>NC_090934.1:867290085-872290085 GCF_040938575.1 Ambystoma mexicanum | reverse complement strand
GGTAATTAATGTACCACAGTTGTAATCAAGTTAATGGATGAATGCGATTATTTACGAATACTCAAGCTGTGGCCTTGCATTCTTTATTTCTTAAACTGCATCGCATTGCTTGCTGGTTTCTTTGCTCACCAAAGCCATTATATTTGCCTGTGAATATGTGAGCCAAAGGCAATTGAAGGGGGATTTTGACATGCCTCTCATTGAACTACTGAAACACGTGTTATGTGAGCTTGTCCAAAGTGTGTTAAGGCTGACGCCAGTCTCCTCGTCCAGCCTTTTCAGACCAGTTTCTCATACACTCCAAGCAGCCCTGGGATCATTATGCAGTCTAACTCCAGCCGAATACTCTCACAGGCCCCACATCCAGGCCCAAGACACTCCTGCCCCCCCCCCACATGTCCAGGTCACAGCCTTGTTGATACCCGTCAAATCAAATTAACAAGGGGGGTCATTGGAGTCCCTCTGCCAGACATTAGTCCTGGTTACGAGAGTCTTACCCAGATGCTTTAGCTCACTGTCTTTCACATAGAAGAAATATCCCAAACAGATCAGTCTTTGTCCTGCCCTGGGGCAGCACAGCACCGAAATGCTAGGCAATTCTCCTCTGAACAAGAGTACCAACAGCAACCCCAAACACGTGTTTCGGTCTGGTTGGACCTCATCAGTAGGGTGGAGCTGTGCCTCTCTAAGAATAGTGAGCAAGGGGTCCACGTCTGGATTCCCCTAGTAATTTAGGGTGAGACCCAAAGTTACTTAAATACTCAAATTAACAAGGGGGGTCCTGGGAGTCAAATCATCCATGAACTACTGTGTGCCTTGATGTGTAATGTAGATGCTATCCGTACTCAAGTGAGGGCAGCTCAAATTCCCTGTGAGGGAAGCCTTGAAATACTGCTCCTAAATAACCCGGTTAACAAGGCATTCCTTTGCACCCATTGCCAGAAGAACCATGCACTTCAAATCTCCATAAATCCAGGGAACCATGTCACTTGCGGGCACCTTAAGTCCCATTCAACAATGAACCATGCATTTTAGGCCGTCTTAACTCCAGCACATGGCAAATAACCAATCAAATGGATCTCTTTTCTATACCCTTCCTAATCAGAGCTTAACAATTTGAAGAGATGTAAAGAACCTGAAGCAACCGCTGCTGCAGCTCACTAGGGAAGCCAGCAGCAAAGAGCAATCTTAACCAAAGAAAGAGCTCAGACAAACAAAATCTTACCGCATAAAAATGCAACCCGAGGCCACCATAAGCAGTGCAGGGGGAATCCCTGATATAAATCAATGTTTATGCCAAGCCCCTATGTGTTGAAATGGAGAAACTCGGATTACAATTCACAAACTATGCTGATGATTTTCAGCTACATATGGAGGTTAGTGGCAACCACGAAGCAGATCAGGAAAGTCTACAAGATCATCCAAGATTGGATGACCTTGAATTGCTTATGTTTAAACTCATTCAAAATGGAACTAATGGTTTATGGGTCGAAACATGCTAGGGAAATGCTGAGCCCTGCCTACAAGAGTTTTTGCATTGACGGAGGTTGCATCTCAGTGGTGGACAGTGTAACAACTGGTAGCGTCACTTAATGCTGATTCCAGTGTAAATGATGTAGTTAAAAAAGCTCATTTATATTTGAGGTTTTTGAGAACTATTGGTCCTCTGGTCACCCAAAAGAACCGCGAGAAGCTAGTATGAGCGATCATTTTACCTAGACTGGTAAGTAAGGAGAACTTGAAGTTACAAAGGATCCAAAATGATGCAGTTTGTGTCGTTTGCAACATTGCAAGGAGGGACCCGGTGTCAGGTGCACATGACTCCCTGTCACTGAAAGAGACAATTGAAGATGCTCACTATGGGCCATTAATGCCTGTTTGGAAACGTTCCCAACTACTTGAAGGACTTTTCAGAAAAGTACAAAACTGGCTGTAACCTAAGGTCTTCTGAAACATACGGTTTTACCGTTCTTGGGTTTAAGAGAGTCAGGGGAAACGGTAGTTCGTTCCCGGTTATTATCCATTGGATTGCAAAAGGAAAAGGACCCTCTTGCCTTTAGCAAGGCCTTAAAAACGGTCCTATATACCTAGACACATATAGCCTTCTGTCTTCCTTCTGTTAGCCTGCCTGTTTTGGTGTTGCATTTGTACAAGTGCCCTGATGCCTATGGGTTTTGGCGCTCAATAAATAGAAATAACATAAAATTACAATTCATTGATCCAACTAAACTGAAAAACCATGCAATCTAGAGCCTCCATGTAGGCCTTTCTTACCTAAAATGTACACACGAACCCTGTAACCTAAGAAGGCTTCAGTCTAGCTTCGCCGGCAAGCTGGGGAGAGGGCACGCCTAACACCAGCTCGCCATGGAAGATTGCCATTGCAGAAGCCATTAAGCCTAGCCCAAGCAAGAACTGTGCAACCTGAAGCCATTTTACATCAGCCAGCGATCCACCAACATCGAACCACCTTAACCAAAGCTCGTTAAGCAAACTTACATCATGGGCCCTCTAATGCCAGCTCATATTGGAACCATACATCCGACTTCAAACCTTGAAGGAACTCGGCAACGACTACTCCACATCTATTATTTAAGATGGCTCTTAAATCCACCTTGTAAGCGAGCAAAAATAAAATCTGCTACTTCAGCAACCTTGTGGCTTCTTAATGCCATCTCTTCTGGGAAGCATTCTTTCTCGACCGCTGTAACTCTGGCTAACAAGAATACTGCAAAACCTGGGCATTTTTTAAATCCAGGATAATGGGTCTAGGCAACCCAGAGCCACCTTAACTCCAACTCCCAGACAGACCATGCTACATAGACTGCTATCTCTCTGGTCACTGTGGAACAACAAGCGTAAGGATGTACTCATTTCCAGCTCTTGAGTGAAATATGCAACCGAGATCCACCTTAATTACTGCCCATCAGGGAATCCATCTTGGAAGGGAACGTAGACCGTCGCCAGCTGAACACAGATTGAAATGGCAAGCATGCAGCCTCAGACTACTTCAAATCACACTTAAACTCTGCAACACACAAGATCCAAAGTGCAGCGCCTGCAGGCAGGGCTGCCGGCCTGCTACAGACATCTCTGCCACATACAGTGGACTTTGGTTTCCTCCAGACCAAAACTAGAACACCAGAGATTAGAAAGTTAATGATTCCACAGAAAGACAGGGACGCGTGTGCTAGGGCATCCCATCCACCTGCAATGTGTCCTCCACATGCAGCCTCGTGAGCCCGACAGCTAACCAGAGGCAGGGTAGGAAACCTCTTGCCCAGAAAGAGCAGAGAGGGCAACTCTAATAAGCTGATTAAAAAGGAGACTTCCTGCTTGAAGCAGGGCCCCGCAATTCCACTGGAGAGCCTTACATGCTCCCACAGGTTGGCCAATTGCCTCTGCTGCAGCCCCGGCATAAAACTCAGGCACAATGGATAGAGACTCCACCATTCTCAGCAGTGACGATTTCGATAAAACAGCCGAAACCCCCGCCATTTCTACCATGTGGTAAATGGATTGTGCATATGGTTTTATAGTAAAACTTAAACAACTAATATTTCAGTACAGATCGCCAACAAAGTCATAGCACAACACAATTCGGTTATCGCATGCAGTTTAAATATTAAGAAAATGATTTAAAACAATTTTAATCGAAACAATTATAAATATGAGCTAAACAAGAGTCCGCTAGTGTTGAGCGTGACTTGAACTCTTCACTTTGACCAGGTTTCCATCAATAAACACACTGTTGAAATCCATGGAGACTCCATGCTGCTGTCGCTAGGAAGGGATTGTGGTCATCCCAGCAAGACTATAGCCGGCGTCTGGAATGATCTCAGGCTTGCCCACGGTTCACTCCGATAGCGGCTTATTTGAAACGAACGTCTTCACTGAACTATGGACCTAGGTGCTGCATCCGGTTTCTTGGCCGAGTCACTGGTTAGCCCTTAGTCTCCTTGCCCAACACAAGCCTGAACATTCCTCCACCAGCCTCCACAACACAGCCCATGGGTCTAGCCAGAATCCCGCCACACACAAATAGGAGCCGAGAAAAGCGAGATTGTGAAATGAAAACATAAATAGTGACCTTCAGCAAGTACCAAGGCATGACTGTCGCTATGGGATGCACACATACTAGTTAGAATCTTAAAGAAATAGGGCTCCAGTAAAGAGGCACGCCCCTAACACACTGCCCTATAGAAAAACCATGGGATTCCCGAACGGCATCGCCATGCAGGTGCATGACACTCCCAGCCATTCAGAAACGCAGGCTGTGACAAATCCACTTCCAGGGCAATAGTGGTCCAGGGATGAATATCGGTTTCTAATTCATCAATCAGCCCTATACCTCTAGCACACCAGAAAGGATCCGAACAGATTGGAAACACAAGTCAATTATAAACCTCCTTGTCCAATTTTGGTTCACGAAGGAAAGGGAAGCACTCTGGATACTGACCGGAGGGTAGTTTGTAAAGCAGTCAGCCTTAACAGTTCAAGGTTATTTGGTTTCATCACCGAGGGAGTAAGGGGTCGAAAATGCCACTAGGGGCCTTCAGAGAAGTACCAGGGTGACAACCAAAATGTACCTGGTGCTTGAGATGATCTTGATATTCGACAGCGTCGAGTCAGTTCCAGGACACTTTGCAGCTCCTGCGACAGAGTTCAAGATGGGATTCAACTGTGGGTATCAGGCGGCAGGAAATTCGGCAAGCAAGGCTGGATGTATGGCTGCAGGCTGGCCTACACGGAGGCTCGGGGTCAAGAATCGGCTCTGTGCTGGTTGGCGGATCAGGGATGCTGGAGGCGACTCGGACAGCTTTAGTGACTGCAGCATGACAGTCGGTGGGGGAGCCAGTCACGGTTCGAGGGCTAGACTGCCTCGAAAATGTCTTTAAAAAGATGGACGCTGGTTAATGCTTGTTGTGGCACTCCTCCTAGCTTCTTCGCAGGGCTTGTGTCGTCCTTTAAGGCAGACAGCCCAAAGTTGAGCAGAGTGTGTAGAGGAGCAGTTGAATTCCTCTACAGGAAGTCTGGCCCCCATCTTTCCTATATGCTAGAAACCGAAAATTGCTACATGCGCAACGCCAGTGAAGGTGCCCATTTCAAGAAGAGCCTTTGAGACAAGGTATCCATTAAGAAGACCCTATATGATGTACCCTTGCAGAGATGACAATCTCTTGGAGGAGGTCCCCAAAGGAATATAAAAATGAGAGGAAAAGAAGCTGGTGACGTCACCCGAAATGAGTGACACACACTGAGAAGGAAGGTCAAAGAAGAAGATGTATAGACCTTATAGAATCTGATGATGAAGTAAAGAATCGAGTAAACGTTCATGTGCGGAATGAAGATTGCACGTGTGAAGAGCACTGCAGAAAATGCAAGCCGTTTGATAACTGTACAGATGCTGTAACGCAAGTAGACTAAGTGATCATAAAGGCTAGCTATGCGTCGTGAGTAGACTGCAGGTGGTTCCGTATATATATATATATATATATATATATATAAAATTCTGGACATCGATGTCACATATTAGTAAGCTCGGACCCGTGAAGAAAGAAGGATCGGAGGGCTGTGTCACAGTAAGAAAAGCAGCTGAAGAGCGAGGAAAGGTCTGAAATAGCTGGTTGGCCTGGTGTCATGCACCAGCCCTGGAGAATTGCTAGTCGTTGGAGATACTACTAAGATGGCGGTCTGTTACATTCTATCGGTCTAGTTTATTCCAACATGGCCGACGTATTCTATAACTAGTGGGCCATAGCAACGCTCGGCACGTTGTATCGTTTTCGTTACGTGCCCAGCCAGTCGCTCTCAGCGTCTAGCTTTCCATCATTGCCTTTTCGTTCAGGTCCTTTGCTAACCTACCTACTTTCCCTGCACTAGTGGTGTTTTCAGGTTTTCAGGTAAGGTGATTAGGGTCTTATCTTCTGTTCTTTCTTACACGACGCGTTCTACCAAGCGTTTTCCATGTAAGTATTTTTCCCGTCTTTTTCACTCAGTCGGCGCTTCAGTGTTAGCATTTCGCTGTGAGCATTTTCGGCTGTTCATGCTTTTCTGTCCATTTCCTTACCTCTTTCTTTTCACCTTCCTTTCTTCTGTTGTTCCGTTCGTAACGCCTCTCCGGTGTTCGGACGGACCGAGACCTCCCTTCAATTACAACTCAGCCCATAAGACATCGAGACCGCACAACACTGGAGGTGATATCCTAGTCTCACCGCCTTTCTCAGGGAACGAGTTGAGCAAGGTGTGGACATTCCTCCTACGTGTCCGGAGCTCCGCTGCTGCAGGAATCAACATCTCCATATAATTGCCGGACATCAGTATTCCACGGACACCTGAATACTGATCGGGTTTTTTTGCCAGGAGGCTTTTTTCCCCCCATTCTTTAGGGCGTGCTCTTCGGGTATTCCCTTGGTCTGTTATCAGCCAGATCACGGAGGCTACCGAGGGAGCGCGTCCATACCTTCGACAAAAAAAGGAGAAGAAGTCAGCCGAAGGAGAAAAGGTCAAGAAGAAGAAGGCTGTAATCAGGACGTAAGAAGTACAGGAGAAGACAGGTGAGGAGGAGTTGGGTAAGGCTGAAACAGATCGTGACACCTGGTGTCAAAGGATGAAGCGGCCAAGAACTGGTTATCTATCCTTGAAGAACAAATGAACGTGAGAAGCTGAATCAGCCCTTGTTAAGGTGCAAGAAAGAACACCATGAGTGCGAAGTTTATTAATTCAAGACAATGCTGTAAAACAAGCCGAAATATGGACTCCTGTCACGTGAGCGAAGGATGAAATTAGGAGTGGATGTGCAGACCTGAGATATGATAAGGATGTGCCCATACTCCCTTTTATTCTCAGGAGCAGCGATACTTTGCAAGGCCAAGTTCAAAGACAATCTGAATGACATAAGGCATGAGCAATGAGAGATGGCTAATTGGGTGGGGAGACGCGGTCAAGTTCACCAGCTTACGTGCTGCTAGTGAATCGGATGTTCCAGAAGGGTGCAAGCATGCCAACCAATTGTAGAAGAACACATAACGAAGGGCCTTATAGTTTAATAGCCAATGGTGTACTGTGTATTTAGTAACTGATGAGGGTGACTTGCACTGAGGTTGGACATTAGTTATCCACCTAACTGTAGAGACCCAATCACAACACCATCCCCTAAAGAAAGCATACTTAGATGTTCCCCTTGAGCCTATCACAATCTCTCGTAGGTTTTCTTAGTTTGCCACGTAGTATGACATCACTTATGACACATTTTTAGTACTCAAGTGTGTTTTTTTATTTTAAAGGATTGAGAGCACTATTTAACGTCCATTGATGTCTGTTGTAACTCTCTGTTTTAGACAATCAAAAATAAAACAGTCGGAGGAGACATTTGCCAACTTCCTGAGTCGGTCTTATTATTTGGTGTAAGAGTTGTTCTGCATCCCCTTCCTTGTATAATGTGTTACTGATTTAAAGGACCCATCTGTGGGATCAAGTGTTTTCAGGCAACGGCCTTGTACTTTGTTCAGAGACTTTGGGAAGCTTGCTGGCAGTACCTAGCAGGGCACGCTGTGTGCTGGCTGGGTACCGGTCCAGGAGCTGCTGGAATGGTCCTCCGAGTCCGGCATCTCCCTCTGTTCCCTGGGAGATGTTTAGGAGAGGGATCCTGCTTCCCTATTGGAAATCCTGGCCTTCCTTCACTGGTGGAAGCTGTAAGGCAGACTGTACCTTCAGCCAAGGTCCAAATAAGCCCTTCTTTTTACTCCTTTCGAAGTCGTCAGATGATCTTCCAACTGAGGGGCTCAGCCCTCTTTTAAAGCCAAATGGGCCCCAGTGATTGGTGCAGGCTAAGCCTACCTTAATGAACCAATCCCGGAACCCACCAACAATCTTCTGTTATGCGTGAGGTCAGGGCCAGAGTGCTTTGCAACAGCAAAGGTAAGGGATGTACTCCTAAATCCCACCCATCGTCCTGTCTGTTGTAGATCAAAGTGTCTCTCTGGTTAACTGAGCCTTCTGTGACTCTTGATCAAGGCGCAGGGAGACACCTTCTGTGACTCTTGATCACTCTGCGACCAAGCCTGTCGCAGGCCTGTTCCAAGTAACTCTTGTCAGTATGCGCTGCCACCAGCAGATTAGACAATAGGGAGGCAGATCAATGGAGCCTTTGATATTTTAACTATGCTGGCCATGGCCAGAGAGATCATGACCTACAGAAAGCGCCCCTTTTGGACTTCCTGGTCCTTGTCGCAACGGGGCTTACACTCCCTGGTACTTCCAACATGGCCGGCCAGCGTGAAACACCTTCCTCGATCTACACGTTGGACGTAGCGTGTTCTATTAATAGACCACGTCCCCCGCGGCTCCGCGCGTCTCAATGCTATTGCGAAGTAGCGACCAGACGTGTGCTCCGTAGCTCGCGGTATTGTTTCCCTGATTCTGTCCCTACTAACTCCATTCCTAGTCCCTCTCCTTCCCTTCTTACTTCCTGGACTTGTGTGCTGTGTAGTACGCTTTCTTAATTTCCCGGATTCCTGGATCGTTGCATCCCGGAACTTTGAACGCACGCTGGAGTCGGAAGAGACTCGTGCAGCCTTATTCAAGACCCGATCCGTCCGCAAGAAGGCATCGACCAAGAAATCCAGCAAAGATCGGACTCAGGTGAGAAGGGGGGAACTCCTTGGCAAGAGCAAGGTGTCGCCTTACCCCTTGGATGCTTTTGATGTACCCGTGGCTGTCCCATTCCAGCTGAACATCAACAGAGAAAATGTGTGTCAATGGCCCCACACATTTTCGGAGGCTGATCTCCCATCATTCATATTCATTTTAATTTTTAAAAAATCAAAAAGCACAGGCAAGCGCACACTGCCCGTGCAGATGGTTGAATTCCTCACACAGGCCTTTTGGGAGAATTGCTTTGATTAGTGATTAAACACCTGCCTTTAGTGAGAACTCTGGGGCAGGCACAATCTGAGACAACAGATCTTTTGGCAAGTGCATGACATCACTGATCATGTGGTGTCATTGATTAAAGTAACACATGATGCCAAGGATGCCATTGTTGACAGCAACAGATAACATATGTCATTATTGACCATCGTGGAAGATGTCATTATTGAGAGATGATCTGCTAAATGAATTGCGTGCACATACAGATCTATGAGGAGGTACCTCCTGGGCCATTTAGAGGCTTACAAATGCCCATATAACATAAACCACCACAACTGCGGAGGAGAATTAAATGGTTGTTGACACTAACAAAGGTTAATCACTTTGTCCCTCAGGGATGATGGAATTGCGGCTACTCAGTGTCATGTCCTTCTTGCCCTTGTGGTATGTGTTAGGAGCTTTCGATATTCCAGTTTGGAAACATGAAGAGGCGAAACGTCATCACCAGTGACAAGCGCCACAACATCCTCACCTTGTGAAGGGACACCAAGAAGGCCTCCCGCGTAGAATAATTCCCACAGAGAGTACCTCCCCATCAGGAAGACTCTCACACAAGGGCACCCCCAAGAAACAGACCTCACAAATGCATGGCCAAAGAAGCACCCTCGCGCAAGGACCCAGACTAACCCCACCCTGAGTGAAACAGGCTTCAAATAGTGCAAAGAGTCATCATACTATGTTCCTCCAAAAAGAGAAAGTGGCACTGAAGCCAACGCCCTGCTTATCAAAAGGACAGAATGCTGATAAGCCAGGCCGTGCCCCAGGTTAGTCCCACACACACACCTCTGCTGCCCACGATGAAATGCCGCCCAGCACGTCATGATGCAACCAATGGATTAAGAGGAAGTCTTAGTGTCCTAGGTCTGGCACCACTATACCCATCTGCTTCCTGCCATTCTGACCTCGGCAGCAGTCCCCAGCACCCTGCCCACACTAGCACCCCTACCTGGCCACACCGGCACCCCTACCTGGCCACACTAGTGTCTTTGGCTATGAACAAAGTACACATCCTCCATTACACAGGTCACGGATCCAGCAACCTGGCCACAGTGCCTGCTCCCCCACCCAGACCCTAATAGTGCACACTCACGCCACAATACCTGCTCCCATAATCCTGATCCCCCCACCCACAGTGCCAATCTCTACCACCCTGACCACACGATACCTACCACCATTTTAAAAAAACATAGTATGACAATGTCTGCCGCCACCACCCTGCCCAAAATACTTCACAATATTGATCAAAATACCAACCCCATAATACAAAAATATCTGCCCCAACCTTCGTGACCTCGATACTGGACCCTACAACAAGGAGGTCGACACGTGTCCCCATTGCCTTTAGTATAATAGCACCCCCCCCCATCCCATCCCTTTATATTGATCACTGACCGCTATCACACTCACCTTAAGGTGCTTTTTAACCACCCAATCCCTTCTTTCTCCCATGCAGTATTTCTGAACAGTGTATTACCACCCACCTGCATGCACCCTCTCCCCCGGTGTGCACTTACCGGTGTATGTCTGAGCCGCTCCATTGGACCGGGGCGCCCCCTTCTGCATCATTCGCAGCCGCACCTGCTCCTGCACGCGGGCATTCTTGAGCTGTTCGCGGTCCCGGTGATCCAGCTGGTGGTCGGAGGGCAGGGCCAGGGAGGAGGTCTGCGTGTTGGGCTGCAGAGCCGACATGAGGAAGGTGCCGCCGCCGTCCTGCATGGTGAAGGGGTGAGAGGTTGAGTCCCAAGGCTGCGCGAGAGGAGGGCAGATCCGCAGTTTGTTTTGCAAGCGTCCTCTCACTCACTCACTCATACCCCCCTGTTCTATCCCGGAAGGAGACGGTGAATCTCCTCGTCGCCTGGGAGTGTGGCCGTGAACCACCCCCCCTCCGCCTGGGAGTGAGGCGGTGGGCTTTACCTCACTGCTCCCTAGAGAGAGGCGGTGGCCCTCTCTCCGCTCTGCTCCCAGCAGTGGGACGGTGCACCGCCCGGTCTCCCTGTCTTACACTTCAACTAGTTCTTCCCACAGTAGTAGGCGGGCGCCGTGCCAGGCTGCCTTGTCCTGTGCAGCTCGCCCCGCGAGTGTGTGGGCCAGAGTTTGTCTCCCCTGGTGCCCGTCACGGCTTTCCCGGGCCCCGGTGTTTGCTCGGTGCTTGGAAGTCAGTCTGTCAGACTATCCGACATATTGTGCTCTCCCCTCCTTAGCAACTGACACCAGGGCGGGCCTGCCACCTTAAGCAGGTAGTACAGGCCGGGCTTAAGGTGGAATGCCTGGGATGTGGGAACTGGAAGTGTGAGCACCCGGGGTCGATGGGGAGGTGGCAGGCTGACAGCGGTCACACCTAAGCAGTTTGTAACCTGATCCCTGCATACCTGGACGGAGGGTGGGGAGAAGGGGCGTGAGCTGGGAGAAACTGACGACACACTCCCCGCGGAGCCATGTGTGCATATACAGAGCTCTCCAGCTGTCGCATCCCAGGTGTGCCACGACCAGCCAGTCCCAGCTTTTTAGCTCACGCTATGATGCATTCTGGTACTTGCAGGCTTACTTTTTCTTTTATCAATGTTTGGGCATTTTCTGTGAAGTGTCACCATATAATACCTGACACCTAAAGTCAGCCGTGACTTTGGGACAATTGGCTGCATTCTTATAACGAGAAACACAAGCCGTCAAACCAGACATTTCAAAGCGATGTGAACTGAAAAGCTAGCACTGCCTGGACATCTCACACCTAACATGGGGCACCATAAACCCTGTGTTCGTTCTCTCTCTCTCTCTCTCTCTCTCTCTCTCTCTCTCTCTCTCTCTCACACACACACACACACACGTTCCAAGCACGCAAAAAACACAGGTGCATATGTATATGTGTATACACTCATGGGACCTGATTTACAAACATGCTTTCAATGGGACTTTCCCATGTTAAAACATTTTTGTAAATCAGGCCCATATGCTTTTAAAAGAGGGCTAACACCTTTGTACATGCATTTACATATAATATGTACAACTCTGCAGTTTAATTTACACACAGGCCTTGTGGCACATACACGGAAACATACATGTTCTTAGGCACATCCAACCCACAGAGATTCCCACCAGGAGCGGGCTGGTCATTAGGAGATTGGGTGTTTGCCCTGTGGGCCAGCATCATCAAAGGCTCCCGGGCTGCTGTCCTGTGTGTGGCCACTACAAAACGCCCCCTCACACCCCCCCCCTGCCCCCATCCCCAGTCTCTGTAGCCAAGTGGCTCTTAAAGAAGACAACAAAATGCAAATCACACATTAGCATAACTAACAGGGACTCTGAGCCTTCACAGAGCCCCTGCCCCTACAATCCTCAGTGTAAATACTAGTCATCTGCCTAGCAGGTAGAAGTGTGACCATTAGCATCTAGACAGGATTGGGAGGGTTAGCAAGTGCCACATTTAAGTAGAACTGTGAATGTTAGCAAGTGCCACATTGGGATAGGATTGTGAATATTAGCTAATGCCACATTTAGGTAGAATTGTGAAGATTGGCCTGCTTCGCATCTAGATAGGATTGTGAATGTTGGCAAATGCCACATTTAGGCAGAACTGTGAATGTTAGCAAGTACCACATTGGGATAAAATGGTAAATATTAGCAAATGCCGCACACCAACATTAGCCTGCGTTGTATCTAGCTAGGCATGTGAACGTTAACAAGTACCATACTTAGATAGAATTGTGAATGTTAGCAGGTACCACATTGGGATATAATTGTGAATATTGCCGTGCGTCACATATAGACAGAATTGTGAACATTAGCCTGTGTCGTATCTAGATAGGATGGTGAATGTTAGCAAGTACCACACTTAGAATTCTGAATGTTAGCAAGTACCACATTGGGATATCATGGTGAATATTGCAGTGTGTCACATATAGACAGGACTGTGAATACTAGCCAATGCAGGATTCAGATAGAAATGCAGTGATATTCACGCGCCACATCCAGAAAGAACGTGGAAACTTGAGCACATATCACTTCTATATAGCAATGTCAATAACCAACCCACTAACAATTTCACCCCTCTGCATACACCTCTCAAACTCGAACCAAACACAAGCACAACCATAAAGCACAACAGACCGCACAGCCTTCACTACACCCCAACAACAAAACAAACCACACATAGCCTCTCACAACAGCACACAATGGCTACCGACCGGAAAGCACCCCCAAGCTCAGCGAACTGTGTTAACAAAACTGACACTGCCAACAGCACATCACTGCTCTCTTGCACTTATCCCGCTCATTCCCACTAACTCCCCCCTCCCCCCAAGCCCTTTCCTTTTCAGTTCTACCAGAGCGCCAGCGGACCACTCCGGTGGTGATAGTGTGTGGTACAAATATCCATTAACATTTAACATCTGCACAGCTCATGGTATCTGCATCTACACAGCTCCTGATATCTGCATCTACACAGCTCATGGTACCTGCATCTACCCAGCTCATGGTACCTGCATTGACAAAGCTCATGGTACCTGCATCGACACAGCTCATGGTACCTGCATGTACACAGGTCATGGTATCTGCATCGACACAGCTCATGGCACCTGCATCGACACAGCTCATGGCACCTGCATCGACACAGCTCACGGCATCTGCATCTACGCAGCTCACAGCATCTGCATCTACAAAGCTCATGGTACCTGCATCTCCACAGCCTGCATCTCCACAGCTCATGGTACCTGCATCTCCACAGCTCATGGCACCTGCATCGACACAGCTCATGGTACCTGCATCTACACAGCTCACGGCATCTGCATCTACACAGCTCACGGCATCTGCATCTACACAGCTCATGGTACCTGCATCTCTACAGCTCATGGTGCCTGCATCTACACAGCTCATGGTACCTGCATCTCCACAGCTCATGGTGCCTGCATCTACACAGCTCATGGTACCTGCATCTCCACAGCTCATGGCACCTGCATCGACACAGCTCATGTTACCTGCATCTACACAGCTCACGGCATCTGCATCCACACAGCTCACAACATCTGCATCTACACAGCTCATGGTACCTGCATCTCCAGAGCTCATGGTGCCTGCATCTACACAGCTCATGGTACCTGCATCGACACAGCTCATGGCACCTGCATCGACACAGCTCACGGTACCTGCATCTACACAGCTCACGGCATCTGCATCTACACAGCTCACGGCATCTGCATCTACACAGCTCATGGTACCTGCATCTCCACAGCTCATGGTGCCTGCATCTACACAGCTCATGGTGCCTGCATCTCCACAGCTCATGGCACCTGCAGCCACACAGCTCACGGCATCTGCATCCACACAGCTCACAGCATCTGCATCTACACAGCTCATGGTACCTGCATCTCCACAGCTCATGGCACCTGCATCGACACAGCTCATGTTACCTGCATCCACACAGCTCACGGCATCTGCATCCACACAGCTCACGTCATCTGCATCTACACAGCTCATGGCACCTGCATCTACAGAGCTCATGGTACCTGCATCTACACAGCTCACGGCATCTGCATCTACACAGCTCACGGCATCTGCATCTCCACAGCTCATGGTGCCTGCATCTACCCAGCTCATGGTACCTGTATCTCCACAGCTCATGGCACCTGCATCTCCACAGCTCATGGCACCTGCATCTACAGAGCTCATGGTACCTGCATCTACACAGCTCACGGTACCTGCATCTACACAGCACATGGCACCTGCATCTACACAGCTCACAGCATCTGAATCTACACAGCTCACGGCATCTGCTTCTCCACAGCTCATGGCGCCTGCATCTACACAGCTCATGGCACCTGCATCGACACAGCTCATGGCACCTGCATCGAGACAGCGCAATGTACCTGCATCTACACAGCTCACGGCATCTGCATCTACACAGCTCACGGCATCTGCATCTCCACAGCTCATGGTGCCTGCATCTACACAGCTCATGGTACCTGCATCTCCACAGCTCATGGCACCTGCATCGACACAGCTCATGGCACCTGCATCTACAGAGCTCACGGCATCTGCATCTACATAGCTCATGGTACCTGCATCTCCACAGCTCATGGTGCCTGCATCTCCACAGCTCATGGTACCTGCATCTCCACAGCTCATGGTGCCTGCATCTCCACAGCTCATGGTGCCTGCATCTCCACAGCTCATGGTGCCTGCATCTCCACAGGTCATGGTGCCTGCATCTCCACAGCTCATGGCACCTGCATCGACACAGCTCATGTTACCTGCATCTAGACAGCTCACGGCATCTGCATCCACACAGCTCACGGCATCTGCATCTACACAGCTCACGGCATCTGCATCTACACAGCTCACGGCACCTGCATCAACACAGCTCATGGTACCCGCTTCTACACAGCTCACGGCATCTGCATCTACACAGCCCACGGCATCTGCATCTACACAGCTCACGGCATCTGCATCTCCACAGCTCATGGTGCCTGCATCTACACAGCTCATGGTACCTGCATCTCCACAGCTCATGGTACCTGCATCGACACAGCTCACGGCATCTGCATCTACATAGCTCATGGTACCTGCATCTCCACAGCTCATGGTGCCTGCATCTACACAGCTCATGGTACCTGCATCTCCACAGCTCATGGCACCTGCATCAACACAGCTCATGGCACCTGCATCTACAGAGCTCATGGTACCTGCATCTCCACAGCTCATGGTGCCTGCATCTACACAGCTCATTGTACCTGGAACAGAGGTAGCTCGGTGCATGATGTGCATGTGGACGAGATATGGGCTTACACTGCCCATGACAGTCCCGGAAGTGCCAAACTTTTTTTTTCTGAGGTTGATAAATGATTCCCATTAAAATGGCTATTATTAACCCTGTGCTGTGAAGCAAGGTAAGCAGCATCGTGTAAAACAATTTCAGAAATGTACATGTTTACCACGAGTCGTGAACTCTCCTGTCAGAGTCGGAGCAGAGTTTGAAAGATAACCTTAATTCATTTACTGGTGGCACAGCCATGTCAGCAACGGGTGCAGGCGTCTGTTTTCCATGCCAGAGTTTATGAGCACAGTCGCGTGCACAATGGTGTGTATGGAGAGGAATAGTTGAACTTTTTATAAAAACGTCCTGGGTCCCCTTACTGCCCAGGCTACTGGCGGTCTCCCAGTCTGCCCTGATATCCGCTGATAAGCGCCACCATGCATTATGCGTATTTCACTTATGCACACACATGCTCACACTGATATAAATGCAGACTCGCTCATACACACGCACGTGCGCGTGTATATAGACATAATGTGCAATGTATGCACTGAAACACACACCACACGCGAAAGCTGCATGCCTGAAAAGGGATACATACCGAGAAACATTGACACAAGACGGTATTAATACATTCACCCGCGCCGACATATACACAGCATAAACACACAGTCGCATCGACCAATGCCTGTATATTTTAATGTTTTCATTGAAGGAAGATTGCGTTCCGGCAGCAACATAAGACAGAGACAAAACAGAGTGAATGCATTTACAAGACCTTTGCCCAAAGGACCTTGTGCACACCCAGAGCCCAGCCCTTCCACCCACACAAAGGCCGCCACCCACCGCCCCTCCTCTCCTAAAACAGAGAATCCAACAAGAAACTGGGACTGCTTCACCGTCTCCCTGAACTCACAGGAAAAGGAATGCAGCTTCAGCGCGAAGGGCACTCCCCCCCCCCGCCCCGCCCCGAGAATCTCAGCGCGCACCAGAATCCACAAAGCAACTTCACAGCTGAGCACGAGCAGAGGCGCGCACACAACAGAGAGGACTGTCTAGAATGTCCACCCGGCTTCCACGCAGCACGCCCCAACTCTGTGCGATAGAACTCGCCTTCTTCTTTTCATTCAAAAAAGAACTCCCATCACTTCCGCCGAGCCAGAAATGGCATCTGCAGCCCCATCTTAGATCAACAAAGCAGCCAGCAAAACAGCGCTGCCCCACATCACCTCACCCAGTTCAGAGCCCAATGGCCTACTCTACGAGTCTGCAGCACACCTAATGGCGGCTTCCTGCCAAAACTACCAGCATCAACTAGTGAACCTTTTAATTGGAGGGGTGTAAACCTTTCCCATGAATGTGCACAGACAAGCAATAATGGGTTAAAAAGGTGTATTTACAGCACATGTTCTGTGAAAAAAATTGGCCAAATAGTTCAGTCTGTTTATTAAGGTAACACATTAAAAGGTTCAATAGATGCCAGGGCACCAACTGCACAGAGGAGCATTTTCCATAATAATGTCATCATGCATATACCCACAATGCATGCCAGTATTCTGCCAGTGTCAAGCAAATATGCTGGCTGTGCCCAAACAAGTCCATGCTGGCTGCACCAATGTGGGCTTGTATCCCCATGTAAGAACACTGAACATGTTGGGTTTGTCCACAAAGCCAATAAAAACTCCATGCCACAGTAAGAAGATGGCAATACTGGCTGCACCAATGTATGCGATTATCCCCACCTAAGATGTTGGCTTGTCTCATAATACCAGTAAAAATGCCAATAGACGGTAAGAAAACATGCCCATACTGTCTGCACCAGTATATTACAGTATCCCACAAAAAAACACGCATCATGTTTACTTCGCACATAATGACAAAAAGCGTCATGCCATAGTAAGAAAACATGTCCATACTTGATGCTCCGATATAGGCCAGTATTACCAAAATAGAAACATTTATCATATTGCTTTGCCCATAATGAGAATAAACATGACATACTATTATTAAAAAAAATGTCCTTGATGAATGTGATAATGTAGGCCAGTAACCCCTATGTAAGAATGCATATCATGTTGGCTTAGCTCATAATGGCAGTAAAATTACCATGCCAGACAAAGAAAACATATCCATACAGGCTGCATGAATGTAGGATAGTATCATAAGAATGCTCATCATGTTTACTTTTCCCATAATGCAAGTAAAAATGTTATGCCACTGAAACAATTCATGCCAATGCTTACTGTGCAAATGTAGGCCAGTATCCCTAGGTAAAAACACTCATGTTGGCATTGCCCATAACGCCAGTAAGATGCCATTCTATAGCACACAAGCATGTCCATAATGGCTGCACCATTGTAGGGTTGTATTCCCATGTAAGAACGATCATGTTGAGTTTGTCTATAATGCAGTAAAAATGTAATTACACAGTAAGAAAACATGTTCATACTGGTTGCTCCATTCCCCCAATCCGAAACTTTCCTCCCCAATATGCATGCACACATATTCAAACAGAACAGCATACACACTGCATTTTCTCATTTGCACGCAGCATACTCACTGCACTCTCAGTTGCATGATGCATACGCATACTCCACTTACACACTGCACTCTCATTCTCTTTTGCATACATTCTCACATGCATTTAAACAGGCACAGTCCCATGCCGGTTGCATACATATATACATATATACACATGCATACACACATTTCTTTTCATATCTGCACAAGACCCCAACTCAGGATTTCCTGCTGCCAACATGCTGCTTGAGATGGCCTTCTGGGTTCAGGGCACCTTGCAGGCAGAGACCAGGAAGCAGGGAGAGGTGCCATTCAAACACCACTGCCTTACAACTTCTTGACATGTGCGGTAGAATCATAACATCACCATCTTGCTGCCCCAAGCCCTCCCGACTTAAGGGCAGGAGGGCTCATTGGGAAATTCTGGTCCTGCAGAACCTCAGTATGGATGCCCAAGGGGCCATGCAAGTCTGGGGAAGCGAACCACCACCGATGTTGCATGGCCGATTGGACATACACTGGCTCTGCTACTGTAAGTTGTAGGGAAACTATGTTTCCCAAACAATGCCAGCCCTAGAGTGTGTCCCCAGATGCTTGCTGGAGCTGAGGCGTAGGGAGTGCTCATGATTGTTTCACTGGGCTGGGCTGCTTCAGCTGTCAGCTGCTCCGTAATGGGTCATGGGTCAGTGCCCTGTTCCCCATTATGGATGAGCCACCCATGCTGAATTGTATTTTCTTTCGTTAAGCTTTATTCTTATACCATATAGATATCCATAAAAGCATCACAACCAAATAAACATAAGAATATCATATCAAATACAAAACTGATCTACATTACATAATAAAGAAAAATAATAAACAGATGAACAAATATTGACACATCATATCATGGGGTTCAAATCCATCCTTCACCTGTTACATTTATAGACCTTCTGAAAATCAATACTCATATTGTCGTACTTGTAATTTCATCAATATTTCTCTCTTGTGCCAAGCTGCATATAGAACATTAATAAAACTGAGTATCACACCAGGGTCATTTGATACTATAAAATAAACTATTGTTTGGAGCATATCCCTCAGAATCACGTGGGGCTAAAAGGTGAGCTAAAAAAAGTCTATCTGATCCCTGTATAAGCAGGATAGCAACACATGAAGTGGTGTCAAGTTTATCTATATGATTTACACCAGAAACAGGAATTTGGTTTCATCCTATACCAATTTAGTTTAGCACCAGCTAAGAGGAGTATGGAATATTATGGTCATTTCAATATATTATATATGTATTCAATAGACAGAGGTCCTAAGATTGAACCGTGGAGGAAACCTCTCAGTGCCCACTCCTCAAACGTCTGTCTAAGAGAATTATAATGCTTTCTACATAGTGAGTTTCTCTCGTCCAGGGAGGAAGTCATCCCAGTTCTTTCAATAACAGTTAAATAAACTGGTCCCATTTCCATATTCTTCCTTCCTGCTGTGGGCAGACTCCCCAAAATACTCTCTTATGGAAACTCAAATCCTCCTTCATATTAAGCAGAACCGGAAACATAGAGATATCCCCCACATTTCATATTGGATTGGTATGAGATCTACTTGACAATATAAAGGAATGGTAGGGGTGCTTCTGGGTAGACAAACTAAGGATTTTACAGCACCCTTTCCCCCCATTTTGATTTTATGTAACGCAGCGTTCTCCAACCGCTCGACTCAATATAGGGGGTGGCAGAACACACCTGATATTTATAGACAGTAATTAATTCTTTTATTTGAGAATACTGCAACAGCTGCATCTCTTTGGCTGAGTATACATGTACTCTGTTCTGTCGGCTTGCTCCAGAAACTGATACTAGTCAATCTCACGCCTAGATAATCAAAATGATTTACCTGTTTGATTTTGGTGCCTTTGGATGTAAAAGTTACAGTTTTATCGTGAACGATGGCATACCATGGTAAGCGTTTTTGTTTAAGTTTACTTCCATGGCATAACTATCACAAAAGACCTCTAAACAGTGTAATTGTTTACACATTCCAGACAGTGTTTGGGATAATAGGCCTATATAGTCTGCATATGAAAGGGTTCCGATTTTCCTACTATCCTCGGGAGGATAGCTCAGCGGCAACATGCTCGCCTTGGAAGCAAGCGACACGGAGCAACAAAGGTTCGATCCCCGGGTCCGCGCTTAGAAACCTCTGGGTTTTAGGCGCGTTATAAATAACCTTTCATATCATATCCACTTTGGGTGCATGCCAATCTTAATTTTCTATCATTGTGGTAATAAAATGTATATATAATGAAAATAATAAAGGAGCTAAAACGCAACTCTGTTTCACACCCATTTGAATCTCAAAACTATCGTTGCATTCCCCCTCTTTACCATATCTGACCGTGACAATATTATTACAGTGCAGGGTTTTTATGGCTGCAAGAAGAGGGGACAGGATCTTTAAGGATCCCATCGTTAGCCTTAATTTACCTGTTGACTTTATCAAAAGCTGAAAAATCAATAAATGTGAAGTATAAAAACATTTTCTTTTTTTGCAATATTTTTCCTACAGTGCAGAAAGCAGCGTTCAACAGTACCCTTCTTGGTTCAAAACCCCCCCTGCAAATAAGATAATACATTCTTGTCCTTAACCCATTTTCAAAGTTGGCTATGTGACGAATATGGGACATTTGTCACTTCTTCCCAGGGGTTTGAGGTTGCAGGGGGGCAGGGCTACCCTCTTTGAGGCTAGGGAGGTGAGCCCATTAAGCAAGACCCTCTCTCGGAGTCTGTCAAATTTGTTACCGGACCGGCACACTACGGGTCTGCGGGCGGGTACCATCCCGCCCGCCTGGGTCAGACCTGGTGGGCGGAATGGCACCTGCTTGCAGATTTACACGGAGGCACCGGCACTGTTGCACACAGACCCGATGCTTCCGTGCTCCCCCTTCCGGGAATGGGGATTTATATTTTCCATCACCTGTAATGCCCCGGTGTTTCCATGAAGTCAGGCGCCGGAAAAATGTGCAAGTCTGCCGGCAGCCTGCTGGTTTTACCAGCACGGCTACCGCCAGACTTAAGATGAGGCCCTATATGTCCTTCCACCAATCTGGGGACACTTCAAGCACAGAGGCCCTGCCTCATGTATCCTTACACGAAACTCAAAAATGTTCACACACCGAAACCTTTGCGGCCAATGAGGTGCCATTCAAATTGCAATGTGACTATGGAGGCTTTTGCGCTATCCTGCCCCTGCGGGTATTAGCCAGAGGCGTAGCCAGAATTGTCTAACAAGTCGGGCCTGAAGCTAATGTAGGTGGGTCCACTGCACTGATATTAACATCTGTAAATAGCCACCCAGCTCTGCTTTGGGGGCATTTACAGATTTTAGCTGGGCCTTGCCCGCTCAGGCCCTACCATGTCTACGTTTCTGGTGCTGCCTATTAAGCCCCCCCTTCGCCTCACCCGACCCCCCCGGAAAATCCCTTCCCTTAGATGAAGGATCTGTCCAGGTCATTTGCCAAGTAAATCAGTGCAGAAGTTCAGGCAAGAGGCCGTCTTGATACAGAATTATGGTGGACAGAGAGAGAAGAACAACAATTGTCCAGATGAAGAGGAGTATACAACCTCATTTACATGAACGACCTAACTAGACACTTTCCAAATACAGGGACTGGCGGTCTAAAGGTCCAGTTTGATTGATCATACGAACCAGACAGGGTAGCTTGGGACAGAATTGGACTTTGAGTCACCTCTCGGATAAACCAATTGAGAAGGGTCCAGAGAGCATATGCTCGCTGTGAAGACACTTCTGCTGGCCAGCCTTCACTATCAGAGGTAGCTCACGGATATCTTCCTCTCTCACTTACACAGGGTGGTTAACAGAGGTCACATAAAGTATTAAAGAGCACCCCTCAAACAATGGAAGAAACAGAATCGCTTTGCCAAACTGCATAGAGCTTTCAAAATGGTTTGAGAGCCTATTTAAGACAACTAAAATGCAAATTAGCCCAAAGGCAGGACTTTGGGCTAATTTGCATTCCCACAATGCCTTGCTGATGAGGTCCTGAACTGGAGATGAACTTCCCGTGATGGTTACTAGGTGATGCTAAGGCATGTGTAACTTGGCTGAGTCTTTTCAATGTATCTGGGGGCCAGAGGGAGGGGCGGCGTCAAGTATCTGATTGTAAAGTCATTTTATTGAAGTATAAAGAAGGAACATAAATTATTTAAGGAATAAAGGCTTGCTTTTAGAAAATACCAGATCTCCCGTCACATTCCACGTGTGATTCACAAAGTCAGTCGTCAGGAAGGGTAGTGCAGGGGCGACACGTCTGTCTTGGAAGCAAGACAACGCAGTGCAACAAAGATTCGAATCCCGAGCCCGCTTAGAAACCACTCACTGGTATTAAACATAAAAGAACTATTATTATAACAGTTATACTACACACAGGTGGGCTCCCAATTCAGATCGGGACAAAAGGGGACGCCACGTGATAAAAATCGTTTTGATTCAGACTTTGCAACATTAATTGTGATTTTCAAATGAATAAACACTTCTGACAAGTGTGTGTTTGAGGTCAACCCAAGCGCTTTTTAAATCTGTTGTATCTATTGCTCACAACGCTGATCATTGGGCCACATTAACACAACGAGTTGCATGTGTGTTGGATTGAGCACACAGCACTTGCCAGCTTCCCAGGTTTGCACAAAGGGTACAATGGGAGGGCTCCCTGTTGTATAATAGTTGTAAGGATGACAGACGGCGTCTTAGTTATAGTGATGTCCTTTATTCAGCATACGACATCAGTTGTCACATATGGATGTATATGTGGAAAATCCACTTGGGCAGCTTGCCTCTTAAGTAAAGGGTTGCAGCTGGGAGGCTGACTAGTCTCTTGTTAGGCCTAGGGCCTAATTCTCGGAGGAGCTGGGAGGACATGTCCTCACGCGTCCTCTGCTGCTCCCGTAATGCGCCCCGAGCACGCGTGGGCGGCCCTAGTGGCCGCGGCCGAGATCTCGCGAGAGTTGCGGCTCTCGCGATATCTCTACACACCTCCCCCTGATAATGCAAAGGCAGTTCATTGCAATACATAGTCATTGTATCTCACCGGTCTTCTGTGTTCTCTTCTTGGCCGGTTACTTTCCTCGCTGTGGGCATCCTGATGTTCCAGTTCTCGTTCTGCTATGGGTGCATCCGGTTCCATCTCTGTTTCCTCCCTTTCTCTGTCATCATTCTCTGGCTCACGTTCTTCTTCTTGCTTGTAGTCCATTCCTCCTTCCGCTTCTGATCTCTCCGGGGTCCTTGCTCTCTCTTGTCTCTTCTGGAATAGGGCTACTCTTTCCAGGTTCCAAGTGCGCCCGTCTTCGGTGCGTACGTGGTTGGTTCCTCTGTGGATCACTTTTATGGGTCTGCTGAACCGAGAGCCCGTGATTTGATCCTTTGTCGGTAGTCGTATTTTGATCCAATCTCCCTCTCTAACGTCTGACGCTTGTTTAGTCCTTCTTCTTCTGTCACTCCATGTTTTAATGCGTGTTTTGCTGTTTTCAATTCTCCACACCACCTCTGACATGTCTACTTCTTCATCTTCTCTTACTTTGGTCAACCATGGTGGTATAAGCGTTGAAGCTGCTCTCCTCCCTCTCAACATTCGAAACGGGGATACTTGAGTGATCCCGTTGGGAGTAAGTCTATGGGCCGCTTTGGCCTCTTTGGTTGTTTTGAGCGGGTCAATTCCGGAAGCGGTTGCTAGCTGGATAGCACCTTTTATAAACCTGTTGGCTCTCTCTACCAGTCCATTGGCTTGGGGATGATACAAAGCTGCTTTCTTCTGGTGTATGTGGTGCTTCCTCAGGAATTGTTCCATGTCCCTTGAAATTAGTTGTACCCCATTGTCCGTTACTACTTTGTTGGGGAGTCCTTCCCTTTGAAAAATTTCAGTGAGGACTTCGATTACTGTCGCGGTGGTGATGTTTGGGACAAACTCAGCCTCAACCCACTTTGATAAGTAGTCCACCAGCACTATGCCATAGCGATGTTCGGGCGCCATCGCCTCCAAGGGTCCTATAAAGTCTATACCTACTTTTGACCACACCACTTCTGGTACTTCTGTGGGAATCAGAGGCGCCTGTCTGACCTTTAAGCGCTTGTCACTGTTGAGGCATTCATGACATCTCTCTATCATGGTGAGAATCTCTTGATCCATGGACGGCCACCAGTAGGCCTCTCTCACTCTGCGACGGGTCATAGTGTTCCCTAGGTGGCCCGCATGGGCTCTGCAGAGAATGGTCTTTCTCATACCTACGGGTGGGATTACCTGGTCCGTTTTCAATATTATTCCATCGGTTTCTGATATCTCATCTGCCACCTCCAATAGGGCCTCATGCCTTCTGGCATCGCTTTTTCATTCGGCCACTCTTCCCTGATCCACTCTCGTATTCTCGCCATGGTTGGGTCCTTTCCGTCTTCTTCCAACCAATGCTTCTCACTGAGTTCCAAGTAGTCTGGTGCTTTGACATCTGTGATGGATGCCACGATGCATTCCTCTTGTACTCCGACTCTTTTTTGAGGAGTTCGCGGAGGGGTGCTGAGGTTTCCGAGAACTTGGGGATAAATTTTGCATAGTACTCCGTCAGTCCAAGGAATGACCTTACTTCATCTTTGCTGGTGGGTTCCGGTGCTTTAATTATGGCTTGCATTAAGTTTTGTTTGGGACTTATCCCTTGCTCGGATATTTTGTACCCTAAGTACTCAACTTCTTTCGCTTTGAATACGCATTTCTCGTAGCGTAACCTCACCCCCGCTTCTTGCAGCTTAGTTAGGACTGTTCTCAATGTGGCATTGTGTGTCTGTTCGTCCCTTGCATAGACAAGGATGTCATCCTGTAAATATGCCACGTTTTTGACTTTCCGTAGTAGGACATCCATCATTCGTTGAAAAGCCGATGCAGCAGAAGATAAGCCAAATGGCATCTTGGTGAACTGATAGGTGCCAAACGGAGTGATGAATGCTGTGAGGGGTTTGGATTCCTTGTGCAATTGTATTTGATGGTACGCGTTTCTCATATCCAGTTTTGAGAATATTTTGGCTTCTTTCATCATAAGAATCAGTTCATTTATGCTCGGTAGCGGGTAACTGTCCGTAATGACCTCCAAGTTTAAACTGCGAAGGTCAATGCAAACCCTTAGCTCTTGTGAGTTGGGTTTCCTTATGAGCACGTCTGGGCTCAGCCACTCCGAAGCTTCAATTTCTTCAATGATGCCATCCATCCTCATTTTGTCCAATTGACTCCTGAGTGTGTCTCTCGCGGTTGCTGGTACTGGTCTCACGCGATGTTTGACTGGGACCGCATTCCTTTTAAGCATTATTTTGTGGACGAAGCCTTTGATATGTCCCGGCTCCTCCGAGAAGAGTTTAGGATAATCACCTTTGACTATTGGCACACTCCTCCCGCAGACAGAGAGTACTTGATCTTCTGTGCTGGGATCCAGTTTGATTTTCAATTTATCTTGGTTGTCCCATCCTAATACTGCTGGGCCTTCTTGGCTGAAATATACTCTGGTGGTGGTTTCTCTTCTTTTAAACTCCACCTTCCCATTGATATAGCCCAGTAGGTCAACTGACGCCCCTCCAAAAACCGTGGGTTTGTGCCATGTGGTGAGCACTCAAACCCTTTCCGTCCCCAACATTTCTTTGTATGTGCGAAGGGGTATTATGGTGAGTTCAGAACCTGAGTCCGCCATGACTTTTGTTTCCACCCCGTCGATTTTGATTATGCAATGGGGTTTTTCTCTCCTGGCCCGTGTACTGTTCACCATGATGACTGTGGGTCTCCCTTCATCTTCCGAGGACGAATCTCTCTCCGTGTTGCGACCCATGTTGACGTTTGTGACTTTCTTGTTTCTCCACCGATACACAATCGAGAAAAGGCCAATACGTTTGCAGATAGAGCACTCTTTATCTCTGACTGGGCACTCCCTGTCAAACGCCAAATGTTTCGTGCTTGTACACCTGTGGCATTTCAGTGGTTCTTTCATGTTCCATATTTCTTCTTTCGTGTTCGATACTTGTCTCTCTTTCTTCGGGCGAAACGCCACTGCTTGTATTTCAGTGGAACTATGGCTTCCCGTGAGTTCTTTTCGTCTCCCAGCTGTTTCTTCGACTGCTCTGGCAATCTCAATCGCTTTCTCTAGCAGCAGTTCCTTCTCCATAATGAATTTATCTTGCACTTTCCTGCTGTTGGTGTGAACTACCAGCATGTCGCAGATGAGGCTTTCGGCATTGTTACCAAAGCTGCACAGCGCTGCCAATTCCCGCAGCTTTGTAACATAGTCGTCAACGGGTTCCGAGGCTTCTTGTTTGCGGCTATAGAAACGTATTCTGTGCAGAACCGTGTTCTCTTTACTGGCAAACCTTTTTACAATTCTTCTTACAGCTTCCTTGAAGACGTCATCGTTGTCACCAACCACCGGGCCCGGGGTGAGACTTTCAAACACCCTCTGTCCTTCTACCCCTAGGGCGTTAAGTAACATTGCCCTGCGCCGTGCCGCCGAGAATCCTGCACCGCCCACAGCCTCTACGTATGTCGTAAATAAGGGTTGCCATTGTGGCCACGGGATGGCAGGTTTACCTGGAGTTTGTAGGAAGGGCGGTGGTGGTGTCGCGCCTTGCATGGTTCACGTGGGTTGTAGCGGTGATCCTCGTCGCCAATTTATGTTGTTTAATAGTTGTAAGGATGACAGGAGGCGTCTTAGTTATAGTGATGTCCTTTATTCAGCATACGACATCAGTTGTCACATATGGATGTATATGTGGAAAATCCACTTGGGCAGCTTGCCTCTTAAGTAAAGGGTTGCAGCTGGGAGGCTGTCTAGTCTCTTGTTAGGCCTAGGGCCTAATTCTCGGAGGAGCTGGGAGGACACGTCCTCACGCGTCCTCTGCTGCTCCCGTAATGCGCGCCGAGCGCGCGGGGGCGGCCCTAGTGGCCGCGGCCGAGATCTCGCGAGAGTTGCGGCTCTCGCGATATCTCTACACTCCCTCCTTCGATTCCCTTCAAGGGGGCCAAGCTCACATTTTCCCAGCAAAGGGACTGTAAGGGTGTGGTCTGCAGACGGGGCAGGACACTGCCAGCGCAGTAAATGCACACTAGTGGACTGCAATGAGGGGTATTTTTCTTTTATCTTTTTTAGCTTTCCCACCATTAATGTAAATGGGACCCCAGCCTACCTGTCTGTGCCTAGAACCCTGTCTAAGGTTGTTTTAGCTTCACTTACCTGCAAAACTCAGTTTTGGGGGCGCTGGTCGGTCCTTAAAGTTGCCAGTACAGAGAGACTGTTTTTCCCATTGATGTATTCCTGTGTTTTTATTTTGTTACACACCCCACCCACATTAAGTGGAGTGTTGCCGGGGTGTTTTGTATGACAGTATTTTTCCTGCATTGTGATGTGCACAGGGCAGGCCGCTAACAACGAACCATGTTCTACAGTTGTTTCTGGTGCACTGCCATTACACCGATAATGACATGTTGAGTACTATATACGAAAATGGCTACCCTTCATGGTATATGCCTTGTCTTTTGTCCCTGTTACCTTTTGGCAGTCTTGGTGCACCCTCGGACTCGAACCCTCCTAGTAGGTGCATGCACTTTCTCATGTTTTTGCTCAGGACTCCTGTGAAAATGCTTTGTGTTATTGCACTGGCTGAAACTGGGATTGGGACTGTCCAGTTTAATCCACATTTGTTCTAAGGGGTGTCTGTGGCTGGTAGATGTGGGGTAGCCAGCTGTCCATGAATGACAAAGCCACTGCCAGTTTGAATGGCGCAGTTTCGTCTGATTGGGCGGCTGGTGTCACACAGCCTGGGTTTTGGATAGGAAGAGAGGGTCTGGGGCCGTTCTGAAGGTCACCTGCTGGAGCCACGAATACGAAGAAGCGAAGGCAGTATTGATGACCCGATGACTGCTACTTAAGAAAAGTAGAATTGCTCAGGCCGGCGAACCTCTTATGCCTCCCCTGAAACCATGGAAGACCCTCATTGTGTCTTCCTCCTCCTGTGGTGGTGGAATGAACTAGTCCTGCATCCTGCACCAGTGTCCTGGCATCAGTAGTCTTTGTAAGTCTCCCTGGACCCTCCAGTGGACTGACCATTCACCAACCAACCCTCTCTTCTCCAACAAGCACCATCTGAGGTTGGAGCTGGGGCTCTGCAGACCTTGAGATGGTTATCCAGGAACAGTGGTGCCTTCATCTGCTGCTCTCCTCCCGAAGAGGGACCTGCCTGGAGCCTGTTTCCTGCTGCCACCTAGGGATGAACCAGCTGACACTTGATCTAGGCTTTGCCACCACTTGTCTTCCTCTTCCCTTCATCTGATGTGCCCTGAGGATCCATCCTCTTTGAAGGAGTCATCAGGGCTGCAGTCCCAAGTCATCTGGCTCACCCTGCTGCAAGTCTCCGGAGATTGACCCAAAACTGGAGATCAGAACCGCTGCATATGATATGATATGGTATTTATAACGTGCCTGTACACAAGTGTTTCTAGACGCAGAACCCAAACCTGACATCTACTTCACCCACTGCACCCTTGACATCTGGACCTCCAGGCACAGACCCTATGTGAGAAGTAAGCCTCCCCACCCCCCGAGATTTTGAGTCCCCCAGATATGACTGCTTGGAAATCTGAAGTTCATGGTGCAGGGTCACATACCATATTTGCCACCCCCTGACCGCCATAGGGATTGCATGGGTGAATAGCCCACTCCTCATCACTGCCGTTCCTTCTTCTGGGCAGTGGAGTTCTAGCCTATGTTTCCTCTATGGGTAGCCAATGGTGTGGTGGAATTGAGAGTGTACCCTAATTTTAACCCTTAAAAGTTCTCCTGAAAAGTGTCCTTTTAAGACATTTTCTTTACCTGTTGGCTGTTGCCAAAATGTGTGCAGGGGGACTCTGAGACTTACTACCACCCGCTGCGCTTTCCAGGTGCTTATCTGTGACTTGAACTCTTTGCACCATTGGAAGCTTGCTTGCCTGTTAGGGAAGGACAGCTCAAATGAGATGCCTGCCTTATAAGGCACAGGGTATGTACCTGCTTTACCCACATGGCCCCTCCCTGCTTTCATTGCATTGCCTTTGCTTATCTGATTGTTTGTGGGATACACCCATCACTGCGCATACTTCTATTGCCAATACGAAAAGGTCGAATTTCGACATCCCAATTTCTCCCCATATATATGTGGTGGGTGGGGTGAAGTAAATAATACATATGGAACGGGTTGGGGGAGCCTGCGGGGGTCTCCCTTGCCTATATATGGGGTGAAAAAGGCAGAGGTGAAATTCGACATTTTAGTAATTTTCTGTAGAATATTCGCAGTGATCTCAGAGATCCAGTTCCTAACTGTTTATTGTAAACTTTGGTGAAGTATCACTTTGAGTTTGTTACTGTATGAGTGTTTTTTTATTGCCTAGTATTTTAAAGTTTTACCTGCATTTGTGTTAGGGCCTGGTAAATAATATATTTGATATACGCTTGCCTCGCATATGCAGTGGCCATTGTTTCGTCTTGCCGCCTTCCTTTTCTCGCTGATGGCTCCAGCTGCCATGTTAGCCTCTCCTCTTCGGCCCTTCCCACAATGCAATGAAGTCATGAACGTGTGTCAATACCTGGCAGAGAGTTCTCCACAGAGGCAACGTGTGTGTGTGATTGTTAGTTATCTTTGTTCACATGAGCAGGCCATGTGTGAGAAGAGGTGAGAGTACTGAAGCAATCCCTACCTAGTTCCACTCCATCCTTGGCTTCTGAGGTTTTCGCTGAAGGGGAACTGGGTTCTATCACTTCACCCTGCATACGGGGAAGGTGTTAGGGGGATTTGCTTTGTCCCCAAATCTTAAGTAGAGGGTACACGCGGGTGGACGTAGTCCCCTCCCACTTTTCCTGAAATCCCCCCAATTTTTTCAGAGGGCACCTTGATATGCTAATTTCCGGGGACACCACATTCTATTGATATGTTGATGAGTCTCCCCACTTTTTTCTTTTTAGGGCTTGACCCCTGTTTGTCCCTCTTTTCCTGTATCTACAGCTCCGCCCCTTTCCCGGTGCCATCCCGAGAATACATCAGTTGCTGATCTAGTCCTGCAACCACTAGTGTTGCCACGTGCAGGAAATGCCCATTCTGGTAGGTCTTTCACCCATGGTTCAACCTTAAATACTGAATGTCCTGTCCTTGTTTCCTCAGCGCCACTGTTTATTGACGAACCTGCCTCCCTACTACGCATCGTGACCACGCACTGCCAGTCACGTGATTTCCGCCTCCAGGAGGTTCCTGTTGGCGGTTCCAGCTCGCAGGCAGGATACCCCTCCATATTGGTGGGATGTGGTCCTGCTTGTGGGTCTAGATCCAGGTGCCCTGTGTGGCTTCCAGTGAGTCTGTTGTAATGCACCATATACAAGACAGGGCACCACCACTGCAATACTGAAACACTGCACAACTAAAATAAGCGTAGCTCACAATGGCGAGGGAACTACCCCTGCAAAAGTGGACGGTGATCTTCACTGCAAGACTGAAACAAGTGCCTCTCATTGGGAGGCAGTCACTACCTGTCAAGGCCTGTTCTTTACTATCCTACCGAAGAACCCAATAGCCTCAGAAAAGAGAGGGCATGGATGCCCACCAAAGAAACATCTCAGGTAATGTGTGACCCCTGAATGGTCGTGTTGGCACAGGGGCACACAGATGGGACATGTAGACAATGGCACCTCCTGGTATTTGTCATTGTCCTGAAGACACTGACCAAACATCTCAGGTAATTTGTGTCCCTTCCATGGTCGGGTTGGCACAGGGGCACACAGATGGTACTTGTAGATAATGGCATTGTCCTAAAGCCCTCACGTATGCATTGCCAAGACACTTTCTGTCTGAGCAAACGCTCATGAGCACTGACATGTGCAGAATAGATCGGCTCCGTGCTGCAGTTACTTCCTCATTTCAGTCAGTATGTGGATGAGTGCCAAGCTTCACAAATGGGCTTGTGCCCAGTTGGACTAACACTTGTTTCCTTCCTGTTCCTTTTCTGCTCTGACTTTCCCTATCTTATGCTCTTTCTTCCCTCTGCTTTCTTTCCCTGGAGACTTTGGCTCCTTGGTTCTTGTTCTTTCTCTGCTTCTTATTTTCTACCCTCAAGAGAAGAGCCCATCAGCTCATGCTCGTTCCGAATCCCCACTCTCTAGCAACCGATTGTCAAGCTGCCCCTAGAGATCGTTTCTATCCAGTTATTGGAGATAGAAGGTTAAGGGCTGGGCTATTTTGGTCTCTAGGATTCACACTGGTATGTATTGTGAAGAGCAACTATCCCTGCACCCGGGTATCGGATGCTACCCCTTTCCTGTGAAGAGGCATCCACTCATGTTGCTCCTGAATTACCCACACTTCTCCCGGCTCATGTCATCAGCCATGTTCCTAATTGGCTTTACATTAAAAAGGGCTATTCCACCTTCTGGCCTCTTTTTCTCAAGCTGAACTCCATTTGCCAGTGTTCTTTGCTCATACCACAGTGTGTCTGAGATTCTTTAAGCGTCTTCTCTGCGTAGAACAATGCCAGAGGCTTTCTGGCATCCAGGTAGAGCACACCTATCACCCCTCCCTTACCCGCCCTCATGTTCGTCCAATCAAACGATTCAATTTGATTAGTCAGAGATGACCTCCACCTAGTAAAAGGATGCTGAGATGCTATTGACGCTTTCATCTGCTGATTCCTGTTTATCCAGCAACCCTTTCCAATATAAGCGATTCCTAAAACACTCTGTATTTGCAGCTCAGGCCGACTGGCCTATAATTTCTATCCCCTCCCTGCGCCCACTTTTGTGGAATGGGACTATGTTTAACATATGTTCATTAAATCATGTGTATAACGCATGAACAGCCTTTTCACTTGTCATTAGCACGCTGGTTGGCTTTTTAAACCAATCAAAATGCTCGGAACGCGGGCTGTATTAATCAAGGACAGCCCACGCTTCGAGCAACCAGCGCCCCTTGCCTTACGCGCTCCAACAGCCCCCTCACCTCTTAGCACCTGCGAAGTTCCCTACACGGCTGCTAAGAGTGTTTCCCCTCCCAAAAAATAAAAAAGCGTACCTTTGCAGACTGGTCTGGCACCACCAGTGCGGTCTTCCCAGCAGACACTCTTCAATGTTCATGACATGATTCATGAACATTGAAGAGGGACTTCCCTGGATGACAGCACTGCGGCGTCGGGCCGCACCAGAATGGTAAATTGCGCTCGGGCCCTTACATTGAGTGGCAAGCCATTACCTACAGGGTCGGCCCGCCACCGAGGGGCATATCACCTCAGTATGAATTATGTTCTTTAGGTGGTCAACAAAATGTGTACCCACTATTATGACATCTCATTTACCTGGACAGGGGTAATGCAGAAAAAGGTTTATTTGGGACACACATGACATAAGGCACTTGCATTTTTCTCACTGTGTGAAGTTACTGTTCCAACACTGGTGTTCCTAACATATGGCTACCAACATTGAAATCAACATGCCACATCATGCCACATCTTCCTCCCAGCTTGCCTGGCTGTAAAACCTGTCCCTTTGATGCATAGGGAGCAAGGTGGAGAGAGTGTGCTTTCCTGCTCATTTGGGCATCACTTGCCTGCACCTAGGCAGTGCCGGGAGGCCTCATATCCTGTGCACACAGGGCCTTTTAATGGACAGTCGCCTTTCTTGAGTATTGTTCTTAATGTTAATGAATGTCTCATTTGACCAAGCTAATATGACATGCATTATTTTACCTAACCGCTAAATGAATTCTCTCATACCGCAGTCCAGCGGCTTATTGACCAATTCACTACATAGAAAGGAGACACTCATTCTCTCTTCTTCAGCCAAGGCCTGTCTGCTATGGGCCAATCTGGTGTGGCCCGCAGTGGAGAAGATCCTTTTGTCAAGCTCCCTTTTTGTGTCTCCAGAACACGTTCTGCACACAGTCAAATCCTGGTTCTGGCACCTCCGTCAACGGGCTCTACATTCAAAGAACTCCTTCTTGTTGTCTGCCAGGGGTGAGGGGTGGGGGTCCAATATGTTTGGATGGTTATCATCTCCACAACTCAGCTGAACTCTTGAGCACACCACAAGGCCATCACACATCCAAATCAATGCCATCAGGCATCCACAACATCACTTAACTTAAAAGCACTGCCACAGTAGTAGTTTGTATATGTTTGTCTCCCAGACTTTTCCTATTATTCCTGTTTATCAATCTCCTTGGATCGTTAAACCCCCGCACCCTCCCCCACCCCCACAGACAGTGGTGTGGAGGCAACCCTGGATGGGTTCACAATTCACCTCTACATGGACAAGATTCAGCGCTTTAAGACCAGTATGGTGGTGATGTTCACAGTAAAAAGGAGAAATAACATGGCATATGATGACATGGGAGGAAGAATGCCAGTGGCAGAACCATGTATGCTGAAGGATAATGGAGTCAACTCCCAGCAGTATCACGCTCTGCGCCATCGCCACATCACAATGCCAACAATCAGGGGCATTGCTGGGGGGGATAAGGGGGCTATAGCCCCTGATCTTTTGGTTGTAGCCCCGGATAGAATCTCAGGAGCTAAAGCCAAAAGACTAGCTAGCCCCCAGTCCCAACAGTTCCGACATCAGCTTAGCACCGGGTCTTTTCCCGACCTAGCAACACCCCTGCCAACAATGCACAGGTGGGGCAGTGGGGCGGATGGAGTGGGTGGTTCTCAGGAACCGGCAGAATGTTTTTTTACATAACATTTTATTATATAGCCGACATTATGAATGTTATTGCTTGTGTTTTTTACAGTATCTTTTAAATAAAGTATTTGCACTTTCCTTGTAACTGCCTTGAGGAATGAATGAGCCCTCCATCTCTGTTGCTTCCTGTGGTGCGCGGCTGTGCGTTGTTTCCTTCCTCCCTCACGTGTCCCTCCTGCCTCCTCACACCCTCTATGGTACTCTAAATCTCTCCCATCTTCTCAAACTGCTATTCTATCTCCTTTCCTATCCCTCACACTAAGTCTGGAAGGAAAAGGTTCAAAAGGGATTTCCTGGTCTCCAACCCAGGCCTCCCTATCGCTGATAGCGACATCAGCGCTTCCTCCAGACAGACTCTCACTGACATCCTCTTTGTCATTCCCTCTCCACACTTATGGCTGCCTCATCAATGTCTATCTAAATGATACTGTCTTGGCACAGGGCTCTCAGTCCAATCTCCTCCTTTTCGATGGGTATTTCCTGCAACTTACCTACTTTCTCCCTTCTCCTGCTACTCCCTCTAACACTTATCTTGCTCCTCTGCCTCCTCCTTCCTCTGCTGCCTCTCTGGCACCTACCTCCTCCTTCTCACTGGCCCCTATGCCACCTCTGACTACTGCCTCTGCCCACTCTCGGGCTCCTCAACCACTTCCACTGGGTGTACCGCACACCTGTACTCCACCCCAGAAGTATTTCAAATGTGTCAACCCGCTCCACGTCGCTACTCTAAACTCTTGCTCTGCTATCAAACACTCCTCTAACATTTGCCAACTCCTCAAAGACCTTGACCTGAATGTCCTCGCTCTCACTGAGATATGGCTCACAGCCAGTAATGTCACAAGGTTTGACACTCCCCTCTGAGGGCTACAAGATCCTCTCCGAGCCCAGAACCAAACGGTGCAGAGGTGGAGTGGCCCTGATCTTTCTGGAGTGGGTCCCTGCTTCTGTCATTCCTACGCAGGCCTACTCCTCCTTGTAATGCCTGGTATGCAGGCTCTCTATCTCTCCTGTCCTCTCTCTGACTGTGGCCACCATCTACAGGCCACCTGTCCAGGTCACCATCTTCCTCTCAGAATGGGCTGACCTCTCCTCTTCTCTCCTAGCCTCTTCCTTTCAACTTCTCCTCTGAGACCTCAACATCCACCTGGATGTCTCTAATCCCTCCTCTTGGCTCTTCTGCAACCTCTGTGACTCTCTCTCCCTTTCCATCCTACCCTCTGGTCCGACACATTCTACCGGTCACACCTTGGATGTTGTCATCTCCTCAGACATCCCTCTCTCTAACCCTCTCACAGAGGCATAGCCAGGATTGTCTAAGATGTGGGGCTTGAAGGTAATGTAGTTCGGCCCACCGCAGCAACACTGAGACCTCTGTAAATACCCACACAGTGCTGCTGAGTGGTCATTAAACAATTCTGGGTGGGCCGTGCCTGCTCAGGCCCTACTCTGTATACACCTCTGCCCTCTCAACACTCCTCTCTCTTGGACTGATGACTTTCTGCTATCCTCCCACCTGAAACTTCTTGTCCCACAGACAAACCCTACCCCAGCATTGCCGCCTTCCTTCTTTGCCTCTACTTTCTCTGCCCCTCCTACTCCTGCGGCTGACTCACACTCTGACACAGACCACTCTAACCTGTATCTTTCTATCTCCAACACTCTTGACATCCTTGCCCCTGTCATGAGAATCCGCCTAAAGCCTACCTCCAAGTGCAACTCTTGGTATGACTTTGACCTTCCCACCCTGAAAGGCAAGTGCAGGATGGCTGAGAGGAAGTGGAGGGCTTCGGGTGCATCACCTGACAAACTAGCCTGCTGCCTGCTCCAAAGGCAACACAGGACTTGCTGTACTCTCCAAGAAGAGGGTCCACATCCAAGCCTATGTCTATGCGGCACTAACAACATGGCCAAACTCTTTGAAATCTGCAAGGAGCTGGCCAATCCTATTGCAGCTCCACCTCCATGTGATAATATCCCCGCAAAAATGTCGCCATGCAAGAATGGTGCCCTTTTTTTGTGGCAACATTATCATAAGGAACATGAGGGGGACACCCCCACAACCTCCACATTTTTTTTAAATGGAGCAGGGGACACCCCTGCATCCCCCGCTCCCATTTACCCCATATATTGCCGTTTCCCTGCAACTATATGCATAGCTACATTATTTATGGGGACAATATTACCTGATACCCCAGGCCCTCTGCATCGTGCTGGCTTCTCATTTCACCACAAAAACATAGGTCATCCTGTCCTCACGTTCGTCTTCCTCTACCTCTCGCAGGCCCCCTCTGGCCACCTCTCCCTCTCCTCTTCCTTTTTCCTCCTTCTCTCTGACAACACCTGACAATGTTTCTAGAAAAGTCTGATCTATGAAAGTTCCGTCCAAACACGTGTGTCCTGGCTCTTCCAGAACTATCAAGGACCACATTTCCACCCTTGCTCCAGTCTTGTGCAACTTATGCAGTCACTCTTTCGCCACTGGATCTTTCCCCCCTCTCCTCAAGCACTCCCTTGCGCACCCCCTCCTTAAAAAGTCGTCTGCCAATCATACCTGTCCGGCAAACTATCGCCCTATTTGTATTACTGCTTTCCTGGGCAAACTCATGGAAAAGCTTGCCATCTCCCAGCTTACTCTCCACACAGAATCTGTTGGTTGTCTTCATGGGCAACCAGTGATTATAACAAATACAAAGCAGAAAATGTTTTTTTAACAAAAACAGTTACAATGAAAAAACATCAATTTCTTTCACATTTTACATATGAGGGTGGGTTAAGGGGTTAAAAAGGGTTAGCAGGGGGTTAGGGTGAGGTTAAAAGCATCAGGAAACAGGTGGTTCGGGGGTGGGAGTACACACCAAAATAAAAAATAAAAATGTGATTTTTTTTGTCTTAAAAGTTTAGTTAAAAAGCGTTCTCTGAAAAAGATTTTGAAATAATCACATGGTTCTCATCTCCATGACCATCACTTTGGCTTCAGAGCAGGCAGAGGCACAGAAACTGCTCTCCTGAGCACCCAATGAGGATCTGCTCTTTAAACCTTATACCTGCTCTACCTCTGTCCTCATTCTCCTTGACCTTTCCTCTGCTTTCGACACAGTTAATCACAGCACCCTGATCTATCAGCCCGGGCATCCTGGATCAGGCCCTGGCCTGGGTGACCTTCTTCCTCCTGGACCAATCCTCTCAAGTCCAACTTGGGTCCTTTCTCTCCACCATCTCTCTCTCCACATGTGGTGTCCCCCAGGACTGTATCCTGTCACACAGGCTCTTCAATGTCTTTCTGGCCCCTTTGGCCAACTTGATTTCCACCTTATGTTCGAACTTTCAGTGTTATGCTGATGAAACTCAACTCTCTTCCAGGCTTACCTCAGCTGCCTTACCTCCTTCGCACATTCCTGACTGTCTAGCCGTGATCCAGGATTGGTGTGCCTCCAGCGATCTCTGCCTTAATGCCAGTAAGATGGAGATCCTTCTGATTGGGACTCATACTCATGCTTTCCCTCTCTCACTATGTCCGCCCTCCTTGGGCCCTCTGCCCTCACCTTCCTGTGAGGCAAAAAACCTTGGTGTCGCCTTCGACTCCACTCTCTCCTTCTCTCCTCACATCACGGATCTTGCCAAAAAGGCCCACTTCCAGCTGCACCTCCTCAGAGTCATTCTACCTTTTCTCACTTTCCCCCTGAAGTTCACTGTCTCCAGAGCCCTGGTTCTCTCTAGGCGGGACCTTTGCAACAGCCTCTTTCTCAATCTAGCTGTTCCACTCTCTGCCCTCTGCAACTAATCCAGAATAGGACTGTGAGACTTATCCTTGCCCTCTAGCCCAGGGAACGTACCCCTACAGCCCTGAAATCTCTCCACTGGCTCCCTGTGGCTGCAAGGATCAAGTTCAAGTCCCTCTGCATCGTCCACAAGGCTGTCTGGGGCTGGGGCCAGCACTACATTCAACTGTCTCTGCTGAAATACCTTCCTTCTAGAGCCCTTCGCTCTGATACCTCCAACTCTCTTGTGGGTCAGACGCTTCTCTAGACAATGAGTGGTGTACATCTCTCTCCTCTGCAGGTGCCTCCAGCTTGAACGGCCTTGCTGCCCCTCTCAGACTTGAGCCAGATCACCTGAAGTTCCGGAAGCAGCTCAAGACCCTCCTTTTCGCCTCTGCCTTCTCTCCCTTGCTTCCCTGCTAACCTACCTGTCTGCTGTGAGAACTGGTTGCCTAGTACCCTCAGAGTCTCACTGGTTACCAGGCTCCTCTTCCTTGTACTGCCTACTGGCCTACTGTGCACTTAGGGTCTGTAAGCTGTAACCCCTACAGCCACCCTGCCTCTCAGCACTTACCTTGAGCCCTGCTGGCATGGCTGCACTTCCCCTTCCTCTCTCCCATGCACTTCCCCCTCTCCCTTCCCCTTGCACTTTGCGTTGTCGCACTTGCACAATCCAAAAGACACAACGCCTGCTAGGTTCATTTGTCTTCTCTTCCCTCTTTCTCTCTTCCCTGCCTTGTCTTGTGGCGCCTAGAAACACATGTGTAAAGGCGCGATATAAATGCCATACATCATATCATATCATATCATGAAACAAAATTTTGATGAAGTCGAGAGTGGCCAAAACTTTGTCAATGAAACGTGTTTCTCTGAATATTAGTGTGTTCAAATGTTTGCATCGAGAATGGGACAATAATGGAGCCTTAATCTGCAAATCATCAGAAGATTTCAAAATTGTATCTGTGGATATGGGACAGAAATGTTACCTGATCTTTGTCTAAAAGTTATGTTGGTTTAGACAATGGTTGTTGTATAAATGCAGAATGCGTGAGATTGTCAGGTTTATACCTTTGCATGTGTGATGCTCAGATAGCAACCTGCAAGCAGAATTGTGCCCCTTTTTACACTCTTTTACTTTGCATTGTAATTATCTTTGTTTAAATATATCAAATCATTTTTATATCAAAAATATGATCTGTGTTACATTGCTTGTCTGTTAGTCATTCATCTGCAGGAAACTTGAACGCCCTTATCTTTCACAATGTCAGTGCCTTCTCTCCCACCACCGGGTATATTAATAGCCCCGCGCTGTTCGATATCTGGGGATATACTACTTTAGCAGCTGATGTTTTGGTAAACATTGATTCAAAAACGCGCCATTATTTCAAAATCCCAAATCCAATGGAGAATGGGTAAGCAGGTGCGCACTTTCTTTTTGCCCCGTATTGAAATTGAAATGCTGCCACAGGGCAACCAAATGTATCTGCGCCGTTGGCCACATATGTTATTATCATGGCTCTGCCCATCCGAAAAGTAAAATAAGAAAAACATGGCTCTCTAAAGCTTTGTTGCAGAAAACCCTCTCCTCAGTTTGGATGCTCTCTTTTAGAGCATTGAAAGCTTTACCTGGGCGAGGAGGGCAGCTCTGGGTCAATCCACTAAACTTGGCAAGAAGGCAATGTCGAACTGCATGGGGTTCGATTTCCGGTCCAGTGCTTAGAAACCTTTTTTTTTACCACGGATTTATGATGTGTGAAAGACACCCACTTGTGTTTTCAGTAACGGTTTTAGGTTTTGATGCTCGAAGAAGTAAACATATTTAATTATATTTTCGCGTCTCGGCACTATGGGGGAGGCTGGGGGAGGGGGGTGGAGGGGCACACTGTTCTCTGAGACCATTAAGCCATATGTTTATTTATTGATGCTTAATTGCTTCTTGGGGCTGCCCAGTCCTCGTAGTGAAATCATATGACCTCTTTGTCATTTTACAGAGGTTACATTCACCCAGACAAAACGAATGCCATTTGCATAGCTGTCAACTGACATGCTTTTGGCGGGTGTCACCTGCCCAGTAATCAGGTCACTCACTCACCAAGCCTCCTGCACGCCCATGAACTTAGATGGGCTCTCACCCACCCAAAATATAATCGCCTGACTTCCCTCACCCAGGCGACACAAAAGGTGGAGAGGTATGCATTTCACCTGTTTGGTGGAAACATATAGAATTGTACATGCGTGATTGCCAACTAGGGGGAAATATTCCACCAGAGGTTCAGAGTCACATCTGGTACACAGCGAGAACAAAGCTTCAGTTGTCAATGATCTGTATCTGAACACTGATGTGGAACAGCGCGTCCAGGGAGTGGCCGGGGGTGGCACGGCTACCCCTGAAATCTGATTGGCCACCCAGGTGCCAACCCCATTATCCTAATCTACGATCATTATGTGTGTGCGCACTGGTACTTCATGCCACCCTTGCATACGTCAGTGCCCCGCTTGGGCCACCCCAGCCAAAAGGGTCTGGAAATGCCACTGATGTGAAATATGTCATAGTTCATAGTTGTCCGTGTGCAGTTTTTTGTTGTATATGGGTATCCCTCAATCCATTCGCACTTTCAGAAGAAATCGAGGGACTTGTCCTATAAGAGACCCACCACTTCCTGTTTCCAACATAGACTGTGTGGTAGGGTGACCAGATTAAAAAAGTAAAAAAACCGGGACAGGGCAACTAACATAAAAGCAGGACTATCTCTTGAAAGTGGCTGTCAAGGCACTACATTCGGAGGAGAAGGGGGTTTAAGTGTAACTGTTCAAAGAAGCACATTTTATAATTAATTTATCACAAACTACCACTATCTTAAGTTGTAAAATGCAGCATTTCTTCTGTGCAAGATTGTGCATTCCTGCCTGCCAGCTATGAAGACCTACTACAAAAAACCATCATCTGGTCACCTGACTGTGTGGGAAATGCGCGCGGTCTGGAGGCGGGTTCTGAACTGCTGTGGGGAGTGCTTGGTGGTGGCACTCCCAGCTGCTGTGGGCAGTGCCCAGTGGTGGCACTCCCAAATATTAATGGAACGCATACTCGTCCCCATAAATGCAGAAAAGTGTTGCTTTTTCCACTTGAAATCGATTTTCAATAGAAAGGGTGCCATTTTTCCATGTCGGGCTCCATGTTTTTGATGTTTATGGGTGGGCCTGGTGTCTATAGCCTTTTCCACCTTCCATAGTAACCCGAATGTAACACAGATTGTGCGATATTTTATTGGCTGTTTTTCAGCCAATGAAATTCGTTATAGTTTGGGGGCCTATGGGCGCACGCATGCGTGGCCACCTCCTCCCTGTTCTTGACTGTTCTTCAGTTTAGAGCAGAGGCCCCTGAGAGGCACGTGCGCAGGGTTTCCACGCGCGTGGCCTTGCAGGGGGACTTGCCTCCTTGAAGATTCACAGGTAAGATTGTAAGTCTGATTGTAAGATAGGCATGTGGGTGGGCAGTATAGAAGCTGATACATTGCTTGACCCACTGTTTCTTATAGTGCATGCGTTTAAATCTGGGTTTAAATCGGGAGTACTTTGAGTTTTGGATTAGCTACAGACATCTCAGTGAGGGGTGAGTTCTGCACAGCCGCGGAAGAGGTGCATGGCCCAGGTGGCTAGTCATTCGGATAGCGAGCCGTGAGTTGCCTGCCTTTTATCAAGAGAACATTTGGGCAGTTTGGTGTACTGCTCTGGGTCCGGGCACCCACACTCCTATAACACAATCAGTCCCACAGGTAGTGGCACGCATCCATTACACACACACGTCACGTGCATGTAACATACACTTCTCTGCAAAAGATGTTACATCTTTCAAAACAGTCTGTCATCCTTCACGCTGTAGTATTACGGACTGCATCGGTGCTTTGAGAATTTAGTGTGTGTTTCTGGCAGCAGGGCATGACTGTCAGCAATATTATAGATGACAATGTAGGGTTAGCAAGCAGGTGGCGGGGAGCCAGCGAAGATTGTGCAAGAGACGGCCACAAGGATGGATGGAACGGATGTAACGGGGATGGAACGGATGGGGTGGGGATGGAACGGACGGAGTGGATGAACAGATGGACTAGATCGAACAGACGGAGTGGATGGAACGGATGGAGTGGATAGAACGGATGGAACAGATGGACTAGATCGAACAGACAGAGTGGATGGAACAGATGGAGTGTATAGAACGGATGGAGTGTATGGTACGGATGGAGTGTATGGAACGAATGGAACCGGCGGAGTGGATGAAACGGATGGAGTAGATGAGTGGATACAACGCATGAGTGGATTAAACGGATGGGCTAGATAGAACAGATGGAGTGGATGGAGTGGATGGAGTGGATGGAATGGATGGAGGGGATGGAAAGGATGGAGTCGATGGAATGGATGGAGTGGATGGAGTGGATGGAACAGACGAAGTGGATGAGTGGATATAACAGATAGACTAGATGGAACAGATGGAGTGGACGAAAAAGATGGAGTGGAAGGAACACACAGTAGATGGTAGGGATGGAACGGATAGAACGGGTGAGTAAATTGAACGAATGAGATGAACGAGCAGATTGAACGAATGGAAAGGATGAGTAGACTTAATGAATGGAACAGATAAAAAGGATGGAATAGATGGAACGAATCGAGTGGATAGAATGGATGCAGTGGATGAAACGGATACAGTAGACGGGAAGGAACAGATGGAGTTGATGAAACAAATGGAGTAGATAGGAACAGATGGAGTGGAAGGCACAGATGGAGTGGATGGAACAGATGGAGTGGATGGAACAGATGGACTAGATGGAACAGATTGAGTCGATGGAACAGATTGAGTCGAAACAGATGGAGTGGATGGAAAAGATGTAGTGGATGGAACAGAGGGAGTGGATGGAACAGAGGGAGTGGATGGAACAGATGGAGTGGATGGAACCGATGAAGTCGACTGAACACATCGAGTCGATGGAGCGGATGAAGTAGCTGGAATGGATAGAGCGGATGGAATGGATAGAGTGGATGGAACGGATATAACGGATGGAACAGATAGAGCGTATGGAACCGACTGAGTAGATGAAACAAGTGGAGTGAGTGGAACATATGGAGCGGATCGAATGAATAGGAAGGATAGAATGGATAGAACACTTTAAACGGATGAGAAGGACGAAATGGGTCTACGGAATGGATGAAGTAGATCATGTGGATGAAGGGTCGAGTGGATGGAAAGGATAGAAGGACTATTAGATTAAATAAATGTAACATACGAAATGGATGAACAGACGAAGTGGAATGAACAGACAGAGTAAATAAAACGGATAGAATAGATGTCACAGACGGAGTACTCGATCTCAAGCGCTTTACTGATAACCACCAGATCACACTACCACGCTTACTCTCTCCTATACACCACCACTCAACTAGAACACAGTGATACCATGACACATTCGGTATAGCTGTTCTCATACTAACACCCGCCACATACTCCTCATCATACTTATTAAACACAGCTAGCACACACTGCTATCTTATGCGTCTCCCCAGGCCTAACGCAGCAAGAAATCAGTCTGGGTGTCCACCCTCCAGAATTGAACACATACAACTGACCGCCCCACCACCACACCTACCGCTAAGAAGCAGCTATCATGCAACTGCCACACCGGCTGTACACATATCCGGTGCACCCACGCACCCTATGATTCTCTCTCTCTCTACTGACTTGAACTACGGTTCCCGAGGGCGTTCAACCTACCAGCGCTTTGAGATCATACCAATGATATATAAGGCGCTATATAAATGCCAAATAACATAACATGACAAGCGGGCACAGTATCAAACGAGGGTCTGGTGGCACTTGGCAAAAATGTGAAGCCCCTCATTGGGATCGATCAAACATAAATTGACTTGTGACGGCACAACTACTGGATGCCAAACGAGTCAGTGTATTGGAAAGAGGGCCCTAAACAATACATCATTAGTAAGCGCTTGCAGCAGACTGCTGTATGTAGGCCCCATATCATGGATAATACCTACACCATTCCTGGATTTTTACTCCACATCCGTTGCATTCTCAGAGTTTCATTCTTCCTATTAGACATATGAACCTACAAGTCCAGCACGCTAAGAACCACTAGCTAGCATTTAAGGTGTCAAACATGGCACGGTGTCACTTGGCTGCTATGCAGATGATCCAAAAAATGAAAACGGCACTTAAAATGCTTTGCGAAGTGTCTCTGGGACATCAGGGAAGAACCAACCAGACAGATGACCACCCACCCCATGGGATGGCAAAGAGCAGGGGCGCACTGGCCTATAGGGAGCTCTGGAGATTTCCCGGTGGACCTAAGCACCCTGGACCTCTTTTGTGCGGTATTTCAAAATTTTCACATAGGAAAAGCATTGGGCTTGATGAAAATGTGTCATATGGGGCCACTTTGCAAATTATTTCCAGGACCTCTTTTAGTTCCCAGTCCACCCCTGGCAAAGAGAACAGCAGACTGTGTCAAAGGTGAACAGGAATATCAACAGATATATAACATGTTAGAGATAGGAAATCATGAAATATCAGCAGGCATTAGGGACGTACTTTCCATGAGGTGTAAACACATATAATGTTATAGAGCTCAACTCTGCGACACAATCTATCTTTAAGTGCGCACACGTTTAGGGAACATACTGAAAGATAGCCTAAATTGCCTATGATCACACAATTTGCTAAGCAGTCAAGCAAAGGAGTGCACTATGGCACACGGTGCCCGAAACAGGGATTCAGTGCCCGAAACAGGGATTCAGCAACAACAGCAAAGGGTTTATGGCAGTCAGTGATTGAAGTGAGCGGGAACGGTCAGGAGCGGTCTTCCACTACTTGTATTTGTTTCTGTTTACCATTCCTCTACTCTTTAAGACCCAATTCACCATTCTATATCGATGATTTGCCCATTCCTGTCCCTGTGCAAGTGTAAAGTTGTAATAGGAGCCTTAGTTACTAGTCGCTCAGGCTATTGCAATGCCCCGGCCGCAACACCATGTTGCACTATGCTTCCGCCTATCCTCTCCGCTGCGGCGACCACAGTTACAGTACATTTTTCGGTACACTTCTACCACTGATGGCAGTGCCCGAAATCTGACCATAAGATTTGAGCACGCCGTTGCCGTAAGCCTCTTGCACAGGAGGGGAGTTAAAATGCAGAAAAGCAGACGATTAGACTGCAGGCATCTGTTGCTATAAACGTGTTGCATGGCCGAAAGCTCCCAATTTAACAAATATCCTCGAACCACATTCCAACTGCAAAGAAATATATGAAGAGGAGGACACTCCAGAAATATGCATGGCAACTCTCCACTTTCTATAAAGGGAGTAAAGATTCCTCAGGCACACATTGTGACCCCTTTCCCCCACTTTCTTTTACTTTATCTCCTCCATTATTGCCATGCGAGCCACTAACAGACGTCATGCTCACTCTCAGGTCTGCAAAATATGCCTATTGAATGGTGCCACGTGTTGCAATCTGGGGCTATGGGGGATAAATAAAATGTCTATAAAGACCCCGCTGACGCAATAATCCTGCAAATGCGGAATGGTTTGGCATGCGAGCTCGCCTTGGTGGGAAAAGAGGTGCAGGAGGAGAAGCGAGGGCTGGTACGGGGGGAAACAGAAAGAGCGGGGAGGTGGGTCAGAAAACAAAACGAATACCTTGAATCAAATAATGCATTATTTCCCTGATCAAACTTCTACAAATATGACACCAGGTCTGGATGCGTGTAATTCATGTTGCATTTATTCATAGTACAAAATGTAAAGTTCTGTGCAAGCATATAGATGTGTTTGTTCAGCATCAGATCACTTGGGTAGTCAAAAGTATTACCTGGTAGTTGTTGGTATGATATGATATGATGTGACATTTATAACGCACCTGTACACACGTGTTTCTAGGCGCGACAAGACAAGGAGGGGGAAACAGAGGGAGGACAAAATAACGATCTTACTAGGCATTGTGTCATTCAGACCACGCAAGTGCGGGGAAGAGGGAAATGGAGAAGTGCCAGGGGAAGGGGAAGGTACAGTTAATTCACAAGTGCAGCCAGCAGGAGGCTCATAAAAGCAGAGAGAAGGGACTGTATCGTTGCAGATACAGACCCTTAAGTGCTGCGAGTTCAGAGGGTGACCAGTGCACGGAGCAGTCAGGTGCATCAGCAGGGTATAGGACGAGAGAAAGCAGAAGCAAAAAGGTTGGTCTTGAGCTGCTTCTGGAAACGGAGGTGGTTCTGCTCAAGTTTGAGAGAGGCAGGGAGGCTGTTCCAGAAGGAGGCTCCAGCCGAAAAGGTAGACCTGCCCCCAACTCTCTGGTTGGAGAAGCGTCTGACCCTCAGAGAGTTGGAGGTGAATGAGCGGAGAGAGCTCGAGAAGGAAGATGTTTTGAAAGAGAAAGTTGGAGGTAGAGCAGTCCCAGGCCCCAGAAAGCCTTATATCAAGCTAACTAGGCCCTTGCAAGCAGGAGCTAAATAGCTCCCTGCTCCCCTCAATTTCAAACTCTGTGTCAGGTTTTAATTGTTAGCTGTGCCAATGTAAGGATTCTCTTGTGTCGGTAGATTTAGAAAATGACTAAATATTTATGTACCCTTGAATAACCTTCATATGAAACCTTTGCATGAAATTCACGTTGCATTTATTCATACTGCCAAATGTAAAGTTCCGTGCTAGCACCTAACACTTTCTCAGCCAGGCAAAATTATCATACCCTGTAGATACAGATTATTTTGCATAAATTCTCACTTTAAAGCAGTTTACTAAATAAAATAAAGTGGAACCATTTGTGCAGTTTTGTATTCATCTATAAAACATGTCTATGGAAAGCCAAAGGTGAACGCAGTTTTCTGTGAGACAAAACAATACAATATATAAAACGTTCTTAGGAAAAACATAGGTATATGTGTTTAGCCAAAACAAGGTTATTGGGCTGAGGCTCCACAAACCAGGCACAATAATTATAACCCCAATGCAATCTTATGAGCAGGGCCGGCCCTTGGATTTGCGGGGCCCTGCATGGCAAAAGATGTGTGGGCCCCCCTAATTTGCATAAATAGTGACATCAGTGATATCACAGAATGAGTCTTTAATACACAAAGGTATCATGGGTAGTTACATTAAAAACATGTTGCCATGCGTTTGGTAGTAGAGAAATATACTGTGGCGTCCAGCATATGAATTGTGAAAATTAACATTGACCTATGTGGCAATATCAGGAGTGAGGCATTTTCTTGAAGTAGCAGACTGCTGAATACTTTGTACAGACTTCTAATTTTGGCAGATAAGGCATAGTGTGATAAAAGGATTTGCCCAAGAGCACTCACTTTGGTTAAGTAGCCAAGGATGGATTTGAGAGCAGTCTTTCTAGATTTAATTGATAGAAATACTGTGCAAAAAGTCGTTTGAAACTTTGGTTTAAAAACACTATCTGTGGAAGGCAGTGAAAAAATATGGTGATTGTGTTTTGCTATCTGAACTAACATCTGTTTTTGCTGTAGTTTCATGATTGTTTTTATTTGTATTGTGTGTATTTGGGAACATTGTTCAAATGATCAATATGCTTTTATTTCACATAAGGATTGTTTTAACTGTAAAAAAAAAAAACAATAGCAAATAATAACTATGTTTATCAAGGGCTGCTCACTACAAAATGAGAAGGTAGCTTCATTAATGTACTCCCTGAGCCTTGATTGGAGGGGGTGAGCAGGCCAAAACTATTCACTGGGTCTAAAATAGCAGAGAGACCTATAGCAGAAAGTTGCAAAGGCAACTGAGCAGGTTGGGAGACTGTTGCTGAGATGTTCTACGTTTAGACCTTCCTGTAAATCATGTCTTATTTCATATTCCTGCAGTAACATGTGTTGTAAAATGTGCTGTTTTGACATGAGATGAATACGACTTGCATGCTTCGCTCGGTGCGGGAACCTTTGCCCCCATAGTGAAAATCAAAAGCTATCTCCCAAGAATATACGCACAGTAAGTGAACATACCTTAAAGTGAAAGATTCAAATTTAGTTCACTTGACCTTTCCCCTTAGAAGAAAGGGCACCTGACAAAAGAGCATTGGCCTTTCAAAAAAGTAATCAACAACAGAAAAATAACCTGAGAGGGACATGTTTCATTAAATACGCTGACCAAGTATAAAAGGTGCTCACCTTTTTCACCCAGTAGTGAAATATTCCCTCGAAAACAAAATCCCAATACAATCATGTGCTTTGATGATCATTTTATGCTGCTTGTGGGTAAGTGTCTGCACTGGAAACATGACAACCTGTTGAAATCCTGGTAGCAAAATGCTTGAGCAAGCTTGCCGACCTCAAAAACACCCAATGGGGTTGTGTCCACCCTCTAAAAAAGTTACACTGTACACCCACATGTATCCTTCACTTGTGCCTTGAAAAGCAGCACATGGCCACAATTAAGGAAAAATTAGTGCACCAGTCGCCAGGATTTGAACCTCTCTTGGCACATCCCGGGCAAATATTCAGAACTTGCTTGCCCTCTCATCATTCCCCCTCCTCAGTCCCACTTCTGGCTTTCAACAATACTCTGCTTTATAAAGATGACTTCAAAAGTACACATACTGTTGTAAAGTACCCATTCAAATAGATTAATCATTGCAGCAATATGTTAAGCAAAAAGTGTACAATTGTGGCATTATTCCCCTCTTTTGATCGGGAGACTACAAATACCAGAATGTAGTTCAGCAAAATGCAAAAAAATTTCCTTTGGGATTTGAAAATGTATTTTCCAGAAGTTAACAACATGTAATGTGTGAAAAGGTTACCTGTTTGTGTTTATTAGCTATGATCCACGAGCTCCTTCTCTCCCATTAACTGAACTGTGAAAAGTGTCTCAAAAATAAAAAATGTCTTTACAGTTTTTGCTCCAAACATCTTAAGAATTTAATGTCAGTTCAATACACATAGCCGAGACGTGTTTCGACCTCTACATGGTCTTCATCAGGAAAAAGGCTGAGAGAACATCTATAATCTCACTCACACAATTTGTCAGAGATCAATGATTCCTGCTACGGTCTGTTACTGTCTGATTGTCTCTAAGCATCATAAGGCGTTTCCAATTCAAATAAATGTTCTTCTCCTTTTAGGCACCTCTCTATTCAATCATGTCATCTGGTATTCCATATCTTTATGTATATTGTTGCACTACGGCATTTATACAGGAAATGCAGTGAATGTTCCCACTTTAAATATTTGCTTGTGGTCCCATTGTCTAGTAATCTGTGTGTCTGTTCAACACACAGTATCTGTTTTCAGAAAAGCGCGCAGGACATTTTTGAGCCAGTCGAGTTCCTCGATCCGCAACCAACGGCAATTGACCATTGTCAAGCCGCCATCACTTAAAGACTTCTGAGGCATCTTGGCCAGTGATTCAGAACTGCTGACCAGCACTGTGACCACGAGCCACTGTGTAGGCCTGCCTGCAGCAGTTTGTCCATCTTCACTCACCGAGCCGTCTTGCCGCATGATACCCGCAGCTGACGCCTGACTCAAACTCTGTCACAGAAGCCTGCAAAGTGCCCTGAAGCTGACTCAACCTGCCGTGCACCAAGAACACCAACAGCACAAGGTACATTGCAGTTCTGCTCCTCTGGTCCTTCCCAGAAGGACCCTATAAGCATATTAAGACCCATTGTTCCGTTTGTGCTGAAGCCAAGTAAACTTAAACTGTTCTGTTTATTAACCATACCAACTACCCTCCTGCAAGTATCCAGAGTGCATCCACCTTCCTTATTTAAAACTGTCTGTCCACTGCATTCCCTTACAGGGTGGGTTACATTTCTTAGTTTTGTTAAACCTTCTGTTCTCATATAAATAAAGTAGATCTTTTTTTAATCAACCTTGACTGGACAGTCCCTATTATCATTGGGTAATAACTGATTTTTGTTTTGCTGTGTTGGAACTAACCAATGATCCATGACCTTTCAGAGATAAGCCTGCCATTCCGTCCACATTACCAAAATTGAAATGAGGTCTTTAATTTGCTTGTTATCCCAATCTGTTCGGATCACTTCTGGTGCATTAGAGGTGTGGGGCTGATTGATGGTTTAAAAACCGATATTCACCACTGGTATCCCGGAGGTTGATTCATCACATTGGTGGCAGGTGGTCAAATCTAGTTGGAGCCTTGCACACAGCTTAGTCGCCCAATGATAAAAGTATGGGTGCAGTTAACGTTTAGAACACTGCCAGGTATTTACGAATAATCATGAATCTGACATAGAGACTTTGAAAGGCATGAGCAAAGAGGTCCTGCGCATCCTATGTCAAGAGAGGGGACTTCCCCACAGTACCAGGATTATTAAACCTGAGCTACTGATCAGCCTTCAAGATTGGGTAGAAGCGAGGGTGGCTGGGGAAGAGACCCCAGGGGACAGGCTATACTCTGTATACCCGAATGAAGAAGACCTTCCAGGAGGGGTAGTGGAAGATGACGAGGAAGAAAGCATGAGCAGTGTTTCTCACCAATCATCCCTTAGGTCAGAGGCTAATGTGGCATCCTGCAGGTCCCAGGCCTCGGCACAGCCTCACAGTGGCCCAGTGATTGTTCCATCTGTTAATAAGGTAGTGGGTAGAAAGCTCCTGTTGGAGGAGAGGAGACTAGCACTGGAGGAACAAAAACAGCAGACAAGGTCACTATAGAGCTGTGCAAGCTGGCACTTGAAGAGAAGAAGCAAGCCAACAGAACCCCCGCTAGCGAAAGCAGCAGTAGTGGCTCAAACCAAGGTGCCCAGGAGAACCCCCCGCACCACATCCCCAAAGACTTAGTACAGGCTTATGAAGTGGGGAAGGATATTTTTTATTGGTTTCTAGTGCTTGAGCTTGCTTTTCAGCTACAGGAGGTGAAGGAGGTTTCTGTGGCATGCAGCCCCGATGAGTTACTGACTGACCCAAGGGACTAGTGCAATTCCTCAGTTAACTCCTGAGGAAATTACCATTTATGAGAGCATGAAGGCAGACCCCGGAACAGTATCTCAAGAGCTTCAGAGAGCTCAGAAAGAAATGTGGACAGACATTTGGAGCGTTCACACACTTGTTGTTGAAATATCTGAGCGGGTGGGTGTCTGGTAACAAAGTTGACACATTTAAAGGGATGTAAAATCTGATTGCATGCGGGCATGTATTGAAGAATTGTGAGGTTGACGTACACCAGCATCTTATGGAGAAGACCATTACTAGGGAGCTTGCAAAGGCTGCCGACAGTTTTGTAAGTACTCGAGTGCAGAAAAAGGCTCGGGTGAGCACACTCAAACCAGACGAGAAATCCTCAGACAAGAAAAGTAACCAGGATGGGAAGGACAAACGTCCATCCCACTTCTCTTCGAAGTCAGGTCCACAAAAGAATGAATTGAAATCCCAAAAATTTAGTTCAGCCATACACACTGAAAAGAAGAGCGTAGGCACCCCTAACACTGTGACACCTGTGTTCTCCCAACCCAAAGGTTGGTTTGTGTGTAAGGAGCTGAGCCATAGGAAAGGGGATCCTGCTTGCAAGGGCTTACCCAAGCAAGCCATAGTGAATTTTGGATTGCATGCGGGCATGTATTGAAGAATTGTGAGGTTGACGTACACCAGTATCTTATGGAGAAGACCATTAGTAGGGAGCTTGCAAAGGCTGCCAACAGTTTTGTAAGTACTCGAGTGCAGAAAAAGGCTCGGGTGAGCACACTCAAACCAGACAAGCAATCCTCAGACAAGAAAAGTAACAAGGATGGGAAGGACAAACGTCCATCCCACTTCTCTTCGAAGTCAGGTCCGCAAAAGAATGAATTGAAATCCCAAAGATTTAGTTCAGCCATACACACTGAAAAGAAGAGCGTAGGCACCCCTAACACTGTGACACCTGTGTTCTCCCAACCCAAAGGTTGGTTTGTGTGTAAGGAGCTGAGCCATAGGAAAGGGGATCCTGCTTGCAAGGGCTTACCCAAGCAAGCCATAGTGAATTTTGGATTGCATGCGGGCATGTATTGAAGAATTGTGAGGTTGACGTACACCAGTATCTTATGGAGAAGACCATTACTAGGGAGCTTGCAAAGGCTGCCAACAGTTTTGTAAGTACTCGAGTGCAGAAAAAGGCTCGGGTGAGCACACTCAAACCAGACAAGCAATCCTCAGACAAGAAAAGTAACAAGGATGGGAAGGACAAACGTCCATCCCACTTCTCTTCGAAGTCAGGTCCGCAAAAGAATGAATTGAAATCCCAAAGATTTAGTTCAGCCATACACACTGAAAAGAAGAGCGTAGGCACCCCTAATACTGTGACACCTGTGTTCTCCCAACCCAAAGGTTGGTTTGTGTGTAAGGAGCTGAGCCATAGGAAAGGGGATCCTGCTTGCAAGGGCTTACCCAAGCAAGCCATAGTGAATTTTGGACTCATGGAGAAGGCCATCATTGGTATGGGCCTCCTAGAGGAGGACTTCCCACTAGGCCAAGGAGTGGCTGAATGTGGATTGGTTACACTGAGTTGAAACAGTACCGGGTCTCTAGATCCCAGTTCCCAATAATACTCTACTGTTCTTAGAACATGTGTATATCAATGGACACAGAACTTTGCGGTCAGCGACACCGCGGCTAGCATCCCTGCTATCATCCATCAGTGGGTAAAGCCAGGTTAGTATATTTATGGGCCTGGTCGCAGCATCAGACGGAAACTGTAAGTGCCCCTTGGCGAGAGTAGAGTTCAGCTGGCGAGGTGAAATAACCCAGCGCTGTGTAGCGGTGAAATACTCCATCCCTATCCCATGTCTGTTGGGTAACGATCTTCCTGACCTTGAAATAGTCACTGTAGTCACCAGATTGAAGGCTAAAGAGGCCACCAGATTGAAGGCTCTCAGTGCCTTAGAGGGCTTGTTATAGGAACCGGCATGGCCAGTAGCCCCTGGTCCAGTTCCACAGATTGCCGAGTCACCTACTCCCGCGGGAGAGGGCCAGTAGCCACTGAGGACCCTACTTTGCTAGCAGAGTGCTCAGTGACATCAGAGTTGCCTGGTGCTGCACACAAACCTAAGGTGGAGGACCAGGTGAGTTCAGATATGAAGGGCCTGCCCGAGCTGGATGAGTTTGTATCAGCTGGGGAATCAGATCAGACTGACTTCATCAAAGCCCAGAAAGAGTGTCCCACTCTGGCGGGCCTGCAGAAGCAGGCAGACAAGCAGGCTAAGGACGAGGCCCCTGGACTGTTCAAAGCGTACTGGGAAGATGGACTCCTGTACAGTGAGCCAAAAGACCCCAAGGGTGAGGGCACCGGAAGTTTAGTGATTCCCCAATGGCACAGAAAGTTCCTTTTGGATTTGGCTCACCAAATTCCTTTAGCGGGTCACTTGGGAATGACTAAGATATTGGACTGGTTGTGCACTTTTACTGGCCCCAGTTTGGCGTAAAAGCCAAATAATTTGTCTGGTCCTGCCTGACCTTTCAGGCTACTGGCAAGTGAGGCAGCACCACAAAGGCCCCCTTAATTCCACTACCTGTGGTTGGGTTGTCTTTTGAGAGAATAGGCATGGTCCTTTGGATCCCCAAACCTGCTCAGGGAACAGATACATCTTGGGGGTTCTAGACCATGCCACTAGGTACCCTGCGGCTGTCCCCCAGAGGAGCATCAAAGCCCCTGTGGTTGGGCAGGCTCTGATTGGGATGTTCTCCAGTGTTGGATTCTCCAAGGAAGTCGTTTCTGACAGGGGAACAAACTTCATATCTACATATATGAAGGCTATTTGTGAAGAGTGTGGAGTCAACTGCCGGTTCTCTACATCCTTCAATTCACAATCAAACAGACTTCTTGAGTGGTTCAACAAGACCCTAAAAGGTATGATAGGTGGCTTGGAAGAGCACCCGAGGAGAAAATGCCATGTTCTCCAGCCATGCCTTCTGTTTGCCTATAAGGAGATGCCACAGAACGGTGTAGGGCTTAGCACCTTTCAGCTTCAGTTTGGACACCATGCACAGGGGGGGTTTATAAACTGCTGGTTATCCCAATCTGTTTGGATCCCTTCTTGTGTTTTAGAGGTGTAGGGCTGATTGGTGGTTTAGAAACCGATAGTCACCCCTCGACCACTGGTGCACCAGAAGTTGAGTCGTCCCAATCCCCATGTCCACTTTTCAAGGAATCCAGAGGCAGGAAAGGTGAACTCGGCACACTCTCCTCCACCAACAGTAGACACCAGAGAACAATTATAACTAGGCATGCTCTCTCCCGCAACAACACAAATCACCAATGCATTATCCTAACTAGGCATGGTCTCTCTTATACAGCAACAATCATCAGGGCACAATCATGACTAGGCATGTTCTCTCCTGCAACAACAAAAACCACCAGAGCACATTTCAAACTAGGCATGCTCTCTCCCGCAACAACACAAATCACCAGAGCACTAACCTAACTAGACATGCTCTCTCCCGCAACAACACAAATCATCAGGGCTCAATCCTAACTAGGCATGCTCTCTCCTGCAACAACACAAATCACCAGAGCACTATCTTAACTAGGCATGCTGTCTCCTGCAACAACACCAACCACCAGGGCACAATAATGACTAGACATGTTCTCTCCTGCAACAACACTAATCACCAGAGCACAATCATAACTAGGCATGCTCTCTCCCGCAACAAATCAAATCACCAATGCATTATCCTAACTAGGCATGCTCTCTCTTATACAGCAACAATCATCAGGGCACAATCATGACTAGGCATGTTCTCTCCTGCAACAACAAAAACCACCAGAGCACATTTCAAACTAGGCATGCTCTCTCCCGCAACAACACAAATCACCAGAGCACTAACCTAACTAGACATGCTCTCTCCCGCAACAACACATATCATCAGGGCTCAATCCTAACTAGGCATGCTCTCTCCTGCAACAACACAAATCACCAGAGCACTATCTTAACTAGGCATGCTGTCTCCTGCAACAACACCAACCACCAGGGCACAATAATGACTAGACATGTTCTCTCCTGCAACAACACTAATCACCAGAGCACAATCATAACTAGGCATGCTCTCTCCGGCTACAACACCAACCACAACGGCACAATTATAACTAGGCATGCTCACTCCTGCTACAACACAAATCACCAGAGCACAATCATAACTAGGCATTCTCACTACAGCAACAATACAAATCACCAGAACACTATCCTAACTAGGCATGCTCTCTCCTGCAAAAACCCCAATCACTAGGCCACACTCATAACTAGGCATGCTCACTCCAGCAACAATACAAATCACCAGAACACTATCCTAACTAGGCATGCTCTCTCCCGCAACAACACAAATCACCAATGCATTATCCTAACTAGGCATGGTCTCTCTTATACAGCAACAATCATCAGGGCACAATCATGACTAGGCATGTTCTCTCCTGCAACAACAAAAACCACCAGAGCACATTTCAAACTAGGCATGCTCTCTCCCGCAACAACACAAATCACCAGAGCACTAACCTAACTAGACATGCTCTCTCCCGCAACAACACAAATCATCAGGGCTCAATCCTAACTAGGCATGCTCTCTCCTGCAACAACACAAATCACCAGAGCACTATCTTAACTAGGCATGCTGTCTCCTGCAACAACACCAACCACCAGGGCACAATAATGACTAGACATGTTCTCTCCTGCAACAACACTAATCACCAGAGCACAATCATAACTAGGCATGCTCTCTCCCGCAACAAATCAAATCACCAATGCATTATCCTAACTAGGCATGCTCTCTCTTATACAGCAACAATCATCAGGGCACAATCATGACTAGGCATGTTCTCTCCTGCAACAACAAAAACCACCAGAGCACATTTCAAACTAGGCATGCTCTCTCCCGCAACAACACAAATCACCAGAGCACTAACCTAACTAGACATGCTCTCTCCCGCAACAACACATATCATCAGGGCTCAATCCTAACTAGGCATGCTCTCTCCTGCAACAACACAAATCACCAGAGCACTATCTTAACTAGGCATGCTGTCTCCTGCAACAACACCAACCACCAGGGCACAATAATGACTAGACATGTTCTCTCCTGCAACAACACTAATCACCAGAGCACAATCATAACTAGGCATGCTCTCTCCGGCTACAACACCAACCACAACGGCACAATTATAACTAGGCATGCTCACTCCTGCTACAACACAAATCACCAGAGCACAATCATAACTAGGCATTCTCACTACAGCAACAATACAAATCACCAGAACACTATCCTAACTAGGCATGCTCTCTCCTGCAAAAACCCCAATCACTAGGCCACACTCATAACTAGGCATGCTCACTCCAGCAACAAAACAAATCACCAGAACACTATCCTAACTGGGCATGCTCTCTCCTGCAATAACACCAGTCGCCAGGGTGCTGCTCTCTGCTGCAACAACACCAGTCACCAGGGTACAATCATAACTAGGCATGCTCTCTGCTGCAACAGCACCAGTCACCAGGGTGTAATCATAATTAGGCATGCTCTCTTCTGTAACAAGTCACCAGGGCGCCATCATAGCTAGGCATGGACTCTGCTGCAACAACACCAGTCACAGGGGTTCCATCATAACTAGGCATGCTATCTGCTGCAATAACACCAGTCACCAGGGCACTGCTCTCTGCTGCAACAACACCAGTCACCAGGGTGAAATCATAACTAGCTATGCTCTCTGCTGCAACAACACCAGTCACCAGGGTTCAATCATATCTAGGCATGCTCTCTGCTGTAACAACACCACTCACCAGGGCCTAATCATAACTAGGCATGCTCTCTGCTGCAACAACACTAGTCACAGGGGCGCAATCATAACTAGCCATGCTCACTCCTGCTACAACACAAATCACCAGAGCACAATCATAACTAGACATGCTCCCTCCTGCTACAACACAAATTACCAGAGCACAATCATAACTAGGCATTCTCACTACAGCAACAATACAAATCACCAGAACACTATCCTAACTAGGCATGCTCTCTCCTGCAAAAACCCCAATCACCAGGCCACACTCATAACTAGGCATGCTCACTCCAGCAACAACACAAATCACCAGAACACTATCCTAACTAGGCATGCTCTCTCCTGCAATAACACCAGTCACCAGGGTGCTGCTCTCTGCTGCAACAACACCAGTCACCAGGGTACAATCATAACTAGGCATGCTCTCTGCTGCAACAGCACCAGTCACCAGGGTGTAATCATAAATAGGCATGCTCTCTTCTGTAACAAGTCACCAGGGCGCCATCATAGCTAGGCCTGGTCTCTGCTGCAACAACACCAGTCACAGGGGTTCCATCATAACTAGGCATGCTATCTGCTGCAACAACACCAGTCACCAGGGCACTGCTCTCTGCTGCAACAACACCAGTCACCAGGGTGAAATCATAACTAGCTATGCTCTCTGCTGCAACAACACCAGTCACCAGGGTTCAATCATAGCTAGCTATGCTCTCTGCTGCAACAACACCAGTCACCAGGGTACAATCATAACTAGGCATGCTCTCTGCTGCAACAGCGCCAGTCACCAGGGTGTAATCATAAATAGGCATGCTCTCTTCTGTAACAAATCACCAGGGCGCCATCATAGCTAGGCATGGTCTCTGCTGCAACAACACCAGTCACAGGGGTTCCATCATAACTAGGCATGCTATCTGCTGCAACAACACCAGTCACCAGGGCACTGCTCTCTGCTGCAACAACACCAGTCACCAGGGTGAAATCATAACTAGCTATGCTCTCTGCTGCAACAACACCAGTCACCAGGGTTCAATCATAGCTAGCTATGCTCTCTGCTGCAACAACACCAGTCACCAGGGTTCAATCCTATCTAGGCATGCTCTCTGCTGTAACAACACCACTCACCAGGGCCTAATCATAACTAGGCATGCTCTCTGCTGCAACAACACTAGTCACAGGGGCGCAATCATAACTAGCCATGCTCACTCCTGCTACAACACAAATCACCAGAGCACTATCCTAACTAGGCATACTGTCAACAGAGCACTTTCTAGACAATATTGCACCCTAGGCCGAAAAACCAGAATATGCACCAGCTGACACACACATTGCTCCTCTACTGCCCGACACTGCACCCCCCCTCTCCAAAGTCTTTGCGCCATTGTATTCTAAATATTGTATTATTGACTTGTACGTAAAACTAATACGTAGACAATGCACACAACAGTATAAGAAGAAGGAATTATTTCTCATTAATCTATGTTATGTTCATTTTCTAATTGAAGGGCACTCGCCTAGATGGTGCTTCTGCCAAATCCCATATTGTTGGTGCGTAATCCATTTTTCCAACAATTTTGTTTTCAACTTAAAATGTAGCAACAGCCAATATCCCTCTTCAGTTGGTCAACGGAGCACTCGGATGCTGTTCCCAATTCTCTGGCAGAAGAATGGAAGAGTGAAATAAAGTAATGAGGCGACAGTGGTGGAAAAGGAGGCTGTTCCCAGCTATATTCTGTAAGATTAAGTTACAAAGTGGACCTTGAAACTACCTCAAAGCACTATAGGGGGAGAGAGGAGAAGTAGGTAGGCTATGAGGTGAAGCAGTCATGCTGCCATACAGTCCGAGCACCCAGACAAAATATGACAATACCTGACCAACGGAGTGGCTGCATGAGCATCTAGTGGGAGAACCTAGTATTTGGCGAGTGTACCCGAGTCTAGCATGGCAAAAATCTAGAAAACAGATTGGGCCTCATTACACGGAAGGCGGTAGGGGATTACCGGCACCCGTAAGGGCACCGGTGCCGGTAATCCCCACCGCCTTACTACGAGGTCCCTCAGAGGGCCCCGTCCTTAACGTGTGATTAGACCACACGTTAAGGATGGGACCCGCTGAGGGACTTCAGTGCAAATAACGGTACCGCAAATTGCGGTACCGTTATTTGCTCCTTCCCCATTCCCATTGAGCAATATGGGGGCTCAAATGGGAATTGGGAATGGTTCCCGGAATGGAGACTTACCGGTCCCACAAAGGTCGGAGTAGGCCAGTAAGTCCCTATTCCGGGAACCCGGCCTCCGACGGCGGTAAGGGGTAGCCATGGCGTTAATAGCGCCATGGCTACTGCCTTCCGTGTAATGCGGCCCATTGAGTACTTAGGCATGTGATGGCAACAGCTCCCTAACGGGCTGAGTTCCAGAGCAAATAATGTTAACTTCTGGCAAATAATTGCATGACGGATGGACAGCTCATGTGCAACATGTCTGTTTTGGCAATGGGACAATGATATGTAACAGGTCTGGAACCCTTGTTGTGCCGACTAGGCTCTTCATCATTCTGAGGGTGGATGAATCGAGTGCCATCATTGAGCAACAATAACACTGACTAATACAGAACTTATGTCCATCAACATGAAGCTCTATAGAAATCTCTAAATTATAATTATATGATACAAGTACAATGCCAACATATTAAAATGGTGCTAGTTGCTGTTATCTGATTGCAAAATCTGGCAATACGTGTGATTACCTGGCAACACGTTCAGTTCCTTACTGTATGATGACAATACCTGTAATAGGTTGTATGTTAACATATTCTGGCAAAACCTATCTTTGTAACACAAGGCGAATTGTGAAGGTACACGGACATGTGATCTCAATGCCTACAGCAACAACAAGGAAAACATTTTCACTCTATGCAAGTCAAAAATGTTGGCTTTGTTAATGTTTGTTTTCTATCTTTTTACAGTCAATAATACACATACACACACACACACCCACACCCCCCAAACAAAGGAACAAATAATCCTCATAAGCACAATCCACTCAGCCTTCAAACCTTCAATGTTTCCAACTCCTGGACCCTTTGCTAAAACGTAAAGGGCAGCAACAAACATGATGGGTACACATATTTATTTTTCCCTAGTTACTCAACATCTTTTGACTCTCAGTAAAATGCATAGTTATCAAGGTGGCTTCATGTCACCTGAGTATGTGTTCTCTAGTCCTGGGTTTTTATGTAACAATGCATTCTGGAAGTTGGAGTCTTTTTTTTGTTTAAACTGGGTTAACATACCATAAAACAATGATTCTCAAAAGAAACCCAGTGGTGTTAAGAATATATGGAGTCACTCATTTGATTTCCCCAAAAGTTCCCACTAACAAGACAATGGGCCTCATTACGAGGTGGGTGGTAAGGGATTACCGGCACCGGTAAGGGCACCGGTGCCGGTAATCCCTTACCGCCCTACTACGAGTACTACTGGAGCTAATAACGGTACCGCAATTTGCGGTACCGGTATTAGCGCCTTCCCCATTCCCATTGAGCCCTATGGGGGCTCAAATGGGAATGGGGAAGGGCCCTGGTGAATGGGGAATTACCGGTCCTGCCAACCTTGGCCGATAGCCCTGCTTGACGTTATTGGGAAAATCTTTGCAACACAGCTTCAAATCCAACTACTCAAATGGATTAAAGACGCTAAAAGATACGACCCCCGTCAAACAGGATTTGTAAAAGGAGTTGGTTGTGGGCTGAACTTGACCATCCTGAACTTCCTGAAGATGGAAGCTATTCGCCAAAACAGGAAGATATATGTTGCATTCATTGATCTGTCTAGTGCGTTCGACACTATCGATCGAGAGTTGTTATGGACAAAGTTGAAAAAATGTCTTTGCCCGGAAAACCTACTACAACCAATAAAAGAATTGCACTCTAACACAGAATTCAAAGTAAGGCTGGACTCTCGTGGAACACTGAGTCAGCCCATAAAAACAAATCAAGGTGTGAAACAAGGCTGCCCATTGGCAGCCACACTGTTCGGCCTATTCCTGCCTGACATTGGAGAAAGCTTTGAAGCTGTCACATCATTTCCCCCAAAAATTAATGGTATGCCTGTAAGCTGGCTGTTATATGCAGATGATATTGCTATACTGGACCAAACCCCAATTGGGCTATCTAGGAAAATCAATCCTGCAAAGTCGGAAATAATAATTCTCCAAGACCTTACAAGAAACAACAAACGGAATCCCAAAACTACACCGAAATGGAGGCTGTGTAACGACAACTTGAGATGTGTGAAAAAGGCCAAATACTTACGAGTCTGGTTTAACAGTAACATAAATGATGCCCCCTGGACGGAGAACATCATACAAAAATGCAAACAACTAGCATGCCAAGGGGTCATCATAAACAAAAAGTTCAGAAAATGTTCCTTACTACCAGTGTTAGCTCACTATAACCAAAAAGTCACCCCAACACTCATTTATGGTGCAGAAAGTGCCCTACGAGCCCCTGCTACCCTGTGGCCACAGTTGGAAAACCAATACTGGAGACGAGTCCTGCAAATACAGAAACGAATCTCGAGTGCATGCGTCAGATATGAATTAAACCTTATCTCGTTGCAGGCACGAGTGTTATGGAACATGCTATCCATCTATCGGAAAATAATCATAGAAGACTGTACTCCGCAGTTTAAGATCTTACAGGAAGCGCTCAAAGGCAATTCCGAAACCGTGCTGTGCAGATGGGCAGCTGGCTGTAAGGGTTAACGGTCACCGGTAACGAGACCGGTGCCGTTAAACCCTTACCGCCCTATTCCGAGTTCCCTTTGCGGGTTGGTACTTAACGTCTGCTTTTTGCAGGCGTTAAAAAACCAACCCGCAAAGGGACCTAGGAGCTAATTACGGCACCGTAATTTACGGTGCCATAATTAGCGCCTTCCCCATTCCCATTGAGCCCTATGGGGCAAAAATGGGAATGGGGAAGTGCCCATGATGAATGGGGAATTACCGACCCCGCCAACCTTGGAATGGGGTAGTAATTCCGCCATTCACCATGGCGGAGTCGGAAAAATAACGGCGTCAACCAAGGCACTTGGTTAATGCCAGGGTCGGAATGAGGCCCAATGTAACAGAAAGCCTTGATGATAGGTGAACGTAGACATTCGAACGTAACATGGATTTAATTAACAATTCAATGTTATAATCTAGAATGAATAAATGAATAATAGGATTGTTTTAGCTTCAACGAGAAATTGAAGAATTTGGAATTTTGTTTGTTGTGTTTGCGTTTGTAATAAAAGTTTGTATAAACTAAATGTTTACAATAAAAATAACAAATAAAAAATAAAAAGAAGCGAATGTTCTCAGGCAAGTACTGAGCTGTCCCTGATGCGCTCGGGCAATACTAAGCCACCAGGCATGACACCCGCTGAAGGTGTGACACACTCTTAGTTGTTGTCATCATGACATCCACTGGCGCCCAGTCTATTCCTTCAGTACTTACTGGCCAGTCGTAGTCGTAGACAGTGAAGGGCCTGAGTGGGTAACGTCCATGCAAAATATGTAAAGGCCCACTCAGCAGCGCTGTGTTGTCATGTACAAATGTTTAATGTCATTGCAGTGGACAAAGCTACATCAGCTTCAGGCCCCACTTGTTAGACAATCATGGCTACGCCTCTGGACAGCCTCGTCGTCACAACTGAGTCCATCCCCTGACTCTTTATGTTTGCATTTGCTACGAGATTACGATGTCTCCGATTCATCCAACTCGGGGCCTTGCAGTTCCAGATGGCTGCAACTCTGGGTCTAGAAGATGATGACACAAAGAAGGGTCTACTGCTGCTCAGCGCTGGAACGGATATCAGAGACATTGCTTATGAATTTTCCAATGACGCATCGGATTCCCACCGTGCCCTCAAGGCTTGTCTGTCTGATTACTTCACATCGAAGAAGAATTTCACTATGACTGGCACATATTTCATTCAACTTGAAAAGAAAAGGGCGAGACTGTCAACCATTTTGTGGGGTGCCTCGAATCCCACATCAAACATTATGATTTGTATCTGTATCATGAATTAAGTTTCTTGTATAGCCCCTGTGGGCACTATTGGTAGCATCACTGCACTTGGCTCTGCAAGAGAAAAAGGAGTGGGGGCCATTAGTGGGATATCGGGAGAGGCACATGCAAAACCTGTTGGGTTGATGAGTGCTGGTCGAAAGTACCCAGTTCTAGAGGGCTAATCTGCTTACTATGGGTTTGCTGGAAGAATCATGAGAGTATGTTATCGACAGGGAAGAGCCAAGATCTGATAGACTACGGCACTTTGGGTCTCCTTCGCTACTGATGTTGGGGAGTGCGACAGGAAGAGGCCCTCAGCTCCCCAGTCACGGCGGTTTGTGAATCCTCCAAGCTCTGAAGAAATATACTTGAGAAGCTGACATTTTTTGCCAACTGTGCTCCACCCCAGCAACTGACAACCCCTGGGAAGGATGGGAAGGAGTGCTTTTGGTGTGGTCAGCGCATCCCTCAAAAAGGTACATGCCTGACCATAGGACATGCATGCCATGTGTGTGGAATGAATCATCCCTTCAAGCCATCAGTCGATCTTCCTGAGAAAGCAGCACTGGGAAACTGGGTGGTGCACCATGTCTATTCCCTTGGCAGGGGTGTTGCTAGGTCTGGAAAAGTTCCAGGGCTACGCTAATGTCTGGATTGTTGGTACTTGGGACTAGGGAGTCTTTTGGTTGTAGCCCCTGAGCTTCCATCCAGGGTTACAACCAAAAGACCCGGGGCTATAGCCCCCCCAGCCACTCCTAGTGGCAGTACCTGGCATGCTGATTGCCTCGTCCAGAGATAAAACATCCAAGGATTGGAAAACTGGACACTCCTGTCTGCCCTTCACTGAACCAACGATTAAGTGGCTACATTTTCTCAGTAGGCAGTAAAGCTGAGTCTGAAGACCTCATCATCATCATCATGCTGTTTCAAGTCAATGGACACCAGACAGTGCCACTGCAAATATGATGAGCCAAGCAGCATATCACAGCCTGCCTGACAGGCCATCGCTGAGTCCATCGCTCAATGGCATTGATCCCTATTCCTCAGGCGTTACTCTCCCACGCAAGGGTACATTTTGTACTTCCATATAGTACAAAGATGCCACAGGATCCTTGAGCTCTAGGTCCTCAGCCTGGACGTTGACAATGGCTGCACACCGGTGTTGGAAGTATGCCAAAAAAGTAGTGGAACTGTGACTCCAGCAGGGGAAGAGTAGGAAGGAAGGGAGAAACGTGCAACACATTTTTCAAGGGTTGCAGCCATGCTGGTTGACAGCCAATTGAGTTGAAACAGATTTCAATTCAGCTGTAACCGATATCCGGTGGTAAAATGGAGAAGTGTGCTTTAACGTCACAAAGAACAGTTCCGGAATGATGAAAATGGTTGCAAAAAAGTAGTGGAGCGTGAAAAGTAAAAAATAAAAGTAGCAAATCATGACAGTTGAACAGTTGGCTATGGCCTCGCCGAAAGGGGAGAACACAGTTTTGCTCTCTGGTCCTCGTAAGGGTCGCCAGGTGTACAGACACTTCGGAAGGGCACCGGGTACTCCACATAGCCACATTAAGCCCTACATCCAGTCTAAGGGTAGAAAGTTTGAACGTTTCAGAGGTCGCAGAGCTAGCAGAGGATACAAGAACTAACATTGCTGTCTTCACTTTGTGTATAATAAAAACAAGGTCCACCAAAAAATAAATAAATAAACAGTAGCAGAACACCGCTCTCGACCATTCCTGCTCACTTCAACCACTGCTGCACACCCATTTTGAAAACTGATGAACAATTGGAACTCACTCACATAATGTACAGCATCCCGTTTAATGTTGAAACACATAGGCCATCTTTTTCCCCTCACTCTTTACAGGCCTGGGCAAAATGAACAGCAGATTTGCAAGCCTGTGAAGACTGAGCTCAACATCGCAGAGGGATACCATATCATGAACAGCACCACATTGAGGCTGAGCTCCGATTGGTTCTAGACCAGGATATCATTGAATCTTTGAGGGGGCCCACTCCTTGTTTACACCCCCTTGTAACTGTCCCAAAGAGAGGTAACAGCTGCAAAATCTGCATCTGCATGGACATGCCCATGCACAGCCGGGCCATACAACAGGAATGACACGCCAGTGCACACAGCAATGACATGATCGCAGACAGCAATGACATGATCCACTCCCTCAATGGAGCAACAGTATTTTCCAGCTAGACCTCATAAGGGCTACCACCAACTCTAGCTGGACCCTGATTCCAGGCACATTAACTGATTTGCAACTCACAAATGAGTATACTAATAAAAGCGTCTGAGTTTCAGCATGTCGTCTGCTGCTGCAGAAATCAGAAAAATACTACAGCGGGTGCCCAGTTGCCTTCAGGACAGTAATGATATCCTATTTTTGGGCCATCCCAAGCACACCACAATAATGCCGTCAGCCAGGGGTGTTGCTAGGTTTGGAAAAGATCCGGGCCTAGACTAATTTTGAGACTGTCGGGACTGGGGGGCTAGCTAGACTTTTTGGTTGCAACCACTGAGCTTCTCTCCGGAGCTACAACCAAAAGACCAGGGGCTATAGCCCCCTCAGCCCCCCCTAGCAACGCCTATGCCATCAGCTGGTATGCATGGAACTGGAAGTGACTCATCCCATGATTAACCAATCAAAGTATGACTTCAACAACTTAATGTTCAAGTTGTATGGACACATGTTCTCTAAAAAGTGCATGAGTTTGGCTCCATTTAAAGTAGATGCCTTCACGCCAACACTGGTGGCCACGAATGTTGCCTCAATTCGCTCTTTCCTTCAAAAGGCTAAATACTGTGCGCGATATAAGACTTTGCCCCTGTCAGCGAACCTCTTCGACATGTCACCGACATACAAAGACATCAAATCCACAATGGTGGAGACTGCTTGGCTTACTTCAAATCACAATTGTTCACCAAACTGGTTATCGATGCAAATCTTGTTGGTGTGAGAGATATTAGGGCTCAGCATGAGCCGAAAGCTGACACCCCTCGATTCTCTCATACACCCAGCTGAAACCTTGCAATGAATGAGCTACTCCTAGGCTGAGAAGGAGGTCCTGGTAGTCGTGTGGGCTTTGAGCACCACCACTTAATACTATAGAGCAGATCATTCACTGTTGTGACTGACTGTCAAGCTCTCCTGACCAGTTATGCGAATCCCAGAACCAAGATGCCGCCTCAAATTGAGAGATGGGGTTTGCACCTTAAACATCTTAAACAAAAATAATAACATATTTTCTTATATGTATTTTTTCAACAAAAAAAAACAATTCGTATGCATTCCCATTTTTTCACATTTTTTTCACATATTCTCATATGTTAACAAATGTTGTTTGTTCACGTGATCCAATAAACTTGATAGGTTTCAGATCTTATTTCCTATCCTTTAAACTACACGTTTCGGGTAAATAGTACCCTTCTTCAGGTTTGTAAGAGTATTGGATTCCTTTCTGTAAGACATAAATCGATGTATTTCTATTATTTTTCTATTTATTCCAAAATTAGAAAAGTTACACTAGTAAACGCTCAGTACAAATAAACTACCCTTTAGAATTCGTTCCACCTTTTCCAGAAAGGCTTGCTGCCCAAATAGGGTAAATAGGGTAAATTTAAATAACTGTATTGAGCAACATGAAATTACTCAAGTATTAACATTGAAAGTATTGTAAAACTATAGGGTCCTACCTATCACAAAAGAAAATTGTGTATGTGATAAAGATCCAAGTGTACTGTTCATACTTAAATGTCATACGATGTAATAACACACTGCGTCATATTTCACATGGGGAATTATTCCAAACAGCAGGGTAAATGAGGGATATAAAACTAAGAGGCATAGGTTCAGGCTCCATGAGGCTCGTTCACCATTAAAAACAAAATTTAAATAATCAAATTTATTTTAGGAGGTGCAGCGCAAAACCCGCTGATGTACCAACAATACATTTTTTACGTTCTGAGTAGGTCTGTAAACAACAACTTTTTGTTGTATTACTAACCAGGTGCTCGTGCCAGTGGATATAGGCAAAAATAATCAATTTCCCTTAGTTAGAACCATAATTTAGTTCCTTCAACATGAGTCACTGAAACCAGGGATTCTTGCTCCGCTTATACAATTGAATTATCCCTCCAACATGGTGCCGTTAACGGCCCTTGTTGCTTCAGACTTTACTTAAGTGATGGCGAACAGCCGCGGTTGCCTAGCGACACGCACTGCTGCTCGCCGCCCAGGAGCTTCACTGTGAAACGACGAGTCGAGCACTCCAGGAGTACACACAACGGCTCGTAACAGGTAAGATTCTCCCCCACGCGACAGTCCGCGTCTCGCAGATAGAGAACAGCTTCTCACTGTGATCTCGCGCTAGGAAGAGTAATTGTATGTTTGTAATTTTAGATCCTCGAGGTCCGCCGCTTCAAAGGCACGATACATTACGGCCCATTGAAAAACTACTATATCTTCCTATTTGGATTACACGTGAACATCAAGCGATTCTTATCAGGTAGGCGAATCAAAGAAGGGGGGTCAACCACCTTAAAAATACCCATGTTACTTTACTTAATGTATGATTAGTACATTTCTAAAATATTCATGCATGTTGTTACAGATACCCAGGCATGGCTATAACCACATAGGAGACAGTGGAGGCTAACCATTAATTTAACTCCGAATACAGGGGTGAGTTTAATTTTAAATTCTTCCCAGAATGCATCATTGTTCAAAATCACAATTCAAAATAGGTGGCATGCAGGGGGACCCAGCGCTAATTGCAGCGACGGGTCCCTCTGCACATCACCGCTCTACTACAAGTAACATCACCCTTAAGTGATATATATTTTTATTTCTGTTTTTTACAGTTATTTAAATTTACCCTATTTGGGCAGCAAGCCTTTCTGGAAAGGGAGGAACGAATTCTAAAGGTTAGTTTATTTGTACTGAGCGTTTACTAGTGTAACTTTTCTAATTTTGGAATAAATAGAAAAATAATAGAAATACATCGATTTATGTCTTACTGAGAGGAATCCAATACTCTTACAGACGTGAAGAAGGGTACTATTTACCCGAAACGCATAGTTTTAAGGATAGGAAATAAGATCTGAAACCTATCAAGTTTATTGGATCACGTGAACAAACAACATTTGTTAACATATGAGAATAATATGTGAAAAAAATGTGAAAAAATGTGAATGCATACGAATTGTTTTTTTTTCTTTTTTTAAATACATATAAGAAAATATGTTATTCTTTTTGTTTAAGATGTATGACTCTGATTTTATGAAATATTGCTTTAGGTAAACACAGGAAAATAAATATTTTCATGCATTTAAGTAATGTTGAATTTGTAAGAATCTAAATTCATCCAATAATTGATTATATGACAGTAATTCTAATAATAGAATAGAATTTTCTGCAAGATTTGATTTTGCCTGTAGCAGTGCCCCAGTTTGTACAGCATGGTGTTTTGCTGTACCACTTTTTTGTCACATTAGTTACAGTAGAGGTAGCACTCTACTAACTGGGAGCACCTAGTAAGCTCATGTAACAATATCACAAATGTATTATATGTTTAAAAGTAATAATTGAACTTAAAGTGCGCCTCTACATACCCCATATCCATTATAGCTTGTTGCTACACCAACTGTAGAGGACGCACCACCTTTTTGAAATGTCATTCTCGAAAATTGGATCTCTAACAACCAACAAAGCAGAAACACTTGCATTTACTGAAGAAGAAGCATCTACAATTCTAAAATTAATTAAAAACACGGAACAAGAGCTCAGTTCATCAGCAAAACCAGAAGAATTAGTATACCAATTAGAAAGGCTGATTAGACGAGAAATAAGTCAAAGACTTCACGCAACAACCTTATCCCAGTACTATAAAGCCCAACGCATCCTGAGGGGATTACAAATTGATCTAGAGCCCACTTTATGCAAACAGAACCCAGAATTCGTCAAAAGATGGAGATTCATCTTGAATAAATGTTCATTAGATTTGATCAAATTAACAATTGAAGAGTTGTCTAAATCACTTACGTCCATTGAAGTAGATCTGGAAAGTACAAAGAAGTCCTTATCAACCTATATGACCAAAGAAGAACTTACAACCTTACTAACGGAAATTGATACAAAATTGGAAAATTACCAAAGAGAAATTGAGTCCAAGAAAATAAGGAAATTTAGACGGGACACTTTGGACTATAAATTAGACATAGTGTACTCGTGGAAGGAATATTATCAACAAAAAGATCAACAAAGGGGAGGTAAACCGTTTCCCAACAAAAAGAGATCACCATCAGAGACCAGACCTTCCTCATCGGAGGCATCCAGCACTGAAATTGAAACCCCAGAAGTCTCAAGTGAAATTGAACAAGTAGTAAGTGAAACGAGAGAGAGTGACCAGGTTCCAACTGCATCTAAGTGCCAACCGGAGAAATCTAAAACAGTATACTCTTTTTTAGACCGAATCCGACACGACCAAGCAAAAAGAAAAAATCCTCCAAGGAAAGTGAACCACCCTCCAAAGAAAACTTAGTGGTAAATATCTCTAAATATAAACTTTCTAAATTTGAGATACAGACATTACAAAAGGAATATCATTTGTCCCACATTACAGTAGTACGTTACTCAAAGAAAAGATAGCATTCTTCAAATTGACCAGAAAAATTAGGTTGAAATGATTCTTCGACACGGTAGAAATCGCAGAGAAGCAACAACCCTCTGGATTCTTAGAATGTAAACCTAAAAGTACTTTTACTCCACCAATACAGAATACAGTACTTGACACCTTTCAGAAGCAGGTGCTAAAAGACATGAAGAAGATCAGATTTAAGAATAGAGCGAGAGGTAATTTAACCTCAAGAGAAAGACAAGCATTGGATCGCCTATGGGATAATTCGGAGATTATCTTCAAACCAGCTGATAAGGGAGGAGCCTTAGTGATAATGGATACTAGCAAATATAAAGCTGAGGTAGAGAAACAACTTAATGATCAAGACACATACCTGAAAATTTTTCAAGATCCAACTGAACAAGTATGTGAAATTATAAGGAAGACATTGGAAGAAGCAGAAGAGGAAGAATACATCACTCATAAAACTAAAAGTTTTCTCATGAATGAATATCCATTGACACCAGTCATTTATATCCTACCCAAAATTCACAAGAATCTGATGGAACCCCCCAGGCGACCCATAATTGCGGCTAATAACAGCCTATTGGAACCAATCACTCAATATATTGATAAGATTATCCAACCGCTTGCCCAAAAATGTAACACTTTCATAAAAGACACCAATCAATTCCTGAAGAAACTTGGAGAAGTGACCTTTGATACAAGTACTGACTTCTTATTTACAATGGACGTAACAAGCCTGTACACCAACATAACACATCAGGCTGGATTAGAAGCTCTCGAATGGATGTTACTGAACACAGCAGAATCAGTGAAAAGTGATCCACTTTTAATTCTAAAACTACTGACGATTGTACTGAACAACAATTTCTTTTCATTTGAAGACAGATTTTTTGTCCAAATATCTGGAACATCAATGGGTGCCGCAATGGCCCCAAGTTATACAAATACTTACATGTCCTACTTGGAAGAAACACAAGTAATCAACAACCTGAGATGGAAAGACAAATTAAAATGTTTTACAAGATTTATTGATGATCTATTTGGGATTTGCAGAGGAGGGGAAGAAGAGCTTTTAGAGTTCTTTGCCTTCATGAACAACTTAGCCCCACGCATCAAATTTACATACAAATACAGCCGGACCACCATGGAGTTTCTGGATGTTCAGATATATTTGAAAAACAACAAAGTGGAAACAACGATCTTTACAAAAGAAACAGATAGGAATAGTTTGCTTTTGGCGACTAGTTTTCATCCAAGGAATACAATATCCAGTATCCCACTAAGTCAATTCTTGAAGTATAGGCATATCATTTCAGAGGAAGAGGAATATGAAATAAAATCAAGAGAACTGAAACAGAAATTTATCCAGAGAGGATACAATGATGAAATATTGAATCAACACGCAAAGCTAAGAACACCACAGGGCAAGAATCTCTTACTACGAAAGTAAAAAACACGAAGACTGACCTGATATATGTGACCACTTATTCACAACAAAGTGGCTCAATAAAGAAAATAATCAAAAAGAATTGGGAAGTATTATCACAAGATGCCACATTAGGCAAACTGTTTCCATCACCCCCGTTATTTGCCTACAACAAAAGCAGATCACTGAAGGATCATTTGATCAAGTCTGACTTCAGACAGAGACCATGTGCCACGAAAGAAATACACAATGGCACTATACCATGTAATAACTGCAGTTCCTGTAATAATGTGATGAAGGGCAAATCAATTAACCATCCTCATACGGGTCAACGTATCTTGTTAAAACACACCTCAACATGTGACACAAAGAATGTCATTTATGGCATAAAATGTCCCTGTGGTCTGTACTACATTGGATTAACCACCAGGAAAGCAAAAACATGTTGGGGCGAACATAAATCCAATATTCGTAACCATTCAGCTAAATCACCAGTAGCACAACACTTTGATGCAGCACAACATTCAATTGCACAAATCCAGTTTGTCATTCTTGAACATGTTAAATTACCGAAAAGAGGTGGTAACATCTGTAAGCTCTTACAACAAAGGGACATATTCTGGATCGAGAAGCTCGACACAATGAGTCCCAGAGGGATGAACTTAGATTGGGATCTGAATTGTTACTTGTAGACATTTTTTCTAGAATTTGAAATGGACATTGAAATTTTGACAAATGAAATATGATGAGTCTCTTATATGTGGATGTCTTTGTAAGAAATGTATTGAGCAACATGAAATTACTCAAGTATTAACATTGAAAGTATTGTAAAACTATAGGGTCCTACCTATCACAAAAGAGAATTGTGTATGTCATAAAGATCCAAGTGTACTGTTCATACTTAAATGTCATACGATGTAATAACACACTGCGTCATATTTCACATGGGGAATTATTCCAAACAGCATTGTAAATGAGGGATATAAAACTAAGAGGCATAAGTTCAGGCTCCATGAGGCTCGTTCACAATTAAAAAGAAAATTTAAATAATCTAATTTATTTTAAGAGGTGCAGCGCAAAACCCGCTGATGTTCCAACAATATATTTTTTACGTTCTGAGTAGGTCTCTAAACAACAACTTTTTGTTGTATTACTAACCAGGGGCTCGTGCCAGTGGATATAGGCAAAAATAATCAATTTCCCTTAGTTAGAACCATAATTTAGTTCCTTCAACATGAGTCACTGAAACCAGGGATTCTTGCTCTGCTTATACAATTGAATTATCCCTCCAACATGGTGCCGTTAACGGCCCTTGTTGCTTCAGACTTTACTTAAGTGATGGCGAACAGCCGCGGTTGCCTAGCGACACGCACTGCTGCTCGCCGCCCAGGAGCTTCACTGTGAAACGACGAGTCGAGCACTCCAGGAGTACACACAACGGCTCGTAACAGGTAAGATTCTCCCCCACGCGACAGTCCGCGTCTCGCAGATAGAGAACAGCTTCTCACTGTGATCTCGCGCAAGGAAGAGTAATTGTATGTTTATAATTTTAGATCCTCGAGGTCCGCCGCTTCAAAGGCACGATACATTACGGCCCATTGAAAAACTACTATATCTTCCTATTTGGATTACAACTGAACATCAAGCGATTCTTATCAGATAGGCGAATCAAAGAAGGGGGTTAACCACCTTAAAAATACCCATGTTACTTTACTTAATGTATGATTAGTATATTTCTAAAATATTCATGCCTGTTGTTACAGATACCCAGGCATGGCTATAACCACATAGGAGACAGTGGAGGCTAACCATTAATTTAACTCCGAATACAGGGGTGAGTTCAATTTTAAATTCTTCCCAGAATGCATCATTGTTCAAAATCACAATTCAAAATAGGTGGTATGCAGGGGGACCCAGCGCTAATTACAGCGACGGGTCCCTCTGCACATCACCGCTCTACTACAAGTAACATCACCCTTAAGTGATATATATTTTTATTTCTGTTTTTTACAGTTATTTAAATTTACCCTATTTGGGCAGCAAGCCTTTCTGGAAAGGGAGGAACGAATTCTAAAGGTTAGTTTATTTGTACTGAGCGTTTACTAGTGTAACTTTTCTAACTTTGGAATAAATAGAAAAATAATAGAAATACATCGATTTATGTCTTACAGAGAAGAATCCAATACTCTTACAAACCTGAAGAAGGGTACTATTTACCCGAAACGTGTAGTTTAAAGGATAGGAAATAAGATCTGAAACCTATCAAGTTTATTGGATCACGTGAACAAACAACATTTGTTAACATATGAGAATAATATGTGAAAGAAATGTGAAAAAATGTGAATGCATACGAATTGTTATTTTTTTTTTTTAAATACATATAAGAAAATATGTTATTATTTTTGTTTAAGATGTATGACTCTGGTTTTATGAAAAATTGCTTTAGGTAAACACAGGAAAATAAATATTTTCATGCATTTATGTAAAGTTGAATTTGTAAGAATCTAAATTCGTCCAATAATTGATTATATGATAGTAATTCTAATAATAGAATAGAATTTTCTGCAAGATTTGATTTTGCCTGTAGCAGTGCCCCGGTTTGTACAGCATGGTGTTTTGCTGTACCACTTTTTTGTCACATTAGTTACAGTAGTGGTGGCACTCTACTAACTGGGAGCACCTAGTAAGCACATGTAACAATATCACAAATGTATTATATGTTTAAAAGTAATAATTGAACTTAGAGTGTGCCTCTACATACCCCATAACCAGTGGTGGAAATGGAAAAAATGTGGTGGGGGATCCCACAAGACCCGGGTGGGGGAGGAGTTGGGGAAGAGGGGGCGTGGTCTAGAAGGGGCGGGGTTAGTAGTGGCCAGCCGATCAAATAAATACTTTAAAAAAAAAAGAAAAAAAAGCACCCACAAAGGCAACATTGCCTTTTACCACAGGGCTTTAAGCTCAGCCCCGGCAGGCTCTGAAATTTCAATTTGAGGCGGGGCCCTGTGGGGCCCACTGATCTCCCGTGCCAGCCCCGGCCACTACACGAAAAGGATTTTTTTCTGAAGCCTCAAGCTCTCGCTCGTGTGCGAAAGCTTCAGGCTCCAGAAAAAAATGCCTTTCAGCCATAATGGTGGTGCCGCACCTGCGAGGCATCCCTTTAAGCAGGAGATGCCAGTGGGCCGGTGCCACCATTGTGGAGAGAAACGTGAGGCCACTGGAAGCTGAGGCCGTTTTCCTGAAGACTGAAACGAAACTCTGCGAGTTTCAGTCTTCAGGAAAACAGCCTCAGCTTCCAGTGGCCTCACCCTTTCAGCCTTAATGGTGACGCTGCCCCTCCCCAGCTGCCGAGGGGAAGCGTCACCATTAAGGCTGAATAGGCGAGGCGCTGTCCCTTGCCAGGCAAGCCTATAGAAAGTAAATGCAGAGATCAGCACCCTCTCCCCCATGGGAGAGGGTGTTGATCAATACAAAAGGATGCCTGGCAGGGGTGCCAGTTGCCCATTGAGCTGGGGCTCTTCCGGGGGGCGTCGCCTAACGGGCCAGCAGGACACCTGCAGTTAGGCCAGGCCCCCTTGATGAGCCCTGGCTCATTTTGTTGTGCCAAAAAAAGAAGAAAATAAAACGCCCGAGAGGGCAGCATTGCCTTTTATGCGGCTCTGGCACTGGTGTGTAAAGCACAATGCTCGCTACATGTACATTGTGCATTACACATCAGTGACAAAGCCGCGGTAAACGGCAATGCTGCCGTCGCGGACGCTTTTTTTTTTTTTCTTTCTTTTTTCCTGCGCGGTTCATGGGCTTGGGCGGCTGACTCTGGCCGGATCCTGAGATCCGGCTACACATCTGGTGCCGGATCTCGGATCCGCCGAGAGCCGGCCCAATGACCAGCACTGCCCATAACCAATGCAAAAGTGGCCCTCCGTCGCAAATGCATATTATATTAGTAATATCCAATGGGGAGACTTCTGGTAAAATGTGTTGAAAATTGTGCATTTTGGTCCAACAACTGACTGCACAGTGAAGTAGCTCATCAAACTAGCCCACTCTGACCATAAACACCGGCCACCACCAGTATGCTGGTACTGCACTTCGGGCATTGCCCTGTAGGCCAGTCCAAGCCTGCCCACCCTACAATTCCAAACCATTGACCATCTCACACGTCAACGGGACAGTGGCCGCCTCACACAGAACGGATGAAGCAATGACGTGACATTCCTGGCATTATCAGAAATTCACTGAAGAAGAGGACGCTGGAGAAACTCTTGAGGCATTTAGAATGTGATTGCACACCCCACCTCTGGCGACGGATCCTCCTGAGGGTCGGCAGAAGGTGTCTTGAAGGCCTCAAAGTGCTCTGTCGACCCATTCCTCTAATTGAGGAAAGGGACGAGGGGCGTATTACACATTTCAGTTCCAGAGAGATGAAAAGTCCTACGTTTGTTTCCACGGCTCCCCCCACGTGTTGTAATTATGCGCCCGTGGTCAGGGTGAAAAGTGGAGGGACCGTAAGGGAGGAGGGGAGCAGGCCTGAGCTCATCAGGGCTGGCTGAAGATGCGTCATGGCTGGTGACGGACCATTGGACCATTTCTACAGGTGGGAAAAACAGTCAGAGGCGCCCTTGGGGTGTTTAAATTAAAAGTAAATCAAATGAATGCAGCATAGCTGCAGATTATCCCAGGGAAGGCATGCCAGAATGGGGCTTTCAATTGAAAAGTCTGAAAGGCCTCGACACCGTCCCTGGCGATAATGCACGGAAAATGGAAAGGCAGTTCCCTTCCAACCTAAGGTGCGGACAGCTATGCGTTCATTAACTCTTTAATAAAGGATTTATTTCTGTAGCAGCCTCGTTCTCAGTTCGCCCAGAGGGAAAACGAAACAGGCCACATCACAGCACCGCGCACAGGGACACCTGCGGCATGCTCCTTTCACCTGTCATGATTTCTAGGTTGCACAGCTGTGTGAGATATTCATCAGGCAAACATGCTGTTGATAAAACCCCGTATTCCGAATACCGGAAACTAGAGACCATAGTATAGCGCAAAGAGTCGTTGAATAGGCGCATCTACTCTAGGCGGGCGCCCTTCTAGTGACGGGCACCTGACGGCCAATCCATGTTTTACACTTCCAGCTCTGTTCATTGACTTGCCCCTAAATAGTCCACTTGTACAGCAGTGAGTCCAGCAACAGAGATCTTCCAGCCCAGTATTACAGCGTATAGAGTTCAACTTCACAGCGCTTAAAGTCCAGTGTCACAGCACGCTAAATCCACCACCATCCATGGAGTCTACCTTATCAATAAGGTAGTGAAGAGCATTCTTGAAGCAGGGGTCCCATGTGGGCTTTGTGGGGATCCAGATTGCCTGCTGGAGTACATGTTTCCTTTCCAATTATCTCTCTTCTTAGCTCTTTTATTTCTATATCTAACTTTGTAAAACCTTTTTCTGATTGTGATTACATTTGAATTTAGTAAGGCAATGTATTTTGTCCGTCAAAATACCAAATTAAAATATTAAAAAATAAATAAATAAAGGTTTAGGCCCAATGCCACAAGATTTTATATTGTAGGAGCATATCACTGCGCTTCGAACCCATCATCACAGTTGTAAATGTCCAACAGGGCAGTACAAGGTGGCCCGTACTATATGGACACGATGTAAACTTGTCCCCTGCAGGACCTAACAACCTAAGTGAATATTTGTCATTCCCCTCTTGATCAAATTGCAGATTCCTGGGTGAATCACTTACTACCCCTGTGGCGCATTTTCGTGTCTACCAAAAACGCGAGTGTGTAGAAACAGGCTAACACCCAGTGTTAGGCGCCATTCCAAAATATGAAATCTTTGCCTTCACTTACATTCCAAGGCACAGTGCTTAAACTATTGCATCACATCACTTATACCACGATGCAAGCAGCGGCTTGGGGGAGCTTTCTCCCACATTGCTGGTTTTAAATGCATGCAATAAACACAGGGGAAATGGAGCTAACAATCCCACGTGGATTGGTGCCAAATTAACCTCCTCCAAAGGATCACACCTCTCCTCACACCCAGGAATGTATGGCCAACAGCACATGCCCTCCTCCAAAGGATCAAACATTTCCTCTGCCAAGCAACCTATGACCAACAGTACATGCCCTCCCCCAATGGATACATCTTTTCCTCCCACCAAGGAACGTATGACCAACAGCACATGCCCTCTTCCACAGGATCAATCCATTCCTCTTACTGAGCAACTTCTGTCTAACAGTCCAATTCCTCCTCCAGAAGATCAAACCATTACACCAGCCAAGAAAATTCCATCCAACAGTACAAAGCCTTCCTTGAAAGGGTCAAACCGTTCTTCCCACCAAGTACCTTCCCTCCAACAGTGGCATTCATCCTTCTCTCCAACATCAATTATGCCAATAGCCTTCTCACTGGCTTGCCAGTTCTGGGGAGGGCCTTCACTCCAGCAGATGACCTGACCACCGAATCTTGACCCAACCTGCTCACAAGTATCACCCCCAGCATCAGCACAATGATGCAGCCGATCTGAAAACAACACCACCGAGAAGACTAGAAGACAGGCCTTCTCGTTCTAACCTTGACTCAATGGAACTCTCTTTCCATCCACTTCAGAATCACTCCCTTCCAAGACACGGCCCAGACGCCTCCGGAAATCCTTGCTCTTAGCTGGAAACATCTCACCCAATCCAACCATTTGCCTACATCCCCATCTACCAATAGCTTAAGAGTGTTGTAAAGATGACCTATTACACGGCAATCCCTCGCTACCTCACATTAAATCCGACACCCTAGATGCAGCGAACATAACCCCACTAGAGTCCCTATACCGGAAAACTAATACCAACACTACCAAAACAATGGCTGCTCACCGGACACTAATCTGGGCAGAGGCGCATAAACATATAAACTGGGAAGGAAAAACCACACTGGTACAGCCACTGTGGGCAAATAAACATATCCCTGAGCTGGACAGGCTCCCGAAATGGCGGAATTGGATAGCTGCGGGAATAACAAAAGTGGGGGATGTGATTCGGGATGGGGGAATTGTGCCATTTGAGGCGCTGGTGGATGAGTTCAACCTCCCTGTCACTGACCGATACCGACATACGCAATTAAGTCATGCCCTACAGTGGCACCTGCCTGACCTGCGTGACAAGGCAGACTGCACCCCTATAGAGAGTAACCTGGTCCTAGAAAGCATAGACACCAAAATCACCTCAGTGATGTATAATGGTCTCACCTCATTTGCCACACTGGAGCTATCGAGTCTAAAGTCTAAGTGGGAAAGGGATGTGGGAGAGATACTGCCTGAAGACTGGATAACGATCCTAATGTACCCGAGAGAAACTGGCATTTCGGCCAGATTACGCCTGGTCCAGCTCAAAATCCTGAATAGAATTTACTATCCAAGGGTCGCATTGTACCGATGGGGTAAAACCACAGACCCGAATTGCCTGCGCTGCCGCCAGGAAGAGGGCACCTTTTTCCACATCATATGGGACTGCCCGCACATCACGCTATACTGGCAACGCTGCTGCGACACACTTACTAAGGTACTGGGTCGGATCGTGCCCAGAGATCCGAAATTGATGTTGCTGGGTTTCGAGGACGAGGATGAGATGTCTCGCACTGATAAGCTAATGTTTGCAACCACCACGGCACTGATCAAATGCAACATTGCCAAGCTATGGGGATCGGGTGTAACCCCTGAACATGCACAATGGATAGATGATGTAGATGCATGCATTGCGATGGAGCGAAGAGTATATGCGGCCAGAGGATGTCCTGGGAAAGTGGGGAAAACGTTGGAAAAATGGGAGAACGCACAATAAGACTTTTGTACAACACAGGCCTGTGGCCGGAATGTAAATGAAATGTAAGAGTGTACATGTAATTGCTAACATAACCTTACGTTACTGAAATCTGGACCTTATGTTCTTTTGTGTTGTGTTTGGTTGCTGGACCCCTTCAGGGTCATTGTTTTTTGTGTGTATTATACAAAAAAACCAATAAAAGTGTTTAATAAAAAAAAAGAGTGTTGTAAAGATCTATTGCATGCTACATGAACACATAAACATCCCGGCATGCAGGCTCAGACTGGCCTATAGAGCAATAGGGCAATGACGGAACCAAAAACGCAAAATGCTAGTGTGGGCCAGGTTTTTTGGTCAAAGTGGGACACTTTTTTGGCCAATGTGGGCCAGTTTGAGGAGTTACTTCACTATGTGGCTAGTCGTTTTGACCATTGTTGCTTAATAAATATTCTTTAAATTGCACAATTTGCAACACATTTTATCAAAGAATTCCCCCTTGGGTGCTATTCAAACAGTCTGTCGCAAAATGAATCCATTGCCATTTGCAACTGTGGGCCAGTTTCTCCTTGGTGCTCGAGACAATTTTATGCCCCAGTGCGACCTGCGGGCATTAATTTGAAATGCTGAACTTCTCGGGAAGTGCTTTTCCCTTCTAGCATGAAGAGCAATTATTGGATTACAATGGCTTCTAAATAGCAGTAGCCCTTTACCGTGCACCTTTTCTCTGTAATCATGTTTGTAATTGGCTGTATTTACTTAGTGTGGCATGGCTGCATGGTGGTAAGAAGTAGTTCAGGGGTTTCTTGCCTCCCCGAGATGTGCTTTCTGCCACAAGAACGTTTTCAAAGTTGATCTTCTTTATGCACATAGATATCGAAACAATTTGCAGAGATTTCTGATTTTTCTTTTTCTACAGTCCATAGAAGTTTATAAAATGAATGCACTCGTGAAATATTTCTGTAGTCTCATGTGGATATTTATTATGACATTTTGATACACATGAATTGACAGAACACATAACTAGCACATGTTTGCCGAGTTTCCATGTGATTTCATCGAATGAAAAAACAAAATATGAATTTAGAATGAAGAAAAAAAATTTAAAAAATAAATATATTTTTCCCAATGTTTTTTGGGGGGGTTTCCGCCAAAGCCCCTTTTTTATCCTTTTGCCCAACCCCTAAAACTACTATTCCCGTTCCCAAACTCATGCATATAGTTTTCCAAAACTCATTATTTTGTTTTAGAATTTTTGGGTTTGTTTAAAAATGCATTGTTTTCTATTCGATAACATCACTGCATACCGTTTCACGCTCCTGTGCTTTCTCAAGACGTACAATTGCTTTCAAGTTGCAGTTCACCTTGGTTGTTTAATGCACTCTTCTTTAGATCTGTTACACCAATTATTCAATCTTTTGTCAGAATACACCTATATGCTGACTGGCCAAAAAGAAAAATTACAGATCTTGGCAAATAGTTTTTATATAGGCACGAATACAACAAGGTTGAGTTTCAAATCTTCCATGTAATTCACTCCTCTGCCTCCAGGGCCTTAGATTCAACCAATAAAATCAATTCATATAAAAAATCTTTAGGGAACCACGAGCAGAGATGTAGCAAGATATGTACTCATTTATCACGCCTTATTAAAAGTGACTTAGAAAACATATCGGTCTACGTTAAAAAATGAATTCTGAAAAGATTGAGTTTCAAAATTACGACGCCGACTTTGTCGCATTTTGAAACTTGAGCTTTTGGGATTCTGTTAATTTGCCCCCCCACTTTGCATTTAATGTATGCAGGGGACACCCCGCGCAACCCTCCGCTCACCCAGTTCGGCATTTTGGGATTCATCATTGTCCACCATGCCGAATGCGCAGAAAACGCGCACTAGGCATTTCATTAATGTTATTTTGGGGTAATACCCAACAAATACCAGTTCATCATTGCATGAGCAGAATCATACAAACAGCATAGAATATAACACTTCATAAGATAAACATCAAATAAAATAAAAACACCTCCAATTCATAAAATCCATGTAATGTAGCTGCCGTCTTAACTAATGTCTGTGGTCAAATTAGACAGATATATATATATAAATATATAGAAGAAGAAAGTTTTCTCCTGGTTATCTTGCTTCAGTGGTTCAAGGAATAGTTCTAACGCAGTAGTTATTGCGATACAAGTTTCGCTTTTATTAGTGCTAGTGCTGAGTTGTTTTTAACATTCAGTTGGTATGCATTGAGTACATTAAGGGGCAATTGTATCCCTTGTTTGTCAGCTAACGCGTGTTTCGACCCATGGGTCTTTATCAAGGCTATTGTAAACAGTCTCTACCCCCCTATGGGGTCTTGGTCCGTGGTATTGTAAGCTGTCCTGTAGAGACAGTGGCTCCTGTTGGGCCCTGTGGTTCCGGTGTATCCTGCAGGTCCGTTGCGGCTCCTGTTCAGAGACTGTTTACAATAGCCTTGATAAAGACCCACGGGTCGAAACACAACTCAGCACTAGCACTAATAAAAGCAAAACTTGTATCGCAATAACTACTGCGTTAGAACTATTCTTTGAACCACTGAAGCAAGATAACCAGGAGAAAACTTTCTTCTTCTACTCAACAATTGGGGTGCAGGCTAAACCCCGACAGCTCCTGTGATCTTGCAACATATGAACCCCATTAGTAGACTTGGAAAATATCAGAGCCTAGCACAGGCTATTTCCACACCTAGAGCCAAACACGATCCTATCATATATATATATATATATATATATACACACACACACACATATATATGCACTCGTGGATAAGAAAGAGATCTGAAAACAACCCTGCACTGGTCACGGAACAGCCAAGAAAGTGCAAAGTACACCATTGTCATTTACGTATTAGCTTTAGTACTAAGTGTATTTACACTGACAATACCTGTTTGACGTGTGCCAATGTAAATTACAAAATACTTACTAACATGACAATTACTGCCAAAGTAAACATAGGGAGCACACACAAGGCTATAGAAACTAACATGGAACGGCACATCGTGAGGTATATATTAAACTGACTATGCCAGGCTCAACACAGGGAGTGAATGGGCATCGTTCTGGGGGATGTATGTTATGCCAATATCCACGTAACAAGGGCACCTGCTGTACCAGCCTGGAAAAACGGGACTCTACAAGCTATGCCAACATCATGACAGGGATGTGCAAACATTACAAACATCCCCACAGGAGTGTGTACACTGTATCAACATCAGCAGGGGTGTATAGACTATGCCAGCATCGTCGAAGTGGGTATGCAGGAAATGCCAGGCAGTGTGCAGGCAATGCCATCGTCAACACAGGGGATGTACAGTCTCTGCCTTCATCACCACAGGGATTCACAGACTAGGCCACAATCAACACAGGGAAAACACAGCCTACACAATCATCACCAGAAAGAAGCACAGACTACACAAATATCACCAGGGGTGTGTAGACTATGGTAGGGTGACCAGGCGTCCATTTGCGCCAGGAGCGTCCGGAGGTGGACCCTTTGTCCCCCTGTCCTGCGAGTTTCCTTTCATTTAAAAACTCCCCTAGAGGTTTTTGAGAGAGGTAGGGTGACTACTGGAAGCATCCCTTCTGTGTCTTCAGGGAGAGTATACATCGTCACTCACAGTGCTCGTTTAGCAACAAATCAATATCAACTTGTACTTTAACGTTAAAGCCACACCTCTGTCAATGAAAACCCCCCTGACCGGCAGTTAACAGCCACGCGCATTACCTGGTTCTACCACAGAACGCTTTGGGCTTCAGAGCAAGGCCTGAAATAGCAGTCAGAGCAAAAGCTCCTTTTATATTTAAAATACAGTCACAGCCAAATCGTTCAGTTTCTATCCAGGAGAATGTCTGGAGCCCTCCCCCCCCCCACACACACACAAGCTACCCCCCCTCACACACACACACACACACGTTTTCCTCACTACCGAAGTGCAGTCACTAGTGGCTGTAGTCCTACCTTTACGTCAGTTGCCCACCCTGGTTTTTCATGTTGAAAATCTGGTAACCCTAGACTATAGCAGCATCAGCTTAGGGAATATACAGACTGGGCCAAAATCATGCAGCAGGTGCGTGACCAGATCATGCAAACCTCACAAAAGACTATACCAACAACACCAAGAGTACGTGAAGGCTATGCCAACATCATCGTAGGCGGTATACGGACTATGCCAACATCACATATAGGAATGTATATAGAATGTCAGCACCAGCAGAGAGGGTGTACACAGTATACCACCATCACCTCAACCATCACTATCACAGCGAGTGCACAGACTATCCCATTGCTGGCCATGGCTTCCACAAGAAGACAATGGCAACCATTGCACCGTCGAACTGCTGTATCCTTCTGTGATGTCATTGGCAGAGGAGTATGGCATTCATAATCCCATGCTGTGACATCCCGATAGGGAGAACCAGCGGCTACACCAACATAAGCAATGGGGGTAACAGGCTGTGTTCCAAAATCTTCACATGAGGTGTACATGTTCAGGTTACTGCCTGAGTGGAAATGCTTCTATCAGAGTGAAAGGTCTGGTAAATCACAGGGAGAGTGCCTTTCATGTCACACCCTCCTTCCTCTCTCCTGCTCGCATCACCTGTTTCACTAACTCCCTTTTCTTCTCTGCAGTTCAATTCCTTTTTCAGAGCCGTCTACCCCCCCCCCCCCCGCGCACCACACCCTCCCTCTACACTTCTACACTCTCCACCCTGTCTTCACACCCACCCTCTGTTTAGAAACTGGTCAGATTGTATTATTGTATTCCTTACTCTCCATCTCTCCCCCTATGTTTCGTCTCCACACACGCGCGCTTGTACTTCTTCCCCAGCTCCCTTGCGGCTTCTCCTTGCATGGATCCTCTTCTCCTTACTCTACACTTCTCGCTTCTTAACCCTCTTTTTAAACCTTCCTTCTCACCTGTCCCTTTTCTACGCCTCAATTGTACCTCACAAATCTGGTCTCCGCTTGTAACCTTTACACCCCCCCCCCTACCTCCTGCCGCAACATGTCCCTCCATTCCTTGCCCACTTCTCTCCTATCTTTACGCCTCACCTGGCCTCCCTCCTCCCAACTGTCCATCATTTCTCTCTTCTTTCATGAGCACTTCTCTTGCGGTATTGCCTTTCCTCACTTCTCCCCTCTCACATGTCCGCCTTCTCCCTTTCCTTGCCAATCTTTCTTTGCACTGTCTCCCCTCATCACTTTTATCACTCACATATGACCCGCCCCGGCCTCCTTTTTGAGCACTTGTCCTATTGGGGTGTGAACCAGCCATGCCCTCACTCTCTGGGCATGGGCCGCGCGCGTGTCTCATTACGCCTCTGTGGCCCAGCTTGAGTAGATGGGTGGAGGTCAGGGCGAGGCCTCCAAAACGTCTGGTTCATCAACCTGATCCCTTAGGCCACCGCGTGTCCTCCTTAAGCAGATGGGTGTCCGTAGACTCAGCTGGGTTCCTTAAGCTGCAGCTGCTGACTCGGCACCTCGCTTCTCGGACGCCAGGTGAAGGAGCATTCATGAAACTTCTGCACCCAAACCTTGATTGAAAGCAATTAACTGCCCGGTCTAGAGAGGTGAAGCCCAGGGCAGGCAGTGACCTTCACACGGACCAGGCATCCAGACTCCCCACAGATGCAGGGCCACCAACTCGCAAATCTTTTACCGAGCTGAGAAAGCTTATCGCTTCAAAGAAGATCCAACGGTTTGACATGGGCGGTGAGCAAAAGCTAGAGTCTTCACAGCCTAGAGACCTAGCCCCTCCCTCAGCATCCCTCGATGAATCACTATCCTTGCCCAAGTAACACTCTCTGATCTAAGGATGAACGTGGCCCTTGAGCCGGAAGACCTTTTGCTGGATACCCGAGACAGATCCCTCAAAGAAGTCATAGCGTGCGTACCTTCCACCCTCCTAAGTCCCTCCCATTTACTCAGTCACACAGAGCCAGCAGCAACCTAACAGAAGCCCACCCTCCACCCTCAAAGCGCGAGCTAGGCACCTACATCGGGTTGGCTGGCGGGTTCGCGGGCCACCGTCAGCATTCTGGAGAGGTTGTCGAGGCCAGCTGTGGCGGCGCTTCCTCGTCTTGCAGGCGCTGTGGCGGGTCTGTGAGCTGGAGCGCGATGCCTGGGAGGGAAGGAGGGCTGCCTCGCCCCACGCCCAAATCTGAACAATTAAAGAGAAGGCAGCAGCGCAGGCTGCGATGAAACATCCTGTGATGTCACCCAACCGGTTCACTCTCTTTTCTGTATGCGAAGGTTCAAAGGAAAGCTTAGACCTTTTGTGCGCGTGGTTGAATGCACAGTCTTCGATAACAGCACGCATAGTGCGCCGAGCTACGCGTCCTGGCAGAGAAAAGACCATTGTGGAACTTTCCGTGGCGGGCATGCTGCCCACTCTGTGGCAGCCTTCAACCGCAGAGGTGCACAGCAGTTGAAGTGGACACCACACATTCTTGCTGTGTTCCGAAACTTGGGGGCGCACGAGGAAGCAGAATGTCCTGCAGGTAAATCACTAGTTTTACTGACAGGGTCATGTGACCGGTCCTGCCTCGCTCCTTCCACCCTGTGATAGGTCCTGGCCTACTGTGGAATTTTCAAGCCACCCCACAAGCATGACAAGGACAGCTCTGGTCTCGAAGGAGAACTATAGAAACTGATGAGCCACTGCAGTATCTATGACACCACCTTGTGGAAAAGGAAGAGGGAACACAAATAAGCAGAGGCTCCGGAACTGAAATGGGGAGAAATAGCGATTTCAGTGGCCTAAAGGCGGGCTGAAGGGGTACTCTGATACCTCAGCCGGAGCACCACTATGTGTGACTGACCACTGCTTGTCGCTATGGCAGCAGATCTGCCCGCTCCCTTCTGGGCCTCAGCTAATGCAGTGCTCCCACTGTGCCCTGGGCACCCATATGCCGGTCTGTTCCCTGCTACGGTATGCAAAAGCGTGCCTGGGTTCAAGCACCCAATGCTCCCGAAAAGAGGTGGATGGGTAAAACTGCGGCCTATGCACCGCCCATCCCCCACAGTGCTGGATCAGGTCCTCATAACCTGTTCACATGTATATGTTTATGTTTCCCAATACTTCTGTGATGTAAACACACTGCACACTCTTCCTGCCCAGTTGGACAGGTGGCTTCTCAGCACTGCAGAGACAATCAAAGAGCTCCCCCAATATAAAATGTTGCTCCTTCAAATGTCTCAAGGTGATAAAGTACCAGACGATACAAAAGCACGCCCTCAGCCCAACAACACTCTAAAAAGACAGGGAAAGTGTATCCGGGGAAATTAGAGCACTTGTGCAGGCGAACGCACACAGCTGTCCACACAAGGCAAGATGGTCCCACTGCCAGTACAGCACAGGCCCAGGGGGCCTGACGGAATATCTACTGTCACAGACCCCAAAGATATGACGGCCGGGCTAATTGCACCCTGACCCAGACAAGAGAGGAAGGCAGGAATTTCGCCATCCAGGAGGTCCCTCTCGCCAGAGCACATAGGACCGCAGCTTGTAATACCAGGGTTTTGCAGGTGCAAAGCCTTTTGTGCCAAGGCCATTCCTTCCACTTAAATCGCTCTCGTTTACTGGACCCATGATACGCAATCATCCCGATGTGGCATATAACCAGCTGGGACAGCAAGATCGTGGACATGTGCGAGAACTCCCCCAAAGTGATGTCCCTTACCCACTTCTTTTCTGAAGACGGTATCCACTACATTCTTGAGCAACGAGAAGCCTTATACAAACTGGGCTATGAGTGATTCAGCTGGCCAGTTTCAATGGACAAAAATACTTGGGACCTCTCGTGAGCCCGGGGAAAACTTTGGTCTCACCCAGGACAGTGGGCATGGACAAGGAAGACGCTGGAATACCTGGACTAGCCTCAACCCTTGAACAAAGGATAGATCGGCCGACATCATCCTCTGCCACGGGGAGGGGACTCAGGGGGACGAGTCCCACTCGGCCTTAGTTGGCAAATTTGGTGGAGATGAGTGGTGCACGCTGCCCCTAACCTTGGTCCACTGTCGCCCTTTTTTTACTTTGAGCTGGAACACAAGGGGCCATGTCCACCTATTCTCGCAGGAGGGATTACTCAATCATATTAATTGGTTCAGTATTGTCTCGCTTCAAGAGACCTGGCTGACTGAACCCTTAGTGGTAGACGGCTGGTCCTTCCTAACATGCAAGGCCAAGAAGGGCCCTAGAGGCCGCCTTAAGGGGGACCTAGCAATGGGAGTAAAGAACCCCATGGGGCCGACCCAGATCCCCACTGCCTCTGGTAACATTTTAATGGGCAAACTGACCCTACCTCTGGTCCATACACTTGACTGTTGTCAGGAACTTCTCCTCATTACAACATATGTTCCCCCATATGAGGGAAGCGTAACTGCCCTGCTGAAGGAACGTGATGGTATACTAGAGGTCTTGAATTCTGATGGTCCTATAATCCTGTGTGGGGACTTCATTGCTAATACACCATCATAAAACACGGCTGGGGAGGAAGAGCTCACTGATATGCCTAATGTGGCAACCAGTGGGTCCAACAGAAGATCACTATGTTGGGGAATTCAGTGGGTATGCTTGCTGGCCACCTATGGCTTCTCTATGCTCAACAGCACCCGCTCCTCAGATAACCCACCCAGCTTCACTCGGGTGGGTACTAGAGGGAGCAGCATGCTTGACTACCTTTTTGTTGCAAACTCTCCCTCTATTGTGTTAGACATGTGGGTATACCCTTGTCCGGATAACTTGCGTGATAACTTCCCAATCCTGTTACACCTGGACTTGCGGTCAATGGAGATGGTCTTGAGGCCCTTTGTACACTTAACTATCAATCGTGGCATGAATCATGTCTCTTGGAGCGACCGCAATGTGGCCGCAGTGATCACAGTAGTACTAGAAACATTGGGCTCTTTTTTGCTTGCAGTAGAGGGGAACGTTCTCCAGGGGGTACCTCAAGTCAAAAAGGGCAATGGCAATCATACAGGGATGTTCTCTGACTCACATGCACAGCATCGGTAGGATGGGTCTTGGCCCCAAAAACGCCATGCCTTTGATAAGGAAATTCGGGACCAAAAGAGGAAACTGAGGGGGGAACTGCGGGCCATTTCTAAATCTGAAAGATCTCCAGAATCCCATAGCAACAGAGTAAACGTGGCAAAACGTAAATATCATAAATGGTTGAAAAATCACAAATGTATGAAGGAGCGGTGCTGCCGGCGAAAGCCTGTACAGGCATCTCTTTCTAATGAAGCCCAAAAGTTCTGGGGAATTATAATGGTAGGGATCAGTCCACTAAAGTACCAAATGGCGTCTCCGTGTCGGGCTGGGTGTGGCATATCCACCTGGTTCTCGGCAGTACGCCTAGGGGTCCATCAGGCCGGCTGGTCGCCTCGGTTAAGTGGGCATACGAGCTGCGCCCCAGGGATATCTTGGGGATTATCACGAATACCAAATCCTCTAGGGCTCCTGGACCTGACAGGATCTGCACTTCCATCATTAAGGAGGATCCGGGCAGCTGGTCACGGCCTTGCATTGTTTGTTTATTTAGCTGTATTGAGTCAATGCAGAAAATCCCCAGCTCTTGATGTGACAGCATCATTGTACCGAATTTAGCGGTAGGCAGTGAAAAAGTCGAAAACATTATGTTGAAAGACATAATGTCGAAAAAGAAATGTCGAAAAAAAAAATCAGAATGTTTTTTTTTTATTTACATGTTTTTTTGGGTTACGCGAGTTAAAAAAAGGGTAAAACAAAATAATTTTTTTAAAAAAAGAGGGGTTGGGGGAACCCCCCCATTTTGAACAAAAAGTAATTAAAAATAGACATTCAAAAAAAAAAATCGATTTTTTTTTTCGACATGACTTTCAACATAATGTCATTCGAATTTATCACTATAAACCGATTTTAGCAGAGACTGTAACAGGGGTATCATCACTCTAACCCAAGCACACAGTTTCGTTCTGATCTTCATAAGGACCAATAAAAGCTATAAGGGCTCAAAGAGAGATCAGACATAGTTGTCTCCGTCAATACACAATGTGGTTGTTATATTAAACACAATTGTATAGTTTTTAGAGATCCTAGGGAGATGTTCATTCTGTCTATAGGTCATTAAGATTGAATGATACCAGAAATAGACAGTTGAACTATGCCACAGTTGCCCTCTCTCTTATTTCAATGTATGAATGACAGAGAGCGATTGAAGAGGAGAAGAGAATGAGATCATTAAGAATAGTGTCTTTTGAAGAAGATAGCAAACAGTACATCGCCTTTCTTCTTTTCTTATTCTATCCACTTTTAGATAAGCGGCACAACAGCGCAGCCTACAATTTGCATTACAATAGGCAGACTTAGTGAGACAATCACACTATCCTTGTGTCTCTTTAAGGGTGTGGACTTCTAGGTTAGCGCCTCTTCAACACTTTGATGAGTGTGAAGCATGTTGCAATGCATCGTTGTGCAGATGTGTTAGCCCTTCCTTTGTGACAGTAACCCTGCCTGGGCCGGCTATCTGGGAGGAGTTCATGAGGGGGAACAACCAGGGATGCTTTATTAGCTTCACTCTATTATGGAGGGAAATGGTTAAGATTTTTAACACATTAGTTTGACGGAGCCGTATTTCAATGCACATGTGAACAGGAATGTATGATCTATGCTTAATGGATTTTTTAATATCGGCTCACTTTTATTATGCAGTTTGGAATTTTCTAATGATTTTTGAATGCTCCTGTGAAAAGTTTAAATAAACTATATCACAATAAAAAAATATATATATACACATATACAAAGCACAGTTCAGTGTCCCAAATGAGAACACATACCCCACTTTAGAATCAGTACCATTTCCAAAAATAGGTTAAACAAAACAATACAACAACACTGTAACACAACGAATCAGAGGGAAAAGGTTGTTGGAAATCCTACATCGGCCAAATATGCTTTGTAAGGCAAAGCAACACATTAGAACTAAAGTTCACCAGTCCCATCCCTATCCTAGAATCATTGCCTCCTATGCTCAAGATAAATAAAACAGTTCTTGGCTACTAATGAAAGGATGCTTTGTAACAGTACTAACAAATCTACCATAGATAAGAAAGGGCCAGGTCGCCCCAGGAGTGGAAATTACTCCTATAGAGCACAAACAAAAAGATGGGGAACCAAACCCTATCTATGTGCTAGTGGCTGGAAGTTTCTTGTGCTTGGTGTCATAGAGAAACCTAAAAAAGGGCTGCTGCCCTCTTGACCCAATAAGTAAACAGAGCACAACAAGTGGAATACTAGGTTCCAAGCAGCGCTCAACCTCTGAATTAGACTTCTCACTGATAAACAATCAGACCAAATAAGAATTGTGAGCTTTCAATTCTTCTAATTTATTATTGGTGTCCTTGAGCAAACCCGTGTTTCAGGCCATAGCTCTTCCTCGGGGCTCTATACCAAATCATTTGCTCATTTACATTCATCAATTTCCAATAAGTCTTAGCAATTGCCAATAACGTTCTCCAGGTATCCTGAATGCCTGTAGGCAGTGATCTCATTTGGTCAGCAACATATAAAGCTCTTGAAACACATGTAAATTCTCAAATGTGTTGTGGCCTTCATTTGTACCACAGCAGGATGTCAGCAGGCCTACTGGCTCCTGCGGGCCCCGGGGGAGGATTTGGGGGAGGGGGGGAACAGGGTACACAATGATACACGGGAGCCAGATTCCAGTGCAACCTCCTTTATTTCCCTCTACATCGGTTCTGCCCTTGTAGCCCCTCCTCTTCCTCCCTCAACCCTCATGCCCAGTCCTTCCTTCTCCTTAATGTCGTCCTTCATTTAAGGAGGCCCAACCTTGTTTGCTCTCCAACAAAATGCTCCTACAACCTGGAGCCAAAACCGATGCCTGTAGGCAGACTTTCAATCTGTAACCATCATTTGAACTCCCAAGCGCATGTTAACGCGCGGCATACTCAGCCCCTCCTGATGTCTGGAGATTCTGTTCCCTCACGCATCTTGAAATCTCTCATAGAGAACAACAGGGACCGGGGGCGCAGCAAAACTGCAAATTAATAAAACAACACTTCCTGGTAACTGAGGACCATTGTGAGCAACTCTCCTCTCCGGTGGTAAGTGCAAAATTGGACCCTGGGTCATGGGTGGGATAGTCTTTGTCGGTGTCAGGTTTGGCTCTAACTGAGTGGCTGTTCTAATTCTCTGGTTCCCGGATCATTTGAGGTACCACCAGGCTGGACCACTGTATTACATTGAAGAAGGACCTCTGTGGTGAGGCAAGGCCTTGAAGATACAGCATATGAGGGACGCAGTTAAAATCACCCCAATGGTCACCAGGCACAAAGAGACAGAACCAGTGAACTCAAGACGCAGAAGACTTATTTCTTTGGACGTAAGGCAGCGCAAGATGGCGACGAGGTTCCAGTCCCACTATGAGGATGTCCATGAAGTTTGCAGCCTCAGTGCCAGACTAGATCCATAGAACGAAGTTGCCCTCTCTCCAGTGGGTGCAGGCCAGATACAGGGACAGCGACTATTCCAAGTTCCTGGAGGTGAAGATAGCTGACTCAGGACTTGCTGTTCCCACTTCTCCAAGGGAGAGATGTGTCAGGTACAGGTCCCCCCTATCGTAGAACAGACGGAGCTTCACCAGCTTGTGAAATGGATTGGCCACTGTGGCTTTAAGCAGCAGTCTTCTGGCATCCTCTGCATGCTCTTTGACCTTGGACTTTTGACACCAGTCATCTAAGGAAGAATGGCTCCAGATCCTTTCGCAACATCCCAAATTCAGGGCTAGGGGGTGGGGGACGAGGGAGCAAACCCCACAAACGGAAGCACCTTCAACATTCAAACAGGGTGTCCCAGTCCAATCAGTGGACATCGAGCTGTCCTAACAAGTGCCCAGAAACCATGAGATCCCCTGGCTGGAATGTGAAGCTGGCTAGACAGCCCTTCTACCCATTTCCCCACAGTTCCCCACATATTGGTCATCTCGTGGGGTGGCTGCAGCCCGCCAAAAGTGCATGACCATGTATGGCAATTTCCGACCCTGGGAGGGAGGAAGAAGTCAAAGGAGAGGACAACAAAGGGAACATCTTAGAAACACAATGTTCAGCCATTTTGGACCACCATTATGGGTAAAAATGGCTCCTTAACTGTAACTATACATGGTAGGACGTAAGAGGTACCACTGCTACACACCTACCAGTGTCACAATGAAAAGTGTAACTAATGCTTTAAAGAGAAAATAATGCGGAAGCAATGTTTCCCTGAAGTACTTCCAACAGGGCGGCAGTACTTCCAATAGGGCGGCAGTACTTCCAATAGGGCGGCAGTACTGCTATGCCAGAAAGCATACACAAGGGAACAGGAGTCCTCTTGGACTGGTAGCCTGAAGGACTGACCCTATCCCACAAAGCAAGTGAGCTGAGCCCATGGAATGGGGTTAAAAATCACCTCACTCCTAAAATCTGTCCAGGATCACACACGCCATTGTAAAATATGCTGGGAGTCAAACAGAAGTGGATGGGAATCCTGCAAAAATAAAAGATTTCCCAACAATAGGAAACAGGACTCACTTACTGTGCAAAGCCCAGGAAATGACTCAAATGAAAATGGCACTAAGAGTCATGTAATCAATTAAAATTAGACTGAGAAACCTCCCACTACTTCCATGCCTGTCTTGATACAAGTTAATGCTCCCCGTTTTCCAACACACTGCCTCAAAAACGAACCACGGCAGCAAAAGTCTATCATATTTTTACAAATCCATGTTGTCATTGGGACTACCCATGCAACAACGAGGTTCTGCTCAGTGGTATGACACACCATAATGCAAAGTGCCACCTGTTATTTCAGCCACCCAAAAACATGGGCAGGCCTCGAATGTTGGGCCTCCTGAATTGCTGGTGCCCTCTACACTACAGGGGCTGCAGGTGTACCTGTTACGCTACTGGTCCCACTCACAGATGTACAGAAGCCCTGCAAGGTACACTACGTCACAGCCTGCGCCTCACATCTCGGACGTGTGTGATGGCTGTGCTGATGGCGCATCTCTTTGCACGTCAACATGTTCAAACTAGTAACTTTCTAATATGCTCTCTTCTTCGCCTTCTATTGTATGTCATTAATGACATACAATAAAAGGTACATTTGGTCCTTATTGCCCACTGTCACAGTCTGGGGGGCAGCAGAGCACTCAGAACACACAAGATAAAGTTCAGTACCTGGATTTGCACCGCAGGAAGGGCTGCATATCTGCTTTGGGCATCCGAGGGATTTCTAAGGACACATGAGGGCAGGGGTGTGATTTTGAAAGTCTCTGGGTGATTTTGAAAGTCTCTGGATTGATGCTTGCCCTCCATGGCTCAGAGCACAATACCAATCCATTGTTATTTTGTAAACAATGGATTGGTATTGTGCTCTGAGCCATGGGCTGGGTGATCTCCTACTTTCTATTGGGCTGCAAACTAAAACAAAGGGAGGACAACTTTGACTAACCGTTTCATGATGGAGGCTACAGGAAAAACAGGTTGCAGGGTCTATTCTAATAGGACCTAGTGACCATACCTGAATCCAGTTCCCTGGTCTAAACAAAGCACAGCTCATGGCGCCTTGCATTGTTCTCTCTCAGTCACTCAAAATCTCAGGGAGTACAAAGAGCCCCAGTCTTCTCCTTTCCTGTTTTTCTCCTTTTGACTTTGCATAGTTAGTGCTGCCCTCTCGCCCTAGGTCATCTTCCAGGGCTCTTTGGATGTGCGATACCAAGCAGGAATTTCCCCTCTCCCCAAGCCCCCTCCCACCCCCGCCTGGGTGCTTTGTCAAGCTTGTATTGTTCTGCCCCACCAGCCAATGGTCACCTTCCTATGCTTGATCTCACCACAGTCTCAGACTTTCACTGCCTCAGGATGTGAGCCCACTCCAAGCTCAGATGATTGCCTCTCAGGCTCTCTGGCTTCTACCATGATTTGACCCAGAGCCCCCAGGTAGTTAGCATTTCTCCTGCTCTCTATCAGGCACTTGCATTCAACAGGTTCTGGGATATAGCACTGGCAGGCTCTTGGCAACTCGTACTTCTTTCACCCTCTGTACTTATGTTGGAATCTGAGCTATGGTCCTCAGCAGGCTTTTGGGGTTCTCAATGGAGCTCTTACTCTCCCCCCTGCTTCTCTTCCAGGATCGTGTTCCCGGACGCCTGGATCTCTCCCAGAGCCTTGCTTTATAGCCAGCTCTGGCTCTCTCCATGGGTACTGCGCTCTCACAGGATTTGGCTCTGCTCTGAGTCAGTCTCTCCATCAATTCTCTCACCTTGAAACGGGTTAAGCGCCTTTCTCACCTTCTGGGGGATACAGTGTCCTGGTGTCTGCAGCTTGTCCAGGCCCCTCTAACCTTTTTCAGCTCACCTGGACCGTCACCTTGTTCTGTTCTCATGGATCTACAAGGAACATCAAAACCCCTACTTCCCCTGACCCAGACTGAGAAAAGAGAGCCTGTTTTATATGGCCTGGACCCAGGCTTTACTTCCTGATTGGCTGGGGTGGTCAGGTGGTTCTCTGCACTGATCATATTGTTATTGAGGCTTTGTAATTTAGATGTCAGCGGAAAAGCTTTAAAAAGGCTGATGGCAGCTCAGCCATCTGCTTACAGGTTTTAGGTTGTGGAGCAATCTTTTTTCTTCCCTCATTTTCTGCTTTATTTCGCTGTTAAACTGGTTTAAACTTGGAGAATTCCGTATCTCCATGACCCCAATTTGCCCCTTTCCTTGAGGAAATCAAAATCAGTGTTTCCAGTGTAATCTTAGGGCTAAATAAGGGTTTTGTTTGTGCAATGCTTACTACTGGATGTGTAATGGTATACCGGAGGAAGGGAGGTTGTTCGTATCAATAATACCACAGGTCAGCAGAGTATCTAGGGCTCATTCGAACCCTTCCCCCTGGCAATAACGGAGAACTCAGCCATACGGCAAATAAACCATCTTTATTCTCCAAAAGCCAGGGATCATATAGGAAACAGCAAAATCTCCGGCAATCACAGCGTCTGAACCCACGTCACCTGGTTTTATCCCTCAGTGACGTCACAACCACCAACCCATCCCAAAAACCGAAAGGCCATCCCCATTGGGTAGCTCGGGTGATACCACCTATAGAAATCCCCTATGTGAGTTTTTCCACTGGTCTTCCCCTGTCAGGTGGGTTCACTTGAGACTTCCCCAAAAACGATCTACTACTTTGTTGCCGCGTCGCGCTGTGAACATTGGCCCCTGCAACATTATACACCACCACCGGGCTTGAGCATCTGGATTGGCTGGAGCGGGTCTCCCCAGGCCTGGGACCCTGCTCTGTTCACAGCGCTCAGTGTACCTTTTCAAGGTAATGGGAAAGACTGTGTGTCCCATTGTTGCCACTGATACAGCCACCTAGCCTGGTAGAGTGCCTGCAGGTTGCAATGTTTAGTGGACAATACATGTATCATTCTTGTCTGCTTCGCTGGGAAGAGCTTTTTTTCCCACCATGAGTAGACAGCCATTGTTTCGGAAGTCAGGAATTTTCCACCCGCCCTTATCCTTGGCTGCGAACACTGTCTCAGCGCTTCATGCTGCAGAGTCTTCATCTCTTAATCCATATTTTTACGCCTGCGGCTTCATGCAAATTTACTACAGTCATTCTACAGTTTCCCTATATGTTCTAATATTTTCTTTAGCAATTAGTAGTGCTCAAGCCCTTATAGGTTCCTTAGACGTCCCTGTAGCCCCTTATGTTAGTTGCGATGAAGCAATTGCAAGCTAGGTCCATGTATGCTTTAGCTTTTTTGCATTTCTGCATTTGCCTAGTGAAAAGGAAAAGCTTGTGACATTACGTGTATGTATCTGTCCTCTATCTACAGAATGGTGTAAGCATGCTCTTCATGTGTGCATGTGTTTCTGAGTAACTTCGTGCAGGAGTGTGAATTTAATGTGTGACTAACACTGCTATGTTGTGTTGTCACTAGTGACGTCAGCACGACTGGACTTTATTATCAGTCAACTTGATCCAGTAATGACACACCTGTCTCTTCGAAGCAGTCAATTGGTTAGGGTTTGAATGGTCGTCTGAGAGAATATCTCTTTCCATATGTAGGATACACTTGTGTGCCTGATGGTTGTACGAACAGCGAGTTGCATATCTCGATTCTCATCCTTTGGGCTGACATGCTCATGGGCAACATGAGGGCCATTCCGGGGACACTCTCTTCAGATGGGTGGAGAAGTTCTATTAGGACTGTCCCAGCTGAATGAGAGGGTGGTTTTATTAGGGCATGAATGGAGTGCCGGTGTGTTTTCCTTTACCTCTAACAGGGGCCGGTTGTACTTCATCTCTTGTTCCACAGACCCAGAGTGGGAAATGGATTGAAACCAATGGAGTGTGTCTTGGATGGATTTTGGAATGGTGGAGAGGGGCATATTTGCAGATTATCTACCTGGGTCTTGGAAGATGTAGAAGGACTCTGGGTAGTCCCCCATATACCGTCTCTACAGGACTCTGTTTTCGTGCCAGTTAATGGGACTAGTAAACCTGATGTATTCCCTTGCATGTTTCTGGCTGGTTTGGACTCAGAATCAGGGCTGTGGTAGTGAGGGGGCATCTCCAAGCATGCCCCCACATCACAAGCTCCAGGTCCCCAATCTCTGGGCCAGGGTCTCGATTCACTTCAAGGCAACTTGATGTAGTTACATGCCCTGGTGGCCTACCCTGTCTAACCCTAAATTCCAGGGGCTTGGGATACCTGTCCTTTGACCTCCACTCTCCATGTGAGTCCCACTACCCAAACGGTTGGTGGAAGGCGATTCTCCTTATACCACCTCTAGGTGTAGCATTGTAAAACAAGTTACTTCCCCTGGACCTCAGAGCCGCCTATCACCTTTCAACTCTTTCAAGTGACTCCCGCAATGGGACATTGCCACACCACACATGGTTCTCATTGCCCACACGTGATTTTTATTGCCCACACGTGGTTCTCATTGCCCGCATATGGTCTTCATTACCTATACAGATTTTCATTGCCCATGCATGTTTCTCATTGCCCAAATATGGTTTTTATTGCTCACATGTGGTTCTCATTGCCCACACGTGATTCTTATTGCCCACACGTGGTTCTCATTGCCCACGCATGGTTATCATTGCCCACACATGATTCCTATTGCCCACATGTGGTTCTCATTGCCCACACGTTGTTCTCATTGTCCACACATGGTTCTCATTGCCCACACGTGATTCTTATTGCCCATGCGTGGTTCTCATTGCCCACATATGGTCCTCATTGCCCACATAGATTTTCATTGCCATTCATGGTTCTCATTGCCCAAATATATTTTTTATTGCCCACACGTGGTTCTCATTGCCCACGCGTGGTTCTCATTGCCCACACGTGATTCGTATTGCCCACACATGGTTCTCATTGCCCACATATGGTCCTCATTGCCCACAAGTATTTTCATTGCCCACACATGGTTCTCATTGCCCAAACATGGTTCTTATTGCCCACATGTGGTTCTCATTGCCCATACGTGATTCTTATTGCCAACGCGTGGTTCTCATTGCCCACGTGGTTTTCATTGCCCACTCGTGGTTCTCATTGCCCACACGTGGTTCTCATTGCTCATGCGTGTTTTATATTGTCACACTTGATTCTCAATACCCAGGCATGTGATTTACTTCCTGAATGTGGGTCTCACGATAGCGGTGTATCGAGTCTATTAGCTGTTTCTCTGCCTTGTTCATCAGGGAATTTTTACCTCAGGTTTCCCCACTATGGATCCTACACTTTCTTAATGTGTTCAAGACTCCAGGGAAGTCACGCATTAAGGTGCGGCTGCGCCAGCAGAATACTCAATTGGGGCAGGCAGGGACTTGAACACTGAATGTGACGCTGCCTAAAGGGGCTCCACCCAGCCCCTCCCAGGAACTCTACCAAGGTTTCTCACACATGTGAGCAGTGCAAGCCACGTGGGCTCCAAAAAACCATGGCAACAGGTTTAAAAAACACGGCAACAGACTTTTAAAATCATAGCAACTGACTCTGAAAGCAATGTCCCTCCCACTGACAAGTTGCAAAATAACGCACTCTTTCCACCTTTGGGCTGTGAAAACTATGGTGTTGCCACAGAGAGGCTTCAAAAACAATTATGCTGCAAAAGGTGGTCTTCAAAAACCATAGCATAAGGCTTTGAAAACTGTGGAACTCCCAGAGAGGGCATCGGAGCCATGGCGCTTTCCTAGTGGACCTTCGAAAACCATATGGCTCTCTCACAGAAGAACCCTGGGCAATGCAACATGGCGGACCACTGACACTGCTCGTGTCTGGAAAAGGTTACATTGTGTGATTGGTCTGAGCTTAACCTGGAGTGCAATGCTGAGCCATACTTAGTCACACGCATTCACCTCCTCCAGGAAGGGCGTTACAGACAGCACCCATTTTTTTTTACAAAGCTGCCATTCTGCTCAGTTGTTCCCTGTCACCTTGCTGCTCTCGTAGTGTAGGTGACCCCTCCTTCTTGTCTCACACCTTGCTTTGCCTGTGTCCCTTCTTTGGGAGAGCTGTGGCTTTTTATAGGGTGACTAGCACCCCCAGCTTATTTAACTCCCCCCATCCCATCTCATGCCCCCATCATACACATTAAAATACATATTTCCAGCACTTCTCTATATTAACTGCAGGGTTGGCAAAATGATACGATTCTAGAGCGTTTTTCCTTTCATAGTTGTTACAGGATATGTGAGTTTATTCACTGGTCCCTGAGGCACAATTAGTAAAAACATATAGCTATGAATAAGAAGGTTGTAGGTTCGAGGCTGCCCTGCAGTATCCTAGTTCTGGTGATGGAATGCTGGGAACTGTATATTATGTAAAAATGCGGACTTTAATTGTTGTATGTCTGCAGTGACCAATCTCCTCTTGCCAGACCCGGGACGTGGCTTTTAAATTAATAACCCTCTCGGGACGAGGTGACAGAGAGCTTAATTCCGGGACAGTCCCTGCAAAACCGGGATGTCTGGTAACCCTACTTTTTACCAAACCATAGACATCCAGTGCTGTGGGTATGGGGTAGCAGGAGTGGCTGGAGGGATGGGGAGGGGGAAGACATGCAAGTGATAAGATGTACTAACAAGACCAAAAGAAATAGAGTGAGAGAAAATGCATGATATGATAATCTGCTTGTAGTCATTATTTCACATTATTTCACACAGCATGCAACTTAATGCAACCCTTTCCTAATCCTCCAACATTCACACCTTTAAAGCTGCTAATCGACCGCTCGCTGCTGGTGTCTGCAGCCATCGCACATTAATCGCACGTTAATGTACTTCACAGCCCACCCCCAGGATGTAGGTTTCTATATATTGCCACACATGACTTTTTATGTCTCTTCATCTAGCTGTAAGTGTCTTTGCATGACACTCAGTGATTTATCTTTCCATACGTTGATATGGGGCTACTTGATTTGATGCGATGACTCCCTGTTTCCTCCAAGTGATTGTTCCTGCATTGACCTGAGTGGTTTTATCGCCTTGGAGTGTGTTGATAGCTCTCGCGCCCCTCTCCGCCCAGACCGCCTTGCATGTGGCCCTTTCCTGTTTTAACCAAGCAGAAAATGTCTGCAAACTATGATGATTGTTGTGCCTAGGGGCGAGGCTGGAGTCTGAACACAAATAACTTTTAAGCAACTTTTAGACTGCATTCCGGAGGCCTGGCACACCGCCAACTCGCTTACTGTACAGAGGTAGTGAATGATGCACAGGGCTGGACTGGCCTACAGGGAACTCTGGAGACCACCCGAGGCCTCGCAACCCTGGCCCTTTTTGTGTAAGTACCCTGGTTGGCTTCTCTCCTCACTCTATCTGTCAGTCACCCCGGCCCCCGGCCCTTCCTTCCATCTGTCCTCCTCTTCCACATGCTTATGAAGCAAAACATGTCATCAAGCTTCCAGTCTGTTTTTTTCTCACTCTTACAAAACATTAATGTCTTTTTTTGTTCTGTTTTACTTCCTTGTAATTTCAGTATAGTGCCAAAAAATTCAAAATGTGGTCTCATTATTTCTAATTTTACAGAGGGGAACTGCCCCAAACCCTACTTAGACGGGTTGGGCGTGCTCGCTACATTCCCTTGCACAGTGAAACTTGGGGCCACTTTGAAAAATACTTCCATGGTGACTTTTGGTTCCTAGTCAACCCCTGCTTGTGCACTGTACCCCCACTTTGGAGGAGCATGCAAGTCACGAGTCTTCAGGCACAGCAGCTGAGAGGCCCTGCTACCCCATCCCACACACTATAGCAACCATTTTGACTCCAGCCCGTTCTGGCATGACGCAGGCGTCTTCATGGCAAAGCTTTCTCTGGGTCCACTCGGGTGTTTTCAAAGTGAGGCTCCTCTTCAGCCTAGTCGCGTGTCTTGAAGGTGAAACCCATCCTCTGGCTGCACAGGCGTTTCGAGGGTAGAGTTCCTTCTCAGTCCATTTGGGTGTCTTCAAGGTGGGCCCCCTTGTAGTTCAGGTGTCTTCATGGGCGTAAATTTAGGGGGGGCAGGGGTGTTTGTCCTCCCAACTTTTATGACACACCATTTTGTCCCCATTCATTTGACTGGGGCACATTTTCTTCAGAGGTCATGCCCCCCCCAACATTTTCAGAAAAGTTACTCCACTGGGTGTCTTATATGTAAAGCACCATCTCGGTCTGCAAAAGCATTTTCAAAGTAAAAATCCTTCTCACTATGCGCAGGCATGCCTAAGGAGGCTGACCAAGTGCCTTGACGGTAATGCTCCTAGGCAGTTGGCTCATGCATCTTCAAGGTGAAGTTTCCTTTTGGTCTTCCTAGTGAATCTTCTTTTCGGGTGTCTTCAGGGTGGAGCACCATCTTTGTTCATACCAGCGTAGTCCAGTTAAAGCTACTTCTCAGTCCGCTTAGGCATTCCTCAAGGGACAGCTCTTCTCAAGTGTGTCAGGGGACTTAAAGGTGAAGGTCCTTTTGAGTCTCCTCTGGTGTCCTAAATAGGAAACTCCTTGTTGGGCTGCTCAGGTGGCTTTAAGGTCAAGCTCCTTATCAGTGAGCTCAAGAGCCTTCAAGGTCAAGCTCCTTATTAGTGAGCTCAAGAGCCTTCAAGATCAAGCTCCTTATCAGTGAACTCAAGCGCCTTCAAGGTCAAGCTCCTCCTTATCAGTGAGCTCAAGAGCCTTCAAGGTGAAGCTCCTTATCAGTGAGCTCAAGAGCCTTCAAGGTCAAGCTCCTTATCAGTGAGCTCAAGAGCCTTCAAGGTCAAGCTCCTTATCAGTGAGCTCAAGATCCTTCAAGGTCAAGCTCCTTATCAGTGAGCTCAAGAGCCTTCAAGGTCAAGCTCCTTATCAGTGAGCTCAAGATCCTTCAAGGTCAAGCTCCTTATCAGTGAGCTCAAGAGCCTTCAAGGTGAAGCTCCTTATCAGTGAGCTCAAGCGCCTTCAAGGTTAAGCTCCTTATCAGTGAGCTCAAGAGCCTTCAAGGTCAAGCTCCTTATCAGTGAGCGGTCAAGCTCCTTTGCAGTCTTCCCGAGCATCGTCATGGTCAACCTCTTTTTCTGACATCTTCAAGGTGAAGATGCTTCACAGTCGACACGGCCATAGTCTAGTGGAAGCATCTCCTGCATCCACTCCTTAGTTTGGATGGGCATTTTCAATGTGAACCTCTTTCCTGGTCTGCTGAGACATTTTGTGCCTCCTTTTCTGTCTACTCAGGAGTCTTCAAGGTGAAGTTCCTTCTCAGTGCACACAGGCATATTTAAGGTAAATATGTCATGTAAATATGTTCAAAGTCCATCATTGCTTGTTGAAGGTGAAACTGTTTGTCAATCCGTTCATCTGTGTCCACGCCGAAGACATAATTAAGCTTAAGCTCCATTGCAGTCCACTTAGTTATCTTTAAAGTGAAGCTCCTTTTTGGCACTCTTAGGTTTCTTCAAAAATGTAGAGAAGCCTCTCAGTGCTCACACCAGAAAAAATACAACCCACTAGGGAAAAAGGCCCAGCACACCTCTTGCAAGGAGAACAAAGTCTTATTTCTAAAAAAATAGAAAAGCGCCAGCAAAGAGCTCTGCTGCCACTGAACGTTCTGGCAAAATTGGTACAAGCAGCATTTTATAAAGACACAGAGCGTCATCAGTGATGTAATTTACACAGGGTACAAATCTGAATGGCTGGTTGGTGCAACCCTATGCATTGGCTGCCTGTTCCGTATGGGATGCCAGGCCATTGGTCCCAGCCCTATCGGTCCATGTTCTTCCACGCAGCAGGCTCCTCCTCACATGTCAGCAGGCACAACGTTACAATTAATTGCTCAGGAAGCGTCCCTCCTTCCTAACAAGGTGACATTTCTTTTCAATTTGCTCAAGTCCATTAAACGGAGGCTTCTTATTAGTCTGCTCAGATATATATTTAAGCTTAAGCTCCATATCTGTCAACTTGGGCATTTAGAGGTACAGCCCCTTTTCGTCATTGTTAGGAACTTTAAATGACAAGCTCTTTTTCTATCTGTTCATGTGGCATAAACAGAGGTTTCTTCTTGATTTGCTTGGATCTAATGAAGGTTAAGCTTGATCTCCATCCGCACAGGCTTACTCAAGGGAAAAGGCTTATTTAGAATTCTTAGGTATATTAAGGGTGAAGCTACTTTTGTTCTGCTCAAAATCCTTAAATATGAATCTTCTTCCTTTTCTGCAGAGGTATAGGAAAAGTGCAGCTTCTTCTAAGTCTGCAGTGAGTAGACCAAGCACTATTTTGATATACTAGTGTGTCATTAAGGTGGACCTCCTTCTCAGTTCACTCGCATGTCTTAAAGGTAAAGCTCTTCCTCAACTCACATAGGCATATTCAGTGTGATGCTGTTTGTCAGCCTTCTCAAGAGTTTTTAAGGTGAAGTTAATTGTCTCTTGTGGTGGGTCGGAAGAAGGAGTCAGGCACTTTGAGGACATTCTGTGCTCTCTTTATTAAAGTTCAAGAACAAGTCTTATCTCTCCGTATGGCTAAAGCAAATGTCTTACCTATCTAAGAAACTAAAGGTGTTTGTCATATGCCAGGAAGTCCAAAGTAAATATGTCATCTGTCCAAAATAACCCTATCTGACCCTACCACTATATAAAACTAAAGGAAGCAGGGCAAGAGAATGTCTCTTCATCCCTTGGTCTTCACTTTGTTCTGGATAATCCTTTAATATAAAGGTTTCCTTTTGGATTATATACTTCTTTGCACAATCTCCTTTGATAGTCTTTCTTAACAACTCTTGTAGTTCCTCAAGATAACTTACTCTCCTTTGATAGACTTTCTTATCAAATCTTGTAGTTCCCAGGGACGTTATTTAACTAAAAGGCCAGGAGTAGCGGAAGTGACATCACATGCCCTTTGACCTCAGATGACATCACAGGAAGTGATGTCATTTGACCCCCACCAACGCCCAACCCCGAAGTGACATCATGGGAAGCGATGGAACGCTGCCTTTCACCCCTTGACAAAACAGGAAGTGGCATCACATAGCATTGTTCCTAAGTACACTGCGAAAAATATGGTTACGATATCACTATAATGTGTTATATGTTTCATACAAGAACAGATCACCATGTATCATTAATATCAGTGTGTATGGGCCCATATTACCAAATTACTGTGAATGCAAGCAGACGTCGAAAGCCAAATGATAATGATGTGTTATTGTATAGCACTTACGCTTAAGCACTTTATATAGAACACATATACATACAATATCACCCAACCTGTGTTGGAACTCATTTATCAACCTTAGAAGAATGAAATGCTGAGTTGAGGTATTTAAAATCAGACTAAATCAGTGACTCACCCACTGAAGTATGCTTAAAATAAACCTTTAACGAGTCCAGCAAATTAAAATATAGAATTCCAGAAAGACAATTATTTGTTATTCCTATTCTTTCCTATTTAGGGTCACTGCTCAAAGTGTTACACTTGTGGAACTCCTAGTTTTTTTTAAGAGGCCTGAACAAGACAGGCAGCCCCTCCAAAAATAAGAGCCACATGACACTGGCCACAACCCAGGTGCTTACATTTAAAAAAAGAAAAAAAAAGAAAAAGTATTTTTTCAAAATGTGTTTGTTTAGAGGTAGCTGGGGAGACCACAGGGGTAGCAAGGGAGACCTCAGGGGTCGCAACTGCAACCCCTGGTGGCTCCCAAATGACATCCCTGGTAGTTCCTCAAGATAATTCTTGGATCTTGTGCTTGCTGTGATCCTCTCTTTGTAGTACCTTTCGTTAGAATAGTTCCTCACACTCCTGTCACTACATATCAGCTCTTCAGAGTCTATTTTCTTAGCCATTGCACAATGATATTTACTTTTATTTCTCTTGAGGCTTTTTTGCCATTGATATTCTCTCTGAGGCTCACTGTTCTTTTATCTTCTTCAATTGCAAGCATTATCTCCTCTTTATCGTTATATCTTTCAGAGCTGCCCTTTGTGCATGCTTCAAGGTTGAATATATAGGGTTCTTGTCCTTCCTCCCAGGGGTTCAGTTCCAGTCTCTGATGGCTCCCCACCTGGGTTGTGTAAATCGTCCTCTTTTATCTTGTTCACATCCCTTGCCCTTGTTATTTCTCTATAGCCTTTTTAATAATAATACTTTGTCCTCAGTACTGTAACAAGTTTCTCTCTTTTCAGGATTATACTTTCATCAAGCTTCAGCTCTGAATTTATAGGGTCTTGTCCTTCATCCCAAAGGTTCTACTCCCAGTCTCTGTTGACTCCCCACCTGGATTGTTTAAATCTCCCTTTATCTCTTGTTCACGTCCTTTGTTCACTTGTCTCTTCAATAATATTTTGTACTAAGAACTGGGACGAGTTTCTCTCTTCGTGTAATCCTGGCCTCTCCCTACCAGGTTATTTGTTATTCGTCTCTCAGATGTTCACAGGTCCCAATCATTCAACTCTGGTTACACTCTTGTCCTTAGGACTGAGATGAGTTCCTTCACATAGATAATGATTCTCTGGCGGCCATCCACTGTTCCTAATTCCCCTGGTACCTCTCATTTGGCGGGGAAAGGCAGCAAGGCTCGGCTCTCCCTCAGGTACTTTTTCTCGCTCTCTTTGTTGTTTTTAGGTTTTCCCTTTTCGGTACCGTGTCGGACATCTGCTGTCTGCAGACGCTGGTGCTCGGAAGGCGTTCAGAACTTCCGTCACAGTAGTTTCGGCACTGTTCTTCAGGTGTCCTGTCAGCCACTTTGCATGCGTGGTCACACTACTACCAGGTACCTCTTCCTTTTTCTCCAGTCTGTACTGCTTCCTTTGTGGTCCTGCACACTGCGGCTTAGGCGTCTCATACTCTGCTGCTCTGGCTCTTTGAAACTCATGGACTCCGTGATCTGCCTTGACTCCACCTCCACAAGGCATGATGAGTTCAGGGGGCTTCTCCTACGCATACCACTCTCCATCTCTCCATACATGTCTCTGTTTAAAGATACATTTTCATTATTTTCTCCACATGGATTTATTTTTAAATTGCCTTCAGCCAAACAGGAAGTAGACAAAGTATTCTCCATACAAGACAGTTACATATATGCGGCTTTGGTAACTGCCTTAGGGAGTTCCTCACCGGAACGGGAGTCCTTGTCCCCAAAGGGGGAGTCTCTCCCGGTGTTGTCCCACTTGCCTCGACCCCTAGGGATGGTCTTGCAGAGTGGGCTCACCTCCCTACACTCACAGGGGGAGTCTCCAACTAGAGGAGAAGGGACTCATCCATGTAATTCGTCACACTGTCTACTCAGGTGTTTTGAAGGTGATGCTTCTTTCCACTCAACACTGACCTGTTCAAAATGAAACTTCTGATTCTGTGTAGGTGTCTTCATTGTAAAGCTTCTTCTGTTGTGATATCTTAAATGTGAGGTATCTGCATAGATGCATTTAAAATAAAGCTCCTTCTCAGACCTCACAGACATGCTCAAGTTGAAGCTCTTCCTCCGTCCACAGAGAAATTTGGAAAGTGAAACACATGCCTTGTCTACTCAGGTGTCTTTAAGGGGAACGTACAGTCCACACAATCATGGCCAAGTTGAAGGTCCTTTTCAATATACTCAGCTGTCTTAAAGATGAAGGTCCCTTCTCAGTATACACAGATGTATTCTAGTTGAAGCTCCTTCTTTGCAATCTAATCGGCCATCTTCAAGCTGAAGCTTCTTTCCAGTAGGTTCATGTGTCTTAATGGTAAATCTCTGTATGATTTTCCACCGCCATTTTTAAGGAGAAGCTCCTTTGTGGTGTACTCACACAATTTTAGGTGTAGTTTCATTTTGGTCTAATGCGGCTGTGAGCAATGTGAACATCCTTTTCAGCCTACATAGGTATATTTTAAGTAAAGTTTGTTCTCGGTTCACACAGGTATCTACCAATGTATTTTCAAGGTGAAGCTACTTCTCACTGTGTTCTTAGATGAAGCTGCATCTCAGTCAGGACAGGTATCTTCAAGCTCCATCTCAGTCTGCTGGGGCATCTTCCGTGCCAAGCACCTCTCAGTCTGCTTAGGTGTCTTGAAGGTGTAGCTCCCTTCTTAGAGATCTTCAAGGTGCAGCTACTTATCTGTCTTCACAAAAGAAATCAAAGTGGAGAACCGTCTCAGTCTTCTCTGACTTCTAACAGGTCATCATGAGATGACCAGGGCTTTAGGATAGCCATTGGCCCTGTGGGCCAGGCCTGGACAAGGCTGCTTGAGCGCCTGACCACAAGCAGATTTCCCCACGGTATTACCCAAATTGACCTTTTACAATTGACCTTCTGCACAATTGACCTAATTATAGTGGTACTAATTGACCTTCTGCACAATTGACCTTTATATTATTTTAGTAATTTGATATGTATTGGGTTGGTTTTGGATTATAAATAATATAAGGGGATTGGGTAAGGGGTTGCAGGTTTTTTTGGATTGGGTGGGAGGTTGCAGGGGGTTTCCCCCCACATATATGTCCTAATTGACCTTCTAAATTAGGTAAATTCTCCCGAGGTCAATTGTGAAAAGGTCAATTAGTATACAACCTTCCCCACGTGTTGCCGACATTCTGCCTGTGCCAAAGGAAGGTTTACTCTTCAATGTCTGTAGCATTGAAACAGAAAAGTAGATAATTCAGTACATTAACACCTCACTGGTCATTATTGAGCAATGCTACAAGCAAAATCTTCCTACTGTTAAAATGTACCTACCACATTTCCAAAAGAAGTTGTTTTAAATAGTACTGTTTTAAGCAGAAAATTGGGGAGTATATTTTAACATTTTTTTGGTCGGTGGGCTGGAATAGTGAGAGTGGGCCCACCGTTATTAAATTGTTACTTGGAAAGTTCTTTTCCCTGTACTTTAGACACAGATCAATTCATCTGGCACATCAACTCCTTGAGCTATCTTCCTAGGACAGGACACCTGACACCCAGTCATTTTACTGAAACTCAATCAGAGTGGCAAGTTTAACTGAAACCTCAAATATCGAAAAAAATACTGAAAATGTTAATTAAAAGGGGTTAAAATCGGTGGGGCTGGGGTGGGGCTAAAAGGATAGAAAAACAGGGGGCTTTGGGCGGATCCTCCAAATAAAAAAATAAAAAAAACAATTCAGTATTTTTTCAGTATTTTGACTTCGGTGAAATGTACCACTTGGATTTTACCTTTGGTAAAATCACATATAACCGGACACCCTTGCCTGCAGAGTGCACATGTATCTCTGAAGCAGGTACTTTAACACTCTGAAGGACATCACAACTATCGCAACCTACACTGCCCTATTTGGATTCGATTTCCTCTTTATCTGAATATTCTTATTGTGGCAGATTTATGGTATAATATATTTAACCAACCTTTGTATAGCCATTCTTCCTTTTATGCCAGCTTATATTATGTAGTAGATCAGACATTCGCCTGCTAGACCACACCTTTATTTACAAAGGTGGCATCTCGCAGACAGGTTTCTTAGATTCTTGGTTTTCTAAGGGTGTGAAAGACATGCGTCTTGGGTCCCGCCCCCAAATATAGATTATTTTTCTTGATAGAGGCCTTTGTCTGATCCCACTTGCAGCATTTCAGAAGTTCGTTGTTGGTGTCACCACATTGTGACAGACAGCAGTCAAGTCCTAAAAATAAAAGTGGGGGACTCATGAACAAATGCAATGGGATTTGACTTAGCCAGAAATTATTCTATCAAGGTGAAATGTGCACATTTCATTAAATTGGCTTTGCATAACCGCCCAAATTGCACAGGAAAAATGGCATTTGTCTTTCATGAAATCAACACACACAAAACCAAGAGAGGATATTTTCTTCTAGTGGTGTCTTTTAAAACGTTAAAAGTTGTGCATGTTTTAAACTCCAAGAACCAATACAAATGTTTTCCCTGAAACTTGCAGGATCGAAATGGGACATTTCACCTTTAGTTGTTTGTTATTTTTCATCAGGGTAAATAGTGCAGTTGTGAGTGTCCGGCCTGTAAAGCTGACGACCGCTGTTGGGTCTGCGAGGTTGGCTTTAATTCGTAAATTCAAAGAGGACATTCAATGTTTCTCATTTTAGCTGGGTGGGGGGGCTTACTCAACCCTCTGAAAAAAGTTGGTGGACTCCGTCCCCCGCGTGTACCCTCGACTTGAGCGCTGGTGAGAGAGAGATATATGCCCAACCCTTCGAAATACCCAGCAATGTGCCAGTCGGCACACAGACAGTACAGAGTTCTTTGCTTCAGAAAGATCCTCTCTCTGAACCATGAGGTATAATATAGCAGTGAGGAACTGATCTGGGCTCCCCACTGGCGCATGCATCTACAAAGTGTTCTCTTGGTCTTCCTGGTTTGCAGTTGTACATGCTCAAGCTATCTCGAAACCACCAATCAGCTCCAATGTAATGCATGGCATTGGGTGAATTGCACTGGAAATAGGTCACCGATTCTGTAGTAGGAGGAAGTGGGTGATCAGGGGAACAAGCTAAGCTAGAGTAGATAAGGGACAGCATGGCAGGAGGATGTCGCTACCAGGAGCAGAGCGAGAAATTTAATAGGGACGATGATTCATAATAAATAAGACTGGATAGCGAGTTGTCTGTGCCAGTAGGCATTCACAAGTAGCCAAACTGACCAGCACAGCCTCCATTCTTGCATGTCTTTCTATAATTAGACATGAAGCTTTGGCCAGAATCTGGCAGCAGCAGGAAGCCGCCATTTTCCTTCATTCACTGCATCTTTTGTCCCTTGAGCCAAGGCATGTGGATGTCTTGGCCTCATTATGCTCAAGCATATATGGTGACAGAAATATCTTACGATCAAACTGCACTGCTTCATCTGAAGCCCCGACTCAAGTGGGACTTTGTGTCACCTTTTGTAAAATGTAAGTATGGGAGCGGCTGCCACGCAGTGTTATCCAGCAAGGACCAGCAAGTCTAGGAGAATGCCTCTTATATGTGTTTGGGTTGAGCGATTCCTTCAACATGGCACCAGAGCTAGACACATCTCTTTATAGTAATGGGAGTCCAGGAGGTTCCATATCTGCAAAGGACACAGGATTCAGATGTTAAGAAATTGAGGTTACTTTATTTACAAGGCCTTGTACACCATGCAGCCTATGAACCTTCATTCATTTAACTAACGGGACCAGCATGTGTACAGCAGACACAGATAGGGTTGGAGTTGTTCCATGGCTATGTCCTCTACATTTCCCGCATGGATCTTCCCAAGATTTGTGTCTACAATGGTAGACGTGTTTTGTGATGTTCCCAGCACTGGTGGGCATTAACTGATGACACGTTCTATGCAACCGACGACTATGACTGAAGCAAGAGCACCCAACACTGATACTTATCCGAACAGGTGGCTTTTTGTGACAACTCTTCGTTTAAGAGGAACAAAGAAAAAAAAAAGAGAGAGAGAGAGAGAGAGACAGAGAGAGAGAGAGAGAGAGAGAGAGAGAGAGAGAGAGAGACTTGGAGATGTTTGCATCTTTTTTAAATGGTGTCTATTTCACAGACCTACATCCAGACCACCACCCGTACACTGTTGGGCATCTGGAGACATTTTGCAAAGATCCTCTGATATTCAGGGTGCATCTCCAGAGGGCCTTCTGGCCAGAGGCACGTGACTTTCTCGAGTGTGACAATTTACCGCTTTATTCAGTGGTGGGCCGATCCAGGATCACGTTGACAACACCGTGTCCTGCTACCAATGGCTTTCTACTTAAAGGGCTGATTCCTCCCCCACTGAGACACAATGGACAGGAAGAGGTAGGCCCTCATTACAACCCAGGCGTTAAGGGGTTAACGGCGCCATAAAAAGTGTCAGCGCCGTTAAACCCTTAACGCCTGATTACGAGGTCCCTTTGCGGGTGGCACTTTAACGCCTGCTTTTAACGTTAAAAAACCAACCCGCAAAGGGACCTGGGAGCTAATTACGGCACCGTATGGGATAAAAATGGCAATGGGGAAGGGCCATGGCGGCATGGGGAATTACCGCCCCGCCAACCTTGGAATGGGGCGGTATTTCCCCATTCCACCATGGCGGACTCGTTACAACACCGGCACCAACCATGGTGCTAATAGCGCCATGGTTTAGCGCCGGGGTTGTAATGAGGGCCATAGTGTTCATCAACTTTCTTGAGTACACAATCTTTAAGGGAGGGCACAGTTCAGGTGTCTATGAATAGAGACATTCTGCTGCCTTACATTGCAAAATGAGCGGGCACATCCAGTATTGCGATTGTCTACCAGGAAAGATACGTTCTAAACCTCTTCTCTGCATGCCGCAGGATCACTCCGGGAAATGTAGTTGAAGCACTCATCCATTAAAAAGGCAAATACCAAGAGCCATTCATCTCATCATCCGAGCAGTGACTCCTAGGGTGAGTGACTCTGGGGTCAGCCATGACGAATCCTTGGTACCTGCTTACATGGAGACACTTTCTTCCAGCCCCAGAAGCATGTGTGCCCACCAAAGGGGCAGTGCTAGCATTGTAGAGCTCTTCTCAACACCGCCTGTTCTTTGTCATCCACGCATCCAATCGTAGGCCACCATGAGCCATGAAACGCGGCGGATGGGCGATGAACAGGCTGCCTTTTCCTATAATTTGATAAGACAATTATATGTGGTTCACATTGCTGCAGATACTTTACGGTCATAATAAGAGCCACATGGGAGTTTCCATGCATAAGGGTAAGCATGTGTCAATGTCTTCCAGGCGCTGGCCCTCACAGATACTGCCAGAGGCACGCAGTGCCTTATACTTCCCTTTTTGTGGTTGGTGATAGGTAGGATCCATTTGACCAGTCATCACAGTTCTTCTCTCCCTCACCTTGCCACGTGACTGCCCTCCCATCCCAGCCAATTGCCCTATAAGAAAGTGTGGTTTTCATTACTTCCTGTGCTGTACACAATCTTAATGAGTGGCTGGCTGTGTGATTTTGCTGCCTCAAAGCACTTTGCAGCCTCTATAGGATGGTGGGGCTCTGGGGTGAAGGGAAAGGTCCATGGCATCCAGAGTAGCTTCAGTACAAGTCTATTGGGGATAGTGTGGGGTAGCATCCAGGCCAACGGAAGTAAACAAATCCCCTCACCCCCTTTGCTCTAGCTGGCTGTAAACCAGGAAGTGGGCCTGAGGCAAGAATCTTAGACAGTGATGAAGGACTTACCCAGTTATTGATTAGAGGGAGGAGCTCTAAAGGACTTTCCTGAAAGGTAGGGAAGATGCTGACACGATCCCCACACAAAACTGCTTCGTTGAGTAGGCCTTGGTAGGCTTTTGCGAGGGGCATTTTATGTTAAGAGAATACAATGCTTCACTGGTGCAATCTATCTGAGGAGAACCGTATGTGTCAGACCTGGGCTAAACTATGGCCCCTAACAAAGCTCAGGAACACTGCCCATCCAAGGATGGTGCTAAAGAATGTGAGAACTCCCTGAGCTGCAACATAGGTAACCGTAGTGTCCAGCCTCCATTCTCTTCTAGCAGACTTTTCCTTCCGGATTCCTGTACGTACCCTGAGTAGCACCTCTGCTGACACGTGAACGAGATTTTCATGCAGGACTGCACATGCGTATGACGGCAGTGCAGGCATAGCAGAGTGGCAGAGTAAGCATAACTGGACACAGAGTCCCGGAGGAACTCCAAGGTAAAAAAAAAAAAGTAGAACACCACAATGGCAATGAGGCCTGAGACCGCACATTGGGCCTCATTACACGGTAGGCGGTAGCCATGGCGCTATTAGCGCCATGGCTACCCCCTTACCGCATTCCGGGTCCTTGTTCCCGGAATGGGGACTTACCGGGTCATTCCGACCCTGGCGGGACCGGTATATCCCCATTCCGGGAACCATTCCCCATTCCCATCTGAGCCCCCATAGGGCTCAATGGGAATGGGGAAGGAGCTAATAACGGGCCTGCTATTAGCGGGCCCGTTATTAGCTCTGAAGTCCCTCAACGGGTCCCTTCCTTAACGCCTGGTAAAACCAGGCGTTAAGGAAGGGACCTCGTAGTAGGACAGTAAGGGATTACCAGCACCGGTGCCCCTACCGGTGCCGGTTATCCCTTACCGCATACCGTGTAATGAGGCCCATTGACTCTGGAAGTCAACACCCCACTGCTCTTCTCTCTTCTGGCCACAATAGCAGATCCAGCTTCTGCACCATTCTTGGGAAATGTGTTGCCAAAGCCATGTCTGTGATGCTGTTCGCCATTAAGCAATGACGTCATAAGCACTACAAGGTCAATAGCTTCTTAACTAAAGATTTATGTTTACAGCAACATTCAATGTCAGAATGTCACTGAAGTGGGGGGGTGGGCGGAGCCTACAATGATTCCTTGTGGGAATTCAGGACGAACATTCACGCCCTTAGCAGTTTGAAAATTGCGCAATACAAACTTGAGTCTGTTGATAGTATGGTTGTAATAGTGGGTCATGCTCGACAATGACGATTACTCAGTGTTACAGCAAAGGTGGTCTGGATTCTATTAAAGACACAGAGGAGAGCATTATGCTTTAACTTGTTTAATTCTACTCTTCAGCAGATTTAAATCTTCACTTTAAAAACAATATATATTTTTTTGTTCATCTCACAATAAAAATACAGAAAAAGTAGAAAATGAACTACACATCCCAACAGTCCTGTGAACAAGTAGTCCTTTAGTCCACTTCCTTTCCTCTGGGCCCTATTAGTTACTTCCTACCCAGATCGTTTCCTCTTCTTTTGAAGCCTCTGAACTGACACCTGAACAAACAACCATTGCCATTATCCGCTGCCAAGCTGCTGCAGCTGAAAGGGAACTGAACTCCACTCCCAACAACTGGTCTGCGCAGCTCCCTGGCGCTTCAACCATTGATGCACCGCCACAGCGCTGACCTCTCGTGCTCATTCCGTCTTTTGGGCTTCCCTTGCCAAAACAAAGGCACACATTAGGGCTCGGTATACGCAATATGCTTCAAAAACTTGACATGCTCTGGGAGATACGAATACGAAATCACTGCAGAATTAGTCGTAGTACACTTTGCGATTGAGAATTTCACCCCTTCTAGATCGAATACTTTCCTATCTACTTCTTGTGCTTTCACGTCCGCTACTCTTCTACATGACACTAGGCATAAAAGCATTGCTAACTTCCCTGATAACTGCTTATCCGATAGATCTTGGTTCCACAGCCAATCTCTGATAAACTCCAGCACCACCTTGACATCCAAAAGGAGTGCATACCTCGGCAAAGAATGTGTGCAAATTTTTACCCCTTTTAGCCTCACTACTGCTGGGCACTCTCCAATGGGTGTACTTTCAACCTGTTCTTGACCTGCAAAATGGCTGATCTGAAGGCCCCGAAAACGAGGCTAAAAAGTTCAGAACCTGAACTACAGGTGCTGAAATGGAATGAACACTGCGCTGCCCGCACCATGACTCCCATTGCTTCCATGCAGCATCATAGCTCCTGAGTGTAGAAGGGTCCCAAAACTGCTTGATAAATTTTGCAGCTGGTGCCGAAATGCCTGGCAAGTTCCAGCTACTCCCGACACCCTGCATGCTAGCAACGGCAGGTTCCATGACATCACTAGCAGGCGCCAATTCCCTGCTGGAGCCGTAAGGAGATCCTGTCGGTGAGGAATCATCCTCAGGAAATCCAAGGAAAGTTCCATCAGAACTAGAAACCGGCTTGCGACCTCCAGAGTGTCGCTGCTATGGCTGCTTCCGCTTTCTCCCTCCGGATTGTTGCTAACATTCTGGCTAATATCACGAATGGGGGGAAAAGCAAAATGCACTGTCCCTGTCCACAGCTGCAGGAGTGCATCCAGCCCGGGAGCCTCCGGATCCAGTGTCCAGCAGAAACATTTCTAATTGTCAGTTCAACCTGGGTGAAAACAGGTCTATGTCTAGCAGCCCCCACAGAGCAGCTAATCTTGCGAAGGCGCTTCTTTGCAACATCCAGTCACTGGAGTCGCTCAGATATTTATTTATTTATTCAAAAGGGCACCCTCTTCGGAGAAAAATAAGTGAGGTATGAGGGGAGAGTATGAGTGTTGGGAGGTGTGAAGGATAGTGGATATATATATATATATATGGTGAAAAGAGATTGGATTGACGAGTTAAAAGACCAAATGGTATTGTATATATTTTGTATGTGTTTTATATTATTTATTTTATTTATGGACATTTGTCAGGCGCCTACACAACAAACGGTGTTTCAAGGCACCACAAGACTTAAATGGGGGTGGTGGGACAAGGGAGAAGATACTATATCAGTCCTACTAGACCTTGTGACATTTGGATCGTGCAAACGCAGAACAAGAAGTGTGAGGGGGAGAGGGCAGAAGTGCCAGTCTGTGCAAAAAACAAACTGCTAAGGTGGGAAGGGAAAAGGGTAAAGAAGCGAGGTACAAGTGCTAAGTGGAGGCCAGAGGGCAAGTGCCAGGGAATGCAAGTAAGTGTAGGAAAAGGGGGTGGGCTGGGAGGGGGGTCTGGAGCCCTGTAGTACTCAGAGGGAATGAGGCAGCCAGTCATTGAGGCAGATGAAGGTGTCAACGGGGGAGGGGAGAGTGAAGGAGGAGGAGAAAAGGAGGGTCTTGAGGAGCTTCTGGAACTTAAGGAGATCCAGCTTAAGCCTGAGAGGGGCAGGATGACCATTTCAGGGGGAGGCTCCTGTGGAGGAGAGAGATCTACCCTCGTTCTTTGCTTAGAGAAGCATCTGATTTGCAGAGAGTTAGAGCTAGCAGACCGAAGGGCTATACAGGGAGGTATTTAGGGGGAGAGAAAGAGTTGGCTGTGGCGGCGTCTCAGGCCCCAGAAAGCCTTGTGGATGATGCAGAGAGTCTTAAATTTGATCCTAGCAGCAACTGGGAGCCAGTGGAGAGGAATTGGGGCTGTAGACATGCGGTCCATGGGCTTGAGGCCATGAATAAGTCTTGCAGTCCTATTCTAGATTAGTTGAGGGGATGAAGGGACGATGAGGAAAGATTGAGGAAGATTCTGTTACAGTAGTCAAGCCTATAGAGGACCAGAGCTCTGGAGATAGTGAATTTTCAGGGGAAGGTGAGGAAAGGGAGAATACCTCTGAGGGGGTGCAGATGATAGTGGGCCTCCTTGGCAAGGTCTGAAATGTGAGGAGGGAAGGAGAGAGAGAGGAATCAAAGATGACACCAAGATTTTTTGCCTCACAAGAGGGTGAAGGGAGGGGACCAATAGAGGGCGGCCAGAGTGAGGGAAGGATAGTGGGAGCTGGGGTCCCAATGAAAAGGATCTCAGTCATACTTGCATTAAGGCAGAGGTCATTGTTAGCGGCCATGACTGGATATCAGTCAGACAGTCAGGGGTGAGAGAGGAGGAAGAGGAGGAAAGCTTGAAGGAGAGCTTCATGTTGTCTGCATAACACTGGAAGTGAGGAGAGAAGGAAGAGATCAAGTGGGCCAAAGGGGCATGGTAGATGTTGAAAAGCCACAGGGAGAGGATAGAGCCTCGAGGGACGCCACAGGTGGAGTGTGTGATAGGGGAGAGAAAAGGTCCCAGTTGAACCTGGAAAGGTCGGTTGTAAAGGAAGGAGGACAACCAGTCCAGTGCTAGGCCTGTGATGCCAATGGTGTCACAGAGCTGATTTGTCAGGGTGGCATGAGTGACCAATGGCGAAGGCAGCGGAAATATCCAGGAGGATAAGAATGGAAGGGGGGGCAGAGTCAAGATTAGAGAGCAAGTCATCACAGGTGTTCAGTAGAGGTAGCCATTGAGACAGCCATGCCAGCAGCTGATACAAAACGAAGATTACTTACAAACGGTCCCCGAAGAGGCACATAGAGCCTTAATGAAAGGCAAATGGTGACGACATAAGAGCCCAAACGGACGTGACGTATATAAAACAATGAGCAAAGGATGATACACAAGGACAAAAATGTAAAGAATAATGATGTGATAGACATATAAGGAGATACAACGTTGCAGCACAAAAAAAACGTAACCAGGATCGAAGTGTGCAACTGACTGAATGCATGTAAATAGGCTCGGAACGCAAGAAGCCAAGTAAACGGTACTGCTTGCAATGCTTAGTAGAAGAATAGAGCGGCATGCAGCAAGTATATATCTACCTCAATGATGCACGCTATACAAGTGTGACTCCATTTTGTGAAGCAGAATTAAGCCCATATTGCAAAGGACTAACAAGGCCAAGATTCATATTCCAGCCAAAGCCAAAGGAAAGCGCCAAATCGAAACTCAGTAAGAAGTAGCGCATGCCTGGGAATTCGAGGTCAACCTAAGGAAGGGAGGAGAGCAGCAACCTCGGAGAATCGAAACTTCAGAGCATACCAGCCAGCCAGTGAAGGTCGAGATAAGGAGGCCCCAGGCAGGTGGCTAAGCTATGGAAGAATTAAATACACGAAAAGAGGGAAAATTAAGCAGATTCACGGTGAACAGACACGTGACCAGCCCAGGGCAAGAGGTACCAACATCTGATGTCACAGAGAACCCAGGATGCCATAACTTCTCCTGATAAGAACTACAGTTTTGAGGCCATCCTCATCCAACTAATTGACACATAGCCCGAGAGGTACTGATTGATGGAAGGGAGGCAGGGTGAATCTTGGGGCACTCCGCATCTGGGTTCCATTCTGCATGCTGCTAATTAAAGTGGAGATTTATGCCTAGAGGTGTAACCCACCCAATCACAATGGACCAAATAATCCAGGGTCCTATAGCTTGTAGAACCAATAAGACGTCGTAGTTGTAGTGACGTCTATCACGAGTGATGTAGTGGGATGGGCGTAGACGCCCACCCGATAAGCGTTATCCAATCCGCATGCTCTGTTACCATGTACAGATATAGCACCTATACTTAAGTTACCTTTCCGACCAATAGAATTGCATGACAAACGTATGAGTTTTGCACGTCAAATGATGATGAGATTTGCCCATAAAACTTGCTGTCTGATTGAAGAATGTGGAAATTGAAGCGAGACAGGCGATTGGGACTCTGTTGATTACCATTTGTTTCCCCGTTTTTTGCACTTGTCATTAAAAGGACTTCCCTTTGCCAAACTATTGAGTTCTCCTTATTGAATTGTGTCGGAGTAAGTGAATCCTGCACCCTGACCTCCTCAAGGTGCAGCTATCTTGTCTTACAGGTACTAGAGGGTCAGCTCTGACCTATGGGCCCGTCAGAGGACGCTCCGCCCTCCTGTACACTTGGTAGCAGAGGATGGTTCGATCATCAACTATTGATTAATTAATACTATGACACCCATAGATTTACGGCACAAAGTAACTCTAGGCCTTCGGCAATATCACGAGTTCTTCGCCATTCGGCTGAGTAGACGGAGAAGTTTCCTGCGGATAATGATAGAGTCCATCAAATCTGCATTAGGGCTGAAGGAACCTGTCTTTCCAAGCATAACCCTTCTCATTCCCACGGGCAGCGGACCGGACGAAAAGACCGCAAGAGGCAGGAAAAAAGGAGGGGCGGTAATCCCGAAGTTCCAGAGAGGAAAAGATGCAAGCGGTCAGTGAAACAATAAACTCATTACTTTGGCAAATGTCTTATAGGCATTAGAACAAGTAAGGGAAAGGCAACGGAGGGTGGCGGAGAACAATAAAAATAGTCAGAAGAAGAGAAGACTGTATATATATAAGGGGTTAATGACTCGAGTATAAATTGATAAAAAGTAGAGGTTACCGGGAGGACACCCGAGAGGAAAAAGTAGAGGATACCGGGATGACACCCAAGAGAAAAAAGTAGAGGATACCGGGATGACACCCAAGAGAAAAAAGTAGAGGATACCGGGAGGGCACACGAGAGAAAAAAGTAAAGAGAATTCGCCTTGTTCCTGCGCTTTAACACAGCGGTCAGAAGAAACGTGAACTCAGAGCCCACATAATGGGGGACGATTAGACTACGGTGATGATTAAAGACGGCACTAAAGGGGTTTGTTTAAACCCCATGTCGGGGTATTTATTAGAAGGCAGGTATATGTGTGTCCAGCTGGTGTCCGTCTAGTCTGTCAAATGTCTGTCATGTGTGTCCTGTTATATGTCAAATGTAAAGAATTGTATCATTGATTGGTTGAACTGAAGTTTGGGCTTTACGCGACGATTCCGTAACTAAGAGGGAAACGACCATGGATTGATGTTCTTGAGTAAATTGATGATATAGAATTTTGGCGGGAAAGACGGATTGGAGCATGCATATTTGGTGCTTGCTCATACTGTTGGACGTGTGAAAATTGCATAACATATTGTTGGTAATGAAATTTGAGAATGGAGGAGGTTACCCCACTTGAGCATTTGTGCAAGCAATTTCCCAAACACGCACCCAAGCTTAAGAAGTATAGTACGGAGTGGGTTAAGGGTACCACCCACAAAATGTTTATGCCATGGCCACGGAACAGGTCTTTATCTAAAGTCATCTTACAGCATATGACGAATTATCTACATGCCACATACACGGGCAAGAAACTAGAGAAACGTCTTGCTGTTCTAGAACTGTGGAAAATGTTCGAACAGCCAAAGGAGGAAGAGCCTCCTGCAGACTGGATACTAAATGTATGCACGGAGGGGGGTGAGACGCCTACCATGCAACGAGCCCCGCCTGAGCCAGAGATTGAGGGGAGTAAGTCGGAGGGACTCTACCCGTTAAGGGAGCTTAAGGCAACTACGGGGTACAGTAACCCCACGTATGAGTCACCTACGTACAGTAGTGACGAAATCAAGGAGAAGGAGCAGAAAATTCATTTTACCTCTGCAGTCCCTAGGGACCAGGAGAGACGTGATGATGAAAAGAGGGATCAGGCACAGACAAGTGCACCCCTTAATAAAGAGAGAGAGGGAACGGGGTGGAAAGGAAATAAAGATAAAGCTGATGAGATAGCATTTGCAAAAGACGAATGGATGGGGGAACAGATATTGATGAAACTTGATGGTAAAGGAAGTGATGATATGAGGCCGAGAGAGAAGTCTGATGAGGCACAGAGAAGGGAAAAAAGAAGGAAAAGGAAGTAAGGGATGAGAGAACAAGAAAGAGAGATAGGCTGAGGCGAGAACAGCTTTATCGCGAGGAGCAAGAAAAACAGCTCGATCGCAAACATCGCAAAAATGAAGGAGTCAGAGGATCCGTTGATTTATATCCAGAATTTGCAAGACGTATGGGTGCTCGAAACACATGAATCTTGGTCGAAATCCATCCCTGTATTCTACCATATATTGTGCCAAGGGTTCCCTGAACCAGTGCTGAAACAGCTCAAGAAATTGGTAGGGGTAGAAGCTAAACCATGGGCCGAAATACAGTTGGCGATTGCACACTACTGTAGATTGTTGCAAGAAAAGAATTGAAAAAAGGAGGCAACTCGTAAGGGTGAGGAAGCGTAGCTGGTGCAAAAGAAAATCTCAAAGTATGCTCTTGAAGGAGATATGCTGACCAGCCCAGCTGAATCAAGCGTACAACAGGCGACTAACCTGTCGCAGAACAACCAGGGTAACGCAGGATTTTACCCAAGGGAAGAGGATTCAGAGGGAGAGGATGGCAGAATGATTAGGGAGGGCTTCAAGGTAATCCGGGAGGTTTCCAGAATAATCAAGGGGGGCTTCAAAACATAGAGACGGGCAGTCCAGATATGTCAAATGAACAGATGGCCCGACCACTGCTGGTGTGTTGGCTGTGTGGAATAACAGGACATTTGGCATGCGCGTGCAGAAGCCAAGGCGCATGGCCAACTGGACAAGGAAAGGGAACAGGCATGGTGAACCAGCCTGCCTTCCCCCAACAGGGCGGTGCACAGAATCACACAGTGCAGCAGCAAGCACCGGGCGAGCAGCAAGGTGCGCAGCAAGGGGTTCAACCCACGAACATGGGGAACTTGCCACAAGGGCAATCCCAACAGGCACTGCTGCAAATGTCACAGGGAACAAACCCCAGAGGGGGCGTCAACCCTGGAAATGGAGGAAATCCACAAGTATACAGTGGACCGAACTTATACATGAAATAGGACAGCTCGCTGGGAACCCTGATGTGTTCTATCCTATCAGTGACACCAGACCCTAACAGGGAACTTAGGGTAAATGTCATCATACGGGGGAAAGAATATTTCTTCTTAGTTGACACAGGTGCTACACGCTCGTGCATACGAGACGGCAAGTTTTCCTTGTCCGGCCAGGCCATAGATACTCAGAGTTTTACAGGAGCTCACAGCAGAGTTCCCTTTACAGACAATCTCCCAGTCTCTGTTGGGGATTGTGAAATGAATGTAGCCTTGTTATATTCACGCCAGACCCCAGTAAACATTTTGGGTCGAGATTTAATCATAAAGTTGAATATGACAATATCATTCATAGAGGAGGGCATAGTATGCTCCACTCCAGGAATGCATTATTCTAACGTGTGCGACATGATCAGAGTATACTCAGGACGCATAGCCATGAGAGCTAGACCATTTAGTTTAGTTTAGTTTAGTTTATTCATTTGTATTGCGCACCAGACCCGAGGGTATGAGGGCGCATGAGCAGCAAGGTGATTCAAAGCTTGGTTACAGGTTGCTTATACTTTACATTACATAATTACAGTGTGACAATGAAGGAACATGTGTACAGTTTGGCAGGAGAGAATGCAGTAAATATATTTAAAGAATTACAAATATTTACAAATTTAGTATTACAAATTTACAGATTCACTTAAAGCATGCAACGCGGAGAGCAGCCGTGTGGTATTAGAGGTGTTAGTGGTTCGTGTTCTTTAAACAATGGATGTAGTTGCGTCTAAAAAGTGAGTAAGATTGGGGAGTTCTGTGCGATGGTGGTAAGGAGTTCCAGTGTTGAGGTGCTTTCACCTGGAAGCTGTTGCCACCCATTCTGGTGCGTTTAAACCTGGGGACAGTGAGCAGATTAGCATTGGAGGTTCTGGTGGGTCTGATGGGGGTGTGTTTGCATATTCTGTCTGCCAGATAGCGTGGGGCAGCATTATTCAGGCATTTGTGGGTGAGCAATGCTACTTTAAGCAGTATTTTGTCTGTTGTGCTGAGCCAGTTATGGGATTTCCTGATATTGGAAATGTGTTCCCTCCTGGGAATATTGAGCGCTGCCCTAAGAGCGTTGTTTTGTAGCGTCTGAATTTTGTTGGTGATTTGCTTGGTGGCTCCTATGTAGAGGGCGTTACAATAGTCCAGTTTGGATAATACCAATGCTCTGGCTAGTGTAGTGCAGCTGTGGGTGGAGAGGAAGGGTTTGGCTGCTCTTATAAGCTACATGTGTAGGCCGTAGAGGATGCCATTGAGCTAACCTGTTTGTGGAAGGTTAGGGAGGAGTCGAGGTATATTCCTAGGGTTTTTACTTCTTTGGAAATCTTGATTAGGTTCCCATCTATGATGAAGTTGGCATAGTTGTGGTCGAGTTTGGTTAGGTTGGAAGTGGAACCAAGGATGATGAGTTCAGTTTTGTCATCATTCAGGCATAGACTGTGCAAAGCCATCCATGCCTGGATGATGAGATACACCTTGTTCACCAAGGCCAAATCCTGGTTGTAATCTCCCGTCAACGGGATGAGGATCTGTGTATCATCGGCGTAGTTAGTGTAGGTGATACCCAGGCCATCTAGATCATCAAACAGGGGCTTCGTGAACACGTTGTACAGAGTGGGGGAGACGCACGAGCCCTGTGGGACTCCACACGTAATGGGGATGGGTTCGGCGGCGGCAGAGGAGGAGAAGACTTGCATGGATCTGTTGTTGAGGAATGACTCAATCCAACTGATGGCTTCTTGTGAAAAGTGGGCAGCTGAGTCTAAATGATTACATAGGATTTTATGGTCAACTAGGTCAAACGCCGCGGAGAGGTCTAACAAGAGTAGTAATGCAGTTTTCCCGTTATCTCTAAGGACGTCTATTTGGGCTTTCAGATCTATCAGGGCGGTTTCAGTTCCATGTTGGGGTCTGAAGCCATATTGTCTTATTCCTAGAAGGTGGTTTGTTTCAAGATACTTTTGGATTTGTTGGTATGCTGTCTTGTCTAGTATCTTGAGCAAGAATGGGACGGTGGTAATCGGTCTGTAGTTGGTTGGGATGGACGGGTCGAGGGAGGGTTTTTTGAGGAGAGGGAGGACCCAGGACTCTTTAAGGTTACTGGGGACTGTTCCTGAGGAAAAAGAGGCATTGATGAGTCTGGTGATGAATGGCGAGAGGTCTCTTGCCGCGGCTTTAATGATTTGTGGGGGGCAGAGGTCGCCTTTGCAGTTGGAGGGTTTAAGGCCAAGAATGATTTTTTCTACTTCGAGAGAAGAGACTTTGGAAAAGCTGAAGCGAGCAGTGTTGGGTGTGTGGTGTGAGGGTGGAGGGCTCGAGTGGGCGTTGATGGGGTTGGTAAGATTGGTGAGGGAGTCTTTCTTATTTTTAATTTTTGTTTGAAGGCCAGTGACTTTGTTGTTTAGTGCATTTTGGACACTGGTGCACCATTGTTTGTTTTTAACGCAAGTATCTGGGATTGTTACCGGGGTTTCCAATTCTTTCAGGATAGTAAATAATTCTCTGGAGATGGAGTGTGAGATTCTCTGGTTATAGGATTCTTGTTTGGCCACTATGATTCCGGAAGTCTTAGCATATGGCGTGTGTGTGCTTATGGCGGGATTCCCTGGCCTCGCAGATAGAACTATGAGAACCCCTGATGATTTTCTTTTCAGACCAAGAATACATATGCATGAAGAAGAGGGACACGTATTTCCCTTATCGATACATATTGCAGCAGTACGAGGGAAGGTAGTAATGGTCGAAGGGTTCGACGATGAAGGCAGACAATGGTGTGCAATTATCACCATTGAAGAAGGGTACCGAGTGACTGACGTCACCGATGATGATCTGTTCGAAGAACACCCTGACTTAGAAGAGACGAGGGTGGAAGTAAGTCTCATATTCTGGGTCAAAATGATCAAATGAGAAGTGCCTCAGAGAAGGATGTTGGCACTGATCCGCCCCGCAAACTTTGACGACGATATGGCCCAGGTGCCTGTTTCAGTATGGACTACAGGACCCTATGACGTAGGCCTCCTGAAAGGGGCAGGAGAAGTGAAAATTAAACCAGGAAGCAATTTTAACAAGAGTGTGACAATAACCCATGTCCAGAGAAGCGGATGAAGGGATCGGAAAGACAATTTCTGCTATGATGGAACAGGGCATCCTTGTGACGTCAGAATCACCCTATAATACAGTGATTTATCCCGTCAAGAAATCAAAGGGGTCTTGGCGTTTAATCCAAGATTTAAGAGCATTAAACGATATTGTTGAAGCCGAGTTCTCTCTAGTCCCTAATCCATCTACAATCCTATGCAACATACCCACTGAGGCAAAATATTTCACGGTGATTGATTTGAAAAATGCTTTTTTCTCAATCCCACTGCACCATGACTCACAAGATCTGACGTCCTTCACGTTCAGACAAATGCGCCTAAAAAGTACGAGGTTGCCGCAGGGGTACTGTGAGTCCCCATCCATTTTCAACAGAGTCTTGCAAATGGACCTAGGCAATATTACAGTAGACAGTGTTGTTTTGCAGTACGTGGATGACATTCTGATCTGCAGCACCGCTGAAGAACAATGCAGACGCGATTCTATCAAGCTACTGACTATATTGGCTGAGAAAGGATATAAGGTTGACAAAGAAAAGTTACAATATTGTCAACAAGAGGTGCTGTACATAGGCCAGCTAATCTCGCATGAAGGAAAAAAGGTCACCCCAAAAAGGGCTGAAGCTATCATGAACACGGCTAAGCCGCTCACGATAAAACAAATGCAGAGCTTCCTAGGCCTGTGCAATTAAGTTAGAGCATGGGTCTTCGATTATAGTTCATATACCAAGCCCTTGCTCCAGGCCCTGAACAAGGCCTGAGCGTCAAAAGAAAAAATTGAATGGACTGAAGCGATGGAAGAGTGGTTCACAGAACTCAAGATAGTAATTAGCGTGGCTCCAGGTCTCGGAATTCCCAATTATACAGAGGAATTCTACCTGTTCTTGCACACGAATGGCAGCGGTATGACGGCAGTGCTCGCTCAAAAAACATCATTGGGAGAGAAGCCGCTGGCATATTACAGTGGGAATCTGGACCCAGTAATGAGAGGCCAGTTCCCATGCGAACAAAGCTTAGCTGCCGCAGCATTCACCATAAAAAAGGCAACAACTATTTTGATGGGATGCTCCATGACATTATATGTCGAGCACTCATTATTTGCCATATTAGACAAAACCGAAAGGTACACTGACATCTCAAAGGGCCTCTGCCTATGAGGTGATTATATCAAATCCATCTATCAAAATAGTTTGATGTAAAACAGTAAACCCAGCCACATTCATAGCAGAGTCAGTCACTGAAGGAGAGCCGATACATGACTGCGCAAATTATGAAGAATTCTATGATGAAATCCCCAGGATGAAGGAAAATGCCCTGGCAGGTGGTGAAATTGTTTTCATTGACAGTTCTTCAAGAATCGACCAAGAAGATGGACAAAGATATAGGGGCGTTGCCGTAATAAAACACATAGCAAATGGAGAATTTCAAGTATTCGTTAGTGCACAAATACCATCTCATTATTCAGCACAGGCTGCAGAGTTATTGGCGTTGATACTCGCCATTGAGAATCATGCAGATCAGGAAGTAACAGTGTACAGTGACTCTGCCTATGTGACGTCCACAGTACACGCTGGACTGGCATTCTGGAAGAGGAGGGGCAACCTCCGAGCAGACGGCACGCCAGTGCAGCACGCAGCCTTATTGGACAGACTGATCAAGGCACTACAGCTCCCAGTGGGCATAGGGGTCGTGAAACGTGCCGCCTATACTGACGGGACAGATTTCATGTCACGTGGACGTCACGCAGCAGTCACGGAACCCAAGCGTACGGCATCCAAAAATGAGACAATCATGGAAGTAGACGTGGCGCGCACCCATGAACGTATGATGATAGCTTGGGCCACAGCAGAGGCCTATAGTAATATGGGGCAAACCCAATTGATGGAGCTACAAGGAGAGGCACCACAGGACGAAAAGAACCTGTGGAAGCATAGAGGGTGTTCTTTAAACCCCTCAGATGGATTGTGAAGCAAGACAGCACTGGTAAACCAGTAATACCTGTAGCCCTACTAAAGATAGTATTGGAGCAATTACATTACCCCTTCCATATGACAAAAGAAAATCTAGCTGCAACGCTTCCAGAAGACTGGTTCTTGCCGAATTTAGCAGAGCAAGTTGCATATTTATAACGAACTGCATAATCTGCCAGCAGTTCACAGCTGGGCACACATTCAAAGTACTGAGATGAGTCATCCCTGGGCCAAATGGGCCATTTCAGCACTTGCACATAGATTATGTCGACATGATTCAAGTATGTAACGGGTACAGGTACTTAATTGTAGTGGTGTGTCCATTCTCCAGATGGATAGAAGCAGGTCCCGGTACACACCCAGACTCAACCTGTGCTGCCAAATTCCTGATGAGGGAAGTGTTCCCTAGATGGGGGGTGTGGGAGGTAATGAGGTCAGATAACGGGGCTCTCTTTGTTAATGCAGTATTTGAACAGATTAGATTGTTGCTTGGTATAAAGCACAAGTTCTCGTCGGTGTATCATCCAGAGGGAAATGGTGTATGCGAGAGGCTCAACGGCTTGTTAAAGGAAAGGATAGCCAAGTTGAAGCTTACTCTAAGGAAGGGATGGCTGCACTGTCTACCACTGGCATTGTATGCTCTTCGGAACCAACCAGGCTCCGACCATCATTTTACGCCGCACGAGATAGTCACGGGAAGGAGAATGAGGACCCCCCTTACCTCCCGGGATAGAGCTAGACTTGATGCCCAGTCCACCCGAGAGGTCCTAGGAACCGAGTTGTCCAATTATCTGAACTGCATGACATCAAGCCTCGCTGTCATTTCAGATCAACTACAGCGACAACGAAAAGGGTGCAGCACAACACCAGACCCAGAGGGAGGTGCTGAAACAGACACAGCTCAAGGTCTACATGCGCCACTCATCTTCCCTGGTGACACAGTACTGGTGAGAAATCACACAAAGAAAAGGTGGGACGAGCCAAGATTCAACAGCCCGTTCATCGTAGAGAACTGCACTCCCTCAGCCGTGAAACCACAAGGCAGGAGAGCTTGGATCTTCCTAAATGACATTAAACCTTATATCGGTGAGATCCCTTTAGCTGCACCTCACCGCGAAGAACCCACAGACAATGGGGAAGAACCTAAGCATGTGCAGACGAGAGCTATGATGAGGAAGAAGGACGCATGAGCAGGAGAACCAAGACAAAGAACCCGGATGCAAGCTCTGGCTTAAAACTGGACAGTTCCTGCAAGCAAAGGGGGATAAAGGACACAACAAACACTCTGTGCACTCTAGTTGCAGGGTAAAGAAGAGAATCGCGCATCTAAGCCACAAAACACTGATAATACAATCTTTTGAATCAGGCCATATCCAAGCATTTTTGGTAAATGAGCCTTTTGCAGACTAAGCAAAAGTTAAGAACATCACACAGTCACATGAATCAACCAACACCCAGACTTTGTTTTGCAGCACTTATGACATCCCCCAACAGGAATATTACAAGAGATGTGCTGTCCTGTTTTCAGTTAGTACTAGAGACATATCCATCGCTTGTAGGAAGAGTTACCCATATCACAGACTTTGTCCAAAATCCTGCCAACAAGAAAATAATCTGGAAACTGCTGACTGTCATTGCTGAAGCCTTCATTGTACTGCCCGAGTACGGTGATAAGGACACAGATGCTTCCACCACAAGTGATCATTGATGAGCTGACATACACGCTTTCTTTCGCATCATAGAGGAGTGCCCAGGACTCATCGGGAGAACCACAGATACACTGACGTACATCAGAGATCCAAGAAACAATGAATATCTGAACCAACTGTGGATCAAGCTAAACTACGTGGTCGCAATCCATGCAGCAGGAAAGTGCAGAGACTATTCACGTCAAAAGAAAGGCCTGTAATCCAGAACCCAGCCAAGCAGCCAAGCAGGAAAGCAGGCTGGCACATAATGTCCTGTTTCGTCTAGTCACTGACTATCCAGAAATGGTGGGAAGGCCTGCAGAGGTTGATGTCATCACCTTCCTCAGAGACCCAGCTAACACTGCACACATGGGAACACTTCTCCATGGTATCATGCTCCAGGTGGAGCTGTCCAACATTCAGTGAGAGTACCTGAGGAGATTCCGGTGAAACTTACCGCTGTGGGACAGATCGAGAAGAGCAGGCAAGCGAACTTCACTCTTTTGTTTTATTTTTTTATTGTTTTATGGTTATTTGATTCCCATTTTTGATTTGATTTTGAATGTTACCATTTTTCCCATTTTTACCATTTTTCCCATTTTTTTATTTTTTCACATTTAAACAGGTTCCAGCATGTCTTCCGAACTAAAGCAAATTCGGGGGGTGGACTGGGAATTAACCTATTTTGAATATGCTCAATGAATGTGACTCACCAAAGAGGCTAGTCTAACCTTTTTCCATAGCCTCGCAAGGGAACTGTATCTTGCAACCAGAGACAATCGTCGCCCACAAGAGGGGGGACACTTACGAAGCACAAGACACTTTATGTTACAAACTTTCTGAGAAATAATCATGGAGTACACGAAAAGAATTAAAACTCTGACATTTGACTCATGATCGAAATGGGGGCACAAAATAGTAGCTTGGTCCTCCCGCAATCAGAAGGGCGCCCCCACTGTCCTGGAAGAAAATGCTGCAAATTGTCCTACCGAACAATAATGTGCATATGTATAATGATTATTATTGTTTTTGTGTCACTAACAATCAGAACTGCCTTTTTCATTGGTGCACGAAACATTCCGATTTCAGTGCACCCACCAGATAATGTATGTACGAATCCCACGAAAGCCCCCATACCCTATATAGTTATTCCGGTTCCAAGAAAACCTGATGGTAAAGTAAACAAACTAAAATTGAATGTAATTAGCGGTAATCCATACACATTTGAGGTAACGAATGAAGAGAAAAGCTGGAGACAGGGTCAGCGTGGAATGAATGAAAACGTAGCACTGACCACTACACGCACACTGTGGTCACACGAACAAGGGCAAGTGTCAATGGCTACAGAACCTCGAACGATGGCAACAGAACGTAAGAGACTTCCTACCGAACAACCAGTTCCAGAAAATAGTGGAAGTAACCAAGAGGAAGCAAACAAGAGGCCAACTAAAGAAGATATAACCAAAGCACTCAAGAAGACAGAGACAGCTGCACAAGAATTCACTGCAAAGACACAAATGCTGATAGACCATTTGTTCCCGTTTATAGCTAGAGCGAAGAAACTGCATGAGGAACTGAAAAATAGAACCACAGTGACTATCGCAGCAAGCACATCAGTTCCTACAAGCACCAGGCCCACGATGCGGCCACATGTTGGACAGACGATACACAGGTGGTGGTTAAAGGAGCCCTACGAGAGAATGCAAGAGGAGAAGAGGAGACAAACAAAACCTTCTCCTGCCACAGCGATACAGGTAATGAAGCCTGCTCCGCCAACAAGCATGCCCGAGAATCCTCCAGCAAGAGAAAGTCACACAGATGCATTTAGAGACGTATCTATAGCTAACTACAAAAAGACATTAAGAATCAAGAGAAGCCCACACGAATATAACAATGAACTGAACGACTACCTGGATAGCACAGCACATCTGGGAAACAACATTTGGTACCAACACATGAAGGAAGTCAGAAGAAGAAAAGCTGAAGGAGAATGCTACGTCTGCGCACTCCTACCGTACAGCATAGGAAAATCGAAGATCTTCATGGCTGTAGAAATTGATGTCCCGACAGCACACTGTCTGTCACACATAGCAATGTGCAACACCAGAGGACAATTCATGGGGAGAGATGCCTCACTGATATGGGCAACAGAAACAGCATACCCTGATGAAGATGACTATATCCAAGACATCAAGACAAGAAACAGAGCTCACACCAGGAATCACGTGATTAGGTATTCAAAGCCAGAAGCACCAGTAGCAGGTACAAGGTAGGAGATAGACCTGAGACTGAACGTCCAAGGAAAAACTCCAGAAAAAGCCCAAAATTGGAAGAATAGAGGCCAGATGCATTTTGGGGAACAGTGCTTTCTCCAAACGGATGGGAAGAAGGAGTTGTAATCTGCCGAGCGTGGATGGTCCTTGGAGCCTGCAAGGAAGCAATAGAGAACTCTCAGAGATTATGCAAACCCCTATGGCCGAAGTTGGTAAAGCTGCTGACATGGGTCGAAGACAGAGGAGGACCCTTGCAGATAGTACCGCTGGAATACCCGAAACTGTGCTTCAGAAACAATGGCACAAGGAAGATGGAAGAGAATCAAAACTGCGGACGAATCTTTGAAGCTCCGGCAATGACGCAAGGGACCGCAGTAATCATGGACCATTACTGGGTGTGTGGATCCAAGGCATATGTAAGACTACTGAAAAATTGGGGAGGCATATGCACACTAGTGAACGTCCACGTTCCTGCACTAGTGATCCCAAAAAATGACCTGAGTATTGACAGTTTCCCGAAAGCAGATGCGCATCTAAGGAAGAGGAGATCTGTGGAATCGGTATCCCCGATGGAGAGAGAAAATTACTTTTCTGACAAATCAGAAGAAGCATTCTATGCAAACCCATACGAACACAGGCTGTTTAGCCTCACCTGAACAGTATTCACAACACTACTCTTGCCACATATCCAAGTTGGAGTTAATGCTAAATGGTTGCAGATAACCAGATTAGGAATGTCACGGTATTCGTTTTATGGCGGTACAATAACCTTCTTGCCAAATGACGGTATATCATGGTTATCGCGGTATAGCAGGTGGAGTTAACTAATCTTAACAAATATTTTCTTAAAAGGTCATACATTGACAGATTTATCATCACAAACAAATAATAGCTTTTCTTAAGTGGTCATTTAGGCTTTTAGCTCCCCCTCTGGCTACTGGTGAAGATGAACCTGTTGCCATCTTGATAATCTGCATGCCACAGATCAATGGCGGCTGATGGTAGTATGAGCTTGTTCGCATACACACACAAACAAAACACACTCTCTCTTGACGTTACAGCCTTTAGTTTACTTGCGGGCCAAAAGGTGTTCAATAATCACAGACATGTTAACCTTTATTATGGCAGCAGGGAATACCCACAGAGATGAGTGAATTTCGTGGTGTGACTTATCATAAGTAAATTCAATTATGGAACCAGGGAAATCCCCCATTGTCATATGTTTAGAAAACATTAGCCATTATAAATATGTAAACCCCAAAGCCTCCAACCCAAAGTAAATCCTTTTCCTTTTTGGCACTGTATTTATTCTTCCTATTGCTAACATATTGATTTTGTGTCCGGCAGGTGTGGTTTATGGAATGGCATTGAAAACTGCTCCAACTGAAACTACTTGTATCAAAAAAAAAAAACTTTTTTTTTTAACATAGCCTTTTGCATTTGATGTTCTTTAACTTACCATCAAGTCAATGCTTTTTAGTTAATTTACAAATACGCAGGCAGGATTTTCCAGCTGTAGCATGAGGGTAGCATTTTGAAACTTGTCTCTGCACATATTTAGCTGATATTCTAGGAATCTAAGGCGGCTGCAGAATTGGTCTTTCATGGCGCTCACTCGTTGATCGCCTTGAATGAAAGAGTGACTAGTGGAAGTGTTATAATGCACATTTTGAGCAATGAGCTTGCTGCTCATTCACAGGTCATCGCTTTGAAAATTGGCCTTGACTTGCATTTTTTTGGAACCACATGGCATGGGCATCATGATCCCTCGCTGCCACAAAGTTTGTTTTGACAACTCTTTATCCCATTAAAGGAAGAAAAGTCACTCGTGTGCGGTCTGAAAGCCCATGTCATTGTGTTTCTTTTAATGTCATAGCCAACACAGACACACCGAAAGATTGCATAGTGATCTAATCACTATAGCTTGTTTACCATCTGCCTGGTATATTATGAAGGTCTGATGTCGGAGTCACCACTGACCATGTAATCCTAAATGGACAGCGTTCACTGGGCGCTGTTGATTTCTTGATTCCTGCAATACATGTTCATTTACCTTCTTAAAGATAATGGCAAAAAAAACTTTGAAAATGACAAAGTTAAAATACATATCGGCACAAATATGGCTTAGACCACCACTTCACCACAGCCCCATCATTACCGTTTTCCCCAGGTCTATGTGCATTAGGACCCTTGTGATACGAGTTGAGAGGGAGGAATGCTTTCATGGGTGGTGTCACAAATTGAGAATAGACATAAGAAATATTTCACCCCAATTGCTTTGGATACTTCAAATTGAATGTAGAATCTGTCCTGCTGCTTGAGTCCAGTGACATATTTAGAAGGCAGGTAGGTGAAGGATAAGTAGAAGCAACTCCATTGCCAATGTGCAAATCTACACAGAGGAGAGTGGGACGGGGGGGAGTTTATTTACTAGCAGAAAGCACTGATAGGCCCAGTGTTCACACAGTTTACAGCAGGGTCGGATCGGGGCATAAAATTATATCGGGCACCAACATAAAAGTGGCCCACAGTTGCAAATGGGAATTCATTCCTTTTGGAACACTGTTTGAATAGTACCCAAGGGGGAGATTTTCGATAAAATGTGATGCAAATCTTACATTTAAAGGAATATTTATTCAGAAACAGTGGTCAAAACTATTAGCCGCATAGTGGAGTCACTCATCAAACTGCCCCACTTTGGCCAATAAAGTGGCCCACTTTGACCCAAAAAACTGGCCCACACAAGCATTTCGCATTTTTAGTTCGGACATGGGCCTATTGCCCTAAAGTCCAGTCCATGCCTGGTCTACAGAGCTAAAGTTGTTTGTGGACATGCATCAGATGGGCATCCAGTCATTCCCCCCTTTGAATTCTGGAATGTGTAGTTCCCCATCTTTCAAATTGGTGGGAAAACTACAAATACTTCAAATACCAGAATTCTAAACAGAACTGGATGGCTATCTGATCCATGACCATGAGAAACTTAAGCTCCTTGAATCTAAACCTTGGGCAGAGTAATTCGATATGCATGACTTCAGTGGCCGTCCTTTTTTTTAATAACAATTTGCAAAGCCAGAGTTAGAGCTGTTCCAGTGTGTGTTTGCTCAGTGCAGTAGGACCTTAACTTACTGAACTAATGGCACATGATGCCAGGCCAGGCTGAATCAATATATTTCTGCTCCTGCTGGCTGAATGGTTGCTAAGCAAAGTGCTCCTGGCTCTACTGTTTTGCAAGTCACTGAATGTGTTTATTACATTTATTTACATATGAACAAAAGGAAAAATAAAATGCTCACTTTCAGTTCAGGCCCTCAGCTCACCCTCGTGAAGTCCCTGTGGTCTTGCTAATTGCAAATTGAAAATCGGAAAAATCACCTTAGAAGATTTGACCTGTAGCGCGGAGCAGCATGACTGTGTGAAAACGTTTTAAATCTATATGCTGCCTTTCAAATAAATAATGCCTGAAACAAAATAACTTTGTTCTAGTTTGCCCATGAAATGCAGGCCTGGCGGAGTCTATGAACTGGAGTCTCCGTTATGCTTATAGAGCCAGTAAGTCAGCTCATTGTTGCCAGATTTTCATGGGGAACACTGAGGTTCAGGCACTGGGTAGCTTTAAACACAATTTGCGCAAAGTCGGCTGATTTTTGATCCGACTCTACTGATCACAGAGAAAGAGCGGTCACGCAGTAAAGCTGCATTTAATAATGTGGCCTCACTTTCCCTATGCTCTTGTCTGCCAAACAAGGCCGCCTTGGCAGACGGCACATCCAACAGTGCAAGACCAAGATTGCGCAGCACTTGCTTACTGCAGCCTTTCCCAATCAGATTGAAAAGCGCACTTAACGGTATAAACGGTATACCGGTATAAAAAAACGTGATGGTTATTATTGTTCAATTAAGTTGTTCACGGTATCTTTAATGGTATACCGTTATACCATTACATCCCTGAACCAGATGGGAGTTATTGCAGAACATCAACACCACCATAAAAGGATTTAACGTGATTAAAGAGGAACTAAGAGCAATCCGATTAATGACCCTCCAGAACAGATATGTACTTGACATGATCACAGCGATGGATGGAGGTGTTTGCACAAAAATTGTAGAATCATGTTGCTCATTTATACCTTCGTATGATGAAGAAAATGGAACCTTAACAGAAGCCATAAGTATGTTGACATACCTGAAGAACCAGATGATTGACAAAACCGATGAAGTGGATGATGACAGCTGGTTTGGAACAATATTCTCATGGGTCCCACAATGGATGGCAGACATACTCAAATTTCTGGGAGCCCTGCTGGTGATGATACTGCTAGGATTCTGCAAGATAATCATCACACAGTGCCAGAAAACTGCGAAGGAAGCCATTGGGATGAAAATCATGGTCGATGTCGAACCTGGATGGAAGTCAAGAGACCTAACTGATGAAGAAAAAAGAAACTTTGTGAAGGCCAGCAAATTTGCGCCAGAAGGAACAAAGTTTGCATACCCCAGAAAACGAAGAAGGTATGAAGGGAAATTGATTTACTGCAGCCCAAATGGGCAATGCCAGCTAATGACCTGGAACAAAGATGAACACGTAAAAACAACAGGAAGTCTGAAAGGAGTGATACAAATATGGACTCCAAAGATGCACATGTTCACACCATCATGTGCAAACCCAGAAGACGAAGAATTGGATATAGAAGCACCAAGCAATAATAACCTAAAGGAAGAAGAAAAGGTGGTCAATAAACTGACCAGAGGGGTGTGTGTAGAGGAGGTCCCAAATATGACCTGCACTCCAGCCACCCATGTCGAGATGCCAGAAGCATACTCGCCAAGATATGTGACGTATAAGGAGCAAATGAACCAACAGAGAGCCACTGTGGGGCTCTGTCCAATACCCATCAGAAGGACATGCATACCTATTGAAGCACTTATCACCAGACAACCGTGGGCTGCAAGGTACCCATTGAGACAGTCATACCAGCAGCTGATAAGAAACTAAGATTACTTACAAACGGTCCCCAAAGAGGTACATAGAGCCTTAATGGAAGGCAAATGGTGACGACATAAGAGCCCAAACGGATGTGACGTATATAAAACAACGAGCAAAAGATGATACACAAGGACGAAAATGTAAAGAATATTGATGTGATAGACGTATAAGATGCAACGTTGCAGTACAAAAAAACGTAACCAGGATCGAAGTGTGCAACTGACTGAATGCATGTAAATAGGCTCGGAATGCAAGAAGCATAGTAAACGGTACTGCTTGCAATGCTTAGTAGAGGAAAAGAGCAGCATGCGCCAGGTATATATCTACCTCAATGAAGCAAGCTATACAAGTGCGACTCCATTTTGTGAAGCAGAATTAAGCCCATATTGCAAAGGACTAACAAGACCAAGATTCATATTCCAGCTAAAGCCAAAGGAAAGCGTGGAATCGAAACTCCGTAAGAAGTAGCTCATGCCTGGGAATTCGAGGTCAACCTAAGGAAGGGTGGAGAGCAGAAACCTCAGAGAATCAAAACTTCAGAGCATACCAGCCAGCCAGTGAAGGTCGAGATAAGGAGGCCCCAGGCAGGTGGCGAGGCTATGGAAGAATTAAATACATGAAAAGAGGGAAAATGAAGAAGATTCACGATGAACAGACACGTGACCAGCCCAGGGCAAGAGGTACCAATGTCTGATGTCACCCAGAACCCAGGATGCCATAACTTTTCCTGATAAGAACTACAGTTTCGAAGCCGTCCTCAGCCAACTAATTGACACATAGCCCGAGAGGTAGTGATTGATGGAAGGGAGGCAGAGTGAATCTTGGGGCACTCCGCATCTGGGTGTCCATTTTGCATGCTGCTAATTAAAGTGGAGATTTATGCCTAGGGGTGTAACCCACCCAATCACAATGGACCAAATAATCTATGGTCCTATAGCTTGTAGAACCAATAAGACGTCGTAGTTGTAGTGACGTCTATCATGAGTGATGTAGTGGGATGGGCGTAGATGGCCACCATATTAGAGTTATCCAATCCGCATGCTCTGTTACATATACAGATATACCACCTATACTTAAGTTACCTTTCCGACCAATAGAATTGCATGACAAACATATGAGTTTTGCACGTCAATTGATGACGAGGTTTGCCCATAAAAGTTGCTGTCTGATTGAAAAATGTGGAAGTTGAAGCGAGACAGGCGATCACGACTCTGTTGATTACCATTTGTTTTCCCGTTTTTTGTACTTGTCATTAAACGGACTTCCCTTTGCCAAACTATTGAGTTGTCCTTATTGAATTGTGTCAGAGTAAGTGAATCCTGCACCCTAACCTCCTCAAGGTGCAGATATCTTGTCTTACAGGTACTAGAGGGTGAGCTCTGACCTATGGGCCCGTCAAAGGACGCCCCGCCCTCCTGTACACTTGGTAGCAGAGGATGGTTTGACCATCAACTATTGATTAATTAATACTAAGGCACCCATAGACCGTCCGCACAAAGTAACTCTAGCCCTTCAGCAATATCACAAGTCCTTCGCCATTTGGCTGAGTAGACTGAGAAGCTTCCCGTGGACAGTGATAGAAGTCCATCAAATCTGCAGTAGCTCTGAAGGAATCTGCCTTTCCATGCATAACCCTTCTCATTCCCACGGGCAGCGGACCGGACGAAAAGACCGCAAGAGGCGGGAAAAAAGGTGGGGTGGTGATCCCGAAGTTCCAGAGAGGAAAAGATGCGAGCGGTGAGTGAAACAATAAACTCATTACTTTGGCAAATTTCTTATAGGCGTTAGAACAAGTAAGGGAAAGGCAACGGAGGGTGGCAGAGAAAAATAAAAATAGTCAGAAGTAGAGAAGACTGTACATATATAAGGGGTTAATGAGTCGAGTATAAATTGATAAAAAGTAGAGGTTACCGGGAGGACACCCGAGAGGAAAAAGTAGAGGATACCGGGAGGACACCTGAGAGGAAAAAGTAGAGGATACCGGGAAGGCACCGGAGAAGAAAAAGTAAAGAGGATTTGCCTAGTTCCTGCGCTTTAATACAGCGGTCAGAAGAAACGTGAACTGATAGCCCACATAATGGGGGACAATTAGACTACGGTGACGATTAAAGACGGCACTAAAGGGGTTTGTTTAAACCCCATGTCGGGGTATTCATTAGAAGGCAGGTATATGTGTGTCCAGCTGGTGTCCGTCTAGTCTGTCAAATGTCTGTCATGCGTGTCCTGTTATATGTCAAATGTAAAGAACTGTATCATTGATTGGTTGAAATGAAGGTTGGTCTTTACGCGATTCTGTAACTAAGAGGGAGTTGCCCATGGATTGATATTCTTGAGTAAATTGATGATATAGAATTTTGGCGGGAAAGATTGGATTGGAGCTTGCGTATTTGGTGCTCGCTCATACTGTTGGACGTGTGAAGATTGTATAACATATTATTTGTAACAAAATTTGAGAATGGAGGAGGTTACCCCACTTGCCCATTTGTGCAAGAAATTGCCCAAACACGCACCCAAGCTTAAAGTGTATAGTACGGAGTGGGTTAAGGGTACCACCCACAAAATGTTTATGCCATGGCCACAGAACGGGTCTTTAACTAAAGCCATCTTACAGCATATTACTATTTATCTACATGCCACATACACAGGCAAGACACTAGACAAATGTTTTGCTGTTCTAGAACTGTGGAAAATGTTCGAACAGCCAAAGGAGGAAGAGCCTCCTGCAGACTGGATACTAAATGTATGCACGGAGGGGGGTGAGATGCCTACCACGCCACCAGCCCTGCCTGAGTCAGAGATTGAGGGGAGTAAGTCGGAGGGACTCTACCCGTTAAGGGAGCTTAAGGCATCTACGGGGTACAGTAACCCCGCGTATGAGTCACCTACATACAGTAGTGACGAAATCAAGGAGAAGGAGCAGAAAATTCATCTTACCTTCGCATTCCCGAGCGACCAGGAGAGACGCGATGATAAAAAGAGGGATCAAGCACAGACAAGTGCACCCCTTAATAAAGAGAGAGAGGGAACGGGATGGAAAGGAAATGAAGATAAAGCTTATGAGATAGCATTTGCAAAAGATGAATGGATGAGAGGACAGATATTGTTGAAACCTGATTTTAAAGGAAGTGATGATATGAGGCGGAGAGAGAAGTCTGATGAGGCACAGAGAAGGGAAAAAGAGAAGGAAAAGGAAGTAAGGGACGAGAGAATAAGAAAGAGAGATAGGCTGAGGTGAGAACAGCTTTATCGCGAGGAGCAAGAAAAACAGCTCGATCGCAAACAGAAGGCAGCCTATGACCAGTACAGACAGAATCAGCAAAGGTTGGAAGAAGAGCAAAGAGTACGTGAAAAGAGAGTAAAGAGACGGGAAGATGAGGAAGTTAGAAGGGCAAAGGAGCAGAGAAATGAAAGAAGAAGGGAAGAAGATAAGACTAGAGAAGAAGCGAGGAAGCACAAGGAAGTCGATGATGATATTGAACGCAAATGTAGACAGAGAGCATGCAATCTCCAATATCTGGAGTGGGAAGTTAAGAAACCCGGTCCTGTTGTAGAATGGGAAGACACTGAACAATTCTTCCCTGCCAACGAGTCAGTGTCAGGCACAGATGGGGTTCATATCGAAGATGACTTCGACACCAGAAGCATCAGAGAAACGATCGATAAGATATATGATGAGATGGGGTTAGAACAAATTTCTCAAGGGGGAAGGGAAGACGAGTGCTTGGAAAGCACTCAACTATATGACACCAAGGATGTCACTCGAAGTTGTGGGAGCATGGGACTGTCCTTGGACAGGTTAGAAATTAGTAAGAATTAAAAAGATGCAAGGAGTTGCGTGAACTGGGAACAATCAGCGTCCAACTCTGGTGAGGAGACGGAGGACGAGACACACGAAAAAGGGAGACAACGCGAGAAGTGGCTCCCAAGGGACCAAGGAGTACAGTGGTCAGACGCCACCGAGTCCGAACGTAGGGCATCAGAGTCTGCCGCGCAGCCTGGCCGACATGAGGGAACACCCCGTGGTCAGAGAGGTGTGCCAACACCTGCCTATGTAGACAGATTGAGGACATTGCCAAGTAGACGGTGATGCGGGAGTGGTACTCCAGCGATAGGCAGGAGAGCTATGGGGAAAGAGAAGGAAGACTGCGCATTTCAATTCCCGCTGCTAGAAAAGAGGGGCGCAAGACCACAATATATTCCATGGCCACACATGGATCGAGAGAACCTGAAAAACAAGCTTCCAATGCTGACACCGGGAGCCAGGAAGTCGATACACAAGCTAGAAAAAATGACAGGGGGTGTCACGTTAGCTATAGGGGACATTAAGGGTCTCCTGATCGCCATACTTGGTGAGAGAGCAGACGATGTGTGGAAGCGGGCTGGGGACCCTGGGATAACCATAATTAACAATACCCATGATGGAGCACCATTCAATAATTGTAGGGCAGCAGTGTGGAAAGCGCTGCGAGTGCTGGACCCAGACACTTCCGATATGGGAGCTATAATGACTCGAAAAATGAAGGAGTCAGAGGATACATTGATTTATATCCAGAACTTTCATGACGCATGGGTGCTCGAAACACATGAATCCTGGTCGAAATCCATCCCTGTATTCTACCATATATTGTGCCAAGGGTTGCCTGAACTAGTGCAGAAACAGCTTAAGAATTGGTAGGACTAGAAGCTAAACCATGGGCCGAAATACAGTTGATGATTGCACACTACTGTAGATTGTTGCAAGAAAAGAATCGAAAAAAGGAGGCAACTCGTAAGGGTGAGGAAGCGTAGCTGGTGCAAAGGAAACTCTCAAAGTATGCTCTTCAAGGAGCTATGCTGACCAGCCCAGCTGAATCAAGCGTACAACAGGGGACTAACCTGCCTCAGAACAACCAGGGTAACAAAGGATTTTACCCAAGAGGAAGGGGATTCAGAGGGAGAGGATGGCAGAATAATCAGGGAGGGTTTCAAGGTAATCCGGGAGGTTTCCAGAATAATCAAGGGGGGCTTCAAAACATAGAGATAGGCAGTCCAGATATGCCAAATGGACAGATGGCCCGACCACCTCCAGTGTGTTGGCTGTGTGGAATAACAGGACATTTGGCACGCGCGTGCAGAAGCCAAGGCGCATGGCCAAATGGACAAGGAATAGGAACAGGCATGGTGAACAAGCCTGCCTTCCCGCAACAGGGCGGTGAACAGAATCACACAGCGCAGCAGCAAGCACCGAAGAGCAGCAAGGTGTTCAACCCACGAACATGGGGAACTTGCCACAAGGGCAATCCCATCAGGCACCGCTGCAAATATCACAGGGAACAAACCCCAAAGGGGGCGTCAACCCTGGAAATGGAGGAAATCCACACGTATACAGTGGACCGAACGTATACATGAAATAGGACAGCTCGCTGGGAACCCTGATGTGTTCTATCCTATCAGTGACACCAGACCCTAACAGGGAACCTAGGGTAAATGTCGGCATAGGGGGGAAAGAATATTCCTTCTTAGTTGACATGGATGCTACACGCTTGTGCATACGAGAAGGCAAGTTTTCCTTCTCCGGCCAGGCCATAGATACTCAGAGTTTTACAGGAGCTCACAGCAGAGTTCCCTTTACGGACAATCTCCCAGTCTCTGTGGGGGATTGTGAAATGAATGTACCCTTGGTATATTCACGCCAGACCCCAGTAAACATTTTGCGTCCAGATTTAATGACAAAGTTGAATATGACTATATCATTCACAGAGGAGGGCATAGTATGCTCCACTCCAGGAATGCATTATTCTAACGTGTGCGACATGATCAGAGCATACTCATGACGCATAGCCATGAGAGCTATACCATCAGAACCGGAAGTCTTCGCATATGGCGTGCGTGTGCTTATGGCGGGATTGCCTGGCCTCGCAGATAGAACTATGAGAACCCCTGATGAGTTTCTATTCAGACCAAGAATACCTATGCATGAAGAAGAGGGACAAGTATTTCCCTTATCGATACATATTGCAGCAGTACGAGGGAAGGTAGTAATGGTCGAAGGGTTTGACGACAAAGGCAGACAATGGTGTGCAATTATCGCCATTGAAGAAGGGTACCGAGTGACTGACGTCACCGATGATGATCTGTTCGAAGAACACCCTGACTTAGAAGAGTCGAGGGTGGAAGTAAGTCTCATATTCTGGGTCAAAATGATCAAACGAGAAGTACCTCAGAGATTGATGTTGGCACTGATCCGCCCGCATACTTTGACGACGATATGACCCAGGTCCCTGGTTCAGTATGGACTACAGGACCCTATGATGTAGACCTCCTGAAAGGGGCAGGAGAAGTGAAAATTAAACTGAAACCAGGAGCAATTTTACCAAGAGTGCGACAATATCCTATGTCCAGAGAAGCGGATGAAGGGATCGCAAAGACAATTTTCGCTATGATGGAACAGGGCATCCTAGTGATGTCAGAATCACCCTGTAATACAGTGATTTATCCCGTCAAGCAGTCAAAGGGAGTGTCTTGGTGTTTAATCCAAGATTTAAGAGCATTAAACGATATTGTTGAAGCTGAGTTCCCTCTAGTCCCTAATCCATCTACAATCCTATGCAACATACCCACTGAGGCAAAATATTTCACGGTGATTGATTTGAAAAATGCTTTTTTCTCAATCCCGTGCACCGTGATTCACAAGATCTGACGTCCTTCACGTTAAGACACATGCGCCTAAAAAGTATGAGGTTGCCGCAGGGCTACTTTGAGTCCCCATCCATTTTCAACAGAGTCTTGCAAATGGACCTAGGCAATATTACAGTAGACAGTGTTGTTTTGCAGTACGTGGATGACATTCTGATCTGCAGCACCACTGAAGAACAATGCAGACGCGATTCTATCAAGCTACTGACTATATTGGCTGAGAAAGGATATAAGGTTGACAAAGAAAAGTTACAATATTGTCAACAAGAGGTGCTGTACATAGGCCAGCTAATCCCGCATGAAGGAAAAAAGGTCACCCCAGAAAGGGCTGAAGCTATCATGAACACAGCTAAGCCGCTCACGATAAAACAAATGCAGAGCTTCCTAGGCCTGTGCAATTAAGTGAGAGCATGGGTCTTCGATTATAGCTCATATACCAAGCCCTTGCTCCAGGCCCTGAAGAAGGCACGAGCGATAAAAGAAAAAATTGAATGGACTTAAGCGATGGAAGAGGGGTTCACAGAACTCAAGAGAGCAATTTGCACTCCAGTTCTTGGAATTCCCAATTATGCAGAGGAATTCTACCTGTTCTCGCACACGAATGGCAGCGTTATGACGGCAGTGCTCGCTCAAAAAACCTGGTTGGGATACAAGCCGCTGGCATATTACAGTGGGAATCTGGACCAAGTAATGAGAGGCCAGTTCCCATGCGAACAAAGCTTAGCTGCTGCAGAGTACACCATAAAAAAGGCAACAACTATTGTGATTGGATGCTCCATGACATTATACGTCGAGCACTCATTATTTGCCATACTAGAGAAACCGAAAGGTACACTGACATCTCAAGGGCCTCTGCCTGAGAGGTGATTATATCAAATCCATCGATCAAAATAGTTTGATGTAAAACAGTAAACCCAGCCACGTTCATAGCAGAGCCAGTCACTGAAGGAGAGCCGATACATAACTGCGCAAATTATGAAGAATTCTATGATAAAATCCCCAGGGTAAAGGAAAATGCCCTGGCAGGTGGTGAAATTGTTTTCATCAACAGTTCTTCAAGAATCGACCAAGAAGAAGGACAAAGATATACGGGCATTGCCGTAATAAAACACATAGCAAATGGAGAATTCCAAGTACTCGTTAGTGCACAAATACCATCTCATTATTCAGCACAGGCTGCAGAGTTATTGGTGTTGATACTCACCATTGAGAATCATGCAGAACAGGAAGTAACAGTGTACAGTGACTCCGTCTATGTGACGTCCACAGTGCACGCTGGACTGGCGCGCTGGAAGAGGAGGGGCTACCTCCGAGCAGATTGCACGCCAGTGCAGCACGCAGCCTTATTGGACAGGCTGATCAAGGCACTACAGCTTCCAGTGGGCATAGCGGTCATGAAATTCGCCGCCCATACTCACGGGACAGATTTCGTATCACGTGGAAATCACGCAGCAGACACGGAAGCCAAGCGTACGGCATCCAAAAATGAGACAATCATGGAAGTAGAAGTGGCACGCTCCCATGAACGTATGATGATAGCTCGGGCCACACCAGAGGCCTATAGTAATATGGGGCAAACCCAATTGATGGAGCTACAAGGGGAGGCACCACAGGACGAAAAGAACCTGTGGAAGCGTAGATGGTGTTCTTTAAACCCCTCAGATGGATTGTGGAGGCAAGACAGCACCGCAAAACCAGTAATGCCTGTAGCCCAACTAAAGATAGAATTGGAGCAATTACATTACCCGTTCCATATGACAAAAGAAAATCTAGCTGCAACGCTCGCAGAAGACTGGTTAATAGCGAATATAGCAGAGCAAGTTGCATTCTTTATAATGAACTGCATAATCTACCAGCAGTTCACAACTGGGCACACATTCAAAGTAGTGAGAGGAGTCATCCCCTGGCCAAATGTGCCATTTTAGCACTTGCACGTCGATTATGTCGACATGATTCAAGTATGTAACGGGTACAGGTACTTAATTGTAGTGGTGTGTCCATTCTCCAGATGGATAGAAGCAGGTCCCTGTAAACACCCAGACTTAACCTGGGCTGCCAAATTCCTGGTGAGGGAAATGTTCCCTAGATGGGGGGTGTGCTAGGTAATGAGGTCAGATAACGGGGCTCACTTTGTTAATGAAGTATTTGAACAGATTAGCTTGTTGCTTGGTATAAAGCACAAGTTCTCGTCGGCGTATCATCCAGAGGAAAATGGTGTATGTGAGAGGCTCAACGGCTTGTTAAAGGAAAGGATAGCCAAGTTGAAGCTTACTCTAAGGAAGGGATGGCTGGACTGTCTACCACTGGCATTGTATGCTCTTCGGAACCAACCAGGCTCTGACCATCATCTTACGCCGCAGGAGATAGTCACAGGAAGGAGAATGAGGAGCCCCCTTACCCCTCGAGATAGAGCTAGATGGCCACCCGAGAGGTCCTGGGAACCGAGTTGTCGGAATATCTGAACTGCATGCCATCAAGCCTCGCTGTCATTTCAGATCAACTACAGCAACGCCGAAAAGGGTGCAGCACAACACCAGACCCAGAGGGAGGTGCTGAAACAGACACAGCTCAAGGTCTCCGTGCGCCACTCATCTTCCCTGGTGACACAGTACTGGTGAGAAATCACACAAAGAAAAGGTGGGATGAGCCAAGATTCAACGGCCCGTTCATCGTACAGGACTGCACTCCCTTAGCCGAGAAACTGCAAGGCAGGGGAGCTTGGATCTTCCTAAATGACATTAAACCTTATATCAGTGAGATCCCTTTAGCTGCACCCCACCGCAAAGAACCTACAGACAACGGGGAAGAACCATAGCACATTCAGACGAGAGCTATGACGAGGAAGAAGGACGCATGAGCAGGAGAACAAAGACAAATAACCCAGATGCAAATTGTGGCTTTAAACTGAACAGTTCCTCCAAGCAAAGCGGGATAAAGGACAGAACGAACACTCTGTGCACTCTAGTTGCAGGGTGAAGAAGAGAATCGCGCATCTAAGCCACAAAACACTGATAATACAATCTTTTGAATCAGGCCATATCCAAGCATTTTTGGTAAATGAGACTTTTGCAGACTAAGCAAAAGTTAAGAACATCACACAGTCACATGAATCAACCAACACCCAGACTTTGTGATGCAGCACTTATGACATCCCCCAACAGGAATATTACAAGAGATGTGCTGTCCTGTTTTCAGTTAGTACTAGAGACATATCCATAGCTTGTAGGGAGAGTTACCCATATCACAGACTTTGCCAAAATCCTGCCAACAAGAAAATAATCTGGCAACTACTGACTGTCATTGCTGAAGCCTTCATTGTACTGCCCGAGTATGGTGATAAGGACACAGATGCTTCCACCACAAGTGATCATTGATGAGCTGACATACACGCTTTCTTTCGCATCATAGAGGAGTGCCCAGGACTCATCGGGAGAACCACAGATACACTGACGTACATCAGAGATCCAAGAAACAATGAATATCTGAACCAACTGTGGATCAAGCTAAACTATGTGGTCGCAATCCATGCAGCAGGAAAGTGCAGAGACTATTCACGTCAAAAGAAAGGCCTGTAATCCAGAACCCAGCCAAGCAGCCAAGCAGGAAAGCAGGCTGGCACATAATGTCCTGTTTCGTCTAGTCACTGACTATCCAGAAATGGTGGGAAGGCCTGCAGAGGTTGATGTCATCACCTTCCCCAGAGACCCAGCTAACACTGCACACATGGGAACACTTCTCCATGTATTCATGCTCCAGGTGGAGCTGTCCAACGTTCAGTGAGAGTACCTGAGGAGATTCCGGTGAAACTTACCGCTGTGGGACAGATCGAGAAGAGCAGGCAAGCGAACTTCACTCTTTTGTTTTATTTTTTTATTTTTTATGGTTATTTGATTCCCATTTTTGATTTGATTTTGAATGTTACCATTTTTTCCATTTTTACCATTTTTTAATTTTTTCACATTTAAACAGGTTCCAGCATGTCTTCCGAACTAAAGCAAATTCGGGGGGTGGACTGGGAATTGACCTATTTTGAATATGCTCAATGAATGTGACTCACCAATGAGGCTAGTCTAACCTTTTTCCATAGCCTCGCAAGGGAACTGTATCTTGCAAGCAGAGACAATCGTCGCCCACAAGAGGGGGGACACTTACGAAGCACAAGACACTTTATGTTACAAACTTTCTGAGAAATAATCATGGAGTACACGAAAAGAATTAAAACTCTGACATTTGACTCATGATCGAAATGGGGGCCCAAAATAGTAGCTTGGTCCTCCCGCAGTCAGAAGGGCGCCCCCACTGTCCTGGAAGAAAATGCTGCAAATTGTCCTACCGAACAATAATGTGCATATGTATAATGATTATTATTGTTTTTTTGTCACTAACAATCAGAACTGCCTTTTTCATTGGTGCACGAAACATTCCGATTTCAGTGACCCACCAGACAATGTATGTACGAATCCCACGAAAGCCCCCATACCCTATATAGTCATTACGGTTCCAAGAAAACCTGGTGGTAAAGTAAACAAACTAAAATTGAATGTAATTAGCAGTAATCCATACACATTTGAGGTAACGAATGAAGAGAAAAGCTGGAGACAGGGTCAGCGCGGAATGAATGAAAACGTAGCACTGACCACTACACGCACACACACACTCTGGTCACACGAACAAGGGCAAGTGTCAATGGCTACAGAACCTCGAACGATGGCAACAGAACGTAAGAGACTTCCTACCGAACAACCAGTTCCAGAAAATAGTGGAAGTAACCAAGAGGAAGCAAGCGAAAGGCCAACTAAAGAAGATATAACCAAAGCACTCAAGAAGACAGAGACAGCTGCACAAGAATTCACTGCAAAGACACAAATGCTGATAGACCATTTGTTCCCGTTTATAGCTAGAGCAAAGAAACTTCATGAGGAACTGAAAAATAGAACCACAGTGACTATCGCAGCAAGCACATCAGTTCCTACAAGCACCAGGCCCACGATGCGGCCACATGTTGGACAGACGAATACACAGGTGGTGGTTAAAGGAGCCCTACGAGAGAATGCAAGAGGAGAAGAAGAGACAAACAAAACCTTCTCCTGCCACAGCGATACAGTTAATGAAGCCTGCTCCGCCAACAAGCATGCCCGAGAATCCTCCAGCAAGAGAAAGTCACACAGACGCATTTAGAGACGTATCTATAGCTAACTACAAAAAGACATTAAGAATCAAGAGAAGCCCACACGAATATAACAATGAACTGAACGACTACCTGGATAGCACAGCACATCTGGGAAACAACATTTGGTACCAACACATGAAGGAAGTCAGAAGAAGTTAGCTGAAGGAGAATGCTACGTCTGCGCACTCCTACCGTACAGCATAGGAAAATCGAAGATCTTCGTGGCTGTAGAAATTGATGTCCCGACAGCACACTGTCTGTCACACATAGCAATGTGCAACACCAGAGGACAATTCATGGGGAGAGATGCCTCACTGATATGGGCAACAGAAACAGCATACCCTGATGAAGATGACTATATCCAAGACATCAAGACAAGAAACAGAGCTCACACCAGGAATCACGTGATTAGGTATTCAAAGCCAGAAGCACCAGTAGCAGATACAAGGTAGGAGATAGACCTGAGACTGAACGTCCAAGGAAAAACTCCAGAAGAAGCCCAAAATTGGAAGAATAGAGGCCAGATGCAGATTTGGGGAACAGTGCTTTCTCCAAACGGATGGGAAGAAGGAGTTGTAATCTGCCGAGCGTGGATGGTCCTTGGAGCCTGCAAGGAAGCAATAGAGAACTCTCAGAGATTATGCAAACCCCTATGGCCGAAGTTGGTAAAGCTGCTGACATGGGTCGAAGACAGAGGAGGACCCTTGCAGATAGTACCGCTGGAATACCCGAAACTGTGCTTCAGAAACAATGGCACAAGGAAGATGGAAGAGAATCAAAACTGCGGACGAATCTTTGAAGCTACGGGAATGACGCAAGGGACCGCAGTAATCATGGACCATTACTGGGTGTGTGGATCCAAGGCATATGTAAGACTACTGAAAAATTGGGGAGGCATATGCACACTAGTGAACGTCCACGTTCCTGCACTAGTGATCCCAAAAAATGACCTGAGTATTGACAGTTTCCCGAAAGCAGATGCTCATCTAAGGAAGAGGAGATCTGTGGAATCGGTATCCCAGATAGAGAGAGAAAATTACTTTTCTGACAAATCAGAAGAAGCATTCTATGCAAACCCATACGAACACAGGCTGTTTAGCCTCACCTGAACAGTATTCACAACACTACTCTTGCCACATATCCAAGTTGGAGTTAATGCTAAATGGTTGCAGATAACCAGATTAGGGATGTCACGGTATTCGTTTTATGGCGGTACAATAACCTTCTTGCCAAATGACGGTATATCATGGATATCGCGGTATAGCAGGTGGAGTTAACTAATCTTAACAAATATTTTCTTAAAAGGTCATACATTGACAGATTTATCATCACAAACAAATAATAGCTTTTCTTAAGTGGTCATTTAGGCTTTTAGCTCCCCCTCTGGCTACTGGTGAAGATGAACCTGTTGCCATCTTGATAATCTGCATGCCACAGATCAATGGAGGCTGATGGTAGTATGAGCTTGTTTGCATACACACACAAACAAAACACACTCTCTCTTGACGTTACAGCCTTTAGTTTACTTGCGGGCCAAAAGGTGTTCAATAATCACGGACATGTTAACCTTTGGTATGGCAGCAGGGAATACCCACAGAGATGAGTGAATTTTGTGGTGTGACTTATCATAAGTAAATTCAATTATGGAACCAGGGAAATCCTCCATTGTCATATGTTTAGAAAACATTAGCCATTATAAATATGTAAACCCCAAAGCCGCCAACCCAAAGTAAATCCTTTTCCTTTTTGGCACTGTATTTATTCTTCCTATTGCTAACATATTGATTTTGTGTCCGACAGGTGTGGTTTACGGAATGGCATTGAAAACTGCTCCAACTGAAACTACTTGTATAAAAAAAAAAAAAAGAAATTTTTAACATAGCCTTTCGCATTTGATGTTCTTTAACTTACCATCAAGTCAATGCTTTTTAGTTAATTTACAAATACGCAGGCAGGATTTTCCAGCTGTAGCATGGTAGCATTTTGAAACTTGTCTCTGCACATATTTAGCTGATACCCTAGGAATCTAAGGCGGCTGCAGAATTGGTCTTTCATGGCGCTCACTCGTTGATCGCCTTGAATGAAAGAGTGACTAGTGGAAGTGTTATAATGCACATTTTGAGCAATGAGTTTGCTGCTCATTCACAGGTCATCGCTTTGAGAATTGGCCTTGACTTGCATTTTTTTGGAACCACATGGCATGGGCATCATGATCCCTCGCTGCCACAAAGTTTGTTTTGACAACTCTTTATCCCATTAAAAGAAGAAAAGTCACTTGTGTGCGGTCTGAAAGCCCATGTCATTCTGTTTCTTTTAATGTCATAGCCAACACAGACACACCGAAAGATTGCATAGTGATCTAATCACTATAGCTTGTTTACCATCTGCCTGGTATATTATGAAGGTCTGATGTCGGAGTCACCACTGACCATGTAATCCTAAATGGACAGCGTTCACTGGGCGCTGTTGATTTCTTTCTTGATTCCTGCAATACATGTTCATCTACCTTCTTAAAGATAATGGCAAAAAAAACTTTGAAAATGACAAAGTTAAAATACATATCGGCACAAATATGGCTTAGACCACTACTTCACCACAGCCCCCTCATTACCATTTTCCCCAGGTCTATGTCCATTAGGACCCTTGTGATACGAGTTTAGAGGGAGGAATGCTTTCATGGGTGGTGTCACAAATTGAGAATAGACATAAGAAATATTTCACCCCAATTGCTTTGGATACTTCAAATTGAATGTAGAATCTGTCCTGCTGCTTGAGTCCAGTGACATATTTAGAAGGCAGGTAGGTGAAGGATAAGTAGAAGCAACTCTATTGCCAATGTGCAAATCTACACAGAGGAGAGTGGGACGGGGGGAGTTTATTTACTAGCAGAAAGCACTGATAGGCCCAGTGTTCACACAGTTTACAGCAGGGTCGGATCGGGGCATAAAATTGTATCGGGCACCAACATAAAAGTGGCCCACAGTTGCAAATGGGAATTCATTCCTTTCGGAACACTGTTTGAATAGTACCCAAGGGGGAGATTTTCGATAAAATGTGATGCAAATTTTACATTTAAAGGAATATTTATTCAGAAACAGTGGTCAAAACTATTATTTGCATAGTGCAGTCACTCATCAAACTGCCCCACTTTGGCCAATAAAGTGGCCCACTTTGACCCAAAAAACTGGCCCACACAAGCATTTTGCATTTTTAGTTCGGCCATGGGCCTATTGCCCTAAAGTCCAGTCCATGCCTGGTCTACAGAGCTAAAGTTGTTTGTGGACATGCATCAGATGGGCATCCAGTCATTCCCCCCTTTGAATTCTGGAATGTGTAGTTCCCCATCTTTCAAATTGGTGGGAAAACTACAAATACTTCAAATACCAGAATTCTAAACAGAACTGGATGGCTATCTGATCCATGACCATGAGAAACTTAAGCTCCTTGAATCTAAACCTTGGGCAGAGTAATTTGATATGCATGACTTCAGTGGCCGTCCTTTTTTTTAATAACAATTTGCAAAGCCAGAGTTAGAGCTGTTCCAGTGTGTGTTTGCTCAGTGCAGTAGGACCTTAACTTACTGAACTAACGGCACATGATGCCAGGCCAGGCTGAATCAATATATTTCTGCTCCTGCTGGCTGAATGGTTGCTAAGCAAAGTGCTCCTGGCTCTACTGTTTTGCAAGTCACTGAATGTGTTTATTACATTTATTTACATATGAACAAAAGGAAAAATAAAATGCTCACTTTCAGTTCAGGCCCTCAGCTCACCCTCGTGATGTCCCTGTGGTCTTGCTAATTGCAAATTGAAAATCGGGAAAATCACCTTAGAAGATTTGACCTGTAGCGCGGAGCAGCATGACTGCGTGAAAACGTTTTAAATCTATATGCTGCCTTTCAAATAAATAATGCCTGAAACAAAATAACTTTGTTCTAGTTTGCCCATGAAATACAGGCCTGGCGGAGTCTATGAACTGGAGTCTCTGTTATGCTTATAGAGCCAGTAGGTCAGCTCATTGTTACCAGATTTTCATGGGGAACACAAAGGTTCAGGCACTGGGTAGCTTTAAACACAATTTGAGCAAAGTCGGCTGATTTTTGATCCGACTCTACTGATCACAGAGAAAGAGCGATCACGCAGTAAAGCTGCATTTAATAATGTGGCCTCACTTTCCCTATGCTCTTGTCTGCCAAACAAGGCCGCCTTGGCAGACGGCACATCCAACAGTGCAAGACCAAGATTGCGCAGCACTTGCTTACTGCAGCCTTTCCCAATCAGATTGAAAAGCGCACTTAATGGTATAAACGGTATACCGGTATAAAAAAACGTGATGGTTATTATTGTTCGATTAAGTTGTTCACGGTATTTTTAATGGTATACCGTTATACCATTACATCCCTGAACCAGATGGGAGTTATTGCAGAACATCAACACCACCATAAAAGGATTTAACGTGATTAAAGAGGAACTAAGAGCAATCCGATTAATGACCCTCCAGAACAGATATGTACTTGACATGATCACAGCGATGGATGGAGGTGTTTGCACAAAAATTGGAGAATCATGTTGCACATTTACACCTTCGTATGATGAAGAAAATGGAACCTTAACAGAAGCCATAAGTATGTTGACATACCTGAAGAACCAGATGATTGACAAAACCGATGAAGTGGATGATGACAGCTGGTTTGGAACAATATTCTCATGGGTCCCACAATGGATGGCAGACATATTCAAATTTCTGGGAGCCCTGCTGGTGATGATACTGCTAGGATTCTGCAAGATAATCATCACACAGTGCCAGAAAACTGCGAAGGAAGCCATTGGGATGAAAATCATGGTCGATGTCGAACCTGGATGGAAGTCAAGAGACCTAACTGATGAAGAAATAAGAAACTTTGTGAAGGCCAGCAAATTTGCGCCAGAAGGAACAAAGTTTGCATACCCCAGAAAACGAAGAAGGTATGAAGGGAAATTGATTTACTGCAGCCCAAATGGGCAATACCAGCTAATGACCTGGAACAAAGATGAACACGTAAAAACAACAGGAAGTCTGAAAGGAGTGATACAAATATGGACTCCAAAGATGCACATGTTCACACCATCATGTACAAACCCAGAAGACGAAGAATTGGATATAGAAGCACCAAGCAATTATAACCTAAAGGAAGAAGAAAAGGTGGTCAATAAACTGACCAGAGGGGTGTGTGTAGAGGAGGTCCCAAATATGGCCTGCACTCCAGCCACCCATGTCGAGATGCCAGAAGCATACTCGCCAAGATATGTGACGTATAAGGAGCAAATGAACCAACAGAGAGCCACTGTGGGGCTCTGTCCAATACCCATCAGAAGGACATGCATACCTATTGAAGCACTTATCACCAGACAACCGTGGGCTGCAAGGTACCCATTGAGACAGTCATACCAGCAGCTGATACGAAACTAAGATTACTTACAAACGGTCCCCAAAGAGGTACATAGAGCCTTAATGGAAGGCAAATGGTGACGACATAAGAGCCCAAACGGATGTGACGTATATAAAACAACGAGCAAAAGATGATACACAAGGACGAAAATGTAAAGAATATTGATGTGATAGACATATAAGAAGATGCAACGTTGCAGTACAAAAAAACGTAACCAGGATCGAAGTGTGCAACTGACTGAATGCATGTAAATAGGCTCGGAATGCAAGAAGCCAAGTAAACGGTACTGCTTGCAATGCTTAGTAGAGGAAAAGAGCAGCATGCGCCAGGTATATATCTACCTCAATGAAGCACGCTATACAAGTGCGACTCCATTTTGTGAAGCAGAATTAAACCCATATTGCAAAGGACTAACAAGACCAAGATTCATATTCCAGCTAAAGCCAAAGGAGAGCGTGGAATCAAAACTCCGTAAGAAGTAGCTCATGCCTGGGAATTCGAGGTCAACCTAAGGAAGGGTGGAGAGCAGAAACCTCAGAGAATCAAAACTTCAGAGCATACCAGCCAGCCAGTGAAGGTCGAGATAAGGAGGCCCCAGGTAGGTGGCGAGGCTATGGAAGAATTAAATACATGAAAAGAGGGAAAATGAAGAAGATTCACGGTGAACAGACACATGACCAGCCCAGGGCAAGAGGTACCAACGTCTGATGTCACCCAGAACCCAGGATGCCATAACTTTTCCTGATAAAAACTACAGTTTCAAAGCCGTCCTCAGCCAACTAATTGACACATAGCCCGAGAGGTACTGATTGATGGAAGGGAGGCAGGGTGAATCTTGGGGCACTCCGCATCTGGGTGTCCATTTTGCATGATGCTAATTAAAGTGGAGATTTATGCCTAGGGGTGTAACCCACCCAATCACAATGGACCAAATAATCTAGGGTCCTATAGCTTGTAGAACCAATAAGACGTCGTAGTTGTAGTGACGTCTAACGTGAATGATGTAGTGGGATGGCGTAGATGCCCACCAGATTAGAGTTATCCAATCCGCATGCTCTGTTACCATATACAGATATAGCACCTATACTTAAATTACCTTTCCGACCAATAGAATTGCATGACAAACATATGAGTTTTGCACGTCAATTGATGACGAGGTTTGCCCATAAAAGTTGCTGTCTGATTGAAGAATGTGGAAGTTGAAGCGAGACAGGCGATCGCGACTCTGTTGATTACCATTTGTTTCCCCGTTTTTTGTACTTGTCATTAAACGGACTTCCCTTTGCCAAACTATTGAGTTGTCCTTATTGAATTGTGTCGGAGTAAGTTAATCCTGCACCCTAACCTCCTCAAGGTGCAGCTATCTTGTCTTACAGGTACTAGAGGGTGAGCTCTGACCTATGGGCCCGTCAGAGGACGCTCCGCCCTCCTGTACACTTGGTAGCAGAGGATGGTTCGACCATCAACTATTGATTAATTAATACTAAGGCACCCATAGACCGTCCGCACAAAGTAACTCTAGGCCTTCAGCAATATCACAAGTCCTTCGCCATTCGGCTGAGTAGACTGAGAAGCTTCCTGTGGACAGTGATAGAAGTCCATCAAATCTGCAGTAGCTCTGAAGGAATCTGCCTTTCCAAGCATAACCCTTCTCATTCCCACGGGCAGCGGACCGGACGAAAAGACCGCAAGAGGCGGGAAAAAAGGAGGGGTGGTGATCCCGAAGTTCCAGAGAGGAAAAGATGCGAGCGGTGAGTGAAACAATAAACTCATTACTTTGGCAAATTTCTTATAGGCATTAGAACAAGTAAGGGAAAGGCAACGGAGGGTGGCGGAGAAAAATAAAAATAGTCAGAAGTAGAGAAGACTGTATATATATAAGGGGTTAATGAGTCGAGTATAAATTGATAAAAAGTAGAGGTTACTGGGAGGACACCCGAGAGGAAAAAGTAGAGGATACCGGGAGGACACCTGAGAGGAAAAAGTAGAGGATACCGGGAAGGCACCGGAGAAGAAAAAGTAAAGAGGATTCGCCTTGTTTCTGCGTTTTAATACAGCGGTCAGAAGAAACGTGAACTGAGAGCCCACATAATGGGGGACAATTAGACTACGGTGACGATTAAAGACGGCAATAAAGGGGTTTGTTTAAACCCCATGTCGGGGTATTGATTAGAAGGCAGGTATATGTGTGTCCAGCTTGTCTCCGTCTAGTCTGTCAAATGTCTGTCATGCGTGTCCTGTTATATGTCAAATGTAAAGAACTGTATCATTGATTGGTTGAAATGAAGGTTGGGCTTTACGCGATTCTGTAACTAAGAGGGAATTGCCCATGGATTGATATTCTTGAGTAAATTGATGATATAGAATTTTGGCGGGAAAGATTGGATTGGAGCTTGCGTATTTGGTGCTCGCTCATGCTGTTGGACGTGTGAAGATTGTATAACATATTATTTGTAACGAAATTTGAGAATGGAGGAGGTTACCCCACTTGCCCATTTGTGCAAGAAATTGCCCAAACACGCACCCAAGCTTAAGGTGTATAGTACGGAGTGGGTTAAGGGTACCACCCACAAAATGTTTATGCCATGGCCACAGAACGGGTCGTTAACTAAAGCCATTTTACAGCATATGACTATTTATCTACATGCCACATACACAGGCAAGAAACTAGAGAAATGTCTTGCTGTTCTAGAACTGTGGAAAATGTTCGAACAGCCAAAGGAGGAAGAGCCTCCTGCAGACTGGATACTAAATGTATGCACGGAGGGGGGTGAGATGCCTACCGCGCCACCAGCCCTGCCTGAGTCAGAGATTGAGGGGAGTAAGTCGGAGGGACTCTACCCTTTAGAGGAGCTTAAGGCATCTACGGGGTACAGTAACCCCGCGTATGAGTCACCTACGTACAGTAGTGACGAAATCAAGGAGAAGGAGCAGAAAATTCATCTTACCTTCGCATTCCCGAGGGACCAGGAGAGACGCGATGATAAAAAGAGGGATCAAGCACAGACAAGTGCACCCCTTAATAAAGAGAGAGAGGGAACGGGATGGAAAGGAAATGAAGATAAAGCTGATGAGATAGCATTTGCAAAAGATGAATGGATAAGAGGACAGATATTGTTGAAACCTGATTTTAAAGGAAGTGATGATATGAGGCCGAGAGAGAAGTCTGATGAGGCACAGAGAAGGGAAAAAGAGAAGGAAAAGGAAGTAAGGGACGAGAGAATAAGAAAGAGAGATAGGCTGAGGTGAGAACAGCTTTATCGCGAGGAGCAAGAAAAACAGCTCGATCGCAAACAGAAGGCAGCCTATGACCAGTACAGACAAATCAGCAAAGGTTGGAAGAAGAGCAAAGAGTACGTGAAAAGAGAGTAAAGAGACGGGAAGATGAGGAAGTTAGAAGGGCAAAGGAGCAGAGAAATGAAAGAAGAAGGGAAGAAGATAAGACTAGAGAAGAAGCGAGGAAGCACAAGGAAGTCGATGATGATATTGAACGCAAATGTAGACAGAGAGCATGCAATCTCGAATATCTGGAGCGGGAAGTTAAGAAACCCGGTCCTGTTGTAGAATGGGAAGACACTGAACAATTCTTCCCTGCCAACGAGTCAGTGTCAGGCACGGATGGGGTTCATATCGAAGATGACTTCGACACCAGAAGCATCAGAGAAACGATCGATAAGATATATGATGAGATGGGGTTAGAACGTATATCTCAAGGGGGAAGGGAAGACGAGCGCTTGGAAAGCACTCAACTATATGACACCAAGGATGTCACTCGAAGTTGTGGGAGCAGGGGACTGTCCTTGGACAGGTTAGAAATTAGTAAGAATTAAGAAGATGCAAGGAGTTGCGTGAACTGGGAACAATCAGCGTCCGACTCTGGTGAGGAGACGGAGGACGAGACACACGAAAAAGGGAGACAACGCGAGAAGCGGCTCCCAAGGGACCAAGGGGTACAGTGGTCAGATGCCAGCGAGTCCGAACCTAGGGCATCAGAGTCTGCCGCGCAGCCTGGCCAACATGAGGGAACACCCCGCGGTCAGAGAGGTGTGCCAACACCTGCCTATGCAGACAGATTGAGGACATTGCCAAGTAGACGGTGATGCGGGAGTGCTACTCCAGCGATAGGCAGGAGAGCTATGGGGAAAGAGAAGGAATACTGCGCATTTCTATTCCCGCTGCTAGAAAAGAGGGGCGCAAGACCACAATATATTCCATGGCCACACATGGATCGAGAGAACCTGAAAAACAAGCTTCCAATGCTGACACCGGGATCCAGGAAGTCGATACACAAGCTAGAAAAAATGACAGGGGGTGTCACGTTAGCTATAGGGGACATTAAGGGTCTCCTGATCGCCATACTTGGTGAGAGAGCAGACGATGTGTGGAAGCGGGCTGGGGACCCTGGGGTAACCATAATTAACAATACCCATGATGGAGCACCATTCAATAATTGTAGGGCAGCAGTCTGGACCCAGACACTTCCGATATGGGAGCTATAATGACTCGAAAAATGAAGGAGTCAGAGGATCCGTTGATTTATATCCAGAATTTCAAGACACATGGGTGCTCGAAACACATGAATCTTGGTCGAAATCCATCCCTGTATTCTACCATATATTTTGCCAAGGGTTGCCTGAACTAGTGCAGAAACAGCTTAAGAATTGGTAGGACTAGAAGCTAAACCATAGGCCGAAATACAGTTGACGATTGCACACTACTGTAGATTGTTGCAAGAAAAGAATCGAAAAAAGGAGGCAACTCGTAAGGGTGAGGAAGCGAAGCTGGTGCAAAGGAAACTCTCAAAGTATGCTCTTCAAGGAGCTATGCTGACCAGCCCAGCTGAATCAAGCGTACAACAGGGGACTAACCTGCTGCAGAACAACCAGGGTAACAAAGGATTTTACCCAAGGGGAAGGGGATTCAGAGGGAGAGGATGGCAGAATAATCAGGGAGGGTTTCAAGGTAATCCGGGAGGTTTCCAGAATAATCAAGGGGGGCTTCAAAACATAGAGACGGGCAGTCCAGATATACCAAATGGACAGATGGCCCGACCACCTCCAGTGTGTTGGCTGTGTGGAATAACAGGACATTTGGCATGCGCGTGCAGAAGCCAAGGCGCATGGCCAAATGGACAAGGAATAGGAACAGGCATGGTGAACCAGCCTGCCTTCCCGCAACAGGGCGGCGAACAGAATCACACAGCGCAGCAGCAAGCACCGGGCGAGCAGCAAGGTGTTCAACCCACGAACATGGGGAACTTGCCACAAGGGCAATCCCATCAGGCACCGCTGCAAATATCACAGGGAACAAACCCCAAAGGGGGCGTCAACCCTGGAAATGGAGGAAATCCACAAGTATACAGTGGACCGAACGTATACATGAAATAGGACAGTTCGCTGGGAACCCTGATGTGTTCTATCCTATCAGTGACACCAGACCCTAACAGGGAACCTAGGGTAAATGTCGGCATAGGGGGGAAAGAATATTCCTTCTTAGTTGACATGGGTGCTACACGCATGTGCATACGAGAAGGCAAGTTTTCCTTCTCCGGCCAGGCCATAGATACTCAGAGTTTTACAGGAGCTCACAGCAGAGTTCCCTTTACGGACAATCTCCCAGTCTCTGTGGGGGATTGTGAAATGAATGTACCCTTGGTATATTCACGCCAGACCCCAGTAAACATTTTGCGTCCAGATTTAATGACAAAGTTGAATATGACTATATCATTCACAGAGGAGGGCATAGTATGCTCCACTCCAGGAATGCATTATTCTAACGTGTGCGACATGATCAGAGCATACTCACGACACATAGCCATGAGAGCTATACCATCAGAACCGGAAGTCTTCGCATATGGCGTGCGTGTGCTTATGGCGGGATTGCCTGGCCTCGCAGATAGAACTATGAGAACCCCTGATGAGTTTCTATTCAGACCAAGAATACCTATGCATGAAGAAGAGGGACAAGTATTTCCCTTATCGATACATATTGCAGCAGTACGATGGAAGGTACTAATGGTCGAAGGGTTTGACGACAAAGGCAGACAATGGTGTGCAATTATCGCCATTGAAGAAGGGTACCGAGTGACTGACGTCACCGATGATGATCTGTTCGAAGAACACCCTGACTTAGAAGAGACGAGGGTGGAAGTAAGTCTCATATTCTGGGTCAAAATGATCAAACGAGAAGTACCTCAGAGAATGATGTTGGCACTGATCCGCCCGCATACTTTGACGACGATATGGCCCAGGTGCCTGGTTCAGTATGGACTACAGGACCCTATGATGTAGACCTCCTGAAAGGGACAGGAGAAGTGAAAATTAAACTGAAACCAGGAGCAATTTTACCAAGAGTGCGACAATATCCTATGTCCAGAGAAGCGGATGAAGGGATCGCAAAGACAATTTCCGCTATGATGGAACAGGGCATCCTAGTGATGTCAGAATCACCCTGTAATACGGTGATTTATCCTGTCAAGCAATCAAAGGGAGGGTCTTGGTGTTTAATCCAAGATTTAAGAGCATTAAACGATATTGTTGAAGCTGAGTTCCCTCTAGTCCCTAATCCATCTACAATCCTATGCAACATACCCACTGAGGCAAAATATTTCACAGTGATTGATTTGAAAAATGCTTTTTTCTCAATCCCGTGCACCGTGATTCACAAGATCTGACGTCCTTCACGTTAAGACAAATGCGCCTAAAAAGTACGAGGTTGCCGCATTGCTACTTTGAGTCCCCATCCATTTTCAACAGAGTCTTGCAAATGGTCCTAGTCAATATTACAGTAGACAGTGTTGTTTTGCAGTACGTGGATGACATTCTGATCTGCAGCACCACTGAAGAACAATGCAGACGCGATTCTATCAAGCTACTGACTATATTGGCTGAGAAAGGATATAAGGTTGACAAAGAAAAGTTACAATATTGTCAACAATAGGTGCTGTACATAGGCCAGCTAATCTCGCATGAAGGAAAAAAGGTCACCCCAGAAAGGGCTGAAGCTATCATGAACACAGCTAAGCCGCTCACGATAAAACAAATGCAGAGCTTCCTAGGCCTGTGCAATTAAGTGAGAGCATGGGTCTTCGATTATAGCTCATATACAAAGCCCTTGCTCCAGGCCCTGAAGAAGGCCCGAGCGATAAAAGAAAAAATGGAGTGGACTGAAGCGATAGAAGAGGGGTTCACAGAACTCAAGAGAGCAATTTGCGCTGCTCCAGTTCTCGGAATTCCCAATTATGCAGAGGAATTCTACCTGTTCTCGCACACGAATGGCAGCGTTATGACGGCAGTGCTCGCTCAAAAAACCTGGTTGGGATACAAGCCGCTGGCATATTACAGTGGGAATCTGGACCAAGTAATGAGAGGCCAGTTCCCATGCGAACAAAGCAGAGCTGCTGCAGCGTTCACCATAAAAAAGGCAACAACTATTGTGATGGGATGCTCCATGACATTATACGTCGAGCACTCATTATTTGCCATACTAGAGAAACCGAAAGGTACACTGACATCTCAAGGGCCTCTGCCTGAGAGGTGATTATATCAAATCCATCGATCAAAATAGTTTGATGTAAAACAGTAAACCCAGCCACGTTCATAGCAGAGCCAGTCACTGAAGGAGAGCCGATACATGACTGCGCAAATTATGAAGAATTCTATGATAAAATCCCCGGGGTGAAGGAAAATGCCCTGGCAGGTGGTGAAATTGTTTTCATCAACAGTTCTTCAAGAATCGACCAAGAAGACGGACAAAGATATATGGGCATTGCCGTAATAAAACACATAGCAAATGGAGAATTCCAAGTACTCGTTAGTGCACAAATACCATCTCATTATTCAGCACAGGCTGCAGAGTTATTGGCGTTGATACTCACCATTGAGAATCATGCAGACCAGGAAGTAACAGTGTACAGTGACTCCGTCTATGTGACGTCCACAGTGCACGCTGGACAGGCGCGCTGGAAGAGGAGGGGCTACCTCCGAGCAGATTGCACGCCAGTGCAGCACGCAGCCTTATTGGACAGACTGATCAAGGCACTACAGCTCCCAGTGGGCATAGCGGTCAGGAAATTCCCCGCCCATACTCACGGGACAGATTTCGTGTCACGTGGAAATCACGCAGCAGACACGGAAGCCAAGCGTACGGCATCCAAAAATGAGACAATCATGGAAGTAGAAGTGGCACGCTCCCATGAACGTATGATGATAGCTCGGGCCACACCAGAGGCCTATAGTAATATGGGGCAAACCCAATTGATGGAGCTACAAGGGGAGTCACCACAGGACGAAAAGAACCTGTGGAAGCGTAGATGGTGTTCTTTAAACCCCTCAGATGGATTGTGGAGGCAAGACAGCACCGCTAAACCAGTAATGCCTGTAGCCCTACTAAAGATAGAATTGGAGCAATTACATTACCCGTTCCATATGACAAAAGAAAATCTAGCTGCAACGCTCGCAGAAGACTGGTTAATAGCGAATATAGCAGAGCAAGTTGCATTCTTTATAAGGAACTGCATAATCTACCAGCAGTTCACAACTGGGCACACATTCAAAGTAGTAAGAGGAGTCATCCCCTGGCCAAATGTGCCATTTTAGCACTTGCATGTCGATTATGTCGACATGGTTCAAGTATGTAACGGGTACAGGTACTTAATTGTAGTGGTGTGTCCATTCTCCAGATGGATAGAAGCAGGTCCCTGTACACACCCAGACTCAACCTGTGCTGCCAAACTCCTGGTGAGGGAAATGTTCCCTAGATGGGGGGTGTGCTAGGTAATGAGGTCAGATAACGGGGCTCACTTTGTTAATGAAGTATTTGAACAGATTAGCTTGTTGCTTGGTATAAAGCACAAGTTCTCATCGGCATATCATCCAGAGGAAAATGGTGTATGTGAGAGGCTCAACGGCTTGTTAAAGGAAGGAGAATGAGGAGCCCCCTTACCCCTCGAGATAGAGCTAGATGTCCACCCGAGAGGTCCTGGGAACCGAGTTGTCGGAATATCTGAACTGCATGCCATCAAGCCTCGCTGTCATTTCAGACCAAATACAGCAACGCCGAACAGGGTGCAGTACAACACCAGACCCAGAGGGAGGTGCTGAAACAGACACAGCTCAAGGTCTCCGTGTGCCACTCATCTTCCCTGGTGACACATTACTGGTGAGAAATCACACAAAGAAAAGGTGGGACGAGCCAAGATTCAACGGCCCTTTCATCGTAGAGGACTGCACTCCCTTAGCCGTGAAACTGCAAGGCAGGAGAGCTTGGATCTTCATAAATGACATTAAACCTTATATCGGTGAGATCCCTTTAGCTACACCCCACCGCTAAGAACCTACAGACAATGGGGAAGAACCATAGCACATTCAGACGAGAGCTATGACGAGGAAGAAGGACGCATGAGCAGGAGAACCAAGACAAATAACCCAGATGCAAATTGTGTCTTTAAACTGAACAGTTCCTCCAAGCAAAGGGGGATAAAGGACAGAACGAACACTCTGTGCACTCTAGTTGCAGGGTGAAGAAGAGAATCGCGCATCTAAGCCACAAAACACTGATAATACAATCTTTTGAATCAGGCCATATCCAAGCATTTTTGGTAAATGAGACTTTTGCAGACTAAGCAAAAGTTAAGAACATCACACAGTCACATGAATCAACCAACACCCAGACTTTGTTTTGCAGCACTTATGACATCCCCCAACAGGAATATTACAAGAGATGTGCTGTCCTGTTTTCAGTTAGTACTAGAGACATATCCATCGCTTGTAGGGAGAGTTACCCATATCACAGACTTTGTCCAAAATCCTGCCAACAAGAAAATAATCTGGCAACTACTGACTGTCATTGCTGAAGCATTCATTGTACTGCCCGAGTACGGTGATAAGGACACAGATGCTTCCACTACAAGTGATCATTGATGAGCTGACATACACGCTTTCTTTCGCATCATAGAGGAGTGCCCAGGACTCATCGGGAGAACCACAGATACACTGACGTACATCAGAGATCCAAGAAACAATGAATATCTGAACCAACTGTGGATCAAGCTAAACTACGTGGTCGCAATCCATGCAGCAGGAAAGTGCAGAGAGTATTCACGTCAAAGGAAAGGCCTGTAATCCAGAAACCAGCCAAGCAGGAAAGCAGGCTGGCACATAATGTCCTGTTTCGTCTAGTCACTGACTATCCAGAAATGGTGGGAGGGCCTGCAGAGGTTGATGTCATCACCTTCCTCAGAGACCCAGCTAACACTGCACACATGGGAACACTTCTCCATGGTATCATGCTCCAGGTGAAGCTGTCCAACGTTCAGTGAGAGTACCTGAGGAGATTCCGGTGAAACTTACCGCTGTGGGACAGATCGAGAACAGCAGGCAAGCGAACTTCACTCTTTTGTTTTATTTTTTTATTGTTTTATGGTTATTTGATTCCCATTTTTGATTTGACTTTGAATGTTACCATTTTTCCCATTTTTCCCATTTTTTAATTTTTTCACATTTAAACAGGTTCCAGCATGTCTTCCGAACTAAAGCAAATTCGGGGGGTGGACTGGGAATTTACCTATTTTGAATATGCTCAATGAATGTGACTCACCAAAGAGGCTAGTCTAACCTTTTTCCATAGCCTCGCAAGCGAACTGTATCTTGCAACCAGAGACAATCGTCGCCCACAAGAGGGGGGACACTTACGAAGCACAAGACACTTCATGTTACAAACCTTCTGAGAAATAATCATGGAGTACACGAAAAGAATTAAAACTCTGACATTTGACTCATGATCGAAATGGGGGCCCAAAATAGTAGCTTGGTCCTCCCGCAATCAGAAGGGCGCCCCCACTGTCCTGGAAGAAAATGCTGCAAATTGTCCTACCGAACAATAATGTGCATATGTATAATGATTATTATTGTTTTTTTGTCACTAACAATCAGAACTGCCTTTTTCATTGGTGCACGAAACATTCCGATTTCAGTGCACCCACCAGACAATGTATGTACGAATCCCACGAAAGCCCCCATACCCTATATAGTCATTCCGGTTCCAAGAAAACCTGGTGGTAAAGTAAACAAACTAAAATCGAATGTAATTAGCAGTAATCCATACACATTTGAGGTAACGAATGAAGAGAAAAGCTGGAGACAGGGTCAGCGCGGAATGAATGAAAACGTAGCACTGACCACTACACGCACACACACACTCTGGTCACACGAACAAGGGCAAGTGTCAATGGCTACAGAACCTCGAACGATGGCAACAGAACGTAAGAGACTTCCTACTGAACAACCAGTTCCAGAAAATAGTGGAAGTAACCAAGAGGAAGCAAGCGAAAGGCCAACTAAAGAAGATATAACCAAAGCACTCAAGAAGACAGAGACAGCTGCACAAGAATTCACTGCAAAGACACAAATGCTGATAGACCATTTGTTCCCGTTTATAGCTAGAGCGAAGAAACTGCATGAGGAACTGAAAAATAGAACCACAGTGACTATCGCAGCAAGCACATCAGTTCCTACAAGCACCAGGCCCACGATGCGGCCACATGTTGGACAGACGATACACAGGTGGTGGTTAAAGGAGCCCTACGAGAGAATGCAAGAGGAGAAGAAGAGACAAACAAAACCTTCTCCTCCCACAGCGATACAGGTAATGAAGCCTGCTCCGCCAACAAGCATGCCCGAGAATCCTTCAGCAAGAGAAAGTCACACAGACGCATATAGAGATGTATCTATAGCTAACTACAAAAAGACATTAAGAATCAAGAGAAGCCCACACGAATATAACAATGAACTGAACGACTACCTGGATAGCACAGCACATCTGGGAAACAACATTTGGTACCAACACATGAAGGAAGTCAGAAGAAGAAAGCTGAAGGAGAATGCTACGTCTGCGCACTCCTACCGTACAGCATAGGAAAATCGAAGATCTTCGTGGCTGTAGAAATTGATGTCCCGACAGCACACTGTCTGTCACACATAGCAATGTGCAACACCAGAGGACAATTCATGGGGAGAGATGCCTCACTGATATGGGCAACAGAAACAGCATACCCTGATGAAGATGACTATATCCAAGACATCAAGACAAGAAACAGAGCTCACACCAGGAATCACGTGATTAGGTATTCAAAGCCAGAAGCACCAGTAGCAGATACAAGGTAGGAGATAGACCTGAGACTGAACGTCCAAGGAAAAACTCCAGAAGAAGCCCAAAATTGGAAGAATAGAGGCCAGATGCAGATTTGGGGAACAGTGCTTTCTCCAAACGGATGGGAAGAAGGAGTTGTAATCTGCCAAGCGTGGATGGTCCTTGGAGCCTGCAAGGAAGCAATAGAGAACTCTCAGAGTTTATGCAAACCCCTATGGCCGAAGTTGGTAAAGCTGCTGACATGGGTCGAAGACAGAGGAGGACCCTTGCAGATAGTACCGCTGGAATACCCGAAACTGTGCTTCAGAAACAATGGCACAAGGAAGATGGAAGAGAATCAAAACTGCGGACAAATCTTTGAAGCTCCGGGAATGACGCAAGGGACCGCAGTAATCATGGACCATTACTGGGTGTGTGGATCCAAGGCATATATAAGACTACTGAAAAATTGGGGAGGCATATGCACACTAGTGAACGTCCACGTTCCTGCACTAGTGATCCCAAAAAATGACCTGAGTATTGACAGTTTCGCGAAAGCAGATGCTCATCTAAGGAAGAGGAGATCTGTGGAATCGGTATCCCAGATGGAGAGAGAAAATTACATTTCTGACAAATCAGAAGAAGCATTCTATGCAAACCCATACGAACACAGGCTGTTTAGCCTCACCTGAACAGTATTCACAACACTACTCTTGCCACATATCCAAGTTGGAGTGAATGCTAAATGTTTGCAGATAAACAGATGGGAGTTATTGCAGACCACCAACACCACCATAAAAGGATTTAGCACGATTAAAGAGGAACTAAGAGCAATCCGATTAATGACCCTCCAGAACAGATATGTACTTGACATGATCACAGCGATGGATGGAGGTGTTTGCACATAAATTGTAGAATCATGTTGCACATTTATATCTTCACATGATGAAGAAAATGGAACCTTAAAGAAGCCATAAGTATGTTGACAAACCTGAAGAACCAGCTGATTGACGAAACCGATGAAGTGGATGATGACAGCTGGTTTGGAACAATATTCTCACGGGTCCCACAATGGATGGCAGCCATATTCAAATTTCTGGATGGCAGCCATATTCAAATTTCTGGGAGCCCTGCTGGTGATGATACTGCTAGGATTCTGTGTTATCAAGATAATCATCGCACAGTGCCAGAAAACTGCAAAGGAAGCCATTGGGATGAAAATCATGGTTGATGTCGAACCTGGATGGAAGTCAAGAGACCTAACTGACGAAGAAATAAGAAACTTTGTGAAGGCGAGCGAATTTGTGCCAGAAGGAACAAAGTTTGCATACCCCAGAAAACGAAGAAGGTATGAAGGGAAATGGATTTACTGCAGCCCAAATGGGCAATGCCAGCTAATGACCTGGAACAAAGATGAACATGTAAAAACAACAGGAAGTCTGAAAGGAGTGATAAAAATATGGATTCCAAAGATGCACACGTTCACACCATCATGTACAAACCTAGAGGACGAAGAATTGGATATGGAAGCACCAAGCAAGGATAACCTAAAGGAAGAAGAAAAGGTGGTCGATAAACCGACCAGAGGGGGGGGTGTAGAGGAGGTCCCAAATATGGCCTGCACTCCAGCCACCCATGTTGAGATGCCAGAAGCATGCTCGCTAAGATATGTGACGTATAAGGAGCAAATGAACCAACAGGGAGCCACGGTGGGGCTCTGTCCAATACTCATCAGAAGGACATGCATACCTATTGAAGCACTTATCACCAGACAACCGTGGGCTGCAAGGTACCCATTGAGACAGCCATATCAGCAGCTGATACAAAACGAAGAATACTTACAAACGGTCCCCGAAGAGGCACATAGAGCCTTAATGGAAGGCAAATGGTGACGACATAAGAGCCCAAACGGACGTGACGTATATAAAACAACGAGCAAAAGATGATACACAAGGACAAAAATGTAAAGAATAATGATGTGATAGATGTATAAGAAGATACAACGTTGCAGCACAAAAAAAAAGTAACCAGGATCAAAGTGTGCAACTGACTGAATGCATGTAAATAGGCTTGGAACGCAAGAAGCCAAGTAAACGGTACTGCTTGCAATGCTTAGTAGAAGAATAGAGTATATATCTACCTCAATGAAGCACGCTATACAAGTGCGACTCCATTTTGTAAAGCAGAATTAAGCCCATATTTATTCATATTCCAGCCAAAGCCAAAGGAAAGCGCGGAATCGAAACTCAGTAAGAAGTAGCTCATGCCTGGGAATTCAAGGTCAACCTAAGGAAGGGAGGAGAGCAGCAACCTCGGAGAATCGAAACTTCAGAGCATACCAGCCAACCAGTCAAGGTCAAGATAAGGAGGCCCCAGGCAGGTGGCGAGGCTATGGAAGAATTAAATACACGAAAAGAGGGAAAATAAAGTAGATTCACGGTGAACAGACACGTGACAAGCCCAGGGCAAGAGGTACCAACGTCTGAAGTCACCCAGAACCCAGGATGCCATAACTTTTCCTGATAAGAACTACAGTTTCGAGGCCGTCCTCAGCCAACCTATTGACACATAGCCCGAGAGGTACTGATTGATGGAAGAGAGGCAGGGTGAATCTTGGGGCACTCTGCATCTGGGTGTCCATTCTGCATGCTGCTAATTAAAGTGGAGATTTATGCCTAGGGGTGTAACCCACCCAATCACAATGGACCAAATAATCTAGGGTCCTATAGCTTGTAGAACCAATAAGATGTCATAGTTGTAGTGACGTATTTCACGAGTGATGTAGTGGGATGGGCGTAGACGCCAACCCAATAAGAGTTATCCAATCCGCATGCTCTGTTACCAAATACAGATATAGCACCTATACTTAAGTTACCTTTCCGACCAACAGAATTGCATGAAATTGCATGACAAACATATGTGTTTTGCAGGCCAAATGATGATGAGATTTGCCCATAAAAGTTGCTGTCTGATTGAAGAATGTGGAAGTTGAAGCGAGACAGGCGATCACGACTCTGTTGATTACCATTTGTTTCCCCATTTTTTGTACTTGTCATTAAACGGACTTCCCTTTGGCAAACTATTGAGTTGTCCTTATTGTATTGTGTCGGAGTAAGTGAATCCTGCACCCTAACCTCCTCAAGTTGCAGCTATCTCGTCTTACAGATACTAGAGGGTGAATTCTGACCTATGGGCCCATCAGAGGATGCTCCGCCCTCCTGTACAGGAGTCAATGGTGTCCTTGATAGTTCTGGAGGAGCGGGGAGCACCTGTTTGGAGGAGACTTTCATAGAGAGGCCTAATCTAGAGACCTCTTTGGGTGCTATGGGCGAGAAGGAGGAGAGAAGTAGGGAAGGTGATAGAGGAGTCAGGGGAGGTATGAGAGCTGGGAGGAGCAGGTCGGGGGGTAGAGGCGAGTGAGGGCAGAATGTCCTGAGTTTTGGAAAGGAAGTGGGAGGCCAGAGAGGTACAGAGGGTCAGAGAAGGCAGGGGAGATGTGGAGACTGCAGAAGGATTGGGTAAATCAGCAAAGGTTGCATTGGAAGGGGCTGTAGCGATGGTGAAAGAGAAGGGTCGGCTGACTTTAGGGCGATTTAGGCTGTTGTGCGTGCAGCACCTGCATGGCGAGGAGAAAACCCTTGGGTGGGTGGCTATCAGCCTCAATATCAAGGAGGGTTTCCATGGGGGGTTTCAGCAGGGAAGAGGGGGATTTTCTGGTGTCCGGGGAGGGCGAGGAGGTTTCGGAGGGATGGGACCACAGAGATTAGGAGCAGGTCAGTGTTGCTCATGTGGGCGAATGGACCATTTTTCAAGAGAATGTAGGAGTAGACAAACGTATGCTTATCCCCAACAACAGATGTATCACTACCCTCAGGGAGGCCCAGTCTCATACCCTCAGCCATATGGACAGTTACCCCCCAGTAGCTCCTTATGTTGTGCCAATGTCAGCGGCCGCCGCCTGCTCCCCACAAGAATTTCCACAGTTACCAGCCCCTGGTTCCAGTAATGTGTCACCATATGCTGTACACCAATGACAACAACAGGGTACCCACATTCCAGACAATAATACTGTTCCGGGTGGTAAAGTGACACAGTATCAGGGGGCCAATGTGGTCAGAGGGAATCCATTAATTATTCCTTGGCAGAACATTGTGATGCTGGAAATGCATCAGAGGGACAGGGCCTCCACATCCTTGTCCTTTATTGCTTTTTATCATGTCTTCTGTCTTGTTTTCCACGCAGGTGTTAATCTGGGACTCATGGCTGTGCGGCTCTTCCTGTATTTGGTTAGGTGAACAGACCCTCGGGATACCCTTATGGCTCCCATGGGTGGGAGTACGACCCCATACTCCTAGTGTATTTTTTTGGGCACATTCGTGTGGCCCACAGAGCAGGGAACGGGCTGGTGGTAGCTCCGTGCTGAATTGGCAGGTGCCCTGAGCGTCCTCCATTTTAGGACGCCCAGGCCCTGTCATTGGAATCAGTGGAGTCCCGATAGGAAACAAGATTGCCCCTGTGGCCTCTTGCTTTCTATCACGTGTTACCTTACTTTTCTCGAATTCCCAGGTAGCCCTGACTCTGTCCCTTCCCCCTGACTGACTGTTGGGAGGAAGTTGCATATATGGTCTTATGGGGAAGTCCCGGCCAGACTGGCTGGAGATTTCCCAATGACTGTATGTTTTGGGTACGCCCGTGGGATGGGACCTGGGTGAATGGAGTGTGTGACGAATACACATTCTGGGGACAGAGAGCAGTCGAGAAACTATTACTAGACACAGGACCAATAGGAGCCAACAAAGAATTTTTGATGATTCTTCTGAAATTCATTTCGGAAAACTCATGTTTCAAATATAAGGAGACCTATTATAAACAACTAACTGGAACAGCCATGGGAGCCACTATAGCACCCTCCTACGCTAACACATTCATGTTTGACTTCGAAACCAGATACATCATCAATAAACCCGATTGGAGCACACATCTGAAAAAATGGAACAGATATATTGACGACATATTTGGAATATGGTCAGGGAATCGAGAAGACTTGAACAACTTTCTTCTATATTTGAATAACATCGATAACAGGCAACAATTCACAATGGAAATTGGCAATCCAAACATTCACTATCTAGACGTACAAACGTCTATTGAGGGTACAAGAATCTTGACAAAACATTTTTCGAAGCCTACTGATAGAAACAACCTCCTTCATAGAATGAGTTTTCATCCACCCAACATTTTACGCAATTTACCTTTCGGGCATATGCTAAGAATCAAAAGAATCGTAAGTGAACAAGCAGAATGTGACCTGGATCTCACCAAATTGCACATGAAATCAAAAGAAAGAGGATATCCAGATGAAGATCTTACAGAATCCAGGATTAAAACAGATGCACAAGATCGCACCCAATTGTTGACAAAAAAACAAGAACGACCAAAGCCAGAACTGGTCTTTGTCACTAAATATTCGATCCAGAGTCGACAAATTAGGGACATTGTTCTTAAAAGATGGACCATCCTACAGAACGATCAAAGAACTAAAGAGCTCTTTGCACAACCACTGGTCTTCGCGTATCAGAAAAGCAACAATTTACGCAATTTATTGGTTGACACACAGAACAGAAAATCGAAACAAAAAACAGCTGACAAATTCCCTGGTACACATCCATGTATGAGTTGTGGCAATTGTAACAACATCATGAAGGGACCTTGTATATCATACCCAAGAACAGGAGAAAAAATACAACTCAAACAACATGCGACGTGTTTATCAGAGAATGTTATCTACGCAATCAAATGCCCATGTGCCAAGTATTACGTGGGGGAGACTGCGCGCAAAATACGCGAACGCATTAACAAACACAAATCTTGCATCAGAACAAACAATCAGACGTCAGCAGTAGCGAGGCATTTCCATCAGAATGGTCATACAGTGGCACAACTTCGGTTCACAGTACTTGAAGTGATAACTACTAAAGGACAAAATGTAAACATGAAGAAGTTGAGAGCCCAAAGAGAAGCATCATGGATTGAGAGGATTGGTTCCCGAAGGGATGAATGAATAACTAGATTTGAGTTGTTTTTTATGAATGATGCTCTTTCTTTTATATTTTGTGTTCTTTGCTTGATATTGGGCTGCATTCCGAGTATGGCGGTAAGGGATAGCGGCCACCGGTAACGAGACCGGTGGCGGTGATCCCTTACCGCCATACTCCGACTTCCCTTTGAGCCCTCGCCCTTAACGCCTGCTTTGAGCAGGTGTTAAAGTCGAGGGCGCAAAGGGGCCTCCAAGCCAATAACGGTGACCGTAATGTACGGTCACCGTTATTTGCATCTTCCCCATTCCCATTGAGCCCTATGGGGGCTCATTTGGGAATGGGGAAGAGCCTTGGTGAATGGGGAATTACCGCCCCACCAACCTTGGAATGGGGCGGTAATTCCGCCATCCACCAAGGCGCTGCCGGTCCGGGTACGGCGTCAACCAAGGCGTTAATAGCGCCATTGGTTAGCGCCGTACTCGGAATGAGGCCCATTGTTTTTTGTATGAACAATTCATCTTGTTGTAAATATGTACAACATCACAAGTCTTACATTACACTAACAATCATGGTTTATTATTTCGAACCACATCTGAGTCCGTTTCATACCTTTCTCTCTTTCGATTTTTGTTATTACTTTTCTTTTTATTCCATACATCTTTCATTGCTTTTATCAACTTCCTCCCGCATTTTATTTTTCATTATTCACCATTCCTTCTCTATGATAACGCAATACGTATTGGGATTACCATGTTAATCCATAACATTTCACTGTTCCTTACCTTGAAACGGGCTGGTTACATCTTTCCAAGATGTCCGCCCTATTCAACACATACGTATGCTGCCTCACATTGATATTTATGTCTCCATGGCAACCTGCTAACACCAGAGCCGACCCGAGTTCAGACGCGAGTCACGCACCGCTCGCACATTTCCATAGTGCACTGAGATTTGACTTCACAGGTAATCGTAGCGAGATGCAACTCTTATACTTTCCACTCACGGACACAAGAGTTTAACCCTAATGCAACTATATTTCCCATTCAGCATAACAATCGTACGAAGGCGGCATCGCCCTTTAGACTTCTCCACCTCATGGATTTCACACGCGCGCCATCACAGCGTTCGATTTGGCAGTCCTGACAGAGACTTCACGCTGCAACGCTCCTTCTATTTCAGGTGACAATGCAAACCGTGTCTCACAGAATATTTAAACACGTACATTTAGAGCTACATACAATTTAGTTTTATAGTTTCAGATCTACAATCAAGCACCATTTTGGATTACTTTCTCTCCGTGACATTGCTTCATGGATTTTCGTGCATGAGAGTAGCAGGTCAGTCCCTTGGCCGGTTTTCCAAGCACAGTTACATATATAACGAGTATCAATTGTGGCAATATGCTTATTTTTTCCTTCATTTTTTCCTTTATTATTATTTATCTTTCCGAAAACTTTCTGGCAACGTTATAACCCTTCACTAATGATGGACACTTTGGATGATGACAACTAATTACTCATTTTTTAACACAACATGGGTAATGTATGTGAATCTCACTATTGTAACCTGAATCTCCAATCATGCTTTTGCTCATTCTGATAATGATTATGCTGTCAATTGATGTATGATTTCTCGATACTCCAATTTTGGATATTGTGGTTGACTTGTTTATTGTTATAATCACCTAAGAGATTTAACCAGAAGGCAGATATTAAAATATATATATGTTCACAGGCCCTGAAGAAGGGTTTTACACCCGAAATGCATAGGCCTTAATGTGACATTTCAGCCTCATAATTCTAATTCCCCCAGAGGAATTACAGCTTATGAAAACAATATGCAAACTAAGATTCAATAAACCTATATTTGTTTTCACAGTATACTTTTGTTGAACTTTAAATTACCGCATGAAACCACACTCAAGTGGTACACAGGAGTGCAGCCCACACCACTGGCTTCACAGCCAAGGTCTTTCTTTTGGAATACACATTCTGTGTTATGGATGTCTAGTATCTGGTGTTTGACAAAATGACTGAGACAGCCCTGCCCGAAACTGGTATGAATGCAGTGTGTAGTGCTGAATGGCAGAGTGCTTGTCCGAATCCACATTCTGTGTTGTGAGTGTCTGGATGGAGAAGAATGGCCTGAATGCACTGTGCACCTGATTGGCTGCCCGACTGCCTGAATGCCCTTCTGAGTGATTGGTTGCCTGAGTGTGACCCAGCAGAGTAAATGGGAGATCAACAGTATATCTGGGGGCCTCTCACTGCTAGAAATCAATCAGAAGCTGAAGTTGAAACTGATGCTTAACTTTGAAGCCCACTGGAAGAAGAAGAATTGCCGCTGCTGTCCTTTGCTAATCTGAAAGCTGCTGTACCTTCAAGGAACTGATCCAAGAGAGGATCTGGCTAGGAGACCTCTTCCTGAACTATGAGGGACCATCATGCAGCAGCTGATCTTTGCCAAAGCTCCCTGGTAGACAGACCTATGAAAGGCTATTGACCGGCGAAGGGGACCGCCGAGGAGGACGAAGAGAGGCACCGGACAGCCGTCCACCGTCGACGACCTCCGTCGCCGACCGGAGCTGCAGTGCTCCCTTGGCTAAGACATTTGATCCGAGGACTCCCTCGCTGATCCCCGTTGCCGATTTCGTCCTGCCAGAGAAAGTCAAGGCTGCCGATGACCGAGGGGAATCCGCCGGTGAGTTTCCCACCACCCGAAGACCTCAGAGACATCGACGAAGCTACTGAAGCCAGCCGCGGTCACGTCCCGTTCGCCGACGCCAGATGCCGCCGACCCGACGCCCTTGCTGGGGCAAAGTTCTTCATTGACTCTTTGCGGCAACGAACACTCGTCATCGAGGTGCACCGCACGCCTCAGCTTGCAGGAAATTTTCGACCGATCATCAACGAGCACCGCAAGAACCGAAGCTGCTGCCGCAACAGTGTTCATCTTTTTCCTCGTAGAATCTGAACGACCTGTAGCTCCTGTCTTAAAGGGAGCTCCTCAAGAAGGATCCATCGACGACCCGACATCGAACTCTGCTATTCCAGGTACATTGGGGTTGTAGAACTATTTAGAAAGAAATAAGACTCTTATGAACAATATATGGACTGGGTTTGTACGATATATCTTTATTTAAAGGTTGCCCAGGTGGGGGGATCTCCGCACAGAGCTGTGTCTAGTGGTAGGGGCCAGTATTCTGCCTATTGTTCTAACCAACTGCTTTTCCTCCTAGGCCTATTGTTAGTTCTCTTTACTACTTGATTTGTGTGACATTTAAACTAAGTCCAGTTGATGCCCTTTAATGAAATCTGATAGTAATTGTGGTACCACGTAGAACTGTGTATATATTTGCCATTGTAGATTAACTGAGCACAAAGTGAGTTATTGTGATTGTGTATATAACCTTGAAACTTAATTATATAAAGACTGTGTTTTCACTAATACAGTGCGTGGACATTCCTTTGTGTGTGCTTGGGGACTACACTGTACTTAAGAACCAGCTCGCATCACCTCCTGAGAGCTAAGCCTTGATTGCTCTCCACAATACCAATTATAGAGAATCTTGGCTGGGGTCCTCTGTGCCTCTCCTCTGCCATATAGAGAGCAGGAGTAGAGACACCCCCCTCCAGTCTTTACAAACACATATCCAGACTAGGGCAGCCCACAGAGAGCCTTAGCATGCCCAGTCCTATCGGTCACCACCGACCCAGAAGTAGAACCCTTGGTGGACATAGAGGTAGGAAATAAACCATTAATTTTCATGGTAGATGCAGGTGCGACTAAATCATGTATTAGTGAGGGAGGATACGTTATCAGGCCAGGTTATGGAAATGCAGGACTTCTCTGGGGCAGTTCAATCGGCTCCTTTTATGAAGAAATTACCTATTAAGATAGGGAGCAGAGAGGTGTGGGTATTTAACCGCGACTCCAATAAATCTGCTGGGAAGGGATGTCTTGAGTAAGCTCAACATGACTATCTTGTTCACAGAAAGAGATGTGGTTTATTCAGCACATGGAATGCGTACCATGAGGGTAATGTTGGCTTTACATGCATTAATCATTCAATCTGTAGCAAGAGGAATACCAGTGGCACCTGATTTGTCCTTATATGGCATTACAATACATACATACAGTAGTACCACAGGTGGCAAACAAATATTGGCGAGAACCCTCTGAGTTGTTGTTCAGGCCTGTCCAGCCTCAGGAGGAAGTTGCAGGTACCATCATTGAACTTGATATAGAAGGAATTTTAGTGGCAGAAGACAGGATTGTGTTGACGGCATTTGAGTCAATCAAAGGGGAATCGTGCAAGGTTTTGTGTATTGATCCCATGCCACAAAACCAATGAAAAATGTCTCGGATGAGGACTTGTTTGAAAACAGTGAAAATGAAGGAGAAATAATATTGGAAGCTGTGTCCCTTGTGAGATTATGATACAGTACAGACATGTAGCTTGTCCTATGTTACTGGTAGGGGCTTTTCCCTCTTTCGCTTCTGCAGATTTGGCTCAGGTACCTGACAAGTTCTTCGTGAGCAATCTGCATGGGGTGGGACTTTTTTACGCAGTGTTGCACTGATAGGTATTACCTTGAAACCTGGTGCTGTGTGGCCTCAAGTGAAGGAATATCCCTTATCAAAAGCAGCAGAGGAGGGGATTTATGACACTATAATGACCTTTCTGCATTAGAGCATCATAGTACCATCAAATCACCCTGTACCACCGCTATTTATCCAGTGAAGAAATTGAAAGGTGCTAGCTGGAGGATTATCCGGTATTTAAACCCCCTCAATGATATTGTACAGGTAGAATTTCCAGTAGTGTTGCCCCTTTTCACCATTACTATATATCCTCTCTCTTGAACCACTTCTAGAATTAATAAGATCTACAAAAAACATCCCGGGAATTCAAGTCGGTGCTTCAATAAATAAAATAGCTGCATATGCGGATGATATTCTTATATTAATTAAAAACCCCAAACTTCACATTCCCAACCTCTTGAGTATTTTATCACAATTCGGTCAAGTATCAGGATATAAATTAAACACACAGAAATCAGAAATTATGCCCTTAAATCCATACTGCCTTAAACATGATATCGTCACTTTTGGCCTCAAATGGTGCAATAGCTCAGTCAAATACTTAGGTCTTCGTTTTGCCCCAACTATCCCAAATACGATCAAACTCAACACTGAAACACTACTGGGCACCCTCAAGGATCTAACATCCAAATGGTCTCCACTATACCTCTCCTGGTGGGGGCGCTTAGATACTATCAAGATGATGCTCACTCCCATAATACTATACTATTTGCAACTTCTCTCCGTCCCATTATCCCTTTCCTTTTTCAAATCCATTTACTCTATACTACTTAATTTTCTATGGGGAAAAGGAAAAAGTAAGAGAATTGCCCTGACGAAACTGAAAGCCCCCTATGATATGGGGGGAGTTAGATTCCCTGACTTTAAATCATATCATCATGCATTTCTTATAAAACAATCTCGTCAATGGTTCATGGATCCTACATCCGCTGATATCCCAACCTGGTGTACATTAGAAAAACAAGTAGTTTTACCACACGAAATTACGGACTACATACACATTTTCAAACATTCAACTAAAAAGATCTCAGACCCTATCAAAGCCTCAATATCTGCTCTGCAAACCTTTCTTTTTCCTCACACTATAACTCCTAATAAGCATCTTTCCCCACTATTATGGCATAATAAGAACATAGTAATTAATAACAAGATCCTTAACCGAAAAACATGGATTCAAAAGGGTATCAGATTCATCCAACAGATTATAGATGACCCGTATGTCCTTTCCTTTCAGCAATTCTCCACCACTTTTAACATTCCTAAAAAAGACTTTCAATTTTATAACAACTTAATTAATTCCTGCCTTGATGCACTTGCCCAATTTTCCAATGAAATTCTTACTCCAGATGTCCTTAGACTAATGCACCTTACCATAGGTGGTGAAGTTCGAGCCTCTAAAATTTACAATATGCTCACATCAAATTTTAAGATTTGCCCTATACGTCTGAAATGGGAACACGATTTGGGCTTCATGTTTGAAGATGAAATATGGCATCGTCTGTTTGCTAAAATCAAACAAATATCGGTATCAGCAAATATATCACAACACTACTATTTCTTCATGCACAGAGCATTTATTACTCCGGCCAAATTGGCTAAGTCTAATCCGAATTATAATGCTAAATGTTGGTCATGTGGCATATCTCCCGCCACGTATATGCACATGTTTTTTGAATGTTCATTTACTGTTAAATTTTGGCAGGAAATCTGGAAGCTTCTTAAATGTATCTTCTGTGTTGATGTGCCCTTTTCCTTTGTTAACATATTTTTAGGAAGTATAGCCATTACAACGTATCTCCCATCTGACTCTGCAAGACTTTATGACTTATTCATCTGTATAGCTTTAAAATGTATTACGGCTAACTGGAAAGACTCTAGTTTACTTTCCACCAAAATCTGGTGGAACACCATTTGTAACACTCATAAACTAGAGATGTGCATGGCCAATAATCACAACACAATTCCTAAATATAATGCTAAATGGTATTATTTCACCAGGTATCTTAACTGTTTTAATGCAACGGCTCATGGTACATAAATTTACACCCTTATATAAGCATCATTATTCATATTTCCATACTTATTTAGAAATGCTAGAGCTAGAACTTGAAAATGTTTGAAATGATTAGATTATTTTGATGACATAATCCAATATACCCATTCCCCCCCTACCCTCTTCCCTACTTATCCTTATATGTTTCAAGTCTGTCTCCCTGTACGTCTTCCCCCAAATCTCTATTTTCACTACATATAAGTCACTTGTTGCAGACCTGTGATATAATTAATTCTAAACTACATGTTATATTAACACGGTTTATATCTATTATAGTTCATATTACAGTCACTGTGAATTTAACAAATGACTTAGCCTTATAGAAATACTATTACAAAGGATCAAAATCATTTACTATGTCATTTCTTTGTGGTTCTTGTTTTATTCAAAGTCTGTAACCTGTTGATATCTGTATCAAAATCAATATTTTAACAATAAAAATCATTAAAATAAAAAAAAAAGAATTTCCAGTAGTTCTGAATCCCACTACTCTATTGTGCAATATACCCGTTGATGCCACCCATTTTACTGTGGTGGATTTGAAGAATGCCTTTTGCTCAGTACCCTTGCATCCTGATTCACAGTATCTGACAGCGCTTACGTTTACCGGGTGCTTGATTTCGACACACTAAGCTTCCTCAAGGGTACTGTGAGTCCCCAAGCATCTTTAATAGAGTGCCACATCAGGATCTGGGTAACATAGTTGTTCCTAGTACTATAATTCAATATGTGGATGATCTTCTAGTATGCAGCATTACCGAACACCAGTGTAGGGAGAACTCCATAGTGTTGCTGCGATTGATGGCTGACAAAGGGTATAAGGTGGACAGAACAAAATTTCAATACTGTCAGCTGGAGGTGTTGTATTTAGGACAGATGATTTCAGTGAACGGTAAAAGAGTGACTCCAGAGCGCTCAGTGGCAGTGTGCGCTACCCCCAGCCAGTGGCGGTCAAGGACATGCAGACATTTCTTGGGTTATTTTTTGTTTTCTTTTTTGTAAATTAATTTTTATTGATTTCAAGGTAAGATAGAAAGGTACAAAACAACCATAGGGTGCTTACCCTCTGCAAATGCTTATAACACTGGATCTTTCATTTGTTCCCCCACACCCCGCCTCTCATGCCCTCCCACCAATCGTCCTTCAAACACCTCCCCTGTACATTAAGTTTCCAGCCTAAAATAAACAACTCAAACATAGATTGGTCAAGTGAACTCCACTAGAACTCAAAGTATGTACTGTGACTGCTCCCGCCTCTGCCGGGGCTGAGCAGGACCGTCCTGGTTACGCTCATAACCCCTTATCTCTACCCAAAACTATTGCAGAATTTCAGCCATTCCACCTCAACATCTGCGGTGCCTCCATGGATTGCTGCCATGATTTTTTCCATAAGGTAGATGTCCCTTGCTGTATCGGACCATCACTTTAAACTTGGGAGTACCCTTCTCTTCCAATGTCTTGCAGGGCACGCCCTTGCCATCAATAGCAGAAAATGAACCATGGAAGGCAGGGTGTTCCATTGTCCCTCTTGCTTATCCAAACCAAAAAGTACTAACATAGGTTCCATCACCCATTCCCTCCCTCCCACATCTTTGATCCACGCCAAGACCTCAGCCCAATACACCTGGACCTTCAGGCATCACCACCACATGTGCCAGTAATGGGCTCTGTCCCCACCGCCATGCAGGCACAGAGGATTTGCTGTGGGGAACATCCTAGGCAGTTGCACCGGGTCATATTGCCACTGGTGCTTTAATTTCAAGCCATGGAGTTTGTATTGACAGGATACTGATGTTTTAAAAGCCATCCTACAAATAAGCTGCCAAAAGTGGTCATTCAGGTCCAAACCCAGATCCCTTTCCCACCTCTGCCAGAGTCCCTCCACTGTGCTGCCTGATGTTTCCAGCAAGGCCCTACAGAATAGTGAGATGAGGCACTTCATCTCTGTGTGTCCATTGAGAACCTTCTCTACAGGGGTACGGTCTCTTTGAATCCATTCCCTCCAATTCTCTGCTTTGAAAATCCCTTTTAACCGAAAGTAGAGAAGCACAGATAACATTCCAATGTCCAAAATGGCATCCAGTTCCTGCATCCCTATGAACCTCCCTTGCTCCCACAGTTGACCGACACTAGATAATCCTGCCTCAAACCATTTGTGATACCTCTCTGGTTCGGGTACCTCGTCCCGCACAGGGGGACTCAGATATGACTCATCGGAGAGGGCCAAGTGGTGACTCCTCGCCCCCTTCGCTCCCTTACTCAACACATCCCAATAGACCCCCAGAAATGGGTGTTCCCTAATTCTCCACGGGAGCCGCCCCCTTGGGACCCAGAACCATTGCCCCACCGTTGCCGGGAGCATATGCCAATTTTCCAAGTAAACCCACTGTCTCTCGGGTTCCTCCTACAGATGTGGTACTATTGCTCTGAGCTGTGCAGCTGTGTAATATAGCATCAGGTCGCGGAGGTCTTTCAAGAATATCAATGTATCATACCCCACCCTGGGTTTCTGGTTCTGCCACAAGAACCGCATCATCTGGGTCTTGGCCTCCCTCAGTAGTGCCTCTGGGGCTCTGATGGTTATCATCTGAAACAGGTACAGCACCCTCAGGAGAAGGTTCATTTTTTGGGTGTTGAGCCTCCCATCCATGAGATTTGGACTTTACCCCAGCTCGTCATTTCACTGAATAATATATTGAAGAGAGGAGGGTATTTGGCCTCACCCAGGTCCCCCCCCCTGGTCTAACAATGGTGACTCCCAAGTATTATATACTTTCCAGTTGGATTTCCAACCCCAGGGGCCGGAGTGCCTCAACGTCCTTCTGGTCGTCTCCTGTGAAGGGAAAGATGACTGACTTTTACCTGTTCTCCTTGAAGCCTGAAAAGAGCCTGTATTCCCCAATAATTACTACGGGTTGAAGGGGTTGAACTCATTGGATTCACCAAGGGCAGCAAGACGTTGTCTGCGTACAACACAACTTTGAATTCCCTCTCCCCAACTCTAATCCTTTCCACCTGGGGAGCCCTCAAGAGCCGCTCTGCAAGCACCTCCATCGTGACCGCAAACAGGAGTGGCGAACGTGGGCAGCCCTGCCTCATGCCCCTCATCAGGTTGAAGGGAATTGGCAATCTCCCAATGACTGTCACTCGAGATACCATGGATGCATACAATAACCGTATTCCATTCAGGATCCAATCCCCAAACCCATATTTGCGCGGGACCCCATAGAGGAAGCACGAGTCCACCCGATCTAATGTTTTTTCAGCATTCAGGGCAACCAGCAATGGGTTGCCCTCCCTCATCACTGCAGCCTCCATCAAATGCAGCGTTTTGCGCAGTGTATCCGCCTACTGTCTTCTCTGAATAAACCCCATCTGGTCAGAATGAATACATTTTGGCATGAACCCCTCAAATATCGTGGCCAGAACCCTGGTAAAGATCTTGGCATCAACATTTAAAAGGGAAATGGGGTGATATGACTTCCAACTCTTGGGGTGCCTCCTTGCCTTGGGTATCACATTTATTAGCACCCTACCAGTTGAGGGGTGTGCATTCATTAAGGCCAAGATGTTATTGAACAGGTTAGCCATGTGCTGAGCCAGGCAGCCTGAGAATGCCTTATAAAACCACGCTGTGTACCCGTCGTCCCTAGGGGCCTTCCCCAGCTTCAATCCACTAATCGCCTCCAATACCTTCTCCTGGGTGATCAGTCTTTCTAAATATTTAACCTCACTCCACTGCCGTAAAAGGGGCCCCTGCAGTCCCCGCACCGCACTTAAGGGGGCCCCGCTAGCACATATCCTGGGAGGAGGCTCCACTTAGAGAAAAGAAAATGAAAAAAAATATCTTTTCAATTTTATTTTAAATTTCTTTTTGAAATCACTCTGCCTTCATAAAAACATTATTCCTGTAACATAAATAATGTCTTTATGAAGGCAGAGTGACTACAGAAAGAAAGTTTCTTTTTGAAGTTCGAGGGCTTCCACCACCCCATGACATGGAAGACCCCAGGCTGGAGGCCTCCATGTCATGGGGTGGTGGAGCCCCATGACTTCAAAATGAAATAGTTTATTTTTGAAGTCACTTTGCCATCATAAAGAAATGATTTCCGTTATGGTTCGGTCCTTAACTGAAATAATTTCTTTATGAAGTCGGAGTGATTTCAAAAAGAAACAATTTCCTTTTGAAGTAATAGGGCTCCCCTAACCCCATGACGTGTGCGTGTGTGAGTCTATTGTGAAAGGGTGTACACTTTAATGTATAGGTGGCTGCCTGTGTGAGTGTATGGTGAAGGGGTGCACATAAATGTATGGGTGACTGGGTGGGTATGTGTGCATGTATGGTGACAGGGGACACACTTACATGTATGGGTGGCTGCCTGGGTGTGCCTGCATGGTCAAAGGGTTCACACTTAAATGTATAGGTGGCTGCCTGTGTGAGTGTATGTTGGAAGGGTGTACACTTAAATGTGTGGATGGGTGCCTGGGTTGTGTGCCTATATGGTGAAAGGGTGCACACTTAAATGTATGGATATGATATGATATGGCATTTATAACGTGCCTATACACAAGTGTTTCAAGGCGTGACTGGGTGTGCCTGTATGGTGAAAGAGTGCACACATAAATATATGGATGGCTGGGTGTGCGTGCATGTATATGGTGAATGATGTGTGTGCTTGTGTTCAAGGGTGCAACAAAACCTACATTTCGGGAGACTGATCCTTCAAATGTTGGGAGAGGTGCAAACTTCATGGGCCGTGGGGGAGGGGCCCACTTATTTGTGTGGGGACATCTAACTTCTTTACGCTTTTTAATGACACTATTCTAGTGCAGCTTCAATGTTACAAGCACTTAACTCTCTCCTTTAAATGTGAAAGCACCCACTTATGAACTGCTGTGAGAATTAATGGTCTCCTGTTCCCTTTCTACCCTTCCAGGCACTTCCCTTGCATGAAAGTACTAAACCCACATCACGATTTAAAGTGGGGGGCGGGATTGTGTGATAAATCATAATGGTTGTCCATGTCCAGGCTAAACAGGCATGATATGTGGTATTATTATTAGTGGCTAGAGAGGCATTTTGGTGCAGCCAGTCTAGTTATTCCTCAGTTTGGTATGACTTTTTCTTAACTGCGTATTTCTGATAAAGCAGTCCTGCTAAGTGTAATTACCTGGCTAGACTGGCAGTTGGGTGCTGCCAGTCTAGCCGTTTCTTACTGCAGTATTGTATATTTCTTTGGGCATCTGTGATCAAATATGATATAGGTCTATTATAACACGCCTGTACACATGTGTTTCTAGGCGCGACAAGCAAGGGAGAGAAGATAGAGGGAGGACAAGACAAATGATCTTACTAGGCCTTGTGTCATTCAGATCGTGCAAGTGCGAGAACGAGAAAAGCAAGGGGAAAGGGAGGGGGGAAGTGCAAGGAAGAAGGGAGGGGAAAACAGGGAAGCAATGCTCCGAGTAAGTGCAGCCAGGGCAGTGCAGCTCTGGGTAGTGCAAGGAGAACAAGGGACTGTAGGGTTACAGTTACAGCCCCTAAGGGCATGGTAGGCCGGAGACATTGCAAGGGGGACTGATCAGGAAAGAGCCTGGACTCAGTGAGACTCTGATGGTAGCCAAACAACCAGTCGGTACAGTAGACAGTAGGTCAGGTAGGTCCGCAGGGAAGGGAGAGAGCAAAAGCAGAGGAGAAGAGGAAAGTTTTGAGCTGCTTCTGGAACATCAGGTGGTCCACTAAAGTTTGAGAAGGGCAGGAAGGCAATTCCAGAGGGAGGCATCTGCAGAGAAGAGAGATCTACCCCCCACTCTCAAGCCCTTAGAGAGTTGGAGGTAACTGGGGGAAGGGCTTGAGAAAGATGGTATTTTGGAAGAGAGTGTTGGTTGTAGTGTGGGCCCGACCCAAGAAAGCCTTGTGGACAATGCAAAGTGTCTTGAACTTGATTCTTGCAACCATCAGGAGCCAGTGGAGAGATTTCAGGGCTGGAGAGATATGATCCATGGACTCGTGGCCAAGGATATGACTCACAGTCCTGTTCTGGATTGGTTGCAGAGGGCAGAGAGTAGAGGAAGGCAGCTTCAGAAAGAGGCTGTAGCAGTAGTACAGCCTAGAGAGAAACAGGACTCTGATACAGTGAGTTTCTGAGGGAAAGTGAGAAAGGGAAGAGTCCCTTTGAGGAGGATCAGCTGGTAGGTAGTGGGACTTCTTGGTGACGTCTGAGATGCAAGGAGAGAAAGAGAGAGTGGAGTCAACGATGACACAAAAGGTTTTTTGCCTGGCAGGAAGGCGAAGGACGAGGGCCCAAGGTGGGCGGCCAGGGTGAGAGAGGGAAAGCAGGGGCAGGGGTCCCAATGAGAAGGATCTCCATCTTAATGGCATTAGGCAGAGATCATTGGAGGCACAGCAATCCTTAATCATGGATAGACAGTCAGGAATGAGTGAGAGATGAGAGGAGCCTGAAGGAAAGCTCAGTGCCATCCGCATAACAGTCAAAGTTAGAGGAGATGGTAGATATCAGGTGGGCCAAAGGGGCCAAGTAAAGGTTGAAAAACCAGGGTGAGAGGATAGAGCCCTGGGGAATGTCACAGGTAGAGAGAGAGGTGGCAGAGAGAAAGGGACCAAGTTGGACCTGGGAGGGGCAGTCCAAGAGGAAGGAGGTCAGCCACTACAGGCCCTGATCCATGATGCCCAGGTTCTCATGTAGTCGATTGATCAGGATGGCGTGGTTGACCGTGTTGAAGGCAGAGGAAATATCAAGGAGGATGAGGATGAAGGAATGCTGGAATCAAGGTTAGAGAACAGATATTCACAGGTGATCAGGAGTGCAGTTTCCGTGCCTCTGACAGCTCTGAAGCCAGACTGATGGTCATGGAGACAACCAACAAATTCAGTGTGGAGAGTAAGCTGGGAGATGGCCAGCTTTTTTCCAAGAGTTTGCCCAGGAAAGGGGTAATGGAGATTGGGCGATAGTTTGCCGGACAGGTAGGATCGGCAGACGGCTTCTTGAGGAGTGGGTGCATAAGGAAGTGCTTAAGGGGAGAGGGGAACGTTCCAGTGGTGAAAGAGTGATTACAGAAATCGGCCAGGTCTGCAGCAAGGCTGTCAATATGGTCCTTGATGGTTCTAGAGGAGAAGGGAAGAACCTGTTTGGACGACACTTTCATGGATTGGACTTGTCTAGAAACCTTGTCAGGTGTTGCCAGAGAGAAAGACAAGAAAGGAGGAGGGGAGGTAGAAATGGCCAAAGGGGGGCCGACATAGGAAGAGGTAGAGGAAGAGGAGATAGTGGACAGGATGTCCTGGTTTTAGCAGAGAAGTGAGAAGCCAGAGCCATACAGAGGGCCTGGAAGGGAACAGGAGAGGTGGAGACCGCAACAGGATTGATCAGTTCCGTGCAGATTTTAAAGAGTTTGGCCGTGTTGTTGAGGCCGCAGAGACCCGGTCTTCATCTTGATGAGTGTTATTGCTTCGACTGTCATTTTTGTGCAACCAGTTCAGGTACAGCTAAATGTGTCCTGGCATGCTTTATTGTAATGTTATTATGTGTCTACACTGGTCTACATTGTGCAGTTAGTGGGACATGTTTTCAATGTGGCATGGGATTTTTAATAGCAAAGCATTCATGATCCTGTGCACTGTTGGCGACTTGCATGTATTGGATTGGTGTTACCCTACAAAACAATAACAAACACTCTGGCTTTTTAGCCAATATTTCTCAGAAAGTGTGCTGTATATTACATTAAAACACATATTTATATCTTCCTCCTAGTACAGTGTGCGACATAACCCTTCAGCAGCACGTTCATGCATATTGTGCAAGGGTGATAATCTAAGATGGCCCAGAGTGTAGCACGAACCGTGATTTGTTGCCAAGTTTGGGGGACCCCTCAGCATGGCTCGCAGGGGGGGTCCACATTTTGTGTTACGCCACTTACACACTCTTGTGGAGAGTTAGCAGGGGCACACCTCTCAGATATCTATCAAGCTCCCCCTCCTCAACCACCATTTCTTCTACATACAATTGTTCATAGAATGTGGCAAATTGCTGCACAACTTCCCCTGTCATGGAGTGTAGTCGCCCCCCAGAGTCCTTGACTTCAGACACCCACATAACAGCCCTCTGCCGCTGGAGCCTCAATGCCAACAAAGCTTCCATCCTTGTCTGCCTTCTCGTAATATCGCTGTTTGAGAAACTGGATGCCAGAGATGACCTTCCCCACCTCCAATTCCTTCAACTCCCGCCGTCTTTCCCTTGCCACTTGTAGTTTATCCTCATCCTTCCTTCCCCCGTCCAATTCTACAGCTTCCAACCCACGGATCTCGCTCCTCAGCTTCTCTATCTGGTCGGTCCTAACCTTCTTCTTAGCTGTGCCCTCTCTTATCAGGAGGTCTCTCCAGGTGGCCTTGGCTGCTTAACAAACCATTCCCAGTTCCACCTCCCCAGTGTCGTTGAAGCTAATGTAGTCATCTATCATCTCCCTCATTTCCTTAGCGAAAGCAACATCCTTTAATAAAATATCATTTATTTGTGTTTGTATAGCGCTGCAGCCCGCAGGCATCAGAGCGCATTCCATATAGACAGAGACGTAGTGACGGGACAACATATAGGTGTGGTGTGAGTAGGTCAAGGGTGGGTTTCAAAGGTGATTTATTTGAAGAGCAGGGTCTTCAGTTTTAAAAAAAAAACATGGGAGTTTTGTTTCTGATCTTAAGGTCACTGGTAGTTTGTTCCATTTGGCTATTGCTTTGCTGAAAAGGCCCTACCTAGACCCTTTACCCTTTTAGTTGGCACGGTGTGAAGTAGGCCTTTGTTGATCTGAGATTACAGCTTAGTTCATACCACTTGAATTGTTTCTTTAGGTATGTCGGGGCATTTCCATATAGACAGCGATGAACCAATGTCAAGGATTTGAATGTGAAAATGTCGACTGCAAAAATGTCGTTTTTGGGAATGTTTTTTTTCTTTTATTTTTTAATGGGGGGTTCCCCCCATCCCCCTGTTTATTTTTACTAGCTAGACCCCAAAAAAACATACAAATAAAAAAAACGAATGTGATGCGTTCATCTATGGCTAACCAATGTAGATCTCTCCTTTCTCCTGTGATATGTTCTCTCTTTGTTTTGTCAGTTATAGTTCTTATGCCGTTGTTCTGAATCACCTGGCACTGTTTTAGGCATTTATTACTAGCACCCAATAGCAGGGTGTTTCTGTAATCCAGCCGTGAGAGGATAGTGGCCCTAGCAATTGTTGTGCTGTTCTGTTAATTTATCAGGGGTCTCATTTTCCTCAGGAGTTTCTGATGGTACTGGCAATTCCTTTTGATATAAGCTACTAGGGCTTCAGCTCCTAGTGATGCCTGCAAGTAGATGCCTAGCGTCTTGACTTTTTCTGATACAGTGATCTGTGTCTCTTTGATGTCAAATGTGGAGTAGGCTGGGCTAAGTTTTTTCCTGGGGCAGGATGAGCCAAAAATCATTAGCTCTGTTTTAGTTCCATTGAGGCACATCCAGTTAGCTTTCATCCAGGATTCAATGGTATTGTACATAGATGTTAATGTGTCACTATCTTGATTATAGTCTTCGCTGAGTTCGAATACCAGTTGGGTATCAGGTGCATAAGCAGCGCAAGTATAAATTAAATAACAACAGGGAGACTGTGCGACGCCACAGTCTACTGGTTTAGATAATGAGGCATGATTCCCCCAGCCCCCAGATTATTTTGGATTGTCTATCTTGAAGGAAGGAGGACACCCAATAAATGGCTCCTTGGGAGCAGTTTCCCGCTACATCTACAGCCTATCGGAGCTTCCGGTGATCTAGCAAATTGAAAGCTGCCGAGAGGTCCAAGAGGATCAGTAAACCTGTTTTACCCTTGTCAAGGATGCCCAGCATCCCTGTCTGCAGGTCGAGCAATGCGGACTCTGTGCTATGGGCTTTTCTAAATCCTGACTGTTGTAGGTGGAGAAGGTTGTTGTTATCCACGGAATCTTGGAGCTGTTCTGTAGCGATCTTATGTAGTATTTTAAATAGAATATTACAGTTGGTAATAGGTCTGAGATTTGAAGGGTCTTGTTGACTTAATTCTGGCTTTTTGGGCAGGGGTGTAACCATGACTGTTTGTATAGCTGTAGGTACAATATGATCTTTAAAGGAAGCAGTTGCCATTCTTCTAAGGAATGTAGTAAATGTTTCTGGGTTGTCTAGTATCAATTTTGGTGGTATTATGTTTTCTATGTAAGATGTACAATTTATATTAGAGAGTGTTTTCCTCATATTGTCCATTACAGCTCCATAAGGATTCCCTAGTTCTAAGGCCTATCTGTAATATGCGCATGTCAACCATGTCATGGTCTGACTAACTAATAGGGATAACATCACTGGTGGAAACCTTTTGAACATGCTGCTGATGCACAAACCAGTAATCAGTCCTTGTTCTGGACCCATGGACTGGGGAGAAGAAAGTAAAGCCCCGATCAGCCAGGTGGCAATCTCTCCACATGTCAGACAGACCCTGATGGGTCATGTAACCAAGGAGGCCCCCTTCTGCTTGTGTTTCCCCACCTCCCAGTTGACTGTGACAACCACTGTGGTCCATGGGCCAGTCTGCCCACATATTAAAATCCCCCCCAGCAAAAGTAATCCCACCATTTGGGTATTTCCCTCATGATGTCGTGTAGGAACTGGGACTGTCCCGCGTTCAGGCAATATACTGTGGCCAGGGTCACCTGAACTCCCCCCAGGGTCCTGGATATCACAAGGGCCCTCCCATCAGCCCTCCTCCAGACCTGCGATTCGCCTAGGCGGAATCTCCAATTGAGTATTTTTTGGACTGATGAAATGGTTACTAAATTTCAGGAGCTTAAAGATGTGATTTCTACTGCTCCTGTATCGGCTACTCCTGATTACACAAAAGAGTTTTACCATTCCTCACATTGTGATGGTCAGATGATGACTGCTGTGTTGAAACTGCATATCACAATGGGTCATGAGCATTTGGCCTATTACAGTGGCATGTAAGAATCTGTCATGCGAGGACAGTTACCATGCAAACAAGCATTGGCTGCTGCTGCCTTCACCATTGAGAAATCTGCGACTATTATCATGGGGTGCTCATTGACATTGTATGTGGAGCATTCTGTTTTTTTCCATATTAGAGAGGTCCAAATATACCTTGAACACGCAAAGGACTTCTGCATATGAAGCGATCCTCTCTAGCCCATCTATTCACATTGTTCATTGTAAAACAGTGAATCCAGCCACCTTCTTGACTGAACCCATTACTGACGATGATTAGGTGCATGATTGTGTCACATATGAAGGTCCTGAGGATGACATTGCTAAGGCACTTGACTATGCTTTAGGTGATGGAGTGGTATATTTTGTTGATGGTTCCTCAATTATTGATCAGGTGACAGGCCAGCGACATACTGGTGCAGCAGTGGTACGTCTAGTTGATGGGGAATACAAAGTTGTTCTACATCTGAGATTACCATTACATTATTCAGCACAGGCTGCAGAATTGATTGCTCTTATCGAAATGCTTGAGACAGCACAGGGGTGCCGAGTAACAATATATGTTACGACAACTGTCCATTCAGGGTTGTAGAGATGGATGATTTTGTAGAGCAGATGGGTCTCCAATGCAGCATGCTTCTTTGTTGGATCGACTGATTCATTCTCTTTCATAGCCCACGCTTATTGTAGCAGTGACGTGTGCCGCCCACACGAGTGGTGTGGACTTCGTCTCCCTTGGAAATGAAGCAGCATACATCACAGTGAAACAAATCACTTTTCTGCCAGTACCAGATATTCCTGAGCATCCAGAGCATGTACACATGTAGTTACAGTTGCAGAGTCCATATACAGCATTTCCCGTTAGAGAAATTATAAAAATACAAGGACACATGCCACAAAGTGAGAAGTTGGTGTGGCAGAAAAGAGGGTGTGCACAATCTTCAACTGATCTGGTGTGGAGACAGACAAGAACAGGGAAGGATGTAATGCCCCAAGCTTTAGCTTAAGTGGTGTTCACCCAACTTCATTACCCCACCCACGTATCCAAACAGCATATTGATTGATTGATTGGCTGATTGATTATTTATAATGCACCTATACACAAGTGTTTCAAGGCTCAACAAGACAAGAGGGTGGGTGGAGGAACAGGGAGGACAAAAGAAAATGATCCTACTAGGCCTTGTGACATTCAGACCATGCAAGTGCAGTAAGAGAAGTGCAGGGGGTTGGGGGGAGTGCCGATCAGGGTCGAAGAGAAAAGGAAGTTCTTGAGAAGCTTCTGGAACTTAAGGAGATCCAGCTCAAGTCTGAGAGGGGCAGAGAGGCCATTCCAGAGTGTGGCACCTGCGAATGACAGAGATCTACCCCCCTGCTCTCTGCTTAGAAAAGCATCTGATCTGCAGAGGGTTAGAGTTAGATGATGGAAGGACTCTAGAAGGGGGATATTTAGGGAGAGAGAGTTGGGTGTAGAGGGGTCCCAGGTCCCAGGAAGCCTTATGGATGATGCAGAGGGTCTTGAACTTGATCCTCGCAGCCAACGGGAGCTAGTTGAGTGATTCTAGGGCTGCAGGGATGTGGTACATGGGCTTGAGGCCAAGGATAACTCTCTCAGTCCTATTCTGTATTAGTTGAAAGGGGCGATGGGAGAAGTTAGGCAGATTAAGGAAGAGGCTATTGCAGTAGTCCAGCCTGGAGAGGACCAGAGCTCTGACGACATTGGGCCACATTATAAGCCTGGTGGTCCGGAAATAAGGATGCGGGTAGCAACGTACCAGCACCCTTTCTGGACCACCAGACTACGAGAATGCCTGCAGGGGCCAGTGCTACTGGCAGGTCTGACCTGCCAGGAGAACCGGCCCCTGTAGGCCTGGCTTTCATGGAAGCACCAGAACCGTTAGCAACAATGCTGGCTCTTCAGTGTCCGCAATCCCGTGGAATCCTATGGGACTCCACAGGAATGGGGACTTACACTTTCCACCTCCTGACATCCCGGCCCGATGCCACCTGGAATATCCTGGTGGCACTGGGATATCATATGGTGTAACGGTGTAATGAGGTCATCGGCAACCTCGTAATGTGGCCCATTGAGTTTCCGGAGGAAGGTGAGGAAAGGGAGAATGCCCCAGAAGATGTACTAACATGCCATGGAAATGACCGTCGATGTGCAGTACTATGCCACAGACCTACCTTGGCTTCCATAATGCTTATACACATGTCTCATTACCAGGAAGGCCTATGACTGGATAACCTTAAGTACATGATTGACTACAATGCATTCTAAGGGCTTTACGATTGCTACAATGACAGTTTTTGCATTAGATACGGATGCATTACTGAAATTTAATTATGGGTGTTATTTTTCTTTACGAGAGAATGGACTGAGGAAGTTTAGTTTAGTTTATTTGCTTATATAGCGCACCGAATCCAGAGGTATCTGGGTGCCTTTGTATTGTACACAACAATGGTTACAAGAAAAGAACAATGAAATAAAGTTACAGGAAAGGTGGCGACAATAAGTGTCAGACAAGGTGCGTTGCAGAAACCAGGTGTTGGACTTGTGTAACAGATCAAGTCATAATATTACAGAGAGAGAGTTAAATGTCCAAACATAGGTAGTATTCCTATCCAGTGCAGGTAGTGTTCTAGCTAGGATGCAGATACCAAGATAAATATAGAAAAAGGAAGCAAAAAAAGTGCAGGTCCTTGATTTGTAAAACAAGTCAAGTTGCAAGTTCATGGTAGACATATAGGGTTCATATCATAGCTGAAACAGTATTGAGGTGGGACCCTCAGGTGGTAGCCTGTTGATACATGTCTAGGCTATGGGCAAATTCTGGTCTCACAGTTTGGTCAGTAATCAAGATAGCAGGTTGTGGCGTTTAATTAAACTGGGAAAAAAGCCAGGATTTAACCTTATTCCGTAAGGGTAGGAACACTGGTTCTGTCCTTAGGGCAGCATGTAAAGTATTCCAGGTCTTGGCTGCTAGCACTGGGAAGCTAGCTCCTCCAGCTTTAGTCAGTTTGAATTTAGGGATGTTGAGGCAGTGGGCGTAGTTAGCTCTGGTGGATTCCTTTCTAGAGAATTCTTCAATCAGGTACTTAGGGGCTGAATTGTCTAGACACTTGTGAGTGATCATTAAGGTTCTGAAAGTGATCCTGTCTTGAATCGGGAGCCAGCTAGTGCCTAGCATAGTCCAGTTTCAAGAGTATAAGAGCTCTTGCCAAGGTGATGCAGCTGCTAGTGGACAGGAATGGTCTACATGCATTTATTAATTTGGACGTATAGGCCGTTTATGACGATGTGGCATTAACTTGTCTGTGGAGAGTTAGGGAGGAGTCCAAGTACAAACCTAGAGTTTTGGCTTCCTTGTTAACTTTGATGTTGTTCCCATCGATATTGAAGGAGGAGTATTGCGGACCTAACTTATTGAGTCTTAGCTTAGAGCCAATGAGCAGAAGCTCAATCTTGTCGTCGTTCAGACATAACCCATGCTTAGCCATACATGCTTGAATTTTACTGTAGATTTCATTTAAGAATATTGAGTCAGAGTGGTGGGAACCTGAGAGTGTGATGAGAATTTGCCTATCGTCTGCGTAATTCATGTAGGATACGCCAAGGTCATCTAGATGGTCAAACAGGAGCTTTGTGAAAATGTTATAGAGGGTGGGGGAGACACATGAACCTTGCGGGTCCACGCAGGTGATTGGAGAAGGTTCTTCAGATGCGGTTGGGGAAAATACCCCCAGAGATCTAACAGAGAGGAATGAATTGACCCAGACTGCGGGTTTGGTGGAGAATGAGGCAGCTGTGGCGAGATGATTGGTTAACATATTGTTGTCGACTAAGTCGAATGCTACGGACAGGTCAAGTAGGAGAAGTAGGGCTGGCTTTCCATTGTCTCTCACCTCATCCATTTGGATTTTTAAATCCAGGAGGGCTGTCTCGGTCCCGTGTCTGGGTCTGAACCCAGATTGCCGGAGGCCTAGAAGGTTATTAGCCTCGAGATGGTTTTGTATCTGAATGAAGGCTGCTTTATCTAGTATTTTCAGAAGAAAAGGCACTGTAGTAATCGGTCCGAAATTGGTGGGAATATTAAGGTCGAGGTTAGGCTTTTGATGAGGGGCATGACCCAGGGGTCTTTGAGATTTTTGGGGACGGTGCAGGAGGCAAATGAGGAGTTGATGAAGGACATGATGAAAGAGGCACATTCTTTGGCTCCCTCTTTTATAATTGAGGCTGGGCAGATGTCTCCTTGGCACCTGGACGACTTAAGGCTCGCAATGATGGATTCTACCTCCTCGGTGTGACTGTTGTAAATTCACAGAGATTGTCTTGATTGGGAATCATGTGGTTATGGGTGCTGTGTTTGGGCGGTGTTGCATATAGGTCGCTGGGTTGGGCCATGGCAGCCATGCAAGATATTTATTGCTTCAATTCTTGCTTGAACTAATGCAATTTTGTTCAATAGGGCCTTCTGGTTGTTGGCGCACCAGAGGGCGTCTTTATTATTGCACGAGTCTGGAAGGGGGGTATTTGGGTGACTCCAGCTCTTTAAGGATAGTGAAGAGCTCCTTGGTACTGGATTTGGCATTGTGGATTCTATTGTTGAAGGTCTCACCTTTTGTTTCCAGTATGGCAGTTGTATAGGCAATGGAGGCAGTCTTGAAATGTTCCCTGTTCTGGGTTGACATTTTTTTTTCTAGGTCGCTTCTGCACCTCTTTTGGTTTTATGTGAAGCCTTCAACTCGGACGTGAACCATTTGTTAAGATGTGCAAGTGGTTTGGCTTTCCTAAGTTTAAGTGGGGCTAGTTGGTCAAGGACATTGAGTAAATTCTGATTGTATGTGACCACCAGTTTGGAAGGATCTAAGTCGGTGACCATCCATTGATTAGTGATGGGTTGAATTAGAGGGGAGTATGCTCTCTAGCGTGATTAGGTGATTATTTCTGGTTAAGGCTGGGGGGGCTTGATGACCCTTGGGGATAGGTTGTCTAAAGTCATGGATCTCGAAGGAGATGACATTATGGTCTGACCAAGCACACAGAGAGTTTGAGAGAATTTTTATATTGCAGTTTAAATCTGCTACCCAGTCTAAGGTTCTGCCTTTGATATGTGTTGAGATATGCAGTGAGAAGCCTAATTCTGTGATAGAATTTCCTAATGCATTGGTGTCTAGATTATCATGCAGGCGTAAATTCATGTCGCCCAGAAGCATAATTTGGGAGCACGATTTGGTGTTCTGGGAGAGAAGGCGGGTGATGTCTTCCTCAAAGGAGGAAATCAGGCCAAGTGGTCTGTATAGAATGTGGATAGGAAATGTACGTGCAGATGAGAGAGTTTAACGTAGAGGAGTTCTCCAGAGAAACTATCAAATTCTCTGATGCCCAGAGTGTTTTTGGCAATGATAGCAACTCCACCCACTATGCTAGTGGTTCTGTCAGCTCCGATGATGGAGAAGTGTTCTGGATGGTATCATTGGGGAGGCCCTGCTGCTGGATGTAGCCAAGTTTCTGTGACCGCTAAGACTAATTTGTTGGAAGTGATGAGGTCTGCTATATCTAAGGAATGTGCAATTAAATATCTGGTGTTGATAAGGGCCCCTTTGACATGCAGGACGACTGTCAGTGACTGTGGTAAAGGGGGGCTAGGCATAGATGTTTGTGGTAATTTAGGAGTGTGTGTGTAAGAACAGTCGGTATTGATGGCTGTGGAGTTGGGCTGGGGTATCTTGTAGTGTGTGGGGCTTTTTGTAATTATACGGGAGCCAAGTCTCTCATTCCTGAGGGTGGTGGAACAGGGTAGATTCAGGGTGGGCTTAGTGGGGGAGTGCACTGGCTGGTGACACAGCATGGAAGGGTAAAGGTTCCTCTTAATGTCTATGGTAATTGGAGGCTGTAAACTACTATCACCTCGGAGCACTACCATATGAGATTCCCTGTTAGAGATTTTTACAAGTATTGTTCCTAGATACCACATGTTAGACCTGCTTGGTCAACACCATCTATTTTCTACTCCTGAAGAAGTTCCCTCACAGATTTGATTTTTCAACCCAGAGGAAAGAAACATGTTGGGTAACACAGCAGCACCAGAATAAGTGCTGTGAGATGACACACCAAGATTACATCATATGTAACAAAGGGATTTGTGCCTTTACATATGCATCAGAGTTTTAAAAAAATTATTTACCTTTGGCTGTGGATAACAACTGGAGTCTTTTTATTCTAAAAACGTGTGCTCTCTAAAAATTTGATGGTAGTAATGTAAATTTGTGATTTGTTGTAAAATTGTATTTTATTGAACATGCTCTTTATAATTACCTGAGAGGTGTTAGGCACGGAAAACTTTTTTCAGCACTAGCCACTTTTTGATGGTTTTAATAGAAAGTCTTTTTAACTTGTCTTTTTATGAAATAAAGGTATAATGTTTTTTCAATATAGCGTTTGGGGCTAACATTGTTTGGTTGAATACTCCATAAACATTGTTGTCCCCTAAAAATTGTTTGAATCGAATATTGTTCAGTGGTAAATCTCATATAACCTAGAGACTGATACCATAAAACCTTTAGATACAGGGATCTATTTTTGTCCAGAAGCTGAAAATGGGCCTTCATGGCAAGGTCCGTGATGTGAGGAGAGAAGAAAAGAGAGGAGTTGAAGATGACACCAAGGTTTTTTGCCTCACAGGAGGGTGAGGGGAGGGGGCCCAAGGAGGGTGGCCAGAGTTGGGAGGGAAAGTGGGATCAGGGGTCCCAACGAGAAGGATCTCTATCTTACTGGCATTAAGGCATAGGTTGTTAGCAGAGCACCATGCCTGAATAGCAGCCAGGCAGTCAGGATTGAGAGAGGAAGAGGAGAAGGCAGAGGAGGGAAGCTTTAAGGAGATCTGCATGGCATCCGTATAGCACTAAAAGTTAGGAGAGACGGTGGAGATCAAATGGGCTAGATGAGCCAGGTAGCTGTTGAACAGCCAAGGCAAGAGGATAGAGCCCTGAGGGACTCCGCAGGTGAAGAGTGAGATGGTGGAGAGAAAAGGGCCTAGTTGAATGTACGAAGGTCATTCCAAGAGGAAGGAGGTCAACCAGTCCAGAACCAGGTATGTGATGCCAAGGGTATCATGGAGACGATTTATCAGGGTTACATGATTAACCGTATCAAAGGCAGGGGAAAGGTCAAGAAGGATAAGAAAGGAAGGAGAGCTGGAATCGAAATTAGAGAGCAGTTTCCATCCCTCTGGTAGCTCTGAAGCCAGACTGGTAGTCGTGGAGACAACCAACAAATTCAGTGTGGTGGATAAACTAGGAGATGGCCAGCTTCTTGCCCAGGAATGGGGGTAATGGAGATAGGGCGGAGGTTTGCAGGAAGCAAGTGCTTGAGGAGTGCGGGGAAGGATCCAGTGGCAAAGGAGTGATTGTAAAAATCGGCCAAGGCTGGAGCAGGGAGACAATGTTGTCCTTGATAGTCCTGAAGAAGTAGGAGAGCACTCGAATGGATGAGACCTTCATAGAGCGGACTTGGCTTGAAACCTCATCAGGTGTTATGGGAGAAAAAGAAGAGAGTAGGAGGGGAGAGAAGAGTGTGGGCCAAGGGAGGCCTGAGAGCGGGTGGGGGAGAAGGGTGAAGAGTAGGGCACAGTGAGAATAAAATGTCTTGAGTTTTTCAAATGAAGCGAGAGGCCAGAGAAGTGCAGAGTGCCAGAGAAGGCAGAGGAGAAGTGGAGACTGCAGTAGGGTGGGCAAATACCTTGCAGATTTTGAAAAGTTTAGCCAGTTTGCCAGTTGCCGCAGAGATGCGGGCTTGGATAAAGGCCCTCTTCTTCAAGCAGATGGAGAGTCTGTATTGCCTTTGGAGCAGGCAGCAGGCCAGTTTGTCAGAGGATGAGCTTGAGGCCTGCCACTTCTGCTCAGCCACTCTGCACTTGTGTTTCAGAACGATCAAATCATAGTCATACCAGGAATTGCACTTGGAGGCAGGTTTCATGCAGATCCTCAAGACAGGGGCAAGGCTGTCCAGAGTGTTGGAGATGGAGAGTTGAATGTTAGTATGGGCTGTGCCAGAGTCAGGGGCAGGAGTCAAAGGGGGAATGAAGGTGGCACGACAAGCAGCAACTGACACTCGCTTCAAAGGTCAAGTGATGGAGAAGGAGGCTGGCAGTGCAGTCTTGAACTTAGCAGGGGGACCAAGGAGGTATCGGTGAGAGGAAAGGAGAGCATGTTCAGAAAGGAGAGGAGTAATGAGAGTGTTGAAGATGGGGATATCTGAAGAAATTAGAGAATCCAAACATGTGTCCGGCTGAGTGCGTCCGACCGGAGGGAAGAATGGAGGGAAAGAGAGTCACAGAGGTTGCAGGAGAGTCCAGAGGCTAGATCAGGGGAGTCGATGTGGATATTGACGTCTCCGAGGAGGAGAAACTTGGAGGGAGAGGCAAGGAGAGAAGAGGTAAGGTCAACCCATTCAGAGAGGAAGTGGGAGACCTGGCCAGGGGGCCTGTAAATGCTGTCCAGCGTCAGAGAGAGGCCACGCGAGACACCAAGTCTGCAGACAAGGCATTCGAAAAAGGAGTAGGCCTGAGTGGGTATAATGGTAGCAGGGACCCACTCAGGGAAGATCAGAGCAACTCTACCCCTGGGCTGGTTAGATCTGGGTTTAGAGAGGATCTTGTGGCCCTCTGAGAAGAGAGTGTCAAAACCTGTGACAGAGCTGGCATAGAACCAAGGAGGTGGCAGATGTTAGAGGAGCATTTGACGGCAGAGCGAAAGTTGAGGGTAGCTAAGTGGAGTAGGTTGCCAGTTTTGAAGGTTTTCTGAGGAGGGGTACAGGAGTGTGGTACACCCGTTGGAGGTGGTAGAGGGGCCAGAGGGTTGACAGAAGGAGGAGAGGCAGTAGAGGGGAGAAAGTTGATGAAAGACTGAAGACGCCTATCAAGAAGGAGGAGGTGGGCTGAGAGCCCTGGACCATGAAAGTGCCATTTAGGCAGACATTAATGATGGCCCTAGAGGACAGGAAGGATGCCAAGAGAACCTCCCAGAGAGTGTCACCATTAAGGGGAGCAAAAGGAAAAAGGGAGAGCACAGAGACCATAAGGGGAATCCATAGGTCTGGGAAGGAATGACAAAGAAGATGTTGGTGAAAGTCTGCCTGGAAGAAGCGTTGACATAGGTGTCAGCAATGGGTAGGCCTATATTTGAGACCCAGAGATCCTTCTTGAACTTTTTCCTTCCAGACTTTGTCAGAGGGTTAGGGTAGGTGATAGAATAGCGATTAGAGAAGATAGGGGAGATAGAGAGCATCATTGAGGGAGACTTCAGAGAGGAGGAAAGGGGGAGAGAGGGAATAACTGCAGAGGACAATACCAACTACAATCACAGCAATGACACAGCTAGACTTAAGGGTCAATGGAGCAAAAAAACCTAGGTTAGGTAACATCAACTTGCCAAAGCATGACACATAGAAGCGAATTATAAGAAAAGGGGGAAAACACTGGATAGAGGCAAAGAGGGAACAAGCCTAAATTTAAACACATCAGCAAATGCAAAAGCACATACATTCGGTTTTCCTAGAAAAGAGGGAAAAGGCCTAAATTTAAACACAGCAGCAATTGCGAAAGCACACAGACTCAACTTTCCCAGACAAGAGGGGAAAAGCCCACAGGCTTATTATGATAATTCACCAATTGCTGCAGACATTCAAGAGGATTGGTATGTGCCTAACATTCAGGAATTGCTATCCATGTATATGTCCATCTGTGTAGTGTGCCAGACATATAGTACTGGACAAAAATTAAAAACATTGAGAGGCACTCTGCCACGTCCACTTGGCCCATTCTGTGATTTACACATGGATTTTACAGACATGGGCGAGAGGTGTAATTCTTTCCGTTATTTAATTGTGGTAGTTTGTCCTTTTTCCTGTTGGATTGAGGCTGGTCCATGTGCACGTCCTGATGCCAAATCGGCTGCCAAGTTCTTGGTGAGAGAAGTGTTTCCCTGGTGGGGAGTGTGCAATACTCTTAAGAGTGACAACAGCACCCACTTCTTTAATGAGTTGTTCAAGCAGATTGCAGCTCTTTTGGGAATAAAGCACAAGATGTGTTGCATTTATCACCCTCAGGACAACCAGGTTCTATAGAGGATGAATGGTTTGCTCAAAACTAAGTTGTCCAAACTGTGTGCTACACTGAAAAGCAACTGGGTGCATTGCCTCCCCTTGGCCTTGTTCAGTTTGAGGACACAGCTTTGTAAGAACCAGCACTTCTCCCCTCATGAGATTGTGATGAGGAGACATAAGCACATGCCACTAACTCCTGTGCGTAGTGCTCCAGATGCTCACAGGGCTGCATCAATCCTGGGGAATGAATTACATTCAAACTGAACTCAGTTAACTAAGTGTATTAAATACCTTTCTCAACAGATTGCTCCACGGCGTGAGCAGAAGTTGACAATAGTGCTCACTGGAATCTGTGAGCACACCACCATTGCAATTGTTCCCAAATGATAGAGTATATGTGAAAAACTTTGTTCGTAGGCGGAGTGAACCTCGAAACAATGGTCTATACACGTTGGTGTATGCTACTCCCCTTGCTGTTAAAGTGAAAGAACTGCAATAGTGGGTGCATTTGTCTGATGTTACAAAAGCACCACAAACTGCCTCCACCTTTAAGTATTTTGGCAGAGTGTTTCTAATTGATGTTATTGTCTAGTGATTTTGTTTTTAGTGTTCACAGCAAGTATTATATTTTTTATTGTTCTGGTAGTGCTTTATTTATTTTTTATTTTTACATCTTTTTAGAGGTTTATATTTGAATTGTATGATTTATTATTTGGAAACATTTTGCTATGTATTTACAAAAAAACATATTAATCAACAACTTTAATTAAATATATGTGCTCTACGTGTAGTTGCAGTACAATTTTGTTTGGCCCATGTGTGAGCTTGCTTTTGGTTTGTTTTTATATATGTTAGTGAGATTATATGGGTAGGTAACATAAAGGGGGTGGGAATGTAGTACCTCAAAGGAGTGTACATATGTTCAACTTTTTGACACATTTTTTGAAGCCTCAACAACAATTGAGGAATACCTAACCACAGTGGTTAATTTTAAGAACATGAAAATACAGGATACTTTAACATGGAATTTAAAAATGCGAGTGAGAAGGGGTTTGGAGGAAGAAAAGGTATATGATCAATATAAAGGTGTAGTGTTTGATACAATGACTAATGTGCATCACCCAGAATGTAATAACATGTGGAATAGTTACATGAACTCAGTGGGGAAACAGGGGGATAACAGGAGTTGTTGTGTGCTCCTTCATCGCTGATGCGCCGGGAGCATCCAAAATGTGAGTACCTCAGAAAAATGTTGCCCTTGGAGGCCCTGTGTTTGGTACACTTAGTGCTTGGGTTCATAGTCTATTCCAGGGGCACAAAGTACAAGTTTTACTAATGGACAGAGACATAGAGAAGTGTGCAAAGGACGACAGTGCCCCCCGATGCAAGCCACGGCCCATGTTAAAATTGAACGTATGTTGTTCGTATCAAACCGATGGGAGAAGGTGGTGGTGAGCTGTGCGACAGGGGGATTGGCAGGGCTTGGAGAAGAAGTTATAGGGAACATTAATACGAACTGTTTTACAAAATGGACTGCATGTATACCTAAACTAACATGGATTGAAGCATGTGAGACTCCAGTAAAAGTGCAACCAGGGGATGAATATTTTGTTTCCGAGGGCACGGAACTGTTCCAGTAGGCACTAACACCAAGTGTAACAAGGCAATGTTTTTTTTTTTTTTTTAATTTATGTTTATTGGTTTTAACACGATTGACTCATTGATAGACAATTTGATATGCATAACTCAAGAACAACATAGTATAACTTCCCCAAACCTCCCTTCCCTCCCCCCTCCCCCTTTTCAACCGAGACCACCGATACGTTCTCAATCTTCTTTAGGATCTCGTGCCGGGCCGGGACTGTCCGTTTTGTCCGAGGCACCATCCTGCGCCTCCGGGTGGAGTAGTGGCACCGTAAGCGCCACCCAACTGAGCAAATCTGCGCTGGAGTCAAGGCGCTGCACGTGTATCGCCGTTTCCCACGCTGCTGTCTCCGCCGCTATCCATCTCCTGAGGTCGCTCCACCAAAGGGCCTCGGTTGGACCTCTAGCGCTCTTCCATTTCATAGCTATACGCCTCTTCGCGGTGATGTAGATCAAATCAGTGAGTCTATTCAGGGGCCTATTCTTGCTACTTCGCTTGTATTGCCCCAGTATGCAGGCTGCCGGCTCGCGTATTTCTACCTCGATCCCCGCAGTCGCCACCCTCTCTTTTACTCGGGCCCAGAACCTCTGGATCGTCGGGCAGCCCCAGAACATGTGGGTCATTCCTGTCCTTGGCTCGTGGCATTTTGGGCATGTCTGGGTTGTGGCGCCTTTGAACTTAGATATAGCTTCGGGCGTGAGGTAGGCTCTGTTGGTGATGTACAGCTGGATGAGTTGGAGACGGGCATTCCTGGAGATCTTTCTATGGTAATGGGTTATTTTCTCCCATGCTCTGTCTTCAAATTCCAGGCCCATTTCTCTTTCCCACTTCCCTTTGCACTTTAGTTCATTGTTGGTTGAGCCCTGCAGGAGGGCCTCATATATCCTGGAGACTTCGTGGCCGCCTTCAGCAGTGTTCAGCATTGACTCGACGGTTTCATTTTCTGTGATTTGGACGATAGTCTCTGGCCACTTAATCTTCAGGGCCTGTGTCACGGCTCCGTGGAGCAAGAACTGGCCTGTGGGCAGGCCTGTAGATTCACTAAGGTCCGTGAATGTCGTGAGTTTCTGGTCGTGAACAAGGTCCCCAAGTACCGCCACTCCGTAGGGTTCCCACTGGGTGCGTGTTTCTATGTGTCCCCATGAGGATTTGGCCATGATTGCCGCGATGGGGATCTGCGGGGAGTACGGGTCTGGCGGCCCCACTATTCTGCAGGCTCTCTTCCAGAGCTGGGTTCCAAGCTTGATCAGGTAGGGACACTGTCTTAACGCCCCCTGCTCCACCCACAGCAGGTCTCGGAGAAGCAGTCGAGGTAGGGCAGGTTGTAGAAGTCGGGTGTCTGTGGTGACTTCGTCAGCCATCCAATGCGTTACATGTCTTAGTTGGCTGGCTAGGTAGTACAGTTCGAAATTGGGGATTTTCAATCCCCCTTTTTCGTAGGGCCTTTGGAGAGTATCGAGCGCCACCCTGTGCCTGCCACCCTGCCACAGGAACCCTCTACAGAGTTTGTTCAGCTCCCTGAAAAAGGCGGGGGGGATGCAAAAAGGAATGTTGATGAAGCAATGTAGTAGGCGGGGGAGTGCTACCATTTTAAGGAGACCAGCCCTCCCAGCAACAGAGAGAGGGAGCTTACCCCAAAAGGCCATAGACTTAGCGAGTGCATCTTTTGCCCTGACTGTGTTGAGAATGTGTTCAGTACTCGGGTTACGGTGGATGGTAACACCCAGGTATCTAAAGGATGTCACCTGCCACTGGAGATCCAGGGGGGGCAGGGATCTATGCTCCTCGCTAAATAGCGCAGCGAGGGGATAGAGGCAAGACTTATCTTTATTAATCTGAATGCCCGTGAGTTTGTGAAAACAATCTAATGTCTCTAGTATGTGGGGCAGTAGGTGCTCAGGGTCGTGTAGGTACAGCAGCATATCGTCTGCGTACATGGAGATAAGATGTGTCACTCCGTCCAACACGATGCCTCCGTCTCCGTATTCCTGGCGGAGATATGCAGCAATCGGTTCAGCAGCGATAATATATAGCATGGGGGAGAGAGGGCATCCCTGCCGTGTGCCTCTGTAGAGGGGCCATTTGTCTGAGTAAGTCTTGTTAGTACGCACCCTGGCTGTAGGGTTAGTGTAGATCAATTGGGTCCATCTAAGGAAGGCAGGTCCGATCCCCATCTTAGCCATAGTGGCGTATAGCCATTCCCATCTCACCGAGTCGAAGGCCTTGGTGGCGTCCAGTGACGCTACGGCGTATTTCTGGGGCCCTCGCTCGGTGCTATATATAATATGGTGTAATCTACGCAGGTTTTCGGTGATGGAGCGCCCTGGCACGTACCCAGTCTGGTCCTGGTGAATCAACACAGGTATCGCTCTGCGTAGTCTGTTAGCGAGGAGTGCCGTCAGAATTTTATTATCTACATTTAACATGGAGAGTGGCCTGTATGACCCACAGTCCGCCCCATCCCTCCCGGGTTTCAGCAAGGGGATAATAACTGCCTCTCTCATGGAGTCGGGGAGCATGCCCTGTTCAAAGGCTTCGTTATATACCTGCGCTAGCAGTGGAGCAAGGGTCTCCTCGTGCGTCTTATAAAATTCCCCGGGTAGGCCGTCCGTGCCCGGCGTCTTTCCAGAGGGTATTGTTCTAATTATTGCCGCCACTTCTTCAGGGGTGATCGGATCATCTAGGGCTTCGGCCATCTGTGTATCTAGTTTGGGTAGCCTTATGCAGTCCAGGGCATCCTCGATCCCGGATTCGGGTGGAGGCGGGGTCGGGGAGTAAAGGTCTCGATAGAACTCGGAAAAGACAGAGTTAATCTCTGCCTGGGTGTGCACAGTCGTGCCATCTGGTCTGCGTATGTGGCAGATGGGGGTCCTGGGAGTTTCTCGCCTGTATAACCATGCTAAGAGTTTCCCAGGTTTATCTCCCAGGGCGTGAGTTCTTTCCGTGTGCTTAGCGTAACTTAATTTCCCAAGGGTCTCCCAGTGCGACAAACAGGCTTGTCGCAATTTAGTTATTTCCTGCAAGCGTTCGGGAGTCGAGTCTGCCTCGCTCTCCAGTTCTCCCAGCTTCTTTTCCACCCCTGCCAGGGAATTTACAATAGATCTCTGGGCACCCCCTACCGTGGCTATTATTTCCCCCCTCATAACCACCTTATATGCCTCCCATGCGGTGCCAATATGTTCTACACTATCTAGATTATTTTGCCAGAATTCCTCCGTACTGTCTTGTATGTGGTTGCGGAAGGCCGCATCAAGTAGGGCCTCGGCTCTAAGTCTCCACGTGGGAACCGGGGGTCTGGGTGGAAACACCTCCCAGGTGGTCAACATGGGGGAGTGGTCAGACAATACCCTAGGTAAATATTGTGCGTCATGGAACATGGCCTGCTGCCCATGACTGATTAGAATGTAGTCTAGTCTCGTGTAAACATTGTGCGGAGGGGAGAAGAAGGAATATTCTCGCCGTTCTGGGCCCGATACCCTCCACAGGTCGCAGAGTGAAAAGTGGCTTATCAATTTAGCTAATATTTTAGCTGGGGGGGATGGGTGTGAATGTTTAGCGTCTGACCTATCTAAGAGGGGGTCTAGGGTACAATTGTGGTCCCCTCCCCATATCATGATGCTGTTTGCGTGAGGGCCCAGTCTGGCGTATAGGGAGTTGAAGAAAGCCGTGGCGTCGTGATTGGGTGCATAAGTGCTAACCAGGCACAGGTCTCTACCCTCCACGGTGCCCTGAACGAGGGCCATCCTGCCCTCATCGTCCGTCTTGGTACCCGTTACTCTGAAGGGGACGGACGGGTCGATCCATATCAGAACCCCTCTTGCGAATGAGGAATAGGAGGAGCCGATGAGGGTTCCTTGCCACCTTTTGGCTAGCGTCTTGAGTTTTGCCTCCGAGAGGTGTGTTTCCTGCAGCATGGCGATTCCGACCTTCTGGCGTCACAAGTATGTGTGGATCCGGCGTTGCTTCACGAAGTTATTCATGCCTCTGACATTCCATGTCATAACTCTGATTCCGTCAGCCATAGTTGGCATGTTGTTTATTACTTCTCTCCGGCCTTGAGCAAGGTCCAATTGATGGTGGATTTGTTGTGAGGTTATTCGGTGATCTCGGTGTTTGTTGAACAAAAGTCCCAACCTGGGTGTAAACCCCCCGTTGCTCCCTCCTCTTCATTCCCTGTGTCCCAACCCACCCCCCTAACTGCGAACAAGTCAAACATAGAACCAGCCCAGCGAGGTCTCCCTCGTTATGACAAACCCGTTTCTGCTCCTCGGGGCCGAACATTGGCTCCAGGTGCCCTACGGGAGGGTATATGTACCCAAAGAAAGGAAGAAAGAACTTTCAAGGGGTTGGGGTGAACCTTGACTCGTGCGTCTCCTAGCGAAGGATCTTTCCAGCTGTATGGAATTTCGGTGCGTCCATCAGTGGTGGGTGACGAACGCGCAGTTCCCGGCAAGTGACAGGGGAGCCCTCATCTAGGCTTCCGTTTCCTTTCTTCAATATCCGGTATTTGTAGACCGTCCATCCAGTCTCTGGCCTGTGCGGGAGTATCAAACAAATGTGCTTTATTTTCGTGCAGTATTTTAAGTTTTGCCGGGTACAGGAGCATGTAGCGCAGCCCAGCGGCTTTCAATCTGGCCTTCGTGTGTATGAACTGGGCTCTGTCCATTTGAACCTGGAAGGTATAATCGGGGTAAATAGCGATTTTGGCAGAGTCGCGTATTATCTGACCGCCTGTTCGGGAGAAAGCTAGGATTGTTTCACGGTCCCTGTAGTTGAGAACTTTAGCTATCACAGGTCTTGGTGGGGCCCCCGGTGGTGGTTTCCTGGCGAGGGAGCGATGGGCCCGTTCAATCGTGAATCCTTGGGAGAGTTTCCCAGCGCCCACCTCCTGCAGGAGGAGGTTTTCTATATAGGTTGTGGGGTCTGCGCCTTCGGAGCCCTCAGGCAGCCCAAGGAGGCGAATGTTATTACGTCGGGCTCTCCCCTCTGCTTCCTCTGCTCTGTTTTCTAAGTTTTTGACCCGTTGTTGGAGTTCATCCACGTCCCGGAGGAGGTGTGTTTTGGATGCGGTATTCTCCCTAACCTGTGTCTCGAGCACCTCCGTCCTGCCAGCTAGGGTTCGGACGTCTTGTCTCAGGAGGCCCAGGTCTGTGGCAACTGCATCTATCTTATGCTCCATTGTCGCCTGGAGCTGCCTAAAGGCCTCCAGGATCTGGGTGTTGCTGGGCTCGGCAGGCGTTGTAGTTGTGGGGTCCGAATGAGGGTCTGTGGTCCCCCCCCTCAGGTCCGCGAGGCCCGTTGGCTCGCTGGCTGCATAAGTGTCCATGGTTGTCTGCCGCTGTCGGGGCTTGCTGTTCCTGCCAGCCATCTCGGGGATGCTCAGAGGCCCGGCTCCGGAGGCGCCCAGGGCACCGGCGGCAGTCCGCAGATTCCGCCGCGGAGGGGAGTCTCTCACTGACACCGCGAGGTCCACCCGGCGGTGCCACCTGGGATCGAGGCGAAGATCCGTAGGCGTCACCGCGCCCGGGGGCCCCGCGGTATGGGAGGGAAGGCAATGTCCGTTCAAGAGGCAGCTCACCCACTGCTATGGGTTGCTCAGAGATGGTGGAGCTCCGAAGCTCCGCTGCGGTGTGGTGGTAGGGCCCTCTCACCAGTGGTAGGCGGTCCGAGGGGGCCTCTCAGCGGAGTCACTGGACCACGGATGGGACTTCTGTGGCGGGGGTCGGGGAGGCGCGCAACTCGAGCCCCCCGATTAGTGGATGCAGGCCCGTGGTATGGTGAGGAAGGTTGGCCGATTCCTCGTGGGTGCTGCTGGGCTGGATCCCACCAGCCGTCGGGCGCCGGGCGCCAGGCGAATCCGGGTAGCGAAGGAGCGCCGGTGCCCCTTGTTGGGGGGTCGTAGGGAGCGGGTTGGGCAGTCCAGACTGCTAGATCGTGCGGTTGCGTAGGATGGGGAGCTCCTATGCTTCGAGGCAGGCCAGCCCCATGCGAGCGCAGCGAGCGCATCGAATGGTCTCCTTCCGCCGGCGGGCGCAGGCAAGGCCGGGCATCGGGGGAGCTCCAAGGCCCCCGGAGTGTCAGGGCCTCTTATTGGAGGCGCAGCGGGGAGCGGGCGGGTATTAAATCCAGGGCGCAGGGTCGGGATCCAAGGCTCCAGTGGCTCCCGCTCTCCCACCACTCCCGGTGTCCGCGTTCGGGCTGAGTCGGTCCCCCTCCGCCTACCTCCGCCGCGCCGGCCGGCCCCGGGTCCGCCGGCGTTGCTCTCGGCTCAGCTGGGCTCCACTGCTCCCACCGGGCTGGTCACGGCTCCACGGTGGGCCCGATCGCTTCCTCGCGCTGCTCTCCTCCCTCGATCCTAGCGTGGATTGTCCGCTCCGGGTCCGCCGCTTGTCTCGGGCTGCGACCTCTGCGGTGCGGGCGAGCTCCGGTCCTCCAGACTTCAGGACGCGGGCGCCGCCATCTTGACTCACTTCACTCGGCCCAACTCGCCCGCCGAACAACGGCGTTCGCGGTCTTCCGTCAGCTGGCGGACGGCTCGGGTGTGTGTGGATAGGGTTCCGGTACAGGCGGTGCCGCTTGTCGGGGTCCAAAGTTAGTTAGGATTATGTCGAAACAGCTTATTTTGGCACATCAGCTAAGAGCTCACACGGGACACGTCCGCACTACATGGCGGTTAGCCACGCCCCCCCCGTGTAACAAGGCAATGTTAATTCCAGATCTGGCAAAAAAAACAGCAGCATCTTCCACCTTCTTGTCGAGGCACATGCACACTAACAACCTTGCACTCAGCTATCCTGGTGGTGCCTGAAGTACATTTGACAATAGCATCTAAGCACTAGATGTGGCAATCCATTTCACCTTCTATCTAACCCCCCAAATGAAGTAGAAAAAGTGGTCGGTGAAGTTGAGATGGTGGAGATTGAATTATCTGTCAGAAGAATTGTCCAAGTTGCTCAAAGCAATTCCAGATAAATACAGACTACACACTAGAACAGAAGCATTCTTTGCATCCCTTTTAACCACAGGAATCCAGGGTGCTGCAAATGCCAAATGGTTACCGATTGTTAAAAGGGAGGTGATCCAGTTGGCGAACAACACTGAACAAGGTCTCAATGCTATTAAAAGTGAACTGAGGGTGATTTGGTTGATGACGCTTCAAAACCCGTATGTCCTGGATCTCCTGACAGCGATGGAAGTGGGCCTGTGCAAAAAGATCAGCTTGTCATGCTGTATGTAGATACCCTTAAATGATGATGGGAATGGATTGCTGACACATGTTATAGGGGCCTTGCATAAGCTGAAGACTGCCATGGATAATGAAGCAGGTGTGCAGGTCAAGGATTGGTTCAACACGTTGTCCTCATGGGCGCCGTCCTGGCTTTGGGCACTGGGGAAGATATTGGTCCCAATCGTGGTGCTTCTGTTGGCTTTGTTTTATACGTGCCAGATGATGCTTCAATAATGTGTCAAGACCATTCCGAGCAGCACAAGAATGATGGTTAGTATTGGGACAGGGATGGCTCTCCCGGGCACAGAAAGATGGGCAGGCTCAAACTGATTGTCTAAATAAGCTACAAATGGTCAGAATTGAACAACCTCACTGGCGTAACAGGGGCCCCCGGATCCCCGCAGTGCGGGGGGCCCCGCCAGCACATGTCCTGGGAGGGGGCCCCACTGGAGAAAAACATTATTATTTTTTATTTATTCATTTTTTAATTTTTTAATTCAGTCTTGATTCATAAAGAAATTATCTCTGTGACAGAAATAATTTCTTTATGAAACCAGAGTGACTACAAAAAGAACATTTCTTTTTGAAGTCCAAGGGCTCCGCCCTCCCCCTGGCATGGAAGACGCTAGGCTTGAGGCCTCCATGTCATGGGGGTGGGGAGAGCCCTATGACTTCAAAAAGAAATAGTTTATTTTTGTAGTCACTCTGCCTTCACAAATAAATTATTTTCATTATGGTTTGGTCCTTAACGGAAATAATTTCTTCATGAAGTCAGAGTGACTTCAAGAACAAACAATGGGCCTCATTACAGGTTTGGCGGTAACCGTGCCGGTGCTTCCGGCAGGTTGCTGCCTGACCCGTAATGATTTACTAGTGCCCAATTTCCCGGTAACACCAGGGGTTTACAACCCCAGCGGTCCGGGAAGTCAAGCGCCGGCAAATGGTCCCAATTTCCATAGAGTCCTATTGAACTCTATGGGAATGGGGACCACGGAAGCACCGGCACCGTTAATAACGTTGCTGGTGCTTCCATGAAAACTCTGCGGGTGGGTGCCATTCTGCCCGGCAGGTCTGACCTGCCGGGTGGGACGGCAACCGCCCGCAGAGCTGTAATATGCCAGTCCAGAAATAACAATGCCGGTAAGCTTACCAGCGCTGTTGTTTCCGGACCAGCATATTTGTAATGAGGCCCAATTTCATTTTGAAGTATTAGGGCTCTCCTTAACCCCATGATGTGTGCGTGTGTGAGTGTATGGTGAACAGGTGCACACTTAAATGTATAGGTGGCTGCCTGTGTGAGTGTATGGTGAAAGGGTGCACACTTAAATGTATGGGTGGGTGCCTGGGTGTGTGTGCCTGTATGGTGAAAGGGTGCACACTTAAATGTATGGGTGGGTGCCTGGGTGTGTGTGCCTGTATGGTGAAAGGGTGCACACTTAAATGTATGGGTGGGTGCCTGGGTGCGTGTGTGCCTGTATGGTGAAAGGGTGCACACTTAAAAGTATAGATGGCTGCCTGTGTGAGTGTATGGTGAAAGGGTGCACACTTAAATGTATGGGTGGGTGCCTGGGTGTGTGTGCCTGTATGGTGAAAGGGTGCACACTTAAATGTATGGGTGGGTGCCTGGGTGTGTGTGTGCCTGTATGGTGAAAGGGTGCACACTTAAAAGTAAAGGTGGCTGCCTGTGTGAGTTTATGGTGAAAGGGTGCACACTTAAATGTATGGGTGGGTGCCTGGGTGTGTGTGCCTGTATGGTGAAAGGGTAAACACCTAAATGTATGGGTGGCTGCCTGGGTGTGAATGTATGGTGAAAGGGTGCACACTTAAATGTATGGATGGCTGCCTGGGTGTGCCTATATTGTGAAATAATGCACTTAAATGTATGGATGGCTGGGTGTGCGTGTGTGTATATGGTGATTGGTGTGTGTGCTTGCGTTCAGGGGCGTAACAAAACCTACATTTTGGGGGGCTAACCCTTCAAATGTTGGGAGAGGCGCTAACTTCATGGGCGGTGGGGGAGGGCCAAGCTTATTTCTTTGGGGGCATCTAATTTCTTTACTCATTTTAATGAGACTATTCTAGTGCAGCTTCAATGTTACAAGCAGTTAACTCTCTCCTTTAAGGTTGAAAGGACCCACTTATGGACTGATGTGAGAATGAGTGATCTCCTGTTCCCTCTCTACTCTTGCAATCACTCCCCTGGCATGCAAGTATTAAACCCACATCACGATTTCAATTGCATAAAACATTTGGCATTTGAAAGCAGGTACTAACAGTGAAATGCTATATGTCAGTATTTGCTGGGCTCTTATTAACAGTGAAACCCAGGTGCCATTTAACATCTGTGTCTGGCAACTGCTCTAAAGGTCAGCCAGGTCGAGTCAACAAACATAGCCCAAAGTTTCAGGGGGAGGGGGAGTGCTGAATCCCAGTCAACTCAATGGTGTTGCACCAATACTTGTGTTTAATGTCTTGATTACTCCTTACTCCTAGCCCTATTCTTCCTCGTCCCAGTGTGTATGGGAAAGTACTTGTGTATAAGACACTCTGCCTCATACACAAGTACTAGGATGAGGTAGAGGCACACTGAGGTAATGCCTGACTTAGCTACCTGTACTCTTCATTACTCCTAGTACCACTCTTCCTCATCCCAGTACTTACCTATGCGGCAAAGAGCCTCATACGTAAGCTCTGGGACAAGGAAGAGTGACATGGAGGTAATTCTGGGCCAAGGAGCTGATTTTGGAGGTTGGGGTAGGGGTGGTAGGGAGAGTGGATGTGTGGAGGGGGTAGGATTGTGCAACAAATCGTAATGCTGTCCATGTCCAAGTTAAGCAGGCATGATATGTGGTATTAGTGGCTAGAGAGGCATTTTGGTGCAGCCAGTCTAGTCATTTGCTCAGTTTGGTATGACTTTTTTTTAACTGGGCATTTCTGATAAAGCAGTCCTGCTAAGTGAATTACCTGGCTAGACTGCCATTTGGGTGCTGCCAGTCTATCCGTTTTTTACTGCAGCATTGTATATTTTTCTGGGCATCTGTGATCAAATGATATGATATAAGTCATTTATAACGCGCCGGTACACGAGTGTTTCTAGTCGCAACAAGACAAGGGAGGGAAGATAGAGGGAGGACAAGACAAACGATCTTACTAAGCCTTGTGTCATTCAGATCGTGCAAGTGCGAGAACGAGAAGTGCAAGGGGAAAGGGAGGGGGGAAGTCCAAGGGAAAGGGGAGGGAAAAACAGGGCAGCAATGCTCTGAGTAAGTGCAGCCAGGGCAGCGTGGCTCTGGGTATTGCAAGGCGAACAAGGGACTGTAGGGTTACAGTTACAGCCCCTAAGTGCTTGGTAGGCCCAGAGGCAGTGCAAGGGTGACTGATCAAGAAAGAGTCTGGACTCAGTGAGACTTTGAGGGTAGCCAAGCAACCAGTCGGTACAGCAGACAGGTAGGTCAGGTAGGCCAGCAGGGGAGGGAGAGAGAGAAAGCAGAGGAGAAGAGGAAGGTTTTGAGCTGCTTCCAGAACTTCAAGTGGTCCAGCTCAAGTTTGAGAGGGGCGGGGAGGCTATTCCAGAGGGAGGCAGCTGCAGAGGAGAGAGATCTACCCCCACTCTCTGCCTGGCGAAGTGTCTAACCCTTAGAGAGTTGTAGGTAGCGGAGCGAAGGGCTTGAGAAGGAAGATATTTTGGAAGGGAGCGTTGGATATAGTGCGGGCCCCAGGCCCTGAAAGCCTTGTGGACAATGCAAAGGGTGTTGAACTTGATCCTTGCAGCAACTGGGAGCCAGTGGAGAGATTTCAGGGCTGGAGAGATAAGATCCCTGGGCTTGAGGCCAAGGATAAGTCTTGCAGTCCTCTTCTGGATTAGTTGCAGAGGGTGGAGAGTAGAGGAAGGCAGATTGAGAAAGAGGCTGTTGCAGTAGTCCAGCCTAGAGAGAACCAGGGCTCTGGAGACAGTGAGCTTCCGGGGGAAAGTGAGAACGGGAAGAGTTCCTTTGGAGGAGCAGCTGGTAGTGGGACTTCTTGGCGACGTCCGAGATGTGAAGAGAGAAAGAGAAAGAATGAGTGGATTCAAAGATGACACCAAGGTTGTTTGCCTCACAGAAAGGGCCCAAGGCGGGCAGCCAGAGTGAGAGAGGGAAAGCAGGGGCAGGAGTCCAAATGAGAAGGATCACCATCTTACTGACATTAAGACAGAGATCGTTGGAGGCACACCAATACTGAATCGTGGAGAGACAGTCAGGAATGAGCGAGAGAGTAGAGGAGTCTGAGGGGAGCCTGAAGGAAAGCGGAGTGTCAGCTGCATAACACTGAAAGTTAGAGGAGAAGGTAGAGTTCAGGTGGGCCAAAGGGGCCAAGTAGAGGTTGAAAAACCATGGTGAGAGGATGGAGCAGAGAGAAAGGGACCAAGTTGGTCCTAGGAGGGGCTGTCCAAGAGGAAGGAGGTCAGCCACTCAAGGGCCTGATCCGTGATGCCCAGGTTCTCATGGAGGCGATTGATCAGGATTGATCAGGATGGCGTGGTTGACGGTGTCGCAAGCAGAGGAAAGATCAAGGAGGATGAGTACAGAAGGAATGCTGGAATCAAGGTTAGAGAGCAGATCTTTACAGGTGTTCAGGAGAGCAGTTTCCGTGCCTCTGGCAGCTCTGAAGCCAGACTGAAGGTCAAGGAGACAACCAACAGATTCCGTGTGGAGAGTAAGCTGGGAGATGGACAGCTTTTCCAACAGTTTGCCTAGGAAAGGGGTGATGGAGATTGGGTGATAGTTTGCCGGGCAGGCAGGATCGGCAGATGGCTTCTTGAGGAGTGGGTGCATAAGGGAGTGGTTAAGGGGAGAGGGGAACGTTCCAGTGACAAAAGAGTGATTACAGATATCGGCCGAGGCTGGAGCGAGGGTGTCAATGTGGTCCTTGATGGTTTTGGAGGAGCAGGGGAGCACATGTTTGGATGACACTTTCATAGATCGGACTTGTCTTTAAACCTCGTCAGGTGTTGTCAGAGAGAAAGAGGAGAAAGGAGGAAGAGAGGTAAAGATGGCCAAAGGGGGGCCGAGAGAGGGAGAGGAACAGCAGATGAAGGACAGGATATCCTGAGATTTAGCAGAGAAGTGAGATAACAGAGCCATACAGAGGGCCTAGGAGGGAACAGGAGAGGTAAAGACCGCAACAGGATTGACCAGTTCCTTGCAGATTTTCAAGAGTTTGGCCGTGTTGTTAGAGGCCACAGGCTTGAATGTGCGTTCTCTTCTTGATGAGTGTTATTGCTTCGACTGGCATTTTGGCGCAACTAGTCTAAGTATGTCTAAATGTGGCCTGGCATGCTTTGCTGTAAGAATATTACGTGTCTACACTGGTCTAAATTGGGTAGCCAGTTAGACATGTTTTCATTGTGGCATGGCATTTTTAATAGCAAAGTATTAATGTGCCTGTGCAATGTTGGTGACTTGCATCTACTGGATTGGTGTTACCCTACAAAACAATTGCAAACACTCTGGCTTTTTAGGCAATTTTTCTCAGAAAGTATGCTGTATATTTCAATAAAACACATATTTATACCTTTCTCCTAGTGCAGTGTGCGACATATCCCTTCAGCAGCACGTCCGTGCGTATTTCGCAAGAGTGATAATCTATGCCGGACCAGAGTTTGGCGCAACCAGAGATTTGTTGCCGAGTTAGGGGGCCCCTCAGCATGGCTCACAGGGGGGCCCCCACATTTTGTGTTACGCCACTGAACAACCTATGTAATCCTCAGGGACATTAACATTGCCCCCACCAGATCCTGAAAACTACACTGAGCACTGGATAGATTTAGCGGGTGACGGGGACTGTATATATCTTACGTCTACCCCCAGAGAAATATGCACGGGATGGGGGTTGTTTGTTTCACATATGCAGGGCATGGGTTCCTAATGATGAAGCGGATAGACAGACAGAAAGGGAGAAGTAAGTTAATAAAGGGCTAACTAAAGGGGGGAATGTTGGGATGTTTGTCCAGATCGCAGTCCCTCTTAGATGATTTAGATTGCGGAAAATATACAGAAATGTGGAGAATAAGTACAAGACAGTGTAGGGGTGAAGGGGGGTACTTCATGGATGGGAATAATTGGCAGGAGTGAGAAATCACATGGGGGAATCTAATTAGTAGCTTTACAATATATGTACATAGGATACATTTTATATAAATAATAGTTATGACATGAAGCAGTGTCGCATGAATCCTCAGAGGCCGTGTTTGGAGACACAGAACAACGAGGTCTCATCCTTCACTTGACCATCACATTCTGATTCCCAGGCACGACAAGGAACACGCACATACACCCACATCAGTTAGGCCTTTGAGCAAATTAGGAAGGAATGTGTGTAGCTGAATAGGCGAAGTGCTGTGGCCCAGTACCAAGGTCATACTCCTGGAAGTTGAGGCAGAGGTTTTGGGTTGCCAAAACATAAGCCAAGATTTAAGGCACCAGCTCCGCCAAGAATGACGGTCATTCTATTTCAACTACCAGATGTGCAGGGAAATGAGTCCTAAATCCTTTGCAACCTGGATGGATTAGTAGGATACTAGGTTTACTCGTGGTGAGGAGAACTGACAGCTGGAAAAGCAGAGAACAACATGTTAGATGATTTGTGCAAGCAAGAGCTAAGAGTGATGCCCATACAGTGAGGAGGGAATGATGGGAGCGCCGACGTGTCTGGGATGAGAAAAGGGCTGCTTAGTTCGCAAGGACCAGGCTGACGCCAAAGTTTGCTGCTGAGTTCACGTGGATAACCAGGTGCATATCACGTGGTTAGGATCGAAGGTAGGGTGGTGCCGTTGAATTTAACTAATTGGTTTGCAGCATTCCAAGATAAACAAGGACATTACCCACATGCAGTGAAGATGGAAGAGAATACAGTGTAACCAATTGAAAAATAGGCTATGTGTAATCATTAGCATGTACATAGGTGGTAGCCTATGAGGGTGGAGGATAACCCTGTTTATTGAGTGCATCATGAGTGCCGATTTCTGTGTTTATAACCTGAATCTTGTACAAAGGACGAGAGAGAGCTCCATGGCAGTGGATTCATAATACCCTATAACTTTTCCCTTTTGTAAACAAAATAAAAGCTCTTGTCTTTCTCAAAAAAGGATGCATCTAGCCTTTTTCCCTAGCCTTTTCCCTAGTTGGTTTTCCCCAGCACTTCCACCACTGGGCACTTACATCTGCTGCTCACGCACGAGCATGGGCTCTCCTAGCACTTACTCCCTCTCCCTCTTCCCTCTCTGCACTTGCACGTTCTGAATACTCACAAGGCCTAGTAGGTCTGTCTTTATCCTTCAGTGTTTTAATTGTTTTTGAATCCCATGCTCCCTCCCTGTTGCCCTATGGGCGCTTTGAAATACACTTTACTTGCTGTATAAGCACCTTACAAAATTTAAAAAATAAAATGTCCTTGGTCTGATTGCTGGGTAGTTGCCCTACAGCTAAGCACCACCAAATAACCACTTAGTGTTGGGAGGCTACACTTGTGGCAGTTTAGTGCTTTACAAATACCAAATAACATAACATAATCCACTCTCTGCTCTGATGAGACCACTACTTAAACATTACCTGGACACTGAAAGTATTTGTATCCTTTATGTGTGTTTGTATGTACGCTGGTGAATGGCTAGCACATCAGACCCATTGTGGATAAACAAGGAACAGCCACAGTCGGAGCAATGCACTTTCAGGGAGCTTTACAGTAGTGAATGGTCATTGGTTAGCCAAATATAGTCCAAACAGTGAAGAAGATGCAAGTGAGGACATTTACTGGGATATCAAAGACTGTCAATAGATCATACAACTTAGTTTACAACTATGCATGCGTCTATGCCGTGGAGGGTGTGGTTGGCGACTGCAGGGAGTGATGATGCCATGACAGGTCTCAGGCGCCCCCTCCCTCATTACGAGGTGATGTATACGAGCTGGTTTGAAGGTCTGGGCTGTGTCAATAGGCTTAATGGCAGAGACGAGCAAGTGGAAAGGGGAAATGGAAAGGGGAAATGGAGAAGGCAGGCAGTGGGGCAAGAAACTGATTGACTGATCAGGGTTTGGGATTGCAGGGTATGAGGCGGTTAATAAGAAGAGGAGAGTTGGGGTAGGAGACCAGCCCATGAATAGCTTTGAATACAACGAGGAGGACTGCAACTGCTTAATTAGCTTACATTTAAAGTGGGTGCCACATCCATAACCCGGTCAACAGGCAGCAATATCCCAGGTCACTGACCGCTTTGTGGTGGGCAAGTAGAGCGGTTAAAGAGGGCCCAGTGATGCACAGAGAATCATTCCACATGAAGATGGTGAGCAGAGGTGGACGATGAGCATGAGAGGATGCAGAAGGAGCAGTTGGCAAAGTGTTGTATTCTGGTGAAGGGGTAAAAGCTTGAGGAGGAAGACCTGGAAGAGGCTAGAGGAGGGTTCAAGTGCCGCACCTTTGGGAAATCCCCACTTTATCACCCACAGACACCAACATCATCCATGGCTATGGTTGAGAACTCAAACACTGGAGAAGCGAGCATTTCTCGGGATAATGATGCTAAACCGGGCATTAGTCATATCCATGTACATCCTGAAAATGATGTGCGTCATATATGTCGGTCTGCTTCATTAATCTAGTGGGTGTGTTTGGCATGCCCTAATGTTTCTTTTTCTGGTGAGAATATACTGAGCTGTATATGTTGCTACAATAATAAAGTTTTATAAGAGAGAGAGAGGGGTGGGGTACTATATGCGCTTTTACTCTGTACACATATCCCAATGTTTGGGTTACAATGTACAGTCAAGTCATCTCTGCGATCCCTTGTTCTTCTTCTAGGTTGACACAAAGCCATCTAGCCTTGACCATAATAATTCTGGGAGGGGCACCCTCTCGCACATTCCTATCCTTATTCACAGAACAGAGATTCCCTGTTTAATAGCTATCTCGGGAGCACTGGTCATCTTTCGATCTGCTACTGGGAACTCAGGTCACCTATGTGATTGGGAACCACATCTACTTACAGAACTGGTTTAGGAGGACTCTCCTGTTTGCGATACACCTAGTCAAGGCTCCATGCTACACAATGAAACGGAGGAGGTACCTGAAGGCAACATCTACTTGCAGAGGCCACCACGCTCTGCAGGGAATATAAGCATCAGGACCATCTCACGGCTTATGGATCCCTGCAGAGGACATGTGCTTCTAACATCAGGCCAGTAATGTTTGGTCCCACATTGTTTGCAGAGCAAACAAGGGTCAAATAACGAAGCTGCTCCACAAAGAACACCATGTACATATAGGTTGTTTGATAGTGGCTAGGAACATGTCAAATGATGGTAGGCAAAGGGCGCAAAGGCATGGCGCCCAAGGAGCAGAACTAGGGCCCGACTTTATTAATGTCGTTATCTCCAGAATGACCGTGAGTGCATGGCTGTTTACAGGTCTCACTGACATGGGAAACCCTGAGGGATTAGACAAAGCAAGAAGGGATTTCAGAAAACACAGTCTGATCAAAATGATTCAGTAGAGCCTGATGTAAAGGCATGCGCTTCAGCAGAGAATCCAATGCAATATGGTACAGGAGGCCCCCCCCCATACACACCCCCAACTTGAAAGTGATCTTGGGATCATCTCGAAAGCACAAGAACAAGCCAGGGAACGGAATCATTAACAATGTTGAAGTGCCTGGTAAGATGATTAAGTGTTTAAGCAGTATGAAAAGAGGGGTATGCAAATGGATATTTCCCATCTGTGAAAGGTACAGTGAGCAAAAGCAGATGGCTGCAAACTCTCAAAGTGGTTACAAACCACTGAACAGGTTATTATGCCATGTTCTTTGGAGAGAGGGGCGCCTGCTACCTTTTTTTGTATTTTTGGAAGGAACTTGGGGTTGGTCACCCTAAGTTACCTGAGGGCAACCAGACGTGGACTGTGGACTCCCTGCTCACTGTGCTTAGAGAGACACAGCTCCACCTCACTGATGAGGCCCAACAAGGCTCAAACATGTGTATGCTGTTGCTGTTGGTATTCTTGTTCAGAAGGGAATTGCCATAGCATTTCCGTGCTGGACTGCCCATGTGGGCGGGACAAAGGCTGATATGCAAATTGATATTTCCCATCTGTGAAAGATACAATGAGCAAAAAGCAGATGGTTGCAACTCTCAAACTAGTTACAAACCACTGAACAGGTTACCATGCCATGTTTTTTGGAGAGAGGGGCGCCTGCTACCTTTTTTGTATTTTTGGAAGGAACTTGGGGTTGGTCACCCTAACTTACCTGAGGGCAACCAGACGTGGACTGTGGACTCCCTGCTCACTGTGCTTAGAGAGGCACAGCTCCACCTCACTGATGAGGCCAAACAAGGCTGAAACATGTGTATGCTGTTGCTGTTGGTATTCTTGTTCAGAAGGGAATTGCCATAGCATTTCGGTGCTGGACTGCCCATGTGGGCGGGACAAAGGCTGATATGCAAATTGATATTTCCCATCTGTGAAAGATACAATGAGCAAAAAGCAGATGGTTGCAACTCTCAAACTAGTTACAAACCACTGAACAGGTTACCATGCCATGTTTTTTGGAGAGAGGGGCGCCTGCTACCTTTTTTGTATTTTTGGAAGGAACTTGGGGTTGGTCACCCTAACTTACCTGAGGGCAACCAGACGTGGACTGTGGACTCCCTGCTCACTGTGCTTAGAGAGGCACAGCTCCACCTCACTGATGAGGCCAAACAAGGCTGAAACATGTGTATGCTGTTGCTGTTGGTATTCTTGTTCAGAAGGGAATTGCCATAGCATTTCGGTGCTGGACTGCCCATGTGGGCGGGGCAAAGACTGATATGCAAATTGATATTTCCCATCTGTGAAAGATACAATGAGCAAAAAGCAGATGGTTGCAACTCTCAAACTAGTTACAAACCACTGAACAGGTTACCATGCCATGTTCTTTGGAGAGAGGGGCGCCTGCTACCTTTTTTTGTATTTTTGGAAGGAACTTGGGGTTGGTCACCCTAAGTTACCTGAGGGCAACCAGACGTGGACTGTGGACTCCCTGCTCACTGTGCTTAGAGAGGCACAGCTCCACCTCACTGATGAGGCCAAACAAGGCTGAAACATGTGTATGCTGTTGCTGTTGGTATTCTTGTTCAGAAGGGAATTGCCATAGCATTTCGGTGCTGGACTGCCCATGTGGGCGGGGCAAAGACTGATATATAAATGGATATTTCCCCATCACCACTACCTGGACCTTTCACTTGGAGTCAACCCATAAGTCCCCCTACTGTCTTACCCATAAGCCCCCCTACTGTCTTTCCCGCTGCGCACCTGCAACACCTAAAGGAACATGCATTGGTGATGCCCTAGCCTAACCTATATACCGAGGCCAGGTAGATGGGCGAGGCCTTGCAGCCCATTCTAGAATCACTGCTCTGGAACTGCCCAAGAGCAAGTGGGTTCCGGCAAGATGTTTCGGACATGGTGGGGTGGGGGGTGTCTGGTACTAGGGACACCATTTCACACCCTCAGATGTCTGCATCTGAGTGTGTGATTTTACGAGTCAGGGCAGGGTGGACTTGGTGGGACTGTGGAATACATTATTAGCTTTCGAGGGCCCTTACAGTGACTACAAAACAAATCCTAAAGGTCTGGAAAGCACCTAAAAAGCCCTGTTGGGAGGCATGGGTAGAGGAGGTGGAAAGCCTTGGAAGATATGAAAAGAGAATGTAGGCACGATTGGAATGTGATTGCAGGGGTGGGCTGCCCTATAGGGAACTCTCGAGATGCCCCGGTAGGCCTCGGCACCCTTGGCATCTTCTGTGTGGCATTTCCAAATGTTCCCAGAGCAAAAGGGCTGGGCTTGCCGAAAATGTGTAATATGGGGCCACTTTGAACATTATTTCCAGGGCCCCTTTGGGTTCCCAGTCCACCCCTGAATGTGAAACAGATATACCGAGATCTGGGCCACCTTCATTGTGGCATAGATTTAGGAACTTGGATTGATTTGTTGGGTGTAGCATTGTTCCCCACTCACCACACCAATCGCTCTTACTTGCTTTGGTCACATGTACTTTCGCATTTTCGCTCCCTTCTCCCTCAGTGTGTCTTGTGCTGTGTGTGTGTACATCCCTTGGTGTTTGATCCAATTGGTGTCAATGGGCCTCATTACGACCCAGGCGGACTTCGCGGTGCTAAATGCACCGCGAAGCATGGCGGAAAGCCGCCGATAGCGCCATGGGGGTTGGCGGATTTACCGCCCCATTCCGACCTCGGCGGAGCGGTAAATCCCCAATCCCCATTCTGCCCTTCCCCATTCCCATTTTTGCCCCATAGGGTATAATGGGAGTGGGGAAGGAGTTAATTACGCCACCGTAAAATACGGTGGCGTAATTAACAACGAGGTCCCGTAGCGCCATGGTTTTCTCCGCCTGGTAAAACCAGGCGGAAAAGGCCGCCATGGCGCTACGGGAACTCGTAGTATGGCGGAGAGGTACGCCATGCACTACGCTGGCGTAACACCCTCTCCGCCAGGGTCCTAATGAGGCCCAATGTATTTATTATCTATTTATTTCCAATACGACATAGCACGCAGGGCGCATTGTATACAAAGGCCTGACAGAAAGACAGTGCTCAGTCCAAAAGGCCATGTGGGAAATAAATTGAACCCCTACTTTGACAGCATTTCCCCAACCTGTACGATTGTGTGATTTATGATGCGTGTTCAAGCTGTAGTTCTACTTGTTAAAATTATTCAAAACATGGACAAAACAAACTTGCTGTACAAAACCAAAACCTGAAAAAGGACAGTATTAGGCCTCTCGGCGCCTGGAGTAGCACTTGAGAGTGCACTATCCTCGTGGAAAGAGGGGGCTACTACCTGCCTGAGGTTAGAAATGCTTCTCTGCTCCCCCATATTGTGAGGGCAAGGCCAGGCCCATTTCGCTCTTGCTTTATTAAAGGCAGCCCCGTCGATGGTGCTCTTGCATGGGACTGGCGCAGCACCATGCAGAATGTACTGCTATGTTTCAGTATCAACTGTGAATGAAAAACTATGTAAGGATAATTCAATGAATGGAGACGGTACCATTCCAGGCAGCACAGGGGATTGATAGATACTACTGCGTACACCCCCAGCCCCACACCCCTACCAACCCACGCTCCTCCCGTAGTGGGAGGTAGGACAGCCCGTCTCGCCCAGGCCCATCGCTTCAAAGGGAAGCGCAATGAGGTGTGAGGAGGGAGTAGATAAGTAGATGGAGATTAGAGATGTGGGAATTGATGAGCGCAGGAAGGCTATGAGTTATAGAGTGGCAAATGAGGAGAGAAGGCAGGCAGCACGCTGGCGGGGTAGGAAAGGAGGGGAGAGGGTATCTCTTAAAAGGGTGAGGAATGAGGTGAGACTACAGGACATGAGTCAGAGAGGTGAGCAGTAAGGAGAGAAGGCAGGCAATGCGCTAGCGGGGTAGGAAAGGAGGGGAGAGGGTATCACTTAAAAGGGTGAGAAATGAGGTGAGACTACAGGTCAGAAGTCAGAGAGGTGAGCAGTGAGGAGAGAAGGCAGGCAGTGCACTAGCGAGGTAGCAAAGGAGGAAAGAGGGTATCACTTAAAAGGGTGAGGAATGACGTGAGACTACAGATCATGAGTTAGTGAGGTGAGCAGTGAGGAGAGAAGGCAGGCAATGCGCTAGCGGGGTAGGAAAGGAGGGGAGAGGGTATCCCTTAAAAGGGTGAGGAATGAGGTGAGACTATAGGGCATGGGATAGAGAGGTGAGAAGTGAGGAGAAAAGGCAGGCAACACGCTAGCGGGGTAGGAAAGGAGGGGAGAGGGTATCTCTTAAAAGGGTGAGGAATGAGGTGAGACTACAGGACATGAGTCAGAGAGGTGAGCAGTAAGGAGAGAAGGCAGGCAATGCGCTAGCGGGGTAGGAAAGGAGGGGAGAGGGTATCACTTAAAAGGGTGAGGAATGAGGTGAGACTACAGGTCATAAGTCAGAGAGGTGAGCAGTGAGGATAGAAGGCAGGCAGTGCACAGAGAAGGCAGGCAGTGCACTAGCGAGGTAGCAAAGGAGGAAAGAGGGTATCACTTAAAAGGGTGAGGAATGACGTGAGACTACAGGTCATGAGTTAGTGAGGTGAGCAGTGAGGAGAGAAGGCAGGCAATGCGCTAGCGGAGTAGGAAAGGAGGGGAGAGGGTATCCCTTAAAAGGGTGAGGAATGAGGTGAGACTATAGAGCATGGGATAGAGAGGTAAGAAGTGAGGAGAGAAGGCAGGCAACACGCTAGCGGGGTAGGAAAAGAGGGGAGAGGGTATCCCTTAAAAGGGTGAGGAATGAGGTGAGACTACAGGTCATGAGTCAGAGAGGCAATGCGCTAGCGGGGTAGGAAAGGAGGGGAGAGGGTATCCCTTAAAAGGGTGAGGAATGAGGTGAGACTACAGGTCATGAGTCAGAGAGGTGAGCAGTGAGTTGAGAAGGCAGGCAATGCGCTAGCGGGGTAGGAAAGGAGGGGAGAGGGTATCCCTTAAAAGGGTGAGGAATGAGGTGAGACTACAGGGCATGGGATAGAGAGGTGAGAAGTGAGGAGAGAAGGCGGGCAGTGCGGTAGCAGGGTAGGAAAGTAGGAGAGAGGGTATCGCGTAAAAGGGTGAGGAATGAGGTGAGTCTACAGGATATGAGTTAGAGAGGGACATGGGTTAGAGTGGAGGGAAGTGAGGAGAGAAGGCAGCCAATGAGTTAGTGAGGTATGAATCCGGTGTAAAGAATAGGGAAGTGTATGGCAGAGAGATGGGTACAGGGGAAGGCAGGGACCTGGACAGGAAACACTGATAGCAGGGCATGATCTGGGATGGCAGTGCCAAAAAGAGAAAGTAGAGTGAAATGGGAGTAAAGAAGATGACCAAAGGAGGTGGGAGCAATGAGAATGAGAGTAAAGCAGAGGCATCAGTGGAAGTGTGAAACAATGAGTGAGGAAGTTAGTTTGAAAATGTATGATTACAATGTGTGTAACCGGGCCAGCACTTCCTTTCTCATGCACCTGATTTGTCTACTCTAACTGCTACTCTATCACCTACCCTATCTTTCTTTCGAAGTCTGGAATGAAAAAGTTCAGGAAAGGTCTCCTGGTCTCCAATCCAGGCCTGCCCATCGCTGACACCTACATCAACGCTTCTTACAGGCAGACTGTCACTGACATTCTCTTTGTCGTACCGTCCCGGGACCTTTGGATTCTCCATATGGTCTCAGTCCTCACCCCTTTCGTTTCTTCATCCATTAATGGTGGAACCCATTGGGAAGTACTCTTGGCACACTTCCCATCCTCTAGGAGCATCATTAATGTCTACCATAATGGCACAGTGATAGTCCAGGGCTCTCAGCCCAACCTCCTCCTTATTGATCGACATCTTCAGTCTGTCATCCATCAACTCCCCGCCTTCTCCTGCCACTCCTCCTTCTGCCACCCCAACGGGCATACCAGATCCCTGTACCCTTGGAAGACCTTCAAAGGTGGCAACCAGCTCCACATAGCTACCCTCAACTCTTCCTCTGTCGTTAAACACTCCTCTGACATCTGTCACCTCCTTGAGGACTTCGACCTTGATGTCCTCGCTCTCACAGAGACATGGTTCACTGCCAGCTCTGTCACTATGTTTGACACACTCCTCCCAGAAGGGTACAAGATCCTCGCTAAGCCCAGGCCCAACCGGCTTTCGGGCAGAGTGGCCCTGATCTTCCCTGAATGGGTCCCTGCTATTATCATACCCACTCAGACCTACTCTTCCTTTGAGTTCCCTTGTCTGCAGGCTTGGTAGCTCTCCAATCCTCTCGCTGACTCGTGCCACCATCTACATGACCCCATGACCAGTCTCCCTCTTCCTTCTGGAGTGGTCTGACCTCACCTCTTCTCTCCTGGCCTCCACCTCCAAACTTCATTTCCTCAGAGAGGTCAATATTCACCTTGATTCTCCTGGTGCAGACTCTGGACTCTTGCGCAGCCTCTGTGACTCTCTTTCCCTCACCATTCGTCCTTTTGGCCCAACGCACTCAGCAGGACACACCTTGGATGCTCTCATCTCAGCAGACATTCCCATCTCCAATCATCTCACTATACCCTACTCCTGGTCTGACCATGTCCTCCTGTCCTCTCACCTGGATCTCTTGGGTCAAGCGGCTAAGCTTCGCCTGCACAGCCAGTCTCCTTCTACGTCATTCGACTGATGAAGCGAGTGTCAGTTGCTGCTTTTGCTGCCACGTTCATTCCCCTTCCCACTCCAGCCACTCACTCTCACACTGGCGCAGCCCTTGCCAACCTTCACCTCTCCATCTCCAACACTCTGGACATCCTTGCCCCTGTCATGAGGATCCGCATGAAGCTTGCCTCCAAGTGCAGCACCTGGTATGATTCTGACCTAGCATCTCTGAAACATAAGTGCAGAGTTGCTGAGCAGAAGTGGCAGGCCTCGAGCACATCCTCTGACAGACTGGCCTTCTGCCTGCTCCAAAGGCAATACAGACTCTCCTTCCGCTCGAAGAAGAAGGCCTATTTCCATGCCTGCATCTCTGGGGCCACTAACAACACAGCTGAACTGTTCTAAATCTGCAAGGAATTCGCCAATCCTACTGCAGTCTCCTCCTCTACTCTTCCATCCCTGACCCTCTATACTGCACTGGCCTTGCCTCCCACTTCATAACCAAAACCAAGGACACTGTGTCCTCACTCTCTTCTTCCACCTCCCATCTCTGTCACCTGCTCTCAGGCTTCCCTTGGCCCCCACTGCCCGTCCCCCCTACTCTCCTCTTTCTCACCCATACCACCAAATGAGATCTCTAGATAAGTTCTCTCTATGAAAGTCTCCTCCAATCAGGTGCCCCCTGCTCCAAAACTATCAAGGACAACATTGCATCCCTTGATCCAGTCTTGGCTGATTTCTGCAATCACTCCTTTACCACTCACTTCTTCCCGCTACCCCTCAAGCACTCCCTTGTGCACCCTCTCCTCAAAAAGCCTTCTGCCAACCCCTCCTGCCTGGTTAACTACTGTACTATCTCCATTACCCCCTTCCTGGGAAAACTCTTGGAGAATCTGGTCATCCACCAGTTGATCCACCACACTGAATCTGTTGGTTGTCTCTGTGACCACCAGTCTGGCTTCAAAGCAGCCAGAGGCATGGAAACTGCTCTCCTGAGCACCCGTGAAGACTTGCTCTCAAATCTCGATTCCAACTCTCCTTCTGTTCTCATCCACCTCAACCTTCCCTCTGCCTTTGATATGGTCAATCAAGCCATCCTTATAAATCGGCTCTGTGATACCCTTGGTATCACATACCTGGCACTGGACTAGCTGACCTCCTTCCTCTCTGACCAACCTTCCCAGGTTCAACTGGGCACTTTTCTCACCCCATCACACTCTCCACCTGTGGTGTCCCTCAGGGCTCTATCCTCTTGCTGTGGCTCTTGAACATCTACCTTTCCCCTCTAGCCCTTTTGATCTCCACCTTCCGCCTCACTTCCAGTCTTATGCAGATGGCATGCAGCTATCCTTCAAGCTTTCCTCCACTTCCTCCTCTTCTTCCCCTCTCATTCCTGACTGTCTGACTGCCATTCAGACATGGTGTGCTGCCAAAGATCTCTGCATTAATACCAGTAAGAACGAGATCCTTCTGACTGGCAGCCCTGCTCCCTCCTTCCGTCCTACTCTCTGGCCGCCCTTCATGGGCCCCCTCCCCTCATCCTCTTGAGAGGCAAAAAACCTTCTTTGACTCCTCTCTCTCCTTCTCTCCTCACATTGTGTACCTTGCAAAGAAGGCCCACTTTCAGCTGCTCCCCCAGAGAGGCACTCTTCCTTTCCTCATCCTCTCCAGAAACTCATTGGGCCTCATTACACGGAAGGCGGTAATGGTTAACGGCCACCGTTAATGGTAACGGTGACCGTTAACCAGTACCGCCTTACTACGAGGTCCCTTAGCGGGTTGGTGATTTAACGCCTGCTTTTTGCAGGCGTTACAAACCAACCCGCTAAGGGACCTCGGAGCTAATTACGGCACCGCAAAATTGCGGTGCCGTAATTAGCGCCTTCCCCATTCCCATAGAGCCCTATGGGGCAGAAATGGGAATGGGGAAGGGCAATGGCGGAAGGGGGATTTACCGCCCCACCAACCATGGAATGGGGCGGTAAATCCCCTTTCCGCCAAGGCGGTGCCGGTATTTTACCGGCATGAGCCATGGCGCTAGTAGCGCCATGGCTCACCGCCTTCCGTGTAATGAGGCCCATTGTCTCCAAAGAGTTGGTCCTCTCTAGGCTGGACTACTGTAACAGCCTCTTCCTTAATCTGCCTATATCCTCCCTTCGCGCCTTCAACTAATCCAGAATAGGACTGTGCGACTTATCCTTGGCCTCAAGCCCATGCGGTCATCTCTCCAGCCCTAACATCTCTCCATTAGCTCCTGGTTGCTGCTAGGATGAAGTTCAAGACCCTCTGCATCATCCACACGGTTTTCTGGGGCCTGGGACTCCACTACATCCATCACGCTCTTCCTAAATACCTCTTGGCTAGAGCTCTTTGGTCTTCTAGCTCCCAGTGTCTACAGATCAAACACTTTGCTAAGCAGAGAGTGGGGGGGTAGATCGTTGTCCTCCACAGAAGCCTTCCTATAGAATGCTATCCCTGCCCCTCTCAGGCTTGAGCCAGATCTCCTTAAATTCTGGAAGCTCCTCAAGACTCTCCTTTTCTCTTCTTCCTTCCCTCTCCCCCTCTGCTGTTAACACACCCCTGCCTTAGTGACTGGCTGCCTGGTTCCCTCTGAGTTCTACGGGATTCCAGGCCCCCCACCCAATCCACTCCCCCTACACCCCTCAGCTTGTGCCTAGCCCTTGTGGCTTCTCCCCCACCCCTCGTCTACCAACCCCCTTTCTTTTTCTTTTGCACTTTTTACCCTGTACTGTCTCATCCTCTCCATCACTTCACTTCGAGCTGACCAACATCCCCCCGGACCTCTCCCTCGCACTTCTGTTCTAAGCTTGCATGATCCCAATGTCACAAGGCCTAGTAGACCATTTTTGTTGTTCTCTTTCTCCGTTGTTCCCCCACCCTTTTTGTGCCTTTTGGCACCTTGAACCACCATTTGTTGGATAGGCGCCTTACAAATACACAATAAATAAATAAGTACAATCCCATGTATCTCCGTCAAATTCAGAAGGGCCAAAGCGCTGGGACGAAGAAGAACCTAATAGATCTCAGGGAGATTACTGGTACTGGGACGTGGAGGAGTTGTGGAGCACTTCTGACAAGAGCAATGAGCCTTCTAGTGGTTCGAGAATTCTCATTGGAGAAATGATAGTAGAAATAGAAGGAGGACTCCGGAAAAAGGAGCTGAGCCCTCCCTGGAAGAACAGCGACATTGAAGGGCAGCAAGAAGGAAAAAAATAATCTTTTCGGGTCAGTGGAACACAAAGAACCGACCCCTTCGGCACGTGATAAAACTAATTATACAGAGTTCAAAACAATCACATATGTACTATCCGTTGTATTTGTTCTAAAGTTTTGACCGCTGTCTTGCTATACCTTGACCATAGGATACGTAGTGTGTCCAGTATGTGTACCTGATTCCAAGTAATGCATCTTGGAAAATAACCTCTTGTAATTATCATTACCGTTGAAATACAAAAATGGTGCTCTGTGTTGTGTCTCCCAGTAGACATTCATATGTGATTGTTTTGAACTATAATGAAAATTTTGAAACAATTGAGGTGTGTGATCATTATTGATCTGTATAGTTTGTTTTCTCACGTGCCAAAGGGGTCGGTTCTTCATGTTCCACTGACTCGTTCAATTGTATCTGATGACAATTTAGGCCTCCTGGGCAGAATAGGGTCACAACCAGGAGCCCTTTTGTGTAGATCAGAATCATTACAGGTCACTGCCGTGAGTCAGAAGTGTCCTCAGACGGTCCATGGGGTAAGGACCGTGTGGAGCGCACGAGAAGCACGCGAACCAGCAGAAGAAGCAGGCTTGGAGAGGACGTGCAGCCTACACAGCAGGACACTCTGTGGAGCTGCTGCAGAACCCATAGAGGCTCGGGAGAGCGAGAGAAGACCAGAAGATGGTTCCCTGAACAGGCAGGAACGCTGTGAAGCTGCCACAGTACCCGCAGAGCCACAGGGGACCGAAGGAAATCCGGAAGAGGGTTTGGAGAGCCCGAGAAGAACCACTAGACACCAGTTCAACCCTTACACGTACCTGGGTTACCAAGACGGCTGGTCAGGCCGTAGGAGGGGCAACAAGAACATTTGACCCATGCAACAGGGGTAAAGAGGACACCACTGAACATAATACAAGTAGAAGTATTGAAGCTCGGGTTTGGGACTCACACCCACTGGAGAAGAAAAACATTAAGCCATCTTCTTCATCGCAGGTGAGTGAAACAGGTCTGCCAGAGCAGAAGAAGAGAAATATGGGACCCTCACACACAGAGCTGTGCGAATCATAGAGAGAAGCCAAGGAAAGAGAGGCATTCCCCCTGGTGTTGGTAAGCTGTGTAAGCAATAGAGAGAATCTAGGGCAAGGGAGGCATTTGCCCTGGTGTGTTAAACTGACCTGAGAAACCTAAGGGCAGTACCTGGCAGGGAAGTGTACCAGGTCTGCCTACGTGAGCCCCTGAGAGGCTCACAGCAAGTAGAGTGTTTGAGAAAGGCCATAGGAAGGGAGTTATTCCCTCTGGCATTTTGAGCTGCATTGTAAACCCTGAGAAAATCCAGGGGAAGGGAATCCTCCCTGGCGTTGTGTATTGCCTCAGAAAACATGAGGAGGGCCTGAGAAAGTAAGCCAGTCCCCCGGCCTTCATGAACTGTCGCAAAGAGCCTAAAAGAGACCAGTGGAAGGATGCCATACCCCCTGGTGTTGTGTACTGCGAAGCCCAGAGAGGTCAGGGGAAGGAAGCCATAACCCTTGACCATGTGTACCATGTAGTAAAGCCAAGGAAGGTATCGGGAAGGGAGTCATTCCCTGGGCACTGTGAAAGCAAACGAGGCCAAGATACCTGGAGAAGGGAGGCATTTTCCAGGGACCCAATAGTGGAGTTAACTATGTGCAATAAGGAATGATGTTTGAGTTGGAACTTTTACCCTTTTGATTTAAACTAAGAACTTTACATCACCACAAGCTGGAACATTGTTTTGCAACCTGGAAAGAAACTGAGACTTGGAGAAGGGAGTCATTCCCGCAGGTGAAGTTCCCGCCTGCAATTGGAACTATAGAACATTGTCCAGAGGAATGGAGTCGTTCCTCTGGACCAAGAAGACCCTTTACCTCTTCAGTATTAGTTGCAAGTGTTAGTGACAGATGTAGGCATTTTGACACCCAACGCTGGACTCTTCATTTACTTGTACATTCTGACAGCATCCTTAGTTCCTTATTTGAGGCAGGGAAACCCCTCTTAAAGTTAGGGAGATAGGTTTCCTCTTTATTTTTTACTAAATGCAAGTTTATGCCAACAAGCATGCCACATGTGTGTCAGTCTCTCCCTTCTGCACCCTTACGGTGCCCATACATGGGGTGTCCAACTCCTGTGGCAACAGGTGTTATTATCACCTCTAAAAGGCACTCAGTTCGCGAACTTTGCAAAGATGTAAATTTGAGTTGACCCTGCAGGTTACATACACAACATGCTGAGCTGCTTTACTAGGATTGGAACCAGTCATCTGCAGCCTGCACACATACCTCTGCTGTAGGCTCATTAACCCCAACAGTTATCTTTCTGGGATTTTAAACGGTGAACTGTTGTACTGACAGTGGAACCTGTAGGTTATACACACACACACACACATCTGCAGTGTGCCGTATACCTCCGCTGTTCTCTTACCAACATGCACACCTGTAGCCTCAGGTGACACACAATACTCTTGCAAAAGAACATTATCCCACAAGATATCTTATTAGGATTAGTACCTTTGACCTGCAAACTATGCTCATCGCTGCAGCATGCGCCTTTTGCAATGAGCTATTTTACTAGCTTATCTAAAGCTCTTTTCATACAGCCCTAAACGATCGCTCTATAGTTTGCAAGGGATCAGACCTCCTTTTTGCATCAGTCTACACAGTGCTTCATATAACTACTAGAAGAAAGCAGAACCTATATAGCACATTTAAACCACCAAAGTACCTTAAATGAGCTAAAAGCAGATATAACAGTTACCCAACTTATTGGTGCTCTTTTTATCAACCTGGGTTCTCTAGTTTTCGCATTGACTCATTGGTCATCCATATTACATCTGCCACACTCAGCAATTTATGCATACAAACACCATAGCTTTAGATTTCAAACAGTGAGAGACAACAAATCTACATTCTCTTAATCAGTATTATCATATATACTATCTTCATAGATGCAGCAGACTTATTAGATCCTTGAAAAAGACTGCATTCGGGGCGAAACACGAGTCGAAACACATTTTGCTGTATTGCCGCATTACAAATACCCAATCATTAAAATACAATAAATATAACAGCAAAGTGGATAATACATTATGAGACCTATTTTACAGAAATAGAATCAGTGTCTTAGAGTAGCTATATGGGATGTTCCGCTATGGGGCAAGAAGGGGTTTTGCGCATTGCAAACACGAATACACAATATAAAAGTCTCTACTATATTGCTGTGGTATAGGGCATGACCAAATACCTGTGCCCACGCAGCAGTCCCCTGGACTATTTGAAAGTAAAAGATCAAATTACTCAGTGCAGCGTCACGTGTGTCTTTATACCTAATCCTAATGCACTGAACCGGAGAGCTTGTGGGTGTCTTAGTGGGTCTGCAATGGGTGGTTCAGGTCATGATTGGGGGTGACTATGAGACTTCTAACTGCAGGAAAAAGCATAATATTATAAATATGTCATACATGACATGGAACAACTTGCAGTTTCTTTTCGCATGTTTAATGTACACAGATTGTAAAACGTTACTGCCCAGATGTACCATACAATGTCATTTGTGCTGTAAATGGCCATTGATGTATTTTCCACTTAACTAACTGTAGATACCACCATTCCATGCTGGAGAAGATTGCAAACCAATGCATCTCCAGAACTACTGTCAGAAAGGTTCCCTTTTATGTCATGTTATGGTAGCAGGATTCACACCACACACCGCTGCCGGTTGCATGGCCTCCATGTGCTCTGGTGGATCTGAATGAAGGAGGTGAGAAATGTTAGTGAGAAGAGAGGAGAACAGCAAGCTAGCCTTGTTGTTTTGTCGATGTGTGCAGTTTGTAAGTACCAGGGTTCTGTGGGCGGATCTGTTTCTACACTGTGTGTGTTGAGAGAAAAGGCACTTTTGTGTCCTGGTGGGAGCCTGGTGTGCCCATTGAGCCTGGATGTATTGGCCACAGTGGTGGTATGTACGTGAGCGGGAGAGGTGTGGAGTTGTGTTGTTTGATGTCTGTAGGGAGGGATTTTCAATTGCTGTGTGCAAGTGGCATAGCTAATCTGTGCATATTGTGTTTGGGCGGCATGCAGTGTGTTAGTGTTGGGGCAAACAATTAATATCTTGGGCAAACAATCTAGCGTGCCAAGTAGCAAAATAAATTGGGCCAGCAATTAAACTAGGTCGAACCATTCCAATAGAGCAAGCAATTCCTACAGTGCCAACGAGCAAAATACAGTGGGGCAACAGTTAACATAGGGCAATCAATTAGCACAGTAGGGCAAAAGATAATTTAGGATGGTATGCTATGTTACTGGGATTTCTACCGTGCACTGCTGCCATTTGAATGGTCCCCAGGGCGTTCTGGATGATCTGAAAGAGAGAGGGGGTGGGTTAGGCTAGTGAGAGAGAAAAAGCAAGATAGCTTTGCTGCTGTGTTGATGTGTGCTGTTCGGAAGTAGCTAGGTACTACGTGCAGGTCTGTGTATAGGTCTTCAATGTTGAGGGTACAGTGGTGTTTTTATACAGATGGGAGCCTGCGTTAAATATGGTCTAGCCTTTGAAAGTTTGAGATATTTCCAACTTGCAGGGCTGTTATGAAAAATGCTCCAGTCCCAGAGTTAGGTGTTTCCCCCGTGCAGCTAGCCTGCTTGCTGTGATCCTCCTGGCCAATACATACTAACTGGTCAATTCAAAGCATGTGATGCCCATTTACAACTGTTGGGATCATTAGATAAATATAATTAGCACACAGGAGCAGTAGAGAGGCCAATGGGGTTGCTCAGAACACACTCTGAATCCCCTGGTAAAGACCTGCCTTCTGGACAAACTTATCGTCCACCTCTGATAACTCCCACTACTCCTCGCTAGCCGCCAATGCTCCTGTCAAACCCCACCTCTCTCCCCCCACCCCTCCACAGTGCATATCTCCAACCCAATGCCACCTGCTCATGCTCTTGATATGACAGGGTGAATTTATTTTCAAAAGTTATGTCAATTGATGCACTGGTCACCTATGAAAGTACACACATTGGGACTGCTAGAGGCACATAGGTGTTGGGATTGAAATATTACAAAAGGGCCATATTGTCGCAAGCACTTGGATTGTGAAAATAGTAAAAGTCCACAACCATTCTGACTGCCTTAAGACCAGAAAACTCTCAAAGGCCGCCTACAGATCTTGGCGTAGAGAGTATTGCAGAACCAACATACCACAGCAATGCAACCCACTTATACTGACAGCTGCACAGAAGGATAGTCATGGGTTCTGGAGAATTGTAAATACCAAAACTTTAGAGAACATCCTTATTGGTGGTCCTTCGAAAGAAGGCTTGGAGACGCATATTAGATTATTAGATCTACAACTGGTAGGCAGAGCATTGCCATCTTTCCTGATCTTGATGCCATAGTCAGATGTATACCAACAGGAGGTCCTGATCAAATTTGCAATATCATTAGATCACTTAAAAAGTCCAGGACACCGGGTCCGGGAGGGTTGTGTAATGCCGTCATCAAAATGGACCCACTACATTGGTGTAGCCTGTTGCATATTCTTTTCATGACCATCAGCCTAAGTGGGGCCGTCCCTGGTTCCTGGGCGAGTAGTATCATTGTACCTGTATATAAGAAGGGCACATGTTCCGATCCTAAAAACGATCTGATCTTGACGATGCTTGACCCGTCATCGCAAATATTCACTGTGTCCTGTCGGCTGAACTTAACAACTGGGCTAACAGTCCGAATATAATACCATTGAACTAGGCAGGGTTCCACATAGGCTTTGGTGCTACTAGGAACTTATTGGCACTCGTTTCCATGGTAGAGTATTCTTGGCTGGTACGCAGGTACATGGTTTTTGGTTCATAGATAGACTTCAGTGCTGCCTTTAACACTATCCAACATGTGTTATTGTGGACTGAACTTCGTATTTGGGGGATACTGCTGGGTCTTCTCTGTTTGATTATCCTGCTACAAACTGGCACCAGTGTTAAAGTGCAAATATCTTCCTCAGGCACCGTCACTGATTCACTACCTATGTTTGTTGGCCTCAAACAGGGGTACAGTCTTGCACCTACTCTATTCAGTCTTTATCTGTCTGATTTTCTGTCAATGTTCCGCTGTAAGGAAATATTCCTGCCAAACCGAGGTAGGCATAAAATCGAATGGCTCGGTTATGCCGATGATGTGTTTCTGTTTGATTGCACACTGATGGGGCTGCAAATACAGCTTGACTGTTTAGTTAATTATGCCAACAACAATGGCTTGATGATCAATACCAACAAAACCAAAGTCATGACTTTTAACCTTTCCCATGATGGGATTTGTTTTTGCCACCAATGGGTCTTGGAGTCTTAACCCTTGGCCACTGTTGGTACTTATGCATATCTTGGGGTCACCACTGATAATAAACTGCCATGGCTAGCCCAGATGGAGCATATTGAGATCAGGGTGCTGCAATTGCTGAGTGGAGTACTTCACTTTGCTCGCAACCGCGGTGGTTATACCATCAATGGCAGGTTACAGGTATACAACACCAAAATCAGATCCACTCTCCTTTACTGAGCAGAACAGAAATATGGTCAGGAACCATCTGCCCATCATTGTGATGATTGAGGGGCTGTGCTTAAAGGCTCTCGTGAACTGCCCATATACTACCCCAATTCAGTACATCTATGCTGAGTGTGATATGCCAAGTGCATGTGGTGTGCTTTCCACTAAGACATGCCAGTTGTATTGGAAATTAGTCAATAATCCTAAATTATCCCTACTGCGAAAACTGTTAACAGCTGCTTCCCTGCCAGTAATCGTCTTTGGAAAATCACGTCTCAAGACATTAATGGCTGAAGATTTGAAATGGTGCACCTACTTTGCTCAAGATTACCATGCATGTCCATATCCAAAATTCAAGTGAAGCATTAAAACTGTCTTTATACCTTGGATTTTTAACAGACTAGGGTTCATCTTGCTACTAAATCTCTTAGTGGTGAGTTTCTTCTGCAAATCACCAAACAAATGATCATACCTAGAAATCTAAGAGATTACCCACATAATAGGATTCTCACTTCCTGCATGCGGCTAAAATGTAATCTGACAAGAACACTTGAGGCTAAATGAAGTACATTGGGACGATTCTAGGTCAAAGGTTCGAATGAAAAGGATCGAATGACCAAAGGGTCGAATCAAAAGGACCGAAAACTAAAGGGTCAAATTTTTATTTTTATTTTTTTAATTTTGGGGGGGGGGGTGTCCCCCAGAACCCCTGTTTTTGGTGCAAAAAACACTTTTTTTTACTATACAAAAACCAAAATATAGATTAAAAAAAAAATGGACCCTTTGGTTTTCTGTCCTATTACCTCGACCCATTGACCGGACACCCATTGGGACTATAGACAGTGTAGAATCTGTGCACTAGTTCACTGGAAACGGTCAGGCATTGGGGCACATGAACGGTTAGGTTTTTCCATCTCACATGCTCAAGATGCAGAATACATATGGGAGCGATTTTATGCAGGAAATGAGTTATCGATTATTTATCATTTGATTAAGTTGTGGCTCATTGTCGTGGAGATTTAAAAATTACTTATGTGTTAGATTGGTTTATGTTCTCATGTCTTTCATACGTTTATGTTATTGATTGGTTTGTGTTATCATCGTATAAATCAGTGTCAAAAGCCTTGTGGGCTGTTGAATACTAAAATAAAGAAATTAAACAAAAGGTTCTGTCAATGGATGCACTGGTCATCTATGAAGGTATACACATTGGGACTGATAGAAGCACCTAGGTATTGGGATTGAAAAGTTACAAAAGGGTCATAAAGTCACAAGAAATTGGATTGTGAAAATAGTAAAAGGTTTTCGAGTTGAGATTGTAGATAGAATTAAGTTTAACAGTTGAATGAAATCTGAAATGTAGTGTTCCCTTTTCCATTGTAATGCCCTTCCTTTCTGTCTGCAGATGAATGGGTAATTACTTACTGCTAATCTTCATTACTCATAGTACAACTCTTGTTCATCATAGTACTTACTTGTGAGGTGCCCTAACATTTACATTTGGTACATTTACAAACCTGTCTAAGATTCTATTCACCTTAGCACCAGCATCATTCCTATTGTACTCTGTCTGTTTGGCCCCCTGGTGTGATTCTATCACTGAGTAGCAACTCTGTCCCTCTCTCTGCTTCCTCTGACTCCCCCCTCCCCTCCTGCTCCCTACCCCATGGGGCTCTCTGTCTCCCCTATTTTCTCAAACTATCTCTCAATCTTGCACCTCTTTCTCTCACACAGTCTGGAAAGAAGAAACTAAAAAAGGCACTCCTTAGATCCAACACTGGTCTACCCATCGCTGGCACCTACATCAATGCTTCCTCCACACAAACTATCACTGACATTCTCTTTGCTTTTCCTTCAACCATCCTATGGACCCTCCCACCCCCCCATGTGGTTTCTGTCCTCTCCTGTTTCTCCTCCCCACCCATTAGCTAGATGGGAAGTGCTTTTGGCTCACTTTGCATCTTCCAAATGCACCATTAATGTCTATCACAATGGCACTATCGTGGCCCAGGGCTCTGAGCCCACCCTTCACCTTCTGGACAGGCGCCTTCCTTCCCTCTTTAACTTCCTTCTCTCGCCTTCTAGCCCTCTTTCCCTCATGCCCCCGTTCACTCCTCCCCAGAGGTTGCAGCGCACCCCTGTTCCCCCCTCGTAAATCTTCCAAAGGGGCTCACCAGCTACACTTAGCTACCCTTATCTCTCGCTCTGCCATTAAACACTCCTCTGAAATCTGTCGCCTCCATGAAAACCTTGACCTTGAAGTCCTCACCCTCACTGAGACATGGTTCAAGGCCAGCTCTGCCAATGCCTTTGACACTCTTCTTCCTGAGGGCTATAAGAGACTCTATGAAGCACCCATCCTCAGTGCCCTCATGCATCCCCCACAAAGACTCTAAAATCACTTTGCCTCATTGCAACAATTCAGCCCTAACCATAGCCCAAGAAACATCCACAAGGAATTCACGCATTAGGTCACGCACCAGCCTCTTCTCTGATAGGCCTACTAATACCCCTCTCCTTCAACAACAACCCCTTTGAAAAGCCACACGCCTACTATTTTAGCCAAACACAACCCAGCCAATCTCGCACACAAATGCAATGGTTAGGCCAACATTCAGTACCCAGACGCCGCTCCCAAACCCACAGCCAGCAGGACCTCACCTCATGCACCACTTTCAACCACGCACCCCCACACAACTCGTGGCAAAGAGAAGCCCAGCCCAAATATCTTACTCATAGACACAGATCAAACACTAAACCACTTCCCTCCTCAACATCAGACACCCAACATCTCCACCTACCATTGGTAAGAATGTCACCAATACCCCTAGTCATCAACTCATTTAAACAATTCACTCACAACAGACATATCCCCTGCCTCAACATTTATCCTCTCAGATTCAAGCTTCTGCCCTGGATCAAGGCCCCATCGCCCCGCCCACTGATTCACAGCCCTTCTTAACATGCGCCATGATCAATGCCCGATCCCTTCCCACACACGCACTCGATATTCATGACCTCATCTTGAATTTCAATCGCGACACACTAGCCATCACTGAAAGCTGGCTTCATGAAGCCTCTAGACCTGCCCTAGCCCTAGCCTTACCCCCAGGATATACTATCCTACGGAATGACAGACCAACCTCTAGAGGAGGCGGAGTCGCTATGATTGTGAGAGATTCCATCCCTCTTAGACAAGTTCACACTTCCATTGAGGGGAATTCAGACCTTCTCTCACTCAAATTCTCACCATCCCGACCTGCACTATCACCATTCGCCTTATCTACCGCCCTCCTGGCCCATCTCTAAACTTTGAGCAAAATGTACTCCATATCCTCCAGGATAACCTCAAAGCATCCTCAAAAATAATCTTATTAGGTCACCTCAACCTGGGCCTCCAGGACCCTAATGACCTACCCTCCAAATCACTGTCTGATGAACTCAACACACTTGGCTGCACTCAACGAGTCACCAATCCCACACACAACAAAGGCAGTACACTGGACTGGATCGCAGACCACAACTGCCAAATCACCACTAGCGCCAACACACCCTGTCCCTGGTCAGACCAGCATATTATCCATTTCTCTATCACTCAGCCAAACAAGCCTATTGCTCCATCCAACCCACTCCCTCCTGCGGTCACAAGGAGCTCTCGGAAGATCACCAGACATAACATCCTACCTCTGATCAACATTCCTTGCATTCGGGCTCCCTTTGCCTTGAACCCCACCTCACTAGTGGACAGATACACCTTGATGTATCTACTGGTGGTATCAACTTCAAGCAGGACACACAGGAACCACCAGGAAGGCAGGGTTATAAAAGGTAAATGCTTCTTTATTAGTTACAGCTTCAGAAGGAAGGTGAGAATAAGGAGATCAGTAGCCTGCTCCTTCTACAGTAGGCTCCCTCCAGCTAATCCTTAACCGTCAAACCTGGAACCCTCTCACTCACCACCTTCCATGCCCCACACCAACATTCCAAGCTCCACTCACAGACCCACAGCTCTCATACCAGATATAAACCATACATTTACTAGAATACAACACACCTCAATCCTCTCTAAGGCAGTGAACACCCTAGCCCCCCTAATACCGCACAAAGCAAAGATGGTCAGACACTCCAACTCATGGTTTACCACTGACCTTCTAGATCTACGCACCCTGAAACGACAAGCCCAATTAACCTGGCTAAAAGATCCCACCACCACTGCTAAAGAGGACTTCAACAAAGCCTCCAAAAAATATAAATCTAGCATAATCACAGCTAAGACCAACTCCTTCAACAATAGAATCAGCAACGCTAGGTCAGACATCAAAGAACAATTCACCATCTACAGAGAACTTGAATCCCCTGCTGCTCTCCCCAAAGTCATCATCAAAGACAAGACTTGGTGCTCGAGAATCCAAGAGGCACTGCTAGGCAAAATTGACACTCTGAATATGAAGAACTCAGCTCAACAAAAGACCTTCAACATACTACCCATGACCTCTAGTAACAACTGCTCACCCCCGTCCCCATGTCCCTCCACCACTCAGTTCTTCTTCAGAGACCTCTATGAAACCAAGGTCGCTAAACTGATTCATAGCCTTGAACCCTCAAAATGCAAAGGTGACATATGCTGACATGCTAATTCTAATCATCACAGCTATCATAAATACCTCCTTCACTCAAAGCATGGTTACAGTCAACCTCAAAGAACCCTGGGTTCTCTGTTGCCTGAAAAAACATCCCTTGACCCTGCCACCCCTACAAACTACAGGCCAATCACCACCGTCCCCTTCCTCCTAAAAATCCAGGACCGAGCTGCTTACATGCAAGTTATCGGTTCTTGGAGGAAAATCACATCCTAGGGATGCGTCAATCCAGATTCCCCCCTAGGCACGGCATAGAATCCGCCCCCCTTGATCTAAAAAATCAACTGGATGAGATCAGGGACAAAGGCAAGTCGGCACTATTCCTTATCTTAGACTTATCTGCGGCTTTCGACCTGGTCAATCACCAGATCCTCTGCCATCACCTCACCACTCATGCTCATTTCTCACCATCAGCCACTGCCTTGATAGCATCTTTCCTCAAAAGAAGAATGATAAGAGTATTCTCAGAGATTGCCAATACCTCTCCCTCTCCTATCACTTGTGGCATTCCACAAGGATCATCCAACGCCCCTATGCTGTGCAATATTTTTACCAGGTCTCTTTTCCACATTCTAGATTCACTCGGCCTAGCGTACACTAATTATGCTGAAGACACACAAATCTTGATCCCCCTCTCAGGCAACTACATAGAAGATTCAAACACCCTGAATACAATCTATACCACAATTCAGACCTGGTATGGTTCTGTCTCAACAGCAACAAGACAGAAATCCTGATTGTTGGCCTGCCAAGTGCCCTAAAGTCCCTCAACAAACAATATTCTGCCTTCACAATTGAGAACTGCTCAATTCCTGTCTCCAACACTGTAAAGACCCTAGCGGTATACTTAGACTCATCACTCACCATGACTAGATAAGTTAGTGCCATTGCCTCCTCAGCAGCCTATGCTACTAAGGTCCTTAATGCGGCCAGACCATTTCTATCTAAAAACAACTGCCAAACCATTGCACTTGCAATCATCGGCTCAAAGATCGATCATTGCAATGTCCTATTCAGTGGCACCTCTTCCAGAAACATATTCAAACTTCACGTAATCTTCAATAATGCCCTTAGAACAGCCCTGAACATCCCCAAAAGAGAGCACATCTCAAGAGCTAGAAGAGAGGCACACTGGCTCCCCATCAAGGAGCAGATCATTTTCAAAACACTGTCCATCACCCATAAGTGCCTATCCAATACAGCACCACCTTATCTCTCCAAAAGAATTGCCAAAGCTCACTCTTCCAGGCCCACTAGGACCCCTTACTCAGATAGAGTAATTGTGCCCAAAGTGAAAAGATCCAAAGCCAGAGGCTCCAACTTCCCATACATTGCCGCCAAGCTATGGAACAACCTCCCACCCTCCCTGAGGGCAGAGAAATCCTATTGGATTTTACGTAAAGCTTTAAAAACTCTGCTTTTTACCTAAACTGACAAGGCACTTTTCTGTCCCACCGTCCAACTGCCTTCTGTAGGATAATTGCCACCTGGTCTCAGACTATGTATGATTCTGTATTCTCTCCTCGAAGACCACCAAATGAATGCTCACCATTTGTCACCTTGTACCTGTATTCAATTATACCTGTATTTCATTAGCTTGACTAGTACTTTGTACCTGCAACAGCGCCTCAATGCCTAAGGGTTGTATGTGCGCTTTACAAATGAAATAAATAAATAAGATCATATCCAATCCCAGACCCTCTCGATCTGGTGGTGGAGTGGCTCTGATCTACCCTGATTGTGTTCCTGCTTCCATCATCCCCACTCAAACCTACTCATCCTTTGAAACCCTAGTCTGCAGGCTGTCTGTCACCCCTTCTTTCTATATTACTATTACTACCATCTACAGACCACCTGGTCCTTCATCCCTTTTCCTCTCTGAATGGTCCAATCTCACCTCTTCTCTTCTTGCCTCCTCTCCCAAACTTAACTTCCGCAAGGTTTTTAATATCCATCTAGACTCCCCTGATGCAGCCACCTCTCTCTTCCATGACCTCTGCAACTCACTCTGCCTCTCTATCCTCCCCTCTGGCCCAACCCACTCTGCTGGGAACACCCTGGAGGCCCTCATCTCAACTGGCATCCCTCTTTCCAACCTCCTCAATACCCCTATATCCTGGTCTGACCCCTCTCTCCTCTCTTCTTTCCTTGGCCTCCCCTGCCCTCAGTCTCCTTCCCCCGCACTGCCAGTCTCCTTCCCCGTCATGCGACCGATGAAGCATGTGTATGTCTGCGCCTTTGCTTCCTCCTTCATCCCTCCCCTTTCCCCTTCCTTGTACTCTCGCCCTGACTCTAACCTCCATCTCTCTATCACTAACACCCTGGGCATCCTTGCCCCTGACATGAGGATTAGCATGAAGCCTGCTTCCAAATGCAACTCATGGTATGTCTCTGACTTAGCCGATTTGAAACAAAAGTGCAAAGCGGCAGACCAGAAGTGGCAGACATCAAGCTCATCCCCTAACAAACAGGCCTGCCGCCTTCTCCAAAGGCAATACTGTCTCTCCATCTGCTCCAAAAAAAGAGCTCATGTCCAAGCTTGCAGAAATGGAGCCACAAACAACACGGTTGAACTCTTTAAAATGTGCAAGGAACTTGCCAATCCTATAGCAGTCTCCTCTTCTCCTCCCCCCTCCCAAGCCTTATGCTCCGCATTGGCCTCCCACTTTTCCTCCAAAACTCTTGAAATCCTGTCTTCTCTGTCATCTGCTTCCTCCTCCCCACTCTGTCTTCAACATCCTCTGACCCCCCTCTCCTTCCCATACTCTCCTCCCTCTCCCCCATTGCACCAGATGAGAGCTCTATAGTTGTCCACTCTATGAAAGTCTCCTCTAAACAGGTGCTACCCTGCTCTTCCAGAAACATCAAGGACAACATCAACTCTCGGCCGCGCCTTGGCTGACCTGTGCAACCACTCTTTTGACACAGGCTCTTTCCCTTAACCCCTCAAGCACTCCCTTGTGAACCCTCTCCTAAAAAATCTGTCTGCTGACCCCACTTGCCCGGCTAACTATCAACCTATCTCTATCACCCCTTTCTTGGGCACACTTATGGAGAAGCTGTTCATCCCCCAACTGACCCTTAATGCCGAATTGGCAGGCTGCCTCCATGATGACCAGTCCGGTTTCAGGGCACCCAAAGGCACTCAAACTGATCTCCTGAATACCCGAGAAGACCTACTCTCAAATCTGGACTCTAACACTCCTTCTGTTCTGATCCTCCTCAATCTTTCCTCTGCCTTTGACACGGTCAAGCACTCCATCCTCATAAACCATCTCTGTGATACCCTAGGTATCACAGACACTGCACTGGTGGGGCTTACCTCTTTCCTCTCTAACAGACCCTCCTAAGTTCAAATGGTTCCTTTTCTGTCCTCCACCTCACTCTCTACCTGTAGAATCCCTCAGGGCTTTATCCTATCACCATGGCTCTTCAACATCTACCTGGCCCCTTTGGCCCACCTGATCCCCACCTACACCCCTCACTTCCAGTGTTACGCAGACGACACACGGCTGCCTTCCCCTACCTCTTCCTGACTTATACCTGACTGCTATTCAGGCATGGCGGTCTGCCAATGATCTCTGCCTCAATGCCAGCAAGACTGAGATCCTTCTAATTGGGACGCCTGCTCCGAGCTACCCCCTCACTCTCTGACCAGACTCCTTGGGTCCCCTCCCCTCACCTACTTGTGAGGCAAAAAACCTTGGGATCAACTTTGACTCCTCTCTCTCCTTCTCTCCACACATCACAGACCTTGCCAAGAAGTCCAATTTTCAGCACTATTTCCTCAGGGGCATTCTACATTTCCTCACCTTCCCCCAGAAGCTCAATGTATCCAGAGCCCTGGTTCTCCCTAAGCTTGACTATTGCAACAGCCTCTTCCTCAACCTGTTACTTTCCTCCCTTTGCCCCCTCCAACTAATCCAGAATAGGATTGCAAGACGTATCCTTGGCCTCAATCCCAGGGATCGCATATCTCCATCCATAAAGGCACTACACTGGCTCACGTTGACTGCCAGGATCAATTCAAACCCCTCTGCATCATCCACAAGGATGTCTGGGCCCTGGGACCTCTCTACGTCTAGCTCTTCATCCCTAAATACGTCCAGCCAGAATGCTTCAGTCCTCTATGCAGGTCAAACGTTTCTCCAAGCAGAGAGTGGGAGGTAGATCCCTCTCCTTGGCTGGCTCCTCCCTTTGGAACAACCTCCTTCTCCCCATCAGACTTGAGCCTTAAGTTCTGGAGACTTTTCAACACCTTGCTCTTTTCCTCTTCTTTCCATCTCCCCCTCGCTTGCAAAGCTCGCAACCTGCCACTGAGCCTGGGGCCTGGTCCCTTCTGAGTCACACAGGAACCTGACCACCCCCCACCAAATGTCCCCCCAGCATCCTTGCTAAGCTCGCCATCTGCCGTTGCGACTGGGGCCTGGTCCGTTCTGAGTCATACAGGGACCAGTCCACCCCCACCTACCAGTCCCTCCAAGCATCCTTGGCCAGCACTTGCCCTTGGGGCCCCTTTTCCTGGATGTTAAAAAACCCTATCCAGTGGTAGACTGGGAAGACATTGAAGAAATATTTCCTGCGTACGACTCAGTACAAGGCACGTCTAGGGCAAATATTGAAGATGACTTCGACACCAGAAGCATTGGGGAAACGATCGATAAAATATATGATGAAATGGGGCTAGAACAATTACACCAAGAGGGGGCGGGGGGACGAGCGCCTGGAGAGCACTCAGAGGATGTAACCCGAAGTAGTGGGAGTAGGAAACTGTCCCTGGATAGATTAGAAATCAGTAGAAACGATGATGACACAAGGAGTTGCGTGAATTGGGAACAACCAATGTCCGACTCCGAAGAGTCAAATGAAGAAGGGAGACATCACGAAGGACGACTCCCAAGGGACAATGGGGTACGATGGTCAGATGCTAGTGAGCCCGCACCAAGGGCATCAGAGTCAGCCGCACACTCTGACCGGCATGAAGGAACACCCGATGGTCAGAGGGGGGTGTTGTCACCGCCCTATGTAGACAGATTGATGACATTGCCAGGTAGACAGAGATGCAGGAATACTACCCCTGCGATAGACAGGAGAGCTATGAGAGAAGAGAAAGAAGGCTGCGCATTCCAATTTCCGCTACTAGAAAAGGGGGGAGCAAGACCACAATATATTCCATGGCCACACATGGATCGAGAAAACCTGAAGAACAAGCTTCCAATGCTGACATCGGGAGTGGGAAAATGGATACATGAGTTCGAAAAAATGACAGGAGGAAACACACTGGCTATAGGGGACATTAAAGGTCTCCTGATCGCCATACTTGGTGAGAGAGCAGACGATGTGTGGACACGGGCAGGCTACCCTGGTGTAACCCCAGGTAACACTGTGCACGACGGAGCGCCATTTCACAATTGTAGAGCAGCATTATGGAAAGCGCTACAAGCGCTTTACTCAGACACTTCTGATATGGGAGCTATAATGACTCGAAAAATGAAGGAGTCGAAAGATCCGTTAATTTATATCCAGAACGCATGAATCTTGGACGAAATCAATACCTGTGTTTTACCACATATTGTGCCAAGGGTTGCCAGAACCAGTACAGAAACAGCTCAAGAAATTGGTAGGAGTTGAGGCTAAACCTTGGGCTGAAATACAGTTAACTATCGCACATTACTGTAAATTGTTACAAGAAAAGAATTGAAAAAAGGAGGTGACTCGAAAGGGTGAGGAAGCGAAGCTGGTGCAAAAGAAATTATCGAAGTATGCTCTTGAAGGAGCCATGCTAACTAACACAGCTGAACAAAACATGCAACAGGTGGCTAACCCACAACAGAACAACCAGGGTAACATAGGATTTTACCCGAGGGGAAGAGGTTTTAGAGGAAGAGGGTGGCAGAGCAATCAGGGAGGTTTCCAAAGTAATCAAGGAGGCTTTCAAACCATGCTAAATGCTAATTCGGATATGTCAAATGGACAAATAATCCGACCACCGCCTGTATGTTGGCTGTGTGGAATGACAGGCAACTTGGTTCACATGTGCAGAAGTCAAGGCACGTGGCAGAATAGCCAAGGAATGGGAGCAGGCACGGCAAATCCACCTGCATTCCCACAACAGGGCATTGCACAGAATCATACGGTGGAGCAGCAAGCGCAAGGAGTGCAGCAAGGGTTGCAACCACAGAATATAGGGAATTTTCCACAAGGACAAACCCAACAGGCACCACCACAACTGCCACAGACCCAGAACCCTGGAAGGGGAAGCAACACTGGGAATAGGGAAAAACCGCAAGTGCACAGTGGGCCAAACTTATATATAAACTAGGACAGCTAACTGGGAACCCTGGCGTGCTCTATCCTATCAGTGACACCAGACCCTCATAGGGAACCTAGGGTGAATGTCGTTATAGGGGGTAAAGAATATTCCTTCCTAGTGGACACGGGTGCAACACGCTTGTGCATGCGTGAAGGCAAATTTTCCTTGTCCGGCGAGGCCATAGATACTCAGAGTTTCATAGGAGCTCACAGTCGAGTTCCCTTTACAGACGCCCTCCCAGTCTCCATAGGAGAGTGTGAAATGAATGTACCTTTATTATATTCACGTCAGACCCCAGTAAACATTTTGGGTCGAGACTTAATGACAAATTGAACATGACGATTTTGTTCACAGAGGAGGGCATAGTATGCTCTACTCCAGGAATGCATTATTCAAATGTATTCGAAATAATTAGAGCATACTCAGGACACATAGCCATGAGAGCTATACCACTGAAACCAGACGTTTTCCCATATGGCATGCGTGTGCTTATGGCATGATTGCCAGGCCTCGCAGATAGAACTATGAGAACCCCTGATGAGTTTTTATTCAGACCAAGAATACCTATGCATGAAGAGGAGGGACAAGTATTTCCCTTGATTATACATGCTGCAGCATTGCGAGGGAAAGTAGCATTGGTCGATGGATACGATGATGAAGGCAGACAATGGTGTGCGATTATCGCCATTGAAGAAGGGTATCGAGTGACTGATGTCACTGATGACAATCTGTTTGAAGAACAACCAGACACCAAAGAGACAAGAGTGGAAGTGAGTCTCATCTTTTGGGTAAAAATTATCAGAAGAGAAGTGCCTCAGAGAATGATGTTGGCGCTGAAGCGTCCGGAATATTTTGATGAGGATATAGCTAAAGTACCTGTCTCAGTATGGACTACAGGACCCTATGACGTAGGCCTCTTGAAGGTGGTGGGAGAAGTGAAAATTAAACTAAAGCCAGGAGCAATTTTGCTGAGAGTCTGACAATATCCCATGTCCAGAGAGGCAGATGAAGGGATTTTTAAGGCAATCTCTGCCATGATGGACCAGGGCATCTTAGTGACGTCAGAGTCACCATGTAATACAGCAGTTTATCCTGTCAAAAAATCAAAGGGAGGGTCTTGGCATTTAATCCAGGATTTACGAGCATTAAACGTTATTGTTGAATACTGAGTTCCCTTTAGTCCCTAATCCATCTACAATCCTATGTAAAATATACCCGTCGAGGCAAAATATTTCACAGGGATTGACTTGAAAAATGCTTTTTTCTCAATCCTGCTGCACCGTGACTCACAAGATCTGATGTCATTCACGTTCAGACAAATGCGTCTGAAAAGCACGAGGCTGCCACAGGGGTACTGTGAGTCCCCGTCCATTTTCAATAGAGTCCTACAGATGGACCTAAGCAATATTGCATTAGAAAGTGTCGTCTTGCAGTATGTGGATGACATTCTAATCTGCAGTACCACAGAAGAGCAATGCAGGCACGATTCTGTTCAGCTACTGACTATACTGGCTGAGAAAGGATATAAGGTTGACAAGGAAAAGCTACAATACTGTCAACAGGAAGTGCTGTACATAGGCCAACTGATCTCTCATGAAGGGAAGAAGTTGACCCCAGAAAGGGCTGAAGCAATATTGAACACAGCTAAGCCTCACACGATAAAGCAAATGCAGAGCTTTCTAGGCCTGTACAACTATGTTAGGGCATGGGTTTTCGATTACAGCTCTTATACCAAGCCTTTACTTCAGGCCCTAAAGAAGGCCCAGGTGACAAAGGAAAAGATTGAATGGTCTGAGGCGATGGAAAAAGGGTTTGCTGAACTCAAGAGAGCGATTTGTACGGCTCCAGTTCTCAGAATTCCTAATTATGCAGAGGAACTCTACCTTTTTTCGCACACAGATGGCAGCCTCATGATGGCAGTGCTCGCTCAAAGAACCTTGTTGGGGTACAAGCCCCTGGGATATTACGGTGGGAACCTGGACCCAGTAATGAAAGGTCTATTCCCATGCGAACAAAGTTTAGCTTCCACAGCGTTCGCCATAGAGAAGGCGAGAACCATTGTAATGGGATGTTCCATGACGTTATACGTTGAGCACTCATTATTTGCCATTTTAGAGAAACCAAAGGGCACATTGACATCTCAGAGAGCTTCTGCTTATGAAGTGATCATATCAAATCCATTGATCAAAATAATCCGATGTAAAATAGTGAACCCAGCTACGTTCATAGCAGAGCCAGTCACTGAAGGAGAGCCGGTACATGACTGTGCGAATTATGAAGAATTCTATGATGAAATCCCCAGGGTAAAAGAAAATGCCTTGGCAGGAGGAGAAATCGTCTTTATTGACGGGTCTTCAAGAATCTATCAAGTTGACTGACAAAGATATACAGGCGTTGCTGTGATGAAACACACAGCAAATTGAGAATTTTCGAGCACGAATACCATCTCATTATTTAGCACAAGCTGCAGAATTATTGGTGCTGATACTCGCCATTGAGAATCACCCAGACCAGGAAGTAACGGTGTACAGTGACTCCACCTATGTGACGTTCACAGTGCACGCAGGCCTAGCGCGCTGGAAAAGGAGGGGCTACCTCCGAGTGGACAGCACGCAGCCTTATTGGACAGGCTGATTAAGGCACTACAGCTCCCAGTGGGCATAGCGGTCGTGAAATGCACCGCCCACACAAAAAGGACAGATTTTGTGTCACGCGGAAATCACACAGCAGACATGGAAGCCAAGTGTATGGCATCCAAAAATGAGACGGTTATGGAAGTGGAAGTGGCATGCACCATGAAAGGATGATGGTAGCACGAACCACCCCTGAAGCCTATAGCGATCTTGGGCAAACACAACTGATGGAACTCCAAGGGGAGGCACTGCAGGAGGAGAAAAACCTGTGGAAACGTCGAAGGTGTTCTTTGAACCCCTCTGATGGCTTGTGGCGGCAAGACAGCACTGGTAAACCAGTGATGCCTGTAGCCCTACTAAAAATAGCATTGGAGCAATTGCATTACCCGATGCACCTGACAAAAGAGAATCTAGGAACAACGCTCGCGGATCACTGATTTATACCGAATTTAGCTGAGCATGTTGCATTCTTTATGGTGAACTGCATAATCTGCCAGCAATTCACCGCTGGGCACATATTAAAAGTAATGAGAGGAGCCATCCCCCGGCCAAATGGGCCTTTTCAGCATCTGCATGTCGATTACGTCGACATGATTCAAGTATGCAACGGGTACAGATACTTAATTGTCGTGGTGTGTCCATTATCTAGATGGATAGAAACAGGTCCATGTACACACTCAAACTCTACCTGTGCGGCCAAATTCCTAGTAAGGGAAGTGTTCCTTAGGTGGGGGGTGTGTGAAGTAATGAGATCAGATAATGAGGCTCTTTTTGTAAATGCAGTCTTTGAGCAGGTTAGCTTGTTGCTTGGTATAAAGCACAAGTTCTCGTCGGCGTATCATCCAGAAGGTAATGGGATTCGTGAGAGGCTCAACGGCTTGTTAAAGGAAAGAATAGCCAAGTTGAAGCTTACTCTAAAGAGGGGGTGGTTGCACTGCCTTCCATTGGAATTGTATGCTCTTCAGAACTAACCAGGCTCCGACCATCACCTTACGCCACACGAGATAGCAACAGGAAGGAGAATGAGGACCGCCCTAGCCACTTGAGACAGAGCAAGATGTGATGCCCAGTCAACCCGAGAGGTCCTAGGGTCCGAAATGCAAAAGTACTTGAACGGCATGACATCCAGCCTTACTGTAATTTCAGACCAGCTGCAACGACGACGAAAAGGGTGCAGCGCAGCACAGAACATTGAAGGGAACACTGCAACAGACTCAGTTCAAGGTCTACGTGTTCCACTCGTCTTCCCTGGAGATAGTGTGCTGGTGAGGAATCACACGAGGAAAAGGTGGGACGAGCAAAGATTCAATGGTCCTTTCATCGTGGAGGACTGCACTCCGTCAGTTGTGAAGTTAAAGGGCAGGAGAGCATGGATTTTTCTAAATGATATTAAGCCCTATATCGAGAGAAAATCCCCTGCCTGCACCCCACCACGAAGAAACTACAGACAACGGGGAAGAATCACAGCACGTGCAGACGAGATCCATGACGAGGAAGAAGGATGCATGAGCAGTAAAGCAAGACAAAGAACCCTTTTGCAAATTGTGGCTTAACCTGGACATACCCCTAAGCAACTAAAAGGGGATAAGGACATAAAAAACGGACACTCTGTGCATCCTAGTTGCAGGGTGAAGAAGATAGTTGTGCATATAAGCCACAGCACGTTTTGGTGACACTAACTTTTGAACCAAGTCACACTTAAGCCTTGTTGAGGAAAAGACTATAACAAACTATGATCAAGGACTTTTACATTGAAAGCAGATACAGTATCCTGATTCATCCAGTACCAAGACTTTGTTTGGCAGCACCTATGGTGTCCCCCAGTAGAGACATCACAAAGGATGTGGTTACATACTTCCACTTAGTATTAGTATCATATCTGTCACTGGTAGGGAGGGTCACCAGTGTCACAGACTTTCTACAAGATCCTGAGAACGAAAAGGTAATCAGACACCTGCTTACTGTCATTTCGGAAGCCTTCACCATACTCCCAGAGTACAGTGATAAGGACATAAATGCTTCCACCACAGGCGATACTAGATGAACTCATCAATACACTTTTCTTTTGCATAATCGAAGAGTGCCCATCTATTGTCGGAAGAACCACAGACAAGCTGACCTTTCTTCGAGATCCATCAAACACTGAACATTTGAGCAATCTGTTGAAATAATTAGCATATTGGTCGCACTCCACGCGACCGGACAGTGCAAACATTGTTCACATCAAGGAAAGAACTTATAATCCTGAACCCAGCAAGACAGGAGAAATGTCCCTTTCACTAGAAGACCGCAGATTGGTGCACAGTGTCTTTTTCCGCATAGTGGCTGACTTTCCTGAATTAGTGGGGAGGCCTATCGAAATTGACGCCCCCACATTCATCCGGGATCCAGCAAATATCGCACAATTGGGAATGCTCCTGCATGGAATAATCCTCCAAGTGGAACTTTCCAATCATCAAAGAGACTATCTGGGGAGATTCTGAAGTAACTTTCTGCGAGGGACAGATCGAGGGAGCAGAGTCAAAAGCCCTAATTGTTATATTTGTTGTCATTTTTCTCTATTTCTTCATACTGACTTGTGTCCAACACAGCCAAAGGATTGAACCAGATTAAAGGAGTAACTGAGAGCTCACACACTTTGAACATGCACAATAAAAGTGACTGACCGAAGTGTTAGTCTGATCTATTTTTCCATAGACTAGCAAGGGAACTGCATCCCGCATCAAGAGACAATGACCTTCCGCAAGAGGGGGGGGGGCACTTGTGAAGCACTTGACACTTTATGACACAAACTGTTCAAAGAACGATATTGAGTGGGGGAAAACAATAACATTGAAATTTGGCGAATGTTCGAGATGGGGGCCCAGAACAGTAACCTGGTCCTCCCACAAGCAGAGGGGCACCCTCGCTTCTCTGGAAGAAAATGCTGTCGCCTTACTTATCAAACTATAATGTGCCTATGCATTGTGTTTATCATTATTTTGCTGTCATTGACGATCAGAACTGCATTTTTTATTGGTGCACTAAGCGTTCCAATTTCAGTGCACCCACCTGATGATGTACGCATGAAACCCACAAAAGCATCCAGACCTTATATAGTCATTCCAGTCCTGAGAAAATCTAATGGTAAAGTAAATGAACTGAAAATCAATGTAATTAGCAGTGATACATACACACTTGAGGTACGGAATGAGCAGGAAAGCCGGAGACAGGGTCGACACGAAAGGCATGAAGACAAAGCACTGACACCCACACGCACACACACACTGAATGCACCCGAATCAGGCCTAGTGTCAATGACCACAGAACCTCAAACGAAAGCAACAGAGAAGACAAGACTGCCTACCGAAAAAGCTTTTACAGGAGATAGTGAGAATAAACGAGACGAAGTAAGAGGAGAGTCAACAGAAGCAGTGGTGTCAGAAGCCCTGTGGAAAACAGAAGCGGATGCAGAAGGACTCTCCGCAAGGACACAAATGTTAGTAGATCTTCTACTACCATACATAGCCAGAGTAAGAAAACTACAAGAGGAACTGAAGAACAGAACAACAGAGGCTGTACTATCCAGCACGCATAGTCCAACATGAGGGACAAGTACCAGGCCCCCGATACAGCCATACACTGGGCCAGCAACAGGCTGGTGGTTGATAAAGGCACTTATAGATGGCAGGAAAAGGATGCAAGAAGAGAAGGAGAGATTTATCAATAAATAAATAAACAAGGACAATATCATTTACTAGGGGGGGTTCCCCCCAACCCCCCTCACCCAACATCCCCCTGCCACCCCCTCTACCCCCCCACCACCCTCTCACCCCTCATACTCAACACATTTTAATTATATATAAACAAGGAAAATATAATTTCCTAGGGGGGGTTCCCCCCAACCCCCTCACCAAACAACCCCCTGCCACCCCACCACCACCCTCTCCCCCCTCATATTCAACACATTTTAATTATACATATTTATTTTTTTATTTCTAAAAATTCGAAAAAAATGTACAAAAGAATTCGACATTATTGCTTTTCTACATTCTTTTTTTCGACATTTTTTTTCGACATTTTGACTGTGGACATTATTGCATTCGACATTATCACTGACCACCAACTGCAAAACCTCCATCTACCCCATCGATGCAAATAAAGAGACCTGCACCGTGGACCAGAATACCTGAGAGTCCTCCAGCAAGAAAAAGCCATACAGATGCATTTAGGGATGTAGTTATAGCAAACTACAGGAAGACACTAAGAATCAAGAGAAGCCTACATGAACATAACAATGAACTGAACGACTACCTGGACAGCACAGCACATCTAGGGAACAACATTTGGTACCAGCACATGAAAGAAGTTGGAAGGTGAACTTCAGAAGGAGAATGCTTCGTTTGCGCACTTCTACCGTACAGCATGGGGAAATCCAAGATCTTCGTGGCTGTAGAAATTGATGTCCCGACAGCACGTTGTCTGTCACATATAGCAATGTGCAACACCAGAGGCCAGTTCATGGAGAGGATGCCTCATTGATATGGGCAACTTAAACAGATTACCCCGATGAAGATGATTATGTTCAGGACATTAAGACGAGAAATAGAGCTCATACTAGGAATCACGTGATCAGGTACGAAAAGCCTGAAGTTAAAGGAGCAGGAATAAGATGGGAAATAAACCCGAGACTGAACATCCAAGGGAAAACCCCGGAAGAGGCTCAAATTTGGAAGAACAGAGGCCAAATGCAGATTTGGGGAACAGTGCTTTCCCCCAAAGGATGGGAAGAAGGAGTCGTGATCTGCCGAGCATGGATGGTCCTTGGAGCCTGCAAGGAAGCAATAGAAAACTCACAGAGGTTGTGCAAACCTCTTTGGCCAAGACTCACAAGATTACTGACATGGGTCAAAGACAGAGGAGGACCCCTGCAGATAGTGCCACTGGAAAGCCTGAAATTGTGCTTCAGGATCAATGGCACAAGGAAGATGGGAGAGAATCAGAACTGCGGACACATTTTTGAAGCTCCAGGAATGACTCACAGAACTGCAGTAATTATGGATCATTATTGGGCGTGTGGATCCAAAGCATACATCAGACTACCAAAGAAGTGGGGAGGCATATGCACAATAGTGAATGTCCACATTCCAGCATTAGTGATCCCGAAAGGTGACCTGAATATTGACAGTTTCCCGAAGGCAGATGCTCACCTGAGGAAAAGGAGATCTGTGGAGCTGGTATCCCGAATGAAGAGAGAGAATTACTTCTCTGCCAAATCAGAAGAAGCAATTCATGCAATCCCATATGAACACAGGCTGTTCAGCCTCACCTCATCAGTGTTCGCGACAATCCTCATGCCAAGATTCCAAGTTGGAGCAAATACTAAATGGTTACAAATAACCAGATGGGGGCTGCTGCAAACCATCAACTCAACAATAAAAGGATTCAATGCAATCAAGGAAGAGTTAAGAGCAATCCGACTGATGACTCTCCAGAACAGATATGTACTTGACATGATCACAGCGATGGAGGGAGATGTTTGTGCAAAAATCAGAGAATCATGTTACACATTTATACCTTCTCACGATGAGGAAAAAGGAACTTTAACAGAAGCCATAAGTAAGCTGACAAACCTACAGAACCAGATGATCGATGACACTGACAAAGTTGATGTTGACAGCTGGTTTGGATCACTATTCTCGTGGGTCCCAAAATGGATGGCAGACATATTCAAGTTTCTGGGAGCCCTGCTATTGATCATACTATTAGGATTTTGTGTTATCAAGATAATAATCTCGCAATGCCAGAAAACTGCGAAGAAAGCCATAGGGATGAAGATCATGATTGATGTCGAGCCAGAATGGAAGCCCAGAGACCTAACTGACGAAGAAATAAAAGACTTTGTGAAGGCCAGCAAGTAGGCACTAGAAGGAACAAAGTTTCTGTATCCCAGGAAATGCAAACATGATGAAGGAAAATTGATCTATTGCAGCCCAAATGGACAATGTCAGCTAATGACATGGCATAAAAATGAACATGTGAAAGCAGCAGGAAACCTGAAAGGAGTGATAAAAATATGGACGCCAAAGAGACATTCCTTCAAACCATCATGTACAAACCCAGAAGACGAGGAAGAAATGGATACAGAACAACCAAGTAAGACGAATCCCAAGGAGGAAGCGGAAGTGGTCGATGAACCGACCAGAGGGGGGAGTGTAGAGGAGGTCCCAAATATGGCCTGCACTCGAGTCGCCCATTTTGAAGTACCAGGAACATTCACACCGAGATATGTGACATACAATGAGCACATAAACCAGCAGAGAGCCACACTAGGGCTCTGTCCAGTGCCAATCATAAGAGCAATACCTATTGAAGCACCAATACCAGACAACCGTGGACAGTAAGGTATCCATTGAGACAACTGTACCAGCAAAAGACAAGAAAAGAAGATTGTTTAAACACTGTCCCAGAAGAAACTCAAAAGGCCTTAATGGAAGACGAATGGTGACGGAGAGACGTACAGATGAAGAACAACAACCAAAAGATGACACACAAAGACGAAACACCATGGATAAGGATATCACAGACATAGAAGAAGAGACGATGTTGAAATTTAAAGAAACGTAACTGTAAAGCAGGATGAAAATATTCAACCAGCTAACGCCTGTACATAGGCTTGTAACGCAAGAAGCTAAGAAAACAGTGCGGCTTGCTATGCTTAGTAGAAGAATAGAGAGGCAAGCGCCAACTATATATCTACCTCAACGAAGCACATTATGTAAGTGCGAGTCCACTTTATACAAAAGCAGAATTAACTCAGGTTACTAAGGGTCAAACGGACCAGGATTCTTATTCCAGCCAAAACAAGAAGGGAGACGGTGCAATCGAAACTCAGCAAGGAGCAGGCCGTGCCTGGGAAATCGAGGTCAAACCAAGAGAGGGAGGCGGACAGTAACTTCGGAGAATCGAAACTTAGAGCAGAGCAGCCTGCCCCGTGAAGGTCGAGATAAGGCGGCCCAGGCAGTTGGCGGCCGAAGAAGAGAATTAAATGCACAAATAGAAGGAAAACGAAGCCGATTCACGATGTGCTAACACGTGACCAGCCAAGCGCGAATAGGTACCAACGTCTGATGTCACCCAAAGCAGGAGATACCATAACTTTTCCTGACAAGAAGCTACAGTTTAGAGGCCAACCTCAGCCAACTAACTGACACATAGCCCTAAAGTACTGATTGATGGAAGGGAGGCAGGGTGAATCTTGGGGCATACAGCATCTGGGTGACCATTCTGCATGCTGCTAATTAAAGTGGAGATTTATGCTTAGGGTTGTAGCCGGCCCAATCACAGTGGACCAAATAATTTAAGGTCCTATAGATAGTAGAACCAATGAGACGTCATACTTTTAGTGACGTTTGCATGAGTAATGTAGAGGGAAGGGTGTAGACGCCCACCTGATAAGAGTTATCCAATCCTCACACTCCGTTACCATATACAGATATAGCACCTATACTTAAGTTACCTTTTCCAACCAACAGAATTGCATGACAAACTTTTGTGTGTTACACGTCAATGATGACACATTTGGACTATAACTATTGCTGTTTGAATGAAGATTGTGGGAGTTGAAGCAAAACGGGCCATCGCATCATTGTGATCTCCATGTTTCCCCGTTTTTTGTACTCGTCATTAAACGGACTCCCCTTTGCCATACCATTAGAGTTGTCCTTATTGATTGGTGTTGGAGTAAGAGAAGCCCGCACCCCACCCACCTCAAGGTGCAGCTATCTTGTCTTAAAGTACTCGAGGGCGAGCTCTGATTCGATGGGCCGGTCAGAGGTCACTCCGCCTCGCTGTACACTCCTTCCTATATAAAGGAGATCACCCTCTGAAGACACTCCATTTTGAAGCATTGATTCACAATCCAGAGGTTCTGAGCATTCAGATCTGATCTATCATCAATCATCTTCCCTGACTGTTTGGAAATCAGGAACAGTATTGAGTATATTCCCTGATCCGTCTCCCTCCAGGGTACCCATTGGAATGCTCTTTTCCGGATCAGGTCTTGGATTCCTGTTGCCTTGCCTACCTTTTGATCTTGTTCCTGGCCAATGGGGTCCAGACGACTCCTGAACGACCCTTTGTCACAGTGAACTGCATTTGATAACCCAATCTAACAGTTAGATTAGCCCAGACATCTTCAGACTACCAGCTCCAATCCTGCAAAAATCATCTCAGGCAGTCGTCAACTGGCCTGCCCACAGGAATTCTGCACCTTTTGCATGGGAGGTTGGTGCCTATTCCTTGGGCTCCATCAAGCTCTATCTCCCCCAGGTCTGAGGGTGTAATACCGTGACAGCTCAGTTTTTCTCCTGAATTATGAGGCTTCAGGTTGGGGTCCGTCTTCCTCCTAAGCTTGTCCACATCCTTGTCTGCTTGAAAGACTGTGTGGCCCTTCTCCTCTAGTGAGTCTCCAAACAATGTCTGTCCTTCAAAAGGAATCTTCATGGCAACCTTTTTCTGATGGAAGTGATTGTGCCAATCCTTAATATGTAGATGACCCTGGCCGGCAATAGTGGACCCCGTAGTCATAGCAGAGGCTTTCATTCTATCATAAGCCAGGTCCAATAGAAATTCTGCCTGCGTACTGAAAGACTGGAGTAGTGGTGCCAGGTCGGATCCCTGCTGTAATGCTTTGGAGACAAAACAAAGCCCCCCTTAAGGCTGTCTCTGTTGTATAGGACGAGTACACAGCCACTTGCAAGGTGAGATGAGTCTTACCATAAACGTTTCTTGATGCACTGTCCACCTTCTTATCCATGGCATCACTAATGGTCTCCTCTACGGTCATGGAGAATTGACCCACCAGCCTTGGAAGGATGATATCTATGTGGACCCCCTATGGCATGTGGTTTTCTTCTACCCCCTCCGGCATGTGTTTTTCTTCTCTGGAGAGGATACAGTTTAGCCAAGAATCTATGCACTGCGACCCTTGATGGCTCCTTCCATTCATACAATATATTTTCTTCAACCTCTGTCAGGAGTGGGAGACCAATCTTCAGAGCCCATTTAAACTGATGAAGGGGGATCCTCGTGTTCTTCTCTATAGGAGAAGGATCCAGAGTTTAAAAGCTCATATAACTCACCACCCCGAATAATACAGACACTACTGCCTCCTTTTGCAGGTATTTCTCCCTCCATTCATCGTCCCTAAAGCCACGGGACTCATAGGATGAGGCACTAGACCTACAGGAATCTGCGGTATCTGAAGAGAAAGGAGAGTCTATGTGCCTCTGTTTTACTTTGCAACATTCCTGCTTATGGCTTTTTTAATATCTCTAGAAACATCTTCTCAGAAAAGCCAGGCCTCTTTCTTTTCCTGGACCTTTCTGGCGAAATGGAGCTGAAGGAGGCGGTGTCAATGTGATGCCTCTTTTCCATGTGTTTCCCCATAGTTACCAATCAGGGTGCGCACCGTGGACTCCGAGGATAAGCTAAAAACTCCACATGGGAAAACATTTAAATATCCCCCAAAGCAGGCCTTCATTCCGGCTGAAATCGACCTGGTTTTCATCGAAACGGTCACCCCGGCTTGGTCGTAGTGTGACCATTACCAGGGTAACCATTGTTGCACAAAATCCCACCTTCTCTCCTTGGGAAAGGCCCTTCTCCAATCCCTTATCTGTGTCCCGGACCACCACGTCCGGGGGTCACTTCCACCTGACTGGGACTGCTACATCAGCGGGGTGCCAGACAGTGTGCACACCGTCCCAGGAACTACATCATCAAGCTTTGTTGTGACGTAGTTCCATGCAACGTGTGCAATGACACGAGCTAAGCCATAGCTCTCAACCATTTGTGTCGCAAAGGTGGGTGAAAACACCCAATTTTATTTTTGGCGGGTGAGAGGCCCATTGAAATGAATGGGCGTGCAGGAGGCTTGGCGGTTGAGTCAGCTGTTTATAAGGCGGGTGACACCCGCCAAAAGCGTGCGAGTTGAGAGCTATGGCTAAGCAGCAGAGTGACCTATGGAAATCCTCCTCAGCTGGGATCCCCTCCCACCAAAAGGGTCCTCGCAGTTTGACCTGGCAAAGAACTCAGGAGGCCAGCGCTAGAGGACTGCAGCCAGGTATCCTTTTGTTGCCATTCTAAGGAGAGGAAGAATAGGACCTAAGAAAGTTAAATACCTGCCAGAGGGAGGAACACTTTTTAACTGAAGATGGAAGTTATAGCCTCAGGGAGGGGTGGGACAAAGTGGGTCAAAGTTGAATATAAATAAAAGAAGGGTTCAGCAGGGAAGTATAAAGCCCCACAAGTGAGTACTTGGACGAGGAAGAGGGACGAGGAGGTAATATAAATTAAATTCTATGAACAAAAAAAGCAGCTGCAGGCCAGAAAACAATGTTTAGAAATTGTGCTGGAAAATGAAGTTTGAGGCCTGATTTGCTGATGTTTTAAAGTTGGCTAAATTAGGACGAGTTTCCTTTATATTGAGGGGCAGTGAAGGAGAATTTGAACAGTGCATTTTTTTCTACAGCTAAAGTATTGTGCTGTGGGGCAGAGAGTTCCTGTTTTTAGTGTTCGTTTTTATTATATCTGTGTCTTTGTTATACTGCTCAGATGGCTTTACACATACGCTGCATACAGAAAACACGGGAGCCATTTTGCCCTCCAACCTTCTCTTTATTCCTCCGTAACATGACTGCCTCCCTCTTCCCTTGCCCCTCCGTTTCCTCCCGCTTCCCGCTCCCCTCCCATAGTCTCAAGCTCCCCTCTTAAAGGGGCTCTGTCCTTTTTCTCTTACAACACCTCCCCCTTGCTTAACATTAGACTTCCCAGGTTACATTTGCTCAATGAGCCGTTGGGGTCTCTTTGTGGTTCGATGGGGCCTGCTTGGTTGCTCGTGGGACTCCTCTGCACTCTCTCGTTGTGGCGTTTCATGATTCTCCTCTCTCTCTTTTTCCTCCATCTCGATCACCTTCCTTTCCGTTGGTTCATGTTCTTCAAAGTATAACTCGTGGAGGAGGGAGTCATTTGGCATCCTTTTGCCGTAGTTCCTTGTCGTACTTGTCACTTGTTCTTTGTTCTCTGTCGCTAGGGTGGGATCTGCGCTGTTCGTCTGCCCTTTGGCTTTGTTTGTCTCTCCAGCATCTTGCTCGGGCACCTGGTCCTTCTTGTGTGTTACTTTGAGTGGCCTATAGTAGACGCTGATGAGTGTGTGCTGTAGTGCTGTCCGGTTACTGAGGCGGCTGTCTCCTCTGGCAGGACTCGGTATCATGCGGATGGTGTTCGGTATTCTGCGTTCTCTTTGGGTTGGGTCACGTTGTGGCCATCCTTTCGGCTGCTCTGTCTGTGCCGTCCTCCATTGGACGGCATGGTCTTGGGGTTTGTCTAGGGTGTATTCTTCCGTCCTTGTCTGGTATTGTTGCCTTGTACTGACGTTTTCTGTGACTTCAATTTCCCCCCCTCCGTACAATATTTCAAAGGGTACTGGGCGGTTGCGAAGCTCGTAGTCCTCTCGCAGGACGTGTGTTGTCCGTGTGCCAAGCGTCGGTCTGTCCCCTTTGTGGTGGGCAAGCTCAGGGTAGAGGGGGTGTGCCTGCCTGAGACCTCTGGGTGAGCTGATGTTCATGTCCTTGATGTCTTTCCTGATGTCTAGCCGTGTTCTCAGTGTACTCGGGTGTCTTTCCTGGGGTGTGGGTTGGCATGCCGAGCTTGTGGGTGGTCCTGTTCTGCACATTCTCCGAAGGTGACCTTCCTGGCCACAGCGCCAGCATGTTCGTCTAAGGGCTGGGTATGGTTGTCTGTGGGTGTGTTTCCACCCTCGCCCGTGGACTTGCTCTTTGCTCAGGCTTTCTTGCCAGTGTCTACTCAGTTTCCTCCTTCTCCAGGGTCGAATGGGCTCAGAGTATTGCGGTTGCTCTTCCGTGAGGGTCGCGGTGGCATCGCGTTTACCTTTCCTTTCAATGGCGGCTGCCTGTGCGTCAACTCTCTCGTGTGTTTTTGCCATCTTGAGTATTTTCGCTAGGGGTAGGGGCTTTATGAGAAGGTGTTTCCTAAACGTTGACGAGGGGCACCCTTCTATGATCCTTAGTCTTATGGCTTCTTCATCGTTGAAGTTGGCGAAGTCGCAGTCTCCTATCTTCTGCTTGAGACGTATGACGAACTCTCCAATCAATTCGTGTGCACGCTGCCTGTGTTGGTTGAATGCAAGGCGTTCGTAGTCTTTGTTGGATCCTACTATGAGTCTGTCGTTTACTGCATCGAGGAGACGTTGGTACGTGGTTTTGTCTGTGGCTGGGATTGTCTTGATGATGTCCTTTACCTCTTTTCCTACCAAGTTCTTGAATATGCTGAGTTTGTTTGGCGGGTTCTGGTTCCCTATTGCACCTAGAAAGTCTTCGAATTCATCGACCCATTCCTCCCATCTTGTTCCTTGGTCGTGGTGTGGGATCAAGGCAAATGGGTTGGGTCTTCTCATGACGGCGGCATGTGATGTGGGGCACAAGTCTGCTAGGGCTTGCGCGCTTGCGTCGGCATCTGCTTGCTCTTGGTCCGCCATGGTGGTCGGTGTTTGGTTTGGTTATGGAGCCGCTATGCACTTTTGTATGGTCCTTTGGGTTGTATGGGTGGTGCTGCGTTTACTTTCGCTGTTGCCGGTTCTGTCTGGTACAGGTCTTCTCTGCTGCTGGTGCGCATATGTCTGTGCAGCATTCTAGGGCAGTCTTCTTTCTATTTCCTGTGCGGGTCTGTGAGGTGGTGTTTGGCCTGTGTGGGCTTCGGTTTTCTAACCTTCGTGTTGCATTTCGGCGGCTCCCTGTGCCTGTTCAGACGGCTTTTAGCCCTTTCCCGTGGGTGTTTTACTCAGCTGCTGGGTGGTGTTGCAGCCGTGAGCCTTGGCTGCTCCTTGTACTACTGCTGTGTTGGGCTTTCTTCTTGGGTCGACCTGTGTCGTGGGGGCTGTGCGTGTCCTGTCCCTTGGTGTTTGGTTCGTGTAGTGATTGTCACGCCTGTGCTGGCAGCCGTTGGTCTCGACCCCTCTTGGGTGCAGTGGCTCCTCGTGGGAGGCGCGGGGTTAATACTGCTTGGTTGTTGGTGCAGCTTTATCCGGCTATTGTTCTCCTATATATATGTATTTTGTTTTTTGTGGTATGTTGTCACTTCGTTGGGAGACACAGGGTTTCCCTTTCTTTATTCGTAGGGGTGCCCAGATGAAATGTCACTTCGCAGGGAGACACGGGGTTAATGCTGCTGGGCCCTGACTTTTGGCCTTTTTTCCCACTGCTTGGGTTTATTATTTTGTTTTCTCCAATGTCACGTTGTGGGAGACACGGGGTTTCCCTCCTTTTATTGTGGGTGTCACTGGGTGGGAGACGCGGGGTTAACCTCATTCAGTTTTATATATTTACTTTGTATTGCCACGTTGGGGAGACACGGGGTTCTTTTCACTCCCAGCCCGTCCTAGCTCCATACTTGGTGTTGCGACCGCGGCGGTCGGGTGATTCTTTTCTCCTCTGTGGGTGGGCGGGATGGATCCGCTGGGCAGCCAGGTCTGCAGCGTGGGCGTCGCAGACGGTGTCTTTTCCTCTCCCTCTCTGGCGGCTTCGCAATTGCTGGGTCTCCTCCCGCACGGCTCCACTCCGGCTCCCTCGGCTCCTGTGTAGGGCACACGGGCCCTTCTGAAATACTGGGCGCGTAGCCCTCCAGTAGGGCACACGGGCCTCTGCTTGGTTGCAGAGCGCACGGCCCTCTCGAACTGCTGGGCGCACGGGCCCTTCAGCAGGGCATACGGGCCTCTGCTTTAACACGGGCACGGAGGCCCACTTAAACTGCTGGGCGCACGGGCCCGCCGACAGGGCACACAGGCCCACACGAACTGCCGGGCACACGGGCCCGCCAACAGGGCACAGAGGCCCACCGCAGTCGCAGGGCGCACGGGCCCGTTGATGCTGGGCTCGCAGGCCCGCTATGTTGGTGCTCCGGGCCACCGCTGGTATTGGGCTCACAGGCCCACTGCAGGGCACACGGGCCCACCGCTACTGGGCACACGGGCCCTCTTCAGGGCGCACGGGCCCACTGCTACAGCAGGGCACACGGGCCCTTCCTCTGGGCTCACAGGCCCTTCTTCACTGCAGGCTCTCAGGCCCTCCATTACTGCTGCAGAGCGTGGGGTCGCATCTGTCTCGTCGCCAGTTGTTATACTGCTCAGATGGCTTTACACATACGCTGCATACAGAAAACACGGGAGCCATTCTGCCCTCCAACCTTCTCTTTATTCCTCCGTAACATGACTGCCTCCCTCTTCCCTTGCCCCTCCCTTTCCTCCCGCTTCCCGCTCCCCTCCCATAGTCTCAAGCTCCCCTCTTAAAGGGGCTCTGTCCTTTTTCTCTTACAACAGTCTTTTCCTGCTCGGTCATTTATTTTTCATTAAATGTTGTTCATTATTGCATTTGGTATATTTGCATCTTTTAAAAATGTAATATGAAAAAATTGTGCTTTTTTCAAAGTTCAAGTACATCTCTTCCACCCTAATAACATGTGACGTGCGGTGCTTCCCTGCCTGAGAGAGTGGAGCGACAGCAATGGAGAGGAAAAGTGAGAGTTGTCCTGCCCCCCTCTCCCCTCAGCGGGGGAGGGAGCGCCGGGGCGCAGTTAGTTTGTTGTGCTAGCCTTGCTCCAACCCTCCCCTTCGGGCAGCGGTGTCTGCCTTCTCATCAGCAGCATACCACAGTGACACTTTCCCGCTCAGGACCCATCACTCAGAGCAGGGCGGGGCCCTCGCGAGGAGAAAGTATTCACGCAGCTGGGCAGGGTCTTGGGACTTGTGGGGAAGAGAAGGCAGGCCAAGGAGGGTGGACGGGCGGCACAGGGAAGGAATGCGGCTCTGGAAGCAGGCTTAGGCTAGCGCCCTCCATATATACAGGCTTAGTGCAAGCACAGGAAACGCACGAGGTGGTAAGCGGGAGCGCAAGTCACCTAATGCTTTAAATGGGCCGTCACCAGGCAGGGGCAATTCTAAGATTTGCAAGGGTATATTGTGTTATTTGATATTTGCATAGCGCCTTCTGGGATTGGTAGGGCCTCGAAGCGCCGCAGTGAAGGTACGCCCTACAGAAGGCTGTAGTCTGTGCAAACAAGCAAATTAAAGGAGGAATACAATGTGAGTGAACAGTGATGGTCATTCTGTGATAAGCAAGGCGACTAGGTTAAAGCATTTTAAATCATCCAGCGCATGTTTCATGCAGCACCAATTGCAACACTGCCAGCCTTATCTACGGCAGTACCCTGGGCAGTGAAATAAAAATGTGGCGCCCTCCCCACGTGCACATGGACAATGGAGACGGGCACATTTTTTTGTAACTCCCTGCTCGCGCACCAGAGCAGGGAGTTATTCACTGAAATATGGTGCTGATGCTTTATTGTTATTAAATGCGCCCCGCTTCCGCACTGGAAAGCCCAGCGCCAGCACAAGAGCAGGGCACCTGCAGCGCCTTCTCCCACCACGCTAGCTGGGGGGAGCCCTTGAAAGGCTCCCCTGAGCTAGCTTGGTGGGGGGCTAATAGAGCCCCTTACGGTCTCCTGGGCAGCCCTGCCCTAAGGCCGGCCCTGTATTGCAAATCTGCCTGCTATGCCAGTGGCTATGTGACAGCTGGACCGAATTTCTCACGGGACTCAGCTGTATTCTTTGGGTTGCAGCGTGAGAGGGGGCAAGGGTGCTGCCTCCAGTTGAGTGCTGTGCTACACTATACATTCAGGACACATGCATCAATGGCTAACATGCAGTCAACAAGCAAATTACATGCACAATTGTCATCTAAGACAAAGATACCACCAGCGCAGTTCCCCTTGTCTGTACCATTTCGATACTGGAGTGAAAACGTAGTATAATGGAAAACCTCACAGTAGCAACATTTCGAGCAGGATATATGCTGCAACTTTTCTTAGCCCACTGCTGTGTGCCCTTAAAGCTGCCTCCAGGCAGTACTTTCCTGTTAATGTAATCTGCATCTTTTGACAGATGGCCAGGATCAGGATGCTGGCATAGAACACAGCTATGGCTGCTCTGCCTCTGGTCGAATGTTTATCAAGGCAGCCTTGGATCATACTATTTGCCACTTCATGATAGAAGTTGATGCCGAACACAATCCATCTGCCAAGGTTTACTAGGAAAGGGCTTGTCCCCGATTAGAGATAGAAAAGGTCACAAAGCATTGATCTTATCACATAAAGGGGGCTGTTCTGTCTGCACAGTAGCAACACCTCGTAGCGTCTTAAGTATCCGATCCACTTTCAGCCAGCGGTGAGGGATCTTCAAAGTACGTCAACAAAAAGATGTCGTTAGAATTTTAAAACAAATGTTGGTAGGTAATTAGCATCCGTAAACCATATAATTTGAAAAATGATAAAATATTTGACGTCTGAAAGTGCTTGTACAGTGGGGTGGGTGCTGTTGCGCAGCACAATGGAATAGAGCCGTACACCGTCTGCTCCTCTGCGATGGTGTTGCATGAGCAGATTACAGCCTGTAGTAGTGGTTGGCGTGCTCCCCAAAAAACTGATCCAATGAGAGGAACACCAGTGGAGTGCGGTGGACTGGTAGTCAGCACACTAGACTGACCAAAAGAAAGTGAGCGCAGTGAAATAAAAAGACACTGGGTCCGAGACAGGAGAAACAAGATGGCGCCTAAAGGACGGACCGAGCGAAGGTGAGAGGGTGAGGTGATGGTCAGTGGGGAGTGAAGCAACTGGTTGGGGAAACTGGGACAGCGGTCCCTTTCCCCCTGTTGCCGGTGGTCGCAGTGTCTCTTAACACGTACGCAGCGCACATATGCGAGGGAAGAAGGGGTGCGGCGCGGTTCTATGACCGCAACTGCATGTTCAGTTGACAGGCCCAGGAGGGCATTGGGAGATCACAGCAAATGATGGGCTACGATCCTGGGGAACAGAACCCACTACGAACATTGTGGTGAAGCCTGTAGAGTAGAAGGTTCTACAAAGAGCAGGCCCATAGGCCCTTGATTAGAAGGCATTCCAGATCAGGAGGAGGAGGTGAGGTCAGCAGTGGGGAGCTGGTAAGATGGTTGAAGAAGCACACCGCAGGGCTGAGGGACAAATGAGCACATGAAACAACCTTAGAGTTAAAGATGAAAGCCCCCCCAGTATGAACACTTCCCGCCTAGAGAAGCGCGTGGCTTGCAATCCACAGCCACAGCAACAGTCAAAATGGACAGAGGGGTTTTGAAGCCATGACCAGGGATACAGACCTACAAACGACATGAACAGAAGGCTTGAGTGAGAGATGGAGAAATGAGCTGGCTGTGAGAGCACTTTGGGGGGCAGGATACTTGTGAAATAATAGCCAGTGGCGAGGGAGCTGTACTACAGAAGGGAAGGCAAAAGAAATAGTAAACCGCCTGGGTGCAAGCACCCCACCCGGATTACCCCACCTCCCACACCCCAGAAGACAAATTCAACAGTCTGCTCAAAACCAGGCCATGTCTAAGGACAAAGAGAGAGGCAAGAGAGTGGGAGGCCAGTGAAATATGGATGCCTACACAACCGGAGGACAAACAATACACCATACACAGTGCTCCAGACCCTGCTGACATGAGATATACTGAAGGCAATACATGAGGCCAAGACAACACTTGAACAAAAATAGATGCCATAGGAGCAAATGTGGGATTGCTCAGACATGACTTACACAAGGTATCGGTCAGAGTTGGGGAGGTGGAAACCAGAATCTCAGGCATGGAAGATACATTGACCCCACTGAAAAAGAACGTCCAGATGCTGCTCGCAAGAACACACCAACTAGTGGGCAGAGTTGAAGATGCTGAAGGGAGGGCCAGACGGAGCAACATAAGGATAACTGGGCTCCCGGAATGAACAGAGGGTCTGTCGATGGAAATATACTTGTAACAGTGGCTCAAAGAATGGGTGAGCACAGTGGGGCCGTCCAATTTCTTCTCTGTGGAGTGGACGCTTTGGGTTCCAAGCAAAGAAACCTGCCATGAAGCGCACCAAGACCAGACATTTTCGAGATTTGATCATGCAGATCGCAAGAAAGAGATAACTGGTATAGTTGAGCAGAGCGAGTGTTGCAGTGTACCTGGACTACACTAAGGCAGTACAAAAAGCCTGGTAATCATTTGAGATGATCAGACAGAAAGTGGGCACTGGACGTGAAATATGCCACATTGGTCCCGGCTACGCTGAGGGTGGTCAGGCCACCGGGAGTTCGATTCTTCACAGACCCAGCCGAAGCATGGGATTGGACAGAGCAAATACACACTGCAAAGGATGGAAAAGCAAGAAGGAATCCTGGGGCACCAAAAGACCTTACAAGAACGGGAAACGACTATGCGAGTGAGAACGTGGCGGCCATACCGCATCGAGAAGGACAAACCATTTGACACAAGCATGAATGCCACAACACTGACAGTAGCAATAAGGCAAGAAAAGAACATTGGACACCCTATGAAGGGAATTGGGTGCAAATGGTAGTATGTCGGAGCAGAGCAGATGTACTCAGACCCCCCTCATTGAATCTCACCAGTGGGTAAGAGAGTACGTTTGTATGGGTTGAAAAGGGCGACAGATGCTTCAAGTTGGAGGGGAGTAAGAGGAGGGGGAGTTCTGTGGGTTTTGTTAGTTTGGTTTATAAAGCAGGTCCTAGATCCAAATCAGGTGCAACCCCAAAGGAAGGTAAAAGTGCACAGGGGATGGCAATAAAGCAGGATCCTATTGAGTCACAGGGGACAGGTTATTCAACTGACACAAAGGCGATTGAGGGATTTGAATGTTGAACCTGGAACATGGACAGTGTTACTAGACAAGATAAAAAAAGGGGACAGTCTCCTCATACCTTGCCAGGCATAACAGCTGACATAGTGATGTTGCAAGAAACATATCTGAAGGGGACGTCATGCGCGTTCCTGGGCAGGAGCCAGTACAAAATAGTGGAACATGCAGGATATTATAGAGGTGCGACGGGGGTGTCTATCCTAGTCAGGAAATTGGTCCGATTCCGTATTGACACAGTTATAAGGGACACAGAGGGAAGATACATCCTGGTGAAGGGGGAGATATGGGGGTAATCAATAACTTTGCTCAACATATATGCATCACCACACCTGCAGGCAGAGATGTTGAGTACCGTCCAAACTCTTTTGAGAACACATGCAGCGGAACTGACAGTGGTGGGCAGCGATTTAGAAGACAGCATGCATACGGTAAAGGATAGGTCGACCCAAAGGGGCTACACCATACCTACTGGCATGCACACACAATTAGCAGCCTTCCTAGAGGCAATGGGCTTGAGGGATGTGTGGAAGGACTTGCATCCCAATGACAAGAAATTCTCATTTTACGCTGAGGCACTGGTGTCACTCTCCCGTCTTAACTAAATGTTCTTACCATGCACGATGGTGGGGAGGATGAGCAAAGCAGAATACCTGCAGAGCAGAATCTCTGATCATGCCTCTCTGAGCATCTAGGTCCTAGGTACTGAAAGAAAGGGGAACAGGGAATGGAGACCAAATGCCTACTATTTAAACAACTCAGAAATATGGGAAACTTTAGAGGAACAAATGACAGAGCACTTTAGGGTTAACAAGGGCTCCGTAGGAAGTGACAGTACCATCTGGGAAGCATACAAAACGCTAATTAAGGGGAATGCAATGTCAGTAACAGGCAAGCACAGGGGGGAGAAATATGTAGAGAGAAATGGCCCAAAAAGAGAGGGAGCACGTCATACACAACTCAATGATGACAAAGAGGGAACTCAAGATGGTGGTTGCCAATTACAACTCAGTGGTCAAAGGCGAAGCCAAACAGGCATACTGGGACACAAAAGCCTGAAAGGCACAGTATACGAGTATATGAGTCAGAAGATAAGGCAGGGCAAATGTTGGTGTGGTTGGAAAAGAGAGATTAGGAATCTAGGTGGGTCAAGGGCATCAAAGCTGGTAATGACAAATATTTTATACAGGGCAATCAAATAGCCAAAGCATTCAGGTGATATTAACAAGAATTATATTGAGAATGAAGAGTGAAGTATGGATTACTTTGGCAGAATAAACATCCCTAAAGTTGGGTAGCAAGCCAGAGAGGACCTAGATAAAGAAATTGCAAGAATTACAAGAAGCGAGGGGGCAACTGCGTTCTGGCAAAACTCCATGCCCTAATGGATTCCCTGTTGAGTTCTGGAAAGGGATGGAAGAGAATGTGTACAGCCAATGCTAAAAATGTATCAGGAAAGCAGAGATAAAGGGAACTACTGGGAGATCTCAGATTGGCAACAATAGTGGCCATACATAAGAAAGGGAAATCACCTGAACGGTGCACCTCATACTGTTCCATCATGCTCCTGAACTGTGAAACGAACATCCTCACAAAACTCTGACAAATAGGCTTAAGAAAAGACCTCACCTAATAAACCTAGAGAATTGTGGTTTTGTCTCTAGCTGAGACACAAGGATGAACTGAGAAGGGTATATTACGCCCTGGCAAAGGCCCATATACTACAGGGTCTGCACGCAATAATGGCATTCGACTCGAAGAAAGCCTTTGATTGGTACGGTAGGACTTTCTTTGAGTTGTGATGAAGAAAGCGGGGATACGAAAAAACTATATGTCCTGGGTGTGGTTATTGTACACTGGCCCCATGGTCAAAGTGAGGGTGAATGGTTTCACCTTCGCCAGTTTCTGCTCCAGAGGCACTAGGCCTACTGTTCCTTCACAACATTGAGCACTTGGCCAAAATAATCAGGTCTGATCCAATACTCGAGGGATTCAGGTAGCCCGTTGGATGGGACGATCAAATATCGCTGTATGCAAACAACCTACTAGTCTATTTGGGGAATCCTGGAATGTCAAGTCCGAGAGTGATAGACTTGATCACTGAATTCGGTGGGTTTAGTGGGTTTAGAATTAACTAGAGTAAATCAGTCATAGTACCAATTAAGCAAAGGCTGGAGATAATACCAGATGACTGCCCAAAACAGGTCTTCATGGTTCCTTTTAAGTACCTGGTCGACTACGTGCACATGGTCTTGTCAGAGTTCCTTACAAATCACCTACACCCACTAAAAACCAAACTAAAAGAAGCTGGCAAACACTGGATTGGAATACCTTTATCGATAATGGGGAGAGCTAATCTATTTTGGATCTATGTGATCACTGCGACGGCTGAAAATGCTGACTTTTTTTTTAACCCTTTACACCACATATATATGCAGGGGGGAGACCCCCGCAGCCCCCATATTAATATTATACCCTAACCCCCCCCCACATATATATATGGTGTAAAGGAGGGATTAAAAAGAAGAAAAAAAAGTCTGCATTTTCGGCCGTCACAGTTCCCACATCGACATTTTTGTACGATTCCATCTATTTAAAATGATAGCTTTATCCAGGCTATTGTATATGCTACAGAACACCCCATAGGTAATCCCCCAAAACACTGTAAAAATAATTGAAGCAGTGATACAAACTATCATCTGGGAACATGTTACCCCATGCATATGTTATGTTATATCATTTATATTGCGCACCAGTGACCCGGAGGCTTAAGGGCGCAGTACATAGACAGCACAGAATTATTAAAAAGAGAGTGCATATGCCGAGGATCAGAAACTGAGGAGGGTAATTCCATCCTCCTTATCTAAACAGGAAAGTCTTGAGTCTCTTTCTAAACACAGCTGTGAATTTGTCCTCCCTCCTGTCTGGTGGAATAGTATTCCATACCCGGGGGCTGCTGCAAAAAGGCTCCTTTCTTTACCTGAGATAATCTGTGCACTGGAATTCTCAGTTGGTTGGTGTTGTTAGATCTGAGATTGCATGCATTTGATTTCATCTCCAACACTTCACTTAAATACAGAGGTGAGGGACCTATCAGACATTTCTGAGGTATCACTAAAAGGTGAAAAACAATTCTGGCCTCTTTTGGAAGCCAATGCAGGCTCCTTCTGGCATTCAACACATGTTCCCTTTTTCTAATGCCCAGGACAATCCTGACTGCATTATTTTGAATTACCCGAAGGCGACCTATCTCGGTTTTAGCCAAACCAATAAGCAGGCTGCCACAGTAATCCCTCCTTGAGCCAATTAAGGCTCTGGCAAGTGTCTCTCCGTTTTTTCCAGATATGAACGGGTGGGACTGCATCAGGAGTTTAATGTAATATGAAGCTGATGATACCATACTCCCGACCTGAGCCTTCATATTAAGATTGCAGACAAAATAGACACCTTATGTTTTCACTTTATTTTTGGTGTCTATGACACAACCATCAATGAGGAACTGAGCATATTCTAAGCTAATTTTCCAAGTTTTGGCCAGAGTGCCTACCACCATAACTTCAGTTTTACTGCTATTCAATGCCATTGTCACACATCCAACGTTGAATCACTCCATAAATCTGGTTGATGGCTTTTTGATCCTCTACATGATTACCTGAAAGAGTGTTGACACATTGCATGTCATCAGCGTAGTTAGTGAAGTTGATTTTATTTTCTTCAATAAGGTTAAGAAATGGAACAATACAAATAGAAAAAGTGGAGGACAAACACACCCCTTCTGGTACCCTATGTGAAAGAAGGGTTGGAGTTGCCTCCGCCGAGGTACCGCTGACTCTACACCAACGATTGGACAAGAATGATTGGATCCAACGTGTCGCTGGGTCGGAAAACCCTGCCACCTTTCCTAGCCGATCAAGCAATAAAGTATGATCTACCAGGTCGAAGGCGGCGGAGAGATCAAGCAGCAACATGAGGACTTTTTGTCCATTATCCATAATATGAAGAAGTCTGGATTTAGGGTCCAGAAGGGGATTCTCCGTACCAACGTTCTCCCTGACTCCTCATTGCCACTTGTTAAGAATGTTGTTTTGACTTAGATGTGTCAAGACGTGCGTGTAGGAGAGTTTGAAATAGGCCTGTAATTCAAGGGATTAGACGGACAAGAGACCTGGTTTTTTCAATAAGGGCGAAATCCATGTGTTCTTAATAGACACAGGAACATGACATTCACTGAAGGAGGTATTCACAAATCTACATAGTGTGCCAATGAGGAGAGGGGACCAGGTTTTTATAACCAGTGCAGGACATACATCCCCAGTGCAGAAGGTTGGTTTTACATTTTTAATTAATAGGGGCAGTTCCTCCGCAGATATAGGTTTAAAATTACATTGTTCATTCTGGCCCCATACTTTCTGTGTCAAACTAGAAGTTGCTTTGTCATAGAGTGTTGTAGATTCTTTTGCCTGATCAGTGTTAACTTTAATCATATTTAATTTACCTACCATAGCATCCTGAATGGAGGAGCACCATTCAGTGTCTCTAGTGATACTTTCCCCTGCATTTTGAGACAGATGTTCTAGTTCTTTCAGCATAGCTTTAAAGACCCTGATGGAGTTGGTATGGGAAGAGGTATTGGGCGTACCGGACATACAAAAATACTATTGGACATCACAGCTTGTAGTGGCAAATGAATGGGTACTTGGAGGGACGGTTGTGCTCCACACAAGATTGGAGGTAATGATAATGAAGGGAAATTCCCCAATAAAAATACTATATGGAAGCCCAGGGGGGAAACCTACCGGCAGCAGGACGGAGAGTCATAGAAGCATGGAAGGAGGTCACTAAAGCCATGGAATGGAAAGGGAACACCATTATATGGTCAACCCTATGGGGGAATCCAAGCATTACTGAAATATTCAAAGATGGGAGTCCAACCCACATGGTACAACAAAGGGATTAGAAGAGTCGCAGACATAATACACCAAAACAAATGTGTACCGTTTCAAATACTAATGGAGCAGAATGGGCTGACAGGACATTTTCACATACATCTGATTGAAACATGCAACGCAGAAACAGTTTGGAGGGGACATGGACATGCCCGAATACATAGCAATGGAATTTAGGGCTACTTTGCTGTGTGGGTTGGGCCCTGGAGTCTGAGTGGGCCAAATACTAGGAAGGGAGAAATGATAGATCCTCATCAGCAGGCATGGATGGGCAGATAGGCTTGGAAAGGACAAAATGGCTGACTGTTTCAGCACCAGTGGTCCGAAGAGCAGGATGCAGGCGATTTGAGAATCTTCACCATTGAGGATGGACACAAGCTACAAGCTGGATACCAGTCATCCTAAAAGCTTATCGCTACGCCCTCTCCAGTCTAGATACCTCACAAAATTCAATTGAAACCTACATCCTTGCATAGCCAAAACATAATGCCCACAACACCTAGAACAGGTTTACTGCTGGCAAACACTTGAACAGCTTCCACAACTGCGTGCTACCAGGTCACAACATACTAATATAGGCGGTACACATCAGACACTCCTGTTGGGACTTACCCAATGCTCCTTACTATTTATTTTCCACCACTCACAAATCAAGAGGCACTCGTATCACCTTCAAGATCCACCGAATCACCAAAAGGCACCTGGCTGCACTCTTTGGAACTGAGCTCCTGCAATATGCTATTCCCACCCTCTGGTGTTTTCAATGCATAACAGGTCTTCATAAAATGCATCCTGAGTAATGTAGCAGGGGCCAGTCTGCTTCCCAGCCCTGGTCAGGCTACAATGTATCCTACGTGTGGGCTGTCTCTTGTAGCAGGGGCCAGTCTGCTTCCCGGCCCTGGTTAGCCTACAATATATGTGAATAAAGCTTCCAACTACTACTCACTACGGAGTATCCCCCTTCGAGCACTGTAGTGTCTTTACAACATAACATTTAATTTGCAAATACCTTCCTTGGGTATTCGGATGGGCACAAATATAACCCGGGGTCCGCCTCCGCTGCTGCCTATATACTAGAAACACACCACATTTGACTTCTGTCGCTAAGTCAAAAATCCCCCATTCCCTATCAAATACTGTTGATACCTTCTTTGCTACACATTTGTAGGCGGAAACGGGCAATTCCATGATTTCAGGCCCCAAAATAGGGACCCATTGCTCTGTTGTTAGGCAAACAATATAGCAACAGCCTTGTTTGCGTTAACATAACATCGATACTTGGCAAATTACATTACAGTCATACAAAGTCAGTGGGCAATGACCTGGGGAGCCTAAATAACGTTTTCAGTGTTTTCCCTTCTAGCTTATTCAAGGCCATCTTATACTTCCATGCCCAAATGTCATCCCCACATAACATACAAGGCCGGATTCTTCGCTCTATAAATAGTGAGGTTGGTCTGCCATGTAATTCCACCAATAAGAGAAAAGTAATCAAGGAAGATAGAGACAGGAGGAGAATCCTATGAGAATGTGTGAAAGGTACGTTAAGAGAGAAAACATGAAAAGGAGAGTTAGGGAGACAGAGAGTAAAAGATATTGAGAGTATGAAAGACTTGGCAAAGAGGAGTGATTAAATACTCCTAAAAGGGGCAATGATAAATGAGAGACCCGGAAACCGAGAGAAAGCAAAAAGACAGTGAACATGAAAATGTTCAGCACATGATTTTTTTTGGTTACCATGAATGGTATTATGGAAGATTTGCACTGCCAGAGCAGAAATCTGGCCTATAAAAAGCAAGTTCAGAGCACCATATTGTCTGCAGTGCCAGCCTTGTTTGGTTAGTATCTGCAATGCTTTTTTCATTTCAGTCACCCCTGGTGCTAGCACCCCCTCGTGTCACGAGGAACCTGGGTTGGGCTGTTCCAATAGAGCAAGACTTGCAAACTGGGCCACACCAGAGCTTGTCAGATCGAAGAAAGAACCGGCTATGACTGGAAGACCAGCAGCACTATGCTCTATGCTCTATGCACAGCAAGTCCTCTTCCCTGTGAGTTGTCTTCTCGTTTGTGATGAAGTTTCCTTTCTAAAGATCATGTCAGGAGTGTATATTTCCTGACTATGGTCTGGTCAAATGGCAAGAGGTATTGTGTCTGGAAGAATAGCCATTGGAGCCAGGAAGGAGAAGTTTTCACGGGCGTAATGTTGGCATTGGGTGAGGAATGCCAAGAGACGCTAACCTGTAGATTTGAACAGCAGGCCAGAGAGGAATAAAGCTGTAGAAGCCGAGGGAAGCAAATCAGTAGAGATCCAACATCCAGCACAGAGCCATGCGGAAAAAGCCTGGGGGAGGCCAGAACCACTAGGAGAGCAGGGGAGAATGGATCAACACAGAAAGAGGACCAAGGTGGAATTCCAAGGAGAAACGCAAGCCAGAAATCAGATAAGTGATTAGGTACATGAGGATAAAGACACGCTACAGGCGTTGCCAGAGCATATGGAGGCTGCCTTACCAGAAGGAACGGAATCACGCAGGGAGTGTGAGTGCCCAGACAACATTGAGAAAGCCGTATTGAACAAGAGTGTACTGAGAAAGCTTAAATGGAAAGAAACTCTGAAAGCTGGGACAGTGGGTGCGAGATCCAAGACAGCATTGAGAAAGTTCTACAGCCTAGAGTGGAGAAGAAACACTGCATGCTGCGACAGCGGGTGCGAGATCCAAGGCAATAATGAGAAAGTTCCACAGCCTAGAGTGGAGAGGAAACACTGCATGCTGCGACAGCAGGTGCGAGATCCAAGACAGCATTGAGAAAGTTCCACAGCCTAGAGTGGAGAGGAAACACTGCATGCTGTGACAGCGGCTGCGAGATCCAAGGCAACAATGAGAAAGTTCCACAGCCTAGAGTGGAGAGGAAACACTGCATGCTGCGACAGCGGGTGCGAGATCCAAGACAGCATTGAGAAAGTTCCACAGCCTAGAGTGGAGAGGAAACACTGCATGCTGCGACAGCAGGTGCGAGATCCAAGACAAGCTCGGAGGAGCCTGAGAAACTTGGAAAGAAAAACCGCAGCGTTTTCCAACACAACCGCGTGTGTTTCTGCCTGAATCTGCTTTCCCATTTGGGGTTCTCGGGCTCCCGGGGAGCCCGAGAGCCCCAAATGGGAAAGCAGATTCAGGCAGAAACAACGTGGCATTGCGGAAAACAACCGCGTTGTTTCTGCCTGAATCTGCTTTCCCATTTGGGGCTCTCGGGCTCCCCGTGGGGAGCCCGAGAGCCCCAAATGGGAAAGCAGATTTAGGCAGACACAACGCAGCATTTAGCATTTCCCATTTGGGTCTCTCTTGGGCCCACGGGGAGCCCGAGAGCCCCAAATGGGAAATCAGCTGGAGGTAGAAACACTACGCGGCATGTAAACATAACCGCGTTGTGTTTTTGCCTGCTGTGGCTTTCACTTTGGATCTCCGGTGCTCCCATGGGAGCACCGGAGACCCAAAGTGATAGCCACAGCAGGCAGAAACACACGCGGTTGTGTTGGAAAACGCTGCGGTTTTTCTTTCCAGGTTTCTCAGGCTCCTCCGAGCTGGAGGAGCCTGAGAAACTTGGAAAGAAAAACCGCAGCGTTTCCCAACACAATAACGTTGTATTTATGTTTGCGGTCGCTTCAAAAGCGACCGCAAACATAAATACGTTTTTAAAGCTGCGGTTTTATTTCTAAGTTTTCCGGGCTCCTCCAGCCCGGAAAACTTAGAAAAAAAACCGCAACTAGTGCTTATTTTTAAAAAAAAAATAAATAGCACTTAACGAGATTCAGCTGCAGCTTTCCTGCTCTGGTCTCCGGTCCCCGTCCTCCGCCTACAGCACTAATGAAGGGAAAGCCACCCAGCGGTAGCTTTTGTTTACTACAGCTGGCTGGCTTTTCCTTCATTAGTGCCGCAAAAGCAAAAGCCAGCACAGGAGGGCCTCCATTTCACAAAATGGATGCGCCCATGTGCTTGCTTTTGCGAATTTTGAGCTTGAATAGCTCAAAATTTTACATAGGAAGTTTTAAAACAGAGAATGCTAGTATTTTTTTTTTATGTTGCCTATCTATTTTTTAAATAAAAATTTTTACTAGACCATCCCTTTATTAAAAAGAAACGTAATGGAATTCCCACCACTTTTACAACTCTGCCGAAATAAGGGAGTTCCAGAAAATGGGCACTAATTCCGCTAGTGGAATCATCACTGTCGGAATTGCCACAGGCAGAATTAGTGCCGAAAACCAGCAGAATTAGCCTGACAGTAATTTCTACGTCGGAATTTGTGCCAGCATCAATAATGGTAATCCTACAGTATTACAGTATAAGTAGCCCCGAAATACCACCAAAATGGTGATAATTCCACTCAAAACACAGTGCAGTTACCTGCATACAGGTGTGTGAAATGAAGCCACAGGTGCACCCAATGTGCTCTGAAAGGGTATATAACGGCCACACCTTCCCCAAACACACGTCCCAACATCATGCTGCCACTACCAGTTGCAAACGTGGAGATCCAGTGCCCCCTGCTGAGCTGCCGAGGCATAAACAGCAGCACCCGAGAGCACATGCAGCAGAAAGGCGGAGGAGACACCACGCAAGAAGCGCGCTCATTCCCCCGGGTCAGGCTATCACCGTGGACACTGACTGATGGGCAGCTCATTACACCATACCGCCTCAACAGGGAGACCAAAGCTGAGCTAAAGGCATGGTCTAGTAAAAATTTTTATTGTCCCTATGGGTCGGCCATGTTTTTTTAAGCCTAAGTGGCTCGATTTTAGAAAACTTTCCTATGGACCTTACCCGAGTTTTCGTCCATTGAACGAACGCACGCGAAAACAAGCACCAGGGAGCCGCCATTTTCTGATAATCCTATCTTTTCCCCGATCGCCCTGGCTGACCTGCTTTTGCGGCACTAAATCAATTCCCCCACCCCTGAGCCTGACATTATCAAAACATTCATATTCCCCGCCTCTCCCCGTGACGTTACTGTGCTGCGTAGGAAAACGCGCCCAGTCGTCTTCTGCGCGACTCCACACAGAACCCGGAAACCAACACAGATCAACTCACAACACAGCGCGCCATAATTCGGAATATGAAACTGTACTTTAAAATGAAACAGCAACGCGGTACTTTTGGTAAAGTACATTTATTTGACATTAAATGTTTACAGAATATTCAGCAATTGACATATGAACTCCGGAAGCCATTTATTTTCTTTTATCTGTATCCGCAATAACTGTTCCGTTTCATCTTGAGTCACGCGCTGTTCCTTTATGGTACACAGGGTGTTCATTTTCGTAAAAAGAATCACTTTGGAAGCACAGTGAACCGCAAGGCTGTTCCATCAACTAGGCACTAGTCCAGCCTAAAGGTTGATATGTTGCTTCTAGCCACTAGTACAGCATAAGGGCATGTGGGCCCTTGGCGATCGTCCCATAATATGGTGATCGTGCTCCAGTTGTTGACACGAAGCTGCAGGTGTCTGCTGAAGAATCCATCCGCCGGTGTCTCAAACAGGTGGCAGTGGCAGAAAGGGATCAAATACCTGTTATGAAAACAAAAAAATGATAATTAGTCTCGCTAGCCGAACTTCATTAATATTAATCATTTTATTTATTACGGCCGATCAGAAACTATTTGCTTGCAAGGATAGTTCAATGGAGTATGTTCGTCTCTAAAATCAATGCGAAAAGTAACGAGATAAATCGAGGCCAACACACAATGATAAACGACAGTCTACATGCGTGAGGAATGATATGATATATGATATGGCATTTGTAACGCGCCTATACTCAAGTGTTTCTAGGCGTGACGAGGCAGGTGGGGAACAAGGGTAGACAGACAACGATCCTACTAGGCCAGGTGTCTTTCTGATTGCGCATGGGGAAGGGCTGTACATGGTTAGTTGAATACAAATTAAATAATAGGGCCAGCTGGTGGCAAGTGCAAGGTAAATGCCGGGAGAAGTAGCTGAAGGATACAGAGACAGTCCCGTAGTGCAGGGAAAAGTGGCTGGGCCAAGGACCGAGATCGGTGAGACCAGTGGACCTGCATGCCCATGTGCACACTACGAACAGTTTTACTTGCTTTTCCTAGCTCTTCATTCATTCATTTATTCATGCATCCATTCATTAAATCTTCATTCCGGTATAAAAGCGTGTAAAGATTTACTTACATTATATTTGAAATTTCCATTGTGTCTCTTCGTAATGCAGTCTGTAAAACGGACCGTGCTCTTGACAATGATTTTTCGTATACTGACCTAAAACTGAAACTCGGTCTAGTTTCTGAATTTTCTGCCTTATCGTCTCTTACGTTATTGCGCACTCCCTTCAAATGTAGTTCTTTCGGCATGGTCCCTGTCTCAAGGTCAAAAAACAATAGACCCTTATACTTCCAGTGCAACTTGTGGGCCTCATCTGGGCGCTGTCCTTCGCATTCTTTATTTGCAACATCACGTAGTATAGGCATCTGTGAGAACTTGAAGTTTAGAATCCATCTATGTAGTGCGCCTCAATGTGCAAATGCGAACTGGCTTCTCTCCCAAATGCCACGGGCCGCTTGGCTGGCGCGTTCTAAGTGCCCCAATTTTGTCCCCGTAGTCTGCGAGCTTTGCAGCCCAAATTGAGATATTTAATTTTTGGCGGAAGGTCAGGGAAAGTATAAAGTACCACAGGAGTTGAGTTAAAAGTGAGATTTATTGTTTGTTTGTTTTATTATTTGCAATACGCAAGCCTCCACTCCGTTAACAGTGCGCAGCATTTACATTTACATGAGATGAGACATGAGAAAAATATATACATACACATATATGAGGTGAATAGAGAGAATTCAAAGATGACACCCAGCTTGTTCGCCACCCATGATGGTGAAGGTAGGGGTTAGGGTTACAGGTACACTGTACAATAACATTTATTTACAAAAAGACAATCGTATTGCAATTATTTAAACCGGGATTTGTACTTCACAATCAGCTGTGCTTCGGGTGGGCATGGCACAGTCGCAATGTTCGGTGGCAATGGATCACTGCTCTGCACAGAAACGTCCAAAATTCCATATCTGTGCTTTTCTAACACAGCAACAATAAGGCCTTTCACAAAGTCGAACTGCATTTCATCATAGACTGGTTTGATCACCCATTGCTTACTTCGTTTTGAAAACACTTTAGTGTAGCGAGGCATCCTTACTTTACCCCTGGTCCTAGATTGTTCACGTCCGACATTGCTGTTATGGGCCAAGACCGCTAGTAGAGTGCGATGTTTCATGCCCCGAAAGCTAAAATGCAAGCGCTTTGGCCTGTACTTTAGGCACATATTGTGGAACACCTCCAAATCTCCTGTGTGACAGAATTCTGTCAGTCCTCTCAAATCTCTTGATAGAGTTTTGTCGAAAACAATCTTCTCAATGGCTTTGTGTGTCGGTGAAGATGGAATCAACCACTTCTTCTTCCGTGCCTCCTCTGGGGACAAAGGGCCATGTTCACATTGGTGGAAATGTTCATTTGCTGTCCAGCGGTGAACGTTGGTACAGTGGTGCATCAGTGACCGCCATTTTTCAAGTAGTATTTCCACTGACCCCTCACAAGTTTTTGAGCTCCACCAAAGATGGTTGGTGATAGAATGTGACCACTGCAAAATATTTTCAAAACCTTTTTTTTCCCTGCAGCCGAGATTTTCTTATTGATTGATTTAGCAAGATGCCATAGTTCAAATTGATGTTTAATATGTGGGAACTGCTCTCTCATTGTCTTGGCAATTGAAACGTGTCTATCCGTGGCTATGAGGTCGATGTGCATTCCCCTCGATTGTAGATATTCCACTGATTTTATAAAACCTAGTTTCTCCATGGCCACTGAGGATGTACATTGTGTTACCTGCACGACCACCGAACTCACAATTTTCGTACTATCCATGTCCTGAAAGTGGTAGGTGCAGTACTTGGCAGAAAATCCAGGGCTGTCGCACTGTCCGTCGCCGGCTAGCCTGAATCGTTTGCCTTCGGATGTACTTGCTAGAGACAATTGTTCAATTTTCCAAGCATCACTAATGGCCGGAAACAGACAATCACGTTGGTATGTGTAGTACAGCGCTTTAGAAATGAAATGGAGTCCCACAAACTGAAAGAAAGCCTCTAACTTTCTAAAACTGGAGCCACTAAAAAGTGATGCAGCTGCACACAGTAGATTGCCTGCTGGCAGTTTCCCCAGCATCGGTTGTGCAGACCATGAGAACCTATGATTTAATCTACAGGTGGCATTTATTTTGACGTTACTGCCTTTTATTTGACGAGTCACGTTAATCAATGGCTTCCCACATACTTTCCCTCTAATGGAATGCACACATTTCAGCATACTTATAATTTCCATCAAACAACTGTCGAATACAATGTATTTGCTCTCTTTCATTAGACTGTCATCCTGCGTCAACGTTGTTTCGGCCTTTGACGTTGTGGAGATTTCAACACATTGGTAAGTAATATCGCTGATATCAAGTTCTGATGCGTCTATGGATGCTGCGGCTGGTTCATTCTCTGTCATTTCAACATCTATTACTTCGACATTGATGGGAGAACACAACAATGTCGACAGGTTTTTTGGTGGCAAATTTTTGGCGGGTGTAGATTGTGTAAATTGATCTGCAACTACTTCAGAGCTATCTTCAATACATTCAATAACATCTTCTTGTGGTGGTGCGGTCGCACTGTAGCTATGGTCCAATGCAACTTTGCTGTAGTCTCCAAACACAATTAATTCATGTTCTGGCCATTGGACATGAGCATCTCGAGCCTGAACACGCCTCGCCTCAATTAATAGTTCCTCCATAGTGTACACGGTCTGGCAAGCCACATCTCTCATTCGCTTCACTGTCTGTGTGTGTATAGTTCTGACACCCACGGGTAACTGGAGGAGAGATTCGAAAAGGGATGTTCAGTTTAAACACAAGATGGAGGGTAGTAGAATTGACTGGAAAAAAACATAAAATAGTCCCCAGCACAAACATTTTTTTAAAGTTATGAACTGTTTGTAACTAACCTTTTTTTGTTTTTTTTTCTTTGCAACTTTTTTGACTGGACCTTCAACATCTGCACGCTGTAGCTCCGATTCGTTTCCGCATGTCCTCCCTTCCTCTTGCGCTGCAACGACTATATTTTCTGTATCTGCATAGACAGCACGGATTGAGGCTCCATCGTCTCCCTGAAACATAGTACTTTCATTACTATGTATTAAAATATTGTTAGCATAAAACACACGTGAGGACGAACACACAGGTACATCTCAATAGCCAAATACGATTTAAACATTGTGTGCAACAATCAAACGACAAGTATTCAACCAGTGATGATCTATTTCGATGGAACTGTCAGTATCCATACCTCTGGCTCTGCATGGACTGCCATGAATGGTTGTATTGGAGAGGAGGCATCCGCATCTCCCTGAAACACAGTACTTGCATTAGTATGCTTTTCAATATTGGAAACACAACACACACTTGGGGTCGATGGCACAGGTACATATAAACAGATAACCGCAAATGATGCATTGTCCAAAAGAATCAAGGAAAATCCAAATATGATCACATTTCATCGACTTATTTCAACGATTCCTTTACATCTGCATCATCTAAATGAGATGTTCTGATTGTGGTGGAAGCTCCGTCGTCTCCCTGAAACACAGCACTTGCATTAATAGGGAAGAAAGTATAGCAAATGGAATCACGTTATATGATCACGCATGATGGAGCTGTCATTATCCATACCTCGTGCTGCTGAAGAATAGCTATGGATGTTGCAAATGTAGTGCGCACTTCCGAAAGCCGATTCTTATACTTGAATGTCAGGCTCTGCATCAAGTGCAGGGGTTGACGCTCCATCAACTGCCTGAAACATAGTACTTGCATTAGTGAGGATTACAATTGTGAAAACATAACACACACCTGGGGTCGACAGCACAGGTACATATCAACGGCTAACCACGAATGAAACATTGTGTAGAACAATCAAACGACAAGAATTCCAGCTCTGATGATGACGCTGGATGGAGCTGTCAGTATCCATACCTCCTGATGTTGAAAAACATCTAGAAATGTTGTAGATGTGGCGGATGCTTCAGCATCTCCCTGAAAGACAGTACTTGCATTAGTATGGATAACACTAATTATAACTGAAAACAAACACCGGTGGACGATAACTAAGGTGTATATCAATTGGAAAGCAGTAACCAAACATTCGGTAAAATAATTACACAATAGAATAAAACTATTACTTGACATGCATAAAACAAGTATGTAGCGGATTAGCCTAGTAAGATTACCTGATACGCGCTAGAAGTGGTTGATAACTGCGACCACGTCAAGGATGTAGAATGTTCTTGCTTCAGATTCAAGGGATAGTCAAGAAGTTGTAAAGGTCAATTAATGATTGATAATGAAATGCCAATATTAAAAATAGCCATGTAAGCCGACAGAATACTTGAAAAATGCTCAATACAGCACAGTTCCCTGTCCCCATATATATATACATTGCGTTTGTGGGTTATGAAATCGAAAAAGAATATATTGATAAATGTCAATATTCAAAAAACTATACACTCATATCAATATCGAAATTATTACAAGGGATAGAACACCTACAATATCTATTAATCCATTCGGCTACACACTACCGCAAGGCCGAAAGCTAAATCCGGACACTTGACTCACCAGTGGCGGAATGTGGACGAATAGAGTGGGAATAGCGTTTTCACGCAATTTCCGTGTCGTTCGCCGTTTATTCTTCTTTGTTACCCAAGAAGTTGTGTACATGTTCAAGGAAAGGTGCCGGCTGCAGATGCGGTATCGATCACCCCTCTTGTCCTCTAAGACTTGTTGGACTCTACTTTCCAGCTCATCCAGTGGATATCCGCAATGTCTGACCCATTCTCTTATTCGATCAACAGTTTTCGGGAATACATGCATTGCAGTTCCTTCAGATTTCCAATGGGTCTTCGAAGGGCAACCGCTAATCAAACAGGCAGGCATTGTTGATAAATCTGAAAAGTAAATATCGACATTATTATACAATCTTCAAGAGTAAAGATTTGATACAAACGTAAATGAATCATACAATGATCAATGCAAGGTTTGTTTTGGTCGCAGGAACTATACCAGTTCATTATGTGCTGCTTAGTATTTGCATAAATTGCAGAAATGTATAATTGATGTGACTGAAATCTGAACATGTGACTCGTCCCTTGGATGTTCTGTCTTGCACGAGAAGGAAACATGCTAACATTATTGACTGGACCCCCGAAGGATGCAATTCAATCACAATAGTCACAGATGAAAATAAATAGATCTATTGATAGAATAGCAATGGAAACTCAAGTCAATACCAATGAGACCAATGAACATAGCACTATTGTGTACTCTACTCGAAAATAGATAGAAATTTAAAAATCTGCGAAATATGACCAGGAAACATGGCCTTACCTTGACCAACAAACAGTTGGATTCAGCAAGCAGAGCAGTATGTTGCGGGAGAATAGGTGGATGGCCACAGGTAGCGCACTGATGGGTATGCTCGAAGCGGTCACAGAAGTTCACGGATAGCACGACGATGAGCAGATTAGCATAGATCTCAGTGGTTCCCAGGTAGCACGTTCAAGAGTTGACTTGCAAAGCACAAAGATGTTCTCATGAGACATATTGAGTGGTTTTTAAAGTATTAGAAACTGGGTTGTGTTTGTGAATGAATGACGTATGTATGTCGTGGTATTAGGGGGGCGGCCTGCTTGAAGGGGAGGCCTGCCTGGAGACACGGGGTCTGAGGAGGCCATGTGACCGATGGCCCCTTGGCGTGGGACACCTTTTGAAGTGTACATGCAGTTTGGCACCTTGGCCTTTTGCGCCCCTGACAGCCCTCCATGCCAGCGCTCATCCCCGGGTGTGAACCGCCTTTGATAGAGGGGGGTGGGATGGATGGGCCTGGGGCGTGCAGATAAGGCACAGGAAGACTGCTGAATGGAGACACACTTATGTGGATTGCAGGGGGGCAGCCTGCTTGAAGGGGAGGCCTGCCTGGAGACACGGGGTCTGAGGAGGCCATGTGACCGATGGCCCCTTGGCGTGGGACACCTTTTGAAGTGTACATGCAGTTTGGCACCTTGGCCTTTCGCGCCTCTGACAGCCCCCCATGCCAGCGCTCATCCCCGGGTGTGAACCCCCTTTGATAGCGGGGGGTGGGATGGATGGGCCTGGGTCGTGCAGATAAGGCACAGGAAGACTTCTGAATGGAGACACACTTATGTGGATTGCAGGGGGGCGGCCTGCTTGAAGGGGAGGCCTGCCTGGAGACACGGGGTCTGAGGAGGCCATGTGACCGATGGTCCCTTGGCGTGGGACACCTTTTGAAGTGTACATGCAGTTTGGTACCTTGGCCTTTCGCGCCCCTGACAGCCCCCCATGCCAGCGCTCATCCCCGGGTGTGAACCGCCTTTGATAGAGGGGGGTGGGATGGATGGGCCTGGGGCATGCAGATAAGGCACAGAAAGACAGCTGAATGGAGACACACTTATGTGGATTGCAGGGGGGCGGCCTGCTTGAAGGGGAGGCCTGCCTGGAGACACGGGGTCGGAGGAGGCCATGTGACCGATGGCCCCTTGGCGTGGGACACCTTTTGAAGTGTACATGCAATTTGGCACCTTGGCCTTTCGCGCCCCTGACAGCCCCCCATGCCAGCGCTCATCCCCGGGTGTGAACCGCCTTTGATAGAGGGGGGTGGGATGGATGGGCCTGGGGCATGCAGATAAGGCACAGGAAGACTGCTGAATGGAGACACACTTATGTGGATTGCAGGAGGGCGGCCTGCTTGAAGGGGAGGCCTGCCTGGAGACACGGGGTCTGAGGAGGCCATATGACCGATGGCCCCTTGGCGTGGGACACCTTTTGAAGTGTACATGCAGTTTGGCACCTTGGCTTTTCGCGCCCCTGACAGCACCCCATGCCAGCGCTCATCCCCGGGTGTGAACCGCCTTTGATAGAGGGGGGTGGGATGGATTGGCCTGGGGCGTGCAGATAAGGTACAGGAAGACTGCTGAATGGAGACACACTTATGTGGATTGCAGGGGGGCGGCCTGCTTGAAGGGGAGGCCTGCCTGGAGACACGGGGTCTGAGGAGGCCATGTGACCGATGGCCCCTTGGCGTGGGACACCTTTTGAAGTGTACATGCAGTTTGGCACCTTGGCCTTTCGCACCCCTGACAGCCCTCCATGCCAGCGCTCATCCCCGGGTGTGAACCGCCTTTGATAGAGGAGGGTGGGATGGATGGGCCTGGGGCGTGCAGATAAGGCACAGGAAGACTGCTGAATGGAGACACACTTATGTGGATTGCAGGGGGGCAGCCTGCTTGAAGGGGAGGCCTGCCTGGAGACACGGGGTCTGAGGAGGCCATGTGACCGATGGCCCCTTGGCGTGGGACACCTTTTGAAGTGTACATGCAGTTTGGCACCTTGGCCTTTCGCGCCCCTGACAGCCCCCATGCCAGCGCTCATCCCCGGGTGTCCTTTGATAGAGGGGGGTGGGATGGATGGGCCTGGGGCGTGCAGATAAGGCACAGGAAGACTGCTGAATGGAGACACACTTATGTGGATTGCAGGGGGGCGGCCTGCTTGAAGGGGAGGCCTGCCTGGAGACACGGGGTCTGAGGAGGCCATGTGACCGATGGCCCCTTGGCGTGGGACACCTTTTGAAGTATACATGCAGTTTGGCACCTTGGCCTTTCGCGCCCCTGACAGCCCCCCATGCCAGCGCTCATCCCCGGGTGTGAACCGCCTTTGATAGAGGGGGGTGGGATGGATGGGCCTGGGGCGTGCAGATAAGGCACAGGAAGACTGCTGAATGAAGGCACACTTATGTGGATTGCAGGGGGGCGGCCTGCCTCAGGGGAGGCCTGCCTGGAGACATGGGGTCTGAGGAGACCATGTGAACAATGGCCCCTTGGCATGGGACACCTTTTGAAGTGTACATGTAGTTTGGCACCTTGGCCGTTCGCGCCCATCACAACCCCCCATGCCAGCGCGCATCAGTATATCGTTGCTTATCATTAACAAATGCCACATACCGGAGATTCTTGTGAGCACAGACCCACACTTCAACCGGTGTATTATAGTGGTCAAGACTGTATAATCCAATGGTAAATGTTAGTATAGATATATGTGTGACTTTTATAGAGACATAACCTACTGAAAGACTTTGAACAAGTGTGTTTTAGTGCATGCATTATCGAGAATATGTTATGTTAGCTTAGATAGATAGTGACCACCCTGCTTCACAGCAACCAGACCTTCACCCATTCGGAGCACAGATGTCTGACGTCCATCCTTGAATGGAGACACACTTGATTCATTTAAAAAATCAAGACAACCGTTGTTAAAATATATGTGGTGTTTTATTTTGTATCCTTTTTTCATGACACAAAAATACAAGACTTTAAAGATTATACAGGTCAGGTTGCAGCACAGCGAGAGAAAATCCCCTGTACTGACCGCTGTCACTCGGGAACGTTTCTCTAATGGCACGAACGGCACAGGCGGGTATCACTCTTCGAACGCGGTATCCAAGCCTCCCGTGAAGCCACCATGTAAAGGAACGATAGGCCACCAGCCTGTACCACCTGTGAAAAGGAATGAAACAAACTGTTTTTAAATTACCAAGATAAGTTTAATAAACGTTTGTTGTCAATGACAATTCTTGTAACTAATGGCATTTTACATGGATAAATGCTATCTAGACAATGCACACTATTCAACGACTTACTTGCGTTACAATGATATGTAGATGTAATTTTGGATATAGTAGAAGACCATGAAATAGGAGTGGCATGACAAGCAGAGTATAATTACTCGTTACTCGGATTACGAGGACGAACAGTTGCTCGAAGTTCGTGCATAAGCACCATCATTATTCTCAACACGGCCCGTGTGAGGCAGGCTGCCCTGAAGTCTGGCAGCTCGGTGATGCATTGCGGTCGTGGCTCGACTTCCGAAATGTAGGCCAGGCATCCCGAGTTTTCTCGACAGCAGCAGTTCTCGTCCTCGGTTGGCATTAGCTCGCACCGATTGCATGTGCACCAGGTGGAGATGCCGTCCATTCGACTAGGCCCAGGCTCTTCATCTGTTGATTCGTCCTGCCAACTGCCATCCGAATCCCCATCGTTTTCGTGTGCTTCCCTTTCCAGTAGTTCCTCCTCGGTATACTCGGGCTCGTACATGTAGGGCATTATTGTAGCCATTGTGTGTTAAACAAACTAAAATAATTTATAGCGGTGGTACTGGTATCTGTTCACACGGGCTACAAGCGGCGAAGGTAGCTGACCAGAGCACTGAAATGAGTCACAGAATACTCAAAGTAACACAGAGAGAGAAATGGAATCGAAAATCGGCTGCTGTGTGTTGTGAAACGGTCTGTTTATACTTATTGAGGAGAGAGGCGTCCTGCCATTTCCATGGTGACACGTCATTAGCTGAAGCGCAGCGAATGTTGACACGAGACGTGCTTTGGCGTTGGGAAATGGGCGGTACGAGTCTGCTGATGACAGGCTCATGGGCGGGGGAATTGATTTAGTGCCGCAAAAGCAGGTCAGCCAGGGCGATCGGGGAAAAGATAGGATTATCAGAAAATGGCGGCTCCCTGGTGCTTGTTTTCGCGTGCGTTCAATGGACGAAAACTCGGGTAGGGTCCATAGGAAAGTTTTCTAAAATCGAGCCACTTAGGCTTAAAAAAACATGGCCGACCCGTAGGGACAATAAAAATTTTTACTAGACCACGCCTTAATCACCCTGAGACAGGATGACATGCAAAGCAGGATAATCATCAGCACTGCTATACCACCACTTCTGTAGCTCGTGTCAGTGCTGCCCTTTCTCCCCACAGGCACTTGTCACCACCCTGGGGGCATGCTGCATGGCATGTTAGAGCCCATGTTTTCCCTTGTGCTGGCCAGGTGCTGGATGCACCCATACACCATGCAGCCTAGCACATCTCCATACCCACCCAGCACAGGTTAATGCCACAAAGGCAAGCTTCTATGCAGCTTCCCACTTCCCCAATGTCATTGCAGCTCTGCACTGCATGTGACAATGGTGTCCCCCCAGGCATCAAAAGAGGTTTACAATAACAGGAAACAACAGAATTCCGTGAATGTACAGGCGACCGGTGATGCAGATCTCACTGTGACACACTGCTGTAACCATTTCCCAGGTTGCATCCATGATACCATGATATTGCTGAACAGTACACTGGCTGACTTTGTGGAAACCCAGAAAGGGCAATGGACCGCAATACTGGGTAAGTACAAGCACCATCACAAATAACATACATGCTTCACAAGTGAAAATGGTCCTCCAGCTAGGAGGTGAGGAAGGTATGGAGGGGGGTGAGACACCTATTCCATTGGCAAGCCAATGCATGCCCTGTAACAGCCCACTGCACGAAGGGCATGCCCTCTGACACAACGCATAAGAAGCACCAACCCACAGAACAATACCTTGGCAGGAGAATGTTGCAGAATGACAGAAATGCATAATCCAATATGTACTAAGATATCCCCTAAGAGTGAACTACAGGTACCATGATGCATAGGGAAACCATACCTACACAGGCAACAGAACAGTTTTCCAGTGCACGATGACAGCACAACACTGACAGGCAATAATGGCATGTACACTGCAATCCATGAATCTAATTTCCCAAAAGCAGTAACACTAACACAAGTGCACAATTTAACCAGTGCGCTCCTCAGAGCACATGCATGAGGGCCCAGCAAACAACTAACACAGAGAACAGGTACATTGCAAATTCAGTTACAGTGTCTGATAGTTATGCCTGATGATTCAGTGATGTGTGAAAGGGTGATTCCCCAAGTGACATTGTCAATGTCGCCCCACAGTACATGCAACATCAAATAATGTAGGGATAGACAACCCTAGTGATTGCAAATATGCCTTAAATATAGTAAGCGACTGTTCATCAATATGTCATGACAAAATGCCACATTAGCTCATATTTCTGCAACCAACAGCTATGCCCATTGCTTTTGCATGGGACTCTGGATATCCAGAGCTTCTTTGACTGGTAACACATGCTCGAATCCACGTGCAACACAGGAGGAGGCCTACAATGAGGCACCCATAAGGACGAAGGCTCTGCATAGACCAAACCGTTTGGCCTATTGAAGGGATGCTTCCAGTGTCTCATCTGATAGGAGGCACACCGATGTGTGAGAAAGACAAGGTGGACAGAATTGTTGTGGTGTGTGCCATGCTGCACAACATATGCATTTTGTGGCATGTCCCCCTGCCCCAGAATGTTGACATGGCCCCCAGAGGATGATGACACACATCCTGGGGACCACTTGCTGCCACACAGTGACTGTGAATTCAAGGAAAGATGTCTTGTGTGCCAATCACTGATTACCAATTTCTTGTTAGCATATTTGATTACACATACCTCACATAATTGTATATAGTCACAAATTACATTTGTCAGACCAACTCAAAAATCACTGTCCTCGCATCTGTTCAAGTGTAAATGAGATTTCATTTGTATAGAAAGAAACAACCATGACCTCCCATCTCCCTCAATCCTCAACACCCATGCCCTCCCACCTATCTTGTGCCCGGTATGACTGCCAAGTCTATTACAGTCTTATTAGGGCATGGCAGCTTGCCATGCCTGTCTGCGAGCCACATCTGCTGACTGGGACTGCCAGCCAGTGAGCCCTCTGAAGGGGTGTGTGAGGAGCCAGAAATCAGACACAGAGAACTTATGATTGTGACTACAAACCTTTAAACAAAATAATAAAGGGGTTGGAAAATGCCCCACTGTCCCTACTCTAGGAGGTATTTCCCTACATCAACCAAAAATTAAGTGATGTGTCAAGATGTCCAAAGCAAAATGTCCCGTGTCAGAAATCCTATCCTAGCCCTCACATTCTAAAAGTAACTCTAAGGTGCTGAGGGTAATGTTGTTGGCCTTGACAGTGCACAAATGTTCAAGTTCAAAGGAAAGGTGGAACATTAACACAAAAGTTCACAATGGATAGTGTTAACAGTTCCAGGAAATGGCTCCCTTGCCCTGGTTTCTCTTCACCAATATGACAGATCAACAAGACAATCAACGTTCTCTAAAGCTCAAGAGAATAACTCCTTCCTCTTGGCGTTGCACATCACTCCTAGGGAAATGCCTCCCTTCCCCAGGTCTGTTCACACAATTCAAAATCCTAAGGGCATGTGTCTTCCTTGGGATTCTTTGTTCAATAAAACAACTTAGCTACATTTTTGTTTAGCCCAAGTGGATAACTCCCTCCTCTTTGCATTGTACTCCACTCCTAACAAAGTGTCTCCCTTCCCCATGTCTGTTCAAACCATTCAACATCCTAAGGGCATGAGTCTTCCTTGGGATTCTTTGTTCAATGAAATTACTTGGATGCAAAAACAACTTGCATGTGGGTTCCAGCCTTGCAGGACACCTACTATACTCCCTTGCCAGGTAATTTTCCACAGGCAATGCAATTTGGTTCACAATCTTTTATTCGCCTGGTGTACTCTCCTGCCAGGACTTCCTGCTATAGTTCACTTTATACACCTGCAAACTTGAATTGTCCTACTATACTCTCCTGCCAGGACTTTCTTTTACAGTTCAATTTATAAACTTGCAAACTTGACTTTGCATGTTATACTCTCCTGCCAGGACTTTCTCATACAGTTCACTTAATACATTTACAAACTTGGCTGTGCTTGGTATACTCTACTGCCACGACTTTCTCATACAGTTCACTTTATACATTTGCAAACTTGACTTCTGTTATTATTCCTTTTGACATATCAGGTTTCAAATCCCTTTTCATTCACTTTACTGGCTTATTTGACCTTGATGCATTACTGAAGTGCCCCAGTGTCCCTTCACCGGACACCCTCATCCTTTATGGCGTTCTCTGTTCCTCTCACAGTAATGTAATGCAATGCTCAGACATCCCATCTCTGCTTCATGGGCTCACTGGTTTCGCACAGTGGCGTTCACGTCCTTAGCCACTCCCGCTCTGCTGCTGAGCCCTTCTCCGTGTTCAGTGGCAGTTCCCGTGGCCTTCTCTTCCTGTTATGGTCCCAGTTTGGCAAACGTACTCCAGCAGTCCTTTTCCTTCTGGCGTCTCCTCGAGCCTTCAAGCTCCACGGTCTTCTCTGTGGCTCGGAAGTCCCTTGGTCAGAACTGAGAGGACCAAGCTTCCCCAGACAGCTTCTCCTTCCTACATGCTGGTCAGGGCCTTTAAATGTCCAGGCACCTATCATACGCTTACAACCAATAGAGTGCGTCTTGGGCTTTTCATCTTCACTGATCTTCATTGTTCTGTTCAGCCTCCTCCTCCAAGTGCTTATATATACATGGGAATTATAGGCAGTCCTTGTCATTCTATTCACAGAATATTGAAGATGTCATCAGTAGGTTTTATGGGTGGTTGAAGGGAACTGTCACAGTATGCCCTAAAGGCATGAGCAAGTGAGGGGATATCCCTGAAAGGGAAACAGGGATATGTGTTTTCTTCTGATGATGCTGGGTCATCTCCCTGAAGGACGCCTCCCCCATATGGTCCTCCCTCCTATTGCCGCCCCCAGGCTCGGGATCAGGTAGAGGCTGCTGTCCCCTTGCCACATGAGAAGAGGCTACTTCCAGGAAAAGAGTAATGACATCATCAGTTTCATCAAAGGTGATGGAGGTGGATGCCTCAGACTCTTGGCCTGGGATGTGCTGTAGAATGAGGAGCAGGGTACTCTTCATAGTTTCTTAGCCTGCAGAGATTTCCCAGTCAGCTTCCTGACCCTCTGGCCCACTACAGTATTAGCTGCAGTTGCCACAGAGAGGTGGTGGCACTACCGGTCCATGGCCCTTGTGATTCTGTGGTGTGTGCAGAGCTGGGGCTATCGCTAGGGGACCTGTCTCCAAACACCAGCATCCACTGGTCAAATTCACATTCACCAGCCTGAGGTTGACTTGTTGCTCCCAGTTCAGCTCCTCCTAGGCCTTCGATGCCTTCCATGTGGAGGATGTGGCTTGCCTTTTCCTCGCATAGCATGACGGTGAGTGGCTCCTCCTGTGACATATGTCTCCTGTCAGTGGATGAACAGCAGGCTTCGGACCCAGGCCTTGAGTTCTTCCACCTCTTCTGACAGTCCTTGTTGTCATGAGGTAGACTGGGCAGAATTACCACCTGGAGTTGCTTTTTGGCAGTCATTTGGGGGCTTTTTGCATGCACCCATGCACTTGTAATGTGGCGGTAATTCCTCCAGACACCACAGCAGTAACAGTCATTTTGTCTGGTGGCTTTACCGCCACACTTAACGCCAAACTTGTAATGAGGGCTGCTGCATTCTGGGAGTGTGAGCTCAATGAGAACATTGAGAAAACCGTACTGAACATGAAATATTGCATGCTGGACCCGGATTATGAGTCGCCAGAGCTGTTTGATCAGCCCCAATTTGACAGAAATACTGTGTACTGGTACCGTGAGGGTGAGCTCCCTGAGAACACTGGAAAAGCCACAGCCTATATGGGAGTGTTAGTTTACAGGGCACATTAATAAGGAAGGCCGCATAGGGAAGAAGCATCTTTCAAAAAGTGGCCTTGAAGGGACATAGTGCATGCTAAAACTGGGGGTCTGAACTTCCACACATCGAATGGAAAAATATCCGGAGAATGTGGCATGATGGCAGTCTGTGTCTGAACTCCGAAGGCACCTCCAGCCACTGAAGACTGACCTCCCGGGCAACATACCTCCTTCCACCGCAGTGTGTCCCAAAGGTACAAAGCGTTGTGGAAAGACCCTGCTATTAACGCAAAAAAGCTGTGCAGTTGAGGTAGTTCCAAGTCTACTGGGGGAAGACGCAGGAAGAATTAGAGAAGTGTTATCCTCCACCGGACTGGAACACAAAATACACCTTCGGACTTAACCCTGACTTGCTATCTTTTAGGAGGGCCTTAAAAACCCTTCTTTTCAACTGACTAACTCAGTCTGATTAATATCTCAGGCTCCCTTGTCGCGTTTTATTGTTCTGTACTAATCGTGTCTATGTTTGCACCCTGATGCCTGTGGGCTGCCGGCGCATTACAAATACATACATAAATAAATAAATAAATAAATAAATAAATAAATAAAATGTGTGTGCAACTTGCTGCCTCTGGCACAAACCTGCTGGGAAGAAGGCAGACATGTTAAGTCGTTGGGCGCAGGTCAACCTTTGGGCATTAAGGTCTTTTTGATGGCCGAGGGCTGCTTGCAGGCTATTATTTATTTATATCAATGTTTTTTGATGGCCTGAGGCCTACTTGCAGGCTATTATTGATTTATGTGGATGTTTTGTGGCGTGTATCACATTGCCGCTTGGCTTCGCCAAAGCACTTATCCATCTTGTGGATGATGTCAAGGCGGAAGTTTGGGTCTCATTGACAAGTTGCCCTGATTGTTTGATCTGCCAGGGTGTTAATGTATCTGGCATACAAGGGGGACACCTGGCATAGTGTTTTCAGATTGGTAGGGCCTGGTCATGCAGTTGATTGTGTGGTGGGTATGGGTTCTCTGTCCAGTTTGCTATAAGGGTGAAAGCTGCTCTTTGAGTCCTTTTGCCTGCAGGAACTGGGAGGTAAATAATTACACTCATCAATGACCCTACACCAGGGTTACCTACTGGTACTGGCTGGCATGACCTTCCCAGCTACCCTGAGCCCCTGGCCTTCAGTGCTACCTCTTAACCACATGCGAGGTCTGGTCATGTTGGTTCAGCCAGGCTAGTAAACTGGCTCCTCTGAAACGGCCTGCTCTTTGCCACCACTCCCATATCTGTGGGGTAATCCCCCCCCACCACAGAGTTCGCCTTTGTGCAAAGAAACACATCTCATGCTAACACAACAGGTGTATTTATAGAGCCATGTTCACCCCCAGAGGGGCATCTTGGCGCTATTGACAGATAACAAATGTGTATTGTCACCCAACTTAATGGTACTCATTTTATCGACTTCAGAAGGATGAAGGGGTGAGTGGACCTGCCGGGATTAAAACCTGTGACCATGAGGTCAAGCACAGGTCCACTGAGCCACAGACCCGTCTAAATAGGGCATCGCTTTACCAAACTAGCTTGCTTTCTTAGTGTCTTCTAATGAACATTACCCACACAACATTCCCATGGTGCTGGAAAAAGTGGGGCACGATCTCCTTCCAAGTATATTCAGCCAATGAGGAGGAAGCATGTTCACTGCTATTGTATTAGGATGAGTAGTGTGGGTTCACTTTGCTTCTCTTACCAGATCCCTACCTAGGTAATAAATCACAGACAACTTATGTATATGGAAAAGTTGTAGGCCGTAGGCATTTTATTTTCTTACAGAAAATACAACACAACAAAATAAATACACTGCCATATGCTTTTGGGCACCTTGTGTCCAGTCCCGAAGTTGCCCAAGGCTCCTCCTGAGTCCTTGTTATCCCTGGGCCTTTGTTCCTGGGCACATGCTGCCACACCTGAGCGGGTGTTCATTACGCCCGCTCAGGTCCCCCCCAAAAGCACCTTACCTACAACCTAGTTCTTGGAGTGCCCTAAAAATGTTGTCGGAAAAAAACCCCATCCCTTTCCTTGATAGGTGTACCCCGTCCTGGTGAAACATGTCCGGATTGCGCCGGTGTAAGCCATGTCTTATGAAGTGCAGCCCTGTGCACCTGCAGTACTTTTCTACTGATTTATTTAGTTTCTTCCTGGCTATTTCGATTGTGTGCCTCTTCTGTGTCCCATACCAGACCCTTCTTGGTATTATTTCTGGCATAAAAATCTCGGTTTTCCACCAGCTGCGGGCTATGCTATGCAGCGACTCGCAAATGTTCCTTTGTAATTTACCCCTATTTGTGCTCACCAGGTCATTCCTTCCGAGATGTATAACTAGGTACTCGGTGGTGGGGGAGTCCCTGAAACCTATCAGGTCCGACAGCCTGTCGTGAATGTCCTCCCAGTCCTCCCCATAATCGCTGCCGTCCCTATGTATTAATAGCTGCTCGTCGACCTCTGGTCGGGGGTCTAGGAATTCTTGTGTGATGCATCTGGGACAGTGGTCCTTCTCTCTCATGCAATTTAGGTCTATTGCTCTCCCCCTTTTGGTCTGTTTTAGCTTTCTTTAGCATTATAGACATCCCCTTGTTTCCCATACTAACAATACTAACATCCCACCTTGCCAGGCCGTCTCTTGCCACCGTATTACTGGCCACCGGCTCCCCTACCCTGCAAGTCCAGTAATATGCCAGCGCAAAGTGCTGCCCTGAACCGCACGGTTTCGCCCGTGCTTCTACATGTATCTCGTAATACTTTTAACAGAATTATCAATTTCCCAAAGCTCACCGACCTTCTGTTACCTGTTTATTTTTTTTATTTTTTTATTTTTTTCTTCCCTTCTAATTTAGCCCATCCTCTCATAGCATATTTTATTCTAGTGCTGTCGGTTGGGTTCCGTATGCCCGACACTTTTGTGGTATCTGCCACCGCCGCTAGGTGCGCCGCCGCCCAGTTTTTCTTTTTCCCTTTGGCAAATTCCCCTTCGAGAAATACCCACATTACTTCACTTGAAATTTTTACCACCTCTTTTACACCTGTTTCCACCAACACGTCTTTTACCAGCTTTTTCTTTTTTCCTTTGGGAAGTGCCCCTTTGAGAAATTCACACCTTTTTCAATTGAAATTTTTTCCCCCTCTTTTACACCTGTTTCCACCAACACATCTTTTACCACTTTTCTTTTTTTCCCTTTGGCAAATGCCCCTTGAGAAATTCACACATTGTTTTCAATTGCAATTTTTTTCCCACCTCTTTTACACCTGTTTCCACCAACATGTCTTTTATCACTTTTCTTTTTTCCTTTGGCAAATGCCCCTTTGAGAAATTCACAAATTTTTTCCAATTGCAATTTTTTCCACCTCTTTTCCACCTGTTTCCACCAACACATCTTTTACCTGCTTTTTGCACTGCTCACCCGTCCTGTACGTTAGGGTGTTCCTGGTCCGTTTTCAATGATCTGTTCCATTCTCCGTTCTTCTCCCACTTCTTTTGAGTCGACCTTTGTGGCCAACCCTGCTTTTCCTTCCAGTGCCTCCAACGAGACCCCTGCCTTCCGCGGCGTGGGCGTTCTTTCCTTGTCGGCATCCGGCCTCAGTTCCCTAAATTTTCCCCACTGAAAGCGAGAGATTGCCTCATCCAACACGTTTGCTTCCCCAGCGATGTGCCTCGCCCTTATGCATGTATTCATTTTTAGGCTTTCCAGGGTGATTGCCCGCATTCCTTCCAACACTATTATGCGTGACGCACTTCCTTTATTTAACATGTGCACCACCGCCATGTTATCCAACCGTACTACCAACTCCTTGTTACCTAGCTCTTCGCCCCCTGCGCATAACGCGACCCATATTGGAAAGAGCTCCAGCAGCGTTATGTTTTTTGTCCATACCGCCACCTGCCACGTTTTTGGCCAGCTGCCTGCACCCCACTGCTCCCTCAGTATTGCTCCAAAACCAAGGCCACCTGCTGCATCGGTCAACAACGCCCTTTTCCCTTACTCATTTCTCGGTGAGCGCCATATCACTGACCCTTTGAAATACTTCAGAAATTCTGCCCACGCTTCCAGATCTCTCTTGCTTCCTCCCCCTCGCCTGACTCTGTGGTGCCCCATTGTAGCCCTTCTTGTTTTCAGCTCAATGCTTCTCTGGAACACCTTACCCTGTGTTATGACTCTTCCTGCGAAGTTCAGCTTTCATACCAGCACTTGCAATTCTCTCACTGTCACTTTGTTTCTTCCCTTTAGTTCCTTTATTGTCTTTCAGCAGATCTGTCACTTTGCCATCCGGAATCCGGCACACTCCCCTGCTTGAGTCAATTTCTATTCCTAGGAATTCGGTAACTTGCGTTTGGCCCATTGTTTTCTCCCCTGCCAGTGGAAAACCCCACTCGCTTGTTATTTCCACACATTTATCCAAGGTTGCCTTGCATAGCTTTGACCCTTTGGGCCCTACGAATAAAATGTCATCCAGGTAATGTACCATCATGGCCTCCCTCATTTCTTCTGTGACTGCCCACTGTGAAAATGGACTTACCCTCTCAAAATATGCACCTGAGATGGCGCACCCCATCGGGAGACATTTGTCAATGAATCATTCCCCCTCCCAATGCATGCATAACCATCTTTGAGCTCTGCTGTTGAATGGCAACAGGCGGAATTCCGATTTAATGTCTGCTTTCGCCATCCATGCCCCTTTTCCTGGTTTCCTGACCAGTTCTACTGCCTCCTCGAAGTCTGCATATGATCCCGTTGCCTCGCTCGGGCAATGCCATCGTTCCCCGAGGCCCCCCGGGGGGTAGGATAGGTGGTGTATCAGCTTGTATTCCCCTTCGGGCCTCCACCCTCTCCAGTTCTACCTCTTTCCGGATCTTACTGGTCACTATATCTCTGTTCTCGGTTGCCGACTTCAGGTTTCTAGGAATGTCTTACGCTCCCTGCTCGGTAAACGGGATGTTAAAACCTTCTCTAAAGCCTTGTCTGATCTGATCTGCCATTTCTTGGTCTGGGTATTTCTGGAACTACCCTTCCATCCTCTCAATTTTTACTGGCGTGGCCCCCTTCCCGCCCCAGTTCTTATTTCCGCGTCTCATCGCTTCTGCCGTTTGGGGCTGCAGCCCTTGTGTGAGCTGCTGTGGTCACCCTTACATCTCCCGCACTTGTGGCTGAACTTGCACTTCCATCCCCAGCTACAGGGTGCCCCCTTCTCAAACTTTCGACATTGTCCTGGTTCTGCTTGTGCTGTTCCTGTGCTCCCGCTGCCCCCCCCCCCTGCGTTGTTGAGGGCAGGTTGCTCTGCCACCCTCTCTGTGACCCATAATCTCTGAAAAATCTGGTCTCTATTTCTGTCATAGCTGGATTCGTACCTTCTGCTATTGTAACTGTAAACCGCTTTGTACTCATTCTGCCCATATGGCCTTCTCTGCTGCCCTCCTGCGCTTCGCTCCTTGGAATCCCATTTCTCCTTCAGCACATTAAATATGTAGAGATTAAAATTTTCTTCACCCATTCATTCTCATCCTCCTTAATGTCCTCTAGAGCCACATTCATCCCCCTCTTTTGACAATCTAATAATGTGAAAATCTTGATCAATTCCTTCCTCCATATTTTCTCCTTTACCTTGTTATTTATAACCAAGCAATTGCCCTCATTGACCTGCCCTGCACATCTTTACCCATGGTTGGCCTGCCATATTTCGTCATGAGTAGCCCCCCTAATTCTGTCGCTGGCACCGTCGGTGCTGCCCCCGGTGGTGTGTCCCCTGCCACTACGTTTGGCCCTTCCGATGCGCCTTGTGGTGCCGGGATTATTGGTGCCCCTTGTGGTGCCGGGACCGGGGTTTCCCTGGGTTCTAATGGTGCCCCTTGTGGTTCTGCCCATGCCCCCCTGCCCCTCTCTGTTTTTCCCTGCTCACCACTCCTCTCCATTTTACCCAAGCCCTTAGATGATCCCTTTCTTCGTCATCACTGCTTGCTTCAGTTGAGGAACTCCCCTGCTGCTCCTCCCTGGATCCCTTCCCCCATCTGCCCTTCTTGCCATTGGGTCTGGGCGACTTACCCGAAACCGTGACGCAATTTTTAAACATTTTTACGATTTTTATTCCCCACATTATTATTCACAGTACCTTTCTTTTTATCTTTTCTCTTGGTCGGTGTGTCTGTCTATTCCTCTGATCTCTTCGACTCTGCTCTTCCCCTTTTCTGTCCTTGCGGTACCTCGTCTTCTCCTTCGCTGCTGCTGGGCTCTATGAACAGCAGAGGTGACGTTGCCTTTGCCCTTTCTTCTTTCTGCATTATCTCCAGCACCCATTGTGCCCCATATTCCTTCTCTGCCTTTCTCGCCCATTCTGAGAATTCTTGGGCCCTTTTTGCTCTTCCTTCCGCCATCCTTCTCGTCTGAATTCTGTCAGCCACGCTTCTCGTTTGACCACGGCGAAAGTCCTTTGTTCGTTCGCAGTTGGTACTTCTGGGTCGCTCCTGCTCCGGCACCGTTGGGCGACTCGTACCCACTGCGTTTAGAACGAAATCATAGAGGTAGAAAAATGCGTGAGCCCGCAAGAGCAAACGTTTTTCCTTCCCCTTATCCAGGCACTAAGAGCCTACCCGAGAGAGGTGGCTCTTACCTGGTTTGTGCCGCCTCTCTTTTTCCTGGCTTACTTATACACCCCCGGCCTTTTGTTCCTCCTTGGGGGCGGCCGGGTTACCCCCCTGACCCCCTGCTGTTACATTTCGCACCTTCCCAGGTGCTGTTTCCTGCCCTTCCTGGGCTTTTGTTTCTTGTGGCGCCGTTCGCCCCCCCCTACGCTTTCGCGCCGTTTTCCCCCCACCCCGCGCCTAAACTCCCAGACCCTCTATCGTCCCGCATTTCATGCGGCCCGGGGCCTGGGTCATTTAAGCCCCAGAGTGCAATGCTTTACTGATTTCTCATTCGTATCAGTGTCCTGTGCGGGGTCCCTTCTGGCAATAGACTGTCCCAATGCACATGTAATGTAATGTTTTATTTATTTATTACGTTTGTTGATAGTACACAGACCCAGAAGTATCACGGCGCTAGTACCTGTTACAATAGGGAAAAAACGAAAAACAGCCATGAGAAGGTAGGCCAAGGCTTATCCATATTTGTTAATAGTGTTGTTTTCCGTCTCCTTCTGAAGATTTTGCAGGAGGGCTCATCTTGGATAGATGGTGCAAGGGGGTTCCAGAGAGGAGCGAGTGAAGGGATTCCAGTATTTATTTGCATTTTTAAATAGCTCACTCAGCCCTTGGGCATCGAGGCACTGTTACAAGAATATGTCTTATTTACGTATTTATAACGCGCTTAGCCCAGAGGTTCCTAAGCGCGGACCGAACCTGTGTTGCATCCTGTAGTCTTGTTTCCAAGGCGAGCACATTGCCGCTGAGCTATCCTCCCGGGACAAAGTATGCATTCTTTATTGAAATTCCAAGCAGGCCTGATCCCTACAGTTTCGGATGCTGCACTAGTGCTAAAAGTGTGTCCCCAAAATGTTTGCGGTCTATGCCAGTTCTTTCCAGAAAACTCTTCAGCTCACTGCTGGCCCTGTTAACGCAGAACATTCTTCCCTCCTCGTGCAGCAGCACAGCAGTCTCGCCATCTGGAGGGCTGGCTTCCGCATGTGGCACTCACGCCTGCATCACGGATGAAAGCTTGTGCCCCTGTGTTTTTGGGTGCCTCTCTTTATTGACAGTGGTGAGATAGTTCACCAAGTGTAGTGCCGCCTGAAAGATCTGTGCGCTATCTGTAGTCACTCATTGTCATCATGGCCGCACCGACTGTCGCTGACGACGGAAAACCCAACACAAAATGGAGGAGGCAGCAGGTTAACCCCTGCGGGCTGATGCCGCCGGCAACCTGGGACCCTCCCCCTGGGGATAGGAGGTCAAGGGGCGGAACGGCGCCAAAAGGCCAAATAGCCCAAAAGCCCGCGAAGGGCTAAACAAAAGAAAAGGGGCGGGGCCAGCACGCTATAAGCCGGCAGGGCCGGGGTGCAAGGCATCTCGCCCCTGCACTGGGACCCGGCCGCCGCCGCACCAGTAGGAAGGATTTCGTTTTCATTTCGTTTTGTGCAGGAAGGAGTTCTTTGAATCCGGAGGACTGCCCAGCAGCCGGTGGATCACACAGCTGATCGGTGTGCTGGGAGCCGAGTCGCGGCAGCAGAAGAAGGAGGAAGGCGCCCAGGACCGCGGAGGAGAGCGCAGAGCGGGCAAGGCACAGCGAAAAGGAGGGGCTGGAGCCCGGGACCAATGATCGCCCAGCTGAGCGGAGTGCCGGGACCGAGCAGAGCGGCACAGGCAGACCGGCTCGGCACAACTGGGAAGGAAGGGCGGGAGCCTAGTGAGTGGCGGAGGCCAAGCAGGAAAAGAACCCGCTCGGCGCAGGAGCCAGCGGAGAGGAGGACGGGTCGAGCAACTCCGGCGCGACCAGGCACCAAGGCAGGGCAGGGGCCCAGTCAGCAAGAAGGTACAGCGGGTGCATCCGGGGCAGCGACCCAGCATTAAGGCCCCGGCCGACCCAAATGACCCTCCCCTACGGGCAGGGCCCACGAACCGGGTGCCGGCGCACGTGGCAGTGGCCACGGCATCGCACAGGCCCCACTCTCACAGGAACACACTGCTCGGCAAGCCGTGAGGCAGCAGCCTCCTTCTGAGCGGCGGCGGGCAGGAGGAGGGGGCCGTGTGGACACACGCCAGGAAAGGGTGCAGAGAGAAAAGCACCAGGGCAGTGGGAGGAGCAAGGAAACCACAGGCAACAGCAACAGGCTTCCTGGGAGGGACAGACAGGAAGCAGGTGGCTGACACAGCAGGAGAGCCACAAGCAATGGATCTGGCGGCTTTTATGGAGATGGCCAGGGTGGCAGCTGAAACCCATGGCCCGGACTGGATGACAAAGATGGTGGGCCAGCCAAGCCAGGAAAGGCCCGGGCACAGCCAGAGGGTGGAGAGCTCCCCTCTGATGTTTCAGGACAGCGGCAGTGAGGCCACGGTGGTCGAGGCGGAGATTCACAGCTTGGAGGAGGAGGAAGAGGAAAAGGTCCAAGTGAAAAAGAGGAAAAGGACAATGACAGCTAAGGCGAGCAAGGAACAGGCCAACAGCAACAAGAGACCGCGACAAAAGGGGAGGGCGCAGGAGGATGTGGCCTTAACGGCTCCTACACCTGTGGAGGCTCCAGGGAACAGAGTGAGCCCACCCAGCACTCCTGTGACCAGAACGGTGGAAGTCGCTGGTGGAGGAACCACATCCCTGGAGATGGTAAAAGGTATGGTGATGGAATGCATGCAAGCATGGGGGAAAATGGGCAAATGCCAAATGTTGTTGCCAATGCTAGTATGTTGGAGGGGATGATGATTAATGGGGGAGCAGCCACGCAACCAGGGGCAACTCAGGGTTTAGGGGGGCCGTGGTGCGGAGGTAGGAGTCAGGGCTGGTCTCAGACAGGGGGAGTGAGTCAGCTGCCACAGAGGAGCGGGATCCCACCCGGGGCTATCCTATTTGTCGGGCTTCCTAGTGTGGGTCCACCTACCGGGGGCAGTCAGCAGGCACAGATAGCAGGGGTACCGGGGGACAGGAATGGTGGAGTCAAGGGCTGAGGGCTCCGGTTACCACTGGGACGGCCCAGCAACCCGTTACGGGGGTACCGATGGCGGCGCAGGCGGCCCAGAAGGAATGGGGGCCGGAGCCAGGGGCGGTTTTACCAGGGGGGTAGAGCGCAGCTCCGCTGCCGGCAATAGGCTCGAGCAGCAGCGAGACAGGGGGTGTGTGGGGCCAGGCAACCCAGTATGGGACACCTATGCCAGGGTTCGCACCGATATGGGCTACAGTAAATTCCTTGGTGTGGCATATTCCATGGGCAGTCAAGGAGAGGCTGTGGAGGAAAGAATTTATTGACATCTTTGACTTGTTAGGGATTGTGCCCATGGAGGGAGGGCTGAAAGAGGTGTCCGAGAAAGAGAAGGAAAAGAGGGACAGAGAATGCACCAAGGTAGAGCACTCCATTAACAATTGCTAAAGGCTTATAGGATGTACATGTCGGTGATGTTGGAGAGGTACCCGCAGGATGCACTGGCAATGATAGCGTATGAGCAATATGTGCATCACTTGTACCAGAAATATGGCGGCGAGGGATGGTTGGAGTACGACCAGGGCTTTAGACTAAAGATGCAAATATGGCCAGCAATGTCATGGGACGAAATGGATGTCGGGGGGTATATGGACAAGGTGGTCCCCTGCAGGGAACCCGAGGACAAGCCGCAAGGGGAGAGGTCCCGGGAGGGGGGAGAGGCAGAGGCGGGTACTCACAGCGTGGGAGAGGGTCCTTTCGCGGGCCCTCCTGCTGGGTGTACAGGGCAGCAGCCCACCAGGGGGAGCAAGAGATCTGCTGGAGGTTTGCAGAGGGCTACTGTTCATACGGGAAGACATGCAGATACAAGCACCAAAGGGGTGGCGGCACGGGTCCTCGCAGAGCCGCCCCAGGGGAGAATAAGCCCAGGGAAAGTAGCAAACCAAAAGAAAAAGCAAATGTTGATTGATATGCCGGCAAAACAAGGCAATGTGGGGGAATTTGTGAATGTCAAGCGTGTGATTAAAGGGACAATGCCCACACCAGTTTGCCTCCTTGCCATGACTCCTTTTTTGAATATGTATCACAACAAAGCCGATGCAAAGTTGTTATGGCAAGGGTTCAGGTGGGGCTTTCGGATCCCGGGTGGCAGGTACCCAAGGGGGGAAGGAGGCAGCCAATTTTCGGTCAGCACTGGAGAAACCCGAGGTGGTGGAAAGGAAGGTGGGGAAAGAGGTGGGGCTGGGGAGAGTGGCCGGCCCATTCTCGGCACCACCCATAAGCAATCTGGTGGTATCCCCACTGGGGTTGGTACCAAAGAAGGAAGAGGGCCAATTCCGCCTGATCCACCACCTATCCTTCCCCGAGGGACAGTAGGTGAATGATGGCATCCCTGAGGAGCAGTGCAGGGTGCAGTACGCCTCCCTGGAGGATGCGATACAAATGGTGAAAGCAGCAGGGGAAGGGGCAATGTTAGGGAAGGCAGACGTGGAGTCAGCCTTCCGACTACTACCAATCCACAGGGACAGTTACCACTTGCTGGGTTTTAAGGTGGGGGACAAGTACTACTATGACAGGTGCCTACCCATGGGTTGCACCATTTCGTGCTCATATTTTGAGGCATTCAGCTCCTTCTTGGAATTTACAGTGAGGCTGGGGAAAAAGGGAGGGGGAATATTGCACTACCTAGATGATTTTGTCTTCATTGGGAGAAAGGGGACGGAAGAGTGCAGGGCCCTGATGGAGGAATTTCAAGGGCGGATTGAGCATTTAGGGGTGCCTTTGGCAGCAGGGAAGACCATGGGTCCGGCAACAACATTGACTTTTCTGGGGATCGAGATTGACTCAGTGAAAAGGGAATGTAGGCTCCCGCAGGACAAGGTACAAAAATTGCGGGGCTTGATTCAGGAGCTTTTGGGGAAAAACAAGGCAACCGTGCGGGAGTTACAGTCATTGGCTGGGAACCTCAATTTCACAGGTAGAGTGATACCGGCAGGTAGGGCGTTTGCCAGAAGTGTGGAACTAAAAACAGTAGGGTTGCAACACGCCTCTCAGCATGTCCGGTTGGGTTCAGAGGTGAAGGAGGACCTCAGGATGTGGGAGAGCTTCCCAACAGAATCCAACGGGGTGGCGATCTGGAGGGCAGACTGGGCCAGCAGCCAGAGGCTCAAACTGTTTACCAATTCATCGGGGTCCCTGGGTTTTGGTGCGATCCTGGGGGACAGGTGGTGTGGCATGGCATGGCCACTAAAGACATTACTCTTCTGGAGCTATTCCCCATAGTGGTGGCATTTAAATTGTGGGGGGGCAGCTTCAGAATACGAAAGTCGCACTATGGTCAGATAATTTGGCAGTGGTGCAGATTATTAACACAGGGTCATCCAGCAATCTGAGGGTTCTAAGGCTCCTCAGGGAGCTCACCAAACGCCTGCTAAAGCTGAACATCGAGGTCAGGGCACGGCACATTCCAGGGGTAAAAAACACGGCCGCTGATTCTCTGTCTCGTTTACAGTGGGACCTGTTCCGAGAAAGCTGCCCCGAAGCAAGGAAAGAGATGACCCCATTCAAGGAACAATGGTGGAGGATGATTGGGGTGATCTGACCTCATTGGTAGAGACAGCCCTGGCACCAGGTACAGCCAAAAGGTACAGGGCGTGATGGGATCGTTTCACGCATTTCCAGGAAGAGGTGCTAGCGGGCGTCCGGGGGGAGAACCCGGTACGGGCATTCATAGGCTGGTGCTGGAAGATGGGGAAGACTCGAGGGTGGGTAGGCTACCACTTGGCGGCCATAGCACATTACACTAAAGTGAGGGGGGAGAAAGACCCCACCAAGGAGCACTACGTCATGCTAGCCATGAGAGGCTGGGCTAGACAATCCATAGCAAAACCAGATGAGAGGCGGCCAATTGATATCGTGAAATTGCATGGGTTAATTAAATGTCTAAGTTCAGTATGTAGCGAAGAGGCCGAAAGGGTGCTGTTCACGACCACCTTCACAGTGGCATTTTTTGGGGCTCTCAGAGTCAGCGAGCTGGTCCCGGAGAACAAGGACGGCAAGGGGAAGGGGTTTTTGCGCATCAGGGACGTCCAGGTAGGAAGCACCCAAGTCGTCATTTATGTAAGGAGATCAAAAACGGATCAAAAGGGAAAGGGGGCGGCATTGACTCTGCAGGCCATGCAGACAAGCAGGGTGTGTCCAGTGGCGGCAGCGGCCAACTTTATACGGCAACGGCGGCCATCGGGGGCAGAGGCGCCGTGGCTCATGCACAGGGACGGGTCCGCATTAAGCCGTTTTCAGTTCAGGAAAGTGATGGCACAAGGTTTGGAAAAGATGGGGCTGACAGGGGGCCGGTTTGGGACTCATTCATTCCAGATAGGGGCCCGCCACCTCTGCGGCGGTCGGGGGGTTAGGGGCAGAGGACATCAAAAGACTGGGGAGATGGTCGTTGGGATGTTACAAACGTTATGTCAGACCAGATAAAATGTAAGCTAACCATTCCGTTCCCCCCATTTTTAATTCCCAGCGACGCACCGAAAGAGGCTACGCACGGTGTGGGTAGTGGGGCACTCATTCATCTCAAGGGCCAGGACGAGCTGGACTCAACAGCAAGATACTTTGACGGCTGGAGAGTTCAGGATTGAGTGGCACGGGGTGCCAGGGATGAAATGGGCTCAGCTAAAGGGGCAATTGCAAAAGCTGCTGAGTAGACGGCAGAAGCCGGAGGTGTTGGTGGTACACTTGGGAGAGAACGACCTGACCAGCCTGGGGAGGGGTGTCCTGCTGAAAGACATTACAAGCTCACTGCAGGAAATATCGGCACAGTTGGGTGAAACAGAGATTATATGGTCTGAGGTGATTCCCCGGGCGCAATGGAGAGGGGCAGAGAGCCATTCAGCAATAGAGAAATCAAGGAGGAAGCTGAATGGGGCCGTTGCCAAGTTCTGCAGGGGCAGAGGTTTCCATCAGGTCTGACATGGCCTGATTGACGGGAAGACACCCGAGTACTTCTTAACGGATGGGGTGCACCTGTCCGCAAAAGGAATGGAGCTCTTTTTCTGGAACATTTGTACCAAATTGCTGGAGTTGTGAGAAGGAGTGAGGAAGGGGGGAGCCACGGTGGGCGGGAACCCACCAGTTGGCGTGGCGGTGTTTGGGCAACCAAGCACAAATGATAGACTCCGGACGAGCCAGAAGGAAACGGAATGGGTCTTCACTCTTCCGGACCAGCGCCTCTTGGGGGCCTAAACGGCGGGGGCGCCTGGTGGTGACAAATAAGGCTCAGCTTCGCCCAAAACAAACAGCGCTCTCCCCACCCACGGACACCTGCATGGGCAGGATAGGAACAGGTACAATGGGCCGAGGGAGTTGGGGGCCTACTATACCAAGTATAGGGGGAAGCAAAGGAAATCCGGCAAGCAAGCGCCACACGTACAGACTGAAGTTCACAAATGTGTACAAATATTTCTGTTGTCATGGAAATAAAACTGCGGCCAAGTTTGCCATTTGAAATACTGTGTCATGCCAATTCATTGTGTGATAAGGAGAAATGCAGCGGGGTGCATGCGCAAAGAATAATTGGCAGAAAAGGCAAATGGACGGTTGCAGGGGTTATGACCCCTTCAACTGCCTGATGCCGCTACATTCCCCACCATTCAATTATGTTATAATGGCACTTTTTATTACAGTGCCTAAAAGCCGGAGGAATCTGGCATGAAGCACTATATAAAGAATGTCCTAGTATTCTTATAATGAGCTCAGAAAAGAACATAAATGACATTAACAGGCGACTAAAAAAACACACCTATAGTCAGGGCTTCTGGTTCATTGCGCTCTGTCTATGGTATCGGAAGTACCCAATATCTACAGGGTATGCATAGATTCACAGGTCTTGGCTCGCGACTCCCTCAATCAAGAACAAATGCCCTGCTTTGTTTTCTCCACCTGCACAGCACGCTGTTGTACGGGCCTATTTTGTGTTATTGTGTACAGCAGTCACCGTAGCATGTATTAGCCTCTAAATCAGGGGTGCACAACTGTCTTTGCTGGAGGGCGGATATAATTTCAAGCCTTCTCTGGTGGGCTGTACTGCCGAAGGGGGTCGTGCAGGCTTTCTATGCCAGAAACATGTCCAAACGAAGCGAGAGAAAAGGCACATTCTGAAATGTATTTCTTTACTTTATTGTTCCAGTTCTTAATTTTCAGAGGAAATCCTGTCATATTTCATAGGAACATAATGAAAACATTTGTGTTTGTTAGAGGAATGTACTTCAGGCCCGTGGTTAACAAAACAAGGATGCTGAAAAAATAACCTCATAAGGTGGACTGTTCTCCTAACTATGATTGTGTTTTATTTTGGGTGGCTTTTTAGAAAAAAATTGCATAGTTTCACTAATCCAATGCCATGTTTAATGTCAACTATAATGTTTATCATAACGACACTACGAAAAACGAAAAACAAGCATCTGAAGACAAAACATTTTGGCCCTGATTCATGGATTATTTGCGCCGAAAAAAATGGGATTTGTGCGCCATTCTACCTGCAAATCCCCATTTGTTAAACAGGAATTTGCGGGCAAAATGGCACACAAATCCCGTTTTTTTCGGCGCAAATAATCCATGAATCAGTAGAGTTTGAGATGCTGTCTCTTTAAAATGCAAGTATTCTATGCTAGAGGAGATTTTAAAGATGTTGAGAATCCATTTGGCAAACACTTAGCATTCACTGTTTGTTCCAAAATATCTACACTGATGAAACACTTGATTTGGTGAATTTCTTCTCTTAAATGTACAAAAATAAACAAGAATTAAGAAGTCAGCCTCTGTTTTTTCTGTGTTGTTTCATTTTCTCTCTAACATTTAGAGAGGAAAGGACCAGAAAGGCCTTGTTCTTGAACTCCACTGCCCTGGAGGGCCATACACCATTAAGTGAAGGGCAGAATCTGGCCCAAAGGCCTTATGTTGTGCACCTTGCTCTAACCCAATCCCTGTGAACAGGTGTGATAAGCTCAATTCTACATTGGGTCTCTCCAGGGTTTTCAGGGCACACATGATAAATGCACCAGAAAAGCTGTGTAAGGTGAATTTACTAAATCACACATATTCATTCATTAATTCGCTTGGCCATTTCTTATAGCGCCTTACATCATAATTATGGCCCCAACGGGCTTTTTGTTCAATGCCCTTGGAGGGGCCGTAGTCAAAAAAATTGGGAGAATTTGGGAGGTGCTATTGTGCGTGTGTGCATTACACCCATTAAAGTTATGCAAGGGTGGCCTAGACCCTGCTATTCAGCCATGTCTAAATGGAGTTTGTATGGGCGCAGCGGTGGTATATTATGGATTAAAGGGGGGATTGTGTTAAGGAGAGTTATGTGGGAAGCTACAGTTAGAATATTTGTTGTTAAAAGTAGCTTCATTCTTATGGCACAGGTGATGTGCAATGGTGTTGGTGTTATGTATGGGTGCAGGGTATGTGGAAGTGAGCCTGTGCCTTCCGCTAAGTTGCGAAGGTGCAATGTGTGAGAAGAGAAAAGGGTTAGCAGTTGTGAGAAACCTGAGGGTATTCTCCCAAGCAGACCTTGGGAGTCCCTTATTCAGGTGGCCAGGGAAGGGCTGGCGCTCTCAGATCCCAACCCTGGTGGTGGACAAGTGAGGGAGGATCACCTGGGTAGGGGAGTCCGGGGGTTATGTTTGGGGGAATGCCCCAGGTTGGACGTGGTATTACACTGCAGAAGGAGAGGCGAACATAGTCCCTGAGATTTTCCTCAGCTATTCCACATCTACCTCCCTTCCAGCTAAAGAAGCTCCCTTAATAAAATCCAACCACGCATACACCTCTGGTAAACCAACAAGGAGCCCAAACCCTGTTACCCTCAAAAACCACAATTCCCAGAATCCTTGGTTTTCTGTTGCCTGCCCGAATGCTCCCGGTCATTCCTTTTCCCGTCCCTTATTATTTACTGCTCTCCCAACCTGCTCAGATAAAACACTACTGTCCTCACAATTCCCCTTGTTTATTTCATGATAATAATCCTGGTCATTCCTGCTTGCTTCACAAACCCTATCAATCTCCCCCTTCTGAATTTACCAACTCCCCTAGGACAAAGAATATAGTTTCTCATGACAAAAAAAAGCCCTTTGGGCACAAACACTTTCGCAAAACACGAAAGACAACAGACTAATACCTGAGCCGTTTACCTGACATGTCCCAATACAAAGGTCAGGCAAAGTCTGGCAATTCACCACAATCACACACACCTGGCGGCCCTTTCCCTTCCCCACAGGGATAAAAGGTGGAGCACGAGAGCACAGGACAAGCAAGGCAGTCCGCACGATGTGAGAGCTAACTCAGCACAGAGGCGAAAGATGGCGCATACTGAGAGGGTGAAAAGGAGAGAAGCGACCTTGCCCTTCCTGATTAAGGCCTGTGAAAAACCTCAGCAGACGGAAGCATAAGACCGCAGACAATAGCCAGCGTGTGTTGCAGCAGGAGTCAGCGGTACATGGAACCCTCCTCCACTGATTATCAAGCGGGGGAGAGATGCTTGTCTCTGTGGTACCAACCTTGACTCCAAAAGGAAGAGAAGCGGTTCATCACAGCCGATGAGTCGAGGGGAGAGTCGATAGGAAACCGAACTGTGTTGAACGAAAAGTAGCAAACGGCTGATTTGAACTGTAAAAGAACTATTGTTGAACAAGGGGAATACCAGCAACAGAGAAGTATGGCACCATGTGGGGGCTCAAGTAGGGAACTCTGGCCGATTACCCGACGATAGAAACTTCTGTAACCAGAAGGCATTAGGAAAAGGCAACAAAGGGTCAAAGTGGTCATACAGGGGTCTTGTCAAAACCTCCGTACAATCGATAGTCATTGAACAACAGATGATTGTGAAGTGAAGGGGAACGAATCCTGCATGGTAAAAGTTTTACACAAACACTGTATTGTAAAGACTGGCAAGAATGAACCCGGCGGGGGGATGCTAACAAGAAGGGACGAAATCTGAAGTCCCATGAACATTGTGTTGACAGGAGTGAACCCGGCGGAGGGATGTCCACAGTGAAATATTTGAAAGGACATTGTGATTAGTGCAAGAAAAGCTATTGTGAACCCTAAGGAGGGAGGCTGACGAGTGAAAACAGAACTTTGTGGGAAAGCTGTTGTGAACCCGAAGTAGGGAGGCTGACGATAGAAAAGGGCTCTGAGCACAAAGGAGGGAGATCCATCGGTGGAAAGTCATCACCCATAGTCCTTTGAGAGGGTCTGTGCCCATAAGAGGGGACCTAGTGTTGAAGCTGTCATCCAGAGCCATACGTAAAACTGAAATTTGTGTTTGTTTGTTGAAAATATCAGGCTCTCAAAGGCAAGAAACGTTTTAGTAAAAAGAGACTTAACCATCGAAGAACCTGATATCACATCCTGACTTATTATTTGTGAATACTTCTTTCATTATTGAAATCCTATCCCACACTCTTTCTGTAATTAGTTGTAAGGATTTTGCAATAGTTTTTTTTTTTAGTATAGGTTTTTTACTTTGACCAGACGCCACAAGGACGGCCTTATTTTTCATTTGATGGTCGAAGCTTGCTCCCATCTTAGATTTAGGTTTAGGTTACGCATTTTCCCACCCTGCATTTACAGTTTAATGAACGCCCTTGAACTGTGACCACTTGTATCTGTCTTTACTTTTGCCACCATGAGTTCCTTACACTGTACAAAGCAAGGTGGGGCTACCTTACACAATTAGGCAAAATGTGAGACATGGTGATCTTAAGCAAAAGGGCTAAAAGCAAGGGAAGGCTATTTCATGCAATTAGGGTAATTTCCAAGATATGGTGACCTTAAGCAAAAGGGCTAAAAGCAAGGTAAGGTTATCTTACACAAGGCTAAAGGTGGGATATCGCTGACTAACACAAATGGGCTAAAACCAAGACAAGGCTACCTTACACAATTAGACTAAATGTAAAATATCTCTACCTTAAAACAAAAGAGCTAAAAGTAACGTAAAGCTAAATTACACAATTAGGCTAAATTAGAGATATGGCTGACTTACACAAATGGTCAAAAGCAAGGCGAGGCTACCTTACACAGTTAGACTAAATGCTAGATATGCAACCTTAAACAAAAGGGCTAATAGCAAGGTAAGGCTATCTTACGCAATTAGGGTAAATGCAGCATATGGCTGACTAACACAAATGGGTTAAAAGCAAGGTAAGGCTACCTTTCACAATTAGGCAAAATGCGGTATACGGCTGACTAACAAATGGGCTAAAAGCAAGGTAAGACTACTGTACACAATTAGGGTAAATGCGAGATATGGCGGACTAACACAAATGGGCTAAAAGCAAGGTAAGGCTCCCTTACACATTTAGGCTAAATGTGAGAAATGGTGACCTTCAGCAAAAGGGATAAAATCAAGGTAAGGCTACTATGACACAATTAGGCTAAATGCGGGATATAGCTGACTAACACAAATGGGCTAAAAGCAAGGTAAGGCTCTCTTACAATTAGGCTAAATGCGAGAAATGGCTACCTTAAGCGAGGTACAGCTATTTTACACAATTAGACTAAGTCCAGGATCTGGCTGACTAGCACAAATGGATTAAAAACAAGGCAAGGCTACCTTACACAATTAGGTTAAATGCGGGATGTGGCTGACTAACGCAAATAGGCTAAAATCAAGATAAGGCTATCTTAGACAATTAGGCTAAATGCGAGAAATGGCTACATTAAGCAAAAGGGCTAAAAGCAAGGGAAGACTGTCTCATACAATTAGGGTGATTGTGAGATATGGTGACCTTAAACAAAAGGGCTAAAAGAAAAGTAAGGTTATCTTACACAATTGGACTGAAGGTGGAATATGGCTGACTAACACAAATGGGATAAAAGCAAGGCAAGGCTACCTTTCACAATTAGGCTGAATGTGGGATATCACTGACTAACACAAATGGGCTAAAAGCAAGGCAAGGCTACCTTACACAATTAGGCTAAATGCTAGATATGGCTGACTAACACAAATGGGTTAAAAGCAAGGCTACCTTACACAATTTAGCTGAATGTGGGAAATGGCAGGCTAAAACAAATGGTCTAAAAGCAAGGTAAGGCTACCATGCAAAATTAGCCTAAATGCGAGAAGTTACTACCCTAAGCGAAAGAGCTAAAAGCAAGGTAAGACTATCTTATATTTAGTGCCAAGATGCCTTCGGCCCTACGTTGCGCTTTACAAATGTGATTAAGATAAGATAAGAAATACACAATTCAGCTTAATGTGGGGTATGGCTGACTGACACAAATGGGCTAAAAGCAAGTTAAGGCTATCATTACACAATTAGGCTAAATGTGGGATATGACTGTGAGGAATTCGACCATTCACATGGTGGGTGTGCACTCACCTGGGCTTTTAAAAAAAATTGTATATGAAATTGAATGATGGTAGATCAACCTCTGAAAAATGTGTGGGGCTAATCTGCATACATTTTCCTATGCTCGTTGCATGACATACATATAGACCTGTGTACTCTGGGTGGAAACAGCTTACAGGCGCAGTCCTCCCTGTCAGATTTACTTGGGATCTGACAGGTGGAGTACATGATGCATCTCAGAAGGGGGACGGCCAAAACCTTCCTCCTGGCATGGCCAGCCTAATTAACTACCAAAGGCTCCATGGATCCGCCCTGTCTGTTTGTTTACCCTCTGCGGATGATGGTATCAATTACAATAATGAACCTACTAATAGAGTATACTTCAAACAGGTCCACATGGGGCCTGGCTGCAGAGGTTATCAAAAGACAGGAAAAACCCCCAACCCTTTGATATGCAGTGTCAACCGGAAACCAGCTCCCACCTTTCAGTATCAAGGGCAGTGACCTGTAATGTCTGGGACTATGTATTTACAGTAGTCATCCCCACAAGGGGACCCCATTGAGAAGGTACAAGTAAAGTCTGATCTCGCCACAGCTTCAAGGGAAACATGACACTTTTAATCAGGAACCACAGAGAGCTCAATTTACCAGAGATAATTTGATCCACAACAGACAGGAAGATGGGTGGGACTTAGTATTACATGTTTTCACCCCTTTACCTTTTCTGTTGGAAAGCACTCTGGTTATAACCTCATGCATACAGGAGATTGCTGGTGGGGACCCAGCATTGGTACATTAAGGTAGGCTTAGCCTACACCAATCACAGTGGCCCATTTAGCTTTAAAAGAGGGCTGAGCCTCTCTTTTGGGCAGATCATCTGAAGACTTAGCAAGGAGTAACAAGAAGAACTAATTTGGACCCTGGCTGAAGGTATAGTCTGCCTTACAGCTTCCGACAGTGAAGGGAGGCTAGGATTTCCAAAGAGGGAAGGAAGATCCCTCTCCTAAACTTCTCCCAGGGATCAGAGGGAGATACTGAATCCAGAGGACCCTCCAGCAGCTCCAGAACCGGTACCCAGCCAGCACACAGCATGCCCTGCTAGGCTCTGCATGCAAGCTTCCTAGGTGTGAAGCGCACGAGAGTCTCTGAACAAAACCCAGGACAAGGCCAGTGCATGAAACACTTTCCTCAGCTTTGGGGGTGACCGCCCAAAAGGATGACACAAACTCAGTGATGAAGCTAGGAGGAATGCATCGACAAGCATCAACCAGCGTCCGCATTAAAGGACATTTTCGAGCCAGTCAAGTCCCTCCAGCTGCAAACGACTGCACACCTGACTGTTGTCACGCCGCAGCCACTCACGTCATCCGAGATGCCTCGACCAGTGCTTCAAACCCCACCAACCAGCACTTTGATAACGACCCTGTCGAGAACCAAGAGCTTCTACAAGCACGAGGTACAGTGTGGTTCTTTCCCACTGGTACTTTTCCAAAGGCCCCTAGTGACATTTTACAACCCATTGCTCGCTTTGTGTTGAAACCAAGTATCCTTAAACGATTGTGATTAACACCTTCCTGTCAGTATCCAGAGTGCATCCCTTTTCCTTCTTGAAACTGTCTGTCCTCTGCATTCCTTTACAGGGTGGGTTGTATTTTTTAGTGTGTCCATAACTGTCTTTTGTATAATAATAAGGTAGGTATTTGTATACTATCTTGACTAGACAGTCCCTTTTATCATTGGGTAATAATTGTATTTTTGCTGTGTTGTAACGAACCAACAATCCACGACCAGGCAGAGATAAGCCTGCCGATCTGTCCACGTTACCAAAATTGGACAAGGAGGTTTATCATTTGCTTGTGTTTCCAATCTGTTCGGATCCCTTCTGGTGTACTAGAGGTGTTGGGCAGATTGATGGTCTAGAAAACCGATATTCGTCCATGGACAACTGGTGCCCCAGCAGCTGATTCGTCACAATGACTGACTAACACAAATGGGCTAAAAGCAAGATATGGCAACCTTAAATGAAAGGACCAAGGTAAGGCTACCTTACACAATTAGGCTAAATGTGGGATATGACTGACTAACACAAATGGGCTGAAAGCAAGGTAAGGCTACCATACACAATTTGGCTAAATGTGAGATATGGCGACCTTAAACAAACAGGCTAAAAGCAAGGTAAGCCTACCTTACACAATTAGGCTAAAAGCCACAAATACTGATCCTAAACAATAGGGCTAAAAGCAAGCTACGGCTACCATACACAATTCGGCTAAACGCAGGATATGGCTGACTACCACAAATGGTCTAAAGCATGGAAGTCCACCTTACGCAATTAGGCTAAATGTGGGACATGGCTGACTAACACAAATGGGCTAAAGCAAGGTAAGTCTGCCTAACACAATTAGGCTATATGCAGGATATGGCTACCTTAAACAAATGGGCTATATTCTAATAGGTAATAAGAGTGGACAAGCATGAACAAAGAACATTTGCATATTAGAAGCAGTGAGGTTTGCATAGATAGCCAACGTGATGTAGGAAGGTTGGACAAACCACTTGTATTAGTTATACAGCGTGTGTACAAATAACATGTTATAACAAGCACTGGCAATGGCAACAAATTTTGGGTTTTTGAGTAGGCATGGCAAATACACTTGCGAGGCACAGCCGTAATAGTATTAACTGCCCATTGATGCAGCAGGCGGAAAATTGTACGAGTACCTCGACATCTAATAGCTGTGCATCGCAAATGTTGAATACTTGTACACAGGCCAAAACTGTTGGCTTTGCCAATGCTTGTCTTTAACAGGACTTCAGATAAGGACATGTTGAGTGCTTATAAATCGAGTGGCTGAAGACTTGTTTAAGACATTTTATTTACAGCAGTATTGGGTTTACAACTCACATGAAGTCATTAACTCTCCAAAGGCTGCTTTGCAAAAACTTTGGCAGGCCCTTTGAGTTAAAAGTTTGATGGTAAGGCTTGATTAAAGTGAGCTCAACGAGTTCCCAAGAGGAGGTGTTTTGGGCAGGAAGTGGGTGGGAATAGCCATAGAGATTAGCATGGCCGTGGGCAGTGAATGGGTGGACAAATAATCAAACAACACAACACCTACAAGCTTTGTGTCCTTCCTTATAGGCCATTCCTCCCTATCTTGACAGTAATTCAATAGTGTCGGCACGCAACACCTAATAGCCCAATCTAAAAAGGGAAACACCATCGCTTGTAATGAGCTACAACTTTTAAACAAGCCCCTGTTCATTATATGCATCGCCCGACTAACAAAGACCTGCACACGTTATAGACCGGCCAACAGAACAAGACCTAAATATGGCATCAGACAAGGAAAGTAAATGGCATGTTATAGACAGCCTCGCCAACAAGACCTACAGACAGTCAAACTACAGACTATCCAAATAAACAAGACATGCACATGGTGTGCACGGGGCAGACAAAGATAATTTTCTATAGAGCATGGACAGGCAAGGCCAGCTCATGTTTTAGGCAGAGCAACAAACAAAACCTTCACATTTTTAAAAACAGAGCAGTAGAACAAAACATGCACATGTCAATAAACAGGAGGATCAAACAAAACCTGCATAGAGCATCGGCAGAGTGACCAGAAAAGACCAGCACATGCTGTGCCGCTAAACAGTGCGAGCAAACAAAACAATCACATATCACTAGAGAAGAGGATCAAACAAAACCTGCATAGAGCATCGGCAGAGCGACCAGAAAATACCAGCACATGCTGTGCCACTAGACAGGGCGAGCAAACAAAACATGCACATGTCAATAGACAGGAGGATGAAACGAAACCTGCATAGAGCATCGGCAGAGCAACCAGAAAAGACCAGCACACGCTCTGCCACTAGACAGGGCGAGCAAACAAAACAATCACATGTCAATTGACAGGAGGATGAAACGAAACTTGCATAGAGCATCTGCAGAGCGACCAGAAAAGACCAGCACACGCTCTGCCACAAGACAGGGTGAGCAAACAAAACATGCACATGTCAATAGACGGGAGGATGAAACGAAACCTGCATAGAGCATCGGCAGAGCGGGCAGAAAAGACCAGCACACGCTGTGCCACTAGACAGGAGGAGCAAACACAACCTGCATAGAGCATCAGCAGAGCAACCCGAAAAGACCAGCACATGTTGTGCCACAAGACAGGGCGAGCAAACAAAACATGCACATGTCAATAGACAGGAGGATGAAACGAAACCTGCATAGAGCATCGGCAGAGTGACCAGAAAAGACCAGCACATGCTGTGAAACTAGACAGGACGAGCAAACACAACCTGCATAGAGCAAACAAAACATGCACATGTCAATAGACAGGAGGATGAAACGAAACCTGCATAGAGCATCAGCAGAGCGACCAGAAAAGATCAGCACACGCTCTGCCACTAGACAGGGTGAGCAAACAAAACATGCACATGTCAATAGACAGGAGGATGAAACGAAACCTGCATAGAGCATTGGCAGAGCAACCAGAAAAGACCAGCACACGCTCTGCCACTAGACAGGGCGAGCAAACAAAACAATCACATGTCAATAGACAGGAGGATGAAACGAAACTTGCATAGAGCATCTGCAGAGCGACCAGAAAAGACCAGCACACGCTCTGCCACTAGACAGGGCGAGCAAACAAAACATGCACATGTCAATAGATGGGAGGATGAAACGAAACCTGCATAGAGCATCGGCAGAGCGGGCAGAAAAGACCAGCACACGCTGTGCCACTAGACAGGAGGAGCAAACACAACCTGCATAGAGCATCAGCAGAGCAACCCGAAAAGACCAGCACATGTTGTGCCACAAGACAGGGCGAGCAAACAAAACATGCACATGTCAATAGACAGGAGGATGAAACAAAACCTGCATAGAGCATCGGCAGAGTGACCAGAAAAGACCAGCACATGCTGTGAAACTAGACAGGACGAGCAAACACAACCTGCATAGAGCATCAGCAGAGCAACCCAAAAAGACCAGCACATGTTGTGCCACTAGACAGGACGAGCAAACAAAACATGCACATGTCAATAGACAGGAGGATGAAACGAAACCTGCATAGAGCATCAGCAGAGCGACCAGAAAAGATCAGCACACGCTCTGCCACTAGACAGGGTGAGCAAACAAAACATGCACATGTCAATAGACAGGAGGATGAAACGAAACCTGCATAGAGCATCAGCAGATCAAGCAGAAAAGACCAGCACATGCTGTGCCACTAGACAGGGCGAGCAAACAAAAGCTGCACATATCAATAGACAAGAGGATCAAACAAAACCTGCATAGAGCATCGGCAGAGCAACCAGAAAAGACCAGCACATGCTCTGCCACTAGACAGGGTGAGCAAACACAACCTGCATAGAGCATCAGCAGAGCAACCAGAAAAGACCAGCACATGTTGTGCCACTAGACAGGACGAGCAAACAAAACATGCACATGTCAATAGACAGGAGGATGAAACGAAACCTGCATAGAGCATCAGCAGAGCGACCAGAAAAGATCAGCACACGCTCTGCCACTAGACAGGGTGGGCAAACAAAACATGCACATGTCAATAGACAGGAGGATGAAACGAAACCTGCATAGAGCATCGGCAGATCAAGCAGAAAAGACCAGCACATGCTGTGCCACTAGACAGGGCGAGCAAACAAAAGCTGCACATATCAATAGACAAGAGGATCAAACAAAACCTGCATAGAGCATCGGCAGAGCAACCAGAAAAGACCAGCACATGCTCTGCCACTAGACAGGGTGAGCAAATCCTACTACTTGTGCAGAAAACATCCTACCTCCTAGTATCATCCTCCAACACAAAGACATTTTTGCCCCGGTCCTTCGGAGAATAGTAAATGCATCTTTCCAAGAGGGCACAGTCCCCAGAGATCTGAAGAAAGTCACTATCACACCGCTTGTAAAGAAAGCTGGCTTGGATCCCAAGGACCCAGCTAACCTTCGTCCAATAACCAACTCGAACCTCATACTTAAACTCCTAGACAAGGTTGCAACACAGCAACTCCAACATTTTGTAGAAATCCAGGAAGTCCTGCACCAGCAACAGTCAGGCTTCAGGGCGTCTCACAGTACTGAGACTGCCATGCTGGACCTGCAGACTCGGATGCTGAGTCTGCTCGATAAGAACAAGTTAGGGTTGTTAATGCTCCTTGATCTAAGTGCCGCTTTCGATCTAGTGGACCATAATCTACTCATCAAGGCACTCAGAGAAAACGTGGGGTGCTCTGAAGGAGCCCTGGACTGGCTTTTGTCATTTCTATCTAACCGCCAAGCTAGAGTCCACTGGGGCAACAGTTTTTCTGATCCCTGTGACATCCTTTTTGGAGTTCCCCAAGGTGCTAGTTTATCTCCCATGCTATTTAATATATATATGCTCACTTTGTGTAGCTTATTGGGGGAAGCAGGTGTGTCGTTCACGAATTACGCGGACGATACCCAACTCTTATTGGAATTGGGGGGCAGGCACCACGCTATGGACAGTGAACTGATCGCCAGGATTTATATGACAATAGACGACTGGATGCAGGCAAACTGGATGTGCCTTAACGACTCAAAAACCGAATTGATGATGTTCGGTTCCAGCCGCCAGCTGGCAAATTTGAGGCCTGAGTACAATTCTTTTCTAATCAAAAATTCCACCATTCAGGTGGCTACTACAGTGAAAACACTGGGTATGATGGTCAACTCTGCGGTCGACTCCCATGCCCAGACCAGTTACCTGCAAAAGAACACAGCGTATTACCTGAGATTAATGAAAGCTATCAAGCCGTTTCTTAATGAAGGTAATATGGCCACGATAGCGAGAGCCATTATTCTATCACGGCTTGATTATGGTAACGCTCTGTTGTTGGGGGCCTCTTCTAAGGACTTATCTAGCTGCCAAGTTATCCAGAATAATGCGATCAGGCTTGTCAAGAACTTAAAGAAGAAAGATCACACCACAGCAGATAGACTATCATTACACTGGCTCAGGGTAGAAGAGCGTATCAAGTTCAAGGCCCTCTGCTTGGTGCACAAGTGCATCTACGGCTCAGCGCCGGTATATTTGAAAAAGAGCCTAGTGCCCTACATACCGAGGAGAAGTCTACGCTCGGAGGGTAAATGTCTGCTGTCAGTCCCTAACTTCAAGCTGAAATCTGGCTTGGGCAGATCTTTCGTGGTAATGGCCCCCAAATTATGGAACAGCCTGCCCGAAGTGCTGAGGTCAGAGGTAAACCATCTTACCTTCAGGAAGCACCTGAAGACATATCTCTTCAGATGAAGAGCCTGGGGTTAGCAATGTTTCGGGGTCCTTAATAGACCGTAGTGTTTGTCACTTTATGTCTGTTTTGTTGTTGCTGTTTTGTAAGTGTAAGCGCCCTGATGCCCACGGGCTACCGGCGCTATATAAAATACATACATACATACATACATACAAAAACAACCTGCATAGAGCATCAGCAGAGCAACCAGAAAAGACCAGCACATGTTGTGCCAATAGACAGGGCGAGCAAACAAAACATGCACATATCACTACACAAGAGGATCAAACAAAACCTACATAGAGCATCGGCAGAGCGACCAGAAAATACCAGCACATGCTGTGCCACTAGACAGGGCGAGCAAACAAAACCATCACATATCACTAGACAAGAGGATCAAACAAAACCTACATAGAGCATCGGCAGAGCGACCAGAAAATACCAGCACACGCTCTGCCACTAGACAGGGCGAGCAAACAAAACATGCACATGTCAGTAGAGGGGAGGATGAAACGAAACCTGCATAGAGCAATCAGAAAAGACCAGCACATGCTGTGCCACTAGACAGGGCGAGCAAACAAAAGCTGCACATATCAATAGACAAGAGGATCAAACAAAACTTGCATAGAGCATCGGCAGAGCGAGCAGACAAGACCAGCACATGCTCTGCCACTAGACAGGGCGAGCAAACAAAAGCTGCATAGAGCATCAGCAGAGCAACCAGAAAAGACCAGCACATGTTGTGCCAATAGACAGGGCGAGCAAACAAAACATGCACATGTCAAGAGACAGGAAGATCAAACAAAACCTGCATAGAGCATCGGGAGAGCGAGCGGAAAAGACCAGCACATGCTCTCCCAATAGACAGGGTGACCAAACAAAACCTGCACATGTTAACAGACTGCCCGGACCAAAAAGTCCTGCACATCTATTAGGCGGGTATGTTATGTTACATTTATTTCTAAAGTGCAAGATGCACCAAAAGGCACCCAAACAGAACCGCTAAGGGATAAAAAGAGATCCTAACTCCTAAAAAAAGAGATGTTTTCTGAGGCGGAACTTTGACTGAATATATTGCGCACCCACCCCATAAAAAGCTTGATGAACTATAAAAGGGATTTTAAATGGATCCGCTTAGATACTGGGAGCCGGTGAGTGAACGGAGAATAGAGGGAACATGGCCTCCGTATGGAGATTGTGTTGCTACTCTCGCAGCCAAATTCTGCAAGACTTTAAGGCGCTTGATGAGATATGCAGGCCGTTCCAAAAGAAGTGAATTACTGTACCCCAAGGAGCTGAAGACCAGCGAAGCCACAATCTGGGCTCGTAGATGAGAGGTAAAGAAGAACTTTACGCATCACCTTAAGTTGATAGTGGCCGGCTTGGCACCCAGCACTCACCTGGGCTTCCACTGATCAAGAGGCTGAAATCTTGAAGCCCAGATCCTTAACCATGGAGACTGGCAATGGGAATGGTCCAAGTGAGGGGGGCAAAAGGACGGAGTCCAAAGAGAGGCGGCCGAAGGGGGTTTGGCAATACTTGCTCTGCGCATGTTAACGAGAAGACATGCACTCAAGCAAAACGAGTCCGATTTATCAAGACCTGCAAATGCCACAGGTAGCCCAAATACCTGTGGCAAATGCAGATTTTTTTCGGTATTACGTTGGACATAGGCTGCCAGAAACACACCATATCACCATGAGTTGTCATGTGTTATTACCTGGTAATATTCAGACGTTATAGACGAGCACCCAGTGCCTGCACACCTCATAGACACACCCGCACACATTTTAAACTTTCGTTTTCACTCCTGCAGACTGGGAAAAACCACACGCCCGGCACAGAAAAACAACATCAATCACCTGCTCCACACCCTCAGAGCAGCTGACAAAGAAAACATCCAGCCTGAAAAGATTACAAGAACTGCATCTACCACAACTCCTGCCTAGTGCAGATCACCAGCACCTGCCAAACAGGAATATGGCAGAACTGTGTGTGGGCCCATCCTCAACGCCTTCAGAGCGAGAGAAAAACAATCCCTGCCCATTGCCCAACAAGTTCACCGCGTGCAGCTTCCACGCCTTCAGAGCGAGAAGCAGCACAACCCCTGCCCGTCGGAACACCGCATGGCTGCTGTGTAAGAGACGTCCACACCGAAGACCAGGCATCGACAGGCCGCAGCTAACCCGGAAATGGCATCTCCCACGACTATCGCAACGCCTCTGGGAGTTACTGGCTGCAGTGTGTGTGTTCATGTTACTGTGCAGTGTTTAAAGCAGCTTTCGACGTGGGCAGCACTATGTACGAATAAACAGAGGATGGCTTCAGAGCAAATAAATAAACTGAGTACACAAGTACTCAGACACGAGTACACAAACCTCCCTCGCTTTCGGGCTGAGGAGTAACAATAAACCACACATACAGACGAAAACATAATCCTAGGTGCCAAGGGCTTTCATCCTGAATACCTCCAGGCCGGCAAAACTGACTCTCACCGAAAGATGGAGATTCCCACCTCTCAAAATCAAACTTGCAAAACAAAACAACACCATGCCAGTCGTAGACTCCCTCTGCCACACCTGCCCACCAGACGGCGTGGCATTGACCTCCACTGCTATATCTACAATGCCTCTCGCACAATCGGCATAGCACATCCAAGTCCACCCTGTAATATTTTCCCACAGTCACACGGTGCCCAAGGTGACTACCTAGTCCATAGCAAGTTATTATGCCAATAGATTTTGCATTTTGAAACACTGGGTGACCATTTATCTGTGTGGACTGCCATCGCCCACTAACACCCTGAATTATGTCTATTACACACTTCAGCAATCAACACCCAAACACGGATCAAACAAGGGCACTCGCCCAACACCACTGTACATCTCCGGCAAGCATGCCCAACATGACTCATGTCACACAAGCATGTCCTTGTTCTTACTATGTTCTTTCTCCTGCTGAATATTGCTCTTCTCTGCTTGGGGGTCTGCCTGTCCATGGACTTGCTCCCCCTCATCTCCCTTCTGTGGTGCCAGTTTATGTTCTATCTCAAACAGTGGAGTACATTTGCTGGAAATGTGGAGGGGTGGGGGGGCTTGACATCTAAACGAAAGGGGCCTTTGCCAAATGAGTGGGACAAAATGGTGTGCCGCAAAAATTGTAGGGGACAAACACCCTTGCCCCCCCCTAAAATAACACCTATGATCTCAAACGCTTTCATCCTCTACTGACAGGCCTTCGTCCTCCTTGTGCTCAATCTCACTTCTGAACCCTTGCCCCCCCCCCAAAATAACGCCCATGATCTCAAGCACTTTCATCCTCTACTGACAGGCCTTCGTCCTCCTTGTGCTCATTCTCACTTCTGATCCCTTGCCCCCCCACCCCAAAATAACGCCCATGATCTCAAGCGCTTTCATCCTCTACTGACAGGCCTTCGTCTTCCTTGTGCTCAATCTCACTTCTGATCCCTTGCCCTCCCCCCAAATAACGCCCATGATCTGAAGCACTTTCATCCTCTACTGACAGGCCTTTGTCCTCCTTGTGCTCAATCTCACTTCTGATCATTTTCCTTCTTGGCTCCTAAACTTTGGAATAGGGTCTTCCTCTCTCTGTTTTTCCCTCTTTCCCATGGCTATGTTCGGTTCTTCGCGTTACAGTATTGTTCTTGCTTCTTTTTGAATGAAATCGTTCTTCATGTCTGAATAATGTGTATATATCATTTTAGTTATTGTAACTGTTTATTTAGCTTATGTGCAGTGGTTTAGCAAACACATAGATAAATAAACAAATGAAATTGACTGCCTATTGCACAACAACACTGTGTCATGTCTCACAAGCATACCCTGCCCAAGACGACAATCATCTCACAAAAGGCATACCCTGCCCATTGCCAACCTGACCGTAGCATGTCGCGCAAGCAAACTGGACCCATTGCCCAAAATGAATGTAACAGGTCTGATCAAGACTACAGAAGCACATTGCACAAATGATGACTGTATAATACCCAATACAGAGTCACAGACGCATGCCCTCATGAGCACAAAAACACAGCCTCATGGCAAGATCATGCCCTACCCATCTACCTGGCTGGATAAGCTGCTCAGAGCTTGGTCTAGACTTGAACAAATGACTTTCCTACTTGAGGGCCAAACTAAAAACGTTGGGGTGACACACAGTCATCTCGCAGTAAGGCCATCACCAGACTGGAAACTAGACAAGCTTGTAAGGAGAAAACTAGGGCATCGGCGTTCTCATGCTATGCTACGGTCCTCTGGAACTCCATCCCACTGGCCATCGAACCGCTCCGTGCTCCAACTCTCCATCGAACTGCTCCGTGCTCCAAGTCTCCATTAGTTTAGGAAAGAACTGAAGACCTGGCTCTTCCAACTCACTTTAGTGCAATCTTTGCAAATTATGGCTGTCTCGTTCACACCCGGTCTTTACATTGTAGTGTGATAATTGTTACAAATACTTACTTGATGACTTGTTAAATTCTCTCTCGCTGAGAATGGTTTGTTCTATGACCTCTACAGTGTTCAGATGCTTACAAGCTAGGCTCACACTATAAAAATATATAATGACAATAATACTAATTCTAAATACCACGTTCTCATATCTGTTATACATCGCCATAGACATCCTGTTCAAGATGACTATTACGTCTGTCATATTGTCCCCCATCAGATATCCTTCAAGCATTTCATGCGTTCAGAGGATACTCCAAATACCTCTGCCAAATGCAGCTGTTTTTTCGGTATTACGATGGACATAGGCTGCCAGAAACACACCATACCACCATGAGTTGTCTTGTGTTATTGAAAAACATCCCGTCAGCCATCACTGTTTCATGCCAGTTATAGACTGCTATAAGCACAGGGTGTATCTGTCATCTTTGAAAGACTGCCACGAGTACACTGTGGCCAACATGGTGGTACAATGCATAGAACAGACTTCCACAATCACAACCTGCTCAAAACTACTGTACCATGTTTTTTTCAGATTCCCACAAACACACCTAGTCGAACATGGCTGTAACATGCTGTGACAAACATCATAAACATTTTGCCCAACAGGTGCATGTCTAATATGCACCCCTATAAATATTCCCTGCCAAAGGTGACTGGTTCATGCCAGTTTTAGATTCCCACAGACGCACTTCTCCAGCACAGCTGTTGAGTAAATTTGTCATAGAGCCAACAGACCTGCTCCTCTAAACAACTGTATTATGTTTTCTATAGAAGTCTATCACCCCAGACAAATTACCCTACATTTATACACTCCGTTGCCAGGGGGCACTGATGGGCTAGCTGAGGTGGTATTTAAACAAAAGGAAGGAACATATAACAAACTACATCAAACAGTATATACCCTCAGACAGCAATTTCTTGTAGCAACCACTAAACAAATATGGGCTGCATTCTGTGTTCTCAATAATCATCAAAGGCAGTATTACCAAAATAATATCATTTTTAATATATTAATCTATCTTCAGCACAAGTAATACACTCATTTGTTTAAAAAACATATACACATAACATAGTCATATACATCTTAAAATCATGCCACCTCACAGTGTAAAGAATGATATGCCAAAAATTTCATTAGCACAACACAACAACGGCAACTCAATTTTTCTCATTTCCCATTGTGTGGGGCTGGTTCACACAATGGGAAATGAGAAAAATTGAGTTTTAAGATGTATATAACTATGTTATGTGTATATGTTTTTTAAACAAATGAGTGTATTACTTGTGCTGAAGAGAGATTAATATATTAAAAATGATATTTCTTTGGTAATACTGCCTTTGATGATTATTGAGAACACAGAATGCAGCCCATATTTGTTTAGTGGTTGCTACAAGAAATTGCTGTCTGAGGGTATATACTGTTTGATGTAGTTTGTTATATGTTCCTTCCTTTTGTTTAAATACATATTATTTATCCTCACTTAGTAGGAGGGAATATCACCAGAGCGTGGGGGTTCCCCCTGTATAAAAACTATCTAGCTGAGGTGGTGACATCTCTGCTTTTTAATGTACAGTAAGGTATGGGATTTATAATGTATTTTCCATGGAGGCATTGTGCTATTATCAAGTTTTAGTTTTGGTGCTTAAGGATGTGTGAGCGAGATATTGTGTTTTTGTGTGTATCTGTGTTTACGTGTGTGTGTGTGTGTGTGTGTGTGTGTGTGTGTGTGCGCGTGTGCGTGTGCGTGTGTGTGTGTGTGTGTGTACAAACATGTCCACCCCTTCCTTGTTGCCCTCTCTTCTCTTTTGGAAGAAACAGAGTTTCACTGTGTCCCCACTGAGGCTCTGAAGTCAGATCACCCTTCTCGTTTCCTGGTCCTTTTTTCCAGGAGAAAAGTTCAAGTTGGGAGAAGCCAAGGGACCCCTTAGAAGTCACTTCTCCTTGGTGTGTTTTGTTATGGCGAATTTTCATTGCTGTGCTAATTTCCTCCCACCTTAGAGACCCCCAGCTTGTTTGCTGGACTGAGGACGTTTTAATTTTAACTCCAGAGTGAGTGGGACCTTTTTCTCACTCCCTCTTGTGTTTCTTCCTGACCAGGATTTTATGTTTTCACAGTTTTTAGAGTCTGACACACTCCATAGGTATATGATTTTTGTATAGTGACACACAGCACCTTCAGTACAGTGTCACTGAGAAGTCCCTTGGATTTCTCTTAAGGTTTAAATATCTTTTCTTGGGTGAACGACTGTTCCCAAGAATAGTAAGGTGAAATTGATCTTACACCTAGTAGCCCCTTATCCTACTTTCTCATGTAACATTTTTCTGTTACCCTCACTACTTGGCTGGTGGCATTGGTTTAATTTACAGTGTGCTTTTTTTACCCTCAGCTGCAGTACAGCACCCATGGGTGTCCATATTGTCAAAATGGCCCCTCTCTTCACTCTTCATTTTCTGTTTGTGAGGTCTTTTGTGGCTTTTACTCTGTGTGTTGGAACAGATTTCAGCCCTTTGTGTGTTTTGCCTTTGGCGGGCTTCAGCCCTGAAGCTTGACCCTGCCTCCAGTGTGTCTAGAAGGGCAGGAAGTGAGAGAGATTCCAGAAACTCCCCTGTCCCACGTCTCTAGGAGTGCCTGAACAAAACCAGTACTGATTCAGCTGGCTGCCCTGAAAGGACAGTCACCCTGCTGTGTGATTGACAGCCTAGGCTGTGAATGAATGGAATACTTGCTTAAAAGGTGAGGGTTCTGGGACTAGAAGCAGAGTCGCCCACTGGAAGAAACATCCGAAGAACAAATCATGAAGAGAAGCCTGCTGCAACCTCCTGGACCTTGAATTGCGCGGGGAAGCCCTGCTGGTGTGCTGAACTCCTTTTTCAACTCGACAGAGAAGCTCCGGATGGAATGACTTCTCCCCTTGGGCTGGTGGGACCAACTCGCCATGACGAACTCCACTTCTGTGCGATACCTGACTTGCTGAGCCTCTCCAGTCTTGCATAATCCCAATACCAGGGGTCGAGAGTTCATAACCGAGTGCAATTCCGTTGAATGAATCCAGCCAAAAGCTCCATAAATGTCCTAAGGACACTCCAGAAGCAGGAAATCCCAATCCAGAGTCCCCTCCCCAGATCCCAGGAGCGAGGAAGCAAGGAAAGTTCAACCCGAGATATTCGTTTTGCATAAGTGCTGTTTGCGAGGTGCTGAAACACTGAGGAACTGCTGAATCAAAGGAAACCGGGAGCAACAAAGTCCTTTGGCGAGTACTGCCGCAGGAGCCCTCCAGACGTCGTCCCTCTTGTCCCCACATCTGAGGCTCAGGAACTAGCGTCTGCTTGGCTGTAGCAAGACGGAATCCAGCTGGCCCACTTTCCTCAAACCAGAGGAACTTTTCGGGCGTCGGGTACTTAACTTCTTGAGAATTGCACTTGCTTAACTTTCTGAGTTGATTTCAACTCCCCTTTGCACAGGCTTAACAGCTTCTGTGCCTTCAGCGATTTTCTTTGAACTATCTGACTTTGTGAAAAACTCTATCCAAGAAGTGCATTAGAACTATAGACCTTGTCCGATTGACTTTGGCTTTTCTGGCTCCCAAAAGGCACCTTTCTGAATCCAGTGACTTTGGCACTGCTTGTCCCTCATAGGTTGTAATTTGTTGAACACTTTTAGTGCTGGGAAAGCCTTATCTAGATTTCATTGGAGGATTCCAATTGTCTTACTCTTATTAGAAAGTATGTTCTAACCTTTCTATTTTTCCTTAACCCTTCCTTTCTGAAACTCAGAGTCTAAAGAGTATTTTGGTGTTATATGTAAATGTAATAATATCCTTGTTATTGAAGTCACTTCAAGGTGTAGGAGAAAGGTATTACCATATCCAAAGAGTATTCACCAACTTGATTGACTGTTGAAAAGCTATTCCAAAGTTTGCTTGACTGTTGCAAACAATTGCCTTCTTAAAGAATGCTTAGCTAAAACTTGATGTGTAAATAAATAAATATAAATTTATAACTGAAACCTTGAGAGTGTTAAGTGTTACTTGGTTACTTGTATTGACTGATTACATCTTTACAGCTCCACAGTTCACATGTACTTCTCTTGAGATAGGCCTGGCTGCTCAGTCACACTACCAATTTGTGTAGTAGAGACCTATACCAAAAAGTTTGTTACATAATACCAAGCGGATAAGTCTTGTGTAGTCTCCCATTGTGTGACTGCACCAATTCTTACCTAACATGTTCCACTTTACTTTTATTAAGCCAAGGTTGGCAGTGATTTTGGCCAGCTACCTCCAAATCTAACTTCACCAAATTGGTTATGACTTTTCCTTGTTTGGCCATATCTGATGGCCATGTAACAGTCTTCTGACAAGCACCCTCCCACCACCCCTACCTGCTTCACCCTTAACCGTTCCCATATGATTCATCACCCATAGAATAGACAAATCCTGCTTGAGAGGCTTCCACAAAGCATGGTCCTCCAGCTAAGGCACTATTTTCACTGGATTTTGTATTTATCGAAATGGCAGGATGTCATTTCATACAGAAATGACATACAGAGTACACAGTTAATAATAATAATAATAATAACTTAGCATTTACATAGCGCTATGAACCCTCAGGTATCTGAGCACTGCTTATTATTACCCACAGTGTGTGGTGCTCATTTATTGACCTCAGAAGGATGAAAGGCTGAGTTTGGCCCTGCCGGGATTCGAACCTGCGTCAGCAGGCTCTGCACTGTTGTCAAAGCAAGTGCTCTACTCGCTGTGCTATCTGAAGCAGAGGCATTCCCAGCATGAGGCCGGTGCCTTTGAAAGATTCATTGGTAGAATGGATGGGTTACACCTGATGATGAATGGGTAATGGACAGGGAATAGGTGCTAGGGGACTTCTTATAGTTAAACGTATTCCTCTCACGTAAGAAACTTGATTTCTTAACTCCTTTAATTGTATTGCTTAATTTAACTACCCCCATCCGTTATGAGGTGTAGCCTTCTGCTTAATCAGTTACCAAAATGTTGATCCTTGGTGTGAACGTTGATGACCACGGGGGAGGAGAGAAATCAATGATTTATGCTGTGATGCCACCATGTAGGCATGAGATAACAGTGAACACACATGAGGGTAAACAATGATATGTGAGGAGCCTGGGAATATATTTGAATACCGGAAGTGTCACTCGTTTACATATAATGCCCAAGTGTTTATGATTTTTCTTTAAATCCTAGAGGACAATTGGGCCTCATTACAAGTTGGCCGGTGCGGAATTAATATGCCTGTATTAGCGTGTACCAGCACGTTTCCGCATCAGCAAACTACAAGTGTGGCAGTGAAGTGCCTGACTTACCTCCAGATAAGCGGGAGGTAAGGTATTGTATTGTATTTGGTTATTTATATAGCACTCTTTCCCCATTTGTATGGCCTTAATGCACTTTGTGGTTGGAACGCCCCTGGTGACCGCAGTCAATGTGCTGGAGGTTCTAACAGTTTTAGATTCAGAGATGCATGTGTGCATTTTCGTCAGTCTAACACTTAGATGGCTGGCTAGGCTCGACTAAGCAGCCCAGAAAGGTCAGGCACATGGGTGAGCGGTGTTGGTGGTTTGCGATAAAGTGCTATTGTTGGGAAAGTCGATGTGTGGCCATCTATACCGAATTTCGTTTCGCTGGTAGTCGCTGTATGTTAGTGGCAGAGGTGTTGAGGTACGTCAGGTGTTACAGTGTGGACGGCTATGTGCGCTGCTAGACCGGATGAGCATAGCTGCATTCTACTGTGCATGGATGTTTGGCCATGACTTCGGCCTGTGTCCACAGGTGTGGTGTAAGGTATACGTACCGTAGGCTTCGATGTTGTTCGGCTGCATCGAACTTTGTCCGGTGTGGACGGCATGCTCTCATTATTTGTGGTCTCTCTGGTGCGAGAGTCTGAGCTGTGAGGGCGAGTGAGTTTATTGCGGTATGCCACAGCGAAGGCTGCTAGCTTCCCTGGTGTAGCAGTGAGGTTTATTGTGGTGCGCCACAGCGGATGGAGCAAATAGATTTGTGATTTCTAGGCACTCTGAGAAGGCCTAGGCTTCACAGCATGGCCGACGTGGGAATAATGCAATTAAACTAGAGATTCCTAAAGAGCGGGAGAGACCTATGTTTCAAGGGATGGTAGTTATAGACACATTCTCATTGGAGACTCCTGGATAGTGGGAGAGAGGCCTATGTTTCACAAATAGGAAATTCATACCACCTAGATTTGAAACTCCTAGACAGTAGGTGAGAGGCCTATGTCTCACAAGATGGCAGATCTAAACACATTCTCATTTCAGACTCCTGGATAGTGGGAGAGAGGCCTATGTTTCACAAAGGGCAGATCTAAACACATTTGCAGTTGGGGCTCCTGGATAGTGGGAGAGAGGCCTATGTTTCACCGAATGGCAGTTTCAAAACACCTAGATTTGAGACTCCTAGATAGTGGGAGAGAGGCCTTTGTTTCACAAAGTGGCAGATATAAACACATTTGCATTAGAAACTCCTGGATAGTGGGAGAGAGGGACCTATGTTTCACAAACGGCAAATTCAAAACACCTAGGTTTGAAACTCCTAGACAGTGGGCCAGAGGCCTATGTCTCAGTATGGCAGGTCAAAACACATTCGCATTTGAGACTCCTGGATGAGGGGAGAGAGGCCTTTGTTTCACAGAATGGCAGATTCAAAACCCCTATATGTGAGACTCCTAGATAGTGAGAGAGAGGCATATGTTTCACAAAATGGCAGATCTAAACACATTCGCATTTGAGGCTCCTGGATAGTGGGAGAGAGGCCTATGTTTCACTGAATGGTAGATTCAAAACACCTAGATTTGACAATCCTAGATAGTGGGAGAGGCCAAGGAGTCGCAAATGTTTGATATAGATATTCCTAAATGTATTTTTCTCAGTAGTAGCGTGCCTATTGTAACAGAAATGGTGCCTACCTTGTCCGCTGATGCTAGTTGATGGCAGTGTGGTCCTCGTCCAGCTCTTGTGGATACTGTTGGGCTGCTCGTGGTGATCGCAGGTAGGTATTAGCGGGGGAGGAATGGGGGTTGGGGAGAGGGATGGGAGTTTCTGGGTCGTTTATTGCTAACTAGGGTACTGGGTGTCCTGTCACAGGTTTCCTTTTCTTTGAGCCAAACGTTGGGTGGGGTAGAGTTGTCTGCTTAGGGTTTTACTAGAGAATGTTGGTTGTGGATAGTGGACTGTGGGTTCCCTGTTCCCCTGCTGACACCTGCAGATACTGTCTGGAGCTGCTGCTGTAAGAGCCACCCTTTGCCTTGGGGCTCTTAGCCGCTGGGGCTGCACAGGCAGAGGGCTGCCCTGAGAGGGTGTGTTAAGAGTGGAGATTAGCCAATCAGAAGAAGGGGGCGGGAGGGAGCAGGGAACAGAGCCGGGTGCCGAAGCGCAAGAGGGAGGAGGGTTTCAACGGGCACAGAGCACTCCTTTTTAAATTAAGCCCACAATACGGGCAAAATGGTTTCTGTGCCATAGCAGGCATGGCTTACCTGGCAGAAAAGGCCAGCAGAATGGTGATCTGCGGCATGCAGGGCCTACAGTCTTGCACCCATGGCTACTGGTAGCCAATCAGAAGTCGGGGTGGGAGGGAGGAGTTAACAGGACCGAGTGCGGAAGCGGGAGAGGGAGCAGGGTTTCAACGCGCACAGAGCGCCCCGTTTTAAATTAAACCCAGAATACGACAAAATGATTTCTGTGCCTTAGCAGGCATGTCTTATCTCGCAGAAAATGCCAGCAGAATGGAAGATCTCCGGAGTGCTGGGCCTACAGCCTCACACACACGGCTACTGGTTATCCAATCAGAGGTGGGGGTTTGGAGGCAGGAGGGGACAGGACCGGGTGCGGAAGCGGGAGCAGGCGCAGGCGCAGGGTTTCAACGGGCACAGATTGGCCCTTTTAAATTAAGCCCAGAATAAGGGCAAAATGATTTCTGTGACTTAGCAGGCATGGTTACCTCCCAGAAAATGGCAGCAGAATGGGCAACTTACAGGCAAAAATCACCTGTATTACCAAGACCGTTATTACCGGTGCTGGTAACACTGGCAAATCCCCCCATGGAGTCCAATGGGACTCCATGGAAGGAGGGTTTACCACCATCACTGGGACTCATTATCTGGCGGTAATGCTGCCAGACGGAGGGGTAGTAACAGTATTTCCATTTGCCTGTATCCTGGCAGATTTACCACTAGGATAACGGCGAGCTCATAATGAGGGCTAATGGATAGGGAAATACCCATTTGTTGGCTTAAGCTAAGTCTTGCCCTGAGGGTGCTGTAGAGGGACATACGATGTAGGACCGCTAAAACAGAGCTTTCAGGAGCCCTCAGTTGCCATTTCCTGACTCTGCTGGCTCAGACCGGTTTGGACAATAGAATCTTCTTCTTGGCCAGAGGTACATCAGGCGGCAGTGGCCCCACATCCCTCAGCTGAAAGGCCAACGCTGGATATAGTCCGACCAGAGAGACTGACCCAAAAGCAGAGGATCACGTGATAAGGAGATGAAAATAGAAGACAGTCTATGGGGATAAACACAAACAGAGCTAGTGTTATGTTTTGGGGGCGAGAGAGGTCAAACAGAAGTGATGTTTATTGTGAGGGGCCAGACAATGGGGAGATCTATGGGAAAGGCAAATTGGAGCCGGGTTGGGTTAGTTTGGCTGATGGGCCAATGGGGTGCTGTCTGTTTATGTGGCTGGCAAACCATTAACAAATGCTGTCTTGCATTGTCCATTTCCAATATGACTCCTGAGTTCTCTTTGTTTTTCTTTGCGTTGACATTGGTGACTTGGCTAAGCCATTGTTCTCTGTGTGATTATCGAGGCCCACATTTAGTGGAGATTCTGGTTCGCAGCCAATAAACAACCTTAACCGTGCTGCCACTTTCGGTCGATTCAACCATCACATATTGGCTCGTCCAAAACACTGCCCAAGCAGGATGTATCTTGTATTGTGTGGACTTGTGAATTCACTGTGCACAATGTCATACTGTCTTGCCTATTGTAGACATACACATGCACAACATGTGAAGTGATCTGGGATGTCATTAGCAGCTCCAGCAGCATGAGACCTCCCAGGGTTAAGTATGAGGCCTACCAGGGTTTTTACCAGAACCAGTCATGCCCCAGAGGTAGGATGTAGAGTTGGGAGGTCCACAGTATGTGTCCCTTTCACATGTACCTGGATGAGCCAACTGTGTACCACCTTTTCTTGTCCAATACCTGTTCTGAACAATGCTGGCCAGTTTCTTTCTATTTGTCCTGTAGGACTGCATCGCCCAGAAGGCCATGGAGTGGAGGAGAGAGCAAGTAACCCAACCAGAAGTGAGGCTACAAGGAACTGCAGGTCTATGGATTAATCTTCCCATCAACCCAGCAATTCCCATGCTCTATGCATAACAGACTATGGCATTGATTCTACGTTTAGCCGGGCCACAGAGCAGTCAGCATATCAAGGAGGCACTCCAGAGACTCTGCACAACTTGAACTGTGACTTTGTTCCTACCTTCAGCAGGGCCACGGAGCAGTCTCCACATCAAACCAGCACTTCAGACGCTCTATTTGGTCCTGACACAAACTGTGACATTGACTGTAATTTCAAGCGGCTTCCATTGCTAAATGCTGACAGACCTGCTTACGAAAAGGGAGTGGGGCTTAAATATGGGGCTGTTATATGTGTTTGCTTATCTGATATGATATTGTATGATATGATATGGCATTTATAACGCACCTATGCACAAGTGCTTCAAGGCGTGACGAGGCAAGGGAGGGGAACAGAGGGAGGACAGACAACGATCCTACTAGGCCAGGTGTCATTCAGAACGCGCAAGTGCCTGGGAAGGGGGCAGGGACAGTACAGTACAAGATGATAACAATAAGTAAGTAACAGCCAGCATGTGGCAAGTGCAGTACAAGATGATAACAATAAGTAACGGCCAGCATGTGGCAAGTGCATGGGTAAGTGCGGACAACAGGTGGCAGGGGCTGGTAGGGGGACTGTAGGGATACAGAAACAGTGCCCGAGTGCAGGGTTTGCCAGTGGGCAGTGCAGGTGTGAGACGCTGGCACGGGAGGGACATGGGCCCGAGATCAGAGGGTGTCCAGGTAGCCTGTGTTGTTCAGGTTGCAGCCAGGAGGTCAGTAGAGGTGAGGAGGAGAGGAAGCAGAAGCAAAGAGAAAGGTTTTGAGGTGCTTCCGGAACCGGAATCTGTATCCCAAGCTCTGAGTAAGGGGGAGGCAGTGGTTGGCCTTGGGAACCAGTTGAGGGAAAGAACCAATGCAAAGGGAAGTGGGAGGATAAAAGGAGACCTGGGGAGTTAAAGCAGCATGCGTTGTTCGAGTGAGGTCAAGGGTGGAGAATGAGGATAAAAAGACCAAGTGGAGAAAGGACGGTGCAGAGGAGCTTGGAGGAGGATTTTAATGTAATTTAATGTGAGTGGTCTTGTATAGCACCCTTCTGACACTATTGGTGGCATGGCTGTGCTTCGCTTTGTAAGAAAAAGACGGTAGGGGTTCCTTAGTGGGACTGGGGGAGAGGCAGATGCGAAACTTGTGGTGTTGATGGGTGCAGGTCGGAAGTACTCCGTTCCTGTGGAGCAAATCTGATTTCTAAGGTTTTGCCAGAGAAACGTGGGGAGTGTGTTATCCATAGGGAAGATCTGATAGACTACAGTGCTTTGAGTTTGGTTAGTCGACTATTTTGGGGAGTGGGGCTATAGAAGACAGCTTAGTCGTTTTTAGGCCTGTGGTGGCTGTCTGTGTGGGGTTTGTGTTTGTTTAAGGTGGTAAGAGATCTTAACGGGGAGTCATTTAGTCAGGGGAATGGGGGAGTAAGCCATACAAGGCAAAACAACCTGCAATCCTGCACACCTCTCTCTCTCTCTCTCTCTCTCTCTCCTTGCATCCCATGTGCCACAAAACAAGCATCTGCGAGTTGGCAAATGAGGGGGAATGGGAAATCACTCAACTACTATAAGATACCGCTAAGGGTTATGGAAGGCAAGAAACCTTGGTTCAGAGAAGGGGCTACTTCAAATTTGGGGCTGGAATCACCCATTTTGTTTTGCTTAGCATGCTGGCTGGCAGGCTGAGAGATGCCACAAAGCTCACTCGAGCAGGATTACTGAAAGTGTGTGCAAGGTGAGGTATTGATTGGTGAGAGAAAGTGGTACTTGGATCTGAGAGCGCGTGCAAGGTGAGTGAGTGAGGCTATCAGACAGAGAGTAAGAGGTGAATGAGAGTGAATGGGGAGGTGACTGGTAAAGTGAAAGGATGGTGATTTTGGGAGAAGCTGTGGATGGAGTCTAGATGAGAAGTGAGGGGATGCGAGAGTAGTAGTGAGGAAAGGGGAGAGTAGCAGTGTGGAGAGGGGAGAGTAGTTATTTGGAGTGGGGAGAGTAGTTATTTGGAGTGGGAGAGTAGTAGTGAGGAGAGGGGAGAGTAGTAGTGTGGAGAGGGGAGAGTAGTTATTTGGAGTGGGGAGAGTAGTAGTGAGGAGAGGGGAGAGTAGTAGTGTGGAGAGGGGAGAGTAGTTATTTGGAGTGGGGAGAGTAGTTATTTGGAGTGGGGAGAGTAGTAGTGAGGATAGGGGAGAGTAGTAGTGTGGAGAGGGGAGAGTAGTTATTTGGAGTGGGGAGAGTAGTTATTTGGAGTGGGCAGAGTAGTAGTGAGGAGAGGGGAGAGTAGTAGTGTGAAGAGGGGAGAGTAGTTATTTGGAGTGGGCAGAGTAGTGGCAGAGAATGAAGGAGAGTAGAAAGGAGAACTTTGAATGGACAGTGAAAGGGAAGAGCCTGGGAAGAGAGAAGGAGATAGGGATATCGGAAGAGGAGAGCAGGAGACAGGGAAAGGAAGGATAGAACAACTAGGCGAGCAGCGTAAGAGCGTGCCATGAAGGGACAGTCAGACCTGGATGAGTGAAATGCATCTTTCCATTATAATATTCTTATTGTAGGAGCTAGGTTAGGACTCACCTTGATTCTTCCCAGACGGGGAGAGAGAGAAAGGAAGGGTGTTTGCCCTTAGCCATCACAAATGCCACCTGTGACAACACACGTGCCTCTCAAAGCCTCTCTGCTCAAAAGGACTGCCACAACAAAAGATGTGTACATCCTTTCCTAAAATGGCTTTATCAGTGGTAATGTATTCATATTTTTCCCACGGAGAGAGAGAGAGAGAGAAAGGGTGTTTGCCCTCAGGCTTTCTCAACCAGCCAGTCAGTTATTAGACAGTAGGGGTTACTGACCGCCTGTGACAATCCCTGGGTTTAGGGAACTGACCAGGGAAGACAAGAGCGAGAAAGAGAGATTCTTGTGTATTTCTATAAAAACCTTAGTACTGTCTGCAGGAGTTGGTGCGATCTGTGACAACACACACACACACCTGTGAAAGCCTCTCTGCTCAAAAGGACTGCCACAAAAAAAGAAGTGTGCATCCATTCCTAAAATGGCTTTGTCAGATGGTAATGCATTAAGATTTTCTCCCTGGCTCTAATCAAATAATGTACAAAGGCGCTGTGCAAAGCCCATGGTAAAAGTATTTACACGGTGTTTGCTACCCTGCTGTGGTCGCATCAGACATTGTAAAGGCATATAATGCATCAATGCCAGAAGTATGAAAAACCGACTTGCCCCTGCTGGGTGAACATGCAAACTGCAGTGTTAAAACAGATCTCAGCAGCAAGCACTTAACTTAATGAGCTACCTATCCTGCAAGTGAACCTTGACTGTGGATTACTAGGACTGGACACCAGTGAGGGTCATTACGAGTTTGCCCGTATTCTGGTGGATAATCTGCAAGAATACCGGCCGCCACTCGGTCCGGTGGTATTTCCGCTGATTATGAGTGGTGGTATCCAGTGTATGTACCCACTTTATGGAGTCTGATTGGACTCCATGGGGGAGTTTGCCAGTAATGCCGGGGGATTTGCAATACCGGCAATTCTTGCCGGTAAGGTGGCGGAATGATCTCCAACTCTTAGCTGGAGGTCATTCCGCCACCTCACCGGCAAACTCTTAGTTGGCCGGTGCGGTAATGTGACAGTATACATAAGTACGGCACCAGCCAACTTATAATGAATGCCATGTTCGCAATGATGGCTGTAGAAGGGGATATTGCAGGCACTTTGCTTATGGTAATAACACATAACTTCATTGTGTTGTCTCTGCTGAGGGATCCCTTGCAATAAGGCGGCCCTAAAGCACTAATGAAGCCACCCTGGGGGCTTATGCTTCAGATAAGCCACGTGAGGCCCCTCTCTTAAATGGCCGATCCGCCCAGATAACATGGCTGTGTTCCTTCTGTACCAGACCCACAGAAACATGTGAAACACGGATGCATCACCTCGGCTACAGCCTCTCACAAACCTGCACAATGTGGCTGTTAAGTGCCGGCTATGGATGCCCACATGACAACCCGACACAATCCTATCATTCACATCTGTTACAAGTGTACATCGTAAAGACACAAGGACCCAGAAGACAATCACCTTTGTCCAGCCAGGTTACGTCTGTGCGGGAAATACTTATATGTGCCCAAACTACTACACACGACCACATTAGGTCCTGAGAAGATACTGCTTCCAGGGGGAAACCAGCCCAGCCTTGAAGATAACACGAGCAGGCCAGATTCCTCCCTCCCACCGTTTAGCCAATGGGAACAGTGCACGCTGCCCAGGATGAATGTAACAGGACAATGCAAGATTCCAGGCAGGCCCTAGCTTGCCAATGAGGACATACCAGGAGCAGCCAATCAGAGGCAGAGCGTCATCGAAGAAGGGCGGCGCTCAGGGGGAGACTACCAGCACCAACATCAAAGACGCACTGTTCGGCGCCAGCTGCCATGCGCCCAACGCGCACGTGCGCCAAATCCAGGGCATTAACACAACGAGAAACACACCGAGTCAAAAGCACTTCATTATCCAAAGATTAGTGAGATTCAATTACTGAAAGCCAAAGCATTACCCGATAAACAGCATGATGGGGCGAAGCAGATCCGGCGGAGGAACACCTTGCTGTCATGTACAAAGTCCAGGAAATAACAGCTGCACTACATATGTTCAGTCCACACGTCATGAATCAAAGCAACACAGCACTGTAATGAGTTCAATCCGCGAATCAATAGCCACAGGAACACAGCACTATAACATGTTCAATCTACACAACAATATTCACAGAGGAACACAGCAATTTAATCAGTGGTAGAAATGGAAAAAATGTGGTGGGGGATCCCACAAGTGCCGGGGTGGGGGAAGAGTTGGGCGGGGCAAAGGGGGCGTGGTCTAGAGGGGGCAGGGTTGGTAGTGGCCATCCGGTCAGATAAATACTTCAAAAAAGAAAGAGAAAAAAGCGCCCACAAAGGCAACATTACCTTTTACCGCCGGCCAGGACTTTAAGTGGGACAGGGCCTGCCGGGGCTCAGCCCCAGCAGGCTCCGAAATTTCGAATTGAGGCGGGGCCCTGTGGGGCCCACTAATCTCCCCTGCCAGCCCCGGCCACTACACGAAAAGGATTTTTTTCTGAAGCCTGAAGCTCTCCCTCGTGTGCGAAAGCTTCAGGCTCCAGAAAAAAATGCCTTTCAGCCATAAAATGCCTTTCAGCCATAATGGTGGCGTCGCACCTGCGAGGCATCCCTTTAATCAAGTGATGCACGTGGGCCAGCGCCACCATTATGGAGAAAATGTGAGGCTGCTGGAAGCCACTAATCAGAGGAACACAGAACTGTAATATATCCAATCCACGGAACAATAACCACAGCACCACAACACTATAACATGTTCAAACCAGAGAACAACAATAAAAGGAACGCAGCACTGTAATGGGTTAGATCCACGGAACAATAACCACAGTACCACAGCACTATAACATGTTCAAACCAGAGAACAATAATCGAAGGAATGCAGCACTGTAATGGATTCAATCCACGGAACAATGAGCACAGAAAAACACCACACCATGACATGTTCAAACCAGAGAACAATAACCAAAGGAATGCAGCAATGTAATAGGTTCAATCCACGGAATAGAAACCTTAGAAACATAGCACTATAACATGTTCAAACCAGACAACAATAGCCACAGGAACACAGCACTATAAAATGTTCAATCTACACAACAATATTCACAGAGGAACACAGAAATTTAATACGTTAAATCCAGAGAACAATAAGCACAAAACCACAGCACTATAACATGGTCAATCCAGACCACAAGAATCAAAGTAATACAGCAGTGTAATGGGTTAGATCCACGGAACAAAAACCTCAGAATCACAGCACTATAACATGTTCAAACCAGGCAACAATAACCAAAGGAACGCAGCACAGCAATGGGTTCAACTCATGGAACAATTACCACAGAAACACAGCACCATGCCATGTTCAATCCATAGAACACTAATGAAAGGAACACCATTGTGATGGGTTCAATCCATGGAAAAATAACCTCAAAACCACAGCACTATAACATTTTCAAACCATAGAACAATAAAGGAATGCAGCACTGTAATGGATTCAATCCATGGCCAATGGCCACAGAAAGACAGCACTATAACATATTCAAAACAGGCAACAATAATCAAAGAAATACAGCACTGCAATGGATTAGATCAACGGAACAATAACCACAGCACTATACCATGTTCAAACCGGAGAACAACAATAAAAGGAATGCAGCACTGTAATGGGTTCAATCCACGGAATAAAAACCTCAGAAACACAGCACTATAACATGTTCAAACCAGACAACAATAATCAAAGGAACACAGCACAGTAACCGGTACAATCCATGGTAAAATAACCACAGAAGCACAGCACTATGACATGTTCAGTCAAAATAACTCTAATCAAAGGAATGCAGCCATGTAATGAGTTAAATCCACGGAACAATAACCACAGAAACACAGCACTGTGACATGGTAAAACCAGAGAACAATCATCAAAGCAATGCAGCACTATTATGGATTCAATCCACAGAACAATTACCACAAAACCACAGCACTATAACGTGTTCAACTCAGAGGACAATATTCAAAGGAATGCAGAACGTTAATGGATTCAATCCACGGAACAATAACCACAAACCCACAGCACTATAACATGTTCAAATCAGAGAACAATAATCAAAGGAATGCAGCACTGTAATGGATTCAATCCACGGAACAATGACCACAGAAACACAACACCATGACATGTTCAAACCCGAGAACAATAATCAAAGGAATACAGCACTGTAATGGGTTCAATCCACGGAATAAAAACATCAGAAACACAGCACTATAACATGTCCAAACTAGACAACAATAGCCACGGGAACACAGCACTATAACATGTTCAATCTACACAGCAATATTCACAGAGAAACACAGAACGTTAACAGATTTAATCCAGAGAACAATAAGCACAAAGCCATAGCACTATAGCATGGTCAATCCAGACCTAAGAATCAAAGTAATACAGCACTGTAATAGGTTAAATCCATAGAACAATAACCACGGAAACATTGCACTATAGCATGTTCTGTCAATACACCAGTAATCAAAGGAACACAGCACTGTAATATATCCAATCCATGGAACAATAAGCACAAAACCACAGCACTATACCATGCTCAAACCACAAAACAACAATAAAAGGAAAGCAGCACTGTAATGGGTTAGATCCACAGAATAAAAACCTCAGAAACACAGTACTATAACATGTTCAAACCAGGCAACAATAATCAAAGGAACGCAGCACAGCAATGGGTTCAATTCACGGAACAATGACCACAGAAACACAGCACCATGACATGTGCAATACATAGAACACTAATGAAAGGAACGTAGCCATTTAATGGGTTCAATCCATGGAAAAATAACCTCAAAACCACAGCACTATAACTTGTTCAAACCAGAGAACAATAATCAAAGGTACACAGCACTGTAATGGATTCAATCCACGGAACAATGGCCACAGAAACACAGCACTATAAAATGTTCAAAACTGACAACAATAATCAAAGGAATGCAGCACGGCAATGGATTAGATCCACGGAACAATGACTACAGAAACACAGCACTATACCATGTTCAAACCGGAGAACAACAATAAAAGGAATGCAGCACTGTAATGGGTTCAATCCATGGAATAAAAACTTCAGAAACACAGCACTATAACATGTTCAAACCAGAAAACAATAATCAAAGGAACACAGCACAGTAAAGGGTCCAATCCAAATAACCACAGAAGCACAGAACTATAACATGTTCAGTCCAAAGAACTCTAGTCAAAGGAACGCAACCATGTAATGAGTTCAATCCACGGAACAATAACCACAGAAACACAGCACTATAACATGTTCAAATCAGAGAACAATATTCAAAGCAATGCACCACTGTAATTGATTCAATCCACGGAACAATTACCACAAAACCACAGCACTATAGCATGTTCAACCCAGAGAACAATAATCAAAGGAATGCAGCACTGTAATGGATTCAATCCACGCAACAATGACCACAGAAACACAGCCCCATGACATGTTCAAACCCGAGAACAATAATCAAAGGAATACAGCACTGTAATGGATTCAATCCACAGAACAATGACCACAGAAACACAGCACTATAACATGTTCAAACCAGAGAACAATAATTAAAGGAATGCAGCACTGTAATGGGTTCAATCCATGGAATAAAAACCTCAGAAACACAGCACTATAACATGTCCAAACTAGACAACAATAGCCACGGGAACACAGCACTATAACATGTTCAATCTACACAGCAATATTCACAGAGGAACACAGAACGTTAACAGATTTAATCCAGAGAACAATAAGCACAAAGCCATAGCACTATAGCATGGTCAATCCAGACCTAAGAATCAAAGTAATACAGCACTGTAATAGGCTAAATCCATAGAACAATAACCACAGAAAATTTGCACTATAGCATGTTCTGACAATACACCAGTAATCAAAGGAACACTGCACTGTAATATATCCAATCCATGGAAAAATAAGCACAAAACCACAGCACTATACCATGCTCAAACCAGAAAACAACAATAAAAGGGAAGCAGCACTGTAATGGGTTAGATCCACAGAATAAAAACCTCAAAAACACAGTACTATAACATGTTCAAACCAGGCAACAATAATCAAAGGAACGCAGCACAGCAATGGGTTCAATTCACGGAACAATGACCACAGAAACACAGCACCATGACATGTGCAATACATAGAACACTAATGAAAGGAACGCAGCCATTTAATGGGTTAAATCCATGGAAAAATAACCTCAAAAGCACAGCACTATAACTTGTTCAAACCGGAGAACAATAATCAAAGGGGCGCAGCACTGTAATGGATTAAATCCACGGAACAATGGCCACAGAAACACAGCACTATAAAATGTTCAAAACTGACAACAATAATCACAGGTATGCAGCACTGCAATGGATTAGATCCACGGAACAATGACCACAGAAACACAGCACTATACCATGTTCAAACCGGAGAACAACAATAAAAGGAATGCAGTACTGTAATGGGTTCAATCCATGGAATAAAAACTTCAGAAACACAGCACTATAACATGTTTAAACCAGACAACAATATTCAAAGGAACACAGCACAGTAAAGGGTCCAATCCATGGTAAAATAACCACAGAAGCACAGCACTATAACATGTTCAGTCCAAAGAACTCTAGTCAAAGGAACGCAACCATGTAATGAGTTCAATCCACGGAACAATAACCACAGAAACACAGCACTATAACATGTTCAAATCAGAGAACAATATTCAAAGCAATGCACCACTGTAATTGATTCAATCCACGGAACAATTACCACAAAACCACAGCACTATAGCATGTTCAACCCAGAGAACAATAATCAAAGGAATGCAGCACTGTAATGGATTCAATCCACGCAACAATGACCACAGAAACACAGCCCCATGACATGTTCAAACCCGAGAACAATAATCAAAGGAATACAGCACTGTAATGGATTCAATCCACAGAACAATGACCACAGAAACACAGCACTATAACATGTTCAAACCAGAGAACAATAATTAAAGGAATGCAGGACTGTAATGGGTTCAATCCATGGAATAAAAACCTCAGAAACACAGCACTATAACATGTCCAAACTAGACAACAATAGCCACGGGAACACAGCACTATAACATGTTCAATCTACACAGCAATATTCACAGAGGAACACAGAACGTTAACAGATTTAATCCAGAGAACAATAAGCACAAAGCCATAGCACTATAGCATGGTCAATCCAGACCTACGAATCAAAGTAATACAGCACTGTAATAGGCTAAATCCATAGAACAATAACCACAGAAACATTGCACTATAGCATGTTCTGACAATACACCAGTAATCAAAGAAACACTGCACTGTAATATATCGAATCCATGGACCAATAAGCACAAAACCACAGCACTATACCATGCTCAAACCAGAAAACAACAATAAAAGGAAAGCAGCACTGTAAGGGGTTAGATCCACAGAATAAAAACCTCAAAAACACAGTACTATTACATGTTCAAACCAGGCAACAATAATCAAAGGAACGCAGCACAGCAATGGGTTCAATTCACGGAACAATGACCACAGAAACACAGCACCATGACATGTGCAATACATAGAACACTAAAGAAAGGAACGCAGCCATTTAATGGGTTCAATCCATGGAAAAATAACCTCAAAACCACAGCACTATAACTTGTTCAAACCGGAGAACAATAATCAAAGGGACGAGCACTGTAATGGATTAAATCCACCGAACAATGGCCACAGAAACACAGCACTATAAAATGTTCAAAACTGACAACAATAATCAAAGGAATGCAGCACTGCAATGGATTAGATCCACGGAACAATGACCACAGAAACACAGCACTATAACATGTTCAAATCAGAGAACAATATTCAAAGCAATGCACCACTGTAATGGATTCAATCCACGGAACAATTACCACAAAACCACAGCACTATAGCATGTTCAACCCAGAGAACAATATTCAAAAGGAGTGCACTACGGTAATGGATTCAATCCACGGAACAATGACCACAGAAATACGGCGCCATGACATGTTCAAACCAGAGAACAATAATCAAAGGAATGCAGCACTGTAATAGGTTCAATCCACGGAATAGAAACCTCAGAAACACAGCACTATAATATGGTCAAACCAAAGAACAATAATCAAAGGAATGCAGCACTGTAATGGGTCCAATCCATGGGATGAATAAACACCTCAGGAGCACAGCACTATACATATGTTCAAACCAGACAATAGCCACAGGAACACAGCACTATAACATGTTCAATCTACACAACAATATTCACAGAGGAATGCAGAACTTTAATAGGTTAAATCCAGAGAACAATAAGCACAAAACCACAGCACCATAACATGGTCAGTCCAGACCACGAGAATCAAAGTCATACAGCACTGTAATAGGCTAAATCCATAGGACACTAACCATAGAAACATTTCACGCACTATAGCATGTTCTGTCAACACACCACTAATCAAAGGAACACAGCACTGTAATATATCCAATCCTTGGAACAATCATCACAAAACCACAGCACTATACCGTGCTCAAACCAGAGAACAACAATAAAAGTTATGCAGCCCTGTAATGGGTTAGATCCACGGAATAAAAACCTCAGAAGCACAGCACTATAACTTGTTCAAACCAGGCAACAATAATCAAAGGAACGCAGCACATCAATGGGTTCAATTCACGGAACAATGACCACAGAAACACAGCACCATGACATGTGCAATCCGTAGAACACTAATGAAAGGAATGCAGCCATGTAATGGGTTCAATCCATGGAAAAATGACCACAGAAACACAGAACTATAACATGTTCAAACCAGATAACAATAATCAAAGGAATGCAGCACTGTAATGGGTTCAATCCACGGAATAAAAACCTCAGAAACACAGCACTATACACATGTTCAACCCAGAAAACAATAGCCACAGGAACACAGCACTATAATATGTTCAATCTACACAACAATATTCACAGAGGAACACAGAACTTTAAAAGGTTAAATCCAGAGAACAATAATCACAAAACTACAGCACTATAACATGGTCAGTCCAGACCACAAGAATCAAAGTAATACAGCACTATGATAGGCTAAATCCATAGAACAATAACCATAATAACATTGCACGCACTATAGCATGCTCTGTCAATACACCACTAATCAAAGGAACACAGCACAGCAATGGGTTCAATTCACGGAACAATGACCACAGAAACACAGCACCATTACATGTGCAATCCGTAGAACACTAATGAAAGGAACGCATCCATGTAATGGGTTCAATCCATGGAAAAATAACCTCAAAACCAAAGCACTATAACTTGTTCAAACCGGAGAACAATAATCAAAGGAAGGCAGCACTGTAATGGATTCAATTCTCGGAACAATGGTCACAGAAACACGGCACTATAACTTGTTCAAACCAGACAACAATAACCAAAGGAACACAGCACAGTAAGAGGTCCAGCCCATGGTAAAATAACCACAGAAACACAGCACTATAACATGTTAAAACCAGAGAACAATCATCAAAGCAATGCAGCACTGTAATTGATTCAATCCACAGAACAATAACCCCAAAACCACAGCACCATAACATGTTAAAACCAGAGAACAATAATCAAAGAAACACAGCACTGTAAGGGATTCTACCCACGGAACAATAACTACAGTAATACAGTACTCAGACATAATCAATCCAGAGAATAATAATTAAAGGAAAACAGCACTGCAGCACGTTCAATCCAAAGAACAATAACTGCAGGAAGACAACACTGTGACGTGTTCAATCAAGAGAACAACAATCCAAGGAACACAGCACTTTAATGGGTTACATGCAGAGAGGATTACATGCAGAAACATGGCACTTTAATGTGTTCAATTCGAAGAACAATAAATGCAGGAATATGGCACTGTAATGTGTTCAATCCATGGAACAATAACTGCAGGAACACAGCACTTTAATGTGTTCAATTCAAAGAACAATAACTGCTGGAACTTTTTGACTGGGATCGGTGTTGGTTTAGTAATAGTGTTGGGCTGAATATGTGTTTAGCCACTGCTCATCCCAGTACTCCTGCAGAGCAGCAGTCATTTCAACAAAAACGCACAGAAGACGGGGTAAGGAGGTCAGAGGGCAAGGATACAGGAGAGGGAGCAAGACGTGTGGCACTGAAGGACGAGAAAATCACTTCAGGTTTAGAGAAGATGATCACCTGATAATGTTCTTCAAGAGTGATGCATAGACATGGTTTCCAACATGACCCATTCCAATCTGTAGGTGCTTATCCTGTCCTGGTTTTTCCTTTGCATTCTGGGACCTGCAGTTTGAGTTTTATAATGGGAAAAGCAGAACTACAAATGTCAGAATGCAAAGTGTATAAAACAGGAATGGATAAGCACCTACAGATTGTAAATGATCATGTTGGCAACTATGAAAGTAGATTGTTGGTTAGTTATTCAAGAGGGCAGCTCCCAGGTGAATGAGTCAAAAGAGGAGATGAGTTTGCTGAGAGAGGAGTCGAGTGTGAATTAGCAGGAACCAGGGAGTGACCCTTGCCGGTCCTCTGCTGGGAGTGCATGGTGAAGGCTAAACAAGTGTTCCAGGAAATTGGGATGGAAGAATCAGCAAATTGGGAGGCCTCCCATGAGAAGATAGATGGTGACGTGAATGCCAAGACATGAGAGAATCTAAAGGATGCAGGGATGATCCTCTGTGTCAAAGGTGGCAGAGATCAGTGAAAATGAGGATAGAGGTCAGATGGCATTGGTGGGCAGCAAGGAGGAAGTTGGTGGTCTTGAGTGTGCTGGCTCCATGGTGTGGTTATGGTATATTTGAAGACTACGCAATTGAGAACTTTAGAATAGTAAGGAAGGAGTAATGGGACAAAAGATGGCTACGATGTTGAGGTCAGCAGTCACTTATTTTTTATAAATACGAGTATGACGGTGGCCAGCTTGAAACAGATTGCAAGGATATTAGAGGAAAATGAAAGGTTGAGAAAAGAGCAGGTCGGGGGGGGAGCTCCTTCACTCTTTGAGGTGCAAAGTGGTTAACATTAGCAAAAGCAGGGTTTGAAGAATGGAGGATTGGTGAAAGCTCCATCATGGTGCTCGGTACAAAGCCTCATAGTGAGTGGAGAGTAGGGTGCAGCGAAGAGAAGGAAGGAGGATGAGGGAGAAAGTGGAAGGCAAGCATGACGCCCCATATCTTAGACATTTTGGAGGAGAATTAGCTGGCAATGTGGATAGCTGAGAGCGAGAGGAGAATGAGCTGGGTTGAGGAGGATATGCATAGACTAGTTGGTGAAGGCAAGCGTCCCCAAAAGGCATTGCCCTCCCCACAATGAGAGGCAATAAAAGACACACCCAAAAGGGAATGAGGCTAGGACCAAGTGCGGGTAAAAGTAAAAGGTTCTTTATCTAATCAAATAGGGCATGCAAAGGACTCTTCAAACTCCGAGAGCGCTCTGTCTGACAATAGCAAAGACAGTCTCATTTATTACAAAATTTCGTCATAGAAACTTACACACTATAGGGGGCACATATTTTAGGGATTGGGTGGCGTCGACTAACTATAGGTGCAGTTGTGACAAACCGCTCCGTGGTTGGTGGACATCAGCGTGGTGCCAATGTTGGGGGGATAGGTCAGCTGCGCTCAACGGGGTGGGGCTGCCAGGCCAGGCGCGGTCACTGTCGTTGATGGACGGGTGCCCTGACTTTCTGCCCTTGTGGCCACACATACAACATTCATTCATTTAGATAATTCCGGTTGTCCTGTAAATCCTGCACTAGGTTACTCTAAAGGTTAATAAGACACAGGAGGAATACATATAATGTGAGGCTTTACCAATACATCAAGACACTGTTACTTCTGACCTGTTGACCGGGTGTCATAAACCTGGGGGTCTGGTCTGAAGGCATGGGGTGAGCTGCACTGTCATTCTGGTCTCGTTAGATGTAGTAAAGAATTACTTTATGATGTGTTAGTACAGGGTTGAATATCTGTTTCCCAAGGCTCATTAACTTAGGCCCTTGGGGCGCTGGGGTTTTATGACCGGGTTGTAAATAATTCATTTCGCCGACCATGGCTGTCTGGGACATGGGGGGACGCGAATACTTGAAGCAGGTCCAGCAGAATGGAGGGAGGTGAGGCTGTGCTGCTCGCACACCAGCTTGTCCTGGCGTGGCTTGGTGGGAGGGGAGGGGAGATGGCCTTGGGTGTGTGTGTGTGGGCAATTCTCTGTGCTTAGACTGCACACTATGTAAAACAAGGAGATGATTAATAAAGTTGGCAATATTAAAATGATCACCCATTTCTACCGTCTATACATTCGTATATTATTTTATATTTGTCTACAATAATTTGGCAGTGTTACATACAACATTAAACATTGGACGACTATATTTTAGCAATGTCACACAGTATAACTGAATAACACATGAGGTAGCATTGTGTTTAATGGTGTACTCAGAGCATGGAAGCAATACATTCAGAGACGATAATACATGTTCATTCTGGCTTGTACATTTAAACGTGTCCCTCGATGCACATACACACATACACACATGCTTGCAGTAATGCTCCGTTTGCCTTCCTTTGTACTTAACAGCATACGTTAGTTAGCCCTAGGCGGTCAGTATCAATTTCTTTTCATTACACATGGTACCGTATATGAGCTGAGACCATGCTTGTTTTACCAAAACATATGAATTATTTCTTTCTTAAACATGGGTGTTCATATTTGATATAGAAACCTTTGTAAACCATCAGGCATTGGAGTGTGGTTGGACATCGACAAGGGTTCATAAAAAGAGGGTACTGACATCATATATTTTACATGTTACGGGTTAGGTGCAGGGTCGAGGACTGTTCTGTTAGGATGATTTTCTGTTATTTTCCAGACTTGAACCGCGAGTCAGGTCACTTCGGGGACAGTGATGTACTGCGGAAGGTAAATGATACAGTGTTTGTTCTGATACTTGTTTGTGTCTGGTTGCTCGTGAGAACGGGCCTTCAGCGGATCTGCCATGGAGCGGAGGTGCCAGGGGAAGAGCATGGCTCTCTGTGAGTGGGGGCCAAGCTGCAGCATTCGCAGGCAGGCTGTCTCATTGGGTTTCAGGTTGTCAGTATCTAAAATGGAGTCCTGATGCTTTCCAAAATGGTGTCCAAGGTACCGCATGATCAGTCCTGTGTGTCGATCAGTAGTCACCCCGTCACCTGGGCCCTGGTGACAGGGGGGCCCCTGACGAGCCACGAACCTCACAAGGTGGGGCATGCAGGGGAGGGGGGTCTCCTGGACCTATCCTGCCATACATTGGCCACGGCCAGCTTGCAAAAGTTAGAGCGAAGAGAAGAGATGAGGTTAGGGTAATAGTTGGGCTTAGCTGAGCCCACAGCAGTGCAGCCCCTCTGCCCCCACTCCACCCCCACCAGGCATGGCCAATAGGGAATGCTAACTGGCTTTCTGCAGGAAGAATATGTGCTCCTTTGCCACCTCTTCGGAGCATGTCTGACAGAAGTGTTGGGACATTACATTTTCAATGCCCCGGACATGCACAGTGTCTGCATGCCTGGGGATATAAATAGTTAGGCTCCCAACACTTCCTGTTTTCTGGCAGCATGCACAGATTTAGCTGAATGCAGAGCATAAGAAACAGGAGGAGTAAGGCAGGCAGATAGCAGCAGTGCTTAATTTGTAAAATAAAATAAGCACCAGGGCCCAAATATTTTATAGCACACCTGGGAAGCACTGTGGTGGGACACTCTTGGCCAGATGTTGCCATCGCCCACTGCTGCTCGCCACAGTGCCAGCATATTTAGGATAAAAGCTGCAACTTTCATCAGCTATTGTGGGTGATGGATACACTACCCATGGGAGATGTGCATTTTACACATACTACTCAACATAAAATAACGTAACATACTAATTGAAAACAAATGTTTGAGTGCTTCTTTAAACACATCATCATTGTTAACATTTTGCTCGGATTCTGTAGGCGGCAAGTGGAACATGTTGACCATCTATCCGCAGAAAAATAGAGCAAACATGCATGCTTTCCTCCATTGGTAAACTGATTGACAAAGGTAGGAAAAATCCTTCCTGAACTGATGAACTTGCCTGTCAAACACTGCAGCAAAATATTGATGTTTAGGTTGACACATGTGATAGGCACTCCTCTTAGGCAGTGGCCTTTTCCTGGCTTACACCTGTGTCGGTGCTGCTGGCTGTTGACTGTCCTCTTGCTGTCAACCTACAGTGTTCTGGTAGTGTTGCTGGCTACTACCGCTGTGGGGCTGCACAAATGTTATTTTGGATGACTGGAGCATTGCGTGAGCATGACCACCACAAGCACACTGCATTGTCACGTTCCAACTGATTGTTATCCATGAAAATGGATAATTAGCACTGCACTTCCCGCTTGGGTCATTTGGTTCATGAATAACAACGAGCTGGCTCAGGACGGAGATACTGTGCACAGTGCACCGTGTTGTTGCTTGTTGTGTGACAACTGAATGAGAGATAAAATAATAAAGTGGCCAAAACAGCACATCATAATCAGAATGAGTCTGAGAAAATAAGTGCTGGGGCTCAGAACTAAGTGCTTGCGCTGAGTCCTGGCAAACACCCCCCAAATTAATCACTGGATAGCAGGCAGATAAGTAACAAGAACACAGTGTATGAGTGTGAGAAAGTTGTGCATGTAAGTGAGTGCCTGTGAGTGTTTGCATGTGCGTGTTTGTGTGTATGCATGCATACAAGTTGGTGTGCTTGTTTGAATATGAATGTGAAAGTTTGTACATACATGCTTGTGCCTCAGGAAAGGACAAATTATTGTTGTGGCTCTATCAGCATGAAAGTGTTTTTCTGTGACAACACATACATATAATGTGAGCATAGGCATCAAGAAAACATGTTACAGTGTCAATGCTTGCATATTGTCTGGATAGAGGCATCATGAACATGTATTTGACTGAAAAACGCTGGCATATATTATGAGCACAGGCATCACAAACGCATGTTGCACTGCCAATGAAGGTGTATATTGTGAGCACGTGCATCACAGAAATGTTTTTTATGGGGCAATTCTGGAATATCGGTACAAGCATCATAGAAATGTGCTTTGCAAGGATATGTGGAGCACACTTTAGGCACAGGCATCTGGGAATATTTGTGCTACTCTTGCAATACTGGCTTATACTGTGTACAAAACCATCCTGAACTTAGTTTTACAGTGGAAATGTTGGCATACCTTGTGCACAGAGGAACCATGAAAATGCTTTGGAGTACTAATTCTGGCATATATTATATGGCTTTTTACCTAATCTATGTGTTTACCATTTCAACTCATTTTAAAAAACATTTCCCCAGCGATACAATTCCCCTAAACTATCATTGGTTGGTTTGGGCTCACTCAATATGCTCCATCAAGCCAATTTTTGAAAAAAATGTACACGCCTCCATTAACAAAATTCGGCAGCCACCCCTCACTACCTTCTTTGATATTAAAGTGTACAATATTCAGAAAAACCATTGCCCTTCAGCTAAAATTCTAAAAGCCCATGTCACAACCATACCCACAAGTGTGGTGAAAAACATGATGCTCCAGCAAGAGAGTCTATTGCTCCTATACGATGCTGCAGCAAAAGTGTCCATTGCTCCTAGATGATGCTGCAGCAAGAGCGTCTATTGCTCCCAGATGATGCTGCAGCAAGAGCATCTATTGCTCTTATACGATGCTCCAGCAAGAGCGTCTATTGCTCCTAGATGATGCTCCAGCAAGAGCTTCTATTGCTCCTAGATGATGCTCCAGCAAGAGCGTCTATTGCTCCTAGATGATGCTCCAGCAGGAGCATCTATTGCTCACAAATGAGGCACCAGCAAGAGTGTCTATTGCTCCTAGGTGATGCTCCAGCAAGAGCGTCTATTCCTCCCAGATGATGCTCCAGCAAGAGCGTCTATTGCTTCCAGATGAGGCACCAGCAAGACCATCTATTGCTCCTAGATGATGCTCCAGCATGAGCGTCTATTTCTCCCAGATGATGCTGCAGCAAGAGTGTCTATTGCTCTTATACGATGCTCCAGCAAGAGCGTATATTGCTCCTAGATGATGCTTCAGCAAGAGCGTCTATTGCTCCTAGATGATGTTCCCACAAGAGCGTCTATTCCTCCCCGATGATGCTGCAGCAAGAGCGCCTATTGCTCTTATATGATGCTCCAGCAAGAGCGTCTATTGCTCCTAGATGATGCTCCAGCAAGAGCTTCAATTGCTCCCAGATGATGCTCCAGCAAGAGCGTCTATTGCTCCCAGATGAGGCACCAGCAAGAGCGTCTATTGCTCCTAGATGATGCTCCAGCAAGAGTGTCTATTGCTCCCAGATGAGGCACCAGCAAGAGCGTCTATTGCTCCTAGTTGATGCTCCAGCAAAAGCGTCTATTGCTCCCAGATGAGGCACCAGCAAGAGCATCTATTGCTCCTAGATGATGCTCCAGCAAGAGCGTCTATTGCTCCCAGATGATGCTCCTGCAAGAGCGTCTATTGCTCCCAGATGAGGCACCAGCAAGAGCGTATATTGCTCCTAGATGATGCTCCATCAAAAGCGTCTATTTCTCCCAGATGAGGCACCAGCAAGAGCATCTATTGCTCCTAGATGATGCTCCAGCAAGAGCATCTATTGCTCCCAGATGATGCTCCTGCAAGAGCGTCTATTGCTCCCAGATGAGGCACCAGCAAGAGCGGCTATTGCTCCTAGATGATGCTCCAGCAAGAGTGTCTATTGCTCCCAGATGAGGCACCAGCAAGACCATCTATTGCTCCTAGATGATGCTCCAGCATGAGCGTCTATTTCTCCCAGATGATGCTGCAGCAAGAGTGTCTATTGCTTGTATACGATGCTCCAGCAAGAGCGTATATTGCTCCTAGATGATGCTTCAGCAAGAGCGTCTATTGCTCCTAGATGATGCTCCCACAAGAGCGTCTATTCCTCCCCGATGATGCTGCAGCAAGAGCGCCTATTTATTTTATATGATGCTCCAGCAAGAGCGTCTATTGCTCCTAGATGATGCTCCAGCAAGAGCTTCTATTGCTCCCAGATGATGCTCCAGCAAGAGCGTCTATTGCTCACAGATGAGGCACCAGCAAGAGCGTCTATTGCTCCTAGATGATGCTCCAGCAAGAGTGTCTATTGCTCCCAGATGAGGCACCAGCAAGAGCGTCTATTGCTCCTAGTTGATGCTCCAGCAAAAGCGTCTATTGCTCCCAGATGAGGCACCAGCAAGAGCATCTATTGCTCCTAGATGATGCTCCAGCAAGAGCGTCTATTGCTCCCAGATGATGCTCCTGCAAGAGCGTCTATATCTCCCAGATGAGGCACCAGCAAGAGCGGCTATTGCTCCTAGATGATGCTCCAGCAAGAGTGTCTATTGCTCCCAGATGAGGCACCAGCAAGATTGTCTATTGCTCCTAGATGATGCTCCATCAAGAGCGTCTATTCCTCCCAGATGATGCTCCAGCAAGAGCGTCTATTGCTTCCAGATGAGGCACCAGCAAGAGCGTCTATTGCTCCCAAAAGATGCTCTAGCAAGAGCGTCTATTGCTCCCAGATGAGGCACCAGCAAGAGCGTCTATTCCTCCCAGATGATGCTGCAGCAAAAGAGTCTATTGCTCTTATATGATGCGCCAGCAAGAGCGTCTATTGCTCCTAGATGATGCTCCAGCAAGAGCGTCTATTGATCCTAGAAGATGCTCCAGAAAGAGCATCTATTGCTCCCAGATGAGGCACCAGCAAGAGCGTCTATTGCTCCTAGATGATGCTCCAGCAAGAGCGTCTATTGCACCTAGATGATTCTCCAGCAAGAGGTCTATTGCTCCCAGATGAGGCACCAGCAAGAGCGTCTATTGCTCCTAGATTATGCTCCAGCAAGAGTGTCTATTCCTCCCAGATAACGCTCCAGCAAGACCGTCTATTGCTCCTATACGATGCTCCAGCAAGAGCATCTATCGCTCCTATACGATGCTCCAGCAAGGGCGTCTATTGCTCCTAGATGATGCTCCAGCAAGAGGGTCTATTCCTCCCAGATGATGCTCCAGCAAGAGCATCTATTGCTCCCAGATGAGGCACCAGCAAGAGCGTCTATTGCTCCCAGATGAGGCACCAGCAAGAGCGTCTATTGTTCCTAGATGATGCACCAGCAAAAGCATCTATTGCTCCTAGATGATGCTCCAGCAAGATTGTCTATTCCTCCCAGATGATAATGCAGAAAGAGTGTATATTGCTCTTATACGATGCTCCAGCAAGAGCGTCTATTGCACCTAGATGATGCTCCAGCAAGAGCGTCTATTGCTCCCAGATGATGCTCCAGCAAGAGCGTCTATTGCTCCCAGATGATGCTCCAGCAAGAGCGTCTATTGCTCCTAGATGAGGCTCCAGCAAGAGTGTCTATTGCTCCCAGATGAGGCACCAGCAAGAGCGTCTATTGTTCCTAGATGATGCACCAGCAAAAGCATCTATTGCTCCTAGATGATGCTCCAGCAAGAGTGTTTATTGCTCCCAGATGAGGCACCAGCAAGAGCTTCTATTGCTCCTAGATGATGCTCCAGCAAGAGTGTTTATTGCTCCCAGGTGAGGCACCAGCAAGAGCGTCTATTGCTCCTAGATGATGCACCAGCAAGAGCGTCTATTGCTCCTAGATGATGCTCCAGCAATAGCGTGTATTGTTCCTAGATGAGGCACCAGCAAGAGCGTCTATTGCTGCTAGATGATGCACCAGCAAGAGCGTGTATTGCTCCTAGATGATGTTAGAGCAATAGTGTCTATTGCTCCTAGATGATACACCAGCAAGAGCGTCTATTGCTCCTAGATGATGCTGCAGAAAGAATGTATTGCTCCCAGATGAGGCACCAGCAAGAGCGTCTATTGCTCCTAGATGATGCTCCAGGAAGAGTGTGTATTGCTCCTAGATGATGCACCAGCAAGAGTGTCTATTTCCCCTAGATGATGCTGCAGCAAGAGCGTCTATTCCTCACAGATGATGCTCCAGCAAGAGCGTCTATTCCTCACAGATGATGCTTGAGCAAGAGTGTCTATTGCTCCTAGATGATGCTCCAACAAGAGCATCTATTGCTCCTAGATGATGCTCCAGAAAGAGCATCTATTACCCCCAGATGATGCACCTGCAAGACCGTCTATTGCTCCCAGATGATGCTCCAGCAAGAGCGTCTATAGCTCCTGTACGATGATCCATCAAGAGCATCTATTGCTCCTATATAATGCTCCAGCAAGAGCGTCTATTGCTTCTAGATGATGCTCCAGCAAGAGCGTCTATTCCTCCCAGATGATGCTCCAGCAAGAGCGTCTATTATGCCCAGATGAGGCACCAGCAAGAGCGTCTATTGCTCCTAGATGATGCTCCCACAAGAGCGTCTATTCCTCCCCGATGATGCTGCAGCAAGAGCGCCTATTGCTCTTATACGATGCTCCAGCAAGAGCGTCTATTGCTCCTAGATGATGCTCCAGCAAGAGCTTCTATTGCTCCCAGATGATGCTCCAGCAAGAGTGTCTATTGCTTCCAGATGAGGCACCAGCAAGAGCGTCTATTCCTCCCAGTTGATGCTCCAGCAATAGCGTCTATTGCTCCCAGATGAGGCACCAGCAAGAGCGTCTATTGCTCCTAGATGATGCTCCAGCAAGAGCGTCTATTGGTCCCAGATGATGCTCCTACAAGAGCGTCTATTGCTCCCAGATGAGGCACCAGCAAGAGCGGCTATTGCTCCCAGATGAGGCACCAACAAGAGCGTCCATTGTTCCCAGAAGATGCTCCAGCAAGAGCGTCTATTGCTCCCAGATGAGGCACCAGCAAGAGCGTCTATTCCTCCCAGATGATGCTGCAGCATAAGAGTCTATTGCTCTTATATGATGCACCAGCAAGAGCGTCTATTGCTACTAGATGATGCTCCAGCAAGAGCATCTATTGCTGCCAGAGGATGCTCCATCAAGAGCGTATATTGATCCTAGTTGATGCTCCAGCAAGAGCGTCTATTGCTCCTAGAAGATGCTCCAGCAAGAGCATCTATTGCTCCCAGATGCGGCACCAGCAAGAGCGTCTATTGCTCCCAGAAGATGCTCCAGCAAGAGTGTCTATTGCTTCCAGATGAGGCACCAGCAAGATTGTCTATTGCTCCTAGATGATGCTCCAGCAAGAGCATTTATTCCTCCCAGATGATGCTCAAGCAAGAGCGTCTATTGCTCCCAGATGAGGCACCAGCAAGAGCGTCTATTGCTCCCAGAAGATGCTCCAGCAAGAGCGTCTATTGCTCCCAGATGAGGCACCAGCAAGAGCGTCTATTCCTCCCAGATGATGCTGCAGCAAAAGAGTGTATTGCTCTTATATGATGTGCCAGCAAGAGCGTCTATTGCTCCTAGATGATGCTCCAGCAAGAGCGTCTATTGCTGCCAGATGATGCTCCAGCAAGAGTGTATATTTCTCCTAGATGATGCTCCAGCAAGAGAGTCTATTGCTCCTAGAAGATGCTCCAGCAAGAGCATCTATTGCTCCCAGATGAGGCACCAGCAAGAGCGTCTATTGCTCCCAGAAGATGCTCCAGCAAGAGCGTCTATTGCTCCCAGATGATGCTCCTGCAAGAGCGTCTATTGCTCCCAGATGAGGCACCAGCAAGAGCGGCTATTGCTCCTAGATGATGCTCCAGCAAGAGTGTCTATTGCTCCCAGATGAGGCACCAGCAAGACCATCTATTGCTCCTAGATGATGCTCCAGCATGAGCGTCTATTTCTCCCAGATGATGCTGCAGCAAGAGTGTCTATTGCTCTTATACGATGCTCCAGCAAGAGCGTATATTGCTCCTAGATGATACTTCAGTAAGAGCGTCTATTGCTCCTAGATGATGCTCCCACAAGAGCGTCTATTCCTCCCCGATGATGCTGCAGCAAGAGCGCCTATTGCTCTTATATGATGCTCCAGCAAGAGCGTCTATTGCTCCTAGATGATGCTCCAGCAAGAGCTTTTATTGCTCCCAGATGATGCTCCAGCAAGAGCGTCTATTGCTCACAGATGAGGCACCAGCAAGAGCGTCTATTGCTCCTAGATGATGCTCCAGCAAGAGTGTCTATTGCTCCCAGATGAGGCACCAGCAAGAGCGTCTATTGCTCCTAGTTGATGCTCCAGCAAAAGCGTCTATTGCTCCCAGATGAGGCACCAGCAAGAGCATCTATTGCTCCTAGATGATGCTCCAGCAAGAGCGTCTATTGCTCCGAGATGATGCTCCTGCAAGAGCGTCTATATCTCCCAGATGAGGCACCAGCAAGAGCGGCTATTGATCCTAGATGATGCTCCAGCAAGAGTGTCTATTGCTCCCAGATGAGGCACCAGCAAGATTGTCTATTGCTCCTAGATGATGCTCCATCAAGAGCGTCTATTCCTCCCAGATGATGCTCCAGCAAGAGCGTCTATTGCTTCCAGATGAGGCACCAGCAAGAGCGTCTATTGTTCCCAGATGATGCTGCAGCAAAAGAGTCTATTGCTCTTATATGATGCGCCAGCAAGAGCGTCTATTGCTCCTAGATGATGCTCCAGCAAGAGCGTCTATTGCTCCTAGAAGATGCTCCAGAAAGAGCATCTATTGCTCCCAGATGAGGCACCAGCAAGAGCGTCTATTGCTCCTAGATGATGCTCCAGCAAGAGCGTCTATTGCACCTAGATGATTCTCCAGCAAGAGGTCTATTGCTCCCAGATGAGGCACCAGCAAGAGCGTCTATTGCTCCTAGATTATGCTCCAGCAAGAGTGTCTATTCCTCCCAGATGGTGCTCCAGCAAGACCGTCTATTGCTCCTATACGATGCTCCAGCAAGAGCATCTATCGCTCCTATACGATGCTCCAGCAAGGGCGTCTATTGATCCTAGATGATGCTCCAGCAAGAGGGTCTATTCCTCCCAGATGATGCTCCAGCAAGAGCATCTATTGCTCCCAGATGAGGCACCAGCAAGAGCGTCTATTGCTCCTAGGTGATGCTCCAGCAAGATTGTCTATTCCTCCCAGATGATAATGCAGAAAGAGTGTCTATTGCTCTTATACGATGCTCCAGCAAGAGCGTCTATTGCACCTAGATGATGATCCAGCAAGAGCGTCTATTGCTCCCAGATGATGCTCCAGCAAGAGCGTCTATTGCTCCTAGATGAGGCTCCAGCAAGAGTGTCTATTGCTCCCAGATGAGGCACCAGCAAGAGCGTCTATTGTTCCTAGATGATGCACCAGCAAAAGCATCTATTGCTCCTAGATGATGCTCCAGCAAGAGTGTCTATTGCTCCCCGATGAGGCACCAGCAAGAGCTTCTATTGCTCCTAGATGATGCTCCAGCAAGAGTGTTTATTGCTCCCAGGTGAGGCACCAGCAAGAGCGTCTATTGCTCCTAGATGATGCACCAGCAAGAGCGTCTATTGCTCCTAGATGATGCTCCAGCAATAGCGTGTATTGTTCCTAGATGAGGCACCAGCAAGAGCGTCTATTGCTGCTAGATGATGCACCAGCAAGAGCGTGTATTGCTCCTAGATGATGTTAGAGCAATAGTGTCTATTGCTCCTAGATGATACACCAGCAAGAGCGTCTATTGCTCCTAGATGATGCTGCAGAAAGAATGCATTGCTCCCAGATGAGGCAGCAGCAAGAGAGTCTATTGCTCCTAGATGATGCTCCAGCAAGAGTGTGTATTGCTCCTAGATGATGCACCAGCAAGAGTGTCTATTTCCCCTAGATGATGCTGCAGCAAGAGCGTCTATTCCTCACAGATGATGCTCCAGCAAGAACGTCTATTCCTCACAGATGATGCTTGAGCAAGAGTGTCTATTGCTCCTAGATGATGCTCCAACAAGAGCATCTATTGCTCCTAGATGATGCTCCAGAAAGAGCATCTATTACCCCCAGATGATGCACCTGCAAGACCGTCTATTGCTCCCAGATGATGCTCCAGCAAGAGCGTCTATAGCTCCTGTACGATGATCCATCAAGAGCATCTATTGCTCCTATATAATGCTCCAGCAAGAGCGTCTATTGCTTCTAGATGATGCTCCAGCAAGAGCGTCTATTCCTCCCAGATGATGGTCCAGCAAGAGCGTCTATTGCTCCCAGATGAGGCACCAACAAGAGCGTCCATTGTTCCCAGAAGATGCTCCAGCAAGAGCGTCTATTGCTCCCAGATGAGGCACCAGCAAGAGCGTCTATTCCTCCCAGATGATGCTGCAGATAAGAGTCTATTGCTCTTATATGATGCACCAGCAAGAGCGTCTATTGCTCCTAGATGATGCTCCAGCAAGAGCATCTATTGCTGCCAGATGATGCTCCATCAAGAGCGTAAATTGCTCCTAGATGATGCTCCAGCAAGAGCGTCTATTGCTCCTAGAAGATGCTCCAGCAAGAGCGTCTATTCCTCCCAGATGATTCTCCAGCAAGAGCGTCTATTATGCCCAGATGAGGCACCAGCAAGAGCGTCTATTGCTCCTAGATGATGCTCCCACAAGAGCGTCTATTCCTCCCCGATGATGCTGCAGCAAGAGTGCCTATTGCTCTTATACGATGCTCCAGCAAGAGCGTCTATTGCTCCTAGATGATGCTCCAGCAAGAGCTTCTATTGCTCCCAGATGATGCTCCAGCAAGAGTGTCTATTGCTCCCAGATGAGGCACCAGCAAGAGCGTCTATTCCTCCCAGTTGATGCTCCAGCAATAGCGTCTATTGCTCCCAGATGAGGCACCAGCAAGAGCGTCTATTGCTCCTAGATGATGCTCCAGCAAGAGCGTCTATTGGTCCCAGATGATGCTCCTACAAGAGCGTCTATTGCTCCCAGATGAGGCACCAGCAAGAGCGGCTATTGCTCCTAGATGATGCTCCAGCAAGAGTGTCTATTGCTCCCAGATGAGGCACCAGCAAGATTGTCTATTGCTCCTAGATGATGCTCCATCAAGAGCATCTATTCCGCCCAGATGATGGTCCAGCAAGAGCGTCTATTGCTCCCAGATGAGGCACCAACAAGAGCGTCCATTGTTCCCAGAAGATGCTCCAGCAAGAGCGTCTATTGCTCCCAGATGAGGCACCAGCAAGAGCGTCTATTCCTCCCAGATGATGCTGCAGCATAAGAGTCTATTGCTCTTATATGATGCACCAGCAAGAGCGTCTATTGCTCCTAGATGATGCTCCAGCAAGAGCATCTATTGCTGCCAGATGATGCTCCATCAAGAGCGTATATTGCTCCTAGATGATGCTCCAGCAAGAGCGTCTATTGCTCCTAGAAGATGCTCCAGCAAGAGCATCTATTGCTCCCAGATGCGGCACCAGCAAGAGCGTCTATTGCTCCCAGAAGATGCTCCAGCAAGAGTGTCTATTGCTTCCAGATGAGGCACCAGCAAGATTGTCTATTGCTCCTAGATGATGCTCCATCAAGAGCATCTATTCCTCCCAGATGATGCTCCAGCAAGAGCGTCTATTGCTCCCAGATGAGGCACCAGCAAGAGCGTCTATTGCTACCAGAAGATGCTCCAGCAAGAGCGTCTATTGCTCCCAGATGAGGCACCAGCAAGAGCGTCTATTCCTCCCAGATGATGCTGCAGCAAAAGAGTGTATTGCTCTTATATGATGCGCCAGCAAGAGCGTCTATTGCTCCTAGATGATGCTCCAACAAGAGCGTCTATTGCTGCCAGATGATGCTCCAGCAAGAGCGTATATTGCTCCTAGATGATGCTCCAGCAAGAGAGTCTATTGCTCCTAGAAGATGCTCCAACAAGAGCATCTATTGCTCCCAGATGAGGCACCAGCAAGAGCGTCTATTGCTCCCAGAAGATGCTCCAGCAAGAGAGTCTATTGCTCCCAGATGAGGCACCAGCAAGAGCGTCTATTGCTCCTAGATGATGCACCAGCAAGAGCGTGTATTGCTCCTAGATGATGTTCCAGCAAGAGCATCTATTCCTCCCAGATGATGCTGTAGAAAGAGTCGCTATTGCTCCCAGATGATGCTCCAGGAAGAGCGTGTATTGCTCCTAGATGATGCACCAGCAAGAGCGTCTATTGCCCCCAGATGATGCTGCAGCAAGAGTGTCTATTCCTCACAGATGATACTGCAGCAAGAGCGTCTATTGCTCCTAGATGATGCTCCAGCAAGAGCGTCTATTCCTCCCAGATGATGCTCCAGCAAGAGCATCTATTGCTCCCAAATGAGGAACCAGCAAGAGTGTCTATTTCTCCTAGGTGATGCTCCAGCAAGAGCGTCTATTCCTCCCAGATGATGCTGCAGAAAGAGCATCGATTGCTCTTATACGATGCTCCAGCAAGAGCATCTATTACTCCTAGATGATGCTCCAGCAAGAGCGTCTATTACTCCCAGATGATGCTCCAGCAAGAGCGTCTATTGCTCCTAGATGATGCTCCAGCAAGAGTGTCTATTGCTCCCAGATGAGGCACCAGCAAGAGCGTCTATTGCTCCTAGATGATGCACCAGCAAGAGCATCTATTGCTCCTAGATGATGCTCCAGCAAGAGTGTTTATTGCTCCCAGATGAGGCACCAGCAAGAGCGTCTATTCCTCCCAGATGATGCTCCAGGAAGAGCATGTATTGTTCCTAGATGATGCTCCAGCAAGAGCGTCTATTCCTCCCAGATGAAGCTGCAGAAAGAGTGTCTACTGCTCCCAGATGAGGCACCAGCAAGAGCGTCTATTGTTCCTAGATGATGCACCAGCAAGAGCGTGTATTGCTCCTAGATGATGTTCCAGCAAGAGCATCTATTCCTCCCAGATGAAGCTGCAGAAAGAGTGTCTATTGCTCCCAGATGAGGCACCAGCAAGAGCGTCTATTGCTCCTAGATGATTCACCAGCAAGAGTGTGTATTGCTCCTAGATGATGTTCCAGCAAGAGCATCTATTCCTCCCAGATGATGCTGCAGAAAGAGTGTCTATTGCTCCCAGATGAGGCTCCAGCAAGAGCGTGTATTGCTCCTAGATGATGCACCAGCAAGAGTGTCTATTGCCCCCAGATGTTGCTGGAGCCAGAGTGTCTATTCCTCACAGATGATGCTCCAGCAAGAGCGTCTTTTCCTCACAGATGATGCTGCAGCAAGAGCGTCTATTGCTCCTAGATGATGCTCCAGCCAGAGCATCTATTGCTCCTAGATGATGCTCCAGCAAGAGAGTCTATTCCTCCCAGATGATGCTCCAGCAAGAGCATCTATTGCTCCCAGATGAGGAACCAGCAAGAGTGTCTATAGCTCCTAAGTGATGCTCCAGCAAGAGCGTCTATTCCTCCCAGATGATGGTCCAGCAAGAGCGTCTATTGCTCCCAGATGAGGCACCAACAAGAGCGTCCATTGTTCCCAGAAGATGCTCCAGCAAGAGCGTCTATTGCTCCCAGATGAGGCACCAGCAAGAGCGTCTATTCCTCCCAGATGATGCTGCAGCATAAGAGTCTATTGCTCTTATATGATGCACCAGCAAGAGCGTCTATTGCTCCTAGATGATGCTCCAGCAAGAGCATCTATTGCTGCCAGATGATGCTCCATCAAGAGCGTATATTGCTCCTAGATGATGCTCCAGCAAGAGCGTCTATTGCTCCTAGAAGATGCTCCAGCAAGAGCATCTATTGCTCCCAGATGCGGCACCAGCAAGAGCGTCTATTGCTCCCAGAAGATGCTCCAGCAAGAGTGTCTATTGCTTCCAGATGAGGCACAAGCAAGATTGTCTATTGCTCCTAGATGATGCTCCATCAAGAGCATCTATTCCTCCCAGATGATGCTCCAGCAAGAGCGTCTATTGCTCCCAGATGAGGCACCAGCAAGAGCGTCTATTGCTCCCAGATGAGGCAACAGCAAGAGCGTCTATTGCTCCTAGATGATGCACCAGCAAGAGCGTGTATTGCTCCTAGATGATGTTCCAGCAAGAGCATCTATTCCTCCCAGATGATGCTGCAGAAAGAGTGTCTATTGCTCCCAGATAAGGCTCCAGCAAGAGCGTGTATTGCTCCTAGATGATGCACCAGCAAGAGTGTCTATTGCCCCCAGATGTTGCTGGAGCCAGAGTGTCTATTCCTCACAGATGATGCTCCAGCAAGAGCGTCTTTTCCTCACAGATGATGCTGCAGCAAGAGCGTCTATTGCTCCTAGATGATGCTCCAGCCAGAGCATCTATTGCTCCTAGATGATGCTCCAGCAAGAGAGTCTATTCCTCCCAGATGATGCTCCAGCAAGAGCATCTATTGCTCCCAGATGAGGAACCAGCAAGAGTGTCTATTGCTCCTAAGTGATGCTCCAGCAAGATCGTCTATTCCTCCCAGATGATGGTCCAGCAAGAGCGTCTATTGCTCCCAGATGAGGCACCAACAAGAGCGTCCATTATTCCCAGAAGATGCTCCAGCAAGAGCGTCTATTGCTCCCAGATGAGGCACCAGCAAGAGTGTCTATTCCTCCCAGATGATGCTGCAGCATAAGAGTCTATTGCTCTTATATGATGCACCAGCAAGAGCGTCTATTGCTCCTAGATGATGCTCCAGCAAGAGCATCTATTGCTGCCAGATGATGCTCCATCAAGAGCGTATTTTGCTCCTAGATGATGCTCCAGCAAGAGCGTCTATTGCTCCTAGAAGATGCTCCAGCAAGAGCATCTATTGCTCCCAGATGCGGCACCAGCAAGAGCGTCTATTGCTCCCAGAAGATGCTCCAGCAAGAGTGTCTATTGCTTCCAGATGAGGCACCAGCAAGATTGTCTATTGCTCCTAGATGATGCTCCATCAAGAGCATCTATTCCTCCCAGATGATGCTCCAGCAAGAGTGTCTATTGCTCCCAGATGAGGCACCAGCAAGAGCGTCTATTGCTCCCAGAAGATGCTCCAGCAAGAGCGTCTATTGCTCCCAGTTGAGGCACCAGCAAGAGCGTCTATTCCTCCCAGATGATGCTGCAGCAAAAGAGTGTATTGCTCTTATATGATGCGCCAGCAAGAGCGTCTATTGCTCCTAGATGATGCTCCAACAAGAGCGTCTATTGCTGCCAGATGATGCTCCAGCAAGAGCGTATATTGCTCCTAGATGATGCTCCAGCAAGAGAGTCTATTGCTCCTAGAAGATTCTCCAGCAAGAGCATCTATTGCTCCCAGATGAGGCACCAGCAAGAGCGTCTATTGCTCCAAGAAGATGCTCCAGCAAGAGCGTCTATTGCTCCCAGATGATGCTCCAGCAAGAGCGTGTATTGTTCCTAGATGATGCTCCAGCAAGAGCATCTATTCCTCCCAGATGAAGCTGCAGAAAGAGTGTCTATTGCTCCCAGATGAGGCACCAGCAAGAGCGTCTATTGCTCCTAGATGATGCACCAGCAAGAGCGTGTATTGCTCCTAGATGATGTTCCAGCAAGAGCATCTATTCCTCCCAGATGATGCTGTAGAAAGAGTCGCTATTGCTCCCAGATGATGCTCCAGGAAGAGCGTGTATTGCTCCTAGATGATGCACCAGCAAGAGCGTCTATTGCCCCCAGATGATGCTGCAGCAAGAGTGTCTATTTCTCACAGATGATGCTGCAGCAAGAGCGTCTATTGCTCCTAGATGATGCTCCAGCAAGAGCGTCTATTCCTCCCAGATGATGCTCCAGCAAGAGCATCTATTTTTCCCAAATGAGGAACCAGCAAGAGTGTCTATTTCTCCTAGGTGATGCTCCAGCAAGAGCGTCTATTCCTCCCAGATGATGCTGCAGAAAGAGCATCGATTGCTCCTATACGATGCTCCAGCAAGAGCATCTATTACTCCTAGATGATGCTCCAGCAAGAGCGTCTATTACTCCCAGATGATGCTCCAGCAAGAGCGTCTATTGCTCCTAGATGATGCTCCAGCAAGAGTGTCTATTGCTCCCAGATGAGGCACCAGCAAGAGCGTCTATTGCTCCTAGATGATGTACCGGCAAGAGCATCTATTGCTCCTAGATGATGCTCCAGCAAGAGTGTTTATTGCTCCCAGATGAGGCACCAGCAAGAGCGTCTATTCCTCCCAGATGAAGCTGCAGAAAGAGTGTCTATTGCTCCCAGACGAGGCACCAGCAAGAGCGTCTATTGTTCCTAGATGATGCACCAGCAAGAGCGTGTATTGCTCCTAGATGATGTTCCAGCAAGAGCATCTATTCCTCCCAGATGAAGCTGCAGAAAGAGTGTCTATTGCTCCCAGATGAGGCACCAGCAAGAGCGTCTATTGCTCCTAGATGATGCACCAGCAAGAGCGTGTATTGCTCCTAGATGATGTTCCAGCAAGAGCATCTATTCCTCCCAGATGATGCTGCAGAAAGAGTGTCTATTGCTCCCAGATGAGGCTCCAGCAAGAGCGTGTATTGCTCCTAGATGATGCACCAGCATGAGTGTCTATTGCCCCCAGATGTTGCTGGAGAAAGAGTGTCTATTCCTCACAGATGATGCTCCAGCAAGAGCGTCTTTTCCTCACAGATGATGCTGCAGCAAGAGCGTCTATTGCTCCTAGATGATGCTCCAGCCAGAGCATCTATTGCTCCTAGATGATGCTCCAGCAAGAGAGTCTATTCCTCCCAGATGATGCTCCAGCAAGAGCATCTATTGCTCCCAGATGAGGAACCAGCAAGAGTGTCTATTGCTCCTGGGTGATGCTCCAGCAAGAGCGTCTATTCCTCCCAGATGATGCTGCAGAAAGAGCATCTATTGCTCTTATACAATGCTCCAGCAAGAGCGTCTAATGCTCCTAGATGATGCTCCAGCAAGAGCGTCTATTGCTCCCAGATGATGCTCCAGCAAGTGCGGCTATTGCTCCTAGATGATGCTCCAGCAAGGATGTCTATTGCTCCCAGATGAGGCACCAGCAAGAGCATCTATTGCTCCTAGATGATGCTCCAGCAAGAGTGTTTATTGCTCCCAGATGAGGCACCAGCAAGAGCATCTATTGCTCCTAGATGATGCTCCAGCAAGAGTTTTTATTGCTCCCAGATGAGGCACCAGCAAGAGCGTCTATTGCTGCTAGATGATGCACCAGCAAGAGCGTGTATTGCTCCTAGTTGATGCTCCAGCAATAGCGTCTATTGCTCCCAGATGAGGCACCAGCAAGAGCGTCTATTGCTCCCAGAAGATGCTCCAGCAAGAGTGTCTATTGCTCCCAGATGAGGCACCAGCAAGATTGTCTATTGCTCCTAGATGATGCTCCATCAAGAGCATCTATTCCTCCCAGATGAAGCTCCAGCAAGAGCGTCTATTGCTCCTAGATGAGGCACCAGCAAGAGCGTCTATTGCTCCCAGAAGATGCTCCAGCAAGAGCGTCTATTGCTCCCAGATGAGGTACCAGCAAGAGCGTCTATTCCTCCCAGATGATGCTGCAGCAAAAGAGTCTATTGTTCTTATATGATGCGCCAGCAAGAGCGTCTATTGCTCCTAGATGATGCTCCAGCAAGAGCGTCTATTGCTGCCAGATGATGCTCCAGCAAGAGCGTATATTGCTCCTAGATGATGCTCCAGCAAGAGCGTCTATTGCTCCTAGAAGATGCTCCAGCAAAAGCATCTATTGCTCCCAGATGAGGCACCAGCAAGAGCGTCTATTGCTCCCAGAAGATGCTCCAGCAAGAGCGTCTATTGCTCCTAGATGATGCTCCAGCAAGAGCGTCTATTGCTCCCAGATGATGCTCCTGCAAGAGCGTCTATTGCTGCCAGATGAGGCACCAGCAAGAGCGGCTATTGCTCCTAGATGATGCTCCAGCAAGAGTGTCTATTGCTCCCAGATGAGGCAACAGCAAGATTATCTATTGCTCCTAGATGATGCTCCATCAAGAGCATCTATTCCTCCCAGATGTGCTCCAGCAAGAGCGTCTATTGCTCCCAGAAGGTGCTCCAGCAAGAGCGTCTATTGCTCCCAGATGAGGCACCAGCAAGAGCGTCTATTCCTCCCAGATGATGCTGCAGCAAAAGAGGCTATTGCTTTTATATGATGCGCCAGCAAGAGCGTCTATTGCTCCTAGATGATACTCCAGCAAGAGTGTTTATTGCTGCAAGATGATGCTCCAGCAAGAGCGTATATTGCTCCTAGATGATGCTCCAGCAAGAGCGTCTATTGCTCCTAGAAGATGCTCCAGCAAGAGCATCTATTGCTCCCAGATGAGGCACCAGCAAGAGCATCCATTGCTCCCAGAAGATGCTCCAGCAAGAGTGTCTATTGCTCCCAGATGAGGCACCAGCAAGATTGTCTATTGCTCCTAGATGATGCTCCATCAAGAGCATCTATTCCTCCCAGATGAAGCTCCAGCAAGAGCGTCTATTCCTCCCAGATGAAGCTGCAGAAAGAGTGTCTACTGCTCCCAGATGAGGCACCAGCAAGAGCGTCTATTGCTCCTAGATGATGCACCAGCAAGAGCGTGTATTGCTCCTAGATGATGTTCCAGCAAGAGCATCTATTCCTCCCAGATGAAGCTGCAGAAAGAGTGTCTATTGCTCCCAGATGAGGCACCAGCAAGAGCGTCTATTGCTCCTAGATGATGCACCAGCAAGAGCGTGTATTGCTCCTAGATGATGTTCCAGCAAGAGCATCTATTCCTCCCAGATGATGCTGCAGAAAGAGTGTCTATTGCTCCCAGATGAGGCTCCAGCAAGAGCGTGTATTGCTCCTAGATGATGCACCAGCAAGAGTGTCTATTGCCCCCAGATGTTGCTGGAGCCAGAGTGTCTATTCCTCACAGATGATGCTCCAGCAAGAGCGTCTTTTCCTCACAGATGATGCTGCAGCAAGAGCGTCTATTGCTCCTAGATGATGCTCCAGCCAGAGCATCTATTGCTCCTAGATGATGCTCCAGCAAGAGAGTCTATTCCTCCCAGATGATGCTCCAGCAAGAGCATCTATTGCTCCCAGATGAGGAACCAGCAAGAGTGTCTATTGCTCCTAAGTGATGCTCCAGCAAGAGCGTCTATTCCTCCCAGATGATGGTCCAGCAAGAGCGTCTTTTGCTCCCAGATGAGGCACCAACAAGAGCGTCCATTGTTCCCAGAAGATGCTCCAGCAAGAGCGTCTATTGCTCCCAGATGAGGCACCAGCAAGAGCGTCTATTCCTCCCAGATGATGCACCAGCAAGAGCGTGTATTGCTCCTAGATGATGTTCCAGCAAGAGCATCTATTCCTCCCAGATGATGCTGTAGAAAGAGTCGCTATTGCTCCCAGATGATGCTCCAGGAAGAGCGTGTATTGCTCCTAGATGATGCACCAGCAAGAGCGTCTATTGCCCCCAGATGATGCTGCAGCAAGAGTGTCTATTCCTCACAGATGATGCTGCAGCAAGAGCGTCTATTGCTCCTAGATGATGCTCCAGCAAGAGCGTCTATTCCTCCCAGATGATGCTCCAGCAAGAGCATCTATTTTTCCCAAATGAGGAACCAGCAAGAGTGTCTATTTCTCCTAGGTGATGCTCCAGCAAGAGCGTCTATTCCTCCCAGATGATGCTGCAGAAAGAGCATCGATTGCTCTTATACGATGCTCCAGCAAGAGCATCTATTACTCCTAGATGATGCTCCAGCAAGAGCGTCTATTACTCCCAGATGATGCTCCAGCAAGAGCGTCTATTGCTCCTAGATGATGCTCCAGCAAGAGTGTCTATTGCTCCCAGATGAGGCACCAGCAAGAGCGTCTATTGCTCCTAGATGATGTACCGGCAAGAGCATCTATTGCTCCTAGATGATGCTCCAGCAAGAGTGTTTATTGCTCCCAGATGAGGCACCAGCAAGAGCGTCTATTCCTCCCAGATGAAGCTGCAGAAAGAGTGTCTATTGCTCCCAGACGAGGCACCAGCAAGAGCGTCTATTGTTCCTAGATGATGCACCAGCAAGAGCGTGTATTGCTCCTAGATGATGTTCCAGCAAGAGCATCTATTCCTCCCAGATGAAGCTGCAGAAAGAGTGTCTATTGCTCCCAGATGAGGCACCAGCAAGAGCGTCTATTGCTCCTAGATGATGCACCAGCAAGAGCGTGTATTGCTCCTAGATGATGTTCCAGCAAGAGCATCTATTCCTCCCAGATGATGCTGCAGAAAGAGTGTCTATTGCTCCCAGATGAGGCTCCAGCAAGAGCGTGTATTGCTCCTAGATGATGCACCAGCATGAGTGTCTATTGCCCCCAGATGTTGCTGGAGAAAGAGTGTCTATTCCTCACAGATGATGCTCCAGCAAGAGCGTCTTTTCCTCACAGATGATGCTGCAGCAAGAGCGTCTATTGCTCCTAGATGATGCTCCAGCCAGAGCATCTATTGCTCCTAGATGATGCTCCAGCAAGAGAGTCTATTCCTCCCAGATGATGCTCCAGCAAGAGCATCTATTGCTCCCAGATGAGGAACCAGCAAGAGTGTCTATTGCTCCTGGGTGATGCTCCAGCAAGAGCGTCTATTCCTCCCAGATGATGCTGCAGAAAGAGCATCTATTGCTCTTATACAATGCTCCAGCAAGAGCGTCTAATGCTCCTAGATGATGCTCCAGCAAGAGCGTCTATTGCTCCCAGATGATGCTCCAGCAAGTGCGGCTATTGCTCCTAGATGATGCTCCAGCAAGGATGTCTATTGCTCCCAGATGAGGCACCAGCAAGAGCATCTATTGCTCCTAGATGATGCTCCAGCAAGAGTGTTTATTGCTCCCAGATGAGGCACCAGCAAGAGCATCTATTGCTCCTAGATGATGCTCCAGCAAGAGTTTTTATTGCTCCCAGATGAGGCACCAGCAAGAGCGTCTATTGCTGCTAGATGATGCACCAGCAAGAGCGTGTATTGCTCCTAGTTGATGCTCCAGCAATAGCGTCTATTGCTCCCAGATGAGGCACCAGCAAGAGCGTCTATTGCTCCCAGAAGATGCTCCAGCAAGAGTGTCTATTGCTCCCAGATGAGGCACCAGCAAGATTGTCTATTGCTCCTAGATGATGCTCCATCAAGAGCATCTATTCCTCCCAGATGAAGCTCCAGCAAGAGCGTCTATTGCTCCTAGATGAGGCACCAGCAAGAGCGTCTATTGCTCCCAGAAGATGCTCCAGCAAGAGCGTCTATTGCTCCCAGATGAGGTACCAGCAAGAGCGTCTATTCCTCCCAGATGATGCTGCAGCAAAAGAGTCTATTGTTCTTATATGATGCGCCAGCAAGAGCGTCTATTGCTCCTAGATGATGCTCCAGCAAGAGCGTCTATTGCTGCCAGATGATGCTCCAGCAAGAGCGTATATTGCTCCTAGATGATGCTCCAGCAAGAGCGTCTATTGGTCCTAGAAGATGCTCCAGCAAAAGCATCTATTGCTCCCAGATGAGGCACCAGCAAGAGCGTCTATTGCTCCCAGAAGATGCTCCAGCAAGAGCGTCTATTGCTCCTAGATGATGCTCCAGCAAGAGCGTCTATTGCTCCCAGATGATGCTCCTGCAAGAGCGTCTATTGCTGCCAGATGAGGCACCAGCAAGAGCGGCTATTGCTCCTAGATGATGCTCCAGCAAGAGTGTCTATTGCTCCCAGATGAGGCAACAGCAAGATTATCTATTGCTCCTAGATGATGCTCCATCAAGAGCATCTATTCCTCCCAGATGTGCTCCAGCAAGAGCGTCTATTGCTCCCAGAAGGTGCTCCAGCAAGAGCGTCTATTGCTCCCAGATGAGGCACCAGCAAGAGCGTCTATTCCTCCCAGATGATGCTGCAGCAAAAGAGGCTATTGCTTTTATATGATGCGCCAGCAAGAGCGTCTATTGCTCCTAGATGATACTCCAGCAAGAGTGTTTATTGCTGCAAGATGATGCTCCAGCAAGAGCGTATATTGCTCCTAGATGATGCTCCAGCAAGAGCGTCTATTGCTCCTAGAAGATGCTCCAGCAAGAGCATCTATTGCTCCCAGATGAGGCACCAGCAAGAGCATCCATTGCTCCCAGAAGATGCTCCAGCAAGAGTGTCTATTGCTCCCAGATGAGGCACCAGCAAGATTGTCTATTGCTCCTAGATGATGCTCCATCAAGAGCATCTATTCCTCCCAGATGAAGCTCCAGCAAGAGCGTCTATTCCTCCCAGATGAAGCTGCAGAAAGAGTGTCTACTGCTCCCAGATGAGGCACCAGCAAGAGCGTCTATTGCTCCTAGATGATGCACCAGCAAGAGCGTGTATTGCTCCTAGATGATGTTCCAGCAAGAGCATCTATTCCTCCCAGATGAAGCTGCAGAAAGAGTGTCTATTGCTCCCAGATGAGGCACCAGCAAGAGCGTCTATTGCTCCTAGATGATGCACCAGCAAGAGCGTGTATTGCTCCTAGATGATGTTCCAGCAAGAGCATCTATTCCTCCCAGATGATGCTGCAGAAAGAGTGTCTATTGCTCCCAGATGAGGCTCCAGCAAGAGCGTGTATTGCTCCTAGATGATGCACCAGCAAGAGTGTCTATTGCCCCCAGATGTTGCTGGAGCCAGAGTGTCTATTCCTCACAGATGATGCTCCAGCAAGAGCGTCTTTTCCTCACAGATGATGCTGCAGCAAGAGCGTCTATTGCTCCTAGATGATGCTCCAGCCAGAGCATCTATTGCTCCTAGATGATGCTCCAGCAAGAGAGTCTATTCCTCCCAGATGATGCTCCAGCAAGAGCATCTATTGCTCCCAGATGAGGAACCAGCAAGAGTGTCTATTGCTCCTAAGTGATGCTCCAGCAAGAGCGTCTATTCCTCCCAGATGATGGTCCAGCAAGAGCGTCTTTTGCTCCCAGATGAGGCACCAACAAGAGCGTCCATTGTTCCCAGAAGATGCTCCAGCAAGAGCGTCTATTGCTCCCAGATGAGGCACCAGCAAGAGCGTCTATTCCTCCCAGATGATGCTGCAGCATAAGAGTCTATTGCTCTTATATGATGCACCAGCAAGAGCGTCTATTGCTCCTAGATGATGCTCCAGCAAGAGCATCTATTGCTGCCAGATGATGCTCCATCAAGAGCGTATATTGCTCCTAGATGATGCTCCAGCAAGAGCGTCTATTGCTCCTAGAAGATGCTCCAGCAAGAGCATCTATTGCTCCCAGATGCGGCACCAGCAAGAGCGTCTATTGCTCCCAGAAGATGCTCCAGCAAGAGTGTCTATTGCTTCCAGATGAGGCACCAGCAAGATTGTCTATTGCTCCTAGATGATGCTCCATCAAGAGCATCTATTCCTCCCAGATGATGCTCCAGCAAGAGCGTCTATTGCTCCCAGATGAGGCACCAGCAAGAGCGTCTATTGCTCCTAGATGATGCACCAGCAAGAGCGTGTATTGCTCCTAGATGATGTTCCAGCAAGAGCATCTATTCCTCCCAGATGATGCTGCAGAAAGAGTGTCTATTGCTCCCAGATAAGGCTCCAGCAAGAGCGTGTATTGCTCCTAGATGATGCACCAGCAAGAGTGTCTATTGCCCCCAGATGTTGCTGGAGCCAGAGTGTCTATTCCTCACAGATGATGCTCCAGCAAGAGCGTCTTTTCCTCACAGATGATGCTGCAGCAAGAGCGTCTATTGCTCCTAGATGATGCTCCAGCCAGAGCATCTATTGCTCCTAGATGATGCTCCAGTAAGAGAGTCTATTCCTCCCAGATGATGCTCCAGCAAGAGCATCTATTGCTCCCAGATGAGGAACCAGCAAGAGTGTCTATTGCTCCTAAGTGATGCTCCAGCAAGATCGTCTATTCCTCCCAGATGATGGTCCAGCAAGAGCGTCTATTGCTCCCAGATGAGGCACCAACAAGAGCGTCCATTGTTCCCAGAAGATGCTCCAGCAAGAGCGTCTATTGCTCCCAGATGAGGCACCAGCAAGAGCGTCTATTCCTCCCAGATGATGCTGCAGCATAAGAGTCTATTGCTCTTATATGATGCACCAGCAAGAGCGTCTACTGCTCCTAGATGATGCTCCAGCAAGAGCATCTATTGCTGCCAGATGATGCTCCATCAAGAGCGTATATTGCTCCTAGATGATGCTCCAGCAAGAGCGTCTATTGCTCCTAGAAGATGCTCCAGCAAGAGCATCTATTGCTCCCAGATGCGGCACCAGCAAGAGCGTCTATTGCTCCCAGAAGATGCTCCAGCAAGAGTGTCTATTGCTTCCAGATGAGGCACCAGCAAGATTGTCTACTGCTCCTAGATGATGCTCCAGCAAGAGCGTCTATTGCTCCTAGAAGATGCTCCAGCAAGAGCATCTATTGCTCCCAGATGCGGCACCAGCAAGAGCGTCTATTGCTCCCAGAAGATGCTCCAGCAAGAGTGTCTATTACTCCCAGATGATGCTCCAGCAAGAGCGTCTTTAGCTCCTGTACGATGATCCAGCAAGAGCATCTATTGCTCCTAGATGATTCTCCAGCAAGAGAGTCTATTCCTCCCAGATGATGCTCCAGCAAGAGCATCTATTGCTCCCAGATGAGGAACCAGCAAGAGTGTCTATTGCTCCTAGGTGATGCTCCAGCAAGAGCGTCTATTCCTCCCAGATGATGCTGCAGAAAGAGCATCTATTGCTCTTATACAATGCTCCAGCAAGAGCGTCTAATGCTCCTAGATGATGCTCCAGCAAGAGCGTCTATTGCTTCCAGATGATGCTCCAGCAAGTCCGGCTATTGCTCCTAGATGATGCTCCAGCAAGGATGTCTATTGCTCCCAGATGAGGCACCAGCAAGAGCATCTATTGCTCCTAGATGATGCTCCAGCAAGAGTGTTTATTGCTCCCAGATGAGGCACCAGCAAGAGCATCTATTGCTCCTAGATGATGCTCCAGCAAGAGTTTTTATTGCTCCCAGATGAGGCACCAGCAAGAGCGTCTATTGCTGCTAGATGATGCACCAGCAAGAGCGTGTATTGCTCCTAGATGATGCTCCAGCAAGAGCGTGTATTGCTCCTAGATGATGTTCCAGCAATAGTGTCTATTGCTCCTAGATGATACACCAGCAAGAGCGTCTATTGCTCCTAGATGATGCTGCAGAAAGAGTGTATTGCTCCCAGATGAGGCACCAGCACGAGCGTCTATTGCTCCTAGATGATGCTCCAGCAAGAGTGTGTATTGCTCCTAGATTATGCACCAGCAAGAGTGTCTATTGCCCCCAAATGATGCTGCAGCAAGAGTGTCTATTCCTCACAGATGATGCTCCAGAAAGAGCGTCTATTCCTCACAGATGATGCTTCAGCAAGAGTGTCTATTGCTCCCAGATGAGGCACCAGCAAGAGCGCCTATTGCTCCTAGATGATGCTCCAACAAGAGCATCTATTGCTCCTACATGATGCTCCAGCAAGAGCATCTATTACCCCCAGATGATGCACCTGCAAGACCGTCTATTACTCCCAGATGATGCTCCAGCAAGAGCGTCTATAGCTCCTTTACGATGATCCAGCAAGAGCATCTATTGCTCCTATATAATGCTCCAGCAAGAGCGTCTATTGCTTCTAGATGATGCTCCAGCAAGAGCATCTATTCCTCCCAGATGATGCTCCAGCAAGAGTGTCTATTACGCCCAGATGAGGCACCAGCAAGAGCGTCGATTGCTCCTAGATGATGCTCCCACAAGAGCGTCTATTCCTCCACGATGATGCTGCAGCAAGAGCGCCTATTGCTCTTATACGATGCTCCAGCAAGAGCGTCTATTGCTCCTAGATGACGCTCCAGCAAGAGCTTCTATTGCTCACAGATGATGCTCCAGCAAGAGTGTCTATTACTCCCAGATGAGGCACCAGCAAGAGCATCTATTGCTCCTAGTTGATGCTCCAGCAATAGCGTCTATTGCTCCCAGATGAGGCACCAGCAAGAGCGTCTATTGCTCCCAGAAGATGCTCCAGCAAGAGTGTCTATTGCTCCCAGATGAGGCACCAGCAAGATTGTCTATTGCTCCTAGATGATGCTCCATCAAGAGCATCTATTCCTCCCAGATGAAGCTCCAGCAAGAGCGTCTATTGCTCCTAGATGAGGCACCAGCAAGAGCGTCTATTGCTCCCAGAAGATGCTCCAGCAAGAGCGTCTATTGCTCCCAGATGAGGTACCAGCAAGAACGTCTATTCCTCCCAGATGATGCTGCAGCAAAAGAGTCTATTGTTCTTATATGATGCGCCAGCAAGAGCGTCTATTGCTCCTAGATGATGCTCCAGCAAGAGCGTCTATTGCTGCCAGATGATGCTCCAGCAAGAGCGTATATTGCTCCTAGATGATGCTCCAGCAAGAGCGTCTATTGCTCCTAGAAGATGCTCCAGCAAAAGCATCTATTGCTCCCAGATGAGGCACCAGCAAGAGCGTCTATTGCTCCCAGAAGATGCTCCAGCAAGAGCGTCTATTGCTCCTAGATGATGCTCCAGCAAGAGCGTCTATTGCTCCTAGATGATGCTCCAGCAAGAGCGTATATTGCTCCCAGATGATGCTCCTGCAAGAGCGTCTATTGCTGTCAGATGAGGCACCAGCAAGAGCGGCTATTGCTCCTAGATGATGCTCCAGCAAGAGTGTCTATTGCTCCCAGATGAGGCAACAGCAAGATTATCTATTGCTCCTAGATGATGCTCCATCAAGAGCATCTATTCCTCCCAGATGTGCTCCAGCAAGAGCGTCTATTGCTCCAAGAAGGTGCTCCAGCAAGAGCGTCTATTGCTCCCAGATGAGGCACCAGCAAGAGCGTCTATTCCTCCCAGATGATGCTGCAGCAAAAGAGGCTATTGCTCTTATATGATGCGCCAGCAAGAGCGTCTATTGCTCCTAGATGATACTCCAGCAAGAGTGTCTATTGCTGCAAGATGATGCTCCAGCAAGAGCGTATATTGCTCCTAGATGATGCTCCAGCAAGAGCGTCTATTGCTCCTAGAAGATGCTCCAGCAAGAGCATCTATTGCTCCCAGATGAGGCACCAGCAAGAGCATCCATTGCTCCCAGAAGATGCTCCAGCAAGAGTGTCTATTGCTCCCAGATGAGGCACCAGCAAGATTGTCTATTGCTCCTAGATGATGCTCCATCAAGAGCATCTATTCCCCCCAGATGAAGCTCCAGCAAGAGCGTCTATTGCTCCTAGATGAGGCACCAGCAAGAGCTTCTATTGCTCCCAGAATATGCTCCAGCAAGAGCGTCTATTGCTCCCAGATGAGGTACCAGCAAGAGAGTCTATTCCTCCCAGATAATGCTGCAGCAAAAGAGTCTATTACTCTTATATGATGCGCCAGCAAGAGCGTCTATTGCTCCTAGATGATGCTCCAGCAAGAGCGTCTATTGCTGCCAGATGATGCTCCAGCAAGAGCGTATATTGCTCCTAGATGATGCTCCAGCAAGAGCGTCTATTGCTCCTAGAAGATGGTCCAGCAAAAGCATCTATTGCTCCCAGATGAGGCACCAGCAAGAGCGTCTATTGCTCCCAGAAGATGCTCCAGCAAGAGAGTCTATTGCTCCTAGATGATGCTCCAGCAAGAGCGTCTATTGCTCCTAGATGATGCTCCAGCAAGATGTCTATTCCTCCCAGATGTGCTCCAGCAAGAGCGTCTATTGCTCCCAGAAGATGCTCCAGCAAGAGCGTCTATTGCTCCCAGATGAGGCACCAGCAAGAGCATCTATTCCTCCCAGATGATGCTGCAGCAAAAGAGGCTATTGCTCTTATATGATGTGCCAGCAAGAGCGTCTATTGCTCCTAGATGATGCTCCAGCAAGAGCGTCTATTGCTGCAAGATGATGCTCCAGCAAGAGCGTATATTGCTCCTAGATGATGCTCCAGCAAGAGCGTCTATTGCTCCTAGAAGATGCTCCAGCAATAGCATCTATTGCTCCCAGATGAGGCACCAGTAAGAGCATCCATTGCTCCCAGAAGATGCTCCAGCCAGAGTGTCTATTGCTCCCAGATGAGGCACCAGCAAGATTGTCTATTGCTCCTAGATGATGCTCCATCAAGAGCATCTATTCCTCCCAGATGAAGCTCCAGCAAGAGCGTCTATTGCTCCTAGATGAGGCACCAGCAAGAGAGTCTATTGCTCCCAGAAGATGCTCCAGCAAGAGCGTCTATTGCTCCCAGATGAGGTACCAGCAAGGGCGTCTATTCCTCCCAGATGATGCTGCAGCAAAAGAGTCTATTGCTCTTATATGATGCGTCAGCAAGAGCGTCTATTGCTCCTAGATGATGCTCCAGCAAGAGCGTCTATTACTGCCAGATGATGCTCCAGCAAGAGCGTATATTGCTCCTAGATGATGCTCCAGCAAGAGCGTCTATTGCTCCTAGAAGATGCTCCAGCAAAAGCATCTATTGCTCCCAGATGAGGCACCAGCAAGAGCGTCTATTGCTCCCAGAAGATGCTCCAGCAAGAGCGTCTATTGCTCCTAGATGATGCTCCAGCAAGAGCGTCTATTGCTCCTAGATGATGCTCCAGCAAGATGTCTATTGCTCCCAGATGAGGCACCAGCAAGAGCGTCTATTGCTCCTAGATTATGCTCCAGCATGAGTGTCTATTCCTCCCAGATGATGCTCCAGCAAGAGCGTCTATTGCTCCTATACGATGCTCCAGCAAGAGCGTCTATTGCTCCTAGATGATGCTCCAGCAAGAGCGTCTATTGCTCCTAGATGATGCTCTAGCAAGAGCGTCTATTGCTCCTAGATGATGCTGCAGCAAGAGCGTCTATTGCGACTGCATGGTCTATTTTGCCAACAATGTTGCTCTCAATGGAAAGCGTAGCAAGAGCCAACAGTGCTCCCCAGTGGGTGAACACAGCACCCAGAGACCAATTTAGCTTTTCCCTACTTAATCTTGTTTTGCCTCCCATTAAGGATCAACGTTTAGCACTGCGACTCCATGTCACCCACGCACATATTCCCTGTCCTGTGCTTTCATGTAACAATATACCTGCTACAAGGCCATGAATGAATGCGAATTGCTCACCTCCTCCCCTTACACCTTCCTTTGGCCATTTATTTTGCTCTCCCATTCCTGCCCCCAACCGCCTGCTCCTGCAGGCTATAGCTGGCCCTCCTGATGAAGCCAGGTATAGACAGGGATACCAAGAAGGGCCTTTTCAGTACTCCACCATGAAATCCCGCCCCTCCATTCTGGCACCTCATTACTATGCAGAAATGATCACACGGTTTAAGCATGATTAGCTGCACAGTGTTCATTAGGCGGTGGGAGCCTCCTTAAAAAGCCCGAGCAGAATATTAAGCCGTTGGCCGCATCAAGGAAGGTAGATGATATGGGCAGGGCGTGCTTTTCTGCCTGTGTATTTCTCAACAATGTTAAATGTACAGGCTCCCTGCTCTCCCAAATGGGGGAATTAACAGGCTGCCCGCTGCTGTGCCTTGCCCCTAACTGTGCCCCCGGCCATTGCCCAGTTTGCCCGCTCTAGAAACGGGCTTGTTCTTTGTCAGCTCCATCACTATTTTATGTTATGTTATGTTAGCGGTACTTGTATAGCGCACCGTCACCAACGGAATTGGTCCCCAGACACTCTGGCGGATCTGTAAACAAGAAGGGTGGGGTTAGGATTAGTCGGGAGGAGGGGAGGAGAGTGGTAGAAGTGGTGTGCTGTTGGCAGCTTCAGCTCGGTATACACTGAGTGCTGGGCTTTTGTGCTAGTATTGGATCGGATGAAGGCCTCGAGTGCTGTGGGTGAAGTTTATGTGCTGTTGCTGCAGTGTTGTAAAGTGCGTGCGGATTGCTGGGAGAGAGATGGTTGTGTGGTTTGTGTGGGTTTAAGTATGCAGAAGATTGAGGGTTTGGTTAGTGGGGTCTGTATCCTGGTTCAGGTACTTATGATTCCGTTAGAGTTGTATACCTGTGGGTTCGGATGTCGCTGGTTCCTCGTGGGCCGACTCGATTAGGTGGTGTTGCGCTGATCCAGCTGTATCCTATTGAGTATAGTTTGGATTGGTGGGTGCGTCTCAACCTAATCTTCAGGTGTGGGACTGGGTGGGTGATATCTATTCTCAGGTGATCTAGTGTGACCTTGGTCGGCTAAGGCTTTGAGTGGTTCAGGGTCGGGGTCGTGTTGAAGTGTTGTCCTAGTGGATACTTCTTGGTGAGCGTGTGTATTCAGACGTTCGTATCCTTCTTTCCTGACTGTTTCTTTGATTTCCGTGGGGTGAAAATCCTTGGGACTGTTGTTTAGTTGTAGTTTTGTGTGGTGGGGCGTTGTGCTTCCTGCTTTGTATTGGTGGACTGTGTGTAGTGATGAAACATTCTGTTTCTCACCCATTGCATTGGGCCCGTGATGAGGAAGGGACGTGTTTACGTTCTTCCAGGCTCTCCGCTATCACCCCCCAAAACTCTGGAACTCGTAACTGCTCTCAAAAGCTGCAGATCCTTGGTTCCTCTTCCATCCGATCTGTCTCTTCTCTGGTGCCTCCCCTGGAGGTGCCATCTCTCTCCGTCCTGTACATTGCGGGACAGTCCCAAGTTGATAGGTAGCGTCCCCTTCCTGCACGCACCCCCTGTCTGGGAAGGGGGAAAGTCCTGACCCTGCTTCTGGCCTGATTTAAGCCTTTCCAGCTCATGCTTATACTTTTGCGTGAAGGTTGGACCCCAGGGCCTCAGGGGCACTCTCCCAGGGGTCTGTGAATCATTCTAACAGGTTGCTCTGTGTTATAACCGGAGGAATGGGAAGGAGGGAGACTATTAGCAGGAACGTTTGTCCCTTATGAAAAGAGAATGGGGGTGATGAGAAACGGGAATGTTGCATAATGCTGCATACTGGGTGAAATAATGGCTACTTAGACCCGCAGGGAGATTTGTTTAGGCTCACATTACTTTGCATAGCGCTATTGTAGCCTTCCATGCAGGATGTGGGGGTGGGGTGGCAAGAAAAAGAAAAATTCTCTTTTTGCTCAGCATGTTTCTATGATGATTTATATAGTGTGCGGTTAGTTTATTATGAAATGCTAGTTTATTATGTAATGTGTGTTCATTTCACAGCCCGGCTATGATTTATTTAGTTATTTTATATATTTATTTGCATTTATTTCAGCACACAAGGCTCAGAGGCATCTAGGAGCTAGTTACAGAAAGTGCATGGCACGGGAACAGTTAAAAAGTGCAAGAAAACACATATGGTTACAGCATGTCATTACACATACTGGTGCAGCCTCACCTCATGGTACGGGGGGGGGGGTGCTTCATACATGCAGACAGGCAAAAGTCACAACCCTGAGGCATCTAGGCGCTAGTTCAAATACAATTGCGGTAGCAAAGTCCACAGAAATGGGGACAAAGCAAAAAGTTGCAAAGTAAGAACATACGCAAAAGTGCACCTACTGGAAAGGCCTTGCTTCAGGTTGCGGGGTTCCACTTCTGGGGTACAGGCAGACATAGTAAGGTACATACGTGAGACAGCAGCTACTGGAAAGACTTCACCTCATTGTGCGGGGGGGCCACATCGGGGTACAGGCAGACATAGTAAGGAGCATACGTGAGAAAACACCTACCGGAAAGGCCACACCTGATTGCCTGTACACCCGAAGTGGCCCCCGCACAAACATAGTGAGGAACATACATGAAAGTGCACCTAATAGAAAGGCCTCCCCTCATGGTGCGGTGGCCACATCAGGGGTACAGGCAGATATAGTAAGGAGCATACGTGAGACTTAGAACACGCACTAAACCATCCTCCTCTCACCGCAGCTCGCCACCATCCAGTCACAGTAGGAACCACAGGCTTAGCTCTCGCACCCACACAACATTCTCACACACACACCTACCTGTCCATGCACACATACCCCATCACTCTGCTCCCATTACACCTCAACCTCCCCCACTCATATGCGCACCCACCACCTCGCTGACCCTGAACACCAGCACTCATGCTCCATCACCAGCCAATCTGGACTTAAAATGCGCATTTATTAATGCTAGCTCCATCCATGCCCATGCTATTGAGATTAATGACCCCATCATCACCCACAAATTAGACATACTAGCCATATCCGAAACTTGGCTCCATGAAGCATCCAACCCATCCATACACCTTGCCCTCCCTCAGGATTGCACCATCCTCAGACAGGACCGCGAAACCTCTAAAGGTGGTGGCGTCGCGCCCTCATTTTTAAAAATTCCCTCGCCTTTAGGTTGTGTAAACAACATTGGGACAACAACGCTGACCTTCTCACTGCTAAACTAGCACTCTCCCCTAACTGCACCATTAACTTCATAATCACACATAGACCACCAGGCTCTCCCCCAGACTACCAAAAGCAACTCCTCCAAATCATACGTAGCAAACTCAAAAGCTCTACTAAAACCATTCTACTCAGTGACCTTAACCTTGGCTTATATGCCCCTAAGGGTAAGGCTGCCACACACCTAGCCAAGGATCTCTCTCACACGGGGTTCAAACATAAAGTCACCACACCAACTCACTGCAAAGGTCGGACCATTGATTGGATTTCTGATCATAACTGCTCATCGGCCATCACTTCCATCTCAGCCCTTACATGGACGGATCACTATTTCATCCAATTCTCCATTCCAACCACTCCCACCCGCAAAACCCTTACTCATGCCCCCCTGCTAAAGTGAGAAGCTCCAAAAAACTCACTGCTACCAACCTCGCTCCTCTTCTTGATATCCCTGAATTCAAACATCCTTTTAACCAAGACCCCACCTCTCTCGCCAACATTTATACCAATGCTCTCATCGAAGCCATTGAGTCAATTGCCCCTTTGGAAGATAAAAAAGAAAAATAATCCATGCACTCCAACTCCTGGTTCACAGAAGAACTATCTGCCTTGCGCACCAAGAAACGAAAAGCCCTATCCAGCTTGGCAGTTAACACCCAAACAATCTTCTCTCAACGAGTTCAAAGAAATCTCACGGATCTACAAAAATGCCATATTCCAAGTCAAATCCAAATCCTTTAATCAGAGAATTACCAAAGCCAGCTCCAAATCAAGAGAAATATTCTCTGTATTCAAAGAACTCACCACTCCCGCGTCCAGTCCTGATGAAATCATCAAGGATGAAGCATGGTGAACAGGCATCCAGACTGCCCTCCTTAACAAAGTTAAAAGGCTCCAAGATAAAATAGCATCCCAACGTAAAGCCCTCAACACCCTCCCCATTCCTCCCACACTCCCCCCTCATAACCCTCTCCCGCAAATACCCCTCTTTGCTTTCAGAGAAGTCACAGAGCTAGATGTCTTCGACCTACTCAAAAATATCAAACCATCCACATGCAAAGGGGATATAGGCCCAACCACCATCATCAAAGAGTGCACAGAAGCACTCACCCCTATCACCACAGCATTCATCAATGCCTCTTTATCCATGGGAAACGTACCACAATGCCCAAAAGAAACCTGGGTTCGCCCGCTTCTAAAAAAAACCCTCTCTAGATCCCATCTCCCCCAATAACTATCGCCCCATCACCACCGTACCCTTCCTCCTCAAAATTCTAGATAAAGCCGCCCATAACCAAATCCAACACTACTTGGAAACCTATGCCATTCTAGGCAGAAGACAATCGGGATTCCGCAAAGGCCATGGGACCGGTACTGCCCTCCTAGATTTAAAGAATCAAATCACCAAAATAATGGACACAGGCAAACCTGCTCTCCTTCTACTGCTCGATCTCTCTGCAGCATTTGATCTAGTAGACCATGGCATCCTCACCTCTCACCCTTTCAATGCAACTCACTTCTCTCACAAAGCAACCACTTGGATCAGTTCATTTTCAGAAGGTAGAGCCATGAAAGTGCACTCTGACCAGGCCAACGCTCCCCCCACCACCATAAGCTGTGGAGTCCCACAAGGGTCATGCACTGCACCGACCCTCTACAACCTTTCTACTAAACCCCTCTTTGACTTACTAGACTCCCTCGGCATAGCTTACACAAACTATGCCGACGACACACACGTTCTCCTCCCCCTCACTGGAGACTATATCCAAGACACAGAAGCTCTCCTTAACATCTACATCACGATCCAAACCTGGATGGCTACTAATGGTCTTTGCCTTAACGGCGACAAAAGCGAGATCATCATCATGGCCCCTAGCGAAACTCTAACCAAGCTCAGCCAAGATTGCTCACACATGACCATTAACATACCTGTCTCCACTGCCGTGAAGACCCTTGGAGTCTACCTAGACGCCACACTCTTCACGACAAGACAAGTCAGCGCCATTTCCTCTGCATCCGCACTGACCACCAAATTCATCTATGCCATAAAACCCTACCTTACCACACCTAACTGCCTCTCCATCGCTAGAGCCACCATAGGAGCCAGACTAGACTATTGCAACACCCTTTTACCCGGCACATCAACCAAAAAACCTAAACAAGCTCCAAATAGTGCAAAACAATGCGCTCCGCGCTGCACTGCACATCCCCAAATTTGACCATGTATCACAGGCCCAAAGAAATGCACACTGGCTCCCAGTCAAGGAAAGAATACATTTTAAAATACTCACCCTCACACACAAATGCATTAATCACACTGCACCTTCCTACTTATCAGAAACCATAACCAGGAAATCTTCCCTCCGTCCTAAAAGAAGACACCATGCCAACCAATTCCAAGTTCCCACCATAAGAAGAGCCAAATCTGGCGGCATTGGCTTCCCACACATAGCACCCAAGCTCTGGAACGATGTCCCCAACTCTCTCAGAGCCGAACCCTCTCTGTACTCCTTTCGTAAATCCCTCAAAACCACACTTTTCACATAACCTCTATCCTTGCCTTCCCCTCCACTGACATTAACTGTACCTTAACGTTTTTATAACTGTACTGCCAGCATATGAAGCCAAATATGCGCCGGTAAAGCAAACTGCCTTGTAATCATTATCAGCCTTCCTTTGTAACCAGCCTTATGTCACATATGTAACAGCGCCACGATGCCCACGGGCTGTTGGGCGCTTTAAAAATACGAATAAATAAATAAATAAAATAAATAATACAGCTCGTACCACAAAGACTTCACCTCATGGTGCGGGGGGCCACATTGGGGTACAGGCAGACATAGTGAGGAGCATACATGACACAGCACCTACCACAAAGACTTCACCTAATGGTGCGGGGGGCCACATCGGGGTACAGGCAAACATAGTGAGGAGCATACGTGAGACAGCACCTACCACAAAGACTTCACCTCATGGTGCGGGGGGGCCACATCAAGGGCACAATATGGCTTCGTAAGACTTAAATGTAAATGCAGTCAGAGGTAGAATATACAGTAAGGCATTGTATGTAGGAGACGTCATATGTAATGGTGTCAGGAGTGCAGGAACATAGCATGGATAGGTGTGGGGAGGGGTAGGCCACGGGGACAGGCTGCGGGGGCCTTTAGCGAAGTGATGATGGCCACAAGTTGGAAAAAACCGGCTATGAACCAATAAAGATCAGCAAAGCTATGGGTGTAATTTAAGGGGGGGCAGGGGTGTTTGCCCCCCCCCAACTTTTAGGGCACACCATTTTGTCCCACTTATTTGGCAGGGGCCCCTTTCATTTAGATGTCATGTCCGCCCCAGCCCCCAAACATTTTCCGCAAAGTTACTCCACTGAGCAAAGCACGCAATTCTTGTGCAGTCGGACAGACCCCCTTACTGGAACCATATTTAGGCACAGTCAGAGTGCATGGTGCAACAGGCATACATGGAACAGGTGGGAGCTGGTGGATGCTCCGCTGATAAGGTGCGAAATTGAGGTATGCGCTGAAGAGGGACAAGATGGGGCCTGCTGAGAAAGCTTCATTCAGAGTGACTGGGGACTATGCAGCAGCTGTGCGTATACTTAGCTGCAAAGAATAGTCATGGATACGTTAAACGGCTGCAAAGTCAACTCTGCGACCGCCTCAGTCATAGCACCACAGGGAGTATTATAGCTACCACAGGCAGGAGGAGGGCAGAGCAGGAAGGGTGGAGGGGCAGGTACAGAGGCTCGAGCGGCTGGTGAGAGGATTCCGTCAGCAGCAAGCAATCTTACCTGCCGAGATGGAAGTCGGCGGCGCGAATACATCGGTCGAGGATGGAATCAGTCTTCGATGAAGTATTGTTTAAGCACATTAAACACAACCCAAAACATTAAGAAATATTTATATGAACTGAACATGGGAAGATAGATGGTCATGTGCTTAAATTGAGAACACATCCTGGCTTCATCACTGAACCAAAGTGTGTGATCCTGGGCAAATGATTTATGTCTTATATGGAGTCCCTGTAAGTGATTCAGTTAACAGTATCGGTTATTATATTTTTATGTCATTATATGATATTATAAAAAATACTAATTCATGGTTAAATTAACTATAGCGTTGATCTATATATAATAAAGTGTGGCCCTCGTGTATTTTATACCTCAAAGTTATTTCTCACTCCTTTTACTCAAGGAAACGTCTTGTAATATCACTTCCCATGGTGCAACGAAGTTTCAAAGATTGTTCTGCTACTTGCAATGCCCTTTTCTGTGATGTCACTTCAGTTGGTGTAAATACATATGCAAATTAGAAGGTTAGCATGTCTTTTACCCCACAGGGCTTGGACAGATATCTAACAGGTGAGTGTCCTGCATGCAAAATGATCCTACTATTTAGTTATTTATTTTTTGTGTGCTGTGTATGTGTTAAAATGCCATCTGCCACTAATGTTCACCAAAAAATGTTGATGGGGCTGTTGGATGCAAATGACAGCACATGGTGTTACACACACAGCAGGCCACTTCTGTCTGAGGCCCTACCACATCCAAAGTGTCCTGCAGAACGATTTTGTAGAGTTGGCCACGCTATATCCCTCAGAAACCTGACTGTTCCCATCTGTTTTCCAATCTATTTTTTCCTGCAACTTCTTCTCATCTGCTCGAACTCCAAGAAGTCCTTTCCAGGCGTATGCATCACTTTACAAATGGACTCCATAAATACGTACACACCTAGTGAGCTGTTATCGCAATCATTTCTTCATTCATTCATTCATTTTGTTATTTGTATAGCACCTTTCACCATAATTATGGTCCCAACGCGCTGTTGGTTGAACGCCCTCGGATGGAGCGCAGTGCAAATTTGAGCGGAACAGGAGGAGCTTTTATGCGTGTGTGTATTTCAGACATTAAAGTTATGTGAGGGTGGCCAAGACGCTGCTAGTCACACATGTCTGAATGGCTTGTGGGTGGGTGCAGCAGAGGTAAACTATGAACTAAGCAGCGGTGGGTTGTGTGTAAGGAGAATTTGTGGAAAGCTACAGTTTGAATTTTGGTCGTTAACGGTATCTTCATTCTTATGGCAGAGGGGTTGTGCAATAGTGTTTGCATTGTATGTGATTGCAGGGTGTGTGGAATGAGCCTTGCCTTCCGCTAAGTTATGAAGGTGCGGTGTCCGAGGGGAGAATATGGGTTAGCTGTACAAACAACAATGTTTACATCCTGGGTTCCGTCTATGCATGAGCAGTGTTATGTATCACAGACTAAATAAGTGCTAAATGACAACATAATACTCACTGTCTGAGTGGATCTTGGAGTGATAACATGCCATCCCTAATTCCTTCTAGTGCAAACAAGTCCCCCCTTTCATTTTGTCTTACGGTTGGATGGCCCACCCTCATGTGCTTCAGAATAACATGCAGTGCCTACTAAGAAGAGGGATACGATGTGCCCGATTGTCCTCTTCCTGGAAGATCTGAGGGTTTCCCGAAGATGCTATTTAAGTGCAATGAATTGCCAACCCTCCAGGCCATATGAGTGCAATACCTGACCCACTGTCAGGATTCTTATAATTTGCCAGTTCCTGGAATACCTTCTCGAGTCCTCTGTATCCTCGAATCAGACTCTTGACACACAGCACACATTTTTTTGTAGTATTTATTTTTCTTAATTCATTCTTTATTTGTTTACAATCACATCGTATTTCGCGTCATATAATTTCATATCTTTTCTTTTCACATCCCACCGATCGTCTACCTTCAATTGCTGAAGGGTGCATACACTTGCATCCCCATCCCAGTAGGTGTGGTATAGTCTAATTCTGCCACCCGCGATAGCTTGCTCGGCGATCAGTGCCACGCATAGAGAATCTTAACTCGCAAGAATGTGGTTCTCTCTTCCCTGAGACCTAGTGAGTTGTGGTTCAGTATACTAGTTCATTGTGTGTCCTCTATTTTTTCTCTCAGTGGAGACTCCCACTTAGATTTAATATCTGTTATGCTCTTGACGTGAAGGTTGGTCGCCAGGAGTGTGCTGTAACTATTGTATACTATGAGGCTGTTGCCTCTCCATAACTGCAGACATTTTGGCTTCAGGGAAGTGATGCCTGTATGTTTTTTGGAGCTTGTGGCTCTTTCCATTTATATCTTTAATTGGATGTATTTCCATCTTTGGTTGTTGGGAAGGGTGTATTTTCGTTTCAGGGAGTCGAATGTCTCTGCCGTCTCTGCCCAATACGTTGCTTATGATGTTAATGCCTGCCTCTGCTCAGCTACCCCATCTAATCACGTGGCCAGCTATTATTAACTCCCAGTTACTCCAGATGGGCTCTTCTAGGTGGAGGTCAGTGTGTACTTGCACCAGTTTGGGTATCGCTTCCCAGCTTTTGTAGGTGGCACTTGTGATTGGATGAGTGAGCATGGGTGCTTTATTTTGACGTGCAGATTGGACATATCGGGCAAAGGTTTGCAAATGAGGTGTGGTCTCTTCCTGGTTTGGGTAGTACTGTGATTAATGCCTTATTATATCCCTCTGGGAATGAGCCTCAATCGTCTGATTCTTCAAAAACCTTCAGTAGTAATGGGTCAATGTGGTTTATGCCTACCTTATTAAATTCTTATGGGAACCCGTCCTCTTCCGGCGATTTCTCCTTGGGCCTTTTGTGTACTGCTTTCCTGATTTCCATTTCTGTTGTGGGGGTTTGTAGAGAGGCAGATTTATACGTCATCTCTAGTGCCCACCCCCTCACCTGCGTCATACTGGAAGAATAACAGGAAGACACTGTGCATGACACCAGGTATAATCCCAATACTGCATCGAAGATACGAGAGATGTTATGCACTCAGACAACTGTATCGATTGTACCCTCAAACTGACACCTCAAACTGACATGGTGGAAGGATGTCTGCTGCATACACCATTGGATATAGAAGAGCTATAAGTGAAATCCGACTAGAGTAAAGTGACATCATAAAGAGAAGACTTGAGGATGCACTGAAACAATATGTGAGTACTTAAAGAATGAAAATGCAACTCAAGTAACAAAGTAAACATTTATGCAATATAAAGAAATCATATACACTAAGAAGTATGTAAGTGAGAAGAGAATTGGTAAATGTATCTCTGCAGAAATGCAAGGTAGATGAGATATATATATAGAAGCTTGCTGCAGTAGAAAAAATAACATGTGTAAAGCGGCCATGAGGAAAAGATGGACGTCGTCTCTGTACAAATAATAAGCAAGAAACCTTGAAGAGAGAGACCATGGCTGCAGAGCTGACAGGTGCTGGAAAATAGCTTTGCGAGGAACAAAGAATATCTTTTTGGCTTAGGATCAAGGATGCTACATCAAGAGGTAACTATAAGGCACAAGGGCAGTCTAAGAGGATAAGCTACATACACACAGCATATTTCTCTTAGATTAAGTAAAGGGGGTGAACATTTGCAAGTGCTAAGTATTGAACAATGAAAGATGCAGAAAGCATATGCAAGATGGAGCAATCAAGTCTCCGGGGGCCAAGAGGAGTAATAGCACCCAGTATAATTGAATTAAATAGAACTAAATAAAAGGTCAACATGGACAAAATCATGGTCTCCTCACACATGTTGCAAGGCCAGAAAACAAGGCCTATTCATTAAGCTCCAGATGAAGATAGCAATGTACCTACACTCCCTTAAATGTGCCAAGGAAGAGAACAGTCAGCAAGGTCAACTACAAAGAAGCAGCCTTGGCGTAGGGCCTAACCGAGGAGAGATGGTAGGCTAATTGGCCAAGTGGGCAGTGGTCTGTCGTTATTCCCCACACCTGGGTTTTGATTTGCTTACGTGGTACTAACAAGCCCAAAGGTCAAGGATGGGAGAGAATGCCAACAACTCATGAGGGCCTTTTTAGCAGTGTACTATACATTGTTGCAGGGGCAAATCCACTACTGTTATTCTGCTATTAATCTGTATTATATGCAGTTAGAGGTAGTTCAAGCCGTGCCTACCGGATAAGGGGCAACCAATTATGTTACTAACACCCAAATGAAGTATAGGTATATATGCTCCCTTAACCAATCCCTCCTTTCGATAGGTTTTTACTGTTTGCCACGTAGGATGACGTCATAGCTGACGTACATGGAGGTATAAAGCCTTTGTGTGTAATTGAAATGTAGTTGATAGTGAGTGAGCTGCAATCTGTTCATTCACCAGGTTTCCCGCCTTTATTTGAGCTGATAATAAAGTAGCATTTTGCCATATTCTTTGAGTCTGTCTGGTTATTTTGGTCTGAGATTGTTTATTGGTAATTCCATGTGGCAGTTGGAACGCTCCAGGTCCTACTGCACAGGTTCGTAGGGAGTGTCTGCTCAAGGGGTCTAGTGTCAGTATCCGGAGGGACTTCCAGAAATATACTCTTGTTTTCTGGTCCCTTTTGTCTGTGGACTCATACAGGGATGTGTAGAATTTAGCAAATGTTTTTGTTATTTAATTTGGGTTTGTTATACTATTATTCTATATAGTTCTTAGGAAGGGAATATTTAGAGTTGCTCTTTTTTTCTTCAGGCGGTTGGCCAGTAGTCTCCCTGCCTTCTCCCCCTGTTCATAGTACGACTGCGAGAGTCTGAAGATTGCAAATTCTGGCTTTTTGGAAAACATTTTGTTTAACTGAAATTTTGATTCAATAAGAGTTTGTAGGATATGTAGCGTAGTATTTCTGTATTAGGTCTTTATTTTTCTCTCTACCTTCTTTTTTGCGATTCTAGGAACTTCTTTTTATGATATGCTGTCTCCCTGATCATATAGACTCTCATGTATGCTTAACTGAGCCCCAGAGGGTCACTTTACTAGTGACTGAGTGTTCATTGATTTGTAGCTATTGCGTTGTTTTGATCTGCAGACTGTCCTTCATATGCCTTCTTGTCATGTGTGGGTCCATAATGTCAAGGGCTACCTGTATCCTTACTTCAGCGTGGTCTGAGAGGCTTAGTGGCAGTGTGGGCCTGATTGCGAGGATGGCGGTAACCCGCTGGTGCTACCGGCGGTCTGCTGCCGTCCTCGTAGCACCGAATCCCAGTGTCACAAGGACATTACAAGTCCGGACAGAGCGGGAAGTCAGGCGGCAGATTTGGTAAATCCCCATTCCTGTGGAGTCCCATATGACTCCATGGGAATGGGTTCACAAAAGCACTGGCACCGTTGTTAACGGTGCTGGTGCTTCCGTGACAACTCTGCAGGTGGGTGCCGTTGTGCCCGGCAGGTGAGACCTGCCAGGTGTAATGGCCCCCGCCTGCAGAGTCGGAGTGTGGCGGTCTGGAAAGGGTGTTGTTACGTTGCTATCAGCACCCTTATATCCGGACCGCCACACTCATAACGAGACCCTATGCCATTGTCCCTTATAAAGTTCAGTATTTCCGTTATGAGGCAGTAGCCTAACCTTGCCCAAGTACCATGAGCACATGACATGTGGGTGTAGTCCCTTACTTTTTGGTGGATTATTCTCCATGGCTCTAATAGCCCATGGTTTGACATCATGTCTTTCAAGATGTCTCACAGTCCTGTTTTGTCATCACTTCCTAGTATAATGGGTAGGTTCAAAACTTCTGCTAGAATTCTGTTGAGGTATGTAAGGAATCCACTTTTGTCTCCTGTGGGGGCATAAATAGGTCCTAATATTAGAGCGTAGGCTTGGATTTTGAGTTTATGAGGCATATTTGTCTCTCCCCATCCGTCCAGGTTTTGGTTACTCTGTAATGGAGGTTCTTGTTTATCAGTACGGCTACTCCCTATTTTTTCCTGCTTGTCGAGCAGCTATGCCGTACCTTACCGAACCATTCTCTAGTGAGTATTTTGGCCTCAGCTGGGTTTACGTGCATTTCTTGTATTAGGGCGATGTCAGCTAACTTGGCCTTCATGTACTATAGAATTGTTTTCCTTTTGAGTTAACTGTTTAGGCCATTGACAGTCTGTGTTATTATGGTTACATTGGGTATGTTTTAGAGTGCTTCCGTTCCTTCTTTGGTTGATTGCGGTAGTTACCGTATGGTGTGTTTTGCCCCCTTGTATTTGTTTGCCAGGGTTTGGGTTTTGGACAGTGGTGCTTTTGAGGTGTTTTTGAGTAGCAACTGTTAAGATGGATTTCTGAACTCTGACCTGGTGGGCAGAGGTTCAGGAGGCCAGACTAGTTTCTTGGAACAGGGTATTCTTCTGGACAAGCCAGACCAATCAAGGTAGCTTGGCGGCGGTCAAGACTACGTCTCAGGAGGGGTGAGGGTGACTCAAAGACCTCAATGAGCACACAGAGTAAAGGACACTTACAAATCACTCCCAGTCAGGTGTAGATATATTAAAAATACAAAACATTTATTTCAAGGCCTTTGAGTTTCAACACACAAATCAAATCACAGTAATACTATTAAGCCAACACAATCCTATCTAAATACATATATACAAGACCAATGGGGTCTAAAGGGTTAATGCACAAAATGGGTCCACAACCTAAAAGGGGAAGGAAACAGGCAGTGCAAATAGTCTTTAGTCCCTTCTGCATCCAACACACTCCTAACTAAGAGGCAGTCCAATCCCTAAGGAGAGTGGAGCCTATTGATCAAATGTACATGCAATTCTTGCGCACGCGGTAGTTCAAATGGGCAGCGACGAGGATACAGCGAGGATTCCCAAATGAGACAGTGGTGATTTCTCCACTCCTGGTGAATGAATCAGGCCAGTTTCACTGCAGCAGGCTTCAGGGGCAAGAGGGGCGCAAATACAGTGCACCTGCATAGTTTGTCACCACGGCTGGGCGACACGGTAACCGCGTATACTCCGGTTCGGGCGCACTCACTTTACTCCAGATTTGGGAATGCCAAGTGTACGAAATTCAGTGTGAGAGTGCCATGAACACAGAGCTAGCAGTGTACCAAGTTTGGAGGGCCTCCTCAAAACAGCGGCGGTATACGGTCCAAGAGTCTGCGTAAGCTGGTCAGCCCACTGGTTGGCCCAGGGACACTTCTGAGAAGGCTTACTTGCAGGGTTTGATGAAGGTGCCAAGAATAGTTGGTCCCACGATTCCAATGGGTCGAAGCGTCTTCGCAGGCCTTCTAGGATGACCAAATGCAGAGGGGTCCCATGGGACGACAGTGGGCTTATGGTGCCAAACCTTCCAGCGGGTCACCAGCAGTTCCTCGACTCGGCTTCTTAGTTTCAGGACACTTGGATCCTATCCTTCGTTCAGTGAGAACTCCAGAGATCGAATTGGTATGGGTGTGTGGGGCCCTTTCTTTTCCAGAATCTCCTTCGCGCCAAAACGAAGAGGACCCAATAGGAGATCTGCTCACATACATGACAGGATACCATACGTGGACCAATCACGGACCACGGTGGTCCCAGGCATTCACAGCACTCCAGACTCTCTGGCACCCAGGATGTGTGTTGGGAACAGACACCCCAGTCCACATCATGGAGACACACACACAAGGCATGCAGAAGCCTGTGAAAGCGTGGCCCTTTGTGGGGAAAATGCATGCCCAAATAAGGACTGACCCGTGCCGGCTCGACCTGCGGAAGGTGAACGGGCAAGATGGCCAAAGGACAAGACAAAGAACCTCGTGGCATGGCCATTTTGGAGCCAGGCCACCTATTCATGCCAAACGCGGTAATCACAGTTTACCTGGCAGGAAGGGGTTAAAAATATAAGAAATTATAAGCTGCCACCAGCCCAGTCCAAGGCACATCTGCACGCTCCTAAGAAATCCTTCGAGAGTATCTTTGGAAATGACTAATAGACCCAAGTGCACTGTACTGAAAGGTACTTTGTACACTTGTTACATGTTGCAGAAAAGTTGCAATATTGGAAAGGACTAAGGGAAACAAAGTCTCCCAATACTGACTGTCTTAAGGGCATGTCAGTTTCCACATAAAAAGTGAGCGAAAGGCCCAGAGGAGTGCAGCAGAAGGCTGGGCTCCTCTGGTAAAATCCGACTATGGTGTTAAACATCAGCAAAAAGTTGGGGGGTACACAACTGGAGGGAAAATTACACATGAAATGGAAATCTTTCCTAACAGCAACCTTAATTGCATTTCCACGAATTAACAAGTTACTTGGAAAGAGTAAACATTGCTGCAATAATAAAACAAATATGAACAGAGATGCATTTGGAGTGCGATATTTGATAGTTTCCATCTTCTAAATGCTATGCTCTATGTGGCTGTGTATAGTTCGCTGCTCTCTCACACTGGTGGGTATCCCCTGCGAGCGCCCTCACTCGCTGCTCTCTCACACTGCTGAGCATCTCCCGCAAGCGTCTTTGCTTGCTACTCTCTCGCACTGGTGAGCATCTCCTGCAATTGTCCTCGCTCACTGCTTTCTCAAAGTGCTAAGCAGCTCCTGCGAGCGCCCTCACTCGCTGCTCTCTCACATTTGTGAGCATCTCCTGCAATTATCCTCGCTCACTGCTTTCTCAAAGTGCTAAGCATCTTCTGCGAGTGCGCTCGCTCGCTGCTCTCTCAAACTGGTTCGCATTTTATGCAAGGGCCCTCTCTTGCTGTTCTCTGATACGGGTGAGCAGGGCCGGCCTTAGGGCAGGGCCGCCCCGGCGACTGCCCGGGGTACCCTGCTATTAGCCCCACACCAGCTTGGGGAAGTCTTTCAAGGGCTCCCCCAAGCTAGCATGGTAGGTGAAGTCGTGACAGGCACCCTATTGAACCAAAATGCGGGTGAATTTTATCACAATAGGGGGCGGCTGTCAAACTAGCATGGGGCAGCCACATGCTGGTTTGACCGCCGCAGCTCTATGAAGCGAATAACTCCCTGCTCCAGCACGGAGCCGGGAGTTAATCACTTAATTAAATAGAGCGCCGCTGCTAGTTTAGCTACGACGCTCTATTTAATTTGGAGATCTCCCTGAAGGGGTGCGGGGGAGGGGATTGGGGGCACCAAATTTTGTTTACTCGCATGGGAGCTGGCAGTGCTAAGGCCGGCGCTGCTGGTGAGCATCTCCTGCAAGTGCCCGCACTCACTGCTCTCAGCATGGCATCTGTTGTTCAATACAGAGGTTTGTGGTGGGTTAGCATGCAGAGGGTGTCTCGCTCTGCAGTTAGCGCTGCTCCTCTTCTTCTGCTCTGTGACTCGGCTCTCTAGCAGGCTAGCTCTCCTTGCAAGCTCACACCGGGCTGGGGGCAGCACCTCACTGGTTCCCAGAGGTTTCAATTCCAACATCGCCCGCAGGCTCCATCCTGCATTCTGCAGCCTCTAGGTTGCAGTGTCTCTCCTGCTCTTGCGGCTTCGCAGCTTCCTTCTGACCACTTCCATCTCTCCTAGGTGAACTTGCGGTACCTGCCCGGCCTGGCCTCTCACTGGAACACCCATTTTGAAATATTGTGGTTCTGTAGAGACTGCACAATACTGTACTTCCTCCACCTCAGCAAGGGGGTGAGAAAAGGTAGCAGTGTGGGCGTACAATGTTGCAAGAGTCACACTGCTTTGTCGGGCGGGGGGGCAGGAGGAGAGTCCTTGGTCCAGAGCAGCGGTGCAAGCATGGAAAGATTTCTTCTTGGAAGCAAGGAGAGTGGTTGTTGTGCACCAGTGCAGGGTGAGGTGCACGGTTGTTTTCAGCTGTTGGGTGGCTGTGGATACCCTTGGGTGAGGGCCCGAGGAAAAGGCTTTAAAAGTGCAAGCATTGTGAAGACACTAAAAATGGGATGACAGTGCTGAATAGCCAGCCTCTTGCTGACTTCAATTCAATGGCGAAGAAGCTTTAAAGGGAGGACCGGATTTGATATTCTCGGTAGGGAGACATAGGGCCTCATTACGAGGTTGGCGGTAACCCGCTGGTGCTACTGGCGGAATGCGGTGGACATTGTAACACTGTTCCCAACGCCTGAAATCCCGGTGCCACCTGGACATTACAAGTCACTGTGGCTTAGGATGTCAGGCGGCGGGAATGGGGACACAGAAGCACCAGCACCATTACTAATGGTGCCAGTGTTTCAGTGAGAAACATGCCAGCAGGGGTCGGTACTCCCGGCAGGTCAGACTTGCCGGGAGATGCGGCCCCTGCAGGCATTCTCGTGGTCTGACCATCCAGAAAGGGCGCCGGTACATTGCTACGGGCACCCTTATTTCCGGACCATCAGACCTAGAATGATGCCTGTAATAGAGTCAGGTTTGAATTTGATTTTATGATTTAAGAAATAGGTGGGTGGCAAAGGGGCAGAGATAGAGAAAGGTGAAAGCAGAAGACTGGGGGTGATGGGTCAGGGCAATTGAGTGATGAGTGGAAGTTGGGAAAGGAAAGTAGCATCCATGTGGGGTTTTTGGGCTTTGGATATGTTGGTAAGGTCTTAGTTGTCCATGTATGTGACCGTGACTTCAATGGGAACAGATTCAAGGTGGGGGTTAAGATCATGCAGTAAGAGGTTGAGGGTGCTGGCTGGGACACCAATAAAAAAGGATTGCGGGAAATAGAGGGGTTGGTACGAGAATTTGAACCACAATGTGCTCTAAACAAGAGGGGAGAAAGTCAGCACCACTGTCTTCCTTAAACAGGCAAAAGGAGCGAGAGAAGGTAGCTGAGGCAGAGGTCATGTGAAATGCTGCAAGGGTGTCAGTGTCTTGCAGGGGATCCATGGTACTGAGGTGAGGAGGCGGGCTTTGGGAGTCAAAGAAGTAACTAAGAAAGGTGTTGTCACTGAGATATTGGGCGTTCCAGAGTCCCAGAATGAGTTGAGCGGAGAAGCAGGAGGTGGTGCAGGGAAGAGGGGTGTCCATTGAGGAAAAGAGAGTGGTAGATAAGTTTGGAGTAGGTGTAGATAAAGCAACCAGATGGTCCTTGCCGAGGGGGGGGTGAAGATCGGACAAAGGGGTTGAGGAAAAGGAGCAGAGCAGTAGGGGAACCATCCATGCACTCCCCAGCTAAAGGGCAGGGAGAGCGGGTAGGAGGAAGTTTGGGATATGCAGGAGCAGAGCACAGGGAATGCACCTGATAGGTGCACAGGCAGGTACAGAAGGGTGGGCCTTAGGGTATTAGGAGCAGAGTGGCAAGGAGCTGGGGATGTGGCTCTTGGTCTTGGCAGGGCAATAAGGGTTCACCGCAGGGGATCATTCTTTTCTGAGGCTTTGATTCTCTGTAGAACAGCACAGGGCCATACAGGGCCATACACCCTTTGTCTAGCAAAGGGTCTACCCCTAACAAAGCAAAAAAAGGAAGTCATCCACTAGGGTTGCCACTAAGAATGACCTAGTAATGAGGTCCCTCACATATACCTGAATGTTACAAGCTTGCAACATAGTCGAGGTTTCATAATAATTCATGTGTTTTCATATGCACCACTCTCTGAAAATCAAGCACTAAAATAAGAAAGGGTTGCCATAGGCCAGTTCAGTTTTTTCGATCTTGAAAGGGTGAAAGGCAGAGCCTGGCGCAGCTAGGAATCCAACCTATAAACCTCAGCTTACATAGTGATCTCTGAAGCTAGTGCCAGGTATGTTATTTGGAGGTCACAAGGGGTCGCTGGAGCGACCCTTGATGACTCCCTGGTGACCCCTGGCATAGAGTCAGCGACCCCAAACAAGTTTTAAAACAAAACGGAACTTTAAAAAATGAGAGAAAAAAGGAAAAGAAAAAAAAGAAACAAAAGCTCCATGGCTGACTGCCAGGGCTGTGGACGGCGGTGCCACTGGGTCTGTAATGTGTCTGACTCACGTTCATGGTAGCTATTTGTTTCTGCACAAATACTGCACGCTAATGCAGCCGACGGTAATTGCACCAAAGACAGGGTGCTACATGGGATTTTTACCTCCAGAAAAAAGCTGGAGGTGACACAGCCCATTTAGCGCCCAACTCGTGATCAGGCCAGCCCTTAAATGCAGCAGTATTACCATTAGCGACACATTTAAGGTCTACCGCCCAACTTGTGATGAGGCCCCTAGTGTTTTACAAGCTGTGAGAGTAAATCATTCAGAGAAATGAGAAGTAATTTTCTGCCCAGGCAGGAAAACCCAAGCCTGACAAAATCTGAAGCCGCAATTAAGTATATATTGTCTGTACAGTTTATGGATCTTTTGTATCTGGAAAAAAAAACTTGGTTGTCTGATTTACTGAGTATATATGGTTCAAGATTTGGAGACATTTTAAAGTTACAGTAAGTGTTATGACAAATTAAATAAGCATGAGGCCCAGCAACCATTATGTCTTCAGAAGGGCTTCATGTTCTAATCACTTTTGTAAACATATTTGTCAAATATACAAACATGTGGTCATATGGTCACAAAATGCACTTTAATTTTAGGCAAAGCAGTCAGCAACCTACATTAGTTCTGTTTCTCCCTCACCCCTTTCTCACAGGTACATCATTTGGGGGTTGCCAGTGGTAGCAGCTGCCACCCCTGTTACCCCCTCTGCTGCCCCTAGACCTCTCCTTGCGACTCCTGGAACACTGAACAAAGAGCCAGTGCCAAGAGTATATATCTGTGTTGCACCTGAAAAAGGCAGTTGTAAATGCAGCTAAATGTGCCACAGATTTCTTAACCTGGAATCTATATCTTGTTAGCTGGAGAAATAACAGGGATGCAGGAAAACCCATGAAGCCACCATCACTAACAGGTTGGCAGTCTATTAGTGAACAATGCCTGAATGGTTGGGTTCAGAGGGATGGCTGTTTGTGCAGCTCAGACGCAGTAGTGTAACAACAGGAAGGGTATGGGGCTAGGTTTAGCTAGCTGGGAATGGGTAAGAGCAGCCTGCAGTACAGCATGCACGCAAATCTCATCAGTGTTTCTCGTTGTCTGCTTTGCACATCCAGTCAGTCACTGGGCCTGTGATAAGAGGGCTGTACCCCAATGACCACTGCCACCAATCCTGCCTGGGCAAAGTGGAGCCTAACCCAGATCTGCCAGACCTACATCACAGGCACACTGTAGATAAACGCAAGGTGAGATAATTAATTTAAATGAAGTTGCCCTCTGCCTTTGATGTAAACCATGTGTTGCTTCCTAAGCAAAATAATATATATTTGGAAGGATAGCTGCTCACGGGCAACATACTTGCTTTGGGAACAAGAGGATGAAGTGCAACATGGGTTCAGTGCCTGTTCCAGTGCTGAAAAGCTGGAGGAGGCTGGCATTAAGCAAGATATATGATATGAAATATATGATATGAGAGTTTATTTATATAGCGCCTATAGATATGTGTTTCAAAGCGCTCCACAGCAAGGGAGGGAACAAGGGAAAATACAAAAACGTTCTTACAGGCCATGAACAACAAGAATGAAAAATTAACTATCGTACTCGGCCAGGCGACATTTCAGATAGTGCAAGTGATAGGAAGGAAATGGGAACAGACAGTCGACTACCGTACTAGGCCTGACAACATTTCTGGTAGAGCCGGAAAATTACAAGAGGTAAGGGAGAGGGGACGAGAAACGAGGGAGAGGAACAGATCAAGTGACTATCGTACTGGGCCTGACAACATTTCAAATAGTGCTGTAAGGGGAGGCGAGGAAAAACAAGTGAGGGAGGGAGGAGAAGACAAACATTTGTTACTATCATACTTGGTTGAGGGACAGTTCTGATAGAGTAAGTGCATAGAAAAGTAACGGTGGGGGAGGAGAGAGGGAGAAGGAAGAGGAGAAGAGAACGAGAATAAAAACAGTGAAAAAGAGCAGAGAAGCAGGGGGAGAGCGGGTACAATTGCAGAGGTCAGTAAACACATAATGTTTCACAGGAGCCGAAAATAAAGGCAAGGAGTCACGGTGACGATAGGCACAGCATGATTCAGAGCCACCCTGAGTAAGAGATCCAAGGGAGGTCCAGCATGAGAGTTGAAGGGTCAATTTGTCCAAAAGTCAAATCCAAGCATTGGCAACTGGTTGTTGATGGTAACCCTTAGTTAATCAAGAACTCCCGCAATAAATGGGAGTGGGAGGGATTTGGAAGAGGGGATAAGGGGAGGGGGAAGGTGGGATAATGGATCAGGGAAAGCAGGGGGGGGCAGGAAGGACATCAGAGGGGCTAGAGCTGGGGGGCACAAAGAGACATCGCGGGGGACCAGAGGAGGTGTGGGGGGACAAGGATACATCACGGGGGGACCAAAGAAAATTATAAAATGTGCCTTTTCTATGTGTGATGTCATGGAGCTGCTGCTACTGTTTACATTTTAAAATTGAAAAAAACTTACCAAATAAGCAAAATAGAAAGGTGGTGGATGGGAGGTTTCTAATCATTCATAACCACTGGCACAGCTCTGGACAACCGTTCAGACCATTGTTTTTTAGCCTACCAAGCCACTACAGAAGGAGACAGACCAAATCCAACTCATGCTTGGTCCTTCCCCAAAAGGAGCAGTCCAGCCCAAACTGCTAGGTCACATCCCTTCTGCACAAGACCACAAGCATCCCCAGACATGGTGCAGCCTCATTGGGCGTCATGAGTGAGGCGTAGCCTAGATATCTAGGCCCAGCAGGCTTTTCTGGAGGTGATGTCATGGAGCTTCTGCTTACATTTTAAAATTAAAAACCTGCAATTACTGTGACCTGCAACACATCCAAGTGGCCTCAGTCTCCCATCTAACAAGAAGAAATGTGGGTTACTTTCCAAATAAGCAAAACAGAAAGGTGATAGCTGGAAGGTTTCAAATCATTCATAACCACTGGCACAGCTCGGGCAATCCTTTAGAGCACTGTTTTTCTAGTTGGACTTGTTTTGGACAGTTGCTGGTTCCAGTCTGTAGCCAGACACTTGGCAGGCACTGGATGTCTGCGCTTTGGGGTTTCGACTTCTTCGAAAATCTATGCCTGTTTACAGTTTAGGTTGAGTGATGTACAATAATCCAGGTTGCTGTGTTGGGCGTCTACTTACATTCACAGTGATTTGGTAATATAGGCCTATACACACTGATATTAATGATACATGTGGTGATCCATTCTTGTATAACATGCAAATCATATTACAGTGATATTGTAACCATATTTTATTAGTGCACTGAGAAACAATGCTACGTGATGCCACTTCCTGTTTTGTCACAGGGGAAAGGTTGTGTGCCATCATTTTCTGTGATTGCACATGGGGGAGTGGTCAAATGACATCATTTCCTGCGATGTCATCAGAGGTCAAGGGTTCTGTGATATCACTCCTGCTACCCCTGGCATTTTGGTGAAATGATGTCCCTGGTGAGTGCATTGGTTGAAAGGAGGTATGCCCCTAGTTCAAGCACTACACGCATCCCCTCCACTACCAGGAGCAGAAAGACCAGCGCCGCTGTCTTACAGCAGCAGCGCCCACAGAATGCAAGCACAGGAAACCACAAACAAGAAGAGAGATTAGCCAGGGACCGTGGAGAGGTCCTTAAAGGGGCGTTGCACAATGTACAGTGAGGTAGAACGGGGGCAACACAACAACGTTGCTGAACAACTGGACAAGTATTTAAACCTGCAGAATACCCAACTGTGTTTACTTTTACAAGCACTGGGAACATTCTCAACAAGTACAGACTGAGCCATCATAGACTGGAAGCTGAGACTGGCCGAGACAGATTAAATCAGAAACAGAGAGGAATGGATCTGACAAATGTGTGACTCCGGAAAGATCCTTCTTCTGCACTCACTCTCCTGCATCCAGTGCTATTCGGGGTACACTTCTCTTTACATTCTGAGAATAAAGAAGTGATTGCAAGTCAAATAGAAGAAGCCCTGTGCATTCTCATGCCCGGAGAACTGTCAGAATTTGCGGAGAGAGAGTGACATGTGCATCCTATGCCTGTTAGCAAAGACGACCATGCATGAAGCTGAAACATGAAATCGCCACTACTGGTGAGCATTTCATGTTGTATATATCCTACATATTTACATGTTCCAAAAGTTGCACATTAATGATAAGTTTGGATGGCTGAAGGCAAGTGCAATTTCATGACTATTTGGTTACACGGTTTGCCGAAAATGAACTATGGACAACTTGGTAAAGCATGGACCACTCTGGAAGAAATTGTGGGGCAGTAAGGAAATATCCACTCTGGAAGAAATGGGGCAGTAAGGAAATATCCACTCTGGAAGAAATGGGGCAGTAAGGAAATATCCACTCTGGAAGAAATGGGGCAGTAAGGAAATATCCACTCTGGTATGGAGGTGGGGCTGTTACTCCGGCTATTGAGATATGTAAATTGCAAGCAAAATCATCTGTTCTCTATGGAGCTGACATTTGGGGTTATGGCAATACCCAGGTTTTAGCAAACACCAAAACTAAATTTCTAAAAAGACTTTCTCCCTCTGAACTCTCCGAACACCCTAATCAACCCTAATCAACATAGAAAATGATATTCAACCAATTGTGTATGAGGTGGGCTTAAGGCCATAATGTACTGGATTAGGTCATGGGGCTCAGCAGGTCTAAGTATAGAGGATCGTTAGTACACGTCATGTCATAGGAGAGGGCTGGGGCAGGGGGGTGCGCACCCCTGGTTTGTGCATGTCAAGAGTATGTTATTGGCCCTGGACCTTGGTAGCTTTTGGTACAATCCGGCTTCCATCGACAATGAATACAAAACCAGAGTGAAACACGCAGCTATCCTTTTATCACATAAGAGTATGGAGGATTCTGGTCTTACGCTGGGTATGGGATCCTTGTACCTGTGCAATAAGCAATCATGGAGGATTCTTGTCTTGGGTTGAGTATGGGATCCCTGTACCTGAAAAATAAACAATAATGAAGGATTCTGGTCTTGGGCTGGGTATGGGATTCTTGTACCTGCAAAATAAGCAATAATGTAGGATTCTGGTCTTAGGCTGGGTATGGGATCCTTGTACCGGCAGAATAAGCAATAATGGAGGATTCTTGTCCTGGGTATGGGATCCCTGTACCTATGAAATAAGTAATAATGGAGGATTTGTGTCTTAGGCTGGGTATGGGATCCTTGTACCTGTGAAATAAGCAATAATGGAGGATTCTGATCTTGGGTTGGGTATGGGATCCTTGTACCTGCAGAATAAGCAATAATGGAGGATTCTTGGGTTGGGTTGGGTATGGGATCCCTGTACCTGCAAAATAGGCAATAATGTAGGATTCTGGTCTTAGGCTGGGTATGGGATCCTTGTACCTGCAAAATAAGCAATAATGGAGGATTATTGTCTTAGGTTGGGTATGGGATCCCTGTATCTGCAAAATAAGCAATCATGGAGGATTCTGGTTTTAGGCTGGGTATGGGATCCTTGTACCTATGAAATAAGCAATAATGGAGGATTCTGGTCTTAGGCTGGGTATGGGATCCTTGTACCTGCAGAATAAGCAATACTGGGGGATTCTTTTCTTGGGTTGGGTATGGGATCCCTGTACCTGCAAAATAAGCAATAATGGAGGATGCTGGTGTTAGGTTGGGTATGGGATCCTTGTACCTATGAAATAAGCAATAATGGAGGATTCTGATCTTGGGTTGGGTATGGGATCCTTGTACCTGCAGAATAAGCAATAATGGAGGATTCTTGTCTTGGGTTGGGTATGGGATCCTTGTACTTGCAGAATAAGCAATAATGGAGGATTCTTGTCCTGGGTATGGGGTCCCTGTACCTGTGAAATAAGCAATAATGGAGGATTCTTGTCTTAGGTTGGGTATGGGATCCTTGTACCTGTGAAATAAGCAATAATGGAGGATTCTGATCTTGGTTTGGGTATGGGATCCTTGTACCTGCAGAATAAGCAATAATGGAGGATTCTTGTCTTGGGTTGGGTATGGGATCCTTGTACCTGCAGAACAAGCAATAATGGAGGAGCCTTGTCTTGGGTTGGATATGGGGTCCCTGTACCTGCAGAATAAGCAATACTGGAGGATGCTCGTCTTAGGCTGGGTATGGGATCCTTGGACCTGCAGAATAAGCAATAATGGAGGATTCTTGTCTTAGGCTGGGTATGGGATCCGTGTACCTGTGAAATAAGCAATAATGGAGGATTCTGATCTTGGTTTGGGTATGGGATCCTTGTACCTGCAGAATAAGCAATAATGGAGGATTCTTGTCTTGGGTTGGGTATGGGATCCTTGTACCTGCAGAACAAGCAATAATGGAGGAGTCTTGTCTCGGGTTGGATATGGGGTCCCTGTACCTGCAGAATAAGCAATACTGGAGGATGCTTGTCTTAGGCTGGGTATGGGATCCTTGGACCTGCAGAATAAGCAATAATGGAGGATTCTTGTCTTAGGCTGGGTATGGGATATTTGCACCTGCAGAATAAGCAATACTGGAGGATGCTTGTCTTAGGCTGGGTATGGGATCCTTGGACCTGCAGAATAAGCAATAATGGAGGATTCTTGTCTTAGGTTGGGTATGGGTCCCTTGTACCTGCAGAATAAGCAATACTGGAGGATTCTTGTCTTAGGTTGGGGATGGGAACCTTGTACCTCCGAAATAAACAATAATGGAGGATTCTTGTCTTAGGTTAGGTATGGGATCCATGTATCTGCAGAATAAGCAAGACTTTGGTTTTGAAGAATATCAAGATATAATTGCACCTTCGTACGCACCTGCACTCGACCTGGAATTCAGGATGAACGCTTTCAGAGTGACCAAGTTCACAAGCACATGGTGTGATTCTAACACCAGTTGTTGTCCCATTTGTGGGTCTGGAGATGAGGCTGTAATGCATTTTTTGCTCTTATGTGATGGTTTAAGAATCGTGAGGGCCAGATTTCGAAGCCCATTACTTAATGCTTTTCAGATTCGTAGAATTGACCATGCGATGTTCTTGGGTAAATCAGCTAAGCGATGGAATGTTGTCCACTTTGTGGCGAAATATATTCATCGTGCCTGGGCTCAAAGGAACTTGGTGATCAAAACTTCCAAGTGAATATCGGTATATTGGTCCCAGCCAATTCTTGGTGTATTTTGTATAAATTATGTGAGCTATAATATTTAGCCAGCCATATGAAGGAATTGATTGTTATGTTATATATAACTTGTTGACTTTAATCGTGCCGTTTTTATCATTAACTGTGACTGATGGATTTAGTGTGTCATTTATATTTCATATCAAATGTAATGTATAATGGTATATTGCACTGAACTGAATTTAATTTGTCTAACTTAGGAAGCCAATTAAGTGTTCCCTTGTCGTACTGTCTATTTAACAAGGCCTTAAGCTTCAGCTGCCCAGCCACATGGCCTTTGGAGGATGATTGTGCCTGCTTCTTTCTTTACCCAATGATGTGCTGCTCTCTAGTGTCAACACGTTGAACTGCAGCTAGACATTGTATTCTAGATCAAAAGAAGAGTAATGGCGCGTTGTAGCTTGTTATCTATCAGAGACAGCCTCCTCACCTGCCACGTTAGGTGATACTAACTCACGCATTCCTATTTTGGCGTTCTGGCACGTGTAGTTTTACTTTTGTAACAGAAAGCAAATGGTGAGAAAAAGTGTAGGCCTCATAAATAATGATGTACAAGTAACACATAAATAACATCAGACCTCTGGTTGTGCTGGGAAATCGAGAGATTCACATGACAGGAGGGGCCTGGAATGCCGGCGGAACTGGTGTAGTGCGGGGTGTCGGGGCTGCCTGGCACGTGACTGACGCTTCCCTAACCATCCTGTCCTTTAAGCGGCCATATTTGTATTTGTATTTATTTTATTTATATTGCGCGCCAGACCCGGAGACATCTGGGCACATAATATGGAATTGGAGTGCATAGTGGTACATAGATTACATACATATATTATGCAAACAATTTGTCTGCAATGTTTACAGAGAAAAAATGAGAAAGTACGGTATTTACAAAAAAATAACTTGCCAACGTAGAGAAGAGATTATAACATCGGGTCCCCATTTGCAGAAGTATTTACTAGTATTTACAGGGACTTAAGGTAACTTTACATTAGGCAGTGGAGGAAGCTAAATCCTGCTTAGTGAGCCATAGTTTGGCTTTGTTCTTAAAGACAAGGTAAGGGAGTTCAGTTCTGAGTGTGTTAGGGAGTGTGTTCCATAGTTTGGAAGCGAGGGCTGGGAAGCAGGACGCCCCAGCTTTCTGTAGTTTAAATTGAGGAATGGCGAGTGAATGGGGTTGTGCAGATCTGGGTGGTCGAGTGGCAGTGTGTGCTTTAAGGCGGTTGGCCAGGTAATCAGGTGCTTGGTTGGCTAAGCACTTATGAGTAAGTGTGAGAGTTTTGAGTGAGATTCTGGATGCAACTGGGAGCCAGTGAAGACTCCGTCTTGTATCGGAGATGTGGGATTTTCTGGGAATATTAAGGGCTGCTCTGATGGCGTTATTCGGAGTTACTTGTAGCTTGTTGATGTTTTTAAGACTGGTCCCCATGTAAAGGGTATTGCAGTAGTCAACTTTAGCCATGATGAGTCTACTTGCAAGGATGATGCAGTTCGATGCGGTGAGGAACGGTCGGCAGGCTGTTAGAAGTTTGCATGTGTATGCAGATGCTGAGACCACCGCATTTACTTGTCTCGCCAGAGAGAGGGTCGAGTCCAGACAGAAGCCAAGGGTTTTGGTATCATTAGAGACTTAATGATATTCCCGTCAATGCTAAAAGCTTTAAAGACGGGGTCCAGTTTGTTGAGTTTAAGGTGGGAGCCTAGGATAAGTAGCTCAGTCTTATCATCGTTTAAGCATAGTCCGTGATGTGCCATCCAGGCCTGAATGACTGAGTAGACGTTGTTAAGAGCTTTAGAATCAGTTTCATGGTCTCCAGTGATGGGGATGAGTATCTGGGTGTCATCCGCGTAGTTAGTGTAGGTGACACCCAGATAGTCAAGAATATCGAATAGTGGTTTTGTGAATACATTATACAATGTGGGTGAAACGCAAGATCCTTGCGAGACACCACATGTGACTGGTGACGGATCGGCGGATGCAGACGGGGAGAATACCCGCATGGTTCTGTTTGCCAAGAAGGAACTGATCCATGAGGTGACTTCGCCTGAGAAGTGGGCAGCAGTTTTTAGATGATGGCAGAGAATTCGATGGTTAACCAGGTCGAATGCTGCAGACAGGTCCAGTAAGAGTAGTAAGGCTAGCTTACCCTTGTCTTTTAAGTCCTCAATTTGTGTTTTGAGGTCGATGAGGGCAGTCTTGGTTCCGTGTCTGGGGTGGAAGCCTGATTGTCGGAGGCCGAGGAGTTTGTTAGATTCGAGTTAGTCCTCGATTTGTAAGTAAGGTGCTCGGTCTAAAATGTTTAGGAAAAATAGCACCGTGGTAATGGGCCTGTAATTTGAGGGGTTGCTTGGGTCAAGAGTAGGTTTTTTGATGAGAGGGATGACCCAGGCATCTTTGAGATTATCTGGGACAGTACCTGATTTGAATGAGGCGTTGATGACGGTGGTGATGAATGGGGCTAGATCATGAGCAGCTTCCTTGATGACCGTCGCAGGACAGGAGTCGCCCTGACAGTTGGTGGGTTTGAGTTTTTTAATGATGTTTTCCACTTCCCAAATAGACAAAGGGAAGAAGCTGAATGGTTGGCCAGGATGGATGGGAGCGGGGTGGTTGAGGTTGGGTGTGGTGGAGGGTGGGTCTGTAAGCAGACTACATTTTTTGTTATTGATTTTTGTCTTCAGTGTGGTTATTTTGTCGAGAAGTGCCTTTTGGATATTAGTGCACCATAGAGTGTCTGCAGTGCACTTGTCAATGGGGGTTATGGGAGATTCAAGTTCTTTGAGAATCTTGAAGAGCTCTTTAGTATTAGATTGTGCCTGCAGGATGCGTTTATTGTAGTCGTCCTGTTTTGCTGTGAGTATCGCTTCCTTGTAGTTGGTAGAGGCAGTGATTAGTATACTTTTGTTGGCGTCTGTTTGATGACTTTTTCAGTGAGATTCTGCATTTCTTTTTGCTTTACGTAAGTCTCTCAGCTGTGGTGTGAACCACGAGTTAAGATGGGCACGTGGTTTCGGTTTCTGCAGTTTTAGAGGGGACATAGAATTTAATGCTTTTTGAATCGTTTGGTTGTAGATATCAATTAATGCTGTCGGATCAGAGCAGGATACGGCGGGATTGTTGAGAAGGGGAAGAATTAGCAATAGTAGTTTCTCATTCGTAATATCCTTCTTATTATGGGTTTGGATGGAGGGTGCAATACTGGGTTTAAGATTAGGAGGTGATGCTTTGACTGTGAAGGTTATTTTATGGTGATCAGACCATATGCAGGGTGTGACAGACATCAGGTTGATGCTGCAGTTGAGATCGATAAGCCAATCACGGGTTCTCCCTTTGATGTGTGTAGGCTCCTGGATGTGGTGATTAAATCCTAAATCACTCAGAGAGCTGGTGAGGTCTAGGGCTTTAAGGTCATTCGGGTCTTGGAAACCAAGGTTGAGGTCCCCAGGCAGTATGATTTTAGAATTAGGTTTGGTGTTAACTGAGAGTAGGGTAGATAAATCTTCGGCAAAGGATGAGATGGGTCCTATTGGGCGATAAATGAGATGCACTGTGGCAGTTTGATTAGGAGATAGAGGTAATTTAACTGATACTAATTCAGCAGAGGGAATCTGGTCATTGGGGATGTGTCTAAGTTCTAAGGATTTTTTAAAGATGAAGGCAACTCCTCCGCCTTTTGACTGGTTAGTGTCCCTGTCGCATCTAATGATAGCATAGTTCCCAGGTATTGCTAAAGCCAGTGATGGTCCAGATGCTGCATGTAGCCATGTCTCGGTGACGGCTAGGAAGTCGAGATACTCTGTTACAATAAAGTCGGCAATGTTGAGCGCGTGCGCCGGGAGCAATCTGGCGTTGATAAGGGCCCCTTTAATCGTGGTATCTGTTACCATGGATGAGCTGGTAGAGTGGATAGTTGGTGTGTTTTTTAGAGTGGAGGTGGAGGTACCTGTTCCGTTAGGTAGGGTTGTAATCGAGGGGTTTTTGCTTTCAGGTAGAGGAGAGGGTTGGCTTTTTTTGCTAAATCTGGAGCCTAGTCTCAGGTTCCTGAGGTTGAGTGCGCATGGTTGGTTGGGCGTAGGTTTGCGCGCAAAGTTTTCGAGCCACAGGGCTGGTGAGTTCAGATATGGATTGATGCAAGGCATGATGTGCTTTGGCTGGAGGCTATGCAGGGTGGGAGTGTGCGGTGTTGTGAACATAGGAATGCAATTTAGTGAGAAAGGCTGTGCGCAACTGGAGTTAGTATGCCAGTTTGGGATGAGGTGTTGTGTGCATGCAGGTTGTAGAGATGCGAGGTGCGTGCTAGTGTTTATGGTGAGTTTAGGGATTGAGGATGTGGTTAGGAGGAGTACACAGTTAATGTGATGTAGCCCATACATAGTTAAGAGGTAAAGTTGGAGTAAATTGCAGGAGGTTAGAGTTCAAGGTTGCAAGAGTCCAACATTAATTAGCAGTTTAGCATAAAAATGTTCACAAAAATTGGCAAGTCCAACGTTAATTAGCAGTTCAGCATAGAAATGTTCACAAAAATAGGCTAGTCCAACATTAATTAGTAGACCAACATTAATGTGTTTACCAAATGTTCGTGTGATAACCACAGTTAATGTAGTAAGGGTCTGTTTTTGGGCACATTATAGGAGCAAGTGTACCTTAAGGTCAGGGAGTGCATATGCGGTCTGCTAGAAGGTTAGATAGGCTGGTTGGTAGTATGAGATAATTAGCTTAATACGCAGGGTGAGAATTAGAACGCACTGATGTGGGTTGTGGCAGAGTGAAGATATGCTAACCAAGTGGTCATTTGTAGGAGGCAGTTACTCCCTATGAATGGTAAATGTAGGAGCGTGTCAAGCAGTGATGGCAATACGTATACAGTTGCAGCAGTTGTGCATGCAGTCATAAGAATAATATATCAACAATGCGATTTGCAGGGTTATACATTGTAAACAGTTTTAAATAGTACAGTTGCAATATTAGGCGGCGTACCAGTAACAAGGGCGAATCATGGTCCTCGTGGAGTGGAAGGGGTATTAAAATGATGCAATCCAGCACGCTGGTTGAATTACGGGGCGAGAGACCATACGAAGCTTAGGGCGAGGGTAATTAGACGATCGGCTGGTGGTGGAGTGGTCGGTCAAGGCAATGCACGCAAGAGGATCCCGTTATGTGTGCATAAGGGGTTTGCAGATCAGGATGCAGCATGAGGATCCAAAGTCAGGGTGGGGTAGGTAGAAAACGTTAACAGGACGGAGCTCAAATATGAATGTTAGAATGCAGGAGGACACTGATTGTGGTAGTTCTGGCTAAGGGTTGAAGTAGTGGAGCATGAGCCAGGTCATGGGCAATGGAGAGCAGGGCTTACCAGATGGTGGTGATATGAAGTCCTGAAATATGAGTGGAGGCGACGAGGAAGAGTTCCTGGCTCTGGGCTCTGAAAGCGCCAGACAGACTCACAACAGAGTGAGTGCCTTTGAAGGTGTACCTTCGTGGGTGGGCCGGCATTCGCTTGCCGGTGAGGGATAGGTCCAGTAATACAGCTGCTTAGCCAATCACGTCATGTTGTGGTGAAGAAAAGGAAGTTAGGCAAAGATTGCTTGAACGTTGTTCGGAAGCGGCCATTTTTGAGTGCCTGAGCCTCGTGTAAATAAATGGCTGATAAGGACAAATTCCTTATTTCTATTTAAATTGTGCCGTGGATATGGCGATTTTTTCGAAGGTCTGTAGGGTGGGACAGCAATTGCTGAAGAGCAGCACAATAAGCCCCAAGGCCTACCTTAGGCTGGCTGTTGCCCTGGGTTTCCTCCAGGGTGGCGGGCACAGCTCCGGCAGTGTGGGAGGGCTCCTGCTCCTCCAGGGGAAATACGATCAATGCAGGGCAGGCTCCCGACAGGGGCATGTGTAGTTTCCAGTTCTATCAGCCTGTAAGGGGTCCGATCGGCGGATTATTGATTTGGCCTGGTCCTGCCGGCTTTTTTGAGTTGCACAAGACTGGCATGTGAATGGCACCAGTGTGTGGGTGAACCTCTGGCTTTCCCTGCGACTCCATCGCAGCTGCACTTTGACCTGGACCTGCACTGGTGCTTTGGGCTAGCTTCAGGGAAGGTTCAGAGCTAGACATTTATTTATTTATTTGGCATTTGTAAGGTGTCCGATAAGCTGTCGTCAACACAACCCCAGATAGCATGCTGTTTTATACTAGGACATTTGAGTGCCACCTCTTAGTTTCCACTGGACATTTCCATATCCTCTCAACCTCGTGTCGCGTTCGGGTAGCCGTAGAATTAGTCGGTTCTGTAAAGATGAAAAACAATTAAACTTTGGACCATCTATTTATAAGTTGCAGTGCTTTACAGAATGTAAAGGAACTGCACTGCTTTCTGCACCTCGTTCATGCTATAATCTTTTTAAACTGGACAGATTTCTGGAATAGAATTGTAGGTGGTCCTCAAATCTCATTGATGATTCCTGCTACTAGATATATTGATCAACGTTTATGCAGTGTGAAGTTGTTTAACAGGTCCTATCATTTTGTATGTACATTTTATATTCCGAGTGTGTTTCTTTATTTCTTTATTGAATGTTTGAAGATTAATTTCTTTTTCTTGTTTCCTTCTTTCTTGTTATTTTAAGATCACTGTATGAGTGAATAGTTTCTCTATTTCTAGAAAACGATATCGTCCGTATCCACTGTCAGAACTGGCACTCACCAATGGCACTCACCAATTTGTTAACATGGCTTTGGTGGGGGGGGGGGTTGTGCATTGGCGCCTCACTGTGTCCTGGAATGCACCATGGCAGAGCTGGACAGATGTGGAACAATTTTGACTCCCTGATGTCAGGAATCCAGCTACCGCCCAAACCTTAGGCTCGTTGGGCCAATCAAAGTTATAGTCTAAAACACCTGGACAGCCAGATTTTGCAGACCCCTGTCTTAAACACACATAAGCGTTCTAATACCCACTGCCACCATAACAGAACTCCTTCAATTCACCTGGCGCCTGCACTCACCAATGCGTGATGGCAGCGACTGGAGAGTAAGGAAGAAACTGGCCCCTCTGGAAATGGAGGCAGTGATCTAAGCCAGGATGGAAGAGTCCCATATGAAAGGGTAGACCACAATCAGTGTCCTTTGGATAAGGTAACTGACGTCCCAGTTTTGCCGGGACTGTCCCGGTAGTTGCCCCTTGGCCCCGTCGTCCTGCGAGTTTTTGGAGTTTTAAAACCCCATCCAGGAATGGGTAGCTACCGTCCTGTTTTTTGCCAAGAACTGATTGAGAAATCCTGAAATCGGGCCAGGTGCCGCTTTCCCTGCTCGTGTGAAGGCTTTTCATGCCCCAGTTTCCTCCCCCTTTTCCTACCTGGCCTTTCTCCTCCAATGAGATTTGTGTGCCTGTGAACACACCCCGTAACACGCCACTGACATAGAAGTAGGGCTACCATTTTATTAGTCTTGTTTGCGGTTTAGTCCCTCTTTTGTGTTTATTTCTGCTAAAACTGTAGTTCTGCTTCTATATCCATCGCGTGTTCCAGGTTTCTTTTTTTTTTTTTATCTGGTCACCCTACCTTTGGATCATGCCTTTCCGATCTGGGACGGCGAAAAGACCTCAGACGCTACCGTAAGAGTGGAATACGGGACAAATTCCAATAAAGCATGTTAGAAATCCAGGAGCCTATGCTGCATGGATGTACTGCATGCAATTAAGACTGAAGCCAATCCCTGCTTCATCCTCTCCCTTTTCTGGGCAACTCTTTTTTGAAGTGTATGAAAATAAGTAGTGGAACTATGTTCCTTGCTGGCCTGCCCCAGTTCCACACAAACCCCATCTCTGCACCTCTCCTACATGCAATCCAAACCCCCAAACAAACGCGCCTGCTGTTTAAGGGAACATTCAGTGCAGTGCACTGGAATGCAAGTTTCAACTTCTCCCTGCTCTTACTTTAAAAGGAAGCCATTCCGGAACGGTTTGTTTCCAAAATAAAAGTATAGGAACAATAAAACTTAATTTGAAAAAAGTGATGAGCACCACACCCGCCCACATTGACCACTGTTCCTTGACTCCTTCTCTTAGCTCCTTAGTTCCTTACTCTTTTTGTTTTCTCTTTCTATTGCTAACTAATTAGTACGGTGAACTAGAGATCCAGAGACTATCAATGTAGCTCTATGCCTCAATTTCGCCAGTGGCTGTATATCGAGATACATGGATGGTGAAACAGGGGCTGTTCATGGTTAATCTTATACAGAGCCATGGACCACACTAGTGCCCTGGGTGAGCTGCCTCTGTACAAGAGTAATCAGGCATATTGTCAAGCCAAAAAGAAAATAGTGCACTAGCAGCTATGGATATGGATACATCCGAGATTGCTGCCGCCATGTGGGAGCTGCGCGGCCAGATAAAGTCATGATAAATTAGTAACAAATGGCTTCAAAGAAAGGGGAAGGATTTTCAGATGAAAGAAGCTGCGGGAAGAGAGCCTATGGTTTCAGTCTTACTCCGTCCATCACAAGCAAAATGCAACAAGGCTATACGGGTAATTGTCAACCAGTGCCAAATACGGATAATGTTTGTGCCTTTCCTTCAGGTGCGGCAAATATAGCCTATGTGTTGGGTATATGTGTTGGGTAAATGGAGAGGTGACGGAGCTCGGGCACTTCCGCCTGACCCCTGCGTGCGTGGAGATGCGCGGGCAACATGTCACACGGAAGGGGGGCGATTTGGCCCTTAACGGCGTGAAGCGCTGGAGTCGGCCTCATGCTGAAGCTTGTATGCGCTCACATGAGACGCTTACGCTTGTCACGTGACACGACAATGCAGTTGACTCCGCCTTTCTCTCCATTTAAAAACATGAAGAGTTCAGTAAGGCGACATACGCGCTCACGCCGAGCGTTTCGGTTTAACCTAGAAGGTGCCAACTGAACGTGAATTGCAAGTGAGTACATGGGAAGAATGGCGGTAGAATGCAATTTAGATCTCCTGACCCGTAGTTTGCACGGGCAAGTTTTCTCGCTTCCGTTCTCTCCCCTTCATTGTTTCCTTTTGCCCATAACAATGCATGTCTGACCCCTGTTAGGACCTTGCTATCGTTTGGCTTCAAACACGCTGCCCAGTGATAAATGTTTATATTACTTATACCGTGTTTTTTTAATTGACATCTTGGGATGCTCAGTACCTTCAATTATCCTACAACCCTGTTTTCATTCACAGATGCATACCACGTGGACTGGACAGTCAAGTTGTGCCTTGATTTGAGGCATATCATATTCTAGATCAGGAGGGAAAGAAAACCAAGGGTGAGTGTGCGGTTTCTCTGACTTCAACATTATTTAAGAGTATTCTATGCCGATGTTAGAATAACCATAACTAGTCTTTGATTTCTAACAAATAGCACTGTGGTTAATCAACATGGGTGGTATGCTACACAACAAGGAGATGAGATTTAGATATTAAGATTGAAAGATGAAGTGTTTTGGGATAGCCATGGGCTGTTTTTGCTTGGACGGCACACCAGTGTTGTGCCGTCCAAAATCCAATATATGGAATTTAGCAGCTGCTTAGTAACTGTGGTTCATTTGATTTGATCCTACAGGTTCTTTCCCAGACACCTACGCCAAGGTGGTAATGTACTATGCCATCTACCGTTTTTTACCTTTTTCTCATAGACTGGTTTTTGAGTTATGAAATATACCAGCTTGTGAGGAAGCTTAGACTGTCCTGATGAATGTGGCTTTATTAAAGTTAGGCCACTGAAACCGGTCGACGGTGTTAGTTACATCTAAAAAGGCACCAATTTGCCTATATTTTAGTTTGAGCAAACCATTTTACATTGTCCCACCTTCCATGAGCATAAAATCAATCCCACATGGGAAGTGGTGATTGTATTGCCTTTGTCTGTTTTTTTGGAATGGGAATTCATCCTATTCCCTTTGTCTGTGTCATTTTAACCTGAGCAACCTAGGGTCAGTGTGACAATCAACGGGTTATTAAAGAATTGTCTATCCCATTAGATGCCACATGAGCTCCTAAAGAGGAAAAATCGATCCTCTTTATTTTCCTGGGTGTGTTTTCTCTTTTTCCTTCCCCTTTTTTACTGGTAGTCTCCTCCGATCCAAATCAACATGGAGGAGAGTGGGTTGGGACTCACAAGGTTGAATGTATTACACACCATAGAAGTTGGTAATTTCATTCTTATTCTGTCACTATTAGACAGGCGTTGTAACACCGCAACCTAGTTGAGAGTGCACAGTAGGCAGGGATAGTACCTTTGTTTCGCTCTATCCTTCTGTCTTCAGCCACAGCCTTGTTCTATTCCTTATTTTTTATGAATAGACTTGAGTCCACCCCACAGTAAAAACTCTTTGGGTTTGGTCTTATTAACTGGACCCTGTTTTCGGTTCTCTGTTAGCTGCTAGTAGCCTTAACACAGTTGTGTGTTGTCTAATCCTTTTTTGTGAACATTATCTAAGGGCAATACCCTGTCAATTTGTAGAATTTGCCCCATTGATTAGTTATAATCAATATTTAGGTTAACACATCCCAGCCTCTGCGATAGCCATGCACCCCAACCAATGTCGCGGTATAGTACAATGGTTTGGACCAAACAATTTAAAATTGGTGCAATACTTTCTTTGTTGCCTCAATTTTTACATGTGTTATGAACCTTATTTTTCAGAATGATCTGGTTTTGGCTGGATGTATTCTGTAAGGGGCAGATGTTTCAAGATCCAGCGCTACGGTAAATGTGTATCAGATAGGATGTTATGTTATGTTATTTTAGCTGTAGTTATTGAGCGCACGTTCGCCCTGAAGGCATCATGGCACTAGAGAAATAAGGAGTATTTCCGAGTTATAGTTACTAGGAAAGCAAGGTCTTCTATTTCCGACGGAAGGCAAGATGGTCAATAGTCTCCGGCAGGGATAGGGGCAGGTCATTCCACGCTTTGGCGGCTGCAACAGAGCAAGCACGTCCTCCTTTAGGAGCTAACCTAAAATGGGGCACTGCCAAACAAAGAGCGGCTTGTGATCGAAGAGAGCGGGTGGGCGTGTAGCGGATGAACTTGGCTTGCAGAAATTCTGCTCCTACGCCATAGAAGGCTTGGTGCACTATGCACATGGACGTGAACATAATACGGTGAACGACGGGGAGCCAATGCAGTTGCCTCAGCAACTGAGTCATATGGGCTCTGGAAAGGGAGGCGAATGTTACCTCAATTCCCTGTGCACTCACCTGTCTGGGTGTAAGTTAAATCAAAAGCAAGGGCACGCCAGAAAGAGATGCGCTTCATTCATATGGTCATTAAGAAAGTGCATACACAAAGCAAGCGCCTGTATAATTTCTATCATCAAGATAAAAAATGGGAGAGTAGATGTATTCCAACCAAAGTTGTTCAGAAAAATGTACAAAGTATAACTATTTGATGAGTCAAAATCAAACACGAAAGAGATTTTCTTCGACATGTGCATCAGTTGGGTCGGGAAAAGGCCAAGGTCTTGAACCCTGTGCAGTTCAAATGGAATATTATTGTCCACGAAGTTTTCTAAATCATGATGTCAGTGATCTGAAAGTGATGCTGAGAGAAGAATGGGAGCCACCTGGCCAGGCATTGGTCGATGCAGTGTATGGCGTAAAGGTGGCGTAATCCAGTGCCCCCTGATCACAGAGATGATGTGCATTAAGCATCCCAGAAAATAATGCCACCACAGGAAGGCTACACGCATCACCAACAAGTCTCATTTAAAATGGCGTCCTTCAGCTCTGCTCCGGTCATTCTTTGTGACAGATGTGCCTTAAAACGTGTCTCTTGTGATTCATTTCACTGCTGCAAGATGGCCGCTACTGCGTGATCATATGCATCCTGCTGCAGCTTGTCAAGAATCATCCCGGCGTCCTAGATCTAACCAATGGAGGACTCACTGCCAGCAAGATGAAAAGGGAGAGCATGTTTATTTCTACAGGGTTCTCAGAGATTTCCTAGAGGACAACTCTGTCGATTCAAAATGAAACTAAAAATACAGAAGTACACAACGTTCAAACTCTGTTGTGCATCAGTTTGTTTAGAAAAAACACAAGCCTCCAATGCTATTTTCTCCCACTTCCCATACTAGTGAATACTTTTGGTTCCCTTGAGATGGTAAAGAGGGAATGGAAGCATGGCTGAGAAGAAATGTCATATGGAAAAAGATCAACATCACAATGGAAAGGAATGGTCTTATTTATTTTTTAAATGCCTTCTCTTAAAGGTGGTCTTAGAAGAAACGTCATGCAGTGGTCATGATTCCCACAGTGACGGCACTTGCGTCTTCAGAACACCTTTATCCTTTTCCGCAGCATTTGTGCTGCCCCAGGACCCAAAAGGATATATAGGAGTTTGTCATGTGTTACCCCTTAAAGGCAATGACTAAAGCAGGTTCAGTGATCCCTGCTGGTCATCCTATGCCCACTGGTCATCCCATGTCCACAGAAGCAACCAGAAGACGCATGTCCTGCCTCTCAGTGGATGCCGTCATAGAGCCAGCCTCGCAAGGATGAAGGTTCTCAGGTACAGGCAACTCCTTGTCAGCCATGTGTTCAAGGTCATATATCACCTCTTTGGGTTTCCCGATAAGATAACAAAAGACCCGATAAGATAAAAGACCAAGGCCCAGAATTCACCAGCAGGTTTTGAAAAGAACTATGTTCTGAAGACTTTGGCAAAAACACCTCTTAGTCAGCCTACACCTTGCAAACAGAAGGAAAACCGAAAAGCTCAACAGGATGCCGCAGCAGTATTTACGATTGTATTTGAGCAAACACACAGAAAGGCAGGCGACAAATGGAAACGCCTACTCTCTAAAATAGTCCCATCACTAGGATACAATGCTTTTTAATGTTATGCATGTATAGAAAGCCTGTTTTCCTCCCATGCAGCATCTAGATTCCACTGTACATGGGTCTTGAGCGCGTGATGCACAGGATACATACCATACAAAACCGAGCTTCGAAATACTTAACACTAGCAAACATAAAGCCAGATAAGAGAACCTTCACCTAAGTAAACAAGAAGGCAATGTGGCAGGAATTGTGTTTGACGTTCCACAAAAACCTTTTACAGTAAAACAAAAAAAAAACGCCAAGTTTCTGGAGGCCCTCTTACAGTCTGAGGATGACTAATGAGGTGGCAGCATAGATAAGGCTAGCAAGGACTTGGAGAATTCATTCATCTCGCTTTCCTCGTCTCACTGTGGAAGGCAATAATATCATATCTCATCTCTTTATATCTTTCTCCTGGAGCCAAGATCTGAGCCTCGTGCCTACAGAAACATGTCCTGCAATATCTCACTGACTGGAAAAGCTACAGACCGCAGGAACCGTTACGTGCAACTGATATCCAATCATACGATCATACCCATTCTTTCCATCTACCCCGTCGCATTAAACCTGGGGCAGCTGCCTCCCTGCATCCTCGGAGGGCAGATCATGTCAGGATTCCAGCTCATGACGTATCCACTGAGATCACCAAGAGGGGCCCAATACCCCATGGCATCCAGATGACTCCCGCCGGATCCCCTTGTATCCGCTCTTCTGATGGGTGCCCACGCCTGGCAGAGACTGAAGAGACAGGAACAAAAACAGGCCTTATGACCAATGGCCACAGTGATGAAGATAGCGTCAGGAAGTGCCCTGTGCACATTCACAGACAACAATCCCTATTGTTCGAGGCACACAGTCCCAATTTTCTATAGCTGTGCAATTGACGAGACACACCATGAGAGACAGTCACATCTGGAGCCATCCCAATAAATGGAGCCAGGGACACAACAGCCAATTCTTCATGACTGCACATGCGTGAAGCTATGACTGAAGATAACCCCTCCTGTTAGTTCTGATCCCCCCCTCACGCCCCATTTCCTTGACTCATTAACTCCTCATTGCCCTACTTTTCCGGATTTGCTTTTCCAGTTCTGGCTATAAGCTGGGGAGCTATTCGAGTTACAGAAACCATTATAGTGTATCCGTGCATGAACCGCCCTGGGTGCCTGTATATTCAGATTGCTGATGACGGGCTCACACGAGAACCATATACCAGATGTCCTTGAACACAGATCCTGGAACGACCCATCCTAAGCACAGGTTGAGTGGACACTGGGCATTAAGAGCCCCTGCACAGGATGTACCCAGAATAGGAGTGGCCATCACAACTCAAGAGGAGGAGATCATTACAATGGTGGCATCACAAGGAAGCGCAGCGGTCAAGAACCAGGAGGGAGAGGGCTCAGGAATGAATGAACCAGGACTGGATGCGTGGGCAGGTGAGGAACACGAAGCAATCACACAGGAGTCCAGGAACCAGGAGCAGAGGCCTAAGAGGTGAGCAGCTCAAGCAGCAGCAAATCACAACAGCTGCAGAGCAAAGCAGTCAGACTTGGAGAACTCTTAAATGCAGTTTAAAAACCCCTCACATTCCCTCCACAAACAAGTCAGTGCATAATGTGAACAAAAGGATAGTGTTGAGGGAATTGCATATGTTCAAAAGAACAGTAGGACGCCATGCTTACGTTTTGCATGCCAACAAGCATTGCACCCTCTTCACAAGTCCTTTCTAGCAGCCCCTGGATTTGTATGCATGGCACAGAGAGAACAGGAACAGCAGGTTGTGCAGGCACTGTGCCGGGAAAGCAGCAGGCCAGGCAGAATGCTGCTCAGTTTAAGAGCTGAACTGCAGTGAATGTGGAGGCCAGAGAGCTGCTGCCCCTACTCTTTGTCCGCACTCCTTGCAACCTGTACTAGTGCGAGTGGGGATGGGTCTGAGTGAGCGTAGGTAATGGGCTAGTTGTGAAGGCCAGGCTGATGAGCTGACGCATGGCAGAGACACTGTGGTGGTTGTATGTGTCCGTTAGCCATGTCAGTGAACTGGTCCAGCCCCCTTTGCCACGCAGGAAGCTGGGAGCAAGATGGCCACAACATGACACGACCCATGTTTAGATCCCCTGCTGAGGCCCTGGTTGAGGTTTGACAGATGCACGCGAAGATAATTGAGGGACATTCAAGAGCCTGATACGTTAGATGTTGGGTTCCTATATTTTATCATCATCAACCCCAAACCATTGCCATTAGATCAAGTAACACAAAAAATGTTGATTGTATTGAAAGTCCTTTGAACCTCATGATCATCGATATTGTCCACTGTTTGTAGTGGAACACGTCCATATTGTTATTCTTTTTTTTTTTATTAAAGTGTGTTAACAGTTAAAAATAACGTTTAATAATCATCAATTACATAATTAATAAATCATACTATAATTTCTTACTATAAATTCATACAATCTTAAAACAATGCTGTGTTAATCTCGGGGAATAAAACAATACAACCCAAATATCATTTTCTCTCGGGAGGATAGCTCAGGCACAACGTGCTCGCCTTGGAAGCAAAACGACACGGAGCACCACAAGTTTGATCTTCGGGCCCGTGCTTAGAAACCTCTGGGTATTAAGCATGTTATAAATAACCTATCATATCATAACATTTGCCAGAATTAACCAGAATAAGATTTAAGATCCGGCAGAAGCAAGGTTGCTCAAAGCGGCCTCGATAGTTGCCCAAAACATAATCATGGCTATAATCAATGATACTTGGCTACCTTTTAAACAGCCAATCCAGAAGCCCTGTGCATTAACGAAGGAAGGACAATGCACGAACTTTCCCAAAAATACAATGTCAAATGTAATAAGACTACTACACTCCATCAGTAAGTGCCTCCTGACACTCCTTATCCTTGCACAACATGCCACTCCTCTTATCTGGAGGAAGGCCGAGCCTCTGACCAATAACTGCAAGGCAGGGAAGTTGGATCAGGTAAAATAACATGCATACGCATCTAATCTTCCTTCCTTCTGCTCTTTGAACCCTATCTCGAGTGAGGAGATTGTGAAACTACTATCCATCAGTCGACTCTACACCTCACCCCTCAACCCTTGTCCCACCTCTCTCCTCAAAGAAATCTTCACCTCCACATGTGCAGGAGAATTGGCAAGCTCCCTCCGTAATGACGCCCTCACCTCTGGCAACTTTCCAAAATCCTTCAAAACTGCGCATGTCAAACCTCTGCTTAAAAAGTATCCCTCGATCCTCTCCTACCAATCATCTACAGGCCCATCCCCAACACTCGATTCTTGGCAAAACTCATTTACCGCACTGCATACTAACAGCTCAATGGTTTTGCAGAATCTAACAATCTCCTAGACCCCGCGTAATCAGGTTTCCGTCCACACCACACAACAGAAACCATGCTGATCTCCATCTGGGATGACCACAAAGTCACAGCAGACTCAGAATGGTGCGCAGCACTTGGTCTTCTTGACCTCTCCACAGCGGTTGACACCATTAAGCACATGATCCTCCTTGACAGACTGCCCTCCATAGGAATGCAATATTCAGCACTCATGTGGATCGCCTCATTCCACACTAAAAGACAACAAATCACCCATCCCTCCCTTTTCTCTCCTCTAAAACACTGGAGTATCCCAAGGCACCTGCCTCTCTCCCCTTCTCTTCAACTTTCATATGACCCCCCTGCCCAGGATCATCCACTCGCGCAACCTCACCTGCTATAACTATGCCGATGACACACAAATCATCTTGAGAATTCCTAAATTGACCACATACCCATGCCCTGACCTAGCAGCATGTCTCACTGATGCTGACCGCTTGATGACGACTAACCATCTCCTTCTGAACCCAGGTAAAAAGGAGATCATGGTATGTGGGAAAAGTGCTCTATTTCCCCAACAGACTCCCTGGCCACCCTCACTCGCCCCCAACCACCACCACTGTCAAAATGCTCAACTGCACAATGGACTCAAACCTAACTCTGTCTCACTACATCAGCCATGCATCCAAATCCTATCATTTCCACCTCAGGCTCCTGAAGCGCATCTTCCCTTACCTCACCTCACCTGCCCCAACAGACTGGTTGCAATTATGTCCATTGTCATGTCCAGACTGTGAGAAACCAGAGGGCATCTGCCCATCTACACCCCTTGGATCTTCCTCTCTGGTGGCCAGGGAAAGGCCATCACTTTAGGATCCTGGCCCTGGGGGTGGATATGCCAGGGAGAATCACCTGGATGGAGGGACCTCTGGGAGTGGGGAGATGATGTATTCAGGTGGGACATGGTATCCTGCTTTCCCATATGAGAATGAGTCCTGCCCTACTCCTGACTTTGTAGGGTATTGTCAGTCTTTATCCCTTTCACATATACACACAATGTCCCACAATCGTATGCCTTTAAGACTGGGACGAGGAAGAGGCAACTAGGAGTGATTCACACTTCTAGTGAATTTCACCACTGTGGTACTGAGATGAGGAAGATGACGTTGAAGGGTCAGGCATGTCCAGTTAATTGGTACACATATGGACTCGCACCTGCAACCCATTGAAAGGCCACAGGTGCTTAAAAGGAGGGCCAGCAGCATGGAAAGGAGAACCTGCCTGGTGAGAAGGCCGCAGCCGTGAGGCCAGGAGCAGGGTGGAGAGGGGCTGGTGGATAGGACGCCATGCATTGCAGAGGGGCAAGACAGGCATTTCAACCCAGACGGGTCATGAGGAAGTCGGAGCCACTGCAGTCCTCTATGCTGCGTGTTCCCAGCTGGAGCTGGGGAACGCAGAAGACTGCAGAGCCGTGAGCCGGTTCCACAAGGTTCACAGGTGGCGAGCGCTGCTCACTGAAGCTCCCAGCGCGTACCGGGGAGTGAAGTGGAAGCCAGAGAACAGAAGGAAGATGCCCAGAAGAGCAGACAAGCCCCGGTGAGTGCAAGACAGGGAATACTCCTACCGCTGCGCTCCAGGGGTGGGGATTGGACATTTGCTAAGAGCGAGCAAACTGAAACTTAGAAGAACGAGGGTGGGAACCCGAAAGAAAGAACATTGAATCACAAACAAGTTGCCAAGTATTTTGTGAAATACAACAACATATATTGAATACCGAACTCAGGAGAAAATATGGAAATTATGTGATATTACAGCACGAGTGGAAAGCAAGTGATGTGTTATTGTGAAAGTATTGAAAACTGCTAAGAAGCATTGATGAACAAATCAAAAGCCTGCAACAAATGCTCATGAAGTAAGTGAAAAGCAAGTGTGAAAGACAAGCTGAACATTTATGAATTAAGTGCAAAGCAATTGTGAAAAACAAGTTGTTACACTTGAATGGACAGTGCGAAAGCAAGGTGCTGGAAGAGGATACACACCACAGAATAAAGTGAATACAAGTTGTGGCAAAGCCAAAATGCTGCCAAGGAGAAACCACAGTCTACGTTTGTTACTGACACAGGGACAAGGTGCAAAGCTCTGTGTTGATCAATGAAAACCGAGTGCATTCCATAGTGCCAAGGGTTATCAGTTGCGTGACCTGTAATGAGTGGACCGAGAAGCCCAACCTGGGAAAGAACCAAGAGAAGCCTAGAGACAAAGGATGTGTGGTATAAGTGTTGAAGTAAAAAGAAAGCATCGGTTTGAACCGTTACAAGGATTATAAAATGAAACTGGAAGTATCATTTAAAGTCAATGGACTGGAACTGTGTTGGACCTGGGGAAGGGAACCCCGGGATATCCTAGAATTGTGTTGCACTTGGGGAAGGGAACCCTAAGCCTTTTTGTGAAACTATTTTGAACTTGGGAAAGGGGAAGTTGAAAACATGCCAGAGCTGGAAGAAGCTCGGAACTCTGTTTTGTTTCTTTTGGTGCTGACATCCCTACACATTGTATATCTTTAGTTGTGAGGGCATGTATAGGTTTTGGACACAGACAGACTTTTAAGTTGCACTTACTGACACAAACTGTCCTTAGTTTCTTTAGGTAGGGAAATCACACCTTAGCATAGGGCAAGTTAGGCCTTACTACATTCTGACCTTTAAAATAAAATACTTTAGTTAAGAAAAGTGAATCTGTTGTCTGCGTCTTGCTTCATGATGCCTTCACAAGAATGGATTATGCAAACTCCCTCTACCTGGGTGCACCAGCCAACTAGCTAAACAAACTCCAAAGAGTACACAGCTTGGCTGCCAGATTGCTTCTCACTTTGGGATGAAGGCCCACATCTCACCTGCTCTCTGCACCTTACACTCTTCAAATTCACATGAATTAGCCACCGAGCGGTGCACAAAGCATGCCCCAAATTCCTACAAGAAAAGATTGCGCCTTACCACCCATCTCACACCCTAAGGTCAAGCATTGCCCTCCTCCTAGTGGTCCCCACTTCCAAATCAGCCAGGGTTGAAGGGTCCAGCTACTCAACTCTGCCGCCACCTTTGTTGAACTCACTGCCTCCCCACATTAGACACAGCAAAGACAACATGGCTTTTCGAAAAGGCACTCAAAACCTCACTCTTTGCCTAAAAACACATAAGGGAATGCCCTGGCCACTCGACTTACCACCACGGCCAAGAAAGGGCATGGTAACCCACTCAATATGGGCCCTTTTATAAACTTTCAGGCCAGACGATATCTATCTCCATTATCTGTAACCTTTGTCCCAGACTTGAAACCCGAATCTTAGTAGCACCCATGAACATAGCAAAATTGAATCATTGCCTTCTACTGTACGCTCTGAGGCCTACAGATATCTATTTCCAATAATCTGGACCGATTGAGCTAGACTCGTAACCCAAGCACTAATAGCACTTATGAGCTTGATCAATGCCATGCAATTATGCACTACGCTTTGTAGGGGAGGCATGGTATCACAAGTATGACACTAGGCCTTCTGGGGCCTCAATACCACCTTAAACTCTCTCTTCCGAAATATCTCCCTTCTCAAGCTCTTCGCTCATCTGCCTCCAACTCCCTCAGGGTCAGTCGCTTCTCCAAGCAACGAGTTGGTGGTAGAGCTCTTTCCTCAGCTGGTGCCTCCCTCTGGAACAGCCTCCTGCCTCCCTTAAACTTGAGGAGAACCATCTTGGGTACCGGAAGCTCCTCACATCCTTTCTCTTTGCTTCTGCTTTTTGTCCTCCCCTCCTCTGCTGACCTCCCAGTGTAACTGCAAACTGCACTGGCTACCTGGACACCCTCTGATCTCGGGACCAGGTCCTCCCCTGCCAGCGTTCCACACCTGCGCTGCCCACCTGGCAACCCCCGCACTTGGGGACTGTCTCTGTATCCCTACAGTCCCCCTCCCAGCTCTTGACACCTGATGTCTGCACTTAACCATGCACTTGCCACATGCTGGCCGCTACTTACTTATTGTTATCATCTTGCCATGTACTGCACTTTCCCTGCCCCCTTCCCACGCACTTGCGCGAACTGAATGACACCTGGCCTAGTAGGATCGGTGTCCGTCCTCCCTTTGTTCCCTTCCCTTGCCTTGTCGCGCCTTGAAACACTTGTGTATAGGCGCGTTATAAATGCCATATCATTATCATATCATCATATCATACTGGCACAATGGATACTATTTGAAAAACCTTTATTGAAGTTTCTGGGGTCAGAAAAACTCCTACTTTACCCTATAACTAGGATGGGAGTAGTCTCGACCATCAAACAATAAACAAAAAAGTCCTTGTAGAGTCTGTCAAATCAAAATGGTATTGCTAACAATACCTAATGCCTGCACTATCTCTTGTACAAACAGTGTATAAACGAGAAATGTATGTAAAGAAAAAATCAGAATAAATGTAGCTGAATCAGCTCTCCTCCAAACGTAAGACCACACAGCGTAAGGCGGTACTTGTAGACAGGAAGAAACACTCTGGGTCTGTTTTTCAGTACTACAAACAGTTTCAAAAACGTGCATCCAGACTCGCCTGGCCTTCCATATTACAGTCTCTCTTTCAGACCTCCAATTAATGTTTCAACACAAGGTTCACACATGTCCCCCTCTGCTGGGTTCAGACCTCTTCAAATACAGTTCACGTGGGTTCCCCTATGTCGGGCTCAGACCTCTTCAAACACAAAGTTCAACAAAACTTGCACGGGGCTCCTTTCCACAAGCTTATTATACTTGGGGCCTCTCTCAGCCGGGCTCAGACCTCTTTCAGGATGTCGAAGACTTTAGATGTGCGTGGCTTTCTTTATAGAAATCCCCACTTCCACAGTAAGGCTGCAGCATGCTGGCCTGCAGTAGCGCCTCTCCCTCCACACTGGGCGTCTTCCAGCGCTCTCCGCAATGAACCCGTAGGCCCTTTAAGCGAGGTAGCGCTATATGGGATGGATAGGGATGCAGATTTTACTCTTACACCAATAATAACACTGACTCAGGAAGTTGGCAAATCTGTAGCTGTTTTATTAACAATTGTCTAAAACAGGGAGTACAACAGACATCAACGGATGTTCGCTCAATTCTCTCAACAATTTACATGGAAAAGCACATTTACATAGTAAAATCTCATCATCATTGATGTCATGCTATGTGGCAAAATAAGAAAACCTAAGTTAGAATGTGGTTGGTATACGTGGAACATCTAGGCATACTTTCTATGGGGGATAGGATTGCGATTGGGTCTCTATGGTCAGGTGGACAGCTAAACCCACCCCTAGCGCAAGTCATCTTCAGTGTCATGAAATACAAAATGTTTCATTGGGTCTCAAACTATAGGGCCCTTTGCTATGTAGCCCTCTATGATTGGTTGGCATGCTTGTACCCTTCTGGAATATTCCACTCGCTAGCAGCACGCATGCTGGTACCGCAGGTGATGGAGGTTTTGGCTTGGTCACACCTCCCCACCCAATTAGCCCAACATACATCATCACTCCTGCTGTCTGCCATTTGAATTGTCTTTGAAGTCGGCCTTGCAAAGTATCACTGCGCCTGAAAATAGAAGGGAGTGTGAGCATGGTCTTATCTTCAAGTCTCGGGCTAGCTTGCCCAAAGTCTATTGTCATCTCGACCATGTGACAGGAGATGGTGTTTGAGCTTTTCGTTTGTATTGAACACAGTTAAATGAATAAAACCTGGCGCTTCTAGTGTATTTCCATTACACCTCAACAGGAGCTCACCTCGCTTCTCACGATCATTATATCTTCTCGTATAGATAACCAGTTTCTTGGCTGCCCCAACCCTTGACACCGGGCCAGACAAGCTTTCTCGAATCTTCCCTCATCATCAGCTGTTTTCTTCTACTGCGCCACACTTTCAACCCTTCTGTTCGTGGGGTCCTAGTTTGCTTAAAACACAACGTGGCACATCCAGATTTTTATATATATATATATTGGCAGCACCGCCTGCAGTCTATTTACTATGTATAGCCAGCCTTCATGATTACTTTTTTTTCATTTTTGAATTTTTAAAAAAAACTTTTATTAGCACACACAGGCAAAGCACATACTTCTACATGTTCAGACGTTACACACGGAATATTGTACACAGTTATTCACGGTCCGAGTCTGGACCTTCCGTTTCGGCTTTATCTAATTGACACTGTTTGTACCTACATTTCTGGGTCTGGAGGTGGGCAGCACTGAGTCTATATAAAGCTCTTCCGTGTTGTTTGTCCAAACATGTCTTTGTCCCAATCCGCCTTGTTTGGGGGTGTCGCACTTTTCCACTTCATTTATATTGCTCTTTTGGTGATCAGCAAGCTCAGATTCAATAGTTTACGCCAAGTCGGATTCATTTTGCCCACTGGTCTACTTGCGTTTCAGCATCTGTACGATTATAAAATGGCTTGCATTTTCTTCAGTGCTCTCCGTAATTTCTGATGTATGTGACGCCACCAGTCTTCTCTTTCATTCACCTTCACACTTCTTATGGAACCTCCTTTAAGAGACTGTCATTTCTCTGCGGGTACATCATATAGGGCTTTCTCAATGGATACCTTGTTTCGAAGATTCTTTGCGGTATAGGGACCGTTATTGGCGTTGTGCATGTCGCAATTTCTGGATTACAACAAATAGGCAAAATAGGGGTGGTGCTTCTGGTAGAGGCACTTGGCTCCTCCTCTACAGCAACAGAATTAAGGTAAGCCTCCCTGGGCTTTTACAGCAGTGTGCACGTTTGAGCTATTTTTTGCAAGACATTTCTTCTGTTTGCCGCACTCAGCGTTTTCTACATTTGCAGAAAAAAGAAAAAAGGAATCATTGGAGCGAGCACCTGTTTTTGTTGGAAGCAGGACTTTACTTCTCTCTTTCTTAGTGCGAGCCGGCCAATCCAAGATGGCGGCCCGCACATCGAGAACCGGAATGCCTTGTGCCTGAAGCTGCGGCCTCTGATTGGGTGAGGCCTTCACTATCTCAGCCTATTGGAAAGCCGGCAGGCTTGGCCGGCCCTCCTCTCAAGGCCCACTCCTGGCCCCTGCCTCTCTCTTCACTTCATACCATCCCCACTTCCACAGTAAGGCTGCAGCGTGCTGGCCTGCCGTAGTGCCTCTCCCTCCACACCGGGAGTCTTCCAGCCCTCTCCGCAAACATCCACGGAATTAAGGTAAGCCCCCCCGAGCTTTTACAGCAGTGTGCACGTTTGAGCTATTTTTTGCAAGACATTTCTTCTGTTTGCCGCACTCAGCATTTTCTGCATTTGCAGAAAAAAGAAAAAAGGAATCATTGGGGTGAGCACCTATTATTTTTGGAAGCAGGACTTTACTTCTCTCTTTCTTAGTGCGAGCCGGCCATTCCAAGATGGCGGCCTGCACCTTGAGCAGCGGAGTGCCTTGTGTCTGAAGCTGCAGCCTCTGATTGGGTGAGGCCTTCACTATCTCAGCCTATTGGAAAGCCTTCAGGCTTGGCTGGCTCTCCTCTCAAGGCCCACTCCTAAGTCTCCTGTCTGCTGCCTGGACGTCCCGGCAGACCCTCCCACACCACTCACCAGCTCACCGGGACTGGTGTTCCTGCTCTCCCCTTGTGGAGCTGAAACTATGGTACGCCTACACTGCAATAACCATGGGTTAGCTGCCTCTACCTACTTTCCCCCTGAGTTTCCTATCTTCACTCCCCCGCCCATTGGATCTTAGTCTTTCTGCCAGTTGCTGTACTTTATTCTACCTGCCACCAATTTGAACTTTGCTGTGCCCTTGTGGCTGATTTCACCTGCTGCCAATTCGAATTTTGTTTGCACCTGTGGCTGTACTTTACTCTACCCACCACCAATTTGAGCTTTGCTGTGCCCTTGTGATTTGATTAGATTTGATAGTTTATTTATATTGCACCTGTGCACAATGTGTTTCAAAGTGCTTCAAGGCAAGGGAAGGAACAAGGGAAAATACAATGATATTCTTACAGGCCATGAACAGTAAGGATGTGAAATTAACTATCGTACTCGGCCTGACGACATTTCAGATAGTGCAAGAGCTAAGACATAGATAAGGAATGGAGGGGGAGAGTGGAAGGAAATAGAAACAGACAAGCGACTATCATACTAGGCCTGACGACATTTCTGGTAGAGCCGGAGAAAAACAAAAGGTGAGGGAGAGGGATGCAGGAAAGGAGGGTAGGAACAAAACATGCGAATATCGTACTAGGCCTGACAACATTTCAGATAGTGTTGGGGGTGGGGGGACAAGCAAGGGAATGTGGAAGGAGACAAAGAGGTTGCTACCATACTAGGTCCAAGGACAATTATGATAGAGTAAGTGCATAGAAGAAAGTAAGGGGAGGAGGGGAGGAGATAGGGAAAGGGAGAGGAGGAGAAAACAGAGGGTAAGCAGTCAACGAGAGTGGAGAAGCAAGAGTGGAGAGCGAATACAATTGCAGAAGTCAGTAGTAACACATTATGTTACAAGCCAGGATACACGAAGATGGGAACAGCATAATTCACGCCCACCATGAGTACAAGATGCAAAGGAAGTCCAGCATGAGAGTTGAGAAAGTGTGACGCACTGTGAATCGATGCAGTCGATAAAAGTCAAATCCAGCATTGGGCACAAGACGGTGACGGTGAAGGTGAAACTAGAATGTATCAGGACAGGGTCCCACAGAAGTAGGCTGTGGGGGAGAGCAGGGTAGAAGAATCAAGCAAAACAGGCAACGCCTGTGTGCGTGAAGGGTGGGGGGCACAAGGGAACATCACAGTGGGAACAGAGGGGTGGGTATGGCCTGTGGGCACAGAGGGAGTAAACACATGTTGGTGAATGCTTAACTGCTGTCTGGGCAGGAGTTCGGGTCCTGGGTCCTCCTGGTCCGAACAGGCCCAAACAGGAATTGCCCTTTTCTTCGTCTGCCCTTCGCTTCAGACGCCCGGGCGAGAGACACCCTTGATCTAAGAGTTAGGAGCAGGAAGGAAGAGGCAGGGCTAAGATGGTGGGCGGGGCTTAGGCCAGGTGACCTAGATCTACTTGCACCTGCTCCCCAGCTGCAAAGGAAAAGAGGTTGGAGGGCTCCTTAAGTAGGGAAAAGAGCGGCAACCAGGAAGGCACAAGGTGAGCGGGGCTTGCTAAGCGGTGAAAAAGAGCGGCATCCAGGAGGGCACCAGGTGGGCAGGGTTTAGGCCAGTTGACCTAGCTCTACTTGCACCTGCTCCCCAGCTGCAAAGGAAAAGAGGTTGGAGGACTCCTTAAGTAGGGAAAAGAGTGGTTGTACTGTTTGCTTTTCTCTTGAATTTGGCTGTGCCCAGTGACTGCACTGGGCTACTCTTTCCGGTTGTTCCTATCATGATCGACCTCCACCTGCCGCCCCCTCTCTCTGCACATCACCCTCCTCCACTTCACCCATGGTGCTCTCTGTTTCTCCTATCTTTTCTAACTGTTTCTCCATTAACTATCCTTCCCTCCTCACTAAGTCTGGCAGGAAGAAGTTTAAAAAGGACATCTTTGTCTCTAACCCTGGTCTCCCTATTGCTGCCACCTACACCATCGCTTCCTCCAGACAGACCCTTACTGACATCCTCTTTGTCGTTGCCTTGTCAGACCTATGGACTCTTCACGTGGTCTCTGTGCTCGCTCCTTTCGCCTCTTCTCCCATTAAAGGTGGCACCCGGTGGGAGGCCCTCCTGGCCCCCTTCCATTCCTCTAAGGTCATCATTAATGTTTACTTGAATGGCACCGTCTTGGTCCAAGGTCCTTAGGCCAACATTCTCCTCTTTGATACATGCTTCCTGTGCCTCATCAATTTGCTTTCTTCTCCTGCTCTCCCTTCCTCGGCTTCCTTGTCCCCCCCCCTCTGCCTCCTCCTTGGCTACCATGCCCTCTCCTGCATCCTCTTCTACCCCCATGGGGTTCCTTCTACAACTCCACAGGGAATACCTCTGATTTGAACCCCTCCCCGGAAGTCCTTCAAGGATGGAAACTTTCTCCATCCTCGGCTACCTTCCCTCCTCCCTCTGCCTCCTCTTTGGCTACCATACCCTCTACTGCTTCCTTTTCTACCCCCATAGGACTCCTTCTACACCTCCACAGGGCATACCTCTGATTTGTACCCCTCCCTGGAAGTCCTTCAATGATGGCAACCTTCTCCATATTGCCACTCTCAACTCTCGCTCAGCAGTCAAACACTCCTCTGACATCTGCCGCCTCCTGGAAGAACTCGACCTTGATGTCCTCAGTCTCAAAGAGACCTGGTTCATGGCCAGCTCTGTCACAAGCTTTGACATTCTCCTCCCTGATGGCTACAAGATCCTCTCCGCGCCCAGATGCAACTGTTCTGAGGAGGTGTAGCCTTGATCTTCCCACAGTGGATTCCTGCCTCTGTCATTCCTACACAGACCTGCTCCTCTTTGGAATGCCTCGTCTGCAGGCTCTCCCTCTCCTGGCCACTCTCTTACCATGGCTACTATCTATCGGCCACCTGGTCAGATCACCTCCTTAATCTCCGAGTGTGCTGACCTTCCCCCTCCCTCCTGGCCTCGACCACTCAACTCCTCCTTCTTGAAGACTAACAACATCCATCTGGATGCTTCCTGTCCCTCCTACGGACTCTTTCGCGACCTCTGCGACTCTCTCTCTCTTTCTGAGGCCTAGCAGTCAAAGAGGGATTGACACATCAGTAGAAAGGCAGAGGCTGATTTGAATATGGTTGGTCATCTTCCTAATGGCATAGGTGGGATAAAACAGTGGGATAAAACAGGAAGCTATCCTGACAAATTCTCAGTGGGACTTGGATTGATTCAAAGCTTTCCATCCATAACTATGTGTTGCTTACCATACGAGCATTTCCACCATCATAACCCCTGCCACATTCCTTCCTACACCATGCATCTTGTGCTGTGATGCTTTCCCTCATTCTGTGCTGTACTCACTCTCATTATCACCCTGCCATCCCTGGCCCACCGTCCTCCTTTTTCACCCTTAACTCTCTGCTTCTTTCTGCCCAATTCAGTCCTTCTTCCCTCTGGCACCTCCCACCTAAACCTGCCTCCCACATCTTTTCTCATCCGTATCCCTCCCCTCCACCCCAACCCTCCTCAATCCCAAGGATATGCCTTCACCCTCCATTCCCTCTGACGCCAATTCTTTCCTCTTGCCCACAAACCTCAAACTGACCCTCCACTCCCTCCTCCTACCCTTCTCCTCACCTCTTTATTCAAACACAGGCTGCACTCAACATCCTCTGCACTAGTCCACTGTTTGCTTACTCTTCCTACGGCACCCAAATCCTTCCACCCTCCACTCAATCCTGCACTCCCCCCCTCCTCCTTCTTCTCACCAACCCAACAGTTCTGCTCTCCTTCCCTCCTTCCCGGATTCCTTCCCAAAATCCCCTCACCTCTCTCACCTGTCCCATAAATCCTTGCTAATCTTTATCCCATCTTCTGACCCATGTCACCACCCAAACCCTTCCACCAAACTCAAACTCTCCCCAACACCCACAGACCACCTTCCCTCCACCCAACCCCTATTCTACCCATTTCCAGCACATTCAACCGCCTCATACTCTGTCCCAGCACCACAAACCCACTGCACCACCTTCTATCCCCTTTGTATTATCCCAGCTCTCCTCCAAATCCACCCCACTTCCACGCCCACTTCCAGTCCCACTTGACCACCATCCCCTCTCTCCACAACCAACCATTATCGGACCCCTTATCCCTCCTAAACCTTTCTAACATACAAAACCCTCATCCGTTCTCCCTCAAACCTCCATCCACAATGGCCTGCAAACGAGACACCCACAGAGCAAATATTGTGGCATAACTAGCGTAGCATGTTTCATTTCAGGCTGTCTTCTATGTTGAGAACTCATGCAGTGGAGTTATTTTCACACTGTATTTTATCTGTTATCACCTTCGATGAATAGTATCCATCATGTATGCTATATTATATATAGATATTTAACTTAATTGATTTAAGATTGGTGTACTCTCACTCTATGACAATCTGCTGCCTCATTTAAAGATGCAATTGGTACAATGTTTGCAATTGCAAAGTCCACAACTAAAGACCGTTGCAAGGGGCCTTTTGCCAATTGTCAACTGAAACCAGCCACACAGTTTCCCACCTCAGCTCTAGCATATGACATGGCATTCATTTGATGTCAGGTAATGGTAAGGGAAAGACTTGATGCAACAATATACACTCTTTTTATGTCATGTCAGCTTAACCAAACATACACAAAGATGGCATTTAAAGACTTCTACTGTGTTATCTCAATACAATTTAAGTCTAATACATGTACATGTTATATTGGAAAGTGTTATATATGTGCACTGCTATTGGATATGCATTGCCACACTGCAGTGTCCTCTTTGATTTATGCTGCATCTGGCCCAAGCCACATGCCCATTCTCAGGCTACCGGTCAGGTTTGTCAGTAGACCCTGCACCACTGATAGCAGCATTGCCAGGGAGGACCTGCTGCTCCAGCATGTCCCCCCTTCATTTCCTCCACCACACCAAATAGGATTCCTGTTGCTTCACCGCCTATCATGACTTCTCTCATTTTCTCCCCACTTGCTTGATCCTACTCTGGTGGGTCTCTACTCCACACTACTTCCTTGGTTCAATGTTCTGATAGAGGTAACATCACCACAAACCTTTCACACAGCAGCGCTCACTTTCCCACTTGATTACAGTCACCTAGCTGTTCTTCTAGGTGAAGATTATTTGGGCAGAATTTGTTTTGGGGGTTTTGGCTCCCTAACGGTTTGTGTCCCCCTAAACATTTTGCTGGGCTCCATGTTTTTTTTGCAGTACCCTAACATCTCAGGCCCCCTAATCTTTTTGCTGGCTTCCTTGATTTTTTACTTTCCTTTTTTGACCAGGCAGACCTATACTTGTCTCCTGCCAATGCAATGCTTATCTTGTATGCTACCCTTTAGTTGCCTGTATGGCTATCAAGGCATCAGTGGTTTTTTAAGCACCCAATTTTGGTGTGAGGGTGTTTCTATCACCCCAGAAGTGTGAGGTGGAGTAGGCTAGTGGCAGCTGTGCTTAAGCCTTGGTTACACCAGGGTTGTAGCCACTTTTACTGCATTAGTACCCAATGCATCAGTATGCTAGCCATTGGAATACTAGTCCGTTCTATTACGCCATGCTCGTGGCCATTTTGTTGTGGGTCATCCCCTTGCTTGTGTGGACCATAAAGCATGGCAGAAATGGCTGTTTTGCTGCCATTGGAGCCTCCAAGGTTCGCATGTCACGCTCAGTTGTGGTCTAAACAGGTGTAGGCCATTTAAGGTCCTCCAGACTTCCCAATTTGCATCCAGTGTGGGAGTTCCTCTGTGCTTGGAGCATTTTAGGGCAAGCCTGATGGGCTGGTTGCCAAAATCTTTGTGCACCTGCCTTCCTTGAGTGTGATTGGTGATCTGGCTTAGAGAAGCCCCTGGGTGAATGTAATATCAGTAGGAGACCAAGTGCATTTCTGAGATATGTTCCTGACTTAAACCTGAACACTTCTTTAGAGATGAACTGCTTCCGAGAACCCTAATTTAGCCATATTGACTGCATCCTGGCATCTTTGGGCTTGCATCCAGTTCCATGACAGGCTGTCCTTGCTGGACTTCTCCTCGCTTGCAGTGCTAGACCCTTTGTAAAAAGAATGGTAGATGATCCATCCTGGTCTTTCTGGTGTGGAAACGTGAGTAAGGCTTGCTGCTGCTGACCTCTACTCTGTCATGGGACATCTTTGGTCACCTCCAGCTATTGCTTCCTTCATGAAACCCTTTCCTCGTTAGCGGGATTTACTCTTCTGTTCCCCTGAACTGACCTGGAACTTGTTATTCCATGCTCCTTCAAAGTCTTAATGGCTGCTGGGTGATCTGTCTCTTGAGACATCTTTCCAAGTGTCTCCTTTGTTGCACCTTCTTCATTTTGATATTTGCTGGGTCATGGGCTTGAGTTCTTCTCAGAGTCCCCAACCACTGCCATCTAAACCAAAAACGTGCATCTAAACTCACTTTTGTCCCCATCATTCCTGGGGAGAAATCTCTGCAACTTGTGCTGTTAACAGCCCTTCCTGGTCTTCTGGTTGTCGAACCCTGGGCTGGAATTCTTTTTGGGGTAACCCTTTGACTTATTCGCTCTTCTACTGCGCCTTTGGGGTAAAAGAATAACTCCCCTTTGTTTATTTTTATAACCACAGCAGACCTATGGGATTTGGCCCCATTGTTTCCTATGGGGGAATTTTTGGAATGGTCTTAAACTCCTTCAAAGTGACTAACAAAGGTACTTACCAGAACCTCGATGTGTTCCCCCCGCCCCTATATGGCCCTGGAGTCTTTTAGAATACACCATTGATTTATTTTAGCATAATCACTGTAGTAAACTCTGTGCATGCAATATGAAGGAATGGTGTTACAGTAATCACTTGTGGTTGTATTGTTCCGGTCTATTTTCTTGGGATGAATCAGGACCTTTTCAGGCCCAGTACTATAGTTAAAATTTTACTTATGGTCTGTGGGCCCTTTTGGGTCTGTTTTCTATATTGCTCTACATGAAAACCAAAAAGTGGGAATCCCTTTCTTCGTGGGCATCTGGGGATGGACCTATTAGCAAAAACCAGATAGGATACCTCACGGAACCACTATTAAGTCTAAATTATTCTGGGAAGAAGGACCATGGGCCACATAGGGGGCTGAAAGCGAAGGTTCAATGTAGGCTATTCACATGTCAACATTGTTTGTTAGCAAATTCTTTATTTAGTCGATGCTTATTTTCTTTAAAATCAGACAGACATATCACAAATATATATTTAATACTACAAAATTGAAAATCACTTTCTAATTTTCCATAAAAAATTGTACATATATCAAAAGACCATCAAATGATTTAATGTACATGGGGTAAATCCTTATTCAGTGCAAAAATTGCATCTGCAAAAATGGAACTGGTGAAAACGACACCATGGGCCTCATTACGACCCAGGCGCTAATGGGTTAACGGCGCCGTAAAAGGCTGCGGCGCCGTTAACCTATTAGCGCCTAATTACGAAGTCCCTTTGCGGGACCCGACCTTAATGGCTGGTAAACCAGCCGTTAAAGTAGGGTGCCGCAAAGGGACCTTGGTGCTAAGTACGGTGCCGCAATTTGCGGCACCGTAGTTAGCGCCTTCCCCATTCCCATTGAGCCCTATGGGGCAAAAATGGGAATGGGGAAGGGCCCATGGTGAATGGGTATTTACCGCCCCGCCAACCTGGGAATGGGGCGGTAATTCCACCATTCACCATGGCGGACCCCGGCATGGACCATGGTGCTAATAGCACCATGGTTTAGCGCCGGGGTCGTAATGAGGCCCCATAAGTCTATTAGCCTATTAGTTGTATTACTAGACTGAGCATATTTTCACTAACATTAAATCGTTCCACTAGAAGAAGCACCATACAAGTAATAGCAAACTATAGGTGTTTGTGGAGGGCTCTACCAACTAGCATATTCCTCCTTATATCATTAACAAACATCCCTCACCTATAGTTTCGACTGTGTGCTTTCAAGATGCCCATTGATGGGTACTGATGCCCGTCTTCTTCAGGACTTGTACAGAGGTAGAAAATGTTCTTCCCATGAAGTAGCTTGAAACATTTGACTAATTATGTTCAACTCAGCATCGGGACGGATCCATATTTCTTTAGTCCGATGCCCATATATCAGAAGCAATTCAAGTAAACACTTCTTCACACTTAGTGCGTTATTCATATGCTGTTCTGAATTAGTTTTGATGAAGTCAATATCCCTCAATGACAGTGTCACTCTTTTTGTAGTTGCGGTTTTGGTGGCGGCTGTACTATGCCTTTGAAGCCGCTGAAGAAATTCCCCTGCGAGAACTGCAAGGTACCGTACGACTCAAACAGGGTTTCAATAAACACAGATGAGGACGGTCGGGGAAGGTTAGTCCAAAACCGCAATTACAAAAAGAGAGAGTGGCTACACTGTCATTGAGGCCATCAGACTAAAGAAATATGGATCCATCCAGATGCTGAGTTGAACATAAATCAGTACATTGTTTCAATCTACTTCATGGGAAAAACATTTTCTACCTCTGTACAAGTCCTGAAGAAGACAGGCATCAATACCCATCAATGGGCATCTAGATAGCACACAGTCGAAACTATAGGTGAGGAATGTTGGTTAATGAAATAAGGAAGAATGTGCTAGTTGGTAGAGCTCTCCACAAACACCTATAGTTGGCTATTACTTGTATGGTGTTTCTTCTAATGGAACAATTTAATGTTAGTGAAAATATGCTTGGTCTAGTAATACAACTAATAGGCTAATAGACTTATGGTGTCGTTTTCACCAGTTGCATTTTTGAACATGCAATTTTTGCACTGAATAAGGGTTTACCCCATGTACATTAAATCATTTGATGGTCTTATTATATTTAGCATTTTTTAATGGAAATTGAAATAGAAAGTGATGTTTAATTTTGTAGTATTACATTTATATTTGTGATATGTCTGATTTTAAAGAAAATAAGCATCGACTAAATAAAGAATTTGCTAACAAACAATGTTGATATATGAATAGCCGACACTGAGCCTTCGCTTTCAGCCCCCTATGTGGCCCACGGTCCTTCTTCCCAGAATAATTCAGACTTAATAGTGGTTCCGTGAGGCATCCTATCTGTTTTTTTCTATATTGCTCTTACCGATCTGTTAGGTTCAACAGTTACATTTTGTTTTAAGGAGTGAAGTGAAATACATGGCCTAACCCTTTAGTGTGTTTCTGCTATAGACATGCTTAGATGGCATGTTTTATAGTACTTATTGGGCCTCATTACAGGTCGGGCGGTCTGGAATTAACAGTGGCGGTAAACCCGCTGCCACTGTTAATTCCGGACCGCCCGATCCCGAGTCCTGCAGGCGGGAGGTGATCTTCCCGCCAGGTCTGACCTGGTTGGTTGAACACCTCCCGCCTGCAGGCGGACGTGGAAACACTGGCACCATCTCGAGATGGTGCCAGTGTTTCCACTTCCCCATTCCCATTGAGTCCTATTTACACCATTCCACATCCGGGATTACCAGGACACCAGGGTCGTAATGCCCTGGTATTTCCGGGAGTCACAGAGGCAGAATGGTAATACGAGTACGGCGGTAACCAGGCGGTTTTACCGCTGGACTCGTAATGAGGCCCATTGTCTTTTACCCTAATACAATACTAAATAATTAGTATATTATGTGTGGTGTATTTTATTGTGCATGGGACTAATAGTTGCTTGGTACAGTTAGAGAATGTATGAATTAAGGAATATATCTGGGTTTCTAAAATTCAAGTAAAATTAAATGAAGATAGGAGTGCTTCGTGAAGGAAAAAATTCATAGCAGTGCATGTAACAGAAGCGAGATGGGCCTTGAAAGAAACCACTCATTGTCGTGCAAGGAACTTGTGCATGGAACAAGAGGGAAGGGAAAGATATGAAAGTAAAAGTATCATGCAGGCAGAATGAGATAGTGCCAAATTAAATACTGTTCAAAGGTCGCCAGAGCTAGGAGCTGCAAAATTACACAAGCTGGCACGTGATGTGGTGAGAGGTGACATCAGGAAAAGGTGGAGAAATGTACAGAAAATGTACAGAGGGGCATGGATGAATGAAGGGGCTGAAATAGGGGAGGAGAAGGGGGGCTTAGGAGTACTTGGACTTAACTGGACAGGGTGGTTGGAGTCAGAGCTGGTTGGCGGCTGCGCAGGGAGTTGGAGTTCTTTGAAGGCTGTGGCTGGGGAGAGTTTGAGGTCCGGATCAGGGGCATTGGTCTGACAAGGATAGGCTGTGGCATACCTGGCTCAGGAAAGGGGACTGCGGGTGAGGGGCATGGGTGCAGAAAAGGTCCCAGGGCTAGACGACCCAGACATCATGTGGATGGTGAGTATGAAAGATACATAAATAAAATCCTGCCTGCAGAATAATTGGCAAGGTGTCAGATTAGACTCAAGCAACACGTCCTTAAACTTTACAGGACCAAAAGGTTAATGAAGTAAGCTAAATTCAAAATTTCGATTGGGATTGTGTCCCTTCAGTGCAGAGGGTTATAGTATAACACGCCATTCAATGATACATGATAAAAGGAAGAACACAGAAAACTGAAAAACAAATGTTTTTATATCAATGTAATAACAATGAACGCAGATGTCTAACAAATCATATATGCTTTGAATGCCATGACAAAGTAAATGTGGATTTGCACATGTGCGTAAAAGAACCTATTTTCATGTGTTGGTGTTTGTGCGCAACAAATTTATGTAACCAAAGTGTTTGATTGTAGCTGATGAGATTGTTCATTTAAAGTGCATAATTGTGAATGGGTGCCGCAGTCTTTCTTTGCGCATATAAATCAATGAGTCTAATTAACAAAATGTTGCTGTCCTAAGTCTGATGGTGCATAGCTGAAGGTCCAAATTGAAACAACAAAATTAGCAAAACGGAAGGGATAGTTATTTCTTACTACAGCACCAGCCCATTCCCTCCTTACAGTAAAGCCGGACTGCTCTGCTAATTTTCCCACTGAGAGTGATTTAGTCTAACTTGATTGACATCCTGTTCTTTAACTCAGGATAGGTCTCTTCACCCCCCCACCAGAGAGATACAGAAAATAAACTTCCTCACATGGATTGCCTTCTCACAGAGGAATTGTTAGTGCTTAATTTTCAGCACTATCTCAATGTTATCATTGCAATGTTTTTTTACTTGCTTTGGGTTTATTTAGGATGTTGGGATTATATTTTCTGTAATTTCTATCCTTGTATTCATTGACTGTGGCAAATTCTTCTGCATGTCAATGAGTCTACTTTTGGACAAGATATCAGGGTTGCTTGTATGTGAGCTCAGGCCGCCCGAAGCCTCCCTTAGGAAAGTGTCCCACCAGCCCACCTTTCAGCCCTTCTTTTGGAGGACTGTGCAGAGAAGGGGTTCTCACAGAACTATAGATCAAGCTCCAAGGGAGACTCATTCCGGCCAGACAAAACATGTCCAGAACTGAATGTCATCTTCCTTGGGTCTATCACAGGAACTCCATTGTCTTGCCTATGCCTGCTGTGATATATGCAAATTATCTGACCTGTTTCCTTTTAGTTTGGTCTATCCTTCAGCCAGGCCTTCCTGTACTGATGGTCCGCCAAAGCGGGATGGTGTCCAGGAACAAGGGAAAAAGCTGCAGAACATTTTCCATGTCCTATGTGGCATTCCTTTGCCCTGTGTTCTAGTCACAAAAGGGAGGATAGGGTCTCCACTAATACAGGGAGCCCATAACTCCTCGCCCTGCAAGGGAAAAAGTGTTTGCAGGGCAGCTCTTCCACAGACCCCCATTGAACTCCCCAGCTTATCCAGCCATATGGTTAGCGGAGGTCATAAGGAGTGCTCAGCTTGGAGTTCACACAGGTCTTCCCCTAAAGTTGCGATAGTTTCAGAAGGATGCGAGACCCGGGTGGGAGAGCAAGCCAATGCGGACAGCAAAAGTCTGTTATGTTATGCTGATTTATACCATGCACCGCTACCTGCTTGATGGCTTTTGACTTGGTGTCCTGAGTGGGCTGTTGTGAATATCTAACCCGTAGCCCTGAGTCAGCCCAAGTGCTCAAAGATCACACAAGGAGATAGATTATCATGGCAGTCATTGGCTGAGATGATAATATTATCATGGCAGTCATTGGCTGAGATGATAATATTTGAAATATTATTTAAGGTTTGTAGATGGAGAAGAAAGGCAATTGCATTCCAAATCTGAATATCCTGATGGACAGAGCTGAGGACGGACACCGAGTTGCTACTCGGAAGAGAAAGATCAAGGTAGGATTGGTTTTAAGGTGTAGTTGGAAATGGATACAACATGTGCCCGCATTCACCTTGGGTACAAAGATTAGCTAACATCAAAAGTGATCCTTACATTTTTAGCTCTGGCAACTGGTGATTGTGTACTGCCCAGTGATTCATGAAATTTGAAGGACTTCTCTGCAGGTGTGTGTATCAGTGTTGCCAACGTTTGGCCAGGGGATGCCAGGATATCAGGCAAGTTAACTCAGTGAGTTAAGCGCTCCCCTTGGATATCTGAATGAACTCCAGTCACAGTTCAGAGCAATGCTAAGGGAGCCCTTCATATTTCCAAGGATAATAAAGTGTGGACCACATAAATTGATAATAATGACAGCAGTAATTACAGCACTAAGAAGTGGGTAGAATCTGTCATTTAAAAGATTAGTATGATTACCATCTAGTCATGAACACTGAATAAGCAGTCTGAACTATTTGTGTTTGTCCCACTGTCACTGCGTATCTGAATTCAAGTCGAGTGTCATCTGAATATACTTGGAATGACATTGTGTACTTTTCAATAGTGGACTCTAAGCACCTCATACATTAAACAACCAAGGGGCCAGGGGTAAAACTGAGTGACAGCATTTAAGAAGGTGTATTCGTCAGATAGAAACTGTCCAACCAACCTTTAGGACGGAGGCCACCTATTTGAGGGAGACCCTCCTAGGCTCCATACCATGGCCATGGCGTCTTGTTCTTTGTAAAGCACCATATATATTTTAAGGCGAAAAGGTCCCAGTCTATTCTGTACTGTGTAGCTTATTTTTAAGTGCTACTCTTAAACCCAAATTGCTAGATTTCTTGGAATTTACTTAGAAAGTGCTTTCATTTGGGATTCCATTGCCAGGGATTCTACCCTTAAATAGCTATCGCTTAACTAAGGTTTTTTTTTTTTTGCTGACTGGGCCTATTGTTTCATCTAAAGCTTGTTTTTTTTAATTAACTTGAATATAAACAAGCATGGTAGCAGCCAATAACAGACTAGTGACTCTTCCAACCACTGCGGGATTAACTGCAATGCACTGAACCTGGGTCGCCCTTCTGCTCCGTTGCTCTCAAAATCTTGTCTAAGAGACAGAGGGGCTCATGTTCGTGGGGGTGTAACGTAAGGAAAATGCATAAAGGCCTTGCGTAAAAGCTTTAATGCATGCTGTCTACATTACTCCCCATTTTGATTCATTTGTATGATGGAGTTGAGGGGCAACCCTCACAACAACCAGAGTATTACAATCACAACAGCAGACAAAGGTGGAGCTGTTGTCATAATGAACACCAGTCACTATGCGCAAGAAGCGCACACACAGTTCTTTTTACACACAATGGTCTACAAAGCTGCAGGACGATCCAACTAAACGATCTAAAGGAGAATGCAGCAAGATTTTAAAGGAAATTAGAGTTACTCTGTGTAGTAACTAGAGTACTCATAGTCCTTAGTCCGCTTTACTCCATTCTTGTGGGTGTCCTCCAACATGGGGACAGTACCGAAACCTTTGGCAGCTAAAAATTGAGCTTCCCCTTTAAAGTTAGTACAGCACACAGGGAGCGTGCCGGGCGTGGGAACACTCCCGAGACCCTGCCCTCCGGCACCTCACCTCAGCCTCCTTTTGACACACCAGACACTTGAATATCTGTCTATGATGAATATTTTAGCCCCTGGAATACAAGCAGGGGCAGGCGGGTGGAAAGGAAACTAACGACTATGAGTACTCTAGTCACTACAGTGAGTAAGTCTAATTACTCATGCGTCCCGCCCCCTTTTCTCCATCTTTGTGGGTGATACCACTGAACAAAACCATAGGGTGGAGCTGTGACAACCTGCCTCATATTTAAGACAAAGCAAAAAGGTTCTTCAGAACCCCCTGACCGAACTCTGCATCCTGCCTATAGCTGGTATCCAGGGAATAATGCTTACAGAATGCAGACTTAGTGGGCCTAGTAGCCGCCCCCCTGACGACATCCCAAGAAGTATGTCTCTGAAATGCAACGGCCGTGGCTGACCGCATGGGCATGAATCCATGCAGGAACTAGCTGCCCATGGCCGTATATGCCTCAGAGATGGCATGGACCATCCAACAGTCCCCAAAGTTGATGAACAACTCCTCAGACTTCTGGAAGGGTTTTGTCAGAGAGAGATAGAACTTTAGGACTCTCTTGAGGTCCAAATAATGCAAAGCCCTTTTGGCCTCCATGAAAGAACACCAGCAGGCAGACTTTCTGATTCAAATGGAATGGAAAGACCACCTTGGGCACGAAGTTTGGATGAGTGCACAAGATGACCATGTCATTATGAAACGTGGGCAAGGGCTCGCATGATGACAAAGCATGCAGCTCGCTGACCCTGTGCACCCAAGTGAGCGCCACCAATAACACTGTCTTCATCGTGACCAGCCCGATGTTGACTGCAGCCATCGACTCGAAGGGCCTGCGCTGTAAGGCTGCAAGAACTACATTAAGTTCCCAGACCGAATGCGGCCTATGTACTGGAGGATAGAGCCTGGACAACCCCTTGAGGTGGGCCTTAACCACCAGGTTGGCTGCAGAAAGAAAATGCTCTGGGGAATTCTTGTAGGCCCCAATGGCTGCCAGATAGGTGCGCCAGATATCGAATTGAATGCCAAAATGAGCCATATGTGCCGAAAAGGTCTGCACGTCATCCAGGGAGCAGGTGAGGGGGGTCCAGCCCCTTGTTGCGAGCCCAGTGGCAAAATCTAGTCCACTTACTATTGTACTTAGATCACGTAGATGGCCTTCTGGCCTCCTGTATGATGTCCCAGTTGTCTTCCGAGAGCTGAACGTGGTTCAGTCTCAGCTGGTCAGGAACCTGGCCACTAGGGCCAACCTGGCTGGGTTTGTGTGCTCCACTGCCCGCCATGCTGCGCCAGGAAGCCCCTGCTGCGTATCAGAAGAAGGACAGGCCCCTGGGAGCAGCAGATTTGAGAACCAAGCCCTCGAGGTCCAGTGAGGGGCAATCAGGATGAGGCTGCAGCACACCAACGCCCGCAACTTGCGGAGGGTCCACTGGAGCAATGGAGGAGGAGGAAACGCATAGCACCTGTGGCCGTGTCAGCAGAGCTGAAACCGGTGTCCGAAAGACCCCTGACCCCATCCTTCCCATGAAGAAAACCGGAGGCACTTGGTATTCAGATGAGGTGTGAATAAATCCAGATCCAGAAACTCCCATCTTTGGAACAGAGGCAACAAACAGTTGATGTGTAACTCCTATTCGTAGGTGTTGAACACCAAGCGGCTGAGCTAGTCCGCTTCCGCATTGCTGTCCCCCGGGAGATGGACCAAGGAAATCCATATCCCCTCTGGCAGTGACCATTTCCAGATTGACACCGCCTCCACGAACAGGAGGGGAGACTGGGTGCCACCCTGCTTGTTCAAGTAAAACATTGTGGAATTGTCGTTCATGACCAGAACCACCTTGTCACTGATGAGCGGCAGAAAAGGTCCACCACCCTGAGCTCAAGCAGATTGATATGCAGGAGGGTTTTTCCGTCCTGGACCATGCGCCATGAATCGAGTAGCCCTCCAGAGTATCCACCCAGCCCAAAAGTGACCAATTCGTTGTCATCACCGGCAGGGTAAAGGGGGCTCCAACGGCCACATTGCAATCCATCAGCCATCAGTTTAGATCCGGGACGGGGGGCAGGGAAATTGGAACTTGGTCTGACTACGACCCCGTTTCCTGGCCCCAATTGGCTGCCAGGTGGAGCTGGAGGCACCTAATCTTGAGACGGGCGTGCTAAACTGTGAGCACGCAAGAAGCCATAGGTCCCAGAAGGTGCTGGACCCACCATGCTGAGGTGGACGAATTGGCCAGAAAGTGTCCTATTGCCTTGCAGAGGGAGAGGAGCCTCTCGAGTGTCGGGAAAACCCGCTGCACGGCCGTCTCTCAGCGCACTCCAAAGAACAAAAGGTCCTGGGTGGGAGTCAGCTGCGACTTCCGCCAGTTGAAGGAGAACCCCAGCTGGTAAATAATGTCTGCCAAGTGTGCATCACCCACTTGGGCGAGCTGGCCCTCACCAGCCAGTCATCCAAATGAAGGTATAAGTGATGGGCCTGCAGGCAGAGGAGACCAGCCACCGCATTCATCAGCTTCGTGAGTACACGAGGGGGCCGAAGTGGTAGAACAGAAGCATGAACCACAGAAGTTTCCGATGCGGCTGGTAGATCGGGACATGATGGTATGCATCCTTGAGGTCTAGGGTCCATATCCAGTCCCCCACGCATAGAGACTTGGCTGTGTGCGCTGGGGAAATCATCTTGAAGCGTTTGAGCGGTAAAGATAGGTTGAGGAATGAAAGGTCCAAGACCCCCCTCAGGCCAGCCTGGTTGTTCTTGGGTACCGCAAAAATCCTGGCGTAGAAGCCAGAGCCCCCGTCTAACTGAGGAACCGGCTCTCCCACCTGCATCTACAAAAGAGAGAGTATCTCCAGTAAAAGGCCTGGGGACCCTACCTGAAGCAGAGGAGGAGAGGAAGGAAGAGGAAGACTGAAGCCCGTGGAGACTATAGAAAGGATCCAAGGACTCTTGAAACAACGCTCCAAGCTCTCCTTGAAGAGAGCCAGCCAGTTCCCTACAGGCGAGCTGTGTTCCTTGACCATTACGTCATCGCTTCATGGTGTTTGAGGCGGTAGCAGAAGGGTGGGGCGGATCTGAAAATAACATGCAATGTCGTCTGCTGTTTACTCCTGTGGTCGCTGGGGGACCTCTATGGCCTCTGTGCAGTGCAGTCCCGAAACCCCTTGAAGCCACTGAAAGCGCATGGTTTGAAGTTGGTCCTTCAGCTTTGCTCTAGTCAGGATGGCCAAGGACTTAGAAGTCTGCATAGAGGTCTTCTTTTTTGTCAGCTCGGCATCAGTGAACAAATGAAAAAGATCTGACCCCTCAAAAGGAGGATCCAGGCTCCTCTCCTGCACATCGGAGGATAATTTGGTGGCATGCTTCCACACCGTCCACCTCATCTCGACCCCCAGGCACAGCCCTCTTCCAGCTGCGTCAAAGTGGGAGGCCAAAGACTCCACGAGGTCCTGAGCAAGTTTATGGACCTCTGCCAGGTCCGCCTTGAAGGAGGCCTGTCTCTCCAGGGGAGTCAGGTAGGAACTCCCTGATCTCTCGCCACAGCTTCTAGTTCGCTATGGCTAGGAGGGCGTCAGCATTGGCCTGCCGCAAATGCAGCCCTGAGATAAGGTAGCAACACTTGACAAAAGACTCAAGGGCTTTGTCCTCTTTGGAATCGCAACTGGAGGCGGCCCCCACTGAGAAAGGTGAAGACGATGGCTTGGAATATAAGGAAGCCGACGCCACCAGTGAAGAGTGCGGCTGAGGGTGGGAGGCCAGGAGGACTGGCTCCCCATCCAAAAGAATGAACCAGCTGTTCAATTTTTTGTTCATTTGGGCGTTGGCCCTGGGCTTCTCCTAGACCTTTCTCGCCACCTGCAGGACATCTTTCTGGAGGGGAATGCCCGAACGGCTTGTGACGCAGGGCCAGCACCTCTGCCAATACCCCTGACTCTAGGGGGTCCTGCTCTGTCTGATGGACCCCCGCAAGATCTCTGCAAGGCCATGAAAACAGTCATAAACCGCTTTCAATGAAGCCGAAGGATCTTCATCCTGGGCGGTGCTGGGCTTCCTTTCCTGATCGGAGCATCTAGGTGCCTGGGGTGTGTAGCCATCAGGCTGAGAGTGGTAAATGTAGCCCTGCGGAGACCATCCGGCTGTACCATAGGGTCCGGTGCTACTTTCTGAGGAAAAAGGGACTGGAAACTTTTTGCAGGCCCCACTCATCGGGCGGAGGGCCCAGGAGAGGCCACAAGTCCAAATCCAAGATGGCCACATGCCTCGCAGGCTCTGCCGCGTGCTTGTCTGCCATCTTTGGGCCTTGTGCCATGCCCTCGTAGGGAGGGCAGGCAAGCCCCACGACATGTGCTGGTTCAGACATGGAAGGGAACTCCTTGGCCCTAGAACCTGAAGCAGAAGTGTCAACCTCAAAGATAGCTCTGGTAGGCTGTGAACACTCAGCCCGCTGGATGGTAGTCGAATCACCCTGCACAACGACCTCAGAGGTGGCTCCGGTAGGCTGGGCCCCCTGATCTATGGATCTGGTAGTCATTTTGGATTGTGCTTCGAACTGACTCCTGGAGGTAGAACATGATGATCCTTTGCACGCTCATGCAGAAGAGGATGATGAACTGGATTGTTCCTCCGTGGACTGCCTGGAAGAGCCCCTGTGCCCCTCGGCTTGGGATCCGGTAGCCATAACGGCCTTGGGTCTGCCAGAACCAGAATCCAGTGTCCCCTTCCTGGTGAAAACTCCCAGGAAGGAGTCGCCTTGCTGAGGGGCCTTGCTAAACAAAGCTCCTACCTTGTCTTGACGTGGGGGCCTGGCGACAAACTCTTTAAGATGACCGAGTGGAGAAGAATGGAAGATCTCCCTCCAGCAGGAAAGACGACTCTTCAAGGGCCGGTGACCGAAAGCGATGCAAGCATCGCACGCGTGCCAGCTGTGGTCAGGCCACAGGCACGCAAGACAGAGCACATGGGGGTCCGAGGCCCAAAACGAGTGATCGCAGGATGCCATCACTCGTGAAGCAAGCCTCCTGCAGCCAACATTTACTGGCGGAGGCAAGGGAAGGAAGGGGGGTAAAGAAGATCAAAAAACAAGAACAGGGAGCACACGAAAAGCTGACACAATTCCTGCACCTAGCTGCCAGGTCCGACACCGTCCGTGCTGAAAAAGGGACTGAGATGAGGTGCTGCAGGGTGCCGTTTTAGGGGCATTCCCATGGCCACATTCCTGCGCGCTGTCGTAATTTAAAGGGGAAGCTCAATTCTTTGCTGCCAAAGGTTCCGGTACCATTCCCATGTTGGGGGACACCAACAAGGATGGAGGAAAGGGGACGGGACGTATGAGTACTTCACAGTGACATTAATGAACACATTGTGGAACGAAATCACACTGCTGATGACTTTAAAATTCACATTGCTGGAAAAGAACTGTAGAACAGAAAAAGGAAGAACAGCATATCACTGCAAATGCATGTAGATGTTTAAAACACTGCAAGATAATTTGAAGAAGCATGCTGGCATCCTGAGTCACTATTCCAATAAACACATTTCCAGTCGTTTTACCAATAGAGAATCAGTAGTCACAAACGATAGACCCAATGTCTCCTATAACGTTTTCTATGGCTCTTCGCTACCCTGACTGACATCCCCAGCCCCACGAGCATCTCTGAGGCAATTGTTTGTTGCAAGACTCCCTCCAATTCAAGTCCTTCTGGTGCTTTAAAAGCCCTGCCTCACAAACTTCCTAGAGGTCTGTGAGTGTTCCTGTTCCATATCAGACTGCAATTTTCTTTATCAGAAGTAGAGAAACACACTGTCAATATGGCATTTGATCCCATCCTTTTCCTACAGGCCTTCTGGGGACACAGGCCCGACACATGGATGACTGTCACCACAGGTCTTGGTCAGGGATCAGTCTGATAAATGGCTGGCTCTATTTCAGTCTGATCAGCCTTTCAGATGCAATGCTGGAAATGTGACCCACAGCCTGATTAATTTTCGAAATACTGTTCACCACCTTGTGACGGTTTCCTGCCCCCATCTTAAATATAGAAGGCCATTGTGGGCAACGGGCTCGGTTGAAATGGTCACACAAATGGCTATGCCTAAAACCTACCAGCCTTTAATAGGTTTACACATGTTATGTCTGATACTACCCCACCGCTTCTTGACTTTCCGAGAGCAGCCAAGCGTTGTCTCTTTCTCTTCCCTGCTTGCCTAGATTTTGCATTGCTCAAGTTAAAACATTCAGACAGCGGGGAAAAGGGGACATTTCTAAAGTGCATCTATCTTTGTGTTTATTCTTCCGGTAGCTGATAAAGTGATCTGAAGATTACGAAAGCTCGCAAATAAATGGCTTTGATGGCCTAACTAAGCTATGAACCTGTTTTCTTCTTCGGATCAATGCTTTCTGGTTTAAGTTACTTACCTGTAACTATTGTTCTCCAGCATTGGTCTGGCACGGATTCACATGCTCATGAATATTCCCAGTAGACAGGCTGGGAATCCTCTATAAAAGAAAAACAGTTTCACTTTCACTTAAACCTGCATTTCTCCTCTACACCAATCACTGTCCTATGGGTCATACTGCCCCATCCAATGACGGTCCTCTCCCTAAGCCCCTCCTCTGGCAGCTATCTTCAGATTTGGTAACCACGTAAGTGGCAGTATGACCAAGAAGAGCTGCAGAGGGGACGGAGGGAGGGTTTGCATGCAAATCTATGCCAGACCCATGCAGGAGAACAATAGTTACAGCGAAGTAACTTAAACCTTCTCCAGCATGTGGTCTGGCATGGATTCACATGCTCATGAATAACGAATACATAGCAGTACAACATTACACAACCACGGGAGGTGGCAAGGCTCAATAGACGCAATGAACTTTTACTTTGGAACAGACTCACCTAAAGCGAACAGGTTGTGTAGCACTGCTTGGCCGACTCTGGACTCCCTGTCGACGCATAAGAACTTTGTGAAGGTGTGCGTGAACCTCCATATCGCAGCCCTGCAGATGTCCAGCAGGGGCACACCAGACAGGAAAGCCATCATCGCAGCGATCGCTCTGGTGGAGTGGGCTCTCGGACGGCCGGGCAGCAGTTGATTCGCCAACCGATGACAGTGCGTGATGCAGCCGGAGAGCCATCTTGAAATAGAAGCCTTGGACAAGGCCCTGCCATGGTTCACAGGACCAAAGTTCACTAACAGTTGTGAGGTCTTCCGAAAACTCTTTGGGTATGTCACTTAGAACTTCAGGGCATGAGCAAGTCCAGCGAATGTAAGACCCTTACCGCCGGTGACAAAGGTTTTGGGAAAAAAACAGGTAACACCAAAGGCTCATTGAGGTGGAATTCCGACGGAACCTTTGGCATGAAAGAGGGGTGCGTACGCAGCACCACCCTTGATTTGTGGAAAGTCAGGTATGGTTGCTTGCAGGATAGGGCCTGGATCTCACCTTCCCTTCTGGCAGAGGTGATGGCCACAAGGAAAGCCATTTTCCATGAGAGGAACTACGAGAGGGGCCTGATGCATAAGCTCGAAGGGGGTCACGCCGGGGCAGGAGTCTTCACCGGCAGGAAAGATCGAAAAAGTCCCTTGAGAAATAATTTGATGAAATGGTGGGACCAAAGTGAAGATTTTCCCGGAGACCTGGTGTAGCGGGATATCCCTGCCAGATGTAGCTTGATAGAAGTGTGTGCCAGTCCGGCCTTGGTGAAGGATAGCAAGTATGGAAGGATATGCACGTAGCGCAATGCTTACACTTGAGACCATAGAACTTCAAAGTCAACGATGCCCTGGCCTTGGCGAGGACCTCCCAGCAGTCCACAAGCAAATCATATCCTCCAAGTCCTCAGGTTCTGCGATTCTGGGTTGTGATGAAGGATTGTGCCTCCTTCTCTGGTGAGAAGATCCGGAACCACTGGCAGCTTGACCGGATACCAAATCTGCCTTGGCAACACCGGGGGAATGATTATCATTTTGCATGGACACTGTGTGTTGATGACTCGTAGCAGGAGTGGGAATGCGTACAGGAAGAGCCCTTCCCACGGGAAGGAGAACACATCCCCCAGGCTCCTCAGCTGTTGGAATCTGCTGGCACTTGGAGTTCACTGCCGTCACAAATAGATTGATCTGGGGCCTGCCCCATTTGACAAATAGGCGGTCCACATGATCCTGACGGAGCTCCCACTCGTGGCATGGGGCACAGTCCCTGTTGAGGGATTCTGCAATGGTGTTCTTGACTCCAGCCAGGTGGAGAGGGGTGAGGAACATTCCCTGTCTGACAAACTAGTGCCACAAATCCTGCACATCCTCGGAGAGCGATGGGGATCGAGAGGGACACCTTCTGATCCGTGGGAGCTACCCTCGCAGGGTCAGCGCCCTTAGCTGCCGTGGCAGTAGCAGTTGTTGATAGAGTTGCCGAAGAGGACTAAGCCTGTACCGGTTGAGCTGCTTGGGCTGTTCGGCCTTCTTCTCTTTAGTCTGTGGCTTCTTGGATGTCTCATGTAGTTTAGCCGGGGTAGATGACTTTCTTTTCGAAGAGGAGCTTAATTGACGGCTGGCAATTGAGGCGGAAAGTGATGCTGATCGTGCCCCATCCACTTTGGGACTCGCTTCCGCTGAGAACCCGGCAGACTCAGACTTGTGGCTCTTGGCCTTATCCTGGGCCCCCACTGATGAGGCGACCTCAAAGGACTTAAAAGACCGCTTCTCGGACTGCCCAGTTATGGGGAGGTATGACCCTGCTCCGGGCACGGGTCAGAGGCCTTGGCGTTAAGCCATGCCCCCAGCCTACTACGCCTGTCCCTCGTTGTTTTCGAGGCGTATCTTGCACTCCACTTCCTTGTGATCCGGGTGCAAGCAGTAGAGGGATTGCAGGTGCTTGTCCTCCACAAACATGTTCTGTAGCCTGCATTTGGTGCAGTGCCTGAAGACAGACAGACAGACACACACACCACTACCCCCTTACCCCGTTTAACACAATATTACAATGCCAGAGGGAGACAAAGCATCCTGTGAAGATTCCTCCCTTGAGGATCAATTCTCCAGACAAGGTGGGAGAGATTTCCCCCCAAGCTCCACTGTTCCAGTCTTGTAACATAAGAAGGAAACATGATGTTTCACAGAAGCCATTACCCATCCATTTAAGTCAGCGCTTTGAACCGTGTTACTCCAAGAAGACATGGAAGTAAAAGTCTCAAAAAGGGGGAGCATAATGCACTCATGTCCATGAATGAAGACACTGCAACTACATACCTGACTGAAAGAACTAGACATTTAAAAAAAATTGTCCTCCATCTCATTTCACCACTGCCTTTACCCTACTCATAAGCCTAACCCTTACACTAATCCTTCCATTTCAATTACTTACCATACCCTTGTCTTTCTGCTTTCTGTAGTCTTAATGCTGGTAATTTGTGAACCAAATTTGTCATAGTGAGAATTTTATTTATAAAAGTTCATCAAAATGAGCGTTTTCAGATTATAATGCAATACATATTTATAAATGGCACCTTTAATCTTGTAAGATTTCCCCCACTTAATTCTGCTTGAAATCAATGTGCCCAGTGCTTTGCTCCGAGCTCTGGGCATCAATCTTCCCACAGACAATTACCCCATCTTATTTTCTGTGCGACTGTGTATGCCAAGGAAAGGAAAGACAGCTTCTTACATTTGTAATGGGAAATCAATGCAAAGATTTGGTGTCAACTATCTGTAATTAGGGGAACCGGGAAGCCCCACATTGCTCAGAGCAACAGGGCTGTAGGACGAGCATCAACAATGCCCCATAAATAAGCCGGTTGAGGTCACAGTGCTGATCCAAGATGATGACCTGTGATGAAAACACTGGTTGGGGGCCACTCCTACGACCACTTCAGAGATTACAGAGAAATCTTCCCTTCCCCTTTTTCAACTCTGTTCCTTTGAGTCATCGAAGAGAAACCTGGATGATGGGGAGAGCTGGGAAAATGGCGGACTCTTTCAACCAGACACATTGGCTTGCAAGAACAAGACTTATCATGGATAACCCTAGTGGTTGTGTGATCAAAATCAAACCCAAACACACGTTTGTACTTGTTTTTAATTAAAAAAGAAATACATACAGAAACTTTCTGAAAACATCTTTCTACATGATAATTTCACAGAAATTATTTAGAGGCATATTGTCAACCTAGACAGAATTTGTTGAGATGATGAATATTGGCCCTTCTCCGTAGCTGGGGCAGAACGACAAGAAGAAAGGGCCAAACATCCTCCTATATGTTTGTTTCTGAAGCCATCCTTGCTACACCCACATTCAAAAATATTACCCAGCCAGCTGGTATCTGACCCTTACAATAAACCAAAGGACACAGTCCTCATCCAATACACTCATCAAGTCTCATCTTTGCACTAGCGTCACATCCCAATAAAAGCTTTTTCTTGGTGGCATAGAAGGTCACTTGACATGACAGGATGATAAAGCCGAAGATGTTCTTGCAGGATTGGCATCTGGGATCATTGGTTTGGGGAAGGTTGGGCCCAACGAGTGGGGTCTTTTTAAATGGTTTATTCACCAAAGCGATTCTTCTCTGGTGATTTTCGCCTGTGTGCGATAGCATCCATGTAAGCTTTGTCTCTTGGTGTTTACATGACCGATGAGAGGGACTGGCTGGTAAGGATAGGTTAATGAGGAAATAGTTACTGGAAGTTCGGCTTCTAGGACTTGCAATCTCCTCAGAAGGTGAGCGCATGGGAGGACAATCTGATTGGCTGACCCCTGCAGGGGTAATCTACCAGTAACCATCTCTTTGTGGTTGGGCCCCCTAAAAGGGGACACCACCTAGTAAGCATGAGTATCAGGGAGCACTGTTTGTGTGATTGGGCCTTGGAAGGAATGCACCTTCTGGTAAGGCTGAGTTTATAGGAGCCATGTGGTTGGGCTCCCAGGAGGCAGGACCTCCTGGTAAGAATAGGTATATAGCAGATTTGTCTGCAGGTGGTTGTGTGCCAGGGAGAAGAAGGAAGCTCCTGGTGAGGTGGGTTCTACAGAAGCATTGCTTCTGCTTGGCTGGAGCCATTATAGGAGGAGAAACCTTTCAGGGAGACTGTGTGAATGGTAGAATGGTTCGGTTTTCATGAATCTCTTGGAAGGATGGGTGGCATTGGAGGCATGCCTCAGGATGGATAGATTACTGAACATATTGGTTTAATCAGTGCTCTCTGTATAGGGCTTAGGGTTTTTTCAAGCACCTGTCTCTGACGTTATTAGACAAGCTACATTGTTAGATCATTGAGATGGTTGGCACTGGTAACACCAGTTCCAACAGAGTTTGAGACACAAAAGGTAAATACCATCAGGCTCATCCAGTCTGAACATTTCCCATCAACACGTGCCCAAAGTGGCTACACAGTCTCCAGATTTACTCTTGATTTGTTGGAACGACTGTGTTTCACTGCTCTTCATTCTTATTTATTTAGTCTTTCTTCTACATTCCTAGGCCAAGGCTCTTCCCTGTGTTCACTACACTTTAAGCAGGACTAATGTGCTGAAAAAATACTTACTTCCTGTAATGTACCTATTCCCGCTAGTAATTGAAATGTTGATATTAAATGCCCCATCCCTCCAATTCTCCAGTGTGTAAACATTTAAATGTTTGAGACTTACTCTCATACAGCAGGTCTTGCCTTTAACCTTCTGAGGATATGGACAGTAAATAATATATCAAACTGAATCTAATTTGAGTACTCTTCCATACAAATGTTAGGTTTCTGGATGTATTAGTTTGATCAAGATGATTTGACCTACAGTATTGTACTCTGAGTTGTTGGGTTTCAAGGCCAACAGAACTCTTGGAATAATGGTCTTTGTAAAACTGCATCCTAAGAGGAATCATTTCTTGGCTGATGAATCACATGCAAGTCTGAGTCCACGGAAACACAACCTCTTAATGCTCGAGACTCTGGGTTGAGCATTTAGTGGTTGCACCATTGGCACAACTTGGTACCAACACTCTCTTTTGCAAAAAATCAAGCCCTTCCTTGCAGATCATGAGCTCCTTTTAACAGTACAAGCCCCAGACTGTGGAAATGCCTTACTCACTGGCCTATCTAATGCTGCCCAGGAACCAATGAGAAGCTGACTCTGCTCGAAGCCTGACTCATCAAGGGGGTCTACATTATACCCACACGCATTTAATTATGTTGCTTGCCCCTACAAGTACACATCACCTTCAAGACCAGCTATATCGTTTAGAAAGCTGCTATTTTGTATGATCCTTTCTACCTAGCCGACAAGGTCAGCGGCTGGTGTTGTAAATGCTCCACATGAAGCCAAGAAGTGGCCAGATGAAAGCTGCAAAAGTTCCAAAAAGAAAAATACAGGTATTCTTGATGTATGCCCCCACACAGTGGAACCTCAGACCCACCAACCTGCAATTCAAAAGTAACTCATTACCCTCCTCTTCAAGGAGCACATTCTTCATGCACTGTAGACACCCCAATCCCACCTGCCAACTGACCCCACCCCTAATTACTGTTCCTGTAACTTGTGCCCCCTTACCTGTATTTTTATGAACCTATTGTTATATACGCACTGATGCTTCTCAAAGTTATGTCCACACTCAATAAAACACAATAAAAATAAATACAAGTGAGAGGTATTACCTGTTGGTAAAGCAGAACCTAAGGGAACCTTTCGAAGCAGTTGAATCTTTATAAAATATGGGCCACTGGGAGCACTGTCCTTTGGTGGGTGGATAACACTCTTGGTAAGTTTCGATACAGAACAGAATAGTCTCTTGGTTGTTGGATCACCAAAGAAAGTATCGGATTGGTCGGGCAAAATGATGGATTTTAGAAGATCCACCTGAATGAGATAATCCGTTTTCACAGGGATGGTCAAGCTATGTGCGGGTCGATATCTGGGATCCCCGTGAATTGTAGGCTAGGCTCATGGGAAGTGACATCTTCAAAATATTTATAGACCTTGTCAAAATTGAGGAAGGTGATCCGACAGCTCAGGTTAAACAAAAAAAAAGAATGGTACAGGAGAAACTTTTCTGCAGACGAAAACAGGTGGCCACACTCAAGGATCTTCTACCTCACTGAGACGTTGTTAATGGAGCATCACTATATACAGAGGAGTGACCATGCTCCACAAATGGAAATCCACCTATGAAAACAAAACCTCTGATGCTAAGAGAGGAATGTGTTGCATTGTCCACCACAAGAAAGGAGTGGGGCATCTGGGAAAATGTTTTTGTGTAGAAAAGGGTTCCAAGCTTGTTGCGCTCTGCTCTGCAAATGAGAGGGGCCCCCAATGTCCAAAGGCCTGACATTAGCATGTATCACCGTCAGCTCCAGTTCCTTATAAACACAATCTCAAGCCGACGAGACACCTTGCTCTGCAGAAAGAAACAACTGCTTACAGTGTGCCCTAACGCGCGTTTGCCCGTTTCCTCCCACTACAGAGGGATAGTAGCAGTGTCCTTAAACATGAGGTATAATCATCCCAGCTTCAAGCACCAACATGGATTGCAGTCCACCAGGGTTCTAGTACATATGTCAAGGTATAATATGCTCTAAACTCGTAGTTGTAATGTCCTCTAAACCACAGTTGGAGCCATAGAGAACTAGTTATAGTTGGCTCTGAACCTAAAAACATCTGGCTAGTTATACAGTATTTACTTGGGGATTCTGTACAGCTCTTTACAGGTCACCCAAGGAAACCTGAGAGCGCTTTTAGGTACAGGAAGCCTATGGTCACACCAAGGTGTTGCATGTGGTTAGCAAAGCAAATGTGGAGGGGCAAGGCAAAGAGCTGAAAGGGGGATTATGTAAGGTTTTGGATGAATATAAATCTACAAATACGCATATCTTCAGTTGAAAAAAGATGAATGTTCTTTCCCATGTTGCTTCAAGGTGCAGAAGATGGTCCTTGTGCTATTCGAGCTGGGTGAATTTCAGGAGTGTGTGTGGCAGATAAGAGAGGGATCCTCAGGCTGATTTACATGTCACATCAGATCATGCTATATATCTTATCTGGTAATGAGAGTTTCATTGTAAAAGGTGAGGTATTGCTAGTCAAAAGCTGCGCCTAAGAAATCGAGGCACAGGCAGTACGTGTCTGGTGGCATGAAGTGGGCGATGGATACTCAAGCCTTTGGTATTCTACATCTCTACATTACCATTGGACCACTGTTAAGGGTATGCATTGATTGACTTGACAATCAGGCTTTGTAATTAACAGTCAAATGATTGACTAAAGGGACTGAAGTCTGTTCAGATTTAACAGCTTTTAGGGGCGTCTTCCATTTCTGACCAATATTTGATGGTGATGAGGTCCTATTTCCTTAAAGTATAATTAATGCAGTAATATATTTTGTAAAATTAGGTTATCGGTCCCCAGCATAGTTGTGTCTCTATTCTCTCTTTAAGGAGCAAATAACATTTATTTTGTTGCAGTGACAAGAGTTATTTTGGCACAATGACCCTATTGATGCATGTTATTGAAGTTTAGCCATACCCTGAAGTGGGGATTACGTTTAAGGATTGACCTTTCACGACCCATCCCTGGAATATTTCTCTGACATTTCTTGTATTAAAAAGAAATGGTGGGCAGGTCTCCTGTGTGCTTTGACTGCTTTGTATGTAACAGTCTGGCCCACTCTATATAACAGACCTTGCATCACAGAAATTAATGATGTAAATGTCCCAGGTGAGGTGTGTGTTATGCTGTAATATGGGCACAAAATGCTGAATGGTCCTCTTTGCAGATGCCTGCATTGTATCCTTGTGTGTCCCTCATCTAGCCGATTACTTTGGGAGGATCATATATGTCACAGGAATCAAACCAAGAGCCTCTGAGGCAGCACCTAAAGCTCCTAGTGGCAAAACCAGGAAACTGAGCCTGGGCCATTGATCCAAACAACAAGAATGTGGGGGTATGCAGTAAATACGTTACCACAAGGTCATTTCAGAAGAGGGAACAGCCCAGCTCCTACAAGTACTAGGAATTCAATCACCCCAGCGGGGGTAGCTGCTATGCAAGGGCATCACCAGGCTCCCAATATGCTGATCCGTGTTCTTTCCCCTTAGCTACCTACCCCCAGAAGGACAGATAACGGCATCTTTTGGGTAACAAAATGTTTTTGTTTCCCTCTAGAATAATATGGCAGTGGGAAATGGGGGTGAATAAATCAGCCATCTCGCGGCCCCACCTTTTCGCAGCAGAAGGTCAGGTACCCAAACATACACTGCACTAAAAACTGGATCTAGAAGGTATCATCCAGCAGGATCTAAATTATTTACACACCAATCCTCCCTGGTGAAAATAATGTTACATTGGCATCTTGGGAGTGCTAGTGATCTCAGATAGGGGGCACTGGGGTCACTATATCATGACCACTGTGATCCATTTCCTCCTATGCCATCTCACATAGGTTTGAAGAGCAAAACAGATGGCCTGATATGGGACATCATTTTGCTTTTTCTATTTCAGGGGTCTGCAACTTTTTCCTACCCAGCTATTTTGCACTACAACTCCCTTCAGCCCGAGCCAGCCTAGTCAATGCTTGAGAGATCATAAGGGTTGTACTCCAAAACCTCTGGATAGCACACAGGTTGCATACCCCTGAATTGGAATTAGGATTGCATTCTGCAAAATAAAAGCAACTATGTAGTTGGAGGTTTTTAGCATGACGAACATGGATATGGGGAAAACTTGAGGACATGGTCTTAACTGGAGCACTAATGGAACGTCTTGCTGTGAAGAGACCTAGGTGATCTCATGGCAAGCACGAGACAATGTACTCAGAACATGGAGTCTGAGTGGGCACGGCTTGTGCACACAATTATCATGAAAACAGTAAAAGGATAATACTCTTATTCAATTGGGTGCGTATCCTCAAAGCATGCCCAGCAACTGACACACAATTAGCAATTAAAGACAAGATTTAGGCCCAAAGCCGTCAGTGAGGATTGAACATGATGTATATATAATTCATTTTCAAAATCCATTGTTAATTTCGTACTAATAACACTCAATAGTCTGTTTCAGTTGGTGTAACAAATGCCCAATTTAATGAACACTGGAAGCAGATGTCAATGCATCCAACCAAAGAGTGCAATCATCACCACACCCTCAAAGATCAATCCACAAAGATCAATCCAAGACCTTCTACGCAAAGGCAAATGTTGACTGGCAAGTCTCAATCCGGCTCTAGAAATGTGTCACAATCCACATTTGTGAGGAAAACCTCCAACAGTGTGGTGATGAGTTCACTCTTTGGTTGGAGCAGATATTTCCCTGATGAAGGACCCTTTTGGTCCGAAATGCATTGGCCACAGGCATATGCTACCAGTGTTCATTCACCTGGACATTCTTTACGCCAACTGAAATAGACTATTGAGTCTTATTAGTACGACATTAATGATGGATTTTGAAAATGATATTTTAATAATTTCAACAGGTTCAGAAAGGGTGTGCAATCCTCACTTATGGCTTTGGGCCTAGGTCGTGTCTAAGCACAAGGCAATGGCCTGAGATCCCAAGAAATACCAGAGGATTATTCTGGAAAACATCTACACAATGCACAATACAAACAACCAGAGAATATATGTCCTGTGATCATAGCACTAGAATGCAACCCAGCCCAGATCCAGCATCCGAGCAGAGCAACACTCCAGAAAATGTCTCTCTCCTGGGCAGTGCAACCAAGCGGAGCTCTCTTGCCATAGCAGAGAAGCACTCTAGAGAATTTCTCTAAGACGAACATTGCAATCAACCAGAGAGACGGGGTCCTGTCAGGGCAGCACTCTGGAGATAATCTCCACCCTAGAACAAACAATTAATTTGAGATCCCATACCTTGTGGCAATGTGATCATCAGCCAACCTGAGACACACATTCCTAACGCAGTAGAGAATTGTTCTAGTGGAGATTACCATCTGTGAGAATACACCCAACCTGCGGCAAAATGTCCGAGCAGAGTGCCGTTGTCTAACAGATGAAATCACGCTATGCAACAAATTAAACCCCATTATCTGGTAGATTACCACTCTAGACTAAATCTAAAGCATGGGAAGCACAGAAAACCTGAGCAACCATGTACTAAAAACTGCTTTACAGTACTTTTTATCACGGATACGTAAACATAGCTGAACTCTAATTGCTCAAGTGAGTACAATTCTACATCCAACTAGCCATTCTCTGCCGGGAACGGAGAGGTATTTAAATGTAAAAGCGTGCCTAGCAATTAAATGAGTGTTCTTTAAACTGGGCAAAAGGAAATATTTTTTTTAAAAACACCTATAACCTCAGGTCAGGTCTGCAGAAGAAATCCTGAAAGCTAACACCTGTGACAAGGAGAGGAGACACTAAGGCATATAATACGTGTCAGTCCTTTGAATTCATACAACTGTAAACTGTTTTTATCCAAAAACATCAAGGAATATGAATGAAAGTGTTCATTGCCTTCTTTGAGGGGAATCAAAAATGGTGATATATGTCCCAGTGAGGGTTCTTTGGGGGATGGTGAAGCTTAACTGAGAAGATATAGGGGTATTAATGTTAACGGGAGCATTTGGTTACAAATATGTAACCTGTGAAGAGTGAGTCGTGAGACTAAGTTTGGACAGAAACTGGGAATGCTGAAATAATAAATGATGTGAAGAACTGCAATGGTGTTAATGTAAGCTGTAGACAATAAATACACTTTTGACCACGAAGAGTACAAGCAGCACGACACCCCGTGTTTTAAGTATCAGTCGCTTGGTGACTTTGGAAGGCCACTACAATCCCCTGGCCCCCCGACTCTCCCTCTTGTTTATTGGTACCCAAACAATATATTTGTGGATGCTCTCAGTTGCAAATGGTAAGGTCTTGTTCTTCTACTTTCCACGCCACCATCACTGAGCGATTGGATTAACTGATTTCTAATGAAGGAGAAACTTGAGTCCATGGATGGGTGTTCCTCTGGCAGGGGATGTCACCGTACGTGGATTTAGAAGCACCATGAGAGGAAGGTATTTTGCAGCTGGCATGGGGATCAAAGGTCACCATAGAAGCAACAGAGGATATGTCCTCTGCCATAGTCCCATATTTTAGACCCTTCCTCTTGAAACTAGGGCTAAGGGACAGCCCCCTTTCTTTTCCTTGTCCCCTTCCCCGATGTGGCGGCTGATGCTATGAATCTCAGAAGAGCATCAGCTGTAATCCCAACTCAACGAGTGACATACATAGAGAGGCTGCCTCTAAATCAGAAGAGACGGTGGTGTTTGCAAGTCCCTTAGGTTAGCTAACAGAATCTATAAGAAAATCACAAAATAAGACTAGTCATTAGAAACATGTCCATCCCAACGGCATCTCCATCGCTGCGTGTTGGTTCCCACACAGCCATCTCTATGAAGTCACCACAGCAGTTCAGACATTTCTTCCCAGATTACTGGTGGTCAGGGTAGTTCCTGAAGTTCACAGAAAATCCTTCTGTCCTGTGCGTAGCCCTTCAGTGATACACACTTAGGAACATCATCCAAACGTTGCCACTAAACTGCCCTGGGAATGTCCGACGAGCACCTGCGCAGCCGCAGTCATCATACTGGTCCATGGCACACCTGACCAGCGCAGATCGCTGCGGTCCATCAGGCAGAAAAGGCGAACAGATGGGCAGTTGTAGTCTGCGGTCATTGAACTAGTTCAGGGAATGTTCAATCCTCAACCATTTCCAAGTACGCACGACCATCTTGGATTGCTGTGGACACTGATCTGGTGTGGATGCACATTGCCAGCTCAGAAGGCTGTCATCCCTGGATTGGTCTTGGGTGAACACAGGTAGAGAAAGCTTCAGTCCCTGAAGTAATCCTGGGTATATGTGGCCAGCTCAGACAGATACAGTTCTTTAAATGGTCCTGGGCACACAGCAGATCAGACAGCTGTGGTCCTGAACAGGTCAAGGGGAGATATGGTGCACTAAGAAATCAGGGTCCCAGAGGCCTGTGCTCGTCATGCTTTAGGTGTAGCTTTCTTGTTCCTAGTGTTCCACATGCCTCGTTTGGAGTGATAGTAATGGTAAAAGTTCCTGAGCCGAAGGCGTTCCACCTCTAGACCACTCTGGAGGACCCTGGAAGACAAGACAAAAAGAGAGGAATATTGATTCAACTGGGTTGTCACATTTATTAATTTATTTAATTTAATTATGGCTTGTTAAATCCTTTTAAATTCAAGACAGCAACATGTTGTCAAGATTCCATCAAGTTCGCAAAGTCAATGTAAACACTGATGCGTGTCTAACATGCACTGGTAAGATCTAAAAAGAGTTTCATGCATGCAGACCACAAAGGCCGATTGTCATAGCGTTGTCAGTTTTCCCAGTTCCAACGTTTATCACTTCATGCCACAATAAGAAAATAATACACATATTACAACTAGGCAGTGCTAAACACGAATTTGTTTTAGAACATGACAATGTCTCAGGCTAGCACACTACTTAGCTTGGACCTCAGTCCAATGGTAAATGAAAAGGGAGGCACGGCTTAACCTCCAACTGATTCAGTGCTGCTTGCTTCCAATTGGGCTGGGCAGCCTGGATGCTAGCAAGTGAGGGTTTGGAGTGCACACTAATGCTGCCGGGTAATGCCACTCCCATCAGCCAAGGCACTCCTCAATTAGTGACACCGATCACAAGCTTGGCCCCGATCAGCCAAACCGGCACTCTTTAGTGGACTTTCAATCATGCACTATCCTTACAAAGTGCAGTGCGAGTGATGAGCAGCTGGCACTCTTTAGTGGTCTTTCAATCATGCACTATACTTACAAAGTGCAGTGCGAGTGTTGGGCAGCCATATGATATGATAGGTTATTTATAACGCGCGTAATACCCAGAGGTTTCTAAGTGCGGACACGGGGATCGAACCTGTGGTGCTCCATGTCGTCTCGTTTCCAAGGCGAGCGCATGTTGCCCCTGAGCTATCCTCCCATCTCACAGAAGGTCCCACCTCGTTCCCAATGGTAAACCACCATCATGGTGAAAGGGTAGCATCCATTAGACAGTGCCAGACCCATGCTTCTTTTGCTTTTGTGGGTACGTCTTCCTGACCGCTGCGATACTGGTTAGTCCGAACTGGGAGAGTGTGATCTGGAAACAGATGGTACTCTGGAAGCATCAGCTTCAGATGGAACCTTTCCAGCAGCTGTGACAGGAGCAGAATGCTCCAATTGGTATCTACACAGGGCAATCAGGTTGGGACTAATGGAAAGAAGGATCCTCTGGCCCACACCTTAGAGAGATTCAAGAGACTCAAAATAGGTTAGTGGAACATTTGTAATGGTGGAGGACTTGGCTGGATGCAACAGACGGGTACCTTTAATAAGTTAGAAGTACAAAGTAATAGATCAAACTACGACTTGGCAGACTGGATCTGCAGCATTGAAAGATACTCTGAAGACATTTAGGAACAAAGTCTGCTTCATCGGTTTGGTCTACAGCAGTGGGCTGCCTACCCTGGCCTAGGCAATATCACAACTGAAAATGTGAACAGGTGTGGCTACACTCCCTGCGCCCCCTCTTTATTTTACAATTGGCAGTTTAGAATCATGGACTCAACAGTGTTAATAGCCAAAGTTTTCTAGTTAACACTTTTGCACATCTCATTAATGCAGCACAGATCCCATGTGCATTGACATCACTTTGTGAGTTAAATATATGAGCTGAAATATCATTTACTTACCTCCAATGGTAGTTTCCTAGAGAATTTTAATTATGTGACCATGCTCTCTGAATATCTCCAAAATTGAAAGTTGATGGCTGGAAGGTTTTGAATAAATCATAACCACGGGCACAGCTCTGGGCAAACCTCCAGAACATCGTTTTTTGGCCTACCAAGCCACTACAGGCGGCGAACGACTATATGCAAATCGGGCAATCATTGAGGAGCAGCTTGGATCTCTACGCCCAGCAAGCTCAGGACCCACGTCTGGGTATACCCGTCCCAATCGGGTTGACTAAAGCAAAACCAAAAGTTGATGGCTGGAAGGTTCTGAATAAATCAACCACGGGCACAACTCTGGGCAAATCTCCAGACTATCGTTTCTCAGCCTGTACCTTTTGTAATGGCCTGGCAGTCGAAGAACGATGGTCTCTTGGGTAGCTCAGAGCGATGCCAGAGGTTAAGATTAATTCGAAACCTTCCAGCTATCACCTCTCTCTTTTGTTTTGCCATGCTCAGAATATCCCCATAAAAGCAGGAGGAATTCTGAAATTATACTTGTTTTTTCTAGCTTTGGACAGGAGTAAGAGAGACCATTATGCTTTAATCTATATGTACCCGTATGGACCCCCCCCCCCCCCCCAAGTACTTTACAGTCAAATAAAACGTTGCCTGCGAGTCTGCAAAAGGTACCCATGCTAGAGACTGTGTCTAATAAGAACTTGCTAACTGGAAAGAACACACCTGACACTCAGAATGTAAAACTGACTTCAATGTGTATATGGTACTCTATTATGAAATAGAGCGATCTATTTAAGAGTAATTCAAGGTGCAGGGGAGAAAAGAAATCAACCCTGGCATATGGGTTGTACAATTACACAAAGACAAAAAAGAACCCTATTAGGGAACTCCCGTCCCCTGCACTCTATTAATCGCTTAAACAAGCTGAATAAAGGTTTATTCCCAAGAGGGGAATCAGAGTAAATGGAGTAAATCAATTTAAAGTGCAATGAAACAACATAGTAATACAAGATATCTGTTTAGTATCGAAACATATTCATCAATTCAACGAAGAGTTGGTTATCCAATCTGGATTTATTTTTCAAAGAGCAAATGCCCAACGCGTTTCGAGATAATGTTCTCTTCATCAGGGGCTGTAGTTATTCGTTGTGTCAATCACAGTAACTCTAGAGAAGTATATACAAAATAATAATAATGTCAATTTACATAATAATGATATCAACTTAATGTTTTAGAGACAGTGATTTATCCAATAAATCATATAAGTTCTTAAAGCAAAAGGTAGTACACTAATTAGAGGAGTCTGCAATCATGTTATAAAGTAACAAGGAACAAGAGTTAATATCGCTATAGCAGAGTCTTCATCCTAAACAATTATAAATCAAATGTAAGAAAAAATAGACTATTGCAAGAACTACTAGGTGTATAAAGAGTAATAAACATACCGTATGTTACATTAAAGGATAGACTGGGTCATGTCGTTACACAAGTGTGTCATCCCAACAAGTTGTAGCTGTCTGGGTCCCCTATAGTATAACCAAAGAGGCAGAAGATACTAAATGAGCACTGTGCTTTGGAATCAAGTATAAATTGATAGATGAAGAAGAAAGTCTGTTAACTTACTAGCCAAACAAGAATTGCTTGTATCTGAATCCCTCAGAGGCTGAGGGGACGTGTTGGTGTCAAAGGAGAACAGTATTTTCAGTCTGTGCGCGGTACCTAAAAGATGGAGGCGCCACTCGTTACAAATAGAACGACCAAACAGGTCTACAGTGTCAAGAGTATCCAACTAGCGTCAAAATTGAAAAATAGGGTTAAAGTAGTCTGGCCCTGTCCTAGAATAAGTAACTTACTGTAGTCTTTGTAAGGCAGGAAAGACAGGTAGGAGCGGGGAGATTCCGCAGTCGCTATAGGCCTCCAAAAAACATGGCGGTTAATATATACGTCATTATTGTGACGTCATCACGCTGTAACGCACAGACTACTTTAACCCTATTTTTCAATTTTGACGCTAGTTGGATACTCTTGACACTGTAGACCTGTTTGGTTGTTCTATTTGTAACGAGTGGCGCCTCCATCTTTTAGGTACCGCGCACAGACTGAAAATACTGTTCTCCTTTGACACCAACACGTCCCCTCAGCCTCTGAGGGATTCAGATACAAGCAATTCTTGTTTGGCTAGTAAGTTAACAGACTTTCTTCGTCATCTATCAATTTATACTTGATTCCAAAGCACAGTGCTCATTTAGTATCTTCTGCCTCTTTGGTTATACTATAGGGGACCCAGACAGCTACAACTTGTTGGGATGACACACTTGTGTAACGACATGACCCAGTCTATCCTTTAATGTAACATACGGTATGTTTATTACTCTTTATACACCTAGTAGTTCTTGCAATAGTCTATTTTTTCTTACATTTGATTTATAATTGTTTAGGATGAAGACTCTGCTATAGCGATATTAACTCTTGTTCCTTGTTACTTTATAACATGATTGCAGACTCCTCTAATTAGTGTACTACCTTTTGCTTTAAGAACTTATATGATTTATTGGATAAATCACTGTCTCTAAAACATTAAGTTGATATCATTATTATGTAAATTGACATTATTATTATTTTGTATATACTTCTCTAGAGTTACTGTGATTGACACAACGAATAACTACAGCCCCTGATGAAGAGAACATTATCTCGAAACGCGTTGGGCATTTGCTCTTTGAAAAATAAATCCAGATTGGATAACCAACTCTTCGTTGAATTGATGAATATGTTTCGATACTAAACATATATCTTGTATTACTATGTTGTTTCATTGCACTTTAAATTGATTTACTCCATTTACTCTGATTCCCCTCTTGGGAATAAACCTTTATTCAGCTTGTTTAAGCGATTAATAGAGTGCAGGGGACGGGAGTTCCCTAATAGGGTTCTTTTTTGTCTTTGTCTAATAAGAACTTGCATAGATGCACAGGTTTCGACTGGACTACTACATAAGGAGCACCTAAAGTGAGGTGTCCTCTGCGGGGTGCTGTGGATCGAAGCAACAGACGAGGCAGTAGTTTCTTAAGGCTTTCAAAGCCATCCCTCTAAGCCCCCAATACTATCAATTTTCCATAATCTAAATGGTCACTCAGCAGGGAAACGTATCAGTGCGGAGGGTGTCACTGAAGAAATTCGTCTTCATTTGGCATGGCCGGTGAGCTCACACCTGATAGGCGGAGACTGTGACTCTGCCACAGAAAATTGAGAGGGACTTTACCTGCAGAGCCATGCAGCAGTGGAGGAATGTGGGTCGGATCTCACTCCGCCACCAGAGCAACAGTGAGGTCCAGTGCACTGAGTGAGAGAGATTGAGCTGGGTACCTCGCGGGTAGGTCACAGTGGGAGTGAGGAGCAGCAGCATGGGAGGTGTAGGAGACCATGCCGGTCTGACGGACGAAGAATTGGCAGCACACGTCTCTTTCTAGGGATTTTCCCCACTTCCTCCACCCTCCTCCTGAACCTCAATCCAGGGAGAAGGTATAGAGGTGCACTGCATCACAGACTAGAACAGTGAGTCTGACACTGGCGGACCCCAGTCCAGCAGATTGATGGCCTCTGAATGTGTGTTCAACCAGTCAGTAATGTGGCTGTGCTGCACCCCAAATACAGTGACTATATTTCCCTGTTACCAGACACTCCAAGGCACTACTGGCTAACTGTGGGATCTTGGGCGATCCAAAGTGCTGACAGCTCTGATGAAGTTTGCCCTACTTCAAAACAGCAAAGGGGAGAACCCAGCAGCTATCCTGAATTTTCTCTAACGTATTGGGCCTCATTACGTGTCCAGTGCTGCCATGATAACTCTGCAAACGGGTGCCGTTCCACCCGGCAGGTTGGACCCTAGCGGGCGGGATGGCACCCACCCGCAGAGTTGTAGTGTGCTGGTCTGGAAACAACGGTGCCGGTACGCTTACCGGCACCGTTGTTTCCTGACCACAATTGTAATGAGGCCCATTGTGTTACTGTTGTCAATCTGGAGGGGTAAGCAAGGGGGCAGCTGCTGGGAGGGGGCAGCTGCTGGGACGAGACAGTCCTGTGACACTTGGCTAAAACCACGATGCCACCGATAACCAGCTAAAAGCATAGGGATGTAGTAGATCCGAGTGTGGGCTTCATGGTCTGTTTGGATGCAGGAATGGCTGGAATTTGTATCCGAGTCCACAGTCTACCAAAGGCCTTCTCCAATGCATTGTACAATCTTGTGCAGCTGCGCTGCAGTATGGAAAGTGGTGCATCATACTCTAAGCAAAGGCTGTCGGGGAAGCACTTTGCAGGTTTACTAACTCAAGGGCCATAGTATACAATAAACAATCTGGACCTTACCCTGGCCTTGATATTCTCTCGCGGTGCAACAGCACCTCCCACCCGTGATCTTGGCAATCATCTCCAGGGATCTGAGCATGCTTTGGGGCACTTGTCCTGGGTGAAGTAAACAGCCTGAATGTGCAAGGTCTCAGCAGCAACTAGGGGGAGCACTTGGAGATTGTTGTGGCCTTCGCTCCTGGACACTCAACTCATCCTTAGCATTAACAATGAGAGGTTCTTTGCTTCCCAACATTGTCCTTGATAACAGCATTCCACTCCTGTGGTTCTCATTGGATTTCAGCATTCTACTTGGGCTGGCCATTGGATCTGGTAAACTCCAGGCACATGCTGGCACTTTCCTATGGGCTGCGCTCTTTGATATGGTTTAATTGCGAAGACTTAGCATTGCAGCGGATAGGATGTACATATGATCTAATTAACTGTTAGCAGCACTCCGTCCGGTGGAATGTCCACCGTATTCTGAGTGACGGTAATAGCTGTAAATCTCCATTCCATATAGGACTCCATGGGGGGATTGCTGGTATTACCGGCACCGGTATTACTAAGCCCGGTAATAATGGCTATATTTTGCCGGTAAGGTAGAGGAATGTCTTCCAGCTTTTAGCTGGTGATCATTCTGGTACTATTTACTGGCACGTTATTACCGAACCGGTAAAGTTGGAATGAGCCCCAAAGTCCTTCAGTGAATGTTTGAATCAATCATAGGGCCTCATTACGAGTTTGGTCCACTGCCACTTGGTCCGGCGGTATTACTGCTAGATTACAAGTGGCGGTGTAAGTCCCCATTAGTTTGAGTCCATAGGACTCAATGGGGCTTTTTTGGCAGAATTATTGTAGCAGTAACTCTGCTGTGGTAATTCCGCTGATTTAGCCAATTTTTAGGCAGATAGTTTGAGGATTTACCTCCAGAATGATGCTGAAGGTAAATCCTCCACTCCATGGCCATACTTGTAGTATGGCAGAGCGGGAATAATGGCGGTAATTCCGTTACCAGCAATTCTTTTTCCGCTCCGCCATACTTGTAATGAGGCCCTTAGATTTTGATTTTAGCAATTTACCAGGATACGATGTTATTAATGGCCAGGGGTATTTTCACTCAGTGTTTTTGTTGCCAATGTTTGGTAAAAAACACTCATACAAAAATATGCAAAAGGATATAAAGGGTAAGGGGTGTGGGGAATAGGCAGTAAAAAACTGGGAAGGAGGGTTTGGTGGGGGAACACCACCAAATAAAAGAAATTAAAAATGTCGATTCATTTTTTCATCCAAAAATCAGCAGCAAAAGCTCTGCAAATAAACCCTGGCGATGGAATGACACAGAAGCGATTACGGTAAAGGTACTGCTTCTATGGAATTGTCTCTTGAATGTTTCGAGAGGTTCGCTCATGCTAACCTTAGGCTCCTGTATGCGTGGTAAGGGCTGATTAGGTGTTCTGCTTAGAACAGAAGTGCAGTCCGGACACATGAGTCCACGAGCAGCCTTTTAGGCCGCTGCAGCTGTCTTCTTAGTGTGAGGGAACAATGGGGAAGTGGGGGAGCAGAGTAGACCATCAGAAAATGGTGCCCTTGGGTTCCCGGACAAAAACGGATGGCTGCACCACCTTAGGTATGATGATGAACCTTAGGCCCTCAGCTGCAGTACCAATTTCCAAACCGCTCCCCCCTCCCTCCCAGGGTCGGTCAGTGATTCCCCCTGCAGCCGATCAGGTGCAGTTGCTGGCTACGTTTTGCTGGGAAGGACAAACAAAATGCTGGTTATTCTCGCAATCTAACTAAATATCCATTCTGCTCTATCGTGACTACTAGACCCCAGCTACCCTCTCGACTATGCCCAGAGCCGTGTTAGGTCTCACGCCTAAGCCATCCATGGCCAGTTGTATTCCTAGGTAAGCTCTAATTATGAACATGTCTCCTCAGTACATTATGTAAATTCAAATACCTGTATATATCTGCAAATTGCTAACTATGTTGTTATCTTCCAATGTATAACTTAATGTATCTTGCATTAAGTTGTATATAATTCTGTAACATGTACTCTAAGAAAAGCGCCCAGATACGCTTGGGCTCGGTGCGCTATATAAGCAAATAAAATAAAACAAACAAACAAACCAAACAAACGATGGGGAGCGGGAGGGCACAGGGGACTGCCATTTATTCCTCTCTAACACCCATCCCGCAATCTACGAGCTCTCCCTAAAGCCTTCAAATTACAACACTTAAAGCAAGATGGCCTTGAAGACAGCACGTGGTGTCACGATGCTTAGATCAGTGGACTCTCCAAGAACATAGAGATGGGTGAAACAACTGAATTCACGCTGAAACACGTAAGTGAAGTACAATCAGTATTGACTGAGACCACAGAGTCCACATGAGGTAGCCCTAGCCAGGCACACCACAGAGCACCACCCTGGTTTGTGAAGTATGCAGGGAGACTCCCCAGAGTGAACATGCACAAACGGGCCTCAAATACAAGGCACCACGACTAGACAGTTCAAAACGACTGTTCCTCAAATCTTGGTCAAAGCAGAGCTTCACAGCTGCAGTACGCAGCCAGAAAAAAAACATTCTGCCAGTGGTCTAACTGGCGGGAACGGTCGGAGCAGTCTTAAAGTTTTACTCTTCCTATACTTCTATTTTAAAAAGACACTGTTTTGGAATGGTTCCGTTTTAATTCAATTAAAAGTTGAAGAAGAAGTTGCACTGCCCTGAAGATTCCCTTAACCAGGAGGTGTGTTTGTTTGGGGGTTGGGAATGTGTGCAGGAGAAGGCCCGGCGATGGGGTTTGTGGGGAGCGGTGCAGGCCAGTAGGCAACATAGTTCTACTACTTCTTTTTGTACACTTCGACCCCTGCATTCCGCAACCTTTCACAAACTATTAAATACCATTGATTTTCCTTGATAACCCGGCCATAGGACACGCGTTCTTAGAGGATATGGACCCCAGTGGACCTGGCCACTTAGCAGACTGTCCTGCCTGGGTCCAGTGCACAAGCTAGTGACCTGGACCCAGGCAGGGCAGTCTTACACATGTGCACTGTCATTATTTTCAACTGTGCCATAAATCAGACAGCTGACCCTGTATGAATATGTGGGGTTCTACTTTGAACAGAATCTCTCCAGACTGGCGTCCCTCCTCCCCAGGATATCTAACAGAATTGCTCATTAAATGTACCCTGAGAGAGTGATAAAAGGATTGTTAACGTCTCCATCTCAGTTTCGCTGCAATGTCATGTAGGTGCACTGCAGACCTGTACTCACATTTGGGGGCGTCTGTGGGGGTTGGGGTTCCCTTTATGTGCACTTAGTGCTTGTCCACGGCATTGCCCTTTCATTTATTTTTGCATTTGTCTCACTAAGCCCTTAGGCATCAAGGCGCTGCTGCATTCATACGCTTAAGGTTACGATTCCAGTTACATACAATTCTTAAGGTTAGGGTAGCAAGTTGCTTACATTTGCTGAAATGTTACGGTTGCTGTTGCTTATGTTGCATTTACAAATATTGCTTAAGGAAACAGTTATGGTTACTAGATTCTTGCATTGCTTAAAGGTTATGGTTGTTGTTTCTTACATTGCTTAGGGTTTTGTTTAAAGTTACTTACAGTTACATTTATTGCTTAAGGATGCGGTTACAGATTACTTACATTGCTTAGCGGTTACATTTGCTGTTGCTTACATATTACTTGCAATTGCATACAGGTTACATTTGTTGTTGCTTACAGATTACTTGCATTGCATACAGGTTACATTTGCTGTTGCTTACATATTACTTGCATTGCATACAGGTTACATTTGCTGTTGCTTACAGATGACTTGCATTGCATACAGGTTACATTTGCTGTTGCTTACAGATTACTTACATTGCTTAAAGGTTACATTGGCTGTTGATTACAATGCTTGCGGATGCTTACAGTTACAGACATTGCTCAAGGGGATGGTTGCTGTCACAGTTGCTTACATTGCTGACGGTTACTGTATCAAACGTTGCATTGGGCAAAATGAGCAATGTGAAGCTGTAATATCGTGTCAGGTAGGGAGCAGTGCGGCATGGCGCAGTTACAGAGAGGATTTTCATAGCTGAAGCCATTAGCTGAGATAAAGGTTCAAGTGCAGCAAGAGATTGCAAGAAATAACGATGTGACAAAGTCTCTGCGAATCAGCCAGGGGTGCAGGGGCAGAATAGAGCATTTCGAAAGGGGTATGTTCCAAGAGCAGAAAGGTGCTGCAAGGCTAAACAATTTGTCAAATTCAGAAAAACGAGCACAACGCCGCAGGTGTGTTGACATTTTTAGACTTCTGCATTTCAGCACCATTGAGTACAGCAGGTCAAGAGGCATCTGGGTAAGCCCAAGATCACAAGGGCCAGAGGCTCCCCTGCCTCTGCAGTTTATGTGGGGCGCTCGTAAGCATGAGTAGGATCAATGCCTAACAGAGATGGTGCGTGAAGTGGAACATGGAGATGAAGCTTGGAGTCGGGCCTTACATGCGCCTTAGACCATGCACAGCATTAGGTCAGGCATGGACCTCACGGTCCAAACTCTGCATTAGCACGAGGAGGCACCCAAATATTACAGAGTTTCTGGGCTACATGGGCACCTCTGGCACAAGCCTGGTGTTAGCCATGATGACACCCTTTGGGGGTTCTAGACAGAGCACCTCCACGAGTGGATAGCTCACTGGTTCGGAAAGTCCTTACACAGATGAAGGCATGAACGGAGGATAGCGGAGGGGCAGAGCGCTGGTCGTAGAAACAAGAGCACGCAGAGCAGCAGAAGTTTGAATCCCGGATCCATGCTTAGAAACCGAACTCCGGTATGGTATTAGGCACGTAATAAAAAAAACAATTAAAATACATTTAACAGTATTGAATGGAGAAGTCCCCCAGGAGTAGGAGATAGTGAGAAAGTCCTTGAAATTGTAAGTCAGAACTGATCCCAAGAGGATCCAACCAGCAGCGATGTCTGGCTAGGACCCAGATACCAGTGTCTGTAAGGATCACCTAGCGGTATTTGTGCAGCGCAAGAACTACATACGTTGAACCCAGTGATGGCCAAGGAGAAAGGAACAAAGAGCCAGAGGCTGTACCGGAATGTATATGAGACTACACCAGAATCACTAAGAGCAGATAGAAATACAGCATCCACCCTCGGAGTCTAGTAGTAGTGTGGTACAAGCCAGGGACGTCATTTCACCAAAATGCCAAGCGTAGCGGAACTGACATCACATGACCCTTGACCACTGATGACATCACGGGAAGCGATGGAGCATGACTATTTCTTGACAAAACATGAAGTGGAATCACATAGCATTGTTTCTAAGTATCCTATGAACAATATGGTTACAATATCACTGTAACATGATATACATTTCATACAAGAATGGATCACCCTATGTATCGGCAGAAAAAACATGCTATAACTGCAACTTGCGAAAAGAAAAATACATAGTCCGAAATGGATGCTTATTCTACACTAAATGCTTTTTGGAGGATTTTGCCTGCATTGTGAATGTGAGGTATTTAAGAACAAATTAAATCAGTGACTCACCCCCTGAAGTGTGCCAGAACAAGAAAGACAGCCACTCTAGAAACAAAGAGGCACATGGCATTGGCCACAGCCCAGAGCTCCAAAAAAAAAAAGATTAAAAAAAAAGAAGAAAATAAATATTATATATATATATCTTTTTAGGGGTAGCAAGGGAGACCACAGGAGTAGCAAGGGAGATCTCGGGGGTCGCAAGTGTGACCTCTGGCGAACCCTAAATGACGTCCTTGGTACATGCCCTTCCATCTGAGCCTAGAAAGGGGGCTGAACGGGGTGTTGTTCTTGCCTAAGGTGGGGCCACACATACTGTAGGGGTTATCCGTTGATGAAGCAATCTGGTTCCTCGCTATACCCTGTGGGTGTCACATGCACAGAAAAGGGGAGATTATTGGAGAGTTTACAGGGTTAAATGACCTCAGTAAAAATGCCCAGAACATTGTGAACTTTTTGCATTTTTAAAAACATGTCTTGGCAGAAATTGGTGTGCCCCTCTTTAGAACTTTCATACAGAAGAAGTCTATGGTGTCAGGTTACTAACCCTGCCCGGCCAGATTACTACATTAATTGATGCTGGGTTTTAATACCGGTAGTCCCTTTCAATCCAGGAATCGCAGATCTGCTCTATGAAGAATATTGAGCTGAGCAATCTGAGGGAGCTGTAGCACCCCTGAATAGCTGATCGCCGTGATCCATTTCAAATCTCAGAGGAGATTGTCCTCTCCTAAACTTGTAAATCATTTTTGGAATTCTTAGAAAAAGAGCAGATGTGTAAAGAAATCTCTGAACAAGCCATAGGAAGGAGGAGGCTGAACTACTAGCAGCAACATCTGTCATTTCCTTGATTCTCTCATAGTGGCTATGGTACTATCGTCCATTTCCCAAGAAAGGTGTAATCTACTTCCTTGATGTCCATTGCAAGGATGTTTAGAAGAGCTGAAATCAATGTTTCCACAGAGGTGCATTCTTAAAGCCAAAGAACCAGCACATCTTCCTCCAGGAGTATTTCAATTTTTTGGGGGTTGGTGTTCAGTGTTGGTAAATTAGAAAATGAATCCTTCATAATAAGTCTTTGAAAGATTAATGCCAGGAATTGTGTTATTCTTGTTGACAGCTGCTTATGGGCATAAGGAATACAGCTGTAGACACACACCTAGCAATATTTTTGAATATCGCGATTCAAGACTCAGGTCTTGTTGCAAGAAGATTATTGTTAGGGTGTGCCTTAAACATTCCAAGCAGGCTCTCTACATCATAATGTGGGGAGGGCCGCTCTTGTGATCCAGCCCCCAGGAAGTGATGTTGGGGTTAGGGAGGGGGCGTTTGGGGAGACGGACAGTTCCTGTTCTGGCGTTAATAAAGAAAGACGTATGTTATTACACCTTTGTCCCGCGTATCATTGGGTGTGCCGGAAGGCGAGTGAGCCTTGTCAGAAGTCCACAATGCCGACGAGTGGTTTTCCGAACCCGACCGTGCTGTAGTGAGGTCTGCCGTCAGGCAGTAACAGCGTGTCGGCACGCCTCAGGTGATTGGCCTCCGAACCACCGAGCGAGTGAAGGGCTTGCAGTGACTGTACGGCCGGAAGGCTTTGAGGAACACAGTGGTGCATGAGGGCCACCTGCAAGCTCTACATGGGGAGCAGTAAAGAAGCGTTGAGCGGCCGCTACAGCTTAAAGAAAGACGTATGCTACTACGCTGGTGTCCCGCGTATCATTGGGTGTGCCTGAAGGCGAGTGAACCTTGTCAGAAGTCCACAATTATTTCTTTATTTTTGTGTGTACGACCAATCTGACGCAGCCTGCTGACGTTTCCCTGTGGAGTGTGATAAAGTGCCACAATAAAGTGGCAGAGAATAAATGTGATGGGGATCTGTTATACCAGACAGCGGTCAAGTGAGCTGGCGTGTGGTCCCGTTTCTGGCTAATCGGGTCCTGGGAGTAAAAAAGGAAGTCTCTCGGTGTAGCAGAGAAGCTGCGCCTGCACAGAGTATGCTGCAGGCGAGCAGAGGGCGAGTCAGCTGAATAGCTGTGAGGACGTGGAAAGACTGCATGGAACAGAAACCATAAAATCCTTGCAGAAAGCTAGTGGAAGCCAACAGAAGGGCAAGACCAACAAGACCCTACCAATGCTGACAGTGGGAATTCCGACATTAGGGGGCTAGTAAGGAGTGCAGTACGAGAGATATTGAACAGGCTACCTACACACCGAGAGCTTGCAAACCTTTGCCCGACACAAGTCTGGCAGTCCCATCTCATTAAGAATTTGAGAATTAAGACATTTTACAGATTCACTGAATGCTGGTTACTGGAGTTTGAACTCGTTAAAGAATCAAAACCGGACACTAGGGTACCAAGCAGAGCCCAGCGATGACTCAAACCCGAAAACAAGGGATAGCCCTGGCAACTATATAAAAAGATTCAAAATAAAGTACTTTGTCATCTTTATCTCAAAAGTACAGTCAATATTAACTTGAGTCTGTCGCAGCAGGTGGTTTCCAAATGTGCTCTACAATACTGTAGGGGCCTTATTCCAGGACCGGCGGTACCGGCGGGTTGCTGCCGGATTGAAACACTGTTTCCATTGCCTGATATCCAGGTGCCACCGGAACATTACAACTCAGGCGGTGGAAAATGTTAGTCCCCATTTCCGTGGAGTCTAATATGACTCCATACTAATGGGGACTCGGAAGCACCAGCACCGTTACTAACGGTGCCGTTGCTTCAGTGACAACTCTTGCTTTCAGGGGCCATTGCACCTGGCAGGTCAGACCTGCTGGGCGCACAGACCCATGAAAGCACAGAGTTGTATTCTGCCGGTCCGGAAAGTGTGCTGCTACGTTGCTATCGGCACCCTTGCTTCCGGACCAGCCGACTCGTAATGAGGCCCTATGTTTGGTTTGTGCCAAGTCACAGAAAGAGGAGACAGTTTTAAGAGTAAGTGAAGAATGATTCAGGAAATTAGACAAAATATCAATTGTTTGTGTACATTATTTGTTTGCGGTTCTTCAAAGGGGGGCCAGTGCTTTCCTTTGTAAATCATGGATGTCAAATAGATTGGCATCGAATATTGTGGGCATTGACTGCATTTATCAGTGCCGAAGTTAATTGATTGAGAGTTTGTACTAAGACATTGCCCAAAACTGTGAGGCCAAGACACGCATCTGAGATGCAGAGTTCAAAAGTTCATAAATTCCAAACACGACAGGAAGGTTTGGGCTAGATCCCCAATGGTGTGAAGCCTCAGGTACAGAATGCACCCATCACAACTCTCTCGCTGTAGAAGGAAAACACACAGTAGTCAACATTACTGCCACTGAGGTTTGAAAAATGTGAGGTGTTTGCTTCTAGTGGGTAGGTGGTGTGAACTGATTCCAAGAGGGAGAACATACATCTGGAATGATTAGGCTTCCCATCACAGCCCCCACCTCTCCAAACTTCTCTGAAGAAGTAGTTTTGCAACTACCACATGTTTTCTTCACCGTCCCTCCAAAAATGATATTCTCCTACTCTTGAGTGTTCCAAGTTTCATCATCTTGTAAGATCGACCTTCAGAGTTTCGTGGCCATAGAGAGGACAGAAGATATAGCATGCATACTGCTAACAGTCCCTATAACTACCACACCAACAATTTTCACAAACCAATGTAATTATCGATCAAATATAAAACATGGACCAAAAAAACACTGAACGTACCAGTGAAGCCATCATTAGAGAAATTGAAAAACAAAGTTACATTTGTGAAAAACAATAGACGATGGGGATTAAATCTTTCGTGGTCAAAAGACTTAAAGTGACAAAGAAAAACTGAAGATGGTTGAAAAAGGTGAATAGTGGGAGTCTTTCATTAACAACTTCAACATCAAAACCCTGAATCAAAATTACTTAATGATATTCAAAGGATAAGGAGTTAGTGCTCAAAGATCCTCACAAACTACATATAGAAGCAATGGTAGTCTTAGCATCCATGCACAAAAACGTTTTATATAGATTGTAGCAGTTTGCCAATGATAAAAATGTGAATGTTAAATGGTCATGGCGACTATGTATAAAATTGTGAGGATACAATATTGTGATAACTCCTGCAACAATTCACAGGGAATTTGCTCATTCAGTTAGACTTCCACATTACCTGTCCAGCAATTCCCAGTCTTCTCCACCCCAGTGGTCTTTGAACTCTTCGGTATTCATCCCCCCAATGCGGTCGAAGTCAGACTTGTAAATTCCAAACAGACCAAAGCCATTGACCTCCCAATAACCTAAGGATAAAGAGACGGAGAGCAGGGTGTTGAGAGAAGTGCGCACCAACGATTTTGAACACAACACTTATATAATTCCTTTCCTAACCCAACAAAATTCCCCAGGATCTTCCTGTTTTCCCTCTGTGACACAGAAAGGGGTGCCCTGGGATCTGCCTAATTATCTTATTCACATAATTATGGAGGCCTATAGGATGAAATTATTATAAACCTGAACAGAACAAAATTGTTTTTTGCCAATCAATTCTGCAAGGTCTGTCTTGTTTAGAAAAAGCGCCTGTACTGTTCCCCTATAATAACCTTCCATGTCCCAATGCTCATTAGGAAGCTTTCAACAGAAGCTTGTTTTATTCCAGAATTCGTTACCTCCCTACTCCTTTACTGACATCTCTATGACGACGGCATTTATGGAACGTCAGACAGGAGATCCATTAAACAGTTTCCCTACATCTTATTGGACAACAGACTGTATTGCCCCACCAAAGTAGGGATGTTAAAGAGAGTTCTATCCTCTTCTCATTGGTGCATTTGATAGCATGATGCAGTCTCAAGCTACCAAAAAAACTTTGCTTAGGGAAAGCAGGACTTTGAATTTGACTTTGTAGTTATCTTGGTGGTATCTTGATCCTCTAAGCTGGTCACGGCCTGTGTCTGAGATATTGCCCAAAGCAGGCTCTTAGATCTCTCTTTTAAGGTGGTCTCATCCAGCGTCTCAGATACGCCCTCAGCCGGCTCTTACACCTCTCCTCTAAGCTGGTCTCACCCAGTATCTGATATATGGCCCTCAGCAGGATCTTAGTTCTCTCATCTAAGCTGATCTCACCCAGTATCTGAGATACGGCCCTCAGCAGGGTCTTCGTTCTCTCATCTAAGCTGATCTCACCCAGTATCTGAGATACGGCCCTCAGTAGGCTTTTCGATCTCTCCCCAAAGCTGGTCTCACCCAATGTCTGACATACTGACCTCAGCAGCCTCTTAGATCTCTCTTCTAAGGTGGTCTCACCCATTGTCCGAGATACTGCCCTCAGCAAGCTCTTCATTCTCTCCTCTAATATGGTCTCCCTCAGTGTCTGAGATGCTCCCGTCAGCAGGATCTTAAATTCTACCATAGGCTGCTCTCACCCAGTGTCTGAGATACTGCCCTCAGCAGGCTCTTCAATCTCTCATCTAAGCTGATCTCTCCCAGTGTCTGTGACACAGCCCTAAGCAATCTCCTAAATGTCTACCCTATGCTGGTCTTGCTATGTGTGAGATACAGCCCTCGGCAGTCTTTTAGAACTTGATGAGTTCTAAAAGACTGCTGAGGGCTGTATCTCAGCTGGTCTCTCCCTGTGTCTGTGATGCAACCCGCAGCTGGATGTTAGATCTCCCCTCTAAGCTGGTCTCTCTGTGTCTGAGATATAGTCCCTACAAGGCTCCTAGACTACTTCTCTCTCAAGCTGGTCTCTTCCAGAGTTTGAGATATAGCTCTCTGCAGTCGCCTAGTTTGGCAAACATGCATTTTCTAGGGTCTGGCTTTCCCTCTTTGGTTCCATTCCTCTATGCTCAGTGATCTGGCCAGTAGCCCATTCAGCAACCCTCTCTGCATGATCCTGTGCTCTTTTATAGGGTTACTGAATACACCGATTGCCCAAACTCATTTCTGATAGGTTGTTCCCTGTTCACCCTTGTCTCTCTATGATTGCTTATCCCCCCTTTCCAATCATTTGCTGACTGGTGTTTTCTCTATTCTAACGAGGGTTCCCAGTTGTGGTTGCTTACTATGCCCCTGTTCGTCATTACTGTTAATGAGGACTTGAACATTAGTGGCCAAAGGCTTAAAAGGTAGTTTTGCCACTTTTGAAGTCAAGCAGTAGTACCTTTTCGGCCACTTGGCTCAGGGTCACGAGCCAGAGTATCTCCGGTTCTGCGGGAATGATGAAAAATGTTGGCGCATACCGTAAGCCTGTCACTCTCGCCTTCGTGAGTTAGCAAGGGCAAATACACTATGATCTGACTTCTAAGTGCACTCGCTGAATTCTGTGCACAGCATAATAGAACTCCACGCATCGAAATAAAACCTGCTGGAACTTTGCACCTTTATAGGTATTTTTGTGGCTAAATCATGAGAGGGTCTGGGTGGTGGGTGGGATGAATGCTGCCGTATCAGTGGGGCAAGCAAGTGCACCAGTTAGAGGGGAAGACTTGCTACTCTTAGTCACCCATGCTTATAGTGTAGAGACTGTGCCTCGTCTACCCCCGATTGTAAGAGACACAATGACCTAGGACACATGGAGTGGTTATGGTCGGTGCCCCTCCCAGAAAGCTCTTCACTTGGCGGGTGGGCATACCTAATCCTCAATGCCCCTCTAAGTGCTAAAGGTAGGCCCTAAAATGTGACTTTTTCACACCACTGTGTTAAACCTGAACACAAAGTTCAGCTCAGTTAGTCACAGCGGCCATGATGTAACTTCTCGTTAGGCTCTCTTTCATTTCTGGTCTGATTATTCAAAGGGTCTGAATGATTTAATTCATAGCATTTGTCATTGCTTAGAATTCGCAGTCCCTCTGGAGTTTGGCTGCACCTTTTGTCTCCAGGATGATAGAAGTCTCTTCTGCAGCTCACAGCATCTCACAGTCAGAGCATGTGCAAGGAATTTTGCCACCCTAGGCAAGCTGTCAGTTCGGGGCCCCCCCTCTCCAGATCCTAACCGATCTCGACCAACCATCCTCATTGTGTTACTGATTGCCGCAAACCCATTACCTCCACCTAACACATTGCTCACGTCTTCTGCCGTGGATCGATTCCATTGCACTTTCCTCACCCTCACGTCCACTCACAGTGTTAGGATTCAGAGATGAGATTGAGGCGTTTAGGATCAACATCTACCAGTTCCCAGAATCTGACGAAGAGATCAGAATGAGGATGAAGAGATGAAGCAGCAGGACATGCAGCTGAAGGTGAGGTGTATGAGTTGCAATGCAAGGGTTAATGGTCATCATCACGATTTGGGGGAAGGAATTCCCACACCGATACTTCACTCACAATACCACAGGCCCACCTTTTGATTAACCCCTTGGTTAGATTTTCACTGCGTGATCCGCTCTCCCTTAGAGCAGCACCTGGGGAGCTCAGTTGATAGTCTTGTACGTTATCCCATTTAACTCAATCTTTATTTGGTAGAACTGTAGTGTGATTGTGAATAGCATTACTGACCCCATTATTGTATATTTGTTGCCATTTTAAATAGGGATATTTTGGGAGCTTGCTTTTTCTAAAGAACCTCAGTGGGTCGTGTGAATGTTGAGGGGGTGAAGAAGTATTATTTCTGCCTCAGATATCATGATTGTGCATTTATAAAGATTTATAAATCTCTGAAGGACTGTACGTAACGTAAGTAAAGCTGCCTGGACGGACACAGCAGTGAGTGATGGAAAAGGCAACTGAAAAATAAGTTTTGGGCTGGGGTGCAGAAAACGCCTGACATGGCACTAACAAGACACAGCGATGGATACCAAACGAAGAGGCGCAAGAGACAGTGAGGAGGCAAGGCAGGGTGTCGCCGCACACTGATCGACTACTTGTGCAAAAAGCCACGTGGGCTGGCACAGAAGAAGTGTTGGACATCGCGTGGCTCCCCAGGAGAGACAAATGGAGGGGCAGAAGCAAGCTGTTCAACGTTCATGGCTTCTGCTGCAATTGAAAGTGACGGGAGACGGGGTGGCACAGGCTAGTTCAAAACAGAGGTAACATGCATGGGCAGCTTGAGAGGCAGCGAAAGGACACAATGCACTTTGCATGTAATAAAGGGGGGCTGCTGTTGGCCTGTGTGTGGCAGGGCATTATGGCTTTGCTGACTTCATAACGATTTGTAATTTCAGAACACATTCCCGAAAAATTAATTTAACATTAACAAAAAAGGAAACGAAAGGGGTCGAGAAAGGTGCAGAGGGCTGTATAGGAAGTGTGGGGAAGGTCAAACACCAAACCAGAGTGCATGGGGGAAATGAATCAGGAAGAATCAGAGGGGCAGACACGCAAAGGTGACGTTGTTGCCCTCATCTCCCTGAATGTGCAATTCAGCAGAAACACAGGAAAGGACACCGCAGGGAGCTTGAAAGGGTGTCAGGCTGCACTTTCCTACAAAGAGGCTCACGGCTGCTCAGAGTGGGGGACTCTGTAGTGTCGACTAACAACAACAAAAAAACACTCGACACACAAATGGGTAACCCTTTCGAGTCGAAAGGCATTAATGTATTCACTACACTGCCTGACACTGTACAGTAAAGTTGCCTGTGCCCAGAGTCGGCTAATAAACACTAACAGTATTGTACTGGTCGTCCATTCAATTAGCTGATGTAACGTGCAGATAGCAGCAGGCCGCGAGCCGGCTAACGGGCATCTAACTTCTTTACGCATTCTAATGAGACTATTCTAGCGCAGCTTCAATGTTACAAGCAGTTAACTCTCTCCTTTAAGTCTGCAAGCACCCACTTAAGGACTGCTGTGAGAATGAGCAGTCTTCTGTCCCCTCTCTATCCTTCCAATCACTCCTCTGGCATAAAAGTACTAACCCCATACCATGATTTCAATTGGCTAAAAACATATGCATATGAATGCAGGTGTGAACAGGGAAACACTTTACATTAGTAATTGCAGCACATTTGTTAATGGGCGCCGTTTAACATCGGTGCCCTGTTCTGTCCGGCCATGGCTGCCAGGTCGAGTCAACGTAGCCCAAAATGTTAGGAGGAGGGTGGGGGAGCTCAATGGTGTTTCACCACTGGTGGCGGTCATGGCTAGCGTGAGTGCAGCTCCTCTGCCCTCAAACAAGGAGCTTTAACAAACGAGCTCTGCGCACATCTTTGTTAATCAGACAGGAGCGTTTCGGGGCTAGCAGGCTGAAATCAAACATAGGACACTGCTTGCGTCTGGAAGATATTAAGGCCTATACTATTTCCCATTGAAACGAAATTATCAAGCACCCTCACTGCATTTGTGAGGCAGGAACAACGGGCAGATACAGGAATTAACCAGAAGGAGGTGTGCCACTACCACGATTAGGCCCACTTTCCCTGGGCTGTGTTGGCGAGGCCATTTGCTGTGAAGGAAATGCATACAATGCAGTTGTACTAAGTTTCCTGCAGCTTGATTAAAGAATAAATACAGGCGACATTCCCCAGTGAAGTATGTTCATGCTTATTATGTGAATGAGCTGCACGAAAACGTACATTATACATTCTGCATCATACAGTGCCTAATGATTAATTGATCGGAGTGCAGCGCTGGATGCCCAGGGCACTGCGCGCAATTAGTTTGCCTTTAAACGCGAGCACTCTGCGGGTCTTGATTTACGACGGCGCTGCTCAGCTGGACATCTTCCCTTCGGGTGGGTGTGGGCCAGCCGGGCAGGCTTCGAGGCCTCTCCCGGCAGCAGGGGGACAGGGACCTCCGGCTCCGCTATGTTATCCATTAATTCCCAGCATATTTATTTCTATTTCCCCACAGCAGGCAACAGCAAAGAAAAGTACCTTGAGTCTTGGGGGTACCTTACCTCCGCCGCCAGGGTGTGTGGCCTGCTCGGCTGGCAGCACACCACAGCAGAAGGCTGTTGCAGGCTGCAGCTAGTGCAGGGTCGGCCCAGGACAGGTGTTGTCAGGTCAGGTCACAGGCTCAGCCAGGCGGCAGCTCAGAGGCAGGCTGCATCGGACTGACGATCGGGCCTGGGTGGGCCGCTGGGGTATTTTAGTTCCAAAGAAGAAGTTAACTCTGCAGCAGCAGCAGACTGCAGCATTCATGACAGTCTACGGCGGGCAATGGCACTTGCGCGCTATGTTCGTGTTACGCCTAATGCGCAGGTGCCAGCGCCCGAGCCAGCGCTGCCACGCCCATGCCCACGCCCATGAGTGACCTTAGCCGACCTGACCCTAGTCATTTCACGTGCCGGGTGCTGGGGCCGCGCTGCCGGGCCTGCTACTGCTACAGCCAGCCTCAGCCTTCAGACCATGTGACCAGGGCCGGTGCTATGACAGGCAGAGTAGCGGTTTGCCGCTCTAACATTTGCAAATATAGGCAAACGCCTAACCTTGCCTAATGATAGCACCCCGCTCAAATATTTTTGACTGAGCCAAAGCTTTTCAATATTGACAGGGTTCAAAACCTCATAGCCAGTCCTCAGGCTCTTGCAGGGTTACTCAGATTCACAATATACCATTGTCAGGATTCCAAACTTCTCAAAGGCTCACAGGGTTGTGGTGACCGCAGCCCTACCCTCTTACAGAGCACATCAGGGCTCGCAAAACGTCACTCTCTTGACATACGCCGAAAATCAGAAGAGGGTTCTCCATTCGCGCACCCTGATTTCCCTTGCACAGATACGCTCGCAATCTATTGATTTCCTTCGTAACATGGTATCGGGTCACTTTTAGGGCTCATATAGTCTTCAGGTTCTCTGTATTTTTGGAGTGCACTGTGATTTTGAGGTGCCCCATGGGGCATAATGAAAACGGAAAATGTGCACATTTTGGGATATGATGCGAACTGAAATTAGCAAGGTCTGTCATTAGTATTTAGTATTTTAGTATTTTATTTATTTCTATAGCGCACCAGGCCCAGGGGCAACCGGGCGCTTAACTTAGTTACAACAAGATGAAAGCATGACAAGGCAATGTGACAGAGTATTACAGAATTATTACAGGAAGATTTACAAAATTTACAAAATATACATTCAAATGAATATCGATACAGGAAGATTTACAAAATTTACAAAATATACATTCAAATGAATATCGATAAGGCAGTGATTTACAGGATAGTTAATAAGGGATGCAGAGTAGGTCAAAGTGCGAGTAGGGCAGTAAGCTGGTGTTAGCAGTCTTGGGCGGATAGCCAAGCTTTGGTAAGGTATTTGAATTTCAGGAAGGAAGGTTCTGCTCTAAGGTCATTGGGGAGTGAGTTCCAAAGTTTGGCTGCCAGGATGGGGAAGCTGGTTCCACCAGATCTTTGGAGATTAAAACGCGGGATGTCAAGGCAGTTGGCTTGGGCCGCTCTGCGAGGTCTGGTGGAATTGTGGAGAGAGAATCTGTTTGCCAGGTAGCGAGGGGCTTGGTTGTGGAGGCATTTGTGTGTGAGAGCCAAGGACTTCAAGGAGATGCGCTGTGGGATAGAGAGCCAGTGCAGGTTGCGCCTGGTGTCAGATATATGCTGGCGCCTAGGAATGTTAAGGGCCGCTCTGATCGCATTGTTTTGGACAATTTGTAGCTTGTTTAAGTTGCGGAGATTAGTACCTAGATAGAGGGCATTACAGTAGTCGACCTTGGATAGTACAAGGGTCCTGGCCAAGGTTACGCAGTTGGCAGTGGTTAGGAACGGGCGACAGGCGGTGATGAGCTTGCAAGTATGCGCTGCTGCAGATGAGACTGCGTTGGATTGTCTAGTCAAGGATAGGGTTGAGTCGATGTAAATCCCTAGGGTTTTCGTGTCCTTAGCAATCGGGATGGTGTTCCCATCAATGGTGAAAGACTTGAAGGCAGGGTCAAGTTTAGTGAGTTTTTGTGGTGAACCAAGAATGAGGAGCTCTGTCTTTTCATCATTTAGGCAGAGGCCGTGCTGGGCCATCCATGCTTGGATGACCTGGTAGATGGCGTTGATGGCAAGGGAGTCAGTTGTGTAGTCTCCTGTGATGGGGATTAGTATCTGTGTGTCGTCAGCGTAATTGGTATACGTGACGCCCAAATGGTCCAAAATATCAAAAAGGGGTTTGGTAAACACGTTATATAACGTGGGCGAGACACAGGACCCTTGAGGCACACCACAAGAGACCGGAGCAAACTAGTAATATGTGTACAGAAAGGTTTTAGAAAAACAAGTAATATACACGTTCTGAAGAGTTATGGACACCTGTGAAAGGATACTAATACTTCATGAAGTAAACTGCTAATTTGTGCAAACTAGGCTGAGGGAAAATGGAACGTGATAACGTTTACGTAGCAGACGCCTGCAGTGAAGAACCGTTCATTCAGCCAGTGCCTCCTAGCACCTTGAATGATTTGCCACCAAACAGGGCATTCTGGAACATTGCTGCCTTTCAACAAGGTTCAGAGCACTGGAGCGATGCACCCGCACCGCGACTGGTGCACGGCTACGTCCTCTAAATATTCAGGGGAAAAGTCGTTCAGGATTTTCCAAATTAGAAAGATAGCCCGTGCTTGGATTTAGTAACCTACCTCGAAGCCAACCCAAGAAAGATGAGCCTGAGTCAGAGGCTTGCGTGTTTCAACTGAAAAATGATATGAACAACCATATTTTAGAAACTGGAAATGTATCCAGTGACTTTTTTTTATTAAGATCTAGATAAATGGACATGGAATACTGAACTGCACTGTACTTCATGCCACATGGTTTTTTTTATGGGTTCTCTACTACAAGCAGGACTAGCATTGCTACTGATGTAAGGAAAGCTTAAAGGACAGGACTGGACCCCACCTCCTCCACATTGTTCCTCTAAATCCCCACAACTCCTCTAGAGCAAGTATGATTCCTAACAGATCCAATCTAATGGGCCGGTCGCCTGAGGATCCATGGTCTCCACTGAGCCCGATGGGTACTTCCCAGTTACCAGCACACTGAACGATTCGTCCAGCTTGAATGTCTACACCCTTCTTCTTTCCAAGCCTTGCTGCTGGATACACTACCCACTGGTTGCTCTCAGGCGTGGAAGCTCTTTTGCGGCTGGTTCGATTTGGAGGGCCGGCTGTGCTTGTTCTTTCAGATGCCAGTGCCTCCTTTGATATATTGCATCAAGTTGCCCTGATTCAGTGATAGGAGTCAAAGGCATTGGCGACTTGATAGGCACTTAAGTAGTTTCAGTCTTTTCTTGCTGGAAGCAGAGGGGGGCCGACTCCATTTTAATGTTCCCATTGGTCCCATGTGGTGGCCGCGGAGCTGTTCACCCCCTGTCGTGCCATGGCGTGCTATTTAATTTGATTTAATTTGTATAGCACTCAAAATCGCCCAAGGACCTCTGAGCGCACAGAAAACGAGACATAACAGACAGACAAAAACCCTAGAGTGAAGGAGGGAGGAAAATTATAGAATTAATCAGGGCCAAGCTTAAACAAGTGGGTTTGACTTCGTCCTTGAAATTAGCAATGCAATTAGCCTGCCTTAAGTGGGTAGGAAGCCCATTCCAGGCGAGGGGGGCCTACATCAAACATAGTGCCGTTGAAGCCACAAAGTTTAAATCTGGGATGTGCAAGTTTAACGGGGTCTTAAAAACACAATGAACGACCGACTCTGCAGGAGGATAACTGATCGGACAGATACTGGGGTGCATCAGTATTGCGACACTTGCAGATCAGTGAGAGAATCTTGTGCGTAATACGCTGTTTCACAGGTAGCCAATGAAGTTTCTCTCTGGCCACTGAAACATGACATCTACAGGAAAGGCCAAACACAGCTCTAACAGCGTTGTTCTGTGTAGTTTGCAACCTGTGAAAATGTGCTTTTGTAGTACCTGCTAACAGGCGGTTACCGTAGTCAAGACGTGAGTTTACCAGTACCGTAGCAAGCAAAGACCTCTTTTGCATAGAAATGTACGGTCAAATGTGGTTAAGAAGTTTGATCATGTAACTACATGTGGCTTTAACCTGGGCGACCTGTGGCTTCATGGTAAGTTTGGCATTCAATGTGGTGCCTAGTGTCTTAACTGATCTAGCAACTTTGATTTTATTGTCAGCTATGATTAAACTATCATAGTCCGGCCCAGGTTTTTTATTTTATTACCGGAAGGAATGATGAGAAGTTCATTTTTTTCACTATTCAGGGCGAGTGAGTTAGTTGCCATCCAAGCCTGAATAGTTTGATAGATGGTATTGATGGCTTTAGTGTCCCTGAAATGATTTCCTGATAGTTCAATTATGGCCTGGTTGTCAATAGCATAGTTAGTAAACTGGACGCCCATGTCTTCAAGAAGTGTAAGTAGGGGCATGGTATGCACGTTGAATAAAGTGGGCGAGATACAAGAACCCTGCTGCACCCCGCAGGTGACAAGTGCAGCGGTGGAACTAGCATTATCCACTGCCACTCGTGCATATCTAGGACCAAGAAAGGATGCAATCCACTGCGAGGCTAACTGGGAACAGCGTGCCTGATTAGCCAGTCTAGCAACCAATCGAGAATGATCAATCAAGTCAAACGCTGCCGATAGGTCGAGGAGCATATGGAGTGCTGGTTTACACCTGTCCACAATGGCTGCAACGTTTGACTTGAGATCTTATAGTGCCGTCTCGGTGCCATATTTGGCCCCTAAGAGACTGCTTGGCATTAAGAAGGTGATAACTTTCCAAGTGATCTTGCAGTTGTAAATAGGCTCCCGGACAACATTTTTGACATGAAAGGCACATTTGTAATTGGTCAATAGTTTTTGGGGTTATGTGGGTCCAAAAAACTGTTTTTCAGTAACAGTTACCCAGGACTCCTTAAGGGCCATGGGCACTTTGGCTTCCTCAAATGACATATTAACGAGACGAGTAACCCATGGAGCCAATGTTTCAATGCAGTCCTCAAGAAGGCTAGATGGACAGCAGTCACCCAAACAAGAAATTGGTTTTAAGTTGGCTACAATCTTGCATATTTGGTCCTCGGAAGGGGGCATGAAATAAAAAGGCGTCTGTAATGGGCCCTTATTAACAGGCTGTGTAGGTATATTTTGGGCATTTTACTGACCTGATATAATGTGCAAAAATTGATCTACCAGGGAATCAATCATTTTTTTATGCCCCAAGGTTTTTAAATTGAGTTCATTATGTATCAGTTGACACCAATCGGCATCCTTTTGTATAATGATGCCTGATTGAGATTTGCCTTCAAATTCCTTTAGAATTGTCAATAATTTGCGCAAGTTACATTTTGCAGAGGCGATCCTGGTATTGTAGTTATCAGATTTTGCAGTAATAATAGCTTCTTTAAGGCTGGCCGCTAAACATTTATATGCAGAGTGGTTGCCGGGGAGTAGGACTTTTCCTCCATTCTCTCTCTGCCTTGCGTTTATCACATCATAGAACGGTAATCATCAAACCAAGAATTTGTTTTGCTTTTGTGATTTTAACTAGTCAGGTTTTTTTCGGGGGTGCAATTTTGTCAATGACATGCTTGAGTGTATCAGTAAGAGGACTAGCCAGGTCATCGGAATTTGTGAATGAGTACACAGGTCTCAATTCACTTAGTAGATGAAAGGAGAGCAATTGGGGAGTACGTTTCTTGACATTTCTAGCAGTGACGTATTGTCGTGGAGTCCCTTTCTGGGAGGTTAAGCAGGTCGGGGGAGCAAACTTCAAAATCACTTGGTAGTGATCTGACATGGGGCACTGGACAATGTCCATATCAGAAATGGTACCCGGATGGGTCAAAACCCAATCAAGGGTGTGACCAGCTTTATGAGTGGGAACCAGGACTTGCTGGCTAAAGCCGATGGATTTAAGTGTAAGTCAAGAAGTGGCAAATTATTAGCCCATAAGTTATAATCTCTGAGAACAATTACTGGAGTATTAGCCTTGGTTGTCTTGTTCAGTAGATTAATAAATTGTTCTTCGAAGAGCGGTGGATCAGGGGGGGGGGGATGATAAATCAATATTACCATAAACTGCCTGGGCTCCGAAAAGTTGGAATATGATTCCACTCTACCTTAAACAATGTACCACATTACAGCAGTTTAGAAAACGTCTCAAGACGTTTCTCTTTGAAGCCAAAACATACTCATTAGTATAGGCTAACCTGGCTATAGGACTCCGTTAGTCGCTGTGTTAAGTGACTTCTTCTTTTCCCACTTCTGAGATTATATGTTTTTTGTTGGTCTTGTTTCTGTGAGTGCCCGGAGACCTTTTGTGCGAGTGTTGCACTATACAAAAATGTATTTAGTTAGTTAGATAAAGGACTAGTACTCCTTTAACTTAATCTTGGCCACTAAGCTTTCACAGACATCTAAAGTATGGTGAGTGTTAAAATGTATGTTTAAGTAATTAGAGGTGAGAATGGCAACTCCTCCACCTCTACGCATAATACGATCCACTCTACACAACGAGCAGCCAGGGGGTATGGCGAGCATAGAAGAACTAGGGGTATCTGTGGTATGGCCATTAAATCAAATCCCGTGTCACCAAAAGCATCTCACACCTCGACATCATGCTTTAGCAAGGAGCGAGTGCTTAAAAGTGCAAAGCGGATGTTGGTAATTGAGGGGTCTGCCTCACCTTGAGTGCTAATTGGTGAAAGCAATTTTGAGTTTGGATCAGCCGCATAAGCTGCCCAGGAAGACGGGGTGTTATCTGGTAAGTCATTAAGCCTGACAATGCTGACTTGAGTAGAAGGAGTTAAGGCTCCATCATCGTTAGGTATAATGTGCGTCAATGGAGCACAGCAAGACTTGATATTTGATTGCAAACTGGGCAAGACAACTGGTGAGAGTACTGAAGAGGCTCTGGTAGAAGAAGACTGTGCACTGGAAACAGTGGGCATAAGGGAGTTTAAAATATCATTGCATTTTCCTCGAAAAACGTTTCCGTTATGGACGTAAGTAGGTTGTGTGCCATTACACAGTGCTGTCAGTATTTCACATATAGCAGACATGGTCGAACAAGAAGGGCTTAATAGCTGGATATGAGAGGTGATTTGTTGACATCAAAGACACAAACAGGCACTAAGTGGCTGGTGTCTCCCGCGTTGGCGCTCTCGCGCCTAAAATGCAAAGAAGTAAGCCCAGAGAACTACAATGCTACTGGGGATTGTAGTTCAATAGGCAGCTAAACATGAACGTTCTTTCTCCCTCGTTTCCCACAAAAAGTGCAAGGAAGCACGTTAGCCACCTAGTAAAATAGCCACGCACGAAACAAAGATAATCAAGGAAGTAATCTTAAAATCAAAGTATAATTTTAAAATCCGTGCCTATGCGAACTAGTAGCAATACAATGTAAAAATAGAATAAAATCATATAGGGTTTTTAGTGAACACTCATGCATTCAATGGCAATCAAACAGATGAAAGATAACAGCAATGCCAATCTGCAGCCCTTAGAGGCATGCACCAAAGACACACCATCCATGTTCACCGCTACACCGATGGCCTGCAACCATGGTTCAGGCCATTTGGATCAGCGTACCACCTGTTGAAAGGTGGGTTTGGCTATAGCAAAAGCAATGACCGTTAGCATCAGTCTGAAGCGCAATATGCCCCAGAACCAGATGTGTGTTCTTTGTCGTAAGAGCAGGTGGGAACAGTGCCTGCCTTGGTTCTTCCAGCTTTATTTTGGTAGAGGCAGTGACCCCTATCACATCGTTCTTCAACACAAAGTAGCAGTAGCTTGGCCAGCAGTTTAGATGGCTTCTCATTGGCTAAGACAGCTGAGCTGTACATTCCTTGTTATTCCCCTGAAACGAACGCTTATGTGGCGTTGAGTGACCGGTGAATGCCCCCCCATGATTGTGCTAATGCCCCCGAAGCGTGCCTCAGTCACACCTCTTCGTGCTGTTCAAGCAGGTTCTGAATGCTGCTTACAGCTTCCACTCGCCTCCACGCTGAAGCAAACCCTTTAGCTGCATGTCCTTCAATGTAAATGATTTTATGAATGGTTTTTTTTTTGTGTCCAAGCCTTGGCACTTGAGTAGAGATGACGAAGGTTTCTCAGTTCCGAGTGCTTCACGCCCACCCTGTTCCCTCAAACCTTGCTAGTAACTCAGCGCTTCTGAAGTTGGTTCCCTTACGTGTACAATGGTCTATGTCAACACATGCTGCTAATAGTATTTAGTAGCAAGAATGATTACATCAGCTGTTTGGTGAGTCATGCAAACATGATCACTCCTTGTACACTACTCAGGCTCATTATAAGTTGGGCAGCGGGGTTAAAATGTAGCGGTATTACCATATACTTCCGCATTGCTGCACTGCCCAACTATAACTTTGGTGGAAAGTAGGAGGATTCACCTCCAGCAATGAGCTGGAGCAGAGCCGGCCTTAGGGGGGGGAAGCCGGGCGACCTACCGGGGCGCCACGCCCCCAGGGCGCCTTTTGCCCCCGCCACGCCAGCTCAGAGGAGTCTTCAAGGGCTCCCCCGAGCTGGCGTTGTGGGAGAAGGTGCAGCAGGTGGCCTTTTACTGTAAAATGTGCCCGCGGCAGGGGGGTGCATTTAAATGCGCCCCTCTGCCGCGGGCACCTTTCACAAGAAAAGGCACCATTAGCCCCACACCACGCCAGCTCCGGGGAGTCTTTCAAGGGCTCCCCCGAGCTGGTGTGGTGGCAGAAGGCGTGGCAGGCGCCTCATTGCCATTGAATGAACCCACGGCGGCGGGCTCATTCAATGGCAATGGGGTGCTAACGTGCCCTATTTAACCTCCTCGCCGAAAAAAAAAAATTGGCCCCTCCTGGCTCCGCCCCGTTAACCAGGGGGGGCGCCAATTCGCCCAGGGCGTTGCTGCCCTTAAGGCCGGCCCTGAGCTGGAGGTAAATCCACCAGCTTTCCACCAAATTTCGGCGGAATTACTGCAGCGGAATTAATGCCAAAGAGATTCCACCAAAAACCAGCCATGGACTCCAATTAATGGGGACTAACACCACCTACTGCCACTTGCAATCCGGCGATAATACCGCTGGACCAAGAGATGGTAACGGTAATATAGTTTGGTGGTAACATGGCAGATTTACCGCCGAGATACCACCAAACTTGTAATGCGCTAAAGTGTCTTTTTAGCAACTAGCCAGGAATTCCCCATCCAAATAAATCTCTAAGAAATTAGATTGATTTGTTTAAAAACCATGCGGTTGTTGCCCCTGGCAACATTCTAAACCGAAGGAGCAGCCTAGGTAATGCCTTTATTTATAGAAGTCAACCAGTCCCCCCCCCGTATTAATAAAGGCAAAGAGATTATTTTGCCCACATGTTTTTAAATATGCCAGGGATCCATACCAAGCAACAGCAATGGCAGGCATGACAGCTGTATGCCCCTACTCGGCCTGAAACCTTTAAGTCTGTGCTTGGGCCATGGACCCCCTACCAGCGCAACCGCTATCAATACTTTTCTATTCTCTCATATTCCACAATATCAATCAAGCAGAGAGCAGTGGAATGCCTTCTTCTTCTCCTCCTCATCCTCCTCCTCCTTTTCTTCATCTCTCTTTGGCAGGTACAGAAAGTCTAAGCTCTTCCTGATGCTGGTTTCCCTTTGCCTCAGGCAGAATTAATTCTGCCTCAACCTTATGGTTCAACTGAAGTACAGTTCTCGGTACAGTGCTTTAGGCCCTCTCCATACCAATTGCTATAATCTTCATTACTATGTTCAGCAGAGATATGGGACGGCTCGCTGTACAAGATGTGGAGTCTTCCAACTACTTAGCAGATTGTGTTCAGCATCTTTAGAACCAGATCCAAGAGTCACCGCTGCGCTCTACTAGATGTCACCGAAGCGTTCTTTTTACCATTTCACCAGGAATCCACAATTCCCAGAGGACGTGCAGCAGGCATGGACTTCAGTGATAACAGACTGATCACTCATTGCCATAGAAGGTAAACATTCTTTTTATATTTGTTATTTTACTTTATTGTTTAAAGCGCGGACCTAGCTTGAGACCAATAATTGTGGGTATGACATTTCATAACCGGGTGTTTTTTCGCGGTGTGTTTTACTGCAGATTCTTTTTTTTTTTTTTAAATCATCTAATTTTTGGGGGGGGGGGTTAAAAAAAAATTCGATAAATTGGGTGTGGGTGTACGGGGATATAAAAAAAATTAAAGGGGATGGGGGCTTGGGGAGGTAACCCCCCCAAAAATAAAAAAATTAAAACAAATTCGATTCGTTTTTTCGAAAAATAAATCTGCGGTAAAAAACCTGCGAAAAAACATCCTGCGATGAAATGACATGGAACCGAATTGTGGGGGCATTCCAAATTTATACAGGGATCGAGTAGTCCAAAGTGTAGGTGCCTGGCAATAGGAGGATTGTTGGTGGGTCCTCCCTTTATATGCACATTGCAAAGTGCAACTAATATTGACAGGCTCGTAGTGTGGGGTCTATTACTGTATACAATGATCCCTGTGTTACTTGATGCACCATAAAGAACAAGACATCCTGGCTAATGCAGGGTAAATGCAGAGCCTTTAACCGGGCTATATATCCCTGTCATTACCAGTGTATCATCCATCCTTCATTTAAAGAATAAGAACCCGCCCATTCAGTCACTTGTCACCACTCTGACTTTGAAGCTGGCATCACTACAAAGGAAAACGGCTAATCAGTAGCTCCCATGGCTGCCTCTCCCTGTTCCATAAATACTTGCTCAGCTTTGCCCCCCTCACGCTTCCCCCTGCCAATGAGAATTCCCTGGAACTTTCTAGTCTGTTTTAACAATGTGATGTAAGCACCCTTTGCAAAAGAGCATGTTGACAGTGTCCAGCACGCAAAGATACACAGACCGATATAGTGAGTGTGACCTACCCACTGATCCAACCACTTTCAATGCAAATCCTTCCATCATCTTTTTCTCTCTTTGCAATTTGTATCCATACGCTTGTCAAACTCTGTGCCTTTAGGAAAGCCTTATGACCAGGTCAACCTATGTTTCTTTCCCACAAAGCTCACATCAACCCATTTAAGCTTTAAAATTCAAGAGTTTCTCTATAACCCCAACGCGTTTGCACAATTCCCGTGGACACTCTTCTGTGCCTTGATCATTGAAGTAAGCTTCCTCTTAATACAAAAGAATAGCCCCTTGAATGTTCAACTGCTTAATTGACCTTTCATCTGGTATCTGTGGAGACGGTTCTCTTGGTTGGTTGCAGGGCCCTCAGGCTCCTGTTCTGTTTGAAGTTGATAGACCTTGTCCTCCTAACACTCCGCCCCACCCCCAGTTTCCTAATTGCTTTTCAACTAATCAGAAGGGAAAAGTGTAAACTGACCCTCCTCACATCCAATCCCAAGTGTGTATACGTACTGCACATGCAACTTGCATCCTTGTCTAGCAGCCACTGGTACGATCTGCTGCGTGTTCTAAGTCCATAGACAATGTGAAATGTTTTGGAACTTCTTCATCTTCAGCCTTTGGTAATCGGTCCACTCTTGCCTATTGCCTCTCACCTTGACTTGCTTAGGAATTTTTGTTTGGGGATTTGGTAATGCAGTCACATCACAATGGCTGTATACAATCTTTCAATGTGTGCCGACCTCAAACCCCACTTCATTACATAGCATGATGCCAATGTCCTTAATCACCTTTTCAAAGTCTCTCCAATACTCTGCTCACTTCTTTGGAACACCAAAAGCTCATCTTGCATGAAAACATTCCTCCATGCTTTTCATATCATCTGGCTTTAGGGCAATATTTACTGTCCTCTTTTTAGTCCTGTTAATGTAGACTCATCCTAGCCTGGAAGCAATCTTTAGCTTGTGTGATTTCTACTTATAGTATTTTCTCCTCCAACAATGTCACCTTGTCTTCCATAAGGGAATTCAATTCCACAATTATCCCATCTCTGCAAGGATACCTTAGATCTTCTTTTTGGTGCCAGTGCCCTCCTGGTAGAGGAGGGCACGCCTGCTTTCTGTGGTAGATGCCAAAGTCTCTTTGATAAAAACCCAGTCTGTAGAATGTTAATCATTTCATAGTGAAGCAGGACTGAACACCCTCTCTTTCTCCACATGGCTTCTTACCAACCAACCAACTGTCCCTAATCATGCTCAGCCTTTCAATATAAAGGCCCCTGGGGGGCTCTCTCTTGGGGGCAAGGATTCTCAGGGTTCACTCGTATTTTCTACACCCATCCATTCTTGTTTGTTAGAGCACCTGTTGTGAGCTCTGTGCAGCTTCTTGGTACAGACTAGAACACTAGAGAACAAGACAGAGTGGAATAACATCGGGCCTTCTAGATGGAGAGGGCTTCCGCTTCTTGAATCTGAGGAGAACGTCTAGGTCTGGAGCGTTTGCCTACTGCAAATTCGCTTGAAAAAGGGAAATGCTCATCTTGCTAACTTCTTGCTTGCTGGGTTTTAAAAGTCTTGAAACAAGGAATTGTGTCTGCACCCAGCCCCTCACACTTCCCGAATTTGTATTTTATTTTATTTGTTTATTTGTAACACACCGGGAACCCATAGGCATCAGGCAGCACAGACACACAGAACATATATATAATTGGACGAGATAGTGTAGCTCACAGTACATAATTCAAAGTCATACTGGATTGAGGTTTTATTTGAATAGTAAGGTTTTCTGTGACGACAAGAAATAATCTAGGTTCTTACTCAGTCATAAGGTGAGAGGTAATGAATTCCACTGCTGGGCAGATAGGGTAGGGAAGGCCTTTCCTAGTCCATTTACCCGTCTCACCTTAAGTCTATTGACAGACGCCATGTCAGTCAAGCATAAATTCTGTTTAGGCTCGTATGGCATTACAAGGGCCTTCCGGTAGGTAAAGGCCTTCCTGTAAAGACATTTGTACACAATGGTAGCTGTCTTGAAGAGAATTCTAGACTGCATCGGAAGCAAATGTAATATTTGTCTATGAGAGGATGTATGCTCTCGTCGAGAGATTCATTTGCAAGTGCGGACAGCATGATTTTGAAGGATCTGAACTTTTTGTATGCATTTTTTGTTGGCCCCTATCAGTAGTGCATTGCAATAGTCAAGGCGGGAGAGAATAATTGCACAGGCAATTGATGAGCAGTTTCCCTCAGAAATTAATGGTTTAATGTTTTTCAAGAGTCTAAGATAATAGTGGCAGTTGTTGGAAATGTAGTTAACCTGGGTTTTGGCACTAAGTGAGGTGTCAAGAAAGACACCCAAGGTCCTGACTTTGTCCGAGACCGGCATGATACAGTCCTTGATGCAAGAGCTTGAGTAGTCCTTACCCAGTTTAGCTCTAGCTGCTGGTGTTCCAAACATCAGTAGCTCGGGTTTACCCTCAGTTAGGCAGAGCCAATTTTCCGTCATCCATTGATCAATCATGCCAAAAATGGAGTTGAGCTTAATGGTGTCAGAATTGTAATCTCCATTGATTTCCATGATTAACTGCTTGTCATAAGAGTAAGTCGTAAAAAAAGACACCCTGTTTCTCTAAGAGACCACAGAGAGGTCTAATGTACAAGCTAAACAGCGTGGATGATATACAAGCACCCTGTGGTACTCCGCAGTGGATTGGAGCTGGCTTGGAAGAGGCATTACCCAAACACACAGAAGATAGTCTATGCGACAAGAAGGAATGAATCCAGTTTGTAGCTTCGGGGGCACAGTTCCCAAAGCTAGTCAGGGTTTGGAGTAGGCGGTGTGGTCCAAGAGGTCGAATGCCACAGACAGATCTAGTAGGACAAGTACCTCTATTTTCCCCTGATCCAGGGATTTCAGCATATTGATTTGGAGATCAAGCAAGGCTGTCTCAGGGCTGTGATTCACTCTGAAACCTGATTGTTTAATGTGGAATCTGGAAGTGTTTTCAAGAAAGGATTACAGTTGAAGAGTAGCCACCTTGTCCGATATTTTCAGCAAAACATTAGTTTGTAATTGGCCTTAGGTTTTTGGCATCTTTGGGATCTAGTCCTACTTTCTTCACTAAAGGAGTTTTGGTGACAGTCTTGATGGATTCTGGGACAGAGTCATTGCTGAAGGAGGAATTTACAAACATAGTAAGGAAGGAGATACAGATGTTTTTATTGTCAAGAACAATTTTGGCCGGAAGGATAGTTTCTCGGCAGGAAGTTGGATGCATAGAGGATAAGATCTTGTCCATTTCCAAACTTGAGATTGATTTAAAAAGAAAACGGAGTTGATAAGATCAAGAACGGCCTTCAGAAGGGCTCAGGAGACCTTCTGAAGGTCGTTCTTGATCTTATCATGTGCTATAGCTAGTTTATTACAGAAGGCCTGTTAGACATCCTCACAGTCTTGCTCATTGGGATGTATGGGTAGGGAGAGAGCTTCAGGTTTTTCAAGCAATTTCAAAATCTTATTTTTTTAAAAAATTATTGTTGGCTCCATAAATCTCTTCATTGAATAAATGCTTCTTTGCTGTGACAATCTCATGCGTCTATGATTGTTTGAGGGTCTTCCACTCTGTCTTGTTAACTGCAGTTGGTTGTTTGAATCATCGTTGCCCAGCTCGTCTTTTCTGTTTCCTAAGTATGGAAAAATATGTAGTGTAGCATTTTTTGAGGTTGGAGATTTCCCTCACTAGTTTTTTCTTGAGGGGTGCTACTTTATTTAGCATATCAGTCAAGACTTTGTTGTAATTCACCATGAGAAATTCTGGAGTGTCTGTATTAGAGGTATTAGTCATTATGTTGTGGAGGCAGGCCTGAAGGTGGGAGATTGCAACTTTATTACAATTACAGCTCTGTACCTCTTTAATAGGATTTGGCATGAGTTTGGGGATATTACGTAGGAGTATGGACAAATTAATTAAGCTATGGTCTGACCATATACATGGGATGTATTCTTTATCTCAAGATGTAGGTTTTTAGATACAAACCAATCCAAGATGTTTCCGTAAGTGGATGTTGTTTCGCGATTCTGGACGTGAAAGTCCAGCTCTTCAAGTGTCCTTTCCAATACCACTGCTTCCTTCTCTTTAGGGTGGTTGTACCATCTGTTCAGGTTGCCCACTAATAGTGTCGATCTATTGGGGCCTCTAGATGTTTTCAAGATCTGAGTTATGTCTTCATTGAAGTAATCCATCTCATGTGGGGGTCTATATATGAAGATTAGGTTAAGGCAGCTGCAGGGAGTGGAAGTGAGTTTCAGGTGAAGAACCCTCCAGTTGTCATAATTGCTAGGGCATTCAAAAAATTGATATCTGTCCTTAGCAATATCTGCAACTCCACCCCCAAGATCTTGCTCCTTAGTTTTGCAAATAATATAATATCCTTTTGGGACTGCTAATTCAATCATGGAGCCACGTATGTCTGTTACCCAGGTTTGCATCAAGCATAGAATATCTAGGTCATGTTGTAGGATGTGATCATGGATATTGAAGTTGTGTTTGCAGAGTGACCTAGTATTAAGAAGGGCCATTTTTATATCGCAACCATCGATCTGGTTTGTTGCTGGCTTAATAGGGACATTGGTAAACCCAACTGTCAGGTGAGGCGATCTGCAAGGTCACGTTACTTTTATTTAGAGCTTTTGAGCCTAAGGGTGGTGGTTGTACAAGGGGAGTTATTCCTAGTCTGCCCGACTGCTGGTATTTTCTTGGAATGTGTGAGCCATATCAATGGGATCGGAGAGGAAGTGGTTCAAGTCTGCCAAGGGTGATTGTCTCCTGTGAGTGGCTCCTGGGGAAGCAAAACTGCTATTTACCTCAGATGCTAGGGAAGCATTATCGACAGCCTCTAAGGAATTTGTTGGGTCGTCGTACAATGTCTTAATTAAAGGATTCCTTAATCTCAGAGTGTTCACGTTAGCTAGGGTCTTAGGTAAGTTGTTGTCTGCTTTCAGGAGCAAGTATGTGTTGACAATTGCCAAACGAACAGCTTTTTGGGCACTTAAAAGCAAATTGAGTTCAATTGGGTGACCCATGGTGTGCCCAGTTTGTAATCAAATAGAGGCTTGTGTACAAGTGTACAGTAACCTGGTTTATCGTTACACACTACAGCTCGTTATGGGACCATAACGTGAGAAGTGCAGCGGGGTAACCAGCACCCATACGTATTCAATGTAGGTTTTGTACACCAAGCCAATAGCTCTAACATATGGGTAAGGGGGAGCTTACCACTTACCAACACACAATGACTGGCGAAGACCGGCTAGTTGCAGGTGCGCCTGCAGTGGTGCACTTAGTAGCCACTTAAATACTCTGAAAAACACTTGGGCAGCTAGGTAATGTGGTTTTTCAGTCCGGACAGCACATTCAGAGCGCAACGACAACAGGGAACGACACAAAAGCGAAAATCAGACTCTGGAGTTCAGTTCTGTTTCCAAAAGCAATTTTACAAGGAGACAGATATTTTAGAACACAAAATCAGCCCAATTCTATCTGCCTGCACAATGTCAAATTCTGATGTTAAATGCCTAAATTAAATGCAGAAAAGCACAATTAAACAATGAGGGGTCCGACTTCTACACAAACAATGTAAACTGAAAGCAGGGAATTACAATCACTTAAATAGTCCGGCTTATGCAGTAGCAGTGCTTGTCTTGTGTTCTAGTAAATGTGTGACATCTAAGCAATCTGTGCATATAAACGTGCATCCACTGTGCATGCACACTGACTGTGTACTCTCTATATCATGAGTGCATTTTACATCTGAGAAAACCTTGCTCAAACTATGTCTTGTAGATAGTTTACCTCTCACTGAGTCGGTAAGGTTCCAGCAAACAATATATCAACTTTGTTTTAGCTCCTGATGGCTCTCAAAGCCCTTCTTATAATACACGCATCCTGTCCATCATTTTTTCGGGCCCTGCTGGGATAATGTTTTACATACTCAGAAAGGTTTCTCAAGTCCCTGCTTTTACTTTCCACGTCCTACTCCTAGAGATTTCTCAGCCTCTGCTTATATTGTTTGTCTTAGACCACAGATGTTCCATAGTTACCTTCATTTGTAGTTTTTCACCTACTCCAGCTTCAAGTATCTCTTTAATCTCATGGGCATTTCTCAAGGCTATATATGTATTCTTTTTGCTGTGGTCACATACCTTCTGTTGTGCCCTGCTGCATTTCATCTGCCCAACCCACAGACGTTCCTTCGTTCCATGCTTGTGTTATTTGGTTACAGGGTTTCTAGCATCAGCTGCACGGTATCACATGCACATTTTGCGTGTACTCGGCCCCTGCAGCCTATAGCTTGTCGGGACTCCATACCGGTTTCTCTTCATTGATGAACTTCAATTTCGCTTTGCCTCGTGCAGTCTGAGGTAACATTAGCAGTGAAGTCTGTTACTCTTACTACTACTGATAGTATCCGGCACGTTTCATCCGGGCATTTATTGTTCCGCTTTCATCTTTTTAGCAGCCCATCATTCATCACGTTGCTGCACCTTTCTACCCCACGGGGGAGCTCTCTGTGAGGGCAATTTCCTCACATCTCTGCATCTGGGACGGCAGTTCATGCCACCAAGTGATTACCACAAGTAACAGCATAGGTAAGACCCCCCCCCGCCCCCCACTCTGCCTGTTTCACTCACACACATGGATCCTAGCACATTAGCCTCACTGCGTGGGGCCCCTGCTTTTTCTCCTGGAGGCACTTTCTCGGATCTTGATGCCTATACACATGCATTTGTTCTCACTGCTCTCTGGTTTTGGTACACTGGCTGATTCCCAGTAGTATGGTTGGTGCCAGATGAGGGTGCCTTCACACTTTTGATATGCTCCCCGCCACAAGGTGAATTATGCAACCCTTTCTTAGCACTGTGCATGATATTCCAATTCGGAACTCTCCCTGTCCGATGGAGGTTGATTCTGTCTCCATGACAACTAGCAAGTATTTTGTTCATTTCTTTAGGGGCTGATAAGCGACATTCGGCCCTGAAGAAGGCAGTTATCAACTGAATATTCTGCTGAAACGCCATTTCTGCTCTTTTTGCCTAGCTTGAACCACTTGTCAATCCAGGTTACTGCAATGGCGGATGGCGTCGACCCAATTTTGATTATTTTTCAACCTCATTTCCAATCACTATAACATTGGTTCCTCGCTTGTCCACTGAAAAATCAAGAGTTCACAAATTTATGTTACAGTCCAAATATGGTGAACTGTACCTCTTTCAGTTAGGGCCAGTCAGATTTTGTGTGCGATTAAACACAACTACTTGCAATTGTTTACTGACACTTTATCACTGCCTGGTTGCTTTTGTGTCTTTTGGTCTTTGTATTAATACGTTTGTATTTGCTCCTTTGTCATTATATATACACACCTTTTTGTACCAATTTAGTTTGATATTGTCATATACGTGTGATTTTATGTTCTGGACACTCTTTAGCTTTGATTCAGTATATCTTTTTCAACAAAAGAAAGTTGCCACGTAATCTGTGGTCCATTTTTTACATCATAACTGTTAAACACATCATGTACACCATGAATAATATGATTAAGTCCTATGCAAGTTCCGATGCTGAATGAGTTACGAGTCAAATTTAAGTATTTTTCAATGGGAACACGCTTTGGTTTGTTCAACTCTTTAATCTCATAGGCATTTCTCAAGGCCATATATGTATTCTTTTTGCTGTAGTCGAGTACTTTCTTTTGTGCCCTGCTGCTTTTCATCTGTCCAAACCACAGACGTTCCTTAGTTCCATGCTTGTGTTATTTGGTTACAGGGTTTCATTTTGTATTTATAACTCACCACCATAGTATTGAGAACCCGCTTCAGGGCTCCAATAGTCCTTGCTTGAATGTCATTCATATGACAATGCATTACTTACCGTAAAAGCATTTCTGATGGTTGTATCTGCTTAGATTCACATGCTGTGCATAGGTCCGACATCCAGTGGTCACTACGGAGTATTGCATTTTGTTTTTCGTAGTCGAAAAGGGGACGTCGACAAGGCGTGTCTGAAACACTATCCCTATAGTGATAGTGACGTGCGTTGTACCCACAATCCCTCACGCGTCGAGGTCCCTCTGTTTGTATTTTTCTGCCCTGAGGGAGCCTTCTAGACGTGAGTGAGTACAGAAAAGAGAGATATAAAAGGAAGTCTATGTTCCTTCCATCCGAGCGGAGAGGAACGGTGGGCGCATGTGAATCTAAGCAGATACAACCATCAGAAATGCTTTTACGGTAAGTAATGCATTGTCTTCTGATGTTTGTTAATCTGCTTAGGATCACATGCTGTGCATAGACTAGCGAGCAGTACCCGGAGTTGGCGGTGGGTTATGAGAAGGAACAGTAGAGAAAAGATGTCTTAATACTGCCTGTCCCACCTGGGAGTCAGATCTCGAGTGTGCATCTAGACAGTAGTGTTTTGTAAAGGTGTGCACAGAACTCCAGGTAGCCGCTTTGCAGATGGACTCAAGGGGAACATTTGCAATGAATGCTATGGATGCCCCCGTGCCTCCAGTAGAGTGTGCTCTTGGCTTAAAGGGCAGTTCTCTCCTAGCAAGAGTATAGCAGAGAGTGATGCATTGAACAATCCATCTAGAAATAGTGGACTTTGAAACTGCATCCCCTTCTCTTCCTGCTGCCACCGAGACGAAGAACTGATTAGTCTTCCTCAGTGGTCTGGTTCTTTCCATGTAGAACATGACCGCTCTGCGCACATCTAGTGTGTGCAGACTTTTTTCTCCCAAGTTGGAAGGATTTTGAAAGAACGTTGGTAGTTCTATAGACTGGTTTACGTGGAATTTCGAGATGAATTTCGGTGCAAACCTTGGGTGCGTGCGTAGAACCACCTTATCTCTGTGAACTGTAACGAAGGGGTCTAGAACAGAAAGAGCCTGTAGTTCACTTACTATCCTGATGGAGGTGATAGCTATTAGAAAAGCAGTCTTAAGAGTGAGGTCTTTAAGAGATGCTTTGTGCATGGGTTCAAATGGTGAGCCCATGAGTCTGGTAAGTACCACGTTAAGGTCCCATCCGGAAGCTGGGTCAGCTATCGGGGGGTGTATTCTCTTTACTCCCTCCATGAAGGCCTTTATAACAGGGATCTTCCACCACGACACTTTGAGTTGGGAAGTGGTGTATGCAGAAAGTGCCGCTAGGTGGACTTTAATGGAATTGAACACTAGACCTGAATCCAATAAATGGGTCAGGTATAGAACAATATGTGTGGGAGAGCAGTCAATCGGGTTGATGCTCTTTCCTCTGCACCAGATGACAAATCTCTTCCACTTGCTAGAATTGCAGTGGCGAGTGTTAGGTTTTCTGGCTTCCCTGAGGATGTCCATGCATCTCTGCGGGAGCTGTAGATGTCCAAATTCTATGATCTCAGGAGCCAGGCTGCTAAGTTCATGTTCTGGGGGCATGGATGCAGAGTCCTGCCCTTGTCTTGTGACAGCATGTTGTACGGGCAGGGGAGTTTCACTGGGGGAGATAGAGACATCTCCATCAAGTGAGCGAACCATGGCTGTCGGGCCCACATTGGGGCCACCAGTATCATGGTCACTTGTTCCTGGTGCATCTTGTGCACCACCTTGTTGAGAAGGGGAGTCGGGGGAAAAGCGTAAACAAATTTCCCTGACCATTGAATCGACAGACCGTTCCCCTTGGATTGGTTCTGGGGGTACCTGGAGGCGTAACTTTGGCATTGTGAGTTCTCCAGGGTTGCAAACAGGTCTATTTCTGGGAATCCCCATTGCGTGAAGACGTCGAAGACGATGTCTTCGTGCAGTCGCCATTCGTACTCTTCGGGCAGGGGGAAATCTCTGCTGAGTTTGTCTGCCAGCAGATTGAGTTCCACTGGTACATGTTGTGACAGTAGGAACATGTTTTGTCTGAGAGCCCACTTCCATATATTTTGGGCCAGTTTGGACAGTCCTGGAGAGTGGGTGCCCCCCTGCTTGTTGATGTAATACATGGCTGTGGTGCTGTCTGTAAGGACCATCACTGTTTTGCCTTGTAGGTGTTCCTGGAAGGCTTTTAGCGCCTTGAACACAGCTAGTAGCTCCAGTAGATTTGTGTGTTTGGATGCTACGTTCGGAGTCCACACTCTGTGAGCAGTCTGATGGTGATAGGTGAGCCCCCCATCCTGTGAGGGATGCGTCTGTGGTTAGAGTGGCTTCCGCCGCGCGTGTGGCAAAGGGTTTCCCTCTTACCAGGTTTTCCTTTGTCCACCACCGTAGCGAGAGAACCAAGGCCTGCGAGACCACCACTAGATCATCCCATAGTCCGCTGGCCTGACACCACTGGCTGTTGAGCCACTCTTGCATTGGGCGCATGCGCAGGCGCGCGTGAGGTACCAAATAAATACACAACGCCATCATTCCTAGCAAGCGCATTGCTTTGCGTACCGTCACCTCTCGACCGGCCACATATTGAGGGATCTGAAACAGCATGTTTTGGACCCTCTCGTTGGAGGGGAAGACGAGGCCGTCCTTTGTTTGAATTAGAGCCCCTAGGAATTGTTTGATCTGGCTGGGGTCTAGGCTGGACTTCTTTTCGTTGATGGAGAAGCCCAGCTGGAACAAAAGGTCTACAGTCTTTTGGGTATTGGAGAAGCATGTTTCGTAAGAATCCCCTGTTATGAGCCAGTCGTCGAGGTAAGGGTAAACTGGGATGGACAACCTGCGCAGGTGGGCCGCTGCCACTGCCAGTACCTTCGTGAATACCCTTGGTGCAGATGCTATGCCTAAGGGTAGCACTCTGAACTGGTAGTGTTTGCCCTATATCATGAACCTGAGGTATTTTCTGTGTGCTGGCAACATTAAAATATGAAAGTATGCATCTTTCATGTCTAGTGTTGTCATGTAATCTCCTTGTGATAGCAGGTTGATCACTTCCTGTAAGGTCACCATACGAAACTTCTGGGGTTTGACAAACTTGTTCGCTGGGCGCAGATCTAATACAGGGCGCATGGTTAGATCCTTTTTGGGTACAAGGAAGTACACTGAATAAATACCTTCCGTTACCTGAGATAGAGGCACGACCTCTATGGCTCCTTTTTCCAGCAGTTGTTCTACTTCTTGGAGAAGGATGGCAAGGTGTTCTGGTGTCATGCGTCGTCCCCTCGGGGGGCTGTATGTTGGGGAACCGTTGAATTCGATGCAGTATCCGTGGGCTACGGTGGAAAGTACCCAGCGGTCTGACGTTATTCCCTCCCATGCTGGAAGAAAGGATGTTAGCCGGCCCCCGACCGGTGTTGCATGGGAGGGGACGCGAATCTTCGCGTCACTTGATGTTGTTGGGGGCTTGGGAGCCTCTGGGGGTGGACCCCCGACCTCTCCCTTTGCCACGGCGCTGGCCTCTTTGGCTGTACTGCCCACTATTGGTCTGGTAATTGGTGGCAGGGTACTGTTGCTGCTGATTCTGTTGTTGGCGTTGGCCACGAAAAAAGCGTTTGTTGCCATAGCCGCGTCTGGTAGTGGGCTTAGAGATCTGGTCGAGAGTTTTGATAGTATCGAACTCTTTTTTAGCCATCTCCAGAGCCTCATCCACCGCTTTCCCGAAGAGGTTTGAGTCTTCAATAGGTTTATTTATTAAAGACGCCTGTGTCTCCGGTTTGAACCCTGAGTTACGCAGCCATACATGGCGTTTTAGGAGTATTCCCTGAACCAGGGAACGTCCCGCTGTCTCTGCAGCATCCAGAGAGTTCTTCACAATGCTCTGGTTGACCTGGGTTCCTTCGCCAATAGTTGATAGCAGGCGTGTCCGTAGTGGTTCCGGCGCTTCTTCGGCGTCTTTGCGCAGTTTGGCCCACTGCGCGTCCGCGTATCTAGCTAGCAAGGAATTGTTGTTCGCAATTCTTGCAGAAAAGGCAGCCGAGGATGTGACTCTCTTTCCAAGGGCATATAATCTCTTGCCCTACTTGTCAGGTGGTGCCTCGCTGGTGGACAGCGGCACCCCTGCCCTCTTCCTTGTATTAGTTACTACAAGGGAGTCAGGAATAGAATGTCCCCTGATGTACAGCAGGTCTGAGGGTGAAGGAGTGAAAAGTTTTTCAATTCTTGGATTAACTCCTCTGATTAGTGCGGGCGTGGATAGTGAAGGGATGATTCTTCTCTTCACTGAAGCGAGGAGGGGAATGGCCTGGCTGACCGGGGGTTTCTCCTTAATTACTCTTTCCACAAAGTCTATTTCAGGAGAGATCTCCCCAGTGTCCAGTTCGAAATGTGCTGCTGCTCTGCGCAACAGGGCATTGAATGTGGGCTGATCGTCTATGGGAGACGTGTTCCTACCAGGTGAATTGTAAGGAGGATTTAGGTTCAGGACATCAGTGTCCGAATATACTGATGGGGATTGCCAGGGATGTGAAGGCCCTTCTTCTGGATTTTCTCCAAAGCCTTCTCCTACCATGTCTGGGCTGTCTTCCAGACCTTCCTCCTGGTTCTGTCCCTCTTCATCGTCCACAAATTCATCCTCCTCCTCCAAGTATTGTTCCTCACCAGTGAGGTCATACACATTATGGAAATCTGAGGCTGTGTCCTGCTGGGAGGGGTTGAGTAGTCTCGGATATTTAGCCCTGGGGTCCTCCTGAGGCCCTTCTCTTGTTCTCTTGGGAGTGGGAGGGTTCTGGGTCTTCATACACCTCTCCATTCTCTCCATGCAGAGATGGAGCCTTTCCATGGTCTCATGGGGTACCCCTGAGCGGTCTAGCGAGGGAAAATTAGTGTCTTCCGCCTGAAAATGGCTTGACCTCTCCCATAACGTCGAGGAAAGTGTCCCATCGCCTTCAGAAAAGCCTTCCGGTGTGCTGGGGGTCCCCCCGACTGAAGGGGGTAGTCCCTGTCTTTCTTCGGGCCTTTTCGGCGTGTCTTTCGACCTTTGCGTAGCGCTCGACGTGTCCTTGGGCGTACGCTTCTGGGCGTCGGCTACAACGATCCTCGCCAAGCTCTCTGCGACTAGTTTGTCAGAGGAGGGCTGTGGTTTCGACGTTACGGGTGTCGATTGTTCTACGGCGGCGTGCACTCTCTGCTGGTGCGCGCCGGCCAATGGTTTGGGGGTGGCGCCCTTATTTGCCGAAAGCCCAGTCGCTGGTCGCGGCTGCGGTTGCGAGAGGGGCTTCGAACCTGAACGGTCCGAGGAGGCCGCCAGTGGAACCTGCGTCTCCTTGGGCGCTGATGCTTTCTTCGTCTTCGACGAAGAAGAGCCGTGGGTTGTGTGCTTATGGGTGGTATCGTGTGCGTCAGTGTCGCCGGGGTGTTCATCCCCATAAGCAGGGCGTGAGCCGAGCCCGTCAGGGCTGGGGACAGACGACGAAGAGCGTGAGCGCTCTTTAGAGGGGTCTACGACTTCCGTAGCGGAGGTCGTGTTATCACGTTCCTCGTCACTGTCGGTGGTAGCAGCGGCGGGTGAGGAATCGGCCTTCGACATAGCGTAGGCCGCCCACCTCTTGACCCTACGGTCTTTTAGATCCTTGTGATCGAGGGGCAAGCAGCGGTTAAATCGTGATAACGACCCCAAGGGAAAGGAAGGGGAAAGGGAAAGGCATTCTCAGAAAGGAAACAGAGATGTCCCACGACCCCACTCTCCCTACTGTATTTGGCCTGCGAGGCCAGGCTACGTGTTCGGCAACGCCGAAGGATCTCCTCCGCTCGTCCCCTCCGTCGAAGATCTTGCTCGGCGGAGAAACAGCTTCACAACTGCGTCGAGGGAGGGATCTATGTGTTATATATTAATAAGAAAACGACCAAAGGTCGAGGAGATGAAATCTGCAATGTCTCTCGAGGAGCTCCGCGTAAAGGCGACCAGTAGCTGGGTGGAAAAAAACAATCTGAGGGACCTCGACGCGTGAGGGATTGTGGGTACAACGCACTTCACTATAGGGATAGTGTTTCAGACACGCCTTGTAGACGTCCCCTTTTCGACTACGAAAAACAAAATGCAATACTCCGCAGTGACCACTGGATGTCGGACCTATGCACAGCATGTGATTCTAAGCAGATTAACAAACATCAGAAATCATGTTATCTATTTTAGATATCATCTGCTTGCACTTTCAAAGAGGTCAGGGCCAGAGGAAGCCTGTAGGGTTTGTACACCTCAGGAAAGGACTAACATTCCTCTCAAAAAGTTAATCAGAAAAAGCATCATAAGTGCAGAGGTTCTTTAAGCCCCAATGTGTCCTCTGTGATAAAGTCATATGTCTAATGCGAGAGAACGGGACTGGGGAGACAATGGGGGCCATGGACCACCACCCACTTAAAGTAGGACCGAACAGATGCACAGGCCCCCCAGGCCATTCCTATCATTCTCAGCTTTGACCAACCTGCAGCCCCTGTAAACCCACTGATAGAAAACTCTCACCCTAAATCTTTGACTCCAACGAGGGGCACGGCTTGCTTTAGTATTATCTACAATATCTAACTTTATCTCAAAAGGATGCTCCAATCTACTTATTTGATAATCTATAGCTAGAAACCCATCCGGGTAACACAGTTGACACACGCGTTGGCTGCACCTGCTAACCTAATACCAGACAATAAACTTGAATACTAATACTAACAGGTGTTGGACATGCCCTTCGACAGGGAAAACATTTTCGGCAAGGCTGTGGTTGAGTCTCTACAAGCCCTAACAACGGAATCGGCGCATGCCTTGGGCACTCTTCAACAATGGAGGACATCCTTTGGCCCTCAGGCCTGAACTATGCAAAGTCCTGATTGACTCCATCGCAGGACGTGCTGTTTCTGGGATCCCAACTCTAACACAGTGTCGTGCTTGGCGTCTCCGTCAGAGGAAAGGATAGCGGCCATCTTGGGCAAGGTGCAACGGCTGTTGGCACTGAAGGTCGCCACGGTGAGGACCATCAAGTCTCTGCTCGGCATGATGGCGTCATGCATCTAACTCATCCGACTATGCAGTCTATGAATGAGCCCACTACAGAAGTTCCTCGACGACTGTTGGCTACAAGTGTCGGAAAGCTTCCAGGGCAAGATCACGCTCAACGAAAGCTTCTGTCGAGCTATAGGGTGGTGGGGAGTTCGCGCTCATAAGTCAGGAGGCGCGATTTCCAGACCCCACCGCACCAGGAGACGGTCACGACGGAGGCCTCCCTGGAAGGATGGGGAGCTCACACCTGAAGCCTTCACGCAAGAAGCCTGTGGCTGCCGGAGGAGAAAACATTGCACATCAACGTGCTGGAACTTCACGCAGTGTTTTGGGCCCTCAAGTCCTTCCTCCCGTCCCTAAAGGGCAAGGTGGTGCGGGTCTTCAAGGACAATACCACCACAATGTTTTACATGAGGAAGCAGGGGGGCACCAGATCCCTGGCGTTCTCCAAAAAAGCGCAGGACCTATGGCACTGGGCCATCACCCAGAGGATGTTCCTCATTCCTTTTCATCTGGCAGGAGTAAAGAACACTGTCACCGACTCTCTCAGCAGGGAGTTACGCTCTTGCCACGAGTGGGAAATTCGGCAGGACCAAGTGGATCACCTGTTCCCAGATGGGGCAATCCTGAGATCGATCTGTTTGCGACATCGACGAACACCAAGTGCCGGAGGTTCGGCCAGCAGGTTTCCCCAGCCGGGGAGCATGGAGGACGCATTCTCATTCCCCTGGGATGGCCTGTTTCTGTATGTGTTCTTTCCGTTGCCATTGCTTCTTCGACTCAACAATCAACTCAGATGGTCACGGTGCAGGATGATCCTCGTCGCACCAGCGTGGCTGAGGCAGATCTGGTACCCAGACTTTTTCAGCATGTCAGCGTCCCCTCGAGTCAAGCTTCCGGTGGTCGCAGATCTCGCCGGGGAAGGAAGCACAATTCTGCACCATGACCCAGGATCGCTGAACCTGAAGGCCTGGCTCCGGCAGTGTTAGAGTCCGGGGGCTACGATCTCCCAGCGGACTGCAAGGAGGTGCTTGCCAAGGCAAAAGCATCATCTACTCTGAAATGCTACAGACATAAATGGAAGAGGTTCGCTGTTTGGTGCCGTGCACAGAAGATCGATCCTCTACGAGTCATGGCTCCGCAGGTACTACCATATTTGCTGCCGTTGGCCAAAGCAGGACTGGCTCATACCTGTATCAAAGTTCATCTGGCGGCTATCTCCTGCTACACCAGATCTCTGGGACAGTCGTCGTTCTGGTCACACCGTCTGGTTAAGGAGTTTGTTAAAGGACTGTTCCGTTCGCTCCCGCTGGTGAAGGCTCTAGACCCGGCGTGGGAACTCAATGTGGTGCTGACTAGGCTCATGTGCCCTCCATTCGAACCTATGCAGACAGTTCCACTGAAGCTCTTGTCGTGGAAGACAGCGTTCCTTGTGGCCATCACCTCTGCACGATGAGTGGGTGAGATTCAGGCCCTGTCCTGTAAGCTACCTTATTTGACTTTTCATGACACTAAGGTGGTGCTGCCGACGCATCCCTCCTTCATGTCCAAGGTGTCGTCGTACTTTCATCTAAACAAGCCCTTGGTGTTGCCTGTGTTTTTTCCGACGCCTTCGTCGCCGGTTGAAAGGACTTTTCACTCGCTGGATGTGGATAGAGAACTGAATTTCTACGTGGAACGCACAAAGAGTTTCCAGAAGATGTTGCAACTTTTAGTGAACTTTGGCCCTGTGAACCATGGGAAGGCCGTCTCCAAGGCTTCCATTTCCAGGTGGCTCTCCGGCTGCATCACCCATTGTCACCGGTTGGCAAACCGACCGTTGCCTGGCCGTCCGAGAGCCCTTTCAACCACAGCGATCGCTGCAACTACTGCGTTCCTGTCTGGTGGGCCCCTGCTAGTCATCTGCAAGGCTATGTGGAGGTCGACGCACACCTTCATGAGATTCTACTGCTTCGACAGGGATTCCAGGGAGGAGTCCAGAGTCAGCCAGGCAGTGCTGCGCAACCTGTTTGCTTGAAGGTGAGCCTGGTGAGGTGGTAAAATATGCTTATGTTGAGCCTTGCCACCTCCCGTGGTTGTGCATGTGTGTACTGCTATGTATTCTTTATTCATGCGCATGTGAATCCATGCCAGACCGCATGCTGGAGAAGGAGCAAGTTACTTACCTCTAACTGTTGTTCTCCAGCATGGGGGTTCTGGCATGGATTCACATGTGAACCCTCCCGCCTGCCCCTCTGCTGCTCTTCTCTTGGTCCTACTGCCACTTTACGTGCTAGCAAATCTGAAGATGGCTGCCAGAGGAGGGGCTTAGGGAGAGGGCAGTAATTGGCTGGGGGAGTATGACCCAGAGCGCAGTGATTGGTTGTTAGGAGAAAGACAGTTCAGAAAAGAAACAAACTGATTTTTTCTTTACCGAAGATTCCCAGCCTGACGGCGGGGAATAATCATGAGCATGTGAATCCATGCCAGACCCCATGTTGGAGAAGCATATTTACATTTATGGTAACTGTAAGGCAAATACTCAAAACAAATGTAGGAGATGCTAATTTTGAAAGACCATAAATAAAAACTTTGACTATCTATGTATACCCATGATGGCTTTCCTTATGTTCAATGAAATGAAGGAGGTATAGTATTCCTATCGGAACGGTATATTTAATGCTAATAAAGCATGATTTAATACTATTCAGGAGCATAAGAATCTACTAATGCAGGTACTAGACTATCAGTGATATTGCTATATGAAACATTAGGGTCGAGTGTGTCTTAACTGGTAAGATACTACTGCATCGGAATGTTGCTTAATGTCCCAAATAGGACATTTGGGAGCAAGAAGTATGCCAAGACCAGGTGGTTAAAGTTCAAGATTTTTATTAGGGACTGTATACAAGCTGGAAGAAAGAAGGCCACTTACATATAAAGAGTATCTTTCCCGAATAAATAAAACATAAGATAGCCTTCTTCCACAAACGTCTCTTACACCGTCTTTTCTATTCTCAGGGTGAGTGTTCAGGCTTTTAAGTATCAGCCGCCACTGTTCCAAAGATCCAGAGGCGTTACCTCTATTGAGAGTAGGTGCAGGCTTTCCTGGGTCTCGTACCCCAAGACTAAACCAGTCCTTGATGTTCTGTGAAGACCCTCAGGGTTCTCAGAAATGTTTTTGGGTTAGACAGAAATGAGGCAGAAGGACCTATCCCTACTAGCCTTCCTTTCTGACTGCTTTCCCAACCTCCTCTCTAAACTATCCCTAGACTCTGTGATCCCCAACTGGAGCGTACTCCTATCAGTAAGACCTGCCTGGGGCCTGATCTGACCATCTAGTACCTCCTACCTCTAGCTGCTTAACGTGCTTCCGGCCCTCCAGCTCTCTCTTTTAAATACCTTCATAGTACTGATCTCTTTTCTCAAGTGCTTTCTTTTTTCTTCCAATACTTGTCAACCCCTGGCCCATACTCTTCACTCTGCTCATCTGAAGAAGTTTGGTCCACAGTCTCTCCTTGCTCACCTATCTCTTCCTCCTGCTGATCCTTCACGGTCTCTTTACTGCCACCTTGGCCTGTTCCCACCGTCAATATGGTTTCTCTTGATTTCACAGCCTTGTTACCCTCTAGTGGAATCCTATACTGGACGACCTTTGCCGTGTCACCCATTACCCCCACTTCCCTAGTTATTATCGCAACTTCTAACTCCACTCCACTTCTTATTTCCTCCCTCCAGGCTTCAAATGTTACTCTTTCCATCAACTCCACTCAAGGAATTATTTACTCCCTTCTTCACTTTCTTCTTGCCTCCTCCTGCCACTCAAGTCCTGGCTTTACTTCCTCCATCTTTTGATGTGATTTTCCTCCCTCCTCTCTTTCCCCCTTAACTCTCACAGCTTTTTTTCCCCTCTAGAATTCATTTCCCCCTTCCTCACCCGCTGCCACATCTCCAGTCTTCTCCAAAGTCTTGCAGCACATCTCTCCAGCAGTCTTCCCTCGCCAGACTTTTATAAACAAGAACCACCTGTTCCTGTGAGCCATCACACTGTACTGAGCTGCCTGGGTTATTTGGCCTGGCCCTTCCCCTTGAGTGGAACTAGGGCTGATGGTCTGCACTAAATCAATAAGAGCCTTGGTGGCCATTTTGAAACTGTGAATGAAGATGTTGGACTTGCTTCCTCTATTGAGGATATCCTGCTGCTCTGATGTTGGGAAAAAAAATGTGTATGGCAGGGCTCTACGGTTGTTTAGGTTTACCCCACGGTCTTCCAGTCCTTGAAGGATATTCCTATGCCCTCCTTGACCTTAAAGGAATAATTTAATTTCCTTAATCCATTACGGGTTTTCTGGTTGGGAGAGAAGGGAATTTTGGAAGATGTAGTCCATCTGACAGGGCGTGTCTATATACATTTGGTGGTTGGATCCTGAGACAGGTTCTTTGATGTGTGCACTGGCTTCAGAGACCTGGCGGGAAGTTTACCTTCTTCCCGGTTCTTAATTCTTCTTCCTGAATCCGTTCTGAGATCTGCACCTGAGGGGAATTGTGTGAAACGTATCCCAGCTCCCTTAGTCGCACAGCTCGTGGTCTCCAGACAAGATCCAAGCAAGGCAATGCGTCACAATAATAAACAGACTTTTTATTCTGCACAGCAGATATGGCCCCCTAGTATAAACACTACTGTGGACACTGCATTCTGCTTCAATAGGATCTCTTTGTGGACTGGCTTTGCCAGCATCTGCAGAGCCCTGCACAAACTGCAGACTTAAGGAGGCCTTGACATGGCCAGCAGGCGGCCAGAAGGCAGCGAACCCGTCAGTACACTATGCTGTTCCTAGATACGGACCTCATTAAAATAACCATTGCTAGTGAAGCCACACTCAAACCCATCACTGAATTGGAAACAGCTGGCAGCTCTGTAGTGTCACCACATGCAAGCCAGACACCAAGCATGCATGCAATGTTTGCCCTCATGACAAACCACAAGCGATAGGCGTTACGAGGGAAGTCCCACATAGGTTTGCAGGGGAGACAGTTTTGTATGGGAGCCAGGATTTGGGAGCATAAGATAAGGTGAAGGACAATGCACTGCAGAGCAGCGCGTTGGACAAATACTGAGTGAGAGGAACAGAGGTGTAGCACGTGAGGTGGAGCTTTAAAGAGGTTGTGAGGAGCACTGAATTGGAGGGTAGAAGACCAAGGAAAGAAAAGGTGGAGAGGAGCATTGAGGAGGTGGAGGGAGAGGGAAAGGTTACAGTAGGTGATGGTGAGACATATTGAGGAGGCAGGGCACTTAGAAGACCAAATGGATACTAAGAATACTAAGAGGGAGAAGGAGACAAAGTTAACACCAGAGGGGAGGAAGCTAAACGAAGACTAGGGTCCTGATTACCAGTTTGGTGGTAACCTTAATCATGTGCTATTTGGAAACAAAGCATGATTTTACCACTCTGCCACATTTCAAGAATGTTTTAAACCTGAAACTTTTCTATTCTGCCTGTTTTTGTGTGGCAGCGATTACCTCCATTCAAAATCATTAGGGTGCGTTATTACTGCATGCGGTAACATGGCACTGCCCATAGAGTCCTACGAGCCTCCAAAATGGGGAATAACGGAAGGCTCACATAATCATGCAGTCCCTGCATATGACTGCATGCTTACCACCAGCAGTAACATTACTTCCGTTTGGTGGTAGCTGGAGAAAATTCTGCCAAACACGTGACCAGGACCCAAGAGTGACAAAGCCAGGCATGAAGGAGGAATAGTTTAGAGTGTGGCAGAGACTCGAGGAGGGGAAAAAGAGGTTTGTGAGAATCAGAGAGGAGGTGAGGTGAAGGAGGGTCCAGAAAAGAGGGGTAAAACTAAGAAGGGCCATACGCCCGACAATCCCCGGGCCCAACTAGATCTTAAAAAGATCTTGAAGAATCTGATGCCTGGCTCACGTTGTTTGTTTATTATTTATAATGCGCAAACATACCCTAGGGTAACAGACGTTACGTTCAGACGAGGGGCGCTTGTGCCGAGTTTTTCCAGAGCCAATGGGAAGGACTGCGACATTCTAACAAGATATACGAACGTCAAATCAAGCAGGCATAGACATCTAGCCAAGAATGAAGTGTGGGGCACAGAATGACTGAGTGACTAGGAAAGCAGAGTCTAGTGCAGAGACGGGTTGAGGACCAGGCTCCTATAGGAGCCAGACTTATTTATATTTTGTTGAAGCATCAGATGAACCCAGTTCCTTTTTTTGTTGGTTGCAATAAACACCCCTGAATTATAATTCCTGGCTTTGAGTTGTCTGTTGAGCTCTTAACTTGATTTTCTCCTCGACACCCAATGGAGAAAAACCCATCCAAGCCAAAACTGAACCGGAGGAAAGAGCTATGCACAGCATACCTTATCCTTTCACATAATGTGGACTCCTCTCTTTGATCACCTTGGCAAGAAAATGAGCAATGTGAAAGCCCCAACTATTAAATTGAGTGCAACTGACCTGCTCTAAGAGAGGCTTTGTGGCTTCAGATCCACCCCATCACCTCTATTGAGTAATGGCTGAAAGCAGCATTGGTTACCTCGAGGTTCTCGCGGAGAGCTCCCACAGTTCAGTCTCATCACAATGGGTGCGTAGGCCAACTTTCCTTCCACACAGTGCTTCCGGATCCCATCCAGGAGGCTTGCGGGGAAGTGGATGTGGAGGTCGCAGAGAAAAATAATGCTATGATTATCCTGTGGGGAGGTAAAAGAAACATGATTCTGTGAAAAACACATTTCATCTCCAGATCATCATGGAACTCGTCTGATACCTGAAGCACCCAGAATATTCCATCAATCAGGGATTATTTTCAACCCACTCGCCCCTATGAAGGAGCAACACTTTAGCTAAACTCCAGAACAATCAACCACTTGTGCTTGTTCATCGCTTGTGCTTCTCCAGAGCCACTTTCACAACCAGAAACTGCTGAACTCCTACACCTTTCCAGAACTAAACTACATGCATTGCCGCTCTAGGACACAAACCCCCTTCTAGAATCTAAGCACCAACATGCAACATATGTCATCTACTTAACACGCCCCACGTGACATCTGCCTCCTATTAGGCTCCGATAGTGTGACAACCCTGGAAGGCTCAGAGTGCATAGGTCACAGTCTCACTCCTGTACCTTTCCTCAGCAACTAAACTAGCCTCTCGCAGTCCATGACATTGCCAGACTTTCTCATTTGTGTGCACCTTACACCACCACACTGACACCAGATCGCCGTTCAGCTCCATGAAATCCACTTCACCCATCAGTCCCTCAATATATCTGACCAGCTCTATCGACGTATGCCACACATCCTCAACCTGTGAGCACCAGACATGTATCATGCTGTATCGCATGGGACTTGCCTCACCTTCAGGACCTTGGGATATTTCACTTATATGGAATCTCCCTTGCCCCTACCTGAACGTCACAACATACCTGACAAGCATATGGACTGTCTCGCCAAAATCATAAAAGCAATGTCACGTACATAGTGTCTAACTAACCAATCCCTGGAGGTCATAACATACCAGCACTTGACACCTGATGTCTGCACTTACCCTTGCACTTGCCACCTGCTGGTCGCACTTTTACTTGTTATCTATTCTGTTATCCCATGTACTGCACTGTCCCCTCCCCCCGGCCCCCGCACTTCCCCCTTCCTCCTTCCAATGTACTTGCACGATCTGAGTGACACCTGGCCTAGTAGGATCGTTGTCTGTCTCCCCTCTGTTCCCCCTTCCCTTGCCTCGTCGCACCTTGAAACACTTGTGTGTAGGCGCATTATAAATGCCATATCAGATCATATAGGAAGAATTAGCATGATAGGGCTCTTGGTATTTCTCTCACCCCCTTCACCGCGGATTAGAAATTGCCTACACTGCAAAAAATCTTGAAAAATCTTCTCCAAAAAGCAAAAGGTAATTGTAAGACATTTAGGGTAACCTCAGGTACATGAAGCCTTCTTAGCACTCGATCTAGCCATCACTACTACCCAGTTCCAAAATGTTTTCTTTAGGCATTTACTTCTGTAGCACAGTCTATTCTTGAAAGGATTGTAGGATAGGTGTGGTGAAGGAGTGGGGCAATAACTACATTTTCCTCCCGCCAATCCTTCTTCACAACGTTTGGGGCACTCAATGAGGCCCTCTGACTTAGATTCGGGAAAAGCAAACTCAGAAAGGAGGCCATTTGTATAGACATATTTCAGTGAATCAGTTCTCCCTCCCGACACCTTGCACCTAGTTATAAACCCTGCCCCCTGCAGGTGTTCATCTCCTCCCATGCCTTGTGAGAGTTTTAGACCCCAAGAATAGAGACACTGCGTCTTGACCGAGATGAGAACTATAATATTCAAGTCACCAGAGAGGGCTCCAAAAAACAAAAAACGTTTTACCTTATTTCCGTAAACGCAAATCATCCACTGTTTGAAATAGCCAAGCTAGATAGGCCATCCTGTTTTGTGTTTCGAAATATGTCCCCACCATGTATGCATTAATCCATCAATGCTTTTGATAAATACAGGTGAGGAGCTAAAATCTGAGTCCTTGCTTTTTTCTCTGTCACACTAGCTGATATACAAGGTGCTGCCTGGGCTTTCATTCCTTCATGGGTACAGGTAATTCTGCAAAAAGTGGTGCAGTTTGGTGAAACAGTGTGGAATTGTAGAAGGAACAAAGCTTAGCCAAACCACAAACCCACAAACAAATGTTGAATTTTGCTGAAATCCATGGAAAGGGGTGGGGTGTCCAAATGTCATGTAGCCAGTAATGTTTGGACAGCCCTAACATGTGACTGCGCAAAATTTGGTGGAGATTGGTGAAACGGTGTGGAATTGAATAGGGAACATACGCAAAGCCACAAACCTACAAACCCACACCCACATTTTCACTTTTGCTGAAATTCGGGGAAAGGGGTGGGGTGTCCAGGTGTCATGTAGACAGTAATGTCTGGAGGGTCCTAACAGGTGACTGTGCAAAATGTGGCACAGATTAGTGAAACAGTATTGAATTGAATAGGGAACATGAGCTTTGCCACAAACCCACACAATTTCCCTTTTATATACAGATTGCTACATGGTGCAAACCTCAAACTGGCGCAAAAGGTTATTATAATTATCACGATTATTATTAGGTCATTTATTGTGCAGGGACCTAGCTTCAGGAAGCAACAGATCGCTTACGAGTCATGGGAGAAGTACATGGAAGGGGAAGCACATCGTAAGGCATCAATACAAGGCAGTGGGGCACTAACAACACAGGCGGAGGAGGGCGGCCATTTTGGCAGCAAGGTATCTGCAAGCAACCAGGAGAGGAAACAGGGCATAGCAGATCATCCAATCTCATGTTAAGGGGAGGGTGTGACGATCTAGATGATAGGAATGAACCATTTCTTGAACAGGAGGGTCTTAAGCTCCTTCCCGAAATGTGCAAGTGAGGGGACGAGTTTGGTGTTGATGGGGATGAAGTTCTAGAGACAGGAAGCCTAGACCGAGAAGGCCTGTTTTCTGGTTCCTGAGTTCAAGTCTGTTGTTGTGGCATGCTATACTGTGCCTAATACCATGGTCCGTTTAGAGAAACGAGGCAGCCTCCATTTGCCCGACAGTTTGTGCTTATTAGTGCTAGTGGGGGCATTGGTAGTTCCCCTCTGGGATGTCAGACATATTTTTGCACAGTATAGACAGATACCCATCCCCCACCCGGATAAAGTTCACGGATACAAGGCACATGCCTAAAAATGGGCTGGCTGCTCAGAACTGCCTGCCACATATTGATGAAATATGGTGGTGGTCACTAAGAACACGAGTAAAAACCTTTGCTTGAGAGGAGGGAGTGATCAGCAAACTGCTCAGCCCTAAGAGGAGCAGAGAAGAAGCAAAAAACTGCACCATGCTGACAGGAGCAGAAAAAAGGAACTAGGTGGGAACGCCAGCAACACAAGCTCTGGTGGGGTTGAGGGGGCAAGCACACGCAGGATCAAACTCTGTGAACCCCCTAAAAATATTAACATTAAACCATCTGTAAAAGAAGAAGCTTGGTGCCTGCATTTCCTGATCAGCAGAGCGATGGAAAGCAGGACAAAAGCAGTGGTGCAAGTGAGCGGGAACTGTCGGGAGCGGAGTTCCACTACTTTTTTTTTTTTAACCATTTTCACCATTCTGGAACTGTTCTTTGTGACGTAAAAGCAAACTTTTCCCCTTTGCCAGTTCCAGCTAAACTAAAATCTGTTTCAACTCAATTGGCTGTCAACCAGCTTGCCTGCAACCCTTAAAAAAAATGTGTTGCATGTTAACCATCCCCCCGCCCCTCCTCCTGCCTATCCTGTCCCCGACCGGGATCACAGTTCACTACCATTTTTGGTACACTTCCACCACTGGACAAAAGAGTCATCTTCATCCCAGTCAGACATTCAGCATCCCTGCTCTTCATGGAGTCAACCTCACCCATACCCTTCCAAGAAGCCATTTCCACTCACCCGTATGGAGTCCACTCCTGCCTGTAGTCCAGCCGATCGTTCAAAGTTGCCACTTTTCTTTAAGTAATGGTATCTATAAGGAAACGGATTGATTATGAGGGACGGTCATAAAGGCCAGACATTACCATGGGCGGCAGAAACCTAACTTCAGAGATACACAGACAGTTGCAGATCTCGTCCGTCATAACACCCTTCCATTCTAACAACAGACACCCTGCTTATGGGCTCATTAGAAGTTTGGTGGTAGTCTGGCAGTGACTTCCACATGCGGTAACTATCAATACCGTACATGGAAATCTGAGAGTCTCCACAGGCCCACGAGGTATCCACCGCTACGGCACTAAGCTCATGGGGAACATGCACCATTGGGACATATGCACACTGCCTGTCATGTTTCCAGAGCGCATTTCCAACCTGTCTGTGTATCATGTATAAAGCGGGTAAAAATGTGGGGCTCCGAGTCCCCTGTAGAGTTTTGTTCCTTAAGTTGGAGGCATGCGCCAACACGGCCCTTTAATTTAAAGGACAAACAAGTACCTTTTCTGGTGGAGACAAAACCACTTTCAACTCCATCTTTTGGCTGGATGCAAAAATGTTCAGAATTTGGGGGTCAATTTTTACCCCCTAATCATGCAGTATTTATAATAATCATAATAATAATAAAATGTGGTATTTCCGGAATACTTTGAAAGTTACATTATAACCACATTGGGAGATACAAACCGATGGATTTGAAATACCACCTAACTCATAGAATAGTGTCCAGCCAAATCTTTTTTTCCTCACACAAATATTTCTTGGTGTCTGTCCGAGGCCCTTTTAAATTACGCTGGGGAACCTGTCCCTACCATCCATGCTGGAGTGGGCTCCATGGCTGGAGTGATGATGCCCACCAATGGAATTCCACATCTACTACCCCTTAAGAGAAGATGATGATTGAGAGTAAGAACACATTGCTATTGTGAAGTGCTAGCACTTGAGCACTAGTACATGTAGTAGAGTCATGTACAGCTACTATCTTCTGGCTTCAGATGCAGGCCCTACAGTGATATAATTGTACACACTTCTGGAGACAGCAGATTTATTGGCTCATTACGGGTTAGCCGGTAACACGCTTATATTCTGTCTGCGTAATGGCAAACCCATCTTGCCGTTACTGATGCCCGATATCCTGGTATTACCGGAATAATATGGGTGCTGGCAACAGCGATAAGTTCCCATTCCATGGAGTCCTATCATGGAATGGGTTTCCCGCAATCACTTGTGCTGTTGATTGAGGCAATTATTTGCTGGTAGGGTCCTAAATTACCGGAAGGTCAGGCAAGCCAGTAGATCATGATGGGTGAAAGGTTGCCCAGAGCAACGCCAGTGGTTCAGATTAATTCAAAACCTTCCACCCATCACTTTTTTGGTTTCAGTTGGTCTCCCTATGTGAGAGAGGGTATGCCCAGACGTGGGTCCCTTGCTCGCTGCGCCATAGGGAACCAAGCTGCACCTCACTGAAGAGGCCCAACAAGGCTGAAACATGTCTGGGGTTGGTTGTGTTTCCGTGCAGAGGGGACCTGGCCTAGCAGTTCGGGCAGGGCTGCTCCCATTGGTGGCAGTACCTGACTGATTTGCATATGGCTGGACCCCTTTTGCAATGGCGCAGACGGGCTAAAAAACGGTGGTGTGGAAGGTTGCCCAGAGCAGCGCCAGTGGTTCAGATTAATTCAAAACCTTCCACCCATCACTTTTTTGGTTTAAGCCAGTAGATCAGTGCACCTACCGGAAAACATGGAGTGTGCCAGTCTGGTAAAAATGCCCGAGCCAGTACCGGCAACCTCGTAAGGAGCCCCATGTTTTCGAGAATTCAGTGATGTTACTAAGACCACAAATGGGACTAGCTGGGCAGCCCATTTACATTCCATGATGCAAATTCAAGTAAGGTAAACATGCAAACCCAAGTGGTATTAAGTAACAATATCACCCTGTTAGCCTCACCGAGGCATGGTTGTGTGAATGGTAAGTTATGCAAGATACCCAGGCTGGAGAACCAGCACTAGAGGAAAACAGATTCAGATTTACTAGCAAATATTCCATTCATCTGGAGAAAGCAAAACATGCACCTATTCCTACATACATATAAAACAACAATCTATTTATTGTTTGCTTGTTAGGCGCTTATACAGGAAGTAAATACTGTTTCAAAGCGCCCACAGGGCTACAGGGAGGGGAGAAGGGGATGTGAAAACGATTGAAATACATACAAATATTAAATACAGTTGGGGGGGCGGCGGGGGTGGATACAACCCTACTATGCCTTGTGAGTGTTCAGGACGTGTAAGTGCAGAAGGGAGGTGGAATGGGATAGGTGTTGTGGTGCTCAAGGGTGGGCAACAAGTGAAGGGACACGCTGATGCTGTTGTGAGGGCTCCGTGTTTTTTCCACTGCCAACATGACAAAAAAATATAAATATCTTGAAAGCACTTAGTTAACGCAGAGTGGCACACATTCCTAAATGGGCAAATTGCAAGGAGGGGGCATTCTCCAGCGTGGAACTATTTGCACTATGAAGTGCAAACCAAGCACGTAAATCCGGGCAGACCCACACTACTGATGTGAGGCAGCCAGGGGTTCGCTAAACGGGGCCGGGTGGAACGTCGGCCGGAAGCCTGCTCCTAGGCATTATTTTCAAGCGTGGAGTGCCCCGAGGCTGTTATGAGGGCTCTGTTTTTTTCCACTGCCATCCCCAAGGCGAGCTAGCGCCCGCCATCTTGCTTCTTTGTCCACCGTGGTGCATGGCTCTTGGATCACAACCGCTCGGAGGGAGCACGGTGGATCTGCGTTTCATGCTTTGAGGGCGAGTCCATGGTGTTTGTGTGTTCATAAAACCAGGGCATGGGTGGCATTGTGAGATTCTTCGCCACGCCTGTACGCCAGGATGTCATCCTGGGAGAATGCGGCATGAGTAATGTCTAAGAAAGTTGGTGACTATAGTCTTAGGAGGACTGCTGCTGCCACGGAGAGAGCAAATGGCATCCACATATATTGCAAAGTGCCTTCTAGGTCACGAATGCTGTGAGGTGCTTGAACTCCGGAAGAAGACAAATCTGATGGTCTCCATATAACTTCCCCGATGTTTACCAGTTTCAGCCTTTCTGCTCTCCATGTGGGTTGGTATCACCTCACCTGTCTACTGGCTCACCAAGCCAGACAACACATCTCTTCTTCAAAATGACTTTTAAGCTTCCCTATCCTTGCTTCTCATCATTGCCCTCTCCAACCTCACCTATTCCCATCTGACAGACTGTGGAGGGCGGACCTGGGGCCAGATTACAAAACTTTGCGGTTCACCAAAAATGACTGAATTAAAATTACCGAATGGGAGTACTGTATTCGATTTGGGTTGTTTTACTGTAATGACCAAACCGTATTTTTGGCCAAAACCGATATGGTGTTTTCAGCCGTGGTTTGTTCCATTACGGTAAAACAAATCAAATACAAACTTTGCACCAGTGCCACTTGATGAGATAAATACCTACAGGTGTTCCATTGTTAAATTGTCTCAGCCCTTCGTGTCTGTACAGCTCATGTTCAAGGGAAGATTCTCACTCCTATCCTGCTGACAGAGTCCTGGCATATCTTTTGAACACACTACATTATCTCCTGGTAGGGGTTTGGAAGGTGTCAGGATCGGTGCTTACACAAATCAGCTCCTGTGCAGCACAGACCTTTCTCAACCCCCAACTTGACCCTGTGGAAACCAGGAAAGGATAGCCTGTCTTGCCACCTCTGCTTTCACTCCTCCCTCTTCCATGCTGGATGTGTCTGGACTCTAGGAAGCAGCAACTTTTCCTCCTCCCAGCCTCTGACTATGACCCAAAGCACCTTATCGAGCATCATTGACTTAAAAACCGAAGGCTTTCGCCCAGTGCATCTGTCACGTTGGAAGGAGGGCCTGACTGGACAGATGCAGCACTAAAGAGTCCGCAAAGGACACTGTCTGCTCCTGTCGATCGGCATCTGTCTGCTGCTAGGCTGCCTAGTGAGTTCATCGTGCTTTGTGCAGTTCTCCATCTCTTTCACCTTTTTTTCCCATCTCTTTGCTCTCCCTCCATCCATGGTGCTCTCCATCTCACCTATTTACTCCAACTGCTACTCTATCACCTATCCTCTCCTCCCCCCCTCGAAGGGAGGTCTCCAATCCAGGCCTGCCCATCGCCTACACCTATGTCAACGCTTCTTCCAGTCAGACTGACCGACATCCTCTTTGTAGCTCCCTTCTCGTACCTATGGACTCCAAATACAGGCTATGTCCTCCCTCCTTTCTCTCCGTCTCCCATTAATGGAGGCACCAGATGGGAAGTACTCTTGGCAGGCTTTTCATCCTCTAGGTGCATCATTCATGTTTATCACAAAGGCACTGTCATAGCCCAGGGCTCTCAGCCAAACCTCCTTTTTGATAGGCTTCTTCTGTCTCTCATCAACTTCCTCCCTACTCCTGGGAGCCACCCCCTTGCCTCTTCTCCACCTCGGATGGGCATACCACATCCGTGTACCCTCCTTGGAATACCTTCAAAGGTGGTGACCTGGTCCACCTAGATACCCTCAACTCTCGCTCTGCCATCAAACATGCTTCCAATATCTGTCTCTTCTCGAAGACTTTGACCTTGACGTTCTCGCCCTCAATGGGACATGGTTCACTGCCAGCTCTTTCACTGCCTTTGACACGCTCCTGCATGAGGGTTACAAGACCCTCTCCAAGCCCAGGCCTAACCGGTCTGGAGGCGGAATGGCCTTGATTTTCCCTGCCTGGATCCTTGCTACTATCATTCCGAATCAATCATACTCCTCCTCTGAAATGCTTTGTCCACAGGCTTGGCATCTCTGCAACCCTATTGCTTACTCTTGCCACCATCTACATGACCCCTGGTTTGGCCTCCCTCTTCCTCTCGGAGTGGTCAAACCTCACCTCTTCCCTTCTTGCATCTACCTCCAAACTTCTCCTCCTCATTGACTTCAGCATTCACCTGGACTCTTCCAATGCGGCCACTGGACTCTTCTGTAGCCTCTGCAACATTCTCTCCCTCACCATTCATCCCTCTGGTCTGATGCACTCTGCCGGACACACCTTGGATGCTCTCATCTTCTCAGATATTCCCATCTCCAACCCACTCACTATACCTCTCTCCTGGTCTGACCATTCCCTCCTATCTTCTCATCTGGATCTCTTTGATCCCCCTGCTGAGCCATTGCCGGTCTCCTTCTCCGTCATTCAACTGATGAAGCGAGTGCCAGTTGCTGCCACTTTCATTCCCCTCTCATTCTTGCCACAGACTCCCACACTGACTCTTTCCTTCCTAATCTACACCTTTCTATCACCAGTACCCTGGATATCCTTGCCCCTGTCATGAGGATCCCAATGAAGCCTGCTTCCAAGCGCAACACCTGGTATGACTCTGACCTAGCCTCTCTAAAATTCAAGTGCAGATCATCTGAGAGTTAATGGAGGGCATCAGACACATCCTCTTACAAACTGGCCTGTCACCTGCTCCAAAGGCAATATAGACTCTCCAATTGAAGAGGAGGGCTCACATCTAAGCCTGCATCTCTGGGGCCACTAACATCTCAGGCAAACTGTTTAAAATCTGCAAGGAACTCAGCAATACTTCTGCCGTCTCCACATCCCCCTGCCATCCCTGACCCTCTGTATTTCCCTGGCATCCCACTTCCTTTTAAAAACTCAGGACATTCTGTCCTCACTCTCCCTTTCCCCCTTTCCTCCTCCCTCCCGATGTAATTCCTCCCTTGACTCCCCTCTCCCCATCCCTACTTCTCTCCTCCTTTTCTCCCATAGCACTGGATGAAGTCTCAAGACAAGACCTCTCTATGAAAGTCTCCCCCAAACAGGTGCTCACCTGCTCCTCCAGAACTATCAAGGACAACATTGGCTCCCATGCACCTTCCCTGGCTGATTTTTGTAACCACTCCTTCTCGCTTCCCCTCAAGCACTCCCTTTTGTATCCCCTCCTTAAAAAGCTCTCTTCTGACCCCACCTGCCCTGCTAACTATTGCCCTATCTACATCACCCCCTTCCTGGGCAAACTCCGGGAGAAACTGGCCTGGAGAAGCTGGCCATCTCCCAACTGACACAACACATCAAATCTGTCGGCTGTCTCCAAGTCCACCAGTCTGGCTTCAGACCAGAGCCAGAGGCATGGAAACTGCTCTACTGAACACCCGTGATCACTCGCTCTCTAATCTTATTGCTAACTCCCCAGCCGTTCTTATCCTCCTGGAGCTTGGCACTGGACTGATTGACCTCCTTCCTCTCCAACCGACCTTGCCAGGTTCAACTTGGCCCTTTTCTCTCCCCTATCACACTCTCCACCTGTGGTATCCCACACGGCTCTATCCTCTCGCCATGGCTTTTCAACATCTACCTTGCCCATTTGGCCCACTTGATCTCTTCCTTCTCTTCTCACTTCCAGTGTTATGCAGACGACATGCAGCTCTCCTTCAAGCTTCCCTCTTCTTCCTCCTCTCTCATCCCTGTCTGTCTGCTATTGAGTCATGGTGTCCTGCCAATGATCTCTGCCTTAATGCCAGTAAGACTGAGATCCTTTTCATTGGGACCCCAGCTCCCACCTTGCCTCCTGCACACTGGCCACCCTCTATGGGTCCTCTCTCCTCACACTCTTGTGAGTCAAGAAAAGTTGGTGTCATCTTTGATTGCTCGCTCTCTTCTCCTCACATCTCAGACCTTGCCAAGAAGGCCCACTATCAGCTGCACCTCCTCAGAGGTATTCTCCCCTTCCTCACCTTCCCCCAGAAACTTAATGTCTCCAGAGCTCTGGTTATTTCTAGTTTGACTACTGTAACAGCCTCATCCTCAATCTCCCTTCTTCATCCCTTCCGCCCCTTCAAATAATCTAGAAAAGGACTGCAAGACTTATTCTTGGCTCAAGGGACCTCAGGGCCTCATGGACCGCATCTCTTCATCCCCAATTTCTCTGCACTGGCTCCCAGTTGCTGCTAGGATAAAATTCAAGATCCCCTGCATCATCCACAAGGCTTTCTGGGGCCTGGGCCCCGCTACATTCAACTTTCTCTCCCTAAATCCCTCCCTGCTAAAGCCCTTCGGTCTGCTTGCTCCAACTCTGTTAATTAGATGCTTCTCTATGCAAAGAGTGGGGGTAGATGTCTCTCCTCTGCAGGGGCCTCCCTCTGGAATGGTTTCCCTACCCCTCTCCGGCTTGAGACGGTTCTCCTCAAGTTCCGTAAGCTCCTCAAGACCCACCTTTTCTCCACCCTGCCCTAACACCTTCTTCTGCTTCATTGACTGGCTGCCTGGTTCCCTCTGAGTACTACAGGGTTCCGGGCCCCACTCCCAGTCCACCCCCCTTGCCTGCACTTCTTGAATTCCCTCGCACTTGCCCTGTCGCCTCTCCTTAGCACTTAAAACTTCCTTCGTAGTCCAAGCAAAAGAAAGTGCCTACCACCATATTGTAGTCATGGCGGGAGGCCCTTAATGTAGTGATCTGTATAAGTGTGTTATGTACTGTGAGCTGAGAGGCTGTATGGCATTATATGAGGCATGTGGAACGTGGTGTACTATACCTGTAACCAAGAGATGATAAACAAGCAACGGGTCTGGAGCGGTTCCCGATTCATCTATGACTTCCCTTACGACCCAGGACACTTCACTTAACACGGATCCCATAGGCATCCTAAGCATGAAAGCCTGCATCAAAACCAGATCCTGCTAGAAATGCATTTTGTCATCATTCAAGGGGATGCAGGGGTGAAAGGGGTCGATTTAATTCCATGCCCACCTTCCGCCTTCCAAAAAATAGAAAATCCCCCTGAGCGTTTAATCATGGTTTTTACACACACTTTAACACTCTGGGGACTTCGAAAATGAGCACCAGACTGTTCATAGACTTTAGTCTTATGTGCATTTACTCTTCCCATAAACCTCTCTGTAAAGAACAATCTGGTAAAGCGGCAAAAAGAACCAGCTGACTCTCAGTCGTGGAGCCCTCTCGCATCCTCGCCTCCGTGGCAGGCTGCTCTAGTCTATAAGTGTAGACCAATTACATTCCCTACTACCATTCAAAGCTGCTCCTTAAGGACAGCTACATCCCACATCATGATTAGGAAAAGTCCAGCGACCCCCATTATTCATGTTCATGACTCTCCATCGCTCCCCCACTCGTTGGAACAACCCTGCCTACTAGTGTTTGTGTATGTTATTAAATGGATGAGTAATAATATAGGTTTGTTAATGCCCAACACAGGCTATAACATAAAAACAGGCAATGGTTACAGGGCAATGGCTGTAAAACTATCCAGGATGAGTTATTTCAATAATCAATTCTTCAGTGATTGACTGTAGTGTTTGAAATGTCATAGTTGTCTTGGATTGAGGTCATGTTATGGCAGTTGACTTAAAGGGATGGTCTAGTAAAAATTTTTATTTAAAAAATAGATAGGCCACATAAAAAAAAAAATACTAGCATCCTCCGATTTAAAACTTCCTATGTAAAATTTTGAGCTATTCAAGCTCAAAATTCGAAAAAGCAAGCACAGGGGCGCCGCCATTTTGTGAAATGGAGGCCCTCCTGTGCTGGCTTTTGCGGCACTAATGAAGGAAAAGCCAGCCAGCTGTAGTAAACAAAGTCTACCACTGGGTGGCTTTCCCTTCATTAGTGCCGGGACTCGGAGAACGCGGACCGGAGACCAGAGCAGGAAAGCTGCAGCTGAATCTCGGTAAGTGCTATTTATTTTTTTTACAAAAAAATAAGCACTAGCTGCGTTTTTTTTTCTAAGTTTTCCGGGCTGGAGGAGCCCGGAAAACTTAGAAATAAAACCGCAGCTTTAAAAACGTTGTATTTATGTTTGCGGTCGCTTTTGAAGCGACCGCAAACATAAATACAACGTTATTGTGTTGCTATCAAAGGGAAAGACACAGCAGGCAGAAACACACGCGGTTATGTTTACATGCCGCGTAGTGTTTCTACCTGCAGGTGATTTCCCATTTGGGGCTCTCGGGCTCCCCGTGGGGAGCGCGAGAGCCCCAAATGGGAAAGCAGATTCAGGCAGACACAACGCGGTTGTTTTCCGCAATGCCGCGTTGTGTCTGCCTGAATCTGCTTTTCCATTTGGGGCTCTCAGCCCGAGAGCCCCAATGGTAAAGCAGATTCAGGCAGACAACGCGGTTGTGTTGGAAAACGCTGCGGTTTTAAGCAGCTAGTGCTTATTTTTTGTAAAAAAAATAAATAGCACTTACCGAGATTCAGCTGCAGCTTTCCTGCTCTGGTCTCCGGTCCGCGTCCTCCGAGTCCCTGCACTAATGAAGGGAAAGCCACCCAGCGGTAGACTGTTTACTACAGCTGGCTGGCTTTTCCTTCATTAGTGCCGCAAAAGCAAAAGCCAGCACAGGCGGCCTCCATTTCACAAAATGGCGGCGCCCCTGTGCTTGCTTTTTCGAATTTTGAGCTTGAATAGCTCAAAATTTTACATAGGAAGTTTTAAAACGGAGGATGCTAGTTTTTTTTTTATGTGGCCTATCTATTTTTTAAATAAAAATTTTTACTAGACCATCCCTTTAACCACAGAACATGACTCTGTGACTGCATTCCATACCTGCTCCCTCCCTGAGCTGCTCTGTGACCATCTCCTGCTTATTAGCCTCCCATCCCAAAGCCTGCCAAATAGTTTTTTTTTTTCAGCGCTGTTCCTGCCCCATCCGTGTTCCCCGCTCCCGAGCTTCACCAGTCTCTCTGTGCTACGGGGTGTCTCCTTTTCTGCAAACCTGAGTGGGCCTTCTCTTTCATAGGGCCACCCAAGTTGGTTTTTGTTTGTGCAGCGGGGACATTGCTGAAAGCCTTGTTCTTGTGTTACTTGGGGGTGCCCTTTCTCTCAATGATTTCTTTCACCACCACCCACATCCACCAAATCAGCATACCGCACTGCGACAAAAACTATTGCATAAGCACAAAGAATGGCTACGGTATCTTGTCCACAGAAAGATGACCCGCTCCCATTGAGATCTCGGTTAAAAAGTTATAAAACGACTGAAATCTAATATTCTTGGTCAACCAGCAAGGGTCTAGAGCGGAGCTTGTGTCACCCCTTTATAAATGGAGGAGTCCTGGTGCAGCTAAGTAGGTCCATGTGCATCACGTATCAGACATACAAGCGGGAGGATTTTGCCCTGAGGTACTATCACATGGGAACGTTTTGGGGGGATTTCCTGGGCCTGGCTAGTCACCCTCTTCTTTGGCTAGTGGAAGAATGCACATTCTGCATTTTGGGTAAAACATGAGAGCAATTTAAGTTGCACTGGAACTGAAATAATCCTCCCTACCCCAGCGGCCTTAAAAGATACACCAATATTTGAATGATTTTACTATTTGCCCAAACACATTGATAGTTATCTTCCAGCACCATCTCTAAAGCATGGGAAAGCGCTTACGTTATTTAGAAATCTTGGGCAAATCAATGAAATGTGAGCACCAACCACATAGTGAATTATCAAGGGTTGTCCACAGTAAATTACTGCGCAGAATGTTCTGCTGGACAACCACGTGGGGTCGTACTAGTAGTTGCCATTGATATAGCTGCTTTCACCATTGCTATGGCCCCAGCACGCTGTAGGTTGAATGCCCTCAGGGGACCGAAGTACAGGTATGGGAAATTCGTCATAGGTTTTTAAGAGTACGCGTGTGCACTTTACAGACCCCTCCAGGATATTGCGGCATGGAATGGCAAATTCTGCGGCATGAAATGGCAAGTTTTTCTGCACAACCCTTTATTTATTGTGACATTTTTGCAGCACGTTTTTTTTATTGACTGATGGGTGTAAGATTGGCACAAAGCAGGAAAGAGGCAGTGTGTAAGCCTACAAGAGAGCCAGGGTGTCATTATTTGGACCGTTTGTATCAATTTAATAGGAAGAATACCCGACACCTCTGGCTTGGCAGAACAGTGTCTGTTTTGGCTGTGTTTTTGGTTTGATGTGCATGCTTATTTAATAGTATTGACAGTACTGATCATTATCACTTGAATTGCTGAAAATATTCCACTTCTATGTTCTCCAATCCCCAAACACACACGTCTCACCAATTCCCCATCACAACTTGTGTTCCAGAACCTCTCACTCTGTCATAAACATTCTCACATGCTCTGTGACACTGCTAAGTAACAATCTGCACTCCCCAGTCCCTGCCGCACTCCAAATCATACTCCCAACTCATACCTTACGCTCCCCAATTCATCCTGCAGCATACATTCCTTCAGTCTTTCGTGCTACTTCTGCATTTTGTATCCTTTCTCCAATTCAATCACACTCTTCCCTCATCCTTTCCCCCAATCTGCAGCTCACTGCCTCTTTCTGTCCAACTGCTCCCTCGCTGCCTTTTTGGCCCACTGCTTCCCTGACCCCACAATCCCTCCATGTTCTGTACCTCTGCTCCCGCTCTGATTTCTGGGCCTTCGGTCCCTCTCTGATGTCTGTGCCACTGCCTCACTGCTTCCTCTCTGCTCTCTTGCCCACGGCGTCCCCCTCTGACCCACTGCTTCCCCTCTGCTTTCTTGCCTACCACATCACACCCATCACTCCCTCTCTCGCTCTCTCCTTTCCCTCTCATACTGTGGTCATTTTTTTTAAAAACAATTAAAAGTTGATTTTGGCACTGATCCTCAAAAAATGGGGCATCTAAAAATAGAGCAGAGGATATGCTATTTTTAGATAACCCATTTTTGGAAATGAGCGGGTCACCTTCTTCTCAAAGGTGACCTGCGCGTTTCCACTGGGCTGAGCTGAAATGCAAATGATGTGCTGGGAAGCTGCCTTGAAAACATTAGTGTTGGAAGCGCTCTCCTGACAAGGGTCTAAAGGCTCTGAACGCATTTCTCCATGAGCAGCCTTTAAGGGGCCTGTCACTAAAATGTGACCCCAAAATGCATTTCTTTCCCATTTGAGGTAAGGAAATGCAAGTGAGACAACAGTGGTTCATAGCTCTGCTAACACACTTAAACAAAATAAAATTTAAAGAATTGCATGACCGGGTCAGGCAAGACCCCATCATGCAGTATCACCCACTGGGTGCCTATATGGAGCAGGCGCATAGTGTTGCCTACAATTTCTGCACATTTAAAAGCGCATCTTGTTTGTACATTTTTTTAATGCGCTTTTAAATGTGCAGTATTACCCCCTTCTTTGTGCAAAGGGGTGAATAAGTCCACCTGAACAGGCGCATATAAGAAGCGCCCATTCAGATGCCATAATGGATTGGGCTGCTCTTTTTTGGCGCAAGTGATGAGATGTGCTTGCACATTTCATTTCTTGCGTAAAGAAGGTTTTCAGAACGTTGACTCATCTGTCTTTTTTTCTTTTAAAATTTCGTTTTTTGCTAAAACTCATTTTCACTGGTGTTTTTGCAAAAACGGAAGTTTTTGTGTTTTTTTTTAAACAGCAGTTTTCGCCGCATTTAGCGGGATCGCAAAATCGATATAAGCTGGAGGGTCTGACTTTAGCCAAAGTGAATTTGGGTAGGTCCCTACTATCTACCCATATCCAGCTAGCAAGTGGGTGGGTGCTTTGTAGTTGGCAAGAGAGAGTGTGACAGTAGAAGTTTCACTATTTGTCCAGCTGGACCCAGTTTTTGTTGTGGGGGATAGCTGCATTCTAATGGCAGAGGTGTTGTGCAATATGTCGTTGGGATTGGAGTATGGTTGCAGAGGTGGGCTGGTAAGTGGCCTTGCCTTCTGGTATCTTCCAGAAGCACGGGGTGTGATACGCCCCCATCTGCTGATGCTGGCTTCTTGGTTCTGTAGATCCCGCAAGGACTCCCTCCTGTCTTCTGGTGGAGATTATTAGATTATTCTTACTGTCATTCGGTGACGGCATGGAAGGTCGTTGCTGCCCCAGCCTGCCTGGAGTGATTGAATAGATCATGAGGGCAGAGTTTGTGAGAGTGCAGGGGGGAATAGCCTTGTCTTGAGGGCCAACCACAATACCAAATGGCCCTCTATGCAACAGATGTTAGGCAGCATTGAGTCCCAGATAGTGGGGGCTTGGATGGAGAAGGCGGAGCCTCCTAGGCTGGTTGATTTGAGGGTGAGGATCACTAGGAGGAATGCAGTGCCTGAGCGCAGGTTTCTGTTGGGTTGGTAGTGAGTGATTTTCTGTTACGATAATAGACTGCAGACAAGACTGTAGGCGACACAAATATGTCCCTCTCACTCATCTGAAGCAAAGGAGTGTGTCTTTTGTTGTCAGGTGTGTGAGGCCAGCACAAGTGTCATACCACCAGGAGAATAAGTCATCCTTATTCTCAAAAAACACATGTAATAACATTCAGATAAAGATTTTGTAGGGTATGCACCACTATAGTGATGTACACATAATTAGGGATTGCCATTGCAGGAGAGTTCAGCACCTTTCTAAAGATATATTTAAGCCTTGTAGACAGGGGGAGGGGTCATTATTGTGGGATAATGACCTGCTCCCAAATTATGGCCTGCTCCCTTTGGCTTTCATTTCTGTTTCATGATCAGGGTGTGGTCCACCCTTGGGGGAGGGGGGGGAGATGTTTTATCTGCAGCCACGGCTTGCATGTTCATGGTCCAGATAACTTTCACTAGAATATGATTCAACGATGTTGTCAGCACTTTGTTGTCCAGTGCATCAGATTGTGGCTCGATGTCACTGGGCATTGATATTCCTTCAATAAGGAATTAATGTGATGAGTAAGAGAGGCGAGGGAGTAATGCCTGATTGTGTATGGTAATCTACATTACACAGAGTCCTACCTTATCTCGTCATATGACACCCCATCCACCCTTTGCCTGTGGTATAGCCATCAAGCCGCCTCTAGAATGTAGCTTGGTTACGTACAGGAAGTGTGCAGAGTGGAACGGCCTCTTAAGGTCAAGAGGCGTAGCCAGGATTGTCAGACAAGTGGGGACAGAAGTAAATGTAGTTGGGCCCACTGCAATGACATTAACATCTATAAATGCCCACGCAGCGCTGCTAAGTGCGCCTTTACAGATTTTGGGTGGGCCTTGCCTGTCTACGCCGCAGTTGAGGTCCTGGGGGTTAGAGGAAATAAATCCCAGGGATATAGGAAAGATGCCTGTTGAAAGGGTTGACATTCTCCAATAAGAAATGAATGTGACGAGAAAGAGACGAGGGGTAGTGGGATGATTAAATCTTAGAGATTGCATGCATGCAGAAGATAAAGGCACAATTCAATACTGTGTGACCTTCACAGAAAACTGTGAACTCTCTGTGAGAACAGTCTCACACGTATGTAAGGTACCCAGTTACATTTTCAGTGCAGACAAAGCATTGTAAAGAATTTAGCTTACAATAAATATTTTTAAATATGTACAGATCGTATGTTTGGAAAAGAGGAGAATGGGTTATTTAGGATGAAGGAATGGTGTTTGAGGTTCATTGATGGTTACGGTGGTGGGGGGGGATTATCCCCCCACACCCCAACCAGTCCGCATTATTTTGCTGCACTGATTTTGAAAATGATTCAAATTTAACAAGCATTGGCAATGCCAACAGTTTGAAATTTTGTGTAGGCATGGGAAAGGCAATGTCATAGTGGTATTACCTTGCCATTGATGGTAGCAGGTGCAAAATGATGTGAATACCTGAGCATCTAATAGCAGTGGCTGGTAAATGCATAATGCTTATACACAAGCCAAAACTGTTGGCTTTGCCAGTGCTTGGTTTTAACAGGACTTCAAAAAGTACACTTATCAATCTTACAATTCGAGTGGCTAAAAACAGACCCGGCGAAGACATTTTTATTACACTAGCATTGCATTTACAGTTGAATAAAGCCATTAACTCTCAGAAGACTGCTTTAAAAAAACAGTGGTAGGCACTTCGAGTACAAAGTTGATGGTAAGGCTTGGTTAAAGCGAGCTCAGTGTGTTCTCATGAGGAGGTGTTTTAGGCCAAGAGGTGCAGAAACTGGGTGGGAATGGCCATAGAAATTAGCAAGGTCATGGGCAATCGATGGGTACGCAAATAATCAAACAACACCTAAAAGCTCTGTATGCCTCCTCAAATTCCATTTCTACCTAGCTGTACTTAAATGCAATCATTTTGGCTTATAGGTGGCGCAAGCGGCACCTAATAGCCCAAACTAAAAATGAAACATTCTGCAGTGCTGAAAAATATGAGTGGCAAAAACGCTTGGAAAATACAAGGCAAAAGAGGTACAAACCCCAAGATGCCGTCAAGCCTCACTATGATTGTCAAAAAAGAAGAATAAGACTCATTAGGAGGCATGAGGGTGAGTTGGTGGCAGCTATGTCTCTGCATTTGGCAAGCGTGGAATGGAATGAGTGAGGAAACTGCAGTTTTTTTTAGTTTTTTATTGTGGCCTACCCCGGTAGAAAGTACTCAAGAGGTGAACAAATGGAGCTGAAAAAGATCAGTATTTCGGAAATTCAAAAGAAATGTAAGGCGCTTTATAAATCAATAAATACTAATACAAATACAAATGGCCGCAGAGCCTGATGCAACGCTTGAAAGCTCACCCTGGCAGGCGGGACTTCTTCAGCGCACTCTCCACATCTATGTCCTCGCTTTCAAAATCCACCAGGATGACGTTGAAGTTGACATCCCCGGTGTCGCGGTACAGGGCTTCCATGTCGGTGATGAACTGCTGCACCCAGCGGGCCTGGTTCTTCACTAGAGAGTAGCGAAAAGACTGTTAGAGGGGATGACGTCTACCCGTCAATAATTAAATAGCCAGGGGTGGGGGGTACACTGGGCCCATTCAAGGCCCTGACTAAGAAGTGCCTCTGTGGTGGGCAACTGTGCCCCCCAGATCTTGAAGCCTACCACTTCCATCAGTGCTAAGAAGCCCTTGGGTGTTAGTGTGCTTTAAACAATCTATTCAAATTAGCCCCAGCCAGCATAGTAAGGGATCGTGGGAATTGTAGGCCAAAGGAGGGCTTCAGATGCTCACCACATTAGTATATGAATAAGCTGTGCCCACACTTGGCACTGAACAAATGCACACTGAATGCAAGATGTTTCTTAATGGCACTAAGTCAGGAACTGAATACAGTGTGCCCACTCCTGTCTCTAGCCTAGAATGCATTAATCACAGTGTGGAAGCACCTGGCTCCAACCAAACACCCAATACATACATTGGCAAAAGGCAACAAGATAGCAGGCAACGTGTAGCCAGCCACAGCTTCAGTAAAGAGCGAGTTATTCCTGAGCAATCACATCTGGAACAGTAAGGCTTCCTTTGACGATTCCAGGGACCCTAATTTTCTCTAGGAAACAACCAAGTGCACCACCAATTGTCCCCAACCAAGTAACCTTCAACCTCCTCACCTGGGATCACGAAGTGCACCATGACATCATGTCTCCAGCTCAGCTTGATGGGCCGGCACAGGATGGGCTTCCCATAGGCTACGCTCCAGGGGCTGGCTTCCTGCGGCTGGGACTCGGTAGTCGTTGCCATGCCCGTTGCTCCTGCTGCCACATCTTCCTCTTCCTGGGTGGCATCAGCACTGTCTGCATGCTTTCCGTGGTGAAGCAGAACGTAGACATACTCAGAGAGGCGGACTGTCTTGCGGCCCCGCTCCAGTAGTTCCAGCTCTATCAGGTAGCGGTTCCCCCGAGCAGAGTCCCGGCGTTTCTCAACATTCACAATGTTCTGTAAGGTGTAGATCCTACCAGAAAGGACAAAGTATTGTGGTAGAGCTTGCATACAGTGCTTAGTTTGTAAGAAAATAAGTCCCAGGCACCAAATATGTTCTAGCATGCTTGTGACACTGCAGGCTGGCTTTTCCCAACCATTGTAACCACCACCCACACTGCTCCCCACAGTGTCAACACATTTGGGGTTAAACTACAGCTTCCACCTGCTCATTGGGGTGGATGTATGCTCTGGCTATCATTACTTCATAAAAACTGAGTCTGAGACAATAAGTGTCGGGGCTCAGAAATAAGTGCCAGGGCCGAGCCCTGGCAAACACCCCCACAAATTAAGCGATACTTGCATATCCCGGTGAGGCCTGTTCCAAGTGGCCTCAGGAATCTCCACCCACCCTCTCCTCAACACACATGTAAACAGCAATTACAACTACCAAAATGATCAGCTTTACTGAAGCAGAAACAGCAACTAACATTTCCATTGTCAAAGTTGGGAAAGGGGTGACCTTTTATAGTAAGTCAATCACTCGATTAATTCATTTTAAAAGGTTAATCTAACTGCTGTACACAAAATAAAAGCTGCCAAAACAGACACATACGATTCAAACAAAGAAATGAAGGGAAATGGAGGACCTAGGTGTGGAGAGAAATCCATGCAGCGGCGAAGACAATGTGAATCTTAAAGGAATGGCAGACCATTTGAAACCTCTGGAGCCACACTTGAGAAGTCACAAAACCCTATCACTGAGAGGCACATCCCCCTCCGAGGAGCTTTGGCTGTGTGAAGTGCCCAAGTGGCACACCACACAAGGAGGACTGCAAGTCAAATGTTGTTGGTCCATGCAGAGATGTAAAGGCCATGAAGGCCAACCTGTAATTGGAATACACTTCTGGTAGTCAGAGAAGATTGCACAGGATGTGGTTGAGATGCCTGAAGATGTGTAGTCAGAGTATTCACAGGGCGTTGATCGGAAGCAGATGTAGTTGTGTATTAAGCACACGTGCAGCTGGTTTAAAGTGAATCTCTATAGTGTAAACACCTTGACACAAAAGCATGGACCAATGATGTAAGGTGAGGAGGCAAAATAATTCAGCGCAGACAGAAGCTCCAAGCCCTAACCTCTGCAGCATCCTATGCGTGCATGTTAAAGCTGCGGTCTAACAGGATGCCCAGATGTGCACCTGAGTAAGAGGGTGGAACTGCATGCCATTGATCAATGGTAGCTTATGATGCCCCTGGGCAAACCAGAGGCGAAGCTTAGGGGCAACACAATTGTCTTGGGAACAGGACATCGCCGAGCAACATGGGTTTGAAACCCCGGCCCACGTTTAGAGGCCGGACTCTGGCAGGAAGTGCAATATAAAAGACCAATTTAAATATTATTTTTTAACTACCTGTTGCTTCCAGAAGTAACTGTTAGGCGATCCTCTGCACACCGATCCACTGCACACCAGAACACTGCTCACATTTCCCCAACACCTCCCTCCAGGGTTCGAGGCTCATGTGATTCGGTTTTCCCAAAGGACCGAAAGCTCCGTACCAGGTATGATTTACGGGCCCGATTGCAACCCTTCCTGCACTGGCAGTTGCCATGGAGAACTTACAGCAGAAGAGGCGGCGTTACATCTCCACACCGATCGTTCACTTGCTCACGTGATCCAGAGTGGCGTTCCTCACGTGACCTTGGTGGACGTCACATGACCCCGAAATGCTCAGTATATAAGGCTTGAGACACGGAACACTCATTGCTTCTCAGCTGTCTTCAGACCCTGTTTGGCGTTACGTTTTGCTTTACTGTTTACCTTGATCTCGGAACTTTATCTTGGACTCCTTCGGATTACCCCTTTGTACCTTTGCTTGGAACTGTTTACCTGTTGCTGGATTTTGGACACGACCCTGACTTGCCTTTGGATCATCCCTTGGTACCTTGCTGAACTCCTACGCAATTTCCCTTTTGGGATTCAAGTCACGCCTTCAGTCCTACAGGTGGCTTATCCTGCATCCACGCTTTTCTGCGGTCCTATTGTTCTAGGGACCGCCTCATCTGAGTCTCGAACCTCCCTCCTAGGTTTCCTGGGTTTTCCAAACACCAGATAGGTAAGACTATTCAGATCCTTTGGTTAACGTGATATATTGTAATTGCCTGGTACTTAATCTCGTTCTTTTTGACAGCAGCATCGGTGTTCCAGAGGTTCCGTGGATCTGGGAAGTAACATCTCCCACCTGTGGCCCCAAAGGTCGCACAGCGGGTTTCTTTTAGTTCCCCTGTGCGTCACTTGAGGACGGAGGTTTCAACGGTCTACACGACACTCAAGTCAGAACAGTAACATGCATTATCTACATTTTTCAGGATTCAACTTTAGCCAATTTGCCACCATCCAAATTGCGACTTCAGCCAGGTGCACTGTTTAGGACACGAAAACCAGTTCCAGCTGGTGGACATTGCCCAGCGGCCTGCCATATACATACCAATAGAAGAGGACCAAACCCTCTGGAACAAAACCCACCTGTGAGGCAAAGGGTGCAATGTTCACCTTTTGAAAAAGAGATCCATACACAAATGGTTCAGTGAATCCCAGGAAATTCCAAGAGATGGGCCAGCAATGGTGTCAAAGGCCACTGACAGGTCCAGAAATGCATCTCCGTCTATGGCATTCCAGAAGTCATCCACCACACAGACCAAGGAGGACTCAGTTGCATGACCAGCACAAAGTCTTGATTGTGAGACACTGAAGAAGCCATCCCCTTCCAAACTTCTACCAAACTGGTTCAGTTGGGTGCCTACCCCAAAGTCTTCCTCAACAGAACAAGACCAGAGATTAGGCAATAGTTTGTGAGAACAGCCTCCCTTTCTATGGAGAGGTCGATCCAGGGACTTTTCATGGACACTGGGGTCACTCAAAAGTTAGGTCAAGTAAGCGGGTGCTCTGGGCCGGCCTCCCCACCCCCTGGAGAAAAGGGATCTGCACTAAATGTTACTATATCCCATACTTTCAATGGAATGTTCCAAAAATCTGGCCACCTGCACCACCCAGGAAATCCAAAAGTTGGATCTTCTGTTCAAAAGTACTTGGGATCTCCATTATGTCCCAAATCTTTATTTACAGAGACTTGATTGGCAGGGAACCAGATCACAGGAAGCCAACTTCATTCCAGAGATTAATACAAGGAGCCCGACAGTAGAGAAAAGGCTGATTTTGCCCAGAGCAAAAGTTGCTTTTGCTCCAGGGGCCAAACTTAAATGTAATGCTGTATTAACGCATGCCAGCCAAGGGGCCTCCATCCTATACTCAAGGAACCAATTCTTCTACCAAGATTACCAGGCACTATTGCACAGAAAGCTGAATGGTTGACAAACGTACATTACAAATTGACATTCCCTTTAAGGGTATGGATTGATTTACTTCTTTAAACCATCCACCTCGGAGTAGCACTTAACCAGCCACATGCAAATCAGTCTGACCTCCCTCAATAAGGAAACCTTCAATGAAATTCTAAGCCACGGTTGTCCAACGCCAGGCCTCTAGGGCTGGAATCCTGACGGGTTTTCAGGATATCCCTCATTAATATTCATGAGATAAATTTACATACAATGATTCTAAATGTATGCACATTTTATCTCATGAATAGTAATGAGGGAAATCCTGAAAACCTGTCAGGATTCCAGTCCTCGAGGCATGGAGATGGACACGACTGCTCTAACCCATGCCCTAAGGAGGCATGACCAGACATATTTACACATGGGGTTCCATCTCTCAACATGACACTTTTGGGCAATAACCAGCACACCATCTGATGGAAAATGGACTTCAAAGGTTGGTGCGAAATCAGTGAGACTGAGAAGAAATGTATCTGCAGCCGACAATCTGCCCACCAGAGAAGGAATGGTAGATAATCTTGCACTCTGAATGGTGGTCTATATGAGTTCATTTGCAGCCCCATGAAACAAAGGGCCCGCAGAGAGGTAAGTGTTAAGGTCAACCGTGTCAGTTTGCTCAAGGCAGGTATTTGTGTGGTTCCTGCTTTGTGCACCAAGTTGAGGAAGAGACTGCATCATAGGTGAGGACACCATGCTTCCCTTGACAAAGTAGGTGGCCATGAAGGTTTTATGTTCAGTGGTGAGATGAGAATAGGGCAGGCGCTACCACCCCAAGTAGCCTGTTGCCCAGAGAGAAGTGAGATGGTTATAGGAATTCTGCTTTACACTTCCAGTAAGAGGGGAGGACTGTGCAGGCAGTGTGGTGCCTGCAGATACGAAAATGGACACCCACAGTAAAGTTATTCAATGAGGTCCTATATTGTTGCTCCCAGAGACATACTGTGGAGCTTGCTCAGGAGAATGAAGCTTGCAGATATACTGACAAAGTAGCAAAGTCACCTCAGAGGGGAAGCACACAAAAACAACCCTAGAGCTTGAAAGTGGAGGGTCAACACTTAAACGACTCCAGTCCCAAATGCGGCAACTGGATAGTTTCTGGAATGGAAGATAGGAAAGGATACCCAGAAGACACATAGGAATGGATAAATGTTTAAGTTCAGAGGAAACAGCAGGGCCTGAATATGCAACTCCTAGGAGATAGTGTGGAATCAGGGCAGTCAGATCTGGAACAGCAGGCAGAGCCAGAACCAAGCCTGGGGAGCCAAGGCTGAAGCCCAACCGTGGATCATGGGGAGAAGCCTCGCATGGGTAGATTGCTTAAGATGCGGCACTAGCTTGGATATGGAGCATGCAGTGTGAGATGTTCTACCTTTCTTTTCCAATCTGCGGCACAGTGCATGTACAGTTATCTATGTGAAGCCATTAATCTCAGGGACTGTTTCCCTGAAAGGGACAGCAAGGCACTGATTAACCTGGTAAGAGAGACGGCAATGGTGACTAACTAAAACTCCCACTTTCCGTGGCAGATGTTCTCTGGATAAATACTCCAAGAGGAGGGTGCAATACAACCACAGCTCAAGGGAACACATGTCCTCAGTGACCCTGCCCATGCTGCTCCTTTCCCAGACTCCAGGACACAGCCTTCACTGTTTCCCACTAGTCCTTGCTGGATGAAGTGTTTTCGACTCCAGGGCGCAGTTCCAATGGAAAGCCCTCCTCCGCAGCATGCACGGTGTAGAAGGTGAGAGCACGCAGTGGGATATTTGACATCAGACAAAAAAGCAGTGCCACCTAAACCATGGAGCAACAAAGAGAATTCCCTCAACAGTGGCGGACAAACTAGGGTGCTTGCATGGACTGCATGCTGAACCCCAACGTGGTGTTACTCATGTTGTTTTAGAGACATATACTGTAAATGGGGAAGAATGGCGAGTTAAGCAAATAGAGCTTGGATTGTCCCAGCAATCCCAAAAAGGGACATGCCAGATACCGCCAAGAGGACAGTTAGGACTAGGAGGTGCCAAGATCCAGTAAATCTCTGCTTGATTATGCTGCTGGCACCAGCGTTGAGCAACCTGGCGCTAGAGGGTCATGATCTGTAATACTGGGACTTCCTGTGAACATGTAATCTCTATGTGACCGGATAGGTCACTCTTGATTGGCAAAAGAGGAAGGGCATGCTTCAACACTGATGGGTGCCTGGGTGCTGGCTGACCCTTTGGAAAAGGCCCATAGATGCCAACGCGTGCTTCCTCTGCACATCCTCTAGGCCGATGCTTATGGCATACAGCCTTTGGGTTTCATAGACCGAAACATAATGAGGCTGTTTTTGAGGTTGGTTAGGATGCCCCAGATTTCAAGAAACCCTTAGACTCTGCAGTGACAACAACCAGAGTTCTGTATTGAAAGTCACCTTTATCCTGCTGAGGTTTCTAGCCCTCCATGTAGGGTTGCATATTTCCGTCTTGACGGGGAGTGCATCGCCTAAAAACTTTGGCAGCTGCAGAGGTGTCCCAACAGCAAGCGAAATAGCCCCTCCCCCACATAGTCTCTATGTTGCATAATTTACATTTCTCTGTGCATGTGAGCCTTTGGCTTGTAGAACATGTCCTACTTCTTTCTGCGCACAATTCTTTGCAGTCCCTTTTCGCTCTCATTTGATCCTTAGCAGATAGCTGGGTAGATTAAGCCTGTTTGACATGCATTGCTAGAGGCAGTGCCCATTCACAGATGTGCCACACAATAGATGAGAACTAGCCCTGAGCGTGCCATTTCCTGCAAATGAAAATGCAGAGTGGGTATTGGGTGGTGCCCCCAATCTCTGTGCAAGTCTGGAACTGTATGAGGAGCTTACCACAAGTTGATTGGTGCAGTCATTTTAGAGACTTTCTAAAGAGATGGAGTGTCTCTGGCAGAGATAGAGGGCTTACAGTGATGAAGGCTGAGGCGTAACTAGACCTATACCCAAGGGGGCAAGAAGCCAGAGGACGGCAGAGATCACCCTGAAGACAAGAAGCTGTGGGTAATTACTGCTTCTGTGAGTGCAACTCTGCCAGCAACATGCCCACATACATGCCCAGAGGAAGACGTACTCGGGGGGGGGGGGGGGGGGGGTGTGCAACCCCTACTACAAGGTTGGCTCCAGAATGCTAATCACCATCTTGAAAAGCAGGCCACGTCCAAAATCTCATTGTGTGTTCCTTTTTTGTTGGTCGTTTCAGACAAGGACCCGATCATACATATTTGCCATTGGTAGGAAATCCACCAACTTACAAACAGCTAAAAACACCAATGAACTTCTAATCCCTTTGAAGTCAAATATTTACTCTCGAGTAAAAGCACTTAACGTCTTGGGTGCCATAGGGGGTTTAGTGTGAGTCTTCCTTTAAATAACACGCGTTCCACTTCCACTTCTACCTATTTGCCTATTTTGATTGCCATGCAGCTGGCTCATTTTCTCTAGGAATTTCTTTGTTTCCATGCACCTCATTCATCTAAATACATGTTTCTTTTCTATATAAAAATAAATCATCGGTTTTTCGTTATGCTTTAATTGTACTCATTTTATCATCGAGTATGTGTACTTCTAAAGAAAAGTATTGAACTTGGTTTCAAGGGGGATAGCTCAGGGGCAACGCGTTTGTCTTGGAAACAAGACAACGCAGCAACGGTTAAAATCGCGCACTATAAAAGAACAATTATCATTATAATTACACACCATTGATGGGGGTAAGTTGCTTGGTGACATAATAAAATCTCTCTGCACACCGGACAGACTTTTGGCACATCAAAGCCAGTTCTCAAGGAAAGGTTGCTGGGTGGACATCCTCAAACCTTGTTTCTTGTCTCTCTGAATGTTCATCTCCACTCTCACACAACCTAAACTCTGTTCTCACTCACCCCCGTCCCAGGTCTCTGTCAGTCCCTGTCTCCAGCCTCACTCTGCCAGGGTCTCCAATCTAACTCAGCCCCTTGGACTTCATTACCAGTTTGGCAGTGCAGTGCTAATGCAGTTAAACTGAATTACCACTGGTGGTAACAGTGGCACTTCCGCCTAATTAGAATATGATTGTTATTTACCATTCCGAAGCCCCATTGGACTTCATTGGGGAATGGAGGTGTTACCGCCTATGTCAACACCACAAGACTGATTACTGCCGTTTTAGGGGTAATACTACCATGGACAATAAAGGGCATTGCCCACTTATGTGTTTACAAACCCAAAATCAGGCAGACCAAAACAAAAACAAAAAAACAGGTGGTAATACCGTTACCCCATGTTTTTTCAGTCATCGCCAGACTTGTATTGAGACACAAAGCTTCTCTTTAATTTCCCCAACCATTGTCTCCAGTCTTAATCAGCCACTATCTCTGGTCTCCCTCAACCCTTGTTGTCAGTCCCCCCGCCCAGTCCTTGCCTCTGCTTGCCTTTGTTTGAGGCCTCACAACCATACAGCTTTCATCACTGGTTTCCCTCATTGCTTGTTGTCAGTGCCCTCCCCCCCCCCCGGTCCTTGCCTCTGGCCTCATACAGCCTTCATCTCTGGTTTCCCTCATCCCTTGGTGTCAGTCCCCCCCAGTGCCAGGCTCTGGCCTCATACAGCTTTCATCTCTGGTTTCCCTCATCCCTTGTTGTCAGTCCCCCCCCCCCAGTCCCAGGCTCTAGCCTCATACAGTCTTCATCTCTGGTTTCCCTCATCCCTTGTTGTCAGTTTCCCCCCCACCCCCCAGTGCCAGGCTCTGGCCTCATACATCCTTCATCTCTGGTTTCCCTCATCCCTTGTTGTCAGCCCCCCCCCCCCAGTCCCAGGCTCTGGCCTCATACAGCCTACAGCCTTCATCTCTGGTTTCCCTCATCCCTTGTTGTCAGTCCCCCCCAGTCCTTGCCTCTGGCCTCATACAGCCTTCAACTATGGTCTCACTCATTCCTCTTCATGCCAAGAGTTCAACATACCCCCCGTTCTTTGTGTTGAGCTTCTCCATGTATTGGGCAACTACATCAACAACCTCGCCCTCTCCCAGTTGCAGATTTCCAGAAACGTTGCAGCGCAGGTCGTTCCAGTCCGAGCGCAGCATCTCAAAGTCCACAGCAGTCACGCTGAAGGTGCGCTGCCAGTTGATGGAGTCCTCAAGCCAGTTCTGCTGCAAATCTGTGTCTTCATAGCTGTAATCTGCCAGCTCCCCCTTCGCTTCTTTGGTGGCCTGGCCCTCCCCCTCCTCATCCTGCTGCGACTCTGTTATCTCAGACATTCTCATGAAGGAGGTCACCTGTGCCCCTTCGGATAGGCCGAGCTCAGAGGAATTATACTCTGGCAGCTCTGCCCCTGCCAGCAGAGTGGTGGCCAGCACCGGCTGCTCCTTGCTGAACAGTTCCATCTCTGGGGTTGGGATGATCTCCTTCATCCTCTTGCGTGGATCTAGTGGGATATAAGGCTGGTTCCATCGTCTGCTGGTCTTCTTCTCTAACACCGAACTCCGTCCCATGGAGGACCTGGCCAACGCTGCACTGGTCAACCAGCGTGCTCGATTTCCAGTTCCATATGTGTTGGCAGCCTGACGCTCTGACGTTCTTGAGCTCTGGCGGCTTCGCCTCATGGTCCGTGGATAAAGCAGCATGCCAGGGAAGCCAGCTGACTCTTGCTTCTGTGTCTTTCTCCTGTCCGGGCGCAGCCGCGTGACATATACCTTGCTAGGAGTGTTCTTAGACTGCTTCGCCTCACTGATCTCTGTGGCTGATTTGTTTGAGGCCTGCCTCGCCAGGGTGATGACAATGGGAATGGAAATGTGTGGCTGAGGGCCCAATGGCCGGCTTCTGCCATGCTTGGATACCAAGGGCAATCTGTCATGATCTTTTGTGGCCCGATTCTCATCTTCACTTGGCACCCAAGACAAGGCCCGTCCAACCATGGCTCGTTTGTGGGACGTTGTGCCTATTTGGTCATCCAGAAAGCCATCTTCTGTGGCTTTGGCTGACTCCACAAGGCCGGGAGAACCTTTGGTCACTATTTGTTGCCACTCATCCATGGTCACCCCATCAGCAAACTTCCTTTCCTTCTGACGGAAAACATAATCGTCCTCATCATCTCCATAGTCTTTCATCTTTATTGGTGGCTCTTTACTCTTTTCCTGCTTCTCCTCCTGTGGTGGAGCCACCGTGGGCTCACGGCTCTCATGTCCTCCTTCCACCTCCTCCTCCTCCTCGTCCTCTTCATCTTCCCCTAAGAGAGCTGAAAGAATTCACAGATGACACAGTCAGAACGGTTTCGATCTTATTCCAAGTGAGCAGTTTGATTAAACAGTGTTTTAAGGAAACATAAAACAACTACGAAAAAGGGGGGAAACATGAAAAAGCGATTGCCTGAAACCTCTGGGAGTGTCACAGATCCTATCCATGTTAAATGTTATCAAAATTGAAAGGATATCAAAACAAATCTTATATTTGTGTGTTGTCTGTGTTGATGCAGCTTCTGAAATCTTGATGTGGCCTACTGGGGTTAGGGGAATCCTGACACTGCATTTATCAAGGCCGACACTAGTCCCATGATGTGAAGGGAGAGGGGTGGTGTGTGTGTGTGTGTCTGTGAAAGTGTGTATCTTGGGCATGGTAACCTACTCTAGTTAAAGGATTCCGTTAACATGTGAACTCCGGCCCAATGACCCATTGGGGCGAGGAGGGATCCGGGTATTGTTTTTGGAAGCCAACACCAAAGACTGCATTTGACAAATGTCTTTGAAGATAGGGGTGGGAACGTTGCTTATAAATGCTGGCAGTGTGAAAACCAACTTTGGGTGGTCGACATTGGTCCAACACTAGTGGGTCAATGCACACAGACCGCAAGGGAACTCTGCGACCCTGGCCCCTAGCATCATTACATGGGCTACTGATGCAGCAATTTCTTTAAATCCCTGCACTGTGTATCATGAGCCTGTCATGTCACCGGCCCAATGTTGGATCATAGACAAGTTGTAATGCTACAAACCTCGTCGTAATCTTCTAACGCAGTCTTATGTGCTGATGCCATAGAAATGTTCATAGGCATGAATGGGTGGCAGAAGCCTTACTGCATGTCTCTACACTATGAGACAAACAGCCACTTAACGCATAGGTGATCAAAGACCACTTAGCCTTTACGATAGAGAAAATATTACTGATAAGACAATAGGCAGCTGCTACAGCTGAGAAATTACAAATAACAGGACACTGTTGTCCTGAAAGGAACGTATGTGACCACTGCTGTTGGTACCCATTTCCTACCTGTGACACCTGGGCCCTGATGCGATCCGGGCTCAGAAGTAGAGCAGTAAAAGGGGGCAGCGCATTAGTCAGACACACTACTTGGGCCTCAGAAATTAAACCTATAATGCACTAGTACTCACTGTCCGTGTCCAGGAAGGGGAAGACACTCTGGTGTGGGTCGTCTTCTTCATCCATCTTCATATACTTGTAAAATCCAAACCTGGCAACATAAGACCCAAAGATTAGTGACGTTTCAGAGATTGGCATAGCGTACGCATAACAACAAGGTAGCTCTAGAAGCTCAACCATTTACCTAAAGTACATGGAATGCGCGGTCAATGACCACGGCTGGCGTGATCCACGGTTAGAGGGAAATCTTTAGGGAACTTGGCTGGGAAAAAAGAATAACAAAGAAGGACCCAAGGACCGTTTATATGTGGGTAGAGTAATGAAGGTAGGAACCCAAGTGGTCTGAAAGAATTAGGGGACCTTAAAACCGAGTAGACTCCACAACCAGGAGTTTTACAAAATTCTGTAATTTTGGCATGCCCTGGGCCGTATTTCATTTTCTATCCGTATATACACTATATATTATGCTTGGGTATGGGTAAGGTAGAAGAGGAAGAAGGAGGGGAGGAAGAACCTCGGGGATATTGAGAGCCAGCCATAAACACTAGAATGCAAGAAGATCAATTGAAAAATGGGGGGACACATCAAAAAGATAGTGATTTGGATCGAAAATGATGAAAGCTTACACTGTGCACATTCGAATGTCAGCAGAGCAGACTCAGCCCTTCTCACCCTTCCCAGATCGATACATTGAGTACCATTGAACGGGGTAATAATGAGAGCACTTATAAACCGGGGAAATTTGGCACGAAACACTATAAACATCTGGTACTGTTATATTTTATTACACATGATCCATTACAGAGGAGAGACATTATTTAAAATGGACTGGCCAGAGACACCTATTTGCCCACAGTTGATGGAAAAAAAGACAATTCCTGCATGTCACTAGAGCAGGGGTCTGAAACCTTTGGCTCTCCAGATGTTTTGCGCTACAATTCCCATCAGCCTCAGCAAGCAAAGTCAACGGTTCAGGGTCATGGAATTCAAAGTCCAAAACATCTGGAGGGCCAAAAGTTGCAGGCCCCTGGGTGCCTTTATGTTTAATTATTCTGGGGAGAGGTGGTTCTGGGGTTCTTAGCAGGAGGCTAGCCTGGACAATAAAGTGGGTGGTACTAAGGATGTAGGAAAAACTAGAAGTTACAATGTAAGTGAAGATGCCCATAGTCCCAGATTTTATGATGGCAAGGTGGAAAGATGTCATGGCATGGTGGAAAGATGAGGAGCAAATATTTTAACATGAATCAAGAGGCCTGTTCAGACCGGACCAATTGCACATGTTATGTTGCTGGTAATTTGCTTATGACCGTGAAATAATACATTACTTTTATTTAAAAAAGCTTTATGTTCAATCCTTGGAAAAAGCAATTAAGTGAACACTAAAGACGTTTAGGCATTTATTCCAGTTATTTGTAAGTTATTTCGAAGATGTATCCTGCAACTTCACTTGGAACGGATTCCTACATTATTAAGTGTAGGTGACTGGACACATATCCCAAGACAAGAACGAGTATGTAGGATTTGCAAAAAAGAGATATAAACCTCTAGAGATCTATTAACTGGATGTTCTAGGATGATAGCACTTTATAGGAAAGGACACAGTGGATTAAAGGGTGTAGATAATATACAAGAAGAACAAACTGGGGCATATATTTATTCAGGAGAAAACGTGTTATTGAGTTTTAATGTATATTATATCTGGCAAATTTTGATTAAGAAAATTGATGAGATGTAATAGTTTTATATCATATACGTGAATTATCAATTGAAGGTTACAAGGACTATACAGGGACATTTTAAGAATGAATGTCAGTAATATGGATAAGATCTTTAGAAGGAATGTTTACTCTATTTCTGCATGTATATGAAAGTTTGTAATTTAATAGTGTTTAAGGTTTGATTGTAACCAAACACTTTAATAAAAAATAAAACAAAAATAAAAAAAACTGTTAATAAGGGCGGGGGGGTGATTTTGATGACATGGTCTGCAGATTCACCACACCATGCAGTACACCAACTGCTTAATCAATGCTCCACTCCGTGCACGCCCCCAGCCAGCCAGTGGGACAGTATCTAGCATGAGCAGACGTGAGCAGAGGAAATGGCAGGCTGGAGTTTAATTCAAACAAACTCAGGTATAAATCCTGAAGGAGGTGCTTTACATAGGAGGGAATGATAATGGGTGATTGACCAAGTGATGCTAGGGAATAGCAGATACACAAACCAGGGACAGGACATGACATACGAAAGATAGCAGTCTGATGGGGCTGGATGTATGCACCAGGATTTAAAGTAGTAGGTGTCAAGGACGGGGTTGCGGGAGTGATGAGGCAGAAAGTTAAGCGTGATCTATCAGGAATCTGGAGAGACAATGTCAGTGCAGATTTAATGGAATGGCCGGTGGTGATGTTAATGGCGTGGATGAGTGGTACATTTCATTGGAGGGCGGCAAGAAGAAGCAAAAGTGGGAGGAAGAACAGTGTGGGTGAGGGGCAGATATTTTAGGGTGGGTGGTGCATGGGGTAGAGTAGAGACTAACAGCCCGGCGAGGAGGGACGAGTCCATTCACGGACCCGAAAAAAAGTCATTTGAATTTGAAAAGGTTTGATTTCTCATAAGAGCCAGTGTGCTTGGACGCAGTGATGGGCAGTGGCAGGGATGCAGAGGAGAATGTACAAGGTTAATGCAGCTAATGTGAATATTATATTATATCAAGCAGGGAGGAGTAAAGGGGAGGCAAAATAAGAGTACCAGTGTTAGTATGAGGGGAGATGGCAGATTTCCCTGAGGTTAAGCAGGCTAATCCTAGCAACAGTGGAGGTAGCAGTTATAGTGTGGTGGAGATATGGCCACTGTCAAAAAGGACCCTGAGGTTAAGTTCCTTAAGGGGAAAAAAGATAGATCCAAGAAGGATACGGAAGGCAATAAAGTCCGGAAGGTAGATAACTTAAGCCTTTCAGGAGTCCAGCATGAATCATCGAAGTGCCTTCCCATGGCAAACTGCTACAAGGCCATCACAGATCTGAGTGGATACATCAGGGGTGAGTAGGGAAAGAGAAGATCATTTGGGTGTCATCCATAAAGAGTTGATAGGAGAACCAAACAAGAGATTAGGTGACCAGGGGATAAATTATAGAGGGTGAAGAGCAGAATGGAGCCTTGGATGACATTGACAGGATGGGAGGACGGGTTAGAGGTGGGTGCGTCCCACAAGATAGAGAAAGTGTGAAGAGAAAGGGAAAGGCAACCCATTTGAGAGCGGTATCCTGGATTCATGGGTAACAAGCATATAAAGCAGAGAGGGCTGGTCCACCATAGCAAAGTTTGCAGAAAGGTAGAGAAGGCTTGGGATAGAGGAGAGTTTACTGTAGTGAGCACATGTCTGAAAGTTGGATACATGACCAAGGCCTGCTTCAGTCGAGTGACTGTTCTGAAAGCCGAATTGGAGTAGGTCATGGAGACTACTGGTGTCCAGGTTGATGGAACATCTATTAAAGATGAGTTTTCCCAAGATTTAATAGTGAGGGAGGATAGTTACAGGCTGACAGCTATCAGGATTGTAGGGACTAGCCGAAGGCTATTTCAGATCAATAGGACAGTAGATACTTCAAAGCAGGAAGGAACGACCTACAGAAAAAAGGAGATGTTACAGAAGGAGGAGAGGTAGGAGCAGGTGAAAAGTACAACTTCCTTGATGGTCGGTGAAGCAAACAGATCAACATGTGTGGAAGCAGGGTAAGCTGTCCCAGTTTGCTAAGAGCCATTGGGGATGAGGGAAGAATAGGTAGAAAGTGGTAGGGATAGGAAGGGGAAGGATGAAGCTAGTGTAAGGAAAGGAAAGTGGTGACAGTTTCCCAGATTTTACAGATCTTGGACGAGAAATACAAGCCAAGGTCTTTGGTAGAGAACGCATAGGGGGTGGATGGCATAGCATAGCATGTTTAGAAGAAATTCCATATGTAAGAAAGAAGTCATTATGAGATTAGTGACGTAGGAAGGTTGCCAGTCAAAGGATCGACACGAAAGGGTCGACAGGACAAAGGATGGAATCATTTTTTTTTAACATTTTTTTTTTGGGGTGGTCTCCCCCAATCCCCTTTTTTTTGCTAAAAAACACTTTTTTTCCAAAACGAAAACCTAAAAAAAATATATATAATTTTAAAAGAAAATTCGATCCTTTGTCCTGTGGACCCTTTTGATTCGATCCTTTGACTAGACACCACGTAGGAAGATTTGGCCATGTCAAAGGCCCTAGTGAAGGAAAAAAGGGCATCTTTATATGTGAGGAGAAGGGGGGTATGGTCCTTATGCAGTATGTGCAACTAGCGCTGCATGCTTGTCTTGAGGAAGCAGATTTGGGGAGGGGCATCTAGGATTGATGGAGAGGGGCACAGGTGTTGAAGGTTCAAGAGGGACAGCGGTGATTGAACGGGGTCAGGGAGCAGAGAGTAAGACAGAAGTGAGAGACTGCCTATTTGATGGAGTTGGTCAAGGCATGAACAAGAGAAAGAAGGACCTGACTTCAGCAAGGAAGCAGCATTGGAGTCAAGTTTGAATAAACGTTTTGAGATGTGAGACAGAGGAGGGAAAGCAGGGGCACACCGATAATGAAGTGGAGGATAGAGTGGTCAGATGTGAAGAGATCGATAGTTAGAGTGGATGTGGAAAGAGAGAAGGAGAGTAAGACATCAGGAGTTCCCTTGGTGAGACAGTGGTTGAGGGGTGAATGGAGCTTAGAGAGTGGTTGGAGAGGAGGGAGTCCATTTCGAGTTGATGGCTGGGGATATTTTGGCAGAATTTAAATCACGAAGAAGCACAACAGGGGCTTCTGTGGGAATCAAGTCACAAATGAAGTTATGATCAGTGAAGGAGAGGAGTGGGTCTGGTTGTCTGCATATCAGGAGGATAGTGAGGGGGTGACTGGGAGGAGTTGGGTAGCCATTATCCTGGAGGAGGGAGGTACAAAGTCAGAAATAGGATGAAGGGCAGAGGGATTTGCTCTAGATATCACAGGGCCAACCACTCCAGCTCTTTTCGATGAGCAGTGGATTGCAGAAACAAGGCAGAGTCAGTGTAGAGGGCATGTAGGGAGTAGAGACTTTGAAAGTGATCAATGAGAAATTAGATACTTTTACAAATAGATTGGCCATTCCAGAGCCAGAATGTAAGAGTAGTGGGAGAGGTTTGGGGAAGAAAGAGCAATACTAGGAAGATGGAAGATAGATGAGGGTTGACGGTGGTCGTCGGCCAGGTGACATTTTCTTGGAGGTCGCAGGGGAGCAAAAGGCAAGAGCAAGATGGGAAAAGAGAGCCGGGTGGAAGAGATGAGGAGGATGTTTGGGGGAAGAGGGTACAGTGGAAGTGAGAGAGGGATAGGCAAAGAGTGAGTATAAGTACTAGATGCAATATGGGAGGAAATGTAATGACATTGAGTGGAAGGAGGAGTAAGAGTGAGAGATGCACTAAGAGTGTGAGGAAGGGCAGTAGTTAAGAGAGTACTGGGCTACTAGTGACCCCAATGCAGTATTAGATACAGTGCAGTGGCAATTGTGACCAAGATGCCACACTAGACAAAGTGCATGGCCACTAGATACAATTAGGCAGTGGTGAGGTTAGTAGTGAAGGCAAACGTTCTGGATAGTACATGTGAATATTAGCATGTCCACACTTGACTGGAGTTGTGAACATTGAACTGCGTTGCGTCTGGATAGAGTTGTGAATGCTAGCATGTCCACACTTGGATAGAATTGAGAATGTCGGCATGTCCACGCTTGGATAGAATGGGAACATTAGCCTGCGTCGCATCTAAATAGGTTTTGATTGAAGGATAGCATGCCCGCGCCTAGATGAAACTCGAATGTTAGCATGTGCCACACTTGGAACTGTGAACACCAGCCTGCGCCACTCCTAGATAACATTATGAATGTTAGCATGCCCACACCTAGATAGAACTGTGAACATTGGCCTGCGCCGCTTCTAGATAGGACTGTGATCACTTAGAGAAAACTGAATATTAGCATGCTAAAGGTCAGGTAACCCACTAACCAATATAACCTCAAACTTTGCATACTTATCTCACTCAAAACTCACACAACCATCTCTCGCACCACAAGCCGCACGCACTTCACAACACTGCAACAACACATAAACTGGAGCAACAGCACACGCGGACTGACACCGATCCAATACCTGCACCAAAGCTCAGTATCTGGTGTATACCGAGCTGAAGCTGCCAACAGAACACCACTCCACTCACTATCCTACTCCCTCTTCACCTTACTAACCTATCCCACCTTATCATTTACAGATCCGCCAGAGCGCCTGGGGACCAATTCCGTTGGTGACGGTGCGCGGTACAAATACCTTTAACATTTAACATGTCTGTGTGGACATTCAAGAAATCCAAGGCAAAACATTGTACCCACAGACCATTATTCCTCACATAGTTTGAGATGGACAATACCGCACAATCTGGATGTGCTGTGGTGGTTGAAGGAGGTGCACTCTAGGAGAAAGATTTGGTGGAGCCTATTTCGATGCCTCACCAGCCCATAAAACGCCCCACCAAATATGTCCCCTACATGCAGTGGTGAGGTTGCAAGTGAGTAAGAATTATGGGTGAAGAGGGCCAAACAGGCCTTTCCTTTAATATTGCTGCACTTCACAGTGATACCAGTAAGTTCGTTTTGCATCAAGCGTTTACCAACTTCCAAATAAATACGATGCAAATGTAAACAAGGTAGGTGATGCCAAAGACAACTGCCATCACATCCTCTCCTTTCCTCTGGTGGAAGGGCCGGCCTTAGCCCTGCAAGCGCCCAGGGGGGAAAACTAAATGTGTGCTCCCCGCCTCATCAAGGCAGCAAATTTGGGGTTGCGGTGGCGCTGCTGCCACACCAAATGAAATGGAAAGTGCCCCGCTCCTGTGCTGGAGTGGGACACTAATCACTTAATTTGAGAGCTGCTGCTACACCAGCAGGGGGCAGCATTTCAAGAACGGCCCCCTGCTGGTGTAGCAGTGGCACTCTATTAAAATGGAAAGAGTGTTTCATTTTAATAGGACACCTTCACTACGCCAGCACGTTAAAGCCCTTGAAAGACTCCAATGAGCTGGCGTGACAGGGGGCTAATGTGGTGCCCCGGGCGACTGCCCAGTTCGCCCATGTCTAAAGGTGGCTCTGTCTAATGGAATGCATAAAAGACCTGTCAAAAACAATACGACTGGCACCAGTGTCACCAGCTTGCAATGCGTTGCTGTCGTAAGGAGTGCACAGAAGAGAAGAGACTTTCTAAAAGGGCCTTCTACTACCACGTGCAATGCTAACTCCTACAGAGAAATGTGTCCAGAATACCTAAACAGACTTGGGAAGCCTTCACAATACAATTATCATATGAACAGACACATTTATTATATATGGGAGAGAGCGCCACCAGTGTACTGGTTCACAAGCAATTGGAATTACATAGCAAATTATCAGGATGCTTTGCAGGAGGTTCTGAACTCCAAAGGCGGGCATAACTACCATGGGTCAGATATACAGATTTAAACACAATCCTGGATTTCAAGGATGTGTGGTGAAAATCCCTCAAGTGTTAACAACAGCTCTAAACCATGGATTAGAGAAGCATATCCACAAGGGATCCAGAACAAGATCCTGACCTATGGGGCGGCACTGGCTTCAGGCAAGGTTTACCTGGCCCTCATATAGGAATATGTTGCTTAGTACATATAGAGCTCAAATCATGTTGCCATTATAGGGGTACTGGAGCAAATGCATAAGCATAAACATACTTTCAAGTTTGCCTTGAGAAATTCTGCTGCAGTAGTTCCGGCATTGCTTCTGCCTAAGATTACATTTACTACTCGGAAGGGGTGTTGCCAGGTCTGGAAAAGATCCGGGGCTACACTAATGTTGGGACTGTCGGGACTCGGGGCTAGCTATCCTTTTGGTTGTAGCCCCTGAGCTTCTATCAGGGGCTACAAGCAAAAGATCCGGGGCTATAACCCCCCCTGATCTCCCCCAGCCACACATCTGCTTCTCAGCTTTATTTGGTTAACTTTGCATTGGCTATAGTTTCTCCATTGACGTTTTGGGCCACTGAGTCCGTTGTGGCCAGCTTTCTTTTTTTTTTTATTTTGGCTTCAGTTGAGTCCTAGATCAATCTGTTTGTTTACAATCTACTTGTCTTGGTGAATTTCTGCCTTTATTGGTGTGGTACAAGCTCAAATATTCTGTCAGGGGGGGAGACTTATTTACATCTTTTAAACATGTACATTTTGTGGGCTTTAATCTCCAGGCATATTGACAAGCTATACAGTGCCTGGTTGTGACAAATCAACTTCCGGAACACCAGTGGTCTAGGGATGAATATCGGTTTCTAAACCATCAATCAGCCCCACACCTCTAGTATGCCAAAAGGGATCCAAACAGATTGGAAACACAAGTCAATTATAAACCTCATTGTCCAATTTTGGTAACGTGGACAGAACGGCAGGCTTAGCTCTGCAAGGTCACGTGGATCATTACCCAATGAGAAAAGGGACTGTCCAATCAAGGTTGTATACAAATATCTACTTTATTATTATCACGACAGACAGTTCCAGCACACTAAAAAATGCAACCCACCCTGTAAAGGAATGCAGAGGACAGACGGTTTCAAAGAAGGAAAAGGGATGCACTCTAGATACTGACAGGAAGGTATTAATTGTAATGGTTCAAGGATACTTGGTTTCAACATAAAGGGAGCAATGGGTCGTAAAATATCACCAGGGGCCTTTGGAGAAGGATCAGAGGGACAGAACCACAATGTACCTTGTGCTTGTAGAAGTTCGTGGTGCTCGACAGCGTAGAGTCGGTGTCAGGGCACTTTAAAGCTTCTGCGACAGAGTTGAAGATGGGAGATAGCTGCAGGTACTAGAGAATAGGCAGTTCGGCGAGTAAGGCTGGATGGACAGCTGCAGGCTGGCCTACACGGTGGCTCTTGGTCAGGAATCATTGTCTCAGTGCTGGTCGAAGGTTCTGAAGCACTGGTCAAGGCATATCAGATGACTTTAGCGACTGCAGCGTAACAGCCAGCGGTGCAGTCAGTTGCAGCTCGAGGGGCTCGACTGGCTCGAAAATGTCCTTTAGGGCCAACATCGGTAGATGCTCATCAGTGGAATCCTCCTAGTTTCTTCACTGGGCTTGTGTTATCCTTTATGATGGACGGCCCAGAGCTGAGAAGAGTGTTGCAGGCAACGGCCTAATTCTTCTTTCGGTTCAGAGACTCTCTGGCACTTCCCACCTAGGAAGCTTGCTTGCACAGCCTAGCAGGGCACGCTGTGTTCTGGCTGAACACCGGTTCTGGAGCTGCTGGAGGGTCCTCTGGATTCAGTATCTCCCTCTGTTCCCTGGGAGATGTTTAGGGAGGGATCTTGCTTCCCTCTTGGAGGTCCTGGCCTTCCTTCAGTGGTGGAAGATGTAAGGCAGACTGTACCTTCAGCCAGGGTCTAATGCTGAATTCTTCTTGCTATGCCTTGCAAAGTCTTCAGATGATCTGCCCAAAAGAGGGGCTCAGTCCTCTTTTAAAGCCAAATGGGCAACAGGGATTCAGTAGGCTAAGCCTACCTTAACAAACCAATCCAGGGTCCCCACCAACAATCTCCTGTTTGCATGAGGTCATAACCATAGTGCTTGGCAACAAAAAAGGTAAAGAGGTGAAAGCATGTAATGCTAAGTCCCACCCATCTTCCTGTCTATTGTGGTTCAAAGGGTCTCTCTGGTTAATTGAGCTCTCTGTGGATCCTGATTAAAGCGGCAGGTCTCCCTTGAAGTTGCGGCGTGACCAGACTTTCTGGCTTCTGCAAACCACATTCTTGTACCTAATGAACGGGGTCCCCATGTGGGGATGACTACTGTAAACAGTTGTCCCAGACATGACAGTACACTGCCCTTGATACTGAGAGCATCAAGTTCATTGACACAGTGCATATCAAAGGTTGTTGGGGTTTCCGGTCTCCTTTGTTTACCTATGAACCAGGCCCTAAGTGAGCCCGTTTGAAGTATACTCTATTAGCGTGATAACTATGTTAATTGCTGTCACCATTTTGCAGGTCTCAACAAAAGGACAGGGCACATCCATGCAGCCTTTGATAGTTAATTAGGCTGGCCATGGCAGGAGGAAGCTTTTGCCCTCCTGCTTCTGAGAGGACAAGGTGTACTCTTGGCAGTCATATACCAACTAAATATGACAGGGGGTCAGCGCCTGTAGGATGTGTCCACCCAGAGTAGACAGGTTTATGTGTATGTCATGTGGCGAACATAGGAACATGTGTGTGGATTAGCCCCATACATGTTTCGGAGGCTGATCTACCATCATTCCATTTCATATAACATTTCAAAAAAGCCCAGGTGAGTGCACACCAAACGTGAGGATGATTGTTTTTCCGTGGGGAGTCCATGGCTTTTGCCTCAGCCTTGGCTCATGAGTTAACACTTAGTGATCTGGCAACTTGTGTTATTGCAGATGTTGCTAGTTTCAATTGTTCTTTGATTCCTTTCTAGTAAGAGTTGCAGCTTTATGAAATCATGAAAGACTATGTTGTGGCTTTTTACTTGGTTGTTTACATTTCTAGTGAAATAAGCCAGTAAGCTATAGTTTCTCTATTAGTAGGTCTACTTAAATGAAGTTTTCTTATGTTTCATGAAAATTAAAGACCGTTTTGTCTATACTTCCAGGTTCATGTTTAATAATATGTACACTATAAGATATTGTTTCTAGCTGTCTTTCCTTGGCTATGATCTATAAATGTCTTCCACATCCCACCATCAGTTAAATAGGCCCATATTTAGTTCCAGCTTTCCCATATATAGAATCTGTCAGTTTGTAGCCTTTCGGGGCCAAGGGCAGTAAGTAGGCGGGATTTACATGCTGTGTTTTCTTGGGCATGGTTTTCTACACGCCTTGGCTCGCCAAGACACTGTGGACGGCTCAAAGTCTGTCCATAATCACTTTGCGCACAAGTCTAGGGTTTTGACAACTAGGGCAAAAGACAAAACCAAAACATGTGAGATGTTTTCCTTGCTTTTCAGGGAGCTTTTGGAAACTTGGAAAATTCGGATTTCTGACATAACCCCATCCCAAATGTTGTTGGGAGCCTAGGGAAGGACGTATATGGGCTTTGATGCATGTGTTTTCTTGGGCATGGCTTCAACATGCCCAGGTTTGCGATGCAGTGAGGAATACCCAGACATACCCTGCTTGCACAGGGAACACCTCCTCTCCAGCTCTCTCTCCTCTTGGTCGCTGAGCCCTATACAATACAGTTGAGCCCCACTACAAATTTGGACCAATTGTACACATAGCTCATCTACCTTATCCTGCTCATGAATTCCTGTGCATCTTACCTATCCCTCATCTCAACTATCACCCGACATTGCTACTCCCTACCACTAATGAATGTTCTATCATACTCCTAATTTGCCTTTCTAACAGGAACATCTTTTTGACGCCATAAACTATGACATGAGGAGCTTTACAAATGCAAGATAACATAACATATCAGTTCCTTCGAGTAAAAATATTTTGATATTTATCATTTCCTTTTTTGATTCTAGAAGGGAATCTGCCCGCAACAAATACAGTCTCATATAAGGGGCCATTAGGTTGACTGCTGGACTTTGAATGATGTTATTCACATCATTGTGTAAAGCAACATAAAGAAGCTATATATCATCAGGCTCCCTTGGATCACATCTACATCTTTTGAATTGCCATATTGTTTCTGACTTGACAATTCTCTGTGAATTAGTTATCGGTGCTTTCTACTAAATGTGCCTGTTATAACGTTAATGTTTGCTGAATTATGTATTAATGTGTATAGTATGTCGATTCAATTATTTTTATTGCGCTACATGGCATGAATTGACTAGTCCACATTTTGAGGGCAACATCTGTTTTAGAAAGGCTCAGCTAAAGCCCATTAGTGAGCATCCAATCCCTTACTTCACTTAGACACGAGGAAGAACCAATACAACGCAATTTTATTCCCCGATACCATGCAATGCTGACAGGGCTAGAAACACTAGAGAAGATCTGGTTATCGACAGCAAATGAGTGGTATTTAAGTACCTATTTGTAAAAAATGGACAATAAAGATTGGATATGAGTGTTAAACAAAAGGGGCGGCAAACGATGGCAGCAATACCTTGGCACAGCAGGCCAAATAAAAGGCAGTTCTATCATTAGATGTTGAGGAGGTGCTCTACTCAGCAATTGACCTTTATGTTCAGGGTTCTTGAAAAAAATGAATGTGAGCTTAGAGATCTTAAGCAGGATTGGGCTTCTCTGCAATGACCCATCAACCCTGGTAGAGGCACATGGGCACCTTTCATGAACATTCCCCTGAGAAGGGTCCAGAGTGGTGAGCACCTTCCCTTTTACTCTTTGCCATTGCATTAGAACACTAGTGCCATGACATAGTTGAAACCTCTGCTGATTGCACTGCTTTATTCAAGCCAACATTCTGGGGCTGGAGTAGCAATTCAGAGCATTTGTCATCTAGAGAAAGATATTTTATAAACTGGGAAACAGGCTGCATTCTGGGAAGGTCCCACTCCTATAGCGTGTACAACTAACAGGCAAAGATTGCGTGAACTGAGAAACAAGCTTCCCTCTGGGAATTTTGCGCCATGCTGTCACTGCATGCTTGAGCAAAAGAAGATTATGTCCGCAGTGCCATCTCTCCTCTTAGTGAGTTTAATCATTTGGTAAGATTTCTCATGTCACCTACAACCTTAATTTCTCCTCCTCCCTTCTTCGCACCCTCTGACCGCCACATCTCTTCCCTCTATTCCTTTGAAGTAGCCTATGGGCACTAGGAGGCACACACCATGCAACCTACCACACTGGCAGCCTCCTTGTCCTCTCCTGCCAACTCATGTCTCTTCATCGTCGCCCCCCTACCCCCCCCCCCAGTCCCTTCTCTCCAAAAGCACTTTCAAACAGACTGTTGGTGATGTAAATCGCTATATAGGCAACCAAACATACATAAATAAACATGCACTTGCAGATAACAATTGGAGGCCCTTCAGACGGCCCCAGAATCTTTGCTTGGTTCACATCATGATTCTGTTCTAACATAGTACAGAGAATGGTGATGGCACAGATTGCCTCTGAAGTGATCCTGGTGGATCCCAGAGCACTCTACTGGTTCATATCAGTGGCAGAGGCCTGGCACACACAGCGCAGGGGCACCCGCGGGTGCAGATGACCGCAGGCAAATGTCCTGGTATGGGATAAAGCATTCCACTCAGAAAGCTAACCTGCACACAAACAAAGGCTTCACTAAATGGGCTCCCAGAGCCTGGGCTGCCTCCCCCACCTTACATCAGTGCCACACCTTCCATCATCTCCTTCCGCAAAAGCCCCTCAACGTACCTCTTTCCCGGCACCCGACCTGCCTGCCCACCTCCCTATCCTTTTCCCATCAAATCTTCCAATCCTGCTCTGAAAACATTGAAACTTCTTTTTAACCTCCTGCCTTTTGAACTTTGTAAAGTGTGTAAGGGCCATCTGGAGAGGGCAAGCACTGTCTAAAAGTTTAAATAATATACAATCAAAGAAAAGCGGAAGCCCACGCTTTCGTTAAGAGACCACCTCACACTTAGGATTCCCACCCCCTGATCAAATCACAATCACACATACCTCTGTACCTGTCCTCATTGTACAGGTTACCAAAACACTACTTAATGAGGCCAGTTCCTCGAAGGCAACTCGTTTTTCATAGAGGTTCACATTCCCTGTAGGATCCTCGTATCCCGGAGACGCTACTCCATAAACGAAGGCAATAAAGAAGAGAGTCTTACTTTTCCAGGTACAGCGGGGACTCTCGGTAGAAGCATTTGTTTTCAGTTTCCATGTGGGTGAGCCGGGTAAAATCGTTGGGGTACACGAAGGAGAGGTACACCTGAGAATGAAAGGAGAGAAAAGCCACTGTGAGAGTCAGACCACATGACTCCTAATACATAGAAAATGAAAGTTTACCATCTTTGTAATTCCAGTACCTCTTGTCCTTCCTCGCTTTCCTGCACAATCTAGTTGGAAACTCCGTCACCGTCTGCTCAGGGACCGAAATTGCACTAAAATAGTACTTTTCCTTTCAAATGCTTTTGAGGCCTCCTAATTACATATCTCGCCCTGTGCACCATACCATCACATTCCTACCCTAGTGATGGCCCCCAACCATCACACCACAGTTGCAGCAGGTGTTTTTCATGCCTTGGTGGGGGTGTTAGGTCTGGAAAAGATCAGGGGCTAAGCTAATGTTGGGACTGGCAGGACTCGGGGCTAGCTATTGCCTTTTGATTGTAGCCCCTGAGCTTCTATCCGGGGCTACAACCAAAAGACCCGGGGCTATAGCCCCCTCAGCCCCCCCCCTAGTAACGCTGTGTGGGAATGGGTCGGTGGTGTTGTGAGGATATGAAGCAAGGGTTAAGAATACCTGAATTATCATGACTGCAATTGTTATGTGTCTTCTTGTATCCCTCCTTGCCAACATGGCTGAGACAGACAACCTGAGAGGGAAACTGCATGCTCAGAACCAACTATCAAGCAGGCAAAGGGAAAAGCATCGGCTGACCAAAAATAAACTTCACAGCTGAGTGAGGTGTCCAGACCACAATGTCAGCAGAAAGCGCGGTGGAACATATTTTCAAAATATGTTAATGCGCCTGGACAGTCAAAGTTGCTGCATTTATTGGAAAATGCTTGCACTGACACGATCTTCACATATTTATGCAACAACAAGAAACACAAGGAACAGTCTGTCAGTGGTTGGCTGGAATGCATTGCTGCTACAGGTAAGATCCCGAAAACAACAAAGATGACCAGAGCTCAACAAAATCTTGGTACTTTCAAAGTAATGCCTAAAACATCACAAATCAATCACTGCGAGGCCTGGGTCGAAACATGGGAGCATAAATGGGCTTCTATCAGCAAAAAGAAGCAGCTTGGGCTTTTGTGTAGGCATTGGAAAGGCGCTTGTCAGGCGCTGCCATATGTATTTACAACGCGCCTGTACACAAGTGTTTCTAGGTGCGTGTTTCTGCCGTAGTGGTATTAACACGAATTGATGGTAGCAAGGGCAAAATGTTGCAAGTACCTGGGCATCTAATGCCTGGCAAATGCCTAATACTTGTACACAAGGCAAAACTGTTGGCTTTGTCAATGCGTGTTTTAACAGGACTTCAGTGTCGGGCACGCATAGTGCTTATAAATATAAATCAAGTGGCTGAAAGCAGACCTGCTTAGGAAACTATTATTGTATCAGGAGAGGTAAGTTATTAACTCTTGGAAGAGTGCTTTGAGAAAACACTGGCAGGGACTTTGAGTGCAAAGTTTGATGGTAAAGCGTGATGAAAGGGAGCGCAAAGAGTTATGATATGATGTGGCATTTTTAACACGCCTATACACGTGTTTCATGAGGAAGTGTTTTGGGTGGGGAGGGGCAGGAACTGGGTGAGAATGGCCATAAGGACTAGCATGGCCATAGGCATTCAACGGGTTGGCAAATAACCAGACAGCACCTACATGCTATGTGTCCCTCCTCACATGCCATTCCTCCCCATCTGTACTCTAATGCAATAGTTTCAGCTTGTAGGTGGCAAGCACCACCCAATAGCCCAAACTAAAAATGATTTGCGACTTAAAAATGAACCATAAAGAGTACAACTTAGTCTCTGTAAAAAGCAGCAACAAACTCTTTACAGGGCATGGCCTGAAGTTCACCGATTATTCCTGCAGCTGTTATGGCTGCAAAAACAATGGGCCTCATTACGAGTCACCCGGTCTGGAAATACCGGTTGTGGTAAACCCGCCGCCACCGTTGTTTCCAGACCGGGTGATCTTAAGTTCTGCAGGTGGGAGGTGTCATTCCCGCCAGGTCTGACCTGGTGGGTTTAACACCACCCGCCTGCAGGCGGACGTGGAAACACCGGCACTATCTTGAGATGGTGCTGGTGTTTCCGCTTCCCCATGGAGTCCTATAGGTCTCCATGGGAATGGGGATTTACCGAATTCCGCCTCCGGAATTCCCGGGTCACTGGGGTCGTAATGCCCCGGTAATTCAGGGAATCACAGAGGCAGAATGGTAATACGAGTCCGGCGGTAACCTGCTGGAATTTCAGGCACGGTTACCGCCAGAATCGTAATGAGGCCCAATGTCTTCTTAAAAGTCCAGACAGTAACATAGTTCTTGGTATTGGTTGTGAATGCCAAGGATTGCAAACACGAAATTCTTCCTCAATAGGTGTGGACAACTATGCATCCTATTGACCTACTGGACACTGATCAGTGTGGCCATATGAAAATGTTATAGAATAAGGAACCAGTTCAAATCAGAAAGTCGTAAAACGGGTCTGAGACATTGAGTTCTTTAGCCCAATGAACACTTTGGGCAGGGGCTCTTGCCCCTTCCGGTGATCTAAGATGAGCCCTTTACTGGAGCCTCCAAATGCACCTATTTCTGAAGCTCTGATGTAACTCGTGAAGGGTGATGTTGAAGACATCCTCATGGAAGGACCATGACATCCCGCAGTGTAAATATTGTCTATGGTGGTGTGTAGGCACTGCTGACTGAATTATGATGTTCAGATAGAATATTTAGTGTTTTAAATTATTTCTATGGGGTGAAGCCTACTGTTCAGTACCACTGTGCTGGGTACTTAAAGTTGCGAAGAAGAGACCAAGGCTTATGAGCTATTGGTCTGGACCGCACACCCTTTAGCCCAAGAAGGGTAAATCTGTTCTTTCAAGTTTCTATTGTTGCCAAAATATCGAAACAAAGGTAAATATGGAAGTTCTTTCAAGTTCTTTGATGTGTAAACAGAGTGTAAACCCATAGACACTCCTTCGGCCTTGGATCTAGCAGGGGTCTCGATCACAGATTGGTTTATATGAAGCTGTCTCGCTGCCTCTTTGCGAGCATCAAGCCTAGACAAATCTTACAAGATGTTCTGTATTCCAAGCTATACCTTCTCGGGCATACATATTGCTAATCATAGCAGCCAACGCATTCACCTGTTTAAAAGCCAGACCAGCACTTAGAACTTCTTGTTCCTGGTCTCCCAGGATTTACATTATTCATCAGTAACTACAGAAGCTGGAAGATCAGGGGCTTTCCCCTTTCCTGTGGCAGCAGAAAAACTGCGGGTTGAGCAGAAACGATGATTAGATATGATAAACCTATTGGATTTATACTTAAGAATCAAGGACTCTGGGAATCGTTGGCATTTTTCAGACTTCTGTGGCAGGCTAGAAAAGTAAAAATGTGGTCCCAGGTAAAGAGGAAGATGGATCGCGTTACAGTATCTAAGAGAACAAACCTGGACTTGCTGGATTGTACAACATTTTCTATCATGATCCTTTGTGGGTTTAGCTACAACTAAATCATAACACTTGCAGGAATTGATGGAGTCCTCTACCCCACCTGAAGGGGATTGCGTGCCAACAGAAGTGTGATCACTAGGTCACTTGAAGAGGAAAGCACCAGAATTCGTAGGAGCAGCAGCAATAGGAAGGGTCACAGCAGGAGATGAAGGTGTGTCTGGGGTCACCGGCAAGGAGAAGGCATCGGCTGGTGAGAAACATTCTCTTGAGATTTCCCAACACAAGCCTCGAGCTCTTCTATGTGTGTACCCCTGCTTATATCATGCCCATGTGCTCTTGAGTTTCATTCTGAGTGCAAAAGAAACCATGGTTGTGAAGAACGTTCCCTGTCATTCAATCTCTGCAAGTCACACCTTCATAAATATAAGAGCTGTAACGGCAGACTCATTGCAATTGGCATCGTTACCCGTTTGTAAAATACCTTTGCCTTCATGTGGGCAAAGTAGATGGTTCATGTTTTGTTGCTGTGAACTAGATTGCTATTCCTAGGATGTTATAGTTGTGTACATCTTTTAACAACCAGTTTCAGAGTTGATAGCAACCCTTTCATAAACACAATTTACTTGAAGGTTATGTGTTTTCCTTTTATACTGAATGAGTTTGGGTGGTCTTAATCAGGTTTTCATTAGGTCCTTAGAAAAACCCATGTTTTCAGTGTAAGTGGTTAGGGAAATAGTTCACTTATTGTAAAGGAGGTTTCCACATTCTGTGCAGAAGTGGCTGGAGAGGGGTAGTCCAAGGGAAGCAGCCTAGTCCAAGGTGCAGACACTAGTTCTAAGGCTTTTGATCACCATTGGCGTATTCCCTTACTGAAAGGATCTGGGTGGAGCCTGGTTAATCCCAGTATACTTCAGACCTTTTCCTTTCTGTACTTGTGATTCGGGCCTCCCCACAACATGGAGATTGCGACTCATTACAAGTTGGGGAATTTTGAAATATCACCTGTTTCACCACACAAGTCCAGTGTAGGCCTTGAGATCCATATGTTAAAAACACATCAGGTTGTAAGTGGAGGTCCTCCCCCCATTTAAAATAGCGGTATTCACCTAGGAGGAATTACTGTCCACAACGGTGTCCAATGAGACTCCAAAACCAGGAATATCGTGAATTCTGTGATCAATTATCATCACTGTAATTGATTTGGGTCGTATTAGCAAAGCCAATAAGCAGACCCGTAATTAAGACCTCTGCAGTTTTATTTTTTGTTTTTGTTTAAAAATAACAAAGCATCACAGCAACAATTACTTTCCTGGGTACTGGGTAAAATGCAGGATAAAGTGTAGGGTACTGGGAAAATTAACCAGTGGGCAGAATGTATAGACACACTGACATCCAAGTGGTGGACTAGGGCAGGCCAAAACTGGTACAGGTGTGGAATGGAAGATAGTGAAACATTATCAGCTACTATATTCTAATTGGGTTTATGCTTAAGAGTTAAATCTTCTTATCAGCTGGCATTTTCAATCCTCTGTATCCTTGATCCTGCAAGGCCAGCATCCGGGAAAGCCTATCTCCTTCCTCATAAATATTGGTTATATTTTATGTTTAGTGATTAATAATAGTCTAAACAGTTACTGCTAGCATTCTCAATGTTTTTATACTTTGTTTTTTATAGTTAGTAACTGTAACCTTTCTTCAAACATGTCTATTACAGAGAAATATTTGATGTACTGTTGACCCAGACTTGATCACCGATCTTGCAAGGCATTGTAGGGAAAGCCCCTGAAAGCTCACACCAGAAAAAATACAACCGCTAGGGAAAAAGGCCCAAGACACCTCATGCAGGGATAACAAGTATTTTATTCCTAAATGTGCCAACTAAGAGCTCTGCGGCTGCCGAACGTTCTGCCAAAATCTGCATGAGCAGGACATTAAGAAGGTACATCAAGTCATCAGTGACATCCTCAAATAGAGTAGGAACACGCAAGGCTGGTTGGTGAGACCCATAAATAGGCTGTCTGCTCCATAGGGGATGCCAGGTCATTGGTCCCAGCCCCTTCTGTCCATCATCTTCCACGTGGGTGATGCTGCAGTTGTCATCGGTCATGGGATGGTGGCTAATTGGCAATTTGAGTGCAAAGTAAACAATACATCTCTATGTAGCAGTGCACATGGTACAAGCAGACAGGGGCCCGGGGGGCGGTGGGGGAGCCGAGATCATACCAACTCACAAACTTCATTCAAACCAGACAGGCCGGCACCTCCCCAAGGTCTTTCACCCTTGCTCCCTCCATGCACCTCACAGCACAAATCACTTGACCCAGAAGTTAAGGCGAGAAAGCCCTGCTTTTTGATCTTTCTTGAACGATCGGGGGTCTAACAGGTTCATGATCAGTGGTCTGGGACTGGCGGGTATCTTGGAATTCAGGGGTCCTAAGGCTAGGGTATTTGTGTGCAATAACCTAGAATTGGGACAGGTGGGGGTCAGAGGCATGTGCCCTCTTTCTTGTGGGATTGTATCATACACAGACACTCAGCCTTCCTCCCTTGGCCTTGCAGGGCACATTCTTCCCAGAGCACGAATACTGGCAACCTTTAGGACAATTAAGGGTTTTTGGATCTCTGCTGCTCGGACTTTTCTCTTTAGTGCCCAGTATACAACCTATTCTTTTCCTGAAGTCTACGGCCTAGCCCTGGAATTCTGGCTGCCGCGCTGCATTTAAGCCTTGTGTTTCACTATGGCTGCTAATATCTAAGATGGCATTTGTTCCCGCATGTGCACCACATCTATGAAGCATGCAATAATGTGATCGTGCAAAGGCCTCTAAGAGCACACTCCTCCCACATAGTCTCTTATATTACATATCACAGCCTTTGCCTTCTTCTGAACCGCTTCAGGGTGTGGGATGGTCGTCTCCCCTTCCCAACAGCATTTCTTGTTAATGTTAACCTTACATATCTTAGCGTCACATAAAGCAATTGTCCCTCATATTATCACCAATAATGAATGTGCGCATTTTTTAATAGTGAGAGATAAGCTTGTTTGCTATGGTGAAGCAGTAGCTGGAGTTAAATGCTTGTTGGCAAATACACAGAAAATCATTAAGAATAACAAAAAGTTTCACTCTTTGAAAAGGTGAAGGCTTTATATGATGTCTTATTATAACTGTGAGCCAGCCAGTAAGGAGAATGCAACCTTTTCACGGATTATGTGAATTTGGTAGTAGCTGCACCCCTTTCATTGGCTGCCATTAACCTTGTGGCACTTAGACTCCTCCACACCACGTGAGCCTCTGCCATACAGTTCAGCAGCCAATTGGTTTTAGGGGCTGCCACTGTGACAACACCTGGCGACACAACCAGGCTAAACTATTCATTTTATCAAAGCTGAGAGTTTTCGCTCCATAGAAACACAAATGATTTGACAGCTGCGTGCCTTGTGTTGGAGTTGGGTAAGTCCCAAAATAAGGGAAAGGGCAAACAAAGCAGAGCGTTATTAGAGAACCTGTACACAGGTGCAAGTGCTATTCCTCTAGAGCAAAAATTACCCTAGTGCAAAAAAGAAAAGCTATTCGTTTAATGCATTTTTGCAACATTTTTGCAACAGGACACTAGCAGGATTAGGACAAACATTGCCCTGATGTATAAAATGTATTAAAGGAATATGTATTATGAACTAGGACAATGTTTGTACTAATGGTAATTGTACTTGTACTAGTGCAAATTGCATGTAAAACAACCCAGGGTGTCTGCACCAGTGATCTGCCAGATGACTCCCAAGAGTCTTGTGCAGTTTCCTGCTCCAAATAAGTAACAGACCCACTCAATAGAAGATTACAGCTGTGTAAAACAAAGTGCAAGCTGTGGACCTCCTTCAACCTCAAGAAGGAACAAGGTACTTACCTGTAACTCTTGTTCTTCAGCATGGGTCTTGCATGGATTCACATGCTCATGACCGTTCCCCATTGTCAGACTGGGAATCCTCAATACATTTAAAGCAGTTTAGATGTAAGATAAAAACTGCTTGTTTGCTGTATAGCCTATCAGTGTCACTTTAGGTCATACTGCCCCAGCCAATGACATCCATCCTCCTAAGCTCGGCCCCTGGTGGCCATCTTCAGATTTGGTAGTGCACGTGAAGTGGCAGTATGATCCAAGAAGAGCCAAAGCGGGGAAGGGGGGAGGGTTCCCACGTGAATCGCTTCAAGACCCATGCTGGAGAACAAAAGCTACAGGTAAATAACTTGTTTTTTTCTCCTGCATGGGGTCTTGCATGGATTCGCAACTGGAGGAGTCAAGGCTAACAGAAGCAATACACGTACCCCTGGAACAGACTCACCTCAAACAAACAGGTTGCGCAGAACTGCTTGCCCGACTCTGGACTCCTCTGTGGAATCCCTGTGAACACAGTACAATCTTGTGAAGGTGTGGGCAGACCTCCATGTAGCATCCATGCAGATGTCGAGCAGTGGAACAGCAGAGAGAAACGCTGTCGTTGCTGCGATGGCTCTAGTGGAATAGGCCTGGAAGCGGTCTCTTGGCCAGATGATGGCAATGCATGATACAGCCGGAGAGACAGTTGAGACGTCTTTCAAAAGTACTTTGTGCGTGCAATGTTAAACTTCAGAGCACGCACAACGTCCAGCGAATAAAACGCCCCTTCAGCAGATGAAGAAGGATTTATGAAAAAAACCGGTAGAACCAAAGGATCGTTAAGATGAGTCTGATGGTACCTTTGGCATGAAGGAGGGATGAGTTCACAGAACCACCTTGGCTGAGTGGAATGACAAATATGGAGGTTTACAGGAGAGAGCCTGCATTTCCCAGACCCGCCTGGCTGAGGTGAATACCACCAGGAAGGCGGTCTTCTAGGATAGAAACTTCAAAGTAGCTTGATGCATTGGTTCAAATGGGGCCCCCATTAGTTTGGACAGTATTACGTCCAGCTTCCACACCGGGGCAGGCACCTAAACCAGAGCGAATGTTCTGAAAAGGCCTTTAAGGATCTACTTAATGAGCCTGTGCTACGACAGGGAGAGCCTCCCTGGAGTCCGGGTGTACCTGGATAGGGTGGCTAGGTGTACTTTGATAGATGAATGGACAATTCAGGCCTTAGCCAGCGATAGCAGGTATGGGAGAAGATGCTGCACTGTTACGCGCAGCAGAGAAATCCTCTGTGGTCGGCACCACACTGTAAAGCGCTTCCACTAGTGTTTGTAGCAAGCAAGCGTAGAGGGAGCCCTGGCCTTGGCCAGAATCTTCTTGCATTCCAAAGACAGTAAGACGTGTCCAAATTCTAGGGCTGCAGGAGTCTGGCTGTGACGTTCAGAGCCGCTTGTCATGGTGCAGGATTGACCCTCCTTCTCTGGTGACGAGGTCAGGAAGTGGAGGCAGTTTGATAGCTGGAGCCACCGACAGATGGAGAAGGTACAAGTACCAGATCTGCCTGCGCCACACTGGTGCAATGAAGATCCTCTTGAAGTGGCAACGTCTGAGTGTGTTGATCCCTCATAGCAACAGCGTGGGAAAGTGTACAGGAAGAGGCCCTCCCAAGGGAACGAGAAAGGTGTCCCCAGACTCCTTGGTTTGGGATATCTGCTGGCAAACCTCTGACACTTGGCGCTGGTAGCTGCAGCAAAAAGGTTGATTTGAGGGTGACCCCACTCGTAGAAGAGACGATCCACTTGCGCTTGCTGAAACTCCCATTTGTGGCAAGACCGTTTTGGACGCCTGCCAGGTGAAATGGGATGAGCAACAAGCGTTGAGCAATGGCCCAGCGCCACAGTTTCTGTGCCTTCAGGGAAAGCGCGGGGGAGCGCATCCCCCTGTTTTCTGTCCCTGCCACTGGTAGGCATAAAGTGGCAGTATACCATGAAGAATTTTCACAATAATAGACAAAAAAGAGAGGAAAACGATTGGATTTCGAGAAGAGAAACACAAGGACTCCCAACACAAACAACGTGCCGTAAAAATCTGAAGCTGGCCACCAGTGGTGGAGCTTAGTAGGACGGGTATCATTGGCTGGGTCATTATGACACAAAGTGACGCTGATAGGATACAGAGAAGACTAGCAGTTTTTAGCAAAAGCTAAACTGCTTTAACTGTACCGAAGATTCTCAGCCAGACGATGGGGAATATTCATGAGCATGTGAATTCATGCAAAACCCCATGATGGAGAAGTAGAGTACCTACCTACCCAACAGGTACCCTAAAAGGAAATGCAAAAAGTCTCACCAATACTGTAAATATGCTGTGAAGAATGGAGAGTCATTAAAATATCTATTTTATGTCTGTCCACCGCAGGAATCGTGCAAGAAAGCGTGCAAGAAATCATTCATTTTGTTTCATTTGTTAACCTGAATCCATCGAATTACGTGTTCATTCACTTGTAGGAATGTTTCTGTATTAGAATGTATCCGGGAGATATGTATGGGGAGCACATTTTTGCATATTTTTCATTTTTTATATGGCTTTTTTGTATAGAATTATTTTTTTATTGTAACAATGTATTTAAAAAGTCATTACGAAAGCATTTGTTTTTAAACAATAAATCCTACATTATTCAATCTGTTTGTACCACAGACTATTTTATGACAGACTCTGCCAGCTCTTTGTAAAGCCCTAAGCACTGGACTACTTCAGAAGTAGCAGGCACTATGTTACCGGTACAGACTGTGTTTTAGATGCTGTTGGTATTCCCCTGCCCCTCCCCCTTTATACACAGGGTATGGTGTAGGGATAAAGAGGGTGGAGGAGGCATTGTTAAGGATGGTCCAGGGGCACGCCCTGCAACCAAAAATAAAAGTTGACTGACACTGGAGGCTTTCATTGCTTGTAGCTTTTTGGAACAACTGGTCCTACAACATAGATCTGGCGACGTATGGCTTCTGCTGGAGATGTTTTGCTTGCAAGGTTACCAGTTCGAAGTCAAGAATGCAGCTTCTGCTCTTTGGCCACAATGTTCTCACCCAACCACACTAACACTACCTGGGGCTCTGCTAGCCCATGTTTCATGTAGTACTGCTTTCTTCATCCCTGTGGTGTTGATCCAATATTCAGTTTTGATGCAGAATCTTCCACAAGAATCTGGAAATGTGTAGAACCGTGCCTAGGTCCTGGTTTGTCTAATGGGAGAGGAGCTTGGAGGGCTATACCACCTGCTAAGAGGAATACTGCTCAGTAATTAGTTCCTTCACTCCTGATGCCTGCTGTGGAGATGAGCAGTTCCCCTGCTTGGCCACAGAAGAAGTGCCTTGGGCACTTCTTCTGGACGTCGTCCATGTTTTTCAGTGTAAGATAGTAAACCTCATTTGTCAGAGTCCTCATGCCTTCTTATTGCTCGGCTCCAAGTTGTTCTACGGTGCAGTCTCTGGCCCTCATTATAACTTTGCTGATCCAGAATAAATGCCTGTAATTCCGGCAATGGCATTTTTTCTGGACCAGTGAAACACCAGTTTGCTGGTGGGGGCCACAGATCTTCCGGGAGGCCTCACCTGCCGGTAGATCAGGCCCCTACCGGCAAAGAAATGCCTGAATCAGGTGCCGGTGATTCAAGCAATCCAATCCAATGGGACTCCATTGAATGGGAACTTACTGCTGTCTTCACTGACCGTAATATCCTGGTAATGCCGGGACATTGGGCGGTGGAGACCGTAGGGCCAATTTGCCAGTTATCCAGCCAGAATTACCAGCAGGGTCCCGGCAAACTCGTAATGAGGGCCTCTGTCTTGCTTAACTCCACTGTCAATTACCTAAAGAAGCTCTTCTTGGCACTGTATGGTCTACCAATGCTGTTTTTCCACGGATCTCTCACTCTGGAGTTCATGGAAGGAAGTCTCCCTAATTCATCCCCTGGGCTTCCTCCTTTCTGACCTCCCAAAACCAAAATCAGGCTTTAGCCGATAGCTGGGGTGACAGGATCCTGCAGGTTCTCTGATATATAGTAGCCTGAATCTTGCAAAACACCAACACCGACCCCAAACTACAGGGCGTGAGTGGGGAAGATGTGGGCATTAAGTGTTTAGGGAGAGGGAGTGTCCGGTAAATCGGGGGACCGAGCTACGCATTTTCCATTTCTTTTTTTTTTAAAGAGCAAAGTAGGGATTCGTCCAGTTCGGAATTTGAGCATGGATCCGGAAAAGACAGACTTGGTGATAGCCAAGATCATTTTCCTGGACATCAAGGATTGTCTCCAGTATTCATGTAAACAACTTGGGTCCCAATGCACAGCAAGCTCAGGACCAACATCTGGGTATACCCATCCACCTCGCAATAACTATTGGCAACCTGAAAGAGTGATGGCTGGAACATTTTGAATGAATCATAAGCTCTGGCATTACCCTGGGAAAACATCCAGACCGCTATGTTCCAGCCAGCCATGCCATTAGAGAAGCAGAAAGATCCTATGCAAATCAGGCTTGGCCCTGCTCTAAAAGGGGACAGCGCAGCCCAAACTGCTACGTCACATCCCTTTTGCATTAGACCAGAAGCAACCCCAGACATGTTTCGCCTCAATGGGCATCATCAGTGAGGTATCTTGCGTCTCTTAGCACAGCAAACCCAGGACCTATCTCTGGACATGTTTTGGCTTAATTGAACATTATCAGTGAGGTGTATGTTTGGGTCTACAGGCAGAGCAGGAACTGGGTCAGTGTCTAGGCATGTTCTGGTCTCATTTGGCATCATCCGTAAGGAGTAGCTAGGGTCGCCTGTAGGTACAGGGATCTGAGGACCCATGTTTAAGCAAGTTTTGGCCGTGTTGATCATCATCGGAGAGGAGAAGCGAGGGTCTATGCACAGAAAGCTTCGGATCAACGTTTGTGCATGTTCAGGTTGCATGCTTCTCCCATAAGAATTCCTCTAAGTTCAGGTTGATTGCTCCAGGAGATTTGACTCTTCCCCATCAGCCAAACGATGCTCAGTTGGGATACTTGAGCAAAGCAAGCCGAAGAGCACCAATTTTGATTGGGCAATAATACTAAGTAATAGTGTATGTAAATATGTGCTATGTAAAGCTCTTTGGATACAAGCGATATACAAATACATTATTATTATAAGAATAGGGCCACGACCGAGGCAATTCTTCCTTCGCCAACATAACGTATGGTGCTGTTCTGATGAGGGGATTAAATCATGCTTGCTCTAAAGCCAAGGTGCTGTACAGACGAGCAAACTTTGCACCTCTGGATTCCAGTGGTGTAGTGGTGAGTGGAAAGATCAGGAAACTTGACATCTCCTTCCGCCTTCGGAGAGGCCAAAGAGAAATCTGTCACAAAGAAGTCCCTTATTACTCAAGTGGAAACCCAATGACAAGAGTGCATGGCCTGCTCCTCGCCCCCATGTGACCCCATGCGTCTAGTATTATTTTGAGAGCCAGGAGAAGTGTAAAGGAGTACTTTAAAGGTGATGTTTGTACTGGAATGACGATTTCTTATGATGTAGCCTTAAATAAGAGCTCTGCAACCTGTGGCATAAAAGTGGTTTTGGAGTACGACTCCCATGATGCATGACCATTGAATGCATTGGCTAATGCAGATAGAGAGTCAAAGATTGGAGATCCCGGTCTTAAATGATTTTGCAGTCTTCCAAAGAAACAACAGCATGAGAGTACGGTCATGGCTCAGCGCGGGAGCAGTGGGGGCCATGGCCGGTGCAAGGATTTTGGGGAGCCAAGTGCGGCACATTAAATGCAGGGCCCCTTAATTAGAATTTTATGCCAGCACAGGAAGTGACATCACAGGAAGCAACATCACAAGGGGAAAGAGTTACTTGCCTGTAAACATAGTTCTTCATAATTTGAAGGTTGCCTCAGAATGTGACATTGCAGAAAATGAAAATAAAAGGTACATAAAACACTTACTTAAAATAGGTTTTGCCTATAAATTGAGAGCACTTTCCTACAGCACATGCACTGCCATGGAAGCCTGCCACTAACCGATCAGTCTTGGACATGCAAGTTCCATCCCAGAGACTTTTCTTCAGATTCATCAGTTGCAAGTCTAAAATAGGAAATGCACACCTGTGTCGTTTGTGTGCGCAATAACTTGATTTGTTTCCCAGCAAGCAGGGCCGGCCTCAAGGGCAGCAGCGCCCTGGGCGAATTGGTGCCCCCCTCGCCCCTGGTTAACAGGGGGCGGGGCGGAAGGGGGCGGGGCCAGGATGGGCCACTTTTTTATTTTTTTACTTTTTGTGTTGGCGAGGAGGATAAATAGGGCGCGTTAGCACCCCATTGTCATTGAATGAGCCTGCCGCCGCGGGTTCATTCAATGACAATGAGGCGCCTGCCACTACGCCAGCTCGGGGGAGCCCTTGAAAGACTTCCCCAAGTAGGCGTGGTGTGGGGCCAATGGCGCCTTTTCTTATGAAAAGTGCCCACGGCGGAGGGGCGCATTTAAATGCACCCGCCGCCGTGGGCACATTTTACAGTAAAAGGCCGCCTGCTGCGCCTTCTCCCACAACGCCAGCTCAGGGGAGCCCTTGAAAGACTCCCCCGAGCTGACGTGGCGGGGGCTAATGGCGCCCTGGGGGGGTGTGGCGCCCTGGGCGGTCACCCGTCTCGCCCCACCTAAGGCCGGCTCTGCCAGCATGTTGTGTGAAAGCGCTATCCTCTCACTGCCATTCCAATCTCATTCTGCATCAAACATGTCAGTATAAAAACAAGCATTGGCAATGCAAGAATTTGGCTTTTGTGCAGGCATGGAAAAGGCATTTGCCATGCACTGTCCAGTGGTATTAACTGGCCATTGATTGTAGCAGATGCAAAATGGTGCGAGTACCTGGCATATAACAGCAGTGCCTGGCAAAGGCCTAATGTATATACACAACACAAAACTGTTTTGAAAGGACACAGAGTGGTTAGAAATAATGGTCGAAGGAAGACCTGTATAATACATTTTTATTACACCAGAAGCATGTTTACAGCACAAATTAAGTCAACTATGAGAAGACTACGGTGAAAAAAACCCTGTCAGGCACTTTGAGCATGCCGGTTGATGGTACGGCTTTATAAACCCATCTAAGGTGGTGTTTTGGGTCAGGAGGGGAAAGAAGTGGGTGTGAATGGCCATAGGGATTAGCATGGCCATGGGCAGTCAAAAGGCCAAACTGTTGGCATTACCAATGCTTGCTGACGGAGGCTGTGCAAATCGTTTCACGCAACGAGGGCTAATTTGGAAAACAAAAACAATCCCAAATTGCAGTTGTGGATGTATGCACTTGTATAATATAAAAGATCACGTTCTTAACGACAACATATTTCACTGATCAAGTGTAAGGTACACCTAAAGCAAAATCAGGTTAAGTGCTCTGCTATCAGAAAGCAATTTATTGGCAACAAGGAAATATGTAAATGTGCAGTTTGGGGTGTAATAGTTGAAGTTTAAAAATTACATAACTTATGTCATGCAAAATGATAAGCTGAAGAACTTCTGAAGATATTCAACGCATGATGGTGTCTGTGAGGAGAGGGTGTGTGTGGCAAAGGTTTTCTCTCACCCACACACACGCAACTAGGTTAGATCCTCTACCGAGATTATCAACACTTCTATGCGGAAAATGCGTGTTGTTATCCCCTTTAAGCAATCCGATTCCATCTGCCCTTTACCTTTAAACTATGGCAGGCGCCGCCCCTTAGTGGGGGTTGCCCAGCCCAGCTCCTTCCCTCTCCTCGGATATGTCAGGAGGGAGCGGGGGGCGCACTTGGGTAGGCCCGCCCCAGAAGAGAACAGCGGGGGGGGGATAGAAAGGCAGGGCAGGCAACCGAGGGAGAGGAGGCCCCTTTCACTTTCCCTCGGTACCTGCTCCCGCCATAGCACACATTTCGTTTTGAAGGAAGGGACGTTGGATTTCGGGCCGCGGTCGGAGTGGAAGTGGGAGGTCGGGCGGCGTCGCAGGCGTGCCACGAGAAGTCGTTTTGACCAGGAAGAAGGGCGTTCGAGCGAAGCAGATTTCGGTTCCTGCCGGAGAAAGGAGGTAAATGAGAGCTTGTAGGACGCGGCGTTAACGTGTAGAGGTAGGGTTGGGTGCGTGGTTGTAAGGGGCCCGGGAGAGTGCGCCTTTCCGGGAAAAGAGGGAATACACGCCAGGCGGGGTCCAAGCTAGGATAGGGCAATATGCTCTCTGTTCAGGGCGGTCGCTCCCCGTTCACAGGGTCAAGCTGGCTGTTATCGGCTCGTATAATTTAGCATTCAACGATGCCCAAATTGGAGCTGGGGTGTTGCGTCGCCTGTGCCGCTGTTTAGTCAGGCACTGAGGAGTTTTTCTTCTCGGGGTGGGCGGGGGGGTTGGTGGCCTTGCTGCGACACGGGTGGAGGGCGCAGTCACGTTAGCATTTCATGGATGGTCTAAACGAAGCTGGGAGGAGACTAGCGCAAGGCGCGACGGGAGGGTACATTTAACGGCCTCCGCGCCACGTGCCATTTTCTAATTTTGTCATACTAGAACCGGGGGACCAGGCAATGTCGATGCTACAAGGTGCGCAACGGGAGGTGTATTTAGGGCTGCCGCGTCTTTGATTCAACTTTCGGCTCTGGGTTTTTCTGTTTTGTTTTATGGTCATAAGGAAGATGGGGGACCAGCGAATACCTATTATTACAATGTGCGTGACACGAGTCAGTGTTTATGGCCGCCGCGCCACGTGTTCAATTTTGCTTGTTCACCATTGCTGTTTTCCACGATGGCCGCCGCGCCACCGTTTTAAGGTGGTATATACGCTGCATGCGTGGCTTCGTTTGGTGGGCTATGTGACCATGATGGGGCTTGGGGTGGGGGGGAGGAGGGCAGCCGCGGCTGTGGGGTTTTGTTTCTGTTCATCTGTGTCGAGGTGAGGCTGGGGGATTGGGGCAGGGTCCATTGTGGTAACGCGTGCGACGCAGGTCAGCGTTTGACGGCCGCCGCGCCACGTGTTCAACTCTGGCTTCACCGCCACTACTGTTTTCCATGGTGGCCCGCAGCACAGTTTTGCTGTGGAGTGTGCGCGTTTGGAGGGCTGTGTGGTCAAGGGGGTGGGTTGGGGCAGAGGGGGGCGGCCGCAGCCATGGGGTGGGTTCTTTGGTATATGGTCGGGGCGAAGCTGGGGGATTGGTGCGATGTCCGCTTTTGGCAGCGTGCGTGACACAAGTCAGGTTTGATGGCCGCACGCCACGTGGTCAACTTTGGCTCGTTCAGTATTGCTGTTTTCTGTGATGGCCGCCGCGCCACTGTTTTGCAGTGTCGTGCGCGCAGCATGCCCTGCATCGTTTGCTGTTTTCTGTGATGGCCGCCGCGCCACCGTTCTGCAGTGTTGGGTGCGCAGCATGCATTGCATCGTTTGTTGGCCTGTGCGACCAGGAAGGGGTTTGGGGGGGGGCAGCGGCAGCCGCATGGGTTGGTGGCGGCTTTGTGGTAATGCACGCTACTGTTGTGGGTCGCGAGTTTGCGGCTGTGGGAGTGGGTGCGAGTGGTGTAGTTGGGAGGGATGGTGGCGCAGCTTTGGGGCAAGGGGATAAGTTGCGCCGCCAGGCGGGGGGAAGCTGCCGGGGGGGTGGCCTTGGGCACGGACGGATGGGAAGAAGTTCATGCTGCTGCAGGCATGCCCCACGGGGCCGGGTAGAGGTTTGCAATTTGGAGAGAATGTAATGCAGCTTGAAATGATTCGTGATAGGATGCTTGGTTTGTATGGCACCGGGAAACATTATGTTTGGCGGTAGGGCGGGAAGCCGTGGTGCGGTTCGTAGATTGTTTGTCGGTTGCGTTGATGCACGAGTAGATTTTGATGCATGATACATGTCGCGCGGTGCGTATAGGGATGCATTGTTTATCGCTTGTATGGGAATCCGAGGGCAGTTCTTGTTAGGGGTAGGGTGGGCCTTGCCAACTACGCACTACAGGAATGTGCAGCGTGGTGTTGATGGGCATCGACCATGCATTCAGTTTGTGAGGCAATGTTTGCTAGTAACGCCACATGCGTCTTATGCAATAGTGAATCTATAACACACGTATAAACAAGCGGCAGTATGTTCATGGTGGAAGCCGTTGATTCAGTGTTTCGTGGTCAGGAACGCTTCATGTTAGCAACAAAACCGTGGGAAAGAACGAGGCGGTCCCAGTTGGGATGTGAAGCCGATTATTATGATCTACGGACACCTTCAAGGAGTAGACTAGAATTAAATGAAATGTGCGCAGGGGCAGAGGGGGGCGTTGTGCTGTACGGGTACATATAGGTGGGAAGCCAGCAGTTAGGGCATGCGGGCACGCTAAACGAGCGGGAGGAGAATTACATTAATATTGGCATCCCCTGGTGTATTATATGCCGGCACACGTTGATGTCCAGACAGGGTTAGGGCCTTTTTGTCTGCCGATTGCCATGCGTACAGGCACGCCCGAATTGTATTATCGATATTGCACTTGCTGTTTTAGGCGTTCACGCAAGATCAGGTGGGTAGCAAGTGCTCATGGCTGGCCCTGGTGCCTTAGGGGGGGTGTGCAGAGGGGAAGGGGCAGGTACTAAGGGGCAATGTCTAGGGTATTTACCTATGCCTCCGCTGGAAGTTCCTGCCGGGGGTTTGCTGAGGGTTTGGGGTTTGTGAGGTTGAATAGGCCCCAGGATGCATAGTACAGGGCTGCTGGGTGGGCCTCTGCATTTACTAAAGGGGTTTTAGGAAGGCCCTATCGGGGAAGTAGATGGCTGGTACCCATACATTTACCAAGAGGTGCCGGAATTCGAGGCGATGACCTGTTATTGCGTGTCTTGTCAAAGCAAGCCAATGAGACGGCAACACATTATAAGCCTTTGTTTGTTCCGGTGCCTGCAAAGGGGTCTGTCGTGTCACAAGGACTGATACGGTGCGAGGCACAAAGTGCAGAGTCTGTGCAACACGTTCAAATATTTCGCTTGTTTGGTTTCACTGTTGGCTATGTTGGCCGCCGCGCCACTTTTGTTGCAGTTACCGTATACGCTACATGATTTTCCAGTCAAGGGCCGCCGCGCCACGTGTCTATGTTCCGCCTGTTTGTTACAAATGTCTTATGTGACACGTACAATTTGTCTCCAACCAGGTCACCATGTCGGTTCAAGCGAACGCAGTCAACCCGGGGCTCGACGTCATAGAGGTTGTGCTAGTGGAGGACGGGCATACGGAGGAGGTGGTAGCGGGATCATCATCTACGGGGCGTGGAATGGATATGCAATCTTGGGCGGAATACTCTGCCCGAGTGGAAGTATTATGGTGGCAGGCAGCCATAGCAAGGATGGGGGGGCCAACTTTGGCCAACAAAAACACAACCCCTGGGCACAACCCCGAGCCTGGAAGAACTGCCCTTGAGGCGAAGGAACTGACAAGCAACGAGGGCACCAACGGACCAGACCTTCTGCCACCAAGTGGCGGTCAGGAAGTGTGCCCTCCATGTAAGAGAACGGCTAAAACAAGCGCGGGCCCACACCAGAAGAAAACTAAAAGGGACTTGGAGGAGGAATTAGCGGCATTAAAGGTTTTATTGGGAGCGACACCCGCAGGCCCCACCGGCACCCCAATGGTACCACCGCACACGCCGCAACCGCCCAATGCCGTGTCCAAGGCTCCGCCCAAACCTGTGACCCCCCTGGATAGGGAGGTCAGGCCGGTCGCGAACAACGTGCCCTTGATCAGTGATGGTGAGTCTGAATACACAAGATTGTTGATGCGGTGATAGCAGCACAGGGGACAAAGACCTCACCGGCTCCCAAAGTAATCAACAATACAGGGCCAGTCACCTCGGGCGCAAGCAATGTGTGGCGGGGGACGGGGCAAGGGGCAATAAACGGCAGGCCGTCCGCCAGCGCAGCAGCTGGTACCAGGGTGGGCACGCTGGCTAATCAAGAACTGGGGGGGTCAGGCACAAGGAACCACACCAAATTGCCAGCGGTGACGGAGGGAGACTATTCTTCTTGGCTCCTCCCAGAATGGGTGAGAAATCAGATATGGGCGGGGAAATTCATAGCCATACTCTCCATCCTCGAACACGAAATGAAAGGTCAGGATACATTGCAAGTATGGCTGGGAGAGAGACGGTCAAAGCCAGAAAAAGAGTAAGACCTGCAGAAACCCTGGCAAACTGGCTGGCAGCCTTCAAAATACTGGCCCAAACAATTTATCATAAAGACCCAACTGCGGTTCCAGCTCTGATGAGTTACAGGGCGCGTGTCATACACAAGCAAAATCAACTAGGCGGCAACAAGTGGTTCTTGAGGGACCAGCGTTTCCGCCCCAGAATGGAGCATGACCCTGGCCTTAAATGGTACCACAAGTTGGGGGAAGACTGGCTGGGGTCATCCAGGGGCACTATTGAACAGGCAGACTGTACAATAGTCCTGGCAGGAGTTCGCAACAATTTCCAGACAGACTTAAGTGAAGGTCTCTCCCTAGCTGGGACGAGATTTACTATGGCACCTATAACCCCCAAACCAGGGGCGGCAAGGGAGGGCAAAGCCGGCCCACCCGCATGGGGAAATAACATGTTGCCTCAACCCGGCCGGTCAATCACGGGACCAACACATACGGCATCCACACAAGGGACAGCAAGGCCGGGAGGTGGAGTGCCCCCGAATCATCCCAACGGGAGGCCCCGCTCTACTGCAGATTTTATAATGAGGGGTTTTGCAATTGGGGCACTAACTGGAAATTCAGACATGCATGCTCCCTGTGTGGGGCACAAGGGCACTCAGCACGAGGCTGCAGGGCCCGGCCGGCGGCGAACGAACAATCAAAGCAGGCGCATTAGGGCTGCCCCAGAAGGGGGCATCAGGCCTCAGGCTACATATTCCTGTTATTGCTGTCATTTACAATGTCCTAGTAATGCTGTACATTAAAATAAACAATTTTTCCTTAAGGTGACTTTGATTCTGGTACATCAAGGAGCCAATGGGCAAGGACAGTCACACATGCCGGAGCAGGCAAGCACAGCCGCAAGGGTAATGATGGGGGTCAAGGGGCCAAGGGTGGGGCGGGGGAGGGGGACCCGGCAATGGTCTGGACAGCAAAGGGTCCTCCCCCATCAAGGTCGACAGTCTGCTCACTTGGTTATCAAGGTACCCTCTGTCTCAGGAAAGGGACCTACTGGCTGAGGGTTTCCTACATGGGTTACGCATCCCTTACAAAGGGCCCATAGGAGCCCGAACAGCGAACAAGGAACAAGTAACTTACCTGTATCTGTTGTTCTCCAGCATGGGTCTGGCATGGATTCACATGCTCATGAATATTCCCCGTCGTCAGGCTGGGAATCCTCGGTAAAGAAAAAACCAGTATCAGTTTCGTTTCTGATCTGTCTTTCGTAGTAATAACCAATCACTGGTCTCTGCGTCATACTGACCACAGCCAATGACTGCCCTCTACCTAAGCACCGCCTCTGGCAGCCATCTTCAGATTTGGAAGCACGTGAAGTGGCAGTATGACCAAGTGAAGAGCCGCAGAGGGGTAGGCGGGAGGGTTCGCATGTGAATCCATGCCAGACCCATGCTGGAGAACAACAGTTACAGGTAAGTAACTTGTTCCTTCTCCAGCTTGGGGTCTGGCATGGATTCACATGCTCATGAATAAAGAATACATAGCAGTACACACATGCACAACCACGGGAGGTGGCAAAGGCTCAACATTAAGCATTGCATCAAACTCAACATTAAGCATCTTACCTCCCCACCAGGCTCACCTCAGGCGAACAGGTTGCGCAGCACTGCTTGGCCGACCCTGGACTCCTCCCTGGAATCCCGATCGACGCAGTAGAACTTCGTGAAGGTGTGCGTCGACCTCCACGTAGCAGCCCTGCAAATGTCCAGCAGGGGCACACCAGAAAGGAACGCCGTGGTAGCTGCGATCGCTCTGGTGGAATGGGCTCTCGGACGGCCAGGCAGCGGTCGGTTTGCCAACCGATGACAGTACATGATACAGCCGGAGAGCCATCTGGAAATGGAAGCCTTCGAGAGAGCCTTCCCCTGATTGACAGGTCCAAAGTTCACAAAGAGTTGTGACGTCTTCCGAAAACACTTTGTGCGGTCCACGTAGAACTTCAGCGCTCTAGCCACATCCAGCGAGTGCAAAGTTCTCTCAGCCGGCGACGAAGGCGACGGGAAGAATACAGGCAACACCAAGGGTTCGTTGAGGTGAAGTCCGACGGTACCTTGGGCATGAAGGAGGGGTGCGTCCTGAGCACTACCCTCGTGTCGTGAAAAGTCAAGTACGGGGCCTTGCAGGAAAGGGCCTGGATCTCTCCCACCCGTCATGCGGAGGTGATGGCCACAAGAAACGCTGTTTTCCACGACAGAAACTTCAACGGGGCCGAGTGCAGAGGCTCGAACGGAGGTCCCATGAGCTTGGTCAGCACCACGTTGAGCTCCCACGCCGGGGCCGGAGCCTTCACCGGCGGGAACGATCTGAACAGTCCCTTCATGAACTCTTTCACCAGACGATGAGACCACAAGGACGTCCGCCCCGTGGTTCTGGTGTATCGGGAGATCGCAGCAAGATGAATCTTGATGGACGCGTGTGCCAGTCCAGCTTTGGGCAGCGTCAGCAGGTACGGCAGTACTTGGGGAGCCGTAATCCGTAGAGGGTTAATCTTCTGTGCGTGGCACCAGACAGAGAACCTCTTCCATTTGTGTCCGTAGCATTTAAGAGTCGAGGACGCCCTGGCCTTTGCAAGAACCTCTCTGCAGTCGGCCGGTATGTCGTATCCTCCAAACTCTAGCGCTGCAGGAGCCAGGCCTGCAAGTTCAGCGATTTCGGGTCGTGGTGGAGGGTGGCGCCTCTTTCCCTGGAGAGCAGATCCGCGTCCACCGGCAGCTTGATTGGCGGGGACGCTGACAAGTCCAGAAGGTCCGGGAACCATATCTGCCTCGGCCACGCAGGTGCGACGAGGATCATCCTGCACCGTGACCTCTTGAGCTGGTTGACGAGCCGGATTAGCAGTGGCAAAGGAGGGAACGCGTAGAGGAACAGGCCCTCCCAGGGGAACGAGAAAGCATCGCCCATGCTCCTCGCCTGGGGAAACCTGCTGGCGAACCTCCGGCACTTGGAGTTCGTCGCCGTCGCGAACAGGTCGATCTGGGGTGTGCCCCACCGTCGGAAGAGGCGATCCACTAGATCCTGCCGTAGTTCCCACTCGTGGCACGAGCGCAGCTCCCTGCTGAGTGAGTCGGCGATGGTGTTTTTTATCCCTGCCAGATGAAACGGCACCAGAAACATCCTTTGGGCGACGGCCCAATGCCACAGGTCCTGCGCCTCCTTGGACAGTGCTGGGGACCTGGTTCCGCCCTGTTTCCTGATGTAAAACATGGTGGTGGTGTTGTCGGTGAAGATCCTCACCACCTTGCCCTTGAGGGACGGAAGGAAGGACCTGAGGGCCCAAAACACTGCACGGAGCTCCAGGACGTTGATATGTAAGGATTTCTCCGTCGGGAGCCAAAAGCCTCTTGCGTGCAGATTTTCGGTGTGCGCTCCCCACCCTTCCAGGGAGGCATCCGTGGTCACTGTCTCCTGGTGGGCTGGGGTCTGGAAGTCCATGCCCGCCGTCAGATGCGCGCGGGTGCCCCACCACCGGATCGCTCGTCGGAAACTCTCGTCGAGTGTGATTCTTTCCTCGAAGCTGCCCGTCGTTTGGATCCAGCGCGCGTCCAGGAACTCCTGCAACGGGCGCATCCGGAGCCTGCACATGGGAATGAGGTAGATGCAGGAAGACATCATTCCGAGAAGGGACTTGATGGACCTCACCTTGGCCGCGTCGGCCACCAACATCCGCTGCACCTTGCCCAGGATGGTCCTGGTCCTCTCCTCCGACGGGGCGGCCAGAAGGGACACTGTGTTGAGCCTCGCTCCCAGAAACAGAGCGTCCTGCGCGGGTACCAGGTGGGATTTGGCGTAGTTCACGGAGAATCCCAGGTCCGTGAGAAGTTGGACGGTCCTTGCCGTGTGAACCACGGCGAGCTCCCTTGTCTTGGCTCGGATGAGCCAGTCGTCCAGGTAGGGGTAGACGTGGATCCCTTCGCGGCGCAGCTGCGCCGCCACCGGTGCGAGGCACTTGGTGAACACCCTGGGTGCCGACCGTAGTCCGAAGGGGAGGGCTTTGAACTGGTAATGACGCCCTTGGACCACAAACCTGAGGAATTTTCGGTGCCCCTTCAGGATGGGAAGATGGAAGTAGGCATCCTCCAAATCCAACGACGACAGGAAGTCTCCTTCCTCCAGCTGACCCAGGACGTGCTGGAGGGTGACCATCCGGAACTTTTGCGCCTTGATGAACTTGTTCAGACGTCGCAGGTCCAGGATGGGGCCCCATCCCCCCGTCTTCTTCTTCACGAGGAAGTATCTCGAGTAAACTCCGGAGCCCCGAAGCCTCTTTGGGACGAGTTCGATGGCGCCCTTCCTGAGCATCGCCTTTACCTCCAGGAGAAGTTGAGGGACGTGAAGTTCTTTCCTGGCCACGGGGGGGACGCGCGGACACTTTCTTTGAAACTCGAGCGCGTGGCCCCGGGCCAAGGCGTCCAGCACCCAACGGTCGGTGGAGATGGACTCCCACACGCTGACGAAGCTCGCCAGCCGGCCTCCCACCGGGGTGCTTCGGTGGGGGCCCGACCCCACGGCCGGTTCAATCCTGCTTCGACGAGGCTTTGCCGCCTTGTCCTTGGCGACGACGGCGGGGTCCGCCAGACTTGCCTCGTCCTCTGTAGGCCTCCTGAGACGACGAGCGGGCCGCTTGACGGTAGGAGGAGAAACCGCCGCCGGAACCTTTGGAGGCGCCCTTGCCTCCGCTGCTCCGAAAGGGCGTCCGTCGTTGTTGCAGAACTCCAAGGGCCCGGGCCGTCTCGGTGTCCGCTTTAATGGCCTGAAGGGAATCGTCCACTGTTTTCCCAAACAGGTTGTTCCCATCGAAGGGCATGTCCAGGACTCTGGTCTGAACGTCTTGACGGAAGTCCGTAGCCTTGAGCCATCCACGCCGCCTAAGGCAAACGCCGTTGCCCAACTGGCGGAACCCAGTGTCGGCGATGTCCGTCGCAACGGTAATGGCGTGGTCCGAAGCCACCTCACCTTCCTGCAGGATCTCCAGGGCCTCTGCCCTCTTGTCGTCCGGCAAGAAGTCCAGCAGGGGAGCCAGTTTGTACCAGAGCTCCCTGTCGTATCGGGCCACGATAGCCAAGGCGTTGGCAGCTTTAATCGTCGTCGCTGCAGACGAGATGACCCTGCGTCCCATAGCGTCCAATTTCTTTCCTTCGCCGTCCGGTGGGGAAGTCGATGTGGAGGCCGCCCCCCCCCCCCCGCTTTCTGCCTGGCCGCCGCGGAGACGACGGAGTCCGGGGTAGGCTGCGCCCGGAGGCACAGGGGGGCCGTGTCCGGGACCCGGTACTTTTTCTCGTACCGGTCTCTTCTAGCTGGCGTCGTGGAAGGGTTCTTGAGGAGGGTGAGGCCCTCATCCCAAATGTCGTCCAATAGAGGCACTGCGAGGACAGTCTTCCTCTTGGCCTCGCGCCGCTGATAAAGGAAACCTTCCTTCTTCTCCTCAGGGCAGAGTTGGAAAAGCTCGGATGCCCTTGCGATCATGGAGTGGAACGATCCAATCTCGTCGGGCGGAGAAGCCCTGGTGGGAGGCGACGACGGTACATCCTCGTCGTATACCTCGTCGTCCGTACTCGTCGCTGCTGTGTCAGTCCCCGTATCATCCCCTCGGGTGGACGGGGAGGAGGGCTGGAAGGGGCGCGACAGCTGAAAAGGAGGAGGAGGGTGGATCCTTCTTTTCTTGGTAGGGGGAACCCCAGAAGGTCCCGGTTCTGGGTCCCCCGACGGGAGAGGTTCCGTCGGCAACGGTAGTCTCGTCCTTATCTCTGAGCATAAGGACTGTATAGCCAACAAAATGGCCGCCGAGCTGTCTCGCGGCGCTGGCAGAGGGGAATCCGGCGGGCGATCAGGGGCCCCGTCGGTACCCTCGACGATGTCGTCGTCACCTGCGTCGGGATCCATCCCGACGGGCCGGTCTTCTTCCACGCCGAGGCCGTGGCTTAAGACCTCGACCAGCTCCTCCTCCGAGGTTGAGGCCGAATCTATGACGATGCCCTGCCCCCCCTTTTTCTTCCCCACGGGGGATTTCACGGGGGTCCCATCGATGGGCACAAAAGAGGACTCCCTCCGAGGTGGCAGGGAGACTCTGAGCCCCGAGGTCGCCACCACTGGTGTAGCCTCCACAGGCTGAGCCAGGGCCGCCGCGACAGCTTCGATAGAGGGCTTGGTCGGATGGATTAAGGCCTTCACCACCTTAGGTGCGCTCACCGCCTTATCCTTGAGGGGGGGGGACACTGCCTCGCTCCCCCTCCGCCTTCGAGCTCGACCGGGGCCTCTCCAGCAGCCTCGCCGGGTGCTCGGCCTTCCTCTTACCCGACCCAGAGCGTTGGCTCGTGGTTGATGGTGCCGGGGAGGGTGCGCCCAGCCTGGCGCCCGTAGAGCCCGACCGTTCGGCGCTCCCGGTGCCAGCGGACTCGCGGTGCTTGGCCTTATGTTGGACCCCCGTCGCCGGGGCGTCCTCAAAGGTCTTAGAAGACCGCTCGGATTTCTTCCTCTTCTTCTCGCCGGACGGGCTCTTCCCTTCCAGCCAGTTGGCAAGACGTTGATGGCGGTCCTTCATGGTCCTCTCCGACATGTTGCCGCAAAACGCACAGTCCTTCTCCACGTGCGTCTTGTCCTCATGTAAGCAGTAGAGACAAAAGGAGTGTTCGTCCTCCTTAAAGACGTTCTGGAGCTGGCATCCAGGGCAGATCCTGAACAGCTTTCCGGGCGTCGAGCTTCCCTTCTCCTGGGCCATGTCCGGGCCTGAGAAACTTCTGGAGTCCTCCAAAAGCGTAGCTCGACGAAATCTTCACCCTTGAGGGGCGCAGACGAATCCGACATGGGTCCCCGTTGATCGGATGGAGAGTCGGTGGAGCTTGAGGCTCTTTTGACCGAAAAAACGAAGTTTTTGAGAAAAAACGTGAAAAAATAGCACTAACGCTCGAGAGCAATAGCACGAGGATCCCAACACATGAACGTGCGGTAAAAATCTGAAGATGGCTGCCAGAGGCGGTGCTTAGGTAGAGGGCAGTCATTGGCTGTGGTCAGTATGACGCAGAGACCAGTGATTGGTTATTACTACGAAAGACAGATCAGAAACGAAACTGATACTGGTTTTTTCTTTACCGAGGATTCCCAGCCTGACGACGGGGAATATTCATGAGCATCTGAATCCATGCCAGACCCCATGCTGGAGAACTCCAAATCTATCAGCGAGTGGCCCGACGTGGCCAGGGATAAGATCAGCAAGGAAATCGCATTGGGCAGGATAGCAGGTCCATACCGAGTTGCCCCATTGAGCAACCTCATCATCTCGCCATTGGGGATTGTACCTAAAAAGGAAAGTGGGAAATTCCTCCTCATCCACAACCTTTCGCACCCAAAAGGCGGGGGGGAGGGGGGTCGGTCAACGACTGGTTGGACGAGGCAGATTGTTCTGTGTCATACACCTCTTTTGATTAAGCCGTGAGCCTGGCACGAATAGCGGGAAGAGGGGCTCTGCTGGCAAAGGTGGACATAGAGGCAACTTTCAGATTGCTCCCGGTGCACCCGGATAGTTTTTTCCTATTGGGTTTTCAATTGCAGGGACAGGTGTATGTCGACAAATGCATGCCAATGGGGTCAGCTCTTTCCTTGAATGGGCACTGAACAAACTAGAGAGCAGGGGGGGCAAAATGCACTATCTGGATGACTTTTTGTTTGTGGGTAGGAGGGATTCAGACGTCTGCACTGCACTATTAACGAAGTTCATGTCATTGGCAACGGAACTGGGGGTACCGCTAGCAGGCGACAAAACGCAAGGGCCATGCACAAAGCTAACCTACCTGGGGATCGAGATAGACACTGAGGAAGGGGCGTGCCGCTTACCTGGGGATAAGATTGAGGAGTTCATTGGGGACATCAACGCAGCCTTATCCAGCGACAGAGCCACAGTCAAGGCCATTCAATCCCTGGTAGGCAAATTCAACTTTGCCGCCAGTGTCATACCGGCGGGAAGGGTATTTGCAAGGAGACTGGCGGCAGCAACGGGGGGCAAGGCCAAGGGTTGGCACAAGATACGCATGGGGTCAGGCTTGAAAGAGGACCCCAAGGTATGGCACACGTTTCTGAGAGGGTTCAATGGGGTATGCTTATGGCAGGCACCATGGACGGCCTGTACACAGCTACAGCTGTTCACTGACGCGGCAGGCCGGGTAGGCTTTGGGGCCATCTTGGGGAGGGAAGGGTGCAGGGGTGACTGGCCAACAAGTTGGAGAAGGAAGGGCCTATGTAATAATATCACTGTGCTGGAATTATTCCCGGTGGTCGCAGCACTGCACATTTGGACGCGCGAATTAACGAATAAACGACTGGTGGTATGGTCCGATAATATGGCAGTAGTACAGGCAGTAAACACTTATTCAGCACGATACCCTGCCACCCTGTGCTTGCTGCGCCACCTGGTCCGCATATGCCTAAACATAAACGCAGCGGTGAAAGCGCGCCACGTACTGGGGTAGCTAACACAGCGGCTGATTCTCTTTCTCGTTCGCAGATGACACGATTCAGGAAAGCGCATCCGCAAGCACAGCCCAACATGACTCCGTTCAACAACCAGCTGTGGCAGCTAGTGAGTTGAGACAAGGAATGCGACAGCTAGCGCCAAGAGCGCTGGCCGGAAGCACAAGAGCCCGTTACAGGGCCAACTTTAGCACTTTCCTTGAGATCTCAAAGCACTTGGCGGGAGCCAGCGAGGGGGAGCGGGTGGACAGTTTTGCGCTATGGGCCAAAGGGGCGGGTAAAACAAGGTCATGGCTGGCGGCCCACCTCAGCGCGTGGCATTACACAGCCAACTAGCAGGTGGCCGTGATCCAACAAAAGGCTTCCTGGTGAGGGCTGCATTGAAAGGTTGGGACAGGGACAGGGGGTCCCCGCAACCATCTACAGTGAGGAAACCCATCGATTTCGAATTACTACAGAAGGTCATGACCGCAACAGCAAACGAGAGCACTATGTTCAAAGCATGTTTTTCCTTGGCTTTTTTCGGGGCACTAAGCGTCAGCGAGTTGGTGGCAAAAGCAAAGATTGACCACGACCACAGGGCCCCGTTAATTGGGGACGTGCAGTTATTTAACGAGAAGCTATTTGTCATGATAAGGCTATCCAAAACAGACCAAAGGGCCAAGGGCTGCGAATTGGTTTTAGCAAAACTGGGCCACGAAGCTTTTTGCCTGGTCGCAAACATGGCAGCATATATAGTGAACAGGGGGGGGGGGCGGGATATCTGTTCCCGCGTGAGGATGGAGTCCCACTCACCAAGTTCCAATTTAGACGAGTGCTGGAGGCATCCTTGGCAAGTTCCGGCAAGGACCCGGCACACTATTCGACCCACTCATTCCACATAGGCGCTGCTACAGCGAGCAGGGAGGGGTTGGGCGAGGACATGATCAAAAAGATTGGGAGGTGGGATTCTGACAAATATAAACTCCTCGGGGGGGGGGGGGTGGTCGATTCTGCGGTGCCACGAGTTAGACCCTACCTAATCAAATATGACTTCTCATGTCTCCACAGAAGCCACCAGGGTATGGGTCGTGGGACACTCCTTCGTGAGTAGGGCGGCGGCCAGGGCACGGACGGCTCTTAGGGACAGCAACTTGAGCCTCCGAAATACTCAGATCAGGTGGATCGCCAGGGCCGGCCTCCAGTGCACACAACTGTGGGCTATATTGGAACAGGCGGCACAGCAACACCCTTTACCCGACATTTTGTTGCTACATATTGGGGGCAATGACCTGGTGGACAAAAGTAGAAGGGGTTTGACGGAGCTCTTGCGGTCACTTTTGACCAGGATTGGGGGTGGGTGTTCCAGGATTGCGAAGTGATGTGGTCGGAGATAATACCAAGGCATGTGTGGAGGGGGCGTTACGCCACGGGGCGATAGAGGAGGCAAGGAAAAAGACCAACTGCCGGATGGGGGGTTTCCTGAGAGGCAGAGGCATGGTTTGGGTTCGCCACCCCCTAATTACTCTAAAAGGTTCCCGGTTATTTCGGGGGGGACAAAACGCACTTATCCGAGGTAGGCACCGCACTGATGTCCTTGGAATGGAGAGAGGCCCTAAAGAACGCAGGTTGCACATAACAGTGCGCACGCGCACGTAGCGGTAGGCCCCGTGGAGGGGACGGGACCCCCCCTCCTCACACCAGGGAGGGTGGACCAAGGGGCGCGCAGCATAAAAGCGCCTGGGAAGGGGAGCGTCCTGTGCATGCTGGGGGGAACTCTGCCGCCGGCTGCAAGCAGAGAGTCTTGGAGGAGTCACAGGTCGATCCCTTTAGAAAAACACTGGCAAACCCATAGGGGAATGCTCAGCCAACAGATTAGATATTACGGCGCCCCAGGAGTTCTAGACTCGGGGGAGGCCCTGGGGAAAAAGGGGAGGGATTTAGGGGACTTGGAAGCCATTTCCAACCCAAGATTGCGGGGGGAGGAGGGTGGAAAGAAAATTGGAAAACAAGGTGAAAACCAAAAGGTCTACAAGTGAAGTTGGGGGGGGACCGAGATGAAGGTATGGTGGTACAAGTAGGGTTGCCAAAGAAACAGGTGGGGGTAGGGACAACGGAAGGAAGGATACAAAGAGGGATGTGGGGGGTCAACAAATTGGGCTCGAGGGGTGACAAGAGGGAACAGTAGGGGGAAGTCTTCACAGAAGGAGGGTGACACGAGGGGGGATGGGGGGACCAAGACAGGGATGGAAGGCGAGCAGAGGGAGCAGGGGGGGGGCAGAAAGGTCAGGGGGGGGTTTGGCCTGACACTAAGAAACCAGGGACCTGGAGACGGGGAGGAGCAAGTTAGGGATAGGAATGGGGAGGCCTAGGGTCCATGGAGGATGAGGGGTGGGGGAGCACTGGGCTCGACTTCGTAGGGAGGCCTGGAGGAGAGGGCTTTGCATGTGTTGGGGGGCTCGGCGAAGCCCTGCCCAGGGGACACCAAGGCGGAAGGCGGAACTCGGGGGCGGGGGGGGGGGTCCATGATCACTTGGGGGTTACAGTAGGAGTGGCACAGTTGGGGATGGGGGGACGGATCAGAGTAGTAGGGCTCTAGGACAACTGGACATTGCAAAGCGATGAATGTATAGGCAGGCAGACACGTGTTAGGCCGCACTGGAAGACAGTGACGGCCAGAATGTATAAGTATGTGAGGTATGTGCTGTGTTGGGACACCGGTGATGGTGTCTGTAAAGGAACCTGAATAATAGCTGGGCACCGGGTGGCTGCCTGTTTACCTAGAACCCGACACAGGACACGGTGACGAGTGTCGGGGCGGGGGGGGGGGGACTACCCAACGGGTACCTTAGAGAAAAAAGGGGGGGGGGGGAGTATGAAAACTAACAATCAATGATGCAAGGGGAACATTGAAATGGCCAGGGGTAGCAAGAGGTTGCTAGCAAGGGCCGGGCTCAACCTGAGGCGTCCACCGGACGAGGACGGTATGGGGGGAGGCGGGGGGTGGGCCGGGGCATACCTAGGTAGCCGCACACAGCGTAGAAGAACCTGTGGTGCGGTGTGGTGAATTACGGATCGCCTGTAAGATAACTCCAAGACTTTATGCAAATAAAGCTGCTGTGGCATTAACTCTTCCAACTTTACAAAGAGTCTGCGTGTTATTTCTGATTGACCAAACATTACATGTTCGGGACGGCACAAGGGAGGGGGAGGGGGAGGGGTAGGCCCAAGGGGATAAGACATGAAGGAGGGGGAGAGAGGCGGCACTGGGATGCCCATGCTAAGGCTGTATCACAGTACTGCAATGGCATTAAAGAGGAAGGGCGGGGCGCTTTAGAAGGAAAACAAAATAATAACATTTGCTTTTTTACAGCTTAGAGGTATACTTCTGAGTCGTACTATATTATTTGGCCGATCCTCTGCCCTCCTGTCTCCGTGCTTTCACCTCTGATTCCCGACTCCAGTTGATTTACTTCCTGTTGCCTCCCTCATCCCAGAATGTGTTGATAGTCCTGTCCCTGTCCCTGCCCCCGCCCCCGCCCCGACCAGCCCTGGCCTTGCCTCTCAGATGAGGCTGCTCTAGAGCGCAATAATGCCTAGTAATTTTACTTCTTGAGGTAACATTGCCGGGGGCGTGGGGAAGCTGGAGCAGGTTAGTCAGGAGTTCTCAGACAGACCCCGCAACAGATTTATTTATTTTATTTATTTATAATGTGCAAAAGACGAGAGCCCATGGGCATGGGGGCGCTAAACAATACAAACATACATAAAACAGAAAAAAGATACTGTTAAAACAGGTGGGATGGCTGTTCTGGTGGGTTAGGGGTAGGGTACCTTACCTGCTGCTCTTAAACTGGGTGTCGCAGACGCAGACCAGCAGCAAATCAGGCGGCAGCGCAAGCATTGCTACAGTGCTCCCGCATGCTCCCCCCCTCCCCCATGATTGCACATAACTTTTTAGACCCAGGTAAGCAGCATGGGCCGTCCTTGCGTTTGCTCAGAGTGTACTGCAGCAAGGTTAGCTACTCTGAGTCCATGAGCAAGGCCTATGCGGCAGCCTGCAGGCCTGAAAGCACCCTTAGCGCGGGGCCCCAGGAGCGCGGGGCCAAGTGCAGCTGCACACGCCCAGCGGCGGCACTGCTGGAGGGCATTCAGAAAACAACAGGTTTGTAACACGTGCATTGGTGGCGATTCGTTTTATAGGTCTACTCATGATTTACGACGAAATACAAATAAAATGATTAGCTACTCTTTAACAGTACCCTGTAAAGGCGGATAAATCAAAATACAGCAGCACCATGGTGCCCCGCCAATTAAAAACAGCAGCTGTGTGTGTGCACTCTCTTGGTGTGCATCATGCCAACCCATTTTGTGGCATAGTTGCTACATTGCTGCCCTTGCTGCCCTGCTGGCTATGCCCCATTCCTGATCGTTTAAAGTTTCGTTTATACCTTGAATTACAGGGATGGTTTAAAGATCCTTTACTTGCTAGGTTATCTTCTCTGATTGGGCTTTTCGGTGCATTGGTGTTCTTTAGCAGGAGGCCACTGCCTACAGCAAGTGCCATTAATTGGCTGCATGCCTGGGATTACTTGTCAAACCCTCCCATTAAGGTAGCAGAGCAGGTCCGTGCTCCTGTCCTTATACCCTGCAAGTACTATGTCAATTGGCTTCATTTTATTATTACTTTGTTAATAACAAACGCCTGATCTCTTACCACAGTGATCATCAGACGTCACACTAGTAAGCTATCCTCTGTTTGAAGTTTGCATGGTGGGCTGTTACGTTACTTAACTGTGCTCCGGGCTTTGTTATTTTGTTTCCATTTGTCCTCCTGGCACTGTCAGCCACCTGTGTGATTATGAGTCAGCTTTCTCTCCTTTCATCCTACCTGCCAAGTTTCCCAGTTCCATGATTGACACTTCGAGCCAGTCCTGTTTTTTGCTTCGAATTGCATGCTGGAACTTGTAGTTTTATCTTTTCCCATTACAAGGATGGGCCCACAATTCCTAGCATGCAGTGCGGAAAAAACAGGTCTGGTTTGAAGAGTCCTGCATGCACCTGGGAAACTAAATGTTAAAGGTATTTGTACCGCGCACCGTCACCAACGGAATTGGTCCCCAGGCGCTCAGGCGGATCTGTAAACGATAAAGGTGGGATGGGTTAGTAAGGTGTAGGATAGTGGAGTGGTGTTCTGTTGGCAGCTTCAACTCAGTATACACCGGGTGCTGAGCTTTGGTGCGGGTATCGGATCGGAGTCAGTCCGAGTGTGCTGCTGTTCCGGCTTATGTGGTGTTGCAGTGTTGTGAAGTGCGTGCAGCTTGTTGTGCGAGAGATGGTTGTGTGAGCTTTTTGAGTGAGATAAGTATGCAGAGTTTGAGCTTATATTGGTTAGTGGGTTACCTGACCTTTACCATGCCAACATTCACAGTTTCGTCCGAGTGCGGCACCCGCAGGCCCCCAAACTCCCATCTAGACACGGCGCAGGCCAATGTCCAGGACCCCATCCAGGTGTGGTCATGCCAACATTCACACTATTATCTAGATGTGGCGCAGGCTAGTGTTTAGAGACTCGTCCAGGTGTGGGCATGCCAACATTCACAACTCCATCTGAGCGCCACGCAGGCTGGTGTTCACAACTGTAGGTGTGGCACATGTTAGCATTCATGTTTTTCTAGGCGCGGGCATGTTATCCTTCAATCGATCCTATCCAGATGCGACGCGGGGTCTCCCTAGATGCGTCTGCCGGTCTGGATATGTTCGTCCGGTACGTACAGAGTCACTTGAGGCTTTCGTCTGGGTCTAGGTATGTGGTCAGTCTCTGCAGCCTTCCTTTGTGGCTATTTTCCATGTCGTCTTATGCTCTGTCGAGTGGTTGGTTCTTTGGTTTGAGTGTTTGTCCAATTTGAGAGTGGTCGAGGTTGGAGTTATTTTCGTCATTGTTTTAATGTCTGGGCATTCTAGTGCGTCTTTGTTGTAGTTACGCTTTGAAGAGCCATGATTTGAGGAGTTTCCTGAATGCTAGGTGGTTTGTTGTATTCCGTATATTCTTAGGCAGGTCATTCCAGGTTTTGGGTGCCTGGTGAGAGAAAGACTATCCTCCAAGTTTTTTTCTGTTGTAGGGTTTTGGTTCCAGGCGTATGTCGGTGCTTGATCTTAGTGTTCTTGTCAGTTGGTGTAGGCGTAGTTTGTCGCTTAGGAATTCTGCGCCTTGTTTGTGTATTGCTCTGTGCGTGATGCACATGGCCTTGAACTTTATTTGTTGTTTCAGTGGTAGCCAGTGTAGTTTTTTAGCGCTGGTGTGATGTGTTCTCTTCTGGGTAGCTTGAGGAGGAGTCTGGCTCCTGCATTTTGTATGCGTTGCAGTTTTTTTAAAAGTCGTTCGGGCATGCCCAGGTATAGACTATTGGCATAGTCTACTCTGGACATGATCAGAGCGATGGTGTTTTGTTGGCGAACGACAGGAACGGTAGGATCCTTTTTTCTGCTCGCAGGAGGAAGACACATTTCTTGATTACAGAGTTAACTTGTGACTCCAGAGTGAGGTTATCCATCAGGACCCCTAGGTTTTTTACAGTTGATGATGGTTCCGGTGTTGTGCCGAGCTCTCTTGGCCAGGGGATGTAGTTGGTGTCTCCTCCCTTTTTTGAAACAATCATTATCTCTGTTTTACCTGGGTTGATTTTGAGATGGTTGAGGTTCATCCAGTTGAATATGTCACAAAGGCAATTCTCTAGTGTGGTGTTTTCTTCTCAGGTGCCTTGTATGTTGAAGATTATTTGAGTATCGTCGGCATAGTTGTAGCATGTGAGGCCGAGTTTTTTGATGAGTTTGATTAATAGGTACATGTAGATGTTGAATAGAAGCGTGGAGAAGGATGATCCTTGTGGTACTCCGCACGTGGAGACTCTGGGTTTGGATTTACAAGGTTTCATCCATATTGTTTCTGTTCTGTTTGTTAGGAAGGATTTGATCCATCGTAGGGCAGTGTCTGTTATCCCTAGTCCTTCTAATCTCTTTATGAGGATGGCGTGGTTGACAGTGTCGAAGGCTGCAGACAGATCAAGGAGAATCAGGGCGGTGCTGTTGTCTGAGTCTGCGTTTGTTTTTAGGTCGTCCCATATTGAGAGGAGAGCCGATTCTGTTCCTCTCATAGGTCTGAAGCCAACTTGTGCCTGGTCTAGTAGGCAATGCTCTTCTATGAATTCTTGGGTTATTTGGTAGAGGTACGTTTCTAGCAGTTTGGCTATGTAGGGTATGTTGGAGATGGGTCTGTAGTTAGATATGTCCTCTACGTTTCCTGTTGTGTCTTTGAGTAGCGGCTTGATGTAAGCCGATTTGAAGGCCTGCGGTACTTTACCTGTTGAGATTGAGAGGTTGAGGAGGTTCCTGTGGTATTCCATGGGGGTTCCTTGTTTGAGAATTGTTTTGTATATGTCCGGGGGGCAAGGGTCTTCAGGAGAGCTCGATTTGTTGCTTTGGTTTATCAGTTTGACGAAAGCCTCAACTGATATTTCTGGGAAGTTTCGTAGCTTGTTTGCGTGTTCCTTGTCTGTGTCGGTGGGGTTTGAGCTGTGAACGCTTGGTCTGTTTTGTATGGTGTGTTGGATGGAGGTTATTATGTTTTTGAAGTGGTCTCCGTAGTCCTCGCAAAGTTTTGTCGATGGGATTGGTGTGTTGTTGCAGGCCGGTGGGTTTTTTATTTCGTTTATGATTTTGAATAGTTCTTTTTGAGCGTTTGGTGCTCTGAAGATTCAGTTGTCGTAATGTTTCCGCTTCGCTTTTTGTATTTCCTTTTTATATGCGCGGATCTGTTGTAGGAATTTCAATTTGTTTGCAGTGGTGCTGTTGTTCCTCTATTCAGATTCTAGTTTTTGGTTTTTTCTTTTCATGGCGTTGAGTAGTGGGGTGAACCATTTTGCTGTAGTTTTCTTGCGAGATGGGGTGAAGGACTTTTCTTTGGCGATGCCGTCGAGGGTTGTTGCGATCCAGTTATGAAGTAGGGCAACTTTTTTGTCTATGTCTGCTTCTTCCATGGTTGATGCTTCTGGTTTGATGAGTTCTAGGAGCTCAGTTAGGTTGGAGTTTTTTATGGTTCTCCAATTTCTTTTCATCATGATGGGTTGCTTTTCTTGTTGCTTTTTTGTCAGAGTGGCCGTTGTGATTATGAACGGAATAATGAGGTGGTCGCTCCAAAGTATTTGAATTGGGGGTGTCGTGGTGATGAGATCCTTGTTGGCGAAGATTGCGTCAAGTGTGTGCCCTGCTGAGTGGGTTGCTCCTTTGACTAGTTGTAGGTTCATGGCTGCTAGTTGGGCAGTTAAGGATTTTTGTGTAGTTGTGGTTTCTTCGTCGAACCAGATTTTGAAATCTCAGAGGATGATCAGATGATTATACTTGATGGCTAGGGTAGTGATTGCTTCTGTGAAAGCGTCTACGAAAGTCGCATCGTAGGTTGGTGGTCTGTATATCAGTATGAATTTCAGGTTGGTTTTGGGGTTTACTGAAAGTCATAGTATTAAGGATTCGCATTTATCGATTTTTTGTGGATCTTCCATTTTGATGGCCAGTTGTTCCTTGTGGATGATCGCTAGTCCCCCCACCCCCCTCTTTTAGATTTTCTGTTTGTTTGGATGCATTTGAAGTCTTCAGGCAGGCAGTTGTTGATGGTGATCTTGTAGTTGTCGTCTAGCCATGTTTCGGTTACAAATAGGATGTCTATGCCTCCTTCTGACAGGAGGTCGTATATTTCCGTTGAGTGTTTGGACATTGACCTTGCGTTTATTAGATTACAGTGGATTCTCTGGGTGAGATTTTGTTTTGAGGTTATCTGTTGTTCGAGTTTGTAATTGTCTGTTCGTGGAGTTTCCGCATTGATGTTGTTAGGATGAAGAACGGCGACAGCTGCTTCTTCATTGAAGCGGTCTAGTAAGTTGATAACGGGGCTGATTAGTCTTGGTGTTTCTGCTGTGATGCTACTTGGATGAAGATCAGCGGTGGTTTCTTCATTGGGTCCGATTGTTGGGTGGGAGGTGGCGTTGCTGGCTGTTGGTACTTCGCCATATTGTGCGGGATGTAGTGGAGATCGATGTTGCCCCTCTGTTCTTGTAATGTAAGGGGTGATGGGGTCGGAGCCCTCCCACTCTCTTGTTGAGTGCCCCCGTCTTTTTTCCACGTATATCAGGAAATTCTTTGCATGTTTCAAGGTTTCCGTGTTGAGGTGTCGGTGTACCGTGGTTGTTGTGAGGTAAGGTGTGAGGTATAAGGATTTTTCTCTTGTGGGTTTTGTTCCGGTTGTGGCTGTTTTAGGCGTGTTTTCTTCCAATGGGGTTGTTTCTTGTGGGTTCTGTCGGTGTTGTGTGTTCGCGTCTCTTGTTCCACGATCATGTTCTCTTTCTCGGCGTCCTTTTCCGGTATGGGTCATTTTCCAGTCTAGGTGCAGGCGTGGTATGGTAGTTGGTCCTCTATGCTGTGTTGTGCGGTCGCAGTGAGCTCGGTTTTCCTTCCCTGGATACGCTGGGGTGTTCTCTGGCTCAGTGTTGTTTTCTGTCGGTGGGTGGGGTATGTTTCCTAAGGGTGCACTGTTGGGGGCGGGGGGTAGGGTGGTAACGGTCTGCTGATATGGGATTTAGTTGGGTTAGGTAGTGGTGGGTTTCCGAGATTGGTAGAGTACCGAACTAAGCGCAGTTAGATTATTTGAGAGATCTGTATATTGGGTGAGAGTCCTATCAGTGCAATCTAAGCATAAAACAGTGCCGTTCGGGGACAAGGCCCCTGCTAAGTCTGAGAGACCTGCACAGTGGGAGAGACGTCCACCAGCGCAATCTAAGCACCACACAGTGCAGTTTGGAGATGGAGCCCCTGGTGGACTTGAGACCCGCGCAGTGGGAGAGAGGCCTATCAGTGCAACCTGGCCATCATATAATGCAATTAGGAGATAGAACCCCTGCTACAGCTGAGACCTGTATAGTGGGAGAGAGGCCCATCAATGAAACCTAAACATCATACAATGCAGTTTGGGGAAGGAACCCCTGCTAGATTTGAGAGACCTATATAGTGGGAGAGAGGCCTATCATTGCAACCTAGACATCATACAATGCAATTGGGAGACAGAACCCCTGCTACACCTGAAAGACCTGCATAGTGGGAGAGAGGCCTATCAGTGCAACCCAAACATCCTACAATGCAGTTTGGGGACGGAGCCCCTGCTAGATTTGAGAGACGTGTATAGTAGGGGACAGGCCTATCAGTGCAACCTAAACATCATACAATGCAATTAGGAGACAGAACCCCTGCTAAATTTGAGAGACCTGTATAGTGGGAGAGAGGCCTATCAGTGCAACCTAGACATCATGAAATGCAATCATTTATTTACTTTGGGTTTGGTAAGTGGCTCGGAGTCTGGGGCAGAGTAGTTGCTCTACTCCTGACCCAGGCCACTCCTACCTTACTGGACCTTGTGGATGATGGTTGACGGCTGGCCACTGCTTCCCCTGCAGACATCGGCTGACACTTCTTGGATCCGCCTCTGTCGGAGCCGCCCTTGGCCTTAGGGCCCTTAACCGCAGGGCTGCACGGGCAGAAGGGCTGCCTTGGGGGGACCAGTGATAAGGCTGGGAGGACCAATGAGAGCTGTGCTGGGCGGGTCAGGAGGCGGGAGACCCTGGGTTGTTCAAAGGCAGTGAGCGCCTGCAGCACGGGTCGCTCGACCCCAAACAGAGAAGCAGATCTGATTTTTTTGGAAGGTGCCGGGCTGAGGGGCAAGATGGCCTCACCTGCTGCTGGTCTCCGTGCGTCTGTTGCTGGGGTACAGGGGGACTAGTTCCCTTCTGTTGCCGGTGGCCTTGGAGGCCAATCACAGACCTGGTGGGCGGGAAGGAGGGAGCGGGGGAACAAGGAAGAAGCAAGCGGTGCGCTCGGAGCGCGTTCGCTTTCTTTTGGCCTAAGTGTTTTTTTTTTTGGGGTTTTTTGGAAGGTGCCGGACTGGGGGGCAAGATGGCCTCACCTGCTGCTGGTCTCCGAGCTATGATTCATACGTTAATGACAGTAAACATCAATGCTTCATTTTCCTTATTATAGAATCGTTTCCATTCCCTGGAATTCTAGACACAAACGGTGTCACTGGCCTCTTTTTATTGCTTGCCCTGCTCCTGGACACTAGTGCTTCTTGCCTGTGATTAAGCCATTCCATCTTGAGGGGACTTCCCCTAGACAGGCGCCCTCTCAAGTGAGCTGGAGGTTGGGGGTAGGGGGGAATGAAAATCCCTCACAAAGCAAGACTTACGAACTGCAGTCCTTGGTAGCGAGCGATGGGGAAGTCCTTGACCACGTAGGTGGGGGTGTATGCACAGGGAACCAACACATTGTCAACACGCGACTTGTCAATCAGAGGAGCTGCAAACAGAAGAAGAGCAGAGGACAGGTCAGTATGCAGGGCTCACTGCAGCAGAAATGCAATCACGTACGCTGCGCAAGCCGGTGTGCAACGCACCCTCAGACTGGCGACACCGCACGTCACACCATCAGACTGGCGACACCGCACGTGGCACCATCAGACTGGCGACTGCGCACGTCGCGGCAGTTGAAAATAGGACAACGTGGACGCACATTACAAGGCCTGGAATCTTGACTCAAAAATGGTTACACTCATGCATGCGGGATGCTTTGGACGTAAGAGGGCATGTTGAGGACCAGGCATTGCTATTATATGCCCAGGTTGTCACACTCTTTTCCATCTGTTACCATTGTCTAGCCAGGTAATACCATTATGGAAAATACCTACCCAGTGGTACACAAAAGCCAACACTATTGGCTTTGTCAATTCTTTTTTTTCCCCATTGTGCAGATATGTAATGTTTGTTTGCCAATTATTTTAGAGAGGCACTATGTCAGTGAGCATAGCAAGCAATCTCCACGAAACGCAGGATAATTGGCCCAAATGCTGCATTTTAAAGACTTTTAAATCATTTTTGTCTGCATGGTGTTTGCATCCTTAAGAGCTGTAGCTATTGGGCTTATAAAGCTATGTATAAAATAGCGCTGCTATCTAAGGCACTGGCGATGATCCCAAATGGAGCAAAAATACAAGCTTTTGTCCTAATGTGCATACGGTTAGTGCTTTGCTGAGTGGTGCTAAAGAAGGGGTGAACTTCCAGGGACGACTGCTAGGAGGCACTGTGGAATGTATGGCTTTTTCACTGGAATGACATATTCTACTCTCACATTACGGTTTGTAGTTTTCTTTCCTTGCAATGTTTAAACCCACCATAATACTGATGGTGCTATACAATTGAGACACTTAAGGAAGTTTATAGTGTGGCACTGTAGCCATAAACAGTATTATTCCACGGCAAGAAGAAATGTAATCCATATACTTACATACCTATGAGAATCATTCTGCTTTACAATGGGCAGGACACAATGGGCATGACACTGCCAGCAGCAGAACAAGCCTGGCAAACACACTTTTATTATTATTGGGGTATTTATTGAGCGCAAACCTAGCTTTGGCGCAACAGTGTGCTTTACAATCATAAGGGAAAGAACACATTGAAGGAAGCAGTGAAAAAGGGAGCTAGCAACAGAGGAAGGGGAGGTCGGGCAATGGGATCTACAACCAACCAGCTGAAGAGACCACGGCAAGCTGATCACTCCGACTCACATAGGGTAGGGATCTGAGGGTGTGGGGACTTTGGTGTCAGGTAAGAGCCGTTCCTTCAAGAGGAGGGTCTTAAGTTCCTTCCTGAATTGTAAAAGGGAGAGGGCGGGAAGGAGGTTCCAGAGCCTTGGGGCATAGACAGAAGAAGCCTGGCTTCTTCTTTCCTTTCTGCACTGGAGGAGTACTCTGTGGAATACTTACTTCATGTGGATCAATGGCCCCCAGAGAGGCCGAGTTTCTCAGTGAAGTGGCTTGGGGGCTCTACGACCTTGTAGATGATGCAGCAGAATTTGAAGATGATACAGGCTTGCAGCAAGAGACACTGGTTTGATGAGGGTTGGGTGCTCTATTTGAATTTGCAGAGTCCTTTGATGAATCATGCTGCAGCATGCAGGACACATTTTAGAGGAGCCAGGGTAGTTGCCGGAAGGCCTTCCAAAAGGGCATTGCCACCATCCAAGAGGGAGAGGACCAACTGTTGGACAGATCTGAAGTTGTTTTATGGAATGATTTTCCACAAGAGAAAGTTGCAACCAAGCTGTTTTGCTATGTGATTCTTGAAGGAGCAGTATCTGTCGATGTTCAACCCAACTGACTTTGCGCAAAGGGCCAGCTGGGGTGTGAAGCCCTCAACATTCATAGCAGGAAGCAAGGTCTGGATTTCAGGGAGTTCAGTGGTGTTGGTCAGCAGTAGGAATTTAGTCTTGGAGGGGTCGAGTTTCAGGTAAGCACTGAACATCCACAACTGGATCAATGTGCGGGTATCAGGTAATATTATCCCCACCAAAAGTATTGCAGTATATATGGTCGCCTGGAACACCATAATAATTTGTGGGAGTGGGGGTTGTGGGGGTTTCCCCCGCACATTTAAAAATAATGCAGGGGTTGCGGGGGTCCCCCTCGGAGGGTCAATGCCTCAATATTGCCACAAAAATATGGTGATTATTTTTGTATCGCAATATTTTTGTGGGTTTTTAACACATGGACCCAAAATGCAGCAGTGTAATGCATTTAAAAAATGTAATATCTTTGACTCAAATATGGAGTCTATGTGAAATGCATTCTGCAGTGGTCGAAGTGAGCGGGAGCGGTCGGGAACGGTGCTCCTCTACTTTTTTAAATTACATTTTACAGCTCCTATACATTTACTTTAAAAAGAAACCGTTCCGGAATGGTTTCGTTTTAAAATAAAAGTGTAGGAAGAAGTTGAAACCTTCACTTTCAGTGCAGTGCACTGACCGTTCCCTTAAACAGCAGGTGTACGTGTTTGGGGGGGTTTATTGTGTGTGGGAGGGGTCATGGCAATGGGGTTTGTGGGAAGTGGGTGCAAGCCAGCAGGGAACATAGTTCCACTACTTCTTTTCGTACACTTCGAGCACTGGCGTTCTGATTGCAGCAGTGGACGTTTGCTTCCAATTCTCAGTGAAAGCTTAATTTCTGAAGATCGTCTGCATTTTCTGAAACACTGGAAAAACGTCTTGTTGTTGCCCAGGCCAGTCAAGGTTTGTTGTGAATTACGAAGGAGCCGAAAGCAGTTCTTACGGCTCCCATGAGAAACAGAGAGTGTTTACTTACCACAGTATTCCACAGAGTACATTGTCCGGGTCTCTGTGGAGTGCTATCAGCAGGTGACCTTTCTGGAAAAGTACTAGTCTGTAGTTGTGTAAGTTAAATTGGGGGGCATCAGACGAGGCAGGCAAATTGAGACACACAGCTTCAGCTGAACTGAGAGACGGTAGACATATTGAATCCGGTTCCAGTCCTGTTGTGGTGTCTCTCTGTGCCAAGCCTGGTTTGAGAAGCTGTCCAGTGAAGTTCTTGGCAGGGATGAAGTGGTGCAAACCTATGCCAATGGTGTTGTAACTTTTTTCTAATTCTACATTTTATTTTATAATATTTGAGCTAATAAACGGCCATATAACTGACAGTTTTATAATTACTGCGAGTTAATGTGTTCTTGCGTTACAAGAATACAATGCCTTCCTATTCATTGTGTTGGGGAAACAATAATAAGATATATTGACATCCATGCACCGATATTTGGGAGAGCAAAACAGGCAGGCATGGAGCCAGTGGATGTATTCAGACAGGTGGTGCTAGGTCCATATTCCAAAAGAAATTCAACATTATGTCCCAGGCCTGAGAACCAGACAGCACATAGACGTAACATCTGATTTAAAGGCCAAGGTGCTATGAGGCAACACGGTTTATAGTGTGGATTGTCTTCTTTCTGACTTCCCCTACAACCTTACACTGTCCTTCTCCCTCATTCTTGCTCTCCAATGCCGGTTTGAAAAGGCCTATGAGTGGTGTGTGTGATGTTAAATACTGTATTAGTAACCTATCATGTATACATACATGCATTGTTACATACATGCATGCCTGCATAAATACTAACATGCACAGGTTTTCCAAGGCAGGACTCGGTGTGCTGAGAGGCGCCCAGTCATGCACAACACACAGGAAAGCTGTAGGAGGTGGTGGAAGACATAAGAGGACATCGTGGAGGTACAATAGAACTAACTGCAAATGTAAATGCCCAGGCAAAATGGCTGCTTTCAGAGGAGCATGATGCATGTTAGACTTCTGACAGCACAGAATCACAGGACAGGTGGCTTCCTTCCAGTGGCATGGGTTATATGGCTGCTGCCATCCGGAATCATCCTCTTTTCATCCTTAGTTCATGATTAGCTACTGTACTCATTGTAGATTGTCTTTCATGATTCTATGTCATGCCCAGCCAGTCACTTTAATACATATTCTATCAGCTATTTCTATTTCCTGCTCAGGAATCTGAGGCCCCACCCTATAATATACCATTCAAGTCTGCCCGGACTTTCAACTCAGAATCCTTTGTGTACGTTCTTCTCAGTTGTGAGTTTGAATAAAGACAAGTTTTCTGGCTAGATGTTCTCTTAGCTCTTGATATGCCCGTCTCCTGGATGGATAAACTGTCAGATATGTTTTCAATTCCTGCTCAGTCTCCTACTTGAACATTCTCTCAACGCATGTCTGGTTTCTAATCAGGATACAAAAGGGTGTGACATTTTTTCGTATAGGACTATTTTGGCCGTACCCGAGGTTGGTCTTTGATGCCTATGGTGCCGTATATTTTCATACGTATATTGCATGCATTCATCTTCTAGGTAGTAGTGCTTTTATTAATCAGTTTACAGGTCAATATCAAGTATTTCTTTGTGGTAACTGACCTCATCTTTTCTACATTTAGTATCTGTGGCAGCTCTTCAGTATTTTTCTTTTCTAATACTACTATTCCTCTTCTCCCCTCAGTTCTATGTTAGATGTCTTCCAGTCCTTTGTTTGAGCTTCTGATAGCTATGGGGTTGCTCTCCTGATTGGTTTCACACTCCTTGTCTACCTGAGCTATGCTTTGCTTGTCTTGTGGATTTGTGGCTGCCCTCCTGTCTTCACACTTGGGGTCTACATGAACTATGTTTTGAACGTCTTGTGGAATCGTGGCTGTCCTCCCGGATTCACACTCTGTTTCTAAGTGAGCTATGTTTGAAAAATGTGTGTGTGTTTTTTGGCTGGTCTCCTGGCTTCACTATGTAATGATAGGATTCACTTTATCTTTGCCTCATGGTTGCCGAAGAATGATTCTGGGGTTATTGCCTTCTTAGTTTCTTCCATAGAAGTAACACTATCCAACTTCTAAGGACCTCAGATGGTAGGTTTTTGCCTGACCTATTCAGCACCTCATGGGGCAAGTACTCTCCTTGGCTTCTCAGCACCTAATGCAGTTAGAGCTTGACCTGCCTTCTCAGAGGACAGTGCTTTCCTCTGGATTTCTCCTTCTTTGACCGCTAGTATGCTGCTCTCGGCATCAGCCTTCCAACTCGGAGAATGCAGACTCTCTGTATGTCTTACTCATCTCCCTCAGATAGGGCATTGACCCACCACTCAATCCTCTTCTTGAGTTGAAATAAGCTGCTCTCCTCTGATCTTCCTGACCCCTTTTCCAATATAATCTTGTCGTACGCTCTATTTTCACTACTAGGAGCCAATACCTGCATCCTAAATCAATACGTAAGAGACTAGGACTAAAGAGCAACCCGTGCCCTAAGTAACACAAATCTTGACGTTACGGGATAGGTAAGAGTGACCCACGCTTGGGCCACTGACTCAATGGGTGCACGTACACATGGCACCAAATGTTTACTCCACTCACTATTAAATTCACATTGATACTCCAACTTTTAGATAAAGCATTTCACCGCAATATCTGCTTAACTCACTGGTACCGAATTGTTACTGCCACCTGGCAACATTTGCTCTACAATATCTTTATTAATGAATACTAAGCATCTTTCTAACGCACAAGCATTCCTCTTAATAATGGATCAGCCTCTATCCAGCCCCCCCTTTTTTCAAACAAATTAAGCACTTCTATTTTTCTCCTGACTTTCCAAACAAAAGCATGTTAAGATTTGTCTATTAAGAAAGTATTAACTTAAATAATACTCACTATCTTACTCACTATCTTACTCCGTTTTATCCGACCTCTCTCTCCCCAATCCATACAGTTCTACCAAACGAACAACCCTCCTGAGGAACCAATACTACAGTATTGGAGAAACACGTGTTTCCAGGACCTCAAGGATCTAAAAGAAAGAAAAAGCCCCCATGGTGCAAACAACACTAAAGGAAGTCAATACAAAGGAAAATACTACTAATTAAGAGGCAAAAACCTGCCAAAAGCCAACAACAAGGACCTCAAGGATCCAAATAATGCCCCTACTGTGCAAATACTACTAAGGGAAACCAAACCTTCAAACTTTGCCTTGAGCCTTACTCCATCCCTCCCTTCTGTGAATTCAACATTAGGGTCTAGGATTAAGCCTTATTTTGCAATATGATTTAAGTTCTCTTTTGATTGGATCACCAATAAATATAACAATTGACAAACCTGCATGCTCTTGTTTGTCATTCATACTTTTTTGATCAATCCCAGTCTGTTGGCGCAATTCAGGTAATATATTTTTCTCACTTTCAGTCTTTTGCACCCATTGGGCAACCTCAATGGTATTATTAACTTGCAGCCACCGACACCCTAGCTTATAAGACCTATAGCCAATATTTATGAGCTTCCTGTAAAGATTGCGTTTAGGTTGCAAACTATCATTTCACATGTTATTAGAGTACACAGCAGTCCCTCTTTTACAAGACCAGTCATATTTGGAGTGTGTTTGATGTCTTGTGCATACTTACTGAGGAAGAAGGTGTCCCGGTGGTCTGGCTTCAGCATGTCTATGCCGTGCTCCTCTTGTTGCGCCTCCCACCGGTAGCTGCCAGCGTGGCTCGCTATGGACTGTGGAATGTGTTCAACCTGATCCATTCTCAGCTCAGACTCATCTGCAGGACAGAAAAGAAAAAAGAGTTTATTACCATGTATTGAAGGGCTAGAAATGAAACCCAAGTGGGGTAACCCCCGATGCTCTCCATGTGAATAAACCAGACTACAGACTTGCATCCATCTCCATTCAATGCTCAGCAGTGTCCCAGAGAACAATTCGATCCAGCTTTTATAAAAAGCATAATGAAACAAAACATAGACACACCTATTTAAGGCAGCTAGCAACACCCAGGACCAATCACTGGTGTTGTTTCGAACCTAGAGCCCAAGAGATTCTGACAATATTTCTGTCCAATAGGCGTTATTATAGTATAGGTCTTACTGTTTGTTACCCTTAGGCATTCCACTTTTTGAGGCATGTCCTCTCCCACCTACAGAGTCCCAGAGATTAGCCCAGGCCTTTTTAGATGCCTACTGTGCACTTCTTTTCCTAGTAATTATGGCATGCAGTCTTCGAAAGGGCATGAGAATAGTGTGTTCGTACAAGAATGACTGAAATTGGAAGCCAGTATTCATGGGCAGCAACATCCATACAAGACACCTCCCCCAACTGCAACCTCAGGCTTAATTCCACCAGCCCATTTCTCTGATTCAGTGGGACTGGACGCACTTTGCCAGCCACATACCTTGTGCGCCTACATCCTTTATTGCTGGTAGTTTTTTTTTTCCTCCTCCTGGTGTTTTGTGATCTTCACTCCTACATGCCATATAAGTTTTATTTCTGGTAACACTGCACTTGCATGTGTTCCCTCCTAATCAACCTCTGCCATGCACACACAATGTATGGAATGTTTGAGGCCTGACCAACTTAGTTTGCTCTGTGTGTTTAGTGATGCACTATTTTTGAAAGCTCAGGGAACTAATGCCAATATTCTGACTTCACACAACTTGAATCTTTGACAAGGCGGAGATACTGCTAACAACATGCTTCATGGCGGAAAGCAACATTTCCAGTCTATTTTAGAAGAAACCAAACAGGTAGCCTTCGATATACAGAGGGCCACTGAACCACAAGCGGAATCTGCAGCCAGGGTTGGACTGGGAACCAAAAGAGGCCCTGGAAATCATTTTCAAAGTGGCCCCATATTACACGTTTTCAGCAAGCCCAAGTCTTTTCATATCACGCATTTGGAAATAAAAGAGATTACCATACAAAAGCGGCCAAGGAGGACTAAAGGAAAATCTCCAGAGTTCCATATAGGCCAGTCTACCGCTGTCTGTAGCTATGGAAATTATTATTGCTGTCAACACCAGAAGAATGTCTTGACTCAAATCCACTGGTCTGCTTCCAGAAGCAGGTCTTAGACCACCTTTATGATCAGGTCCAAATATTGCACGCCTCTTCAGATGGCGGAGTGCTGGACCAGAAGGTCATCTTCTAGCCTTCCGGCCTTTGTGCCTTCTGTCATGTGCTACACGGTAACATCATATGAAAAACGCTGGAGCAATGGTTTACATAGTTAAACAGGGAGGGATCAAGTTTCATCTTTGCAGTTTGGCCTTGCATTCTGACATTAGGCTACCTCCCGCAACCTCTGCCTGGTTGCTTCACACGCAGTGGGAGTCTTGAACATTCCGTAACACTCGCACATTCCCTGCAAGAAAGGGCCCTTCAGTTGGATGCAGTGCAGCAAGGAATTTGTCGGTAAGAGTCCAAACCAAGTTCAGTCCACTGTCCAAACTAACCTATTCTCTCAATGCCACTATTAGAAAATGTTGTCATGCTCGCACATCCTCTGCAACAAAGGGCGCTTAAGTTGGATGCAGTGCAGCCAATCGTTCTGGCTGCCAGATCCACCCTGGATCCTCCCCTTATTTCTATATCAGAGATATTGCAGACATTCAGGTGCAGTCAAAACTATGTCTGGTTCTAGTGGCTTCTTATTGACCGAACCATTATTGCTTCTCAAAGCTCCTGCTCAGACTCCAGAGTTGTGTTTCCTGATCTGGAACAACCTCCTCACCCAGCAAAGGGCTTAGTTCTTCAGCTCTAACTGCATGGTTTCTGAAAAATGAACTATGGCATCCTAGGTCTTTTTAGGGGGAACGTTCTAGTTTTGTAGGTGGCAAGGAATGACTATCAGCTACCAAAAAAAAACAGATGGAAGATTTTAGCTTATTGGTCTTTGGAAAATGTAATGCAATATCCTAAATCACTTGTAGTCATTTGTCTCAGAGCTGGCGAAAACAAGTATGAAAGGGTACCATTGGGGTTATTGCTAAAGCTTAGATCAAATTAAGCCGACATGTTTTCACCCTTGAAAGATGCGGTGAAGCCACATTTAGATGGCACCTCCCCATCTTTTTCTGTTCAAGTACCTCATGCCTTGATCTCAACATTGTGCTAGTTCTGTTGGTTCCCAGGGCCCTTGAGCCTGTGGCTTCAGTTGAATTAAACCTGGTTTCATGGAGCACAGGAACACAGCCTTCTTGGGGCAGTCACTTTCAATTGCTGGGTTAGTGGACCTGCAGGTGTTATGTTTGGAGGAACCTTTTCATAGCGTGGACAAGGATGGTTTGTCACACAAATCCTCCCTAAGTTCTTGCCTGATTGTCAGAGGGTAATCTTGTTCTTGCAACCTTCCTCCCAAACCCAGTTCTCTGCAGATGAGGTGATCCTGCACAATCTCCTATAGTTCTACTGTGACCATGGTTTACCAGATCTTCGAACATGCTCTGTCTTAACTACAGTGTCTCAAATCCCGGCAAGCTGAACTTAAAGATCACATTAATTTCTGGATAGTTTCCTGCCTTCCCCTCGACTTCCTGGTTCTAAGGGAGCTGTGGCGGACCAACAGACTACTTTGCATGCACAGGGACGGCTCAAAAACATTTCATGTTCACACCAGGGTAGGTTGCAATAAATGCCTACAGGGACTAGGGGTGTATCTGAAACATAACTTGGAATTACTCCCTTAAATGGATCTAAACTCACAGTATTCGAATGGGTTAAATAGAACACTGCCAGTGGGGATAGTGGTTTCACCCAGGTTCTCTAAATTAAGTATCAAGATGTCCCCGGACTCAATATCACAGGCTCAGAGATATGGCATGCAGCTAGATCTTTGATCTGGTTACAGTCAATGAGATAATGCATGCAACCACCTCTTTGCCTCTGTTCCCATATTCACAGGGATATAGCGACAACGTGCTATTTGTAATCCAGCGAGGAAGATAGTGCCTGTCCCACTTCTTCCAGTTCTGGGGTTATACTGCCCCTGTTTTAACTTTAATCAATTTATATCACGCTGCCATGAGCCCGGAGGGGTGAAGGCGCATACAAGATGAACAAGCACAATAAACAAGAAATGGTCAGGGTAATCAGCAAGTGAAGAGAAAGGGCAGATAAGTGGTAGGTATAAAGGTCAGAGGTTAATAAAAGAGGCAGGTCTTAAGGGCCTTCTTGAAGGTCGTGATGGAGGAATGATGTCTAAGGGTGTGTGGAACTGATAAGGGATATAGGGGTCAGTCTCTTCTCTTCCTCCTTGCCTCTCCCCTTCCCTTTCTTTCCCTCCTTCTCCCTTTCTCTATTAAAGGATATGGTGACATGGCAGCACTCTACACGTTCCATCTAATATGCTTCTCCTTTCTGGTACAGTCACATTGGCAGGTTGGCAGGTTGCTGGGAATCCACCTGATTCATAGATACCTGCAAGCACAGGGTTTCCTTTCTTCTGTCTTTCTCATATCTGGGGCTACCCTCTGCACATGCCGCAGGATCTCTGGCTGTCAAATGGAATCCCGCAGAACACCATCTCTACCAGGACTGTTACCATGAGCCAGCGCAGGTCCAAGTGGCCATTGCTCAATCTGCCACATAAGCAGAGGCGTAGACACGGTAGGGAGAAGGCAAGGCCCACGCAAAATCTGTAAATGGCCACACAGCAGGGCTGTGTGGCCATTTACAGATGTTAATGTCAGTTCAGTGGGCCCATCTTCATTAGCTTCAGGCCCCACATGTTAGACAATTCTGGCTACGCCCCTGCTCATAAGGTTTCAAAGGGACAACCTTAACAAGCATTGCCAAACCACGGCTAACTGGCTTTTCTTGTACCTTTATATGAACAGTAGGGGCTAGGTGGCTGGCATGAAGCATACGTTTAGTTTGGCTCTGTAGGTCTATGAGCTTAGATGTCACATCACTCAGGTCAGGGTATGGCCATAGGGATGAATAGGCTCTGGAGGTCCCACATTGTATCACCATCGGGTAGCTCATGGGAGGAAGGATAGCTCGGGGGCAACGCGTTTGTCTTGGAAGCAAGACAACGTAGCACAACACAGGTTTGAATCCCGATCCTGTGCTTAGAAACCACTTGGTGGTATTATGCGCGTTATACATGAACAGTAAAATAAATAAATAAATGCCCCAATCAGCTTGATTTCTTGGACTGCAAAGCCCATCCTGACCTTTGGACTGAATAGGAGCCCTGACTTCGGGACAGTATTCCAACTTTTTCAGTCAGACGAAAAGCAGCTTCAATTGCTTTTCCAGAGGCATGTTCCTATAGAAGCCATTTGCAAAAAGGGTACCTGATCAAATCCCCATGTCTTAGGCAAACATTACCTCAACAAGCTCCAGGGCTGATGCTCAGTTTGGAATTTCTTTGACTGAACTAGTCTTCAAGGTTGCTGCAACACCACCCTTTTTTGTTGGTGTAGATTGCTTTGTAATCTCCCAGAAAATGAAAAAAAAAGAGTATGGAACACATGAATAGGTAAAAGTTAATCACCGTAGAGACTCTTCTACTCTTGGTCCATAGGTCCCTTTCAACTACATGGGCATCCCCCATCGTCTAAATTGTAAGTTCAGTAACAGCTGTAAAAGAAATCCCAGGTAAAACTGGTGTGTGTGTGTGTGTGGTACTTGTGTCTTGGATATTCTTTCTGTCGCAAACGGATTTGAATATTTCCATTAATGCTCATGTAACATGTTTTATGTTACCCTTTCCTCAATTGACTGGCTGGTGGCAGTGGCTTCATTTTGAACTACCTAGGTTTGCATTTAGCGTGACCGTTTGCGGACCCGATAACGTTAACCACGGGAGCCATCTTTTTCAAAATGGCGTCCAGCCATCTTTGCTAAAATGGTGCCCGGTCTTCTTTTTTTGCCAGGTCTTTATAGGAAGGTCCTTCTAGAGAGTTTCTCTGCACGCCAAACCAGGTTTGGTCTCTTTGTTCATTTTCTCTTTGGCAGGGTTTCTCAGAGAAACCCGCCTTTGGCTCCAGAGTGTCTGGGGTAGGCAGGAAGTGAGGGAGGTGCCTGAAACTCCCTGTGCTTAGTCTCCTAGGAGACCCAAATGCACTCTGTGGTGATTGGCTGGCTGACTGTCGGGCAAGGACAGCCACCCGACTGGGTGAGTGACAGCTAGGCTGGAATTAATGGGAGATAACTGAATAAAAGGCAAGTCTTTTGGCTTGGAAGGCAGAGTCGACCACTGGACGAAGGAACCGAAGAAGAGCTTGAAGAGGACGCCTGCTGCAACTCCTGGACCGTTGGTTTGCCCGGTGAAGCCCTGCTGCAGTGACTACTTGCCAAGTTCGCATCGACAGAGAAGCCCTGCAAGGACGACTTCTCCCTTTGAGTTGGTGGGACCAATCAACTCCCAAGTAAGCCACCTGGACACCCATCTCGGAACTGGTTGAATTTCCTCAGAGTTGCTGCAGGAAACCGTAGCGTTGCTTGTAAGCTGGCGTAAAGCTTTTGGAAGATCCTCCGGACTCCCACGAAGCAGGACTGACCAAGCCTGACCCTCCTCAGTCGAGTGTGGGGCCTCAGATGTGAGGAAAGTCCACCTTGATAGCCAGGAACTTCGCTTATTGCTATTTGCTGTACTGCAAGGAGCTGAAATGCAAAACAGCCACTGAAAGTAAAGTTTGCCAGTTGCCAGTTTTGACAGTGCCACTGCAGTCTAGGAGTGCCCCCGGCGTCCTCTCTCTTGTCCACACCACTGAGGCCCAGAAACAGTGAGATCTGCAGAGCTGCTCGGGAACAGAAGTCATCAGCTGCACCTTTTCTTCTTTACCAAGGTACTGTAAAACAACTCGTACTGTGGAAGTGCTTGTAACTTCTGCAACTCACAAGTCTTATCAGCTTGTGGCCCTACATTTGATTCTTCTTTTTATCAAAGACTCCTAAGAACGTGTGCAAAGACTTGCCCATTTACTTACCTGAAGTGCTGCATCCTATACAAAGACTTTTGCATATTGACTTTGGCTTAGCCTATTGAATTGAATGAATCTTCTAATTGCTATCTGAAAGTATTTGCCCTGCTTATGAATATTTGTAATTTCTTGTGTTCTAATAACCTTTGCCTTTTACCAACTGTTTAAGTGTGTTCTGAATGCCCACAGTAAGATATTAATGTCCCCAGCACCCTTGTTACTGAAGTCGCCTGTGGCTGTAGGTTGTGTCTGTGGGCCATCCCAAAAGGGTCTTGTCTGATTCAGAAACTCAGAGTGTACAGTATTGAAGTATATTTGTGTGTTACTATTCTATTGCTACCTTCTGAAGAAGGCTTTATAACTGACTGATAAATGCATTATTAATTGTTTATGCAAGAAACCTTCAGTGCAAGAGTTTATTTGAATACCCGTAATTGTGAAACTTTGTGTAACTCTACTAAAGCTCACATTTCCCCTCTTGAGATGAGCTTGGCTGCTCAACACGCTACCAAAACTGTGTAGTACAAGCTTATACCAAAGGTTAGGTTGCCTCTACCTGTAGTCATAGTTGTTCGTAGTGTTCCCAGATGGTACTGCATTGAAACTTTGCCTAACATCCAGAGATGCTGATGTTGCCTCTCACATAAGACAGGGTAGTGGTGGTTGTCATGGGATTGTGAGTGATGCAGGCTGTTTTACAGATAATGCAGCCTTGATTGCATAGCTAGTGAAACTCCTTAAAGAAAGGCAAGGTGCAACGTGGTTGAATTCTTTCAGGCCTGTTATGTGGTGGCTGCAGCGTGTTGGACTGCGTTCAGAGGGAACATAGTGATGGCAGGGAAATAGGCAAGGACGGCAAAATAAGGCTTGGAAAATGTTTGTGTTGTGGAGATCAACATTTTGATTTGGAGAGCAGCAGGAACTGGATTTTCTGTGTTATATGAATTGAAGGTAGCTGTAGATATAAATCTGAAGGCTTTCCCAGGGGAAATAAGCAGTTGTGGGAATCTGCTTGGATTCATTTCTGTAAGCAAAGAAAGGACTTGTGCTTTCTAGGAGGCATTCCCTATGAAGATGAATCCCATCTTTGGGGTGTTCACCTTCAAGTAAGCTATTGATGTCCTTTCCTGCATGATCTTGATATAGCGGTGTGTGTCAGTGGCACATTGGTGGGTGTTAAGATGTGCTGCGAGTTAACCCAATCAGCCCTGCTAGGGTTGTAGATAATGGTGGGGATGATAGTTCCTTATGGGACTACGCAGGAGTTGTGATCTTTTGGCAGTTACTTTAAGCAAATCTGGCTGACGGGTGTGCCCTTTGTACATGGGGTGAAGGGCATTGTCAATGATGGTGGTGGTCCTGTTGCTGAAACATGGTTAAAAGCAGGATTGCGCACCCAGCAAGTCCCCTGAAGTCCCGCTTTGCCGCGGGAGACTCTGCTGCTGCTGTTCTTCGTATTGTCTTCTCAAGGGATTCTGTCACTACATCCTCCAGAAGGTGAATATAATTCACGAACAACGCCACTTTAAGCTTTTAAGCTTTAAACTTTCTAAATCAGCTTTGTTTCTATTGGTATAGGCTTTGCTCTATTTTTCCAGAGGCGGACCTACTTAAGGGAGACTGCGCACGCACCTGCGCGCGTGCACCCAGCAAGTCCCCTGAAGTCCCGCTTTGCCGCTTCGCCGCAGGCCTGAATTTTTGCCCTTGCTTCTGCCATTAGAGCACGCCAATCTCTGATAACCTTTCAAGAAATTATTTTTTTATTTAGCCTTTGTGTCACCTTTTTACTTTTCCACGATCTATGATGAATACCTTAAAAACTGGCATGCCAAAAACTTTACAAATTGGCCTAGAGGCGCACACGCCTAAGACTATAAAAGTGAAGTCCACCGTATCTGCCTCCACCCCGAAGTCCCTCCGCGGCAAAAGGGGAGTAAATTTAACGCTTGGGAAAGCAAATTCCTCGGAAGTCCGCAAATTTTGCAAGGAGAGCACTGCTCAGCCCTTTGTGCCTCCCATAGCACATGACCATCTGGAACATCACTGCCCCGTTCAACATGCGCGACTAATGCAAGAAATGAGAATTCAACCTCAACAAGCTACCTCCAATGCTAGGGAGGCACCAATAACAACGGTCGATCACCAACCGGCCATAAGCTCAAAAAGTATCTCAGCTGTACCATATGGTTTGACTAACACAGACTTAAATGGACTTAATGCAATCACGGATAACAGCATTCTTGCAAATGTACCTCCAACTGCAGAACTTGAGTGTAAACTTGTCTCTTTGTCTGCGCACATTACTCATGTTGCCGTCATTGATCTTAACATGTCTAACTCCTCTTTTTCTCTGCAGTTGAAATCTGACAATCTGTCAAAATCCCCTATCATGTTCTCAAGTTGTTGTTCCTCTATTTCTAACATCTCTTTCTGTGCCCCAACGCCTCGTAGACCTATTCCCCCACATGACAATGTAGGTCCCATCGTAATCACGTCAACGGTTACTAGCCAGGAACCAGATCCGTCCAGAGAATGCATGTGTAAAAAACAGCAATTTAATTTTGCTGGTAAAGACCAACAATGTTCTCCTATTAGCAATCTGGCATGGTCTGCACAAAACAACCAGGCAATTACCCAATTTGCTTTTGATGCTCTCCATGTTTCTCTAACTGCAATAACAAAACTATATGACTCCCTTGATGCAAAATTACAATGTCAAATGTCGCTGCTAGAAAAAATATCCGCTAATCAACTTAATTCTGCTGCCAAGCATTCGGCTATTGAGTCTTTGCCGACTGCCATTGAGGTGGCTACGCAAACGTCAAATATTGACACACATTGTCTGCCTCAATTTGATCACATCATTCACCCAATTGGTGATAATGTAGAATTTGTGTGTCCTGATACAGGCTTGAATAGTGACCAAAATGAAGCCACAATAACATCGATTGTTGACACCTCACAACCTCTTACCGATAAGTGCCCTAATCAGCGCCCTACAAAGCGGAAAAAGGCCAAAAAGTCTGCTCAAACTCGCTCGGTCGCTCCCGCCTCCACTAATACAGAAACAAAGGGCACTATTAAACCTTGTACCTTGCAACTCCGTCAAACTCTGCAGGTGTCCCCCAATGTGCAGACATTTTCCATTTTTGCGAAAAACCATCAGAAAACGGATCTTTTCTCTTGTAACCAAATTACCTAAAAATTTGCCTCAGAACACCAAGAGTACTACTGCTAAAACGAAATTGTTCATCAAAAACTTACATTTAGCGAAAAAGAACTCACTTGCAGCAGCTCGATCGATTGCAAAAAAGTACCTTTCACAGAAACAGTCTAAAACTAACAATGTCAAGTTTGACGTGCCCTGCCGCCCTGTTGTACAAGAGTATGCACCTTTAAATCAATTAGTAGAAACCATGATGTCACAAGTGCAATCCAAACTCCCCCCTCCTCAAATTGGTGCTAAGGTAGCTCCTGATTCAAATGCCCCTCCAACGAAGCTCGCACATGCCGCAGCATCTTCTTCACTAGAATCCACAGCCGATGCATCTCATCGGCGGGAAATCAGACTGGCCGTTGAAGCGTATATGTCCAAGCTTTCTTGTGATCTGCCGATATCCACTACAACAGTTGTTGCTCCAACATGTGACTTGCCTTCCCTAAAGCCCTCTATTAATCAATCTCCTTTTGTAGCGAATACACCTGTGTTTGTTCCAACACATCCCAAAGCGGCTCCTGTGTCTGATCCTTATGAAATTCTAGCACATATTACTCCTGAGATGATCGAACTGCTGCAGAATGCTGCAAATTCCAGGACTCTGCTACCGAATGCTGCTCCTAAATCATTTACTGCCCCTATCACTAAAGTAAATTATAAATCATCGAAATTGATGGGCAAACCACCTGCAAGTTTTTCATTGCTCTTGGCCTGTAAACCTTTGCCGGCCTTACAATACAGCCTTAATAGAAGTTCTCTTCTAACCATCTTCTCAGATATTCGATCCTTGGAAGATATTAGCTTAGAGGATATAACTCTGATTGAATTTCTGGTTCCACACGAACAACGTCCATCAGAATTTGGCTCCAATCTAGAGTCATACAAAATCTTATATGGCAAGCTAGATCTGAGCTCCAATCCCTCGGCTTTATACTATCAATTGACTCACTCAATGCCCTTGCTCTTCAGCAAAATGCCTTATCTACTCACAAAAGGGATAGTGCGCACAACAAGCAATGCGCCCCTCAAGTCACTTCAGCACTTGGCTTACACCCACAATCAACTTCACAATCGCATTAACTAGTCTCTGCACCCGTGACACAACCCATCTCTCTCATCAGCTGGAACACCAGAGGGTTCTCCCATTTGATTAATAACGATAATAATATCCTTGCATGTCACGACATCTTATTGCTTCAAGAAACTTGGATGATGACTACCCCATTGTGGGACAATCATATCTTATTTCTTAATCCTGCTCAGCGTGGCACTTCAGGTCGTCCTACCTCTGGTCTACTGACTGCCATAAAAATGGGCTCCGGCATTTCTGCTCGGCTCTGGCACACTCCCAACCAGTTTCTTCAAATGATCAGGTTATCCATTCACAACATTAATTATGCCTTGATTAATGTATACTGGAACGCGGTTGGCATTTCTGATGACTGTTTCCTTAAGGCCCTAACGAATTTGTTGAATTTGGTTGCTCTTGATTCATCAGTTGCAAACATTATCTTGGCGGGCGATTTAAATTTAAATTGTTTTCAACCACACTCCACTAATCGGCACAGAATATTCAAGTGGCTGTCACTAATATCAAATTATAACTTTGTAATGCCCAATGGAGCTTTTTCATCAGATTCGCCTCCAAATTCCACGTGGTCTAGAGGAAACAGTGCTTCCATAATTGATTACATTTTTGTAAATGCTGATTTCTTGCGAAGTATTGATAATTTCAAGGTAATCGTTAATGCTAACAGTAATCATAATCAACTTGTTGCTGAATGGATGAATCCTGGGCCATGTACACAAATTCCTAGGTCTTGTTTTCATCGAAACTTAACTTTGAACAATGGGGGAAACCGACTATGATGGTCAGCTCAATCCTTAAGTGACTTGAATGGTGCTTTGGACCATCTCTCTAACAAACAAATTAGGCAGTATTCTGCGCTAATGCAACATTTTCAACCTTGCCATCCATCCAAAAAAAATAGAGTGATTGGTCCTAAGCTCCATGCTTTTAACCCAAATGTTCATCAGCTCAAAATCCATACTCTGGCCCTAAAACGTCAGGCCATGCTCGGGCCGAGAGTTTTGAGAGCTGATCTGTTAAACATTAAAACCAGGCATAAAAATGCACTAAAATCTCTTAAAGCCCAAATGTATCAAGTGGATGGTGAACTGCTACTCCAGTCTGCCTGTGCTAAAAATGCAGCTGGGTTATGGTCTCTCATAAACAAAAACACCAACAGCCTCCATCTGGTATCACAAGCAAATTGCGTATCTGAACAATCGTGGGCAGCCCACTTCACGTCTCTATATGCCAGTCCCCCTCTAAAACAATCCTTAACAGATCTTGATTCACAGCCTTTTCACCTATCTTTTGACTTAGATGATATCAAATTTTACATCACCAAAGTCAGCAACTCTGGTGCGTGTGGTCCAGATGGTCTATCCAATCGAATGTTTAAACAACACCTACACTTTTGGGCCGAAATTCTAAATAAGATCTTCACCAGCATTAATGAGGCCCAGTGCTTACGCTCTAGTTGGACCCATTCAATAATAGTCCCTATCTACAAAAAGGGTGATCGATCCTTACCATCTAGCTATAGACCCATAGCGCTCTTAGACGCTCCAGCCAAAATATTTACGAGGATCATCCTACGGGACTTTAATTTCTGGACCAAGCAAAACAACCTGAGAGATCCCTTTCAGACGGGATTTGTCGCGGGCTTGGGCACATCCCCAAATCTTATGCTCTTAAACATGTTGAGGTCTAAGTATGCTGACAAAAATCAAGTTTTATATTTAGCTTACATCGACTTCAAAGCAGCTTTTGACTCCATTGATCGAGCCATCCTCTTTCATAAATTGAGGTTACATAAATGCCCTGCCTCTCTTCTCTACTTAATTACACTTCTTCACACTGATACTACTATACAGGTACGTCTATGGCTGATGTACTTTCATCTTTCATCAAAACAGCTCGAGGTCTTAAACAAGGCTGTATTTTAGCGTCCGCGATTTTCAACTTTTTTATTTTCGATCTTGGTATCTGTCTTCAGAACACTGAGCGACTCTCCGAAGCTTGGGACCCACACCATATGTTATTTAGCATATGCTGATGACTTAATTTTTATTTCTCAAACCCCCTCTGGGCTGCAAAAACTTCTGAACACTCTAGCCACTTACGTAAAGATAAATAATCTCACAATCAATACTCAAAAAACGCAAGTTATGATCTGCAAACCACAGCACAAAAAAAATAAAATTAAACAATTCACCTGGTACTTTCATAAGGACCTATTAACCCAAGTAAGTCTGTACAAATACTTGGGTGTTCATATACAGGATTCTTTCTCGGCCCTCGATCAACAAACAGAGATTTTTTCGAAACTTCGAGTGCTCATTGCTCAGGCCAAGATCTTGAAAAGTAAATTCGGCAAATTTACGTTAAAACATATTTTGCTTTTCTATCAACAGAAAGTCATTCCATCCCTTTCTTATGAACTCTATACGATGCTCCCAAGAAAATCCCAATGGTGGCGAACTATAGAAGCGACCTTTTGGAAACAATTATTACAATTGCCCAAAAGCACTCCACTTCCATTAATTAGACATGAACTAGGTATTACATCGCTAGAATCTCAAATTAAATGGAAGATGTGAACTTTATTAAGGAAAGCTACCTTGGGCCTGACCTCTGGCGGCCTGCTATCCATTTTAGCTCAACATCTGTTACCACAAGATCATGTCTTTTCTAAAACGTGGTGCAATATTGTTTTCAACGCACTTGCAGACGCAAGCATCACACTTGATCTATTGTTAACAAATCCAGTTCGAGCGAAACAAAAGCTGTTTGAATATGAATGGATTCAGAATCGCAACTTGTGCCTCCAGTATAAAGATTTTGATACACGCGTCTTTGGCATAAAAGCCTTAAACATAACAGAACCCTATTTATTAAAGTGCCCGAGTCCATACATACGCCAACAATTCCTAAGGTTTCGTTTTAACCTCTGGCCCACAACACAGATTCTAGCCAGACGTAAGCTTATTCCAAAATGTGCAGATTTCTGTCGTTTTTGTTTAGACAAATCTCAAATCGAATCCTTGGAACATGGTATTCTATTCTGTCCAATGCTGGTATCCCAAAGATCGAAATATTTTAAAAAATGCAACTTGACCAAGTTTATGTTTATGTCTACAAGCGACATTTGGTCAAATATAAACAATTTCCCGAACCTGGACATGCGTGTGGCAATCATTCGTTTTCTCGATTCGATTTTTTCCGAGATCGAATCATTCCCATTTGGGAGAATATGTAGGTTAGTCTTTTATTTCTGATTTCTGTATTTAACCTTTGTATTGCTTTGCTTTTAAATGTAATGTCGCTAAATTGTATTGAAAAATTGTTAAATGTTTTGTATTTTTCATCTGTATATTTGAAAGGATGATTTTATTATCCATATCAAATAAAAAAATGTAAAAAAAAAAGCAGGATTGGCTGCCCTGAAAGAGTTTGTGCTGGGTGATCCTCATCATTCAGCTCCTCTTACGCTTTGTTACTTGAATTCTTTTTTTTAATGTTGCTAAGGTCTCGAGATTATTGAAGTGCAGTGAGAGAATTAGGAGCTAGCCAAATAAAGTCAAGTAATTAAATCATATGGTAGACCATGGTCTACAAATCCTAAGATATTGATGAAAGGGGCAGGTCTTTCGTTTTTTCCTAAACTGTGTTGTGGTAAAGCCATTCGTCATTTCAAGTGGGATGGGGCAATCCAGGTTTGAGCCCTGAAAAACCAAAATAATTGTCTTCTTCAGATTTGAATTTGTACTTAGGGAATGTGAGATATTACTTTGAGATTTTACACAGGTGCTTTCCATAGAGGCTTATATGCATCAGGGTAACCAACATAAAAACAAGTCTTGCAGATACTGGGAGCACATTTCGCTAAAATGAGGGTGGCTCGGGGCATTAGCAAAGATGTGGGCTGAATTCTTTTGGAGCACTAGTACCCTTCCAGTAATAGTTTTTGGGGCGCCCACGTTGACTGCATTACAATTACAATGATTCTGTTGGAGAATTGACCAAAACTGCTTGAAGAGCCGAATGTAGTTGCCAGAGGGGCTCATTGTGTAGATATTATTGGGAACCATATTTAGATGTGGCTCATAAAAAACACCAACAAATTTAGCTTTCACTTAAATGGTAATGTTCTGCTCCTGTAGTTGAAAGATTCGGGGCTGAAGAAGGATTTTTCAAGGGTTGGTTTGAGCTCTTACTGCTAATAATCACAAATCCGGTCTTAGTACCATTAAGGCTGAGGCAGCTGTCATCCATCCACAGCTTGAGGTGCAGGGGGGCAGTGGGCAGATTAGAGTTATGCACGATGAAGTCGTCAGCAAGTTTGAAGTAAAGTTTAGATTTATCATGTAACAATGACATTGCACTCCGACCTATGCAAATAGACACCTTAGGTGTCTGCAGCTTTCTTTTTTCCTGATTCGTAATCTAAGATGAGGCGTTTAAAGCTGCATAGAGCACCCAATGGGATTTGTGGCAAATCAGAAGAAGGTGTCAGACTCAAGGATAACATTTCAAGGCTGTTTATTAAAACCAAAAAGATATATGCATATCTATCCCTACTGCTAATAGCACTGTTCAGGGACTGGGCGTCCCGCCTCCTCCTGGAGGTCATGCCACTGAGTCGCCTGATTTCCACTGGGCTCAGTCTTATTGATGCAGTACCCGTGAAGGAATCCCTCAGCCACTTGCCAGCGTCCTCTGCAGAGCCCTCTCTTTGGGTAGAGTGCAGACTTTGAAACTCCTGGGTTCTCCGACAAGGAGGGAAGATGCAGAATAATTCTTCTTTTTGCACTTTATAGGGCTTACTCTGCCCCAGCATAATTTCTACACCTGTTGTCAATGGCTTCTTGGTATTCCTTACTCTGCCCCAGCATAAAGTCTACACCTGTTGTCAATAGCTTCTTGGTATTCCTCATGCCTCCTGTGAGCCACCTCGTCTCAGTACTAGCACAGTCAGTACTCCTCATGTTTTCTGTGCCCTTCTTCGTCCTAGCATTTAGACTATTGGGTAGCGCCCACAGCTGACTAGCCTCATGGGAAAGGGCTCAGCCTTGGGGAGAAGTAACGATACCTAGCGAAGAATCATACTATATACATCAAATGTCTCAAGTTTGTTACATGAGGAATGTTTCCCTTATTTGTTTTCCACCACCTTCACCACTTTCTCTCTATTGGTTCTATATCTTAAAAAGGTTGAATGAACCGTCCAGGTTCCCTTCTCCTCACAATTGTACCAATGTCACTTGTTCCTCGAGGGTACTCCAGGACCCTCTGGCTTTCAAACTTCTTTAACCACTATGGTTGAATCCGTGCTTCTTGCCAAAATTCAATCATTGGGTTTCTAGGGCTTCCGTAACCCACCATGTCAGTTTCTTTCTCTTTGTGGGATTCTGCTCACCTCCCTCCACCCTGGGCAACCCTGGTACCTTCTTCGCCTTCGGGTGTGCTCCAGGGGGTGACGTCCCAGTGGGGATGCTGCACTTCGCCACTCTCCATGGCATCATCAGCACATAAGCGTCTGCTTCTCTGCTTGTACCTGACCCGACAGTCTCTGTGGTCCTTGAGATCCAAATGGAGGATTTGTACCTCTTTTCTAAGCTGGCCTCTGCGTAGTTTTGTGGGTCCCAGACTCACCATGGCTTCAGTGTGTTCACGCCACCAGGTAAGACGCTACTTCTGTCCCAGTCTCTTTCTTGGTTGTATCGCCTTTCTTGATGCTGTCCTTTCAGCACCTCTGCCTTCTTCCTGCATCTCTCCATGCTGGTTGTATTCAAATTGTTCGTTTTACAACTTTTCGAATGACAATTGACCTTTTCACAATTGACCGAATTGTGAAGGTCAATTGTACCATATATGTGGGGGGAAATCCCCCACAACCCCCCACCCAACACCAAACCAATATATATATATATATATGACACAGAATATCTGTTGCTATTACGCATAATGCACTTTACCCAGCATTTAAGCAACAATGGAGGCGGTGAAATATTGACTACTATGATGCACACTGCATTCTATTTTTAAGGATGAGAAATGATTGTTTTTACCCCTTGTAATATTGAGAAACATTTTTTTGCCAAAAGTATTTTAATTAATGCTTTCATGCACTAAGCACTTTATTCAAGGTAATAGAAACCTGGAAAAATTGGAAACATCGGCAGCTATAATGCACACTGCACTTTGGTAATGGCATTTGAGACTTTACGATGTGGTAACTTAAATGGAAGTGACCTTCTCTCAAAGGAATGTTGGTCATATTTTTGATATCTTGTTAACAAATGACCTATAACAGCACGAATTGTTTAAGAAGCTGTGGAAACACATATTGTCATATTGCACAATGCACTTTATTGAAAGCGAAAGGGACTTTAGATATATGGAAATTGCAATAAGGGAAGAAGATAAGAAAGTATCTCTCTAAAAAATGAGTCATTATGGGCAATTTGGGGATTGCAATGTTTGTTGTCAAAACAAAAAAAACACATAAAAAAACACAAGAAAACACTAAATATTGCAAAATAATGTATAATTAAAAATACGATTGATATGGGGATAATATATTAGCCTATGAGTATCTTGGTTGGTATTTTGTAACATCTTTAAAAGCAACACATTGGATGCAAAATATATATGTATATACCTTTTACCATTCCAAGATGTCACTCAGAGAAACACGCATTAGGTCTGAGAGGGAAACTCAAGGAAAAGCAAAGAAGGACTCTCCTCGTATGCACAAGTGTTTAAATGAGAAGCCTGTCATTTATGTTTACAACCAGACGAAGCCCGTTAGGGTGAAACACGTAGTTTTTTTAGTTCTCTCCTGAGCAACTTGTCCACTGTACTTAACAAATAAAGGACTTTTGATGGAGATCCTTTTTTGACGTATCTGGGTGATTATTATGATTGAGGAAGAGTGCCGTCCAGGAAGTGGTATTCCGCTTTCATTTTCTTTTTTGTTCATATATATATTCGGTCAATTGTGAAAAGGTCAATTGTGACCCTTTAAATTCGGTCAATTGTTCATTCGAACAATTGTAAACAAACAATTTGGGTAATACCCTCCATGCTACCACTGGCTCCGCGGTGTAGCGTGACCCCAGCCCTCCAGGATGTCTGCATGTGAGGTTTGCCCCGGAATAGGATTCTTCCTCCCCTCATTACAGGTTCATTGCCCCTTCATTCTCGCCACCGTACTTCAAAGGGGCGTGTTGCTTTTCGTCACCTGCTGAATTGAAGGGGATTCCAGCGTTACCTTGAACCAATGATCTAAAAGCAATGTCAGTAGAAGTAATAATCTCTTCTATTCCCATATATGTGGATAGAGTATTCTTCATGGGGAGTTCCTTGCAGGAATAGGAGTCCTTGTTCCCTAGAGGGGAGTCACTCTCATTGAGGTCCTACTTTCCCTGACACCTAGGGAGGGTCTTGTTTAGCAGGCTTACCTCCCAAGCCTCAAAGGGGGTGGCTACCCACTGGGAAGAAGAGACAAATTGTCCAGATCCATCAGAGATTTCAGCAATGGGAATCACAACCTTCATTCTGCAGCAGTGCTACCTCTTCCTTTGAGAACTACCCCAGTTACTCGCAGGACAGTTTGCTTGATGCCCATTTACTTCCAAGTATTTTACCATATTTCACTGCAAAACGTAGATGGGAGTTGGGTTTAGGTATTTAGAAAGATGGGGGATGTGGAGGGTGGTGGCTGATGGGTCTCTCACGCATTTTATGTGGTAAAATGTGGTAAAAGAAACTCAAGCAAATGGGTTTCAAGCAAAGTCCTGCAATGAAATCACCAAGATCGCTTCCTTTGTCTGACGACTTCTTGCTGGTCACCGAACACTGATTGGTCATACTGCGGTCATCGGATATAATTAATTCCACATGGAAGATAGTACTGCTTGTCCTATTTAGTTCTGAGTTCTGTTCTGTATTCACCTATGCATATGCCTATACCCTGTCTGTAGTTATTTGACATACAACATTGTCTAAGTAAACGGTTTGATCATGGCAATTTAATCGTCATGACCAAACAAATATAAATATGCATCTATTATAAAAGGGATAGGAAGAAAGGAGGGGTAAGAGAATGAGACGATAGGGTGGGAGAAGTGGGTAATGGTGGGGTGCCCCTATTTATACGAAAGGGGAGGATGATATAATATCCACTATAATATATGTAACAATCAAACAGTGCATCTTGTTGATGAATCCTCATAGAACACCGTGCCCCTATGAGCATGGAAGAGTGCCAACCCCATTACAGATTCAGGGTCATTTGTTAAAGCCAATGTTTAAACTTCCCTTCTGACTCCGATGATAATACTGCAGATGAAGGCATTGCATTAGATGCAAACAGCGCCGCGTACGCTGTTTCCACTTGTTAGTCACCTCCCCTTCATCACTGATCTTATGGAATCAATGCTTAATCAAACCAGTCCACTGAAGTAAGTCTGCTGATATGGAAAGCAGATGCAGTTAACTTGAAATTATGGGAAAATAAGGTTGTCTTGTTTGCGACAGACTATCTGCTTGATGAAAAGACAGACGGACCTTTCAACAGCGGGCTCTCCACAGTGAATGAAGCTGTGTTCTCAGTACGGACATTGCGGCTGATGGGAACTGTGCAGTGCCACAATTACAATAGCATTTACACTTGAACACATTATCAGTTCATCAATATTGCTCTGCCTAAAGTAAGGGTGTCGAAGAAGGAAGCTGACACAAAAGTGGTATATTTGTTGCTCTAGACATTTATAGTAGTGAAAATAACCTCACTATCCCTATCTCTACAGGGGGTTTCCCTGCCTCAAACAAATACTAAAGAATATGTCAGAATGTCAGTCGAAAAATAAAGAAGTCCACCAACCTGTGTGACAATCTACTTCTATTCCTTACACTACAACTAAAGAAGAATATAATTCAATAGAAAGTTCCTTTTCCAGGAGAATGACTCCCTTCTTCTGGTATATGGGTGGTGTTTCCAAAATGTCCTCTTGTAAACGGATGACAGGGGGAAATACTCCCTTCCCCTGGCTTGTAGTTTCAGCACTTTGTACAGTCAACTTTCTGGACCAGGAGAATGTCTCCCTTCTCCTGGTACTGGTCTGCACTTCTCCAATATAGTTGACAAAAATGGCCATGGGGAATGACTCCCTTCCCCTGGCGTGTCTTCAGTGTACTTGAAATATTTTGTTTCCTCACTGGGAGAATGGCTCCCTTTACCTGGTGTTTGAGAGTTCTTTTTCAACTTGGGTTTTACCTTGACACTCTTTCACTATCTTGGGTCTTGACCACTTCTATGGTGGTCAGTGGGCTTATCTCTGCCACTGGTACAAGGAAGATTTCGTCAGATTCTTGGCGCTCTTCTGTTGGGGTCCCAGACCCTTCTCTGGTGGTCAGTGGACTTATCCCTGCCGCTGGTACGAGGAAGATTTCCTTGGATGCACTCTTCCCTGTATTTAGGGTCCCCGACCCTTGATTGCCCTGTGATAGGCCTCATGATTGCCCCGGCATAAAGCAAAGACCTCTCTACCCCCCCCCCCATGTTCCTACCAGTTTGCCTGTGCCTCCGGTTACCTTCTGGGACTTGCTTGCACAGCGCCGGTCTCTCCAGGAACTGTGGTCGGTCTCCTTCCAGCTCCCTGCAGCTGTCTTCTTTGTTACTGCTTCTGCAGAGGCTCTGCGTGTCGTGGCTCCTTGCAGTCTCAGCACCGTTAGGTGACTGCACTGTCCACCTCCTCCTGGAGGTCATGCCACTGCCTCCCTGCTTCCCACTGGGCATGGTCCTGGACTTGTCATGGACTCCCTCAACCACTTGCCAGCATCCTCTGCACAGCCCTCTCTTCCGGTCGAGTCCGGACTTCGAAACACCCGGGTTCTCAGACGAGGAGGGAAGACTGAGTCCTTCCTCTCTTTCCAGGGCTTACTCTGCACCAGCGTAACATCAACACATGCTGTCAATGGCTTCTTGGTATTCCTCATGCCTCCTGTGAGCCACCTCGTCTCAGTACTAGCAGAGTCAGTATTCCTCACGTTTTCTGTGTTCTTCGTCGGATTGCCATGAATTAAATTAATCAGAAATGTCAGAAGGAGAAAAAACGAAAGTTATTTTAGCTTAAAAATTACCCCGGACATTTCTGACAACCCACTCTCACCCACCCCCTTACTTACCCTTCAGCGTGTGCTGCCGACTCCCAGTGTCCCTCCGATGCCTGTTCCCTTCACTTTTGTAACATCTTTATTTTTCAGAAAGTGGGGGACACGAGCAACCATCGAAGCCATTACAGTGACAACCGTGCAACCCCCAATCCCCTTCTTCACTGCAATGGCTCTGAATTGGAGACTTGATAGAAATGTTTGGCTATAAGATATTTCCGTATAGTCAAAATTCGATCAAATCTCCCATTTGGTTTAATAAATGTGAAACAATTATACGGATTCCCTCTTCTTCATCCCAGTGTTTCTGTCTTAGCTGTACCCCGGGTACTACAGAAATACATTGGGGGCTAAGAAATGTGGGGGTGTGTACAACGGGTTGTACCCAAGGTGGTCATCCATATCCCCAAACGGGGAGTCCCTCCCCATGAGGTCCTCTCGCGTTGAACCACCCCGAGGGGAACTATTGCGTAGCTGCTGCACCACACTAGCCTCATGGACAAGGGCTCCCACATTGCGGAGAAGTGACGATACCTAGTGAATAATCATACTACCCCCTATGGGCGGTGGCTTGGGAAAGACGGACACACTCCTCCTGTGGTCTTCAGGCACCTGGTTAACTTTCTGCTGGGGCCAAGACAGGGAAAGGCTTCAGCCTTTACCTGCCAAACACACATGGCAATGCAGCAGTAGACAGTTGTGAAGCAGAGGTGCCATGCTCACTCTTCATTAATTGCACCTTGCCTAATCAACTTGGAGGACGGATGCCCTCTCTGACATTGCCAACATGCATCTATCTTTTCAGAGCTGTTAAGAGTAAAATAAGTGACTGCTACACACCATAAACATCCTATATCACCTAACAATCCATCACAAAGTAACCACAATTCCTTTGTGCCTTCAAAGCTCTTCATTAGGTATTTTTGCCAGTGCACTTGTGTCAATTGTTTACAAGCAAATCAACAGTACTGTTGGTAATCGTGCTAGTGTGGTCACTATGCCTCCCTTATAGACCTATATTAGGAATGTGTGTGTTTTGTGGAGCAGTGGCTACACACCGCGTAATATAGTTGTTTTCAACTTTGGATCAGACTGGCAACACCCTACCACGGGAGCTAGGGTTTGTGAAGGCAGCATGGAAACATTTGCTCTTCATTGGCCGCTTTGTGGTGACTGCTCACAGGCGCCTCTCCTGCGTCCTTTCCCGTATCCTGATGATATATAAAACACTTACACTACTCCGATTCCTCTGCTTGCCCTCCCGCTGTGGCTGTACTCACCTTGCACATGCCTTTTCATGTTTTTCTGTAGAATCTGTCTGCATGTTGGACATGGATGATGCTTAGTGCATGCACACAGCACAGTCACAAAGATGGCGCCATAGACTATTCAGGTCCGCCTGCCATTTAAAGGTGACAGCTAACATTACTCGTCCTTTAAAGTGAAACCCGGCCCATAACAAAGGTGTTTTAGGTGGGTTAGTGTCACAAATGTGTGTAGTTCACCCTAAACTACTGCTTCAATTTCCCCTAAGCTTCTATCGCCCTGTGCAATGTGGGCATCCCCATCAGCTGCAACGCCTTGTTCTCTGGAAACATCCAAGCACCCATGTGTAACCTGGTGAGCTCGTTGTGGAAGCCACCTCCACTGTGGCATGCAAATTGCTCCACCGCGGGCCAGGTCTGCACTATATAAATATAGGTCGCACCAATCGCTCATCGCTCCACTCAACCCCAACTCTCCACCCTTGGACCTCTTGCTCCCCTCCTCTATGTGTGCCCCCTATGTAGAGCACCAGGTTGCATCCCAGCTGGGTTCCTGCTTTATAAATCACACACATACATATGTGAGTACCAAGATAACATATTAATAATCAAAAGGTCATAAGTGTAGTTGTCCATAAATGGTCCTTGCAGCCAAGATTGTGTCATCCTTTCCCGTTAATAAAAGCCATGGTGCATAATGTTAACTGGCCGGGAGAGAGCGAAGAGACATTGTGTATACATGCACACACACGCACCCACACATACACAAGGGGACATGCCAGACATGATAGTGGGCCCATGGCACCCATCGACAGGGTGTGGGGGTTCTCAAGTTGATATAGGGGTGTGTGTACCTGTGTAAAGTGAGATATGAGGAGTGTCAACCACCTCAAACTTCAAGCTTGGAAGGAAGATTCGCCACTGAAAGAAAAGAAACAATAAGTAAGTGAGACAAGCAATGCCTTTGTACAACATAGATGGCACTCGGCTGTGACAGAGCTGAGAAAGGAGAGCCATATAAGAGGACACAGCATCTTACATAGGAAGGCCTAAAGGCCTGTATTTCGAAAACAGAGTGAGAGGAAATTGTAAATTTGCCAGGGCAGTGGGAGGCCAGAGGAGAGTCTGGTCAAGCCTCTGGTGTCTGAGGGAGAGGACATTCTGATAGCTCAGCATGTCGAGGCATCTGAGCATTGAGAGAGGTGATTATGATGGGTATGAGTGCCTGTGTGTCAGAGCATGAGGAAAAGAGAATGCTCCAATGGCTGTACATCCTCCATAAAACCTTGGGGAAAATAAAACAGAGAAGAAAACAAATCTAAAGACTTTGAGATAAAATGGAGGATTCGATTTCATTTTAATACACAGCTCTCAGTAAGTGCCTCAGTATTTTGGGTAGACGGCAAGGCTCCCCCCATGAAGGGCTGGTGACATCAACTGAGACCTGATCCTTGCACAAGTGTTGCTGGTGGATAACTGAGGACAGTTCGTGGACACTCTTAGCCGTCCACAGACAACACATTAAGCAGCTCCCTGCTTCCTACACAGGAGAAGGTACAATATAATTACTCACCCCGACTTCCACATGGTCTGACCCCTTGTCATCTTGCTTGTGAAGAAGCTCAAAGTAGTATCTGCGAGAAGTCATCAGCCTGTAGAGAGAAGATTGTAACATCTAGTATTAATGATGGGTCAAGGAGGAGAGAATTTGACACCAACATGAATTCCGTTTGTAGAACTCATTCTGTAGCCCTCACTTAAGGGGACTGGTCCTGTTCAGGTGCTCAAGAGGATGCTGCGCTAGAGTGGCGGCCTCATGACAACTAGCCAGTCGTTGGTCACGCGAAAGGAGTGGGGTGTTGGAACAACTAGATTGTTGACTCACATGTGAATAAGTGGTGAATAATATCTCTTCATTCCTGAGGAAGCCAAAACTCCTTATACTTAATATTTGATCAGTTGCTTGTGCACAAGGGTTACATTAGTATCCTCTAACACTAAGGGCTTAATGGCGACGACTTGCAGGTTGACAGGAGAGGGACTCCCCAAATCACCTGAAATCAAATTGGGAATGAATGAAACTAGAACGGTACGCTAAGGTAAAGATAGGGGTGAGTATGTTACAGTCACCAATCTATTGGCTACATGATGCTTTACACAGGGAAAGGGAAAACATTTTCCTTTGTAACATTTGTCCTCAGCCATAAAATGTACCCAAATTTGGCAAAAAAATGGATCTGTCCTATCTGAACGTTTATGCCAAAATTAGCAAAGTTTCATCAATGCCTTCATCCCTAAAAAGATTGATGAAAACACAGGTTTTTTTGCATTATGATTTCCATATAGAAAAATCAAGTTTTTGGGCTGCATACCTTGAAATTGTCAGCGTCAATTTTTTGAGATTTTTGGCACACTGAGCCCTTATCCTGAAGCTATGCACTATGACCATTTAAAAAAACCTCATATATCCTTAGTTGTGGAGTAGGGCCAGATGGACAAAGCCAAATATATATTCACTGAAAAAACCTTAGTTAAGGTGCAGAGAAGTTGCACAGAGTTAATGCCACAAAACCCTTGAAATTCAGCGGATGTGGGAAGTCATGACCAGCTTAACTCGGCGCGCTCCCGTTGATGTCCCCCGTAATGCCATGTCCCCCATAATGCCACTTTGTATGCCATTGTGAATCCCTTCTCTTATAATATGTATGTGTTCATGGGCTTTGCAACGGGAACGCGCTGAGTTAAGCTGGTCATGGCTTCCCACATATGCAGAATTTCAAGGTTTTTGTTGCATTAAATCTGCGCAACTGAACTGCACCTTAACTAAGGTTTTTTCAGTGAATTTAAAGGGTTTTGTTATGCCATCGTTTTTTACAGGCATCTAGTCATGGGCTTCGGCCATTGCCAGAGGCCACAGCCGTCTCTACTGTATATTTTAAAACACTACTGGGCCACTAGCCATGGCCTTTGGCCATGGCCGAAGGCTGTTTCCACTGTACATGTTTTTTGGGCCACACGGCCTTCGCCTGTGCCCACTGTATATTTTAAAACACTATCGGGCCAGTTGCCATGGCCTTCAGCCATGGCCACTGTACATGTTCCCCCAATATGTTTCTTTTGGACCCACTAGCTAGCCACAGCCTTTGGCCGTGACCACTATGCATGTCTTTGGGGCCCACTAGCCAGGCCCTTCGGTACGGGCCAGTGAGCATGGCCTTCAGCCGTGCCCACTGTATATTTTAAAACACTACTAAGCCACTAGTCCTGGCCTTTGTCCATGTCCACTATACATATTCCTCATATATGTTTCTTTTGGGCCCACTAGGCGGCCACGGCTGGGCCCACTAGCCAGGGCTCTCATCCCTGGCCAGTGTGCACAGCCTTCATCCTCACTGGCCAGTGCCATATTGCAACCCTTGATGTGTTGCCCCAATAGGTTGCCCCACACCTCACTGTAAAATTCCACCATCTTTGGTATTAATCTCATTTTATTACTATATCTTTTAAAAAAAAGGTTTTTCCCCCATGACTGGTTATTTCAGCAGTAAACTACAAATAACCAAGAATATTTCGAAAATATTCACTGTTATTTTGCATGTGACACACTTTCAAAAATAACCTTCAATATGTAAAAATTATCCCTGGATATGGAAAAAATCCTTGAATATGCAAAAACTTTCAAGCTCTGAACTTGGCCCCACTCCTCCAACTCCCCAACTTCACATGGTGTCATCTTCCCCCCTCCCCTCCTCTAGCCGGATGCCATTTCATACTTTTTCCTCCTCCAATTGGTATTTTTACAACCTTTCGTTTTCAGATAACCTCGGATATTACCCTTAATATTCGCAAATATCTCTCGCATTGGGGTAAAAAAGAAGATGGTAGCTTCTTCATTTCTGAAAAGCCTCTCTGCTGCAAAGCAACACGGGAGCTATGCCTATAATTTTGGGAGAAGTATGCCCCCCCTTCTCCATCAAATATTTAAAAAAGTACTGGATGCCATAACCCAAAATCCCATTTCTCCCCCCGGATCTCGAGTCAATGCTTCGTGCCCAAGTTGTTTCGTACCTGGTCCAATTCTGTCCAGTGGTTTTCGCTGTACACTGGATAAAAACTGGCCTTTTTTCTATGGGAAAATTAATGGGGACTAGGCCGAAAGTGTTTTTTTTTTTGTTTTCTAAATAACCTTTTTATTTTATAATTGATCTGTCCCGAAATGTCCAGTCTGGGGATCGGGTTGGGCGTGCAATTTTGTCTGCAAAATTTCAGAGCCAAAACCGTCGTATGAGTCAAAGGTTATTAGCAAATAATTTCTCTGATTTTCTATGGAACTCAACATGGAACACAACTATAGTGCGGAGATCACTGCACTATTATATATATATATATATATATGCAACATGTTCAAAACAATACGCTCAAAACAATGCACTCAGAGTAATGCAATAGGAATAACATGCACAGAATGCAATTATGCACAATTCATATACGACAATCCCTGCTTACAGCCCACACCATGAGCATGCCACAACCAACAAATGTATGCTCAAAACATTAGACTTGGAGTAATACACTCACTATAACATGAGCAGAATGCAATCTAGCACAATAGGCACACACAACAGGCACTACACACAAACCCACACCATGGGCACATCCCGAACAACAATATTGCACTCAAAACTATGGGCCTCATTATGAGACCGGCGGTAGTCGTGCTGGTGGATACCGTTCATGAATGGTGCCGGGGATCTGCAAGCGTGTGCCGTTCTGCTCGCCAGGTCAGACCTGGTGGGCGAAAAGGCACCCGCTCGCAGAACTCCTAGTTTGCCGGTCCGGACACAAAGGTACCGGCAAGCTTACCGGTACTGTTGTTTCCGGACCGGCAACCTTATAATGAGGCCCAATATGATCAAAAATATAAACACTTCATAATACACTCTGAACAATACTATCGGAATAACACACATGGAAAACAATTTAGCACAATGGCCGTACAGATCAGGTACTGCATACACCTCTGCACCGTGGCCAACAACAATACACTTGAAGTAACACACTAAAATAACATGGACCCAATACACTTATGCATAAAAGTCTAGCACATAAAGAAGATGCAATCAGTGGGATTTTTCTTTTTTCAAAGTTAAAGTTGCTACCTACTAAGAGTTTCATTCTACAAACATTGGCAATGCCCTTGGGAAGATTTAACTTAACTCCCACCTCACAAACAACAAGCAAAAATGAAACATCAGCACATGTGCATTTCTTTGCATCACAGACCAACAACATTCCAAGATGCCAATCAAACAATGCATTCTTGAAAATACATATAACAATAGCACTTTAAACATTAGTCCTCATGCACGTATTTAATTACTAGCACAACAACATACACCCATGCTTACACAGATAACTCTCTCACAAAAAAGGTATACTCTTGCTGCCTTTTTCATAATATTTCACGCCGAACAACGAACATTCACATGCCAAGTACAAACAAGCACACATACAACAGCAATATACAAAACAAACCATAAAACACTTTTTACATCAACATATTGACAATAATACAAACCAATGGGTGAGTTAAGCTTTCAGCAAAGCTGACTTAAGAGTTTTAAAAGGTTTAAGTTACTTAGCTATAACTATTGTTCTTCAGCATGGGTCTGCCATGAATATTTCCCGTCATCAGGTTGGGAATCCTCATTAAAAGAAAAAACAGTTTAACTTTCACTTTAAAACTGTATTTATCCTCTAAACCAATCACTGTCCTCTGGGTCATAATACCCCCAATCAATGACAGTCCTCTCCCTAAACTCCACTCCTCTGGCCATCTTCCGATTTGGTAAGCACTTACAGTGGCAGTATGAACCAAGAAGAGCCACAGAGGGGAAGGAGGGAGGGTTTGCATGTGAATCCATGCCAGACCCATGCTGGAGAACAATAGTTACAGGTAAGTAACTTGTTCCTTCTCCAGCATGGTATCTGGCATGGATTCACATGCTCATGACCAACGATTACATAACAGTACATATACACAACCACGGGAGGTGGCAAGGCTCAACAGAAGCAATAAACACTTACCCGTGGAACAGACTCACCTCAAGGGAACAGGTTGCGTAGCACTGCTTGGCTGACTCGGGAATACTATCTGGAATTCCTGTTAACCCAGTAGAACCTTGTGAAGGTGTGTATAGACCTCCATGTTGCAGCCTTTCAGATGTCAAACCGGGGCACACCAGAGAGAAATGTCATTGTTTCTGCAATGGCTCTGGTGGAGTGGACTCTCGGTAGGCCCAGCAGTGGGCTGCTAGCCAGTCGATGACAGTGCATGATGCAGCGAGAATGCCACTAGGAGATGGAAGCCTTCGACAAGGCATTTCCTTGATTCACAGGTCCAAAATTGACGAACAGCTGAGAAGTCTTCCGAAAGCTATTTGCACGTGCCACGTAAAACCTAAAGGCACGAACAACATCCAGCGAATGCAAGGCCCTCTCCGCTGGTGATGATGGTTTTGGGAAGAAGACGGCCAAAACCAAAGGCTCGTTGAGGTGGAATTACGACGGCACCTTAAGCATAAAGGTGTGGCGTGTACACAGTGCCACCTTTGAAGCCTGTAAGGATAAGTATGGTTGCTTACACAACACGGCCTAGATCTCCCTGACCAGACTGGCCGAGGTGATCGCCACGAGGAAAGCCGTAGGGCAGGAGCCTTCATCGGCGGAAAACTCCTGAAGCGTTCTTTCATGAACTCCGTGACGAGCCTGTGCGGCCACAGAGAAGGCCCACCCGGTGCCGCATGCCTTGATCGAGGCATGAGCCAGTCCAGCCTTGCCCAAGGAAAGCAGCTATGGCGAGAGCTGCAGGGCCGTGACCCGCATAGGGGTAATCTTCTGAGCCCAGAACCACATGGCAAAACGCTTCCACTTATGGCCGTAGCACGTCAACGTTTAAGAGGCCCTGGCCATGGCCAGGATGTCCTTACACTCCGTAGGTAAAGCATAATGTCCAAACTATAGGGCTGCATGAACCAGGCCTGGAGGTTCTGCGACGCTAGCTCGTGGTGCACAATTGCTTCTCTCTCTCTGGACAGAAAGTCCAGAAGTAGTGGCAGCTTGATGGACGGGACCGCGACAGACGTAGCAGGTCTGGATACCAGATTTGTCGCGGCCACGCCGGAGCGACGAGCATCATCCTGCTGTGACACTTTCTGATTGTGTTCATCACTCGTAGCAGGAGTGGGACTTGAGGAGTCTCTCCCACAGGAACGAGAATGCATCCCCCATGCTCATCGGCTGTAGGAACCTGCTGGCGAACTTCTGACACTTGGAATTTGGTTGATCTGGGGTTGAACCCATTTGCGGAATAGAAGATGGCAAAGCTCCCACTCGTGGCAAGAACGTAGCTCCCTGCTGAGCGAGTCTGCAATGGTGTTCTTGGTGCCCGCCAGGTGAAAGGGGATGAGAAACATGTCCTGCCGAATGGTCCAGTGCCACAGGTCCTAGCCCTCCCTAGAGAGAGCCAGAGAGCGTGTCCCGCCTTGCTTCGGGTTGTAGAACATTGTGGTGGTGTTGTCTGTGTAGATCCTCACCACCTTGCCCCTCACCGACGTCAGGAAAGACTTGAGGGCCCAGAAGATGGCCTAAAGCTCCAGGACATTGATGTGAAGGGTCTTTTCTCCAGACAGCCAGATTCCTCCGGCGTGCAACTGTCCGGTATGAGCGCCCCAGCCTTCCAGAGAAGCATCCGTGTTGACGGTCTCCTGGTAAGGAGGGACTTGGAAAGGAGCCCCTTGTGTCAGATGAGAGCGCATGCTCCATTACTGTATTGCTCGTTGGAACTCCTCGTTGAGGGGGATTTTGTCCATCCAGGATCCCAAAATTTGCAGCCATCTCGCATCCAGAAACTCCCGGAAAGGCCTCATCTGTAGTCTGCAAAGGAGGACGAGGTTGATGCAGGAGTATATCATGCCCAACAACATGATGGCTCGCACAGTAGATGACCGCGCAGGCCTTGCACCTTCCCTAGGATGGCTACCACTCTCTCGTCCAAGGGAGCCGCCAGACAAGCCACTGTGTTGAGTCACGCCCCTATAAACAGAGCATTGTGTGATGGCTCCAAGCAGGACTTTGGATAATTTATGGAGAATAACAGATCCATCAGCAAACGCACTTCCCTTGCTGTGTGCTGGCTTGTCAGTGAATGGAAGCAGGATCAAACTAGCCAATCGTCCAGGTAAGGATAGACATTGATGCCCTCAAGCTGCAGATGCGCCACCACCGGAGCTAAGCACTTTGTCAAGACCCTCGGGCCGATTTCAGGCCAAAGGGAAGTGCCTTGAACTGATAGTGCGGTCCCTGGACCATGAACCGCAGGAACTTGCAGTGCTTCCAATGGATGGGGATGTGGAAGTATGCGTCCTTCAAGTCCAGAGACGTCAGGAAGCCGCCTTCCTCCAATTGGCCGAGCAAAGGCTGCAACATGACCGTCCTGAACTTCTGGGACTTCAGGTACTTGTTGAGATGTCGCAGGTCCAGGATCGGCCTCCACCTTCCTGTCTTCTTTCGGACAAAAAAGCATCTTGAGTACACCCTGGAGGGGCTGGGGAACAGGCTCTATTGCCCCCTTTTTATAACATGGCTTGGACCTACTACAACAGCTGCGCCATGTGCTGTTCTTGTCCAGCGACGGGGAATACGAGGACACCTGCATTGGAACTCCAAGGTGTGCCCCTGTCCAAGAGCGTCCAGCACCCTTCTGTCAGTGGTGATGGTCTTCACGTGCTGACTAACCTTGCCAGCTGGCCTCCCAACGGTGTGCACAAATGGGGGCCCGAGTCCTCTGCCGGTTCAGGCCAGTTTAGGTGCCAGGCCCTGCCCTGCGGGTGTCAACAAGCTGTCCTCCGCTGGCATATGCCTACGAGTGGCCTCTGTATGCCACCCGAGTCGTGGAGCGGGTAGGCTGCCGATAAGGGGTGGTGTAGCCCTTGGAGGACCTACCAGGACCTCCAAGGACGAAAGGACGACGACCAACGTTGCTGCAGGGTGCACAGCCAACGTGCTGTCTCCGTGTCAGTCTTGATGATTTGAAGAGACTTCTCAACCGCCTTGCCAAACAGATTTTCTCCATCGAACGGCATGTCCAATACCTTAGACTGAACGTACGGCCTGATGTTGGTGGCTTTCAGCCATCCATGCCGACGAAGAGACACACTGTTTCCCATCTGACGGAATCCGGTGTCTGGATGTCCACCACCACTGTGATGGCATGGTCCAAGGCCATTTCCCCCTCCTGGAATAGCTCAAGAAGCTCAAGAGCTTCTGCCTTATTGTCATCAGGTAGGAACGCAAGACTAGGGCCCAGTTTATACCAGAGCTCCTGGTCGTAGCATGAGAAAATGGCCAGTGCATTAGCAGCCTTAATGGTGCTGGCAGCTGTATAGATAATCCTTTTCCCCATCGCGTCCAGCTTCTTCCCCTCCTGGTCGGGGGTACCATGGACAAGGACGAAGGTTTTGCAGAGTGTTTCCTGGCCGCGGCTGAGATTACAGAGTCAGGTGAGGGCTGGGACATCAGGCACCTGGGGGCCAAGTCTGGGACTCTGTATTTTATCTCCAGCCTGTCCAGCATGGGTGGGGCGATGCTCGGATTCTTCAACAGTGCTAGGCCTTCATCCCAAATATTGTCCAATAAAGGAATGGACATGATGATCCTCCGTCTGGACTCAACGCTGATAAAGGAACCCATCCTTTTTCATCTCCTCAGGCACCAATTGGAAAAGTTCAGAGGCTCTGGACATCATTGAATGGAAGGAGCCCACCTCATCTGTTGGAGAAGCCCTGTGCGGATCATCCGTGCCTGCTGACTCTCCGTCCGCTAGCACAAAGTAATTGCGCTCGTCGGTGTCCGTCGCCGTAGCCGCCGTATCCGTGCCCGTGGCAGGATCCCCTGTTGGGGTCAAATCCCGAGATGAAGGAGGCAGGGGTGACGGTTGGCGCCTTGGCCCAGCAGGGCCCTTTGACTTGTGTTTGAGCCTAGGACTTCCAGAAAGCGTACTAGGAGGACTTCCAGGTGGAGAAGGGCCGGGTGTAGGCGGTGGTCTTTGCTGAATCTCTGATACCAGCGTGTGCACCGTGGTCAGAATGTCCAACAAAACATCCCTGGAATGAGGTATAGAAGGAGTGAGAGGGGGAGGCTCCAGGCTGGCACACCTCTTCTGGAGAGGTAGGCAATAGGTTTCACCTTGTGGTGTCCCATCTTCTAACAAGGGTACCTGGCTCCCTTTGTGGTCGGAATAGTAGCACTCAGAGCTCGTATAAACGTGCCCCGGCACACTTGTTTCAGCTCCTTGTATTGCACCCTTCCTAGGGGTCGTTGGAGTACTACTCCTCCTTTCTACTGAGATTTCTGGGGGGAGGAGGTTGATGTCCCCTTTCCGGCGTCTTGCCGAAGCTGTGGCAGTTACCTCACGCTGTGCCGGTAAGGACACCCACGCAGTAGCCGTAGCTGTGACTGGGCACCATCTTCATGGTCTGCCCTCCTTTTGAAGAAGCAGCGGTCGTCAACGAGGCTGTCGATGGGGTCGACGGGGTGGAAACAGCCCCCGTCGTCAATGTGGCCGTTGATGATGGTGTTGTCTTGGCTGGTTGAGACGTAGATTGAGGTAGAGAAGAGGCCATGTCGGATTTCTACTTTGTCGCCTTGTCTGCCGATGGCAAGCACAGTTTCAAAGGGGTGGAGGACTTTCTATTAGAGTGTGCGACCCTCGCCGGCAGGCTCATCGTGGATGTGGTCGGTGACCTTGTCTTTCCTGAGCCGGGACCTGCAGCAGCAACGAACCGAGTGGGATCTGTGGCGTGTAGCCTTTCCTTCTTTTGGACCCCTGCGGGTGGGGCGTCCTCAAAGGACCTCGACCTCTTACCTGAGGGAGTTGGATAGTGGGACCGGCCAGTCCTGGGGAAGAATGACCATGCCCATAGGCCGATTCAGAGGCCTTACCTGATTTTAACCACGTCGCCAGTCTGCTGTAGCAGTCGTTCTTGGTCTTTTTTTTTTTAAACCATGGAAGACTTCGCATCCCTCCTCATCATGGTCCAGAGGCAGGTAGTAAAGACAAATGTGGTGTCGATCCACAAAGAAAACGTCTCTTTATCCACATTCTGCGCAGAGTTTTAAGAGGCATCTCTTCTCCTCGGTCATGGTGAAAAAAGTGCAAAGTAGGCCCCAAACCTGGGCCTTCCAACCAAAGATCCTCGATGTAGCAGATCCCGGCTGCCAGTAGTCAACTTCCAGTCGAACAATAAATCCCATAAATCGGTCAAAATGTTCACATTTTACCGAAAAGAATCTAAACATTAGGAAAAAAGCTAGGAGAGCACCAAGAGGACTCCGAACACTGAAGCGTGTGGTACAATCTGAAGATGGCCACCAGAGGTGGAGATTGGGGAGAGGACTGTCATTGTTTGGGGGCAGTATGACCCAGAGGACAGCGATTGGTTTAGAGGAGGAATACAGTTTTAAAGAGAAAGTGAAACTGTTTTTCTTTTACCAAGGATTCCCAGCCTAACGACGGGGAATATTCATGAGCATGTGAGTCCATGTCAGAACCATGCTTGAGAATAGGTTAAATGTTAATGTTGGACTCTAACTTGTTATAGCTGTTTCCCCACTGTGTGTGGGTGTGCGCGTGTACATACATATTATTTTCCTGTTATATTAGTGGAATTGACACCGTAAAAACTGCCATTTTCATTGTCTCCAGGCACTTATATATATATAACGTTTGTCTCTACCTGCCTTACTAGCTTACTAGATATAATATTTATAATTTTCCCTGGAGTGTACGCACACACAAACTACATTTTTAATGCAAACAGCATTCTCCGAAGCAATCTCACAAAGGTGCACAGTAAATCATATACAGGGGGCTTGTGAAATCCCACAGCCAGCAACAGCACACGCTTAACCTCACTAAAATTACAGTAAAGGGGCTTCTAGGAGCAACATCTCCATGAAACAAAATACGGGCGATGGATGAATGTCGTACCTAACAGTCATCTATCTATACAGCCTTTCGGTTCTCCTACTGGCAACAGATGCCTTAGTTCACCAGAGGCTATACCCAGGCTTACAGATGCCTTAGTTCAACAGAGTCTGTGCCCAGGTTAACAGATGCCTTAGTTCACGGGAGGCTATACCCAGACTAGCAGAAGCCTTATTTCACCAGAGGCTATACCTAGACTAACCGATGCCTTAGTTCACCAGAGACTATACCCAGACTAACAGATGCCTTAGTTCACCAGAGACTATACCCAGACTAACAGATGCCTTAGTTCACCAGAGACTATACCCAGACTAACAGATGCCTTAGTTCACCAGAGACTATATCCGGACTAACATGCCTTAGTTCACCAGAGACTATATCCGGACTAATAGATGCCTTAGTTCACCAGGGACTATACCCAGACTAACGGTTTTAGTACATGTGTTCGAATATATTTGGCCCAATGGTACATTTGACCGAATTTGGCCTGTACCATTCAACCGAATATATTCGAACAAATTGGATAACACACACTGATCATGGGGAGGGGGGGGTTTGCCCCCGCTCCCCATGATCGGTGTGTATTGGCATTGGGGGTTGCGGGGGGGGGGGTGTCCCCCGCTTCGTCGAGTCGATATTGGAGGCGGGGGATTGGGGGAAAAAAAGAAATACCATTTTTTTTTTTTAAATGGGACCCTGCGGCGCTGGAGCCGACCCACGTTAGAGGGAAGGATCCGAAGACGCAGGGCTGAAGTGGACACGGGAATCAGGTAAGTGGGGTTGGTTTGAGGGCATTTCAGCCTCTGAGAACTGATCGCGTGCGGGCTGTTTGTTTTTCAGTCAGTTTGCCGCGATCAGTTCTTAGACGGCCAAAAGCACCCAAACCAAACTAATACATGCCCTAGTTCACCAGAGGCTATAGCCAGATGAACAAATTCCTTAGTTCCCCACAGACTATACCGAGACTAGCAGGTGCCTCAGTTCACCCGAGGGTATATCCAGAATAACAAATGTCTTCTTTCGCCAGAGGCTATTCCCAGGCTAGTGCTACGGAATCCTCCCTCTGGAAGGGATTCTGCATTCTCAGCTCGCCATACAAACAGAGGGTAAGGCAAGCTGTAGCTGCATGCTGAGGGGCTTTCTTCGTTTGGCAACAGGAGGGGTGCTGTGTGGGGTTTGTGAGGAGGAACAACTCTTACTCTTGGGCCATCATTTGTGATTCACTTAGCAGGGCCTGTAACTCCACCAGACCCCAGTCACCAACACCCTTACTCCCCAAGAGAATATCATGCCATGCTCCACTGTCAAAAATGCTCATCTATGACAGGATTCCTCGCATATCAATACACAGCCTTAATATAGCAGCACTCCCCCTGCAGAGAGACATGCATCACAGCAGGTGCCAACAGCTGACCACCAGGAATTCCATGCTGCCACTCATCAACCAGAAGGGAAAGAAATTAACCCTTTGCTCTCAAGCGACAGCCCTATTCAGTTAATAAAACAAAGACTGACAAGACACAAAGTTGCTACCAGTCTCTGCTGCGAGATGGGCGATAGATGTTGACCTTCTGCAATGAGAAAGCATCATCACGCCGAACCACAGAATCTCATGGATTTTTCTGGAATAAAGGATATGTCACAGGTGTTTACGTCAGAGGGGATAGTTTAGAGGACAAGATATGGGAAGTGGGAGATCACAGCCTCAAATTGGATTGAACAGAGTATGGTGTCGCAGTGACTTGCTGTTAAATTAAACGCATCTAATCACTTGTGCCAAAAAAGTAGCAGCCCAAACCACAAAAGACACCTGAATGAGCACGTCTCTGATGCGCTCATTCAGAGGCCCTTTTGCACATGTGTGCAATTCAGGGCCATTTCGGCGCATTTGAAAGCACATCCCTAATTCACAAAAGGGATGCGCTTTTAAATGCGTGGAACTAAGGGGCATAAAACCACAATCGGGTAATTTGTGACCCTTTCATGATTTTTTCTTTAAGCGTGACGGCTGCGAAAACGGCAGCTGTCATGCTTGGGGGTGAACATGCTTTTTTCCCTAAGCTTTTCACAGAGACAGGCCCTTCAGTGGCCCGACTCTGGGAAACGCACTGCCAGCAACCATGTGGCTGCTGATAGCCAGTCATAAATGAGTGTCCGCAGAGTCCCCCAGACAACAATGCATGCAAGGGGGCTGGACAGCGCATCTTTGCGCTGTTGTCCAGCCCATCCTGAAATGTGCAGGTCACCTTTGAGAATAAGGTCACCTGCGCATTTATAAAACTCGTGCAAATGAAATGGGTGCATTCTCTACTCTCCTTTCATTTGCGCTACTTTTTGAGACTGTTCCTCACTGTGTCTGCACAATGTGCCAGCATCAGACCGCCCCCTGCCCCCCACACCCACACACCTACAATTCAGAAAAGAACTCTCCTCTTCAAGTTGTCTCTCCTTCTCCACACCTAGGCCATCACCTCGCCTCTCGCTCCACCTGACTCACTAGATGCTGCTTGCCTCCCCGCCACCAGGTAAAGCTGTACCCCTCCTCTGTCCCCCTCTGTATCCTACCTCCCACTGTATATCTGTTCTGTTGTTACCACTGTAAAGTGCTCCGTTATGTATCTGCATTAGTGTGCACCTCTGTAAAGCATTCCATTGCTTCTGGAAGATAGACCTGCACTCATTAATACAATATTAATAATAATAATGTGGCAGTCAGTGGTAGGACACTGCTGCCTCTACATACATTACGAGGCCCTGTTGAGCTAGAACAGGGGTCTGCAATATTTTGCTCCCCAGATGTTTCAGATTGCAACTCCCATGAGCACATAGGCAGTGCAGTCAAAGGTGAGGGATCATGGGAGTTAGAGTGGAAAACATCTGGAGAACTGCAGGTTGCAGAGGCCTGAGCTGCAAGGAATAAGCACACTTTCCCCAATGTTTTTGTGTAGTGGGTGGCTAAGCCCCGAACCAACAGCCACCAAAGAATCTGCTCAAATGTGATGTTATGGCCGAGGTCTGGGGAAAAGGCACTGTCTTCATGAAAGGAATTCACTTTTGTAGGAGATACAATGATCATTGTGTACAAGTGACTTCCGGACTGGGGCTGTCTCACTCCCAGGAGTCTTATTAGAGGACCCGGACGAGGGAGAGTCCATGCACATGCGCACTGACCTGCAAGTAACATTTGTAAAGTTGCCTGGAGTGCATGCCACGTCATCGCGGCGGCGAAGGATCTCTTTAGAAGCGCCCAGCAAAGCTCTAAATAGCGTCACTCAAGTGTGAGTGACTTGTAGATGGTGTGCATGTCTGGAACTACAGTCTATGATGATGCAGCGTTTACCAGACTGCCATTCAAATACAGAAGCGCTGTAGCTGCAAGCAACTGAGAAGCGCATGCCCCACATCTGAAGACTTGGTGACCCCCTTGCAGCAGACGATCTGTAGCTGCAGGCCCCACTTCTGAAGACTTGGTGACCCCATTGCAGCAGACGCCCTGGAGCTGAAGGCTGCTAAGAAGCGCATGCCCCACTTCTGAAGACTTGGTGACCCCCTTGCAGCAGACGCCCTGTAGCTGCAAGCCGCTGAGAAGCGCATGCCCCACTTCTGAAGACTTGGTGACCCCCTTGCAGCAGACGCCCTGTAGCTGCAAGCCGCTGAGAAGCGCATGCCCCACTTCTGAAGACCTGGTGACCCCTTGCAGCAGACGATCTGTAGCTGCAGGCCCCACTTCTGAAGACTTGGTGACCCCATTGCAGCAGACGCCCTGGAGCTGCAGGCTGCTGAGAAGCGCATGCCCTACTTCTGAAGACTTGGTGACCCCATTGCAGCAGATGCCCTGTAGCTGCAGGCTGCTGAGAAGCGCATGCCCCACTTCTGAAGACTTGGTGACCCCCTTGCAGCAGACGCCCTGTAGCTGCAAGCCGCTGAGAAGCGCATGCCCTACTTCTGAAGACTTGGTGACCCCATTGCAGCAGACGCCCTGGAGCTGCAGGCTGCTGAGAAGCGCATGCCCTACTTCTGAAGACTTGGTGACCCCATTGCAGCAGACGCCCTGGAGCTGCAGGCTGCTGAGAAGCGCATGCCCTACTTCTGAAGACTTGGTGACCCCATTGCAGCAGACGCCCTGGAGCTGCAGGCCGCTGAGAATCGCATGCCCCACTTCTGAAGACTTAGTGACCCCATTGCAGCAGACGCCCTGGAGCTGCAGGCCGCTGAGAATCGCATGCCCTACTTCTGAAGACTTGGTGACCCCTTGCAGCAGATGCCCTGTAGCTGAAGGCTGCTGAGAAGGGGATGCCTCACTGTTATACATGCGACAAGCCCTTGCAGCAGAAGCACCAGAACCACAGGCTGCTGAGATAGGCATGCTGCACACTTGGAGACTGCTAATGTGGGCATACCCCACTGTTATACTCTTGGGGACCCCTTGCAGCAGATGGCCTGTAGGTGCAGGCTGCCGAAATGGGCATTCCCCACTGCTGTACACTTGGTGATACTTGCAGTCGGCATGCACCAATGGTGTATAGTTGGTGAACCTCTGGCAACAGATGCCCTCTAGTTGCAGACTACAGAGGCGGGCATGCACCACTGTTATACATTTAGTGACCCCTTGCAGCGGGTGGCATGTAGCTGCAGGCTGCTGAGGTGGGCATGCACCACTGCTATACACTTGGCGATTCTTGCAGCCGAAACCCTATAGCTCAATGCTGCCGAGGTAGGCATGCATCACTGCGATACCTTAGATGACCCCCTTGCAGCGGGTACTCTCTAGCTACAGGCTGCTGAGATGGACATGCACCACTGCTATACATTTGGTAACCCCTTGCAGCAAACGCTCTGTAGCTGCAGGCTGCTGAGGTGGGCATGCACCACTGCTATACACTCGGCCAAGCTTTCCTTGCAGCAGACGCGCTGTACGTGCATGATGTTGAGTTGGGCATGTGCCACTGCAGAACCCTTGGTGACCTCCTTGCAACAGGGCGGCTAGCACATGGCTAACCTTCAGAATGGCAATGGGAACGATGAGGGCAATCTCAGGAATTGCACACAGATTTTCGATTTTATGAGTGACATTATGCATATTTCAGGCTTTGCACAAAAAGCCTATCTTGAATTGGACTTTCCTTTCATAAAGGACGGAGAAAGTATGGGATTTTTAAAGCGTGAACCTAGATGGGAAGCAACAGAGCACTGTAGAGAGGGCGACACTCCCAGCAGGTTACAATTAGGGGTTCGGCAAAAGGACAGGTGCTGGGAGAAATAGGGTGCGCAGGGTAGGGGGGAGCTCCAAAGAGGGAGAATTACGGTTCAGTGGAGCAACCAGCCATGAGTGAGAGGTTCTTTGAAGAGCAGGGTGTTCAAGTACTTCCTGAATCATAGGATTGTGTAATGTTAAATAGAATCTGAATTTAGACTCTTCCTGTTATGAAACTGGTTTCAGTGTTTGCTCTCCCTTTTCGGGACTAGAACTCGCAGCCAGTTTCTCCTGTTGATCTTACCCACGCAAGCAGGCGCCGATGGACAAAGGGAATGCACAGGCAGATCCCAAAGAGTTACCTTTCTCGGAAACCTCCAATTCCCAGCTGCCACTGATCATTCTTGATATGATGGTTTATTTATAACAGCTTAATACCCAAAGGTTTCTAAGCGCGCACCCGGGGACCGAACCTGCGGTGCTCCGTGTCGTTTTGTTTCCAAGGCGAGCACTATGCCCCCTGAGCTATCCTCCCAGGCACAGCTATCCTCCCCTCGTTTTTGAAAAGAGGCAGGTGGTCTTGCACCGACTGGGGATGTAGGAGCATGGACTTGAAGATTGTGGTCGCAAAATAGCCGAGACATTGGACAGTCTGATCTTCTCTGCACCCCAAAAACCTTTCATCTAACATTGTCTGCTTGGTTTAAGGTCTGAAATCATCAAGATTGACGATCTCTACCAAGAAATCCAAAGGGGGCGTCTAAGCTACAGTTCTCTTCACTCCAGGCGCAGCACATCATATGCAACAGCTCGTGCCTACACAGAGCAGTGCACTAACCAGCAACAGAACATACTTTTGAAAGGTCAATGGTAGGTCAAGTTACCTTTTTACCACATAATATTATAACACACGTGCCATTTCAGAGTTGTGCATCCTTGCTCCTCTTTTTTTATAGGAACTCCCCCCATAACATACATTTTTTCTCCACTGACAACATACCCCTCGCCCCTAAAAGATAGCACCTTCTTGCTGGGGGCTTTTGCAAAACGTCATTTCATTTTTCGTGTACATATTTTGTTATCAAACAAAACGTCCTAAAATTGCTTGATACATTTGCATACCAGGTTAATGCAAAGATGTCCTTTCCTATTATAATACCAGCCTTTTTTCTATACCTTCTGATACATTTTTTAGTTTCTCTATTATAAATGTACGTTTACAAGTCAAATAATAGTTAATGGCTATAGATCCTCGTTTTTTGTTGAAATAAGTGGTGTTCTATAATATAAATAATATCCTATTTCTAATGGATCTGCTGCTTTTGAACATTACAATTGTATCTGCCATATAAACAATATCTATTAGAGGAGGACAAATATGCAACAACAACAATAAAAAAAAAAAAGCCAGGGAGGTTTGAGAAGTCAGTTCTTTAACAAACGAGAACATTCCTTCCCAACTCCGATCCTGGGAGCAAGGACGTCAATTTCAACACAGGGCATAGAGTAGCGGAAGTGACATTGCGTTGCCCAACTGTATCACAGCGCGTGCCATCACATGACATGTGCTCTCAGTGTTGGCACAGGAAGTGATGCTAAAAGGAGGTTTGAGGCGATGTTAACCTACAATAAAAGGAAACATAGCTGCCAAGTTGCCCACTTCCATCGGTGACTCTTCGTGACAGTTCTGTTTTTCCACCCACTGCATGCTGGGACTTCTAGGCCCATCCTTTACCATGGGAAAAAGAAACTACAAGTTCCAGCATGCAATTGGAAACAAACATCAGCGCTGACTCGAGGTGTCATGCATGGAACTGGGAAACTTGGCAGAGGTGAGGAAATCAATAAATACCAGTTACTGAAGCAGAAAGATGGCAATGTACTACCCTTCATATGAGCTAGAGTGCTGCTTTGATCTGTGATGGGCACAGTCAGGACATGCCAGGCGCACACCCACCAGATCCATCTTATGCCAGTTATAGCCTCATATGCAAGGTACAGGTATCATATGCAAGGTACTTCGTCGCAGTGGAGTAACTTTGATGAAAATGTTGGGGGGGGGACATGACACCTGAAAAAAGGTGCCCCAGCCAAATGAATGGGGACAAAATGTTGTGCCATGAAAGTTGGGGGGGGGCAAACACCCCCATACCGCCCTAAAATTACGCCCATGCTTCGTCGCGGGCCCAGTTACTGCCATAAGATGCAAGTGCAGACTTGTATTCCAAAGTACAGCTATTTCTACCCAGACAGTCTCCACTCTCCCATTCCCTCTTACCAAAGAGCACTTTGTACCTCAATGAAAGGAGGCTATGGCGCCCGGTGGTGGGACTTACATTGCTTTGTGGTACGCATGCTCGTCCCTGAAAGCAAGGAACAGGGTGCTTTTTTCAAATGAAAAACACATATATTTGCCTCCGTGAAATACAAACAAAAGGGTTGCTTTTTTGTATACGCAAGCTGGCACCTATCAAGGATGCTTACATGTCATGATGCTTAATTCATTAGCGGGCTTCACAGGCCCCAGGACATTCCCCAGGTCTGTTTCTTTAAAGCCTTGTCGTTTATTACTGTGTTGGGGCAGATACGCGCGTGAAATGGAGAATGCTACTGGCCCCTTAAGTCACAGCTCAGTGGGAAGGCGCCATTAGCATTCCAAAGCCCCTGGTTCTCTGTATACTAGACAGCAAATGTCTGCACCACATAAACCTGCCTTTTCTAGCTATTCTGTGAAGTGTCTAATTTGTTGACATGAAAACAGTGTGGTAATAATGCATGCACATTTTAGTCACAAGATGCGTGTGTGAACAATTCTGTGACGTTAAGACAAATAGGGCAATACACAGATGTCTGGTTGCCTTTTGCGGGTAAGAAATTTACAAGAATCAGGGTTTTGTAATCGTTTTATGGACTCCTTGATTTCGGGAATAAGGGGTGGTTAAAATTAATGTTGAAAACAAGGAAAGGGGGTGTTTTAAAAATAAATGGAGACGAGCATGGGTACAACTTTAGGCAGAGTGCCACCACCGGGCTATGGGGTCTCATTGGGTACCTGCTCTAACAAAGTTAACTTATCTCGCAGGCCTTCTAACTTAGTGAAGATCATAATACTTTTTTCTATAGCCCTTCATAATGGAGACTTACCGCCTCCAAGCGGCAGGATAAATAGGCAAAATCACCTGCCCCGGTGGATTGTCCTCGCCAGTAACGTCGCACCTGCCAGACGGCCCGGACAGGTAATATTCCCATTAGAACCTGTAAACCCCATACACTGGTGGCAAAGACTCTTTCGGAATTTAAAAGAAGAGAAAAGTTAGCAGCGACCTCTATTAAGCCATTTCATACGGTTTAAGCACATTAAGGACTTAATGTAGTACGACTTCAGGTAAAATAAGAAAAGGCCTTTAGCGCCCACATGTGGGCATCGTGGGTGCTGAAGAGTGTGTGGGCGGCTGTGGAGGGGTGAAGCAGGATAATGGCGGAGAGGGGTGAGAGAAACGCAGCGGACAGGCTGCCTGGAACGTTAGCCTAGATTAATGAATACATCATGCGTTACAAGCATCCTGGTTGCCTAGCGCCTCTACCTAGGCTGCTAATAGATGTTATTGCCCAATTTCATGATTCCCAACTTCTCAATCGAGACATGATGAAAGGCTGAGATTAAAACCTCTGACTCCATGTCATGCACATATTCTATGATGCAAGCAATGAACTCACAGAGCCATCACACCAGCTGGTGAGGGAACTGCTCTACATGTAACCTATTTCTTTTACGAAGTTTACAAATGTATATTGACTGTTGCTGTACCCTCTAACAAATAGATCTTCTAGAAAATACACAGATACTAAATGCAGGCCCAAGAGCAGAAAAGGCCAGAGTTCTCAAATTGTCCCCGATCAGAGATGAATAGTTTGTCCATTTCATATTTTTTTCTTTGCATTCTGTTGCATATTTTATTTTCTCTATTTTAATTGTAAATATAAAAGTGCAAGAATGCAAAGAATAAAGTATCTAATTTGTGTGGCCTTGGACATCCATGCCACCAATTATGCAGATCCTCAATTTCTGGTTATAGAAGTGTAGCTTTGTTTCAGGTGCCATGAGTGCAAAGACATGCTTACGTCCCAGAAGAAAATGGTCACGTATCGGGGTCCCATTTGCTTTCTTGTACTGACCGGGCCTCTCTGATCAGAGGAAGAAGAGGCACTGCTAAGGGTGAAAAGGAGATTGCCAGGGATAGCCAGTGATACCTATGGCGTCCTAAAATTGACGCCTGAGCCCTCGACACGAGTTGTGGAAGGCACTTTAGAAATGTCATACATACATACATGGCTTTAAGTGGGCCAGGGTGGGAGAGGTGGAGCCCTGGCAGTCTCATAAAATGACCTTTGAGCGGGGGACTCTGGACGGTCTCCCCTCGTATTCCTCTGTACATTTCGACAACAAATAGTGCCATGCACATTTTTCACTAGCCATCCTGTGGCTAAAACATGAAGTGTGCTTAGGTGTGTAATCTCATTTCACGCATCTTGGAGATGGTGGTGTAGTTTTTGACCCCTTAACTCCAACTACTGCAACATGCAGCCTTGGATTACATGGGAGGGGCTGCGTCTTCGTTTTTCTCTGGCCCAAGACCACAGTGATTAATTGAAGCCAACAGCAAACAAAGCACAGTCCTCATCGCCATGATGGGTGGGGGGTCGGGGGTGTGGTATAAATACACTAATGGGGAATCCCCGCCTGCGTTCACACTGTTAGGCCCGATAAACACAGCTGAGGACCCTGCTTTGGGTACCACTGGCTGCCAATAATCTGATTTTCAGTTCAGGAACATTGCTTTACTTGGTCGCTCAGTTGCATCTACTTAAAGGGGCTGCAATACGTGGTTGTCATGATGAGCACGGCATAACTGTTTTTAGCTATACAAAATCTAACAGGATTTTCAGAGTTAATACATTTTATTTAGAACTATATGAAAGAAATTAACGCTGAACTTCCTGTTTTTTTTTAAAGCTAAAAACAATCTTGTTTTTGCTTTCAAAAAAATCTGCACTGTTCATCTTGGTAACAGGATTCCAACTTTTCTAAAAAAAAATTAAAAAAAATAGTCTATGCTAAAGTGGACGGTCATAAAGTAAAACCATTTATTCTCTGAAACTGGCCACCAGCAGTTGATTTTTGTAAGTTATTGAATATATGGCATTTTGTGGGAATGCACCTCACCACTACTTAGGCCACGCCCACCATTTAGGCTATGCTCCCACTTAAAGCACTGCATGTTCAAATCGCACTCCATCCTCTACCCCTTTTCCTGCCACATCCTTGCAGGCCACCAACAATTGCAGAAGTTGCAGTTTAACCGTGTTTGAATGATCCATCGCAGGAAGTGCCGACAACCATAACATGTTTCTTTTTCTTTAACACATTTTTATTTCGTGTTGTACAACAAGTAATATATCAGAGGTCACAACAAAGTCGCACATGAACGCTTAATGCACTGGTATACCTGGCCCAAAGCCTTCCTTGCCTCCTCGCCTCCTCCCTCTTCCCCCTCCCAGTTCCAACCCACACCAAAATCGATCTCCTACATCCTCACCCACCCCCATTTCCCCCAGATGTCCCCATGCTTTTGTGGACATCCCCTACGTTAGTATACCACTAGGTCCCACGGTTTAATGATGTCCATCCCCGTTCTCCACGCTCCAATTGTTGGGGTGTCGGAGCTCATCCACTTTTCTGCAATCGCCAGTTTGGCCATTATACACCCAGTCTTTAGGAAATTAACGTAACCTGTTTCTTGAAGAGATCGATAAATTGGCATATACAAATTTGACTTCAACTTCCAGAATCCCTTTAATCATATTGCACAAGTGAGAGAAAGTTTGTGCATCGATCTGCACAATATGGAGGCCGTCTCCTGAATCTGGTCAGGCGTTTGGTAGTGATCGTGAAGCAGAGACGGATAAACAGCACTTCCTGTCGCCGAACTGCACGTGCAACTCGCATAACACAGTGATTGCTTTTGCAGCTTGTACTACAATCCGCCCCAGGAGCCTTGCAATTGCCATTGCATGTTGGGGTCACAAACTTAACGCTCAGCTGTAAAAACAATGCAAGAACGCTGTGATGTATTCCTAATGCGCTGACTCAGGGCCATTTAAGCACTTTTGGGGCCCTGGGCACGGATATCTTTGTGGCCGCCCTCCACCAAACCAAAGGAATTAAGTGATCAAGAATATCTGGCCGCCCCCCCCCCCCACCGCCCTCGCGTGATCACGACCTATAAGTTGATATGCTGCCTCGCAACATGCAAAAGGAAGCAGGTTTACTCCCTTAAGGTCGCCTTACCCACTTCATTCTTGCTCTAATCAGAATGATAAACAAGTAGCATTTGAAGGCCAACATTAGCAGTCTACAAAAAGGTTACTTCTGTTCTAGTATAGATACTAGAGACATTTTATCAATAGCATCCAGGACGTAATACAGCCTGTAGTATTAATGCAGGACCGTATGTAAAAGGTACATGTAACCCAGAATAGAGACTCACATTAGCTGCCTCACAGAATGCAAAAGTGCTCAAGCAAGGATACAGGAAACAAATTAAAAGGAAGGAGAAAGCTACACTTAACATAGCATGGACAGTGGATGCAGATTAGAAGCTACCAGGAAGGTGTCTGTATTCAGGCAGACTGATATTAGAAGTGTGACATGGTTTACAAATAATGCTGCCATGAGAGATCAAACGAACAAATGCCTGTGGTGTGCAATATTTCAATGCTCACTATTTTAGTGGAAGCAACACTAAAGCCAGTGAAACCATGAGTGAGGCTTTTTTGAAGACCATACCCTGAGAAGGAAATCACTCATAAGGGCTGAGAATTTTGAAAGGTTTAGGAACTGGCATTTTCAGAGGTTAGGCAATACAAGATTTAATGAGATGCCCAGGATCACACATTGGTTAAGAGGTGAAGCTGGGATTTGTTCCAACTCTGCAATTTCTGCATTTAGGAACTTTCTTTTCCAGTTCTTACCATGAGCTAAAATAATCTAATTTTATAAAAAACTGGCTTGGAAAGTACACACATCACATTATGAAACATGATACTGTTTTAAAACAAAATGTTATAGAAGGGTGTTATGCAAAATGGGAATGATTCTAGTTTCCTTCTCTCCATCATCAAGGGAAGTAAGTACCAGCATACCATTCGATGTGATTTAACAGATTTAATCTAGGTTTGTCTTTTGTATGTTAAAGCTTTATATACTTCCAAAACACTGGCTTGTGAATTTGTCATTTATTAACGTGCAGAAAAACCTTTGACTTTTACAAAAAAGCAAACTGTTTTTTTGTGTCAAATGAGCAGACCTTAAAATATGCTTGCCCAAGGCCTACATCGTCTGGTCCGCTCTGTTCTGTCTACCACACCTTCCACTCAAATGGCCTCCATAAGAAAAAAGATCAAGTAATGGACTCAACGATGCTAGCAGCATGCGAGAAGGTAAACCTCACAGAAGACAGCATAGTGTAGTAACACATATTAGATGATTTGACCAGGATCACTGTACCGTCTGCTGGCAAATCCAGGATATAAGCATAAACTCTTTGGTTCCACAGTCTTGAATTTGGATACTTATTCACCTCTTGGACTAACAGTTTATGCTCATAATTGGAGGGGATTGCCTATGTTGTACAACACCCCATCTGAACAAGCCAATTTCTAGACCTTCATCAAACGATGACATGTTAGTTTGTATAGCAACCCCTATCTGGTGCAGGTACATTGCTGATAATAGCACCCTTTGTGCTGCAAAACCAAATACATATGCAGACACGTTTATAAACTTCAGACATAGGAAAGGCTCAGCCAGTCCTGCTGGAATGTGCTATTCTAATCTTGCATGTAAACACATGCCTCCGCAATGAGTGCTTAACACACTGAGCTAAGTTCTGAACTATCAATATGCATTAGACTTTTGATTATTGCACATGATCAACATAATTCGCAGAGGAAGGAAGGAATGCTACAAGAGTTGTGCAGTAGTGAGCACACTGACTAGGTATACCGCAGTGAACACATTCAATGTGGAATTGATCAAGGCAGAACAACCGACAGGCAATAGGTTTAGAGCCTCAGCACCACGCCATCAAATGTCCTGACATGTGCTGTTTAAGTCTGGTGACAAATGGAATCTTACTTATTTAGACCACGCAGCCTTGTGGGGCCCCCTCTAAGTTAGGGGCCCGAGGCAAGTGCCCCTTTTGCCCTCCCATAAAAACGTCCCTGCGCTGACTTTCTGCAAACCTATGGCCGCGTTACAGAGGAGGATATGGAATAGCAACTTCAGGGTGTATTTATAGACCAGGAACACGTGGAAATTGTGAAAAGAAACAGTGGATTCTTGTAGAATTCACAAGGGTGATGGTGAATTACTCTCAGAAGCTTGACGAGGTCCGTCTGCTCTACAGCAAAATAACAGTGTCCAGACAGTATACGTTCATTATTACGGTATCTCCTGCTTAACAATTTCCCGAAGCACTTGTTAACGGGTTTACAGTTATGAGTTTAAAAAAAAATAACGACTGTTTAATTACACACAAAATGCACGTCGAACATATTTCCTGCAGTTAGTATTCAACCACATGAGGGCGCTGGTGCTCTGATGTTTGGTGTTAAAGGAACTAGGTGCAGCAGACGAGCACGGGAAGGGGGAGGACCTCTTCCTCAAAAATAGCTCTTCTGGCATCTATAAAGTGCAAACGCTCCCCAGCCCCAGAAGCATGAGATAAAAATATCTGCCCCTGATGGAGTCTGCATAGAATCCTAGGTCTAAGCACATGAGACTCCTATTGCTTTATCAAGAAAGTGGATGCACAAAAAAGGGCCTCCAGCCAGGGGAGGACTGGCAACTTTGGCCTTGGGACAAGTACAATTTTATGGCCCATGGTGCAGTGGCCCAAGACCACAAAGCAAGCAGCATCCCCAACTTCCCGAACAACTAAACTTAATACCGACCTCTCCTCACACACACTCATTGACCTGGCTTTCCTTTTCCACAACATATCTTTCAGTTATGTCTGTGTTTTCTTCGAGACCCGGACACCAGGGAGCTGGCCCCTCATACCAAACCTAGCAAAAATGATTGATCAGGATACTATTCTCGGGAGGATAGCTCAGGGGCAACATGTTTGCCTTGGAAGCAAGATGACACAGAGCAGCACAGGTTCAATCCCCGGGTCCGTGCTTAGAAACCTCTGGGGATTAAGTGCGTTATAAATAACCTATTGTATCATATTATAATTTGGTCCCAGTTTACAAATAGGAAAACAGGCTACGTCTCCATTGGTAGAGCTGAGTCAGAGAGTCTTCTTTCAATCTGAGTGCCAAACAAGCGCTGGCACAGCAGAAGATCCATACATGGCATTTTTGCCTCACAAGAGCATAACACCAAAGCTATACCTGGTACCCTGTTTAACAGCCTCCTACAACACAAGAACCTCACTTTGCATAAGGCCTCCCCTCCATAACGCATTATATAAATCGTTAATATTTACATATGGAATAACACTATAGATATGAGTGATACTTTCCCTAAATACTGTTAATGAAAACAAGATACAGGGATAAAAAGTGATTTGCTCAGGGTAACAATGTGTCAATTGTGGTAAGCAGAGAGGTAAGTACTAGCTTCCTGGTGCCACAATTTTAAACTTAGAAGAGGATACTTCTTCTTTGGTTCCATCTTTAATAACATAACCAACAAAATGCTTTCTGCAAAGTTGTTTTTCAAGGACTAAACTGTTCAATAAATCTGATTTTCATATCCCCAAGACACATGACAAAGCAACCTGAAAAAATATAAGAGCTGTCTTAATGGAAATGTATGTTCATAAATCAATTATGCATCACTTTGTCAGAAAAAGATAGGGGTTGGGCCTGCCCACAATTACTAAAGTGACATGGTGGCTAGGCACAGAGCTCAGGAACAATAATTCAATCTGCTGACCTACCTTGCCACATTTGTACCTTTGTCTCATTTAGACTATTTTCCTTGCCTACCACTTTCACATGTTCTTCCTTTGGACCACATCCTTGATGCCCCTTCAGCATCTTCCATACAATTAACTTTCAGACGTCCCTTACCCATTTGCACTATCCCTTAACCCTTAACTCAATCCCCTTCCCTTGCACCCCCTTTACTTGCCCTCAGTGCCGAGTCACCAGTTCACCAGTTCCTTGTTACAAACCCCTTTTCATTGCTCTGGCTCACATGTAGTCAATGGACCACCTTGATTTGTTTATCAGCCTCTTCCACACATGACGAGAATCTGTGGTGGAGATCTTGCAGGTAAATCTGGCTATGGCATCTGCTCTTTAACAATGCAGAGCAAAAGACGCAGAGATGGTTTTGCTTTAATTGTGCTCCCAAGATGCACTTCCTTGAAGTAGTCTGCATACTTTAATGAACCAAATGGAATTATGAGGAGAGTCCATCTGGGATCAGGTGACGGAGAAGGAGTCATATAAATATGGTTTGTGTTACTGTGGTTGAGTGTTTTTGCAATTGGTTAAACTATATTTGGAAGAATGCATCTGTGTTCCTGTGACTAAATAATACACGGCCTGCGGTAGCGGCCATGTAGTTATGGTTAAGTTGCTAAACCCATAGAAGAGCACTTTTTGGGACGAATCCTCACCAAACTTTGCAAAAAAAAGTATATGGGCCGCTCTGAATTTTATGGCAAGTTTGGTGAGGTTTCGTCAAGGGGGAGGCAAAGTCATAAGGGGTCCCAACTTTTTTTTTTCTCCATAGAATGAATGGAAAAAAACTTTGCTCATGCCTACAGCCCAAACCGCTAGACGGATTCTCACCAAATTTGCGGCAGGAACGGCTGCTTGGTCCCGAAAGCGTGCTTTTGTAAATTTGGTGAAAATCCATCCAGTAGTTTTTTTTTTAAACAGGAAAATGTAGGTAAAACAAATTAGTGATATCTGGCTACACTCCGTAGACCCACTTCCCTGTTTGGTCAGCGGACGGGCATTCGATTGGCCTAGAGGGCGGCGTGATGTCCGCAGACAATCGGACGCACCCCCTGATTGGATGGTGAAAAGCGTGAAGTGTGTCAGATTTTTGGAAACGCCCTCCATGTTGGATTCGCAGACATCTGCTGGTGTCCGCGGACTTTGCGGTAATAACATTCCACTTGTCAAACTTATCAAACAATCTCTGGGGAGGTTAAGGGTGATGAGGATGGGATAGTAAATTGCATTAAGCCAAAAAAAGGGTGTTTTTCACCCCAAAAGTCAGCGAACAGCCCGGAAGTTCGCAGGCACTATAGATGGTCGGGGATATCTGTGCCTATTTCTGCATTACAGGGTTGGTGAAAAGCAGTTCTTGGATGGCTTATAACTTTGGCGCCACTCAATGAAACTGCACCAAGTTTTGGAATTTTATTCTAGACTAGAGTCGGAATGGTTCTGGAAAGTGTGGAGATGTTTTGTCAAGAGGGAACACATTTAGAGGAGGGGTACCAAAATATTGTAAAAGCATCTAAATGTGTTATCATTTGACGAATCTATACAAAAGTTTGCAAAACATTTTTAGATCTAGATATAACTGTTTTTTAAAAGTTTGGTGGGATTTTGTCAGGAGGGGGCTAAATTAGAGGAGGGTCTCAACATTTTTAGATGGCCTATAACTTTGTTGCCATTTGAAGAATGTGGACAAAAGATTTCAGAAAGAATATAGACCTAACCTTCAATGTTTGTGTAAAGTCTGAATGGATTTTGTCAAGTGGGGGCTAAGTTATATGACTATTGTACGTACATGCATTTTGACACTATTGAACAAATAAAACATGGGCTGATTTCAAGGAAACTCGTGTAAGGAGCATTGGCAAGGACCTTAATGAATGGTTTTGCAAATGTGCCTGTGTTTTATTTTTTGACAAGTGTCATAATGTAGGTACAAAAAATAGTGATATACCTTTGGTGACTGAGGTATTTCCTGTGGCCATGGGCAGTGGCCAGATTATCGGGGTCATGGTATAAGGTCATGACTCGGACAATCTAGCTACTGGCCATGACTGCGAGGGATGAAAAATGGGGTTAAAGTGGCCATGTCCACCTTGGACCAGCTATGTGGTAAAGTTATTCAAAAGTAGGATAGGTTTGAAAGGGAAAAACGTGCTTGTGGTAATATGGTAATAGGGTTCTGTCTTCGCCTTCCGCAGGCTGCCATGGAAAGGGAAGAGGGGCTCTGTACGGAGCCCCACCTTCCCATGCTATGGTGGCCATCTTTGAATATAATCTTTTTTCCTACAGCGGGAAGCGCAGGTGTCCCGCTTTAGGAAGAAAAATCATTGTTTTAGCACCCCGGGTTCCCGCTTTGGGAACCAAGGGTCCTAATGGCCTTCATCCTCCATTGCAAGGGCTGCAACGGAGGATAATGGTCTGGTGCCCTCGTTATTTATTTATTTATAACATGCCGGAAGTCCGCAGGCATCAGGGCACACACAGACACTTCGCTTGGGCCGATCACTTGGGCTGCTGCGCCGTTATCCCCCGTTTCGATCCCTGTAACGGGGGATAAACGTCACATTATTCCCCATTAGCACAATACAAAATGCTAATGGAAATGTTGGAAAAACGTATTGAGTCTATGTACTTTACTGAGAAATGTAAAGTAGATGGAGTCTATAAGATTTTTTTTGTTCTATTTGTTAACTGTGAAAGGTAGTTCCTAAAGGAACCTTTTCTTTGTTGTTTAAAAAAAAAGAAATGTTTGCAGTAGAGGTTAGAACGTAAGCTGAGGAGGGAAATGAGGGAAGAGGCACCAAGCACTAATATGGAGGGGCAGGTGGACAGGGGAAGATGTTGTACGTGTGTTACTTCTAAGGTAGTGGGCAGTGTTTCTCATGCTCCTTGATTACAGCTTCAAATGCATGTAGAAATGACTTTCCCCTGCAGAGTGGTGTGTTGAAGTATATACAGAGGACTTTTGTCATCCAAAGATATGGATCAACAGCCTCTTTTTTTGCTTGCAAGGCCTCTGGTGGGATTTGTGGTTACAGTATTGGTTGTGGAAGATGATGTGGAGGAAGATATCCTACAAAATGCTGGGAAAGGAAAAACCTTTCTGAGAGCATTGCGGTGGTTGGATTTGGTGTGGCGGCACATGGAGGTGGTCCCGTCGGACTAATTTCCATGTAGCCCGCGACTGAGTGCAAAGTTGCACTCGGTGCATTTCACTTTTGTAGCTTTAGCCTTTGGTGCATTCCCAACAGTGGTAAAGAACTGCCACACCCTTGATTCTCTCTGGGTGCTAGAGGTAGGCACTTCCTCTACCTCATCTTCTTGGTCCTCTTCATTGTCTTTGAAAGTACTACGCTTATTTTGTTGTGTGGGTTCTCCAGCTGGTGGTGTTGGTGGCTCTTGTGGAGGAGGTATGGCAATAGCTGATGCCATTTGTAAGATAAATAACAGTTTTGCTACCATTCTTCCAAGTATGTGCTTTGTACAAGATTGCTAATGGATAATGAGTAAGAATAGGTGTAGGAGCTGTGCAACGATACATTTTGAACTTGGAAGTTCCTAGATCAGTAGAAAATGCAGTTCTGAACTGTCCTTGAAGCAAGGACCCGAACGCAAAGTGCATACACGTTCTTGGACACGTTGCCATGCCGCACAGAAGCGCAAGGTCACGTGGCACTGTCCACAATGGTGTCAGATGTTCGCGGACGTCAACGGAAGCAAAAACAGTGGAGAAAGTATAGAAGTGCTAAAAATGATGATAGAAGGTGGGAAATGGCAGAGTTTTCAGGTGAAATGTAAATTGGACAAAAATGCTGCTATGTTGGGGTAAGTATGATATTAGTAAGTTGTAGGAAGTTAGCATGCACTGGTAAAAACTCATTGAATTCTCCAAAAAAACTTTGTAAAGAGATGTTATGGTTAAGTCACACCAATAAAAACCTATACAATTCACTGAAAAAACTTTGTTAAAAAGGGACAATATGGTTAAGTTGCACTAACAAAAGCCTATGAAATTCAATGAAAAAACTTAGTTAAAGGGATGTCATGGTTACAAGTAAATCCGAAAAACCTCAGAAATTGGCCAGTTATGGCAAACTAAGCAACCACAACTCGCGCCACCACCGTGCACTACTAAGACTAACACCCAGGACATCAAAGATGACATCACAAATGTCCATAAGCAACAAATAATCTGTGCACATGCCACTCCATTACGCAGGACAAAGTACTGCTTTCCAAATGAAATAACTGCAATACTTTCACATCTGCACTTTTCTAGAACCTATATGTGACCATGTGACTGCAACGCCAAAAGGACAAATTGTTGTCTGGCGATCATCCCACACAATGTTGACAACACATTCGTTGTTGATAATAATTGTCCAAACACTGTGAAAAAAAAACATTGACCCTGACACGCACACAGCGGCAGTATATAACTATGAAATAGAGGACAAAAATATATTTCAGAAAAAACTTTACAATTCAATACACACGTTTCTTGTAACGTACTAGATGTACTCTTTACGGCAAATTCAACATTCATGCATCACAGCGTTAATCATATGGCAGACAGTTACTTTCCACACTTCAATAGCTTTAATGTTGTGGGATGTTTTTACCCATGCATCCGAGCCCTACCTCAAAAACTGTGCAGTACTGGCATTGAAAACATCATGATGGCCAGAGCTTCCCAGAAAATGCCCAGGGAAAGGCATGAAGAATAGGCTGCCACCCATTTTTGCCGATGTTATGGGCACAGAAGGGCACTGCCTAAAACCACCATTGGACTACCCACACAGTAGCCTGAAACCATTGGGAATGGCAATGCTGATTGCCAAAAGCAACCTAGAATTGTGGGGAATTCATTTTCTTAAATCCCAAAAATGGGTGCATTACCAGTACTCACCACTATCAGAAAGCCGGCGTTTTAAAACAACACCAGACTTTTTTTTTTGTGTAAAACTGAATAAATGAACCCAAAGCAGGCCAAAGAAAGACTTACTGAGAGGTGGATACAATGTAAAGTTATATTCTGAAGTGACTTGAAGGTTTATAACAAGACTGGCTGAGCTGTGGATTTCAGCAGTTTAAGTACATTTGGACTGAAAGACACTAAAAATCTAAATGTTTAAAGGAAATGAGTGACCTACTTTGAGTGTCACATAGGTTGCAATTGTTTAAATGTCATAGTTTTAAACTTAGAATCAGCATTCTAGCTGTATATGTAAAAATTGTTAGTTTTATTTGAATGCAGAAAACTAGGTAACTAAAAGTGACATTAGCTGGGGCCTGGCTTAAGGAACTGAATTCTGCCCACCAGCTACCCCCGACAGGAGTTGAGACTTGCACAACAGCTGTGTTCCCAGGCCTAGCTGCCTTTTGCTGTTCCCACCAAAAGGGATATGACACTTCTCTGATTGAATTACCAAGGGACTGCTAGAGACTAAACATAGGACCCAGGCAGAGGGTTTATTGGGGGGGACCGTAAAACAGCTTCCTCTTGGCAGAAGCTGGGAGGGGCAGGGTCTCTGAGCTTGGCAGAACTGGAAAAACCAGAAATTCAACCTTGTGCTGGGGGGAAACCACACCCCTTTGGGGCCAGAACATAACTCTAAAAAGATGGATCATTCATAGAGCAGACTTGTGAAAATTTTATAAATGATACCATAATTCTTGTGATTTTTCTGCCCACATTTTAAGAGGTTTTTAGAACCGGTGGTATGATCTGGGGGCAAGCTAGCAGTTAAGAGGGTATTACTTAAAATGTATGCATGTTAAACATCTGACACTTCATCAATTAATGTCCATACTCCTTGCGCACATGTGTGTAAATTTGGGTTAATGTCCGATATTGCAAAACCAGTTAAAAAGTGCAAATGTTGCCATTTCTGAATGCAAGCCCCCAGGAAGAGCAGATCTGGACAGGGTATACCTCCTGTGATATGTGATGGGTGCATGTAATTTTAAACAAATGTGTACCTGTGCAAATATGTCTTTTTGATCAAATATAGATTGTGTGCAATTTGACAGGGGAGTGTCCTTTCTGAAAGCCATTAAATGACATCATTCTGACACACAATCCTGCTCTCCAGTGAGAACGCAAAGAATTCTCCAACCTATCCGAACTCTGAAGGGGTTGGGCCTAGAAAGCTAGCCTCTCCACCCACTTTCAAAACACATAAAAGCAGACAGTCAGGACAGATAGGGACATTCTATTCCATCTGCTGCGGGACGCTCTGCCGGGAAAATCCATACTTTACCTCCATCAACCTCCAGAGAGCCAACATAGAGACTTCAATCTATCCACCTTCAGAGACCAAGACTTTACTTCAGAATTTGTAGCAGAGAGGTCAACTACAAGCTAAATCCCTCTTTAGCAGGCCTCAAATCATTGCCATTATCACAGCCAGGCGAGCTGTTTGAATTCTTTGCAAGAACTCTTGCCATTTGCCAGAGAGCAGTGTTGTATCCAGAGAGAGACCAGCTGAACCGGAGACCGCTGTATCCGGACCCACAGACCTGATCAGAACCAGAGACCCAGACCAGACCAGCAGAGTAGAGCTGACCCCGACGCTGTGCGCAGAAACCGTCCGTGGCGAGTGAAGAAAACCTGACCAGATCCGTGGCGAGGCCCATTCTATTTCTAAATATATTGTGAGTACCTAGCAGAACTGTGCAGAACCAATCTCTTAGTTAAAATAATATAATTCAATCTATTTTAATCTAACCAGAACTGTCTCCTGTCACCTGTCATTTGCAAAGCTGTCACCTGTCATTTCTAGTTGCTAGCTGTAACTTGTCACTTTGAACTTTTAAAATTTCAAATCTGAAAAACGACCTTTACCATATCGCTCATATCTCCGTGACCGTTTGTCTTAGAGACTTGCAGTAACTTTCCTCTGAAAACTGGGAATCTTGGCTTTTCAACGAACCTAGAACCGCATTCCTATTCCCTATACTTTTGCCGCAATCGCGAAGAACGCACTCGCGAATTTTACCGCGATTTGCAAATTTCTCCACGTGTGAAAACAGCAGCTTCCTTGCTTTCATTTGCCAAAAATTCGTTTAACCTGCCAATCATTCCTAGAACATTGCTAAAGTAAGCCTGAACTTATTTAAACCAACTAATCCTCAACCTGAACCTCCAGAGGGAATTAAAATCATTTTAGCACATTTTCCAATATATTGCTATCACATTTTAAAGCATTTTGAGCCTGTGTAAAACTCATATCTATTCTCCTCTAAGCTTGCTGGGAAACTGGAACTCTGTATTACATTGTGATTGTATACCTGAACCGTGTGCTCTTCCTTCCATCTCCTTACATTGTATAGGGGGGGTGAATTGCCACAAAGGGAAAGTGATTACCTTGTCTTTTGTGAAACCATATCAGTTTATCTTCTATACTGCATTTCATTCATTCAACCTTGCATTTCCTTGAACCCTATTAAGCATTCTCTACCACATTATTCTTCTGTCCCTATTTACCAGTGTGCTACCTTATCCATTTCATGTCAACTCCTTAGTGATTATAAAGAAGTGGGCTAGTGCCACATTCTCCGTTGTTAATCTTTATCATATCAGATTAAGTGTGATATTCAATTATTAATTTATTATAAAGTGTGATATATATATATATTGTTTAAATTCTCAAATAAACCTTTTAACTTGCAAAACAGAACTACTTCTTGGCTCAGTGGGGTCAGGGGGATTCCAAGAGAGGGGTGTTATATAGGGGTAGTCATCCAGAACGCATGAACTGGACATAAAGATATATCAATAAAGGTTTCCATTCAGTATCCCAGACTAGGCATTGACTTAGCTGTAGTGTTGAATTGAATCCTCTTACAATGTAAAATGTTGCTTACATTGCGTTTTGCGAATCCATTTTTCCAATGTTGTACACAACACAGCGCAGTTTTCTAAAATACAAACTTTACTTTCCAATGTCTGCTTTTAATACAGTGAATCTAATTTCTTTGCAGACTGTCGACACATTTACTCCCACAAATTCTCAGTGCACTGTTTCGAAGGCCACATAACAATTCCACCTTCATGTACTTAACTCAACCACCAAGGCCGCCTCCCCAGTACCATGCTCTGCACACGTTCAGCTTCGAGATAAGTTAGGGAAAACTATAACAAGTACCAACTCCGTGAAATAAGGCCACCATATGTAGCTGGAAGACACATTAACATAAGCGGGGGCTGCGTGCACCCGTAGGGTGAGCACAGCAATGCTGAAAATGTACATTAGTACAGCACAATATGTACACAACACCAACAGTGCTTGTTAGCCCCCCTTTTCCTGCCAAAGGTTCAGTTTTCTTCTCTTTCCCTCCCCTTTCCTTTAGCCACAATACAAAAAGAGGACCACCGGGGGAAGCAAAAGGCAAGTTAGGATCTCACACCATGGTGCCAAAAGAGCCCAGGAGTAACACTGCAGAACAACAAAGGAAGGGAAGCAAGTGCGGCATAGGACGATGGGGGGGGGGGGTAACACACGCATATGCAAAGTTTTCAGCACCAGCCAGACGGCAAAGGCTTCAACACCACCACCAAAACAATGGCCTAAGGCCACAAAAAGCAAATAAAAGGAGCCCTGCCAGCAACGCACTCCAATTTGCACATCACTCCGAACGGAGCGCAAAGGAGCCGTTCTGCGACCGCAGAACATTTATACTTTTTCAACCCAACCACAAAAATAAGAATTAAAAAAAATGAAACACAGACACAAAAACAATAACAGTACAACAAACATTGTCACAGAGTCGTGGGAAAACAAACCGGCACAGGCCAAGCGTTACACCCACTGCCCTCATGCTCAAAAAGGACTTTTTCATGTTTTTAATGCAAAATGTGTATCAATTAAATGTTATTATCATATATGTAATTGTGTAGTAAAATTATCTGCCTTTTATTGCCAATACTACCTACAATGTGTCAGTAGTCATCGGACAAACAGCCCAACAAGCTTGGGAGTAGGGGGTAACACCACAAACGGGCCAGGGTGCCATCGCTACTCCTCAGCTTATAGGGTAAGGGCAATAGGCCTGGAACAACATTCAGTTGACTCATACATATGTTCATTGCAGAAACAAGGTCTTCAAAAGAGAGTCTGCATACACCAGAACTGAAGTGTCCATGTTCACAATAGCCACAGTGCATAAAATACCATTTATACTAGACGGGGAGGGGAGTATGTAAGGGTAAGCAAGACTAAAGCACAGGTGAGGATTTTTTGTAAATCACATATGCTGTGAACTAAATCACTCTAATGGCCTCCCAATTTCAGAGCATGCAAAGCGAGATAAAATGATTCGCCCGGGATCACACATTTTGTTTAAGGGACAAAGCCAGGACTCAAGATAATCTGCATTAAGGCATTTGTCCTCATATCATCCTAGCTTTAGTTGGTGCAAATATGTCTTAACTTTTGACTTTCAATAGCTAAGCAAATACTATGTTTTATTCAGATTACTTGAAGAGTGTAAACATTGCCCAATGAACAAACGTATCTATACTTCATTAATAAGTTAAGCAAAAAAGGGTATGTTTCTAGCTATACTTTCCCTCCTCTTGAGCAGAAGTCTGCAATCACCAGAATGCACAATAATGGGGGCCTAAAAATGTCCTCTTGGTTTTGGAAACATAATTTCAAGACTTAAAGACACACAGCATCCTAAATGGTGCTATAGGGTTGCCTGCTTCTAGTAATTGTTTTACATTTGTGTGCAATTACAACAAACAGACATCGTGGAAATAAACGACAACGATTAAAATGGTGATTGATGTTGTGACTCAAATTAATGGTTCTGGAAGAAAATACATATTTGGCATCTGACTGAAGCTGTGTTGGGGTTTACAGTTTCAAATGCACCAATTGCATTGCTTAAACCAAACGTTTCCCGTTATTAGGGAACTCGTCAGTGATTATGTTCACACCAATGGGCCATTCCTCACTCACTCTTGTCTGCTGCGATTCATCACTCCTAAATAGCGTCTCATGCTAAGCACACTGCTAACAACAAAAAGTCTTGCTAAGCAGCTAATAGACGGATCTTCTTCATGATGGATCTGCTGATGAGGAGCGTGAGGGATGTGCGGCCGCTGCGCAGGCAGCTCATGCCTCGCGCCGGGACTGATAACACAATGGTGGCATCACCCTTTAAAAATGTTTTTTAGAAAAACGGGTGTCATTAGGAAAAAAAGCTCAGACAGCCACATGGGCTACTGGCCATGCTTTCCGGAAACACCACTGCTGAAAGTCTTCCGGGGATGGTGCTGAGGTTGGTGACACTCTTACCTACTTTTTTTCACTTGAGGGCTGACTTCCACCTATGCAGTATCCAAGGTTAAGATCTGCTCCGCTAAGGGTGATTTCCCCAAATATTTGATATGTGAAAGAGCATGATCTACGAGGAAGGAATGTTGCCTGGGTACAAATTTGTTACATCGACAGTCTTTTTTTTAAATATTTATTTTTTTGCAATTTGGATTTTGTTAAAACACTCATTGGAAAATATATGGGGTTGTGGGAAAGGGTATCTAAGGGTTGTTTATTTGTAGTGTGCTTCAAAGCGCTTCAAGGCGGGAAGGGAACAAGGGGATACAGTCTTCATTCTTAGGCTTTGAAGATTCCGAATTATCTAACAATAACAGCCAGCATGTTAGGCCAGAGGCATATCTACTAGTAAGTGCTTGACAAAGAGTGAGGGGAGAAGGGGGTGGGGGAGTGGCGAGCGGGAGAAGGGTGGAGGGAGAGTAGCATTCAGATCAATAAACTAACAGTACTGGCTTGGCGACAATTCAGGTTGCTTGGTAGTTGGTCATCCAATGATCCGATGCAAGAGTATATCAAGCTGGGCAGGGGAGACAATAATGTTAAATTGGGGGTAGGGAATAATGTTAAATTAATAGAGGAGTGGGGTAGGAGGGACCCCAATACATGTTCGATTATAAAAAACTTTAGGTAAAAACCCATCGAAAAAAATGGTAATATCTTAGAACCGTTGCTTACTGTACTTTTCAGCTGCAGTACTACTCCTCTTTAGGGTTCTTCAAAGCCCCACACTCTCAACATCTTCAGCCCCCGGTGCTTTTGATTCTATGGGCCCGTACAAATGATCAGGACTGATAAGTCATGTGACGGGACCTTGGGTGAACCAGGATCGGAACAGCAAACGCAATCAGGAGGCGGCCACGGACCTGCAACTCTTCTGCATTTGAAAGCGGTAGATAAAGCTGCCCTTCCATTTCGTGTCCAGTTGCCAGGCAACCAAGTGAGTCAGCAATGCCAGACCCTGCTGGCCTAGCCCTGGGGAAGTGCTTCTTAATTCTGACCCACAATAGCAGGCTATAACATAGAATGATGCCACACAGCGATCACGCCAGTGCCACATTTACCCATTGCTGCCCAAAGGGCCACGCGTAGGGGCTGGAGGACCAGGGGCAGGTGACCAAGGGGGAGGAATGGAGGGGATCAGGGAGAAGTTAAAGTACAGACTCGCTGTAAGCTTTCAAACATCTCTGTAGATGATAACAGAATTGTTTGCTCTTTGGGGGAGGGGACCTGCATGTGCGTCAGAAAGCCAAACTTCCCTTAAACAGATCAGTCGTCCTATCGCTTCAGGTGGCGCAACCGAGAGCCGACGCCCATGGGCGCGATGGGTGAGATGTACTGAAGCACAGAAGGTTCCAGTTCCCGAGGACTAGGCCTGCACATGTTGCACGAAGACCACATGCCCCACATTCATTTTCCCTCTTTCAAGATTGTCTAATGAGAAGGGCCGCTGCTGGAACACGGTACGACGTTGTTGCATAGCCCGTGTTTTTCAATGCCTCCCCCCCCCCCCCCCAACAGTTTTTTGCCATATTGAAAAATATTGAGGGGGGTTAAGGGGATATAAGGGGTAGGAGGGAGAATAGGTCATTAATAATAGGGGAGGGCGGTTGGGTGGAACCTCCTCCCCCAAAAATAAAAATGAGTTTTTTTCTGCAAAATACTGTCTGAAAAAAACTCAAAGTAAAAAACGGCCGATATAAAACCATAGAACCACTGTAACGCATGTACTGAACCATAAGATAATGGGTCCTGGGGCAGACTGCACCCCCACATCTGTAAAGATAGTCTGGTGGTGGTAAGAGCCCAGATCCCAGACAGTTTGACTCAAAGGAGACAGGAAACCAGAATCCCTGAGCTTAACCGCTAGAGAGGCTCTGCAGATGGGAATGACTCCACAGAATGCATGGGCGGCCCCTGAAGAGTCAGACCCTGCCCCAGGATAACAGGACTAAGACCATAGAGTGGGGTCCTGAGGAAGAGCAGCCTGGAAATGCACAGCTCAGTCTACAGACATTAGCTACTGATGCACAGAAGTCTCCGGAATGCTGGGGCTCTGGGCTGCAGACGTGGTGCCTTACGTCAAATCGGATCTCTACATTCATTGGTTTGGCCTGTGGCCTAGGAAATTCTGAGAACCAAGGAGCTGGTCTTACAAAAGGGGTGGTGGTGCCACGCCGATTGCAGAATTCAGGGTTCACTGTGCGGACAAGGTCTCTCCAATGGAAGAGGGGACGATATCATACTTGGACAGCCCCAATAATACATAGGCCTGGTCGTTCCAATAGTATACAGAGGCAGAGCAGACCACACCATGCGACCAAGGGGGCCCGATGTCTGGGATGTCCAAAAGCAGACATAATGGAGGCATGCCTGGAAGTAGTCTGCAGAGCTTGTGCCCTATTAGCGATTCTACCTGCAAAGGGTTGGCACTGGTGCATGGAAGACACATCCATATTCCACCTGAAGCATTGTCGGGGTTTGGAGCAAAGCCTCAGAGGTACCACCCTAATGCGGAGAAGAATGCAGATGTTTTCCTGGCCACTTGTTAAGGATGGTTTATGCACACTTTGCCCTACTCTTTCTACAGTAAGTGCAATGCATGTGTCTGTTTTCCAGTCCCTTTACTCTCCAACTCTGTGATTTTGTCAGCCAGCTTGCCACTCTCTTTTACGATGGTGTTGATGCGCTCTGCGTGCTTAGCCAGCGATGCATCCAGGTGGGATAAGAGCGATTCCACCTCATGAAGCCTGGAAGAAAATCCATTCAACTTTGAATCTAGAGCATCGATGGAATCTTGAATGGCATCCACTCGTTCATCAATGGGGACCCATTTCTTTCGTACAAAGCCATACTCCAAAGAGTCTACTCTCAAATGCATTTCCAACCCGCCGTCGAGAGGGAAGCCAGTCTGGGAAGTGGAGCCACCCATGCCAAGAAGAGAGTCAGGCAGGAAAGAGTGGTCATCAAAGGCCAGATGGTCTTCCCACTCAGAGTCGAGGCCCCCAATGGCCACAGGAGTAGGTACCCGAGAAGAGGGGGAATCCCTGATGCCTGAGGGTCCAGACTGGCAGGAGAGTTCCCAGGCTCCCAGAGTGGTGACAGATTGGGAAGAGAGGTCCCAGGACCCCCTCAGGGAATCGTCGCACTGGGCAGAGCTATTGCAGGTACTCAAAGAAGTGACAGACTGGAAAGAGGCATCACAGGTTCCCCGGAGAGTGTCCGTTTCCGAAGATAGGTCGCTTGCTCCCGGAGGAGACGCAGACTGGGAAGAGAGGTCAGAGGCTCCCACAGAATCGACAGACTGAGAGAAGTGATTGCAGGATCCCAGAGGAGTGACAGATTGAAAAGAAAGGTCACATGTTCCCAGAGGAGTGACAGGTTGGGAACTGAGGTCCCATGTCCCCAAAGTGGTAACGGATTGGGATGCGAGGTCACAGGTTCGCACAGGGGTGAAAGATTGGGAAGTAAGGTCACAGACTCCCAAAGAAGTAATGGACTGGGAGGAGAAGTCAGAAGTTTCCAACACAGAGAAAGACTGAGAAAAGTGGCTTTGTGTTCCATGGGGGCTTCCCGACTGTGAAGAGAAGCCGATGTCGGGCGGCGAGACAATCTGGGACAAGTAGACCCGCTCTTCAAATTGGTCATGCAGTTCCTCAGGCTTTATCGGAGGAGCGCTAGGTCGGGAAAGAGGGTTGCTGTCCAGGGGTGGAGAGTCGTCCATAGAAAAAGAATGGCTGCTCAGCGCAGAACCAGAGCTTGAAAACTGGTGGATAACCAGAGAGCCAGGCATAGAAGGACTCTCCTCCCTGGGCTCCGCAGTAAGCTGTATGTACTTTGAAAGTAGAGAGTCAGCCTGTGTTGCGGCTTCCACGATGCTCACCGTAGAGTCAGTCTGCAACATGGAGTCCATGATGCCTACAGGAGAGCCTGGGGGGACTGGAGTCCCTGATGCACTGCGGAGAGCCAGACTTGGAAGATGTGTCCATGATGCAGAGAGGATGCCCAGGCTGTCAGGTTGAGGCGATGATGCACAGAGGAGAGCCAGGCGTGGAATGCAGGTCCATGATGCTAGGAGGATTGATCCAGGATGCCTGGAGATGAGCAAGGCTGGCATGTGGTGTTCATAGTCCCCAGAGGATAGTCTTGCTGGGATGTCCTTGCAAGAAGTGGGTTCTTTAGTGGCCAGAAGAAAGCCAGCTTGTAAAGTGGATTAAGTGCTTGTCAGAGGAAGCTAGGATGGGTAGTGGAATCGGTGATACACAGGAAAGAGGCAGGCTTGTGCAAGGAGCCCAGGGTGTAGAGGCGAAGCCCGTAATTCACAGAGAGCACGATGGGGATTGAAGTCAGTGAACTGCATAGAGTCAGGGGGAGAGGTGAAGTCCTCAATGCAAGGAGAGCCAGGTTAGGCAGCGCAGTCCATGATGGCCAGAGACCATGGCTTGAAAGGTGGGTCTGTCATGGATGCCATCATCAATCTGGAAAGTAGAACCCACAAATCAAAGGGGAGAGCCATGATGCGAAGCGGAGCCCATGATGCAGAGAGTCAGGCTGACGGGTGACGCCACTCATGCACCCAGGGTCACCAGCCCAGCAAGAGGAATCTTCTCCTTAAACTCATTTCCATGATGTGTGAAGGGGAATGGATCCTTAGTTGTCAGCCCTTCTATTGTGAGTGTAGCTACGCCAGAGGCTGGTTGTGGTGTTTTGCGCGCCCTTTGCTTACGGGGCAGCGAAGCTGGAATCACAGGGTCAGTCTTCTCCAAATCAATGAGCGGCTTGTTGGTTGCAGCAGTCTCTCTCAATCCGTCCGCTCCGAGGGACACGGCGAGCCGCCATTAATGCATATGTCCTTGAAGGAGGACTTAGGAATTAAAGGATTCGCTTATCTATAAGAGTGGCAGCTAATGCGCAGAGGAAGGAGGGGGCTGCTGGGATCAGGCATGCAAGGACACACATCTCCACACAGCACACACACAGACAGACCTGGCGGCGCTGTATCAAGCACCCATTTTGCTGTTCACATTGTATAGTGCAGGGGTCTCAAAGTCCAACCCTCAAGAGATTAATCCACTTCATGTTTTCAGAATATTTACACAAAATATATTCAAATACAGTACATTTAAATGGGCCTTAGTTACATAGTGGCTATGCTGATAACCTGGGAATTTGTCCATTTGTTACGCCAATTTACATCACCCTTGCTCATTCATTTTGCCCCTTCCTTTTCCCTTCAGTAAAGGTGCAGAATGAGACAGGTTTTCTTTTTGGCATAAAAAGGCCGCAGATTTATTTTCACACATAATAAACACAGCAAAAAATAGTGAAAGGTGCAGCGACTGCTCCGTATCAATAACCTGCTTCCTCCTTTTCCCATAAGTCCATAATAGGCACAACTCCCCCAAACCCTTCCTGTCTGAGACCCGCCTGCCCCTGCAGGTGCTCCTGGGCTGAGAGAGCGTCATTTGTTGGGGGGGAGCGTCCTGCTGCTGAAAACTGCAAGTTCTTTCCAGCAGGACACCCGCCGCTTATATGGGACTTGCCCCGACCCTTTCTTTTGTTGCCCTTTGCGTGCTTTCCAGCGCATTTGTGCTCTTTGGGTTAATCCCTCCCCCCTACCCAGGGGGTGCAGGGGGTGAGAGGAGTGAGGACTCTGCCCCGGTTATCAGGGTGCCTTCTCCATTTTGGCGGCTCTTTTCCGTCGTCACCTTCAAAGCCTGGGGTAGTTCAGACGTGAAGACCCAGGGTATGGTTTGAACTATAAACTCTTAGCACTAGTGCAAGCCAAGGTCAGCCCCTCTCAACATTAGGTGGGTGTTCTGCAAAGTATAGGGTGGCCAGACGTCCCGGTTTTGCTGGGACTGTCCCGGTATTTGGTACCCTGTCCCCCTTTCTCAAGATTATGTTGCCTTTGGAAACTGCAGTGGTGTCGTTTTTCATAATAAGTTTCATAGCTGGCAGGCAGGAATGCACAATCTCGCACAGAAGAAATGCTGCATTGTACAATTTGAGATCGTGTTAGTTTGTGTAAAATTATGTATAATATGTTTTTCTGTGAGCAGTAACACTTCTCCTCCAAATGCTACTGAAGTGTAGTGCCTTAACAGCCACTTTCAAGAGTTAGTCCTACTTTTATGTTAGTTGCCCTGTCACGGTTTTTTACTTTTTTAATCTGGTTACCCTAGCGAAGTATGCAGCATTTTAGTCCTGCCCTAAATCGCAGGACAGACCCGATTGTCTCACTTGCAGTACTTTAAGCCATTGACTTAAGAGGAGTGCTGATATTTTACTTAATACATAGCAGAGCACTGGTATTTTGAGTAGAATTATAAACTTGTGCTGGGGATAATGTTCGTGTCCAGCAGTTATGCATCATGAGCTCAACGCTGTAAACATATCTGTCAGTAAAAACCTCTTTCTCCCGCCCTAGCTACATGGGCGTCCGTTGGCTGGAAAAGGTCAAGGACTGGACTTTGGAACTGGGATCTGGGATGGGCGGCTGGAAGCGCGAGAGGACCCTGCACCTGATTGCCATGCCTCCTGGTGGGCGCGGTGGCACTGGCAGACATGTTCGCTAGAGTTCCAGCCTCCAGGGGAAGCTGCACATCTAGACTCTCTCTAGCCTCATAATGGGCGCTGGGAGCTGCTATAGAAATGCATCAGCGTGGATTTTCTGGTGGGCGTCAATGGTCTTTAGATCCAAGCTGTGGAAGAGGTTGAGCCAGGGGTCTCTTTTTCCCCAGAGTAAGCTACGCAGGTAGACATTGGAAAGAAGAAAAATAGCCTTCAACTGAATGGCTGTGCCTCCTCTCAGGGACCTTTTGCGCAACTGCTTAATGTATTCATTTATTTTACATTTGTAAAGCGTGCTGAACCCGCAGGCTTCTATGCGCTGGTTACTTAAGGGGAATGGCTTTAAACAGCTCTTTTTCAGCATCCGAAGTGGGTGGAGGAAAAAAAGGGAATTGAATAATGAGAACGCGGATGGGAGGAGAGGTGCTCCACAGGTCTAGGCGCTGCCTGTGTTAGATGAGGTAGGTTTAAGCACTCTGCATGAATGAAGAAGAGTAGGTGTGATTGCTTATTGGAAGCAAGGCAATGCAGTCCACGTGTGTTATCACTTCTCCAGCACATCATCTGCCTTTTATTGTAGTATTTTTTTTTAAAGATGGTTTCAGGAGCATTGAAGATTTAATGAAGAAATATCATTTCACAATAGGTCCACCTGCGGCCTTTCGCTCCAATACCGTGAGGGTCAGTTCAGTGGCCTTTTCAGGTGTGCCCTCTGAATGAGTTTACACGAGATTGGGGCGGAGCGTGAATTTGTGAACTCATTGCTGATCTGGTGGCTGCCTCGAGTAGCTTAGGGAGTCCATGTATCGTTTCCTTTGCACCTCCATGATGCGGGAGGCTGCGATAGTCCAGTTCAGATGTAGTGGCGACTCTTGCAATGATGCCCCTTTCCTCATCCTCAGTTCAGATGTAGTGGCGACTCTTGCAATGATGCCCCTTTCCTCATCCTCCCTGGAAGGCTAGTGCTGTGAAAGCCAAGCTCTTGATAGGGGCATCTTCTCCCAACCCATCTAATGTGAGGCTCCGTATTAATACGTGCATCCCCTGGAAGCCCCCAAATATCTGCTTAATTTTCAACGGAAGAAAAGATGGTCTGTGAAGGTTGCTCTCCATTTGTGTTGTATTTGTGCCAACTGATCAACGCCCACCACCTTTCCATTTAGGCTCTACCCATTATGGCCCATCCAAACTCATATGACCAGCAAAGGGTGAGGTGGCGGTGCACCCTGATGAAGGTACACCATAGAAACAATGACCCCTACGCAGCAGGGCATGAACGGGTTCTTAAAAAAAATAGGAAAACAAGTAAAGAGAGCAGACATTGGAGAATTCCTGCAGGCGGCAAGGGTTTTGCCCCAAATATTGCTGCGCTAGAAAAAACATACACCCCGTAATTGTAGGAGGGGGACACCTGGCGCTTATGAGAACATGCTTAGTAAGGCTGTGTGATCGAATGTATCAAGCTCAGCTGAAAGACCCACCACCATTAGTGATGTTGCGTTCCTCCTAGCACCAGCAGGCAGCAGCTCTTCCGGCACTGGGGCTGTTTCAGAGCCTCTCCTCTGTCGAAGGCCGGCTTGCCAGGATGCCAGAAGGAAGTGCGTCACCTGGATAGGTGTTGCTTTTTGGACAATTTTGTTAGCCAAGAGATCTCTACTTTCTTGTCATCCTTAAAAAAGGGATATGGCCCTCAGCCGCGTCACCAACTTGGGAGAGCCCTGTTACAGTCCAGCTTGAAAAGCCTATAGCAAGTGCTGACCAAAATTCAACATTTCCTTCACATCGCGTTCAATGTATAACGTTACAATAGTATTTCAATAATATGGAACATACTCTGTTCCAAGATGGTGGCGCCCTTCAGGGAGAGCAGGCTCCTGCTGATCCCTGCTGTTCCAGGATGGTGGCGCCCTTCAGGGAGAGCAGTCTCCTGCTGATCCCTGCTGTTCCAAGATGGTGGCACCCTTCAGGGAGAGCAGGCTCCTGCTGGTCCCTGCTGTTCCAAGATGGTGGCGCCCTTCAGGGTGAGCAGGCTCCTGCGGATCCCTGCTGTTCCAAGATGGTGGCGCCCTTCAGGGTGAGCAGGCTCCTGCTGATCCCTGCTGTGCCAAGATGGTGGCGCCCTTCAGGGAGAGCAGATGCCTGCTGAACCCTGGGATGCCACAGAAACCTTGTAATGATGATGTGCAGATACATCTTTTCACTTCCAGTTCCTTCAGAACACAGGAAGAAGGTGGCACATGGCGCAAAATGGAATTCAACAAGATCGCGTTTAGAGGTAAGCTGGGAAATATTACTCATGCAAGCTTCACCCCACTTTGGCCAGAATTGGGACCAAATAATTCTGGCGGCGCTATTTTTTGAAACAAATAGAACAATGAGAGCTTGACCCTCTACCCATCCCCCATAGATGTGACGTGATGTCTGCTCCCTATTTTTAGAAACAAGGGAGCTACCCATGTGAGGCAGTCTCATATGAACATCCTTTCATGATTTGGATCGTGGAGTTCTGTTTTCTTTCATATTTGTATGTATAGTTTCTGCTGTCCTTTAAATCATGCAATACAATTAAAAGTAGTGCAATAGGTCAGACACACCTTGCTTTTTCGAGATGGTTCCGCCACTGCATACCATACCTTCACAATGATTGAATTGCGCAGGAATCTTCATCACTGTGTGTCTCTAGGCTACCAATCAGGAGTTCTATGCCTCGTGAGTTTATATGGAAGGGAGAAATGCAATTCACAAGGAGGACACAGGAACACTGACAAGTGTGGCCAAGATGGAACTGGGGAAGGACTTGGGTAGCTAGGATCATCATCACTTAATTATGGCTTTGATTGAGCTCATTGCAAGTACAAGATGGCCCCTAGAGATGACTAGCATTAACACGGTAGAAGTAGGACTACTAGCAATTCTCGGTTGAACTGCCTTTAAATAGTCAACACAGGGAAAATAAGGATGTTTGGCAACTTGTTAGGGTAGCTCAACTTCTCCTGCAGCATTCCAGGCCCGTGGGCATCAACTTTGTTCCGGTGCTACCTTTGTATTTTTGTGCTAGGAATTCCAGTTCTGCAGGGGTTCCCCATTTGCCACAAATCCTGCAATCTCATTCTCTCATGCTTCCGCTACTATTCCCCTTAGACCCCATGCTCAGTGTGTATTCCTTCCCTGTCCACCCATTTCCGGCCTCAGCCATATCCGGCGCATCATTGCTCTGCTTCCCGCTCCTAGTGGCACAGATCTCCTCCCTCTGCCCTCAGTCGGAGCACCTTCCTGTGTCATGAGGCCTCTCACAACCCTCGTTTCCCTAGGATCTGTGGCCCTATCCTTGACACTCCAGAATATTGGCAACGGTGGTCCCCTGAAAGCTGAGTGGATTTTTATGTCACATCAGCCCCTGCTTTTTCTGCATACAACCTAGTCGGGCTCTATGTCATCCCAGGGGTTTAATGCCAACCCCTGAAGTTCCATCCTGTGCAAGGGTTAGTGGGCACTAGGGGTTACTGTTGGGGTAAAGTGGCTGTAAGCCCTCTACTGGGTGAGCGAAGTGCAAACATTCCAGGGGAACAAGGTTGGGGAGGCCAACAATATTAATGAATGTTTCTGTTTATTCTCAGTTGGGAATCATGTGAAGATATCATTCCTAAAAACACACCTCGATTTTATTTCTGTCTTCCCCTGGCCAGTGGGAGACAGGGGTTTCACATTCTAGGGCAGAAGCAAAGATGTTAGCCTCCCGGTCCCCTTATATCTCTCTCTTGGGAGCAAACAAAACGTTTTTTCCTTGTCCTCTAATAATAGTTATATTTGGGGAAATGTTTTTTTTTTTTTTTTAAATATTTTTATTTTATTTTGAAGCCAAACAAACACACTACAACTGTTTCAATACATAAAAAAGCATCATTAGACCAACACATTTTCAGTAGAACTCCCCAACTTCCCCCCACCCCTTGAACTAGAGCCGGTTCTCACATGTCATTTACAGGAGCATCATCGGGTAGCACAATACTTAAGCAGTCATCATCCAAGTCCTCTGTTCCGTTGTTACCCTGGTGAGGGTTTGCCATAGAGGCCACCCTACTTCCTCCTCGCCCCCCCTAGTGACCGCTTCAAACCAGACTACAGATTCAGCTTCCGCCCACCTCAAGAGGTCCGCCCACCATAGCTCCACCCTAGGTCTGTGGGCCGCCTTCCAGCCCATGGCAATCCTGCGCTTGGCCAAAACACAAGCCAAGTTCTTCATCTTGCTTATGTGTTTTGAATGTCGGGGTCTAGGAAAAATCCCCAGCATGCATGACCAGGCCGATTCCACATCCAGCACCACTCCCCCACCAGCCAGTTTCGTCTTAGCCTCATCCCAAAATCTGTGCACTACCGGGCAAGCCCAAAACATGTGTAGCAGCCCAGCATCCACCTCCCCACACCTGGGGCACTGCTGCGTAGCTAGTCCCCCAAACTTTGCAATTTTCCCGGGAGTCAGATAAGCCCTGTGGGTAACGTACAATTGAGGTTGTTGGAATCTCGCGTTCCGGGACACCTTTTTATGGTATCTCTGGCCCACTCCCATTGCCCGTCTGTCATGGGTCCTCCCACCTCCTCTTCCCAATCTTGTCTCAATTGGAGCAACTCCTCCCCTGCCCTTACTCGCAGGAGCTCGTATATCCTCGATATTTCGTGCCCGCCCTCCGATACATCATACATAGTTTCCAGGGAGGCATCAGGGTCTTCCGCTAGCACTGTCTCGGGCCATCTTTCTCTAGTCTTTTTCACAAGCCTATCGTAGGTTATATATTGGCCACCATGCACCCCTGTCTCTCCCTGCAACCTCTGAAAGTCCACTGCCTCCCCTTCCTGCCATATGTCCCCGAGGGTGGCCAGGCCTACCTGTTCCCAGTATCTACAGACCGATTCAAGTAGTTGAGTCGCTCCCGCACAGCGCCGCCAAAGGGGCCTGCTGGGAGTATGGCTCTGAATCCCCCCCAATCCTCCATGTCCTGTGCCAGATCTCCCAGCCCAGCCCCAGCAGCCGCCCCCTGCCCACCAGTTTGTCTCTGCGCAACCACACCACTTCCTTCAGAAAGTATGGGGCTGAGTCTCCACGCAGAAGCCTAGCTTCCGCCGAGTCTTCAGTCGAAAGCCACCTGGCCACATACAGCAGCTGCCCTGCCAGGTAATAGAGTTCAAAACTAGGCAGGCCTATCCCCCCCTTGTCACATGGGTTCTGTAGCTTCCACAGAGCAACCCTATTCCTAGAGTTACCCCACACGAAACCCCTACACACGCTGTGAAGTTTCACGAATAGGCTCCTAGGTATCAAAAACAGGACATTCACGAAAAAGTGCAAGAGTCTAGGCAGGACCACCATCTTGAGCAAGGCCGCTCTCCCCATCATGGTCAGGGGCAATCTAGACCAAAATACCATGCTGTTCTTGATCCCCTCTATCGCTTCTTCCGTGTTATGCTTGTGTTCTGCCTCGACCCTATGGTAAATATTTATTCCCAAATACCTAAATGTCACAGGCTGCCATGGTATTGGCAGGACAGGCAGCCTCTGTACCGGGACCTTCCTATATCTGCCCAAAGGAAACAGACTAGACTTTCTAGGGTTCACCGATATGCCCGAAAGGGTGGCGTACCGTTCCATTACCTCCAGCACATACTGCAGATTTTCTTCTGGATAACGCAAATAAAGGAGCATGTCATCCGCATATGGTGATATCAGGTGCCCTCCACTGACAGTGCTTATGCCCACCTCCCCATATTGTTGTCGCAGGCATATTGCCAGCGGCTCTAATGCCAGTATATATAGCATGGGTGACCAGGGGCATCCCTGTCTGGTCCCCCTGCTAAATTGCCAGGTATCGGAGACTGTGGACCCCGTTTTAACTCTCGCCATCGGGGTGCTGTAAAACAACTGGACCCATCTGAGGTATCCAGGTCCCATTCCGTACCCCTTCAGGACCGCTTTCAGCCAGGGCCATCGTACCGAGTCGAAGGCCTTGACCGCGTCTAACGACACTATGGCCAACTCGCCCGTGTCCTCCTTGGTTTGGTCAATGATATGGTGTAGCCTCCTGTGGTTATCGGTGATGTTCCTGCCTGGAACATATCCCGTCTGATCTGGGTGTATCAGTTTCCCAATCACCTTCTTCAGTCTATTAGCCAGCACTGCCGTAAGTATTTTGCTGTCCTGGTTAAGCATGGACAACTGTCTGTAAGACCCACACTCCACGGCCAGCTTGCCTGGTTTCAAAAGTGGGATAATCACAGCCTCTCGGAGGGATAATGGGAGTTCCTCCTGCTCATAGGCCTCATTGAAAGTGGCAAGCAGTGGCTGAAGCAGCTCTTGCTTGTATGTTTTGTAGAACTCACTAGGCAGCCCATCCGAACCAGGCGCCTTGCAAGTGGGCAGATTCTGGATCACCACCTCCAGCTCATCCGAGGTGACAGGTGCGTCTAAACTCTGCGCGTTCTAGGTCATCCAGGGTGGGCAGCTCTATGTCCTCCAATGTGTCCAGTATGTCTTGACACAATCCTCCCCCGTGCCCTCATACAAGTGTCTGTAAAACTTAAGGAACTCCTCATTTACCCCTTCTTGGGTGTTGCAGATGCAACCTCTCTCATCCTTAATCTCACTGATCACCGAGCGGGGGGTCTCACTCTTATACAGCCAGGCCAGCAGTCTGCCCGGCTTGTCGCCCCCTGCGTGTATCCTCTCAGTGTATTTCCTGTAATTGAGTCTGCACAGCCTATCCCAGAGTGCACTGCAGGACAACTGTAGCTCCTTTACTTTGGTTCTGTTATCATGAGCGGTGTTCTCACAACGTGTGAGATCCTCTAGCTCCCTTTCCGCTTCTTGGAGTTCCCTTTCGATACCCCCCTGGAGCCCCTTAGCTTTGGAAATGGCTACCCCACGCACCACCACCTTAAACGCTTCCCACAGTGTGCCCACAGAGCGTACGCTTCCCGTATTTATATCGAATTATTCTTCGATGGCATCCCTCAGACCCTGCCGGAACCCCTCGCCTTGCAGAGCCTCGGTCCTGAGTCTCCATGTAGGGATCCGCGGTCTTGTGGGATGGTGTCTCCAGTCTACCACCAAGGGCGAGTGGTCAGATAGTACTCGGGCCTTGTATTCCGCTCCCACTATGTCTCTTACTATCTCGGCAGTTACAAACATGTAATCTAGCCTTGTGTGCAAATCATGTGGCGCTGCGTAGTGTGAATACTGCATATCCGTAGGATGCAGCCTTCTCCACACATCCTCTAGGCTTAGGCCTTTCAGTAAAGTACCCAGCGCTTTGGCCGCCGGTGCCGTTTTCCCTGCCCTGTCCTTGGACCTATCCATTCTGGGATTCACGGTACAATTCCCCCCCCCCCCACACTACCGTACCCTCTGCCAGGGGGCCAAGTTTACTGTAGAGGGTCCTAAAGTAAGCCGCTGTGTCGTTATTGGGGGCGTACAAATTTATGATATGCACTTCCCTGTTTTCCAGGTAACCCGTTACCACCACCATTCTACCCTCCGGGTCCACCGTAGAGTCAAGCACCCGAAATGGCACATGCGGCGCCACCCAAGTAATAACCCCTCTAGCGTACGCCGCACCCAGAACATTGCCCTTCCATTTTCTCCTGAACACCTCCAGCCTTTCCCTAGTGAGGCGAGTCTCCTGCAGCAGGGCTATGTCTACACGCATCCTCTTTAAGTACAGCATCACTTTATTACGTTTCAGGTAGCTGTTAAGGCTCCGTACATTCCAGGTCACAATTCTGAGATTACCCGATGCCATCTGTTCGGACTATCCCCATCCCATTCTTTCCCATAATGCTCCCCGTGCTAGTTTGTTTTCTGGCTCTCTCCCTTCTATTCACAGACAATACCCCCCTCACCCACCTCCCAACTTCACACCACTGCACACAACTCCCTCCCCGCCCCCCTCCCTACCGACCCCCAACAATAGCCCAGCTCCATCCCTGGATCTCAGGCCTACCCACGTCTGGACCCGTCTCGTATCCGAGGAGAAGGACCCTGCAGGGCGTCACCTATCTAACAGTGACCTAACTAAGTGTACTACTATTGGGTTCAGAGGGTGCCTCCTAGGAGCTCCCAGTCATCTATTTAGGAGAAGTGCATTCAACGGGACCCGCCGGCGGATACCATGACTTCCTCCCCACAAGCACAATATCGTTCTATATTCCAGTCCCACTGTCATAACTATGGCCCCACAGGTGCCTCAGCAACGTGCTACTTATCTCCAACCGCTTCTGTCTGGACATCCGGTTCCTGAGGTCGACCCTGCATATCCAGCCACTCCATCGCTTCAGTCGGCGTCTCAAAGAAGAGGGATCTGTTCTTATAAAACACCTTTAACCTGGCGGGGTAGAGCAACATGTAGCAATGGCCTGCTTCTCTAAGCCTCCTTTTCACCGATCCAAAGTTCATTCGATTACGCTGTACAAGCAGCGTATAGTCCGGTTACGCCATTATTTTCGCTGACCCCCTTTCTATCGTACCTCCTTTTCGGAAAAATGTGAGAATCTTTTCGCGTTCACGATAGTTCAAGATCTTCGCGATCAACGGCCGCGGGGGGTGGGGGGGCTCCTGGGGCCCGTCTCCTGGTCAGGGTCCTATGTGCCTTTTCAACCGCGAACCCCTGGGTCAGCTCCCCGCCTGTAATTTCCTGCAAGAGCATGGTTTCAACGTATTCCGTGGGGTTCGGTCCTTCTATTCCTTCCGGAACACCCACTATGCAAAGGTTGTTGCGTCTGGCGCGCCCCTCTGCCTGCTCTGCTCTGTCCTCCAGATTGCCCACTCGTTGCACGAGGGCATGAAGCTCCTTAGCATGTGCATTGCACGCCTCCGTGGTCGGGGCCAACTCTTTCTCCAGTTCCCCAGTGCGCTCCGCGATCGTTCGCACGTCCTGTCGCAACAGGTTCACCTCTTCTTGGACCGCTCCGATCTTGAGGTCCAGGCCCTCCTGCAGCTCTTTCATGGCCAGGCCCAACTTCGTTTCCCAGGCCATTTTCAAGTCTGCAATTGCTGCCAGCACCTCCTGGATAGTACCTGGTGGGTCCGTCGCCGCCGCAGGGGTCTCTTTGCTCTTGCCCCCTTCCGCGCCTGGGGGCGACTTGGCATAGGCCTCCATCGTGGGCTGCTTGATTCGGGGGTCGCACCACCTTGGAAGACATCCTGCTGCGTCAGTTGGGCAAGATCCCGCCATGCTCCTCTGCACAGCACTGTCCACGTGGTCACAGACCACCCACTGCCACCCCAACCTGCACCCGTCTGCCACACGCGCCCAGAGTGGGCTGTGTCCTCCCACGTACTCTCGCACTCTCTGTGTTGTGTTACCGGGCTCTGCCGTGCATTGTCCGTAGCCCGCGCTCAAGAGCGCTCTCCCATCCCCTTTATGTTTTCACTTCGCTGGCACAAGGCCATCCGGTGTGTGGGGCGGTCACCGATGTGGCACTCTCGCACCCTCATTCAGGGGCCCCTGTGTGCAACAGCAGGGGCCCTGGCAGGCATCAAGGGCTCAACAGAAAGTCTGAAATCAGCCTGTTCAGCTGATTCGTGCCGACGTTCCAAGGTGCATGCTCAGCGTAATCAGGCCGATGCGCACTCACACGGTGTGCCGTGTCCGTGTTGGACCCTATGGTGTCCCAGCATCCGCTCCACTACGTGTCTCCAAGGGGGGTTGTTCCTAGGCCCTACTTCCAAGGCCGCTACTCCGCTGACATAATATGTCATGCCCCGTGGTTGTTTGCACAGCTCAGTTCGACTGCTGCCTCAGCGGTGGAACGGGGCTGCAATTTATCCCAGCGCTTTCATGCTTTGTGTTCACTCGCAATCCAGAGTTCGTGTTAGCCCATGTGGGTGGCTAACGCATCCGCACTATGCGGGCAGGGCTTGTCCGCAGTGTCTCCATGTGCCTCCGGGGCTCCCTCTTGGCCATTCCGGCACTCCTATGCACACTTCAGGTGCTTGCCACAATGTGTCTCCAACGGGAGGTACAGTGTACCCGGCCGTGTCGCCGGTGCGCACCGTTGGCTTCCCAGCCACAGCAACGCGCTTACACCCGCGCCGACACACGCACTGTGCCTGCCCTCCCTCTGTTCGGGCGCAGGAGCAGTGGGTACCTGTATCGTGCCGTGGGCCTCCTGTCTATGTGTCTCTGCCTCCGCCTCAAGGCGAACCCACTTCGGCTGCGTCCTTGCTGCAGCCCGTGCACTCTCAGGGCTGAAATGAAGCGGCCCTTCTGTCTGTGTCTCAGGCGCTGTGGAGCGCCTTGCGGGGTCCGCTCGCCGGCCCCTCCTCAGCAAGGCTCCGCTGAACTCGGGTTCGCTCTGCTGGCACGCCACAATCCAGGGCCTCCTCAGTGGGGGCCCGCACTTAAGTTCTTGCCACCAGCCAGAAATGCATGCAATGCGTCCCTCTAGTTGTACTCGCCCCGCTCCGGCCGGCTCTGTCCTCCTCAGCTCCACGGACCATTTATGGACCTTTGTCCACGAGCGGCCATCTTGGGTGCTGCCCTTTCACTGCACGACCGCCACCTTCTTCGAAGTCCAATTCTGAGGATATGCAATCTCGCTGGTGGGGAGGGCACTCACCATGTGGATGCACCGTGGACTCGAAAGTCCGCCGAAAACCATCACTTCTTCCCAGGATCAAAATCGGATCGTCGGGAGCTCCTCCAAGGAACGTCCCCTCACGTAGCCATCAAGCCACGCCCCTTTTGGGGAAATGTTGATTTGAAAAATACCCACAATATGATTTCAATTACAGATTATGTAATGATTACTGGTGCAAGTTTGCAATATTATGCTTAACATCTAACTCCTCCTATGAAAGTCTTCATCCATATGTGGACAAGGAGGACATTACAGCTATATGGATGTATTGTAGTGAGTATATCAAATACTGCAGATTGGCTTACTCACTACAATACATCCATGTAGCTGTAATGTCCTGCTTGTCCACAGATGGATTAGATGGTTTATTGCTACACCAATGGGTGGGCTGATAGCATTTTGAATACTTTTTGAATTGGGACAAACCAATTCGTAATTAAGAGGCCTGAAATGATTCATTTAGGACCTTATAACCCGTACTTGCATTTTGAACCAAGATAGACTTCAATGTCTGCTGACTGCCGATTGAAGACTGTTGACCTTTTCAATTTTCACAGTGGAATTTACATTAACACACTGTGATAACCTAGTGCTTAAGCATTCCTGAACTTTTGGTTTTGGCAATCAAGTAGGCCAATGACATGTTAATGGACATGGAGTTGTACATTAGAAATGCACGATTCCTCCTAGGGCTGATAACTCCTAACACCACTGCATGATCGTAGTTCTGTAAGCCTAAAAGTGACAGACATGATAACCACATCCCTCCGATAGGAGCCATTCAAACTGAAGAGTTTATAACCATTTCTCTTTTGAGTTTTCTATCATCAATTAAATATCTGCAGGAACAGGTGTCTAGTTTCCTCCTAGGTTTGATGACACAGCACTGCTACATTTCTTGCCCTGAAGAAATCATGCACCTACAAAAATGAGTACCCTGTCATAACCAAACAATAGTTGAGGTTTTCTGTTGTTGGTTTATATGTGTTTTTTGCTAATTAATTGTGTCTTTAGATCAATTATTATTTAAAATATACACGTGATCGTGATTAGATTTTGTCTTGTTATCTAGGTATGTCTCTTAATCAATATCTTTTAACAAAAAAGATTGGAGTATTTTGTTTTGTAGTGTATTTTTAAAGTATTCTTTCTTTAGAAATAATGGCCTCGTTTACTAATTTTTTTGTATCTGCATACAGTATCATTGTTCCTTTTAAATTAATTGATTCTGCTTTTAAAATATTCAAAAAGATAAACAATGATTCTAAAAAGGATTGTTAATTTGATAAGATCTCGGCGATATGGTGGACATGAAATGCAATTCAACTTTGCTCGCCCAGTCTTTTAGCTCGAGCTTTGCTTAGGAAAAGACCACTCCTCCAAACCGTGCTTTCATCAGGGAAGCAACCTCTTTTCCCAGGCTGGCTCTCTTTAGTAGGCGAGGACCACAAAGTGGAATACCACATTCAATGTCTATTTGTTTGTTAAGCGCCAAAGCCCTTGGGCATCCGGGCACTACACAGGACAGGGACTACATGAAACCAGGAGACAGAAAGAAACTTTTCCTAAAAGCCAGATAATGATTTTCTTCACACACATTTTCAGGCAGCTCATTCCATGCTTGAGCAATCAGAAATGGAAAGGAGTCACTGTTTCCCCTGATTCTCTTGAAGCGAGGGGTGATAGGGCCATGTGCATCAGAAGACCAGCGGTTAAAGACAGGTTTGTGGACTTCCAATTTCTCTTTTAAGTAGGACGGCGCATTTCCGAACAAGCATTTGTGACCCAACGTGAGTATCTTAAACTGAACCCTAGCAGCAACAGGAAGCCAGTGGAGCTCTTTGCGTCCCCGGATACCGGTACTCTCCGAGTAATGTTACAGACTGCTCGCACCGCGTCATTTTAGATATTTTGTAACTTACCCAGGCCATCCTTACTTGTCCCCCCTAGCAAGGAGTTGCAATAATCAAGTCTGGGTAAAACAATGGCTCGAACTAGCTTCTCGCTATTTTATTAGTACGCACACTGCTCTTTTGCATTATTTCACAACAGCACATTATTTCATAGGACAGGGTTCTTCAAGGTTGATCCACACAAGCCCCAATCACACCGGGATTTCAGGATAATCACTATGTAATGAAACCGTATTTATGGCTCTCTTGGAAACAGAGCGGCTTTGACTCTTTAGGGCCAACGTTTGGAGACCCCTTGTGTAGGGCATTATTCACCATTATAGGCTTCTATTGGCATTGATCTCTTCGACACTTCTCTTATAGTATTCCCCTTGAAGACTTTACTTGGAGCATTATTCTCTTGTCATGTCACTCTGGCTATACATCTCTCTTGGCAACGTGTTTGAAAATGCATACATTCAGAATGGCACTGCATGTGCGATGATCACAGTTCCTGCCCCAAAACATGTATTCTGATAGTCGCCAGTGCTGGAAGTGGGTAGGATTTCATGGAATTTGGACACATGCAAACAATGTCTCCCCGGATCCTGAATCATGAGAAACCAAAACGCCCATGCCTGCCATACACTGCGCCTGCAATGATCAGCTGTTCCTAGCAATCAGAGATGAACTGCAGAGGTCAGAAGAGCTCTTCCATGGTTGGTCTTTGTTTTTGCAAGTAAGCGACCTAAAGTGCGATTAACATGATGCAGCAGTGAATGGGTGACTGGGAGCAGCTATTGTCCCTTAGGAGGTGCGACTCTTAGGAATTAAAATAGGGAGATGCGCATCAAGCTGCATGCAGTGTGAACTAATTACTAATGGTGTAGATCTAATCACGCATTTTGCTTTAATTTGTTTCTGCCAATCTTGATAGCAGAGTATAAAACCCAGGTTATATATTTAGGTTCATATTACTGTGCGTGCCTGAGATTGTAATCTTCCATTCAAGATGGGGAAAATAAAGCTACAACCTTACTCTTTTTTTTCTCAACATCTTATTAGGATAATTTATATATTGGCAGGTTGGTTTATGCAATATGTGCACGTTCCAAGACATTGCTATAAAACAGAGTATTACTTAGTTTTAGCCATGTCTTTTTACAATTTTTACTAACCTGACAGTTGCCTGCCATGACTGTACTCCGAGCCCACTCACATCGCTGACCCTCACCCCTGTGAAATCCCAGTCATTTTGTTCCATTACCAGTACTGGTAGTTATCAACTCTACCACATAACAGAACATTTTGATCCATATAAAGAGTGCAACCCCTTTGCAAAATTCTACATTACAAGCATAGAAATCGCACTACACTCATTTAGAAAACTACACACACACAAAGCATTCAAGAGCCACACAAAAGTTTCCCTTTACATTGCCAGACCTACTGGTTTTGTCATTGCGTGTTCCTTTGCCAGCTGTGCCATGGCAGATGACCTGTTTTTTGAATGGGTGTCCATTGTGTGTGCTTCTTTGTTAATTGTTTCTGCACGCGGCCTCTTGGGACCTGTCAGCCATCATGGACGGATGATTTTAATTTCATTAGATCCATCTCTCGTGCCCGCTACCTCACCTGCTTTCTCGCTGCGAGAAGGATTAATTGCTGCTGTAGCTTTCCTCCTGTGATAACTTATGCTAATCTTGTTGCGGGTTTTACGCTGTCACCGTCGCTCATTAGCATAGCGTGGGCTCTCACGCTGCCCCCTTAGCTATGAGCTTACCAGTCCATAGAAGAAAATGATGACGGAGTGGGCCCTTTAGAGGGCACTACTTGGGAGGAGTATTTTGAAAAGCCCACAACTACACCCCTCTTTGTAATTAACCATTAAATCCCCGTTGCGTTAAGAAATCATCTTGGACAAATGTATTTTTTACAATCCACCATTTTGCCGCCGGTTGATCAATATATGGAGGGAGGACCGCTGAAGGCCCCTTTTTTTATTTTTGTTTATAGAAAATTGCCTCTAAAACATACCCTGTTGCGCCCCATGACATTTAGAAATTGCGATTCTGTAAAATGCTCAACTTCTGAAGAACACCCGCTTTCAAGTAGATGCGATCCCAGCGCTTCCTGCTCGAACATGTCTTTGGTCTGTCCTGAGCAACTCTACTTGGGTATTACCACGTCAGCGTACACCTTGCCCTGCTTTGTATGTACTGAGTTTTATAGAGTGCAAAGCAATCTTAGAAGCACCAGAGACCAGTGGCATAGCACAAAATGTGCCCCTCTGCCCCCCAGCTTGGCAACAAATCACGGGCTGCAGCACACTCTGAGCCGGCCTCGATTACCACGCTTGTGCAACACGTATGAACATGCTGCTGCAGGGGTACGCCGCACACTGCACTAGGAGAAATATATATATGTGTTTTAATGCATTATACAGAACACTTTGTGAGAAATATTGGCTAAAATATCAGAGCGTTTGCAATTGTTTTGTAGGGCGACACCAATCCAAAAATCCAATACATGCAAGTCACCAACAGTGCGCAGGAACAGTAATGCTTTAATGAATGTAATGCTTTGCTGTTAAAAATGCCATGCCAAAATGAAAATATGTCCAACTGCCTGCCCAATATAGACCAGTCTACACACTTAATAACATATTATAGTAAAGCATGCCAGGCCACATTTAGACATACCTAGACTGGTTCCACCAAACAGTCGAGGCAATAACACTTATCACGGTTCTTTTATCACAGATGCCCAGAAAAATATACAATGCCAGAGTAATACATGGCTAGACTGGCAGCACCCAAATGCCAATCTAGTAATTAAGACTGCTTTATCAGAGAGGCCCAGTTAAAAAAAAAGTCAAGCCTAACTAAAAAATAACTAGACTGGCTGCATTTATGCTTCTCTAGCCACTAATATCACATATCATGCCTGCTTAGCCTGAACATGCATGACCATTACGATTTATCACACAATCCCTGCCCCACCCCACCCACCTACTCATCCCTTCTCCCTCCCACCACCTGCCCCACCCCCCCAAAATCAGCTCCTCGGCCAAGAATTATATCCACGTCCCTCTTCCTTGTCCTAGTGATTACGTATGAGACACCTTGCCTCATAGGTAAGTATTGGGATGAGGAAGAGTGGGACTAGGAGTAATGAAGATTACAGGTAACTAAGTCAGGTACCTCATCCCAGTACTTGTGTATGAGGCAAAGTGCCTCATACACAAGTACTGGGATGAGGAAGAATAGGGCTAGGAGTAATGAAGATTACCAATAAGTAATCATGGCATTAAACGCAAGCAGTGGCGCAACACCATTGATCCAACTGGGCTTCAAACCTGGATGGCAACTAATGGTCTATGCCTTGATGAGGGCAAAACTGAGTTAATCCTCATAGGCTCCAAGGATATTCTGACCAAACTCAACAAAAAATACGAAAACTTTAACATAGACAACACCATCATAACCGTCTCATCCTCTGTAAAAACCTTAGGAGTATACATAGACTCCACTCACTCGATGACTCGCCAGGTCAGCGCCATCTCCTCCGCTGCTGTCCACACCACCAAATTCATTAATGCCATAAAACCCTAACCAGCCAAAACTGTCTCTCCATTACTTGAGCCATGATCGGAGCAAAACTGGATTACTGTAACGCTCTCCTTGCAGGCACCTCAGCAAAAACCATCAACAGGATACAAAAAGTACAAAACAATGCACTTCGAGCAGCCCTTAGCATCCTTAAAAGAGACCATGTCACGCAGGCAAGACGAGCCGACCACTGGCTCCCCGTCAAAGAAAAAGTCGACTTCAAGATCCTTACCCTCACACACAAATGCCTCAGTCGCTCCGCTCCACCCTACCTATTAGAAACCATCACCAGAGTCACCTCCACACGCCCAATAAGAACCCATCGCGCCAACCAACTCTGCATCCCTCCCATCAAAAGGTCTAACGCTGGAGGCATCAGGTTCCCCTACATAGCTCCTAGACTCTGGAAAGCACTACCATACTCTCTAAGAGCTGAAACGTCCCTCTCAACCTTCCGCAAAACCTTGAAAACCACACTCTTCAAGTAACCCTGGGCTTGCTATGTCTCCCTCTCTCTGTCGTATCTTGCAAATTCCAACCTCCTCAGGTCCTTCTACACTGTTGTCTCCCACGTAACCAAGTATTTATGCCTTGTAACGTCCTGTAATCAAATATGTATGCCTTGTAACATCCTGTAACCAAGTATGTTTGCCTCTGTAACCAAGTTTGCATCCCTATGTAACCAGCAAGCCTCAATCTAACAGCGCCACGATGCCTCTGGGCTGTTGTGCGTTCTATAAATATTAATAAATAAAGGGTGCACAATTGTTATGCCAAAATCGTAAATAGCAGCCTGACACGGCCATGTGGGAGGGCCCAAAGCTGAAATAAAGAGGCAATCACAGGTGTGAAAAGGGAGAGAGTTGCCAGTTTGCAGATTTCTGAGGGAGCTGGGTGAAGGACTGTTGGGAGTTGGCCACTGGGTAGGGAGACCAGATTTAAAAAATAAAAAAAAATTAAAAAAAACGCGGGACAGGCCATGGAAATAGAAATGGGACTAAAGTAAATACACATACAACTGTAGTCCTACTTCTATGTCGCTGGCCTGTTGCAGGGCTAGGGGGTGTGCTAACAGGCACACTCATCTCATTGGAGGAGAGTGACAGGGAGGGGAAGGGGAGGAAATGGGGGCGTGAAAAGCATTTCAGGCCCCCATTCGCACAGAAAAAGTTGCGCTGGGACCCGATTTCGGGATTTCGAAATCGTGTCCCAGAAACAAAACAAAAAAGCACTGTAGGCGAAATCCCAGACGGGGTTTATAAAAAAAAAAAACTCCTGGGACCCCGAGACATCTGGTGATTTCCCCGGACTCTCCCGGCAAAACCCGGACGTCTGGTCACCCTACCACTGGGGCAGGAAAGGGACCAGCCCGCGCATCACAAGGCAGGCCCGACACAAGCCTCACAGTTGCCCTTGTCTAAATCAAATACAGCTGAGAGCACAGGGGGAATTACGGCAGACAAGGCACCTAAAAATCAGCACAATCCATGGGCGCATCAGCACCGTCCACAGACAAAAAATCAGGAAGTGAGTCACAGGTGAGGCCCAAACCTCTCCAGCAAGTAGGGCGCAAAGTGTAGTAATGACCGTCCTCTATGCAAGCAGACAGGAGACCTAGCGGACTCGGATGCTTTGCTGCCAATGGTCACAGAAATCCTAGGCCCTTGGGCACTAAATCTTCAACCTGAAAGACTGGCTCACATCCAGCCGGTGCGATGTATACCTGCCCCTCGATGGACTGGGCACAATGCCACTGGAGTGCCTGTCTTTGAAGCCAGAAACTTCAGGTTTAAGTCATCTATAGAAAGGGTCAAACACAGGCTTAAATGCGATGGCGGGAGCACTGGTCATACCCCAGAGAGGATGTTATTTCTGCACCTGGGCAGGGGAATGGAGTTAGGAGGAGTCTGTAAATATGTCTCTTGGCAACGAGAGTGAATAGAGGGGAAGACTCCTCATTGGGAGAAGCAGTTCTCAACTGGTACTATGATACCTGCAAGAAACCTATAAGGAAAATCCACAGGGCTAGGGAGGGAGAGATTGCAAGGTGGGTGACACACGATAAACGTGTGAGAGTTGACCGCTATGAAGTTATCCTCATCACACTCCTAATGCCACAGTGTGCAATCTCGGATACTAGGGAGATCATTATGCATATTCTAGCATGCCTAAAACAGGCAGTATTTTAAACACCACCTAAAAATCAGATTAATTACCCCATAATTTAACTTCTTCTCAGAAAGTGAAGAAACTATTATCCCTCCCCAGAAAACGTATGCGATCACTATGGAAGGAGACTTAACCAGGAAGTGGTCTACTCAGAGTCTAAGAGAGACTCTGCACAGTTTAAGGACTTAACTCTGAGGGAATTAAAGACACAATTATTAAATTATGTCTTAAACACAAAATACAATAGTACAAAGTGCTGTAAAGACAAGAGATGGTTGCCAAGTCAAAGCTACTTCTCAGTGTCAACCTCTTTTACAGTGGCCAGACTTTGATGGTCTTGTGTTGGACAATGTTTAAATCGTTAAGGTTCTAACAACCATTGGTACGTAGCACAATGAGTATTGGAGGTAGAATTACTTTCAATACCAAATCTTCCCTTACAGAAATCTGCTGAGGAATCCATAACAGGCACATTGAATCACAGAAATGTATTAACATTAGCACCCAAACGTCTACTTTGACATCTACTCAGAATTCTGTAGTGGTCCAGGCTTCCATCCTCTCATTGCCAGAAGATAAAAGGATGCAAGCTTTGTTAATGCTAAAACCAAGTCTGTAGGTCAGGTGTCAACTAGTTGTCTGCTAGTCGGACTGGGGGCACAACCTGCTTCTACTGCCACAATCAAGTCAACTGTCCTGATATACACCACTGACCAATGGACAACGTCGCAAAATCTCTCTGGCAATTATATCCCAAGTATGACAGTTCTTGGCCTACTTCCGCAAGCACATTTGTATTGGTGATCACAGGCGTCTCAGTTCCCCATGTATAGCAGAAGGAGGATACTTGTACGTTATTGAAGTTGTCACACTGGCTGAAAGCCAACTTTTTTTTGCCTATTTTTATCATCTAGGGATTTGCTCATGATCAGGTGTGTATGGTAGGTGGGGCCCTATGAAAAACAGATAATAGCTGAATGTACAGGCTTGACTTTCTCAGGTTCTCAAGTGCCTAATACTGTGATAGATACTTCCACCCGGGGAAGCCTGAGGTCTTCAAACCTGTCCTTACACACTCTCCTTGACATATTATCCACAAGGCAGATATGCACAACTTGCACAACAACAACACTTGTCTAGTAAGCCATCCGATGTCCCACGCTGGACTCATAAGGACCTAGGTTTTCCTTGATGAGAGGACTGCAAACTTCTCTAAACTAATGCTTACGGTTGTTGGGATACAGAAGTGACAAATGGCCTATTTTGAGTCAGATGGTCAAATAGTTATCAAGTTTTGTTTACCTCCCTTGAAAACAATGATTGGATTAATAGATCAGTCTTACCTCCTGCAGATCAAATTAGCCCCAGAGAATGCTAAGCTCTGGATTCCGCATTGGTTTCCTCAACAGGTTATTCATATTTGAAAGTGGTCTGCTGCTCTGCGCCCCCCTTTGAAAGATTGGGGAGGAGAGCGAGACATTTCCTATCCCAAGAAGCAAACCCACACAAGTTATTCTTTACAGAGGTCTGCTGAGACCCAGTGTTGGTTCTTGGAAGGAGATATTTGGGCAAACCAGGCAACCAGTGAGCAGAACTAAACACTAAGATTGACAATGAGCACTGGTTTCTAAGGGTTACTGTTGCCAGGAGACTCGGCAGTTCATTTCATTGGCTATTGAGGATGTTGTTCTCTTCGAGAAATTGGCTAACAAAAGTAGGCAAGGACATCTAACTGGTGGGCCAGCACTATGGTTATCCCTTGCTTTGCCTTGGGAGTGGTCTGAACTTTTTGTCAACCAATGAACATCATGTGTTTGAAGGGCCATAAGCCTCCTTTTAATTTTCTTCAGGAACCTTGGAGACATTTTGGAATAGACTATTTGTACCCGACAGGGAAGTTGTCGCTCATCCATGACCCTACACCTCTGAAAGTGGTTAGAGTGCACAGATCCCAAGTGACTGCTGCAGACAGCCAGGGCCAAGTGACACAAAACATTTTTTGCGAACAGTCAGAATCACAACCCGGCAAGGGAGTAAGGTGACTAGTCCAGCTCAACTAGAGATGACCACTGAGGAGGGTGACGACTACCATGAATGGACGCCGCAAGCGAGAGCAGACAGCCTTGTGTCCAAGGGGCCTGCAGATCAGGTAGGAGATGTGCCAACGGGAACGTCAATACCCCACCAAGGAATACAGACGCCAACCGGCATACCTACCAGACTACGATGTAAGCACGTAAACTGTACGTGGTTGCCCAACCTGAGTGAGCAGGTTGGAAGGGACAAAAGAATACACACGTGAAGTCCTGTAAGGGACTCGTTGTTTGTTATAACCTATGTTCAAACGGTTGGGTTTTGGAAAGTGGTTTTGCTATTCTGTGGAAAAAGGGAGGAGTGTTATGTCAGGTGACATTACGCTGTGACGTAGCATGTCACAGTGTACAAAATAAATACGGCCCCGTCCGCCACCATTGGCAGTCTGGAGCGTGGACCTGTAACAGCAATACTGTGTCCGTGTGTTTCTTTGCTGCTGCGTGCATAGTTTCACCAGCGCCTGCCAGCAGGCCGCGCCGTGTGCGCACACATCAGCGCACACACAACAGAATCTATGTCTTGAATCGGCCCTTGTATTTGGGGGATATCGGCCCCATTGCTGAGGTTTTCACAGGAGGGACGACAGGAAATAGAGAGCATGTGCTGTGCCAGCTCAAGGAAGAGTGACTTCTAAATACACATACCAAGGAAAGACTTGAGTGGGCAATACACTTTAGAAGCTAAAATGTGATGGACTGGGAGTCTGTCGGGCAGGTATTTACACTTGATGTGGTCAGAGGAGGCAGGGCCACCTCTGCCTGAGTTTTACAGTTTTCACACACTTTTACTGTTTGAAGATAATGGGGTCTACGATGTCTTTGAGCCACAGTAAGAGCCAAGGAGATTAAGAGATTTGTTTATGATAAGATCATGGCTGTCGCTGGCATAAATACTTGCATCTGATGTTGAGGAAAACCACACAGAATGCGTTCAAGTCTGGAGTGTGACTGTGAGGAATTCTACCATACACACGGTGGGGGTGCGCGCACCTGGGCTTGTTTGAAATTTTAAATCAAATTGATTGACGGTAGATCAACCTCTGGAAAAAGTGTGGGGCTAATCCGCACACATTTTCCTATGCTCCTGCACCACATATACATAGACCTGTGTATTGTATGTGGACACAGCCTATAGGGCCGCCCCTCCCTGCCCCCCGACATATTTAGTTGGAATATGACAACCAAGAGTACATCAAGGCCTGTCAGAAGGGGAAGGAAAAACCTTCCGCCTGCCATGGCCAGCCAAATGAACTAAAAAAGGCTCCATGGATTTGCCCTTTCCTTTGTTAGCTTCTGGTGCCAGCTTTGCATACTAATTGGAGTTAATTCAAACCAGCCCACAGGGGGGCCTGGTCGCAGGACTAACAAATTCAACAACCTTTGATATGTACTGTGTCAACCTGAAGCCGGCTCCCACCCCTCAGTATAAAGGGCAGTTAAGTGTCATGTCTGGGACTGCATGTTTACAGTTGTCATCCCCGGAGGAGCACCCCATTCAGAAGGTACGAGTATTTGAATTGATGGAGACAAAAGTCTGTTCTCACTGCAGCTTCAAGGGAGCCCTGCCACTTTAATCAGGAACCACAGGGAGCTCCATTAATGAGAGAGACCCTTTGATCCACAACAGACAGGAAGATGGGTGGGACTTAGTATTACATGTTTTCACCCCTTTACCGTTCCTGTTGCAAAGCACTCTGGTTATGACATCATGCATACAGGAGATTGTTGGTGGGGACCCAGGATTGGTTCATTTAGGTATGCTTAGGTTACACCAATCAGTGTGGCCCATTTGACTTTAAGAGGGCTGAGCTCCTCTTTTGGGCAGACCATCTGAAGAGTTTGCAAGGAGTAACAAGAATAACTCAGCATTGGACCCTGGCTGAAGGTACAGTCTGCCTTACAGCTTCCGCCAGTGAAGGAAGGCCAGGATTTCCAGAGAGGGAACCAAATTCCCTCCCCTAAACATCTCCCAGGGATCAAAGGGAGATACTGAATCCAGAGGACCCTCCAGCCTCTCCAGAAACGGTAACCAGCCAGCACACCGCGTGCCCTGCTAGACTCTGCAGCAAGATGACTAGGTGGGAAGTGCCAGAGAGTCTCTGAACCAAACCAAGGGCAAGGCAGTGCCTGCAACACTCTCCTGAGCTTTGGGCGATCTGCCTTAAAGGAAGACAAGCCCAGCGGGGAGGAGAGCATCAACAAGCATCAACCGGCGTCCGCCTTAAAGGACATTTTCAAGCTAGTTGAGCCTCTCGAGCTGCAACCGACTGCAACACTGATGCCGCAGTCGCTCACATCATTCGAGATGCCTCGACCAGTGCTTCAGACCTGCCAAGCAGCACTGAGACAATTCCTGACCCAGAGCCACCGTTTAGGCCACCCTGCAGCTGTCCGTCCAGCCTCGCTCACCGAGCTGCCTGCCGCCTGATACGCGCAGCTGTCTCCCATCTAGAACTCTGTCGTCGGAGTCGCAAATAGCCCTGAAACCGACTGACCCTGTCGAGCACCAAGAACATCTACAAGCACAAGGTACATTGTGGTTCTGTCCCCCTGGTCCTTCTCCGAAGGCCCCTAGCTACATTTTATGACCCATTGCTCCCTTTGTGCTGAAACCAAGTATCCTTGAACTATTGTGATTAATTACTTTACTGATTACCCTCATGTCAGTATCCAGAGTGCACCCCTTTTCCTTCTTGAAACTGTCTGTCCTCTGCACTCCTTTAAAGGGTGGGTTGTATTTTGTAGTGTGCTAGAGCTGTCTTTTGTGATAATAAAGTCAATGGGCCTCATTCCGAGATTGGAGGTAGTCATGGCGCTATTTGCGCCATGACTGCCTCCAATAATGTGTCCAGCACCGGTCTCGTTCAATGGGGACTTACCGGTATAGTCCGACCTTTGCGGGACCGGTAAGTCCCCATTGAAAAAGCCATTCACCATTCCCATTTGAGCCCCCATAGGGATCAATGGGAATGGGGAAGGCGAGAATAACGGTACCGCAAATTGCGGTACCATTATTAGCTCTGAAGTACCTTAACGGGTCCCGTCCATAACGCCTGGTCCGACCAGGCGTTAAAGGAGGGACCCGCTAAGGGAACTCGTAGTAGGGCGGTAAGGGATTACCGGCACCGGTCTCCTTACCGGTGCCCGGCATCCCTTACCGCCCTACTCGGAATGAGGCCCAATATGTTTATACAACCTTGACTGGACAGTCCATTTTATCATTGGGTAATAATTGTATTTTCACCGTGTTGCAACTAACCGACAATCCACGACCTTGCAAAGATAAGCCTGCCGTACCATCGACATTACCAAAATTGGAGAAGGAGGTTTATAATTTGCTTGTGTTTCTAATCTGTTCGGATCCTTTCTGGTGTACTAGCGGTGTGGGACCGATTGATGGTTTCGAAACCGATAATCATCTCTGGACCACTGGTTCCCCCGGAGGCGATTTGTCACAGTGACCCTTTTGTAGCATCCTAATTTCTCCAGCGGACCAGATCTATAGCCAAGGTGATGGTTATGCATTTCTGAATGGCCATTAGGATCATGACCTCTAGTTCCTTAGGCAAGTGTGTAGGATCTAGGCTGGTGTCATGACCCATAGAACTTGCCCTTTTTGGACTTCCTGGTCCTTATCGCGACGGGGCTTGTATTCCTTGTTACTCCCAACATGGCCGTGCCAAGTGACTCGCCTCGCACCAGCATTTACGTCGGACACGGCACGTTCTATAAATTGGCCACGCCCCCGCGCGTCTCAATGCAATCATTAGGTAGTGACTAGACGTGTGTGTGCTGTTTGGCGAATCCACTATTTATAGTTTCCTGGTCCCTTCTTCCTTCCTTCCACCTTCCCCCTCTAAATCTGCTCCCGGAATCCTCAACCCTAGCGACCACTACTTTCTTCCTTGAAATCCTGGAACTGCGACCTTCCTGGAATTCTGAACGCGTGCTGGAGACGGACGAGACTCGAGCGAGTCTATACAAGACCCGATCCGTCCACAAGAGGAATTCTCCCGCGGAACAGAACAAGAAGCGATCCCAGGTGAGACTGGGTGAGATTTACGACAGCTAGCAGGTTAGGTGTATATAAGGTTTATTTTATTCATTTATTTTGGGAGTTTGGCATAGTGCCGCTTGGAGTCAGAAGCCACTTCAGGGCGCTAACAGGGCAACAGGGAAAGGAAAGGAGGACTGGGGAGGAGATTGTGGAAATTAGATAAATGTGTAGTTACACAGCATTCACAGTATGCCAGCAGACCGATTTGCTGGAGGACTTCAGTGCAAACTTAGGGATGGGTAGATCACGATGGTAGGGGAAACTATTGCCTTCATGGGCACGGCCCATGTTCTTTGGGAACTAGTGCTTTCCTAAATGCACTCCGCTGCCGCGGGCGCATTGACTAACAATGAGGCACCTGCCACGCCTTCTGTCAGTATGCCAGCTCGGGGGAGTCCTTGAAAGACTCCCCCGAGCTGGCATGGTGGGGGGGCTAAAAGTGCCTTTTGTTGATGAAGGCGCCCGCAGCGGAGGGGCACATTTGGTGACTCAGGGGTGCTGAGCACCCCTGATTGACATTGAAAGCTCCTGCCTGCTGCGCCTTCTCCCTTGAAAGACTCCCCCGAGCTGGTGTGGTGGGGCTAATGGGGCCCTGGGGGGCGCGGCGCCCCGGGCGGTCTCCCTGCTTCTCCCCCCCAAACCCCCAAGGCTGGGCCTGCATGCCGAGTAGTCTTGGCTAAGGCATCAGGTAAGTTGGAGGGGAGTCGAAACTCCAGCAGTCCGCATGGAAAGGCCCAGAGGAGCGGGCGAGTTTTGGGGCCTTTCCCAAGTGTAGTTGGTTCTCCGTGAGGCAAGGGTTTTATCAGTGGTCATTTCACGGTTTAGGTCCCGGAATACACCATTGTGTGCCCAAGATGTCTTAAGCATTTGCTAATGAATGTGCTGCTGATAAGATACAGGGCCCACATGAACGGGGGACGGGGCTCTTTTATTGGCGGGGGCAGGAGAAGCGGCCCTCTGTGGCATGTTAGATCAATGTGTGGGGTAGAGGGCAATGGGAGGTTACATTGCGGTAGAGTTCATCGAATCTGAATTCTATGAAACCTTTTAATCGAATTTGGCCAAAAATATGTGTGGGGAGGTGGGTAATTGTTATAATGAATATAGGGGGGAGTTATAATGGGGGCCAATGCGGGGTCTCCCCCCTCATAAATGTGTGGCCAAATTCAATTAAAGAAAAAAAATCCGACTAACTCGTATTTAATTAAGAAAAACGGATGTACGGACGAAAGTGGTGCTTCCGGTTGCCTGTGTCCCCGTTTTAAGTAAATTGTTGGAAATATTTTTGAATAAAGCTACTCATGTCTCCATCTATGTCTTGCAAACATGACAGCCATAGACTGAAATAGACGGCAATCTATTAGGATGGTGTGATTGCAAGGTCAAGATGACCAGTGTCCAACCTCCAGGCATCCGTGCTGCGTGCGCGAGGAGCAGGACACCTCATACTATTCCATTCCCTCTCGCTTGTTGTAATTCCCATCTTTGTAGGATTAGGATTGTGGGGAATTGGGAAGACCGCGTCACCGGAATGATGACTACAGTCTGAACTCTCAGTCTGCATACACCATGAAAGCATCCACTGAGAAGGCAACACGCCAGAGGAAAGGGACCGGAAAACCTGACGCAAACAGAAACGGGATTGGATGTTTATCACGGGTCGGGGAGGGGAGGTCCAATCAGAGACGGATACAGGCCCTGATTCGTGGAATTATGTCCGTGTAAAACGGGGATCTGCGTGCCATTCTGCCCGCCATTCCCCATTCGTCAAACAGGGATTTGCGGGCAGAATGTCACGCAAATCCCCGTTTTACACGCAAATAACTTCATGAATGACGGCATAAGTACCTGCAACAGCGTCTTCCCCGCATCACGAAGCCAGGCAGGATCATCCTCTGCCATTTTAAGCCAGGCCTTGGTGGGAACCTTTTCTCAGAAGACGCCTTTCTGTATGAAGAAGATGGACGTCTGATTATCCGTGTGTGTCGACATGTTAGCTCACACTCCGCATCCTTAGACCGCTCTACGCAATGTACAAATATGCTAATATGTTCCCATTCCAAATCTTATCCGTGCGGAAGGCAATCAGGTGGGATCCTAGAGCTTGCAAGGTGACGTCTTCAGTGTAGGGGGGTGGTCCTGTCCATCTGTACCCTTACCATTGTGAGGTTTCATAAGCACAGAGCCCTGTCACTTGCTGCTCACGGCACTGATAGTTTGCGCTTCCATATGCCCTAGTCATCCCCGCGCTCTCCTCCACAAGCCACTTGCCACTCTCTACTCGCCCCCTTCCAGTGGTCCCCAAGCTGCCGCCTTCCCCTGCACATGTATCCTATTCGCTCATCTCTCCAGCGATAACATGCTTTTCAAGGGCATGTACTTGTCCCATGCCCCTGTCGGTACCCAATGACACTATCGGCCCAACCCTGCAAGTCCATCCCGTACCACGCGGGATGGTCTGGCAGCTCCGTCCACTACACTGCGCCTTGTGCTTGCTTAGCAGCTTCCTACTCCTTTCTCTATGCCTTCCTCCCTCCCTTCACTGTACTTGTTCTACCTTCTCTTGAGCCAAGTGGGCATCCTTCCGCTGGCACTTCCCACAACTTGCGCAGGGTCTGGTCCCCCACTTCCCCTTCTTGCGGTGACCACTGTGATACTGATCCTAGCCTGCCCCAGTCTTGGGGGGAGAGGGGGTGGATCAAGGATCCAATCTCCGACTCCTTAATTTCAAACCTCCTTCACCATCAACTTCACCCTCCATCATATTTTCTTCATCAGATTCAGGACTGTCCCATCCCAAAATCCCCACTGCAGCCATCACTCTCCTGTTAGTTTGTCGCGGGTCATCAGCATCGCTTCCTGTACAATCCCTCCTCTGAATCCACGGGCGTCAGTTTTGGCCTGCACCCCGGCAGGTTCCTCTTAGCGACAGGTGCCCTGGCCCTCTCAGCAGTGCCGGATTAAACCCTGTGGACCTTTGGAGGTCCCTATGCATTCAAAATGCCGGGCCCCTCCTCGCAAAATTATTCCCTAATGCGTTTTAAATTTTCTACAGCGCTTTATTCAGATATGTTGTCGCGCAGCCCCTACAAGTAGCGGGCCCATAGGCCGGTGCCTACTTGGCCCAATGGATAATCTGGCACTGTCTCTCCGTATTTTCCTACAGCATTGAGGGGCAGGCTGCCACGTGCCATGCCTCTGCCACTTAGGCTGCATCAACACTGGCTTCACGTGGCCTACAGCCAACTTCCTCTATTGCTTGGACACGCTACTCTTTCTTGTTGCACCACAATTCCCCGAATCTTACCGTTCTTTTTTCCTTTTTAGCCACCTCTTTCTTTTCTGGGTGAGGCTAAGAAGGCCACTACTTCTGAAGACCCACTTCTCACCGCTATGGAGCTGTTCGATCATGGCCACCCGGGTGTACTCTGCAGTTAGTCAGCTGTAATCAGACCCAGCGCCACCCTCAGAGCCTCCTTCATCACTGCCATTGGCGGTTCACTTCATGCTTTCATGGATGCTCCAAATGAGTCGTCCATTGCTCCTGTATTGTCGGGAGGATAGCCCAGGGGCAACGTACTCGCCTTGGAAACAAGATAACATGGAGCAACACAGGTTTGAATCTGGAAGCAAGACAACATGGAGCAACACAGGTTCGAATCTCCGGGTCCGTGCTTAGAAACCTCTGGGTATTAAGCGTTTTAATAACCTATCATATCATAACACTCTGTTGCTTGCTAGCTACTAAATTCAGACGATATTTATTTATTTATTATAAATCCCATTTTCATTTACCCAGTGGGCAACCTTTTGGTGCAACCTTTGACCCAGGTAAAGTCATGGTAAGTGACAACATGATAAGCGACATCAAGCAAGTACATGTGACAGGGTAAGCCTTATTTGTATGCACTTTCCAACAAGTGATGGATGGACAGTTCTAGTTTAATCATAACCACTAGCATTGCTCTAAGCAATATTCCATACCATAAGTGTTTTTACCCGCCATTAGAGAAATGGTGACGATTTTCAAACAAGTATTTGCAAACTAGTCTTGCCTGCAAAAATGGGAACAGTCCGGTCAGAACTGCTATTCAATTGGACCTCTTCATGGTGATAAAAGCAACCTCGGACATGCCATCAACCTTACAGACCTAATCAGTGACATGCAAAACAAGGGGGGGTTCTGGGAGCTACTTGACTCCACTTCCGTGGAAATTATGACACCCCATTCACTTAAGGAGACCAACTAAAATCAAAAAGTGAGGGGATGCCATTTTTCCGGAAGCCTGAAATACCATCACATGGAAATCAGTTGTGGTCTTGCCACCAGCATAGGCAGTATGTCCTAAACTGCTAGACCGCAAGGCATGAGTGTGGTGCTTTTGCTCCTGAGCAAAGGACACATGCCCTAACAGCTCAGACTGGGCTGCCCCTTGCAGATGCAGAATCAGGACTGATTTGCATATAGCAGGTCCTCCTCTATAATGTCACAGGAGGGCTAAACAATGCTAAGGCTGTCCAAAATAAGTGAATAGTTTATGATTAATTTAAGACTTGCATCCATAACTTTTTGATTTTACGCTACTTTCACCTCAGAATTACATCGCACATGCACATATCCTGCTGTAGATAAACCCACAGAATTGATCATTGGAATATCATTTCTAAGGCACCTCAGTTGGTTGATGCATCTGCTGCAGAAGTGTATGTCCAGGCTGCAGGTCACAAGCTTGCATCCTGGATGATCTGGCAAAGCAATTCATCCTCTGGGGACTGAAAAAATGAGTAACATTGCTTTGGCTCATGCTCTCCTTTCTGGGGATGGGCAGTGGCAAGCAGACCTGATAGGAGATTTAAGCAATAGGGGGGGGGGGTTCCCGAGTAACCATGCAGGCACAGGTGGTAGCAGCAGCTGACCCCCGCATGTCCTGGATGGCGTGATAGAAAGGAGAAAAGCTAAAGCATCGTGGCAGGTTGGAAGACTCCGGTCTAGGCAAGCATCAGCCATGCCTTATATCCTCGTGCTTCCCCACCGCCCCACTCACAAACTATATAGCAGGGAGAGACCCAGTGGCCACGGCCACTGGTCAAAGTGAGGGGAAAGCGTAAAAACATTGTGCTGTCGGGCTAGTTGCACAGTCAAGGACTCTCCACCAGGTAAACTGCATTGCCCACCAAACTTTGTAGTATATCATGTATTCCACCTTGCTCCTTTGGTGTGCTCTGCATACATGATATATATATGATATATATATATATATTATATGATACAAAAACATGTAGGTGTGAGCAGTGCTTTAAGCGGGAAAGAAATAAAGGGGGGCTCTAACAAAGTGGACTAAAGAGGGGTGAGCATGGCTTAGAGGGGACAGAGGCAAAGACTGCCTGCCCCAAACAATGCATCACGAGACTGTGCAAAAGTGTATGTTAGGTCTCTTAGCATGGTTTTGTGTGGTTATTTGTATTCAGTCCGCATACCAGCAATACATCTCTCTGGGTCACTGTGTACGTAAATAATTCACTCTCTCTTTCAGTATGTAAACAATTCAATCAGCGAGTACATTTGACCTATTCTATAAATGAATCCCCTAAGAGAAAGGAAGGGGGACAAATAGCACCGTTGGTGCAAAACTAAAAACAATCCACGTTGCATCTTTAATTCTGCACCAACATGCGATGTTGTCTGCATCGTAGGCTGGCAAGAGTTAAAGTAGTTCTCTGTTCATGCATGGCAACTTCTAGATTTCCATGTTGGGGGTTGAAGCTCAATCCCAAATGTGCACCCAGAAGCAGCATCACAGGAAAGGGAGATCTGCTCCAAACAATTAATGACACAGGTAAAGGGGCGGGGGGGAGAATGTGTCCCCTCGTTTTATAAATATCCCAATAGTCTAAAGGAAGGTAAAATAAGGACTAACCCACAGTAATCTCATCAAACATACGCACGAAAAACTCTCCAGTAAAATTAAAATTATGTTTTTATATTGTGCTTCGTGACAGAGACCAGCCTGTAAACATGTGACCTGTATTCGAACATGCGGCACTCTGCATTGTCTACTTTGCAAGACAAACAAGTTGCCCCTGAGCTATCCTTCCGAGCACTGGGATATTTGGCAAGTTCTGGGTATTTGGCTCACATCCTGTAGCCTTGTTCGGTTCTTGTAGTTTTACTGTCCAACTATAAACTCAGGTTTATAAGTACAATGATGCAAAGTGATGGGTGGCTAAAAGCAGGACTACCTGATCATATCACACTTGAAATTGGCCAACTCAAGATGTCTTGAATGACGCCCCCGAGTTATATACACCTGTGATAATATCACCTGCTCTTGGTCATTGTTTGTTGATGTAACCACAAGTTGTATTCCAACAAAAACACTAAACCAAGGCCCAAAAAGATCTTGTATATTGGTATGGAAAATTAATGGCACTCCTATAGAAGTGGTGGATGAACATACTTATTTAGGTGTGTTGACTGGCTCCTGATTGAATGGCAATATGTTGAAAGTCAACATTGAACCTAAAATCTTGAAGAAAATACGTCTAATGAAATCATTTATTACCTCACCTGGTGGTTATTCGGTGGAAGGGTTTACACAAATATTTAAAGTCAGTGTTATTCTTGGTATTATATACGGCCTGGGGGCATTGGAAGAAAAAGGGGTGGATTGATTATTTAATCGTTTTTTGTAACACCATACCCGAGTTTCGTTTCTAAGTGCGGATCCAGGATTCAAACCTCTGTTGCTCTGCATGGTCTTGCTTCCAAGACCAGCATGTTACCCCTGTGCTATCTTCCGTTCACTACCCTGGGCTGAATAAATGTGGATGTGCAACCTGAGTCTTCTTAGGAGTGTGCCTATCAAAGCTATTTGTTGCGAATTAGGTCTTACCTCCTTATTGACCCACTGGAACATTCTACGTAGCACTTTATATTTAAAAATCATGGCAGACGATGGCAATGGTATTGTTTAGTCCATTTGCTCAAATGCCTAAATGGTTGGTGGATTTTACTGCCACTTAAGAAGTTTCAGAATTAGGTTGAACGTTTTCCTGCTATGGTTGATTTTAAAATTGAACTTCCTTTTGACGTGGGTATATCCCTCGTATTAATGAGAAAAAAAGGCCTTGCTTTGGGACAGAGGTTACTTGGTAAGCAAACGTATGCAAAAAATCAAATTTTCTCAGTGCTCGAGGCAAAGTTTCCCTTTCCCGAATCCATTTAGTTATATTATAAAAGCTTATAATAGTTCTTTAAGGAACTTTATAATGGAATGAGGTTTACAACGGGAGCCTAATCTAACATCCCGTATGAACTAAGGAAATGCAGATTGTGTGATAAGGGGATTGAGACCTCCAGATACAAGTTAATTGTCTATGGGCCTCATTACAAATCAGGTGGTCCGGAAATACGGTGGCGGTAAACCCGCCGCCACCGTTGTTTCCCGACCGCCTGATCCCGACTCCTGCAGGCGGGAGGTGATGTTCCCGCCAGGTCTGACAGCATCACGAGATGGGGATTAACACCTTTCCGCCTCCTGATTCCCGGGAAACCGGGGTTGTAATGCCCCAGTAATTCCGGGAATCATGGAGGCGGAATGGTAATACGAGTCCGGCGGTAACCAGGTGGTTTTACCGCCTCGGTCACCGCCGGACTCGTAATGAGGCCCTATGTCTGCGATTTTTATGCAAGGAGTTATTCAACGTTTGTCAGTGACCTTCTTTCTTTATTACATTTATAAAGTGCACTAGCAGCCCGGGGGCATCGAGGCGCTGGTCAAAGGAAATGTGTTAGTTGCATGGTACAGGATTGCTACTGGTTACAACAGGCGTAGCAGTTAAGGACAGACGGTCACATACTTTCTTAGTTACAATAGTTGAATGTGGATACAGTAGAGGGACAATGAGAGTTCTATCATGTGGGGTGAATGGCAGGGTCATACGGAAAGCAGGGTCTTGATCTCATTGTGGAAGGGTAGGTGCGAAGTTATTGCTCTGAGGTGGTAGAGAGTCCCAGTGGGAGGCGGCAATGAAGGGGAAGCTGGAGCCTCCGGCACGTGTTCTCAGGACCTTGGGTACCGCGATTCGGTTAGTGTACATGGTCCTAGTGGGTTTAGCAGTGTGTGGTCTTGCGATTCTTCGAGAAAGATACAGGGGAGGCTGTATTGTGTAGTCATTTGTGTTTATGGGCCAAGATTCTGAAGATGACCCTGTCTTTGATAGGGAGCCAGTGGGCTTGTTTCCAAGCAGCTGTTATGTGGTCTCTATTGGGAATGCCAATGGCTGCCCTGAGCGCATTGTTTTGGACAACCTGGAGTGTTTCAATGTTTTTGGCAGAAGTGCCGGCAAGGAGGGCGTTGCAATAATCAAGGCAGGATCCAATTATGGCTCTGGCTAGGCAGTTATGCTCAGGGAGGAAGGGTCTGGCAGCGGGTAGCAGTTTAAAGTGGTAGGCCGCTACGGATGCTATAGTGTTCACCTGTCTTGACATGGATAAATTGGAGTCCAGGTAGACTCCAAGTGTTGTTATGGCTTGAGAGACAGATTTTGACATAGACCTTGAACTTGTAAAGTTCAATCAATTTTGGAGCCAGATATATTCTGGGGAATCTCTTATGGTAACCGCGGCAGCTTATTTTATTTGGAAAGAATTAGTGAAATTGCGATTGTAACTATATGAAATGTTATATTTGAGGTGTGATGTAACAGTTTTTTAAATATATATTTGTGTTTGTTACTACTGAATTTATGTATTAATGTGTGTGTTATGCTTCTTTTAAGGTAAGAACAGGACTGCAAGACTTGTCCTTGGCCTCAAACCTAGGGATTGTATCTCTCCAGGAGTGAAATCTCAACACTGGATTAAGTTCAAAACCCCCTGCATTGACCACAAGGCCTTCTGAGGCCTGTGGCCTCAATACCTTCAACTCTCTCTTCCTAAATATCTTCCTTCTTGAGCTCTTCGCTCATCCGCCTCCAATTCCCTCACCGTCAGTCGCTTCTCCAAGCAACAAGTTGGTGGTAAATCTCTCTCTTCGGCTGGGGCCTCCCTCTGGAACAGCCTCCCTGAAACTTGAAGAGAACCATCTCTGGTTCTGGAAGCATCTCAAAACCTTCCTCTTTGCTTCTGCTTTCTCTCCTCCTCTCCCCTTTTGAATTCCTGGCTGAAACTGAAACTGCACTGGCCACCTGGCTATCCTCTGATCTCAGGCCCAGGTCCCCTCCCACGCCAGTTGCACATCTGCACTACCTCCCTGGCAACCCCCGCACTTGGGGACTTTTCTTTATCCCTACAGTGCCCCTACTAGCACTTGACACCTGAGGTCTGCACTTACCCTTGCACTTGCCACCAGCTGGCCGTGCTTTTTACGTATTGTTTTATTTATTCTATTTATCCCATGTACTGCACTTTCTCTTCCCCCTTCCACCCTGCACTTTTCCCCTTTCCCTTTGTTGTCTGTCTTCCCTCCGTTCCCCACCCCTTGCCTCGTGGCGCCTTGAAACACTTGTGTGTAGGTGAGTTATAAATGCCATATCATGTACTAAGGTTTATAATAAACCAAATACATAATTAAAAAAAATAAGTTGGGTAAATTAACTGATGCTGGTTTCCATTTTGAAAAACAATGTTTATTTCAACTGCGGTTTGTAAGTGAGTTTGGAATAATGTTTATCAAAAAACGCTACATGATTCTGCAGAGAATATGTCTTCTATTTATACAACTGTAAGGCTCACTTAAGCAAACCACATTCCTCTACAAGTGGGAATTGGAGGCATAAAAAGGCCTCCCTCATATCCCACTGATAACAGCTAGAGTTTTGTCTGCTGCTGGCTGAAATGAACCACTGGCTAGAGTAGGGGTTTGAAAACTGCAGCTCCCCAGATTTTTGGACTACAAATCCTATGTTCCCTCACCATTGATAATGCTGGTTAGGACTGATGGGAGTTGTAGTCCAAAACATCTGGAGAGCCAACGGTAGCAGACCCCTGGGTTAGAGCAAACAAAAGTTGTTACCCAGCTATTGGGTGGGGGGGGGCAGAAACATCTGTTCGCCCCCCACCTGGTATTAAATGCTACTCTCATGCTTCTCCACATGATCCGTACATGCAACCCCTTTCCCCAGAGGATAATCACTGGCTGGCGACATCTGTGAAGGTGCTTTACGCTTGCCTGAGAGCCCAGCAGCCACAGTGGTAGAGGGAACCGCCCCCCCCCCCCACCCCCAATGTCCTAAGGGGAAGAAGAATAGCTCAGGAGCAAACTTGTCTTGGAAGCAACACAACGCAGCGCAACAGGTTCAAATCCCAATCCCGTGCTTAGAAACCACTCGTTAGTATTAGGCGCGTTATAAAAGAACAATTATAAGGAATATTTTCTCCCCTAGCATTACTTCTTGTATTACAATCAATTCAAAGACAGGCGAAGCGACTGGCTGCTTTGCCAAAAGTACAAGGTCTGTTTACGGACGTGGACGTGTTTTTTCCAACCTCTACGTGAAGAGGAAACACGTGCACACGTTTGAGGTGACCTTCCATGGGGTCGGCGTGAGAACATGGCAGCTGATGCTATCTGGGTCATGTTTTTACAGGTAACCGTTGAAATGAAACCCTAGCTGTGTGAGCAGTACTAACCATACGTAAAGGAAAAGAACAGGGAGGGGCTTTAAGGGCTTAGAGCCAATACGGCACCTGCTGCTTATTATCCCAAAAGCCGGCCACATCAAGGACACCTGGAGAGGCCAGGGCTGGAGGCCGATCAACCAGCAAGGATTCCAAATGGAGGACAATTATTCTGTTACTGGGCTCCTCTATCTGGGAGTAGCACAGAGCACGAGGAGCGGAATATGGTCCATTCATGTGGAGCAGAGAAGCGATCTCATCCTATTCTAGTGCATGTGTGTCTGAAGTGATCCATACAATGCGGGATTAAGAGAACTACATCAATGCGTGCATGAGTGAATGTTTCGGGGCAGTTGTGTGACTAATGCTGGAAAAGAGGAGGATGCAGCGCTGTATGTGTGTGTCGGGTCTACCCAAGCGGAGGGGGAGGGAGTGGTGTGTGTGTCCTATCTGTGTGCCACTGTATCTGTGAATGTAAAAGCGTGCCAGTCTACAGTTGTCCGTGAGTGGGTATCTAGGGGGCGTCTTGTAGATTGGTATTGTATGCGCTTGCGGCGCGAGACCCTGTTGCCATTTTGTGTTATTAGGGTGTATGCGCGCCTTACTGGGAGGGGTAGAGCGGTTTTATATTGGTGTCCACATTCACAAGAGTGAAATACGCCCGTCCCAAACACAGACTAAGAACGTGGCCTTTGGAAAGGATAAATCAGATTATGTTTGGAGGGTTAATAATGTTAAAATTGTCAACCAAGATTCGTACAACTACATAGGTCTTCTGTCCTTCAGGAAAGGCCGACGCCCCCCCCCCCATATTAGAATGGTAAAGAGGGCCCAAGCAAGGGTTAGGGGATTACTAAAATGTAATCACAGATTTGGTTGCAAAAGTCTGGATAAATGTCTAAAAGGTGATGGAATCAAAAGTACATTTGTTTGTACTACATGGCAGCACAATCTGAGGCTGCGCCAATTGTTTGAGTCTGGAGTCCACCCAAAACCAGTTTTCAAGGAAGGTAACTGGCCTTTCTCCTAGCACCCTGGGAGACTCCTTAAGGCTGGAATTGTGGGTGCACAGCATTGCAATTATAGCCGAACGCAAGTTTCTGGAGCCATTTGTAAAAGCAAATATCAGACAATTAGAACAACCCAAACATGATCAATGCAGTAGCATAAATAGTCTCCTAGTCGGGGTTGAGGGGGGCAATGCGCAGCAGCCTTCAGGATGGCTGTGTTCCAACTAAGCTCTGCCCCCCTCGTTCTGGCTGCACCATTGTGTCCTCTCCTGCTGCACTTCTTTGGCTCTCAGACGCCTGCAGTGCTCCAGATCCCCGTCTGCGGCAAGCTTCATCACCAGGACGCAGCAAACAGAGCAGGTCGTTGTGTCGTCTGGTCTCTGCTGGCGTTGCTGCCCTGAGGACTCCCATTTGCCTAAGACCCAGGTGTCCATGCCCACTCTTCCTCTCGTCAGACTGACGGCTCGGTTCCCTCGTCCTTGTTCTCTATACTTGGCACCTGGCACTGCATTGTTGTCGCCCGCTCACGCCCCAGCGGTGGCCTGCCTCTTGATGGTGCATGGCCGTTGGGCGGGTCGTGGCAGTGAATTTCTCAAGGATATCCGATTTAGGAGTGGCAACTGGAGTTGAGCATATTGGCAGCCCCTTGTGGCCTCTGGGTGGGTTAAACTAGACCCGCAAGGCCTTCATCATCCTGGGCCTGGGGCACTGAGGCAAGGCCTACGTTCCTGGGCCTCTACATTTGGGGAAACCACGTTGCTGCTGTCCGGCTCTCTTCCTCCGGTGCCTCTGCGGTGGCCTGGCCATCAGCAGTGTGGGGATTGTGGATGAACGCCATTGGCGAGTTCCCCTGCAAATATCCTTTAGAGGAACGGTGGCTGAATATCACCCTGTGCCTGCGATACAGTGCAAATCCCACTTCCCCACACCTCTGCAGCGGTGAGACCTTAGAGTCACTCCTGGTCAATTAGCATTACCTGTCTCTCCTAAACTGCTAAGGCAACGGCATTACTAAAGGGAGTAGCGGCGGCAAGAAACAGGGGAAAATTGATGCATACACAAAACAAGCACCAAAGGCTCTCAATAGAGAGAACCCGAGACACCTACAGTGTAGCTTCTCCTTGATAGCATGAAAACTGGCTTTGCCTCATTCAATACTAAATTGGACAATATCACTGCTAGTATTATTACAAACTGGATAAAGAAGCAGAAAAAATCACCGACAGGATTCTGCATCAAGCCCATGAGAATGGCGAGATGAGATGTGAAGCAAATAGGATCTACATGTACCCAGACTTCTCGACAGCTGTGCAGAAAACGTTTACTGGTGTCTTTCCACCTAAGCTACGGTTCCAACATAAGGGTAAAACATTTTTCTTTACTCTACCGGAAGCCATCAATTTTATTGAGGCTAATATCCTCTCTCTCAACGCTATGGATTATGGCTGCGTCTGCATGGTCATGGATGCCATTAAGTAAGCTGAAGTGAAGCTTAAATTCTACCTTAAGTGTCAGACATCTGGTTTTGGCTTCTCTACCATCTCTCTACAATTCACCCCTGCCGGGCACCATCTTGGTCTCCTATATTTGTCCGATCCTCTATGTGCAACAGGCGTGGACGTTCGGCTGGAGCACCACAAGCTATCCCAATGCATGACTGCTGGTTTGTTAATTGTTTTGTAGTTCTGTTTGAGGTCTTATGGGTGGAATGTGCTGAGTTTGAGTTGGCGGTGAGGGAGAGACAGTGGATGGGGTAAAGGGAGGGAATGTTCAAACTGCTTAGCTAGTTTTTCCCCAGGGTAGTTTCCTTGATTCTGGTCCGAAGACCACACACATCTCGATTTTCACAATGTACTGTAATGATAAGCAACGATGCACCCTGAGGTCACACTACTGAGTTTCAATGTGAGGTGCCTGGGCAACCCGATGAAGGCTAGGAAACTCTTTGCTTACGTAGACAGGCACAAGGCCAATTTTATGTTTCTGCAAGAAACGCATGTCGTTGTTTAATGCTACATTTGCTTGGTCCTGGGGAAACCATGGATGTTACACATCTTACTCGACGCAAGCCAGTGAGGTCATGACCATTATCCACAAGCCTTTACAGTTCACACACATCAGCACACAGGTGGACTCTCAGGGCTGCTACGTGATTGTACATGTATTATTATTATTATTAGTATGGTATTTATTGAGCACAGGCCTAGCTTTGAGAAGCAATCGGGCACTTTACAGAGGTATACACCAATACCGATACATAATGGAGCACTTTACAGAGGTGGACACCAGCACAGATGCATAACAGAGCGCTTTTCAAAGGTAGCAGAACAGATGTACAGCGGGGGTAGGACAGAGGGGCACAGAGGAGTGGTATTGCTGTACTGGGTGGTGAGGATGAGAGGGGCAGAGGCCATCTAGCGAGTCAGGTGGTGCGAGGAGTGTACTCCTGCACAGAAAGTTGTTGCTCGTAAACTCTGATGGTCCTAACATTGACGATCAAGTGTTCTTTGACAACTTGACAGCACTATGCCATTCATACCCTGAGATCCCGATTACATGGGGTGGGGACATGAACACCATTCTCAATCTCACATGTGATCATACTGGTACCTCCACTAGGACCATGACAAAGGCTGCACAATCCATCCTTGACGCACACTGGGGCAGTTTGATGGGTGGAGAACCCTGCATCTTGCGCATACTCGTACTGTTCATCTGTACACAATATGTAATCCAGAATCGACTTATGTCTGCTCTCCTCTTCGATTTTATGCAAGGTTAAGACAATAGTGATCCTTCCCGCACATACTCAGGTCACTCGTCATTGGTCCTCACAATGTCCATTGCGCAAATGATGCAGCCTCTCAGCCACTGGAAATTTAAACCCCAGACACTTGAGGACTTCCTTTTCCGTGCTATTGTATGTGACAATATAATATACAACTATATTTCAGACAAAATCAGGGGAAGGTTGCTTCCATGAGCACTCTCTGGAAAGCATTTAAAGCCTATATCAGAGGCATTGCTATATCCACTGAACTGGGGATAATGAAGACCATCCGGAAAGATATTAGGGCCGCTGAAACCGAGCTCCATACATTACAAACGCTTTATTCAAGCAGCCCGTCCAGTACCACACTGGGCGATATCAAGCTGCTACTGGATCGCTTCCATGAACATGCAGACAAAAAAATCAAGTACTTTGCCAGACCTGCAGCAGCCCATCGCTATGAGAGGGTAACCGCTCCCGGTAAGCATCTGGTTTGGATTCTGAGAACCGAGTCGTGTGGCTCGTCTATACCACTCATACATAATCTTAAAGGGGAATTGATCTGGCAGGTGGGCATCAATGAGGTGTTCCATGATTTCTACTCTGTCATATCAGGCGCAAGACTGCAAAACTGTGCCTGAGATGGAGGCGCTTAAGGATAGTTTGCCGATCACAGAGATATCAGATGCCATGAGAGATCTTTTGGAACTACCATTCACCACTGACGATATCCTCATCAGTGAGCTACCCTCTGGCAAGGCGCCTGGGACGGACAGTCTCGCGTGGAATTGTACAAGTTCTACAATGATCTGTAGGTACCACACCTGCAATCAGTGTGGGCAGAGGCCATGTTAGCTTCGGAACTTCCCCCTACTGTATGGGAAGCTACCATCACATTAATGCTTAAACCTGACAAGTCTCCAGAGGAGAGTGGCTCATACTGTCGAGAGGCAGATGAATGCATCAATCAGGGTGTCGGCCCCTCCCCTCCTCTACACTGCAAGTATGAGAAATGCTATTCACCAAGACAACCCTACTGACCTTATCCTTGGAACAACAGAAGAAGCGATAAATCTGCAAACTCAAGAACATGCTGTAACTGAGGATGGTGAGGGCAAGTGACATCAATGACAAACTGACACACGAAGAAACAATAGACATGAAGTAAATCGGCACGCACCATGAAGAAACATGGACATTAGGTCAAATGTGCATTTAGACATGAAGAATATTACCTGCACCATATAGACATGAGGAACATAATGTAAATGCTGAAATGCAATGCAAATGATATGCACATATAGCTTGCTAAACATAGAAAGGCAACAGTAGCGAGTGGCCATCTTGAATAAAATGGATGGCGGAGCGGCGTTCGCGTTAGAGTAAATGAGAAGCCTCGACGCTGCAGAGAGATTCAACATGCTGAATTAGCTAAAATAAAGATATTTTCAGGCCAGACAATGCCTATGCGGCCCACTTCAAGGTTACTGACGACAAAGGAGGTTTGGAAAGCTCCAAAGAAGAACAGAAGACAATAATTCCCAAGAGTAAGAAATATTTCTCTTAGATTAAGTAAAGAACAGGCAGCCTTTGAATGCCAGGTGCCAGCTAATCAAAAGCATAATACTGCATGAAGAATAGCTCTACCAAGTCTCCAATGGCCGAAGAGGGTAACAACACCCATATTAGTATGAGTTAAATTCATGGTAATAGCGGGACAAAATAAGTCAAAATGTGGTCTCCTCCCACGTGACCTATAATTGGGAGAGTGTCCATTCATTAACTCCAGACACATCCAGGCACCTTCTCGACTCCCTAATGATTCTCAGAATAAGAGTGACAAACAAGGCAAAGTTCAAAGCTAAAGGCCCTGGCCTGTAGCTTAGGAAATCGGCATGATTTCTTATTTAATTGGAAGATTCACTTCCTTGATATTACTCCCCCTACCTCTATTTTTGCTCATGTGCTGATGGCCAGCCAAGTGTTCAAGGTTGGTAAGATAGATGCCAACCAATCCAAGCTCTCAAATGATGCTGCCTTGTAAATGTTGCATTAGCCAATTACCTGTAGCTAAAATGATGTCTTTTTTACTTTTATCAATTTAGGGGTGGTCCAAGGTTTGGTCATCAGATCGTTATGTCCAATGAAAAGACTAACCCATATACAAACTATATTTAGACAACTCCCCTAACCAATCCCTCAATCCAGTAGGTTTTTGTAACCAGGGCTGTAACCAAGGGTGTGATGTAATCTCTATTATGACGTGTTTTGTAGTTCAAACCTGATGTTTTGAATTGCAAGGATGGAGTGCTTTGGAGACTTGTGTGCTTATTGCTGTTACTGTTTTATATGGATTGTTAATAACAGGCCTTTGCTATTTACTTTGACTATTTCTGTCATTGGGTGAGGGGTTTCCGGGCCTGCCTGTTCCGCTAGCACTGGGGCTTTCCAGTGCCCTCTCGCTCATCAATACAGACATTAAAATCTATGCAAAAGTGCTCCTCAACCATCTTTTACCCTCTATGAGGCACATGAAACAGCAGGGCCAGGCAGGCTTTATCCCCAGCCACCCCAAAACTTTGAATGCCCGCCACCTGTTCAATGCTATGGCACAAATGAACGCCTCCACTCAGGCTGTTGCAGTGTCTCTAGATGCGCAAAAAGCCTTTGACATGGTGTCCTGGCGCTTTCTTTTTACTATTCTTCGGAAATGCGTCTTTGAGCCCTATTTTGTCCAGGGTGTCCAACTGATGTACACTCTCCCTAGTGCTAGGGTGTGCACTAACAGGCAACTGTCCAAGCCCATACACCCTGCAAGAGGCACAAGGTAAGGCTGCTCCTTGTCTCAGTTGCTTTTCGCTATGGTCGTATAGCGTTTGGTGGACTTGATCAGGACGAAACACTCACAGAGGGGTGCGTATTGGGGGGCAGAAGAGATCATATCTTTGTATGCTGACAATGTACATTAGGGATCCATGGGCCAATTTAAACCCTGTGCTTGACGAGATTGTTCGGTACGGCTCCTACTCAGGACTCCTGATCAATCAATCCAAATCTGAAGTATCCCCACTCACAGATGTTACGACCTCCGAGCCCAAGATGAATGTTTTACAGTGGTCCATGTCCCGTATTAAATATCCGGGTCTCTGGGTGAGCAGAAGCCACCGTACGCTGTTCCAGGATAACTACAACTCAAACAGTAAATGGTTAACCAACAGAGTGAAAAAGTGGAAGCTTATGCCTCTATCCGTCCTCAAGGAGAATAGCTTTAATAAAGGTGGTCATAGTACCCAAGATGCTCTACTCATTTCAAAAATCCCTATGTGACCTAGTAAATGGTACTTTTGCTCCCTATATAATACTCCATCTCCGTTCCTCTGGTACTCCAGCACTGTGAGGAAGAAATTGAGCTATTTCACCAAGCTGGACGCAGATGGGTGGTTCAAGACGCCAGACTTTTGATATGTATTGGATTGCGACTCAGGGACACTATTCATCATACTGGTTCAAGCCCACTTAACCACCACTTCACACACAAAAAATGAGCGTGTGACGGCGGCCACATGCAACATCTCCTCTCACACACGTACCAGGACTCCTGTAAATTCGACCCACTCCAGTACACATTGTTAGCCTGCCGGAAAATACACGGGCTGACTGGCTCTGCAGCGCCATATGGCAAGCATCTACCGCTGTGGCACTCGCCCCGGCATCCCTCGCACCATGGACAGGGCTACACAGGTTAGTTGGCAAGGTGATGTACTAGGCGACTTGTACGCCGGCCGATGGGGCATTTATAACACTACAGGCGTTAGCCTCAGCTCGCACTCTAACACCAATATTTAGATTGCACTATTACAGAATGCAAGCAGCATTCTGGGCAAAATGGCCCAATTTACTCAATGAGCCGGCGGAGGACCCTATACCCAGCTGTATTATCCACTCACAGGGATGCAGTCACATAGTATCACATTATTACACTTTACTCCAGGAAACCACACCAACAACCAGGAGTTCTCTTCGCGAGAAGTTGATTTGGCTGTCAGCAATAAAGACGATAGCTGGCACGTTATATGTGCATTGACAGGCACGGTCTCCCTCAATTCCCCGATTTCAGATTTCACAACTCAAAGTGCTACAAAGGCTACGCTACACACCTGCGAGAATGAAACGCATAGATGCAAGTACAAGTGGTCATTGCCCGAGGAGCGACGCAGAGGCGGCCGGCTACACACGCATGCTCTGGTCTTGCCCTGCCTTGCACTCCTTCTGGAGGGAGTATGTGACACGCTCTCAGCAATGGTATGGAGCGCACTCAAGCCTACTTCTTAGCTGTGTCTGTTTGGCTTGCTCCTTGATCGGAAACTCCTTCGGCGTAGATTCGTTAACCTGTGTTGCCTATTGGCAAAGCACTGTATACTCCAAACTGGACCCGCAGAACACCACCATCGACTGACAGATGGCACTCTGATAACACGTGGGCCAACTATTCTGAGGCGGTGCATATATCCACAATACCTGGTACTTCTAAAACCAAGGACATTTGGGCTTTTTAAAAATCTAATTGTTGAACAAACCTAGTGGTATTGCCCCCTCTCAGCCTTAACTGACACCCATGATCGTGGATCATTGCCCTTTGTACTGCCATTGCTTGCTTATCACATCGAAGCTTATTTTCAGGCCCTGGTTTTTCGTACTTTACTGAATGTCGTCTAATGTTACCAATATTGCACCACTCCGGTCTATTACCATTGTCACGTATACGGTATACTAATGTTGCAATGCTAGGTATCTGCGACTGTACACTGTAAAGCAAATACATGCATGTGTTAAAAAAAAAATATAGTCCCCTCGTCAGTGCAGAACAAGTATTCCTGATCTAAATGTGGTGCAGCCCTGGCAAAGAAATGGGGCATTGACTCTGCCCGGGGTTTATAATATTGCGCCACTCAAGCGTGCTCTAAAAGATAGGGTGGCGCTGTTATAACACGTCGCCATGTTGAAGCGAATCTGCAGTTTACCTTCAGTTACATTTTTTGCAACATCACATCAGAGTTTACCTGTCAAAAATCTTACAGGCACTTTCAGATCTTAGCACAGAAGGATATTTCTTATGATTCACGTGTACGTGTTACCGATTGGCAAGAATGATATGGCGCGTGGGGACTCGGTCTTGATCAAGACTTACTCCATTTTTTGTTGTTTTCTACAATCTTGCGCCATCTTAGGCAATGACTTAAGAGGCATTTTAGGGGAGCAATGAGTTTATTAATGAACCTTAACAATATTGATTTTGTATCCGATGTATGCACATTTCTAAAAGTTGCTTTTAAAAGATATAAAAGATCTTTGTAGAATTGTATCCAGGTGCAGTAAATTGTGTTTGTTTTTAATTCTCTATGCTGGGGGATTTTTTTTCGTACTGATTATATGGAGATGTGTTGAAATATTCAAGTGTTACTACCCGATCGATCAGGTGGTATTGGCCCTGATCCCGAGTTAAAGGCCCAAGCGTAGCAAGGACACTAGGTAGGACACCAGGAGGAAGCAGCAGGAGGAGGAGTGTGTGCCGCCGCCGTACTAAGGTTTCTGCCATATAAACACAAATGCAACATGATACAATGGTACATTAGCGAAAATGCCTAGCCAATCTCGTCATATTTACCCAATGCCGATTGAGAATCATTAATGTCTGTGTTGACATACCACATAACAGGTAAGCCGCCGTAGTAGGGAACAATCAGACACACAGATATGGACATATACCAAGTAGTGGCTAGTGAATTTATTAATAAGAGGGTCATGAATATTTCCTATGAATGCGCATGAGCACCAAGCAATCAAGTATGAATCCGGGGGAGGGTTCCCCCTTCTCTGTGAACCTTTTTTTTTAAATGGGTTTAAAATTGGTGCATTTGACAGCACACTTTCTGTCCATAATTGGGTAAAAGGCCACATATAGTTGACAATCTTTTGTTGGGGTAACACATGAAAAAAATCGAAGAGATGTCCAATCACCAACAGTACGCAGGAGCATTTTCCAACACATTGTCAGGATCACTGCCCACAATATATGCCAGTATTCTGCCAGCATACAAACATTTTTCAGTATCCCTACATAAGAACATACTGATATTTTCTTTGTACACAATGCCAATAAAAAATTGCATGCCACTGGAAAGAACATGTGCATAATGGCTTCACCAATATAGGCCAAGTTAGCCTAATCATGTTGTCTTTGCCCATAATTCCAATAACAACGCTGTGCCACTATAAGAAGACATGTCCATACTGGAATGCACCAGTGTAGCCCCCCATAGCTTTCCCATAATTCCAGTAAAAATGTTGTGCCTATAGAATGTACATGCTGCCTGCACCAACGTAGCCTCTCCTGCCAAGCATAAGAACACTCATCATGTTGGTTTTGTCCATAATGACAGTATAAATGATAGGACCACATAGTAAGAAAACAGGTCCATGCTTCCTGCACCAATGTAGCCTCCCTCACCCCAAATAAGAATACTCATGTTGGGTTTGCCCATAATGACAGTAGAGATGATAGGGCCACGCTGTCAGAAAACATGTTCGTGCTGCCTGCCGCAATGTAGCCCCCCAACCTCCCAAGTAAGAATGCTCATGTTGGATTTGCCCATGCTGCCAGTAAAAAAGATAGGTCACTGTAAGAAAACATGATAATTGCTCCCCATCCCACATGCACACCCATTTTTACACATTCACAAGTGCACCCATACAAACATACAGACTGAGATCTCATGCACAAATACACGCTGCTTTCTAATAATTTGTAAGCCCACCCAAACAACATACAAACTGCTATCTCATTCACATGGGCACTCTTACATACTACATGCACTCTCATTCACACACACACTTACACAGACACAAATCTTTGCATTGCTGCATACATAGATACACAATAGGAAAAAAGGGGGCTAGTTGCCTTCTTTTTTGTTGAAGAGGGGCTTGACTCAAAAAGGCGTCAATTACAGGGAGAAGAGAAAGTCATAAACTACCCCTATTACACCGTTTAGGCTGCGGTAGGTTTTCAAGGCAGGAAGCTAGTTTGTAAATGCTAGCTATCAAAAGTCACAAAAAATGGGAGAGGATAGACATTTTTGTTTATTAAGACATACATATAGAATATAGAATTCATAGTAAAGAATGCATGGTTTGAAACGAATGATCACATGCAAGCCTCGTTTGGCTTGTAACAAAAGAATACAAAAAATGAAAATGAGTACAAAACTGTTGTCACATCACAGTTTGGTAGGTGAGGGTTAGTAACATGTATTGTGGATTTCAAATACTACAATCCGATTGGTAGGATGTCATAGTGGTCAATCTCTTCTCCCTACATAGATAAGTGTAGCTGTCTTACCTGTCCCAGCTCTGTACTACAGACACTGCCACAAATTCTACCAAGATAGCCCTCCAACTTCCAAGCACCCAACAGACAGGATGCAGGGAGAGGAGGCAATCGAACACCTCTCCCTTCCTGGTTACTTACATATGCAGTGGAGCTGGAGCACTATCATCTCACCTCTCTAGGGCAAGTTAAATCATGGTGAGGCGCAGGAGTACCCCTCAAACACATTTGGCTCAGCAGTACTGCAGCTTTAGGAAGCAAAACCCCCAGCCTTACAATAACCCCTGGCCTTGCAATGCCCACTGGGCATGCATGACTGGGATGCTGAAAAAGGGACACCACTTTTTCCGACAGTAGAAAGCCACCCCAAGAGTTCCTCCTCTGCTGCTTGCTGCCGCTGAGGGAACGCTCAATGTTTTCACTGTACTGGCTTGCTTTTCTTGACTCCTCATCGCCCATTATGGGTGCGCCACCAATGGTGCAATCCAACCCCAGTCTTGGTCACACAATCCACTGATTAAAACTGAGCATTAGCGATGGCACCACCCATCCATGTACCAAAGAACCAGGCCATGTGGACTAAACGTGGCACAGAGATCTGAAGAAAGCTACCAGTTCATTTTAAGTGAATCCTTCCCAGTGCTCCTCTGACCATTCCTGGCAAAGGAAGCTCCAGGCCAAAGACTACAAATGGGCACTTTACAAGAACACACAATGGGATAACCGGATCCACCTAACAAAACCAAATTTTACGGCAAAAGTCATTGTGCATTTTACAACCTGGATGGGCCTCGTGAATATGAAACGACACAGTTTTAACCTGGAATGCTGTTGGTAGAAAACTTTGGAGAAACCTCACAAACCTTTGTTCCAATCCCATCAGCAGAGATGGTATACGGTAGCTCTGGGTGGAAAAAGGCCACTCTGCTGTTGGGACTGGCTGGGGGGCATACCAAACTAGCCAACCTTGCGAAATCTTCCATTGAGGCAACAGATCCAAAAGCAACCGAGAACCAACATCATGCCACCATTCAGGCCATAAGCGAAATGTTACCATTCCTTGAGTCTAAAATAGAAGAGCTTCGCATCATCATTCCAAACCACCTGAAAGTCTGCCAAAGACAAAGGCAGCCTTGACTTGCATCTCAAATGTGGCACTTCCGCCTAGTAAACCAGAGAGAAGAACAATGAAACTACCCAACCTCCTGGTTGAACCATTCTCAGCTAGCACCTGATAATATGGAGATAATGACTTATTTCCTCCAGAAAGACATAGTTCCCAAGGAACTCAAAAATTTTACAATAATTCCATTGCTGAAGAAACCAACAGCAGACCACAAAGAGCTTGCCTATTGTCTCATTTACAATCTCCTTTTCCCAAATAAGACCTTGGAAAGAAAGGTCACTTGACACTTTCTAAATAGGTATAAAAACAACCTCCTCCACAACTCGCAGTCAGTTTTTCAAAGGATTACATTTTACCTCCTTCAACACAGGACAGCCAGGAGTTCTTGACTTGTTACTCTGGTCAGCAACATATGCCACACTTGTTAATGAACATGGAGCGGCTAGAGAGGGTAGCTGGAGCCTTGGACTTGGCGATGCATGCGTTGCTGGTTGTCCTAATCACCAATGCATTCGTTTTGGCCGCCTTTATCAGAGCAGATGTGAATAAGTCTCAGCACATCATCATTTAAACATCAATGTTGTTGCTAGTACGAATGTAGCCCCTGGCAGAGGTGATCCTACAAGATCAACCTGAATCTGTACCATCCGCGGTTGCACTTGCGACTGAAAAAAATCCCAGAAACCCAGTGCAAATGCACTGGGGTGCCTAAGGCATGTGCCTTCCTGTGTGAAGGAGACATATTGGTGGCTGAGTAGTTCTAGAACCAAGTAACCCGGTTTCCTAACTTGGGCTGAGTTCTATTCCCCTAGCTTCAGGACCTGGGAGATACCCCCTCACCTGCACCCACCTACATGTGTGTAAGGCTGTGTGTTTCACAGAGTTAGTTCTACAAAGTTTCTTTGCACGCATACATGAAAGTTAGGAACCTCATTCTTCACAGTAGTACGATACACTCCATAACCACGTCCTCAAATGAATGGCAAATGCGGTTAGTACCTGCATTATGCCAATGCTAACATCTTTCAGAAAGTCATATGGTGTTACTTTGCACGTCTAGTTGTGCCTACAAGTCCTGCTGCTGAAGACTGAGATTTTTGGGCTTATTGCAAATCCCACGGTATACTGCCGGCAGTGCACCAGAAAAGATTTTGAAGTGGGAGTCTTTTACTCCCTATTTTACAAAGTTGGGGGTAAAATTATTTTTTAGGGAGTAAAAATGTAAGTCTAATTTCCAATGAGAGTATTTGATAAGCGAGTAAAAATATGTTTTAACTGAAAAACTGAAATGTTTTTGTAATATTTGTTTGTTTGCACCTAGTTATTCATGCACATTAAAAGATACAGGTTTACTTCTTCCAATCAGGCAGTTAAAATTGTAGTTTCCTCCTGTGGTACTACATGCACTACTGGTCCAAACATGTCCATGGAGCTGTGTGGGTGGAAGCAGGGGCTCAAGATTCTACATATCTTTTTGTGGGGGGGCATTATTTTTATCTGTAGGGCTGACCGCTGGTAATTTCCGGTGGGATACCGGGGGACTACTATACCGGTCTGCTGCCCCATATCCCGTTATTACCAGGATATTACGTGTGGCAGAGACGCCAGTAATTCCCCATTTCCAGGTAGTCCCATAGACTCCATGGGATGGGGATGCAGCAATCACAGGCACTGGTAATACCGGTGAGGGGCCTGATCTACTGACAGGTCCGGCCTGCCAGTAGATCACAGACCCTACAGGTAGACATGGATTTTGCCGGTCCGGAAAGATTGCGGTACACGTTGTTACCGGCACCTTATTTCAAGACCACCAAACTCATAATGAGCCCCTTTGTCTTTGGGGTGCGCGTGTGGGTGTGTGTGAATTTGAACTTTAGTGTAGGCACTGTATGTGTAAATCTGTAGGTGTGTGTGTATGTGTGTGTCTGAAAGCTTGCGTGTGCAGGTCGGGGTGTATGTGGGTGAGTCTCTAGGTGCAAGAGTGCGTGGGGGAAGGGTGGGTCCTCTACTGAATGTTGTATGCATCTGTGTCTCTTTGGGCAGGAAGTGAAAATGATCGGAGATAACCACTGGCCAGTAAATCATGTCTTCCATTCCCTTGCTGACTATAACAGTGTCGGCTTTGTTTAGTTTCTCTCTAATTGTTTACCCCAATACATTTGATAGTTCCTCTCTGTATTTTGCTTGTCGATATGAAATTGGTTAATGACTTGCTTGTCCCACCACTCCTGCTAGAAGACAACTCCATGCATTTACCGCTCCTCTCATTTGAGCTTAGCAAATGTTTTGTATCAGTCAACCCTCAACAGAAAACTCATCCCTTCCACTGCAGCGTCTTCCAGAGGTGCTTAAATGTCCCTAAGGGACTTCCTCTTTCCACCTTCCTCCCCAGACAGCATATTTATACATTTTTCCTTTAGTAGTAGTAAAATAGTTTATTCTGAGTTTTCCATTATAATACAAAAATCAGCATATTGTCATTGTTAACTTCAATCATCATTACATCGACCATACTACCAATTAGTTTACTTAAGATACACCATTTTGCATCGCAATAGCACAGCTTGCATAACCTTTTAAACATTAGAGATCATGTAATTGTCCTAGTCCAATGAAAAGAAGATCATTGAATCAGCACGCTTCACGCAGGGTTATATACATCAATCGTGGTTTAAGCCATCATTACGAGCACCCAATAGCAAGACGATAAGGCGCACTAATGTGAAGAATACTTCTGCGCTCTGAGGACTCGATGGCAATGAAACCTCTTCTGCTACCCACCCTGCTTTAACATTTCATTCACTCCCTGTCACTCCTCGTCAATCTGCGCCCATTTGTTGGCGGCAAGCCAATGTGTAAACATTGTCTTCCATTGCACTAAAAACCAAAGTTCAAGTCCATTTCTCTCGAAATGGGCTGTGCTCCTTTCTTGGTGAGTATAACATTTCTTTAAAAATATTGGCAACATTCTGTTCTTTGTTCCCGCCCAAATGTCTTAGCATAAGAGTTCTGGTGAAGAACCATTTGTAGCTCTATTCTGTATTTTCCAAAGATCCATCCTTTTTAAGTATATGGCCTACAGGTCTAGACTAAAGCAACAGAACCCTTGCAGGGAGGCATTACCAGCAAGGGCTTTAACATAGCACCGGGGGCATTACCCACCCGCTATTTCCCCCTCTGAGGATTCTATTGCTATTAGTACCCCGGTACGTTGTACTGGGGTACTAATATCTTTTCTCGAGTTGAGAAACGGTGTGTAAACTGTTTCTCCACTCGAGAAAATAACGAACAAACTGGCCGCCATGGATCAGGGATAAGGGACTACACGTAGTCACTTCTTCCTTTCCATGGTGACTAATCACGCGGCAGACATGCGTAGGGAACAGTACTGGTCACAGCACCATTGAGGGATAGAGCAGCGCAGGTAAGTAGGGTTGGGTTAGGGAAGGGAGCGAATATGTGAAAAAAGGGGTGGGAGAGGGGCTGGGGATGCGTGGAGTCCCTTACCTTCGTTCCCGGTGAGGGAAGATGGCATCCTCTTGCTCTGAGGAGGCTAAGAGCGGGGTCTTCCCTTTGCGGTAAGGACCCCGTTCTGAGCCTCCTCATTGGCTGGGAGGCTGTCACACTCTCATTCCCGGATACTAATACACTATAAGGAAGTCCATACCGATGATTCATATAGTGTTAACATTAGTTCTTAGTGTATATAGTCTCACCCCTTCACCTTCACCTAGTGTAATGAGGCAGCAGTAGAGAAGCTAGGATGATCCCAATATACTGCTCATGTGTAAGACCTCTGGTATCGCCATACCTTCACATGCTGAACGGTCTAAATCCAGCCCCAGAAATGGCTCAATGTGATGGACTAGATCAGCCCTTACCGGATGGGTGCATGAGTACATTTGGAGCATCCCTTACCGGATAGGTCTTGAAGTTTGTGAGCTGAACTTGGTAAACTCTCCCGGTGCTGTCCATTCTGAGCCCATCTGAAAGAGAAGTAACGCAGTGCCTTAGAACTGACTCAATGCACTGATTCGCAAACCATTACGCACAGTCAAGCAACATTCGCATTGCAAGCAGTGCTATTCCAATGCAGTGATACCCACCAGCCAGACACAATAGCCATTCCAATCCATCAAACACCAACATATAAGCAGATCCACTTTCAATCCAGCGTTAGTTCCAATTCATAAACAAAGATCGAGATAAATGTGTAAGCCCAATGAAACCATATCACACTGAAAGAGCGTTGCACACAAATCATAAATCCCGCACAGACAAGGACTGCCGCAGAGTAAGGCCTGTCGCATACAATCTCAATAACCATTAGAACCCTGCAGGGTGGCGCCAGCCAATCAGCAGGCTCAGAAAGTGGAGCTGTTTAGTATGGTAAAAGCCCACGTTCCGAGCTGCCTGGGCAGCGAGCGCCCCTTCTCTGCTCCCCATCCCACCCCATCTCTTAGCAGCTGCATAGCTTACTCCGCGGGTGCCAAGAGTGTGTGTTTTTCAAATAAAAAAATGAAGAAACTTATTTTTGAAGCATGGCCCGCCGTGCGGTCATCCAGGTAGCCTGTTATCAATGTTGATGACGTCCAACGTCTTCAACATTGAAAATTGACTTCCTGTCCATTAGCACTGGGCAGTGTCGGCCGCTCTTCAAAGGTACTTTTTTTTAAATTAACATCATTAGCACCCGTGTAGATAACTACACAGGCACTAATGACGATATACCCTCAGCAGGGGGCAGACCCTTTCGGTAATGGCACTGCCGCCCTCGTAAGGGACTCTCGCTGCGCTCTGGCCCTTAAATTGGGTGGCGGATCATTACCGACAAGGTCGAGCCACTGCGTCGTGGCCTATCACCTCATTATTACATTCAACTAGAAGCTTACCAGAGCTATTCAAGCAGCTATGAGACATCACTTCACACCAAACATTTTGGCAGCCCAAGCTCCCAGAGGGAGCTGCTGAAATGCAGGGGTGTTGCTAGGTCTGGAAATGATCCGGGGCTACGCTAATGTCGGGACTGTCGGGACTCGGGTCTAGCTAGCATTTTGGTACAACCCCTGAGCTTCTATCCAGGGCTACAACCAAAAGATCAGGGGCTATAGCCCTCCTAGACACTCCCTAGCAACGCATCTGCATGTATATATGAGCTAAAAACATCTCGAGTCATGCAAGCCCTCTAGAACTTCTGAGAAAATTACCAAAACATGTGTGTCAATGCTGCTATTACATCCTACTCGCAACCCAATCATGCGCTCAACTTTGTTTATCTATCACCCACTAGCTGTAGGGTCTCCAAGCATGTTTTAAAGGATTTAAAAAAGGCACCTCCGATATTTCGTCTGGACCTAAGCCAATCACATTTGCTTCTTAAATTTTCAGCGGCTTGAGCCACGGGTGCAAGGCTAAAATAAAACAAATTGCTTTCCTAGAATGGCCAGGAATTTAAGGGTGGGTACACAGCTTGCTGCCAACCACCTCCTCCTATCCGACAACTTACACTTGCATCATAAGGACAAACGAGGGGAAATGTTGTGAAATGTAGATGTATGCCCATTGGGCACTTAATTAGGTCACGCTCTTAGGTGGTGCTGGAAAAACAGCTTGGCATTATAACTAGATCTTTCAGTCAGAGACCTACCATACCAATACCAGCGTCACATGATCTAGCCGGGCATCATTATTGCATTGCCTCAGACCGACTAGGGGTGGCAAAGTGGCCACTCTAAAATTTAATTCATAAGCTCCAATCAACATCATTGAACATCTGCCAATTCAGCCTTATTAACTTTTCCCATTCAGAATAGCCCAAACTGGCCTCTAATGGCTTTCATAATACTTGACAAACCCAGTAGGCATCCCCCTCTATTCTAAGCTAAACTGTCTTGCTGATTTCCACCGGATTTCAAATGTCAACCACTGTTTAACTTCTGTCTCAGTCCATTTGACATCTCTTCTGTATACATGGATTTTCAGTTCACGTGCACGCTAATGGCACATAGATTTTACTCTTGACGGGTGGGTACGACTGCTGCCGACTCTCAGCTTCTGGCACTTGATTTACAGAGGAACACCACCCACCTCGAGCGGAGCAATCAAAAAGTGAAATGGTGGTGTTTCTGTGAGCTGACAGCCTCTGATCCCCACAAATCAGTATGGGTTACACGGCCCCCCCTGTGGAGGACATTATGAGGGTCCTTACATAGGCAAATAAGCTTTGTGGTGGCCAACCTCTGCACATAATAATTTCATGTATTCCTTGACTGCATGAGGTACCATCAATACATTCTAACATCGCTTTCATGCCAGACTAATTTGTACAGCCAAGGCTAGGGTCCTTGGAAGAACCTGTTGTAGCTGCTGAAAAACTACCAAGAAACAGCATGATAAGACCACATTTCCCATGTTACCTGTCCACCATCACTCATTTGAAGGGTTTTTAAGGTCTGACTGTGGGCAGAAAGAGTGACATTGAAAACACCCACTGTCTTCTTCTGACACTGCTTTTTACTCCACTTATTCACAAACTGGAAGTTCAAAGGAGACCCTGTGACTTGCCTTAGGTTTTCTGTTGGAATAGCCTCCCTTTGGGAATTCGTTAGCTGGAAATTCTGTTGCGATTTAGGAAATCTACTCCGAACTGGCTGCTATTGCACTAGATTCTGTAGGAAGAACACCTCAAGTGAAGGCAATTCGGCCATTGCCCTTGGATTCTTAGGTGCGACACCTGGATCACAACCAGGGAAGGCATCCAATCCAACACCACCAGTCGCACACAGAGGCTCACATCCTAGTAAACAGTCGCACACCCAATCAACGATGCAAACACAATGTCACCTCCAACAACACCTCTGTTTCAGTGTCTCATCCAATTCTTCGATGCCCACTGGTACCGTGTTGTAATATGCACGGGCTCATGCATTGGCACACTGGTGGAATGTTGATGCATGTTCAACAGTCAACATTCCACAGTGGCCGTTGAGTTGAGGGAGCCGTAGCAGCAGGCTGCGGGGTCTCGTAATAAAGATTCTTAAATACACATACCTGTGTTGGAGGGATTGTGTCATTGGCGATGAGGATTTCGGCGAGACCCTGCCCACGTGTGCGCGGACCAGTTGTTCGGGCTCCTTGCTCATCCCCAGTGTTGTTGGCAAGGACGTGAGTCGACCACTGGTGGATCTGTCGGAGCTGTTTGTCCAACATTGAGGACAACGCTGGCCACAGGAGGGCGGTTGCCCTGCGAAAGTGGGGAAGGAAAGGAACTGTCCGGGTGCCCAGTCGGGGTACTTCAGCGGGCCAGTTCGCTGTTGGCTCGCCGCGAGTTGCCGGAAGCGCCTGGGAGTTCGCGTTGCCGGCTGCCGTGCATCCGTGTTTCCATCGGAGGCAGCGAAGGTGGCAGGTGGGCTCCACGTCTTGCGGGGAGTCTTTGGTTGCTCGGGTCCAGTCGGGGCCTCGGAGGGAGAGCAGCCGTTGGCTTATACGGAGGCCTGCACACGGTACGCGCTTGCATGAGCAGAGCACCGCCCCCGCCCCCGGCAGCGTCTCTACACTACGTTGCTCACTGCGGACTGCGGTCTCCTCAGGGAATGAGGAGGGGCTGCGGTGGCGCTGCGCGGCGTGCTCTGCAATCAGCTGACTGCTGCTAACTGGCGAATGGGAGAGGGCAGGAGTGTAATATTTTTCAGCGACGCCTGCAAGTTTGAGGGGCCGCAGTTTATACTGGAGCTGAATCCGAAGGGGTGTTGGTGGTAAGGTTGGGGCACACAAACCCTGTGGAGCCTTGACAAGTGAAGGTTGGAAGCCATGACAAGTGAAGGTTGGCATTTCTGCTGGGCTGGGCTGGGATCATTGCAAGTCGGTTGTTACATCAGTGGTTGTGACTCACCCAGTGCCAGGACCTGGCTGTATTGCATATACGTGTGGGTGCACGTGCACAAGGCAACAGGGGGAGACATCTGTCTGCTGTTACATCGGTTGGTGTTGTGACCCAGTGCCAATTTTTTTGGCGGTACTGCAGATACGTGTGGGTGCACGTGCACAAGGTGACAGTGAGGACATACTCTGCCTCAAGGGAGCAAAGAGCATTAGTCTTGCACAGTGTTGGGGCAAGTTATTCTTGGGGGCATAAGGAACAAGGCAGCACATTCAGCCATGTTGCATACAGCTGCTAGGCCTCCACCTGCTTTTCTGCCTAACCCTGGAGAGCCTGTTGCTCCTTGGGAGCAGTGGGTAGATGCCTTTAAAGTATATTTGAGGGCTGCAGGCGGGGCAAAGTTCAATGATGATGAAAAGGAGGCTGCATTACTGAATTGTATTGGTACTGAGGGGTTGAGAGTTTTTCGTCACCTGCCTGGAGAGAATGTAATGGTTCAAGGGAGAGGTGAGGGGGAAATGGTTGTAAGTGCCTATGAGACAGCTTTGAAAAATTGCAAGTACGTTTTGGTAAAAGAGTTAATGTGGTTTTAGAGCGGTATAAGTTTTTCTCTAGGGCACAAGGTTCCATGGAAAGCATAGATTCATATGTTACAGCCCTACGTGCACTCATGGCTACATGCGGGTTCCCCGGTAATGGAGAGGAACATATTAGGGATCAGATTATGATGAAGACGTCAAATCAAAAAATAAGAGAGATTGTGGATTGAGAGCGATCCTTTACTTGATAAGGTTTTGGAGATTGCCAGAGCAATTGAAGTCTCGAAGGCGAGTGTACAAATTGTTACTGAAAGGGATGGGAATAGGGAGATGGTGCATGCTGTGGTGTCAAGGAGCAAGAAAGGTTTGGATAAAGTGGTGGTACAAGGGAACAGAGCATCTAAGGGCAAGGAGGTGTGCAAAAATTGTGGTTGGTCGAGTCACACTGCGGATTCGAAATCCTGTCCTGCTAGCAATGTTGAATGCAGGAAATGTAAACGTATGGGCCATTTTGCACGCATGTGTAAGGGGCAGGTGGTCGCAAATATAGCTACAAAGGACTCTACCATGGGGCTAGAAGGGGCATCAAGTGGTGGTTCTAATAAGAGTGTCATATTACATGTTGAGGGTTGTGGGCGGAAGGGTCCTTGGGTGTCGGTATTGGTGGACCAGCATCCTGTGGACTTCAAAAGACTTCAGGACATTTTTGTGGGGCATACCCTATGTTGTCAGAACGGACCATAAACCGTTGGTGCAGGTATTTTCTACCAAGGGAGTCATGGCAGTAGCCCCAAGGATTGCAAGGTGGTCAGTACAGTTACAGGATTACAATTTATCCTTGCAGTATTTTCCGGGGAAGTTTAATGTTGTTGCGGACTGTTTGTCCCGTTTGCCAGTTGTAGAGGAGGACAGTGAGGAAGGAGTAGTAAAAGAGGATGATTTGCAGGAGTGTCAGGTTGCTTTGGTGACTTCTGCTGTGGAGAAGTCGTTGTGGGATCGGGAGTGTGAGGCTAATCTTGAGTTAAAATGGATTAGGGAAGGTCTGGTGAAGGGGTGGCACACTGTTAAGGACAGGCCGGAAGGGAAAGCGTATGTTCAGGTTCTTCATGAATTAGCCTAGGGTCCCTGGGGTGTGTCTAGGGGTAGTAGGTTGATACCTCATGTAAGTGAGGGGAAGAATGGTGGAATTGGCACATGTTGGTCATTTGGGCCGATATTTGACCAAAAGGAGACTGAGAGAGGAGTACTGGTGGCCGTCAATGGACAAGGATGTGGAGCAAGTGGTGAAAGATTGTCAGGAATGTTCTGTCAGTGATAAGAGCAAGGTATTGCAAGGTATTGCATCCACAACCTGTGTATCCTGTAGAGGTTCCAGAGCAGGTATGGTCAAAATTGGCTTTGGACATCATGGGTCCGTTTGACTGTTTAGAGCCTGAGTCCAGATATATGTTGGTATTGGTGGACTATACGTCCAGGTGGATTGAGGTGGTGGCGTGTGCCTGTGTTACAACAAATTCCGTCATTGACTTTTTGAGAAAAGTATTTGATCTTGAGGGATTACCTGCAAGTTTAGTTACTGATAATGGGGTGCAGTTCACTTCTAGAGCCATGAGAGAATTTTTGTAACAGCATGCTATTTCTCATTATAGGACAGCTCTGTATAATCCTTCTGCGAATGGATTAGTTGAGAGGGCCAATGGTACGATTAAGTCAGCCATACAATTGGCTTTGGCCAATGGTTTAGATTGGCAGGAAGTCGTGACACAATACCTGGCTGCATATCGGAGAACACCTGCCATGCTTACGGGAAGATCTCCATTTGAACTAATGAGGGGCAGGAAGGAAGGTACAATGTTGAGAACTCTGGCTATGGGTGGTGGTGGACCATGTGATATGGATTTGCGAGCTATTCATCGCACCATTTTGGAGCGCCAGCAGACCACGGTGTCCTCACAAAAGTCTAGGAAGGAGTTGAATGTGAAGCCTGGGGATGAAGTGCACATAAAGAATCCTAGGGTAGTTCATAAAGGATACAGAACTTTTATGCCCTCAAGGAGAGTTGTTAAAGTCGGGAAAGGGCATGTGCACTTGGAGGATGGCTCTGTCTGGAGTAAGAGACGGGTAGTGGTTGATGGCTGCAAACGAGTGGACAGGGCAGGTGTGGAATCGGATTTGGAATCACAGGAAACAGTGCTGGATTATGATCCTGTGGCTTCACAAGCCACCAGGTTTGAACGGGAAGAGGTTGTCCCAATTCCAGGTCCTGTTGGTCCAGTGGTGAATGTGGAATGTCAGAATGCTATGGATCGGCAACCTGATGCAGGACAACAAAGGGGTCGTGCGGGTAGGAGCTGTGGTCCTCCCATAAGATTTAGAGATTACATTTGTTAAGGGTGAAAGTACATTTAATTGCACCCATGTTATTTGAATTTATCTAGCTGTCAAAGTTGCATTTATGACATGTCATAATATTTTTGTTCATTTTCTATTGTTCAATTTGGTGTTAATTTTTTTTATCCAAGGGAAGAGGATATGTTGTAATATGCACGGGCTCGTGCATTGGCACACTGGTGGAATGTTGATGCATGTTCAACAGTCAACATTCCACAGTGGCCGTTGAGTTGAGGGAGCCGTAGCAGCAGGCTGCGGGGTCTCGTAATAAATATTCTTAAATACACATACCTGTGTTGGAGGGATTGTGTCATACCGTCAATCGAATTCTTCAATGCCCACCGGTGACATGCAATTAAATAAAACCCACATCGCCGTTAGTGTTACATCCATTCGAGTGTCTGCCAAACAAATGCAATTCGACATCCAATCCAACAACACATACTCTGTAGTGTCCGAGACAATCCAACAACTGCACTGAAACTGTGAGACAGCCTGGAAAATCAATTGAACAACAAGGGTTGCATTCAATCCAACAACCACCACCAGGCAAAGAGAAAACAGGGCCCAATCCATCGACATTCATAAGAACGGAGTCACATAAAATTCACCAATAAGCGCCAAGGTAACAGTATGAAAACCAACACCCACCTAGAAGACAGTGTTGCATCTAGTGCAAAATCAGGCACGAGAATAACTTCTAACCCAGAAACAAAGATGCAGCATTCACAGGAAACTATGACTTCATGTTATTATTGTCTTGTATATTTAAGTTATTATTTTTTAGGTGTATTTGTAAGACAGTGTTGTTGTCAACAACGATAAATGCTGCTTGGCAGGAAGGGGTTATTGACGCAATTACTGTGCACAGGACAAGCAAAACTGCTGGATGCATAAAGGCTGCTTTCACTCAACAAATGCCCAAGTGAAAACAAAGTGGTCTTACCCCCAAAACACCCTGGATTGTCTCAACACAGTCACAATTAATTGAAGGTGAGATACTTGCAGGAGAGTCCATAAAGATGCCAAGGGGCGGAGGTTAGCGTGTGTCCACCATCTAAGGAGGCCATGGCATAGCGGAGGCACATTCAGATCTTCAGGGCACAGGAGTTAAGATGAGCAATTGGAGAATCCCACCTTTCCCTCCCCATACATAAGGTTAAGGTCACCAGGAAGGGGCTGTGTTGCCGCTGGGTGATCATCTTCTATGGCCAAGCGATTGATGTAGCACCCTGGACTCCATTGCAAAAGAGCAGACAGCACACCCTAGCATAGCAAATGCACAAGGCAAATGGTGTTTTAACCAATCAGGATCCATCCCTTCGTGGCCTTGAGCTTTGCAGTAGATTTGTGGTGTGCTCAACAATGTCAATATGACATGATTTCATGGGGAGAGGTGGCTAGGGTTTGTGTGTAAGGGTGTGGGTGTGCCGTACCTTGCCCACATAGGCCAGGAGCCGGATGTTGGCCGGGCTTTCATCTCTGCTGAGCCAGAACTCTGAGTTGTCGTCGGAGGCCACAGCAAACTGGAAGTCTCCTGGAAAAGCAAAAGACATCTGTGAGGAAGAGAAAGAAGCTATGATCCTGGAACATCCGGATGAGAGATAATGGCGCCCAGCCGAGCGGGATATAGAAAGATGGCAGCACAGGGAGTGGCAGCACATTGCTTAGGGTTCATTCATTGGGTTGAAAAAGACTGCAATCAGAATTTAAACAAATATTAATTACAGATCATTTATTCCAAGAATTTAATCTCCAGAATACCACAGAACAACAACAAAATAGCAACAGTTCTAAGCCTTGCCCTTATTCTAGTGCCATCACTGCCCTCTCGTCCCCAGTTCTCCCAAGTGTGCCACTGCTAGGTGGCAGAGGAGGGCATATGTTGAGAAACACATCAAACATCCCAGTAGATTAGAAGCAGAAACTACTAGTATTCAGACTATTCAAAGCAGCTGGCTGCCTTAGGGATGGATGTATTCAAGTTCCCCAGCTATGCTCTGAACTCTGCTTTCCCAGCGGGTACACAGAACTGCTAGGTTTTCTAGTTTGCTTATGTGGAGGGTCGCACTTGGACAAAAAATAAGGCAGGGCAGCAAAATAAAAGTGACCCACAACAAAAATCCCACTTCTGCAAATACCAGAGATTCGCAACGTGTTCTAGCGCGGTGTTTGAGAGGATGGTGTAAGGACAGCGCTACACACACATTTGCGGTTGCTGCATAACACAACCCAATAGATCAACAACATCTTCACAACTAACGGAAGTCATACTGTAGAGGGAGCTGAATGCACTGCCCGAGCACTACACAAGCACACTGTTCCTTGTGAGGCGGGTGTATGTCAATCTCGGCTCATGAATGGAGCCGTCCTATAACCCAGCCGTGTTGCTCACATTGGCTACCAGGTGTCAAATACAAGGAGCCCTCATTCCAACCCATAACGTTGCTCCTGCCATTCACGCACAAGTCCCACAGGGCTGTGGCTGAACAGAGCTCATGACATTCTGACCAATTCAAAGCACACGCACCGTGTCCTGCCCTACGTCACAGAGTACTAGGAATTACTTTAACATTACACCTCATCGTCTTTATTTCCCACCTGGCCAGTCGCCTTGCACCGAGAATGCATGCAAACCTTACAGCTTGCAATGTAAAACACCGTTTCTCTCTGTAAACATATATGCTAGGTTAACTTGCGTTTTCCTAGAGCTTCCGGTCATAGTTTATGGTGTTGAAGCGCATTTGCCTGTCAGAGGCGTATATATTATAAATATATGCAGCCCCTCCAGTGCTGTTTTAATTTTATACTTTTGTAATTGATACTTGTGAGGTTTGGACCTGAGCCACATGGGACCAATGCCCTGCAAATCCTATATCCTGTTTCTGTCACTTGAACCATTGGGCCTCATTACAAGTGTGGCTCCGGACCGCCATACTACGAGTCTGCCTGCCGGAGCTGCTGCGCCCAACACGTCTGACCATGTCATCAAAGAAGCACCGGCCCCAGTAGCAACAGTGCCAGTGTTTCCGTCTCACCACTCCCACGAAGTCCTGATGGACTCCTCTTACATAATCCGGTGCCTGACTTCCCGCGCCACCAGGACTAGTAATCTCCCGGGGGCACTGGGAATTCAGGCACCGGATTCTGTGTCAAGGGGTTGGCGGCAACCCGGCGGTGGCACGGGCGGGTTACTGCCAACCTCGTAATGAGGCCCATTGTCTCCTCAAAAAAAGCTGTATTAAATGCCCCTCTTCTATGAAACCTCAACACGTGCCACTCCGGGTGGAGTATCATGTTAATGCCCTGTTTTACTTGCACCCAGGCTATGTCAGGAGGGTAGGTCGGGACTTCGTGGGACTTGAATCCAGCTCAGAGGAAAGCCTCATTTGTGTCCCATTTGTACAGGTATGGGGGACATCGTGTTCAACAAGGACCACCTTGGAATCGAGTTGGTTAGAGCAGGTTGCTAGGCACCTCTCAAGAGCACGGCCTGTGCGTTGGAGGACGCCGGTGTGTGCCTCTGCCACTCTATTTCTAGTAGTTGCAGTGAATAGGCCCAGGATCAATGGGGCAAGTGAGGTCTGGAATTCTAAGCTTTGGGGCCCTATCCCAAGGAAACATCTATTGGTGGGCGGGGGTGGGGCCATTACCAATTCTGTGAAGCACCCATAATGCTTTTATGGCATGGTAGTAGCCTAGTTTACAAGGGAACAGGGAACAAGTAAAGTGGGGGCCTCATTAACTGTGCATTTGGAAGTGACATCACTGTAAATGAGCAAAGGTATTCTCTATCAAAAAGTGTAGAAAACAAATGAGCATTTGGCTTTCAGAAAATGTTTGAAGGCTGTTATAATACTGTGAGAGGTATTTTCTTAGAGCGTTGCTGCAAAATTCCTTTTAAACCTGCAACTCCATATTGAAATATTCTCTGCAGAGCAAGATCCCAATATGAAACACTTCAGAGTTTCAATCGACAGTTCATGTGGAAGCTTCTGTCTTGTGTGGTAGGTCAGAAGGAGGAGACAGACCAATGGGTGCAATATTCAACAAACCCTATCCTAAGGGTTTCCCTACCTAATAGAACTAAACTAGGGTGCTTGTCGTCAATAGTGAAGTCTTTAATCAAAACGTCTGTCCTCTGTCCCAAAACAAACCTAGGCTGATCCTACCACTATTACTAAACGTTCTCCTCAATACAGGATCTTCAGATAGTCCTTCACTATCTTTTGTAACAAGTCCTGTAGTTCTTTCAAGGGGCTTTTCCAGGCCCTTTCTAATTGGATTGAGTCTTCCAGGTCCTCTGTGGACTTTCTCTAATTCTTAAATGTACAATACTTCTCTCTTCTTTAGGATAAAGACGCGTACTCTGGTAAGAACTCTCTTTTCTTTATTAGTCTTTTCACTGAACAAGGCAGTTAGAGCCCTTGTTGGACTCTTACTATTCTTATGATCTTGCCATTCACTGGAGCTAATATGATTAGACACTGTGTAGGTCTAACTCTTCTTATGACTTTGCCATTTACTGGGAAGAGTATGATTAGTCGCTGTATGATTCTCACTCTTCTTCTGACTTTGCCATTCGCTGGGACGAGAATGCAGAGTGCCTGAATGATCTTCACTCTTATGTTTTTGTCAATCACTGGGAGGAGTACCGTCTTCACTATATTCTTTATATAACCCATGGATCCTCTCTCTGTGACGAGTAGGCTATTCAGTCGAATCTTTATTCATGTTCCCACATCTTAGAAGAATTTTAGGATTCCATGTCTTATTTTGATCACCAAAATGAAGAAGAGCAGACCGATCGTTATATTAGTTCTCGGTAGATGCCCAATTCTTATCTTGATGGGCTTTCCTATTCCCAGTTCTCCTGCTCCCCCCTCACTTGTTCCTTAACGGGGTAGTGTTACTGGGTTAGCATTCCACCTTCTCGTCAAGTCGAGGTCTGTCAAGACCGCGCAGGGCTCTATCTCGCGGTTAGCGGTTCTCCATAATAGTGCTGGTGTAATGGTATCAGGATCCTCGCAGGGTGACTTTCTTCTTGGCAGCTCCATCCTGCCGACTCTTTAAAGGTGTCGGTAAAGCTGAGGCTCCACTCTCTGCTTACGACGGTTCCCTTCTGGTGCAACCCCCCCTAGACAACCTTCTTTTAGGTAGCTCATCAATCCACTGCCCTTCCAGCTGGGGAGTCTGGCCTTATTGTGCACAGCTTCTTTCAGGGTTTGGCAACAACCCTTCCCGTGGTTACCAGAGTCTTCTCTACAACTGGTTTGAAACGCCTGGGTTTCCTCTTTAATCACCTCTTTGTTTCCTCCCCTTTTTATAATGTTGCTCTGTGGTTTTTCAGCATCATTTGGAAGTCTCTTTTCTCTTTTTCATGAGCACTCTCTAGTACTCCATTGTTCCTCTTCTTCACAGTCCTTGATGGTGGAGTAATCGATATGCATTATTCACTCTTCTTCCCAGTATTTGGTACTAAGTTGTCCTTTTTTTCTTGGGATTTTCCTCCTCTCAGTACCAGATGGATGTTTATTTTCAGAAGGAACATCACAATAGGAGTTTGGTTGTCAGGCAGGTGGTATGCTTTTAGGAGATTTATTGGTGAGGTAATAAGGGAGTTCCTCTGCGGAATGGGAGTCCTTGACTGCAAGGGGGGAGTCTCTCCCTGTGAAGTCCCTCTTTCCGCCACCCCTCTGGGGAATATTGCATAGTAGGCTCACCTCCCTAGCCTTACCAGGAAAGGTTCCCCCCTGGGTAAAAGTGACTGAACCCCTCGATTCGTCACACCTGGGACACTAGAACCTGGGGTTCAGTCATGGCTTCACAGCTAACCTAGCATTAAACTGTTCCATTTAACAGGACTGTCTCTTTATTACTCCTGGCCTCAAAAATACCCAAGAGGGCTGGCACATACCGCTATTCCAAGCCCTGATGCAGGGATGTTCAGCACAGGTGGAACAGCTTAACTACTGAGAGGAGCCAATGATCAACAACATCTATAAAGAGAGAAGCAGGAGCCAAACAACATTGGGACAAGTGCAGGAGTCAAGCAATACCATGGCATAGAAGATGTATATTTGTAGAGGAGCGCAGTGGCTGAGTAGTGCACTGTGAATGATAGGAAAGCAGCAGAGCAACAACTTATTTTATTAGTAAATAACACCATACCATTATAATTCCACACTGTCTAACCCTGAAAACAGGACCAATGCTAGGAATTCACACAATTCTTTTTTAATGATATCAGGACACAAGTCCAGGAAAGAAACGTGGGGAGGGGTCTCATTAACATGCCCAATGGGAAGTGACTCAAAGGAATTTAACATATTTAAAGCGAAATATGCAAATTCAGTCCAGCTGCCCGTCGCTAATTGAAGAAAATGTACAGGTCAAATGATCGTTTGCCTTTCAGAAAATGAACTATCAACATATCCCATCATTTTAGCTGTGGCAAAGTAAGGAAAATCCCGAGACAGTTAGCTAGAATGGGGCCAGAAAGACTGCCAACTCGAGATGGCAGACTTATTGAAAATGGCATCACATGCCCCAGCCCCATAACCCCTGTCTGTCACTGCCAACTTCAGCATCCTGAGGCAGTCGCGCTCCCCTGTCCCCTTTTTTACATCAAGGTGCAGCACATTGTTGAGGAATCCCTCACTTATCCTTTCTGCTCCGCGTTTCATCATGAAGAATGCCCTGCAGCGTTGCAGAATCATTGATACGAAGACCTTCTACCACATCAAAATCTGGTGAGCTTGTGTCTGTTGGTGGTTGTGGAAGGGTTATTTTTTACTGCAGACTATGTGAGAAGAGTTGGGGCTTGAGGGAGACAGCAAGGTAGACCTCTGGGCGATATGACCAGGGATTCTAGTCTCTCCCCCAACCAATGCCTTATTAACGCCTGACAAAAGCTTTTATTGCCAAGCCCAAGACGGACCCTGCCCCGACGGGCAGAATTTAGTGCAGGCCACTGAGCACAGCACCCGAGCATTGTAGAGTGAGCTTTGAGGCATCTCTCAGCCTGCCAATCAGCATGTTAAGCAAGGCAAAATGGGTGACTGCGATCCCGAATTTCAAGCAGCTCTTTCTCTGAACCAAAGGTTCTTGCCCCCCATAACCCTTGAAGGCTGCTTATGGTAATTGACTTGAGTTTACAGACTGCCTAGCCCTTCCCCTCATCTGCCAACTCACAGATGCTTGTTGTGCTGCACATGGGATACAATGTATCAATGAGAGAGAGCAGGGGCAGTGTGAGCTTGTGAAATGGGACCTGTACGCAAGAAGCCAGTGGTGGGATTTAAGGGATGCGGGTTGTTTCACCTTGATTACATGTTATTTAGTGTATGTGTGTTCTGCATGTAGAGTATAGCAGAACCCTCAACTGTAGACAGTTTCCTAGTGGGTTGATAGACTATTTATAATACCCATTCACCCTCTTGCACTGAAACCCATAGAATACAGCCGAGTCCCATGAAAAATCTGGTCCAGCTGTCACATAGTCACTGACATAGCTGTCTTCTCTGTGCCTGAACACAATGCTCGGCCTGAATTTTATAATGTTTTAAACTAGTCATCTCTGCTAATAACTGAATAGACACCCAATTCACATTACTATTTGCATGCAATACAATGCTCTTAAATTTTGATGTTTGCACAGACTATGATCTTCCGAAGGGCCTTCCACCCCGCAGTGCTTCTAAGCTTTAACAATGGTAGTAGGCGCTATACAAATATCAAACATCATAACTTATGAAAAATAACACCAGAGAGGTGGTTTTCTTATAGTGTAGGTGACAAAGCATAAAAGGTTCCCACTTTATAAGACTAAGACTCTGTACTGACAGTCCCTTTAACGCAAAATCCTAATATGAGACACTCTAGACGATTAGATTGCACTTTCAAGTGGTCTTGTGGGGAAAGTTCCTGACCTATGGATTGGACAACTTTGGTTAAAATCCCGGCTTTGGAACATGCATAAGATCATTAAGTGAAGGAATCAAATCACCAACTTGCAGTACTGGCAACGAAAACAGACAATGTCCACCCAGTTGTGCCCTGAAGGGGGGTAATTAACAAAAATCTATGCCTCTTCCCCACTCCTTACAGACCACGGGCAACCATCACGGGCACCAACCTGCTGCTCCTCCAGAATGGCCTCTTAATGGGCCAAATCTGCTCAATCCTAGCTGTTAGAAGATAGACATTTTACCTTCTTGTTCCTCGTCGCAATTCTTCTACTTGTTCGCGCGGGTACGCCCAGCCTCAGCACCTGAAGATGAACAGTAAGCATCCAATATGCTTTGAGGTTTTGGCACGTGTGTTCCATGCTTATCAATGAGCGTTATTATTTGCATACTAGACAAGTTGCTCAAATGTTTTGTGCGTGCAGTATGCCGAATGTACACAGTTGAAGACAAAGAATGGCCCACGTGTTGACTACAAAACCGCCCCATCTGTGTGGAGAGACCGTTCGGCTTAGGGCCGAATGCCCGGCTGGGAAATCTGAGCCTTCCTATGTGTGACACTATCACAACAGTAGGAAAGCAATGGAATATTGCCAATTCCATATATGCTACTCTTTACTTGAATGGTGCTCCTCCACAGCTGGGGATGTGCGCTGCCTTGGTCAGAGCTGGAATGAAGATTCACTGGACATGATTTTGAAAGAGAAAATTGTGAACTAAACATCATGCATACAAATGCCTCAAATTAAGTGTTTTTCTAAGAAAGAGCACCACTAGGACAATGGTACATTAGTCCTCATTAGTTAGCCCAAGAAAGGAAAAAGGATTTGAGAGAAGGCAAAGAGTTGATATTATTCGGGGCTGAATGATTGATAAAAGTACGAAAACAGACCAATAAGGGCAAAGCACATGCATGGGGGTCTCAAGCGCAATCATTATAGTCTGGCCTGTTGTACAAATCCTCAGAAATAGTGACTGTGGCAGTGGCTGACTTATCCACGTTTCAAGTGCTGTTTCTACTCTGCTACGATTAACCAGCAGGCCCTTTGTCAGGAAAATGACTCAAAATATATCACACTGTACACATTCATTCGGAGTAAGTGGGAAATTACAATCTATGCCAGCCTGTCTAAAGCCAGGCACAAAGGGCGGCTTTGAATAAGAGCAGGATTATACTGCAGTGGAAAGTCTGCAATCTGGTGTGCCAAAGCCAGAGCAATGGCATAAATGTAAATGACCTTATTTAAAGATGGCCACTGTTTATTATAAATATTATTAGGGTATTTCGTGGGCACAGCTCTACCTTCGGGATGCAACAGAGCACTTTGCAGGTCATAGGGCGAAGCACCCCACAAAGGAAGCAGACTGCAGGGTTGCAGGTGATTCATGCAAGGGACGGCATCTAACAATTGGGAGTGCAGGGAATTTATAAGGAAGGGATCCACAAGCAACCAGGGAAAGAAACGGGGGTGGGGGGGGAAGCAGATTGCTCAGTCTCAGGTTAGGTGGGGAGTGGAGGAGCTGTGGGACTAGGTGTTACGGAGGAGCATTTCATTATTGGTGTATATTCTATTGGTAAGATTGTTATTAACCCATCATTATACTAGCCAGTGTCAGGGATCACTCATTGTGCTGCCAATTTATGAAAGTAAGTGTCTAACTTACGTCACTGTTCACAGACTGGCTCAGTTCCAGTATGGTGGATCTCGTCCCTTGACTACACCCGATAGTGTCTAGAATTAATGTCACCTCCAACCCAAGACCCACAATCACCTCACTCTTTCCCTCATCTTTGGAAACTAATTGGGACTGATGTACCCATAACTGCCTTCCCAAGAGAGGTCCTCTTCAAAAAGTCAAGAAAGAAGGGGCTACAAATGAAGATACATTCGCATTTTTATTAAAAAAGAAATTCAATGCAGATCTTCCTGCACCAGCGATTTGTTGTGAGCCAGTCCATTAAGTAAAACCCAAGCTTCCTTTCACAGTGCCCGAATGAAATAGCACTCAAATTAAGGGGGAGATGTTGTTTCCAGAAGACCATTCCCAGCGTAAAGAACAGTATTCCCTGGTGCATTGTAGATTCATCGCTATTGTCTTTGAAAACGTAAGCTAAGTAGCAACGCGCTCGTCTTGGAAGCAAGACGACTCAGAGCAACACAGGTTTGGTTCTGAATCCCGGGTCCACGCTTAGTAACCTCTTTGATATTAAGCATGTTATAAATAACCAATTGTAATTATGAATAACCAATTATGAGCACACCAAAACAGCCCTTGGCACGAGGTGGAATCAAGGATCAAATTTGCACAATGCTTACTGGAGCAAAAGCCAAAGCATCAGCAACCCCTTCCCCCACCCGTCCAAAAACCTCCAGGCGGTTAGTGCACAGATCCTCCTCCAAGCAGGTTTCAAGCGACCCATCCAGAAGAAAAGACCTTTGAAGACCAGGGTCAATACACTTTGGAATGCCTTAGAGCAGAGCCAAAGTTCCAGGAGCTCTGAAAAGACCTGACATTAAAATTGTTTGAACAGTCCTTCAAATGAGAGCGGAATACTTGAACTGCAGCGACTGAGGTGCACAGGATAGGGGAACCCGCCTCGCGTCCAACAGGTTTATAACTGCCCCTTGACAATGCGTCTGTTCTATCCCCATAGCATCCAAAGGTTCTTCCCCCTTTAATCCTCCTGCTTACCCCCAAACATTCACACCTGTGCTCATGCGGTAAGAGACTTCTAGTCGGGAAACCATAGCCATCTATAGCCACCGGTCTCAATATACCATTACATGCCCTCCCGTTCCATTTACTTTCCTGTATAAAGGAGCACTGTGAAAGGACCACAAGTTGACCCATGCAGAACTAGATGAAACTAATAAATTAGAGCAACCTCAGATCACACCTGTCACTACTTCTCATGAACATGGGCAGTAGCCCAATCGATCGCTATCAAGGTCAGTCTGCGAACTGATGCAGAGTCATTTTAGGACATCCAGATAATCACGAATGACTGGAATTTGAAACAGTAACTCAGAAAATGCGCCAAATACAAAGTTATAGTGTTGCACAGTCAACCAAACCAAAATGTTTGGCTAGCTCTAAAAAAGCTCCATAAATTGACGATTTGATTTCCCGACCTTGGTGTTCCTTTTATTACATGTATGTTCAGTGCAAAACAACAGTGATCAAATATCTTGCTTCAGCTTCAAGTCATAACTGAGTTATTGGTTGGATTTCACTTTCTCCTCTGCAAGCCTCAATTTTGTCCAATAAACGTTTTGTACAAAATGGATATGAGTCCTAAAGAAGCAAACATATTTTTAGCCCTACCGCCTCATTTGAAGCTTGGCTGAGCAGTAAAAAAGTGGTGGTAACAGAATTACCAACACTTTTTTAGCAGTAAGACAATTACTGCTGTTTTTACCACTCTGCCAAATACCAAGTTTGGAATTGAACTTTAAATCCAAAAATCATCGGAATTACTGCAGCAGAATTACCACTGGCTATAATTCCCCCAAAAACCTTATTAAGTCATTATGGACTCAAAAAATCAGGACTACCACCATCCTGCCACCATTTGTAATTCTGTTGTAAATCCAAGGGACCAAGTGGCCGTAACCGATTTTGGCAGGAATTTAGCCGAATTACAGACAAACTAGGAATATCTTTATAGGCAGTTTCCAGGATTGGTGGGTACTCTAGTGCATCCCACGAATGACCAGGTAATTTTCCCACAGAGTAGGATTGGTTTTATAAACCCAGTTCCCCATCTTGTTGAGGCAAACTGAAATTCTGGCTTTCGGTGTAGTTGAGCATTTCTGGTATTTAAGTTTCACTTAATTGGATGCTGCATGACGAACCTGGATAAGATAGGCCATATTCAGTTTTTCCTGTCGCCTTCTATACTAATGTACTGATATAAGCAATTGTAGGCAAAGATATGCAGAGCTTCGAACTCGCAACCAATTTTCTGGGTGCCTAGCACACTAACACTAACCTTGCAATTGCTCCTTTTCAGAAAGTCACTTACCCTCTCACTGGGCTTTACAAACCATTTCAAATCCCCCACACTGCCAGGAATAGCCACTGGTCTAGCCACAAACAGCAAAGCACGACAGAACCTAAAGCATCTGCCACTCGCATGCTGCCATTGTGCTACTAATAGGCCGGACGGCTCACACTGCTAGAAGGACATGCCCATGACAGTTTAGCACTGTTCGAATACTCAATTAAACAAATTGAACAAATCTCTTGATTATGGAATTCCCCACAAAATAAACCAGTTCCGTTCTTCTCTTCTCCACCACATATCTCTTTGAATGTTCACTGGGATGAACCAAACTGCCTTACCACAAAATAGGACGAGGGCTTCTTAATTACCATCATGATTCGATAAGACAACTATGGGGCTCATTATGAGTTCCCTGGTCTGAAAAAATGCCGGAAAAAGCCAGGAATTCTGACACCGGCATTTTTTCTGGAATGGGGAAAAAGTCTGCTGGTGAGGCCAGTGATCTACCCGCAGGACTGATCTGCCGGTAGTTCAGGCTGCTACCACCAAAGAAATGCCAGAATCACAGGCACCGGCACTTCCGGTGCCGGGAATTCCAGAAATCACAACCATGGAGTCGTCTGGGACTCCATGGAATGGGAACTTACTGGCGTCTCCACTGCCCATAATATCCCGGTAATAACAGGATATCGGGTGGCGAAAAAGGTAATGCAGTTTTGCGGTTTCCCATCGGAATTACCTGCGGAATACCGGCAAAACTGTAATGAGGACGATAGTATCTTCAGGTGCTGTTAAATGTAGTCCCGTTTACTCTCTGAACAGGGTTCCTGCTCTTCAGAAGCTGGACCTTGGGACATATGTGCTTGTCTAGGAGTACCTGCCGCGTCAGCTTTCCAGCAGAGGTGACTGCTGCTAAAGAAACAAGGGCTCTGGCAGACAGCTGCTTCATGAAGTAGGTCGCATTCAGTACCCAGGAAAGAAAGCCATGAGGACCACTGTGACATGGGTGCACTTCAGACGCTTAAGTAAAAGTCTATTCTCAGATGCATGCAGTCCAGTTCTGCTGTTCCTCTTCTTAAGGGGCCCGAGCATATGCGAATGCTGCGATAGAATGCCGGAGGATAGAAATAGCTAGCTTAGCAAGAGTGCAATAGCACCGATACCATGGAGATTCTGCATCTTGCAGTCACCCGTGCCTCACACTAAATCCAAGGTAGCATTTCTCCCGAAAATGAGTCCACCTGCCATGAAACGGAGAAAGAGTGCGGTGGGCTTGTGCACGCATGTTTAGCCAATTCTTGCAGTGGCATGGTCGCTCACAGCGAATGCACTCGCCACTGGGCGTTTGTAATGCCCTTCGTTGCTCACACAGTTGTCTTTTCGACATGGTGCCATCTTGGAAGTGTGCTTCACTAAACACGGTTTCCCGGTTACTGATGCCCGGCCCTACTCGTCCTGCCCTGCCCCTTCAGGTTCTTACGCTTGATAATGACATCACGGACATGAACACGCCCAAGAAAGATTGAAATGGGTGCTCTGGGAAACCTCTGCAACACGAAGAAAGCATGAGGCCCCACAACGCCTTGTCCACATGGAGGCGATTATTGCCAGAGTTTGGATTCAATACCTTTGATATCTCTCATATACCTTACGAGGGTCCCCCGTGCTGAGAGTGAGGAATGTGCCGAGGTCAAATCAGCATCCCATTGCTTATCTTTTCTGTGTAGGGACAGTGTATTAAGGGTGTTAAATAGTACTCAAATGACTATACACCCTTGTCCGACCAAGACTGACCCCGTGTGTTCTCTGCACCAGAAGTGACAAATACGCAACTCCCATGGGACCAGTAGTGAAAGCTCAGACAACACCAGAAGAGGCAGATTGGACTGGCTTGTTTTATCCATTCACCGAATAACCCAATATCGACTGTTATTGAGCATTAACACCCTGTTCTATTTTGTGGTACCCAACCGTGTTCTATTTTGTGGCAACCAATCCGGTTTCTTGAAATACCGGCTAACTCAACTGATATAAGCCAGTGTTCTGAGTAACCCGTTAACGACTTTCAAGAGTATCCAAGTGTATTGCGTTCCCCTCAAATCCCCAAAATATAATTGTAGTCTGGCTCATGCTGGTCCTTACCGAGGGCCACGCAGCTAACTAATTTTTCAGCCTGCCTCACATCTGCCATAGACATAGAAAAGGGCCACCTCTCTTTGGAGCCCTTTTACATTCTCTTCATTGACAATCCAGAATTGGGCTTGTTTTTTTGAAATGACTCAACAACCCAGCCCCTACCCAGAAAGTGTATTTTTTATCCTAGAAACACGTTTTCTTTTTTTACACATTTTGTTTTGCTGGAATAGATATGCCGTTAAATGAGCCAGGTAAGGCTGTAATAGACAGGAATAGGCCTCTGCCCTTGTTAATAGTCCGTGTTTTGATTAGGCCGTTTCCTCAGGCTGGTGGCCTGATGCTGGCCAATTTTACCCTTCACTGGTCAATTGCATGAGGGTAGATGGCATGTGCTTGGGCCATTACTGACTGTTAAGGCCTGCCAGTGAGGTGTTTATCACCAAATGAGCATAGTGTGGGCGACTGTGACCAGTGTGCCTGGCAGAATTGTGCCTTGCATGTTTTATGGAACTGTGTGACTGGAGCCGGTAATGCCATGCATGCTTGTAGAATGTAGAGAGCGTGGTGCATGCATGGCTGGGTGAAGGGTCTAGGAGAGACTGTTGAGAGATGGGCTGCAAGAGTATGGATGTGTTGGCGAGTCTTTACTATGTACTTATCTCAAATAGAGGACTACCTACTTGTTGCCTAGTCCACTATATCAGAGACATGACTTGAGTCTTACCTTGATGCCTGTGGTCTGATTCATGGAGTCATCCTCAATTGCAAAATACATATCCCTTTTATTGTATTCCCCTTGGTGTGCTTTTTGGTTGCTGAGGTGCTTGCTGCCTTGTGCCCAGAGACAATGAGCCTCATAATAATTTTGCCGGTCCGGTAGTAACGGCGCTGGTAAGCTATCGGTGCCGTTGATACAGGACCGGCAAACTACAAGTTGTGCTTGTGGCTGCCTTTCTGCCCACCAGGTCTAACCTGGTGGGCACAGTGGCACCCACAAGCACAACTCGTAGGATGCACCGGCACCATTCATGATTGGTGCCGGTGCATCCGACCTCCCCATTCTCATTGAGCCCTATGCGGCTCAATGGGAAAGGGGAGTAATGAATACCGGCACCCGGAAATGTGGACAGGCCAGGTCTGCCGGGGTCGGAATGCCCCTGTTCGACCCCATTGCCGGGTGCCGGTATTTTCAGGGGTTTGGCAGCAGCCATGCCGGTTTTACCGGCACTCCTACCGCCAAACTCGTAATGAGGCCCAACAATGTAGCTATATTATGTAATAACCATTGCATTACATTATTTCGTGCTTTTAGGCCCCCCATTATGCCCATTCTCTGGCCTCTCGGCTCCCATTCATGGCCAATCAGCTGTTTTTTTCTTGGCTTCCCTTAAAACATTGCCTGTGGGCACCGATGAATAGCCAGTTTGGGTAGAGCAGTTTAGGTATAACGTAGAAACCTATTCTTCATATCTCTCACTGGTCCCCACCAAAGCATAGGCTCACCCTTCTCTTCCGCCAACCTCCCTGCATTAGGCAGGACCAGGTATCGAGCGCTTAAAGATGGCCAGCAAAACACTGTCGGTAGGTTACTAAAATCAATGGTCAGGACAGTCCTTTCAACTTGGACCCACCTGATCCTTCTATTCAGGGTGTTGCATATAACTCTGCCCCTAGTGTCTTTGAGACCAGAAAAATACTGCATTGTGATTCAGAACAAGCACACTGTACATTTTAAATGTTTATACGAACAATCATTTGGCAGAATTACAGAACAAACACAAAACGTATCAAACTGGACAGGAATTTATTACATTTACTTTGGTTTTGAAGGATGTTCACATTTCAACAATAAACAACCCCTTGCCCTCCAGCTAAGCTGAAGATGCGTCAATCTGGGTGCACCCTATTAAATCACTCGCAAGTACACATCTACAATTAAGCAAAAACACCGGATCCAGAGGGCTGGATCGGGTGGTAACAGTATGGGGCCTGATGGGCCCCAGTGCCGTTACCACCCAATATGTTCCCCTTGATCGTGTGTTATTGCTATTAGTACCCCGGGTTTCCAATCCGGAAACCTGGGGTGCTGACAGCAATGCATTTTGTATGAATTAATAGGACACGCTCGATTCATATAAAAACGTATCTAAGATGGCCGCTGTGTAGCTGGAAGACAGTGATCTTCCATTTCCATAGTGGAGCGGCGGTTATGCCACTGCCAAAGGAATAAGGTGAGTAGGGAGGCAAGGCAACAGTCACCAGACGGTATGGTGACGGGGAAGATGGCGTGGTGAGGAAGCAGCCATCAGGTTGGTTGGAACGCAGGATGAGATTGTGGCATTCACGATCTGAGCAACCTGATTTGTTGGCTCCTCATCCCAGGTGCTAATAGGTGATGAACATCCACAGTGCTTATGAGAATAATTGTCCGTAAATATTTGGCACTTCCAAATAGATAGGTTTGCCCGGCTGTATTGCTACAAGACACAATTAGCATCTTTATTCCACATTACTCTGCTGCCACCACCCAATCTGTGAAAGTCCTACCATTCTCCACAAAATTGCTCACACTTTTCTCACCCATTCTCCTCTGGCTGGGGCGCAACCCATTTGACTTATGCAGCATGCCTGACTGTACAGTCACACTTGACTCGACACAGCGGGCTTCCAATTGGTCATTTTGGCTTCCCTTTTCCCCTACCTACGCCCCTTCTATGGGGCTCAACCAAACCTGCTTACAAACACCTTGATGATTCAGTCTATGCACATTCTAAATATTATGTTTACTAGGCAGCAGGAATAATTCTAGTTCACCAGATTTGTGAAAAATATGAGTGCACTCATCACAGGTTACCACAAGCCGTCCGGCTTTTAAAATATATATGCAAGACCCCAAATCCTAAAAGGATAAATCAACTTCCTTAGTTGTCATCATCTCTCTGTAGTCTGCATTTTGATCATTGCACATTGTTCTTTTCCCAGAGTGCCTTTAAGTGTAGCTTTTCTAAATATCTTATTCGTCACAGCTCAATTTTCAAGTTGAACTATTATTGGCCTTGGCATCCGCCTAACACATTGACCTTATGTATGTCACTCCTAGGAAATCTCTCCCGAGTTCTGTATAAACCTTGACCTCTTGTTGAATGTAAAAGGAACTTGGGGTTGGCACCCTAAGTTACCTAGAGTAATCCAGACGTGGACCCCTTGCTCACTGCTCCATCGCACTGATGAGGTACGACTAGGCCGAAACACACGTGTCTGGGCTTGCTGTTATTACTCTTGTTCAAATGAGGATTGCATAGCATTTCGGTACTGAACTGCCCTTGCGGATGAGACAAAGACTGACATGCAAATGGCCATTCCTCCTTTGTGAAAGCTACAGTGAGCTAAAACATGTGGCTGCGGAGTCTGAGTGGGTACATTCCCACAGAACAGGTTACCATGCCGTGTTCATTCTTGCAGAGGGGCGCCCTGGCCTCTCCTTGATAGATTGACTTGATCTTTTACAGATATCTTTCTTTCTTTATATGAAAAGAATCAATCAATTTTAGTGTCATTTGACAAAGAATAAAGTATACAAAATGTATTGTCAAAGGATCATCAGTATTTCATACTAAAACACGTGCTTAAAAACGTGCCCCGCCTGCCGTCTGTATCACCACCCAATGTACTTAATACAACCCAAATACAAACACCTTAATTTCACATACAGCTCTACATTATCACAGACTACATCGCTGGTCGCTCGGTCATAACTTCCTTGCAAACGAGATTACAATAAAGCAATATTATTCCCGTCACCTTCATCAAAATGGCTAGGGATGTTTTTTCACCTTAAGAATTAATCAGATCTTTGTAATTGAAGGAAGGGGCAAGAAATGTTGGTAATATGCACAGCAGGTGGGGGTTCTTCAGCTTGAGAGCCGAGACACAATCCCTCTTTTGCTCAGCCCCGACCAACGTCACGCCTAAAAAAGGAACCTGGAAGGATTTCTTAAAGAGAAGCCATGATCTTTTGGCAAAAGATCAAAACTACCACAAGTGGTGGAACCACACCATAAATAAATGACTCTGAAAGGAGGCTGTAGCAATAGTACTAGGCATCGGAGGGTGGTAGCAGAATTCCAGCAGCGATGGATGAGGGCAGAAGACCCTTCCAAGAATATGCAAATGGCAGCTACACTCCCGGCCTGGAATGCAAAGCAGTGTGAGCTAGGAGTGCACACCAAAACAACAGTTCCCAAGCTCTAATGCAGCAAAGGGGCAGCAAAGGGATAGCGGGTTGGAAATGGCACCCCAAAGAGACCCTCACTCCATGGCTCCAGCCACTACAGTGTAAACCAAAAGGGAACACCAAACCAAGCATGGACCAGCATTTTCAGCTCCCTGCGTCCAAGGTGTAGCGGCTATTTAATAAGGCACTAACTATTGTTTTTCTCTGCAGCATCTGTTTTAGGAGCAATGTCCCTCGCCGGTCTCAGTATGCTCCTAATTGAAGCAACTCGCGGATGCAGCATATGCCCTTCATCTCGGTCTGCACATTTCACCATCTTCGAGTTGCTCAGGGGTATAAGGCGACACATAGGCCTGGCGACATTTCCCCGGAGGATAGCTCAGCGGCAAAGTGTCCGCCTTGGAAGCAAGACGACACAAAGCAACACAGGTTCGATCCCCGGGTCTGCGCTTAGAAACCTCTAGGTGTTTAAGTGTGTTATAAATGCGCAACTAAGACAAAAACAATTATGCAACTAAAAAACAAACAAACAATTCCTGTAACAGCGCCTCGATGTCCGCAGGCTGTGTGAGCGCCTTAAAAATGTAAAAATAAATAATCAATGATTGCAGAGAGCATCACATGCTCCAGCTGATCTAGCCTTTTGCAGAGCTTCTGGCAGCCATCTCATAAACCCTCTGTAAAATTCCTCTGCAGCTGTATGCCTTCCCTGGACTTCCTGGCTATGGACAGAACATCCTATGCATCTACCTTTCTGTAAAAGAGTAATGTGCAGTTTAATATTACCACTGTCCAGCTTTTCTGCTAGTTCAGGCCCTGCTCTCCACAGGACTCTAAACTTCACATCAAGAGTGAAATCGCTGGCAATAAGGGCAGCTTTGATTGAAGGCCGCCCTGCCATCTCAAGGAAGTTCATCTGAGGAATCTGGCGCAATAGGTCACAGGGGAGGTCGGAATTCGCTGCCCACTATCTGAGGTTTGGGCATTGGAGAGCAAAGCTTTACCTGGAGGGAGGTCCAAACTATTGGAGCTATGCAAAGAATCAGATTAGCTCTCCAAGGAGAGAAAATCAGGTATAACATTCGATCAAAGTAGACAGTCTTTTGGTTAGTGCAATTGATGTTCAGTGGAGGGAGATGTAGCCACCTGTACATCACTAACACTTTAGTCGGCCCTACATAAGAAAACGTGTGTGTGTTTTCGTAAGTGATGGGTCAGATGCACTGAGACCATATCACTTTGCCCTGAGCCTATTAGGCTGAGCCCAAACTCATCCAAGACAGAGACTACTCATTCTCATGTTGTAGCTAATATCTGTATCTGAATGCGTATAGAATGCAAAGAGAATGTACGACAAACTCAGAAAGTAACTGTACTCCTGATATGTTTTCCATCACATGTATGTAACTTTTTCGTAACTAAGTCTGCCACAAGTAACAGTGCTGCGATGCCTTTGGGCTGCATGCATGTGCACTATATAAATGTAAACAATAAAATAAATTAGGATGCTAATGAAAGCTGGAGGCCAGTTAGATCAGTGATTTTACCATAGACCTGGAAAAGGCAGCTTTTTTCTGGTCGCCGGACCTGGCATGATGGTCATGGTGAGGGTAATCATTTGGCCAGTTTTCTTCCGGAATCATCTTCTGACCTCACTCCAACCTCACCCTTCTTTCATGCACTATGTCAGTAATCATACCAACTCAGTACAGCCTGGTGCTTCCTTCTGTTGCTCTCCACCAATCTCCTCCTCCTCTTTTTCCCACGCCCCCTTTACTTTATCTCCAGCAGCCCTGTGAAACACCCTTTGGGTGGTGGTGGGCACATTTTAGCCATCCTCTCATGCATGTCCATACACTCACCATCTTTAAAAGGGTGGATGTAGCCAAAGAGACGCAGTCCGTAATTCTTCCACTTTGGAGACACAGCAAGCTTCTTTACTGTGGTACGGGACTAGAAATCGAAGGTAAAGGTTCATTTTAAAACTCAAGAAATTTTAACATCAAAATAAGAAGCTGTTTAAACATGCCAATCTCTTGGGTTGTTTTATTTGGGCATTACAATCTGCAGAGTTCTTTTGTTTGATTGTATTTTTTCATTTTCTTTAGCATGAAACAGGCCCAAGAAAGCGCAGAAGCAATTTACAAGTATTTGATCAAAGGATAAACAAGTACATTTCAAGAGCGATGACAATTTCAGGAAAATGAGTTGAAGAGAAACATTTACCAAGACAACAAGGGCTCTTATTTTCAGACAGAATCTTCTCATATTCACAAGAATTAGATTACCCCGGCTGTAGGGAATACTATCAGCTTGTGAATCTTAAAAGGATCAGGTGTTGGATAACGGGAACCTCTCCAATTCCCAGATGTAACCTCAACCGATAGTAACTTTCTGAGGAAAGTGTCCATCCCAAGTTGAAGTTTAGCAAGTCTGTTATGGGAACAGACCAGGAAATAAACAGGAGCTGTCTTACTCTTGATACAAGAGAGAAATATTCTAAAATGTTCAATAAGTTTTCAGACAAGGAAGGAAATGGCAGAGGACTAGGGAAGACACATTAGGAGTTTGTGTAGTCTGACAATTGTGAGACTCTGTTTACTGGGATCAAAGAAGAGATGTTGTCTGCCCCGGTGCAGTCAGTGCTGGATGTGATGTGTGAGAGAGTATCATCACTACTGATGCCATTGATCAAATCCTTCTTGCAATTTCATCCCAGTCAAAAGCTGGAAGTGGAAGGGCCATAGCCTTTATCTCCAGGACTCGGTCAGAGCCGAGTTTTGTTATTCTTTTAATGCAAAAGAGGCACTCACCTGATAGAATACATTCATGATTTTCACGGGGAAGGAAATGTATGTGGAGGGAAGATCAGTCAAATTGAGGAAGCACTCTTCCAGGAGAAGAGCAGCAATGGGATTCCAAATGGAATTGGTCCTTGATTAACTGGTTTGCAAGGATTAGACTTTACCATTGAACATGCCCAGCAAGGAGAACAGGGTGGCAGATGGCCTTTCCTGGTGAGCCGTACATCTGGAAAAGGATATGCACTTAAGGAACCGTTTTGAAAGTACAAGCATGATTCACAGGTTTTCAAAACACTATGGGTGTTGTCAGTCAAGAGGAATGGAAAATACTGAGTGGACAGGTTAGGTTCTTCCTTAATGTTAAGGAATGTGCAAACATATGGAGCGATGTGGATGATGGGGCCGCAGGACAGACACCTCGCAAAGTCAAGGATGCACTGGGCTTTGAAGGACACTTGTTGGTAAGAGGAGCAAAAAAACGGTAAAACCAAAACAAGTTGAAGCGAGGTAATTACTACTGGCCCATGCCTTCCATTTAGGAATTCTCCAGAGAGGATTACAGAGTGGTTGCTGGTGACCTGGAACAGACGTCGAAGTTGAGAGGATGGCGGCGATATTTGTACCACTGCTGTTACAAATAGGACAATTGATTTTCGAGAGTGCATTTTGAGGAGAAGGAATTCCATGCAATATAAGAATCGATGATGGTGTTTAACGTTTAATGGAAGAGTTCTTGAGTTCAAAGGAGGGGAGGATCAAGCAATACATCAAGTTTGCATAATGCCCTTAATGTCCTCAGAGTTAATGCTGGCTGTGCCCTTATTGTATTAGGGGAGCACAGAGCACGTGTTCAGTGCCTAAAGAAATTTTTAAGCTAGCTTTCCATTCATATATCATACCTAGTGCAGCATCAAATAACTAAAGGCCCTGTTTCCAACCAGGATCAAATGTAGTAATGACTCGCAGCAGTTGGAATGTGCATACTTACATGGGGGTAAAGTGGAAAGTGGAGGTTTTTCCTGAGTTGCCGAACGGCCCCACCACACCAGTCCTCGAAGACATGGAGATTCACCAATCCCTTGTGCTGTGCAATCATGCCATGGAGGAGGAACAGAAGAGAGATACAACACAATTATTGGCATGAGACCAGCTCAAGTAACTATACCAGCAGATTATTTAACAACCTGTTTATCCCATCGATGTGCAAAATGGAACTCACACTATCAGAACACCTATGTCCAAAACAGGGGAACTTCAATAAAATAAATAATTCAAATCAGGGGTGGAATCTTCTACTGGCCAGCAGCATTCACACCCAAGTAAGTTGCCTTTTCTTGCCCATCTTGAACTCCTAATACTGGGACAGTGTTGGGGATCAGACCCTGTGAAACGGGGATGAGGATCCCACCCAACCTAGGGAAGGCGCCCTAAGAGGGTGTTTACTAGAGCCAGCCCTGCCCAAAGGCGGTGTGTGGGAGTTGAGAGACCCAGTCCCTGTTCATTTACATATGCCTGTATGAAAATGTCAATTACCACTGTCAAGCACACCCCATATCTGTTATTACACCAGGCTGTCCAGTCTCTTCCCCCCTGCCCCCCAAGTAGGACTACGGCTACCAGGAGTTTTGGCAGTGAATACCCAGCTTCAGCACTCACCAGAAAGAGGGGGTGGAGTGCGAAGAAGCAACAGGAAGCCTGTGCCAGTCAAACCGGCACTTTGGAGACTCCATCAGATGCGAATTCTAACTGTGACTTTACTCAGTTTGATCATTTCTGACCATTGAAACCCACCCCAAGTGGAGAAAGAAGGCAGCGAATGGACCAGCGAACCAGCTGACATAGAACAGAAATCAGGAGGGAAGAGGGAGGATAAAATAGCACAAAGGGGCCAGGACAGTGTGGGTTGTCTTGGTGAGGTCAAGCGAGGAGAAGGAGTACAAAGAGAACAGGCAGAGGAAGGGTGGTACAACAGAGCGTGCAAGAGACTTAAAAAGAGTGTATGCAAGGTGAGATATTGGTTGGTGAGAGTGGGTGTGTCTGATGAGTGAAGAGAGTGACTGAAATTAAGGCAAGAGTAGTGGGTGTATGCAAGGGTGTGTGGATCAGGTGAAAGGGAATGAAAGAAGTGTGAATGGGGAAGAAGGTGGGGGAAGAGTGTAGACTGGTGAGGTGAGAGGAGTGGAGAGGGGAAAGTAGTAGAGCTGAGAGTAGTAGCAGACGAAGGAACATCAGCACGAGAGAGGTAGAGAGGGGCAGAAGAAGGGCAGTGGGAGGAGCAGAAGGGAGGAGAGAAGTAAGGGAAATAAAGGAGAAACATGAGCGCGAGGAATGCGAGGGTGTGAGAGGGAAGGCCAAGTAGAGCCTGTGAATTGAAAGGCCCCAAATGTAAAGACTATTGTTGATCCAGAGGAACATTGGATAGGTCCGGCTAGGAATTCTCATTGGGAGACATCAGATTAAGGCATGTGCCTTTAGGCCAGTGCCATTAGCTCGTCAGCGGTAGATAGCGGGGAGTATCAATCTCTAGTGACTACCTGGGTAGGCAGGGATACCTGGGCTGGGGTAGGAATGGAAATGACTTTCAATGGGTAGTCAAAAGAGCAAATCTTATGTATTTTAGATAGTAACATACGTGTAACCCTCCCCCAATTAAGTACAATAGAAAAGAGAAGAAAAATAATTTCTCAGAAAAGTACTGGAACTAAAATACTAACCCCCAAATAGCACTTTTTTACACAATATCATGGTTGATTGTTCTATGTCCTAATTATGTTCCAAAAGAACAAGTTACTTTCTTACCTGGTAACGTTCTTTCGATGGGATGGTCCGACGACGTATTCCATATCTATGACATGTAATCACCACAGCTGTGCTGCTTCGGAAACTTTTCGGCGTCTGCGTCCTGCGTCGATGACGTCGATGCGCCGTCGTCGAGGACCTCCTCCGACGTCCGACGTCATCCGATGTGATAAGTAGGACGCACGACGCCCATAGCCTCAGTTGTAGTTTTTTCCCCCAGAACGTGTGACATAAGTCAACTGCCAGTCAGACACAAAGCCTTGCGGAACGTAAGCTGCAATCGCAAAAGAAATTCTGCAGCGGGGAAGGCAGGGCGGGAGATATATGGAATACGTCGTCGGACCATCCCATCGAAAGAACGTTACCAGGTAAGAAAGTAACTTGTTCTTCGAGGGGATTGGGTCCTCCGACGTATTCCATATCTATGACAGACTCCCAAAGCAGTACCAAAGCAAGGAGGAGGGAAAGAATTTAGAATCAAAATTTAGAATAGCCAATCAAATAGCAGAGCAAAGGACCGCCTTGCCAAAGGCCAGATCCTGTGCTCGGATGGAATCGAGGGAATAGTGACGTACAAATGTATGTACTGAAGCCCAGGTGGCTGCATCACAGATGTTGCGAATAGGAACACCCCTCTGCAGGGCAGTAGACGCAGCCATACCCCTGGTAGAATGGGCCCGCAAGCCAGCCGGTGGGTCCTTACCCGCCAAGCGGTAGCACTCCGAGATGGCCAAAATAATCCAGCGAGACAAAGTCTGTTTCGTCACAGCTTGCCCCAAACGCTTTCCAGCGTAACCAATAAAGAGTTGATCATCCACTCTGACCCGGGACATGCGTGAAACATAAAAGCTTAAAGCTCTCCTAGGATTAAGCCTATGGAGCCTCTCCTCTTCCTTACCAGGATGCGGAGGAGGATAGAATGCCGGAAGAACAACCTTCTGGGCCAAATGAAATTCCGTCACTACCTTCGGAAGAAAAGAAGGACGAACTCTAAGGACAACCCTGTCCTTGTGAAATACAGTGAAGGGAGGCTTAACTGAAAGTGCCTGTAACTCACTCACTCTGCGAGCGGAAGTAACCGCAACTAAAAACACAGTTTTCAGAGTTAACAGCCTCAAAGGGCAAGAATGTAAAGGCTCAAACGGAGCACCCATAAGAAACTTAAGAACAAGGTTTAAATCCCAACCGGGCACCAGAAAAGGTGACGGAGGGAACACATTAATGAGCCCTTTCAGGAACTGGGAAATCAAAGGGATTTTAAAGTAAGAACACTCTTCAGACGAACGCTTAAAGATGGACAGCGCCGCCAGGTAACCCTTAACGGTACCCACTTGCAAGCCCCTGTGCGCCAAAGAAAGTAAAAAGGACAGAACCATGGGGATGTCACATGCAAAAGGATCCACATTCCGAACTCTGCACCAGTCGCAGAACTTACGGCAACGGTACAGAGACTTTGTTGCTGGCCTTCGGGCCGAAAGCAACACCTCCATCACGTCCTCAGGGAGGTCCCAATCCTTATACCTCAACCTTTCAGAAGCCAAGCGTGAAGGTTGAGGGATCTGACCTCTGGATGGAGAACCTGACCCCCCTCCCGTGAGAGCAGATCGTCTCGGTAGGGAAGACGACGTGGAGGGCAGATGGATAAGTCGAGAAGGTCCGGGTACCATGTACTCCGAGCCCACGCCGGGGCAATGAGGATCATCCGGGAACCGAACTTCCGTAACCTCCGCAGCACTTGCGGGATGACGGGGACTGGAGGAAACGCGTACAGCAGCGGGAAGGACCACTCCACCACAAACGCGTCTCCTAAGGCTCCTTTTGGAGGAAATTCCCGCGAGCAAAACCTTTCGCACTTCCGGTTGACACTGGAGGCGAAGAGATCCACTTGAGGGGTCCCCCAAAGGGCGAAGATCTCCAGGAGCATCTCCTGAGCCAACTCCCACTCGTGAGAGATCGCGCTCTGCCTGCTCAGAGCGTCCGCCGTCACGTTTTCGGCTCCGGCCAGATGAACTGCCGAGATCGAAACTTCCTGCTGGATGGCCCAGAACTCGAGCTGCATCGCCTCCCTGCACAGAGGAAGTGACCCTGCCCCCCCCTTTTTGTTGAGGTAGTGCATGGCCACTGTGTTGTCCGTCAGGATCAGGACATTCTTCCCTCGCACAGACGGCAGAAAAGCCTTCAGGGCTAGCCTGACGGCCCTCAGCTCCAACAGATTGATATGGAGTCTGGACTCCGACGGAGACCAACGACGACTGACTGTCAGCCCGTTGGCATGAGCTCCCCATCCCGTGAGGGATGCATCCGTCACGATCGTCACCTCCGGCCAGGGAAGCCAAAATGGAGCCCCCCTCATCAAGTTGCCTTCGACGGCCCACCACAGAAGGTCCCGGGCGACCGAGGACGGCACCTGAATCGAGTCCGACAACCTGCCGGAGGACTGCGACCATTGCGTCTTGAGTGCCCACTGCAAAGATCTCATCCGCAGGCGAGCCTCTGGCACCAGAAGAATGCAGGATGCCATGAGGCCGAGCAACCTCAAGAACTCGAACGCTGGGAGCGTCTGGGCATGCTGAAACTTGTGCACCATCTGCTGAATGTGAAGAGCCCTCACCTGGGGAGGAAAACACAGCCCCAGGGAAGTGTCGAGCACTGCTCCGATGTACTGGAGCCGCTGTGTTGGCGTCAAATGGGACTTCTTTAAATTGAGGGAGAAGCCCAGCCTGTGAAGGGAGCGACAGGTGACCGATAGATGATCCAGGACTTGCTCGGGAGAGCTCCCCCTGATCAACCAATCGTCCAGGTAGGGGTAGACGTGAATCCCCCCTTGCCTGAGATGCGCTGCCACCACCACCATGAGCTTGGTGAAAACCCTCGGGGCGGAGGTCAATCCGAACGGCAGGACCCGAAACTGAAAGTGCGAGTCGCCAACCGCGAACCTCAGGTACTTCTTGTGCTTGGGATGGATCGGCACATGGAAGTAAGCATCCTTGAGGTCGAGTGACACCAACCAGTCCTGACGCTGAAGGGCCTGGAGGAATTGAGAGAGAGTAACCATCTTGAACTTGTCCTTCCTGAGGAGTTTGTTCAAACCGCGCAAGTCCATGATGGGTCTCAATCCCCCGTCTTTCTTCGAAACCAAAAAATAAGGGGAATACCATCCCTTGTTCCTCTCCGCTACAGGCACCAGTTCTATGGCGCCTTTCTCCAGCAGGGCTTGAATTTCCTGCGCAAGGAGCGGATCCGGACTCTGCAAAGAGAGGTTCCCCGGTGGATTGTCGCGAGGCCTGTGCCGAAAGGGAAGACAGTAGCCGTGGGTTATGATCTCCAGAACCCACACATCTGAAGTAATGGCTTGCCACTCTACAAGATGCTGCGCCAGCCTTCCCCCAACCGGCGAACCATGGGACATGGCCTCACGACTGAGTGGGAGCGGCTGCGGCGTTACCTGAGGGCAAAGAGGCAACTGCCCGAGCGGCCTTGGCACCACGGGTACCCTGTCGTCCACCTCTGGTACCCCTGCGTTGGCCTCTTTGACTGCCAGCTCCTCTCGCTTTACTGAAGGATGAATAATAGCGAAAGGAACCACCCCTCCACTGCTGTCCCCTAGGACGAAAAGGCGGAGGTTGGCGAACTGCAGTGCCCAACGACTTTGCTGCAGCTTTTGAGGTCTGCAACCTCTCAAGGCTCTCGTCAGCCTTGCTGCCAAAAAGGTGTTCACCGTCAAAGGGCATGTTGAAGAGCCGGGACTGCACATCAGGAGCAAACCCCGACTTCCGCAACCACGCAAACCTGCGTATCACGGTGCTCGCCGCCATGGACCTACTGACGCATTCAGCTAAGTCCAAACCCGACTGAACGGACTCACACATGGCATCCTTACCATCCTGGACCATAGCAAGGAAACCATCCCGTTCGTCCCCTTCGGGAATATGTTCAGCCGCTAACGCAACACAGTTCCACAGAGTGTGCGTGAAACGCGACAAGGCACAAATGGAGTTGGCCGCCTGAAGCGCCATACCACCAGAAGAAAACACTTTCTTCGCCCAGCCATCAAAACGTTTGTCGTCCCTATCAGGAGGGATGGTAGGGTACGACGCCTGCTTCGCCGGGGCCGTGGCCGCCTGCACCACCAAACTCTCCGGAGTGGGGTGCCTGGTCAAGTAGCAGGGGTCGCCACTGGCTGGACGGTATTTTCGCGACAAGGATCTGCCCACCGCCGGGAGACTCTCCGGAGCAGTCCAAGCCGCCGCCACCCTTCTCTGTAAAGCCATATGGAAAGGCAGAACCGGGTCAGTTGGGGGACCAACATCAAGGATGTCTGTCAGATCATCCTGCACAAATTCCCCTGGGGGAGCAGACCATCCCAAGTACTCAGAAACCCTAGCCATAAGGCGCCGGTACGAGGAATCAGCATGAGAGCCAGGCTCAGGCCTACAAAACTCCACCTCCGGAGAGGTGTCCAGTCCACTGGCATCATGCAGTGACTGTCTCAACTCGTCAAACTGACTATGGCCCGAGACAATTTCATCCGGAACCTGACTAGGAACCAGGCCATCAGAATCCTCATCCGCCTCTGAAATATAGTCCAGGTGGCGAAAAGAAGGCACTCGAGAGTGCTTGCTCTTAACCAGAGCCTTCCTAGGGGGTCCACCCGTGCCCTGGGGTACCTCCGACACGAAAGGCGTCGATGGCGTCGAGCGAATCGGCGCCAGCGTCGAGAGAACTGGCATCGGCGCCGAGAGGATCGGCGTCGAGGAAATCGGCGTCGACGTCAGATGCAGCGCCTCCAGAATCGGCGGCGTCGACACAGCCCTCGAGGCCGGAGCCCTGAGCGTGTCCCTCGACGACCTGAGCGTCGACGGCACCGATGACTTCCTCCGAGCCAGAGCCTCGAGAAAGCCTGTCGACGCCCTCGACGCCACAGACGTCGATGCCTTCTTCGAAGACCTCACAGGTGCACCCGGTCTCGAACGCGTCGAGGACCGGGACCTGGAACCGGTACGTCGAGAACGAGTCCCCTTGTCCGAACGGGACCTCTCCTGTGACTCGTGCCGACCACTCTTGCGAGCGGTGTCTCTCGACCTCACACGACCGACCCCACTCGGGGGCGCGGACGGCTGAGTACCCTGCGACTCAAGAATCGCCAGCATCTTCTTCCCGAAGGAAGCCCATTCCTCCGGCGTCGCACGGCTGGAGGGGTAAGCGACGTGCCGGGCAGAGCCCTCCGAAGAGGACCTGGAAGACGACCGGTGTCGGCGCTTCCGAGAATGCCTCGAAGAGGCTGAGGAGTGGCGAGACCGACTCCTAGAAGGAGACCCACGAGACTTCCGACGATGACACGGAGAGTCACCCCTCGAATCATCCGTCGAGAGCCCCGCAGACTTCGACTTCCGGACACCCGACCTACCGACAACTTCTTCTTACGTTGGCGTAAGGCTTTGGACGTGAGCGACTGGCAGTCGATACAGTCATCCGTGTCGTGGGCCTCCCCGAGGCACCAGAGGCAGGCGTCGTGCGAATCCGTCACCGACATCTTGGACCCACACTCCCCGCACTTCTTGAAACCCGGACGCGGGGTCGAAGACGAAGTAGACATCTTAAGAAGGATTTTCACAAACGAACAGGTTTCGAAGAACCGAAAGAAGAACAGAACTCCAAAGAGTCGAGGCGTTGAAACCGAGAAACACGAAGCAACACGTTCGCGGAAAAAACGGAACTGAGGCTATGGGCGTCGTGCGTCCTACTTATCACATCGGATGACGTCGGACATCGGAGGAGGTCCTCGACGACGGCGCATCGACGTCATCGACGCAGGACGCAGAAAAGTTTCCGAAGCAGCACAGCTGTGGTGATTACATGTCATAGATATGGAATACGTCGGAGGACCCAATCCCCTCGAATAGTTTTTTTAATAAATGTGTCATATGAGTAAATTGTGTTTTTAACCTAGCTGAGTAGGTGAAGATCTTTCGCAGCGACTCAGTCCACCTGCACTTTGTCCTCAGGTTGCGAAATAATTAACTGGGAGGCAGGGGTAGCCTGCAGCCTGTGTGTTTAGTATCCTTTAACGCTACTGCACAACTCTAAAGAAATTCACGTACTCATCCGCAGACAATTCAGAACTATGCCGTAAAAACCCCTGCCACACTTCCCAACACCATTCTGGTGGACATTATTAACATTCCCTGAATACTTTGCAATAACTGGACGCATGACAAAAGAAATCTAATTTTAGCCCTTTTACCATCTTGCCAACATTATACAAGGTGCTTGAAAAATAGAGATGAAGTAGCTCAAAAGGGGGGGATCACATACTGCACAACATTGAAGCAGAAATACAACCATCCACAGAAAACAAACATAATTGGTCTGGGCTTGCGACAACATTTTGACCGGAGACATCGCTAGACCTTTTTGTGGCCTTTTCATACCATGGACCAGGACATTCTGTTGTCCTTGCTTTTATGAACTACAAAGACAGTCCGTCGTTTTCTAGCTTCAAGATCAGCCTCAAGGCACACCTTCTCTTATTTGACCACCTGCTGGCATCCTATGACCACACGTCCGACCCCTCCAAACCGTCGTCATCATCAATAGTGGCCGGGACCTTTGTACGCATTTGTAAATGTGTATCCAGAATAGATCGTACCTACATTTAGCGCCCCTTTTAAATTGCACAGTGTATCCTAGCCAACCAGGATGCAGGAATTCCAGACATGTTAACTGGTAGGTGCATGGAATTTTGGCTGTCTTCTGGCTGGACCTACCACTCGTTCTCTGCACCGCATTCCAGCACCAAGCTCTCTTTGCTCCTGCCTCCATCTTGCTTGCTATTGTCTTCTCCACTTACGAGGTCGAGATAACCGCGTTGCCTCTCCTGGCCCTTCCGGTGCTCTCATCTCATAACTGTCGCCTGTGCCATCTTATTTATTGGCTCTATATGCTGTGCTGCGTCACCAATGAAACGCAGCACAGCACCTCTGTTCTTCTCATGCAGCTTTTGGAAGCCATTCTCAGATCTTCCACTGTTGAGTGCTAAACCCCTGAGCACCCTTGGGTTGGGAGGCGGGATTCAGCGCCACTAGGTGCCTGAAGCACGGAAAGTCGAGCTGAGCCTAAAATGCTTTTTTTCTCATAATATCCCTATTTACTGTCATATACTCTGCCACAACATTTTGTACCAATCATCTTGCATTTCACAGTAGACTTTCAATGGTGGCCAGATGCAAGCATGTCTTAAAGCTGGAAGGAACTCCACTTCTAGGTTATGTTAAATCAGGGGAGTTGCTAGGTCTGGAAAAGACCAGGGGCTATGCTGTTGTCGGATCTGTTGGGACTGGGGGCTAGCTCGTCTTTTGGCTGTAGCTCCTGAGATTCTATCCGGGGCTACAACCAAAAGATCAGGGGCTATAGCCCCCTTAGCCCCCCCTAGCAACGCCCCTGTGTTAAATACTGCTTTGTGTTTTTATACCGGCAAGAATGTGCCAGAGGCTTTTGCCAACAATGTTCAACCCATTCATGAGACAAACTTGACTGGCAGTTTGGTCGATAATGCCACAGGCAGCGGACGGGGGAAAAAAGGGCTTCCTTCCTCCTACGTCTTCATCAGCGCTCAGCTGTTTTGATGCAGTGAATCACAACCGTCTGCTTCCACATCTGGTCACAGCATCTGGAGTACGCAAAGAGGAGCTGAGGTCACTTGAACATTTTCTGGGTGACGGTAGCCTCATATTCAGCTGGGCAGTCACCAGTCTTATTCTGTACTCACGACAGCTCACCCACCTCCTTCCAGCATCTATCTGCGACCTGTTTTCTATTAATTGCATACAATATATAAGCTACATTGCCATGCCTATGCTGATGATACCAATAGATGCAATTTCTTTCTGAGTGCCCCAAACACCCTGAGAATCTTGGCTGTTACTATGAGTTTAATAAACTACCGATGGTACTCAGTTCGCTACAAGTCATCAGGTCTTGGTCAGAGTACCAGATGCTGGAAGGTTCTCTCTCCTTTACAGGTCATCCCTTATTACCCCTCTTTCTGCTGTTCTGCGGTGAGGAATAGGAGTCCCAGTTGCACCGGCCTAAGCATGACCCCATAGAATAGGTTGGATACTAAAGCCACATTTTGCTGTTGCACTTTCGATGCCCTATTGTGGAGGGAGCACAACTTGTGTGTTGATTATGCAAATGCTTTGTACACAGGCCTCCTTCCAAAATATATCACTGACTTGCAAAAGATCCAAAACAATGTTCTAAAACGTGTGTGTGGGTTCAAAAGAAATGGTTCAAGATTATTATCGTGAGGTACTCGACCATCCACACGGGAAGAGAGTGCTTGTCTGGGCTTTTTTTTGTTTAAAAGAATGAATGATGGGGCCATTCCCGTGCACATTTCCACACTCAACGCAGAGCAGAAAAATAGTCATGTACTCTGGGAGGACACAGTTTACCAGCACTGCCCTCCCCTGCCATGTGAAACTGACACCTGACAGCTGTGGGCACATCAAAAAGCCTTTGGCCATGGGTAGCCTGATTAGAATTTCAAGGCCCCATGACTTTGCAGCTCCATTGTCAAACCTTGCTTGTGGCAGCGATTACTGAAGAATGTTAATTAGCAGGGAAGGCCTGGGTGCAGGAAGTGATAATGGAGACCAGATGGCAACACCCCTTTGTAATGCAATGTGTCAACTTGGTGCTAACACCCCTCCTTGGTGAAAGGGCAGTGAATGTCCTGTCTGTAACCACTCCTTTCAGAGCAGAGAAGTATGTGAATTGTAGGAGACGCAAGTCTGCATGCAACCCCCCTACTTCAAAGGAGGTCCATGTTGTGATCAAGCACTGCATAGGGCTCAGTTAATTAGGGAGACACTTTGATGTACAGCAGACAGCAAGATGGGTGGGACTAGGAAGTATATGTTGTCATCTTTCCCCTGTCTGTTGCCCAGCACCCTGGTTCTCACCCGAGGCATCACTGAAGATTGTTGGTAGAGACCCAGGATTAGCTCACTTAAGTTAGGCTTGGCCTACACCAATCCCTGGGCCCCGTTTGACTTTAAAAGAGGGCTGAGACCCTCACTGATCAGATCAACTGAAGACTTTGCAAGGAGTAAGGACTAATTTGGACCTGAGCTGAAGGTACAGTCTACCTTACATCTTCTGCCAGTGAAGGAAGGCCAGGAGTTCCATGAGGGAAGCAGGATCCCTCCCCTAAAAATCTCCCAGGGAACAGAGGGAGATACCTAACCCAGAGAACCCATCCAGCAGCTCCAGAACCGTTACCCAGCCAACACACAGCGTGACCTGCTAGGTTCTGACAGCAAACTTCCCAGGTTGTAAGTGCCGGAGAGTTGCTGGACAAAGGACAAGGCTGTTGCCTGCTAACACCCTCTTGAGCTTTGGGCCGTCCGCCTTGAAACGATACGAGCCCTGTGAAGAAGCTAAGAGGAGTGCCACACAAGCATCATCCAGCATCCATCTTTTCAAGGACAGTTTCGAGACAGTCGAGTCCTCGAACCGCATCTGGCTGCACCGCTGACTGTTGTCACGCCCCAGTCACCAGAGCCGTCCGAGACGCCTCAACCAGCATTCCAGATCCGCCAACCAACACAGAGACAATGATTCTTGTCCCTGAGCCGCTGCGCCAGACAGCTTGCAGTCGTCCGTCCATCCTTGCTTGCCGAACTGCCTACCGGCTGGTACCCGCAGCTGTCTCCCGCCACTAACTCTGTCTCGAGGGCTGTAAAGCACCCTGGAACTGCCTCAACACTGTCGAGCACCGAGAACTTCTTCAGAACCAGGTACATTATGGTTCTGCCACCATGGTCTTTCTCTGAAGCCCCCTAGAGACAGTTACAACCCTTTGCCCCTCTGGTGTTGAAACCAAACAACCTTGAACAGTAAGACTGATTGCTTTACCAACTACCCTCCTGTCAGTATCCACAGTGCATCCCTTTCCTTTGTGAAACCATCTGTCCTCTGTGTTACTTTACAGTGTGGGTTGTAATTGTAGTGTGCTAGAACTGTCTGTTGTAGTAATAATAAAGTAGATCTTTTTATACAACCTTGATTGGACAGTCCTTTTTATAAATTGGGTAATAAATGTATTTTTGCTGTGTTGCAACTAACTAACGATCCACGACCGTGCAGAGATAAGCCTGCCGTTCTGTCCACGTTACCAAAATTGGACTAGGAGGTCTTATAATTTACTTGTATTCCAATCTGTTTGGACCCCTTCTGGTGCACTAGAGGTGTGGGGTTCATTGATGGTTTAGAAACCGATATTCATCCTTGGTCTACTGGTGCCCAAGAAGTTGATTCGTCACAATTACCATGAATTCAAATTCTTTGTGGTAATTAATTCGTTGTAATTATAAAAAAAAGAAAAAAATTGAATTCTTTGTTATGCAGGGTTCCCACCTTCCCCCTTCACTACCGCCCCTACCGCAAACCCTATCCACGCACCTTATACTCCCTAACCCTTAAATGCATGTACAGAATTACTTCGCCACAAAGTAATTCTATGTAATTACAACCAAGTAAAGTACCTCAAAGTAATTTACTTCGTTAAAAGAGCAGCAAACCAAAGAAACATTATTTTGGCCCGTAGGCTTTCCCGCCTTTCGTATCAGTGGCTCAAAATCCTACTGCCTTAGTAGGGTCCTTGGACTGTGTTCAGGAAATCTCGTTACAATTCAATCTTTTAAATGCTAAGTCCCTGGTGGTTGTCTTTTCAGCATCTGAGGCGCTCAGCTGTGGAATGCCCTTGTGGCGACCGGAAGAAGAAAACCTTTCACATTTCATTTAATAAAGTTCTTAAAGATCACATTTTGGATACATCCCTAATCCCACCTTTTGTGAGTAGAATACCAGTACCAACGGGCTCAATGCTTTAGAAATGATCCAACTCACTACAAAAATGCTGATGGCAAACAGATCTGTGTCACGGCTGATGGAGGGAATGGCATTGTAGGTACCAGCAACCAGTCGAAGAAAGCAAATTGGCCTCAATTAAATGCAAATAAAACCAGTGCCATGCTGTTCGAGTCTGAAACCTTGACCAACGCACTGGACTCATTTCGTCTACATTTGCTTGTGAAAGAGATTATTTTGAAAATCAAGGAAAAGAATTTGGGATTCTGAAGCAACAGAACTGCCCCTGAACGCTCACGGTGACTCTGCAACAAAAGTGAGTTTTTGTGATATTGTCAGGATACACTACTTATTTTGCACGTTTATAGCAGCGCACCTAGCCCAGAGGCGCTAGTTACAGTTACAAGAAGGTTACAGAGAGGTACAAGACATTGGGCCTCATTACGAGTCCGGCAATAACCGAGCTGGAAAAACCAGAAGGTTACCGCTGGACTCATATTACCATTCCGCCTCCGTGATTCCCGGAATCAACGGGGCATTACAACCCCGGTGACCCGGGACTTCCAGAGGCGGAATTCGGTAAATCCTCATTCCCAGGAAGTCCCATAGGACTCAATGGGAATGGGGAAGTGGAAACACTGGCACCATCTCTTGATGGGGCCGGTGTTTCCATGTCCACCTGCAGGCGGGTGGTGTTAAATCCGCCAGGTCAGACCTGGCGGGAGTGACACCTCCCGCCTGTAGGGCTCGAGATCAGCCGGTCCAGAAAGAACGGTGGTGGCGGATTTACCACCACCGTTCTTTCCGGACCGACTGACTGGTAATGAGGCCCATTGAGACTTAAATCTGCAGAATATTCTTTGAAGACATACCCCGTTTATTGTAGCATGGTGAGCGTGCGGGATCACAGTAAAACATACACGGGGAACAGTAATACAGTAGGCCGCAAAGGGCCATTGCTTCACTAGTCTAGGATGTGAGATATGCAAAGTGTGCAGTGGGGAAGGCCAGATGGCGCTGCACCCCACCTTTTAGGAAATATCTCCTAGCCCTATGTCTAGAGAGTGAAGGTAAGGCTAAACCAAGGCAAGCAGGAACTCGTTAAGCCTTTCCGGACTTTCCTTCCCAAAGCAATGGTTAAGAGATCTAGGCCAACTTTGAGGAGGGGAGCAGGGTCAAGTGTGACAGTGAATAAAGGAACTTCCATCGAGCGATATATGAAAACATATATTAGATCTTGTTAAAGGCAAGTCAAGTTTTGATGCAGGTTAGTAATTTAGGTTTTGAAAGTGCCTAAATGAAGGAGCGTTTTAAGCTCTTTCACACATCAACCGAGTGTCCAAGCTCAATCATGGCCGTAGGTTACCAGATTTGTCATATGGTGCCACGAGGGGCCATTAGAACCTTTAGGCACCCAGTCATGATACACTCTCTTATGGGCAACAATGGAAGAGACAGGCCTGCTCCTGAATGGCTGGGCGGCATACATGTTATAATGTTGCATGGTCCCCATTGACTGAGAAGCATAAAGGTTCTTTGGCTGCATGATCCCCGATAGTAAGTGCAGGTCCGAATGTTAGAGATGTGCCAATGTAACAGATCGGCCCTTGCCTTGGGATCACTCATTGAGTGGGAACCTTGCGTCCGCGTGTCTTCCGAAATCTTTGACTAATGGCAATCAAGCTAACACTTATTTATCATAGACTGAGATCAACAGTGGTGGTTCTGGGAACTGCTGGGTCTGAGGTGCGGTGCAGCAAATTGTTTCACTGGAAATGCAACACTGCCATTGGAAGGAGCAGACTGTGTCTACAGAGGCAGCTCATGTAGAAGATGTACTCTTTGAAGTACTGATGTCCCTTGTGGGTTTCATCCAGGTTGTAGCTACAGTATTCCTTTGTAGTTGCTGCAGGCTTCAATCTGTGCTAGTTACCAGTGCCCTTGGAGTTAAGCTCTTCCACATCCTTTTGTTGGATCCATGCAGGGACGGGTTGATAAGTATTCATAGGGGGCTTGCATATGAGGTGGTCCCGCTGGATCACGGCAGGGGAGCACCTTGGTCTCCCTTGGGCAATTGACAGAGATTCCCTGTCGGGTATGGCATTGGCAGGTTGCAGGTTCACCCATGGCCACTTCACAATCCTACTTCAGGTTGGTGCCTCCACCGATGCTTCAGAATTCCTCCCAATATGTTGCTAAGAAAACCCAAACTTCATTTACTTCCTTGGATCATTTCCAATATTCTGGTGGCGGCCCAATCAGTGGGGGTATGGAGGGCACCACAGTAAGCTTTTGCATGCATCATGTTTCTCTTTCTCTAGGTGTGGAATCTTGCTTGAACCCCAGATCATCCACTCGCAGGAACAATGTCTGGCTGTGGGGCTCGGTTCAAGAGTCATGCAAGGGCCACTTGATAGACACACCTCGGGATACAGCAGGTGGTACCCCACTAGTAACAAATGCTGCCACCAATCAGTGGGCCCCACACAGGCAGCTGTGCTAGTACATTTGCACAGGAAATGTCAGTACTTCGTGCATATTTAGGGTCTCTCAAGGACGTAGTTAGCATTAGATTAGATAGCATCAGACGAGATCCTATCAGGAAAAAAAAGTCAGGTGTTAATATCAAAAATATACAGCTTTCGCCAGAGAAGCATGATTGGTCTTTCAATTTCACAATACCATTCCAGGAAAACTTGCTAATGACAAACGCCCCTATTGGTTGACAGCCAAGGGTTCTAAATCCAGAAATTAAATGTACCTCAGGCCTACAGAAGACTGTTTTAGATGAATTCTGGTTATTTCACAGGCTACTTATGGCAGCCATAATACCACACAAAGTTGGATTATTTACCCACAAACTCAACCTTGGCCCTGGACTGGATTGCCTTGTAACCAAGGTCAAACGTACAAGCCAAGCCATCATCTATGTTGGAGCACTCTGACTCTCTTTGAAGTGCTGTTGTTAACGATGGTGACATTAGGTGTTAGTGCTTTCAGAGTCCATGTACCTATTTGGGATGAGCTCCAGTGATTAGGACCCGCTCCCCCGAAAACCAAATGCCATTTAATCAATGCCTACCTCTTCGCGTAATGGTCCCCTGATCCGCCCAGCTCTGTTTTGTTCTCAGTCCTGATGCCTCACGCCTGGAGATGGCTTGTCCCATAGCTGTGCCGAATGGCCTTACTCGCTCACTCGTAATTCTGCACAGCTTCCTGCCGTACATAGACCGGAGCAAAGCAACCGCACATCATTGACTCCCCATTTAGCCACTGCATCATGACATGTACCCCTAAAGGAGGTTTAATTAAATGTACCACATTAACCCAAGAAGCCAAACAGGTGCTTTATGGACTCCTCAGCAGAAGCTGCTGGCTTAGGTTAACAGGGATTGAAGTCACTTTGAAAAATGAGCCTTGTGTTTGCCCATTTCAGAGGGGGCAGTGATGCTATGCATTTCCAAAGTCTTTTGCCACAGATCGCAAGTCTGCTCAAGCTCCCAAATCACACCAGTTTGTCAGGTACACCTTGACTAGGCATTGGCTGTGAACATGCTCGGAGGCCGGGCCCCAAACCTTTCAAGGTAGCACTGTACACATAGATAAATACATCCATATGAAGGCAATAGGCAGGGCGCGCGGGCCTGGCGCAGTGGGAGGCCCACCCAGCCGCCTGGCAAGGAGCTGATAAAGTCTGAAGTGATCCATCACCCTCCCAGAACACTCTACAGCAAGGGCAGAGTGGCCTCCGATGAGAGGCTCTTAATATGCCCAGTCCATCGTGCCTAAGGATTCAAGGCCAGCTTATTTTGGTGGGTCCTTATATGGGCAGAGAGTTGCCCGTGAGAAAGTCCTTCCTTCCCTTACGCCCGGTGCGGTGGCAGGGCAATACTAATCACCATCCAAGGGACACCACTAGCAGTGGGGCCGATGGCAAATCGCTCCGAGACACGACATGGCTAATCCGAGCAGCAAATGTAACGGAAAACGAATCCACAGTACTGATGGTACTGGTGGGCAGCGGGTGGCAAAAGGTACATTTCCTTATGGCAGCAATTGTTCCTGCACCGTCCGGCCTGCCTACCTTTAGGAGAATGGGTTTCCAAATGGTGGTGGGGGGGGGGGGGTGATACAATGAAGCCAGTTTTGTCACTTCATTTAGGAACAGAACAGGGTCTGAGTTCTGCTGCCATATTGCATGAAGTGGACTTTTTAAATGCTTTGTCGGGCACGAATCTCCTTAAGAGGGTGATGTGATAGGCTAGATGCAGCATTAGGCCCCCTCATCGTCCACACAATGTCATTGACATCAAATCATTGGCACGTGACTCCCCTTGCCCTGTTACACTCCTTGATGGGTCCTTTCATCCCCAGAGCCATCCTAATGGGAAACAGCTATTGCATACAACATTTCCAGTCAGTGCACATGAGTGTGCACAGGAAATCAGGCCCTCGTCAGTTCGCGCATGCAGGTAAGGGGAATATGTGGGAAGGGGGCTGCAGACAACAGTGTAAGGCGATGATGATATGATATGGCATTGAAACACGCCTATACACAAGTGTTTCAAGGCGTGACGAGGCAAGGAAAGGGGAACAGAGAGAGGACAGAGACAACAATCTTACTAGGCCAAGTGACATTGACATCGGGCAAGTGCAGGGGAGGCGCGAGGGGAGGTGAAAAGTGCCAGAGGAAAGGGGAGGGGGCAGTACTGTACATGTGATCAAAATAATAAGAAGTGCGGCCAGCAGGTGGCAGGTGGAAGGGTAAGTACAGACAGCAGGTGCCCAAAAGCGCAGGTAGTGGGACTGTAGGGTTAAGGATACAGACACAAGTGCAAGGATTGCCGGGAGGTAGTGCGGGTGTGCAACTGGGTGGGCAGGGACCTGGGCCCGAAATCAGAGGGTAGCCAGGTGACCAGTGCAGTATCAGACAAGAGATCGATCAGCAGGGGAGAGGAAGAGAGAAGGCAGAAGCAAAGAAGAAGGTCTTGAGATGGTTCTACACAAGTTTCAGAAAGGCAGGGAGGCTGTTCCAGATGGAGGCCCCAGCCGAAGAAAGAGATCTACCACCAATGTGCTGCTTGGAGAAGCGACTGATCATGAGGGAGTTGGAGGTGGATGAGCGAAGAGCTCGAGTAAGAAGGTATTTACGAAGAGAGATTTGGAGGTATTGAGGACCCAGGCACCAGAAGGCCTAGTGGACAATGCAGAGGGTCTTGAACTTAATCCTTGCATCAACTTGGAGCCAATGCAGAGATTTCAGTGCTGCAGAGATACGATGCCTGGGCTTGAGGCCAAGGACAAGTCTTGCAGTCCTGTTATGGATGAGTTGCAGAGGGTGGAGAGTAGAAGCAGATTTAGAAAGAGGCTGTTGCAGTAGTCCAGCCTATAGAGAACCAGAGCTCTAGAGACAGTGAGCTTCTGGGGGAAGGGGAGGAAAGGAAGAACACCTCTGAGGAGGTGCACTTGGTAGTTTGACTTAGAGATGTCAGAGATGTGAGGAGAAAAGGAGAGTGTGGAGTCGAAGATGACCCCGAGGTTCTAAGCCTCACAGGTGGGAGCAGGAGGAGGGCCAAGGGAGGCCGGCCAAAGAGTGACAGCAAAGGAAGGTGCAGGTGTGCCGATGAGGAGAATCTCCGTTTTACTGGCATTAAGGCAGAGATCGCCGGCGTCACACCACTCATGTTTAGCCCACAAACAGTCAGAGATGAGAGAAGGAGAAGAGGTGGCAGAGGGGGGCCTGAAAATGAGCTGAGCGTCATCGGCATAGCACTGAAAGTTGGAGCATAGAGTGGCAATGCGGTGGCTGAGAAGTGCCAGGTATTGGTTGAACAGCCAGGGAGAGAGGTTAGACCCCTGGGGAACACCACAGGTAGAGAGTGAGATAGAGGAAAGAAATGACCCAATTTGGACCTGGGAGGATCGCTCAGTGAGGAACGAGGTCAGCCAGGCCAGGGCCTGATCGGTGAAACCGAGGTTATCACGGAGGTTATTGAGCAGGATGGCATGGATGACTGTGTCAAAGGCATAAGAGAGATTGAGTAAGGTGAGGACAGAGGGGAGATTAGAATCAAGGTTAGAGAGCAGTTCTTCACGGATGTTCAGGAGAGCAGTTTCTGTGCTTGGGCTGCTCTGAAGCCAGAGTGATGGTCATGGAGACAACCAACAGATTCAGCGTGAAGATTAAGATGGGAGATGGCCAGCTTTTCCATGAGTTTGCCTAGGAAAGGAATGATGGGGACAGGAGAGGTAGAAACTGCAGCAGGATTGGCAAGCTCCTTGCAGATATTAAAGAGTTCGGCTGTTAGATGCCGCAGAGACAAGGGCTTGGATGTGGGCTCTCTTCTTAGTGCGGACAAGAGAGTAGGCCAGTTTGTCAGAGGATGCGCAAGAAGCTAGCCATTTCCTCTCAGCCACCCTGCAATTGCGTTTAAGTGTAAGGAGGTCAGAGTCATACAAGGAGTTGCACTTGGCTTTGAGCTTCAAGCAGATCCTCATGACAGGAGCAAGAACATCAAGAGTATCAGAGATAGAAGAGTGGAGCATGGAAAGGGCTGTGTCAGGATGTGAGTCAGCCAGAGGGGTCGGAGGGGAGAGAAAGTGCCAGGGAAAGCCTCAACTGACTCAGCCTTCATGGGTCGGATGACCGAGAAGGTAGGTGACAGTGCTGGAGTGAGCTTGGCCTGAGGAGTAGAGAGGGAGAGATGGGAGCAAAGGAGAAAGTGATCACTCCAAGAGAGAGGAGTGATGAGGGGGATAGAGAGGGGGAGGTCTGAGGAGATCAGAACATCCAGAGTGTGCCCTGCAGAGTGAGTCTGGCCAGAGGGGAGAATAGAAAGATATCTGTAAAGGAGTCTGCAGGGTAGGCCAGATCAACAAACCCAGAATTTAAGCATCGCTCTGGGGAAAGGAAAGTGGGTGGGTGGGGCTATGGGTGCTAGCGAAGTAGTAGAGGGGCTGTGAGGGGAAGACCCCTGATTAAGAAAATGAAAAGGGGCTTTTGTCAGCGCAGAGTAGTCGACTGTTTAATCCTGCCCAGCACTAGTGGATCAGACCCTTTCAATGTAAATTCTTGATGTCAATTAGGAGGCCATGGGGATGAAGTATCGATGTAGAATAGGGGTGGGGAGAATACATGTGGGGAAGAGTGGACATTGCTAGCTGCTAGCTGCTATTTACCACTGTATCTGACTGTAGGGCCCAAGGTGATGCACTCAGATTGCTAGTAGTGTTCTGAATTCACCTATTCCAACAGCCAGAGGTCTGAAGCAAGGCTGTTTACTAGCTTCAGCCTTATTTAATTTCTTTATTTCAGACATCCAGCATAGCTTTAGTAAATTAATATCTGACTCCCCAAGACTGATGGGAAGTCAGATTCAATGCCTATTGTATGCGGACGATATGGTTTTGATGTCACACACTCCTAAAGGTCTACGCTTGTTACTCGGTGCCCTTGATATATATGTAAGAACAAACGGCATAACAATTAACATTACCAAGACAAATGTCGTTCAATTTGGCACTAAGAAACAAAGTCTAGCTCAACATCAGTGGCCTCTCCAGGCAAGCAGAATTACCATCACCAATACCTATGTATATTTAGGCCTCCTCATCTCTAATTTGTGTGCCCATGACCAGTACAATAAACGAGGGCTTCACAAACTCCAAATGTGTATCTCACAAGCTAAGATCATCAAGGCGAGATATTGTAAATTTTCTCTTTTACCCATTGTTACATACTATAAACAGAAACTCGTACCTGTTATTCTGTATGGTGCAGAATGCCTTCTAAATCAAACAACAACAGGGATCACCAATACTATATCCAAGTATCTATTGAACTCTATGGATACCTTCCCGAAAGCATGGCGACAAAAAATCCAGTCAATTATAAAGAAAGCCCTGATACATCCAACCTTACTGTTAGAAAACCCAGGCAAAGCAAGATCAAAAATCTGGGAAGATGACTGGATTCGAACACGCTTGCCATGTACAAACTACAAACATTTTGAAGCTTGTCCATTTGAACTCAAATCCTATAATAAGGTGGCCGACTATATGGTGAGATCTCCTAACCCAAACCACCGGAATGGATTCATGAGGTTCAGATTAAATCTGTGGCTGACCAACGAGGTGGCGAATCAGCGGGGCAATGGTGATAGCCAATTACCCTGCCGATTCTGCAGTCAACAACCAGAAACTCTTCGGCATTTATGTACAGAATGTTCTAGCCTACTACCATTCCGCTGCACCCATTTTGAACCTTTGTTTGTGGCCCAAGAGATCTTGACCTCAGAAAAGCTATGGGTCGCATTATTTCATACTAATAGAAAAGCAGTGAGATATGCCGTAGCCAACTATTTACAGCAGCTCAAAATTCCGATGTATGCACTGTTAAGAAATTGAATTACGAGTAAGTTTGTGTAAAATTTACTAATGAAACTCTATGAAGAGTATTGTATTAATCTGTCTTATCTGCAAAAGATTTAATTATTTTTTTGCTATTTATTTTTCTTAGTATACTTGCTAAGTATGTAAATTGTTCTAAATTTGTATACAAGGTTTTTAATTCTCTTAAAAGTTGAAAGGTCTAGATTGCGATGAAGACCAAAACAACTACGAATAAAAAAAAAAAAAAAAGAATTCACTACCTGTACAGTCAAACCCACTGGCCCAAAACTCTACATTTTATGCTATTTGTCCTCATGTGCAAGATCTGAGTGCATAACTGCATTTCGGAGTAATACCAGGTGGCACCAGGCAGTGATCTCAAACATTCTAATCCCTCATCCTCTCTGTCTAACACCGGATCGCAAGTACCCTAATCTAGCCAAAGCTTGGTTGGTGGCACTGGGGCTTCCATGCTGAATCTGAAAATTGACCTTTTCTGATGATAACCAACTTCACCCTCCCCCTGCCTTTATAGGCTGTTGCAAACCATATCCCCTCGTTTCCCCTCATTCATATCATAGTACTGGGGAGAGGAAGAGCTGACTAGGAGTAGTACACACTAACTTGTCATTTCACAACTCTGGTACTGAGACGAAGAAGAGGCCTGAGGACTGTTGTGAAGGTCAGGCATGTCCCAATAACTATCGTCATGCAAGTGGAACTAAGTACTTACACGTGGAACCTGTTAAATGGTTGCAGGTGTATAATAAGAGAAAGGAGCAGCAGAGGAGAGAAGCAGCTGGGCAGGAGAGCGTGGCAATCCGGGGTGGAAACAGTAGAATATGGGCTGGTGAAAAGGACACAGACTGCAAAGACGCCAGAGCATGACCCAAGAGGGTCTAAAGCTGTGCAGAGCCCAATGCGCTGTGTTCCCCGTTGGGAGTGGGGTAATACAGACGCTTCCCTGATGCCGCTGACCACTGCTGGAAGGTCGGGAGTAAGCAAACACTGTTCGCAGGAGCTTCCCATGAGTGAGACAGGAGCCATCGAGAACCGAGAGCGAAACCAGAGCACCCAGAGGAGAGGCCGCAAACTGGTGAGTGAAGGGGAAGAATCACTCAGACTCAGGTGCTCCAGGGGCATGGTATGTAACGGCGGATGCTAGTTAAGCAAGAATATATGAAAAGAGGTTGGGAGACCAAACGTGAATCATTGAATACGGAACAAGTTGCCAAGCACATACTAAGTTTTGAATGCTGACCAATGGGTCTGGAGACCAAATATTAACTATTGATTACCAAACAGGTTGCTAAACATGTAATGAGTTTTGAATGCCGAACTGAGGAAAACAGAATATCGCACGAATGAAGCAGAAAGTGATGTGCATTTGTGAACTAAATTAATTTAAAGAGACAGCATTTGCAAACAAAGTTAAATGAGTGAAAAGCAAAACACTATTGGCTAGTGTGAAAAAAAGGGGTTAACCAGAGGAAAATACCACATAGGACAGTGTGTGAGAATCATATATTGGTAAAAGCAAGAAGCCAATAACGGTGAGCCAGAAGCATATTTGGATTTATGACATAGATGCAAAAAGGAAACCTGTGTTGTCATGGAAGTGTTGTAAAGCACGATGGGTTATCGGTTGTGGGACCTGCAATCGGTAGACTGTGTGGTCCAACAAATACACCTAGACTGAGGAACCCTTTCTTGAATTAAAAAAAAGGGAAGACAAGAGGCTGAGGTTGATCAGCCTAAGATTGTTCAAGTGATATAAAGAAAAGGCAAACTACGCAAGTTGATTTGACAGTGAATTTGAAGCCAGAAGAGTTGCCTACTTGAGGCAAGGTACCACAAGACCTTTTGTGTGGAACTGTGTTGACCTTGGGGAAGGCCATTTTGTTGGAAATGTCTTGACCTTGGGGAATGGAGCGAAGAGCCTTTTAGGAGCCGGAAGCAGCTCAGAACCTTCGTTTGAACACTGTTTCTGTGGTTGCTGACATCCCTACACATTGTTTAGCTTTAGTTGCGAGGGCAAGTACAGGTTTTGGACACAGACAGACTTAAATTGAACTAATTGAACTAACTGACTCAGACTATCCTTAGTTTATTTAGGTAGTGAAATTGCACCTTAGCATAGGGCAAGTTAGGACTTCTACCATTCAGACATTTGAGTTAATAAAGATCTTTTATTGGACTTTTGAATCCGTTGTCTGTCTTACTTCAAGATGCCTTCACAAATGGTGTCAGAGTGGGATGCGGCTCAACCGATACAAAATCGAGGATCCTAGATTTTGAGAAGGTAATTACCAGGGCATCAGACCCATCAGTAGCCACAAAGGGCTATATTGGGTTTGATATTTGTAGCAGTAGGGGCAAGTTAATTTCCCCAGGTGAAAGGCGACGGATACCCGCTGATCTCATACTGATTCCATCCTCTGATACATATATTACACTCGCACCCAAATCTGGGCTGGCATGGAGGTTTGGAATTGATGTATTAGCCGGAGTTATAGACCCAGACTTTAGCGGTGACGTTAAGGTTTTGTTGCAAAATCACGGGAAGGATCCCTTCCAAATCCATCAAGGGGGAAAGCTGCTCATGGGGTGCTTTAGAAAGCTATGTTCCCTAGGGTTAAGGAGGAATCTGGGAAAAGGGAACAGATAGGAGTACTCAAGGTTTTGGAGAGGCAGATGAAATGCCCGATAGCCCTTCCAACACTGGACCCAGCAAAGCTAAAGAGGAAGAACCCGAGACACTTCCAGACCTAGCCTTTGCCCAAAGGAATGACCCCTTATTGGATGAGGAACAAGTTACTTACCTGTAACTGTTGTTCTCCAGCATGGGTCTGGCATGGATTCACATGCTCATGAATATTCCCCGTCGTCAGGCTGGGAATCCTCGGTAAAGAAAAATCAGTATCAGTTTCGTTTCAGATCTGTCTTTCGTAGTGGTAACCAATCACTGACCTCTGCGTCATACTGACCACAGCCAATGACTGCCATCTCCCTAAGCCCCGCCTCTGGCAGCCATCTTCAGATTTGGTAGCACGCGAAGTGGCAGTATGACCAAGTGAAGAGCCGCAGAGGGGTAGGCAGGAGGGTTTGCATGTGAATCCATGCCAGACCATGCTGGAGAACAACAGTTACAGGTAAGTAACTTGTTCCTTCTCCAGCATGGGGTCTGGCATGGATTCACATGCTCATGAATAAAAGAATACCTAGCAGTACACACATGCACAACCACGGGAGGTGGCAACCGGCTCAACATTAAGCAATACAACAACTCAACATTAAGCATCTCTTACCTTCTCACCAGGCTCACTCACCTTAGGCGAACAGGTTGCGCAGCACTGCTTGGCCGACCCTGGACTCCTCCCTGGAATCCCGGTCGACGCAGTAGAATTTCGTGAAGGTGTGCGTCAACCTCCACGTAGCAGCCCTGCAGATGTCCAGCAGGGGCACACCAGATAGGAACGCCATGGTAGCTGCGATCGCTCTGGTGGAATGGGCTCTCGGACGGCCAGGCAGCGGTCGGTTTACCAACCGATGACAGTACATGATACAGCCGGAGAGCCATCTGGAAATGGAAGCCTTTGAGAGAGCCTTCCCCTGATTGACAGGTCCAAAGTTCACAAAAAGTTGTGACGTCTTCCGAAAACTCTTTGTGCGGTCCACGTAGAACTTCAGCGCTCTAGCCACATCCAGCGAGTGCAAAGTCCTTTCAGCCGGCAACGAAGGCGACGGGAAGAAAACAGGCAACACCAAGGGTTCATTGAGGTGGAAGTCCGACAGAACCTTGGGCATGAAGGAGAGGTGCGTCCTGAGCACTACCCTCGTGTCGTGAAAAGTCAAGTACAGGGGCTTGCAGGAAAGGGCCTGGATCTCTCCCACCCGTCATGCGGAGGCGATGGCCACAAGAAACGCTGTTTTCCACGACAAGAACTTCAACGGAGCTGAGTGCCGAGGCTCGAACAGAGGTCCCATGAGCTTGGTCAGCACCACGTTGAGCTCCCACGCCAGGGCCGGAGCCTTCACCGGCGGGAACGATCTGAACAGTCCCTTCATGAATTCTTTCACCAGACGATGAGACCACAAAGACGTCCGTCCCGTGGTTCTGGTGTATCGGGAGATCACAGCAAGATGACTCTTGATGGAAGCGTGCGCCAGTCCAGCCTTGGCCAGCGTCAGTAGGTACGGCAGTACTTGAGGAGCCGTAATCCGTAGAGGGTTAATCTTCTGTGCGTGGCACCAGACAGAGAACCTCTTCCATTTGTGTCCGTAGCATTTAAGAGTTGAGGACGCCCTGGCCTTTGCTAGAACCTCTCTGAAGTCGGCCGGTATGTCGTAACCTCCAAACTCTAAAGCCGCAGGAGCCAGGCCTGCAAGTTCAGCGACGTGGTGGGTCGTGATGGAGGATGGCGCCTCCTTCCCTGGAGAGAAGATCCGCGTCCACTGGCAGCTTGATTGACGGGGACACTGACAAGTCCAGAAGGTCCGGGAACCATATCTGCCTGGGCCACGCAGGTGCGACGAGGATCATCCTGCACCGTGACCTCTTGAGCTGGTTGATGAGCCGGATCAGCAACGGCAATGGAGGGAACGCGTATAGGAACAGACCCTCCCAGGGGAACGAGAAAGCATCGCCCATGCTCCTCGGCTGGGGAAACCTGCTGGCGAACCTCCGGCACTTGGAGTTCATCGCCGTCACGAACAGATCGATCTGGGGGGTGTCCCACCGTCGGAAGAGGCAGTCCACTAGATCCTGTCGTAGTTCCCACTCGTGGCACGAGCGCAGCTCTCTGCTGAGCGAGTCGGCGATGGTGTTTTTTATTCCTGCCAGATGAAACGGCACCAGAAACATCCCTTGGGCGACGGCCCAATGCCACAGATCTTGCGCCTCCGTGGACAGGGCTGGGGATCTGGTACCGCCCTGCTTCCTGATGTAGAACATGGTGGTGGTGTTGTCGGTGAAGATCCTCACCACCTTGCCCTTGAGGGACGGAAGAAAGGACCTGAGGGCCCAAAACACTGCACAGAGCTCCAGGACGTTGATATGGAGGGACTTCTCCGTCGGCAGCCAAAGGCCTCTCGCCTGCAGATTTTCGGTGTGCGCTCCCCACCCTTCCAGGGAGGCATCCGTGGTCACTGTCTTCTGGTGGCCCGGGGTCTGGAAGTCCATGCCCGCCATCAGATGTGCGCGGGTGCCCCACCACCGGATCGCTCGTCGGAAGCTCTCGTCGAGTGTGATCCTGTCCTCGAAGCTGCCCGTCGTCTGGATCCAGCGAGCGTCCAGGAACTCCTGTAATGGGCGCATCCGAAGCCTGCACAGGCGGATGAGATAAATGCAAGAAGACATCATTCCGAGGAGGGATTTGATGGACCTCACCCTGGCTGCGTCCGCAACCAGCATCCGCTGCACCTTGCCCAAGATGGCCCTCGTCCTTTCCTCCGACGGAGAGGCCAGAAGCGCCACTGTGTTGAGTTTCGCTCCCAGAAACAGTGCGTCTTGCGCGGGCACCAGGTGGGACTTGGCGTAGTTTATGGAGAATCCCAGGTCCGTGAGTAGTTGGACGGTCCTCGCTGTGTGCTCCGCGGCGAGCTCCCTTGTCTTTGCTCAGATGAGCCAGTCGTCCAGGTAGCGGTAGACGTGGATCCCCTCCAAGCGCAGCCGCGCCGCCACCGGTGCGAGGCACTTGGTGAACACCCTGGGTGCCGACCTCAATCCGAAGGGAAGGGCTCTGAACTGGTAGTGACGCCCTTGGACCACGAATCTGAGAAACATTCGGTGTCCCTTTAGGATGGGGATATGGAAGTAAGCATCCTCCAAATCCAACGACGACAGGAAATCGCCCTCCTCCAGCTGACCCAGGACGTGCTGGAGGGTGACCATCCGGAACTTCTGTGCCTTGATGAATTTGTTCATTCGTCGTAGGTCCAGGATGGGACGCCATCCTCCTGTCTTCTTCTTCACGAGGAAGTATCTTGAGTAAACTCCGGAGCCCCGAAGCCTCTTTGGGACGAGCTCGATGGCGCCTTTCTTGAGCATCGCCTTTACCTCCAAGAGAAGTTGAGGAATGTGATGTTCCTTCCTGGCCACAGGGGGGACGCGCTGGCACTTCTTTAGAAACTCGAGCGCGTGACCCTGGGCCAGGGAGTCCAGCACCCAACGGTCGGTAGAGATGGAATCCCACACGCTGACGAAGTTCGTCAGCCGGCCTCCCACGGGGATGCTTCGGTGGGGGCCCGACCCCACGGCCGGTTCAGTCCCGCTTCGACGAGGCTTTGCTGCCTTGTCCTCCCTGGCGACGACGGCGGGGTCCGCCCGACTTGCCTCGTCCCCTGTAGGCTTCCTGTGACGACGAACGGGCCGCTTGACGGTAGGTGGAATATCCGCCGCTGGAACCTTTGGAGGCACCCTGCTTGCCTCCAGTGCTCCGAAAGGGCGGCCGTCGTTGCTGGAGAACACCAAGAGCCCGGGCCGTCTCTGTGTCCGTCTTGATGGCTTGTAGGGAATCGTCCACTGTTTTCCCAAACAGGTTGCTCCCGTCGAACGGCATGTCCAAAACTCTGATCTGCACGTCCTGCCGGAAGTCTGTTGCCTTGAGCCATCCACGCCGTCTAAGGCACACGCCGTTGCCCAACTGGCGAAATCCAGTGTCAGCGATGTCCGTCGCTATCGTAATGGCGTGGTCCGACGCCACTTCTCCTTCCTGCAAGATCTCTAGGGCCTCCGCCCTCTTGTCGTCCGGTAGGAAGTCCAGCAGGGGGGCGATCTTGTAGCGGGCTACGATAGCCAAGGTGTTGGCAGCCTTAATCGTCGTCACTGCCGATGAGATGACTCTGCGTCCCATCGTGTCCAATTTCTTTCCCTCGCCGTCCGGGGGGGAGGTGTTGACGTAGAGGCCGAAGCCCCCCCGCTTTCTTCCTGGCCGCCGCTGAGACGACTGAGTCCGGGGTCGGCTGTGCCCGAAGGCACAAGGGGGCCGCGTCCGGAACCCGGTACTTCTTCTCGTACCGATCCCTTCTCGCAGGCGTTGTGGATGGGTTCTTGAGGAGGGCGAGACCCTCATCCCAGATATCGTCTAGTAGAGGTACAACAAGGACCGTCTTCCTCTTGGTCTCGCGCCGTTGATAAAGGAAACCTTCCTTCTTCTTCTCTTCCGGGCAGAGCTGGAAAAGCTCGGATGCCCTGGCGATCATGGCATGAAACGATCCAATCTCGTCGGGCGGGGAAGCCCGGGGAGGAGGTGATGACGGAAGATCCTCGTCGTAAACCTCGTCATCTGTACCCGTCGCAGCTGTGTCCGTCCCCGTATCATCCCCACCGGTCGTGGACGGGGAGGAAGCCTGAGCAGGGCGCGATGGTTGAAAAGGAGGTGGAGGATGAATCCTTCTCTTAGGAGGAGGGCTCCCAGAAGGGCCTGGTACTTCCGGGTCCCCCGTCGGGAGCGGTTCCTCCGTTGGTGGTAACGGCAATCTCGTTCTTCTCTCAGAGCATAAGGACTGTATAGCCAACAAAATGGCCACCGAGTTGTCTTGCGGCACTGGTTGAGGGGATTCAGACGGGCGGTCAGGAGCTTCGTCGGCACCCTCGACGTTCTCGTCCTCTCCTATGTCAGGGTCCCTCCCGACGGGCTGGTCTTCTTCCACGCCAATGCCGTGGCTTAAGACTTCGATCACCTCCTCTTCAGAGGTTGAGGCCGAATCCACGACGACCTCCTGCCCCTCCTTTTTCTTCTCCGTCTGAGGTTTCATGGAGGTCCTGTCGATGGGCTTGAAAGAGGATTCCCTCTGCGGTGGCAGGGAGACTCTGGGCCCCGAAGTCGCCTCCACTGGTGTAGCCTCCACAGGCTGAGCCAGGGCCGCTGCGACTGTCTCGATAGAGGCCTTGGCAGGGTGGATCAAGGCTTTCACCACCTTAGGTGCGCTCACCGCCTTCTCCTTGGGGGGAGGGTCACTGCCTCGCTCCCCCTCCGATGGGGCCTTCGTGCTCGACCGGGGTCTCTCCAGGAGCTTCGCCGGGTGCTCGGCCTTCCTCTTACACGAGCCAGAGCGTTGGCTCGTGGTTGATGGCGCCGGGGAGGATGCGCCGTGCCTGGTAACCGTAGAGCCCAACCGTTCAGCGCTCCCGGTGTCAGCGGACTTGCGGTGCTTGGCCTTCTGTTGGGCCCCCGTCGCCGGGGCGACCTCAAAGGTCTTAGAAGACCGCTCGGACTTCTTCTTTTTCTCACCCGACGGGCTCCTCCCTTCCAGCCAGTTGGCGAGACGCAGATGGCGGTCCTTCATGGTTCGCTCCGACATATTGCCGCAAAACGCACAGTCCTTCTCCACGTGCGTCTTGTCCTCATGCAGGCAGTAGAGGCAAAGGGAGTGTTTGTCCTCCTTAAAGACATTCTGAAGCTGTCATCCAGGGCAGACCCTGAACAGCTTTCCGGGCGTCGAGCTTCCCTTCTCCTGGGCCATGTCCGAGATGGGCCCGAGAAACTTCTGGAGTCCTCCAAAAGCGTGGCTCGACGAAATCTTCACCCTTGAGGGGCGTAGAGGAATCCGACACGAGTCCCCATTGATCGGATAAAGAAACGGTGGAGCTTGAGGCTCTTTTGACCGAAAAAAGAGAGAATTTTCCTATGAAAAAGTGCAAAAACGCACTACAGCTCGAGAGCAATAGCACGAGGACCCCAACACATGAACGTGCGGTAAAAATCTGAAGATGGCTGCCAGAGGCGGGGCTTAGGGAGATGGCAGTCATTGGCTGTGGTCAGTATGACGCAGAGGTCAGTGATTGGTTACTACTACGAAAGACAGATCAGAAACGAAACTGATACTGATACTGATTTTTCTTTACCGAGGATTCCCAGCCTGACGACGGGGAATATTCATGAGCATGTGAATCCATGCCAGACCCCATGCTGGAGAAATTATGTTTACAAATCCTATCTGAGCCAGAGGGTCGTGAGAAAGGGGGACCATTTTTCTTTTAGAAACATGGACTTCTATATAGAGGGGACACCATTTCAGGGGGCTTGGTAAAAACATAGTTGGTTGTCCCTAAAAGTCACAAGCAGGTGGTCCTAGAGATAGCCTATTTACATTGGGAGGGAGGCAATCTGGGACAGTACAAGACTCAGGCCCAAACAGAGAATACATTTTACTGGCCCTGAATCCATGCTGCCATTAAAAGTTTTATTCAGACTAGTCAAATCTTCAAATGACTAACACTCCTATACCACCACCTGTTCCCTTAAATCCATCACCATTAATTGAGATTCCATTCTCACAGATTGGTATGGACATTGTGGGAGTACTAGAAACTTCCAAACTGGGAAATAAATACATTTTGGTCATTGAGGACTATGCAACACAATACCCAGAGTCCTTTCCCCCCCAACAGCCAACACCACCCAACAAATTATGAAACACCTGCTCCCTTTCTTTTCCCAAGTAGGGTTTCTAAAGGAATTATTAACTGAGCAGGGATCTACTTTTATGAGCAAACTTACGGGGAAAGTTAACTATTACATATTGCCACACTATGAACATCAGTGTATCATCCCCAGACAGGTGGCCTTTTGGAAAGATTTAATAAAACCCTAAAGGCCATACAACGGAAGTTAGTGGAACAGGATGGTAGGAACTGGGATCAGATGATTCCATGGGCTTTATTTGCAGTTCGAAAAACCCCTCGAGCTTCCACAGGATTTTCCCCATGTTTACTACTTTATGAACGGGAACTCCCGGGATGTCCTGGATATTTTGCAGGAAGCTTGGGAGGAGAGAGAAAAAGCCGCAATTCCACTCTCCCAAACTGCAACTTGGCTTAAAGAACATACAACAGCTGTCAGATCTTTGCTACAGACTCACATGGTTAAAACACAGGAACAACAGAAGACCTCCCTTATTGCCCACTTCTGAAAAGAAATGCATATCCAAGTGGCATGAACCATATGTGGTACTGGAACAAATGGGTCTGTGTAATTCGAAAATCTCATAGCCGGACCGTTGTCTTAAAACCCATGTCTATGTCAATTTGTTAAAGGAATGGAAAGAAAATCCTTTGCAGTCCCATACCATCATATTATCCTGTCTGTTACCAGAAGATATGGATAATAGTGCCTTGATTTCCCCTGATCTTACTAATAACCAAAAACAAGAATTATATGACCTTAAAAGACAGTTTACAGATGTATTCAGAGAGGAGCCCAGAAGAGTGAAAGGGTATTTAACAACATATCCGCACTCTAGAAAGCAAAGTGGTATATTTAAAATGTTATCGATTGCCTAGGTCCCGGAAAGAGACCAACATCCTGGAAGTTAAGCAAATACTTGAGGCCTCCCCTATTGTGTTGGTTGCAAAACCTGAAGGAGGTTGGAGGTTCTGAATAGTCTTTAGAAAGGTGAATGCCATCTCTGCCTTTGACGCTTACCAAATGCCACATATTGACGATCTTATTGACCGGCTGGGTAATGCCGTCTACCTTTCAACAATAGATCTTGCAAAAGGGTTTGGCAGGTTCCGCTGCATGGATCTGACAAAGAGAAAACTGCCTTTGCTACTCACATAGGACTGTTTCAGTTTAAGGTTCTGCAGTTTAGTCTACATGGTACTCCCGCAACATTTCAGGGGTTGATGGAAAGAAGCTTACATCCAGACTCAGATTTTTGCAGAGCCTATATAGACTGCATTGTGATACATAGCCAGATATGGGAAGATCCTTTGTACCACTTTTACACCATCAAGAGAGTTTTAAGAAAAGCTGGGCTGACCGCTAACCCCAGAAAATGCAAACTAAGCAGATTTGCTGTAAAGTATTCAGGCTTTAATGTGGGTAATGTCTGTCCAACCACAGCAGGAAAAAGTTAGAGCTGTTCTCAATAACCTCGCACCAAAAACTAAGGCAGACCTCAGACCTTTTTGGGGCTAATCAGTTACTACCGCCGGTTCATTTCAAATTTCTCCAGTAAACCCTCCTGATTAACTGACAAAATGAAAAATGCAGAGCCCCAAAAGATCAAATGGGAGGAGGAAGAGGAGATATGATAAATGACCTTAAAACAAACCCTTTGCCAGAGCCCCATTTTCAAAGTAGGAAACTTTAGTAAGGAGTTAATCCCCCAGACTGATGCTTCCTTAATGGGACTGGGAGCTGTCTTGTTCCAAAATCACGACGGATTGGAACACCCGAAGTTATACATCAGTCGGAAGTTGTTTCCTAGGGAGAAAAACGACTTGGTCATCGATTTAGAGACAATGGCAATCAAATGGGCGGTGATACATCCTAAATACTCTGTCTTGGCGCGTAGGCTTCGACTGATAACGTACCACTGCCCTTTGGTGTGGATTAGTCTGAGGAAAGAATACAACCTAAGGTTATGCAGAGGTTCTTGGACCTCCAACCCTGCTGCTTCACAGTGGAACACCGGAAGGGGGAGATCAAGGTAGCATGGCCTTTCCTCTCTCGGTTTCCATGTGAAGCACCCAGGCCCAACCTGCAGAGGGGAGAGGTATGTGAGAAACCTGAGGGTATCCTCACACCTACTCCCCTTGGATCCTCTTCTCTGGTGGCCATGGAAAGGCCATCGCTTTTAGGTCATGAGCCTGGGGGTGGAGATACGAGGGAGGATCACCTGGGTGGAGGGTCCTTGGAGAATGGAAAGAGGATATCTGCAGGTGAGTCATGGTATCCCCCCTTTTCTGATGAGAACCAACTTCACCCTCCCCCTGCCTTTATAGACTGATGCAAGCCATCTCCCCTGGTTGCCTCTCATTCATCTCATCAAAGCACTGGGACGAGGAAGAGGCGATTAGTAGTAGTACACACTAACTTGTCATTTCACCACTCTGGTACTGACACGAAGAAGAGGCTTGAGGACTGATGTGAGGGTCAGGCATGTCCCAATAACTATGGTCAGACAAGTAGAACTAAGAACTCACACCTGCAACCTGTTTAATGGTTACAGGTGCATAAAAGGAGAGAGGAGAAAAGCAGCTGGGGAGGCAGAATATGGGCTGGTGAAAAGGAGACCGACTGCAGAGAAGCCAGGAATACGCCAAGGCAAGAGCGGGCCTCGAGAGGGTCTGAAGCTGTGCAGAGCCCAATGTTTTGTGTTCCCCATTGGGAGTGGGGAAACACAGACTTCCCGACGCCGCCGACCTCTGCAGGAAGGTAGGCAGGAAGTAAACGCTGTTCACCAGAGCTCCCCGACAGTGAGAGAAGAGCCAGCGAGAACCCAGAGCACCTGGAGGAGCGGCCGCACACCGGTGAGTGAAGAGGAAGAATCACTCAGTCTGGGGCACTCCAGGGGCATAGTATGCAACAGCGGATGCCGGTTAAGCAAGAATATATGAAAAGAGGTCAGGAGACCAAATGTGAATTTTTGAATATCGAACAAGTTGCCAAGGGTAGCAGTAGAACATTTTTGAAAAAAATGAACGTATGGTATCAATGTTTGAATTTTGGCTGTACTAAAATTTCGTACAGCTTAAAATGGCGAACAATTATACCATATTATGTCATTAACCTCGGGAGGATAGCTCAGATGCAATGAGCGTCTTGGAAGCAAGATGCCGCGGAGCAACACAGGTTCTATTCCCCAGGTCCGCTCTTAGAAACATCTGGGTATTAAGCGCGTTATAAATAACCCATTACAATAACAAATTACAGAACAGGGGATCAGGGGTTGCAGTGATGTCCCCCGCACCCTTGTTCGCTATAATGGGATCAGAGGTGTAATTCTTGCATATGGCGACCTTTATCTTAAATCGGCCACTGCATGTTCTATGACAAGGTGAAATAATGAAAAGGGCTCGTCCTTATTTTGATCAGAGGCATCTGCAGCAGTTTGCCAGAAGGGGGAGCTCTGCTACTGTATTTGCTGGATCAGAAGAAAATCTTTACGATAAGTTTGAATAGTGTGGCAAAGTCCCTCTGCCTTTTATTCTTACGAAGTAATAAAACGAATGCATGCCGTTTAAAGTTGTAAATATAAAACACTTGTTATTATAATGCATAGAAGCGGGGAATCAATCATGAAGGCCTGCATAACAACTCATATTAGCAATTAGGAAAATAAAACATATGGGGAAACTAATGCGTGATTCTACTGCGGTGCGCATTTCAAATTTAACATTTTCACGCTGCGTTATAATCACGTACATCCGAGAGACAACACAAACCAAAACAACCAAAAACGAACCAACCACATCTGGGATGGCACAACGAAGGGAAAACATATTAATAGCAACGAACCACAGACGTATCGCTGACAGCTCTACTAAAACGTTCAATTTTCCTACAAACTGACCCCCAAACAGTGCTGGAAATGGAAAACATTTATTAGGGGAACCATCGCTTCTTAGGAGGGACAGGGCTTTGGGAAGGAGAGGGCAGGGCCGAGGGGCGTGCCCCCGGCCAGGATGCGCAACACAGTGGGCCTCATTCCGAGTATGGCGGTAAGGGATAGCGGCCACCGGTAACGAGACCGGTGGCGGTGATCCCTTACCGCCATACTCCGAGTTCCCTTTGCACCCTCGCCCTTAACGCCTGCTTTGAGCAGGTGTTAAAGTCGAGGGCGCAAAGGGGCCTCCAAGCCAATAACGGTGACCGTAATGAACGGTCACCGTTATTTGCATCTTCCCCATTGAGCCCTATGGGGGCTCATTTGGGAATGGGGAAGAGCCTTGGTGAATGGGGAATTACCGCCCGCCAACCTTGGAATGGGGCTGTAATTCCGCCATCCACCAAGGCGCTGCCGGTCCGGGTACGGCGTCAACCAAGGCGTTAATAGCGCCATTGGTTAGCGCCGTACTCGGAATGAGGCCCAGTATCTCTATATAGAACCCAATCCTGGTGATTTGCATAAAAGCAAAGAGCATTATAGGAACAACATAATGGCCACAATTTTAAATGTTAAACATGTCTTATAGTGGAAACCTTTTGAGAAAATATTGGACTCTTCTGTTTTGATTGGTCACAATATTCATCCTAAATGCAGGACATATTTATCAGTTTGAACAGCTACAAAATTGTATGTAAGGCTTCTACAGTTTCTGTATGCAGTACTGCGTGTTCTGAACGCTCATTGAAGAATGGGTTGTGAAGCGGAAGCAGCCTGCGCTACAACGAGCAGATTGCTTTCAGAAGACTCGGCACAAACACTTAGTCTTCTGAAAGTGGTCTGCTCGATGAGGCACAGGATCTGCGAGAGTCGTGTCTGGGGCCCGCTGGGTCTGGAGGACAGAGCTGAGCTCCGGCAATACATTTTTTGCCGGAGTCCCACTTTGTCTTGTTCCGGACCATTTTTTGCACTGCCCCTACCACCAATTAAATCACACACATACCACTATCAGAGAACAATCTTGAAATCACACAGCACACCCCTCCAACACCCGACTCGACCAGATTCACAAAACAGTCCCATACAGACTTGCAAACCAGAACAACACAAAACTCATACCACCTAGAAGCAAACCTAACACACATTGACCAGTTCTATCAAACTGAAGCTACCAACAGCACAGTAAAAGCTATCTTGTGTTCTCCCATGCCATAACACTAACTAAACATGCCCAGCCCTCGTTCCTTTTCAGATCCACCTGAGCGACGGGAGACCATAAAAATGGCAGTGGTATAAATCTCAATAACCAGTGCTTAAAGTGGGCCGGGGCCTGCCGAGGCCAGTCCCCGGCAGTCTCCAAAAAGTAGTGCTGAACTGGGGGCCTGCCAGGGCCCCCCAGTCCCACCGCACCATGGCAGGACACATTATCCCGTCACGGCCATAGCCATGACGGAAGATGCGCCCGCCATTTTAATGTCAGGCAGCTGACAGAAGTGCCATCCAGCCATAGCTTTACTGCAGCTGGCTGGCACTTCTGTCAGTCACTAACTTCCTCTTGTGACTCATCGCATGAGGGGTCACAAGAGGAAGTTATAGTGCCTTTGTTTGTCCATCCCAGGTCACTGACCCCCAGCGAACCCGCGGGCTCCGTGATCTAATCTGCAGATTAGATCACGGAGCCCGCGGGTTCGCTGAGAGTCAAAAATGACTCCGGCTCTGTGATCTCAGACAGATCACTGGACCAGAGGCATCTTTGTCCGTTGGCAAAGCTTTATAAAAGATGGCTTGAATTGTGTACTTTTGAATCCATCTTTTATAAACATAGAAATATGCAACATATTTCTACGTTTGTAAAAAAAATGGCTTGAAAAGTACACAATTCAAGCCATCTTTTATAAAGCTTTGTCGACGGACACACCTCGGGTTTTGCCCATCCTGAACGCTTTATAAAAGATAGCTTGAATTGTGTATGTCTCAAGCCATCTTTTATAAACAGAATTCTGTTACAAATTTCTGTTTATAAAAGGTGGCTTGAAAAAAGTACACCACCCATAGTAAGGCAAGCACACAAGTGTGTGTACCTTACTATGGTTTGTGCACTTTCAAGCCACCTTTTATAAACCTAGAAATATGTAACATTTCTATGTTTATAAAAGATGGCTTGAAAAGTACGCAAACCATAGTAAGGTACGCATACAAATATATAAATGCTTACATACATTTATATATTTGTTTGCGCACGTTACTATGGTTTGTGCACTTTTAGGTCACTCCCACCATGGAAGCTACGCACCCAAATGAACCCCCCCTCAATTTCTTACCCCACTTAAAGCACTGCCAATAACATAACTTAGGAGAATACTTTGAGCGTGGATAAGCTGGACCTTATAAACATCAAATGGAGGAAGTCATTCAAACACCATCTCGGAGTTCTGTGATAAACGCTCTCTTCTGAACCTCCAAAGTAAAGGTCGGGAGGCATGCCGTGCTTTGCCCTTTACCCATATAGAATTTTTAATGGCAGGAGTGTTACGAAGTGAAGCGTGCATGCGCGGGCCGGAACGAGGCCGCGCATGCGCTGTAGTAATAAAGGGCGCCTGTGCCATCGGTTGTGGCCAGAACTCCGTAGCATGAAGACCTGTCGCTGTTTGTTCTTACAAGGTACAGGGGGCGGGTGCCATAGCTACAGAGGGTACCATGCCTAATCATACTATTCAACACTGGTGACGAGGACACGCCTGAGTGGGGAGGGAATTTCGGGATCGAGCAATCGATCCCGGAACCCGATTCTCAACGCTCACTAGTCGTGTCATCCGCACGGTGACGTGTGCCGCCATTTTGTGGACTACTATGGTTGCGGCCCCTCACGGGGTGCTTGTGGGCCGTAATGGCAAATATTGGAACTCTCACAGCTATTTTCTACTAATGGCTGTGTCTATAGTCATAATTATGGACATCGATGAACAATTGTGAAGATTTGGTCTACTTGTGCAGCTATCTTCAGGAACATCCTGCTGTGGGGTGGATGTTTTGGATGTTTGTGAATTTTTGGGACACACACACAGCTGTGTTCTGCTACTGGCTGTGTTTTATGGACATTTACTCCATTTTGGTCGATTTTGGAACGCTGGGCCAGGGGGGGGCAGCCATTTTTCAAGGACATTCTGTTGTTGCCGTCTTCCTGCTGTTCCTCTGGGCTCAGACTGCGTGCTTCCCCAGTATGTATAGCCTAAAGTGTTTGCAGCCCCACACAATGGCCAGTGCTTCCCTCTCTATCTGCGAATACTGTTGCTCGGTATCTGTTAGAGCTTTGCTGGCATAGGCTATGGGTCGCATCTGCCATTGAGGGTCCGGCTGAAGAAGTACCGACCGCCCCCAGTCCCATCAGGTTGGCATCCACGACCAGTACTATTCAACAGGGAGGAGCCTGATGCAACATACAAACAGCTGAAAAAATGGTCCCCCTTGCAGATCAGATCTGTGGGCTGCCGTGTCATGTAATTCCTCCGCAATCCGTCGTGCCCACTGAGACACTCTCTGAACTGAACATGTGTGCCTTGAGGGGGCCGGGTGGGGGATTGTCATCTGCAAAAGCAAATTCAGTTTCTATGCAAAGGAGTGCATTCTTGAAATGCCAGGTCTGGCATTTGGGCGGCCTGCCAATAATAGGTCTTATTTAAGGGGCGGGGCGCAGCCTAAAAAGGTTCGATATCACTGCACTAAAGCAGTGCGACCCAGCAGCACGGGGCAAGATATGCTGGCTTGCATACATAATAGGAGTTTTTCAGAATTTACAGGTTTGCCTAATATGTCTAGCATTCAAGGGTTGCAATGCATAAAATGAAATCGTTGAATGAATGCGATGGGACAGAACCCATGCCAACAGCCAGCAAACAAACAGCTCATGTGTGGGAAGCGTTTTTAGGCCTGGGAATGAGCTTCAACGTTTGGAGGAAGGAATCGTTGACCCTCCTGTGTCCCGGGTGATATTTTAGACTAGGCCTGGCCCTGTTGGGAACAACACTCTTAATGCAACACTATTTCCGAAAGGGTATGAACTACTGACAGATGCGCCCCTGGACTCGTCCCGGGGATAGGCGCGCACACATCAGACAGCGTGGAGGGAGAACACGTGGCACATGGACCCGCCAGGCCACGCCCACGAGGCATCCATCACCACAGCAGCAGCCGCCGCCATAATTCACCCAGCGCACTGAATCACCTCCGGCCAGCCCGCAGGGGGCATCACGGAGATAAACCGCTGCACTGGGAGCGGCGCAGATAAATTAACGTGCGACACCGAGTCACAAGCAAAACACCCGGGTGTCTAATCAGGACGTCTGGACGCCCTGATGGATGCGATGCTCCTTACCGCTTCCCTCAGCTCGAGGGGCCGCAGGGGCTATTTTCGTCGCCCCCTCTATCAGGGCGCCTATGCTGCACCAGCCAGCTGCAGAGCGCTGTGAAATGTTCAAGATTAAGGTCGATTGAAAAATGTAATATAGCGCTCTTTATCTTCGGATGAGGAGAAAGGCACTGTAGAAAGCTGAAAGAGTATACATCAACTCAAAAAACAATAATCAAAACACTGGCAGGGATCAAATTAAAGAAAACAAAGGCCGGAAAAAGGGAAGAGAAGACGATTGGGATAAACTCAGCTGGAGCAAGTCACGGAAGGGATGCACACCTGCATTTAGGCTTTTCAAAGACGTAGGAGGTCAGGAAATGGCCGGATATAAACCAAAATGGAGTACCCCAATAGGGTGGCAGCCACTGATAACGCCTGCTTGGATCATTTCGCGCAATTAAATGTTGTGACTTCAAGTGGGTAATTTTAGGCAGGGGGGGGCAAGGGTGTTTGTCCCCCCCCCCAACTTTCATGGAACACCATTCCAGACAAAGGATGTCTTGGGTGGGCGTGCATCTGGAACCTTCAATAATTCATCAAACACATGGGAATGGCCCTCTCCCCAGGGCAAGCGCCTTGAGCAGCTCAGTCTGAATAGGCTACTGAAGATAAAGTCAGTGCAACTGATAAGCAGCGTTGGCAACAGATTTGGCTAAAGTCAACCCCTTTGGCTGTGCAGGCCTCTCCCAGAAAATGGCAGCAGGGAGGCCCCGCGAATCTGCAGACGACCTGGGTACTTTCTGGGGCCATATTACAGAAATTTAGCACCAGTGCAGGGGCAAACTTGCATGGTATTAGCACTAGGGCAAAGTTTACCCTATTTACAAAAAACACTTGGACATATTAGAATCCATTGCACCATGACAAGTGTAGTTTGACATGGTATTAGCACCAGGGCAAAAATTGCTGTTGTGCAAAAAAGATGCATTTTTCACCAGGACAAACTGTGCCCAGGTGCTAATACCATGTAATTTTTCACTTGCACCGGTCTAAAGTTTCTGTAATGTGGCCCGTGGTGTTTTACATGGTGGTGCTCAGGTGTGGACTGGTAAGGGGGGCAAAGGGGAAATTGCTCCCCAGTCTGGCTGGACTGCGGCCCCATGGGCCAGAGCTCCAAAATGTAAAAAAACAATCGAAAAAGACAAAATCCTGTGCTGCAAAGCCTGCTCAGCTTCTGTGTAAATGGGGGCGAGGCATTCGTCTTGATGGTATAGATGTGCATTGGTGGCACCCACACATCAGCCTCCACAGTGTGTGAGAGGAGTCTAGGCTGCACAGGCATGCTCATACCACCCAATAGCAATGTATGCATCTAAATAGCAGACCCAGTGACTGTGGGTGGGAATGGGGCCACCACTGCTCCCCATACATCATTGGTCTGTTGCAATCGACAGCAGTTTAGGACAAGTCTACTAGCCAAGACGTTAGGGTCCATGGGGCTCATTACATGGTTGACGTTATCCTGCCGGTAAATCATGCTGTATAACGGCAACTCTGGCTTACTCTAGACCGCCCGATATCCCGGTATTAACAAGATATTACAGGCTGCGGCATTATGTTAAGTTCCGAGTCCAATGGGACTCCATGGGATGTCAGTAGGGGCCTGATCTACCGGCAGGTCTGCCGTGTGGCCCCCACAAGCATACTTGTGTGTTGCTGGTCCAGAATAAATGCCGGAATTACTGTGGCAATAAGCCACAAGACGGCGGGCCAATACTGCCCCAGGTAATGCCTCTGGAGGCGTAGTTACAGGCCCGAGCGCAGTGAGGGCCTTAACGAAGCCCCGGGGTCATTACCGCGGGCTGTATTGGCCCGCCGTTGAGGGGCTTATTGCCATTAGTACCCCATCCCATTAGACCAGGGTACTAATTGCTTTTTTTACTAATCCGAAACACGTTTTCGGAACATAAAAAAAGAAAAACAAAAATGGCCGCCGGGAAAGGGAAAATGTAGTCCCTTTTCCCTTTCCATGGTGGCCATCGGGAGCGGGCACGCTGGGAACACTGTTCCCAGCGCGTCCGCTCCCGAGAAAAGAAGAAAAAAGAAGATAAGTGGGGTTGGGGGGGAGGGTAGGGGATAGTTTGCAGGGGAGGGGGGCTGGAGGAAAAAAAAAATGTACCCGAGTCCACGGCGTGGGACGAAGGCAGCCTCCAGCCATGGGGAGGCTCGGAGCAGGGATTGCCCAGATTCCAGCCTCCTCATTGGCTAAGGGGCCGCCACGCCCCCCGCTGGGAACCAAAGGCACGTACAGCGTGCAAGGGATTCCCGGCCGTTTAATGCCCTAGCGAGGGCCAATCGGAATGCATGTTGCATTCTGGTTGACCCTCGCCGGGTACTAATGCCATTTATTCCAGACTGGCAAACACGTAATGAGGGCCCATATCTTATTAGTGTTTGTCCTCAATTTGATTCTGTATGAATGCTTCCCCTATGTTCTGGTGAATTTCTTGATCACCAGTGCGTTCATACAAAAGAGTTTAATAGCACCCTGAATAGCAACTATTGATGCTACTTATATAGTCATTATAGAAATGGCTGTTGGACTGTTTTTAGTACTTACTTTTGGACACAGTTGAAAAACGCACATAGATATAATATTCAGGTATTCGTTATTAGAGGACTACAAACTAAGCGGGTCATTCGGAGTTGGGTTAATTTTTGGATACCGCTGAAGAAAGTTATAAGCTCCAGCTGTAGTATTTCTGGAAATCTGGCCTACTCAATGTTTACCACCAGCAGAGGTGGTATTTCTGGAATACCTCCAGTGTTATTTAAGAAATACCACCTCCAATAGGGTTAAAATAAAAAGGGTTTTTTAACATTTCTTTTCAACCATTTTCAGCATCAATGTGAAGTGAGAAATGGATTATGTACATTAGTGACTCATATCACTACTGTTGGTTTGCTTTATGCACAAAGGGCCAATTCTGGCCCTTTTGTGCATTATATGGATATTGTGGTGAGAGGAGGCAATCAGAGATGCTCACCTTTTTATCCCACCAACATGGACATTTGTAAAAACGTGTTTCACTCTATTCAAGGGAAGCACCTGTGCTTCCGTTCTATACAGTAAACAGAAAGATTTTAAACAATTGGGGCCAGTTTGGAATTGTTACCTCCAACTTGAAGGCAGAGGTAATAAATAATATGTTGCTTTTCTGCAAAGGGTTCGCCTAAAATACCACCGCTGGTATTCCTATGGACCACCAATGGTATTTGATCAAACCCTCAATTGGGCAAAGTCAATGATATTTGCCAAATACTGACTTTTACTGTTACCACCCAACTCTGAATGACCCTGAGTCTGTGATCCTTTTTCATTGTCTTGTCTAAAGCACTCTTCTCTTATGTGACCAACAAAAAAATACAAATACAAAAGACACACATGAAAATCTACACTAGACTCAGATCTACAGACGCAAAGCCACATGAACACAGATACATACTTCCACCTACACTTTACACTGTCACAAATACACTCAAATACATCATACCAGTCACAGAAATTGAAACACATATACACACACACACACTCCTCCTTATTTAAAAACACACAGCTCTTGCTCCCTCTCCATCACCAGATCCAAGACGTTTTCCCCTTGCAGTTCTCTATGCTTCCGTGACTTGAATTATGCAGCCAACTTTCCAAGAAATTGTAACTTAAGAGCACAAAAAAGCCACGTCCTTCTGCTGTTTTTCAATGTGCAATATCCAAGTGCAAACTATGTAGCCACAATTACGAGCAAGATCACGCCCATAGCTTTTTGTCATATCTGACAGAGGCCAAATGGCAAATTAAGGTGGTCTAATGTCCAATTGTAAGCCAGGGCAACAGAAGGCAGTGAGGGGCAAGGGATGGGCTTGGCGTGATGGGCAATTAAAGGGCATGAGTGCCAAGGAATTAGTGACTGAGCAATGTGGGCAAGAGGAGGAGGTGCGTGCAAGGTCATGGTAGGGGATTGAATAAATAGTGAAAGGACCGAACTAAAGGGAACAGAGGTCTGCAAGTTAATTTTAAGAAACAGGGAGACTTTGAGAATGTGGTTCAAGGGAAGGACAACGGAGTATGACAGGTAAGGAAAATAGGGTAAATTAGATGGTGGTAAACATCTGGACCAGTAGGTTAGCAAGTTGACTGTTGCCCAGACCTATGTCTGACGAGCATGCTACAGCACCCGATTGTGGGACTGGCTTGGCACCCTTTTTTATCTAAGTGATGCATACTTGCTGTATGAACAAATATTTCAATTAATTCTCTTATATTTTTTCAGGTTGCTTTACCATGTGACTTGGAAAGTACACACAATTGGACAGACTAAGATTATATTTATAGTATGTTTTCATATTAATTATAATCTTAGTCTGTTTTTAGATGTATTTGCCTCAGTATACAGACAATTAATAGGCTTCCCCTTGTAGATACATTGGTGCTTTGAAAACCAGATGCATTAAACAGTGTGCTAGTTTAGCTCTTGAATAACAACTTTGCAGAAATCATTTTTTTTGTTTCTAATATTGAAGGTGGAATAGGAGAAGATGAATTCTCCCCCGCTTTCTAAATTGAAAACTGTGGAACCAGGAAGACAGGGCTCAAATCCCCACCTTCCACACTCCATACATTATGTGATCGTGAGCAAATCAGTTTCATAACTGTGCCTTGTTTTCCTTAACTATCTGCAGAGAAAGCCTCACTCATCAGTTCATATTCTATAGTGTTACTCTGTAAATTAGGAACATCCCCACAGGGGAATTCATCAAAGCAAGACGTAACTGCAGCAACAATTAAGCCTTCAGTAAAGAATTCCAGTTACTCAAACACAGATTTCAGTTCAGAGGATATACGTCAACAAATGTGGAAAAATCAAGGACTCGACACTAAACTTGGTAAGACAAACCTTATTGAAACCCAAAGCCAAAACACTACATGATAAGAAAACCATTTGATTTGTGACAAGATACAACTCAGATAGCTTGATGTCATCCAGTTTTACATTCACTGACATGAAGCCACTTTGCATGGCCGTTAACAGATGGTCCTCAGGAGCATTTTCGGTTGTCGCTTGCAGTCCGCCACCTTGGGTTTGACCCGATGCCTCCGGGGCAGGGACCTGAGAGCTAGTAAAGGTGTTCTTTGGGTCTTTTTTCTTTCCACCTCCTTTCCTCATGGTGTACTGCTGCTTTTAAAGGAGTGTGTTTCTGCAGGTACCTGAGGTGTTATTATCTCCCTTCTCTGAATTCAGGATGGTTGTACGACACGTTTGCGTCAGGACCCCTCCGTGCAGTTGCTGCCTCCGATGCTGCTTGGTTAATAGTGTTGTATCATTATGCAGTTCTTTTACGTTTGGGCTGTGGTCCTCTGTAATGACCAGTGCAACTCAGGGGTCTGCACCTCAGTTTCGGATTTCCTGCATTTTCCAGGTTCTGGCCTTCAGCAGGGAGGCAGTGTCTCATATGTGTGTCCATTCCTGCCTTCCGTCATCTCATATTAATGATATCATCTGTTTATGGGTGTTTGCAATGCAACGATTGAGGAACAACTTCTCGGGCACCCGCAGCGCCCCGTCCAGCTGGGAGCTCCACACCAATTTACTGCCGTCTACGGGATATGGGAAGTACAGGAGCAGTCTGTTCGGTGGGGACCAACCCAGTCACTTCGTTATTTCACCAAATTTCCACACTGCACTTGTAGCGCAGTGTCCTCCCATATTATGGAACTCCTTACCGGCATAGTTGAGAGGTTTGTTGTCTCTATGCCTGTGCCTCTGAGCTCAACACCTGGTTCTTCCGATAAGTAGCCTTACTTTTTCGTCTTTTCTAGGCGGCAGGAATATACCATCACTTCCTGGACTCTACATGTTGCTTTTTTGTTTGTCCTTGTCTGCGCCCTCACACCCATGGGTTTATGGATGCACGTTACAAATAAATTAAAGTTAAAACTTAAAGTAAAAAGGCTCAAGGGTTGAAATAATGATTTTGAATTTTTGGTGAAACATTCTGCCAAGACACAGAATAATACTAATTGGTGCTTGCTTATGGTAAGCTAAGCACAGCACAAAGTGATTTTAGCTATCTAGCATTATATTACAAAATGGCTGACAGGTTTACATAACCCTAAGAGCCAGTCTATTCAAAGTTGTGTGACTGTTGATATCAGGTGAGTTGACAGAATGTAGAAATAAAAAACAGCCCGTCACACAGAATTGTAATTTCGTCTGAGGTAAACTTAACACGGCAAAACCCTAGACAAGTTGTTCAGTAAAACCATGTTGGTTCTTTTTAAATCATGTATTTTATATGCAGTTTTAATGATAAAGTAACAAAGTTTTTGTACACCTTATATAGACCGAGTGCTCTCATAATTTTGTGTTCACTTGTTTCGCTTCTGTTTACTATTCATCAACAGGATCCGTAGGTGAACATGCTTGTCGATATTAAGTTTGGCTAATCTTGCAGCCAATTGAGAGCACCCGCTAATAGGCTTGAGCACTACGTTAGGAAGAAGTCTAAAAGAAAGAAAGAAACAAAGAAGGAAACAAAGAAAGAGGAACAGAGGGGAACTTTCTTCTCCACTTTAAAAGGGTTCTCCAGCTTTTGTCAGCTGGACCAGATCCCACTCTGACACCATATGTGATAGGTCAGAAGAAGGAGACAGACCAGTTTTTGGAATTCTTGACTTTCTTTTATTAAAATAATAAGTAGAAAAGGCCTCACTATCCCTACTCTATGGATTTCCCTGCCTAACCAAACTAACTAGGGTGCGCGTCGTCTGTTGTGAAGTCCAAATTAAACAGTCTGTGCTCCATCCAGAGCTAAGCTGCTATGTCCCTACCACTTAGACAAAAATAAAAGACCATGAGAATGACTCCTTTCTCAGCCTTAGTAGACAATTTTGAGATGATACGTTTTAGCTTTCTCTTGGATTAGTTTACATCATCTTGTTCCTCCCCCTCTGTTTCTATGTCTTTCTCCTGGAAATATTTACTGGAGATGTAGTAGTTATTCTTGGATGTACGTTAATATCACGAAAACCAAAACCTCGAACTACAAAATCACGAACAAAATAGGTTTGAATTTTGTAATTCGAGATTTTGGGGGTTTTTTTGTGCCCTGCAACACATGTGTATGTGGGGGACACCCCCGCAGACCAAAATACCCAATTAGGGAAGCAGGGGACACCCCCGCAACCCCTGCTCCCCTAATTTAGTATTATGGAATACAACATTTTTGTAGTCCCAAAATGTGTGACTTTGGGTGATGCAGGATTTTAAATACCGTATTTTCGTTGAATACCATTATTCTTAATCTCTTGTCCAGTTCTAATATTAATGAGACGAGTAGAAGAAGTTTCATACTATTTCTCACTTTTCTTAGTTTCATTCCACTCACTGGGACAATAGGTTGAGTCCCAGAGTGTTTCTCACTCTTCTTAGTTTCGACCCACTCACTGCGATGAGAAGGCTGTGGGTACTCTTGATCCCCATCTTCCCTCCCGTGTCTCTGACCATGCCCGTTATTTTGCTTTCTACGTGTTGGCATCACCGGGCCTGTTCGCAGCATAGGGACTTCCTTCGTAGTCAGGACAGCTTCGGTTCTTGTTTAGACTCCTTCTGTTTCTTCCCACGGGATCCGTAGTACCAGTGCTGCGACAGTCTCGGCATTGTTGCCAGACTGAACAGTCCACCTCTCCTGGGTCACGCCACCTCTCTCAACTTGCTCTTTCTTCTGGGGTTTTCTTCCCCTCTCTCTCTGGCTTTCAGTTTCCTGCCTGCTTTCTAACCCACAGCACACTGTGGTTTCCTCCCGACGGAAGATGATCTAGTATTTCTCAGCACTCCCGACTGAGCTGATTTGAAACTCCCGGGTTTCACTACTCAGCGTTAGTATTCCATCTTCTCTTTTTATTATCGGCTGCTGGGTCAGCCCCAAAGGAGGATTATAGTCATTCTCTCTTTCAGTTGATTAATCTTCATTGTTTATTCATTCTTCTTTGTCACAGTAGTGTTGATTTCCAACCGTTGACTAATCGATATTACTCGCGCAGCATTCTTTTTCTTCACAATAGTTTTACTACATTGTTCCTAAGTTTGGATCTTGGGTTTTATATCACAATAACAAACAGTGACTTGATTTGATGCATGTCTCTGGAATTCTGATGTTACTGTTGTTCTAGAAGAGAGTGCTCTAGGGAGTTCCTCTGCAGGACAGGAGTCCTTGTCCCTCGAGAGGGGTCTCTCCCTATCAGATCCCGCATGCCGCCACCCCTAAGGAGATTATTGCGCAGCGGGATCATCTCCCTAGCCTCACAAGGAAAGGCTCCCCTCTGGGGAGAAGTGACTGAATCCCACGATTCGTCACACATGACATTGTTCGAGGAAAGGTCCTCTCATGTGATGTGAAGATCCCCCATCACACAAGTGTCTTTCCTATGAATCCCATGAGGATAGGACCAACCTCTGTATTGTGATACACCACCCCCCTCCCCAGCTCTCCCCAGTTCTGACTGTGAAATAAATGAAGATAGATTTTAATGTGCATTTCACAGGAGAAAAAGAATGTATTGTTGTGGGCTGTGGAGGGTGCCTATTTCACATACCTTCCTTACGTCGTCTTTCGAGATGCCCACATGTCATGAATGCGTGCGCACCCCTACAGCCGCATACTAGTGCACAAAGGCTCTGGGCTGTCATGTGCAGCATTGCTCATGCCATGCATGCAACTGCCACCTAAGGTAGCAGAGGAGCTAGGCAGGCGCGAGTAGCATTCACTGCCCAGAATATGTTTAGCCCTCAATTAGGGTCAGCTCAAGTACTGCCAAGCACCCCAAGCACTGGCCAATGCTGAGGAGACATGATATCAGTGGGAGTTCTTATCTGCTCCTTTAATCAGCTGCACCCTGCACGTGTTCCCTAATTAGCACGAGCCTGTGCAAGGTGCAGCTGATCGACACCAGGGTAAAGGAATCCGTAATAGGTGCTTATTGAGTAGGGATGGAAGGGTAGTGGGTGGCAATGCAAATAACAATGACATGCTCAATGGCAAGCAGTGGGAAGGTAGATATCCAAAGAGCACTGCAAACTTTGTGTATTCACTTGCACGCGTTTTCCTGTGCTTTGCACATAGTAATAATTGTGCAGCCAGCACTTTATATAGTATATAATTCATAGTATATGCATACAAGACCACTTTGAATTACATTACATCAATTTGCAGTAAACGTAAGCTATGGCATAGGTTTCATTGAGGAAATATTTTGACATCATTATCCCAGTTGAGAGCAGAGATTGTTTTTTTTTTAAATCTAGCCAAAAGGAAGGCCTCCTCATCTAGCCTCCTCATCTAGAGGCAAGGGCTTTCCAGGGTAAATGAGCGGATTGCATGTCCCAATTAACCCCAATATCCCCTTCGGTTCCTTGCAGTATGGGATTCCCAGTGGAGTTGCTGCCTGCCAATGAAGTACAAAGCAGCACTATTGCTAAAACCGCAGAAATGCAGAGAAAAGGGTCGTGTTACACATGCATTTCAGTACTAAGTGACCATGCTTTGCATCCCATTAAAAACAGCAGTGGTGGAAATGGAAAAAAATGTGAAGGGGGATCCCACAAGGGCCTGGATGGGGGGGGGGGGGTTTGGAAGAGGGCGGAGTGCCGAGGAGGTGAGTTCAGAGGGGGTGGAGCTGGCAGTTGAACTCTGATCAAAGGATGCTCGAAATAATTTTTCAAATGGCATCATTTCTTTCATGGCTTGAAAAGTACACACACCATAGTAAGATATGCATGTGCGTACATTACTATGGTTTGTGTACTATCAAGCCATCTTCTCAAGACTACAAATACCAGAATCCATTTGGGAAAGGCAGTGATCACTGCGGGCTCGATAATGTAATCTGCTTGGTGTCCACAGTGTGCTCTCACAGAACAGATTAAATTACCGAGCCGCGAATCTGGGGGCTCGGTGAGGGGGTAGCTAAGAAAAAAGCTCTGCTACTTTTCCCCTAGATGCAGTGCTCGCAATTCCATACGGTCTCATTCGTGTCCCCAAACCGGCCACACCCGCCCCAATCCACTTTTTTGATAATATTAGTGGCAGATGGCATTTTAACAAATAACAAAAAATTAAAACTGCAGAATCATTACAGATGCAGGGAACTCGTCTGGAGCTCTGTCCAGGCGCTGTGGGGCAAAATAAATGCAAACCTCATAATTTGCATATGGACTGCACCAACAGAAGTTACTGATGAAGAGTCTTTGCAACTCGAAACGCGTTGGGCCAACTATTTTTGTATGAATAATAAGTTGTATTGTTTTTGAATATATCTTTGAAATTGTCAAATTGAATTCTTTGGTGAGATTCCAAATATATTTAAGATACCTAAAAAGTTTTTACATCTTTGTTAATTAAGGGTGGTAACCTGTCTTATATGCCACCTAACTCTCTAAATACCATTAGGCTCTGGCCTTCTAGATAGTGTGCAGGGGACAAAGCTTTCCTATTAGGAAAACATTCTCTTTTTGTCCAACAGAAGTTACTACACAGAAAAGAACTTGATTGCAAGGAGCATCACCAGTCTTTGATACTTGGAGGCACCATGGAAATTACTTTAGAATAAGTTGCCATAAGTAAGCCAAGTGGCAAACAACTTTGTGGCTCAAAATATCTAAATTGCACTTTTGTTACATATGCAGCAACTTTATAGTCATTAGGCTTTTTTTTTTAATACTAGTTCAAAAAAGTAGCAGGCGCTCGTCTCCGGAAAAAACATGGCATGATAACCTGTTCTGTGGTTTTTTCCCACTCTGAGAGTTAGCAGCCATCGCATTTTGCTCACTGTACATTTCACAGATGGGAAATAACCATTTGCATATCAGTCTTTGTCCCGCCCACATGGGCAGTCCAGCACCGAAATGCTATGGCAATTCTTCTCTGAACTAGAGTACCAACAGCAACCCCATACACGTGTTTCAGCCTTGTTGGGCCTCATCAGCGAGGTGGAGTTGTGCCTCTCTGAGCACAGTGAGCACAAGACGATGTGTGCACAGTGCTTTAGCATAGAGCAGATAAGATCACGTGCAAGCGCACTGTGCACGGTTGTTTGGAAGGGCTGGGGCAGAGGCAAGCCGGATCCCGAGATCCACCTAGAGATCTGATAAGGGATCTCGGATCCGGCGTGAGCCGGCTCATTAGCTAGTGTGGAATGTGTGTTAAAATGGTAGTGTTTGTCATCAAAGGAACACTTCTCTAGATAGTGATGGCACGGGTAGTACAGCTCAGTGGCAAGACGAGGCAGAGCAACACAGGCTTGAATCTCAGTCCGTGCTTAGAAACCTCTTTGGTATTAAGTGTGTTATATATAACCAATAATAAATAAATAGTGGTCTACAGTTCGCGGCACATGAGATGTTACCCAGCAATCCCCTGTGGCAGCGCAGCCTTTCGTTGCATGACTTGTTTGCATAACGTCCACTGACCCTGCTACCATTAGCCCAACCATAGCCTCATTGTTTTATATGCAAAACCTGAGGCACCACATAGCCATGCAAATTGGAAAAACCTGCTCCATAGCAAGACCCAGTAAAATAGCATAACTGAGAAGTTGGTCACAGGCTGAGGCGTTAACTCTTCCTGGTCGGAAGCAACCTTTTATACTGGCATACAAAATCCCAAAATTCGGCTTTGTTTTCGTGGATGATATTACTTGCAAATCACAGTCTCTAGAGTGCCAGCACTTTGTCATTATTCTTGCCAAGGCTTGAAGCTGACAAAGCCAATTCTCTAAGAGACAAAAATATTACCGAAGAAAAAGTCTAAAAATCACCTAAACACTTATCCTTCTAAAAAACCAAATAGTGCTTGTTAATGGGTATATGATATATTTTATTTGTATCACGCTCGTACACAAGTGTTTCAGAGCGTGTTGCCCCCTTCATACGTTCAATAGCGGACACGCAGAATGGAAAATCGCTTCTTTAACGTAGAGACAAATAACATTCCCAAATTGCATATTCCCAGCTGGGCAGGCACCCATCCTGGGAGGTGAATGGTTCCTAGAATGTACGGACAGGTGCCTGGCAGGAGGCGACTGGTGCTTGGCAGGTGGAGATGGCGCCATGCAAGTGAGGACATGCGCCTAGCAGGTGCGCAGTGGCGACTGGGGAATTTTTTAAGTGGAGGGGTGTAAATATTTCTCCCAGATATGCCATTGCCACCGAGCATAGCGAAGGAGCCCAAACCAATCCACAGAGGTTTGGGAATGTTCTCCACCCCGAGATTTATTTTGAAATAATGGGTTAAAGTGTGCATTTTAGATCACACATTTTTTTTTTTTAAAATGGGTAAAAAGGTAAACAGTTTGCAATTGGTTTTGTAGGGAAACACATGAAAAGAATCCAATAGATGCAGGTCACCAACAGTCCACAGGAGCATTTCTCCAACAAATTTTCATGATGCCTTTTCCCAAAATATGTGCCAGTATAAAACATTTTCAGACTGGCTGTGCCCATACATTTGCATGCATTCTGCACCATCATACCCTAGTATTCCCATATAAGAACATACTCATGTGAGCTTTGCACATAATGCCAGTAAGATACTGTAAGAAAACATATATGGCAGTATCCCCACATAAGAACATACTGCAGTTAGATTTACCATTGAACATGTATCCCATAGTATGAAAACATGTCCAAACTGTCTAGTTACCTAGCTACCTAATAACATTTATCATGTTTGCTCTACCAAAGATGCCTAATACAAAATGTCATGCCACAGAAAGAAATGGCTAGACTGGTTGCATAAAAATGCCAGTCGTGCTTTATGATAACACTTATCATGCTTATTTATTTATGGAGCATTTATATGGTGCCTATACAGTGGAAAGTGTTTCCAGGCACCACAAGACTAAGGGGGAGGGGGAACAGAGGAGGATAAACAATAAACTGTCCTATTAGGCCTTGTGAAATTCGGATCTTGCAAGTGCAGCAAAGTAAGTGCAAGGGGCAAGTCAGGGCGAGAGGGAAGGTCAGGGGAGGGGGAGGGAGGATGTCGCAGGGAGGGGGGGCCCTAGGGAATGGGTAATTGCTAAGGGAAGCCTGTAGTCCAAGTGCACAGGGGGAAGGATAGGGTCTACAAGTGCGAGGAGTGGTGGACCAGGCGCAATAGTCTAGCCAAGGGAGGTGCCTGAAAGCAAATGCTGGTAAGGGGTGCTGGGGCAGAGTGGTCGGGGAGGGTCTGGCCCTGTATGACTCAGAAGGGACCAGGCAGCCAGACGCAGCAGCAGGGGGAAGTTAGCAAGGAAGGGGGAGAGGAAAGGAGGAGGAAACAAGGAAAGGAGTAGGAACTTACAGAACTTGAGGAGATACGGCTCAAGACTGAGAAAGAAGGGGAGGCCATTCCAGAGGGAGGCTCCAGCTGAAGAAAGATCTACCCCCCACTTTCTGCTTGGAGAAACGTCTGGCCTGCAGAGAGTTAGAGCTAGAGGACCGAAGGACTCTAGCAGATAAGTATTTAGGGAGAGAAGGTTGGGTGAGGCATGGTCCCAGGCTCCAGAAAGCCTTGTAGATGATGCAGAGGGTCTTGAATTTGATCCTTGCAGTCACCGGGAGCCAGTGGAGAGATTTTAGGGATGGAGAGATGTGGTCCCTGAGCTTAAGGCAAAGGATAAGTCTTGCAGTCCTGTTCTGGAATAGTTGAAGGGGCGGAAGGGAGGAGAGAGGCAGATTTAAGAAGAGGATGTTGCTGTAGTCCAGCCTGCAGAGAACCAGAGCTATAGAGACATTGAGTTTCTGAGGGAAGGTGAGGAAATGGAGGATGCCTCTGTGGAGGTGAAGCTGAAAGTGGCTTGGCAAGGTCAGCGATATGAGGAGAGAAGGAGAGGGAGGAGTTGAAGAGGACACCCAGGTTTCTGCCCTCACAAGAGGGTGAGGGGAGGGGGCCCAAGGAGGGTGGCCAGAGGGTAGGGGCTGAAGGAAGAGGGAGAGTGGTCTAATGAGAAGGATCTCAGTCTTACTGGCATTAAGACAGATTGTTAGCAGCGAACCATGCCTGAAGAGCAGTCAGACGATCAGGAATGAGAGGAAGCAGAGGCAGAAAGCTTAAAGGAGAGCGGAGTGTCATCCGCATAACACTGGAAATGCGAAGAGAGGGTGGAGATCAAGTGGGCAAGAGGGGCAAGGTAAATGTTAAAAAGCCATGGCAAGAGGATAGATCCCCGAGGGACGCCACAAGTAGAGATTGAGTTAAAGGAGAGAAAAGGGCTCATTTGACCTTGGGAAGGTCGATTCGAAAGGAAAGATGTCAGTCAAGCCAGTGCACGGTCCGTGATGCCCAGAGTGTCAGAGTCGATTCAAGAGGGTGGCAGGATTGCTTTACCAAAGATGCCCAATACACTATGTCATATCACAGTAAGAAATGGCTAGACTGGTTGCATAAAAATGCCAGTCTAGCTACATAATAACACTTATACTTGCTTTATCATCCATGCCCAGTAATAAATGCCATGCCTACCCCCTGGTGTGCCAGCGCCTCGCACTCAAACATAATACCATTAATCATGAATGTGATTATGTGTCAGTGTGAAGCGCTAGGGATCCAGGGAGTAGATATGCGTCAAGCACTGGGGTCCCAGGTACAGCCATGGCATTTTTTACTGGCCATAAATGGCCAGTAAAAACTGCCATGCCCGCCCCCCTGGGCCCCAAGCGCCTCACAGGCATACAATCAGTTGTGTGCGTGTGAATTGCTGGGGCGCCCATGAATTTATTTTATTTATTGAATATTTGTAAGGCGCTTATACAACAAATGGTGTTTCAAGGCCCAATAAGACAAAAGGGGAGAGGGGATAAGGGAGGAGACAACAGTAACGGTCCTACTAGAACTTTTGGCATTCGGATCGTGCAAGTGCAGTAAAAAGAAGTGGGGTGGAGGAGGGTAAGTGCTGTTTTGCGGGAAATGTGGAGTGCTCAGGTGGGAAGGAGAGTGCAGGGCAAGAGGAGAGAGTGCAAGTGAAAGGGTGGTGGAGGTGGGGGAAGAGGGTCGCAGGGCTAGGCAAGTGCTAAGGGGAGGCCATGTGGGCAAGTGCAGGGATTGCATGGGGTGCAGGGTGTGAGGGTCCACATGCTAAGCGCAAGAAAGGGGATGGACAGGGTGGGGGGGTTACTGGTGCCGTGTAGAACTCAGAGGGAAACCAGGCAGCCAGTCACTGTGGCAGACGGGGACGTTAGCAGGGGAGAGGGATGGAAGAAGAGAAAAGGAGGGTCTTGAGGAGCTTCCCAAACGTAAGGAGATCTGGAGACCATTTGAGAGGGAGGGTCTTGCGGAGGAGATTTACCCTCCGCTCCCTGCTTATAGAAGCATCTGATCTGCAGAGAGTTGAAGCTAGAAGACCAAAGGGCTCTAACAGGGAGGTATTTAGGGAGAAAGAGTTGGATGTAGCAGGGTCCCAGACCCCAGAAAGCCTTGTGGATGATGCAGAGGCTCATGTTCCTAGCAACCACAGGGAGCCAGTGGAGAAATTTTATGGCTGGAGAGATCAAGTCCCTGGGCTTGAGGCCAAGGATAAATCTTGCAGTCCTTTTCTGGATTGGTTGAAGGAGGTGAAGGGAGGATAAAGGAAGATTGAGGAAGAGGCTGTTACAGTAGTTCAGCCTAGAGAGGACCAGAGCTCCAAAGACATTGAATTTCTGGGGAAGGTGAGGAAAGGGAACATCCCTATGAGGAGGTGCAGCGGCTAGTGGAACTTCTTGGCAAGGTCCACGATGTGAGGAGAGAGGGGAGTCAAAGATGACACCAATATGTTTTGCCTCATAAGAGGGTCAGGGGAGGGGACCCATAGAAGGCGACCAAAGGGTAAGAGGGAAGGAGGGTGCTGGGGTCCCAATGAGGAGGATTGCAGTCTTACTAGCATTAGGGCAGAGATCACTGGCAGTGCACCATGCCTGAATAGCAGTTAGGGGTAAGACAGGAGGAAGAGGATGCAGTGGAAGGAGGCTTGAAGGAGAGCTGCAGGTTGTCTGCATAACACTGGAAGTGAGGAGAGAAGGAGGAAATCAGGTGAGCCAGCGGGGCAAGGTAGATGTTGAAGAGCCACAGCGAGAGGCTAGAGCCTTGAGGGATGCTGCAGGTGGAGAGTGTGATAGGGAAGAGAAAAGGGCCCAATTGAACCTGGGAAGGTTGGTCGGAGAGGAATGAAGTCAACCAGTCCAGTGCCAGGCCCGTGATACCAAGGGTGTCGCAGAGACGGTTTTTCAGGGTGGCATGATTGACCGTGTCGAAGGCAGAGGAAAGATCCAGAAGGATACGAACAGATGGAGAGTTGGAATCGAGATTTGAGAGCAAGTCATCACAGGTGTTCAGGAGGGCAGTTCCCATGCTTCTGCCTGCTCTGGAGCCAGACTGCTGGTTGTGGAGATAGCCAACAGATTCAATGTGTTGGGTCACCTGGGCGATGACTAGCTTCTCTAGGAGTTTTCCCAGGATGGGTGCAATGGAGATAGTGCGGTAGTTATCCAGCAAGGAGGGGTCGGCAGAGGGCTTTTAAAGGAGAAGATGCACAGAGGTGTGCTTGAGAGGTAGCAGGAAGGAGCCAGTGGCAAAGGAGTTATTACTGGAATCTGCCAAGGCTGGCACAAGGGAGGCAATGTTGTCCTGGATAGTTCTGGAGGAGCAGGGGAGCAACTGTTTGGAGGAGACTTTCATCAAGAGGACTTGTCTAGGGACCTCATCTGGTGCTATGGGCGAGAAATAAGAGTAAGAGGGAAGCGGATTGGGGAGAAAATTGAGGCCTGAGTGATGGGGAGGGAGGTGGTAGAGGTGTAGAGGAGAGTGCGGTCAGGATGTCCTGCATTTTGGTTAAGAAGTGGGAGGCCAGTGAAGTACAAAGGGTCAGGGATGGCAGGGGAGAAGTGGAGACTGCAGTAGGATTGGCAAGTTCCTTGCAGATTTTAAACGGTTCACCTGTGTTGTTAGTGGCCCCAGAGATGCTGGCTTGGATATGTGCCGTCTCCTTCGAGCAGATGGAGAGTCTGTATTGCCTTTTGAGCAGGCAGCGGGCCAGTCTGTCAGAGGATGTGCCTGAAGCCCGCACTTCCGCTCAGCAACTCTGCACTTCCATTTCAGAGAGGCCAGGTCGGAGTCAAAACAGGTGTTTTGCTTGGAGGCAGGTTTTATACCCAGATGGCCATTAATAAATGGCATGCCTTCCCCCTGGGCCCTCCAGCACCTCACATGCACATATAATCAAATGTGTGTGCTGTGAGGCACTGTAGGGCTTAGGGGGCAGGCATAACATTGCATGTGAGGCGCTAGGAATAACAGCGGACTGGGCTGGCATTCTTTATTGGGCATACCCAGTGAAAAATGCCATACCTGCCCCCTGAGCCCCACACATACACAATGCATTTGATTGTGTATATGCGAGGCGCTGGGGGGCACAGGGGTCAGACATGGTATGTTCTTACTGGACTTCTATCATAGATGTCAGGTACAAAATACCATCCCTGTTCCCTTGGCCCCACAGTGCCTCACAGACACACACAATGAACAGGATTATGTGTGTATGTGGGTTGCTGGGTGGCTCAGGGGAAAAGCATGGTATTGTTTACTAGTCATCTATGGAAGATGTCCAGTCAATAAAATACCATCTCTGTCCCCTGGTCCCATAGTGCCCCAGAAGGGGAGCTGGTTTTGGCCAGTGGGGAGGGGGATTGTGCAACAAAGGACTTTTTAAAATGCCTTTGTTGTACAACACTCCTCCCCCACTCGCCAAAATCAGCTCCACGGACCAGCACAAATGCACACATATTCACACAGCAAGCACTCAATCATTCACACGAGCACCCATCATAGACTCAATCATAACACAAGCAAACATGCATACAAACACATATTAAATAACACATAAATGAACATAAACGTGTCTCCTGGCCTGGTCCTGAAGTTTCCTAGCCATCGCTCCAGCTCCTGCATAGCATGAACAGGAATCTGGAAGCAAGAGCTTCCTGGTTCCTGTACATGTGTGCAAGGCCCTGAGCATGGGTGATTAAACACCCCACTCCAGCCTTCTCGGTCTTTATGTGAGGAGGCGCAGGAGCGCCACCTCGCAGATACAGACATGCAGTTCCCCAGCCAGCATTTTCAATGAGCTATGCAAGGCTGGGGAAGCAAAATGGCCCCAGCCTTGCATGGCTCATTGAGCAAGCACAGCTGGGGAGCTGAACTGTCAAAGGGAAACCTTGCTTCCCTTTGACAGTTCAGCCAGCCCAGGAGTGCTCCCTCAGCTGGAAAAAGCAGCTGAGAGAGTGCATATCACTGGGCTGGCGCCTCCATAATGGGCGAGGGGGCAGGTGGGTCGACACCTCGCCCATAATGGGCGAACCGCCACTGCATGTGGGGCCCGGCGCCTGACGGCATGCAGATAGGTGATGAAAGGTGGGGACAGATGTCCAGCAGTTGGGGAGAGGTACTTAATAGGTGAGTATGGGTGCCTATCTTGTGGGAAAGGGCACCTGCCAAATGCAGACTAGTGCTAGGTAGGCTGTTGGGGCCCCGACAGGTGAGGAAGGGCACCTTCCAGATGGGGACAAATGCTTGGTAGGTGGAATGGCCCCTGGCAAGTGGAGCTGGGTGCATTGGAGGTGGGGACGTCCACCTGGAGGGATGCAGATGGGTGCCTGGCATGTGGCAGAAAAAGTCCAGCATGCGGCGAAAGGCACTTAATGGGTGGGGTCGTGCCTGTCAGGTGGAGAACAGCACCTGCCACATGGGGACCAGTGCTTTGTAGGTGAGAGGGGGACTGGTAGGTGGAGCTGGGTGCCTGGCAGGTGGGGACATGGCGGGTGGGGATGGGTGGCTGACAGATGGCGATGGGTATCCTTCAGGTGGGCACAGGCACTTAATAGGTGGGGTGGGTGCCCTGGTAGGCAAGGAAAGGAGCCTAAAAAACCTGTGGGTGTGTTCCCCTACTACACTGGCACTCTGGGGTAGAACAATTGTATATGAAACAGTGATTGTGCCAGATGGAACTAGGGGACAAAACGCAAAGGTCGAGACTAAAGCTGCAACTCGATAAACATTATTTTATTTTATTTTCATTTTTAAGAACATGTTTTTTTGCGATATGAAAATACAAATCTAATTTGATGAAACATAATTTCTAATACATTCATTCATAATTCAGAATCCATACATACCATTCAATTTCAATATTCTAAAACAATTCATTTATCTGAAAACTAGAATTTTGCATATGAACATTTTGTTGCAAATTCAATTAAAATTGTCCACATTGTAAACATTATCGACTATAAGCGTCCCAAATTGTAGTTCTTCCATTTATAAAGGATTTCCAATGTATCAATAGTTTTGACTCAACAATATCTGGCGGATTCCTTCCAGACCATTGTGTATGTCTTCTTTAGGATATGTGAACATTTACTGTTTCCAAAAACAAACAAGTAGCATACTGTTAAAAACTTTTGTTGACATCTCATGTCTCTTCATTCCATATTTTTCCCTATGTAAACATTAGAATCGGGGAGCGAGTTTCATTATCATGCTCATACCCTGGTTTTTTTATTTCTCAAAGGTAGGGGAGTCTAACCCAATGTGTGTGTATATATATATATATATATATATATATATATATATATATATATATATATATATATATATATATATATATTGCCAGTATAGGAGTGAATCTCTATCTGTCCGACCTTGATTTGAAGACTGTGTCCAATCGTCCTTATCTAATTTCAAAATATGCAAAATGCAAAAGCAGTGCCCATATGGTCTCTCCAGTAGGTTCTGCGAACCACTATGAACAAGAGGGCAATTAAAAACACACCAGTGCACCCCAGGTAATGGTTACCACTGACTTGCAGCATTGCCATTCAAGACTCAGAAAGTTACAACGGTAGCAACCTAGCACATTAGCTTAGAGCGCATGTGGAGAGGGCTCAAAGTATTTCTTTTTAAGTTGTTCAAACACTAATTGCGTTGTTCTATCTAACAAGACACACAAAGAGAAAGAAGGTGTCAGCTAACCTGTCCTTTTATTGAACATGACTGTTTCTTGTATGAAACTGAGGTCTATTGATCACCTTGCAGAGCACGATTGATCTTTCGAGGCTGTCTTTTGGGCGTCTTGCTTTCTTTTGAGTACTGTCTAGCGAAGTAGTTTTGATCTACCGCAGAGCTAACAGAAAAGGAGAAAACTGTATGAAAACTCATGGTCTTGTCTTTAAAAATATCAAGAGGTGTCACATTATATTATAAGTGTACCTTGAACCTTTTCCTTAAGTGGCCGCTGTCTCCGTTATCTTTTACTTATATCTAAAAGAGATTCTGCAAGTTTCAAATTCGATCCAAGCCTCTCTGTGTAAATCTGTAACAAGACGTTAATTTCATCAGGGTCTGTAATGGTTAACCTATTCGAGGAAATTCCCAAAAACATTTTCAAACAAGCTCTTACCTAAAAGGCTTGTTCTTTGTTTTTACGGCGTCTCAATCCGACCTGTAGGTTGCTACATACAGGTTGGGGTGGGAGGTTACGTCTATTTTTCTTATTTCTTTTATATCGCGGTCAGTCCGGGCATTTCTCCGTTTATCTGAGAATGAGACCACAAAGGTCTGATAATCTGGCTATTCCATGGAGTCTGAACTGAGAGCATTTTTTGAATATGAGCTCTTCCCTGAAATACTTGTTGATCGTCTTTACGACATCCGACTGCAGCTCTGGAACTCGCATGTGTGAGTTTATACGGAAGTGAAAGATGTTCGTCTTTTGTTTCCGTGTCACCTGAATCCAAACGGTGAAACCTAGAAACTAAAAGAGTACTTCGGTCTCGTGATCGTGTTGACTAATTTCAATGGCGCTGAAAAAGACGAAAGAAGGCTGCGATTGCGTTCTTATTTTAATGTTAATATACTGTGAGGTCATTTGGGAACTAATCCCATATTGACCAATAAATGGTGAACCAGATAGTAGAAAAATGATCACGACAAAACCTGTGCGAAGATGGCTAAACGCACAGTCTGAATTCTGTGTACCGTGGGGCTTAGATTCATACCGAGAAGACAACATCAGTTCCCAAAGTTGTATTAATAAAAGATTACATATATACAACTGTAATGGGCCGAACTGTATATTTCATCCATATGTTGATAAAAGTAAAGGGCAGTCCTTGGCCCATTGCATTCTAAAGTTCCGGCGCTACAGGTGACAAAACCCCAAGTGTTTAGGGTAAGTTGTTGCCTAAGACATTGTTGGAGAGACCATCCGATGTGTGGTGCATATCTTTATCTAGTGTACTGATTCCACTCCTCTTGTTGGTTGAGACCTTTCAGAAAACTCTGGTTATGCTAAAACCACCATTACTCTTTTTGGGACATTCGGCTAGCTGTATTGGCCGCATCTGTTCCGGTTACTTTTTCCAAGACCCACCATTTTACATCTTCATGGCTGTGGTTGCATTCTAGAAAATGGGTGACCAAGGGTGCATTCAATTGTTTAGTCCTAATTTTAGATTTATGTTCACTTATTCGTAACTTGACTGCTCGAGAAGTCTTACCAATGTACGCTTTTCTGCAAGGACATATTATCACGTATATAACATTGACGCTGAGGCATGTGGTATGATTCCCAAGTGTCCAGTTTCTCTCATGTATATTGATACTGGTAACTACTGTGGTCGAAGCACAATTACAACAACTGCAGCATGGGTAATGACCCAACACTGGTAACATACCCCAACTGGATGTTATCTTGATATGTTTTTCTTGTGCTATATTTCTGTCCACTTTTGAGACCCAATCTTTTATATTCCTTCCTTTTTTTAAAGTGTAGATGGGTTTCGGCAGAGCCGGAATATTCAATTGAAGCAGATGCCAATGGTGGGCTATGATTTTCTTGATTTTATTGTGCTGTGTGTTATACGTTAACACACAGATCAGTTGGTCATCTGTCAATTTTTTATTATTTTTACCATCTTCGTTAAGTAGATCCTCTCTATGTTGGTGTCTTGCTCGTTTCTTTGATTTTTTTTAGCAGTTTGCTAGGGTATCCGCTGTTTTTCAACCTTTTTTCAATGATTGCAGCTTGTTTTACAAAATCTTCCAACTTGGAACAATTTCTGCACGCCCTTAAAAATTGTCCATACGGAATGTTGGACCTCAGGGACTGCGCATGGAAACTTTGGTGATGTAATATAGTGTTCCTGTCTGATTCTTTTCTAAAGAGATCAACCAGAAGGACATCTTTTTCTACTTTGATTAATACATCTAGGAAAGGGATCTCTTTTTTGCTTGTTTGTATGGTGAATTTTAAGCTGGGATTAAGATTGTTTATCCACTGAAAAAAAATCATTGTGATCCCCTTTAGTGCTATCCCAGATGATTAGTATGTCGTCAATGTATCTTTTGTAAAGTTTGAGGGCTGGTTTAAATGGATTGGCGTCGGCCAGTATGTTACATTCTTCAAAGTCCCACATATATAGGGTGGCATAATTTGGCGCAAACACAGCGCCCATAGCCGTACCTTTAATTTGCAAAAAGTATGTGTTTTTGAAAATGAAAAAGCTTTTCGTCAAGGCAATTTCTAAAAGTTCTATCAGGAACTCACTTGGTACTAAATCTTTGTCCGTTCTTGTTTCCAAACATTTTTTCACTATCCCAAGGGAGTCTGCCTGAGGTATGTTGGAATATAAAGACTCTACATCTAGTGTAATGAGAAGGGCACTGTCTGTGTCAAGAGGTAGAGACTCTACTACTCTGATGACATCTGAGGTGTCAACCAAATAGGTATGTGTACTTTTGGCTAGGGGTTTGAAGAAAAAAAATCGAGGTATTGGCCAATTGGTTGTAAGATGGATCCACTGAGGGATACAGTAGGTAGTCCCGGGGGTTCAGTCATGTTTTTGTTTATTTTAGGTAATATGTAAATTAATGGAGTACTGGTTTTTGAGGGAGTCAGAGAATTGAATTCCTTTTGGTTGACAATTCCTTTATCTAGGGCATCTCTAGAAATACTTTGAGCCCTATCCACATGCGCTCTAAAGTAAGGTGCTAGGTTGCTACCGTTGTAACTTTCTGAGTCTTGAATGGCGATGCTGCCAGTCAGTGGGAACCATTACTTGGGGTGCACTGGTGTGTTTTTAATTGCCCTCTTGTTCAAAGATTTTCATAGAGGTTCCGCAGAGCCTACTGGAGAGACCAAATAGGCACTGCTTTTGCGTTTTGCCCATTTTGAAATTAGATAAGGACGATTGGACACAGTCTTCAAATCAAGAACAGACAGATAGAGATTCACTCCTATACTGGCACTATATATACATTGGGTTAGACTCCTCTACCTTTAAGAAATAAGAAAACCAGGTATGAGCATGATAATGAAACTCACTCCCCGATTCTAATGTTTACATAGGGAAAAATATGGAATGAAGAGACATGATCTGTCAACAAAGGTTTAACAGTATGCTACTTGTTTGTTTTCAGAAACAGTAAATGTTCACATATCCTGAAGAAGACATACACAATGGTCTGGAAGGAATCTGGCAGATATTGTTGAGTCGAAACTATTGATATACTGGAAGTCCTTTATAAATGGAAGAACTACATTTTGGGACGCTTATAGTCGATAATGTTTAACATGTGGACAATTATTAGTTAATTGAATTTGCAACAGAAAGTTCATATGCAAAATTCTAATTTTCAGATAAATGAATTCTTTTAGAATATTGAAATTGAATGGTATGTATGGATTACGAATTATGAATGTATTAGAAATTATGTTTTATCAAATTAGAAAATTAGATTTGTATTTTCATATCCCAAAAAAACTTGTTTTTAAAAATGAAAATAAAATAATGTTTATCGAGTTGCAGCTCTAGTCTCAACCGTCCCGTTTTTTTTCCCTAGTTCCATCTGGCACAATCACTGTTTCATATATGAGGAAGGGAGCCTGCCAGATGGTGACGAATGCTTGGTTGAGCCAGCCTATCGAGATGTCTTCTACTTTCACTTGGGGGTAAGGGGCGTGAGACGGGGGAATGAGCCAGCTTTAGGCACGGGTGTCCTGGGTTTTCGCCTGGGGCACCGCATTCGCCCGTTGTCATGCCAGCCTGGGGGAGTCTTTCAAGGGCTCCCCTGAGCTAGCATGATGAAGGCAGCCTTTTAAAATGAAAAGCGCCTCGTTCTCGTGCTGGCGCCGGGCGCTCCAGCACGAGAGCAGGGCACTTTCCATTTCAATAGAGCATTGTTGCTACACCTGCCGGGGGCAGCCCCATGGTTTAGTAGCGGTGCTCTAAGTGATAATTGCCCTGCTCCTACTGGTGTTGCAGCGGCGCCAGTGTAATCCCCAAATTGGCTCTCCCCCCAGGGGGGGGCAGCACATTTAGTTTGATCCCGGGCGTTGCCAGGGCTAATGTGTGGGGGGGGATTATACTAAAACTGCCTTTGAATCTATGATAGGCAGGTTCCAAAGACTGCTGGCAACAGCACACAAGACCGCCCTCCCACATGTAGCTAGATCTTGCAGTGGATAGGGAAGGGTGTATATAAATGAGATGTCAGGTTTCAAACACTTCCGCCATCATCACACGAGAACCCCATCACGCGCTTACCTACATGTGTCAGGACCTTTGGATCATAACAGCCTTTGACTTTGTTGACCCATTTTACTTCAAAGCTTTTGAACGTTGCGCGTGCAATCATAGTCCCTTCAGCACTCTAGATAGTGGGGGGAGAGAGGGAGGCTAGGGGAAAGGGGGAGACTAGACGGGATGCCAGCAAGAAGAGGTGGGGGGAATGGGAAATCAATTCAAAACGAACATAGGTGAAGCTTTCAAAGGAGACACGAATGGCTTTGCTTCAATGTATTTCCTGATTTAACAGTTGCAGACCCTGGCAGCCGACAAGTTTGCCTGCACGCTTTTCATATTGGCATGTGGGCTCTGTCATGTTGTGACTAGGGCGCATAGCCCTCTCATCGTTATGAGGGGAAGGCCCACGTTTGGGTCAGGACAGGGGGAAGTGATGTTGGGCTAGGGAGGGGGGCGACGGTAAGAGAGGGAAGTAAGTTACTATGTATACAGGTATGCAATAAAGATGTGTTTCGTTTGCACCGGCCCTTGTACGTGTTGTTATTGAAGATAGGCCTCCCACCCCAGAGTGGTCCTACGGGTCGGGCAAGGTCAGATCCAACACTAGCGACGAAGGTGATCATAGTGAGGACTCGCCCAGAAGACACTGGTAAAGCCGCGCGCAACTCGGCCACGTGGCTCAAACATCCAGGCCACCACACCCGTGGGGTGCAGCAGAGGAGGGTGCCATCGGGCACAGCCTATGCGTGTTGGCGTGCCTCCCGTGACATCCCATCCTGCTGCAGATGTATTTAGGGCCAACGACCCAGTAGGCTCTAAGTACGATGCAAAGAGTCAATACACACGTTGCATCTCGGGGAGAAAATGTAAAGCCTTCGGGGCCTGGGAAGTGTGACCTCATGTCCTCAAGACAGGGGCTAGATGGGCTCCTCTGTTTAGGTGAGTTTTACAATGAACTGCTCAGGAGTTGCTCGCTCCACAGCACGCAGTTTGTGCTTATCCACAGGATTTCCTTCCAGTGAGTCAGAGTCCTAATCCGGTGTCTCTGAACACTGGGGAGCATCAGTAACACAAGAACAACACAGCAGAATTGCACGAGAACCCCCTCACTCCTCAGGGTGGCCATGGATTAGTGATACACATGGGTACAATGCCAGGGCCTTTCAACTCTTTCAGTTGAAATGAACCTTGAATGGTGCGTTAAGGGGGACACGAAATCGAGTGGGGCTCAGGAAACGGATGTGGCCAAATTGGGCTGGGCTTGGCCTAAAGTAGAGGCAGGTGGTTTAAGCAATCCACAAAGAATACATCACGAGGCACAGGACATATGCAGTTTGGGCCACCCTGCAAGGTCTCAAGTCATTTTGTTCTTGTTTGCATCCAGTCTGTAAACTGTAAATAAAACTCCCTTTGGCTCAGTTTCTAAATAAAATGCTGCCTGGAGACACAAAAAAAATAACATTTTCTGACTGGAGATTAAAGTAAATTAATCAGAGTTGTTGAGGAGGAGCCAAGTACCCCCACTCCAACTGCCCTGCCTACATTACCTGAAAAGTTTGAACCAAAGTATGTGACAAATACTGAACAGTTGAACCAACAAAGAGAAGAGCGTGGACTCTGTGCAGTACCCATAAGAGTACCTATACCTAAGAGAATATGGGAGGTAAAGTACCCATTGAGGAAACCATACCTGCATACAAGACAATATGGTTGCCATTTGAACGAGATTCCTGAAGAAGCAGATAAACTAAAAGGCAAAGATGAATGGTGACATCATACAAAAATGAATTGACACCCATAAAGGAAATAAACAGACCAGAGGAAGCAGACGATTTATAAACCAACAAGAAGTACCAAGGATAAGTGACATCTTGGGAACAAGGTGAAGAAACGTATGCCACCGACCTGATGAAGATACTTAGTTTAAACGTGTACAGATGCAATGAAATGCAAGCAGCCAAGCAATCACGAAGCTAGCCACATGCTTTTGAATAGTTAGACCGTGGCAAGCGCCAACATATACATGTATATAGATACATCTGGACAAGTAAAAGATGAATGTTTCAACTACAAATATAAGCAGTACTGAACAAAGCAAGAAGGCCTCATTTCAGTGTCGCAGTTAAGAAAAGCAATTGAATTAAACAGAATAAAAGTTCAGCTAAGGAGTTGACTGATCCAAGAAAGCCAAGGTCTTATCAAACTGGAATTGCCTGACATTGGATACAATTAAAGTGAAAGAACTGAGGCTCCTGTTCATAGAGGTCGAGCAAAAACAAAAGACGCCAGAGGACTACTGGAGAATAAATCAAATACACGAAAAGCTCAATTTCATGGTGTCCAGTCATGTGGTAAAGGGAAGTTGGACAGGCAAGATGGTCACACCTACGCACGAAGGCAGGCTGGTGCCCACACTCCCTAAAAATTCTCAGAACACAGTACAATCTCAAGGCCAAACTTCAAACACTAATTGACACTGGACCATTGAGGTGATGATGGATGATATGCTAATTGGTGGGAAGCTGGTGCTAAGGCGAGCTCATCCGCACCTGGTTGTTCAGTCTGCGTGCTGCTAGACATAGGTGGAAAAGTTCCGACGGGGTTAGAAGCGAACCAATTGCAGGGGACCACATAGTTGGGGGTCCTATAGCTTGTTTAGCCAATGGAACATTGTACATTTAGTGACATTCATAGTGGCCGTTTTAAGAGGAGGGCATAGTTGCCCCATTTGATGTTAATTATCCTACCACCTTCTTTCGTTACTCCATACAGATATAGAGCTTATACTTAGAACTTCACTTAGACCCAATCACACCCTCTGTTAGGTTTGTGTAGTTTGCCACGTAGGATGACGTTGGTAGTGACGCAGTTCAAACATCAATGATGACCAATTATGTGTATAAAAACCCAGTTACTTTATGAAGTAAGTAGAGTCAGAGTATCGAGCGACTGTTGATGTTTGTTGTACTCCCTGTTTTAGATACTTGATATTAAAACAGACGAACCTTTCCAAGCTATTTGTGTCATCTTGATTATTGATGTATGAATAAAATCTGCATTCATCTACAGGGTATTGCTACTCATCTTAAAGGGCTGTCTGAGAGAACAACCAGCTCAGAGTAAATCACCTTCATTCTGCACACAAATGGCCAGGCCCAGTGAGCTTAATAGATCTTAAGTGATCATTTGGGGTTTCAGATCCCCTGCTGGCTGACTGTCCTGTGATAATCTATAGCGATTAATCCCCTTCAAGGAACGACTAATAGTATGCACATATTACGTAGGAAGGCACCCGTCTTGTCAAATTAAAGGTCATGACACTTTACATTTGCTTTTGCTGGCCAAAGACAGACCTCACGGTGTTAAATTATCCATGCACTCTTTGTCCCTGAAATCACACAGGAGAGGTCTCGTGAAAAAGTGGAGGAGGGCAAGTAGCACCCATGTAAACTATTTAGTGCTTTGATAATACCTAAGAGCATTTTGGGAACATAAGAACATATGTATGACATTTCTGTGACAGTGATTCAAGCCTGCAACCCTTCTGAGCACATAATGCACACTGGCCTTTCAACATATTTAATTTATGCTAAGATCCTACCGGGAATGTGATGGCAAATTATGACACACCATCGGAGAGTCCTAGCCCAAGGAGTCAAGTGCTAGCTGTCCTGGTTAAGTAGGAAAACCGATACCCTGCACATGTTGTTTTCACTGCATGTTCATTTCTCTACTCCTAGCCCAAGTCCCCGGAATCGTGCCAGATGATATAGGATATAATATATGATATATGGCACCCACAGGACACTGCATTGGAAACCGCCCCAGATCAAGGCTCCGCCCGGCAAGTCTTGATCGATTTAAAACCCTCCAGCCTCAGGGCGTGTCCCAAGCAACTGCCCTCATGTTGTCAGTCTTACCACAAAGCAAAATACTTCTTTAATTCAGGACACAAAATGTGCTCTTTGCAGCGAGCACATCACAGGATGCGCTTACTGGAACCCCCAGGCTGTCGCATACCTTAAGTTTCTTGCAATATCCATCAGTTCTTATCGCCTCACTGCCTTTTTATTCCGGTTTTGACTACATTATCACCTTGCTGACAAAGAGAGCGTACTAGCTTTTTGGTGGACATTTAGTGTTTCAGCTCGCCGCTGGCTGCCTTTCATATGGAACTCTGTGGTATTAATCCCCTCCCTTTTCCCGTTTTTCTTCAAACATTATAATCTATGCAATCCACAGGTGCTTCAGACTGGTTTTCCCAGGTGTAAGCAAGGTGGCACCCCAACTTCATTTTGAAAAGGGCCCCTATGAGCCCCAACACATCTTCAGCCATCAATGACATCTGACATAGTAATGCAGCACCCTCTTATCCGTACTCCTTCAAAGACAATGTAGAATGTAGAAGTGTGTAGTATGCTTCCTCCACCCACGCACCCCCCATGCAGTGTCCTTGCCCCCTTCCTGCAGGCATTACCACGCATGTATGGGATGAGGCAGAGTGCATGATGCGGATGAAAGAACGGACACCAAAGCTAGAGAGCGAGCAATCGTCTCCTTCAGATGTCTTGATGCAATCGATCACTGCAGCTTGCGGTGTAGATCATCTTGCTGTTGCTTGGCTCCATTCCTCTCTGGATTTCCTATTCTTGGTTCCACCATTCGCTATTCTTGGTTCCACCATTCGCTTTCTGACTCCAATCGTCCTTCTATGGCCCATATTTGGGGATCTCTTGCCCACTTCAGATCTTTTCACCAGCTCTAGATCTTATTCCCCCCGCTCACCTTCATTTTTATTTTTACATTGCTCAATTCATTTCCGAGTATTGGTAAAAATCTACGTTGTTTCAATATAATTTGTAACTAGATATGAGCGAAATATTCGCCTGTAAAACGAAGTTGTCCGATCCACTAAATCAGCATTACTTTTCCGCAGACACTGACGTTTTGCTAGCTTTCATGCGGTGTGTGGTGTTTCGTTCCCATGTTAGTTCTATGTCGAACGACGAAAAACGTTGCACAGGTCTTTTTTTTCGATCTGTGCTAGTTTCGGCAGCAGCACGAGAAACTTTATTTTTCAATCTGTGGTAGTTTCGTACAGTGGCACAAGATATCAAAAAACTTTGCATGGTTTTCCACGATCTGTGCTGGTTTCGTGCAGCAGCATGAGAAACTTTGTGCAGCTTTTTTGTTTGATTTGTGGTAGGTTCGCACAGCAGCACGAGAAACTTCGAACATGTTTTTGAAACCGTGCTACGTTGGCGAGGCTGCACGAGAAACTGCATGTTTTTGGTTCGATTCATGGTAGGATTCATGGTAGGTTAGCAGAGTGGATCACGAAACTTTGTGCCACCGTTTTTGATTTACGCTATGTTGATGCAGCGGTATGAGGAACTTTGCACAGCTTTTTGTTTGATTCATACAGGTTTGGCGCAGTGGCACGCAAAAAGCTAATGGGCTCTTTTGGATTCGTGCTAGGTTCGCACAGCGGCACGAGGAACTTTGCATGGTTCATTATCGGTCGTGAGATGGCACTAGAAACTATGCGCCACTCTTTACGATTTGCATGGGTAGCGAAACGGGGGATTTCGACAAAATGGTTCAAAATCGATCAGATTTAGCTTCAGCGATGGGCGGAACGGAATTTTGCCCAGTCCCATTTGTAACAGTTTGAATCAAAGGCTAATACAAGTGCAGATCTGTTTGTGGACTTCATCAGTTGTATGTGGGACAAAGAGAGCTGTAAGGTGTATGGACAGTGGTCGAAGTGGGCCGGAGCGGTGCTGCTCTACTTTAAAATAAATTAAAAAAAGATTTACGTTTCCTATACTTTTATTTTAAAAAGAAAACATTCCAGAATGGTTTACTTTTAAAATAAAAGTGTAGGAAGACTTTGAAACTTGCACTTCAGTGCACTGCACTGAACATTCCCGCCAAACAGCAGGTGTGTTTGTTTGGGGGTTTGTATTGCACGTGGGAGGGGGTGTGGCGATGGGCCTTGTGGAGAGCGGGGGCTGGCCTGCATGGAACATAGTTCCTCTTTTTCTTTTCACACACTTTGACCACAGTGTATAGGAGAATCCAGAAGGTGACTAATGCACTCAGGGAAGGGCTAGGATGCAGGAAGGGTATAGTGGGGGAAAAAGGGGAAGTCGCTGGTATGAACACACAATGCTATGCTAATTCATATATCTACAGTTCAGTTAGCACACAGTTCCATAAAGCTTGACCAAGTGAGATTGTGCCAAGAGAAGGAATTGCGCCTGAATAAGAAGGAGCTGCGCTCAGTGAGGCCCGAAACCCCAACTAAAGTTGAGGAAGCTCTCTGCACCTGCTAGCCGCTAGCCTCCTAGATGCTGTGCTTTTGCGAGAGGCGATATGCAAGCCTTTTATAGGCAGCATCTGAAAGTCGCTCTTTGCCCACTGGGTCTACCCAAACAATGAAATGGTCTAGTTTAGTTTAGTTTATTATTTGTATAGCGCCGCCTGGCCCTAGGGCATCCAGGCGCTTGCGATGAATACAACAAGAATAATGAATACAACAAGAATAATGCAGCAGAGATGTACAAATCGATTACATATTTACAAATTTACAGTCTTGGTGCATGTTAGTGCGGTAGGGCTAGGCAGTTTCTTTGGATAGAAGCCAAGTTTTGGTGTTGTGTCTAAATCTGTGAAAGGACGGTTCTGATCTCAGCTCGAGTGGAAGTGAATTCCAAAGTTTGGAGGCAAGCACGGGGAAGCTGGAGCCACCTGCTTTTTGGAGCTTAAATCTTGGGATATTTAAGCAGTGTGTTTGAGCTGATCTGGTAGGGCGCGCTGGGGTGTGGTGCTTGAGGTTGTCGGATAGGTATCTGGGTGCTTGGTTAGCTAGGCATTTGTGTGTGAGTGAGATGGTTTTATATTCAATTCTTTGTGGTATGGATAACCAATGGCAGGTGCGTCTGGCGTCCGAGATGTGTTCTTGTTTGGGTATGTTCAGGGCTGCTCGCAAGGCGTTGTTTTGTATGACTTGTAGTTTGTTGATGTTTTTCTGACTGGTTCCCAAGTATAGCGCATTGCAGTAGTCAACTTTGGAAAGGACTAGCGCTCTGGCTAAGGTGATGCAGTTGGATGGTGAGAGGTAAGGTCTGCTGGCATTGATAAGTTTACAAGTGTAAGCAGTGGCTGAAGAGATGGAGTTGATCTGTCTTGTCAGTGTGAGGGAGGAGTCGAGGTAGATTCCTAGGGTTTTGACGCTGTTAGAGACGGTGATGTTATTGCCGTCTATGGTGAATGCTTGATAGAGTTTGTCGAGTTTATTAAGTCTGGGTTGGGAACCTAGGAGGAGAAGCTCGGTCTTGTCGTCATTAAGGCATAGGCCATGCTTGGCCATCCATTCTTGTATAATGGAATAAATGTTGTTGAGAGCAGTGAGGTCGGTGGAGTAGTCGCCTGTTAAAGGGATCAGTATTTGGGTGTCATCTGCGTAGTTGGTGTAGATGACACCCAAGCGGTCCAGTATGTCAAAGAGGGGTTTCGTGAATACATTGTATAGAGTGGGGGAGACGCAGGAGCCCTGGGGGACACCGCAAGTGACTGGGGCTGGGATGGCAGAGGCTGTGGGTGCGAAGACTCTCATGGATCTGTTGTTAAGGAAGGAATGGATCCATGCGTTGGCGTTATCTGAGAATTTGGCTGCTGAGGATAGATGTTTGCAGAGGATGTCGTGGTTGACCAGGTCGAAGGCGGCCGATAAGTCAAGGAGGAGAAGGAGGGCTAGTTTACCATTGTCTTTAATGTTGTCCATCTGTGTCTTAAGGTCAATCAGGGCGGTCTCAGTGCCATGTTTGGGGCGGAATCCTGATTGTCTGAGTCCTAGTAAGTTATTTTTCTCGAGGTGGTTCTGTATCTGGAGATAGGCAGCTCTGTCGAGGATTTTTAGTAGGAAGTATGTCTCGTTCTTTGCACACATTTTACAGTTATGGTGGGTATTCTGCCAGATGAAATTAGCACCATACCCAGTGGGCATTGCATACTTTAAAAGAATGCACATTGGAATGACTATCACAGACATGTATGATAAATAGGTAGTCATTCTTATGTTCCCAAAACGCACTTAGATTGTATGCAAAGCAGGTAGCATTTGATATTCAGTGCACACACATTATTAAACACCTAGTTCTGCCCCTTCACCCCACCCACAACACTAATAATCCACCTCCCACCACCTGCAACCATCTCCCCCAGCACGAACGAAGATGGAGCTCCCCCAGTAAATATTACCCATTTCCAGCGCTGATTGTGCCTGTCCCGGTCTCCGCTTGAATTAACTTTCTCCCCTCCAGGATTTCTACAATGTCAGGGACTGCCAACCATGTTATGATACGGCATTTATAACCATGATGCCACATCTTGCCAGTCCCTTTCCTTCCAGACCCTTACAATCACTGTTCTTGCACACGTATTTGCATTCAGCAGCCCTAGGAGCATTTCCGTTGATCCCAGGAGCACCAGTGGTGGGTCTAACTGCATGCGCCACCTAATTACAAGTTCAGTCCTCGCTCCAGCTTTAGACCAAAAATCCAGCACCTTTTCACAGGACCAGGACATGTGCAACAGAACCACATGTCAAGTCCCGCAGTGCCAGCACTGGACATTTTCTTTAGGGTCAACAGTAAACATTGTTGAAGCCCAGTATACCCTAAGGATTGGCTTTTGATTACATCCGGCATACCTCTGGATCCCTTGAGCAGTGCAAGGTTGCACAATGCACTGAGCCGTTCCTCGTCCAGTAGTTCTCTACTCAGGTCATTACCCAGTTTACTCCACAGAGGAAGAGATCCTCTTCCGTTTGCCTGGCCAGTCCTCCATACACATGACAGCCTCAGATTTTCTGAAACCGTCTTGCCCGTTTCTCTGGGAGCATTTATGCACATCAATTGCACCAGATCTCTAAACCACGTTTTCTGGTCCCATGACATCCTAAAGCTCAGACTAGATGCTTTCAATGAGAACATTGAAAAGGGTGAGCTGACCCCCATCCAGAGGCAGGCGCTGGTAAAGGTCCTAGGATTTAGGTTTAAAAAAAACTGCAGTGAAGCAATTGAGGTTTGGGGGTTTCTCATTGAGACATACTTTACAGTGCGGTCTACAGCTCCTCTAAGCTAGTTGGTGCTTGAAGCTCCTGAGAGTGTGCCTCTCGCAACCTTGCAATGAGCATCTTGTCTAGGAAGTCTTGCATGTTTTTTCCGATGCTTCAAAGTCTTCTGTATAGATGGGCATGACAATATGCTCCAAATGCATCACTGATATGACTTGCGTTCTCGGCTATTGTCCGATCCACCCTCTCAATTCCAGCTATCAGGTTTCTCATCCATGACTGGTGAAGTGGATACCGTAGTAGATTAAAGGCTTTCTCTGAACTCTTCCGGTAGTTAAGGGTCCTATTGCTCCAGTACACATCACTCTTCTGGTATACTCCTTACTGACTATGTATTTTATTCTTAGTAGCTACTTCAGGTTTGTCTCAGCCAGCTCATGTTAATATACAACTGGTTGCTTTCCATTTTTACTCCATGTTCTAGTTCTTGTCTTTATGTTTGTTTCCTAGGATGTGCAGACAATGGTTCTCCCCCTCATAAAAGCCTTCAGGAAGTCCCACATGACTTATGACCTATCCACGTATCCTTTGATATCATTGTATTCTTCAATGTCCATTTATATGGAATCGGTCAAAAGATGTTAAATCACCACTTCATGCTCCCATTGAATCCGCTAATTGGCCAGAGTGCTAGCCCCAGCGGAGCACGATGAGCGATTACAATGTTTTCCTGGTCACTTCTATGTATTCAGAGTATGAGACATTTTGCTACCAAGAAAAAGACAACCCATGAAAAGCCTCCTTTGGTGGCTGAGTAAAAGAAGTAGATCCTCTCTGTGGGGTGCATAAGGCGCCATGTGTCACAGAGATCCAAGTCCGACATCGTTTAGGAGACCGATGTTCTGCGATCTGATCGTTGTGACCTACCCGCATTTGCCCTCTCCAGTACTGCATCTAGGGGCATGTTTAAACCTCCAGCTGTTGTGGCATTGTCAACTCCCACCTTACAGATAGTTTGAGACAAGCTGGCAAAGAAGGGTGCACATGTTAGCCAGCACAAAGTCCAGCCCTTCAATTTGTACTTTTACACCCACTATTTGAGCATCTTCATATTTATATTCCTTTACAATATATTGTAAGTGTTTGGAGAACAATATGCTTACTCCACACGAGCTTAATGTGTACAAGCACGATGTGTTGGTCCCAACCTATCCCATCACCAGCCTTTTGTTCTTCTCGGGAGTCAGGTGGGTCTCTCACAGAAATGCCAAATCAGATTTATTTTTTCACGGGAAGGACTTCACGTTCCTTCTTGTTATTGGGTGGGTCAGACCATTCACATTCCAGGAGGATGAATACAAGGGGGATCTTTCTTCTTATAATGCTCTAGGAGCAGTGCAATGATGCTCAATAATGATCAAGCCTTCACTCTTCCGAGTAGCACAACCAGGCATTTGCATCCCACAATGAACTTTAACATGATTAATAAATGCCCAGAGACCATTAGGGACAAGCAGTCAAACGAGAGAACAGAAAAAGGAGAGCAGGTATGCACAAAGGGTGACAACAATCACCCCTTTATCACTGGTGTGTAACCGTGTATCTAGCCACCATAGTCAATGCAGCCCCCACCTCTCCAGATTCAGCTTGCATGTAGACCATTTATTGAGACAGTCCCTCCCTCTCACCCAGTCAGGTCTGCCTTCCCCATACTATTAGCTCTCACTGCAATTGCCAGCCCTCCAAGTGCCAACCATTTTAGACAAAGGTGGAGCAGACATGCCATGAAAATCTAAGATAGCACACAGGGTTCTTGCCTTTCACCTCCCGCGTCTTTAATATGTTTACAATTGAATTTGTTGTTTTCTGTCTTTGAGTTCATCTTAACTCCTATTCTCAAATCCATGGCTGCATCCATTCCTTACATTGGCTCATACTCCTGGTTTCAATGCCGACTGTTGCTTCTCTCGGGTGCTTTGTTTGACTTAATTGGTTGCACTGGTTGCTTTGGCTTATGCAATGTGTTCTTCATTGGCTTCTATTATAATGCACATTGAGACCACATTTGAGCAAAAGGGTCAACTAATCTTCCCTGGCACCCCTGAATGAGGCCCAGAGATCCTGATGTATACCTCGATGTGCGTCCTCTTAGTTTTAAACACGAGTTCCATTTCGGGGACATGGCAAACAGGTCTGTGTGCTTGGGGCCGTCGGACATTGTTCTTGTCCATAGAATTGCTCGACATTTTCCAACATGACCAGCTCCCTGCTTGGCTGCCAGGCCACTCCCAAAGATTCCACATGGATGTGAACGAGGCTTCATTCCGTCTTGCAACACTGAGCCAATTCTCCTTACCTCATTTGAACTCCCTTAAGTGCTAAAGGCAATTATGCCCGGCATGAATTCCCATAAGACATCATTGTAGGCTCTGCCAACTCCTGCACTTAAGTGGTTTTAAGTACAATAGAATGTGACAAACCACACTCATACATTGAGATACCCTGCATTCGCTGGGAAAGAGAGAAGAGCGAAACCATGGGCTGTGCCTGCGCCCATATCATTTAATTACTAACTTTCCCCCTACTTGCATAGCCGCTGCGCAGACAGATGCCAATTATTGTGTGACCCACAAGAGGGGGCAGAGGATTTTCCGACTGTTGCTTGCCATGTGCCCCCTCCAGGCAGACAGGATCCTGGACGGGCAGTATTGCCTTCTATGGTAGATTTGCCTACTTAAAGATTACATTGGATAAAGGGGAAAGGCAGTGGGCACATGTCAACGGCGATCCTTCTGCAAAGAACAAAAGCAAAAGTATCCTAGCACCATGGGTGAAGTGAATAAGCAAATCTGGTGGGGCCTTTAGGCACTATGGGAGTGAGGATTTGAAGGGGCAAACGGCAATGTGCAACTGAACAGCACTCCGCACTACGAGGCCACATTTTGCGTCAAATCCCTCAGTGACAATAAGCAGGTTTAATGCTGCCTACTTGGTTTCTCCTTTCCATCCTTCCCTTTCTACCGCTCACCCCTCAAGCTCCCTTTCACCTGCTATTGGCACCCTTGTAGCAAAATGCATTACACACGCTCACTCATTGTGGTACACTGAGTTTTAGTCTGGCCTACTGATTAATTCTTCCAGTACTACCGTGTCCTAGCCAAGCTGACCTGAATCCTCTTCGCTGCTCTAGACTGTTGGGTCATGCGCAGGTTGCCCGAGGTTTACTTCTGTGCACATTCAGGGCTCAACCTACTGCCACATTTTGATAAAAGGAGGTCGCTGCATCTTAGCAAGGGTCTTTGAAATGTGAGGTGTATGCAGATGTTTCACGCGCGTTATATCATTAAGGTGTCTTGGGCTTTTAGAAAGCCACTAGACCTAAAAAAGGGTAGACATTTCAACAAGGTGGCTTACCAGAAAAGCCTGCCCAGAAGCCACACTCAGCTGGGAACTTACACACAGTAGATCTGCCTCATTTTGAGTGTCCTCTGGGTCACCCAGATATCCCACCTATAGAAATGGGCATATAGGCCCTCAGCACAGCGCCTCTACTGCACCAGCTGCCTGAACCCTAACTTCCTTTGGGGGATTGTTGCTGGGTACTGTGTCTGAAAGGGCTTGGAAATGAGCAAAAAGGGCATTCTAGTCTATAACATTCTCACAAACAACCATAGTATATCATTTCTCGCCACTGCAAAATAGATGCTATAGGTCCTGCTATGCAATTCATTTCTTGTGGCGCGCATGACCATCCTATGCTGACCTTTGTGTGCAACCTGTGAATTTGGCTAAGCTAGATCTTTAAGGTTCTGAAGAGAGATGCCATGTCTTTACTATGCTTAAATGTTCCTATATGTATCAATGCATGGTCTCGGTTCGTGCCCACACCTCAGCCGCATCCTCCCACACTGACCACTGCTCTTAATTAAATTAGGGTGACCTACTGAAGGAATTGCAGAAAAGGGAGCATCTGACCCCATTAGCAAGAGGAGGCTGGAACTACAAAAACGGCCTATGTTGCGGTTTAGAGATATATGTCTGTAAGTCCCATCAGAATTTATCTGTGCAGGTAGCACCCAATGCGTCAGCAGTGAGGCACCGTGTGATGAAGAGTATGACTTTTAGGGAATTCTTTAGCAAGCTCCTGCAAAATCTTCCACGAGATCCCAGACCCTGTCCCCCACTACAATTTGCATCTTGACCCTACACAACATCCCATGACAAGTTTAATCCTATACAATTTCAACCCTCTACAATGATTACAATTATTTGATGGGTATGAGCCAAGTAAGGTAGAACTCACAATGTGAGACCAATCTATGGCAAGACACGGGTGTGAGTATTGTGTTTTATTCCATTGCACTGGACACATTCCTGCACCAAAGTGAATTCGAATATTTTATCACATAAAACTACAAATCCCAGAAAAATGTGGGCTATATTGTAGCGGTTTCCCCTAATGACCTCCCTCTCATAGTCTAATCCCCATCAACCCCCAGAAACCATGCCTCCGACATCACTTCTTTGCGACTTGTGCCCCCTCTTTCTTTTTCTCAGCAATATGCATAGTATGTATTTCTTCCTCCGTCAGTGTGAGTGGCGCAGCTATGAGCGGAAGTCCGCCCTGCACAGTTAACACCCACGGATTCACTCTTCGCCACCCGCACAGAACATGTGATGGCATCGCGTTGTTTCAAACCCAGGAGTTTTTCAAAATAAGTTTTTGCAATAAAATAATTTTGAAAAAAATCTGCGAATATATGGGGTTGTGGGGCAAAGGGTTTCAAGGGCTGGGGGAGGGGTCGGGTAGGGTTTCTAATATAGGGAAGGGACCCTCCCAAAAGTAAACAAAAATACATGTGATGTGTTTTTTCGAAATGATGTAGTTGAAAAAAGTATGTAAAAAAAAAAACTCATGTCGATGTAGGGGCAAAGAACCCATAAGAGGCATTTACAAACATGCTAAAGTTAATTTAAAAAGGATTTCTCCTACTGTTTCACTTTTTAATATTGAAGAATTGATAGAAGCAATTCTTTCAAGCATTTATTTGGCTGAATGCATCTGCTTATTCTCAGTCTATGTGGCTATGTTCTGGCCATTCGCGGTGCACTTTTCTCCAGTCCATGAGCCAGGACCTTGCGCCAGGCAGACTCTTCCGCAGGCTACACTCTTCTCTGTTTGGCACCAAGATCTGGAAAATGGAGCATGTTCTTCCTCTGATTTCAGCTTGGTCTTGGTTATGTTAAAGAGGATTTTCTGAACTGCAGTATCATTGAATCGAAAAGCAAGAGTAGATTGCTTTCCAGATTGCCCGGGGGGGGGGGGGGGGGAGGGGTTAGGGGCACCTGAAAGATGAGCAATCCACTGTATGTTCATTTGGCCTGCTTCCCCATGTTGTGATTTGCTTTCCTGCTTTTGCCATTGGAGAGGGCTTGCGCCAATATCTGAAGTGCTCTGCCTGCCCGGAGCTGCTGCAGGCCAGCCAATAACCTGATGTGCTCGTTTTCTGGTGTTGCTATGGGCTAGCAGCACTGATGCTCCTCCACTTCCCTACTTCATGACTGGATCAGCACTGCCCAGCAGGCGACTCTCCGGCTCTACACTAGCTTACTTCCCTTAGGGAGATCCTCGGTGAGCCCGGTTTCTCCATAGTCCGAGGGGAACACAACACTCTCCACTCCACTCCACTCCACTCCACTCCACTCCACTCCACTCCACTCCACTCCTTGCAAAGCAGCAGGTCTTGATTGCATTCTCTGGATCAACAACAGTGTCCAAAGAGAAGGGCCGTGTGCAATAGCCTCAACTCCCATCCTCCTCCACAACTACACATGCGTATTACAGCCCTTCCAGCACCACTGCCTCTTGCCTGTGCGTTCCAGGCACTTCCCTTTGCACAATATCAGCTGCATGGCCACCTCCTTCTACTTCTTGTTTTGCTGCAGGTACCTACGGCCCTCCATGGGATGGAGGCCAGGCATCAGCTCTGATGCTTTCAGAAAACACAATGTGGGCAGTAGACATGGATCTACACGTTTAGTGCATCATGTGCCCTCCGGCCTCCAATCGTCCCTAAACCAATCAGGGCACTCCTGATCTCTTTTTGCCTGACTCCCAATTCCACTACAGCATTTTCAAGATATCCTTGAACAGACAGGGTAAAGCCACAACGGAGACCCAGTGCCATCCTTTAAGCTACGCACCCATAGGTCGCCTCGGCTCGTCTGAAGCCATCGGCCTGCTCCAGTTATTCCACCCTTCTCAGAGCTTCCTCGAGGTAGAATGTGAGAACGATGCAGGGGGCCTTCCCCCTTGATCTTTCTGAAGGCACGATGTGCAATGTAATGGCAAAAGACCTTCTCTTAACGCGAGCCTTCACAGATTCCTAAAAGACATGTAGTTGGCACAATGAAAGAGTTTAATGATCACAGATCACATTACCTCTTTCCTGCCAGTCTGTTTTGATCACATCTCACAGCTTTCTGTCTGTGTGACCTGCATTTACCTTTCGCACAGCCAATTCGTGGTTCTGTCCCTTCTGACCAATGGCCAGTCACACCACAGTTTAGATGTATGGGACAGCAGGCGGTGCCTATCAACACGACCACACATTTTTCTGCCAGCTCGTTAATAGGGAATGACTGGGCACTTCTTGGGTCCACCACACATCCATGCTTCAGTAACTTCCCCAAACACTTCTCTCTGAAGTCTTGGCAAATCTGCCCACATGGGAAGATAGTAGACTTCATGAGAAACAATATTTCCCTCTTCTTTCTTCATGTTCATTCTTCCAACATTACACTACAGATAATGAAACCAACACTACCCACATCCCGATCCCCTTTGCGTCTTAGTATATCCAGTCACCTCACGATTCCTGCGCTATTTATACACCATCCTAATAGAACCCCATTACTTTAGACGATGGTCCGGGCGGGGTCACAATACCCCTATTTAACGGGCAAGGTCTCGGCGCAGTAAGACTACTATGGAAGTGATTGGCTCAGTGTAAGAGATTCTTAATCAAATATCACATTTATTTATATTAGTGTTACGTTAACCATTCACAACTTGACTACAATGGACAGCGTGGGTTGAGGAGCCTGTACAGCACATTGCTTTCTGTTGCTCTCATGGAAGGGGAGTTAATGTTGGACCACGGGTGTGAGTTCTCAACCTGAACTGGTCTGTCTGCAATGGGGAACCTTTGGCATGCTTTACGCCAAGGGACTGCAACATGAGTCTGTCCAGATGTTTTGGACTAGGACTCTCATGATCCCTCAGCAATGGCTAGAGTTGATGGTAGACGTAGCCCAAAACATCTGGAGAGCCAAAGATTGCAGGGACTTGCTTACACAGTTCTCGCTTTTCCGAGGACATCATCACGGCATCATGAGAGGAAAGCGCTTCAGACACCTTCACAGACGTTGGGGGGACTTATAAAGAACAGGCATGTGGCACACAAAGGGCCTCATTATAAGGCTGCCGGTATCCTGACAGGAAGATCCGCCAGGATACCAGCAAATGTGAGTTCCGTTTCCGGCACTCGGTCCGGCAGCATTACGAGTGCCAGAGTGACGTGTTAATCCCCATTCGTGGAGTCTCATAGGACTCCATGAGGGGATTTGCCATAAATATCGGTGCCAGTAATGACAGCTTATTTTGTCGGTAGGGTGCCTGCCTTACCTCCAGTTCTTAGGTCCAAAGACCTGTAACGCACGCGTCACATGACCTCTCGTGATGCTAAAACAGGTATCCAAACGATGTCAAGACGCTAGAGTCCTCTGCATTCTGTGCAGTGGAAACAGTTTGGATGCATCACTTTTTTTTATACCTTTGCATGCAGCCAACAGAGCTTCATCTACCAGACTGGTGAACGTTTGACCGAATGTTGATGTGTGATTGAAGACATAGGCTACACCAACTGCTTGTGTGTGCAGAATAAATCGGAAAGCAACTAAATACAGTCCACCTAGGTACATGCCCAGCCTCTATTCTCAACTAATAAAAGCAGAATGTTGATGGTGTCTCTGTGAAGCTTGCTGATGCTTGGCAGAACACTTTGAGTGAACTAGGGCATAAGGGGAGAGAGAGGACAGGCTCTTGTGCAGGAGTACTAAGGTCCCCACCCAAAAGGAGGAATCTGAGGAAAATAAATATAATGACCTCAGTAGTCACATTCTAGCCCTGTAAACCCAACTTCTCAATCACCGGTGGGATTCTGCACATCACATCTGCAGTACAGGGACCCTTACCTGCTCGCTCCATGGCAGAACCTTGCGGGTCACATTCAGATGCCGTGGCCTCCCTTCCTTGCCTTGCCCGTTCACCTGTTAAGAAGAAACAGAAATGCACAAGTGTGTTAGGAGTTACACTCACAAGGGTGTGCCAGGGTGTAGACCATAAAAGGGGTTCATTGAACTGTATAGGTAAGTGGAGCCAGACATGATCTGAAGGAAGGTTGTTCGAGTCAGTCTGTGTGGTTTGTTCTATGTTCTTGTGTAAGTGCTCAGCATGGGGCTTTTTTTTGCTATTGTGTGTGCATGTGTGTGAGTGCATTTGTGTTTCTGTGTGTGTCTGCATGCATGTGTGTGCTATTCTGTCTGTACATTTATTTGTGTGCTAGAGTGTTTGTACAGGTCTATTTGTATGTTATTTTCGGTTTGGTGCCCTTAAGGGAAGCCCCAATTGGTAGCAGTGGAGGAGACACCTAACTGAGCATTGAGCTTGATTTTGGTTTTAATATTTTTAAAGCGCATATCCCCAAAGGGAGCCTAGCAGAAACTGCATCTGGGTGCAGATATAATTAGAGTTGAGTAGACATAGAATACCCACTTTAAGATAGCCACAGAATCTATTTAAACAGGTAGGTTTTCAATTGCGTCCGGAAACTAGATAAGGAATGAATTTGCCCCAAATGCTGCGGGAGAGAATTCACGGCACGGGGACCACAGAAGAAAATCTACCTCCCCAAGTAGTTCTGGAGGGGGCGGGGGGAGAATTACTAGTAGATCTTGTCCCTTGGATTCCAGGGTTTGAATGGGGCATTGGGGGACAAGCGTAGATGTCAAATAGGTTGGAGCGAGCCTGTGAATACATTTGAAGACAAGACATAAGACCTTGAACTCTATCCGCTGTTGTACTGGCAGCCAATGGAGACCTCTGCAGAACTCTGAGCTTGGCCATGACAAGAAAAAGGGGCGACAGTCTCAAAGTGGTTGCAATGTCCTGATATTCTGGCCAATCCTAAAGAATGTGTGATTTGTGGCCCTGGGAGTGAGATACCTTTTTGCAAATATCCATGATATGATGCATATATGGTGTTTCCTGAGACTGGAGTGAGGCGAGGATGGCAGGCAGAAGGTGATCAGGAAACTCTAGAGCCAACTGCTGATGGCTTTCCTGAAAAGCTTAAGAGCTTTGACTAAACACTCCCATGTCCCAGCTGGAAACGACCTTCCCATATTCACATTGGGTTCATTTAACACAATAGTTTAACTGGAATGTAAAGACATCAAGTAAAACAAAAAGGGGGCGGCTGTGACATTGCCAGGATTTTCATAGATTGAAAGCACACTCAGAATTCTCCCACCAATTCTTTCATGGGGTTACATAGCCTTTAACATTCAGAGCACCTGAGCATAGAAGCCTGGCCATGACTGAGGGTTCCAGGTTGTGACCAACCCCTCCCTCTCTGACTGCTTTGGACATATCAAGGACCCATGATGGTCAGCAAGATATATCTCTGACGCGATGACAGAGAGAATATCCATTGACACCCGAGAATCTAGGGCTCACCCAAGGATAGAGAATACAGGTTTTGATTCCATTCACATCCTTGTCCCACCACTGAAGCAGTGACACTGAGTCTCTATTGTATCAGCGACCTTGCATGGAGGGAGCAGAGAAAATGATCTTCCGCTTCGTCTAGACTGCACATTGCCGTGACTACTGATTATTGTGACTGCTGTAAAACAAAATCCAATAATCCAGTATTTACTTATACTGCCTAGGCAGCTGAAATAAACATGATGAGTTTTCCACTTTCATTGCGAGGGTGGCAGTGCTACGATTGGGGCAGTGTTCTGCAACACTTACAATGACTTCAAACAATTATCTGTGACATGTGTAGCTGGAAAAGCTGATTAGCGACAGAGCATACGTGTTCACATGTAATTTGAATATTGATATACTATTTTACAAAGTGTCTACAGATTTGCTGAAGGAGATTATTGCCATCTGTAAGGGGGCAGTAGTCAGACTCTGACACAGAGGGGGCATAGTGGTTGGCATACACTTTTATTATATTATGAAAATGAAAAGAAAAGACTATCATACCCTATCTCTAAGAGGGGTTTCCCTGCCTCAACCAACATAACTAATGTCACTGTCAAGATCTTGAAGGCAAACAGTCTCAATGTCCAATGTCAGAATCGTAACTCTGCCCCTAACACTCCAAGTTAAACTAAAATGAAATGGAGGTCTTCCTGGCCCAGAGGAATGACTCTCTTCCCCATGACAAAAAGACACTTCACGGTTTATTAGTTCCTTTTAATGGTGGGGGAATGTCTCCCTTCTCCAGGCTTGCAACACAGTTCAATAAACACACTTGAGGACTAGGGGCGGGTATGAAAGCTGTACACAAACCCTAAAGTATTCACACAAACACAGTACAGGTAGAGTATATTGATTATTACTTGATCACGTAATCATATCAAATGACCCTCTAACTATACTACCTGTGCCCTCAAGGCAGTGGGTCCCTAGATGCTAGTGATGAGCCGCCTATCTAGGGTGAGGGTCAGAGGGAGGCTTGCCCTATTGCTCACCAAAAATATAATGTAAAAACATTAAGGGACACTTGGCGCTGTGCCCAGAGTGCTACATTCTAGCAGGAGAACAAGCTACTTTAATTATCCTGCTCATAGGAACTCAAAATCAATACAAACACAAAGTTAAAAAACATGTGTGCTAATTGGAGAATAGAAATTACCCCAAGAAATGAATTCCCCCCACCACGGACAGATATCACAACCAACACCACAGGAGCAAGAGAGGTGGTACCAGGAATAGAAAGAAAAGAAACATAACAAGGACTCATGACAAGATCCAAAAACCACAATTGTTAAACCCCAACATCATTAACACAGACCTTGTGATGAATTTATCAAACTGCACCCTTACTGAATGGGAAACAAATCTGTTGAATAGGGGGCTCAATTACTCACCTGCTATGGGTATTAACATTTCAGACACTCATATTAATTTATTCACGTTCACCGGGTGCTTGAAACTCAAAAAGTGTTTTCACAAGAAAAGACCTTTGTATATTCAAGAGACAGACAGTAGAACTCCTAGTGAGTTGACGATTCAAGATTTGGAAGCCACTAAACTGGCACTTTCTCTGGCGGAAGACACCACACTCGACCATGGCCTGTTGATGAAAGAGTTGTATATTGAAGGTGGCCTTTCCTGTTCCAGCAAATTAAAAAGCAAATCCAAATTTATACCAACCACTGCTAAGAATAATATGATTGACACTTTTTTCACCTAGTCACCAGAGATCTTGACCATTTACGTACCAAGATTAAGAATAAACGATTCAAGTATAATTTAACAATTGAAGAGAGTATGGCACTTACTGAGATCACCAAGAACAAATCCCTTGTCATTAAGAAAGCAGACAAAGATGGTAATATCATAGTGATAAACCGTATTTACTACATTGAAGCAGGCACTATTCATATCAGGTTGTTACCTACGTTTGAACATTGATCCTACCAGCAGAGTGATTGAGAATGTACATTCTCTAATACAGAAATGGTACCACTATGGGTTGTTGGATGATTAAAGACATTTTCTATTCAGAACTGCCAATAAAATGCCAATGATTTACTTTCTTCCTAAAGTTCACAAACCCTTCATTAAGTTGCCTGAGATGAGGCCGATTGTATCAGGTATAGGATAGACTACAGAACCAATGTCAGAATTAATTGACAAACATCTGAGAGAATATGTTACCAAGTTGGACTCTTACACTAGAGACTCAAATGGACATTTTGAATGTTTATAAGACCATTGAATGGAAATCTGACTTTCTACTAGTGACCTTTGATGTTAAGGCACTTTACACATCAATACAACATGATTTGGCACTGAATACAGTTGGGGTTTGGTCTAACAGAAATCAGCCTTGTATCCTAAATTTTGTGAAATGATTATTGAAATGTTGGAATTTGCCTTGAACAAGAACTCTTTTCTTTTTAATGGAGAATTTTATATTCAAACCAAGAGAGTTGTGATGGGGGCTACATTTCGACCCACCATTGGAAACTTGTTTATGGGTTAATTAGAAACCACCTATGCTTTATCTTTGAAGTCTATTCCATGTGAGAATCAGATCATTCTATGGAAGAGATGTATTGATGACATTTTTGTCATCTGCCTTGGCCCTCCTCCTGAACTAGATATCCCCACCAAAAAAAGGAATGATAACCCTTTCCAGATTGAGTTCAAATGTAATTATAGCAAGAACAAAATCACATTTTTAGATTTAGAGATTATGATTGTGGATAATAAGATTGAAAGTAAAACATTCAGGAAACCGACTGAAGTCAACTCGGTCCTGCATGCAACCAGTGGCCATAAGCAGCAGGTCATAAAGAACATTCCCACTGGTGAAATGCTCAGAGCGAGAAGCAACTGCAGTTCCGAAATATTTCTTGACCAAGAGATAAATCTCATTGCAGTCAGATTTGTATGAAGAGGTTACAATAAACAACATATAGACAGTGATCACAAGGGTGAGAACCACTGATAGAAACATTCTACTTATACCTAAAGCGAAGAAATATTTAACACTGCAAGATAGAGTGAGAATGATCACTACCTTCTCAGCCCACAATCAGGATTTGAATACAATTCTGAAACATTGGAACATCCTATTATTAGATTTACAGGATATCAGCTGCAAACCAAATTTAGTCTTCATGCAACCACCTACCATTGGGAACCAAATCAGTACCAGTTACTTAGAGGTAAAAATCCCTCTACTTGGACGTCATTTGGGTAAAATTACGCCTGGGTTTCTTTAAATGTGGCACTTGCAAAAAAACTAGCATTCTAACATACACCAATAAGACAGTATGTATTGAGGGTTTTTATAAATTGCAAAACCAAATGTGTCATTTATATGATTTTTTTGTATGTGCAATAAGTTCTATATCAGGAGCACCAACAAAGAACTTCAATGGAGCATCCAGGAAAACGTATACACCATCAGAATGAACAATCCACAGACCCTCTGGCTCAGTACTGGAACACAATTGAGAAATTTGAGATGTGAAATGCGAGAACTGAATATGAGAAGAAATGAGGCCCGATTAATTTATGAATTAAAAGCTATTGAAAAGGGCCTGAATAAAGAAGCTGAACTGAGCACTTTTTTGGATTAACGTTAAATTTGCGGTTACTCTGCACTATTCATCAGGACATGAATACATTGTTGCTGCGAGTTACTGAGCTGTTCGTTCTGTGGTCACCCTCGTTTCCATGGCCGTCATGTAAATCCGCAACCTAGATCAGAGGTTACCAACAGCGGAAACATTTTGTCCAGTAGAATATTAGTCATAATTTTGCAAATTCTATCAATATGGCTGCGGTGGAATCACACAATCTATTCTCCGGGCAACGTTCATAATAACAGATATGTTCATCATCTTTGATACATCAGTCTGCCAATTTCACATTTTATCAATAATAGCAAAGTGCTAACATCATAAAATATGTTCTTTATTATACATCACTTTTGATTATGGCTATGTGACCTGCCACCACCCCCTAATTTAGAGTCAGACTAGCCTGGCATGGAACAGTGAACTATATTACATCATTTGTTCAGGATGGCGCTCTGCGAGTTTCAGCACGCTACACCCCTTTTTTAATTTTATTTTTTAGCAGCGCCACATTATCAGGTGGTTGAGCGCATTCATTGGATTATAATATATAATATATGGATAGAAACCGTTTCGATTTTTTCAATCTAAACTTATGATGAGGTTACACGGCCGCAGGGCTCTATTCGAGTAGGACTAACCTCCAGACCTGCCTCGACTATTAGCACACATCGCGCTATCAACTACTATTCAGCTGGTAAGCATCAGATTAGTTCTTGACAAGCCATTGTGTTTACGATGTTTTCTAAAGATTTGTTCTCGTCATTTACCGATGATTATTTTACACATTTCATTCCAACAGTATGCATGATTTGAATCACAATCCTTGGATACAAGATATGCTTTCTGTCGCTCATGTCCAACTTTAGCTTTCCACGCTACTAAAAAGCACTCACATGATGTTTCCTATTTTGGAAGTCGCACATTGTTATTATGCATGTCTCAGGTGAACGCTTCGGCTTATATCCGACTACGACTATTCTAGCGTTCAGACATATCTTTGTTCCTTAGGCATCGGCATAAGTCTCTCCCCAGCATTCTTGACTTTTGTACATTGGATATACTTGGGATTTTTGTGAAAGCTTACGGTCTGGCAGAATTTCTTGGGTGACCACACTGGGAACTGGTGAGTGAAGAGGATTATGTTCTCATGCTCCAACCAGTTTTAGAAAAATGTTATGCCAGTCATGATCTTGCAATTTGTAACAATTTTTTTAAATTTTGTTGTTGATAATTACTTAATCAATATTAAAATAAAAGTCTAACAATGTTGAAGTTTCAAAATAGAAGGTTTGAATTTCCTAGCAGTTTCATTCTCTCGCTGACTTATAGCTTTGGTCAGGGGCTAAATTGTGTTTGATTTGTTTCAGTTCTAATTATTTAAATTTGTATATGCAGTGGATTCTGCCAAGGTGGCTTTTGTTGAACAGGTTTTTTATACAATGGTTGCAGTCTGACAAAGCTATCCCTCGGCGATTCCACACTTATATTGATTAGTCTCTCTGGTTGTCTTGCAGAGTATAACCCGCTAGTATGACTGCCACACAGCAACAAACAAATCAAACACAACTGAACCAAGCTATAAATCAGAGAGAGAATGAAATTACGAAGAAATTAAAAACTTCTATTTTGAAACTTGAACATGGTTAGATTTTAGTTTGAATATTGATTAAATAATCATCAACAACAAAATTAAAAAGAAAAATTGTTACAAATTGCAAGATCATGAATGGCATCACATTTTTCTAAAACTAGTTGGCGCATGAGAGCATAATCCTCTTCACTCACTATTATTCATTGCTGTGTGGCAGTCATACTAGCGGGTTATACTCTTGCAAGACAACCAGAGAGACTAATCAATATAAGTGTGGAATCGCCAAGGGATAGCTTTGTCAGACTGCAACCATTGTATAAAAAACACTGGGGAATGGCCAATCTCGCAGCGCATATGATTTGTTTGTGTCTGTTCAGAAGCCAGGAGACTGGCTTCTTTTTAAAATGGGCAATTATTAACCTTTGTTATTTCTGTTCCCTGTGTTTGTTTGTCCTTCTCTCCACAATGTATATAGCTCCTCCTGTATGGACATGTCAATAGATTTGATTATTTTTGGAGTGTTTACTAATTGATGTGACTGTACCTAGGCCATCCTTTATGTTTCAGAACAGATGAGCTACTATCCATACAATATTTGTAGCAAAATGTGGCACAGTACTAACAATACTACCAGTAATAGTCAACAATGTTCAATGTTATGCTTATTCAGCAATATCATATAACTGGAGAGCCCTGAAGAAGAGAATCAATTCTCGAAACACGCGTCGGCTCGCTCCAGGCCTCTGTCTGGTTTTGGTTTGCTCTATGCAGATAACAAGGGGGGCCCTGGGAGACTGTCTACCAGACATGAGTCCTGGTTACAAGAGCCTTACCCAGAGTCTTTAGCTCACTTTTCTTAGAGAGGCACAGCTACATCCTACTGATGAGGTTGAACCAGACCGAAACACGTGTCTGGGGTTTCTGTTGGTACTCTTATTCAGAGGAGAATTGCCTAGCATTTCGTGCTGGACTGCCCCAGAGCAGGACAAAGACTGATCAGTTTGGGATATTTCTTCTCTGTGAAAGATAGTGAGCTAAAGACTCTGGGTAAGGCTCTTGTAACCAGGATTCATGTCTGGTAGAGGAGACTCCCAGGACCCCCCTTGTTATCTGCATATTTCAAGTAACTGTGGGTCTCACCCTAAGTTACTAGGGGAATCCAGACGTGGACCCCTTGCTCACTATTCTGACCTCTTCCGTTGGACTCCTTTGTCCCTCGCCAGTGCCGGGAACACTCGATGTTTCTGGCACAGCTCAGTCGTGGCAATGGCTGCCAAAGAAAGGGAGATGGGATTACATATAGTTTCCTTCTACCCAATCCATAGCAGCCATCTTGCCTTGTAGTCTTTTTCAAGTTGAGAAATGGCAAACATCCCGTTTCTCAACTTGAAAAAAACAAACTATTAGCATCCCGTTACAACGCGCCGGGATGTTAGCAAAAAAACGCTGGTAGGAGGCTTTACCGGGGCAGGTAGTGCAGCTGGGCTAACATTAAGGTCCTCACTTCCCTCGGGCTTACAACTTTCCAGGGGCATAACATTACCTGGTCTGGTAAAGCTCCCAACCATCAGGGTTTATTGCTTAAATAAAACCCATAGAAAAGGAACTTCCTTGCACACTGAAAAACTGTCAGCAAGAAGAAACCATAGTGGAGGTCCTAATATTTAATTGCAGGCAGTAAAGGGAAGAGAAGCACTCACATAGATGAACAGAACAATCAAATAGATGAGCTACCACTGAGTTTTACACGTTTCAAAAAAGCAATAAAATGAGCCTCCTAAAATGAAGAAACAGCTTGACCTGCAGATCAAGCCTTATCGATATACTACCTGGCCCAAGGTTGGAAATATGACCATGTATACGATCTGAAGACCTCGGTGAGGCACAGGTGGAAGCCTGAAGGGGAGAGTATATGACCTGCAAGACTACACCAAGAAGGCATGAATCTTTTATGAGATTTATGTTTTCTCCAAAGTACACTATGCCTGTGAGGACTTTTAAGAGTCCAGTACAAATAATCAAGCTGCAAGACCTTACTCTTATTTGTTTCATTTGTGTAGCCCCTGTTTTCTGGACCTAACCCAGGCCAGGGAGCGCTTCTTCCTCCTCCCTCCCAGATCAGGGACAGTCGCCATGGTGACCACCATCCCCACTCACCTGACATGCACTTGCGGGTGTGCCCCCTCTCGCTGCTGCACCTAGGAGACTCAGGGGGGTATGCCGCGCAGTCTTTACCCAGGCTACAAAGAGAGTGTGTGGGGCTTGTCTTCAACCAGTCCGCGATGACCGAGTGGCCCAAGACTTTTAACCTGGGCTGCTGCGGCAGCCCAGGGTTTTCTTCCCTTCCCCACCTGCCAAGGTTGAGGCCAAATTCCTCCTTCCCTCTTCACCTCCCGGGCTCCTTGGCAGACGCGGCCCAGGAGTTCTTCTCAATCGGATTTACCTCACCCATGAGTTGAGCAGACAAGGGGCCAAGGCGGGGGATGCCTGGTTCAAGCCACCGCCCACATGTGGCTCAGATTGCCGCAGCTCTTCCTCCCGGGGCTCCCTGGGCCCTTTGATTTTGCTGGGCATGTCCAGTCTGAACCCCAGACGGGCCGACACCCGCCACAGACCCGTGGGGGCCTAGGCTGCTCTGTGGTTATCAAGGTGTGTTGCCTCCAGCAGGCCGGCAAATACAATGTCTGTGGTCCCTGGGCATTATTCAAGGCCGCAGACCCCCCAAACAGTTGTTTTTCTTTTCCTACCGCTGTCTTTTTCTCCTCCCGTTCTCCTTTTCAACGGACTATATTTCGAGATCTTCTTTATATTCTTGTCTCCCCTGTTCAGTCCATTCTTGGCAATGGGATTTTCTATCCCTGTGTTTCTCTTTTTCTTCCCAGTGGTGGGCTGGATGCCTATTCCAACACTAAAGCAAGCAAGCACACACACCCGTGTCTTTATTTTTAGGTTTTTTATACTTACGTGACAAGCATGTAGCCCCTTCCAGCCAGGCCCTGTAAGGGCCACGGCTACAGCTGGGTAACAGAAAGCTCCTTTTAGCTTTCAAATCTCCTGGGAGCTCTGGGGCAGGGCCACATTAGGCTTCTCCAAGGAGAGTGGATGGGATGCTCTTTTCTATAAAGTGAGTCAAATGAAACCTTGGTAACATAAATGACAGTTTACCTGAACTGTAAACATAATTAGTCATGATAAAGCATGCGCCTGGAAGAGCAGGAAAAATACTAGATCTGTTCTGGGGAATTAAAAAGGGAGGTAAACATGGAAACCAGGAACAGTTCCCACAGATCTAGTTCTTCACTGGGAAAGGTTGTGCCGCTTTCAGCTGAGGAAGTCCTCTGGTCAAGCTATTACAGGGAACAACAGGTAAGAATGTCCCAAAGTAGTTGTGCCCCGTCAGATAAATTGGTTGAAAACAGTAAATCGATGAAAAAGGAACATGGTGAAAATGAAAGTTAGTTCTAGATCAAGGCATGTGATTTCTCTGGTCTGCAAGCACTAGTTGGCTGGGAAGGTAATGAAGTCTCACACAGAGTGGCCAGGCATCCGCTGAAGACCTGCACCAATCAGTGCAGATGGGGATTATTGTTACCTTGAAGGCAGGTGCGGTTACTGGGGAAGCAAAGGATGCCCTACTAGTACCTGATGCTGGTTTGAGAGAATCCTAGAACCAGCATCTCAATGTCGCTGCACGGCATTGGTTACAGAGAGTTCCTGTGTGATTTCTCTGGCAGGAAAAACAGGGGCTGCTTTCTTCTATCTTGACAAGAAGCCCCTGATGAAACCATGCTTTTTGGATCTTCTTGTTGTTTTGATGACGTAGCGGCGCGTCCAGGCCTCCCAACACGTTAACCCTGATCCCCTGGACTTCTCCAGTCCGATTGCCTCATAGCTCCTAGAGATACTGCTCCAAGTAAATGTCAGAGGTAGTAGCAGGCGAATGGGACATCTCGCTGCTGATTTTGCCTATCACCACAGCATGCAGTCGCCACCCGGAAAGAACCCGGCAGAGCATCAACGAGCTGGAACTGACGGCTCTCCATCTGCTGATGTCACTAGGGTCACCTGACCTGTGGACTTAGATTGAAGGTGACTGAAGTCTGAACCGAGGAGAATTGCCAGGTGCAGCCCCCTGACAGCCCCTTAATGGCTCTCACAGTATCTTTGGTTATCCCACCCAAGACCCTGGCCAAGTACCAAGCAAGCATGGTCCTGGAGAGCAAGGCCTTCTGTGATAGGGTCCGCAGCCTGCCAGAAAGATGCTGACTGCGAGGTATGGTAAGTTCTCAGCTTGGCAAGGGAGATAGAGAGACCAGAAGGGAACCAGGGGTTTCAGAGGAGGGGATCCCAAATGGCGAAGAGCTGACCCTGTCCTGCTGCACTACACACCAAGATTTCCCAAAAAACAGAAACATTTCTAAACAGGGTTAGTGCTGAGCCAGCTGTTGAGGAACCCTGTGGCAAAGACAAAGCTGAACCAGGGCAAAGACACACGCAGTCACGTAGATGCTTGATACTTTAAAGTTTATATTTGCACCAACACTGACTTCATGTGGCAAACCCAATCACATGCATCAGTGGGTGTCAGCCTGCTTGCAGCAGGGCCATCCGCACCCAGCTGAAAATCCAGAAAAAAAGAATGTGGGAGAAAACCAATCAAAAAATATGCGAGGGTGGAGGGCTCTTTGAATTATCACTTCACATTAAGGTACAATAGGAACTGCCATGGAGATCGCAAAGGAACGGCTTTTAGAAGTGGAAGGAGAGTGGGAGAGAGGAATCGGTGCCAGTGTTTGAAGGCTCCACAATGAAAGGCTCTGAAAAAAGCAGAGAGGAGATTTCAACACAAAAAGTGATTCCTATAAATAGCTGCACTTAAGAGATAAAATGAACGAGAAGTGGAGATAAAGGGAAGGGAGCTATTAGAGAGCCCCCGCGGAGGAAGCTCAGATTGGAGTTGGTCAAATGGGCCTCATAGCCAAGGCACGGTCCTACTTGGGAACAAACACACACACACACACATATATACAGGCAAAATCCCAAACCTAAGAGGCGAATGGCAAGGCCAGCTGACACACACTCAAGTATGAGACGTGTACGCGTTCACACGGCAGACATGTATGGTACACTCGCCCCACAAAGCAGGCACACAATGGGAAACCGGTGGTGACGCATGCTGGCAATGCAAAGAAGAAAGGGGTAACCACTACTACCCAGTGGTCTGGTTGTGTGGGGTGGCCCGATCATCCGGAAGGGGGTGCAGGATAAGGTGCATGCAATACAAGAAACGACCTTGAAAGTATCTCTTGAGAATGTTGGGAGTAATCCGTGTGGGCGATGGCCTGAAGATAGCTCAGGTGGTTATGGTCAGGAGGGACACATTTAGAGGATAGCGATCACAGGAATAACAACTTGGAAGTAAACTGCACAAAAGAAACCGTGGACGACCTTCCCAGAGGAAAATAGATATGAAAGGGAAATTGGTGATGGAGAGATTCTGGGGGCGGGGACTGGTGTTAGAGGATGAGTGCTGAGAATGAAACCAGTGATAATGTACAGATGAGAGGGGAGGCGGTAGCTTATCAGATTGGGGAGGGGAATGAACACTGGTATCAACAGGACACTGGAAAATGTACATGTGTTGGTGCAGCTTGGGAAACTCGTTAAAACGTGTTCAAGCCTACATGTACCACTTACATAATTCCATTCCTCACTGCTGGTTACGACTATGGTGAAATACTATCCATGACAACAAGAGCGGGAAGAGGTGTGGAGTGTGATCCTGGCAAGCTCAAGCATGGCCTTGCTCTGGGGAGATCTGAGGTGTACATGGTGTGAGCCCCCAAGCTGTAGTCTGAGGCACAGAACCAGAGAGATCAGGTGTGACGAGTGTGGGGGACCCACTTGCAGAACCGACACAGCCCGCTACCATTTACGGGTCATTATTAACAGTGTTGTTCTAGGAAGGTAGCCTGCCCCAGTGCTGTGTCATCTAACCACAGCATTCTTTTCCCGGTTTACCTTAACGTAGGATTAAAAGGAGAAAACAAAAAGTAAATCTTATTGGAGCCTGTCCCAGGAAGTCAAAGCCCCAAAAAAGAGAAAAGCAGAGCAGCAAAAGCAAATGGGTCAGAGAACTCGGGGAACAGCGGCCAATGAGGAAAAACACCAAAAGGATGCCACAGTAAAATGACTGCAATATGCGCGGCGCGGGCGAATCCACCTGGGGGTCAACATCACAGATGTGGCCACAGGAGCGGTTTACGAAGCCTTAGTACACATGCAACCATTGGACCATGTGATTACAGAAGCACAGGTGAAGCCAGGGGACCCCGAGAACCCCAGCACACCTTGGAGGCATCCATTGTTTGCATGAAACTCAAAGACTGCCCAGCTCGGTCCCCGGCCAGAGTGCCCACGCCAAAGCTAAGCTATGGTAGGTTGTGCAAGACAGCAGTTGGACAGACGGCACAGGAGAAACTTGTTGTAAGGTCACTCTAAATTGAGATATTTGGTAGTCTAATGAAAAAGGGTCTAGTGATAAAACATAGGAATGTGGAACGAAGTAAGGGAGTAGAGAGGTCACCGCTCCACCGCTGGGTGCTGCTCTGCTCCCACATAATCCTTATATATTCGCTTTTGAGGAGGGGTTCTCAAAGGATACCTCCCCAGCCCTTTGCCCCGCTCATAGCATGTCCAAGTGCCTGAACTAGGACAGGCATGTTTTAAAAATCCCCCACGAAACAGTTCACTGGAAGGTAGGAAGACTCTGTGGATGAGGACTTTGGTCTTACACAAGAGGAGAAGATGCTAAACCGGTACAGTGATCTGCAGGCAACATTAAAGATCATCTGATGGCCATGGAAGGGCCGGGGGCTTGCAGAGCGTTTCTCCACAATACTGAGGAGGAAGGCAACCTTGCTGTAAGAATGAACGAGGCGAGTCTGGCCCTGAAAACAAGCTTTGCAATGTCCAGACCCGCACATCATCCATTCATCCAAGTCAAACACTTGAATTCTTTATAAACTTGAAAGAAAAATAAAGCGGCTATAGTATGCCTCAAAGGATTCAACCCCAAGAGTCCCGAGCTTGCCAACATCAACGCAATCTGATGTTCTAAGAAGGGCTATAGCAGACTTCGACTTCTAAAATATTGAATTCCAACCAAGGCTAGAAAGAATAATTGGAGCAAGGGGCCTTCAGTTGAAACCAAGCAGGAATGTTGGAAAGCGGCAGCACCATAATATCCCATACGATGCACAGAAGTTCAAAATCAGCCTCCATGAAAAGGCAACACCAGGTATGTTGATCAGGCAAACCAATGTGCAGCTACTGATATAGAGCCATGACATATCAGAACGATTTGCGAGGACATATTAAAGCTTTGGATGGGTGTCCCTCCATTATCTTACCTTTCCTCCTGTAACTGCAGATGAAATGCTAAATATAGTGCAAAGATTGCTTTATTTATATTAATTAATGGAATAAGAAATGTCTGCTTTAATAATAGAAGCTGCAGTCCAGGGGATATGGATTGTCATGTTTAAATGGGTTGGTGGGGGGAAAAAACGAAGTTAACGGAATCATAATATTTATATTAAGTTATGAAAACACGGCTTCTTAATTTTTTATGACCTTAATATTTGTGAAATCCGATATAAACAAATCATTGACATGAACTGTTTTCTTCTTTCTCCAACCAATGGTTTTCAGGTTAGTGTGAATGTATGTGGTTGTACTTTCCCCAAACTGGCAAAGTGACACGACGGGTCACAGTAGGTCAGTGCTGAGTGTAAACAAATGCTTCTGGAGCACTATTTTCACACTTTATCAGGTCCTGGAATGAAGACAATAGGTGCTTCGATAAAAGCGTAAACCCATTCATAGTTAAATGCCTGAGCCTGGCAGTGGTTGGTGTTACTGGTGTTCAGGCAAATCTCGCTAAGGAGGCACCAAGATGGCACGTGGCATTTGGGAAATTTCTGAACGAATCAATAAAAGACACAGCATTTATGTAGGGGGAACAGAATATCAATAGTAATCATTATTGACCCACTTTCTTCTTGCATCTCTTTGGTCGCATTACTACAGTTATTATATAAAGTACACGGTTTATTATGTTTTGATTTACGGTTCTACTTTGTTCTAAAGTATCTACTAACAATGTTAAAATGTCTTGTTATACGCACTGATGACATTTTCGATTTCTTTCCTTTTCACAGATTATATAATAATATTTTTATCAGCCGAGAGCTTACTCATTATTTGTTAAATGGAACCTAACTGTGTTCTCTTGTAACTGTTTTACAATTGTATGAAATGAAGTGTTATGGACTTTCAATCCCAAATAAACAAATATGAATTGAATGAACGTTACACTGTAATTGCAGGAGATTTTCTTACATGAGAAAATCAGTTGGTATGATGCAATCGTTCCTGTTGAGAAAAGTGTGCGATTGGCTATCTTGCCTGCGAGATTCTCGCCTTGCGACTAGAGGAATTGGTGGAAGCTTACTGAGAATTAAACAAACAGGAGCTCTGGGGAACACACTTCCAATGTTCGGGTGACTGCATCCTGAATTGGAGGCAGGGTCAGATCTCTGCTTTTGCCCATGAAACATTATAGATAACCCACTTGCTGAAACGTAAAAGCTACAGATATGCTAGGACCGATAAGCCTCCCTAAACCTTAACCCCACCCAAGGGACTACCTTAGATGTGATGGGGCTGGTCCTGTTGCCTTGAAATGTCATCAATTGGGAGTCCTTTCAATATTAGTGAGTTTGCAAATTATAATCTGTGCCACGGCTGAGAGTCCCCTTGCACAATTGTTTGGGATCCTGGTATCCCTCTGCAGCATGCTTTGCCTTTGCTAATGAAAGCACAGTGCCATAATGAGAACAGGTATTGTTGAATAAAGCTTGTAATGAGAGAAGTCGCTCCTTTTTTAAATATATGCATGGTTCAGAGCATAGTCTCTGGACTGTGTTGTATTTTAGGATGTATCTATAATCGAGTTGACAATTTTTTTTCAATAATTGTAATAAGCAATGAAATATGTTTGTGCTAAATATACTTAAACCATATGGATACTCCATTGCATTAATTTGAAACTATTCAACAATAGTAAAATAAGGAGCACCCGATCCCAATAGCCCTTTCGTTTAATGTCTGGTTGTCTTGCCACAATCCTACCAGTAACTGGCCAACTAACGCACGACCTGTCAATGGTCGGTAGCAGGTCTACCGGCATTTCTACACCATAGAATCCCTTCATAACTTTAAATTGATTCTATAACATCAACCAGCAATTTTTGGCTGGATCCATTGGCCATCCTTTAAAGTGTCTACTTATATTGGCTATTGCCAATGATCTCAGAAAAAACAAGAGAACGGATGAAATATACACAAAAATAAGGCATTAACCTACCCCCTAATACAATCACCTAATGAGGACACAATTCTTTTTTTGAAAGTATCAAAGTGAAAGATCCTTATAACTGTCATTGAACCTCCTGAAGTACCGCCTGGAACCAAGGCGGGGAAAGTGTTGACGTATAGACACTGTTATCGAACAGCAATATATGTACTCACTTTTGGAACACTTTAAAGATTCACCAATGCAAAAACTGTGAGGTGTGGGTGACTCCACTAATTGAAATCTTCAAAGTTTGACAGTGAAGCAACTGCAACTTATGTTTGTGTGTTTTTCCTGACCTAAGGATCTAACTCATACAAATTAATATTTTTTTCTTCAACAAATAATGCCTAACTAATAAAAGACACAGCAAAACTGCATACTGGCTGCATTAAGACTTTGTTGGTAAAAGCGCAATTTAGGGCTGGTCATCTTTTTTTCTGCTAGACCACTAGGCTCAACCACGAGACTCCTGTGGTGGATTCAGTACCTACAGCCACAGCAGTGTCTGTGGGAGGAGTGCCACTGGAGTATGGTGCATTTGAGGATGTTTTCTTACCAAAGGAAGCTATATAACCCACATCACACATATGATTACCCCATTCATTTAGTACCAAATTAGATAATCCATCATGGATGCATCTACTCATTGCCAATGCATGAGGAGCACATTCCAAAAAAAGACTCCAGGAGGCGGTGATTCAATCTTCCACCTCATCTGCTCGGGCGACAATCTTTTTCGTTAAGACCAGCTCTGTATCAACTCCCAGGGGTTAAACGAGATCACAGTCATAGATTGATATCTGCTGCCACTCATTTCAGACCGGATTGCTAAGTACGCGATTCCTCATGGTTTACAACGCTTGACCTATGTGGCCCCTGCAATCCGGTGAGTAGCCTGAAAGAAGACGTGTAGAGTACTGCTTTCCAAATGAAATTTGGTACCATTGAGAAAAACGCCATACCTTTCAGACACGGAAATGTTCCTGTCCCATTCCAGCACTCCTTCATGAATGGGTTTCATGATCTGTGCAGTGTTTACCTGGCTGTTTATCTTGGCCACATAATCATCTACACTTGCAGTCGGTAGGAAAATCTTAGGAGTGGGCCGGAGGTGCTTCTTCATCCACGAGAACAATTCCTTTATGCGATGTGGGAGATACCCTCCAATAGGGGTGAGAATGGACCAACCCACGGTCTGTCCAGTGTTAAACAGACCCAAGTCTGCCAAGTTCAGCGAACATTAGTAATTCCTGGGATTTCCCAACTTCTATCAGCACTAAAAAAAGGATTGTTCTCAACTTGCACAACCCTTGAAACAAGTTACTTGGAAGTGCAACCCTTTTAATTGGAGTAGTACTGTGCAAGAAGCTTTAAACAATTTAAGGATGCCATCTACTCATCTCCACTCCTCATTCAACCCAATGACCACAGGGTGTTTGTGTTGCAGGTGGTTTCTTTTAGTGGCAGTGTAGTAGCTTTGTCATCACTGAAAGGAGAAGATGATTTGCTGCACCTAGCGGTATACAACTTATGCAAGCTCAACCTTGCCCAGTGGAAACTGAAGCATCTATGATCTGGAACTTCCCGCTGTGAAGAGTGGAGCTAAACAGTGAGGACATCAACCAGGGCGGAGCCATGCACCTGGAGGAAGTCTCAAATTACTACAAGTGCCTGATCTTCTTAAAACATGCAGGATGCAACAGTCCGTAGCAAGACCACTAGATCCTGTTCTTTACCAGATTCAAATCTATTCTGTGTTACGGCTGGCCTTGTCAGGGTTTGCCATGGCTGTGCGCCTGGCTAAGTGCTCAGGGGGACTACATACCCAACAAGCCAGGCACGCGATCACGGACAGCGTGCGTCAGTGTGCACACAGTGAAAAGGGAAGTTCCCCTTTTAGCCATTGCTTGCGATTGATATCCGAAGCTTCACAAGAAGGAATCGGTGTGGGCGGCCACGTGCTTGCTGGGTGATTTGGAGCATGAGAGTGCTAGTTTGGAGCAATCGTTCTTCGGTCATGGTGGTGCTCACACCTGGTCTTGAGCCAATGTGCAATGGGTGCAGCGGTGACTGGTGCGAAGAAACACCTATCAGCCCGGGGTGCAGTGGATTTTGGCACTCACCTTTGGGTGTTCATTAACCTCCAGGATCACGCCGCATATTTAGTCTTGGGAGGATAGCTCAGGGGAAACGTTCTTGCCTTGGAAGCAAAATGACACGGAGCACCATAGGTTCGATCCCGGTCCGCGCTTAGAAACTTCTGGGTATCACACGCGTTATAAAGAACCTATCATATCGTATCAGCATGACTACGTCTGCCTCTGGGCTCACACGCGGGTTCAGGAGCCAGAGATAAGTGATGAATGTTTGCACACAAGCAACACGAGGTAGCACAAATATATGAAGTGGAGTGCTTTACCTGTGTACTTTCGTTTGTTTTCTCATTTTCCTACAGATACGCCATGCAGTCCGATATGGGGACTGTACTGTGAGAAATCCTACAGGGAAGGGGTCAAGTTTTTGGGAGTATAAATCCGGTGCAAGGAATCAATTTGTCCTTTTATTTATGTTATGTGTTTTCATGTTATGATAGAGAGGAAGTTGGATTCTAGGTCAGGGTATCAGGATTGTCGATTTATAGGAGTATGCCAGACTTTTGTATACATTATGTGTTTCATGATACCCATTAAAACACAAGGTTAAGCAGGTTTTATGAGAAGCTAGAGACATTCCTGTTGTTAGTGTGTGGCATATTGTAGTGTGTCAGAGACTATTTCCCTCAATTCCCTCTAACTATCCAATGTGTCTTCTCTAATACTATTTCCTGTTTACTGCCCATCCCTTGCCTATCCACAGCCTCTTCCTAACCCTCTTCCTCCCATTGGCTGTCTCGAGGTGTCCTGTATACCTGAATAGGCATCTTATGCTAACCAAGATGGGAGGGTTGTGTATATGCTGCTTCTGTGGTTGTGTTGAGAGTGGAGATCGGACCTACGACAAAGCTTCACTCAGGTGAAAGCCATTTGTCTCTCCCAAAGGGTTCTTTTAATGTCCATGCGGTCCCCTCGGGAGGATAGAGCAGGGGCAACTGGCTCCCTTGGAAGCAAGATGGCGCAGTGCAACAAAGGTTCGATCCCCGGGTCCGCGCTTAGAAACCTCTGGGTATTAAGCCTGTTATAAATAATCAATTCAAATTACTGTTCCCACCAACTGCTGCAACTACCATATTGAATTCAGTATGCGATTTATGGAAAAAAAACGCCATTTTAAAAAGTATTAATCGTTCAACAGGCAATTGTACCCTACCCAACGACAGTGGGAGCAAATTTCCTTCACATAAAAAGGAAAATAGCAATGGCGATCAGTTTAAACCTGGATTCTGCACTATGCATTTTTTTAGTCTTTATAAGACTTTGGCAGAACTCTCATGCTCATAAAAACTATTTCAACATAGAATAATCTTTTTTTACAAACCATATGGTAAACATCTTAGAATTAAATCTCTCATTGATTAGGGTTCAGTGCAAACAGCACCGTATATTGTCAAGCTACGTAGAACACCAAGCAATCACACGGGTGTCAACTCCTATATGTCAAATTCGGAATTGCTTGAGAGTAAGACAATCTGCGTCTTATTTCTCTTTAACCTTAATCCTGATGTGATCAGAAAATCACTTCATTTCTCTAGTAAAATCACAAAGATACGAAGAAAAAATAGAGAATCCTCAGCATCCAGGAGATTCTATTCCCCGTGGTTTAAGGAATGATTCCCTCAATACAAAACCTGCTTATTTGCAGGAACCAAGGCTTACCTTAGACCGCAAATGAATCATCTCGGGATGATCCATGACGTGGGCTCTCACTGAGGCCCGAGTTGGATTCCCCGAGCCATATTGATCAGATGAAATGCTGCAGAACATCCCTCTGCCCACATCACCCACTGTGCCACCTGCAGACAGCAATTTAAAATCCCTTCCTACAGACATCAAACAACAGAACCTTATACCTTTACGGCCAGCTTGCATGCCACCGCCCTTTGCAATGCACCCTAGCAAGACGGGCACACAAGGCTTGCATCTGGACTGCAATTCCTCTATGCTTTCGACACAGACCACCTAGAAAAAGAACATCACACAGTACCCGGGTACTTCCAAACATCATGCATCAAAACAGCAGCAGCTTGCATTTTCCCTCTCTCCACCAACCTAAGCCACACCCCCTCTTTCATATCTGCCAGAATGCCATGCAAGGGGCAGTGGTGTATGATTGCAATCCCAGTAGCTTTACACAACACATTAGAAGGGGAAGAGCCTTTAGTTCCTGGCCGTGGTGCACACTGTGCCCTCCAGCTCCAGGGACACTCCCAGACTCTCCATTTTCTGTATACTCGGGGCTGCATATGGGTTCTGTGTTCTCTGCACCTCCAACATTATTCAAGTATTCTGTACACTGTGTAGCTCCTACACAGCTTCCAGGCTCTGGACTGCATGCAGCGCCTGCAATACTCTCAACTTTGTACTCCCAGCAGCTCCCAGAGTGGTATCTGGGCTCTGTATAAGATGCAGCCTCGAAACTGCCTCTGGGTTTAATATACCCTGCAGCCCAGCTCCTTAGTCCTTGTGTCGTGAGTGATACCCTTGGGCTTCATATTCCCTGTAACAAAAATACTGCCTCTGGGACCTATAGAGACCAAGAATGACTTCTGGCCGTTGTTCTCTCTGAAGCCTTAGCCATGCTTTTGGGCTCTGTCCTCACTGCTGCTCTGGCACTGCTACTTACACTCTGTAGTGTGTGTAGATATAGACCTGCCATGGGAACTCTACTCCCTGCGGCACCCGTACTGCTCCTGGACTCTGTCCTCCCCGCAGCTTCAGTGCGGTGTGTGGGCTCTGTTAGCCCCGTCAGCTGCAGGACTACTTCTGCCATCCTCAAGGGTCCCTCTTAGGGCTCGGCCAAAGACTTTGTTGCACAGGCTGACTCTGGTATTATCCATCAGTGGACCGTAAAATAGAATGAACTTCTGATTTAACATGAGGTTAATAAAGGTCATCAACTTGATTCTTCTACCCTAGTCCCCCTACTCCCTCCAGCCTACTTCTGCAGGAGTCTGTCCTGATACATTCTGGTTTCACCATCACCGTCTTGTGGACAATGTGGATTTTACTTTTATGGACTTCATTGATTCACGATGTGTCACCTTTCTCAACTCCCATGCTGGACTTCCTTTGCATCTTGTACTCAAGGTGGCCTTGAATCATGCTGTTCCATCTTCATCTTGTGTCCTGGCTTGCAACATTATGTGTTACTACTGACTTCTGAAATTGTATTCGCTCTCCCCACTTGATTCTCCACTATTTTTGACTGTTTACTCTCCGTTCTCTCCTCCTCTCCCTTTCTCAGCCCCTTTCTTTCTTCTATTCACTTACTCCATCAGAATTGTCCCTGGACCTAGTATGATAGCAACCTCGTCTGTCTCCTCCCCCCACCCCTTACTTGTTTTCTTCCTCCCCCTCCACTCCAGCACTATCTGAAATGTTATCAGGCCTAGTACGACAGTCGCTTGTTTTCCTCCACTCCCTTTCTGCACCCCTCTGCCTCACCTTTTGTTTTTCTCTGGCTCTACCAGAAATGTTGTCAGGCCTAGTACGGTAGTCACCTCTCTGTTTCCATTTCCTTCCCACTCTTCCCCTCTGTTCCTTATCTATGTCTTAGCTCTTGCACTATCTGAAATGTCGTCAGGCTGAGTACGATAGTTAATTTGACATCCTTACTGTTCATGGCCTGCAAGAATGTCATTATATTTTCCCCCGTTTCCTCCCTTGCCTTGAAGCACTTTGAAACACATTGTGTATAGGCGCTATATAAATGAACTATCATATCATAACAGTGCTACCTAAAGGAACAACACGGATATGGAACGCCACTAACCCTCCTGCAAATGCTGGCTAGGCTGCAGAAATTAGCCATTAGCACACGGAGATCGTCATTTACTTCCTCTCAGCCAATCAGATTGTTTAGAGTGCAGTCAATAACTATTATTGACTGCATTCTTAACATTCTGTATTCAGAAGCAGACAGGAAAACAGCAATGCAATTTGCAGACAGGATTGTTTTCAACAAGACACTTCCTGTGAGGGAGGACCTTTTTTGGGTTGCAACATGATAATTAACACACGAAAGAGAAAGTTAACAACATTGGAAAATGCTTTCACTTTCTTATACAGATACAATTTGTTTTTACGTAACACCACATGCATGCCCATGTTGAACCCGTTCTAGTTCAACCATGTTGTAATTAAAATGCTTAACTTGAAGACAGCCATGGTATTTACACACTAAAAAATAAAAACGCATTTAATTCCCGTTGGGTTATAACTTGGTTGTGGGTCATTATCCCAGCGATAACAACCCATCCCCTCAGGTTATTATAAAAAGCAACGTCTTCTGCTTGATAGTTGAACTTTGAGAAGCAGTGCTTATTTAGTGTTGACGTCTGTGCCAGCTATCGCGCTTGCAAGTGGTGTCTCTAAAACCTAGAAGAACACCTGTCCTGAACAAGGCAGCGGTATGAGAAGAATGACCCAATGTACCGAAACTAAGTTGGCAGGTAAATAATAGATGTGTGATTTACCATAAATATATATGTACTACATTTAATAGACAATGTATTGGTAGGTTTTTATGTTATACTGTGTTATTTTTATGGATGCACAGAGTTATACATTATGGGCCTCATTATTAGTTTGGCAGAGTGGCCAAAAACGGTAGTAATGCAGTGGTAACCGCGTTGCTGCACCGCCAAACTATGGGTTTGGAGGCAAGGTGGAGGAAAAACCTCCAGCAAAATGTTGGATGTAATTCGGCCACCTTACTGCCAACAACCAGCAATTCTGCGGTAATTCTGCTGAAATCCGCATGGAGTCCTATAGACTCCATAAATGTGGACTAACACCACCATACCACCACTTGCAATCTGGCAGTGATTCCGCCAGACCAAGTGGCAACCACAGTAAATCCGTTTGGTGGTATCTCAGCGAATTTACCGTTGAGGTACCACCAAACATCTAATGAGGCCCTATGTCTATGTTTGTAAAGTGTATATTTACAAGTAACATATTTATGCAGATGTCAATTCGATTGTTGGGGTTAGGGAAATGCAGGAGAGATGGATAACTCTTGAAGTACTTTTTGTAATAGAAGAACCCAACTTTGACAGTTGATATCATGTATGTTGAATCGAAAAGTATTATAATTTAATTTGAGACCACCTAAAGAAAATATAGAATCAGTTTGTTGTTGCCCTCGGGAACCTTTGTGATAGTTTGGATTTGTACTCCATGCCGCACTGACACTGCCCCGGGCTCTGTACTCCCTGCGCCTGTAGTGCTGCTTCTGTGCTCTGTACTCCCTGCGCCTGCAGGGCTGCTTCTGGGCTTTAATCCCTGGAACTGCAAGGCTGATTTTGGACTCTGTTCCCTTGCACTGGGGGATGCTTCTGTGCTGACAGCTGCAGGGCTGATTCTGTGCTCCATGCAGCTGCAGAACCGATTTTGGGTTCTGTACTCCCACACCTGCAGGGCTACTACTAGTCCCTGTGCTCCCGCAGCTGCAGGGCTGCGTCTGGGTTCTGCACTCTCGCCGAAGTGCAGGGCTACTCCTTCGGTGTGTGTTCCCTTCAGCTGCAGGGTTGCTTCCTCTGTCCCCCCTGTCGCTGCAAGGCTGATTCTGGGTTCTCTGCTCAATGCAGCTGCAGGGCTGCTTCTGGGTCTGTACTCCCTGCAGCTGCAGGGCTGCTTCTGGTTCTGTACTCCATGCAGCTGCGGTGCTAATGCAGGGCTGATTCTGGGCTCTGTACACCCCGAAGCTGCATGGCTGCGTCTGGGTTCATGCACTTCCCTTAGCTGCAGGGCTACTCCTGCAGTGTGTGTTCCCTTCAGCTGGATGGTTGCTTTTTCTGTGCCCCCTGATGAAGCAGGACAGATTCGGGGTTCTGCACTCCCTGCAGATGCAGGGCTGATTGTGGGCTCTGTACTCCCCGCAGTTGCAGGGCTGTGCCTGGGTTCTGCACTCTGGGCCTAGCTGGTGGGCTACTTCCAGACTCTGTGTTCCTTTCAGCTGCAGGGTTGCTTCTTCTGTGCTCCCTGTCGCTGCAGGGCTGATTCTGGGCTCTGTACTCCCCGAAGCTGCATGGCCGCATCTGGGTTCATGCGCTTTCCTTACCTGCAGGGCTACTCCTGCACTCTATGTTCCCTTCTGCTGGAGGGTTGCTTCTTCTGTGCCCCCTGATGATGCAGGCCGGATTCTGGGTTCTGAACTCCCTGCAGTTGCAGGGCTTTGTTTGGGTTTTGCACTCTCGGCCCAGCTGCTGGCCTACTTCCAGACACTGTGTTCCCTTCAGCTGCAAGGTTGCTTCTTCTGTGCCCCCTGATGCTGCAGGGCAGATTCTGGGTTCTGTACTCCCTGCAGCTGCAGGGCTGATTGTGGGCTCTGTACTCCCTGCAGTTGCAGGGCTGTGTCTGGGTTCTGCACTCTCGGCCCAGCTGCTGGCCTACTTCCAGACTCAGTGTTCCCTTCAGATGCAGGGTTGCTTCTTCTGTGCCCCGTGATGCTGCAGGGCAGATTCTGGGTTCTGTACTCCCTGCAGATGCAGGGCTGATTGTGGGCTCTGTACTCCTCTCAGTTGCAGGGCTTTGTCTAGGTTCTGCACTCTCGGCCCAGCTGCTGGCCTACTTCCAGACTCAGTGTTCCCTTCAGCTGCAGGGTTGCTTCCTCTGTGTTGTCATCAGCTGCAGGGTTGCTTCTTCTGTGTTCCCTTCAGCTGCATGGTTGCTTCGTCTGTGTTGCCATCAGCTGCAGGGTTGCTTCCTCTGTGTTGCCAGCAGCTGCAGGGTTGCTTCTTCTGTGTTCCCAGCAGCTGCAGGGTTGCTTCTGGGCCCTGTACTCCTTTCCGCCCCAACAGTGCACCTGGTCCTTGACCTCCCTGCAGCATCTGGCCTCCCTCCGTGGCCTGTGCAGCCCCATCGCAGCGTTTGCGGCCAGTACTTGGTGCAGCTCAGGCGATGTTTCTCTCTGTGCTTCTTCCGCTCCAGGGTCGCTATCTGGGCTTCTATTTTTGTATCAGAGCTGCAGTCCGCGCCAGCACATAAATGCCCCCTGGTCAGCCACTGATCTCCTTGGAGCAGGGCACCCTCCATTCCATAGAGTGGCAGGGAAGCCTCCACTTCATAAGGCAGAGGGGAAGGGCGCCTGGATCGCACCATCCTTTATTGCCTGCTCTAAATTCCGTCTAACTGCTCGCGTCTTCTAAAACAGGTGTGTGATCTATCACTGTCGCCCTTATCTCGAGGAGAGGAAATGAAGCATTCCGTGTCAGAATGAGACGTATTAGCTCCCTTGCCAGCTGGCGCCTGGGACCCGCATCCTGGCTCTGAAGAGAACCCCTGCAGGTGGGACGCGACCCGTATTAAAGAGCAGTAAAGACAGGCCAGGTGCACAGAAAGGACAGCATAGAAGAAAGGGGTACAGTTATAATTTTAGAAATAGCCTAACTTCCCACCAGGCAGATCCTCTCCAAATCGGCAGGGCTCGGTGTGTCTTTTGTGTGACTTGCCCTGCTGCAGGGAGATTCGCTTTCTCTGTAGACCAGTCCAGATCAGTACGTTTTGCCACTTGAACCGGAAATTGGGGCCCTGGTGATGAAGGGCGGGGCTTCCTTGTGAGGGCTCTTAGAGGGGCCAGCCCTCTGCACGCCCCAACACAAGATGCTCTCAACCATTTAATTGATGTCATCGTCGAAATGAGCCTTGAACTGTCGTGACCACCCCCCCCAAAAAATCCTGCTGACTATAGGAATCGTTTAGTGGTAGTGGGATTTTTTTATTTAGTGGGGCGCTACAGCGCGAGCAGACCGCTGCAAAGTCAGTGCCCTCCCTGCACCCCTATTCCTCTCACTAAATAAACAAAGATCGACTCCCCAGCCCTCACCCCCCGCTCACATATATCTCAGGCATACCTCTCCAGCCCTGGTGAGGAAGTCGGCCTGAGATGGCACTATCTGAATTCACAAAGTACTCTTCTGGCAAAGGGTGGACTTCCGGTGCCCTGGCAGGGCATGCCGGGAGCGGGCCGGGGGCTGCACTTTCATTTTAGGAGGCAAGCTCCGCCAAAGACCTAAGTGGGGATTCTGACCGGATGTGAGGAATCCATCACAAGACGAGGAAGGCGATGGCCAAGCGAAGCCACAGGTGACTGCAGACGGGAGGCCTGGCATCTCGGAGAGAGCTCCTTAGACATGGGAGGACTGCCTACCACCAGAGTGCAGGACACTCACTGCAGTGAATTCCCAGTCTAGGGCAGGGGTGTCTACCACGAGAGTGCAGGACACTCACTACAGTGACCTCATGTGATATTAGACAAGAGTTTTCCAGGTGCAGCAAGGATGTCCATCATGAGAGTGCGGGTCACTGCAGACAGGATCCCTGGGATCTCAGAGAGCGCTCTTCCGACATGGGAGGGCTGCCTACCACCAGAGTGTGGGACAGTCACTTCAGTGACCTCATGCGATATTATACTATGTCTCAGTCTAGGGCAGGGATGTCTACCAAGAGTGTGCAGGGCATTTACTTCAATGATTTTAGACATACTTTACGTTATCTTGCATTTGTATAGCACCTCCTTCCATAGGTTATGGCGTCTAAGCTCTTTGCCTGTCAGAAAGGCAAAGGAGGAGTAGGGTCGAACATGCAGTACTGGTAGGGAGGAGCAAAGCCTATCAGCCAGTCAGATGGCACAGCGAGTTGAATGTTCGCCCCCGATATCCGTTTGAAGCGTTCTGTGGGAGGGTCAACTCAGCCTTCTGAAGTCCATAATTTGAGTACCACTCTGTGTGATGATAATGTTGTTTAGGTGGTTGATAAGGGTCCCACTGGGTAAAGAGAAGTTTGAATTGCGCGTGCCATATTGGTGGCTGGGGTGACAGCGATGTTGACATAATGTGGCAATTTAGTATGAATCTGGGGTAGCTAATGGGAATGAGATGTGTTATTGTTAGTCCATATAGCGCTTAACAATCAGGCAGCAGGGAGCTCTACACGTGCATGGGAGGTAAGAGATTGGAAATGGGAAAATTAGTTTGAGGGGATGTGACGAATCAGCGTCCAGGGCATCAGCGGCACAGGGATGAATATCCATTTTAAACCATCAATCAGCCCCACACCTCTAGTACACCAAAAGGGATCCAAACAGATTATAATCCTCCTTACCCAATTTTGATAACGTGGACGGAATGGCGGGCTTATCTCTGCAAGGTCGTGGAACGTTGGTTAGTTGCAACACAGCGAAAATACAATTAATACCCAATGATAAAAATAGCTACTACTTACAGACCGTTCTAGCACACTACAAAATACAACCCACCCTGTAAAGGAACACAGAGGACAGACAGTTTCACGAAAGAAAGGGATGCACTCTGGATACTGACAGGAGGGTCGTTGGTAAAGTAATCAGTCCTACTGTTCAAGGTTATTTGATTTCAGCACCAGGGGGGCAGAGGGTCGTAACTCTCTCTAGGGGCCTTTGCTGAAGGACCAGAGGGGCAGAACCACAATGTACCTGGTTCTGAAGAAGTTCTTGGTGCTCTACAATGTCGAGATGGTTCCCGGGCACTTCGCAGCCCTTGAGACAGAGTTAGTGGCGGCGACAGCTGCGGGTATCAGGCAGAAGGCAGTTCGGCAAGCAAGGCTGGATGGACGTTTGCAGGCTGTCCAGCACGGCAGCTCGGGGCCAAGAATCATCGTCTCTGTGTTGGCAGATCTGGAATGCTGGTGGAGGCGTCTCGGACGGCTCTGGTGACTGCGGTGTGATAACAGTCAGCGGTGCAGCCGAATGCGGTTCGAGGAATCGACTGTCTTGAAAATGTCCTTAAAAGATGGACGCTGGATGATGCTCGTGTGGCACTCCTCCTAGCTTCTTCGCCTGGCTCTTATCGTCCTTTCAAGGCGGACGGCCCAAAACTCAGGAGAATGTTTGCAGGCAACGGCCTTGTCCTTTGTCCAGACACTCTCCAGCACTTCCCACCTAGGAAGCTTGCTGGCAGAACCTTGCAGGGCATGCTTTGTGCTGGCTGGGTACCGGTTCTGGAGCTGCTGGATGGGTCATCTGAGTCTGGTATCTCCCTCTGTTCCCTGAGAGATGTTTAGGGGAGGGATGTTGCTTCCCTCTTGGAACTCCTGGCCTTCCTTCACTGGCAGAAGATGTAAGGCAGACTGTACCTTCAGCCCGGGTCCAAATGAATCCTTCTTACTCCTTTTGAAGTCGTCAGATGATCTGCTAAGGGAGGGGTACAGCCCTCTTTTAAAGCCAAATGGGTCTCAGTGATTGCTGCAGGCTAACTCTATCTTAAGGAACCAATCTTGGGTCCCCACCAACAATCTTCTGTTATGCAAGTGGTCAGGACCAGAGTGCTCTGCAACAGGACAGACAAGGGGTGACAACATATACCCATGACCCACCCATCTTCTTGCCTGTTGTAGATAAAAGTGTCTCTCTGGTTAACTGAGCCCTCTGTGACTGTTGATTAAAGCGCAGGGTTCCCTTGAACTTTGGGCTGGGAGCAGACTTCCTGTCACCCCCAAATCGCATCCTTCATCCCTCTGAAAGGGGTCTGCCCTGCAGGGACACCTGCGGTAACTGCTGGACCCAGACAGGCCATTCACTGCCTTTCATACAGAGAGGTGAGAACTAGCTTCAAGTTGACACATTGCATACCCTGCCTTTCTGTTGTCTATCTGGCGACCAAGCCCCTCAGCAGGCTTGCTTCAATTATCCTGTTGGTATGCACTCCCACCAGCCGGAGTAGACACAAGAAATGCAGATACATGGAGCCTTTGATATTTAAATTAGGCTGCTCATGGCTGGAGGAAGGTGTGCCTTCCCCCTTCTGGGGATGCTTTGATGTACACGGGGCTGTCACATTGCAGCTGAATATGACCGGGGAAGACAGCGCCTGTAGGCTGTGTGTTTCCGGAGTACATGCGACTATGTGTTTTGTGCGGGAAGCAGATGGAATGTGTGCGGAATTGCCTCAAACAGTCCTCTGATCTTGATCTCCCATCATTTATTTTCATGTATCAAAAAATCCCGAATGAGTGCATTCTCCCTGTGTGGATGTTCGAATTACTCATAGGGGATGCAATAGTCCTGAACATACATGTATAGGTACGCATGCATGGGGGTCTCTAGGGAATTTGGTTTTGGGCAGTATGAATGTACAGATTTGTTTTGCCAAAGAGTTCTCGGACAAGTTAGGAATTGCGCTGGCTAAAAACCAGCATTGGGCAATTGAACTCTGTGTGACCGAAAAAATAGTTTTACAAGATTGGGGAAAGACAGCAGCAGTTGCGATGAATATTAGATGGTCAGGTTCAGTCATGTAGTTTTTATGGTGTAGGTGCTCTGTAAGTATATAGGAGTCTTTTATTGAATATTCTGGCCACCTGTTAGGGATGGACAATTAAACCTGATGCGGGCTGATTGCAGGGAAAGGAGCACCAATAGATCATGGATTTTTAATAAAGTTGTTTGGGCGATAAAACCAGCAACAATAGATCAAAAGGAAATGTGTTCACTCTCCTCTTCTTTTACATCAATGGAATTTCCATAGAATAGCCCATGTGCGTCACAAGTAGAGGTACAGGTTTCAACCCAGATGAAACCTGTGATAACTGAAATTGTTTGTAAGTTGTGTAAACTGTGTATCTAGGAGATGGGACTTTGCCCAAATATGGAAAGGCCCCAGAGAGGAGCGTGGTGGAAATATGAAACATGCAATTATAAGTTAAAGAGGATGTTGCTTAGAAGAATGTATCCAATAAGAAGTGTGGGAACTAAAACGGAATATGGTTACATTGTATAGGTTTAACCAATCATGTGTGGGGGGTTGACTCTGTAACATCATCTTTGGGAGTGTTTTAACTGTTGCAAATTGTATAAAATGTTTGTTCTTTGTGTGGATCAGGGAGGCAGGTTAGTTTGACTCTTTGATGTCATCTAACCCCTCCCGGACGGTTGTACAATAAACTTGCTTTCCGGACAAAGTGTCTACATACTCTTTAAGGGAGGGCCTTCTTTTGGTTACTGTGATCAAAGGCACAATCCTACAATGGCATCTGTTATTTCAGCGCCCTGAGAACCATGGGTGTGTAGCGCTATATAAGTAATAGATATTATTATTATTAAAGTAGAGTAGATAGTTGGTTATAGGGCGTAGGATAGATAAGATACTCGGGAAAGCACAAGAAGGAAAAGGAGGAGGAGCTAAGTATAAAATTGTGCCTAATATATCGTGGGACTGAACTGTATTTTATGGGGTGCAGTGCTGAAAGGAGTGATAGCTGCAGAAGTGGTGTTTGCTGTGCCAGGGGGCATGTCTGGAATTTGCTCACCCTGTTGAGCTTGTATGCTAGGTTATGTGATCCATTATTTATACTGCACCCATCACCACTTGAGCAGTCTTATGGTGCCTGGCTTTGTCCAAAAAGGTGGCATATTATGACCCTGCCAGGGTGTCGCCAGATCTTTGTCTGTGGAAAGGAAGGGGAGGTTTACAGAGGAAAAAGAAACAACACAATAGAATAACCAAAAACACGGATGGAAAAACTATTGGGGTGAGTGGGAGGGGATATGGTTGTCAAAATAGCGATTCCTGTTTCTCAAATGTGATAAGTTATTGGTAAGAATGAATGTTGGTCTCGGGATAAGACAGCTGCTTTAGAGTCCAGTTTTATTATGACGGCAACATCTAGAACCAACAAAGCATGGAACTTGATGTAGATAGTAGGTGACTGGTTGCATAACATGTCTCTGGGTATGGTAAGGATATCTGTCATGAGAGTACAGGACACTCACTATAGTGATCTCATATGATCTCAGACAAATGTCTCCTGGCATGGCAGGGATGTCTTTCATGAGCGGGAGGCCTCTACAAAGAGGACGTCTGGAATCTCAGACAGAACTCTCCAGACATTTTAGATCCATCTATCATGAGACTGCCGGACATTTACTACAGTGATCATATGTGATCTTAGACTAGAGTTCTCCAGGCATGGCAGGGATGTCGATCATAAGTGTGCAGGACATTCACTACGATAATATCATGTGATCTCTCACATAGGTCTTCAGACATTGTAGGGCTGTCTACCATGAAACCACAGGACACTCACTACGATAATCCCATGTGGACTCAGACATCTCTCCAGGCAGTGGAGTGATGTTTATCATGAGAGTGAAGGACTTTCCGAGAGGATGCCTGAAATCTCAGAGATGTGTACAGGCGTAGTAAGGATGTGTAGCATTGGAGTGCATGACACTCATGAGATGGTCCCTGTGATCTCAGAGAGATCTCCAAACAAGGCAATGATGCCCAACATGAGAATACATGATACTATGCGATCTCAGACAGATATCTCTGTGTCTGGCAAGCATGTCTAACATGACAGTGCAGGATGCTCCTGAGAGATGTCCATCATGAGAGCGTGGGACACTGTGCAAAGGATTCCAGGAATGGCAGGGAATTCCATCATGAGAGTGCAGGAAACTCACTACTACAGCGATCTCAAACAGAGTGCCCCATGTGTGATGAGGATGTTTATCATGACAGTGTAGGGCGGTCAGGAGAGGCTTCCTATGATCCGAGTCAGGTCTCCAGGAATTTCAGGCATGTCTATCATGACAGTGCAGGAAACTCTATAGAGGTTCTCAGTGACCTCAGACTGAGGTCTCCACAAACAGCAGGGATCCCTACAATGACACTCAGAACAGTGATCATGTGATCTCAGAGAGAGGTTTGCAGGCATGGGAGGGATGTCTACTATGAGAGTGCAGAATATGCCACAGAGGTGTCTTGTATGAAAGCGCAGGACACTCTAATGGGGAAACCAGTGATCTCAGACACAGGTATCTTTGGCAGGCAGGGTGTTCTAACTTAAGAGTGCAGAACACTCTGCAGAGGGTGTCTGGAATTTCAAACAGAGGTTTCCATGGATGTATACCATGAGAGTGCAGGACACTTAAGGACAGTGATCATGTGTTCTCCAACAGAGGTTTCCAGGCATGACAGGGATGTATACCATGAGAGTGCAGGGCACTCAAGAGCGGATCTGTGTGATGCCAGAGGTCTCCAGACTTGTAAGGGATGTCTGTCATGAGACACTCAAGAGAGGATCCACACTTAGAAGGAATGTGTAACATGAGGCTCCAACACACTCAGAGGTAGGTGTAAGAGGAGAAATTCCAGGACACTCAGAACAGTGCATTTTAAAAAAAAACTTTGGATTTATTTAATACATGTAGCCACACAGGGCTTTGTACAAAAACACACAAAAGATAAAAAAGTACATGCATATGGCATAAAATATCTACTAAAGTGGGCTAAAATCCATAATGCCATATAGTTAGAACCTTAAATCACACAGCTAGCTCACACAGATAACATTTTAGGAATTACCATAGTCTCTTTAAAAAAACACATGACATGATAGATTAGGTTGACATCATCACCACACATCAACTCAAACCACATGTCTGTTGGTGATAAGTTGTCATCCCTATTTGTGTATGCTCGCATTGTTCTTGTCCTCAAGATTTCCAAGCTCTCACATCTACATAAAATATGTTCTACAGTTTCCAAAACATTGTTGCCGCATAAACGACAGAGACTCCTTGCATTTCAAATGCTTTGTGTGCTCCTGTGGTTTCCATAACTTCGGCCTGATTAAATCTGCACAACAGGTAATTCCGCATGCTTTCGTTATTAATGTAAGCGTCAACATAAGTAGCTCGATTTGGTCTCACTAACCCATATGCCATAAAAGTTACACTAATGGACTGTGATGCTAAGTGTACTATATCTCTCTCACGATAATGTTCTTATATGGTATTTTTACAGAAATGTTTTTTTTTTTTGGTTTAGGGACATAGTATTTATGATTGGATTTTCCGTGACCCATTTCTTGTGTTTCACAATGAGCCGACCCAAAGTCCCTATCTGAGCAGGGTAGGACATTTTCACAAAACTATCCATCATCACATTCATGATGGTCTTATTATTAAGACATTGTAATTTCTCATACATCAGACATTTTGTTTTCATAAACTCCAGTGATTTTCATAAGGGACAGTTCTAGAAGGAGGATTTCAATGGGGAAAGATGCTGGCATCCGAAATAGCAATCTCATAATCTTTGCTTCTAATTTACCTAATTCATTAGTACATTTGTGGCCCCATCCTTCTGCTCCATAAAGCATCCAATCCTCAATTTTTGAGGAGTAGAACAATAGTACCGCCTTGATTGAAATTCCACATTGACGACCTATAGATTTGCTCACTGTGTATGCAATTGTCATACATTTGTTCACAGTGGCTTGCAGTTGGTCCTCCCAGCGTAACTTCTCATCTATTACAATTCCCAAGTAATGGTAGCGTTTTACTTGTGTTGCCCTTGATTATTTCCTCAGCATTCCTTTGTGCAAATATGCTACAATTTTTATTTGTTCTATATTGATTCGTAGCCCATTCAACTTCGAGTACTCACTCAAGGCGTCTAACAAGCCCTGAAGGTCCTTAGGTGTATAATAGTCTATAAGCAAATCGTCTGCATAGCCTAGCCAACTATATTGGTGACAAACTTTATCGGGTGAGCATTCGAACAGTTGAAAATTGCCACAAGGTCGGCCAGGTATAAATTAAAGAGTGTCGCTGCCAGTAAGCAGCCCTGTTTCACTCCCCGAACGGTTACAAAAGGGTCAGAGAGATGACCAGAATTATCAGTTCTCACTCTCACTCAGGTATCAGTGTACAGCAACTGAATCATTTTTAACAGGCCATGAGGAACATTCCATGGAACAAGCTTGTTCCATAGTTTGTTCCTCATGACGGTGTTGAATACTGCATTGAAATCTATAAAGGCAGCATACAATGGAAGTTGGTGGCGCTCCCACACATTCTTTTGTGGAGACTAGACATATAAAATTGCGACTTGTAATAGAATTAATTCAAATGCCTGTTTGGTTGATATGGAGAATAGAATTAGTATCAATCCACTCATTTAGTTCTTTTAGTAAGACACGTGCAAACATTTTTGCAGGAATGTCTACCATAGTTGGTATTCTTCATTAGTTGGTAGTTTCCACAAGCCTTTTTTTTATACACGGGGAGGATAATGCTGTCCTTCCAAGTGGTGGGTATTACACCGCTACTCCCTATTTTATTAAACAGTGGCTGGAATACTGTAGCCCAGGCTTCTGGTGACTTTTTGAGTAGGGCATTGCATGTCCCATCAGGGCCCATGGCACATGAGGACGGTAGTTTAGCTACCATTCTGGAAAGCTGTTCTGCTGACAACTTAAAGCACCATGTTGCTTCTCGTTGTATATGGCTATGGTCACTTGGCAATTCTGATCCGAAAGTATTCTGGATGTACTCTCGCCAGCTATCTGCCGGGACACAATTTATTGGCATTGTTCTTTTTGCTGCTCCTCTAAGAGTACTCCACATCCCTCTGTTGTTGTTATCTCTGGCATGAGATGCCAATGTCAGCCATACGGTATGTTCTTGCCTCTTCTTATAGTTTCATAGGAAACTTTGAAAATGGATTTTAATCTCTTTCACCCTTTTTGTTACGTCAATGTTCCTGACATTGATGTCCATACTATGGATGACTTTGGCTAGGTCTTTTCTTATCGCTACTTTCGCTAGTTGGATGTTTTGGTCATATCTGAGATACTTTGCGGCCGGTTCGGTCCATCATTCATAAGACTCTGGTATTTAGGTTTTTTTCTTTGTTACATCACTAATGTAAGTCATTAGTTGTGAAAACTCATATGATGTCAAATGTAGAGTAAAACTGAGTCCTTGCTTTTACAGTATTTGCCGCCTCTAGGCTGGTGGGGTTCCAACCAATTCTATTTCTCGTGGTATTGAGGACTACATCGCCTGTCTCGAGGATGATTGGTGTGATAGCTGCTATCTCTAGCATCACACATAGCAGCAAGTGGTCACTTTCTTCTCGAAAGATTACTGACGTGTCTCTAGTAATGTTCTTAGCAGACTCATTCGTAAACGCAATCTATTGACGTAGCAGATTGACCACTAATATAGTAAAAGCTCTAGATGAATCACCATAGCATTTACATTAAGCATGGTGAATTATGTAGATGAGGGCAGGCCGATCAGGGCCAACAGGGACTTGCCCCTTGGAGACAATCCGCAGACACATAGCATGAAAACACCAAATAGAATGTAGAAATCCTACCGCTCACACTTCCCGGTCAATTTGCAGTCAAAGAAAGGCCTCAAGGTGCTACCACAGACTGGTATGTGTGAGATGATAGGTTGAGTGGTAAAAGCTGCCACCACTTTCTATAAATCTTAGTAAATCAGGAGTGACTCTGCATGCCCTTGGATCCTTTCCCTCTGTTTACACCCCCCCTTCTATGTTTACACTCAAAGCAAAAAAAGTCTCCCTTTAGGAGAAAATCTTATGCACTTTCAGCTCCAAGATATCCGCCTTGATGGGCCACTCCAGCCACGTGAGAAGCTCTGCATCTATTTAATCTATTTAGTAGGTGTCACCTTCTAATTCAGTGAGTAGCGTCTCAGCTTCCATGTCTTTTTCCGGCAGTCAGTGTCTCTCAATCGACATTTGAATTGAGGGCAGAAGGAAGCACATTCGATAAACGCACCCCTTGATATTTTTTTACCCCATTCTGCTCTATCCACCCTGCGTGCTTCTAGTGCTCCTTGTATTAGTATTTTGCTGAAAGCCTCTTCAAATACGTGGATGGTGATGCATATACTCCGGGCTCGCAGAGGTATTATACAGCAGTAACTTTTCAGAGGAAAAGTGCTTGGGCATGCTTATTTATTACACATGCAACCCACGCGACAGTGAGCATGGGTGCCATGCCATCGCACATTAGTTTGGGTGTCATGCAGATGTGGACTATCTGATCAATGCCACCAGCACCCATGCTCGAAATTGGTACGCCTTCCAGCCCCACTATCGCCTGCATCCGTTTCCTTTCCCACAGTGAGAGAAGTAGGAAAGCACTTTGGCCTCCATGCAACTCTAAGCAAAGATGTTGACAACAGCAAAGTATCTGCAACATATCATATTTAGTTTGGCAAATCCAACGCATTAAGAAGGTAGCGGAGAGCCCAGCATTAGTACCCGGCACGCGTGGCTGAACAGGAATACTTTGTGGTGATTGGCTCATTTGCGAGCCATACCACACGGTATTCCTGTCCACGCTGTGCGTGCCTGCTACTCTGTTTCCGGCGAGAGGCGTGGCGCAGCCCCTCAGCCAATGAGGAGGCTCGAAACGGGGCTATCCCCGCTCCGAGCCTCCCCATGGGTGGAGGCTTCCTTCGTCCCCCGCCGGGGACGCAGGTAAGATTTGTTTTTCCCCAGCCTTTCCTTCCTCCTTCCTCCTCCCTCCTCCCTCCCCACCCCACCCCACTTACCTTCCATCCCGCAGTCTCCGGCGGGGGACGATGGAAACCTCCAGCCGTGTGGCGACTCGGAGCGGGGCCATCCCCGCTCCAAGCCTCCACACTGCTGGAGGCTTCCATCGTCCCCCACCGGAGACCGCGGTACTTTTTTAAAATTTCTTCCTCCCCATCCCCTCACTCCCTTCCGCCCTCCCGACCCCACTTACCTTCTTTTTTCTTCTGGTCTTGGAAGCGAACGCGCTGGGAACACTTCTGTTCCCAGCACGTCCGCTCCCAATGGCCGCCATGGAAAGGGAAAACGGACTACGTTTTCCCTTTCCATGGCGGCGGGCATTTTTTTCTTTTTTTATTTTCTGTTCCGAAACTTGTTTCGGAACAGAAAAAATAAGGTATTAGCACACCGGTCTAACGGGCCGGGGTACTAATGGCAATAAGCCACTCGGTGGCGGGCCAATACCGACCCGAGGTAATGCCCCCGGGGCACCGTTAAGGCTCTCGCTTTGCTCGGGCCTATAACTCGCCACAATAATCACACGCAGTCTTTTCTATCCCGCCCCTTGGCCATCCTCCCACCCTACTTTCAGGTTTTAGGCGCCCGAAGAGCACTCTTTGGCTTCAGTCTAGACTCTAGAGCAACTTAACTCTTGGCAATGCCTTAATGTTGCTAAGGGACCACAAGTCCCATGTGACACCTTAAGCCAGCACTGCTTTGAAATCTAGAACTTGTAGTTCAGATTTTGCATTATAAGTGTGAGGCTATAAATCCAGATATGCAAAATGTTATTGGCTAGAAATATTGGAGTGGGTGAAGGTCTTGCACATTAGAGAAGGCCCAGACTGAAGCAGGACCACTGTCTTCTGTTCATGCTTATTTTTACACATACGTGCAGATGGGAATTCAACCTCTTTGCAATCTGTATTTATTTATGAAAACCTGAAAAATGAAAGAACAGGCCTCATTGTTTGGCTCCCCAAACTGTCAGACATGCCAAGCAGGCCAATGTCTTTGCCAACTGGCAGCATGAGTGTGTAAAAAAAGCAGATCACCACTCATTTGAAGCTGTTTCAATAGCTGCTGAGAAGGTTCAGCAGCCCACACAGCAGCAGCCACTTATTTCAATGTAAGAACGAGGCTGGATTTCATGTGCAAGGACCCAGCTTCATTTGCTGACGGTATGCCTGTGAATGCACTTGCCTTCCTGAAAAACCTATACCATCACTTAATTTGAAAAGGTGCGGAAATTTATTGGTTGGCATAGACGTGTTTAAATGCAGTTCAGGATTCAGCAACAACACACATGTATAGCACCTTGCAAACCACAAAACCAACCTTTAGAATACAGCTATCCCCCATGGTAAATTGGGCCTACCTGCACACATAGTACCCGTTTAACATACCCTGCACACTACTTCCAGCATTAGAACGCAGCTATGCACCACAAAAAATGTGGTCTAGCTGCACGCATACAGAGGGCACACACACAATATTTACTGCCCTGACTATCTCCATTGACCTGGACTCCGGTCCCTGAGGGCATTCAACCTATAGCGTGTCAAAACCATACAAATGGCGAAAGGTCTATACAAATGCTCATTAACATAACACTATATAACTGAATAAAATTTAGAGGAGGAGAATTCTCAAGCAGAAACAAAAAGGATACTAGCTGGAGCCTTGAATATTAGGACGTGGTGTTATGATGTGGTCAAAACACACATTTCTAAAATAGCATCTAATGTATTGAAATGTAGCTGCTCCCCATCCGTACAGCTGTTCATCTAGTTCAGGGTTGTCCAACTGCAGACCTTGAGGACCGGATCCATGTCGGATTTTCAGGATACCTCTCATTAGGTGTATCCTGAAAACCTGTCAGGATCCCGGCCATAGAGGCCTGGAGTTAGACAACTCTGATCTAGGTGCTCAACACACGTATTAAGCATTAGAGGACTTATTGTATCCATGCACCAACATGCTCCAGTCCTGGGGCAGTGCAGTGATGTAGCAACCCTGCGGGGAAGAGCTAACGGAGAGCTCAAGCAAATCGAGGGCTGAGAAAAAAATGGCCTCCCTTGGCCACCTTCCAACCAGGATCAGGCAATAGGCAATGCCATTCTTAAGGCTGGTGAAAGCTGCGTCCAGACCCCGATAAACAAATCAATGCCTTCTTATGGAATCATCCAACAATAATCCATGGAGCCTGGCACCTTGCAATTCCGGGCTAGGCAATGGTTTCTGGATTTTTAGTGTGCAAATGTGACACACTATATACTATGGCTGTGCATATTTTAATCTAAAACAACATGGGAGTGGAATGAAGGTCAAATTCAAACAAATGTATTTAATTCATTTTTTGTTTTTATAGCCGCATTCCCCTGGCTTTAGCACAGACGATAAGAAAGTTGGAAACATAATACATATTTCAAGAGTACATGATGAATATGATGAATATGTAAAGTGCAGTGTGCAAAAGGTGCAGAGTGCATCCCCAAATGGAGGAGAAATGGGAAATGGCTCCAAATTGATTTACAATCTAAAACATACGGTTAATAAAATCAAACAGACCAACAATGTGTGGCACTCGAAGCTTTTTTTCATTACTTGATAGTCTGTTTGATTTTATTAACCGTATGTTTTAGACTGTGAATCACTTTGAAGGCTTTTGTTATCCTCGGTGAAGGAAGCAGGACGAGCAGAGGCAAGGGGAGCAGTGACATAGGAAGAATGAGTAGTGAATGAGGCAGACTGACTCATCAGTGAAGGAAGCCAAATGAGCAGTCAATGAGGCAGTGAGCAGTATTGTATTGATGTATTGTTTATTTATTTATAAAGCGCAACCTGGCCGTTAAGAAACTGGGCCCTTGCAAAGTTAACATCTTGGGTTACAGGTACATAAATATGTGGCATTTATTATGTTACAGGCACTTGCAAAAAGTAAAAACTCTGGTTACAGGTACATAAATGTTACATTTCTTATGTTACAAGATCGTATATAAAGCATTTCTTATGTTGCAATGTCAGACGATTTACATGTAGGATATGTAGCAGTTACCAGTAATTTACAGTAAGTGTACAGGGTATTTGGTACAGTTGAGGCATTTAGCAGTCAGTGTGAAGCCAGAGTTTGACATTAGCTTTGAACACATGGAATGAGGGTGTGGCTCTGAGTGCGTATGGGATGGAGATCCAGAGCTGATCTGATAGCACTGGGAATCTGGACCCACCTGTTCTTTTAAGTTTAAAGTTGGGTATTTTGATGCTGTTTGAGAGGGCCTTTCTGATAGGTCGTCTGGACGTGTGCTTAGTGAATTTTTCTGTGAAGTATGCAGGTGCTTTGTTGTTAAGACAATTGTGTGTAATGTTCAGAGTTTTAAATTTAATACGGTCATTGATGGCCAGCCAGTTGGCGGTTCTTCTATGGACAGATATGTGATGTCCTTTAGGAATACCTAAGGCTGTTCTAAGGGCATTGTTCTGCAAGGTTTGGCGTTTGTTAATGTTATGTTTACTAGTGCCTAGATACAGTGCATTACAGTAGTCTAGTTTGGAGAGGATGAGGGCTTGCGCTATGGTGGTGCAGCTGTCTGTGGAAAGGTAAGGTTTACATGCGTGAATTAGTTTGCAGGTGTAACTGGTTGCTGAGGCTGTGGCATTTACTTGCTTGTCGAGGGTGAGAGCCGAGTCTAGGTAGAATCCTAGGGTTTTAACTTCCTTGGCTACCTTAATTTTGATACCATCAATCGTGATGGAGTTGTACAGATGGGGTAATTTGTTAAGTTTGCTGGTGGATCCGATGATTAATAGCTCGGTCTTGTCGTCGTTAAGACATAGGTCGTGTGTGGCCATCCAGGTTTGGATGATTTGGTAGATTTTATTTATGAGGCTAGTGTCCTTATCATAGTCCCCTTGGATTGGGATAAGGATCTGGGTATCATCAGCATAGTTGGTATATGAGACCCCTAGTTTGTCCAAAATGTCAAAGACAGGCTTTGTGAAAATATTGTACAAGGTGGGGGAAACACATGAACCTTGAGGGACTCCACAGGTGATGGGGACTTGGTCCGCTGCTGATGTAGGTGAGAAGACTCTTATGGTTCTCTTGTCCAAGAATGAGTTTATCCACCCCGTGGCTTTTGTGGAGAAGTTGGCCGCAGATTTGAGGTGATTATAAAGTACCTTGTGGTTTACCAGGTCGAAGGCAGCTGATAGGTCTAGGAGTAGGAGAATAGAGATGTTTCCTCTATCTTTGCGTTCGTCTAGTTGGTTTTTAAGATCGAGGAGGGCCGTTTCCGTTCCATGTCTCGGTCTAAATCCTGATTGTCTTGTCCCTAGTAGATTATTGATCTCCAGATAAGATTGGATTTGTAGATATGCAGCTTATCTAAGATTTTAAGGAGGAACGGGACAGTTGTTATGGGCCTATAGTTTGTTGGGACATTGGGGTCCAGGTTTGCCTTTTTTAGGAGAGGTAATATCCAGGCATCTTTAAGGTTAGTTGGCACAGAGCATGTTTTGAATGATGAGTTGATAAATGAAGTGATGAAGGGGGCTAGTTCATTAGCAGCCTCTTTAATAATTGGGGCTGGGCAGGTCTCACCAAGGCATCGGGACGGTTTAAGCGACATGATGATGTTCTTGGTTTCCGCAATAGAAATGGCTCTGAAACTAAATTGGTTCGGGGGTTTAGTTTGGTTGGCGGCACCTTCAAGTTCCTGAAGGATGGTCTCTTGCGTGGAGAGGGAGATGTTGTGGAGGGCAGATTTTTTGGCTAATATTTTGTCTTGTAGCATAGTGATTTTATTGCAGTAGGCCTTTTGAATGTTTGTGCACCAGGCTTTGTCTTTGGTACAACAGTCTATGGGTGCGATAGGGGATTCTAATTCTCTCAGGATGGAGAAGATTTCCCTGGTATTCGAATTTGCTTTTTTGATTCTGTCATTAAAGGTCTCTTTTTTGCCTGAATGGTTTGTTTTTGTAGCTATTAGAAAGGGTAGGGAGGAGATTTTTATTGTGGGGAGAAGGGTTTTTTCTCCAGCAAGCTTCTGCGTGTCGTTTCTCTTTGCGTAAGGCTTTTAGTGTGGGAGTGAACCAGGTGTTAAGATGGCCAATTGGTTTAGATTTGGTGAGTTTCAGCGGCGCAATGGCACCAATCGCTGAGTTTATGGTATTATTGTACAGGTCAACTAGGTCATTAGGGTTAGAGATCAGGCTAGAGTGATTAGTGATAGGCTGGATCAAGGGGAGAAGATTCGAAAGTGTTATGTTTTTTTTGCAGCGGATAAGGGCAGGAGGAGCATGAGGTTAAGTAGATTTAGGTTGGGGAAGGTCTAAAATGGACAATGAGATCAGATAGTGATCAGTCCATATGCAGGGTTCAATTGCCGTTATGAGGGAAACGCAGTTGATGTCTGCAACCCAGTCCAAAGTGAGGCCTTTAGAGTGCATGGGCCCGTTATTCCGTATAGTGAGGCCAGCTTCCACAATAGTGTTGGCTATGGTGGAGGCATTAGAGTCTTTTAGGTCCGTATAGCCCAAGTTAAAGCCGCCTAGTAGAATAACTAGTGTTCCCGGTTTGGCATTAGTGTTTAAGAGGGTGGTTAAGTCTTCTCCAAAAGTACCTAATGGACCGGGGGGTCTGTAGATAAGGTGTACCGTGATGGTACGTGAGGCAGAGATTTCTAGTTTTAGGGAGAGTAGTTCAGCTGACGGCATAGTAGTACTGTCTATTTCTTTGATGGTGAGGTTGGCTCTGATAAGAGCTATGCCTCCACCTTTGGACGTTTCCCTATCTTTCCTGAAGATGGTAAAGTTAGGGGGGATGGCTATCATAAGGCTAGGGCCAGCAGCTTTGTGTAGCCATGTTTCGTTAACAGCTAGGAAGTCAAGTTGGTTACAGGTAATGATGTCAGCAATTTCAGAGGCGTGGGCTATTAGAGATCTGGCGTTGATGAGACCTCCCTTGAGGTTTTGTGTTATTGTGAAAGAGGCAGTTATGTCAGCAGTTGCCAGTAAATGCGAAGGTTCGCAGGGAATGAGCGAGAATGAGAGAGAAATCGAATGCAGCCTTTTCTTTTTGAGCAGGAAGCATGGGGGGTGTGTACAGCAGCACAAGTGACAATAGTAAGCGGTCGCTGTCAGTGGCATAGCCAGGAATAAAATTTAGTAAGGGCACAGACCGGGCCAAAGACAAAGGTAGAGGGGGCACAGAGAAAAGTGGGGTGGCCCCTATGCTTTTGTGCACACCAACTACCCACACCCAACTGCACCTCCCATCCTATCAGAATGCAGGCACAAAACCATTCAGCGACAAATGGCCCATCAAACGGCCCATCATTACCATGCACTACATTCGAATGGGAGGGGCCGCAAGCTGCTCTGCACAGTATGGAGGTCGAGGTGCAGAACCCGGAGAAGTGGCTCATGCTCACCAATGCCGGAATGCATACCAAGGTCACTGCTAGCTTTCAGACACAAGGAGAGCATTCGCCGTGTGACATGCAGACATTTGCTTTAGTGAGTGTCACAAATAACACCACGAACAGAGAACATGGCCACTGCTCACCTTAGGTAGGGGGGCAAGGATTTCAGAGGGGGGGGGGCACGGCCCCCACAGGCCCTTCCCTAGCGACGCCACTGGTAGCTGTTGGGCTGTGCTGCTTACCGCACTGTTCATGAGTTTCCTGGTTGCCCCCTCACCGAGGACCGGATTCGGAGCTCCACTTAAGGTAAGAAAAGCAGCTTTGGGTGATAGAACGTCACTCTTCTTATTTGCTCCATATTATGTGTCTAATGACACATACAGACTGTGGACCAAATACGAAAAGCGTCTTTCCATATCGGAATGACACTTTTCCTATTTTAAATGGAGCTCAGAATCAGTGCCACAATCATTGGAGCAAACATTCTGGGCCACGCCGAACATTGCATTGTGGCCCGTGCCCTTAGCTCATGGTTCCTTACACAGTAGGACTCGCCGCAACAGCCCCGGAGAATAATGATGGCACTTACACAGGGCTGGGATAAACATTTGCATCACAAAGGAGCAGTGCCGAGCATATGAAAACTCACAGGGGGTGTGGAAGCGGCCTGGAGCCCCAAAGTCCTGTAAAAGCGCCGAACGTTAGGTCATGCACAGGGTGAATGAAAGGAGAGGCGTTGCACGGTAACAGGAAGGATAAATAAAGGCGAGCAGGAAACGGGCAATGGATAAAAATAGAGATACGTGTACAGCTGTCTGTTGGCTGAAGCACAAGACAATCGTTGCGAGCATTAGATATCAGGGGCACCAGCCAGACAGCGAATATTAAATAAGTGCACACATAACCCGCTGCTAACATTTTCACTTTTTTGGTCTTGATGTCAACGAATCCACTACGGTCTTGTTTGATTCGAATGGACCAAAGGCCAGAGGATGAAATGCGTCAATAAACCTCGAAACAAGAAACCCAGAGTGGGGGGTGAGGCAGGATGAGCAGTGAATTGTGAGGATGAGCAGTGGGTGTGCTTGGATGAGGAATAAATGATGCAGGGTGTGCAGTGAATTGTGAGGATGAGCAGTGGCTGTGCTTGGATGAGGAGTAAATGATGCAGGATGAGCAGTGAATTGTGAGGATAAGCAGTGGATGTGCTTGATGAGAAGTAAATGATGCATGATGAGCAGTGAAATGTGAGGATGAGCAGTGGATGTGCTTGATGAGAAGTAAATGATGCATGATGAGCAGTGAAATGTGAGGATGAGCAGTGGATGTGGCTGGATGAGCAGTAAATGATGCAGGTTGAGCAGTGAAATGTGAGGATGAGCAGTGGATGTGCTTGATGAGAAGTAAATGATGCATGATGAGCAGTGAAATTTGAGGATGAGCAGTGGATGTGGCTGGATGAGGAGTAAATGATGCAGGTTGAGCAGTGAATTGGGAGGATGAGCAGTGGATGTGCTTGATGAGAAGTAAATGATGCATGATGAGCAGTGAAATGTGAGGATGAGCAGTGGATGTGCTTGATGAGAAGTAAATGATGCATGATGAGCAGTGAAATGTGAGGATGAGCAGTGGATGTGGCTGGATGAGCAGTAAATGATGCAGGTTGAGCAGTGAAATGTGAGGATGAGCAGTGGATGTGCTTGATGAGAAGTAAATGATGCATGATGAGCAGTGAAATTTGAGGATGAGCAGTGGATGTGGCTGGATGAGGAGTAAATGATGCAGGTTGAGCAGTGAATTGGGAGGATGAGCAGTGGATGTGCTTGATGAGAAGTAAATGATGCATGATGAGCAGTGAAATTTGAGGATGAGCAGTGGATGTGGCTGGATGAGAAGTAAATGATGCATGATGAGCAGTGAATTGTGAGGATGAGCAGTGGATGTGCTTGATGAGAAGTAAATGATGCATGAAGAGCAGTGAAATGTGAGGATGAGCAGTGGATGCGGCTGGATGAGGAGTAAATGATGCAGGATGAGCAGTGAATTGTGAGGATGAGCAGTGGATGTGTTTGGATGAGGAGTACATGATGCATGGTGTGCAGTGAATTGTGAGGATGAGCAGTGGATGTGCTTGGATGAGGAGTAAATAATGCAGGGTGAGCAGTGAATTGTGAGGATGATCAGTGGATGTGGCTGGATGAGGAGTAAATGATGCAGGATGAGCGGTGAATTGTGAGGATGAGCAGTGGATGTGTTTGGATGAAGAGTAAATGATGCATGGTGTGCAGTGAATTGTGAGGATGAGCAGTGGATGTGCTTGGATGAGGAGTAAATGATGCAGGATGAGCAGTGAATTGTGAGGGCAAGACTATTGTAGATAGGAGCCTTGCCTTGATTTACAGAATATACTCTTCATTAAAGGCATTTCTCCTATCCATAAGTCTACCCATTCCAGGAAGATCTGGGGAAAACACATTTTTGGGGAGGGAAGAGAAAGGGAAAGAAACCCGTTTAGAGGAAAGTGTGCTGTTGCAATATTTTCCAAGCAAATATTTTGTAAATATATGTAGTTAAGAAGACATATATAGGGTAAGCAACTGCAAAACGGCTAGCCCAACACTTGAATTGGGGTAGACCGTATGTTTAGGATCTACTGCTGCATTTCTCCCCATCTTTACTAAGATTCCCCTTCGTCTCTTCTGATCCTATTATTCTGTGCCAATTGCTTGCTTCTTTGTCTCCCCTTCCTACCCTCCCTCATAGTGCTTCCTTGGTCAGAGTCAGTATATAATAGTACAATATAACAGATTATTTTGTTTCTGACAATAGGTAGCATGAAGTGCAGCCTGAGTACAGGTGTATCCAAGCAGATATGTATCAGACAAGCTCATAAAGCATCCATGCACCTTCTCTCCAAGGGGAGGAAGGGTGGGCGCATGTGAATATAAGCAGATACAAGCATCGGAAATAGGATTACAGTGAGTAATGGATCCCTTGTGAGGTTTGTGGAATATGCTTAGATCACATGCTATGCATAGATTAGTGACCAGTGTTAGGAGAAGGTGGTGGAAAGTGAGAAGGTACAACAGCAAAATGATGTTTTAGAACTGCTCTGCTTTGGAATGGGTGTCAATACAGTAGGTCCGAGTGAAAGTGTGCATTGAGCTCCAGGCAGCTGCTTTGCAAAGGCTGTCTAGGAGGATATTTGCAATAAAAGCCAAAGTGGCTCCTAGGAGCCATGTGGAGTGAGCTCTTGGTGTGAAAGGCAGTGCCTTGTTTGATAAAGAATAGCACAGCTGTATGCATCTGACTATCCCATCTGGAGATGGCATTCTTGGAAATGCGGTCTCCTTCTCTGCCTGGTGCTACGGAGACAAACAGTTGGTCTGCTTTGCTTTTCTTAGCGGTCTAGTCTTGTTTACATAGTACGGACCGCCCTCCTTACATCTAGTGTGTGGAGTTTTACCTCAGCTGAGCTCTTTGGGTTCTGAAAGAAAGCCGGTAGCTCAATGGACTGGTTCACATGAAATTTTGAGGTGAACTTAGGAGAGAACCTAGGATGTGTACATAAAACCAGTTTGTCCTTGTGTATGACACAGAAAGGATCGAGCACTGACAATGCTTGCAATTCACGAACCCTTTTTATGGAAGTAATAGCCACTAAGAAGGCAGTCTTGTAAGTCAGGTGTTTAAGACTTGACTTGTGCATAGGCTTGAATGGGGGCCCAATGAGCTTTGTGAGTACTGCATTGAGATTCCATCCTGGCGGTGGGTTTGAAATTGGAGGGTGGTGTCTCTTTACTCCCTACATGAATGCTTTGATGACTGGCAATTTCCACCACAATACTTTATTGTGGGATGTGGTGTAAGCCGATAAGGCCAACGGGTGGACTTTTATAGAGTTGAATAATAACCCTGAGTCTAGCAAGTGGAGCATATAATTTAGAATGTGGGATGGAGTACATTCTAAGGGGTTTATCTGTTTAGACTGGCACCAAATTACAAATCTTCTCCACTTGTTGAAGTAACAGTGTCTAGTGTTTGGTTTTCGTGCCTCCTTGAGGATATCCATACGCCTCTTTGGTAGGTTCAGATGTCTGAACTCTAGGACTTCAGGAGCCACGCTACCAAGCTCATTGAGTGAGGTTGAGGGTGCACTGTTAATCCCCCGTGTTGACTGAGTAAGTTGGTCTGGCACAGGAGTTTGAGGGGATCGCACATCGACAGTTGGCGCAGATGTGGGTACCATGGCTGTCTTGCCACATAGGAGCAACTAGGATGAGTATCATCCGTTCACTGTGAATTTTGTTCACCACCTTGTTCATAAGAGGAGTGGGGGGGAGGCATAAGCAAATCACCCTGACCAGTTCATCCACAGGCCGTTCCCCTTGGAGCCTGGTTGGGGGAACCAGGACGCGAAGTCTGGGCATTGTTTTTTTTTCGCTTGTAGCAAACAAGTCTAGCGTGGGGAAATCCCACTGCGAATAGAGGTGGTCTACGGCCCCTGTGTCTAGTTGCCATTTGTGTTCCTCTGGTAGGGGATCTCTGCTTAGTGAGTCGGTTAGAGTGTTGAGTTCCCCTGGAACGTGTTGAGCGGATAGGAATATCTTCCGTTTGAGTGCCCATTTCTAAATTTGTAAAACATTGCAGTAGTGCTGTCGGTGAGGACCTGTACCGACTGATTTGTTAGGTGTATTTCGAATGCCTGAAGGGCCTTGAATACTGCCAGTAGTTCCAGCAGATTGATGTGGTTCTGCGCCATGGCATGAGTCCACAGACTTTGTGCTGTGTGATGAAGGTGATGAGCCCCCCGCTTGGCGAGTGATGTGCCTGTCGTCACTATCGCTTGTACGCTGGATCGTGGGAGGGTTTCCCCCTCAAGAGATTTTCCCTTGTCCACCAGTGAAGATTTTGTACCAGTGTTGGCGAAATGGCCACTAGATCGTCCCACTGACCGCTTCCCTGAGACCACTGTTTCGGCAACCATTCCTGCATGGGGCTCATGCGCAGGCGTGTGTGCGGTACCAGGTAAATGCAAGATGCCATCATGCAAGGCAAACGCATAGCTTTGCGTACGCTTAACTGGCGGCCGGCCCTATAATGAGGTATTTGCAGTAACGTATTTTTTCCTCTGACGGGAAGACTAACCACTCTCTTGAGTCTATTACAGCTACTAGGAACTGTTTGGTTGTGCTTGGCACTAGGCTCGATTTCTTTCTCGTTTATTGAGAAGCCCAATTGAAAGAGAAGGTTGATAGTTCTTTGAATGTTTAGCCTGCACATTTGGGGAATCTCCCCTGTAATCAGCCAGTCATCTAGGTAAGGGTACACTGGGATGTTCTCCCTGCGCAGGTGCGCTGCCACCATCCCCAGTACCTTTGTGAATACCCTTGGTGCGGATGATATTCCGAAGGGTAGCACCTTGAATTGGTAGTGCTTGTTTGCCATCTTGAACCGCAAGAATCTTCTGTGCGCAGGGAACATTGAAATATGAAAATAAGCATCTTTCATATCCAATGTTGCCATGTAGTCCCCCCGCTCTAGCAGATGGATTACTTCTTGTAGCATAGTCATGCAGAACCTTTGTGGCTTTACATAGGTGTTTGCAGGGCGTAGGTCTAATACTGGGCGCATAGTTAGATCTTTTTTGGCACAAAGAAGTAGGTTGAATAAATACTGTGTTTACCTTGTTCGCTAGGACAACTTCTACTGTGTCCCTTTGGAGCAGCGTTTCCATCTCTTTGAGAAGGATGCGTTGTTCTTCCTTCAAGTGTTTCTTCTGACGCGGGATGGTTTTGGGGTCGCTGGATTAGCTCCACACAATAACCGCCCGCCACGGTGGATAGCACCCATTTGTCTGAGGTGAGTCTCTCCCATGTTTGGGTGAAATTCAAAATACGCCCTCCTACTGGAGAGGGATGGGAGGGCACCTGAAGCGGGTAGTCATTGTTTGGGAGGTGTGGCTCCAGCACTAGAAGTGGAGGACCTCTCCCGGCTGCGAGATCAGCGCTGTCCCCTTTGGTAACCTTGTGAGGCCTGGCCTCGGTTGTTACCCCGGGATGACCCCTGACACTGTCCATAGCTTGAACCACTCAGATTTCTGTCAACGAATGCAATGAAAATTGTTACTGCCTCTTTGGCCTGGGGGTCTATTTGTAAATTGGCCCAAAGACTTTAAGGTGTCGTATTCATCCTTAGCGGATTTTAGGGCATCTTCAACTGCCTTTCCAAAGAGGATGTTGGGCTCAATAGGCATATTAAGAAGCATAGCTTGAGTCTCTTGCTTGAAGCCGGACTGGCGTAGATGCATGGCGCCCAATAATTGTACTTTCTGTAATAATTCTGCATGCATCGTCAGCGGCGTCTAAATTATTCTTCAGAATGCAGCTAGAAAGTGCTCTGCCCTCTGCAGCTACCAGGGCCAATTGTGTCTTAAGGGGTTCAGGAGCTAATGACAATAATGTGGACACGTTATCCCACTTATGGCAGCTATAACTCACCAGAAGTGTTGTATTGTTTGCAATACTTGCCTGAAAGGCAGCAGAAGTGGCTACTTTCCTTTCTTTATCCGGTGGAGCCTCCAAAGAGGTTAAGGGTGTCCCTGCTCACTTTCTTGTTGTTGTTACTACAAGAGAGTCTGGTTTGAGCTGTCCCCTCATATAGAGAATGTCTGGGTGGGCAGGGTGGAAGAGCGGCCCGCGTCTGGTTAGCTGCTTCGAGAGAAGGATGGATCCTCCTCTGGATACATTGCAGGATGGGAATGAACTGCGTGACAGCTTTCTTATTCCCTAGAATATCCTCAACAAAGTCCTTGTCTTGTTCAGTTTCCTGTGTCCTTATCTGGAAGTGCTCAGCTGCTTTAATGAGCATATCATTTTGTAGTGGCTGGTTGGGCTATTGGTGAATCTGCCACTGGGGGGTCTAGGGTGACAGGAGAGGATATACATATCTTCATCCTCCTCATCATCGCCATAGTCCTGTTCTCTGCCCTCCTGAGCTGTGTAGTTGTCTTCAGTGCCGGTATCTTGGTCATACAGATCAATGAAGGGTGGGTCCTGCTGGGATGGAATCACCAGGGTATCAGGACGAGACCCCTTAGGAGGGGGCTGAGGAGTAGAGGCAGCTGCAGTGGGAGGGGTGGTTTGAAAGTTTTGGAAAGAATCTGGGTTATTTTAAAAAAAGTTTGCCATGAAAGTCATCCTTCTCATGACTCTATCAATGTCTTCCCATGTCCATTGAGCAGAGCTCGGTATGGACATTGAGTCTAGTGGAAGTACCGGACCTTGAGGTGTGACTGGGACCTGAGGTGAGGGCTGTCTCTTGTTCTTTAATGCTGTTGACAAGGAGTCCCTTCCCTGAGGATGCAAATCCTTTTCCCTCTGTGGATGTGAATCCTTTTCCCTGTGCCGTGTAGGGGACCTTTCTTGCTGGTGGTGAGGGGTTTTTGAGGAGTGCTTCTTGGACTCTTTCCCCTTAACGGGGCTCTTTGGGACGTGTTTTTAACCAAGTGGGCTATTCCCGATTGTTTAGAGCTTTTTGCCGTTTTCGACAAGGAGTGTAGAGCTTCGGCTGTAGAGTGATCGAACGTCTTGTCTACCGATGTGCGACGTTCGGAAATGGATCTAAGCACGGCGCCTGTGCTGTCTTTCAACAGTCAGGGCCTGTTGTGCAGCGATCGGGTTCTTGAGTGCCCAGAGGACAGTGATGTGCTACTTTCCCTAGACGCGATGTGTGGGCTCTTGGTCGACTTAGGAGTCGGCTCACCGCCCTTGGCTGTGTGTTTAGTGGTAGGGGCAGTGTGAGCGCTGACGCTGCCGGGGGTCATCCCCGTAACAGGGTGCCGACCTGTCTGTTGGGGTTGGGGGCTTGCACTTGGGAAACCAACGTTTTCCCGTCCCCTTCACCGTCTGAAAACACGGCGTAGGTTCCCTCCACGTCGATGGTGGCCTCGGCCTGCATGGTGTGGTGGGCCCAGCGCTTCGTTTTACGGTCCTTCAACGTCTTAGGTTTGAAGAGCCTGCAGACTCGATAACTCTCCTCGATGTGATCCCGTGGTAGGCAAAGATTGCACACCAGGTGCTTGTCGACCCAGCGGCTTTTTTGTTGCTACTTGGGCAGAATTTGAAAAGGGTTATATCCATAGTTAAACGAAATGGCAGCTAGGCGAAGATAATGTATGAAAAGGGGTAAATACATTCTGAAATGTCCTCCCCCCTCTGTCCCTACTGTCTGGGCCGAAACGGCTCTCCGTGGCCGAAAGGATCCGTTGATGGAAGTCTTATTCGACGGCCGTTTTCTTCACCGCTGTCGAAGATGTTAACTATAGTCGGTGATAGAAAAGTAGAAAGGATAGGAAGAGTATACTAACTCTATTTTGATTAATCAATGGCGTTATGCCGAAATCAGAACTCCACGATTTTGCGTCCCTCTATGATGGCGGTAAAAAACAATCTGAGGGACCTCGACACGTGAAGGACCATGGGTACAGTGGACGTCACACTAGGGATAGTATTACTGGCACGCCCCATCAACGTCCCCTTTGTGAATTTCGAAAACAAACTGTAATACTCTGCTGCAGCTTCCACTAGATGTCGGCCTATGCATAGCATGTTATCTAAGCAGACTCCACAAGCCTCAGAAATATATATATGTCTGCACATTAATGTATCAGAAAACACAAAAGAGCAAAAAATCAAAAAGGTTTGTTACTGTGCATTTGAATAGCGCCTTATTTACCATTGGTATGATCTCAAAGCGCTGAGGGTTGAGGGTTGAACGCCCTTGGGGACCATAGTCCAGGTCAGAGCAGGGAAGAAAATAGAGCTTGGCTGTATTCTAATGCTAGGCACGGTGCAGTGATTGGCTAGGCACAGTGCAGTGATTGTGACAGATCAGCGGAATGTGTGCAGCAAGGTGGATAGCTTCCGAGTCTGCCTTCTAGAGGCCGTGGAGCCTGTGTATGAGATTATGTATGCAACAAAGCCAATTTTTTCATGGGGTGTAACTGCGTACTAAATGACTGTTGAGGTGTTCATGGAGTAGTGTAGGTATCTGTGCAGATATGCTGAATTGATCGAGGGGTATAGCTACGTTCTATTGTGTTTTTGTAAAGGAGAGAATGAGCATATTGGTATGAGTGAGTGTCTCAGCTTAATGGCAAGAGGCCTCTATTTCTGGTTACTTTCCAGAGCCTGATGAGCCGACCATGTCTGTCCCGGAGGTTTGTGGTAATGGATCTCTGAGAGAGATTCTCTGACTGGTGCAGAGAACGTTGTGTTTGCCCGGTTAGAGGGCCATTGTTTCTGAGGTTCTGTTGTAAGTGCCAGAGGGCCCATATTTCGGGTCCCTGGTCATTGCTTATGGTGGATGGCTGGATATTTCTGACACGTTTATGGGCTCAGGTGTGGAATTATATTGCAACAACGTTGTCGCTTCCGAGACCAGGGGTGCTAGAGAGCTGATTGGCTGGAGGCCATAGTGCATATTCTCAGGACATAAGAGCAAGTCTGATCAAGCATAGTTGATATAGCGACTTGGGTGAGGGAGTTCATGGCACTATTCCTGGATAGGCCAGGGTAGCCTGACTTGATCATATACCGCCTTGTGTACCCAATAGGTGACATGATCTGGCCCAATCGTGATGTTTGAAACATAAGTGCAATAAGGCTCTGCAGTAGTCTCTCTGCATGTTAATTGCCCGATAGGTAAAGCTTGACACAGGGTCAACAAGAACAGGGTCAATCGTACTCGATTGACAGGGGAGCCTGCGATAGTGGCTCTGCGTGTTAGATCCCAGATGGGTAACGTTTGACCCAGGTTAGCAAGAACAAGTCCAATCGTATTTGGCTGTCGGAGGAGCTATTACGCTCAGGGATTATGGTTATGCACGGAAGTTTGCGGATAGGTTTCTATGAGAGCAGTTGGCATCTTCTGGGGTGATAGTGCTGTGCTTGCTTAGAGGAAGATGATGATTAAGCTCAATTATCGTGGGGAACATGGGTGCTATTGGGCTCTAGTTTGGAGTCAGGGTATTTGTTTCCAGGTTGATAGGTACAGACAGACATCTCCTGGTCATAGAGCACAGTGCACGTCTGGTCGGGTGGGAGTGAGCATTCTTGGTCATAGTATACAATTATAGTGTTGTCAAGTCTCAGGTTTGGAGTCATTGGCATTTGAGACTGGTGCGCTGGGCAATCATGGCCATCTTGTTGGCACAAAGGGGGCTGTTAGGTCATTGTAGTCGAGCCAGCAACTACCTAGCCCAGAGCATACTGATCACTTGAGCTGGCTTCCATGCCCCGACTGTTCCTACATTTCTGCGATAATGCTGTTCAAGCCAAATTCTGGCCATTGATGTACGGTTTAGCGGCCCTAAGTGGTGCCTTACAAGGTTTAGGGAAAGAGCCAGTTCAGCCAGGACAGGACAATGGACATAGTTGCAGCCAGTCTGTTGGGATAGGTGAGGTAAAGGAAGATGCAACTCAGAAGCCTAACGTGGTAGTGACAGGATTCGGATACATTATTGATCTGGTGGGACAGGGATAGGCCTGAGTCCATTTTGCAGCCAAGGTTTTTGACAGTGGTGGAGGTAGGGGGGGAATGCCGAGGGAGGGGGGCATGGGAGTCATCGTGGGACTCGAGCTGTGTTGCTGCACACCAGGATCTCTGTGTTCCCAGGTTTCAGAAGGAGGTGGTTACTTGTCATCCATAGGTCTAGGTCGGATCGTTTTGGGGATTCTCAGGATAATTTGGGTGTTGTCAGCATAGTTATAGCAGGTGAGATTGCATGAGTGGATGATCCCTGGCAGATGGGTCATGTAGAGGTTGAATAGGAGACGTGAGAAGCAGGTGCCTTGGGGTACTCCCGTGTTTACAGATCGAGCGTTGGAGAGGAAAGGGAGGAGGAAAGTGATTTGGTTTCTGTTGAGGAAAGAGGCAAACTAGTTGAGTGCCAAGTCTCAGATTCCTGGGGAGGGGAGTAGGTCAAGGAGGATTGAGTGGTTATTGGTGTCAAAAGCTGATCAAGGAGAACTAGTGCTGTGCATTCTTCAGAGTCTGCTGACACTTGAGGTCATCCCAGATCGAGATCATTGTGGTTTCTGTTCCGTAGCGCAGTCAGAAGTCTGATTTAGGGGGCTCTAGGAGGTTGTTGGAGTCAAGAAATAGGTGGAGCTGAGAGTGTGCAGAACAGTCAATGAGTTTCACCAAGAATCAGATGTTGGAGATGGGCCTGTAATTGATTGGCTGGAGGGGGTCGAGGCATGCTTTCTTTAGAAAGGTTTTGACATGTGCTACTTTGAAGCGTTCTGGGAAGATGTCAGAGGTGAGGCAGTCGTTGAGTATGGACCTTGTCCGTTTTTTCTGCACAGGTAGAGGTGAAGATATCTTTGAGGCGATAGGTGGGACAAGGGTAACGGGGGTAGCCAGAGGTCTGCTGCTGGAACGTAGTTTGAGGAACTTCTCACTCGAGATAGGGTTGAAGGATGGCGTTAAGGTGGCGGAGATGGTGAAATCTCGAGTAGCGGGTGTTGGGCAGGGGGTGAGGTTGGAAGGTTTGGCATTAAGTGTGACTGTCCTGTCCACTGCTGTGTTGTAGAAACGTTGGGAGAGGGATTTGCAGAGAATTTGCATGGATGCGGTCGGGGCAGTGGTGCAGGAGGGCTAGATTAATTCTGTGATGATCCTGCTGAGCTCTTTGCTGCTGCTGCAGCAGTCCAGGATTGTTTTATTGTAGTAGGCCTTTTTGGCCTTTCGGATCTCAAATTTGTAGTTACAGTGATGGTGGGCGAACAATGACTTGCTATAAGGGGTTTTGCATGCTTGCCATTGGCGCTCAAGGGAGCGATTATGGGGTTTTAAAGCCTGCAGGTGGGGAGGGGAGAACCATTTGGGGGTTGATCCTTTGAGGGCAAAGGCGGGTGGGAGAGGGTGAGAGGGAGGAGTGAGTAGTTCAGCCAGGAGTCAAAGAATTCGATAGGTAAAGGTCTGGTAAGGGTCTATCTGTGGCTGGGATTGCCGGGAGTGTGCCTAGCAGGGCTTCAGCCCTGGTAGTACCTTGACCTTGTTCCAGCATTTGTGATCATGTGGGGGGGCACAGCGGGCTTTGGGAGGCGAGGGCAATGTGCGGTCAGAGAAAGGTATGGCTGAGTGGTCTGTCCAGATGAGGGGGTTGGAGTTGGAAACAAATGACGTTGGTGGAGCTGAAGATCGCATCAAGGGTGTGGCCTCCAATGTGGGTGGGACCTGTGGTATGCTGGGAAAGGTTGAGCGCCTCTAGACTGTCGACCAGGGGTTGGGTCATGGAGTTGCTGGCCATGTCAAACCAGATTTTAAAGTCCCCCAGTAGGGTGAGTGATGGGTGGTTAACCAGAGTGGTAGCTAGTGAGTCGCACAGACTGTTGTCAAAATGTCTGTCGAATCCAGGTGGTCTGTGGGTGAGTAGGAAGCTTTGTGAGAGAGTGGGCAACAAAGAGTTTGACTAGAACTTTTTAGTCTTTTTACATAATGCTTTATTTATTTATTGTGCATTTGTAAGGCACATATACATCAAGTAAATTGTGCTTCAAAGTGCCCACAGGGCAACAGGGAGGGGACATGGTAATGAAAAGCAAATATAACAATGAAAGATAGAGACAGAACTATTAAGTCTTGTGAGCATTCAGAATGTGCAAGTGCAGAGAGAAAGAAGGAGTGCGGGAGTGGGTTGTAAGTGCTACGTGTACCCAAGAGGGAAGTGCTAGGGAGTGAGCAGCTGTTAAGTGACTAGGTAAGAGTGGTCAGCTGCGAATAAATAATTAAGTACAGGCCTCTGGTAGCATAGGCCAGTGGGTGCCAAGGCAAGTGCTGTGAGCGGGCGGAGGCTGAAGACGATTGGGGGTGGGAGGCCAGGACCCAGGAGGACACAAGTTGCCCTGGTCACCAATCTCAGCAACTGTGGGTTTATAATAGGAGGGAAGATGGGGAGAAGGAGGTGAAAAGGAAGGTCATGAGGAGCTTCTGGAATTTGAGGAGATCTGGCTCAAGATGAAGAGGAAAGGGGAGGCTGTTCCATAGGAGGAAGCCTGCCGGGGAAAGAGATTGGCCACCAGCTCGCTGTTTAGCGAGGCGCTTGACACACAGAGAGTGGGTGCGGGAGGAACGTAAAGATCTGGAGGGAAATTGGTGCCAGAGGAACATAAAGATCTGGAGGGACGTTAGTACCAAGTTCATATTTATCATACCAATGCGATTGCTAGCGGTTTCTGTCATCCAACTAAGCTGTGCTCATTTTGTCAATCTCTAAGGGGTTAAAGGCTAAGCGACCCGAAGACATCTGCATTTAATCCTCGGTTGCTCGTCATGGCAGGGGAACTCACGCTAAGGTATGTTTAACCTCTATTTTCTGGACATGCATAAAAACTGCTAATACAACATGTGCATGCACTGTTAAGATGGCTCAATGGACTACTGCATCCACTGCACGTATGTGAGAAGAAGCTGATGGTTACAGGTTACAGTGCATGCAAAACTCTTTGGGTTGGGTTAGGGCAGGGGGTGCAACCTTGGACTACAATTCCCATCATCCCTAACCAGCATAGACAATCGTGAGAAATCACGGGAGTCGCAGTCCAAAACATCAGGAAAGCCACAGGTTGCAGACTCCTATGTGTCTGCTGCAGAGATGTATGTATAGATAGATATGATATGATAGGTTATTTATAACGTGCTTAATACCCAGCGGTTTCTAAGTGCTGACGTGGGGTTTGGAACCTGTGTTGCTCCGTGTTGTCTAGCTTCAAAGGCGTGCACGTTGTCCCTGAGCTATCCCCCAGAGACAACAGATCCTGGGATTGAATCCCGATCGGACAGCCCGGAGGTTTACCATACTTGATAAAAAAAAAAAAGCAGCCGATATAACCAGCGGGTCTCGGGGTTTCAATCCGAGTAAGGTGTCCCAATGAGGGATTGCCTCTGCAGGACACGTCCTTGAGTAACCTAGCGGCCAGAGGCTTGAATGGGGCGGAGGCATCTTTGTGTGTCACTGTTCGGAGTGTGATGAAAGCATTGGGTAGGCACTATGTCCATCATTAATATCCAAGTGAGGATTTCGCCATCATTGGACACTCTGCACACATACAAACGCCACATGCATACATCGTGTAGGGACAACTGCCCATACTTTCCTTGAGTAACTTGAAGGCAGGGCACAACCTGCTGCTCTTCTCTATCTTTTAGTTTTATGCACATTTTGGGGGTCTTCATCACGCACCCGTGCAAAGACTCAGCACATAGCCAGCCATACCGTCACAAATGGAGCACAGCGGGATTTAGATCAACAACTGTGTTCTATTGTGAATCGTAAAGCGTATTCAGACTACTCACCGAAAGCAAAGCAACATAGAAAAAACAACCAGAGGGTGGCTTGAGGGCGGCCCATCTGTCTGCATTTCCTTCTAGGAAACGAACATTGGCTGGATCCTGTCGATAAAGGGCTCAGCATAGAGAATGAAAACTGTGCACCCAACTTTAGTGTGTTTTTAAAAAAACTATCAGGATGTCTCACACAATCGAAATGTAGTGTGCGTTTAAAACATAAAATAACAGCAGGTCTCAGGACAAAACCTTTCAACTAGCGAAGAGCGTATGTAGAAATCTTTATCTGCACACAAGGCTATGACATTGTGAAACGCAAGTACACTTTGATTTATCTGCAGAAATACTGTACATTAATAAAGGTCAGAAGGTGTAGTCCCTAAAACACATACACAGCCTCAAGACATTAAGTGGGGCGGGGGAATGACTGCACTACAGGAATTCATAATGATTTTTTAAGATTATTCTATGATGAAACAATTTGACTTTAAAGAAACCGTATGCAAAATGAGGTATTAATGAAGGGAATTATATATAGTCTATTTTGGTGGGGAGGAGGAAGGCACACGGTGCAGGGAGGGAGAGGAACAACGAGCAGGGAGAGGCACCAATTACTTGCAAATGGGAGAGGTTTGTATTGTGTGTGGTATTTATATGATATGATATATGATATGGCATTGTTTCTGAGGTTCTGTTGTAAGTGCCAGAGGGCCCATATTTCGGGTCCCTGGTCATTGCTTATGGTGGATGGCTGGATATTTCTGACACGTTTATGGGCTCAGGTGTGGAATTATATTGCAACAACGTTGTCGCTTCCGAGACCAGGGGTGCTAGAGAGCTGATTGGCTGGAGGCCATAGTGCATATTCTCAGGACATAAGAGCAAGTCTGATCAAGCATAGTTGATATAGCGACTTGGGTGAGGGAGTTCATGGCACTATTCCTGGATAGGCCAGGGTAGCCTGACTTGATCATATACCGCCTTGTGTACCCAATAGGTGACATGATCTGGCCCAATCGTGATGTTTGAAACATAAGTGCAATAAGGCTCTGCAGTAGTCTCTCTGCATGTTAATTGCCCGATAGGTAAAGCTTGACACAGGGTCAACAAGAACAGGGTCAATCGTACTCGATTGACAGGGGAGCCTGCGATAGTGGCTCTGCGTGTTAGATCCCAGATGGGTAACGTTTGACCCAGGTTAGCAAGAACAAGTCCAATCGTATTTGGCTGTCGGAGGAGCTATTACGCTCAGGGATTATGGTTATGCACGGAAGTTTGCGGATAGGTTTCTATGAGAGCAGTTGGCATCTTCTGGGGTGATAGTGCTGTGCTTGCTTAGAGGAAGATGATGATTAAGCTCAATTATCGTGGGGAACATGGGTGCTATTGGGCTCTAGTTTGGAGTCAGGGTATTTGTTTCCAGGTTGATAGGTACAGACAGACATCTCCTGGTCATAGAGCACAGTGCACGTCTGGTCGGGTGGGAGTGAGCATTCTTGGTCATAGTATACAATTATAGTGTTGTCAAGTCTCAGGTTTGGAGTCATTGGCATTTGAGACTGGTGCGCTGGGCAATCATGGCCATCTTGTTGGCACAAAGGGGGCTGTTAGGTCATTGTAGTCGAGCCAGCAACTACCTAGCCCAGAGCATACTGATCACTTGAGCTGGCTTCCATGCCCCGACTGTTCCTACATTTCTGCGATAATGCTGTTCAAGCCAAATTCTGGCCATTGATGTACGGTTTAGCGGCCCTAAGTGGTGCCTTACAAGGTTTAGGGAAAGAGCCAGTTCAGCCAGGACAGGACAATGGACATAGTTGCAGCCAGTCTGTTGGGATAGGTGAGGTAAAGGAAGATGCAACTCAGAAGCCTAACGTGGTAGTGACAGGATTCGGATACATTATTGATCTGGTGGGACAGGGATAGGCCTGAGTCCATTTTGCAGCCAAGGTTTTTGACAGTGGTGGAGGTAGGGGGGGAATGCCGAGGGAGGGGGGCATGGGAGTCATCGTGGGACTCGAGCTGTGTTGCTGCACACCAGGATCTCTGTGTTCCCAGGTTTCAGAAGGAGGTGGTTACTTGTCATCCATAGGTCTAGGTCGGATCGTTTTGGGGATTCTCAGGATAATTTGGGTGTTGTCAGCATAGTTATAGCAGGTGAGATTGCATGAGTGGATGATCCCTGGCAGATGGGTCATGTAGAGGTTGAATAGGAGACGTGAGAAGCAGGTGCCTTGGGGTACTCCCGTGTTTACAGATCGAGCGTTGGAGAGGAAAGGGAGGAGGAAAGTGATTTGGTTTCTGTTGAGGAAAGAGGCAAACTAGTTGAGTGCCAAGTCTCAGATTCCTGGGGAGGGGAGTAGGTCAAGGAGGATTGAGTGGTTATTGGTGTCAAAAGCTGATCAAGGAGAACTAGTGCTGTGCATTCTTCAGAGTCTGCTGACACTTGAGGTCATCCCAGATCGAGATCATTGTGGTTTCTGTTCCGTAGCGCAGTCAGAAGTCTGATTTAGGGGGCTCTAGGAGGTTGTTGGAGTCAAGAAATAGGTGGAGCTGAGAGTGTGCAGAACAGTCAATGAGTTTCACCAAGAATCAGATGTTGGAGATGGGCCTGTAATTGATTGGCTGGAGGGGGTCGAGGCATGCTTTCTTTAGAAAGGTTTTGACATGTGCTACTTTGAAGCGTTCTGGGAAGATGTCAGAGGTGAGGCAGTCGTTGAGTATGGACCTTGTCCGTTTTTTCTGCACAGGTAGAGGTGAAGATATCTTTGAGGCGATAGGTGGGACAAGGGTAACGGGGGTAGCCAGAGGTCTGCTGCTGGAACGTAGTTTGAGGAACTTCTCACTCGAGATAGGGTTGAAGGATGGCGTTAAGGTGGCGGAGATGGTGAAATCTCGAGTAGCGGGTGTTGGGCAGGGGGTGAGGTTGGAAGGTTTGGCATTAAGTGTGACTGTCCTGTCCACTGCTGTGTTGTAGAAACGTTGGGAGAGGGATTTGCAGAGAATTTGCATGGATGCGGTCGGGGCAGTGGTGCAGGAGGGCTAGATTAATTCTGTGATGATCCTGCTGAGCTCTTTGCTGCTGCTGCAGCAGTCCAGGATTGTTTTATTGTAGTAGGCCTTTTTGGCCTTTCGGATCTCAAATTTGTAGTTACAGTGATGGTGGGCGAACAATGACTTGCTATAAGGGGTTTTGCATGCTTGCCATTGGCGCTCAAGGGAGCGATTATGGGGTTTTAAAGCCTGCAGGTGGGGAGGGGAGAACCATTTGGGGGTTGATCCTTTGAGGGCAAAGGCGGGTGGGAGAGGGTGAGAGGGAGGAGTGAGTAGTTCAGCCAGGAGTCAAAGAATTCGATAGGTAAAGGTCTGGTAAGGGTCTATCTGTGGCTGGGATTGCCGGGAGTGTGCCTAGCAGGGCTTCAGCCCTGGTAGTACCTTGACCTTGTTCCAGCATTTGTGATCATGTGGGGGGGCACAGCGGGCTTTGGGAGGCGAGGGCAATGTGCGGTCAGAGAAAGGTATGGCTGAGTGGTCTGTCCAGATGAGGGGGTTGGAGTTGGAAACAAATGACGTTGGTGGAGCTGAAGATCGCATCAAGGGTGTGGCCTCCAATGTGGGTGGGACCTGTGGTATGCTGGGAAAGGTTGAGCGCCTCTAGACTGTCGACCAGGGGTTGGGTCATGGAGTTGCTGGCCATGTCAAACCAGATTTTAAAGTCCCCCAGTAGGGTGAGTGATGGGTGGTTAACCAGAGTGGTAGCTAGTGAGTCGCACAGACTGTTGTCAAAATGTCTGTCGAATCCAGGTGGTCTGTGGGTGAGTAGGAAGCTTTGTGAGAGAGTGGGCAACAAAGAGTTTGACTAGAACTTTTTAGTCTTTTTACATAATGCTTTATTTATTTATTGTGCATTTGTAAGGCACATATACATCAAGTAAATTGTGCTTCAAAGTGCCCACAGGGCAACAGGGAGGGGACATGGTAATGAAAAGCAAATATAACAATGAAAGATAGAGACAGAACTATTAAGTCTTGTGAGCATTCAGAATGTGCAAGTGCAGAGAGAAAGAAGGAGTGCGGGAGTGGGTTGTAAGTGCTACGTGTACCCAAGAGGGAAGTGCTAGGGAGTGAGCAGCTGTTAAGTGACTAGGTAAGAGTGGTCAGCTGCGAATAAATAATTAAGTACAGGCCTCTGGTAGCATAGGCCAGTGGGTGCCAAGGCAAGTGCTGTGAGCGGGCGGAGGCTGAAGACGATTGGGGGTGGGAGGCCAGGACCCAGGAGGACACAAGTTGCCCTGGTCACCAATCTCAGCAACTGTGGGTTTATAATAGGAGGGAAGATGGGGAGAAGGAGGTGAAAAGGAAGGTCATGAGGAGCTTCTGGAATTTGAGGAGATCTGGCTCAAGATGAAGAGGAAAGGGGAGGCTGTTCCATAGGAGGAAGCCTGCCGGGGAAAGAGATTGGCCACCAGCTCGCTGTTTAGCGAGGCGCTTGACACACAGAGAGTGGGTGCGGGAGGAACGTAAAGATCTGGAGGGAAATTGGTGCCAGAGGAACATAAAGATCTGGAGGGACGTTAGTACCAAGTTCATATTTATCATACCAATGCGATTGCTAGCGGTTTCTGTCATCCAACTAAGCTGTGCTCATTTTGTCAATCTCTAAGGGGTTAAAGGCTAAGCGACCCGAAGACATCTGCATTTAATCCTCGGTTGCTCGTCATGGCAGGGGAACTCACGCTAAGGTATGTTTAACCTCTATTTTCTGGACATGCATAAAAACTGCTAATACAACATGTGCATGCACTGTTAAGATGGCTCAATGGACTACTGCATCCACTGCACGTATGTGAGAAGAAGCTGATGGTTACAGGTTACAGTGCATGCAAAACTCTTTGGGTTGGGTTAGGGCAGGGGGTGCAACCTTGGACTACAATTCCCATCATCCCTAACCAGCATAGACAATCGTGAGAAATCACGGGAGTCGCAGTCCAAAACATCAGGAAAGCCACAGGTTGCAGACTCCTATGTGTCTGCTGCAGAGATGTATGTATAGATAGATATGATATGATAGGTTATTTATAACGTGCTTAATACCCAGCGGTTTCTAAGTGCTGACGTGGGGTTTGGAACCTGTGTTGCTCCGTGTTGTCTAGCTTCAAAGGCGTGCACGTTGTCCCTGAGCTATCCCCCAGAGACAACAGATCCTGGGATTGAATCCCGATCGGACAGCCCGGAGGTTTACCATACTTGATAAAAAAAAAAAAGCAGCCGATATAACCAGCGGGTCTCGGGGTTTCAATCCGAGTAAGGTGTCCCAATGAGGGATTGCCTCTGCAGGACACGTCCTTGAGTAACCTAGCGGCCAGAGGCTTGAATGGGGCGGAGGCATCTTTGTGTGTCACTGTTCGGAGTGTGATGAAAGCATTGGGTAGGCACTATGTCCATCATTAATATCCAAGTGAGGATTTCGCCATCATTGGACACTCTGCACACATACAAACGCCACATGCATACATCGTGTAGGGACAACTGCCCATACTTTCCTTGAGTAACTTGAAGGCAGGGCACAACCTGCTGCTCTTCTCTATCTTTTAGTTTTATGCACATTTTGGGGGTCTTCATCACGCACCCGTGCAAAGACTCAGCACATAGCCAGCCATACCGTCACAAATGGAGCACAGCGGGATTTAGATCAACAACTGTGTTCTATTGTGAATCGTAAAGCGTATTCAGACTACTCACCGAAAGCAAAGCAACATAGAAAAAACAACCAGAGGGTGGCTTGAGGGCGGCCCATCTGTCTGCATTTCCTTCTAGGAAACGAACATTGGCTGGATCCTGTCGATAAAGGGCTCAGCATAGAGAATGAAAACTGTGCACCCAACTTTAGTGTGTTTTTAAAAAAACTATCAGGATGTCTCACACAATCGAAATGTAGTGTGCGTTTAAAACATAAAATAACAGCAGGTCTCAGGACAAAACCTTTCAACTAGCGAAGAGCGTATGTAGAAATCTTTATCTGCACACAAGGCTATGACATTGTGAAACGCAAGTACACTTTGATTTATCTGCAGAAATACTGTACATTAATAAAGGTCAGAAGGTGTAGTCCCTAAAACACATACACAGCCTCAAGACATTAAGTGGGGCGGGGGAATGACTGCACTACAGGAATTCATAATGATTTTTTAAGATTATTCTATGATGAAACAATTTGACTTTAAAGAAACCGTATGCAAAATGAGGTATTAATGAAGGGAATTATATATAGTCTATTTTGGTGGGGAGGAGGAAGGCACACGGTGCAGGGAGGGAGAGGAACAACGAGCAGGGAGAGGCACCAATTACTTGCAAATGGGAGAGGTTTGTATTGTGTGTGGTATTTATATGATATGATATATGATATGGCATTTATAACGCGCCTATACACAGGTGTTTCAAGGCGCGACGAGGCAGGGAGGGGAGGAACAAGGGGAGACAGACAACGATCCTACTAGGCCAGGTGTCATTCAGATCGCGCAAGTGCAGGGGTGGGGGAGGGGGAGGGGGAAAAGGGGAAGGGGAGGGGGGGAAGTGCAGTACAAGGTAAGTGGCGTAAAGTAATACATAAATAGGGCCAGCTGGTGGCAAGTGCAAGGTAAGTGCAGAACAAGTGCTGGAAAGGGGGGGGGCTGTAGGGATACAGAGACAGTCCCGCAGTGCAGAGGGGATTCCAGGGCATCAGTGCAAGTGGAGAGTGGCTGGGCCCAGGACCGAGGCCGTTAAGAATGGTCCAGTTGCAGAATCAGTGCAGTTTCAGTGTAGAATATTAGCTGTTCAGCAGGGGAGAGGGAGAGAGAAAGCAGAAGCAAAGAGGAAGGTTTTGAGGTGCTTCCGGAACCGGAGATGGTTCTCCTCAAGTTTCAGGGAGGCAGGAAGGCTGTTCCAGAGGGAGGCCCCTGCCGTGGAGAGAGATCTACCCCCAGCTCGTTGCTTCGAGAAGCGGCTGACCCTGAGGGAGTTGGAGGCGGATGAGCGAAGGGCTCGGGTAGGAAGATATTTGGGAAGAGAGAGTTGAAGGTATTTAGGACCAAGGCCCCAGAAGGCCTTGTGGACAATGCAGAGGGTTTTGAACTTTATCCTCGCAGCCACTGGGAGCCAGTGTAGAGATTTCAGTCCTGGAGAGATACGGTCCCTGGGCTTGAGGCCAAGGACAAGTCTCGCAGTTCTGTTCTGGATGAGTTGCAGAGGGCGGAGAGTGGAGGCAGGCAGATTAAGATAGAGGCTGTTACAGTAATCCAGCTTCGAGAGAACCAGGGCTCGGGAGACAGTGAGCTTCTGGGGGAAGGAGAGGAAGGGAAGAATACCTCTGAGGAGGTGCAAAGGCAGAGCGCACAAAGGCAGTAAGGTATCAAGGCGCTAAGGGTGAGAGGGATGGGAAATCAGACTAAAACAAGTACGTTTTTAGAGCCTTGCGAAATGGAAAAAAACTCCTGAAGATTGCGACGGTCAAGCAGTCAAGATTGCAATGGTTACTTATGTTTAAAGGACTCCTGAAGAAGAGTCAGATGATGCATGTGTAGCAGCGGAAGAGGTTATAGATTTGCATCGGCACACTGCAGGTAATAGTGTAAGAGCAGGCAGGGCGCGGATACATAATTGATGAGTGGAAGGAGTTACAAGTGCAGAGAAGGAGCAGTGGCCGATCAGAATACTGTCCCTCTTCTATGAGATAACACATTGAATTAGCAGAGCCCGGTAAGTGCTACAAGCTAAAGGGAGTGGTCAAACGAACCCACACCGGAGATCAAAAGAATCCACAAGGAAAAATACACCACAAAGGTGCTTCAGTAGGGCATGGAACCAGGGTGGGGCTGCGACATAACATTGGTCCATGCACCAATGAAAAAGTGGCCTACAATTACACATTACAGCGTTACTTTTCAGAGCAGACTGATTAAGTACTATGTAAGGGGGTGTTTTTTTGGTAAAGTATGTTGCAAAGAATGCATTTGAAAGCATATTTGCTTAATAGCGTTTGTTAAAACTAGTGTAGTAACTTATAAAACTTGCCCACTCTGGCCAAAAAATACTGGCCCATAATAGAATAATGGGCTGGTAATTCAGGCATTGCCATATTACCCTGTAGGCCAGTCCGAGCCTGTATGAGACGGCTGTTCTTTGAAGGGAAAGCAACTGGGGTCACCACAGCCCCGTCACTGGTACAAGCCCAGGGAGGGGTGGGCATTGACGTCAAGTGTGAGTTGGTTGCAATGGTTGGTACATTTTAAAAGGATTGCTGAATTTAAGAAATAAAACAGTTGCCTGATCAGTACTTTGATTTTTTTTAAGAAATAGCAAGGAGCAACAGAAAAGCAACAGCACAAGAAGCGTCGAAGCGCTATCTTGGAGTCGCAGTGAAGGGTGAGCTGGAGGCAGCGTCTTGCCGTATCTTAACTTCTTTTATAGACTTTTGCGGTCCAGGTACCGGTCACGCATGGACAAGCACAGGACAGTTTGTGTGCCCACAGCATTGACATCCTTATTATGGTTGTACAAGTCAAGGGTAGGACTGGGGCGTAAAATGGTCTCGGGCACCAATGAAAAAGTGAACCCACAGTTGCAAATGGCAATTTGTCCTATAGTCCAGTCCAAGCCTATCCAAGTCCATGCACACGAGCGCAGACGAGCATACTCAGAAAACATAAGACTGATATGCAAATGGTTATTTCTCCTCTGTGAAGGGTGCAGTGAGCTAGCGCATCGTTGTAGACCCTCCGGAGTGGATGAAATTCCATAGAACAGGGTATTTGACCCATGTTTGTTCTCAGTAGAGGGGCTGCGGCACTCCTTTGCAAAATCGTAATCAGGACTCCCTGTTCTTGCTCATGCCCTCTTCCAAGTATATGATGCATGAAATCATGGAGATTGTGGCCAACAGTTAAGAAGCCCACGACCTCCAGCAGGCAGCCATTATACTACACAGACACTAGAGGGCTGAAAAATGCCCTCCCTCCCACTGGTGCACAAACTCTAATCACCCATCCCACTCTACCTCCTAACCACAGGCACAATCTTCAATCGGGCCCCTTGCTTTGCACAGTGCTGCATATGTAATGTAGTGGTCTTGCACAGTGCCTTTCTACCACTATTGGTGGGATCTATGTGCTTGCACACACATGTGCAGAATTGCACCACACAGGCTAATCTCTTTAACTTTACTTTAGCCCTTCTCTAATTCTGATTCTTGGACACGCTGGTGACAAGTGGGATGGGTGGGAGTCTTGGAAAAACCCATGGAAACAATTTCCACCGAAAATAGTCCTTTTCTGCATAAAAAGATGCATTATGGCTAGCAGAACTAACCAAAATACGGAATCCTGGTGTCCATGCCAAACTCAATGAAGATATAAAACGCATCCCCAGAGAAACAGGTTAATGAACAATAAGCATACGAGAAATTCTTTCCAAGCAGTGCCAAACAAGGTAGTACAGGATTGAAATGTGGGTCTTTACTGGGGTAAGGAAATAATTCCATTGTGATCACACCATAGTCATTTACACAATAAAACAAGCATTGGCGATAGCAACAGTTTGGCTTTTGTGTAGGCATGGGAAAGGCAGTTGGCAGGCACTGCCGTAGTGGCATTAACTGACCCTTGACGGTAGCAGGTGCAAAATGGTGCTAGAATCAGGGCATCTAATAGCAGTGCCTGGCAAATACCAAATACTTGTACACAAGCCGAAACTGTTGCCTTTCCCAATGCTGTTTTTGAATTGGATTTCAGTGGAGGACACGCATAGTTCCTGTATAATGAGTGGCTGAAGACAGACCTGGTTAAAGCATTTGAATTGCACTAGTCGTGTGTTTACAGCTCCAATTAAGTCTCTTCAAAGACCGTTTTAAAACAACACTGGCATGCACTTTGAGTGCAAAGTTTGATGGCAAGGCTTATTTAAAGCCAACTAAAAGAGTTCCATGAGAATGTGTTCTGGGTGGGTTGGGGCAAGAACTGAGTGGGAATGGTCATAGGGATTACCATAGCCCTGGGCAGTCAATGGGTGGACAAATAGCCAAACCACAACTTCAAGCTTTGTGTCCCTCCTCATATGCCATGTCTCACTATCGGTACTCGAATGCCGTAGTTTCGGCTTATAGTAGCTCTGCCACCTAATAGCCCAAACTAAAAGAGAAGAGGTTGGCTTAGAGCACCGTTCAGATCAGAGAGACGCTGATGCTGCAAGAAGGCGCCTGGCCTGTGAATACAGCCAGTGGAGCTACAGCTATGAAAGGGAACCCTGCAGTCATCTCTAGCTTAAACAATGATCAAAGCTACGTTGAGACATAATGAAGAGAGTGAGCGAGAGAAAGAAAGAGTAAGTGAAAGAGAGAGAAAGCACTGGATGTAATGGGGAGAAACCAGAGCACCACAGCAAAACCCTATAGAAAATGATGCTAACATTTCCACGCACCCACCTCTCCACGCTCAAAATACAGCAGCGACGTCAAACAAATCCTTTCAGTGAAAGCGAACAACAGAAATAGGGACACTGAGCACACGTAAAGGGCACGGGCAGCAATGAGACGCCATGCGTGGTCTTGGTCCACCAGACTGCACTGCCAGGCAGGTGTTTCATGGCCATTCTCTTGCAGGACCAACAACCCAGGAATGAACGGAAAGATGGCGTCCAGAAGCGCCACCAAGAACAATGTAGCTCAACTGCCCAGGTTGAGAACACCCCTGTGTTTGGAGGAGCATTGCATATGATTACTGATGGAGCAATGTCACAGGAGATGAGGGAGACCTAGTCTACTCCATGGTGTTTATCTGCCATCGGCCAAAGCACGCGCCACTGTTTTCACACAAAGGCATGGAAACAAAGTTCCTCCCAAACACACCAAGTCCTAGGAAAGGCCGAAGCAGCTGCTAACGGCTTGTTTACTTCCAAAATGAAAAAGAGAAAACATATTACCATCTGCTCCTCCTCGCGGCTCTCGCTGGAGTCTTCAGGCTTTCTTTGGAGTGATGAAGCGTGGGCTCCGGCCATTCTCCGCCCCGCATCTGTCCCCTCACCAAGCCGATCACCATCTGCCAAAGGAACACAAATGCACATGAGCGCTCAGCCTGTCCAAGAAGCAACGCTAAAGCATTGCACAAAGCGCATCACCGGGATTCAATCTGTATATATTGGCCCTCTTAGACATGATATGGGCCACCCCATTATCAAAAGGGAGGGGGGGGGGACTCAGAAGCTCTGGGGCCACTTGTCCTGAAAATGCATTCAGTTACGAACTTGATGGGTAAGCAGTTTGCAACGTCAATGGAGCATGAAAGGTACTCCGTCGCAGGGGGCGGAGAGGCCCAGGTCACTGGTGACTGTCAGCAGACAAATTGCCAATAGGAACCATATTAGAAAAGTGTCCAATTGCTACACCCTCATCATACTTAGTAGTAAGGGCACCCTCAACATGTTCTTTATTGTTGCATACCTGGAAGACCTGTGTGAGAGTTGCCTATCTGGTGACGCCATCTAAGTCCTGTACTGAGGCACGGCACACACAGACCGCTGCAGCATAATGGGCATAAGTCTCTCTAGGACCCCATTAATCAGCTGCAAAGAGTAGAATCCCAGATAGCCTACTCCATCAGCAAGGGTACCTACCATAACTTCTCCTCACTATGCTCCCTGGGAACCCCAGATCCTGCAATCTGTCCATGGCAATTCAGGGAGAATGCGAAGTCGTGTGTGTTAAATGGTCAACACCTCTTGTATGCGCATTTAAGCAGTGTTCATGCATTTGGTTGAGTTCGGCAAGTCACTGCCCGACTTTGAAAAGGGTTTGCTTTCTGTGCTTTTGTAAGTATCTCTGGACATCGATGGGACACTTTGAATGCTGGTTTAGCGCAAACTTAGTGCCACATCAACAATATACTTAACTAGCATGGAGGCAGTTCGTTCTGGGAGCAGGGTTCCCGGCTCTGGAACGGAAGAAAGGGGATAGCTGAAGGTTGCCTTGAGACACCCCTTCTACAGCAAAAGGACCATTCAAAAAAGGCCCCATTTCAGAGGTCTCACTCCCAGCCTGACCCCACCTACCTCCTGGGCACGAGTTTACCCTTTTTTGTTCACGCTTATTTCACACGTCACGCCTACCTGTTTCTAGGAACCAAATTATTTTAGCAATAAATTGATAAGAAGTGACTGAATGACGACGTTGGGATTCATACAAAACAAATAAATAACTATGGGGGAAGTTTCTGACAGTGAGCGGATGAGTAGCACAATGGAGGCAGGTCCCATGGTACCACCACAATCGGAATTCTCCCCCTATGCCTCACCATATCATTCACTTTACCTACAATCACAGTAGGCCATTAACTGGTAGCGACCTTATGGCCAGTCCTTTCTTAACTGTACTACAAAAATAAACCTGGTGTTCTGATAGGACAATCTACTATCCACTTCCATTGGGCCACTCTTGCATCGTTGAATACTGTGTTAAACTGGTGCAATACTGCAAACTCTCAGAGCCGGGACGATAGCTCATCCAATTAAGCCCCAGGCCTGATTCCACTCTGCAGTTTGCAAGTTCAAACCCTGCAAGTGCCACTCAGCGCTTCTTTTTTGTGGTGTTGATTGAGAGCTATTACAGTGTTTACTAATATAACCTATTACAGCGCTTAAAAGTGGGAGGAATCCTATATAAAGCACTACACCAAATTCTCACAATATTATCTACTGTGCTCATTTTCATTATCGCTAATTCTTTCAATGACATTAGTGCTACTGGAAAATAGGGTGTGCTAAATAAACACTGAGGGCCTTGTTTACAAAAATCGTTTTTCAATGTGAACATCCCATTGAAAAACGCGCTGTAAATCAGCCGCCTAGTAATTGAAGGTGAAGGGGATAAAATAAAGCGAAACATGCAGCCTGAAGGTTGTAAGCGAGGCACATTGCACAGGAGCACAAGAACACACGTGGAACTAGAACTCAGGCCCCCCCTGTTAGCAACACCAACGTTGCCAGGAAACTCATCCTGCCCTACTGCCAATCTGGGACCGGATTACAGAACCTTTGCACTGGTGCAAACACATTTTGCATGGCAAGAGCACTATGGACAAGTTTGCACCAGGGCAATAACACTCTTGTTTGAATGCATGTTTGCACCGGGGCAATGTTGCCCCTAGTGCTAATAGGAAATGGTATTAGCACAAGGGCGAACTTTGCCCTGGTACAACAATGCATTTAAAGTATATGTTTTTTGCACATGGCAGCTTTCTCCTAGTGCTAACACCATGCAAACTTTTACTTGCCATGGTGCAAAGGTTTTTTTTAATGTGGCCCCAATGTTTTTTACACTAGGGGAAACTTTTTGCCTTAGTGCTAATGTCCTGCAATACTGTAATTGCACTGGTGCAAAGTGTCTATAATCTGTCCCCTATTTGTTGAATAATGCATACCCTCTCCTCACACACCAGTTTGTGAAGTCTGAGCGGGCGACCAGCAGGATCGTCACCGCTCCAGACGAGCATGCCCACAAGCAGACAACCCGCCTCTCTCTTCCAGGCAGAAGGGATGGTTCCATGATAGTCTAAAAGCTATGCAGTTTTACAAATGTGGCGTAAGGTGGCTTAGCAATGCTCTCATCATTTCTGGACCATTTGGAGTTTACTGGAAATGGGCATATAGTTTGCAGTCCTTTCAGCTCCCAGAGTTGCATTTGGGACTGCTCCTGTCTTGCGCGTGCAGATGCAAGCTTGCAGCATCCTTGGTAACCGTCATATTGTCTCTAGATTAGGATTTAAGTTTGCAACCTGTTGGCAGTGCTAAAATTGGAGTGTTGCAATAACTAATCTGTTCAATATGACCTTCCATCTGCATTTGCAGCAGCAGCTTTGAGGGGCAACAATGAACATGAGACTCATACCCTTATCTCCCATGTTAGGGTGTAACACGGAATGATGTTCATCCAGGCAAACATGTTTGGGAACATTCAGAATTTGGAGGAACAAAGCAGCATTTCTGGTAAATAATGACTTTTACCAAAGTGGATTGTTGCTCCAGAAATCAGCTGCTGGGCTCCGACAACTTCTATGGCAGCATTACAATAAATGCAGAGTGCCACTGTGATGTGCATGTAAATAGTGTCGCACAGAAAACAGGTGCACAGTGTGCCCCGTGGAGTATCTTTGCTGGAAATGTTGGGGGGACATGACAACTGAAAGAAAGGGGTAGGGTGGTAGAATGGCAGAAGGTGGCTCTGAGGGGGGATAACACTAAACTACTACACCACAAGAGTTCATTGCAGACGCTCTGTTATAACTTTCATAAGGCTGGTGGCGTATCTATAATTAATTAAATTCTAAAGGCACGCCAGTCTTCTGAAACTTAACACTGCAGATGGTCTTTAGAATTCACTGCATTGACAACAGTAAAGAATCCTGAGCCTCCTCTACCTAAAGAGGCCCTGCAAGCAGGCTGAAGGTAGCTGGTGTTTGATTATTGCCACTAAGACACTGACCCAGACAAGCATATAGACATAATAGAAAATGGATGCCTGCAAGATTTTAAAACAGCAGATTAGGTTGATTATTGTGATTTCATTAATTACCTGCAACATTCTGACGCATTAAAATTAAGGTATATTTTCCTGTTTTCAAATGACCCCAAGCACTAGCGTATCGATCGGGAGGCCAGACCGGGGCATTTTTCAGTGGGACGCCACTGACATTAGGCACCTCGAAGGAGGGTACCCAATGGGAAAGGTGTCCCACTGGCAGGACAATGTATGCCGAGCAATTCCTGCTCAGCACGCTCATTGTCCTGGCAGCAGGACACCTTACCCTTTCCGAACGGTAGAGGTGTCCCACTGGCAGGACAATGTCCCAAGGAGCTCCGGGAAGCAGAGGGTCCTCACTTTTCTCTGTGTCAACAGAGAACTACGCTGTGAGCCATTAGGCACTGATGGGAGGGAGGGGGCGACTATTAGCAGGGACTTTTGTCCCTTTAGAAATGTATATGGGAGGGAGTGATCAGAAGTGAGAAGATGCATGATGTTACATGCTTTATGAAATATGGCTTTAAAACCTAAGGGGGATTTGTTAGGCTCACATTAACCTGCACAATAGTAATGTGACTTTGCATGCAGGATGGGGAGAATAAAACTAAAGCCATACTCTCATACCTCAACAGAGTATAACAACGTATATAGTGTACAATTAGTTTACTATGAAAGGCTAGCTTATTATGTAGTGTGGTTTGCTTCCAAGGCACTGCTATAAATAATTATTTAAGCACATGAAATGTAAAGCAAAACCGTAATACATATCTATATCAACTAAGCCTGGAATATGTGCACAGTTGCTTAAATTGTCCACAACTCCGTTTCACCATTTAACCAAAGTGTGTGATCCTGAGCAATTCGTTTAATCACACTGGGCCTCATTACGAGTCAGCCGGTCCGGAATGAACGGTGGTGGTAAATCCGCCACCACCGTTCTTTCCGGACCGGCTGATTAAGAGTCCTGCAGGCGGGAGGTGTCACTCCCGCCAGGTCTGACCTGGCGGGTTTAACACCACCCGCCTGCAGGCAGACATGGAAACACTGGCACCATTACAGCATGGTTCCGGTGTTTCCACTTCCCCATTCCCATGGGATCCTTTAGGACTCCATGGTAATGGGGATTTACAGAATTCCGCCTCCGGAATTAACGGGTCAACGGGTTTGTAATGCCCCGGTGATTCCGGCAATCACTGAGGCGGAATGGTAATACGAGTCCGGCGGTAATCTGCCGGAATTTCCGGTACAGTTACCGCCAGACTCGTAATGAGGCCCATTGTGTCTTATCTGATGCTCTGTACGTGATTCTGATTCACTTCAAAGCTTATGTTAATATATCACATGCTATTATAATAAAAAAAGCCTAATGACTATAGAGTTGCTCCATATACAACAATAGTGCATTTTAGGTATTTTGCCTCACAAACTTATTTGCCACTTGGCTTCCTAATGGCAACTTATTCTAAAAGGCACTTCCATGGTGCCTCTGCGTATCAAAGACTGATGATGCTCCTTGCAATGTCCTTTTCTGTGAAGTCACTACTGTTGGTGCAATCCATGTTTAAATTAGGAGGTTTCCATGTATTTTGCCCCAGAGCACCTGGACAGAGCTCTAATAGATGAGTTTGCTGCTTCTGCAATGATCCTGCAGTTTTTTTCATGTGTAAAAATGCTATCTGCTTCTAATGTTACCAAAAAAGTAGATTGGGGCAGGGGTGGGCAGTTTGGGTGTGTGAATGAGACTATTACACGCACTGCATTTTGTGGCTCACCCCACCCCCACTTTTTCAATGCTGGATACTCCCCTGACCCTAAATGTGATTGTCCAAAAGTGACCCCTCACTAGGGTCAGCCCGCAGCCCATCCTTCCAACATACATGCAGCTGAGCTCAGTTCGGCATTATGTAATGAGACAGCGCAAGCCTGGCTGGGCACCTCAGCCAGGCTTGCACTGTCCAATTACATGATCAATTAATGCAGCGGCCACAATGCAGCCCCCCAGCCCTCCCACCAAAAGATGGGGGGGACAAAAAGGCATGCCACCAAAGTTGGGGGGGACTTGTATGCCTGTCCTCGCCTATAATTACACCCATGAGTGCGCCTTACAGGCAGACATCAAAGTCATACCGCCAGAGTTACACGCCGAGTGTAAAGCAATGTGCCACTTCGAGGCATGCTGGTGTCCCAATGGGCAGACCTCGCTCATTTGCCCGTTACTTCCTGAAGCAATCTGGTGCCTCGGTGGCAGGGGCATTGCTAGGGGGGGGCTAAATGGGCTATAGCCCCTGATCTTTTGGTTGTAGCCCCGGATAGAATCTCAGGAGCTACAGCCAAAAGACTAGCTAGCCCCCAGTCCCAACAGTACCGACATCAGCGTAGCCCTGGGTCTTTTCCAGACCTAGCAACTCCCCTGCTCGGTGGGCAGGCCTTGAAGCTCTCAGTCAGTTACTTTTTGAAGCTCAGGTGTCCCGATGGGCCGACCTCTCAAACTCACAGTTACTTCCTGAAGCATTCAGGTGTCTCAATGTGCAGGTCTCTCGAGTTCTCCTTCGATGGCCAGGCCTCTCGATCACTCAGCCAGTTACTTCCTGAAGCATTTAGGTGTCCCGATGGGCAGGCCTTTTGAGCTCTCAGGTACTTCCTGAAGCATTTAGGTGTCTCGATGGGCAGGCCTTACGAGCTCTCAGTCAGTTACTTCCTGAAGCAAGCAGGTGTCTCGATGGGCAGGCATCTCGAGCTCTCTGGTACTTCCTGAAGCATTTAGGTCTCTCACTAGGCAGGCCTTTCGAGCTCTCAGTCAGTTACTTCCTGAAGCAAGCAGGTGTCTCGATGGGCAGGCCTCTCGAGCTTTCAGTCAGTTACTTTCTGAAGCATGCAAGTATCTCCATGTGCAGACCTCTTGATCACTCACAGGTGATCACTTCTTGAGGTATGTGGATGTCTCGATATGCAGACCTTTTACACGTTTAGCAACATGTGCCAACCTCTCTCTCTCTCTCACGCACTGACAATTACATCACAAGGCATGCTAGTGACTATGTGCAGACCTCTGTAGCTCTCAGTCCGTTACTTCCTGAGGCATGGAGGGGTCTCGAGGGGCAGACCTCTCCAGCTCTCCCAGTCAAATTACTCTCGGAAGCCAGCAGGTGTCTTGATGGGCCGACCTCTCAAACTCACAGTCAGTTCCTTCCAGAATGCATTCAGGTATCTCAATGGGCAGAGCTCTCAAGCTCTCAGACTCAGTTACTTTCTGATGCCTGCAGGTGTCTCGAGGGGCAGACCTCTCTTGCTCAAAGTCAGTTCCTTTCTGATGCTACCCGGTGTCTCGATGGGCAGACCTCCCCCACTCTCACAGACAGTTACTTCCTGTAGCATGCAGGTATTTCATTGGACAGAGCTCTCAAAGTCAGTTCTCACGGCATGCCAGTGGCTCCATGTGCAGTCCCCTCTACCCTTCGTAGCCCTGCAGTTCCATCCGTGAGCTAACCTCACTCCTTAACTCTCAAAGACCGACAATAAACAGCCCTCAAGGCATGCATGTTAATGAGCAGAAACAATCTTTAATTCAAAGGCAACCAATCATCTAAAACTACAGCATCACTTCTCACTCAGAGACTCACAGGCGCATCTCAGTGTATAGAGCAGTGGTATTCAAACTGTGGGTCGCGACCCCCGAGGGGTCCGCGGGTGCATCCCAGGGGGGCCCTGAGAGCTCAGCATGAAAAAAGATTTTTTTTTTTTTATTTATTTATTTATTTTTTTTAGATTGGAAGAAATGGGCAGGGGTGGCCCACATGGGCGGGCTGAAGCATGAAACTGTCTCAGGCAACAATGAAAAAGTGGCCCACAGTTGTAAATGGATATTCATTCCTTTAGTCACAGACTGGGCCTCATTACTACTATGGCGGACCAGTAACAACGGTGCTGGTAAGCTACCGGCACCGTTGCTACCGTTCCGCCATAGTAAGAGTTGTGCTCGTGGGTGCTTGACAGCCCCCGCCAGGTCTGACCTCAGCTCGTCGGATGCACCGGCACCGTTATTAACGGTGCCGGTGCATCCGAGCTCCCCATTCCCATTTGAGCCATATGGGGGCTCAAATGGGAATGGGGATCTACCGGCACCTTCGAAAGGGCAATTATCATGTCCGCCTAACTCGGCATGACCTAGTAATTGCCCATTCGCGGGTGCCAGACCCGGATGCAACTCCAGTGGCAGCCGTGCCGGTTTTACCGGCACAGCTACCGCCAGAGTAGTTATGAAGCCCACTGTTTCAATAGTACCCAAAGGGGTGCTTTGTGTTAAAATGTAAGTAAATTGTGATATATTCAGCAACAATGGTCAACATTACTAACTGCATAGTTAAGTAACTCATCAAAATGGTCCACATTGGCCAAAATGGTGGCCCATTTTGATTGGCCCAAACAAGCATTTTACATTTTTGGTACAGGCATTGCCCTATAGGCCTGTCCGAGCCTGGCGGCTCATCCATAATGGCAAGAGGCGCCCACCCAGTGGCCCCTCACCCATTATGGAGGAGCTAAGGAGCCAGCCCAGTGAAACAGTGAGCACTCCCTCAGCTGCTTTATCCAGCTAATGGAGTGCTCCTGGGCTGGCTGAACTGTCAAAGGGAAACACTGTTTCCCTTTGACAGTTCAGTTTAGTTCCCCAGCCGCACATGCTCACTGAGCCATGCAAGTGCTGGGGCGTTTTGCTTCGCCAGCATTGCATAGCTCATTGGAAATGCTGGCTGGGGCACTGCATGTCTGTATGTCCGAGGGGGAGCTCCTGCGCCTCCTCGCACATACGGACAGAGCAGCTGGAGCAGGCCGTTTCAGCACCCACACACAGGCCAATGCAGAAGGTACGTTTATGTTCATTGTTTTTATTTAAACATGTGTATGGATGCGTTATGAGTGAGTGTATGGTGATGGATGCTCATGTGAATGATAGAGTGATTGCTGTATGAATGTGCAGCGCCTTGCATATACACATAATCATGTTCATTGTGTTAGGACCAGTGGGGCCCAGGGGACAGGGATGGTATCTTTTTACCGGACATCTATCATTAAAAACCCTCTGCCTTGTCCACTAACTTTCTGGGGCCTGGGTCCAAAATACCTTCAGCTATTCCTCCGCAAATACCTCCCCTCTCGAGCTCTTCACTCCTCTACCTCCAACTCCCTCAGGGTCAGTCGTTTATCAAAGAAACGAGCTGGGGGTAGATCTCCGTCTTCGGCTGGGGCCTCCCTCTGGAACAGCGCCCTGCCACTCTAAAACTTGAGGAGAACCATCTTTCTTCCTGCACTTATCAGACCTACCCTGTCTGCTGTCTTAAACGTAGCACTTGCAAATTGCTGGCTGCACTACCACTGTTTGTTGCCTTTATTATTTATTTATTGTTATTTATCTGTTTCTCCTCTGCTTCGCACTTTCCACTTCTCCCCCCTTCCATGCACTTTTCCCCTCACACTTGCGCGTTCTCAATGTCACTGGGCCTAGTAAGATCGCTGTTTTATTCTCCTCTGCTCCCCTCCCTTGCCTTGTCACGCTCTGAAACACTTGTGTACGAGCGCGATAGAAATAAAATATCAATGCCTGCCCCCTGGACTCCCAGCAACAATTGCAAACTGTTTGGCTATTTACCCATTTTTTGTTAAAAGTATGCTCTACAATGCAACATTTTAACCTATTATTTAAATAAAAATTCACAGGGGGAAACCCCCCCCGAACCTCCCCTTAATGCCCCTCCACTTAAAAAAGATTCACCAGCCGCCACTGGCCCTCAGACTGTGTTGGGAACGGGATGGGGGAACCGAGGGACTATGGTGGGAGCACAATGGGCGGGAACCATGGGATAGTGATGGGAGCAGAGTGGGGAGAGCCCTGGGTGTGTGATGGGGTGGGGAGAGACCAGCGACTGGGTAGGAGTGGGATGAGGGAGCCCAGTGACTTTGATGGGAGCAGGTGACGGCGCGCAATATATACTGTCCATTTGGCATTTCTGGGGGGTCCCGACCTGCCCAAATTTTGCTCAGGGGGGCCCTGGCCAAAAAAGTTTGAAGACCACTGGTATAGAGGAAAGCCCACACCAGGCAGAATATGTAAAGACGGCACCTATAGAGAGAGAACGTTCAAAACCTGGCATTGCATAACAGTGAGAAAAAGTTAATGTAAGCAACAGCCAACAGTCAGAGAAAAACTGGAAGACATGAAATCCAATAGGAAAAAACACTGTGATCCTGGAGGCAATTCAAGTTTTATTTAAAGTAGTCAGGTCTGAAATAAAATAGGAGCAGGGAGACCATTCTTACGTTGGAGTCAGCCCTAGAATGGCCCACTGCCCCGGCCTCCAGAACCAGAAGGGGTCCATCAGACCGCCTAACACTCCTGCAGGGATACTGGTTCTCCTTTAGGACTTTCATTCTATTATTGAGGGTTCATCGTGGCAGCGCCGCCAGCAATCTGGGGCATTCAAGTGTATTCCAGTCTCCAAGCGAGAGCATCTTGGACAGCAGATGGTAACTATCGCTTGTCTCGTTTCAAATCATTTCCAAATGTTGGTGCGGGACACAGGACACGTTCATCTTCTGTTTTTTTCTCCTTTTTCCTTTCTCATTTTTTCCCATCAGAGCACGCATCTGTTTAACTTTTTGAGAGCCCGAACTATCATCCCCCAGTCCCGACTGCCTCTCAAAATATTCAAATAATAGAAAAGCAAAATAAAAATACAAGAAATAAAGAAAATAACGATGACAAAAAGTGAGATCTGTCTTCCTTGCCTTTATGCTGCTCGTTAGAGACTGGCCAAAAATTGTGATGCCATTTCTTGTTTATCCTCGTCTACGGCTTTTATGCAATGCCGTCTAACGCAATGTAATGTAAGAGGTCTTGTAAAGCCCCCTTCTGGTACTAGTGGTGTCCTCGATGTGCATGGCTCTTTAAGAAAAGGGGAACGCATCGTTATTGAGACAGTTTGTTTGTTTGCTTATTGATTTTATATGGCGTGCCAAACCCAAAGATACCAGGGCACTACAGAGAACAGGAAAACAAGATTACTTAAAAGCTTAGTTGCAGGCACAGTATAGTCATATATTGGAAATACATTATATACATTACATCAGTTACATGCCAGCATCAAGTAAAAGCATACATTAGACATCACAATAACAATAACTCAACTGAAGAATAAACATATATACAGACAGGTTGGTAGGTATGGATTCGTCCATGGTTAGGCCTGGGGGGTCATTGGAATGTAGCCATGCAAGTATATTCCGTCTAAAGCGACAGTAGGATTGGTCTGTTCTGATGTCAAGTGGGAGGGCATTCCAATATTGGGCGGCTTGAACTGGGAAACTACTGCCGCGTGTTTTCTTTAATCTAAATTTAGGTATCTGAAGGCAGTAGGAGTTGGCAGTTCTGGTGGGGTGGGTAGAAGTTTTTCTCGCAATTCTTGCTGCTAGGCAAGGGGGGCTGCATTATTAAGACATTTGAAGGTGAGTGATGCGGTCTTAAGTGAGATTCTGTCACAGATTTTGAGCCATTTGTGTTTTCTTCTAGTGTTAGAAATGTGTTCTTTAGATGGTAGATTGAGGGCAGTTCTAAGAGCGTTATTTTGTAATGTTTGAATTTTCTCAATGATGTATTTGTTAGCTCCCAAATACAGAGCATTACAATAGTCAAGTTTGGAAAGTATTAGGGCATTGGCAATGATGATGCAGCTGGCTTGGGTGAGGAAGGCTCTACTTGCCCCGATAAGCTTGCAGGTGTAAACTAGGGTTGAGTCAAGGTGAAAGCCTAGTGTTTTTACTGTTTTGGAGACTGTAATTATATTGTCATCAATGTTAAATACTGAATAGTCAGGGCTGCGTTTTTTTAGGTTGGCAGTGGATCCGAGGAGTAGGATTTCAGTTTTACCATCATTCAGGCATAGTCCATGTGTGGCCATCCATGCCTGAATGATGAGATATATTTTGTTTACCGAGGCTGTATCCATGTCGAAATTGCCCAAAAGGGGTATGAGGATCTGGGTGTAATCTGCATAATTAGTGTAGGTGACACCCAGCCTGTCCAATTTGTCAAATAAGGGCTTGGTAAAGATATTATATAGAGTTGGCGAAACGCAAGAACCCTGGGGTACACCACAGGTTATTATGATAGGGTCTGCAGATGCCAATCTAGAGAAGACTCATTGTGCGGTTGTCCAAAAATGATTGGATCCAGGCTATAGCCTCATTTGAAAAGTGGGTTGCCGATGCAAGGTGATTGCGTAACACTGCATGATCCACCAGGTCAAAGGCCGCCGTCCGATCAAGGAGGAGTAGCATGGCAGTGTTTCCCTTGTCATTGAGTTTGTCAATCTGTAATTTAAGATCAATTAAGGCAGTTTCTGTGCCGTTCTGCGGTCTTAATCCTGATTGACGGGTGCCTAGGAGTTGGTTAGTTTCAAGGTAGTGCTGGATTTGCAGGTATGCTCCTCTGTCTATTATCTTGAGGAGGAATGGTACTGTGGTGATGGGTCTATAGTTAGTGGGAATGGCGGGGTCTAGGGTTTGCTTTTTGAGGAGGGGCAGGACCCAGGACTCTTTTAGGTTACTTGGGATGGTGCTGGAGGAGAAGGAGGCATTGATCAGTTTGGCTATAAAGGGGGCTAGGTCTCTTGCGGCGTCCTTAATTAGCTGGGCTGGGCGACTGTCTCCCTTGCAGTTGGATGGTTTGAGGGAGGCAATGATCTTTTCAGTTTCCAGGATGGATATTTTTTTTAATTTGAAGGGGTGGATGCCGGGTGAGTTAGTAGTCGTGGGGATGGTGATAGGTGATGTTTCATTGGGCGTTAGGGAGCCTTTTTTTAAAGACAATTTTAGTTTGGAGTGTCTTCATTTTATTTTCTAGGGCATTTTGGATGCTGGTGCACCATTTTTTGTCTTTGGCAATGTTGTCAGGTGATGGTAATGGTGATTCCAGTTCCCTATGGATGGTAAATAGTTCTCTGGTGTTGGAGCTTGCGTTGCAAATTCTTTCATTAAAGCAATTTTGTTTTGCGAGTAGGATTTGTTTTTTGTATTTATTGGCGAAAAGTCCGAGTTGTAGTTTATTTTCTTCAGATGGGGTGTTCCGCCATTTAGATTCTAGTTTCCTTTTTTGCATTCTTAATTCTTTTAGCTGTGGGGTGAACCAAGCGTTTAGATGGGCTTGTTGTTTACTTTTTTGGAGTTTTAAAGGAGCAAGGGTGTCTAATGCCATTTTCATAGTGTTATTGTAGCTTTCTACTAGGAGCTCGGGATGCTGATTGTTTGGTAGAGCATTGATAGTGGGTAGTAGCATTGGTAGGAGATTGTCTGGAGTTATGTTTTTTGTTTGGCTCTTCTGGCTAGAGGGGGTGCCATAATTTTCTCTTTGGTTTGTATAGTCAGAGTTAAGGTAAAGTTGATGAGGAAGTGGGCTGTCTAGTGTTGAGGGGTAATTTTGGTGATTGCAGTATCACTATTCAGGGTAGTCACCCAATTCAGAGTCCTTCCTTTGTTGTGGGTTGGGGTGATTACTTTTTGGTCATCAACCCCTCTTTCAGTGGGAGAGGAAGTTGTAAAACCTGTAGTGATGGCGGGTGCAGGCAGGAAGTCCCCAGTTCCTGTGTGCCGATCTGCTTTCTATGTGTTTGGCAGAGAGACTTGGGAGTATGTTATGCATGGGAATGTGCCCAATATTTGATAGATTACCGCAGTTTGGGTCTGGTTAGCTCTGTTGTGGAAGCGTGTGAAAGGACTAAAGAGGAGAGCTTAGTCGTGACTCGAGTAGTGTTGATATATTAACCGCTAGGTCTGTAGCAGCTTTATGTGGAGGAGGGGTGTGTGTGTGTGTGTATGCGTATGCGTGCAAGTGTGTAGTGTAAGTTGGTATGAGATCTTAAAGGGAGACAGTTAGTTGGGAACAGGGAGAATGAGCTTCAAAAAGGCAAAACTGGCAACAATGCACTTCTACCACTTGCCTCTTGCAGCCGGGCCCCATTGTACTATCTCACACTGCCAATTTCTCTCACACCCTCTACTTTCTTTCCCTCAGTCTCCTCTCTCTCCTTATTTCTCTCTCTCAAATAGATACATTGTACCCCATGTATAACAAAACATGAATCTCCAAATGTGTATATGAAGGAGAGGGGTAAGTCAGGAAACGGCACTCATTACCATGGGAACATGCTGAGGCTTATGGGAGGCAAGAACTTTTCTTTCAGAGATGGATTTGCTTGAAATTCGAGGTCAGTTGGCCAATTTCACTATCCATAGTGTGCTACTTGGCAGGCTGAGAGATGCCTCAAACCTTATTCTAAAATGCTCAAGTGCTGTTCACAGTGTCCTACTGAGACTTTTGTACATCACGGCATCACTCTTTGAGGCAGGTGTAAAGGTGTTCCGTTGGATGGGATAGAGGCTAGAATCTCTGCTTGTTTCTTTGAGAGGTCTGCCCTGCTGTCTCCTGAAAACCTTAAACTACTCTCATGCAATGCACACAGCCACAGGCCAAAACTAAATTCCCCTGGCCTCACTGAGCACAACTTGCGAGATGTTGAGGCCGCACCAGAACTGGAGTTTCAGAGTGACGCTGCAACCATGCCAGGGGTTGTTCACAATGAAATAAGGAGCAGAAAAGGTAGAAGGTGGAGCTTAGCTTGAATAATTCAAACATATTACACAAAGCTGAGTGTAGCACAGGACGGGGTGGTCACATGACTATGGCTCCCCCGTGTGATGAGAGTATGCTGCAGCCAGGAAGCAGAGTCGGAGTACCATACTACTTACAGTTCTCAGTGCTCCTCAGCTGTTGTGGCGTGTGGCTTTACTAGTTTCATGTGTTTCCTGTTTTTGCATCTCAAGACCTTCGCTCCTGTATTATTGGATTGGTTTTGAACTCTTCCTTGGATTTCGGTGAACTGTTTTTTGTGCTCTTGGTTCTTTTGGATTACACTTCTCTTTTTGCTGACTTGGATTTCTGGGACTTTGCTTTGCCTGCATTTGACATGCCTGGATTCTCATTGGACCTTTTAGTAACTCTTATGGCTTCCCCGCCAGCAAATTATCTCACCAATCTTAGATTGCGCCCTCATGCCTCTGATCCCTTTTTTGGCATCCTTGTGCTAGCGGACCACAAAGTCTACTTTTCTCCTTACCTATGCCCGTATCAGGTATGTCACATGTACGAAGGGTGGGTTTACTGTTTTAAGCCAGTGCTTGTGTATTCATTGTTCTTTGCTTCACTATTTCCCCTACAGCTGCCGAGGGCCTGGCGGACCTGCTCCGGTTTCACCTTTGTCCTCATTAGCCTGCTAGGGAGTGTGTTCAGGCTCTCTGACTGGTCCATGGGGAGAAAGGTATAAGTTCGCCTGGGACATCCATTCATGACAGGTGCATCTTTATTGATCCAGAGCCTGATAATCTTCATTCTTGCAATTATCACATACAAAAATAGTTACTAATTTGTTTGGTGTTCCATCTCCAGCCCAGTTACGACTAATAAGGGAGAAAAGTTTACTATTTTGTTTTTGATATCTCCCTAAAAAGCTCTCCTGTTCACGACATGTCATAGCATAGGTGATCGAGTCATATCCTTTAGATGACATTTTGGGCAGCATCTGCATGGGTTTTTTATTTTTTACATCCTGTCTGGTGTCAGACATAGTCCGTACAAAACATAATATAGATTTTTGTGTGGTTTGCTAATTTCTGCTTTTTTGTAGAGATGCTAAATTTCCATCTAGACCGATTTCGGTCTGCATGTTCCTTTCACATGTTTCCCCTTATTTCACCAACACTAGTTTCATATACTGTGTTGAAGAGGGAAGGTCAGAATATCCCTTGCGTCCCGAAACACCTTCCAACCACAAGAAGCACCAAAGACAATATGGCCACCGTTCATATGAGCTCACGTCAATTCCCACTGCGATGGACATCTATCACGAAAGATACTCTCCCAGTAGGCCCTACATCCCTGCAGCAGTACAAACCCTACCCAGAGTGGGCGAAGACACAAACGAAGGAGCTGGAGACAGCTACATGGACAGAATCAACTAAAGCACAGAGGAGCCATGCCGCGAGTAGTTAAAGACATCATGACGACACAGTTACGTTAGACATGAAGCACACGTGCTATCTGCACACTCGAGACATTCACACACCCAACTACATGAAGATCACAGGTCTACAGCTCTATGAGTTAGAGGACAGTGATATGTGCAGATGCTTACATGCAAATAACCCCATGGTGTGGCAGAAGCACTCAAGGGATCCAACAGCCATGATGCACTAACCTATGGATGCAATGGAAGACTCATAGTAGAAGCCAGACCATGGCTTAGGGAATCTAGTAGGCCACAATTGACTCCCAAGCCTCACAGAATGCTGTGCAAGCAGAACCACTGTGGCAGGAATGAAGCCACTGCCAAGGTGGCAATGTTGCAAATTACATTCCTCAGTCTGAACCAAAGTAACACCGGCTGCAGGACAGGTGCACTCGCTGACAGAATAATTCAGAACTCCTGTGCTGCCAAACGTGGTCTCCAAGCACGTGATCTGTCCGAGCTGAGGAACTGCCAAGATTTGGTGGCTGAGAAGAGCAACCTGTCTCACCATCCAGACAATGGTTGCAACAAAGTTGTTACATTCATGCTACAGTTCTGCGATGGGAAACGGAGTGATCTCATGGCAGCTATGGGTTACACAAGATTATGATGCTAGCACATAGTTAGCTGCACCTTGCAGACACATAATTGCATATGCACCGTTCACAGGTGACCTACTGGCTGGAAACAGATTTTGTCCCAGGCTTGGGGGCTCGTGGGTCAGCCAACCAAAAGCAAGGACCCTAAAAGTGGATAGTGGGGGTCACTGACCAATCACGGGGCTGGCTCAATGTAACAATTCCGAAGTAACAGTTTTCGGGGATGGCCCAAGCATAACACCCGACACAGCCTTGTCCAATAAAACCACTTCTCTATAGGCATCTTTATGGGACCTACCACTCAGCAACCTATCCCGAGTGGAGACAGTCCTAGAGAGTGACACCAATTGTGACGTCACATTTCATCAAAACTGACCTGTGAGCCAGAGATTGCTAAGAGATGCATGGACTTTCCTCCACGCATGTGATCCCTGTGGTTTGCTGGCTGTAATAAACCTCAGTCGTATCTTGCTTCTTGTGTATACCTGGCATTTTTGGTTTGGGCAAGGGAAGGAGTTAGCCCTTCCACGAGTTTGCACCAGCGGACTCCTAGCACGGCTCAACCTGCCTGGGGGTCCACCCCTAAAAGTGATTAACCAGTATTAGTACCCGGCGAGGGTCAACCAGAATGTAACAAGCATTCTGATTAGCCCTCGCCGGGGCATTACCCGGCTGGGAATCCCTCGGCCAGGATTCCACGCCTTTGTTTCCGACAGGGGGCGTGGCAGCCCCTCAGCCTATGAGGAGGCTCGAAGCGGGCCATCCCCGCTCCGAGCCTCCACACGGCTGGAGGCTGCCTTCGTCCCCCGCTGGTGATTCTGGTACTTTTTTTGGTTGGTCCCTCCCCCCTACCCTCCCAACCCCACTTGCCTTCGGATTTCTTCTTTTTCGGGAGCAAATGCGCTGGGAACACTTCTACTCCCAGCGCGTCCGCTCCCGATGGCTGCCATGGAAAGGGGAAACGGACTCCGTTTTCCCTTTCCTGGCTGCCATTTCCTTGGACATTTTTTCTTTTTTCTTTTCTGTTCCGAAACGCTGCAGCATTTCGTAAAAGAAAAGAATTCTATTAGTACCTCGGTCTTGCGGGCAGGGTACTAATAGCAATATGCCCCTCACAGCGGGGGCATTACCGAGTCGGGTAATGCCCCGGGGCCTTCGTTAAGGCCCTCGTTTCACTCTGGCCTATAACAACGGGCCCCGGGGCATTACCCGACTTGATAATGCCCCCGCTGCTCAGGGCATATTGCTTAAATAGTACGCCGATATGCTTCTTTTTAATTTCAAGAGCAATATATGCGCCTTCTAATTGAGTATGCACCCCGGACCATTACCAATGGTGAATATTTAATTCGAGGCCTTGTAGCTGTGTATTTTTAACTTTATAGGAACACACCTTTAATAGATTTCTGATTCCGAGAGCAGTTTTTGGTTTGGGAGTGGTCCAACGGATTGGCATGAAGACTGTCGACTTTTGGGTATATGCAAATCCGTCTTCAAATATCTGTTATCACATGTGAGCTACAAATTGGAGGATTTATTGACATGACAGGCAACGTTATCTTTCTACTGGTGTCCAACCATATGTGGCACATGTCGCTAGGGTCTCTTGAGTCCAATGTCTCTGAAAAGATTTTGGGTGATGACATTCTTATATTTATCCATCTACCTGTTTGGACTTACCATCGACTCCAATAGTTCTGTCTCATCCTGCTATCCTATTTGACCAGCGATACAACTGATAATCCTACCCAACCCACCCCCTTCTTTAATTTAATCATACATTTCCTGCAGGTTATCCGGGGTTATTTGCATGAGCATTTAAAAGTTAAGATGTTTCCCTGAATTTTCGAGCATGAGGGCGGTGGTATATACACATAATGGTGGTGGTATATAGAAAGCTCAATCTTGACAAAAGGACTATTTGTAAGTACATTTATTCTACCAATCAGTGTTAGGGCAGGTAATTAAAATACCTAATGTCTGCCTTTGTTGTTTTATTTAGTTCGGCCAAGTTTTCCTTTTTCGTGTTCTCAGGAGTTTTAGATATTGATACTGAAAGATGATGGATTGTATACTTGTCTAATGGGAAATTTGTATTGAGGTTCCACTGCATCATTCCTCTTCTTAATCTGTTTCATGAGCTGCACGAGAAATTTGCTAATATGTATTTCTTTCTGTCAAACGGCCCGATGCAGATGCTGAGTGTATGATTACATCATAGGTGTATAATTTAAGTTTGATTTGCCAGCTCTTGTGCCAAAATTGGGGGAAATGGTCTGATCTATTCAGAGTAACTCCACCACCAGCTCCATAGTCAGAGAAAAAGCCAGGGGGTGGGGGCCGAGGGATATCCCTGCCTGTTGCGTCTCAGGCGCATTGTGAGGTTCTTCTCTTCATCCTGCACTTGAAACACATCTTCTATGATTGGCTGCTATCATTTATTTGTGTGCGCTCTTGCGGAGGAGGATGGTATCAGAACAGCAAATTGGCTACAGATGGATGGGCATCATGGCCAACAAATGTTTTTGTTCAATGAGAACAGCAGCCGAATCCCACAGAAAGCCGGGAAGAAAATTGTGTTGGCTACGGAGTCATCAATCACAGCTGCAACACGCTATGAGGTTAGGGGTTTAATACAAATAGAGACAGCATATACCTGTTAATTAAATATGGCTAAACTAAAAAAGAGAAATCTGATACCACAGCATAATCCGGTAGTGTTAAAATAGAAAACAGGATTCACTATGAAGCCACCCACGCTGCACAATGCGCTTCTGCAATATACAGACCAGATGCACTGGTGCATGGCCTAGCACTGGGCTCCTTTAACGTACAATGCATACACAATGTGCCACTGATCACTGTTTAGTGCACCTTTGCAAGTCCACCTTTGCAGCAGCCTCTGCTCGCATCCCTATGCAATGCATCGCTGCAGGATACAGACAGTGATGCCCATCACTGTGCAAGGAGCTGCTGCAGGACAGAGTCCATGTACAAAGCATACAGCCAGTGACACCAATCACTGTTTAATGCACCTCTGTAAAATCCTGCCTCAGGCTTATGCACTGTACAATGCATTGCTGCAGGATACAGACAGCGATGCACATCACTGCACAAGGCACTGCTGCAGGATTCGGCCCTGGCTCCTTTGAGGACAGTCGAGCCCTTGTGCCTCCGCTATGTGCCCCCAAACACGAAAGCTGATTGTCCTGAGGGAGAGGAGAACCTCATGGATTCTGGCTTAGTATCCTCACCCCAGGTCAGGTGACCTGAACTCATGTCTTTGATAGGCACAGAATAGGGGCAAGTCAGAGATTACATTGTAGCTGTTCTTACCTAGGCTTGTATGGCGTGTGGGTGCCTCTCAGGTATAGACCCTATTGGATAGTCCACTGAGTGTACAGAGCGCTGTGTTTCTTCCTGAGAAGGGGTGTGCCCAGGATAGAGGCCTGCCCCGCAGCATCAGAAGAGGGTCTCTGTATCCTGTGTTTGTATTAACTATGTGTTTTTGGTTTTAGAAAATATGCAAGCTCATGTGCAAATGTGTACAGTGTCCCTTTCTAGCCTAATTGTAACTAATCTACATTTTCATATATTGCACAGGGTATATTTGCATAGAAACCCCGATGCATGACCAGACCTTTGGGGTTATTCTGTTAAGGTTTCTAACTCCTTGGAGTAAAGGTTGCATGAGAGTAGCTATACAAGATGTAGGGAAAACCAGAGGCGAGTGGCAGTAACTTACACATCTCGTCTTCTGGGCCTTGGCCATATCTGATAATGTCTCTCAGAGCTCTAGCCTAAGCGCTCATTTGGTAAGTCTTATGTGGCCCCTCTAGTGGCCCCTCATTTCTTCCTTGGAGTCTTATTTCCATTTGTACAGGGAGATAGGGAATTCCTACGCGCCTGCGCTCTTTTCTTTCCACTGTGGAGTGGTGGGTGTAGTCTTCCTCCATGTGTAAACTTTTCCAAGACGAAGATCATTTTTTTCTCGCTACCCCCCGCCAGACACTTATTTCTTGTCACATGTTCTCCGACTCTGCCATGTTCATGTTCCTCAATACTTTAACTTGTCACCTTCCACTAAAAGCCTGCTTACTTATTTCGACACAGCGCTGTCTTCACCACGCCCTATTTTTCTGTTGCTAAAATGGTGCTATTGCTTCCTCAGAGCATCCAGGAAAGTGCGCGCGCCTGGCTGGAGTGCCTTGAAGCTTTATTCAGAGAATAATTTGCTATGGTAGTGGCTCCTGCTAGACTCTTTTTCACAACTGGGTGCAGCAGATGTTTTCTAGCTCCCTAGATATCCTCCTATCTCCCTCCCCTCTAGTTCCCTAGATATCCTCCTATCTCCCTCCCCACAATCCAATCTCAGACAACTTCAATGGCTTCCAGTTCGTGGGCAAGGCCACAAACACGGGGTCACTTCACGTCAGTTCACTGTTCCTAGAGCAAGCCTGTTCCTAGGGCATGGCTGCAGACCATACCCGGCGGGCAAGACCATACCCGGCGGGCACTGAAAGCAGGGAGAGTGTGCCCTGGGCATGCCCAAAGAATGTACTCAGGGCACTAGAGATAGAATCAGTGTGCCCAGCATGACCATGCCCTAAAAGCACTGCAGAAAGTGTGCCTTCATAAAAAAGAAAATTCAAATTCACACAAACTTTAAGCAAATGTATGGTTTCCATATGATCAATTATACTATGAAAAAAACCCTTACAGATATCCAGACATTAAAAACACTTCCTTTGCAGGAACTTTATGGTTACAATGCAAAACATAGCAAACAGGGAAATTCTCCAGTTCTGGTTATCAATGAAACCATAACACGCCCGAATGCACTGCTCCTAGCATGACACAGGACATTACATATGACATCAGCAATGTGTGCATGCTCTGTTTGAAAAGAGGGTACAAGTATTATGTTTGGGGGGTGCAACCCCTATATGGCATGTCCACATGTAACATTCCTAGTAGGTAGAGGGAGTATGGGTGCTGTTGTCTGGGGCAAGCAAGTAGGTCCCGCCCAGGATGCAGGGTCCCACAGAAAGAAAAAAAAGACACGTTCACATGCTTATCATTTTGAAGCCAATTAACGAAACTTCACTAACCAGTCCAATGCAAATATACATCCAGCTTTGAATTTATTTTTGTAAAGCTTTATGAAGTTCCGTCCTGGAGGGTAAAAGTTGTGTTTTCCTATTCGTTTTGTTTGCTGTACAAGCTCCCATAGGTAATGTTTATTATCCAGTGTAGCGAAAACTGCTGGGGAGATTTGCAACAATCTAGCATAAGAAACTAGCACCTGGACAAACTCTTGATCTTCACTTGTTTTGGGGAATGTCCATCCAGTTGTCATTTTAAAAAAGACTGAAAAATTGGGGTTAAAAATGGCAAAAAGATGTAAAGATATTGCGAGTCAACGTACTAATATGGTGACCCGCATGGCACTAATGAGGGAATGTACTTGTTACTGCAGTTCCACAGAATAGTCCTGCGGAGTCAGATAACACAAGAACTTGATTGGCTAAGAGGAGACATGCATCTCGATTGGTTACAGTTGGACAGAAAATGCCTGTGGAAACCACCATCTTGGTCCATGATGCAGTGGTCATGCTGAAAAACACGGAAATGGGTGATATAGCAACCTTTTAGGGCATACATAAAAAACCTAGGAGGGTTAAAATCTGTTTTAGAGCGATAGAGTCAGGTTATTTCTAACCCAAAAATGCTGTCTTTTGCATTGAATGTCACAGAATCAGTGATAGGGAGAAACAAACATTTGCAATGCTAACCGTTTGGGCTTTTGTGTAGCGAAGGGCAAGGCACTTGCCAGGCACTGCCGTAGTGGTATTAACTGGTCATTAATGGAAGCAGGTGAAAAATGGTGCAAGTACCTGGGCAACTAATAGCAGGGCCTAGCAAATACCTAATACTAATACACAGGCCAAAACTGTTGGGTTTGCCAATGCATGTTCTTAACAGGACCTCAGTGAAGGACACGCATAGTACTTTTAAATTGAGTGGCTGAAGGCAGACATGGCTAAAACATTTTTATTATAGCAATAAGCACCTGTTCTGGGAGCTTCACTGGATGATAATGGCCTGTCGTTCCAAGTTATAAGCCTGAGCGAAGCAAAGGACTTAACACTGGCCCCCGGCATCGTTACCACCTGGTGAAGCCCCCAAAATGGGTGTTTATTGCACCCAACAGGAATACATTTGTGTGAATTTATGGTTCACAGCGAGCGCACGACCCTTTGATTCATACACATTTCTCACCTAATATAGCCGGCATGGAACTCGAAATCGGGACTACCACGCAGAGCCCCTCTTCCATTTCCACGGGGGCCATCAGTGGAGGCAGGGCCACAACAGGTAAGTGGGGGATGGCAGTATCAGGATGGGGGCTGACTGCGATGGTGACAGGGAGTGAGGAGCGGGAAGGAAGATGGCGGGTGCCTCCTCTGCTCGGGTTTCTCAGAACCTAGTCTTTGTTAGATTCAGCCTGGCCTTTGAGCAACCCGATTGGTTGACATACCCACTGAGGGTACTAATATACCAGTGGCGCATTTACACCTCCAATTAAGTCATTAACTCTCAGAAGACTGCTTTGAAAATACCCTGGCCAGCACTTTGAGTGTAAAGTTTGATGGTAAGACTGTAATAAAGCAAGCTGAAAGAGTTCCCAGGTACTTAGGGTTGGAAGGGGCAGGATCTGAGTGGGAAAGGCCATAGGGATTAGCATGGGTATGGACAGTTGATGGGGGGGCAAATAACCAAACGCCTACAAGCTTTGTGTCCCTCCTCATATGCTTTTTCTCCCCATCTGAACTCTAATGCAATAGTTTTGGCTTATAAAAAAGGACGAAAGCGCCAGTAATAGCCCCAACTGAAAATGTCTCTGAAGGATATAGTTTTATCCAACAGAAGACAGATAAATGAGGAATATGGTCCTGGGTAGGGAAGGCAAAGTCATGAACGTTATGAGATGCATGAACTCAGATCTGGATCTGCAGACTTTGCTCAACAGACCAATGCCTGGATCCACAGTACAGACACTGACATTGTGCCTGAAGCTCAATGCAGGAAGTGGGCACTGTGGGAGTGTTGATGTCCAGTGGGAAGTGTCTAAGTGCACGTTGTGCCTGGGGATACTGGGCACAGTGTTCACTGGGCATTGCTGCTGGCCATGCACAGTGGCCGCTGGGTTGTATTTGCTGTACACGAGGCATGGTCAACGCCCCCCATTGGTAAGAAAGAGTCCTGCATGGAGGGTAGAAAAAAGACAAAATGCCCAGGGAATTGCTAAAATCCCTGGCCCAGGCACAGTGCCCAATAGACATCTCCGCAGTCCATGACCAGAAGACAGTGAAAGACGGGTAAACGTGCCTGCACAGTAGCCCTGTGAATGGCCACAGACCGTACACAGGTAGCACTTCATGTCAGATCTGGGTCTGGGTTATGACAGCATGCCATGCCGAGTGGCCACTGCAATTACAGTGTCTGAGATATGGCCAGGTCATGCATGGCCAATGGGCACTGCAGGTAGTTTCACTACATCAGTCATGACCAAAGTGCACAACCGAGTTGGATTGTTCCTGCTTGCTTAATTTTGCTGGGGTTACTACATAAAAAGGAAATAGCTGGCTAGTCATTATCTGCTGGTGGAAGCAACCCTACGATGAGACAACTGGTCAGCGAATGGTGGAAAGTGGCATACGTCTAACTAGTAATTTGCCAGGAGTGCCCCTGCAGGAGACCTGAAAGGGATCATAGGAGCTTCCAAAAATAGCAAACTTGCAGTGAGTGGGGTTCAAATCATTAGATCTTATCATTGTGATGTTGGAGTTTCAAGCAGGTTTCTCAATGTTTAATTTAAAAAATGAACCTGCTAAGTGCCCTACTGGAAAGCAGACCCAGGATGGGTCCTGGGTGCAGAATGTTGGTCTTGGCCTGCATTAGTACCCTCAGATTCAGAAACCTTTCACGGTGTCTCAACCCAATGGAAAAAATATACATAAAAAAAACAAATATGTGCAAAAATATGTATTTTCTTAAAACTACTGGATTGATTTAAAACAGTGAAAAGGATGTCAAGATGGACTACGTGCCAGTTGATAGTCCAAGTTTGATGTTGATCCACCAAGTGGTGAGTATGAAAGTGATTTGGTGTTTTTAAGACCATCCCTCGCCCCCATATAAATTCCACCTCCCTTAGTGGAACGTTACAAAATGGTGCCAAAAAAATATATATATCAGATTGGGCTATAACATTTTAGGCAGGACTCAAGTCGAGGGTACTCGCAGGTGGACGGAGTTCCCCCACTTTTTTCAGAGGGCACCTTGATATGCTAATTTCTATTGACACCCCATCCAATTGATGATATGTTAATGAGTTCCCCCACTTTTTAGGACTTGATCCCTGATTTTAGGAATGTTTTGTGAATATTGGTCTGTGGGGGCCAAAGTTAAAGGCTTGCAAAGTTATAACCTTTTAAAATGCATATTTAAAATAAAATAAAAACCTAATTATTACTAAATAGTTGCTATGGCTGGCTCTGTAAGTCACAACATCCATATATATTCCCTGAAAAAATGCAGTTAAACGGGTATTATGGTGATAATGAAATATCAATTAAATGAAATTTGCTTTAGTTAACGCGTTCACATCTCGTGGCCCACTGTGCACTGCTAATGACGTTAGCGGCCATTATGCCTGGGGAATTGCTTATGGTGTAGCTTTCCTGTGCACATAGCCTTGTTGTTAAATTATGCATAGCACCCATTTGGCGTAATTCAACCTTGGAAGCCCTTTGAACAAAGCCAGCTTCTCATAGTCTAAATGTGTACAAAGATGAGCTGGTAGGCATTTCTTTAGCACATTCGGAAAGAGGCAGCTCTAGATATGTACTATCTTGAGCAAGGTCATTTCGCTAGAATCGCAAATCACAGGTCGTTTTGTCAATCCAGCATGGGGTCTTATCTGGAAGTGTCCAAACCATTTTTAATGAATAAAATGCTTTGTTATGGATTTAAATTCAGATCGTACAGATATCAGTAAATCTCACCATGGGTGACTGTTTGGGGTATCATGAAAACCGCTTGAGTGCATTTGGCCATTCCAAACCGTAAGGCCCACCATTAGCACAGCTTTTGAGTGCTTGGCAACGGTGGCCGAGTTCCTTTGCGTCGTTTCTCAAATGAGCTTCATCAATACATGCAATGATAATGCCAAAGTGTGGTGGTCACCATTGAAGGCAATTTAGTAGGGATCTGTGAGCAGGGGAAAAAGTGTCAGTGCTTCTTATAGGTCGTATAGAGCTGCGACATTGGGAGCATGTGGCTGATCGCGTCGTCTCAATTTCCCAGGTCCATCTACCCCCCACCGTTCTGCACTACGCACCAGTGAATAATCATGAAGTCCTTCCCAAGCCGAGGAGACCTCTTATCATCAACAGTCATGCTCTACTGTGACCAAAGAGGGGCCATCTCAGTTGTCAAAAAGGGAGGTGAAAGGAAAAACTATAACACAATCTTGTCTTAAGAAAACGGGTCTCACCAAATACCAGTAGGGGCCACAATCAGCACAGGTGGCTAGAAGAAACCATTCAGTAACCCCACACAGGAGGAGGAGGAGGAAGGGGGAGAGAGAGAGAGAGAGAGAGAGTATATATATATATATATATATATATATATATATATATATATATATATATATATATATATATATATGATACATTACTCACCGTAATCGTATTTCTGATGCTTGTATCTGCTTAGATTCACATGCTGTGCATAGGCCGACATATAGTGGAAGCTGCGGAGTATTACAGTTTGTTTTTCGAAACTCGAAAAGGGCGTCGACACAGGGCGTGCCAGTAATACTACCCCTAGTGTGACGGCCACTGTACCCATGATCCCTCACGCGTCTAGGACCCTCAGATTGTATTTTTTTCTGACATGAGGTAGCATGAGGAGTAGCGCGAGTACAGATAATCCAAGCAGATAGATAGAAAGGTAAGACTACAAGCATCCATTCGCCTTCTCTCAGAGGGGAGGAAGGGTGGGTTGCATGTGAATCTAAGCAGATACAAGCATCAGAAATACGATTACGGTGAGTAATGTATCCCTTCTGAGGCTTGTGGAATCTGCTTAGATCACATGCTGTGCATAGATTAGCGAGCAGTACCTGAAGACGGAGGTGGGATGTGAAGGGTCATGAGCAAATAAATGTCTTAGAACCGCTTGTCCCACTTGTGTATCTGTCTTGGAATGAGTGTCAATGCAGTAGTGCTGAGTAAAAGTGTGAATAGAGCTCCAGGTAGCTGCTTTGCAAATGGTGTCAAGGGGTACATTTGCAATGAAAGCTAGAGTGGCCCCAATGCCTCTTGTAGAGTGGGCCCTAAGCGTGAAAGGCAGAGTTTTTTCAGAAAGTGAGTAACACAGTTGGATACAGTTAATAATCCACTTAGAGATGGCACCTTTAGAGACACGATCCCCCTCTCTGCCTGTAGCTACGGAGACAAACAGCTGATCTGTTTTCGTTAGCGGTCTGGTCTTGTTTACATAGTAGAGGACCGCCCCTACGCACATCTAGTGTGTGTAGTTTCACCTCAGCCGAGCTTCGTGGGTCTTGGAAGAAAGCCTGAAGCTCGATGGACTGGTTCACGTGGAATTTTGAAATAAATTTAGGTGAGAACCTAGGGTGTGTGCGTAAAAACAGTTTATCTTTATGGACAGTAAAGAAGGGATCTTGCACTGACAGAGCCTGAATTTCACTGACTCTTCTTATAGATGTTATTGCTACTAAAAAGGCCGTTTTGTAAGTCAGGTGTTTGAGACTGCTTTTGTGCATGGGCTCGAATGGGGGGCCCATGAGCTTAGATAGCACCACGTTAAGGTCCCATCCTGGTGGTGGGTTTGAAATAGGGGGTGAAGTCTCTTTACTCCTTCCATGAAGGCTTTAACTACTGGTACTTTCCATCACGACACCTTGTTATGGGAAGTGGTGTATGCCAACAGAGCTGCCAGGTGTACCTTCAGTGAGTTAAAAACCAGTCCTGCATCCAGCAGGTGGAGCATGTATGTAACAATAGTGGAAGGAGTGCAATCAACTGGGTTGATTTGTTTATTCTGGCACCAGATAACGAATCTCTTCCATTTGTCAAAGTAGCAGTGCCTTGTGTTTGGCTTCCTAGATTCTTTTAGGATGTCCATACACCTCTGTGGTAAATTGAGATGTCCGAACTCTATGACCTCAGGAGCCATGCTGCCAGGTTCAATGAGTTGGGTTGAGGATGCACTGCTTGGCCTTGGTGCTGGGACAGTAGGTTGTACCAGGCCGGAAGTTTGATCGGTTCACACATGGCTAATCTGCGTAAGTGTGGGAACCACGGTTGTCTCGCCCACATGGGAGCAACCAGGACGAGCATCATCGACTCTGTTCATCTTGTTGACCACCTTCCTGATGAGGAGTTGGTGGAAAAGCGTACGCAAACATTCCTGACCAGTTCATCCACAGGGCGTTCCTCTGGGAGTCTGGTTGGGGGAACCTGGATGCAAATCCTGGACATTGTCTGTTTTCGCTTGTGGCGAATAGGTCTACAGTGGGGAACCCCCACTGAGAGAAGATCTCTTCTACGACTTCTGTGTAGACACCATTCGTGTTCTTCTGGGAGGGGGTCTCTGCTTAGAGCATCCGCTAGAGAATTGAGATCCCCTGAAACATGTTGCGATGACAGGAAGATGTTCCGTCTGAGTGCCCATTTCCAAATTTTCTGGGCAAGCTTGGACAGATTTGGCGAACGAGTCCCTCCTTGCTTGTTCAGGTAAAACATGGCAGTAGTGCTGTCTGTCCGGATTTGCACCGACAGATTTAGCAGGTAGGGCTCGAACGCTTGAAGCGCTCTGAACACTGCCAGAAGCTCTAGCAGGTTGATGTGATTCTTGGCCACTGAGTGAGACCAGAGACCCTGAGCTGTGTGGTGGAGATGGTGACCTCCCCACCCTGTCAGGCATGCATCGGTTGTGACAACCGCCTGTATCTCGGGATCGTAAAAGGGTTTCCCCTTGGACAGATTTTCTCTTGTCCACCAGTTTAGGCTTTGTACAAGTGTTGGCGAAACGACCACTAGATCGTCCCACTGACTACTTGCCTGAGACCACTGTTTCGCCAACCATTCCTGCATGGGACGCATGCGCAGGCGCGCGTGGGGGACCAGGTAAATACATGATGCCATCATGCCCAGCAACCGCATTGCTTTGCGTACCGTTATCTGGCTACCGGACTGATATTGCGGAATTTGCAGCAGTATATTCCGAATTCTTTCCTCTGAAGGAAAGGTCAACCCCGCTTGAGAGTCTAGGATAGCTCCTAGGAACTGTTTGGAGGTGCTTGGCACCAGACTTGACTTTTTCTCGTTTATTGAGAAACCCAATTCGAAGGAGGTTGATTGTCCTTTGAATGTTTGTTCTGCAAATTACTGGGGTCTCCACCGTGATGAGCCAGTCGTCCAGGTAAGGGTACACCGGGATTGCCTCCCTGCGTAGGTGTGCTGCCGCCACCGCCAGTACCTTGGTGAATACCCTTGGAGCCGAAGCTATCCCAAAGGGCAGTACCTTGAACTGGTAGTGCCGACTGTCAACCTTGAAGCGCAAGTACTTTCTGTGCGCTGGGAACATGGAAATATGAAAATAGGCATCTTTCATGTCCAATGTTGCCATGTAATCCCCCTTTTTTAGGAGGGGGATTACCTCTTGGAGAGTAGTCATGCGAAATTTTTGGGGCTTGACATACTTGTTTGCAGGCCGTAAGTCCAATATTGGGCGCATTGTCAAATCTTTTTTTGGCACAAGGAAGTAAGTTGAATAAATACCCTTGTTTACACCTGGTGTCCCGGGACGAGTTCTATCGCGTCCTTTGCTAGATTGACGATCTCCTCGAGAAGGATCTTCTGGAGTTCCAAAGAATGTATTCTTTGTCGTGGAGGATGGTTCCGGGGACGCTCTAACAGTTCTATGCAGTACCCTGCGGATACTGTGGACAGCACCCATCTGTCTGATGTGATCCCTTCCCAAACTTGGGTGAAGTTGGAAATGCGTCCCCCTACTGGGGTTGCGTGAGAAGGGACCCTGAACGGAGCATCACTGTTTTAGTGGAGGCGTGCCGCCTCCTTTACTGGGACTGCCTCTACCCTTACCACGTCCTCTTTTATTACCCCTCCCGTAACCCTGGGTAGACTGTTGGTTATTATTGTTCCACGGTGTACCCTGCCCCTGGGAATAGTTAGATCCTCTCTGGGAATTTTGGCCGCATGGGCGACGAAAATTGCCATTCCCTCTCTGATTAGGGGGTTTATTAGATAGTTGGCCTAGGGATTTGAGTGTCTCATACTCGTCCTTGGCATTTTTCAGAGCGTCCTCGACCGCCTTACCAAACAACAGATCCGGCTCCACCGGTTTATCTAACAATGATGCTTGGGTTTCAGCTTTGAATCCAGACTGCCGTAACCAAGCGTGTCTCTTCACAACAGTTCCTTCTGCTATCAACCTGCCGGCGTTATCCCCGGCATCGAAGGTTGCTTTTAAAATGCAACCGGACATGGCTCTTCCCTCCGCCGAAACTCGTGCCAGCTGGCTCTTTAAGGGTTCTGGGGCGGAGTCTATGATTGCTGCGGCTTCTTCCCACTGATGGCAGTTGTAGCTGGCCAACAGGGTGGTGGAGTTGGCAATCCTTGCCTGGTAGGCGGAAGTGGAGGCTACTTTCCTGCCCAAACCATACAGTTTCTTGCTCTCCTTGTCGGGAGGAGCTTTGGACGATTACAAGGGTGTTCCAGCCCTCTTACGGGTGTTTGTAACAACCAAGGAGTCCGGCTTCAGATGCCCCCTTATATACAGTGGGTCTGATTGGGCTGCCTGAAAAGTTTCTCAACCCTGGGGTTCACTGCCCTGGTGAGGTTAGGATTTACGAGTGAAGGGTCTATTCTTCTTTGAATAGACTTCAGGATAAGGATGGCCTGAGCAACAGGCCTCCTTTCTCCCACTAACTCCTCGGCGAAGTCCCTCTCCTCTTGAGCACCCTGGGTGTCAATGTGGAAGTGTTCAGCTGCCCGAGACAGAACTTCATTCAGGAGAGGTTGGTTGTCGACAGGGGAGTCAGTAACCGGGGGTTCCTTCTCTACCGGGGAATCTACTCTGAAGGTTTCTGGGTCATCCTCATCCTCTTCTTGGTCCTCATCATCCCCATAGTAGCCCGTACCAGTTTGTTCTTCCAACATGCCCAAATCTAGATCCTCACAAAAGGATGTCTCTCCTTGATACTGAGAGTAGGGCTGTACATAGAAAGGGTCCGAAGACCGTGTTGGTGTTTCAAACCGGGACTTTTTACTTGGAGGTATATGATCCTTAGAGACTGAGGGTGCAGACCCGTCGGTAGTATAAGAGAGAAAGTGTTCAGGGTTTTTTGCGTAAAAATCTGCCAATGATGACATCCTTGACATGACCCTGTCTATGTCATCACTAGACCATTCTCTAGAACTGGGAATGACTCTTTCTGGAAGTTTCTCTGACTTATCCTGACTAGACTTGGAGGTCTGAGCAGGGGTCTTTGTGATAGCAGAAGACTTGGACTTGTCTGTCTGTTTATGAGGAGTGGAGTGTTTTACAGGTGTGGAAGTAGGCAGAGGCTACTTCCTTTGTTGTTTTTCCCCCTCCCCGTGAGTGGAAGAGTTTTCCCTGTTTTTTCGCCCCTTCGGAGCCTTTCAACGCCTGGCGTCGAGGTTCGGGGGTAGTGTCCCTATCCTTCGAGCGTGGAGGTAGGGGCTCGGGAGCCGCCGTAACGCGGTCCGCAGGCGCCGACTCCTGGAGTGCGGTCTGGGGATGGAAGTCGGATTCGTCCTCCGACGATCGAACTTCCGTTACCTTGGGGAGCGAGGCACTCTTGGCAACAGTGGATGATTGCCTGGAGTCATGCGGCGATCTTGATCGAGAACGCCCGGAGGACGCCGGTTCGGACCGTTCTCTATGTGCCTCTTTCCGAGAACTCAACGTGCGCGTCGAGTCCCGGTTGGACTTCATGTGTTTTGTGGAAGTGTTGTGGGAAGCGCTTGTGTCGCCGGGGGTCTTCCCCATACCCGCCCTGCCGGACGACCTTCCAAGGTCGGGGACTTGCGCTCAGCTGTCTTTCGACACCATAATGCCCTCGCCGTCCGAAAGCACGGCGTCGCTGCCATCGCTGAAGGCGCCCTCCGCTGCCATGGCCTCTTGACGCCTGGCTTGGGCCCAATGCTTTATCGAACGGTCCTCAAGTGTTTTGGGTTTAAATCTACTACACGCTCTGCACTTCGCCTCGGGGTGGTCCCTCGGCAAGCAGAGATTGTATGTGGCGTGCCTGTCTACCCAAGGGTACTTGCGGTTGCACTTGGGGCAGTGCAGTTGCACTTGGGGCAGAATTGGAAAGGGGTACCCTCCATACGCACCTTGTGGCAGCAGGCTTATAAGTGTAGGAATATAGAAGAATTTACCTATATACCAAAAGAGTGTAGAGTATGTCCACCCCCCACTCTCCCTACTTGCAGGCCAGAGGCCTTCCGAGGCCCAAATCTGTAGTGCAGCTGTCGACGGTCGAATTCTTCTCCGGGCCGACGTCGAGTGTTGAAGTTCGGTGACTCGACGTTGGGGTGGAGAAATGGGTAAATTTAGCAATATTTAGCAAAAGTATGGCTAAGGCCAGGGAACTCCGCGAAATGCTTCCGACCCGTATGGCGGAAAAAAACAATCTAAGGGTTCTAGACGCGTGAGGGATCATGGGTACAGTGGACGTCACACTAGGGATAGTATTACTGGCACGCCCTGTGTCGACGCCCTTTTCGAGTTTCGAAAAACAAACTGTAATACTCTGCAGCTTCCACTAGATGCTGGCCTATGCACAGCATGTGATCTAAGCAGATTCCACAAGCCTCAGAAATATATTTGTATTCAGCAAAGAAACTTTGTTAAAGGGATAAAGGGACATTATGGTTAAGTTGGGCTACTAAAAACCTATGAAATTCAGCAAAAAAAAAAAAAAAAACTTTGTTAAAGGGACGTTATGGTTCCAAGAAAAACTGAAAAACCCCTGAAATTCACCAATTATGGTAAGCTAAGCAACCATAACTCGCGCCACCACCGTGCACTGCTAAGACTAACACCCAGGACATCAAAGATGACATCACAAATGTCATTGATGACATCAATGATGACATCACATGTGCATTTACTTTTCATGAAAAGTCTGTACAAGGGATTCGTGTTATAATGTTGACAAAAAAGTGTCAAGGATCATTGGAATAAATATCATGAGCTAATTAGTGCATTAAGCAATGAATTGATATACATAGCATTCTATTATGAAGTTCTATCCAGTATACTAAGCTACTCATGTAGAAACATAGGCATTGTGTGCAGCATACATGATGGAGGTGCAATATTCATAATCTTGCCATGTTGAATAGTGAAATGATAACTGCTTTCTTATTAGAGTTTTGCGTAATGTGAAACAGGTAATAAGTAGCTAATAAAACCCACTTACTACATAATTGCATTATTACAGACAAAACACAAAGAGAAAACAACACATACAAATATGAGTATATACAGGGAAAGTGAAATAAGCAAAAAAGCAGCAGTAGTAGCAGAAAGTGTTCATAACCTAACTGACTATCTTTATGCAGAGAAATGATTGCTCTGTTTCAAAACTGCTACTTACCCTATGTCTATGTATCACCTGATGTGACTGGACCCTAAGGAAAGTAGTGTGAGTAAAATGTATACAAATATGACCATATACAGGGAAAGTACAGTAATAAAAAAAAAAGATCAGAAAGTGCTCATAACCCTTCTGATCATCTTCATGCGCAGAAAGGATTGCTGTCTTTCAAGCCTGTGTCTTCCCCTATGTATAGGTTTCATATGATGTGACTGGGCCCTAAGGGAATTACTGTCAGAACATACTTGAAGGATAAGTCTACAAATATAGTACATTTTCAATTTTTAGTTCCTGACTGTTACTGAAGAAAACCATGTGTCCTAGATATGTCAGTAAAGGAAAAAAGGTGGAGCCAGACATGTGATGTCATCAGTGATGTCATCAATGACATTTGTGATGTCATCTTTGATGTCCTGGGTGTTAGTCTTAGCAGTGCACAGTGGTGGCGCGAGTTATGGTTGCTTAGTTTACCATAACTGGAGAATTTCAGGGGGTTTTCGGTTTTACTTGGAACCATAACGTCCCTTTAACAAAGTTTTTTTACTAAATTTCATAGGTTTTTATTAGTGCAACTTAACCATAACATCCCTTTAAATGGATGAAGGCCATTAGCACCCTAGGTTCCCAAAGTGGGAACCCGGGGTGCTAAAAAAAAGATTTTTCTTCTCCCCAAAATCCTTTACCAAGATGGCCACCATGGAAAGGGAAGGCAGGGTTCCATACAGGGCCCCTCTTGGCTTTCCATGGCAGCCTACAGAAGGCAAAAAGAGAACTCTATGACCATATTACCTCAAGCACCTTTTTCTTCCTTTTGAAATATATACCAATTTCGAATAACTTTACCACAAAGCCAGTCCCAGGAGGACATGGCCACTTTAACCCCATGTTTTGTCCCTCATGGTCATGGCCAGTAGCCAAATTGTCCAGATCATTACCTTATTATATGACTCGGACAATGTGGCCACTGCCCATGGCCACAGGCTACACCTCGTCACCAAAGGTATATCACCATTTTTTGTACCTGCATTATGACACTGGTCAAAAAATAAAACACGGGCACATTTGCAAAACCATGCTTTCAGGTCCTTCTCAATGCTCCTTACACAAGTTTGCTGGAAATCCAACCATGTTTTATTTTTTCAAAAGTGTCAAATATATGCACAAACAATCGTCATATAACCTAGCCCCCACTTGACAAAATCCATTCAGACTTTATAAAAACATTTATATCTAGAGCTATAATCTTTTTGCAAACCTTTGTGTAGATTTGTCAAAAGGCACCACATTAATAAGGATTTACTATATTTTGGGATCCCCCTCTAATTTTTCCCCTCTTGACAATATCCCACCAAACTTCCAAAATCATTTATATCTATAGATATTATCAGTTTCCCAAATTAAGTGTAGATTCGTCAAATGGCACATCATTTATAAGCTTTTACATAATTTTGGGACCCCCCCCTCTAGTTTTGCCCCTCTTGACAGAATCCCACCAAACTTTCCCAAGAGCGGGTGAAGTAGTTGCGCGCGTGCGCGATTTTTGTTTTCTCGTGTCACTAACTCTGCTGCGGTCTTCACTGATATGTGCTTCTTCCAACGCGTGTGCACAGACTTCTCTGCTGCGTGAAATCTCCTATGCGCGTGCGCTTTGCAACGTGAACTCTTCTACGTGTAAGCGTGGTCTACACCGCTACGTGCTTCCTTTAACACGTGTGCGTGGTGTTCGCAACTACGTGCTTTCCACAATGCGTGTGCGTGGTCTTCGCAGCTACGTGTTCTCTATAGTACATGCGCACGGTCTTCACAGCTACGTTTTTTCTACAGCGCATGGGCGCGGTCTTTGCAGCTACGTGTTTTCCACAGCACGTGTGCGCAGTTTTCACTACTACATGTTTTCCGTTAATGCCTGTGCACGGTCATCATTTCTGCGTGTTTTTCTTCAACGCATGTGCGTGTGAGCTCGGATTCATCCGTTAAGAGCATGCGTACGAGTTTGAAAAAGATACACCGATACGTGCTTCATTCAACGCGAGTGCGCGGTCTTCGCAGCTACGTGTTTTCTACAACGCATGTGTGTGGTCTTCGCAGCTACATGTTATGTACAGCGTGTGTGCGTGGTCTTCGCAGCAACGTGTTTGCTACAACGCGCGTGTGTAGTCTTCGCAGCTACGTGTTTTCTACAACGCGTGTGTGGTCTTCGCAGCTACGTGTTTTCTACAATAGCTGTGCGTGCTCTTCGCAACTACGCGTTATCTATAGCGCGAGTGCGTGTTCGGATGAGGCGCGTGTGAGCGCAGATTCATCTCATTTCTGCTCGTTTTTCTACAGCGCATGTGTGTGTTCTGATAAAGCGCGTGTGAGCTCGGATTCATCTGTTAAGAGCATACGTTCAAGTTTGAAAACGGTGCACTGCTACGTGGTTCCTTCAACGCGTGTGTGCGGTCTTCGCAGCTACGTTTTTTCTACAACGCGTGTGCGTGATTTTGCAGCTACATGTTATCTACAGGGTGTGTGTGCAGTCTTCGCAGCTACATGTTTTCCACAGCGCATGTGTGCGGTCTTCACTGCTACCTGTTTTCCATTAACTCCTGTGCGCAGTCATTTCTGTGTGTTTTCTTCAACGTGTGTCCGTGTTCGGATGAGGCGCGCGTGCGAGTTTGAAAAAGAAAGTGTCTGCGCATTTTGACTGGCGCAGTATATGTCGAGAGTGGGTGAAGTAGTTGTGCGCGTGCGCTTTACCATGTGAACTCTTCTATGCGTGATCGCGGTCTACACCGCTACGTGCTTTCTTCGTGTTTGGATGTTTTTTACTTAACACTTTTTTTTACTTCTTGCAGCCATATTCCATCCCATCCTCATCAACCCTCACCTCCCCAAAGATCATTTGATAAATTTGACGAGTGCAATGTTGTGTTTTTTTTATATGTTTTACCGCAATGTCCGATGTCCGCGGACACAGGACGCGAATCCAAGATGGCGGGCGTCTCCAGAAATCTGACGCACTTCACGCTTCACCCCAGCCAATCAGAGAGCATGTCACATGTCTGCGGACATGACGCAAGCCGCTTGGCCAATCCGTGTCCTGTCCGCGGAGCGAACAGAGAAGTGTGTCCGCGGAGCGGACATAGATATCACTCATTTTTTTGCCTTACCTTTTGGTTATTTTAAAAAAAACTACTGGACGGATTTACACCAAATTAACAAAAGCACGCTTTCCAGACCAAGCCGCTGCTCCTGCCGTAAATTTGGTGAAAATCCGTCCAGCGGTTTGGGCTGTAGGCGTGAGCAAAGTTTTTTCCCCATTATGCCTATGGGAAAAACAGAAGTTTTGGGACCCTCCCTATAATTTTGCCCCCCCCCTGGACCAAACCTCACCAAGCTTTGCAAAAAATATTCAGAGTGGGCCATATACTCTTTTTGCAAAGTTTGGTGAGGATTCATCCAGGGGGAGCGAAGTTATAAACCGCCCAAAAGGTGCTCTTCCTATGGGATTAGCAACTTAACCATTACTACACAGCCACTACCGTGGCTGCGTAATTATATATCAAGCAAGGGGTTATGCAAAGCAAGCATGCCTTCAAAACAGCAGGTAGCATGGATGTGAGCCATTGTCCTCTACCAACATGGGTTACCAAATAATTTGTCTAAATCTTTATGAGCATCGAAAAGAACTAGAATATTGGCCGGCCACAAAACAGCTTTCAACACACCTGGTCATAAAGGTATGACAAGGTCAGTTGAAGGATATGCTAAAGTGGCCATGGGCTTGATCAGAAACTTCCAGGAAACGTCTGTTCTGCCACTCCCAAACAAATGCATTGCTCCACCCCGAAACATTCTCACTGAGACATGGTCCCACAAGGAAAGTAATCTGTACATGGCACAGGAACTCTGAACAGAGTTTTCAACATGGGATCAAGCCTGAAAAACACCTGTAGCTCCTGCATGAGACCCCTTCCTGGAGTTGTGCATCAGTCAGAAAACTGCCTGAAGTCATTGTGTGCCTTGTAAGAATGCTTCAGTCCAGAGGCATAGACTGGGTAGGGCCTGAGTGGGCAAGGCCCATCCAAAATGTGTAAATGCCCACCAAGCATTGCTGTGTGGGCATTTACAGATGTTAATGTCACTGTGGTGGGCCCAACTACATTGGATTCAGGCCCCACTTGTTAGATAATCCTAGCTATGCCTCTGTTTCAGTTCACTGTATGACACACCCGCATGGAGTTCGAGCCACAGCAGTAACATGCTGCATCTACCCTCTACACTGAAAATAACTGCCATGCACCAATATAAACATGAAGATTTGTAGAGTAGGTAAATAGGAGGCCATACACAAAACAAAGTGAACAGACCTCCCACACGTGGTTTGTTTTCACAGCCGATTCAAGCCCCTTTTTGTGTACACTTCACTCACATCATTCGAGAAGTCCTAGGAGGTGGAAGAAGCTTAAAATCCCAATGTCAACTATGTAGATGGTTGCACATGAAGTAGGATATCTTTCAAACTCATGGAAGTAGAGGAATGAGAAGGTGCTGAGAGAATCTCATGCAATAAAGAGTATATGGAGCAGACCTCAGCCTTGGTTCACCCAAACGCGGCGGGTGGGAGTGTGACTCCTCATCAAGCAAATGTATCATCAACGTATGAAGACCTGCTCTTTGGCGTGGCGCAAGACAAGGCTACCGAAGCATAGCATGACCTAGGAATACTGATCAAAACAGCAGCCAGCACTACAGAGCACGCATGAGAAGGTGGGCAAAGTGTACAGTGACAGAAGCACACTTGACCTGGCAGCACACCACCACTCAGGAAATGTTCCTTTCATCAAAAATGGTGTGGCATCCTGCAGCCAATTGTGATAGAGGGAAGGGGGCGTTAAGAAGAGGCCCTGAGCACGCAGTGGACTTACTACTCTGCTTGCAGACCTCAGCCGTGTAAAGAGGGAATCAGTCAGGCAAGCAGGGCAAGAAATACTCAGTGTAGAACAGAACGGAAATGCAGGTTTCACATGAGTGAGGCAGAGGGTTCAAACATATCAGGCACACAAAGGAAGGATGAAGCTGCCTTTGCATTTTACACCCACTAGTAAAAACCTGGCAAAGCAGCCAAAACCTGCACGGCAAAACAAAAGGGTTCATCAAAGCAATTCAGGGTGCATGCAAGACATCTCCTCAAAACTAGGGACCCACTAAAAAAGATATTGCCATGGCCGCACCAGGTGGATGCTCCAAGGTGTCCATCAGGACCTCCACAAACTATCTGCACAAACCTTCTCAACCACTATGCTCAAACACACTAGACACATACCATCTAAGCCACTACAACTGCTTAAACCTCCCAACAAACACCAAACAATCGAAAGCTACCCATGTGCAGTCAACGCGCATATCACAACTCCAGGAAATGGATCCTAGCACTGAGAGGACGCATCCCCCCCCTGGACAAAAATGCCTCTCTGTGCTTGAGACAGGACACCTAGACACATACCCTCACACATAGCTCTGAGTACTTACAGTCTGCATGCATCAAAATACCAGCACAGCTGTTGTGCAGCATCCCCCCTCTCGCCACTAAACTAACCGATACCCCTCGCTTTCAGATCCCTCAGAGCGCCTAGAGACCATGCGAATGGCAGCGGCATGCAGCATAAATCCCTTTACCATAACAGTCAGAGCATGTATATTGACTTGGGGAGCAGCAAGGCTGCTGGTGCACCACCCCCAACACATTTCTGATAGCCACATTCATTTGTTCACCAAAACCTTCAAGAGGTTACTCAGCAAGTGTTCCTGTACCCCAGGTATTTTCACTCTGGCCTGATGGGGGTAGTAGCCTTACCACCAGACCAAAGGTGGGGGACATGCGACATACCACCCCTCTTGAACTGATGTGCTAACGGGAGTAGTGTAATTATCCTAAATTTCGTGCATCTAAGGCCCAATATGGCCCTGAGCAACAGAGCCTATACCTCTGGCCTGGAAATAAAATTTAAAAAAGCACAAATGTGGATTCTTTTTACACCCTAGAAGGGATGTCTATTCTTAACTCAAACAGGTATAGAATCTACAAGAATGCTGTGTGGGCATAACATAGCACTGAGGCAAACAGGCCGATTGACTAAGTAATACTTTACATATAGATGAACAGGTAGCCTGCTTATTACAGCCCCACAGTAATCAGTAAGTACATTAACTTCACTACTCATTTCATTTCACAGTTTACCATGATCCAAATCCATACGCAGGGCGTACCCTCTAAGAAAGACACTGTCTGAATCAAAATCAATTACATCAACAGCCAGGGGTGTTGATAGGTCTCGAAAAGATCAGGGGCTAAGCTAATGGTGGGACTGGGGGGACGCGCGGCTAGCTAGTATTTTGGTTGTAGCACCTGAGCTTCTATTCGGGACTACAACCAACAGACCCGGGGCTATAACCCGCTCAGCCCCCACCCCCCCCCACCAACGTCTCTGTCCCAGGGCTTCCTAAGCCCCACAAGTGGAAATTCTTTGCACCCCGAGGGTGCCACTCATGCACATAATTAGCAACATACCCGAAAAGTTATAATTAAACTGTGACCGCTGCAGTCTGTATCAGAGTTATCTTGGTATCCTTAACACAAGGTTAGGATGCACTTGGGTATATTAACTATTTGCATTAAAGTAAAGCAATGCACTGCTTCCAGGTCATCTGGTCTCCAGCCTCATTGATTCCTCTCCACCACAGGTGTTTGATGAGTAGATAGTGGCCGAGTCCCTCACAAGTCCAAGTAATAGCGGAAAGCATGCAGTGTGTCTCGCCCCCATCATGCCAGCCGCGGACAAGCTCCGACTTCCCCACCTGCTGTCGTCAGCACCAGCAGCCCTGCCCCTCTCGTCGCTCTGCTTCCCATGGTGGCAGTCAATCTTCTTCTAGTGACTCGCATCATGCCTTCAGCTTGGCCAACTCATCTTCTCTGGCAGCCCAGAACTTGGACAGGATGTCCTGCCTGCTCTGGATCTCCCCTCGCTGCTCCATTCACAAGGCTTGGGCTGTGCCACCTCCCAGGCTGCGTCACGGCCATCCTGACCCGGGTGAACTCCACGGATTTCACACCGGCGACCCTCATCAGTCCATGAGAAGGTAGAATATGGTCTAGCCTCTAAGTCACAAGGTCATCCCAGGCCCCGACATCTCCTGGGTGTCTCACTCCTCATGGAGTCAACCCTCCTTCATGCGCTGGGGCTTTCGAGGCTGTGGCTCTCCAGGAATCGACTCTTCTTCGGTGCTCGTCCCTTTTCCCTGCAATGGCTTCTTGTCAACCATTTTCTTTTCTACCTCTCCACCTTCCGGTCGTCACCATTCCGGCCAGTCTGGGGGTGAACCATTCTATTGTCCCCTCACCGAGCATTCCAAACGCTCCCCTGCTTATGAAACAGCCTGCTGCATTACGCCAGAACCACAATAGAACATGCACATACTCTTACAAGTAACCTGTATTTTTTTGTTTAAAGAACCAATGGTGTGCATATTTTTTTCCTAATTCATGCCGATTAGTTCTTCTACCAGTTGCATTCCCTACATGGGCAGGCTCCATTTGTGCCAGGAGTAACATTAATACCCCCCAGTATAAACGAATCAGGATGGGCACAAATCCTGACTTTTATATCTGTGGCCACTAAAAACGTACTGCTAAAATGCGGCATAACTGAATGCTTGGGGCCAAATTATATAAACTTTGCACGTAGCAAAGTTGCACCTTATTAGCACTAGGGCAAAGTTTGCAAAAGTGCAAAAAACGTTGGGGCCGTATTTGAAAACATTTTGACTGTGACAAGTGCCACGTTTATGGTATACTCACTATTGAAATAAATATGCACTGCCAATGTATATTTGCACCAGCTAATACCATTCTGTATTAGCACTAGTGCAATCTAGCCCTGCTGCAAAAATGCATTGAATGCCCATATATGTTGGCCTTGGCCCATCTTTGGGACATGGCATTTGTTTTCGAATATGGCCCAATGTTTTCCACACTACTATGCCCTAGTGCTAATACTGTGCAATTTTGCTCTTGCACGCGTGCAACGTTTCTATAACCTGACCCACCTGATAAGCACACTGAAAAAAATACAAGACATGCTTGAGCGAGATTCCAGGGTGCAGAAGAGAATGCTTCGTTGGTAGCAGTGCGACTACCGTGCAAAAACAAAGGGCCTCTATTACGCATTCACCTTTTTTCTCTTAAACTGGAGGCCGAGTATCTGGATCAGACAAGAGATGCGATAAAAGGTAGTTTAAATGAGGCTGGCGGGTGCACCCCAGACAGCCCCGTGTCTCGTTAAAGTCTCGCTAATGAAGGCACGGGCACAGCCAGCGACTTTCAGAAGTTAATTTCCTGTTGCGTGGATCCCGGCCTTGGTGAGGGGAGATCTCGCTCGGCGTCTCCTTGGAGATGGGAGGACCGGCTTGCGCGCAGAATGCTAATCGATCCCCAGCCCTCCCCCCGCTCAGCGCCGGGTCAGCGTGCTCGCTTTGAACCCCCTTCCCTCCTAGACATCCAGCGCCGTGGCCTCTTTATTTCACGCCTGCGTCCATCCCAGCTCTACACCAAGCACATGCAAATGCCCGGTCATTCAAGGCCCGGACCGCGGCGCTGCGAGGCTCTCGGCAGCTATCTCCCAGCGTCGAGGACGCCACGCAAAGGTGCAGGTGGAGAGACGTTCGGTGAAGGACTGCAAACGTCTGCTACAATGGTCAAGCCGGCACCTCTGGGACGCCAGTTCAATGCTCCAGTAACTATCCAGACAGCGCTCTTCTTCCTTTGGCGCCCTGCCACTATTCTCTTCTGTGATGTAGACACATATCTGCTCTCTTTCCCACCTGCCCAGTGGGAGTCGCCTCCTTGCACAGGCGCTCTCCGTTTCCGAGGCATACGTTGTCACTAGTGATAATGTAATGTCCCCATATTTACTGCATCGCCTTCTTACAATTGTAATGGAAAATGCAAAAGATGTATTTCAAGCAGGGTGCCTGTTGGGGGTCTCCGTGAGCCCCCGCTGCGTGCCCGCGAGCCCATGCACGCACAGACTGGACACCAACACGTCTGTACGCTTCGGGCTCCCCGGTCGCTCTGACGCGGCCGGGAACGCCCCGTTTATTTAAGGCGCACGCGGCGACGTGCAACGTCACGCCGCCGCGTGCGTATCCCCTCACGGGGCAGCACCACACTCCTCCTTTTTCCCGGGAGGAACAACAACAACAAACACATCAAACATGTCACTGCACACACTGTCAGTTGTGAACTCACAAAAACCCCAGGCCCCCTTTTATTAACAGCCTCCCGGATCCCCTTCACTCCGGAACACAGTCAATCGGCCCCAGCACGTAGTCTCCGAGGTAGGCAGGTCTCCCTCGCCCAGCCCTCTGGGGGTACCTCCCACCTACCTCCGTCGCCGGACTCCCGGCTGCTCCAGTGTCTCGTGCTGGTGACCCCACGCATTCCCCCCGGGGGGTGTCATCGTCCGGGAGGACCGTCTCATCCGGGTCAGGCGGGAGTTCAGTCCGAGAGTCCCCCAGTTTCTTGAAGAAACTCACATTTCGGGTGACGGCCGACTTCCCATCCGATGCCGTCACCATCGACCCCTTCACTGCCACTACGTCCAGCGGCTCGGGTTCATATGGAGGCGAGAGTTTCCCATGGGGATGCCGATTCCTAATCAACACTTCGTCGCCCGGTTCCAGCCGCTGCGGACGAAGACCCCTCCGTAGGTTTTCCTGATGGGTCCTTGCCAGTCGCTCCGCTTCCACCCTTTGGTCGTCTATTACACCGGGTACCTTCTCCTGCACCTCCGGGAGGAGACCTCGGGGGCACCTGCGAAATAGAGCCTCAGCCGGGGCCACCCCAGTTGAAGCATGTGGGGTAGTGCGGTATACTCTCAGGAACTGGTATAGCGCCCGCTGGAGAGGCTGGCCTTGTCCCTGAGCTATCCGGAAAGTCTTGTTTAATGTCCTCATCAGCCTTTCTGCGTCCCCGTTCGCGCGGGGCCACAATGGGGACACCTTTCGGTGGGCCACTCCACAGCTTTCGAGAAATTCCGAGAACCTCGCGCTCTGGAATGGGGATCCATTGTCCGAGCACAGTGTCACGGGGAACCCATGGGTGGCAAAGATTTTCTCCACAGCGCCCACCACGTGCTCAAACGCCACCGACTCAACGAATTCCACCTCCGGGTATCGCGAGTACTCATCGACGATGGCTAGGAAGTGAGTACCCACGGCTGTGGATCCGAAGTCCGCATGCACGACTTCCCACGGGCGGGTCCCCCGTGGCATTACCTCGATCTCGGGCTCCCGTTGTACAGGGGAAGCCGCCTGGCACCATACGCAGGCCGCTACGAAGTCGTCCACCTTCCTCTCCAGCTCGGGGAACCACACCTTCAGCCTCAACCTCGCCTTCGTTTTGGCGGCCCCTTGGTGTCCCTGGTGTGCCAGGTTGATGACTTCGTGGACCTTGGAGCCCGGCACCACCAGGCGATCACCCCGCAGCAGCAGACCCGACTCCGTGAAGGACAGTTCATCCCTCACCTTCCAGAGTTGCTCGAGGGTCACCTTGGCCTCTTGAGTGCGCCCGGCCACCAACTCCAGCACGGCCTTCCAGGACCCCGATTGCATCGAGCTTCTCAGGATGCGGAAGCATTCGTCATTGGCTGCTGCGCTCTCCAGTTCGGGCAGCGGCATTGCATTGGGGGTGGCACTCTCGACCACCATGCTCACGTGATCATCGGCCTCCTCGGCACACGACTCTTGTGCGGGCCCATCCCTGCCCACCGGATGCCTGGACAGGTAGTCCGCCGCATTGTTGGCCCCTGGCCTATAGATGAGGTTGACGCCATATTCCAGGAGGGCCAGCATCCATCGCTCGATCCTGGCTGGTGGTTTGGAGGAGGATCCAGCCATGATTGGAATCAGTGGTTTGTGGTCCGTTACCACTGTCACGGGTCTCCCCAGCACATATAGCCGAAAATGCCGGCACCCCCACAGAACCGCCAGGGCCTCTCGCTCAATCTGTGAGTACCTCTGCTCGGTCTCGGAGAGGGCCTTGCTCGCATAGGCCACGGGCCTCATTCCCCCATCTCTGCTCACCTGGGTGAGGACTGCCCCGAGGCCAAATGGGCTGGCGTCCACAACAATCTCCGACTCCAAGGCGGGGTCAAAGAAAGCCACGGTGTCCTCTGCTGTTAGGGTACCTTTAATGTCCTCGAATGCCGCTTGTTCTAACGGGCCCCACTGCCAGACGGTGTCCTTTTTCGTCAGGGCCCTCAGAGGTTCCGACCTCGAGGCGAGATTCTTGATGAAACGCCCGCAGTACGTCACCATTCCGAGGAAGCTCCGCACCTCTGATGCGGACTCCGGGGGTCGTGCCGCCTTGATGTCTTGGACCTTCTTGGGGTCAGGAGACACCCCGCCCTCCTTGAAGATGAAACCAAAAAACTCAATGGTCGGGCGGAGGAACTCACACTTGTCCTTGTGGAGGGTGAGCCCCAGCGATTGTAGCCTCTCGAGAGTCCTAGCTAGGCGTTTCAGGTGGTCTGGTTCAGTCCTCGCAAAGACCAGAATGTCGTCGCTAATGTTCAGGACGCCCTCCAGGTCTGCGAGAGCGCCTCGGATCAAGTTCTGAAATACCTCAGCTGCAGACGACACTCCAAAGCTCAGACGCTTGTACCTGTAGAGTCCCCTGTGGGTGGTGAAAGTCGTTATATAACGGGACTCTGGGTGGAGAACAACTTGGTGATACCCAGCCCGTAAGTCCAACTTCGAGAAGAAACGGGCCCCTTGCACTTCCGCAATGATGTCATCAATCGTCGGGGTCAGGTGTCGTTCTCTCCTGATGGCCTTGTTGGGCAACCGCATGTCCACACAGATTCGGACGGAGTCCGGTTGTTTCGGTTTCCTCGCCACGACAATGGGGGATACCCAGGGTGTGGGGCCCTCCACCTTTTCAATTACGTCCAGGTTCACCAGGTTATCGAGTTCCCTGTCCACCTGGTCCCTTAGATGAAATGGGATTCGCCTGTGCTTCAGGGCTATGGGCTGTACCGACTCGTCGATGTGGAGCCTCACGGGGTCGCCGTTCATCCTCCCGATCCCTTTGAAGATGTCAGCATACTTGTCTAGCAGGTCGTTGATGTCCTCCAAGTATACTGAATAGGCGAAGCTGACTATTCCCAGGGCCTCCGCTGCCGCACAGCTGAGCAGGGTGTTGCTGCTCACTGGAGTCACATAGAAGCGGGCTCTGATTTTCGACCCGTCGTGTTCCACCTTGGCAACGAATACCCCATCGAGTGGCAAGGGCTCCCGCCCACCAAATGCGAAGATACGGGCCTTTGGCGTCGCGAGCCTCGGGGCTGGGTTGAGCGCAGCATAATGTCCTCTCGCCATGACATTGACAGAGGCTCCCGTGTCGACTAGCACTGGGACTGGCGAGCAGTTTACCTCCACGACACACCTCGGCTGTCTTCTGCTCCTTCCCTTGAGGACCTCCATGCTGGAGACGAAGAAGATGTTCTCCTCGTCCTCCTCCTCCTCCACTTCTTCCGCCAGGGCCTCCTCTGGTTCCACCTGTTCCACCTGAGCTACCTTCGGCGGGCGGTACTGCCGCGGGGCCCATAGACGGGGCTGTCCTCTCGGGATAAGTACAGGCAGAGTCGCCCTGCACACCCTCGAGAAGTGATCAGGCACCCCACAGCGTCCACAAACCTTTCCTTTGGCCATGCACTCCGATGAGTGGGGGAGATCATAACCGCATTTCTGGCACGACTCTACCGGCTTCCCCGCTCTGTCTCTGGGAGGTATACCGGGTTTTCGCACCCCTCTGCCGCCCCGCCAGACGGCGCACACCTCCTCCGGTTTCACAGTGCGGGAACCGGCCTCCATTTTGTTGGCTCGAGCCTCCGCCACCTCATGACACCTCCCGAGCTCCAGGATCCTGGCCAGCGTGAGTCCGGGCTCTCTTAGGACTTGTCGCCTCAGCTTGCCTGACGAGCATGCCTGGATCAGCATGGTCCTTATCATGTCCTCCGCATCCCCCCATGCACACCCTTGTGACAGGCGGCGCAGGCGGCCATAGAAGGTGTCAAGCGTCTCCTCTTCCTTCTGTTTGGCCGACAGCATGACGAATCTTTCAAAGTCGACATTGGCGAGGGGGATGAAATGTGCCAGGAGGGCTGCTTTGGCCTGATCATATGAGTTACCCGCTGGAGTCAACGATTCAAAGATCTCTTGCACAGTCACTCCTGCGGAGTAGAGCATCGTGGCCACCATGCTGTCATCGTCCGTGACCTGGGCGGCCCGAAAGTACATGTCTAGCCTTCCAATCCATCTCCTCCATCGGGGCCCCAGGCTGGATGGGGGGCCCGTAGCATCAAACTCCGGAATTGGCTGTAGGGCCGCTTGCGCTCTGGCTTGGGCCATGGCCAGGGGTGGTGGTTGGATCGGAGGGGGGGCGGCACCCACCGGTTGTGCAGGCAGTCCAGACGTCGTCGGGCGTGGGGGGTTCTGCTGGAACAGGTCTGTTAGATCTTCATCCAGCGAATCCTCCGAAGCCGTGGCAGTCGCACCCTCCAGAGCACCAGGATCACTCATAGGCGCAAGCGCACAGGCACCCTTGTTCCAGTTCTGAGGGCCGCAACTTGCACCACTCCCCACACTGCCACCACCCGCGTGATGATGAAAGGGTTGACGGAGAGTACCTCAAGACGCCTTATGTCCACGTGGGCCGCAGAAGCTGGAGCGTCATCCCCCACGTGATGATGATGAAGGGGTTGAAGAGGTTCCTGACAAGGATCCGTGGATGAGAGTGTCCAAAAATTGAGCTTCAAAAGGAATGGGCTGAGAAGGCCCAGCCACCTCAGTCCATCTTCCAGCTACAACACGACGTCACCGCCTGAAAATTCACCAAAATGACAAAATTCTGGCATGGGCCTGCGGGTTGTACTGCCCGCAGTCAGTTACTCCAAAAATTAGGCTTGGATGGCCTTCCTGCTCCAAACCGGAGCTGTTGGAAGATCCTCCACCTCGTGGGTAAAATGGCCGCCAGCCGCGTGTGGTCCGCGGCCTCGGCGCGGTGCGAAACATCCACGGATGCTTCACTTGAAATGAAAAATTCTGTCCGGGATCGCGCTCACCGCCGGGCCCGGGCATCCGACACTCGTCGCCACTGTTGGGGGTCTCCGTGAGCCCCCGCTGCGTGCCCGCGAGCCCATGCACGCACAGACTGGACACCAACACGTCTGTACGCTTCGGGCTCCCCGGTCGCTCTGACGCGGCCGGGAACGCCCCGTTTATTTAAGGCGCACGCGGCGACGTGCAACGTCACGCCGCCGCGTGCGTATCCCCTCACGGGGCAGCACCACAGTGCCGCGTTTTACATTTAATGATAATGATGTGTTATTTATATATAGCGCCTTTATCCAAATCGCTTTACAGAGCACATATTTACATACAATATCATCCAACCGAAATTGGTACCCATTTATCAACCTTGGAAGGATGAAAGGCTGAGTTGGCCTTGCCGGGATTCGAACCTGCGACCTGCAGATCACGCTCAGATCGCAGCAGCGAGCGCTCAACCCGCTGAGCTATCTTACCTCAGTACTATTGGAAACAATTTTTGGGGGGAACCGTCACCTCTGGTGGGGCGGGGCTGTGGGAAGGTGGGGGCAGGACCAAACGGCATGTCCCCCTGCGCAACACAGTATCTCTTTATCAAACCCAAACCTAGCAATTTGCAAAAAGCAACGAGCATTGTGGGAACATCACAATTTTAAATGTTAAATATGTCTTATATTGATTGACTAAGAAGCCCTTTTAAGTGAATAATGGACTCTTCTGTTTTGATTGGTCACAAAATTCACTGTAATAAAGAGATGTCTGTAAATTGTAGGACATATTTATCATTTTGGATACCTGCAGCGCGGTTTGGGAGGTTGTGGCAGTTTCTAGTGCCAAGACTTCTGAAAGCTTGTTGAAGAGCTGGTCACATGTGCGAGCGATAATGAAGCCTCCGATCAGCTTGGTAGATTTCTATGTGAGCAGGAACGAGTAGCACACAGCGCTCTGTGCCGAGTCTCCTGAAAGCGGTCTGCTCGTTGAGGCACAGGATCTGGGAGAGAGACCTGCTGGGTCTGGGGGATGGAGCGGGGCTCCAGCAAGATATTTTTTGCCAGAGCGCTGCTCCGTCTTGTTCTGGCCCATTCCCAGTACTAACTAAACCTTATGGCACACAGGTGAGGAGATGATAAACAACATCACAGGAAGTGGCACCACAGAGACGTACATGCCTGTGGGTGACGCTCTGGCTAGGCCCCGATTATTATTTTTTTAAATAGCAGTCTAGGGGGACCAGATTCCCAAGAGGAAAAACCGGGACGAAGCAGTCCTTATATCCAAACATATAAGGACTGCTGTCTCATGGCCCACCCGTTACCCCACCTGGGCCACCCGTTACCCCGCCATACCCCCGTCAGAAGCCCCTTCAGCACTATTTTCAGCTCTGCTCCTCTACATACAGTTTTGGCTGTGAATGTTAACATGTTAACTAAAAAAAACAAGCTTTTTCTCTGATTGATATTACAGGGCTTGCTGTTAAATAATTCTCAAGCCAATCTCTCTGGCTAAATCCGTTAGTGGGGTGGCTCATCCCTGAAAAGCTGGAGTTATTAGCCCATTCTAGGATGTCACAATTCTGATAGTGTTGTGATATTAATTAAGTTTATAAGTGTTGTTACACTCCCTTGGCCCAAATCCAGGGCAGGGTTTTTTTTTTAACTCTTGGGATGGGGGACAGCGGCCCTAAATCTGGGTCAGTCCAGGCAAAACCAGGACATCGGGTCACCCTATAAAAACATGATGGATTGCCGGTTTTAATCGACTCACAATCACTAGCATTTCTCTGGGCAACCTTATATACCACTCTTTGGTGGCATTACCAAGACTAGTTTGCAACTGGCCAGCCCCGTTCTGTAATGGGGCAGAAGCTACAAAAATGATGGCATGGAAGGCTGCCAAGAGCAAATATAGTGGTGAGGATTATTCAAAGCTTTTCATCCATCACTTTCACAGTGCAAAAAGGTCAACCATATGGAAGAAGGCGTGCTGTATAACGCCGGGTTATTTTATTTTTTTATTAAAATGTTTTATTGGCTTAAAAAAGAACATAGAAATCAAGAACAAATACATGTTACATGATCCTGTTCATTAAAAAAAACCTGTAACATTAATAAATCCATCCAAATCCGTTATATTGCATTTTGATATAACTCTGCTCTTCACTCCTAAATTACTTATCAACCCTATTTTTACACCTATCCTAAAAAAGGCAAATCCACAGAATAAATAATTTGAATATAATGTGCAAGGTACCTCAGTTGATTGATGCACCTGCAACAGAAAACTGTGTGAAACCCATGGGTCACAACGTTGTACCGTGCATGTGCCGCAAACTAACTAATCCTTCTGAGGCCGATCCAATCAGCATCATTGAGTTGGCTCATGAGCTCCTGCCTGGGAAGGCACAGTCAAGCAGCAAACGGAGCTTCTATGGTCTTGTGCCCAACTGGATATTTCTCCCGTCCCCCAACAGGCAGTAGGCAGCTCCTGCATGTCCTGGATGGTGGGCAGCTGGTAGAAACAGTAAATCAATGTGTGGAAGGTAACAAGGCTGAGATGGTTCAGCAGACCCATGCATGAACCTCTTTTCTTCTCTTCTTCCTCCTCAACACCCCACTAACAAACTATCAGATGGAGACCCCATGGTCACTGCCCTACTCTGATGGTTGGTGCCACGAATTAACCATGCTGGCAGACTCCTTGCACAGTGAAAGACAAGGAATGCCCCCCACCCCACCAACCAAACATTGTAGTATTACATTAACTTTTCTGTTATGTTAGGAGGGTACCATAGTTCACAAGTGATGGTGTAATGACCAATGATCGAGCCATCAGTTGCTCTTTATACAAATAATAAACATCACACCCCTACGATATTGATCGGAATTGGTGCAGTATAAACTTACAACATACTTCGAACAAAACATATTACCCCATGTAAAGTGAGGCTTTTTGCATAGTTCACAATTGGCAGATCACTGTGTGAATACAATTTTGGCAGGATCACATGGCTCAGTCGAACAGAGAAGACTTGTTGCAAGCCCAGATTTTATGTTTGCAGGGTTTGCAAATCTGTGTGCTTCAGTCTGCACATTTTCCTGTTGCAGTATTAATTATCCTTGGTAACGGATGGCTGGTAGGCAATTTTGGCCTTTGTGGCGCACATCATCCTGTATTGTGGAGCATTGATCGTTTTCCTTTCCCAGTACAAAATACAGAACCTGCATGTACCAGAATGCAATCCGGTGGGAGCCTAAAAGCCTAGACTCACAGAACACCTGACATGGGCCAAAATTAGATGTTTTTAATATGTATGTGTGACAAAACCATCTGCTGGTGGCATTTCAAACTTTGAAATAGCAGCAGCAGATGTGTTTTGTCACACTGTCTTATTGATATGGATGATGTGAAAACAAGTTACATTTTCCCAGAAAAAGCTAGACATACAGTAAAAAAAAGAAATCAATTGGTGGTTTTCAGTTCGAGAATATTGTTTTACTTATTAACAGTCTATTCCTTTACAGGAGTTGCAATTGTGTGCATTTGTGTTCTGCACAGATTCAACCAACTGACCACAAAAATGGACACTTAATTCCACCACAAACCTTTGTCCAAATAAAGATGCCGCTAATCCATAAAACCTCAAATCAGGGCACACTTTGCTCTGCCAAATATGTTTCACTGGTAAACAAAGATGTATTTCAAAATATAGAAAATTGTTATTCTGTGAGCTTCTAAATGCTGCAGGTTGCACTAAATATGCCCTGTGTGTTTCCATGCCACACATTAAATCATCAGGCTTTGCACACTGGTCCTGGCAATAACCCCCACTGCCCCATCACAAAAGAAACTTTAGGGACAGTACATTCAAGCACGAGCCACCTTAAGAAGCTTCCATTTCTTTAGAGAAGTAGAAATATGAGTTCTACTTGAAGTAACACTGTGTGACAGCAGGTGGGAAGGCAATGACCAACACAGCTGATGACTCTGCCTTTGTCTGCTCTCAGCCAACAGGCCAGAGGAAGCAAAGAACATTTTATCTTAAGAAGTTTTGCATGCCGGTGCTTCTCGATCCATAGATTGCCATATTCAAAGGGGCCTCACCCCCACCACCCTCCTTTATTTTGCAGGTCTGGCCTGAAAACCTCCATCCCCGCAGCGTCACTGATTAAAAGTATAATTCAATGCAATGGGATGTATTTTTTAACTCATGGGCTGCTGTGAATTATAATTTTTTTAATTTTAGAATACACACTTTAAAATTATGGAGCTATGAAGACTGTCCTATGATCAGCCAGCGTCCCTCACATACTATTGCAAGGTACCTGGCCTAATGATATTCAAGGATCCTCCCCTGGTCAGAGCTGCACCCATCAACTCTGACAAGAAACGAGCTCTTCTGAACAACCTGTGCTATGGTTCTTAAAGTAAAGATGCCCTGCCTGCTTTCCGTGCTGTCAGCGCAGTGTGACCGAGCCCAGCCTACTGGGCCCACAAAGGACCTTTTAAATTGGAGGGGAGCAGAACCATGCATAGATACACAACCTTTTCATCTATGTTGCATTCAGTAGAAGTGTGGCAAGTTATTGCCTTACTAGAAACAACCAACCCCAACATTTTCAGACTTTCCATTGTCGAGTAATAAGGAGGGCTAGCGCTAGCTGTGAGGGTTGTAGATAAGGGGCACTTGAAACTAACCAAACCTCTGGCCTCAATTACCTATCCAGGATCACACTCACACCCACCAAGATAAAGCAACCTGGAAATAGCTTTACCCTGGATGTAATAGGCACATACTGCCTGCCATAGCTGGTAAGCTCCTATTTCTAGGGACAATGAAGTGAGACCTCTTGTCTACTGTGTGGATTCCCCTTGCTTCAAAGTGCCTAGAAGTCTCCAACTAAAGTCCTGAATGTCCTGGACGTTAGAGGGGATTTTTTTGGAACAAGCTAATGTGGTCTATGTAATAGCAGTGCCCTTTGACTTGCGTGCTCCCTGCCAAGTGCCTCAGTGGTTCAAGAGGAGGATGACTCAAAACCAAAGTCGTCCAAGGTGGAGTTTTCTGCCTTAGCCCCAGAGGGCAGTCAACATCTTCTCTTCTCCCCCACTACTCCTACTCCCTATTATACCCTCTCCTTGACTCCAGACAAACCTACTCTCCTTTAAAATCTACCACCGGCCACTACACATACAAATCTCCCACAGACAGCTGCCGCTGGTCTGGTCTGGTCAATCCCACTCAAACAATAATGGAGTGATGACTCTGCTGTCCTCTTCATTCTTATCGCACTTTCCCACATTAGGGAATAAATATACCCAAAGCTGTTTAGCCTGCGATCTTGTGTCCTCCCATTCAGATAACATATTCTCAAGTATCTGTGCCAAACCTATAGACCCATACCACCACACAGGACCTGGGTACTCATCAACACAACAGGATGTGCGTCTGGCTCTCCTGCTATCTCACTAACAACCCACATCCCTCTTCTTTAAGAGCCTTCCACAGCGAGGCCAACGCAAATGGCATAAGAGCGCTATACAAGAAGACTTTACCTTATATTACCCAATTGAAAAAAAAATGCCTCTGTAGGATGGGTAGAATGAATTTCTGGTGTGCGTAAACTCTATATACATTTCAGCCCACGCTTTAGATATAGCGGATACCATAACCTCCAACGAATTGGACTTTCTGGCCATAACGGAAACCTGGCTCCATGTCGCCTCAGGCCAGCCCTTGCTCATGCCATTCCAGATGTATTTTCCATAAATCGACTTGACAGAGAAGGAGGGAAAGGTGGCAGTATATCCTTTCCAACACACCCTGCGCATGGATGGACCACCACCTTATCACATTTACCATCAAAAAAGACAACCTGCTTGACCAGCAAATGCCCATTGCTCCACCAACATGCACGAGAAACAATCAAAACATAACAGTGGAGAAATGACTTCCTTTACTACAGCGGATCATTGAAGTCACGCCTACCAACTCTGACCCCACGGCCTAGTAGACCTATATAACCGTACCGTACCCTGCTCAATGCTAGCAATACCATAGCACCACTCAAAATGCGCAAATCCATACCCTGTGCGCATCTAAATTCATGGTTTACCCCTGAACTAAAAACCCTACGCAAGAACAAGAGAAATGCAGAATCTTCTTGGAAAAACTCCCCTTCAGCCACTAACAAGAACACATTTTTAATAGCATCCAATAACTATAAAGAAGCTATTGTCCAGACAAAAAAAAAAACACCTATAATGAACGTATCAGCAAAGCTAAATCTAGTATGAAAGAGCTTTTTAATATTCTAAGAGAGCTAGAACCCCCCTCTGCTTTACCAGACACCTGTATTAAAGACACCACATGATGTACTAACATTCAGCAGGCCTCACTCCACAAAATATCAATGTTACAAACTAAAATAAAGGACAAAAAACTCAGTCTCCTCCCCGACACAGCTCAGCCTCTACCACCAAGTAAAACGCCCAACACGTATGAAATGTTCAACTTCTAACCCCTCTCCATTAAAGAGGTTGAGGGCATAATCTCAAAGCTGAAACCGTCAAGCTGCCAGGGAGACATTTGCCCGTCACCCATCATCAAGGATGCAGCGAAGCACCTGGCACCCTTTATCACAATGCTTATTAATGGCTCATTTGAATCAAGTATAGTTCCAATCAATTTGAAAGACGCTTGGGTTAGGGGGCGTGGCTTGGACGCCATGTGAAAGGACGTGCCTGAACGGGAGCTCCCGTTGATCCGAACATTATCCGGCCGAATCCGCGCAACGGCCGCTACGATGTGGCATAGACGGTGATGACTGTAAATGCGAAGCTCGGCTGCACATGTGGATGCATTCTCATACGGGATCGTGCAGCGCTTGTGTACTCGGGAGCCGTGTGAAGATTTGGGGCCGGAGCTTCGCCGACAGACAAAATGGCTGCCGTCGCTTGATGTTGGGACAAAGGATCGGGGACCGGGATTCTGGAGGCGATTCCCTCAGTTCGCGTTCAGCGCGATCCAGCGAGAGCAAGCCTGACTGGAGGTAGCCGAAACTGTGTGGCGACGGGGGGACATAGTGCCCCCAGGCCTGGGGCCTAAGCGAGATCGAAGGGACGCTCCTGATCGAAGATATGTCGAGCAAGCTCCTGAGGGCGAAGAATAAACAGCCCACGCTCGACGAATTTGCCAAGACATCGCCTGGCACCGAGGGGACCAGGAGCAAAGAGAAGGCCCAGCCCAAGGAGATGGCCGCAGGAGGAACGAACCAGGAGGTCCTGGCGGCGATCGCAGATCTGAAGGCGACATGGGAGACCAAACTCCAACTTGCGGTGGCCGAACTGAAAACTGCGATGGAACTTCAGGTCGGGGCGGTACAGGAGGACGTGAACCTCCTGAGGCAAGATGTGCGAACCCTGGCCGAGCGCACAGAGACCCTGGAGAAGGAGATGGGCCCGACTGTGGCGGAAGGCACCGCGCACAAACGAGAGATCCATGCCCTGGTGCAGAGGGTAGGCAACCTGGAAAGCAGGGCTGAAGAGGCAGAAGGTCGGGCCCGCAGAAACAACATCCGGATTGTGGGCCTACCGGAGGGAGCTGAGGGCCAGAATCCCACAGATTTTATTGAGACTTTGCTGCTGCAGGAGATCACCGGAGGTGCCCTAACGCAGGGATTTGCAGTGGAGAGGGCACATAGGGCCCTGATCAGGAGGCCACCGCCGGGTAATCCGCCCAGGCCCGTGATCGCCAAGATCCTCAACTACAAAGACCGGGAGAAGATTCTGGAACATTTTCGTAAAGGGGGCACCATACGGCGAGGGGAGGCAACCATCACTGCTTACCCCGACTACACTCTACAAGTGCAGCGCAGTCGGATGAACTTTGGGGCGGTCAAAAGGCACCTGCGGACGGCCGGTTTCAAGTATATGTTACTCTACCCAGCCAAACTTAAGGTCTTCTTCAAGGCCAAGACGCTGTTTTTCGACACCCCTGAGGAGGCCATGGAATGGCTCGATGCGCAGAACTGCCCTCAGGAGCCTGACGAGCAGATGGCGGACGGAGCAGGGAGAGTTAAGTGAAATAGTGGGCCCGGCGGACTTTGAACATTTGGACTGGAATATAGTCTTTGCCACTTTGTGATGGGGATGCACTTTTTAACTGTTTCGAACATGGTCCGCGAGCGCGGATATAAATGTGTAGGGGGCATCCGAGGGCCGTTTTATTCGTACCCCAGTGTGTGGTTAGGTTAGTCACTGTGTGGGGTGTGACACCCTGTCGGGTTCTCTACACGGGCTTCCGAAGAGAACCGAACACGGGGATGCCTGAGATCCAGGGATGGAGCTGGGCAGTTGGTTGGGTTAGGGGGGTGGGGGGTGTTAGTTGTTATGTGAGCCTGGGGAAGAAACTGAGAAGGGATGTAGTCGGGACTGGGGGGAGGCGATCAGACCAGAGGGGGAAGCGGGAGCTACGGATAAATCATGGGAGACCTTAAGGTATTGACATGGAATGTTAGAGGGTTGAATAGCTACCTGAAGCGTAATAAGGTCATGTTGTATTTGAAGAGGCAGAGGATAGACGTGGCCCTGTTACAGGAGACGCATTTGACACGGGATAAACTTGAAATGGTGCGGAGAAAATGGAGGGGGACAGTGGTTGGATCCACATTCTCTGCGTATGCCAGGGGTGTGCTGGTTTGGGTTGCACCACATGTCCCGTTCAAGCTCTTGGGGGAGGTTGTGGAGTCGGACGGGCGGCTGGCCATGGTTCGGGGGATTGTGGAAGGTAGATGTGTCAGTATCATAAACACTTATGCGCCCAACCAGGACACAGCGACTTACTTTAAGACACTGTGCGCGAGACTCGGTGAAGGGATGGGGAGCGCAGTAATCTGGGGTGGAGACTTTAATTGTGTGCTTAACCCCAGGGAGGACAGGTCGGATGACAAAATGGTTAGGCCCAGCCCAGCGGCCAAGGTGTTGCAGTCGCTGCTAACGGATCTAGGCCTGGTAGACGTGTGGAGAGCGAGACACCCGGGTGGGAGGCAGTATTCGCACTATTCGGCTCCGCACCAACTGCACACGAGGCTCGACTACTTTTTTGCCACTCCAGACATTCTTACGGAGTGTGAACAGATTGACTACAGGGCGAGGGTCCTCTCGGACCACTCGCCCCTAATCATGCATTGGCGGCTGTGCCCCCCACGTGCACGGATTCCAACATGGCGCCTTCGGGCGGAAGCGCTACGGGATCCGGTATTCAAGGAGGACATGAGGGAGGAGATAGTCGCGTACTTTGAGTCGAACACAGGGAGTGTCAAGTCGGCTGGTACTTTGTGGGAGGCTTTTAAGGTGGTGATGAGGGGAGTTGCTATCGCGAAGTCCAAGGGATTAATGGGCGGAATCCTGACCGACCTGCGAGAGGCCGAGATCGAGCTGGAAAAAGAATTGGAGAAGGGTGGGATCGGTATGGAAGTAGTTACTGAGCTGCAGCAGCGGTGCTCTGGGCATTGGGACAGACTTTGTAACCTGAATTATACGAAGTACATTGAGAGGTTGCATGCGGGTGGGGACAAGACAGGCAGGCTCCTCGCTTGGCTATATAAGAGCGAAACCCCTAGGGCTCCGATCCGATCGGTCATCACCGAAGGGGGTGCGGAGATCGATACGCAAGAAGGGGTGAATGGGGCATTCGCAGAATACTATCAAACATTGTATGAAGATCGAGAAGGGGGGAGCCGAGAGGAGATAGATGAAGTACTCGGGGATATAGGCCTGCCTAGAATCAGCGATGAAGAGCGAGAGGAGATGGATGCTCCGATCACTCTGGAAGAGCTCAGAGAGATAGTGCGACAGCTGCCCACTTGCAAGGCCCTGGGGGCGGACGGGTTCCCCAGCGAGTTTTATAAGGCGTATGGGGAGGAGGTACTCCCACCCATGCTGGACATGTTTAATGAGGCGTTTGAGCTGGGACAGCTACCAGAATCACTCAGGGAAGCGGTCATAGTGCCACTCCCCAAGCACAATACACCGGGACACGGTTGCGGCTCCTATCGACCCTTGTCGATGCTGAACCAGGACAGCAAGATTCTAACAGCTGTCTTGGCGGCTAGAATGAGGAGAGTGATAGGCAAGCTGATTCACCCTGACCAGACGGGCTATGTCCCGGACAGGAACATTACCCACAACCATAGACGCCTACACAGAGTGGTCGAATGGGGATGTAGCAAAGACGGTGAAATGGCGATAGTGGCGCTGGATGTGGTCAAGGCGTTCGACTCTGTTCATTGGCCGTGGCTGTTGGCGGCACTGGATCACTTCGGAATGGGGCCAGGGTACAGGAGGTGGGCCGAATTATTATATAGCGCGCCTCTAGCCAGAGTTCGTACGGGGGCAGTAGTGTCGGATAGGTGGCAGTTAGGTAGAGGCACCAGGCAGGGATGTCCTTGGTCCCCAATGTTGTACATCCTGGCCCTTGAGCCCTTGGCAATTTACCTCCGGCAACAGTATGACCCGGTGGGCATAGGGGTGGGGGGGGGAGAGCCATCTGATATCCCTGTATGCCGACGATATGCTGTTGTACCTCCAATACCCTGAAGAGAACTTGCAATATGTCTTGGAGGTGATGGAGAGGTTTGCTTGGCTTTCTGGCATAGCGGTCAACCCTCGTAAATCCACTCTGTTCCCGCTGGGCGGCTATGTGGGGATACCGGCTGAGAGGTTGCCAGTATTGCGAATCCCATGGGCGACAAGCACCTTTCGGTACCTTGGCATAGACGTATACCACACGACCGGGGAGGAACACAGGCACAATACTGAATTGGCAGTGGGGAGGATCGAGAAGTGCATGAGGTTTTGGGAGAAATTACCCTTAGCGATGATGGGCCGGGGTGCTATGCTTAAGATGGTCGTGCTACCTAGGCTGCTGCATTATTTCAATAATATTCCATACATGATACCCAAGGGGTTTTTTGCTAGACTACATAGGGTATGTAGAGATTTCTTGTGGCAGGGCACGCGTAACAGGGTCGCATTGTGGAAATTGCAGAAGGCTTATGAGAAAGGCGGCGTGAGGCTGCCGAACTTTGAGGCCTACTACGTGGCAGCGCAGCTGCAGTACGTGGCCAAGTGGCTTTCGGACGACGAAACCCTGGAACATAGACTGTTGGGAAAGGACTGCTCCCCCTTCTACCTGCGAGAGATTATTTGGGTAACCGGCACGTGGATGAGGGGGCGTCCTAAGATGCTAGCGTTGGGCAGGAACATGTGGCGAAGAGCCTGCCGGATGATGGGGGATCCACTGCCGTGCATGCCGCAGCTGCCGCTGGTGGCCTTGGCAAGGGAAGACGGACAGTTTAGGGCCATCCTGCGAACATACTGGGAGTCAGTGGGGCTGGTCACTTTGGGTGACATTTGGCAGGATGGGGCCTTGGCGGAGTTCGCAGATCTAGAGGCGGGGGCGGGGCTGCATGCGGGGCAATACATGACGTTCCACAGAGTGGTCAGGGAGGTCCGGAGCACTTGGCCCGAGACCGTATTGGCTGACGAGCCGGATGCGACGCTGGAGATTATGTACGACGCATCCGAGGGCGGGCATGAGGTCTCCAGGCTGTACGAGATGCTGATGGCAAAGGGTGGGAAGGATTTGGGGTACCTGAGGTTGGAATGGGAAACAGAGATGGGGGCCCCGATGGCGGATGGGCAGTGGGAGCGCGCCCTGGGGTACCACAAAAAAGTATCGAGGAATGCCAGGTTTAAACAGATACAACTATATATCACGCATAGGGCATACATGACCCCCCTGAGAATTTCCAAATTTCGAGGCGCTGGGCGCCAGGCGTGTCCCAAGTGTAACACAGAGAACGCTGATATGATTCACATGTTCTGGGCCTGCCCTGTGATTGCAACCTACTGGAGTGAAGTGGCGCAGAAGCTGGCAGGGAGGGGCATTGTACTTAAGATAGATTCGGCCTGGGCCTGTTTGCTTGGAGGGTACCCCAGGGCGCGCAAGCTTCGGCACGTGGAGAAGCTTAAAGATTTGGCTTATGTACTTGCCAAACGCAGAATAGCCATGGGATGGAAGAATTGTCAGAGGCCACGGGTGGAGGCATGGTGGCGTGACCTCCAGAAATGGGCTGCCGCCGAGACGACAGCATGGTGGGAGGCCAGCAGGGCGGGAGGGGAGGAAGAGGTGAGCTCCCTCACGGCATGGAAGGTGCTATTGGCTGAACTGTTTAGTACGGGGTCGACCTCGGCTGGATCTGAGAGCGACGGAACCCCACCACACGGAACGGACAATGATGGTGGACACCCTACAGGCTCATAGGGGGGAGGGAAGGGGATTGTTAAGTTAATTCTGTTCTGTTTTTTCTTTCTTTTCTTTTTCATATTTGTTGTTTGGCCTTTGTTGTGGCTTGATGTGTTCTATTTATGTTCTGTTGCACTGTGTGGTCGTTATAAAATAAAATACATTTAAAAAAAAAAAAAAAAGACGCTTGGGTTCTGCCCCTCCTAAAAAAAAAATTAAAAAAAATCACGTTAGACCCAAACATCCCTACTAACTACAGGCCTATTACAACAGTGCCATTTATTTTAAAAATCTCGGACCGAGCAGCCCACCTGCAGATCCAGAACCATCTAGAAAATCACAAACTCCTGGGCCACAGGTAATCAGTTTTCTGACCAAAACACAGTACGGAAACAGCCCTGATTGGCCTGAAGACTCAAATGGACAATTTATTGGACAATGGCAAACTCACCCTCTTACAACTATTGGATCTCTCGGCTGCATTTGACTTGGTTAATCACAAAGTCTTATGTAACCACCTCTCATCAGCAGCCCTCTTCTCCAACAAAGCAAACACCTGGATTCAATCCTTTCTAAATAATAGATCCATGAGGATCTTTTCACCATCAGCCTCAGCCGATCCAGCTCCAGTCACATGCGGAGTCCCCCAGGGATCCTGTGTTTCACCAACACTATATAACATGTTTACAAAACCTCTGTTCGACGACCTTGAGCATTTGGGTGTCATCTACACTAACTTTGCAGATGATACCCAAATACTCATCCCTATCACCAGTGACTACATCAAAGACACTAAAGTCCTATATGACATCTAACTCATTATACAAGCCTGGATGGCTAAACATGGACTATGCCTCAACGACAACTAGACAGAGCTACTCTTATTAGGCTCCCAATCCAGACTCAACAAACTTGACGGACAATACTCGACTTTCAACATTGACGGCAATAACATAATGGTATCCAAGGATGTCAAAACTCTAGGTATTTACCTAGACTCCTTGCTTACCATGACCAAACAAATCAAAGCAATAGCCTCCTCCACTGCCTACACCTGTAAGTTAATTAACGCATGTACACCAGTTCTCTCCACACCTAACTGTACTTCCAGAGCCCTAGTTCGCTGAAAAATTGACTATTGTAATGCACTCTACCTTAACAAGCTGCAAGTAATCCAAAACTGTGCCCTCAGATCAGCATTAAACCTCCCAAGGTCTCAACATATTTCGGATATAAGACGGAACACCCAGTGGCTTTCTGTCAACCAAAGGATAGAGTACAAAACGCTATCACTTACACATAAGTGCCATGCTAACCTGTCGCCTAGCTATCTGGCAGACAACTTCACCTGAAACACTACAGCACGTCTCACGAGATCTACCCAAGCTCACTGCTTAAAGATCCCCAGGTTTAAGCACCAGAAAGTTGGAGGGAGTAGCTTCCCAGTGTTAGCCGCTAAAATGTGGAACACCCTACCACATACCTTAAGAACTGAACCCTCCTTCCATCTATTCAGAAAAAACTCTAAAACATGGCTTCTCTCGCAAGAAGCCTAAGAATCACATGACTATACTCACTAATTTTACCTCTGCTCCGTTTGGCTGCAATAATCTAACTATAATAAATGCATCATATGTATATGTAAGTATTGCGTCTTCTAGCATCTATACCTGTAAGTAATGTGCCCAGATGCCCCAGGGCTCGGTGCGCTATATAAATAAATAAACAAACAAACATAGGCGGACCTATGAGGAAAAGAATGTGCATGAGTTTCTCTGTACTTCAATGCGTGGATTTGGAAGAACTTTGCTGTTTATCATTTCAACACTAAGAGAGAGCGGTCATTTCATACCATTTTAACCAATACGGACTTGCTTCAACCCAACCCTGAGGGAAAGAAGAAATTACTTTTCTTGACTAATGTCCTTTCCGTTGGACATTATCTCCCAACTATAGGTTCCTTTTCTTCATAACTCCAGGTATGACTTAGCTGGTATATGTATGGACCAGCTTGTGCCACATCCGTCAATTAAATGCAATTTCCCATCCTCCACTGAGGCTAAAGGGAACATAGAGGGAAAGCGAACAACAAAGGTTGAGAGAAATCCTATAATTTCAAATTGTTGATAAGTGGCAGGTGATGAGGAATCCACATGCATAAGCCTGTATCCCACATAAAGATTATTACCAAAGGTAAGAAATTTGTTCTCATCATGGATACCTTCCTCCCACAGATGCATCATCTTTTGAAACATCCACAATGCAGTACCATATTCAGGATGACAGACTGGGAAACCAAAACCATACATTATACATTGCTGTAAAATTGACTGTCCAAAACAGGCATGCTGCCTCAAACTAGGCCAAGCAGTAGCACTTGGCAAAAGTATGCAGAGACAGCCAAGCGTCAGCTGGACAGATGGCCAGCTAGGTAGCATCCATCTGCAAGGCTGAAGTAGCCAACTGGAACCTGATTGAATGGGCCCCAGGCCTTCCGGATGCTCTTTGTTTGCCAGCTCATTTCACGTATTGATGTACGTGAGAATGCAGCAGTAGGCAATGTTTTTGATAATGGCCTTACCGAGGGCCAGCAAATTCAACAAACAGCTGATTCTGAACTTGGTACTCTCTGTGCTGAGGGACGTAAAGGCTAGAGGTAAAGAACTATCTGTTTTCTGTCTGAAGCAGGTGGCGGATGGGAAGCCTTCAAAAGAAGTATTATCCCGAGAGACCTGAATCTCAGAGACCCCCATTTGGAGAAAGCCGGCTCATGTCAGTCTGAGTTTCCTTGTCATTTGAGGGCACCAGAAAAGTAGGTTCTGCGCAGAGTCCCTGAAGTTCACTCGCACAGAGTGCAAAAGTCATTGCTGTCAGTAAAATGATTTTGATTGTTATGAACCAAACAGGCCAACAATGCATAGGCTCAAAAGTAGTCATCAACACAGAGTACTCAACAGCTTCAAAGCAAAGGAGATACAATAACTTTCAGAAACAACCTGTCAGTCCGAATCAGAGGGTAAGACCCTGGTTCCAGGATCCTCGTTATATTTTAGGTAAGTAGCACGAATAGCACATAGCATTGGACTTATGTGTGCCACTTATGGCAGAAGATGACAAAGAACCCGAAAAAATGGCTTTGGGCACAAGGATAGTTTGAGACTCTTAGCAAAGAACCAACTGGAAATGTTTTTCCACCTAAAAGAATAAATTGCCTCAGAGTCTCAGCCAGGCTTGAAGACTATGGCCCCCAGTTTCTGAAACAGGTCTCTCCTTATAGGTCGCAACATGTCCTTTTCACCCAGTCAAAAGCTACAAGGATCATGGTCAACCTGTACCATTGCACCTTACACAGGACAAGAGAAATTAAAGGAACATGCAGGATTACATACTCAAGGTCCAAGTGCCCGCCTAAAACCAGAGCATCCCTGAGAGACCCTCTCAGTGTACAGAACAGGAGACACGGCTAGTCCTGATTTGATATGTACACGTTGACAAGAGGATGCCCCCATGTTGCAGCTATGGTCTCTGCTGCTCCCTGATGCAACCCAAACTGATTGGAAGACCCCTGTCCCCTCTGGGCATGTGTGAGGATGTTCTCCAGAGCAAGATAGACATGGCATGTCTCCACAGGAAGAGGGAGGTCACACAGCTGCTCTAGTTAAGGTAATGCATCTCAGCGGTATTGTAATGGAAAAAGTAGCAAGAGTGAATTTGTAAAACCTTAGCTCAAAGAGTTGATGTGGACATCTCCCTCATGATCATTTCAGTGGCTACTGACTAAAATGTCACACAGGTGGGCTTCTATGCTGAAAGCAGAGGCATCAATCACCAGAGTCACTTGAGCAATTTTATTTATTTATTTATATATGTATACTGTGCTGAAAGCCTGCAGGCATCAGAGAGCAAAACATACAAGAAATACACAGGGAAAAAAATCAACAGGCTAGCCTAACCTGTCTGAACTAACTCAAATCAAGTTAACAAATCTGTGCTAAGTTAGTCAGGCATATGTGCAGAACATACAGAGCTGGAGGGCTTAGTTCAAAACAATTCTCGTTTGTAACGAACCCCACCACTTCACTGACGACGAGGATGCAATTGCTGACAAATTGGTTCCCTGCAATGTAGATTGGACTGAGAGACACACTAGAATAGATCTCAGTGCATCCCGGCAAGAACATTAACAAGACTGGCCTCATCTACCAAAATTTGACTTTTTGAATATCACAGAGAACTTTAATCAGTGGTGAAACACAGACGTCATTCTGAGGTATAAAATAACCATCTCTGATGATATCGCTTTGATCAAGTTATCAAGGTGGGCCGTGAGGATAGCTCTGGGGTTCCATGCAAAGCACCGAGCAGCATGGGTTCGATATCCTGGTCCTGCAATTAGAGGCTGGAGTCCAGCATGAAGCATGTTATAAAACAACAACTTCATTTAACTTTATGGAAAGACATGCATGCTTTCTTCATCAGTTAGGTCGCCACTACTTTTGCAATCTTTGTGAAGACTTGTAGAGCCGATATTAAGCCACATGGTAAACCGCGAGGTAAACTGGCGGAATGTTCCTCCCACAGTGAATGTGCCTTACATGGACGGGTATACATAGCATCTCGAACCAGTAACTTTCTGATAGAGCTTGAAGAATCCGAGCCAATATCAACAACTTGAACTTACTTTTCCTTTTTCTTGAATTCATTCAGCTTGCAAAGGCATAGTATATGCTGCAGACCACTCCTCTTCTAGGTGTCTAGAAAGTACCTTGGAAATCAGTCCTTCCCGAACTTCGGAGTTGAAACCAACTCAATGGGGCCTTTGCAGAGAAGTTCTGCAACCTCCTAGGACAAAATGTGCCCCTGAGTGGATGGGTGAGAGAAAGTTAATAGAAAACTGGAAGGATGGTCATTCCAGGAATGGGAGGAATTACCCAGATGCAATTATCTTGCCCAGAGTAACCTCCTCCCAGTCAATCTTGAACAACTGAATCCTGTCCCACACAGGCACCTCTTCTCATTAGCAGGGGTTGGGGCCATGTGGACCAGGAGCACAGCATTACCAATTGATAAGAATCCTGTGGGTGGAACCTCTGCCCCTGCATGTATGAAACTGCTGCCATTGCTGAAGTAACTTCTAATTCCTCGTGTTGAGAAATGGCTGCATGGGGCACTAGAATGATAACAAGGATATGCAATGTATATAATCCGATCGGGATACCACACTCACCACTGGGTTTATTGCCGAAGCAAGAGTGTGGGCAATACTGCCTCCTTCACAATGGCTCTTTGGGGAATGATGCCATCAGCCAGGAAATATGCCTCATTAGAACATGCCATAGTGAAGATTATGGCCATAGGGCTTTGGGCACTGATGGCAATGGCAGATGTAGAGGCAGCTTGTACACTATTAAAGATTCACCGAGGTTTTGTTTGTTGGATTTTCACTTGGAAGGGCATTAATATTAGGACATACACGTGTCAATGGGTTGCTCTGTGTATTGTGCACAGTTAATAAGGAAGGTATCTGAGCCAAAACAGGTATTGCATTACCTTGAACACCAAATTCAGACAAGTGTTAACCAATGTATCACCAATTTGTGCAATCAGTAAGCGAGTTAGGAGTTACCCTGCACACAACAAGAAGGCAGGGCTAGAAACGAGGCTAACGTCCCTGGGAATAGAGCTAGATTCTGTGGAAGCGGTTAGCAGACTAATGGGAGGATAGAGTGCAAGCATTTGGGACCTTATCTGACATGTGCATCACTTGCTGGTGTTGGGAGGTCAGCGGAATGTTTGTATTGAGGGAATATGCCCTGAGGCAGCAGGCCGACCCTGAAGGTAACGGGCCGCCACCCAAGTTAAGGGCCTGAGTGCAGCAAGAGTCCCTTAATGAGGGCAGCGGTGCCATTACCAAAAGGGTCGGCCCGCCGCTGCCAGGGACATATTGCCATTAGCACCCATGTAGCTTTCTATACCAGTGCTGAAGTATTTTTTTTTCAAATCATTTTAAAAAAAAGAAACGTACCTTTCCTGTAGCCACGACCGGGCCGCACAATACTACTGAAAGCCGCAGTCCGTTTTCATGTTGATGACTACGGACTGTGGAACAACAACAACAATGCGGGGCCCAGTGCTGCGCAGGAAAGGTACGTTACGTGTTTTTTTTTTTATTTAATGGGAAAACAAGTCACCATTAGCACCCGTGTACGAACCTACACTGGTGCTAAGGTGAGTGGGAAGGGGTAGCGGGGAAGGCAAGGGAAGCACCCGACCCTTAAAGTGCTCAGAACGCAGGCTTACCTTTGTGAGTATAGCCCGCGCTCTGAGAATTTTCATTGCCTCCAGGCGCCACCCAGGGTGCTAATGTACCAATGGAACGCCCCTTCTCAAGGTCGAGTCGGGTCGAGGCACAATCCATAACAGGTTGTAAGACAAGCACCATAGGATGTGCCTGGTCAGCTGACGTAGAGAGGGATCTCCGCATTTGGCCTGATTTCCATGCAGACTTCCATAGGACATTGGTTTGGTCAGCTCCATCCAGATTCAATAGAGGGTTACGCCAGTACACGTATGCAGAAGGTAGTGGCAGTTTTAGATCAAAACCGGAGTACAAGTGGTTTATGCAGCTATGGCGGGTGAATGGTACACGATTGGCGTAGGGAGGAATGTGGCATTCTTGTAATTTCCATGCCTTTGGTGGCAGCTTAGTGGCCAGCCCACCCACATTTAATTGTGCCATTGCTTCCCTGAAAGACATTCTGGATCCTAATTCACAGAGCGTTTTCCAATGGGGATTTGCCATTATCAAACGCTTCTGTGTGTGAATTAGGCCCCCTGTCTTATGAGACATCGTTCAGGGCATTTGATGTCTTTTATGAAGAGGGGATATCCCTAGTTTCCTTTAAAGGCCAGTTTGGAGTACATTGGTCATTCACACAGTACCAGGAAGACACTGTCCTTCGCTACAACCAATTTGGCTGTGGTATCTTTCTTTGCTAGGTTGAGTGCGCCATTGAATAGCCATTCCTTTGTAAGGAGGGCACCCAGTGTGTGGTGAAACGTAAGCATGGTGCATCCATATAACCAGAGATGCTTGGATGCTCAAAAATTGCCTGGAATAGCAGACACCCTTGTCAACATCTTTCATGATAGGTTGGAGTTCCTCTGGTTTGGGGCAGCATTCTCTTCAGCGTAGTAGGGGGCATTCAGGAATGGGAAATTGGTTGTAAGGATGATTAATAAGAGGGAGGGTCTATTAGGGCAGGATGCACACGCGCAATGGGGGATGTTTGAGATCATATGGCGCAAATCAAGAACGTATCTGTAAGTAAAGAAGGTATTGATTAGATTACATCAGGCTGCCGGCTGGCTGATTTGTCCATACGTGGCTGTAACAGAATGTGTAGCGATAAGACTGAGAACTATCGCGGCACCATTGATGGTACACCAGGATGATTAATCACGGTCGCGCTTCCAATTGAACAGGGTCCCTATTATGTCGCTAAAGGCTGCTAGTTTACGATGGAGAGGTTTCTGATCACATGTATTTTAGTTGGGGTGGCCACATCTGCCGTGAGTATAGAATCAGAGACGGAGCACAAAGAACATAGGTTGATGGAGATCAAACTGTTATCAGAATTTCACAAGGTCTGAGGTAGCGCAGATGAAGTGAGGACAACAATTTGGAGATTGTGCACAGGTTGAGTGATGGTTTTAACATGTTTATGTTACTGCTTTTAGACGAGGGCACACTGATGTGTGATATGGATGATTGGGTCTTCCTTCATAAAGTGAGCAACATACAATATAATATGCAAAGCTGTGGGGATATGCAAAAGGAGAGTCTGAGGCATTGCCCTCTTTTGGACGGTTTGTGTAGGAAAGTGGCCTTACCAACTGCTGGTGGCAGTATTGGAGGATTGTGTAGAAAGGTGGCTACCAGTACCAGATCTGGTCATTGCGCATCTGGGGTGTACCGGTTTGAGATTGCTAGAGCGGCAGCATCAATGTGGGAACCTGATAGAACTGGCCTGGGTGTCACGGTGTGCCCAGAAGTGATTGCGACATGATCTCATATTCACATAGAGAGGCTGGGTGAAGGAAGTACTGGTCAGCCCATTAAACCGGTCAGCATGAAACCTCAACAAGGAAATGTCAGAGTTGACACTGAGTTACAGGAGCTTAAGGATTGCTGCTGATGAACTGATTAGAGGGCACAAGGTGTGCCAAGGGATGGAGCACTATTGCCTAGGATGGATAAAGAGACATACTTATAAATGAGATTTTCACAATTTGTGAAACAGACATTTTTGAGAGCAGGATTTCATGGTGTGTGCCAGGCATGATCACTTGGGGGTTGAGGGAGTGCCCCTAACCAGAAGGAGTTAAACTCACTATGGCAGTGTTATTAAACTTTCAGAGCATTACATGCTGGACTACAAAGAATTTGGGAAATTTGCAGTGTGATTTTTCTGTTCCTTGGTGTGAGGCCAAGTTCAGTGTGGGCTGGTGAAGTTGCCACAGAGGCCCTCCTCAATCGCTGCTGATTCACTGGGTGCAGAGGGCCGCTGGAAATGGATGAGTGGGTTTGGCAGTTCAGGGGGGGCATCTCAATTGCCCTCGACAATTCTCAGGACTGAGACGGGCATGCATGCACCCTCCTCCCACATCCATCAAAACTGCAATTATACAATGCCATGTTTCCACAGGGTTTTAGTGCATACAATTTTTAAATTAATTTCAAATTAGATGAGAACATTTTGATTTTCTATCGTCAATTTCTCTAAAATGCCTCTCTGTAAATGTTTCATGTTATCACATTAAATGTAGCTGATTGGCTTCCAGAAAAAAATGATGTATTGCGTCTTTCCTCCCTTGTGCTTGCCACTGCTACCCCACAAGATCTCCCCTACTCTTCAATGTCAGTTTCATGTGGGTACATCCCCATCATCTGCTTTGAAGGAGCACCCCTGCATGTTAGCGCATTATAATACTCACAAGCAACACTCTCCCGATGAGAAGAACCGTGCATTATTTGGGCTCTTCTGAGAAAGTCAACACTATTCATATGACACCTTTAAGCTCTTGCCCTCTTTTACATACCCGGATGTCCCTGGATCAAGTGCCAAATCTCCTCCAAATCCATGAAAGAAACTGCCTGTTGAAGCTTAAGCCTCCTGGAAAACCTCGGTGCATAAACAATCCCTCGTATCAGCCAAGGAGGCCTTTATTGACATAGGCTTTCCACTTTTGGTAACTTGCAGCAAGTAGTCTCCAAAGCTTTCCTCCCCAGAAGCCTCTTAGGATTGTATTCACAGACTTTGCCAGAGTCTGGCACTGTAAAGTTGCTACTCTACACAATAACCTCCATTCTTCTTCTCTTCCCATATTCTCCCTCTGCCTCCTTTAATGAGTCATGACCTTCCATCGTCATTCTCAATAATTTGGAATTTTCATACTGAATTACATTTAACTGCCCAGAGTTTTGTAATATGCTATTGGCCCCTATCTTTAAAGAAACCATCCTAAAACACAATGGGGCTCAGTTGGGCAGTGTGGTCAAAAGTGGTGGTAATGGCATTATCACCACCTTTAACACAATGCCAAATTCCGACTTTGGTGGAAATACCTCCAGCCAACTGCTGGAGGTCTTTCCTCCAGTTTACCTCCAAAAATGGTACAATTACTGTCAGTAGAATTTACCACTGGTAGAAATTCCACCAAACCTGAGCGGTCCTATGACACTCCAAAATGGGGAATAACACCACCTCGGAATATAGAGGATTTACCTCCAGTTCTAAGGTGGTAACGCTGGGGTAATGGTAATTCCATTTGGTGGATTTAACACCGGCAAATTCACCAAAATGAATGAGCCCCTAAGTCCCTCGTAGGGTTTACCCGATGCCTGTACCAGCAAAACTGATTGGAAAAAACGTTTGCCTCAAATACACTTCCGCATAGGATCTTCGACTGTCGTGATGGCCTACATGCAGTATTTCGGCTGATCTGTGGCAAGGCTTTGTTTTGGTCTTTGTACTTGGTGAATACAGCGTCTGAATCAGATCATTGCAGGGTATTCTCTCCCTCCCCTTTTGTTATCGACTTGTCCTGTAGCCCTGTTCATCCTCTCTCCTTTGCGGATGCTGCTCCTATGGCCTTTGTGACTGCCCTCGTTAGTGATGTTGCCGCAAAGCTTTTGTGACCATTCTCCTTGTTGCTCTTGGTTCTTAGCCTGTGGGATATCAGTCATTTTTCATTGTTCTATGACATAATGCATTATTGGTGTAAAAAAAACAGTCGTTTGTGCACTTTTTCCTCCCCTGAGGGATCACCTTCATGGGAAAAGACTTTGTGGCCTGGATTTCAGGCATCCTTTTTTTTTTTTTAACTCCTTATGTGCTGTGTAGTCAGTAGCGCATTTACGGCCTGGCTAGTTAGGGTGATATTGCTCAACTCCCTGGGAAATAAAGACTCAGACACTGGGGAGGAAATAAAAGTATTTTATTTAGTGTGTTAATGTGTTACTGTAGGATTTACCTTATTTCTCCAAGGACCATGGACTCGGCAATCGAGCACCACCCTGGGTGCTGGATGCAACCATGGGGAAGAAAAGCAAGGGCGTGGACGGCCCTGTCCAAGGAATGGACTGGGCAAGGAAGAGAACTTTTAAAAAGAAGAACCATTAAAAAAGTGTGAAGATCTCCCTGGGGGCAGTTGCCTTGAGCGCCTGTCCTCTAGGGGGCTAGGTGGTCTTTATATGCTGGGCTGCGTATGCCAGGAGTGGCAAGGCATGAATTGTAATCCCCAGGCTACGCGCCTGATGGTGTGTCGCCTGCTGGGGGCAGGCTGAGAGGGACCAGAAGCAGGAAGTCCTGGGCCACATGTCCTGGGTGACCCGGAGCGGGTGGCACGGCGTTGGGACCGGCACCCTGCATTAGTGCTTCTTGGTAAGGGGGGGGGGGGCTCGAAGGTCCCTGCTCCTGGGCCATGTATGCCAGGAGCAGCCGGGGAGCCAGAAGAGTGCTACCGGAGCTCCTGGCCCGCCCGAGATCAGGCCGGCATAGAAAGAGTTGCTGAGCTGTGTACTCAGGGCAGCACAGGTGAAGAAGATACGCCCCTTATTCAATGGATATATTTATTTTTGTTATTATTTATATAGGTATATTATTACTGTTATGTATTTATACATGCTTGTATCTGAGTGAGAGGGGTCAGTCATAGCTATTAGAAAGGTGAGTATAAAAGGATTATGAGGTAGCAGCCCGGGCGTGGGATGGTAAGGTTAGATGGCAGACCAATAGAGGCCGGTCTGGTGAGAGGGGCCACCCAACAGTGCTATCCGCTGGCCCCTCCTGTGGGTAGGTGGCATCAGTCAGGAAAAGGGGGAATGCCCACTGGTTCAATCCAGGGGGTGCCCCCATAACCCCTTAATAGAGGTTGGTTTGATGGAGCAGAACCCCAAGCGGGGGTAGGGGTTTGTAAGGAGAAATACTAAGTGAGTGTCAATAGGTTAGTAATGTTGAAGTTGTAAAAGAATTGTTTATGTTGATTAAAAAAAGAGGGTCCCAGTGGGGCCTATACAACCCACCCTGATGTCATTAGTGAAAGGTAACGTCAGTAAACAGTATGGTAAGGAACTCCGGGGATAGCCCATATCCTGTATGCAGAGTAGGGGGTGAACATCTTTTTAGCTTGCAGGTTGCCTACCAGCCCTTTTTTGCAGCTGGTCTATGGGCAGGAGAGCGTAGTAGTCCCAGTGGCAATGGCCACGCCAGTGGCTCAGACCCCAAACAAAACCAGAGCTACTGAAGAGTTAGCCCTCCATTCAGCTGTGCGACACTTGATAAACAGTCCATCTCCTCTCGGAGAAGATTACTTTATTCCCATCATGTGTTTGGCAAATGTTAGAGGGCCTTATCACTACTTTGGTGGTAACGCCGGTGGTAATACCGCCAACGGTATTAGCCCTACTGCCGAAATCCCCGGCGCTAATAGCGCCGGATCACGAGTTCGGCGGTTATGTAATTCCCCATTCCCCATTGAGCCCATTCGGGAATGCCCCATTCCCCATTGGGCTCAATGGGGAAAATTCACTCTCTTACCGCCGGTGGATTTCCCGCTGGCGATAATAGCGTGAATTTTTCGGCAGATTTCCCCCCAGCTCAGAGCTGGGGCGAAATCCGCTGAAGTCCTGATTTGGCGGACCCTTAAATCCGGCAGTAATAGCGCTACCGCCAGTTTTAAGAGTTACCGCCAAAGTCATGATCAAGGCCTATATGTGTTGGGTGCATCAGTTATGAACTTGTTGGAGGTTACTGTTAGGGAGAATTCTCTCTTTGGGCTGAATTTCCTAACCTAGAGAGTCCCCCAGCAGCTTTGCTGGATTTCTGGAGTTTGGTTTCCCCTGCCAAGAGTGAGACTCTTTCTCCCACTCTTGGAAATGATTTATGGTGTTCCTTTGACTGTTAAAGTGTTTAATGGGCTATGGGGTACTTTACTCCATAGGGTCTCATGTGTTTTTACTATGTGTGTTACACAGCACCCCCGTGCAGTGACACAGGGGTGTCATAGTGACACCCCACCGTAGACTCCATACCCTGGGACTGACTACTGTCTCCCAGGGCATGTAAAGTCACCATTGGCTTTACTAGTCCCAAATTATTAACAGAAACCAGTACAAACCATCATATTGTGGACGTACTGGTCGGGGCAATTCGATTGCCCCGGGGTCTGTTAGTCGAGGGGGCACGTCTCTGTCCCCCCCTGATCAAGTTTTGGCTGATGGCAGTGGATACTACTTTTTATATTCGACCGCGAATGTATCCCTAAGGGATTTTCCCATTGTTCGAGGCTACCAACTTTCATTATTTAATTCTCATAGCCTCGAACATACCGCCGGTTTATTTAATTAATATTAATTCGCCGGTTGGTATTTTTTGCCAGGACTCGATTCTAAATTGGCGTTTGTGTTCTCTTCTGTGACTCCAACCCAAGTCGAGCCCTTTGTTCCACTTTTTGGCGGGCTTCTCCACAGAAGCCTCCAAAAGTGGTGCTACTCTGGCTGGGTACCACAGGGGGTGAGGGAGGGGGTTTAGGCACCCTGGACTGAGTTACATTGGTAACTCAAGTCGCACTCTTGTGTGATTGGCCCAAGTGGTGAGCCGGCCGGCTCACCACTTAGCATGTTTGATTGACAGCTAGGCTGAGTGAATGGGGGTAATTCTGCATAAAAGCAGGGCTTTGGGGACTGGAACTTCAGAAGTCGTCACAGGACCTGAGAATCCGATGAGGGAGAAGCTGAGCCGACCTACCACGACGACACCACCGGTGGAGCCCTGCGGAACCGACTCACCACTTCCCGACGACAGAGAAGATCTCCCGACTGGAGAGGCTTCTTCCCCTGACTGGTGGGCACAACCAGTTTTACCTTCTTTCTTCGCACCCCAGACCGGTTTGTGGTCGAATTGCCCGTGCCAAGCACCCCGGCAACCGGATAGCCACTTACCACTGGACCGCGAATCAACGGACCGCTTCTTTTACCTGAGAAACTCTGCGGCTGCTTTCTTCCCTGGCAGTGCAACGGACTCCTGTCTTCCTCCCCGACGAGATCTTCTCTTCCCCCGGACGAAGCACCAACTTGCATCCGCTGCCAGGAACTGCCCCTGCTGGAGTATTCTCACCACTTTAAGGTACAGTGTCCGCCAGGCCTCCCTTTCTAAAGATTGCAACAAGGTAATAATAACCCCTTAACCTTCTGGACTGGGCTGGCCGCCTTGACCTTCTAACTGGTCCCTTTCTTTGGTCCAACTCCTTTTTGACCCTTTTCAAGACTTTTGTGCACTGCAACCGTGTGACCTTGGACACATTTCGTTTGATCCTCTTAAAGTGGATCCAGCCTATTAAACTCTAACTTCACGGTTTTACTTTGCCTTCCTCACCGCTGTCTGAAAATAAGTGGGGCTTTACTTAAGACTTGTCTAATATTTTTCTAAGGGAGTGTATATCTTTTAGTGACCGTGTTTTTGAATTGCTTACTATTAGTGCCTGTGTGTTTTTCTAGAGTGGTTTTAAATAAATAATTATATCTCTTTTACACCAAGCCCTGGTCAGTGTTTACTTGTTCTATTGTGTTCTCTTGACCTATTGTGAATACTCTGTATACTGCCTAACTCTTCTTGAGGGAAGTCTGACTGCTCAGCCACAGCTACCAAGTGAATCTGTGTGGTACAGACTGCTACCAAGTGGGTTTACTGCCAAACACCTGTAGTCCTAAATCTTTTGCAGTGGTCCCAGAGGGAACTGCACAGGTTGCTGCCTAACAGTTACATTCATTGTTACTACCGAATCCCTTTTTGATAGGTGACCATTGGTCTGCTTGAAACGGTGTCCAGTTAAAGTTTTGAATCCAAAAAGGATCGAATGCCATAGGGTCGCGTTTGTGTGACAATCCCGCGATGGATGCTAGTCTGTTTTCGCATGGGCACAACAGCTCACAGGACATGTGTTTAACACTGGGTGTTCAGGATGACAGCAATCATTGGAAGTCCCCCTGAACGATTATCGATTCATTGGGCAAGCGATTGCTGAGGGACAAGGTGTTATGAGTTAGATTAGTGTCCGCACATGTTTTGTTTAACATTTAATTTTCATTTATTCGAGAAATATAACATCCAAGACACATGATCGCTCCTACATTTGGGGTCATACGTCGTCTGAGACAACGTGAATATTGTGCGGCTAGTGATATCATGATAGAAGCGACGTAGTTAGCCAATAGGCTGTATGTGGAATGGTCAGGACTAGTACTCTTCCTTTTTATGTCTTTTTTAACATACTGTTGGCTAGTAGGGGATTCCAACTTAACTCGTTCTTCTGCAGGTTTCATTGGTCGTGCTATTCTCTACCAAGCATGCAACTAATATGTGTGCAGGATGTATGGGAATGAGGTGATCGTAGGCTTTCAGAATTTAATTGTATAATACTTTAATTCACTTGCCGACATATAAGATTTACAGTACGATTGGTAGGATTGTTGTTATACGTAGTGCTGCTGATGTACACGCATGGGAAGAAGTGCATCGACTGGGGTTGCTCATTAGTCTTCGGGCTGCTGTTATAGGGACCAATTAAGATAATCGCGATCGGGATTTGGATCGATGGGAAATTCATAATTATCATATTTTGAAACCAATGTTCTAGGAGGCTCGTTTGATCGAATTTGACTAATAAATACATCCATACTTGCTATAAAAAAAACAAGTTTGTAACTGGTCCATTTTTGTTGACACACCCAGAAACGCTGTCATGATACCCAGCATTAGCAATGCTCATCCGAAAATATGCTCTCCATATGCCAAACTGTACTGCCTTTCTCTGAAAACCCATGCCCTGTGCACCCTTAGCTGAGCCATGCGAGGCAGCTCCAGGCCTGGGGTCTCTTAGTAAATGGGACTCTCCCCTGAAAGGTGTGTGTCAGTAATGGATGCTCTTTAAAGGTTTTTGTGCATTGAGCCATATTTAAGTGCAATTAGTATTTCATAGGCAGCTATAACGTATTAGTGGAGGGCAGTTATCCCTCCTTGGAGCATGTGATTGGCTGCAGTGGTCAGGTGACCCAAGGAAGAGTGATTTGTAACCCTGTATTTACCTCTTGGTCTTACTTTGATTTTCACTAGTGGGATGAGCCCTTTCTTTGTTATATTTTGGCCTAATTTCCCTCTGCTCTAGAGAGTTTTGTTATTAAATGGCTGTTTACGTTGGCTGTCATCTCTTCATTGGCCTCCTGAAGGACTCCGATTGGCCGTCTTACGTCACGTAACCGGACAGCTCATGCTTTTACTTGAAGTCCAGCTCAGCCTTCCCCCGCCAAACACTGACAATCGGTGCTACCTTTTTTGGGTGGTTATGTCTTGGGAAGGCCAGTCTAGTTCCTCAGACATCCCTAAAACGTCCCTTCTCAAGACAAGGGTAAGTGCTCTCTCCTAATTCCACTGCAAGCATTGTCATTAAATGAACACGGTTTTGGTTTTAGCTGCAGTTGAATCTTGTGTAGTCTATTCAATTTCAATGTGTTCTTTACACTACACAAAGTCAAAATGCTATCATGTGCCTTGGTGCATTTGCATCAGAGTACTACTCACAGAAGAGTACAGAGGCCTGAACCAGCCCACACTGGGAAACCACAGTCTTCCCCTATACCAACACGACATACCACAGTGTCGGTTACCCAAGCACTCACAATCCCGCTCAGTCATCAATGAAGCAAAGACCACAATGCTCTTCAGGAACGCACAGCTCTGTCTGCCTACATCAACCGCATCCTCCAATTGCCCGCTCACCCTCCTCCTCAAAATTCTACTCCTCACCGGGCCCTCCTGACCCTCACCCACTACACTTCCCTCTCCATTCAATCCACATCACATTCACTGGCACAACACAAAATGTGGGGGCGCCCCTGCAAGCCCTGCCGAAGGCCACCCCCACTGCCACTGGGCCCCTCTGTTGGGCACGGTCACTTGCCTCCCTGCCCCACACATTCCTTGTCCCCCACGCATCCTCTCCCCCCTACCCCCCACTCCTTCCATTCACTCTCTCAGCTGCAAAGTGCTTGCCTTGGAAGCAAGACGACACAGAGCCACACAACTCGATCCCCAGGTCCGCGCTTAGAAACCTCTGGGTATTAAGCGCGTTATAAATAACCAATCAAATCATAGCATACATCCACCCCTGCACTCCTTCACAGCCATGTGCTGTGAGTCACTTTTACAGAAGCTCAAACTGTCAGGACAAAAGGGAACATATGAAAGGACCACTGTAACATGGGTGAGAAATGTAAGGGTGCGTATTCACATGAATGTGTGGCATTTAGTAGTATGAACACTCTGATGTGTAAACATAACCAAATAATGAAAAATGCATTGGTGCCATTAACATCCTATTAACGCATTAACGCTTGATACGCTCTACTGGGAAGGTTGCATTGCTCAAAAGATGCCTTTTTCTAACTACTGTGAAAGTCAGTGCCTCATTTTGCTAAAATCCTGAACCTAAAGAACGGTGCTTGTAAAAAGCCACAGAGGGTTCAGTTTGAATTAAACAAGAAATGGGAAATTAAATATGGAATAAGCAAAGCTATGTTATCGCTGTGTAAAGAGAAAAAAACAACAACGCATGAGCAGGTACACAAAGCCACTGGCATTGCTGCGAGAAGCCGTCAAACAGATTCAACGACAAGATGTGTTACAGCCAGTGGCGATGCTAGGGGGTGGGGGGGACGCCCCCCCTGCTTGATACCCTGTGCCCCCCTACCTAAGACGAGCAGTGATCATGTTCTAACCTTACTCTTGTCTGTCCCCCCCCCCTACTTTTGTCTTTGGCCCCCTCGGGCCCCTCCTAAATTTTATTCCTGGCGCCGCCACTGGTTGCAGCACAGGTTCAGCGAAGGAAGGAAGGGACCGAACATAGTGTCTATCCGATCGGCACGGAAATGAATGTGCTTGGCCTTGGTTTCGCTAAGGTCTAGCGTGTTCAAAAATGGATCATCCATCACGCAACACTACGTCACGGTGACACCTGGGGATGGGCGACAGCAATGTCACATTAGAAGCGGATTAGCATTTTAGGAGAAAGGAGTTTCTGATCATATGAACTCATATATGTCCATGGAAAGTGTATGCAGGAAATTAAGAAACTACAGAAAAAGTTGACTTCATATTAGAGGAGGTTCTTTCTTAGATGTTCTACCTGCATCATGAGCTGGCTGGGGAGGGTGACATTTTCCTGGGCAGAGAGCCCCACGCGTGTGTGACATGAAAATGTAAGCTGGTTTGTGTTTTCTGAATATTTGCAAATCAAAAGGACATTCTGGGTCCAACCCAGGACAAGCTTCAAGAGTAATGCTGGCTTCCATCGAACCAAAAAAGAGAGAGGGATCACGGGAGTGAGCACAGTCAAGATTTTAGACACTTCTGACTGCAGTCTGGCCAAGGCTATCTGCAGGCAACCTTGTGCAGGCAGCTTAAAAGTATCCAAGTATTTAATTCGGTACTTACGAGTTAAGTAAACGTTTTACTACTATCTAAGAAAAGAAAGGACACATTTTAAATCACAGAGAACACAACAGAGAGATTAGACTGCATGAAGTCTGCAAAACAAGTAGTTCTTTTTCTTCACGGTTTAATTATTTGTAGAGGCATACGACACCGTTTCTAGAGGCAAGAACGTGCATGTGACACAGTGACTCCAAGCCGCATGTGGTAGATTAAATTCAACTCTTAGGGGAAATTGCCTTGGAAAACACACAAATATGCATTCGATTATTTTCTATGAGTTTCGGCATTGTGCTCACATGTTAATGTGAAAAGAGTTTGATGATTCACTGCTTGTGTATTGGAATTAATGTGCAGTTTTTTTATTTTAACGTGAATATTGATGACTCTGTGCATTAGAATTACAGTTCTGTATTCATTTCAGTGAGAAAAAAGCTTGATGAAGCATGAGTTTCTTGGTTTTTAATTGAGAGACGTTTTCATAAGCACAATCACAGTTGTGAAATTACATTAACATTACCATTCGGACATAGTTATCGATCTGTGTAAGTGGAGATGAGCAATGACAATTTAACTACAAGGGCTTCCAGGTGTGCCAGATCTCATTTTATGTGGCTGTAAGATCCCCATTGAAAGAGTGAGTGTAGAGATCTAATAAGGATTATTGCAACAAGAAAGTAAACCATTATCTTTCAAAAGCCCCTACATATACTACGATGCACCGTGAAGGTCTTCCACAGAGGTGCAACCCCCACCAAACATCACCCACTTTTTCCTACCAATCTACTGGTTCCCCACACCCTTCTCAACAACCGGACCTTTACTGATGCCTTCTGTGACTCCAGCACCAAAACCATTCTCAATAATCCTAGAATGACCCTCTTCAGAGATTTCAATGTTGGGTTCAACTAACGTAACTGTCCTGTCACCAGAGGCCTCATCGCAAACACAGACAACTTTCTTCTGCACCAATTGACAGGGGTGCCAACCATTCATTTGGGCACCCAATGAAGTGGATCCTTCATCTCCAGGTGGTCGTCCATCATTCGGTATCCAGCAAGACCATGAACTTTCAGGCCATTAAGCCTAACAGTACTCTTTCTCCTATCTAGTCACAGGCCTGTAGGCAAATGGGGCCTGTTCTTGCTGCTACTTGGGAGACCACCTGCCGTTTCCTCTTTGACTGGCCAAATTGATCCCTTTGATCGCTGTCTCACCCACAGCGTTGACACCCAGGCCTCTCTAATACCTTGCTCTACCCTGGAAACAGAAATTATCCAAGTAGACCAAATAAAAGACTAATACCTGTAAAACCTCCAAAAGTGCCCTAGAATATAAATGGTATATCAGCTTGGACACAGCTGAAGAGCTAGCTTACCAGTGCCAACACAGGTACTTTGGCTCAGCCATCCAGAAAGCAAAGAAAGAGCACTACTTCAACTGCCTTGCCACTGCACAATATCCAGCTGACTAGCTTTGGGACTCTCCTCCGAGTTCAGGAACCCTACAACATTTGCCACTGACAACACCCCCTCCCTTCTTCTCTGTCTGCCTCGTTGGCAAATCAATTTTAAAAAAGTCATTTGAAGACCTCGATGGGCAATATGCAACCAAGCTGCTCTCGCCCCTACATCTGTTATAAGCACTTTCTCCCCCCACTTTCCCATGCGTTTCCAGGACCTACTCGCCATGAGCAGGCAGTCGTGCCCTTTGGCCCCTTTCAAGGAAATCCACCAATCCACCCTGACAGCAAATCTGTCACTTACACTCAACACCTCATTCCAATCAGGAACTCTTCCAGAGGAATTATAAACCTTCTTCATCACTTTACTGCTAAAAGAATAGGCAACCACATCCCCACCAAAGCAGTTTAATCAGAGCTAGTGGAAGTCTCAAAATCCAACAACCTTCTTTACAATTAAAGCCTAGGCATGCTCCCACTCATACCGATCCACAGAACCAACATGCACCTCCATTTGGCATAACCTCAAGAATACAAGAATCTGGCAAACATTGAGAGAACAGCCAACTTCACCTTCTGTACTTCAACATTGCTACTAGACACAATGACACCAGAGACTCTGGCAAGTTAGCCCTTCTCCTCCTGCTAGACCGCTCTGCTGCCTGCACCCTCTGCCAACACTTATCAGCGACAGCAAACATCTCGCCATCAGCCACCAAATGGGTCTCATCCTTTCTCACCAATAAAACCACCTACGTCTTTGCCAGTGAGCATGCAGCCCTAGGCATATCGTACACAAATTGTGCAGATGGCACGCAAATCCTCTGCCTATCCTGCAACCACTCTCAGGACATCTCAACTCTCAACTGCATCTAGGAGATCATTCAAGACTGGATGGCAACTCATCTCTTGTCCTTAAATTATGAGAAGGCAGAAATCCTCCTGGTCAGCCACACTTAACAAATGGACATACCTTACAGAGCCTTAATCATAGATGGCAACAAGGTCCTCATCTCTTCATCCGTCAAAACCCTGGGAATCTACCTAGGCGTTACCATAGATATGAGCTGACAGGTTAACACCATTGCATCCTCAGCTGCCAACACCATGAAGCTCCCCGATGCCAGCAGACTCTTCCTCGCCTTAGACAACCACCTCACCATCGCCAGAACCATCATCGAGACCAGACTCGATTACTGCAACTCCTTACTAGCAGGTACCACATAGCCAAACCTATGCAAACTACAACCAATTCAAAACAACGCCCTCTGCTCTGCCATTGACCTCTCAAAAAATGACCACATTTCAGATACGAGAACGCATCATGTTCAGAACACTATCTATTGTCCACTGCTGCCTCACCAACTCAGCTCCGGCATACCTGGCACAAAGACTTGAGAAACCGGTGTCACAACAACTTACCAACTCAATGAATGCTCACCTTCTTACAGTCCCCAAATTAAAATGATCCCGAGCAGGGGGCTCAAGCTTCCCAGTTACCACCGACAAACATGCACGCCCTCCCCCTTCACGCCCAGTAGAACCTTCCTACTGGACCTTCAGAAAACACTTTAAAACATTGCTCTTCTCCTAATGCACCTGTCTGACCTACTCTATCTTACTCTCTCTGTTTGGTACTTTCCCTTGCAACCAGCGCCTACATGCCTAAGGGTGCCATTTATAAATGCAAACATGAAGAAAGAAAATACTACTATTTATAATAATAATAATTAGGTTGGTCTATACTGCACCTCACCACCGTACCAGTCTCAAAGGGTGTAAACCTTGCCCGAGTTACAGCAGGACCTTAGTCTGCTAAGGATGCATTGAGCGGGAAATGGTGAAATATAAGAAGAGTGGAAGAAAACCTGGTACGGATGTATCCAGGGCCAAGCACGGAGAGGGATCTCCTTGTTCCTCTCAGACTATTTCCAGATAATATCTCTTGCTTCTGTTCATGCCACTCCTTACACAACCCCCTTGGAGGTACCCCTGGGTACTCTTCTCTCTCTCTCCACTCCTGTTCAGTCTTTGCCTAAGTCCTCTTCTGATGTACTCATTTAGCCTCATCTGCTACAACTATGCCAGTGACATCAAAAGCATCATCAAACTCCATAACCTTCCATACTAAAGCACCAGCAATCTCGGCCAATGTATGTTTGTGTGGATGTATGGGATTTATATAGTGTAAACCTAGGTGGGAAGCAGCTGAGTGCTGTATATAGGAGATGCACCCAGGGCGATACAGGCCAATGTCTACTTGAAGATAACCGTAAAGAGACCTTCAACCACCTGAATCTAAATGAATGCAAGACAGAACCTATGACATGTTGCAGCCGCCTCCCTCACTGGGACACTCTCCACTTGTTGCCTGATCTCTCCTTTGCACCTTACATCAATTCTGTGATCAGTTTCTGATGCTCCTAGAGTGTACTTTCCCCTTCTTGGGCTTCCCCCACTGAATGCAAGCCACCACAGCATTCTTTTACCTTAACTATGCCAACAGCCTTTGTTGAAACACCCTTTAAAACATGCTATGCAAAATATGGTGTGTCTAAAAATGCAGCTGCCTGACCACTTCTAGATCTGGCCCACGGGGGAAAACATCCCACCAGCCCCAGATGTGCTTCATGGGGTACAAGTCACTGCTTGCATCTTCTTAAAGGCCTTATGCACCTCACACGGGCACTAAAGAGCACCAGACCCAACACAGGCAATCTCTTTCCAGGAGTAATATCATAGAAGTAGCACAATTGTCACAATACAAACCCTTCATTGTTGCCCCATCCATGAGGGATATGTTTTGGGGGCCCATCCAGTCAGAGGCGACGCCAGGATCGTCTTGCAAGTGCGGCCTGAAGCTAATGTAGTTGAGCCCACCACAGTGACATTAACGCTGCAAATGCCCACATAGCTCTGCTGAGTGGGCATTTATAGATTTTGGGTGGGCCTTGGCTGCTCAGGCCCTACCCCGGTCTACGCCTCTGCATCCAGTACAGGACTTTAATCCCAAAACTTGTGGTACGATCCGGGAGCACTGGAATCTTATGTCAGAATGCACTTGCCCGCCAGATCCATTTCAGGACTGATGCAGCCAATGTGCCGTTTTGATTCACAAGAATATGTTTACCCCATTGCCCCTTGCCCTGCATCAGCTCCACCCTTGCAGCAGACAGATAGGCAGAGGATGGAGAACACCCTTGGCTGGCAGGTGCTAGCAGGTGGCCATGGCCGAGGCATGTGATCATTAGCTTCAGGGGCATCGTTGTGCTTCAGTCCAGTGCTGTTCATTGTTGCAGTGTTCGTGCTGTCTTACTTTTCCCGTTTCTTCTTCCTGCCTTCCAATCTTCCTGTGTTACTGTATTCCTGAATTTCGATTGTGCTAACCTCGGCAGTATTTTACTGCTCCCTGGGTTATTCTTTTTAGAAATGCTTTTGTCCTGGAGTCAGCACTTTTCCAGTATTTCCTTGTTCTTGAAGCGTACACTTCGACTTTGTTCTACACTTCTTTGACCTTGCTTAGCTCTGCAGTTACCTCTATTCCCATAGACTTCCCACTTTGCTGCTTATAGTTCTAGTTTCAGCTCCTTTCCTTCCCTGGGAGGTTTGAGGCTTTTTCCAGTTTTTCTCCTGCCTTTCTCCCTTCATCTCGTTATTTGGGGTAGTGTGGTCTCTCATTTGCTTTCCTGCATCTGTACCATCCCTCTTTTCCTCATGTAAGCACTACTCCCTCCATGTTGGGCGCCATTGTGTATTATGCTGCCCCCGGTTTGTTGTTACAGCCTTTCTTGCCTTCATGAGTGTTGTCCTCCGGTTTCCTTATATAGTGCTCTCTTCACAGACCCTATCATTGCTTCTCCTAAATGTGAGAATAGATGGTGACTGGATAGCAATTGCGTGTGAGGAACTTGCTCAACTTCTGTGTAATCATACAAGTGCGACTGAGTTCTTACCCAGCATCCCTTCATTGGTAATGCCAACAGTTTAGGCTTTTATGCAGGCATGGGAGAAGCACTTGCCAGGCACTGCCATAGTGGTATTAACTGGCCATTGATGGTAGCAGCTGCAAAATGGTGCGAGTACCTGGGCATCTAATAGCAGTGCTTGACAATTGTTATGTTCTGTTGATTTATACCGCGCTCCGCTACCACCCAAGGGCAGTCTCCAGGCGCTGACATGGCTCTGCAAGAAAGAGGACGGGGTTGGTTAGTGAGGGTAGAGTGATACGATAGGTCCAGAACCAGGAGAAACTGGCGTATGTGTTGGCTTGCGGATGGTTGGTTGCGTACAATGGCTTATTGTATCCGTACGGGTAATGTCCAATGCCTGGGTTGTTTCTATGTGACCATTTGTTATGTAGGAGTGGGTCTGTGTGTTTTATGTGTCGGTTGGATGGCATTTCAGGTTGTGTGCACCGGCTTGTATCCATATGGGCAAGGTCCAGTGTCCAGGTTTGTGGTTGTGAGCTTGTGATGGGTGTGTGTTAGTGTATAGGTTGGCTAGCCCAGTGGGCGCGTATAGTGTTTGGTGGTGTGTTGGAGGAAGCAGGAGTGGGGTGGTTAGTATATTGGCTACTCTCCAAGTTCTTCTATGTAGCTAATATACACACATCTATATCGTGATATGCATGGTTAATTTCACAGTCTAAGTGTGACGCATGGCTAATCTTCAACAAATGTATCAAAAAATGCTGCATATGATATGATATGGCATTTATAACGTGCCTATACAAGTGTTTCAAGGTGCAACAAGTGATTCAAGGCACAAAAAAGTGTTTCAAGTCGCCACAAGTGTTTCAAGGCGCAAACAAGTGTTGCAAGGCGCGCCAATGGCTAATCTTCACAATTCTATCTAAGTGAGACACGTGAGTGGTACTTGCAATTGCTAAATGCAGAGTGTGGCTACATAGCACAGCTGGGCTAACAGCAGAGAATTGCTACCGGTCACAATTAGACTAAAAGCACAATTTGTCCAACTGGCGCTGTTGGACTAACCGCATGTAGGCATATGATATTAGTTAATAGAAGAGGTGAGGTTTTACACAAAATAGGGTAAATGTGAGATATGGCTGACGAACACAGACGGGCTGTAAGCAAGGTGAGGCTACCCTACACAATTAGGAAAAATGCAAAATATGAATGCCTTAGACGGATAGGCTATATTTATAATAGGTAATGGTGGTGGGATTGTAATGGAGTACAGTAATGGTTGTACTGCGCACCCACACCACATTGCCTAATACTTAAAAAGCCAAAACCGTTGGCTTTGCCAATGCTTGTTTGAACCAGGACTTCAGTGAAGGACACACATAGTCCTTATGAATCGAGTGACTGAAGGCAGACCTGCTTAAGAGATTTTCATTACACCAATATCATGTTTACAGTGCCAATTAAGTCATTAACTCTCAAAAGACTGCTTTGAGAAACCACTGGCAGGCAATTTGAGTGCAAAGTTTGATGGTAAGGCTTGATCAATGAGCTCAATGAATTCCCATGAGGTGTTTTGGTCAGGAAGGTGCAGGAATTGGGAGGGACTGGCCATAGGGATTAGCATGGCCATGGGCAATCAATGGGTGGGCAAATAACCAAGCAACACCTTGTTCCTCCTCATATGCCATTGCTCCCTATATGTACTCCAATGCAATAAGTATTGGCTCATAGGTGACACTGCCACTGAAAAGCCCAAACTAACAAAACATGAAATGCTCCGTTTGGCAGTAAAATTCCCATCTTGAGGTAAAGCGTCAGCAGTCCCGGGGTTACAAGTGAAGTGCAGTGGAGGGTTTGGGTCCTCTGAGCCGGCAGGTAGGCTTTCTTGAAAATTAGGGCTTTAAAGCCTCCCCTGAATGTCCGGTGCCTTGGTTCTAATTTTAGTGACGGTGCCTGAGTGCAGAGGCAGCGGCTGCCAGTCTTTTTATTCTGGTTCTTTTCCCTCTATAAGTTGTACAGATGAGTCTTTAGTTGAACTTCAATGGAAATGTCTCTGGGGAGAATGCATTTTGCACAGGTTCGAAATGAACTTAGAACCATGGGCTGAAGTGTACAAAAAATGTAGTGGAACGATGTACTCAGCTGGCCCGCCCCCACTTCCTCCCGCTCCCTCCCCCTCCCCACCGCCACTAACAATGTACACCACATACTTGGTCCTTGCCTTTCTGTCACTCCACGCCCCACCACCAGGTTTCGCAACTGAGCTACACAGATTGAAAGAAACACCGTGAAAGAAAATGCCTCTTGAAAGACCACCATTACATTCAGACACTGCCCCCCACAGAGTACAGCTTCCTACGTCATCCCCTTTTTAGTCACACACCACACACACTTCTTAAGGGACATTCCAAAGACTAATGCCACGTGCCCCACCCACCCATTTCCTACACACACACACACACACACACACATCTGTGCCTGCAAAAATGTCACGTTAATCGGTTGCTAAAATGCATAAGACAAACGCTGATCACTGCGGGAGGAGGGTTATGAGAGAGGGGTTATGAGAGAGGGGTCAGGAAAGGGCTCCATGTCCCACGCAGGCTACGGAAATGGAGAGCATCAAACCTACGTCTGTAAGCTAGCTCAACAGGATGTGACGTTCGAATCCCCAATAAGGGGGCAGCAAGAAAAACAAACACGCGCTTTTCCTGCCACCCGGAAATGTTTCTCAGCCCACAAAAGGTAAGGACACAACTACGGACATATTGAGAAGCACAAAGAATGGCATTATGGAATCTGCATTGAAAAACTACCGTAATATGGAGAATGACATGCTGGATAATATAGGGAAAAACAACCAAACCACGGAGAGGTATAGAGAATTGCATGCTGGACACTAGGGTGAAAAATAAATCCTCTTGTGTGACCCTATAGAAGCCCCAGACACTCCAGACCATTATCCGCTAGATTTTTCCCTTCCCGCCTCCCATTACTCAAAGTCCATAACCTGGGAGTCATCTTTGACCAACACCTCCCCCCATTTACTGCCAACTTCTCATGCTTATGATAAGAAAGGTTTTACCGGCACTTGACATAAAGAAATGCAAATAAGGCAGCCACCAGTGATCTGAAGACTAAATGATTGCAGGAGCTGGTACTTGGACATACCACACATTCCAATCAAGTCACAGCACAGCAGGCCCTAAGAGTTTCTGCTTGTCCCAAGCAGAGCTCGGGGTTGATGGGACCTAAAGGGTGTGAAGTTACCCCACTTCTTTGAAGAATCAGCAACCATTTTTCACTAGGGTCCAGCATGTAATTCTCTAGACTTCTCAATGTTACTGCAGTTTTTCCAATAGTGTCCAACATGCAATTCTCTAGACATCTCAATGTTACTGCAGTTTTCTACTGCAGTGTCTATCTAGCATGCAATTCTCTAGACCTCTCAATGTTACTGCAGTTTTCTACTGCAGTGTCTAGCATGCAATTCTCTAGACATCTCAATGTTACTGCAGTTTTCTACTGCAGTGTCTAGCATGCAATTCTCTGTACTTCTCAATATGTCTGTAGTTGGTTTTCACTAGGTTCAGCATGCAATGCTCTAGACTTCTCAATGGTACAGTAGTTTTCCACTGCAGATTCCAACATGCAATTCTCTAGATTTCTCAATGTTTCTGTAGTTGGTTTTCACTAGAATATCCAAATTGCAACTCTATTTATTTCTCAGTGATGTGATATTGCCTCGTGACTACAATATTCAGAATGCAAACTTGATCATTCTCAATGATTTCATATTTACTTTTCGCTATATCATTTTGGGTTTTCCCCTCTGTCCCTCTTCTGTTCGTTTACAACACTGCCATGTTGTTCCAACATCTGACTTAAACGTGCCCCATCTCTTTAAAAACAAATTCAGGCACAGTGCACTATTGGTTTAGTAAACCTTCACGTATAAGTCATAGCATATACAAGTACCACATTTCAATATAACAGCTTATTACCAGGTGAGAACATAGAATTGAACATAGCTTCCCCTGCTCCATTTCTTCGAAAAATATTTTTTTTATATAGCAAAGACAACATTAGGGCCACAAGAACGAAAAGGATATGTTAATTGAGGCTAATTAATCATACTCATCTATACTCTTTCCAAACAATTAGACAACTTAACTTACCTGAAGTATCAATTGCTTTAAAAGGGCCACGGTGGTGCTGTTTTGTAGTCCAGTAATAGCCAACTGCAGAAGATAAGTAAAAATGGCCTCAACATCATTTTCAAAAGGCCTATTGCCTAGAGAGCAGGGGTATACAGTTTTCGGCTCTCCGGATGTTTTGGGCTACAACTACCAGCAGCCCCAGCTGGCACAATGGTGAGGAATCATGTGAGTCATAGTTCAAAACATCTGCAGAACCACAATTTGCAGACACCTGCCATACAGATTTATTTTGCCATTTGAGGCCATGATCTTTTCCATTTTAACACGTATTGTCTTGCATATATTGTTTCGTAGTCCAGTCCAGGTAAATGGAAGATGCAAGTACTGGTAATTTCAATACTTAAGAAGCCAGCCTGTCCTCCTGAAACGTATGTGTTTCTTGGAACCCTTGGGGGGCCACCTAACCCTTCAAAACAATACTTGTTACAATTACAGGTCATTAAAGATTATACATATTCAGAGAACATTAACCAGATTAGTGAACTAGGCTGACAGGATCTCATTATCAACCAGATATTCATGATCAAAGGCTATCAGTGGCTATTAGTAGGAAATTAAGTAGTGCAACGAAGTAAGCATAAACCAGGGACTAATTCCCACTAGTATCCTAATGCCCACCACACAACCCTGCTACTTCGTCCTTGCTTACCACTCATGCCTAGTACCAACTTTAGCAGAAGTACTGGGAGAATTCACACACTACTGGCAGTTCCCAGTGTAACATACGCCCTTCTAGCATATCTTGAAGGTCAATCGATTTCGGTCTGTAATATGATAGGGTCACTTCTGTCCCCCTTCTTAAATATCAGAATTACCACTGATCACTTCCAGGAAGGGGGCGTAAGTCCCTGTGACTTATTAATGGTCACTGAAAAGGCTAAACATATCAGATGGTATAAGAGGTATGCATGGTACAAGAACAGTATCTAACTTCCATCAATCACACAGACCTCTATGATGTGTCTTTGTAGACGTGTATTTGTCAACCTTGTTCCACTGCAGAGTCCCTGTGATGGCCTAAAATTGCATAGTAGCATAATTACAGCGCCTACTTTCCATTTTAGTTTGTGTGGCGGCATTCGTCAGTTTGTGAGGAGGCCTTCAGCAAGACACGCTTTTTGTTGAAATGGTTATGTTGTTGAAGTGGGTGCACTTTGCCATTTGGACAGCAGAGGGCAACCTAACACTGATAAATTGTATTTGTATGTTGAAATGATCGCTGTTGTTGAGGTGGGTGCACTTTGCCATTTGGACAGCAGAGGGCAACCGAACACTGATACATTGCATCAGCCGAGTACAGAAACATACCTACATCTATTATATATATAGATTCTTCCAGTGATTCCAATATCTGTTATTATAGTTTGGATTGTTGGGGTATGAAGGTTATGTTCACGTTCCTATATTGCTCAACCGGACAAATTCAGACCCAGTCCACCATCCAATTACACTCAATCTCCCAAAAGCAAATGTTTTTCCCCAGGCATTGCTCAGAATTCTGTTGGACGTGGTGTACTGGGGTGCAACATGTACCCAATGCTGAAGAATAAGTGAGATCTGAGCCAAAATAACAGTGATCTCATTTTAGGATATTAGTCTGCTCTTATCCTTTGAGGAAGATGTGCGAAATCCAGAATAGAAGCAGAGCTCATCCAACTATAAGCTAAAAAGAATTGGGAGGCAGGATACCACTCTCTTCAACAACTCTATGGATGTCCTAGGTATTCACACGTACATTGACCTCACCATATCGAACACCCATCCCTCTTGTCATGATGGTGGACTATATCAACCGTCGTGATGGATTCATGTCAAAAGCATCTAGCTTCTGCTACACATTGGATTTGCCTGTAAATGAGTAAATGTCAGAGGTTCCTCAGAGAGCAAAGATTTGGTCAATAAGCCAGTAGCTTTGCTCATGTTCCGAGGGCGATAGGATTTAATCAAAGGGCTGTCTTAAAGGCATACAAGATGCATATGACATTATTCCCTTGGAGAGCACCACATTTTAATGGTATCTATTATTTTGTAAATTCATTTATTTATTTATTTGTCCGTTTATATCGCGCCAGACCCCGCATGCATCAGGACGCAGAAGAAGAGCGTATAAAATGTAATTTTACACATACGCATTGTGTTAGCATCCTAATATCAGGCACACACTCATTGGCTAATACATTGTATGGCACCATGTACTGGGAACCTAGATGTTTACAGCTAAATTGTCCAACTATGGGGCCCTTTAGCTACCCAGAGACTAGTCCCCTCTAGATAGGACTTTCAATTGTAGTCATGGCAACCGATAGTTAGAAGAAAAAAACATAGGTGTGTTATGTGTATACACGGCATTCATGCTTATTTGTCTGTGATGTCCACTTGAGCTAGCTCTTAGCAAGCAAGGGTGGACAGCTGCCCTAGGACGTCCAAGAAGCCAGAGGCAATACAAGTCCTGAAAGTAAGCCAGCAGGTAAATCACATGGTTTTGCAAGCAGGAATTAATAGGCTGGGTAAAACATCATGTTTCCACGAAACAGGGTACATCTGTTTGTTTCTAAGAAGAGAGCTCTATTTGATGGCACGGATGGTGGTAATGCAGAACTGTAAAGTGCCAGGCTATTATTGAAGTCTATGTAAAAAGGACGAGTATACTCGTCCTTGGCACTTAAAGACACCAATGACAGAAAAGCACCATCTAGTTAGGGTCTTTCCAAGTCCAGTGGATTGCCAAAGTAAGGAGCTCTTGGTATGAAGAACACCTTGGATTTGATGGTTAAATAGGGATGGGCTGGGAATCTGGGTGTCTCTTGTCATTGGATACTCTTGGAGATTTTAAAGAGGTTGGTAGCCTATCGGGAACGTGGGCGGTTCAATGGTTAATGAATGGCCAGTAGGGAGGGCCTGGAGCTCAACAAACATGTTCTGGTTCATTTCAGCATTGGGAGCGGTATACTTGCAGATATTGTGTCGGGTCAAAACGAGGGTGGACTGCAATGCATCAGATAATGCCTTTGATGTAAGATTAAGCATGCCTCGGAATAAAGTGAGCTAAAATGAAGGCAAAATACATCTGTGGGCCTTTTGCACCAACTACTTCTGCATTGATCTATTTTGAATTTATTTTGTTTTTTTCAATATTTTTTTATCTTAGTATACTTTTAATTATTGATTGATCATATTGTATTTAACGCGCTTTTCAAAGGAGCCTTTTCTGCCTTTCATGTCATTTCGTGTTAGATTGAACACTGCACCGTGTCTGTTGGGCCACTTCTTTAGTGGCATAGGCCGCACCCCGCTCTTCCTAGCCTGTGCCAGACATTCCTTAGGTGCCCCTAACATTTTCTCGAAGTCGAGCCTCGATTTCTCATCCCACTTAAATCATTGCCCGCACCACCTTCCAACAGCCAACATCCTCCCGGGCCACCTTCATGAATGGACTGGAGGAAGAGAGCCGGAGGAAGGGGAGCCGCACGCGCTACTGCACATCCTGGCAGAGAGAGAGAGAGTGCACCTGTATCCAAGCTGCCATTGCGTCTCGTGGCCGTGATAAACGAGCCCATTAGACTCCCGGCCATGAATAATTCATGGCACCGCATCTGCATGAAGCCTGGCACGAGGCACGGAGCCAGGCTGCCGGCACGTGGGCCCGTAAACAATCAGTTTAAGGTAATTGCCAGCTCCCTCTACCTTGAGAAGCTCTTTTGTAATTATGTGCGTGCCCCGAGGTATCATCAAGGCATCAGCGCACAGCGCACATATCGATTGCACCTCATTCTAAGGATGTGGTAAGTTCTCCTCCATCCGTTCGCTTGTTCATGAATAATTTGCTAAGAGTGCGGACGCGTCACGCCACATTTGGGCGCAAAAGATGGCGCCCAGTGCACCGGGACACCGTGCCTCTCGCGAGAGGTAGACCAATATTAAATGGGGCAGACCTCTGGTGACATCACAGTACAGCATTCCTGCCGACCGCACGGGCAGGACAGAGACTTGCTGGCCCCATGAGAAATGACGTGCCACCTGCGTCTAAAATATGACAGGGCAGCGTAGATAGGGTAGGGCATGAGTGGGCAAGGCCCACCCAAAATCTGTAACGGTGAGTTCTGGGGAAAGAGGGGTCAAGTCAGGTGACTCACCTAGTTCCGCGGATCCTATAAAGAGCGTAGAGCATTGAGGGTCTTTGACTCGAACATATCTGGTCACTGCCTCATATTTCTGCCTTATAGACTGAGGGCGGGTTCATCATCGCTGGATAATGCCCCAAGGCATTGCTCGCGGCCAAGCATTGGGTTAGATGTTGGTTAAGAATCACTTATCTCATGCGAGCCTGACCACTCTCAGGGCCTGTAAGGCTATTAGCATATGAAGTAGTTCAACTCACATTTAGAATGAATGAATAAATGAGTGAATGGAGGGCACGCTTTATTTACAATAAATAATTTCCATGTGCCAAAACCAACACAAAATAAAATTATTCAACCAATATTCTTATTATAGAATTCCTAAATAATAATAGCTTAGAACATAATCCTGCCTCATGTACACCTGTGCGCCCTGATGCCTGCGGGCTCCGGCGCAGTACAAATAAATAAATAAATAAAGTGAATGATTTTGAGCTGCTGTTCAACTAAGAATGTTTGGAATTAAGTTTAAACCAGCGATTATAGACTGCAATATAGGATTTCACATTGGCTGAGAGGAAGTCTACAATGGAATCCATGTGCTTGATCCTGGTCAGAGGGCCCTACCAGGCGACACAGGCCCTGATGAATGGGTTAAAGTCTTGAGCACAGTGAGGGCATTTAACACCTTTTATGGGACTATCTAACACCTGGTACGGCCTGAGGGTGAACATTCTGTACAGGTCAATGGTTTACAGACATACATAAGTAACAGCAAATGAACGCAGTTCCTTTGCTGCACTAATTGAGGTATTTACTGTAGAATTCCAGCAGAACACTACACCTTTATTGCATTTCCTTATTTTTTGCTTTGAAGTGACTTACACTAACTTTCTGTTATCGTATGTTCTGTTAAGTGGGATTTGTAAAGTGCACCTCAGCCATTTGCACGACTTTGTGGCACTCATAATCTTCTTGTTTCTTTCAAGAGTCCTGGACTGCCTATCTTGTTTGTAAATGTTACATTTTCATAAAACCAGCCCTTGTAACCATAATCCATGATCGGTCTTTGCCAACAAGCGTTTTACATTGACTTGTTCTAGGAATTGTGGGACAATTGAACTCCACACCCTTTCATCTGACAGCAAGCCTTGGGAGCAGCGCCGACACCTTGGTGACAGTACACAATCTGGGAATCTGGTTCGACACTATCTCTAGCTTTTTCAGCAGATATAAGGTGTTAATAAAAAAATAATAACAATATCCAGCTGATCCTGGTCAGAAAAGTGTCCCCAACCACCCCAGACTGATCACAGAATGGAAATCACCAGAGCTCGAATTCTTTCACCACTTGACTACTGCAACTCTGCATGCAAAGCAATGGAACTAGATTTAAGACTAGACTTAAATTTGAATATGACTGCCCATTTATCTGCTGCCTTGATATCTTTAGTCAGTCAACAGATTACAAAGCCTAGGTTGGCAGAGGTCCAGCCCACCTACAAAAAAATGTCGCTCAGCCCTCATATGCCCCTGCTCCAGCCAGAGGCGTTTGCTTGTAGCCCCAGCTAAAAGCTCAGGAGCCCCAAGTCACAATAGTCTTGACATTGACCTATCCCCAGTCCTTTTCCAGAGAGATTATGACTTACTGAGAGCACTAGCCAGTCTGCCCACTTTCCTTGTAAATGACCCGGACTCCTGTGTCACCTTAACTTGGAAATTGTCATTTTCATCCCAACAAAATATGACTTTCGGGTGCCAAAAAAAATGAAACCCTTGCAAAGTTAGCATTCTATAACTATGAAGGCTCCCAAAGGCGTCAACCGCGGCACCTAACAAAACAAAAACTACATACAGAAGACGTAAGCGGTTGCTGAGGGCACAATTCAGAGCTGTGGGGTGAGAAGACTACTTCAATGGAGCTATGGCTTGATTTTAGAGAAGCAGAAAATCCATAATGAAGAGTGCCAGTGCTGTACGCGTCTGCCTCTATGGAACGCCACTTCTAATTACTCAGCAGGCCCACAAGCGGCTAAAGCAGAAACCATTTCTATTGAGGCGGCCTGACATTTAAATCCACTGACTGTGGAATTCCCGCGACGCCTCCAATGTCTGCCAACATCTCCCTCTCGCACCTTGCTGCGTGATTCCGTTTCTTTCAGGCCTAGGGTGGAGGGCTGAGCCCAGAATGAGGCCCAACGGTGCGCGCAGACGTGGAAATCAGCCTCCTGCCGACAGCAGCGCCTGCGAGTCCCACACCCGCTGCTCGGAGAGATTGCTAGCGACGGCATGGCGCAAATCAGCGGTCTGGCTAATTCACAACCAGCCTGCCACTGCCAGCGGCGTCAAGCGGTTCCTTGGGACTCCATAAGCAGACAGCTCTTTCACTCGATGGAGTGATAGATTTATTGGCCATTTCTGTATAATATGGCCCTTGACTGGTGGAAGAGAGCCTGCAACCAGTGCTTCTGCCTGCCAGTGGAAGGGCCACGCCCCAGCAGGCTGTGCCAGGCCATGTTCTCAGTGGATAAGAGCCTGCAAGGAACAAGTTACTTACCTGTAACTGTTGTTCTCCAGCATGGGTCTGGCATGGATTCACATGCTCATGAATATTCCCCGTCATCAGGCCGGGAATCCTCGGTATAGAAAAAAGAAAAATCAGTATCAGTTTCGTTTCTGATCTGTCTTTCTTAGTAGTAACCAATCACTGGTCTCTGGGTCATACTGCCCCCAGCCAATAACTGCCCTCTCCCTAAGCCCCGCCTCTGGCAGCCATCCTCAGATTTGGTAGCACGTAAAGTGGCAGTATGACCAAGTGAAGAGCCGCAGAGGGGTAGGCGGGAGGGTTCGCATGTGAATCCATGCCAGACCCATGTGGAGAACAACAGTTACAGGTAAGTAACTTGTTCCTTCTCCAGCATGGGGTCTGGCATGGATTCACATGCTCATGAATAAGAGAATACATAGCAGTACACACATGCACAACCACGGGAGGTGGCAACAGGCTCAACATTAAGCAATACAACAACTCAACATTAAGCATCTCTTACCTCCTCATCAGGCTCACCTTAGGCGAACCGGTTGCGCAGCACTGCTTGGCCGACCCTGGACTCCTCCCTGGAGTCCCGATCGACGCAGTAGAATCTTGTGAAGGTGTGCGTCGACCTACACGTCGCAGCCCTGCAGATGTCTAGCAGGGGCACACCAGACAGGAACGCCTTGGTAGCAGCAATCGCTCTGGTCGAATGGGCTCTCGGACGGCCGGGCAGCGGTCGGTTTGCCAACCGGTGACAGTGCATGATGCAGCCGGAGAGCCATCTGGAAATGGAAGTCTTCGAGAGAGCCTTCCCTTGATTCACAGTCCCAAAGTTCACAAACAGCTGTGACGTCTTCCGAAAACTCTTTGTGCGGTCCACGTAGAACTTCAGCGCTCTAGCTATATCCAGCGAGTGCAAAGTCCTCTCGGCCGGCGACGAAGGCGACGGGAAGAAAACTGGCAACACCAAGGGCTCGTTGAGGTGGAAGTCCGACGGCACCTTGGGCATAAAGGAGGGGTGCGTCCTCAGCACCACCCTCTTGTCATGAAAAGTCAAGTATGGAGGCTTGCAAGATAGGGCATGGATCTCTCCCACTCGTCGTGCGGAGGTGATGGCCACGAGGAAAGCTGTCTTCCATGACAGAAACTTCAGAGGCGCCGAATGCATAGGCTCGAATGGGGCCGCCATGAGCCTGGTCAGCACCACATTAAGCTCCCACGCCGGGGCAGGAGCCTTCACCGGCGGGAATGATCGGAATAGTCCCTTCATGAATTCTTTCACCAGGCGATGAGACCAGAAGGACGCCCATCCCGTAGTCCTGGTATATCGGGAGATTGCAGTAGGTACGGCAGTACTTGAGGGGGCGTAATCCGCAGAGGGTTAATCTTCTGTGCACGGCACCAGACAGAGAACCTCTTCCATTTATGTCCGTAGCACTTGAGAGTTGAGGACGCCCTGGCCTTTGCAAGAACCTCTCTGCAGTCGGCCGGGATGTCGTACCCTCCAAACTCTAGTGCTGCAGGAGCCAGGCCTGAAAGTTCAGCGACTCCGGGTTGTGGTGAAGAATGGCGCCTCCTTCTCTGGAGAGAAGGTCTGCGTCCGTCGGCAGCTTGACTGGTGTGGACGTTGACAAGTCCAGAAGGTCCGGGAACCAGATCTGTCTCGGCCACGCCGGTGCGACGAGGATCATCCTGCACCGGGACCTCTTGAGCTGGTTGATGAGCCGGAGCAGCAACAGCAGCGGAGGGAATGCATAAAGAAATAGGCCGTCCCAGGGGAACGAGAAAGCATCGCCCATGCTCCTCGGCTGGGGGAACCTGCTGGCGAACCTCCGGCACTTGGAATTCATCGCCGTCGCGAAGAGATCAATTTGGGGTTCGCCCCATCGTCGGAAGAGTCGATCCACTTGATCCTGGCGTAGTTCCCACTTGTGGCACGAGCGCAGCTCCCTGCTGAGTGAGTCGGCAATTGTGTTTTTTATTCCTGCCAGATGAAGAGGCACCAGAAACATCCGTTGGGCGACGGCCCAATGCCACAGATCCTGGGCTTCCTTGGATAGGGCCGGGTACCTGGTTCCGCCCTGCTTCCGGATGTAGAACATTGTGGTGGTGTTGTCGGTGAAGATCCTCACCACCTTGCCCTTGAGGGACGGAAGAAAGGACCTGAGGGCCCAGAACACTGCGCGGAGCTCCAAAATGTTGATGTGGAGTGACTTCTCCTCCGGGAGCCAAAGGCCACTCGCGTGAAGATCTCCGGAGTGCGCTCCCCAACCTTCCAGGGAGGCGTCCGTCGTCACTGTCACCTGGTGAGCTGGGATCTGAAAGTCTGTGCCCGCCGACAGATGGGAGCGGGTACCCCACCACCGGATCGCCTGACGGAACGTCTCGTTGAGAGGGATCCTGTCCTCGAAGCTGCCCGTCGACTGGACCCAGCGGGCGTCGAGGAACTTTTGTAAGGGGCGCATCCGAAGCCTGCAAAGGCGCACCAGATAAATGCAGGAGGACATCATCCCGAGGAGGGACTTGATAGATCTTACCCTGGCCATGTCCGTGGCCAGCAGATGCTGCACCTTGCCCAGAATGGTCCTGGTCCTTTCCTCCAACGGCGAGGCCAGCCACGCCACTGTGTCAAGCTTGGCTCCCAGAAACAGGGCGACTTGCGACAGAACCAGGTGGGGTTTTGGAAAGTTGATGGAGAATCCCAGGTCCGTGAGCAGCTGGACGGTCTTCGCAGTGTGCTCCGCGGCGAGCTCCCTCGTCCTTGCCCGGATGAGCCAGTCGTCCAGGTAGGGGTAGATGTGGATCCCTGTAGGCGCAGCCGCGCCGCCACCGGTGCGAGGCACTTGGTGAACACCCTGGGTGCCGACTTCAATCCGAACGGGAGGGCCTTAAACTGGTAGTGCCGCCCTTGGACCACGAACCTGAGGAACTTTCGGTGTCTTTTTAGAATGGGGATGTGGAAGTATGCATCCTCCAAGTCCAACGACGACAGGAAATCGCCCTCCTCCAGCTGTCCCAGCACGTGCTGGAGGGTGACCATACGGAACTTCTGTGCCTTGATGTACTTGTTCAGTCGTCGTAGGTCCAGGATGGGGCGCCATCCTCCTGTCTTCTTTTTTACGAGGAAGTACCTTGAGTAAACTCTGGAGCCCCGAAGCCTTTTTGGGACGAGCTCGATGGCACCCTTCTTGAGCATCGCCATTACTTCCAACAGTAGTTGAGGGATGTGATTTTCCTTCCTGGCCACGGGTGGAACGCAAGGGCACTTCTTCTGAAACTCGAGGGCGTGCCCTTGGGCCAGGGCGTCCAGCACCCAACGGTCAGTGGAGATGGACTCCCACACGCTGACGAACCTCACCAGCCGGCCTCCCACCGGGGTGCTTCGGCGGGGGCCAGACCCCACGGTCGGTTCAATCTTGTTTGGAGGCCGCCTTGCTTCCTTGACCTCCCTGCCGACGACGACGGGCACCACCTGACTTGCCGCGTCCCCTGTAGGCTTCCTGGGACGAAGATCTTGCCGCTTGGCGGTATGTGGAGGAGCCACTGCCGGATCTCTTGAAGGCACCTTGTCTGCCTCCGGAGCTCCGAAAGGACGGCCGTCGTTGTTGGAGCACTCCCAGTGCCCGGGCAGTCTCTGTGTCTGTCTTGATGGCCTGAAGGGACTCATCAACCGCCTTCCCAAACAGGTTGTTCCCGTCGAAGGGCATGTTGAAAACCTTGGTTTGTACGTCCTGGCAGAAATCCGTGGCCTTGAGCCATCCTCGTCGTCTCAAGCAAACGCCGTTGCCCAACTGACGGAAAACGGTGTCGGCGATGTCCGTTGCCACCGTGATCCGAAGCAATCTCACCCTCCTGTAGGATTTCAAGGGCCTCAGCCCTTTTGGCGTCCGGAAGGAAGTCTAACAGAGGGACGATTTTGAACCACAACTCCTTGTCGTAGCGGGCTACGATAGCCAGGGCGTTGGCCGCCTTAATAGTCGTCGCTGCGGATGAGGTGATCTGTCGTCCCATCGTGTCCAACTTCCTGCCCTCGCCGTCCGGCGGGGAAGTTGATGTAGAGGCCGATGCCCCCCCCAGCTTTCATCTTTGCCGCCGCCGAGACGACCGAATCCGGGGTAGGTTGTGCCCGAAGGCACAAGGGGGCAGCGTCGGGGACCCGGTACTTCTTCTCGTACCGGTCCCTCTTTGCCGGCGCCGTGGCAGGGTTCTTGAGGAGATGTCATCAAGAAGCGGTACGGCGAGGACCGTCTTCCTTTTAGCCTCGCGCCGTTGGTAAAGGAACCCTTCTTTCTTCTTCTCTTCTGGGCAGAGCTGGAAAAGCTCGGATGCCCTGGAAATCATGGCATGAAAGGATCCAATCTCGTCGGGCGGTGACGCCCCGAGCAGCGGATGACGGGGGACACGTCCCGTCGTCGCCTCCGTCGTCATCTGTACCTGTCGTAGCCGTATCCGTGCCTGTATCATCCCCGTGGGTAGTAGACCGGGGGGAAGGCAGAGCAGGCCGCAGAGGTGGGAGAGGTGGCGTAGGATGCGTCCTCCTCCTCTTATGCGGTGGGCTTTCCGAAGGTCCTGGCTCCGGTTCCCCCGACGGGTCTGGCTCAGGTACCTCCGTCGGGGGAAGGGGCAACCTTGTCCTTATCTCCGAGCATAAGGACTGAATCGCTGACAAAATGGCCGCCGAAGTGTCCTGTGGCGCCGGAAACGACGGGCGCGAGGGCTCTTGAGGAGACTTGTCGGCGACACCGCCGCTCTCGTCGTCGCCCTCGTCGGGATCCCTCCCGATGGGCTGGGCCTCTTCCACGACTTCGATGAGCTCTTCTTCAGAGGTTGTGTCCGTATCCACGATGGCCACCAGCCCCTCCCCCACCTTTTCCAACGAGGACTTCGTGGGGATCTTCTCAATGGGCCTGAAAGACGACTCCCTCCGTGGTGGCAGGGAGACTCTGTGTTCTGAGGGCGACTCCACTGGTGTAGCCTCCACAGGCTGAGCCAGGGCCGCGGCGACATCCTCAATCAAGGTCTTAGCAGGGTGAATTAAGGCCATCGTCACCTTCTGGACGCCTGGGGCCTTCACCTTGGGGGGAGGGTCCAATCCTCGCTCCCCCTCTGCCGGAATCTTCGAGATCGACCGGGGCCTCTCCAGAAGCTTCGCCGGGTTCTCGGACTTCCTCCAGCGTTGGCTCGTGGTTGATGGCGCCGGGGAGGATGCGCCCTGCCTGGCAGCCAAGGAGGCCGACCATTCGACGCTCCCGGTGCCCACGGACTCGCGGTGCCTAGCCTTTTGTTGGGCCCCCGTCGCCGGGGCGCCCTCACAGGACTTAGAAGACCGCTCTGACTTCTTTTTCTTATTCCAGCCAGTTGGCGAGACGGAGGTGGCGATCCTTCATGGTCCGCTCCGACATGTTCCCACAAAACGCACAGTCCTTCTCCGTGTGCGTCTTGTCCTCATGGAGACAGTAGAGGCATAACGAATGCTCGTCCTCCTTGAAAACATTCTGAAGCTGGCATCCAGGGCAGGTCCTGAACAGCTTCCCGGGCGTCGAGGTTCCTTTCTCCTGGGCCATGTCCAGGGTAGGCCTCGGAACTTCTGGAATCCTCCAAAAGCGTAACTCGACGAAAACTTCACCCTTGAGGGGCATAGAAAACTCCGAAACGGATCCCCGTTGATCGGATGTAGAAACGGTGGAGCTTGAGGCTCTATTTAACCAAAAAATGAAAAAAATCTCCTGAAAAAGCACAAAAACGCAGCAAAAGCTTGAGAGCTAGAACACTTGAACGTGTGGTAAAAATCTGAGGATGGCTGCCAGGGGCGGGGCTTAGGGAGAGGGCAGTCATTGGCTGGGGGCAGTATGACCCAGAGACCAGTGATTGGTTATTACTAAGAAAGACAGATCAGAAACGAAACTGATACTGATTTTCTTTTTTTATACCGAGGATTCCCGGCCTGACGACGGGTAATATTCATGAGCATGTGAATCCATGCCAGACCCCATGCTGGAGAACCAGTGCCTCTGCCTGCCAGTGGGAGGGCCACGCCCCGGCAGGCTGTGCCAGGCCATGTTCTCAGTGGATAAGAGCCTGCAACCAGTGCTTCTGCCTGCCAGTGGGCGGGCTCGCCCCGGCAGGCTGTGCCAGGCCATGTTCTCAGTGGATAAGAGCCTGCAACCAGTGCTTCTGCCTGCCAGTGGGAGGGCCACGCCCCAGCAGGCTGTGCCAGGCCATGTTCTCAGCGGATAATTGATGCTGCCTTCACGAAAAAGGAGTCCTTACTACCATCTTAAAGGTCAGGAAGGGCTGGTATCCATGTACTGGCCTACTTCGTCAGCTTTCAATAGGAGTTTGTGGGGCTGCCAGGGGTTAACACGGAGGGGTTGGATTCGGCTGATGGCACTCGTCCTCTGTCATTAGCCCTAAAGCCTTGGATGAGAGATGCAGGGTGCATCAGATTTGGGCTAGGCACAGGGGTCACTATAGAGACTTTATGGGATGGCCTGTGGCGGAAAAGCTGAGGGTACTGTGATACAGACTCCAAATGTTAGGAAACGGTGCCCCCCCCCCCCCCAATCTTGCCTCTGGGGCCTTTAGAAAGGCCATCTGCACCTTGGGGTTTGGGGGAGTACCACACTCGCAGTGCATCCTCGGGGCACAGGCATCTACGCCAGTATGACCAAGAGAAGGTTAAAACCAAAAGGTTAAGCCCCCCCGACCCCCCTACACGGTTCATGAGGTGATTGTCCCTGGCTGGCCCTAGCATTGCCACCAGAGTGCATGACTGGTGGTATGGCCGACTACCTCAGAGAAATAGCAGTACCTAGTGATCCACCGCAGACTACACCGCTAGCGGAGTTTGGCGCAATGGAAGGTGTTCTGTCTCCCAAACGACTTCATTCTTTTCTTTTTTTCACCTAACTTTCAGCAGTGCACAGGTTGTGGCCCTTTTTTAAAGCCAAACTAGGCGTGTCTCAGTGTCATGCATTTGGTGTCTCCATTATTTTGTGTGATCGTATTGTATAAGAAGCAATGTTAGCGCAACACATGCAGAGGAACAGTCTTCACCCTAGCACAAACTTAAGAGGAGGCGAACCCTTGGGGCACTAGTGGCATGGATATTTATTTATTTTTTTAGCCTACCCTGGGGTATAAAACCACTCGGAAGCTACAAGTCCATACATCGCTTACATGTGCATACTTGAACTCGGGCGTTGAAGGAACCAGAAGACAGGCCTTCTCTGTCTACGCCACAACACTGTGGAACCTCATCCCCGTTAAAATAAACTCGCCTCCTCGCTTCTACAGTCCAGAAAGGAGCTTAAGACCCACCTCTTCAAGGAGTGGCTCCTCCCCAACATCTAGGTCCACACACCCTGCACTCCCCGCCCTACCTGAGACTGGGTTATCTGATCCTCACAGTGTCCTCGCCTGCTTTCTTGTAGATTCCCTGATGCCAATTGCCCGCCCTCCCCTGTTAGCTCCCACTCCCTTTTTCTCTGTTTACCTCACTGTGTTCTCCCCCCTATGATTGTAAAGCATTGCTTCCTGAAGCTAGGACCTGCCCTCAATAAATACCCAAATAATAATAACAATAATTACTGAACACAGCCGTAGCAAGAGTTGATCAAGATGTCAAACTCTCGGCTGTGCTCCGTCGGTCACAAAGTACTCAGCAGCCGTGTGCATCGTGCATTTTCAACACTTGTATCTTGTTGTTATGGAATCAGGCTAAGGAATAATTCACCACTTCAGAGTCTGGTGGCCTCGTCACTTTCATTCACCACTCTTGTTTCTGTAAAATAATTAAATAGCTTTATTTTACAAAAAATACTTGCAAGTCTCTTTCTTGGCCTATCCAATTTGGGTGCACCCATCAAAGTGCCTTTAATTTAGTTCATTTCTGTGAATGGGGTGGATACCTACAAATTAGCACTGAGAATTAAGGCGACAACCTGTCGCACAAGAAAGAGACGCAGAGATGGGCTTCACGTCAGAGCAAAACCCTGGAACACCCTGCCAAAGGAAACTTGCACAATCTGGGATTACCTTACCTTCAGGGAAACTTTAAAGAGCTGGCTTTTCATTACATAACCAATTGGCAAAGTCATAATTTACGACAATAATTGAATTTGTCATGTGTCATATGATCAATCCTATTTACAGCATTTAAAATGGACTTCGTAGAACAAGGGTAGTGGAGGATTGTGTTATCAAAAAAATCTCTAAGCGTCTCATCTCACATGAAGCGTTTTTCATTTGATAATGGAGTGTATATTTTTCTATCATAATCAGGTGAGAAAAGATCAGTTTCTTACAATGTACTGTTTATTTCTATTGCTCCTTTACTTTTGTCTCTTTTTCTGTATTCCTCCTTTATGTTTTAACGCCTGCGATTTGTAATATGGTATTGAATGTCAGACACTATGGGCCTAAAATCCCACTGTCCCACTGAAAAACGCTTTGTAAATCAGACCCTCTCTCTACAGAGTATTCCATGAAACATATGTCAATTTAAAATGACTAATGTACATGAACATAAATATTTAAAGGCCCTGAGGAAGCTCCTAATTGGAGTGAAACACGTTTTGGCCCATATTTAGCAAACCTGGACACAGAAGTACATTTTATAACACTAGAATTTGGATATATGATGACAAAACACTAAGGACTGATCATTAAAAACCATTAATGTATAATGTGTATTAAAGATAACTTTTTTTGACTATCTACAAACTGTTAACTTTTATTAATGTTGGTAAGAGTGTGTATATCTAATTAGCAAAGTTACCATCCCAGCAATCACATACTGAGTTTCACACCAAAGGCCGATAGTAGGCCCAGCCTAACAGAGCCTGCTGCATAAGCTGGGTCTGTGACTCCTTGATCAATCCATCCACTACAGGGATCTGTGTTTGACCTCATGGTCACAGGTTCAAATCCTGTCAGGTCCAGTAAGCTCTTCATCCTTCATCCTTTCAAGGTCGATAAAATGAGTACCATCGAGTTGGGTAGCAATACGCATCTGTTGTATGTCTAGTGCAAGTTCACCCCAAAGGGTATCTGGGCGCTATAAACAAATACAGCTGTTGTGCTATTTAATGTTTATGCTCTCTGGTGCTTAAATATAAACACGCTCAATGAGCTTCCACTCAGGGATGGCACAGGATTTCTCCCACAAGTTCCACACCAGCAGGGCACTTCCACAGATACTTTGCTATGGAACCATCAGACCCACGCTCTAAACTACCTAGTGGCCTACCACTAAACACCTGCACTAACATCAACGCTTCCGCTCAAACACACTGAACGCAAACCAGATATATCACTGGCGCATGGCAATTTAAAGATCCCTCCCATCAGACTCCAAACACCACAATACTACACCTCAACTACCAACTTAATTTTTACACATGCCCAGACAATACACCATAGCACCACAGACAGACAAGGCTAGCCTCTTGAAACAAAACAAGTCTGTATTCAAGACAAATAACACCTAGAAACAGACCTGCATGCAGACCTCAGAGTACACCCGGTCTGCACACATCTACACAACAGCAAAGCTATCTTGCATTTTCCCCTCGCCTCCGATTTACCTAACCCATCCTCCTCTGTTCCAGATCCACTAGAGCACCTGGAGACCATGCAAATAGAAATGCCAGTAACATAACACTCCCAGGGGGCACACTGTCAACCACTATTACGCTGTAAGTAGGAAGTTTAGCACTGATCCCCGAGAATTTAGGATCCAAACCTGGGCCCTGAAAGAGTCTTGTTTAGCACAGTCGGCACAGAGGCAGAACGCATGCTCCACTCACTTCGTTATGGTCCCATGTAACCTCACGATAGTTCCAAGGGCACAAGTACAGGACACCTAAACTCCACTATCCCAACAGGTGTATGTTGGAATTAAGCACAGAACCCCTAAATGAAACCCATCAGGCTTTGTGTGTGGGTAAACACACAGGACCACTGCACTACTGCACATGGCGTTTCTTAGATAGCTAGGTTTCTTGCAATTGGGGAAGTGAAGCCTATGCATTATAGAGCCAAGTACACCTACAGCAGAAGACAAAGTGCTTGTTCTCTCTCCTCTCTCGTGAAGGACCTTCACGGCAGCTCTGTTCCGCTCCCGCAGGCACTGGACGCCCTTTAACAGCAGCCCTCCCAGCTCGCTTCTCATTCTTTAATGATTTCCGAAAAGGCCTGTCAATCACGCACAGGCAGCGATTATCCTCCCGCAGAAAGGAGAAGCGAGAGGTAGATCAATGGGTTTCTTGTTACACCGCAAACAATCTGGAAGGGCCGTGTGTTACTGATAAAGCTGTGGGGTGGGCTAAGGCTGTGCCCAGATCATATGTACAACCTTCTCTATGGAAAGGCTGCAGGATGACGGGCCGGAGTCTATGCCTTGCTAAACGGACCCAAATATCCAAAGTCTTTGTATTGAGGGGCCAGAGCAAGACCAGGCACAGGGTGCCCATACTGTGCTGCACCTATGCCATCAATTATGTCATGTAGAGATTGAAAATAAAGGGGATAAGCAGGTGTTCAAAACAGTATAGGTGACCTGTGACCTCCCCCAGGGTGGCAGCCAGAAAATGGACTTTGGGGTGAAAAGAAAACCACATCAAGGAAAGCAGGAAAGGAGAAGAGTGGGAAAAGTCAAGGAGACAAAAATAAATAAATAAATAATCCACAGACTTAACTCTCAGCATGCAAGGAAATGAGCTGTAGGTCCAAACCAATACTGCACGCACGCCAAAATGCTGACCTGCAGCACCTCACACACTCATCAATGTTAGCGCTCACGGGCATTTGTGCACACATATTTTGACCCTCACATGAAGCATGAGTACTGGTACAAATCTGAACAATTCGTCCCTTCTCCCCAGGAGAGCCACCCCTTTTGAGGCTTCCTTTAATTTAAATAAAACCCTTTTGAACGGGTTATTAAGTTGTCGGACTCGGGTACCCAATAGAGACACAAACACACAGACACATATAGACACCCATAAACACACAATCAAACACCCCTCCACCCCACTCAATCATTCATTAACGAAAGGCACTGCTGAACTGCACTCACTCCGTTTAGAGCAGACCTGTGGTGCTGCGGGCACTGTTCTCCAAGCCGGAAAGCAGAATGCTGTGTGCCCTAGCTCTGCTCTCCTACATCACGTGCACCCAACGCACCATTTTTAGTTGGGAATAGTTTGGTAAAGCTTATCCTTGATACAAAAAAAAAAATCAATTATAATTTCCTCTTTTTCAGAGATCAAACATGAAAACCCTGACGGGGAAAGAATACACTAACTCTTGAACAAGCCTACGCACCTGGAGACCACCACAGTGGTGATTTGGCACAGTACAAATGCTATTAAACATAACATAACATAACACAGCAATTATTGTCATATCTGCTAATAAATGAACAGTCGCTTGAAATAATAAATACTATTTGCAGGCAAAGTAATGTTCTTTTTATTTCAGATCTGTTCAGACTGCACTCTGCCAAAGGACCTGTCACTCAACAGCGCAGAATACAACGTAACATAAAATTACTCACTGTTATGCTTTTATTTCCCTACAAGTCGTGAGTTAAGTGTGTATGTTTTTGTCTCCTTGACTCTGTCTTCTTTTTCCTTTTTCCTGCTCTTGTTGGTCCCATTTCCTTTTTCACCCAGCAGGCAACAGTCTGGCTGCCACCCTGGGCGTGGTCACAATACACCTTTACATGGCAAGAATAGGAGCTTTAAGAACACTACACTACACAACAAAAAATACTCTGATGGCTTTCCACACCGAAAATAGATCTGTATAGCTGATCAAGGAAAGCAAAGAAAGATAAAAAATAAATAAAAAGGACAAGGAAGGAGCAAAGAGAGGATCAGGAAATGGACAGGGGCACAAGGATGCATGGGAGTTGGAAGTCAAAGAAGAGAAAAATCACTAATCTTTCCTGCTGTTATTAAAGTGGTTTCCACATACTCAACGACATATTGTCAGAGTACCGCGTTTCCCCCCTCTTTCTGAGTGCTAGGCTTGCAGCACAGCCTAGAATGCCTTCCAAGGACGCATAGCAGCCGCTCCCACCCTTTTGGTTTCCAACGCTTTTTGGCCACGCTCTCTTAGCCCCTTTCCTATTCCTGCTCCTGTGGTAAAGGATCTATGGCTGTTAGATCCTAGCCTTGTTGTCTGCTGCAAGTCACCGCTGTATGCCAATCTGGTCGCTAGGACATAAAGATCCTCCAGAAAGTTCTCACTTTCCTTCTCTGCCAGCCCAGTTGTGTGCTCCCATTGTAGCATCTTCTGTTTTCGGCACTTGGGACAATTGCAACTCTCTCTATTTGGTGCGGCCAGCGTATTTGATTCTGCGCCTGCAAATTTTGCCAAACTCTGCTGCTAGAGTTGTTACGCAGTCCTTGTATCGGGTTCATATTTCCCCAGTTTTGACGTTTTCATTGGCTTCCCGTACCTAGTTGCATTGATGTTAAATTTGTGTGTGTTCATCGGGCGTTTTATGGCACAGGCGCAGAGTACGTTGAAGCCACATTTCGCCAGTATGTCGCTTCTCACGCTCTCCGCACTAAAGAAGCGCTGCTTGTTCAGTCCCCTGCTCCAAACGATCGAAGATTGGGGGTCGTGCTTTCTGGCTGGCCGCAGCTACATTATGCAACAAGCTCACTTCGGGCCTTGGAAAATCATCTGTTTTCCGGCGTTCCCTGAAACGTATTTGTTTTAGGTTAATTATTTGCTTTGCTGTCCTTTCAGTTTTCCTAGCGCCAAGATGACTTATTGTGCAAGTCTGCGCTTTACAAATAAATAAACTACATTCTCCCTTTTCATGGTGTATGCTTGACTGGGCACGATCTAACCTCCCAGCTTTTCAGCCTCATATTACAGTGTTTGGATACCCCTGAAGGCACCAGTAACCAGTCTCTGGACAAGCAGCGGCACTCTTAGATCACTGTCGTGGTGAATGGCGCAGTATAAAATGAATACATTTAAATAAAACACTGCTTAACCTAAACTCATGTACAGAACACCTTTGGCATTCACTTTTTCTGGAGTCTCTAAACCCTCCCCTCCAGTCTCATTTAGTGTAGTGAGACATCCTAAGAAACATATTTGGATATACAAGTAAACACCTAAGAGCATGTGCTTCCTTTTCCCGCCTCAGGGGAGGCCTTCCTACCCCTGCCCTTAGCATGCTCAACTAGCCAGCCTCAGGGCTATTGGACAGTTCAGCACCCTCACCGTTGCAGTGCAAATTAACTTCTCAATTGTTTCGCTTAAGGGCAGGACATAGCACCTTGCCCTCCTTCACCTTTCCATCCAACCGCAACTACAACGATATCCCGGAACTTGCGACCTTTCCGGACACACAGATCGCAAAAGATAGCGACTCAGACGCGGCTACTCCCGTGATGCCGGTCCTGCAACACGCAAGTGCCCAGCAATTGAACCTGCTACTGCCAATCAAGAAAGGAAACAGAGGCGGACTACGTCTGCTACCCCCTCCTTTCATGACACCGCAGATACCCAATACCTGGAATCCTACGCCATTGCAATATTCGGGATAGCAGCACCTTTACCCGCAGTGTCAAAAAAAGACTGCACATGCAAAATATATATGCATCAGATTCTTGAAAACTACCAGCATCACTAGAATCTATCAAGACTGTGGATGCAAACATCAAATGCATCAGTGGGTCACAATTTGTAACAAGTTCGATTAACGAGAAGTACTCACCACAACAAAAGACTTTCCAACAAAGTATTTTTTCTGTCCTGAGGACGGCTACATCTGCAACAGACACGTTGTGTAACTGTCTGATTCTTCCTGTCGCCATTAGCCGAAACATATGTCGACCATCACAAAAAGCCTAAGGTTTCTTATAGGCTCTTTTTCATGATAAGAGTTGTACTCCCTCAATAAGAGTGCTCTACCTTTGTGTCTGCATCAAATAGTAACATAAACAAGACACAAACGCACATACTAACCCCACCATACTTTTATGTTTGTATATAATCGCCAGCCTGTTTATTTGCTATATTTCCATTTAAGCCTCTTAGGTTATTTTTCTACACATGTTTTATTGATAATACAAATTATAGTTTTGTGGTTAAGACTTGGTTGGTCTCAGCATTGATGAGGTTTATTAATCGAAATGTACTTTGTTAACTTGCAGCTTGATGAACACTGAATCCCCTAGCATCTGTGTTCTCTAAGTATATGACCTCTCCCAATAATAGATACCTCTACCATTAGATTGCAGAACTAAGAGACAGGGTCACCACCCTCCTTGTGTCTTTTTTTCTCCCAACTCTGATCCCTGAAGGTGGTGCTCCCCGAAATAGGATCATCCCAATCTTGATTTACCTCCTTCACCTCACCCATCTCAGAATTAATGACTGTCTCACTGTAATGCATCACTGGATGGCTCTCTTCTGCCTCATACTGAACCCGTCAAATAATGGAAGTCCTCTTTCTCCCAGCTTCCAATTCACACTTTACCCGCACCTCTCCCATCTCCTTCCCAACGACTACCTTGCTCCCTCGCCCAAGGCTCACAACCATGGGTTCCCCTTAGGAAGCCACAACCAACTAAAACAAACCATCAATACCACCACCTCTGCTGCTCCGATTAACCTTCTCAACAATCAGAAAATGTGGCAATTTCTTTCTTACCACTCAAAAAACTCTAATCTCCAGGCTCAGCAAACTGGAATACTGTTGATACCTACACCTTGGCCTTCCCCTCTATCCCTTTCTCCCTCTAGACAAAATCCTCAACCTCACTACCAGCACTCTCTACCACCTACTTCTACCTACCGACACCATGCTGGCGGGCTCTCCATGCACAACCACTCCATTTTCAAGTTTCTTCTCCTAGTCTACAAAGCTATCAATGGTCTTGCTCCTCAGTACTTGACTGAGTGTATCTCTGTTGATTCAGCATCTGGGCCCCTCCACTCCTACTCTGCACTCAACTTCACTGTCCCATGCTCCCCTTGTGCATCCTCTCAATTCTGGTTCAGAGTCGATAAAGACGCTGAGCATCTTAACAAACCGGGAAACCTGGATGATGGTGCCATCAACGGGGAAATAGGATTAGGAGGAGTCCCGGGAGCTCAAGCATCGTGGGAAGCCCACAATTAACAGTTTGGATTTCTGGTCATTGAGGCAGAGGTTGTGAACAGCCATCCAATTCTGAATAATGCTGAAGGTCTGATTGATAGTTCAACATCCTGGGGGTAGTTCCCTGTGATAGGAAGCAGGATTTGGGTATCGGCGGCAAAGTTGGTGTAAGGTATGCCAAGGTCATCAAGGTGGTCAAAAAGGGGATTGGTGTAGGTGTTAGAGGGCAGTGGAGATGCATAAACCCTGAGGGACTCGGAACGGGGCAGGGATAGGATCTGCAACAGCGTCGGGGCGTCGGTTCGAAAAGGATTTGATCCATAGTGCTGCCTCCCGGAAGAAATGGAAGTTTGATACGAGGTGTTGGCAGAGGATATTGTGATCAACAAGGTCAAAAGCTACTGAGAGGTCTGAAGGAGCAGGATGGTGATGTTGCCTGAATCGCAGAAGCTGTCAACTTGGATGTTGAGATCAAGGAGGGCGGTTTCTGTGTTGTGCTTGGGGAAGAAACCAGATTGTCTGGAGCCGAGTAACTGGTGTTATTCGAGGTAGGTTTGGATCTGGGAGGAGGTTATGTGGTCCAAGGTTTTAAGGAGGAATGGCAATGTAGTAATGGGCCAGTAGTTGGTGGGGAGCGAGGGATCCAGAGAGGGTTTCTTAATGAGTAGTGAAACCCAGGCTGCTTTGGGACAGGTTGGGACAGTGTTGGAGGCAAAGGAGGCTTTAACAAAGTCAGTTATGGTAGGTGCAATATGGGCTGGGCGAGCATCTCCTTTACAGTTTGAAGATTTGAGATGTTGGATAGTTTTGAAGATGTCTTGCGTAGTGGCTGGGGATCATTTGAACTGGGGAGGAGAGGGATATTGGGCATGAGGGGTGGCAATCTTGAGGTGGTAAATTTGGTCAAGAGCTTGAATTTTTTTTAACTGAAATGTTGTGTCTGAGATGTTAATTTTGCTGGAGAGGGCTGATTGGATGGTCGAACACCAAGATTTGTCAATGTGGACCAGGGAGGTGGTAGGGAGTTTTTTTTCCCCCAACTCTTTGAGGAGGGCGCTAGAGCTGGCATCGGCGATCCTGGTGTTGAAAGAATTAAATTTGATAGTTATTAATGTGTTTTTAAAGGTTTTAGATGCAGAGCAGGTGGTGTCTAGATTTGATGGTGTGGGGGCTTTTCTCCAGGTGTGTTCCCAGTCATTGGAGTGAGATCAGTTCTTCAGTGACTCAGGTGTTCGCCCGCATGCCTTGTTTGGGAATTTTAGACTTCAAAGGGCCAAGTTGGTCAATGGTGCATGTGAAGGCATAGAAAATCAGTGAGGCATGTGCCTGCGGGTCGTTCGGAGTAGGTATATGGTGGGAGAAGAGCTTGAGTAGGGTAGGGTGAGAACTTTTTCAGTAAACCTGCGAGTGTTACCAGAGAGGAAGGGGGATGGTGGGGTCACAGGGTTTGCTGTAGACTGGGAGTGAGACAATCTGAACTCCATAAGAGTGGTCGGACCAGGGGACAGGGCCAATAGCAGTGACTGACTGTAGGGTTGAGCATGAGGAGCCAGTCTAGTATGCGTCCTTTTGAATGGGTTGGCGTAGAGATATGTTTGCCAAAGTTCATCGCAGTGAGCGTATTGGTGAGATCCTTTGTTCTAGAGTCTGAGGCGTCATTAAAGCCTACGTTGAAATCGCCTGAAAATATTAACTTGGTAGCCGGTTTAATGAAGGGGGAGAAGAATAAGGGGATGTCCAGCTCAGGGCAGTTCTCATAGTTGGGTTGGCAGTAAATGAGTAGGACATTAATGGTTGTTTGTGGGTTAAGACGTACTTTAGTAAGTAGCAATTCGTAACCTGGCTGTGGGTGGTGAGAACCTCTCTAACAGCAAGAGCGGTTCTAGCGATCAGAGCCACACCACCTCCTGGTTTGCCAGATCAACGAGTTCTGAAGATGGAATAGCCTGGTGGAATGGCGAATGAGAGGGCCGGTAATGCTGCCCTGTGGAGCCAAGGTTTGATGACTGCTAGGAGATCAAGGTAGTATTCAACAATAAGGTCATGAATGTGGGTGGCATGAGCGCACAGGGAGCAGGCATTGATCAGGTCATTGCAGCACTGGCCATTGGGCCAGATTTTCCAGGATCTGGCACGAATCTCAGATCCTGGAAATCCATATACACCTTTCATTTGGTTTATTAAAGGTCATCCATTTGCTTTTGTGGCTGAGATTCAAACCCAGGTTGTAAGAACCAAAGTCGACAGACTTACCCACTAGACCACTGGAACACTTGTTGAGGGACCTTGTGAATACGCTTGTTAGGCTTGTACTCTGAATAAAACATTTAGGTACAGCTTTTTAGATTTAAAAGATGTGCACCATTAATACTTTGCTTGCAACATTATTGGAAACGCTCATCCTTTTTTGGGTTATTTTTCAGTTGTTCATAATTTCTTAATTAATATCCTGAAATACAAATATTTCCTTATTGGGGGGTGGACAGGGTTCCCCACCCCCTAACTATCACCCCAACCCAGCTGGTGGGATCCCACAGTTAATAATTTCCATTTCCAGCACTGTCTGTATGTCATGAAACAGCAGACTGGTTTAGCTTATAACACATAGAGCTGTTGCACTATTGCAGACTACTCTCTTCGAGGACGGACCGACTGCGTGAAAAGCTGTAAAAACCGGAGGGGGGTCTGCACTTCCGCTCTCTATATGGTAGAGGAGAGGAACAGAGACCCCAGCCAAGATTCTCTATTACGGTAGCAATGGACGAGCAATCAAGGCCTATCTTCTCGGGAGGTGATGCGAGCTGGTTCTTAAGTACAGTGTAGTCCCCGAACACCCACGAAGGAATGTCCACACACTGTATCGGTTAAAACATAGTCTTTATATAATTAATATTTAAGGTCATATACACAATCACGATAACTCACTTTCTACTCCGAAAATCAACAATGGTAAATATGTTCAATTCTAAAGTGGTACCACTAACGTTATTAGATCTTATTCAAGTGCATACGGTCAGAATGACACACAGATCAAAATAAAGAGGTAAACCAGCAATAGAGAGAGAAAGGAAAGCAAGATGGTTGATCAATAGGCAGAATACTGGTCCTGTTGCCTAGACACAGTTCTGTGTGGAGATTCCCCCCCCCCACCTGGGCAACCTGTAGAAGAAAGATACAAGCCCAGTCCATATATATTTGATCACCCTTAGACTTCCCAATAGTTCTGCAACCCCAAAGTACCTTGGTGTTGTAGTGTTCTGCGTCAGGGAAAATCGCCAACTCTTCTCGAGTGTCCTCCCTTTCAGGCAGGAGTCACGGGTCGTCGAATGTCTGACGGAGAACAGGTCGAGCTATGATGTTGAAGTGGCCGCGTCGTTTGTAGCGGTGCTCATTGACGGTGAAGCGTAAACGTCCTGCAAGGAAGAGGCATGCGGGGCATCTCGGTGTCGATAGTTCTGGACTGCAAAGAGTCGAAGAACTGTGGCCCAGCAAGGGCGTCGAGTCGTCGGCATCTCTGTGGTCTTTGGGTGGCGGGAAACACACTGGTGGATGCTCCTCGGCGCATCAACGATCAGGCCTTCTCCAACAGGATACAGCGGCGACAATGCAGACGAGAACGTCCTTGGATCAATGAAGTTTCTTAGGCAACGGGAGCATGGCAGCTCCAGTCGGCAACAGCGATCGACGACAGTGACGGACAACAGTCCGGGCGCTTCTCCTTGGAGTTCCGCAGCAGTCCCCGTATCGGGTCGGCAGCCTGTCAAAGGTCTGTCTACCAGGGAGCTTAGGCAAAGATCAGTTGTGCACGATGGTCCCTCGTAGCTCGGGAAGAGGGCACCTTACCAGGTCCTCCCTGGGTCAGTTCTTGAAGCACCGCAGCTTTCAGATTGCAAATTAGAGCAACAGCAATTCCCCTCGTCCAGCAGGGCTCAAGGTTAAGCTTCACTCCAGTTACTCGTCGTAGTGGGCTTCTGAACACGATTCCTAGCAGTGAGAGGTCCCCAGATACACTTATCTCCTATTCATTCCGCTGGGTCATACTCAAGCATCCAATCACGACTACAGACATTCATGCAGGCAGGCAGCCAATCAGGCACACAAGGTATTCAGGCCATTCACTCCTCACCAGACACTCACAACAAGTTATGTGTATTGGGACAAGTACCGAGCCATTCAACACTCCAAGCTGCATTCATACCAGTTTCGGGAAGGGCTGTCTGAACCATTGTGTCAAACACCAGATGCTAGACAGTCACAACATAGAATGTATATTCGTCACACACTCCATTCACCCAGGTCCCACCCACAGACGTACCCACAACATACAGTCGTTGAGAAGGCTCCAGCCAGTCTGGTCGGCACTTCCCCACACTACCATATACGGAACTTCCACCCAACAGCCAGTCAGGGGAAAGGGACAGAGGCAGGGCTTCCCGGGACTTCAGGAAGATCAGGGTAACAGGTGATGGAAGGCAAGAGGCCAGGGGCCATTTTGCCTCCATCAGGAATCTACCGATTCCAATGACACCGCCTGGGCATCCCAAAATGGAGGACGCTCAGGGCACAAAGCTGCCACCAGCCCGTACCCTGCTCTGTGGGTCACACACAGGTGCCCAAAAACATACACTAGGGGCACAGGGTTGTATCCCTACCCATGGGTGCCATATGGGTATCCCATGGGTCTATTCACCAAACCAAGAGAGCTGCATCGCCAGGAGTCCCTCATGAACTCCTGCGTGGAAAACACGACAGAACACACGATAAAAAGCAGTAAAGGACAAAGATAAGGAGGCCCTGTCACTCCGATGCATTTCCAGCATCACAAATGCCCACTAGATGTCCGTTTATTTTACCTATAAGCGAAGTATGTTGTATGAGATTGTCAAAATCCTGCGCCAGGGTCACATTGTACGTTCCCACATCTTAGCATGGACAGCCCACACTTGCACCCCCGTGCTCTGTCCCCCCTTACCGGTCATGCCAGACACCAAACCAAGCTCGTATCCACACTCCCTTTATCCCACCCCCCCCCCCCCCAAGACCCCCTTGCAGTTCCCATGAATGAAGAGGCAAGACCAGTTGTTAAGGTGGAAGTTAACATTGCTGCAGCAAACTTTATTGAACATCAATCCAGGAGTTAGCTGACAGGTGATCCGTTTCTCCACCACACCTCAGGATTCTGCGCTGGGTGTCCCCCCCCCATCAGCGTCCAATAGAACTCTGTAGGGTAGACCCCTTCCATACTTAGCCATTCCCCCACTACCCATGGCCATTTTTGTTTCTTTATGTTTTCTTTGTTTATCTGTCATTTGTGTTTCATTTTCCCCAATTTCTTTCATTCCCCAATTCTTGACCCTTCCCCCTTCTTTTCAATCCCTGATTATGTCCATTCCCCGAGTCTTTCATTTCCCCAAGTCTTCTCAATCCCCCAATGATTTCTTACCCCATTCTGTCCATTCCCCCTACTAGTCCCTTCCCAAATTCTTCTCATTCCCCAATACCTAGCCTTCCCTCCCCAAATCTTTTCATGCACCACTTATTTTATTAACCAATGCTATACCTGTCCAAACTCCTGTCACTATTCATTCCCGCCCCAACCTTCATTCTCCAAATCTTTCAAGGCCCCAATTCCTCAAATCTATTAGACCCCCTCAATTCATTCCAGTCCCAAACTCCTTGCTTCCCCCCCACTTCTATTCCAATCCCCAATGCTTCACATTCCCCAATGCTTCCCATACCCCTACTCTTCCCATACCCCTACTCTTCCCATACCCCTACTCTTCCCATACCACTACTCTTCCAATACCCCTACTCTGTCATTTCCCCAGTTCCTTCCCTTTCCCAATTCCTTCTATAACCCAATTCTTATCCATTCCCCAACACCTTCAATTTTCCCTATACTTTCCATTCCTCAATTCTTCCTGTTCCCCAATTCATCCTGTTCACCAATTCTTCCCATTCCCCAGTTCCTCCCCTCCCTTCCCAATTATTTTAAATTCCCCATTTGCTTCCATTCCCCTTCTCATGATCTTCCCACCCACGTCCCATGTTGTTGGAGTTGGAAGGACTTCCAAACCCCCTACACCTCCCCTTTCCCTGGGCCTCCCCCGAGTCTGGTACTCTCGGGTGCCGTTCTTTCTAAGCTAGCGGCTGCACAGTCCCCTTGTAGTATCTGGCAGTGCGTTCTATAGGGATATACCATGTAACATTCGCTGGGCAAGTCTGGAAGAGAAAACAGATCATTACAATGTTACCGACAAGACCAACAAGGGGAAGGGCAGGTGGATGTCTTCTTGCTGTGGGAGCAGGACCAAAGAGGGTGCACCCTTTGCTTATATAGGCTGCTTTTTGGCCCAGCTGGCCTGTTCGTCGGCCTCCTGTGACGTAGCTCCCCCCTCCCTACGGGCAGGGGCAAACCCCAGCAACCGCCCCCTTTTCGTTGGATCCAGTGCTTGGTGGGTGTCCCTGCCAAGGGCAGCACCCGGCAATAGCTGTCGTGACGGTTTGGTAACCTGGCAAAAGACAGACTGTGAAGCCCAAAAGCCACTCAAGGCTGGGTGCAAAAATAATGAAATCAAAGCACCAAACAAGTTCCATTGAAACCTGAAGCCCTGGCTTTTCACCAACGCTTTCCGCTAGCACCCAGTCTTTGTCCAGGGCTTCGGGTTTCAACGGAACTTGTTTGGTGCTTTGTTTGAGTGTACAGGGATTCACAAGGACAGCAGCGAGTGCTGTGGCTGTATAGTGATTCTCAAGGACTGAAGCATTTGCTGGAACTGTGTGAAGATTCACAAGTACTGCACCTTATAGTGGGAGTGTACAGAGATTGACAAGTACATCAGCCAGTGCTGGGGCTCTGTAGTGATTCACAAGGACAATAATTTGTAGGACAGAAGCTAGGGCTCTGGCTGTGTGGAGATTCAAAAGTACTGCAGCTTGCAATGGCAGTAGCCAGGGATTCCCAAGGACAGCAGCTTTTGCTGGAGCTATGAGAGGGTTAACAAGTACTGCAGCTGGTAGTGGGAGTGTACAGGGGTCACAAGGACATCAGCCAGTGGTGTGGCTGTGTAGTGATTCAAAGGGATGGCAGCTTTCGTTGGAGATGTGTGGGGAATCATACGTATGCTAGCTTGTAGTGGGAATGCGGGTGGGGGACGTGGGGTGGGGGGTTCACGAGGTAACAGCAGCTCATGCTAGAAATGTGTGGGGTTTTTTAAAATGCACTTTCAGCCTCGGTCTTCCTTGTTCAGGACCCTTAAAAGCTTTACATGCACTCGTGCATACCTCGACTTGGACGGTGGCTGGAATCGTTCCAGTGCCCCTGGTCTGGTTACGGGGGGTTGACGTGAAAGCAGGCCTGCCTGTAGGTTTATCATCTGCACGGTCTGTCCCAGGCACTTTAAATCATGGCCTTTAATTAGAAGTGGCAGGGAATGGTCCATCGGAGGTTTATCGTGCTGTTCGATTCCACACTGGGGACAAAAGACACTGGATGCTTGCTTTCTCATTCCGTGAACGTACAGATCAAGTTGCCATCGCTTTCAATGAGAGCCGGTCGGAGCGAGGGGGAGATAGTGTGGGGGGGGGGGAGGGGTAGGGAGGGAGCGCGTGCTAGGGAGCCTGGGGGGGGTGGCGGTGAGGTGCCTGAATGTGTGGCGCAGATGCAGGGGGATTCAGGAGCGCTGAAGCAGGGGGCAGTGTCCAAACGGCCTTCTTTCAGACCTACAGACAGTGAAGTAACGTTGCCGAAAATGTTGGGGGGACGGCATGACCCCTAAATGAAAGGGGGCCCTGCCAATGAGTGGGACAAAAGGATGGGTCACAAATGTTGGGGGGGACAAACACCCCTGCCCACCCCTAAAATTACGCCCATGCCTCCACTAATGGCAGTTCTTGTGAAACACCACTAAGCTAGAGTAAAACCTCCTTAACATGAGAATACCCACACAGCCGCAGCCAGAGGCGTGACTGGGGGGGGGGGGGTAGAGGGGGTACGGGGCTGTAGCCCCAGGTCTTTTGGCTGTAGCCCCCGGGAAAAAACGCAGGGACTACAACCAATACGCTATCTAGCCCCGAGCCCTGACAGTCCCGGCACTAGCGCTGCCTCGGACCTTTTGCAGACCTAGCAACGCCCCGGAGCCGCCGGCAGCACAACCTGCAATGTGTATGTTTTCCCATATATCCCCACCACAAAGCTACAGTCTCTGAGAATCGCACAGAACCATTGTACAAATGAATTACCTTCAATATAGTCCAGGATAGAGCTAGAGGATCCCGGAAATTCATGGGAAGCTCTGAGCATGGGGGTGCGGCCTGCCTCTAAGGGTGAAGAGCGAGCTGAGCCCGGAAAAGGACGCCATAAAATATGGAATGGAATACGTTGCCCATCACATGTACAAACTAGACCGCGTGCTGCAAACGTATGTGATAAAGTTTCTGAATCGCAGTATGGGCTTGCACACCGGGGCCACTTTAACCAAAGTGTGTCATCCATGTCAAATTATTTGAAACCAACCATCTTATCTGCTGAAATGAAGAGGCGATTTAGCTTGCAGCTTTAAGAAAAGTCTCTCATGTTTTACTAGACTGTAGTGTTGCGCTTCCCACATGTAATAGTCATCATTCTTATATTCCCCACCAAAAAGTTGCTTTGATCCTTGACTTTCTCATGGCAACTTCTTGTAGGTCACACACCTGGGAGGGCGGGGCACTATCTGTGTGGGGCGAGAAGCAGAGATGACTCTCCGGGATGGGACTGCGAAAGCCCTCTTTGAATGGTAGCGTAGGTGGCTTGTATGTCTTTACTTCTCCTGTCCTTCACTTTCCCCTGCATTCACTTTCCCCTGCACTCACTTTCCCCTGCACTCACTTTCCCCTGCACTCACTTTCCCCTGCACTCACTTTCTCCCGTCATTCGCTTCTCCTGTCATTCGCTTCTCCTGTCATTCGCTTCTCCTGTCATTCGCTTCTCCTGTCATTCGCTTCCCCTGCACTCACATCCCCTGCACTCACATCCCCTGCACTCACATCTCCTGCACTCACTTACCCTGCATTCATTTACCCTGCATTCATTTACCCTGCATTCACTTCTCCTGTCCTTCACTTCCCTAGTATTAACATCCCCTGAATTCACTTGCCCTGCATTCACTTAGTCGCATTTACTTCTCCTGTCCTTCACTTCCCCAGCATTCACTTCCCCAGCATTCACTTCTCCTCCCCTCCGCCCTCCTTCTCTGCTTTTCCACCTTTTTCTGCTGATGAGGTTTCCAGACAAGTCCGATCTATGAAAGCCTCGTCTAAACAGGTTCACCCCTGTTCCTCCAAAACCATCAAGGACCACATCGACTCCCTGGCTCCTGCCTTGGCTGCCTTTTGCAACCACTCATTCGCCTCTGGAGTCTTCCCATCCCCCCTCAAGCACTCCCTTGTGCACCCCCTCCTCAAGAAACCCTCCTCCGACCCCTCCTGCCCGGCCAACTATCGCCCAATCTCCATCACTCCCTTCCTGGGCAAGCTCCTGGAGAAACTGGCCATCTCCCAGCTTAACCTCCATGCTGAATCTGTTGGTAATCTTCATGACCATCAATCCGGCTTCAGAGCGGCCCGAAGCACGGAAACTGCTCTCCTGAACATCCGTGAGGACCTGCTCCTGAACCTCGATTCCAACACTCCCTGTGTTCTCATTCTGCTCGATCTCTCCTCTGCCTTTGACACTGTCAACCATGCCATCCTGCTCAACCGTCTCCGTGATAACCTGGGTATCACTGGTCAGGCTCTGGCATGGCTGACCTCTTTCCTTTCCGGTCGACCCTCCCAGGTCCAAATGGGCTCCTTCCTCTCTGACATCTTTTTCTCCACCTGTGGTGTCCCCCAGGGATCCAACCTCTCTCCCTGGCTTTTCAACCAGTATCTGGCACTCCTTGCCCACCGCATCGCCGCTCTCTGCCCCTACTTCCAGTGCTATGCGGACGATACCCAGCTCATTTTCAGGCTACCCTCGGCCTCCTCCTCTCCTTCCCTCATCTCCGACTGTCTGTCTGCTATCCAGGAATGGTGTGCCGCCAATGACCTCTGCCTTAACGCCAGTAAGACTGAGATTCTACTCATCGGCACACCCACTCCCTCCTTCCCTGCAGCTCTCTGGCCGGCCTCCCTTGGCCCCCTTCCTGCCCCTACCTGCAAGGCTAAAAACCTTGGGGTCATCTTCGACTCCACACTCTCCTTCTCTCCTCATATATCTGACGTCTCTAAGAAGTCACACTACCAGCTGCACCTCCTCAGAGGTATTCTTCCCTTCCTCTCCTTCCCCCAGAAGCTCACTGTCTCCCGAGCCCTGGTTCTCTCAAGGCTGGACTACTGTAACAGCCTCTATCTTAATCTGCCTGCCTCCACTCTCCGCCCTCTGCAACTTATCCAGAACAGAACTGCGAGACTTGTCCTTGGCCTCAAGCCCAGGGACCGTATCTCTCCAGGACTGAAATCTCTTCACTGGCTCCCAGTGGCTGCGAGGATTAAGTTCAAAACCCTCTGCATTGTCCACAAGGCCTTCTGGGGCCTGGGGCCTAAATACCTTCAACTCTCTCTTCCTAAATATCTTCCTTCACGAGCCCTTCGCTCATCCTTCTCCAACTCCCTCATGGTCAGCCGCTTCTCGAAGCAACGAGCTGGGGGTAGATCTCTCTCCGCAGCAGGGGCCTCCCTCTGGAACAGCCTTCCTGCCTCCCTGAAACTTGAGGAGAACCATCTCCGGTTCCGGAAGCACCTCAAAACCTTCCTCTTCGCTTCTGCCTTCTCTCTCCCTCTCCCCTGCTAAACCTGCTTAACTCCCCACTGAATTCTGCACTAAACCTGCATCTGAGCCACTCTCAGCGACCTCGGTCCAGGTCCCAGCCACTCTCCACTTGCACTGCCTCCCTGGCTCCCCCTGCACTGTGGGACTGTCACTGCATCCCTACAGCCCCCTTCCCAGCACTTGCTCTGCACTTACCTCGCACTTTGCCACCAGCTGGCCCTTTTATTTATTATTTATTATTTATTTATTTTTACGCTACTTACCTTGTACCGCACTTCCCCCCCACCTCCTCCCCCTGCACTTTCTCCTTTTCCCCTTACCTCTGCACTTGCGCGATCTGAATGACACCTGGCCTAGTAGGATCGTTTGTCTGTCTTCCCCTTGTTTCCCTCCCTCCCTGCCTCGTCGCGCCTTGAAACACTTGTGTATAGGCGCGTTACAAATATCATATCATATCATATCATATCCTGTCCCTTCACTTCCCCTGATTCATATCCACTGCACTCACATCCCCTGCACACACTTACCCTGCATTCACTTACCCTGCATTCACTTCTCCTGTCCTTCACTTCCCTAGTATTAACATCCCCTGCACTCAGATCCCCTGCATTCACGTCCCCTGCATTCACTTCCCCTGCATTCACTTGGTCGCATTTACTTCTCCTGCTCTTCACTTCCCCTGCATTCACTTAGTCACATTCACTTCCCCTGCATTCACTTCTCCTGTCCTTCACTTCCCTAGTATTAACATCCCCTGCATTCACTTACCCTGCATTCACTTAGTCGCATTTACTCCTCCTGTCCTTCACTTCCCCAGCATTCACTTCCCCAGCATTCACTTCTCCTGTCCCTTTACTTCCCTAGCATTCACTCCATTAATACAGGGGGCACCTCCAAATGCACTGCCACCTTCACAGTCTGACGATGCAGGCGAAGTAAAAGCATGAAGTAAACGTCTCAAAAAGTAAATGTCTGGAGAAGGGTAGTGTAGGGGAAGTTTTCTAGGTGAAGTAAAGGGGGATAACATGTGGGGATGTTGCTCACTGCTCTAGGAGTGGATGAGGTGTGGGGATAAAAACCATGGTGGTACAATGAGAGAGGTGCACCAAATGGTGAAGCCGAGTGTGGGGTGGTAGGTGGAAACATGGGTGTGTCTACAAAGGTACCAGCACAGGATAGTGGCGGGGGACGCAGATGAGGGAAAGGGATTGTGCTCGGGGACTAAGGTCGAATAGTAGAACGGGGTAGGCTGAAGGGGTGGGGGTGTGGCACTTGGACAGGAGTTTCAATGGACAGCGCAATTACCCGGCTGATGGCTTGTACAAAAATGTTCCCAAGTCACCAGACCGCTTGCAAATCCGCGCTGCTCCACGCCGCACCTCACCTCTGACTCCCTATCCTGCCCCAGCCAATCAATGAGTTCTGTGAAAGGAAGAGGGGTGGGGCAGGAAGTCAGACAGCACGTGCACCCGCCTGTGGGGCAGGGCCACATCCGGCCGTGTCCCAGCACCTTTTATTTATTTTGTTAAACTTTACCTGCAAGTGCTTGTTGTGGACAGAAGCTGGTGGACAGCATTCTGGAGCACATGGTATAACCCCTGGTTTTGGTTTTCACTGGCACCAAAATGAGGGTCGGGCTACAGCCACCGTTTGGCCCTGGCTAGCCAAAGTTTTGCTGGGCCTGCCAAGCTCTAGCCCAGGACAAGCTACAGTGCTGCACAAGCGACGATACCTTTGAATCTACCCAAAAAAGCAGCCAATGCCACTATGAAGAACCCCCACCTCAAGGTCCTCATGCCTTCATAAGGCAGAGCAGGCATCCTTGTAAATCCTCACATACCCCCAGATCAAGATGCAGTTCTTGTAAAAGTCGGTATACGCCCAACACCAGCAACAGTCATTGCAATTTCCTGCATACGTCCTAGGCTGATGCATTCCATTGCGGGGCCCATCAAGAGTCCAGCCAGAAAAAGCACAATTTTTCCAGTTCATTGGGGTGGGAACGGGGTCCATCACAGACTATGAGGTTATTGGCAAATATTTCCAAATAAGTTAGCAGGTGCTCCTCTCCAGAAAGAACATGGCATGATAACCTATGAGGTTCGTGATTACAAAATGTCCAGCTTGAGCAGCATTGCTTGTGAGCTTGTGTACATACCAGGCAGTGCCGGATTACCAAACAGGCAAAGTAGGCACCGGCCTATGGGCCCCACTCCTTTTAGGGGCCATGCGACAACAGATCAAAATAAAATTGATATGATCTTGAAATAAAATTACAATCAAGCTTTCTTAAATTGTTTTCAAAGATAGAAAAACTATGAATCAACTCAAAGAAACGAATGAGAACTTTACATTCTAGAATCTATAGAGAAAATACTGTATTAATGTAATATAACCATTAACAACTTAAACCAGAGACCTCAGATTCACATAATAGTTTATCTCTAAAACGCTCATCTTCTGACAGTTGTCAATTTGTAAAACAATCTGGTGCAAACTACGTATGTGTAGTGTGCAGTAGTGATGGTCATCTCCATCTAGCGGTCGATAAGCACACTACTTAGTTCAATGTTATCCCACTAGAGCATGTGGCATGCATTCGGGCACGAGAAACGGCCAGAAACAAAGCTTTCTGTGAGTTAATGTGATGTGAGTTCCCGCCAACTCCAGACCCAAGTAGAATATTCACGAGTAGAAGCTTCGAGAAAATATATGGTTCCCAACGCCTGCGTTAATAAATGAGCTTTTCTGAGTTCTAATGAAGTTTGATTAACTTCACTGTCTAATTTCTACAGTAACAGAACAAATCTATCTTGTTAAGGCACTGTTGCTAATTTTTGGCGGAAATTTAAGAATTATTTTATTTTCTTGAACAAAGCGTAAATATTGTTTGTCGTCGCTCTTTGGTAGGCCCATAATGTCGGTGCCCGAAAAGAAGAGGTACCAAAGCCATGCAGAAAATTAAAAACGTACTAGGAGATAATTTGCAAGGGGGGCACGAGAAATCGACTGCTTAAGGGCATCCATAGGGTTTATTCTGGCACTGACGCCAGCACTGCAGTTTTGAGAAATTCACAGGTACATCCAACGCAAGCTACATTTGGTGGAGAACCTCAAACACTAACAATAAGGCATGCAGTTGTTAATGGCTTACAATAACTGCCTCCTCACTTAGACTGGGACCAGCTAGGTTTTTTAAAAATGAATTATATGGAGGACAATTGCAAGTTTGCTTTTGTGCTCCAGAGCCCCCACCCCTTTCTTCTTATCCTCCAATGATTATATAATTACTAAACTATATAGAAGTGGGTCGCTAATAGTAAACTGAACTGAAGGTGTAAATGATTAATTCATAGTTTTGTTATGTTAGTTGCTTATTAGAAGTGCATTTGGTTGATTTTGTATTGTAAAAATGAAATCAATTATTTATTTATTTAAAAAAAGAATGGGGCCAAATTTGAACAAATGGCATAACGTGATGCACCCTGCTGGTGCCTCACTCCAGAGCCACCTAGAATTCCTTTTCTGCATCCCTGGTTCTGTGCATAACTACCACAAGATGCAGACCTTATGAATCCATACCCAGGCTCTGTTCGAGCGGCAGTCTCAATGAATCCTCATCCATGCCACCAAAGGCAAGGGCAGTACTGATGTCTAATTCAACGAGGCCACATTTGTAGTTTGCAAGGCAAGCCCGCCCCTGCTATTCCCGCGCGGGGCCTTGGAAAGAGCGAGGAATTGCCTTGCCATAGAAGCTGCCCCAGCATACTGATTATGAGGAGAAGTCCTGGTGAATCCCTGCACACCCATCATGACTTGCTGTTCTTACAAATCTCCGAGCACTTTGAAAAAACGCCATTTGCATTGTATGGACGGGCACATTCTGCCGCTACAAACACACACGTAAAACACCTGTGCATTGCCACCAAGGGCCAGATTACAAAACTTTACCCTGGTGCATAAATGCATTGAAAGACCATTTTCTTTGCCCCAGGGCAAACTGCCCTAGTGCTGACACCATGCAAAGTTGCACTTGTCATGGTGCAATGGTTTTCTATTATGCCCACACTGCTGTTGGCACTTGGAAAAACTTTGCCCTAGTGCTAATACCGTGCAACTTTGCACGTGCATCGGTGCATGCTTTATGTAAACTGGCCCTAGAAGTGATACAATTCGTCGGGCTGTGTGCCTGTTTGCCCTAGAGTTGTATTGAACTGATTCTGGGCCTGACAACCATCAGTGTCAACACACATGGACAAGTCACATCCTTGCTCAGCGGCACACGCATCCAGAACTATCAATTGGCAGTCGACCAGAACACCACTCTGCAAGCACACACCATGCAGCACTGCTTTGCCAACAGAGGAAGGGAAGACTTCCACGCCACTGCTGTATTGTGAACATGATCACGAAATGTTTTGTTGATGCCGGTGTAATCCAAGCGCAACATTGTTAAGGCGTGCATCATGAAAAGCCATTTGTGAAGCAATGTTAAGTACTCTGGAAGGCCAAGACCAGTGCCAGTCTGCACCACGAGACCACCTGCAGTGCTACGAGCCAACGCCATGCCAATGGCAGATGGGCACTTTATAAATGACGGCCAGAAAAAAGCAGCACCAGTGCCAGCTCAAGGTGCACACAGGGGGTGCAGCAGCACAAACCCCCACGCCCCCGGCGCAGCAAATAAAGGGTGCCTTGCCTCCAGCCCAGTGTCAGGTAAACCTAAGTATGGGTCTGGCCCAGCGCCTATTACAGAATCACGCCACTTTAACCTTTAACCACTCTTTACAAGAACAGCAGGGGGATCAGTTCAGTTGTTCGGCTGATACTTGTTCTCGATAGGCATTTGAGGCACATATTTGGGAGGTAACTGGGGCTGCGTGGGGCTATCATTTGTAAATGTCCCATCGCAGTTCTAATTGACTATACATTTGTAAAAACTGGCTGCTGAGGACAGAGATAGGTTTAACAACGTTAATTGCCAGCCCGTTTGTTTAGGTGCCAACCAAACACATCTTATCGTCGGAGAAGAGTCTCGGGCAGGGTTCAGTGAGGCCCCGATGGGTGCTGTCAGAATGTTGGGGAATGAGGGGCGTGGGTGAGGTGCACCTACAAATCTCGTACAAGGCGCTGGCAGGCCTGGGGCCGGTACTGAGCAGCACTATACATCAGAAGCAGAACTTGGGGACTTGCGCAAAACAGATCACCCCACGTTCCAGGGACGTCATTTGGGTTTGCAACTGCGTTCCGCAAGTCTAACACTTGGAGAAGTGACCCTAAATAAGAAAGAATAGGAATAACAAATAGTCTTTCTGGAATTCTATATAATAATTGCTAGACTCCTTAACCAAATCACTCTGCATAAGATTCTGAGAGCACGGGCAGGAGGCTCCAGCTTCCCCTTCATTGCTGCTACCCAATGGAACTCCCTGCCACCCCACCTCAGAGGTATAGCATCCCACCTAGCCTTCCGCAAGGCAATAAAAACGATGCTATTCGTCTAAGCCTTACACTCCTACCCATCGGTGCACCATCCACCGTACTCCAATGCCATGACTGAAACTGTATCTTTTAACTAAATTACCTGTAACCACTGTACGTTGTACCCATTCATCTCAACTGTGCCACACTGATTGTAACCTGTAAACAAAGTATGTACCTGTAACTAGGACACCTTCATGTAACAGCGCCTCAATGCCCCTGGGCTGCCAGTACGCTTTATAAATGCAAAATAAAGAAATAAAAAAATTAAAGGTTTCTTTTTGTGCTTATCGCAAGTTGTAGTTATAGCATGTTTTTTCTGCTGTTGTCTCTGCTATGATCATCTCAAGACATTCCATCTCCGTGTCCTCAGTCACTTGACAAAATCCTTGTGCCTAACAGCTTATGAAACAGTGTAGAAATGTTTGACCATAGCAGATACAGTGGCCCTTGATTTCATTGTGCCACAATTAATGCTTTGTAGTAATACGTCTATCCTTCCTATCTCCCAGGCCTGCTGTTCGGGATGTTTGTTTGCATGTATGAGGTAACGCGTACCCAGAGTATGGGATGCTGTGTGAGTGCACTGCTTTCCCTGTGCTACTTTAAATTCTTTAATTCACAGTTATGAACCCTCCCATTGGTATGTATTTTGCCAACCTCTGAAGCCTGAAAGGTAGATCCACACAGGCTTGACATGTGGCCAAGTTTGCACCAGGCCTGCTGTTGCATCTCAGATACCAGTTTATTGGTATCCACTACAGAATGCAATTTGCTTTCTGACTTTGAGAACATTTAGACATGTAATTGCTCATTTTACTATAGTTGGTAAGATAGCTATAGCTGGTAAGATAGCTCAGTGGGTTGAGCGCTCGCTGCTGCAATGTGTCTGATCTGCAGGTTGCAGTTTTGAATCCCAGCAATGCCAACTCAGCCTTTCATCCTTCGGAGGTCCATAAATGAGTTCCGACACAGGCTGCGTGATATTGTATGTATGTTTGTTCTATGTAAAGCACTTAAGTGTAAGTGCTATCCAATAGCACATCATTATCATTTGGCCTTGGACGTCTGCTTGCATTCACAGTAGTTTGGTAAACATGGGTACACAGTGATATTAAAGATACATATGGCGATTCATGCTTGTATGAAATGTAGATCACATTACAGTGATATTGTAACCATATTTATCGTAGTGTACTTTGGAACAATGCTATGTGATGTCTGTTTTGTTAAGGGGTGAAAGGTTATGTTCCATCACTTCCTGTTAGGTCACTTCAGGGTGGGGTCAAATGACATCACTTCCTACGATGTCATCAGAAGTCAAGGGTCATGTAATGTCACTTCCGCTACCCCTGGCATTTTGGTGAAATGACGTCCCTGCCACATTCCAATGACATAAAAAACGTGATACTCTTCCACCATGCATGCACTCACACCACAGGCCAGGGCCCGAGAACCACCCTGTAATGTTCCCATGCGCAAGCAATAGTGCTATGAGGCCATACCCATGGCAAATGCGCGCTATGCAAATACAGTAATCACCCCGCATGAGCACCCGTTGCATAAGAGCAGAGAGGCCTGCGCCGAGCTGCAAGAAGCTCTGCACGCACCGAGAAAGGGGGGAGCGGCCCGCGCAAATCCGCATCAGCCATAGCAAAGCTGTATATGGACCACCGCCGGAGCAGCTAATAAAGCACGCCACTCACAGGGTCAAGCAGGGGCCACTGCAATCGCTTCTCTTCCAGTAAAGAACGCTGCCCGGGGCTGCCCGGGCTGCTCGGGGACATAAAACAAAGGTGCAGCAAGCACCACAAATCAGCGCGCTCTCTTCCCGCAGCTAAGTGGAGATGGTTATTCTGGAGAGCAGTCCTCGCTTGTCAGGGACACCCGGCCCTGCCCAGGCACAAGCCGAGAACTGGGCGTGTGAACCCAGTGGCTGCACTTACATTGCTGTGTGGTACACAAGCTCGTCCCTGAAAACAAGGAAAAGGGCTGCTTTTTTGTATACGCAAGCTGGCACCTATCAAGGGCTTTTACATATTGTGATGCCGAATTCATAGCAGGGCTTCACAGGCCCCAGGACATTCCCCAGGTCCGTTTCTTTAAAGCCTTATCTTTTATTACTGGGCTGGGGCAGACACAGCTGTGAAATGGAGAGTGCTACTGGCCCCTTTCTCTGACAAGTCACAGCTCAGTGGGAAGGGGCCATTGTCGAGCTGTGATGTGTCTAATTTGTTGACATGAAAACAGTGTGGTAATAATGCATGCACATTTTAGTCACAAGATGCTTGTGTGGAACAATTCTATGATGTTAAGACACATGGCGCAATACACAGATGTCTGGTTGCCTTTTGTGGGTAAGACAGTTGCAAGAATCTGGGTTTTGTAATTGATTTATGGAATCCTTGATTTTGGGAACAAGGGATGTTTAAAATGAATGCGAGTGCCACCACCGGGCGTGTGAAACAGGGCAGCTGAGCACAGACCTGGGAAGTGTGGGCAAGGAGGGCTCGCACCCCACGGGGAGGTGGAAAACCAGTGGGATCCAAGGTAGATGCCACAGGCTCATATCCTAGGTAGAGAAGGTGAATTGGGGTGTGTGCTTGTGTGTCCCTATGTTCTAAAGATTTTCCAGTGGGCCTCTACCCCAGGGGCCTATTTTGTGAGTGCCCTGGTTTTCTGCTCTTTACCTCTCTCCCATTCACCAAACACCTCACCCCCCATGACATTCAAGGAAAGAATTGGATTTAAACCTTTCAGTATGGTTTTTTGTTTTGTCAATATTAACAAATGTTTTATATCTTTTTTTGGTATGTTTAACTACCTTTTCATGCTTATAGTGGGACAAATGTTCTTTAAAACTCCTATTTGGAGTGATTTTAAAAAAAAAACGTTATTGGACAAAGAACCCCAAGCTCTGCTTAGAGGGGCTTAACTTTCTCCCATGGTGTAATCTGATGCCACTTTATATTCCTAGGTGTGTTTATGTGTGTGTTTTTGTATATGTATATGTTTTGTATATGTGTGTGTTTTTGTATATGTGTGTGTGCGCGTGTGTGCGTGCGTATGGTTTTATCCTCTGGGTGAAGAGATCTGTGTGTTAAAACATCTTTTAAGATGACCAAACTATAGACTTACAAATAAAGAATGCAGAAACATCAGCCTCCTGTCAACTATACACACAAATCAAAATATCAGTTTCACAGAATTGTTAAAATAAAACTAAAAAGCAGCATTAATGCGGAGAACCCTCCACCATCAGACTCCTCGCCCGAAGGAAATCTCCCCTCTGCCGTGCGCCAAGCACTCACGGTCTCATTAAATTCTGGATTGTCATAGTTTGTGCCCTCCTTATTTTGAACAGCTTGATATTTTTGCTAGTCACCTGATGAAGCACAACCCCTCTTGCAACATCATCAGATGTCTCGTATTCTGTGCCCCAAACCTAGTGGAGCCACCCACAGTACCCCAATTGCTCTACAGGCAGGACCTTCCTTATTTTACGCAGGGAACCCCAGATTCAGAAAGACTGAGCTGAAATCTCTTCCTCTGATCATAGCCTGGGCTTCAGGATGCTCTGCTTCGGTGCTAAATGGATGAGTATTGATCATCTGCAGGGCTGTCTGCCTGCTGCCACCGGTCCCCGCAGCAACCTACAGTGCGAGCTTCCAGTCCTCCCTTATCCCCCTCCAAGAGGACCAAGATTAATGAGATTTTTTTCACCGACACAAATCTGGTACAAAATGTCTAGAAGACCCAACTCTCTAGACAATTATTTCGCTAATGAGGGTAAATTAAAGTTTTGGGAAGGGAGGGTGGAACACACACTGTAATTAGCAAGATTGACGCGGATTCAAAATCTAGGTTAGAACTGTAAAAAGTAGAAGAAAAAAGTTTTCAAGTGCACAGTTCTCAACTCTGTAGAAATGTTGTACTCATTTTATTTCTGACAGTTTGACTCAATCGTACATGGCTCACAACGCTCAAGAAAAATATGTTCTAAATGTTTACAATTGTTACATTGCTCATTTGAGTGCACGGCCTTCTTCAAGCCAGTGCATTTAAAGGGTTTCTAAGTATCAGCTTCCCCAAACACCATTTGTCTTGCATGCGAGCACGTTTTGGAGCAAATTAATTTGCTTTTCAATCCTATTTTCTCCACTTGCGGCATGACTGTCCAGCGTCTCACCCATTTCCTGCCCATTCCGAAATCCCAACCTTTTCACTTTTCAGAGGTTCGGAGGAACATATCAAAACCACTCCCAAGAATCTAACTATTTTACGATGGTGACCAAAGTGACTTTGGCATGTGTATTTAGGGTTCAGTCCATCTCCTCATACTTTCCCTTCCATCTTCTTCTCTCACCCTCTTACAATTGTTTTGGTACAGTTCAGTAATGTAAAACAGCAGACTGATAAACTGAGCTGTTTTCCCTCCAAGAGTTCTTGGTTCACCCCAATGCCAACTGTTAACCTACGTGGGAAAGTGCAGCTGAAGGAAGGGTTTGGTAAGGGGTGGAATATTTGCATAGGAGCCCTGCAACTGCTAAGAGGGGCCTAGTCTCCAAAACACCCTACCAGGAAATACCTAGAAGTTTGTAGGCAGGGCGCACTACCTGTTTGAGCAGCAGCCGTAGGGTTGTAACCTCAGCAGGGAATGCCACTCTAATATGGAAGTGTCTTCAGGGTCATTCACTTGTCCCTACTATCAAGCTGGCCATTTATGGCTGTTTCTGGGACCCCAAGGACCCCCAGTGAAGACCTTAGAATGCGCTGGTGCTTACATTGTTGGCCTGCAGCCTCAAAGACACCCTCCCCGCTCCTTACCCTCAGTGCTGAAAGGTGGCTTTACTGTAAGACAGACCCACCAGAGGGGAAAAAAGGAAGTTCATGGGAATAGAACCATAGAATCAATCAATGGAATAAGCTGCGCACTGAGAGGGAGCTGAATATGGGGACAGATCAGGTCAAGGAATCATAGAGATATATTCAATCAATCTTTAATAAACACATATACAATTACCATACAATTAATCAAAATAAAATTTTTGTATACACACTTCTTGATTTATGTGTTGCCTTACATTTGCTTTTCCCTTTTTCTTTTCTCTCCCTTGGTCTTTTATATATCCATCTTCAATGCAACCCTTACTTCCGAACATCAACAAAAGGGAATTTATTGAACACCTGGGTGCATTAAGGAAGAACCAACTGAAGAAGATTGGATATATGGAATAAATTCAAAAGACACTATCTGTACTACGTGACTATTTTGGTCAGATTGGAGACAAGCACAGGTTGCTGTTTGTTCTCTATAAAGAAATGTTGGGCTGGACTAAGGTACAACCCTTTTCATCTCGCAAAAAATATTGTTTATTGTTGATCTGCGTGACTTTGGTGTCCTACATAACTCTTTAAGCCTCACTAACTAACTCTTACATATATACAGAGATTAGTTATAATATATCCCCCTGGCTAAATACAATTTGGGGTTCAATTGAGGCTCTTTACTGTCTACGGAATTTATGCACTTTTGAACTAAGCTAGGCACATTGCACTTTTGCTTACATCCTAGGATGTTTAGTAAAATAATATGCACTTTAACTAGATATGTTTAGTATCAATTGTGTTTTTAAGCTGTTTTTAATTGTATGGTAATTGTATATGTGTTTATTAAAGATTGATTGAATATATCTCTATGATTCCTTGACCTGATCTGTCCCCATATTCAGCTCCCTCTCAGTGGGCAGCTTATTCCATTGATTGATTCTATGGTTCTATTCCCATGAACTTCCTTTTTTCCCCTCTGGTGGGTCTGTCTTACTTTGGTTCTCCCCTGGGTTCATGGTGTTGGGGACGCCTATTTTTGATTATAGGTGGCTTTACTGTGGCATAAATTGATATACAAGAAACACGCGTGCCATAGCCTTAGTTTGTAGCGCACAGTCTGGGCTCTGTCATCTCCGACAGTCAGGCAAGCCCGGCTGTATCTCTCCGGGGACCGTCGGGCTAGGTAATACCTAATGGACAATAAGCCTCAATGCTTCACTAATTTCCCTGTATTGGAAACTGCCCCCTCCGGTACACGCCTGTTCCTGGGAGCATGAAGCATTTTCTATGCTCCAGTCATTCCATACTGACTCTACAGGTAAGCAAACCATCACAAACTCCATCCCTGCTCCTTATTCTCTAGCTTACCTGTACAAATCTTTCATGTGCATTCAACTGAACCCCCCTTCTCCCCCTCTTCAGCTGCCCTTTTGTATTCTTTCGCAGACCAAGGTCGGGATGCCCTTAGCGGCAGCACAACAAGTCACTCTCCAGACAAGTCTTGGTGCTGTTAGACCCACGTGATGGTGACTGGTGCAGTATTAAAAAAACACTTAACTTCGCAGCATGTCTTACTTTTGGTTTAAAAAGAATAACTACACTATCAGCTCGAATATGTGTCACTCTCTTCATTGTTTCCAATCGAGATCCCCGTTAAGATATGTAATTTAAAATGTGTGTACAAGAACTCCCCCTACCTCATCTAACAAGAGTGAGTGCCTTCCCGCCAAGAATTGTTTGCTTCTCTAACCAACTGTCACGGTCCCCATCTTTTTCCAAGTCTGAGGGTAGAGTTGAAGGAAGGTATTTAGTACAGGGTCCATTCCTCTTGCGGGAATCTCTAGATAGCCAAAGCAATGCAGATCCGAAGACCTTCAGAACCAGAGCATTAAAACTATTATAATTTCCTACAAGTTTGCTTCCCTCGATTGATAAGCTGTCTTGGTCTTCATATAAGTTCCCAGAAGAAATAGTTTGCGATGCTGCTGCTTTATAAATATGGTAATCAAATCAATATAACTTTACCAGTTTTGTGGTGTGGCAGCAATAACAGTGTAATTAAGTTGACATGCAATTTGCATGCTTAAGACATACAGAGTGAATGCATGACATTTTAAGATGATTCCATTATCATTATCACAACAACATTATTCGGAAATAAATGTCCATGAACGTTATATAGCACACAATATAATAACAAATCAAGCATTTAAAGATTTTTAAAACATAAAGTAAAATTAATACAGAATTACACTTAGAACTCAATTTGATAATGCACTATTCTCATCAGAAAATCTCTTTTCTTGCATGCACTTAAATATATAAGCGACAGCAAAGATAACGTCCACAAATTTTGCACTTTCACATACAAATTCTGCTTCAATCAACGTTGTCACATCCCTGTTGTACACACATGGTTTTTAGGTTTCTTCTTTTTATGACAACATAGTGTGGGCAGGTAAAAAAGAAAATGCTGCAGTTTCCCTCACAAAAGGGGCACATAGGCGAAAGGTTACCATCTCATTTTGCTTTAACTGTAGTGAGAGGTAAGTTTCTAAGGCGCATCATAATAAATTGGGTGCATTCTAAGGGATCATCAATAAGACGTAGATACTGCTCCACCCCAAACACATCAAGTACTCGTAGCCCATGGAGAGGTTTAGACACTTTGTTACATATTCGACCCATATAAACTGGGATTAGGTGTCTATAACAATTGCTTTATGTGAGACAGCACATCTTTCAATGCATTATGAACTTTGCATGGCACTGTGACAAATCAACTTCCGGGGCACCAGGGGTGAATACCGGTTTCTAAACCATGAATCAGCCCCACACCTCTATTACACCAGAAGGGATTCGAACAGATTGCAAACACAAGCAAATTATAAACCTCCTTGTCCAAATTTGGTAACATGGATGGAACGACAGGCTTATCACCAAAAGGTTGTGGATCGTTGGTTAGTTGCAACACAGCAAAAATACAATTATTACTGAATGGAGGTCTATTATTTGCCTGCAATGCCACTCTTTAAAGCGGTGGCAGTAATTTCAGATAAACAAGAAGGGATCTTGGCAATAAAATCTGTGGCATTAACATCTCAAGGGATGAAGATAATAACAGCAGTAAATTTATACTGGAACCCCGCGAGTTCAAAGCTTGCCGTTTTCTTGAATGCCTTGTCTCGTGTGCTGACAAATAAAACTGAGCTATCCTGATGCATATATTTTGGTGGCGGGGGATTTAAACTCACAATGTGTGGAAAGTGGTAAAGGGAGAGGAGCACCCAAACATAAGGTTATCTCCCCTAATGGGAATGTTTGGAGATCTTTTTTCAAAGAATGGGATCTGAAAATGGGGAATGGATCCCTGGAAGGGGACATCCCCCCCCGGCTTGTACATGGTACCGTGGACCTTCAGAATCTATTTTGGATTATATGTTCATGTAACCAAGTATGTTTGATCAATGTGAAAACATTGGGGTAAGAGAGGGAGGTACTAGCGATCACAAACGACTAGAAAGGTCAGTTAAGTGGCACTATGTAAACAACATAAAGAGGCAGGTGGAGGGTATAGTTGTAAATAATTAAAAAAAACGGTTAGTCAAATACAAAAGGGAAGGAGAGAAATTGAATAAAGCCCTGGATAAGCATAACCATGAGTTAAGTGATAGAGAATTAGAAGACATCTGTAATCCTTACGTTTTCCATGATTTTTTGTCGTCAGTTGAGGCACCCCGAGTGATGACAGGACAAACGAGAAAAGCCCACAAACATATATTTGACAAACACACTTGGGAAAAGAAACGTGAGATGCAGTGGTTAATAAGGGCTACCAAAAGGGAGGAAATTGTTAAGTCTATCGGAGAGGCAAATATAAAGGCAATTAAAAGTAAATATAAACAATGGTCGAAACAACAATGAATGACTCGTGCCCAAGAAGATGGCGAAACTATGCTTCAGGCGGTTTTAAATAAGAACTCACGAAATTTCAGGTCCTTGATCAATCAGCAATCTATTGACCAAGTTGGTGCTTTGTCAAACATGGTCACTGAACTGGAATGGGTAAACTTCTTATCGAAAAAATATGTTAAGTCGAAAGGGGAACCAATTTTCACCACCATTGGTGTCCAGTGGACTTTGGACATAACGGAAGAGGACATTTACGCCCTAATAATGAAATCTTCGGCTTCAAGGGCTGCAGGCCCTAGTGGCCTAACCGATCAAGTCCTAAAGGGAAATCCTAAAAGGTGGGCCAGTCTCTTGAATACATTGTTTCATGGGATACTAAGGTATAAAAAGATCCCGTCATCTTGGAAATCAGGAATTATCGTTCCAATATTTAAAAAGGGGAACCAAAGGGACCCTCTAAACTACAGACCAATTACTCTCCTCGATGTGGAAAGCAAATTGTTTGCTAGCCTATTGTTGAGAGACTTGGAATGTTGGGCTGAGTCAAACAACATCCTTCCGAAACAGCAGACAGGCTTTCGGAAGGGGCATTCCACATCCCTCAACGGTATAGTACTTTCCACCCTCTGCAACATTAAGAAAGGGGGGGAAACTTCACGACTATATGGCGCATTTATAGATTTATCAAGCGCCTTCGATTTGGTGAATAGGGATAGACTATGGTCTAAATTAAAACACAGGGGCGCTCCAGCCTCACTGATTGATATACTAGTTGCCTTGCACGAAGGTAATACGGTGCAAGTGAAATTAAATTTAGATGGGTTCTTATCAACACACATCCCAGTGAATAGTGGGGTGAGACAGGGGTGTATGGTTGCTCCCTTGTTGTTTAATTTTTATTTAGCGGACTTTGGACAGGAGGTCGAGATCGCAGCACTGGGCAGCGCCAAGATAGGCACAAATTCAATAAAGTGGCTCATGTACGCGGATGATATCGTCCTCCTGGACAAAACTCCAGTGGGCCTTCAGAGGCTGTTAAACGCTTTGGATCAATATATGAAAGACAATGATCTGAAGGTAAACCCAGAAAAATCGAAAGCCGGGATTTTTGGAAAGAAAGGTGGTAGTGGAGGAAGATATTGTTGGACAGTGGGGGGCAAACGCATATCAGTGTCTGAGGAGGTCATTTATTTGGGCTATACTTTGTACGCGACACCAAGAACCTGTCATTTTTGGCCAGAGATATTACAAAAATGTACCCAATTGACGGCACAACTGCAGAAAATGATTAAGCAATATTGTACGTTTTCCCTCCTACCCGCAATCCGTTTCTTTTGAGCAAAGACAATTCCAGTACTTCTATATGGCTTAGAGGCAAAGGCATTGGTCTGGAATATCGACTGGCAGATAATAGAGGGCAGGATTTAGAAAAAAGCACTATGCCTGCCAAATAGTTTGCCAATGGCCAGCCTGCGATTTGAGTTGGGTCTCTCATCACTCAGGTCGCAGGCGGACTGTAAAGTACTGTCACTTTTTAATTTGATAATAAACCCACGGCCTAACACTCTATATGAAGATCTACAAGTCCATCTGAGTTGTGCTTTCAGGGGGGTGGGGGGGCACTGTATGACTTAAAAAAAAGTAGCCCAAGAAATTCTTCTTAGATGGAACAATGACATGGACACATTAACTACAAACCCCATGAAGATAAAGAGGGCGCTACTATTATCAGATTGGATAAAGACAATTACGATGCTCCATTATGGCACCCTGGCTTTCTCCAACGGACAAGAGACTCCGTCATTTAGCAAACTATCTGACGAAATTCCCGGATGCAAAAGGGAGGCAAAATTTCCTCAGAGTTCGTTAGGGACTAACTCGCACAGGATCGGTCCTTGCTTGTTGGGGAGAAAGGAGTAGATTCTTATGTCCACAATGTCAAGACCCAAAAGACCAGTCATTGGAGCATCTATTAAGATTCTGTGAAGGGACAGGGGATGTGCGGAAGAAATATTTGGGACATTTTGTTAATTCGAGTGACTGGTTGTCATCTGCGGACTTTTGGGTTAGAATGACATCTGGCCACGAAACGGCTTCGACGATAAATGTGGTTAGAGTCCTACAACAGACAGGTTTTATTTGAAACTGTAAATGTGAAATTACTACTCTACATAGAGACAGCTGGAGACAAGAAACTGGGAAATGTGCTATTTTTCTTTTCCCTTTTATTTTTGTTTTGAAGATGAAATGTAAACTTGTAAATTTTATTGCATGGAAATGTTTATTTTTGTACTTGTGAAAAAACCAAATTTGGTTTATATCACAATAAAAAATAAAAATTAATTATTACTGAATGATAAAAAGCGACTGTCCAGTCAAGGTTGTATCAAAAATATCTACTTTATTTATATCACAACAGACAGTTCTAGCAACACTACGAAATATAACACACCCTGTAAAGGAATGCAGAGGAGAGACAATTTCAAAGAAGGAAAAGGGATGCACTCTGGATACTGACTGGAGGGTAGTCGGTATGGTTAATAACCAATACAGTTTACGGATACTTGGCTTCAGCACAAAGGGAGCAATGAGTCTTAAAAGGTCTCTAGAGGCCTTGAGAGAAGCACCAGGGGAACAGACCCACAATGTACCTTGTGCTTGTAGATGTTCTTGGTACTTGACATGGTCGAGTCAGCTCCAGTGTGCTTTGCAGGCTTCTGCGACATAGTCCAAGATGGGAGATAGCTGCGGGTATCAGGCGGCAACCAGTTCGGCGAGCGAGCCCAGATGGACGACTGCAGGCAGGCCTACATGGCGGCTCAGGGTCAGGAATCGTCTCGGTGCTAGTTGGCGGTTCTGAAGCACTGGTCGAGATGTCGCAAATGTCTTTAAGCGACTGCAGCGTACCAACGGTCAGCATTGCAGTCGGTTGCAGCTCGAGGGACTCAACTGGCTCGAAAATGTCCTGCAAGGCAGACATCCGTAGATGCTTTTCGAAGCACTTCTCCTAGCTTCTTCACTGGGCTTGTATCATCCTTTAAGGTGGATGACCCAAAGCTGCTTTGTCCTTGGTTTCAGGTTCAGAGACCTTCTGGCACATCCCACCTAGGAAGCCTGCTGCAGAGCCTAGCAGGGCCTGCTGTGTGCTGGTGGGAACCAATTCTGGAGCTGCTGAAGGGTCCCCTGGATTGGCCATCTCCCCCTGTTCCCTGGGTGATGTTTAGGGGAGGGATCCTGCTTCCCTTTTTGGATGTCCTGACCTTCCTTCACTTGCGGAACATGTAAGGCAGACCGTACCTTCAGCCAAGGTCCAATGATGAGTTCTTCCTTCTGCTTCTGGTGAAGCCTTCAAATGATCTTCCAAAATAGGGGTTCTGCCCTCTATTAAAGCCAAATGGACCACAGGGATTGGTGCAGGCTAAGCCTACCTTAATGAACCAATCCTGGTTCCCCACCAACTATCTCCTGTATGCGTGAGGTCATAACCAGCGTGCTTTGAAACAGAAAAGGTAAAGGGGTGAAAACATGCAATACTAAGTCCCACCCACCTTCCTGTTTGTTGTGGATCAAAGGTTCTCTCTGGTTAATGGAGCTCTCTAGGATTCCTGATTAAAGCGGCAGGTCTCCCTTGAAGCTGCGGTGAGACCAGACTTTCTGGCTCATTCAAACCACATACTCGTACCTTCTGAATGGGGTCCCAGTGCGGTGATGACTACTGTAAACACGTATTCTAAGAATTGACATTTCACCATCAATCGATAATGAGGCCGGGAACTGGCATCAGGTTGACACAGTTGCATATTCAAGATTGTTGTGGTTTCCTGTCTCCTTTGTTATCCTCTCTAGCCAGGCCCCATGTGGGCCTGTTTGAATTACTTTCTGATTAGTATGTGAATTGCTGGCACCAGCATCAGGGCCCATGAAAAGGACAGGGTGGATCCATGAAGCATTTGATAGTTAGACTGGACATGGCAGGGGCAAGGTATGGTCCTCCCCCTTCTGGAGATGTATTGTGTACTACACTTGTCAGATCCCAATTTAATATGACAAGGGGGACTGCGCCTGTAGGCTGTGTCCAACCAGAGTACACGGCTCTAAGCACATGTTCTGCGGTAAGCATAGGAAAATATGTGCGGGTTAGCCCCAAACATTTCCGGAGGTTGATCTACCATCATTCAATTTCATTAAAAATGTTTTCAAAAAGCCCAGGCAAGTGCATACCCATCGTGCAGATGGTTGAATTCCCCAAAGGCTCTCAACTGACCAGATGCGCACCCACAATAGAGTCGGTTTAACAGCAATCAAATCTAAAATGCAAACAAAACCTAGTTCCATGTGCAAGGGTAAGTTGGGGTAACTACTGAGTAGCCGCAATACCTTTTCAAGAAGTTATTTTCTGTTACGGCAAGAGCATTAGCCTTATTTGAATACCAAAGTTCTGCTCCATGAAGGGCACCAGCCATGACCTGAGATCTGTAGTTTTCCACAGCTGGAGCCACAGAATTGCACTTTGGTCTATCGTCAAAGGCCAAGGTGCCATTGCATTTTATCCCCAAATTCATGTCAACCTTCACCACGTGGTTGTTCCATTTCCTATCATTAGAGATCTTAACTCCAAAATAGTCAAAAAGGTGCACACATCTTCATTCTGCACACCATTAATATCGGGGATTGTGTTGGACCAGCGCCCTGGATTTCTACCACACTTCATGCATTTCGTTTTGGTGGCGTTCACCTCCTTTACAAAGTGGGTAATCTGTTTTTTTAGTCCCATGGGTGTGCGTGAAAGAAGTACCATACCATCAGCAAAGAATAATATACCAAGTTTCTCACCAGCTACCATCGGAACATCTGATATACCCACTGGTAAATCCTCTGGCACTCCCTCGTAGAATACATTAAAAAGTAGGGGGGTCCACCATACATCCTTGCCTAGCTCCCCTTTTAACCCCAAAGGAACTAGTAGTTTCACCCCTAAACCCATATTACTGTGGCTGAAGAGTTCGCATATAGATCAATTATTGCTTTCAAAAGACCCAGCTGGACCACTTCATCACATAGGGCATCCCACAGAGGTAGCCTAAGGATGTTGTCACAGGCAGCCCTGAGATCGACAAATAAATGATGGAGGCTACCCTTATTTAGCTTTACACACTTGTCATGAATTAGGCTCAACCTTAGTATTTGGTCTAGCGTATTCAAGCCCTTTACAAAGCCCACTTGTAAGTAGTTCATTGCACCCTGCTCCATAGCCCAGTCTTCCAATTTAGTTTGTAAAATGTTTCCAAAGATTTTACTATTGGCACACAGTGAAAGAATTGGCCTATAGTTATTGGGGTCTGAGCACTCCACCCTCTTAAATATGGGCACAATTTCAGCAAGACCCCAAACCACGGGTTTAAGGCCAGTCCACAAAACTGCATTAAAACAGCTTATAGAAATAAGGCACCCAAACCTCCGGTTCACTTGTATATAGATCTGCCGGCACGTAAACATGGCCAGAGGCTTTCCCTGCAACCTTGCGTCCCATAGCCTGGCCCACTTCATTAAGGCTCCTCACAAGCAGTGTAATATCTACACATCTAAGACTGACACTATCATGTGTTTCAGATGTTCTAACATTGTGCCTGGTATAGTCCCGATAAGTGGTCAAACCAGGTCCCTTCTGATATTGCAGCTTGTACAGGGGTTTGCTGTACACCAACACCCATAGTTACAATTATCCAAAATTCCCTTACATCTTTATTTGCTAGAGAGTTTTTTTGCGAACTCCAAAGGCTAAAGGTTTAGCCTTTTTTCTTAGCGAAGATTCCTTTGTAAACCTTTCTGGGTGTATATATATCATTACCAGTCCCATGGTCTCTATTTTTCAATGCCCCCAATAACTTGTTTTTAGCAGCCCTGCATTGCTGGTCATACAGCCCGTCTTTTTGCAATTGGAGGTCTCTGATGTCCTTCACCCGTTTCGTGATCCATTTACAAAAAATTGACAAAATTCTATTGGCCAACTCCAAGATAACATTATCGTTCTCTGGCCCCGCAGCCCCAACCATTTCTGGCATCGCCCGTTGATGTGCCTTACTCAAGCTGTTGGCAAACACAGCTTCACCCCATCTCAATCTACGTCTGTTATTAGATATATGAATTTCCTGGACGACATTGGATGCTGCCAGATCTGGTGACTGAACAAAAAGAGGGTCGGGACTAGCAAATTATGATTGCTGTCCCTTCTCTCGTGCACCGCAAAGGATTTGACTAGGTCCCATGTGCCTACGTTTGCCAAAACATAATCAATGTGTCTAGTCTTGTCACCACTGATAAATGTTGCAGGTGGTGGGGAGCACATCCGGTAGAACCCGACCATTACAGGCCCGCAGAGCTGCCCTAAAAATAGTTCTGCTGTTTGTAAGGCAAATTAATATGCAGGATTCTTTGTAGAGGCAGTGAGTTCTGGTATTCCCCAGAGAATATCCTCTTCCACCATATATTCAAATAGTTCTTCGCGGGGCTCAAATTCTGTGTTCATATCACCCACTACAATGATTCTCAATTTACTGCCATGCTTCTGTATTTCTTCTAGCATCTGCCCATTCAGAGAATTCCATTACAATATTTTTTGCCTCAGGCCTCATGAGACCCCTACCGTCTACTGCAAATTGCTTCCTCTTCACATATATTCTCACCTCTCCATAAAAGATACAGGATTCCTTCAGTTTAGTACAACCTGATAAATGTAGTAATATGTGGATTGGCGCAGTAGTCGCACATTTCCAAATTAAGCATTGTCAGCCTTGTTGCTTTCTGTAGTAGCTTCCGGAGATTGCCTGCCAGGATATAAAACAGTTTGCGCTTCCTGTGTGGTTAAACTGATTAATCACACTATCATAATCACTACTGCCAGTCTATGAAGATTTTATTAAGAGGAGGGGCCTCATTATATGTTTGGCAGTGCAGGAAAACAAGTGGCGGTAATTCAGTTGCCCACATTTGTTTTGGAGGCTAGCGGATAACAACGGTTTTTCCTGCACCTGCTGAACTATACATTTGGAGGTAAAGTAGAGGATTCACCTCCAACAACAAGCTGGCGTTAAATTTGCCACTTTACTTCCAAAAATCGGCAGATTTACCACACAGTAAATCTGCCTGCGGTGAATCCGCCAAATATCCTCATGGGGCCATATGGACTCCAAAAATGTAACATTACCACCACTTATAATCCCATGGTAAACCCACGGGACAAGGTGGCGGTAACAGTAATTGGGTTTGGTAGTAATTTGGAAGATTTACCTCCAAATTCGTAACGAGTCCCAAAGTCTTGAATGAATGAAAAAGGTCTAGTTTGAGATGCATAAGGATTCTGCCACAGGCATGGAGAGCTGGGCCTCGCTCTTCTGTGGGGCCCACAAGCTCAAGCAAATATCGACAGATTAGTGATTTAGAAACAGAAATTCTGCAGAAGAGGACATGTCATGCAGAGGTTGATCCCCCCCCAAACCCCAACGAGAATGGTAAGAACCCATGTTGAAGGAAAAACGTATAAATGGAATATTTTTAACGGGTCTTTTCTTACATTTGTGTGCACTGGAGCCTCAGTATAGAGAGGATTGTGGGCCCCGGATTGTGGTTATGTATAGGTGCCACGCTTTGAATAGAAATGAAAGTTGAAATACCTAATGTTGCATTCTTCTAAGAAGGACTTAGGTCTACAAAATGGTCACTCAATCGGTGCAAAGGACCAGCGTGGTTGTAACAAATTGACCTCTGCCCTGCAGGTGTGCAAGAATAAGTAGAGGCTAACACACCTACTCAGCCCTCACACTTCTGCAAATCAAGAGCCAACACAATCATAAAGGTAAAACAGTCACAGTTATGAGATTTACCTCCTTCATCTTTTGTGGTAACATGGGACGATGGAAGGCTATACTCTCGAGAGTGGTGTGAATGTGGTTCAGTAGCAACCCAAACAGTGAAGTATAACTGTCCAAAATAAAGGAATGTCCAATCAAGGTTCTATTAAAATATATATTTTAACCAAACAGACCATTTACAATAATACCCCAAACACAGTAAAAAACACCCCTAAGGAAAGAACACCAAAGATAGAAAAGATGCAGCACTCTGGGTAATAAGGCAGGGCGAGAAAAGGCAATTACAAGACCACAACAATCAAAAAGGATATTTCTTGAGGATGCAAAAGGGATTCAAATGATCAATCCTGTCTCTGGGGTCCAAAAATGGACTAGAAGGGCAGTAATATCTTTGCAAATGTCTTGGCGGTTTGACGGCCTTGAACCTGGCTTCTCAACATTGTTCACGGGTTCTTTTCAGTTTGAGAAAATGTCACAGTCACAATAGTTCAGTGGCAAGCTGGCGCTGACTCAGGATCAAACGGAAGGTAGCTAGAGTCTTCAAAAGTCTGCTCAAGATGTGCAGTTCAGGTGTTTACCAGGTTCGCTCGACGGCTAAAGTTCAACGAGGAGTGAGCTGGCTGGATGCACAGACAAGTCAATTCGATGCAGAGGCTCGGAGGTTGCTGTTTGAGGTACAGCACAGACGAGTCGATTGACTTACAGGAGCACCGATGAAGAAGCCGGTGCTTCGAACTGTGACTCAGGCAATGCAGGGAAGCAGTACTTTGTTGGTGCGAGCCAAGGCAACAACGTACTTCAGCTAGCGTGGTGCAGCAGCGAACAGAGCCAATCAGCAAATGGCGGTTCAAAGAACAATGAACACCAAAGACATCTTGGAAGGGTCCTGGAGGTTCGTTAGGGGTCGAACATGCTTGAATGATGGCTAGCAGCGTGTCAGCATCGAAAACACAGGGATCTTGGATGTTCAGGTTTTCAGGAGCTGCGAGTCCCACTCCAGGATTTCAAGGGCCAAGGTTAGTCCTTTTTTTGGGTTCTCAAACACAGGGGAGGCCTGCATACACCTTCAGGGATCCTGTAACCCAGTGAGGTCCTAGGAAACGGGGTGGCTGTCAAAGATGTGGACCTTGGTCCAGCAGCCAAGTTCACCCCCAATGGTCCCCGAGAATGATTAGGGGCCAGAGCTTGCCTCTGCCTTGGAAAACCCGCCTTCACCTCACAACTGGGGGACTGCTCTCACAGCAGGGTCCAGTTGAATCTTCCAGGGTTGGATTCCAGAGTTGATTCAAAGCAGTGGTGGGAGAACCCTTCTTTTCAAGGTAAAATGAATTAGTGGTCCAATCCCTGCTCTTAAATAAGTGGACTTTGGCCTTCCGACAGCACACACAAAGTGCTTTGTGCTACATGAAGTGGAGAGAGAGGCAGAGAGAAACAAGATGGTGGAAGTCTTCCTCCACTGTACAGATGTTTCCCTGGTTACAATATCCCTGCCCTTTCCCTTCTCAATATAATCAAAGGCCTTTGGAAATGCAGCACCCTGGTGTGAACCCCAGCCCATTGTGAATGGGTGTGCCCTTTGATTCCTGTTCCCAGGCCAGCTTCCTGTGGAGTGTCTGTCCCTGGGGAAAGGCTTTTACCTGCCCTTACAAAGGAACGAAGAGAGGCAATCCCCCAAGGCCACAGTCGTGCCAGTGGGCAGGGGGAGCCTAGTCTGGTACGAATACACATAACCCTTTCACAGCTGACAAAACAATATAGAAGGTTCCTGAACTGGTTCAGCTTCCTGAACAGGTTAATGTGGGCCCAGCTGAACTGGGCCCACAGGGCGGACCCATGTGTGACATAAATGTAATGTGGGAAGGAGTGGAAGTATGTGTGCTCTTCGGAGCCATTGGGCATGCTTGAGTACACATAGCAAGCACAGGAATGCCTCTAAACCTCCAAACCTGTGCTTGTAATGCCAGATGGCCTTTGCATACAGGCCTTGTAATGGACAGTTGCCCTCCTAGAGTACTGACCGTGGTCCAAAGCAGGGGACTTTATAGTTGCCGAAGCAGCCTTCCATAAGTTTGCCTCGAAAAATTAATGTATAAAGGCTGCTGTTTAAGAAATGGCTGCAAAGCAGGTGGTTGGTGGTAGGCCACCTATCGAGGAAGAGAACAACAGACCATCTATCAGGCTTCCAGGGGCAGGATAGGCCTGCTTAATATGGAGCTAAATTGCAAAAGATGTTTGAGATGTTACATTCTGTGATATGGTGGAAGATTAGAATGTGAGAATTTGGTGAACTTGGTCTGAAAATCCATTAGACATATTCGTTTTATTTTGGCTTATTAAAGATTCAGACTCAAACTGCACCAGATTAACCACAAATCTCAAACTAGAACACATAGTGCTGACGCACCCGTGCACTGGTCACCTGGTCACCATCTGAACTCGGGCCCAGGTTCCTGCATGTCCAGTTGCCCTTGCAATGCCTCTGGGCTCGCCAGCACTTAAGGGTCTGTATCTGCAACCATACAGTCCCTTCTCTCTGCACTTATGAGCCACCCGATGGCTGCACTTGTGAGTTAATTGCACTTCCACCTTCCCCTCCCCCCTAGCACTTCTCCCCTTTCCTCTTCCCCACACTTGCGCAGTCTGAATGATAGAAGACCTAGAAAGATCGTTATTTTGTTCTCCCTTGTTTCCCCCTCCTTGTCTTGTCACACCTAGAAACACTTGTGTACAGCCACATTATAAATGCCACATCATATCATAGTCACTGTCATTAACGCTCAAACATGACTGATCGTTTGCCGAATACCTCGCAATCCTAAACATTACATAGTGGGATTAATTCCTGAAATCGTTTTCCTCCTCTAAATCCTTTTTTCAGAGTTTCTCCAAAGCTTGTATACATTAGTGACTATTTTGTTCTCGGCATTGGCGATAACATCTGGAGAGCTTTAGAGGACACATTCTACCCATGTGGTGACCTTGGCAATCATGCCTTTCATTATGCTTAGGATAGCCTTAGCGCCTCCAAGGCCTCTCTTTTATCTATACAAAATATCCACATGTCATTGTTCACATCCTTTCCATTCACGTGTACACACATTTCAAGCTTCCTTCCATGTCTCGTTTCCTCATTTACGTGGCTATCCTTTCTCTTCCATCTTACTTGCCTTACTTTCCTTTTCCTCAATCAGGCGAAGGTCTGCTGCAACACAATACGCCATAAAGCTTGTGCCAGGATAGGCACTTTGAGACCTCTCCCAAGGTGATTTGCGCATTATTAAAGCTCAAAAAAAGAGTAGCAAAGATATAGCAGCCGTATTTTCTATGCTACAATTGCTTTATGCTCCCACAAATGTGTAAGTAAATGCCATGCAAACTGGACCAATAATTATTTTTCCAATAATGACTGATCATTTAATTTTTCCTTTCACTTTGTTGACTTTGTCTGGTTTTTGGTTTTGCTAGTATGTGGTGTTAAAGTGCCACCTTTAAGCCGAAACTATTTAATTGGAGTACAGCTAGGTGGGAGATGGGATTACGAGGAGGGATACAAGCTTGTAGGTGTTTGGTTATTTACCCATCTAGTGACTGCCCGTGGGCATGCTAATCCCTATGTCCAGTCCCACTCTCTTCCTGACCCTCGCTGCCGAAAACGCATCATCCTGGGATCTCATTGAGCTAGCTTTATCAAGCATTAACAAAGCTTTGTGCTCAAAGTGTCTGAAAGCAGTCTTTTAAAAGTTAATGGCTAAATTAGAGCTGTGAATGTGCTACTCATGTAATAGAGATGTCTTAAACATGTGTGCCTTATATCACTTGCCTTATAAGCAGTATGAGTGTCCTGCACTGCAGTCCTCTTAAACACAAGCATTCACAAAGCCAACAGTGTTGGCGTGTGAATGAGTATTAGACCGGTATTTGCCAGGCACTATTATTATACTCCAGGTACTACCACAACGTCGCTGCTGCTACCATTAATAGCCAGTTAGGTCAATCAAGAAAGTGCCTGGCACATGCCTAGCCCATGCCTTCACAAAAGCCAAACCTGTTGGCACTACCCATCGTTGTGCGTCATGTTACAATTTTTGTTCTTTGTTATTTTTGCACTATTTATGCTAGTCCTTTCTTACTGTTCAATGTACAATGGTGGCCATCTGACGCGCAAGCCTTACTTGCTACAGGTTTTCCCAAAACCTATCACTACGCTTTCCTGTAATGTTTCTTCTGTTTGCTTCCTAGTCATACAATTATACGGCACATTGTGATGTATTATCAATTGACAGATTTGTTTCCCTTCTTATCAAATCGTCTTTTCACCATTTATCGAATAATCATGACTCATAATCAATGTTCCCTCTAATTATTTTTCTCGAAGTGCAGATGTGGTTGGCTTTGCTTGGCATTATTTTCCATGTGTGCAACTGAATAACGAAGCAGGGTATTTTGAGAGTATGGGTAATTAGTGAGTTATCATCTCTGTAGAGAGTTTGAAGGAGAATTTCCCCCTCCCGAACCTCTGTAATTCTTTACAAATCAGTGTAAAAGGTGCATCTTACAGAACATTTTCCAAAGATCTAGGCTTACTTTATTTTTAATATGTGATTATAAAGAGAGCTTATCAACCAATCCAAGACTTTAAGATCTGCTAAGTACTCTTATGCACAGAAAAATCTGTGTATACATGGAAAGAAAAGATATTGTATGCTCAGTATAAGCAATTTCATTTTTTAGCTGTGGCTATTAATTTGTACACACTGCTCAAAGACAATACAGAACATGTTTTAACCCACTGGGGAAAGAAACATTTATGTATTGCAAAAAAACAAATATTGCTTATCACAACTGAAGTGGATGTCAAAACAGACAGAGATGATACATTATTTGTAAGATGAAACCATGGCAGCTGAAAGAAGTGTGCCTGAAAACAGGCCAATAAGAGTTAATGTGCCATTTTAATTAAGTAATTCACGAGCCAGGAGAACACGCTTCTCAAAATGTGTCAGGAAGGTAAACTGCATCAGAATAACTACACCACAGAGAATAATTATCACAATTCCTGTGTTTCTGCTTACCATCAACATTATATTGTCCTGGGAACACAATAGTGACAACACTTACTCAAAACCAGCCCTATATACAAGAGGCATACATACCACCCACCCAACTGTACTCCCCAAAAATATAGAGTGAACATAAGACCCACAAAGAAATGGGAAACCATGAACAAATCAGAGCCTATCCCCTGCTTCTACACACAATGTTCCACTGATATTTTTGAATCAGTGGCCAGCAGGGCCCCAGCATAGAAAGGAGCTCCAATAATATTACTGCCTCATCTTAAGAGAAATTTGAAGGGGAAAGAAACTCTTTTAGTATCCCTTACGGCAAAGCTAAATACTTTTTTTCTCCTTAAAATATTATTTGATTCCAAGTAAAGAGTACAATCTGATCAGATTCCTGCTTGTAAACCTTGCATAAAAAGGTGAAATGACTGGGCACATAATACAGCTGATCCTTGTTTACCCCACCCTTCCTAGCCCCCAGCCTAGACGCCCTTTTGAAGAAAATCACATACATGTGACTTAACTTTATAGCAGCAATACATAAAGGTACAACAGATGGAGTGCCTTCTCTAGTAACTGGGGGCCCCTTTTCTGCAATTCACCGTCATCAGTTAAACAAGATGCATGAGGATGCTACAGGCACTGAAAACATGATTATATTAAAAAGCCCTAAGCAGCCGAACATAGAAAGAAATAGAAGGTGCAGTTTCCTACACTGTTATTAGAGTTTACTATCCTTAAGAAAATAAACAGCACATTTCCTTCAATGTACTGTACTGCTGAAACAGAACTGGGAGTTTTAGAAAGTTGCTGATTTGTTCTTTGCTGCCTGCCCCCTCCCCAGCAGTGTCCTCCTGTAGCCCTCTCTTCTCACCTCCAGATCATGTGCTGGCCTCAAATACTAGTTGACAGATCTCTTTAAAAAGTGAGGGACTATGGCAATACAAACACTATGGGATATTTGCATACACACAAGACTATGGAAGAAAACATATTTAAAGCCTCACCTGCTATTATGGGCAGTTTAAGAAAATGACCTGCACATACATTCACACAATTATTTTGCAGTGCAAACCAGATTGTTTGCAACACCCCTAATACTGTCGGTTAGGATTATATAAGTGCTCAGTGAAATCATTTTCGTATAGCAGAGAATTACCATAGCATTTGAGTGCCCAGTATAACTCAGAAAACATGGAAAGCATACAGGATGTGTGAAAAGAAATGCAGAGGTTTGAATATTCATTGCCCTAATGCAATGCATGAGTAGTGCAAGGCATATTCCATACCCATAACCACTTGTAGACCAAGTAGATGATATTGTAATGTTGCTCTCCACTTGTAACATTAACTATGCTAATGTAGAAGAGGCGGACCACGATATTTGCCTAGTCAAAATCCTAACAGGGCAAATTAATATTTCAGTTTTACCATTCATTAAATTACAAAAGGTAGCCCTTGAAAGAGCCTGTGTGACATATGTACATAAAATAGGAATCATGGTAATAGGTTGTTACACAACCAAGTACCCTGCTTAATTACACTCAGTATCCGATATTTGATCAGAGAGTCGAGTTACATAGTGTAGGTAACCCTTTTTCTAAGGCATCATTGACTATGGAAACCCTGGTACATGAACGTTATTCATACTACAACCAGCATAAAACTGTGATGGCGTGTGCCTGTTCAGTTCTTGAGAAGGAGGCAATTGTCAGTGTGCGCTGCTAGAGCTCTTCTGAGCGGCACCCAGGAAGAAGCTGGGCAAGCACAAATGCGCACAGCTTAGATGCAACATTGCTTTAAATTGATCATTTTATAATTGTTTTTATAACCGGTTTCTAAGCACGGACCCAAGAGTTGCCACTGAGCTTTAAAACCTGTGCCATAAGACTAACAAAATGTGTAGACATATGTTTATTTTCATTTTCTTCATCTTAATAGATATGTCCTACACGAGGGGTCTGCTCTGGCTCTCCAGATGTTTTGGATTGCAACTCCCATCAGAGATAGGCAAGCATGGTCAATTTAAGGGTTCACTGGAGGTCTAGTCCAAAACATTTGGAAAACTGCAGGTTGAATACCTCTGCAGAACACAAGCCAAGATAAGAAAGGCACATCTTGCTGGGATTTGCGATTCATTGCAGTGCTCCAGCACAGTTTCAACAGAGCTCTTTTGCAATGCGTCTGAAAGTAGTTGGGCTAAACTGAAACGCGTGAGGCATGTGGTGTGTAATCCAGATGCAGGCTTGCTTGGGAGAAGAATTTGGGGCAGCGTTTGGAGCATTCCTCCATGTCCTAGCACTATGTAGGGGAAATGCAAATAGATGTGCTCTGTGTTGTGACCAACAATGTCCGTCCAAAGTCTTTAATGTATGCTCGTAAGCAAGTTGCATTTATTACAAACTTGACAGGTGATACTAATTGGAAAATCCTGTCTTGCTACTCATTATTGATGAGATTTGCTTGCCTCGGCGGCCTGAAACTGTTGAACAAACTAAATGAATCCTTAATGAAAAAGTGCAAAGGTGATCACAAAAGAGGTGCCTACAGGTCTGTGTGTTCTAACGCTGCGTTTAAAAACCATTCAGACCTATTCTTCTAGTGCATTTTAGAGAAGTCTGGTTCATTTTACCAGTGTGTTAAAACGCAATTGGACGTATTTTACTTGTGCTTTTAAAGTGCAGTCTGTTTTACCCATGCACTCAAGAGCAATCGGATTTAAAATCTAGCAAGCCAATGTGTACCTTTCAATTTAAAAACATCTATTGATTCTACTGGTCCTGTGTGTCTAAAAAGCTAATCTTATCAATGCCACTGGTGCCCTAAAAAGGAGCCTGGTGTACTTTTCCTGTATGACATAAACCAAATCGCTGATACTGTACCCTTGATCTTCATATCCTTGTGTGGCTTCTACACGCACTGCCTGTCCACCAAGGCCACCACAATCTCACCACATTTTCATGAACTACTATACCATTATCTACCCACTAGCTCCGGCCTTCACTTCCAAACTGGCCATAAAACATAGGGAACGGCTACCCTCAAAGGTAACCCTGGGATTCCGATTGTGGACACGTGTGGTGAATATTATGATTTTCATCTATGATCCGTGTGTCGGGCAAGCCTTCCTGTTGCCCAAACTCTCCTCCTATGTGTCCATTCAGATAGATGGTGGCACTAGATGGGACATTCAGCTGGGTTCTGCCCCTAGCACCAAAGTGGTCCTTAATGTCTACAAGAACGGTACTATAATGGCCTTGAGTATGTATATGAACTTTCTTGCCTTTTATGACCTACAACCTGTCCTCTTCAGTCCCACAGCCCTATACCCACGACTGGTAGAATCCCTGATGGCAACACCTCTGGGTTTGTGCACCATTCTACCCATCTGCACCACCTTCACGAGAGACCAACTGATGGCATTAGCCTGGGCCCCAGGGTGCAAAAGGTCGTGCAGCTGCCTTTTGCTTGCCCACCACCTAGGAAAGTTCTACATTTTGTGTTCCAGGAAGACACTGGGGTGGACTCTTGGTCGAGGGAAGGCACAGCACGCTGACTGAGCAGTTGGGAAAAGGGAGCAGGAAAAGAAAACCGAGACAGTATCAGGTGAAATCTGCTTTAATCCCTCGCACTGGCGAACTGCTGAGCGCTGTACAAATTGAAAGCGCATGCGCAAGTACGCGCTGCTCCCCGTTGGCAGCCTGTTCGTATGACGAGTGTGGCTCGTCATCTTGATTAACTGTGTCCTTTCCAGGACATCTCCCAGTTGGGAAAAGATTATTTTACTCACAGCTCTCTCCTTCAGATTTCCTCAGTCAACTTCACTGATCTCCTGATGCATCATGTTGGTCTCAGAGGCTTAGTGACTACTTCTGAGTTTTCACTCCTTGGAACACTCTCACAACCAGTTTCTTCATTTTCTTCTCTTCCCTAATACAATTTGAAATGAGAAATGTTCAGACTAATAACCCATCCAGGGGAGCGGGCAGTCACCATCAACCTTTTACATGAGACCCAACCATGTTATCGGGATCAAACTTGTAGTCAGACTTCCTTTCCTGTCTCTTGCACACGAGAACTTTGTTTCCTGTTTGAAATAGAGCTCTTGGCATTCGTAATTGTGTTGGTGTACCTTTTCATATTTTGTTTCTTGGCGGCGACCCCAGCCTTGTCTGGAAGACTCAAAATGTGGGGAAGTCTTGTCTTCACCTTTCACCTGAAAAGCAGTTCAGAGGGACATCTCCCTGTTTTTCCATGCAGTGAATTTCTGTAGTCACAAAGTATGTTAGACACCGCCTGATTCAAAGACAATGGGCACAGCTTGTTTTGCTGAAGCACGTTCTTCAGGCTGCCCATGAACTTCTCCACCATGCCGTTGGCCTGAGGTCATATGGGGTAATCTTTCTGTGATGTATTGCCATATACTGCATGAAGTGAATTCCACACTGCTGAATGGTGGGCTGTTGAAAACATCTTGTCCAATTCAGGGATGACTGTGTGTTATGCTTGATTTATGCTTGGTTCAAAATGGCGCGGGCGCGCAATGCATTCTGGGAGCGCTCAGAGCCATGTTGGATATTTACTTCACTTCGCAGTGAAAGGCTGCACACATTTTGCTGAAGTGTTAGATTCACAGTGCTGAGACAAACATGCTTTTTCAAACTTGGTATGCAGTCAAGGCCATTTCTGCTGGGAAAGCTAACGTTGTTATGGCTTGCTACTGTTCTCCGTGGAGCGTGTTTTTAGAGCAGGGACGCCCTGCGTTCCTTGAGGGGAGCTCTCGAATAACCCAGCTGGCAATCGACGGCTGTTCCTCAACTGCGCAAGTGCAATTTCCAGAATGTCCGGGAATTAACTCCCCTTTGTGGAGTGTGTATATATGTGAAGGCACGGAGGGGGTCAGGTGAGACTTCAGCCAGAGAAGGACGCTCCGTCTGGCCTTCCTGTGAGCTGTGGTACTCTCGGCCTGGCAGTCCCCGGAGTCTTCCAGCCGCTTCTGGACGAGATGAGGACTTCAATTACGCTCACGGTGATGTATTTCCTTTTGACTTCTTTATTTCTTCTGTGAACTATGTCCATGTTATTTTTATGAGTTATTTCTATGTACTTGTAAGCTTTGAATAAATAGTCGTAAAGAGCTGATTTATCTTCTAAGAGTGCGTGGTTGTGAGGTATTGTGTCTGTCTGTTTTTGTGGTTCAAAGTACTTGCTCCATTATTGCATTGATGATTTATGGTTGTTTTGTGCACTTTTCGGGGGAGAGCAGTACACTGTGCCGGCTGCTGTGGAAGAAATCATTTGTACTAGAGGTAATTGAGAGTACTCATCCATGACAACCATCCAGTATTTGCCGTCACCAAAGAGTCTGAAGAAATTGGCGGCTAAATGAGTGCAGGGTGACTACAGCATGTCAGACAATCTGAGAGGTTCTGGGTTATTTGTATTTTGTATTCTTTTTACAAAATACAAATAACCCAGAAACTCCTTTGGATGTACTCTGGCACAGATGGCATGTCTTGATCGTGTTTTCCACCATTGCATCTATTCCAGGGAACCACATTGTGTCTCTGATTTGACGCTTGGTGGCTACAATTCCTCAATGACCTTCATGGGATAGGTCCACAACCACACTAGAAACATAATATTGGAGCAGAGGATTAAGCGATAAGTGGCATAATTGCGAGTAAACCCTCTTCATTTTTGCTAACAAACTCAGGCACTTCCTCCTATTGCAAAGTTTCCAGTTCTCCTTGGAATATGTGTTATTAACATGGTAGCCAAGGTGGTATTACCCAAATTGACCTTTTACAATTGACCTTTTGCACAATTGACCTACTTGTAGTGGTCCTAATTGACCTTCTGCACAATTGCCCTTTATATTATTTTAGTTATTTTTATATATGTATTGGGTTGGTTTTGGATTATAAATAATATAAGGGGATTGGGTGGGGGATTGCGGGGTGTTTTGGATTGGGTGGGGGGTTTCCCCCCGCATATATGTCCTAATTGACCTTCTAAATTAGGTCAATTCTCCCGAGGACAATTGTGAAAAGGTCAATTAGTATACAACCAGCCAAGGTACCCGATAGATTCCACCCTTTCGAGAGGATTGCCTCCAACAATCCAGTTTTAAGGTGTCTCTTATTAGCAAAGAGGATGACCTTCGACTTCTGATTATTGACTCCAAGATTGTTCTCAACTGTACATTCAAAGAACAAAGACAGTTTCCTCTGAAGCCCCAGCGGTGTCAAGTCAAAGAGGACCACATCATCTGCAAAGACAGTGCAATCCAGTGACACAGAGCCCAGCTTGGCAGGATTAGTGGTACCTCCCTCCCAGGCACAATGTAAGTCAGCCAGATAGAGGTTGAACATGGTGGGGGCCACCACGCACCCCTGCTGCAAAGCCACGTGCGTAGCAATGGGTCCGTCATGGCTCCCTCCCTAGTCTATCTTTCTCCGCTCGTTAAACTGCCATATTGGAACTGCCGTTTCCTCATGTGCTTTGCCTTGCTCAGAGTGTGCTCTCGTGCTCCGCCTTTTATCCGTGTGGAGAAGTGCAATGGAATTCAGGTGTGTGTGTGATGATCAGTAACTTCCTGACCATTGTATTGGGACACTTCAGTTACATGGCTCGGATGTTAGTCTGTTTTCCTTTCGAGCAGGCTGTCAGTGAGAAAGTGTTCATGTGTTCATGTTGAAGGAGGTGGGGGGGGGTAGTTCCAAAATATCCCACTGGGTAGGATGAGGTAAAGGTGTTAGAAGGAAGGGGATACCACGTCTCACCATCTGGTGTCCCACTCACACTGCCCGAAGACCCCTCACTCAGGTGATCCTCCCGCACTGGTCCACCCCCAGGAACAAGATCCAAAAGTGATGGCTGTGTCCTGACAACATGGATGACAGATCTCTGGGGACTAGTGGGTGAGACACCTTCTGGTTTCTCACATATGAACGGGTACTGGCCTACGGAAAGCAGCTGGACTGGGTGCATCTTCTTCCGTTTGTTCAGTGTCTGACATTTTCTTTTTGGTTTATTTGGTGATGTGTATGAGCGTGAATGTCAGTAGGAGGTTTGGCCCCAGTAGGGGTATACAGCGATTTCACGCTCTAGGTGTTTTCTCACTCTGACCTGACTGCAGCTTCATGAGAGGTGTTGTGGGACAATGAATCCCATCCTCGTCGCCATTTTCGTGTTCCGGAAAGACACAGGCTTCACTCTGGGTCAAGGGATGGCACAGCATGCCACCTCAGCAGTTGAGAAAAGGGCACGGGAAAAGAAAACAGAGATGGTATCTGGTGCTGCCTGCTTGAATCCCTTACGCTGGCGAACTGCCGAGCACAGTACAAACTGAATGAGAGTGCGCATTGCTTCCCATTCGCAGAGCATGGATCACCATCTTGATTAACCGTGTCCTTCCAGTACACAACACTAGAGGCCAGGAACTATTTCTTGGTCAGCAACCTCAACTCTCGGTCTGCGAACACGCATGGCTCAAGCATTCATGATTTGCTCGAGGAGCATGATATTAATTTCCTTGGCCTCAAGAAGGCCCAATTCACAATTTAGGACATCCTCCTTCATGATGGCTGCATGATCACCATTCAAAATATACATGGGGTCGGTGGAGTGTTGCCCTTATCATTCCTACCACCATCCCCACCATTATATCATCCACGTTCCTTGCTTTGAGAGCCTGGAATGCAAATATCTACAGGATGCCAACGTCTTGCTCAGTATCATAACAACTGACAGGCCACCAGGAGACCTTGCCCTATTGGTTAAATAATGGCCAGATTTCTTGCGACTATCCAATCGGTCCCCAAAAGTCTAGTTCTGGGGACTTCAATAACATGCGTCACACTCCTAGCAAACCCACTGCACTTTTCTCTGACTCCATTGATACACTTGCGTTCAGAGACTGCCCCCCCCATGCACGTAGGGGGCCATCCTTGGACGACCTCATTCCTACTAAACTTTTGATCACAAACCTCTCCACCACCGACTTGCCTTGGTCGGAATTCTCTCTCCTCTCGAAGCCCATGGTCGAATCTACATGGATGTAGTTTCATGCTTCTCCTGCTAACCTGAGGTTCCTTTCACTTGGGCTAATGAAAAAATTGCTTTCAGATGCCTTTACTTCCACCTTCACGTGTACTGGTTTGGACCTTGACCCAGTTGCCCCAGCCCCGGACATCCTACATGCCAGCAACCACAGTTCTTTGTGTAACACACTTTATGTTCTTCTGCAAATTGTCAGGAAGCAGAACCATTGCCCTCCAACCCCGAAATGTAACAGCTGATTTGGTTCCGACCTTGTCATCATAAAAAGGAAGAACAGAGTTCTTGAGCATCAGTGGTGCAAATCTAAGAGGAGGAAGGATATGCTGCATCGCGTATGCCACCTGAGAGGCCACTATGCTACCATCCAGGACAAGAAAAAGGCCTTCCTGGACAGGCGCACCTACCTGGCTATCAACCAATCAGCGAAAGTATCCATAATCTATAGGGCAGCGAGGGCTCTTGAGGTCTGTCCTGCCTTTCCGAATGCAGTGAAATCCCTAGCGTATTGCTCGTCCTCCTTCAGTAATAAGCTCAAAGCAGGTCAGCCAACCATTGTGTCTAAGTGGTAGCCACAACTTCCCCTCCCCTTCCAGTGCCATAGGGCTACCTTACTTCATTCATTATGTTGTTCCAATTGGTCTCACCGATGGACATCAGCTGAACATGTTTTCCCTTGCCCAGCCAGAACTATAGAAGTCAATCTTGCCACCCAAGCTCCCACTTTGGCTGCCCTGTGCAACAGCTCTTTTTACACTGGTGCCTCTCCCCAAGAGCTAAAATAAGACATGCATACATCCTCTTTTTAGAAAGCATTCCGACGACCCTGCAGTCCTGACTAATTACCGCCCTATTGCCATCAGGTTATTTATTGGAAAAGACCTAGAGAAGATGGATGTCAACTTACTTCTGTCCTTCTGTTAAAATAATAGCCTGCTTCACAACCACCAGTCAGGGGTCCGGCTCGCGAGAGGAACGAGTCAGTGCTCAACTTTATGATCGTCAAACTCCTTCCGTCCCTTGATAGGAACTGTCCTGTCATACTCATTCGTCTTGACTTACCATTGCTTTTGACACTGCCAACCATGAAATTCTGCCAAACTGCCTATAAAATTCCATCAAAGCCCGGAGGTGGATCTCATCCTTCCTCCTGGACAGAGTAATTGAGGTCAGGTTTAGTCCCTTCCTCTCACAGCCCACTATCTCACTGCAGGGTACCCATTGGCTCCATCCTTTTCCCTGGGTTCTCTAATACCTACTTGTACCCTCTTGTTGATCTCATATCCTCTCTCTCTTTCTATTTCAGTCTTACGATGAAGACATGCAGTTGCCTTCAAGTTGGAAAGGGACTCTGCATGCTCATAGCGTAATTTCATCATCTCTCGTGCTCATGCCTGAATGTTTTGAAAACAATGCGTCTCTCAATGTGGCTAAATCTGAAATCATCTGTCTGTATTCTCCCATCCCTCCCTACTTTCGCTTTCCCTGCTCCTCTTATATGGGCACCTAGCTACCGTGGTTCCTTCTGCCAGGAAACTAGGGTAATCTTCGATTGCTCACTCTACTTCACTTTGCAGATCCTTGAGCTATCTAAGCAATCTCATGTCCAACTGCACTTTGAACTTAACCTTTCTTTTCTTAGTCTCCCTCATATCTTGGAAGTGACCAGGCACTGGTCCTCTCCAGTGTGGACTATGGTAGTAGCCTCTACCATGGCCATCCCAAGTCCTTACCCCACCGGCTACAGGCCATCTATAACAAAAGAAGCTAGACTCATCCTTGGTCTCCGAACCAGTGACTGCATCACCACAGCCAGGCCGTCCCTTCACAAACTCCCAGTTGAGGAAAGGATCTCCTTCAAAGCTTTGTGCATTATCCACAGGCCCTACTGGGGATTGGGCCTCGATACCTCCAGCTTAAGGTGATAAAGTACTGGCCTACCAGGCCCTTAAGATCAGCTCCTGCCAGGTCTCTCTCGTCTGGTGGTCGAAGAGAAAAGGTTCAGAGGCAGGACCCTTAGTGGAAGACTGGTCTCTTTAAGGAATGTTTTGTTTGACCCTTAGGATTCTTCTACCCTGCCAAGCCCTCCCCAATTAGCAAGTCCCTGGCTGTCCTTCGGGGCTATTTTAAGGGAGGTGGAGGGAGCATGAGACATCTTAGGCTTTTCCTACAGCCCATGCCCCCTTACTTGTCTTTCGATAGGTTCCCCCAGTGCGGCTCACACTTACTTTTGCTGAGCCTCTGACTGTGCCCTACTTGCCAGGCGTACTATCATGTTTGTCCCTCATCTGTTTCTAGAGACGTCTATGCTCAACCCTTTTTGCCCTGGCCTGCCACTCACTGCACTTACTGTGGTCCTTCCTTCCGTTAGGTTTGCTCTACGGGATCCTGCTCTATGTACAGGCTGGTTTCCTCGTGCTGATGTACTGTGGGTCCCTGCGTGTACTATTAACGCGCTTTCCCTTGACCGTACCCCCTGTACCAATCTGATCTGGCGGTCGCCCTCCCCTCTTCCACGTTTGGTGCCACGAAGTGACTGCATTTCACAGAAGGAACTTTATAAATCAACTTTAAATGAATAAATGAAATAAGATTAGATAACAGATACCGGTGGCAGCAGCAGCTCGGACATACAACAGACATGCATGAGCTGCAGCACGCATACTGGCAGTCACTGGGCAACAGAAGCATCGGCAGCACAGAGACACAGTCACAACAGAGGGCTAGGCACGAAGCATGGGATGACGCATCCACAACTCTGCTACGAGACAGCGCATCAACCACACTTTGCAGAAATATTCAAATTTACCAGAAAGAGGAACTGAGTTTCCAGGCAAAACGTCAACATCGACACAGCAGTGGGCCATGTGGGACAGTCCCTCTCGGAACCACCACAAGAGGACCACCACTGTGTTACAATATTAGTAGTCGAGGGTGAGCATTAGGCGTGTGGGAAACTTGTTACAGGACCCCACTATCCCGCCACAGCTTCCGCCTCCAGTGAGATAACGCCCAGGTTTAAGTGCACCTGATAAGAGCACCTGATAAGCGTTTGAAGTGCTTTTTGGTGGGTGTGCTATTTGAGCCCTTGAGCACGCCCAGAGGGAGGTGTTGGTTCTCTTCAGAAAGCATCCAGGGGGGCCTCCAGGTTCCTGCAAGCATATAAAGCCCTAAAGATGCAGGGTTAGGTGGTGATCATGCAGATTTCCAGAGTCGCGGCCCAGTAAATGGCACCCTCTTGCAGTTCAGCATGGAGAATTGTACAGGGTGTTATGGATGCTGAATTTGACAAGATGGGGCTTCACCTGGAATGTTGTGTCGATGAGGCGTTTGGGGTGGCCTGGGTGTCTGCTGCTCTGGTGGATGGTGGATTTGTTCTGGCGCCTTCCTGCCTGAATCATCTAGGCAGTCCAGCTTCTCTGTTTGACAGTTCACTTTTTTATTCTTTTAGTCTTTGGCCCGAGGCTCTGTTGGTTTTCCAGGTTGTGGGGTGTCTTTCATTGTGGTGGTCTTGCACTTCATTCTGTTTTTTCTGGATCATCTTGCCATTTCTCTTCCTGTTTGGTTTTCTATCATTCTTGCTCTTTCTGTTCTGTTTCTCTATGATTTTCTGTTATCACTACTGTACCACTTCATTAATAATTGTAAAGCGCTTTGAGTAAAACCCCTCTAAGAAAACAATAAAACAAATAAACAGCCAGCATCTAGCAACAGAGACTTGCTTTATTCTACCCAAGCAAGGCGTGGGAGGGTGGGTGCCACTCCGTTTTAATGTCGAGCTTTCATAAATCAGTACTAAAGAAGTGGCCAACACGGACGCAGGGAATAAAGGCAAGATTTGAAGACACTTTTCCGGGGGTAGACTGGCCTACAGGGAACTCTTGTGTGGTTACCCATATTGGTTCCACATTTTCTTATAGGAAAGGGATTGGGCTTGGTAATATGGGGCCACTTTGGTAACCAAAAAAAAGCGCATGGAAATATTTTTCATTCCACTCCTGCTCCTTATGGTGTCAGAGGGCCTCATTACGAGGTGGGTGGTAAGGGATTACCGACACCGGTAAGGGCACCGGTGCCGGTAATCCCTTACCGCCCTACTACGAGTTCCCTTTGCGGGTCCTCCCTGAACGCCTGGTTTTTCCAGGCGTTAAGGTCGGGACCCGCAAAGGGACTCTTGAACTAATAACGATACCGCAATTTGTGGTACCGTTTTTAGCGTCTTCCCCATTCGCATTGAGCCCTATGGGGGCTCAAATGTGAATGGGGAAGGGCCCTGGTGAATGGGGAATTACCGGTCCCGCCAAACTTGGAATGGGCTGGTAATAGCTCCATTCACCAGGGTGGAGTCAGTAAGGTTTTGGAGGCAACCTCGTAATGAGTCCCAGACTCTGCACAGGAAAGCTTACCGTAGGTGTGACCTGAAGCCAGCTGTGTGTGGAATTCGACCATCCGCACAGTGGGTGTGTGCTCGCCTGATTATTTTTAAACTTTAAAAGAAATTGAATGAGGAAAATTGTGGGGCTAATCCGCACACATTTTCCTATGCTCACCACTCGACATGCACATAGACCTGTGTACTCTGGGTGGACACAGCCTACAGGTGCAGTCCCCCTGTCAGATGGTGGCAGCAATTAAGATACTAATAGAGTATACTTCAAACAGGCCCACATGGGGCCTGGCTGCAGAGGTTAACAAAGGAGACAGGAAACCCCAGCAACCTTTGATATGCACTGTCAACCAGAAGCCAGCTCCCGCCCTTGGTATCAATGTACAGTGAAAGGTCATGTCTGGGACTGCATGCCCAGTGGCTGCAAGGATTAAGTACAAAACCCTCTGCATTGTACACAAGGCCTTCGGGGGCATGGGACCTCAATACCTCCAACTCTCTCTTCCTAAATATCTTCCTTCTCGAGTTCTTTGCTCATCAGCCTCCAACTCCCTCAGGGTCAGTCGCTTCCGCAAGCAATGTGTTGGGGCGGATCTCTTTCTTCAGCTGGGGCCTCCCTCTGGAACAGCCTCCATACCGCCCTGAAACTTGAGGTGAACCATCTTCGGCTCCAGAAGCACCTCAAGACCTTCCTCTTTGTTTCTGCTTTCTTTCCTCCTCTACCATGCTAATCTCCTGACTGAAACTGCACTGGTCACCTGGCTACCCTCTGATCTCGGGCCCAGGTCCCCTCCCCCACCAGCTTCACAAGTGGACTGCCTCCCGGGCAAACGCTGCACTTGGGGGCGGTTTCTGTATCCCTACAGCCTCCCCAGCTCTTGACACTTGATGTCTGCACTTATCCCTGCACTTGCCACAAGCTGGCCACATTTACCTATCGTTTTATTTATTTTATTTATTCTTTACTGTTAATCATATGTATTGTACTGCCCCCTCCCCCTCCACACTTACCCTTTCCCCCCCTCCACAGCCTCGTTGCACCTTGAAACACTTTTGTATAGGTGTGTTATAAATGCCATATCATATCAGGTTTACAGTCGTCATCCCTGGAGGGGTAACCCATTCATAAGGTACAAGTATGTGGATTGACAGAAAAAGACATCCTGTTCCTGCCACAGCTTCAAGGGAGACCCGCCACTTTAATCAGGAACCACAGAGAGCTCCATTAACTAGAGAGACCCTTTGATCCACAACAGACAGGAAGATGGGTGGGACATTGTATTACATGGTTTCACCCCTTTATCTTTTCTGTTGCAAAGCACTCTGATTATGGCCTCATGCATACAGGAAATTGTTGGCGAGGACCCAGGATTGCTTCACTAGGGTGTATTTAGCCTACACCAATCACTGTAGCCCATTTGGCTTTAAAAGAAGTCTGAGCCCCTCTTTTGGGCAGATCATCTGAAGACTTTGCAAGGAGGAGCAAGAAGAACTCAGCATTTGACCCTGGCTGAAGGTACAGTCTGCCTTACATCTTCTGCCAGTTAAGGAAGGCCAGGACCTCCAAGAGGGAAGCAATATTCCTCCTCTGAACATCTCCCAGTGAACAGAGGGAGATGGCAAATCCAGAGAACCCTCCAGAAGCTCCAGTACCCAGCCAGCACACAGCATGCCCTGCTAGGATCTGGAGCAAGCTTCCTAGGTGGAAAGCGCCAGAAAGTCTCTGAACCAAACCAAGGACAAGGCAGCTGCCTGCTACACTCTCCTCAGCTTTGAGACGTCCACCTTAAAGGACGACACAAGCCCAGTGAAGAAGCTAGGAGGAGCGCATCGACAAGCATATACAGCCATCCGCCTTAATGGACATTTTTTCAAGCCTGTCGAGCCCCTCAAGCTCTAACCGACTGCACAGCCGACTGTTATGCCACAGTCGCTTATGCGGTCTTGAGACGCCTCGGCCAGTGCTTCAGAACCGCTGACCAGCACTGAGAAAATTCCTGACCTTGAGTTGCCGTGTAGGCCAGCCTGCAGCCGTCCATCCAACCTCGCTGGCTGAACTGCCTGCTGCTTGATATCCGCAACTGTCTCCTGTCATGAACTCTGTCGCAGGAGCTGCAAAGTGCCATGAAACCGACTGTCTAGCACCAAAAACATCTGCAGCACAAGGTACATTGTGGTTCTGTGCCCGTGGGCGTTCGTTGAAGGTCCCTAGTGTCATTTTACGACCCATTGCTCCCTTTGTGTTGGAAGCAAGCATACTTGAACTATTGCGGTTAATTACTATACCCACTACCCTCCTGTCAGTATCCAGAGTGCATCCCTTTTCCTTCTTTAAAACCGTCTGTCCTCTGCATTAGTTCACAGGGTGGGTTGTATTTTGTAGTGTGCTAGAACTGTCCGTTGTGATAATAATAAAGTAGATCTTTTTATACAACCTTGACTGGGCAGTCCCTTTTATCAGTGGGTAATAATTGTATTTTCGCTGTGTTGCAACTAACCAACGATCCACAACCTTTCTGAGATAAGCCTGCCCTTCTGTCCACGTTACCAAAAATTGGACAAGGAGGTTTGAAAATTGACTTGTGTTTCCAATCTGTTTGGATTCCTTCTGGTGTGCTAGATGTGTGGGGCCGATTGATGGTTCAGAAACCGATATTCATCCCTGGACCACTTGTGTCCCGGAAGTTGATTAGTCACAAGCGATCTTCCACATCTACAAAAACAACGTGCAGGGTGGTATCAATGGACGTTGCATAGGCCGTAGCAGTGCAAGTGGCGAGCTATTTAGCCAGACCCCTTTACAGCCTCATAGTAAAAAACAAACAAGGAGGAAATCTATCCGGATGCTTTCATTAGTGAGTCAGTGTGTGTAAACATTTATAGAGCGCAAAGCACACTGAACGAACCAGCTGCAGGTTGCGTTGGCTAAAGTGACTCTCTAGTTTAAGTAATATCTATTTCTCTCTCTGAACCTGCCCTCACGTAAATATTCTCCCCCTCTTACAGACACCTGAGAATTTACCCTCCTTATGTCTGCAATCCTGATCTGTGATCTACTGTGGCTGGATCAATATGTGCCATACCTATAGTGTGCATTATCCTTCTTCCTTTAACTTGCCCCATTTCCTTTTGAACGTATCTGTACCCTATTCGCCCCCTTTCCCCCCACCCCAACAGAGCAGGGTCTGGATACCCGAGCCGGGGGCACAATACACCAACTTCCAGGCAATCCTTAGCACTTGAGACGTTGATGGTGGCTATTTGGCACGTTTTAAGAGATTTCTAACACACCGTAATGCTCACCCAGAGGACCACTGATAATTGCTTTGTGAAGCCAAGTGCCTTTGCTTTTTCTAGATAAACACGTGGAGTCCATCAACTAATCATTTTAAATATTGCAGGTTTACAACTTGAATGCTTGTAAAATAAATACTTCTTGATATCCTAAAACTCTTACCGACACTCCAGTGTCGCGTAAACAACACAGATCAGCGTGTCCTAGGCCAAGTGACTAGGACTAGTAAAATGGTAAAACTCTGAGAATTTAGAAGAAAATGAACAAGCTTCCTTTATAGGAATTATGGAAGGGCAGGGTACTGAGGTGCAATAGTGCATATCAAGGGTAGCTGCAGCCCAAGAACAAACATGTGCATCTGCAGGAGCTGTAGGTGTCCATTTGCAGCAGCTGCACAACAGAGGCCTGGGCAACTGCAGCTGCACAACAAAGGCCCGGGCAACTGCAGAAACTGCGCATGTGCACTAGCAGCAGCTGCGGACCCGGGAGTTGGCCAGCTGCAGGAGCTGTGGTCGGATGTGGCCTCGTAGCACAAATGGAACAAGAACATGGGCAGGAGCGGTGGGTGTTCACTAGCAGAAGTGACTGAAGAAAGGCATGCACAACTGCAGGATTGGTGGAGGCGAACTCACAGCAGCTGCAGGAGCTGTGGGTGTGCACTTTAATGTGCCTACAGAATAGAGAGATGGGCAGTGGCAGGAGCTGTGGATGTGCACTTGGAGCACCTGTGGAACAAAAGCATGGGCAGCTGCAAGAGCTGTGGATCTTCACTCGCAGCAGTTGCTAAAGAGGGACATGCACAGCTGCAGGAGAGGGGGAAATGCATTCACAACAGCTGCAGCACAGGGACCTGGGCAGCTGCAAGAGCTATGGCAGTGTCATTGCAGAACAAAGACCAGCGGAGCTGCAAGATCTGCGGATGTGCACACGCAGCAGCTGCATACATTTGCAACAGCAGGAGCTGTGACGAGATATTTCAAGCCACTGCAGAACACAGAATTAGGAAGCTGAAGAAGCTGTGTATGTACACTAGCAGCAGATGCGGACCCGGGAGTTGGGCAGCTGCAGGAGCTGTCGATGTGGCCTCGTAGCACAAATGGAACAACAACATGGGCAGGAGCGGTGGGTGTTCACTAGCAGAATCGACTTAAAGATATGCACAACTGCAGATTTGGTGGAGGCGAACTTATAGCAGCAGCAGGAGCTGTGGATGTGCATTTGCAGCACCTGTGAAACTAAGGCATAGGCAGCTGCAAGAGCTGTGGATCTGCACTCGCAGCAGCTGCAGCACAGAGACATTTGCAGCAGCAGGAGCTGCGACTAGACATTTCCAGCCACGGCAGAACACAGAATTAGTTAGCTGCAGGAGCTGTGGATGCACACTCACAGACAGTGCAGAACATAGAAATGGGAAGCTGTGGAGGTGCTCTCGCAGCCGCTGTGGGTCCTAGACCTATGCAGCACCAGGTGGTGTGGATGTGCACAGCAGTACCTATTGAACAAAGACGTGGGCAGGTGCAGAGGCAGTGGATGCAATCTTTCAGTAGCTGCCGAACAGAGATATGCACATTTGCAGGAGTGGTAGAGGTACATTTGCAGCAGCTGCAGAACAGAGATACAGGTAACTGCAACACCAGTTGCAGAGACCTCACAGTCATTGCAGAACAATGACATGGGCAGATGCAGGATCTCTGGATGTGCACTTACAGAAGCTGCAGAGCAGAAGCATGGACAGCTTCAGGTGTTGTGCACGTGCACACGCAGCTGCTGTGGAACATAGGCATGGGCAGCTGAATAGGCTGTAGATGTGCATTTGCAGTGGCTGCAGGAAAGGGATATCCTTGCAGCTCCACAGCTGTGGATGTGTAGCCCTCACACCTGCAGAATGAAGACATGGGCCCTCATTACGAGTTTGGAGGTAGCCAAACTGGGCTCCATTACCGGGTTCCTGCAATGGGGACTTACCGGGTCATTCCGACATAGGAGGACCCGGTAATTCCTCCTTGCAGGAACCATTCCCCATTCCCGTTTAAGCCCCTATAGGGCTCGATGGGAATGGGGAGGGAGGTAATAACGGGCAGATTACATCTGGCCCGTTATTACTTCCCTCTACCCCTCGCGGGACCCGGAAAGGACTCCTGGTTTTACAAGGCGTCTGTTCCGGGTCCCGCAAAGGGAACCTCGTAATCGGCTCTGACGGAATGAAGGGGGACGGTCCCGTACCGGCTCCCTTCATTCCGTGAGCGCCAGGGTCGTAATGAGGCCCATGGTCAGCTGCAGCACCTAAGTCTGTGCACTCACAGTCGCTGCAGAATAGAGAAATATTCAGCTGCAGGGGCAGCCGATGAAGGGGTACTTGCAGTCATTGCAGAACATAGACCTGGGCAGTTTCAGAAACTGTATGTACACTTGCAGCACCTGTGCAACAAATACATGGGCAGCTTTAGGAGCTGCAGATGTGCACTCACAGAAGCTGCTGAACAGAGACATGCACAGCCGCAGGAGTGGTGGAGGTGCACCTCCAGCAGTTGAAGAATAGGGCAGCTGCAGGAGCAGATGGCAATATACTTTCCGCAGTCATTTTATAAAAAAGACCTGAGCAGCTATAGGATCTGCAGATGTACACTTGCAGCTGCTGCTGCAACACAGAGAATTGCACAGCTGCAGGAACTGTGATTGTGCACTTACAGTCCCTGTAGTACTTACACAGAAAAGCAGAAGATGCTGTGGATCTGCACTCTTAGCAGCTCTGGGATAGAGACATAGGGCCTCATTACAGAGTTGCCGGAAAACCTGCCAGTAGCCCATAGTTTACTGGCAACCCCGTAACACTGTTTCCACCGCCTGACTTAATGGGGACACGGAAGCACCTTTGCTAACAATGCCGGTGCTTCCGTGACAACCATGCCGGTAGGGGCCTGAAAACCCAGCAAGTCAGGCCTGCCAGGGATCTGTGGCCCCTACCGTCATCGTTTTAGTCTGGCTGTCTGAAAGGGTTCTTCTGGTACGAGGAGTACGGAGCAAAAGGGGGCGTTGCCTACAAGACGCCAGCCGAGAATCCAGTGAGCGAATCGCATATAAGCGGTGTTGCTGGCAGTTGGAGGCGGAGGAGCGAGGCAACTGCGAAGCCCTAGTCTTCTCAGAACTGGTGGTGGTGGGTATGCAGCTGAACTTCATTTGGAACGCAGCAGAATAATGTATTTTTTGAGAAGTAAACCCTCTATTGATGGGGCTGCTGCCGAGGGGGCTTTAGTTATGTCTTCTTCCCCTGCCCTCGCCCCTCCCGCTTCGAACTAAGTTTTTCTTTCCCCATCTCTTGAAGGGAGTCATCATCGCCCATCAATGCTGATGCTGCTCATTGCAGAAACCATGATTTTATACTTTCATCGACCAATTTAAAAAGGAAGAGTACGGATTTCTTTAGAAAACTAAGTGCCAGTGCATAGTAGAAGTGAGCATAATCACAGGTGCGATGAATTCTATGAAGTCCTCACGAAAGCCCTGCCTAAATTCTCCTCTCGTGGCCAGGGAAAGACGCTTCCTGATCCTGACCCTGGGGGTGGTGTTAGCCGGGAGGATCACCTGGGAGGAGAAGGGCTCCCGGGAAACAGGAGGACTTCATGGGATGAGACGCAGTACTTGTCTACCTCAAGAAAGGGAATATCATTTATGCCAGCCCATATAATGGCATGTTGTCAAAGAGAACGGTTACTTCCTAAAGTTAATTGTAATAGTATGAGTAAAGACAATTATAACCGGTCATGTATTCAGAATAAGCAACCCTATAAGTCCCAGGAAAAGCATGCAGAGTTTTCTTTAGAAAAAAACAAATAAAAAAATTGGGAAAAACCTCAAACTTCTGTAAAACCAAATCTATCTTTTAATCCTTATGATGCTCCTTTAAGGAATATGTTTAAGGAAAGAAAAGAACTTGGCGTGAAAAATATTGACAAAACAAACTTTTGTGTTGGGGCTTCAAGTCCCAGAAATCCCAGAGTATTGGGATGAAGAAGAGGGCTGCAGAAGGACAAGGGTGCAGAGTGCAGCAAATTAAGGTTGATGATCCACACCCGAGGGTGGCTGAGAGGCATAAAAGGCTTCCTCAGGTTCTGGCCATGAGATCCAGCTGGAACAAGGTGAGGAAGCTGAAGCAGTAGCAGCAGGAGAGCAGTAGTACTAGTATGTAGAGAGGTTTTGAAATCCCCACAAAGCAGCAGAGGAAGAAATCGAGTAAGAGCAAGGACGCCAGGACCAGAGAGGCGAGAGAAATTAATGCTGTTCCTGAGAAGGTTGTGTGGGCTCGAGATTTCAGCTGCAGGGGCCGTGCAGCACAAAGTGCACCTTTCTATGACTTTCCCCATTGTGGAGCATTCAGCGGTGTCAGGCGAGCACCAGATCATTGGGATAGCAGCGAGGGCTCTCAAGGTTGCAGACGCAAGACACGGGAAGCCATGCAGGAGAGACTTCTGGGCCGTGTAGGAGAACTGAAGCAGACAAACTGGAAGCAGTGTGGTATACAGACGTGCACGCCAAACCCGGTGAGTTCACTATTCAATTGTGAACCCGGAGCACTCTGAATACCCGTTGCTTGAATCCAGACTCCCTTTTGAATATCAAACTGATGCAAAACAAATTGATGATTGTGATGAATACCAAACTGATATAAACCAAAGCAGTTGGCATATAGATATTTTAAAGATCTGACTTGAAGGAGGTGATTACTATATAGTGGGTAATAACAGCCAACCACACGAAGGGGCAATATATCGAGAAGGGAACCCAAACGACTATTGCCAAAGCCAAAAGGTGGACACACTAAGGCAATTGATAAACAACCAAGGTTTCCTAAACCTAACTAAGACAACTAAGTATAACAGACTATGTGAAGAATATTGCCCAGGTGTAGATAATGTCTTCACCCACATTGCCAACGTTGTGAAGCAGAAGACATGAATTTGACCATACCACAGAGGTATTAAGAGTTGGTAGAGTGGCCTGGCAAGGGAGTATACCAGGTCCTGGATCGTTGTATCAATTGGTTCTATCAGGCAGGGGAGTATATCCAAACAGAGAACTGAAGTAGTTTGTCTTGGCTAGCAGGAGAGCACACCAGACCTAGCTTTTGTAACCATTGGGTTTGTTCTGGCAGGAGTATGCTGGAGCAGAATGTAGTAGTAGTAGTAGTAAACCTGGCATGGGAGTAACACAGGTGACAACTCATGAGGTACTGTGATGGGTTAAAGCTTATGACAAAACAATTGGAGAATCGCTGAAGTGTTTTGGTGAAGTAGTACTGAAGCTAAAGTGGTACCAAAATGATCTGGACAAAGACATTTGTTTTGAAACTAATGAAGTTCTGAAATATTCTGTGTAGAATAAAAATGGCAAGAAACCGTTTCAAGATCTTTGTTGAAGTTTTCATTGTTAATGACAAGAAGCTGTCTCAAGACGTGGAATATAAGCAGAAGGAGGAAAGCTTTGTTAATACTTGTGAATTACCTTTGAAAACCAAATTGGAACTTTGTGTTGTCAAGTTGAATTAGAAAGAGAACTGAAGTGGACAGGATTTCCCTATCCTTTGTGAACATTTAAAGAAAGAAAAGCCTGCTGGAATCTGGGGAAGGGGAGTTTGCCCAGGTTATTAGAAGAAGCAACTATGATGGTGTTAATTATTCTGTTCTATCTGTTGTTGTTAAACTGCCATATATTCCTTATTGCTTTATTGTGTATATAAGTGTGAGGGACAGAAACCTTTTGTTAGAGTGTTTCCTTTAGCTTATTTTAGGCAGGGAAATCCTCATCAGGGTAGGGATGGTGAGGCGTTTATCCAAACTTAAGTTAATAAAATGCAATCTTTTGAAAAACCTTCACAAAGTGGTCTGCCTCACATTTCTGACCCCTCACATAGGGTAGATTCCCAAAGAATCATTGCTCCTCCACAAGTGAAAGTGCTAGTATCCTTGTTAGAATTATGCGTTTGCTGGTTTCCTTGTCCGATACTCCTACCCTAATTGCAACTAAAGCTCCTGAATCTCTCGATTCTTCCATGGAATCATCAGTTTCAACTTGTGCCTATGATCACTCAAAGCAGCCAGAACCCGTCAAAGACTTAAGTGATTCGTCTCTGGCTGCATTCAATTTGGTCTTCAATTAATTGGTCAAAGTTTATGACCTGATAAAACAGGGAGTAAAGATGAACACAGTTCAGCTAACCTGGATTCAGGAAAAACCTGTGGTTTGTGTAACCCACTTCGAAAAGCAAACAGCGCTTAATAAGGACGTGTCCTATGATAGAACTTCGGAGCAACAGTCATCCGTGGATCTTTTGGAGATTAACCCGGATACTCCTTCTAATGAGCTTCTGAAAGAATCTGAGAGATCGAGTCCTCTTCCTTATGAAGAGGATGATATCCCCTTTCATCATCTCGTATACACATACAAGACTCCAGTTGTCCAGTGAGCAAGAAAAATAAAACAACAAAGGTCCTCAGCTTACGAAATCTAAAAAAACAAAAAACAAAAGTTCCTCATTGAAATTTCTATGGGCCCTTCCCATCAGGATAATGAAGAACCAAGTTCCTCAGGGTGAACTTGTTCCACAATTTCATCGAGCCCCAGGCTGGCACCGGTTTTCAGCAGAACCTCATGATCTTTGAAAAAAACATCTAAAAAAAAGGTAGGAAGAAACACCTGCAAAACTTTGGTTTTGGATGCAGATGCCCCTGTGGGAAACTATGTAGAGGCTTGCTCTCAGAAGGTAAACCTTGACACACAAGATGCAAACTGTCCAGGGGACCTCTTCCGGGTGAGAGTGTACACAGTCTCTCTTGGATCTTTGTCAAGGAAGTTCCTTTTTACGGATAATGGGGAAGTTGTTCCTACTATTAAAAGGAATTAATTGAACGTCCAGACCCTGCAAAGTAACCAAATACAAAGCCCCCATTTAATAATGGAATCTGTTTTCCGAGGGGACCATACAGTAACCTTAAATCACAAAAATATTTTGGTATTCTTGCATGACAATCCGTCTTTACGGTGTAAGGAAGGCATGGTATCAAACAGTAAGACAGACACAAGTGATCACAGTTCAAGGATGTTTATTGAACTTCAATTGAGTTGGGAAAATGCCTATTTATTCCTAAATCTAAAGATTGGAGCAAGCTACGACCATCAAATAATAATAACGCAGACCTAGTCGAGTCCGTCAAAATAAAAGGGCCTATACTAATAAACCTATTGCCAATCCTTACTTCTAAATACAAATTGTGTGGGAAACAATATTATGCAAAAGAAAAGTGTTCAAGAAAGGATATATGTCAGGATAGTCAAGCCGTTGGATTCCCTTCCACATGTTTCCAGCATGGGACAAGGGGGCACACTCGAGCTTAGCACACTCTCTGGCTTCTCTAGCATGAGGATGCAGTTCAAAACCTCCACATCAGGTCCTTCTGTGTCAAAGTCTCTTTTCCATTCAAAGTCTTATTCCAGAGGGCCTGATGCAACATGTCAAACATTAAAGTTCCTTTCTTCTTAGGATTTCAAATATACAACTTCTCAGGTGATTTATTTTTCACCATGGGTCACTCAGACCCACTTTAACACAAAACCTTCAATTGGTCTCCCTCCACCAGGCTCGGACCAAATTCATCTACTTTTCCAAACTTTCTCTACTTCTTCAAAATCGATTTCAGACTGCGCGTAGGATTTTGCTTGACCTGTCACAGGACCACTTCGAATCACAATTACTCATTCTCTTCTTAATATAACCTTTTTCTCACTTTTGCTTTTGCCACTTATCAGCTGGATACCTTACAGAGACCTTCAATTGAGCACCCACGCAGTGCTGGATCACTCTGTCAAAAGGTATTGTATCTTGCTTTTAAAGTTCAATCACTCATCAGCAGTTCAACTTTACTTGCGGCTCTTATAACACGCGTTTCAACAATGTTTGTTCAAGCGCTCGCCATACAATGTTGCTGCTTGCAATCTTGGCGTGAACACAGACCGGTCTTGTATCGTTTTCCCGAACTCATGCCTGTGTTGATTGCACTGATGCTGATTTGTTCTTGGAGCCAAGGTGGTACCACGGCGGCTAGTGCTTCTCCCTGCCTTGATTATTGACACAGAAGGGCCCCAGGTATCTCCGACACACAATGCAGGATTCTTCAGCCTGGTTTCCTGGACTTACGCTTTCTATTCTCGAGATTTCAGGAAAGTAACGGTTCCTTGTTGAAGAGGTCAAGGGAACATCCCACCTTGCGATCCCCTTCTGTTTTTCCGCATTCTTCCCTCGTTCAGCTGCCGTCTTGAAACTGCTGTTTCCTCGTGTGCTTTGCCTCGCTCAGAGTGTGCTCTCCTGCTTCGCCTTTTATCTGTGAGGGGAAGCTTAATGAAGTCAGGTGTCTGTATGTGTGTAATGGTCAGTAATTGCCTGACGATTGTATTCGGACACGTCAGGTATACTGCTCTGTTAGTCTGTTTTCTCTCGTAGCAGGCTGTCCGTGTGAAAGTGTTCATGTTGTCAAAGGGTGGGGGGGCTAGAGTTCCTAAATATCCTACCTGGTAGGATGGGTTAAAGATGTTACAGGGAAGATGATACTGCATCTCACCATCCGGTGTCCCAGTCCCCTCATGCAGGTTATCCTCCCAGACTGGTCCACCCCCAGGAACTGGATCCAAAAGCGATGGCTGTGTCCTAGCCACCTGGATGACAGATCCCTTGGGACTAGTGGGTGAGACAACTTCTGGTTTCTCACAACAGATGATAATGTAAAGGGACATTGGGGCTCATTATGAATTGGCTGGTGCAGAATGAATGTGCTATTATGCCGGTATTAACGTATACTGGCATGTTTCCGCACGGGCCAACTACAAGTTTGCTGCTAATACCAGCAAAATGAAATGGGTATTTACAGATTTACTGCCAGGATACCGGCAAGGTTATAATGAGCCCCATTGACTTAGCGGAATTTGCTCACAACCTCAAGACCGATATAGTAGCCATAAACGTACCGTTGCAGTTAGTTAGGAATTTTATTTTGGCTGCGATGGACGAACCTAGACAAAGAGGTTTGGACCTGTGGCGAGCAACGCCACCAACCTTTCAATCGAATGGAAGTAAGCCAATGCATTCAGTACATCAGCATATGACAATCTCTTGTACTTTAGGCAGGCATCTTGTAGAAATGTTGTAAAATCTGAATCTGCTTTACAACAGGTCTGGTCAAGCGAGGATTGGACGTGGTTGGCCAGCTCACTCATGGCTCTCAACACACAGGGATCGGTAAAGCGACCCGGTTTTTAGCGACGGCTCAATATTTTGTATTTCTTCCTGGCACTTTAAAACTACAGAAGTTTGATATTTTACTATTAAAAGGAACCCTTCTACAGGATGAGGCTACACTTGATGGATTTCAAACATTTGTACAGTTAGCAAAGTGTGGCTTGAAGGGTAGGCCCCAGGGAGGTTTAGCTGCTGCGTGATCTCTTTCTGGGCTTTGAAACTACCATTCTGGATGACTTGGTTATTATATGAAGAGTTAACATTCCTGAAACTAAAGATGCAGCCTTACATTTTCCACAATGATTTCATTGTGCGCGATAGCTGGGGATTTTAACACAGACTTTTTGGGTAATCGAGTTACTTAATCATTTTCTAAAAAGAATTATGGGGATCATCAGTTTAGGCAACAAGAAATGTGTAATTGTGTAAAAATTGGGCTAATTTCTTTAATGATTGGAACCTCCATCTATTGCATGGCAATGCTGAGGGTGAGAAAATGGGGACGAATACATGGCACCAACGTAGTCAACAGTCTTGCATTGATTTTATTTTCATATCTGAAACCTTGTTTAAGACGTGTTAGTTAAAGAAGTTGCCCCTAGTGACCATCTGATATTATGTGCCTTGTTTACAGGATGGCCTCAGTTCATTGAAAGGGCTGAATACCACCTGTTTAGGTCAACAAGAGGAACAATAGGCTTGTATGGTCTCCCTTTAATGTAAGCCGATTCAACATTAAGCTGAGGCTGCAGGTAGACCAAATTCCCACAGAAGATAAATCTGAAATCTGTACCCCCTTTCAGTTTCCCTACTTTCATCTGCAATACCCTAATTTATAAATCGATCTCCCCTAGCAAACAAGTAGAACGTCCTTGGGACTTTAATATGGAGATTCAAATGCTCAAGAGAGATCTAAAAGTGGGTATTAAAGAAATTATTAAGAGCAGTGTTGAGTGGATTGATAAAAAGACATAACTACCAAAATAAGATTAAAGTGTTCCACCAAAATACGTATCAGTAAAAGGTGGAAACATATGTTGATTTCAATTACTAAGAAATCAGATGCCAATAATTAGAAAATGGTCAATTCCCTTGGGAACTTTCAATTATCTTGCCAAGAGAATCCAATTATGGAATTAGATTGGATCTCATACTATACCGATTTATATGCTGCTCCTTCAAACTTGACACTCTTGCTGGAAACGGATGAAGCATGGTCTCTGAATTTTGACATTGACGATATATTCGTACCCGGGAAAGACAGATTGACCAATGAAAAAAATATACGGCTGAGAATGGCCTTGTCATTAACATCTGAAAAACGAAGGTCCTTAATTTTACGCATAGAAGGAAAAAGGTCAAGCACAATTGGTGGTTATCTGTCCAGAAACTAGAGATGGCAAATTAATCAAAATATGTTATTTTAAAATGTATATGCAGCATAATAAAAATGCCTTGATTAGTCATGTGAGGAAAAAAGCTTCACATCTGCTTCTGCAAATGCAGCATTATAATAACCGGTATGGGACATTTTCTATACTGCCAGTTTTCAAATGTTATGAAGGGAAGGTTGTTCCATCCCTGATCTATGGCCTGGAAAGCTATCATTTGCTGTTTGAGCTGAATCTCTCCATCTCAGAAAGCTTACTTTGGAAAGGCATTTTATCTTTACGAAAGAGTACTCCGATGACTAATATGATTCGGACTGGGCATAGTCTCATTAAGTATGAGAGTGCTATGTAAACACCATTTGTCATGCAAAACGTTTATTAAACCTTCATAGAATTCATTATATGAAGATTTTAAATATAGCAACTTTGGGGTTGGGGGTATTGTTTTCTGTGACAAAATGCCAAGAACAACTTCAAACTAGAGGATTTAAAACATCTTTTTATTGCTTTTCAAACATCATCATCCATTTCACTGGTCGAAATGATGTGCATTCCGACACAATCAAAATTTCCGAACAACAACCCAATTGACAGAATACAAAAACAGCAGCCCGTCTTATTCTTTGCTGGTATGCATATATTGAATCCAGCTTATGCAGATGAAAACCCCAACGCCGATGAAGTACTTCCTCCCATCTTGCCAATCCCCCAGTTTTTATCCTTGCAACATCATTCAAATATGTCCATCCCGTTCCCTCATTTACTAAAGACAGTGATTGGTTATAGCAATCCCATCCATTAATCCTTGCTCATTCAAGAATGTCTATCATCCGAGGGGCAAAACAAGGCCTGTACTAGGGAATTCCAGGACTCCATATTAACAGTGGTCTCACAAAAAACCCTTTCTTAATTCCCTTTATCATTCGGCAGTCTCTGCCACAGACCACTGTTTCATATCCTCCCACCATACTGCAAATCCGGGCCAGCCATCTTTTTACATGATATCGCTATTCTTTGTTTTGCCAATATAAAGACCAGGTCTATTAGCTTCACCAAATGTTTGTATTTTTTCAGGCGGGGCTATATACCCAGTAGGCATACTTCAGGACTCCAATGGAACCTGGACACGCCTGGCTTCTGTGAAGCCTGTCTGATCAATCCCCAATCAGCTTGAATCCCCGGGCACTTTCCCAACCTATGTATGAGGTCTGCTATATCAGTACCACAGTAAGGGAAGTTAGGAGATGCCTGCATATTGAATCTCACTACTCTGTGCGGTCCTATGTACGTCCTATGGAGAACATTCAGCTCCACTAATCTATGTCGGGCATTTCTACAGACCTGTTTCACATATATAAAGGCCCTGTCCCAGTCTTCATCCTCTATATTCCAACCTAGATCTGTCTCCCATTTCTGCTTATTCGGAAGCGACTCGACACACCTACCAGACAAAAATCTCCCACATAGTCTTGACATTAGCCTCCACCCATCTGCCAGCTCATACATCAATGCAAGTGTGTCATCGCTCTTTGGTGCCGCAGACCATTCCGGCCACCGCCCCTTACGGGTTTCCACCAACCTCACGTACATCAAAAATTGTCCCGAGTGCAATCCATATTCATACTCCACTTCGGAGAAACCAATCAATTTCCCAGCTTTAAAGACATCCCCCCAAGCGGGGAGTACCAAGTTCTCCCACCACCTAAATCCTAAACTCTCCTCTACTCCTTCATATAAGCGACAATAACGGAATTATGCAGCAAATATGGGTCTCCTATCTTGAGCAACTCCAACATTCTGGTCCACAATCCACGTCCATCTGCCAAGCAATAAAAGAGAAAGCCTACATGGCAGACACTTCTTTGGATCCAGAAGGCCTCCTTCAACATATCCAGTCTAATGGCTGTCTGCATCAAATCCATATCCAGTGAGGCCTCATCCAACAACCACCCAACCAGGTACTGTAACTGGGCTGCCAAGCAGTAGGTCAACTATAAAGTAGTTAACGAAATCCTGTGTCTCCCAGTTCTCCATAGAAATCCTCTAATCAATGAGTCCAGTGATTTGAAAAAGAACTCGAGGACATGAACCGTAACATTTACGAAATATAATAGAGGTAAAACAGCTAGCTTAACCCTCGCCACTCGACACCTCACTGACAGTGGAAGTTTCTTCCAGAAGCCTATATAATTTACCACACCATCAAGCACCTTAGCCATGTTGTGCTCATGTGAATTCTCAATGCAATGACATACATTAATTCCCAAATACCTAAAAGAATCTGTGACCCATCTAATTCCCACTGTGGGTAATTCCTCCACTTTTCATGGAGAGTGCAGCCAGTGGAAAAATGCAGGGCTTATTCCTGCATACCGAGATGCCGAAAGTTTAGCCAAGTTATCTATCACCTCCAAAACAAGTGATAATTTATCTTCCGGTTCCTGCAAGTATATTGTTATTAAATTCTTATTCCGTGCTACGTGCCCATAAGCCTCAGATCGCACATAAGACAAAAACAGACAATCAGGATAGATGAAAGAAAGTAGAAGGCACCATCAGTTGTACTCAACCAGGATTCAGGTTAAATAGACGTGTTTTGATGGGCATTTTTAAGGCAAGGAAGGAAGAAAACATCCGCAGGGAGAGGGCAAGAGCGTTCCATTCCTTGGGTGTTTGTGCACTGAAGCTCGAAGCACCAAATCTCATCAGCTTGAAACGGTGGTTGCAACAGTTTATGATCATCACTGCACCACAGGCTGAGCATAGGCTGAGCAACTGCTAGACGGTTCATTCGATATTGAGGCGCTGAAGTCGTCTGCCATATACATTTGTTTTCGTATTTATTTAGTTTATATAGCGCTTTCATCCATGTCAGTTAGAGCAATTTGTGAGTAATCCTGTGCTCCACTGGGAGCCAAACCAGGGCCGTCTCGAAAATGTCACATGGCCACGTTTAGGTAAACCATAGATGGCCCTAACGGCTCCATTTTGAGCAACCTGGAGAGAGTGTAGATTAGCTTGAGATGTTCCGATCAAGAGACGGTTACAGTAATCCAATCTTGTGTTGACAAGAGCCGATGCAAGAAAGGACCTATTTTCGATGGACAAGTAAGCCCTCATTAGATGCAAAAGCTTAGTAACATAGCAAGAGGAAGAAGGAAGATGAGAGTCCATGATCGAAAAACATTTGTAAAGTGAGAGTCTAGTTTTTTCAACCATGGACCAGATGTCATAACAAGGAGCTTTGTTTTTTCATCATTGAGGGCTAAAGAGTTAAGTGCCATCCAAGATCGAATCACAACATAAACTCCATTCAGAGCCACAGTGTCTTGTATGTAATTACCCAACAACTGAAAAAGAATCTTTTTATCATCAGCATAGTTGGTGTACTGTACGTCCACAAAGAGATCGAATAAGGGTCTGATGTAAATATTAAATAGAGTTGGCGACAAACAGGAGCCCTGTGGGACTCAGAAGGTGGTAATAATGGGAGATTTTTGTGCACTGTCAACAGCTACTCTGGAAGATCTTGGGCCCAAGAAAGATTGAATCCACTGGGCAGCAATCACAGAGCAGCGTGTGGTTTCCTTGGCTACTCACCAACAGTGTATGGTCCACGTGGTCAAATGCTGCTGAGAGGTCCAATAGCATCAGCAGCGCAGGATGACCACTCTCCACAATACTGGTAATATTAGACTTTAAGTCCAATAAAGCTGTTTCAGTACCATGTAAAAGCAGATTTGTCTGCATATAAAAAAAAGATGTCTCTCTCTCCCTCCACCATTATCCTGGCCTCATCAAACTCTCTCTGCAAATACACCGCCAGTTGTTCCAACGCCACAATGAACAGCATTAGCAACAGTGGACAGTCCTGACTCATCCCTCTCCTTAACTCCCACGATGCCGATGTGCACCTACCAGTTTCTACCCTTGCCATAGGTTTAGTGTATATCAATTGTATCCATCTTATTAACCCCACCCCAACCCCAAACGTACTCAAGGTAGCATACATCCAGACCCAATAAATACACAGAATCAAAGGCTTTAATAGTATCTAGGGAAGCTGCTGCATAAGGAACATCATAGAATTGGGTCCTATCTATGGCACAATGGAGCACTTCAAGGAGGTAGTGCTGCCAGGCACAAAACCGGTCTAATCCCGATGGATAATGGATCCAGTCACCTGCCTCAACCATCCAGCTAGGAGGGCCGTCATAATTTTCACATCCTGATTCAACATTGATAAGTGTCTTTATGATTCACATTACTGCTGTCATTTCCCAGTCTTGAGAATTGGCACAATCACAGATTCCTGCATACTGACAGGCAGGCGCACCTCTTTGTATAGTGACTCAAACACTCTCAGCAGCGTCTGCGCTAACATATCACCATAGGCCTTATGAAATTCAGCGGCAACTCGCCATCCCCCCTTCCGGTGTTTTGCCAGTCTTTAGAGAGGTAATTACTGTTCTCAGGTCCGCCTCAGTCAAGGATGCACCTAACACTTCTGCCGGTTACAGTGACAACCTGGGCAGCCCAATTTGGGATAGCGTAAAATCAATATCTCTGCTCCTGGTCTCCCTCTGTCTCCATATAGTGAATAATAGTATCTGCTAAACATTTAGTTCATCACAAACTGGGACTTTCAGCATTTGCCACATTTGTCTTCAATAAAAAGAAATCACATTGCCAGGATTCTCCTTACGACAGAGTGTGATGAACCCTACCTAAAGTCTCCTCCCAGGTGGCCAGGGGAAATCAGCCGCTATCTGATGCAGCCCCTGGGGGTGGTATTAGCCGGTAGGATCACCTGGGAGAAGTACTCCAGGGGAACGGGAGAACTCCACTGGGATAGATGCAGTATTTGTCTTCCTCAAAGGAACAAAATTGCAGTAATGTGCAGATTATCAATGGTAGTGATGTGCAATGGCAGAATATGTAATTGCTTGGTGTCGAAGGGAGGTTTTCTTTCCCAAAGATAATGATCTTGATGATGGTGAAAACTGTCATAATTATTAATTTGTTGGGAGTGAAACCCCCCTCAGAAAGTCATCCAAATGTATGATGGTGAAAGCCTTTGCTCAACAGGGAAATGTTAAATGTGAATCTCAAAACAAACATCTTAGATTCTGAAAACTCTGATTTCCCTGTAAATCAGTACCACTCATTAAGTCCTTATAAAACTAGTAGATGCAATTAAGGAATCTGAACATTGGGGACTGCAAGTCCCTGGAAAAGGGGACTTTTTTACTGGGAAAAAGAGGGATGCAGAAGCAGTGGACTGCAAGTTGCAGTCATGTAGTATAAATGACCAACACCTGAGTGGGAATGGGAGGTATAAAAGCCCCCCTCGGGTGAAGGCCATAGAGAGTAGTAATGGGGGTGGAGTGATTGCAGTAACTCCACATTGCAGTTGGAGCAGAAGTTGAAGGAAAGTAGAGACGTGGGGCCCACTTCCGTTTGCAGCTCGGATGCTGGCTCTGAGATGGTCTCTGCCTTCAAAGACCTTATACACACAGGTAGCACAGCGGGAAGCGAGGCTTTGGAAAGCGTTCCCCCTGAGGACTGTGTATGCTGAGGTTCCTCGGCGGGAACCATTCATTTGAAAAGTTTCCCCCATCATGAGTTGGGCTCTGGTGGCAGGCAAGCACCGGAGTGTCCTTGTAGCGAGGGGTGCTCCTTTCCTGACTGGCATGGGCCACGGGAAACAAAGAAAAGCAGTTTGCTGGGCAGAGCAAAGCAGAGGAAGCAGAAGACCCGGAGGCGGCAGAACGACCGGGTGCATATGCGATACCCAGTGAGTTCACTAGCATTGTGTGACCCTGGAACGCTCCATAATGGCCCGCTGGACAGCTCCAATTGTTCTGAATACCAAACTGATGTAAAGAAATTGAAGTGGCAGAATAATAATCATTTTAAACAATCAACTGATACAAAGAAGCTAAAGTGGAAGAATAAGAACTTTGGCAACCGACCAGAACGGTATAATTCTACTTATGAAGGTCAAAGAAATGCCCAAAGCCAAGAAGGAGTAATATTACAAGAAGTTAATAAGAACTATTATTGCCAGGGCCAAGGGAGGGCAACAGCAAAGCAAGTTACTAAGGACCAACATTGCCCAAGCCAAGAGAGCAATTAAGAAGCAAGTTGATTGTAAACCCTATTTCCACAGTTAGAAAGAAGCAATAGTTGAAAATGACCTGAACAAGCATTGTCCAAGCCCAAGAAGAGCAAGTGTGAGAAAAAGCCATTATCAACACTTGGTTAATATAAGAGTGAGGAAGCAAAAGTGGCAGGAGAGCAGCCCTCCTGATAGGAAGTATTCAGGAGGAGAAGAGCATAACCTGCATTGAATATAGCAATCACAAGTGTGGAACAAACAGCCCCAATGTGTTTCTTGTCTTCCCCGAGGAAGTAGTCAAAGCTGATATTGTGGAAAGTCAAAAGACTTTGCTAAGCTGTTTGAAGAAAACTTTACCACAGAAGTACTTGTAGTACTGCTAGGGTCCTGGCAGGCAAGTATACCAGGATATGATTACTGCGGCCTCCTAAAATGCAGACTGTTTATTTTGAACCCCTTTTCACCCCATATATATGCAGGGGGAGGCCCCCGCAATCCCATCCTACATCCATTTTATACTATAGCCAACCCCCCACATATATGGGCTGTAAAGGAGGTACAAATAAAAAAAGAAATCAATATTTTAGGTGGTCGCAGTAAAATGGTCCCAGTAATGGAGTGACACAGTATACCAGGGCAAATGACTTTGTAGTAGTAGTAGTAGTCCTAGCGGGTGAGTGGACCAGGAAGAAGTAATTGAAGTACTGTGTTGTGGTTAAAGACTGTGAAGAAGAAGTGGCAAGATCACTAGAGTATATTATGAACTGTTGTGGAATCATCCTAAACAAAAGCATTATTGTTGATACAGATGAACTGTGGAAGTATTCTGGTTTTTCTTACAAGAAGTTGTGTTGAACTCCCTGCAACAAGTGGAGGGATAAGGAGTTCTTGAATATTTTGAACTGTTGGTCAAAATCCAAGGGAGACACTTTTTGGAGCAAGAAGAACATTGCCTTTTGAACTTTGTTGGCAAAACCTTCCTATTTTTAACTGTTGATTGAAAGTCCTGTTTGGATCTGGGGAAGGGTGTCTCACCTAGGTTACAAGGAGAACGTTATCAGGGTTATATTGAACATAACTGTTATTTCGGTTATCTTTAATTTGCCATATATTACCTTGCTAAGTTTGTATGTATAAGAATGAGGGAGAGATTCCTTTTGCTAGAGTGTTTCCATTCGTTTATTTTGCTAGGAAGGGAAATCCTCAATAGGGTAGGGACAGTGAGGCATTTGTCAAGCCCTTTTGAGTTAATAAAATAGCATCCCTTCCAACTCTTTTTTCAGAGATGTTCTAATCCCCCCCAACACCCTGGATTGGCGACTGTCTCACCCCTCACCATCACCATCACCTTAAATGCCTCCCATAGTGTTGCCCAACTCTCAAAAGTTCCTACATTAATCTCAATGAACGTAGAACTAGTACTCCTAACATTAAACACATCTATGTGTATCTAGACAAGCCATACAAACAAAAAGGAACCATAACTCAAAGTTAACCAAAAGGCGCAACAGTATAGCACCATTTAAGCCAGCCTGCCATTTCTGCTCATTCCTGAACAGAACCCTAACAGACAACAAGGTACTCAAAAAACAGGCATCACACAAAAATACAAAAATGTCTGGGTACAGCCAGTCTCTTCCTTAAGTCTATGCCTGATCAAATTCAGCATGTAAATACTGGCAGAGAGTTTGAGGGAGCTTGCAGTATAATGCAGTGTGCAACTTTCTGCAACCATGTACACACAGTTCCTAATTGCATTGGTATATCTCAACCAATGTATCTTCAGAAGCCAGGCTACTACTCATCACCTCCATCACCCATCGCTGGCAGTGAGATGCGCACCTTCATCCCAGAATTGTCCATCTATTTGTTTGCTTCCTCCGGGGTTTCAAAGAAGGCGGCCTTCCCCCTGGGAAGCAGCTTCAGCTTCTCTGGGTATTTTACCATATATTTAAGTACCAGTTGGTGTAATCTCCCTTTAGTAGGAACACACATGTTGTGTTTCTTCTGTACCCGAGAGGTGTAGTCTAGACAAACCACCAGTGTGGAGGAACCTCTTCGTATACTGCCACCATCTCTTGAAAACTTAAGAATCTGTTCCCTGTCCTTTAATTTCAGGACTCGTGCTATGATAGGTCTCAGAGGTGCACCTGGTGGAGGTCTTCTCATGAGGGAACGGTGTGCCCCATCTATCGTGAACCCCTGTGATAGCTTGCCCGGGGCAATTTCCTGTAGTAATACGTTTTCTGTGTGGTTAGTCGGGTGACGTCCCTCCTCTCCTTCAGGAAGCCCCATAATTTGGATATTACTTGACCTCCTATCAGCATCCTTCACTTTATATTTAAGGATCTTATTCTTCGCCTTAAGGACCCCCCCCTGTGATCTTTAGCATCTACATGACTTCTGCAGTTTCTGAGAGTATAGCTTCAGTAGTTGCAACTCTCATCAGTCAATGATCTAACGTCCTGCCTCAGTAATTTAACATCAATCTTCACCTCTTCGAGCTTGGATTCAACCAAGGTTGATAGTGCTGCAAGGGCTTAAAGGACCATATTGTCGGCCTCTCCCCACCCCCAAAATGTTCCTGCTGACCTTGGTCTGCTTCCTTTTGCCGTGGCTGGTCCAAGAGAGACCCTTTATGTGCACCTTTGGATGCAAAGGAGTCCATTTTTGTCTGTTTTTACCCTCCTTTGAATTTGGGGTGCAGCATATATAGGGTACCGTTACTCGCCAGTACCTATGTGTTGTGACTCACCGCCTAGTGGTACCCTGTGCACTATAAGCCTCCAAATGCCAGAAGTCGGATGGACGTACTTCGCAAGTAGAGGATGAGTTCTTCCCATCAATGTGTCCCACTGTTAAGAATTCACAATCAGAGGAACGTATTAATCGGAAGATACAGGAAAGTGCCACACGAACACCACCGGCTGAAACACAGAAAGACAGCGCTGTTAATAACAAACACCTTCCCACACCTCTTGCCCTTTATCTAGGTTAGCAGAAAAGGAAGAACGGGACTGACCTCTGTGATAGGTACTGGTGTGCCAACTAGAACCAGGTATGCATGTTGGAAGAGGTGATAGGTTTCTGGGAGTTCCCCAATGCGCCCAAAGGATGTTTGGAAGTACAGAACCTCAGTTAAGAAAACCGAATGATGAAAGAAAGATAGGCAGATAATAAGCATACAGGGAATATGTCTTACCAAGTATGAGCAGCTGTGAAGAACTGAGAGCAGAGTCACTCCAGTAATGCAACCCTGGTCAGAAGGTATGCCGGTGAGGGAATGGGAAGTGGATGCTATCCCGATGGAACGAGGACGCCTATGCGAACGGGTTGGTGTGGCACAGCAAGCATCATTAGTTCATGCACTGTAAACACACGCGCAAACACTTAGTAAGTGCAAAAAACAATCCCGTGGAGATGGAAGGTTCAGCAAAGCATCTCTTGTGTAGGTTGTGGTGGTTCAGTAGCGGCGTGGAATCCGAAGACAGAAACAGGTTTTGCAGCGGGCAGGTTAAAGTTCAGGACAAACATTAGGCAAAAGCAGTCCAGGGATGAAGCAGAAGTCAGCGTTGGTCTGGCGGCGTGAGACGGGGGGGTTGGGAGGAGGGGGCGGGGGTGCCAAGGCAGTCCGTAAGGCAATTCCAAGTCGAGTTAAACACCAGGGCCTGCAAGATAGAGGGGTTAGGCAGAGGAAAGTCCAGAAGACAGCCAATCAGGTCGGTAACAAAAGTTCAGCAGAAAACAAGCAAACATAGAGTCACGGAACAAACTCTAATCAGAAGCACCGTATAGGTGACAAAGACGTTACTTATTTCCAGAGTCACATAACATTCCGTACCATGTGAGCACAGAGGCTGATCTTCCTATTGGGTGCCATACACATTGCTGCACGACTAAGTGTATGCAGAGGCATCCAACGTCGCCATGGCAACCTCCATGGCTGGAGATGGAGCGGTCTAGGAGTACGAGGAAAACATTTAACAGAGGGACAAAGCAGAGAGGCTTTACATTGTGAATCTTTCACTTTACATGAAGTCTTCACGGGGCTATTATGTAGGACCTTGGGCTTGCGAGGCCTGGGGGAGTTGGGATTCCTAACACTATGCTGATACCTCCAGTCGGGCTGTTAAGGTCACCAACTGGGCTGGCCAACTTCTTAGCTCTCGACTTTGGTGGACCCGCTCCAGCTACATATACACCAAAGTCCAGGTAGAATTGGGCTTGGCCTCGCGGCAGAGTATAATCTCAACACCGACCATAAATCAAACAATATACATCACGCCCTCCGCCGAACTTTCAGGCCAAAGTGTACCACCAGCCTTAACAGCACAGTACGCCCCTACGTCGTGCAGGTGAGGCCACCCTCACGCCCCACAGCACCAGTGTCCCGGTTTGGCCAAGGCTTTGCAGCACCATGCGCAGTGGTACTGATCCGTCTGCCGTGTCAATTGCTCCACTGGGACAGTCTCCATTGTATGTCTGGGCAGCTCTCTGCTACCATAGGCATCCAGGCTATGGTATGACCATCCCCACCACCATCTCGTTGCACTCTGAGGGTATGGGCGTCAACTTGGTTTAGGCACACCGTCCATAATCTCCACCATTTAGCAGCTTTCCGCTTTGCTGTGAGAGCTGCGGGTCATACAGCTGATCACTTATCAGAGCCCCGTCTCTGCCGCACAGAGCATCAATAGCACACCATATCTAAATCTATGTATAGGATCTTATCCGGAGTCTCCATCCATAGCATCCTCACGGCATGCCAGCTAGCCATGCCCTCTCAAATAGAGTATTTGATCAGAATGTGGTCATGGCAAATCTTGATTTACATAAGAAAACATTGTGGTTGCAGGATTGGTGTGCAACGTGCCAAGATATATAGGGCCTCATTACACGGATGGGGGTAAGGGATTACCGGTACCGGTAAGGGTACCGGTAATCCCTTAACGCCTTACTAAGAGGTCCCTTCGCGGGTCCCTACCTTAACGGCTGGTTTTACCAGCCGGTAAGGACGGGACCCGCAAAGGGACTTTGGAGGTAATTACGGTACCGCAATTTGCGGTACCGTAATTACCACCTTCCCCATTCCCATTGAGCCCTATGGGGGAAAAAATGGGAATGGGGAAGTGCCATGGTGAATGGGGAATTACCGCCCCCACACACCTTGGAATGAGGCAGTAATTCCGCCATTCACCATGGCGGACTCGGTAAAATACTGGCGGCAACCATGGCGCTAACAGCGCCATGGTTACCGCCTTCCGTGTAATGAGGCCCATAGAAATGTAAACGCATGTCAGATCTGGCTCCCTTACATAAGAAATTAGGGCAGACGGCACCATATTCAATTCAATGTCTATCATCATCATTTAGATCCTCTATTATGAGGTTTCGCTTGAATCTTCTGCAAACGAGAGAGAATAAAAGCCTATGGGGACGTTCAGATAGTATAAACCCACTGTGCCGGTACTGCTCAAAAGAAATAGAAAAACTTAAACATCTGGTCTTGGCATGTGAGCCCCTTACAAACCTAAGAATTCTTTGTTTTGATAAGTATTATAAGAAATGCGACTCTTACTCCTTGGCTACCCCTCTGGGAAAGAATGTACAGCGCACACTCAATTGCACTTTTAAATTCATTAATACAGTTTTTGGATAGGACAAATCCGACATGTATATAAAGAAGTATTTGTAAAGGATTGTTCTGCATTTGCACTTTTGGAATACTGGATGAGGTTGAGTATTATTTTAATGAATTTAATATGAACATTTACATCGATTTATTGTACTGTATGTTTGTTTTATATTGTATAAGGTTTACATATAAACCATAAACACAAATAAATAAATACATGTTTAAAAAAATACATTGAAGTAGTGTATTCTGGGTAAACTCGGACTGCATGAAAAAGGGCCTTCCACTCCAGTGGAGGAGCCTGCCCTGAGCAAACCACAAATCATGGGGCCTAGAGTGGCACGCCTCCCATACTGCGAATAGTCAGTGGTTAAGGTGGTCCAAGCGTCAAGGGTAGAAAGTGAAGACTAGTTATGAGGAAAACTAGACATAGGATAATCCAAAATACTTTGCAGACAGCCATGTATTCCTGCGTTATTGGTTTTTACACAGTGCTCAGCTGCCATTTGTTATGGTGTCTGCAAGAAAACAGACAGTGTCTCTACCACTAGTCCCTGAGGATCTGTCATCCAGGTGGCCAGGACACAGCCATCGCTTTTGGATCCAGTTCCTGGGGGTGGACCAGTGTGGGAGAATCGCCTGGGTGAGGAGTCTTCGGGGAGTGGGAGTGGGACACTGGATGGTGAGACGCAGTATTCCTTTCCCTGCAACACCTTTACCCCATCCTACCAGGTAGGATATTTAGGAACTCAACCCTCCCCCTTTTACAGCACACTTTCTCCCAGACGGCCTGCTATGAGAGAAAATGGACTAACACCCAAGCTGTATACCTGACGTGTCCCAATACAATTGTCAGGCAAGGTCAGGCAATTACTGACCATCACATACACCTGACTTCCATTATACTTCCCCACACTAATAAAAGGCAGAGCACCAGAGCACACTGAGTGAGGCAAAGCACATGAAAACAGCAGCTCCAAGATGGCAGTTTAACAAGAGAAGAAAAATGGCAAAACAGAAGGGGATCGCAAGCAAGGAAGTTCCCTTGACCTTTTGGAAAAGGAACTTTTACTTTCATGAAACCTCGAGAATAGAAAGCGTAAGACCAGGAAACCATGCTGATGAAACCTACATTGTGTCAGAAGCACACGGGGTGCTCCCGCGTCAATAACCAAGGCAGGGAGAATTGCCATCTGCTGTGGTACAGTCCTTGGCTCCAACAACAAAGCAGAGTCAGTGAAATCAACACAGCCAGTGTGTTGGGGAGACCAATACAAGACCGGTCTTTGTTGAAGTCAAGGTTGCAATCTGCAAAATGGTATGGCGAGCTCTGGGATAAATATTCTATGAAATGCCTGCGATAACCAACACGAGTAAAGTTGAGCTGCAGATGAGTGATTGAACTTTGAAACCAAGATACAATATCTTTGACAGAGTGGTCTGGCACCGCATGTGTGCGCATTCTAAGGTATCCAGCCGAGAGGTGGCAAAGGTGAAAGAGAGGCAAATAATTGTGAATTGAAGTGGTCCTGCGACGGGTCAAGCTAAATCCTGTGCACAATCCAAAGTCTTTGATGTTGATACAGTAAAGAAAGTTGATGACAAAGTAGATAGAGTTGGTGTGAGCCCGGCAGAGGGAGATCAAATGAAAAGCTTTGTGGTAAAGCAAGTTTGTGTTAAGAAAAATAAATTGGTGAAAACCCGGCAGAGGGGGGATCCGGGGTGAACAGTGAATCACCCGAGAAATTGGATATGTGAAAATCCTGAGAACATTGTGTTAAAGTCTATCTGAGCCCAGCAAAGGGGGATCCAAGGTGAATAGTAAATAACCTATGAAAATGATGTGTACGTGAAACACTAAGAGGAAAGGAACTTGTTTTTTTGTTGCATCAGGCCCTCTGAAAGAAGAGACTTTGGATGGGAAAGAGACTGTGGCACAGAAGGCCCTGATGTTGAAGCTTTCAACTGCACCCTCGTACTAGAGAAGCCAGAGAGTGTGCTAAGCTCGAGTGTGCCGCCTTGTCCCTGGCTGAAAATGTGGGGAAGAGAAGCCAACGGCTTGAATATCCTGACATATCATTTCTTGAACACATTCCTTTTGCATAACATTGTTTCCCACACTATTTCTATTTAGAAATAAGGAATGGCAATAGGTTTATTAGTATATGCCCTTATATTTTGACAAGACACCACTAGGATTGCGTTATTAGTTGATGGTCGTAGCTTGCTCCCATCTCTAGATTTAGGATTAGATAGGAGATTTGCAAACTCAATTGAAGTTCAATAAACATCCTTGAACTATGGTCGCTTGTGTCTGTCTTACTGTTGATAGCATGCCTTCCTTACATGTCTTGGCACTTTGGTAGGCTTCGTTCATGGGAGAGAGGAAACACGTAGAATAGCTTTGCAGTTGAGTTGGTGTGTGCAGTTTGGAAGGGAAGTACCCCTGGAATGTGTGGGTACATGTCTACATGGCAGGTGTTGAGAGTGTTTCTGTGTACAGAGTGGAGCCTTTTGTAACCATCTAGGCAGACTAATTTCCTAGCTTCAATTCAGAATAGAAGTGTATCTGTGACTTGCATTTCCCCAGGCTTGCTGAAGATGCCATAGGACCACCAAACCAAAGCTAAGGAAAACAACCTGTTGATCGAAGTGTGGTGACTCAAATGTCTGTGACTTGTTAAAAAGACAGAACACTTTCTGGAGAATGAAAATCCTAGTCCCAGAATGGTTCCAATGGGGGAGGGGCAGTGTGGAGAGTTTTGGACCAGACAGTATTTATGGATATTTACTGAAGGGGCCAGTTCCAACACAATGTTGAGAATCCTTGGCCAAAACGGTGGAGCATAACTTCATAAACAAGAGTAGATGGGTGCATCCCAAAGTATTTGGATGGGAGGCACTGACTGCCACAGAGGCCATAACACTGGCTGCCAAAGATACAAGGTGTGGAGCTCGCACCACATGGGGAGGGGGCAGTGGGTGCTCTGTGTTGGTATTGCACTACATTTGCCATAAAGCACTGAACAAAGTATGCATCCCCTGAAGCAGAGCACATACAAATCTATATTTATGTAGCAAAGAAATCAAGTGCCACCTGAGTGTTTGAGCCTGAGTGTGACCATCTTTAAGCATTCATGGGAAACAATATTGAGGAGTTGGAGGTCCAGGATGTTACTTGGAGCTAGTTTATTTTCTCAATAGTGAGATATGGAATAGAAACACAGATTGTAAGTATCAGAGAGACCTAGCTCTATTGAGTCGAGTGGACCTCCATAAGAAGCTCCAATGAGTGGGAGAGAGTTGGGGAATGTGGGATTAGGAGGAAGAGTAAGGGCAAAGGAGCCAGACAATCGTGTCACAACACTCCGGTTTCCCTGTGTTGGCTCCCAGGCACACAGATGGAAACACTGCCCTCACTAAGCTTGCATGCTTCCTTATTACCAGTGGGGGAGAGCACTTCTGCTTAATCTGCTCAGAAGAAGCCTCAGCAGCAGAGAAGACACAGCAGAGTTTCTGCTGGTTCCTCTTTGGCACTGTAAGATCTGTTCTGTCCATTTCAGCTGTTAAGGAAAACAATCAAAATCTGGCAGAGATACCAGCCAGTATTTTATTGTATTGTACTCGTCATATGCATAGCGCCAATTTTACCATTGTTATAGTCTCAATGCGCTGTTAGTGGGAATGCCCTTGGCTACCGAAGTCCAGAGTGTTGGAGGTCATGGAGCACCATTAGGATGCGTGTGCGTATTTGGCCATAAAGTCTTAGCAGGGCTGGCTAGGCTCCGGTAGAGAGCAACCAATGCGGTCAGGCATGTAAATGAGTGCTGCGAGGAGTAGGGGTGGCGTCAGAGCTAGAGACTCGCTATGTGTTCAGCATGCCTGAATTTGTCATAGGTCTGTGCTGCATTCGGCTGTCAGAGGTGTTGAGGCATAGTCCTGTGTAAGTATGAGGAAAGTTATGTGAATAGCACAACCACATTTTGTCGTAATACTTGCTGTATACTGATGTGTGTGGATAGCCATGCCTGCAGCCAGTGGAGTGGTGTATTATACGTACCTTGCCATCATTGATGGCACTTTGTCGTTAGGGTGCCCGCTCATGAGTCAAACACCTACATTTGGCATACTTCAGCAGTGGGCGAAGACGCCTACATTTGAGATTCAACAGTACATGGAGAAATGCCTAAATTTCAGACTCAACCGTGCAGGGAGAAATGCCTACTTTTGGTATACTTTAGTAGTGGGAGAGAGTGCCTACATTAGAGATTCACCAGTACATGGACAAACACCTACATTTGGGATACTTGAGCAGTGGGACAAAACGCCTACATTTGAGATTTAACAATACATGGAGAAATGTCTTAATTTGGGATACTTGAACAGTGGGAGAGAACGCTTATGTTTGAGATTCAACATTACATAGGAAAACGCCTTAATTTTAGATACAGCCGTGAATGAAAACAAATTACTAACTGGCTAACATAGGTGTGCTATGCTATGTAAGGTAATAAGATTGGTAGGGCTTTACTGTAATACAGTAATTGCTGTACTCCCCCACCCAGACCACACTTACTGTATCAGTAACTGCTGGTTGACTGCAGCAGACTTCCCAGGCAAACACGGCTGCTTCTTCGGGAGCTACCCTTTGCCTTGGGCCCTTAGCCAGTGGTTGCCCGTGCAGGGGCTATCCTTGGTGACTGTCTTAAAAGGGTTTCAGAGGTCAAATCATGAGGAGGGTGGGCGGGATGGGAGGCGGGGACCAACACAGACCAGGAAACGAGTGGGCAGGCGTGACGAATGGGCGACATGGAGCGCTAAATATTGAAAAGAAAATACTTTTCCAAATACAAATTTAGGTTGTGCGTGCAGCCAAAGCACTTTCTCACTCACCCCAAGGTGCTTTGCAGCCGAGTGGTTCAAAAGCAGTACCAAGGGCTCTAGGTCTTCGTGTCAACAAACACTGGGTCAGGAGTCCCAATCACAAGGGGGGGTGGGCGGTATGGGAGGCAGGGATCACCACGGACCAGGAAACAGGCAGGCAGGTGTGCAGAGGTGAGGAATGGATGCTGAAGAGTGCTGAATAATTAAAAACCTACTTCTCTAAATAAAAATGTAGGTCGCAGTTGCAGCCAAAGCAAATTTCTCACTCATACCAAAGGTGCTCAAAGAACAAGAAACAAACTACCATGGCTAAATTTTCACTGGCCTTGCACCCCCAGCATTTTCATGACACAATTAGAAAATAACAAAAAATCAAGAGTCCGGGCATTGGCAAAAGATTTGGGGCACAGAGATGTAGCAGTAGTAACTATACCCCGACCTGCTTTTTTGGGGTGGGGGATATCCAACTACTTCCTGACAATCTTGTCTATGGAGTCATATCAAAGGTGGCAAAAGCAAAACCTCTTTTTTGCCACTGCCATGATCTCAATGAATTCTATTTTGCCATATTCTTCAAAATAGTCTCACAAATGGGACTCTTCTGTATCTTCGTAGATGCCACCAACAAATAACTATGGTGGAAGATGGGGGCATGGCTTGGCGGCCGATGTAGTGAGACGTGCTGCTGAGGAGCTCCGGAGCGATCCGGACGAAATCCGAAAAAAACTAGCATAAATTGGTTCCAGAAGACCGCCAAAGTCTCTCCACATAGACCGGAACACCTGCTGCCCACCCGGTGACGCCCCCGGAGGAAACCGGGCGGTGGAAAAGAAGATAGACCACCGGAGGGGAATCGTCCTGGGAAATCAAAATGGCGGACGTGCGAGCTGTGGGAGGACCCCAGCCGCGTAATACAGAATGAACAGGTGAATCTACACGATCTATACGATCGGCGAGAGAGACACATCCCGCGCAGACCGGAGCCTGAGTCAATCCTGATCAACCCCATGACGTGGGATCGGCGCGACCGGTGGAAGTAGGATGCGGAGGCGGGAAGGCCTCTAACATGGTGAGGCGACATACGCAGCAGGCACGGGAAAGGCCTGAGCCCGAAGTGACGCACGACAGGAGACATCCGACTGCAAAAAGAGCCGGGAGCAACGAGGGCCTAACATATATACCCGCCGGAAGAGTGTAATAATCCTAATATAAGGAGAGACCCGTAAACACCGGGGAGCAGGGTGGCGGAAGAAGCAGGGGCTACGGCACGTAGAGCACAGCCAAGACTGGTACCGGCGACGCAGGCAGAGGACGGTTCCCCCGCGATGCCGAACAAGAAGGCAGAGGCGAAAACCAAGCAAGTAAGCATGGAGACTTTTACGATGGCGTCCAGACACAAACTGTCGCCGTCAGCGGACAAGGCAGCAGCCGCGGATGACACCTCGCGCCCAGCGGAAGCCGCTAACGAAGGCACGATACTGGAAGCAATCGCCTCCATGAAAGCATCGCTCGAAAACAAAAAAGACACAGCAATTGGGTCCCTGAAAGCATCTCTAGAAAATAAACTGGACACAGTAATGGTAGATGTGGGCCTTCTCCGCCAGGACGTGAGGAACCTAACAGAGAGAATGACGGCGACGGAACAGCAGGTACAACAAAATACAGCGCGGGTTGCGGTAACGCAGACACAGATGTCGGAGGTACTGCAGAGAATGAAGGTCCTGGAAAGGAGAGCGGAAGACGCAGAGGGGAGAGCGCGGAGGAACAACATCCGCATAATTGGAATTCCGGAAGGTGAGGAGGGCAAAGACCCCACTGAGTATGTCGAAAACATGCTCCTCCAGGAGGTCGGAGTAGGTGTACTATCCCAGGGCTTCGTGGTAGAGAGGGCACACAGAGCCCTGACCGGAAGACCCCAGCCGGGTGAACCCCCCCCCATCCCCTCCCCCCCCCCCCCGAGAGCGATGATTGCTAGGATCATGAACTGCAAAGACAGGGAGAAAATACTAGCGTTCTCAAGGAGGGGGGGGGGGGAATCATCAAGAACTCTTCCAAGATCAGTATTGGCTGAGAGAAGCGGCGCCCCCGGGAAGAAAGAACTACTAGTTTGGATGTCAGTTTTAAGGCATCACGCTGTGGCGAGTCTGCCCCCCTCACAGGAGCATGACGAGAGAAGCAGCAGAGCCCGAGCAGGAGGAGGGTGGCTGGGCGTTAGTTTTTCAGTTTTTGTTGAAGTTAAGGACGTTGAATGGAGTGAATGGGCAGTACAAGGCACAAACTACGGAAGGACTACTGTAAAGGACACTGAAATAATACAGACAATAAGCAACCGGAGTAACATGGGACAGGAACCATGTGACAGCAGCAGTGGCTGTATCAAGAGGCATAGATCCAGGATCAGGACACCGAGGGAGATGGGCACGAGGAGACTAAAGGGCAGTGTGCAAGGACATGGCAGTGGGATGATGAAGCCAAGCAAACAAAGAAGATCATGGGACCAGATGAACTGACGATAGCTACTTGGAATGTGAGAGGACTCAATGCGTATGTCAAGAGACTTAGGGTCTATGCCTGGCTAAACCGGATGAAAATCAAGATAGCGATGTTACAGGAGACACCCCTCACAAGAGACATGCAGGCCAAGGAAGACAAGAAATGGGGAGAACAGATTTACAGCACCACATATTCAAATTACGCACGAGGTATACTAATATGGATTGCCCCGGGGGGCCTCTTCCAGCTACTCAAGCAGGAGACCGACACAGAGGGACGGCTGGTATTGGTGCACAGCATGCTAAAAAACAAGGAGGTATGCCTGGTCAACACCTACGCACCGAATACTGATGCAACGGACTTCTTCAAAAAGCTAGCGCCCAAGTTAGCGCAATATAGGGAGGTCATGTTCATCTGGGCCGGCGACTTCAACTACACCTTGAATCGCCTCTTCGACAGATCTGATAATAAATACAAGAAGCCAGCGCCCCCAGCCAAAGAACTGCATAGGATCCTGGAGCAGCTACAGCTAGCAGATGTATGGAGGCAGGTACATGGGGAGGGGAGGGGTTATACACACTACAGCGCACCACATGGAACATTCACACGTATAGACTATATATTCGCGGGCAGGGAATCACTACAAGATATCACGGGAATCACCATTAAAGCACGCACACTCTCTGATCATGCCCCAGTAGTGGCGACATGGGCACACACCAATAGGAAAGCCCCTATCCTAACGTGGTGACTTCGAGCAGAGGCCCTGAGAGAGGGTGAGTTTGAGGAACACCTCCAGGAGGTGATCGAGGATTATTTTGAGCAAAACGAGGGCAGTGTTGAGAGTGGCACCGTATTATGGGACGCATTCAAGGTGGTAATAAGGGGAGCGGCAATAGGCAGAACAGAAGGATTGACGGGAGCGGCCATGAGGGAATTGAATGAACTCGAGAGGGTGATCGAATTGAAAGAACAACGAACGGGACTAGAGGAGGAGGAACCTGGAGAGCTGATAGAGCTGCAGACTAAATGTATGTTGCTCTGGGAAAAGCTAGGGAGGCTAAACTATGGGAGGTACCTACAGCGGTTACAGGCGGAAGGGGATAAACCTAGCAGGCTCCTGGCTTACCAGGCAAGAGAATAAAAAAGATCCCATAACGGTGTTGGAAGATCACACCGGGACAGAGATCAGGGACCAAGGGCACATTAACGCAATGTTTGTGCGTTTCTATGAGCAACTGTACGCCCCGAATCCGGAAATAGACCCAGAGGACATAACAGATGCACTGGTAGAAATAGGGTTGCCGAGGCTAGAGGAAGAACAGGCTCAGCTATTGGACGCACCCCTTACGGTGGAAGAAATGGAGATGGTGATCTCAGAACTTCCCACCGGCAAAACCCTGGGCCCGGATGGGCTTCCGGGGGAGTTCTACAAGACGTACAAGAGCGCCATTGCCCCGAAACTGCTTGAGACATTCCAAGACGCATATGTGACCATGCGTCTCCCGACAAGCCTGTCGGAATCAATAATTGTCCCGATTCTTAAACCAGGGAAGCCCCCTAAGAAATGCGCCTCCTATAGGCCAATATCCCTTATTAATCAGGACGCCAAAATACTAACGGAAGTCCTAGCCAACCGCTTAAAACAGGTAATACCCTTGCTGATCCACCCGGACCAAACGGGCTATGTTCCGGGAAGGAACACATCCTGGAACCTCCGCAGACTTCACCATGTGATAGTTGAGACAAATCGATCGCAAGACGAGAGCGTAATAGTGTCTCTGGACGCTGTCAAAGCTTTCGACTCGTACGTTGGGAATGGCTGATGGGTGTACTCGCCCACTTTGGTATCGGGAAGGGGTACCTCCGATGGATCAGGTTACTATACAAGGAACCCAGAGCAAGGGTGAAAACTGGGCGATTCATTTCTGAGGAGTGGAAGATACATAGGGGAACCAAGCAGGGGTGCCCGCTATCGCCAATGTTATATATCCTGGCTCTAGAGCCATTTGCGGTATTCCTTAGAGCAGAATATAGAGACACCGGACTGCACATAGATGGGGTGCTCCACCAAATCTCACTATACGCGGATGATATGCTCCTATTCGTAAGCGAGCCAACCACTAACCTACCCTGCCTGCTAGAAGCGATCGGGGCGTACACTAGGCTTTCGGGCATAGTGATTAATAAAGAGAAGTCCCTCCTCTTCCCCTTGGCAGGTCTGAAACACGTCCCCCCACATTGTCTGCCAGATCTGGGTCTGACATGGGCGCCCCACACCTTCAAATATTTGGGTATAGGGATACATCATGATACCGCTCATACCCATGCATCCAACACGCTCGTCGCTTTAGAAAGAACACAGCGGTCAATGACTTTCTGGGGGACACTACCACTGGGAATGATGGGAAGAGCAGCCCTCCTGAAAATGGTGGTGCTGCCCCGCCTATTATACTTCCTCACGAACATCCCATACAGCATACCCAGGGCCTTTTTCACTAAACTAAATACAATAATGCGTTCATTCCTATGGGGGGGGGGGGAGAAATAGGATCGCAATAAGGACCCTGCAGAAGGACTACGAAGATGGGGGCATCAGACTGCCTGACTTCGAGAAGTACTATTTAGCGGGGCAGCTGCAATTTGCAGTAAAATGGCTGGGGAAGACGAAACAATAGACAATCGCATTTTCCAACCTGCACTGAAGCAGTATTACCTAAGGGAAATACTATGGCTCGACAGACCCCGGCTCAGAACCCTGCCGAACATGCTTAATATTGCAGTGGACTTATGGAAAAGAGCGTGGAAACTCCAAAGGGTGAAGGATCCGCAGCCAACGCAAATCCCTCTAGCAGGTCTCCTCGGAGGGAACACAAATACACTAGCAACATATCGAGCACACTGGGAGGCTAAAGAGGTAGCACAAATTGGAGACCTGAGAAGGGAGGGAAGGTGGGCGGACTTCCACGAAATGGTAGATGAATATGAAATACATATGGGTCAATTCATCCTATATACCGGCATGCTGAGAAACATCACGAGAAGATGGCCAGATTGGGAAGACCAAGATGAGGAAACGGCATTAGACGCATTGGTATGACATTGCAGAGGGAACGCACACAACCTCCAGGTTGTATGAACAGCTACTGAAGGCCAAAAACCCACAGAAACAACACACGAGGCAGCATTGGGAGGAGGAGTTGGGGAGGTCCCTCACCGATCAAGAATGGACTAGGGCGGGGGCGTGGCCTGCGAGCGCGGGATGGAGACGTGATCCCAGAGCGCTCTCATGGCCGCCCGAAATATCCTGGAAAATCCTTTGCTTCAGGAACTCGTTCAGATGAAATAAAGACATTTTTGTGCAGCGGAACCTGGCGACAGCAAATGACCAAGGTTTAGACCAAAAACGAGGCGCGGTGAACGAAATATCTGCATTGAAGAAACGAAGGGAAACCCCGCCGGCAAAGCAAGATGGCCGCCGCGTCGGAGAGTGGCTAGAGACACAGCGAAGGCCCCGAGTCCGATCCACTGAAGGAACCCGAGGGGGGGAGAATAACCCCCACCCACCCTGCGCCACTCCCTCGACAAGGGCCCGAGAAGCGACGGACCGACTAGAACGGAGTCACCGCGGACACAACCGCGCACACAAACAAACCGGGCGGACAACCTGGGCCACGTCCGGCGCGTCCGGTGCAATTGCAAGCTCGAGGACAAGGAGAGAATAACGGGAGGGTACCGTGTATTTCTTTGGTAAGCCGACGCCCTCACCGGACCACAGCTGCAGGCAGACCCGCAACGAGAGACTCTAGTGGGAGCGTATTGATACGCTGAAACGGACGTGCCATCGAACGCCGATGCTGGCCGGTGGTATCTCCCGGTGCCTTTGCCCTACTAACAAGCCAACAAAAGGGACGACCCACAGCAAGTAGGCGCTCCCCACACGTCGGGCTTCGAGCATAATCCACAAACTCTTGAGACCCCGGGGAAGACGAAGATACAATCGACCAAGTAACAACACAACGGGTGTGAGGCAGGGGCGGCAGGGTAACGCGAGAAGGCCCTGACGACGCCGTGGGAGGATAAGACGCTTTACCCCTCACGTCCATAACCCTGAGGATCTCCCACATCATGGGGAAGGAAAGATTCAAGAAGAACGCAACGCAGAGCACCATGGATCAGTATGCAACAAACTCACAACCGGCACAAACCGCGGAGAACATTGAAACAAACACCACCCCCCCGATGGAAGAGACCCTCTCACTAAAAGACGTCATGGCGGCAATCGCCAACTCACGCTCTTCGGTGGAACAAAAAGTGGACGCTATCTCCACCGAGGTCTCATTTCTTCGCCAAGACCTCCAAAAATTGTCTTCTAGAACAGGAGAAGCAGAGCAGCGAATATCCAATGTGGAGGACGACATGGGGGGTGTGCACCAACAACTCACGCAATCACTAACCCGCCTGAAAACCTTAGAAGCCCGAGTGGAGGAGGGAGAGGGCAGGTCACGACGCAATAACATCCGCATTTTGGGCCTGCCGGAGCGCACAGAAGGCCCCAGTATGGAACTCTTTTTGGAGCAATGGCTAGCGGACCTGTTCGCCCCAAAGACCTTCTCGAATTTCTTCTCGGTGGAACGTGCGCACCGGGTACCCACCGGTCGACCAACTCCAGGAGCTCCCCCAAGAACGGTTATTGCAAAAATTCTCAATTACCGCGATAGAGATGCCATTTTACAGATGGCCAGGACACAAGGGACAGTAACATATAATGGCTCCAGGATCGCCTTTTTTCCGGATTACACCCGAGAAGTCCAGAGGGCCAGACAGTCCTTTGAACATCTGAAAAGGAAGCTGCACTCGATGAACGTGAAATACGGACTGTTGTTCCCGGCACAGTTGAAAATCCAACACGAAGGCAAGACAATCCACTTCACTGACCCACAGGAGGCATGGAGATGGGCCGAAACCCACATCGTGGGAGACTGGACCAGGACTGAGAGAAACCGGGGGGAAAGACCGAGACCAAGACCAAGGGAGAATGGACCTGCTCAATACCCCGCGCAGGGAAACCACGACGAACCAAATGGGGATCCCTGACCCAGAAAGAAGTTAACAGAGTCAATCGCAAAACCAAAGAACAGATGGAAACCGGGATAGAACGCATCAACCAACGGCCCAGTAGGTGGGCCATGGCGACATCCTCCTTATTTGAACAGTCACTAGAGTGAGGTCATAGCCGCCGCTGCACGAAGGATCAAACGCAACGTACTTAATCAGAAGCAACACAACAGACCACCGGCGACCACCACGCCCCCGACCCAAGGCTCCGGACACTTGAATCAGTAAGGAGTAGTGGGCCAGAGGGAAAGAAATAACAGTTTAAGTTTAAGTTAATCTGGCCGCATAGTTTTCTCTAGCGCCAGTAAAGTTCGGGCGACAGATACTTCATGTTGGGGAGGAGTATGGGGAGGGGGGACAGGGAGTTGTTATATGTTAAAATTTATCCGGGACACGACACCAAACCAATTCCCACCGAGAAGCTAAGATGCACCTCACACCCAATATCCACGCACCCGAAGGGCATGCCCACCGCATCCTTACACCCGCATACATCACATACATATCTGATACAACAATCTAGACCTGTAGACAGGAATGGCCACACAACAACATAACGGCGGCTCAGATGAAGAAACACATGCCCCAAGGGAACTTAATACTCGGCACAGAGCCTTAAAACTCCTCACATGGAATGTGAATGGCATGGGCTCAAGCATAAAACGCCGACTTATAATGCAATTCCTTAACAGGCGTTCTCCTGACATAGCTCTCCTTACAGAGACGCACCTGGCGGGCACGACCTGCCAATTTTTCCGCAGAACGAACTATCGCCAGGCGCATCACGCAGGGTACACGATGGGTTCCCGAGGAGTCCTGATTCTTTTACATAAGAGGCTCCCCTTTACACTGTCGGAAGTGAAACTAGACCCCGGGGGCCGTTTTGTGCTGGTTGAAGGCACCCTATGGGAGGAGAAGGTGGCCATCCTGGCAATATACTCCCCGCCGGGACTGGGGGATACTCTCCTAGGGGATGTCACGGCACTGATAGTACAACAACAGCCAGACTTATGGATCCTGGGAGGGGACTTCAATGATGTGATGTGCAATACACGGGACCGAACTCATATACGAAATCGAGACCCAAATAAACCCACCCGATTAGCGACCTTTGCAACAGCTCTGGGGCTGAGTGACGTATGGAGAGACCTCCACCCCTTAGATCAGGGGTTCTCCTTCCACTCAGGGGCTCATGGATCCCTGTCCAGATTGGATCACTTCTTCCTCCCGACCCCCGAAGCATATAGGGTTAAGACAGCGGAACTCCTTCCCCGCGGTATCTCTGACCATTCTCCCCTGGAATTAATGCTCCAGGTGGATAAACCACTGCCCCCCAAGACCTGGCGGTTAAATAGTTATTACCTGGGTCTGCCAGAGTTCGTGAAACACATCACGGAAAAATCCGACGAATTCTTCGAAATAAACACAGGCTCTGTAGAAAGCCCGGTGACGCTATGGGAATCCCATAAGGCGGTACTTAGAGGGGAAATAATGGCATGGACGTGTAATAAAAGGAAAGAACAAAACAAAAAAATCACGGAGGCGGAGGTAGCCGCAAAGGAATGGGAAACTAGATATGTCACCAGTCCCAGCCCCGAGGTCCACCGCTCCCTTATGAAAGCCAGAGCAACTCTTCATAACGCAGCGTTAGATAATGCAAAACAGGCACACAGAGAGACCAGGACCAGAGTTTATGAGTATGGTGACAAAGCCGGCAAACTACTGGCCTGGCTGGAACGCCGTGAGGAAGGGCACCGGCATGTCAGACAGATAACGGAGAACCCCAACACCCCCGCCAAAACAGACCCAGAAATAGCGGAGGCATTCGCCAACTTCTATGCCACACTTTACGCTGCCCCGACATTACCAATGGATCCGTCCCTGCTGGATGAGATCGCAATCCCACGCCTCTCGGAACAGCAAAAAACACATCTAGACAGAGAACTGGACGAAGTAGAGATCGCAGAGGCCATGTCCCAGTTACAATCTGGGAAGACACCAGGTCCTAACGGCTTTCCGGCCGAGACCTGGAAAAAACTAGGCAGTAACAAAATGGCGACCCCCCTTCGAGAACTATTCCTAGCAGCCAAAGACCTGGGCACCCTCCCGAGGGACCTACGAACAGCAAATATTGTGGTTATTCCGAAACAGGGTAAACCCCCTGACCAATGCACGTCATATCGACCCATATCGCTTATTAATAGTGAGGCGAAGATCCTTGCCAAGGCGCTGGCCAATAGACTCCAACAGGCCATACCCACATTGGTCCACCCGGATCAATGCGGCTTTATGCCGCAGAGATCCACTAGAATGAATCTACGCAGGCTACATTTACTCTTGGAAAAAGCCCCGAGCATAGAAGCGCCACTAGCTCTCCTAGCTATTGATTTTGAGAAGGCTTTCGACTCGGTAGTGTGGGAAAGCTTATGGGCGGTGATGAGACGCATGAACATAGGTGAGGCTTTTCTCGGTTGGATACGGCTCCTATACGAAGCCCCAATGGCGACGGTTAGGGTAAATGGCTGGACCTCGAAAGCCTTCCCATTGGGCAGAGGCACCCGACAGGGATGCCCTCTTTCCCCCCTCCTATTTGCCCTGGCGATCGAACCACTGGCCCAATGGCTCAGACAAGTCACCACATGGTCTGGATTCCGATGGCCGGATGGAAGAGAGGACAAAGTGTCCCTTTACGCTGACGATCTACTACTTTACCTCAGCGATCCAGAGCACGCATGCCCAACCATAACCCAAATGCTGACGACTTTTGGGGAGTTCAGTGGACTAAGGGTCAACTGGGATAAATCGGTCCTGTTCCCGGTGAGGGGGGGGGACATGGCAATTCCCCGAGGCATCCCATACCGAGTAGAAAGGGAGGGCTTCCGTTATCTGGGCATATGGATCTCCGGGATCCTCTCGGAATATGTGACCCACAACCTGCACCCACTAGTAGATCGTTTCGCAGAGGACGTAAGACATTGGATGCTCCTCCCTCTTACGCTCATGGGCAGATCGGCCCTCTTTAAAATGATGGCGCTCCCGCGCTTTCTTTATGTGCTACAGAACGCCCCACTGACCATACCAAACTCAGAGTTCACTCAAATAGAACGCCTGGTTGGAAAACTGATATGGAAGGGCGGGCAGCCCCGAATTGCATTAACCACACTACAACGATCCATCTGGGAGGGGGGTATAGGTCTCCCACATCTAAGATCCTACTACTGGGCCTCTCAACTAAACGTAGTCAACGACCTCCTCCACGGAGATCCCGGACAACCACATATAAGAGCGGAGGAACCCATTACCCGGGGCAGCCCGCCACTGGAAATACTATACCAGACCCTAGCCAGGCCCCCCGCACAAACAATGTCCACCCATATCGCGACGGTATGGAGGCAGGCACATACCCACATAGGTTGGGGAAAACAAGTTACCATGGCACAACCACTCTGGCACAACCATAGGTTGAAGGAGGTGAGGAAGCTGAATGCATGGTCCAGGTGGGTGGAGGCTGGGATATCCACAATAGGAGACATCGTTACGGATGGCTCAATCCTCCCATTCGAAACCCTGCAGCAAACATATGGATTGCCAGAAACAGAAAATTACCACTATTTGCAATTAACACACGCCATTGGTGCACATAGGCTAGAGCTTGACGAGCTAGCAGACTACACACCCCTGGAACGTAACCTCCTGGTACAACACATTCCTGCAAAAGTCACCACTACCCTGTATAAGGCGATTAATGCCTTTGCCACCCCGGAGCTGACTAGCCTTAAGAACAAATGGGAGCGTGACGTGGGGCCTATTGAACCAGAGAACTGGATCCAAATACTTATGCACCCACGCGAAATAGCAATTAATTCCAGGATCAGACTGGTACAACTAAAAATACTACATAGGGTGTACTACCCGCGAAAGGCCCTATTTAGCTGGGGAAGAGCAGAGGACCCCAACTGCCTGAAATGTGGAAGGGAGGAGGGCACTTTCATCCACCTCCTCTGGGGATGCTCTGAAATTAAGACTTTCTGGGAGCAATGCTGTCAACAACTCACAAAAGCCCTGGGGCGCACGATAACCCCAGAACCTGCTATAATGATATTGGGGGCCCCAGACGAGAGCATCTCGAACAGGTGGGAGGGTATCTTTCTTTCCAATGCAATGGGTTTAATAAAACGGGATATAGCACAAAAATGGGGAGCCCCGGAAAGCCCATCCGTGAATCAATGGTCGAATGAAATGGACATTTGCGCAGCACAGGAGCATAGAATATACACAGCACGGGGATGCCCGGCAAAGGCGCACAAGATCTGGGGGAAATGGGAGGACTGTGTGTGGTAGAAATTGCCGGTGAAGTGGAGGGGTAAGAAGATGGACACATTCCGCATACGAGACATGAAAAGAAACACAAGCCTCGGAAACAATGGTGCGGAAGAGCAATGACTGGAATCAAGGGGTGTACCAACCGGAATGTTGAAGGGAGGGTGGAGGGGGGGGGGGTAAGGTAGATGTATTGTATGTATGTTTAAAACCAATAAAATATGTTATTAAAAAAAAAAGAATGGACTAGGGCCCTACGATACCCAGAAAAGGTATCCAGAAATGCAAGATTTAGGCAGGCGCAGCTATATGTAACGCACAGAGCTTATCTCACACCCAAGAGGATGAATAAAGTCCACACAGGGGCCCAGAGCGGGTGCCCCCACTGCTCGTCGGAAGAATCGGACCTGGTACACATGTTCTGGTCCTGCCCAGTGAGCCAAGAGATCTGGGAACGGGATCATACTCAAGATAGCGGGAAGCTATCAGCTATTCAGGCGGAACATCCCGAAAAGTACCTACTGGGCCTCTTCTCGAGAGGGGGTAAGCATGAATCGCATCTGGCGAAGATTAAAGATTTGATAAGTATACTGGCCAAGAGAAGGATAGCAATGACATGGAAGTCAAAGGAGGGCCCGCGTGTGGAGGCATGGTGGTCAGACCTTCAGAAGTGGGCGCAGGCAGAGACAGTGGTGTGGACAAGAGCAGTGATAAGAGGGGAAGGCAAAACTGCGCACAAGTTGACTACATGGAACACACTAATACAAGACCTCTTTGGCCACCCGGGGGGAAGGAAACTCCGAAGATCCCTCGGAAATAGCGGATCCATAGTTGAAATAGTAAGGCCAAGCACGAGGCCCTATAATAGAACATTATGCGTACCAGACCTGGTGCTCGACCCCACGGGAGGTCCAGACTGAACTGATAAGGTCGCTGGGGAAACTATGAAACTACAATGGAAGGACAAGATCCGTACGAAGTGCCAATAAGCCATTTATGTTAAAGTTGTTTGCATGTTATGTGTTTTGTTGTTGTTAAACGAAAATAATAAAGAAATTTAAAAAAAAACTATGGTGGAAGATGTACAGAGACAATACACTAAAAGGCTTTGTAGAGATCACGAGGAAAGACTTTCCTAATGGGACTCTCTACTTGTGCTTAGTCAGCTGGTTGCCCATAAATGCATCCTCCCATCAAAGGAATAGTCCAACAGCTTCCCCTGGGCCTAAGGGATCAGAAGGGAGACCTGTGTGTAACCTGGCTCCTGGTTCCTACTACTAAAGCAATAAGCCCAAGCAGGGGATGCATTAGCACTTCAGGTAATGCACCCTCTGCAAGGAACTTATTGCTATTAGTACCCCGGCCCATAAGACTGGGGTACTAAAAGCATTTTTTTTTCTGTTCCGAAACACTCAGGCGTTTCGGAACAGAAAACTTTTTTTTTTTTTTAAATGGCTGCCAGGGGAAGGGAAAACAAAGTCACTTTTCCCTTTCCATGGTGGCCATTGAAAAAAATAGAAAAAAGTAAATGAAAAAATGGCTGCCATGGAAACGGGAGCAGAAACTACATCTAGTCCCAACTCTCTTTCCATGGTGGCCAATACAAAAACGAAACAAAGCAAAAAAAATGTCTGCTATGAAAAGGAGAGAAGGGACTACGTGTAATCCCTTCCTTCCTTTCCATGATGGCCGGTCACAGATCGGGAACGGACGCGCTGTGGACAGAAGTGTTCCCAGCGTGTCTGCTCGTGAAATGGACTGAAAAGAAGGTAAGTGGGGCAGGGTTTGGGGAGGGAATTCTGGGGATAGAGGGGTGGGTGGGTGAGGAGAGCAGGACAACTTACCTGGTTCCCTGGCAAGGGGAAGATGACAGCCTCTAGCCGTGAGGAGGCTTGGAGCGGCAGGATTACTGTCTGGTAGCGCCCGCATTCCGAGCCTCCACATTTGATGAGAGGCTGCCACACCTCTGCCGGCTACTAATAAAAGATAGTTACTGGCTGAAGCTGGCAGTCTTCATGACCTTTTAAAGCTTCCACAACAACACCATACAACACATCAAATCAAATCAACAACTCAACAGATGATATGGGACGCGGACAACATTTTCATCTCGAGACAAAAAGGATGAAAGGGATATCGGTTTAATTTAAAGTGGATTACCTATCTAGCAATGCATCGGTTCCCAACTCGGTTTCCAAGAGCTTTTCCAAATGGTATCGGGTACTCATTGTAAGAAACATTCATACAACGTATACAAAGAAAACACTAAAATCATACTGTTCTGTATGGACAGATTATAGGTTTATTAGATGATGAAACTAGAATCCATTATCAGTTCGAGAAATAACAGAGCAGGCAATCGAGATAGGAGAAAGAAATGTAAGCCCCAACGGTGTACAACTAGCTGGATTCTTTAACTCAACCCCTATATTATGTAAAAACTCTTTTATACTGTACCAAATCATTACCAAAGTGTCTAAACAGCCATGGTCAAGGAGTGACATTTGTGATGTCATGGGTGTTAGTTCTTGCAGTGCACCGTGGTGCAGTGAGTTATAGTTGCTTAGCTTACCATAACTGGTGAATTTTTGGGGTTTTTCAGTTTTATCTGAAACCATAACGTCCCTGTAACAACGTTTGTCAATTGAATTGCATAGGTTTTTACTAGTGCAACTTAACCATAACGTCCCGTTAACAACGTTTTTGTCAGTGAATTTCATAACTTTTTAGTAGGGCACTGTAACCAGAATGTTCCTTTAGCATAGTTTTTTCAGTAAAGGTGATAGGTTTTTAGTGGCGCATCTTAACCAGAACGTCCCTTTAACAATGTTTTTGTTAGTGAATTTCATAGGTTTTTAGTGGGGAACTGTAACCAGAATGGTGCTTTAGGAAAGTGTTTTCTGTAAAGATGATAGTGTTTGATACTGCAACGGAACCATAACATCCCGTTGACAACTGTTTGTTACCGATTCCTTGGCTGCCCTCATGATAAACATTTATCTGTGTTGTCTGGTGTATGTATCCATTTGTGCTACCCCTTCCTTTTCCGAATAGTGTTGTTGTATCGTAGCAATTACAGATGTACATGGTAAATGTTGGTGAGTGTTTGAGTAGTTTCTCTTTTTGTGTTAACATTGCATGGTGAATCTGTGCCGCACAGTACTGGCCGAGATGACTACAGCTGAGAAATATGGACGTTTCCTAGGGAGATTGCACCTGGCCGGCGTATGTGCAATTACACTCCAAGTATCCATAGGACTCCATTAGTGGCTGCATGTCCGCATCTTCGAATGCACTATTAAATAGTTGTGGAAGCGCACGTGTATCCGTTCCACACCTATACCCATGCATAGGTCATCCACTGTGTGCTGGTAGCACCGCCCCTGTCACCAGCCCTACGGATTGATACGGTAGGCTACCGCATTTCAAGTACTCCTGCCGACTACGTGGGTGGCTCTGCAAACCTACCAATGTGTGGCTGAAGCACGCCTGGCTGTATGACGTCTACTGGTAAACAAGGAACAGCAACCTGCAGTGCAACATGGGTGTGTTAAATGTTGCATTAATTTGATTGATGTGCTGCTTGCCTTTCCATGGCCCATGAAACAGACACATTGTGTCTGCACTGAGCAGTGTGATGGAAAGTGTCAAGAGGTTGCCTGCGTGTCGTACAGTTGAAAAAAAACATGTAACTGCAGGTGGGACAGTTTGTAGTGAGTCTGCAAAATGGCAAAGCTGGTGCGGCTTGGTCATGCACATACTAGTGCATGTAAAGGCAAGTAAGTAAACAGCAGAAAGTTCAGAGTGCAAACAATGTTAGTGGTGGTTAGAAAAGTACTGTAGCTTCATGGGTCGCACAGAATAAATACCTTCCTGAAATGAAGCTGTGTTTCGCGTTGTTCTAAACATTCTTGTATTCCAGAATGTATGCATCTCGGTGAATGCTACTCCTAGACTAATTGTGAAGCATGAAGTGTTTGTACTGCATGTGACGAAAACTGAAATGAAAGCACAAGAGACCAGTGGGCAGTCTAACGCCCTTCCAACAATTACGTAGGGTAATTTCATGTTCAGCATTTGCCACATCTGCTGCGTGCAACAAGTGGGGCACTCCTGTAGGGCAGCGGAGCTCTAAAACATCCTTGCAGACCATATGCCGCGCTAGAGTATTGTGCATGTACTGCAATGCACTACTCTACAGAGGGAAGTTACTTGGAAGTGCATGGGAAGGGTCCGTCTGGGAGCATGACAATGACTGCTGCCTATGTAGGTAAGGGCCACAGAATCATTCTGTCTCTCGGCACACTCCTTATGGTATCCATGCAGGTGCTGCCCTTCTTTACCAGGCTTTTCCTGCCATTCCTTCCTTGGTGCGTGTCAGAAAACCATAATAAATGAAAATGAACTGGGAAAGGAAAAATGGGAAATAAAGAAAGCACCTTTCAGAGATGAACAATGGAATTGCCAATGAGCGGATGCAGGGCTGGAGGCGTGGCACTGTGCAAAACACAGTAGTTGAATCAGTTAGAAAGAGGCTCGCTTTAGAAAGGTTTCTTTACGTGTTGCACAGCGTTTTGAAGAGTGTCAGTGCGCAACACTTACTACAACATTTTTTACACTACTTTCAAGACGGGCACCAAGGCAATTTTGATGGGGTGTGCAGAAATCGGGATGGCAGGCATAGTAAGATGAACGTTATAGCTGGGGAAAACTGTTTGTGCTGTGAAACGTCATATTCCCATGTGATAAGTACGCCATTTGCACATGTTGTACAAAGGCACAAATACACTTCTTCGCAATGTACCGCGCTTTCTCCATTTGCAGACCAAATAAAAAATGAAGCAACCACATCAGTGTCTGCATAATGCGATAGAAAGTTATGCAAGAGATCTGAAAAAAATGCATGACCTGGGCAAGTGCCTCCTTCATTGCAAACGGCACTGAAACTCGTGTAACATGCTGTGCAATTTTCCCTCCACAATGAACAATAATGTCGGCATGAGTGTGTGTCACCAACCTAAATCAGTCACTTCATTGTAGGTACTCCATAGCACTACACACCCACATGATAGATTCCAAAATGAGCAGCCACTGCACAGTGTTTTCCATTCACTTTCAATCAATGTATTTCGAACTCCCCTGAAACACGCACGCTGTGGCTTGTGAAACACACAACCATAACTGCACCCTCTGCATTTCTGTCGACAAATAAACTGTGTACCACAGTCTGTGTGTACACACCACACCCAAAAACCTTATTGACCTATCCCGTAGCCGCTACACGCCCATTTCTATGACCTTCATCTGCAAAAGGGGCATATCTAACAAGTGCCACCCTGCAACTATCGCGATATTCGCCGACTTTTCGTGCTGTGCGGGCGCGGGACTGGGGGAATAACTTTCAACCAGGGTAGGGGACGTTGGTAGTTGTGGCGGCTCTTCAAAGAGCCTTTTTTTCTTTTTTGTGGTTTTTATAAGTATTTTTGTGTTTTCTACGTCCGCTCACATTTTTACAATAGGGTCTTCAGTGCAGCCTGTAGATTGCGAAACAAAATGTCATTGCCACTGGTCGACAAAGGCATACAATTTACTTTGAAAAGGTTTATATATTGAGTACCAATGTTCTCATTATCACAGGAGAACATCCCAGCAGAACTCAAGAAGTCACACATGCTTCTGTTGATGAGACCCCTTCTGACCTCTGGCTGGCGACAGGAATCATTGCAATAGTTCACACTATTCTCGGGGATACACATGAGAAAAGCACCTTGGCAGTGGGAGAAATGCGCTGCACTGCTTTCATCATCTTCAGTTGATGGTACACACGGGAACAAGGCATGGACCCAAGAAGAAGGCTCCAAAGTGCACAACCACAACATGTACAGTTGCTGAAGTGGCCATGCGTCAACATTCTACAAGCTCTCCGCCGAAACAGCACGCTTCAACACTGCACCACAAAGCCTCCACTCCCTCCAAACCGAAGGTGCCACAAAAGCCTTCTTGGAGGGCATACACAAACAGATATTCCACAAAGGCATCACCCACGACGAAAACTGTGCGTCTTGGCATGTTTACCAGCCGCACTACACAAACTAATGGAAACAATGATTGCTGCCCTTTCCTGTGTCGCACACCCTGAACACCTGATTGACCTAAGGCTATATTCCCATTTCCATTGGCCAGCCTGGTGACAAGCGCAGAATGTGGCACGTGCCTTTCCCCAAGTACCGGGAGGGCCGCAACCCAATAATGCAGGACTCCTCCTTTTTCCCCTTTCTGCTCCAGCCATGCATGCAAGGAGCTAGGCCCTCCCCACAGAAAACACACCATAGTACAGGCTATGGTTAAATGCTCAGGTCATGTGGACTGCACTCCGCATCTTCAATTGAGCCTGCCAGCTTTCACCCAGGGCACATATTTGCATCCATGGCTGCATAACAGTCTGTTGGGTGTGCTGAACGGTATGTAGGAGGCCATGTATATTACCCATAGGTTAAATCTGTGCTGCTTAACGCTTCCTTTCATGCTGCAATATTTTAAAGCACTCCATAAAGCTACGGGTTTATAAGGTGCAAACCATATGAAATGCACATGGTGGCATGTGGCGCCCTATTGTGCAACAGGGGCAATGATGTACACCATATGCTAATTTAGGCATCGCAGCTCTCTTCCGCTGGTCTACCAAGTGTACAATGTCCTGAACAACCATTGTGTAAAAGTCACCAACTTCAAATGCATGCAGAGTGACAACTGCATGGCTGCAATATGTTGTGGTGGCTGTTCTGAAGGTCTAGGCTGTTGGGTGCAGCTGTGGTGAACGGTATGTAGGAGGATATGTGCACTGGCCATGTTTTACATGTGTGCTGCTGAGCATGTCCTTTCATGCTGCCATATTTTACAGCACCTCCTAAAGCAAGGGTCTTTTAAGGGCCTAACCATAGCAAACGCAAATGGTGACATGTGCCTCCCTATTGTGAAACAGGGGCAATGATGTGCACCGTATCCTAATGTACCCATAGCAGCTCACTTCTGCTTCTCTACCAAGTCTCCAATGTCCTCCATAACCATTGCGTAAAAGTCACCAACCGGACATGGATGCAGACTGACAAGTGCATGACTGCATTACATTGCGGTGGCTGTGATGAAGGTCTAACCTGCTGGGTGCATGGCCTACGCCCTTCGGCCATGCACCCAACAGTCTAGGCCTTGCCCACACCCACCACAACATAACAAAGCCATACAGGTGAACATGTAGGCATGTGCCACTATTCAGAAAGGCAACATAGGCACCAGCACTTCTACCCAACCTCCGCGCCCTAAAGCAAGAATGCATGCACAGATGTTCCACTTACCGTAATGCACAAACATACCACAGGATTTGGCACCGCTACCCACTTCCATTCAGAAACCATTGTAATAATAATAATTTAATAATAATAATTTGGCATTTATATAGCGCTACAAACCCTCAGGTATCCGAGCGCTGCTTATTATTACCCACGGTGTGTGGTGCTCATTTATCGACCTCGGAAGGATGAAAGGCTGAGTTTGGCCCTGCCGGGATTCGAACCTGCGTTGGCAAGCTCTGCACCGATGTCAAAGCAAGCGCTCTACTCGCTGTGCCACTTGACCGGCAAACACTATAATGCCAACCAAACACAATCGTCACAACATTGGTCCTGCTCTCCACACTGCACTACGTGCACACAAGCAGTACTGCATAGTGCACTGCAACACTTACTAATTTGCGCAATGCACACTACACAAGCACATGTAAGAACCAGTTGCACCATAAACCTCTTCCATATTTACACTATTGCACCCAGTGGACACAGTCCACGACTGGTCACTGCAGCATCTCTACCCATACACCGACAACTGTACAATGTTCTACCAATCACCACACCCATGCAACCAACAATGTGTGCAATGCAGCCAAACCACACACACAGTGACAATGTGGCACCGACTTTCAACCAGTGGACATAGCTTTCTGTGCAAGGGCTGCAGCCAGGCATTAAAGGGGCTACAGACTTGACACACACAGCAAACCATAGTACACCCTATCTGTAAATGTGCATGTCTTGTGCAGTGCACTCCCCATCTGCAAATGTGCTTGCCACCGCTTATCACAGAAAGACATTGCTGCCGCAGCTGGCATGCCATAATGAAGGCTGCCTGCAATGACCATACAAGATTGTTGCCTGTTAAGGTAACCGCAAATTGGCGTTGTATGCACGGATACCGCAGGCACACCACCGTCTTCTTCTAATGAGATGGATCACTTGCAGCACTTCTCACTCCCCAACCCTTTCCATCTCTTCTTGCCACCACCAGATGCCGTAAATCATGTTTTCCAGGCCCTTTCGCCACCCCAGTGCCCTCGGAAACAACATGCCGGCGTTATCGAAAACTATTCACGCACAACACGTCACCGTACACTGCAGTGCAATCACATTTTTGACTGCGTGCTGAACAGGGAAAAGGGACGCCAGAGCGGAGGCAGATACGACTACTTTTAGTGACCACACAGTTACATACAAGAGGCCCAGCCATGAACACAATGCATTAGGGGCTTTGCACACACACCACAACACTGTGCTCCGATACACCATGGGAGCGTTTCCCAAAAACGTTGGTGCACAGCACGCTTCCCTCCAGCCAACCACCAGCTGTGTCCAATGTTCGCCGACAGCACAGCATACCGCAGACCAATGAGACTTCGGTCTGCAGAGCGGACAGGGAAATGGGTCAGCGGAGCAGACCCAGATATCACTAATTTTTTGGGACGTACATTTCAGTTCTTTGCAACAAAAATACTGGTCGGATTTCAACCAAACACACAAAGGCACGCTTTCTGACCCAAACCCCCGCTCCTGCCACAAATTTGGTGAAAATCCATCCAGCCGTTCGGGCCGTAGCCGTGCGCAAAGTTCTTGCCCATTCAGTCTATGAAAAAGAAAATGTTTTGGGATCCCCCCACCCCCTATACGAAACCTCACCCAACTTGGCGAAAAAAATCATAGCCGGCCATATAATTCTTTTGCAAAGTTTGGTGAGGATTCCTCCAGGGGGAGCAAAGTTAAAAGCTGCCGAAAAAGTGCTCTTCCTATGAGTTTAGCAAATTAACCATAACTACACGGCCGATATATATATATATATGTATGTATATATATGCCTTTTTGAGCAGAACTACAAATCAGGTACAGACAGGCACAGATAACGGGGTATCAGGATGTAAGCTGCAATGCTGTGATGTTTTTCAAATGCTGCATTTCATCTCTGCCCGAGGAAGTGGAGACATTCCAAGAAAGCTAAAAAATATGCAAAATAAATGACTGCCTAATTAAAGTATCGACGTGTTGTTTTCTTCTGGATCAACATTCTTTTCAACCCTTGGCTAACACACTACAAGCAAACTGAACTGTATATATATATATATATATGTTTTTTATTGTTCTTTTATAATGCGCTTAATACCGCAGATGAGGGAGCACGTGCAAGTGGATCTAGGTTACCTGGCCTAAGCCCCACCCACCTGGCGCCTTCCAGGTTGCCTCTCTTTTACCCTACTTAAGGAGCCCTCCAGCCTCTTTTCCTTTGCAGATGGGGAGCAGGTGCCCGTGAATCTAAGTCACCTGGCCTAAGCACCAACCACCTTCTTAGCCCGGCCTCTTCTTTCCTGCTCTTAACTCTTAGATCAAGGGCGTCTCTCGCCCGTGCGTCCGAAGCAAAAGGGCCGATGAAGAAAAGGGCAATTCCTGATTGGACCTGTTCGGTCCAGTACTACTCGGGGCCCGACCCCCTGCTCAGACAGAGGGTACGCATGAACCAACATTGTTTACTCCCTCTGTACACACAGGCCATCCCGACCCCCTCTTGTCCCCCTGTGTTGTTCCCTTGTGCCCCCTCCCTTCTTGCACACAGGTGTGCCTATTTTGCTTGAATCTTCTACCCTGCTCCCTCTCCCCCATACCGTCTCCGGCCTACTTCTGCAGGAGTCTGTCCCGATACAATCTGGTTTCACCATCACTGTCTTGTGGCCAATGCTGGATTTGACTTTTATGGACTTCATTGATTCACAGTGCGTCACCCTTTCTCAACTCTCATGCTGGACTTCCTTTGCATCTTGTACTCATGGTGGCCCTGAATCATGCTGTTCCCATCTTTATCTTGTATCCTGGCGTGCAACATTATGTGTTACTACTGGCCTCTGCAATTGTATTCGCTCTCCCCTCTTGTTGACTGCTTACTCTCTGTTCTCTATTCCTCTCCCTTTCTCCTTTTTTCATATCTCGTCCCCTCCTCCCCTTACTTTCTTCTATGCACTTACTCTATCAGAATTGTCCCTGGACCTGGTATGATAGCAACCTCGTCTGTCTCCTCCCACCTCCCCTTTCTTATCTCCCCCCCCCAGCACTATCTGAAATGTCATCAGGCCTAGTACGATAGTCGCTTGTTTTAGTTCCTCCCCTCCCTCACCCTTTGTTTTTCTCCGACTCTACCAGAAATGTTGTCAGGCCTAATATGGTAGTCGCCTCTCTGTTTCCATTTCCATCCCACTCTCCCCCTCCCTTCCTTATCCATGTCTTAGCTCTTGCACTATCTGAAATGTTGTCAGGCGAGTAACGCTGGTTAATTTCACATCCTTACTGTCCGTGGTCTGTAAGAATGTAATTGTATTTTTCCTTTTTCCCTGCCTTGAAGCACTTTGAAACACATTGTATATAGCCGCTATATAAGTAGACTTACCATATCATACCAGAGATTGGTTTCAAAGCGCGGGATCAGGATTCAAACCTGTGTTGTGCTGTGTCGTCTTGCTTCCAAGACAAATGTATTGTCCCCCCCTCACATATTTGCCCCTGAACATATTTATATATAACAACACCTCCATTGTTAGAACTTGGAATTACCCCCCCAGAACAAATGCAATTGTACTGTGAAGACTAGTGCAAGTATCATGGTTAGTGTGGCTATGTGAAAGAAATCCAAAGGAGAACAGGAGAGTAAAAAGTTCTAGTTAGGAGAGTGGGGAGGAACTATGGGGAACTCTTAACTGAGGACGGGCTTTGAACTGTTTCTCTGACTGTATTGCCCAGGGACGGCATCAGTGTCTTTCAACACTTTCAAATGAAAGGGCCCCTGAGCCTCAGGAGGGCCCTCAGCAACTGCCCACATTTTGCCAGTCAGCAGTCTAATAACACGGCAATATATTCCTTTATATATTACTTCTGTTCTGGGGATTACAGTGTGTGCTTTGCAGCGCTCGCTGGACAAGCTGCGTTTACTGGAGCCCGTCCGGCCGTCACTTCCATTGGGGAAAACAGAAGTGTTAGCACCTCGTTGCCTTTAAACACTGGTTGAGCCACTTGCTTACAAAGAAGGAATCATTGCTATACAGTGGGCATTCCGTGTTTCAGCTCCCTGCTGGCTCACACTCTCGTGATAATTGGCACCTATTGACCTCATCTTTATCCCCATTATAAATATCTTTATCCCCATTATAAATGTATGCCCCCCACGGGGGGGGGGGGCACAGACTGCTTTCCATTATAAGCAAGTGGGGGCCCCAGCACATCTGGTTACCTGAAAGTTCTTAAAGCTGCTAGGGGCTTAAATGAGATGCTTATTTTACGTTAGGTTATGTTGATTTATACGCGCACTTCTACCAGATCAGTGTGGGAGGATGGATTCCTCTTGGAGGAGGTTGGGCTCTTCTACAAATTCATCTGCACAATCCAGCACTCTACGTGTTTTTTTTTTAACCAGGGCAGCAGTTACCTGTTGAAATAGGACCATTGGGGCATAGAGGGATGGTGAACTTAGGTCGGACAGTACTGTATTCTCTGCTCATCAGCGCCGATTTGCAGGCCTACTTTGTGCGTTATGGACCTTTTCATGTGCTAAGTGCCACTTACATGTATTATGCATTTACTTGTCTTCTTTGTGGAATACTACATGTCAAAACAATGTATGCCCATGGTTTACAGTTCTCACGGGAAGATCACGAGGCGATTACACAAAAATGGCAATCTTAGATTGGTGGGCAAAACATAGCTACCCTCTTCGACTTATAATGAGTCTGGAAAATCCTAATGCCCGCTATCACAAGTTTCAACAATGTACAGCTCGTTAGAGTGTGCATTACACCACAGTGAATAATTTCAGCATTGCTTTACTAAAGCCAACAAACATTCCATATCATGAATGCACAGCGGACACGCATACTCATTATTCCCACTGGTCTCTAATTTAATTTAGCTCCAGGCATCCTGGACGCATAGAATGTGAGCTAATTAGGAAACATAACACACTGATGAATACAGGGATGAGTTTCCTGGCCTGCCCATCTTCCCTCTCTATTGATTTACATAACTCCATGCAGGTAGTTGCATTTTTGCCATAGGGTTCCAGCTCATGGTTGGTTTTTAATGTATAATTTCTAATTCCTCTAGTTTTTAATTTATTTATTTATATACCGGGAAGAACAATGCTCGTTTGATCGTAAAAGAACATACAACAGATAAGATATTAGATTTGATGGGAAGCAGTGAGCTTGAGTGACATTCAGACCAGGTTGTGAAGAGGAATAAATGGAGCAGTCTTAAGGGATAATCCAGGGGTGGACTTGCACAGATTAAGGACAATCAGCATTAGACATCATTAAGTGCTGGTAACCGGTATCGCCAGCTATCTTAGGGATGTGACCATGATGGAAGTAGTGTTGGAGCAGAGGAAGTGAGAAAGAGCGGAAGCAAGAGTAAGCACAGGGATGGCGAGGTGCCACATGGCTAGTCGATGATGATGATGATCTTTGATGTTAGCATAGAATTGACATAGATTCTCTTCTCTTATTCCTTCACAGTCCTATGTTTCTTTCAGGTCTTCAATCTTTATCTTCAGATGGTTCTTACTTCATTCTCTTTTGTTTCGGTGCTTGACTCATTACTTTCATCAAAACCCAACTCATGTCTCTAAATCGTCATTTGTGCTCAGGTTTTCTACTCTTCAGTCTGTTTCTACAGTTTCTGTTCACCCCATGTATTCCTCCAATCCTTTTCTGCTCTCGTTCATTCTCGACTGCAGGTCCAACTTCTAGTATTTCTGGTTCTCCCATCTACCTTTCTATCGTGGTGACCTATATCGCTTTGACACATCTTCCTCTCATTTGTTACTTTTTCTCTTCCCTCACCCGAAGTCTTTGCCATACTCACTGATGACCCAGCTACTTCTACTCTTACCTCTGTCCTCTGTTCTGCTCACCCAGCTAGACCTTTTTTGATGAAGACTCCTCCGCCCTGGCTTACTCCTCCACTTTGTTCCCTTCACTACTCTCTTTGCCATGCTGAGTGGGGCTGGAGGAAGACTAAAGGCCTGGACAATCCTGACTCTATCTTCACTTCCTACTCCAAATGGCACTTCCTTATTCTTGGCCTTCAAACCGTACTTTGCTGATCTTTCTCACGCTTTCTCCTCATCCTACTCGTTCATTTGGGTTATTTAATGAAATTAAGCTCGTTCCAACCCCCGATTCTTTCCTTTGCTCTTCCATCTCTTCTACTGATTGCGCTACTTGCTTCACTACTAAGGTTTCCCTTCTTCATTCCTCCTTTTCATCTTCTGGTACTCATTAAGATTTACTCTCTTTCCCATTTTCCTTTGGTATCTGCGCCTCCATCTACTTTTTCTCCCCTCTCTGATTCTGATACTGCCAGCTTGTTGGCTTCTCCCATCCTACTGCCTCTTCTTCTGACCCTTTACCATAACCTCATTCCCAATATCTATCCCTTGCTGCTTATATACCTGACTCTGCTTTGCAATATTTCTCTATAAACGGAAACTGTTCCTTCTGAATGTAAGCATTCCACAAAGATCCTTATTCATAAGAAGCCTCTTCTGGACTATGCTTCTTCTAATTTATGTCCTGTCTCTCTTCTTCCTTTCCTCTTCAAAGTCCTTGAACGCAAAGTTTATGTTCCAGTTAAATGGATCATAATTCCCTTCTACCTTTTCATAAATCTTGCTTCCATCATTTCCACTCTCCTAAAACAGATTAACTTTAAGCCACACATGCCTACTCTCTGCACGTTACTAAGTCTTCCACGATCCTTGTCTTGCTTGATCTCTTTGATGGATTTGATACTGTCGACTACACTATCCTTTCTTCCACTCACTCTTCTCTAGGGTTCTCGGGTTCTGTACTTTGATTGTTTCATTCTTCTGTCTCTGAATGAAGCTACTTTGTTGTGTGGTGGTGTCGAATTTCTTTTTTTCCTTCCTCTCTAGTATGCTACCCCTCAAGGTTCCATCCTTAGGCTCCTTTTTCCCCTCTGTAACATTACTCACACTGCCATCATTTCGGTTCCATGTAATAATGTCCCTGAAAAAATGTCCCCCGACAAAAAGGCGCTTTTTTTGCAGAGACATTACTACATTGAGCATGCGGGGGACACCCCCACAACCCCTGTTTTTTATTTTTTTATTATTTTTTTTTTAATGGGAGCAGGGGACATCCCAGCAACCCGTCCTCATACATAATGTCACCATATATAATGTCGCCAATGGCTTTTCCCGGTGACATTATGTATGGGGACAATATTACCTGATTTATTACCCGATAGCATCATTTCTTCTTTTATCTTCTTTTATCTTCTATATCACTTTTGTGCTGCTGATTTTCAAATGTTCTTTTCATTTTCTTTTCTTTCTGATTCTCTTCATTCCACCTTTTTCTGCTAGTTTCTTGTCCATTCAGTCCTGGATGACCAGGGAGGCACTCCATCCGAATCCTTCTAAAATCAAGGTCCGGTCATTTCCTCAAGCCCCTCCATATCTTTCCACTCTCATTTCCATATGCAGGCTAGCCTACTCACTTTGAACGCAATCTCATTTCGTTCTTGCCATTTCCAAGCCCTCTTGGGTCCACTGTGTTTCTTTTCTTTCAGGGTCTTGGCTTTTAAGTACTCAAACATTTAATAGAAAGCAAAAGTTGGTTAATCTTCTTTTTCTATTTTCCACTCATGATTTAAGAAGCATGTCTCCCCACTTAGACCTCTGGATTACTGTAATTACTGTTATCTTAATGATTTTGTACCAACTTATTTTATTCAGTGCTTTGGCAATAGCTCAAAATGGGCACAATAAAAACAAAGTGAAATCTAACGCTATAAACTTGGCAGTTAGAGGAACTGGGTTTCCAAGTAGAAATGCAGAGTGTACACAGTATAGAGCCTTTCAAAGAGCTCCCTTCAGCCCCACTTAGTGAGCAGCATGATGGGGAACTTACCTAGACAGTTAACTTGTTATGGGGCTTGGAGGCCGGTCGCACCGCGGTCACCTAAAAAGTAACAAATATAGACCCACTATGGTACCAAGGGAAGCTGTTGGAAAACGTTACGTTATTGTTTGGAGAGGGCTTTATGTGCCCTTAACGCTCCTTAGAAAAAGCTGTTCCACAGTCCACGTTTCGGGTGAACCGTGGAACATAGCACTCCAGGATTCTTTGAACGTGAAGCACCTTCCCCCTGCCTGCCCAACAGACACTTGGGTTGCCACAATGTGATTTAGAAAGGCATGCCCTCTGGCCCTCGTGCATTGGCTCAAAGTCTCAATCATCCAACTGCAATGGTTCCAGTGTTCAGGATCCAGCAATCAGACCGCCTGCTATTCTAGCTATTGCAATGGAGGGAAGGGCAGCTGCCCTCTTAAATCACCGGGATTCAAGTGTAAAACCTTCATATCCTTTGCTCCATCTATCAGGAGATTTGGAATGCATGATTCTACAGCACTCTGCTGCATTTGACCTGCTTCAGCAGTTGGTAAAGGCCAGCGCAGAAACTCATGCATCAGCCTTTCACGTTTAATAAAACGCAGGTCCCTGACAAATAGTGACTGCAGCTTTCACCATGCTAGATAAAGGAAGTAGACTCTTGTGTACACTTAGCAAAAAGACAAGTGAGAGGGAGATCTACCTAGCCCTATCACCTTGGCTCCGGTCATCAAAAGCGCAAGACAATTGCTTTGTTGACTTCAGTGGCGTTGTCCTTTTTAGATACAAGTGCAAATCTCTATCAATGCCCTGCGCATGGATCTACCCTAGCCTCACGGTGAGCTACGACATTATATATTTTTTAAGTAAAGTGAGAAACCACCTGCAGATGCTGGGTGATCGTGTGCACTTTCCTGCTTCGGGTCATAGGAGCAGCACCGCTCTGCAGATGACCTGGATGGCAAGGGTGCCTTTAAACCTGTACCACTCCAGAGTATTGAAAAGGGACACGCATTTCACAAGACTCCCACTTATCCTATGAGCAAACATATGCATTCAAAGAAGAATCAATCAAAAGCCTTTTCATCCTTAAATTGCACGCCCAACAGTTACGTCAATATTGAAAGGGAGCGCAAACAGGTCACGAAAAGGGATCTTTATTTAGATGGTCAGGGCTCACATTTCTTTAGTTATATAAAGGTTTCATTGTGTGTGTATTACAGCCACGTGAAGCGAAATGAAATGGTATCCTTTTGTTTACAGCCTGGCTGGCCTGCTCCTCTAGAGCTGAAGACAACAAGAACACCCTTCACAATGGAGTGGTGTCTCACTGCACTGAGCACCCTCAAATAACTTGCCAAGTTATTGTGTAAACCTCTGCAGTGCGTGGGGAGATCCAAAAGTACACACAGAATCGCCTACTTAATATGTCACGGTCCTTACCCGAGGCCCCTTGCTATATCAGATATTAGAGGGGATGTCTAATGACAATGCCAAGAGAGAATATTCAATTACATTGCTGTGAGTAATGAATAAGAAATAAGACAGTGTCTGGCACGAATAACCTTAATTTCAGTGCACCTGTGCATCCCAGACGCATTGACGCCAGTCACTGTTGTTGTTTAGGAAAGCCATCTACCTAGTAGACATGATGCCTTTCATTTTAATTACCAATAAGGACTCAGAGTGATGTTTGTGACCACCCGACGTCAAGGTGCTGTTCTTGGGAACTGGAACAGAGGGAGCATGCTGTTCAGAAGTGTTCGTTTCTCTTTTTGATTCAATAAGCATGTCACTTCTGGAATTAATTTAGTTCATATAAGAGGGGAGGCAACGATCATTGCAAGATTGCTTATTTTTGGTTCTCTCTGTTCATTATTTGTTTTGTGCTATTTTTGATTGTACTTGATTATACTATTTAACAAGTCCATTTACGATTATTTTTGTTTACTTTGTTGATTTGAACTATGGATGCATTAACGTACAGTTGGACGTTACGGATACTAACTACACATGGTGCCTTATCATAATTGCATGTCATTTGAATGAAAACTATTGTTAACGCAATTATGAGGAAATGTTTATGCGCTCTGAAGAAGAGCAAAGCTCGAAACCGTGTTGGCTTCACCAATACAAAAATAAACAATAATGATGCGAACACGTCATATTTAACTATGTATCCCTCAGTAGACCAAATTAGAATTTCATTATAAACCAGTTTACAATAAAATATTTGTTTAGAGAACGCGCTGCCAGGAACCGAGTTGTTTTGGGTTTTTTAGTATACCAAAAAGACGTCAGGGAAACGTCTTTAATTTTCCCTCCTCTGTGACATCCCTACTTACAAAATCCTAGCCTTTAGCACATAGATTTTGGTTTATTTCCCATTTCTTTGACGTTTTTTTTAGATCCAAATGTGGTCTTCCTTAATCTCCCTGGAAAGGTAGATACACCACTGTTACTATGAGACCACAACGGGACTGGCAAGAACAGACAGTTCATGTTTTGGTAGGGAGGCCGAGTGGTCAGGCTGCACTCCGCGAAAGGTGGATAGGCGCGCTCAGATTACTGCACCTCACTCAGATGTGACATCTGTAAACCCATTGGGTCTTAGAAGGTCGCTTTGAAATATGACCTTTTATGTATATGAAATATCACACAAATATGCTTCAGCAAAGCTGAGAGGCCTCAGAGAAGCCGTCTCCGGTCCTAAAACAATAGTAAATACATATTTAGAATAGCAAGCTGAGGAGCATTTCATTCCTGCGTTCCGCTGAAGCAACATTGCTCAAGAGCCTTCCCTTGACGTGTCTTATGGACAAGCCTGCAGATAAACTGGAGACTCGGAACTCTCAGAGCTGCCCAGGTTCAGTTATGGGCATGGCATAGTGCCAAGATAGAGCACACTGACAGTTTAGGAGCTACAAATCTACACAGTGAAAAAAACAACGGAAGTGCCATCTTCTCTGAGCCTTTGTGGGACGTCGCAGTGGTAATGCAACACTTTAGTCAATAGACCTAAAACAATTTGCACCAAATGAGGGTATGTGCACAAGGATGCAAGTGTGTTCTGAGGTCACAGTTCCACAACTGAATAACCTAACAGTTAAAGGACAACGGTATGGGTTGCCGCTACATGGTTATGGGTAGGGCTTTTAGGTGAGCTGGGATGGCATTTCCATATGCTGGATGGTTTCCAGAAAATAGAGCGCTCTTCTCCAAAAGGGAAGAGTCCATTGTGGTTGGGTCCCACAAAACCATACTTTAAAGAAAGCCCAGAGTGAGAACATCAACACGCTACAAAGAGACCCTGCATCCCTACAACGGTGTAGTGCCATCACACCGCAGGATAGCCCTCTGGACAGAGGGGACGTTTTCAGGCTCGCTCTTCCCGAGGACGCTCCACAGGATGCCACTTCTAAGGAGTTCCACGAGACAACACTTCTTGTCCAAGGCGTGTATGCAGAGATGCCGCCATGCAACATGGGTTAGATACTCCGGTCAGGCCAACTCTGACCAACATGCTGACAGGGTTCATAAACTGTGTACCACGAGTGGGTAATAATGGCGAGACGGCCGACACCAATGTGAAGTGCCCCAAATAGATCAATACATTCTTCTTATTAGAAGGGTAAGTGGGCAGGCAATGTGTTTCCTCAGGTTGTGATGTCCATGACCAGAGAAGCCAATCCTACCTCTAAAATCAGGATGGGGTGGAAGACCATCACTAGAAGATGAGCCATCACCGGCCTTTAGCCAAGCAGACTGCAGTAGATGTACCTCCTCTGGAATGTGTCAACTTTTAGTGAAAGTGGCAGATGTGCATATACACCCTTTATCGCAATAGCACTACCATCAAAACGCAGGCATGTGGAAAACAACCACCTTGATGGATTCCGACTGATGAGGGGGAAAGAAATGTCTACTCCCCTCAATATGGGACACGCCAAAAACCAATGCTTATGCTCATGCAGTACACTTTTCCTCCTCGGTGTCTGAGCTGCGTTCATTACTATCAGCACGGGGCAATAATTCAAGGTGCAGGCGACTAGCCAGCCATAAAAAAGTCAATTCTATACATGCACACAGGACACCATTTCTTTGTTACCAAGAGTCAAATATCACTAACCAACGGCTATTGGCCGATGCAAATTGTGCACCCTGCTATCAGCCATGCAATCCTGATGCAATTCACCTAGTCTTCAACAAACCCTCAAATCCTGGTTATTTACAAGACTGCAATTGCCACACTAGCACAACTACCTTCACACTGCACTAAATCTAAGCACCAGGACCAATCTCAACCAACAGCTACCCGAGATCCAGCCTAATGGTCCATCAGAAACAATCATAGAAGAGGACAGCCAACCACTCAGGCCAGTCACAACTGCGCCCACACACAACTGCTCAATCATGGAAGGTGGGAGATCAGATATAATGAATCCAACTGTCTTGCACTTCACATAAAATGGAACCTGTGTTTCCGGTGGCAATCCTAATGGGCAAATTCTTTACAAAACTGCCTGTCCAATTCAACAACAGACTAGAACTAATGAATAATTCTCTGACCTTGAGGAACTTTTTTGAAGATATCCTGTGTTTGTACCTGCGTGACTTATTTTTTGTTCGCTCCTTATGATTACCGTACTTTCTGTGTGTATTTATACTTCTTTTTGTATTAGTCAGTTGTTTGTCGCATGAGTGAAGGCCAAAACGGAGACACTGAGTTTCTCTACTCTGTCTGTAAACTGTGAGAAAAGTACACCTGTGCCTGCACTCCTTTGCGCCAAAATAGGTAGATAACAAATTTGAAACAGCCGTTGTATCTCAAGTAGAAATGTTATTTGTTTGGTTTATTTGTTTTTAGCCCCTCTCGGATGACACGTGTTTTGGCGTATATAATGCGCCTTTTTCAAATCTGGGCCTTTTTATGAAGTTGCGATTCCCCCATTGGTAAATATATTTCTGGTCTTATCTAGTAGCTTTAAATTCCTGGGTTCAATCCTACCTGCAAATTCTATTGCTCTCGCTTCAAGCGTCGGGTTTCCGGGGGAATCGCAACTTCATAAAAAGGCCCGGATTTGAAAAAGGCGCAGTATATACTGGCACCACAAAGCACAGGAAAAAATGAAGTAATCTAGAAGAACACAGCAAAGTCTGATCCAGTGTCACTAGAGTTCAGAGAAGTAGAAGGAATTCCCTGTGATCCCGCAAACCCCCCGCGGACCTTCTAGAAGAGCACAGACTCTCTGCCTTTTCTTCAGGGATTCTGAACATTCTTGATTAAAAGCTATGGCTGGGGAAGTGAGTGTGGTGCATGGGTCATGCTAATGAATGATTCTGCCCTAGCGTTCAATGTGCCACCACCGCACAGTCAATTGTGTAGACCTCTATGCAAAGACATGACCCACACTGTTTTAGCCACACAGTTTCCGAGTAATCATATAGCCATTGATCAGTGCTCATAATGCCATGGTAGCCCCTTGAGTGTTGCACCAGTCAACCTGTGAGAAAGACAACTTCAAGGGAGTGATTTAAAAGCAGGGTGAAAGATTTTGAAGGTCGTGCTTGGCTTTGATAGGAGTCAGGCCATGCCGATATCACCTCCATTCTTTTTGTAAGTATTAGTTCAAGTTGATATATTATCCAAAGCAATTGCTTTCAGGGGCAAACTGTTTTAAGTTGCAAACTACTAGCCATGTACACAAGCCGCTGAGCCCCTGGCAGGAATGCTAGTTTTCCATAAAAGTCTAGTATCTGCAAAAACCTGGATCATCATCCCGAAAGATATGAGAAACACCAAAGACCACCTAAAATTCAGAAAATTACTAAAAACTTGGCTCTTCAACATCACAGATTCAAACTGAAAAACCGAAACAACCGAACGGGAAACACAAAGAAAAGGATGACAAAATTTAGGATGACACTGACAACACCCAGAACCGACTAGAGAAACTCCTACTACAACAAGAGAGACGATGTTATCTCAATCTGGTGCACATCATCCTTTAGGATGGGGAAGCGCCTGCGTGGGTCCGCCCATGCATCTGATAATTAAGAAGAAGAAGACGATGTTAAATCGAATAGGACACAAGCGACACCCATGAGGACAGAAATCAGCATCCATAGCCAACTCCAGCCACCAACCTCACCCGCTCCATAATTGCTACCATGTATCATACTTGTATAGAGTTGTGTGAATGTTAGCACTTGCCACACTTGAACTAAGTTGTGAGCATTGACCAGATGGAGTTGTGAATGAAGGCAGGTGCCGCCCCTGGACGTAATTGCAAGCGTTGGCATGCGCCACGTTTCGAAAGGCTGGGAGCAATAACTTGCATGAGCAACTGAATAATATAATGAATGCCACCCAGCCGCCACATATGGATGGAGTAGCCCCGGCTAGCCGATGCCACGCACCGACTGGATTGGGAATGCTCTCCGGGCCAGATTTCAAGGGACACACAAACGATGCCCGCCCCGCATACAGACAGGTGTCATGGAGGTGGCCGGGTCTAACTTGGACATGGTTATGAATGTGAGTGGATGCCATGTGTGAATGGCACGGAGTATCGGACGGCCCCAGATCAGGACGGAGACGTATAGATGCTCCCGCACTCCACCTGGAGAGAATACGGAAATTTAGCACCTCACTTCCACACAGCAATGCCAATTAACCAATCCACTAACAATTTCACCCCTCTACATACACCTCTGAAACTCTAACCAAACACAACCACAAGCCTACAACACAACAATCCGCACAAACTTCACTACACTGCAACAACAAAACACACAGACTTGCACAACAGCACACGACGACTACCGACCGTAAAACACCCCGAGGCCGCCAACAGCACATTACTGCTCTCTTGCACTTTTCAAGCTTATTCTCACTAACTCAACCCCCACCCTTCCCTTTTCAGAGCCGCCAGAGCGACAGGGGACCAATCCGGTGGTGATAGTGCACGGTACAAATATCCTTTAACATTAACATATTTACGCTGCAAGATATAGCCTACTTGCCAAGTGAGAATGCCAATGGTTAGTTGCAACCAGTGCACATTTTGTGGTCCTTAACATGATGTATGGGGAATTAGCCAATGCCTTCTGTGGTACTGGTGACGTCATCCAGGCTCAATTGCAAGAAAATTACATTCAAGTGCTTACAGAAAAGAGGAAAATAATGTTATACAGATTCGCAAATGATATGATATGACATTTATAACACGCCTATACACAAGTGCATTAAAAACAACACAAGCCGAGAACAGGTAGGGTGATAAGTCCAAGGACCCAGCAGGGAAAAGTTACATAATGAAAAGAAACATGAAAGAAGCTTGTGGATGGAGTGTGGTGTTGCCGAGCAACCATGTAGCAGACCCTGTAGCAGAGGTTTGGGTACATCGAACATCAAGATGTGGGGATAACCCCTTAATCAAAAGGCAATGCTCATCTATATTCACATGGCTGTATAACCCGAACATCCTGACAGAATGGCACAACTAGAACTCTAAGGGCCTAATTCACAGAAGCGTTTTATAATGGCAAACCCCCATTGAAAACGGCTCTGTGAATCAGGGCCTTAGTAGGGTGTCCACAATGAAGACTTAAAAAATGGAGAAGAATTTTGGGTCCTAGGCAAGTAAGTGCGAAAGAAATATTCCAGATTGGACTAGTTTGTCAAATCTGTACATTAAGAGAAGGATTGCAAACTCTAAAGTGTTGGATTTAAATATCTACAGCATGCCCAATAATAGAGCATGCTGTACACACAACCACACACATGTCATTACAGCAGATGCTCTAGGGATTAGGCTCGCGTTTTAATATTGCATTATTAGTCTACTGGAAGAGAAAATGGGTCAACATGTATCACACATAGAAACACATTTCTAATGACACCGAAGAAACAAAAAGCCATTCCGTTCCAAGATTCCATGTTATATCCATGACAGCCATTACTTCGAAGTAATTACTTCGAAATTTCACAAATTATTATTATATTTTTTATTTTATTTCTGGGTATCCCCCATGCATGTCCGTCCGTGCCCATCCCCAACCCCTTAACCCACAACTACATGTATTACTTGAAGTATTTTCGAAGTAATTACTGTCGTGGAAACAACGGGAGACACATTCCAAATGGTATATACTGCTATCACTGGAAGTGGTTACTGCAGATGTTCTTCATCACATGAATTGGGACTAATCAAGTTGTAGAGGTCATATTGTCCTATTTATTGCTTTTTCTTTTATCAAAACAGCTTATATCATATTGGCATTTTGTGTCCTTAAATTTGGATTGTTTATACAGGGCATTTTATATTGATGAAACGTATTAGGCACTATTTTGTCGAACAAATACATTATCTAAAAATATAAGACATGCTCTAGACCAGGGGTCTGCAACCTGCTTGGGGATTGTAGCGGTTAGGGGGCTTTGGGGTTTGCGGCCGAGTGCATTGCGTGAAGATGCAAACAGGCCTAATCAACCTCTATCTAGCTCGTGGTCTTTTATGCCACTGGCGGCCAGTGGCATGAAGTGGCTGCCACTCATACAGTATCAGGTAGTGATCTGACTGGGCTTGCTTAATCAGGGTTCTAGGACTGGGCTAGGAACACATGTGTCCCGGAAGTGATGTCAAGGGGCACGTTTACTCCGGCCCATGTATACACACTGCCCCTAAGAATGGAAAGGGTAAATATAGAAAGAAGAGAAACTATTTGGAGGTGAGAAGTGGACGGAAACAGTCCTAGCTAAAGAGACACACAAGCTACAGTTAGTATTCTTAGAAGGAACATTATGTTCTTAAAGTTAAAGGGAGAAAAAGCAGACAGACAACCACATTCAATATGCACTCTCCTGGATGCCATCTTTGGCAAACATGAGATCTGTCCCTTGGATTAGCTGCACAAAAACGAACAAGCACATGATGAGAAAGCTAGAATCTCTCCTGGGCCCTCCATACAGAAGTGGCCGCCACAGCAAAAGCAGCATGATAAGTCAAACCTATCGAAAGACAACAATATGCTCAAAAGGGACACACCATGAGGGCCCACAAAACAGGGTTCAGGTTCCACTGAGAGGGCACAACTGCTCTTCATTGCAGCTCACATTTTTAATTATCGGAAACATATTCCTTAAAACCTTTTATTTCTACCTAAAGATTGCACATTGCCCTCCCTGAGCAGCGGCGACCCTAAATCCCGACTAAGTGCTAAAATATAATCAATAAGCAATCCCACAAAAATCTAGGGTATATGGATCTGGCAAAGAAAGCTGTACGCGTTTTAATATTGGAGGGCTTCCTTGCCCGCCGCAACACTGAATACTTTGCAAGAGGGTCCACAACTCCAAATTCTCTCATTGCAAAGACTCTGCCTACACAGAGAGAAGAATTCTGCTCAGCAATGGAGATAGGAGAGCTTGACATGCTGGGGGTTCCAGACAGATGAGCTGCAGATATAAGAAGGGTTTCTTTTTTACCTTAATTATCAGAACCATGGTTTGTCAATTTATGGTAGAATTGACTTACGTTAGCACAAAGGAGTTGGGGAGGCAGCCCCAAGAAGTGTGCCTGTGCATTAACACAGCGATGATAACAGATAGTTGAGCCAGGTTATGGAGGTGTGAGCGGAGTGTGGCACAGACCAGGGACAAAAAAACAGGTAACTTACTGTGATAACTTTAATAACGAGGCCTAGTGTCAAAAGCAGACAAGGAAACGTGTACAAGGATACAAATGTACACTAATGCGCAGCTGTAGGGGAAAAAGTGAAGGTCGGTCAGGTGAGTAGGTTAGGGGAAGCTCCTTTTAATACCAATAGGTGAAGCTTAAGCCAAGCTTTAAAAAGTGCCACAAATGAGCTGACTTTAATAGGGGTAGGCAGCGAGCTCCAGTGGAGGAGGGCGAGTAGGGAGAAGGAGTATAAGTGAGAGGAACCACAAGAGGGGAGTGTGAGAGACAGCGAGGTTAAGTGATGAGGAGGAGTAGAGGGAAGGAGGCCATGAACAGTGCGAGCTGGCTGTTAATACTTTGTAAACTAGGAGGAGGAATTTAAAGAGAGAGTGGTTGTGCCTGGAAAGCCATCGAGCCTTGTGATGGGACATGGGAGAGAGGGAGGATCTCTGTATGCCATAGAGAGCACATGTGGCAGAGTTGAGACCTTTGTCAAGAGCAAAGGAGTGAAGAGGAAGAAGCAGACTCGACAGTAGACGAGTTTGCTGAATAGGAGGGTGAAGATAAGAGTGTTTGCAGCGTGGTAGATTAACATGGGCAGCGGACGCTGTTGATGATAAAGTGTTTCAGTCGCAAGTCAATGTCGAGGAGGACCCCAAGATTGCGAACCTTTGGTGATGAAACAAGAGGGTCAAGTGGAAAGTAGAAGGGAGGGAAGGGATGGCATTGGACAACAGTAGAAAGAGACTTCCATCTTTAAACAAATCAGCATCAGGCCGCAGAGAGCCATCCCCTGACACATCACCGAGAGACAGCGGGTCATCGAAGTATCATCCTAGTCAGACAACGCACAGTCAATAGCAGAGGTGTAAATAGGGGAGAATTGGGAGAGCAGTCCTCACATCGCCGATAACAGCACTACAGTGTTGGTGCGGTACTGGATTTTTGAGACTGCTTGTATCTCTGTCTCAAGGCCATTCAGCACAATAGCACATCAATAAATGAGGCCGTTGTCCATGTTCTGGATCATCCTGTCACCTGGAGAGCTTTGGTATAGCCTTATTTTGAATTGAAACATTACTCACTCAGAGGTCCACTCATCGTCAATTGAATATAACCCTATCAATACACCTACTGTGGTATTTGGAGGCTCCAAGTTGCATATTCGAGTGATGGCCTAGCCTTCAATTGCGTCTAGATGAAGTACCCCAATGGTCACCATCAATTATAGATTTCCTTTCTTTAGACCCGGGAGATAAGACTCAACCTTTCTATCTTTATAACTGGGATTCTGTTCATTGTATGAAGATCTGCGAAAGCCAACAGCCTCTTCTCTTGGTTACCCCTTTTCCAACCTTTAGATATTCTCCCATCCCATCCTTCCCACGTTGCTGGTTTATTTAGAAGCACCCCGGTTATGTGCCAAAGGCCAAAGAAATGCTTGTGTAGCCCCTGATTTTCTGGCCCGGGTGAATGCACACATTTGAGTTACTCCAGGCCAACAATGGCCCATACTGGAACCTCCCCACCATCCCAAACAGCTGACGAGGCCTGGTGCTGAGCAACCTGCAATTAACGATATTAACCTTAAGTGCCAAGGACGAGTATGCTCGTCCTTTTTGCATAGACTTGCATAATAGCCTGGAACTTAAGGGGTACAGAAAATGGGCCAGATAGTAAATAACGCACAGTACACTGGGGGGTGGAGGAGTTAGCCCGTGCGCGCACTCATATTGTAAAACACAAAATAACACTTTAGCATTCTGCATTTCACTTGTCGGTTCCTTCTGCTTTCCCTCTGTTTCTCTGATTACTGAGGGTAAAGGATACCCATCTAAAACAAACCCCGTCACTGTATAAATATTCAGCAGGTTCACTAAACACTTCTTCCCCATGCCCTGCCCCAATTTCATGGCCATGTCTCCCCCCAACCCCCTCTCTCCCACCCCACTTTCTTTTTCATTAATTCAAATAACATGAGCAGTTGCAGTCTGCCTTCGTTGAAACTCTAAGGTTAACTCTTGTCAGTCCAACCTTTAACACCGGCTCTGCCATGGGTGGCAGTCACAGGCTTAGCATCCTACTCTTCCTCGCCTGTGCAGGGGGCATCATTATTGATGGGGCTTGGACACCCTAGAATTCCTTCACTGGTGATCTGCTGACAGGTTTCTTTGAAGGCAAATTCGACCCAGCTTTCCTCAGTGGAAGCAGCTTTAAACACATTTCCTCTATGGTGGCGCATTCCCCCCAAGCGAGAGCAGTCCGTGTGGGCAACACCCAGGTCACGCCCACCTGGGCAGAGCCTAGACAAACCGTGCATTGTCTTCCAACTCTCCATTTTCATTGGTCTTTCTTTTCAACCTCTCCATGGAATCCATCCAGGCAAGTTCATTCTTGTTGGTAGGCAGAGGCGTTGCTAGGAGGTGGCTGAGGGGGCTATAGCCCAGGGTTTTTTTGTTGTAGCCCTGGATAGAAGTTCAGCAGTTACAACCAAAAGGCTAGCTATGCCCAGAGTCCCGACAGTCCCTACATTAGCGTAGCCCCGGATCTTTTCCACACCTACCAACACCCCTGTTGGTAGAGGAGTCCTGCCCTTTGTCCCCAGTTCAAAGGTCCCATATGTCCCCCATGATGGGGAAACGTAGTACAGGCAGTTAAGTCAATACTATCAAACACATTCACTTTAATAAAGAATTGCCTAAAACCCTCCACCGAGTCTGTGTTTTATATTCTATCCTATCCCTTACACCAGCTAAATGTGCTCTATTACGCTCTTCAACCCCATACCAAGAAGGGACCCATTTGGGACGTGGATGGCACTTGGATCGCAGTCTTCCACCGATGATCCAAGAACTTGCATTCCAAACCGACTCAAAGCTAGCCAGCACCAGCAATTCTCTTGCTCTGCAATCCCTCCCCAAACCAACCTAATTCAGCCCACCCCTCACTCTCCACTTCACTTTATTTTTTACCCACAAAAAACCTGTATCCACTTACTTGCCATGCTGTGTCCTGTGCACCACCTCCCCCTCTCTCTAAGCTGCCATGGAATTATAAAAGGGGCTCGAGTTCCCTTTTCCTTTTTATCCACGATGGCCAACAGTGTAGGGGCTAGCTTATCATTTTTGAGAAGTCTCTTGACTTGCTCACCAATAAATTCTCACCTGAGAAAAAAAAGAATTTTCCAGCCACCGTTAGTACGGTGGTGCCAGGGAAGGAGGGACAAGAATGGCTTACTGGCAGGTAACATTTCACAGCCCTTGGTAGGGCCCTGGCTCCGCTCGTGGTGTTGCCTGCAGATACCGCCCGCTTCAATGGGTTTATCATCAAATTAAGTACTGGCAACGCTGGGTGTGGTCGGTTCACACTCATGTGCTGCTTAACCTTAACAGCAGCATGTGGCGTGCAGAGGAGGGAATAGGGGAAACTCCGGAAGTCAACTGGTCTTTAATGGTTCTGGTGACGTTAATATCATCATAGGGCCACAGCGTTTGAAAACGCATGTTCAAGTGAATGTAAAAGAGAAGTTGCTATGAGGGTCCATAAATAGCTGGTAACCAGAAAGAGGGGTGGCACACAGACGAAGATCGTGGGTCGGTTTGGAAATGTCCGACAGAGATCCTGTGGGAAGTAGCGATGATGAACAAACACTTGTGTGTGCCTCCAACTGGAAGTCTAATGAGACCTAGGGGGTCATTCCGAGTTGGGCGGTAAGGGTTACCGGGCACCGGTAAGGAGACCGGTGCCGGTAAACCCTTACCGCCCAATTCCGAGGTCCCTTAGCGGGAACCGCAAAGGACTTGTGGTCAAACCACACGTCCTTAGCGGGTCCCGCTAAGGGACCAGGGCGCCAATTACGGGCCTGCTATTTGCAGGCCCGTAATTAGCGCCTTCCCCATTCCCATTGAGCCGTATGGGCTCAAATGGGAATGGGGAATGGTTGGTTGAATGGGGACTTAACGGGTCCTCCAGGGTCGGAATGACCCGGTAACCCCCATTCAGCCAGACCAGACCCGGACCCGGTATTGGAGGCCACCATGGCTGCCTCCAATCTCAGAATGACCCCCCTAATATTTTTTGGAGCATAAAAGTGTAGAAAATGGGCCGGAACAAGACAGAGCGGCGCTGCAGCAAAGAAATGCTCGCCAGAGCGCTGGACTGTCCCCTGCGCTTCAACGAGCAGGCGGCTTTCAGAAGAGGGCAGCACTGCCTTGTCTTCTGAAAGCCACCTGCTCATTGAAGCGCAAGTAGTTGGGATAACTTGGCTTAAAAACAGGAAACTCTCAGAGAGATCTGTCCTAAAGCCGAGTTATTACATATATTACATGCACGAGCAACCCAAGTTTCAGCAAGCAGACACTTTCAGTAGTCTCGGCACAGGAAACCGCAAAAGCCTCATATACTTGTTGCCACTGTCCAAACCAGTATATAAGTCCTGCAATGTACAGACATTTTTTTCGTAGGGCGTGACCAATAAATAACTGCAGAACCAAACTTCCATTGTTAGACATGTTTCAAATTTAAAATTGTGGACACTGTGTAACCATAATGCTCTTTGCTTGCATGCAAATCGCTAGGACTGGGCCCTATGTAGAGATAGTGTATTGCTACAAAGCCCCCAGGCCCCACCCACTCCTCCCCAAAGCCCCACCCCTCCAAGGATGAGAGCATTCCCCCCCAGTACATTTTTACATGTCCAGCTCTGAAAAGAGAGGAAGCACAGCAACCTGCATTATGATGCATAAAGAAGCACTGGGAGCAAAAGAACATAGAGAGCCTTAACGAGTTCACCTGAACTGGAGCAGAGGTGACAGACTAGACAGTCCAACAATAGGAAGAAGGAGTCACGATCCCTGGCATCCACACTGAGGCCACAGGCCAGAAAACCTATAAAACCTGGAAAACCTGGACCCAGAGTCGAAACAAGCCCTGAGGAAGAGAACGGGAAAAGGCGGGGAGATCCCGCGAGACAAAGCCAAGAGAGGAACGTTTCCAATCAGATTGAGGAGAAACTGTTGCAAGGTGATACTGTCAACAAACTCTCAGTGCTGTTAATCTGTCGAGGAAGGAATTAACATTCATATAAAAAAGGAAATTCTTGCAAGTTCAAATGTCACGCTATTAAGTATGTGATTTTGATACCGTAGGAGCCTGGAGCATGTTCATAAGAAGTGGCTTCAGGGAAACTGTTGCAAGTTTGGAACCAGTCAACAGAACTTAAGAAAGATGCAAGTTCTGCAAAATAATGGCATCAGGGCAGCACTGAATATTCCCAGATCTCAACATATTTCCGAGGTAAAACGCAACCTGAATTGGCTTTCGGTTAAGCAAAGGATTGCCTTCAAAACCCTCTCACTTACCCACAAATGTCTCGCTAACAGAGCACCTAGTTATCTGACCAAGAGCTTCACAAGCAATACCTCAGACTGCCCTATGAGATCAGCGCAGGCACATTGCCTTAAAGTACCTGGCTTCAAGCTACAAAAAGGCAGGAGGGAGTAGCTTCTCTGTCCTTGCAGCCAAATTATGGAACACTCTACCGTTACTGAACAGGCCAACCACCCTTCCAGAGGGAGCGCCAAAACCTGGCTCCTTGCTCAAGAACCCTAGATACCCTTCTGACTTCCGATTTGCCTGTAACTCCGTAAATGTCTGACCACAGTCAAATGTTCTTTTTGCAATGTTTAAGAAATGTACCCCTGTAATTATGTAAATTCTGAATATTTCTGCTCTTTTTCTTCACGTAAAATGGACTCTAATGTGTGTTACTTTATATTTGTCACTGTACCTTCTGCAGCCTTTATGCAAGAAATGCGCCCAGAAGGGGGCCTAGCAGCTCCCGACTTTGAACTATATTATCTAACTGCCCAAGCCCAATGTGCAGGACTATGGTATAGCCCAAACAATAAATTCTCCCACATTGACGTAGAGAAGCAATCTGCTGCACTAAACGCCATAGGAACTACCCTGATTTGCGATTACAAGGTTGACCCCCGTTTGTTCGACCCGCTACGCACCACACTAGACGCCTGGAAGCGAATCATGACTAGATTGGGAATCACGAACGATATATAATAAAAACATTCCAATATGGCATACCTCAGACCTTCCTCCCACTATGGACACTGATGTTCAAATGGCCTGGGACCCAGGCAGGACAATCAAACTAGGGGACCTTTTCCCAGAGGAAAGGTTTGTTACGCTGGATGTATTCAAAGATAATTAGGCAATAACCCACTGAAAATACTACAATACTATCATATGCGAGCAGCAGTCAAGCGAATAGGGCTGGCTTACCCGGCGGAACCGAACTCCAATGAATACATGAAAATTATAATACCAGACGACAACAAGAGGAAACTGATGGCAAGACTATATTCTAAGATACAACAGGTTTTGTCCCCACAGCGAGAGTGAAATGGGAGGGGGAGACAGTATCTACTATAGGCAAACATAAATGGCAGAAAATTTGTAATCTAACTAAGGCGGTCTCGCTCAACGCACGATTGCGCCTGATGCAATACAAAGTGATAAATAGACTCCACTACACCCCCAAACACATTAACAGATTCAACCCTCAAGAGACTTTGTGCTGCCCAAAATGTGACTCTGACAATGCAGATACTATACACATGCTCTGGTACTGCCCCCTGATCGTGGAATACTGGCACCATATTGCATGCACACTGCATGAAATGATCGGTATACCACCTACGCTCCTACCACTTAAATATCTCCTGGGAGACATTGGCAAGGCAGAAATCAAGATCCGTAGGCTCTTTAATCTGGGGTGCATAGTTGCAAAAAAGTGTATACTATTAAAGTGGAAGGCAAAAGAGGCTCCAACACTGAATAAATGGTTTTCCGAAATGGCATGCGTGAATGGTAGGGAGGAGGGCTACGTGCAGACTATGGTGGTCACCACACGGCCTAAAGACATATGGTCCCCATACCGAACATACATGGAAAAAGCCTCCGGAACGCAGAGGCAAGGCTGGAATGGTGTGATTGTTGAACACCACTGCTTAGGAAAACCATATTGTGATGTAAATGTATAATAAGCAGATGAATGACATGTATGGAAAGAACACTGAATGTACTGTAAACCTAATGTACCCCTTGTATGCGATCGCCATTTGTTAAATAAAGTGTTAAAAAAAGAAATGCGCCCAGATGCCCACGAGCTGGGAGCGCTATACAACTAAATAAATAAGTTCAGCTGTCGCGTTGGCAAGTGCAGCTTGTGATACCAGTAGGAAAGAGGTTAAGAGAAATGGTGGCAAGTTTTAATGCTGCCTCGTCACACTGCTGGACCCTACTCGGAAGAAGAGATGCTCTAGTAAATCTGAACGCCTTCGGCTCAAAGCCGAAAAAACCCTAGAGGGGAACTTATTAAAAGTTCTGAATGCCATGACAAAAAAAAAAAACTCACTGAAATGGCTAAGTAGCAACTTGAGGGATGCTGAGAGTAAGTCAGAAAACGTGCATTGAGGACATAGTGGTGAGAGCCGCGGAGGCACCGAGTAGGACATTGTGCATCCTGTGAATTGCAGTGGAACAATGACAGAGTAAGACATTGTACAACAATAATAATAATAAATTGCCCTGTATAGCGTGCTACTGCCATTTTAGTTTGCCTCACTGCGCATGGATCTTTAAGGGAAGGGGGTTGTGGGGTAGCCAAGAGGCAGATGCGAAATCCGTGGTCTTGATGGATGCAGGTTGGAAGTGTCCGCTTCCTGCATGTAGGTGTGCATTTGTGGTATTAACATGGTCGTTTCTGGGTATGCTATCCCAAGGGGGAGCCCAGCGCCTGAAAAGTGTTAACAATGCTTCAGGCGGCATTGACTTGGGGGGAGTGTGACATAGCTCAACAGAGGAGCATAAGCTATAGCTGGGTAGTCTTCCTCTGATATAGACTAGACTTGTGTTCGCCGTCAGCTGGCGGTGTTGAGAGCGGAGGAAAGGTGCATTTTAGAGGATCGTTGGTTAGTTGGGAGTTAGACATATGGGTAAGGGGAATGGAGGAAGGAAAGCGTACATGTGGGATAGTATCTGAGGTAGTAGGCGCATGCGTGGTGGATGTTTTTGATAATGGTTGCCAGGTTCCCTTTTGCTGGAGTGGCATCCAATCGTTGTAGGATTCAGTATGGTATTAGCTCAGAATTGCAGTCAAAGGTAACTACAGACTCCTCCATAGGCCCTGCCAGCAGCAGGGTGAACTAAGCAGTGGCAAGATCAGCCAACAAACTAATCTAGAACAAGCATAAGCATCCTTACAATCCCTGTTATAATGATGTTCTTCAGATCAACCTTGAAAAAACGCCACAGTGAATATAAAATGTTACCCTTGGTGACTGCCCTGTGGGTTTTGCTCCTTCCCTTTTGACATAATTCACGAGCAATCGGGAGCAATGACCTCTCACCCCGTGAGCCGCCACTTGGCATCCTAGGAGGGATCCAGACCCAACCACGTGCGACCCATGGTGTGCGACTCAATTCACAATGTGAACTCCTGGAGTAATTTTGGGTGATTGTGTTAGCTAGCTTACCAGACCTCATGGCCAGGCCCTCTAATAGTCATTAGCAATATCTTTGCCACATTGTCCTTTTCTGGAAAAGGGAGGGAGGGGCTTTGCGTTTGCCCTAATTCACACTTGACTTGCTGAGGGAGGCAAAGCATGCGACGCCTGTGTCCAAAACACAAATGTACCTCGCTCAGGTCTATCATGGGTGAGAGGATAAATCACGGACAATGTGCTCGTCTTGGAAACAAGACTACACTGAGCAGCACGGATTTAACACCCAGGCTCAGACCTGCACTTAAAGGATGGAGTCCGGCATGAAGCGTGATATAAGAAGCCAAATTATTTTTTCATTGTTTTGAATCCTGTCTCCGGCACTGGACCTAGAGCCCTGGGGGAGCATTCCACCTCAATGCAAAGCTGGCTCTGCCCCCAAACCCTCATTAAAAATAAAATGACAACTTAAATATTGTTTTAACCAGCTTTGGCAAAGCCATTGGTTTGGGGTCTTGGCCAGGTATGTGGTACGCATTTAACAGGCACTGCCACAATGGTTCCAAGTAGCCATAATATGGAAACAGCTGGTCTAGGAAAAACCTGGCCATATAAAAAGCAGTGACTGGCAAATGTCTATATTGAACCTATAAACAAGCCCAAGCTGTTGGCCATACCAATGCTTGTTTTTGATAGGACTTTAGCGCACAGCTAGTTCAAGCTATATCAAGAGATCCCAGAAGGACGTGCTTTGGACAGAGAGGAACAGGTAGTGGGTTGGAATGGCCAAAGAGATTAGCAAGCCCCTGGACAGTCAATAGGGGAGTGAATAACCAAACAACCACAACCTGTGTGTTCCTCTTTACATGTCATCTCCCCCTTCCTGCTGTACTCCAGTACAATAGTTTTGGCTCTTCGGTGGCTCTTAAGAGGTCACCTATTGGCCAAAATTAAAAAGGGGTGGAACGGATTCCATTGGACCTGGTAATGCACTCTAAGATGGCCACGGTAAAAAGACGGAAAGGAGAAAAAGATTTGAGAAGCGGGGTTAGTGAAAGCCAAAGATGCTGATTTAACACAACAAATCCCCTGAAATTCAGTGCATTAGGGAAGTCATGACCAGCTTAACTCAGTGCGCCCGGCCATGGCCAGTGGCTATAGCCAAAGTTTGTTTACACTGTACATGTTCTGCCAGTCTGCTTTTTTTGGACCAAATAGGTGGACACCGTCTTCGGCCGAGGCCACTATACATGTCTTTCGGGCCCATCATCCAGGGCCTTCAGCCATGCCCACTGTATATTTTAAAATACTACCGGGCCACTAGCCATGTACATGTTCCCCCAACATGTTTCTTTTGGGCTCACTAGGTGGCCACGCGCAAACTGTACATGTCTTTCAAGCCCTAGCCAGTAAGCACAGCCTTCATGCTCACGGGTCAGGGCCATATTGCACCCCTTCACATGTTGACACAATAGGTTACCCCACACCTCACTGTAAAGTCCATGTTTTTGTATTAATCTCATAAAAGAATAACCCTGAATATGGAAAATAACCTTGAATACGCGAAAACAGTTGAGCTCTGAACCCGGTCCCCAGCTGCTCCCAAACTCCCCAATTTCACATGGTGTCCCCTTTTCCCCACCCCACCTCTAGCCTGATGCCATTTCGTCCTTTTTCCTCCTCCAAATAGCATTTTTTCAACTTTTGTTTAGATAACCTCGAATATTGCCCTGAATATTCACAAATGTCTCTCTCATCAGTCCCAAAGAAATTGTGGTTTTTGCATTTCTGAAAAGATATTCTGCTGCAATGCACCATGGGAGATATACCTATAATTTTGGGAGAAGGGGGCACCTCGATCCAATATCTAAAAAACGACTTTAAACACAATAACCCCAGGGCCCCTGGAAATCGAGTCAAGTTGTTTTGTACCTGGTCCATTTGTTAAATTATCTATGTATCTCAATGCTGAGTTTAACTGTAGTCCAGCGAGTGCTGCACTATAATATAATATGAATATATATGTTTGCAAACAAAGGGGGGTGGGGAGCGCACTTTGGTTCCTAGCTCATTCAGCCTCCCACAGTCCAGATGATGTTCTCCTCCAAGCTCTTTCGTGCCTCTGGCACTCAACAGGGGAGCAGTCTGTTCAGGTTTTGCTGTTTGGTACAAGTTTGTACCTTCAGGGAATTCTGGTAGCTGCAGTCCATGAAGTGAGCCAGGAACCAACTATCCCTCCCATTGAACAATGTAAATCCCACATTGGGGGCCATGGGGGGAAAACTAACAGTGTGGCTTGTCAAAGTGGGGAATGAGTCACCCCGGTGCTGCCCCTCAGGCGTCCAGAGCTGTCAAATATTTCTGCAAACAAAGGGGGGTGAATTAGCCGAGAACCCTAATACGCCCCTCACCCCTTTTTGTTTGCACAAAAAAAAAAAAAAAATTATATATATATATATATATATATATATATATATATATATATACACACCATCGTCGAGGTTTTTCCTCTGTGCTACTGGGCGAGGGCTGGAGGTTTCCACATGGATTTTTAATTTTTGTATCATTAAAGAAGAATTTTAACCTGCATTTGGCTACAGTGAGTTTTCTGGGATAACGTAAGGATTGACTCCAATTTTAGCACACCACTCTGGGAGTGCGGCTCAAAACTGCACCGTGCAGACGGTGCGGAGGACTGTGGATATATATATATATATATATATATATATATATATATATATATACACACATATACACACACACATATATATATATATACACACACACACAACTTTTTTTGCACCCATATCCCAAATGCATTGCGAAAATAATTCAATATTTCTTTGTCAGTAAAAAATGATAGCTCGTCATCTAAGCAAGGGGCACATAGCAAGCTAACAGGCAGATGCAACACTTTTGTGTGTCACCCAAATGCATGCTGGTCTCGTTCTTCACAAAAGCATCTTCCTCCCCGCTCCTGCAAAACTGAAGAATGGATGTTTGACAGATGAATGCCTGAAGAACCATCTTTTATGATGCAAAGCACATGTCCCCAGAGTGAACATGAAGCTATGCCTCTCTCTGCTTTCAGGGGTGATGTAATGATATAGGCCATCCTTGAAGAAGGACCCTTTGAGTGACAGGCAGAAGGCAGTGCTCCCTGAAGCGGAAAAGGACCCTCCTGCATTGGCAGCTGTCTGCAAAGGGTCCATCAGAAATTCTTCCAGTAACTCATTCGATATTCTTTTGGGATATATCTTTTGTCAACCTATAGATTTTAATTCTGGAACCCCAATTTTTCCAGCGTTTAAAATAAACTCAAATTAAGCGAGCGTTGCACTATGATCCGGGGGCATGAGGTCACGCATTCAGAATACAGAGTCCCTCTAAAAGGTCATGAGCAATAATGAATAAACCAAATCACAAAAGGTTTGTCTTTCCGCCGCTCTGCCCGTGTAGGCGTGGCAATGGGTGTCCGCGCATAAGGGAAAGCCCGAGCCCATCCACAGCCCGATCCCATTTCCAGGTCCAGCACTACGGTGACTGCCTTGTTCGAACGGTGACATCAGCATCTTCCTCCATTCAATTTGAGAAGATCGAGAAATTACTTGGGATAAGGGATGCCGCAACACCCTCGGTTGGTGCATAGAACAAGCCAAAGAGCGTCCAGTCTAGACATGATCTGAGTTGAACTGAGGATCCATGCTAGAGTCCACCTACAGTGCGCAGCCCTTGTAGCTACTATGCAGACTACATTCATTAGTCCGCCAACGGCACATTCGTCCCCAATAGCATGAGCATTCATCATCTCAGTGGTGGGAGGTGGTGACTCAGCACAGCAGAGAGTTTTAAAATACAATACATTACCTGCTGGCCCAGAGAGGCCTTGAGATCCTCCTTCCGCGAGTTGGGTCACCTATAGGTCATTAACAGTCAATATTTGAGGAGTGAAGTTACTATTGTGCACCATGCAAAATGTGAAGGGAGGGAGGAGCATTTTCTAATTGATATGAAAATAAAATAGTAATACTGAACGGAAGGGGTGTGTGTCTGTGTCTGTGTGTGTCTGTCTGTCCGCGTGCGCCCGCATCCGCCCACGCTCAACACATCATTTCTATGAAATGATGTATCATGCTCTTCAAATGAGAACACAGGAAGCTCACTTAAATCACTAGTTCAAAAAGAAGGAAGAAGAAAAGCCATTTTATGTGCGACTATTTTCACATCAGAGAAAGACTTCTGTCCAAAAGATGTATGAGCAGACAGTAGAAGAACAGCGTTTGAGTCTAAATGTGGGTGTGGCTTAGTATCTAAGATGGTAAACATAGGAGCCCATGAAATGGGATATTTCAAAGCAGATGTTGGAACAAAACATTATTTGTGTCAGAGGTGCTGCGGTTTCGAAATGTGGTGCTAGGGGGACCTGCACGCATCACCCTGAATACCTGAACGGACAAAGAAGGAACACATGTAAACACGTGGTGTAGGAAATAAGGAAAACATATTGCATCACTCTCCCAGAGGCCGCCCTCGACCAAATGGATTTCCCTCCCTAGCTGAGTTAAAATTGATAGTTTCCTGACTACCATAAAGTTGTTGATGTTTTCTCGGGCAAGACCTAGCTATCCACTTGACACTTCACAAGAATTTGTATTCATTTATTTATTGGGCATTTATAAAGGCACCTATACATCAAACGGTGTTTCAAGGCGCCACAAGACAAAAAAGGGGGGTGGTAATAGGGGAGAAAACAACAATAATGGTCCTACTAGGCCTTGTGTCATCAGGATCGTGCATGTGCATTAACAAGAAGTGCAAGGGTGGAGGGAGAGCGGAGGAAGAGGGGAAGAGGTCCCCTGGGGCAAAGGCAAGTGCTAAGGGGAATTTAACAGAAAAGAGTCCCAACAGGAAAACCACGAAGTTGCTAACAGTGGGTTAAGTCTCTGTGTGTGTAAAAGAAAACTGAGTACTATGTTTTTATTATTTTGCACATATTGTAAGTCCTTATATTTGTTCTCTATTTGGTTAGAGCAAAAACACACTGCACTAAATCCTCAAAGATGTGTTTAGACTTCACATTTATTGAGTAAAATTTAAAGTAGACAAAAAAACATATCAGGAACTACTGCACCCATAAATGAAAAAGGAAAAAAGCATGCCGATGTGTCAAAAGAAACACACTGACTTACAGGTTTGAATATTTAAACAACAGTACATGAAAAAAGATTTGACATCACATCCTATGAGCTGTGCATTAACCATAACCACATGCAAGACCAGCATGAATCACGTTATTAGATCATGTCAGTAGCATAGTACACACAATCAGTTGCCCATCAAGACTTGAAATATAGGCCTTTATCATATTATACTTTGAGTACTACACACAGGACAACCAAAGCAATTGTGTGTATAAAGTTTATTGTTGGTTAGGTAAATCAGGGGTCTACGTAGGACACTTGTGCAAATCCAATGTAGCGCACTTTTCTTGCGTGTGCCAATCAGGACGCAAGGGTAATTAGGTTTTGGCGGTTAAGTGATGTGTCCGCCTTCCTCAGGACCAAAAGGGTGGAATTTTTATGGTGACCCCCTGAGGAGAAAGTGTAAAGAAGAGAAAATGTAAAGAGCCAAATGTTAGGTAGTGTTTTACCATACATCAGGATTGAGTTGCAGGTCAACAACGTAAATGCAATAAAAATGCCCTTGTGGGGCATGGTGCTATGTGTGCTTAAGTGGGGCAAGTAGATACTTAAAAATCATAACAAGGAGGGTTCTGGGAGTCTCTCTGCCGGCACAAACACAGTCCATTGACCTGTTCTTGGGTGGATGGTCCCCGGGAGAGTCTCAACCAAGTCTTTAGCTCACTGTCCCTTTCACACATGAGAAATATCCCTGCATATCAGTCTTAGTCCTGCCCAGGGGCTGTCCAGCCCCGAAATGCTAGGCAATTCTCCTCTGAACAAGAGTAACAAAAGCAACCCCAGACACTTGTTTCGGCCTAGACGGTCCTCATCAGTGAGGTGGAGCTGTGCCTCTCTAAGACCAGTGAGCAAGGGGTCCACATCTGTATTCCCCTGGTAACTTAGGATGAGACCCAAAGTTACTTAATATGCATAACAAAGAGGGTTCTGGGAGTCTCTCTACTGGCACGATCACGCCCCATTGACCTGTTCTTAGGTGGATGGCCCCCGGGAGAGTCTCAACCAAGTCTTTAGCTCACTGTCCCTTTCACAAGGGTATCACAGAGCCAATTTATAAGGGTGGTATGATTGACCATGTCAAAGGCAGTGGAAAGATCGAGAAGGATCATAACGGAGGAAGAGTTGGAATCGAGATTTGAGAGCAAGTCTTAAAGGGTGTTCAGGACAGCAGTTTCCTTTTTCTGGCTGCTCCGAAGCCAGACTGGTAGTTGTGGCGCCAACCAACAGATTCAGTATGGTGGATCAGTTGGGAGATGACCAACTTCTCCAAGAGTTTGCCCAGGAAGGGGGTAATGGATTTAGGGTGGTAGTTAGTCAGGCAGGAAGGAAGGGCAGCAGAAAGCTTTTTAAGGAGAGGGTGCAACACTGAGTGCTTGAGGGGTAAAGGGAAGGAGCCAGTGGCAAAGCACTGATTTCAGAAATCAGCCAAGGCTGGAGCAAGGGAGGCAAAGTTGTCCTTGATAGTTCTGGAGGAGCAGGGGAGCACCTGTTTGGAGGAGACTTTCATAGAGAGGACTTGGTTAGAGACCTCATCTGGTACTATGGGAGTGAAGGCGGAGAGTAGGAGGGAAGGGGAGAGGGGGGCCAAGTGAGGCCTGAGAGTGGGTGAGGGAGGAGGAAGGAGAGGAGAGTGAGGACAGGATGTCCTGGGTTTTGGTAGTGAAGAGGGAGGCCATTGCAGTGCAGAGAGCCTGTGATGGCACAGGAGAAGTGGAGACAGCAGTAGTTTTGGTGAGTTTCTTGAAAATTTTGAACAGTTCAGCCGTGTTGTTGGCGACGCTGGAGATACGGGCTTGGATATGGGCCCTCTTCTTTATGTGGATGGAGAGTCTGTATTCCCTTTGGAGCAGGCAGCAGGCCAGTTTGTCAGTGGATGTGCTTAAAGCCGGCCACTTCCATTCAGCAACTCTGCATTTGCGTTTCAGAGAGGCCAGGTCGGAATCATACCAGGAGTTGAGCTTGGAGGCAGGCTTCACGTGGATCCTCATGACAGGGGAAGGATGTCCAGGGTGTTTGAAATGGAGAGGTGAAGGTTAACAAGGTGTGTCAGTGTGAGAGTCAGTGGCTCGTGTGGGAGGGGGAGGGAGAATGAAAGTGGTGGTAAAGGCAGTAACTGACACTCGTTTCATCGGTCAAATGATGGAGAAGGAGACTGGCAGTGTGGGCAGAGGCTTAGCCGAGGGGCACAAGAGATCCAGATGAGAGGACAGGAGAGCATGTTCAGACCAGGAGAGAGGTGTAATGAGAGGGTTGGACATGGGGATGTCTGCTGAGATGAGAGCATCCAATGTGTGTCTGGCTGAATGGGTGGGACCAGAGGGTAGAATGGTGAGGGAAAGAGTCGTAGAGGCTGCGTAAGAGTCCAGTGGCAGCATCAGAAGAGTCAAGTTAAATATTGAAGTCTCTAAGGAGGAGAAACTTGGAGGGCGAGGCGAGGAGAGGCGAGGTCAGACCATTCCATAATTAAGTGGGGACTGGAACAGGGGTCCTGTAGATGGTGGCGAGAGTCAGCAAGAGGATAGGAGCGACACCAAGACTGCAGAGGAGGTATTCAAAAGAAGAGTAGGACTGAGTGGGTACGATAGTAGCAGGGACCCATTCAGGGAAGATCAGGCCCACCACACCTCCAATCCGGTTAGGCCTGGTCTTAGAGAGGTTTGTGTAGCCCTCAGGGAACAGTGTGTCAAAAACAGTGACGGAGCTGGCAGTGAACCATGTCTCAGTGAGAACGAGGACATCAAGGTCAAAGTCTTCAAGGAGGTGACAGATGTCAGAGGAGTGTTTAATGGCATAGTGAGAGTGGAGGGTAGCCAAATAAACTGGTTGCCACCTTTGAAGTTCTTCTGGGGAGGGGTACAGGGATGTGGTGCACCCGGCGTTGGTGGTGAAGGGACCAGGCGGGGTGGCAGAAGGAGGAGAAGGGAGGAAGTTGATGAAAGATGGAAGATGCCTATCACAAAGGAGGAGGTAGGGCTGAGAGCTCTGTGCCATGACATTGCCATTCTGGTATATATTCATGATGCACCTAGAGGATGGGAATTGTGCTAAGAGTACTTCTCATCTGGTACCACCATTAATTAGCAAAGAAGAGAAAGGGAAGAGGACTGAGACCATTGGAGAGTCCACAGGTCCGGAGAAGGAGCGACAAAGAGAATGCCAGTCTCTGTCTGCCTGGAAGAAGAGTTGACGTAGGTGTCAGAGATGGGCAGGCTTGGGTTGGAGACCAGGAGATCTTTCTTGAAATGTTTCCTTCTAGACTTCGAAAGAGAGGCAAGTTAGGTGACAGTAGCAGTTAGAGTAAATAGGGGAGATGGAGAGCACCACGGAGAGAGAGGGCAGAGAGAGGGGCACTATGCACAATGAACTCACCATGCAGACTAGCAGCAAGACAGGCGGAGACGAATCGGGTGCATCACATCACACAGGTCAGCGAACGGGGTATTTCGCTGCTCCAGCAGCAGAGGAGGGAGGAAAGCGACTAAGGAGGGATAAGCACTTCTCCGGAATACGAGGAAAGCCTTAAAAACACCAGCCAGAAGGCACTTTGTGTGATTGCTTTATTATGGCGAATTACTTGAAGCTCAAGGGGCTGCGATGAGTGGAACTGAGCCAAGATGGTGAGTGGGCATATGCAGATTTACAGATCCATGTTCCTCGGTTGCTGGTTGGAGATCCACGTCCCGAGGTACTTGCTTCAGTACTGCTGCTGTCAACGTAGCAGATTTCACCAGCTGTAACAAGTCTCTAATAAAGAAGGCTGACTTCTTCGCATTTGCTGACTTTGTCATGGAGTGCCGTCTGCTGAAAATACTATTTGCAATTATGGGGCCAGGATTTGGGGAGGCAAGGGTGGGCAGGTGCTTCTGTATGGTCGAGGGAGCCTGAAGCTATCCACACACCCTTGTTACCTTCCCCGATGCACCCACTTCAGGTTGTCACCCAGATCACCATGTGCACAGGAACCACGCTTCCTAAGGTCACCCCCTCCTCACCTGGGTCACTTAGATCCAGGACTTGGCGAGGGTAACAGGTTTTGTGAGGCCCAGCACCCATGGGCCTAATCAGCGATGACGTCTCTCCTGGTCACCTCTGGTGACGGGACCATTACTCGGCTCTCAAATCCAGTTGGTGCCGCAGGGAATAAGACTCCTTCAATGCAGCTTCCTTTGCCAGCGCCGACTGAGACTGCTGCAATTACAGAGTGAGGCGATCCACCTCCCATTTCCACAGCAGGGAGGCCCACATCGGGTCGAGGCAAGAGAGGGGACCAAAGCTTGCTGCTCGTTGCAAACCTTTCCCCAGTTCTCCGCAGAGTGCCGCCAGGAATTTCCTGCAGCTTGTAGAGGTCCAACCTACACAGTCCTCAGGCAGACAGCTACCCATGTTGTGGCATGCCATTTCAGGAAGTATGTGGATGCGTTACTCCCCTTCAATGATGGGATCACCACACACCTAACTGGCCTCAGCAGTGCACTAGGCATCACTGGCATGCTTTAACATACAGAAGGTGTGGGGTGATCAGATGCATGATCCTGGTCGGTTCTCAAAGCAAATATATCCTAGTCAGATGGCACAAGGGTTAAGAGTAGATGGCGCATTACTTGATCACCCAATATCTAGCAAGGTTCTCTTCCTGCTGGTCAAAGGTAGCAACATCTTGAGCACAAGGAAGCTCGCCTTCGTCTCCCCCACGTTTATGAGAGATCCATCTACATAGGTGCAAAAGATGTGGATATGGGCAGATCCCAGTGTTATTGCTCAGACATTCTGGATGCAACGGAAAACATTAATACTTCGGATTCGTCCATGGTCTACCAGTCCAGGCATTAGAGCATCATGAGAAACTGGAACCAAAAATCCATAATATCCTTTCCCTGATCCGAAATTAACCTAAACAAATGTACAGGTCTATATGATATGATATTTGATATGATATGGAATTTATAACGTGCCTATATACAAGTGTTTCAAGGTGCGACGCAGTAAGGGTGGGGAACAGAGGGAAGACAGGCAGCAATCCTACTGGTCCAAGTGTCATTCAGATCGTGCAAGTGCAGGGGAAGAGGAAAAGTGCAGAGTGGGAGGGGGGTGGTTCACAGTGCAGTGCATGGGGCAATAGAATAAATAAAACAATAAGAGAAGTAGGGCCAGCTGGTGACCAGTGCAAGGGTAAGTGCAGACATCAGGTGTCAAGTGCTGGTGGGGGACTGTAGGAATACAGAACACAGTCCTTAAGTGTGGGGGTTGCCAGGGAGGCACTGCAGGTGTGTAACTGGCAGGTGGGGCCGGGGGGCACCTGGGCCCGCGATCAGAGGGCAGCCTGGTATCCAGTCCAGTTTCAGCCGGGAATTCAGCAGGGGAGAGGACGAGAGAAAGCAGGAGCAAAGAGGAAGGTTTTGAGGTGCTTCCGGAACTGGAGATGGTTCCCCCCAAGTTTCAGGGAGGCAGGGAGGCTGTTCCAGATGGAGGCCCCAGCCGAAGAAAGATCTATCACCAACTCTTTGCTTGGAGAAGTGACTGACCCTGAGGGAGTTGGAGGCGGATGAGCAAAGAGTTTCGAGAAGGAAAATATTTAGGAAGAGAGTTGAAGGTATTGAGGCCCCAGGCCCCAGAAGGCCTTGTGGACAATGTAGAGTGTTTTGAACTTAATAGTTGCAGCCACTGGGAGCCAGTTCAGCGATTTCAGTCCTGGAGAGATACGATCCATGCGCTTGAGGCCAAGGACAAGTCTCGCATTCCTGTTCTGGATGCGTTGCAGAGGGCAGAGAGTAGAAGCAGGCAGATTTAGAAAGAGGCTGTTGCAATATTCGAGCCTAGAGAGAACCAGGGCTCTGGAGACAGTGAGTTTCTGGGGGAAGGCGAGGAAAGGAAGAATATCCCTGAGGAGCTGCAGCTGGTAGTGTGACTTCTTAGAGACGTCTGAGATGTGAGGAGAGAAGGAGAGTGTGGAGTCGAAGATGACCCCGAGATTTCTAGCCTCGCAGGTGGCAGCAGGAAGAGGACCAAGAGAGGCCAGCCACAGAGTGACAGGAATGGAGCGAGCGGGTGTGTAGATGAGGAGAATCTTAGTCTTACTGGCATTAAGGCAGAGATTATTGGTGGCACACCACTCCTGAATAGCAGACACAGTCAGAGATGAGAGACAGAAAATTAGCTGAGTGTCATCCGCATAGCACTGAAAGTTTGGGCAGAGAGCGGCAATGCAGTGGCAAGAAGTGCCAGGTATTGGTTGAACAGCCAGGGAGAGAAGTTAGACCCCTGGTGGACACCACAGGAAGAGATATAGATAGAGGAGAAGAAAGTCACAAGTTGGACATCGGATGGTCGATCAGAGTGGAAAGAAGTCAGCCACCCCAGGGCCTGACCGGTGATACCCAGGTTATCACGGAGACGGTTGTGCAGGATGGCACGGTTGACTATGTCAAAGGCAGAAGAGAGATCACGTAAGATGAGGACAGATGGGGTGTTGGAATCAAGGCTTGAGAGCAGGTCTTCAAAGGTGTTCAGGAGAGCAGTTTCCATGCTTCTGGCAGCTCTGAAGCCAGACTGATGGTCATGAAAACAATCAACATATTCAGTGTGAAGATTAAGGTGGGAGATGGTCAGCTTTTCCAGGAGTTTACCCAGGAAGGAAGTGATGGAGATTGGGTGATAGATAGCCGGGCAGGACGGGTCGGCTAAGAAGAGGGTGCACATGGGAGTGCTTCAGGGGAGGTGGGAAGAGTAGTGGTTGCAGAAGTCAGCCAGAGCAGGAGCTGTGGAGTCAATGTGGCCCTTGATGGATTTGGAGGAACGGGGGTGAACCTGTTTTGATGAGACTTTCAAAGATCAGACTTGTCTAGAAACCTTGTCTGGGGAGAACAGGGTAAAGGCAGAGAAGGAGGGAGGAGAGGTGGCCGAAGAAGGGCCAAAGGAAGAGCAGGGAGCAGAGGGGGGTAGGGGAAGAGGAAGATCGAGAGGACAGGATGTCCTGAATTTTAGAGATGAAATGAGAAGCCAGAGCTGTGCAGGGGGCCTGGGAAGGGACAGGAGAGGTAGAGACTGCCGCAGGATTGGCCAGTTCCTTGCAGATTTTAAAGAGTTTGGCCGAGTGGGTAGATGCCGCAGAGATGCGGGCTTGGGTGTGAGCACTCTTCTAAGTGCAAATAGAGAGCCGGTATTGCCTTTGGAGCAGGTGGCAGGCCAGTTTGTCAGAAAATATACCAGAAGCACGCCATTTCCGCTCAGCCACCCTACACTTGCATTTGAGGGTGGCGAGGTCCGAGTCGTACCAGGGATCCTCATGACAGGGTCAAGAACATCAAGAGTATCAGATATAGCAGAGTGGAGCATGGAAGGGGCTGTGTCAGAGTGTGAGTCAGCCAGAGGGGGAGGAGGAGGTGAGAAAGTGGCAGTGAAAGCCTCAATTGACACATGCTTCATGGGTCGGAAAACCGAGAAGGTGGGTGGCAGTGCTGGAATTGGCTTAGCCTGGGGGAAGAGAGGGTGAGCTGGGAGGAAAGGAGAAAGGAGTGGTGAGGGAGATAGAAGACCAAGTTACTTTCTTACCTGGTAACGTTCTTTCGACGGGATGTTCCTCCGACATATTCCTTATCTTTGATATACGTTTCCAGCTTGCTGGCCTCGGAAATTTTTTCTCTGTAGAGGGCGCTGCGCATCGACGTCCGCCGAGTCGATGTCCCTCGACAGCCACTGTATCGGCGCCGACGTCACCATGCCCATAAATAGACACGCACTGCGTCCGTTGCTCAGTTCCGTTTTGTAGTGTAAGAAAGACATGCCTGAATTGGTTAGTAAGCTTGAAGGAGCGAAAGCTGCAACCACAAGGGAAGTTATCACTCCGGGGATGGATGGGAGGGGCGATAAGGAATACGTCGGAGGAACATCCCATCGAAAGAACGTTACCAGGTAAGAAAGTAACTTGTTCTTCGAAGGGATTGTGTCCTCCGACGTATTCCTTATCTTTGATAGACTCCCATAGCAGTGGTATGTAATTGGAGGAGGGAGTGATAGTGTTATATATCCCTTTAGGGATGCACCGAGTGTAATATGTCTTTGCCAAATCTGGTCTCTTGAGCAGTGGAGGAATCCAGGTTGTAAAATTTTGTGAATGTATGTGCGGATGACCATGTGGCATCCACACATATGTCCCGGACCGGTACCCCTCTCTGGAGAGCCGAAAAAGCTGCGATACCCCTGGTTGAATGAGCCCTGAGGTTTTGGGGTGGCTCTTTCCCTGCTACTCTATAACATTCCAGGATTGCCAAGATAATCCACCTGGAGATGGTTTGTTTTGTTATGGGTAGTCCCAACTTGTGACCTGAGTATCCTACAAACAGCTGGTCTGCTTGCCTGATTCTAGCCATTCTGCTGATGTAAAAGCTGAGAACTCGCCTAGGGTCCAGCCTGTGTAGCCTTTCCTCCCCTTTCCCCGGATGGGGAGGAGGGTAGAATGAAGGCAAGGTAATTTTCTGAGTAATATGGAATTCAGAAACTACCTTTGGGAGAAAATTAGGCTTCACCTGGAGGACAACCTTGTCCTTGTGGAAGATTGTACGTGGGGGTTTAGAGGAGAGAGCTTGAAGCTCACTCACCCTTCTAGCCGATGTTAGTGCTACAAGTAGGACAGTTTTAAGTGTGAGAAATCTTAATGCGCAAGAGTGAAGTGGCTCGAATGGAGTGCCCATTAAGGAGTTTAAGACTAAATTTAAGTCCCATAATGGAACCTGGAATGGTTTTGGAGGGTAAACATTAGTCAGACCCTTGAGAAATTGTACCACTAGAGGAATTTTGAAATACGATGGTTCCTCCGCAGTGCGCTTGAAGATAGAAAGCGCTGCGAGATAGCCTTTTACAGTGCCAACTTGAAGTCCTCAGTTTGCCAAGTAGAGTAGAAATTATAGCACCATTGGTGTACCGCATGAAAAAGGGTCGATATTCTCTTCCCTACACCAGCTGCAAAACTTGTTCCAACGGCAGCGGTATAAATACTTTGTTGCTGGTCTTCTGGCCGAAAGCAACACCTCCATGACGTCATCAGAGAGATCCCAATCCTTGTACCTCAACCTTTCAGAAGTCAAGCGTGAAGGTTGAGGGTTCTGATGTCTGGATGGAGAACCTGACCCCCCTTCTGCGAGAGAAGATTCTCTTTGAGTGGAAGACGGATTGGAGGACAGATGGACATATCTAGAAGGTCCGGGTACCACGTTCTCCTGGCCCAGTCCGGGGCAATTAGGATCATGGTTTTCCGGAATCTTCTCAACCTCCTGATCATTTGAGGAATAACAGGGACTGGTGGAAACGCGTAGAGGAGTGGAAACTCCCAGTCCACTACGAACGCATCTCCCAGAGCTCCTCTCGGGGGAAATTCCCTTGAACAGAACAGATCGCACTTCCTGTTGGTGCTTGTGGCGAACAGATCCACCTGAGGGGTTCCCCAAAGGGCGAAGATCTCTTGAAGGACTTCCTGAGCTAACTCCCATTCGTGGGAGACTGTGCTCTGCCTGCTCAGAGCGTCCGCTGTCAAATTATTCTCTCCAGCTAGATGGACTGCCGATAGAGAGATTCCTTCCCGAATTGCACAAAACCAGAGCTGCATTGCCTCTCTGCACAGTGGTAGTGAACCTACGCCTCCTCTTTTGTTGAGGTAGTGCATGGCCACCTTGTTGTCCATCATTATCAGGACATTTCTCCCCTGTACTGATGGCAGGAAAGCTTTCAGCGCTAGTTTGATCGCTCTCAGCTCTAATAGGTTGATATGTAGTCTGGACTCCGATGGAGACCAACGACCGCTGATGGTCAAGTCGTTGGTATGGGCTCACCACCCTGTGAGCGAGGCGTCTGACTACTGTTATCTCCGGCCATGGTTGCCAAAACAGTTCTCCTTTCAAGATGTTCTCTGAATAGGCCCACCACTGAAGGTCGTGGGCTACCTTGTCCGGAATCCGGAGGTGGTCTGACATTCTCCCTGAGAATTGTGACCACTGACTTCTCAGTGCCCACTGAAGAGATCTCATTCTCAGGCGAGCCTCTGGCACAAGGAAGATGCAGGATGCCATGAGGCCTAGCAACCTCAAAAAGTCGAAGGCTGGGAGACGTTGGGCATTTTGAAACTTGGTGACCATCTGTAGAATATCTTGAGCCCTCACCTCTGGTGGCGAGGATTTTCCCAGGGAAGTGTCCAGGACCACTCCAATGAACTGGAGTCTCTGAGATGGTATCATCTGTGACTTCTTTAAATTGAGAGAGAAGCCCAGTCTGTGAAGGAAGAGGCAGACATAATCTAGCTGGGTCCGGGCCTGTTCCGAAGATACAGCCCTGATCAGCCAATCGTCCAGGTAGGGATAGACGTGGATCCCTTCCCTCCTTAGACTCGCCGCCACTACTGACATCAGCTTGGTGAAGACCCTCGGGGCGGAGGTCAGCCCAAATGGCAGAACTCGAAATTGATAACGAGAGTTGCCAATTGCGAACCTCCGGTATTTCCTGTGCTTCAGATGGATTGGCACATGGAAATAAGCATCCTGAAGGTCCAGAGATACCAGCCAGTCCTGGAGCTGGAGGGCCTGAAGGATCTGAGAGAGAGTTACCATCTTGAACTTGTCCTTCCTGAGGAACTTGTTCAATTCTCTTAAGTCCAGGATGGGTCTCAGTCCTCCGTCCTTCTTTGGTATGAGAAAGTAGGGGGAGTACCAGCCCTTGTTCCTGTCCGTTACAGGTACCGGTTCTATGGCACCTTTCTCTAGCAGGTCCATAATTTCCTGCAAGAGGAGCGGATCTGGAACTTTTCTGGAGCTGTTCCCTGGTGGATTACTCTGAGGGATGTGTAGAAAGGGTAGGCAGTAACCTTGGGCAACTGTCTCCAACGCCCAAGCATCTGACGTTATAGCCTGCCATTCCGTCAGATGGTGAGTTAACCTGCCCCCTACAGGTTTCTTGTGTGAAAAGGCCTCAGAGTGGTTTGGGGGCGGTTGTTGCAGATGCCGAGGGTAAAGAGGCACCTGCTGCTGCTGCGGTCTTAGTACCTTTGACCCGTCCACCTCGGGTGGATCTTCTTTGGCCCCTTTGAGACTGCTGTCCTCTGCCTTTTCCGAATGCAGAATAATAGCGAAAGGTCTTTCCTCTCCCAGAGGTTCCTGAGGGGCGAAAAGGAGTTTGGCGGATAGCAGCTCCTAAGGATTTTGCTGCTGCTTTAGAAGTCTGTAACTTTTCCAGACTGTCATCAGCCTTTTTTCCGAATAACGAAGAGTCGTCAAAGGGCATATTCAAAAGTCTAGCCTGTACATCTGGAGCAAAGCCAGACTTTCGCAACCACGCATGCCTGCGGATTGTTGTACTAGCCGCCATGGCCCTGCTGATACTGTCAGCGGAATCGATGCCAGTTTGAAGAGACTCGCACATGGCATCTTTGCCATCTTGAATGATGTTAAGGAAGGCTTCCTTCTCCTCTCCATCGGGTATGCAGTCAGCCGCTGATGAAGCACACTCCCATAATGTGTGACTGAACCTGGCGAGCGTACAGGTGGCGTTGATGGACTTCAACGGCATACTACAGGAAGAGAAGACTTTCTTTGCCATAGAGTCGTACCTCTTGTCATCCCTGTCCTGTGGGACAGTAGGGTAAACAGTCCTACTGCTGGATGAAGTTGCCGCTTGAACCACCAGGCTCTCTGGGGTCGGGTGTTTTGACAGGTATTCAGGGTCAGCAGCCGCTACCCTATACTTTGTCGACAGTCTTTTATTGACTGCTGGGATGACTTCGGGAGTCTCCCAATTGGAAGCAATTTTTCTTTGTAGGGCTGCATGGAAGGGGACCACCGGGTCCTCCTGTGGGCCTTTGTCCAATATATCCGTTAGATCATCCTGTTGGAAAACAGGTGAAGGCGCAGACCAACCCATAAACTCAATTATTCTTGCCATCAGGGTTCTATATGGTGTTTCTGCATGTTCCCCTGGGTCTGGCTTTACAAATTCCACTTCTGGGGAAGTGTCAAGTCCACTGGCCTCATGAAGCGAGTCCTGTAGTTCCTTCAGCCTCCTTTCTTCAGAGGTGAAATCCTCTGCAGCAGGCAGTGAGGATCTCTGTAAACCAAAAGTTTCTTGGTCAGAGTCTTCTCTTTCTTCATAAATTGAAGAAAGACCAGGGTATTCTCTCTGAAATGGAGTAAAGCCCATCTCTAGGGCTGAAGGGGCCAAACTCGTCGTTATCGGACGAGAAAATGTTGACGCCAATGTAACCGGCCTCGAAGGCGCCGAAAATGGTGTCGAAAAAACTGGAAGGGGCCTCAAAGAATTCGAGAGGATCGGATCCTACTCGAGGGCATCGACGACGGTCTCGGCGTCGTGCCAGAGGCCCTTGAAAACACTGTTGGCTGTGGAGCCTTGGTCCTCTCTTTCATCGACGTCAGCGTCGACGATGGCGTCGAGTCGATCAACCGATGCGGCGAGGAATCCTTCGACAACGGCGTCAATGGCGCCGACCCGTGCGTCGAGGGAATCTTCGACGACGGCGTCGAAGGAACCCTCGACGACGAAGACGGTGCCTTCTTACCCGATGGCTCATGGCGCTCTCGGGTAGAATGTTTCGCCGGGTGCTGCGACTCGCAGCGTTTTGATTTTTTGGGTTTTTCACCCAGGGTATCACCCTCAGCTGTCTTCGAGGGGGTCGAGGCCACGTTCTCGAAGACGCTTAACATTTTCTTACTGAATTCCTCCCACTTGGTTTGAGAACTGCGTTTGGTGGGACAGGAAACTCTTTCTAGGGACACCGAAGACGACAAGGAATGGGACCTTCGACGTCTCTTTTTTGAGTGTCTAGATCTCGACGAATGGTGGGAGCTGCTTCGAGATCTAGAATGGGAGTGTTTTCGACGGCGAGGAGACGAATGCCTCGACCGACGAAACCTTCGAGGAGGTTTTGGCTGACTTACCTCTCTCAAGGTTCCCCTTTCGCTCCTTCAGGGCTTTCGCCGTAATGGACATACAGTCCTCACACTCCGAACAATGGTACTCGGACCCAAAGCACCATAAACAGACCCTGTGTGGATCCGTTATTGACATTTTTTTACCGCAGTCTCGACATTTCTTGAAGCCGGATTGCAGCGTCGTCGGTTCTGATGAAGAAGCCATCGAGAACGATAAGGAATATTCGTCGAATTAGATTTAGATAAACTGATGGAACGTCGTTGCTCAGTTCAAAGGCCCCACGAAGCGCAGAAAAACGGAACTGAGCAATGGACGCAGCGCGTGTCTATTTATGGGCATGGTGACGTCGACGCTGATACGGTGGCCGTCGAGGGACATCGACTCGGCGGACGTCGACACGCAGCGCCCTCTACAGAGAAAAAATGTCCGAGGCCAGCAAGCTGGAAACGTATATCAAAGATAAGGAATACGTCGGAGGACACAATCCCTTCGAAAGGGGAAGATCTGAGGAAATCAGAACATCCAGAGTGTGCCCTGCAGAGTGAGTCGGCCAGAGGGGAGAATAGAGAGTGAGATAGTCGCAGAGGTCACAAAAGAGTCCATTGGAAGGACAGGAAGCATCCAGGTGGATGTTAAAGTATCCAAGAAGGAGGAGTGTCTTGCTCACAAGACAGATTAACCATTCAAACACAAACATATAAGGATGACAGCACATGTCAGCCCAGAGACAAGTATTGCAGAAACTCAAGTTGGGTCCCTTTGGAGCAGAGGGAAGGACCTGCCTGAGATGGAGATCATGTGGGAAGAAGGAATGCACATGCAGGGTTGCACATGCACCTCCAGATTTATTAGCAAAACACTCCAGTCCCTCCCCATGTAACTATGGAATGCTGTATATGTAAGCAGAGAGTGCAAGAAATGATGGGGGGGGGGCAATAAGGAAACCCACAAGAGAGAAGAGTAGAGCAAAAAAACAGAGGGAGTAGAAACGGTTTGCTATAAACCTGGACCAAGGGCATCATTAAGAGGGAAAGCATATGGGAAAAGAACCAAGGGCATCAACAGACAACAAGAAGAGGGGGAGAAACAGCTGGCAGAGTAGGGGGGGAAACAGCTGGCAAAACGGCTCTCAGATGGGAGATGCACTACATTTTTCAAAAACAGCAGCCATTTCAGAAACCAGACTGTGAAAGGCAGACCAAGAATGGAGGGCAAAACACAGGGGAGTCGAGTCCTCTCAGATTCATCATCGCTGAGGCCTTTCCGGCAGGGAATGTCCACAGATCCCCGGAGGCACATGCAATGACAGCTTGAAGGAGCCAGAGAAAGGTCTGGGCTATTCATCTGGCAGACTTGTCAAAGTAGGACTTATCATTTCCAAAATGAGTAATAAACACCTCTAATTGCATAATTAGACGCATAAAGCTTCCCAATCAAAATGAAAAGCCAGGCCGATAAAGGAGCCGTAAAATTAAAATGAAATTTGTAAACTATACGCAGCTCAATTAGGGAATTCTCCGGATGAAAGAACAGGAAGAAATGGTACTGACAGACGTGGCACTGCTCTACAACGAGGAAGCGCTCAGACCAAAGATAAACATCAGGCCAGGACAATGAGAACGTAGAGAGCTTATGTCTACTACATCTGCCATCAAAGAGAACCAAACTGCATAAAAGATATAAGACAGGGAGCAGCACCTTTGATCCAATCACAAGCGAACCCACCACTGATCCAAAGGCAGTCGACTATAGCGTAGATTAACAAGCAAAGATATCCTACCTCACCGTGGACCCAAAGCCAGACGATAACAAGATGGAACAAAAGCTATGTTCCTCATACATCCACAGCAAAAGGGATCCGACCCCACCAAGGATCCGCAGCTAAAGACAGCCGACACCACTACGGATCACTGCAACAGACAGCTAGCCACACTATGAACACACAGCGAACGACAGCGCACCACAACATAGATGCACATTCATAGGTAGCTGACCACACCAAGGATCAACAGGCAAAGACTGATGTTCACATCAGGCAACCACCTCCACAGACACCTAAACACCTCCTATGGATACAAAGCCAGCGACAGCTTAAATAACCATGAATCCAGAGGCAATGACAGCTGGAACCACTATAGAAAAATGGCAACGACCTACCAACTTTCCCTAAAAATGATAATTGACCCAACCACCAGAGAGCACAATTGTGAGGGAGCCCCACCATTACTCAATAGCCAGGATAGTTGGCCTATCCATGGATACAAAGACAGCATCCCACCACAGATCGACTGCCAAAGACAATCTATCACAGCACGTAGCCCAAGACTGTGAAACCCATCATGAATGCACAAAGACAACCAAGCATATCATGGAGGGGGAAAAAAGCCAACCCTCCACGGATTTCAGCTGCCCCATTATGAGCTTAAAGGACAGGGTGCCCCTACCGTGGAGATAGTTCCCTTGTGCTCACAAATAAATCTATCTTCAACATGTGCTCAGCACATACTTGGTCCCATAGGTGATGGACCTACTGCCACCCCTGCTCATGTTATGTGTTTGGCCTATAGGAAAGACACTTTCACAACAAAATGAGATGAGTCCATCCAGATTCATTAGGAACAAACTTTTTGTTAAATATTCTTTAACACGAGAATATAAACTACAATACTCTGTCGGGACCTTTAACACTTTCGAGGGTCAGTCCATAGAATAATCCAATAGGTCTATTGAATGTGCTATAGTCATATTGTCCACAATGGCCTACGAAACTCTAGAACATGTTTACAAAAGTAGAAAATATATATATATTCTAAGATTTGATTAATCCATTGTAGAAAGAGTGAAACATTGGCGTCACTAATTTACATGTCAGTAAACCATTAGTCCAAAGACTACCGCATATGGTTTTATAGTGTAAGATCTCGGCCTCTTTGGACAAATCTTAAAGGCAGGCTGGCAGACTGGCAGAGCACATATGCTCCACATCCCAGGCCTTGTTTGGGTTTCCTTTCACTTCTTTTCTTGACTAGTCCTCGGAAAATATTACAGATCCTGGGGACGACTTTGTTACATGAAAATAACCCGGGCAACATACGAGTCGCAACATGTGGATAGTTTTGAATGTCGACTTAAGAAATTGCTGGATTTAAAGGATAGGCGGATTTGTTCAAGAAGCCGCCATACTTCGGGATACACTAGCGTAACCTTTGGCTAAACCACATGCATTTCTCTTGAACAAGGTTTGTCATGCATGCTTTGCTTGTGTTTTTGAATGAATGCCGTGTATGCGTGATACATGAATGCCTCGCGTCATTTCTTTATATGAAAGGTCCTCTTAGTTTGTTTTACAAAAAAATCTTTTAAGACATCTGTGAACAATATTCATTGAATAAACCTTTTCTTCTTTTTTCGCTCCTCTTTCTGTGCAGAATTCTGATTGCAAAATGTATGGCGTCAAACTCTAGGCCTCGAAAGCCGCAAACCTGACAGGATTTCAGTATATACCACATTAATATTTCGAGATACATTTGCATACATTCAGAATCTAGGCACAATTTATCTCCTGAAAATTAAGGAGGCATGTCCTGAAAATCTGACATGTTTCCGGCCTTCGCGGCCTAGAGTGGACAGTCCTGCAAAGTTGAAATGAATTGCTCATGCTCATATTTAAATCTTAGTAACTAGCTCATACTAAAGGGGCAAGAGAGTGCCTGTGAACTCCACAGTACAAGGTCTTCATGAGGTGAAGAGCATGGCCCAGGGGCAGGGTAGACTGCAAGAGAGTAGGAGTACATCATTCATAAACCCAGGCTTTGTCATGTTCTTATAGTCCAGAGAGCAAATGCACTCTACCGAGACTCAAGCGAGCTGCTGTGTGCCAGATTTGACTCTGGAAAGCAGTGGTTCCCCATTTACTAACAAAGAGCATGTTTACCCTACTAATACATCCCACATTACAGCAGTATTCCTTGTAGAGACCTGGGCTCAAGTCGAGGGTACGTGCGGGTGGACAGCATCCCCCACTTTTTTTTTTCTCCAGAGGGCGGACGCCGTCCCCCACCCAAGGTATTTTAAAGGCCTTGTGTAAAATAAGACACTTCAACTGTCTTTTTGGAAATTCCGATTTTAAACGCTACTTTGGGTTTAGAACCATGGTCGCCAGGGACACAGGGAAAATAACAAAACAAAGGTGAAATGTCACATTTCGCGACCGACTCTCCAGGGAAAATAGCACGGACTCTTGGGGTTTCAAATATGCGCATTTTTAGAAGAAAATATCTTCTCTTGGTTTTTTGTGTACGTTGTTTTTATAAAAGGCAAATTCCCATTTCTCCTGTGCAATTGATATGGTTATGCAAAGCCAAATGAATGCTATTTGCATATGTCACTTTGGTAGTATAGCTCAGTGGCAACATGCTCCTCTTGGAAGCAAGATGACACAGAGCAATATAGATTTTAATCCCGGTCCGCGCTTAGAAACCTCATTAATAACCAATTATAATAAAATGTTAATATCTGGTGACGTCACATAGCGTATGTTAATGAGTCCCTCACTTTTTTTAAACACTTGGCCCCTGGACCGTTCCAAGGAGATAGGCGCCATATGTAACAAGCCCTATAGAGCGGGTGTGTTCTATTGACTCAAAGTACAGTGCAGAATGGCCACGTTTGTAACCCCATAGATCAGATGAGGGCAGCCCGTCCCACTTACAGAGCCAAGTGAGGAGGTGTGTCTTAATTATACGCCCAAAAGCGTCCACTTGCTTTTTGTACGCCCAAACGTCAGCAAATGTTTTTGGACCAGGTGGAAAACGAAACCTTAGCTATGGGCATCTAAACTCGGAGGGACTGAATGAGGACTTTCGCACGGAAGGAGAGAAACATGAACTTAGGGTGAAAGAGAAATTGAACCCTGGATCTCGGGCCCGCAATTTATCTGTACAATACAAACATTCACCTTATCACAAGACTACAAATCAGTGGCAGGTAAACCTCTAAGGTGGTGGCTGGTGAACTTTAACACTAGTAGGCTTTCAACACTGGTTTGCACTGAGCAAGGGAGTGACACCATTTCCTGCGCCAACATCGATGGTGTATTTTCCAGCACAATTTACGAAAGAAATGTACTAAAAAAGCACACGTTTTAAAAAAGGTAGCTCTACTCTAAAATTGCCCTCATTAAATATCACAATGTGTGTGAGCCTTTCCCATTCTCAGGGCAGTCTATTGGGTTCTACCTCCAAAGTGAATGCTGCCCAAAAATCAGCGTCATTTTGAGTAAAGAAAAACATTCTGTAGGCAAATGCAGGCATTTTAGTTTGGTAAATGCAATCACTTCATCCTCAAAGAACAGCCTGCCATTTACACTTAGTACTTGGGTACTTCTGTCACTCATAATCAGAGAGGACCTCACACTCTCTTTAACAAACTCATACCCAAGCACCACCCTCATGTGTCCAGAGAGAGTTTCCTATGTAGGATTCAGCTTTGCATGCTAACAGACCCCAATCCAATGCCAGGACAACTTCATATGCCTAAGCTTGACCTCACAAGCCCACGTAACTTCATATTACCCTCACAAGCCCACGTAACTTCATATGCCTAGGCTTACCCTCACAAGCCCACGTAACTTCATATGCCCAGGCTTACCCTCACAAGCCCACGTAACTTCATATGCCTAGGCTTACCCTCACAAGCCCACGTAACTTCATATGCCTAGGCTTACCCTCACAAGCCCACGTAACTTCATATGCCTAGGCTTACCCACACAAGCCCACGTAACTTCATATGCCTAGGCTTACCCACACAAGCCCACGTAACTTCATATGCCTAGGCTTACCCTCTCAAGCCCACGTAACTTCATATGCCTAGGCTTGACCTCACAAGCCCACGTAACTTCATATGCCTAGGCTTACCCTCACAAGCCCACGTAACTTCATATGCCTAGGCTTACCCTCACAAGCCCACGTAACTTCATATGCCTAGGCTTACCCTCACAAGCCCACGTAACTTCATATGCCCAGGCTTACCCTCTCAAGCCCACGTAACCGCCATGGGCTAGGAAAGGCTTCAGATGCCCAGGTATCATCTAACATGCCTTCCTACCACCACCACCATCATCATATGCAAGAAACAGTTTCACATGCCTCAATTCAACATCGCATGGCTCTCCAACAACCTCCAACAAGGCATCAAACAAAGCGTTGCCTCCAGAAATCATCCAAGAATCAGGCTGATTCTATATAAAGACTTGACCAGCTGATCAGCCATCTGCTGCTGACGGCACACAGGACTAAAGTGAAGCCTATACATTAAAATGTTAACATTTTTGTACTGCTACTATCCTGCCTTGTTAAAAAATAAACACATTAAAAAAAAAAATAGTATAAGGAAATGTATGTTCAGCGGCCCAACTGGTTCGTATGTCTGGACTCAGCCTCTGAGGACCAATCTGCCTTTCTTGCTTCACTCCCTGGTGCCACTGACAGCTTCTGTTGAAAGTTGGAAGGCTTCCTGTGGGTTGAGGAGACTGGCCTTAGGCTTGGGCACAGCACCATGCCATAGCTTGCCACCCCTCACACCACTGCCAGTACAGTGTGTCTGTGCATGTGTGCTACATGGAGCACAGGAAGGCGCCCTATTACCACTGGCTGGCTTCGCTCAAGAGCAGAGCCCCACTCGCACAAATGAATGCGTGTCCACTCGACAGAACACCCCAACCCCCAAAACGGTGGTAAAAAGCCTTTTGCCAGATTCTCTTATCCTCCGTCAGGAGCCATGATCCCTGTGAAGTTAGCTTTCAATTCTCCTCCCATTCCCCAGTTCTTCACTCTTTTCCTAGGGATGGCTGGGTGGGCCCATCACTTCCAGTCTTCACATGTACATTTCCACTTGCTCACCAGCTTGCAGCAAATCAACCTGAATATGCATGGGTCGCCTGTACTTGGAGGGCCTCCTCTCCTCTCTGGGCTCCCCACCCTTAACAGAGCTTAGAGGTAAATGACAGCTGGTGTAAACGTACGGCTAGTGGCACACAGTAGAAAGCATTTGGGGTTTTGCACAGCTGAGATAAGTGTGCATAGGAATTCCTGGAAGATCTGTAGATAGATGATGCAAGAAACTGTAGTGTTTAGAAGCCCTTTGGGAAACTTCCAGGGTGACACTAGAAAGCTGATCTTCTACTTGGACTGTACTTCATATCGGCCTGTCTGGTATGAATGTGGATACCTTTTTATATGGTAGATGAATCTTGCTGCTCCTGCCCAGGGTTGTAAAGTGCCCAGGCAGAACCAGCATTGTACCACGATGTTGAGGGACTGGTGGCTGGGCAACCCGCCAATGCGCCACGGGAAGCAAGGGATCAGATTGCTCTTGCTGTGCATGAAGCTCTTATTGCATCCACCGAGCCCCATTTCTCCCTCCTTGCCGACAGTGCCTCAAACTCAGACTTCTAGAGTGAATGCCGGGAGTGAATTGCACCCGTTGAAATTGACCATTTCTGAATTGGAGAAAAACATCTTTCTGAGACTATGAGGGTCACAAATGGAAGAATTATGCTCCAGGGATGCCCGCCCAACTGGCCAAGATGACCATCTCAGTCCTGTTAGGTGAACCACAGATCTGTAAAACAGAAAGGACAGGTGTATCTTAAAGTGTTTGGGATCAACTGGCCTGTGTTCAAGGTAGATTTGGAGGACCGGTTAGTACACCATATAATGTTTGGTTGCATGAGGGGCTTGTGGTGTGCTCAGGAAAACCCTTCAAGTTTGCTGGCTTATTAAACAGGACATGCATTTACATTTTAAGCAGGGCAGGCCCCGGATCATTTATTCTGGGACTCCGAAGCCTAAGGCTGAGTGTGGGCTAGTGAAGAAAAGATTGTGCAAAACATGAACGTTGGTGGTTAAAGGGGGAGGGGGATTAGCATGGTCTGATTGACTGAATCAAATGTTGAATGCCTGGCGTCTTAAAAGTCAAAATGTTAGCGTTAGCTATTTATTCCTAATGGGATTTAATTTAATTCCCAAAACAGACAGAGTTGCCTCGTCTGGTGGAGTCCTCAATGAGGAATATGGATTGAGAATGTAGGCTCCAGAGATAGAGAGACTGGGCTGAGAAAGTGAGGCACTAGGCAGGATTGGGTCGTTAAATCCCGGTGACCCATGCATATTGAGGCTGCATTGCGGCAAAGATGTGAGAAAGTGGAAATGTGCATGTGAAGACAGGAAACGGAAGTGTTGGAAAGACCATAGATAATCCGGCTTGTGGGTGACCCACTCATCCATCCCAAGGAAAAAAGAGTGAACAATAAAGGAAAGAGCAGTGAAGATAGCGCCTTGAAGATGCTAGGCTACTGGTTGGTTGAATGATAGGGGCCGGAGAAGATAGTGCCAGATGGGAGAGGGTAGTGATGCAGATGAGAGCTGGCCGGCCTTGGAAAAAGGTCTGACCCTCTTAGTGTGAGGTTATACACAAAAGCATGCAGGTGCTTGAAGGGTAAACAAGGCCTCAATTGAATCTAGGGCAAAAGATGTATCTGCAATAGGACCTGCAGAGCACAGAAAACTAAAGGGTGCAGATCAGGGTTAAAGGAAACAGAGTGTAAAGGAAAGAGTGAGAACAGGAAACTGTTAAAAATATGGAGTGTCAGGGATCAACAGGCTACTTGCATAAAGGAAATTGCCCCTCACACAAAGGGGCTGCAGGTAAGTGGGGACATTTGGTTGCGTGACAATGAGGTGATGGAGGGAGCAGAGGTGGCCTCAGTGAAACAGAACTGAACATGCAGGCCAGTCTTTTCTAACAAAACCCCATGTAATATGGGTGTGAAAACCAGGACAGATCAAGGACTGTAATAGAACAGAACAGTACTAGTCCAGCCGATCATAACATCATTCTTACCTGAGAAACAATCCCCTAGTAATACAGAGGCAAAATCCACTACCCCAACCTGGCCTGCAGCAAATAAGGCTACGTATTAGTCCAGCTGAGCCTAAGGTTTAGCATATAACCAGTCCAGCAGGGCGGGAACGCAAAAGTAGCATCAGCATAATACCTAGACCGGGGAACTTGGCTAGCAAAAAGTAACCTAAATATCAGTCTACCCTAAACACTAACCCATAAAGTATCCCAGGTCCCCAACAAAAGTAATGGTAAGTGAGCCAAGTTAGAATGAAGTGGAAAGCATGAGGGACAAACAAATAGAGCACATGTACACCAAAGGACCAAAGGCGCGCAGCAACCATACTGCGCTACTCACAAACATCCTAGGCTAAAAGTCGTCTCAAAAAGATTAACAAATCCATTATGAAATTTTCAACAAACGAGCTGAGAGTAAGAAATAAAATTGGTAACTATCTTTCAAGAAGAACAAACCAATTACAAGTATGTGCCATCCGAGAAAAGGTAAAGATAACCTATAACCTGTAACAATTTCAGCTTGCCGGAGAGGATTTCACCAATTATTTTTGTGATTCCAGCACTTTTACTTTCTATCTCAGCGCTAGTGTGAGTGTTTCCCCTGTCTTCCTTCCTCCTCTTTCCTGGCCCCCTGCCCCCAGACCCCTGCTACCAAGCAACTCCCCAACCGCTGATTGGCCCTTGAGCCCATCATGGAACACCTTGAGGGCCTTGCCATCACTGCCCGCAGCCTGCCAGGCATCTTTAGGTCACAGCCTGAGCAGGTGAGTGCTTACCGCCCCGGTTGTTTGCACTGGAGCTTCAGCTCCATTTAATGTAATCATTTTAGCGATTCCAGCGCTTTTACTTTCTATCTCAGCGCTAATGTGTGCATTCCCCCTGCCTCCCCTGTCGGGCTCCCAGCTCTTTCCTGGCCCCCTGCTCACAGTCCCCACACTCCAACTTCTGATTGGGCCATGAGCCCATCATGGGACACCTCAAGGGCCTTGCCCTTGCAGCACGCAGCCTGCCGAGCATCTTTAGGTCACAGCCTGAGCAGGCGAGTGCTTCCAGTTTATTTTAGTGATCTCAGCGCTAGTGTGCATGTTCCCCTGGCCTTCCCTACCTGGTCCTCCCTGCCTGGCCCCTGGACCTACCCGACCGCTGATTGGGCTGCATATCTCATTTAAGATGACCTATCAGGGCAGCCCTGCCTGGGCAGCCTCAGCTAAGGGCCCAAAGGCAAAGGGCAGCTCCCAAGAAGCAACTCCAATCCGTGTTCACCTGTGAAGCCTGCCATCGTCAACCAGCAGCAACTGACAAGGTAAGAGCAGTCTGGGTGGGGATTACAGCAATCACTGTATTTCGGAAAGCCCTACCGCCCCTCTCAGCTTCATAACATATATTAACAAGATTTGCTAGATAGTAAGTCATAGTCCTATCACTGCTGCACTCCAAGCTTTAAGTACCATTTCATTAACTCTTGGGTCCCCATCTTAGTTACCCTTCACAAATCTAGGTGTTTCTGCTTTTATTGTTGTGCCCCCATTTTAGGTGTTTCTCCCTCTACCGAGCTATCGCAAATCTAGGTGTTTCTGCATTCACTATTGTACCCCCACTTTAGGCGATTCTCCCTCTGTCCAGTGTGAGGTCATCTTGGAGTAAGACACAGACAACAGATTCAAAGTTCAGAACAAACTCTTTTATTAAATGAAATGCCAGGATGGAAAAATGCATATTGTTCCCTATACTATGGTGGGATTTCCCTACCAAACCAAAACTAAGGAAAGTCAATAAATTCAACTTAGGAATTGTCTGTGTCCAAAACCTATGCTTGCCCTCACAACTAATCTTATACAACATGTAAGGATGTCAGCAACCAATAGAATAGAATTCAGCATAAAGTTCAAGGCTTGATTCAGCTTGTAATGTTATTTCAGCTCCCTTGCCCAACTATAGAGCAGTTCTTACAACAAGTCTTAAAATTGCCTTGAGTTCCAGAATAATACAAGTGTGAGCAATACTCAGGGTTCCCTTCCCCAAGTTCCAAAGTAAAATTCAAAACCCAAAATATCCTGAGGCTCCATCCTAAAGACAAATAAACAATTCCAACTCCAGTGATGTATTCACTTGGGGGTGTTTCCCAATTTCTTTAATGCTCCGTGACAAACTGGAACTCTCTGTATATGGCTGGTCTTTGTATCACAAAAAAGGTTTTAGTTGCAATTGAGAAATCATTTAAATTCACCTCTGTAAAGTTAATTTCCAAACGTTTTTCACTTTGGCAAGAAATAACCATTGGGTTTGCAGGTCTTTGTATTCACTTGCAGTTCATTCTTTGGCCTCTTTATATTTATTTACTTTATATTTATTTACAAATGACTTATAGAAATTGCATAGTTGAAAGTTGTTTGCAGTGTAGAGTTTCTTTTACTTTTGGAATTATAATCTGGTATAAATAATTGTCCCGAGAGAGCTTCCTTAAGTAAAAGATTTCTTTTAGTGCAGTATTCAAAAAGGTAAAGTTTTATAATTTAAAGGTTCTCTGCTGTTCGGCATCTCCTTAGTATGCACAGATTTTAAAGTAACTCGATTACTTTCATGCGATTTGTTTTTCAATGCGGCATCAAAAATTGATATAGATTTTATGATTTTAATATTATCGTACAGTTCGTTAGGTATTGTAACTCCTGTGTGCCTTTAAATTGCTCTCATCATTCATAACAGGCTTTCTTTCACATGCGTAACAAAGTATTAATTCTGCTTTCATGAGTTAAAAAGTTTAAATGTTCAGTAGTTCATAAGGATTCTATGCAGATACATCCGGCAACGTGTCTTTCAATCCATGTGACCCCTCCATAACAAAGTATCATTACGTGCAGCATCAAACAATCGCATAACGGGTTTCTGTCCATCTAGAAACTCACTGGTTGCTTTGATGCCGGCAGCGCAGTTCTTCCGGCCTTCTCGCCTTCCCTTCAGGGCTCTACCTCCTGCGCCTCAAGCACTGTGGGTCGACTTTTGACCCCAGGAGAACAAGCACCTTGAATAGTCGACAAAGATGCAGCCTTCCTGCACCGCTCCCCTTTCATGCTTCCGTTGGTTCCACAGAGCCCCTGCTTGCAGGCCACTGTTCCATGAACCATAAGCGGATCGCACATGAACAGCACCTCGCTGTACTTCTTGACCTCTCTGCTGCTGCAAAATTCCTGCAGCTGCTTCTGTCACCATTTATTCTCCTTCTCCTATACAAGTTGGGTGGGGCCTTTTATACACATGCAGCCCTGTAACAGGTTGCAGGTGTGATTTCACAATTAGCCCTGCCTGACCACCATTAAACGAACATGCCTGACTTTTACTACTCTCATCAGGCCTCTTCTTCGTCCCAGTGCCTAAGTGGGGAAAGCCACTAGTCTTCAGTGGTCTCAGTTGGTTCTTCCTCATCTCAGTACTTTTAGTGGTCATGTATGAATAGTCTATGGGAGGTGTTTTATAATGCCCCAGAAAAACAGGAGATGGGTTGGCTTGGTCGGTATAAGAGAAACGGGGATACCATGTCTCGCCTAAGGCATCCCACTCCCAGGCCCCACACATCCTCTACCCCTTTTATATTGTGCCCCTTTTTGCCTTTTTCCTGGTATGTTCTGATTGAGAGCATCTCCTATGTTTTTCCTGGTTAAGGGGATATGAATAACAGTATCCCATAAGTGCCCTGGGAATAGAGGGTTCTTCCTTGAAGGGAAACGTTGAATACTGCGCCTCGCCTGAGAACATCTCATTCCCAACCCCCAGGACCCTCTGCCCAGGTGATCCTCCCTCACTTGTCCACCCCCAGGGTCGAGATCCAAGAGTGATGGCCTTTCCCTGGCCACCTGCGCAGTGGATCCATGGGGAATAGGAGTGAGAACACCCTCAAGTTTCTCACACCAGGTATCCCAAATCTAGGTGTTTCTGCATTTACTGTTGTGCCCCCATTTTAGGTATTTATCCCTCTATCCATGTATCCCAAATCTAGGTGATACATTTGCCTCACTCACAGACGATCATACATCACTCCCGGGTCCCTTTGGCAGCCTGAGCAGTGGGCGGGGGGCCCAATCTAGAGTGACCACAACTTGCAAGAGTGGCCAATCACGTTGGACCTAGAAAGACGACATAGAAGATTAACTCCATCAAAGTGTAAGGTATGTATACCTTGCACCGCATCTGTGGACACAGGCCGCAGTTATGGTCACACATCCATGCAGTTTAGAATGCAGCTGTGGCTGTGCAATTCCCATCTAGCAGCTTGCATAGCCGTCCACACTGAAACCCCTGACGTACCTCAACACCTCTACTATTAGCATACAGCGACAAACCTATGAGAAATGATGGTCTAGGTGGGCACACATCAAATCTCTGGCACTAGTACTCTCTCCTAAACCACCAACAGCACCCGTCCACGTGCTTGACCTCTGGGTTGCTTACTAGAGCTTAGCCAGCCCACACAAGTCCTAAACTGGCAAAATGCACAAACACATCTTATAAATAAACTCTTAGAATCTCCCACACATGGACTCGGCAAGGCCAATTCAGCCTTTCATCCTTCCAAGGTCGATAAAGGAGTACCAATTTCGGTTGGGTGATATTGTATGTAAATATGTGCTCTGTAAAGCGCTTTGGATTAAGGCGCTATATAAAATAACACATTATCATTATCATAAATAACAAATACAATATGTTATTTTATGGTATGGTGCATTTGTATAGCGCCTTATGTACCATTGGTATGATCTAAAAAGGCTGTGTTTTGAACGCCCTTATGGATCATGGTCCATGTCAGTGGAGAGTGTAGTGTAGCATATAGTGCTTGGGTGCACTTGGTCTGTGTGCAGTCAGAGTGTTTTGCGTGGGGTTGGCTGCATTCTAATGCTAGGTGTGGTGCAGTGGATGTGAGAGATCAGTGTAACGTGTGCAGCAAGGATGGTGGTTTCAGAGTCTGCATTCTGGCTGCCGTGGGGCCTGTGTAAAAGATTATGTGTGCAGCTGGGCCGATTTGTTTCATGGGGTAGAACTGCGTTTGACCAGGCTGTTGAGGTGTTCTAGGAGCAATGTAGGTATGTGTGCAGCTAGGCCAAATTGATCGAGGGGTGTAACTGCATTCTATTGTTTGGTGATGTAAAGTGGAGAGGGAGCATATTGGCATGAATGAGTGTCTGGTTACCGGTAGTAGGCCCCTGTACCCGGTTGCTTTCGGAGCTCAATGCACCAGCCCTGCCTGTCCTGGCGGTTCGTGGTAGTGTATTTCTGAGGGAGATACTCTGGCCGGTGAGGGTATGTTGTTTAAGCTCGGTCAGATGGTCCTTTTCCAGACGCTCTGTAGTAGGACTGAGAGGGCCCATTTTCCAGGTCCCTGGTGGTAGTTTAAAGCGGTAGGATTGGTAGTTCCTGGGTTATCGCATGATTCTCTGGAGAGTCCAGTCAAGCATAGTTACTTCTGTGCCTCCGGCGCTGGGTTCTTGGCCCCAATTCCTTTCACGAGCTCAAGAAAAGCCACGTTTTCAGAGCTTTAATACACTACAATACACCCATTAAGTTTAAATAAGACTAAAGACAACCTTACACTATTCGCCAAGGCCCTGAAGAGGCACGATTAGTGAAGGAACATTATACACTTCTATGTGAAACATGTGTTGGCCTAAGGCCAGATAAAAAGTTGGATTTTGGCTGCATTATTTAAGTCACAATGAATTGTTGATATAATTGAATAACGATATTTAGATTGGATGTTTGTAGCTTTGGGATCTCTAGTGACCCCATACATATGGAAACCATAGACTATGTTTGATGATATTTTGTACTATTTACACATTGTACTTTTTGAAATACAACAATGTTATTATCGGCGCATGGGTATCACTCAGGATTAGTCCCATTACAATCAGAATATTAGATTGCTGCAAACACCGAGCCATAAATCATTCCAACGTTCAAGACGAAGAAAAAGTGAGTAAAGTCAAAAACGAAGTGGACAACATGAGGGACAAGCAACCAATGTGCAGGTCAATGGATGGCCAGCCATAACCTGCATAAATAGAGAGGCAGTGCACTGAGATCACAGCCTCGAAGTCACATGATAGTTTAAGAAATAAATAAGGGAAGGTTAGACCAATGGTGATCTTTCACCCATTGTCCCACGTCATCTTCCAGTTATTCATCTGCACGAATTTACAGATGGGAACCATAGGGGTGGAACACTACTCCCACAGAGGTCACATCTCCAATGGTCATCCTCCACTTAAGCTGGATCCAGATATGCCACAGAACAAGATTCCTGTAGGTTAAGAACCCACACTAGTCCACCAAAATTTCAATTCCATTCTAAACCAAAAAGGGTTCAGAACCAGCCCCAGCTCCCCACTCCTATTCAAAGGTAGGAGGTCTGGGCTGCAGGTGCGGGCACCACAGTCACGAAGCCAGTCATGTAGGCAATTCAGGCGTTAAGCTACATCTCTGCTCTACAGCGCATGTTTTATGCACATTAAACACAGTGTTGCAGTCAACGGAATGGGTTTACTTGAAACGTTTGGTAGCGGGCATTGCCAGAAATAGGAGCTAGGTGGGATATTTTTGAAGTGGGGGGCAAATGAGTAGGAGATTTCTGAAAAACTAGGCTCAACAACCTTGGATGGACCTTGAAGGCATATGCTGATGTGAACGGGGCAATCAGGCTTGGATAATTAGGCTTGAAGGTCTCTAATGTCTGGTTTTCCAGCCCCATCATAGTACTAGGATAATAGCTGCTCCCAGTTGAACACCAGGTCAATACGAGTATATAAAAGATTGTGTGATCTCCTTGAGCAAGACGGAGACAGTCAGCAGACCCGGCCTGCTGCTGGTCGGAAAGCAACTTTCTTCATGTGCCATCGATCTGCACCTCAGCATCATAGCCCTACAATATGAATATAACAAAACTCAAAGAGGGACTGGCGATTGTGGTTAAGAACAGAGAAAGCAAAGAGAAAAAAGTTATAATAAAAAACAAGTAATAAAAAATGTATGGCAAATGAAAACAAAAAAAAAGAGTTATAGTAGAAGAGAGAAAAAAAAGAGGAAAGAACAAAATAGTGAAAGAAGATAAATATGTTAAATCCTGGAAAGGAAAAAAAGGCCAAGACTAAGGAAGGAGAGAAATGAGGAAAGACAAGGCACAGGAAAGGAAAGAAGGGTGCAAGAGTGAAAGTGCAACAAATAAAGATGCACATAAAAGGGTAGAAGAAAAATGGAAACGGGGCTAGTGAAAGAACAACACAAATGGTAAATAATGACAAAAGGAAGAAAAAGAGAAGAAAATACAAAAATGTGTTTGGGAACAGAAAAGGAATAAAATAGAAACCGGAGAGTGCATGGGAGACAATTAAAGGTGAAAAGGGTAAATGGAGTGAGAGACAACTGATGTGAAAAATAGAGAGAACTGAATATATTATGAAGAGTCGAGTTTATGAGAAAATATGGATGAGAATGTTAAAGCAACAAATATAAAGAGACAAATTAAATACAAGTAAAGAAAGGTAGAGAGGGTTAAATAAAAGAGCAACAAAAGAGATGTAAATGTTGGAGAAAAAAGGACAATTGAGTACAAGACTAGACATGGAAAGAGGGGGAGTGGTTGGTTGTAGGAGATTTGCGGTCAGGGAGTTGATACTGCAGACTTCAGGATAAGAAGAGCAGAGAGATGGGGTGAAAGAAGGCAGCAAGGGATGTGGCAAACCAGAAGATAGGGTAAAGATGAGAACTGGGTAATGGATGTGAGAAATGCAATGCATAGAAAAACAGAGTACCTTAATGAGGGGAAGAAACAGGGAATTGAGCGAGGTGGAGGGGTGAGAACAAGAGTTGCCAGAGCCAAGAAGCATGGGAGATGGAGTTCAGAGAGGGGAAGGGGTGAGTGTAAGATTAGGAATGGTGGAAATGGAAGAAAGCTGAGGTGTATTTGACACTGACACCGTAAGACAGAGGACAGATGGAAGCAGAGGGAGAAAGAGGTGAGGAGGAGAAGCGGTGGGAGAGTAAGATTAGGAATAGGGTGGATGATAGAACAAGGAGTTGGGGTGGCCATTGGAAATGTAAGGAGGGTCAGACGGAAGCTGGGAGCGATGGAGGGGAGAGAATATCAGATGCCGGTCAGAGAGAATTTTGTAGATACTGAGATGATGGAATTAGTGCAGAAAATGTGATGGGGCACTGACATGGAAAGAGGACCGGGTAAGAGTAGTGGAGAATTAGATGAGCGTAAAAGAGGCAGAAATGACAGTGTGACTGGGAGAAATACTTGCGAGAGAATGAGCAATGGATGAGAGTGTGAATTTGAGTAGGAAGAGTCAGGAGGTAAACTCGAAATGATGGAGTGGCGAACAGAAGGGAGGCAATAAAACCCTGAAAGAGGTAGATGTATGAGGCCAGATTTGGAGGTGAGCTACTGAAAAAGACAACGAGGTCACTCGAGGACAGGGTCGGGGTGAAAGGGACATTGAAACAGAGGTAGGACAGAAGCAGTGGCAATTGGCAGATCGAAAGAGAGAAATGACTTTACCTAACCCACTAACATTTAAACTTCTTTGCATAGTATAGACGCGCCCCAAGTGAAGACCTCACACACAGCTTTTTAACACCCCTCACAACAGACTTCAAACAACACAATGCTACACCTCAACGCCCAACTTGCATACCGCAACCCCAGCCAAAGCATTACAACACCGTGGGCACACAGGTTGCTTTCTGCAAAAGCCTCAATGCTCCTGACTATGAACATCTAGAAACTCGGCTGTATGCAGGGTTCATGCTACTGCAGGCACCCACACAACAGCACAGCTATCTTGCATTTCCCCCCACTCCTCCGCTAAGCAAAACTACCACACTCTCTGCCAGAGCGCTTGGAGACGATACATATATCAGTGGTGCAGGGTATAAATCCCCATAACATAACATAAATACTACACTAATAAATAGATGAGGGGCCTCCTTTGTAAGGATGTGTTTTCAAGCCCCAGAGAATTCTGGTGCTGCTTCTGCCCTTTTCTGCCAGAAAAGAGTGCAAGGTCTTTTTTTTTTCCTAAGTGGCATGTACTTAAACAAGAATATACACTTGAACTACAATAATGATGCAATGCTATGTTATCACCAGGGGCCGTCACTGCGAGAAGCAGTGGTTTGGCATCACAACTGGCTGTTGCTGTGAGAAGCAATGGTGTGCCATCATGGTAGGCCTATCACTGGGAGAAGAACTGGTGTGCCAACACGACTGGCCGTTGCTGTGAGACGCAATGGTGTGCCATCATGGAGCGACGTCACTGCGAGTAGCAATGGTGTGCCATAACGACTGGCCGTTGCTGTGAGGGTGTGCCACCATGGTGGTGCTGTTGCTGCGAGAAGCGGTGGTGTGCCATCATGACTGGGCATTGCTGTGAGAAGCAATGGTGTGCCATCATGGAGGGTTTTGAATTTAATCCCTGCATCCACTGGGAGCCAATGGAGAGATTTCAGAGCTGGAGAGATACGATCCCAGGGCTTGAGGCCAAGGACAAGTCTTGCAGTTCTGTTCTGGATAAGTTGCAGTGGGCGGAGGGAAGAGACAGGTAGGTTTAGTAAAGGGGCTGTTACAAGGAGACAAGGGAAGGGGTAAGTGCTAGAGGTCATTTCAATTTGTCAGCTCTTTTGAAGGCGATCCATGATACTTATGCATTCATTGTATTTGGTCATTCTAAATTACAAGACTCCAATATGCTGGAAACAAGTATGTATTTACTATATTATGTTTCCCTTCAGAGTGGCAGTAGGCAAATAATCACACTTTAAAGCCTGTGACTTCTGAGTGATTCCAAACATGGCTGATAGTGACATCTAATGGGGAACAGCAGTATTATTACTCATCAACTTTTCATGGACTTTATTTACTGCTGGGAAATTAGGAGGAGGTCGGCAGTGCTCACAAGTGGAAACAGTAGATTAGGGCAGGTGGACTGCCCCTCGAGCACCCAAAAGATGTCTGTCGCCAGCCTCTTGGTACATGGGACTACATGAGCAGGTCTACTGCCTTCCTTCTTCTCCCTGCCACCTCCACCAACAGAGGCAGGCCTGTATGCCACACCTAATCTTAAGTGCACATACCCGCCCTCACACAGGCACAGTGGAACAAGCAAACCTCCTCCCAGTGCCAATACAGACGCAAAAGGGCAGACTGCCCCTCGCAGAAAGTCACACTTACACACAGTACATCAGGCCTGACACCTTCTCTCCTGCATCGCACACCAGAGCAAGGTCGCCACGGTTGTGCGCGCACCGCACACACACGCCGCTGGCCCGGCCACCCTGCACCGAGCCAGGTCTGACACGCTCTCAACTCGCAAACGGGCACCGCCGCCTAGTCTACGGCGAGAGCTGGATCCAACCCAGGCCTGAGCCGAAGCTTTCTGAAAGGGTCTATTCATTGCGCTGGTTGGTTTGTTTGCATTTCCATGAATGGCTGAGAAACCGGTATCTTTCCTTCCCGGCTATTTTCTCACCCTCCCGGCCCTCAGTCCAACCCCCACGGACGCTTAAGCACACAGCATAAGGACCAGCACACAGAAAGGCCAGTGAATGCGGATCCAGGGGCCTCCAGCATGTGGATGGGAGAGATGGACCAACCTGCCCTGCCTGCAAAGCCACGCTTTCCGCATCGTAACTTCAATACCAGTCTAGCGGCCGCTTGTTCTGTCTGCTTACCTCTCTCTCGGTAGGGACCCCCACCCAAAGCAGGTTTCCTTTCTCCATCTTTTGGCCCCCAACCATTGGCTGTCTCATTTTCTGCCTACAGACCCCAACAGCCTGTGTCCCCCACTCTCCCTTGCTCCACACACACCCAACACTCTGCTGTGGTGTGTAGGGTGACTGAGGACACACTCTGCGTCAGTTGGCTCTCTCGCTCTACATACCCCAACAATAAGTCCATATTGCCCCCGGCCCTTCAGATAAGGGGTGTATCTGCCACCTTTACTCCCAAAAAATTGTCTAATACTCCCCAAAAAGAAAAGCGGGGAGTAAAAATACTTCCAACAAAAATCGAAAAGTGACATGCTTTCGCCTTTCACTCACAAAGTTCCACGGGTTCCTTTGGACCAGTAGTACAGGTAGTGTCATGGGAGGATAACATTGCCATTACTACTGCCTGATACGAACTGGTAAACATGCCTCTTTTAACATGGACGAATGACATGCGAAGAAATACATTTATTACGATAACATTTCTGTTTTACAGTTAAAACATTTTTGCTCACTTATAAAAATACTCTCACTGACAATAGGCCTTTTTTACTCCCTAAAAATTATTTAACTCCCAACTTTAAAAATAAGCAATAATATACTCCTGGTTCAAAACCTTATCTACAGCACCGATTGCCCCCTCTCACTCACTCTACAAACACCTGCGATTTGTGCCCCTCTGCCTCTTTCTCTCCACACCCCAAAAATAGCTGTCCCTCACACCCTCCCTCTCACTCGCTCAAAACAATTCAACAATCTGTGACCCTCAAATACCCTACAAACCCCAGCAATCTGCGCCTGTCGCAGTTTCTGTCCCTCCTTTGACCATAAACGACTTGTCTCCATCACAGTCTCTCTCTCTCTTGCTAGCGCTCAATTTCTTACTCTGCACAGCCCAACAGCCTGCGTCCTTCCCTGTCTTTCTCTTTCTAATGGACCCCCAACAGCCCATGTCCATCCCAGCCTTTGTCTTTCTATTGAATCCCAACAGTGTGTTCTTCCCAGCGTTTCTCTTGCTATTGACAACCTGTGAGCATCCCCGCGTTTCCCTTTCTATGGACTCCCAACAGCCTGCATTCATTACTGTTGTGCTAATTCTATTGGCTCCCAACAGCCTGCATCCTTGGAAGCCTTGCTCTTGCTATTGACTCCCAACAGCCAGTGTCCAGCCCTACCTCACCCTTTCTATCGATTGTGAACAACCTGTGTCCTTCCAAGCCTCTCTTTCCATTGATGCCGGACAGCCTGTGTCCCACCCAGCCTCTTTCTATGGTCTCCCAACAGCATGTGTCCTACCCAACCTTTCTCTATCGAGTCCCAACAGCCTGTGTCCTACCCAACCTTTCTCTATCGAGTCCCAACAGCCTGTGTCCTTTCCAGCCTCTCTTTCCATTGTCTCCCAACAACCTGTGTACATCACTGCCTCGCTCTTTCTATTGTCTCCCAGCAGCCTGTGTGCACCACTGCCTCGCTCTTTCTATTGTCTCCCAGCAGCCTGTGTGCACCACTGCCTCGCTCTTTCTATTGTCTCCCAGCAGCCTGTGTGCACCACTGCCTCGCTCTTTCTATTGTCTCCCAGCAGCCTGTGTGTTCCTAGCCTATCCCAACAGCAGCTTGAGGTGGATTCATCTCTATACCTTTCAGATTGGGGAACACAAACACGTTTTAAGGAGTTCTCGGGACACACAAAAGCCACAGAGGGGGCATCAAGATGTACCGACTTTAAGACTGTGCGGCTTAAGCAAGCCTTTATGGTTGCCAGGGCAGTGCAGTGCTTAGTAACACATTTAAGAATAATCAATGTACTATGCAATATGCTATATTGGCCACCAGAAGTGAAGCATAAAAATACAGCACGCAGAGAAAGCAGTTTATAATGGGAGACTTGGGCAGATATTGGGCCATCAAAGGAGAGAAGCTACAGGAAAGGCTTCTACAGGAGGCATGGAATGGTTCACTTGAGATTCTGCAGGGCTTCCATGTAAATCTAACACGATATCTAAATCTACCTCCATGGACCCTGCCACGCCTTATGGCAATACATCAGAACCATGTATATTGACAAAGCTGATCATTTCACATTTATGTTCCATGTTTTGGTCTTCAGCCCAGGTACAGTGTGGAGGTGAGGGGAAAGGCAGTGGCCAGGCGATCCGATGACATTTCTGCATGGATCAGGGAGTCATAGGGTGGAGCCAGGAAGAAGCAGAAGGAGAACCTGAAACCTCACTGATGTCGACATCCAGATCCATTTAATGAGGTCAGTAAGATAATTGTCGAACCTGCTAGCAAAGTGCTACCCAAAGCTGATTTCGTTTATTCCCCAATTCCAACACGAGCATTGCCGACTCATCCATAATGAGGGACAGAGTGGCTCCTTTACTTCCATTACAGAATAGCCAGAGGGCGGGCCCGGTGAAACATGTGTGCTTGTATGCTGCAAGCAGCTGAGAAAGCACTCCTGCGCCAGCCCGTGTGGGAGAAACATAGTTTCCCTTTGTATCAGGTGCCACTGCCAGCGCATTCCCAATAGTTGTTGCAAGACATGAGACATTTTGCATCCCCGCCTTTGCAGGGCCCTTTGGGCATGCAGCGTTAGGTGTTGCAGTCCCATGTTGGTGTAGGGGGCCTATGTGCAGTGGTAAAATCCTAATGCTAACGCATTAGGCACAGCATGCATGTATGTCTGCTTACAGTGATAATATTGGCTACAACCAAACCTGTGTGCTTACAGGTTTGTACATCTGTATGGGATTTAAAAAGCACACATCTAGCTGAGAAGCAACAGAACGCTATGCACAGGGGATGTGCCAATGGAGTCACAAGCAAGGGTGTGCTGGAAGGAGAGGAGTTGTGATGGATAGGAGAAGCAGTATATGGGGGGGCTTCAGAGGGGTAGAATTTGGGCCGAGTGTAGCGATCAGCAATTGGTGAGATATTACAGTGGCAATACCCTGATTTTAGGAGCAGCAAGCATGACTGCTCTTACAGTAGCAATGCTGACATATATTGGCACAGCCAGCATGACAATGTCTTCTTACACTGGCATATATTGTTAGCACAGACATCACAAACTGTGTTTTACAGTGACAAGCCTATGTTCTGTTAATGTGATTTATACTGTGCACCGCTGCCATTTTCATGATCTCCAGGCGCTCAGACTGATCTGAAAGGAAGGAGGAGGGTTGGGTTTGTAAGTGGGAGGAGAGGGAGAGTGCAAGAGTGCTTTGTTGTACTGTTTGTAGTTTCAGTTCGGAAAAAATGGTCACTTTGTGTGGGTCTGCATCTACGTAGCATGGGTCAGTGTGTATTGAGCGCTGGAGTCCATATGAGATGTCTTGCGTGTCTATGGATATAGAGTGTTTGACAGAGTATTATAATGAATTTTGATGGAGATGTGGAGTTGTGCTGTTTGTTGTTGGTGCGGTAGTTAGATCAGTGTTCGGGTGTCATATTTGGTTGGTTTGTGGTGTGTGAGCAGGAGTATGGAGAGTTTCAGTAGGGTTAGTGGGAAGAAAGCGGTAATCCTTGTACCACTGTTGTGTAGCTTGTTTGATGTTTAAGCTGAAATCCATTGCATGGTGGTAAACAATGTTGAGCTGTAGGCTAAACTGCTTAGTTAACGTGAGCTTGGAGTTCCAAGCAGGACCTAGAACGTTGTGGTGTATATCTTTGTATTGAAGCTGCGTGCTTCTCACAGACTCTGGCTAGGCTTTTTAAGTCGGCAAATTTAAGAGTCATGTTTTTAGTGCAGGTCAGGTGTTCCTCTATTGTGCCCATTTCCTTGGGAAGCGAGTCCCAGAGTTTTGTTGTATTGTTCGAGAAGGCCGATGCGCCATATTTCATTATTTCATTTACAAATATTTTATGTGTTCGAGTCAATATGTCATTTTGTGGTCTCCGTGTTCTTTTTGGTCTACAGGGAGAGTTTCCTTGCAATAAGGTTCCAGGTAAAGGCATCAAAAGCACATGTTAGCAAATGTTCCTGTGTACTGTTGGTGACCTGGCAACTGTTGCATTCGTATGTGTTACCTCAGAAACAATTGTAAATTGCATGGCTTTTTAGCAACAAGTGAGCTGTGGAATACACCATTTCAACTCATTTTAAAAAGTATCCAGGGGAAAACCTCTCCAAACCCTCTTTGCCCGGTCACATGCGCTCCTTAGGCGGAACTATTTAGGCACCTCTCTTGAAAAAAGATCACCAGAGCTCAAGGGTTGCTAAAATGGGCTCCCGTTATCTTAATCTTCATTCAATTAAAGACCCTGCATTTGCAAGGAAAAAATGACAAGTCCACCTACCCAAAAAACTAGAACAGGGCTGATTAAACTACTCGCATGAAATGCGGGACAACTTCAGAGCCATGGCCAGGAAGCACAAGATGTGATAACATACAACGGGAGAAGTGCCCCCAAGAGACACTGAACAGGTACAATGCGGGCAGCTACAGTACATGAGCCTCCCATGCAGAGAAAGGGCACGGCATGCCAGAAATCAGTGCAGGCTTCCCTCACACAAACGGAACAGGCACCGCCAGCGAATTAGCAATGCATGACCAGAGGATCGGTGAGCTTTCCTCCCACAGGCAACAGAACAAGCTTAAAGACTCAACATCAGGCATGCACAGAAAGATGCACGGTTGCAACAATCCTCCTTTCCCGCCATCTGGCTTTCGCTTACACCCGACTCATCAGCAGTGCTGGACATGGGCACAATGTACTGTGGGAACTGCTCCAGCTAGGTCTAAAATAATGTGGGATGCTCTGAATGTAAGATGCTGGCGGCTTTCCGTAAAATCAAAGTGCATTTTGGGAACCCTAGAATGACCACTGGCTTGACAAGCCTCTCACCCAAATAGTAAAATGTCTGCGAAACACAAACCTTTGGACCAGTTCGCCATGCACGCTTGTGCTGCCCTGGTGAGAAAGGGACAAATTTACAATGCAGCGTGAAAATCAGTTACCTTTGCTGCAGCGTGCATCCAAACGTAAAAGAGTGCACAGGATGAAATTTCAGTAAGGGGCAGAGAGCTTCATCCACGTGCAGTGGCGTCACTAGAAATCAGTATTAGGGGGGCAAACCGGGGGGAAAAAATAGAACATGGTGGGGTGGTGGCACACCAAATTAGGTTCAACAGCCCAAACTGGTTAAGTATACCTATATTTTACCAATCAGGTTAAAAAAAAAGTGCCATTAAGCATGTTCAGAGTAGGTTTAATGCAATACATGTTTTGCATCAAGTACATATACATCCTAAAAAGTTTGTTCAACAGTTGCAAAAATGCCCCTGCAGTCCCCAAGAGACTTCATTCTTTTACTCCAAGCAGACATCACTCCAGACACAGCTTCAAATAATGTGTAGCTCAAGATGGCATTTAGCACTTCCAGCTCACCTTTCAGTAATAGCTAGTCAAAAATAGTTTAACAGAAGTGATATCCCACATACCTCAGTTTCAAATCATAGTCAAGGACAGTCGGTTGTGAAAGATGAAATATCACAAAGGCGCAACGTAGAGTGGTAAAGGAGGAAACTGCTCCCTTGGTTCTTTCGCAATGGTTTCAGGAATCTCACTTTGCCCCAGTAGAATTGAAAGGGGCACAAAAATCACAGGGTATTAGTGTGGTAGCCCGAAAAAAATATAAACACTTTTTTAAAGAAAACTAGTGAATGTAAGTTTAAGAGCATGTTTCAGTTTGGATAAGTCTTTTATGTTTTTTTCTAGATAAGTGTAAGATGCACATTTGGAAAACAATAGTGTGTCCAGCATGTAGGTAGCCTGCTTTTAAGAGCGATGGCTACCACCCCAGCGATATTCGTGGCCCATTGATTTGCATGGTGTCCCTTAGAGGCCAGAAGAAAGAACTCAGGCTAAGCAAAAAGGAGCACGCAAATGCAAATGTGCAAGTTACAGCTGAGATAAGGAGCACATTTAAGGCTCCTGGAAAGAGTTATTTGCCAGAGGGGGGAGGCAGGCCACCAATTAGTGGGGCAAAGCAGCCAATAAGGGGGGCAATTTCCCCCTATGCCCCCCTCTAGGGACGCCTATGTCCACATGGGGTTCTGTGGGCCTTTGTTGTCAGAGCGCAGCTCTGTCTTTTTCTGGCCCAATTCCTCCCCTGCCCAGGAGCAGAACTGGGGTGCCAGCGAGCTGCAGGCAGAATGGCCCAGCCACCCAAGTGCAGCACATATCAGCCATAAAGCACGAGGCCTCTGGACAGTACGTACACTTGGCTTCTGACCAACTCCAAATACATCTAGCATTAGAAAGGCATAGTTTGAAGCTTTTGGACAGTGGGGTTGCTCACTTTGCAGTACACAGCAGCCACAACTGGCGAAAATAAAGGCACAGCATTCAATCTACACTGCTCCTTTAAGGTGTCCATGGAGATGAGAGAACGGCAGGAGACTGCAGACCGACATGACAGAAAGACTAAAATGCGCAGAGACAGGTGTACAAATAGAGCAATCCCCACTCTTCACTCACCCGCACACCACACCCTCCACTGGCACACGCGCAAACAAACACGGGAATCCAGCAGACGGCAGGCAAAGGCGGCTATCTAGCCCAAGAGCTGCGCAGCCAGTGCAAGGCAGACAGAATCAGAGTTCCTTTGCCCGGCTGTGGAAGATGCAGCCAGGGGACAAGCAAGCAGCCAGGCCTGCATGGAAGTGGCGCAACCCCGCGCCCCCCCCACGAAATGCTGGGCTATGTTGACCTGGCTCAGACTGGCCTATAGAACAATAGGGCAATGCCCAAACCAAAAACACAAAATCCAACTGTGAGCCGGATTTTTGGGTCGAAATGGACACTTTTTGATGGATTCCAAGATGGCCCCCGGGGCGATGAGACGCGTCTAAGCCGCTCTCCGCCCGGGCTGCCGAAAATGAGCACAACGTAGACAGCAGAAGAGAGCAGAACAGTCGGAACACCATCCCTGCACCCTTCAACCCCCCCCGGCGAGATCATCACAGCCCCGGGCTACCGAACGCTGCCAGACGAGATCGAGGGACGGACCACCCCTCCCCCATCGTGAGGGATCGAGAAATTGTCCGGGAGCTGAGCCGAGCGAAGCGGCCACCAGAGGAGAAAGGGCCCAGCAGCAGACCGAGGAGGGCGCGTGGCCCCACTTCACCGAACGTGGAGCAGCAAATCCCCAATCCTCGGGGCTGTGGAGGAGTGGGCTGAGGGGAGCTGCCCTTCCCCCCCACGGCGCCGCTCCAGACCACGCCGGGTGAGGGGACGGCCCCGGGCAAAGGCAGACGGCGGGAGTAATCCAAGGAACCGTCGTGGAGCTAACCCGCCGACACCACGCACAAGCACCCCAGCGGGGAAGAGAGGCTACAGAGAGACACCTGAGCGGACAGCGGGGACACGGGCGGACCGTTCCGACAGATGGTTCCGCAAGCTGGCGCACCATTGGAGGCGAGACCCGCCGAGGGAAGGGCACAAGGCAAGACCCCGAGACTCAGATAGCGGGGGAGAGGAGCGGCCTGCATGGACGGAGGGGGACCCCGGGAGTGCTCCCGCACTGCCCCGTGGGGAGACGTCCCAGGGGAAATGTATCCGGCGCGCGAGGCCCACCCAGGTAAGCGGCCATAAGAAGGAGGGTGAAGAGACAGCGCGCAAACATTTTTTGGGAGAAGAGGGGCTGGACCACCACTCCCCCCCCCCCCCGGACACACCCCAAGTGGACCCATAAGAAGCGGGGTACTGTGAATCAGGACCCACAACTGAGGGACGGTAAGAAAATTCAACACACAAGCGATAAGGAGAAAAAGAGGGTACCCCCCCCGGCCACTATACCGCAGTAGGCAATCAGTTACCCTATCAACCCGACAACTTAAAAGCGGCAACAAGATAAGAGGGCCCCCTCTACGCAGCAGAAGCACTTAAAGAGGATTCCCGAAACACGGGAAAGGGAGTTCGGGAGGAACACTTTAGAGGGGGAACCCAGCCTAGGAAAAGCGGGAAAAGGAGACACGGAGCAGCCCTGATACTATAGCTCACAAGACAGTGGATACGGCGAGGGGTGCGCAAGGTAACAAACACATTAGCCCAAATCCATCCCCGGACACGTTCCCACATGTAACTTAAGAGAACAAATGGTGGACAGACAACCAGACAACTCCAGGACCTCAGGAAAGCATTAAAGAGCCCAACGGCCCCTCAGGAGAAGCAATAGAATATGTTGAGAGCCAAAGGAAAAGGAAACGCCATCCAAAACACATCACAGCCCTCAAAACAAGATGCAAATATCCTGCAAATGTGGTCGACGGACAATGTATCGCAACCAAGAGGGAAGAACCAGGAAGACCCCCGAACGGAGGGCGACACCCCCACCCATCACCAACAACTGCCCTCGAGAGAGAGAGAGGACATGCAATCATGGTTCCAGGACCTACAAGAAAAATTAATGTCTAGGGTACAGGAACAATTTACAATTATGAAAAATGACATGAAGCAAGTAGTTCAGGACATTAAACTCAATATAGCCAAATTGGAGGAGAGAACAGGCAACTGAAAGATCAATACAGAGTGTCGAAGAGAACTCGCAACAGATTAGAGAAACACAAGAACAACTGGTGAGACTCACCCACAACCGGGAAATCCAATGCGAAGATCTGGAGAACCGCTCCAGACGGTCCAACATTCGCATTAAAAACATGGCGGAATCAGTCCGTGACAATGACCTGAAAATGGTAGTGAAGGAAGTGTTCAGAGATATCCTAGATGCTCAAGAGACAGAAACCATCGGGGTGGACAGATTCCACAGGGTTGGACCGAAGAGATCAGGAGTACCGGGAGAAAGACCACGGGATGTCCCAGTCGCTCTCTCCTCATACCCACAAAAAGAGCAGATCCTGAAGAGGGCAAGAGAAATGGAACATATCACAATGAACGGTCAAGAAATACAGTTATATCAAGACTTAGCTCTGGCAAAGCTGCAAAAAAGAAGAGCGATGGCCCCACTAGTCAAGGCGTTGATGGCGAAACAAAGCCGCTACAAATGGACCTTCCCATTTGGGCTTTGTTCACATGGGAGGGGAAGCAGAGAAGAGTGACCACTTGGGAAGAAGGCCTAAACATAATGGGTCTCCAAGAAGATGAAGAGGAAACAAATGAGCGGAAATCTAGGGGAGAAAAATTAGAAAACCGAGAGGCTGGGAAATGATCAAACAAAGGAGGACAAACACATGAAGGGAGAGCTGCAAGAAGCTGCCATGAAAAGATCAAGAGATAAGGATCGACGATGGCAAATGCGAGGCGGTAACCAAACAAGGATCCCGCAGGAGACGGGTGGAGTGGAATGAACTGCTACAAAACGCACTGAGGCGGCGGCCCGGGAAAGACCCGCCAGCTTGGAATCCGGTAAGGATAGACAGAAATGTGGGGTTTAGGAACCCCTACAAAAATATCCTCCGAGAGCAAGGAGGGCAGGGAGCGACGGGCGCAACGCCCTAGCATCAATAGGAATCCTCGCCTTACTCGGGGGCAAGTTGTTTGGTTCACGGTTATTTGTTGGGGGGGAATGTTTATGGGAAGGGGAGAGGGAGGCGGGGGCAGGAACACAGGAGAATCCGTTAAGGAAGGAGATCCAAAGACAAGATACACAAACTTTACAAAATGGGGAAGATACGCATTGTAACATACAACATCAGGGGCAAGAACCATCCAATGAAACAGGTAAAATCGGAGAAGCAGCTCAAAAGGGAAGGTGCGGATATCCTACTGCTCCAAGACACACATATCAGAACGAGGGACAAACAGAAAACCCGCATTAGGGGGTATAAAATATGGACACAAGCAAATTTATCTGAAAAAAGAGCGGGGGGCTCATTGCGATAAGGGAAGGGAGGGATTCCAAACTGGAGGACATACTCACTGATAAAGAAGGGAGATACGCGTTTGCCAATGTGGTTATAGAAGGACATAGTATTTATTTATTCGCATTTGTTTAGCGCACAGGCAGCCCAATGGGCATCGTGGCGCTTGTTACAGAAATGAAAATGACTTGTTTTACATACATTGAAGTCATTACTTAGTTGCAAGAGAAGAAAACAGAAGATATGAAGATGACTAGTTGTACATACATTGAAATCATTTCTTGGTTGCAAGAGAAGAGAAGTAGCTACAGGAGAGGAAGAGGGGAGAGGAGAGGAGGAGGAGAGAGTCATCCTTGCGTCAGTTTATGCGCTCAATACGGGGCAGGATGGTTTTCTTAGAGAGGTCCTGGGGAAATTGGAAGGATTTTCAAGGGGGAGGTGATCCTGGGAGGTGATCTCAATATGGCAAGAAACCCTCAATTAGATAGAAGTGCTGGGAGTATGCACGGCCAAGGGGCACCTTCAAAACGCCTCAAACAACAGATGGACCAGATGGCCCTAAACGATGTGTGGAGAGAACTGAAGGGGGAACAAAGGGGGTATACTTATTTCTCACACGTTCATAATTCCATGTCAAAAATAGATTACTTCTGGGCATCAGTGGGGCTCATGGGTAGGATACAAGGGCTGGAGCTGGGAGCCATTGCATCGTTGTGGCTGGAGATGAATCTCCCGGGGAAGACAAATGGGCCTTGGCGGTGGAGGCTACCCTTGGACCTAATCCAGGACCCGATAACAGGGGACTCAATAAGGGGAATGATAGAAGAATACTTCATGCAAAACAACACAGGAGAAGTCCCAATGGGTACAGTCTGGGAGGCGTTCAAAGCAGTTATCCGTGGTAAGATGAGGGCGATGAAGATTACAAAGGAGAAACAGAGTTATAGGTGGGAAAAGGAACTGGAAGCATCAATAGCAGACCTACAAGAGAACATCTTGAACCACCCCAGTAGGGCATTAAAGAAATCGCTGAAACACACGCAGGGCCAATTAGAGATGCTGTGCACAAAAGGGGCAGAAAGGAATCTGCTCTACCTAAATCAAAGATATTATATAAAAGCAAACAAAGCAGACAGGCTCCTAGCAAGACAACTTCACGGAATACAAAAAGAAACCACAATTAAGAGCATAAGAATCACGAAAGGGGAACTACTGACGCACACACAAGACATGGGGGAGGCATTTAGGGAATACTACCAAAAACTTTACTCCACAGATCACCCGGATGTAGAAGCACAAGACACATATCTAGAATTCCTCCCCATTCCACAAATATCAGAAGAAGATAGACAGGCCCTGGAGAACCCAATAAGGGAAGAAGAAGTTAAAAAAGCAATAATTGAACTCCCAGTAAACAAGGCTCCCGGCCCAGATGGCTTCACAGCCCCTTTCTATAAAAAGTATGCGGACTTGCTAATCCCAGTCCTAACCAGGCTTCTCAACGCATTCAAGGATAGCGGTAATGTGACCACCACAATGAATGAGGCAAAGGTCCTAGTCGTTCATAAAACAGGGAAAGATCCGACATACCCAGCATCATATAGACCTGTTTCCCTGATAAACATAGACGCAAAAATATATACAAAGATCCTAGCAGCAAGGCTAACCCCGCTTCTCCCAAAACTAATCAACCTAGACCAATCGGCTTCATCCCGGGTAGACAAACGCATGACAACCTCAGGAGGCTCATTCATCTAGTGGAAAAAATAGGCATGACACACACCCCGGTGATACTACTCTCTGTAGATGCCGAGAAGGCTTTCGACCCGGTGGAATGGTCAATGGTCTTTAAAGTCTTAAAATGCACGGGAATCGGGGAGCAATATATTGCAAGAATTAGAGCGAACTATAACTCCCCGACCAGTAGAGTAGCTATCAAAAGGGAGGTAACAGAAAGGGTAATGATATCACGGGACACAAAGCAAGGCTGCCCGCTCTCCCCGCTATTTTTTTAGAAACCCTGCTAATAAAAATAAGGGAGTCCACTCACATTAAAGGGATCAAAATGGCAGGAATGCAACACAAGGCAATAGCATACGCAGATGACATTCTAATAGCCTTAGAAGATCCGGGGAGATCATTAGCGGCAGTGGTTAGGGAGCTAGAAGTCTTCAGGGCAATCTCAGGCCTAAAGATTAATAAGAATAAATCAGAAATCCTAATACTGGCGGGAGATCGGGAAAGAATAGAAAGGGAAGGAAAACAACTGGACCTTAAGATAGTAGAGGAAGGTATAAAAATAACACCAACACACAAGGTAGGACACCTATATGGGAAAAACTACCCGCAGCTTATAGCAAGCATACGCAGAGACTTGGAAAGATGGAACCCTCTGATGATATCTTGGTGGGGCAGAATACAATCGGTCAAGATGACCATCCTCCCAAAGCTACTATACTACTTCCAGGCTCTGCCGGTGATGGTCCCTAGCACATTCTTTAAAACACTATCGAAGATTATATCATGCTTTGTATGGAAAAGGAAAACCCAGAGAATGGCCAGGGCGATCCTCACCGCACCAACCAGGGAGGGGGGGTTGGCGCTTCCCCATTTCCAGAAATACTATCATGCGGTGCAACTAAAAGGTCCTTCGGGAATGGATGGGGGACAACCCGCAGCCGATATGGGCAAAGCAAGACAGGGCAGTAGCGAGAACTCTAGTGTAACTACTCTGGAAACAGAGACACCACAGACACCCCAACATAGGGATAAGTGAAATAATGAAGAGCACAATGGAGGCGTGGGACAGTCAAACACGGAAAGGTATAATGACCACTAGGATTGGCCCATTCACACCCATATGTCGGAATCCCCAATTTCCACCAGGGATGGAGCAAGGGGCATATGAAAGATGGGAGGAGGCAGGAATTATGAAAATCGAGGAAATGTTCATAGGCAACGAAATCAGGTCACGAGTCCTGCTACTCACGGACATCACTCTCCAAATGTGATAAATATAGATACGAACAACTCAAACACTGGCTAAAATCTCCGGAAATAACCAAAGCAGCAACGGGAAACCTCACACCGTTTGAGAAATATGTAATTTCCAACACAGGGGAGAAGAAATGGGTATCGACACTCTACTCCTTTATAAACTCCCAGAAGGAAGAAATCAAGTGGTCATACATGATAAAGTGGGGCAGGACATTGGGGGAGGAACCAACAAAAAAACAGTTTGTGGACCTATGGGCACTGATCTCCAAGACGACGAGATCAGCACAGACAAGGGAAACGTGGATCAAAATAGTAACACAATGGCATTATACCCCAGAAAGGCTACATACAATGTTCCCCAAAACTTCAAATCAATGCTGGAGAGGATGTGAAGAGGTGGGAACATGGAAACATATCTGGTGGGACTGTAAAGGAATTAAAACTTTTTGGGGAGAGGTGAAGGGAGAGATGGGGAAAATGTTTCCAGATGTGGGACAAATGGGAGAGGGGGTATGGCTGTGTGGAATAAGATGAAAAAGCCAGAAAGTACAAAAAGACACAATGGAGAAGCTTCATGGGACTTCTCATAGCAGCATGGTCGACAATTGCCCAGAATTGGAAAAAGAACGACACCCCACTGACATTCACATGGCTACAAAAAGTATGGTCCCAAATGGCGATGGAGAAGGTCACCCACACAATCCAAGGAACGAGGGACATGTTTACAAAGGAATGGGCAGGGGTCCTGGAGTATCTCCAGACAGACTATATGGTAAAGTGGTGCCCCCAAAATATTAAACGGATATATTCAGTGCATAATGAGATCCTCGAAAGACGGACACACATGCCCCCAAGGGGAGGGGGGAGTTGCTACTGTTTAATTGATATGTTGATATGTCAAAATTAATAAAGACAAGTTTTTTTTTTTTAAATGGGACACTTTTTTGGCCCATTTGGGCCAATTTGTTGGTATTACCCAAATTTACCTTTTACAATTGACCTTTTCCACAATTGACCTAATTATAGTGGTCCTAATTGACCTTTATATTATTTTAGTTATTTTATATATGTATTGGGTTGGTTTTGGATTATAAATAATATAAGGGGATTGGGTGGGGGGTTGCAGGGGCTTTCCCTCCGCATATATGTCCTAATTGACCTTCTAAATTAGGTAAATTCTCCCGAGGTCAATTTTGAAAAGGTCAATTAGTATACAACCAGTTTGTTAAGTTACTCCACCATGCGGCTAATAATTTTGGCCAGTCTTACTAAATGAATAATCTTTAAAATGCACAATTATTAAAAATCTCCCCCTTGGGTACTACTCAAACAGTTTGTCACAAAAATAATGAATTGCCATTTGCATCTGTGGGCCACTTTTTCATTGGTGCCCCAGACAATTGTATGCCCCAGTCCGACCCTGATGTGGACTCGACCCAACTGACCTACTAAGACGTGGCGGACAGAACAGGACACAGCCATTAAACGGTGCCTGTGCTTCCCTGTTAGCAAAGGCCCTGCAATTACTAACCTAAAGCATTTCATTGTTAGCAGCTGCGTTGATATGGATACATTTTTAGGCAATTGAAATCGTGATGCAGGGCTAGTACTTGCATGCCAGGGAGTGATTGGAATGGGGTGGGTGGGTGAATGGGGAGACTGCTAATTATAAGTGAAACTAGAGTTTTTGTTGATCGAGATCCCATTGAAGTCTATGGACAGGAAATGGGCTTGCCATGTGAGTTAACGACTCCACCGCGGGTCATACCCACCAAAAGCATGTGAGTTGAGATGTTTGATGTGCTCAACAATGCTATGCAAGCTGCAGAGAGGAAGCATGCTTAACGGAAACGGAGCCCTGGAGGTGCATGTTGTTCTGCGCCAGAGCAAGACACACATATGTGCATTGAATGCAATGGCCTGCCGACGGGCCTCGCCCTCAAGTGAGTCGTGCTGGATGGCAGGCACAGCGCATTCACTCGTTTACTGTAGTCAGGTCAATCAGAATATTAAAGTTAAAAAAGCATGAAAAGCTTTTAGAGAGTTTCTTTTAACATCATTAACTTCCTAGATGCTGCAAGGCCCACCTTCAGTCCCGATTTCAGTGGACCCCGCCTTAGCTTAGCTGTGGACATTCTTGGAAGGGCTAGCCTGAGCTCCACAGATGCCTGTTAACATCTGGATGTAGTTTCTGGCTTCAGGTTACCAGCATCAGGAAGCCTGAAACGTGCAAATGCCAGTATTATGTCTTCCAGTAGTTGGTTACAGTAAAAGGGAGAGGTGTAGTTTCTTGCTGAATGGTATCCAGCAGCACAACAGTAGGAAGGCTTAAAGTACACGGTCTGGTTCTGTGTCTTCCAGTAGCCCGAGACACAATGTATTTTGGGAGATGTAGTTTCTGGCTGCATTGTATTACATATGGCAGATTTAGCAAGGATGAAAAGTACAGATTTCAGGTGTTGATTTTCCAGCAGCTCAGCACATAACACCTCAGAAGATGTAGTTCCTGGTACCATTGTATCCAGCTTCACAACACCAGGAAAGTTGCACATAATGTTTCACGGTCTTCCAGTAGCTCGGCACTGTGCTTTTTGGGAGATGCAGTTTCTGGGTGCAATGTATTCAGCATGACAGTCTCATGAAGGAGCAAAAGTTCACACTCCATTTCCAGGTCTGTCAGGTGCTCCCCAAGGTCTATCAATCTTATGGAGGGCTCACAAAAACAAGACACACACCTTCTACCTGGAATGTGAGATTAGAATAGGCCATTTATAGACAAATATATATGTATAGTTGAATAGTACTCCTACTATGCATCTCTACAGAAATATAGGCATTCTAATTTTTACCTACACAATTCTCATTTGTTCTTCATTCACTTCCACATCATGTACTCACCGATGCATCCAACTAGCACATTCTATTTGTGTCAACATGAATTGGCTTTAATTTGCACATCAGCATGTAATATCATACAACATTAGTAGATCATGATTTATGTTTCTCAAATTGTTTGCAAGATTGTCATCTGCTTTTCAATAGCAATGATCAGCGCATTTAACATAACAGGTTTCGTTCCTTAAAGCATCATTTTTATCAGGAACTTCATCAGGGGAAAGTGGACTAAAGGGTTTCATTATTTCACAATCAATGTGCTCAATGGCTAATCCTTTGCCCTAAAATACTTCTGTAGTGCATCTCTAAACAAATCTCAGTTTATTCAATTGGCCATTCCTGCCAGCCAGATTATTGGCATAATTCTCTGGTTGTTGAGTTAAAAAAAAATGTATTGTTAATTTATAAAGCGCTTAATACCAGTGAGTGGTTTCTAAGCACGGGATCGAGATTCGAACCTGTGTTGCACATCCCATGCTGTACCAGGTTGGGTTGCTTCCAAGACAACACATTTCCCCTGAGCTATCCTTCCTCCCCAAGACTTAATGTGATGTCTCTCTTCAACATCTTCATAAAGAGGACCTATATTGCTCAAACACGCCACCTCTGGAGTCACAGATATATTAGTAATTCCTGCCCATGTCTATTTAGTAATGTACAAAGGTGAGTTATAAATACTCATTCTTATGCTTTACTCACATTGGTTGTGATCAGTATGTCTTTATTTTATTCATAGTTCCATTTAATTTAGAAACATTCCTAGAACGACATAGGCATAAACGTCCAGTAATCTTATCACATTCACCCGGTTGTATTCTCCCACCATAACAAGCCCATCAATGTTGCTCGTTATTACTCGCTTTTGTTTCTTCCCTATGGTGCACTGATTTTTCTTATTAACTGAACTCTCATGTTTCATTTTCTGAAATGATATATCAGACAGTCTTGCTTTACGTGTGGCTGCGGTTTCTTAGCCTTTTTGCAATATTGTTCTATTTGATCTTTTTGATCAGGAGTGCAGCACATTTTTTCCTTGTTGTGAATTTGTTTCCTAGTTTTCTTATATGTGCCAATCACTCTTGGGTCAAGTTCTACAATAATACAATAATAATTAATAATAATAATAATAATAATAATTTGGCATTTATATAGCGCTACAATGCTGACAATTAGTTTACTTGCTTTAAAGGCCACAACTACCTAGCCTATTTCACAAAAAATTGTCTTCTGCAACGCTCGTTCTTTACCTTAGTGATTGGAGCTGTGCTGCAGATCATAAAGCTGCTGGCGTGTAAGGTCCTCACCACTGCTCTAAAGGCTCCCTTGACCGGTTCTCGGTCTCTGCTTTTAGAAGCACCTGAAAACGTCAAGTGGGGGTATGCATTAAGGTCCTTTTCTGCAAGTGTTATGTTGGGAAAGCATGTAATTCACGTCGTCTTTGGCTCCTAACTTGTCAAAATATTGTATCCAAATACCCATATGTGTATGCTCACTCTCGTCCTATAATCTAGTTACTGTGTTTTAAATATGCTGACTTGAACTGACTAGCAAGCACTTGTCTCTCTACACGTATTATTACAGTTTGTGCCATTCGATGCACTCATTCAGACCTCTCATCACTTTGGGTCATAAAGATACGTTCTTGTTCCTTCTTCACTAGGCATCTCCCATCATTTGTTACATCTTGACCTTTTTTGACTAAATACAGGATTGTCCATTTTATATCTGATGGGGAACACTGTTTGTTTACATAGTGTTCCATCAGGGGTGCTCTGATTTTGTTTGAAATGCAGATTTTATGGTCGATTATCCTGGTTTTGACCGTCCTTTCTGTTTTACCAATATGCATCAGGTATACATGGAAATCAATGGCATAAACGGACCTCAATGAATTACAATTAGAAAAGGCTGTTTGGCGCCATAGATTTCCTAACCCTAAATTCACCTCTGTGCTTCTGCAGGTTTGGCTACAGCACTTGCATTTACTGCATGGAGCGTGGTCAGTCTTTGTTTAGACCCCATGTTTCTGTAAATCTTAATTGTTGTTGTTCACCTGCCCTTATGTCAATCTTTGTGATTTGTTCTTTTAAATTCTTGCTTCTTCTGTAGGAGAAAAGGCCTCTCCTGGGAGTACTTGCTCCCTTCTAATATTCACCAATTCTTCTTTATAAGATTCTTGATCCAGTTAGACAGATCAGAAAAAGTGCTCACAACCATTAGATTTTCTGGGTCCGAACTCTTCGTCTCATTGTATATTCTACTAGAGCAGCTCTATTGTTTGTAGCTCTCTTAAGTGATGTGTAGGAGGCTTCTCGGGTATCCTCCTGCCTCCAGTTTAGTACTCAATTTTATCGCTTCATCAAGAAAGAATTGTTTCTCTGAGCTGTTCCTCTTTTAGCCCAATGGACTTTCCGAAAGGGAGGTTATCACATACATGTTCGGGGTAAAAACGGGTGTACGATGGTAATAAATTTCTATGTAGATTTGTGGCTTGGTTTCACTACTAATGAGTGGATAACTTGATCCGGCCTTATTCTAATATCTAAGAAATCCATTTCTGTATTGCTGTAGTTCACTGTAAATGTCTGTCTTGGTCATTACGCCAGTCGACAAATGAAATAGCTTTGTTGTCCCCTGTGCAGACTACTAGGCTATCATCAATATAACGTGTCCATGGTCTGGTGTTCCTTTTATATGGGTTCTGATCCGAGTAAATCTAACTCTCCTCTAGCTTTTCTTCAAACCGATTGGCCACGCCTGGTTCCACTGTGGCTCCCATAGCCTGTCCCATGTATCTGCCTGCAGCTGCCTCATCTCACCCGGCCACACAGACTACTTCATCAGAGGAGATACACTAAAGCAGCAATAAAAGTGCTGTACCTTCTGCTAGTATCACACCTCGCTGCTTTTTGTCACTCCAGAGCCGCTTTTCTATTCTTCCTTTCTACCCAGATAGAAACAGCTTTTTTGTCGGTGAGGCCTCTCCAGTCAGGTTCTTAGCAGTTTTTTAAATAAAAAGTCTAATATTTTCCAATCATTTCAACTATGGTTGGATTACTGCAGCCTTTTTTTTAAATGTTCAATAACCATGAAACGCCTACGATAAAACAGGAGTATATTGGGATCTAGAAAGCAAGGCATGGTGTACGTGTCCATTTTGAAACATAAGCATCCATGTCTTTAAGGCAGAGTGTGAGGTTCGGATGGGGCAGGTTGGTTGTGAGGAACAGGATGCTTACGCAGAACGGAGCTAATGAATACCCTGTGCCCCCTCTTCCTACTAGTGCTCCTCCCCATCACACTACTCATTCCACCTCCTCATCCTTCCTCAAAAATTCCTCATGTTGCGTCCAGAACTCCAGTCCTGCCTCCCTCAATCCACCCTCGTTCACAATCTCTCCCTCCGTCTCTCTCAAGTCCCCTGTATTTCTGTATTCTCTTATGCAATTCCCAATTCCCCCTAATTTAATCTCTTTTCGCTCTCCTCTGGATCTTTTTCCTTGCCTCTTTGTGCTCTCAGGTTCTGCGTTTATTCTCACAGGCACGCCCTGTCTGCATCCCACCGTTATGTGATCTCTGGCAGCCTGCGCGGTGCACCTTCTTAAGCCGGGTTGAGAGGCTGTTTTTCAGTGTACAGCAGGATGTGGTCAGGATATGTGCCCGGAAAGCAATGTACCCAAACAGCTTGCTTGTTGTGTGTTTTTTTTATTCGTATTGAGGAGGTTGTAAAGAACTAAAATCACAGAAATTAATATGGTTAGGATACGTATTAACTTGCAGACCCACAGAGCTGTATACGGTTGCACAAAAAAGCTGGAGCTGGTGATATATTGCCATAAATCCACAAATTTCACACACGGGATCAGATGACACAAACACCAGAGGCACATGGGATAACAAATGATAGTATGAAAGACTATAATCGACAATGCCAGTGGTTATGTTTAATTTAAACACCTTGGGCCTCATTCCGACGTTGGTGCTAGTCATAGCGCCATTAGCGCCATGACTAGCACCATTACCAGTACCGTGTCCGCCCTAGTTCAATGGGGATTTACCGGTCTAGTCCGACCTTAGCGGGACCGGTAACTCCACATTGAAAATGTCAATCCCCATTCCCATTTGAGCCCCCATAGGGCTCAATGGGAATGGGGAGGGTGCTAATAACGGTACCGTAAATTACGGTACCGTTATTAGCTCTGAAGTCCCTTTGCGGGTCCCGTCCTTAACGCCTGCTAAAACCAGGCGTTAAGGAAGGACCCGCAAAGGGACCTCGGAATAGGGCGCAAAGGGATTACCGGCACAGGTGTCATTACCGTTGCCCTGTATCCCTTTGCGCCCGGGTCGTAATGACCCCCCTTATGTCCATCACTTTTTGTTTTGGACTGATATGTGTCCCTTGCTTGCTTCACCATAGGGAACCAAGCTGGAAGTAAATAATGGCGCCTCACAAAGCCGAGATCTGAGGTTGCTTGTGTTATTTAGAGGGTACGTGCTCTAGTAGTTCTGTCTGGGCTGCTACCATTGGTGGGGGGGGGGGCAATATGGCAGGTACCTTTTTGCTATATAGCAGTCTAAACAATTGTACTGTGGAAGTTTGCCTGAACCAATACCAGCAATTATTATGAATTCAAACCTTCCATCCGGTAGGTGTAGGTTTTGGTTTTAGCTGGTTTCCTTAAGTAAGAGAGGGTATGCTCAGACGCAGGGGTAAACATTTCAAGTTGCAAACTATTAACCATCCATAAAAAGTCACTTTGCACCTCAATTCTACACATACACAGCACACCATTTCTTACTTGCACATGTTGTAGCCCTTGCACCAGAGGAGCTCTTGTGATAGCCATTGTATAGCACTTTGATGAGTTTGGCAGTTGACAAGGGTGCTGCACTTAGTCGAATCCATGAGGGCGACCATGCTATGGTTTCTAGGCGTTTGCAGAATGTGTTCCACTTCAGGGAATCCAGGTGTTGGCAGAATGCTGCCTTTACTGTGAAGTGGGGTCTTGCATGTTTTCACTCAAGGATAGCTGGAAGCACGCAGAGTATATCCACCATAATGAATCCATCCAGATGCATTAGAATTTGCCGAATGTACCAATTCTAGGCTTTCATTTGATTATAACCAATGCATTTTTCCTCTCGCACTCCATGCTTTTGGAAATAAAGGCGCTGCCACACTTCTGCGTGCATCTGCTTTCACATACAACTCGAATGACACTTTGCACAATATTTCTGCCATAAGAATGTAGCTACCATTCACGACAAAAATTCAAACTGTAGCTACACACAATTGACTATCCTCTTACACTTACCCTCCAGCTTATTTCCCTAGTGTACATCTCTCATCCCATACACATGCCAATTAGATATGGGTGGCTAGCAGGGACTCGACCAAGTCCTCATTACCTTAATTGGCTATTATGCACAAATGCATACTAGTACCACCTAACCTTTCCCATACTTCGGACCCTCCGAGGGCTTTCAATGGATACATGTGATTTCATTGAATTCCAAAACAACAAATGAAATGTCAACGAATACAAAACTAATACCAAAATAACAAATTTCTTTTTCGTTGTCTTTTTTTTTTTTAAACTAATACTTTTCCCCCACTCCCAAAACCATTTTTCCCACTACCAACCCTTTTTCTAGCTTTTTCCCAAATTTATTTTCATTAACATTGTTTTTGTATTCGTTGTAATTTCATTCATTATTTTATATTCGATATAATCACTGCACACCCTTTCAAGCATTCTATCTATATAATTTTTGTATCGCGCCACTCGCCCAAAGGCCTCAGGGCACTCACAAGACAGACAACAAAAAACCAGAGACGGGGGAAGGGAACAGAGGGCAGGATAACATGTGCTTGCGACATAGGTCATGCGCTTGGTTCATCATCAGTCTCAATTAAAGGGCAACACAAGTTTAGATCCCCCACCAAGAGAACTAATCCCTTAGTGTAAACAGATTTTCTCTCATTTACAGTTTCCACCAGGCCAACAAGCAATATGTCCAGCTCACAAACACCTTTGTTCCAATAGATGTTTAAACAGGAGAACTTGAACTGGCGACCATTTCAACAAAGGACTATTTCAACTATTAGGACCCTCAACAAGGTGGAGAAAATGTGTCTAGCTGCCAATCCCTGACAATGTTTAATGCCAACCAAAAGACCTCTCAATCGGCGGGCAGAAACACCTTTGAAGGCAAATTTAACAAATACAAGATATATCTATAATGTTGGGCATTCAACGAGCTAGGTCTCCTGTAAAAAAATCCAGTTATGCAATTTCAACGATTGCACTACCTCAGTATTTGTTAAATAAATGAATATGGCCTCTTGTAGTCCAAGAAACACTGAGGCTGGAAGGGCTACTACAGGTTCCTTGTTGTACCCTGCACATTTATTGGACCCTGAATAGCTCGCGCCAGTCATGTCCAATCTTCCTCAGTGTTTTTCTTGGAGCTTACGAGTTGTGAGAATTCAACTCGTCTGCGAGACCCAACATTGCTATTCACAGAGACCCAAGATTTCTTTACCTTCAAAACGGTTATGCAATCTGTTAGAAGAATCCCCACTGTCAATACACTCTTTCAACTCAGAGCCTCAGTTCAGAAAACTCATCATATCGTGTATTAAAAGAGAGCCTATGTGCAAAATGCATACATTGGTTCTCGAGAGATTACAGAACACAACTCGGTCTATGTCCCGGGATGAAATCAGTTTTACTTTCGCTACTTCAGCAAAAATGGTCAACACATTTCTTCTAGTTAGACATAAATTATTAAGATGTAATGATCCTTAATTAGGTATTTGGTTCACAACAGCATTCCAAATTAGATAATCTTATCTCAGTGTAAAGTACTGTGCTTTCTTAGGCTAAATGGTTTGCCCGCTCACATTCTGATGGCATTGCTTTGCCCATTGCTAGCTCGATCTATTCATGTAGGCCATTTGAGTCGAACGGTTCCTAGACTTGATGGAGCCAACCAAATGTCACACCTATGGGGAGGTTATTTTCAGGTCTGCTCATTTCACACAAAAATGGTAACTTCTTTCTACAATTTCAAATGTTCTTCTTGACATCATGAATAACAAATAGCGCGCATGTGTCTGTAAGAGAGACGATGACTTTCATAGGTGCCCTTGCTGCATGGCTTTGTTGGTTGTGTCCGTTTTACTTGAACCTTTGATAAACTACACAAAAAACCCAAATTCGATCATTTAGGCTCGCATCAAATACTATTCTGGTTTAGTTCATGACTGTAAAGAATTGACAAATAATTGCACTGTGCTGTATGGTAATAAATGCGAAAAAGAAATGTGGTCAAGTGCCAACATTGCAGACTGGGCTCAAAGTCCACCGTGCCACTTTACTAATGGCCATGATACTGTGCATCTCATTTAACTCTTATGCCCTCATTACAACCCAGGCGGTAAGTGTTTAACGGCGCCATAAAGAGCGTCGGCGTCGTTAAACACTTACCGCCTGATTACAAGGTCCCTTAGCGGGATGGTGACTTTAACGCCTGCTTTTTGCAGGCGTTAAAAACCAACCTGCTAAGGGACCTTGGCGATAATTACGGCAACTGTAATTTACGGTGCCGTAATTATCGCCTTCCCCATTCCCATTATGCCCCATGGGGCAAAAATGGGAATGGGGAAGGGGCCATTGGTGAATGGGGAATTACCGCCCCACTCACCTTGTAATGGGGCGGTAATTTTGCCATCCACCATGGCGAAATCGTATCCTTAGCGGCATGGACCATGGTGCTAATAGCACCATGGTCCTCCGCCAAGGTTGTAATGAGGGCCTTAGTGTCCAACATATACACATTATCAGTCCCTATGATTTTAGTTTAGTATGCTCTACATAAAAAAAGCCAGACTCGTATTTTAGCAGGCGCGAGAGTTGCTTCATATAGTAATAGTGACCATTTCTTTCTTAGTCCACTCAATGCAACAATGCTTAAAAACCATGTCCCGCTTCTAATATCAGTCTCCGTTTGGAGCTGTGCAGCTTCCTGGCAGCCTCTAGTCAGCGGTCTCCATCCATGGCAAGGCAGTGCTATGGTATATGGTGCGTGTACATTCCGCGTGGCTTCCAGTGAGTCTCCTGTACCCACGCTGGAGCACGTGTGCATTCTGTGAGGCTTCTTCTTTGAGCTCTGCGTCTATGTTAGGGGGAGGGTATGTGTACCTTTTCCATATGGCTTCTAACCTGGTTCCTGTATCTATATTACAGCACGCATGCCTCCCTAGACACTGCGATTGTAAACTATAGGGATCATTACGACCCTGGCGCTAAGGGGTTAACGGCGCCGTAAAAGGCTGCAGCGCCGTTAACCCCTTAGTGCCTTACTACGAGGTCCCTTTGCGGGTCCCGACCTGAACGGCTGGTCTGGACCAGCCGTTAAAGTATGGACCCGCAAAGGGACCTTGATGGCAATTACGGTACCGCAATTTGCGGTACCGTAATTGCCACCTTCCCCATTGAGCCCTATGGGGCAAAAATGGGGAAGGGCCATGGAGAAAGGGGGAATTACCGCCCCGCCAACCTTGGAATGGGGTGGTAATTTCCCCTTTCTCCATGGCAGACTCCGGCATGGACCATGGTGCTAATCGCACCATGGTGCATGCCGGAGTCCGAATGAGGGCCTATGTCTTGCACCCAGGCTAGAACGCAAGCACCCTCATCCTGGATGCTAATCTTGCCCTTGAAATGCCACTCGTTTATTATTCGGATTTCAGGATGAATGAAAGGGAGCTTATTTTGATGCTGCAAAGGACGTCTGTCAGGATACGTGTTGTGATTGCAATTCAGTAGGAGTGGGGGACCAGAGATTCTTAGATCCCTTCATGTCTTGGAGGGAGTGCAAATTTGCATGGGCGTCAGGAGCAAAAATCCTTCCAGTTGGCCCTGGTAGGAAAGAACACCGGAGTATCGTTGGGTGGGATTGGGTGGGGGCGATTCGTGAGGAAGTGCGGACAGCCACCTAAAAATGCAATCTAACTTCAGACTGGCGGCGATTTTTCTGCCATGCGGCCAGACTCCCCAAGAGGCAGGGCGTGCTTCTCGCGAGGATTAACTGCAGCCAGTCAACTTCCGTTCCTTTGGTCACTACTGGAAGACGGGTGCTGTTCTAAAAGGGGGCGGGATCCCGTGACTCCAAACACCATTTATCAACGCTGGCGTGTTTACCTTCGTGAGGAACGGCCTGCCTCACTCAGCCTGTACCCAAGAGACAGGCAAAATCTCGCAGTGGTACTGCAGGGAAGAGGGAGAATACTAATAAGCCCTTATTCTCAGCTGCCTGTTCCCTTACTGTCGCGCATACCAACACCTTCTAGGATAGGCTGCGTTTAACCTCTGCGCACCCCTCACCGCTACATAACATTGGAACATCCACAAGCACGCGCAGGTGTCCCGCGTGCCGATCTGTGGCTTGTGACGTTTCCCTAGTCTTCGCCTACCTGTGAGACGCAGTGTTTAGCATCACACTACGGACCTCACCGGACCTACATTGCCCGACCAACTGCCTTACACTCATAGTTTAAAGAGGGAGGGAGGTAGGTAGGTAGGTAGGTAGGTTGAAATCTTGTCAAGTACAAAACAGACCGCCCCAGCATTGGCATTACGACGCTCGCTGTTAGGGAGGGGTTAAGATGGAAGGAATGGTCCATGGCCTCTCACCCCAGGGAGGAACATGGACTACATTAACACAGCCACAGTAAATGTGTTTTAAAATAACTATGCATTACGAGGTGGTGCACAGAGGATTCTAGGCCTCGGTTTATATGTGCCAGGCAGGCTCGGCCTGGGCTACAGAGCAATAGGCCCAGGGCCGAATCAAATACACAAAACACAAAATGCTGGTGCGGCCCAGTTTTTTTGGGTGGCACACTTTTTTGGCCAATCTGGGCCAGTTTGGTGAGTTACTTCACTATGCGACACTTTTTCATTGGTGCCCGAGACAATTTTATTTCCCAGTCCGACCCTGGTGCCAGGTCCCAGAAGACTTTCTTCATTTACCTTCTTTTATGCTGACGTGTCCCACTCACCTCTAACCCCGACGGTGTATATGCGGCACGCGCGCGACTCGATGCTAGCTAGGCATTTGGTTGCAGCCCCTGAGCTAATATCCGGGACTACAACTAAAAGACATGGTGCTATTGCCCTCCAGCCCCTCTAGTAATGCCTCTGCCACTTGTGTTGTGCAAGGCAAACCAGGTTCTACTACGACCATGGTCTTCAAACTTTTTATTCCAAGACCCCTTTAAAGACAAAATTGTTGAAGTCGGCCCCCCTGGGTCATTGGGGTCGCCAGATGGGAGGTCGACAAAGCTTTGCAGAGACCTCGTATCCATGGTCGGGGGTAGCTCTGAGCAGGAAACGCACCAAGCGACCACGTGCTCACACTTACCTCTTAAACGCAGGAGTTTCCAACGGGAGTAAAATGGGGGGTGGGGGGTACTAGGATTTCAACATCAGGCATTTGTTTTGTTGGTGGGGTTCAATAAGAGTTCCACTACACAAATGAGGGAACGTTCAGAAGTTTGCTTATGTGGCGTGGAGGGGTGATGCAGAAGCATCATTAGAGACGCATAGGAGGTGAACATACGTCCGGCAGCATAGTTTGTTGCTGAGTTGTACTATGTAAATCCCATCCACAGTAATTAACAACCTCACATATTTATCACTTTTTTAAGTTCCTTGCTAGTTAATCACCCTTCTTCCTCACGCAGTCTCTCCTATCTTAAACTCTCTGCTGTTCTCTCTTTTCCTTCTTTACTGCACTTGTTCGGTCTCCCTTCTTCCTCTCTGGGCAAGACTGCCATTCTCTTGTTCACTCAACGTACCTCTCGCCATATCTTTTCCTTCGAATCCCCTCAAATTCAGTCTCTTCCCTTTCCTCTTTACCCACTTCCCTCTCTCCATTCATCCTCCAGTTCTGCCACTTGTTGGTCTTGTCCTGCCCAATTTGGTCTGTTGGCTCTCCATCATTCATGATTTGTGTCTTCTCTTTCTCCCTCTCATTCTTTTTGCTCCATATCTACTCTCCTCCAATTCGTTCTCATTTTCACTGCCTTCCCATCACTTCAAGTTTCTCTCCCATACTGCCCCTCTTATTTCAGTTTTGTGTCTTCTATTCTTTAGCCCCCTTTAAGTTATCCTTCCATTCTCTCGATCTTTCTTTCTCTCAGTGTCCTCCTCACTCTCTCCCTCTCAATCTGTATCCTTTCCTTTGCCATTCTGGCACTAGCTCGCTCGCTCCCTTCCATTTTGTCTCACTCTCCCCCTCCCATTGGGTCGATTTCTCTCAGATTCTCTCACGCCAACCCTCTATTGTCTGTCTCACTGCCTCGCTTGCAATTGTTATACTCTCTCCATAGTATTCCGTCTATACCTCACCCTCCTAGTGTATCTTGCTCGCTGCCTCCTCTTTTAACTATCCATCTTATTCCGTCTCTAACACCGATCCGGTCCCTCCTATTGTCTGTTCCTCTACTGTTTCAGCTCCCCACTCATCCCCGGACCATTCTTGTTTCCTTTCTCACTTCTCTCTCCGCCTCCTCTCTTTCTCGCTCTTATCCAGACGTTCTGTGTGTCTCTCTATTGCTCTCGAACACCCTGGTTTTTCCTCCGGCTCTATATCTTCTCAGCGGTTCCTAGGGATTGTATCAAATGCAAAAACATTGATTGCAAAACCATCGGAAAAAAATGCATTTAAAAAAAAAAAATTTAAAAAAAATTGAATGGGGGTCCCGTTTTTTTACCCCTTAAAACACACATTAAAAAAAAAAAAGAAAAAAAGCATCCTTGTTTTGCCTTGCATTTCTTCTTCTATATCCCCTCTATTCCGCACCTCTTTCTCTCTACCTCGTTGCCAGGGCTCAAGTCAAGGGTAAATGCTGGTGGACAGTCCCCCCACTTGTTTCAGGAGTCCCCCCATATTTTCAGAGGGCACCTGGATATGCTAATTTCTGGTGACGCCACATTCAATTGGTATGTTAATGTGTCCGCCCCACTTAAAAAAAAAATGGACCTCTGCTCCTAGCCCCCCCTGTCGTTGTCCTGCTGACTTGGTCCAATTTACCCAATTCTGTGTCCGGCTTGTTGTCTTCAAAGCGTGACTTCCTCCTGAACCTGCAGTTTCTTTTCCTCTCTGAACCAGCAGGCCTACTTAAGCATCGTGCAGGGGAGGGCAGTGTTGAGAGTGGCCTGCCTCCCTTTCAGGAGTGTGCAGCAGATAAAGAAAACAAACACCACATATGTACTCTTCCATGCTGTGTTTATTTCTTGCAGCAGCACCTAACTGAAAGGCAAAAGGCATTCCTTGCTGCAACACAGCCGATGAAGACTTTTTGGCAGTTAGTTGTTTTTCAAGCTGTAGGATTTGCACCCCCAAGGCATGGTGCCATGCCCACCAGGGGGGCTTGCCTCACAGTTTGAAGAACAGTTCACTATGAAATTATATGATATTTTATTTGTATCGCACTCATACACAAGTGTTTCAGAGCACAACAAGGCAAGGGAGGGGAACAAGGGAGGACAAAACAATGATCTTACTAGGCCCAGGGGCATTGAGAACGCGCAAGTGCAGAGGAGAGGTGAGAAATGGAAAGTGCGGAGCACGGGATAAAACAAAAAAGTTAGTGCAGCCAGCAAGGTGGCAAGTGCAGGTTATGAGCGCAAACAGGGGTGTCTGGTAAGTGCAGGTAAGGGGACCGTAGGCTAACAGATACAGACCCAAGTGCACGGGTTGCCTGGGGTAGTGCAGGCGAGTGGCTGGGTGGGAATGGACCTGGGCCAGAAATCAGAGCGTAACCAGGTGCACGCAGCCGAAGCAGAGCAGATCAGCAGGGGAGAAGGAGGGCGAAGGCAGAAGCAAAGAGGAAGGTATTGAGGTGCTTCTGGAACCGGAGATGGTTCGCCTCAAGTTTCAGAGTGACAGGGAGGCTTTTCCAGAGGGAGGCCCCTGCCGAGGAAAGAGATCTACCACCAACTCGTTGCTTGGAGAAGCGACTGACCCTGAGGGTGGGCATGTGGGGGAGCGAAGAGCTCGAGTAGGAAGGTATTTACAGAGGGTAAGTTGAAGGTATATTGGACCCAGGCCACAGAAAGCCCTGTGGATAATGCAAAGGGTCTTGAATTTAATCCTTGCAGCCACTGGGAGCCAATGAAGACATTTTAGGGCTGGAGATATACGATCCCAGGGCTTGAGGCCAAGGACAAGTCTCGCAGTTGCAAATGGTGGAGAGTAGAAGCAGGCAGATTTAGAACGAGGCTGTTGCAGTAGGCCAGTCGAGAGAACCATAGCTCTAGAAACAGTAAGCTTCAGGGGGAAGGAGAGGAAAGGAAGAATACCTCTGAGGAGGTGCAGTTGGTAGTTTGACTTCTTAGAGACGTCAGAGATGTGAGGAGAAAAGGAAAGTGTGGAGTCGAAGGTGACTCCAAGATTCTTAGCTTCACAGGTGGGCGCAGGAAGAGGGCCAAAGGAGGCTGGCCAGAGTGACAGGGAAGGAGGGAGCAGGTGTGCCGATGAGGAGAATCTCTGCCTTAATGGCATTAAGGCAGAGATCATTGGAGGCACACCACTCCTGGATAGCAGAAAGACAGTCAGCGATGAGAGAAGGAGAAGAGGTAGCAGAGGGAAGCCTGAAAACGAGCTGGGTGTCATCCGCATAGCACTGAAAGTTGGAACAGAGAGCCGCAATGCGGTGAGAGAGGAGTGCCAGGTATTGGTTGAACAGTCAGGGAGAGAGGTTAGACCCCTCAGGAACACCACAGGTAGAAAGTGAGATAAAGAAAAGGAAGGACCCAAGTTGGACCCGGGAGCGTCGATCAGAGAGGAAAGGGGTCAGCCAAGACAGGGCCTGACCGGTGATACCCAGGTTATCACAGACGGTTGAGCAGGATGGCACGGTTGGCCGGGATGTTAGAATCAAGTTTGGAGAGCAGGTCTTCACGGATGTTCAGAAGTGCGGTTTCCGCACTTCTAGCTGCTCTAAAGCCAGAATGATGGTCATGGAGACAACCAACAGAGTCAGTGTGAAGATAAAACTGGGAGATGGCCAGCTTATCCAGGAGTTTGCCCAGGAAAGGAGTGTTGGAGACCGGGCGATAATTAGCCGGGCATGAGGGGTCGGCTGTGGGTTTCTTCAGAAGAGGGTGCACAAGGGAGTGCTTCAGGGGGAAGGGGAAGGCTCCTGAGGCGAAGGAGTGGTTGCAAAAATCGGCCAGGGCAGGAGCAAGGGTGTCAATGTGGTCTTTGATGGTTTTTGATGAACAGGGAAGAAACTGTTTTGACGAGACTTTCATAGATCCGACTTGTCTAGAAACCTCGTCAGGGGAGAATTAAGGAAAGGAAGGGAAAGAGGGAGGGGGTGGCTGCAGTAGGGTCAGAGTTTGCAGAGACAGAAGGGAGAGGAGGTGGAGAGGACGAGATTGTGGACAGGATGTCCTGGGTTTTAGAGATGAAGTGGGAGGCAAGGGCATTGCAGAGGGCCTGAGAGGCAACAGGTGAGTTAGAGACTGCAGCAGGGTTGGCCAGCTTCTTGCAGATTTTAAAAAGTTTGGCCAAGTTGTAAGATGCCACAGAGACGTAGGCTTGGATGTGGGCTCTCGTCTTAGTATGGATAAGGAGCCGGTAGGCCAGTTTGTCAGAGGATGCACAGGAAGCCTGCCATTTCCTCTCAGCAACCCTACACTTGCGTTTAAGGGTAGCGAGGTCGGAGTCGTACCAGGAGTTGCACTTGGCTTTGGCCTTTAAGCAGATACTCCTGGCAGGGGCAAGAATATCCAGAGTATCAGAGATGGAAGAATAGAGCATGGATAGAGCAGTGTCAGGGGGAGAGTCAGCAAGAGGAGAAGGGTGGGGAAGAGAAAGTGGCGGCGAAAGCCTTAACTGACACACGCTTCATGGGTCGGATGACCAAGAAGGTAGGTGGCAGTGTTGAAGTTGGCTTGGCCTCAGGGGTAGAGAGGGAGAGATGGGAGGAAAGGAGGGAGTGATCACTCCAGGAGAGAGGAGTGGTCAGAGGGATCGAGAGGGGGAGGTCAGAGGAGATCAAAACATCAAGCATGTGTCCTGCAGAGTCAGTCGGGCCAGAGGGGAGAATAGAGAGAGGGAGAGAATCGCAGAGCTCATGAAAGAGTCAAGAGGAGGAGCAGGGAGTATCGAGATGGATATTGAGGTCTCCAAGAAGTAAGAGTTGAGTGGTTTTGGCCAAGAGGGAGGAGGAGAGGTCCACCCACTCAGAGAAAGGATGTGATCTGACCAGTTGGCCGATAGATAGTAGCCACAGTAAGAGAGTGGCCTGAAGAGAGAGAAAGCCTGCAGACAAGGCATTCGAACGAGAAGTAGGTCTGCATAAGAATGACAGAGGCAGGAATCAACTCCGGGAAGATCAGTTGTATTTCTTCTATGTGCATGGCTCTTAGATTCTGGGTCCCCGTTAGGTTAATTTTCCTTCTGCGCCCCAGACCACCTCGGAATGATGGTCCAAAATCCCGAGAAAATAGAGGAGGAAAGACGCTGCTCGGTTACCTTGGCTGGAGAGCTCTGGTTCACAAGACTGGCAGCTGCAACCACAGTGTTGCGGAACAGCTTCTTCACTGTAAGGAGAAGCAAGGTTGCCACACCTTGCCAGCTGCAGTGTCCAAAGATCAGAGGAGAAAGTAAGGGTCTTGTGATCAATGGGGGCGCAGTATGCTCCTTACCCACTTTGTGGGAAGGACTGGTGGTAGAGCTCTGCTCCCGCCTGCCGTACACCTCCTAAGGTAACCCTTGGCCAGACTTGCCCAGAGTACCTTAGCCCTTGCCCAAAGGACACTGTCAATAATTGAAGTTATTGCAAATAAGACCGAGCAGGGGAGTGTCAATTTTCCATTTGAAAGTGAATAATAGAAGCTACTGAGGTGACAGGGGTTGGGGGGAATTTTAGGAGTTCTGTGCTTTTTTTTGGAAGAGGAAGGAGTTAATCTGGTGTGGAGTTATCAAAGAAAGGTGATACCATTTCTCTGTTGACAACAAATAAAACAGGGCAAAAACAGAATACATATTCAAAAAATGCATACTTCAATACATCTTCTAAATGCTGCCTTTACATAATATAGATCGTACCATTTTTTTTAACATATATTCTGGATACTAATTTACAATTTGTATCCAGAATATCCCCTGCGTCTTTTGAACTTTCTGCATTTAATCCACTTGTGTAAAATTAAGACCAATTTAAACTTCTCCTCATTTCACTGTGTAAATACTACTTACCACCCTCTCACCCATGTCAGAGTAAGCTGCTATTATGCTACCTTGTTATATATGATCGTCAGTTGCCTTGCACATTATTCTGCATGGTTATGGATCAGCTGCGTTCACCTTGCATTTCATTCTGCCAGGCAGTAGAACAGATTTGCATTTAGCTTGCATTGTATTCTTCCAATTAATTTTTTACTAAAACTAACTTCTGACCAGCATACCGGTGTCGGTGATCATTGCCTTGGGTCTGCAGTCATTCTTGTCTGCACATGAGGGGGGGGCGTGGCTACAAGGCCATGTAAGCAGTTGTGTTCCTGGAGGAGCTCCATCCGATCCTGAAATGATCCGAATAATAACAGCACACAGAGAGGTTTATGATAACTGGAATTGAAGGTGCATGTCTCCGAAACTGCGTGGCGAGACTGGAAGGCGTTCCGGAACCGGAGGACACCGTGGCTTGCAAGCATTAAGCCTGAAGAAATCAGAATCTGTGCGTGGACGAAAGATCCAAAATAGCGGACTACTGCGAACAAAGGACCGGAGCTCGCAGATGAGACAATGAGACTGACCGATCCACACGAAGGCGCTTGGAGCGGTCCTGCATGGATGCGAGAGCTCTGTGGTGGATCGGAAGTGTAATACCCCGGCAGGCTGGACAGAGCGGATATAACAAGGTTTTGTGGTGAGAAGCCGCACGATCGAGGGATCTGCAGTGCCCGGAAGGCGGACGGAGGAGATCACGCGCAGAGGCTGGGGGACTGGTCCACAGCGGGCATCGGACAATGTAAAGGCTGCTCTTCCCCCAACTTATTGGCGAACGAAATAATGAAGTGAGCGAAGCTAACACGTGACAGGCGTCGTACCGGTGTGCCCGGGATAACGGGATACAAGGTAGCAAGACGACACGGATTCAGCGCCAGAGCGCCCGATAATAAACGCTGCAGCGGGCTGGTAGAAACAGTCTCACAAGACTGTGACAACGCTACAGTGTTGCCACAGTGAACGGAGGCTGGTGGATGTAATGCGGAAGGCGAATGAAGAGGCCTCTGGCAAATGGTGCCTGAAGGCAGGGTAATGCAAGTGCTTACTGAGGCCACAGAATGAGATGGGAGCCGGTGGCAGAAACAAACAGTGAATCGTTGCTTGAGGGACCCGTTGCGGTCTGAAATGCATATGCGGCGTGGATGATCACTGGGCCTGCATAACGCGGAGCGGGCCGCTCCGAGCGTCGTAGAGCCGAAGGAGCGTGACTGGGGACTGCTGCACTGGCATTTAAAGGTGTATGAGCCAGCTGCAAACGGACCTATACACAGAGCAGACTGCACGAGAGGAAGCAGATTCATAGGTCCCCCTCCATGCGGGGAAGTGTCCCATCACACGCACGCAGATGAGCTGACATGAAGAGAAACTGCAGGCATGCCACGGCTCATATTAGTATAGCTCTGAGGTCCGGGGGAGGCAACCAGGCACAACAAAGCAGTACTACCGGCCTATGAATATACAGGACTGGATATATGAGGTGTGTCATAACAAAAGAAAGATGGCGGACCAGCTGCACTAGAGGTAGTCAGAGATCCACACCTTGGCACAGGGCTGAAGCCAGACAGGGAGGTGCAGTGCAGTGGGAGCCAGGGACAGGATAAGCTGGACTCTCCACGACTTGGGTAAGACTGTGGGCACACATAGAAACGTCACCTGCCTGCAGGAGATCGCCTAGACATCACGGTGGAGCGACTTCACCCGCGGGGCGGCCTAGGAGGCACGAAAGAGCGGCTTGCCCCTAGGAGTATCACTAACTACTGCGGCCGGAAAAAACCTACACACGGACCCCGGCAGTACGCAAGGTCCTGGAAAGTTGCACAGAAGGAGCACAAGTAGGTGCCCGCAATATGGCGCAAAAGGGACTCAAGAGCAAAGTGAAGCAGCCGACCCTGGATATATTTACCAAAGCGCAGCAACCCACCACTCCCCCAGCGCAGTCTGGGATGAAAGCGCAAGAGACTGAGGGTGCGATGGGAGACCGCCAACAGATACTGGAAGCTATTACAGAACTGAAATCCTCATGGAGAGTGGCGATGGCTGAGCTCAGAGAAGCGCTGGAAAAGAGATCACAGTGGGAATAGATGTTAACCTGCTGCGGCAGGATGTGAGAGCGCTGGCCGCCTGAACCAGTAGCCTGGAGAGTGCTGTAAAGAAAAACGAAGACCTTAGCTCCACGAATGCAAAAGAGGTCCACGAACTGAAGCAAGAAGTGGCCAACTTGGAGAATCGAGCGGAGGAGGCTGAAGGGCAGGCCAGGCGAGGCAACATACAGGTGGTGGGACGGCCGGCGGTCGGAAGGGGAAGAAGGAGCGGACCTCACGGACTACGTCGAGACCATGCTACTGCAGACGGTGGGAGCTGGTAAACTTTCCCAGGGATTTGCGGTAGAGCGAGCGCATCGGGCCCAGACGAGGAGGCCACAGCCAGGGGCGCCGCCTAGGGCTATCATCGCGAAAATCTTGAATTATAGAGACCGTGAAAAGATCTTGGAATCTTTCCGAAAAGGCAGTACTGTAACAAGAGCGGCAGCAATGATCACAGCCTACCCGGATTATACAATGCTGGTGAAATACATGTTACTCTATCCAGCTAAGCTTAAAGTCCTGCACAAGGGTAAAGACCACTTTTTTGAGACCCCGGAAGAAGCGGTGTGCTGGCTGGACGCTCATGGATGTCCAGAGCCGGAGAAGGACCAGGACCGAAGAGGAGAGGATAATTGAGCCGGCGACATGGGGGTAGAGGACATGGGAGCGACACTGTATGAGGGTAAGGGGCGGGAGTGTTAACATAAACTGAATAATAATAGAGCAGAAGCCCCCTGTCATGTTTGCTCGCCAATGGACACTGGACTGGAATATAGTGTTGATCATTGGAGACTGTGATGCATAGCGCTGTGTTATATTAATATATCGGAGCCACAGGACACTTGCGCTGTATCCCTATTAGTGGAAGTATTAGGTGCGCCGATAGGGAGACATCTCCCCACAGGGTCCCAAGTATGGGTAGTACCAGAAAAGGCCAGATGTGGGAGTGCCTGAGATCCAGGGATGGAGCTGGGCAACAGTTGGGAGGGGAGGAAGGGGGGGGGGCATTTCAGTGTGAGTTGGGGCGAGGAACGCTGGGAGGAAGGGGAGCGGTTGGGGTTGTTGACGTGTTGTTAGTTAAGGGAAATTTAAGTTGGGAAACGAGCCTACACAGAAGAGTTGAGTGGTTGTATTTGGCCTGCACGGGTGGGGGGAGGAGAGGGACACTGTCAAACCATGGGGGACCTTAGAATAATTACTCAGAACGTTAGAGGGCTTAACAGTTATCTAAAGAGGAATAAGGTGATGCTATATTTACGAAGGCAGAAAATAGATATTGCTTTACTGCAAGAGACCCACCTGACACGAGATAAGTTGGAAATGATTAAGAATAAATGGAAGGGGACGATGGTGGGTTCTCCATATTCGGCTTATGCCAGGGGCGTGATCACCTGGGTAGCGCCACACATTCCTTTTAAGCTACTACAGACGCTGGTGGAGACTGACGGGAGGATGGTTGTGGTGAAGGGATTGGTGGAAAACAGGGAAATAAGTGTGGTAAATACCTATGCCCCGAACCAAAATACTGCGGCATATTTTAAAAAGCTATGTTGTAATCTGAGCATGTGTGCAGGGGGTGCGGTGATTTGGGGAGGGGACTTTAATTGTATATTAAACCCTAAGATGGATAGGTCAGACGGGAAGTTGGATAAGCCTGTCCCATCGGCTAAGACGTTACAGACGCTGTTGAATGATTTCGGGTTGGTGGATGTATGGAGGGTGCACCATCCACAGGGAAGACAGTATTCGCATTACTCTACCCCGCGGCAACTTCACACGAGGCTGGACTAGGTCTTTGCCACTCCAGAGATAATGACCGAAGTCACGCAAATTGAATATAAAGCAAGGGTCCTCTCGGACCACTCGCCCCTGGTCCTTCGCTGGCAATGTTGTCCCCCGAGGGCGAGAATTCCGACGTGGCGCCTCAGGGCAGAGGCACTCAGAGACCCCCTGTTCAGGGAGGATATGAGGGAAGAAATAGTTAGTTACTTTGAGACTAATACGGGCAGTGTAAATTCAGCGGGTACGTTGTGGAAGCCCTTTAAAGTTGTGATGAGAGGAATGGCCATAGCGAAATCTAAAGGATTGCAGGGAGGGATCCTAGCAGACCTACAGGAAGCTGAAGGAGAATTGGAAGAGGCACTGAGGGGAGAGAACAATGACGACCAAGATAGTGATCTAATACTGAAACTGCAGCAAAAGTGCGCAGGACATTGGGAAAGATTGTGTAACCTTAACTACAAGAAATATATAGAGAGGCAACATGCGGGAGGCGATAAACCGGGAAGGCTTCTGGCATGGCTATATAAGAGCGAAACCCCTAGACCCCCAATTAGATTGATAGAAAGTGAAGATGGGGAGGTGATGGACACCCAGGAGGGAGTGAATCGGGAGTTTGCAAAATATTATGGGCTGTTGTAAGGAGACAAAGGGGTGCACGATCGCGAAATGATAGAAGAAACACTGGAGGATATAGGATTGCCGGAGATTAGTGTAGAAGAAAGGGAGGAGATGGATGCACCGATCACATTGGAGGAGCTGGGAGAGGTGGTAAGGCAGCTGCCGACTAGTAAGACCCCGGGGGCGGATGGACTCCCGAGCAAGTTCTATAAAGCATTTAAAGATGAGGTGCTTCCCCCGCTGTTAGATATGCTGAACGAGGCGCATGAGCGAGGCAGACTGCCAGAGTCACTTAGAGAAGCGATTATAATTCCTCTCCCCAAGCCTAATAAGCCAGGGCATTGTTGTAGTTCTTATAGACCCCTGTCGATGTTGAATCAAGATAGTAAAATTTTGACTGCTATCCTGGCAAATAGATTGAGGAAAGTTATAGGTAAACTGATACACCCGGATCAGACGGGCTATGTTCCTAATAGGAACATATCTCATAATCTTAGAAGGCTCCACAAAGTTATGAAATATGGAAATGAGAGTGAAGAGGAACTGGCGGTGGCGTCGCAGGATGCAATAAAGGCCTGTGACTCGGTCAAATGGCAGTGGCTGATGGCGGCCCTAGCGAGCTATGGGATGGGTCCGGGATACCTACGATGGGCCAAAATGTTATATAGCGAACCGCTGGCCGGGGATAAAACAGGGTCGGTGATATCAGATAGGTGGGAACTCCGCAGAGGAACCAGACAGGGCTGCACATGGTCCCCTATGCTCTACATATTGGCTCTAGAACCCCTGGTGATTTATTTAAGGCAACAGTATGACACGATAGGCATCCCTTTGGGCGATAAACGCCACCTGATATCATTGTACGCAGATGACATACTACTGTATCTGCGGTACCCGGAGGAGAACCTTCAAAATGTTCTGGAAGTGATGGGAAGGTATGCGAGAATGTCTGGCATAGCGGTGAACCCCCAGAAGTCCAGTATATTCCCCCTGGGTAGGTATAAAGGAATCACCCTAGAGCATCTACCGGTGCTACAGGTACCGTGGGCCCCCAGTACATTTCGTTATCTAGGAATAGATATCTACCACGAGGCGGAGGAAGAACATAAATGCAACACAGAAGTGGCTATCACGAAAATTGAAAACTGTATGCGGTTCTGGGTGAAACTGCCCCTTGCAATGATGGGACGTAGCGCAATGTTGAAGATGATGGTGCTACCTAGGCTTCTGCACTACTTCGGGAACATCCCGTATTTCATACCAAAGAAGTTTTTTAGTAGATTGGCCAGCATGTGTCGAGACTTCCTGTGGCAGGGTACACGTAACCGAGTGGTGCTCTGGAAGCTGCAGAATTCTTACGAGAAAGGGGGTATAAAATTGCCCAACTATCAAATCTACTATGTTGCCAGTCAGCTGCAATATGTGGCTAAATGGCTCTCAGAGGATGCGACCACCGAAACTAGGCTATTCCAATGGGACTGTGCCCCATTTTACCTAAGAGAAATAATGTGGTTGCCCCAGGCTGCTATGGATGGGCGCCCCGAGATGTTGATGCTAGGGTGGAAAATGTGGCGTAGGGCGTGTCAATTGATGGGGAACCCATGCCCGTGCTCCCCTCAGGCACCACTGGTTGCACTGGCGTGCGGGGATGAGCAACTAAGGATGACACTTAGAAATCACTGGGAGCCGGCTGGGACAGTGACATTGGGAGACATCTGGCAAGAAGGGGCCATAACAGATTTTGAGGTGCTGGGGGCAGAAACTGGGTTGCACACCGGTCAGTACATCACGTATCATAGACTGGTGCGGAGGCTCAAGAGAACGTGGTCTGAAATGGTGCTTGAGGAAGAGCCAGATGTTACTATGGACATAATATATGACATAGCAGAAGGGGGACATGAAATATCTAGGATTTATGAGATGATGATGATGTCCAGTGTGGGAAACGAGCTGGTGCAATTGAGACTGGAATGGGAGGAGGAAGTGGGTACTCCGATGGAAGATGGGATGTGGGTACGATTCAGGGGTATCACAAGAAAGTGTCGAGAAACGCAAGGCTTCAACAGATGCAATTGTATATTACGCACAGGGCGTACTTGACACCCCAAAAGATTCGCAAGTTTAAGAACATGGGACGGCAGGCATGCCCCAAGTGCGATGAAGAGAATGCGGGCATGGTACATATGTTCTGGTCATGCCCAGTTATCGAGTGCTTTTGGGGAGAGGTTGCACGTAAACTGGAAGCAAGGGGTATCGGCTCATGGTGGACACCATGTGGGCCTGCCTGTTAGGAGGGTTCCCTAGGCCACAGAAACTCAGGCATGTAGGCAAATTGAAAGATCTGGCATATGCGCTTGCAAAGTGGAGGATAGCTATGGGCTGGAAGGTGTGCCACAAACCACGATTGGAGTTGTGGTGGAAAGACCTGCAGAAGTGGGCGGAGGCTGAAACCATGGTATGGCAGGAAGCAAGTAGCGCTGGGGGGGGGGGACAGAGACTCTGATGGCCTGGAGGCTGCTTATAGCAGAACTATTTGGATCAATTCAGACCCCTTGGATAGAACGGAAGGGGAAACCTCACCACAAGATGCAGAAACTGAACACTAGAAGTTGTAGGCTCGGAACGGGGAGTGGGAAGAGGGCAGCAGTGAACACGGCAGGATAATGTATATGCGAAAAGTTATTATATCCACTGCAATTATGGTTTGTATTGTTTGTTAAATGTTCAATAAAAAGTTTTTTTTAAAAAAATTTGTCTGCACATGAAGTCTTCCATTAGCTCAATTCATTGAGAATGGGTTTCATTTAATACATTTCATTTTGCACAGGTTCTTCATTGCCCATTGTATCACAGATTGTGCACCAAGGCCCCCAGACCCCTTCTACCTCTCCTCTAGGTGTTCACACAGTAGAGGTCCCCGCTGCACATTTGGATTTGAACTCACAAACGGTTATCGGGTTACCCCTTTTTCATTCAGCACACATTTTTGTGGAGACACTCATTTGTAAGGAACCTGGCTGGTCCATGCCTTCACCCAGATAGGTCTCTCCAAGCAATCTGCACCCTTACATAAACCGCGGTTACAGTTTAGGGGAGGAGGGGCGTTGGAGGACAAAATAAATTTTTCCAATGGAATAAAGGGCACCCGCGTCACTGCATTTGGGGGAATAATGTGGGGGGGGGGATAATAGTCAGTCCTACTATTCACGCATAAGAGCGACCAAGTTAATTCCGGCCCACAGGAAGCGGTCATTTCATGAGTTAATGTTAAAGGTATTTATATAGCGCACCATCACCAATGGAGTTGGTCTCCAGGTGCTCGGGCGGATCGGTAAAGAAAGGTGGACGGGGTGGGTTAGTGGTGGAAGAGGGCGTAGGAAAGTGAGAGATGGTGTACTGTTGGCAGCTTCAGTTCGATTTTCAACGTGCGCTGCACTTGGGTGTGCAAAAAGGATCGAAGCAGGACCTCGTGTGCTGTTGTTGCGATCTCTGTGTTGGTATTTTGTTGTTGCGGTGTGGTGAAGTCCATGCAATTTGCTGTGAGAGATGGTTGTGTTGGTTTTGTGTTAAGTAAGCAGAAATTAGAGGTTTTGGTTAGTGGGTTGTATGTCTCATAATTCTTTTAGTTTAGTTTGTGGATCAGGTAGTCAAAGTGGGTGGGCATATTCTCTCTCTAGGTATAATGATTGTCTAGTTTCTGTGGTGATACTGTGGCTATTTCAGCAGATAAATTGGCAAAGTACCCCAGGTTTGGTGAGCATAGTCCCTAAAACGACAGTGGGGTTTTATTATCATACCCTCCTTCTATCTATTTACTTTCCGTAGTCCATGGGTGGTATAAAGCTTCTCTTCCCTTTCCTGACTGTGTAGTTTCAGGGCCGGGGAAGAGGTTGGCCTCCAGCTAAACTGTTGAGCTTCGTACACCCATGGTGCGGGCATAAATCCTGCTTAGTGGGTGGAGTTATATTACCTCTCCCCATTCTTTCCTATGCATTGCTGTCTATGTTCCATTGCTGCCTGTGCCCCCGAGTATGCTAGGTGCCATTGTTGGTGATACCTTGCTCTTCCTGCCAATTGAACGGTTGGTGTTCCAGTTATAATTGGTGAGGATTGTTATTAATTGATAAGTAGATATGTTACATGTCCATATATCCTTATTAATAAGGGTAGATTTAGGAAGTCAGGGTAGACTTTCCTCTCACCCTAGTTCCTCAGTGTATGTTCTTATGGGCAATCTTTCTGGTTTGGGTGAAGAGCCATGATTTGAGGAGTTTCCTGAATTGTAGGTGATCTCTCGTGTTCCTTATGATCTTTGGTAGTTCGTTCCAGGTTTTTGGGGCGAGGTGAGAAAAGGAGGATTCTCTGAGTTTTCTCTTGTTGTATGATTTGGGTTCCAAACGTATGTCGTTGCTGGACCCGAGTGGCCTTGCAGTGTGATGTATGTTTAGTTTTCTTTTGATGAACTCTACACCTTGGTTGTGGATTGCTCTGTGGGTTATGCACATTGATTTGAACTTCATTTGCTTTTTCATTAGGTAGCCAGTGTAGCGTTTTCAGTGCTGGTGTTATGTATTCTCTTCGAGGTAGTTTAAGGAGTAGTCTGGCTGCCGCATTTTGTATGCGTTGGAGTTTATTGAGGAGTCGTTCAAGCAGGCCTAGACATAGGCTGTTGGCGTAGTCTAGTCTGGACATGATGAGGGCGATGACAGCAGTTGTTTTGTTGGTGAACGAGAGGAATGGACTGATCGCAGGAGAAAGAAGGATTTCTTGATTAGGGCGTTTAATTGTGACTCTAGAGTGAGTTTGTTGTCCATCAGGACTCCCAGGTTTTTTACAGTTGGTGATGGGGTTGGGGCTACACCAAGTTCAGTTGGCCATGGGATGTAGAGGTTGTCTTCTCCGTTTGTTGTGATGATCATTATTTCAATTTTGCCTGGGTTGAGTTTGAGGTAGTTTAAGTTCATCCAGTTGTATATTTCACAAAGGCAGTTCTCTAGTGTTGCCTTGTCTTCTTGTAAGTCTTGTATTTTGTAGATTATATGTGTGTCATCAGCGTGGTTGTAGCAGGTGAGGCCATGTCTTTTGATGATGTTAATTAGCTGTGACAGGTAGATGTTGAATAGAAGTGGCGAGAAGGATGATCCTTGTGGGAATCCGCATGATGATTCGCGAGGGCTTGATTTGTAAGGTTTCATCCATATCGTTTCCGTTCTATTCGTTAGAAAGGATCTGACCCAAAGTAAGGCGTTGTCAGCGATTCCGAATTCTTCCAGTCTCATGATAAGGATGTTGTGGTTGACTGTGTCAAATGCTGCAGAAAGGTCTAGAAGTATCGGAGCGGTGCTGTTTGTGTCTGCGTTCACCTTTAGGTCATCCCAGATTGAAATAAGTGTAGTTTCGGTTCCTCTCATTGGTCTGAAGCCTACTTGTGCCTGGTTTAATAGGTGATGTTCTTCTATGAAGTCTTGGGTTGTTCTGTATATGTGCGTTTCCAGGAGTTTAGCTGGATAGGGGATGTTGGAGAGGGGCTGTAGTTGATGAGGTCTACGTTTCCTGTTGTGTCCTTGAGAAGTGGTTTGATGTATGCTGATTTGAAGGCTTGAGGCACTCTTCCTGTTGAGATTGATTGGTTGAGGACGTTCCTGTAGTATTCCATTGGTGTTCCTTGTGCAAGGATTGATTTGTAGATGTCAAGGGGGCAGGGATCTGCGGGGGGAGTCAGATTTGTTGCTTTGGTTTACGAGTTTGATGAAAGTCTCCACTGATGTGTGGGAAGTTTCTGAGTTTGTTCTGGCGTTCCTTGCATCGTTCAGTGTCTTCAGTGTAGTGGTTGCATGATCTGTTTTGTATGGTCTGTTGGATGGTCATGATTTTATTTTTGAAGTTGTCTGCAAGGTCATTGCATAATTTCTTCGATGGTATTGAAGTGTTGTTGCAGCTGGGTGGTTCATTTATTTCGTTTATGATTTTAAACAGTTCTTTTTGAGAGTTTGGAGGATTCTCTTATCGTAATATTTTCTTTTTTCCTTTTTGTAATTCCTTTTTGTATGAACGGGTGTGTTGTAGAAGTTTGAGTTTTTTCCACAGTCTTTATTGATCCTCCATTCTAGTTCTAGTTTTCGTTTTTTCCTTTTCATGTCGCCTAGTAGTTGGGTGAACCATTTTTCTTTTGCTCTTTTGCAAAATGGATTGAAGGGTTTTGCTTTTGTGATCTCGTCGATTGTTGTGATGATCCAGTTATGAAGTATATCTATTTTAGTATCTAGGTCAGCTTCGCTCATGGACATTGTTTGTGGTTTGGTGATCTCCAATCACTCCATTAAGTTGGAGTTTTTTATGGTTCTCCAGTATCTTTTCATGATGGTTGGTAGTTTTTCTTGTTCCTTGGTAATTTGGGAGGGCAATGTGATTGTGAATGGGATGATGAGGTGGTCGCTCCAGAGGATCTGAATTGGTGGTGCTGTGGTAATTAGTTTTCTGTTGGCGAAGATTGCGTCTAGTGTATGTCCTGCTGTGTGGGTTGCTCCTTTGACCAGCTGATGTAGTTCCATTGTTGGTTGTTGGCCGGTAAGTTATTTTGGTGAGGTTGTGGTTTCTTCATCGAACCAGATGTTGAAGTCTCTGAGGATAATCAGTTGGTTACGCTCGATGGCCAGGTTGGTGATTGCTTCTATGAAGTTATATATGAAGGCTGCATCGTACGTTGGTGGTCTGTATATCAGTATGAATTTTAGGTTTGTTTGGGATCAGTTGATAGACTTATGATTAGGGATTCACATTTGTTGATGTTTAATGGGTCTTCCGCTTTCATTTCCAGGTGTTCCTTATGGATGATTGCTAGTCCACCACCTCTTTTGGTTTTCCTGTTTACTTGGATGCAATTGAAGGTATCGTGCAGGCAGCTATTGAGGGTGATCTTGTAGTTGTCATCTAGCCATGTTTCTGTTACACTTAGGAGGTCGTAGATTTCGGTGGCGTGTTTGGACATTGATTGGATTGCAGTGGATCTTTTTGGTGTCATTTGGTTTATATTTTTGTTCCCGGTTTTGTTTTGTGGGTGTTCAGTCGGGGTGGATTTATGCTGCCTCTGAGCGTTAGGGTGTAACGTGAAGGCAGCTTTGTTGTTGAATCAGTCTGAGATTGATAATTGGGTCGCTGACTTCTATTGTTTCTTCATCTCTTGTCATTTGATGTGGGTATCGATAGTGCCCAGCTTTTCATGTGATGTAGGGAGTAAGGGGGTTGGCGTCCTCCCATTCTCTTCTCTGGTCCTTTTTTCTCTTGTTCTGGTGTTCTGGTGTTTTATTTATCCATCTAGTAGTGTTGGTGTCCTTTGAGTATCTAGGTGCTTTGGTTGGTGCACGGTACGGTGTAAGGTATAAGGATTTTTCTCCTGTGAAGTTTGTTCTGTCGACTAAGTGTCTTATAATTCACAGGCTCCTCCTACCAAGATAACTGCAAAGATGCAGGGGCAGGAAGGTAAGGCGGCTGTTGAGAAGGCAGTCCTATTGCTCTGTGAGAACTGGGGTTTATTATCCCATGTCCCAAACATCTTATTTCATAGTGGAGCAACCATTCCATAAACATCAGCTTTTTTTCTAGGTGCCCAAAGCCTACCACGAAAGATCAGTCACACCATCTGACACAGATCTGCCATTATTGAACTGCCTAGAACAGGGGCCTTGGACTCTCCAGATGTTTTGGACTACATCTCCCATAAGCACTTGCCAGCATACTCACTGGTCAGGGTTCATCTGGAGAGCCATAAGTTGCAGATCCCTGGCCTAGAATCCCTTGTCACGGACTAGAGCCTTGCATCATGCACCATGCTACAATCATACCACATTGGGCTTCCCCCTCACCAGAATGGCCCTTTACAGATCACAGCCCCATGGTACAGACCAGACGTTATCACACTGACAAGAACCTTGCATCACACAATACTGCCCCCATCCAGTACTTCACTTTACTTTTTGGGAGAGGAAATCCCAGGAATCCAAGCCTAAAGATGTGATTGCATTTTTCGGGAAGCCAACATACACCCATGCTTACAATTCGGGGTGTTTGTGATACCAAGGACTCAAATAGACATAGGATAGGTAAAAAAAAGAAAGAAAAGGGTCGAGGAGAACTAGGTTGCCTTATGGTGTTCATTCCTGAGACAGAATGCAACAAATGGCTTTGTAAAGGTCTCAACCTGGACTCGGGGAATAGAGGAAGGGACTCCGAGGGGGCTTTGAAGAGAAGTAAAAAAGCCATGAATATGTCTAAGAACACGTGTGAGGCTCTACAACTGGAAGTCCTATTTTAAACGCTGCAATCTATGAAAGCTTTTTGCTTTCGAGCTCCATTGTTTGAATTTCACTGGACTTTCAAATGGCCACGAGGACTCAAGTGAGGCACTGCCCAGCAGACCTAAAGCTAGATACCGGCTGATAAAAATCTGTCTATCCAACACTCCCATCCACTTCCGTCAGATCTGCTAGTACCCGACTGCCCTGAATACTGCATGCAGATAAAGGCCCTCATATCAGACAGGTCTGCCCATATCCCTCTGACCACGACCCACAGGAGCTGCTGCATGTAACCCATGTCCCCCTGTGTCCACACCCCTTCATTACAGACCAGAATCCCTACACCCCCAAGGTATTGCTAAATGTAAGGAGAGGGTGCTGAGATTTTGGAGTTCAAAGCAGAAGGGAAGGTGGGGTACTGAGTGTCCAACCTTTTATATGCGAATAGCCAAGGACAGCAAGGTGGCATGACAGAAGTCAAATTTAAGGTGTGCTTGTATTCTCAGATGTCTTTGGCAAGGACAGTCTATTACAAAGTTGACATGACGTAAAGCTAACACACGGTCAATCCAGAAGTGGGAGAGTGTGTGTGGCCAGATGCCCCCTTGAAATCCGGTGGCTTGGCCTGCTTTACCTGAAAGAGCTCAAGTCCCCAGTGCTGTGGTGGCGTTCAGGCCTTGTGGAACACCATTCGCTGTTTGCATGGCTGCAAATTAAGTAATCAAGAACACCCCAGAAAACACTAGTGGTTTTTCATCACAGTGCTAGATGTATGCATCGGTTGGCTTCTGATTCTGCCTGCTAAAACGGACCCTTTTCCTGTTTTGAGTTGCTTCAGATTCTCCCTCTATTTTTTAGTTTTGGCTATTAGGTGAAGCTAAAGCACCACCTATAAGCTGAAACTATGTAATTGGAGCACATGTAGGAGGGAGATGGGATATGAAGAGGGACGCACACAGCGTGAGGGTGTTTGGCTAATCCACACATTCACTGCCCATTGCCATGCTAATCCCTACGGCCATTCCCATATACGCCCTTCCCCCTCACCGCCAAAAACACATCCTCCTGGGATCTCTGAGCTAGCTCCCTAAAGCAGCAACATCAAACTTTGCGCTCGAAGTGCCTGCCAGCGTTATACCAAAACAGACTTCTGATAGTTAATAGCTGAATTGAAGCTGTACATGGGCCACTGGTGTAATAGAAATGCCTTAACCAAGTGTTCCCTCATCCACCTGATGTGTAAGCATTATGAGTCTCCTTGCACTATTGTAGTTGTCATTTATATAGCACCATTTCCCCATTTGTATGGCCTCAAAGCGTGTTGTGGTTGGAACGCCCTTGGAGGCCGGAACCCAGATGGTAAGAACATTCTAAGGGGATGTTTAAGATGCTTGTGTGCATTTTGCTAAGAAGTGGGACTTGTGCGAGCTCGCTAGCCTCTGATAAGCATCCCACGCGGTCAAGTATGTGGTTTGGGTGCTGCAGGAAGTGACAGAGTGCTAGTGTTTGAGATCCGATGTGTTCCAGTTAGACCGAATTTTGCTGTAGTAGGTTGTCGCTATATTCTAGTGGAAGGGTGTTGAGGCAAGTCTGATGTTTCAGTGCATAAATTATGTGCCCAGCTAGGCTGCAAATGACGTAGTTGTAGCTGCATTCTAGAGTGCGTGGATGTAGAGCCATGCCTGTGGCGATGTTCACCCGAGTGGTGCGCTTATACATACCTGTGGCTTGAAACTGGGCTTTCTTTGCAGCTGTAGCCTCCTTCCGGTCTTCTGTGGGGAAGACTAGCTACTCTAGTAGGCACTGTCTAATTTCGTGCAGAAGCTTGAGCCATAAGGTGCTTTTCTTCCAAGTTGCAGCCTCCTTCTGCTCGTCTTCCAAGCTGTAGCCGCCTTCCAGTCTTCTGTGGGGAAGGCTAGATACTCTAGTAGGGACTGTCTAGCTTGGTACAGACGCTAGAGCCACAAGATGCTCGTCTTCCAAGCTGTAGCCGCCTTCCAGTCTTCTGTGGGGAAGGCTAGATACTCTAGTAGGCACTGTCTAGCTTGGTACAGACGCTGGAGCCACAAGATGCTCATCTTCCAAGCTGTAGCCTCCTTCCAGTCTTCTGTGGGGAAGGCTAGATACTCTAGTAGGCACTGTCTAGCTTGGTACAGACGCTGGAGCCACAAGATGCTCGTCTTCCAAGCTGTAGCCTCCTTCCAGTCTTCTTTGGGGAAGGCTAGCTGCTCTAGCAGGCACTGTCTAGCTTTGTGCAACTATGAACACTGAATGTTACTCTGACATGTGTTTTGGTTTATTCTGATTGCTATGTTTATTTAATGTTTCTTTCCCTCTTGAAGCTACCTGGAACATTTGTATGGACGTTGTTTATTTAATCTTTTTGTGTATAGCCTTTTCCTTTTGCACTTCTACTCTCTTTTCATCCACATGTTCCTTCACACTGTACTGTGATTGTTCTTTTCTTTTTGAAAGTGTGTCACTTCCCCATTTTAGGTATTAGTATTAGTATTACTCAGCATCTACATACACTGTGCCTAGATGGCATTGCCTCTACTAATGGGCCGGTAAGGCCAAAAAGATCCATTGTGAGACCTCGGAGGCACGTTAATATAGCAAATGTCCAAATGGTCTGCCGCCCTCTCCCCTTCACTTCTTGAATACGGTGGCCCAGAAAGAAATCTCCAAGCCATTGAATCAGGGTTACATGACCCTCTGGAGTTATGAGCACGCGCATCATGGAAGAAGCCTACACAGAGCAACAAGTGGCACAACCTGAAACTTGCCACCCACAAGAGAGAAGCGACAAGATGAGAAAGAAAATGAACAACTTCCAACAGGAATGAAGACAAAAAGGCCTGCCAAAGACTAACCAGAGGGCAAAAACCAAGAATCAAAAAGAGCCAAGAAGACATTAAAGGATTCACAAGACGAGAGAACGCTATAAAAAAAAAGAACTTTCCAACCCCGACCCCTACTCAAAAATTCGTCAATAACAACAGGTTTTTTTTCTGGCAAAATAGTGAAAATCAGAAGTTCTCAGAACTCCCAGTAACGGAGGGACCACACAACCAATCGTAATTGAATGTCAGGCTATTACGGAAAGAGATCTTAATACAAATGATATACCATATGATATGGCATTTATAATGCGCCTATACACAAGTGTTTCAAGGTGCGACGAGGCAAGGGAGGGGGAACAGAGGGAAGACAGACAACGATCCTACTAGGCCAGGTGTCATTCAGATGGAGCAAGTGCATGGGAAGGGGGAAGGGACAGTGCAGTACATAGGATAATAGAATAAATAAGTAAGTAAGGTACAGCCAGCTGGTGGAGAGTGCAAGGGTAAGTGCAGACATCAGGTGTAAGTGCTGCTATTAGGACTGTAGGGATACAGAAACAGTCCCAAGTGGAAGGCAGTGCAGGCGTGCAACTGGCGGGGAGGGTACTTGGGCCCGAGAACAGAGGGTGGCCAGGTAACCAGTGCAGATTCAGTTTCAGCCAGGAAGTCAGCATGGGAAGAGGAGGAGAAAAAGCAGAAGCAAAGAGAAATGTTTTGAGGTGCTTCCGGAACCGGCGATGATTCTCCTCAAGTTTCAGGGAGGAAGGGGGGCTGTTCCAGAGGGAGGGCCCCAGCCGAAAGAAAGAGCTCTACCACCAACACGTTGCTTGGAGAAGTGACTGACCCTGAGGGAGTTGGAGGCGGATGAGCGAAGAGCTCTAGAAGGAAGATATTTAGGAAGAGAGAGTTGAAGGTATTGAGGCCCCAGGCCCCAGAAGTCCTTGTGGGCAATGCAGGGGGTTTTGAACTTTATCCTCGCAGCCACTGGGAGCCAGTGCAGAGATTTCAGTCCTGGAGAGATGCGATCCCTGGGCTTGAGGCCAAGGACAAGTCTCGCAGTCATGTTTTGGATGAGTTGCAGAGGGCAGAGAGTAGAAGCAGGCAGATTTAGAAAGAGGCTGTTGCAATAGTCAAGCCTAGAGCGAACCAGAGCTCTGGAGACAGTGAGCTTCTGGGGGAAGGAGAGGAAAGGAAGAATACCTCCGAGGAGGTGCAGCTGGTAGTCTGACTTCTTAGAGACATCAGAGATTTGAGGAGAGAAGGAGAGTGTGGAATCGAAGATGACCCCGAGGTTTTTAGCCTCACAGGTGGGAGCAGGGAGAGGGCCAAGAGAGGCTGTCCAGAGAGTGACAGGAAAGGAGGGAGTGGGTGTGCCGATGAGGAGAATCTCGGTCTTACTGGCATCAAGGCAGAGATCATTGGTGGCACACCACTCCTGGATGGCGGACAGACAGTCTGAGATGAGAGAGGGAGAAGAGATGGCCGAGGGTAGCCTGAAAATGAGCTGGGTGTCATCCACATAGCACTGGAAGTTGGGGCAAATGGTCAGCAAAATCAGGTTTCCGACCACACTATGACCCCTGCCTTTCCTCAGTGATTTCCAACCAGATCTACATGATTGTCCCCTATCTAGACATATTATGAAACCCTTTCCTCCAAACAGCGATCGTCCCAAATGCCTTTAAACTACTTAGTTTGGTAGGATAGCTCAGTGGGTATAGGTACCGCTCCCGAGATATGGGTTTTGTCTGCAGGTCACAGGTTTAAATCCAAAAGGAGGCCAACTTAGCCTTTTATCACTCAGAAGTCAATAAAGGAGGACCCTGCCTACAGTTGAGTAATAATAATTTTATATAAACATTTTGTATGTACAGAATTTTGGTGAAAGTAGTACTAAATAAATGATGCATGATTGTTATTATTACCATCAGAGCTATTTTTAAAAAGAGCATAGTTGACCCAGGGGTGTTCTCAAACTACAGATCCATCAATAACATAATCCTTAAGGCCAAAATCTAGGAATGACTGACCACGGCCTAACTTCAAGACCATAGTTTAATAAAAATCCACTTCCATGACAGACAGTCAGGCTTTCGGCTTAACCAGAGTGCATGAAACACACTAATATTCAAGAAAGAATCCATCCTTAAAATATTGGATAAGAAAGAGAATGCAGTTCTCATCCATCTAGACATATCGGCTGTGTATGGCACAGTCAACCACAATATACTTTTGGAGAAAATACTAAAAGTAACAAGCTATCATGAACAAAGTAAGACAATGGCTCCGATATTTCCTTGGACACATGACTAGACAGATACAAATAAAAGACTTCAAAGCACTCCTCTCAGCCTTAGTTTGTGGAGCACTGCAAGGCTCCTCAATATTCCTCCAGCTATTCAAACTTACATGCATACAGTAGTAGACATAATACCAGGCCCGCAATATCGACTAGCCTGCTTGCATTGGTCATGAGATTTTTTAAATGGTAGTACCATTTGCATGGTACTCGACCTTTCTGGTGATCATGGGGGTGTTTGAAACGTTTATTTGACATTTACTGCAAACAAGCTTTGTTTGTGGTAAATGGAAAACAAAAGTTTCACTGTGCATTGCTGGACTTTGGGTGGCTGCATTGCACCAAATATGAAGTGTGCTTAAAGTGACATTCATCATTTTACAGAAATCTTTGGTAAATATGTTGTCACCGTCACCAGTGCGCAAGTGCATTTCTTAGGTCAAGTATGTAAACTAAGGAACTTGCCCTGAAGGTCTAGTGAGATTTTTAAGAATTTGAATGTCCAGCTCTATGAGTTTAGGAAACTGAACCGGACAAAGCCAGAAATGACAGAAATCGCAAAATCCCGATCATCAATCCAAGCATGGACGGCAACAACTCTGTTTTAATGTGGAAAACAAAAACGCTCCTAACAGAAAGACATACCCCTCCCCCCGTCCCCCATTTCGAATCTTATTGGGCCCTTTTCTGTACCTGAAGGATACACCTAAATATCAGGGGATATTATTTGATTACACTTTGTGATTCATAGACAAGTTAACACACTAACTAAAAGCTACCCTCTACAGCTACACACTAATAACAAAAAACCTCCCTCTCATCTCTGCAGATCATAACGCGGGTTTAGTGAAATCTCTATCCAGGGGCACATGAGGAGTATTGTAATGTCGTTTAGTTGTGACTTCCAAAGAACCTCCTATTTCAAAACTGAGACACAAAACTAATCTATGACCTCAACAAGTTTGATCATGTCTTACCAACCTTAAAATCTCTCTTCTAGCTCCCAGTTGAGAAGAGAATTACCCTCATATCGATCGGTCCATCGTCCCACATAGGCTACTGGGAAATGCGCCCACAATCCTCTGGAATCATTTCACAAATTACATCCCAGATAAGACCCAGAGATCCCTAAGCTCCCAGAAACTAGAAACCACTTTCCTGAAAAAAACTTCCTGGTAAATCCATGGTAACCCACAAACATGGGGTGTGGAAGAGAATGACCATGTGTCCAACACTGGAAGAGTCCTAAAAAGAAGTGGTCAGCGATACCCAGATTTAGGATTTCCAGCCTCTCTTTCGCCCCTGCACATCCCACTAGCAATGATTACACTATCACACGCTAGACACCCTGGAGAGGGCCTCTCCACTCCAGTGGACTCTATCCCCCAGTTATGTTTAACTGGGTTGGAGTATGTTCGACTCACATGTCTGCACCTGTCTAACAATAGAACTAAGTTCTCTTTAGCAAACAACCTTGCGTGTGACATAGATTTACAAATCACAATAAATAAATCAGGCCTCCAAATCTACACTCCCTGTGATGTTGATAGCCCCCAGAACACCTGTGGCAAGGCCTAGCCCACCGTACCTGCAATGTGACACTGGACTCAGGACTTCACTCACTGGGCTCCCGGCGCGCACTGCCGAGCCTGGGAACGCCCACTTTATTTTATACCATGTTGCCGTCGCGTCTTGTGATACCATCAGACTCCCTAGTAGCCATTGGCTAGTGATAATTGACCCTTGGCAAAAACGGAATGGTGTGCGGTTAATATTAGGATAACTGAGGGGGCAAGGGACTTTTTATGCTTGCTAGTAATTGCAACTAGATGTGTTTACCTCTAAATACATTCTGTGTATTTCCCTTACAGCCTTGGGGCTGGCATGCATTCCCAAGCCTCCGCTCACCAGTTTGCTGACCACTTTTCTAGCTGCAATTTTGCCACTGAGGGGTTGGCGTTTGGGCGGTGTAAATCTGCCTCTGTGGACTCCTTGGAAGCATAATAGAGGGTGCTACTGCGAGAACCCCTGGCCGTATGTGTCGATGTGTGCCTCCTCCAGCAGTGCCCCCCCCCCCCCATGCGAGCTCCAGGATGAAATTAAGTGTTGATCAATAAGAGCAGATTCTAGACCCTGGGCACAGGGAATTATCCAGTGTACAGGAGACTAAGGAGCTAGTAAGGTGTGAAGAGTGCAGCAAATCCAACTTCCACATTGAATTCAAGCAATGAAGTAGAACAGCAAAGTTCATTAAATAGTCTGTTTTGAGTACACTCTAAAAGGGCTAAATAAAGGTAAACCTTTCTAATCCAGGTAAATTATGCATGCTATAAAACACTGAACACGCCGGTATCTGCTCAGTAACGCACCTGTGTTCAAAACCTGACTTTGAACAATTAGAAGTTCAAAAAATCAGGCAGAACTATGTCTAACAGGAAACCTACAAGCATACATGCGTAAGATGAAGATTTAAGGGTATCCAAACCAACCAACACTGGGGTGATGTTTATGGCACCAGTTGTCTTGGAGTCAAAAGTAGCTCCAGGTAGTATAGTCTGGGCTACGCCAACCAGGGCCTTCTATGCTACGACCAGGAGCCAAAGAGATCCCAGCCCCCAATAATTTCGACGCCTTCCCGCAGCAATATGTGTACCCCTTGTCACTTCCATGCAGTGCTTTTGTGTACAGTGTTCCAGTGCCATGCAGTGTGTAAACATACGTAGACACTAAGGGACACAAACCGGGTCGGACACAGACGCACAACCCTCCTCTCATCCATTTGTGAATGCTAACCTGCCGAGCTTCCTCCAACATCTGTTGCTCACATTTGGGCCGAGACAGCATTAGAGAAATCCAGCAACATTCTGTGAATTGTACAAAGATGTGTTTATTGAGCTATTAATATATTCAAAGGAAAACTACACCTATTTATATGGATTCCACGAATGGTACAATGCATCAGTAGCCTCGCTGTGCCTGGAGAACATGGTGACCTTGAATGCCCTTTCAGTCAAGTGGGGTCTCAAGAGATGTCATAACTTCTGAAATAGGGCACAGATAACGGCAAGTAGTAAGCATCGTCAGTGGCGAAAATACAAAAAATGTACTTGGGGAAACCCAGTTCCTCTGGGGGTGGGTAGTAGTGGTCAGAGCGGTGGGGTGTGGCTGAAAGTCTAGGCTAGGTGTGGTGTGGAGTCATGGCAGGCTTGCAATTGTAAAAAGTTTAGTAAACATAGGGCTTTTATGGAGACGACTTAAAACATGTACAAATTATATAATTAACAAACAGAAATAGTGAAAAAAATAAAGGAAGCGTTTTATTTTCGTTTGCAGTTGTTTGATTTGCTCAGCGCTGTGACTCAAGCCAGCAGAAGCAATAACAGGAGAAGCCAATGTTTTAAGATGCGCCAAGACCAGTCTCTGTGACTATCTCCATGGCACTATCCATCACCAGTGTACATTGAATATATGCAGAAAAATACTGGTTGCACATTATATTTTTATAGAGCAAATTATCATTGTGGATACACACAGATAAAATTACCACAAAATAATTATGGATACGGAGTGAAATGTCCTCAAAAATAAATAGCGTACAACTGGGAGCCTTATGAATAAATCACTATGTTATGTTAAGAGTTTTTCTGGACTGCCGCAGTTGCCAGCGTAATGGTCTCACAGAGGCATGTCCAGAGAGGGCACAGTGTGCCCCCATCAGGAGTAGTCAGACCTTGGCCTGCAAAGGAATTAGAAAAGGGCAGCAGAGAAGAGGAAAGCGGGAGAATTATAGTACCATGTTGAGGGCCACATACTAAAAAAAGTAGGATGGTAGCTTTATTTTCAACCTTCAAGCACAAGCACGCAAAGTAATGTGAACCTGAAAAAACCCTTCTCTTGGTTTTGAAACCATAGTATGAAGACTTAAGGACACAGTGAAAGGAAAAGCCGGACACGGCCACCTGTTGGTAAACATGGATTCACACAGGATGAAGCTTCATGCACCCCTCCCTCTTCTAATCAACGAACAGGCATCTATATGCACCTCTAAAGACCATGGTCACTCCCAATTACCCATTCACTCTGTGTCTAGATAAGTTCTGCTGAAACAAAGAAAAGTTTAAAAATGAAACTTGAGGACCCAGTGCTAGCAAGGCCCCTGTGCCGCCCGGTTTCGTTTCTGTGCTTAAATGTAAAAAATAAAAAGACGAGCCAGAGCAATCTGAAACATCTAAATCTGCACCCGGGCAATCCGCTTGTGTTGGCCCACATACCTCACAGCTGATCAATGCAGGTGCTGTGTTTTATGGTGGCACAGGCATGGATCAGGGGCAGTGCTTTAATTGGGCCGAAGCTAGCCGGGGCCAAGCCCCAGCAGTCTCCAAAAAAGTCTCCCAAGCTGGGGCCCTGCCGGGGCACATGCTGACACTTGAGGCAGCCCGTGTAGCGGCTGTGCGGTTACACAAGCAGCCTGCAGGTGTCAGCACTTCAGATTAGAAGAAAAGGCATCGCCTTTACTTTTTTTTAAAACCCATGTGCGGACACCTGCAATCAGCAGGTGTAACCCTGCAGTGCGGGCTGTCCGAGGTCTCTGTACTCTGAAACAGGAGCAGAGCTGGACAGCCCAGCCCTCCTTTTGTTTCCGAGTAAATAGCCATCACACAGCATGAAGCCCCTGGGCTCCTCGCACTGGCTGGTTGCCATTTACTCGGAAACAAAAGGAGAGCTGGGCAGTCTAGCCCTCCTCCTGTTTCAGAGTACAGAGCCATCAGCAGCAGGCAGCACTTTCATTCAAGGAGCCTGTGGTAAAGCATTGCACCACGTGGCTCCTTGAATGAAAAGGCTGCCTGCTGGGTGTGGGGCACACTGGTGTCACACCTTTGGTGCGCACAGCCCAGTCTTTTGTTTGAAAGGAGGGGCTGAGAGCATCAAAAGGTAATAGTCAAAAGGTAATAATGCCAGTGCGCCCCAGCTCTACTTCTTTTAGCAACGCCCTTAGGGGAGGGGGGTGCTCTCGATGGGGGGCCGTGGCTTAAGCACACCTGTACTTAGGCCACCCACCCCTAACGAGAGCACCCTCCCACCCCCTGATTTCTAATCCCACTTAAAGCACTGATCTGGGGAGACCATTTTCACTGGTTTCTCGTTGCATGGAAATCCAGTCCTACACTGGCTCCATTATTAAGATCTGGTAGTAAAAAGGGCACCTCTTAACAGGGCTGACACTGCGGCTGTAGGAACTCTCCACCCGACTCCTGGCTGTCTTCTTCTTGCTGTTAGATTTAATCCATCCGCAGTGATTTTTGGATACCGAGGTTTAAGCCTCATTACTCCATCTTCTCGGGTTGAGTATATAGTCGTGGGTGAGGGTTCTTCTTGGTCTGTGAGGTCTTGTCGCAGTAGTGCTGGATTCACAGGATCTTCGCAGTGATGGGCCGCGGGTAGCAGTCGAAGGGGTTTGCAGTGGTGGCAGTGAGTCTTTTGATCAGAGGGCTCTGGTTCTGATCCAGTCCTTGGCTAAAGTTCTTACACTTGGTTGGTCTGCCTCACCGGAAGTACGCTTTGAGCTTGACGAAGAACACACTGTGTAAAGTCCTCACTCCAGACGGAACACAATGCGGAGATGCAGTGTCAGAGTGGTAGACAAGGGTAGGGCTTGAGCGGGCAAGCCCACCCAAAATCTGTAAATGCCCACTCAGCAGCGCTGTGTGGGCATTTACAGATGTTAATGGCACTGTGGTGTGCCCAACTACATTAGTTCATGACCCCACTCGTTAGACAATCCTGGCTACGCCTCTGTGCAGTGGACCAATCAGATGGATTTTATGCTTCGTCATTCCTCTGACTGACATGAGAGTTCATGTGGGATTGCTATGCACTAGGTCTGCAAGAGAGCAAGTGCACTCTAACCAGGCCTACAAATGTGCTGCATGACTCCAGCAAATGCCTAGATGCAATTGCAAATGGAACCCAATGCTGTGGCACTACTAATCCTTTCATCTGGTTGAAAAATACTGGAGAGAAACATGTATTTGTTGGGGCACGATTGGCAGCTATTTTCTACCAGCTCCCTCAACGTGGAATAATACCAAAGTCATGTGCACATTGTGCCGTTAATAAATGTTCGACTCATAAGCACGGGGCCAGAGTGGAAGAGGAACCAATAAGGACATTCAAGAAGCACGGGGCCAGAGTGGAAGAGGAGCCAATAAGGACATTCAAGAAGCACGGGGCCAGAGTGGAAGAGGAGCCAATAAGGACATTCAAGAAGCACGGGGCCAGAGTGGAAGAGGAGCCAATAAGGACATTCAAGAAGCACGGGGCCAGAGTGGAAGAGGAGCCAATAAGGACATTCAAGAAGCACGGGCCAGAGTGGAAGAGGAGCCAATAAGGACATTCAAGAAGCACGGGGCCAGAGTGGAAGAGGAGCCGATAAGGACATTCAAGAAGCACGGGGCCAGAGTGGAAGAGGAGCCGATAAGGACATTCAAGAAGCACGGGGCCAGAGTGGAAGAGGAACCAATAAGGACATTCAAGAAGCACGGGGCCAGAGTGGAAGAGGAACCAATAAGGACATTCAAGAAGTTGCAGCTTGGGGATAAGGATGGGGGTTGAGGAGATACACATAAGAAAAAAAGGGCCTTCACAAACCAAGCTTTTAAATGTATACAGCATCACAAGCGACATGCACAATAGTACTGCACATACACCCCGAGCCCGGCGGTTTGTGGAAGTTAGAATTGTAGTTGGCGAGCAGCTGCTATATATCTATTATTCAAACAGATAAAATAAGAGTTTCAACTATGAAAATGGCTCCTTGCCTGCCTTCGAGTGTTGATGGGCTCCCTACTGCACTACCCACACCCAGCACTCACAGGCGGGCATCCTTTTGCTGCAGCTGAATGACCTAATAGCCAACATCTGTAGCAGGCATTCCTCCCATGACCAGTACCCGCACTGTTATTCTTTGGCCACACCCTTCACTTCCCTTTCAATTATTTTTTTTTTCTCAGTTGTGCAAATTGAACACATTTGGCCTTTAACTCTACCCCTCCTGCTAATCTCAGGGCTTCCTGTGACATTGGATGTTTACCCGCTACAATCTTTACTCTATTTTTGATTGACGAGATCTCAACATTAATGGCTCTCCCGAATACACTTAGTCCACGCCAGTAAACCGCAGGGTGCCAACAACGCCCTGCAATCTGGGATCTAATTGACAACAGGTGCATTTTGACCGCGTGCTCTTGAAAAGAATGTATTTTCTCTAGGACTACATTCCAAAGCGTCTTCATTGGTTTCTCATCTGTATTCAGTGTGAGTGCCTGTGCGCGCGTGCATGTGTGCGCGCGTGCATGTCCGCTGGGTTGCATATAGCGTAACCATTGCTGTGAATCAGTGGAGTGACGCACAGCACTAGGGTGCAATAATGCACATAAGGCTAGAATATCACAGGTATAGTTGGACGGATATGCAGAAAGGGGACTGAGGGGGTCACAGGGTGATGGATCAAGTTAGGGAGGGAACAGCATAGCCAGCCTTGATTGCATCTGCAGCTGTGCGGTCACTGAATCTGTATTTCTTTGAGTCTCGCACATTATGACCTTCCCCATTGCACTGCTAAGTGTCTGGGCCTGCCTCAGCGGTGCCTCCCCATGCCTACTTCTATATCCCTTCCCCACGCCCCTCTTGAGCCCCCCTCGATCTAAGACCTGCACACCTCACCTCCCCAAATAATGTAAAACTATAGTTTGCTTCCGTCCACCACAAGCGACACAGTATATACAGATATACTTGCAGTGCTGTCAGGGATTTGGCAGTTCTACTGATGTGACCAGAAAACTGGGTGTTGATATAAACTAGGTGGTCTATCTACTTCCAGTGCTGCCAGAGATTTGGCAGTTCTACTAATGTGACCAGAAAGCTGGGTGGCAGATATACTTGCAGTGCTTCCACGGATTAGTCAGTTCCACTGATGTGACCAGAAAACTGTCCTGTTTATATACTTCCAGTGCTGCCAGGGATTTAGCAGTTCTACGGATGCGACCAGAAAACTGGGTGGTAGTATTAAATTCGGCATGTTCATTTTATTTCCTGTATGCTTGCTATAATTTGCTACTTCTGCTCAATTGTCCACATTTTTATGTCAGACTCATTTTGCCATAACATCCTTTTTAAAAAAAAAATGCAATGCCACAGCGATGCCAAGTGAAGACGTATCCTGAGCACTGCATGCTGATTTTATCTTGTATTCTAATCCATAGTGCCGCCAGTGTGGTGCATTGTGCTCTCTCTCACCTAATCTGGGTCCTCGAAGCAGCTTCAAGAATTGCTCCTCGCCAGACTCTGACTGGCCTATAGGTCAATAGGGCAATGCCCGAACCAAATATGACGGTGGAACAAAAAGTAAAGCACCACTCTTAGATAGACATAGTTACATTCCAGAGCCAGAGCCAGAACACAATTTCCCTAGTATTTGGCGTTTGCTTATTTTGGAAGAGTCATCTTCTTTCGTGTGTGATGTTCCAAAGGAGCAGTGATCATGTGCACACCGCCTGGAAATCAAGTGGTTTCACTCTCTTGAAGTGGATCACCAACTACCTTGAACGCAACAATTTTCCCCTTAGTGGTGCCCTCGAAGGTTCCATCTTATCACCATGACTTTTTAATGTTTACATTAAACGCCTAGCAGAGATTGTTGAACTATTCTTGAAATATGTACAATTCTACGTGCATGATTCTCAGGCACTATTGAACCTTGAACTTGATAACAACAATCAAGATGAAACTGAACTCCTCCAGAAAATCCAGCATTGGACCATATATATTGATGTCTGCTTTAACTCCTCCGAGACAGAGGCGATCTTCGGGAAAACAACCCCAGCAACACAACCTTTTAAAATGTCCACTCCGCATAGGTATGGCACCCCCACCACATAGGCATGGCACCCACCCTGTCGGACCAGGTAGAAAAACTCTAGGAATCATTTGCAAAACTCAACTCTCACTACAACCACAAATAAATGTACTAGCCGACAAATCACCTACTTGAGGTCCCAGCTATTTGGGAAAATAGTCCACTACTTGGAAATGACACCGAACATTGGGTGGCCAGATCCATTGTCCTCGCTCACCTAAATCATTGTAATAGTCTCCATCTAGGGCTAAATAAAAGCCAACCAAACCGAGCGCAATTTATCCAAAATAAAGCAGCTAGACTTATTTTGGGACTCAAGTCCTGGAAACATGTAACACCAGGGCTGAAAAACCTCTCCTGGCTTCCAGTTGCAAAGAAGACAACACGCAAAATCAAATGCATTACTTTTCAAATACTCTAGAACATTGAGATGAAATACTTGAATGCTTACATAAACAAATATGTACCTAGACTGTTAAGATCATAACAGGTTTACAACCCAACTACATTCAGGTTGAAAAGACCGATACACCCGGAGAGATCCCTCAAAATAAAAGAAGGTCCGAAATTCTGGAACAACCTTCCAGCAACCTTGAAAACCAAATATACTCTCAAGGGGGTTAAAAATGAAGTGAAAACATTGCTCTGTGATATGTCACATACGCTGCATACATTAACCAACAAACCTTCCATCCCCCAAAGAATTATATTTGACTTAAACACATATATACCTTATGACTAGCACTTTCACCCCCACAGCCACGTTTAGCCACAATCGGATATTCTCGAATATTCTCTGGCCTGCGTTGGTCATGTGACAGGTTATCTGACTTGTTCCTATGTCCTTTATAGGCTTTGTAATATAAATAATCTGCAAGCACCAGAATTTCTGTAACTAGTTATGCCTTAACAAAAGCCTCAACTACGCAATGTAACCCAACTGTCACCTCAGATCTCTGATACTGACTGTATCCAAGCTTACTATATGGGTGCGTAGCCTCATCCTACGCTTCCTATTCCTTAGATATACGTCACACCTTAGTGTTGAACTCAATGTCCCGTTTTTGTTTCTGAGGAACTTTGGAGCGACAGCCCTGCGAGTTGGGAATTCATAAATAAATATATTTGTGCTGTGCAGCTCTGTAGAAATTGTAATGGTTTCATCACTTTTTCTGTAAACCTGGGAAGAGGCCACTGCGGTAGCTCAGGCCTGTGAGCTCAGAGGCTCCTACTAGCTCGACCTTGTGGCAGATCTTGTCGCGCATCAGCACTGTAAAGTGTGTACTTGCCATATCACGGTTTGCCTGCGAGATGAAGGAAACATCTGAAGCAAAGGTTTAAAATCCAGATGTGTTTGCTGGAACTGGTGGGTGCCCTAGTGGGCCTGGCCACAAGAAAGGTGGGATATTTAGTAGAATAATCTAGAGTGCACTGCTTTGGATTTTTCTGTGGTTCAGGTAGTGCCTTGTAGCGTCCATCCATTCTTGGATTTTTGGAAATGCAGCGAGTAAGTGATATGAGCTTGTCACTCTGGTTTCCTAAATTGGGATCTGGACATTGCCTCCACAGAAGTGCAAAAGTGGGGGAAAGGTTTGGATGCGGACTGCAAAGGTTTGCAGACACTGAAAAACAGCAGAGAGCCGTGCCTCGACCTGTGCTGTCGGAAGGATTTGAACTATATCTGAGGGTCCCCTTTCTCCCTTTCCGCACTCCATTTCATGGTAGAGAGGGGGAGAAGCACTGTCCTTTGATCTGCAGTATTGAATGATATAGATGGGTCGAAAAAACCGATTGCTGCGAATCGCTTGTCCTGCAGGGAATTGATGAGTTTTCCCTTATATCCAGGGGTGTAGATGCCATCATCCCTGGTGGGACTGAATCCTGCAGTAGGGGATTGTCTTTGCTACATTTCTGCATTTTCTGCAGTTGCAGTGAACTGGTGGACCCCAGCCCTTTAAGACGAGGTAGCAATACCCTTGAGATGGATGGGGATGCAGAAGTTACTAAAACATCAATAATCAAAACGACTCTAGTAGTTGGCAAAAAGGTAGCGGTTTTAATATCCATTATCTTAAACAGGGAGTACAGCGGACATCAACGGACATCTCAGCGTAAGGTCTCTCAATGCATTTTAAAAAAGCATTCTTTTGTAGCAGAAATCGTCATTGATGACATGGCAAACTACAAAAACCTAGTGGCTATTGTGAAAGGTTCTTAAGGAACATCTAAGCATACGATCCATACTCGTCTAAGAGAGTGAAGAAAAGTGATAGGTTTCTTATCAGGTGGGACAACTAAGCCCTCCACCTTAAACAGGTCACTAGGAACGTCACTAAATACACAACATCCCATTGGCTACACAAACTATAGGACCCTTAATCACGCGTCCCCCTACAATTGGTTGCCACTCTAACCTCTGTCAGTACTTTTCCACTTACGTTAGCAGCACGCAGGATGGTCTTCCAGGTGCTGGTGAGCTAGTCTTAACCATAGCATACCACCAATTAGCATATTCATCTATCATCACCTCAGTGGTCTGCTGTCAATTAAGGCTTTGAACTTGTCCTTGGGAGTGTTCTTTTGCTCTGGAGATTTCAGGGGAGTGAAGGCACGCTCTGCCCTCATGCGTGTGTACGCACCTTGAACATGCCGCTCACAGAAGAAATTGCCTCACTCCCTGCCGATCAACCCACACAACCTTTCCCCCATAAAAAACCCACATAAATAGAAATGTTTGTTGGTTCACAGTCACTAATTATGTTGCACTCTATGGAAAAGAAATTGAGGGGGGCGGGCGGATGCTCGTGTTCTTATTTTTGTGCCCATTTGGCAGATATTCACTTGTACCTTCAATCCATCGGTGCAGCTCTGAAGGTCTATCTGCCGGGTACTGCCATCCCTTCTACTGGTTGCGACAACAGGACAATGCAACAGAACCATAACTCAGTCTGGCTGGGGAAACCCGGGCCCCCCATGCACACTAAAACATTGTTCAATGCGAGACCCCCCTCCCTCACAAGCAGAAGGGAGATGATCTCACCATGCAGGACCCCTCATTATAGATCAGATCCCCCCCACATCCAACAGACACATGCACAATACCACATTACCCCGAATATTCCTTAATGCACACACATGCCATTATCAGACTGCTCAGAACTGCACGGTGCACATCAGAACCCCTAACCTACCAAGACCGACTGATATCCTCAGTACGCACCAGAGGTGCAATCCCATAGTCTTGTGATCCTTCCACTGACGGGAATCCCTCAATGGGGTTCCGCACGTCTACCCATTGCAGGGACCGGTCCTTTTGTGTTATGTTATCAATGTAACTGCTTTTGCACTGTACAGAATCACCACCATGGTAGTTTCAAAGCACTGAGTCCTTGACCGAGACATATTGTGCCCCTGCCCAGGGTAACCAGACCGTGGCCTGCTGGGAAGGATATCATAAAGAAGGCAGGAGTAAGAGAGGGAAAGGAGTTTGCAAGCGCAGGGAGGAACTTCGGCAAGGCTGAATGCCGGTCAAGTGGCACAGCGAGTACAGCGTTTGCTTTGACATCCGTGCAGAGTCTGCTAACGCAGGTTCGAATCCCAGCAGGGCCAAACTCAACCTTTCATCCTTCCGAGGTCGATAAATGAGCACCACACACCGTGGGTAATAATAAGCAGCGCTCAGATACCTGAGGGTTCGTAGCGCTATGTAAATGCGAAATTATTATTATTATATTGAAATGAATGCACGTTAATACATTATAAATGGTTTGTCATCTATATAGCGATGACAAAGAAAAGTTTGTGTGGAGTTATTATACGCACCGGGATTCAATGGCAGTTTTGGAGTATTAGAAGTTAGAGATAGAGTAGTGCTGCGTGCATGAGGGGCTCAAGAGCATGCTCGTGCAATACTGGTAAAATAGAGACCGAATAGTGCTGGGCATATGAGGGCCTTGAGCGCATGCTCGGGCAATACTGGTAAGAGTGAGTAGTGCTGCGTGCATGAGGGGCTCAAGAGCATGCTCGTGCAATACTGGTAAAATAGAGACCGAATAGTGCTGGGCATATGAGGGCCTTGAGCGCATGCTCGGGCAATACTGGTAAGAGTGAGTAGTGCTCAGTGCATGAAGGGCTCGCGAGCATGCTCGTGCAATACTGGTAAAATAGAGACCGAATAGTTCTGGGCGTAAGAGGGGTTCGAGAGTATACTCGGGCAATACTGGTAAGATAGAGATCGAGTAGTGCTCAGTGCATGAGGGGCTTGACAGCATGCTCAGGCAATACTGGTGAGATGGAGATCAAATAGTGCTGGCCGCATGCGGGGATCGAGCGCATGCTCAGGCAATATTTTAGATCGAGATTGAGTAGGGCTCAGTGGATGAGAGGCTCGGGCAATACTGATAAGATAGAGAAAGAGTAGTGCTGGGTGCATGAGGGGCTCGAGAGCATGCTCGGGCAATTCTGGTAGATATGTAGGCTTTACATATCTGCCATGTCTATTTTGTGTACCACAGTTACACTCCTGAATAACAACAACCCCCTCAAAAGGAGGCCTAAGTCAAGAGTGGAACTTGTGAGAGGAGAATGTTGTTGGCAACATAAGCAGGGCAGCAAGATGGGCATAATTTTGGCCCTAGATATAAAGCAAGCGATGCCAGAGTTCTGTATAGCGCTGTATGCCACGCAAGGTCACCTGACAGCACAGAGGATCGGGGAGTGAGAATGATTGTATGACATATCGGAACAGGCCTGCAACCATCCGGCATCACAGGACCCCTGAATACAATCAAGGGTGTGACTTCTCTATACAGACATGCATATTCTAGTGTTTTAAACTCTTCGAATCAGATCTGCGACCCATTGCCCAGCTAAGAATCCATTATTGCAGCTCAAAGGCCCATGTCCAACACATGCCTGCTTGCTGTCCCACACGCACACCTGCAAACAGCCATTGCCCAAAATCCCTCATATGAGACCAGGGACTCTCCCATTCTATAGGTAGTCTAAAATCATAAAGGTGCTAAAATTCACTCATAACACAGTAAATTGATTTTTTTTTAAAAAGGGACCTATAAAAGAAGGGGAGGCTGTGTGCATCCAAGAGAGAAAACAAAGCAAGAACTAATCTCACAGCCGTGTCACTCATCACCGAGACACAAGCTAAACCCGACATGAAAGTCTAATGGAAAGGACAGCAGCCAACACTGTTACCATGGCACCGGCAAAAAACAGACTCATCTACTGCTCAGAAATTAATCTCTCACCAGGGCTGCTTCCTGTCACAGGAGGGAAGAGCGGGAGGTGGCATTCAGCGCGGGGTCGTGCAGATAACGCAGGGTTGCGCGAGCTCAGTGCTAGGAGAGAACGGCCTAGCATCACAAACACGCCTCAAATCTATTTGCACCTGGGTAACATGCACTTTGCACATACCCAAACTCTCTTTGCACCTGGAGCCAGGCATGCTGCAAATATCCTCTCTCTCCACACCTGGAGCTATGAATGTGGCACACATCAACTGTCCCTACAGCTGGTGCCATCAATGCCTCGCAAACCATATTTCCCTACGGCTGGGGCTATACATGCTGTACACAGCATATCTCCCTACAGCTTGAGCGATGAAAGCTGCACAGAAAGCATCTTCCCAACTCGCCCTAGACCGACAAATGCAGCGGCAGCTGAAAATGACACAGACACAGACACACACACACTTCCCCCCCTTAGTACCAGCAATGAAAATGCCCCCCGAACCCGCAGATGCTAACCAAATCACCCACCTCCACACCCCGGGACTATTTAATTTGTGTCAGACACCGGGGCAAGGGAGGTGGTGAACTCCATCTCTAACGCACACCGTAGCCATAGCCGTAGCAAGAGGTCGAGGTTCTTTAATCTGCAAGTCAGAGGGTTGACTTGAACATAGCCAGCGGACACCTGGCTATCAACTTGTGTCAAATTTCCCTAAAAAATGTGATGCACTAGAAAAGAAAATTATACATAGTGCTTAGTGTGTCCGCACACGCCAACCTGGGCACTGGTGGCCTATTCTGGTCAACACGATGCATTTTCGATTGAATTAAAACTACATTCGGTTGCATTTTCAGTAGGTTTCATACACCCACTTTCTACAGGGAAATATAACGCACTCATTGGCTGGAGGGGATTTTCTCCATTGGCTCAAACTTCCGATTTACCAAAAGGACTCCATGTCACCAGGGTACACTTTTTCCAAACCTAGGCCTCCTTTTTACCAATCATTGTCATCACATGTGTTACGTCCCACTGCTTCATTCGAAGCAAACCAAGACTACAGCTCCCAGAATGGAATGGTTTGTTAAATCAAAGCACTGGGCAGGAGAAGAGTCCTAGTGACCTGGCGTCATCCGTCATTACATGCTCTGTATACAAAAGGTAAATCTGAGATTGATGACAGAAAGAAAGAAACTGGGGTTTTGAGAAGGTGGCCATTGCTCAGATACAGATTCCACCTGACAAAACAGAGCACTCATTCTCTACAACAGCGCTCTGCAACTTTTGGCTCTCCACATGTTTTAGCATACAGGTCCCATTAGCAACACTCAGCCCAGCTAATGGCAAGGAATCATGGGGGGGATGGGGGAATCATGGGAGTCGTAGTCCAGAGCATCTGGTGAGCCACGGGTTGCAGACCCCTGTGCCACAATATCTCAGGCACCGAAGTGATGTCTTTATCTGAGCAAACAGCATAGCTATGTACTTGACGAAGCCACCATGGGTTAGCAATGGCGCAACATGACCCAGTAGCTTGAACAAAAACATAATTTAAATACTGTTACGGCCCGGATGTTGAGTCTCGTGTAATGAATGAACGAATATTCGAGGGCATAATAGGTCACATCAAAATGTTTTACTGTATAGACTTCAATAATAAGCAATACAATATACAAATTGGCAACATTGCTAAACACAATAATTCTAAATACATTTAACCGCACACATTAAAAAGTGTTCCAGTGTTGAGCAAAGCAAAAACATGTGACACATGAGAAAACCTGTCCAAGCATTAGGGTTAAAGGTAATGTAAACATAAAAACTACTTTAATTATAGTCTCCATCATATAGGGAAGGGTAGGGCAGTCAGATATTTATTTTTATTGTTTAAAGCGTGGACATAGCTCGAGAGCAGCATAGCGCTGTGCAGATTGTGGGTAGCTGGCATGTGTGCTGCCATCTTTTAACAGTAGCGCAGTACTGTGAGGTTTGTGCGTCGGTATGTGTGTGCATTGCAATTAGTCCTCAGTCAGGTGTTTTTGAAAGAGCCATGTTTTGAGAGATTTGCAAATTTGGAGAATTGTGGGGCCATTCCGAGCCAATACAAGAATCGAGTTCCAGAGGGTGGGTGAATGACAATAGAAGGATTGTTTGCGGTTCCTCTTTGCAGACAAGATGAGATTCAAGCCGGTTCGTCGATTTCCTGCACGTGGATATTGTGCCACCAGATATGTGGAGCTTAGCTGCCAGGTACGTTGGTGTGCTACTTGTAACTGCTCTGTAGGCGATACATGCAGTCTTGAACAGTATCCTGGCTTGGAGTGGAAGCCAATGTAATTCACATAGGATGGGGGTAATTTGGTCAAATTTCTGTGCTTCTGTAATAAGACGTATTGCATCGTGGTGGTGGTGGTGAACTGATTTTGGGGGAGCCACATGAGCAGCTGGGAGCCCTGTCAGGAGAGCACTTCCCCCATCGATGTGTGAAACCACATGGGCCTGCACTATGGTCCAGAAGTCCTATTGAAGGATGAAGGGTTTGATTTTTCAAAGGGTAGAAATTCTGAGACAGATGTGTCCGAATTCAATATAAAGAAATTAACTCGTCCTAAAACAATACATCATTCAGTGGGATCTACAAGTTAGACGTCACTGAAACGTTTTGTCTATTGTAGAAAAAGAGTTTCCTTTTAAAACTAGAAAGGGACACATTGTGGAGCACGTGTGCTGAAAAGTACCATCTGATAACTGGAAGAACTGTAAATCAGTGTCAGATGCCGCTGGATCTTAAAGTCATTCTAACAAATGTCTGCTAAAAAGGAACAGGTCAGAGCTGGAGCGGCAACCGGCAGAGAGCAGAAGTTAAGTTAAACAATTGTCAATATAGCCCGTTTTGTCAATTAAAACTGAAAATGTAATACCCCTTGAAAGTTGTCAGGCCAACAGACTTGGTCCTCGGAGTTATGTCTACCTGTTTATGGCGCTCAGTACAGCAACTGGGCAACCAGGACCTGCTGCCCTAGCTGTGTGGCTGCTGGAAGGGAAATAATACCTTCGTAGGCCTGACACGATTACTTCTTCACTAGGTACATAGTTGTGGCTCCCCTCAGTCTCAGAAGCTCAATGAAGAAAAACTGCAGCAACAACAATAAAGTTACAATGTGGGAGGTGCCAGCTGAGGTCTGCCGTTTACTTTGGGCTGAATATGGTGCTGCAAGCGAAGGAGCCCGAGAGGGTACATATAAAAATAACCTTGCAGTGCCATGAGCATTTGCTGAGTGACTGGGGCAGTACCCCAGTGTAGTTGTATTCATTGCACCAATGCGGCGATATTATCCAAGGCAGTGGGCCGACCCGGTCGGTAATTGCCCATCACCCGAGTTAAGGGCCAGAGCGAAACAATGTTCCCTTAATGCAGGCAGCAGTACCGTTACCGGCAGGGTCAGACTGTAATGTCGCCTTGAGCAACCGTATAGTTATCTACACAGGTGGTAATGGTGTCTTTTTTTTAAAGATACATTCCTTTGGGTCGGGCCGCGCTGTGCTGTCGCCCCCGAAGTACATTTTCAATGTTGACAGCATTGAAAAAGAACTTCGGGGACAACAGCACTGCACGGTGCTGGGCCACGCAGCAAAGGTACATTTCTTTTTTCTTTTTAAAAACACACTCTTAGCACCTACGTAGGAAACTACGGGAGTTCAAAGAGGTGAGGGGGTAAGGGACTGGGTAAGGGAAGGGGCACTGGTTACCCAGGCTGCTCAGAATGCAGGCTTCTATCATACAATAAAGGCTGCGATCCGAGCATCCCGATTGGCCAGCGCCCCCTCACAGGGTGCCTATGATAATTACCTCCCTGCACAAATCATATCTCTCTAATTCATTGTCTGTGAACGGTGCACGTGTCACTTCTCATTAGATCTGGGGCATTTGTAACCCCTCAGATCCTTAAAAGGTGTATTTTCACTTGTACGGCATGAGTTAAATAATAGTGGTACCGCCCAGGATTCCCCCGTGGTTCACCAATGTGATCAAAAGGCACCGGAATGGAGAGCCGGTAAATGTGTTAAGAGCCAACCCTCCCAATACGTGGCCCACTGCTGCCAACAACAAAATATCTGGTTGATCCTGCCGAGTTGTAATAGCGTGATGCCCCATAATAAGGAGGGGCACCACTATCACTGCTGCAGCCCAGACACTGTGGCATGTTCTGTGCAGTACTCCATTAGCTGGGGAGTGCCCCAATAACAACCACTGCCACAGGTTTGGGCGTTTCTGCATTGCTGCGGCGCACATTGTTGGCCATGGAAATTCTTCACTGTGCCGCCTCTTCCTGTAAGTGGCTCATCTACAAACCCCAGGTTGCTCGGGGTATGCAGCCCAGGGATTGGCCAGCTCCCGCAGCCTGCTGGAATAGCTTGGACCATGTTGGGAAGTGGGGGCCATTGTCCCATGCGGTTCAGGGTGAAGCAGAGGTCTCAAAGTGTGTTTCAGATGCTTGGGGAAGTTATAGGGGGAAAGGGGGTGTCGCTAGAAGCCTTATTATGGGTGGGTCAGTGCATGTGTAAGTATAAGTTGCCTGGGAGTGGAACGCCATTTTAGAAAAAGCTGCCATGTTGAAATCGAGGCATAACGCTGTGCTGCAGCCAGGGCCTTAGGCTCAGGCCATGAATATCGAATTAAGTGTGTGCATGCGGGAATAGGTTGTAACATGGGCAAGCAGTGAGAATAGCCAGAGCTACAGAGTTTCATAAACCTTTCATTGTTACATACTGCCAACATTTGTATCCCAAAAAGAATATGCCCTGCAAGGCCACGGGGAGGCGGAGAGCTCCCAGCAAAGAGTTATCCCATGAGAAGGAGGGCACATGCCTCTGACCTCCCCTAGCCCTAACTCAAAGTGATAGCGTGTAGATGCCCCTGTCCCAAGACCCCAGCATTCCAAGGTACCATCCAGCCCTAGACCACCAACCATAAAGCTGTTAGATCACCAATCGATCAGAGAACAGTGTCAGGCTCTACCCACCCTCCCCCCCTCCGACCCGCCATCATCATCATCGGGTCATGTGATTTGTGCTGCAAGGTCCTGGGAGGGAAAAGCAACAAACCTAAAACCATCGTGGGAAGACTTGGAAGGGCACCAACGCATCTGGGATCAAGCTGGGTTTGCAAGTCATAGTGACCTCGATAGTATCCTTCGTGCCCATGTCTGTGGTACCTGGTGCACGTTAGGTTACAGCTAGAGAATGCAATTTATTTGTATCCATAATGGCCAATGAACGTTGATCGATGCCCCGTGACGTGCGAAGAAGAAGCACAAGTGGAAGTAGAAGTAGATGGACATGGGAAGCTGGGACCAATGGCCTGGCATCCCTTATGGAGCAGGTCATATATGTATAAGGTCTCACCAACCAGCTACTTGGATTTGTAACCCATGTAAATGACATCACTGATGATGCTGTATGTCCTTATTTATAACCTGATGCTTCTACTATACTTATTTACTACTTGACAACACCCTTGCCCCAACTCTTAACTGTTTCATGCGCCCCTGATCGCCCTGCAGTCTGAGGATCACCAATCGTTTGGGTGGCATTGTTGTGAAGGTAGGTAGGAGCAGGTAGACAGGGTTTCAGAAAAGCAAGAAGCAAGGATATGGTCCCAGAGCCCTCAATAAAGCGAAACAAACATTATATTAACACACTAACACATGATCATGCAACTTGGAAGATGACACAAAGACCCTAGGACGCCACTGCTTTACTATTTCTTTTAGTATTTTTAATAATCCCACACAGCCTCCGGCAATGCCATAGATGCAAGGGGGCAAAACCGTCCCAGTACTCCAGAGTTTTTTAATAAAAGGTGTGAGCATCACACAAAGATCTTGAAACCCTCACTAACGAAGCAGTTGCACAAAACACAAATAGAGTCATTTAAAAATATATATACAGTCTATAAAGTACACTTTTAATAGACAAAGGCATGTTTAAAGCAACTTGTCTTTACTTGTTGCAGGGTGCCTGGTCAAGGCTGCCTGGTTGCTGTCCTTCTGAGTTGACTCTTGGTGCTGGCTATCAGGTGGCTGGGCCCTTTGGGGGGGGGGGGTATCCCGGAAAACTCAGCATCAGCAGGGAACCCCTCAGGTGGTTTGCTGTCCTTGGCATTGTATGTCAGGTGCAGTCCAGTGCCAGTGGTGGTTGTAGAGAAACCTCTCAACGCTCGTGCCAGACAAAATACAACCCACTAGGAAAAAAAGGCCCAGCACACCTCTTGCAAGGAGGACAAGGTTTATTATTACAAAAATGTAAAAACTCGCCAGCAAAGAACTCTGCTGCCATGGAGCGCTCTGACGAAAACAGCATGGGCCTCATTATGACTCCGGCGGTAGCCATGCCGGTAAATACCGGCACAGCTGCCGCCGGAGTCATGAAATTACCGGCACCCAGCAATGGGGACTTACCGGGGCATGCCAGCCCCGGCGGACCTGGTAAATCCCCATTGCCGGGCTCCGGTAATAATTACTCCCCATTCCCATTGAGTCCTATTGGACTCAATGGGAATGGGGAGGCCGGATGCACTGGCATCATTCCTTTCATGAATGGTGGCGGTGCATCCGACATGGTCTGCTCGCGGGTGCCGGTCCGCCCGCCAGGTCAGACCTGGCAGGCGGTAAGGCCACCTCGAGCAGAACTCGTAGTTTGCCGGTCCGGTAACAACGGTACCGGCAAGCTTACCAGTACCGTTGTTACCGGACCAACAAGCTTATAATGAGGCCCAATGTATCGCCTTGCCCGTCTGGTTAGCATGCACAAAAACGATCCCCTTGCTACACAATGAATGCAGCACACTGCATCTCTTGTACCATTTCTTTGAACAGCTGAAATAAGATATGCAGTGGTGACTGGTCGATTTTGTTTATAGGGTGGAAGCATAAATATTTCAAACAAACGTCCATGAGGGACCCAGCATAAAATGGGAGTCCGAGCTAACCCATGTAGCGTCACCTGTCCAATTTTTTTCATTAATGAATAAAAGAAAAGTGCGTTGTACAGCACGCTGAGAACAAATGGCAAAAAAGCCTTAAAATGTACACTCGGTTGTGTAGGGTAACACATAAAAAGTCCAATAGATGTCAGGTTATCAACAGTACACAGGAGAATTTCGCAATGCATTTAATTACCCATTTGCCCACTATATTTTCCAGTATACCGAGACATTTTTTATAGTGGCCAATAATGCTAATAATCCCACACTCAAAGAGAATTGTGAAGTTTAGCCACGTGTCCCATTCAGATATAATTATGCAGTTCTACCATGCATCACTTCTAGATAGAGCTGTGAAGGTTAACCATGCATTACACTTAGATAGAATTGTGGAGATTAGTCATTTGTCAGAACAGATAGGGCTGTGTAGATTAGCCACATAGAAGAATTTAGCGAGTAGCCCAAGCACTAACCACCGGCTTCTACTTCCTCAAACAAACCGCCCAAACACTATACACGCCCATTGGGCTAGCCAAACTACACCCAACACAAGCAACACGCACTTACAACAAACAAACCAGGGCACTGGACCTTACCCGTACAGACACAACAAGCCAGTGTGCACAACCCTAAAATACCAGCAATCTACCCTTAAAACATGCAGACACACCCCAATACAACAAACAGCCACACAGAAAACATCTCAGGCATTGGACATTACCCGTACAGATACAACAAGCCAGTGCATGCAACCTACCATCCGCAAGCCAACACACACAGACACCAGTTTCTCCTGGTTCTGCACCTATCCTATCACTCTACCCTCACTAGCCAACCCGGTCCTCTTTCTTGCACAGCCACAAGAGCGCCTGAAGACTGCCAATGGGTGGCATCAGTGCACAGTATAAATCAACATAACATAATAGAAGAAGAAAAAACACATTTGGCTCAGACCACACTGCCAGGCATGAGACCGTAAGAAGACAGATCCAGTCAAGCTGTGCCATATGTGCCAGTGTTGCCATGTAAAAATACGCTCATGTTGGCTTTCCCCATTATACCAGCAACATTACTGTAGGAAAACCGATCCTTGCTGTCTGTGCCTAGATATGCCAAAGTGCCCACATAAGAACATGCTCATGTTTGCCTTGCCGACAACCCCACTGTAAGAAGACATGTCCATACTAAAATATATCAGCATTCCCACCCAAGAATGTTTTAAAGTTTGCTTTGTCCATTATTCAAGGATATTTAAAAGTTTGTTTTGTCCATTATTCAAGTAAGAAGACACACGTTCAAATGGAAATATACATGTTGTACAGATAGTCTTTTATTCTCTACTTCTGGAGCTATCAGTGCTAGATATTCCCAATCACAGCACCACTCTGCAAATGGAGCCAAGAATGCCCTCCCTGACACACAAACACACACACACACTTCCCATCTCTCGTCATGCGGAGCTTTGAATGCTGCACACATCATCTCTCTCTCTATATATATACGTTGAGCTATTAATGCTGAACATGCAACCAGCTATCTCCAACACCTGGGGCTATGAATACTGCAAACATTCAATTTCCCTCTACAACAGGCGTTGTGAATGCTGCACACACCCAGCCTCTCCTCTTTCTCTCCTCCTCCCATTCTCCCCTTGTCTCTCTCCCTCTCTCTCTCTCTCCACAGTCCCTCTCTCTCTCTCTCTCCTCTCTCTCCCACCCTCGTCCGCCTGGTCCCTCTCCCTCGTCCGCCTGGTCCCTCTCCCTCCCAGTCGCCTGTCTCTCCCACCCGTTTATCTCCCCCCAAACCCCAGTCTCTTCACCTCTGTTTCTCTCTCTCTCTCTCTCCCTCCTTGTGGGTATGTACCCAATCTCACACGATATCGTGTGCTATCAATGCAGTATACATCCCATACATCCCCATAGATCTACAATCCTTCCCTCCCTTTACCTCTTCCTCTGCCTCCCCTCGCCCCTCCTCTCCTCTCCGTCCTCCTCCACTATCCACCCATCCATCCATCCATGCCTCCTAACATCCCTCAATGCCTCCTAACATCCCTCCATGTCACCCTTCACTTGGAGCTATGAATGCTTCATACCCCATTATCTCTCTGCACCCGACCCTACCAATGTTCTACAGGTTCCGAATCTGTCTCTGTACCTCGAGCCAAGAAAGCTGCAAAGACCCCACCCAAGTGCCCCGGAACCTGGAGCAATACATGTGGCACACACTAAAAAACTGCCTTCTCTGCACTTCGGGTTATAGAACACTACACCGCCCATCTTTCTATGAAACGTGGGCTAGTAATGTTGTACAAACACAATTTCTCTCTCTGCACCGGGAACGCTTGGCCTCCCAGCAACAGTAGCCCAAACTAGGATCTGCTGGGCCTATGTTTACATGAAAGTCTGCAAATGGTGCCCTGACATGGCAGCCTTCTGCCAGCTCTTAATTAAATTACTTGGGCCTGCTTTAAGATCAAGTAGAAAAGTAAGTTCGAACAACGGATTCCTGTTAGTGATAATACACACCCGAGTAAAAAAAAAAGGGAGGTTTAAACCGGTATTTAAATGTGCCCTTGGTGTCCCCTTTTCATCCGCTTTGCGAAGCCAACCACGTGTAACCAGTTCAACAGAGTAGGAGCTTTCCCTTACAATGGGTTACTTTTGAAGTGTGTGTCGGTTTGGTGGGAGGTGGAGTTCAGAGCCGGTGCAAGGATTTTTACCACCATGGGCAAAGGTTAATTTTACCGCCCCCCCAATGACAACCCAGTCTGTCCGGACTATACCATATCCCTATGCCAGATGTGTCCTCACTTTTTCACATGCATGTCTTGCCCACCACATTCACAAGCTGCCCTTTTACCATCATGTTTTAGAAATTAATTTCATAAAAGGTGACATTAAATCAATATATTTTACCACACAATATATAACATACAAGTAGGATAAGAAACAATGACCAAATCAGTCAAGATTAGGAAGAATCTATGATATCATGTCTAATTAGAAAGAAGAACCATGAGGGATTCCACAGTCCCTGCATTCCCAACTATCTATTTAAAGGTTGTTCAAGGGAGGCTATCACTTCCTTCCACCATCCCTGCGGCCTCTCCATAAAACCGCCGAATCGGAGGTGGGGCTACTGTTGGCTTTGCATGCCATATCTCTACCTCTGCAAGTGAGTGGCAGAAACTGCTGCTCGAATCAATTAATGTAAGATGGTGTGTGTGTGGCTGCCAGTGGCTTTACTACTGCCACTTCTAGCTCAAGATGTCGGTAGCTGTTGTGTGCATCCTCCCTCCAAGCATCAGAAATGGCAAAGAAGTACCCTTTGCTCAGCTGTGCATTCACGGCTGAGGGGAAGGAATTCCTTTGACCTCTCATAGATCTGGGAGAATAGAGTGGAACTGCCTCTGCAATGGGCCGCTGTCAGCGCCAGATAGAAAAATAGGGTTGTGGCTCAGTTTCCCATCCTGGCCACCGAGAGGTGGAGTGGAGATATGGCAGAAGCTCTGCTTCCACCAAATTTCCTAAACAGGTGCTTTAGTGCACTTTGGTTAAAACTCCAAGCTGCAATTTTACTGCCCTAATGTTCTTTGAAATGTACCATTCCCCACAAACTTCCCAAAAAGCCCCCACTGGTACTACTCGGTTTGTTGTGTAAAGTCATTAGTTGTGCTTAGTGAATGTGGGCCACACTGTTACTGGCAGGAGCAGGCAGCAGAAGTAATATTTTCCTGGCATACAGGAATGATGCAATACAGGCAACAGCAGAGCATGTGGCCACCACAGAGAAAATGGGCATATGCCAGTGAAAAGCACTCAAAACTTCCCTTGTGCACTGAACAGGTACCTCATAGGTACATTGACATACAGGGTACTGAAAGGAACCTCCCCATTTACTATCCTCTTCAGCCTATTTGCTGAATAAATCAGAAAGACTCTTAGCAACCATAACATCAACTCTCACCAATTTGATGGCGACACGCAATATACTTCCAAATCTCCTCCCCCTCACAACTCCAGACCCTCAATAGCTTTCCCTCCACCATCACCGCTTGGATGGCCAGCCACTTCCTCAAATTCAGCCCATCCAAAATAGAATCCCTCCTCACCAAACCTGCACAGTGCTGGAAGCAGCAGCGTGAAATTCCCTTATTGGCACTTTGAGACAGACAGGGTGGAGTTGGTTATTATTTACACACACAGGAGTTCTACAGCCGGGTGTAAATAGCAGTTTGATGTAAGAGAAAGGTACACTGAAGTAACCCAGATGCCTTTGAAGTAGCTACATTGAGAGTGTCAGCATATTCATTATGTTGTGACCATCCATCAGTTTTGAAGGATTTACACTAAGAAGTTCCGGGCTGATGCAGTCCTGATTGAGATATTGTGATCCACATGTGTCCAGAGAGTTGGCTAAGAACAATCGAAGAATTATACTTCACAGCATTGGCTTCCCATTAGAAGCGTGACCAACGAGTAGGAGAGAAAATCATGTGTATTTATCCCTGAAGAATGTCTGACATTTATTGGATAAGACGGAAACATGTTGGGTTAAAACTGAAATAGGATCTGGTTTGCAGATGGACTGGATTGAAACAAAGACACGCGCAGTCCAGCATCTCCAAATTCTTTTTAGTGGTCGACAAGAAATTGGGAAGTCTACCAAGATATCTTATGAAATTTCCGGACTGGACATTTAGGACCGGATGGTTAGGAACAACTTCCTTAGAAAACGGTTTGAACTTGGTTCATGCTGGAGAAGTCTTGGTCAGATGGGGGCAGGGTGAGACCGCCCTCAAACTATGTGCGATATGCAAATCACCGGAGAAACAAACTCTAAAACATCTTCTGATGGATTGTGAGGGAACCTGGCTCACAAGAGTGGCTATGTTCCAACGATTTGTGGACAATAGTGATGGAATACTATTGGACATGTTTTGGGATGGATTGATTTCTGGGTTTGAGACACTATTGACAATTAAGGTGACACAGGTGTTGCAAAGAAGTAATAATATGTGAGTGCACTACCCTTTTACAGTTGCCTTTTTGAATCTAGATTCTCCTCCGCTATGTATTTTTTAGGGGTTCTACTGGAATTTACTGTTTTCTCTGCTATTTTTTTATTTTCTATTTTTATTTTCAATTTTTCATTTCTACGTGTGCCTGCTAATAATATTTCTTAATGTTTTTACACTGCAAGGACATTTTATATCTTGATTGTATCTATTTTTGTAAGGTTTAGTGAAGCTTAAAATTGAATTGATTTTGTAAATTACTTTTTTTTTTCTCTTTTTTAAAGTTTTTGGTAACCATATACAAATAAAAAAAGAAAAAGAAAAAAAAAGAAATAGGATCTGGTTTGTGGGAATCGAGACGCATAGCTCATGTGTACTCCTGATTTTGAGTTTATTCTAGACAGCTGTACTTACCATCAGTGGAACGTTCAATGTTTTAGAGATTGTAGGATCTTCTTTTTACATAGGTGATTTGGAATTTTGGACACTTCTAAAAATGTGTAATTATGCATGTGAACGTGCAGAATGTTTTATGGAATTCTGATATTCCTGTCTGTATATATTTTTGTATGGTAATGAAAAAGAATTTTGGGGGTTTTGTGCACAATAATGTTCGAGTAGGCTTTGGATGACTATTGCCTTTTTGTTTACATTGTATAACTACCCTGATAGTAGGCTTTGTCTTCACACCGTTCTCTGTTTGGGGTTACCCGATCGAATTGAAAAAAACAAGAGAGGACACAGACAACGTAACTGTAGTTTCAACAACTTTATTAAGATTCAGAATGGTGCAATGCCAAAATAACCCGATAATAGGTCTGTCTGTGTCAAAACCCTATGCTGTCCTCAGAACTATAACAAAACTAGTGGGGAAATGTTCTCAACCAAAATCAGTGTTCCAAAACAAAATGTTTAAAAAGGTTTTCCAATTAACGTTTAACAGTTCCAATATGGCTTCTGATCAACCAGGACTGCCTTTTTGTAGACTCATAAATGTCACAGTTCCCTTCAAAATGAAGATTAAGGGGTTTCCCTTACCCAAATTCAAATACAATAGAAAAGTTCATACAATTATGTTGTCTCAGGACTCCCTGCCCCAAGACACAGATTCTCCAGACTTTACCTCAGGGTTCCTTTCCCCAAGAGTCACTCTCATAATAGTTGCTTCACAAGTTCTCAGTAAAAACATAGGGTCTGTGTGACCCCTCCTTTGGTTGCTATCACCAATTACCTCTCAGGGTGCCCTTCCCAAAGAGCCATTCTCATAATAGTTGCTCTAGAAGTTCTCAGAAAAAAATATAGGGTCCATTTGACCCTTGCTTTGGATAGGATCACCAAAACTTCACACCTCTCACTGCTTGTCAATCCTTTTGTCGTATAGGTGCAGTTGTCAAACCGCACGTTCCACCCATCACAGGTCACGCAACCAGAAGCCAATTGCCTTGAGTGTAACTTGATGCTTGATTTTAACAGAGTTGACACATGAAAACACAAAGGTCTAGGTGCAGTTGTCGGACCGCAAGATTCACCCATCTCCGGTTACGCAACCATAGGTTTTCCCCAGCTGGTGTTCAATGGTTTACAAGTTCAAATATTTCTTGAGGTGTTCCTTCTTGCCAATGTATTTGCCACATTTAACCTTAAAATCAAAGCCTCAGACTATTCATTATTCAGGTTTTTAAATAGTGGCTCATTATTCAAATGTTGCCATGTTACTTTCAATGTACTGCTTCCGTTAAGTTCAATATTAAATAAATGCTCATTCAGTGTTCTTTCGTTCAATACATTGTTTACATTCACAGCAGCATTTCATACATGTTTTATTAGTATTGCATTACAGTTCGTAAATCACTGAAGTTTGTTAATGGTTTCCGGACCTTTAAAGTGTTTCTCCGACACTCCTATTACCTTCCATCAGGTTCCCATGGCTTCCTCCTCGCTCTCTTCTTAGTACTAAAGTGTTTTTTGTAAGGGTCAAGTGAATAAGACTGACAATAGAGGATAGAGGATAAAGGGGCGGAGGGTAGACTATCGTCAGGAAAAAGGGGATTGCATGTCTCGCCATTAGGTAACCTCTCTCCAATTCCCAAGGACCCTCCACTCAGGTAGTCCTCCAACACTTCTCCACCACCAAGGTTCGGGATCCAAAAGCGATGGTCCTTACCTGGCCACCTCAACAGAGGATCCCGGGGGAGTAGATGTGAGAGTACCCTCAGGTTTCTCACAGCACCCAAAACAATCATAGCCTAGGTAAACCCCAGTGTTGCACATTTTCCAAATGTATGAGCTTTCCTCGCAAATACAGCATGTGCAGAGAGTACATTGGCATAACCAGCTAGGCTTCCCTCACAAATGTAGCAGGTACAGGAAATGCATAAGTAGGGCCAGAGGAAGCATTCTTCAAACAGATGAAACCTTCACTGGCCAGGGCAATCCTCCCTCAAATATCTATCAAGTACTGAATCGGCAGGGTCAGAGGAAGCTTTCCTCACAAACAGATGCAGTATGTGCATGGGTCAGCAAAAGGTCCTCTAACTACAAAGTGCACAGAGAGCATGGATAGGTCTGGTGCAATATTCTCTCTCAAACAGATATAGCATCAGTAGGACAAGAGCAAGCTTCCCTCACAGACAGTCGAGTATGGGCAAGTGGAAGTTTCTTCACAACATTTTTGAAGCAAGCTTCCCTCACAAGCAGGTACAGCTATAGAATGGACAGGGTCAGTGCATGTTTTCTTCACAAGCGGGCTCAAGTACAGCATGGCCAAAACGATTACATATTTCCCTAGCAAATTGGTACATGGACAGCAAGGGTAGGGCTGGGTCAGGCTTCCCTCACAAACCGGCACCACATGTGCCGGGCCAGTGCAAGTCCCATGCAAACATGTACTTGTACAAAAAGCAATGGAAGTTTCAATTAAAAGCGTGCACAAAAACAGCATTGGCAGCGTAACTGTTTGCAAGGGCATGTGCAAACGAGTCTCATAAATGGATACATGTGTAGCACAAACGGGCCCCTGAAAGCTTCCCTTACACTGCTGAATTGGTACAGCTACAATCTAGTCAGAGCCAGGACAAGCTCCACCCAGAGACAGAGCTGGCAAACCATGGACAGTGCCACTGTAAGTTTCATTTGCAGACAACAGACACCAGAGGAGCGCTGCCTCTATGCAGCATGCCATCTCTATGCATACAGGAGATCTGCTTTCACATAGCCCTCTCCCCGAATCAGCAGCTCTTACCAGTTACCATTTGCTGGAGAATGGGCTGCGTAGAGGAGGTGCACTGTGAAAACTTGCCAGCTTCTGCTGTCTTGTCAAAATCTAACTGCTGGTCTTACTTCTCATATCAGAGTGGAAGGGTTGCATGAAGAAGTTGAGTGTATAACTGCGTTCATGCTCTGTTTCACACTCGCACGCACACACCCACACACACACACACACACACACACACACCCCCCTCTCTCTTGCGCGCACACACACACACACACACACACATACACATATCCCCTCGCGCGCGCGCGCACACACACACACACCCTCTCCCACACCCCCCTCTCTCCCACACACACACACACCCCCACACACACACACACACACACACACACACCCTCTCCCACACACACCCCCTCTCCCACACACACACACACACACACACACACACCCTCACACACACACACACACACACAACCTCTCCCACACACACCCTCTCCCACACACACCCTCTCCCACACACACCCTCTCTTGCTCCCTCGCTACAAGGGGCTTTGGCCATTAACAAACATGAAAAGGCTCCACGCCGAAGTCTGACCAGTGTGCCCGATAGAATCCACCCTCCTGGGGCAACGTGATATTGGCTAAGACTGCTAGGTAGTTTAGCTGGAGCATACAGAGCCATTTGAAGAGCAAGTGCACTGCAAGCAAAAGGACATTGCCTTCCCTCTCTAGTCAACGTCATCCGACTGGCCTGGCAGTTGCTTCGGCGCAATTCGTGGGGATCGGACCTTTTTTCATCATCGAATTAACAGTATTCTGCAACGACCCCAAAATGTTCAATCAGTTTAAGGTTTCTCACTTTGTTTGATATTGGGCCAAAATCTTAACATCAGGCAAAACACAAAGCTTTTAAAGGTTGAAAGCTATAAGCGTACCTTCAATGTGCACATAATTCCCAGCCAGAATGCTTATCTTAGTTTTATAGCATTCACTGGATAGAGAGAGAGTGTGTGAGAGAGCGAGAGAGACAGAGTGACACACAGAGAGTCATAAAATAAGCATTGTCAACAGGGGATGTTATTGTAGAGAGGATAATCACCGCACATAGCAAATGTGTTTATATACAGTGGCAGTCCAATCAGTGAGCTAGACTGTGTTTTCTGTTGTGTTATACAAATATGAGGATCCAGTGGCAAATAGTAATGTTTTAGAGTCGTGGAATGTATATGGATTCCCGGCAGGGGTGAGAGAGAGCACAGCGAGTTTCTGCAAAACCACTCAGCTGAGCTTGGGGGCTAGCCAGGAAAAGTGGGGTGGGGGGGGTGGGGGGGGCAGGGTGGTACTTTCCCATTAATTTTTTAACTAATGTGTGAACATGGGGCATTTTACCACACAAATTTAAAAAATGTTAGGTTAAAAGCCATAGAAGTTACATGGGGAGCTTATGAAATTGTTCAACAGATGCTAGATGTAAAATTGAACTCACAAGCTACTAGCCAGGCTTAAAAAGTCAAACATCCCGTCAATTCCACACATCCACAGAGCACACCAATTCTTACGCACCATGAGTCAATTTTCACTCGCCAATTTGTACTTGATTATTTACACCACGTTCTTGCCAGACTTAACTGTTTGTAGGCAGTGGCAAGTGCACATTTTTAGGCCTGCCCAGTAGCTTGCAACACATGCTGGATGTGACCAAAGAAAATCAAAATCTGGAGTCCTGTGACAACAATATGTGTCTGTATTGCCAGAGTAAAACACATTTTCACACTGATTGTAGCCAAAGAAATGAAAACATATTTGCCAGCATTGCTACGGTAAGGCAACAACGGCGCCGGTAGTGCTACCGGCACCGTTGTTACCATACCACGATGTTTCGAGTTTTGCTCACGGGTGCCAATCTGCACGCCTGGTCAGACAAGGCGTGCAGAGCGGCACCCACAAAAATGGGAATGGGGACGTTCCGGCTCCCGCGCAAGGGGAATTACCGAGCCTGCAGAAGTCGGAATGGCCAGGTAATTTCCCTTTCGCGGGACCCAGAGCCGGAACAGAGTTTAGTGGTAGCGATGCCGGTAAAAACGGCATTGCTACCTCCAACCTCGTAATGAGGCCCATTGTATAGTTGTATCATGTTTCATGCCAGATTCCAGCCTCTAGGCACGGCCGTGTTTTGAACCCAAGTTTGGCGTTTTGTTCCCAAGGAGAGCGTGTTTACCCCAGAGCCATCCTCCCAGCCCAATGCTGCTCGTTTCCCTCACACTTCCCAGGTAACTCTCCCTGTCCAACTTCTGCCCAAACATGCCGCCATGTGCCAGTTCCTGCAACCAGTTTACCCCTCAATGCCCAGTTCTGCCCCCTCAGGGTCAAGCTCGGGCCAGACCTGCCTAGCAGTGCCAAGTTCTGCTCCAGTCCCACTTTCACCACAGAGTAATGGAAGACCCATGACGAACCACCCAATGGACAAGCTCACAAACACACTGGCAAGAGAGTCATGAAAGGCCCAAAGTTGAACCACCAGTAGCCAACACCTGAACGTCATAAACACTTCAAGAGAGAAGCCTCTTTGAGATCATACCACCTCAAACTAATGCAGACAGGAACATTGTCACAACAACACTGATCAAAAGCAGGCCACCTGTGTCATATACCCCAATAAAATAAACACCTCGGTATGACCCTCCATAAGGTCACCTTACCTCAACTAACTTACACAGAAGTCACAGAAGACCCAAAGCTGCACCGCACTGTGCCACATACCAGGAAACAATATACCCCCACAAAGGAAAACTTCCACAATGGCTCAACCCTGTCCAACTTTCTCCATTGTCTTGGCTCTAGGGCACTGCTAATGGTCTCTGGGTGTGATACCCTTGAAAGGTCTATGTTTCACCCACAGAGACCATTAAAAGCACCAAGGGGCCAAGATAATGGAAAAAGTTGTATTCTATAAAAAAAAACACTCAACATAAACAGCTAGTGAGGGCAGAATGATCCGGCTACTGTTACTTAAGGATTGTTACTCGCAAATAGGACTGACTGCATGTACCAGAGTAAAGGGAACAAAAAAGAACAGAATTACAATTACTGTCCCACTAAGAGAGAGCAGTGACAGATGGGTGCAAAGCTAGACATGATATAGGATCTGCAGCTATTGCAACAGAGGGTGTTATGGGAGAAGTATTTTTATGATCTTTTCCAAACTTTGCTTTATGCGACTCTTGGTTAAATCAGAAACACTACCACAAACAGTATACCAGTATATATGCAATGCTGACACCCTTAGAGGCCTACCTCTTTTAAATGTAGATGTTTGCGCTTTTGGAATTCTGGTGGGTTTTGCAGTTCTTGTGCACTTATAGTGCTGCACAGAGCATTGAAGAGACCATAAACTTGTTGGCGCAACATTAAACACCAACGCAAACCAAGTAAATTCAGGCAAACAGCACACAGTGATATAAGTGGGCCTAGCTCTCCTGGCCAGAGAGGAAGACTTTGTTTCATGTGTTTGGCTTGGAGATAACTGCCACACAAGGCTCAAAATGTGCGCTCACCACTAGCCATTATCGTGTGATAATGGACTTTTGGGGGCTGATTTGAGTTTTTTTGTAGGGGTTTCCCCATTTAAAAGCGCATTTGTAAATCAGGCCCTTAGTGAGTATAGCCCTCATTACGTGGTTGGCGGTAGAACCCGCCGATATGTGCAGGCTACCGCCAACCCCGTAACACTGTTTCCGCCACCTGACATCCCGGGATATCATGGCAGGCGGCGGAACGGTAAATCCATATTCCCGTGGAGTCCTATAGGAATACACGTGAATGGGGTCACTGAAGCACAGGCACCGTTGCTAATGGTACTTCAGTGAAAATACTGCTGGTGGAGGCCTGACCCCCAGCAGGTCAGGCCTGCCGGGAGTTTCGCGCCCCTACTGGCAAACTCGCAGTTTGGCGGTATGGAAAGGATGTTGCATTGCTACGGGCACCCTGATTTCCGGACTGCCAAACTTGTAATGATGTCCGTGTGCACATGGAGTACTGAGTGGGTCGATTAACCTTTTAAACTGGGCCAGTAACTTGTAAATTGAAATTTGTACTCAGCCTATTTGCAATCTCTGTGCCGACCCAGAGATATATGTATTATTGTTATAAAGGCAAAGCAATTTAATTTTTGACAAGCTGTGGTTGATGCTGTGCTATACCTACAGAGCTGAGAACAAACATCAGAGGAAGGCGAATGGAGGTGCACAACGCACACAGCGAGATGGACTTTATTCCCTTATAATTGGGAACAAGAAAACAGAAAACAACATTTTAAAGATCTGAAAAAAACAGGTGGGCGGGAAGGGCAGCATGTACTATCAGCAGGTGGGAGATGGGGGCAGGAGAGAGAGAAATAAAGAAATAAGAGCCCTGTGGTGACCAATAGCCACAAGGAGGAACATGAAGCGGCTGCCCAAAACTATGATGAAAAGGCAGGAAGAGTGGGTCAACTCCCTGTGCATTGCTACAGGAGATACCAAAAGATGGTGCTGAGATATAAAAGAAATAACAAATGCGGTGCATCCTTTTTTTACTTTCTCGGTGTGTGATCAGACGAACCATTGGCTTCAGAAACGTAGGATATCTCCAGAGATTGTCCAAAGGTCAGAAATCAATGAGATGGGTCTGGACCTGAAGAGCTTTGAAAAGTAGACCACCAACCTTTGGCTTTATTCTATCATCCAAATAGGAGCTAGTGTGCTCTTGAGCACTGGAGTAATGGGGTGGTATGATATGGTATTGGCAGGCCTCCAGCTGAGCTGTAAACAGCCTTGAGAGCAGCTAGCAGTGATTGGTGAATGCGGATGAGGACAGCGCTGGGGCATCTATACCGGGAAAGAATAAAGTCAGCAGTAGGAAGAAGGGGATTTGTTGAGCTTCTCCGAGTGGATGCAACTGGAAGTTTGTGGATTTGACACCGTTTTTAATATATTCTCACATAATGCATATGATGTATAAAGAGCAGGGGCAGACATCTAGTTTACCGAAAATTCCAGGGAACATTTGGTTTAGCCAACACCTAACCACAAATATTGAAACCCCAACATTGCTATGGTCCCTGATGCATCCCTAACAGGCAGGCAGTGCTGCAGGGGTCCTTTGTGGACTTGCTCTAGATCACATGCACACCAGGGACCTAGGTTGTCAATTTCAACACCCATGGCTTGAATAAATGCCAGCAGAAACCTATTAGACAGAAATAATCAAACAATGTGAGACACTTTGCATTTCAAGAATTCTGCTATACTTCTTTAACAATAAACATGAATCTATAAGCATATTTATTATTATTATTTAATACTTATATAGCACCAAAGAACAAGCCCTGAGGCCTAAAAAGAGCCTTGCAAAAGAACCCATGCCCATCCAGCAGTACTACCCCTCAACGTTTTGCAGATCCAAATACAAGATGGCCATACATCGTGCCAAATCTGCTCACTACCTCACCCCCATCCACCTCTGTATGCAACTCTCTCGTGGACTACTTCAACTACAAAATACACATCAGCCAAACCCTACCCTCCACAGTGCCTCCTCCACCCCCAAATCCCAATACCACCAACACATGGGAGACATTCCACCCCATCGACAAAGATACCCTCATAGCCAAAACAAAAGCAGACCACTTTCTGGACGATGCATGCCCACCTCAAGCTGGATGTAACCAACTGCATGCCCCCTTGGCTCTAAACTCCCTCAATTAATATCAACTTCTTTCTCTCACATGGCATCATCCCCTCCATAACTGGACAAATAACCATTGTTCCAGAAACCATACCTCAACCTGCACGCCTTGAAATCTATTGTTCCATCACAATCCTGACATACCCTGCCATTATCATGGACCTCTTGACACAATGCCAACTCCAACAGCAGATCACCACAAACTACCTCTTCAACCCCTTTCAATAAGATTCCTGTCACAACCGCAGACCGGCAATGGACATCTTCACTTCCTGGATGACGTCCACAACAGGGGCAACTGGTGGATTTTTTTAAATTGGGGGGTGTAACTATTTCCCACCAATCTGCAAGAGCGAACGAACATAGAGAGGGAGCCTGGACCAACCAATGGGGCTTTGGGGGGTGGGGGGGGAATATCTCCCCTCCCCCCAAAAAATGTTTAAATAATGAGGTAAAATAGTACATTATAAAGCACATTTTCTGTGCAAAATAGAGTACAAATCCAGACAGATTTCAATCAAAGTCACCAGCAGTGCCCAGGAGCATTTCTGAATGCATTTTCATATCGCCCCACAATATATGCCAGTATAAAAACATTTTCACCCTGGCTGTGTCCATATATTTCCATGTAGGGAGCACCAATGTTGGCCAGAAATCCCATATAAGAACATGTTCATGTTTGCTTTGCACATAATGCCAGTATCCCCACAGAAGAACATACTACTGTTGACTTTGCCATTAAAAATGCAATGTCAAAATTTAAAAAAAGTCTAAAGTTCTGCACGCCAGTAAGCTAGTCTAGGGACGTAATAACACTTACCAAGCTTGCTTTAGCATTGATGACCAGCATAAAAGGCCATGCCACAGTAGGAAATCATAGCAAGACTAGCTGCAGCAACATAGGCCAGTCTAGCCATGTAATAACAGTAGCTATCCAGAAAGAAATATCACGCCATAATAAGAAAACATGTTCTTGCTGCCTACAGGCAGCAAGAACAGGTTTTCTTACCTTGATATTGCCCTATGCCAATGCCCCCTCGAAACGCTAGCCTTTACAGACACACACATATCTCGCAATCATTCACGCAGCAGCGACCAGAGCACTTACCCAGATACACACATTCATGTACACATTCGGATGCATGCATTTATATACACATTAGCATTCAGATACACACATTCATACCATTCATATGCACACACACATTCATATACACTCACTCACTCACTCCCACAGCTTATTTCAGTCATTCAAACAGCACCGATCGGAACACTTACTCACACAGACACACACATTCAGGGCTTGATTGCAAGAAAAGTGTATTTCCATTATGGAATGGCACTTTTCTTATTTGACATGTAGCTTAAAATCAGGCCCTCATGTACGCATACACACCATTCACACAAGCAGTCACAACCCCATACATCATCTTTCAGAAATTCACTCTGCACCCACCAGACCACTTACTCGCACACATACACTCTGTCACTCATACGCACGCACCTTTGACAACTAAACTCTCTCACACAAACACATACACTCACAAAACACGGGCACACAACATTACTTTAAAAGCTTACCTGGGCCGCAGCAGTGTTCTTCTCTTGGGCTTCCTTCTTTGTCCAGATGTCATCATGTTGGGGAAAAGGGTCAAGGGTCAGGAGATGCCCTTCATCCCGCCTCCTGCCTATTTTTGCATCCGGCAGAGGGCAGGGTAAGTATTATGACCCCGTTCCAAGACAGACATGCAGAGACAGGGGTCAAGAGCCCTTTAGGATGCCTCATGCGCCAGATTTTCATCAGCACTGATAACCCACACATATCAGTCAACTACCAGCTTTCCTTCATGGGCCTCATAGCTGCTGTCACCGAAACATGCAACCTACTGGTACATCTCTTCCAAATGATATGACACCTTGTTCGACTGGACGACTTCCTTATGGCAGTCCAGGCACTAGTTCTCTCCAAGCTGAACCGAGACGCAAACCTCACTGGTGTTCCCACCAACACCCTAGTGCACATAAAAGCCCTACAGAGCACAGCAGCAAGACTCATTCCACACCTACTCAAACACCCACACGTCAGCCCAACACTCTCTGAGCTCCATTGGCTTCTCATACCTCAGAGATTTGGTTTCAAAGGACTCTGCGTCATATATACAAGGCCATCCACCTCAAAACCCCAGCCTTCTTTAACTACATATTGAAACCCATCATCCACACAAACAGCAGACAAGGCAACCAAAGTCCCCTGCACGTTACACTCTGCAAGCTACCCTGCACTCAAAAACATGCCTTCACCCAGTGGGCACCCCAAGCCTGGAACAACATCCCAGCCCACATACGTACTGCATCCTCCATCACCAACTTCCATAGAAGCTCCAAAACGTACCGCTTTCCCCCACAACTAATTCAACGATGCTGCCTCCCAAGATATCCCTTTTCTTTCCTAATCTTCCTATACTGTTCGCAAAAACCGTATGACCTCTTTTTCACTTCCACCCCTTGAACGTGTTCATGTGCTCGGAGGCCCTCTGCGCAGCACTACTGCTTTATGAAAGTCACAATTTAAAAAAAACTGCATTTTCTAAAAGCTGGGTTGGTTTAGCAACTCTTGCCAATATGGATGACCTGTACTAGGCTTAATGTGTAAAACTGGCTTTGCACAAACCCAGTTAATGAACCAGAGGTGCTCCTAGGGAAGAATCATAGAGGTGATGCAGGACACATGGGTGTAGATATAAAACAAGGCTAACCTTTTATGCTAAAGAGGGGAGGCAATGAGCACGAGGAAATGGATTTGGTTAAAGGATAGTTCCGGGACTTTTTTTTTATTGTCCCTACGGGTCGGCCATGTGTTTGTAAGCATAAATCGGTAGATCGTAGGAAACTTTCCTATGGACCTTACCCGACTTTTCGCCCATTATCGCACTCGAAATCAGCCTCCATTTTGTGATAATCCTATCATTCCGCCGCATCGACCTGGCTCACCTGCCTTTGCGGCACTAAATCAAATCCCCCGCCCCTGAAACAGACTTTATCAAAACATTCATATTCCCCGCCTCTATCCGTGACGTGACTGAGCTGCGTAGGCAAACGCGCCCAGGCGTCTTCTACGCGACTCCACACAGACCCCGGAAATCAACACAGATCAGCTCACAATACAGCGCACCACAATTCGGAATATGAAACTGTACTTTGAAATCAAACCGCAAGATTGTAAATGTGGTAAAGTACATTTATTTGACATCAAATGTTTAGAGAATATTCAGCGATTTGCATTTTTATTTGCTCATGTTCCAAAAAGTTCGTATTGAGGAACGCGATGGTCCTTTGCTGTACACAGGGTCTTAGAGCATCTCACAATACAGCACCACAATTCGGAATGTGAAACCGTGGTTTAAAAGCAAACGGCAAGATTGTACATTTGGCAAAGTACCTTTATTGGACATCAAATGTTTAGAGAATATTCAGCGATTTGCATTTTTCTTTGCTCTCGATCCAAATTAGTTCGTCTTGAGGGAAGCGATGTTCGTGTGCAGTACACAGGGTGTTGGTTTACGATAAAAATAAGCTCTTCTGTCGCACTGATAATCGCATGGCTGTTACAACAACGAGGCACTAGGCCACCACAATGGTAGGTATGTTGCATCTAACCGTTAGTACCGCATAAGGGCATACTTGTACTTGGCGATCGTCCCATAAAATGGTCAGGGTGGTAACGTTGTTCACGCGGAGAAGCAACTGGCGGCTGTAGAAGCCGTCCGCCGGTGTCCGGTACTCGTGACACAGACAGTAGTGAATGATGTACCTAAAAACATAAAAAATGAAATTAGTCTCACCATCAGATCCTTATTAAAATTATTCATTTCATAGCGAGGACAGCGCTACTGGGTGTACACAAGTGTTTAAAGGCGTGGCGAGGCATGGAGGGGGGGGGGAGTGGAGTACAAGGTAAGTAGCATAAAATAATAAATAAATAGGGCCAGCTGGTGGCAAGTGCAAGGTAAGTGCAGAACAAGTGCTGGGAAGGGGGGGCTGTAGGATACTGAGACAGTCCCCCAGTGCAGGGGTTGACAGGGAGGCAGTGCAGGTGGAGAGTGGAAGGGCCCAGGACCGAGGTCGCAGACAGTGGACCAGTTGTAGCAGGGGAGAGGGAGAGAGAAAGCAGAAGCAAAGAGGAAGGTTTTGAGGTGCTTCAGTAAAAGCAGATGTTTCTCCTCCAGATAGTGCGCGGTAGAAAACACTATGCCACATAGAACGAACAAGTACAACTGAACCCGTCTTTAAAGCCACTGTATAGTAATGAAATTGCGGTATAAACTCATCAAAAGTTACTTACATTATATTTGCATTTTCCATTGTGTCTCTGTGTAGGGCAGACCCGAAACACCACTCCTTCTTTGCCGACGTTACTTCTTCTAATGAACGTGGCTCATCGTTTCGTTTCTGAAATTTTATTCATTATCTTTTCTTAGTCTTTCAGGATGGTCCCGGCCTGTCAAGGTCAAATCACAATAGAACCTTATATTGGGTCGTGGGCCGTTCCGCCACCCGAGCAAAACATCAAAGCAGCTGACCTTCACTTTGAGCGAGCACACATTTCTAGTTAGCTCCAGTTAGTGTAAGGGCATCTTGTCTGCGTGCCTTTTTTTTTATTGTCCCTATGGGTCGGCCATGTGTTTGTAATACGGAAACATTCTATAATTTTTGTAAAAATGATTTATATTACTGTTTGGTTTAATTGCAATGGGCCTGCAACATGTGGAGACTCGAGAGAACAGACAATGGAATTACAATCATTTAAACCGTGATGTGTATTTCTCAATGAGCTCTGCTTTAGGTGGACATGGAACAGAGGCAATGTTGGGTGGCAATGCAGTTGTCCCCTGCATAGGTTCGTTCACCACTCCATGTATGTGCCTATCGAGGACATCTACGATAAGTCTCTCAATAAACTCATATTGCATATCCTCAAACACTGGTTTGATCACCCATTGTTTACTTCTTTTAGTGAAGGCCTTATTGTAGCGAAGCGTCCCTAAAGTTCCGGTCGTCCTACTTTGTTGACGGCCAACATTATGGTTATGTGCCAAGACCGCTAGAAGAGTCCGATTTATCATGCCTTCCATGCCAAAATGCAATCTTTTGGGCCTGTACTTTAGGCACATATTGTGGAACACCTCCAAATCTCCTGTGTGGCAGAATTCCGTGAGTCCCCTCAAATCTCTTGTTATAGTTTTATCAAATACAATCTTTTCAATGGCCTTGTGAGTGGGTGATGAAGGAATCAACCACTTCTTCTTCCGTGCCTCCTCTGTGGACAAATGGCCATGTTCACATTTGTGGAAATGCTCATTTGTCGACCATCGATGTACGTTGCTACAGTGCAACATTACTGACCGCCATTTTTCCAGTAGAATTTCCAACGACCCTTCACATGTTTTTGAGCTCCACCAAAGATGGTTGCTGATTGACTTGGACCACTGTGAAATACCTTGCATATCTTTTTTTTTTCCTGCAGCCGACAATTTTTTATTGATTGATTTTGCAAGATGCCAAACGTCAAATTGGTGATTTATATTTTTGTACTGTTCTCTTATTGTCTTGGCAATTGAAACGTGTCTGTCCGTGGCTATCAGGTCGATCAACATTCCCCGCGATTGTAGTTCTTGCAATGATGCTACAAAGCCAACTTTCTCCATGGCCACTGAGGATGTACTTTGTGACACCTGCACGACCACCGAACTCACAATTTTCTTACTTTCCATGTCCCGAAAGTGGTAGGTGCAGTACTTGGCTGAAAATCCTGGACTGTCGCACTGTCCATCACCGGCTAGCCTGAAGCGTTTGCCCGCGAATGTACTTTCCATTGACATTTTTTCCATTCTCCAAGCTTCGCTGATGGCTGGAAATAGATAATCGGTTTGGTATTTGTAGAACTGACTTTTCGCAATGAAATGGATTCCCACAAACTGAAAGAAATACTGTAACTTTTTAAAACTTGAACCACTAAAAAGTGCGGCCGCTGCACAAAGTAGATTGCCTGCTGGCAGTTGCCCCAGCATGGGTTGTGCAGACCATGCGAACGGATGATATTGTGTACAGGTGGCATGTATTTTAAGGTTAGTGCCTCGAATTGCACGAGTCACATTAATCAATGGCTCCCCACATACTTCCCCACCAACCCAATGCCCACATTTCATCATCATAATAATATCCATCAAACAGCTATCGAATACAATGAATTTGGCCTCTTTCCTTATACTGTCACTCTGCATCCCAGCTGGTTCGGCCTGTAACATTGAGGACATGTCACTCGCATGAAAGGTACAATCTCTGATATCGTCTTCCGCTATGCTGAGTGATATTGATGGAGTTTCATTGTCGTCCACTTCATTCTCTTCCATTGCAACATCTGTTCCTTGTCCGGAGATGGGAGAAAAAAACAATGTCTTCAACTTTCGCGCGCTCTTATTTTTTGCGGGTGTGGATTCTGTGAATTGATCTACGACTGCATCCAAACTACCAGGAGGACATTCACTATCAATGGCTGGTGGTGGTATAGCTCCGTTGTCAATCACTTCATATTCTTCCCATTGGCACGATGCATCTCCAGTCTCAAGTCCCTGCCAAAAGGTTTGACAAGCAACATCTCTCGTTCGCTTCACTGTCTGTGTAGATCTAGTTCTTACACCCACTCGCAACTAGAGGACAGATTAGAAAAGGGATGTTCAGTTTAAACACAACTTACAGTATTGAACTATTGACAGTGAAAGACAACATAATATAGTGAACAGGACACTAACCTTCTTTTGCTTTCTTTTCTTTGAAACTTTCTTTCCTCGAACTTCAACATCTGGACGCTGTTGCTCCGACTCGTGTGTGCATGTCTCCACTTCCTCTCGCGCTGCAACGACTATACTTTCATGATAAGCACATCCATCACTCACTGAGGCTCCATCGACTTGCTGAAACATAGAACTTTCATTAGTATGTATAATAATATTGAAAACACAAAATGTACTTGGGGACCAATACCCATACGTACATCTCAATAGCAAAACACGAATGAACGCATTGTGTAGAACATTCAAACGACAATAGTTCACGCATTGTTGATCTAGTTAGATTGAACTGTCAAGATCCATACCTCGGGCTCCGCATAGACTTCCATTGATGATATTATTGAAGATGACGCTTCAGCAACTCCCTGAAACACAGTAATTGCATTAGTATGGTTTTCTATTTTGTTTAAAAGAACATAAACTTTCTGCAGGCGTCAACGGCTCATCTAAATAGACCTGCACAAATGATCAGTTGTCTAAAATAAATAATGGATATCTAAATATGATTCGATTTGCTCCATCGTTGGAAGTGTCACCACCCAGAGATCTGCATCAACTACTAGGGGTGATGTTCTTGTTGAAGAAGCTCCGTCAGCTCCCTGAAACATAGTACTTGCGTTAATAAAGAAGGAAGTATAGCGGATGTAATCACGTCATTTGATCTCGCATGATTGATCTGTCAGTATCCATACCTCGAAATGCATAAGAACATCAAGGGACGCTGTAACTGCGGTGCACACTTCTGCAAGCTGTTGCGCCGACCCGTAACTGCATGCTCCCCCTTCCTCTTGGACTAATGCTCCATCGACTCCCTGAAACATAGGACTTTCATTAGTAATGAACACAATATTGAAAAAAGAAGACACATAGGAGGGCGACGACAGAAGGACATACCAATGGCTAAAAACGAAAGAAACATTGTGTGTAACAATCACGCTACAAGAATGCAAGATCTGATGATCTCCATCGATGGAACTGTCCGGAAACGTACCTCGAGCATCTGAGTGACATCTACGGTTGTCGTCAATGCGTTGGACTCCTCAGCATCTCCCTGAAAGACAGTACTTGCATTATTTTGGATAACAATAATTATAACTGAAAACAAAGACTAGAGGACGAGTACTGTGGTGTACCATTAGGTAAAATAATTACACGATCAATTAAAACTATTGATTTACATGCCTAAAACAAGTCAGTGTCAGAATAGCTAAGTAAGATTACCCGATAGGCGCTTGAAGTGGCTGATGACTGCAATAACGACACGGATGGAGAATCTTCAGCCTTCATATTGAGTGGATACATAAATGGGGAAATTATTGTTAGCTAATGCTACACACTACCGCAATGCCGAGAGATAAATACGTAAACTTGACTCACCAGTGGAGGGATGTGGACGAATAGAGTGGGAATAGCGGTTGAGAGCAATTTTCGCCTCGCTCGCGGTGTTTTCGTCCTTATTAGCAATGATGTGGAGTACATGTCTGGGCTAAAGTGCCTGCTGCAGATGCGGTATCGATCACCCCTCTTGTCCGCAAAGACTTCTAGGACTCTACTTTCTATCTCAGAGGCTGGATATCCGCAATATCGGACCCATTCTCTTATCTGATCTATTGTCTTAGGGAAAACATGCATTATAGTACCTTCAGATTTGTTATGGGTCTTCGAAGGGCAACCGCCAATGGAACAGGCAGGCATTATGGAAAGTTCTGAAAAGTAAAGATCAACAATTCTCTATGAATACCAATGTGTTAAAACATTAAATGACACATAAAAGGTTCAATGCAAGGTCCGTTTTGGTTCTTGGAACTATACACGTTATTCACATGCGGATAAGTATTTCAATAACTTTCAAAAAATAGAAAAAGTAATTTGACTAAACTCAGAACATGTGACTAGTTCCTTGCATGTACTGTCGTGAACGAAAAGAAAACATGGATGCAATTTGATGACTACTAGCAAATAGATATAAATTAAAAAATTGGACGCAAAATGATTATGGTACATGGACTTACCTTGACGAACAAACAGTTAGATGCAGGGATCAGAGTAGTTTCTTGTCGTAGAACAGGGAGCAGTTCACAGGTTGCAAACTGACGAGTTTGCTCAAAGTGGTCACGGAAGTTCACAGAGACGAAGAGCAGATATCCAGCACCTTCACGGGTTGACTAGCAAAGCGCAAAGAAGTTCTCATTAGAAATATGAAGTGGGTTATAAAGAATTCGAAACAGGGGTGTGTTTGTGAATGAATGACGTGTATATGTCGTGGCATTATGCGGTCTGCAGGGGGCCGTCCAGCGTGAGCGGGGATGCTTGGCAGGAGACACGGGGTCTGGAGGTAGACATGGGAACAACAACCCATGCTCTATAGACCACTTTGAAGTGTACATGGTCTTTGGCACCTCTTGGCCTTTATCGCTCCCTGACAGCTCCACTTGCCAGCACAAGTACCCCGGTGCGAACTGCCTTTGATAGGGCGGGGGGTGGATCGGGGCGGTGGTCGTGCAGACAAGACCCGTTTGCCGCAGGGCCTCACCAAGGAGAGGCCATCTAACTGAATGTAAGAGGATGGCTGCAGGATCTACTACATGGAATGCAGGGGGGTGAGTTTATAAATACCTCACCCTCCCAGGAGAATATACACTAGATTCATTTAAAAAATCAAAACAACCATTGTTAAAATATATGTTGGGCTTTATTTTAGATTTTAATTAAACATAAATAATAAACATTACACATTGTAAAGTTGAGGTTGCAGCACATCGAGGGAAAATCCGCGGTATTGTCCACTGTCACTGGGGAAATGTTGTCTAATGGCAAGTACCGCACAGGCAGGTATTACTCTCCGAACGCGGTGTCCGAGCCTCCCGTGAAGCCACCAAGTGAAGCAACGATAGGCCACCAGCCTGTACCACCTGTGAAAAAAAAAGATGCAAACTGTATTAAACTGACCAAACTTTCTTATCAATGTCGATTCAGGTAACACATGTCATTTTTCTTAGAAAAAAATTATATCTAGAAAATGCACTATATGGAACAAATTTACATGCGTTCGAATGATATGTAAATGTAATTTTATATGTGGGAGACGACCATGAAATAGTGGTGGCATCACTGACATCACAAACAGAGTATACTTACTCGTTACTCGGATTACGCGGACGAACAGTGCCGCGAAGTTCGTGCATAAGCACCATCATCATCCTCAACACGGTCCGTGAGAGGCAGGCTTCCCTGAACTCTGGCAGCTCGGTGATGCATTGCGGACTTTGCTCGCCTTCCTGCAGACTTTGCTCGCTTTCCGAAATGTAGGCCAAGCACCCGGAATTTTCACGGCAGCAGCAGTTCTCCTCCTCAGTTGGCATTAGCTCGCACCGATTGCACGTGCACCAGGTGGAGACGCCGTCCATGCGACATGGTCCAGGCTCTTCATCCGTTGACTGGTCCTCCCAACTGCCGTCCGAATCCCCATCGTTTTCGCGTGCTTGACTTTCCAGTAGTTCTTCCTCGGTGTACTCGGGCTCGTACATATACGGCATTATTGTGGCCATTGTGCGGTAAAGATAGTAAAATAATTTACAGAGATGGTACAGGTGTTCACACGGGCTACAAGCGGCGAAGGTAGCTGACCAGAGCACTGAAACGAGTCACAGAATACTCAAAGTAACACAGAGAGAGGAATGGAATCGAAAATCTGCTGCTGTGTGTTGTGAAACGGTCTGTTTATACTTATTGGGGAAAGAGGCGTCCTGCCATTTCCATGGCAACACGTCAATAGCTGAGGCGCAGCGATTGTTGACACGAGACGTGCTTGAAATGGGCAGTACGCGTCTGCTGATGTCAGGCTCAGGGGCGGGGGATTTGATTTAGTGCCGCAAAGGCAGGTGAGCCAGGTCGATGCGGCGGAATGATAGGATTATCACAAAATGGAGGCTGATTTCGAGTGCGATAATGGGCGAAAAGTCGGGTAAGGTCCATAGGAAAGTTTCCTACGATCTACCGATTTATGCTTACAAACACATGGCCGACCCGTAGGGACAATAAAAAAAAAGTCCCGGAACTATCCTTTAAGACAGCAGCAAGCCCATGTCTTAGAGGTGATATTCATTTGTCTTGTCTTAAAACAGAGCTCACTTCATGTCGTCCGTGCCACCCACTAGGAGTACAATGTTTAAGTTGCAGACCACTAGCCAGATATAAAAAGTCACTCACCCCCTCGATTATCTACTTACATACAGTACACTATGTCTTACTAGCCAACAATCACTTGTAAATGGATATTGGTAAGTGGAAACATTGAGGCCTGCATGCACCCACTTACCACCATCACTCCACAGGTCAACTTTCTCCCAACCACATTTTTTCCCAAACTGCTTCAGTACAAGTTTGGGCGGTGCAGGAAAAAAGTGGCAGTAATTCCGTTTACTGCCACTTTTCTTGCACCAACAAATTATCATTTTTGGTGGAGTTACCACAGGCGGATTTACTGCATGGTAAATCTGCTGATTTTAGGAGGAAAAGTGGGAGATTCAACTCAAGCTTGTTCCTGTATTAAATCTTCTGCTTAACCTTTACCAAACTTGGTGGATTTACCGCACGGTAATTCCACCGGCAGTAAATCAGCCAAAAATCCCCAAGGAGTCCAATAGACTCAAAAAAATTGGGAATTACCACTGCTTGTCATTGTGCAGTAAATCCACAGGACCAAGTGACGGTAACAGTAATTGAGTTTGGTGGAATTTAGGCAGATTTACAGCCAGAATACTGCCAAACTCGTAATGAGGCCTATAACTTGAAGCAGTGATAAAATACAGATGACTGTGATCATCTGTCATCCTTGCATAGATATCTTCATCCTAACCAAAGCTAAGAGATGGGAAGGCCTTACCATTACCAAGGCCTGGGGGCATTCCTCTGCAAAGTCATAGAACGGGACAGCTCACCAGTTACCAAGCTATCCCCAAGCATCCCCCCCCCCTCTCGATACACCAGGGAACAAAAGAGAAAGGTCATCAAGCACCCAAGCCAGCCTAGAGCTTCCACATTTTACACCCAATAACAAAAGGTCTCATCAGGTCATCCTGAGCACCCACCCTTTACACCCAATGACAGAAGGGCTCTGCAAGCATCCAAGCCATCACCAAGCTCCCACGCCTTACACTGGAGAGCATGTTGGCTCATATAGCCCTCAAGGCACCGCCAAGCAGTCGCTCATTAGATCACAGAACAAAAGGGCTCACCGAGCAGCCAAGCTATCCCCAAGTTTCCACTTATTTAAGTAAAGAACAGAAAGTCTCAGCAAGCACTCACGTGAACCCAGGGGTGGAGTGGATACTCCTTAACCCAGAGCAAAAGGGTTCATAAAGCTCCCAAGTCATCCCTAAACATCCAGCCATATCCTAGAGAACAGAAAGGCTAACCAAGCAGCCAAGCTATCGTGGATCACCCTCATTCTGCCACAGAGAGAAGGAGATCTCACTAAGCACCCACGTCATCACCCAGTTAACACCCACCACATATACAAGTAAATATAAGAACTCTCTAAGCACCAAATCCATCCCCTCGAACCCACCTCATATCTCTGGAAAGGAGGGGTTCAGAGGGAGGGAAGCACCAAACTCCCACCCCATACTCCACCAAACAGAAGGCCACAGACACACGAATCCTACATCTCTAATGACTTCAATGCAATGCAGTTGGAGCACAAAGGTCATATTTAGTGGAATTGTATTTATAACCAGAATTCATTTCTAGCTGCTATTTTTAGTCACAAGCACAGACTGGAAATCAAGTGCACCACATTAAGGTGCATACACCTTGCAACATACACACGGCTCAGCTGAAAACACACTTGCAGAAAGGAACCGAAACAATGCCATGTGAAAGTCTGCAAGCCAAGTCGTTTCCAAAAGGGAGAGACTAGTATTCTAGCCACTCTCTCAAGAGAATGAATATCCTGGCAAGAGAAAAGCATGTCAATTCCCGCCATTCCCAACATGTTAAGAAAGACAGTCCCTGACAGTATAAAAAGCCAGCGAGGATCCAGATCACTTACACAAGACAATGACGACGATAGTGGCGCTCTCACCAGCCAATGACAAGTCCTGCTGCTCCCACAACCCAACAACCGCCATTGCAATTGGTAGGAGTTACAATGCTCCACAACCATTTTCACAAGCCAGAAGCAATTCCTGCCATTCTTGCAAGCCATCAATGGCACTCCTATGCTCGGAAATAAAAAGGAACCAACCAAGACCTGATTTTTCTGGTTAATGTTCATGTTAAAAGTAGGGAGTTGTCAGCATGTATATGTATTAGTGAAAAGACGTTGGGTTGAAGGGATGTTATGGGTAAGTGTCCCTTTAAAAAATAGAGATGTTCTGTAAAAAAAAAAAACTTTATAGGGGCATTATGCGTGCAAAGCAAAACAACCAAACCTGAACATTCACCAGTTGTGGTTTCCGAACCAACCATACCGCGCCCATGTGCTGCTCATGCTGTCTCACTTTGTGCTGGTTACCGAGGAAATCGAATCTTCAAGTTTTGGATTTCTTTTTTTGGTGTTGGCCTTGACATCAAACAAAGGACATACCCGGTGGGCACTTTGCTGGGGTACAGCCTTTGGCAAAGCTCCAGGCACCCCTTAGCACAGTGCAAACCCTCCCTATGTTGAGCACATCTTAACCATAAATACAGGGCCACTAGCAATGACTCTCCAATCAATATATATATATTTTTTTTAAAAGCAAGTTACCTATAAAAAGTCCATGGCCTCATTTAGAGTTAGGTGGTAAAGCAAAAACAAAAAGCTTTACGATGAATAGATGAATTCCGATACCTAAGAGCAATGGTGAATTTTGAGGCTAAAATGTATATTGAAGAAGAAAAATGTCAACATTTCCTTTGGAAAAGTGATGTGAAAAGTCAGACATTTTGGAAGGCTAATGGCGAACAAGATAGCTGTGGTAGATGGTCCTGAAGATGACAGTCCCTTCATCACAGGACGCTATGTCGAAAACAGGTTACAGCGCTGAAGTAGACATAGCAATGTAAGCCCCCATAAACAGCTTTCCATCCTTACTATTCGACCTTACCAAATTTCTTTTCCAAGTCAGATTTCTTTTCATGCATATTGGTATATTGGATCTTTAATGGACTTCATTGGTGTCGCTTTTTGGTTTGTGTTTTGTGAGAAAAACATTTTTCTCTGAGTTAGTGACTTAGAATGTCATGAAATGATTTCACATATTTATATTAACTGTTTTTCACACATCTATGAGAATATTAAAACTTGATCAAATAAAAAATAGATATTTTTCCATCTTTTGCAATGGTCTTTATTTCAATGTTGGGAAAAGTTGCACATGATCTTCCCGGTCATTGGTAATTGCTCTTTCTTAATAGGGTTCATTCCTACCACTTGACACACCTTCTTTACAGTTTTCTGTTATGCTAGACCCCAGCGTTGGCAGGTTAAGGGGTCCTGTACCTGTTCGGAAATGTTTGCATGCAGTACCCACTAGGACCACTACACACAACTAGGACTACAGGTGTAAGCAAAACCAACCTTTGGTATAAGTCTGTACCACACAGTTTTTGGTAGCGAGCTGAGCAGCCAGGCTTATCTCAAGAGGGAATGTGAGCTTGTAAGGGTGTTACACAGAAGTCTATAATTACAAGTATTCAGATAGACACTTATACTCAAGGTTTCTTGGCAAAACACTTCTTACACAGTCAGTTAGAAAACATTCACTAGTAGGAGGCAATCAATATCACACAGAAATATACTACAGTACTTTACACTATCAGGTTCTGAGACATTTAAATTACTTTGAAATAGGAGCAAAATGGCACTCAGAGCATTTGAAGTAGGAGCAAAAAGGCATAAGTCAATAAAATGAATAATAGTGTTACTCTTAAACAGTGCAAATAGTTTGAGTTCTCCAGAGGAGTTGATTCAATGCAATAGGTAGGCCAAAGTCAATGGACTAGTGTCTTGTATAGGTAAAAATGGTTCTGGTATTTAAACGGAAAAGACTTTGCCACGGGTCTCGGAAGTAGTTCACCGAAGAAAAGTTCATATGTCGGGTCACAAACTGGCTAGACCTGCAAGTTGCCAAAGTTGTACGCACTTCGCAGTGAGAGGTCAATTCTCTCGGTCAGGTTTTCACAGTAACTTGTATAGAAGAAAAAGATGCAGCTGAAGACTTCTGTTCCTGGCAGTTCCTGCCGATCTCGCGGTTCCTGAGCCTCAGTCGTGGGGACAAGAAGGAGGACGTTGGGGGACACCTGCACTGCACGGGGACTGGTCACAAAGCTGGCAAACTGGCAAATCTTCGATTCTGGTAGCTGTTTTAGCGCACAAACTGGTGTCCTTCTCCCTGGCTATTCGGTTTCCTGCTGCACTCTGAGGAAAATACAACCAGCTCTGAGAATGGTGTCCAGGTGGCTTACAAGTTGATTGGTCCTACCAACTCAAAGGAAGAAGTCCTTGAAGGGCTTCTCTGTCAAGATGAACTTGGCAATTCGGACCTGCAGCAGGGCTTCACCAAGCAAACCAACGGTCCAGGAGTTACAGCAGCCGTCTCTTGCAACTTGTCTTCGGTTCGACTCTGCCTAACAAACCAAGAGACTCGCCTTTGCCTTTTAAACAGTTTTCTCCCATTCATTCCAGCCTAGCTGCCACTCCCCCAGCAGGGTGGCTGTCCTTGCTGGACAGTCAGCCAGCCAATCACGTCAGAGTTATTAGAGTGCATTTGGGTCTCCTAGGAGACTAGGCATAGGGAGTTTCGGGCACCTCCCGCACTTCCTGTCCACCCCAGACACTCGGGCACCAGAGGTGGTCTTCAGTCCTGAAGCCCGCCAAAGGCATAGGAACAAAGGGACCAAACCTAGTTTGGCGTGCAGAGACAAACTCTAGAAGGACCTTTCCAAAATGAAATGGTGAAAAAAGAAGACCAGGACCTGTTTGAAAAACATGGATCCCACGATTTTTAGCTACTGGTGTTCACGGTCAGGAAAAATCATGGTAGTTTGTTGTAAAACCACTGCCACCAGCCATTTCGAGAGGAAAGGGTAGCATTTGACTGCTACATGAGTTTCTAGACATACAGGATACCAAGTAACCCCTCCAGCACTCTATTGTAAGATAGTGTGTGGTGGGTCTAGGAATTTAAAAAGACTAGTAAAGTCAATTTAACTTTACATTCTCTGGGAAACAGTAGTTTATCCCAGAGAAGGTATTTAAACCTGGAGACACCCAAAAGGCATCACTGTGTCACCGAACTGAAGGTGCTGTGTGACACATGAAAAAGATGATGCCTATTGAGTTGTCTAAAACTCCATATCAAAAAGAAATAAAACAGAGAAAACAAACAGAATGAAAAGTACAGAGTCACAAAGTTCAGCAAATGAGCTGGGGGTCTCTAAGGTAGAGAAGAATTAGCACATTTATGAGAATTCTCCCTAACAGTACCTTTACTATTTTTGGTAACAGGATCACTGCCAATGTCAATGCACTGCTATTTTTAGCATAGACACCGGCGATGGGATCATGAGCGTCACACCCAAAAACATCTGAAGAGCCAAAGGTTGAGGCCACTGTGATATGTACGGCACCGCAGTTGGCTTTGTAGCAGAAAAGGGCAGGTGGTGGAAGAGGAAGAGAAAGAGAGGAAGAGAGGAAGAGAGGAAGAGCCCTGCCCAGTCCATCTGACAAGTCAACAGTACTGGGAATGTTGCATGAGGAACAGGGTGGAAAGGGTTGGATGGGCAGCCATCTTGGGCTGAGAAATAAGGGATCTGGAGACACACTGTGGGTGGCGATTCCTGCCTAAGGACACTGGCCAAGGAGAAGTTGGGATTTGTGCTCTGTCCAACAACAGCTCTGATTACGTCGTTACCAAGAGCTGGTTTGTACCCCGTCGAATGCCTTGCGTAACAATGGCAGGTGTAAAACAGTCAATATTGAGTGTGAGAACACTTGGCAAACTTTGTTATTGAACTAGTATTCAATAACACCCGTGGCATTTGTTTCAATCAATTTTGCACAATGCAGCTGCAATTTTTCCAGGAGTGGGTGGAGTTTACAGTGATTTCCTACATACTCCCTTAGCGCTTCAGGTAGTAATGGTAACATTTTACAACGGGACACTGGATCCCAGGCATGTCCCTGTATAGAGTAGAGAGCCAAATAGTATCAACCAGGTTCCACAGTCTGAAAAGTAATTAGGGGGGCTTAGAGACCCCAGTTTCCACATTTCAACACAAGAGTATACCACGCAACCTGGGCAGCCACGCGGTGGGACATAAATTCAATAAGGATGGAGGGGGATTGAAAATAAAACTTTTTTGTATTCTGGAATTAAAAAGTCACTTGGAATCCTGGAATCCCTAGCTCTGTTTGAAGGCTGCTGCAAACATCAACAAGGACCTATCCATGTTGAACATGCCAATGCACATTATCCGCAAATGCACCCACACTAAACAAAAGCACACCAACACAACAGACACCTGTGACACTGGACACCCCCTTTACGGATACAACTGACCAGTGCGCATGACCGTACTACCCCCCCCAACCGCATACGCCTACACACCCAACATAAACACTAGCACAGATCCGAGGCACTGATTCCTAACCCTACAGTTACAACAAGCCGGGCCGCTACCAAATCCCACACGCAAAACCAGGCACACAGATGCCAGTTCCTCCTGGTTCTGAACCTATCCTATCATCCTGTCCTCCCTAACACATTCCACCGTCTTCTCTTGCAGAGCCACGTGAGCATCTGGAGACTGCCCCTGGGTGGTAGAGGTGCACGGTATTAATCAACATAACATGTGATGCAATGCCCCAGTCAGATAAAAATAGCCCTCTCCCTAGCCTCCGGTTCAGAGTGCGGCCTGAAGTAACAAAGCTTTGTTCATTCCTCTGCACCTATTTCTACAGCTGCGCGTAACAATTCAATGTGGAAGTTCCCAATGGACCAGGATAAACTGGGGAGATTGGAGAGACTACTTTGCATACGGAATGTGCAAAAATATGGGTCGGACGATGTGAAATCACAGCAAGGCAATGCCACATCCCAGTGGTGTGTACCCGACAGGGGCAACGCCAGGCACGGGCGCCTGACACAGCAGGCATCACTCTGCTGCGACGCTCAGCCCACGCTCAGATAGCGAGAACCGGTCTCATTTCTCACTTCCGAGAGCAGTGTATTTACTTAAGCAAATACACTGCTCTCCGAGGTGAGAAAACAGCCATTGAAGTGAACATAGAGACAGAGGTCAAAAACAGCCATTGAAGTAAACATAGAGGCAGAGGTCAAAAGCATTCCCAGGGGATATCAGTAGACCGGACCCCGCATCCCCATGTTGCAGCTAAAGGCTTAACTGCTGGCTCAGCTGTTACATGGCCCATGCTTTCAATAATTACCATTAGCTAAAAAGGTATATTTGTGTGCATGCAGGGATTGCATGTATGAATGCATTTATGAATGTATGCGTGCGTGCATCATGCATGCAAGGGAGTAAGTGGTTGTATGTTTGTATGCTAGGAGGTGCCTGCAAGTGCACACCTATGAATGAATGCAGTGTGAATGGTTTACATGGGTGTGACTGCACGTGTTAATGAGCGCACAGTCTAAATGTTGTGGGTGCTCCTGTGTGACTGGTGGGTTAATGTGTCTACATCTCTGTGTATGCAAGCTGCGGCCTGGGGAGGGGCAATTGAGCATGAACATTTGTTGACAAGAGCATGGCATGTTTAACTGCCATCTTGAGTGTTTGTATGTGATGGTGGGGTTGGAGTGGGGGTGAAAGGAATACTACAGCGGGGCTGGCCTGGCTGGGTCTTACTGTGGCATGGACTGTTGTACTTGCATTAAGGTCAAAGCCAACATGAGTGTTCTTACATGGGGAGGGCATGTTTCCTCTTATTGACTTGGCTTTTTATTTTACTGGTGTTAACATCAAAGGCAACATCAATATTCTTACAAGGGGGAAATATAACATGATGCGTGCACCATAAGTGTTCTTATATGGGGGGGATTTGTGTAATGATATGCCATTTATACAGCGCTTTCGCCAGAGCGTTGTACAGAGAACATATTTACATAAAATGTATCGCCCAGCCGAAGTTTGCACTCATTTAATGAGCTTTATTTATTTATTGCATTTATTGACAGCGCCCAAACCCATAAGTATCACAGCGCTGTTACAACTTGGTGAGCAGGGAAAACACAGTACAGTACCGAGTAAGAGAGAGGTAACAAAACAAGGTGCAAAAGCAACATAATAGTACAAGGTCCGTAGAGCAGGGTAAAGATCAGGGAGGTCACTTTGAAGTATGAAAGGCTGAGTTGGCCTTGTCAGGATTTGAACCTGCAAATCACACTCGGATTATAACAGCATGTACTCAGCCCACGGAACCATCTTGCCCGCTAGCCAGTAAGAGCAGGTTTTCTTATTGTGGCATTGCATTGGATTACTGGTGTGAAGGGCAAAGGCAAAACAAAGTATTCTTACATTGGGCTGGGGGCATTTGTGCAGCCTGTAAGGCAAGTTTTTTTTTTTACTGTGGAAGGAAATGTTTTTCTGCGGTTAGGGAGCAAATACAACATGATGAGAGTTCTTATGTGGGCAGTGGGGGATTTGTGTAGCCCATAAGGATTTATTTTCTTACTGTGGCTATGCTTTTTTTTCACTGGCATTAAGGCAAAGCCAACAGGAGTATGTTCTTACATGGGGATATTGGCATGAATTGGCACAGCCAGCATAAACATGCTTTGTTATAGTATTGTTACTGGCATTATGGACAAAGCAAACATGAGTATTGTCCTATGTGGGAATAGTGGCATGTATAGGTGCACCAGAATGGACATGTGTGAGCACAATCAATATGAAAATCCTTTTTTTTACACTTGAGTACTGGCATACAGTGGGCAGAGGCATTATGAAAATGTGTTTGAAAATGATCCTGTGCATTGTTGGTAGCTTGGCATCTAAACGTACTTTTTATGTCTTACCCTGCAAAACCGATTGTAAACTGGATGGCTTTTTACCCAATTTATCACAGAAAGTGTACTGTAAAGTGCCCTATTGTAGCCCATTATTTAAAAACCCTTCTCAAGGGGACAAGCCCCACCTTGATTGGTTTGCCCTCCCTCACTACTCTCTGTCACTCCTATGCATTTGGCTGGGGGCAGAACAAGTGCCCTTCCTTCTGCGGGCTCTTCTTAGTGTGGGCCCTACGTGTTACACAATCCTGGCTATCTGGGGAGTTGGGGGTGAAAGATGGATCTAATGGGCCAGAGGAAAGCGTAGTATCTACTCAGCCTCCTGGGCTTGGGGAGGGGGGGGGTGGTAGGACAGGCGGGGGCTAGTGGCGATCAGTAGCGCAATTGGTTTAATGTCCTGTCTCACTAACAGTTTTCAAAACTGCCCTCCTGCCCCCCCTCCCAAAATGTTGAGGCTGGCTCCGCCCCTGGTACCCAACCCCCTGTGATGGGAGAATTCCCCTGCACTGGCAGTAGAACATGTTTTCTCTTCTGCCTACAATGGTAATACACATGGAAAGGAAATGCTGAGAGGGAATGCGGAAACATTGTAATGCTGGAAAACTGTGGCCAACCCATCTCACCCCCTGATAATTAAATCTTTTATTACGCACCTAATACAGGAAACCAGTCTCACAGCAGGGGCGGGATTAGAACCTGTGTTGCTCTGCGTTGTCTTGCTTCCAAGACAAATGTGTCGACGTTGATAGGGGTGGGGGTGCTTTGGGGGCTATAGCCCTGGGCCTTTTGTTTGTAGCCCGGGATAGCGATCCCCGAGTCTTGACAGTCACTACATTAGCGTAGCCCCAGATCTTTCCAGACCGAGCAACACCCCTGCGTGTCCCCCAAAGCTAACCTACCAGCCCATCATTTTTAATAAGAAATGTACAGCAACAAAGCCTGCACATGCTGTTCTGCAGGACCTGGCTCTCACAGTTTGTATTGGTTTAATAGATAAGTGAAGTTATTTCCCGCCAATAATGTAGGAGTACTGGTACCAAAATGCAATGGGGTGTAACCTCAAGCACAAGGACCAGCCGAACGGCGGACACCTTGCAGGGGCCAAACGCGAGTCCTGTACGCTCTACGACTACTTTCACATGTAAAAGGCACACTTCAACAGAGCTGTTGCTACAGGCCCCGGGACCTATTCCAGAACCCTGTTATTAGTAAACGATCACATTTAATTTGCAGTTCGACCAAAAAAAAAAAAAAAAGCTTTTGGTATGTCAAACCAGCAGGCATAGTGGAGTAATGCAACTTTGAAAAGAATATTTGCATTGAGTATTGTTGCTGTATACAGCAAAAAGTGAGCAGACAAGTGGGGGACAGTGTAGCATTGTGTTTTGCCTGTGGCCTATCCCGTCCCTAACGACCCGACGTTATCACTCCTCGAGATAGTCAAGGATGCGTCACACGAGAAGGACGACGATCCACAAGCTATGTCACACTTTTGCATTATGAAACGAGCGCAAAGCATAGACACCGACCCCCAAAACCGCGAGGGCGGTAGATGCCCAGCATGAGACCCTGTGCTCGAGATTCCCTTCTACACCCCGCCATTCTTCAATGGGTGGCCGCCCCATCCTCCTCCTGAGCGGGAGGCTTCCCGCTTACATTTAGCAGAGTGCCCAACCTCGACCTTTGCCCTGCTTTGGGCTGTGTTGCAGTTGTCAGGCGAGAGAGGCGGCAACTTTCGGTTAACGTGGCCATCACCATCATGGATAACGCCACAATACCCGACACATGGTGTGTGGGGGTGGAGGAGCCGTGCTTCGCATGCCCTTATTTACGTTGGCTGGAAGGTCCTCTATGACAGCACGTTTCTGAAGGTGGGGGCACCGAGCAGGGCTGGAAACTGGCAGACGACCCACGGCTGCTGTGGCTAATTTCACAGCCACGCAGACCACTTTCTTGCCAACGCCCTCTCCTCTCAGCACAGTAAAACACTACTAACTCAGGATAAATGTATTTTTCTAACCAGAAGGCCGCGACACTGGCATTTGAGTGAGGCTTCGTGGAGCGCCTAGTACGGTCCAGCCAAGATGCTTACATTGGCACCTGCAGACCCAGCTTCTAATTACAACTTGAGTCCCCACCCAAACAAACAGTGTGATCCTGCCCAACCTCTATCTCAGTATACCTCACATTGTAAAGTATGTGTAATGAAAACAGCATAAATCCCATGTACATGATATGATATGGCATTTGTAACGCGCCTATACGCAAGTGTTGCAAGGCGCGACGAGGCACGGGGGGGGGGGACAAGGGGAGACAGATAACGATCCTACTAGGCCAGGTGTCATTCAGATCGCGCAAGTGCAAGGGTAGGGGGACTGGGAAAAGTGCAGTACATGGTTAGTAGAATACAAGATAAATAATAGGGCCAGCTGGTGGCAAGTGCAAGGTAAGTGCCGGGAGAAGGGGCTGTAGGATACAGAGACAGTCCCGTAGTGCAGGTAGGCAGTGCAGGGAAGAGTGGCTGGGCCAAGGACCGAGATCGGCGAGTGGCCCAGTTGCAGATTCAGTGCAGGTTCAGTGATTTTAGCAGGGGAGAGAGGGAGAGAAAGCGGAGGCAAAGAGGAAGGTTTTGAGGTGCTTCTGGAACCCGAGATGGTTCTCCTCAAGTTTCAGGGAGGAAGGAAGGCTGCGGAGAGAGATCTACCCCCAGCTCTTTGCTTGGAGAAGCGGCTGACCCTGAGGTAGTTGGAGGTGGATGAGCGAAGAGCTCGAGAAGGAAGATATTTAGGAAGAGAGAGTTGAAGGTATTTTGCCCAAGGCCCCAGAAGGCCTTGTGGACAATGCAGAGGGTTTTGAACTTAATCCTCGAAGCCACTGGGAGCCAGTGTAGCATGTTTCCACCGGTTATATGTGATCTTACCGACCACAATTACAGAGTGGTACATTTCATTGTGGAAAAAATACCGAAAAACAAGTTTTTTAAAAGAAATTGGTTCCCAAGCCCCCGTATTTTTAACCCTTAAAACACCATCCCGACCCATTTAAACCCCTTTACCCCACTCCCTTTATTTAATTAATGGTTGCTATGTTTTTCTTCACTCTGATATGTACCACTCTGTTGTGTTTCAGATATTTTGACTGGATACCGTTTCCACCACACCCTGGTTATTGTAGTCTAGTCTTAGGCTGACCCCCAGACTTGGATTGACCTATAGGGCAATGCCCAGGCCAAAAAAGCAAAATGCTAGTGTGGCCCAGTTTTTGGGGTCAAACTGTGCCACTTTTTTGAACAATGTGAGCCAGCTTGATGAGTTACTTCACTGTGGCTAGTTTCGATTATTGCTGAATACATATTCTTTAAATTGCACAATTTGCATCACATTTCATCAAAACACTCCCCCTTCGTTACTATGCAAACAGTCTGTCACAAAAAGGAATGAATAGACATTTGCAACTGTGGGCCACCTTTCCATTGGTGCACAAGGCAATGTTATGCTCCAGTCCGACCCTGCCGGCCCCCCACACAACATACTGTGCTGTGTACAGCCATGCACCTTCTTTTTTTTTTTTTTTTTTTGAGTGTTTTTTTCTTTTTTTTTTTTTTTGAAATTTTTATTTTAATTTTCAAAATTACAATAAGATGAACAAAAACATATTAGATGATTACAACAAAAACCTACATTCACTAATCTACATATTCCACTATATACAAACCCCCCAGAGTCAAATCAGATCTAAAATCAGGCCTAATACAATAAGAGAAATTTATTCCATATCTTATTGAACAATGCACTCTTTTTCTCCCTCAGGTATAGCACTCTTTCGATATCAGCCAAAATATGCATCTCTGCAATCCACATTTCAATTGTAACAGGAGTAGATGTTTTCCAGTTTCTCAATATCAATTTCTTTCCCACCATTGCTCCCCGAAAGATCCACTTTCTCTGGGAGGTGCTCAAATCTTCCAGCACATCAGTGCTGCCCAGCACAATGGTCTTAAAATCTAAGTGGATTCTCTCTTCGAGAACTCTCTCACAAATCTGATCAAATTCGAACCACATACCCCTCACTCTTGGACATTCCCACAACATATGTTCAAAGGTGCCCCTCTCCTGAACACACGCCCAACAATCAGAGTTATCACTCATTCCTCTTTCCATCAAACGCTCTGGTGTCCAATAAGTTCTATGTAGAATCTTAATCTGCCGCGATCTTTCAACCAGACTCAAAGAACACAGTGAAACAGCCATGCACCTTCAATTGTGTTGCAAGAAACTAATACAGTATGTTTGGACAAAGACTACAACCTCTCCATGCAACAACAAAACACTTCTCATATTGGGGCACCATGGCACTTAATCCACGCACTGAGGCGGAATTGATAGATTCAGGGTCCCTATGGACATTCCAGAATATCATCCAGTATGAAAAAATGCCGCCTAGGTAGCCTCATCTCTTTCCTGGACCGCTCAAACCCCCAGACAGATTAGGGAAAATGGGGTCAGCAGCCTATTGACAGTCCTTGGAGGTGCACGTCATGGAATCTTTGGTCCAGGCAAAGGAGACTTTCCCCTTCAAGCTTTTGGGAATTGTTGGACACATTGTCCTAAAACCTTGTCCAGCAAGGAGTGGTATTTCACAGTGTACAGAACCTACCAATGGATGTTCAGCGACACAAACACAAGGAATAAAGAAAATTCTCGAGAAAACACCCAGATATTAAAACAGACAAGTAACTGTTATGGGGACTGGGCATAAGCCACCCAGTTAATCTTTCCATTGATTATCCCAATTTCTGCCCACCCTCATCCCTTCCAAATGTCAGTCTTTTTAGAAATTCAAATAATTGGCCAGCAGTAAACTCATAGCATGTACCCTCCTGTCAGTGGCAGAGTGGGCTACAGAAGTGATCAGAAGGTGGCACGTTGGACATTTACAAAATATTTAAGCAACTCAATAGAATTCCTCAACATGCCAATGCACCTGGAAGGCCAATATAGTAGAGGCACAGTTAGCCCCATTGGCCTTTTAGATGCAAGCCTGACAAGTGATTGGCCATCCCAAAGTCCCACAGGGAGCTCTCCCAATCCCCCGGCTGACACATCCACCCCATGTCATGTATGCCTTTGCATACCACAGGAAACAATTGGAGTGCATTTACCTTTTCCATAGCCAAAGTGTAGCCGTATCGCTTTGCCCTGGCGAACCAGACTGATGTGCAGGTAGGTAAACCAGACGGCGAACGTGAGCAGCACCAGAAGCAGCAGCAGGCGGAACTGCTTGCGGATCTTCTTCACCGGGAACCACAGCATCTTGGAGGCACCATAACCAAACCGCTCAGTTGACGGGCCAGCCGTGAGTGGCAGAGTTTTCGTGTTGGACAGGGAGCGGTACCCTACAGAGTAGGTGGGAACTTCCAATGGTTACAGGAATGGGGTCAAAAGATTGTAGGTTGAGCTGAACACCCTGAAGTTCACAGGAAAAGGGCAGATGGAGAAAAATAGAAGAGGCAGGAAAGGGTGAGTGATGAGAAAATAAGAGTAAAGATCAACACATTTCAGCCATGTTGCTGCGAAAAGGGAAACTTTGGTCCAATAAACAGAGGTAGGCACCCAGCATCCGCTCAGTCAGAGAGCCATGGCCCAGTCTCCATAGTCTGATTGCATTTCCATCTCAGAGCCCCTTTTCTTGGGTGTGCACCACCCGTTTCTCCACAGGGCAGTAAACAGGCTTTGGCGTCTTTGATCACCTGCAAGGCCACGCTTCGGCAGAGAGGTAGAATTGAGGGAAGAGAGGTAGCAGGGAAGCTGGAAGGCTGCCTCCAAAGGGAGATGGGAAGAGGAGCGCAGGGCTCACAGAGTAGATGGAAGGAGGTGCTGAAGGGTGGTAGTGGGGAAAGAAAGTGGAACTCAGGCGCACCATAGAGGACAGAGCAGAAAATAAGCGATTCCCAAGCCACACAAGGGGCATTCAGAGGTGGTAGAAAGGGAAAAGGGGAATCTCAGAAGCGGCGGGGGCACAGGCGGCCAATCGCGTTTACTAGGAAGGAAGTGGTACATGAAAGACAGAGGTGGAAGGAAGGGGAAATCAGTGGTGGCGTACGGTGTAGGGAGAGAGAGGACATGGGGTAGAATGGCAAAGGTAAAAAAATCAAGGAGCATAGGGGTACTCTCACATTTGAAAGTATCCTACTGAAAAGGGCTACATGTCCACACCTGTGCCAATGGACTAAGCAATGAGGACTCGAGAAAGCGCAAGAGCTGACCCTTTAAGATGCAGAGAAAAGGAAGCCACGAGTATATTGGAAGGGATTCAGAGGTGGGATCGGCTGACAGCCAGGATAGGTCAACAATGAGGGTTTATTTGAGGGTCTCCTCAGGGTAGTAAATGCTGGGGTGACACCTGTGGATAAGGGTAGTCTGGGTAGAATTGTTTAGGGTTCATGTGGGTGACTCAATTGTTTGGGCTCCTCTGAGTGGGCACTGGGGATGTCTGAGGGGAGGGCAAGAAACCTTGTTGTCGGCACTAGTTGTACTTTTAAATGAACGGGGGTGTTGGGTTGCTTAGAAGACACTAAAAGGGGTTCCGTTGAGGCTTTTTCGTTGTGATGAGATGGAACGTCTTGGGCCGGTACTGAGTAAATGGGGGCCTCCAGCGGGTGCACGAGAGATGCAATGTTTCTGGTGTAGGCTCCGGGGTTGGCTACAATGGGTTCGGATGCTCCTATTGGTTGTTCACACGGGGATTTGGGAAGGGCGGAGTCAGGGTACCTCAATGGGTGTGTGGATCTTTATGTCTGTTTTCAGGTTCCGGAGCCTTTGTACAGCGGGAGCAAAGCCTTAGACCAGGTGTGCAGGGTTTTGCTGGAATGATGATGCTGGCTGCACGCATGTCAGTCCCCACGCCTGTTTTGTATTGCGCATACGCAAGAATGCGCGTCCAGTCACGATGCGAGCGTCCTGCCGGTGCTCCCGGTCCCGCCAGTAATGTCCCGTTTCTATGTTCTGTTATGTTCTCATCTGCTCCGTTCTGCTCTGCTCCGGGCTCTAGAGCATCTCTACCGAGCCATCACCTTCACAACCAATCACTGTACAGGTGCTCAGCCTCAGCCAATCACAGTAGCTGGGGGCGTGGCTAGGATTCGAGCTGCGTGCGCTGCCATCTCCACACCAACAGTGCATACACAAGGACCGGTGTTATGCAATATTTAGTACCCCATCTCTTTCGGTATTCCCCGGTCTTCGGCTGTGTTCGGGGGCCACGCCTTTTCATCACTGGCTGCATTAAGCCTCAGGACCGCCCCATGAGCCTGAGAACCGGCCAATCAGCCGAGCTGTCACAGACAAAAGCAGCAGAGTACCGAGCTGCAGAGTTGCTTCAAGCACAATTTATTCTGAGCGAAAGCTTAGTATTAAAATACGAGGCTGCCATTAAGGAAGCCGTTGATGTAAAGTTTTCTCCCAGAATAATAAACAGTGTATTATCTATAGCCACAACGGAATGCAGCTTGACATTTCCTAAACTGTAACTCGTCATTTAAAAACGAGGCTTCGTTTGACGAAGCCATTAATGACACATTACAGTTTATGAAATGTCGAACTGCGCTCTGTTGTGTTAATGATATGTTACAGTTTATGAAATGTTTCATAAGGCTGTGTATAGATTCTGTCCTAGTGCTGAAGAATATCCTGTTGTCCAGCAGGTATAGCTCTCAACCTTTTTTGACATCAAGGTGGGTGAAAACACCCGATTTTCTTTGGGGTGGGGTGAGAGCCCATTGAAGTGAATGAGCGTATAGGGGGCTTGGCAAGTGAGACAGCTGATTGTAAGGAGGGTGACGTTTTTGTTACAAATGAATCTCTTATTATATTTATAAACTAAAACATACAGTCTCACATGAGGCTAAATAAACACAACATAGAAATTTGAATTATCAGTGCTGACTCTGTAGACTTGAGTCTGTGTGGCTGTTCTCTACATTTCCGTTTGGCTTTCTTGTGTGCCCACAGCCCGCTGCGCTGGCTCATTTAGTAAGACTGAGCCTGTGTGAGGTATGCACCAGAGTCTGTGGCTCCAAGGCGGGTGAAACAGATGAGCTGGCAGGTGGGCGGGTGTGTGGATGCCTTTTGCGGGTGACTGATGGTGAGGTGGTTTTTTGGGCAGATTGGTTTTTAAGTGGAGTGAGGTGGGTGGCGGATCTTTTTGAAGACAGGAATTGGTTGACAGCAGGGGAAATGCAATTGCAATTTGACATAGAGAATTTTAGGACCTCAGATTATGTGAAGCTGAAACGGGCTATTGGGGTGGTGGACTTTGATTGGAGAATTGATTTGAGTTTGTTTACTAGAAAGCCAAATGGGAGCGAAGGTGGACTGGCCAGTCGTGTGTATAAGGAGATTGTGTCGCATTGCAAGGGTAATGACTTGTTGAGAATGGAGTGGGGTAGGAGAATTGGTTCAGATATATCTGAAGACATGTGGCGCCGGATGTGTGAGAATGTAAAGTTGTGTTCATTGGGGCTCATGGAGAGGTCAAGGCAGATAAAGATCCTTAATCGGGTTTTTTGGACTCCAGAGAGAATGGTGAGTAGGGGGATGTTGGAGAGTTTGGATTGTTGGAGGTGTATACATGTGGCAGGTTCATTGGAGCACATGCTATGGGACTGCAGGTTGGTGAGGTTGTTCTGGGGTGAAGTTGGTAGGGTGTGTGGTGAAGTGATTGAGGATTTACCTGCTTTGGACTTCAAACTGATGATATTGGGGGATGATGGGTCTCTGGAGGATCTTACTCTGAATCAGAAGAAATGGTTGTTTCGAGGGGCAATGATCGGAAAGACAATTGTTTTGCGAAATTGGAAGTCTGCAATAACTCTGAATATTGAGGAGTGGTTGACTGAAATGCATGAGTTGGCGGCTATGCAAAGGACAATTTATAGAAGAGAAGGGAAATTGAGTTTATTTGAGAAAATCTGGGGTCCATTCTTCAGCTGTACTAGACTTGGTGTTATAATGGTGTAAATAGGAGGTGAGGAGATGACTGGGTGATGTTGATAAGTTTATTTGGGGGTTATCTTTGGCATTGTACGAAGTTATTTTGCAATAGTTTTAATAATTTTGGGAAGTTTAATGTCTTATGGAGTGTATTTGGTTATATGTGATTTTATGGTTTCGTTGTAAAATTTAAAATAAAAGTTAAAAAAAAAGCTGGTGAGTTGAGAGCCATGCCAGCAGGTGAAGCATACCTCTCAACACACGCTTTTGGCGGGTGTCACCCGTCCTGACACCAGCTCTCGCACCCGGCAATCTCTCTACCCTTCCATGTTAATGAATGGGGTATCACACGCCAAAAGGAAAATCGGCTGTTGTCACCCATCATGGGATGACAAAACGTTGAGAGCTATGGGTGAAGATATGAAGCGTCACAGTCCCACTGTAGTGGTGTATTGATGAATTGACAGCATATTGGGGGTTGAGGGCTTTAATAGCAGTTCATAAAATGTTAATGCAATTAAAAGGGGTAAATAAAGTCAGTCCTACACAGCAGTTACATCACAGCTGTAGCTGGTGGGTAAGATATTACTGTCTTCAATACTCTAAATGTCTGGTCTGCTCCCAGGCCGCATGCTTATGTGCACGTGGAGCGCCGGAGAGCATCCACTTGTCTCCAGGTCCACTCTCTGTATGGCGTGCTTTCCCAAAGGTTTGCGCATGCCAAATACAGTCTTGCGAGATCTCTGCGGTGCTGTGATCTCGCAAGGCTACTCCCCACACCATGCTTTCGCATTTATGAGTTTATGTACCACCCTTGTGCATCTCAACCATTTTCCTGATTGAGGGGCATTAGCACAGCACATAAGACTTGCACCATTGGGTTCTACACTTTTTTTGTCAAAATGTTATAGTCAAGAAAGAGCACACTCTGTAATTTCAACAGTGATAAACCCTCATCATATACAGCCACAGATATCTTACATAAATCAAGAAATGCAACCTTTAAAATACAATTTTCCATCAAAGAAGCACAAATAGAAAGAACCACAAAGAGCAATACATAAGGAAAATCAGTGGGTACAAGGTGTGTCTGTGACAGACAGCAACATGAACATCGACAAAACGGAGCACACTGATACAACAACCATTAGCAATGCCAACAGTTTGGGCTTTTGTGTAGGCATGAGAAAGGCACTGGCCAGGCACAGTCGTATTGGTATTAACTGGCCATTGATAGCTGCAAGTGCAAAATGCTGCGAGTACCTGCGCATCAAGCAGCGCCCCGAAATAGCCTACAATTGTACACAAGGCACAACAGTTGGCTTTGCCAATGCTTGTTTTTAACAGAACTTCAGTGAAAGAAACAGAGTGCTTATAAATCAACAGGCTGAATGCAGACCTGGCTATGGCATTTTGATTACACCAGAAGTATGTTTACAGCATCAATTAAGTCATTGAGTCTCGTAAAACTGCTTTGAAATATCGCTGACAGGCACTGCCATACACAGTTTAATGGTAAGGCTTGGTTAAAGCCAGCTCAAAGAGCTCCCATGAGGAGGAGTTTTGGTTGGGAAGGGGTAGAAACTGGGTGAGAATGGCAATACGGATTAGCATGGCCATGGGCAGTCAATAGGTGGGCAAACAGCCAAACAACATCTACAAGCTGTGTGCCAAACAACATCTATAAACTGTATGTCCCTCCTCGTATGCCGACACCTAAAGGGTTCCTGTTACAGGGGCTGGTACCTTAAAAGTAAGTACTGGGACAAGGAAGAGGGACCTGGAAGTAATGTGCCTGAGAGGTATGGGTAGAAATGTGCATTTTGTAAGGAAGGCATGGTACCAATAGTAGACACAGACACAATGGATACAGGTTTCGAAAACCTTTATTTGGTATTTTGGTTGGGTTAGTGGAATTTCTAACTGGCCCTAACTCTAGAATGGCAGTAGTCCCGACCATTAAACAAATACCAAACAAGTCCAAGTCAGTCTAGTCAAAATAATAAGGCCTATAGTAAAGAAAACCTAACCTTGCCCTCCTTCTAAAATGACAAATGTGTTAAGGGAATACAAAAGGAAAATAGTGTCCCAAAAGAAATGTCAGAAAGGCTTAAATAATAACTCCCTTGCCCACGTTCAGCACCACAGGGTTTAGAGAGTTTCCTAAAAAAAATAGGTGGATGGCACAGTTCTATCATTCTCGCACACTTTGGCTTACTGGTACAATTAAACAGTTCAGGCTTAGGCTTCATGCTTCTGGTAGTCCAATCAGTTCCTTAAGCTTAGTCCCCCTTGTCACAAATACACAGTTCCACTTATGACCTTTACTTTCCCACAATAGAACACAGGCTTCCCTCCGTCAGGGCTCGAGTCTGCCTCTCTTTTCACATTCACTTTTTCAATTTATCTTATTTCTGCACAGGCTTTCCTCTGCCGGGGCTCGAGCCTGTCTATTCACTGTTTCACTTTATCAGACAGTTCTGCACAGGCTTGCCTGCTGGCGTGCTTGTGCCTGTCTTCCTGTTTGTGGGGGTTCCCTTTGCCACGTTTTGTCTTAGGTGCCCTTTCACTGTCTAAGACTTTCATATTTCCAAGGATTTTACATAGACCTCTGCATGACCACTTTGACCTCTCGTTACACAATTCTACAATCCACAATCTTCCTCATCTTGCAACACCAGTGCCTCTTGGTACTTGTAGTTTCTTATTCTTTTTGGTTTGCCCTCTTTGCTTCTTTCAAAGTTCATATACTTTGTGCTCTTAGCAAATTCAGAGTTCACAAACTTTGCTTTTCACTCATTCAACTTTCTTTCAGGATCGCGGTTACTTTCTCTCCTTTAGTACCTGTTCACACAGTTAATTTCACAGAGATTTTCGAATGTGCGATTTGGCCTCGCAGAACCACTCTGTTACTTTGTATCCATTCCTTTTACAATTCAGCAATTGTCCTTTCCATTATGCATTTTATCAGCACACGCAAACGCCGCAAGGTCAGAAACAAAGCAGATGTGAAAAAGGTAAGTAGGGAGTGTGTGGGGAGTGTTTTGGGGCAGTGGGGCAGTTTAAATTTGGCCTGATCTGGCCACAGCAAAATTGTCTTCGTACCACGAGCAAATCATATAGATCCCGTTCAGAGTGTGTCTGTGCACACCACCTTTTATCCTGACAGGGCGTGTTAACAAGTGGCAGGTGTGTATAGTTAGGATTACGTGCCTGACTCTGACTGACCTCATTACAGGGGAAGAGCCATTGCCAGTCAGTAGAGGTAATCTTTCTGGCCTTGTGCCTCATCTTCCTCAGCTCAGTAGTGTTGTCTATGTAAAGTGAGGAGGAATTATGGGAGCTGTAGTTTCCCATGAAATAAGTAGGGATAGGGTTTAGATGGGTTGCGGAAAAAGGTGGATACCATGTCTCACCATCAGGTGCTTCTCCCCCACTCCCTGAGGATCCCCTACCCAGGAGATCCTCCCTCGCTTGTCCACCCCCAGGGTCGGGGTCCAAAAGCGACTGCCTTTCCCTGGCCACCTGAGTACAGGGTCCCTGGGGACTAGGTTGTGAAACACCCTCTGGTTTTTCACAATTTGTATACATAAAGGTGACTTCCTTAAATAAAGCACATAGTCTTGGTATTATTAACAAGATACTGTATTATTCTTCATAAAGTATCTATGCTGCTATGACACCCGGCTGGAATGCATAGTGTAGTTCGCTCCACAAGCAGGAGAGCCCCATGGGAACAACCTCTCTGCTTGCTTCTCCACTATTTCTGTGTTGCACCGTGTAACATCCCCACACTCCTCCCCCCACTCTGGGCGGCGTGCCCTCGTGGCGAGGGATGGAGCGATGCAGGCGACACAGAGTGCCGCAATACAGTATGCTGTGCAGAAACATGGACACAGCAGCAGTTTCGGACTGGCCTTTAGGGCAATGCCCAAACCAAAACCTGCTAAATGCTGGTGAGGGACAGTTTTTTGGGTCACACTAGTCCACTTGTTTGGCTAATGTGGGCCAGTTTCATGAGTTACTACCCTATGCGGCTAGTAGTTTTGATCAGTGTTGCAGAATAAATATCTTTAAAATGCATAATTTGCATGACATTTTATAAAACAACTCCACCTTGGGCACTATTCAAACAGTCTGTCACAAAAGGAAAAGATTGCCATTTGCAACTGTGGGCCACTTTTTCATTGGAGCTCGAGACAATTTTATGCCCTAGTCCGACCCTGCACAGCAGGCATACATGTTGTGCTTCTCGCTCCTTACAACATATTCAGGTAACAAGCCATTAATTCAGAACACAATGGGATACTGTTTTGTTGCCTGGGTGCAGCAGCCATGCAATATGTTGCCTCGCTTTTACAATGGCTTGGGTTCACAGACCCTGAATCAGGAGATAAGTAAGATGTGTTGCTGCAATGTGCCCCCTCTTCTCTCCTGAATGTCCTTTGGTCTCACGTCCGAAATTCAGAAAATGTGCATGACTGGAGTACTGTAATGATGTATTCATATTCTGTACAGCTCAATACAGAAGCCCTGCTGGGTTTTTTGTCAGTGAGAAGGATTGATACAGCCTCCCCTTTGAAGCCCCACTGCCACAAGCTCATTAAAGCATGTTAGCTGCTTCTACTGCAGTACTTGGTGTAATCCCCGGATGTAACAAAGTCTGCCATACCAGATGATACTCTAAGAAAATGAACTATTCCTAGTTTATCAACCGCATGGCCGTGGAAGCTGTCAATGTTTCCAACGCTGTGAGGCCTCATTAGAGTATGTTTCACCATGAAAATATTTGAAATAAATAAAATCAAATTGTTTCCTACTCCTGCGCACACTCAGATCACTGTAGCAAGCGTATTAATCCTCTCCACAGCAATATTACCAGTCTAGCTATCTAATAGGCTGTGTATATCATACATGAGTTGAGAAGGGGAGGCATGCAGCAGCCGCAGGTAGTATGTAAAAACAGATTCATTGGCATGCATATCAATGCCATGCAAGGAAGCCCCATTGATTGGTGGTGGTCCAGAGGAGAGGTGGAGATTATACTTTTGACATCTGGCTATCCCTTCCATGATGAAGATACCATATTGGTTGCTGGAATGGTAAGTGTTTGTCTTTATCTCTTTCTACTTGTCTCTCACATACGTTTTGTCAAAACACCCCCCATAAACCAAATTTACACTTGCCACTTCAATCATACACCTTGACCATTAACCTCATATAATTCCAAGGTCTCAGGTAGACCCTGAAAGTATAAAAGGCTCAGTCTAGAGGGAATTCACAGATTTATGTGGTGGGGACTCAACCCAGGGAGCAACATTACTGCTCTACATTGGCTTTTGTTATGCAGGAAAGTACTGGTTTAAAGGTGTGAAATTGTCTCTAGTAAATAGCTACTAGTGCTATAATTGCAATAAGAAAGCAAGGGGTGGTCCTAATGAATCACAAAACAATGTGCATGGGCAGGACCAGAGAAGTATCTGGTGTGTGGCTGAAAAAGGAGCGCAAGTAACCAATAAACCTTTCAAAAAGCTGTGGCCCACGTATAGGAATGGCCTAATACTTGAGGTCAAATTATTTATCTATTTATACAAACTATACCTGGCATAAAAGGGGGAACACTTTATAAACAGGCTTTGGAAAAGCCAAACAATTTTCTAATGTGAACTGCTTCTGTCATGCAGGCCTCTTCTCAGGTCCAAGGCAGACTGAGGAGGAAGCCTGCAAGGCTATAGTCTGACAGCCTCATTACACGGTAGGTGGTAAAGCATGGCGCTATTAGCGCCATGGTTCATGACGGTAATTTACCGGTACCGCCTTGGAGGAAAGCGGAATTACCGCCCTATTCCAAGGTTGGGAAGGTGGTAATTCCTCCTTCCTCCATTGCCCTTCCCCATTCCCATTTTGGCCCCATAGGGCATAATGGGAATGGGGAAGGCGCTAATTACGGTACCGCAAATTGCAGTACCGTAATTAGCACCCCGGTCCCTTTGCGGGTTCGTTTTTTAACGCCTGCTAAAAGCAGGCGTTAATGTACCAACCCGCAAAGGGACCTCGTAGTAAGGCGGTAAGGGTTTACCGGTACCGGTAAAATACCGGTACCGGTGAACCCTTACCGCCTACCGTGTAATGAGGCCCAAAGTCTGCAATCGCTAACCATGATCGCCAAGACTTGACCATGATTGGTGATGCTTGCCAATGGTTGGCAATGATTGGGGATGGTGGGCCATAGTTGGCAACGGTTGGCAATGGTTGGCTTGGGGATTGTGGTTGTTTTGGAGGTTGGCGAAAGTCAGCAATGGCCGACTGTGTTTGGCAATGGTCGCCTGCTGTCTGATCCTAAAAAACGTTTGCTAATATGAATAGTACCAAATGCAAAACTTTTAACTGCAGCTGAACGAGACAAAAGACAGTTAAGCCAAACAAAAGCCAGACTCTATATCTGCGTCTGCCAACCCTTATCTCCTGGCCCTCATTTAGGGCATTCATTTTGACTCACACGTAAAAGGGAGCTAAACCACCACCTCATGGAGTCAAAACTTTAAAAGTTATTATTTAATCAGTATTCACAAAATTCTACTAAAATAAAAAGTCAAATAAAAAATGAATCTAATAAGACATAAAAGTATGTTTGAGTCCCTGTAATATAGCCACGGGTGTTAATGTCTCTGTTGCAGGGATATACTTGTATCCGACGGTTCGGAATTTCAAATTCCCTATTAAATGGCACAAAGTGTTAATATGCCTGCTCTGATTTGTCTGTAAAATGCACTGTGCATACCTACCATTTTAAACAATGGAAGAGCTGTGGCCACTGCAGCCCACCCCTGAAAAACAGAAAAATGTTTACGATTTGCTCCTCATAAAAAACAAGCGTCTCTTCTTAGAAAGGCGTGTAGCTCGTTTCAACAAAAAAGGTGGTTCTTTCTAGCAGCACTCTGATGAACCTATTTTGCTGTTAACATGTAAAAAAAATCGGATAATATGTATGTGTCTGGCCTTCCGGTTATTACGGAAGGGCCGGCCTTAGACATAGGCAACCTGGGCGGTTTCACAGGGTGCCACATTAACATAATTTACATGGGCACCCTAGCCTCTGTAACACCAGCATGGAGGATCCTTTAAAAAGCTTGTTTGTGCTGGCGTGGCAGAGGCCGATGCACCTCATGTAAAATAAAAGGCTCAGCTGTGCTGGGTAGCAACAGCGTCCAACTTAAGTGAAAAGGTCCTCCCACCTGGGAGGACTTGTCACTTAAGTTGGGCGCTGCTGCTTCCCAGCGTGGTGGAGTAGACATTTAAAGGGCACGGTTACCACGCCAGCTCTGGGGAGCGTTTCAAGGGATCCGCCAAGCTGGCAGGGTGAAGGCACTCTATTTAAATGGAAAACACCAGCTCTCGTGCTCCAGCATGGGAGCGGGGCATTTTTCATTAAATAGGGCGCTGCTACTACACCAAAATGGGACAGCCTTTGAAAGGTTGCCCCGTGCTGGTGTGGCAGCAGTGTGCTATTTAAGTGATGAACTCCACGCTCCAACACAGCAACTTGGAAATTTTAATTTAAATTTGGTGTTGCTGCTACACCAGCAAGGGGTAGCCTTTGAAAGGCTTCCCTGAGCTGGCGTGGCAGCAGTGTCCTATCACCCACCAGATACAGAGGGACAACCTGCGGCAGACCAGGCTTACAGCACAGCCGCTCATCTGCCTCCTGGGGTAGAGCTTGCTGCGGTGGCCTGCTGCAAGCATCTGGACTGAGCTGGGACTTGTCTGTACTTCAGAGACCTGTTCCAAAAGACGCTGCTCTACTATGTGTGTGAGCTAGTGGTGGCTGTGCATGGAAGATGCAGCAGCTTCACTCGTGTGCTAAAAAGGAACACATTGAAACAATCAGCGAGTGATCCTAGCATTCTCAGTGTCCCAAAACGAGTCTGTGTCGGTTGTAGCTGAAGACTGTGATGTGAGACAGACCTAGGTCTCTGCTGTCAAACCATCAGAGGAAGCCGGACCCTTGGGTTATGATCAAGCTCAGTGGGACAACTTGTCAACTAACTGCTTGCAAAAACACAATTCCCCTTCACACTTTCCCTTCAACATAAAAAGCATACAGTAGTTACTCAGTGGACGATTAAAGCTTGCACTCTATGCCTGTTCACCCGCCCTCCCCCTTTTTCTCTCTGCCCCCCTTATCCACAGAACTTCTTGACAAGAGTTAATATCGGCCAACTAGATATGTGCCACCACACGTAGGTAATAGCGGTATGGGTCTATACAAGGCACACTTAGTGGGGTCTTTCCTGGGCTTCAGGATTAGAATAATCATGGCTTCACCATAGTAGTATGGAGGGAGCCTTGCTGTAAAGCTTTTTGCCACACTTTCAACAATTGCAGGGCCACTTCAGGACCAAATTCTTTAAATGCAGCCGTTGGACCATCCAAAACCGGGGCTTTTGAGTTGGGAAGCGCTGCAATGGCATTCATTATATCGTTTGCCATGATTTGGGAATTTAGGAGTATAGGTGCTCTGATTTGGCTTGAGCGTTGGAATATCGCCTAGTTATGCTTTGAGTTCCATAGGGAATTCTGTATCGCTCCTAGCATACAGTGCCTTGCAATAAGTGTGACACATATTCACCATGTCATTCAGATCTGACGTGTGTCCCTCCATCATTCAATGGCCTTTTGGGACTAATCATATACTACTGCAGATGTATTCCAAATTACTCTAGCAAAACATCCAGACTGACAGACAGATAGAAAAATGCTGAGCCCCAACAGATCAGATGGGAAGTGGAAGACTAAATCTGTTATACGTCCTTAAAACACGCTCTATGCCAAAGTCCCATTTCTAGAGTTGCAGATTTCTCCAAAGAGTTCATTCTACTCACTGATGCTTCCTTAATGGGATTAGGAGCCCTTCTGTCACAAAGCTATGATGGTTTTGAACACCCCATTCCATACATCAGCAGAAATCTCTTTCCCAGAGAGAAAAACAATTCAGTCATTGAGACATTGGCAATTAAATGGGCAGTGATTCATCTGAAGTATTATCTCCTGGGTCGTAGGTTTCGCCTATTAAAAGACCACTCCCCCCTAGTTTGCATCAATCAGTGGAAGGAATCCAACCCTCAATGTAATGTGCTGGTTTCCGGACCTTCAGCCATGTTGCTTCACATTGGAACACCTGAAAGGCAGAGAGCAAGATAACGTAGACCTCCTCGCCCAGTCTCCCTGTGAAGCACCCCGGGCCAACCTACATTGGGGAAGGGTATGTGAGAAACCTAATGCAATTCTCACTCCTACTCCCCCTGTATCCTCTTCTCAGGTGACCAAGGAAAGGCCATCACTTTTGGATTCTGACTCTGGGGATGGAGAAGCGAGGGAGGATGACCTGGGTGGAGGGTCCTTCAGGTTTGGGAGTGGGGTGCCCTTGGGTGAGACATGGTACCCACCTTTCCCTGTTGAGAAAAAACCTAGCCCTCTCCAGCCTTTGTAGGCTACTGTAGAACAGCTCCCATCATTTCCACACATTTGACATTTGAAAGTACTGAGACGAAGAAGAGCAGACTGAGAGTAATGAACACTACACCTTTTCAGTACTTTGGTACTGGGACGAGGAAGGTGCCTGCAAAAAACTGTAAGGGTCAGGCATGTCCCTTTAACTATAGCCAGGAAAGTCTGATGGTGAACCCACACCTGCTACCTGTTGAAGGGTTACAGGTGTGTAAAGAGAAGCCAGTGAAACAACATGAGGAGAGGCAGGGAGGCCTGTGTGGAAGATGTCAGCAGGGGACTGATTGTCACACTCACCTGTGTCTCTGCAGGAGCGATGGATGAGCCTCCCTTGACCCCGAGTTCTCACTTCCCCTGTTTCACCCGGAGAGACACCTGTCAAATACAAGGTGTACACTCAGACCTGAATTCACCTGATTCCCCTGGGCCCTTCCCTTCTCTTTACTGTGTGCTGTGATTTCCCCTAAGGGCTTACCTTGATCTTTAGTAGGGTGTGCACTCCATCCTGCATTCGCAGGGGCACGATTCACTGATGTGATTAATGCCAATGTCTGTGGGCTGAGTTCAGATGCCACACGCTGTTTTATGCCTTCACAGCGAGGCCAAGTGTTCAAAGTGCCAGTTTCTTCACTGGCTAGAAAGTCCTTCCCACAAGTGAACGTTGCGCGGAGAATGTTGAGTGTCCAAAATGTCCGTATTGTCTTTGTTTGCTGGTATCTTTGTGGGTGAGTAGCGCTGCGTGTAGAAGCTAGCTGCTGGTAGGTATGCACAGCGCCTTCAATTCGAGCACGCCTGGTGAAGAGGCTAACTGGGAGAAACCAGGAAAGCGTGAAGCTGCCCCTAAAGTCAACGAGTTGAGGCTTGGTAAATTAATGTGAATCTGTACACAGGAACAAGTGCTGATTAAATTGTGTGAAATGGAGAGCTTGGGATTCACTGGTTGCGCAACCATTTGATGGGTGCACCGTGTGGTCTGACAACTGCGCCTAGACCAGTAAGCCCTAAAAGAGGAAAACTAAAAAACATTGTAAAAGAAACCAAAGAGAAGCTCTGTAACCAGACTGGTGAGGCTAACCAGAGGATACTGTGTTGAAGTATTGGGTAAGGGAACCCTGAGACTTGATAGACTACAAGTGCTGTCTTGAGGATGGAACCTCAAGAACCCTTTGCGTTTGAACTGTGTTGCTTGAGAATTGGGAAGGGAGCTGTAAGGAAGGCATGGTATCAAAGTAAGACAGACACAAGTGACCACAGTTTGAGGGAGTTTATTGAACTTTATCAAGGGTGTCATGAAGGCCTATCTAAACCTAAATCTAAAGATGGGAGCAAGCTACGACCATCAAATAATAATAATGCAGTCCTAATGGATTCTCATCAAAATAAAAGGGCCTATACTAAAAAAACCTATTTCCAATCCTTACAGCTAATTTACTCCCCCTTCCTCACGTTTTCAGCACAGGACAAGGCGCTTCACTCGAGCATGGCACACTCTTGGGCTTCTTCGGCATGAGGACAACGTTCCATTACCAACATCAGAGCCTTCTGTGCCCAGGTCTCTCAAGTTATCAAAGTCTCTGGATTCAGAGGGCCTAATGTACCAAAACAACAAAAAGTTCCTTTACATATATTCAAGTTAGGCGATTCACTCTTCACCTTGGATCCCTCTCAGCCAGGCTCAGATCCCTTTTTGACCACAATACACAGTTTGGATCCCCCTTTTCCAGGCTCAGAGCCTCTTCTCCAATCCTTATAGAATATCTTTTCTTAGGTGACTCACGGTTCACCTCGGATCCCCCTCAGCCAGGCTCAGATCCATTTTACACAACGAGTCTCCCTCAGCCAGGCTCGGACCAATTACAGTTCGTATTAGCTATCGAAGACTTTTGAATGTGCACAGAGTTTGTCTTGACCCGTTGCAGGACCACTTTGATTTCAGAGTTCACAATTTTACACTCTCAGTTGGATGCCTAACAGAGAGCTTCAAATGAGCATCGACGTGGCGCCGGACCACTCTGTATATGGCATCTACTTTAGTTTCAAAAGTTCAGTCACTCCTTGAATAATCAATTACATTCGCATCGCTCATCACATATGCCTTAAACTATGTTCTTTGCAGATTTCTTCATACAATGTTGCCACTTGCAACCTTGGTTCTAACACAGACCGGTCTGCTATCAGTCTCCCCGACTCATCGGCTGTGCTAACTTTACTGGAGCGGCTTTGTTGTAGGAGCCAATGACAGTACCACAGCGGCAGTCGCTCCTCCCCGCCTCGGCTATCAATGCGGGAGAGCCCCGGGTACCTTCGACACACAATGCACCTTTCGTCAGCTTTAATTCCCAGTCTTATGTTTCTTATTCTCGAGGGCTCGTGAAAGTAGCGGTTTTCTTCCTCTGAAAAGGTCAAGGGCAATTCCCTCCTTGCAACCCTTTCTGGTCTTGCCGCATTTCTCCTCGTGTTAAACTGCCACCTCGGAACTGCTGCTTTCTCGTGTGTTTTACCTTGCTCAGAGTGTGCTTTCCTGCTCTGCCTTTTATCCATGTGGGGAAGTGTGATGGAAGTCAGGTGTGCGTAATTATCAGCGATTGCCTGACTCGGCCTGACCCTTGTGTTGTGACATGTCAGGTATATGGCTTGGGTGTTAGTCCATTTTCTCTCACAGTGAGCTGTCCGTGAAAAAGTGTTTGTGTCAGGAAAATGGGGCGGGGGGAGAATTGAGTTCCTAGGTATCCTACCTGGTAGGCTGGGGACAAGGTGTTACAAGGAATGGGATACCTCCCGCACTGATCCACCCCCAGGAACTGGATCCAAAAGTGATGGCCGTGTCCTGGCCACCTGGTTGACAGATCCCCGGGGACTAGCGGGTGAGACCCCTTGAGGTTTATCACAGAGCCCCAAGGATGGTGTAGGACCGCATTACATTGAGCTTGGAAAAGGTAATGTTAAGACTTTTATGAACATTCTTGAACTTGGGGAAGGAAAGTTGAAGAAGAAGCTAAGAGCTGGACCAAGCTCAGAACTTTATGTAGAACACTAGTTCTTTCAGTATTGACATCCCTACACATTGCTTAGTTATAGTTTTGAGGGAAAGGATACATTTTGGACACAGACAGTGTTTTTCATTTTAACTCTGACTAAGACTGTCCTTAGTTTTGTTCAGGTAGGGAAATCCCACCTTAGCATAGGGCAAGTTAGGCCTTCTACCATCCAATTATCTTATTTTGAACTTAAAGTCTATTTTCTGTGTCTTACTTCATGATGCCTTCACAGAAAGGAGTATTCCGCTCTTCACGACATGACAAACTGAGAGACTTCCAGGGTATACCGGACAGGTATGAGATAATAACATCACCAGATACTGTTACGCTCACCTGGCTCCCACAGAGGCGTCGATCTGAACTGGACAGCTGCGGTCTCCACCAATGTGACGCGTAGGGCCGAGATGACGGATTGGACATGCCTGGCCCACCTAGCTTTGTTTGCTTGGCCCGTAGGAATATTCTTCTGCAAATGGAGAAAGGGGATTAACCACCCGTGGAGTTGAGCGTGAATCCCCCCACCCCCGCTGTTCTCCCCCCAGATCACCTTTGATGTCCCCTCTTATAGTCTCACCTGATGGTTTGAAAAGAAGAGCTCTCCATCCTACATTGAGCGCAGGGGCGCGTTGATAACCAGTTGCTTCACTGGCTCGAAGGAATTGGTGAGTTCCAGAACAATATTGACTCCGAAAAGTATGTAGTTCGTAAGAGTTTGTATGTCTGACTTTCACTCTTGTCCGATTCGTTGCAATTTGCAGCTTGACCCCAGCGAAGAGTTCCTTGTGGCAGCTGACGAAGTTCAGGTAAGGATTTGGCTTATCCTACACAGTTCAATAAAGTAAGGCCAGAATGTAACCTGTTGCTTGCTCCCTTATTCAGGTGTGGAGAGAAAATATGAAGTTCGGGGAATAATGACTCTGGCGGTAAAATTAGGTAAGTCTATTGTGGTGAGAAGAGTTCCTCTTGTTTGTCCCTTTGTCTCACCTTGTTGTCCCTTTTGATCCCCTTAGTGGCCGGGGTACGGCGAGGATGCAATGGAGACTGCGCCGACCTGTGAAGAGGAATAGTACCCCCGGTGGTAATCAGGTAAGTCTATGGGGTAGTTACTATTGCCTCTGTTTATTCCCTTGACTCACCTTTGCTGTTCTTGTGTTCCCCCTAGGTGCCAGAGTGCGGCTGGAACGTGCAGAAGGATGTGTTGGATCATGATGATGCTGTGAAGGCCGGTGAGTTTCGCCGCGGCGCAGCAGCAGGCGAGGCGGCGCGTGTAAAATGCTTCTTTCTTACAGCTCAGAGGCGCGGTGGATCTGGAATTCAGGTAAGGATCGAAGGTTTTGCTCTTATTCTAACCTCTTCTCCTTCTGTTCCTCCCTTTTTCTAGGAGCTGCAGACTCGAGGCGGGCGTGGCAGAAGACTGGATGCAGGCTTGCAGGCACGGTGAGCGTTACGCTGCTGGATGCAGAATAACGCAAAGCGTATGCTGCTCTTCGGGCGTGGGTTAAATAGCCTCCAAAGTAGTCCCAGGTAGGTATTCCTCCCCAGCCACACCCGAGTAAAAAATAGTCCCTAGGTAAAATAGTCCCTTCCAAGCCACATTTGGCTTGGAGCTCTGCAGCATGGTCTGCATCAGGTAAGCTTGCAGCATGGTCTGCATCAGGTAAGTTCTACTCTATGAGCCTGGCGCCATAGGCGCCAGGACCGCACCCAAACAGCCCCTAGCAGCGGTTTTTGGGCTTGCTCAAAATAACTTGATAACTGCTCCCGGGGTTGCTGGACCTGGTCTGGTTCCCCGGGGGTAGGCATCATGACAGCACTCCCCCCCAAGGCCCCTCCTAAAGTCATTCTTCCCAGTGGTTTTGGTTTGTCTGGGAAATTTCGGTGGAATCTTTTCACCAATCGAGGTGCATGCACGTGGTCACTAGGTTCCCAAGACCTTTCCTGTGGTCCGTAACCTTTCCAGTCGATTAAATAAAAAAGTTTTGTCTTCACCATCTTGGAGTCCAGGATGTTCTTAACTTCAAATTTGGGTTCCCCGTCTATGAGGATGGGGTCTGGTGGCTTGGTTAGTCTTGTCCCTGGTTGCACTGGGTTCAAAAGTGACACATGAAAGACGGGGTGAATTCGCATATTAGCAGGTAAGTCTAACTTGATGGCCACCGAGTTGATAATGGCCTTAATAGAGTAAGGTCCCAAATATCTAGGGTTAAAGGTCCGCGTTCCCTTGAGAGGTATGTGTTTTGTGGCCAACGATACTTGGTCCCCTGTCTGGTACTGTGGAGTATCACTTCTATGCCGATCAGCATCTTTCTTATATTTCTCCTTTGCCAGTTTTAAATGTGCAGTTGCCTCCTTAAAGGCTTGTGTAATCGTAGCGTGTAGATGGTCCACTGCGGGCATTTCTAAGTGTTGGGGTGAGTCAAGGTCTGAGGTTCGAGGGTGGTGCCCATATAGGGTATAAAAGGGGCTTTGTCCAGTTCCAGAATGTACTGAATTATTGTATGCATATTCGGCGATCCAAAGAATGTCCTTCCAATTTCTCTCAGTCTGATGTAACATACAACGCAGGTATTGTTCAAGAGTCTGGTTGGTCCTCTCCGTTTGACCATCGGTCTGGGGGTGGTGACTGGTCGATAATCTCATGTCGATTTGCGCCAATTAACAACATTTCTTCAAAAAATGTGAAATGAATTGACTGCCCCGGTCAGAGACCAACAAGGACGGAAATCCATGTATGCAAACAATGTTTTCGAGGAATTCTTTGGCCAGGATTGAGGCTGAAGGAAATCCTTTTATAAGAATAAAGTGGGCCATCTTGGAAAAAAGATCCACAATAACTAGAATGGTGTTAAACCCATTACAAGGAGGTAGATCGGTAATAAAGTCTAACGATAAGGTGTGCCATGGTGTAGGCGGAATGTCTAAAGGTTGTAAGAGTCCAGCTGGTTTTTTCTTGTGACTTTTGTTTTGGGCGCAAATGCCACAAGACATCACAAATGATTTAATATCCTTTCGCCAGGTGGGCCACCAGAATTGTCTTTTAATTTTAGCTTCAGTTTTTGCAATACCTGGGTGCCCCTCCATTAGGGTATCATGATAATGGGAAATGACTAGCTCTTGTAGTTCCTTGTGTGGCAGAAATAGCCGCCCTTGGTAATAAGGCAGATCATTGGTGACAGAGTAGTCCGGGCCTTTCTTTACCCAGTCCTGCAGGGTGTAGGATCAAAGAGTTGCTGGATCTTTACCTGAATGTCCTCTAGTGTCTGTAGAGTAGTCATGCCAAGAATCCTTTGTTCGGAAATTATAGGTACTGGTTCTGGGTTCACTTCTGCCTCTCCCATCCCTATTCGGGATAAGGCGTCTGCTTTACCATTCTTACAACCTGGTCGATAGGTTATCACGAAATCGAACTCAGCAAAGAACAATGCTCATCGGAGTTGACGTGACGATTGGGCCTTGGCTGTTTTTAAATACTGTAAGTTCCGGTGATCGGTGATCACAGTAATGGTATGCCTGGCTCCGAGAAGATAGTGCCGCCAAGCCTTGAAGGCGGATTTAATGTCTTATAACGCCTTGTCGGTAACCGCATAGTTTAACTCGGGTGCCGAGAACTTTCTGGACCAAAATGCTACTGGGTGAAGGTGGCCAGTTTCAGGGTCCTTTTGAGACAGGACAGCTCCCATGGCTAGACTGGATGCATCAGTTTCCACTATGTATGGAAGTTCAGGACATGGGTGCTTTAACACAGGTACAGACGTGAATTTCGCTTTCAGCTCTTGGAAGGCTTTTTCAGCTTCTTCAGTCCACATAAAGCGTTTATTTTTCGCAAGAATGCTGTGATGGGATGTACGACATGTGAAAAATCTGGGATGAATCTGCGGTAGAAATTGGCAAAGCTGAGCATGCTTTGTACTCCTTTAACTGAACTTGGTGATGGCCACTTAAGGATTGCGTCCACCTTTCGTGAGTCCATTCGGACTCCCTTTGGGGTCAGGATAAACCCAAGGAATTCAACTTCTGTGGCATGAAAAACACATTTTTCTAGTTTTGCATATAGTTTGTGCTGGCGCAATTTCTCAAGGACTGCTCGGACGTGCTTCACATGGTCAGATTCTGAAGAGGAGTGTACTAGAATATCATCGATATACAGGACAACACAAACGTCAATGAGTTCACGAAGGACATCGCTCATGAAGTATTGGAAGGCTGCTGGTGCATTGCACAACCCAAAAGGCATCACCTGGTATTCGAATAACCCATACTTAGTGCGGAAAGCAGTCTTCCATTCGTCGCCCTCTTTTACACGTACCAGATGGTATGTCCCCCGGAGATCTAATTTAGTGTATATACAAGCGTCCTTCACTTGGTCTAGTAGTTCAGGGGGTTGCCAGACATTTGGCCGAAAAAAATTGGTCGACCAGACAAATGGTCGAACCAATTTGATCGAAAACCAAATGGTCGAATTTTTTTATTTTTTTTATTTTAACCCTTTTTTTTGGGGGGGGGCCCCCCCCAACCCCCTTTTTTTCTCTAAAAACCCCTTGTTATACTAAACAAAAACCCGAAAAATAAATATATAAATAAAAAAAAATTCAACCATTTGGTTTTCGACCAAATTGCGTCGACCAAATTGCAGTCGACCAGTTTTTTTTCGACCAGTTGACTGGACACCGTTCAGGGATCAGAGGCAATGGGTATCGGTTCTTAACAGATATCTGGTTCAATGCGCAGTAGTCTATGCACGTTCTGAGGCCACCTTCCTTTTTGGGCATGAAGAACAAAGCTGAAGATGCAGGGGACTTGGATGGGCGAATAAAGCCATTGGCAAGATACTGGTCTAAGTATTGTCGTAGGTGAAGGTTCTCAGGTTCCGTAAGGTCATAGATCCTGCTACAAGGGGGTTGTGCACCGGGTATGAGATCGATTTGACAATCGTACGATCTGTGAGGAGGTAAGGTGTTTGCCTGTTCCTTTTGGAAGACATCCTGGAATTCTTGGTATTCTGGAGGTAGTTGCATGACTGCTGTGGTTACTGTGGCCAGGCCTGCGTTCTGATTTTTCTTTGGGTAACAGGTTTGTGCACAATCCGGGAAGGGTATTCTCTTCTCTCGCCAATCAATACAAGGATTATGTGTTTCCAACCAAGGTATCCCCAGTATTATTTGGAACTGTGGGGCTTTGATTAGATCAAACACAATAGTCTCTCGATGCCCATCCTGACCCAATAGTGTCATCTCTGCGGTGGAATGAGTTACAGGCCCAGAGGCAATTTCAGTTCCATCGACTGTGGTGATGACATCTGAGGTGGTTTTTCGGCAGAGAGGTAGATTCATCCTGGAAGCCAATTCATAGTCCACATAGTTTCCTATGGCCCCGCTATCAATGTATGCCATTACTGCGTGCATACGCGATGGCTGCCCTGGATCTACGAAGACCATTGGTATGATGAAATGCGAGGTCTGAGTATCCTTCTTCAAGCTCGGCAAGCGGACCTCTACGCTTGTCGGGCGTGGTCATTTCCCGAGTCTGACTCCATATGGCTTTTATCAGCAGCTCCTACCACCTTCTTGGGTGGTTTTACAGGGCAATCCCGTAGAAAATGCCCAGAAGTTTCACAATATAGACACAATTGCATTTGCCGTCTCCTTTCTCTTTCCTTCTGGGTTAAGGGTCCTTTAACCCCTCCGATTTGCATGGGTTCTGAAGCATCTGCTCCTTTTGGGTTAGCGTGGGTTTTGACCAACACCCGATTCTCAAATTTGGCTCGATCAGCCTTTCTGTTCTGAAGTCGGTGATCTAACTGGACCACTAAGTCTATATATTCAGCGCAGTCTTGAGGTGGGTTCACGACTTGAGCCAAGACATCCTTGAGTTCTCCTCAAAGCCTTCGATGAAATAACGTGATTCGTTTTACCTCAGGCCATCCAGTTTCCAATATCAACCTATTAAAGGTCGCGATGTAGGGTAGAAGGTCCTGGTTACCCTGTCGTAGAGACAAAAGTTTGTTGTCCAGGGCCTGTCCTTGGGAGTGCCGGGCAAATAGTCTTTCCATGCTAGTTTGAAAGCCCTGAAAATTCTGAAGAATTGGGTCATCCTGAGTAACTAGTGGAATTGACCAATCAGCTGCACTGCCGCTGAGATATCACAATACAAAGGCTACCTTGGCTTGATCGTTTGGGAAGGCTCCAGGTCTGCATAAAATGTCCAAGCGGCATTGGTTCATAAACACGGCGAACCTTTTGGGATCTCCGGCAAAGCGTTCGGGTGGAGCTAATGGAATATTTCCTGATACGTTTATTTGCACAGGGTTACTCGATAACACAGGAGCTGGATTTCCCCGGGAACCAGGTAGGGGTGCTTGTCCAGCTAGGCTTTGCAATAGTTGCCTAGCAAGGTCATCAGTTCGCTCCTTTGACAAAATCAGGTCTCTCCTAAGAGATGCACTTCAGCCCTCAGTTCCCCTAGTAATTGGGCCAATTGGTCAGACTCTGAGGTATCCGGGTGGGAATTTGTGGGTATGCTTCGCGTTCTGTTACACTCACCTGGCTCCCACAGAGGCGTCGATCTGAACTGGACAGCTGCGGTCTCCACCAATGTGACACATAGGGCCGAGATGACGGACTGGACTGGCCCACCTAGCTTCGTTTGCTTGGCCCGTAGGAATATTCTTCTGCAAATGGAGAAAGGGGATTAACCACCCGTGGAGTTGAGCGTAAATCCCCCCACCCCCGCTGTTCTCCCCACAGATCACCTTTGATGTCCCCTCTTATAGTCTCACCTGATGGTTTGAAAAGATGAGCTCTCCATCCTGCATTGAGGGCAGGGGCGCGTTGATAACCAGTTGCTTCACTGGCTCGAAGGAATTGGTGAGTTCCAGAACAATATTGACTCCGAAAAGTATGTAGTTCGTAAGAGTTCACATGTCTGACTTTCACTCTTGTCCGATTCCTTGCAGTTTGCAGCTTGACCCCAGCGAAGAGTTCCTCGTGGTAGCTGACGAAGTTCAGGTAAGGATTTGGCTTATCCTACACAGTTCAATAAAATAAGGCCAGAATGTAACCTGTTGCTTGCTCCCTTATTCAGGTGTGGAGAGAAAATATGAAGTTCGGGGAATAATGCCTCCGGCGGTAAAATTAGTTAAGTCTATTGTGGTGAGAAGAGTTCCCCTTGTTTGTCCCGTTGTCTCACCTTGTTGTCCCTTTTGTTCCCCTTAGGGGCCGGGGTACGGCGAGGATGCAATGGAGACTGCGCCGACCCGTGAAGAGGAATAGTCCCCCCGGCGGTAATCAGGTAAGTCTATGGGGGTAGTTACTATTGCCTCTGTTTATTCCTTTGGCTCACCTTTGCTGTTCTTGTGTTCCCCTTAAGTGCCAGAGTGCGGCGGGAACGTGCAGAAGGATGCGGTGGATCGTGAGGATGCTGCGAAGGCCGGTGAGTTCAGCGCGGCGCTGCAGCAGGTGAGGCGGCGCGCATAAAATGCTTCTTTCTTCCAGCCCGAAGGCACGGTGGATCTGGAATTCAGGTAAGGATCGAAGTTTTTGCTCTTATTCTAACCTCTTCTCCTTCTGTTCATCCCTTTTTCTAGGAGCTGCAGACTCGAGGCAGGCGTGGCAGAAGACTGGATGCAGGCTTGCAGGCACGGTGAGCGTTACGCTGCTGGATGCAGAATAACGCAAAGCGTGTGCTGCTCTTCGGGCGTGGTTTAAATACCCTCCAAAGTAGTCCCAGGTAGGTATTCCTCCCCAGCCCGACCCAAGTAAAAAATAGTCCCTAGGTAAAATAGTCCCTTCCAAGCCTCATTTGGCTTGGAGCTCTGCAGCATGGACTGCATCAGGTAAGCTTGCAGCATGGTCTGCATCAGGTAAGTTCTACTCTATGAGCCTGGCGCCATAGGCGCCAGGACTGACTCTCCATATGAGCCTGGCGCCATAGGCACCAGGACCGCACCCAGACAGCCCCTAGCAGGGGTTTTTGGGCTTGCTCAAAATAACTTGATGCCTGCTTCCGGGGTTGCTGGACCTGGTCGGGTTCCCCGGGGTAGGCATCATGACAGATACCAAATCACTGTTAGCGTATATAGCTCTCTATGAAAGGACTTGAACACCCTGTTCATCTCTTTATCTGCTATATATGCAGCATACTCTGCATGCTTTGGATATCCATGATAGGAGAACCTTTGGTCTTCATGAATAAGCCATGCAGAGTCCCACTTTGATTTTACCATCATGACATCTCCTTGATCTGCCACAGACCAGAAATAGTCCAGCTTTGGTTTTAGAGAATGTAAGACAGCAGGGTCTCTGCTCTGGCGTGTTCATTCCAAAGGGTCTATAAGGAGGACAATTCATGTTTGACCATTTGATAATCTTTCCTTCAACACCACTGTATAATACCCATTGTGCACTCCTTAAATGTTTCCTAGAGTATAACTAGTGTGACAAGGCCAAAGATTGGGGCTTATGAATCCTTTCCTCTCTGGTTCCTTCTGTTGACCCCCTTCTCATTAAGTTTGATAGGCTCTTTTCAACTCTTCACTCTCAAATGCTGTATTTCCTTCTGTTATTAATCATCTATCTTACTTACCCTCAAAAAACCTTCCTTGAACCCTTCCTCCCCAGCTAACCTCTGTCCTATATCTCTTCTGTCCTTTCTCTCTAAACTCCTGCAGTGCATAGTTTACTTCTAGATCTCTCCTCATCTAATAGACTTCTCTCCCCTCATCAATCGGGCTTCAGACCCCTGCATTCCATTGAGACAGCTCTTCTTGCTGTCGCCAATGCTCTCCTCACTTCGTGTTACTCTAAGCTCTCTTTTTGTCTTGTCCTCCTTGATCCCTCTGCTGCTTTCAACATTGTGGAACACTCTTTTCTTCCTTAATCTTACCACAATCTTTGTTTCCGTGGTTCTGTTTTACAGTGGTTTGCTTATTATCTTTCAGCAGGTACCATCTCTGTTTTCTGGCTCACCAATTCTCCCATACCATTCTACTTATTTATTGGGTTCCGTCCTAGCTTCCATTATTTCCTCCTTTGGAGTTTTGCACCATCTCTATGCAGATGACTCTCAAATCTTCCTTTCCCTTTTCTTCAGACGTACAGACCAATCTCCCTGCCTGTCTTCTTGCCATCCAATCTTGGATGGCATCCCGTTATCCTCGTCTGAATATTAAAAAATATTATGTTATTTTCTTCATTGCTTCAACCACTCCCCTACTCTAGATCTCCTCCCCCCTCTTCTTTTGCTCTTTGTCCTCCTGCCGGAACTTGGGTGTTATTTCTGACTCTTCTCTATCTTTTCCCCCACACATTTCCCCCATACCTCGCACCTTCCATTATCAAATGCAAAACATTGGCAAAGTCTCGCACTTTTCTCACAAATCATGCTACTAATTATAATTATTATAATTTTTTTTTTATAACGGGCTTAATACTGAAGAGGTTTCTAAGCACGTACCTGGGATTTGAACCCGTGTTGCTCTGCGTCGTCTTACTTCCAAGACGAGCACGCTGCAACTGAGCTATACTAACCGTGCCCATGTATGCTTGTGCTTTCTTGTCTGGTATTCTCTTAACTTTCTATTTTCTTCAGTCTTCCTGCATCAAACTTGTCTCTCTTTGCTCGATCTATAATTCTTCTATACATCTTCTCTACTCTCTTTTTTCCTGGACTACATTCGTCCCACTTTTCTATCTCTATGCTGGGTCTCCTTCAACTCTTGTCTACTATATAATTTCCTATGTATACTTTTTAAATGCCTCAACGATCTTTCACCTCCTTATCTTTCATCTTTAATCTCACTCTACGCTCCAACTCGCACACTTTGATCTCAGTCTCAATTTCTCCTGTCAAATCTGTGCCCCCGATGTGTGCCCTGCAGATTTTGTTCCTTTTCCTTACTTACCCCCTTGTTTTGGAATGCTTTTCCTCTCTCTCTTCATTCTGTCTCTATCTTTCCTCAGTTTAAAGTTCGACTCAAGGAGCGTCTTCTTTGAGCCTGATTGCCTTTCCCAGACTGCATGCGTTTATCATTTATTGTACCATTTTGGCTGCTTGTGCAGAGCTTTGGTGTAAGGCACTGTAAAAATCAAATAAAATACAAATACCAGGGTTGTCGGCAGAGCCACCCCTACCCCTGAGGTGGACCCAATTCCTTCCCCTCCTTCTTGTACCCACTTGTTTCTCTGCAAAGCCATGTTTCAAGCTGTGCCTCTGCATACATATGCTCACCAGTCTTCTCGTTCCATTTCAGATGCAGAGTCCACAATAAGAGAAGAACAGCCGGCAAACATAGGGACATGTTGAGAAAAGGCAGGAAGATCAAAAGCGACTACCTACAATTCCACGCTCTAGCGCAGCTGGGACCTGATCACTGCATTGGAGCGGTGAGAGACAGAGAGACTCCAGCTCCCACCCTGCAGAGACACAGAGCAGAAGCACAGCTCAGCCTTGCAGTGGTTTGAGCTTGCCTGTACTCCTGATCCACTAGATCACCATGGACATCTTCCAGCACCACAGATCTCCTGTAGCAAGTCCATGCAGAGAATGCCAGGGGGCTAACGCCCCGTTTTAAAGCCTTTTCTCTTACAGACTCGCCCAGTAGGGGAAGGAAGCAAAAGGATTTGGATAGGGACATATGACCATCCCTTAGCAAGGGAGGGATATATAAGTAGGGGGCAGGAAATGGGTAGTGTTGGTGAATCGGGTGAGATCAGAGGAGGAGGTGGACGGTGTCCAAGAGGCCATCAGAAGAAAGGAGGGAGCGGCAGATTGTGGAGGAAGGTTTTGGAGCAGGTGAGGCATTTGCTTAGGAGTGTTAGTAGCTCTCTAGTGTTAGTATGCCTGTCTGTGAGATATCTGGGTAGAAAAAAACAGCACAAGGTGTGAATATGAGAAGACTGGTGTAGCCCGGGAACCCAAGGGACCCGGATCCTGAAGAGACAGACACCAGGGTTAATAAATATACTTTATTACATGTGGTGTGCGTGTTTACTTTTTCTGTGCCTGTATGTGTTTTGAGTTAAACTATCCAGACCACCATGAGGCTGGACGGAATGTTCAGAAAAAGTAAAGAAAGGCGAGAACAATTAAACAGTACTCCCCAGCCCGAAAATGGGCTGGGTAAGGGAGAAAATAATCCAGTGAGGATTAAAAAAGATAATTGAAAAAAAAAAACAGTTGAAGGAAGAGAGTTAGAAGAAAAAGGAAGAAGAAGAGGAAGTACAAAATTATAATAAACCCCTGAGGGACCGCTGTCCCCAAAGGGGCAGAGACCATGAAGCACCAGATGGCACATGAGGGAGCCCCCAAAGAGTGAGCTAGCTGCTGGGCAGGGGTAGCTCAGCTGCCCCAGGGATGTGGTGGGTATCAGACCAAACAGGCCTAGAAATGACAATGGGCACGGCGGTGAGCATGCTGCCATCAGGCCGAACAGGAGCAGCCCAGTCCAGGCTGTGTGAGGGGGCAGCCCAACCCAGGCTGCCCAGCCATGCCCCAGCCAGCTCACCTTGTGGCCGGCGAGGTGTGCCCCTACTAAAAGTCCTCCTGGGCCGCATATGTCAGGCATGGCCCGGGAGGTGAAGAGTGGCGAGTCTGCTCCACCACGGAGAGCAGAGCGGTGAAGAAAGTTCCAGGCTGGCTCACCGGCCAGCCTGGATGAAGAATGAAGCAGAAAAGTCCTGAGCTGCTCCGTCATGCAGCCTGGGTGAAGAAAAGTCCTGGTCTGCCACGAAGCAGCAGCCCTGGTGAAGACCAGCGATGAGAGACTGTGGGAGGAATAGCGGGAGGAGTGTAGGAGACAGGGAAAGGAGACAGAGATAAGCTCAGTGGTTCCTACGTCAGTTGGGTTTGATGGTGAATGGTGTTCTGCCAGTGCCAATGGCCAAATTGAGGATGGACCGCACCCAGCTTCATCTCCGACCCCCTAATCAAGGTGCTTTCCTTTCCAACCTGGCTCCAGCAAGATCTTCTGTGGTGGAAAGATCCCGGGAGCCTCTGAATAGGCACTCCATACCAGGATCTTCCTCACCAGTTTACCATCACAAGATATTCTTCACTATCAGGGTGTGGGAGCAACCTTGGGATATCTCCAAGTCCATGACAAGTGGAACAAGGATGACTCTCAGGAACAAATACATTTCCTGGAATTGAAGGTGCGTGTCTTAGCCTTGCAGGCATTCTTTCAAGTGATAGAGATCTCCATTATCCTTATACTAATGGACAACATGGCAACAATGTTCTACATCAACAAGTAGGGCGGCACCAGGTTGTGGAAACGATATGCTCTGGCTGTGCACTTATGGAAGTGGTGTGATGAATCAGCAATGATTCCCCCCATAACCCTGGCCTGGGACCCTTCTTATGTGGCCATGGAAGGGCAGACGATTTCTGATCCAGGCCCTGGGGGTGGTGTTTTGCGAGAGGATCACATGGTGGGGATAATGGGAGATGGGTCAGGAGGACTAAAAACTCCCTTGTTTAATTTTTCCTGCAATCCCACACTTCTAATGGTTTATTGCCAAGTAGAAGAAATAAGAAAAACTAATTTTGTTTACTAGACCTGCAAGTCCCATAATTTCTAAGTACTGGGACGAGGAAGAGGGCTGAAGAGCAATGTTGTAATTACAGTCAGCCTGTTAAGTATAATGTGTCACACCTGAGAGAAGCAGAGAGGCTTAAAAGGCCCCCTCAGGTCCAGGCCATTAGATGGAGCTGTAGCTGGAGTAGTCACAGCAGTAGCAGTAGTAGAAGGAGAAGGAGAGCACATTACTGGCCATTACAGAATTTGGTGGAAAGAAGGGACACCAGGGCTTTGTGCATGATGATTTCAACTGCATGTTCTCGGAGAGTCCTGTTCCCCCTAAATCTGAAGTGCAGAGGTTGTTCAGCAGAAAGCGTGAAGGACGACTGCTTTTCCCTATGTGAACCTGATTGCAGCGATTGCGCAGCAGGAAGCATGCTGGATACCGTGGCTGGAAGGTGTTCTGCAGCCGAGGAACTCGGGAGCTCAAGGAGCTACTTAACTGCATGGAAGGACTGAAGATACCTTAAACGAGGAGGGGTGTGGGTCCAAAAAAAAGCCAGGAGCAGTCCAAGCCCTGCAGCATGTGAATAGAGCGAGACAGAAGCTGGTGAGTGTGACCGAGCGTTCTGATGCTATGCACGAACAAAGGCAGGCAACTGTATCCAAGTAGAATCACTTGCATACAAGTCAAAGCTGTAAAAAAATGAACCGTTGATTGTCAGACAGTGGGAAGTCAGAAAAATAGCGCTTCCGTATAAGCAAACATTATTAATCTCAATCGTGTGAGAGAAAAATACAGTGAAACACGTTAATTGAATATTAACACTTTGAAAACAGATAAAAGACAAGTCGCCAGTGCCTAAAAGTAATTCTGAGGTGAAGGTGAACCTGAGAATCAATTCTGAAGTAGTTGAAAACAATGTAACATTGAAGTAAAGTGACTGAACATTAACCTTTATGAGTTACAGAGAGCAAGAATTGCCCAAGCCAAGAGTGAAACAAGTGTTGCTCCAGTGTGAATCACGCCTTTCCCAAAGCCAAAGAATGGTGCAAGCATTGTCCCGGGCCAAGAAGGATACAAGCATTTCCCAAACCAAAAGTGTGCAACCATTGCCTAAAGCCAAAGAGACTGACAATAAGATCTATGATTACATTTCTCTGCTTCACAAGAAGCAAAGAGGCAAATGTAAGGTTGTGAAAAGGGAATCTTGCTGCTTGTGGTTGTTCTCTAGAAGTTGATATAACTCACATTGCCAAAGCCAAGAGGAGGAAGGGTAGAATACCATCCGTGGGGGCATTGTGGTCGTGTTGTTGCAGGAAGACAAGAGTGGCAAAGGGGCTGCCTTTCTGGAAAGTGAATGTTCCGAATAAGAGTGCTTTGCGTAGTTGGGGGTGTTGAGGTACCCTAAGTTGAAGCTTGTCTTTTCTGGAAAGTTGTTCAAGTCACAAAGATACAAACTGTTGAAGCTGTGGTAATACTTTTAGTTATCAGTGGATTTAAAATTTCAGAAGCACAGTTGAATGAGCAACACTGCGGGGCAGGTGAGTATACCCGCATGGTGAAATCTTGCAGAAGTTGACCTGATATGAGAATAGTTCAGGTGGAAGAAGAAGTGCAGAGAAATCATCCTGACAAAGGTATAAACTGTGATTTCTAATACTATCATTAACCTTACCAGAAGTTGTGTCCATTTAAACCTAACAAGGAACTGTGTTCCTTGTTTGACATTTATAAGTTGCGGCAAAGCATGTGGGCCTGAAACATCACTGCTACTATTTGATGAAGTGGACGATCATTGTTCAAGGAAGAAGAGAAACTTTTCTGTTGGTTAAACTTCGGTTGACAGAACTTTCTTTTGACACATTGAAGGAGCCAAGAACTGAATTAAGACTTTGTTGCAAACCCAGTTGTTTCTTTTTGTTGAACATTTGAACTAAATCTACCTTGAAACTTGGGGAAGGGGAGTTCACCCAGGCTACCAAGAAAGACAGGGAATATATTGAAACTACCATTCTTGAAATTTGTTGTGAATTGGCATACATTTCATTGTTTATTTTATGATTAAGTGTGAGGGTCAGATGTCCTGTGTTAGTGTTTTCCTTTAGTTTTTATAGGTAGGAAAATCCTCATCAGAGTAGCGATAGTGAGGCATTTGATTAAACATATGGTTTAATAAAATGGCGTATTTTGAGAAATCATACAAAAGATGTCCGCCTCACATTTCTGACCCCTCACAGTGAGCATGGATTGACAACATACTGCCACAAGCAGATAATTTAGAAGAAACAGACAATGTTCAAGCAGATGAGCTTAGCAAGAGATCCTTCACCAATTCCAAATGGGAGTTGAGCAAGCAGCTCCTGTGGGGGATCTTTGCCTCCAGAGGTCTTCCCCCAGTGGATCTATTTGCGATGGAACTGAACAACAAGTGTCTTCTTTATGCCTCATGTCAGGAGAAATGGAAACACTCACTGGAAAATGCATTGTCAGTCTCATGGAACAACCTGTTCTCAAATGCATTTCCCACCTCTCCCTCCATTTTGGAAAATCTTTCAGACGTTCAGAGTCTCCAGTTGTTGCAAACACCCCTGAACAGCCCCCCATTGGCTGCACAGGCATTGATTGTCAGAGCCACTACTTATCGCAAATGTACCACCTCTCCTTCTCTCCTTCATTCCGGACCTGCTTCACCAGCAAGGGGGGAAAGTAATAGACCTTTACCCATGATCACTTACTTAGGCGCTCTGGCACCTGAAACATTGATCTATGCTCACTTGGAATTATTGGACAACAAACTTGAGGTAATTGGGGCATCCCAGATACCTTGTATGTGATCCCAATACAAAGTAAAATAGGTTCAATTTTTGCCATTGGATGCAGGGTAAGTCAAAAGATTGCCTACAGGCATCCATAGATTACATCCTTTCCTTCTTCACAAGTATTGTTCATTCTGGGACTCAAGTCTCATCAAACTGTATCTGGTGGCTATCGGGGCATGCCTCGCAAATAATGACAGGCTGGTCTCCTTTGTCAATCCTGCAATCAAACAACACTTCGGGGGACTTGTCTATCGTTTCCCTCTGACACAACATTCTATTGTGAATTGGGATCTGAATATAGTCTTGATAGCTCTCATGCACAAGCCCTTAAAGCCCTTCAGCCAATCGTGCAATTTGATTTACGTCTGGTGACATGGAAAACATATTTTCTAGTGGCAATTACCTAATCCCATCTTATCAACGAACTGCAGGTTTTATCCATCGAGGAGCCCTACCTCTCCTTCAACAGAGACAAAGTGGTCTTCCTGACATTTCCTTACCTGCATTTTTCCCAAAACCTTGTATAGAAGCAGATACATTTCTCCATTGTTTGGAGGTTCAAAGGGCCTTGAGGTTTTTTATGGAGAGGACTAAGCCTCACAGGTCCTCAGACAGGCTGTTTTTCACCTTTGGGGTTTTTTGACACTTCGACATTGTTGATAAATCCCAACAAGCTCTTCCCTGTCTCTGTCTTAGTTATTTGTTTGTTTTTGTGCGCACCCTTAAGCCTTCAGGTCACAGGTTTGCACGTTATAAATACTAAGTAAGTAAGTAAGCAAGTACATCAAGGCAGACAGACAGTTAAAACCACTATAGCCAGATGGATAGTCTCAGGCATTTATCACGCTTACCAAGTGCAAGGCAAAATCCTTCCAATACCTGCATGCCCACTTGACGAGAGCTAAGAACATGGCAGTAGCCTTCCAACGTCACATGCCCTGGGAGGCCCTATGCAAAGCATTAATATGGGCTTCCCCTTCAGCTTTCTGTAAACATGACACACTGGATTCAACCTCCAGGGTTGACGCCCGATTTGGACAAGCAGTCCTAAGCAATATCTTTGCAACAGGGTAGATGTCATCCTCCCTGGGTTACAGTAGTGTTTTATACTTCCCCATGAATATGGAGGAAAGAGGATGGGATGAAAGAGTAAGAAAAAGTTGCTCAACGTAGTTACTACTGTACTCCTAGTCCAATGTCCCCTTTACTCCATCCACCCACCCTCAATCCACCTAACCTAGTTGAACAGGTCCTCCCAGTCCACTCGGTGGGTCAGAGACTGAGAGGGAAGAGCGCAGGAGGCAAGGCATAGGGCATGGTAGCACTACATGCACATAGCCCACTCCGCTCTCTAACTACTTAAAGAGGAAGAGCTCTTGTGTTGCCATAGCTCCAGTTGCATTCCTGCTACGTGCAAACTCCCATAAGTATGGAGGAAAGGTGACATTGGGCCTCATTACAAGGTTGGCGGTCTGGTAATAACGATACCGGCATCGGTTACCGGACCGGCCCATCACGACCTGCAATTCTCGGCCCTACTGGCATCTACAGGGACCTGCTGTGGCCGTGCACCACCATACCGGCATGCGCACGGGCGCGCGGCCGCTGTGCCAGTAACAGCATCATGCTGCTAGGAAGTGGACATTATGAGTTGCACGGAAATGCACATACCGGAATCCAGATGCCGGTAAGAAGGGCCACCATGATGCCGGCAATACCGGCATCGCGGATCACCCGTTCATAGTAAACTGCTGTGTTCCCAACTGCCACAGGTGCACACAATCAACACAGGTGGAGGCAATGGAGCCTGGCCCTGCAAAAAAGGAGCGGACCCACACACCACACCCGTTCCAAGACCAAAAGGATTCCACTTGCAGTTGCGACACTGGAGCTGGAGGACATGCCTGCACTGCTACTGCTTGAGCAGGCAGTACACCAGGGATTACAGAGGAGACGCAGGAGGAGAAGGAGGGTGAGACCACCGCAGCAAATTCAACCAGTGCAGGCAGTGGTACCCCGCAGGCAGCCACCAATCCCTCGCATAAAGGCTAGTCCATTCAACTTAACCCCAGCACAGATCCACACCCTGTACCGCCTGGACAGGGACACCATCACCACCATAGTGGATCTAATACATGAAGACTTGGTCAGCCTGATCAACATCCACACCATCATCCCCCCTCTGCTGAAGGTGGCATCTGTTCTCCACTTCCTGGCCACAGGCACCTACCAGCACAGAGTGGGGTAGCTGCATGGCATCTCGCAACCATGTTTCTCCGGTGTGCTAAACCAAGTGCTGGTTGCACTCCTAAAGCATGCAAGGGCCCACATATCCATACCATGGACAGAACAGGAGGTGAATGACACCAAAATAGGATTTCATGAACTGGCAGGCATGCCCAATGTCATTGGTGCCCTTGACTGCACCCACGTGGAGTTGGTAGTCCTGCATGCCGTGGAGGTGGTGTACCGCATTTGGAAGCTATACCACTCCATCAATGTGAAGATGGTGTGTGATGCCAGCAAGATGATAACACATTGCTGTGCCAGATTCCCAGGATCCACATATGATGCAATAGTGCTGCGGAACTCCTCGCTACCCCGCTATATGGAACGAGATGCTGCACGACGTGCCTGGCTGCTGGGTGAGTCTGCCCTCTGGGCCATGGGAGTGTTTTTTTGGGGGTTGGGGGTACATGCATATGCAACCTGTCTGCCCTCTGGGCCATGGGAGTGTTTTTTTGGGGGGGTACATGCATGTGGAACCTGTCTGCCCTCTGGGCCATGGGAGTGTTCTTTGGGAGGGGGGGTTTTAACATGCATATGCACCATGTCTGCGCTCTGGGCCATGGGAGTGTCCTCAATGGGGTGTCTGGACACTGTCCATGCTGGCAAACACCGGGCCCATAATCATTCAAATAAGATGCATGACACAGAAAATGGAGGCCGACATACTCTGGCCGCACACAAATGTGTAAATGCCAGACTCACAATCAGTACACACCCCTGAACTTGTCCACTGGACATCACCTGACCGTACCCACAGCACCACAATGCACCATTATGCAGTCACAAAGCTGAATACACATGACCGCATCAAAGCACCTCGCAGGTCATGCATCCATGAGTGCGCAGTATGAATACCTACTCAGGGAAATCCCCTGTCACGGCCCCTCCCTGATAATAACACTGCATAACACCATGGCAACATGTGTAGATGAATACAAATGTGAAAAAACATGTGACAAGGATGCCTCAAATTGGACCCATGCAGTATTGAACAACACCTACATGGGTACGAATGGTGTGGGAATAACCCACAGCACATGAGTACCAGCATGCAAGTCAACAACCTGCATCGTCCAAGGAACACATCCCTACACTGGGGGACCCTACCAACAATCACATTGTGCCATTGTGACTGGTGCGAACACGTTGAGGGACCGTGCATGGCGTCAACAATTATCCAAAAGCATGATAGACTAAACAAAATGTATCATGTTAGGCATCAGCCTAATGCATCAAACATTGCCCAACATGCATTTGGTCTCATCCCCTGCCACACAACCCTCACATGTGAGTACATCATGGACCTTGTCACACAACCTGGGTGTTTGGTGATTCGAATGTCAAGGCCCCTAAATCGTGTACGTCACCCAAGACCAGCACCATGGATTGCCAAGTTGTGTACAGGGCAGATAGTTGCGCAGCTGTGAAGTCAATAGCTGCCATTCACGATATACTGTATATGAGAATGAATGATGTACAGGCTGGAATTGAAGAAATACACTTACACATACCTTATTGTGCTCCCATGCAGGTGATGGTGGCTATCCCCTGAAGCCGTGGCTCCTCACCCCTGTCAGGAATCTGCAGAACAGGCACGAAGAGGACTTCAATCGTGCCCATACATGCACTTGTGTGGTCATAGAGCAGACATTTGGGCTGTTGAAGGCACGGTTTCGCTGCCTCAGTAGGTCGGGTGGCACACTCATTTACGGTCCTGAGAAGGTGGGCAAGATCATCATGGTATCATCATGGTATGTGCCATGCTGCACAACATGTGCATCCGATGGAACGTTCCTCTGCCACCTGACATGAACCAGCCACCACCAGGTGAAGAAGATGGGGAAGGAGAAGATGTTGCACATCGGCCAGGCCGCGATGCACATGAGGGACGTGCTGTGCGCCAATCAGTGATAGACCATAGTTTCTGACGCACTGGGATGCAGAGGGTGCTATGGATGTGGGAGCCTTGGCACTGTGATTGGGGGAATATGGGCACTGGGTTTGGAGAAGAATTGGCATTGTACACTGTCCTGCAATAAATTGACACATGCTGAAGAAGCAATGTCCACTCATGTGAATTTCTTTCACAATTGGTGTATTGAACAGCTTTATGGGGGAGTTTGGACCGCCTCCTGTTGCCTGCCCCTTGCTGCGGTTGGCCGATAGGATGTTTCGTACTCGCAGGCGCAGGTCGTTACACCACTTCCCGCAGTCCTTTACTGACCGTGCGGTAGTTCCAACCACACCATTCTGGCAGTCTCCTCCCATATTCTTTTCTTCTGTAGCTGTGCTGGACGGCGCAGGTCTGCACTGAATAATACATCCGCCTGCTCCACTAACGTATCAGCAAGCATATTCAGCTCATTATCACTGAAACGTGGTTTTCGCATACGTGCTGCGCCTTTCTTGGTGACTTTCGACATTGTCCACCAGTAAGGATTGGGAAGTTGGCTGTTCAGGTCCTGTCTGCAGAGGATTGCAATGGATTGCGTTTTTGAAGATGGCCGCTGGTGCATTTCCTGTTCCGGCGCAATGACGTTACTTCCGGTACCGGTAGTGACGGTACCATTATTTAGAATGTCAACGGCCCCGGGGGAAGTTTCAATGGATTCCTTGATGCCGCTATCAGGGGCATGGGGGGACTTTACTGACAAGCCGGTGCATCCGTTACCGGCATGCCAGTGGGGCTCGCACATAGACTCGTGATCTCCCGTTCATTACGGGCGCAGTCCAACACAGACACTTTCATACCGGCATACCGTTAATGACAGATTTTTACCGCCAAACTCGGAATGAGGCCCATTGACTAGAAGTACAGTAGTGCCTGCGGCTAGTAACTTTTCCTTTCTTTTTCTTGGAGTACTCCCATCCATTTGTCTGGTAATACCAATTATGATATCCTATTCAGTCCTGTATTATTTGGTATCCCTTTAATTTTGAGGGTTAATGCTTTATAAATATACTTTATTTGGCCTTGAACTGGGGAGGTGAACAGTGGATGTGTTTGCATTATACTCTCATCCATGATTCAGTGCTGCAATATTGGGTACCTCCTTGATTTCAAAGGCTAACATTTAACAAAATGATGCTTGAACCTCCCTCGTATTTGGGGGAGAAGGCAGTAGAGTATTTGCCTGCACAATATTCTTCTTTCGAGTCCTCTGATCATTTTGTTGTTGGGATGCCAACTGTAGTAGCCAATATAGTGTGGGGAGAGTGGGCCAACTAGACCAGAGATGACAGCTAACTATTGTTTAAATCATAGTAGCATTTATATTTATTGTACATAAACAGTTACATAAGAAAAATAAATAGCATTTACATCAACAAGTTTGGTTTCTCTATGCCACAAACACAACCCTCCATATCTTCTTCATTCATCAAACTTTCTCATGCGTTCATCATACCTTCACAAAAACACCAGTGATATACCATTAATATCACAATCTCAACATAAATGTCAGTTTGTCACTTTATCATTTTACAATGTGACCCTCTGTCTATATTCAGGGGTTTAGAAAACTATTGTCGACATGTTTCGGTTGAGTTCTCTGCAAGGGTGGAGGTCCCCTTGTCCATTCGGTTATGATCAACCTTCTTCAAGACGGAGAGCAGCCGCTAGTTCTGCGTTGCCTCTTCAAACGTACACAATGGGGGTGTGTGGCTCGGAAGCCTCGATTCTAAGGAATAGTAACAGACTCAATTAGTCTTATATTGTCATCTCTGTAGTTTAAAACCCTTTACTAAGTAAAGAATACAGCTGTAGCATTTAGCTATATACACCGGGCTCACCTCCTCTGTATTTACAGGGGCCGCAGACCGGTGTGGTGGATTGAATCCTGGCGTGAGTGCTCCCACTTGTGGTGCTTCACGAAAAATGGAGTGTCCTGTAATATAAAGGACAGTGTATAGAAACCTGTCTGTGTTGGTAATTATGGCTAGACATGCCCGTGTGGGTAGATACTCACTAATGTGGGATTCTTAAACACCCAAATTGGGTTTTTGGATTAAAGGATTTCATGGCGCCGGCAGGAGCCCAAATAGATGAAAGCGCCTGCAGAGAGAGGAGACAAACACACAGGGGAAAAGCGTCACCTATTATTTACTATCAAGCGAGACTGGCTACATGTCTCTGAATGAAAGAAGGCTTACTTACATAAAGCGCCTGCTATCAGATGGAAGATGGCTTGCTGGTGCAGGTTAGTGTGCTCCTTCTATGTGCCGTGCGTCGTGGAAAAACCTGGCTCTGTGTTAGAGACAGAATAGAGACGGTCAGGGGACCTTAGTGCTATATATCGATTACTATTGTAACTGTGTGAAGGTGTTTACGTACCTGGTGATACAAAAATGTATTGCTATCCACTGTGAGATTCTTGGTCTGGCGTCTGCGTCTGCTGCTTCGACCGCAGTTGTTGCCGTTGCCGTTGCATAGGTTACTATGCCGAGTCACGTGGCCGTGGGGAGTTGTGGGTTTTGGAGTCCGCAAGTAGAAAGACTTACTGATTGGCCCACTCTCCCCACACCTTAATGCTACATTGCCTGGAGGGCCGTAGACTTTAATCAGGCGCCCTTATTTTTCTTTCTACAGTAACCAATATTGTGCCTTAATTAAGCTGACAACACAGTGGCTTGTTAAGAATTTAGCGATACTGCTAGACAGTATGAAGCATGCATTGCAAAAACATTTGTGCTGTTTGACTCCTTACTCAGTCAAGGCCCAAGCCCCATGGAAGATTTGGGCACTCCTAGCCATTTTACATGGTGTTGCTAACATGATAAAGAATTCAATGCAGCAATATTTAGTATCCCTTTGATTTAAAGGGGTGACATTTAACAAAACACCAGATGATATGGCCTTGTATTGGAGAGGTAGGTAGAGTAAGCACCTGTATATTTTCTTTCTTGGAGTCCTGCCATCAAAGTTTATTGGGGCTGCCAACTATACTGGCAATTTCAGCACTATCCACATGATTACGATGGCAAACATTCACCAAAAATGCTGCTTGAACAGCCCTTCTATTGGGGAGGTGAATACAGAATGTATCTGCACTCTGTTCTCCTTTTTGGAGTCCTCCTATCCTTAACTCTTTTGTGATGATGCCATATATAATAGCTAATGTCCGAGCACCCACCATTTGGAACTCACTTCCATTAACTATCCGCTGCATAGAGCACCACCGCGCCTTCCGGGAGGCTCTCAAGACTTGGCTCTTCCAATCTTCATCTTAACAGTCTTAGTCAGGTCAGTCTCGGCGCAAACGATTCACCCACCCCTCCACAGGAAACTGGAAGCACAGGAGAAGCATATAGGAGCAACATAGCACTTCATAGCCGGACCTATAGGATATGCTCTGCAAGAATAAATCTATCTAGGTTTTAAGTCTACCACAACCAGACCCTCATGCACTGCATTCCAGGGAATAATGCTGAGCCCCTGTGGCGGGTAGGCCCGCACAGCCACAAGCAACTGCAATACACATAGCCTAAACACACATCACCCTCAGAGGGGTAGACAGGGTAGGGCCTGAGCAGTGTTAATGTCACTGCAGTGGGCCCAACTACATTAGCTTCAGGCCCCACTAGCTAGTCAATCCTGGCTATGCCTCTGATACCATTGGTCTGAGTGGCATTTTAAAGTAGAATACAGCTGAGTCCCACACACAATTTGGTCCAGTCATCTCACATAGCTTAACTCGTAGTGACTCTCATGATGCCTCTGACTCCTTCAGTACTTTCATAGCACCCACCCCACCTACTGATCATCGCATGCTGCTGTTAGGGACCTAGCTATTGCCAAGCTAAGCTATTTTCGTAATGGCTATAAATGCACACACGCGTTTTACAACTCCTCATCACTTCTCAACCATCAGACTACATTCTTCCAAAGGACGTTCAAACTCACAGCGCTTCTAAGCCATACTAATGGCTGTAGGCGCTATACAACTACCCTATAAGATAATATGTAATATTTGGTGCCGCCTTCATTTTCCTGGGGTTATGTTTAGTAAAAGGTCCCTTAAATTGGCATTGTATTGGGGAGGTGAGTACTGTATGTGTCTGTATTATATGCTTCCTTTAGTCCTCCCATGCATTTTTGTGGGGATACTAACTATAACAGCTAATATGGTGCTGTAATATTTAGTGTCCCTTTCATTTAGAAGGCTAATTAGTAAAGTATGTGACTGCACTACTTTCTCCTACTTGGAGTCCTCCCATTGTGTTTTTGCAGGGATGCCAAGTATATTAGCTGATATTGGGCCTCATTACACGGATGGCGGTAAGGAAATAACGATACCGGTAAGGGATTACCGGTATCGTTAAATTCCCTTGCCTATTATGACCCAGCCAACCGCTATTAGGGCATTGCTAAGAACGGTGCCACTAATAGCGGCTAGTCCGCGGGCGAGCGACCCCTCATCCCGTAAATAGTGGCATGGCGCTATTAGCACCCAATCACAAGCCATGCGGACGTGCTAATAGCGGCATGGCTCAGCCCCCAAAATCCCATACCGGCATGGCGTAAATACCGCCATCGCGAACCACCCGTTAAGAGAACTGAGCAGTGTTCACACCTGCCACAGGTGGACACAATCAGCACAGGTGGAGGCAACGGAGACTGTGGCAGCACAAAAGGGGCACACCACACCCCTTCACACACCCCTTGCCACACCAAGATGGTTCCAATACTAGCAGCATTACATGGGCTGGAGGACATGATTGCATTGCAGCACCAACAACAACAGGCAGCACAGAGGAGACGCAGGAGGAGGAGGAGGAGGAGGGCGAGACAGGCGCAGCAAGCACCACCAGGGCACCTAGTAATACCACAGAGGCAGCCACCAATCCCCAGGATCTGAGCCAGTCCTTTCAACCTAACCCCTGAGCAGATACACACCCTGTACCGTATGGACCTGGATACCATCACCAGCATCGTGGACATGATACACAATGACATTGTGAGCCTCATAGACATCCAAACTGCCATCCCCCCTCTACTGAAGGTGGTGACTGTGCTCCACTTCCTGGCCACAGGCACCTACCAGCATACAGTAGGGCAGATGCATGGCATCTCACAACCAGTATTCTCACGCACGCTGATCCAGGTGCTCGATGCCCTCCTGAAGCACACAAGTGAACACATATCCCTGCCACGGACTGCCCAGGAGATCGCAAACACCAAAGTTGGCTTCTATTCACTGGCAGGTATCCCAAGTTGCATTGGGGCCATCGACTGTACCCATGTGGAATTGGTGGTCCCACATCACAATGAAGTAGTCTACTGAAATAGAAAGCAATTCCACTCCATCAATGTCCAAATGATATGTGACTCAAACAAGATAATCACACATTGTTGTGCCTGATATCCCGGATCAACCCATGACTGAATGGTCCTGCGGAACTCAACAATACCATGCTACATGGAGCGACAAGCCGGACAACGTTCGTGGCTACTTGGTGAGTAGCAGGGCAAGCACATGGCAGTGTGATGTGGGGTGTGATTTGGGAGGGGGAGAGATGCATACTCCAACTGGGTGTGATTGGGGGGGGAGATGCATACTCCAACTGGGTGTGATTGGGGGGGAGAGATGCATACTCCAACTGGGTGTGATTGGGGGGGATAGATGCATACTCCAACTGGGTGTGATTGGGGGGGGGGAGAGATGCATACTCCAACTGGGTGTGATTGGGGGGGAGATGCATACTCCAACTGGGTGTGTTTGGGGGGGAGAGATGCATACCCCAACTGGGTGTGATTTGGGGGAGATGCATACTCCAACTGGGTGTGGACTGTCGTCCGTAGAACAAATGGACATACAGATGTATGCCAATGTCCATCAAGGAAGGCCACAATTTACTGGAAAAGAACCCACATGCAATTTGAAGCTGCACAATATTGAAAACAATCCAAGATGCCAAACATGACACATCAATCCACATGCACATTGCACATCATGCCACACCACATATGACACAAATCAGCAACATGGCATCAATATAGTAATAGAAAATTAGCACTGCACAACATCAATACAGCAATGCGCCCTTGAGTGCATGCAAAGGGATCACCTCTAGCCATTGCACTTAACCACACCCCTACACCACCACTGAAGTGACGCTTCACAGCATGGCAACATCGATGTCAGAATGGCAGTACACTAGCAGTGTGGTGCCAAATTTGCCTGGGCCCAGGGACACCTAAGACCAGTCCTCACCCAGGACATGTCAATGACTGTTGGAAGCATGCATGGGGCATGTCCACTTGCAGGGACAAGCTCACCTTTGCACATTGCAGTTACACAGATCATCTGCATGCATGCTGGGATTCGTGGATGCCAATCACAATGCAAAGTCGATTAGGGTGATATGTACAGGTTGCACTGAGGTGAACAGTAACAAGTCCCCATTCTTCCACCCATGCAGGTGATGCTGGCTATCCCCTGAAGAGGTGGCTCCTTACCCCTGTACGGAACCCACAGAACAGGCACGAAGAGGACTACAATCATGCACATACCCGTACCCGCGCCGTGATTGAGCAGACATTTGGCCTTTTGAAGACACGGTTCCGGTGCCTAAGCAGGTCGGGTGGGGCTCTCCTGTACGGCCATGAGAAGGTGGCTAAGATCACCATGGCATGTGTCATGCTGCACAATATGTATATCAGACGGAATGTGCCACTGCCCCCTGATGTTGAAATGCAACCACCTGATGAGGATGATGATGGGGATGAGGACAGAGGGGACGGGGCTGCAGGTCATGCAAGAGGCAATGCCCAGGAGGGACGCGATGTGCGTCAGCATCTGATCAACCAAATATTCTGAGACACATGGTTCAACTCTGTTGGCTGGATATGGGTATTAGTGCACTGGGGTTTGTGGTGAAGCGCACAATGGGCCCTGTCCCCAATAAAGTACACATACACAATGATGAAGTCCAAGCCTGTGTTTTAACTAGTCACCAGTGTATTGAACATATCATGAGATGAAAAAGTGCATGTCCCCAACTATGCCACCACCCTTTCCCTCCTCCCCCACAACACTCCCAAAACACCCTTTCCCCCTCCCCCCCACAACACTCCCAAAACACCCTTTCCCCCTCCCCCACAACACTCCCAAAACACCCTTTCCCCTATCCCCCCACAACACTCCCAAAACACCCTTTCCCCCCTACCCCCACAACAACCCCATGTGTGGCTTGCACAACGTTGGTGTCCTGCTGCACATGTGCCAGCTAGACCCTGCTGTCCCTAATTCCCATTCCCACCACCACCATTAGGAGGTTGGGAGGGTGTGCGCCTCATGGTGCGCAAGGAGAGGCGAGGGCTTGTCTGCCTTGAACTTGCAGAGGAGGAGGTGCCTCTTTGTCCCTGTGGTGGTGGTGGGTACTGTCGGTCCATCGCGTCCGCTATGCGCGTGAGGACCTGCCTCAGTTGTGACATCTCCTCGCACAGCCTGTTGGTACAGGCTTCCATGTCCTCCCTCGACTACCTAGCATTCTCCGTGACCTCCCCCCTCAGACGGGCAGCCTAATGTACATGCTGGCCAACCAGAACTGTAATATCCTCTTGGCGCTGCCTGATGGTGGCCAGGTCATGGCCACTGTGGCCAGCTCGTTGTGTGGCTGCTGCACCTTCCTCTATGTCTCGGCCATCAGGTGAGGCCACCTGTGGGCTCCAGCACCCTGCCGTGGTCTTCTCGCCAGACTGGCCATGGATACTGGATGGTGGTGTTGCCCATGGGCTTGCTTCTTGGGATCCTGGGGGGCTGGGGGTGTGCATTTGCATGGGGAACTCACTGGGGTCCTCCACGTCAGACAGCGGCGCAGTGGCTGCTGCCTCACCAGTCAAACTGGTGGCAGCGGAGAGTGGGCCCTCCGTGGGTGTGTCCTGTGTTGGGGGGATCACAGCAGTGGGTGCAGCAATTGTTGCAGCTGAGGAGTCAGGTCTTGGTGCAGTGGCACTTTTGCTATGTTTGCCCCTCTGCAGGTGCTCACTCCTCCCTGTGCCCCTTGATGTGGTGGCGGTGTTCCCTGTCGCCCGTGCCCTGGCTTATTTTTTGGCAGGGGGAGCCTGAGTCGCTGTGTCCTGTTCTTTGCTGTCGGTCTGTGAGCCTGTGGGGGACAAAGAGAGGGATGACATTGGTGATGGTTCAACGTGCATCATGCAGATTCTGTTCATCATGCTGTTCTGTGCATTGGGACTTCATTAGTGGCCGTTCAGGTCATGGGGCTGTTGAGTGGGTCATCCATGCATGGGTCTGTGTGGCACGTGTCTGTGATGATGCGTGCATGTGTGTGTGTTGGGGTGTGACACTCACATGGGCAGGGTTGCGTGCATGTATGTTTGTGGCCGCATCCATGATGTGATTCTGGGCTCACATTTGGGGGGTGCCTCACCATTCACAGTGCATTGTTTCATGTGTACACTCAGCTCCATCTGATGTTGTGGCCACACCACACTCCATGTCCCCGACTCCTTCGATGGATTCTACCCCAATCGTGCTGGCGCAGGTCTCCTCCCACTCCCTGAGTTTGATGGGAGAATCACCGCCACCTCCTGTGGCCATGGCCAGCTTACGGTTAGCAGACAGTATGCTGCGGACCCGGAGGCGGAGATCGTTCCACCGCTTCCTGCACTCTTTAACGGTGCGGGTGGTGGTGCCCACCGCACTGACTTTCAGGGCCACCTCTGCCCAGATGGCCTTTTTTTTAATCAGGGTCTCCCGCCGCATGTCAGTAGCAAAGACAACATCAGCGTTTGCTGCAAGGGTCTCTGTCAGCATTATCAGCTCCTCATTCGTGAATTTCTCCTTGCGCTGGCGGTCTGCGCCTTTCTTGATTGCCTTTGGCATTGTGAGGGGATCCTTGAGGCTTTGGGATGGCACTGGTGTGGAAACAGGTCCTGGGGGCAGAGGATGGCAATGGATTGTGTTTTTAAAGATGGCTGCCGTGCTCTTTCCCGTTCCTGTGCCATGACGCTATTTCCAGTTCCGCAATTTTACAGTGACCGCTAATAGCAGTAACCGCTATTAGCATGTTGCAGGAGGTCGGAAGTGCTATCAGCGCTTTCGTCGGTGCCGCTAAGGGTCTTTTTGGGGTCTTTAGCGGCATGGCGGTAGGATCATTACCGGCATGGCGCTGTGCTCGTGTCTGCATACTCGTAATGGCACGCAATTAGCGGCCTCTTTCCAAGGCGGACACGTTATTAGCGCCATGCCGGTAAAGGCCGGAAATTAGCGCATAACGTGTAATGAGGCCCATTGTGTTATAATATTTGGTAGTCCCTTGGTTTTGAGACCTAATGTGCAACAAAATACCATAGGAATTAGCCTTTTTTTGGGGATGTTAATATAGTATGTGCCTATCATATATGCGCTTTCTTGGAGTCCTGTCATGTTGTTTCTGGGGGTTACCAAATTTAACGATGATATACTGCTGTAATATTTGGTATCCCCTTGATTTCGAGGGTTAACATTTAACAAAACACTGCTTCAACTATGCACTGTATTGGGGAGGTTAGTACATAATTTCTCCACAATATGACTCGTTCAGGAAGTCCTTGTGTCCTTTTTTCTGGGGATACCAAATATTATACATGATATAGCGGGACAAACCAATTAAGCCGGAAACACACCGGTAATTGCGTGGTGCCGGTGGTACCATTTCCAGCAGACCGAGCGCCGTAATTATTGGTACATTACAGGTCATCAGGCACGCGCACCGCTCCCCCCTGCCGGAAACGGTAATACGAGCACCACGGAATTACCAGCATCGATAGAAAAATGCCAGTGTGTCTGGCACAAATGTGCCGGAAACAGTGATACATGCAGCCAAACTGCCAGAAATCACTTGCACCAGTAATTCCAGTGGAGGAATTACTGGTGCTGGAAATTGCATCATCGCAGGAACGTGAATCTAGCTGGCGGCCATTTAAAAAAGTAAATCCACCGAAAATCCCCCACTTCCTACTGCCATCTGGCCCAACTGAAAGTGCAGAAATGCCTGGGAGTGGAAAATCAAGAGTCACAGAGGTCCGGCTTTGCAAGTCAAAGTTCGCAGAATCAGAGCTGGCTGCACTGGTGGACACTGTGGTCATGAATGCTGATGTGTTCTTTGGGACTGGCAACCAGAGGACCAGCCAGAGAAGGAATATGGCCATCTGGCAGGAAGTGGCTGAAAAGGTCACAGATGTGGGGACTGTCCCATGCTCACCACGGGACTACCACAATCGGGCGAATGACTTGCGGCTGAGAGTTCGAAACATCCTGGCCAACCATAGGAGGGAATCTGCTGCCAGAGGAGGAGGCACGGTGGCACCCCTGCCCCTCATGCCCTGGGAGGAGATGTGTAGCTCCATCTTGCACATGGAGGGCATCAAGGGAGTCGGGTCAGATGAGGTTGGAGTTGGGACCCAAGGTGATGGTGGTAAGTACAACAAACCCCATGTAAATGCACATTTTGAGTCCAAACACATGCATCCCCATGCAGATAACCACCAAATGGGCAAGGGAACAGGTCCAACATGTGACAGTCACAGCAAATGGCCCAATCACACACACCATGACAGGCGATGCGGGCAGATGTAGCCATGAACAAGCACTGTAGCCAAAATGCACAGTCGCGCACATAGACAGGTGATGAGAGCCCATATGTGCCAAGGGAGAACAGGACAGGAATCATAGGCCCACCACACACACACCAACATGCTACCTTGGCAAATCAACAGTCAATGTGCACTCCCACTACCCATATGTAGAATCACACAACAGAGCAAACAGACCAAAGACACAGCATGACAAGGGCAGGACACACACAATGTAGCATGATTGTATTGCAAGCCCGCAGATGTGACTCCCATAAGACTAATAGCATGCGCATCTCACCTCAACAGGCACATCCTCTGACAGCAACGCGCCTGGACCATCGTCAGGCCAAGCACATGCCCATTGCGCCACTCCCAGCTGCCTACATTGACACCTGGGCTAGCCAAGAGCCCTGTTATGAAGAGGCAGCGCAAATGACACTTGGCATAACACTTTCATACACTTTGTGACTTTGTGACTATGGGCTGTTTGGGGTGTTTGGGGAGGTTTTATTTTGGAGTGTTGGGGAAGGGAGGTGTGGGGAGGAGGGTGTTTGGGGCTTTGGGGTGTTGGGGGAGTGGGGTATGGGGAGATATCTGTCAAATATTATACCTGATTTAGTGTTGTAATATTTGGTATCCCCTTGATTTTGAGGATTAACATTTAACTAAACTCTGCTTGAACTATCCATTGCATCTGGGAGAGGAGTACATCATTAGTCAACACTATGATTCTCTATGGAAGACATCCTATGGTTTCTATCTGGGAATACCAAATATTGTAGCTGATATAGTTATGTAATATTTGCTATCCCTTTGATTTTGAGGCCTATTGTGTAATATACTCTCACTTAAATTGACACTGCATTGGGGAGGGGAATTCTGTATTTGTCTACATTATATTGTCCTTCTTGGAGTTCTCCCATCCATTGCTGTTGGGATACCAACTATAATAGGTAATATACTGATCTAATATTTGTTATGTCATTGATTTCAAGGGCTCTCTTTTAACAAAACACTGATTTTGCAGGCAGGCCTTATATATTAGAAGAGTGTGTTCCTGCACTATATTCTCCTTCTTGGAGTCTTCCCATCATCCTTATTTTATATGGATGCTAAACATAACAGTGGATTCAGTCCAGTTGTAAATCGGTATCCCTCTGATTTCAAGAGTTAACTTTTAACACACTGCCACTCTAATTGGCCTTGAATTATATAGGTGCGTAGCGTATTAGTCTACACCATATTGTCCTTCTATCCTTCTATATTCTATAGTTCTTCTATCCTGTTTTTTTGGCTATTTTCAACTTGAAAAGTCCATTATGTGTTGTAATGTTTCATATCTCCTTAACTTCGAAGGTTAACATTTAACAAAACACTGCTGGAACTATACCTTGTATCGGGAAGGTGAGTACATCATTTGTCTACACTATGATTCCATGTAGCAGTTGACAACCCCAATGAGGGTCAGACTTTAGGGCCCTTGAACGCAGGCGATAGAATGACTGTATAACCCTCCATGACTGGTGAAGAGGTAAAACACGTTTCTTGTAATAAAAACAAGTCCACATTTCCAGGTTTAATGCCCTGGGCCTGTAGGAGATATTTATGGCCGCTAGTGTTCCATGAGTCTATCTTAAGATACTTTATTTGGTTTGGGTGTTCTAGTTAATTGTTTTTCAACCCTTTAGCCAATACTCCCGGGAGCCAAGCCCACTTTGCAACCTCTTTAACATTGTTAGGACGGTAAATACATTCCATAGTTCTTGTCTAACCTGTTGCCAACAAGGAACATGTAAACCTTGAAGGGGAACATGAATATACATTTGGTCTGGCCATTGAAAAATCAGAAGCTGCTTTTACATAAATATCTACCCTATCCACTTCTGCAATATCATATCTCATGAGCCCAAGTAAGAGTACAGCGCTCAAAATAACCTCCCTTACAATCCTTAAAGGGACGTGCAGGAGAACATAATTTAGGTCAACATCATTGATAAATTCTGCCTGTTCTATATTACGTGATTGGATAGAGCGCAGTGGCGGTATAGTATCAAATAATTCTAGGAATTCTTTTTAATTTAACACAATGTGGTCCTTTAAGTCCACTAAACGTTCCTAAATTAAGCAGGAGCTGTTAGTCTTTGAAATGGGATTTGGTGGAGGTTTCATTGATGGTTCATCCTTCCAAGATATAGGTCCAGAAGCATTTTGAAGTCTCCTTAGTTGCCCCGGTGTATGAGGGGGGCCTGTTGAGAAAGAATATCTATCAGCATTATGTGAGATACCACATTCAGGAGCGATACAATTAGAGCCCTCCAGCAAATTTACTATAGCAGTGCTAAATTGTTGTATCATTAGTAGGCTTTTGTTTTGAAATCAGGAAGTTTCTCTTCTGTTCAAGGATAAGAAAAGGCTGAGGATGCGACTCTTGGACCTCTGCCCTAGATGGGAAAATCTGCAATTTCAGGGGAAAATATAATGATTTCAGGGGGACAGAGAGTGACACTGTTGTAGGTGCTTGCTGTAACTTCCCCCCTGGAGCAGGTTCGAATCAACTGATTGGGTAGTAACAATTAATACATTTCTCATAGTAGTTGAACCCAGGTCAACTTCCTGTCCAGTTTCATAGATCGGGCTCAGTGGTACTACAGGTCTAGCAACCTGTGGGATTTTCTTCTACTGGCTGTTCTGCCTTTGTTCCTGAGCATTACTTTGGTTTGGAGTCAATACAGTTCTTAGAAACTTCATAGAGCCAGATGTAGATGATTCTGTGGGCATTTTTTGGTTTTTGAGTTTCTTTTTCTGTGCAATAGGGTGCTTCTTTAGACTCGAGGAGGTCCTCTTTCCAGTATTAAACATTGAAAAGTTAATTTGTTCCTCGTGTTCTTCAGGTATAGAGGACTGGTTGCACAATAAAAGAGATGACTCAGGAGGAGAGATTATTACTGCTAAAGATGTGTTATGAGAAGCTGTCTCGTTTATCCCAACTTCCACTGGGTTCCTAACTGTATTTCAGCTGGACCTAGAGGTTCATAAACAGAGATCAGGCCTATGTGAAGGCTCCATTGCCATAGATTTACTATGAACTTTTTCTTTCTCCCGGCAAGTGTGTACATCTGTTTTAGAAGCCATCAAGAAGCCCTCTATAAAGGAAACCTTCATAGTGAGCGTCGATAGTAAGGTGACTTAGTCATTGATTTTCACATTCATAGATTCGTACAGTTTTATCATAGATAACATAGACAAATTCAAGGATGGCATTGAAGGGTCTATCAGTGTAAAATTATTATGAGCCAAGTCTGCCGCTCGCCGTAGTGTCGGATGGGTATACGACACTGAGGAATCTGAAGCGCTCTCTGTGGAGTCTGGATAAAGCACTGGAGACGCAGACAGGGGATTTGCCAATTTAAAGTCTGCTTGCAGCATAGGTAGAGGGAACACTACAGATATTTCCCAACTTGATGTTTGTTGCTGTGCTTCCATAACAACTTAATTTAAGGCACCGCCCAAAGACACAAAAGGAACCGGCATAACCAGAAAAATACGCTGGTCAGGACTAAAAGTCGTGCTCATAGGAATATGTGGATGGGGTGCCATTGTACATTTTGTGTTGTGTGGCACACCCAGTTTGCCTACACTAGAACTCCTTCTGTAAGTGTTCCCATCATTTTTTCTGGGGTTACCAAATATAATAGCTGATATAATGTTGTAATATTTGGAAACCCCTTGATTTTGAGGGGTAACATTTAACAAAGTACTCCTTCAACTATCCCTTGTATCGGGCGGTGAGTACATGATTTGTCTACATCATGATTCTTTCTTTAATTACTCCCATCCTTTTTTCTGGGGATGCCAAATAGAATGGCTGATTCAGTGTTGGAAAATCTGGTATTGCCTTGATTTTGACAACACTGCTTCAACTATCCCTAGCATTGGGGAGGGGAGTACATCACAAGTCTACATTGTGACTCCTTCTGGAAGTCATCCCATCCATTGTTTCTAGGGATACCAAATACAACTGCTGATATAGCGTTGTAATATTTGGTATCCCCTTGATTTTGAGGCGTACTGTGTAATATAATATCACTTGAATTGACACTGAATTAGGGATGGGAGTACTGTATGTATCTGTATTACATTGTCCTTCTTGGAGTCCTCCCATCCATCTTTGTTGGCATATCAGGTATAACAGATAATATGCTATTGATTTTGAGGGCTCTCCTTTAACAAAAAATGCTTTTGCAAGCCTTGTATTGTGAAGGCTACCTAAAGAAAAACTAAGGATAGTCAACATCAGGAAATGCAAAGTAAAACATGTGTCTGTGTGCAAAACCTATACTTGCCCTCACAACTAACTGCATGCAATGTGTAGGAATGTCAGCATCAAAAATTAATAGTGGTCAAAGTAAGGTTCAGAGCTCCGTCTAGCTCATTGGCTTGTAATCAGCTCCCATTCCCTAAGATCAAAGTAGTTAATCAAATATAGGGGTTCCCATCCACAAGTTCAAAGTATTTAATCAAATACGGGGGTTCCCTTCCCCAAGTTCAAATCCTCCAGCTTTCAAAACAAAAAAAACAACAAAGGCAGGTTCTTTCCCCAAGAGTTAAAATCTTCCAGCTTTCAAAACAACACTTGACTTAAATATCACAACCAGGTCTTTGCACAACACAAGCTTCTTTATAGGTGGTTTGAGCAGCTTTTCCATTCAGGGGCACCTGATCTAGGCGCTTTAGTCGGCCAACATGGTCCACCCATTACAGGTCATGCAACCGGAACCCTTCTTTGACTGCTTTTATATTGACACCAGTCCACTGCTTTTCCCCAGCAGTGAGGTCTGTCTCAGTCACATGTGTCACACTCTCCTAACACTGTATTGTGGCTTGTTTGACCACCTTGCGCTTGTTACACCTCTCTAGGTTTCCTTGGCTCTTGCCAATATGTCTGTTATCGCTGACAATCGGAATCAATGAGTATCACTAATCTGATAAAACAGCTACTTCCCAAGGAGAAGACAAATGTTGAAATGAATATCTTCTGGACAGCCCTGCCCTCCCCTCACCGAAATTAATTACAAAACCAATGAGGGAAGGAGCACAACCCCCAGGGAAACCCTTAGGGGGAAGAAAACCCTGGATTGATGCGGCTCACAGGACGTCTGGAAGAGGTCTTGAGGTAGGTAGCAGTCTTCTGTATAGTGGAAGGCTTGTGGCGGAATTGGAATCTCTACGGACAGAGACAGAACAGGTAAGTATACAGTTGTTAGAGGAAAGAAGGGTAGGGTAGGATAAATGGGAGGCTGACACTTACTGGCCGATCCCGCCGGAAAAAACTGGAGGGCGAATGCGGACCCGGAATACTGGAGGCCCAACACCTAGGTACCGGAAGGTTAGTAGAAAACCCACCCTAAGGATAAAGAGAGAGTTATCTTCTGCAGATGTCAAGGGGGAAACACAGAGGACTTGTGGGCAGAAGAAGCCAACTCACTTTGGATGGGAAGTCAGAAACAACGTGATGTTCGGAACGGAAAATGGAAGTAGATGGATTGCCGGGGATGGACGGGATCCAAAACAGGAGCCGATTTGAGATCTCGAGAAAGGAAGAGGGCCGCTGAACAAGTCTGGGAGAAGGATGATGAAACAGAGAAAAGGTTAGAAAGTAGTTAGAACATACAAAAGTGAGCGTATCTCTAAAACCTAGAAGTGAACTTACGGAGCACCATCTTCAACAGTACCGACGCATCGGATTGCAGTCCTTCCTTCACTATATGGAATCACGCGACCGGCAATCCGCGTCTCTAGGAGACGTACAGAGTTTGTACGGCTGTCTGCAGTAACGTCAAGGAGATCAGAGGCCATCTTGGGCATACTAGCCCGTATCGTGCCGCATAACCGGCAGCGCTACCAAAGAGCCCAGCGCCGGAATGGTGTAACAGCGTGTTTCCTTATAATATGCAGTTTGTGCACTTTCTTGGCTGTGGCCAGTGTTGGATTTCTTATATCCTGCATACAACTCTTTGTGTTCTCTTGGCTTTGCTAGCACTTGTTTCAGTAAATGCAATTCTTTCTTTCCATGCAGTTCAAAGCGTTCCTTTCAATAAAGTACACACACTTTCTTTCACTCCTTTCAAGATGCCAGAGTGTTTCCAACTCGTTTTCATTTCGGTTCAATATTCAAAATTCTTGTCATCTGCTTCAACGTGCTTTTATTTCATTCGGTATTCAAAATATCTTTCTTTAATTTCATTCAGTATACTTGGCATCTGCTTTAACTTGCATTTGGTATTAAAAATGCCTTGCCTTCATTTCATTCCGTATTCAAGAAACTTGGCATCTGCTTTAAATTGCGTTCGGTTTTCAAAATGTCTTACTTTAATTTAATTTCTATTACCGCCTGCCAGCCCGGTGTTCCTCCTTCTGGTTTCACTCACCGGTCGGTCTTATGGCTGTTCGCAAGGTCTTCTTCCGCCATTGGTTCCTGTTTCTCTGTGTGGTCGCTTGCGCCTTCTCGCAGTGGTCTTCTTGTGGCTTGCGCACACCCAGCAATGCTTCCACGGCAAAGCGGGATACATAGGACCGCTTCACTCAGTCCTGCCGGCCTCCTTCTCATGGCTTGCCACCGGCCTCCAGCTTCCTGTGCCACTGCTTCCTGCTGCATATACTCTGCACTGCTTCATGGGTCTCCAGCGCTCTTCCTACCACGCACCACCTCTGAGAGGTCTCCCTGCACACAGCTGACTGTGCTCCCGCAGTTAACTCCATTTGTTTGTGGGTTTCCTGCTTTTATAGCTCCTGCCTCCATTTTCATTACAAATAGGACTAGACCGCTCACCAACAAAGCAGTAGTCCTGCTTTGCTCTTGTTGTCCTCCTCCACGTTCCAGTACTTGGTTGGGGCTGACAATTGTCCGCTTTCACAAAATGAGGATGTGTTGGTCTAGTTGTCATCTTCTTTGTCCCAGTACCATATTGATGCAATTTGGGGAATACTTTAGGAGAATCACAGGGAAAGGGCTGACAAAAGCCTATGAAGGCTTAAGGGATAGAGGGGCTGTGGTGAAAGGGAAAGGGGAATACTGTGTCTCACGTAAGGACGTCCTCTCCCCACACCCCAAGTCTCCTCCACCGAGGAGATCCTCCCTCGCATATCCACCCCCAGGGTCATGATCCAAAAGCGATGGCCTTTCCCAGGCCACCTGAGAAGAGGATACCCGGGGAAAGAAGTAAATACGCCCTCAGGTTCCTCACAGTATTTAGTAGGGTATCAGAGTATGTGCCTGCACTATATTCTCCTTCTTGGAGTCCTTCCAACCTCCTTTTGTATGCGGATGCTAAATCAAGAAGTAGATTCAGTGCTGTAGTATGGTATATCCCTTTGATTTCAAGGGTTAACTTTTTTTGTAATTCTTTATTTCTTTATTTTGAGGAATATTCTTTAAACATGTACCAATGTGTGGCAAAAAACAACCACTTCGCATCACAAACAAATGAGTACAGAACTGAAAAAACCCATTACCAAAAGCCCCCCCTGTATCCCCCATCCTGCCCCACCACCCCTGTCAGACCAGCATTGAAGACCGAACAGGGTAACACACTTGAGCTGGACAGCTCCTAAAATCCACATCCATCATCTGCTCCTCCTAATGGGGGCTCCACACCAAGAGTTCTATCCGACACCCCGTCCCTTATTTACCACTTCATCTGTCTACAACGCCTTGGGTGCAGTCACTTGTATTTCTGTAGAAAATCTCACCATTCACCCTCCCTCATGCGCCCTGCATCTCTAAGTGAGGCAGTGATGTTTTCCATCACGGAAATGTCCTTTGCTTTGTCTGTCCATTCCTTCTGAGTGGGGAGCCTCTCCCTCTTACAACCAATAAGCAAACAAGCTCTGGCGGATTGCAGCAGGAAGTGAGGCAAGTGCGGAAGTGACCACCATTCACACCCTACCCTGGTTAGCACTAAAAGCACTACCATAAAGTCCACTGGCATACTGACACCTTCCACCCCATGAATCCACCTCAACACCTCCTTCCAGTAGACCTGGACCGCATCGCAGGCCCACCACATAGGCCCATTGACCACACCCCCTCCAACAGTGCAGGTCCACTCCTGGGAACATTTTAGAGAGCCTCACAGGATCTAACTGCCATCTGTGCAAGAGCTTGATGCCATACAACTTGTACTGGCATGAGACCACTATCTTATGTGCCACTTTACACATTGCCTCCCACTGGTCTTCCTCTATATCTTCCTGTGTCATCCTTTTCCCATCTGAGCAGGAGAGACTCTGTGGTACCTCCCCTCACAGCCCCCAGTGCCTTATATAGGGCAGAGTTCAAAACTCTCGCGCTCGCACTGAGATCAAACACTGATTCAATTGGGGACAGCTCCCTTTGCATCCCACCAATCGGAACCCCCTGCAGCTGCAGGTAAAGAGAAATCAAAAGGTTTGTGAGACCCAGTGCCACCTCTTACTCCTGTGGTGAAAGGAACTTTCCCTTGGACCACAGCTGACCCAGTCTGTCTAGTCCCACCTCATACCATGCTTGAAATCTGTTTGGCTCCGGAATTTCATCCCATCCTGGTGGGGCCCAAAGGTGACTACGTGGGGAGGGCCATGTGGTGAATCCCTTCATCGCTCCCCCAGGCCTCCATATGTCCCACAAAACCACTAATGCACTGGGATCTCTGGCCCTTTGGGAATCTGGTCTTTCGGGGCCGCACCCACTCACCGACTGAACTGGCTGCAAGAGGTGGTTTTCCAGAGTCACCCACTGCTTTTGCGGGTCCATTCTAAAATGGGGTATAATCACCCTCAACTGCACTGCCCTATAGTATCACTGCAGGTCCGGCAGCCTGGACCCCCTCAGCTCTATAGGCAGGACCAAAGTGCGAAACAATATTCTCTGCCTCTTGCCGTGCCACAGGTGGTGCAGTAGACTATGCCTAAGGTCATCGAACATCCTCCCTGGTACCTTAACCGGAAGCATCTGAAAGGCGAACTCTTGGGAGTATAACCATCTTCAGCTCAATAAGCCTCCTCATCCAGGAGACTGTCAGCTTATCCCAGCAGTCCAGATCTCTGTTGAGGGCCACAAAAAGGGGGGGATAGTTCGACTCCTCTAACTCCTCAAGGATTTCATCACACTAACTTCTAGGTAGCTCAGGGAATCCATACTTGTCACCACTCCCAGCTCTCCCGGTGCCGCCCCTCAGAGTCTGCCTGCGCCACAAAAGGAAACAAGAAAGACTTCTTCTGGTTAATCCTAAAGCCGCAGTATCTCTCATATTCCCTAATAATCTCCAATGTCATTGGAACCGATCTCTGGAGGTTTGTAAGGTGCACCAGGATGTCATCCGCGTACATTCACAGTGTGTACATCTGACTCCCTACCTGAATACCTTCCACCAATGTTCCCTGCTGAGGATTTCTGCCAACGGTTCCAAGGAAAGGGCAAACAATGTTGGGGACAGGGGGCAGCCCTCTCTAGTCCCATGGGATAAGGGAAACTGGTCTGAGAGCTTCCCGTTCCCAAAAACCCTTGCAATAGGGTCCCGGTAAAGAGCTGACACACCTCTCAAGACCCCTCTCCAAAACCAAACTTCCAGAGCGTTGCATACAGGAAATTACAGGCCACCCTGTCAAATTCGTTTTCGGCATCCAGCGCCTGCAGGGATGGGGTAACTACACTGTCTTTGGCCCACCCCATGAGGTTTAGAGTCTTACGGAGCATGTCCGCTCCCTACCTCACTGGAATAAAACCCACCTGGTCAGTATGTATCAATTTCTGCAGAACCCCATCCATCCATGTGGCCAATACCCTCTTGAAGATCTTGGCATCAATGTTCGAAGGGATATCACTTTCCCAAATGTGGGTGGTGCTGTCCCCAGGTGTAGGATCGCAGAGTACAATATAGTCAGGCAAGGGCAGAGCTGTGCTGCGTATTTCTTACAAAACCCTACTGTAAAACCATCCTCCACCGGAGCCTTCCCCGCCCGGAGCCTCTAGATCACTAACAGCACCTCTTTTGTATGACCGGCACATCCAACCTGGTTGACTGTTCCACAGTCAGGGCTGGCAAAGGGACCCCACTTAAGCAGGTGGCCACATCCTCCCCTGCCACCTACCCTCAGGTGTGTAGAAGGCCTCGTAGTAAGAGGCAAAACATCACAAAATCTCTCCCGGTTCTGCGCAGAGCCCCCTTCCTGGACTGTCGACCTCCGTCACTCACCTGTCAGCATTCCCTCTGCCTTGAGCTCACCTTATCCCTGAACTCGTAAGATTTTTGCCTCCAATGCCTCCATTTATGCGCTACATGCCCGAATTCCAGCTCTTTGAGTACCTGTTTCTTGGCCTGCAATTCCTCAGCAATTCCTCTCTGGTGTACTGTATCAACTATCAGTGAACCCTCCAGGCATGCTATTTCGCCTCGCAATTTATCACCCAAGATATACCTCTCCCTTTTCCTGCGCAACCCTTCCTGATCAATAGACCCTGCCACGTGGCCTTCACGGCCTCCCTGTCTGTACAGAGACCCACCTCCCTGGTGTCATTATGCGAAAAGTAGTTCTCAATGGCCTCCCGCATCTCCAACTTAAACAAGGTGTCCTTCCACATCGTTTCATTGCAACTCCACATTCCATCCCGCCTCTTCAGGCATCTGAGGGACATGACCATGGTAACCATGTGGTGGTCCGACCACCCTATAGGGACTACACCACTGGACTGTACCCATGACAGCAACCCCCGAGACACACACAAGTAGTCAATTTTGGTGTTGGAACCGTGGGACTATGAGAAGAAAGTGAAGCCCCCGCCAGTCAGGGTTTTCTTCCTCCAGACAGCCCCCAGACCCAAAGACTCAAACAATTTTACAAGCATGCGCACACTCGATGGCAGACGCTCACATCCCCTTCCTTGGTAGCCAACCAATCCCACTGGGGGTCAGCCCACTGAGGGAAATCTTAGAATTGTTTGGGTATGGAGTAACCGCGCTCTGCCTTTTGTAGGTTATAAATTGACTATTTAGAACATTGATAAACAAATTTACAGTAGTAGCATTGATTGGCAAAAAACATTAATGTGCACGTTTGATTTTCTTTATTAGTCCCACGATATGGTGGTCAGCCGACACGTGTTTCGAACATTAAGTCATCCTCAAGGCCTGTCATAATTCAATGCGTGTGCAAAAACCAAATGTAACCCGCAATTTCCTTTGGGTTTCAGTATTGTGCATAGGCTATGTGTCATGTTTTGTTTGACTGGCCTGTTTGTTTATTGTCCGTTCTTCATGTTCGTTTCATCTTTGCTGCGTGGGTTTTGGCGCGCAGTGTTGCCAGCAGAGAGACATGGTAGGCTCCACCAGCAGGGGGAGCGGGGCTGTCTCTGAGGTGATTTCACCTCATGTCCGGCGCGAGCCGCCCTGCTGGTGGAGAAAAGTGGAAAGTCCCAGGGGAGTTTAAGAGCCCCGAGGTGCTCATAAGGGGGAGAGCGCCTGGAGATACAAGGAGAGAAGGGAGCTCCAGATCGACACGGAGGGCTCCCAGGCCCTCGGTTGTGTCAGGGCCACCCTGCCACCCGTAGGATGTCTGGCTTTATAGGCCAGCATTACTCACTCCCCCACCCAGGGTTGAGAGAGTGTGGCGGTGTACAATATCGAAGGAGCACTCAGCGGGTGCTTCACCCAGCCCGCCACTGCTCGTGTGAGAAAGAGCAGAGATGGGTTTAGGGCTGTGCCCTTGCAGTCAGGTAGGAAAGGGGAAAGAGAGAAACAAGCAACACCATTCCCTGTGTGTGTCGGCTTGCAGTAACACGTGGGAGGTAGAGGATCATCAGGAAAAGTATTCTTATCCGCGCCCATCCCGGTGGCGCTGAGAGGCTGTTCTCTGTCGGTCGCTCCGCAGGCGTGTGGGGATCATTTCATCCGCCTTATATCGAGGTGGGTTTTGGCCGACTCAGAGTACTCGAGGTGTAAGGCACTGTGGTGCCCGTAGGTGGTTTGTTCATCCTTGCAGTTGAAAGGTCCCACTTATTTTCCAGAGGCCCATCTTGGTCCGCGGGTTAGGTTTGGCACAGTTCCAACTCTCACGGTTTTGTCCGCACTCGGGGGCTCGCCTAGCTCAAATTAGAGGTGGATTACGGTCCGGTAGACGTGATTGTTGATTGTTGTGTTAAGTGTTGTACATCCCTGTGACAATCTGTCTACCAGTCATGAGGAGACGCTGGTCCGACTTATTTTAGTATTTATTTACCAAATGTGAATGCTTTAATTCTCAAGGAGATGCCACATATCTATTTAAGTTTTTATTTACCAAATGTGAATGCACTGGTTCTCAAGTGAACCCACTGTCTATTTAAATATTTATTTACTAAATGTATGTGAATGTGTTAACTCTCAAGGAGATCCCACAGATCTATTTAAGTATTTATTTACCAAATGTGAATGCAATGGTTCTCAAGTGAACCCACTGGTCTATTTAAGTATTCATTTACCAAATGTGATGCACTGGTTTTCAAAGTGAACCCACTGGTTTATTTAAGTATTTATTTACCAAATGTGAATGTGTTAATTCTTAAGGAGATCCCACAGATCTATTTAAGTATTTATTTACCAAATGTGAATGCACTGGTTCTCAAGTGAACCCACTGGTCTAAGTATTCATTTACCAAATGTGAATGCACTGGTTTTCAAAGTGAACCCACTGGTTTATTTAAGCATTTATTTACCAAATTTGAATGTGTTAATTCTCAAGGAGGAGATCCCACAGATCTATGTAAGTATTTATTTACCAAATGTGAATGCCTGGATTTCAAAGTGAACCCACTGGTCTATTTAAGTATTTATTTACCAAATGTGAATGTGTTAATTCTCAAGGAGATCCCACAGATCTATTTAAGTATTTATTTACCAAATGTGAATGCACTGGTTCTCAAGTGAACCCACTGGTCTATTTAAGTATTTATTTACCAAATGTGAATGCACTGGTTTTCAAAGTGAACCCACTGGTTTATTTAAGTACTTATTTACCAAATGTGAATGCATGTATCCTCAAGATGATCCCCCTGGACCGACTTCAATATTATTATAGCTAAAGTGAAAGTGTTGACACCGAAGGGGATGAAAGGAGAACTTTAAAGTATTGTTTTCTTTCAAGTACTAGCAGATATCTCCTCTGTGAAGAGCAATGTATGTAAAATTACACAAGTGTACCGAGGATTGATTTGACAGATTTCTATAACATAAACTAAAGCAGTCCACGCTTATTATAAGAAATAAGGATGTGTCTGTTCATTAAACCAGGGGCACCAGTTTAGCTGTCAGTAATCTGGGCTGGTCGACATGGGACTCTCGAGAGGGTCCATCCAAAGTCCCCCTTGGCTTTCATTGTTTTGCACATGTGTGCAGTAGGGTCTTGTACTCCTATGCTCAGTTCTCCTACAGGTGCGGCTCAATCATTTCTACAAATAAATAGGGGAGAAAGACCTAACACTCTTGGAGGCACCGCTGAGATCCCAGGGCGGGTTTTACGCACAGGAACTTGATCAAAATCTTAGTGGTTACTTACACAGAGTCAACATGGCACATGAATATGTGTTGCACTGGATACAAGCTGAGGGCTTAGCCCCGAGGCTTGTTTCATCATAGGTGAGGTCCCATTAAACATTACAACAGATGAAGTATTAGCCATGACTGGTCCCTTAGAATCCGTCACTGGTAAATTGAAAAGTGTGGGCCGCATACCTGGGCCAGATACCAAATCTTATATGCTATGTTATGGTGGAGTTTCTCTTACAGGTAAAACCTTGCCCAAGGAAATTCAAGGCGGGGAACCAGTGTTTACCTGCCCAGTGTGGCACTTAGATGCTTGGCCCGGAATACCTCTACGCCCAGAAGTTGCGACCCCCACCAAGGATGCCAATGTCATGGCTGCTGCAGTGGCTGAAGCAGTTAGAGTAACTATGGGGCATCAAACACTGCCGCCTTTGATTAGTAAACATGGGGCCTACACCCGCTTGCGCCCCTTTTATGAAGTATGGGCTGACCTCGCTCAACTTATGCTACATGACTGGAAAGTGTCAGATCAAGAAACGAGGAGACGAGTGATAGAGGAATTGCTAGGACCCGCACTACAGACGGTACAGTCTCTGCGCACACTGAGTCCTGATCCGACTTCCCAACAAGTGATGGGCGCACTGGAAGGAGCATTTGGCACTACTGAACCCGGGGAAGATTTGATGATGAAGTTCCATGCCACCTCAATGAAGCAGGGAGAGGAATTATTTGAGTTCCTAGTGAGGATTGAACACATTTTGCACCTGGCACATCATAGAGGAGGAGTAGAGACTTCCCAATTGAACCAGTGTCGTTTGAAGCAGATACTTAGAGAAGCCAAAGGCGCTGCCATATCCCTCCTTCAACTGAAGCTACGTGAAAAACTGGATGCACCTCCCTCCTACGAAAATCAGAAGTCATCACTACCCTTTCCAAAGGTGAGGGAGAAGGGAAAGCCCCATTGATATCGTAATCCATGCTCTCTGAGCCACTGGGTCAGGGGTCGGCATTCCCTTCTCCTGTTCAGGGTGAAAGCAGATAGATCTTGGTAAATAGCCACTCTTGCCCCCTCGTTAGTAATCTCTGGGTGTATCCTGGCCTTCTCCAAAACCAGCACCTTGTCTTTGTAATTATGGCACTTAGTAAGGATTAATTGTGCCCCCCCGGGAGGTCCTCCTTCCCTATGCACCCTATCAAAGCTGATGTCCTTTGGCTCCTCACCATTGTAAGGAAGGAATGGTATCAAACAGTCAAGACAGACACAAGTGATCACAGTTAGGGAAGTTTATTGAACTTTAATGGTCTGATTGGACCCCTATCTAATCCTAAATCTAAGGATGGGAGCAAGCTACAACCATCAAATAATAATAACACAGTTCTAGTGGAGTCTCTGTCAAAATAAAAGGGCCTATACTGATAGACCTATTGCCAATCCTTGCTTCTAAATACAAAATGTGTGGGACAACAATGTTGGCAAAAGAAAAGTGTTCAAGAAATTATATGTCAGGATAGTTGAGCAGTTGGCTTACATTCCCCATGTTTTCAGCACAGGACATGGCGGCACGTTTGAACTTCACGCACACTCTGGCTTATTAGCCATGAGGAATCAGTTCAAAGCATAGGTAACAGTGCCTTCTGCCAAAGGCTCTCTCCCAATGACAGTCTCGTATTGCAGAGAGCCTGACATAACAAACAAACGCCAAAGCTCCTTTCTTATCAGGATTTTCACATTCACAGGTTCGCAATTGGTCTCCCACTTTCGGGCTCAGACCCCTTTAGCACAATGTTCACGATTGGTCTCCCTCGTTCGGGCTCGGACCACGGATCTCCCTCGTTCGGTCTCAGACCCCTTTGTATAGAAAAACCGACGACTTTCGATTGTGCAATGGGTTTTGCTTAAACCGTCCCAGGACCACTTCGATTCACACCAATTCGTATTCTTCATCTTTTACTTTTGTTTCTGCCACTTCTTGGCTAAATATCTACAGAGACCTTTGATTGAGCACACGCGCGGTGCCGGACCACTCTGTCACGAATATTGTACCTTCTTTGTTGCAGTTCAAACATCCATCAGTCGTTAGGCTGTCTTCGCTTCATCACATGGGTTCAACAATCTTTATCCTTGCTCTTTGTCTGCAATGTTGCCACTTACAATCTTGACTTCAACACGTACCGGTCTTACATCGGTTTCCCCAATTTACCGGCTGTGTTGATTTTTCTTTGATCTTGGAGCCAAGGACGGTACCACAGTGTCTGCTGCTTCTCTCCTCCTCTATCAGTCGTGCAAGAGGGCCTGTGTGTTTCCGACACACAATACAGGATTCATCACTCTGGTTTCCTGGTTTTATGCTCTTTAATCTGAAGGGGTCTAAAAAGTAACAGCTTTCTGCTCGAAAGGTCAAGGGTATCTCCATCCTTGTGCAACCTTTGTGGATTGCCATCTTTCTTCCCTTGTTCAGCTGCCCTCTCGAAACTGGTGTTCCTTTGTGTGCTTTGCCTTGCTCAGAATGTGCTCTCATGTCCTGCTTTTTATCCATGTGGGGAAGTTTAATGGAAGTCAGGTGTGAATGATTACCATTAATTACCTCACCTTGCCTGACCATAGTAGTGGGACATGTCAGATACACGGCTCAGGTGTCAGTCTGTTTTCTCCCAGAGCGGGCTGTCCATGTGAAAGTGTTCGTGCAGGAAAGGGGGGAGGTAGAGTTTCCATATATCATACTGGCTAGGATGGGGTAAAGGTGTTGCAGGGAAGAGAGGGATGCAGTGTCTCGCCATCAGGTGTCCCACTCCTACTCCCTGGAGACCCCACACCCAGGTTATCCTGCCACACTGGTCCACACCAGGGTCTGAATCCAAAGGCGATGGCCGTGCCCATACCTCCTGAGAGAGAGACCCCCAGGGATTAGCGGGTGAGACAACTTCTGGTTTCTCACATGCCCTTCCCCTATGCGGTGTAGCCGCATCTGTTTCACAGGGAAACCGAGAAAGGAAATCAACATTCCCTTGGTCTTTCCCTTTTCAGTGTTCCACAGTGAAACAGTAGGGTTGCGGGTGTAAGAACCATTGTATGATTCGAGGGTTAGAATCCTTTCTTTGACGTATCCATACCAAAGGAGAATGGTCTGTGACAAGTGTGAACTTCCTTACTAGAATATAGTATCTTAGATGGGTGATTGCCTACTTGATGGCAAGGGCCTCTAATTCCAACACAGAGTAGTTCTTCTTATGTGGGAAGAGTTTTCAACTAGTGAATAGGATAGGGTGTTCTAATCCATCACTAATCTGCGATAAAATTGCTCCTAACCCTCTGAGAGAGGCATCAGTTTGCAACACAAATTTGTTCACAAAGTCTACTAATTTTAGGATTGGGTTCTGACGCAAGGTTAGTTTAAGTTGTTATAATACACGTTGTTCTCCTCACTCCAATGAATCTTCTGGGGGTTTAGCGTTCTTGAATTTGTCTACAAACCTAGCTGTTCTATCTGATATATTTGGGATAAACCTATGGTAATAACCAATCAATCCTAGGAATGCCCTAAACTCTGTCTTGGTCTTAGGCGTGGGGGTATCTAGGACGGCTTTCACTTTTCTCGTTGGGGCTGGACAATGCCATTCCCTACAAAGAAGCTAAGGTATTTCACGCAGAGTGAGCCAGTTTACATTTAGATGGATTGGCAGTCAAGCTGGCTTCTCTGAGGATTCTTATAATAGTATAAAGATGAAAAAGATGGTCTTTCAAGGTCTGACTATAAATGACTATGTCGTCGATAAAGGCCCCACAGAAATCGGCGTAGGGCTGTAATATCCTGTCCATAAGCCGTTGAAAAGTGGCTGGGGCCCGATGTAGGCCCCATGTAGGCCAAAAGGGAGGACCTTGAACTGGATTAGTCCTAGGGGTGTCGAGAAAGCTGTCTTTTCCTTATCAGGTCTGTGTACTGGGACCTGGGAACATCCCTTGGTTACATCTATGGTTGACAGGAATGCGGCACATCGGAGTTTATCTATTGACTCATCGATGCGTGGCATAGGATAGGCATTGAAGGTGGAGATGGGTTTGACCTGTCTGAAGTCTATGCAAAACCTCCAAGAATTATCAGGTTTAGTTACCATTACCAACACAACAGGGGAAGACCATGGGCTTGAAGAGGGCTCGATAACGTTTGCCTTCAGCATTTGTTTTACTTCCTCGACCACTATGTGTTTTAGGGCTTCGGGGAGTCTATAGGGTTCTAAATAGACCACTTTTCCCTTTGGAGTTCTGATATAATGATAAGTGCCATGCACTCTCCCCGGTTTCTCGCAGAATACATCAGGGAATGCCATAACTAGATCATGTAAAACTTCTTGCTTCTGTCTAGATAGTTCTAGGGGAATAAGCTCAGGATGGTCTATCTCCTCCGGTACCAGACAAGACAATATTGAGGTGGAGGCAGCGGAAGGATTTTCTTTCAACTCCTTTAAGAGATTTACGTGGTAAAGGTGAGACTTTTGCTTCCTGTCAGGTTAGGCTATTTTATAGGTACAGGTCCTTGTTTGCTCTTGTACCTCGTATGGCCCATGCCACTTTGAGACAAGTTTATTTTCAAAGGTAGGTAAGAGGACTAATACCTTTTGTCCTACTGAAAAGAATCTTAAATGTACCTTTTTGTCATAGGTGGACTTCTGTAGGGCTTGAGCTTTTTCCATGTGAATGTAGATTAGATTTCGACTGAGTTTCATATGGTCTCGTAATCGGATAGCTGTTTGTGAGAGGGGAATAGGTGCTTCCTCCTTCTCTCCCCACGTCTCCCGTAGCATTTCTAAGCCACCTCTTGCAAAAAAGGTAGCAGGCGCTCCTCTCCAGAAAGAACATGACATGATAACCTGTTCTGAGATGAGAGTTTGCAGCACACGCTTTTTGCTCACTGTACCTTTCACAGATGGGAAATATCCATTTGCATATCAGTCTTTGTCCCGCCCACATGGGCAGTCCAGCACCAAAATTCTATGGCAATTCCTCTCTGAACAAGAGCCATCTCTTGGTTCTCTACCGTAAAGCAGTTCAAAAGGGAGTGAGTAGAGTGTTGTTGGTGTTGCAGGCATTAATTTCTTCCTGGACCGGAGTCTGCTTTCCATGTCAGTTCATAAGGAGGAGGGGCCTACCACTCTTAAGCTGTCTCCAGTAGCGGAACGAGCAGAGTGAGTAGAGTGTTGCTGGTGTTGCAGGCATTAATTTCTCCGTGGACCCGGAGTCTGCTTTTCGTGTCAGTTCCCAAGGAGGAGGAGCCTACCACTCTTAAACTGTATCCAGGAGCTTAGCAAGCGGAGTGAGTAGAGTGTTGCTAGTGTTGCAGGCATTAATTTCTTGGTGGACCCGGAGTCTGCTTTTTCGTGTCAGTTCACAAGGAGGATGAGCCTACCGCTCTTAAGCTGTCTTCAGGAGTGGAGCCAGCGGAGTCAGTAGAGGGTTTCTGGTGTTGGCAGTGTCAGGTGTGCCGGGGACAAAGGTCGATCATTACCCGGTAGCATTGCAGCAGTGCAACTGCTCTCTATATTCAAGCAAGTACCATACTGGAGAAGTGCTTTCCTATACTTAGCATATATTACTATTTTCCCTCTGGCTACGCTTCCCGCTTGCTTTTTTTCTTCATTTTGAGCTTTGTGTTAGAACGAACCTCTGCCAAGCCGAGCCACCACGCTCAACGAATCTCGTATCACCTGATCTTTGAAAGCTGTAAAACTTGCACAAATGCTAAAAACCTCAGCTGAGCAAAAGATTGCTGGCGCTGTATCGCTGTGTACATTGTTGATACAAGACTGTGATCGAACGAGTGATTGTGGAGAAACACCTGTGAACTCGTTCTTGTGAGCGGTCAGCACCAATCTCTCAATAGCATATTGAGTACACATGATGCTGAACTGATTACATTCATGATCTCTTGAATCAATATTCTGCTTAGAGACAATGAAAGAAATCCATGCTGGGGTCACCAAACTAGTGACTGTGGGCTTGAGTGCCTTTGAACTTGCATTTGGTGAAGATAGGACTAACTTTATGACAAGCATATTGGTTTGTGGCAAATTATCAAGTGCGGACTACCAAGCAAGTGAATGCGGGCCAAGAGCCTTTGGACTTGCATTTGGTGAAGTGATGCAACATTTTGTGCACTGTCTATAAATTGGTTGTGCGGTAAAAACATTGTGTGACCCTCCTAGCGTGAACTACCAAGCAATTGACTGGGATCCAAGAGCCTTTGAACTTGTACTTGGGGAAGTGATGCACAAGTTTGTGTGATGACTAAAAGTCAGGGTTGCATTAAATACATTGTGTGACCTGTTAAGTGTGGACTACCAAGCAAGTGATTGTGGGCTCGGAGCCCTTGAATTAGGCTTGGCTGTCTCTATGGTAAACTATATATCTGAAGATAGATTTGCAAGCTAAGGGTGTGGGTGAGGGGTGTTGAGACTGTTACCTAGTATCTAATCACTAACCACTGTTATCAAATAATTAGATGCCACCAAATTGGAAGCGATACGTAGCATAACAAAACAGAACCTAAGCTACAAAAATAGTGTCCAGCGTTACACACCAAACCCTAAAAGTGAAACCATGCCCCCAATTACAAGGAAGCAAACACATCGTGCCCCCTTGGAACTTACAGAGACAACCCCGGAGGCCCCTAAGATTTTTAAGAGGGGCAGACCGAGTAAAGAAGCAGAGAGTCAATTATGCACCTTTGAATATGATGCTAATATGCAATCAAAACTCTGCTGCAAAATTACGGAAAAAGAGCTGGTAGATTCAATTTGTTGTTATCTCAGAACGGCAGAACAATCAATGAGTGACTACACAGACGCACAGGTCATGTGTTCAAATAGCAGTAGAATTACGGATGTTGATATTACATTAGAACAAAGCCAGAGTATCCACACCGCATCGAGACACAAGTCACATGCTTCACCAAATACAACTGGGGGAAAGGACCCTAAGACTTATGACTATTACAAACAAATTGGGACTAGTACTGACATCAGAGGATCCAAACAGTTAAACTCTGACCCATCGGCCTTCCCAGGGGATATCACTGACATAAGTATACTGGAGGGGGCTGGGACAAGTGCTGGGGATTTGATGGGCAATAAAGGCAAGGGTGGCCAGGCCCAACTGATGATAGAGTATGGGGATGCACAGTGGCATTGTTATGACCAACCAGAAGTTGAGTCAATTCAGGAAGAGTCTGGCTTGATGGCAGGCTTGTCTTCACAGTTATTAGAAGCAATGTCCCACAGTGGGACAGAATATGAAACAGACAAGAGGGGCTCTAGAATCCTGCACCATACTCTGAGAGTGGCAGACGAGCACATCAAGCTAACATCACCATCATTTTCATCACTTAACACTGTCCTTAGTGCCTCTGTTTTATTTATACAAAAACAGAAAAGATGAAGTCATTGATCTTGAGTGAATTAAATGTAAACATCGACATACTTTCCAATTTAATGCTAAAACAAACTATGAAGGAAATCAAAATGATGCGCAATAAACAGACGGCCACAGACGATATATCCCCTGAAAAAATTACCAACATATCAAATATTAGTGTGAATCATAAAGATACATGTGAAAATCCATCAAGAAAGAGAAATAATGAGGAACCACAGGTGGGGAACCAAATAGAAGCTGATGGCTCTTGGCGGGGGCGGGAGGGGATATGGGCTGGGAGATATCTAAAAAGGCTCATAAAAAATCATAGAGTGGAAGGAAGAATCAGTTGCGATTAGACTCAAGAAAATATGTAAGAAATGTTATTGTAGACGATAAAACCCATAGTCTGGAGTCTTCACTGGTAGAACTGGGGGAACAAAACAAATAGTGGGCATAGGATAGTGGACAGTGAAACGCAAAGGCATTCAGTGAGACATGCAACAATAGACTTGACAGAAAAATCCCAAAATAAGACTAAGCAGCGATCAAGTAAAAAGATAACAAATATTTGTCACATGTCGTGTCAAACGACACCCAGGAAAGAGGTTGGAGTCCCAGCCAAAAACATCAGTATAAAGGATGTGGATGGGAGTGATGATGCATCAAGAAGGGGCACCTAAGGCCAGACCCTTACAGGGGGCGGTAAAAGACCTTGAAAAAAAGAAAGAGGAGATTGGACGATGGGAGGCACTATTAAAATAAAACACAACTAACATTCAATTGGTGAAGGCTCACATGCATTTGAGAAATAACGAACAGAGGTCTAACTCCAGGGACGACCTAGGAAGGACCTCGGACAAAGAAATGGAAAAATCTAATGATCCACCTATGCAAACACGAGATAAGGAATTAACGGGAGGAGAGTGTGAGAGATTAATGGAACTCTTCAATTTAAAAGATCCCCCATTCAAGGTGTCTACTAAAAAGAATATAAAGATTGTTGGGAGAAATAATAATACGCTTGAAAAATCAGATAAGTGTGCTCGAAGAAAGAATTGGAACTATTCAAGTTATATATGGACCTCAGACCCAATATTAATGTAGACATAATATTGAATTGCAGCAATGTATTAAAAATGGTTCAGGTCTGCCCGGAATTAGAAAGAAGTTCCTCTGAAGATATCAAGTTCGGGAGCTTCCCATTCGAAAAAAGGACAAAGCTTCTAGAGAATCACTTAAAATCGGAGTTTGTGAGAAAAATAATATTGGATGAAAGAGAAGCCCTATTAGAACTGGGCTGCATGGTCTATCAAGAACGAACGGAATGTAAAGATTATCTTAAAAAGTGAGAAAACAGGCAGGAATTAAAAGGCCTTGAGGGCCAGAGCAATAGGAGCAAAGAAGTAGAGGCGCCATCGCACATCAAACTGCTAAAAGATACATTGCAAAATATGTCAATACAAGAGATGCAGGGTAGTTGGGCAGAGGCAGTAGAATCCATAAAAAGTAATTTTATGAAGAAACTGTTTGAAGAAGAAGTCTGACAGAAGAGCTACTAAGGATAGTAGTCTGGAACACAAAAGCTTTTTGAAACACAAAAAGCAAAATGGGATGTTCATCGAAGGGGGACAACATTATTCTACAAGAGACATGGCTTACAAACCATATCTGGATAGATGGAGACCAAATTATGCAGCAATTGACAACTAAATTTGGTGTGGGCAGACCATCAGGAGGTTTGTTGTGTGGTTTTAGAAGTTCCAAATTTCAGTCCATAAAGACCATCTCGAAGACCACCCCTGGTATCCTGGCACTCAGAGTAAATTACAAAATATATAAAAACAATCACCTGAAGATCCTGATTATTGATGTATATTGGAACGAGAGGCAGGTGGGGCTAAATGAATTCATGAAACATATAGAAGATTGTCTTTTGTACTGGAGAATTAGTGTGGAATGGCATGTAATAATGGGAGGCGATTATAACACAAAATACATAGGAGAAGAGGAGGTGGAAATCAAGAATAGCAGTGCGCACGTTATGAAATGGACTCAGCTTCTAGATAATTGGGACTTGTTAGTAGCAAACGGGAATGTGGGGGGCGATTTAACAACAAGGGAAACATGGAAATGATGTAAAGGAACATCCAATACTGACTACTTAATACTATCCTGATTAATCTTTAAGCAATGCATTAGGGTTGAGATCATTACCACACAACTGAGTGATCATAACATACTAGAAGCCACATTTGGTTTATACACTAAATCCCAATGCAGGGAGCAACTCCAGGGGTTGGTGGTGGCAATAGACTCAACAAACGTTGCTGCAACAGGGCAAATTTAACAAAGGAACTGGAGGTCCTTGTTAACAACGGGCAGGAAGAACTTATGCTGGAAAAGTGCATGTGCAAATCTTTGAATGACTTCATATGAGGAGGTGAAAAGTTATAAAAACATGCAAAAAGGCATACTGTGCATGCCCACGTATTTAACGTAGGGATATGGAACAGAAAGAAAAAGCACAAGGCAGACCTAGCATCACTGCAGCAGCAGTCACTTGACAGCAAAACCTATGAAAAAAAGAAAAGCGATCTAGTAAGAAGTTACAAAAATTGGATTTGGAACCAGAAATATCTAATGGTCCAGCAGGATAGTGAAAAAATGCTGACAGCCCTTACGCAAAGTAACACCCAAAACGTTTGGTCCATAATTAACTCAGATAACATAGACTGAACTATACTGCAAAGTAATTCAGTAGTGGAATCTGAATGGCGATTGCATTGGGCTAATATGTGCAACAACTCATCGAGAGCACGTAAGAGAGAAATCCAATATTGCCCTTGGAGCGTTGAATTTGAACAGGTGGAAGTTAGGCAGCTGATTATAGAATCCTCCAACTCTAATGCAGCAGGACTCAATGGACTCACAAATACCATACTCAAGTCAAATCCGGATTTCTGGTTATTGGTTCTGACACATATGTTCAGGGACATTCTCAGATTAGGTCCACACCAAGTTCCAGGAAGGAATCCATAATTGTTCCAATTTTTAAGAAGGGCAATCGGTCCAATCCTAACAACTATCGGCCGATTGCACTGTTAGAATATGATAGTAAAATCTTCTCAGCATTATTATTAGAAAGGCTGGAAACATGGATCAAAGAAAATAACATTCTACCCAGGAACCAATGTGGCTTTAGAAGGGGCAGTCAACGGCCCTTAACAGCCCCATTTTATCCGTCATAAAATATGGAACTGGAAAAAAGGTGAAGTGATTGCCAAACCAAATGTACGTGGCCCTAATAGATTTCTCCAAGGATTTCGATCTAGTTAATCGAGACTTGCTTTGGGGAAAGATAAAAAAATGGGGTATTCCAGCATCTTTGCCGGCTATCCTAGAGTACACATGAGGGCACGTCAGTGAGGGTGCGAATGGACGCTGGGGAATCCCTAACAAGCAGTTTTCAGACATTGAAAGGACTCCGCCAGGGATGCATATTCGCTCCATACTTATACAACTTAAACCTGGTGGAACTACATGACAAATTGGCAAAGGCAGCCTTGATTAGACCCAAAGTGGGTGGGCTCCCCATTAGTTGGCTGTCATATGCGGATGACATAGCTCTAATGGATTGCTCACCCATAGGACTACAGAGGCTATTAGTTGCATTTAGTCAATACACAAAGGCCAATGATCTGATTATTAATCAGAAAACAAGTTGCATCATTATGTTTGGAAACACTAAAAGGAAATTCAGAAAGTATAATTGGCATATCAATGAAACAAGCATTGAGATTAAGGAGACTATGACCTACTTGGGATTCAATTTAAATAGGCTCTCAAGAATATCACTTGTCATTGATAACATTGAAAAGAAAATAGACGAATTGGCCTCTCAAATGAGGAGACTGGAAAGAAAATTATGTAAATTTACAATTAAACCTCTGATTCTTTTCCTTGTTGGTAAAGTTATACCAAAGATATGTATGGGATGGAAATAGAGTTGGCAGCATATAATATTAATATAATATTCCATTGGAGAGATTAGAGGGCAGACTATGGAAGAAGGCGCTGGGATTGCCCTCCTCGCTCCCCACGGCTTTCTTACGCTTCAAACTGGGCCTTCTGTCATTAGAATATTGGTTCAATTGGTGGGTTTTAACAACGGCTAGAAATATCCTGACGCCCATGAGAAATTCCCTATATTAGAATCTCTTAGACTGCCTGATGACAAGATCTTCCCCATTCCTGCACAAGATATTATCCGTGGCTGACAGATTTTTAGATGCAATAGATAAAGATTGCTCAGATTTAAAAGGAAACCCAATGAATGTAAAGAAGATGTTGAAAGAAAAGGATTGGGTTAACACTATCTCATGCACAAGAGGATATAAATTGCACTCTACCTTTTCACCAATCGATAAACCCCTTGCCCATTTACCAAATTATCTTACTCAATTCCCTTGCCCTGTTACAAGAACACATTTTTTAAGATTCAGACTCAATCTCTTATTAACGGGGGAAATTACACAAGCCTGACAAAAACAAAAGGAGGAGGGTGCTGATATTCGCCCTTATTGTAATTCTGCAGGAAAACCAGAAATCCTCCGGCACATATTGGTTGAATGTCCAATGTTGACATTAATGAGAACAACACATCTGGGTCGATTCTTTTGTACCTCAAATAATTTCATAAGTTTGAGCAATCTGTTGAACCTTATGTCTGCGGGGTCTGAAATATTCTTAACACGTTCAATTGTGAAAATGTTGGACGAACTAGGTGTACTTAAAAAACAGACTTCACATGATCATAATTAGAGACGTTCATAATTTTATATGGGCATGAAATTGTGTATATTTTAGAGATGTTCATATTTTTATATGGATATGTGTTGTATTATGAGATGAATTTTATTTGTGCTATGATATGAATATTTGTCTATGTGTGTAAAATCAAATTATGATCAAATTCACAATAACAATATTAATTAAAAACATAATTAAAAAGGAGAGAAGCGAGTGGATGCCTGGGGGGTCATCCTGGCTGCAAATAAGACCCATGAGATGATGCTATCCCAATCCTTTCCATCCTCATCCACCAGTTTTTTCAAAATCATCTTAAGTGCTTTGTTAAATCTTTCTACCAATCCCTCCATTGGGGGTGGTAAACTGAGGTTCTTAAGGTGGGAATATGTAGTAATTCCTTGACTTCACCCATGAGTTTGCTCATAAAATTGGATCCCTGATCCGTTAAAATTCCCTTGGCAAAACCAACCCTAGAAAAGAATTGTTTTGCATGGGGAACACCTCCTGATATCGGGTAGCATAATCAATGATCATGACAATATATTTATTAGCCAGTCTAGAGTTTCCAACGGTCCAACGATATCCATCCCTATTCGGGAGAAAGGGATATCTATGATCGGTAAGGGGTTTAGAGAGGCAGGTAAGGGAATATGTGCACTGGTCTTCTGGCATATTTTACATGTCTGAATGAAGTTCTTTATGTCAGCATGGATTCCTGGCCAGTAGAATTTCCCACTGATGTGAGCTTGGGTTTTAGACTGTCCTAAATTTCCCCCTGTCAAATGAGAATGTGCAATTTCTAGTATGATTTTACGATGGGTTTTGGGGATTACTAATTGAGTTTTACTTAGGTCTTCTCTGGAGGTTTCCATTCTATATAGCAATCCCTGTTCAGGAAGAAAAAGGGGCTCCCCTTTTCTAGTCCTTCTCCCTCAGGAATCACTTGCAAGAAAGCCTCTGTGAGTGCTGGATCATTTCGCTGGGCGAAGACTAGATCGGGAAGGATGTTAGGTTCTTCTTCCCTGTTTGTCTCATTGGTGGGTGGTTCATCAGCCTAGACAAAGCCTAAGCTACCTCTCTCAGTTTCTTCTGGTTCCGTTTCTTCCTTAAAATGGGGAAATAGAGCCCTCTCAAGAACTCCCTGTGCAATTTTGTCCCCACAATATATTTTGAATGGAATTTCGCCATGGTTCTGTAGGAGAACCTTTACGTCTCCCCGGAAGTCGGGATCTATGATGACTGCTACGACATCCAGACCGAACTACCAAGCTAGGCCATATTTTGGGGCCATAACAACCATCAGGGGGTACTAAGACCAAGTCCATGGGAATCATCCCTCTTGTCCCTGGAGGGATAATAGCTTCCCTACTTCTACAAATATCAAAGCCTATGGCGTCTTTCATGGCGGTCGAGGGATTAGAGGCTCTGTGACTATGTTTCTGGAATTTTAGGGTCCCCCAATTTGTCTCAATTGAGTTGCATCCCACTTCTAACACCAGATGTAAGGAAGGCATGGTATCAAACAATGAAGACAGACACAATTGATCACAGTTCATGGGGATTTATTGGACACTTCAATGGGTTGGTTGAATTCCTATCTAATCCTAAATCTAAGGATGGGAGAAAGCTATGACCATCAAATAATAACCATGCAGTCCTAGTGTCTCTGTCAAAATAAAAGGGCCTATGCTAATAAACCTATTGCCAATCTTTAGTTCTAAATGTAGGCAAAAGAAAAGTGTTCAGGAAATTATATGTCAAGATAGTTGAGCAGCTGGCTTCCCTTCCGCACGTTTTCAGCATGGGACAAGGCGGCACGTTTAAGCTCCACACACACTCTGGCATCTTGGCCACGAGGAAACAGTTCAAACGTACAACATCCTTTCATTGCCGGAATTTTCAAAGCCTGCCATTCAACATGCACTAATGTTCACTTAATTTTTAGGGGGGGTGGGAAAGGTCAGATAAGGGTTTGACGGGTTTTGGGGGGTTAGGGAATAGATAAAATAGGTGGCGGAGTAAAAAAATGTAAAATACATTCGATGAACATTTCCAAGTTGAAATGCCAGGCTTTGAAAATGATGACGATGAAATGACATGGAACCCAGTTCAAAGCATAGGTATCAGTGCCCTCTGCCAAAGTCTCTCTCCCAACGACAGTCTCTTATTACAGAGTGCCTGACGTAACAAACAAACACCAAAGTTCCTTTCATATCAGGATTTTCACATTCACAGGTTCGCAATTGGTCTCCCTCGATCGGGCTCGGACCATGATCCCCCTCGTTCGGACTCAGACCCCTTTAGCACAATGTTCATGATTGGTCTCCCTCATTCGGGCTCAGACCACGGGTCTCCCTCATTCGGGCTGAGAACTCTTTAGCACAATGTTCACGATTGGTGTACCTTGTTCGGGCTCAGACCACAGATCTCCTTCGTTCGGGCTCAGACCCCTTTGTATAAAAAAACAAAGACTTTCGATTGTGCACTAGGCTTTGCTTAAACCGTCGCAGGACCACTTTGATTCACACCAATTCTTATTCTTTATCTTTTACTTTTGTTTTTGTCACTTCTTGGCTGTATATTTTACAGAGACTTTCAATTGAGCACACTTGCGGTGCCAGAACACTCTGTCACGAATATTGTATCTTCTTTGCTACAGTTCAAACATCCATCAGCCGTTAGGCTGTCCTTGCATCTTTCTTCACACGCATTCAACAATCTTTATCCATGTTCTTTGTATACAATGTTGCTGCTTTCAACCTTGTCTTTAACACAGACCGGTCATGCATCGGTTTCCCCAACTCACCGGCTGTGGTGATCTTTCTTTGAACTTGAAGCCAAGGATGGTACCACAGCATCTGCTGCTTCTCTTCTACTCGATCAGCCGCGCGGGAGGGCCCCGGGTATCTCCGACACACAATACAGGATTCTTCAGCCTGGATTCCTGGCCTTATGCTCTTTAATCCAAAGGGGTCTAGAAAGTAACAGTTTTCTGCTGGAAAGGTCAAGGGAATCTCCCTCCTTATGCACCCTTCATGGTTTGCCTTCTTTCTTCCCTCCTTCAGCTGCCGTCTCGAAACTGCTGTTACTTTGTGTGCTTTGCCTCGCTCAGAGTGTGCTCTCGTGCTCCACCTTTTATCCATGTGGGGAAGTGTAATGGAAGTCAGGTGTGAATGATTACCATTAATTGCCAGACCTTGCCTGACCATAGTAGTGGGACAGGTCAAGTACACGGCTCAGGTGTGAGAATGTTTCCTCCCAGAGCGGGCTGTCCATGTGAAAGTGTTTGTGCAGGAAAAGGGGTTGGGAGTAGAGGTTCCATATATTCTACTGGGTAGGATGGGGTAAAGGTATTGCAGGGAAGAGAGGGATACCGCTTCTCACCATCAGGTGTCCTACTCCCACTCCCTGAAGTCCCCTCACACAGGTGATCCTCCCGCACTGGTCCACCCCCAGGGGCTGGATCCAAAGGCGATGGCTGTGCCCTGGCCACCTGAGAGAGAGGCCCCCGGGGACTAGCGGGTGAGACACCTTCTGGTTTCTCACACCATCCTTCTTGAAGAGGTCTTGTACTGCTTGTCCTTTAGCTCCCTCATACAGGCTTCCATTCTCATTTCCAGGAGATAAACGGACTGCTGGCATTTGTTAATGCCTCCACCTTCTGCTCCTGCTTTTTCCCTCTGCCCCAAGGGATTGTATGGGGGCCTGAATGTCACTCCTAATGTATCTTTTTTCACCCAACTGAGCATTAAGATCTGTCTTGGTAACCATCTCCTCACCCAGTGGCACTGCCACCAGCTGTCGTTCAGCCACCATCAGACTTTCTGCTCCAAGTGCAGCCCTCCTGATCTTATCCAGTTTCAGCACCATGCTGTCCGGCAACATATGCACCCTGCCTCGAACAGGGCTCATCCTCCACAGCTGACTGCTGTTCCATTGGGTGTATGTGTGTCCTATTCAGAACACTGCAGGGCACCCCTCTCTGTGCAGCACAGACTGTCGCCACCCCCGCAGTCTATGCAGGGGGGGGACTAGTGCACATGATACTGCTTCAACCAGTGAGCCAGTCTCAGTACTGCCAAGAGCCCCCAGCGAGGGCCTGTGATCTCTGCCACTCCCCTTAAAGGATAGTTCCGGGACTTTTTTTTTATTGTCCCTACGGTTCGGCCATGTGTTTTTAAGCATAAATCGGTTGATCGTAGAAAACTTTCCTATGGACCTTACCCGACTTTTCGTCCATTAACGCACTCGAAATCAGCCGCCATTTTCTGATAATCCTATCATTTCCCCCCATCGACCTGGCTCACCTGCTTTTGCGGCACTAAATCAGATCCCCCGCCTCTGAGCCTGACATCAGCAGACGCGTATCACCCATTTCCCAACGCCAAAGCACGTTTCGTGTCAACAATCGCTGCGCCTCAGCTAATGAAGTGTCGCCATGGAAATGGCAGGACGCCTCTTTCCTCAATAAGTATAAACACACCGTTTCACAACACACAGCAGCAGATTTTCGATTCCATTACTCTCTCTGTGTTACTTTGAGTATTCTGTGACTCGTTTCTGTGCTCTGGTCAGCTACCTTCGCCGCTTCTAGGCCTTGTGAACACCTGTACCATCTCTGTAAATTATTTTACTTTCTTTACCACACAATGGCTACAATAATGCCGTATATGTACGAGCCCAAGTACACCGAGGAAGAACTACTGGAAAGGCAAGCACGCGAAAACGATGGGGTTTCGGACGGCAGTTGGGAGGACCAGTCAACGGATGAAGAGCCTGGACCATGTCGCATGGACGGCGTCTCCACCTGGTGCACGTGCAATCGGTGCGAGCTAATGCTAACTGAGGAGGAGAACTGCTGCTGCCGTGAAAATTCCGGGTGCTTGGCCTACATTTCGGAAGGCGAGCCAAGTCCGCAATGCATCACCGAGCTGCCAGAGTTCAGGGAAGCCTGCCTCTCACGGACCGTGTTGAGGATGATGATGGTGCTTATGCACGAACTTCGCGGCACTGTTCGTCCGCGTAATCCGAGTAACGAGTAAGTATACTCTGGTTGTGATGTCAGTGATGCCACTACTATTTCATGGTCGTCTCCCACATATAAAATTACATCTACATATCATTCGAAGGCATGTAAATTGGTTCCATATTGTGCATTTTCTAGATAGAATTTTTTTCAAAGCAGAATGACATTTTTTACCTGAATCGACAGTGATAAGAAAGTTTTGTCATTTTAATACAGTTTGCATCTTTCATTTTCACAGGTGGTACAGGCTGGTGGCCTATCGTTGCTTCACTTGGTGGCTTCACGGGAGGCTCGGACACCGCGTTCGGAGAGTAATACCTGCCTGTGCGGTACTTGCCATTAGACAACATTTCCCCAGCGACAGTGGACAATACCGCAGATTTTCCCTGGATGTGCTGCAACCGGAACTTTACAATGTGTAATGTTTATTATTTATGTTCAATTGAAATTAAGATCTAAAATAAAACCCAACATATATTTTAAAAATGGTTGTTTTGATTTTTTAAATGAATCTAGTGTGTCTCCATTGAATAGTCTTCCTGTGCCTTGTCTTGTCACACCACATGTCTCCGGCCAGCATCCTCCCTCACGCTGGCCGCCCACCTTCAATCCACATAACCGTTGAACCCATATGCAGCAGACATACATATGTTATTTTGCGGGTTGGCATCAAGCCTCCCGGCCTTGCCTCCTCCCCCAAAAATACTTACCACACCACTTTGTTCAAGCGTTGGCAATAAAAGGCCGTTGGATTTTATTGATACAAAACATGGTTATAGGTAAATAATCAATATGGTTGATCATAATAAATCATCCTTTTGGGCACCGGGTACAGAGATGACCCCCTCTGGCCCGTGCCGCCTTGCCACCACAGGCCAGCCTGCTGCTGACTAACTGCCTAGGCATCCAGGGTCTCCAGGGGGAACTGCACCCATATATTCTCCTGGGAGGGTGAGGTATTTATAAACTCACCCCCCTGCCTTCCATGTACTAGATCCTGCAGCCTGTCTCTTACATGCAGTTAGATGGCCTCTCCAAGGTGAGGCCCTGCGGCAAACGAGTCTTGTCTGCACGACCACCGCCCCAATCCACCCCCCGCCCTATCAAAGGCAGTTCGCACCGGGGTACTTGTGCTGGCAAGTGGAGCTGTCAGGGAGCGATAAAGGCCAAGAGGTGCCAAAGACCATGTACACTTCAAAGTGGTCTATAGAGCATGGGTTGTTGTTCCCATGTCTACCTCCAGACCCCGTGTCTCCTGCCAAGCATCCCCCCTCACGCTGGACGGCCCCCTGCAATCCACATAAGTGTGTCCCCATTCACGAGTCTTCCTGTGTCTTGTCTGCACGACCACCGCCCCAATCCACCCCCCGCCCTATCAAAGGCAGTTCGCACCGGGGTACTTGTGCTGGCAAGTGGAGCTGTCAGGGAGCGATAAAGGCCAAGAGGTGCCAAAGACCATGTACACTTCAAAGTGGTCTATAGAGCATGGGTTGTTGTTCCCATGTCTACCTCCAGACCCCGTGTCTCCTGCCAAGCATCCCCCCACGCTGGACGGCCCCCTGCAATCCACATAAGTGTGTCTCCATTCACGAGTCTTCCTGTGTCTTGTCTGCACGACCACCGCCCCAATCCACCCCCCGCCCTAATAAAGGCAGTTCGCACCGGGGTACTTGTGCTGGCAAGTGGAGCTGTCAGGGAGCGATAAAGGCCAAGAGGTGCCAAAGACCATGTACACTTCAAAGTGGTCTATAGAGCATGGGTTGTTGTTCCCATGTCTACCTCCAGACCCCGTGTCTCCTGCCAAGCATCCCCCCTCACGCTGGACGGCCCTCTGCAATCCACATAATGCCACGACATATACACGTCATTCATTCACAAACACACCCCTGTTTCGAATTCTTTATAACCCACTTCATATTTCTAATGAGAACTTCTTTGCGCTTTGCTAGTCAACCCGTGAAGGTGCTGGTTATCTGCTCTTCGTCTCTGTGAACTTCCGTGACCACTTCGAGGAAACTCGTCAGTTTGCAACCTGTGAACTGCTCCCTGTTCTACGACAAGAAACTACTCTGATCCCTGCATCTAACTGTTTGTTCGTCAAGGTAAGGCCATGTACCATAATCATTTTGCGTCCAATGTCTTTTCGTTCAAGACAGTACATGCAAGGAACTAGTCACATGTTCTGAGTTTAGTCAAATTATTTTTCTATTTTTTTAAAGTTATTCAAATACTTATCCGCATGTGAATAACGTGTATAGTTCCAAGAACCAAAACGAACCTTGCATTGAACCTTTTATGTGTCATTTAATTTTTTAACACATTGGTATTCATATAGAATTGTTGATCTTTACTTTTCAGAACTTTCCACAATGCCTGCCTGTTCCATTGGCGGTTGCCCTTCGAAGACCCATAAAAAATCTGAAGGTACTATAATGCATGTTTTCCCTAAGACAATAGATCAGATAAGAGAATGGGTCCGATATTGCGGATATCCACCGTCTGAGCTTGAAAGTAGAGTCCTAGAAGTCTTTGCGGACAAGAGGGGTGATCGATACCGCATCTGCAGCAGGCACTTTAGCTCAGACATGTACTCCACATCATTGCTAATAAAGAAGAACACACCGCGAGCGAAGCGAAAATTGCTCTCAACCGCTATTCCCACTCTATTCGTCCACATCCCTCCACTGGTGAGTCAAGTTTACGTATTTAGCTCTCGGCCTTGCGGTAGTGTGTAGCATTAGCTAACAATAATTTCCCCATTTATGTATCCACTCAATATGAAGGCGGAAGATTCTCCATCCGTGTCGTTATTGCAGTCATCAGCCACTTCAAGCGCCTATCGGGTAACCTTACTTAGCTATTCTGCCACTGACTTGTTTTAGGCATGTAAATCAATAGTTTTAATTTATCGTGTAATTATTTTACCTAATGGTACACCCTTGTACTCGTCCTCTAGTCTTTGTTTTCAGTTATAATTATTGTTATCCAAAATAATGCAAGTACTGTCTTTCAGGGAGATGCTGAGGAGTCCAACGCATTGACGACAACCGTTGATGTCACTCAGATGCTCGAGGTACGTTTCCGGACAGTTCCATCGATGGAGATCATCAGATCTTGCATTCTTGTAGCGTGATTGTTACACACAATGTTTCTTTCGTTTTTAGCCATTGATATGTCCTTCTGTCGTCGCCCTCCTATATGTCTTCTTTTTTCAATATTGTGTTCATTACTAATGAAAGTCCTATGTTTTAGGGAGTCGATGGAGCATTAGTCCAAGAAGAAGGGGGAGCATGCAGTTACGGGTCGGCGCAACAGCTTGCAGAAGTGTGCACCGCAGTTACAGCGTCCCTTGATGTTCTTATGCATTTCGAGGTATGGATACTGACAGTTCGATCAAGCGAAATCATATGACGTGATGACATCCGCTATACTTCCTTCTTTATTAACGCAAGTACTATGTTTCAGGGAGATGACGGAGCTTCTTCTACAAGAACATCACCCCTAGTAGTTGATGCAGATCTCTGGGTGGTGACACTTCCAACGATCGAGCAAATCGAATCATATTTAGATATCCATTATTTATTTTAGACAACTGATCATTTGTGCAGGTCTATTTAGATGAGCCGTTGACGCCTGCACAAAGTTTATGTTCTTTTTAACAAAATAGAAAACCATACTAATGCAATTACTGTGTTTCAGGGAGTTACTGAAGCATCATCTTCAATAATATCATCAATGGAAGTCTATGAGGAGCCCGAGGTATGGATCTTGACAGTTCCATCTAACTAGATCAACAATGCGTGAATAATTGTCGTTTGAATGTTCTACACAAAGCGTTCATTCGTGTTTTGCTATTGAGATGTACGTGGGTATTGGTCCCCAAGTACATTTTGTGTTTTCAATATTATTATACATACTAATGAAAGTTCTATGTTTCAGGGAGTCGATGGAGCGTCAGTGCGTGATGGATGTGCTTATCATGAAAATATAGGCGTTGCAGCGCAAGAGGAAGTGGAAACATGCACACACGAGTCGGAGCAACAGCGTCCTGATGTTGAAGTTCGAGGCAAGAAAGTTTCAAAGAAAAGAAAGCAAAAGAAGGTTAGTGTCCTGGTCACTATATTATGTTGTTTTTCACTGTTAATAGTTCAATACTGTAAGTTGTGTTTAAACTGAACATCCCTTTTCCAATCTGTCCTCTAGTTGCGAGTGGGTGTACGAACTAGATCTACACAGACAGTGAAGCGAACGAGAGATGTTGCTTGTCAAACCTTTTGGCAGGGACTTGAGACTGGAGATGCATCGTGCCAATGGGAAGAATATGAAGTGATTGACAACTGAGCTATACCACCACCAGCCATTGATAGTGAATGTCCTCCTGGTAGTTCGGATGCAGTCGGAGATCAATTCACAGAATCCACACCCGCAAAAACTAAGACCGCGAGAAAGTTGAAGAAATTGTTTTATTCACCCATCGCCGGAGAAGGAACAGATGTTGCAATGGAAGAGAATGAAGTGGACGACAATGAAACACCATCAATATCACTGAACATAGCGGAAGACGATATCAGAGATTCTACCTTTCATGTGAGTGACATGTCCTCAACGTTACAGGCCGAACCAGCTGGGATGCAGAGTGACAGTATAAGGAAAGAGGCCAAATTCATTGTATTTGATAGTTGTTTGATTGATATTATTATTCGGATGAAATGTGGGCATTTGGTTGGTGGGGAAGTATGTGGGGAGCCATTGATTAATGTGACTCGTGCAATTCGAGGCACTAACCTTAAAATACATGCCACCTGTACAAAATATCATCCTTTCTCATGGTCTGCACAACCCATGCTGGGGCAACTGCCAGCAGGCAATCTACTTTGTGCAGCGGCCGCACTTTTTAGTGGTTCAAGTTTTAAAAAGTTAGAGTCTTTCTTTCAGTTTGTGGGAATCCATTTCATTGCGAAAACTCAGTTCTACAAATACCAAACCGATTATCTATTTCCAGCCATTAGCGAAGCTTGGAGAATGGAAAAAATGTCTATTGATAGTACATTCACGGGCAAACGGTTCAGGCTAGCCGGTGATGGACAGTGCGACAGCCCAGGATTTTCAGCCAAGTACTGCACCTACCACTTTCAGGACATGGAAAGTAAGAAAATTGTGAGTTCGGTGGTCGTGCAGGTGTCACAAAGTACATCCTCAGTGGCCATGGAGAAAGTTGGCTTTGTAGCATCATTGCAAGAACTACAATCGCGGGGAATGGTGATCGACCTGATAGCCACGGACAGACACGTTTCAATTGCCAAGACAATGAGAGAAGAGTACAAAAATATAAATCACCAATTTGACGTTTGGCATCTTGCAAAAACAATCAATAAAAAAATGTCGGCTGCAGGTAAAAAAAAAGATATGCAAGGTATTTCACAGTGGTCCAAGTCAATCAGCGACCATCTTTGGTGGAGCTCAAAAACATGTGGAGGGTCGTTGGAAATTCTACTGGAAAAATGGCGGTCAGTAATGCTACACTGTAGCAACGTTCACCGCTGGACCACAAACCAACATTTCCACAATTGTGAACATGGCCATTTGTCCACAGAGGAGGCACGGAAGAAGAAGTGGTTGATTCCTTCATCACCCACTCACAAAGCCATTGAAAAGATTGTATTTGATAAAACTATAACAAGAGATTTGAGGGGACTCACGGAATTCTGCCACACAGGAGATTTGGAGGTGTTTCACAATATGTGCCTAAAGTACAGGCCAAAACGATTGCATTTTGGCATGGAGGGCATGATAAATCGGACTCTTCTAGCGGTCTTGGCACATAACCATAATGTTGGCTGTCAACAAAGTAGGACGACCGGAACTTTAGGGACGCTTCGCTACAATAAGGCCTTCACTAAAAGAAGTAAACAATGGGTGATCAAACCAGTGTTTGAGGATATGCAATATGAGTTTATTGAGAGACTTATTGTTGATGTCCTAGATAGGCACATACATGGAGTTGTGAACGAACCTGTGCAGGGGACAACTGCATTGCCACCCAACATTGCCTCTGTTCCATGTCCACCTAAAGCAGAGCTCATTGAGAAATACACATCACGGTTTAAATGATTGTAATTTGATTGTCTGTTCTCTCGAGTCTCCTCATGTCGGAGGCCCATTGAATATGTGTAGCTATGTATTGTGTAAATAGAAGTGATTGCTCAGTGTACATGCAATGTGTCTCTCCACCCTTGTTCATTTGCGCATTAAATTAAACCAAACAGTAATATAAATCATTTTTCAAAAAATATAGAATGTCTCCGTATTTATGGTTCGCTGGGGCTGCAAATGCACACAGACAAAATGCAAAGATGGAGTGTAAATTTCAAGTCCTGTGAGATGGCCTTACACTGAATGTAGCTAACTAGGAATGTGTGCTCGTTCAAAGTGAAGGTCAGCTGCTTTGATTTTTTGCTCGGGTGCCGGAATGGCCCACGACTCAGTATAAGGTTCTATTGTTATTTGACCTTGACAGGCCGGGACCATCCCGAAAGACTTCTTTTTGGGGGTGTGGGGCAATAACGTAAGAAACGATAATGAATATAATTTCAGAAACGAAAGCCATTTAATGTTCGTTCATTAGAAGAAATAACATCGGCATAGAAGGAGTGGTATTTCGGGGCTGCCCTACGCACAGGCACAATGGAAAATGCAAATATAATGTAAGTAACTCTTTAGATGAGTTTATACCGCAATTTAATTACTATACAGTAGCTTTAAAGACGGGTTAAGTTGTACTTGTTCGTTCTATGTGGCATATTGTTTTGTACCGCCCACTATCTTGAGGTGAACCATCTCCTTTTACGGAAGCACCTCAAAATCTTCCTCTTTGCTTCTGCTTTCTCTCTCCCTCTCCCCTGCTACAACTGGTCCACTGTCTGCGACCTCGGTCCTGGGCCCTTCCACTCTCCACCTGCACTGCCTCCCTGTCATCCCCTGCACTGGGGGACTGTCTCAGTATCCTACAGCCCCCCCTTGACGTATAATACCCAGTTGCACTGTCCTAGCTATGAAATAATTTCCCGACCTAATATATAAAATGAATAATTTTAATAAAGATCTGATGGTGAGACTAATTTCATTTTTTATGTTTTTAAAACAGGTACATCCTTCATTATTGTATGTGTCACGAGTACCAGACACCGGCGGATGGCTTTTACAACCGCCAGTTGCTTCTCCGCGTGAACAACGTTACCACCCTGACCATTTTATGGGACGATCGCCAAGTACAAGTATGCCCTTACGCGGTACTAACGGCTAGATGCAACATACAGACCGTTGGGGTGGCCTAGTGCCTCGTTGTTGGAACAGCCATGCGATTATCAGTGCGACCGAAGAGCTTATTTTATCATAAACCAACACCCTGTGTACTGCACACGAACATCGCTTGCCTCAAGACGAACTATTTTGGATCGAGAGCAAAGAAAAATGCAAATCGCTGAATATTCTCTAAACATTTGATGTCAAATAAATGTACTTTACCAAATTTACAATCTTGCGGTTTGATTTAAAAGTACAGTTTCATATTCCGAATTGTGGCGCGCTGTGTTGTGAGCTGATCTGTGTTGGTTTCCGGGTTCTGTGTGGAGTCGCGTAGAAGACGCAGCACAGTCACGTCATGGATAGAGGCGGGGAATATGAATGTTTTGATAAAGTCTGTTTCAGGGGCGGGGGATTTGATTTAGTGCCGCAAAAGCAGGTGAGCCAGGTCGATGGGGGGAAATGATAGGATTATCAGAAAATGGCGGCTGATTTCGAGTGCGTTAATGGATGAAAAGTCGGGTAAGGTCCATAGGAAAGTTTTCTACGATCAACCGATTTATGCTTAAAAACACATGGTCGAACCATAGGGACAATAAAAAAAAAGTCCCGGAACTATCCTTTAAACAAGCCACTCCACACAGCACAGCGCCTCCTATGAGAGGGCCCACAACCAGACCCCTGTGGTGCCCGTGCACCTGGGGGCTCTGACTCTACCAACACAACCATGACATACCTCAGAGCTCACCAGGCACACACCCTGGGCCTGCCGTGGCTCGCCGTCCGTCCCCGCACATCTCCTTCACTCCATGGCACTACAGCAAATGGCAGCCTCACTGAGGGGACCCCCGTGGAGGGAATCGACTCCCCACTCTTCTTCACTGCCAATGCCGGCAGGCTTTCGCCTCCCAGCAGCTCCCTCAATCTCCTCCAAACAGCAGGGGTCCTATGGCCAATCTGCAGGCCCCACTTCTCTTCACTCTGCCTGCTTGTGAAAGAGGCCACAGGCTCTGCCACCACTGCGGGCATGGACCGCCTGTTCCGCTGATGCACTTCCAGCCACCATGGGAACTTCCCCCACCTCAGGACTACCGCAGGAAGGAGCAACAGTTTTGACTCACTGCTCAGTTTTCCCAAGTTTATGATGTAACATTTAGCAAACCACTGTTTGAACTATCCCTTGTAACAGGGTGGTGAGTACATCGTTTGCCTACTCTATAACTCCTTCTGTAAGTCCTATCACCCTTTTTTCTTTAATATTGTGTTGTAATATTTGGTATCCGCTTGATATCGTCAGGTAACATTTAATAAAGCACTGCTTGAACTGTCCCTTGTATCGGGGTGGTGAGTACATCATTTCATTAAGCTATGACTCATTCTGGAAGTCATCCCATCGTTTTTTCAAGGGGATACCAAATATAACAGATGATTTAGTGTTGTAATATTTGGTATCCCCTTGATTTTGAGGGTTAACATTTAACAAAGCACTGCTTGAACTATCCCTTGTATTGGGCAGTGGAGTAGATCATTTGTGTACACTGTAACTCCTTCTGGAAGTCATCCATCCTTTTTGGGGGGGATACCAAATATAAAAACTGATATAGCATTGTAATATTTGGTATTGCCTTGATTTTGAGGCATATTGCGTAACATAATATAACTTGAATTGACACTGATTTAGGGAGGGGAGTGCTGCATGTCTCTGTATTATATTGTCCTTCTTGGAATCCTTCCATCCATTTTTGTTGGGATACCAACTATAACAGCTAAAATACTGATGTCATATTTGGTATCCCATTGATTTCGAGAGCTCTCCTTTAAATAAAACCCTGCTTTTGCATGCCTTGTATTTGGTAGGTTAGAAGAGTGTGTGCCTGCACTATATTATCCTTCTTGGAGCCCTTCTGTCCTGTTTTCTGGTTAATGCCAACTTGAAAAGCCCATTATGAGCTGTAATATTTAGTATCCCTTTCACTTTGACGGTTAACATTTACGAAAAAACATCATATGCAAGGGGCTGGCAAGGACTTTATTCAGAGGCCAAAACACCCTTCCTGCACCAGCCTAAAGAGGCATACATTAACGGTACCCTGGGAGGTGCCGTTAAACTCCACAGGACACTTTCTCCCATAATGTACATAGCATTTCTCAGATGGCAGCACCACTTTTATAGTTCAATGAAAGTTTAAGAAAACTTTTTTTGAATTAGAAAACTGGCAGTCTTTTGAGAGATGCTCGCTAAGCCACTGGCGCACATGTTTCCACCACAAAGATACATTTTAGCAGCTTTTGCTACTGGAAAGCACAACATTTACCCTCCAATATTTCCACCCATCTCAGAATGATGGTGTTGGAAACTGGAGGCGAGAATGTTGGCTTTCCACGCTGTATTTAGCACAGGCTCTGAATCAGGCCCCATGACTCCTTCTGTAAAATCTCCGATCCTTTTTTCTGGGGATACCAAATATAATAGCTAATACAGCGTTGTAATATTTGGTATCCCCTGATTTTGAGCATCAACATTTAACAAAACACTGCTTGAGTTGTCCCTTGTATCGAGGCGGTGAGTACATCATTTGCCTACAATATGGCTCTCATTACGAGTTTGCTGGTAAGTCGCTGGTACTGCCGGCAGTTTACTGGCACACTGGGCTTACTGTTTCCGCCACCCGATATCCCGGTATTACGGGTTGCCGCAGAATTCTAAGTTCCAATTTCTATGGAGTCCTGTGGGACTCCATGGAAATGGGAACACTGAAGGACCAGCACCGTTAGTAACAGTGCTGGTGCTTCAGTGAAACATCAGCCGGCAGCAGCTTCAACTACTGGTAGGTCAGGCCTCCTGGTAGTTCACTGCCCCTAACGGCAAACTTGTAGTTTGCCAGTCTGGAAAGGGTGCCGATAACCATTGTTACTGCCACTTTTTTCCAGACCGGCAAACTTGTAATGAGGGCCAGAGTTCTTCTTTAGGTCCTCACATCTTTTTCTCTGGGGATACCAAATATAATAGCTGACATAGTCTTGGAATATTTGGTATCTCCTTGGTTTTGAGGGTTAACATTTAACAAAACACTGCTTGAACTATCCCTTGTGTTGGGGAGGGGAGCATATCATTTGTGTATACTGTGACACCTTCTGGAAGTCATCCCAGATGACTTCCAGAAGTCTGGGTATACCAAATATAACAGCTGAAATAGCATTGTAATATTTGGTGTTCCCTTGATTTTAAGGCCAATTGTGTAATAAAATAACACTTGAACTTCCCCTAAATTGGGGGCGGAGTACTGTATGTGCCTGCATTATATTGACCTTCTTGGAGTCCTCCCATCCATTTTTGCTGTGATACCAACTATAATAGCTAATATACTGATGTAATATTTGTTATTCCGTTGATTTCAAGCGCTCTCCTTTAATAAACCACTGCTTATGCATGGTTTGTAGTCCATAGGTTGTCAGAGTATGTGCCTGCACTATATTCTGCTTCTTGGAGCCCTCTCATCGTCCTTTTCTATGTGGATTCTAAATGTAGCAGTTTTTTAAAATTTTTAAATTTTTAATTTGATTTGTTGATACACAACTTTTCAAATATTTACAGAAATACACAATAATACAAAAGCATACACAAAAAGGAAAAAAAAGGGAATAAAATACCAAGGGTACAAAAGATACACAGAATAAAAAGAAACATAGGGTAAAAACAAAGTACTTCACATTTCATGTACCTTCCAGATAATTTTGAACAGAATATCAAGAGATAGAGATACCAAACACACATCACAATCCAATAAGACCCCATACAAAGATTGCGACCGAAACAGCAATTTGAGTCACCTAATGATTGCCGGCTTAGGTATCTCAATTTGAGGCGGCCACAACAGGCAGAACCATTCTTAAATATTGAACAATAGCCATCAGTACTTTTTTTCTTGAGGTCGAAAACATAATTTGCCATTTGCAGTCACTCGAAGTGCGAGTGTGGAAGGTGATAATATTCTGAAAACATCTTTCAAGCACCAACATTAGAGACGTATAGTCTACTAGCAGATGTTGCAGAGTTTCTTTTTGCTGAACGTCAGTGCAATATCTGCAATAGTTTTGTTCCTGATAGATCAGTTTCCGTCTAGATAATACATCTCTCGTACCCCATAGATTAAATCTAAACCTTTGGAATTCGGATCGTATAGCTGGAGAAGGGCATTTCAGCAGGTACTGAGCAATGATACCATAAGGCTTGACTCCAAACACCCAAATATTAAAATCTTTATAGTGCGAGAACTTTGTTAAAGTCTCCGCCCATTAAGCGCAATAGATCTTTACTTTAGCGCTGTCAGGGTTCTGAAGTAACAGCTCTATTGTTACATTTGCATCAATCATATGGCTAAATACACACTTCAGCTATTTCATTGGATATGTATTGCGTGATTTTAACAAGGCAGAGGCCAAAACTTCCAGAATTGTCCCACTATTTATATCCAACAGGCACTTCCATAGCAGGGCACACTGTCTCCACCTTGCATGTGCATACAAAGTCACTAACCCCAACTCGTAACGCACCATTGCGATCGGAGTCGCTTTAGGTAAGCCTAAAATCGCCTTCCAATACTTAGCCTCTAAGGCCTCCCATGGGCAACCTTTGTCTAACACCATGCTCTCAACACCCTACAATAAAATCGGGACGACTTTCATTTTATAATAGTCTACTGCATGTTTCAAAGAGAATTTGCCAAATTTTTTAATGATAATTCTAGACTGTGAGGTCAATTGCTCCTAGGTCACCCTTAGATTGCCCGTTTGACATTTCTATCCCCAAGTATTTGTATTCAGACCCCTTTTCCAACTTGATGTCTTGTATCGACCATGAATGTGTAAGGGGGGGCGCCTTTTGCTTCCCAACTTGGAGAAACAGGCAAAATTACTTGTGATTTACTAACATTAATAACCAATCTGTTTTCACAGGCATATTCCCCTAGCCTTACAAGCAACCGCTGGACACCTTGTGGAGTCTGTGACAATAGGACCAGGTCATCTGCGTATAACAGATACGGGATCTGCCGTGCCCCAAACCTAAGAGGGTCACCATTACAATGTAGAAATTAATTCCCAAGATCTAAAATAAAGAAGTTAAACAAAAACGCGGCCAACGCACAGCCCTGTTTCAAGCCACGTAATGTTTCAATTTCCGGTGACAGCTTCCCGTCTAAACTTATGCGAACCCGCATCGGTGTATTAGAGTGGAACAAGATGATCAGGGACAATAGGGAGGTAGGGCACTCATACTCTTTAAGTTTCTTAAACAGCAGATCGCGATCAACAGAATCAAATGCTGCTTTGAAATCTATAAAGCCCATGTATAGGGGTTGAGATCTCTCCAGCTGCTGTGCCTGGAGCAGATTGAATATCATTATGTTAGGAATTGTTCCTAAGCCCTTTACAAAACCGGATTGTAATGGATCAACCAATTTTTTAGACGTCACCCAAGCTTGTAGTTCTTTCAGAATTAGCCGACAATATAGTTTTCCTGGCACATCGAGCAGCGAGATTGGCCTATAGCTGCTTGGTTCCAGTCTGTCCCCCTTTTTATAAATGGGGATAGTAATCGCTTGCGTCCACGAGCTTGGGAGGCTCTGAGATACATTTATTGCCTTAAAGATTTTATAAAGGAACTGTCGCCCATACTTTGGGGAATTGTTTTAGCTCGAAGTTTGACAGACAATCCGGACCACAAGCTTTTGAGTTAGAGGCAGTAACAATCAGATATATAATGTCGTCCAATTTAAATGTCAAATGAAAGGGCACCAAGGGCCTAGTAACTTTGCTAATGGTCGAAGGGGAGGGGCAGGCATAAAGATGGGAAAAGTAATCAATCCATTTCTGAGTAGACACTACATTCACCTGTAAGCTTATCTGGGAACGTAGCAGTTGATTCAGTGCTGTAGTATTCGGTATCCCTTTGGTTTCGAGGGTTAACTTTTAACACAATGCCAATTTATTTGGACGTGAGCTGTATAAGTGCATAGAGTATATGTCTATACCATATTATCCTTCTTGAAATCCTTCCGTCCTGTTTTGTTTGGGAATGCCAATTTAAAAAGTCCATTATGTGCTGTAATATTTGGTATCCCTTTGATTTCAAGAGGTATGGTTTAACAAAATGCCACTTGAAATGGGCTTGTATTCGGGGTTTGTGTAGCGTATGTGTGGCCGACTCAGAGCTGTAATATTTGGCATCCCATTGATTTCGAGGGTTGGCATTTAACACAATCTTCTTGATCAGGCCTTGTCATGGAGAAATTAGTAGATTATTTACCTTCACTACATTCAGTGTTCCTCATGGAGTTCTCGCATTATTGTATTGTGGGGATGCCAACTTAAAAGCCAATATAGTGGTGTAATATTTAGTATCCTCTTGATGTTGAGGATTTACTTTTAGCAAAATGTTTCATGAAACACAGTTTTATTGGGTAGGGTAGTGGAGTATGTCCCTGCTCAATGTTTTCCTAGTTACTCCTGCCATATCTTTATGTGAAAAATTGTAAATTTAATACCTTAAATGGTACTGTAATATTTTGTATCCTATTGACTTTGTGGGCTAATACTTAACAAAACAGCAGATTAACTGTCTTTGCATTATGTTGGTGGTACAGGATGGGCATAACTATACTTGCCATGCAGTCCTCTTATCCTGCTTATTGTGGGAGTGGGAGCAACTATAATAGCCAATCTAGTGCTGTAGTATTTAGCATTTCAATGGTTTGATAGTTAACATGTAACACTACACTTCTTGAACTGGCCTGTTTGGAAGGGGAGTAGAGCATGTCCCTGTAATATATTCTCCTTGGAGAAGACTTTCCATCAATTATGTATGGATACCAACTATTAAAGCTGATCCAGTGCTGCAATATTTGACATCCTTGATTTTGAGGGTACATATTTAACAACAAGCCACATGAACTGGGCTCGTATTGGGGAGGTGAATGGTGGATGTGTCTGTAGCATAGTCTCCTTCTTGGAGTATTCTTTCTCTTTTGTGGGAATACCAAATCAAATTCTATGTCAAGACTGGAGGCGAGCATTATGCTTCAACTTCAATTTATTACTCTTCAGCAGTTTCAACAAAAAACACACAAGAAAACCTTGAAAATTATCTTCATCAAACTTTTTTTCTTGAAAACTACAAATCCCAATGTCTCTGTAGTCCTGTCCTGCTCAGTCCAGCTATGACACACTTCCTGTTCCTGGACTCCTCCACTTCTTTTACTGCTCTTCAGCAGATAAGTACCATTTTTTCACTTCTCCATGCATTGCAGGGTTAGTGGGTTGGGACACAGAATAAGGGTACAAATAGAGAAAAACAAGTATATCATGTGTATATATAACAGTTACATATGGGCTTATGGTGTTTTACAGCATTTGGAATGTTCGTTGTAATGTTAGCACTGTTTAGACAGATCGCAGTTATCAGCGACCAAAGAACGTAAGCCCTATTAGTGTTACGCAATTGCGTGTCGATTCACCCAAAGCATACAGCTTAGAATTTTAATAGCAGCAAGCTCGGAGGTGGGCAAGCCCCATGCCACATTACCGGCATGCCCGGGGGCTCGCCCAGCCTCGCAGCTGCAATGCAATATGGCCTCCTAGCTCGGGAGGGTGGAGCCAAGCGCGAGTGAAGTGCTCTAGCCCCCTCCTTCGGGGAGGCGGAGCCGGAGCACTTCGTCACACCGAATACCATTTATGCGACGAGTTAGTACTCTGTACAAGGAGAGCAACACAGGGCCCGGCGGTGATCACAATATTAAGGGAATATTTTGGTAGCACACATTACGCTCCAAAGCTATCAAGCACAAGCAGCTGGCAGATCAGATCAGCTGATCTATACGCTCGGAAGAGCGAAGATGCGGCAGATACGACTGCAGGACAGAGAGGAGTCCCCCTCCCTGAGATTGGGCCCCAGGCAGCGTGCTAATGAGGCATACGGCCACAAAAGAGCAATAAGTGACACTGCTGCTAGCCACAATATAAAAAAAAGAGAGATTAACATATATATATTAAGAAAGCTCAGCAAAGCATCGTAATCAGCGCAGCTGTGGCCGTGCAATAGACACCTAAAGCAGGTACCAGGCACACAGCACACGAGATCATGTCTGAATTTGAGTGGAGCAAAGAGGAGCAGCCTCTAGACCTTGCCGCCAGTTTTAAAGAAGTGCTGGGGAGTTTGTTTATAGATGCATTGGTGCAAGTAGTGAAACCCTTACAAGAAAGGCTGGAGACTTTGGAAAGCATACTAAGCCAGCCCCGAGAGAGCACCAGAGACACAGACAGCACGCCCACATGACCCCTGGAAACAGGGCTACAGGGGAGTAAGCAGACCCGCAAGAGGAAAGCCTCTACTGACCCCCGGGTCGAGCTTACGGGGTAGAAGAGAGGACCCCAGAGGCAGTCGACGCCTTTGCCTAGCTGAAAGAAACCCTCATGCAAAGGGCGACAGTGCAAGGCCTCATGACCCCCGTCCCAGGGGAAGATAATATGGGCAAAGAGGACCTAGGCCCGGAAGAGGAGCCAGTACACGAAGGACTATCTTCCCAGGAGGAAGAAGAGAAGGAAGAGGAACATTGGGCAAGACCCAGCGGGGGTAAGAAAGCCTGTAAAGAAAACCATCTGAACAAAGAGCCAGGGGGGATCAGGATATGTTTGATCCATACAGTATCAGGAACCCCAGATCCTCTGATTGGCAGCCCTCCCCCAGAGTGACACAGTAAATGGCCCTGAGACTAAGGAAAGCCCTAGATAAGGAGGTGAGACAATGGCTGCGGGCAGAATGCCCGCGGCCGGACCTCCCAGGAAAGGTGGCAGAGACGCCGGAACTGGACCCGAAGATGTTGACCTTCATTTTGAAGGCCAGCAAGGACCCATGAAAAGGGATAGACAGGTCCTGGAGGAGCTGCCAGGAAAGAGTATGAGACATATCTGGCTCACTAGTGAAAATAATGGACCTGGCGAGAGAGCCAGGGATACTGGAGAAGAAGTTGATCCCGAGGTCCTAGCGACCTGGGCTCAAAGTGCAGTCTACCTGTTAGGCAATGTGAACTGGGCCATCTCATCTGAGAGATGGAGAAGCGTACTGCTAAAAATAGATCCCAAATTAAGCCGCGGAAGCAGCACAGGGTTTACTTTTCGGGGAGACATTCGGCAAGGAGATGGGTCGGTTTGTCAGCACCTATTCTTCGCTGGGAAAAGCACAAGCGTCGATACAAAAACATTTCCTGAGCAGAGTTTTTGCCAGGACTGGCCGCTTTCGGGGTCGAGCAGCCAGTCGTTTTCAAGGAGGAAGAAGGCCCCACAATCCCAGGGCACAATACTGGGAGAATAAACAGCAGGACTCCTTCTGTTCAGCCAGGGGAAGATTCCCAAGAGGACACAGAGGAAGAGGAGCCAGCTGAGGCCAAAGCTTTACCCCAGGTGAGAGTCACGAAATACACACTGGTGGGGGGCAGAACAGTGATTTTCTGGGACAATTGGCGTGCGCTTTCCAGTGATACCACACCATCAGAGGTCTGCAGAGGGAGATCAAAGACTGCTTGAGCAAGCAGACAATATTGCTCAGAGTTCTAGCGAGGATAGTAGGAATGCTAGCAGTCTCCATCCAAGCGATCTTTCCAGGTACCTTACACTATTGTGCGCTACAGAGGCTGAAGATCAGGCATTTGCAACAAGGTCTGAAATACACCAAGCAAATACCCCTAGACCAAGAGTCCATTACAGAACTAGAATGGTGGTTGAAGAATATGGACATCTGGAATGGGCGTGCCATTTTCAGAGATTGACCAGACCTAGTTATAGAATTAGATGCCAGCCAGGCAGATAGGCTGGCGAGCGAGATGTGGCTCTCTAGAAACCGGAGGGAAGTGGAGTAAAGAGGAGCTCCGCTTTCACATAAACTGCTTGGAACTCCTAGCGGGTTCCTTCACAATCAAGGCGTTCACGAAAGAGAGAGTGAGTTCATGTGTCCTACTCAAGATGGACAATATATCAGCGGTCAGATACATAAACCACTTAGGAGGAACAAGATCCAGATTGCTAGAGGAGCTAGCGAAGGATTTTTTCCACTTCTGCCTGCAGTCAGGGACTCCAGTGATGGCCAGTGTCACTAAACTTGGTGGCCGACTGGAACTCGCGATACCTGACAGACTCCAGCGACCGGAGACTGGACACAGCAATGTTTCAGCGCCTGAAACAGTTGTGGTGTCGAGTCCACACAGATCTGTTCTGGTCCCGCCTCAACGTAGAGACACCCAGCTACTTCAGCTGGACACTATATCCAGATGCTCAAGTCACAGATGCATTTCTTCAGAAGTGGACAGGAGAGCTGCACTACGCATTTCCTCCCTTTGTGATGTTGACCAGGACACTAGCGAAGTGTCGGAGGGACAAAGCAGAATTGATTTTGATAGCACCACTGTGGAAGTCGCAAATTTGGCTCCCAACACTGATGGAACTGACTGCAGACATACCTCGAGTTCTCCCAGATGGAGAACGACTTCTCACTGACCCAGTTAGGACGTCTCATCCTCTGAGAGTGAGAGGGACTCTCCCGCTCATGGCGTGCAGGATATCAGGAGATGCTGGGCGCTACCAGGCATTTCGTCTCACGCTGCAGAGCTCATCGCAGAGTCCTAGGCACCCTCCACAAGGAGGAGCTACGACGCGGCTTGGACCAAGTGGTCGGGTTGGTGTAAAGGGAGAAATGTTCATCCCGTTTCGGCCCCTATAGTAGCAATATTTTACTTTCTGGCACATCTTTTGCAAGATGGGAAAGCGTTCCGTACCATTGGTGTGTACAGGTCAGCTATCTCAACGGGACACCTGCCGATTGAAGGAGTCCCAGCAGGAGAACACCCAGCGGTAGCAAGGCTCATAAGAGGGGCGAGATATAAAGCTCTACCGAAGCCAAGATATAATAAAGTATGGGACGTTACAGTGGTGCTGCGCCTACTGGCAAGCTGGCCAGCAGATAGATATCTGTCTCTAATGCAACTGTCAGGCAAGTTAGCGATGCTATTATGTTTAGTATCTTGCAAGCGAGTAGCAGACGTCAAGGCGCTTGAGATGAACAGGAAATCTTTCGTCCCGGAAGGGGTGACCTTCTCAATAGTCAAAAGGACCAAGACAGGGACGACCACGGTACATTATTCTTATTTCCCGATTAACCCCAAATGGTGTGTAGCGAGGTGCATAAAGGAATTCAAAGTAGGACTGCAGAGCACAGAGCAGCCGGTACTACACAGCTATTAATGGCGTGTAGGAAGCCTTCTCAGGCAGTAGCGACAGCCACCATAGCAAGGTGGGTAAGAGAAGTGATGCAGATAGCACGTATTGATTTAGGAATGTATGGGGCAAATTCAATGAGAGGGACGACGGCATGCAGAGCCTTCACAGCAGGAGTGTCTGTGCGGGAGATTATGCAAGCAGCAGATTGGGCTAGCGATAATACATTTAAAGAGTTTTATTTCAAGCCAATTGAAGGTTTGGCCATGACTGTATTGGGAAGCTTTGACCAAGCATAATGCTTGCCTCCAGCCTTGACATAGAACTGCAATATTTGATATCACCTTAGCTTTCAGCAATTTGCAGTGGCCACTCTGGGAGGAGCAACCGGCTTAGGCCACTGGGTCATTGGACGTGGCAACAAGGAGGCTATGGGGCACCAACTTGACCCCTAAATGACCACTGGCCAGGGTATAGCTAAGGGACTACAGGCTCAGATTTGTAAAAACGGACTTCTATTATTTCAGAAGTCTTTTACTCAATCATAACCACTATTTTTAAATCCATCCATGCAATTTCAGAAAGGGATTGGCTTTATTGAAATTAGGTGTAGTCCTTTCGCCATTATAGCAGTGTGGGCCGAACTTCTAGGCCATGTATGTGCTGCTCAGCAAGACAAGCAACCAGCAAATATATTTAGGCCTTGTTGGGCCTCATCAATGAGATTCAGTGAGCAAGGGACTCACATTTGGGCGTTCCCTCTCCCACATAAGGAGAAATATAATGAACAAAAAGTGGTGTATGTAGGGCTTTGAATTAACCATATTAAATGCCATTGCTCTCTGTACGGGACAGAAAATCAGTCTATGTGACAGAAAATCAGTCATATTAAGATTCAGAAGATGAACAGGCAAGGTATTATTATTCTGTTGTCTTGCAAGAACACAGACAGTATTGCATTGTAGCCCCGCGCACCCAACCACTCACTAAAACAATATGTTCCTTGTCTTTTCAGTGAAGTCCATCATCTGTTTCCAGCATTCATCAGACATCACATGACATAGAAGTTCTGGTTTAGACCAGCCCTCACGTCGACTTCCAATCCCATCCTCCTCGTGCAAGGCGCATAGGTCCATCCCCCCCTTATGCACATCTCCCCCAAAAGAAGGTCCTATTGTTGGAGTTGGATAAATCCAGCACAGTCCAATCATGGCTGCTGGTTGTCTTTCACCCAGTGCCCCTGAACGCTGAGCTTAGCACCCCTTATTGTTCATGATACGTTCACAATCTCAAACAAGCATTGTCAAGTGGAAATTGCCGAAGGGCCAATCCTTAACAAAAGATTACTAGGGTTAAAATAAAACACCCCGGCCTGGAATATATGGGTGCAGCAAATGCATCCAAAGAGAAAGTGTTGTGTTTTAACGCTGGAAATCCCTCCGACTGTATTAATTTGCCCTGCCCTCACTCTATTAGATATCTGTGGTGATATCCTATCATTTCACATAGCCTGAAGCAGAGGTTGACAATGCTGACAGTAGCCTTCCATACCATCATATGTAAATTACTCTTGATCATGCCATCAATTGGAGTAATCCGTCCAGAACTGCGAGACTGTAGGTGGTACAAAGTGCAATAACATTTGCGCTGTTTGCTCCTTGTCCAGTCAGCCCCAAGCCATATCTCATACCAAACGTTTTAGTATGGCACTTAATTCATTTTTCTGTTAGAAATCCATGATTCAGAAGTGATGGTCTCATGTGCGAGCTAACAAAAAAACGACCCTGTGTTTACTCTATGAAGATTACTGTTATGTTTGGAACAACACAGTTGTCTATTTAATCATGTATGAATGAGGCATTTTTTGTGTAGTGCATACTTCACTAAACCACTTTTAGTTGATCCCAGTTTTGACAGCCAATGAAAATATGACCCATTTGGGTGACTTGATTTGCCCAAGATTGCATAAAAGCAGGAGGGCTCCTGGGCTTTAACATTAAATTTGTCAGCCCTGTGTCCTCTATTTTAAACCCTGGGTTATAACTCCTCCCTTGCTAACAGAACATCTAGCCCAAGTTTTTTTTCATACGTTTTCAGACATTTCATAAAGTACAGATAATTATAATTTTGTTTAACTGGAGCAAGTTTCTAAGCGTGCGCATAAACCAGGACTGGGTGACCATCTCCTGAATAACCTGGGTATGTTGAGGTGTGGTTAAAAATATATATCTTTTCCACATGTGTTGTGGGGCCAGTGGCGGTCACGTGGCTGTCCTCAGTTCCCATTCGTGTCCATTCAGGAGTGACTTCCCCGGGTCCAGGTCCATTGATGGTACAGTTCAAGGCCGGCAAAGCCACACCTGGCGGGTACCAGGGGCCACATCGGCATAGTCCCTTGATGTTGTGGGCAGGGATCGAGACGCAGATCGTAGGACCGTCCAGGCTGCTCCCTGTAACGTTGACAGAGCACAGGACATCACTCACCCCCCTTTTCGGCGATGTTCCCGTAGTCAGGAGTGTTTCTTTCCTCCAGGGCCACTAGTCGCAGGGGGTAAAGATGGGTTGTAGAGGGAATGTGAGGTATGGGGGTGTTTAGCTTCAAAATCGTCTTTATTTTACCACAAAAAATGCTGACAATTTTTTGATAATTTACGAACTTTCAAACAGGACCTTCATTTATTGCCGAAAATGTCCATAAATACACACAGCTTTCTTTCAACGTCGCTATTTTATTAGAAAATATTCTCTCATTCTTTAAAAACAAGAAACATTGTGGCATAGTGGGGGGGCAGACGGGTTTGCAGGGAATACGAGGTAGGTTTGTTTAGCTTTCAAAATTGCCCTTATTTTACCACAAAAAATGCCCACTGACAATTTTGCATCATTTAACTTGTAGTTATCAAAAAGATTTTTTAAAAAATGCTAATTTTGCACCCTTTCCCTGCACACTGACAAAAACTGCTCATACCTGCGCATAATCCTCCTTATTTTTTTGTAAAAAATGCTCACACCTGCGATCCTTGATTTATCAGCTGTCAATGTGCAGAGAAAGGAAGCTAAATTTGCATTGTTTGCCTATATATTTTACAGCTCAGCTGTGTGATGGTTTGAACATGTTTTCCAATAAAATAAGGACGATTTTGAAAGAAAGTTGTGCAATAAAATAAGAACGGTTTCTGAGAGCTGCTTATTGCACAACTTTCAAAATCTTCCTTATTTATTTAGAAAACATTTTCAAACTTGTATACAGCCTTCAAATATATTGCAAACTGAAAACTGGGAAATGAAGGATCGTAGCTCGGTTAGCAGCTGCTTCAGTCTGTTTCTACGTTCGGCTGCGAGGACAGCCGAAGAACTGGGATTCGTTTCCGGTATGGGATACCAAATATTCCATAACACCGGAGTGTACCAAGTGCCCTGCGTGGAGGAAGGGGAGTAAATGAGAGAGCCGTAGACAAAGAGGATCGTATAGCCTGTTACACGTGGGCATGGCTAGTGTCTGAGGCGTAAAGAGGAACAAACCACAGACGTGGGGGTAAAATCCCGTCATATACCTTGTTGTGTCAGGCACAGAAGGGCAAAATGGGTCTAAGAATACTCATTTGGAAACTGCAATTCCCCTGCACGTATAGAGAATTGTCGGATTTTAACAATGCCCTTCCAAAATCTAGCTGTCATAATGTATTGGAAAATAAATGACAATTTTAATTAATTAGCATGACAGCATTGAGACCTTGTTAGCATGCCAGCATTGAGAGGTTGAAGATTATAGGTATCGCGGTGTGTAACATTCCCATCCATGCTATGTGCCAGCCGTGTTCGATGGTATGTGGTACAACACAGCTCCATAAGGTATCATGTGTCCTGCTAGAACCGTGAGGAACATTGAAAAGCACTGCATACATGCTAACATTTCAACCAATTGTTGGAGGTCGGTCGGGGCCCCCATGCGGTCCCGTAAGCCCCCGCACTGCACAGACACACACACACACGTCTTGGCAGTTCGGGCTCTGCGGTCGCTCTGACGCGTCAGGGAACGCCCTGTTTATTTATGAAGCACGCGGCAGCGTGCAACGTCACGCCGCCGCGTGCGTGTTACATCACGGGGCAGCGCCACACTCCTCCTTTTTCGGGAGAACACAAAAATACTTTTAACACACACTGCAAGCCACACAAACACATAAACTGTTTTACTTAACAACGCAACTTGCCCAAGCTCCTTTATTGTCAACCACCCGGATCCCCTTACTCAGGTTGGTTAACCAACAGTCCCAAAATATAATCGCTGAGGTAAGCGGGTTTCCCTCGCCCAGCCCTCTGGGGTACCTCCCGCTCACCTCCGGCACATGAAGTCTTTCAGCAGGCGTCTCCCGGGCAGGGGACGCAGAGGTGCTGGAGGGACCTCCTCCGTCCTCCGGTATCTCCACCAAGTCCGGTTCCAGCGGCGGTTCAGTTCTTGAGTCACCCAGTTTCTTGAAGAAGCTGACATTCCGGGTGACAGCGGACCTTCCGTCGGATGCTGTTACCATGGATCCCTTTACGGCCACCACATCCAACGGCTCCGGCTCGTAGGGGAGCGACAGCTTTCCGTGGGGGTGTCGATTACGGATGAGGACTTCGTCCCCCGGTTCCAGCCGCTGGGGCCGGAGCCCTCTTCGCAGGTTTTCCTGCTCAATCCTCACCCGCCGGTCTGCCTTGACCTGTTGACTGTCAATCACCCCGGGTTCCTTCTCCCCGACCTCGGGTAATATGCCCCGGGGGCATCGCTTGAACAGGGCCTTTGCCGGAGCGACCCCCGTGGATGCATGAGGGGTGTTGCGGTACACCCTTACAAACTGATACAGGGCTCGCTGTAGTGACTGTCCTTGTCCCTGGGCGATCCTGAAAGTCTTGTTGAGTGTCCGCATCAGTCTCTCAGGATCTCCGTTTGCCCTGGACCACAATGGGGACACCTTTCGGTGCTGGACCCCGCAGCTCTCCATGAGTTCCGCAAAACGCTCACTCTGGAACGGCGATCCGTTGTCTGAGCACAAGGTGTGGGGAAAACCATGAGCTGCGAACACCTTCTCCACAGCCACGACCACATGCTCGAAGGCCACCGATTCGACAAACTCCACCTCCCGATATCGTGAATATTCATCCACGATTGCCAGAAAATGGGTGCCCACAGATGTCGACCCAAAGTCCGCATGGATGACCTCCCACGGCCGCGTGCCCCGGGGCATTGCTTCAATGGCGGGCTCTCGCTGTAATAGAGACGCCGCCTGGCACCATATGCAGGCCGCCACAAAGTCATCGACCCTCCGCTCCATTTCAGGAAACCAAACCTTCAGACGCAGCCTGGCCTTAGTCTTGGCGGCGCCCTGGTGTCCATGGTGAGCCAGAGCGATCACGTCCTTTACCTTGGACTGGGGGACCACGATCCGGTCACCTCGCAGCAGCAGGCCAGACGCCGAGAATGAGAGTTCTTCCTTAACCTTCCACAGCTGCTCGAGTACGGTCTTGGCCTCCTGGGTCCGCCCCGCCAGGGATTCTAGGACAGACTTCCAGGAGCCGTGCCGCATTGGGGTGCTGGAGGATCGTGAAGCACTCGTCCTCGGCAGCTGCCGCCTCCAGCTCTGAGAGAGGCATGGCGTTCGGCGTGGCCGCCTCCACCACCATTCGGACGTGATCGTCGGCTTCCTCCTCGCAGGTGTTATAGTCCTATCCCCCACGCACTCCCGGATGTCGTGAGAGATAGTCCCCTGCGTTGTTGGCCCCTGGCCGATACACCAGTGTCACTCCGTATTCGAGAAGGGCGAGCATCCACCTCTCGATTCTGGCCGGTGGCTTGGAGGATGACCCTGCCAGAATGGGCAGCAGGGGCTTGTGGTCCGTCACCACCGTCACTGGACGCCCCAAGACGTAGAGCCGAAAGTGTCTGCAGCCCCAGAGGACCGCCAGAGCCTCAAGCTCAATCTGCGAGTATCTTTGTTCAGTTTCAGAGAGCGCTTTGCTGTCATAGGCCACTGGCCGGATGCTCCCGTCCTGGTCCACCTGTGTTAAGACGGCCCCTAGACCAAATGGACTGGCGTCCACAACGATCTCCGATGTTAGCGCCGGATCGAAGAACGCCATGGTGTCCTCTGCTGCCAGGGCGCTTTTGATGTCTTCAAAGGCCACCTGCTCAAGCGGGCCCCAGTGCCAGGCTGACTCCTTTTTCGTCAGAGCCCTGAGTGGTTCCGACCTTGAGGCAAGGTTCTGGATGAAGCGCCCACAGTATGTCACCATGCCAAGGAAACTCCTAATGTCAGACGCCGACTCTGGGGGCTGCGCCTTCTTAATGTCCTGGACTTTCCTCGGGTCTGGTGACACACCCCCTTCTTTAAAAACAAATCCGAAGAATTCGATGGAAGGGCGCAGGAACTCACACTTGTCCCTGTGGAGGGTGAGACCTAGTGATTGCAGTCTCTCAAAGGTCTTCCCCAGCTTTCTCAGATGGTCCACCTCGGTCTTCGCGAACACCAGAATATCATCGCTGATATTTAAGACACCCTCCAGATCTGCGAGGGCACCCCGAATAATGTTCTGAAAAACCTCTGCAACCGATGATACTCCGTAGCTGAGTCTCTTTTATCGGTAGAGCCCCCGGTGAGTGGTGAAAGTGGTGATACACCAAGACTCCAGATGGAGAACGGTGATATCCTGCTCAGAGATCTAATTTGGAGAAGAACCGAGCCCCTTGCACTTCCGCAATAATGTCATCGATGGTGGGGGTGAGATGCCGCTCCCTCTTAATGGCCTTGTTGGGGAGTCTCATATCTACACAGATGCGGACAGAGTCAGGTTGCTTGGGCTTCCTAGCCACAACAATAGGTGACACCCAAGGAGTGGGGCCCTCCACCTTTTCAATAATGTCCAAATTCACCAGGTTGTCCAGCTTCTTATCTACCTGCTCCCTGAGATGGAACGGTACCCTCCGGTGTTTCAGGGCAACAGGCTACACAGACTCGTCGATGTGTAACCGCACCGGGTCACCAGTCATCCTTCCAATGCCCTTGAAGAGGGCGGCATATTTATCGAGCAAGTCATTGATGTCTTTGAGATACACCGAGTACGCGAAGCTGACAATTACGAGGGCCCCCCTGCAGCTGCACATCTTTGCAGAGTGTTGTTGCTCACGGGCGCCACGTAGAACCGGGCTTTGATCTGCGAGCCCTCATGCTCCACCTTCGCTACGAAGGCACCGTCCAGTGGTATCGGTTCCAGTCCTCCAAATGCAAATATGCGGGCCCTCGGTGTGAGCAGCTTCGGGGGGGGACTCAAGGGTATCGTAGTGCCCCCTGGCCATCACATTGACCGAGGCTCCCGTGCCCACCAGCACCGGGACCAGCGAATGATTGATCTCAACCACACACCTCGGCTGCCTTCTGTTCTTTCCTTTTAGGACCTCCACACTAGAGACAAAGAAAATGTTCTCTTCATCCTCCTCTGCCTCCTCCTCCTGGGCATCCTCCCCGCCCTGGTCCACCTGGGCCACCTTCGGTGGGCGGTTCTGGCACGGGACCCAAACTCGAGCCTGTCCTCTCGGTACCAACACGGGCAGGGCAGCCCTGCATACTCTCGAAAAATGGTCAGGCAGGCCACACCTACCACATGTCTTTCCAGCTGCCGGACACTCCGTCGGATGAGGGAGGTCGTATCCGCACTTCTGGCACGATTCCCCCGCTCTCCCTGCTCTGTCAGACTTTACTGAGCGGGACCCCGCCTCCATCTTGGTTGCTCCAGCTTCCACCACCTCATGGCAGCGGCCCAGTTCCAGGATGCGGGGCAGAGTGATACCCGGCTCTCTCAGGACCTGCCTCCTGAGTTTGCCTGAGGAGCACACCTGAATTAGCATTGTGCGAATCATGTCCTCCGTGTCTCCCCACGCACAGCCCTGGGAGAGGCGACGCAGGCGTCCATAAAAAGTGTCCAATGTTTCATCGTCCTTTTGCTTGGCCGACAGCATGACAAACCTCTCATAGTCCACGTTGGCAAGGGGCAGGAAGTGGGCCAGGAGTGCCGCCTTGGCTGCGTCATAGCTGCCATCCCCCGCAGGAAGTGACTCAAAAATGTCCTGGACCGACGGCCCAGCGGAGTACAGCATCGTAGCCACCCTGCTGTCATCATCCGTCACCTGGGCGGCCCGGAAGTACAAGTCGAGACGACCAACCCACCTCCTCCACCTAGGCCCCATGCTGGACGGCGGGGCCGATGCATCAAATTCTGGGATGGGCTGCAGGGCTGGATGGGCTCGCGCTAGGGCCATGATAGGAGGTCCTGGCTGGGCAACTGGCTGCACTACCGGTGGCCCCTGAGGCGCAGGAGCTTGACCGCCTACTTGGGGTTGAGGGGGTAGCTGTGGAGCGGCCACTGGCTGTAGAGCTGGAATCACTGGAGCCTGAGGAGCTTGTTGTTGACCTCCTGCTTGGCCGCTGTCCTGGGGAAGTGGTGCGGCTGCAGGGTGCCCACCGTCTTGCCCACCAGCGCCACTCATGGGCCTGAGCGCACAGGCACCCCACACTAGGACCTGGGGGCCGCAACTCAGTCACCCACCACCACCACAAACCTGGATACCCCTTCCACAGGCGCAGCGACATTCCAACCTGGGGAGGGGATGGTGGAATCTTGCCTTCGGCTTTGACGAATTAGAAAGAAGATGACTGCCCACTTGAGGATCCGCCACTGCAGTACTCCGCCCTGATGATGAAGAGGACGAAGAAGAGGCCACAGCAGCCTGATGATGAAGAGGATGAAGAAGCACAGTGCCCCTCCACTGCAGCAACACCAGTGGTGTAAAAGTTCCAAAAATTGGCTGAAGAACAGAAGAAGAAAAAAAGAAGAAAAAAAGAAATCTGGGCTAGGCAGGCCCTGCCATTTTAGCCCTTCTCCTTGCTCTCACTCGAAGTAGGAGGCCCAAATGTGAAGTAAAAATCAAAAATTGTATGTGCAGGTTAGACTGCCTGCAAGCAGTGTGTCCAAAAATTAGACCTGGATCACCTTCCCCATCCAAACCGGAGCTTGGAAAAGTTCCACGGTCGTGTTGACAAAATGGCCGCCAGCCCCGTGTGCGATCCGCAGCCACGGCGTGAAACGAAATGTCATCCGTTCCGTTTCCATGTAGAAAAATTATGACATTGATCACCACCGGGCATCCGCATCTACTCGTCGCCACTGTTGGGGGTCGGTCGGGGCCCCCATGCGGTCCCGTAAACCCCCACACTGCACAGACACACACACACACGTCTTGGCAGTTCGGGCTTCCCGGTCGCTCTGATGCGACCGGGAACGCCCTGTTTATTTATGCAGCATGCGGCGGCGAGCAACGTCACGCCACCGCGTGCGTGTTACATCACAGGGCAGCGCCACATCCATCTGTGTGGGAGATTACGTCCGAAAAATCAGGAAACAAAGATTTTCCCATAGTATTGGGCAAAGATTTATTTAAGGTGGGAGAACGTGAAAAATACCAATATTTTCCACGAAAAAATCCAGGAGTCTCCCACCTAAATCGGGAGTCTTGGCATGTATGAGGCAGACCTATGGAAGGATTGAAACACGAGAGACGGTCACACGAAAGTCTGAGAAGATAATACTCGTCCTCCGAGGAGAGGAATGAAAGAAAGGGGTCCCATGACGTGCCACACAAGGAATCGAATGCATGAAGCAGACAGTTCGGATCATATGTATGTTGGGCACGGTTTCGGGGTGTATCTGAGGAGCAAATGTGTGAGCACACTATCAGACTGTGCCCAGAAATTCCTTCATACCCCATGTGCTTTTGTTAAACTAGGGACACTGCCCACCAATGAAAATTATCACAGGGATCAAAATTGAGATTTAATGAGCAGGCGCTAAAAGCAGCTCCTGGTTATTGAGCATTAGCTGGCAGGCTGGAGCTACGTCTGGAGAACCAGAAGTTAGTACATAGTGCGTCACAAATCCAACTTGCACATGAGATACAAATGCTAAATGCTTGTCCATGATATTTGTTGCATTCTGCTTTAAATGTCCCTTAGATGTGTCCTTTATTCACCTTTTCCAATATATAGACTTCATATCACATATGTTTGTATGGCACCAGTTGGCTGGGGAGCCAAAAGTAGCTCCTGGTAACTCTTGGTTTCAAGCTAACCAGGCTCTCATAAGCTAGAAGCAGGAGCTGAATAGCTCCCAGTAATTTCGAACCCTGTTATCACCATGGCTGTCTTCCTCATCCCAGTAACAGCAAAGTGAGGAGCAAACCCCTGCACAGGAATATTTACAAAGCATTGGATCATATTATTGGAGCCCCACTATGTAAGGTAGGAGCTCACCCACTCATCTTCCTGTCCTTTTTTCCTCTTTCTCAAGGAACATTGTTAGATCCCTGCCGGGCTCGGTTGCTACGGATCCACATTAGAAACACCTTCCCTGCAGGCTCGTGAGGGTCTGTGGTGGTGACCAGCATCTGGAGAGTCCCTGCAGCTCTGCTGGACTTGATCATAGGCTGAGGATATTTACAGGAGGGGAAGGGTGCCAGGCCAAGTCGGGGCATCCTCACCCTTATACATTGACCTTTGCTTCTCAAGGATAGAGTTCTACTCTGGTTAGCAGTGATCCATGCAAACCGTAATGATTTATCAAATCATGTATATATCTTGTACCAATATGGTCTTTAAACTCTTAAATCTGCATGTTTGAAAAACACATTGTTAAATTTATTACACAAAGCTAGGCTTTGTGAAGATTTAACGCTAGAACAATACACATAAGCAGCCAGCACGTGTTTTGACTTCTAGAAGGTCCTCATCAGGACTGTTAACATATTACAACAGATTGTAATTTATAAAACACCATAGGTTGTTACAAAAAACGTACAGGTACCCCATTACATAATCACCAAAGCACAATCCAATCATTGGAATTGACAGTAATATCAACATATTTAGATACATTAATGTACACCCATTGCATATACACACATAATCGTATTGCTAGCCACATCAAATAAGGCATATTCAATGTTCAACAGTTAATGAAACCCAAAGAACAGATGGGAGAGGAAACCAGATAGGGGAAAGGGACAGGGAATGAGAAGACAAGAAAAGGAAAAACCCCTAAAAGAATCTGTTAACGTCATGCTCATATTTATCATATTATTATTTTTGTAGACTCGTAGCCTCATGAATGTGAGTTTAGTAGTGCCAAATCAACCCAACACCAGTCTTGCCTGATAGAACTGTTAAATGCAATTGAACTTTAGTTAGTTCATTCAATAGTGCATCAGGACCTTATATCCCAGTATCACTCAAAATGTATTATATATGTATATCAGCGTGCTGTGAACCTCACTAATACTTGTGCACATGCACTCTTGACCTATATGTTCCTGAGGTTACTCTCTATACCCAGTTAAAGTGTCATAGATGTTAGTTATAGACTATGGTGCTTTTTATTCCCTAATGGGACAACCCCCTATTCTCCTTAAATGCATTGCTTAAGCTCATTCCTTCAAACTGTCAATCTGTAGCTAAAACTTAAACTTATTGTGATAACGGTCCATAATCACCAAATCAGAGAAGATTGGTTTCTTTGCTTCGTTCTTGTGGTGACGTCCACAACCAAATGCTCCAGATCAGGTCTGCAGTCAAACTTGAGAGAAAGATAAAAAGGCAGCTCTCTCTCAGGAAAAACACTAGTGATGAAGGGTGCTTAACATACTCAATTGGTTCAACAGGGATATTTATATCCTGTTGATCTAGCATACCTGTTAAAAGTATGTCGCCACTTGGCAGCGTCAGTAGTTTCCAGGAATTCTATAGAACGTGAAATCCTCTCCAGCAAGAGAGCTTGTCTTTCTTGGGTTGTCTACTGTAAAGATTTTTTTTTTAAATCGAATGTGTGCTATAGAATAATTTTCTAAAATTACCAAATCCAAATGATTATTCATCGCATTCTAAAACCCTTACCTGATATTTGCCAATTAGAAGTTACAGGGATACAGTTTGTCTTTAAGTATTATGGCCAATCTTCCTAGTGGAGAACTCGCCGGATCAAAAATCCCACTGTAAAGGGGGTAATAGTTTAGAGGGGAAATACTAAGAAGATTAAGGGTTCTTTGGTAAAAGGTGGTACCCAGTTAAAAATGTAATCTGGCAAACTCACAATTAAAGTGTGTTTCTTAGGCACAGTCTGCAATCAGAAATGCAGTGATAGCGCGGCGTGCCCTTCACAACTGCCAGTTTGTTTGCAAAGCCTAGTTAAGGCTAAGTGACATCGCACTTTGAATATGTGACATCACGTATATTAGCATAAGTAAATACTGGTGCTATCGGGCGCAAGCCTTCAAACCATGACCTATTTGCCAGTTAGCTATATCTAAAGGTAAAAGAAGGACTTTCAAGAGAAATTCTTCCAAAGTCTGACCCAAAGTTTTTATGCACAATATAAAAAAGAAATGAGGTCACTAAATTATTTTGTCTGTCACTATATCTAAAGGTAACTCTTATGTTAGACATCTCTTACCTAGTTCATAGGAAAACCCAAACTATGTAAAAACGGCTCTACTACAAATCATATTCTATCTTTTAAACGTAACAAAGCCTTGATTAAACCTAAAAGGTGAAACAAAATACTGGTGCCAAAAAGGGCTATATGTCTAACATCATGATGTATTTAAGGTGCGTTGTTCTCTCATCCATCTCTATGGATTGAGAAAGAACACATAATCACACTAACACTAGCTTTTAACTTGAAACAGTCATTTCCTAGCACTCAGATGTCTCTTTCTTATTACTACTTGTATTTTCAAAGTGTCTGTTTGATAGAATCACTTCCCTTAAGGGGTGCAGTTTCCAATTATGAAATGGGTAACCAAAATAACCTACTTCCTTATGATAGTAGGCTCCCTTGCTGTCATGGCCTATTTGTTAAGTTGTGCTAAATTGTAATTACCAATTCATGATAGATATGGGTTTCCCATTAAGACCCTTAAACTCCAACATCCCAAATTAGTACCTACTGTATTTACAGTATGCGTTTCAAGAATACCCATAAAAATTGATCCAAGTTCTAATAAAAAATACTGAGTTAGTAAGCTGAAGGGTGCGGGACTGTGTTAACACTACTACTCTGTTCCCTTTCTTCATGATTATTGTCAAAACATTTAAGGCTTATTACTATCTACTGTGTGTGTCATTCAACATTGAATCCGCAATATTGTGGTCCTGTTTCCTCGACCAGTGTATGGTACATTGCACCGCCACTAATGGAAACAATATCAGAAAAACATTCCCATTTTGTAGTCTGATTTCAGCCCCCATTGGACCGTACGGAATTGACAAATAATTCTGGCTTCAGCTTGTCTGAAGGTCTTTTCTCTATCACCCTCTCTTACTCTACATGGTATATGTTTCTATCCTACAAAAACAAATGTTTTTGCTTAGCCAATGAACAGAGAACGGAAATCTGGCATCATCATGCCCCAAATTACTCAGGTGTTCTCTTATCCTTACCCAGAGTTCCCGTATGGTGCTTTCAATTTAAGTGAGTACGCAGATACGAATTAGTCCATAGACAATGAATTTGGATCTGCAGTTAATGAATTCTCTAATGCTGTGTGGTTTGTCAACATTAATATGAACCATTTTGATCTCTTTTGCAAATTTGCACATTCTACATGTGCCACATTACAAAAATCCCTTTGAATCTCTGTTCAACCACATTCTCTGTACATTTGCTGCTTTCATGTATAGACTTAATACAGTTTTAGTGTTGGTGCGGTGCAGTAGCACCGTTTGGGCGTTTCTATGCGCAGAATGGAATTTCCATAGCAAATAATCTTGGACCCAAATAACCAGACAGTCTCAAAGAATATGGCAAAATACTATTTTATTATCAGCTCGATAAAGTAAGGACATTTTTTATTTAAAATGTTTAATTACTCTCAGGTTAAAATACAACCTTTTACCAAATTCCATTCATCCACTTTAATACATAATTTAAAAAGTAAAAAGAAAAACACAGAAGAATTCATCTCTTCCTTCCTCCCTCCTTTCTCCTGTACCACTCCCTCCTCCTCCACTTTTTCCTCCATAATATTCACCACCGGACACACCGGCTTTACTTCCAGTTACATTTCTTTAGGGGCCTTCAATCGGTTATCATGAAAACAGAGGCACTCTGCATATCTAACAATTACATTTGTTGCAAAAGAGTAAAGGCTTCTCTTGTGTAGTTTTGAAGGGCCAGGGTTATGGATAGGCTCTCCCCAAAACTAGACGGTCCCACCATTAGTCTGCTGACAAAGATGGAAGGGCAAGAGTATAGGAAGCCAGCCATTTTGTCCTCCGTTCCGTTATGGCGCGGCACATGAGGGTCAGGTGCTGTAAAGTTTAATTTGTAAAGTACACAGTCTATGTACGGTCCGTCTTTCCACTATTTTTGGTGCACCATCTGCTCGTGATTTTTCTAGTTGGTAGGGCATTTAAGCGAAATCACAGAAATTGATTGCGAAGGTAGCTACTCGGAAATCTGACCAAATATTTTGGCAAGGAGTTAAGGGACCGTACTTCCAAGAACGGCCTACCATATACTTTACACGTTGATCTCTCCTCCAGTGTTTGCATCCAATCTCTCTCCCATAGCTTTTTCTTGACTTTGCAGGGGTTTGTTATAAGCTGATCTACAGTGGCTTCCAGGCTCCTTAGGATCTCCTTGCAAATGTCCACCCATTCTCTCAATACGCCCTCAGATCCTTCCAGGATGGCCTTTTGTACCAACTCAAAACCTCTCGGGGGTGATGGTGTTATACATTTCTGGAAAAGAGATTTCCACACCACCATAGAATAGAGGGAATTTAAGCCTAATTCCATTCTAACTGCTTGGATTGGCATTCCCTGTGGCAAATTCAGCACCTTTTTCCAGAATAGAACCTCCAGTAAGGAAACCTGGCGAACAGCGAATCGTAGTCCACACACTCTCAACTACATTTCAGGTACATAAAGACTTTATACCTCGATGTGCATCATCTAAGATGTCATCTGACGTGGCAAATAATAAAACCTATCGGATGGAGGGAACATATCTACTTGTAGGTTCTATAAGTGTTAGTAACACAATTGGCTGCCACTCATCTGACAGGCATGCCTTAAACTTCCCTCTAACTACGTATGATACAGATTATAGCAGCATAACAACAGCGAATTGACCCTTTCAACATTGTATACTCATCATTGCATAGGTTGTCATGATAGGTTGGCATCCTCTGCCAACCTTGGATACTCTGCTCATTAGCAGCACGTAAGCAAAACAAAACCCAGGTGCTGGGCACAATGTCAGGCTACTGCCCAGTTAGTCTACCATCTCTCATCAGCCACGCCATCATCCAAGGCTTCTCCTATGTACTTGATCTTACTGGATGTTCTCTTCTCTGTAACTTTAAGGGATGTTAAGGTACATTGGTATCTTCGTCCGGGCTTATGAATAGGCCTTGTTTTCTGGTCTTGTACCACTTGTGAAGAGACCATGATTTTGTCAATTTCCCCCTCTATTTAGTGCTATTTGATTCAATTATGCCAGGTGTCATTACCCTCTTCGGCCTCTGTACACTTGGTTTCTCCGTTCTACATATGCTTTTCTGCATCTTTAATTGTCAATACTTGGCATTCACAAATGTGCATGCATTTACTTAATCTAAGAGAAATATGCCCTGCATTCATTGCTTATCCTTGTTGCCTCCCTTTGTACCTTTCAGTTACTTCTTGCTATGGCATCCTTGATCTCTGGCCAACAGCTATTGTTTGTTAATGCACACATTTGTATTTCCAGTGTCTGTCAGCTCGGCAGTCCTGGTCTCTCTCTCCATCAAGCTATTTTCTTACTATTATTTAGAGTCGGCGTCCATCTTTTTAACATGGCCACTTTACCCATGTTATATTATCTACTCAATCAAGCTTCTATGTGACTCATCTACCTTGCGTTTCTGCGTACATATATTCACTACTCATCTGGTTACTTATCTTCTTTGTATAAATTATTTTTTCTCACTTAAATGTATGTTACTTTGCTTCTTGAGTTATATCTTCTTTCTTTAAGTATTCTTATATCGTTTCAGTGTGTCATTGTATCTTCTTCTTATGTCACTTTGCAGCTGTCAGATTTTCTTTACAGCTCTTCGATTTCCAGTGGTGTCTGCAAATCTCCTGCTACTACTTCAGTTTGGGGGTACAATCGGTACGGTTGTCTGAGTGCATAACGTCACTCGTACACTCGATGTGGTATTAAAGTGGCGCACACGTCTGCTCCTCTATAGTGCCCTTGTATACACAAACTGGAACCCTCCTTTTTGTATTCCCATAATTCCTCATCTCAAGTTGACATTTGCCAGTGCTTTATTAAGATTCTGTGTACACGATGGATTTCTGTAGAGTATTGAGTAATCATTCTTACTTCCTTGTTGGTTGTCACTTCTCTGCTTTTCGGGCTCAATAAGTCCTTCTTCTGGGTGTTTAGTCCTCTCTTTCGTGCGTTGTCAACAACTTCCGTGTAGTATCCTCTTTTTCCAAGTTACAGTAACGCTATTGGTGTTGGCGGTATCCTGGTGGATTTACCGCTGTGATACCGCCAACGCTGTGATGAGGCCCATTGTCATTGTACACATAACTGTCCACAAAAAATCCCATAAAGAGATTTGCTAGGAAGGGTGCATAGTTGGCCCCCATCCCCACCCCCCTGGTCTGTCAATAGATGTTATTATCAAATAGGAAAACGTTGTTGGTCATGGTGAAATTTTGCATTTCCTTTAACATGATAGATGCATCAAACAGGAAGCTGATCTTTTGCCAAATATAGCAATGTTCTCCAATGCTAGGTAATGCCTGATCGATGTGTACAATGCCTTCACATCTGTAGAAGAAGCATGGTATTACGCAGATAAGAAGGTATTTTCACAACTTCTGCTTGTAAGATGGTATCTATGTACCGGTAGAATTCTTCAGTAACCCATCCCATGCTGCTAACTATGGGTCTTTCCTCAAATGTTTATGCACTTTAGGAGGCAAGAAGTAGATGGTAGGTAACCTTGGATGTTTGGTTGTTAAGAATGCTTGTTCGTCATCTGTAAATATTCCTCTACATCCCCATTTTGTCACAATTACATACGCTAGTGCATTGATTTGCTTACTGGGGTTATTTGGTAATTTTTCATAACACCCCGGTTCTTGGAGATGAGTCTTTGCGATACGGATGTAATCTAGCCTGTCCATCACTACAATATTCCCTCTCTTATCAGCTTGTTTGATAATGATTGTTTCATCCTTACTCAGTGCTTCCAATGATTTCCTCTCACTCTGTGTCATGTTGTCACTTCCCTTCCCTCTTGTGTGATTGCCAATCACACAATGTATGTCTCTTGTCACAGCTTTGTGAAAAAGATCTATGACGTTTTCAGGTCTCAAAGCAGAGAGAAATTTAGATTTGTCTCTTAAGTTCACTTTCACTGAGGCTTTTGGGGTTGATGTTTAATTCCCTAAAAATGTCCAATTCTTCATTGTCATCTTGCTCTCCTAATGACATTAATACTCCAGTATAGCCGATATCTTGTACCGCCACCTCACTATCAATTCCAACAAGCTCTTTCGGTGGTCTCCAGGATTGTTTCACATGTACACACTTTAACTTGAGCTTCCTCCCAAATTTAAATAGGTCAATTTGTATATCTATACAATTGGTTGTTGCCACAGGGGCAAATTACATCCCTTTGTTAAAGGTTGATATTTCAGTAGCTGAAAGTGCTTTCTTAGATAGATTCATAACTAACATGTTCACTGTCTCGGTCTCTGTTTCTTCTGGGACCAAGACCCGGCGATCCTTCTCCTGGGAGCTGTCACTTCTGACTCCTCCCCCTCCTCATATTCCTCTGGTCCCTCTCCTGGTTCTTGGTTGGTTGTGATATTTGTGACTGTGGATCCTGAAAGTGGACGTGTTTTGTGTGCACGTTGAAGTTGCCTTTTCTAATCCTCTTTATTTGTTCTAAAAAACAAATTCTTCCTGAGGTCCTTGTTACCTGTATTTGGGTTTACTACCCCAGTATCTGGTTCACTTTCCCATATCCGAACTATCTGGGGATGATTGAGAAGTGTTCTCTCTAGATCGCACTTTAGAGTCATCGTCATATTTTCCCAGAAAACTATACACCCGATCCTCACGATAATCTCTATCGTCCCTAAACAATATTCTTGATTTTCTCAGCTTGACCACATCTTGGTGGATTTTCAATACTCATACATCTTTTTATAGTTTTTATCAATAACCGTGGGCACAGCCTTCATTTGTTCTATTTCAGTTTTCAAGGTCTCTATAGATGTTACTGTTCTCTTGTGTTCCCTATTCACATGTTCAATCAAGAGCTGCAACATGACCTTAGAGATTTGATTCAGATTTGATTCCAATTTGTTTGCTAAATCGGAATCTTCTGAGTTACAAAAGTCTGAAAAATAAAAATCTTAGACCCCTAGGGATTTTGTCCTGTTCAATATATTGTTTTAAGGTCGTTAGCCCCCAAAATGTATTATTTTCCTTTTTGCATAATCTGTTAAGACACACACATTTTTGTCTTAATGTCTCCATAGAGTTGCTTGCACTCCTAAAAGCATTAGATGTTTGCTTAGCCAATGTACAGAGAATGGAAATCTGGCATCATCATGCCCCAAATTACTCGGGTGTTCTCTTATCCTTACCCGGAGTTCCCAGATGGTGCTTCCAATGGAAGTGAGTCTGCAGATACAAAGTATCCCATAGAGAATGAATTTGGATCTGCAGTTAATGCTTTCTCTAATGCTGTGTGGTTTGTCAACATCAATGTGGACCATTATGGTTTCTTTTGCAAATTTGCACATGCTACATGTGCTGTATTTAAAAAATCCATTCAAATCTCTGTTGAACCACGTTTTCTGTACATTTTGCTGCTTTGATGTATGATGGACTTAATACAGTTTTCAGTGTTGCTGCTCTTGTATACACAAACGTGGGACCGTCCATGGTGTATTCCCATAAATCCTCATCTAAAGTAAAAATGTGCCAGTGGTTTTTGAAGATTCTGTGTAGAAGATGGCTCTCCTTAGAGTATTGAGTAATCATTCTTGCGGCCGTGTTGGTTGTCACTTCCTGGCGTTTCGGTTTCAATAAGTCCTTCCTTTGAGTGTTCAGTCCTCTCTTTCATGCGTTGTCCACAACTTCCGTGTAGTATCCTCTTTGTCTGAATCTTTTCAAAATGTCCTCACTTTCTATCTGGTAGTCTGAGTTGGTGGTGCAATTTCTTCTCGCTCTGATGAATTCCCCTGTCCGAATATTCTTGATGACACTGGCCTTGTGACAGGTTGCAGCTTGAAGTATCAAGTTATCCTCTGTTGGTTTTCTAAATGTCTTGTCATGATTCTTTGACCACTTATATACCTATAAACTTATAATGTTGTAATATTTTAACAGCCCTGATGAGGACCTTGTAGAGGTCAAAACAAGTGTCGGCTGGCTATGTGTATTGTTCTGACATTAAATCTTCAAAAAGCCTAGAGGCTGTGGGAGATAAATTTAACAAGGTGTTTTTCAAATATGCAGAGTTAAGAGTTTAAAGACCATGAGGGTAATTCATAGAATTTCGCAGAAAAGTGTTGCAAGCGGCTGGCGCAGAGTGTCCGCGTGTGATTGACTGCGCCAGGCACGTGCGCTAAAACCGATTTCCGCGCACAGCGTATTCATGGATTTCAGGCTTCCAAACCAGCCGTGGCGCAGAGAATCGCAGCGACCCTGCAGCAGCGCCAGTAACGCCCCCAAGAACGCCCTCGCGCAAGGAAAAGCCATCAAAATCGCTAAATCATCGCAAAGGGCTGCGCGAACCCTGGACCCTGGACAGCAACCCTGGACAGCAAACGCCAAGCGGGGAAAGTGTATTTCAGGGGTGCGCGGGAAGTTGCATACGCGATTGCAGCAGGGTACGTGTATTTCAGGGTTGCGCGGCAAGTTCCACACGCGATTTCAGCAAGGTATGTGTATTTCAGGGGTGCTTGGCAAGTTCCACACGCGATTTCAGCAACGTATGTGTATTTCAGGGGTGCGCGGCAAGTTCCACACGCAATTTCAGCAAGGTATGTGTATTTCAGGGGTGCGCAGGAAGTTGCACACGCGATTGTCCCAGTGCGAGCAGGGTATGTGTATTTCAGGGGTGCGTGGGAAGTTCCACACGCGATAGTCCCAGTGCGAGCAGGGTACGTGTATTTCAGGGGTGCGCAGGAAGTTGCACACGCGATTGTCCCAGTGCGAGCAGGGTACGTGTATTTCAGGGGTGCGCAGGAAGTTCCACATGCGATTGGCCCAGTGCGTGCAGGGTACGTGTATTTCAGGGGTGCGCGGGACGTTACACACGCGATTGGCCCAGTGCGAGCAGGGTACGTGTATTTCAGGGGTGCGCGGGAAGTTACACACGCGATAGTCCCAGTGCGAGAAGGGTACGTGTATTTCAGGGGTGCGCGGGAAGTTGCACACGCGATTGTCCCAGTGCGAGCAGGGTACGTGTATTTCAGGGGTGCGCAGGAAGTTGCACACGCGATTGTCCCAGTGCGAGCAGGGTACGTGTATTTCAGGGGTGCGCGGGAAGTTACACACGCGATTGGGCCAGTGCGAGCAGGGTACATGTATTTCAGGGGTGCGCGGGAAGTTGCACACGCGATACCATCAGGGAATGTGTATTTCAGGGGTTCTGGGGAGTACTACACGTGAATTGGCCGCGTGGGTCCTCCCAGGTGTACGCTCCACAACCTCCACGGCCCCTGCAGGCAGCCCACACCACGGGGGACTACCCTGCACCCCTGCCCATGTCCCGCAGGCAGCCCAATCACCATGGGCATGCCCCCCAGCCAACCCACATGTCACCTTGCACTACTGATCAACAATGCATGTCTCCCACCATCCCCACCCCCCAGCAGTGCAGGGGCAGCCTCCACCAGGCCCCCACTCATGTCCCCCTGCACCCCCACCCCCCAGCAGTGCAGGGGCAGCCTCCACCAGGCCCCCACTCATGTCCCCCTGCACCCCCACCCCCCAGCAGTGCAGGGGCAGCCTCCACCAGGCCCCCACTCATGTCTCCCACCACCCCCACCCCCCATCCACCAGGGGCAGCCTCCAGCAGGCCCCCACTCATGTCCCCCTGCACCCCCACCCCCCAGCCACCAGGGGCAGCCTCCAGCAGGCCCCCACTCATGTCTCCCACCACCCCCACCCCCCTGCCACCATGGGCAGCCTCCACCAGGGGCCCACTCATGTCGCCCTGCGCCCCCACCCCCCAGCCACCAGGGGCAGCCTCCACCAGGCCCCCACTCATGTCTCCCACCACCCCCACCCCCCAGCCACCAGGGGCATCCTCCACCAGGCCCCAATCATGTCTCCCACCACCACCACCCCCCAGCATCCAGAGTCACCCTCCACCAGGCCCCCACTCATGTCTCCCACCACCCCCACCCCCCTGCCACCATGGGCAGCCTCCAGCAGGCTCCCACTCATGTCCCCCTGCACCCCCACCCCCCAGCAGTGCAGGGGCAGCCTCCACCAGGCCCCCACTCATGTCCCCCTGCACCCCCACCCCCCGACAGTGCAGGGGCAGCCTCCACCAGGCCCCCACTCATGTCCCCCTGCACCCCCACCCCCCAGCAGTGCAGGGGCAGCCTCCACCAGGCCCCCACTCATGTCCCCCTGCACCCCCACCCCCCAGCAGTGCAGGGGCATCCTCCACCAGGCCCCCACTCATGTCCCCCTGCACCCCCACCCCCCAGCAGTGCAGGGGCAGCCTCCACCAGGCCCCCACTCATGTCCCCCTGCACCCCCACCCCCCAGCAGTGCAGGGGCATCCTCCACCAGGCCCCCACTCATGTCTCCCACCACCTCCACCCCCAGCCACCAGGGGCAGCCTCCATCAGGCCCCCACTCATGTCCCCCTGCACCCCCACCCCCCAGCAGTGCAGGGGCAGCCTCCACCAGGCCCCCACTCATGTCCCCCTGCACCCCCACCCCCCAGCCACCAGGGGCAGCCTCCACCAGGCCCCCACTCATGTCTCCCACCACCCCCATCCCCCAGCCACCAGGGGCATCCTCCACCAGGCCCCCAACCATGTCTCCCACCACCCCCACCCCCCAGCAGTGCAGGGTCACCCTCCACCAGGCCCCCACTCATGTCTCCCACCACCCCCACTCCCCTGCCACCATGGGCATCCTCCACCAGGACCCCACTCATGTCTCCCACCACCCCCACCCCCCAGCAGTGCAGGGGCAGCCTCCACCAGGCCCCCACTCATGTCCCCCTGCACCTCCACCCCCCAGCATCCAGGGTCACCCTACACCAGGCCCCCACTCATGTCTCCCACCACCCCCACCCCCCGGCAGTGCAGGGGCAGCCTCCACCAGGCCCCCACTCATGTCCCCCTGCACCCCCACCCCCCAGCAGTGCAGGGGCAGCCTCCACCAGGCCCCCACTCATGTCTCCCACCACCCCCACCCCCCTGCCACCATGGGCAGCCTCCACCAGGCCCCCACTCATGTCCCCCTGCACCCCCACCCCCCAGCAGTGCAGGGGCATCCTCCACCAGGCCCCCACTCATGTCTCCCACCACCCCCACCCCCCAGCCTCCAGGGGCAGCCTCCACCAGGCCCCCACTCATGTCCCCCTGCACCCCCACCCCCCAGCAGTGCAGGGGCAGCCTCCACCAGGCCCCCACTCATGTCCCCCTGCACCCCCACCCCCAGCAGTGCAGGGGCAGCCTCCACCAGGCCCCCACACATGTCCAACTCATGTCTCCCTGCACCCCCACCCCCCTGCCACCAGGGGCAGCCCCCACCAGGTCCTCACAATCCCCAATCATGTGCGTAATGGTCAGCCTCCACAGCCAAAAAGCCCTACCAAGTAACCCATTCACCTACATGGAAATGGAAATCACATGTTACACCCCCAATGTTCATGAAGCTAATGAAGCCATGTCCGTCACACACAAATGTTGCAATTGAATGGGAAAACACACAACATGACATGCATGAAACCAATGAGTTGATACCACACAGTGAAGTATGCAAACAAAATTGTATTGAAAAAAATAAAGAATGCTAAAGAAAGAAAACAAACTACAATGTGAATGAGAAAAAATAAGCTCCATGTCCGTATGAAAAAAAAAAACTTGAAATCCAAATAGAAACATTTTTTGTCCAAAGTCAAATGTAAAAAAATCTCCATGCAATAAAGAACTATGTACAAAAATAACAAGGGTCCATGAGCCCAACTGAACAAAGGAAACCTACTAAAAAACCTACCTAAAAATCAACTATATACAAAAAGTGGAGCAGTGTCCGTCGACTCCAAATCATAATACGAAAGAAAGGAAACCTAAAACTAAAGAACTATATACAAAGGCGGCGGGCTAGTCCAGCGGCTCACTCCGTGGTGTCCCGGGCCAGGGCATCATCGAACTCCTGTTCGATGTCCCGGAGGCGGTCCAGTTCCATGGCCCGAGGGTCCGCAGGGACGACGCTGTGTCCTCCTCCAACCCCCTGCGGATTGCCTCGAGGCACTCGGCCCGCCTCAGGGCCCTCCGCATGGAGTTCTCCGCCCTGACCATTGTGAGCCGCGCCTCTTCCGCCCCCCGCCGCTCCGCACCTATGGCGTGGCCCAACCGCTGCCACACGGAAGACACTCTCTGTCCTGGGTCCCCCTGCCCTCCGGCCGATGCCTGCCCCTCCGATGTCGAAAGCCCCGAGCCTTCATGTCTCCCACCATGTTGCTGCTGCTGCTGCTCTGCCTCTGCCCGTGCACTGCCTCCTGCTGCCTGCACATCCTCCGCCGGCTGGGGTGCACTTGTTGATGTGGCCACCCCTGCTGGACCTCCGACTCCTGACTGTGGCAGGGATGCCTCCTCCACCAGCTTGGCCGCACCTTCAGAGGCAGCTCCACAGGGCACCCAGGTGACTGATGGGTGGGAAGATGGCACAGAGGATGACTGGCACGTAGGGGGTCCAGTTGAGGAGGGGGTCGGAGCAAGCCCCATCAGACAGCGGAATCCGGCCTGGGTGACCTGTCCCAGCAGGCTGACGTGGTCAACGAGCCATTCGAGATGACGTGCAGTCTCTCCATGAAAAGACTGCAGGTCACCTCGCATGGCCCGTTGACGCAACGCCACACCAGCCAGGACAGGCTCAACCCGGATCTGGATGGCCACGTCCACAGGCAGAGGAAGGCCAGTTGACGTCAGCTCATCCCCTGCCTGAAAACGGGTCTGGACGTAGGCATCCCTGCTGGTGCAAGATGATGCAGGGACAGGATCGGGGACAGGATTGCACACAGGCACCTCCGCGGCCGCCTGTGCTGCCTCCTGTCCCTGGTCCTGCACTGCACCACTAGCACCAGTGGGATCCCCACCTCCAGACCCTGTCTCTGGTGCTTGCGCGGCCCCCTCCTCCACCAAACCCCCCACCAACCTGGATGACTCCGTGCCATCTTCCCCCGTTGGGCCCTGTGGGGTCCCAGCTGCCCCTTCTGCTGCCGAGGAGTCCAACTGCAACCTCTGCCTCTTGGACCTCCCCCCGGCAGCTGCGGCCTGGGACGCGGCACCGGACTCCTCACTCCCCGACGAGATGACAACACGGGAGGGGAGCCGGGCCTTGCGTCTCCGGCTGGCGGTCGGATCCCCGCCGCTGTGCTCCACAGCACCTTCTCCGCCCTCTTCATCAGTTGACGCTGCAGACAGGGAGAAACAAAACACAGGCATCAGGGCACTGTACAATGGACACATACACGCATGACAGTTGCACAGGAGTGGCATTGGCAAACCTCAGACATGTCATCACAATCCCCAACACACATGTCATTGCAACTGGCACACATGAGCCATACCACAGCCATATCGCAACTGCCACCACCATCCCTACACATACAACAGCATCAGCAGCCAAAGGGGAGCCAGACATCACATGCAACACAGGAAGTGCACCACACATGTACACACACCACCACACTTGCATGCATGTCTACACCTCTGCCAAGTGTCGCACTGTTCAGACGGGCATCCATGTCACATCTGCCAATCAGGCTTCCACATACCGCTGTCACATGCATCCATGTTGCATCACTTTTGCACCCTTGTCAAATACACACACATGTACACAGTGCTCATACATGCAGCCGAAAACAACATACATGCCTGACATCACGGACATGTCTACTTACATACACATTCATCCAAACATGTGTGCACGCACAACTGCATTTGCCATGCAAGCCCACACACACAAGCACCATCCATGTCTCACACATTACAGCCCTCGCATGTGTCAGCCCCACGGCCCTGTACACCCCCACCCATACTCGACCCCATACAAACAGATGTGCAACCGGCACAATGGCGAATGATCACCACACGCACTGCTCACAATCAGGATGCATGTACACTCACCGCTCGACTCCAGACGGGTCTGCTTCTCTAGGACCTGGACGTGGAGCGCTGGGGATATGCGTTCCAGGACCCCCATCTGTTCTTCCGACAAGTGGCCCCGGCGCCCCTTGGCATCCGCTGCCTTCAAGAGGCGCCGGGCCTTGTTCAGGGTCCTGGACCTGAAGTCCTCCCAGCGCTTCCTGACATGTTGTAAGTCCCGGACTGCCACCCCCTCCGCGTTGATGGCAGTCACGATGTCAGTCCAGATCCGAGTCCGTCCTTCCTTGTCGGCGCGGGAACTTCCGAAGAGGGCATCATACTGCCCCAGGACTTGCTCCACCAGGACACCAACTTCGGTGGCACTGAAGCTGGTGCCCCTCTGCCTCTCTGGCCGGGGGTTGTCAGTGGTCACAGATGGTGTTTGCCCCGACATGACAACCCCAGAGGCAGGAGTGGGTGGGCAACTGGGTCCTGGGGCTGGGCTGTGGAGCGATGGAATTCCAGTCGGGAGTCTTCGGTTCCAGCAGGGGTGGTCACAGCAACAGCACCCCTGGCTGATGTGCAGGCAGCAAATGGCAGTGCACGTGGGCAGCAGGCAGTCAGGCAGCAGCAGATGGCAGGTGGGAGCGTGCTCGGGGCTCTGGGGGGCAGTAGTTCGGCCTTCTGGGCAGGAGCGTGGTCTTCCGTGTGCTTACGCGTGGCCAGCTTGGTACGGAGTGATTTGGCACGTGAAAATCCTGCACGTCAGCGTGAAAACCGAGGAAAGGCCCTTAGCGCGTAAGCACGTCAGCACGCATACGCGAATCTATTGGACCAAAGGCCCTCAGCGCGTAAGCGCGTCTGTGACGTGACCCGCACGGGTGTTTCCCACACAGCACGTGATGACAGAGCACACGTGGAAAGACTGCACGTCAGAGTCTCATCGCGTGTAATTGGACAGCACGTCAGAGTCTCATCGCGTGTAATTGGACAAAATTGCGCGTACACGCGATTGGCCTATGTACGTGTATATCAGGTGTGCGCGGACACTTACACACGCAAGTACGTCAGCGCACCTGTATCCCGGTGTGCGGGCAATTTCCACACGCTATTGGACTGTGCACTGGATTTCAGGGGTGCGCGGGTCACACGCTCGCCTACAACACGCGCAACGCATTAATTTGCGCGCTAACAAAATAACTAGCTCAGACCCAGGATGAAAATACCGTTCCTAGCAGCAGTGGCCGTGGCCTACCAAAGGAGGAGGAGGAGGATAGTCAGGGCCAGAATATTCACACCCAGAACCAGCCTTTTCCGGATGCCTGATGACCAGGTGCATGGGAGGTACAGGTTTCCACCACACATCATACCGGACCTGGTGAGTGAGTGGGAGGACGACCTCACATCACCCACCCTGTGCTCCCAAGCACTCAGCCCCCTGGAGAAGGTCCTCAATGTACTGCACTTCTTAGCCACTGGATCATTTCAGCGGACAAGTGCCATTGTGGGTGGTGTATCACAGGCCACCCAGTCACGCTGCCTACACCAGGTCTTGAACATCATCACTGCACGCCCATCAGTCTGCAGGCACATATACCTGCCCAGAACCCCTGCAGAAAGGCATGCTGCCGCCCTGGATTTTTACGCTGTGGCACGATTCCCCAAAGTGCTAGGTGCCATCGACTGCACCCATGTGGCTCTACGTCCCCCCAGGGCATCTGAGCACATCTATAGGAACCGCAAGCACTGGCATTCCATCAACGTGCAGGTAGTATGTAATGCCAAGGGAATCATCACCTCAGTATATGCCAACTATCCCGGGTCAACCCACGACAGCTTCATTTACCGAATGTCCACCCTAAGCCGGGACCTAGAAGCTGGCCGGCATGGCGATACATGGCTGCTTGGTGAGTATGAATGCCACTGCACATGCATGCATGTCAGATACTGAGCAAGGTCACAACCCCACCAATGATACCAATCACCACCTCCACAGGGGACAGTGCCTACCCTCTCAGCCCCCACATGATGACGCCAATTCGGAACCCCACCACGCCACCCCAGGTAAGATATAACGCTGCCCACATTACAACCCGGGGCATAGTGGAGCGTACATTCGGAGTGCTGAAGTCACGCTTTCGCTCCCTTGACCGTTCTGGCGGGCAGCTGTTGTACGCTCCCCCAGTAGTGTGCAGGATCATAGTGGCAGCATGTGTCCTGCACAACGTTGCAACACGCCGGGGCCTGGCCGTGGACATGGTGGTGCCCCCCCATCCCCAACCACATGCACAGCCGCTGCGCATGGGAGGTGAAAGGGCACGGGGGGAGGCAGCCCGTACACAGCTAGTGGCTAATTACTTCACATAGAAATCACACCCCTGTGGAGTGCACACTGCCCTAGCACATTCCATCTGACAATCAATGATGACTCAACCTGACACTGATCCTGAATGTCTGGAGAAATAACCGTGAAAACCATATCAGCCTGAGATTGTTCACCTGGAAGTGTCACAATGTGTGCATCCCTACCCACACTGACACCACCAATGCAGTTTTGTGAAGTTACACATTCAAGCAGCTCAAATTAATACCCACTTGCAAAATGCAACAAGAGGACAGTGCCATGTCAGCCAACCCAACCCCAGCACCGCCACACGACACACCGTGCCATGTCATGCTATTTGCAGGTAAAGAAAGTAATCCCCACAACATGACACTACTGTCACAATGTACAGTGTCCCTATTAGAAACTTGCAACACGTGAAATGCTCACAGTAATGGCGGACCAACAACAAACTTGAGCACGTACTACCATTAACTTGACATCACTAATGTTTAATATTAGTAGTCTCACCACCTGGAAATGCCTGCACTCCCACCACTACCAACTGTGCAGTGTTGGCGCCTGTAGAGTTGTAGGTGCACTGCTGCCAACATGACCACATCTCCAGACTAGAGGTCCTTGTGTAGACATGAGGAAGGGACCTGCAAATTGGGAGGTAGACACAGAAGATGAGTTACACATCAATGCAACATGCAGTGTACAACACAACAGCAATATGCACTAGGAATGTATACACAGTATTGACTACAGACTGCCCACACAGCTCATGGGAGTCCAATGTCACTGTGTAATTCACTGTCACTTGGGCACACCCTTTGCAAGCCCATGGAAACGGGAAGCAGGAGGGGTGTGTGTGACTCAAACCCAAGCATCTGAACCAAATACATTACAAGCCTGCATGTGCCCAGCCACAATGCAGCGTATGCCCACAGGAACCACGGAAGCCAACAAATCGTCCCAAAAAAATTGGGAATAAAAGAAATAAAAATAAAAACAAAAATAAAAATAAAAAAAAAATAAAAATGGCAATTGAAGGGCCCGGGGGGGTTGGGGAGGCCACCCAGGAGGTCCGAGGACAGGATGCACACCCGAAGCCACCTGCGTGGATCCTGGGAAAAAAAAACACCTCCATGGGCTCATGGCCCACACGGCTACCCTATTGTGGGAGTATCACTGCTGTCGCTATTATCACCCTGTGCAGCTGCATCGGGAGGTGGTTGCACTATGGGAGGCAGCCCACGCAAGGCCCTAGTCTGCTCCTCCATGGCTGCAAGCATGCGGGTGTGGTAGGTCTGGTTCTGGAGGATGAGTGTGCGGAGGTCCCCATGCAACAACTCACGGGATGCCCGGACCTCCGCCCTCGTTGCCTGCATCTCAGCTGAGAGCGTACGGGTGAGACGCTCCAGCTGCTGTTCTGTCCTTTGGTGTGTAGAAGCCTCAAGCTCAACAAGAGTTGTCCTGAGGTGAAGGAGCTCCTGCCTCAGGGCTTCCCTGTGGCCCTGGGACTCAATGGAGATGGCCTCCTGCAGAGTCGCCAGTGCCGCCCGCCTGTCCCTGTTGGACCCCAACATGTCCTCCCTGTGTGACTGGCAGATGGAGTCGGTTGCCTGCTCTAGTCGCTCCATCAGCCTTTCAGGGGGGACAATGGAAGTGGCCACCCTATCCATGGCCTGAGCCATCATCTCGGATGATGCTGCCTGTTGGGTTGCCATACCGTAAATGGATTGCTCCCATGCAGTATTGCCAGGTGGCGTACGGCCACCACGTCGGCGGGCACCACACCTGTCTGGGGCAAGGCGAACTGCGCCTTGCTGTGCCGGCACTGCCTGAGGCTGCAGGACTGCATTCCCCCTCTGATCTGCTGGCCCAGGAACAGGATCAGATGTCACGGAGTGTGACCCTGCATCCGTAACCACCAAAGGCGTAGCTGCCAACACTGACATCCCCATTGAGGGTTCTGACCCTGGTGCAGGTGGGTGAAACAGAACAGAATCCCTCCCTGGAACACTCACCTGCGACGGCACGTAGGTCTCATCCGAATCAACACCTGAGTACAGCTCGGGGGAGGTGCAGCCAGAGACACCCCTTGAGAGCACGACCTGCAGCACTTGTGGGTTCTCACCCACCACCACACCACGTCCCTCACTGGTGGTTGGTCGGCCCTCGGACCCCTCCTGGGTCTGCACCATCTCCACAACCCCAGCAGTATCAGGTGCGTCTTCCCCTGCAAAGACATAAAAACAAAGAAATGGAAACAGGCATTAGCACCATGGCACACAATGAGGGCTGAGAAGCAAGAGAACCAGTACTTGTTTGACACATGTCCCACATGACTAAAACCCTCCCATGCATGCACCCTCACTGCGTATGAAGGGCAGGCAAATGGCACACACTGATGACACCAAGATTGAAGATGAACACATTTTCTGCATGCTGCCTGGCAGTGGCATCACACATTGGCCTGTGATTGGCAGGTGAAACACACATGCCATCACACAGATGGCATGTACCATTGCTATTGAGCGAAGATGGAGAGGAGGGCAGCACCTATTCATTCTGTCCAGTTCCCGCATGTAATAGCTTTTCTAATTCAAACAGGTCAGATTCTTCACCTGGAGCTGCCAGTCCGAAATGGTCCAATTGCACAGGGACATGTTTGAACAAATGATATCCAGGTAACAAAGTCACTCCACTTTACCATAGCCATGTCAGACATGTGACTAGAGGACTGCGACATGCCTAGTAAAAGTGGTGGAATGTAAAAAATCTGACTAAATGAACAGTGGAAAATTTTGCAACAATGTTGTGGCAAGGTGACACTTCAAGGGCAACTGGCGTGCAGTTGGGCTAGATGTCTACTGTTGGCAGAAGGGATACAGCCATGGGCAAATGCAGCTGCGCAGGATGTATTGCATGAAGCACATGGCTGACCCATACGACTCAGGCGCACACACTCTCACCTGGCACACAAACAGAAGCCCTCACACACACCATGCACATGGATGACACACACATGCATGTGCACTCACCGGACAATGCCTCGTAATCAGCCAAATCTCCCACGCCTTGGATCTGTTCCTCCGTGACGTAGGTCCCAGCGACTGACTCATGTGGAGTGAGTTCCATGTCTACTACTGGAGACCCACCTCCAGTCACTAGAGTTGCGGCATGACTTGAGGCCAGCTTACTCTTTGCCCTGCGCTTTAGGTCATTCCAGCGCTTATAGCAATCATTGGCTGTGCGCCTCACGATTCCAAGGGCACTTACGATGTCCGCAACGGTCTGCCAGTGTGCCTGGCGTTGTGCAGGTGTGGTCTTGGATCCTGCAACAATGACCATCTCGTTGTCATGTGCGGACACATACTCGACAAGTGCATTCAGTTCGTCATCCGTGAAGCTGGGCTTCCTGGACGGGCCGGACTGTGTAGCCGTGTCTGGGGCATCAGCCTGTGCCGGACGAGCACTCTTCCTCTTCCGCTTGGAAGGTGGTGGTGATCCTGAGTGTCCTGCGCCGCTCTGGACACTAGGGGCAGGAGCCCTGGTGGACTCTGTATCAGGAGTGTGGGATTGCACACTCAGCATGGGAGTTGGTGCAGGCATTGGCTCTAGTGTGATGGTGTCAGGGGGTATATCAGCAGCATGGACTAGGACCGACACTGTCCGGGCTGGGTGTGTGAGGGCTGGGGTGGATGGAGCCGCAGCTGCCTCTGCAGCCTCTCCGCCCTGCCTACTTGGTGCAGCAGATGACCTTGCTGCCCCAGATGCACGTGGCATGGTGACATCAACGTGCACCAGCGCACGTGTCATAGGCCTGCTGACCTGGAAGTCAGCCATGGAGTCAGCCAGGTCTGGTGCCACAATGGGCTGGTCCAACAAGGGCTGAGCATGGATGGTGTCAGCCACATCAGCCTCAACGGGAGGGGTGGGGGGGGATTATGGGTGCCCTTGACTGGTCCTCCACACATGGGGGGACAGGCTCACCCTGCAAGTAACGACCATGTCCCCTACCGGATCCACCACGGCCACCACTTGTGGCTCTTCCACCTTTGCCACCCTTACGGAATCCTCGCCTCCCAGCCATGGCACTGATGTTAATGTGCGTATGGGAGTGGCAGTAAAATATAGTCCTGGGCAATTGGGGGTCAAAGGGGTTGGGTACCAGATGGTAATTGTACCCTAGTGCTCTGCAAGGCTGATTGTAACCCCTGGGGAAAGATGACGGGTCACGCTACGCACAGGAGCCCCAAAAAAGGGAGATGACGTGCACGCAACCCCTCCTAGACCACGTGTGCAGAAAGAAAAACCTGCACTACGCTGTGGCACCCAGTAACACAAGAATGAACGTATGCGTCTCACACGCAGCCTAGAATGACCTCTGAAGGGGTAGGCTACACACGGGGCAAGCACAGATGTCAGATACGTGCGTGACTTACCGTCTGCCAGGTAAAAGAGCGTGAAAAAGGAGCACGTTTGGTTGGCAACACCCCCGCCAAAAGAAGATTTGTACGCTGTCTGAGGAGACAGGACAACAGTAGAAGGGAACACTGTTTGAGGGAACAGGCCCAGGTAAACCAGTAAAAGAGTAAAAGGAGAAAAATCTGTCAGAGGTAACAGGGAATACGAACTTGAAACGCCGTGAAGTAAATCGCGTGTGAACCGACAAGAAGTACAGAATTCACCCACTCGCTCTCCACGAAAAGCACGTACAAGGAAATGGTGTTTTACGCGTACCTTTTATACAGGCCCACACGTCCAGCGTCACTTACGTGGCGTCTACGCGCTAGGGCCATTTCCACCAATTACACGCTTTATGACTTATGCGTGTACGGCCATTTCCACCAATTACACGCTTTGTCACTTCTGCGTGTATGGCCATTTCCACCAATTACATGCTTTGTCACTTCTGCGTGTACGGCCATTTCCACCAATCACACGCGATGACACTCTGACGTGCAGTCTTTCCACGTGTGCTCTGTCATCACGTGCTGTGTGGGAAACACCCGTGCGGCTCACGTCACAGACGCGCTTACGCGCTGAGGGCCTTTGGTCCAATAGAATCGCGTATGCGTGCTGACGCGCTTACGCGCTAAGGGCCTTTCCTCGGTTTTCACGCTGACGTGCAGGATTTTCACGTGCCAAATCACTCCGTACCAAGCTGGCCACGCGTAAGCACATGGAAGACCACACTCCTGCCCAGAAGGCCGAACTACTGCCCCCCAGAGCCCCGAGCACGCTCCCACCTGCCATCTGCTGCTGCCTGACTGCCTGCTGCCCACGTGCACTGCCATTTGCTGCCTGCACATCAGCCAGGGGTGCTGTTGCTGTGACCACCCCCTGCTGGAACCGAAGACTCCCGACTGGAATTCCATCGCTCCACAGCCCAGCCCCAGGACCCAGTTGCCCACCCACTCCTGCCTCTGGGGTTGTCATGTCGGGGCAAACACCATCTGTGACCAATGACAACCCCCGGCCAGAGAGGCAGAGGGGCACCAGCTTCAGTGCCACCGAAGTTGGTGTCCTGGTGGAGCAAGTCCTGGGGCAGTATGATGCCCTCTTCGGAAGTTCCCGCGCCGCCAAGGAAGGACGGACTCGGATCTGGACTGACATCGTGACTGCCATCAACGCGGAGGGGGTGGCAGTCCGGGACTTACAACATGTCAGGAAGCGCTGGGAGGACTTCAGGTCCAGGACCCTGAACAAGGCCCGGCACCTCTTGAAGGCAGCGGATGCCAAGGGGTGCCGGGGCAACTTGTCGGAAGAACAGATGGGGGTCCTGGAACGCATATCCCCAGCGCTCCACGTCCAGGTCCTAGAGAAGCAGACCCGTCTGGAGTCGAGCGGTGAGTGTACATGCATCCTGATTGTGAGCAGTGCGTGTGGTGATCATTCGCCATTGTGCCGGTTGCACATCTGTTTGTATGGGGTCGAGTATGGGTGGGGGGCTGACACATGCGAGGGCTGTAATGTGTGAGACATGGATGGTGCTTGTGTGTGTGGGCTTGCATGGCAAATGCAGTTGTGCGTGCACACATGTTTGGATGAATGTGTATGTAAGTAGACATGTCCGTGATGTCAGGCATGTATGTTGTTTTCGGCTGCATGTATGAGCACTGTGTACATGTGCATGTGTGTGTATTTGACAAGGGTGCAAAAGTGATGCAACATGGATGCATGTGACAGCGGTATGTGGAAGCCTGATTGGCAGATGTGACATGGATGCTCGTCTGAACAGTGCGACACTTGGCAGAGGTGTAGACATGCATGCAAGTGGTGGTGTGTGTACATGTGTGGTGCACTTCCTGTGTTGCATGTGATGTCTGGCTCCCCTTTCGCTGCTGATGCTGTTGTATGTGTAGGGATGGTGGTGGCAGTTGCGATATGGCTGTGGTATGGCTCATGTGTGCCAGTTGCAATGACATGTGTGTTGGGGATTGTGATGACATGTCTGAGGTTTGCCAATGCCACCCCTGTGCAACTGTCATGCGTGTATGTGTCCATTGTACAGTGCCCTGATGCCTGTGTTTTGTTTCTCCCTGTCTGCAGCGTCAACTGATGAAGAGGGCGGAGAAGGTGCTGTGGAGCACAGCGGCGGGGATCCGACCGCCAGCCGGAGACGCAAGGCCCGGCTCCCCTCCCGTGTTGTCATCTCGTCGGGGAGTGAGGAGTCCGGTGCCGCGTCCCAGGCCGCAGCTGCCGGGGGGAGGTCCAAGAGGCGGAGGTTGCAGTTGGACTCCTCGGCAGCAGAAGGGGCAGCTGGGACCCCACAGGGCCCAACGGGGGAAGATGGCACGGAGTCATCCAGGTTGGTGGGGGGTTTGGTGGAGGAGGGGGCCGCGCAAGCACCAGAGACGGGGTCTGGAGGTGGGGATCCCACTGGTGCTAGTGGTGCAGTGCAGGACCAGGGACAGGAGGCAGCACAGGCGGCCGCGGAGGTGCCTGTGTGCAATCCTGTCCCCGATCCTGTCCCTGCATCATCTTGCACCAGCAGGGATGCCTACGTCCAGACCCGTTTTTAGGCAGGGGATGAGCTGACGTCAACTGGCCTTCCTCTGCCTGCGGACGTGGCCATCCAGGTCCGGGTTGAGCCTGTCCTGGCTGGTGTGGCGTTGCGTCAACGGGCCATGCGAGGTGACCTGCAGTCTTTTCATGGAGAGACTGCACGTCATCTCGAATGGCTCGTTGACCACGTCAGCCTGCTGGGACAGGTCACCCAGGCCGGATTCCTCCGTCTGATGGGGCTTGCTCCGACCCCCTCCTCAACTGGACCCCCTACGCGCCAGTCGTCCTCTGTGCCATCTTCCCACCCATCAGTCACCTGGGTGCCCTGTGGAGCTGCCTCTGACGGTGCGGCCAGGCTGGTGGAGGAGGCATCCCTGCCACAGTCGGGAGTCGGAGGTCCAGCAGGGGTGGCCACATCAACAAGTGCACCCCAGCTGGCGGAGGATGTGCAGGCAGCAGGAGGCAGTGCACGGGCAGAGGCAGAGCAGCAGCAGCAGCAACATGGTGGGAGACATGCAGGCTCGGGGCTTTCGACATCGGAGGGGCAAGCATCGGCCAGAGGGCAAGGGGACCCAGGACAGAGAGTGTCTTCCATGTGGCAGCGGTTGGGCCACGCCATAGGTGCGGAGCGGCGGCGGGCGGAAGAGGCGCGGCTCACAATGGTCAGGGCGGAGAACTCCATGCGGAGGGCCCTGAGGTGGGCCGAGTGCCTCGAGGCAATCCGCAGGGGGTTGGAGGAGGACACAGCGTCGTCCCTGAGGACCCTCGGGGCCATGGAACTGGACCGCCTCCGGGACATCGAACAGGAGTTCGATGATGCCCTGGCCCGGGACACCACGGAGTGAGCCGCTGGACTAGCCCGCCGCCTTTGTATATAGTTCTTTAGTTTTAGGTTTCCTTTCTTTATTATTATGATTTGGAGTCGACGGACACTGCTCCACTTTTTGTATATAGTTGATTTTTAGGTAGGTTTTTTAGTAGGTTTCCTTTGTTCAGTTGGGCTCATGGAGCCTTGGTAGTTTTTTATACGGACATGCATGTTTTTTTTTTCTCTTTCACATTGTAGTTTGTTTTCTTTCTTTAGCATTCTTTATTTTTTTCAATACAATTTTGTTTGCATACTTCACTGTGTGGTATCATCTCATTGGTTTCATGCATGTCATGTTGTGTGTTTTCCCATTCAATTGCAACCATTGTGTGTGACGGACATGGGTTCATTAGCTTCATGAACATTGGGGGTGTAACATGTGATTTCCATTTCCATGTGGGTGAATGGGTTACTTGGTAGGGCTTTTTGGCTGTGGAGGCTGTCCATTACGCACATGATTGGGGATTGTGAGCACCTGGTGGAGGCTGCCCCTGCACTGCTGGGGGGTGGGGGTGCAGGGGGACATGAGTGGGGGCCTGGTGGAGGCTGCCCCTGCACTGCTGGGGGGTGGGGGTGCAGGGGGACATGAGTGGGGGCCTGCTGGAGGCTGCCCCTGGTGGATGGGGGGTGGGGGTGGTGGGAGACATGAGTGGGGGCCTGGTGGAGGCTGCCCCTGCACTGCTGGGGGGTGGGGGTGCAGGGGGACATGAGTGGGGGCCTGGTGGAGGCTGCCCCTGCACTGCTGGGGGTGGGGGTGCAGGGGGACATGAGTGGGGGCCTGGTGGAGGCTGCCCCTGCACTGCTGGGGGGTGGGGGTGCAGGGGGACATGAGTGGGGGCCTGGTGGAGGCTGCCCATGGAGGCAGGGGGGTGGGGGTGGTGGAAGACATGAGTGGGGGCCTGCTGGAGGCTGCCCCTGGTGGCTGGGGGGTGGGGGTGGTGGGAGACATGAGTGGGGCCTGGTGGAGGCTGCCCCTGCACTGCTGGGGGGTGGGGGTGCAGGGGGACATGAGTGGGGGCCTGGTGGAGGCTGCCCCTGCACTGCTGGGGGTGCAGGGGGACATGAGTGGGAGCCTGCTGGAGGCTGCCCATGGTGGCAGGGGGGTGGGGGTGGTGGGAGACATGAGTGGGGGCCTGGTGGAGGGTGACCCTGGATGCTGGGGGGTGGTGGTGGTGGGAGACATGATTGGGGGCCTGGTAGAGGATGCCCCTGGTGGCTGGGGGGTGGGGGTGGTGGGAGACATGAGTGGGGGCCTGGTGGAGGCTGCCCCTGGTGGCTGGGGGGTGGGGGCGCAGGGCGACATGAGTGGGCCCCTGGTGGAGGCTGCCCATGGTGGCAGGGGGGTGGGGGTGGTGGGAGACATGAGTGGGGGCCTGCTGGAGGCTGCCCCTGGTGGCTGGGGGGTGGGGGTGGTGGGAGACATGAGTGGGGGCCTGGTGGAGGCTGCCCCTGCACTGCTGGGGGGTGGGGGTGCAGGGGGACATGAGTGGGGGCCTGGTGGAGGCTGCCCCTGCACTGCTGGGGGGTGGGGGTGCAGGTGGACATGAGTGGGGGCCTGGTGGAGGCTGCCCATGGTGGCAGGGGGGTGGGGGTGGTGGGAGACATGAGTGGGGGCCTGGTGTAGGGTGACCCTGGATGCTGGGGGGTGGGGGTGCAGGGGGACATGAGTGGGGGCCTGGTGGAGGCTGCCCCTGCACTGCTGGGGGGTGGGGGTGGTGGTAGACATGCATTGTTGATCAGTAGTGCAAGGTGACATGTGGGTTGGCTGGGGGGCATGCCCATGGTGAATGGGCTGCCTGCGGGACATGGGCAGGGGTGCAGGTTAGTCCCCCGTGGTGTGGGCTGGCTGCAGGGTCCGTGGAGGTTGTGGAGCGTACACCTGGGAGGGCCCACACGGCCAATTCACGTGTGGTACTCCCCAGAACCCCTGAAATACACATACTCTGCTGAAATCGCGTGTGGAACTTCCCGCGCACCCCTGATATACACGTACCCTGCTGAAATCGCGTGTGTAACTTCCCGCGCACCCCTGAAATACACGTACCCTGCTCGCACTGGGCCAATCGTGTGTGTAACTTCCCGCGCACCCCTGAAATACACGTACCCTGCTCGCACTGGGCCAATTGTGTGTGGAACTTCCCGCGCAACCCTGAAATACACGTACCCTGCTCGCACTGGGCCAATCGTGTGTGTAACTTCCCGCGCACCCCTGAAATACAAGTACCCTGCTCGCACTGGGCCAATCGTGTGTGGAACTTCCCGCGCAACCCTGAAATACACGTACCCTGCTCGCACTGGGCCAATCGTGTGTGGAACTTCCCGCGCACCCCTGAAATACACATACCTTGCTGGAATCGCGTGTGTAACTTCCCGCGCACCCCTGAAATGCACGTACCCTGCTCGCACTGGGCCAATCGTGTGTGGAACTTCCCGCGCACCCCTGAAATACACGTACCCTGCTGAAATCGCGTGTGTAACTTCCCGCGCACCCCTGAAATACACGTACCCTGCTCGCACTGGGCCAATCGTGTGTGGAACTTCCCGCGCACCCCTGAAATACACGTACCCTGCTGAAATCGCATGTGTGACTTCCCGCGCACCCCTGAAATACACATACCTTGCTGGAATTGCGTGTGTAACTTCCCGCGCACCCCTGAAATACACGTACCCTGCTCGCACTGGGCCAATCGTGTGTGGAACTTCCCGCGCACCCCTGAAATACACGTACCCTGCTGAAATCGCGTGTGTAACTTCCCGCGCACCCCTGAAATACACGTACCCTGCTGAAATCGCGTGTGAGACTTCCCGCGCACCCCGGTATACACGCACACGTATTTTTTGTCAGCGGGTGTCCGTGTTTGTGGGTACCTGGAGGGCCACAGTATAGGACATTCATCATGGCAGTATATAGGTGCTATTTGTTGGCGCACCTTTTGGCGCACATTTCTTACAGCCGCAGAGACGCTACCGCCTGCTTTCTTGTGGCGGTCGTGTTTGTGCCTGTGCGCTGGTTTGAGCGTGTGCTTTTTTCCCCTATTCTATTCCATGAATACGTGTTGTAGGCGAGCGTGTGGGCGTTCCGCGCACTTGTGCCCTGTACTTCCCCCGTGACGCCCACGTTTTGGCAAGTTGTTCCCCATTCCAAGTGTTACGCCCGTGTTCCGCCTACTTTTGTTGCGTGCGCCGCGCTATGTGCGAATTTCGCTGTGGCCTGTGCGATTTTCGCTGTGACCTGGCGCACGCTGTTAGATGGCCTGTGCGCCAACGTGCGCCGCGCACTGTTTTATCGCACATCCGCTGGTTTTCTCGCGCACGGCCTTCCATGAATCGATGTGCGCTGCTTTTGGTGCGATTTTCGCACTTGCACTGCGATTTTCGCTATTCCACTGCGATTCGCACGTTTTTGCCCACTTGCGCCGCGCTAATTATTCCATGAATCGGCCTCCATATTGGTACAAGACATTTACATGATTTGATAAATGGTAGTTAAGGTTTGCATGGATCACTGCTAACAAGTGTAGTATTGTTTTGTTTGGCCTTGAGCTGAGGTCTATAGCGATTATCCATGCTTCTATCCTCCGAGTGAATTAACATGTGAACTTAATTGTGTTACTCTAGAGAGCTAGAATAGGTAGTTAGCTCGACCCGATAACAACCCCTTGAAGTTTCAATGATGCAGTAGTTCGGTATGGGCACACAAACTAAAAAGAAGAAGCACAGAAGGGATGCTTCCAGCTAGTTATCTTCCTACACCTCCTCCTCTTGACCAAAGCACTTCTCGAGCATGGTTCCAGTAACCATGATATCTCTGAATCTCAAAATGATTCTAAAGAGAAGTTTCTAGATGCAGAGTACCTGCCAGCTCTTGAGGCCTGGGTGAGAGAAACCCTGGGTGTTACGCTCACCTGATATCCCCTGAGGCGTCTGGAAGGCTCTGAGATCTGGAACCCTGGATGCGTAGTTGCCCAGTGCTGAATAATGAATCTTAGTTATTTGTAGGGTGAGCTATCCGTCCTTCGTTTCTTGTGCAGGGGCGCTTGACGTTTGTTGGCGAGCTGCCCGAGTTGCTTCACTGGTGCAGTACGCCTTCCTTGGGCCCAGGCCTGCTGTGACTCCGAATCTGCTGGTAGGCAGGTAGGTTTGTTAATTGTACGTCTTTGCTCTGTTTATGGTGGGAATTCGTTAATGTCTGTATCTCGTTCTTTTCAGGTGCAAAGGTCTTGATGCTGACGTGCCGGATAGAGGGGCACGTTTCTAGGTAAGAGAAAGCGCAAAGCGCAGCGCCTTTATTGTCATTTAAAGCTAACCTGTGTTTTCTTCTTCTTCTCTTCACAGGCCGCTGTGGTGCTGCGAAGGGATGAGAGCACGATGAAAAAAGTCCCCCGGAATCCGTTAAGGTAAATACAGCGCTGTGCAGTTGTTTAATATTGAAAGCAAACCTGAATATGTCTCTTTTTCCTTTGCAGATGTTGCTGTGGTGCTCCAGATGGAAGCGAAGCCTAGCGCGATGGAATTCAGGTAAGACTGATGGAATTCGATGATTTAGAAATGCGCGCATTCTATTATTGTTTTTCCTTTTCTCATTATTGCACGTTGCGATGTTCGAGCAGCAGCTGTGGTAGCGGTTCGCCGGAAGTCCTTAAGCCAGTACTCACAGGTGAGTGATGTTTCTTCTTCTCTCGGTTTCCACAGATTGCAGCCCGGTTGAGATGCTGAGTGCTGGATGGTGTTTTCTCAGGTAAGACAGAATAATCTTGTTCTTGTTCTTGCAGGACTACAGGAAGATGCTGAAGCTCAGGAGCTGGACACGGTGAGCATCACGCTGCTGGTTGCAGAATAACACCTGGAGAACCTCCACCACACATGGCCCTTAAACGCTCCAAGAATATCCGCGAATGGCTCACACATGCCAGACTCCCGAAAAAGACCCCTAGAACAGGGCTCTGGAATCTAAGAGAAATCATGGGCCACTACCCATGTGGGACCTGCATGGTCTGCCGTTTCACTGACAAAATAAAGACCTTCAAAATTCAAGGCAAAGACTGGACGTTACGTCAGCATACCAATTGCAAAACTCCTAATGTCATTACGTAATCGAATGCCCTTGTGGCCTTCATTACGTAGGCCAGACCAGCAGACCAATACACAAACGTATTGTGGAACATCGGTCTAGGATTAGATGTTGAACGCTCACAGCACCACTGGTCCCACACTTCCTGGAACTACAGCACAACCAGGACCAGCTCAAATGGTGGGTACTTGAAAAGATACAGAATTCGGGGAATGTCACCAGTGCCCTGAACTACAAAGAAGCATGGTGGGTGTTCAAGTTACTTTCCATTGAAACAGGTCTCAATGAGGCAGCACCACTGGATAACCGGCACTACTAAGGGGATGTCAAGGACTTTTCTGTCTTTCAACCCTTTACACCTTGCCCACCCCTGGATTTCTCTCATGCCGTAGTTTTTCCAACTGCCTCGCTTCCCTCCCCCTATTCCAGCTATTGAGGGGCTAGGCTGACAAAATGGTTCTTTGTCTCTCTGGTTGTTGTTTACAAAGGGTTTTTTTCTTTTTTTTTTTACAACGTTAAATCTGTTTACAAATGTGCTCCACTTATCTAAACTGTTTTTTAATTGCTTTTGTGTTGAGCCTTCCATTAATTGTTAATCTACAGGTGTATCACTTCATTACACATTTGCAGCCTTCAATGTTTTGCTCTGTCGTTTCTTTTCACCCCTCTTCCCCCTCTGACCCCCCCGCAGCCTCGTCACTCCAGGGCCCATGGGCACCCAGTGTTCCGGGTCCGCCTCCCATGAGCAGTTTATTATACTGCTCACTGCCCTCTTCACCGACCTTAAGCCTTCAGGACAGTTTAGGTCGCCAACAGCATGGGCTCCATCTGTTTCTCTGGGCGTAAGCACTTGCACACATCTGGTACTTGATTTGCAGCGCCCATGCCTTTTTGCTGGGTTGGCCTTTAACCTTTGTATTGAGGGGCCAAAACATTTTTTGGGGTCTCCAACTCATCTGGACCCTTAGGCTCACTCCACATAACTTTACGACCGTGTCTCGCTAGGCAGCTTTAAATTGGTCCATTTCCATTCCGCTGCGACCTGCTCACGCGCTCGAGAACAGTGCCCTGGTGTGGACATGCATTGCGCATGCGTGCGGAAGCAGTGCGTTGGTACATAGTTTCACTGCGCATGCGCAGGGGATCTGTGCCGTTCCGCGTGACCCCAACTGCGCATGCGCACATGAGTAGTGTCTCGCTGCACGGCACTTACGTGCATTCTATGCCCGTAAATACAGTCACTCACTGCTCTTCAGCCCGACAGCTGTGACTACGGATAGCTCCTCTCAAACCTTTGAGGTAAGAAGCCACCCCACAGAAGAGCGTCCACGCTCTCACTGATCCACTGGACATTTCCCCGTGTTGATTCTTTTTCCATATTGATATGATATGATAAGGCATTTGTAACGCGCCTATACACAAGTGTTTCAAGGCGGGACGAGGCAGGGGGGGGAACAAGGGGAGACAGACAACGATCTTACTAGGCCAGGTGTCATTCAGATCGCGTAAGTGGGGGTTGCTGTGGAGGCAGTGCAGGAGAGAGTGGCTGGGCCGAGAACGGTGAATGGCCCACTTGCAGATTCAGTGCAGTTTCAGTAATATTAGCAGGGGAGAGGGGGAGAGAAAGCGGAGGCAAAGAGGAAGGTTTTGAGGTGCTTCCGGAACCGGAGGTGGTTCTCCTCAAGTTTCAGGGAGGTAGGAAGGCTGTTCCAGAGGGAGGCCCCTGCAGTGGAAAGAGATCTGCCCCCAACTCGTTGTTTGGAGAATCGGCTGACCCTGAGGGAGTTGGAGGCAGATGAGCGAAGAGCTCGAGAAGGAAGATATTTAGGAAGAGAGAGTTGAAGGTATTTTGGCCCAAGGCCCCAGATGGCCTTGTGGACAATGCAGAGGGTTTTGAACTTGATCCTCGCAGTCACTGGGAGCCAGTGTAGTGATTTCAGTCCTGGAGAGATAGGGTCCCTGGGCTTGAGGCCAAGGACAAGTCTTGCAGTCCTGTTCTGGATGAGTTGCGAAGAGCGGAGAGTAGAGGCGGGCAGATTAAGATAGAGGCTGTTACAGTAGTCCAGCTTAGAGAGAACCAGGGCTCTAGAGACAGTGAGCTTCTGGGGGAAGGAGAGGAAAGGAAGGATACCTCTGAGGAGGTGTAGCTGGTAGTGTGACTTCTTAGATACATCTGATATGTGAGGAGAGAAGGAGAGTGTGGAGTCGAAGATGACCCCAAGGTTTTTTGCCTTGCATGTAGGAGCAGGAAGAGGGCCCAGAGAGGCCGGCCAGAGAGCAGCAGGGAAGGAGGGAGTGGGAGTGCTGATGAGTAGAATCTCAGTCTTACTGGCATTAAGGCAGAGGTCGTTGGCGGCACACCATTCCTGGATAGCAGAAAGACAGTCAGAGATGAGGGAAGGAGAAGAGGAGGCCGAGGGTAGCCTGAAAATGAGTTGGGTATCATCCGCATAGCACTGAAAGTAGGGGCAGAGAGCGGCGATGTGGTGGGCGAGAAATTAGCCCAGCATACAAGCTTGCATTTTTAAATGGCATTTTTTCTGCCTCTCTTTCTGCCCTCCTTTATAGGATACACCGCCTGTCCATCTTTACAGGGGTGTTCTCTGGAACCACGGCCCCTCAACTCATCTGTGTTGGGCCTACATTCCTCCTGCCTAGGGCTTCATTTGGGCCTCGATTATTCCTGGCCCCCACTGGAAGGTTTTCAGTCAATACCATTTTCAGGTTGGAACTCAATCCACCTTTCTACCTCCTGCCATTACTATTATAATTTCTTTTATGCTTTTTGTCTCTATGGGCCATACCAGCTCTCACACACACACTGGTGTTTTTCAGATATAAGGTGGGGATTTCCCCTCCACCCCACACAGGGGCCGCGGATCGTGCCGCCTTCTAGTCGCTGATTAATTACAGCTCTACGAGACGGGACTGCTGCGTTCTCCCTTCCGCCCTTCTCTTCTCCCTCCTCTTACTCCCCGGACCCAAGCTTCAGGTTGGCTAATTTCTTTGGTTTTAATGAGAGCTTCTCTCTTTTAGCCATACAGGTCCCCTATCTGTATGCAGCATACTGTTACCACTTGTAGGTACAGGTTTTCTTTGTCAGTCTCTAACATCCTCCTTCCCCTTTTTGTTTATCACCTATAGGGAGATACAATCCTCTTTTGGCCCAGATGAAGGCACCTACACTGGAAGCCGAAACATCCCAGGGTCCAGAACCACCACTGTTGACCCAACATACATCTCTGGGAATTGTTTGTTTCCTGACGTAGACCGACTGAGGATTGGTCACTCATAGATCTAAATACCAGTGTACAACTATAAAGGATTGATAATTGATATTTTGAGGAAAACTGTTTCTCGCCTATATGTAAATGTACACTATTTTACTAACACTCATCACTCTGTCCTGCTTTACTTGTGTTACAGAGTTCCCCGAATGGGAAAACTATTTGTTTAACTTCTTTTGTAACTAGTGTAACTTAAAACAAATGTATCCCTACTGTTGTTGGTAAAGAACCATACCATGCAAATGATGATGCTATAAGTTCATTACCTTAATTTAGCTATTTTGCTTTCTGGTTATTGTTTTTCTTTAGCATACAAAACAGGCTTGAGACTTATGCTCTATTACTGCCTCAACTTTTTGTTTTTCCACCACATCAGGACACTGTATTTTGGTTTCTGTTGTTGTGATAAAGAAAATAGAGTGCAATAATAATAAAAAAAAAACTGCACCACACAAAATTGGTTTCTTGTAATAACATAGAACTTACCCATACAATACAATTTATATTGTCTTGTCTACCCCCCAGGGGATTTTTAGATTACATCACTAGGATGAGTCAGAGGTACATTTCTGCATGTACCACCAATTTAAATAGTATTTACCACATACACAAGTTATAGTATGTTTTAACTTTGTCAGGTGGCTACTCCCTTATGTGACACATTGCAGAATAACACGAAGCATGTTCTGCAGTCAGGGTGTGGTTTATATAGCCCAGGTAAAGTAGTACCAGGGAAAGTAGTTCCAGGCCTGCCACACCCAAAACACTAGACCGCATGGCTTGGTTCTTAGAACTAGGCTGTGTGGGTGCTTCCATGTTGGATTTAAAAGCCCATGTACATAAATGGGACCTAGTTTGAACAGCCCTTCCTTCCTACATATGAGCCTGGTGCCAAAAGCGCCAGGACTGGCTCCAGGAGCCCTTTTGCAGTGGTTGTAAGGCCCTCAGGGTTCTGGTGGGAGCCTGCTTGTGGCACAACTTGTGCGCCCCTCACAGTGGTCATGAAAGCACTCCCCACCAAGGCCCCTCTCATGGTATTCTTCCTGTCCGGTCCGGGATGGTGGTGTTATCCAGGTGAAACCTCTTAATCAGACGTGGTGCGTGAATATGTTCACTTGGTTCCTAAATTCTGTCTTGAGGCCCGTACCCTTTCCAGTCCACTAAATAGTATAGCTTAGATCTGGTACGCTTCAAATGCAGGATGTTTTTAAATTAAAATTCAGGCTCTCCATCAACTAGCACAGGTTTTGGTGGTGTTAAGACTCGGGTAAATGGTTGTACAGGTTTTGTAAGTGATACATGGAACACCAGATGAATTTGCATGCTTGGTGGTAAGGCTAACTTGACGGCCACAGGATTTATCACCGATTCAATGGTATAGGGCCCTAGATATCTTGGACAAAAGGTCCAGGTACCTTTTATGGTCACATGTTTTGATGCCAACCAGACTTCGTCTCCAACTTGGTAATCGGGAGCTTTCTTTCGATGCAGGTCCGAGAATTTCTTTGGCTGTCTTTGGCTTGCAGTAAATGTTCATTTGCCCTTTTGAAGGCTTGGGTTATGCTTGTGTGTAGAGTCTTTACCGCTGGCATTTCCAAGGTCGTGGGGGAGTCTAGTTCAGAGGTACGTGGATGTCTTCCGTATATTGTGTAGAACAGGCTTTGTCCCTTGCTGGTGAGTATGGAGTTATTGCATGCGTATTCTGCTATCCATAACAAGTCTTTCCAATTCTCTTCCACTTGAAGCAGCATGCAACGTTGATACTGTTCTAATGTCTGGTTTGTTCTTTCTGTTTGTCCATCCGTTTGGGGGTGATGGCTAGTGGATAATCGAACATCGATTTGTGCCATGGTACAACATTTCCTCCAGAAGTTGGATACAAATTGGCTTCCACGATCTGAGATTAGGACTGAGGGGAAACCATGCAGTTTTATAATCTGAATGGAATGAAATGTGCCATTTTAGAGAACAGGTCTACAACCACCAGAATGGTATTAAAACCTTGACAGGGAGGTAAGTCCGTAATAAAATCAAGAGAAAGAGTATGCCAGGGAGCCAGTGGGATATCCAGTAGTTGTATGAGGACAGCTGGTTTCTGTTTTTGTGATTTATTCTGTGCACATATCCCACGGGATAGACCGAATTGAACAATGTCCTTACGCCAGGTTGGCCACCAATAATTCTGCTTAACCTTGGCTAGAGTCTTAGCAATTCCAGGATGGCCTTCGATCAGGCAATCATGATAACCAGACATGACGAATTCTTGCAGATCTTTACTTGGTAGATATAATCGTTCCCTGAAGTAGGGTAATCCGATCAGAACCGAGTGATGTTAATTTTGGGAATTCCATTTCAGTAAGATCTCGTGGTTCATTAAGGTTTCCAATCTTATCTTGAAGTTCACTCAGAGCCAATGTGGTGGTGAGTCCAAATAGTTTATCACTTGGGATGATGGCAACATGGTCCAGGGTACTGTTCGTTTTATCTTCAACTCCCATATGAGACAAGGCATCAGCCTTCCCATTCCGAACTCCCGGTCGGTATGTTATTAAGTAATCGTATTCTGCGAAGAATAGACCCCACCGCAACTGTCGTGACGATTGGGCTTTTGCTGACTTTAGGTATTGAAGGTTTTGGTGATCTGTTATTACTATGATGGTATGTCTGGCACCTAATAGATACTGCCGCCGGGCTTTGAAGGCTGATTTTATTGCCAACAATTCTTTGTCTGTAATTGCATAGTTAAGTTCTGGTGGTGAGACTCTACGTGACCAAAAGACCATGGGGTGTAATTGGCCTGTCTCTGGATCTCTTTGAGAGAGAACTGCTCCCATGGCTACGTTGGAAGCATCAGTTTCCACTACATAGGGGAGATTTGGGCAAGGATGTCGTAAAATTGGTGCAGAGGTGAATCTGTTCTTGAGTTCTTGAAAGTCCTGTTCCGCCTCTTCAGTCCATTGGAATTTTTTGTTGTTTTTTCTCAGTAACGATGTGATTGGGTGGACTATCCGTGAGAAATCTGGAATAAATCGGCGATAAAAATTTGCAAAGCCGAGCATGCTTTGGGTTCCTTTAAGTAAAGAAGGTGACGGCCAATTAAGGATGGCATCTACTTTGTGTAAATCTATCTTGACTCCCTTTGGTGAGAGAACAAAACCGAGGAACTCAACTTCGGTGACATGGAAGGAGCATTTCTCGAGTGTAGCATACATTTTGTGCTGGCGAAGTTTTGCAAGGACTGAGCAAATATGTTCCACATGATCTCTTTCAGAGGGGGAATTCACCAGGATGTCGTCAATATAGACCAGGGCACAGACATCGATTAATTCCCGTAATACATCATTCATGAAGTATTGGAACGCTGCAGGAGCGTTGCACAGCCCGAAAGGCATTACCTGATATTCGTACAGGCCATACTTGGTGCGAACTGCGGTTTTCCATTCATCCCCTTTCTTTACACATACAAGGTGGTATGCTCCTCTGAGGTCTAGTTTGGTGTAGATTCGGGCATCCTTGACTTGGTCCAACAGTTCCAAGATAAGGGGCAAAGGGTAGCGTTTTTTTTACTGTGATTTGATTAAGTGCTTGGTAATCGATGCAAGTCCTCAAATCTCCTTCCTTCTTGGGTACAAAGAATAAGGGAGAGGCTGCCGGCGACTTTGACGGGCGGATAAACCCATTAGCCAGGTATTGATCCAGATAGGACTTCAAGTGGAGATTTTCGGTTTCTGTAAGTGCATAAATTCAACCACAAGGAACCTGTGCGCCAGGTATCAGGTCGATCTGACAGTCATAGGGCCTATGTGGCGATAATGTGTTAGCCTGTTCCTTCTGAAAAACATCTGGATATTCCTGATATTCTCTTGGTAAGGTGTCCATTGGTTCTGCAATCCCTGATGCTATTCCTTGAACAGATTTCAGGTTTGGCTGCGGTATAGATTTTGGGTAGCAAGCATGGGCGCATTCGTAGGAAAAGGTCAGTCTCTTTGCACGCCAGTCTCTGTGGGGATTGTGATTTACTAACCATGGCATCCCTAAGATCAACCGGAATTGAAGAGCTTTGATGAGGTCAAATGTGATCGCTTCTTGATGTCCATCCTGACACAGAAGGGTTAATTCTGTTGTGCATTGGGTCCCGAACAATTTCTGTACCGTCAACAGTAGTTACCTTTTCAGTTGTTGGTTTTGTGCATAAGGGAAGTCCCATTTCTGTTGCCAGATCTCGATTTATGTAATTACCAACTGCTCCGCTGTCCATATATGCCTCTATAGCATGCATCCGCGATGGTTGTTGATGATTGATCAAGATTACTGGTAGGGCGAAATGTGAGGTCTGTGACTCATCCTTCTTGCTCGACAGACAGACCTCTACGCTTGCCGAGGCTGGTAGTTTTCCGATTCTTGTGAAAAAAGAAGAAGTGTCAGCCTTAAGTTCGGTGCTGGCACCCCAAATTGGGAAAGTGTAGGATGCTACTAAAGTGGAACAGGGATGCTGCAACTTAGGGTTGCCACAGAGGCTGACCTGGGCTGGAACTAAACTGAGAATAATTGCCCTATGGTTGCGCTTCTCCGGTACAGTAAAGACAAAGAAAGACATTTGTACAATTCAAGTTCTGTGAGAGTTTTAATTCTTGAAAAGTTAGGTAACAAGAAAATGAAAGCAAATTTGAGCAAAAATGTTGTTAATTCACTAAATCTCTAAACGAAAAAGATAAGCAAAAGTTATGCAACCCGGCCAATTTGTATCTAGACGTTCTATTAATTGCCCTTCTTGTGCAAAAGAAAAGTCTTTTAGAGACACTAGTTGTGTCAATTTATGGGGGTCCTTAATGTTCAATCATTTTTCCTTGCGCAAAAGAAAAGTCTTTGAGAGACACTAGTTGTGTCAAATTATACAGGTCTTTGAGAACGGTAAATTCAAAGTTGTTGAACAATCCTCGGGTCTAAGTTGAATTATTGGTGTTTCTTATGGAGCAGTATGCTCTGAATCCTGAGTAGGTTTTGGGAAATAGTGTGTTCAGACTTGTTGGCAGATCTTCGTTGATGTTAGGTTGAGAGCAGTGGGCTCTAGATTCTATTTGGGTCTTTAAAAACAGCAGATACCAAAAATGTGGAAAGGTCCACGGTGCTCGACATGTGTTTCCCCACTGCGTGGTGGCGGTGGTTCGTCAGGAGGAGATGTGGTTGTTTACAAAGAAAATACCAGTTGTTGTAGGCAAGCACTGACTCGTGATTATGTACTCCATTTGGTGAATTGGTTGTAGGTTCTGAGAGGAAGAAACGAAAATTGCAGGGTGTTTTGTCTTGCACACTTGTGGTTCAACAAAAGGACTGAGTGGTTAGTAGCAGAGCAAATTATACTTACCGGACTTGATGCGTCTTGTGCCACTGGGTGATTTGAAAAGATTCATAAGAGCATGGAGTTGTGGATATTGTGTCAGATGTTTGTCCAAAAATTTTCAAAACAATTGTTACTTAAAAGAGAGTAGTGTGATTGTGAGTTTGATGTTGTAACATCCAGATTTTAATTTTACAAAAAGATTTTTTTGATTTTAAAAAAATAAGAATTCTAATCGAATGGGTCCTAACAAAAATAGATGTAGTACAGAGGGCGGTTGTGATCTATCAAGTACTAAGGGTGTGTAAGATGGAGATAGCGGGAGTTCCGATCTCCTAATGTCGGTAGATGAAATTGACGCTTGAAAAAACAGTGTGTGGCAATGAAGCAAGATTTACCAATGCGTAATCTGGTCTGGCAGAAGATAATTCACATCTGTCTCGATGGGCCATTTGCCATACTGTGTGTATGCTAGAGGCCGTTTAGATTTCACGAGCTTGATGTGGCGTTCGTGTGATGACGTAATGCGTAATTGCTGGACTGTTGGGTGCGTGTTGCACTCGGGGGCAGCCGTGGGTTCCTGATGGATGGACTTCCTTCAGGATCCCGAGGGCTGGAAGAGGGCCTAGGTAGGTCCGTTTGTTGGAAGATGCGAGCGTCACCCAACAGTCCAGCAATCAACACAGGACTGTCCACACACAGCATCACCACTGCTACAACAGCAGAAGTTAAAACGGACAGAATCACATCTAGCGTCCATCCTGATGAAGGCATCTCTATGACGGGCTTGAAACCAGCCCCCCATGGCCGAAACACTCAAGTGTCGATCACCTGTGACACAACTGTATAAACCTCTTTTGTGTATGTTCTGTAGATAGTGTTCAGTACACTTTTATGTCAATTACCCCCTGGACCAATTACTGTCCCCGGGTTGCACTTTGTTCAGTGATAGGTTTATCCTACTGTCATTTGTGCCTGTGCCCTTGTGTGGAAATTTTACCTCGATATTTCAGAGGTTGATACTTACCTGTACTCCCATTGTATATAATCACATCTGTCCATTGTAACTTTCGTGCTTATCGAAAGTCTTGTAAATAATTGAGAAATCATCTGAAAAATCTGGTTTGAAATAAAATTATATGTTCAAAAGCACGCAGCTGTATTTGGGATCTCTCATCCTGATTATTTGATATTTATACTTGTACCGACCTGGGTATATCAGGACCCTGCCAGGCGCGCCGTAGATTTACTTCCTGTTGTTCTAATGTGCAGCGCTTTGGTGTAAAGCGCTATATAAACAAAAATAAATATAAATACAAATACAAATACAAATGTGTTATAAGAGGCATAAAGGGACTCACAATACATGGTCAGATGTTGCATCACAGGCAAAGACTAATTCAAACACGTCCCTCAGACAGATTTCATAAAGTGACTATGTGCTGTGCAAAATTACATTTAAACACACCTAACATCATACTATATACAAGGAATCGAGGGTGCTAATGCACATTTTAACATATTCTCCAAAGTGTCTAAGTGTCCGGCATAAATGCCTAGATGGAATTGATTGTGGAAATGAATGCTTGTGTGTGAAATAGATTCATGCTGGCAGGTAACATGTTTTGCTGACAAATAGTTTTCATACCTATAACATTGTGGTGATTTCCTTGGTTCAAAGCTGGAGACCTTTTTTCAATTTATCTTCAATTATTTTAAAATAAATTCAGGTTTTGAGAACACTGTCTATTTTCCCAAAATGTTGGGGTGGGACTGTATGAGTGGGCACATTAGATCAGTGATGCCACACTAGTGGAACCTATACATCAATTCAAGCTTTTTTCTGCAGATTTTCCAGACTGTTGCTGTACAAAGGCTGTTACCCAGAAATGGTGCAAGCCAAAAGAATTCAGCAAATTGGAGAAGCCATACTCGAGTTATTCACTGTAAATCAAAAAACAATATTTAACTGCAGTAACCACAGAATAAACAAATTATCATGCAGTACAAGATATATTTACAAAATGTTCCATGGCACAAAACACATGAATAAAATAGACACCATTCAATAACAAGTGCTAATTTCTAGAAAGGGGGGAAATATTCAACATATTAACATGCTCCCTTAAATGATCACTGTATCCAAAAACAACAATGGATTCATAGCTACAGATGTTACAGTGGCCTGTCTGGGACATCCTAGGATCCTGTATGAAGGCGCAGGAGCTTTTAACAACGTTCCAGTGACCTCTGTCAATCTTACAGTTCTCTGCTGTGCTTCCCACCCCTGATTATCAGGCCTGATACAAAACAAAGCAATGTGGCAAGAAGGATACTTCTGAATGAAAGCCTGCAGGTCTGCCTCATCTATTGCATGTGGGCTTTCCATTTGGTGAAGCCCAACCCATTTTCACCGACATGCATAATGAGAGTATCCAGCACACCATCACACTGCAGATCAGGAGACTGCAGTCATTCTAGAATAGTGGCCCATTTAGTGTTTCAGTGTCTATGCCACATTAAATCACAGTCAAGTTGCTCTGTCAGCCAACAATCATGCTCATAAATAAACACTGCAGCCTATGGATCCAGGAGATACCTATGATCCACAATGTGTGGAACATATTGTAGTAACTAAACTAGGTACCTGGAGTAACACCCGGACCAGCAGGTAAGTTACAAGTAGGTTTATTGTAGTTCAGTTGCCAGGAGCAACATTGGCATGTCCCCTCAAGCCAGCATATCTCTCAACTGTAAAACATAGAACCCCAGCTTCAGAGCAAAACATCCCAACACTCCACTCACTCTGACCTCACCACATTCCATGTACAGGGATGTCATCACCTCACCCAAGATACACATTACAACACTTCTCCCTCCTTTCCTTTCTTGAACAAGGTGAAATTCCACAAAAACCACCACCAGACAAACCCCTACATAAACGTGTGGCCAGCACGTAATACACCAACTTATCACACTCCACTGGCGACCAGACAACTGCCACCCAGAGCTCACCTATAACCCTCAACACTCCAAGATTTAAGAAACTAGGGAAACGTGCTTGGGACAAACAATACCTACACGGCACCCCAAGAAATACCCTAAATGTGCCACCAACAAATTCGACACATAACTACCCGTGTCAGAAAGAGACACCCAAATCCAACTCCAATTCCACTCCTCCCTCTACAAACACAACAATGAGGAATCCAACGCAGTCTAATAAGGGCTAACTCCTCTCATAAACAGAACTGAAAATACCTTTGAGAAACAAAAACAATAAACTAAGCACTTCCACCTGTTCCAAGCTGCCCCTTGGAACCTAGGTCCTGCCACAACCCAGTGTTCGCACAGATAAACTACTTAACGCTCCAGACTCTCCGTGCACAAACATCCTACCGCCCTAGTCTGCCCCCTAGGACATCAGGGCTGCCACACCCGGGCACGAACCCTGCTCGACAAGAGCAACAACAAGCACACCTTCCTAGATCAGTCCACAACAACACCCCGCAGGGCACACCAACACCACAAGAACACCCTAAGAATCACAATCCAAAGGATTGCGCCCAATACCCTCACCGCAAACCACACAACCTAGTACACTACCTCCTAGGTACGGCAGTACACCCGCACACGCACCACGGACCCCTAGTCCAGCCAACTGCACCACCGCAGTACACACACACACACACCACGGACCCCTAATCCAGACAACTGCACCACCGCAGTACACACCAACACACCACGGGCCCCTGCTCCAGCCAACTGCACTAATGCAGCACACTCACACACTAACCTCGGACCCCTGGTCCAGACAACTGTATGACCGCAGAACATCACGCCACCACTGAGGACACCCAGTCCCCGCCACCTGCACCAACGCAGGACGCCACAATGTAATTAAAGACCCCCATCTTTCACACTGCAGTGTTCACCTCACTGCAAACACCAGATAGACAAGGATACAAGTAAAATGGCACAACAGATAAAATATTGTGACACAAATGTGCAAAAACACACCACTGCGATCAAAAGTTACTGCAGGAATAAAGCTGAAAATAATTGTCAGTACAGAAATTAATTACATAAAAATTCTTTTGGCACAAAATAAAATATGCAGTACTTAATAAATCATTTCAATCCGCAAGTACCCCACCCACGAGTCCTCCATGAGAAACCCGACCTGCAAAAACAATGTTAGGCTGTAACACATTAGAACACAATGGCCATCATTACGACCCTGGCGGAAATCGAAAAACGATGGCGGAAATGCAATACCGCCATCGAATAGCGCTCGGTGCGACTATGACCCGTCACCGCAAAGTACGATGCCATTAGCGACACCGTAGTGAACGCCAACGCTAACTGCACCAAGTACGCGCGCGCGCGCCATGCCAAACCGTAAAAACCACCATGGCGCAAGGGTACGCGAATTCCGACCCTAGCGGACATGTACCTAACGCCATCAAGCACGGCGGAAAGTACCATTCCGCCATGGTGAGAAGTACGGCATCGCGAATCAACCATAAAAGGCCACACTGAGTGCCCGTACACCGCTCCCTGGCCACATAGTACAACTCCCCGTAGGTGCAATGAAGTCACAATGCAACCAGTGAAATGTACAAGACACCCATGCATGCCAACGAACAAAAGAATTCCAAGAGGGGCCAATGGGAGCTGCAGGGCACAGATGGCACGAATACAGAAGCCATTCCAATGGACATGACCTCAGTCCCCCACCAAGAAACGCACGCAAACACAGGCACCTGTGACCAGCAATATTCCGAAAATCACATCATTCCACCAGTCCACCTGGCTGACCGGCATCTGTTACACAAAACCTAATCCCCCGCCCCTGAGCATGACATCATTCAAACAGTCATTTTGGCAGGCCTCATCCCTGACCTCACTGGGCTTCGTAGGCAAACGCGCCCAGCACAGTACCACGCAACTATACTCCGAAGCTGGAACCCAATGCAGATCTCCTCACACTACATCGCACCCCAAATAGGAATATGCCACATCACTTGCAAAGAAGAACGCTACACGGCCCATATCAGAATAGAAATTTAATGCACAACAAATTCACCAAGCCCATACAGCCATTAGGCCATGAACTCCAAAACACATTTCACCATTGTGGGCTGCATCCGCAAGAAATGACCAGCTACTTCTTGTGTGACGCCCTGTTCCTTCATGGTACACAGGGCCACATTCTCGCACGAAAAGGCAACATGGAAGCGCACAGAACCGCAGGGCCGTCCCAATGGGGAGGCACTAGTCCAGCTGAAAGGCCGAAATGTTGCTCCGAGCCACTAGTACTGCGTAAGGGCATGTGGCCCATTGGCGATCGTCCCATAAGATCGTAATGCTGCTCCACTGATTAACACGAAGCAGCAGGTGTCGGGAGTAAAAGCCATCTGCAGGAGTGGCATACAGATGGCAGTGGCAAAAGGGGAGGAGATACCTGTCAACCAAAAGAAAAGAAAAAGAACAGAATGGCCATCAGAACTACATTCGAACAACTCACTTCAATGATCACACTAAATCCACAGCCATATGCATGCTAGCCCACTCCAAAGGATCATCACCACCCCAAAACCACTTGCAACTCATAACTATCTATATCGAGGTGTAAACACCATCACAAACGAGTGTACCTGTGCATGCGTCTGTGAAAACAGAATCCATCAGATGGGATTGGGAACGTGCATGGACACAAGTGTCTGAGGGCGCGTCGAGACAGGGAGGGCTCAACAAGGCCAGATAGACGATGGTCCCACTATGGCAGCCCTGCATCACATAGCACAGGGGAGGCGGACAGATTCCAAGAAGCCCTGTACATGGCAAACACTGTATCAAATCATCTGTCCATGCATCCATTCATCATTCCCTCATCCCAGTATAAAAACGCCTGAATATTTACTCACATAACATTAGAAATTTCCATTGAGTCTGTGCGTTATGCAGCCTGCAAAATCCACTGTGCCCCAGCCCGTAATTCCAGTGTTGTGAAGTAACATGTATTTGGGAACGTCCGGCCTCATCGTCCACTTCGCTATTGCGCATCCTCGCCACGGCCCCTGTCCCAAGGACATTGAACAATAGAACGTTATATTTGCAGTCAGACCTGTGGGCATCTCCTCGCCGCTAGCTGAAAACCGAAAGCGCCGCCCTTCGAATTCCTCATTTGCAACATCACGTCGAAAAGGCATCTGTGGCCGCTTGAAATCACAAATTAATCCATCTAGTGCGGCTGTGTGTGAAAATGGCAACTGCCTTCACTCACAAATGGGACGCCCCGCCCGTCGGTGAACCTCGGTACAGTGTTGCATGAGGGTCCACCGTTACTCGAGTACTACGTTCCACTGACCCTTCACAAGTCTGTTCGCGACTGCAAAGATAGTATGTGAAACAATGGGACCATAGCCGAATGAACATATCAACCAATGTTACACTGCCATCGGGTACAAATACATGATTGTAATAGCAAGATGCCATTCGTCGAATTGCAGCGTTGTGTGCGGGACGTGCTCGCCCAAAGGGGAGAGCAGCTTGCACAGGTGGAATGAATCACCACAGGTGGAGGCCATACAGCCTGAAAACACATAAATTGCACACCCAGTCTCCTCCCACAACCACACCCACTCCGAAATGCTACCGGCAGGACTAGCTATGTTGGCCCTGGGGGACCTGATAGCACTGCAAGTACTCCAACTTCAAGAAGAAGACGAACACCAACTACAACCGGCCGCACGGAGGAGACGCAGGAGGAGGAGGAGGGCAAGGCAGGGCCAGCAAGGGCCGCCAGCACAGCCACTACCACCACGCAGGCAGCCCGCAATCCCACGCCTCCGAGCACATCCGTTCAACCTCACTGATGAGCAGATCCACACCCTCTACCGTTTGGACCGGGACACCATAACCGCCATTGTGGACATGACACAGGCTGACCTTGTCAGCATGATAGATAGCCCAACCGCCATCCCACCCCTACTGAAGGTGGTGTCTGTACTCCACTTCCTGGCCACAGGCACCTACCAGCACACAGTCGGACAGTTGCATGGCATATCACAGCCACTGTTCTCACGGACACTATTGCAAGTGCTCGATGCCCTCCTGCAGCACGCAGACGACTACATCTCTCTACCACGCTCGGAGCAGGAAATTACCAACACAAAAGTGGGATTCCATGCACTTGCCGGCATACCGGGTTGCATTGGTGCCATCGACTGCACCCATGTGGAATTGGTCGTCCCACATGCCATGGAGGCCCAGTACCGCAACCGAAAACAATTTCATTCTCTGAATGTACAAATGGTGTGTGACTCCAACAGGATCATTACACATTGTTGTGCCCGATTCCCTGGATCAACCCATGATTCTATGGTCTTGAGGAACTCTACAATACCACGCTACATGGAGCAACACGCAGGGAACAGATCCTGGCTACTCGGTGAGTCTCATTTCATGCATGATGATGTGGGGTATGTGATGCGGCAATGACCTGGCAGGAAGGGGGGGGTGCGTACGTAGCAATGGCATTCCTCAAAATTCCTTTATTGTCCACATACAGGTGATGCCGGGTATCCACTGAAGAGATGGCTCCTCACACCAGTCCGGAACCCACGGGACCAGCATGAGGAGGACTACAACCATGCCCACTCACGTACCCGTGTAGTCATAGAACAGGCATTCGGCCTACTGAAGACTTGTTTCCGCTGCCTCAGCAGGTCTGGCGGGGCACTCCTGTACCGCCATGTGAAGGTTGCAAAGATGGTCATGGCATGTGTCATGCTCCACAACATGTGCGTACGTAGAAATGTGCCCATGCCCCCTGACGCAGAACTGCAAGCACCTGAAGATGGTCATGATGAGGGTGGGGATGTGGCAGCACCTCAAGGAGTCTGCGAGGCACAGGAGGGCCGTGACATTCGTCAGCATCTCATAGATGCATGCTTCTAGCACTCACGCCTGGTGGCTGATACATGGACACGGGACTCGTGGCACTGTGTGTGTCTGGAACATGCACAATATGGACTGTACGCCTATAATGGCCTCGTACACAAAGATCAATGTCCACACATCTCATTGGATGATCGTGCATTGTTTATGGCATATGTGATATCATGTTAAACACCCTATCGACCCGCCACCCAAGTGAGCCCAACACACCCCCTCCACCCTCCTACCTCCCCCCCGAACACCAGTGTCCAAAGATGCTCATTGTCAGTGGGCAGTCGCTATTGCAAGCCCCCTCTCCGGGTATCAGGGGCACCCCTGCCTGTGGAGCGCAGGTTCCTCCCAGATCTACGTTGGGGGCTGCCCTGGACGGAACTTGCAACGGATGATGTCTCTGCCTGCTCACGTCCATGCATGTCCCTAAGGGTTTGTGAGAGCTCAGTGAGCACACGGCGCACTGCGGCAAGTTCGGCACATACGTCTTTGGACGTCGCATGCAGTTCCCCCCTCAGGCTCTCGGTGCTTCTCTTCATTTGTACTCTCAGGCTCTCGGTGCTACTCTCCATTTGTGCCCTTAGTGTCTCTGTACTTCTCTCCATTTCTGCCCTAAGTGTCTCAGTTGATGTTTCTATGTCTGCCTTAGTGCCCCCACATTCATCGGCATGGTCCTTGAGGAGCGTGGCCAGTTGCTGCTGTTGCACGATTACCTGGTCGAGGGACTGTTGCCTCTGCTGGGCCATGGCCATTTGCGGTGGTGTCACAGATTGGCTGATCACCTCATGTTGCCTTGCCACAGGGCTTGTGGGGGATGGCCAGTCGTCGTCTTGTTGGTGCCCCTGCGTGGTATCCTCATGGTGTACGGGATGGAACAGACAGGGGGATTGAGACAGGTCATGGATGGATCTAACTTCGACATCCCCGTTTTCTGTGTCGGAGCATGCTGCCATTAATGCAGTGTCACCTATGGTGCTGCTGCCACCAGAAGCAGTGCCTACTGTGGCATCCATTGGGGGGACCTGTGGTGGTGCTGTTGTGGGCATGCTGGCTGCTGGGGTGCCTGTTGGAGTTCCCTCCTCTGTGCTGCCACTTGATTTGTGCTGCTTCCGTGTCTTGATGCGTGCAGCTGAGGTGGAGGGTCTTTGGCCGTTGGTCTTGGCCCTCTTTGCAGGTGTGCTGGTAGGGGTGTCCTGGAGCTCGCCGTTTGGATCGGACCCTGTGGTGGAGTAAAGGAGGGCGAGCGTTATTAATGGGTCTGTGGGAATTGGAATGGCAATGAATTACATGCATTGGGGTGGTACCTGAGGGTGATTTGGGTCGGGGCCTTGGAGGTGGTTTCATTTGTGTGTGGAGTGAGGGTGCAGTTGTTTTGCAGCCTGCAGTTAGGGTGTGCCTGCTGCACATGTAGAGGGTGTTTTTAGGATTTTTAATTATTTATGTATTTGATGTGAGTTTTAAAGTGTGCTATCAGGCCTATGTATGTGGACGTTCTCCTGGACATGTGTTACTGTTGCACTATGTGGACACGTGGTACTTCACATGATTGGACATTGTGGTTTTGGCATTGTTTTATTTGGGACACCTACCTGATTCTTCGGATGTCTGCACTCCTTTCTCCATCCCTCCGACTCCCTCTATGCTCTCCATTCCAATGGTGGAGGCACAGATTTCTTCCCAGGGGGTCAACTTGATGGGTGATTCCGATCCTCCCCCGGTAGCTGTGGCAATGTTGCGGTTGGCAGAAAGTATGCTACGGACGCGTATCCGCAGGTCGTCTCATCGCTTTCTGCATTGCTGTGGGTTGCGGGGTGCGGTCCCCACCGCACTTACCCGCTGTGCCACCAGGGCCCATATGGCCTTCTTGTTCGCAAGTGCCGTCCTGGTCATTTGCGTGGAGAAGACGGCGGCAGCATTCTCCTGGAGGGTCTCTGTGAGCACGGTGAGTTCCTCACGGGAGAAGTGGACCTGCCGCTTGCGGTCGCACGCTTTCTTCGCTACTTTTCCCATTTTTCTTGGTTTCACTAGGGTGGATGACGGGTTGGGATGTGTCTCAGGGTAGTATTTTTAATGGTTGTGTGGAATTTGTGGTTTTATAGGTGTACGGCGTGATGTTTCCCGTTCCGGGACCATGCTTTTACTTCCGTTTCCGTATATTTCCGGTCACCGTACTTTCTGGTTGGCGCTCACTGCGGTGTCCGCTAAGATGGGTGGCGGTATTGCACCTAGGGCGCCGTACGGCGGCGGTGTGGGCCGTTTTGGGGTCATTTCCGCCATCGCGGACTTTGCACTTCCGCCATGGCGTGGTGCTCGTGCCCGATGGGTCGGAATGAGCCGCACTTTGCTCCGTCGTGCAATGGCGGAAACGCTATTTACGCTATGGCGGTCCGGTCGGTTGATTTCCGCCAGGGTCGTAATGTGGGCCATTGCAATTTTAGGCATATTAATGCAAATACACTAAACAAAATCTCAATCACCTGAAAATTGCATTTAATAACCACAACCCTACACACACAACCACTTACACTCATACAAAACATTCAGCGCGCGCATCCACTCTCACTCACACGGGCTCATGCAACACGCACACACTGTAACCTAAACACAACCGGACATATCACAATATATCTCACTAGTGAAAAAATGTTCTCCATAACAGGAGCGACCTCCTCCTAGTGACAGACTGCAGTCTTCCCGACACGAGTTCAAAACTCCAATGGAGTTCCCACGGGTGTCCGCTCTCACCCGTTCCAAGACACCACACGAATCCACGTTGTTCTCTTTATCCCATACAGGGAAACACTCACGTCCTTCCGATGCGAATACATGGATATCCATATCATTCCAGACATTTCTACTATCCGGCTCGCCTTCAGGTACATCACAAAGTCTTTTGAAGAACCGCTGTGGCTGCTTTCCTCCCTCCAAAGACACTGCATCAGCGCGTATACTGCGCTCGAAATCCACAACGTAGCGTAAACAGTCTTTGCGTTCCAGCAGCTCACGCTGGAATGCACGTCCCGACAAAGGCAACGTGATCACGACCACGTATTCGGTCACTTCCCCACGAACGCGTCTGCATTCCAGCTTCACTTTCAGTGCGCGTGACCAACGTTCACAATGTAGTACCTTCCGATGACATGCTATGTCACCATAATAACTCCAGACGCCACAGCGCTCACATCTCCTGCGCCCCCTCCCTGAGACGATCGGGAGCATGCAACTATAAAGAGCGCGAGGTTCACTCCCGTGGAACCAGGCACCCCGAGCTGCTCTCCGGGACCCGCACGGATGCAGTCCATAACCGTCCGCCAACTGGACCACCCGGCCCCCAGCCAGCACGCAGGGACACTCTCACGCCCTCGAGGTGCGGTGCTCCTAAACCACCAGGAAGGCACACACACTGCAGGACAGTTCACACGCCAAGGTCGCCTCCTCTCTGCGTGCTGATAAGCTGTCCCTTGGAACACTGCCCAAAGCCGGCAGCTTACGGCGCTGAAACGCTGGGACTTCGCTGGATGGGGCACAAAAAATTACTCTTTGGAGAAACTGCACACTGAAAAGTGTGCCGCTAGTGGCCCCACAGCTGTTCCAGAACACCCACAGCCAGCCAAAGGGCAACCGGAAGCTGGACACTCACGGAAGATGCTCCTTGCATCACAGCACACCGACCTGTGCGCCGCTTAGCTCATCAAGGCACCAACAGGCCAACAGGAACAATAATAGGCCTTAGAGCTGGTGTACTTGACCCAACACCGCACACCGACTTGTGTGCCGACCCATCTACTCCATTCAGCACCACCCGGCCTGCTGAAGAGTCACACGCAGCCCAATTAAACAACTTTGGGCTCCAACCTGTTAACAGCTTGCCCCAGGACATGAATTCACAGGAGGGCTATGTTTCCTGGTTCCAGACTGTCCCCTCCTCGACAGGATCCCATCCTCGTCACCAGTGTAGTAACTAGGTACCTGGAGTAACACCCGGACCAGCAGGTAAGTTACAAGTAGGTTTATTGTAGTTCAATTGCCAGGAACAACTTTGGTATGTCCCCTCGAGCCAGCATATCTCTCAACTGTAAAACATAGAACCCCAATTTCAGAGCAAAACATCCCAACACTCCACTCACTCTGACCTCACCACATTCCATGTACAGTGATGTCATCACCTCACCCAAGATACACATTACAACACATATCAGCAACCTAAAATAATAACAAATAGAAATTTGCACAATTATGAGTTACATCATGACAGACTGTACAAACATGTGAGAAAAATATCCAGCACAAATAATATCAGACAACAATAATGCAAATCAACACACACATCATTGCCCAAAGGATCTATGCTACAGTAGATGAAAACATGGATTAGCAGAATACAATTACAAATGGAGAACACAAATCAACACACACCTGTTCCGGCCATAAATGTTAAAAGATCTCTGTTAACAAAACATAAAAAACATACAACATGTTTCTAAAGCTGGCATCAACAATGCACCACACACTCTCAGAGACACTCGCTATTGTAAACATGCCCCATCATACCAACACCAACTTATGTACCTATAGCCACACCCAAACTCATGTGGCTTGCAAGTTAACACACACACACCAACAGACACCACACACACCACACCCACACACACACACACACGTCTCTTAAAGATGGTACAGCCAATGTCCACTAAAAACTAAAACATGTACATTTTCTGTTTATACCAATGAAACACTTATATACACACTTGTACATCCAACACCCAAACATCACACATTAAAACTACTGTTTATTTCACAGATTGTATACCAGACAGACCCTGCTCCTCAATTATTCTGATTCAGCCAGTGATGCAGAAAAGTGAAACACATGCTCATTAAAGCGGACAAAAACATGGGAAAGACCCTGCCGTCAGTATGCAACTGTCACAAATATACAGGTCTACAAATTAATTTTCATAAAATCACGAATGCACCCCCTCACAAAAAAGTATGTCCCCACAAAACACTCATGGATTATCACCCCATCAGCCACCCATGGACACGTCACAAAAATATGGGTCCACAACTGAAAATCAAAACATGTTTGCAAGATACACTAACCTAAAAACAATCCATATAAACTAACACTTCACGCAAAACACTTATGAAAAAATATACTTTGAGAATGCTTATCACATCAAAAAAACACATGAACATCAGAAAACGTGTTACCTACTGACAGGGAATCCCCATAGTGACTCCCATAGTACTCACTCATACCACACATTAACAAAAATTATAAAATATAAAATATAGCATTTAGTACTGTTCATTGACTGAAAGGTAATCCCATTGAACTCACACACAACACTCTAAAGCACAGATATGTCACAGTTTCATAATGCATATAAAAACCCATCAAAACATCACAAAACTAATCACCTATCTGCAGGGAATCCTTATATCAACTTCACCAACCCTCACTTATAATGCAGCCGAACACAACATACTAACATTTGAAACACCTACGCCCTGATTCATGGAATTATTTGAGGGAAGAATCTTGACTTTGCGTGCCATTGTGCGTGAAAATCCCTGTTCGTCGATTCATGGAATTGACTTTGCAGGGCTTTTCCGAGAATCCACGCAGAGTGTGAGTCAGGCCTACGCAGAGACCCTAATAGGGGCGGTACATGCAGAATGAGGAAGAACAGGGGAAAATGTGGGCGTGTTGAGGGACAGTCCACGCCAAGCAATCGCACGCCCATTCCACCGCAAACCCAATCGTATTCATGGATTTCAACGTCGCAAAAATAAGGCATACGCAAATCCTGTGATTTATCTGCCACATGACAGCTGCATAAAGTTGAACGTGCATAGGAACAAATGCGTATAAAGCACACAATGCACACCAAACCAACGTCCACAGCTAAAATGAACCAAGCAATAGCAGGAGCTATTGTCCATGGACAACGGAGGAAGGAGGATGCCCAAGGCCCGGATTTTTGCACAACGCACCACGCCTTTTTGAATGCCTGATGACCAGGCATATGCTACGTACCGGTGCCCCCCCCATGTCATCCTAGACCTTGTCAGGGAGTGGGAACATGGCCTAGCCTCACCCACCATCTGCTACCAGGCCCTTACCCCCCTTGAGAAAGTGCTGACTGCACTCCATTTCATTGCAACTGGTTCCTTCCAGCGAACCACAGCAACAGTTGGTGGGATATCGCAGGCCACACAATCCTGCTGTCTCCACCAGGTATTGGCATGCATAACAGCATGTGTGTGTGTGTGCAGGGACATATATATGCTCCGAACACTGGAGGAAAGGCAGAGAGTGTGCCCGGAATTCTACACAGTAGCACACTTCCCACGTGTACTAGGTGCAATTGACTGTACACATTTTGTGCTACCCCCTCCCCCCCGATTGATGGAGCACAGCTACTGCAATCGCAAGCACTGAGGGGATCATTCCGAGTTCGCTGCCTCCAAACTCGGGGCGGGTCCGTGGTGTCGGAATCGGGACTTACCGGGACATTCCGACCTATGCGGACCCGGTAAGTCCCCATTTCGAAAACCATTCCCCATTCCCATTTGAGCCCCCATAGGGCTCAGAGGGTTTTCCTGGTAGCACGCATGCTAGCTACATCTACCACCAATCACCACTCCACCGAGCCCTGGCATCTGGAAAATATGGGAACACATGGCTCATTAGTGAGTATGAAGTGTCACACACTTGCATACATGTGACACAGTGAACAACAGACCATGAGAATAAATGGCAATAACAACCATGTACACATTTGCTGGTGATTGTGCCTACTGTAAGGAAGGCATGGTATAAAACAGTAAATGAAGACAGACACAAGTGAACACAGTTCAGGGTTGTTATTGAACTTCAGTGGGTTGGTTGAACGCCTATATAACCCTAAATCTAAAGATGGGTGCAAGCTACGACCATCAGATAATAAATAACGCAGACCTAGTGGAGTCTATGTCAAAATAAAAGGGTCTTCACTAAAACACCTACTGCCAATCCTTACTTCTAAGAACAAATAGTGTGGGGGAATGATGTATGCAAAAGAAAAGTGTTCAATAAATAATATGTCAGGATAGTTGAGCAGTTAGCTTCCCTTCTCCATGTTTTCAGCACAGAACAAGGTAGCACACTCAACCTTTGCACACACTCTGGCTTCTCTAGCATGAGGAGGCAGGTCAAAACCTAGATACCTGGCCTTCTGCGCAAAAGTCTTTTTCCTAATAAAAGTCTCTTATTTGCAGAGTGTCTGGATTAACAAACAAATGCCAAAGTTCCTTTCACATCAGGTTTTTCACATTCACCAGTTCTTGGGTTTACTGTTCATCAAGGGTCTCCCTCAGCCAGGCTCGGACCTCTTTAAACACAAGTTCACAATAGGTCTCCCTCGGCCAGGCTCGGACCTTGTGATCTCACTTTCCTTGCTTTCCACTGTATCAAAAATCGAAGACGTTCGACTGTGCAATACATTTTGCTTAAACCGTTGCAGGACCACTTTGATTCATTTTATTCATAAGTTTCACCTTTAAACTTTACTTTTGTTTCTGCCACTTATTTATTTATTTATTTTTCATTCTCAATAAGGCGCTGCATGCCCGTAGGCCTCAGAGCGCATTAGGCAGAACAACAGCAGAGAGATAGAAGCCAAGAAGATTAAATCCTTTAGGGATCAGAAACAGTTAGTCAACTGAGGTCATTCACTGGATACCTCAAACAGGGACCTTTTATTAAGCACACCCGCGGTGCCGGACCACTCTGTTACTTTGTATCGTACTTTCTCTGATTCATATTAAAGCTCAAACATCCATCAGCAATTGAGCTTTACTCGCGTCTTTCATCACATGTATTAATATTCTTGGCTCTTAGTACAATGTTGTTGCTAGCAACCTTGACTTCAACACAGACCGGTCTTGTATCGGTCTCCCCAACTCACCCGCTGTGTTGATTTCTCTGGTTCTGCTTTGATCCTGGAGCCAAGGACAGCACTACGGCAGCTGCTGCTCCTCCCCGACTCGGCCAGTCATGCAGGAGGGCACTGGGTATCTCCGACACACAATGCAGGATTCTTCAGTCTGGTTTCCTGGTCTTACGCCTTTTAATCTGAAGGCTTCTGGAAAGTAACAGTTTCTTGCCAACAAGGTCAAGGGTATCTCCCTCCTCGTTTTCCATTCTCGATTTAATGCATTTCTCCCCTCTTTCAGCTGCTGCCTGGAAAACGCTGCTCCTTCGTGTGTTTTGCCTCGCTCAGAGAGTGCTCTCGTGCTCCACCTTTTATGCATGTGGGGAAGCTTAATGGAATCAGGTGTGAGTTGTCAAAAGTAATTGCCTGACTTTGCCTGACCATAGCAGTGGGACATGTCAGGTGCATTGCTCGGTTATGAGTCTGTTTTCTCGCAGAGTGGGCTGTCTGTGTGAAAGTGTTCATATAGGTAAGGGGGGGAGGTAAAGTTCCCAGGTATCCTACCTGTTAGGATGGATTGAAGGTGTTTCAGGGGGGATACTGCATCACACCATCAGGTGTCCCACTTCCACTACCCGAAGACCGCTCACCCAGGTGATCCTCCCGCACTGGTCCACCCCTAGGAGCTGGATCCAAAAGCAATGGCCATATCCTGGCCACCTGGATGACACATCCTCCGGACTAGTCAGTGAGACACCCTCTGGTCACACTACCTGCTGTCACAATACAGGATGATGCCGTACCATAATCCTGCCACACCAGCTGAGGTAAGATACAATTCAGCACATGTTGCCACTACGGCCATAGTGGAGAACACATTTGGGGTGCTAAAGTCACGTTTCTGCTCCCTTGACCACTCTGGTGGGGTTATGCTATATGCACCACCAGTAGTCTGTAAAATCATAGTGGCAGCATGTGTACTGCAAAATGTTGCCACACAGCATGGCGTACCAGTGGAAATGCAGGTGGCACCACCCTTGCACTTGGCTGGCCAAAGGGCATGTGAAGAGGCTGAACACACCCATCTGGGCCACAAACCTTGTGCAATTCATTGATGAAATGGGGCCTATCCTCCGTGCCCTCAACAACACCCTGAGAATGTGTGTCGGGGCGAGGCAAAATGTGTGCATTCATTAGACATAAAACAACATGCTCAAACATTGCACCAGACAAGATTTCCAAGTGAGAATATTGTAGGGAGTAAAATGATATAAACTAGAGGGGTGACAACAAGCTACCTTTAGATATCCACACCAAAGGAAACAATAATAGAACTCAAACCATATGTGCATACAGTCTTTTAACAAATATTAAGAGATGGGAAGCTCAATTTTAACAAAAATATCTCATATATTTATTATGTTTAACTCGGTCATAAAACAGACCATGTGGTCACATTTTCAAAACTCAACAACATCTAAAAAAGAATCACAATAAAAAGAGACAATTGGTCAACAGTTTTGTTATTTGCATTCATTTGCATAATAATTTGTATCATAAGTGATGTTAGTAACACATGGGTGACTTCAAACTAGTATATATCTATTTAGAATCCCCAATTTGATTGTGTCATGTGGTCACATTTGCAAAACTCAACAACATCTAAAAAAGAGTCACAATAAAAAGAGACAATTGGTCAACAGTTTTGTTATTTGCATTCATTTGCATAATCATTTGTATCATAAGTGATGTAACACATGGGTGACTTCAAACTAGCATATATCTATTTGCTTAGATTTAGAATCCCCAATTTGATTGTGTCGACATGAGTAAATCCGTTTCCAGCCTCAATGTATATTAGACACCGACTTGTCCTTGTTCTGGAACTGGTTAGTCGTGTATGTGAGGCTTTCCTCAGGACACATCAGTCCTCTTGTTAGAGGGTCAAGAATGGCACAAATTGTGTTATAGATTGTCTCACAATATCTATAAAAACAGAGATATATGTAGCAGTATAAACCAAAAGGACCTGAACCTTTTTTCTTTTATCAAAATTATTTCACTGTGAACACAAGTTGTTTGAGACTATTTGTTTATCCTTTCAAGCTAAGGGTGGGCATCATATTATTTCTTTGGTATAAATTCGCTATCTCAATGGTATAGCATTTATACATTTCTTCAAACACAGGTGCATTTACTTTTGCAAAACATGAAACGTGTGACTTAACTCATTCTTGGTAGGCACCTATTGGCTTTGTTACTAGGTTCATTTTTTATATGTATCTCTACACACCATAGTTCTATATATATATATAAATGTCAAGACATTTTAACAAGTATAGGGCAATATGAGAGCACGAAATACCACATACCTATTGTGGTTGTTTATTGGTCATGTGTTCATTCACTGGTGACTACGGCATCTCCTGAATGAGGCATACTTTTCAAACCATGTCACTTCTCGAATGCAACTGAGTAAAGAAAAAGCGCATAGCAGTCCTCAGTTATTCTAGTATAGTTAAAGACAGCATGTGCATTCGTTGTAATCCATGGTCGGATTACAAATATATTTATCAATCAAGAGGGCACATGTTGTAACAATCTGCTCATTGTTTTCTTCACAGTTTTTGGACAACCCTTTGGTTGGCTGAGCTTTCCCTAAATTACAATGGAAAATGTTAATATTTTGTCTTTTACTAACGACATATATAAAAAATGTTTGGATCTACCCTCGATTCTGGGGACCCCAGTTATGGGACCAACACCCCCTCCACCGGTGATTTCCAATGACATAGATTTACTCGCACAAAAAACAAAGAAATGTATTCGTACACAATCGCATGGTCACCTTTTGATTGAGTATCTTAACGCCAGAGTAATTCCTAAAGGTCTTCAAATAAAAAACATACCCAGGGTTTTTATAGACAATCCCAAATTTAAGAAAGGGTTCAGCGATGTAGGAAATAAATGCTCCCGTGACTGGGTGATCCTAATAATCGAGACAGCAGAAGAAGAGGGAAAGAAACAAAAAGAAGAGCTTGACTCCCTTGAGGCAAAGACCAAAGAGGAATCTGTTATTCCAGATATAAAAACTAGTCTGGAAAAAATGAAGGATGAAGTGGCCAAATTTAAAACTTTCACGTTGGACAAAAAAGTTTGGAAGCTCAAAAAAGATATCACAAACTATAAAGAGGAAAATACATACCCATATTTGGTTCTGGTGTTTTTTCAGCAGTACAATAATAATCAACACAACTGGCAAGCCCTAAATAAACCCCAACGTAACAAGAAGCTTGTAACTTTCTCGAATTCCTCTAATAGCAGCGACTCTGATTCTACCCAAAATGGTCCAGGTACAAGAAGGGCTTCCACACCACAAAGAGGTCCAAAACATAAATTATTTCAACAACGAGGGAATCGTCCGAAAAACAGACCATGGAACCACCACCCGATGCAAACTCGGCAGTGGATTCCTCCGCAACCCTGGTGAATCCCATTTTCAACTTAAGCACGCATAGACTATCCCCTGCTGAGTTATCTGTGTTAAGTAATGGCCTATCCTTTGTCCCTGTTTCCAGGGCTAATGCTGTCCAGACTGAAATTGAAATGAGAAACTTCTTTCATATCATCAGGCTTAAGTACTTCTTCCATGACAAAGAAAGTAACAAAGTCACTGATGACAACTATTCAGGCAAGAAATCTCCCTCCACCTTTACACCATTACAATCCATGGTGTCACCTGAAATTCTAGCTTTTGAGATCAAAATTCTTCGAGAGATGAAACATCTCTGTGAATACCAAAATCATCACAAAGACAATCTATCGAAATCAGAATGCAGGGCCCTCAAAAATCTTGAAAACAACCCCCTGTTTGTCATAAAACCGGCAGACAAAGGGGGAGGGATTGTTCTGTGGGATTCTAACCTCTATAAACTAGAAGTGGAAAAACAACTTTAAGACACATAGCTGTATAAACGAATACCAACTGACCCTACCCCTGAGATCCTTGAGGAGATAATAAGCCTGATGACCCACGCCTCTCACGAGGGGTGGATTAACGACGATGAAAGCATGTTTCTCATCAACAGACAATCCATTATCCCAGCTTTTTATTGTCTACCAAAAGTCCATAAAAACTTAACTACACCTCCAGGTCGTCCAATTGTCTCGGCTATTGGCTCACTACTTGAACCTTTGTCAGCGTACGTAGATGTGTTCCTTAGGCCTTTTGTCAATAAGATGAAATTGTTTGTGCAAGACTCCACTTCCATGATAAAAATTCTAAATGAATTGATAGTGGAACAACAAGATTTGTTGGTCACATTAGATGTGACATCCCTCTACACCAACATACCACAAATCAAGTGTGTGGAGGTGATGGTCAATTTTCTGGAAACACGTGAGGACAAAAACCCTCTGTCATCATTCCTTGCTGAGTGCATCCATCTAGCACTGACCAGGAAGTTTTTCATATGGAATGGTGTCTTTTTTCAACAGTTACATGCCACAAGTATGGGGGCGACCTTTGCCCCCGGCTTGGCGAACCTTTACATGGATAATTTTGAAACCACCAACATCTATGCTGACGACAATCCATACCAGGAAAACATCAAGGCCTGGTACCGCTACATAGACGACATTTTTATGGTCTGGCGAGGCACAAAAAGGAACTGGTGGCTTTTACTCTATGGCTCAATACTAGAAAAGTTTCAATCAAATTCACATGTGACTCTGACCCCAATAAAGTTGCCTTCCTAGACCTACTGATTCACCGTTTACGTGACAACAAGGTTGGTACTAGCCTCTACAAGAAGCCTACTCAAAAAAATACGCTACTGCAATTTAATAGTTACCATCCTCAGTCATTGAGAGAAAATGTACCTTTCGGTTAATTTCTCCGCATCAGGCGCAATTGTTCTGACAAAGCTGACTTTAAAAAACATAGCCAGACCCTTAAAGCAAATCTAAAAGAAATAGGATATCCCTCATATATCATTAGAAGAACTTATAAAAAGGCCGCCAACATCTCCAGGGCGGATTGTCTAACTCAACAAAACAAAACCGTATTAGACAAAATCACGTGTGTGTCTTCATTCACTCTGATTAGTAACAAGTTAAGAAAAACGATACTAACTAACTGGAAAATTATTAATACTGAAGATTTCAAAATTCTGCCACCCCGTTTTGCTTTCAAGCGCCTTACTAACAATGGAGATAAACTTGTTCATACCTACCCATTGTCTAAAAACATTGATGCCCAACCTACTTTGTGGCATCTACCACCGGTAATAGGACACTTTAAATGTGGTAAATGCAGTATGTGTAAATTCACCAGCATTTTGAAAACTATTGATCTGAAAGGTAGAACGTGGAGGCTTGATACATTCACCAATTGTGCCACTAAATGGGTGGTTTATTGTATTATATGCCCATGTGGGCTAATATACATTGGAAAGACTAAACGACCAGTGCGGACCAGGATTGGTGAACACTGTTGTTGCATCAAAAACAACACGGTTGATAAACCACTGGTTGACCACTATAAAAAGGCTAAACACACGCATGACGATATCTTTTGGTGTGTATTACAAAAGATTGATAATCACCCTCGTGGAGGTGACCGTGATTTAAAATTACGAAGACTCGAACAAAGATGGATATATGATTTGGACTCAAACATGGCCTCAATTTATACCTCGAGTGGGGCCTATTTCTACGTAAATAAATGATCCAAAAAAAGCACACTGGGGGGATCAGAATATATCCTGTAATGCTCATATGAGGAAACATCCATTTTGGGTTTCAGACACCCCTCATGATGTCTTCTTCGCCCTCTATTCAAATAGCCGTCGTATTCTATGACATGACGACTATAGACTCCAGCTGCTTCAAGTATATCACACAGGCCTGGGCAAAATGCTCCCGATTCATTTTGAAGAAAACACAAGTTTGGACACACAGCTGGCGTCTCATTGAAGAGCACGCCTTTATGTGCGTTCGTTTCTCATGTAAACCATCGACTACTATAAAATAGTCCATTAGGATTAACAGATTATATTTGATGTTTTTCTACACTGAAAAACGTGTAGCCTATTGTGAAAATTCCATATATGGTGGTTACAATATTACAACCACTTTGTACACCACAATTCATTCTTAATAAGATATCCCAGCCACTTGTAGTATATCATACGGGCACATTTTGGATGCACTTTGTCCATTCTAATATAGCGGCCATTGTAGGAATGCAGCCGGCGCTGCATTTATGATTGTGCTACGCCGACGGCTCAACCACGTGACCGCATCCACAAACGTAAGTGACTATGAAAAAAACCCGATCAGTCAAACAACGCTGATCGCTGGTCAAACGCTCGAGTGCAGTGTGATTATACACGCCATGTGTCTAGGGACACGAACACCTTTTTCAAGTGCCGTTGGACTACCAAGTAAGTTGGCTGAGACATATGAGAGTTGCCATTTCCCCATCTGGCCAGACAGCCTTGTTACTAAATATGGCTCCCCACGTATTTTGTTTTGTTTTGTGTCGCCCAGCAGGCGCTGTTGTCATCTAACATCTGCTTGGAGACCATAAATAAACAGCGTTATTCTTCGTTCCACCTGCAGATCAGCAGTAGGCGCTGAACCAGGTTGGTTGATAAATATATTTGCAATCCGACCATGGATTACAACGAATGCACATGCTGTCTTTAACTATACTAGAATAACTGAGGACTGCTATGTGCTTTTTCTTTACTCAGTTGCATTCGAGCAGTGACATGGTTTGAAAAGTATGCCTCATTCAGGAGATGCCATAGTCACCAGTGAATGAACACATGCCCAATAAACAACCACAATAGGTATGTGGTATTTCGTGCTCTCATATGGCCCTATACGTGTTAAAAGGTCTTGACATTTATATATATATAGAACTATGGTGTGTAGAGATATATATAAAAATTAACTTAGTAACAAAACCAATAGGTGTCATGATCCACAGAACACGCCCCTTTTGGACCTCATGGTCCTTGCCACAACGGGGCTTGCACTCCTTGATACTCCCAACATGGCCGTCTAACGTGCAACATCTTCCCTGTCCTTACGTCAGACATAGCATATTTACGAATAGGCTGTGCCCCCGCGGGCCCGAGTGTCTCAATGCTACTGCAAGCAGCGACTAGATGTGTGCTCCGTAGTTTGCTACACTGTTGTCCTTGTTCCTGGAACTCCTAATTCCATTCCAATTACCCTCTTCCTTCCTCCTTGTTTCCCGGACTCGTGTGCTTACCTTCTTCGTTCCTGGATCCCGGAGTGTCTGAATCCTGGAGCTCTGAATGCACGCTGGAGCCAGAAGAGGCTCTCGCAGGCTTATACAAGACCAGGTCCGTGCGTAAGAAGACACCGCCCAAGAAATCCGACAAGGATCGCTCCCAGATGAGAAAGGGGGAATTCCGTGACAGTTTGAGACGCCAAACGACCGAAGTCGAAGCCGACATGGAAGCGGCTGTTCAGGATATCATGCGTGGCATGCAAGAACTAACGTCATTGTCTTTGAACTCGGCCATGTAGTAGCTTCTCGTCTCTGGGAATATAAGGAAGCGTGAGCACTTGCTAGCTTCAATCTGGTGCCCAATGCTCTTCATCTATTTTCATCCTCAGCTCACGTGATTAGAGACCATGAATTTGCTCATATCATGGTATTAAATTGTCCTGAATAAAGAAACTTTGCACTCGTTATGTTCTTTCTTTGCGACTTATCAAGGGATGCCTCAGCTTCTCACGTTTTACTGTTCTTCACAGCTGATAACCAGTTCTTGGCTGCTTTCAGTCTTTTACATCCGGCGCGGGAACCTCTTTGGTCTTGCTTCGAATTTGAGACTATTCTTTGCTGCGACACACATAGCTTCTCATCCATCTTCCTTCATGGAGACTCGCTTACTAAAATGTATCATCGAATGTCCAGAACTCTATATAGATATATGTTGGTGGCACTGCCTGCAGTCTATATACTACATATAGCAAGCCTTATGAATACTTAGTCTACTTGTGTTTCTGCGTCTGTACAATTGTAAAACGGCTTGTGTTTTCTGCATGTTCTTCACATGTACAATCTTCATTTCCGCACATAAAAGCCTTCACGATTCTTTACTTCGCCATCAGATTCTTTGTCACCTATGCATTCTCTTCACTGGCCATCTTTCCTGATGTGTCAATCTTATCTTTTCATGACGTCACCAGCTTCTCCTTTTCACATCTTCACACTTCTTCATATGGAGACCATCAGTCTTTCAAGGGTACTACTCATAGGGTCTTCTCAATAGATACCTTGTCTCAAAGATTCCTTGTGGTATAGGTACCATTACTGACATTGCACATGTCGCAATTTCCGGTTTCCAGCATATAGGCAAAATAGGGGTGGGACTTCCTGTAGAGGCACTCAGCTGCTCCTCTATACTCCCCCCTCTGGTCGAGTCATCGACCACACCTTCGCCAGTTTCCACATCTATGCATCCTTTCTTGAAAAAGTGCTTCTTTGTAGTCAAAATTTTAATTTCTCCTTTCAGAGATCCTGCTGATTTTACATGTTCATCAGCATTCCTGGTCATGTGACTACATTGTCCATCCGGGCTGCACTAAATCCATCATCCCACATACATCTTGTGATTTCTTGGATGCAGGAACTTAGTTCCCTCTGGTGCTAAGATACTGGCCTTTATGTAGTCTCTGATCTCTTCATCCGTCAACTCCTTGGGTCGGAATCCTGACTCGATATCTATCATGATCTTCATTCGTACAGCTTTCTTTGCTGTCTTTTTTCACTGTGTAATCATTATCCTGATTACACAGAATCCAAACATCATCATCACGAGTATAGCTCCCAAGAGTTTGAAGATATTTGCCAACCATTGTGGAACCCAAGAGAAGATGGACGTGAACCAACTGTAATCTGCGAGTGATATCTTCTGTCTCAACTTCCATCTTGTTGTGCAGGTTTGTCAGCAGCGTTATGGCCTCCGTCAATACCCATTTTTGTCATTGTGAGAAGGTATGAACATGCAACATGATGGTCTGATCTTGGTGCAAACACCTCCATCCATTGCTGTCATCATATCAAGGTCATATCTGTTCTGGAGGGTCATCAGACTTATGGCCCTCAATTACTCCTTGATAGCATTAAATCCCTTAATAGTGGTGTTGATCATCTGCAAGAGTTCCCATCTGGTAATCTGTAGCCATTTGGAATTGCCCATCGTCTGGATTTTAGGCATAAAGATAGTCGTGAAGACCGCTGCAGTCTGGCTGAACAACCTAGGCTCATATGGCATGGCATTGAAGGCTTCTATTGGTTTGCTGAAAAGTAATTCTCCCTCCTTGTCCACTTGAGGAATCCTAATGATCTTCCCTTCCTCAAGTGGGCATTTGCTTTTGGAAATTCTCCAATGTTCAAGTCACTTTTAGGAATCACTAATGTTGGAACATGTATGAGTACCAAGGAACACGTCCCTCCCCAATCTTCGGGCAGCGTCATGCAAGCTCTGGATCCACAAGACCAATATCAGTCCATCAGGACGGCTGTCCCAGCTCCCATTCTAATAACGTTGATTATAGTCTTGCAGCCTTTGTTTCTTCCCACATAAATTTTCCCCTTTCTCTGGAAGCACAATGTTGCATTTATCAATGGAACCACCATCACCGGGCCTGATTAATCTTCCCATGCTAATAGTCTGGCATGGTTGGCCCAGGACTTTAAGAATCATTCACTCTCTGTACTTCTGGCAAATATTCTGACTTCAATAGATGAGCTGTGCAGGACATTAGGCCTCCTTCCCATCCTTTTGTGGATTTCACTTGTCCATAAACTGAAACTCGTGTTCGTTCCCAACATCCATGCCATCCTGCTACTTCTGTTTTATCAGGGCAATTCAGACTCTTCATCTCCGCAACTACCACCTCTTCATGTTCTTTCTCAGGATATGTAAGCATCTTGCTTTTCCACGCAGGTTATTTTTCCATCTGTGTAGTCTTGATATAATCATCCTGGAATGGAAATTACCATTTCAAACCTCCATTTTAAGGTGGCCCAGCTTCCTTGATATTGGCCTCTTGTCATGTATGTTGCAAGATGAACGAGACATCTGGCATCATATTCCGTAATTTCTCTCGAAATGAAAGTTTGTGTAGCATCCATGGCATGGTGTCTGAGTGCCCAGATATAGTAACTCTTTAAATGTCTTCTCCCCCACCTTTTTCATGTGCTGATACCACATTTTAATACCAAATGTGCTACACTGTCTAGATATGTGTTTATCCCACCATTATCTTCCACTGCATTTCTCTTACTATTACCAAATGAGTGCTTAAATAATAATCATGAAGTACATCATAAAGAGTTCTCTCTCTCAGGAGAACCATAGGAATCTCTACCTTAATGGAAGTGAATACATCAAGAGCAGTAGTTGTAGTTGGAGGAATCACAGTAGCCCCTGTTTCATCGGGAGCATTAGTAAAATAGGGAATACTAAACAGAAGAACCTGAAAGACACTGAGTATGGTGGCACATATGTATTTCATGAACCAACAAATCAATCTCCACCATTTGCAATATTTAGTTGGACTTGCTCATTCTCTGAAATTGTGCCGTTTTCAAGATTCATCATTATGCCTGTATATTACTTTAAGGAAGAAAAAAAACGTTTTAATCAGGCAATTCAGGTAAATCAGGTAGCTGCAGAATCTGTTCAATTATCGCTGTAAGCAGCCTCCTTATCGCAGGGCCATTTTTAGGATCATGCAGAAAAGTACATATGTTGACACTACGCTCAACAAGAGCAGGATACGCTCGAAGAATATATATGAAAACAGCAAGTAGGATCCTATGGGCATCGTCGTTTGTCAAAACCATAGATTCAACCAAACAATTGCATTGTACGAAAAGAATCAGCGTATTGCTCACGCTTCCAATTTTTTATCAAATGTTGCCACTTAAACGTATTCACAATATGGCAACAACTTTCTGAAGTTAATTTTCAAAGAACTCTGTGGCTTAAGAAATGGACACGCCTGCTATAATACCTATAAGGAGTGTTTGTGAGAGCCACATTCCAAGTGTAAATTTGCACTTTTTAATCAATCCGTTGGTTTATCGTCCTTCTTCCTCGTCATCGATCGAGTCTGCACGTGCTGAAATTCTTCTTCTTGTCTTGCTTCCGAGTCGATCGTTAGGGGTGCATCAGCCTCTCCAAAGCAGGTTTTAACATCACTGAGATGGATTCAGGCTCTCCTGCCTTGAGCTTTTACTGCAGAGGGAGTCATGTCTTCCACGATAAACGGGCCAACAAATCTAGGTTGAAGCAGCTTTCTAGTAAAGTTCCGGATTAGGACTGTGTCACCAATAAATTACTTGGGTGCCGATAATAGTTTAGAAACTCCGGCTGCTGAATGGTCTTCATCTGTGTTCTGAGACCGATCCCCCTGGCGCTTGAGTTAATCTGAAATGACCGAGATACTAGTGGTCATACATGTCAAGTACTCATAAGTGCTCATATAATTCATTTCCTAACAGTTTTGCAGAACTCTTGGCATCACTTCTGCGCCTCGAAAGAGGAGTCAAAGGCATTCTCATTTGTCTTTCTGTCACTAATTTGTGGGGTGTGAGGTGATGGTCTGAACCAGGCTGATTCCTTAAGGCATATAACGCTAAGAGCAGGCAATATAGCCATCCCTTCTTCAGTGTCAATTTTAGCTTGGCAACTCTCTCCTTTAAGAGGCCGTTGAATCCCTCACATATCGCGTTAGCTTGCAGGTGATAAGCAGAAGAAAACGTATGTTAACAATCCTATTTGTTGAAATACTTCATTAACAATATGTGGGCCATTATCGGTTCTCAGCACTTCACACACTCCCTATCTTGGAAAGACTTCACGTACTAAAAACCTAGCAGTGCAAGTGGCATCACAGTCTGTACAAGGACCTGCTTCGATCCACCTAGAAAAGGGACACACCACCACTATCAAATACCTCTGTCCACTACATACTTGCAGCATGTCAACATAATCAATATGTAAATGTTGAAAAGGACCATTTGGCTGAGGAATCACTCCTTTGGACTGTATGCTTAGCGGTAAACATTTTACATACTATGCAATTTACTACATAAAATGCAACATGTTCTAACAGGTTTGTATACAAACCAGTCTTCTGCAATAGCTGCAGTGAGACAATCCCTAGTTACATGCGCTGGGTAGTGCAGCTGTTCGAGTGCTATCCTCAATAATACCACTGGCATCACTGGCTTTCCGTAACTGTCTTGTCGTCACAGTGCTTCTCTCGGGGATAAATAGCACCCACTCCATTTCCATAGCTCTTGCTCTTCTTGTGGTGCACTGCCTTGAATCTCCATTAACTGGGCTCTTGATAAATGGTTAAACCCTTCTTTTAGCATCAAAATCTTAACCACCTTTTCCTTAAATTCAAAACTTGAAATATCTTGGGCATATGCAACCCTTTTGGCTTCTGTGTCTGTGTTCCCGCAAGAAATAAAATCAGTCTGCTTAGTATTTGCTGCACAGTTAACTATCGCTGTGGCTACTTGGAGTTGTGGTGCCTTAATAAGCCTATCCAATAATGATGCGTGTTCACTGGAGTGCCGTCAGCTCAGAGGTATCCCCTCCTTTTCCAACGTGCTAACCCTGTGTGTACAATCAGCGTCACATGGGCAGCGTTGCTGCATATCATCACTTCCTGTCTTTCGTGTTTTGAAGCGCCACAATAAGCGCTACCAATTCTGCCGCTTGCGCTGAAAAGTGTGACGTAGTCTTGCCCTTGCCACAACCTCAAATTCACCTTTTGCTCTATGCCTCACGACAGCTGCGCCGGAATGCCTTTAACCACTTGTCTGGTCAATTTTCAAAGAACCATCAATAAAGAGAATCTCCCCTCCTGACAATGCGTTTTCCTTAACATGTGCTATGTTATCATAAAATGCCACGTAGTTCGCGCAATCATGCACATGCTCACCCTCTGCCACTGGCTCAGATATAAATGTGGCAGAGTTCACTATTTTACATCTGACAATTGAATCGCTGGATTAGATATAATAACTTCGTACAAAGAAGCCCTCTGAGATGTCAATGTACCCTTAGGTTTCTCCAAAATGGCAAATAAAGCATGCTCTACAAAGAGTGTCATTGAACAACCCATTACAATGCTTGCAGACTTCTCAATTGTGAATGCGGATGCTGCCAATGACTGTCTGCACAGAATGACTGGGCCTAGCATCCCACTGTAATATGCCTTGGTTTGTACCCTAATGTACTTCTCTGTGCTAGCATTGCTGTCATAACTGTGCCATCAATGTGTGAAAATAAAAAGAATTTGTCAGCATAATTGGGAATTCCTAAAGCTGGAACCGTACAAATTGCCCTCTTCAATTCTTCAAATCCTTGCTCTTCTTCCTCAGTCTGTTTTTTTCCTGCATATTTACCTGTGCTTTCTTTAAAGACTGCAGCAGGGGTCTTGAGTATGAGCAATAGTCAAACACCCATGCTCTCACATAATTACATAATCCCACGAATCGCTGCATCTGCTTTACCGTGTGTGGTTTTGCAGTTGTCATAATCCTTTCAGCTCTTTCAGGTATCACCTTCCTTCCCTGATGTGAGATCAACTGGCCTATACACAACACCTCTTCTTGGCAATACTGTAACTTCTCTTTATCTACTTTGTATCCCTTGTCTGTGTGGATAGTCATTAGTTGAATCAAATCTTGTCTACACTCATCTTCTGTCATGCTACAAATCAGAATATCATCTGCATACTGTATCACGGTACTCTTCAAATCAATATTGCCAAGGTCCATCTGAAGGACTCTATTAAAGATCGATAGGGACTCACAGTACCCTTGGGCAGCCTTGTATGTTTTTTTAAAAAACGTTTTTATTACATTTTTACAAACAAACAAACAATAAAAACCAAACAAACAGTGCATGTTCCAACAGTTTCATTACACTTTTCTTAAATCCTAACCACTACTCCCTCTACCCCACCCCTCTTGCAAGTCTATTACGTTAGACCTTCAGTTTCTACATTCTGTGGTTCGGTCTCCTCCTCCGCAGGCTCAGCCGGGTCGTCTAATGACCCAAACAGTCCGGCTATCAGTGATTTCCAGGCCATCAGGGACTCATTCTCCTCCTCCCCCCCATTACTACAGGCTTCTTGCCATGCCATGGTTTCGGCTTCTGCCCATTTTTGCAGGTCTTTCCACCACACCTCTATCTTCGGCACATGGCATGACTTCCATCCCATGGCAATCCTTCTTTTTGCAAGCACATAAGCCAGGTCCCTTAGTTTGCTTACATGCCTGAGCTTCTGTGGTCTGGGGAACCCCCCCAGCAGACAGGCCCACACCGTATCCACTACCATCTTGACCCCTATTTCTTCTAGTTTCTCTTTTACTCCCCTCCAGAACCTCTCTATAATCGGGCATGACCAGAACATATTCACCATGCCCGCGTTCTCTTCGTCACACTTGGGGCATGCTTGCCGACCTGTATTTTTGAACCTCAATATCCTCCAGGGCGTCATATGAGCCCTGTGTGTTATGTACAGCTGTATCTGTTTCAGCCTCGCGTTTCTAGACACCTTCTTATGATACCCTTGCACCCGTTCCCACATCCCATCTCCGATTTGGGCCCCAACCTCCGTTTCCCAGTCCAGTCTCAACTGCGTGACCTCCTTCCCCACTTTAGACATTAACATCTCATACAGTCTGGAAGTCTCATGACCCCCCTTAGCTATATCATATATCACGTCTATGGTGGCGTCCAATTCTTCCTCCAGCACAGTTTCAGGCCATGTTCTCTTAATCCTCTGTACCATTCTGTGGTACGTAATGTACTGGCCTTCGTGCAACCCAGCTTCTTCCCGCAGCCCCTCAAAGGTAACACTAGAGCCCTCCTGCCAAATATCCCCCATCGTTGTCACCCCAGCCGGTTCCCAGTGGGTCCGGAGTATCAGTCGCAGCTGAGCTTCTGCCCCTGTCAATACAACCAATGGTATCTGCGGTGAGCATGTGGACGGGTCCCCCATCATTTGACATGCCCTGCGCCACACCTTCCACCCCAGTAGCATCATGTTAGGGTGCCCCATCATTTCCGCCCTGGGTGCCCACCTAACTTCTTTCAGATAAAAAGGTGCACAATCACGCCCAAACAGCCTAAGTTCAGAGGTCTCTTCATCAGAGAGCCATTTGGCAACATACTGCAACTGGCTCGCCACATAGTACGCCTCATAATTGGGCAGCTTTATTCCCCCTTTGTCATGGAAGTTCTGAAGCTTCCATAGCGCCACTCTGTTTCGCGTGCCATGCCACAAAAAGTCCCTACACATGCTATTCAGTTTGGTGAAGAACCCCTTAGGAATCAGGTACGGTATATTCCCGAAGTAATGTAGGAGCCTCGGCAGGACCACCATCTTTAGCCTCACTCCCCGCCCCATCATCGCCAAAGGCAGCTTTGCCCAAAACCGCATGCATTTCTCAATTTTCTTGATTGCTACTTCTGTATTACACCTATGCTCCTCCTCCACGGTGTGATATATGTCTATCCCCAGGTACCGAAAAGTACTAACCACCCACGGTACCTGTAAAACCGGTAACCTCTCTGCTGGAACCCCTATATACCCCCCCAACGGAAACAGGCTAGACTTCTGGGGGTTCACCGCTATGCCGGATAGCACCGCGTATCTCCCGAGCACTTCCAAAATGTACTGGAGGTTTTCCTCTGGCAACCGCACGTACAGCAGCATGTCGTCTGCATATAGGCAGAGCAAATGCCGCTCCCCATTCACCTCAATGCCTATGGTGTCATATTGTTGCCTCAGATAGATCGCGAGAGGTTCCAGGGCCAGTATGTAGAGCATAGGAGACCACGGGCATCCTTGTCTAGTACCCCTACTAAGCTGCCACCTCTCTGATATCACAGATCCTGTCTTAACTCTAGCCAGCGGTTCACTATACAAAATCTTCGCCCAGGCCCTATCCCGTAGTCTTTCAGGGCCGCCAGCAGCCACGGCCACTTGACGGAGTCAAAGGCCTTGATCGCATCCAAGGACACGATTGCCATTTCCTCATCACTTCCTCTGCCAAACTCAATGATCCTCTGGAGTCGCCTATGATTATTGGTAATGTTTCTATGGGGGACATAGCCCGTTTGATCCGGATGTATTAACTTGCTAATGACCCTCTTCAGTCTATTCGCCAAGACAGCAGTTAATATCTTGCCGTCTTGGTTCAGCATTGACACAGGTCTAAAGGAACCACAGCTGCGCCCAGGTTTATTAGGCTTAGGGAGAGGTACTATGACAGCTTCTCTCAGTGACTCCGGTAAGCGGCCCGTCTTGAACGCTTCGTTTATCATTTCTAGCAGCGGGGGGAGGACCTCTTGTATATATACCTTATAAAATTCGCTTGGGAGCCCATCTGTCCCCGGGGTCTTACTAGTAGGCAGCTTCCTCACCACCTCCCCCAGTTCTTCTAGGGTAATCGGGGTGTCCAATTCCTCTCTTTCTTCCTCGCTTATCTTGGGCAGCCCCATATCATCAAGCGTTTCTTCTATCATTACATGGCTACTTTCCCCATCTTCCCCGTATAATACTTTATAATAATCCACAAACGCTTGATTAACTCCCACCTGGGTGTCCTCTACGCTACCATCTTCTCTCTCTATAGTTCTAATTGTGGCTCTGGGGGTCTCACTCTTATATAACCACGCCAAAAGTCTCCCCGGTTTATCACCTCCCGCATGCTGTCTCTCTATGTACTTTTTATAATTAAGGTTACACAACCTCTCCCAGTATTCTGCACATTTTTGCTGTAGCTTAAGTATCAAATCTAGCTTCTCCGCTGTATCGTCACCGGCTTTAAAGTCCTCTTCCAATTTTGCTTCCGTCTCCCTCAGTTCAGCCGAAACCCCACCCTGTAGGCCCTTGGATTTCGCCATGGCCGCCCCCCTCATGACAACTTTTAAGGCCTCCCATAGTGACCCCGCCAAGTCCACACTCCCAGTATTGGTTTCAAAATAGTTTACTATCTCCTCCCGCAGATCCTCTCTAAAGAAGGGGTCTCGCAACGCCTCTGCTCATAGGCGCCATGTCGGGATCCTCGCCCTTGGGGGGCAGTATTGCCGCGCAAGAATCAGAAGCGAGTGGTCCGAGAGGACACTGGCACTATACTCTATGTGTGCAATCTCCGCTATCATTTCAGGTGATGCAAAGACATAGTCCAGCCTCGTTGATAACTGCTGTGGGGCAGAATAATGTGAGTATTGCCTTTCCCCAGGGTGCCACACTCTCCATGCATCTTCCAACCTAAAGTCATCAAGCAGTGTCTGTAGCGCCCTGGCTGCAGGGGCCGGTCTATCCAATTTCCCGTCTGATCTATCCACCCTCGGGTTCAATACGCAGTTGAAGTCCCCTCCCCAGATCATCGCGCTTCCCACACACACGCTCAGGTTCGCACTCAGTGTCCTAATGTACGCCGCTGTGTTCTGGTTCGGGGCGTACATGTTAACAATACTTATCTCCCTGTTCTCTACCAATCCCCTCAGCATAACCATCCTCCCGTCTGTCTCAGCCACCACATGCAACCGCTGAAACGGGACATGTGGCGCCACCCATATAAGTACTCCTCTTGCGTAGGCCGAGTACGATGAGCCCACCAACACCCACTTCCACTTTCCCGCAATCACGTCCATCCTCTCACGTGTAAGGTGGGTTTCTTGCAGCAATGCAATATCTGTTTTCTGCCTGTGCAGATACAGCATAACCTTGTTCCTTTTTAAATAGCTATTAAGCCCCCGCACATTCCATGTGAGTATTTTAAGGTCCCCCATGGCCTGGTATGATCCCATTCCCTCCCCTCCAGGTGCAGTTTAACTTTGAGTTCCAATCCAATCTATATAGGCTTGCATCCCATTCTAAATCCCCTTTAACCAAAAACACACCAAACTTCCCATTCCCTCTACCCCCGCCTCCCAACCCTTCCCCAACACCCCCCCCAACTGTTGCCCAGCTCCATCCCTGGATCTCAGGCTCCCCCGCATCTAGCTCTTTCCTGCTTTCGCCTGTACTCGAAGCTCCGCAGGGTGAGGCCGCCCTAGTGGCCAACCTACTTCAACTACAACTATAATTCGGGGGGTAGGGTGCTTCCACCCTGCCGCTCCAATAGCACATCGAATAACTACACATTGCCATACAGTTTAAATAAATGTAACCGCCACTATATTCCAGTCCATCAAGTCTCTCACAATCAGCAATATGTCATTGAATATCAGGCTCCTACAGCCACGCTGTCATGACCACTGCTTCCAAGGAGTCAGGAGCAGCCCAACGCCCTTGGAAGCAGGCTCACAACATTCATTGCAGACGCCAGCAAGTCCCTTTAGGGACCTTTTGGGCCTTGTCCTGGCACCGGTGGTGCCAGGCTCATTGTGGGGACTGGTCCCGGCACAAGAAGCGCCGGGCTCATAGCAAATACAGAAGTGCTTGGGTGGACCTACCTGCAGCAGACCATGCTGCTTCCTTACCGACAAGATGATGTCTTCATCCTCTTCTGGCAGGAACTACTTTTCCTCTGGGTGGGGCTGGCACCACTCCCTAGGACTGGAACTCTTCTGGAAACTGGAACTCTTTTTCTTACCTGGGCGAGGCTGTGGAAGAAGATGCCTAAGCACTCCTGTGCACTATTTAAACCACACCTGATTGGTGCAACGTGCTTCGCGTTATTCTGCATCAGCAGCAGGACGCTCACCGTGTCAGCTCCAGGGAATCTTCCATTCCGGCTCCTGTGAACGCGAAATCTCCGGATTTACCTGATGAGAATCCAATCTTCAGTCTTCAGCAGCATCTGCAAAACAACAAAAACACAGATTAGCAAAGTCAAGGTCAGCGCTTCAACTTACCCGATCCACCGGAGTGTTTAAGGTATTTGCCGCATTCTTTCTCCGCCATTGAGCCCTGCAAAGACAAAAGAACATTGGTTAGTAACGTTCTGTTTCTGAACGGCTTACCTGTGCGACGTACGCTCCAAAGTCAGCTCGCACCGCACTCCGCCACCTGCAAGGCAAAAGAGAGACATTAAGGTGCGTTTAAAGGCCTAGAACAGACTTTCTACTTACGTGCCTTCATATGCTCCATCATCTTGTTCACTCTTCGGCACAAACCTGGGCATCATCTCCGGCGCCTTCATCATTCTCTATCTGAAAGGAAAAGACATTAAGGTGCGCATTAAAGTACTGTGGCATTCATTCTACTTACGTGCCTCCACGAACTTTGGCATTCTTTCGCCATCATTTCTTCTCAGTGAACCCTGCAGAAAAGGGACGTTAAAAGAGAATATTTAGGACTTTGATATATGCAAAATACGCTCGTGCAATTAACGGCGGCATCGCTCTCTACTTACCCTCTGCAATCAAGAGGCTGATCCCAAATCCAGTGAAGTAACTGGACCCAGAGCCCCTGCACAAGACGCAGGATGGAGAGCCCGGCATTCACCTATTTAAGGTGAGCACAGTTAGCAACCGAGTACCACGGGAGGAGAGAGTGTGCGGGTAGAGACTTCATCCAACCTTCCAGCTACTAATCCCCTGATTTTTCCACTTGTAGACATCTCACCCTCCAAGTCAAGCTTTCGGTGAGAAGGGGGCCAAACCAGGGAGCCAAACGAACCCTATGCCTAACATTGAAGACGGTTTCACCGCCCAGCCAAGACCCGCGCCTCCGAGGGAACCAGGTGAGCGTTACAGAACGCGAAGCCTTACCGGATATTTCCCGCCCAGGCGCAATGGAAACCTCAGACACAGACCAATTGGCCCAGTTGCTTGGGGAGTTGAGGGCAGAAGTACACGCAGCACACCAGGAAACGAATGCCTTAAGGAGAGAGTTAGTTGTTTCTAAGGAGCGAACTGATGATCTTGCCAGACAGTTGTTACAAGCCCAAGCGGGACAAACTCCTCTGCCCGCCTCGGGAGGGAGCCATGCTCCAACGACTTCCACTAATCCGGTGCAGATTAATCTAGCAGGAAATGTACCTTTGGCCCCATCCGAGCGTTTTTCTGGTGATCCGAAGAGATTCGCTGTATTCTTCAATCAGTGTCGCTTGCACTTTTTGTGTAGACCCGCCGCATTCCCAACAGACCAGGCCAAGGTGGCCTTCGTGCTCTCATATCTTCGTGGCAGTGCCGCAGATTGGTCTATACCTTTAGTGATTCAGGATGACCCTGTTCTTCATAACTTCCAAGACTTTCAAGCTAGTATGGAGAGATTGTTCGCACGACACTCCCAGGGTCAGGCCTTGGATAATGAACTTCTTTCACTACGACAGGGTAATCAAGACCTCTTGGCTTACATTGCGTCATTTAACAGACTAGTGGTGGAAACCGGATGGCCGGAAGATAAGAGAATCACGCTTTTCTACAGAGGCCTGCGAGGGGAACTTAAAGACGTTCTGGCCCATGTGGTAAATCCGCCACAAGACTGTTCTGAATATATCGATCTGGTGGTTCAATTAGATCACAGGCTACAGAATCGGAAGGCCGATCGTTCCTGATTTGAATCTTGTGTTTTTTCAAGACCACAGAGCTCCGCTAAAGGAAATGATTCCGTGGAACCCATGCAAATTGGGGTCATGAAAGGACCCCTAACCCAAAAGGAACGGGAAAGGAGAAGACAATTGCAATTATGCCTCTATTGCGGAAATTCAGGACACTTTCTTCGAGATTGCCCGGTGAAACCAAAGAAGAAGATGGTAGGAGCATCCGATAAAGGTGCCGAAGGTTCTGAGTCGGAAAACGACCTCGCCCGACAAGTGTAGAGGTCCGCTTGCCGAGCGTTAAAACCAGTTCTTTGGCCTCGCATTTCGTCATGCCTATGGTCCTCGTGAGTCTAGAGCAGCCTAATCGTGTGCATGCCATAAAAGCATACATTGATAGTGGCGCGATCGGCAATTACGTGGATTGTGAAATGGCCGCCAGGATGAATCTACCTCTTTGTCCTAAGACGGTGAGAGACGTCATTACCACCGTGGACGGTACGGAAATAGCTTCCAGACCAGTAACTCACACCACCTTGGAAGTGACGTTGGTAGGCCAAGATGGAAAACAAGAGAAGATCGTGTTTGACGTGATCAAGGCCCTGCAGTTTCAAGTTATTCTGGGAATCCCTTGGTTGGAGAAGCACAATCCTCAAATCGACTGGCGAGCAAAGACAATTCGGTTTCCAGAATGCGCTCCCACCTGTTATCCTCAGCCTCCCAACAAGCTGGCAGCAACCTCCTCTGAGACTCCACAATTGCCTCGTGAATACCGGGAATATCATGATGTCTTTCGGAAAGATCAAGCTAACACCCTGCCTCCTCACAGGTCATACGACTGTCAGATAGACCTGATTCCGGGATCCACTCCTCCGTGCAGTCGAATTTATGCCCTTACCGAACCAGAAAATCTTCACCTAAGGCAATATTTGGACCAATACCTGGCTAATGGATTTATCCGTCCTTCAAAGTCCCCAGCCTCTTCAGCTCTGTTCTTCGTTCCAAAAAAGGAGGGAGACCTGAGAACATGTATAGATTACCGTGCCCTGAATCAGATAACAATCAAGAACAGATATCCGTTACCATTGATCCCAGAACTACTAGACCAAGTTAAAAGTGCCTGTATTTATACTAAGTTGGACCTCAGAGGAGCTTACCATTTGGTACGAATAAAAGACGGCGATGAATGGAAGACGGCCTTTCGTACTAAGTATGGATTATTCGAGTATCAAGTAATGCCCTTTGGATTATGCAATGCACCGGCCGCTTTTCAGTACTTTATGAATGACGTCCTCAGAGAACTCATTGATGTGTGTGTAGTTGTCTATATTGATGATATTCTGGTCTACTCGGCCTCTGAGGCTGATCATCGAAAACACGTCACAGCGGTACTGGAGAGGCTCCGTCAACACAGACTTTTTGCCAAGCTGGAGAAATGTGTTTTTCACGTTACTGAGGTCGAATTATTGGGATTCATTTTGTCACCTAACGGAGTTCACATGGACTCAAGAAAAGTGGACGCTATTCTTAAGTGGCCCTCACCAACCTCAGTAAAAGGAGTCCAAAGCATGTTGGGCTTCGCCAACTTTTATCGTAGGTTTATTCCAGACTTCTCTCGAATAGTTCAACCCATTACAGCCCTTCTCAGAAAAAACAAACGTTTCGATTGGTCTACGGAGGCCGAACAAGCCTTTCAAGAACTGAAAACTAAATTCATCTCAGCTCCGGTTTTAAAACATCCCCGCTCGGAACTTCCCTATATTGTTGAGACCGAGGCCTCCAGTCTCGCGATGGGAGCAGTGCTTTCGCAGAGGGACCCAGAAACAAACCAGTTGCACCCTGTGGCCTTTTGGTCCCGCAAATTTTCGGCTCCCGAAATCAACTATACCATTACCGATAAAGAACTTTTAGCTATTAAGTCCGCCTTTAAGGCCTGGCGGCACTATCTCCTGGGGGCCCGACTGTCAGGATTAGTCAGGCGAGTACAAAGGCAGCGAATATGGCAAGGGAAATGTGCACTAAATCACACAGTGAATAGCTTCAAATTAAACTACGTGCACACAGGAACAACGACTCATGTATGCTAGAACCCAGGAGTGCAAATAGAGTGTGACAACAAAACCAATATATGAAAAGGGATGTGGGGTAAGCACCTGACCGCGAGGAAAGTCGGCAAGCGCCTTACCCCCAATTGCTGTTACAGGTGCTGACAGCGCTAAACCCACGTGGAGGGCAAGCAATGACAGGATCTGTGAACTAACACTCTTGATGGTATTAAATAAGGGAGCTAAAGAACTGTACTCACGAGGACGAGATAAACCTCTTGAATGTCAGCTAGCCCACGAATCCTGTTGATGAAACTGGGACCCAGAAAGGCTAGAACAGCAATGGGAGGAAAACTAAATACCTAAGTTGGAATAGTGATTACAAATTAGTGAGGAAAACATAAGCATTCACACAGGAGCTAGCTACAACCGCACACCACACCTAATAATCAAATGGGAAATAAATGCAGAAGTGCAATGGAAAACATGGAATGGATCCCAATAGAAAGTAAGGATCAGGAGCAGGGGAAAACGAAATAACCAATGCAAACTTCTCCCTACCCCTCCAAGGAAAAGACAGGAAGCTAATCTAAGAGGAAGGCTAAGGCATACGGGTTTACAGCAGCAAAGGACAGAGTCAAAGAAATATAGAACACAGACAAACTGGGCTGCATCTAAAAGGGGAAAGCACTGAAAAATGCTGCCTGCAAACAGAGGAAGATAAAAAGGGAATCAAGGGAGCAGAAATCAATTAGCGCATGAATCCGAGATTCAGGGCGGAGGAACAAGAAAACAGGAACTAGGAACTAGGTACAAAGGCAAGGAACAAGGAACAAGGGACTAGTCACAACAGGAACACTGCAAACGATGACCAGCGCTGGACCTGAAGTAAGACTGAGGCTTTTAAAGCTGCTTAACGAGCACACGCCTCAGGTGTGCTGATTGCTGCATCTGCAGCCACAGCTGTTACCTTTCCTCCACCCAACCTTGTCCTGCAAGGGTGGAGGTGGAGCAGTGGGCCAGGCATTCTGGGAAGCATAGTCATTTGGTTAAAGAAGCATGCTGGCTGCCAAAAACCTGAAATGGATCCGGAAGGGAAGTAGCTTGGAAAATAGGGATTTAGCGCTCCCAATTCATCACAGCACCGTAGCATAAGGTTCGGAGGAAAGGTCCAGTAGGGAATAAACCCCAAATCATGCCCCCAAGTGGTGGGAACGGGAGCGAAGGGAGCGAGTCGTGACAGTATACCCCCTCCTACGGCCGTCTTCGGGTGCCCGCCACCCGCACGAGACATCTTCTTTCCATGATGGGAGTGCTTTTTCTTTGGAGGTGGTACTGATGGAAACGGTGGCTTCTGGTGAGGAAGAGACTCATGGTTCGAAAAAAGGTATGAAGGACTTGCAGGACCTGAAGTAGAGTTGGAAGGTCCAGGAAGCTCAGTCACTGGGAGTGGACCCTTATAAGTCTTTGAGGAGGGAGGCAGGCTGGTGCAACATGCCTTAGACAATGGTAGAAGCCCTGTTAGCCTTTCTGCCGAGAGTGGACATGCGGGAGGTGAGGAAATTGCTGGCTTCAGGGAAGGTTTATGTTCAGCCATTAGAGAAGGTGGCGGCTGAGGTAGAGGTTCAGATTTTCTTCTGTCATCCATCTGGGAAAAGGCTTGTGGTTGAAAGTGACTAAGGTTTGACTGCACATATTCTACGCCTTGGAGACCTGAAAGTCCAATGGGTTGTACAAGGCTGGTACTCCTGGTGACAGTCGTGTAACCACCTTGTTGCACGTGGGATACAACAGCAGGGACGTTTGGCATACTGATAGGAGTGATAGACGCAGTACTTGGTATTTCAGGCACACTCGCAGAAGGAGCAATAACAGACACATTTTGAACTGCAGCAGTCATTCCCTTCCTTTGGCTACTAGCACCCAACTGGTGCTTCTTGGCGGAATTCTGTTGCACAAGTCCTGTAGGTAATACGCCGGTCTGCACCACCATCTGTGCACACCCAGGTGAGTGGTACTGACTCACCACTTGGTCCAGCTTGATGACTCTGAAGCGGGAGCTGGCAAAAGTCTCAAACTCTGATGCTGCATTTTTAGGAGGCTCTGATGCTAAAGTGAAGCAGTTGGGAGAATCATCTTGTGGAAAAGGCAGGCATTCTGGTGCTCCTCCTGAAGCAAAAGAAAGGCAAGCTAGACGTTCATCGACATTAAATGGTTGGGATTCAGGAGGAATCGCTGGAGCAGAAGAACATACAGCAGGATCTGATGGTGTAGACAGGTATACCTCTGATATTGGCAGCGAGGCTAAGCAGGATACAGGCGTCTCATGAACTGAAGGCAAATACTCAGTATACTCCGGGACTGAAGACATGCACTTTTGATGGACTACCGGAGGCTCTAAAGCTGAAGGATGATCTGCAGGATGAGTCACTGTAGCTGAAGACAGGCAGGCTAGGGGAAACCTTGAGGCTGAAGGCATGCAAGCTGAAGCAATCTCGGTTGCTGGATACAAACATGTCCAGGTCTTTGGGACTGGCTCTTGAGTAAATGGCAGACATGGCAGCGGTTCATTGGTTGAAGACACGTGTGCCAAAGATGACTGCAGGGCTGTGGATTGGATCATAGAAGAGTCAATGGTTGTAGGAGGACAGACAGAAGTCTCAGAAGTTGACAGACACATTGGTGGCTCAGGAATGGAGGGCACCTTTAGGGCAGTAGACTCCTTGGCACCAGTAACCAAAGACTGAGCTGTACCCTTGCAGTCCCTTTCTTTAGTGGGTGACACAGAGTCTCTTTCTTTGTAGAAGTCAAAATCAACCAGTGGAATCACCATAGTAAAGTCTCTGTTAATCAGGATTTCGTCAATTGTCCATTCCTCTGTTTTAGCTTCTGAAAGAGGCAGATTAACAATCAACAGTTCAGGAATCGCCTGCCGGTTTTTTGGTTCTGTATACTGTGGAATGAGTCCATCAGAACATGAAATCTGTACTGTCTCTGACTGTTCGTATTGATCAGAATTGGCAGAAGGAAGAGTGAACCCAGAGGTAACATCGTTTTCCACATTAGCTTTACCATCTACTTCAGTCTCAGCAGCTGTATCAAGAGCAGGGCCTAAGCCTACTGTAGTGACTGAATCTGTGTATGCCACCATTGTGGATTGTGTTTGAAAATCAGAAGCTTGTATGTGTGCTAGCTCAGAATTATGACAAACTGCTACACAGGAAATTTTAGGTAAAGGAGTGGCTTGTAAATCTTCAGCTAACTGCAATCCCTGACAAACAGCAGGACAATTGTTAGAAACTGTGCCCAGATTAAGCGCTGTGCTAGACAAAAGACCTTCACTCCCAATAGATCTAACATCTTGACAAATATCATGGTTTACCAAAGTCTCTGCACTCAGGGGCTGAACAGTGTTCACTTCCTCAACATCAACAGATAAAGTCTGAGGTGTATTCAGTAAAGAGTGCAAGGTTTTATTCTCCTCTTGTAAAGAAATGAATTCTTGTCTTAACTCCTCAAGCTTAGCTCTTAGCATGCCCTGCATTAACTGTACATCACTATCAGTAGGCACAGGGGGAGGCATAGGGGCATCAGGGCTGGATCCTGCACTAGCAAGCTGGATGTGCACCGATTGTACATTATCCTCTACTGCTTGCAGGTTCTGTGATTTATAGTTTCTCTTACTAACTTGGTCTGTGTTTCCCTTAAGCAAACTATTGACATTAGACCTCTTGGCATTAGGGACTACAGTATGTACCTGTGCAAAGGAGTATGCTTTAGACTGAGGGTAGAAAACAGAAGTTATGCAAGGAACCCCTCCATTCTTTATGTTTGTGCCATGAAACTGTTCTATCTGAGGTGAAGCACAACTGGAATCATGGGGTTCAACAACAGAGGTACTCTTGTATAATAAGTCTAACAGTGTGTTGTTTTCTGCGGCTAAGGCTTGCGCTGACATAGAATCGGGATCAAAACAAAAGACAGAACTAGGATCAGGCAATGTAGGATGTGCCATCCTATGGGAAAAATACTTTGCACGTAAATGCCCATTCGTGACAAGGAATTCATTTAAGTCAGGACTAGTGATTTGATTGTCACAGGTAAATGTAGGGGAAGCTTTCTGTACAAACTTGTTAGAGGCCTTGCTGCCTTTCTTTCTTAAACTTGCCATATTCAATGGGAATTTTGGGCTGGTCATTCTGTCAGGATTAGTCAGGCGAGTACAAAGGCAGCGAATATGGCAAGGGAAATGTGCACTAAATCACACAGTGAATAGCTTCAAATTAAACTACGTGCACACAGGAACAACGACTCATGTATGCTAGAACCCAGGAGTGCAAATAGAGTGTGACAACAAAACCAATATATGAAAAGGGATGTGGGGTAAGCACCTGACCGCGAGGAAAGTCGGCAAGCGCCTTACCCCCAATTGCTGTTACAGGTACTGACAGCGCTAAACCCACGTGGAGGGCAAGCAATGACAGGATCTGTGAACTAACACTCTTGATGGTATTAAATAAGGGAGCTAAAGAACTGTACTCACGAGGACGAGATAAACCTCTTGAATGTCAGCTAGCCCACGAATCCTGTTGATGAAACTGGGACCCAGAAAGGCTAGAACAGCAATGGGAGGAAAACTAAATACCTAAGTTGGAATAGTGATTACAAATTAGTGAGGAAAACATAAGCATTCACACAGGAGCTAGCTACAACCGCACACCACACCTAATAATCAAATGGGAAATAAATGCAGAAGTGCAATGGAAAACATGGAATGGATCCCAATAGAAAGTAAGGATCAGGAGCAGGGAAAAACGAAATAACCAATGCAAACTTCTCCCTACCCCTCCAAGGAAAAGACAGGAAGCTAATCTAAGAGGAAGGCTAAGGCATACGGGTTTACAGCAGCAAAGGACAGAGACAAAGAAATATAGAACACAGACAAACTGGGCTGCATCTAAAAGGGGAAAGCACTGAAAAATGCTGCCTGCAAACAGAGGAAGATAAAAAGGGAATCAAGGGAGCAGAAATCAATTAGCGCATGAATCCGAGATTCAGGGCGGAGGAACAAGAAAACAGGAACTAGGAACTAGGTACAAAGGCAAGGAACAAGGAACAAGGGACTAGTCACAACAGGAACACTGCAAACGATAACCAGCGCTGGACCTGAAGTAAGACTGAGGCTTTTAAAGCTGCTTAACGAGCACACGCCTCAGGTGTGCTGATTGCTGCATCTGCAGCCACAGCTGTTACCTATCCTCCACCCAACCTTGTCCTGCAAGGGTGGAGGTGGAGCAGTGGGCCAGGCATTCTGGGAAGCATAGTCATTTGGTTAAAGAAGCATGCTGGCTGCCAAAAACCTGAAATGGATCCGGAAGGGAAGTAGCTTGGAAAATAGGGATTTAGCGCTCCCAATTCATCACAGCACCGTAGCATAAGGTTCGGAGGAAAGGTCCAGTAGGGAATAAACCCCAAATCATGCCCCCAAGTGGTGGGAACGGGAGCGAAGGGAGCGAGTCGTGACACCGACACACAGTCACCGTCATTACGGATCATCGCAATTTACAATACTTGAAATCAGCCAAAGCTCAATCCTCTAGACAACTCCGTTGGGCTTTATTTTTCGCCGAATTCGACTTTGTAATTACTTACCGACCAAGCAACAAGAATGGAAAAGCAGATGCCCTCTCCCGAGTGGGAGTAGATGAACTCACGACTAGTCCTGAACCCGTACCAATAATTCCGGAACAAAGAATCCTGGGTTTAATTAACACACAATCCCTTGAAGATATTGAAGCAAAAGTTAAAAAACTTATAACTCCAGCAGAAATAAAAGATTGGAAACTCAAGGGGAAAGATTTTACAACGGAAAAAGACTTACCATACTTTCAAGGTAGATTATATCTGCCATGTACGGATTTACAATCACAGGTCATCTCATGTTACCATGACTCCTTAATGGAAGGGCATCCCGGCATTGCTAAAACGTCTGAAAAAGTAAAAAGACATTTCTGGTGGCCATCTTGGAGGAAGGACATTAAAGATTTTGTAATCTCCTGTGGTGTGTGCGCTCAAAACAAAAGTCAGAAGGAGAAACCATCAGGCCTCTTACATCCAATAGACATTCCTCCTCACCCGTGGCATACTCTCTCCATGGATTTCATCACGGATTTACCACCATGCTCCGGATATAATACGATCTTAGTAATTGTGGACCTATTTTCTAAAATGGCTCATTTTATTCCATTGAAGGGGTTACCCACAGCTTCAATTCTAGCCTGGGAATTCCTCGAGAACATCGTTCGGTTGCACAGCTTTCCTTCAGTTCTAATCTCGGATAGAGGAAGTCAGTTTATTTCCCACTTCTGGCGGAGTTGCTGTCGCTTAGCCCAAATTGACGTAAGGCTTTCAACCAGCCATCATCCCCAGACCGACGGGCAGACCGAGAGGACCAACCAAACTCTGGAACAATATCTACGCTGCATGTTGCAGCAAGCAGAAGGCACTTGGAAAGAAATCCTCTGGATTGCGGAGTACGCTTATAATAGTTCAGTCCATTCTGGAACTGTAAAAACCCCTTTTTTTCTCTTGTATATAATCCACCCTCGCACCTCAAATCTCGATCCACCTCAGACTCTTGGAACACCTGCTGTAGATCACCTGCACTCTACAATCACTCAAGCCTTTAAGGAAGCCACTTCTCATCTTCAGCAAGCCAAGGAACATTACAAGAAGGGTGCAGACCAACATCAAAAGGAAGCTCCCCAATATCAAGTGGGAGATCAAGTCTGGCTGTCCACCAAACATTTACCCTTAAAAGGACCACGTACTTTCAATCCACAATACCTGGGACCTTACCCAATCACTGCCATAATAAATCCAGTGGCAGTTAAATTGGGCCTACCTACTCATATGAAAGTTCATCCCGTCTTCCACGTTTCCTTACTAAAACCCATGCAACCTGGAACCCGTTTGACAAAATCTCCAGACCCTATCCTAGCGGATGGAGAACTGGAGTTCGAAATTCAGAACATCCTAGACTCCAAGATTTCCAAATCAAAGCTATACTATCTGATTGACTGGAAAGGTTATGGCCCCCAGGAACGGTCTTGGGAACCATCGGAACATGTGCATGCACCCCGTCTGGTCAAGAAGTTTCATCGAACTTTTCCCGACAAACCAAGACCCCCGGAGAAGACGAACTTGGGAGGGGCCTTGAGGGGGGGTGCTGTCATGACTACTGCTTCCAAGGAGTCAGGAGCAGCCCAACGCCCTTGGAAGCAGGCTCACAACATTCATTGCAGACGCCAGCAAGTCCCTTTAGGGACCTTTTGGGCCTTGTTCTGGCACCGGTGGTGCCAGGCTCATTGTGGGGGCTGGTCCCGGCACAAGAAGCGCCGGGCTCATAGCAAATACAGAAGTGCTTGGGTGGACCTACCTGCAGCAGACCATGCTGCTTCCTTACCGACAAGATGATGTCTTCATCCTCTTCTGGCAGGAACTACTTTTCCTCTGGGTGGGGCTGGCACCACTCCCTAGGACTGGAACTCTTCTGGAAACTGGAACTCTTTTTCTTACCTGGGCGAGGCTGTGGAAGAAGACGCCTAAGCACTCCTGTGCACTATTTAAACCACACCCGATTGGTGCAACGTGCTTCGCGTTATTCTGCATCAGCAGCAGGACGCTCACCGTGTCAGCTCCAGGGAATCTTCCATTCCGGCTCCTGTGAACGCGAAATCTCTGGATTTACCTGATGAGAATCCAATCTTCAGTCTTCAGCAGCATCTGCAAAACAACAAAAACACAGATTAGCAAAGTCAAGGTCAGCGCTTCAACTTACCCGATCCACCGGAGTGTTTAAGGTATTTGCCGCATTCTTTCTCCGCCATCGAGCCCTGCAAAGACAAAAGAACATTGGTTAGTAACGTTCTGTTTCTGAACGGCTTACCTGTGCGACGTACGCTCCAAAGTCAGCTCGCACCGCACTCCGCCACCTGCAAGGCAAAAGAGAGACATTAAGGTGCGTTTAAAGGCCTAGAACAGACTTTCTACTTACGTGCCTTCATATGCTCCATCATCTTGTTCCCTCTTCGGCACAAACCTGGGCATCATCTCCGGCGCCTTCATCATTCTCCATCTGAAAGGAAAAGACATTAAGGTGCGCATTAAAGTACTGTGGCATTCATTCTACTTACGTGCCTCCACGAACTTTGGCATTCTTTCGCCATCATTTCTTCTCAGTGAACCCTGCAGAAAAGGGACGTTAAAAGAGAACATTAAGGACTTTGATATATGCAAAATACGCTCGTGCAATTAACGGCGGCATCGCTCTCTGCTTACCCTCTGCAATCAAGAGGCTGATCCCAAATCCAGTGAAGTAACTGGACCCAGAGCCTCTGCACAAGACGCAGGATGGAGAGCCCGGCATTCACCTATTTAAGGTGAGCACAGTTAGCAACCGAGTACCACGGGAGGAGAGAGTGTGGGGGTAGAGACTTCATCCAACCTTCCAGCTACTAATCCCCTGATTTTTCCACTTGTAGACATCTCACCCTCCAAGTCAAGCTTTTGGTGAGAAGGGGGCCAAACCAGGGAGCCAAACGAACCCTATGCCTAACATTGAAGACGGTTTCACCGCCCAGCCAAGACCCGCGCCTCCGAGGGAACCAGGTGAGCGTTACAGAACGCGAAGCCTTACCGCATATTTCCCGCCCAGGCGCAATGGAAACCTCAGACACAGACCAATTGGCCCAGTTGCTTGGGGAGTTGAGGGCAAAAGTACACGCAGCACGCCAGGAAACGAATGCCTTAAGGAGAGAGTTAGTTGTTTCTAAGGAGCGAACTGATGATCTTGCCAGACAGTTGTTACAAGCCCAAGCGGGACAAACTCCTCTGCCCGCCTCGGGAGGGAGCCATGCTCCAACGACTTCCACTAATCCGGTGCAGATTAATCTACCAGGAAATGTACCTTTGGCCCCGTCCGAGCGTTTTTCTGGTGATCCGAAGAGATTCGCTGTATTCTTCAATCAGTGTCGCTTGCACTTTTTGTGTAGACCCGCCGCATTCCCAACGGACCAGGCCAAGGTGGCCTTCGTGCTCTCATATCTTAGTGGCAGTGCCGCAGATTGGTCTATACCTTTAGTGACTCAGGATGACCCTGTTCTTCATAACTTCCAAGACTTTCAAGCTAGTATGGAGAGATTGTTCGCACGACACTCCCAGGGTCAGGCCTTGGATAATGAACTTCTTTCACTACGACAGGGTAATCAAGACCTCTTGGCTTACATTGCGTCATTTAACAGACTAGTGGTGGAAACCGGATGGCCGGAAGATAAGAGAATCACGCTTTTCTACAGAGGCCTGCGAGGGGAACTTAAAGACGTTCTGGCCCAGGTGGTAAATCCGCCACAAGACTGTTCTGAATATATCGATCTGGTGGTTCAATTAGATCACAGGCTACAGAATCGGAAGGCCGATCGTTCCAGATTTGAATCTTGTGTTTTTTCAAGACCACAGAGCTCCGCTAAAGGAAATGATTCCGTGGAACCCATGCAAATTGGGGTCGTGAAAGGACCCCTAACCCAAAAGGAACGGGAAAGGAGAAGACAATTGCAATTATGCCTCTATTGCGGAAATTCAGGACACTTTCTTCTAGATTGCCCGGTGAAACCAAAGAAGAAGATGGTAGGAGCATCCGATAAAGGTGCCGAAGGTTCTGAGTCGGAAAACGACCTCGCCCGACAAGTGTAGAGGTCCGCTTGCCGAGCGTTAAAACCAGTTCTTTGACCTCGCATTTCGTCATGCCTATGGTCCTCGTGAGTCTAGAGCAGCCTAATCGTGTGCATGCCATAAAAGCATACATTGATAGTGGCGCGATCGGCAATTACGTGGATTGTGAAATGGCCGCCAGGATGAATCTACCTCTTTGTCCTAAGACGGTGAGAGACGTCATTACCACCGTGGACGGTACGGAAATAGCTTCCGGACCAGTAACTCACACCACCTTGGAAGTGACGTTGGTAGGCCAAGATGGACATCAAGAGAAGATCATGTTTGACGTGATCAAGGCCCCGCAGTTTCAAGTTATTCTGGGAATCCCTTGGTTGGAGAAGCACAATCCTCAAATCGACTGGCGAGCAAAGACAATTCGGTTTCCAGAATGCGCTCCCACCTGTTATCCTCAGCCTCCCAACAAGCTGGCAGCAACCTCCTCTGAGACTCCACAATTGCCTCCTGAATACCGGGAATATCATGATGTCTTTCGGAAAGATCAAGCTAACACCCTGCCTCCTCACAGGTCATACGACTGTCAGATAGAACTGATTCCGGGATCCACTCCTCCGTGCAGTCGAATTTATGCCCTTACCGAACCAGAAAATCTTCACCTAAGGCAATATTTGGACTAATACCTGGCTAATGGATTTATCCGTCCTTCAAAGTCCCCAGCCTCTTCAGCTCTGTTCTTCGTTCCAAAAAAGGAGGGAGACCTGAGAACATGTATAGATTATCGTGCCCTGAATCAGATAACAATCAAGAACAGATATCCGTTACCATTGATCCCAGAACTACTAGACCAAGTTAAAAGTGCCTGTATTTATACTAAGTTGGACCTCAGAGGAGCTTACCATTTGGTACGAATAAAAGAGGGCGATGAATGGAAGACGGCCTTTCGTACTAAGTATGGATTATTCGAGTATCAAGTAATGCCCTTTGGATTATGCAATGCACCGGCCGCTTTTCAGTACTTTATGAATGACGTCCTCAGAGAACTCATTGATGTGTGTGTAGTTGTCTATATTGATGATATTCTGGTCTACTCGGCCTCTGAGGCTGATCATCGAAAACACGTCACAGCGGTACTGGAGAGGCTCCGTCAACACAGACTTTTTGCCAAGCTGGAGAAATGCGTTTTTCACGTTACTGAGGTCGAATTTTTGGGATTCATTTTGTCACCTAGTTCACATGGACTCAAGAAAAGTGGACGCTATTCTTAAGTGGCCCTCACCAACCTCAGTAAAAGGAGTCCAAAGCATGTTGGGCTTCGCCAACTTTTATCGTAGGTTTATTCCAGACTTCTCTCGAATAGATCAACCCATTACAGCCCTTCTCAGAAAAAACAAACGTTTCGAATGGTCTACGGAGGCCGAACAAGCCTTTCAAGAACTGAAAACTAAATTCATCTCAGCTCCGGTTTTAAAACATCCCCGCCCGGAACTTCCCTATATTGTTGAGACCGATGCCTCCAGTCTCGCGATGGGAGCAGTGCTTTCGCAGAGGGACCCAGAAACAAACCAGCTGCACCCTGTGGCCTTTTGGTCCCGCAAATTTTCGGCTCCCGAAATCAACTATACCATTACCGATAAAGAACTTTTAGCTATTAAGTCCGCCTTTAAGGCCTAGCGGCACTATCTCCTGGGAGCCCGACACACAGTCACCGTCATTACGGATCATCGCAATTTACAATACTTGAAATCAGCCAAAGCTCAATCCTCTAGACAACTCCGTTGGGCTTTATTTTTCGCCGAATTCGACTTTGTAATTACTTACCGACCAGGCAACAAGAATGGAAAAGCAGATGCCCTCTCCCGAGTGGGAGTAGATGAACTCACGACTAGTCCTGAACCCGTACCAATAATTCCGGAACAAAGAATCCTGGGTTTAATTAACACACAATCCCTTGAAGATATTGAAGCAAAAGTTAAAAAACGTATAACTCCAGCAGAAATAAAAGATTGGAAACTCAAGGGGAAAGATTTTACAACGGAAAAAGACTTACCATACTTTCAAGGTAGATTATATCTGCCATGTACGGATTTACAATCACAGGTCATCTCATGTTACCATGACTCCTTAATGGAAGGGCATCCCGGCATTGCTAAAACGTCTGAAAAAGTAAAAAGACATTTCTGGTGGCCATCTTGGAGGAAGGACATTAAAGATTTTGTAATCTCCTGTGGTGTATGCGCTCAAAACAAAAGTCAGAAGGAGAAACCATCAGGCCTCTTACATCCAATAGACATTCCTCCTCACCCGTGGCATACTCTCTCCATGGATTTCATCACGGATTTACCACCATGCTCCGGATATAATACGATCTTAGTAATTGTGGACCTATTTTCTAAAATGGCTCATTTTATTCCATTGAAGGGGTTACCCACAGCTTCAATTCTAGCCCGGGAATTCCTCGAGAACATCGTTCGGTTGCACGGCTTTCCTTCAGTTCTAATCTCGGATAGAGGAAGTCAGTTTATTTCCCACTTCTGGCGGAGTTGCTGTCGCTTAGCCCAAATTGACGTAAGGCTTTCAACCAGCCATCATCCCCAGACCGACGGGCAGACCGAGAGGACCAACCAAACTCTGGAACAATATCTACGCTGCATGTTGCAGCAAGCAGAAGGCACTTGGAAAGAAATCCTCTGGATTGCGGAGTAGGCTTATAATAATTCAGTCCATTCTGGAACTGGAAAAACCCCTTTTTTCCTCTTGTATGGAATCCACCCTCGCACCTCAAATCTCGATCCACCTCAGACTCTTGGAACACCTGCTGTAGATCACCTGCACTCTACAATCACTCAAGCCTTTAAGGAAGCCACTACTCATCTTCAGCAAGCCAAGGAACATTACAAGAAGGGTGCAGACCAACATCGAAAGGAAGCTCCCCAATATCAAGTGGGAGATCAAGTCTGGCTGTCCACCAAACATTTACCCTTAAAAGGACCACGTACTTTCAATCCACGATACCTGGGACCTTACCCAATCACTGCCATAATAAATCCAGTGGCAGTTAAATTGGGCCTACCTACTCATATGAAAGTTCATCCCGTCTTCCACGTTTCCTTACTAAAACCCATGCAACCTGGAACCCGTTTGACAAAACCTCCAGACCCTATCCTAGTGGATGGAGAACTGGAGTTCAAAATTCAGAACATCCTAGACTCCAAGATTTCCAAATTAAAGCTATACTATCTGATTGACTGGAAAGGTTATGGCCCCCAGGAACGGTCTTGGGAACCATCGGAACATGTGCATGCACCCCGTCTGGTCAAGAAGTTTCATCGAACTTTTCCCGACAAACCAAGACCCCCGGAGAAGACGAACTTGGGAGGGGCCTTGAGGGGGGGTGCTGTCATGACCACTGCTTCCAAGGAGTCAGGAGCAGCCCAACGCCCTTTGAAGCAGGCTCACAACATTAATTGCAGACGCCAGCAAGTCCCTTTAGGGACCTTTTGGGCCTTGTCCTGGCACCGGTGGTGCCAGGCTCATTGTGGGGACTGGTCCCGGCACAAGAAGCGCCGGGCTCATAGCAAATACAGAAGTGCTTGGGTGGACCTACCTGCAGCAGACCATTCTGCTTCCTTACCGACAAGATGATGTCTTCATCCTCTTCTGGCAGGAACTACTTTTTCTCTGGGTGGGGCTGGCACCACTCCCTAGGACTGGAACTCTTCTGGAAACTGGAACTCTTTTTCTTACCTGGGCGAGGCTGTGGAAGAAGACGCCTAAGCACTCCTGTGCACTATTTAAACCACACCCGATTGGTGCAACGTGCTTCGCGTTATTCTGCATCAGCAGCAGGACGCTCACCGTGTCAGCTCCAGGGAATCTTCCATTCCGGCTCCTGTGAACGCGAAATCTCCGGATTTACCTGATGAGAATCCAATCTTCAGTCTTCAGCAGCATCTGCAAAACAACAAAAACACAGATTAGCAAAGTCAAGGTCAGCGCTTCAACTTACCCGATCCAACGGAGTGTTTAAGGTATTTGCCGCATTCTTTCTCCGCCATCGAGCCCTGCAAAGACAAAAGAACATTGGTTAGTAACGTTCTGTTTCTGAACGGCTTACCTGTGCGACGTACGCTCCAAAGTCAGCTCGCACCGCACTCCGCCACCTGCAAGGCAAAAGAGAGACATTAAGGTGCGTTTAAAGGCCTAGAACAGACTTTCTACTTACGTGCCTTCATATGCTCCATCATCTTGTTCACTCTTCGGCACAAACCTGGGCATCATCTCCGGCGCTTTCATCATTCTCCATCTGAAAGGAAAAGACATTAAGGTGCGCATTAAAGTACTGTGGCATTCATTCTACTTACGTGCCTCCACGAACTTTGGCATTCTTTCGCCATCATTTCTTCTCAGTGAACCCTGCAGAAAAGGGACGTTAAAAGAGAACATTAAGGACTTTGATATATGCAAAATACGCTCGTGCAATTAACGGCGGCATCGCTCTCTACTTACCCTCTGCAATCAAGAGGCTGATCCCAAATCCAGTGAAGTAACTGGACCCAGAGCCCCTGCACAAGACGCAGGATGGAGAGCCCGGCATTCACCTATTTAAGGTGAGCACAGTTAGCAACCGAGTACCACGGGAGGAGAGAGTGTGGGGGTAGAGACCTCATCCAACCTTCCAGCTACTAATCCCCTGATTTTTCCACTTGTAGACATCTCACCCTCCAAGTCAAGCTTTCGGTGAGAAGGGGGCCAAACCAGGGAGCCAAACGAACCCTACGCCTAACATTGAAGACGGTTTCACCGCCCAGCCAAGACCCGCGCCTCCGAGGGAACCAGGTAAGCGTTACACACGCCCATCGTTCTTAGCCTTAGCCTAGGCGCCCTTGGGATGTTCGCTCGCCGCCATAACAGTATGCATACCGTATCTGAGTCACTTATCACGTCCATCTTGGGTCTCTTCCGTGTCTTGATCCGGGCAGCCCTGCAGATCCAGCCATGTTGTTGCTTCTTCCGGAGTGTCAAAAAAATGCATTTTGCTCTTATGCACGACCTTCAATTTCACAGGGTACAGCAGCATATATTTTATCCCAGCCGCCCACAGCCTCCTTTTGATGGTTACATAGCTGTACCGCTGCCTTTGGACCAGCATAGTATAATCCGGGTATGCCGTGATAGTGCTCTCTCAATTGTTCCGCCTTTTCGAAAGTACTCCAGTATTTTCTCACGGTCTTTGTAGTTCAGTATTTTGGCGATTATCGCTCGTGGAGGGGCCCCTGGTCTCGGCTTTCTCATGAGGGCTCTATGTGCGCGCTCCACCACAAATACCTGCAAGAGTGTACTGGCCCCAATTCCTTGTAGGAGTAAGTTCTCAATGTAATCAGTCGGGTCCTGGCCCTCCTCACCTTCCGGCAAACCCACCACACGGATATTGTTTCTCCTCGCTCTCCCTTCTGCTTCTTTTGCTCGAGACTCCAAGTCGGCCACCTGTTGCTTAAGGACATGGATCTCCTTTGCATTGTTGGTGCTGGTGTCCGTGTTAGATTTCACCGCACCCTCCAGGCTGCTTGTGCGTTCCGCCAGCCCCCTGACATCTTGTCTCAGCAGGGAGACTTCGATGCCCACTGCTTCAATTTTAGCCTCCAGGGAAGTGCATAGGTCCAACATCGCAACCCCCTAAGATTCCTTCAGCTCCGTAATGGCTTCTAAAATCTGCTGATTATCAGCCGCTGTGGTGCCCTCAGCCCGTGCCATCGGGCCTTTGGTTTGCGATGGCCGCAGGAGACTGTTGTGTTTTCGCAATAAATATCCATTGTGGGTTGTTTGTTCTTATTCTTACCCACAGCCCCTGGCGCCGCCATTTTCCGGCCTGCAGCACAGAATTTCTTTATTAGTGCATGTGCGGCAGGAAAAAAGGAACAACCTGGATAAAAACGACGCCTTTCGCAGTATACCAACCCTTGGTCACGTAGGCTACAACTAACACAGATGATGGATTGTAATTTTAAACCTTAACAACTCTCTGGTAGTATGTAGAGAGTGTCCACCTGCTAATGACCGCTTTCTCCATGTTTTAGCAGTCACCCATCTTATCACACTATAATAGTGTATAATACACATAGATGAAAACACATAGATTAAAGCATATAGGTAGCATTTACAAAAGTTAAGATGCATTACTAAAACAGATTTCCAGAAATACACTGTTGCAGTGTAAACGTATGGAGGTTTGGCTGTCACCCTTATAAATAGAACAGCAAACGGGTAGAGCTCCCGTGCGTTACATGCTCGGTCTGTGCATGAGTTATATAAAATACAATTGCACCTCATAAATGCAAGGGCTTATCTGCTGCAATTAATTAACTTTATAAAAATAAAGGCAGTTTAAGCAAGATGAAAAAAACTCGAGTGCTCAGACCAGACCATGACAACATGGTACGGACCTGTGTGTATCATCTCTAGTGGATAAATGCTGTACCTCCATGTGTGATGGGGATATTTAATGAGCAAAAGACCACTTTTTTGATAGGGGCTTGTGGGATGTGGTCAGACCATAGTGAGAATAACAGTTTCCCAAAAAACAAGCTACCTATTGGTGTCACACACTTAGACTCTAGGTCTAGACAAGGAACCGACCACGCCATCCACTCAATCAACACTATGGAGTCTTCCTCCAGTAGTAGGCCATTTTAAATGTGGGAAATGCCTAATGTGCAATTTCACTAAAAACGTCAAAAGCGTTGAAGTAAAAACAGGAACATGGACTTTAAAATCCTTCTCCAACTGTGCAACCAAATGGGTAATTTATTGCATTATTTGTCCATGTAACCTTATGTACATCGGCAAATCCAAACGTACCATCAGAACGAGAATAGGGGAACATCGTTCATGTATCAAAAATAATATCAAAGACAAACCACTAGTAGATCATTATAGCAAAATGAAACACTCTTTCAATGATCTCACCTGGTTTGTCTTACAAACTCTCGATTCACATCCCCGAGGTGGAGACAGGGACCTCAATTTACGCAAATTAGAACAAAAATGGATCCATAAACAAGACTCGGTCAACAGCGGACTAAATCTGTATATTGAATGGAACCTTTTTCTACACAAATAACATCGTGGCAATTTGCTTTGCTCTGTTTTTAGTTTTGAATATCCGCAAAGTCAGGGTTACCCCTGTCTAAAAAAAACTTCAATCCTGAATTTATGAGACATTGCGGCGATTATGTTGCAATAATAGAATTTGATTTCATTAAAATCAGCATGAACATGCGGTTTATAACATGATCTTATAATGATACCAGTACTTTGCCCCTTGGATACATACAGCATTTGGCCATGTGGCTTATGCTGACTTTGAAATGGTGGCATATTAGCTATACAACAAGTCACTCCAAGATGGCCGGGTCATTTTTCTAATCTATTCAGCCGCTACTAGAAACAACACGTCATCACGTCAGCGTTAGGTCTTTAACCTTTAGAAAGGCGTAAATATGATCACATGACCATTCAGACGTTCCATACAGACAACCTGATCGTCTGAGGGAGAGAAGCAGCAGTCCCGTTCCCCTCGCAATAGTAAGTGTGCCTACATGCGGCATTTCTTTACATCGTAGGACACAGTAAAGAGGTTTTATTTTACAAACTCCTTATGTGCCCCCGCTATCCTGCAGCACGGGGAGTTCCTCTAACGGCGTCTAAAAACAGAGGTCATCATTCCTGCATCACGCCGATCGTTCATTAATTAACTCTTCGCCGACGGCAGCGCATCTACTGCTCACGGAAGGTAGGAAGAGTTATATATGTCTCCACCTCTAGATGTTGTATGAAATAGCGTCATCACATCTCACGTGCATTACATGCACTTTTTTCTTCTTTTCCCATTTCAATCATGGTAGGCAAGTTCCTGACATATTCCGTTGTTACAGAAATGCAGGAAGGATCCTAAAACTTCGAAACAACTTTTTTTGAAGATTATTTAACTTCAGCCACATTATAAGGTACTAAAAATATATCAAAATAAACACTGTGTCATAATGAAATGATCAATAGAAATAGAATGATGCAAAAATAGTAAATGCTGATGCGCATTAAGATGTTCCAAAAGTGGTAATAAAGACTACATAAAATAGTTTACTTAATTCAATTTTGTCATAGTCATACGTGGGAAACCATGTATAAATCTCTTCTTGGGTGCACAATGATCAATAATAGACAGGGCAGGTCATAGAAATGGTGATGAGGCATGTTTATGAATGATATTTCGAACACAGCTAGTTTTTAATCTATTTGTTTGTCTGTTTGTAGAGATATACCAGTCAACATTCGAAACCCACTGTGAAGACCTCGTGGTCTGGGTCAAAAACACCTCTCTAACGTGTCCTGATGAAAGCCTTATTTGGTCCTATATTGGCCGAATGGACAACAGTCATCTATAAATGCTAAAAAAAACGTTGTTGTTTTTTGTGCTTATAAGGCTGGAAACAGAGCCATCCTGTCGACACTTTGTATAGATGGGCTTATGCCCACACACTGTACCAACTGGGGACTTCAGTAATATCTTCACTATGAAAATATTCATGTTGATAAAGTCACCTATATAACTACTAACACCACCTTGATAAAAATAATAGTGTTCTTGATATAGTAACAGGATGAAGCAAGTTTACTCACATAATCATTTCTATAGGAATATTTTGTGCTGTCTAACAGAATTGTGATTGATCTCCATTGTTCTGTGTTTTCTTTTAATAATTGGACCCACTGGGCTCAATATTTTATGAAGATGAATAAAATTTAATATATTTATGGCAAAATACTAGCCTATGTGTTATATCTTGTGATATTTGCTTCAACACAAGATTTTTTCTAAGATGTGCCAAATCCTTGTCTAGACCTAGAGTCTAAGTGTGTGACACCAATAGGTAGCTTGTTTTTTGGGAAACTGTTATTCTCTCCATGTGTGATGCAACAATAAAAGTTATTTTTCATTGTCTGCTATGGAAACATTCAAGTACGGGCAAGCTTCAAAGGGACATGATAGTAATATTTCCCATTTTAAGGCAGTGCAAATATGCAAGTGCAACGATATGAATACATGTGCAAAATATATAAAAGCAGCAATAATTTACATAGCAGCAATAATAAGGTGCATAGTGCTCTCCGTCCATGCATACAACTCTAACAATAGTTTAAAGCTCATAGATCTAATATATGTGTGTGTCAACTAAATGGGAAAGTGTCCCTTTAGTGCATTTCTCACAGAGCCTTGAGTGCCTGCATGGGCTCTTATGGAAAAAAAGGTGTACCACCTTTTGATAAAGTGCATATTGCGTGCAAATGTTGCTCTCCTCCAAAGTGCCTAGTGCATAAAATATCAATATTCATGAAATGCCTATTGTTCATAGTTGTTGAATGCAAGCCCAACTTGATACATCATTAAAATCAGTGATATGGATACAATTGAAAATCCCTATATGCAAAACCTCTATGCGGATTCTCTAAGATATGGTTGAAAAGGCAAAATAAAACATGTCCAAACATCTGTTTTAAAAGGGTCACTTATAATAAGTCCCAGAACCCGTACAAGCTGACAAAATTCAACAAATATTCAAAAAACACTCTATCTAAAAAAGAAGCAACTAGAACCATGATTTTATATATGTTGACTCCAATTTGAACGTCAAGAAAAAGGCCTATGTCCTGAAGTACTTGAGCATAAAGGTATCGAGCGCCTCAGCATTATATAACAAAAGTATATATACCTAAGGTGGGTAACTAGGATAAAATACATATAAAATCTAGTACACTCTGTTCAAAGAAGGGGTATACAGAGGACCTCATGTACCCAGGAACGTATATAACTCCTCATCGAGGTTATGTCCCCTGGGTTTTTTTGTCTCAAGGTCCAAAATACATTTAGTTTCCAATTGTCTCAATGGCCCTCATTACGACCCTGGCGGAAAGCGACTGACCGGACCGCCACAGCGTAAATAGCGTTTCCGCCATTGCACGAAGGAGCAAAGTGCGGCCCATTCCGACCCATCGGGCACGAGCACCACGGCATGGCGGAAGTGCAAAGTCCGCGATGGCGGAAATGACCCCAAAACGGCCCACACCGCCGCCGTACGGCGCCCCAGGTGCAATACCGCCACCCCTCTTAGCGGTCACCGCAGTGTGCGCCTACCGGAAAGTACGGTGGCCGGAAATATACGGAAACGGAAGTTAAAACATGGGCCCGGAACGGGAAACATCCCGGTGTACACCTATAAATACACTAAAACCACACAACCACTAAAATCACTACCCTGAAACACACCCCAACCCGTCAACCACCCTAGCGAAACCAAGAAAAATGGGAAAAGTAGCGAAGAAAGCGTGCGACCGCAAGCGGCAGGTCCACTTCTCCCGTGAGGAACTCACCGTGCTAACAGAGACCCTCCAGGAGAATGCTGCCGTCGTCTTCTCCACGCAAATGACCAGGACGGCACTTGCAAACAAGAAGGCCATATGGGCTCTGGTGGCACAGCGGGTAAGTGCGGTGGGGACCGCACCCCGCACCCCAGAGCAATGCCGCAAGCGATGGGACGACCTGCGGATACGCGTCCGCAGCATACTCTCTGCCAACCGCAACATTGCCACAGCCACCGGGGGAGGTCCTGAATCACCCATCAAGTTGACCCCCTGGGAAGAAATCTGTGCCTCCACCATCGGAATGGAGAGCATAGAGGGAGTCGGAGGGATGGAGAAAGGAGTGCAGATATCCGAAGATTCAGGTAGGTGGGCCAGATAAAACTATGCCAAATCCACACAGTCCATCCATGTGAAGTACCATGCGTCCACATAGTGCAACAGAAACACATGTCCAGGAGAACGTCCACACACATCGGCCTGATAGCGCACGTTAAAACCCACAATAAATACATAAATAATTAAAAACCCCTAATACACGCACTACACGTGCAGCAGGCACACCCTAACTGCAGGCTGCCAAACAACTGCACCCTCACTCCACACACAAATCAAAGCACCTCCAAGGGCCCGGCCCAAATCACCCTCAGGTACCACCCCAATGCATGTGACACAATGCCATTCCAATTCCCACAGACCCACCAATAACCCTCGCCCTCCTCTACTCCACCACAGGGTCCGATCCAAACGACGAGCTACAGGACACCCCTACCAGCACACCTGCAAAGAGGGCCAAGACCAACGGCCAGAGACCCTCCACCTCAGCTGCACGCATCAAGACACGGCAGCAGCACAAATCAGGTGGCAGCACAGAGGAGGGAACATCAACAGGCACCCCAGCAGCCAGCATGCCCACAACACCACCACCACAGGTCCCCCCAATGGATGCCACAGAAGGCACTGCCTCTGGTGGCAGCAGCACCATAGGTGACACCCCATTGATGGCAGCATGCTCGGACACAGAAAACGGGGATGCCGAAGTCAGATCCATCCATGACCTGTCCCAATCCCCCTGTCTGTCCCATCCCGTACAACATGAGGATACCACGCAGGGGCACCCACAAGACGACGACTGGCCATCCCCCACAAGCCCTGTGGCAATGCAACATGAGGACAACAGCCCCTCCGTGACACCCCCGCAAATGGCCTTGGCCCAGCAGAGGCAACAGTCCCTCGACCAGTTGATCGAACAACAGCAGCAACTGGCCACGCTCCTCAAGGACCATGCTGATGAATGTGGGGGCACGAAGGCAGACATAGAAACATCAACTGAGACACTTAGGGCACAAATCGAGAGTAGCACCGAGAGCCTGAGAGTCCAAATGGAGAGAAGCACCGAGAGCCTCAGGGGGGAACTGCATGCGACGGCCAAGGACGTATGTGCCGAACTTGCCGCAGTGCGCCGTGTGCTCACTGAGCTCTCGCAAACCCTTAGGGACATGCATGGACGTGAGCAGGCAGACACATCATCCGTTGCAAGCTCCGTCCAGGGCAGCCCCCAACGTAGATCTGGAAGGAACCTGCGCTCCACAGGCAGGGGTGCCCCTGATACCCGCAGAGGGGGCCTGCAATAGCGACAGCCCACTGACAATGAGCATCTTTGGACACTGGTGTTCGGGGGGGAGGTAGGGGGGTGGAGGGGGTGTGTTGGGCTCACTTGGGTGGCGGGTCGATAGGGTGTTCAACATGACATCACATATGCCATAAAAAGTGCACGATCAACCAATGAGATGTGTGGACATTGATCTTTGTGTACTAGGCCATCATAGGCGTACAGTCCATATTGTGCATGTCCCAGACACACGCAGTGCCACAAGTCCCGTGTCCATGTATCAGCCACCAGGCGTGAGTGCTAGAAGCATACATCAATGAGATGCTGACGAATGTCACGGGCCTCCGGTGCCTCGCAGACTCCATGAGGTGCTGCCACATCCCCACCCTCATCATGACCATCATCAGGTGCTTGCAGTTCTGCGTCAGGGGGCATGGGCACATTTCTACGTACGCACATGTTGTGGAGCATGACACATGCCATCACCATCTTTGCAACCTTCTCATGGCGGTACAGGAGTGCCCCGCCAGACCTGCTGAGGCAGCGGAAACGGCCCTTCAGTAGGCCGAATGCCTGTTCTATGACTACACGGGTACGTGAGTGGGCATGGTTGTAGTCCTCCTCATGCTGGTCCCGTGGGTTCCGGACTGGTGTGAGGAGCCATCTCTTCAGTGGATATCCAGCATCACCTGTATGTGGACGAGAAACGTATGATGTGGAATGCCATTGATACGTACGCACACCCCCCCCCCTTCCTGCCAGGTCATTGCCAATTCACATACCCCACATCATCATGCATGTAATGAGACTCACCGAGTAGCCAGGATCTGTTCCCTGCGTGTCGCTCCATGTAGCGTGGTATTGTAGAGTTCCTCAAGACCATAGAATCATGGGTTGATCCAGGGAATCTGGCACAACAATGTGTAATGATCCTGTTGGAGTCACACACCATTTGTACATTCAGGGAATGAAATTGTTTTCGGTTGCGGTACTGGGCCTCCATGGCATGTGGGACGACCAATTCCACATGGGTGCAGTCGATGGCACCAATGCAACCCGGTATGCCGGCAAGTGCATGGAATCCCACTTTCGTGTTTGTAATTTCCTGCTCCGAGCGTGGTAGGCAGATGTAGTCGTCTGCGTGCTGCAGGAGGGCATCGAGCACTTGCAATAGTGTCCGTGAGAACAGTGGCTGAGAAATGCCATGCAACTGTCCGACTGTGTGCTGGTAGGTGCCTGTGGCCAGGAAGTGGAGTACAGACACCACCTTCAGTAGGGGTGGGATGGCAGTTGGGCTATCTATCATGCTGACAAGGTCAGCCTGTGTCATGTCCACAATGGCGGCTATGGTGTCCCGGTCCAAACGGTAGAGGGTGTGGATCTGCTCATCAGTGAGGTTGAACGGATGTGCTCGGAGGCGTGGGATTGCGGGCTGCCTGCGTGGTGGTAGTGGCTGTGCTGGTGGGCCTTGCTGGCCCTGCCTTGCCCTCCTCCTCCTCCTGCGTCTCCTCCGTGCGGCCGGTTGTAGTTGGTGTTCGTCTTCCTCTTGGAGTTGGAGCACTTGCAGCGCTATCAGGTCCCCCAGGGCCAACATCGCGAGTCCTGCCGGTAGCATTTCGGTGTGGTTGTGGGAGGAGACTGGCTGTGCAATTCATGTGTTTTCAGGCTGTATGGCCTCCACCTGTGGTGATTCATTCCACCTGTGCAAACTGCTCTCCCCTTTGGCCGAGCACGTCACGCGCACAACGCTGCAATTCGGGGAATGGTATCTTGCTATTGCTATCATGTATTTGTACCCGATGGGCGTGTTGGATTGGTTGTTATGTTCATTCGGCTATGGTCCCATTGTTTCCCATTCCATCTGTGCAGTCGCGAACAGACTTGTGAAGGGTCAGTGGAACGTAGTACTCGAGTAACGGTGGGCCCTCATGCATCACTGTACCGAGTTGCCACGACGGGCGGGGCGTCCCATTCGTGGGTGAAGGCAGTTGCCATTTTCACACACAGCCGCACTCGATGGAATAATTAGGGATTTCAAACGGCCACAGATGCCTTTTCGACGTGATGTTGCAAATGAGGAATTCGAAGGGCGGCGCTTTCGGTTATCAGCTGGCGGCGAGGAGATGCCCACAGGTCTGACTGCAAATATAACGTTCTATTGTTCAATGTCCTTGAGACAGGGCCCATGGCGAGGGAGCAATGATTGGTATGAATAGTTTGGGATGCGCATTAGCTACGTGGGCGATGAGGCCGGCCGTTCCAAAATACATGTTACTTCACGACACTGGAAATACGGGCTGGGGCACTGTGGATTTTGCAGGCTGCATAACGCACAGACTCAATGGATGTTTCTAATGTCATGTGAGTAATTATTCAGGCGTTATGATCCCGGGATGAGGGAATGATGAATGGATGCATGGGCAGGTGATTTGATACAGAGTTTGCCATGTACAGGGCTTCTTGGGATCTATCCGCCTCCCCTACGCTATGTGATGCAGGCCTGCCATAGTGGGACCATCGTCTATCTGGCCTTGTTGAGCCCTCCCTGTCTCGAGGCGCCCTCAGACACTTGTGTCCATGCACGTTGACATTCCCATCTGATGGATTCTGTTTTGACAGACGCATGCACAGGTACACTCGTTAGTGATGGTGTTTGCACCTCGATATAGATGGTTATGAGTCGCAAGTGGTTTTGGGGTGGTGATGATCCTTTTGAGTGGGCTAGCATGCATATGGCTGTGGATTTCGTGTGATCATTGAAGTGAGTTGTTCGAATGTAGTTCTGATGGCCATTCTGTTCTTTTTCTTTTCTTCTGGTTGACAGGTATCTCCTCCCCTTTTGCCACTGCCATCTGTATGCCACTCCTGCAGATGGATTTTACTCCCGACACCTGCTGCTTCGTGTTAATCGGTGGAGCAGCATTACGATCTTATGGGACGATCGCCAATGGCCCACATTCCCTTACGCAGTACTGGTGTCTCGGAGCAACATTTCGGCCTTTCAGCTGGACTAGTGCCTCCCCATTGGGACAGCCCTGCGGTTCTGTGCGATTCCATGTTGCCTTTTCGTACGTGAATGTGGCTCTGTGTACCATGGGGGTACAGGGCGACACACAAGTAGTGGCTGGTCATTTCTTGCGGATGCAGCCCACAATGGTGATTAGTGTTTTGGAGTTCATGGCCTGATGGCTGTATGGGCTTGGTGTCTTTGATGTGCATAAATTGCTATTCTGATTTGGCCCGTGTAGCGTTTTTCTTTGCAAGTGATGTGGCATATGCCTATTTGGGGGGCGATGTATTGTGAGGAGATCTGCATTGGGTTCCAGCTTCGGGGTTTAGTTGCGTGGTACTGTACTGGGCGCGTTTGCCTACTGAGCCCGTGAGGTCAGGGATGGGGGCTGCCTATATGACAGTTTGAATGTTGTCATGCTCAGGGGCGGGGGATTGGGTTTTGTGTAACAGATGCCGGTCAGCCAGGTGGACTGGTGGAATGATGTGATTTTCGGAATGTTGCTGGGCACAGGTGCCTGTGTTTGCGTGCGTTTCTTGGTGGGGGACTGTGGTCATGTCCATTGGGATGGCTTCTGTATTCGTGCCATCTGTGACCTGCAGCTCCCATTGGCCCCTCTTGTGTTGCTTTTGTTCGTTGGCATGCATGGGTGCTTTGTACATTTCAATGGTTGCATTGTGACTTCATTGCACCTACAGGGAGTTGTACTTTGTGGGCAGGGAGCGGTGTACAGGCACTCAGTGGGGCCGTTTACGGTTGATTCGCGATGCCGTACTTCTCGCCATGGCGGAATGGTACATTCCGCCATGCCTGATGGCGTTAGGTACATGTCCGCTAGGGTCGGAATTGGCGTACCGTTGCACCATGGTGGTGTTTGCGGATTGGCATGGCGCGCGCGCGCGTGCTTGGTGCAGTTGGCGTTGGCGTTCACTACGGTGTCGCTAATGGCTTCGTACTTTGCGGTGACGGGTCATAGTCGCACCGAGCGCTATTCGATGGCGGTATTGCATTTCCGCCATCGTTTTTCGATTTCCGCCAGGGTCGTAATGAGGGCCAATGTGAGCTAGCGGTTACCACCTTTAAGTGGTTTGGCAACTGCATGTATTCCAAAAAACGTGAATCCCTCCAGTTTACCACCATGTTCGTTCTTAAAGTGTAGGGCCATTGGATATGTCGGATCAGCTTTTTTAATTGCCATGATATGCTGTAGCACTCACAATTTTAGTTTACCTTTAGTACTCCAGACATACCATTTGTTACATGGGCAGTTTAGCATGTACACCACATACTCAGTTTCACATGTGATCCTAGACAAAATCTTAATGTTCTCTCCTGAAATGGGATGTAAATAACAGATGGTACTGGCAGCATACGTGCATGCTTTACATTTTGAACATTTTTGGAAGCCCACTTTTTTAATGTTCATCCAACTGGCCCCCAATTGATCATTAAGAGGACTCATGTGTCAGGAATCTGTCAAGTAAGGACAAAGGCAGTGAATATGGCAAGGGAAATGTGCACACTATCACACAGTGAATGGTTTGAGTCAAACAACATACATACAGGAACCAAGACTCAGGTATACTAAAACCCAGGAGTGCAAACAAAGTGTGACAACAATACAAATATATGAAAAGGGATGTGGGGTAAGCACTTAGATACTCCCTATGACTGTAAGGAAAGTCGGCAAGCTCCTACCCACAATTGCTATTACAGGTACTGACAGCGCTAAACCCACATAGAGGGCAAGCAACGACAGGATCTGTGATCTAACACTCTTGATGGTATTAAATAAGGAAACTTAAAAACAGTACTCACAAGGACGAGAAATACCACTTGAATGTCAGCGAGCCCACGAACCCTGTTGATCAAACAGGGACCCCAAAAGGCTGTAACAGCAGTGGGAGGATAACTAAATCCATAAGACTCAAGACAAGGGGCAAGTAGGAATAGTGATTACAGAATAGTGAGGAAAACATAGGCATTCACACAGGAGCTAGCTACAACCGCACACCACACCTAATGATCAATGGAAAGTAAATGCAGAGGTGCAAGGGAAAACATGGAATGGATTCCAAGAAAAGTAAAGGAACAGGAACAGGGAAAACGAAATTACAAGGGCAAACTTTCCCCACCTATCCAAGGAAAAAAGGCAGAAAGCTAATCTAAAAAGGAGGAAAGACTAAGGCATCAAGGTATACAGCAGCAAAGTACAAGTCAGAGAAATATACAACACAGGCAAACTGGGCTGCACCAAAAGGGAAGCACTGAGAAATGCTGCCTGCAAACAGGGGAAGACAGAAGGGAAATCTGGGAAGCAGAAATCAATTAAGCAGATAAATTCGAAATCCAAGGATAAGGAACAAGCAATGGAAATTTGGAACTAGGCACAAGGCTAAGAACCAGGAACAAGGGGCCAGTCACAACAGGAACACTGCAACAATGACCAGCGCTGGACTGAAGCAAACTGAGGCTTTTAAACCTGCTTAACGAGCACACGCCACAGGTGTGCTGCTTGCTGCACCTGCAGGCACAGGTGTTGCCTATCCTCCACCCAGCCTTGTGGAGATGAAGCAGTGGGCCAGGCATACTGGGAAGCATAGTCATTTGATTAAAGCAGCATATTGGCTGGCAAAAACCTGGAATGGATCCGGAAGGGAAGTAGTTTGGCAAATAAGGATTTAGCGCTCCCAATTCATCTCAGTACTGTAGCATAAGGTTCGGAAGGAAAGTCCATTAGGGAATAAACCCCAGATCATGCCCCAAAGTGGTGGGAACGGGAGCAATGGAAGCGGATTGTGACATCATAAAACTGGGTACGAGGATATCTTTGAATGAAATTGACCTGCGGAATGTGATGTTCACTTTTGAACCCAGAATATCTCTAAGGTGTTCATCCAGTTTTAGAACATGCCAATGTTTCTGTATTACCTGGCGGATATTCTGGGCACCATTACCGTAGGTCAGGATGAGACGTGTATATGCGTTGTCTGTAATCTTGGCTTGTACAGTATTGGAAACCAATAGTAGAGAGCGGTCTTTGTCTCTAGCTTTTAAAAAGGTTCTCTCAAGTACTATTTTAGGATAACCTCGATTTTTAAGCCTATGAGCCATCAAGGCACATTCGCTGTCAAAAATGTCGATGTTTGAACAGTTTCTCCGGATGCGAATAAATTCCCCACAGGGCATACTCCACTTTAGGGCTGTGGGATGGATACTCTTCGCATGTAGTGATATATTTGAGCTGGTAGGCTTCCTGTATAAACTGGTAGTGAGTTCGCCTTGGGCCACAGTGACTGCAATGTCCAAAAATATTATGTCTGTCGTACTATGACTCTCAGTGAATTGCAGATTTAGTTCATTAGTGTTCAATACATTGACAAAATCAAGCCCTTCCAGATCAGTGCCGTCTCAGATTACAAATAGATCATCAATGTAACATAGCCACAAAGCTATTTTTTCTGTATGTTTGCTATTTCTGGGATGCCAGACAACAAACTTCTCCCACCAGCCCATTGTTAAATTCGCATATGGAGGAGCAAACGTAGTGCCCATAGCAGTGCCTTGGAGTTGGATGAAAAACCCTTTGTTAACAAGAAAGCAATTGTTAGTCAAGCAGAGTTTAATCATCTCTAATATCATTAGGCCATGTTGGAGGTAATTCATAGACCTGGTGTTCAAAAAGTGCTTGCATGCATTAGGGCCATCATAGTGTCTAATTGATGTATAGAGGGAGACTACATCCAATGTCGTTAGTAAGAAGGACGATTCCCATGGTATACCTTCAATCCTACTCAAGAAGTCTTTGGTATCTCTTAAGTACGAAGGCAACGTAGTCACAAAAGAAACCAATGTCTCATCAACAAATCGTAAAACATTTTCCCACAGTGCCCCATATAATGTTACTATTGGTCTGCCTGGGGGTTTAGTCAAACTCTTATGGACTTTAGGCAGAAAATAAATCATTGGAATAATTGGGAATTTAGGATGTAAGAACGTACAGCTGTCTTCATCTAACAAGTCTCTCTCCTTCCAAGTTTGTAAAAGTTCACATAATAGATTACTCACGGCCTGTGAGGGATCATCCTGTAATTTAGCATAGCAATTTTTGTCCATTAATTGTCTTTGGGCCTCCTTGTTATAATCATCTCGGTTCATGATGACTATATTGGTCCCCTTGTCTAACGGTTTGATGATATAATCTGACATTGCATCTAGTTGCTTCACTGTGCGTTGTTGTAACGATATTAAGTTTGTTCCCAGTGGGACCCATTTTTTCCTAATCTTTTTAAGGTCATTGAAAACCAGGTCTTGGAAAGCCTCTACATGGCCTCCCGGATTGAACATAGGGTTGAATTGGGATTTAACTTTTAGCTCAGTTTTACCTGGCCAGCTGGTGTCGACATTCATAGGTTCATATTCTTGGACCAAAATATTAACACAATCTGTGTTTTCAAATTCCAAATCCTCAAGGTTACATAAAGTGAGTGTATCCTGGATCGAGACATCACTATGTCCTGGGTGGCAAACCTTTGGCTTGGGTTTTGGTGGGTACATGGCAAAGATTCTTTTTTGTCTGCATTTTCGCATGTATTTGTCAAAATCAATACGGGTTTCAGCGTAATTATACATTGATGTAGGACAGAAATTCAGGCCAGTTGTAGAACTTGGGTTTCTACTGGGATAAGCATGTGTGTGGAAAGGTTAATGATGGACATATCTGATAATTCCGGAGTTATATGATTTATTTCTTTGTTCCAGAGCGTGTTAAGCGCTCCGATTTGTCCACATTTGCTGTTGATGCAGCGCCTTCCCCTCCTTGCTTTTTTCTTCCTCTTTGGCCCGATGTTTTCCCACGTCCTCTGCCCCTTGTTTTTTTACCATTGTTTAGTATGCCTTCCACGCCCAGCAGCATCATTTCTTCTAAAAAATGAAGGTTTCTGGTGGGTTGTTCACTCTCACTTTCAGTTGTGTCAACATCTGAGGATGATAATTCTGTGGAACTGATATTCGTGGAGGTAGATGGTTGAATAGGGAGCTTTTGTCTTAAGGTATCAAAACGTTTAGCAAAAGTCAATACTCGGCTTTTATTCATAATCATTTTTGTCACAAATGGATTTTCTCTGCCTTTGCAGTTTAATGTCTTCCTCAAACGTTTTGCACCCCTTTTCCATGTTTGTACGTATATTTTTGCACTCTATCACACAGCCACAGTAGTGGCTCTGTAGTTATGGTTAAGTTGCTGTTTCCATAGGAAGAGCCCTTTTGAGCGGCTTATAACTCCGCTCCCCCTGGACAAATCCTTACCAAACTTTGCAAGAAAAGTATATGGGTCACTCTGAATCTCTTTGCAAAGTTTGGTGAGGATTGGTCCGGGGGGGCAAAGTTATAAGGGGGTCCCAAAACCTCTTTTTTTCCCATAGACTGAATGGGGAAAAAACTTTGCTCACGCCTACAGCCCAAACTGCTGGACGGATTTTCACCAAATTTGGACCAGGAGTAGCGACTTGGTCCCGAAAGCGTGCTTTTGCTAATTTGGCGAAAATCCGTCCAGTAGTTTTTTTATAAAATGAGCAAAAAATAGGTCAAAAGAAATTAGTGATATCCATGTTCGGTCCGCGGATACACTTCCCTGTTCGCTCCGCGGATAGTGTCCTGATTGGCCAACTGGCTTGCGTCATGTCCGCGGACATGCAACATGTTTGCTGATTGGACGGTGAAGAGCGTGAAGTGCGTCAGATTTTTGGGAATGCTCGACATCTTGAATTCGCGGACGTACGCGGACAGCATGGTGAAACTTGGTGGAGAAATGCTATTTAGTAGTGTGTGTTGGTGTGTAAGACTGTTTGGGGAGGGTGGGGGAGTAAGAGATTGGTTAAATGTTGTATTTATTTAGGTGGTAGATCTCCTTGTTGTGTTCGATTTGTCCGCGGACAACACAGATGTCCTGAAATGTTCTAAATAAATTAAATGGGGGTGTTCTGAGGACAGTACATCCGTACGTATGGTTCGTAGGCAAGTTGAAACTGTTCTAAGAACACACGCGGTGTACTGATATGTTCGAAAATAAACAAAATGGGTGTGTCTTGAGGACGGTATGTCTGTCCGTACTGTTCACAAGCAAGTTGGAACTGTTCTAAGAACACATGAAGTGTCCCGGGATGTTCGTTCATAAACAAAATGGGGGTGTCCTGAGGACGGTATGATTGTCCGTACTGTTCGCAAGCAAGTTGAAACTGTTCTAAGAACACATGAAGTGTCCTGGGATGTTCGCCAATAACCAAAATGGGAGTGTTCTGAGGACGGTATGTCTGTTCGGTTCGCTGGCAAGTTGAAATTATTCTAAAACAGATGATGTGTCCTAGGATGTTCGTAAATAAATAAAATGGGGGTGTCCTGAGGACGGTATGTCTGTTTGTTTCGTTCGCAGGCAAGTTGAAAATGTTCTAAGAATACATCATGTGTCCTGGGATGTTCATCAATAAACACAATGGGGGTGTCCTGAGGCTGGTGGATGCTCGTCAATAAACAAAATGGGGGTGTCCTGAGGACGGTATGACTGTTCGTACTGTTCGCAATCAAGTTGAAACTGTTCTAAGAACACATGAAGTGTCCTGGGATGTTCATCAATAAACAAAATGGGAGTGTTCTGAGGACGCTACATCTGTCCGTATTGTTCGCAAGCAAGCTGAAACTGTTCTAAGAACACTCGCGGTGTCCTGAAATGTTCGTAAATAAAGGAAATGGGAGTGTCCTGAGGACGCTGTCCGTATTGCTCGCTGACAAGTTAAATCTGTTCTAAGAACACTCATAATGTCCGCGGACATTAAAAGTGCCCATATGGCATAGTCAAAATATTTGACTCTATGAGTGTGATATGCTGCGGTGGTCTTGTCCATGCACCCAAGACTATAGGCCCTGGCCACAGCCACCGCAGCATATTTCACCCATAGTGACTTATAACTTTGGGATCTAAGAACACATTTATAAGCACCAAAGTTGTAAGCCACTATGGGTGTGATATGCTGTGGTGGTTGTGAGCAGGGCCTATAGTCTTGACTGCATGGACAAGACCAAATTTATAAGCACCAAAGTTATAAATCAATATGGGTGTGATTTGCTGCGATGGTTCTACTTATTATAATATACTTACTGTTTGGTTTAGTAACTGGAGTACATGTATTTCTTGTTCATTTCTGTGATAAAAGAAAAGATCATGTTAGTATTGGTATTTTGTAATATATAACATTGAATAATCAACATTTTTTTTTACCCTCATATTTAGTAGACTACAAACCAGTGTACTGTGCAGTTTGCTCAGTTTCTGTGTTTGTTGCTAAAATCATTGGGTCTGTGGGAGAAAAAAAAATCCATGTTGGATTAAAAAAAAACTTTTTTTGTTATGCTACAGTCTATTTGTTTGATTGTTTTCAGTGTTCACTTGTTGTTTCTGGCTAATGCTCTAAGTATTGGCTTGTTGCAGATTTTTGAAGCAGTTAGAAACCTGTTGACATATTGTAACTGTCTATTTTTTGTTATAATGAAGTGGTATTGATTTATCTGTTTGGATATTGCAAAATTTTGGGGCAGTTAGATACCAGTTGGCGTATTCTAACTGCCTATTTTTTTTATATAATTTAGTGGTATTCATTTATCTGTTTAATTGTTGTATAATTTCGGGGCAGTTATATACCTTTTGGCATATTCTAACTGTTTATAGTTTTTTTTATAATGAAGTGGTATTGGTTTATCTGTTTGGATATTGCAAAATTTTGGGGCAGTTAGATACCAGTTGGCGTATTCTAACTGCCTATTTTTTTAATATAATTTAGTGGTATTCATTTATTTGTTTAATTGTTGTATAATCTTGGGGCAGTTAGATACCTTCTGGCATATTCTAACTGTTTATAGTTTTTTTTTTATAATGAAGTGGTATTGATTTATCTGTTTGGTTATTGTAAAATCTTGGGGCAGTTAGATACCAGTTGGCGTATTCTAACTATCTATTTTTTTATATAATTTAGTAGTATTCATTTATCTGTTTATTTGTTGTAGAATCTTGGGGCAGTTAGATACATGTTGGCATATTCTAACAGTTTATAGTTTTTTAATAGAAGTTTAGTTACGGTTTAAGTATAGTTTAGTTAATACATTTTGGTTTTAAGAACATTAAATAAGCGTTTGTAAGATTTGCTGGTAATCTCTGCTTTAGAGTAATGGTACTATCATTACATTCGAACCATCCACAATTCTTTTTTATATATGCAGTGTAGTGACCTGAATTGGTTGTGGCTCCTGCGTGGTATATTATACCTATTGTTGTGAAGGTTTTCTTACCAATTGATACTTGACCATGTGTGAATCCAGTCAGCTTGCAGTTGTTTTTGTTACCATCTGCATTGTAACGTAAAAGCATTAGTATTACGTATTTACCAGGTGTTTGTATTAGTAAGGTGGAGCGATTATCCGAATTGAAGATAGAACATAATCTACCATGGTTTGCATTTTGTACAAGTTGCTGAAATGGAATGGATTCACAATTAGGTATTGATATATATACGAAGCGTTCATTGGGGATTTGTTCTTGTGTCACATTGTTGCAGAGAGTGCATGTATGTTTCCACATGTATGAAATCTGGAAGATTTCATTTATAGGTATGTTTTTGTTTTCCAGTACTTGTAGTAAGTACATTAGAAATGATTGTGGATCTTCCTGTGGCTTTATAGTGAATTTCACCATTCCAGCACAGTAGTCCAATTGTTGTCTTATTCCATAAACACTATATGTGTTATTAGGATTGTTTGTTGCATTTCTATGAAGTACTAACATTTGCAAACACAATTGGTCTGTACTGTGTAAGTATATGTTGTCAACAATTGGTGGTAATTGAAATAGAATATTCATTGCTACATTTGCGTAGCAACTTACACCAATTCTATTTGAGAGTTTAAATGGACCAGGTAATTCTGTATCTGAGTGATTTTTTTTGAGTTTGTCTTCCTTCTTTGACGAAGTACCTGGTTTACTTTCCCTAATTGTTTCTTTTTTGCTTGTGTTACTTGATGAAGTATTAGTTTCTTTTACTCTCTTTGGAGGATTTGCAGTGATATCCTGTTGTATTTCTGTTTGATTTAGTTTTCTTTTACAACGTTTTACTTTTTGAGGAACAGGATATGTTTTTAGATGGGGGGTGTATGGTGAACAAAGTCTATTGTATTCTAGAATGCAAGGAATATCAGCGTTTACTTTACTTGCATCAAAGTTGATTAGAAATAGACCGTCAAGTGTACGTAAGCGTGATAGTGCTACGTAGCTCATGCCTTCTTTAAAGACTGTGTTACCAATGTCTATTAATGCTCTGTCTAGGGTAAGACCTTGTGATTTACGAATGGTGGCTGCGTATGCAAGAGTTAGAGAAAATTGTTCTCTGCGTACATACATGTCTTTGAAGAAAAGGAATCGAGCTGTTGAGCGTCCTATCCTTTTTACTTCTGAAAGTTTGTCAAAGAGAATATTGACAAACTGAATGTTGTTGTCACGTGGGTATGTTTGAAAGCCAACAACTGTACCCAGTGCTCCATTAACTAGTCCTTGGTCCACGTCAAGGTTACGTTTAAGAATTACTCTGCAATTTAAGGATAATTTTAATATTTTTTCCAATCCAGCTCTGTTGGAGATTGAATTTTCTAAACTATTTACAGGGTAATTCATAGAAATTTGCACAAAAATGGCGCATGTGGCTGGCGCACAGTGTCCCCGTGCGATACACTGCGCCAGCCGCGTGCGAAAAAATCCTTTTCATCGCACAGCGTATTCATGGATTCTAGCCTCCGAAAGCAGCCGTGGCGCAGAGTGGCGCAGCGACCCTACAGCAGCGCCAGTTACGCCCCCAAGAACGCCCTCGCGTAAGGAAAAGCCTTCAAAATCCCCAAATCATCGCAAAGGGCTGCGCTAACCGTGGACCAGTTCACAGGGCTGGCAAACAGCAAACGCCAAGCGGGGAACGTGTATTTCAGTGGTTCGCGGGAAGCTCCACACGCGATTGTCCTGTGTACGTGTGCATCAGGGGTGCGTGAGAAGTAACACACGCAAAAGCAGCAGGGTACGTGTATTTCAGGGGTGCGCGGGAAGTATCACACGCAAAAGCAGCAGGGTACGTGTATCTCAGGGGTGCGCGGGAAGTATCACACGCGATTCCATCAGGGTACATGTATTCCAGGGGTGCGCGGGAAGTATCACACGCAAAAACAGAAGGGTATGTTTATTCCAGGGGTGTACGGGAAGTATCACACGCAAAAGCAGCAGATACGTGCATTTCAGGGGTGCGCGGGAAGTATCACATGCAAAATCAGCAGGGTACGTGTATTACAGGGGTGCGCGGGAAGTATCATACGCGATTCCATCAGGGTATGTGTATTCCACGGGTGCGCGGGAAGTATCACACGCAAAAGCAGCAGGGTCGGTGTATTTCAGGGGTGCGCAGGAAGTATCACACGCGATTCCATCATGGTACGTGTATTACAGGGGTGCGCGGGGAGCACCACACGTGAATTGCACGTGTGGGTCCTCCCAGGTGTTCCCTCTACACCCTCCACAGCCCCTGCAGGTGGCCCACACCACAGGGGCCTACCCTGCACATGTCCTGCAGGCGCCCCATCCACCATGGCCATGCCCCCCAGCCAACCCACATGTCACCTTGCACTACTGCCCACAAATGCATGTCCCCTGCTCCCCCAGCCACCAGGGGCAGCCTCCACCAGGCCCCCACCCATGTCTCCCACCACCCCCACCCCCCAGCATTGCAGGGGCAGCCTCCACCAGGCCCCCACCCATGTCCCCTATCACCCCCACCCCCCAGCCACCAGGGGCAGCCTCCACCAGGCCCCCAACCATGTCTCCCATCACCCCCACCCCCCAGCAGTGCAGGGGCAGACTCCACCAGGCCCCCACTCATGTCTCCCATCACCCCCACCCCCCAGCAGTGCAGGGGCAGCCTCCACCAGGCCCCCACTCATGTCTCCCATCACCCCTACCCCCCAGCAGTGCAGGGGCAGCCTCCACCAGGCCCCCACTCATGTCTCCCTGCACCCCCACCCCCCAGCAGTGCAGGGGCTGCCTCCACCAGGCCCCCACCCATGTCTCCCACCACCCCCACCTCCCAGCCACCAGGGGCAGCCTCCACCAGGCCCCCACCCATGTCTCCCATCACCCCCACGCCCCAGCAGTGCAGGGCCAGCCTCCACCAGGCCCCCACTCATGTCTCCCATCACCCCCACCCCCCAGCCACCAGGGGCAGCCTCCAGCAGGCCCCCACCCATGTCTCCCATCACCCCCACGCCCCAGCCACGAGGGGCAGCCTCCACCAGGCCCCCACTCATGTCTCCCATCACCCCCAGCCACCAGGGGCAGCCTCCACCAGGCCCCCACTCATGTCCAACTCATGTCTCCCTGCACCCCCACCCCCCAGCAGTGCAGGGCCAGCCTCCACCAGGCCCCCATTTATGTCCCCCATCACCCCCACCCCCCAGCCACCAGGGGCAGCTTCCACCAGGCCCCCACTCATGTCTCCCATCACCCCACCCCCCAGCCACCAGGGGCAGCCTCCACCAGGCCCCCACTCATGTCTCCCATCACCCCCACCCCCCAGCCACCAGGGGCAGCCTCCACCAGGCCCCCACCCATGTCTCCCATCACCCCCACCCCCCAGCCACCAGGGGCAGCCTCCACCAGGCCCCCACCCATGTCTCCCATCACCCCCACCCCCCAGCAGTGCAGGGGCAGCCTCCACCAGGCCCCCACTCATGTCTCCCATCACCCCCACCCCCCAGCAGTGCAGGGGCAGCCTCCACCAGGCCCCCACTCATGTCCAACTCATGTCTCCCTGCACCCCCACCCCCCAGCCACCAGGGGCAGCCTCCACCAGGCCCCCACTCATGTCTCCCTGCACCCCCACCCCCCAGCAGTGCAGGGGCAGCCTCCACCAGGCCCCCACCCATGTCTCCCACCACCCCCACCCGCCAGCCACCAGGGGCAGCCTCCACCAGGCCCCCACCCATGTCTCCCATCACCCCCACCCCCCAGCCACCAGGGGCAGCCTCCACCAGGCCCACACTCATGTCTCCCATCACCCCCACCCCCCAACCACCAGGGGCAGCCTCCACCAGGCCCCCACTCATGTCTCCCATCACCCCCACCCCCCAGCCACCAGGGGCAGCCTCCACCAGGCCCCCACCCATGTCTCCCATCACCCCCAGCCACCAGGGGCAGCCTCCACCAGGCCCCCACCCATGTCTCCCATCACCCCCACCCCCCAGCAGTGCAGGGGCAGCCTCCACCAGGCCCCCACTCATGTCTCCCATCACCCCCACCCCCCAGCAGTGCAGGGGCAGCCTCCACCAGGCCCCCACTCATGTCTCCCATCACCCCCACCCCCCAGCAGTGCAGGGGCTGCCTCCACCAGGCCCCCACTCATGTCTCCCTGCACCCCCACCCCCCAGCAGTGCAGGGGCAGCCTCCACCAGGCCCCCACCCATGTCTCCCACCACCCCACCCCCCAGCCACCAGGGGCAGCCTCCACCAGGCCCCCACCCATGTCTTCCCATCACCCCCACCCCCCAGCAGTGCAGGGCCAGCCTCCACCAGGCCCCACTCATGTCTCCCATCACCCCCACCCCCCAGCAGTGCAGGGGCAGCCTCCACCAGGCCCCCACTCATGTCTCCCATCACCCCCACCCCCAACAGTGCAGGGGCAGCCTCCACCAGGCCCCCACTCATGTCTCCCATCACCCCCACCCCCCAGCAGTGCAGGGGCAGCCTCCACCAGGCCCGCACTCATGTCTCCCTGCACCCCCCACCCCCCAGCAGTGCAGGGGCAGCCTCCACCAGGCCCCCACCCATGTCTCCCATCACCCCCACCCCCCAGCCACCAGGGGCAGCCTCCACCAGGCCCCCACTCATGTCTCCCATCACCCCCACCCCCCAGCCACCAGCCACCAGGGGCAGCCTCCACCAGGCCCCCACTCATGTCCAACTCATGTCTCCCTGCACCCCCACCCCCCAACAGTGCAGGGGCAGCCTCCACCAGGCCCCCACCCATGTCTCCCATCACCCCCACCCCCCAGCAGTGCAGGACCAGCCTCCACCAGGCCCCCACTCATGTCTCCCATCACCCCCACCCCCCAGCCACCAGGGGCAGGCCCCCACTCATGTCTCCCATCACCCCCACTCTCCAGCCACCAGGGGCAGCCTCCACCAGGCCCCCACTCATGTCTCCCATCACCCCCACCCCCCAGCCACCAGGGGCAGCCTCCACCAGGCCCCCACCCATGTCTCCCATCACCCCACCCCCCAGCCACCAGGGGCAGCCTCCACCAGGCCCCCACCCATGTCTCCCATCACCCCCACCCCCAGCAGTGCAGGGGCAGCCTCCACCAGGCCCCCACTCATGTCTCCCATCACCCCCACCCCCCAGCAGTGCAGGGGCAGCCTCCACCAGGCCCCCACTCATGTCCAACTCATGTTTCCCTGCACCCCCACCCCCCAGCCACCAGGGGCAGCCTCCACCAGGCCCCCACCCATGTCTCCCATCACCCCCACCCCCCAGCAGTGCAGGGGCAGCCTCCACCAGGCCCCCACTCATGTCTCCCATCACCCCCACCCCCCAGCAGTGCAGGGGCAGCCTCCACCAGGCCCCCACTCATGTCTCCCATCACCCCACCCCCCAGCAGTGCAGGGGCAGCCTCCATCAGGCCCCCACTCATGTCTCCCTGCACCCCCACCCCTCAGCAGTGCAGGGGCAGCCTCCACCAGGCCCCCACCCATGTCTCCCACCACCCCCACCCCCCAGCCACCAGGGGCAGCCTCCACCAGGCCCCCACCCATGTCTCCCATCACCCCCACCCCCCAGCAGTGCAGGGCCAGCCTCCACCAGGCCCCCACTCATGTCTCCCATCACCCCCACCCCCCAGCAGTGCAGGGGCAGCCTCCACCAGGCCCCCACTCATGTCTCCCATCACCCCCACCCCCAGCAGTGCAGGGGCAGCCTCCACCAGGCCCCCACTCATGTCTCCCATCACCCCCACCCCCCAGCAGTGCAGGGGCAGCCTCCACCAGGCCCGCACTCATGTCTCCCTGCACCCCCCACCCCCCAGCAGTGTAGGGGCAGCCTCCACCAGGCCCCCACCCATGTCTCCCATCACCCCCACCCCCCAGCCACCAGGGGCAGCCTCCATCAGGCCCCCACTCATGTCTCCCATCACCCCCACCCCCAGCCACCAGGGGCAGCCTCCACCAGGCCCCCACTCATGTCCAACTCATGTCTCCCTGCACCCTCACCCCCCAGCAGTGCAGGGGCAGCCTCCACCAGGCCCCCACCCATGTCTCCCATCACCCCACCCCCCAGCAGTGCAGGGCCAGCCTCCACCAGGCCCCCACTCATGTCTCCCATCACCCCCACCCCCCAGCCACCAGGGGCAGCCTCCACCAGGCCCCCACTCATGTTTCCCATCACCCCCACACCCCAGCCACCAGGGGCAGCCTCCACCAGGCCCCCACTCATGTCTCCCATCACCCCCACCCCCCAGCCACCAGGGGCAGCCTCCACCAGGCCCCCACCCATGTCTCCCATCACCCCCACCCCCAGCAGTGCAGGGGCAGCCTCCACCAGGGCCCCACTCATGTCTCCCATCACCCCCACCCCCCAGCAGTGCAGGGGCAGCCTCCACCAGGCCCCCACTCATGTCCAACTCATGTTTCCCTGCACCCCCACCCCCCAGCCACCAGGGGCAGCCTCCACCAGGCCCCCACCCATGTCTCCCACCACCCCCACCCCCCAGCCACCAGGGGCAGCCTCCACCAGGCCCCCACTCATGTCTCCCATCACCCCCACCCCCCAGCAGTGCAGGGGCAGCCTCCACCAGGCCCCCACTCATGTCTCCCATCACCCCCACCCCCCAGCAGTGCAGGGGCAGCCTCCACCAGGCCCCCAGCCATGTCTCCCATCAGCCCCACCCCCCAGCAGTACAGGGGCAGCCTCCACCAGACCCCACTCATGTCTCCCATCACCCCCAGCAGTGCAGGGGCAGCCTCCACCAGGCCCCCACCCATGTCTCCCATCACCCTCACCCCCCAGCAGTGCAGGGGCAGCCTCCACCAGGCCCCCACCCATGTCTCCCACCACCCTCACCCCCCAGCCACCAGGAGCAGCCTCCACCAGGCCCCCACCCATGTCTCCCATCACCCCCCAGCAGTGCAGGGCCAGCCTCCACCAGGCCCCCACTCATGTCTCCCATCACCCCCACCCCCCAGCAGTGCAGGGGCAGCCTCCACCAGGCCCCCACTCATGTCTCCCATCACCCCCACCCCCCAGCAGTGCAGGGGCAGCCTCCACCAGGCCCCCACTCATGTCTCCCATCACCCCCACCCCCCAGCAGTGCAGGGGCAGCCTCCACCAGCCCCCCACTCATGTCTCCCTGCACCCCCACCCCCCAGCAGTGCAGGGGCAGCCTCCACCAGGCCCCCACCCATGTCTCCCATCACCCCCACCCCCCAGCCACCAGCGGCAGCCTCCACCAGGCCCCCACTCATGTCCAACTCATGTCTCCCTGCACCCCCACCCCCCAGCAGTGCAGGGGCAGCCTCCACCAGGCCCCCACCCATGTCTCCCAACACCCCCACCCCCCAGCAGTGCAGGGTCAGCCTCCACCAGGCCCCCACCCATGTCTCCCATCACCCCCACCCCCCAGCAGTGCAGGGGCAGCCTCCACCAGGCCCCCACTCATGTCTCCCATCACCCCCAACCCCCAGCAGTGCAGGGGCAGCCTCCACCAGGCCCCCACTCATGTCTCCCATCACCCCCACCCCCCAGCAGTGCAGGGGCAGCCTCCACCAGGCCCCCACCCATGTCTCCCATCACCCCCACCCCCCAGCAGTGCAGGGGCAGCCTCCACCAGGTCCCCACTCATGTCTCCCATCACCCCCACCCCCAGCAGTGCAGGGGCAGCCTCTACCAGGCCCCCACCCATGTCTCCCATCGCCCCACCCCCCAGCAGTGCAGGGGCAGCCTCCACCAGGCCCCCACCCATGTCTCCCACCACCCCCACCCCCCAGCCACCAGGAGCAGCCTCCACCAGGCCCCCACCCATGTCTCCCATCACGCCCACCCCCCAGCAGTGCAGGGCCAGCCTCCACCAGGCCCCCACTCATGTCTCCCATCACCCCCACCCCCCAGCCACCAGGGGCAGCCTCCACCAGGCCCCCACTCATGTCCAACTCATGTCTCCCTGCACCCCCACCCCCCAGCAGTGCAGGGGCAGCCTCCACCAGGCCCCCACCCATGTCTCCCAACACCCCCACCCCCCAGCAGTGCAGGGCCAGCCTCCACCAGGCCCCCACTCATGTCTCCCATCACCCCCACCCCCCAGCCACCAGGGGCAGCCTCCACCAGGCCCCCACTAATGTCTCCCATTACCCCCACCCCCAGCAGTGCAGGGGCAGCCTCCACCAGGCCCCCACTCATGTCTCCCTGCACCCCCACCCCCCAGCAGTGCAGGGGCAGCCTCCACCAGGCCCCCACCCATGTCTCCCATCACCCCCACCCCCCAGCCACCAGGGGCAGCCTCCACCAGGCCCCCACTCATGTCCCCCAGCCAACATGTCACCACAATCTAGATCCCTGGCCCTTATGGTCAGCCTCCAAATGCCAAAACACCCACCTGAGTATTGCATCCACCCACTTAGAAATGGCAAAAACATGATATAACCCCAATTGCAAGTTTGGAAATGAACACATGTCCCTCACATACACCCAATGGGTGTCAGTGAATGTCAAAACCCACATCATGATATGATACTACACATTGAAGTTTGATGAAAAAATATGTATTAAACGCAACATAAATTGAATCAAAAATAAACAAACAATAATGGAAATTTCTAAAAAAAAAAGAACAAGCAGGTACGTGAAAAAATGCGAAACCACAAATCATAGTGCAAACGAAAGGTGTCCAAAGTCACAGCCCACAAAAGTAAATCCAATGGAAAATTTAAATCGAAAACCATTGCTCCATGGGGAAATCATAAAAAAAAATGAAAATCCAAAAGTCAACTATATACAGAGAAACAATCCAGGGTCCATGATCCCAACCGCAGAAATGAAACCTATCTAATAAAACTACCTAAAAAAAAACTATATACAAAAATGTGGCCCATTGTCCAAAAGGTCCAAAAAAAAATGCAAAACCAAAGGAAACCTAACACTAACTACATAACTAGTTACAAGGGCAGCGGGCTAGTTTGACGGCTCACTTTGGGATGTTCCGGGCCAGGGCATCATCGAACTCCTGCTCAATGTCCCGTAGGTGGTCCTCCTCCATGGCCCCGAGGGTCCGCAGGGCTGTCCACATGTTCCCCCCAAACTCCCTGCGGATTGCCTCGAGGCACTCGGCCCGCCTCAGGGCCCTCCGCATGGAGTTCTCCGCCCTGACCATCGTGAGCCGTGCCTCTTCCGCCCGCTGCCGCTCCGCATCTATGGCGTGGGCCAACCGCTGCCACACGGAAGACACTTCCCGTCCTGGGTCCTCCTGCCCTCCGGCCGATGCCTGCCCCTCCGATGTCGAAGGCCCCGAGCCATCATGGCTCCCACCACGTTGCTGCTGCGCCTCTGCCCGTGCACTGCCTCCTGCTGCCTGCACATCCTCCGCCGGCTGGGGTGCAGTCGTTGATGTGGCCACCCCTGCTGGACGTCCGACTCCTGACTGTGGCAGGGATGCCTCCTCCACCAGCCTGGCCGCACCGTCAGAGGCAGCTCCACAGGGCACCCAGGTGACTGATGGGTGGGAAGATGGCACGGAGGACGACTGGCGCATAGCGGGTTCAGTTGAGGAGGGGGTCGGAGCAAGCCCCATCAAACGGAGGAATCCGGCCTGGGTGACCTGTCCCAGTAGGCTGACGCGGTCAACGAGCCAATCGAGATGACGTGCAGTCTCCTCATGAAAAGACTGCAGGTCACCTCGCATGGCCCGTTGACGCAACGCCACACCAGTCAGGACAGGCTCAACCCGGACCCGGATAGCCACGTCCGCAGGCAGAGGAAGGCCAGTTGTCATGAGCTCATCCCCTGCCTGAAAACGGGTCTGGACGTAGGCATCCCTGCTGGTGCAAGATGATGCAGTGACAGGATCAGGGACAGGATTGCACACAGGCACCTCCGCGGCGACCTGTGCTGCCTCCTGTCCCTGCACTGCACCACTAGCACCAGTGGAATCCCCACCTCCAGACCCCGTCTCTGTTGCTTGCACGGCCTCCTCCTCCACCAAACCCCCCACCAACCTGGTTGACTCCGTGCCATCATCCCCCGTTGGGCCCTGTGGGGTCCCAGCTGCCCCTTCTGCTGCCGAGGAGTCCAACTCCGACCTCCGCCTCTTGGACCTCCCCCCGGCAGCTGCGGCCTGGGATGCGGCACCGGACTCCTCACTCCCCGACGAGATCACAACCTGGGAGGGGAGCCGGGCCTTGCGTCTCCGGCTGGCGGTGCCATCCCCGCCGCTGTGGTCAACAGCACCTTCCCCGCCATCTTCATCAGTTGACGCTGCAGACAGGGAGAAATAAAACACAGGCATCAGGGCACTGTACAATGGACACATACACACATGACAGTTGCACATGAGTGGCATTGGCAAACCTCAGACATGGCATCACAATTGGCAACACACATGTCATTTCTACATGCACACATGAGCCATACCACAGCCACATCGCAACTGCCAGCACCATCCATACACATACAACAGCATGAGCGGGCAAAGGTGAGCCAGACATCACATGCAACACAGGGAGTGCACTACACATGCACGCACACCACCACACTTGCATGCATGTTTACACCTCAGCCAACTGTCGCAGTGTTCCGATGGGCATCCATGTCACATCTGCCAATCAGGCTTCCACATCCCGCTGTCACATGCATCCATGTTGCATCACTGTTGCACCCTTGTCAAATACACACACATGCACATGTACACAGTGCTGATACATGCAGCTGAAAACAACATACATGCGTGACATCACGAACATGCCTACTTACATACACATTCATCCAAACACGTGTGCCCACACAACTGCATTTGGCATGCAAGCCTACACACACAAGCACCATCCATGTCTCACACATGACGGCACTCGCATGTGTTAGCCTCACGGTCCTGTACACCCCCACCCATACTCGGCCCCATACAAACAGATGTGTAACCGGCACACTACTGGCACATCACCACATGCACAGCTTACAATCATGATGCATGTACACTTACCGCTCGACTCCAGACGGGTCTGCCTCTCAAGGACCTGGACGTCGAGCACTGGGGATATGCGTTCCAGGACCCTCATCTGATCTTCCGACAAGTGGCCCCGGCGACCATTAGCATCCGCTGCCTTCAAAAGGCGCCGGGCCTTGTTCAGGGTCCTGGACCTGAAGTCCTCCCAGCGCTTCTTGACATGTTGGAAGTCGCGGACTGCCACACCCTCCGCGTTGATGGCAGTCACAATGTCTGTCCAGATCCGAGTCCGTCCTTCCTTGTCGGCGCGCAACCTTCCGTTGAGGGCATCATACTGCCCCAGGACTTGCTCCACCAGGACACCAACTTCCCTGTCACTGAAGCTGGTACCCCTCTGCCTCTCTGGCCGGGGGTTGTCAGTGGTGCCAGATGTTGCAGTGCCCGACATGACAACCCCAGAGGCAGGAGTGGGTGGGCAACTGGGTCCTGGGGCTGGGCTGTGGAGCGATGGAATCCCAGTCGGGAGTCTTCGGTTCCAGCAGGGGTGGTCACAGCAACAGCACCCCTGGCTGATGTGCAGGCAGCAAATGGCAGGGCACGTAGGCAGCAGGCAGTCAGGCAGCAACAGATGGCAGGTGGGAGCGTGCTCGGGGCTTTGGGGGGCAGTAAATCGGCTTTCTGGGCAGGAGCGTGGTCTTCCGTGTGCTTACGCGTGGCCAGCTTGATACGGAGTGATTTGGCACGTGAAAAGTCCTGCACGTCTGTGTGTAATTCGAGGAAAGGCCCTTGCGCGTAAGCGCGTCTGCACGCATACGCGATTTCATTGGCCCAAAGGCCCCCATGCGCAGCTGTGACGTCACGCGCATGGCCGTAGAGAATGTCGCGTGTTAAAAAAAAAAGATACACGTCCTAGTGTCAAAGCGTGTAATTGGTGGAAATGGCCTCATCGCGTATGCGCGTCTGTGACGTGTGTATAAAAGGTACGTGTAGAACGCCATTTCCTTGTACGTGCTTTTCGTGGAGACCGAGTGGGTGAAATCTGTACTTCTTGTCGGTTCACACGCGATTTACTTCACAGCGTTTCCAGTTCGTACTCCCTGTTACATCTGACAGCTTTTTCTCTCTTCCTCTTTTTCCTGGGCCTGTTACCTCAAACAGCGTTCCCTTCTACTGTTGTCCTGTCTCCTCAGACAGCGTACAATTCTTCTTTTGGCGGGGGTGTTGCCAACGCGCACACACGCATATTTTTCACGCTTTTGTTCCTGGCAGACGGTGAGTCGCGCACGTATTTAACATCTGTGCTTGCCCCGTGTGTCACGTACCCCTTCAGAGGTCATTCTAGGCAGCGTGTGACATGCATACGTTCATTCTCTTGTATCTGGGTGCCACAGCGTAGTGCAGGTTTATTTTTCCACGCACGTGGTCTAGGAGGGGTTGCATGCACCTTACTTCCCTTTTTTGGGCTGCTTGTGCGTTGCTTGACCCGTCATCTTTCCCCAGGGGTGACATACAGCCTTGCTAGAGCACCAGGGTACGATAACCATCTGGTACCAAACCCCTTTGACCCACAATTGCCCAGGACAATAGTTCACATCGACTCCCATACGCACAATAACATCAGTGCCATGGCTGGGAGGTGAACAAGCCGTAAGGGTGGCAAAGGTGGCCGAGCCCCAAGTGGTGGCACCTGGTGGATCCGGTAGGGGACGTGGCCGTTACTTGCAGGGTGCCCCTAGCCCCCCATGTGTGGAGGAGCAGTCAGGGACACCCATGCCCACCCCCCCGGTTGAGGTTAACGTGGCTGACACCATCCATGCTCAGCCCTTGTTGGACCAGCCCACTGTGGAACCAGACCTGGCACAGGGTGACTCCATGGCTGACTTCCAGGTCAGCAGGTCTAGGCCACGTGCGCCGGTGAACGTTGGTGTCATCAGGCCACGTGGATCAGGGGCAGCTAGGTCATCTGCTGCCCCGCGTAGGCAGGCTGTGGAGGCTGCAGGGGCAGCTGCGGCTCCATCCACCCCACCTCTCACACACCCAGCCAGGACAGTGTCGGTCCAAGTCCATCATGCTGACATTCCCCCTGACAACATCACACTTGAGCTAATGCCTGCACCAACTCCCATGCTGAGTGTGCAATCCCACACCCCTAGTACAGAGTCCACCGGGGCTCCTGCCCCTAGTGTCCAGAGCGGCGTAGGACACTCAGGATCCCCACCACCATCCAAGCAGAAGAGGAAGAGTGCTCGTCCAGTAGAGGCTGATGCCCCAGACACGGCTACACAGTCCGGCCCGTCAAGGAAGCCCAGCTTCAATGAGGCCGAACTGAACTTGTAGAGTATGTGTCCGCACATGACCGCGAAATGGTGATTGTTGCAGGATCCAAGACCACACCTGCACAACGTCAGGCACACTGGCAGACCATTGCGGACATCATAAGTGCCCTTGGAATCGTGAGGCGCACAGCTACTGAATGCTACAAGCGCTGGAATGACCTGAAGCGCAGGGCAAAGAATAAGCTGGTCTCAAGTCATGCCGCAACTCTAGTGACTGGAGGTGGGTCTCCAGCAGACGACATAGAACTCACTCCACATGAGCAGGTTGCTGGGACCTACGTCACGGAGGAACAGATCCAAGGCGTGGGAGAACTGGCAGATTACGAGGCATTGTCCGGTGAGTGCACATGCATGTGTGTGTCATCCATGTGCATGGTGTGTGTGGGAGGGCTTCTGTTTGGGTGCCAGGTGAGGGTGTGTGTGCCTGAGTGGTTTGGGTCACCCATGTGCCTCTTCCTATACATTCTGCGCACCAGCATTTGGGTATAGCAGCATCCCTTCTGCCAACATTGGACATCCAGCCCAACACCACGCCAGTTGCCCTTGGAGTGTCATCTTGCCACAACATTGTTGCTTATTGAACTCTGTTCATTCAGGCAGATTGTTTGCATACCACCACTATTACTCGGGATTTCTCAGTCCTATTGTCACATGTCTGACATGGCTATGGTACAGTGGACTGGCTTTGTTTCCTGGACATGATTTGTTTAGACATGTCCCTGTGCTATAGGACCATTTTGGACTGGCAGCTGCAGGTTAAACATTTGAACCATTTCTATGAAAAAATCAATTACATTAGCAAACTGGACTGAATGAAAAATTGGTGACCTCCTCTCCCTCTTCACTTCATGGCTAGGGTACATGCCATCTGTGTGATGGCATGTGTATTTGACCTGCCAATCACTGGCCAATGTGTGATGCCACTGCTAGGCAGCATGCAGCAAATGTGTTCATCTTCCATCTTGGTGTCATCAATGTGTGCCATCTGCCTACCCTTCACACGCAGTGACGGTGCATGCATGGGAGGGTTTTAGTCATGTGGAACATGTGTCAATCAAGTACTGTTTCTGTAGCCTCTCAGCCCTGATTGTGTGCCATAGTGCTAATGCCTGTTTCCATGTGTTTTCTTTTATGTCTTTGCAGGGGATGACGCACTTGATACTGCTGGGGTTGTGGAGATGGTGCAGACCCAGGAGGGGTCTGAGCGCCGACCGACCACCAGTGAGGGACGTGGTGTGGTGGTGGGTGAGAACCCACAACTGCTGCAGGTCGTGCTCTCAAGGGGTGTCTCTGGCTGCACCTGCCCCAAGCTGTATTCAGGTGTCGATTCGGATGATGAGACCTATGTGCCATCGCAGGTGAGTGTTCCTTGGAGGGATTCTGTTCTGTCCGACCCACCTGCACCAGGGTTAGAACCCTCAACGGGGATGTCAGTGTTGGCAGGTACGCATTTGGTGGTTACGGATGCAGAGTCACACTCCGCGACATCTGATCCTGTTCCTGGGCCAGCAGATCAGAGGGGGAATGCAGTCCTGCAGCCTCAGGCAGTGCCGGCACAGCAAGGCGCAGTTTGCCTTGCCCCAGACAGGTGTGGTGCCCGCCGACGTGGTGGCCGTCAGCCACCTGGCAATACCGCATGGGAGCAATCCATATACGGTATGGCAAACCAACAGGCAGCATCATCAGAGATGATGGCTCAGTCCATGTTTAGGGTGGCCACTTCCATTGTCCCCCCCGAAAGGCTGATGGAGCGACTACAGTAGGCAACAGACTCCATCTGCCAGTCACACAGGGAGGACATGTTGGCGTCCGACAGGGACAGGCGGGCGGCACTGGCGACTCTGCAGGAAGCCATTTCCATAGAGTCCCAGGGCCACAGGGAAGCCCTGAGGGTGGAACTCCTTCACCTCAGGACGACTCTTGTTGAGCTTGAGGCTTCGACAAACAGAAGGACAGAACAGCAGCTGGAGCGTCTCACACGTATGCTCTCAGCTGAGATGCAGGCAACTAGGGCGGAGGTCCGGGCATCCTGTGAGTTGTTGCATGGGGACCTCCGCACAATTATCCTCCAGAACGAGACCTACCACACCCGCATGCTTGCAGACATGGAGGAACAGACTAGGGCTTTGCGTGGGCTGCCTCCCATAGTGCCACCACCTCCTGATGCAGCTGCAGAGGGTGAGGAGATCGACAGCAGTGATACTCCCACAATAGGGTAGCCGTGTAGGCCATGAGCCCATGGAGGTGTATTTTTTTCGCAAGATCCACACAGGTGGGTTTTGGTGTGCACCCTGTCCTCGGACCTCCTGGGTGGCCTCCCCCACCCCCCCCCCCGGGCCCATTAAAGGCCATTTTTGATTTTTTTCTTTTTGATTTTATTTTTGGACAGTGTGTTGCCTTGTGTGGCTTCCGTGGGCATACGCTGCATTGTGGTAGGCACATGCAGGCTTGTCATGAATTTGGTTCAGATGCTTGGGTTTTTGTGACACACACCCCTCCTGCTTCCCGTTTCCATGGGCTTGCAAAGGGTGTGCCCAAGTGACATTGACGTACATGGTGACATTGGACTCCCATGAGCTGTGTGGACAGTCTGTAGTCATTACTGTGTATACATTCATAGTGCATATTGTTGTTGTATTGTACACTGCATGGTATATTGATATGTGCCTCTGCATCCATCTCATCCCCCTAATTTGCAGGTCCATTTCTCATGTCTTCACAAGGCGGTCCACCTTGGAACTGGAGTCCATGTTGTAAGCAGTGCACCTACACTCTTGCGTGGCGCTAACACTGTATACTTGGAAGTGTTTGAAGTGCTGGCATCATCAGGTAGTGAGGCTAGCAAATTTTTAAGTCTGTAATGTCATGTTTAAGGTAGGTTGGAGGTTGTGTAGGTGATTGGTATTCTTGGTAAGTATTTGGTAATGTGTGTTGTAGGTCCTGCATTACTGTGAGCATTTCATGTGTGGCCATGTTTCCATTAGGGACACTGTAGCTGGTGACACTTGGGGCATGTTGTGGGGATTAATTTGTTTGCTCTCACATTGCATGAGATGCCATGGTGTGTTGTGTGTCCGTGCCGGGGAGGGGTTGGGTGACATGGCACTGTTTTCATGTAGTATTTTGCTAGTGGGTATTCATTTCTGCAGCATGGAAGTGTGTCTTTTGATGACACTGCATTGGTGGTGTTTGTGTAGGTAGGGATGCACACATTGTGACACTTCCACATGAACAATCTCAGGCTGCTATGGTTCTGACAGTTGACTGTCCCTTTGTTGGTCATAATTGTCAGGTCGAGTCATCATTGCTTATCAGATGGTATGTGCCAGGGCTGTGTGCACTCCACAGGGGTGTGATTTCTATGTGAAGTAATTAGCCACCAGCTGCGTTCGGGCTGCCTCACCCCGTGCCCTCTCCCCTCCGATGCGCAGCGGGCGTGCATGTGGTTGGGGATGTGGGGGCACCACCATGTCCACAGCCAGGCCCCGGCGTGGTGCAACATTGTGCAGGACACATGCTGCCACTAAGATCCTGCACACTACTGGGGGCGCATATAACAGCTGCCCGCCAGAACGGTCAAGGGAGCGAAAGCGTGACTTGAGCACTCCGAATGTGCGCTCCACTATGCCCCGGGTTGCAATATGGGCTGTGTTGTATCTTACCTCTGGAGGCGTGATGGGGTTCCGAATTGGGGTCATCATGTGGGTGCTCAGAGGGTAGGCACTGTCCCCTGGTGAGGAGGTGATGGGTATCATTAGTGGGGTAGTGACATAACTCTGCATCTGAGATGCATGCATGTGCAGTGGCATTCATACTCACCAAGCAGCCATGTATCGCCATGCCGCCCAGCTTCTAGGTCCCGGCTTAGGGTAGACATTCGGTAAATGAAGCTGTCGTGGGTGGACCCTGGATAGTTGGCATATACTGAGGTGATGATTCCCTTGGCATTACATACTACCTGCACGTTGATGGAATGCCAGTGCTTGCGGTTCCTATAGATGTGCTCAGATGCCCTGGGGGGACGTAGTGCCAAATGGGTGCAGTCAATGGCACCTAGCACTTTTGGGAATTGTGCCACACCGTAGAAATCGAGGGTGGCAGCCTGCCTTTCTGCAGGTATCCTGGGCAGGTATATGTGCCTACGGACTGATGGGCGTGCAGTGAAGATGTTCAAGACCTGGTGTAGGCAGCGTGACTACGTGGCCTGTGACACCCCACCCACTATGGCACTTGTCTGCTGAAATGATCCTGTGGCCAAGAAGTGCAGTACATTGAGGACCTTCTCCAGGGGGCTGAGTGCTTGGGAGCACAGGGTGGGTGATGTGAGGTCATCCTCCCACTCACTGACCAGGTCCAGTATTATGTGTGGTGGAAACCTGTACCTCCCATACACCTGGTCATCAGGCATCCCAAAAAGGCTGATTCTGGGAGTGAAAATTCGGGCCCTCACTATCCTCCTCCTCCTCCTTTGGTAACCCACGGCCACTGCTGCTAGGAACGGTATATTCATCCTGGCGTCTGAGCTTGTTTGTTGTTTGCGCGCACTTTTATGCTGCGCGGGTCGACGTACGCCTGCTTCATGCTGGCGTACGTGTTTCAGGATTGGACCATTTTTTTTTCGGCGCGTCGTAGGCGAACGTGTGAATCTTCCCGCCCACCCCAGGAATACACGTACCCCACTCTCACAGGCCCAGTCGGGTGTGGAAGTTCACGCGAACCCCGAAGTACACGTACCCAGGCCAATCGCGTGTGGAACTTCCCGCGCACCCCGGAGTACACGTACCCAGGCCAATTGCGTGTGGAACTTCCCGCGAACCCCGTAAAACACGTACCCTGATGGTATCGCATGGGAGACTACCCGCGCACCCCAGGAATACACGTACCCAGGCAAATCGCACTGCTGGGGGTGGGGGTGCTGGGAGACATGGATGGGGGCCTGGTGGAGGGTGCCCCTGGTGGCTGGGGGGTGGGGGTGTAGGGAGACATGAGTTGGACATGTGTGGGGGCCTGGTGGAGGGTGCCCCTGGTGGCTGGGGGGTGGGGGTGCAGGGAGACATGAGTTGGACATGTGTGGGGGCCTGGTGGAGGCTGCCCCTGGTGGCTGGGGGGTGGGGGTGGTGGGAGACATGAGTGGGGGCCTGGTGGAGGCTGCCCCTGCACTGCTGGGGGGTGGGGGGTGCAGGGGGACATGGATGGGGGCCTGGTGGAGGCTGCCCCTGCACTGCTGGGGGGTGGGCGTGGTGGGAGACATGAGTGGGGGCCTGGTGGAGGGTGCCCCTGGTGGCTGGGGGGTGGGGGTGCAGGGAGACATGAGTTGGACATGTGTGGGGGCCTGGTGGAGGCTGCCCCTGGTGGCTGGGGGTGGGGGTGGTGGGAGACATGAGTGGGGGCCTGGTGGAGGCTGCCCCTGCACTGCTGGGGGTGGGGGTGGTGGTAGACATGAGTGGGGGCCTGGTGGAGGCTGCCCCTGGTGGCTGGGGGCTGGGGGTGGTGGGAGGCATGAGTGGGGGCCTGGTGGAGGCTGCCCCTGCACTGCTGGGGGGTCGGGGTGCTGGGAGACATGGGTGGGGGCCTGGTGGAGGCTGCACCTGGTGGCTGGGGGTGGGGGTGGTGGGAGACATGAGTGGGGGCCTGGTGGAGGCTGCCCCTGCACTGCTGGGGGGTGGGGGTGGTGGTAGACATGAGTGGGGGCCTGGTGGAGGCTGCCCCTGGTGGCTGGGGGGTGGGGGTGGTGGGAGACATGAGTGGGGGCCTGGTGGAGGCTGCCCCTGCACTGCTGGGGGGTGGGGGTGGTGGGAGACATGAGTGGGGGCCTGGTGGAGGGTGCCCCTGGTAGCTTGAGGTGGGGTGCAGGGAGACATGAGTTGGACATGTGTGGGGGCCTGGTGGAGGCTGCCCCTGGTGGCTGGGGGGTGGGGGTGGTGGGAGACATGAGTGGGGGCCTGGTGGAGGCTGCCCCTGCACTGCTGGGGGGTGGGGGTGGTGGTAGACATGAGTGGGGGCCTGGTGGAGGCTGCCCCTGGTGGCTGGGGGCTGGGGGTGGTGGGAGACATGAGTGGGGGCCTGGTGGAGGCTGCCCCTGCACTGCTGGGGGGTGGGGGTGTTGGTAGACATGAGTGGGGGCCTGGTGGAGGCTGCCCCTGGTGACTGGGGGGTGGGGGTGGTGGGAGACATGAGTGGGGGCCTGGTGGAGGCTGCCCCTGCACTGCTGGGGGGTGGGGGTGCTGGGAGACATGGGTGGGGGCTTGGTGGAGGCTGCCCCTGGTGGCTGGGGGGTGGGGGTGGTGGGAGACATGAGTGGGGGCCTGGTGGAGGCTGCCCCTGCACTGCTGGGGGGTGAGGGTGGTGGGAGACATGAGTGGGGGCCTGGTGGAGGCTGCCCCTGCACTGCTGGTGGGGTGGGGATGGTGGTAGACATGAGTGGGGGCCTGGTGGAGGCTGCCCCTGGTGGCTGGGGGGTGGGGGTGGTGGGAGACATGAGTGGGGGCCTGGTGGAGGCTGCCCCTGCACTGCTGGGGGGTGGGGGTGCTGGGAGACATGGGTGGGGGCCTGGTGGAGACTGCCCCTGGTGGCTGGGGGGTGGTGGGAGACATGAGTGGGGGCCTGGTGGAGGCTGCCCCTGCACTGCTGGGGGGTGGGGGTGGTGGTAGACATGAGTGGGGGCCTGGTAGAGGCTGCCCCTGGTGGCTGGGGGGTGGGGGTGGTGGGAGACATGAGTGGGGGCCTGGTGGAGGCTGCCCCTGCACTGCTGGGGGGTGGGGGTGGTGGTAGACATGAGTGGGGGCCTGGTGGAGGCTGCCCCTGGTGGCTGGGGGGTGGGGGTGGTGGGAGACATGAGTGGGGGCCTGGTGGAGGCTGCCCCTGCACTGCTGGGGGTGGGGGTGCTGGGAGACATGGGTGGGGGCCTGGTGGAGGCTGCCCCTGGTGGCTGGGGGGTGGGGGTGCAGGGAGACATGAGTTGGACATGTGTGGGGGCCTGGTGGAGGCTGCCCCTGGTGGCTGGGGGGTGGGGTGGTGGGAGACATGAGTGGTGGCCTGGTGGAGGCTGCCCCTGCACTGCTGGGGGGTGGGGGTGCAGGGGGACATGGGTGGGGGCCTGGTGGAGGGTGCCCCTGGTGGCTGGGGGGTGGGGGTGGTGGGAGACATGAGTGGGGGCCTGGTGGAGTCTGCCCCTGCACTGCTGGGGGGTGGGGGTGCTGGGAGACATGGGTGGGGGCCTGGTGGAGGCTGCCCATGGTGGCTGGGGGGTGGGGGTGCAATGAAACATGAGTTGGACATGAGTGGGGGCCTGGTGGAGGGTGCCCCTGCACTGCTGGAGGTGGGGGTGCTGGGAGACATGTGTTGGTGATCAGTAGTGCAAGGTGACATGTGGGTTGGCTGGTGGGCATGGCCATGGTGGATGGGTTGCCTGTGGGACATGAGCAGGGGTGCAGGGTAGTCCCCTGTGGTGTGGGCTGCCTGCAGGGGCCGTAGAGGGTGTAGAGGGAACACCTGGGAGGACCCACATGGCCAAATCACGTGTAGCATTCCCCGGCACCACCGAAATACACGTACCCTGCTGAAATTGCGTGTGAATCTTCCCGCGCACCTCGGAATACACGTACCTAGGCCAATCGCGTGTGGAACTTCCTGCGTACCCAAAGTACACGTACCCAGGCCAATCACGTGTGGAACTTCCCGCGCACCCCGAGACACACGTACCCAGGCCAATCGCGTGTGGAACTTCCCGTGCACCCCGAAACACACGTACCCAGGCTAATCGCGTGTGGAACTTCCCGCGCACCCCGGAACACACGTACCCAGGCTTATTGCGTGTGGAACTTCCCGCGCAGCCCGTAGTACACGTACCCAGGCTAATCGCGTGTGGAACTTCCCGCGCACCCCGAAGTACACGTACCCAGGCCAATCGCGTGTGGAACTTCCCGCGCACCCCGTAGTACACGTACGCAGGCTAATCGTGTACGGAACTTCCCGCGCACCCCGTAGTACACGTACCCAGGCTGATCGCATGTGGAACTTCCCGCGCACCCCGAAGTACACGTACCCAGGCCAATCGGGTGTGGAACTTCCCGCGCACCCAGGAACACACGCACACGCTATTTTTCACACAGCGGGTGTCCGTGTTTGTCGGTATCCCTTTGCACCTCATTTGTCCTAGAGGGCCACTGTATGGCCCATTCATCATGGCTGTATATGGGTGCTTTTTGCTAGCGCACATTTTGGCGCACATTTTTTTCAGGCGCAGGGGCGCTACCGCCTGCTTTCTTGTGGCGTACTTGTTTGTCCCTGTGCCCCTCTTTGACTGTGCGCTGGTTTGCCCTATTCGATTCCATGAATACGGGTTGTAGGCGAGCGTGTGGGCGTTCCGCGCACTTGCCTCCTGTTCCCCCGTGACGCCTATATTTTCACGCGTTGTTCCCCATTCCGAATGTTACGCCCCGTGTTACGCCTACTTTTGTGATGTGCGCCGCGCTATGTGCAATTTCTTAGTGGCCGTGCCGCACGCTGTTGGATGACCTGTGCGCCGGTGTGCGCGGCGTACATTTTTAGCCCACATCCAATGTTTTTCTCGCGCACGGACTTCCATGAATCGATGTGCGCTGGTTTCCCTGCGATTTTCGCACTTGCACTGCGATTTTCGCACTTTTATTGCGATTCGCACGTTTTGGCACCGCTGCGCAGGATTTTTCGGCGCACATTATTTCCATGAATCAACTTCATTGCCTTCTTGTGGCTTGTTCACACATGGGTAGTGTCATACCATGTACGTCTAGTTTGTCTGTGGCGCTAATTTCCAATATTGGTTGCATTTCTTTTTTTAACATTGTTTAATTGAATTTGAAACAGCTTGCAAGAGTTGGCATTAAGGCCATACAATTGACATTTTTGTGGGCTAATTGTTCCATAATATCTGTAGTACATGCATTATCACCATAAAGTGCATGAATGTGCCGGGTTTTCAATATTGATTGTGCTTCTTGAGATAGTATACCAACTCTAATACTTTTTAAGATGTTGGCATAGGTGAGATCTGCAGATTGCCGCATGTTTTCTGTTAATTCTCTGTATTGGAAATCTTGCCAAAGGTTGACATTTCCTATGCTGCAAACAGTTTTACGGCAGAGTTTGTGTCCTAAGGTTTTAAAAATAGGCTCTCCTTTCACTGGTGTCAATTGAAGAAGATCTCCGAAAACAATAATGTGTTTTCCTGCAAAGAGCTCTTCGTAGTTTGTTTTGAGTACTTCTTGTAATCTGAGGTGAATCAAAGCCAACATTAGTTTGGAGACCATGCTCAGTTCATCTATTAGTAGCATTTTCATTTGTTTTAATACTCTGCGTAGTTCCATTGCAGCTTCTGTAGAAAGTTTGTAATAGTCTAATTTGTTTTGGTGTTCTACTGGCAGGAGTAGTAATCGGTGTAAAGTGACACCGCCTATGTTGTAGGCAGCTAAACCTGTGGGGGCAGCGACAACAGGTGACAGTTTGTTGTTTGTCAATTGTTGAAGGAACGTACTGAAGATTTTGGTTAAGAATGTTTTGCCAGAACCAGCTTCACCACTGACGTACAGTAGTATAGGTTTGTAATTTTGACAGCTGCATTCTTTGTTTTCATGTTGTACACCATGTGCCATTTCTTTTGTTACTTCTTGAAAAATGCTACGTTGCTCAATGTTTAGTTTTGATTGTAGTATAGTTAAGTCTTCTTTATCTTCATACTGACACATGGTGTTTTCTACTTCTGTCATAGCTAATTCTGCCTCATTTGGTATTAGTGGCTCTCCCAGTGGTTCTTGGCTTCCTGTTACAGAAGGTTGACTACTGTCAAGAGTGTCCTTATCTAGTTGGGCTTGGAGTTCTTCTTCTTGTTGCTGTTCATTGTGCAACATTGTTTTGTACTGTGTAAAGTTTACATCAGTTATAGTGCTTTCATTTGCTTTGAAAGCGTCTTCATATGAGTCATAGTTATCTAGTATTTCTTCTTTTTTTCTCCATGGTTTAAAGAGTTGTAGCAGGGACATGTAATATAGTTCTTTATGTTGAGGAGTCTTTAATGACAATTTGATATGATTAATAAAATTTCGTTTGGTGAGTTTTACTAAGCTGCCTTCACAATTTGTCACTCTGTATTTACCTTTTTTTTCATCGGGTTTAATATTATTTTTGTATGTGAAGTTTTGGGCTATGTGGTATAGACACATGGTTTCCAAAGTGGTACTTCTGTTTGGGTAGTATGTGTCCAGTAAATTGTTTTTTAAAATGTCTTGGCTGTTGGGATCATGTTTGGCTATTGTCTCTATATCTTCGTATGATTTTAGAACTCTTTTTCTAGATTTAGCAGGACCAAGACTTAGCCATACTATATTTTCAGATTTTCCATACAAACCAGTACCAGTTAAACGATCTGCTGCTTCATAGGAGCCACATTCTCTATGGGAGAGCATTTTTATGCCCAAGTTGTATAATTTCTGAGACAGTGTTTTGTCTAATGACAAGTCATTCCAGAGGTCTTGGAGCTCTGTTTGTTCTGCTTTTGTTAAGTATGCTGTAACATATCGTGCAACTGCAGTGGAATTGTCTGCAATGTACTGCACATCTATGTTTGCATTCCATAAGTGGGCAATTATTGCATTATAATCATTGATATATTTTTCTTCTTCTGTTCTTTTTATGTAATATGTATTTTTAGGTGATTTACCTTTAACACTATGTCTAACTGAAGACATGAAATTGTTCACTTGACCTGTTTTTGTAACCGGTCTAGGGAAACCAAAGCGGCATTTGGTGTAGTATTTCCCTTTGTTTTTGTATTTGCGACGACAATATTTGCCACATTTGTGTCTTTGAAATTGTAAAATTTGTGCATGAAGATCACTATTTGTTGCTTCTGATGGAATTTCACAAGTGACATATTTTTCAATAAACTGTAAAACAGTGGCATCACTGTCTTGACCAAATTTAGGAGCATCTTTAATCCATAAAAGCATGTGGATATGTGGTGCTCCTCTGGCTTGGTATTCTTTTCTCCAAAAGAATTGTTGCACTTCTCCGAGGGGAGGAGCAGTTTTATTACAAATAATGTGTAGCATAGCAATCAAGCCATGGTGAAAATATCTTGAAACATTAACAGGATCTAGAGAACAAAGTTCTCCAGGTGTTAGTATATATATGTTTGTTTTGTTTTTGTTTGATATGCGTAGGAAATCATGTAAATCTTCCCATGCATATTCTGCACAACTTAATGTAACAAACCAAGCGGGTGGGCCAAGTTATCTTATCATACAACGTACATCTCCATGACGTCGAAACCAGTACTCTTTAGTACCACGCATGTTTGCTAATAGATTTGTAATATTTGATTGTAAAACTTCATCTTTTTGTTGCACTTGTTGTAATAATTGTGTAGCTGACATATTTTGAAAGTGGGATCCTGATTTTAATGTGTGTGCAACTACGTAACATAAAGTTGCTAGTTCACTTTCAAAGAGTAGGTGGAATATGTATTCCACATTTTGTCTAAATCTGGGATCTTCAGAATACATCCGTAATGATCGGTATTCTGATGCTGTTATTTGAATAGGTCTATCATCGTACCTTCCTCCTTTGCCATTAGGAAAGAGTAGAGGAAAAGCACATGCTTCTATACTTCTTTCCCATATGCTGATTGGTGATCCTTTTGTTTGACGCATTTGGTACATTTCTAGTGCATCTTCTATGGTTGTTACTCACCGGCCGGCGAGTGATCCGGGCAAGCGACCAGGAAGGTTGTACTGGATGTTGCTTGAAGAGCTCGAGATGGAGCCTCCACCTGAGCCTCCTCTCTGTTGAGGGAATAAGCTCTTTTTGATGATATGACTCTCAGCTGCACTAAATTACAGACTGAGAGACCGATCACCCAAAAGAGCGGGGAGAACACACTGCCACAGACCCAGCTAAAGGAAAAAGACAATTGGTAAATATTTGGTAAGAGCAAAGATCACCACAAGAAAAAAGCCTCTCAAAAGCAGAAAGTACCTGGGTCACCCACTCCCCTTATCATTGAAAAGGAACAGTAATGGAATTTCCCCTGTAAGTACAGAAAAGAGATTAACTTCTATTTTGAGGATTCAGATAAGAATTAATAGATTCAGATGGGAGTTAATAAAGAAAGTTAAGGAAGTCTTACCAGAACAGGAATTGAAATAACCTAAACAATCCAGGTTAGAACAACACAGGTACAAAACAATAAACAAGAAGGTTAGTAGGGATGCTATACCCGGGCGGCACGAGGGGCGCACTAGATACGGGTAGGCGCACACTTCTCAGCAAGGCGTCCCTGTGTGCACTTTCAGCAATGAGTCTTTGTGTATAATCAGCAAAGCGTCCTTGCGTACTCTTGAGGGAGCAAATCCAAAACAACGGGATGGAGTCGGAATCCACAAAAGAACACTGGGATAGATGAAGGAAACAGAACCCAGTACTTGTAGGCAGCTGGGAAGGTGAGGAAAAAACAGTTGAAGGCTGTTGAAGGCGGTGGTAGATAAAACAGGACAGAAGGAAGGCAATCCAGTAAACAGGCAGCGAGATCCGATACACAGGCAGGCTAAGGACGGTACAGAGTCAGGAAGTAAGCAATCCGTAGAACAGGCAAAAGTCCGGTACACAGGTAGGCAGAAGACAGTACAGAATCAGGAAACAGACAAAGATCCGGTACACAGGAAGTCAAAATAGATTGAGAAGTCTCAAGGCAGTCCGTAATTGGAGAAACAGGAATCGGTTCATGGGAAGGCAATGAATTGGAAGGCACAGAAGACGAAACTTCGGATGCCGGTTGCAACTTTAATCAGAAGCAGCGTCCTGTCTAAAATACTCAGGAGGCGGAGCGCCGTAAGCCCGTCAGAGCTCACGTTCCGAATAGTCGGAACTACACACAAAAAGTAGGTTTCTTGGGAGTTGTAGGCAAAGGCTGGGTTGTCGATACCTTTGATGTTGCTGAGCCCAATCTCCAGGGTAACCGCCACCGAGAGAAGTAAGGGGCTGAGAAACGTCAGATACTGTGGCGAAGCGTCACGACTTTGGTAGGTACCCTGAAAGTGGTCTGTTTCACCTGGCGTGATGAGGAGGCGCGCGGGTCATTCAGCCCCAGATGTGTGACAATGGTGTCATTAGAGTGCAATGGGTGAATTGTATAATGGTCTAAAGTATTGGATACTGTAGCAGGATCTAGGAGCTCAAATTGACCAGCTTCTTGTGTCTCTTGAATTATTTCAGTGGTTTCCTTCAAGTTTTCTTCAATATTAATTTCTTTGTAGTATTCATAATTGTCTTTTAGATATTGCAAGGCTTGTCTAACTTTATGTAAATCTACCAGTTGTTGCCAATTTTTTTTGTCTTTTGTAGGTACACCATTTACTAAGATAATTAAAGATTGCTCCATTGGATGTTGCACTCCTAGAGTGTGCACATTTTCTTTTAGATCTAATGGTAAATACAGTACTTTTCCCCGAATACCTTTCACTATTTCTGAGGGAGGTAATTTTGCTGTTTTTGGTTGAAGGCGTATTATTGCTTGAAATTGGTGCACTGTTTGAATTATGATGCTCTCATGTAAATTGAGTTGTTGTAGGGGTTTTGGTAGTGGAAATAATTCCAAATTATTTGTGATAGCACGTGAAGAAGTTTGGTTGTTGTCAAGTTTTGTAGTACAGTAACTGCAAAGTATTAAGGGGTCAGTTATTTCGTATTTGTTTTCTGCTATAAGGTAGAGAGCTAATTCAAACCATTTAGAATCTTCATTGTCTTCTATTTTGTATGTTAGCTCTACAGTTTTTATGTTACTTTTATAAAAAGTTCTACGGCAACATACACACACATGGTTTGGTATTTCAGCAGATGTACTTTTAAATTTCAGTATTTCTTTTTTGTATGTGTGTAGTAGAAAGTTGCCATGCATACAATTGTTCCTAATTTGCTTTAAAGCTATTTCATTCTGTAAGTGGCTTTCACTTCCAAAATATTTTTTCTGGATATAGTCGATTTCTTCAAATAAGTCTTTTGCTGTACCATGTAGAAGAATGTTATTTAAATTGGCTAGTGCTAAAGCAGGACTTTTAGCATAGTACAGTTTATAGACTAGATTTCTTATAGTTGAATGATGTGTTGATATCATTTTGATATAATGGAAGGTGGTTTTGCAAGTAGGTCCTGAAATGCAGGCCAATGAATATCCTTGTAGTCCTGTGTACTTGCGCACTGGACAGGTATCCATATTTTGCAGTAGTTTAATTTTGATTTTGTCTTTGCCTTTCACATATTGATTGAGGAATTGGCGTAAAGACTTGAAAGATTTTTTGGGAATGTTACACATTGACGTGAATGGCCATTTGGATACTAGACGTTCTGATTCAGTTGAATGGAGAGGTAATTCTAAGTTTTCTGGGGATATTTTTGTAAGCAGTATTTCTTGTACCATTATGGTATTATTAACTTTTTCATAACCTTGTCCACTGCTATGTATGGCAATTGTATTTGTTTGCTTTTGTTTGTATGCTTCTTCATTAAAGTATAGTTCTGTGCTCGTAGTGTGACTCCATTCACCTCCACAGATACTTAAGAAGTTATTTCTGTTGACATTTCGTTTATTGAGAAGTCTTTTTTGTAATTTAGTCATGAGTTTTGTTAGTGGTTTCATTTTGTTTAACACTAAAATAAATAACTTTCTTTTGAGAAGGATTGCACTGTCTATCAACGCTTCTAAAATTAATTTCCTATGATAGGTTTTAAGGGTTGAGCCTGATTTCTCTCCTGTTTTCATAAGATTCTGAAGGACTCTGCGACGGAAAATGTTTGCTAAAATACTTTTTTTGGTATGCTTACTTTGCACTATGTCAAGATTTATAGGAGCAGTTTTATCTGTAGTGGTAGCTGATTTTTTGTTAATTGTTTTGTGGTTCGTTTTACATTTTGATAGAGGAGGCAAAGTTTCTGTAGTTGAAGCTTGTTTTGTTTCGCTAAATGACTGTATTAGCTGTTTTGTTTTAACTTTTTTTTACAAATTCTGCTAGAGATGGATGCTTGTTTCGGACACTTCTATTTTCATTTGCTCTGCTTCTCCGATGCTTTCTACGGACTTGATTTTTGGTAGGCATTCTTTAGGGTCTGTTGTACAAAATAAAGAAGGTATGGGTTGGGGTTTCTTAATGTATGTGTGATGTGTGCATGAGTGTCTGAGTAAGATGATAAAGATGTATGTAATGGTGTGTGATTGTGCATTGGGCAACTACAACTAGTTGGGATGGGTATTCTTGAATTAATGTGCTACTAAACTGGGGTTCAGATGACAGTAGAAAGTAAGCTGGTGGTGTGGAGGAGTAGAAATAGTAAATCTAAAGGTATACAATTAAAACAGTTGTTTGTTCTATAATATCAAAATTCTAGGGGCTGAGTTGGGTCATTTGTGTGTCGAAAAATATGTAATTGTGCGCCATTCTGCCTGTAAATGTCTGTTTAAGAAATGGGGATTTGTTGACAGAATGGTGCACAAGCTCTATTTTTAGGCACAGAAATAGCATGAATTAACCTTACAGTGGCCCTCATTACGACCCTGGCGGATTTCGCGGTGCTAAATGCACCGCGAAGCACGGCGGAAAGCCGTCGATAGCGCCATGGGGGTTGGCGGATTTACCACCCCATGCCGACCTTGGCGGAGCGGTAAATCCCCAATCCCCATTCTGCCCTTCTCCATTCCCATTCTTGCCCCATAGGGTATAATGGGAGTGGGGAAGGAGTTAATTACGCCGCCGTAAAGTACGGAGGCGTAATTAACAACGAGGTCCCTTAGCGCCATGGTTTTCTCCGCCCGGTAAAACCAGGCGGAGAAAACCTCCATGGCGCTAAGGGAACTCGTAGTACGGCGGACGGGTCCGCCGCGATTAGCGCTGGCGGAAACCCACTCCGCCAGGGTCCTAATGAGGGCCAGTGTGTTTGAATAATAGTACAAATAATATGGTGGTATTCAACTTACTTTTTTTCTGAAATGAGCATGTTTCTTCTTAGTTGTTCTTTGTACTTCAAATTCGGCTGCTTCTTTTCAGGAGAATGGTCTTCACTGCAATTGTAAAGGAAACAAATTAGTAATTTTGTTTGTATATAGCACTGTTTTTAATTTAGACATAGATTTTTTTTATTGACATTGACCCTCAGCGCCTTCCTCAAAACCATGAAAACTATATTATTCACATAAGATGCGTCGCACAAGTTGAATACATATCACATGTTCTTAATGCATAAACTGTATTCTAATGACTAACTGTACCAACCAAAATATCATTTGTATGCCTTGTGGAATTCATAATGTACCACTGAATACCACTATTTCTGTAACTAAGCTCTTGTAAGTAACAGCGCCTCAATGCCATGGGCTGCTTGCGCAGTATATAAATATAAGTAAATAAATGTTTATGTTTTTGTACAAGTATTGTTGTTTATATTTCAACATACTGTGTGCATGCAATTTTGTTTGAGTATGTTAACTCTTCATATTGTGCTTTAAATATGTTAGTTCAGCATGCTTTGAAAATGTGTGTCTAAAAAGAAATTAAATAGTAGATAGGTTTGGAAGTGACAGTTGATTTTAGGAGATGGAAAAAATGGCAGTAAATTCATTTGATAGATTATACAAGCTAAAATTCAGTTAATCTGTTTATATGAATCTATAAGAATTGTACATGTACTATAAAGAAAATATGCATACCTGTAGTTTGTGTTCATGCATATGGATATGCATGCAGCTGCAAGTAGAAATCTTGGAGACTTGTACAGTATTTCTGGTAGAAAGTGCTTTCCAATGATATGACACTTGTACTCAGAGAGATTAACAGTACATTTAAAGTGCTGATCTACGATGATGCAGTAAGATGTAGAGGTCTTGGATGTGATTGGTGGATGTTCATGTGACTTCTTGGCTATATCCAATGAGGGAATGGCACGGAAAGTGAAATGGAAATGGTAGAAGGACTGTCCATGTTACGATATGTCCGCGGACATGGCGGTAGTCCGTGGACATCGGGTGTTACATCGGGGGATTTTGGGTTGGGCAGCCATGCAAATGAGAATGAGCAGAGAAAGGGATTGGTCAGGAAAGTTTAGTGGGTGAGTTGTGCCAAGAGAGAGTTTCTCAGATACTCTTTTTGCTGAGAGAAGAACAGATAGCTATGGCTGTGTGCTTCAGAAAACAGATTGTTTGGATTTTGGGAGACTTGTGGATACATTGGTTGAAGGTGCATGCAAAAAGCTGTGGAGTAGCTGTAGATCTTGGATTCCCACATGTGGAAGTGCACTGGCATGGAGTACGTGGAATGAAGTGCTTGGACTTGCTACCTCTCTGTGCTACTTTGGAGACAGAGCAACATCCAGACATAATTGTAATTCATTGTGGAGGGGACAGTTTAGGACATGTGTCTGGAATTTCTTTGCAATTTGCAATGAAAGAAGGACTTGGGAAGGTCATGGACATGTTTCGAAATTCTCAAGTATTTTTTTCACGGATTGCACAGAGACAAATGTGGCTTTGTTCTTCTTCATTTAGTCCACAAATGGAGAAAGCAAGGTGCAATGTCAATAAGGCTGTTTGTGCCTTTCTAAGAGATTTTGGCATGTCCTTTTTTCACAATGAAAATATTATGTTTCGTAGTACCTTCCTTTTTTCGCAGAGATGGAGTCCATCTTACTTATGCTGGCAATCAGATTTTTCTGAGAAATGTACAAAATGCATTGCAACCTTTTTTGGAATTAGAGCATCCATTTTGTAGTAGGTGTTGAACATTTCAAATTTTTCAAACACAAACAAACACCACCAAAAGGCTCTTTTCAGAGCCACCACTTCCTCCCAGATAAAACTGCAATGGTTATGATAGGGTAGCACCCCACAATTTTAGATGTTTGCGGACTGTCCGCAGACTTCTAAAAAATACACAGGGCCCTGCTTCATTTATTTTCACTTCTATTTTTTAACTGTGAAAGGCGGCTCTGAAAAGAGCCTTTTTTTATTTTTGTTGTTTTATATTTTTGTTGGTTTTTTATACAAGACACACTAGGATAGGAGGGGAAAGGAGGGTAAGGGGGGACACCAACCACGGGGATAAGAAAGGGTGAGCTGAGAGAGGAAGATGTAGAGTGGGTTTTACTTGGGTAATGAGCAGACCTTCTCGTGCTCTGAGATGATAGCCTCAAAAGCACTACGAAGTCTCTCCCCCTGCACAGTACTGCGTCGCAGTACATACACACAACTCTGACCCTCGAAAGGTAAGGGTCATCAGTATTGCGTATGGCCTGTGAGGCAGCTTGAGGAATATGCTGTCCCACAGGAGTGTCCCTTGTGGTGACAGGATCGGAAACAGAGGATGAAGTAGAGGAAGTCAACCTGCTACGCTCCTCGCAAGGTACAACCTTGCAAATGGCCCCAGTGTGGAATGACTTTAGGTGTCGCTTCATGGTAGTTGTCCCAAAGCTGTATAAACCATGCCTCTCGCGACTGAGTACCATTTTACACTCGTTGCAGGTGACTTGGTTCGCACATGCCTTAGGACCATTACCATGAATGGTAAATAACCCCCACACCCAAGACGCACGCCGAGTGCTGGTAGTAGGGACTTCCACTACCTCATTTTCGTCATCCTCTTCATCCTCCTGTGCATCCTCACTCCTGTTCCCCTCTTCAGGCCCTTGGGGAGGTGGTGGTGGTGGAGGGTGTGGGGGTGGTGCTGAGGCAGATGCAGCACCAGGTGGCATGAGTGGAGCCATGGAAGCCATCAGCTTGGAGTTGAAAATCTGCAAATTGGCAGCAAAATGCGCTGTGTTCTGTAGGATAGCCAGAAACAAAATGAGAATGAGCTCTAGGGCGTGGTCTTTTATAGGCGCGCATGTCTACGGACAGATCGAACAGAAAAAAGGGTTCACAAAGTCACAAAAAGTATGTAGAAACTTAGGATTACTATGTGGGACTTGTTATATGTTGAGTTTATATTGAAACATATTGTAGCTTACTTGTCAAATGTAGTTTAAAATTGTTTGGGGACACAAACAGTGTTTGCAATCAGAACATACGCTGATCGTGGGCGCGATCACATGATAGGTTCGCGAACATATTTGCGAAGGGAGCGGGTGTCCGCAGGACACCAAATGCACTGAAACGGTTTTGCGCATGCGCGTTGGTGTTCTACGGACACTGTTCGGGTCCTGAAGTGATTAAAAGTGCGTCACAAGTGAAACGAATAGTTACGGACAGGCGTTTGTTCTTAGAACTGTTTTAACTTGCCTGCGAACAATACGGACAGGCATAGCGTCCTCAGGACACCCCCATTTTGTTTATTTACGAACATCCCGGGACACTTGATGTGTTCTTAGAACAGTTTCAACCTGCCTACGAACAGTACAGACAGGCATAGCGTCCTCAGGACACCCCCATTTCGTTTATTTACGAACATTTTAGGACACAGCCTGTGTTCTTATAATAGTTTCAACTTGCTTGCGAACAATACAGACAGGCATAGTGTCCTCAGGACACCCCCATTTTGTTTATTTACGAACATCCCAGGACACTTGATGTGTTCTTATAACAGTTTCAACCTGTCTACGAACAGTAAGGGCAGGTATAGTTTCCTCAGGACACCCCCATTTCGTTTATTTATGAACATTTCAGGACACAGTCTGTGTTCTTAGAACAGTTTCAACTTGCTAGCGAACAGTACGGACAGATATAGTGTTCTTAGGACACCTCCATTGTCGTTTCTTCACAGACATTCCAGACACCCACGCTGTCCGCGGACATCTGAACTGCTTTTTAAAAAAAGACAAGAAATGAATTAGGACACAATATAATAATTTTACTTTATTTTACATGTATGTTAAATTTATTACAGAGAAGGTGAGGCAGAAACTGAAACACAAACAGGAGAGTTGGGGGTTTCAATAGGATTTATATGAGGTGAAGAAGGGATGGAAGTCTCATCAAAACGTTTTGGTTCATGGAGAGGGTTTGGGGATAATTGAGTGGGATATGGTGAGGGGGACAGGTACATGTGGGACAATGGTATGTAGTTGTTTGTTTCAAGTGATCCTCCACAATGTTTTTAAATTATTAAAATTTGCCAAGAGTAGGTCAATTTTTTCTTCTATGTGCTGAAGAGTCTCATCCAATACTGCTTTTTCTTTAGTATTTTCAATTTTTGTATGGTCTGTACAAAAAAATATATATATGTTAAATGTATATAAAATAATATTTATTAATTGGTTTATATAGTAAAGTATCTACCATTAGGTTCACTATCGCCTGACATTTCCTCACGTGGGAAATGCTCCTCTAGCCACTCCAGAGTACTAGACATTTCTGTGAGAAAAAAACCATATAATTTTTTTTGTATCTAATACAGAAAGTTTACAAATATATGAGTAAAATGCAGTACACTTACTAGCTTCTGGTAAGGTGTGTACTGAGTGGACTGTAGATCAGCTGTTGCTCTTAGTTGTGGAGTTTCTGTGAGGTAATCATGTCGGAAGCCTATCTTTCTTCTTTTGGTATGTTCCATTTTAGAACATATTGTATTTAAATGAATGGTTAGTGTGTTATATATATGGGTTACAATTCTTATTTATTACTACATATAATGTGTATGTGTGCTGGTTTGTGAATTTGTAAAATATTCATATGTTATGATATAACAATTAAACATACCCCCCAGACTTTTTGGGTAGTGGTGCTGTTGTCCGCATCTGTCCGCGGACATTAAAAGAGTTTGCTGACATCAAATTCAGTAGAGGGGGTTCAGTATGTTCTATGTTACTTGTACATAAAGTCAGAGTTATTATTGTTAAGTTGCGCTACTAATAACCTATGAATTTCAGTAAAAAAAACAATCTTAAAGCTACTTTATGGTTCGAAGTAAAACCAAAAAACCCATGAAATTCGCCAGTTATGGTAAGCTAAGCAACCATAACTCGCGCCACCACCGTGCACTGCTAAGACTAACACACACGACATCAAAGATGACATCACAAATGTCATTGATGACATCACATGTCTGTCTCCCTCTTTTTTTCCTTTACTGACACATCTAGGCCACATGGTTTTCTTCAGTAACAGTCAGTGGGCCTCATTACACGGATGGCGGAGAGCCATGGCGCTATTAGCGCCATGGTTCATGTCGGTAAAATACTGGCACCGCCTTGGCGGAAAGGGGAATTACCGCCCCATTCCAAGGTTGGCGGGGCGGTTATTCCCCCTTCCACCATTGCCCTTCCCCATTCCCATTTTTGCCCGATAGGGCTCAATGGGAATGGGGAAGGCGCTAATTACGGTACCGCAAATTGCGGTACCGTAATTAGCTCCCTGGGTCCCTTTGCGGTTTGGTTTTTAACGGCTGCAAAAAGCAGGCGTTAAATTCCCCAAACCGCAAAGGGACCTCGTAGTAAGGCGGTAAGGATTTACCGGTACCAGTATTTTACCGGTACCGGTAAATCCTTACCGCCATCCGTGTAATGAGGCCCAGTAACTAAAAATTGTAAATGTACTATATTTGTAGATTTATCCTTCAAGTATGTTCTTACAGTAATTCTCTTAGGGTCCACTCATATCATATGAAACATATACATAGGGGAAGACACAAGCTTGAAAGACAGCAATCCTTTCTGTGCATGAAACTAATCAGTAGAGTTATCAGCACTTTCTGATAGTTCTGTTGTTATTTTATTACTATACTATACTTTCCCTGTATATGTTCATATGTGTAGACATTGTACTCACACTACTTTCCTTAGGGTCCAGTCACATCATGTGATACATATACATAGGGTAAATAGCAGCTTTGCAACAGAGCAATCATTTATTAGCATAAAGATAATCAGTTATGTTATGAATTGTTTCTGCTACTACGTCTGCTTTTTTGCTTACTTCACTTTCCTTGTATATACACATATTTGTATGCGTTATTGTGTCTTTGTGTTTTGTCTTTAATAATGCAACTATGTAAATGCAATTATGTAATACGTGGGTTTTATTAGCTACTTATTACATATTTCACAATACACAAAACTCTAATAAGAAAACATTTATCATTTCATTATTCAACATATCAACATTATGAATATCATATCTTCACCATGTACGCTGCACGCAATGCCTAGGTTTCTGCATGAGTAGCTTAGTATACTCGATAGAAATTCATAATAGAATGCTATTTATATCAATCCATTGCTTAATGCACTAATTAGCTCATGATATTTATTCCAATGATCCTTGACACTTTTTTCTCAACATTATATTAAGAATGCCTTATACAGACATTTCATGAAAAGTTAATTCATATGTGATGTCATCAGTGATGTCATCAATGACATTTTTGATGTCATCTTTGATGTCGTGGGTGTTAGTGTTAGCAGTGCACGGTGGTGGCGCGAGTTCTTGTTGCTTAGCTTACCATAATTGGCGAATTTCATGGGTTTTTCGGTTTTACTTGGAACCATAACGTCCCTTTAACAATGTTTTTTCATTGAATTTAATAGGTTTTTAGTAGCGCAACTTAACCATACGTCCCATTAACAACGTTACTGAATATATATATTAATATATATATATATATATTACACGGCCACCCTAGTGGCCGTGTAGTTATGGTTAAGTTGCTGTTTCCATAAGAAGAGCACTTTTTGGGCGGCTTATAACTCAGCTCCCCCTGGACGAATCCTCACCAAACTTAACAAAAAAAGTATATGGCCCACTCTGAATTTTTTCACAAAGTTTGGTGAGGTTTGGTCCGGGGGCGTAAAGTTATACGGGGGTCCCAAAACCTATTTTTTCCCCATAGACTGAATTGGCGAAAAACTTTGCGCACGGCTACAGATCAAACCGCTGGATGGATTTTCACCAAATTTGCGGCAGAAGCAGCAGTTTGATCCCAAAAGCGTGCTTTTGTAAATTTGGTGAAAATCTGTCCAGTAGTTTTTTTTAAAAGATCAAAAAGTAGGTCTAAAAAAATTAGTGATATCTATGTCCGCTCCGCGGACACACTTCCCTGTTCGCTCCGCGGGCAGGCCACCGAATGGGTAATTGGGCGCATCATGTCTGCGGACATGTGACATGTTCGCTTATTGGATGGTGAAGGGCGTGAAGTGCGTCAGACTGTTCCGATGCACTCGCCATCTTTGATCTGTGTTTTGGTGTCCGTGGACATCGCTGCAAAAACATATAAAAAAACACAACATTGCACTTGTTAAACTTATCAAATACTGTCTGGGGAGGTGAGGGTTGATGAGGATGTGGCAGCAAGAAGCAAAAAAGTGGTGTTTTTTTGTCATGAAAGTCATACGGTATATTTGGTGGTAGGGTGGGCAACTGTCCCGTAATTTGCAGGATGGTCCCGCAATTGGCGCTTGTGTTGCGCAGTTTGCCGAGTGGCTCTGCGGGACGCGGGTTGTCCCGACTTGCCCTGTTCGAGCACAATTTGTGATCTAACCGAGTAAGTTAGGAGTCACAATTAGTCATGCTGGGGGTTGGGGCCGAGCGGGGAGGGGGTCATATACATACATACATACATTTCCCGCGAATGGGAATAACAGTGGCTGGCAGGTGGCAGCTAATCTGTAAATAAGAGTCCTATTGTATTGCATTGCAACCGCAGCTACTGACGTGACAGGCTTGCAGGCAGGTCATGTCAGTAGCTTCGGGTGCAATGCATTCATTCTGCCAGGTGAATGACGCCATGACGTCATCGCCACTTTTGTCCCGCAAAGGGGTGTGACAAAGTTGGCGACCCTATTTGGAGGTATTCCTCAATCTATTGTGCATAAAATACCGGTGAAGGAGTAATGTGTCTGTGTTACAATGTATTTAAAATAATATTGGAGTCAGATTGGTGCCCCTAGAGTTTGGCATCTGAGGCAGCCACCTGCAGTGTTTGATGGAAACAGCAGCTGTGCACGTGTATGACAATACGAGTTCTCATGGGTGTGTTGAGCCGTGTTGTTGCAAAGTGAGAATGTATTTAGATTCTGAGTGAAGGTCAGCAGCTTTGATTTTTTGGTTGCGAGCAAAGGCACCCCACGCATGGGACAGAAAGTAGAAGGGTCAATTGTTTTTTGACCTTGAGAGAAAGGGAATTTTTCGTGAAGACTCAGTGAGAGGAGGTTTGTAATAATGAACATTTGACAAGGTTATGCATTCCAAAAGTGTGTACGGAACATGTGAATTCAGTTCATGAAGATTCTTTGATGCAAGCGGATTGAGCATTAAGGACTGCTTTTCGCAAAGAGAATGGAGACGGTGAATCTTATGTAAGTTTGCTTTTGACGACTGTATACCGAAACAAGCTTTAACCTATTATTATTTGAAGATTAATTTTGGCAATGTAACTCAAGTACTATTTTTTTGTGTGGTTGTCTTTTTCATGTGGTTATGGGGAGTGCAGAATGTAGGTGTATGTCGCCTATAACTAGATTCACTCAGGTTGAACGCTAATATTTCTTTAAAATGTCATTTGTGACTATATGGAATTGTGTATCAGTTTCTAGGTTCTTTTTGTCTTTTTTGAGATTGTTTGATGTGTGTGCTAATCGTTAGTTTAAATTCTATGCCGAATTAAGAAAATAATACATATATTGTAATAAAGTGTAATAAAGGTCGGGTATTGATACATATTTTCTGTTATGTTTTCTAAATAGCTACATGCTGCCTTACTGCGATTTTCATGGATTCCAGATGCCAACTGATGGGTTCTTCATTCATCAGGTGCACGTAGTCGTCAACGGCTGGATTACTGTGACTGTTTTGTGGGACGATCAGCCAGGGCCCATGTGTCCGTACGCTGCACTAGCGATTTGGAGTAACATAACATATTTTATGGTGGACTAGGTGTAAGTTGCTGCAGACGCCCTGGAATTCACTGTGGGACCCAAGCGGTTCCTTCGTCAAAAACGACCACTTTGTGTATGGAAAAAGAAGAACGTGTGCCTCACAATTAACATTTTCAAACACGAGCGAAGAAACAAATGTGCAATTTGATTGAATATGGGAACAGTCGGATGTTCTCGGAGAGTTCATTGTGAAATAAAAGTACTTTACAAATTGTATGCTGTTATTGTTTTGTTTTAAAGAGCTGTTCAATAATTTAAATTGTGACGTGGTATGTTGTTAGTTGATGTGTGTTGATTTTTGGGTTCTGCATCACGTCACGTAGGTGGTTATGGGCGCATTTGGCTACGCTGAAAAGGAACATCACCGAGAAAGGTGTTCATTATCACTAGGGTTGGTTAGGGGGGGGACATATGATTTAGTGACGTCCGGCCAGTTTACCTTAGGCTGATGCAGCAATGGTTAACAATAGCCCAAGATGGACGCACCCTGTTGCCAGATTTCATACGTTTCTCAAAGAGGAGAAATGCAGTAAGCTGATGTGGAAATGTTTGCGATAAATCAACGTATGTACAAAAATACATGGTCAAACCCTCGGGACAATAATATTTTGTGAGTATTGCACTTGTGAAACTTATGCAATAATATTTGGGGAGGTGAGGGGTGATGATCATGGTTGGAATATGATTGGAATATTTCAGACGTAATTTCGAATGAGTTTACAAAGTTTGTTGGAATTTTGTACACAGCTTATATGACGAATGATTTGTGTAATATTTTGACAGTTTTGAAAAAATAAAATGTGGGTGGATTTACAGCAAATTTGCGTAAGGCTCATTGGCAAGGATCGAGAAGCATGGTTTTTTTAGTGCCTGAGGGGTAGGCTGTAGTCATGGGCAGTGGCCCGAATGTCGGGGTCATGGTATAAGGTCATGATCCGGACAATGTGGCTACTGGCCATGACCAGAAGGGACAAAACATGGTATTAAAGTGGTCATATGCACCTGGGACTGGCTTTGTGGTAAAATTGTTCGCAATTAGGATAGATTTAAAAGGGAAGAAAAATGTGCTTATGTTAATATGGTTATAGTGATTTTTTATGCCTTTTCGAGGCTGCCATGGAAAGGGAAGATGGGCCCTGTATGGAACTGGCGCTTTCCCTTTCAATGGTGGCCATCTTGGAAAATTATTTTATTCCTAAACCGGGTCACCGCGTCGCGGAATAGGACGAGAAATCCTATTTTTTAGTAGCACGGGTTACTGCTTTGGAAACCTAGGCTGGTAATGGCGTTCATCCCCCATTTTAGGGGCTGGAATGGGGAGTAATGGTCCAGAGACCTCGTTATCCACCCTCGCTTCGCTTGGGCTGATAACTATGGCTACTGGGCCGTTATCCACCGTTCCAGTCCCTGGAACGGCGCATGAACGCTACAATATTCACATTACTATAATGCAAAATGCAAATGGAAATGTTGGAAAATCTTATTGCGTCTATGTATTTTACTGAGAAATACAAAGTAGATGGAGTCTATGCGTTTTTTTTTTAGTTCTATTTTTTAACTGTGAAAGGTGGTTCTTAAAGGAACATTTATTTTGTTTTTGGATGGATTTTTTTTGGGCAGGAGAGCTAAGAACGAAAGGTGGGGACGGAAATGAGGGAAGAGGCACCAAACACTAATATGGAGGGGCAGATGGAAAAGGGGGACATTTTGTGCGTGTGTTATTTCTAAGGTAGGGGGTAGTAGGGTGGCCAAGTATCCCCGATTTCGCGGGATTGTTCCGCAATTAGAGACTCCGTCCCACGGTTTGCAGAGTGGCTGTGCGGGACGTAGGTTGTCCCGACTTGCGTCAGACAACCTGCCTCCAGCACAGCCACTCTGCAAACTGAAGTGCCCATCTGCTCAGCACGGTGCTGCACCTGCTGCTTTCTTTCTCTGGGCGCCTCTGCAGCCCTGGCTCCTTTTGAGCCTACGGGTCGAGCTGTAATGCTCGGACACCTGCCTTAATTCAAATGCTAATGCTTTGTTCCTGGGGTCATGATGGTCATGTTTGCAGTTAAAAAACGTGACCATCACTTCCCCAGGGCAAAGCATTTGTATTTAAATTAAGCCAGCAATTAAGAGCCATTAAAAATAAAAAATTCAAAAAGAGCCGACCCAAACGTGAATGAAGTGATGTCATCACCGCCTTGTGGCCAAGTGTCCCGCGACAGACTATCAAAGAGTTGGCCACCGTAGGGGGGCAGTGTTTCTCATGTTGCTTGATTACAGCAGTGGTGGTGTCTCTTGGGGAGGAGGGATGGCGTTAGCTGATGTCATTTTAAAGTAAATAGCCGTTTTGCCAAAAGTATGTACTGTGTACTAGATTGTTAATGGATGAGTACGAATAGGTGTTGGAGCTGTGCAAGGGAAATGTTGAAGTTGCAAGTACCTACATCAGTAGAAAATGTAGTTCCAAACTGTCCAGGAAGCACAGATGTTATTGTGAAGTGCGTATGGGTTCTCGGACACGTCATCATGCTGTGCGCCAGCATATGGTCATGTGGCATTTTCCGGAAGGTGTGTAATGAAATCAGATGTTCGTAGACATTATGGTTAAGTTGCGCTACTAAAAACCTATGAAATTCAGTAAAAAAGAACTTTGTTAAAGGGACGTTATGGTTAAGTTGCGCTACTAAAAACCTATGAAATTCAGTAAAAAAATCTTTGTTAAAGGGACGTTATGGTTAAGTTGTGCTACTAAAAACCTATGAAATTCAGTAAAAACACTTTGCTAAAGGGACGTTATGGTTCAAAATAAAACTGAAAAACCCCTGAAATTCGCTAGTTATGGTAAGCTAAGCAACCATAACTCGCACCACCACCGTGCACTGCTAAGACTAACACCCAGGACATCAAAGATGACATCACAAATGTCATTGATGACATCACTGAAAAGGGGCATGCTCCAGTGAGCGGGAGAAGAGCCCTTGAATCCCAGAAGAGGGTTTGTATTATTGTGATGAGGTGAGCCACTAAGGTCCAGAAGATGGGTGTGTTCCATTGAGGTGAGGAAAGCTGTGTGAACCCAGAATGAGGGTGTGGTCCAGTGGTGGCTGGAGACCCCCTAGACAATGGAAAAAAGGGACTCCTAACTAAAAAGAAGGGGCGTGAAATGTAGTAAGAAAGAGAGTCACTTTGATCACCAGAATATAGGACGTGAAACAAAAGAGGAGAGTTTGTTTGTTTGTTTGTAATGCGCACCAGACCCGGGGTTATCAGGGTGCAGATGAACAGGAAGAAACATGAATACTTTCAACTTATAGTTACACAGGTTACATAAAAAGTATACAACAGTTACGGCTAGAATACAATTAGGCAGTTGTCTCTTTAACCCAAGAGGAGGGGTGTAATCAAGCGACGGGGAGGAGAGCGTCATTAGGCCAGAAGAGAGATATGTTACAGTGAAGAGAGAGAGAAAGAGAGAGCAACTCTCATCCCCAGGAGAGGGGCTGCGTAACAGAGGCAAAGAGCCCTCTGGCACGGGAATAGGAGAGTAAGTATTGGAGAGCACCAAGAAGGAGAGTACTTTTGGAACACTTGGCAAATGGAGGAAGTCCTAAAATCGAGAGAGAGGAGGAGAGGCCTTGTGGCCCCCAGAAGAAAAGATAAGAAATCGGTAATCAGGAGACCTTCCTGTCTGGAACATTCTCTATGTCTTTTTATTTGTCGTCCTTCCTATATAATCCTGTTTTCATGGACTACATTTCCCAAGAACCTTTATGTTGCAGCCAGTCTGAAACCATTTCCATACAATAGTCTTATGTTTTACTTTTGCTTAAAAAACATAACTTTATTCCAGTGTTAGTCGTTGTGTGTGCCCTCAGCCATGTGACACAACCCTCACACATCCACATGAGCCTCCACACAGCACCATCCCCTTCACCTGCTACCGCCTCCGATAGGCTTCGAGCGCGCGCAAATCCACACACACACACACACACACACACACCCTGCACCTTTCCCCAATGCACTGTTCAATTATGTGAAGCAAGTGCAGCACAGTAAAGAGCTGAACTGCACTTGCAGCACGGAAAAGATGTGTCGCCAAAAAATAATCTACTATGCAAGAGAACCTAGGGGTCGTTATAGTAAACAGTGCACTAGTTATCACTGCCAAAAGTTAATGGGAAGAGAATATTTGCCACTAATAGGATCTGCTGAGTCAGTACACTTTCACTGGTGCCCCCTAGAAGGTACCAGGACACATAAACTGAAAAATAAATTGAAGGTAAGTCCAGCGCGCAGATCCCACGTGTTGTTATTGACGTAGGTCCAAATAGGTCTTGAAAAAAGTATTCTTTCACATTAGATCTTGTACTATGACAAGCATAGTCTTTATATTTATTTTGAATATTGTGATGAACCAGCCGACACGTGTTTCGACCCTCCAGGTCGTTATCAAGGCTGTATATGGATCAATGATTGTATTACAAAGTACATTGGTAGCAAAACAAATGAGGTAATAACATAAATACCAGTAAAGTGTGAGACATTATAAAGTATATTCATCACATCATGGCAAAATAAATTCATCACATCGTTACCAAATGAGTAAAGATTAAATGAAAATAACATGTCATAAAATAAAATTAAAAGCCATACCATGATTCAGTAGTGCGATAGATGATGTCAATATGGAAGAATAGTCATGGTAAAAAAACAATCATCAAATGAGAAAGAGAGATGCAAAATGATGATAAGTGTCATATTCAATTCATAAGTAATTTCAATATGATAGTGGTAGCATGCATGGGGGAACATCTCTTGGGCAAGGGAAGTGCACAGTAAAGATTATGGAACAAGTAAAGGCCCATAACTAATGGACTTGGAAGAGTAAGGTCGCCAGTTGGGTGGAAGACTTGGATTGTGTGGCCACTAGCTAAGGAGTGAGTGGATGGGGGGATTGGTACACAATGACTATAGGATGGATGTTGGCAAGATATGGGTATCGCATACCGTGTGTCTGAGTAGGTAAGACAACCAATTGTAGAAGGATGACTGGGTCAGTATATGTATATATACACCTTAGGAGGTAAGAAGAATCAGTAAACAAGTTAGGAGTGTTGGTGGGACATCAGCAGTGCAATTTGGGTGGAAAGATCAAAAGATCAAGTTGTCAGGAAACTTACCCTGACGGTGTATAATAGCTCATCAAAGTGTATATGTAGTTAAGTTTAATAATCAGTTCAAAAAATCTGAAAAGACAGGGCCAAAGGTGGAATATTAGCCAAAAGTAGATGTACTGGTACAATAATACATTGGTGTGTACTGTTGAGCGTGCTGAAGGCCATAGAATACAGGGGAAAGGGAAGCACGTACCTTTATGACAGTAATGACTGTTGTGCAAGGTCCAGGGGCCCAATCCCCATCTCAATGTAGTGTGTGCGCCAAGTCCGTCCAGTGTGAGGAGGCGGCATGCACTAAATCAATGCGCTGGACGCGTTGTGTCATCACACAGTGGTCGCGTGCATGACGTCACGCGCACGTTAGTGCGGATTACGTCATGTGCACCACGCAGAGCGTGGCCCTTGTTAGTACACAGACAAACGTATTGTGTTGAAATATAATGAACAAGTATATTGTGTTGGAATCATGTCATGAAAGGGTGAGTGAACGGAATGCAATAAATACACTGAATGCCAAATTATATATGTATAAAAGTATGGCGTATGTGGGCATCATATTAATGTGAATAGGAACATAGGAATTAAATGAGTGGTGACTAGGAATAATGCCAGATATCTGGAAGACAAATCTAGCAACAAGTATTGGTGATGTGAGTCATAACAGTATTGTTATGTTAAGGAAACGCAAAGTTGCGTCGTGGATGTCTAAGTCTGAAGCCAGATGAGATGTTCCCACAGTACATCTGGGAGTGCAATTATAACAGCTATTATTATTGAATGTTGCATTACTACTGAGGTCATAGTAGACAAAATATATTTATGTAGAGTAGCAGGGAGGAGAAGCTATCATAAGTATGAGTTGTATCAGTCTTATGCAATAATTTGGACAATATTAGCCGGTCAAGTGGCAGAGCCTGCTAACGCAGGTTCGAATCCCGGCGGGGCCAAACTCAGCCTTTCATCCTTCCGAGGTTGATAAATGAGCACCACACACCGTGTGTAATAATAAGCAGCGCTCAGATAAATGAGGGTTCGTAGCGCTATATAAATACTAAATTATTATTAATACCGTGGAATAAAGAGGGGGGTGAACTTGTAACAGAAATTGTACCAACTGGACTTCAAATTTGTGGGCTAATACCGTGTTGTTTATTGAAATACATGCATTTCATGGTCTGTATTGAGGCCAATGGTGGTACAGCGAAAGTGGGAGATAAACTTGGATTCTAGTTGTCTGAGTTTAAGGCACATTTGCCACTCTTCATTCTGATCCAACCTATAAAGGAGAATATCTGCTTTGTTGTCCAATTGGTGTTGGGTTTGCCAGTGCAACGCCAGGGGTAGGTTTGTGTCAGTCTTGTTAAGACTGGAGAGATGTTCTCTGATGCAAACTCTCAACTGTCTAATAGTGCTTCCTATGTATAGCTTGTTACAAACACATATAATAGCATACACAACAAATTTGGATTTACAATTAATGAAATTATTAATTTTAATTTGTGTCCCACTATTGTCAACAAATTCATGACAATTCTGATGAGCATATTGGCATTGATTGCAACTGCCACATTTGAAGAAATCAACAGGTTGTTTCAGCCACGTGTGAGAGGTTTTGATATCGGTAGGGTCAAAGAAGGAAGGGCTAAGTTTGTTCCTAAGAGTGTTGGCTTTTGTGAAAGTAAACTTAGGCTTCTCTGTAATATGTGGTGCGAGATCTTGGTTCAAATGTAGGAGATGCCAGTGTTTAGAGGCCAGTTTGTACAAGGTTGGTGAGTCTCTTGAAAACTGCGTGATAATTGAAATCGGTCTGCTTTTGTCATATGCTGGGGATTTGTGGACAGATTTCGAAACCAGTAATTCTGCTTGATTTGTTGTTAAATATTTTTGGAATGCATGGTATGGCTTTTAATTTTATTTAATTTTATTACATTTTATTTTATGACATGTTATTTTCATTTAATCTTTACTCATTTGGTAATGATGTGATGAATTTATTTCACAATGAATTTGTTTATTTTGCCACAATGTGATGAATTTACTTTATAATGTCTCACACTTTACTGGTATTTATGTTATTACCTTGTTTGTTTTGCTACCAATGTACTTTATAATACAATCATTGATCCATGTACAGCCTTGATAACGACCCGGAGGGTCAAAACACGTGTCGGCTGGTTCATCACAATATTCAAAATGAATAAAAAGACTATACTTGTCATAGTACGATAATAAGGTCTAATGTGAAAGAATACTTTTTTCAAGAACTATTTTGAACTACGTCAATAACAACACGTGGGATCTGTGCGCTGGATTTACCTTCAATTTATTTAAAAAAAAATAATCTTATCTTGTCTGAATGTGAGAAAACTTTGATGGTTGTGAAACCAGAGGAAAGCAGGGAGGAAGAGTTCTTGGACTAAAGAGACTAATGACAAAATAGTGGCTTACCAAATATAATATGGGGAAAGGTGCCCTGGCTCCTGACTAGACAAATAGTAATAAAGTGTTGGTAGAAACATGCAATCCTGACAACTGAGGGAGAAAATTAAGCAAAATAAAAGCTTGACAATCACTGTTACTTTGTAAGAGTTTAGTTGCAGCCACTGACCGCCTTTGGTATTAAGATTTTAATACAATCCCATATTTCTCATGATGGGATTGCACTGGAAGAGAAATCCTAGAATTGCCAAAAACCACACAATTTACTCACTAACATCTATAGGGACTTGGAATAGGATAACAAGGACACATGTAAAATGTGAGGTCAATGCTTATATGACTTGCTTGATATTTATATATCTATCTGGATAGCAACACAATCGTCCTGTACCCATAACATGGGACAAACTTCAGTATATACATAAAACAACAGACATGAAAAGGAAAATGTCATTTTTCTTTATTTAGCATATCAATGATAAAAACTTGGAAGATCTGACACAGATGATTTTAATCAACCTTCCTGTAAATTGCTTGAGACAAAGTCCTTCATAGGTTCAGCTGTCAGGGTTCCCTGTCTCGCTCTCTGGCCTTTTTGACTTCCTCTAATAGGTAAGTTACTTCTTCACTCCAGCGATCCATTTCCTGTGGCACTATCCATCCTCTCAGCTTTCTTCCATCCAAATAAACAGCTCTCAGAGACACCCTACAGCTCTAGCTTTCTTCCAAACCGATAAACATTTTCAAGAGATACTCTATAGCTTCTCGGCTTTCTTCCAGCCCAATAAACAGTTCAGAGGCATCTTCCCACCCCTTTGGTTTTGTCACAATTCATGTAACCCTTCACAGAGACTCACGATAGTGTCGTGGCCCAGCCAGGTGTGACAAGGCAAGCAGGCTTGTATTGTCAAGAATGCATGAAATTGCCTCTCTGCAGGGGAATGGAGGTATGCAGAGAGATCCAGAACCAGTTTATTCTTTTCAGGGGAAGATCTGTTGAGAGGGCCCAAAACCCCCCTTGATTCAGCATGTTGGTATACTGTTAAGTAGTGAGCCAGAGACAAGAAAGTAAGGTAACCAATAAGATTTTATGTGTACAGCACACCAGTGGTTAATCAGTTCGGTGCAACCGGTCTTCTTCTCAGCTTCAGTTAAAGTTTGTAAGGCAAAACAATAAAAAGGGGTTTCCCAGGCTGCTCGTAACACCAAAACTCAAGGATTGCAATCTTTCCACAAATGAAGTTCATAACGTGTAACTCAAAGTTGCAGTATTCCAAATGAATGCAGTTCATAACGTGGAAAACACAGGAATGGCAGCCTTTCTTTCCCCAAAACGGCCTTTCGTTCCTTGAAAACCCCAGAGTAAAATCTTCCTTAAAGCAACATGTATTAAGGACTCGAGCGCTTTTATTCCACACGCCCGAATGGTTCAGAGCTTTCTTTTCCACGCTCTGCTGCAGGTTCCCGGACTCAGCCGTTCCGCGCTGTCCTCGGGCTGGAATTCAGAAAATAAACAAACTTTCCTTTTCACGCTGTTGAGACTCCTTTCTCGTCAGACGCCTTCATCTGCTGTGCAGTCGGATTTGACTGCAGGACCGGATTGCGGCACTCCGGTGAGATTTCCTTTTCCCTCTAATACACCCACCGATATGGGGTACTGACCTCGTACCATTCCGAGCCCACTCCGTCAGCCTCCTTCCACTCCTGCAAAGCGAGAGACAAGTTGGGTTGTTTTCGGATGCTTTTAACCCCGATGTGCCTCCTCCCCAGCAATTAGCGTTGGGCGTTTCCAGCCCTGGGCTCCTTACACCTGATGCTAATTCACCTCCTCCCAGCTTCAACCTCACGGAGTTAGCCTTGGTTTTAACCCCCGACTGCCCGAAACCCCCAGTATAGGGAAACGTGGTTTTTCGTCTTCCTTGTCTGATTTGTATTCCCATTTTCTGGCTTTTGTTTTGATTATGTATTCGGTGGGGCATTCTGGGATATGTAGTCTGGGTTTTTACTTGTTCACTCGTGTCTCTTAGACTTGGCATTATATGGTCCGGTGTGATATTAGACTCATACCCCTCCCTCCTGCTTTGTTCAGTAGTGGCCGCTACTGTTTCCCCATCACATATACAGACCATCATTATCTCCAGACATTCCTCTGAGAACAAATACTTGCCAGAGTCTTCTCTTTTGGCAGAACTCCTGCATCAGATATGGGGAAACCAACAGCAGACCAGAGTGGCATTGCCTAGCTGCAGCAGAGATCAGCCGCATAGAGAAAGAGAGAGGTCCAGTGAACGAGAAACAGAGACTCTGCTGATCGTATACAACCGAGGAGAGGGACGCCACTTACATACGTTGCATTACAGCAGAGCTTGCAGAGCTGCCGGAATGAATGGTTAGCTCACAGCAATTCCAAAGCCCCCCTGGAAGCCTTGCCAGAAGACCCCTCAGAGCAGTGTCCCGGAACACCAACCTGTACATTGGCCTTCCCCCCTTAGTATGCACGACGCCCTCGAAGCTACCAGACCACTGCGAGAAGCACACAGATTCCCTAGACTACCAGGGATAAACAGGAGAAAAAAAGACACATCACCAAACTGACTTACCCGACGACCCCAAGAAACGTGGCCTCAATAAATAAACATTGACCTTCCAACGCTGCCGTAGTTCCCGGACCGACAAACTTGTAATGAGGCCCCATGTGTCACAGATGGACAAATAATCACTCTGAGTCGCAGAGACAGTTTAAGGGTTTTTATTTTTCTCTTTGTGCGGCTTATGACCATCCCTCTCTCTCATCTTTGATGACCCACCTCCCGAACCCAGGGTCCGTTACCTGTGTTAGTGCAGCCAAATGTGGACCCCTACTGTCTTAATACTGGTTTGTGCTAATGACGATTAACTAAATGACAGCTATATAAACTCCTTTAGGGACTTCGTAACTGTCCCTAATCTATCCACTTTTTAGTGACCTAATGGGATTTGGGATGGTGCCTTACAAATACTATGTTTGAATGAGGCTCTATCTAACACACTCACTCTCGCCTCTCCCTTCAGAACTCTTTACTCTGATCTCTTCACTTCACTCCTCCCATCACATCATCCGTCTCTGCGATGTTATCACTCTTCCGCTTTCCTCCACACTTTGATGTTTGTCCTCCTTCCACTACTACTGCTACCTCCTTCTCTGCTCTACTCTCTCCTCTACCCTACTACACCCTCCAAAGCACTACTTTTCCCTTCCAAAGCACTACTCTGACCTCCAAACCACTCCTCCTCCCTCTAAACCACTACTCGTCCCTCCAAACCACTACTCAAGCACCTTCTTTCACTCAGTAACATTCACTTCACAATCACTCCTTGCACTATTTTGACTACCCACTCACCACACAATCATGCATACTCTCAGTGCAGAAACACTTTCATTTGTTTGCCAATATCTCACCTGTGTCATAAGTCACCTCCACTCCCTGTCTCTCTTTTCTCCTGCTGGTCTCTTGGTCATCCGTCATCTCCACCTCTGAACTCACCCGAAATCTTTTCCTGTCTTCCCCAACCAGGGCGCGTATGAGCACTGAAAAGTCATAAGAAGAAGGATAAGCCTTGCTCCCTTTCTCCATGTGGGCTTGCCTTGCATCAAAGATGGCAGCGTTGGAAGGTCAATGTTTATTTTATGGGGCCACGATATGGGAACACCAGAACAGAGGCCAGGCATAGAGAGACACCCCAACCAGTGACTACCAAAGACAATGCGAGTTCTGGGTCCGGTCTTCAATCGTCTGACCGTTCATACATGCAACCCTATATAAAGATCCTCATGCGAGAATTCGTACGATCGCCACAGTGTGTATCCTTACTGGTTCTAGTGAATGATAAAATAATAGTGGAGACAAACCTCCAAGTTTACCGATCAAGAAACTGCATTGGGTATTTCAACATCAGCACAAAAAAAATGGACAAGCTGTTTACAGTAGTCAACCAATTGAGACACCTCAGCAATGTTTGGGTACTTTTAGTCAACCACTCGCCTGTCCCTATATAGATTCAGAGGTGAGATAAGTTAGGACAGTTCTGCTGGGATACAGTTTGGGCTGTCGAGTTAGGGCCAGAGTGGAGAAGCACCTTTGAAGATGGATGGCCACCACTCAGCAAATCCCATCACAGCTCTGAGGACTTCACCTACCTGGGGTTTGAACCCATAGAAGCTTTCCCAGAGGACTTGGCTCAAGATCTTTTGCTGTGGATAATTATTTAGGAGAAAGGGGGACTGCCTGCGACCGAATAGGGTCTGACTCAATGAGGCATTTCGCCATGAAAGGAATTTTAAGATGAATCTGAGAGCACATTCACTGTGACGGTAGATGCCTCAGGATAACTCAATTCAGGACAAATAAACTTGATCCTACCTGATGGGATGAACCCGAAGCCCAGGTTAGAAGACAGAAGATCAAAGGATAGCCCCACTGGATCCCAGCCCCCAAATACTGAGACTGAGCTAGGCAGGATCACCAAGGAAGATGGAAGCCAAAAAGTCCTGTCCAGAAGGACCACTCGAAAATCGAAGGGGCCTATGGCTCACAGGAAATGACGGTGCCTGAGAAAGCCAAGAACAGCTTACCAGCCTTAGGAAGATAGCTCAGGGGAAGAAGAAGGTCCCCCTGTGGAGGAAATATGACAACTACGGGCAGTCATACTACAGCAGTGGCCTGATATAGGAGAGCTGGTGCACCTATCTGGGGAAAGTCACAATGAAACAGTAGAATGGAGGTGTCTGGCTAGAAAAGGAGGGCCCAGCTGGACCACCTAGTCCCAGTTACCAGAAACCGGGATTGGGGCCCAGAGCCTGTAACGAAAATGACATCCCAGGGAAAGGTTAAGGGAAGATAGGGACGCTGCTAGCATCAACAATGATGTGCAAGATATCTACAGCACACCATTTGAATCCAAGTAAAAATGGTCTGGACTCCCCTCAACTCACAAAGTGATAACAACGGCAAATGGCCAGAGTTGCTATCTGCTCTCAGTTCCCTTGAAAATGCAACCATGGCTACATGCTGCAATTGGGATTTGGTAGCCTACAACCACGCAAGCATCCCGCTCAACATGGTAAGCTCTGTCTGGAACACAGGATGCCTGGTAATCCAGAATTTTCCTGAAGATCTAGTGCTCGAAAGCAGATTTCCCAGATTCCGGGTATGGATGGATTCCCTCTGCAAACAAAAGCAAGGCAGTAAGACAGGCTCCAGGTACCCATATGTAAATCGGGCAACCTGTTGCTGTGCTTGTGGGATCCAGGGACATATATCCTATCACTGTACTGCAAGAACTCAGTGACAATCAACACCACTTGATCTGGACCCAGAAGAAATCTTGGGGTACAAGTCAGATACCAGAAAGGGAGAGGAGTTAGTAGAAGGGGCGAAGGTGGGTGACAAAGCTAGTAGCCATGGCCTTGCCGAGAAGGAGAAGGAACCCCTCTCAGCTGGGGGAGGAGGTATGCAGAGAGATCCAGTGCCAGTTTTTTCTTTTAGTGGAATATCTGTTTATAGGGCACCAATTCCTATCCCCCCACTTATATTAATGAACTCATTCATGGGTTTGTATACTTTATAGGAACGCCTCTTCTAGTCTTAACCTGACACAATTTTGCGGCTTATTTTTATTTTGCTAGTATGTTTTAGTTGACAGAATCCTCTTAGGGAGTCTCAAAAATGTTTTTATATGTGGTGCATACACCCCTATACTGTCATTCTTATTGTACCACCTTTAGTCGCCAAGGTTGATGTTGCTCCTAAATCCATGAGCTTGTGGTGGAGCTTGTTTGACTCTTGCAAGTGTTGATCTGCTTTAAGCATGTTCTGTGTATTTCTAGTGAGTGCATATCACCAGTTCTGGCTCTCAACATTTAATGACAACACTGAAATACTGACACATTTAAAGTTTTTTCATCTAGTATGAAATTCCAGTGTTTTGTGTTTATTTATTTATTTAAGGTTCCTCCAGTTTAACATATTGTGCCCAATTCAAGAAATTACATGCAGGAATTGGGCAAATGGCTGCATGCTTAAAAGGCCACTGAGAGATTAAGAAAATCTGTGTGCAATGCGTATTCATGAAACAGTTCTCACAAAGTAAACGTATTCGCAAAACCCGGCTGGACCGCTCCCCGACACGCCCACACGAAAAACAGGAACCTGCCAGATCAGCTACCTTTGCGCAGTCCCCCAGGCGAAAATACATGAACCCCTTCAAACATTGTGTGGGGTCCCTCTTAAGCAGGCCTGCGATTCAGGGAGCATGTGTGGGGTCCCCCGTAACGGTATCTGGCACCCGACAACATGCGTATGAAAAATCGTAACTCGCAAATACTCAAGATAAGTGCGTGCGAACCCAAGTAAAAGGTTGCTGCAACTCGCAACACAACGTACGTGCACCCCTACATGACATCAGAATCCCGATTGAGTACACGCATCCCGAAATATAACATGTAACCCCACCTGTGCTCTGAAAATCCTCACGCAAGTGTACTTACGCTAGCTTTCGGGTGGCGGATACTATGAAGGACTTGCGTGGGCATTTCCCAGCCGATATGTTGTGTAATCAATTCCATAAATACATCTCTTGCAACGCAATAGTCGGCGTGCGAGGGACATAGGCTGTCCCTCGGAACACCCACTTCATTGCAAGTTAGTCCCCTTTTCTGGTGTTCAGCCCCCTTGCCAGCCCTCTGCACAGACCACGCCCACCCACTGCTCGGAGCCTCGCGCAAGGTCTTCAATGGCTCGCACAGGCATGCTACGCCAGCGCTAAATCCACGCAAGTCCAGGAAAAGTCCAGCGAATTCGATTCCATGATTCCACAAACAGAGTTGCAAGCGCCTATTTTCTACACGAACAATTCCATGAATAGGCCCCTATATATTTCTCTCTTGGATTCTATCCTGTTTTTGCAATGTTTAGTCTGTTAAGAGTAAAACTACATATATGTTTCCTTGTATATCTTCATTTCTTCTAGGTTACCCCTAACTTTCTAATCATGTGTGTTTCTCACTTTGATGGCGTAAGCATTTAAAACTTTGTAACGAGTTTAGTACGGCCCCCATTTACTTGTATTTAAATGAAATGGTTCTCTCTAGGCTGGAGTATTGCAACAGCCTCTTTCTAAATCTACCTGCTTCTACTCTCCACCCTTTGCAACTCATCCAGAACAGGACTGCGAAACTTGTCCTTAACCTCAAGCCCTGGGATCATATCTCCCCAGCACTGAAATCTCTCCATTGGCTCCCAGTGGCTGCAAGGATTAAATGCAAGACCCTTTGCATTGTCCACAAGGCTTTCTGGGGCCTGGATCCAACATACCTTCCCTCTCGAGCTCTTCGCTCCTCCACCTCCAACTCCCTCAGGGTCAGTCGTTTCTCAAAGAAACGAGCTGGGGGTAGGTCTCTGTCTTCAGCTGGGGCCTCCCTCTGGAACAGCCTCCCTGCCACTCTGAAACTTGAGGAGAACCATGCCTGGTTCCAGAAGCACCTCAAGACCTTCCTGTTTGCTTCTGCCTTCTCTCCTCCTCTCCCCTGCTGATCTGTCCTGCTTTGGCATAGTGCACCTGGTTACCCTCTGATTTCGGGCCCAGGTACTTGCCCACCCTGCCACACACCCGCACTGCCTCCTGGCAACCCTGGCACTTGGGTCCGTATCTGTAACCCTACAGTCCCCCCCTTATTTTTCTGAACTTGTCTCAGACACCCCCTTTCTGTGCCTTAAATCTATCACTTGCCACTTGCTGGCTGCACTACCACTTGTTGTTTTTATTTTTTTGCTCATTTGCTGAGCACTTTCCATCTCTCCCCTCACCCCTGCACTTTCCCTCTTCCCTCTTCCCTCTCCCCTGCACTTGCGCCTTCTCAATGTCACTGGGCCGAGTAAGATCATTGTTTGGTCTTCCCTTGTTCCCGTCCCTTGCCTTCCCTTGTTCCCCTCCCATGCCTCGTCGCGCTCTGAAACACTTGTGTATGAGCGCAATACAAATAAAATATCAATGGCAATGCCTGTCACGTTTGCAATGATAAGCTTTTTCGGACTGTATCCTGTATGTACAGACAAACTTGTGTAGTCTCATCACACTTCGTTCTGCATGGCAGTAGGTGCTATATAAATGCCATATAACATAACACATGTTATTTTTCAGTTTCAAAGTTATGCACATTTTTGTTGAATTTTAGTGTATGTACGCAAATGTATGCCGACGAAATTATTTGCTCTTAATAGATTCATAGGCCCACTGTGTGTCTGTGAACGCAGCCTATTTAGAATGCAGGGTATTTTATTGTTTTATACTTGATTATATTTTTGCATAGAGCATTACTAAAACATCACTGTATGTAATATGTAGGGGTTCTAATCTGTCTCAGGTTGAATCTGGTTTGAAACATTCATATGCAATGCTAGTAATCTGTTTATTTATTTTGCTGTGTGCTGAGAATTGACAGCATTTTATAGCAACCCTTTAAATGTTTTATTTCTGTCTGTTTAAAACAGTTTTGTTGATTAAAGCTTCTGCAGTCCTTAACCCCTGATTCATACTAAGGATAGGCAATGTATATTTTAATTATAATCACTTTTGTATTTAGGCACACTAATTGCACCAAGTTAGATACTAATTTATAACTGTGCCAGTAAATATATGGTTAGACTCAACTTTAGGTGGTATATGTTTTGCTGTAACTTTTTCTCTCACCCAGATTTGGCTTTGTCTGTATTCAAATATATCTAGTCATGTTCTCTCTAGTTGTGTGTATATCAAACACATTTATAATTTCCTCTACCATCCAGTTAATGCCTGTAATGGATACATTCCCACTATTAGCCTATAACTTGTTACCAACTGGTTATGTTAATTTGTGTCTCTTTTGAGAGAGCACCTTGCATGCACCTCTCTGCTTTTAAGAGTGTTATGCTGTTATGTAATTTGTATTAGAACATGGAGATCATTATCAACCTCCTCTCAGCCAATCAGAATTCTTAGAGCGCAGCCATTAACTGCTGGTATTAACTGATTGAATTCTGAACATTGTATCTTCAAAAGCAGACAGTGATGCAACAATGAAATATGTCTCTCAACGAAACACTTCCTTGTTCAACAGAACCTTGTATTGCTGATGCATCCTATTTGAAACACAAAAGGGCGGGCTAAACCGCTTTCAGTTTATTATAGAGACACTGTGTACTTTATCATGACGCCTAATGTATGCTCACGTTAAACCTGCTCCCGTTTTTCCAAGGTGTAATTAAAATGCTTAACTTATCAAGACAACCTTGTTATTTAAATACTACTACAAAATAAATAAAAACACATTTAATTTTCTAACTGAGTTTTCCTAATTCATGTGCACACTATTAATGTATAATGTTTTAATTAATTCACCACCAAAATTCCAAAACACGCATTGCCACCACCACTATGTGCTAATATCCTTATGGACCTCGGTAGGAGTCATTATCCCTGGGTGTAACTTGGTGGAGGGTCATTATCCTGCGATAACGAGCCCTTCATTGGTTACGTTATTTTTTTTTGCAAACATTTTCAGGTAGTTATTTTAGTGACTTTATTAATCATTCTTTACAGAAAGTTCCTAATTTTTGGTAAAATACAGTTAAATGTATTTAAGAATTGTACTTATTTCTGTTAACCCCCTAACTTATTATTATAATTGATAGGGGTGCACAATAGTGTTTGATTATGAACAAATTGACTCACTTTTAACCAATGTTTTAATGACATATTACTCTCAATTAGAGCAACTTGAATCTGGTACTCAAGGTGTAGCTTATGTAGTATTACTAGCTGGGTTAACAATCCTCCTCCTGAAGAAGCAGCAAGACGATGCCTATAGATCTATCTGAGATACGCCCTGCACGAAAAAGATGGTTCAGACATTTCTTGGTGTCCCAGAACATGCATCACTCTTCAGCTTGACTACCCCAACACGACGCGATGTTGAGAAAATAGAAAAGAAATAGACCCAAGAGTTAAAGATCAGCACAACAGACATTGTTTAAAAAGAAATAGACCCAAGAGTTAAAGATCAGCACAACAGACATTGTTTAACATAGGGTTTAAAGCCACATCAAAAGGTAAAGGTGATGTCAAATTAACCACTTCTCTCGGTCTCTGTGAAAAACCACTAGGCCATGTCGAGATCCCAAAGGAGAGTCCGCTGGCATCACAATGTCCCTATCAAATTGCATGAGGAGGTTGTGAAAAAAAGGTACAAGCCAGGGCTCCAAGAAATGGTTAATACTCTCGCCACAAGCACCTTTTAATTTCAAGGATTATGTAATGCTATTGGGCATCATATAGCGTGGCATCTGCTTTTTCCGTGGCCTCATGGCACCTAAAAAACTACAATAGATGGGTTGCGCTGAGATGGGAAGTCAATAGGAGTAGAGGAAGGAGAGCAAGGCAGTTGTTATTGCAGCGTTGAAGTGTGCAGATCGGAAACACCTGGCCTTTGTGGTTTTGGAGGCGTGCTGTCTGTTGAGACCCAACCTGAGCATGCCATGGGGCCGGTTTGTTTGGTATCAAGTGTGGGTTTGTTTGGGGACCCAGGCCTCTTCATGCTTGCATGAACTTTTGGGCAAGGGTGTGGGGCAAGTAGTGTTTAAATGTTATGGTAGTGCAGAGTGGTGTAGTATTGCTTAGGGTGGGGGCTGAAAGGTCAGTTGGCAGTTCCTATTGGCTTTGAGAAAAGCAATGCCAAAGGGTGCTGCCAACAGGGGATTTCCATCAACCTATTTCGTTACTACCCTCCCTATCCAAATGCCTGGAACGTATTGTTTATTCTCAACGCTTGACTTATCTTGATCATAACTCCTTTCTCTCCCCATTTCAATCTGATTTTCATCCCAGTTCATTTGACTGAGTCTGCTTTATTTGCTGTCACTGAGTCTCTGCATGCTACTCGTCACGCAAAGCTCACCTCTATCCTCATTCTTCTTGATCTCTCAGCTGATTTTGACATGGTGGAGCACTCTCTTCTTCTTAAATCTCTCTCTTCTCTTGGTATTTTTGGTACAGACCTAAACTGGTTTCGTTCTTATCTCACAGATTGTACTTCCTCTGTTTCTTGGTTGGGTAAACTTTCCTCTCCTCTCCCCCCTTCTTCATGGGGTTCCTCTGGGATCTCTCCTTGGCCCTCTTCTCTTCTCCTTCTACACAGCCCCACTTGCTTAAATGATTAACTCTTTTGAACTTAACTATCATTTCTATGCAGACAACACTCAGATCTGTCTATCTTTTTTCAGCTTTTCCTGACTCTATTCACAAGAACATCTTGACCTGTTTACAAGCAGCTCAATCCTGGATGCACTCTCGGTTTCTTCAGTTAAATCCATCCAAAACCGAAATTCTCTTTTGCCCCTTATCTTCACCTTTTTCACCTCTTCATTCTCTCCTTTCTCTTTTTCTCCCTCACCCCACTATCCTTGTCTGCCCATAATTGGGGTCATCTTTGACCCCAAACTCTCTTTTTCCTCGTTTATTACTTGTACTGCCCATTCTTGCCGCACTCTTAATTGCTTCACTGGTTCTTTGTAGGCTTAACTAATGCTCTCCCTGCCTATCGTCTTGCTCCCTTGCGCTCTATCTATAATTCGGCTATCCGCACTCTTTTTTGTCTCTCCCCTCGTCCCTCTGTCTCGAACGCTTTGCTCTCTATCTCCTGGTTATCCTTTGAATCCCACGTGCGTGCCCATTTTCTCACTATTGTTTTCAAGTGCATTCATGACCGTGCCCCCACCTCCCTATCATCTTTGGTCTCCTTCTATTCCCCTCCCCGAAACTCGAGGTCCCAATCTCCTTTTCCCCCCACTGTGCCCAAACCTCCATGTGTATCCGCAACTTTTACTTCAATATCCTTGCAGGCCCAGAATCATTGGAATTCTCTTCCATGGGGGTCATTACTACCCAGGCGTTAACCATGGCGCTACTAGTGCCATGGTTGACGCCGGTATTTTAACGATTGCGCCATGGTGGATGGCGGAATTACCGCCCCATTCCAAGGTTGGCGGGGCAGTAAATGCCCATTCACCATTGGCCCTTCCCCATTCCCATTTTTGCCCCCATAGGGCTAAATGGGAATGTGTAAGGTGGTAATTACGGTACCGCAAATTGCAATACCATAATTACCTCCAAGGTCCCTTTGCGGGTCTAATCCTTAACGACTGGTAAAAACCAGCCGTTAAGGTAGGGACCCGCAAAGGGACCTCGTAATTAGGCGGTAAGGGGTTAACAGCGCCACAACCTTTTACGGTGCCGTTAACCCCTTATCGCCTGGGTCGTAATGAGGCCCCATGTCTGTCCGCACAGCTCCTCCCTAGTCTCTTTTTCTCTCTTCTCTTAAAGCCCACCTGCTGGCCTCCATCTAACTGGGCATTGTAAGTTACTACTCATCTGTTTTTTGTACCGTTTTTATTTTGTGTGCCCACTTTTAAATTCAATAAAATGTAATCTGTTGCAAGTGTGCCTAGTAAAATGGCATTGACTAAGTAAATTGCACATTGTCCAGGAAAGAAATTGGTCCCTCTTCCGCAAGTGTTCTATTCACTCAGCAATGGGTTGAGGATACTCTCTGCAGCTGGGGAAGTAGACCCCTTTCCTTCAGCAGTTTAGCTGGCATTCTTTTTGAGCCAGGCAATTGAGGCTGCTACGCTTGCCTATGTATTTGTTGTGGTTCTAACTGAAGTTTAAAATTAAGTTTTACAGCGCACAACATCAAAATCAGTTCTTGCTGCTCTGCATAGATTTAGCATCGCACTTGAGCACTGTTAGCTCCATGGCACCACATGCACGCCAATGTGTCCACAGGACAGTATCTTGTAGCCTCTTTCACAGAAAAATAAAACTTCAACTTTATGATGGAACCCCGGCACAGCTTGATGGTTGCCACTGGTTTAAAATGAGTCTCCTGGAGCTTTCAGTCAAGGTAAGTGGTGTTGCCAGAATTACTTTCCAGGGTAGGCCTGCACATTATAAACAAGACAAGGACAGTGGCCCTATGACAAAAAGGTGATATATCTATTTTCTGGCGCATGCTCCCTCAGACCAGGCCAATGTCTGAAATATTATAGGCGATTTTATACTTTTAACTTGTTCATGGACAAAATTCAACCAAATGCCTACTTTCATTGTACTAGGCACAAAGTGATTTGAGCCCAGAAAAATATCTGCTGAGTTTTACGCCTACATTTTCAAGACACACAACAAAAGAAACTAAGTGATAACGGTACCTGTTTGCAATCATTGTTTTGCAAGGGCATGCATCTTCCTCTCTGTGTGAAAAAGATTTCAAGTGCTAAAAAATGCAAACCATTTGGGTGATCTACAAAGGAGACATTATCGAAATGAACTAAGCAACGTAAAAAGAAAGTGGTTTACTTTGTTATTCAGTTTGTTCTCTTGGAAGATTGCATTTCTAATTGGGGTGTGTTTGTGCTTTGAGACCAGATGCACCCACTGCATTAAGAATCACTCAAACATTCACACTTACTAGAAGAAAGAGTACATTCCATGCGTCCCTCTCTCACCGTCCATGCTACCAAACTCTTAATCTCCTCGCTTATCTTCTCCCGCCTCTTCTACTGTTTTTCCTTATTCTTTGGACTACCTACTTCTCATCTCGCCCCCTTCAAATCTATCTACTATTCTGCTGTTCATACCCTCTGTCTCCTTACCTCCCGTGATTCCATCTCTACTTCCCTCTCTTGCCTTGGCTGGCTTCCATTTCAATCCCAACTTAAATTTCACTTTCTCTGCCTTGTCTTCAAATCTCTCCATGGTTTTGCTCCCCCTTATTTCTCCTCCCTCCTCTCTTTCTACTCCCGTTCCCTTCGGTCTGCTGACCATTTCCTTCTCACTGTACCTCCGTCCCCCTTTACCCCCTCCCATTTCCGATCCTTCCAACTCCTAGCCCCTCTTCACTGGAACTCCCTACCTCTTGCAATCCACTCTACCCCCACCTTCTCCTCATTCTGCACCTCCCTTAAATCTCCCCTTCTCCACTCTCCTCCTTGAAACCCCTTCCCCTTCCTGCCTCCCCTCCCTTCCTTATCTTTCCCCTTGACTATCTCCCTCCCCTACCTCCCCACTCTCACCTTTCCCCTTCCCTCCTCCTACTCCTCATCAGCCCCCCACCCAGTCCTACTCCACTATTCTCCCTATTCCCTTCAGTTAATTGCTCTTCTTACCGTTTTGTTGACTGATTCATATTGTAATTTGCTTCTACCGTTATATTGTTTATGGTTTATTTATTAAGTTGTTCAATTGTACAGCGCTTTAGTGTAAAGCGCTTTATAAATCAATAAATACAAATACAAAAACAATAACAGTGAGTACCAGCAGCTTCACAGCATGTAAGGTTACCTGACGGCTTCATCTGGGACATGATGACTCAGTGGTGAAGTTTCAGTTCTCCACTTATTGCATTCAGGACTTCCAGTTTTAAGGCTCCTCAATTGAATAAAATATACTACAGTAAAACCTAAGCTAAAACAAATCCCAGGACTAGATGCTGAGGTTCCCATAGTCTAGTCACATGAACTCACCTGGTACTCTTCCAACCTTTTAAGCAACACATGTTAACATTATCCAACTAAATGGCAGTCATTTTATCTTCTACCATACAATAGAAAATGAATGCAAGGAAACTGCTGAATATGAAACTTCTAAACCCTGCAAAAGGTAGTAATGAAGAAAAACAGTATCAGTTTTCCATTTAAGATCGCTACTATATGCTGTGATGAATTCTGCGGAGGCATCACTGATCCTCAGCCTAAAGACTTCTCCCATGTGGCCAGGGCAAGGCAGCCGCTACCTGATCCTGACACTAGGGTGGCATTTTGAGGGAGGATCACACGGAAGGAGATGGCTGTCGGGGTGAAGTGGTGACTCAATTGGGTGGGATGCAGTGTTCTTTTTTTTATGAGGATGATGGCCCTAACCACCTAAACAGAATAAGTCTTACCTCTTAGAAATCCATAAGTCACATGTGACGTCCCATGAATATAATGATTCTCTCATGGGTAAAAGTCCTGGGCATAGTATCACTGCACATCCTATGTACATAACATCTTCTGCTTATGACAAACTCAAGTGTAACTAACAATTGCAGCAATATCGCCTAAAAAGGGGTGAAAACATTATGGACTTCAGTTCCCATGGTGCCCCTAATAGTGGAACGAGGAGGAGGAGAGAAGAATAATGTGGAATAAGAACAACTGCAAGCCAAAGGTGTGGGCTAGTTGTTCTACTAATGATCAGCTGTGCAGGAGATTTAAATATGGTGATCCTTGTGCAGAGAAGAGTGGCAGGAGAGGAGGAAGTGGTCGCAGCCTGACGGGAAAAGCAGGAGCAAAGAGTCAGAGGATGCAGAGTGGAACATATGCTCAGAAAAAGACCCACCGGAGCCTGCTGCACTGGTGGAGGGAAACGCTCACAGGCACCCACCTGGAGGCATCATATACCAGAAGAGAGATACTCTGGCTGGAAGGCATCGGTTGCCAAACCGAACAAGACACGGTCTGAAGGAACAACAAATGTTCTGTTTGCGGCAGCGCGAGAGGGCAGCGAGAGAGCCACAGAGCCACAAGAGACTTTTGGCAACTGGGGCAATCAGCCCAGTAACGGTGCTCCATTACAGCAATGCTTTCACCCAGTGAGTCAACTGAAAGGATTTGGGGATCCCGTGACAAGTGGAAAGGCTATAAGACACTTGGGGAAACAATTCAAACTTCTGCCAAGTAGAACAGAGGGGCTGAAGCGGTACAGTTGTTCATGCGTGAGATGTCAGTCTTGGGAAACTGGGAACCCGCATTGCCAACAGCATTGCCAACAGTCAAGAGAGATTGAAGAAGAGACAAAAGGCAAAAGGGATACAGTTCTCCCTGCATGAGATGTCAGTCGTGGGAAACTGGGAACCTGCATTGCCAAAAGCCAAGAGAGATTTTGAGAAGAGACATAAGAGCACAGGCATAAAATTCTCCACGCATGAGAGGTCTATTGGGGAAAATTGTGAATCCCATTGCCACAATCAAAGGAACATTAACTGTTGTAAAAAACATTCCTGGCAGGAGAGTGAAGCAGGAATGGAACACATTATATGATGTGGAAACCATTCCTGGCAGTATAGTGAACCAGGAATGGACCAAATTTTGTGAAGTGGAAACCATACCTGTCATGAGACTGAACCAGGAATTTAATAAATTGTGTGACGTAGAGATAATTCCTGGCAGGCTAGTAAACCAGGAGAGGAATAATGCATAAAAGTGAAACCCTTCCTGGCAGGAGAGCGAACCGGGAAAGGTACAAGCTGTGTGGAGTAGAATTCTTTCCCGGCAAACGAGTAAACCAGGAGAGGGGCCTATAAAGGGGTGTGGTGGAAATAAACTATTTAATTTACTATTGTGATGAACTATTGTACAACAAGAGAAACTGACTTTGCCATTCTGACAAGAGTATTCTATAAGAAAGACTGTTGCAACATTCTTTGGAGTAATCACATTTGGCATGTCGAAAGAAAAGTAATTGTGGAAGAAATAGTTGCTTTGGTTTTGAACCAGTGTTCTATGAAAGAGACCTTTGTTTTATCAATTAGGCAAGAATGTGGGAGCCCCTCTACTGAGAATGAACATGGGTCAAATACCCTGTTCTATGGAATTTCTTCCACTCAGGGAGGTCTACAGCCACGTTTTACCTCACTGCACCCTTCACAAAGGAGAAAAAACCATTTGCATATCAGACCTTGTACCACCCACAAGGGCAGTCCAGCACCATGATGTTAGACAATTCTTCTCTAAACAAGAGTACTATCAGCAACCCCAGACAAGTGTTTCAGCCTCGTTGGGCATCCTCACTGAGGTGAAGCTGAGCCTCTCTAAGGCACAGTGACCAAGGGGTCCATGTCTGGATTACCCGGGGTCACCTATGGTGAAACCCCATGTTTTTCAAAGTAAGAAAGGATGTGGGAGCCCCTCTACTGAGAATGACCATGGGTCAAATACCCTGTTCTATGGAATTTCTTCCTCTCAGGAAGGCTGACAACCACATTGTAGTTCACTGCACCCTTCACAGAGGAGAAAAATACATTTGCATATCAGTCCTTGTACCACCCACAAGGGCAGTCCAGCACTGAAATGCTAGGAAATTCTCCTCTGAAAAAGAGTACCATCAACAACCCCAGACACCTGTTTCGGTCCTATTGGGCCTCCTAAGTGAGGTGAAGCTGAGCTTCTCTAAGGCAGAGTGGGCAAGGGGTCCATGTCTGTATTACCCTCGGCCATTTAGGGTGAAACCCCAAGTTTTACAAATTAAACAAGGGTGTGGGAGCCCCTCTATTGAGAATAAACATGGGTCAAATACCCTGTTGTATAGAATTTCTTCCACTCAGGAAGGTCAACAACTATCTTTTAGTTCACTGCGCCCTTCACAGTGGTGAACTATCCATTTGCATATCAGTCGTTGTACCACCCACAAGGGCAGTCCAGCACCGAAATGCTTGGCAATTCTCCTCTGAACAAGATACCATCAGCAACCCCAGACACACGTGTAAGCCTTGTTGGGCCTCCTCAGTGAGGTGAAGCTGAGCCTCTCTAAGGCACAGTGAGCAAGGGGTCCACATCTGGATTACCCTGGGTACCTGAGGGTGAAACCCCACGTTTTACAAAGTAAGCAAGGATGTGAGAGCCCCTCTACTGAGAACAAACATAGGTCAAATACCCTGTTCTATGGAATTTCTTCCACTCAGGAGGGTCTACAACCATGTGTTAGCTCACTGCACCCTTCACAGAGGACAATATTGTTTAATCAATATGAGAGACGTGTGGGAGGTATTCCTGAATTGATCCAGGGGAAGGGAGTCTGACCCTGGGTATAGGCATTACTTTATTAGAGTTATCATTTTGAACTGTTGCACATTTTCATTGAACTGAAAACAGATACATTTTCCTTGTACACTTTGGTTTAGGGTCAGATAGACTTTGGACAATAGGTCGACTTTCTATAGTTTTAGTTTGCTAGGCATGGACCTTCTTATTAGGATAGGGCCAGATAGGTAGGACTTTATTCCAGCCCCATCTATGTTTAATAAACATGGAAACTTTAAGAAAGGTACAACGCTGTGTCCGTCTCTCATTTCTGACCCCTCACAATGCACACTCGCATTTCTTTAAAGTACGCTGAAACGGACCTCTCAAACCATGCTCTATTAGGCATGATGTTTGTACTACATTCTAGTTTGCATTCTTGTACATGTTATGAACGCAGGACAACGTGTACCAGAATGCAATAGGATGTGAACCTAAATGCCAGCATTGGTAAATTATATGACACCCAATATTGCACAACTTGAGACCGCTGCATGCTACTATATGCGGCCTTACTGCTTTTAGACTTGCCCAGAAGAGCCTGGGCGAGTCAGTTCTTGTTTGACACATACAAGTATCTTCCTGCAGTGCAGAATGTGCATTCCATTTGTAAATCAGAAAATAAAGGTGCTAAAGCCCTCTCAACAGGTGCCCGGGTAAAGCCTTCTGCTTAGGTCTGAGTAAGGAATACTCAGTAATACATGGGCTTTGTGTGTGTTTGTTGTTTTAGAACTAGATGTTCCCAGTGTGTGTTCCTCTATGTTGCCGGGCTCTATATGAGAAATATCTTTTAATGTGGATCTGCAGCTCATGAGTGAACACTGCAGAATGAACATCTTGCAATTATAGAACAGAAATAAGGCCCTGCAAGATCTGTGTTTAATCCTGTAACCGAGGACTATTTTCATCCAGGGAAGGCACAGAAACGTGTGAAATCACTGTATATGAGTTAATTAACAAATTCTATCTGCGTGTGGCTGTGGCGGTGTATTTCTGTATTTCTCTTCCATTCCCTGTGAGATTGTGTCTGACTCTTTTAAAGGTTTCAATTATCAGTACCCCGACTAGTTACCCATGAAAGGCATCGGCTGCTGCCTCCACACTCATTCTACGCCTGCACATAATGCCTTTGGTTGGGACGTAGGGGCCACACACATCATCTCTATGCCAATGTTAACTGACAGACTCTCCAAAAAAGGTGCCTGCACGTTGCATTTCCCTAACAGAGTTAACTAAAAAACAGATCTGGTCTGTATAAACTCCAATCACAGGCTCCCTCTTTTAGGGTTCACAGAAAGACTCTCCCGGCTGCTTACGATGTGGTCTGGTATGGATTTCCGGATTTTGAAAGAGAATCAGAAAATGGCTGCCAAACTCACAAAATGAGAATGGTTTGTAATGTTCTTGTACTACTTGATTTATTTTTATTTCATGCTAGCAATGGTCTACATAATAGGCTTGGAAAATCATGTTGGTAACTGTGAGCAAACTATGACAATTATAGTACATTCATGTTACAGTAACATGTATTATGAATGTGTGCATCAATTAATGTACTCTATGCTGTTTCACTCCGCATTACAAGGAAAGCACATGTTTTAACTGTGAGCCAAGTCAAGTAACACATTTCCCTGACTGAAAAATTCACTGTGATAATTCCTGTGAATTATTGTTGCTGTGCACATGAGCACACTGTCCCTCAGTGTGATCCATTGACATATCTTTTGTAAACCATGTGCAAACCAAGGCAAAAAACATTTATTTTAAACAATGAAAAACACCTAAGTGGCAATACAAATTACAAATAAACATCATGGTACAGGAAGCATACCACTAGCCCTATACCAGATTAAGACATTTCAAGAAATGTACAGAAGCAATACAATTACGTTTCCCTTTCACTCCAACCCAAACAGTCCCGCTTTGTTCTTTCTGTATTGTTATATGGTTCTGAAATAACATTTAACAAATCACAATATCATCAATTACAAAATTAGATCACAATATAACACTGTAAAATAACAATTGGAACATACATAACATATAAAATTCATTTAACAAAATTAATCACACAAGATTTATATTCCTCAACAGTATAAATTCACCAGAACAAAAAATTGGTGAATTTTTTAATTGGAGGTGCCTAAACGTTGCCTACAAATATGTGGGTGAATTGGAGCGTGGCGAGGGAGCCTGGACCAACCAACGAGGGCTCGGGAGGTTATCCCCAACGAAAGGTTTTAAAATAAAAATGGTGAATTTTACAGCTTACTTTAAGAGAAATTGTGTGAAAAGACAGACAGTTTTTAATTGGCTTTCTAGGGTTACGCAGGAAAAAATACAATAGATGCCAAGTCACCGACATTGCACAGGAGCAGTTCCAATACATTTTCACAATGTCTTTTCCTACTATATGTATATGCCAGTATAAAAACATTTGCATTATTATTATTATTATTGAGGTATTTATTTAGAGTGGCTGCGCCCATATATCTCCACGCTGTTGTACCAATATCTGCCAGCATTCCCATATCAGAACATACTCACGTTTGCCTTGAGGATAATGCCAGTAATGAGGCTATAAGAAAACATGATCATGCTAATTCTGCCAATATATTCCAGTATCCCCATGTAAGAATAGGCCATGCCATAACAAGAACAACTCCATTGGAATATGGCTGCCACATCTACACCCGTTTCGGCTGGGACAGTGTTATCTTTGTCCTGCCACGCATTGCATGCAATTGGCAAACCAGCAGCTACTTTCGTTTCCTGGAGCCTGTAGGCGAAGCCGGTCCCCCACAAAGGACCCACATTAAGGACCATGTCCTTCCCTGTCGGGGCTCTGTCAGGGCCGAGAAGGCCGCAAAGTACTTACTACAACGTCAGAGCAATGTGATGCATTTGCGCATGAGTAAGTTGCAGCTTTTTTTTCACCTTTTCCGCACTGGCTTTCATATTGTACCGGCTGGGATATGCTTTATCTCAAACACCATTCTCCACCTGATAATGACATCTAGCCCCACCTGGTATATCTAAGGTGCTGTAACTTACAAATTATGACTTTTTCAGCATATACTGCTTTTGCAACTCCATGAAACCTACCTGATTATGTCTTGGCAGCCTTGTGCTGCACATGTAGCATCTGACAACCTGCCTGATTATGACATGTCAGCCTTGCGGTGCACATGTAACATGCCGCAACGTACCTATTATGGCTTTTTCAGCCTTGCGCTGCATATGCAATTTACCTGTAACACCTAACAAAATCTTGTAACACCATATCCATTGTCACTAGCGCCTAGATGCCTCAGGGCTTTGTGCGCTACTATAAATGCAAAAATAAATAAATCAAAGAAGCATGTCAAGACCGGCTGCACCATTATAGGCCGTCTAAACATGTAAAAACACTAATCATACTGGCTTTACCCTTGATGCCAGTAAAAAGGCAAAGCCACATCAGAAAATATATTCACACTGACTGCCCTAAAGTAGGATAGTCTAGCCACATAATAACACTTATTAGCAGACATAAAGGGAGCAAAAAGAATTTCAGTTGGTCTCTCAATAAAGAGAAAATAGAGGTCACAAACTCTATTCAATACCTTGGAGTGCGATTCAATGTCTCAATTCGTGAATGGAATTGGACCAAAGACCTATTAACGCGAACTACAATGTTTGCCTTGCAAGGGCTGAAACTCCATGCTGCATATGGCAAATTTACGCTAAAACCATTACTCTCCTTCTACCTGCAAAAAGTTGTGCCGGCCCTAACGTTTGGCAGCGAGGGAGGTTGGAATATACCGCAGATTTCTGGTGTAAGCTAGAGGGCAAGTTCTGGCGGAAAGCACTACTTCTCCCACAGAATCTTTCAATAGTAGCGATCTGCTACGAACTGGGCTTAGAGCCGTTATATGCCACAGTGCTATGGAAGTCTATCTCGGCATGGCGGAAAATGAGAATGGCCCAAGCAGCCGGTCCCTATGAAATACTGCAAAAAAACACCAATTCCAACAAGTCGGATCTAATCTGCGTGTGGGAACGTAAACTGAATGCAACTATGCGATCTGCAGAGTTGAAAGAAGAGCTAATGATAAATAGGCCACAAAGGGCAAAAACAAAATTGAGCCGTTGGAATTGGATCCAAAATGAAGCGAAGCGAAAAAAGTTGAAGTCTATACAAGACCTGGGAACTTCATTGCATGGTCTTGGTGAAACTCCGAAATACTTATGTAAATTTCCTTCGCGATACCATCGCAATCAATTCTTGAGACATCGTCTCAACCTACTTAAGACCAAAGTAGTTTGAATGATGAATCGGGACCCTGACATCACGGACACTCTTTGCAGATACTGCAACAACGCTGCCGAATCAGCAAAACACCTAATAATCGAATGTCTAGCCATCAAGGACGAAAGGACATTGTACCTCCCAAGATTTGCTCCAATAGATGACGATCTAGAACAATGGTGGAACTATATAATCTCCGGAACAAACACATAATTAACATGTGCAGTGATAAATTACATGGACTTAATCCTGCCAATAATCTAATGCGACTTTGACCAGAGTAAAAGGTGCAGCAACATGATGGATTGTCAAGAAAAAGACAGAGGGAATTGTGTAATAAAAAGTCTGTTTCTTTGTAAATTAAACTAAAAATTACAATAAAAAAAAAATAAAAAAAATAACACTTATTATGTTTGCTTTACTCTTGATGCCCATTAAACCATGGCATGCCACAGTAAGAGAATATATCCAGACTGACCCACCAGTGTCAGCCAGTCTCGCCCCATAATAATACTTTTCATGTTTGCTTTCCTCTTGATGTCCATTAAAACATGTCATGCCATCACAGCAAGAAAATATATCCAGACTGACCCAGCAAACTAGGCCAGTCTTGCCAATTAATAACAAAATGGGAATCAAGAGTAAAGCAAATATGAAACATGTTTGCTTGAGTCGACACCCATTAAAACATGCCCTGACACAGAAGCAAATATATCCATACTAGCCCGCTGATGTAGCCCAGTCTTGCCATGTAATAACACGTATCATGTTTGCTTTCCTCTTGATGCCCATTAAATCATGCATGAAAGGTTTATCCAGAGTGGCTCACCAACATAGGCCAGTCTTGCCACATATTAATAAAATGGGCATCAATAGTAAATCAAACATGAATCATGGTTGCTTTACTCTTGATTCCTTTTGAAACATGCCATGCCACAGTAACATAGTATATCCAGATTGGCCCAACCAATGTAGGGCAGTCTTGCCACGTAATAACACGTATCATGTTTGCTTTAGTCTTGATGGCTATAAAAATATGCTGTGTCATGGCAGAGGCCCATTCAAGCTCCTCTCCCCGCACTCCCGTCCCTTCCCCATGCACATCAGAAGCAGGCACTCACAGGCATGCACGCATGCATTCATACCCATTCATCATTCATTAATTTCACTCATTTACTTGTGAACACATACAACAGACACCATCTCATTCACTTGCGCCCAATTACAGATACAAATTCTGGCTGCCCACACTCAGACAGCGTTCTGCTGCTCTCGAGCTATGTCTGCGCTTTAAACAATAAAACATAAATACAAATACAAACACTTGCATGCATGCAAACACATGCATATATACATACATACAATAAATTAAAATAAAACATTCTCCTTACCTGCAGCCCCGGATGCTATCTTCCACGTAGGCCTTCTGGTTCCCATGCAGCATTTACAGGAACAGGAAGCAGAGAGAACTTCCTAGTTCATGAAGGCATGCGCCGTGGAGCTGGAGCGCTCCTGAACACCACCCAGAAGGCTTAAATGTGCGGTAGTGCCCTCTAGGCACATTTAGGCATACAGTTACCCAGCCTTCATCCCCTGTGGGCCGTGCAAGGCTGGGGAAGCAAAACACCCCATGACCTTGCATGGCACATTGGGAACCATAATTACCTGTGACAGTTAAAAGCCAGCCCAGGAATGTGTGGGAGCGCTGTCTCTGGGGTGGCTTTGGCTCGACCATCCACGTTGGCACCTCCCCATTTACTGTTTTGGTTTTCGATCAACTGCTGTTGTACAATTCGTGGGAGTCTAAAAGAATAACTCAGTGATGGGATGAACGTCTGTTTAGATGTCTTCAATGACAAAAGATTCCCCTTGTCTTTTAGTTGTTCAACCCTCTTGATTTTCTTGTCTAGACACAACTTTGCAGCGGCTCATCAGACTATAGCAGCTTCCCTCGGTCCACTGCTTCAGAAGGGTAAGTCTCTGGTAAGTTGGCATAAAACCCCCATAGGAGCCATGATGGCCTAACTGCCCTCATAAAGGAAGCTCAGAAAGATTCTGTTCTAAAAGCTGAATAATGCAGATTGTTCACAAAGTAGTATGGAGCCAGTCCAAGAGGAATCCAACCACCCACATCTTTACAGCCATCCACATAAAGCTCCTAGAGGTGCACAACAGATTCCAGAAGCCAGGTCCAATGCATTGCTTATAGAGAAGCCACAGGCCAAATCCCACCCTCATTTGAGAGGGCCTATAGTTCCATCCCGAGTGCCTACCTATAGATCCTGGCCTTGTAGGGTCATAAACAGTGAGTATTCACCCTCTAATGGGCTTTGCCAGAGACCAAAGTAGCACATTATTTCCAGCCTGATCTGGTTTGAGGCTCATGAGAAAGCATGGTGGTGTTGAGGGAGGGTCTGCATTGCCTCCCTCTGCTTGTACAGACAGCAGTCTTGTGCTTAAGCACTCATCACCTTTAAAGGCAGTGTAACTCAAGCATAGCCTTAGCATTAATACTAAGAGGCAAGTGCCTGGATCAAAGTGAGATTGCTTGCATGTAGTGACAGGCTATTCTAAGTGTGGTAGTGACAGAGGGCACACATCCAAGAAGAGAGCCCACATCCAAGCCTACATCTCTGGAGCCACTAACAACATGGCTGAACTATTCAAAACCTGCAAGGAACTTGCCAATCCAACTGCAGTCTCCCCCACTCCTCTTCCCTCCCAGGCTCTCTGCACCGCTTTGGAGTCCCACTTCATAACTAAAACTCAGGACATCTTGTCCTCATTCTCCACCCCCTTCATCCTCACTCCTGTCCCCACTCCCAAGCAGCCCTTGGCACCTCTCCCTCCACCCCCCACTCTCCTCCCGCCTGCCCATAGCACCTGATGAAATCACCAAAGTTGTCTGCTCTATGAAGGTTTCATCTAAACAGGTGCTCTGTTGCTCTTCCAGAACCATTAAGGACAACATCTCCTCTCTCGCCCAGGCTCTTGCCGACTTCTGTAACCACTCTTTCACCACTGACTCTTTACCTCTCTCCTTTAAGCACTCCATTGTTCACGCCCCCCCGAAAAGGCTGTCTGCTGACCCCTCTTGCCCGGCTAACTATTCACCCTATCTCCACCACCCCCTTTCTGAGTAAACTCTTGGAGAAGCTGGTCCTCCCCCAACTGATCCTTCATCCTGAACTTGTTGGTTTCCTCCAACAATCTGTATTCAGGGCATCCAGAGGCACTGAAACTGCTCTCCTGAACACCCATCAAGAAATGCTTGCAAATCCTGACTCTAACTCTCCTGCTGTTCTCCTTCTCCTTGATCTCTCCTCCTACTTTGACACGGTCAACCATGCTAATCTCATAAAACATCTCCAGGATACCCTCAGCATCACGGACCGAGCACTGGACTGGCTGACCTCTTTTCTCATTAACCGCCCATCCCAGCTGCAACTGGGCCCTTTCTCCTCTACCACCTCACTCTCTACCTGCGGAATCCCTCAGGGCTCCATCCTATCGCTGTTGCACTTCAATGTCTATCTGACCCCTTTTGCTCACCTGATCTCTTCTTTTTCTCCTGATTTCCAGTGTTATGCTGATGACACACAGCTTTCCTTCAAACTTCCCTCTACTACCTCCTCCACCTCCTCCTCTCTCATCCCTGATTGTCTGACTGCCATCCAGGCAGGGTGTGTGGCTAATGATCTCTGTCTCAATGCCAGCAAGACGGCGATACTTCTTATTGGGGCACCTGTGCCCTGTTTCCTTCCTACCTTCTGCCCGCCCTCCTTGGGCCATCTACCCTCACCATCCTGTAAGGCCAAAATCTGCTGGGTCATCTTTGACTCCTCTTTCTCCTTCACCCTTCATATCTTGGACCTTGCCAAGAAGGCCCACTTTCAGCTTCACCTCCTCAGAGGCATTCTCCCTTTCCTCACCTTCTCCCAGAAGCTCAATGTCTCTAGGCTTCACTAGCCTCATCCTCAACCTCCCGCTTTAGTCCCTACGTCCCCTTCAGCTAATCCAGAATAGGTCTACAAGACTTATTCTTGTATTCAAGCCAAGGGACTATCTCTACCAACCATAAAATCTCTCCACTGGCCCCCGGTGGCCGTGAGGATCAAATTCCAGACCCTCTGCATCATTCAAAAGGCTTTCTGGGGCCTGAGACCATGCTATCTCCAACTTTCTCTTCTTAAATATTTCCCTTCTAGAGCCCTCTGCTCCTCTAATTGCAACTCTCTGCTTGTTAAACGTTTCTCCAAACAGAGAGTGGGAGTCAGGCCTTTCTCTTCAGCTAGTGCCTCTCTTTGGAGCAGCCTCCCTGCCCCTATCAGACTTGAGCCCGACCTCCTCAAGTTCCAGAAACTTCTCAAAACCCTGCCCTTCCTACCTCTTTCCCTCTTTCCCTTATGTGCTAATCATCCCAATGCCACTGAGACTAACAGGCTGGTCCTTCATGAACCTCACAGATTACCAGGTCTTATCCCTAGCTCCCTTCCACCTTCAGCACTGTCCTTGCGGCCCCACCGCTTGGCGGCCATGCACCCCACCTTTGGGATTCCTCCGCCCTTCCATTTAGCCAGTGGCTTCCCAATTTGGCACCCTTTGGCACTTCCCTCCCGGGCTCCCAACAGCACTTGCCCATACCCTCTCCTCCCCGCTTCCTCCCACTCCTGCTCTTCTCTTCACTACACTTGCAAGTCTAAATATCACAAGGCCTAGTAGGACCACGATTGTTTATTCACTGTTTTTGCCACTGTTATTTACTGCACTTGCTCCCTCCCCACATTTGCCTTGTGGTGCCTGGAAACACCATTTTGTTGTATAGGGGCCTAACAAAGGCTCACTAAATAAATAAATAAATAAATAAATAAATCAGGGGTATCATAGTGGGACAGATTCTCAAAAATGAGCGCAAATTAAAAAAGCATAGAGAATGCGTGACCTGCGGATTTCAGAGGGGCTGGACGTCAGCACAAAGGTCAGTTGGTCAGCCCCCTTGCATACATTAGTGTCTGGATCTATGATTGGCTTCCAACAACCATGTGTGGGTGTGGACCTGTCTCTGTGAAATGCAAGGAAAGAATCGGATTTCCATCCCTGTTTGGGGGATGGAAATGCAAGTGTCATAGCCGTGGTTTAAATTGCGACACACTTCAAGAAAAATCCATGCCAGGGTTAGAAATGACCCTGTCATGATTTGTGCATCTCTCATGCCTGTTCCCAACAAGCGCAGGGGAATGTACCGAATTTCTGTGCATTTAAGAGCACATCCCATTTGTAAATTCGGGACGCGCTTCTCAATGCACAGAAATGCCCCTCATTTGCGCATATGGTTAGAGGGTTGAAAAATACCATCTGAATGTGGGCATCTGAGATACCCACATTCAGATGCTTTTTGTGAATTGGGCTTCTCTAACACATCACATCACATCACTTGTGCCAAAAAAGGTTTTGAGAATCTGGCGTAGAATATTTAAATGATGATCAAGTCCCCAGTCTTCAGTCAGATATTGGCTAATTATATCACCATCAAAAATCTGAGGGACATTTGTGCCAGGAGGGTAGAAAGAAAACATCTAATAATCACTTCCCCTAAAACACTGTTATGTTTGGACCCTCTTCCTCTCTGAATGGGCTGACCTCACTTCCTCTCTCCTTTGCTCTTCCACTCAGCTTCTTCTCCTCCTTGGGGATCTCAACATCCACCTGGACTCCCCAGACCCATCCTCTGGGCGTTTCTGCAACTTCTGCGACTCTCTCTCCCTCTACATCCTACCCTCTGGTCCGACACACTCAGCGGGACACACCCTGTAATTTCTTATCCCTCCAGACATCCCCCATTTAATCCTCTTACTGCTCCTCTCTCCTGGACTGATCACGTTCTTCTCTCTTCTCACTTAAAAAGTCCTTTCCCCCTGGCAAAGACCCACCCAGCACTGCCACCTTCCTTTGCGGTAATTCGACCTATGAAGCAAATGTCAGTGGCCGCCTTTGCTTCCACCTTCTATCCCCCTCCCACCCCTGCGGCTGACTCCCATTCTGACACAGCCCTTTCCAACCTTCACCTTTCTATCTCTTACACTCTTGATCACCTTGCTCCTGCCATGAGGATCCGCTTGAAGCCTGTCGCCAAGTGCAACTCAGGGTTGACTCCAACCTGGCCACAATGAAACACAAGTGCAGAGTAGCTGAACGAAAGTGGGGAGCTTCGGGCGCACCCTCTGACAAACTGGCCTGTCACCTGCTCCAAAGGCAATACAGACTCTCCATCGTCTCTAAAAAGAGGGTCCATATTCAAGCCTGCATCTCTGCGGCCTCTAGTAACATGGCCCAACTTTTTAAAATCTGCAAGGAGCTGGCCAATCCTACTGCAGCCTCCACCTCTTCTACACCACCCAGGCCCTATGCACGCCTATGCTATGGCTTCTCACTTCACCACTAAAATCCAGAACATCCTGTCTGTACTCTTCTCTGCTTCTCTTCTCTCTCCCTCCAAGTCTCCCAGGCCCCATTTGCCCCCCTGCTCTCCTTCTATCCTGGCTCTCTCCCGTAACACCTGATGATGTTTCTAGACAAGTCCGGCCTATGAAAGTGTCATCCAAGCAGGTGACACCTTGCTCCTCCAGACCATCCAGGACAGCATTGTGTCTCTCGCTCCAGCCTTGGCCGAATTCTGTAATCACTCCTTCCCCACTGGATCTTTCCCATTTCTTCTTAAGCACTCCCTTGTGCACCCGCTACTAAAAAAGCCATCTGCTGACCCCTCCTGTCTGGCTAACTATAGTCCGATCTCTATCACTCTGTTCCTGGACAAACTCCTAGAGAAGTTGTCTATCTCCCAGCTAACACTCCCTACTGAATCTGTGGGTTGTCTCCATGACCATCAGCCTGGCTTCAGAGCAGCTAGAGGCATTGAAACTGCTCATCTGAACACCCGTGAAAAAGTGCTCTCTAACCAGCACTCCCTCTATCCTCACTCTCCATGACCTTTCCTCTGCTTTTGACATGGTCAACCACGCCATCCTGATTAACTGATTCCACAAGACCCTGGGCATCACACATCAGGCCCTGGCATAGCTGACCTCCTTCCTCTCGAACCGACTCTCCCAGGTCCAGCTTGGGTCCTTTCTCGCCACTACCTCTCTCTCCACATGTGGTGTTCCCCAGGGCTCTATCCTCTCACCCTGGTTCTTCAATGTATACCTGGCCCCTTTGACCCTCCTGATCTCTACCTTCTTCTCTAACTTTCCGTGTTATGCAGATGACACACAGCTCTCTTTCAGGCTACGCTCGGCCTCCTCCCCCGCTTCACTCATTCCTGACTGTCTATCCGCTATTCAAGCATGGTGCACCTCCAACGATCTCTGCCTTAATGCCAGTGAGACAGAGATCCTCCTCATTGGGACCCCTGCTCCAGATTTTCTTCTCTCACTCTGGCCGCCCTCCTTAGGCCATCCTCTGCCTGTGATGCAAAAAACTTTGGGATCATCTTCGACTCCACTCTCTTCTTCTCTCCCCACATCATGGACCTTGTCAAGAAGGCTCACTTCCAGCTGCACCTTCTCAGAGGTATTCTCCCTTTCCTCACCTTCTCCCAGAAGCTCACTGTCTCCAGAGCTTTGGTTCACTCTAGGCTGGACTAGTGCAATAGCCTTTTTCTCAATCTGCCTAACTCTACTCTTCACCCTATGCAACTTATCCAGAACAGGATGGCAAGACTTATTATTGGCCTCAAGCCCAGGGACTCCATCTCTCCGGCCCTGAAATCCCTCCATTGGCTCCCTGTGGCTGCAAGGATCAAGCTCAAGACCCACTGCATCGTCACAAAGGCTTTTTGAGCTGTGTCCCTCATTATTTTCAACTCTCTCTGTTTAAATAACTTCCTGCTAGAGTCCCTGCGCTCATCTACCTCTAATTCTCTGCAGGTCAGTCGCTTCTCCAAGCAGAGAGTGGGGGGAAGATCTCTCACCTCTGAAGGAGCCTCCCTGTGGAATGGCCTCCCTGCCTCTCTCCTTCTTGAGCCAGATCTCCTTAAGTTCCAGAAGCTCCTCAAGACCCTCCATTTCTCCTCTTCTTTCTCTCTCCCTCTCCCCTGCTAACCTACCCCTGCTTCTCCAATTTACTGACTGGCTGCTTGGTGCCCCCTGAGTCTTATAGGGCACCACACCCCTCCACCCTGGACCAGTCCTCCTGCACTTGCCGTCTGGCCTACCTTGCACTGCCACATGGCTTACCTTGCACTTCCTGGCTGGGATTGCACCCTGTTGTCACAGCTTCCCTTGCGTGCAACTCAGTCCGCTGCCCTGGTTGCACTACCCCCACACCCTCTCCCCTGCACTTCACGTTGCGCACTTGTATGATCTGAATGTCACATGGCCTAGTAAGATCATTTGTCTTGTCTTCCTTCGGTTCCCCTTCCTTGCCTTGTTGCACCTTTAAACACTTGTGTATAGGCGTATAATAAATAACAAATCAATCAATCAATCAATCAATGTTTGGTCCGATGGACGGTTGGGAATTTACATCAAGGGTTTTGAATGTTATCCTTCCTTTCATTATAGCTTGATGAGGATACTGGGGTTAAGCAAGAAAATATTTATCCTAGAGATATGCTCCATCGAGCTACTGGTAAAGTGCTTTTGGGTCTAGACTGAGTATTTTAATATGCATTCATCTAAGCACTAGTCAAGTTGAATTTGTTATCCAAGGTGAAATGTACTGCATATATGTGCCCACTTCATGTAATGCAATGTTTAGTAATTTACATAAAAATGATTGAATTTGAATAGAAATCGATTAAAACGATAGCCCCATTAAATTTGCTAGGATATTTTTTACTGGTAATCAGGTCTTATAACCATAACTCCCACCCCAGAAGCAAATTATTTTCAGCCGGAGGCCAAGTTTGATGGATTGTGTACCACCATCGATGGAATACTAATTACTTTGCACTTGAGTACTTTATGTATATTTATACATTGGGGGTCATTATGAGGTTGGCGGACCGACACGGCTGCCGCCGGAGTCATTAATTTTCCGGCACTCTGGAATGGGCAATTATTGGGGCATTACAGCCCGGGCTGACCCAATAATTGCCCATTCCCTGGCACTGAAAGATATTACCCCCCATTCCCATTTGAACACATTGGACTCAATGAGAATGGGGAGGACGGATGCACCGGCATCATTCGTGAATGGTGCCGGTGCATCCGTCAAGGTCTGCGAGTGAGTTCCGTTCCGCCCGCCAGGTCAGACCTTCTTTTTTCTTTTTTAAGTAAGATACCAACATTTTACCAGCTTTGTTGGATTCACAGTGAAGTTGGATTTCAGTAGTGAGTTAGCGGCTCTATCAGTGCAGGTTTTATTGAATTCAATGCGTTTAGCCATAAGAGCTTTCATAGTGGCAGGATCCAGGTGAGCGTAGTAGGATTGTTCAAGTTTTTTAATTGAGTCTAGGAAGTTGTTATGGATGAGTTCAGATTGTTGTTTTTTGATGGCAACAAATTGTATTATAAAACCATGGAGGGTGACTTTAAAAGCGTCCCACTTGTTTTAAAAGGAGATATGTTCTAGGCGATTGTTTTTTCAATGAATATTTTGTCTTTAAGTAGAAACTGATTGAATTTCCACCTGGGAGAAAGTTTAATAGGCATCCAATCAAGGGTGGTGGATACAGGTGCATGGTCAGAGATGGTAATGGGTCCAATATCTGAGTTTAAAATAGTGGGAGTTAGTGAGGAGTTATCAAAAATATAGTCTAACCTAGAAAAGGATTGATGCAGAGGGAATAAAATGTATAGTCTTTGGTATCCGGGTGGCAGAATTGCAAGGAATCAATTAGATTTCGATTTTGTAAAATTTTAGAAAACTATTTTGGGATTTGGAGTTAACAAAATTAGAGGAGGATTTTCGATCAAGGGCAATGTCAAGAATCTGGTTCATATCTCTGCAAAAAATGAGTTTATCAAGGTTCTTTTGGGAGAGTTTAGTGATACTATTAGACCAGAAAAGCGGGTTAGGAGCATACACATTAATAATAGTAAGAGATAAGTTGTTGATGTTTGCATCAACAATGATCCATCAGCCTTCAGGGTCTTTATCTTCATCAATGAAAGAAAAATTCAAATGTTTATTTACTAAAATAGAAACTCCACCCTTCTTATCAAGTGCATTCGAATAAAGCGTATGACCAATCCACGGGGCTCTAATCTTAAGGTTTTTTATATCTGAATTTAAGTGGGTTTCTTGGAGGCATATGATGTCAAGTTTTTGTGTGACAAGTTGGGATAATACTTTAATACGTTTTATAGAATGACCCAAACCCTTAACATTACATGTTATGAATTTAATAGACATTTGTATGTATAAGAAGGATAATGGCAAAAGTAGGGTAAAGAGTATGGTAAAGCAACACATTCATGATTTTGCAATTCATAAAGAATTATGTATTTTAAGGCATGAATGGAATAAAAAGTACCAAAAGCAACATTAACATTGAAGTACAAGGAATAACACAAAACGAGGGGGAGACGATAATAGGGGTTAGAACAAGTAAGAATGAAAAAGTTGGATAAGTAAGGATATATGAGGGCAAGTAATGACAAATGGGTAAAGGTGAAATTGGCTAGAAAGAAGATGCATAAGAGTATCAGTATCATGGGGGGAACCAGAGTACAAAGACGGAATAAGCATAGACCAGAAGAGGCAAAGAGCAAGAAGAGAGATCAACAGCAAAAGTTGAATAAGCATGAACGTATTGAGAAACAGTAATGATTAAGAAGTAATTAGGATAAAAGATTAAGTAGAGAATAACTTGCATTTTGGTAGAAGCGACAGTGAAGTATAAGAATCACATTTTTAGACAATCAAGTTTGCAAAGTAGCAAGAGAAGGATCAATTGATTTAATGGGAGATCTTGATTTGTCCATAGGAAGAGTTGAAGTGGCTGAAGCATCGAGTGGTATAGAGGAGGTTGACCTGCTGCATTTCGGAGTGTATTTGATATGCTGATTCTTGGGAATCCTGAAAATCAGCGAATGAAGAGGAGGATCTGATTTGGGAGTGTTGACCACAGAGTTCAGGGAAGTAGTATCCAGCAGTCATTTGCAAGGCTTGAAGAAAGTTGTGAAGGTCTTTTGGGTAATTCTTTAGTGGGGCCGTCTGGGATGGTAATTATCATCCAAGCAGGGTCTAACAGACCATACCTGATGTTAAGTGCTTTCAAGAGAGGTCTCATGTCCAGAAATCTTTTCCTTTTGGCCTGTGTGATTCTGGAGGAGTCTGGGAAGATAAAAATTCTGTTACTCTGGAAGAGGATGGGGGGATTTTCCTGGCAGCCAGTAGGACTCGACGTGCTTGCTGATGTCTTAGGAAGCACGCAATGAAGGATCTAGCTAGGAGTTGTTGTTGGAGAACAGCGGTCTGATTCTGTGGGCATGTTGCAGTTCCAATGGGGGAGATAAGGTAATCTCTAGAGTTGATGGGATCCAGTTGGTAAGAAAACTGATGGGGTCACCTCCTTCAATTTTTTCGGGGCTTCCGTTCTAATTCAGTGATTTCATTTTCCAATTGTGCAAGTCTTCCTTGCATGTTCTGGAGACCTTCCACTCTGTCCACCAAAGGCCGATTCTTTTCTCCGTCTACTCGAGTGTAACGCTCACCTGACTCCCACGGAGGCGCTGGCCTGGTTCGTGCTGCTGTGACCTCTTCTAAGGTGATGCGCAGGGTTCGAAGACGGACTGGACCGGGCCCCCAAATCTGGCTTGTCTGGCTCGCAGAAGTATCCTTCTGTAGGCGAAAATAGGGGATTAACTGTCTGCGGGGTAATGCAATCAGCCTCCCATTTTCCCCTCTCACCCTCCTCGAAACCCTTCTGTGATTCCTCGTAGCGTCTCACCTTAGGGTCTGGAAGGACGAGCTCTCCATCCTGCTTCTGATGCAGGGGCGCGTTGGTATCCAGTTACTTCACTGGATTTTCGGATTGGTGAGAACCAAACTTGCTTGGCTTCCAGGTAAGTTTTTTGATAAGAGGTTCCCCTTGTGTCCATGCATTGATGTACTAATGCTAGTGTCTTTTTCCCCATAGGGGCCAGAGTACGGAATGCCGGGGAACAGGCACCGACCCGAGATGAGAGGTGAAATCCTTGTAGAAATCAGGTAAGTCTTTAATGAGCGTTTTTTTGGTAATGTCTTTTCATTCGCTAATTAATGCTGTTGTCTCTTTTTCCCCTTAGGGGCCGGGGTCCGGAAATGCCAGGATGCGGCGCGGACCCGAAATGAAGAGGGAATTAATCAACAGGTAAGTCTTAACATGGAGATTTAGCTTTCCTTATTCCCTTCTCTCTCTCACCTTTTGTTCTGGTCTTTTTCTCCCTAGGCGCTGGGGTGTGACTGCGAATCCGGATGATCGCTGCTGAACATGGAGGCGCCCTGTTAAGGTGAGTGGAGTGCGGCGCTGCAGCGATCGACGCGATGAGCTTTTAAATAAAAGTCTTCCTTTTCAGGATTGTCGGCGAGATGTCTCCGGGATGCGGATTTAGCAGGTAAGGACTTTTCCTTCTTCTGTTCTCTTCTTCTCTTCCTTTACAGGTGATCCAGGATGCTGGCAGGCATGGCAGAAGTCAGGGTGCAGGAGCAGACACGGTGAGCGTCCAGCTCCTAGATGCAGAACAACGCGAAGCACGTGTGGCTGTTCGGGTGGGGTTTCAATAGCCTTGAAAGAAGTTCCAGGTATGTATCCTTCCTCCAATCAGGTATGTATCCTTCCCCGACCACGCCCGGATGGTAAATTAGTCCCACAGGTAAAGTAGTTCCTTTCAGGCCTCAAGGAGGCCGGGATCCTGCAGCATGGTCTGCATTAGGTAAGTGCACCCAAGCACTTCCATAATGAGCCTGGCGCCTATGGCGCCAGGACTGATGTCTTTTATGAGCCTGGCGCCATAGGTGCCAGGACACTGTCCAAAGGGCCCCTATATGGGGTTGCTGGGTCCTTCCTTGGGGACTGGATGTCCGCTTTCGGGGACGCAGGGCTTGAACCGGCTCCCCGGGAGCAGGCATCATGACATCGAGTCTGCCAGAAAATGACTTAATTTCACATTTAAATTCTTTAATCTCTTCCCGTATGGAGAAGCAACGGGAATCTAACGAGGAAATGGAGGATCGAATATTACCAAGTTCATGTAGGATTTTCTCCATACATGCGTTGAATGGCGTACTGTCAGACGAAGCCAACATTTTGGTGAGATCAGCCATTGTAATTAATTAAGTTGAGATGATATGATGAAGACTGAAGAAAGTATGACTCAATTGCTGGTTAGAATAGAAAGCACAGGCAAGACTTGGTTTGAAGGTGCTAAGGATATGGGTAAAAAGGGTCTCACAATACTTATGGCAAAGTTTAAATTCACCAGAATATTATAAAATCAAAGGCAGGTTGTCTTTAGAGTATTGTCGCAGTTGACTTTCAGGTAGATTGGTAGCAGTACCAAAGATTTATGTACCAAAGATATTTGTTTGTTTAATTACAGGAAGTGAGCGCTGTGATTTCAATGTATAAATTGTTCTACTTGTGCCCACATATATTTCTCACTAAATAGGGCTTCCGGTGTCTGTGAGAATAAAATATAAATAAACCAAGTAGTACCAAGTCACTCTTAAAAGTCACTGGGAATGAGCACAACAAGAGTTACGAGTTGTTATGAATCACTGCTCATCTGTGTTTTAAGGAAATTTAAAATTAAATTGAATTATTGCAGAAATCCCATTGGTATTCTTTGACAAGTAAAAAAATATATATATATACATTTAATTGGGCCAAACCTCAAAAGTGTTCCGGGAAGTAGACTTCGCTTTAAACTTGCTGCCCGTATGAGTAATAATGGAGCGAATCCTCTGAGATATGTAAAAGACTTACTAACTTTCTGGTGGTACGGTACGGAAGTGTTTCCAAGAGCAGGCGGAATATCCACACAGATATGCCTGTCAGCTGACAGGCCCCCCCCCCCAGCCAAGCAGTTTCCCAAACAATTCAGACGCGGTGCGAGCGCATTTATGTTGAAAGTATGAGTTACGTTGTTTCATTACTTCAAATAAAAGTATTTAGGAAGCAAAGTATCCTGTTCAGCATGTTAATGCCTCTTCTGCCCCTCGAGCTCTCGAACTGTGCGCTATGCGGCCATCCCCGCTGCCGCTTGGCCACGGCCCCCCACAAATGCGGTTTTAAAGCACTTTCATTGACTATGGATTGGCCTGCCAGCCACCTATTCAGAACCCCTTTGAATTTCCATGCACTGAAATAGTGTCATGTATTGGTGAAATGTGTTTGCTTTTTATTGCACGTGTTTGACAGGTCTTTGCTTTTTATTGCACGTGTTTGACAGGTCTTGTCTGAAATAAATATATATTGGTTGACTCCATAGCTTTCATCTCAGAGGGATTAGGGAGCCCCTCCCAATACCCACTTCAGCTGGAGAACTATAATTTGAAGGCCACTTCTGCCTTTTACTATCCCCCAAGCTTGCAGATATAACCACTCTCTGAACCAGAAAAAACACTGAAACGTGTTACCATGAGGCATTAACTTAATCCTCGACACAGTTCGCAATTCCGACATGCACTGCAGAAAAGCTTTAAAGCGGCACCGAACACTCCACAAAACAACTCGATTGGCAAATACATGTTTACCTTGCACTTGTTTCTGAATGAGCATCCAACTGGATGCGTCCCTTCTTCTGTTCTTCAAATAAATGCAAATACCCTGCACCTGCTTGTAGCAAATCAAACCAATCACAACATAGCTCGGGGTAGAGAATCCGAGAGCACCTGATTAATCAACGACTGCAGCAGTTTTTGTGGCAGGATTAATTTCCGGCCTTTCACAAACAGTCTCTATGCGGTTTATCACCATTGAAGAGGTTCTTCAGCTTTTTGGGAACACCTTGTATGCGCAGTAGCGCACCTATCGTGACCACGTTGGGTTTCACCTATAAATGCGATGTGACCATTTGCCATGTTGCGATACCAGCCATGATCTCGGGCTCAGCTAGGAAAAAATCAATGCTCGCAAGTACTTTCTCTTACTGTAAATTGTACCATGATTTTCATGACGTTTTGCTGAATTATCTCCCTTTAGTACATGGAGGTCATTATAGACCTCCTTTCAGCCAATCGGAGTACTTGAAAAAGCAGTCAATAACTGCTGACATTGACTGCATGCCAAACATTCTCTAGTCAGAAGGGGACAGAAATCAGCAAAAGGCTTTTCTCTGCATCGAGGAAACACTAATGCAAGATTTATTTCACTGCACCAATGGGGTGGCATGCCACGCGCAGGCTAAAACCTAGAGCAAGGCTTTCACTTGGTGGAGAGAAACCATGCACTTTTACATTACACATAATACATGCTAAAACACTTCAAGTTCAACCAATTTTATGATTACAATTCTTATCTCCTGAAAAAATCCTGTTATTTTAATATTACTAAATAAAACCATATTTAATATAATATTTTGTGAGTGCATACTTTACTCACTATTAAACGAACGGTTTTACTTCACCACAACTCCAAAATCTACATTACTATTACCACTTTGTACTAGTAGCCGTATAGACATTAGTAGTGTTCATTATCGCTTGGGATAATTACCCTTCTCCACTGTAGAGGAGAGTCATTATTACACGATAATGACCCTTCTGGGGACCCTTCACACAGTCCATGACGTTATAGGGTGATACTGGCACAGCGTTTTGTAAATGAAAGCATCCCTTCCAAGTACGTAGTTACTTCTGTAAAAGTGGGTGCCAGCCCACATTGCACCTTGAAACAGTCATAATAAAAATGGGGGAGGGCGGCGGCGGCGGGGGGTTGTTGCATTTTGCATCTGCACGTGGCAATCTGGTTTTACGTTATCCATTAGGAGCAGTCTTGTCCAGGGCTGCTACAGGTACACGTGGTGTGCTAGCTTAAACACCCTCTGTATTTTACATTTGAAGAGACACGCGTTCAGAGTGCCATAATGACATCGGGTGCTTTGCACAGCACATAATGAGCACTTGAAAGGACGAGTGAGCGTGCAACCTGTCAGAAGTAATCCTGTACTGCACCATAAGGTTACAAAAGTGAGACACTGCATAGGAGAACAGAACAGCGATGGACTGGAAAATACCACTGTGTCTGATGGCGGAACAGAGGAGCTAGAACGGCTACAAAATGTTGCACACATGGGCTGCCATGAGGAAGGATGTGGCAGGGGAACCAGTCTGGAAGCAGCTTTAGGGGCTGGTTGATGCTGAGTGAGTAGTTACACAATTATTGTAATCCGTTTTTGGCCTGCTTTATGTACTCTATTGGAGTGGTGTGAGTGTTTTTTTAATCGTTTTTGGTGAGCACTGTGTGCTAATCTGGTGGGTTTGACCAGTATTTTTGTGGCCTTTGACCCTGTTTTTTCTGTGCTGGCCTGCATCCAGGGGGTGCAGTCCGTGGGTTGTAGTCCTTTGTGTCTGGCCTTTTCCCAGTCCCACCCTCCCCTCTTGCAATTGGTTGGAAAAGTCAGGTGTGTTTGTGCTTTGGCTCCAGCAGCCATTTTCCACTTGCTTTGTGGACTGCCATGAGGGAGGATGTGGCAGGGGAACCAGTTGGCATATGGAACGGAAGGAGTGGATAGAACGGAAATGACGAACGAATAGATTGAACAAATGAAAAGGATGAGTAGTTTTAATGAATGGAACCGATGGAATTGAATTGAGTGGATGGAACGGATGCAGCGGATGAAACGGTCACAGTAGACTGAACCGATGACGTGGTTTAAACAAATGGAGTGGTGAAACAGATGGAATAGATGGAACAGGTTTAGTGGCTGGAACAGGTGGAGTGGATGGAACGGATGGAGTGGATGGAACGGATGGAGTGGATGGAACGGATCGAATGGATGGAGTGGATGGAACGGCTGAAACGGACTGAGTGGGTGGAATACACAGAGCTGATCGAATGAATAGGAAGGATGAAACAGATTGAACACATTAAATGGATGGGAAGGATGAAATGAGTCTACGGAATGTATGGAGTAAGCTATGTGGACGATGGGTTGAGTGGATGGAATGAAGGAAAGATTAATTAGATCAAATGGATAAAACAGATGAAATGGATGAACAGATGTAGTAGAACGAACGGACGGGATAAACAAAACGAATAGAATAGATGGTACAGATGGAATGCCCAATCCTAAACGCCTTACTGATAACCAAATGGATGCAACAGACCAAATGGACGATCCGACGAAGTTGAATGAACAGACAGAGTAAATAAAACGGATAGTATAGATGGTACAGATGGAGTGCTCAATCTCAAGCGCATAACTGATAACCACCATATTACACCACCACGCTTACTCTGTCCTATACACCAACACTCAACTAGAACACAGCGATACTATGACACATGCGGTATAGCTTTTCTCATACTAACACCCGCCACATACTCCCCATCATCCTAACTAAACATCAGCTGAGCATACCGCTAGCTTAAGCGTCTCCTCAGGCCTAACGCAGCCACAAATCAGCCTGGGCGTCATCCCTTCAGAATGAACACATATGCCTGACCTCCCAACCGCTGCACCTACCGCTAAGAAGCAGCTATCGAGTGACTGCCACACCGGCTGCACACATATCCGGTGCACACACGCGCCTTATGACTCTTTCTCTCTCTACTGACTTCCCGAGGGCGTTCAACCTACCTGCGCTTTGAAATCATACCAATGATGCATAAGGCGCCATATAAATGCCAAGTAACATAACATAGCATAACATGCAATGATAGGGTCGGTGAAGAAGTATGGGACACCTGAAGGAGAAAGCTGCAGCAAATAAGTGATCACCAGCAGGGCAGCGGTCAACAGAGGCGTAACCAGGATTGCCCAACAAGTGGGGCCTAAAGCTAATGTAGTGGGGTCCACTGCAGTGACATTAGAACCTGTAAATGTCCACACAGCACTGCAGATTGGGTCAACTGGAAATAACATCAAATAGTGCACACGGAAGCCTTCAACTGTTTAGTGCATAAAGAAAGCCATGTGAAGGAACACTCTTTTTTTTGTTTCAAACCATGGGGGAGGAGGGGCAATGCTTGCAAGGTCAGCAGAGGTTAGGGCAAGTGTGGGTTGTGGAACGTATGGTGGGGTATGCTTGTAATGTGAGGAGAGGCGGACGTGGCGGGGCAGGGGTAACTAATGGGCAGGGGTGGTAAATGGTGGTGCAGCACAGGGGTAGTGTGTGTGGCAGAGTCCTAGTGGAGTGGGGACCCACCCTGAAAGGAAGAAAATGGGTAGGGTATTTGGGGCTAGATAAAAGGGCAGAAGTGGAGGCAGAGGCATTCATTTTTGGGAGGGGGCGAGCAGTTGCATATGTCGACCATTTGGGGTCGATCAACATGCACCTGCTCATAGGGAATAATAGTGGGCGATTAGTTGGAGGGGCGAGCAGTTGTGGGTAAACACTAACATTCGGTGGGTAAACAAAACTTTCCTTGTCTAAAAATATACACAACCAAATATTGAGACTGAGACAATGAGACTGATAGAGTCAAGCTGATATTTTGCGACTGGCAGTGAGATGGTAAGAGATTAAGGTACTGAGACTGAGAGACGGACACTGCAATTGAGACACTGAGACATGAAGAGAGAGATTGAGAAATAGAGACGGAGTTACTGCGGCTCTGAGATTGAGACATCTATAGATTCAGACTATAACTGAGAGACCAAGAGACAGAGACACGGGTACTGAGACTAGGCGATTTAAGACTCGGAGTCTGAGAATGAGAGGTTTAGGAGGAGAGAATGAGGTTGAGACTGAGAGACCGCAGCTCACACTGTGAGGCTAAGGGCCCGATTCATGGGAAAGTGTGCAGAGATCTCGCAAAGGCCACACGCCAAGAAAGCCTATATGCGAGTCTGTGCACAGACATCTTTCTGAGCGCTCCGAATTTTCATAGAAATGTTCACGCAAAGTCCCTGTATACACAATTTGTGGCTGGAACGCCCCTGACGCGCCCCCGCTTAAAGCAAAAAGACCCAGATACAGCTAGCCTTGCGTGCTCCTCAGGAGCTAACACATGCACCCTTGAAACAGTGCACGGGGTCCCCCGCAACCAGGTCTACCCCTCAGGGACACTGCGCAGGGTCCCTCCTAACTATTACCGACACCCCAACAGCATGCACCCAAATTTCCATAACTCGGGTAAAATTCCTGAAAAGCTGCGTGCGAACCCCCGTAAACCGTTCATGCACACAGCTACACTGCGTACGCGCACAAGTAAGTTCCGAACCCCTAATTCCAACAGCGATCTCACCGCACAGAGGTGATTCCTATGCACAAGTGTCTGTGTGCCTGCCTTCGGGTAGCGGATAGATTGAGGGCTTTGTGTGGGCCTTTCCCTGACAAGAGCTCACGCAGTCAGATCCATGAATACGCTTTGTTCCGCGCATTTGTGGGTACGCGTTGGACTGCCTGCAGCCCATTCCTCGTAACGCCCACATTTTCCCATGTTCTTCCCCATTTTGCGTGTTCCACCCCCTACTCTGGCCTCTGCGGAGCTCATACCCATTCTCTGTGAGATGTCTCACGAAGGGCGATCGACTGCAAGCAGAGACATGCTGAGCCTGTGCAAAGTCCTCGCAAAGTACAAAAAAGTCCAGCGCAATCAACCGACAAATGGGATTTTGCATGCAGTTTGCCGCACAAAGTCTGTATTTATCGCACAGAAAATTCCATGAATTGGGCCCATGAAAATGTCTGGCAGGTGTGGGCGGTTTTCACTTTGCTGCTGCCATTGAGTCTGCACAGAGAGGGACACAAGCTCAGAAGGGCATGTCCTCTCATCCCTGTTCCTTGGACACCCTACTTTGTGGGGCAACAAGGGGGTACTTCGTAGGTGAGTGCTTCCCCTGCGGTCTAGGAGCATCCAGGTGTGCACAGCCTTCCTTTGTTTACTCATTCGTGCATGCCCTGATTCATGCGGGAAGAGAAAAGCAAGGGGAACAGCATGCACACACTGCAGCTTCCAGGGAACAGAGACAATTCCTACATCCTAACTCCTGATAAGACACATTTAGTGAAACAACCCCTCACTGCTTTATAAGGCAGGATACACAAAATAACTAGAAGTACTCAGCCAATACATGCCACAGCATTGCCAGCAGACATGCCAACCAAAAAGTCTCCTTCTTAATACCCTTGTTGTTCTCAAATTCTCTGCAGCATTGCATTTGCCGCAGGGTAGCGCTAACAAGCCACCACATATGCCAAACCCAAAAATGGGCAGTGGCTCAAAATCCAATCGGTAGAAAGAGCAATTAAATACATCTTAAACATAGTCATACTTCATACATTTACATGCACCACATTTTATTTTACAAGGACTAGCCCATTGCTCTTTTGATTTAAATGGGACTATTGTATGTTTTGTCATTTCCTACAGAATATTTGATTTCCAATTTTTGAAGGCATTTCTCAAATTAATAGTATTCCTCAACCCGTACAGCAGTGCCAAAAGAACATGTTGCTTGCTTTAACAAGTCATTGAATACATACAACCTTACATTCCTGATGAACAGCCTGGACGTCCAATTGCTACGGGCTGGGGGCTCCATTTCTAAGCTCATGTTGTCCTTTTTTCTGACCCTTTTATTCATTTTACAGTGAAAACATGAAACCCTGACTGTGGGCCTTTTTAGGAGATTCCATTTGGTTTGCTAATGTAAGTTGAAAGACCTGCTCAAATATGCACGTACGCACACACGCGCGCGCCCACCCGCGCACAAAGTTCTATAATATTTTTTATTTCTTGATTCAATTGTCATGCAATTTTTAAAAGTTTGCTTTCATTTGTTCCAACTTAAAACCAGTAAGTTCTTGGCGTCCTGTGCATTCATTTTATCTTCCTTTTGCTCCTTACTTCTAGAGCTCCAACTTCGGAAAGAGCTGTGCTACTGCTATAACGTAGGACGATTTTTCACCTCCCATTAAATGGAGCCACCAATCCTCTTCATTCTATAATAATTAGGCTCCATGAATGTACAATTGACCTTCAATATCTTGCTATAACGTTTCACGCAGGTTTATGCAGGTAAACCTCTCAGCCGGCGGGTCATCCAGATCAACAAGTTGTAGGTTGTCAGGAACAAAAATACTTTTGTCAAAAACGTGACCCAGTTGCCACCATGAAGTCCCCATTATTCAACTCAACTAACCACTGCTCCTTGCACTGTGCAGAAATGATGGAGTTCTGACTTCCATCGGTGCCACATGATCACTTTCTATCTAAAGTCCCTGTTGCAGCATCTCCTGTGTTCCTGGCCTTCCTTTCATGTTTCATTTCCTGCTGCAGGTTGACCTTGCAGCTATATATATCATTAGAGTACGCAGCATTTCCTGGTTTTCTTTGTTGTGAATGTCCTCGTGTAAGCATGTAATCTGGGATGACTGCCCTGGTGGGAGGAAAGTTCAGAGGTCATTTCTTGTAAAAAGGTGACTTCTACATTTAAGATCAGGCAGGCCTAAAACATGGACCATGGTGGACCTGGGCGGCCATGTCCCCACCCCTACAGAGACCTACTTCATACATTGGCTCAGACTGCTAAACAACGATGGAATGGAATCTGTGCAATGAATTTCCAGCGCCTTTGATTAACTCAGTGCTTCTATCGACCACGTTTTCACCTTTGTAGTGAATCGCTTTAAAAGGTAGGGGGGCGTGTCTGGACGTGCGCTTCTTGCTGATTGCTGTGACCAGGTAGTAAGGCTGTAGCTCAGTGATGAGGCCTAACAAACACACGACATATCTATGGTTGATTGGCTGTGCATGAGAGGGGGTGGGGTGGGGGTGGTACTTGGACTAGCACCCATTGGTGACGAGAGCAAGACTGATTTGCATAGATTGGCATATGGTTGGTCACCTACTGCAATGGCACAGATGGGCTGCAAAATGATGGAAATGTGAAAAATGTGCTGCCATCAGTCCCTTCCTGCTGAAACAAAACACTGGCCCACAAAATCCATCCGTTTGCTCCCGGCGGTTGCAAATAAATTGAGCTTTTACTTTGTGCATCAGCTGGATACAAGCCTCTAAGTGCGGGACTGGGATTCAAACCCCTGACCCTCTGCATTGTATTGCTTTCAAGACAAATGCGCTGCCCCTGAGCTATCCTCCCTGCCCAAAGATACGACAAACTTAATTCCATTCGCCTGGACATACATTCCCGCTTCAGACGACCACAGAGCTCAGACTGTACCATCTTATTTTACTTTGATTTGTAATGCGCCAAAATGCATAACAAATCACTTCCCAGTTCCATTTCAAAATGATGTTAGTCAAAAGTCCAGGGCTAGATGAAGGGAAATAGTTATTCTCCGAATTCAGACTAAAAGGAAATAGAACTTGCAACCCCCAGTCTCTCCTATTGACTTGGCCGAACGCGTGTGACACTCTTCCTCCCCCAGTGAGGGAAGCAACGAATCTGGGTTTTTGTAATGCATAAGAAAGGAGATATAGCAGATCTGGGGAACTATAGGCTTTTGTCAATGTTGAACATCACAGGGAAGATATTTGCCTCTTGCACATAATGCAGGGCTGGGTGGCACAGTCTGGCATCCTGGATAGATTCCTGACAGGATTTAGACCTGGGTATTCCACGGTCGGCAACTTGAGGACGATGAATATGTTGACTGAGAGAGCACATGTAAAAGATAGCCCTGGTCTATATGCCCTCTTCATTGACTTCAGCGCTGCATATGACTCTGTTATCAGAGTAAGATGATAGCATCAATTGTAATCTCTGGGTTGTCCGGATTACATTCTTCATTTAGTAAAACTGCTGCATAGGAATAACGTGGCTGTCATGGCCACAGGCCCCAGAACACAAAAACCACACCATCTAGTGATGGGGGCAATGGGTCACTTGACTCACTTATGTCCCTTTGTGACCCATAAACACAGGGGCCCTGGCTGGACTCAGTCCTGGCACCTTTGGCGCCAAGGTCGTATAGAGATGTGAGCAGGAACACTTTATTTCAGTGCAGGAGTGCTTTTATTTTACAAGAACGTTCCAGGAGCTGAAATCCTTTATTCCAGAGAACATCTTCATGTGCTGGCTCATCGGGTGTGGCAGGGTGTGGCAGGCAGACTGAACCTGGTGGGCATGGCTTCAGAAGCTAAGCTATATAAGCTGCTCCCTTCTTAAGGCCGGTGCTTTGCGTTACTGTGCACTCGCGTGCAACGTGACGCTCACCGCTGCTTGGACCAGTTTACTTACCTTTGAAACCAGGCGTTCTCCTGCATACTCACCTCCAGGAAACAGGGGCTTCATCGCTTCATCTGCAGACTCATCTCCTGACATCCAGTGATCTTGATCCCGACGCCGCAGCACCACACTCCGCATCCACGAACTCCGACCCTGTGAAGAAGAAGAAAGACGAGGTTCGAACATCCGTGCTAGAGCCGCGCCACATTTGAACCCCACCCCTTAGTTAACAATTTACCAGCTACTGTACCGCTGCAGCTTCGTTCCTCATTCCCTCCAGCTGCCGCCTCAAGCTCCGCAGCTTCTGCTGGGCAGTCAACATCACCTGCAAGGGAAGAAAGCAAAAGAGCAAACATCAAAAGTGGAACGGACAGCAATACAAGACAAAGAACTTTACAATACAACAAAAACAGATGAGGAAAGACAAAGGCAAACATGAACACTTAACTGAAGTATAGTGGCTTATTCACAGGAGGACTGGATTACCACGTGCAAGAGACCAGTGAAGGAACTCGGTCCAGATCATACAAGCGCCCCTACCAGAAGCAGCAGGACGGAGTGCTCGCCAAAACTAATCAACATGTGAGTTTTCCAGGCACAGCGCATCCCATGGGTACCACGGTTTGGGAGGAGGAGTCTGGAAGGGGATCAGGCGCACAAGCTGGCATACTCACGCCCCCTATTCTCCACGCAGGAGCAGTTCCGAGCAGCATCACCTATTACCACCAGTCACCACATAAGCGCAGAGGACGAGGTCGGACCCGAGCAACGTCAGCCCCGGGAGGGCTGCAACCGTGCCCCATCACCTCCGCAGAGACCAGGTGAGCGTAACAGTGGCACAGGTGAGATTGGATGGTGAGAGGACCTCGAACACCCCCATTGGTCTATGAAGGAGTGAAGCAGGGCTGTGTCATTGCCCCCTTGTTTTTCAGTCTTTATCTGGCAGACCTGCCTTATGCACTGGGCAGGGTAAGGGGTTGCCCCCCGAGAGTAGATAGCAACTCCTGTTCTGTACTAGCTTACGCTGACGATTTGGTTGTCCTTGAACACACCTTTTTGGGACTGAAAAGAGTGGCAGAGGAACTATGGAAATACGCACAAATCAATGAATTGTCCAAAAACCCAGGTCATTTTCTTTGGCAGAAAAGGTATAGCGAGACCGGCCCTAGTATTAATGGAGAACAAATTGTTTATACCAACCAATATAAATATTTGTGAATTATAAATGAGCCACAACAGGGCTATCTTGAATGTATTAGAGAGTGTACAAGAAGGACTAAACAGTTATCTGCTTTGATTTCCCATCATGTAAGGAAAACTGGAGGTTTTTCATTGGTGGGTGCGAGAATGCTGTATTGCAAATGCGTCATTCCTGCAGTGATTTATGGATTGGACGGCCTAACCATAAGCAATTGGGTATGGTTGGAAAAAACTGAAAGTTCTTATTGTAGAAAATGATTGGGCCTTCCGCCTTGTGTTCCCATGGAAATCATCCGATTAGAACTGGGGTTGATTTCACTAAGATCTCTGGTGACTAAAATGAACATTACTTTTTATAAAGGCTAAAACCTCACACAGCGGGCAACTTTTCTATTCTATCTGTAAAGAGATGGAAGCAAGGGATAGAGTGGCCTATGTGATGAAAATTAGCTAAGTGTTTGATAATATGGGTTGTCAACCTGAAGGTAGTGAGAGCTATCACAACATTAAAACCTGCTTCACAGGAAAGCTAGAAATGTGGGATTGGGGCTGTCATTTTGACTACTTTTTTAGCATAAAATCATATGGGTTTGTGACCACTATGAATTACACATTTAAGAAGCAACGTGCCTACCTTACCTTGTGCCCCTCTAAGGAATGGCAAAGCTGCATACTGCGGTTGCGGTTGAATCATTTGCCAGTTTTGGTTACTCTTGGACCTGTGTTGAAGTTGCCGCTTCTGGAAAGAGTCTGTGGAATAGGCAGAAATAGGGAACAAGTTGAGTCAGCAAAGCACGTTTTGACTGAATGCCCAAAGTTGAGGCCAGTATACATTAGATATTTGAGTTCCCAAGTGCATAATCCAGACACCATTAAGGATCCCGACTTTTGGATATGCTGTTTTAACACCTCACCTAAATCTTTGCACATGGCACTTTATGGAATTTGGTTGGAAGTTTCTTTGAAATTATCTAATGAAGGACCTACTTTGAGTCGTTAAATGGCTGAAAGAGATGGTACTGTTTTTGAGCTGATGCACTGTGGGTATGTTTTAAGATGTTTTAGAAGGTTTTAAGATGAACTATGATCTGTACTTGCCATTTTTACTGGTGTTGTGATGTCTAGGTTTATATATGTAATACGGTATGTGTTGTACATGTATTTGATGTCATAGTAATGCAGATTTAAGCTTCAATCCCATAATTTTTATAATTATAATTTATTATTTATAACGCGCTTAATACCCAGATTTTTCTAGGCGTGGACCCAGGGATCGAACCTGTGTTGCTCCGCGTCGCTTTGCTTCCAAGGCAAGTACGTTGCCCTTAGCTACCCAACCTAGAAACACAAAAAACACTATATCTTCCACTGAAAACAAGCTCCCATTACTGGACTTTCCTAAAGAAAAAAGCTCTGGTAGTTTAATCACTCATTAGTGTCTAGATTAGACTATTTAAACTGCTTATGCACAGGGCTTGCTATAAAAGATTTGCACCAACTTCAGCTACCCCAAAAATAGGGCAGCAAGAATGACCTTTGAATTCAAAGTGAAACAGTACATTACTCAGGCACTAAAATATTTGCAATGGCTTCAAGAAAATCAGAGATTTCGTTTAAGGTTCTCAACATCATGCATAGAGCAGAACGGGGAAAGGGCTCAAAGTACTGTGATGAACTGACTTTTTACTCCGTTGAAGCACTTTGGCCTAAGAGTTTCTGATAAACCAGAGGAGCACTTCAGTTTAAGGGGTGCTGAGATCCTGAGAAGCACTTGAGTCCAAGAAGCACTGGGAATCCCAGCAGGCACCTGAGCCTGTGAGGTGCTGAGAATGCAGGGGAGCTCAATTCAAACCTTACACAATTATGACTATAAACAACTATAAACATTCAATTAAAGGAAGGAGAAAAAATAAGAAGGAAAGAATAGAAAATAGAAAACACATTAAAAATGCACAACAGCATAAATGTTAAAATCTCATCACCACGTCCCTAAAATCTTGTTCCAAAGTGCAAGTGCATTCATAATTAAAATTCCTTCATTAATAAAAAATAAAGTCAATTCTATATAAAAATTGCAATAACGAGTTCAACAAAGCAATGGAATGACCACTATAAATGCCTTCCCAGAGAGATTCCCTTGGCTCGTAGGAGAGGTCACTTGTAAATCTACCAAAACACTAAATTCTTAAATCCGGAAGTACTTCACAATCAAAGACCAAATGTTTTAAATTTATTTGTTTAGAGCAGAATCTACATAGAGGAATCACAGTTTTCTCATGGATCCCAAAGGCACGTATTCTCTCTGGTAACAAGGAGATTTAATCTAAATCTCATGAAACAAGATCTAAGACTAGGTGAGTGAAAACACACGAGATAAGGAGTCTACTGACCTAGTTTTTTTGTGTGGGTTTACGATATCTAAACAGGACTTGTATTTATTTGTATCTATACAGGTCTCACACCAATCCGGTTGCCACCGCCTCTTTTTTTGGAGGGTTACATTTTCCATAGCTTTATCAAAGGTGAGCTCTCTGGTATCCAATATTTCTTGGCACATGGTCATATAGGGATTATAATCTTCTGGATTATTATGATTAAACTCCCCATACAACGAATAAGGGGGAGGTTCAATACATTTTCTAGACAGAAAAAGGTGTTTCCATGCAAGTCTCATGTTCAGTGAGGAAATACCAAGTTCATAATTAATCACTGCCATTGGTGTTACTTTTGGTAGAGAAAAGCACGTTTCCATATAAAACCTTCTAGAGGGGTTAGGTCCAGATCAAACAACGAATTGTACATTTTCAAGTCTACATATTAAAGATGGAATTACTTTTTCCTCATAAAATGTTATTGCTGGAAGCATAAATCTGTTATGGAAATGTAACAGTAAATGTGTTGCCTTGTTTTTAAGATCACTCATTAAAGATGTTTTATTACGTTGTGCAAAAATCTGAAAGCCAAGATATTTTAATTTGTGCACCATTTCCAGTTTTTCGCCCAACAACCACGAATTCTGTCTAATACTTTTCTTTCCAGAACTAAAATGAATCACCTTAGCTTTCTTCACATTTATAACTAGATAATTTGCGACTGTATATTTTTCAAAGTTAGTCAGTAGTCTCTGCAGGCCTATTTGGGTGCATTCCAATAAAGTAATGTCATCCGCCTAAGACAGCCACTATAATTTAGTGTCAGAAATTTAAGATGAAATAAAAGCAGCCTGGATAAGGTAATTCCCATGTCAGACAAATATAAATTAAATAAAGAAGGGACCAAGATGAGCCCTTGGTGTAGACCTCTTTGCATGGTAATTTCACTAGTCACATGTCCTAGAAGATTCAGTCTAATTGTAAGATTTGTGTCTGAGTGCAAATAAATTAATATATTTAAGAGGTTACTTGGGATTCCCCATGATTTTAATTTAAACCATAGAAGATTCCTATTTACTTTATCAAAAGCTAGCAATAGATCTATCTTTGCCACAAAGAAACTAGGAAGCACTTTCTGCCATTTTATTCTTTGTATATTATCCCAGACCAGTCAAGAATGGTTAGTACCAACACTTGCATAAAACCCTTTTTGATTCTTTTGTAAGATGTCCCTAGAAGAGGCCCATTATAATTATTTTATAATTATTATTTTTCTTTTTAAGTTGATTTACATTGTTTTAGTAATAAAGATGCGAAGACCTTGGAATCCGCATCTAATAAAGCAATAGGCCAGTAATTCATGGGGTCGATTTTGTTCCATTTCTTAAAGATGGGCACAACATGAGAAGACTTCCATGTAGTAGAGGTTTGTTTTTCTTTTATAATTGAACCAAAAATTAAGTTTAAAATACTTGCCCACATAATGGGACTGTTCTTGAAAAGCCTATTGCACGGGCCACAAGGGCCCGGTGGTGGGAATTAACCACTATTCTTTATGATATACACTATATCATCTTCATTGAAATTCAGGGACCAAGCTTTGTCCGTTGTCACTAATGGGAATACACTTTGTGGTGCTGCATATAAAACAGTATATTATGCGACCCAAACAGATTCTAGAACTGGGTTCTCCTGTAAAACTAGTTGCGACATGCCCAGGGAGTTTGCCATTTTCCAATAGTTACAGTCGGATTTTTCAGTTATACATTTCAACCTTTTTTCCCCTTTGTATTGGAGTTGATTATTACACACCATTTTCACCTGAATTTTAGTATTGTTGCAGATTAATATGGATAGCGTCCATTTTCTCGTCCTTCTGCATACAACACTTGATAACTACTTTAATGAGTGATGTTAACTCTTTCTTAAGTTTTTGAATCTCCAAATAAAAATATGGGGATGTTGTGCCTGCTTGATTGTGGGGGAGGATTTGCTTGCCAGGTATTGCATATACAACTGGGAAAGTTCAAGGGTGTACAGGTTTCAGTTTCTTCCCCCAGGGGATTGAATCCAATTGCAAAATGGCCCTTCTATTGAACCTGCTAATTATGTGGCGATGTCATATAAGTCTGTTTTTCCCCGTGGAAACGTCAAATGTCGGTATGCCTCCCTTTCTGGGGATCTTCCAGCAGCCGTTGAATAGGGCGCATAACATATGATGGTCACTGGGATCACCATCCTGGAATGAAAAATAGCAGCACATTTTCCATAGGCCCTCGGATACAACAATATAATCAATATGAGATTGTACAATATGAATTAGCCTATGCTGTCTACAAGTGCATCAGCCTACACCCATGTAAAAACTAGCTTACTCTGTTTGAATTGCAATTAGCTTACTTCAAATCAATCTGATTCAGCCTACCCTGCACAGCCTCTAATCACTTTCCGGATAATTATGAACTAAATCCTTGCATTTCCAATTTTAGCGTGCCCTGGATTATATCCTACAGCACCAACACCAAAAAATGCACAGATTAAGGAGCCTCTTGTTATCCTTCATCACAGTAATAGTTACTGCTGGTATACTGACAACGTTCCCAGACCCCCAAGACCATAACATCCCCTATGGTACAACGGCCCATTCTCCTACCCTTATGAATGGCATGCGTCACTTTCAACCATCAACTAAATCTACCATGGCCTCCCTGCTGCAGCCTATGTATGACTCCCAGCCTTGTAACACCAATGAGAGAAACGAAAGACTCTGCTCAAGACTAGCTAAATTATATGAACCATTAGCAAGAACCATTGTGATCTCCAATAAGCGATCTAACCTACGTTCTGAAACCTCCAATAAAAATGTCACCATAGTTCTTGACATGCCTATGCGTCTTTTAAACACTATACTCCCAAGACCCAAAGCATAGAAGTCTCACCCGCATCAGTTTCTGCTGTCAATTCTAACCTCAGGACCGCTCTAATAAATGCCAGATCTTTGGTCGAACACACAATTGAGATATCTGACATCATCCAGTAAGAACACCTTGACTTCCTAGTGATCACAGAATCTTGGCTACATGCTGCTGCTGGACCAGCCCTCTCTCTGGCTATACCTAATGGCTACACTCTTTTAAGATCTGACGGAACTGAAACTCGAGCAGGAGGCACTGCCCTCATTACGAAAGATAATCTACCAATCAGCATTGTGCCCCACCATGACATTAAATCTGTGAGAATCTCACAGCCAACCTTAATATAAACAATGCCCAGTCTCACACTTTCCATCTGATTTATAGACCTCAAGGCCTTATCGGTACCTTTGAGGAGGATATCTCCAATACCCTATCTAATAACCTAAAAAACTCATCTCAAGTCCTACTACTAGGAGAGACCTGAATGTAGGCTTTGCTGACCCTAAAGACTTACATGCATCCAATGTGGCCAATACCTTAATGGAACTAGGCTTCATCCAGGAAGTGCTCCACCCCAACCATAATAAAGGAAGAACACTCAGCTGGGTAGCAGACTACAACTGCAATGCCTCAATTTCATCCATATCCCCTCAGATTTGTACAGACCACCACCTTATAACCTTCTCATTAGCAACTGAAAAACCTATTTCTATACCCATATCGCTAGCTCCACCTATTCCCACAAGGAACAAAAAGAACATTACCTACAACAACTTACTCCCTCTTATTCACCCTTCACTCAACGAGCTCTCTGAAAACATGGGGCCTGACGTGTTGGTTAAGGAATATAATCAAGTTATGTCCACCTCACTAGATGTAATGGCACCACTTAAAATGAGACAAAGCAAACCTAAAGCACATCTCAATTCCTGGTACACACCACACCTGAAAACATTACAAACAGAAAAAAGACAATGTGAGGTATCCTGGAAATTACTACCATCCAGGGAAAACAAGACTAACCTCAGTAATATTTCAGCTCTCTACAAAAGGGAAATACTCCTAGCTAAACGTGAAATCTATAACGTCAGAATATCACAGGCTAAATCAAGTATTAAGGAGCTATTTGTCATCCTGAAAGAGCCAGAAGCCCCTATCCAGTGCCAGACAACTGTATGTATATGCTCTAACATACAGCAAGCACTGGCCAATAAAGTCAAGACCTTACAAACACAAATTGCTTAGAAAAAAGCATCACTAACCAGTACTACTCCACCTATACCCCTGCACCACCCAATATCAGCATGGACCCACTCCGCTTTAAGTTCTCTAAAGTCACTATAATCGAAACTGAAGAAGTCATGTTATCGCTGAAACCTTCTAATTGTCAGGGTGACCAATGTCCAGCACAACTTATAAAAGATGCCGCCAGAGACTTGGCCCCACTCATCACAAAAATCAGTAATGCCTCATTCTCATCAGGCACTATCCCATCTAATCTCAAGGAATCGTGGGTACTCCCGTTATTGAAAAAACAGACCCTAGACCCTTTGATTCCTACCAATTACCACCCGATTACCACAGTCCCTTTTCTTCTAAAGATTTTAGACAAAATGGCCTACTCACAAATTCAAAAATATCTGGAATCTAACCTTCTGCTAGGTGCACGGCAATCCGGTTTTCGGCCTCAGCATGGGACCGAAACAGCTCTAATAGATCTGAAAGCCCAGATTGACAAACTCAGAGATAAAGGGAAATGAGCCCTTCTTCTGCTCTTGGACTTATCGGCCGCATTCGACCTCGTGGACCACGAGGTCTGATGTAGCCATTTGGACTCTGCAGCCCACTTCTCAGCAGAAGCTATACCGTGGATACAATCCTTTCTAAGCAATCGGACTATCAGAGTCTTTTCACCTACTGCAGCCGCAGACCCTATCCCCATCAATTGCGGAGTGACTCAAGGAACTTGCGTCTCACCTACCCTATATAATATTTTCACGAAGCCCCTTTTCGAAGGTCTGGATCATCTTGGTATCACATACACCAACTATGCAGATCCTCGTACCACTTACTGGGGATTATGACAAGGATTTGGCCTTGGTGAAAAGGGTATATCTCATCATCCAGGCATGTATGGCCACCCATGGATAAAGCCTGAATGATGACAAGACTGAGATCATCATCCTGGGCACGACCTCAACCCTTAATAAATAGAGCCCCAATTACTCTGCTTTCAATATTGATCACAATATTATCACAGTCACCAAAGAGGTGAAAACGTTGGGTTTCTCCTTGGACTCTACCCTATCTTTCAACAAGCAGGTCAATGCCATGGCTTCGGCTACAGCATATACCTGTAAACTGATTGGAGCAGGTAAGCCCTTCTTGTCTAACAGCTGTATTACCCTTGCTAGGGTGCTCATTTTGTCAAATCTTGACTAGTGTAACGCACTGTACATAGGGGAGAACAAACAAATTACTAAGAAGATTCAACTCCTTCAAAATAATGCCCTTAGGAAAGCTTTGGGAATCTCTAGGAGAGAACATATCTCCAAGATCAGAAGAGTGAATAACTGGCTTTCAACATATGACAAAATCAAGTTAAAAGTTGCCTCACTTACATAAAAATATTTGAACAATGCGGCACTGTGCTACCTGACAGACAGATTCACCATGAAATCTTCTACAAGAACCACCAGACTATCTAATACCAATTGCCTCTTAGTCGCTAGATTTAAGCTATCTAGAGTAGGGGGGAGTAGCTTCCTGGTCAAGGCAGCCCAATTATGGAACTCTTTACCTACCCCACTGAGGACAGATCAATCTTACCTAAACTTCTGTCAGAGTATTAAGATTGCTCAAAGAGTCTGACATCTAGGCCTACCCGCACACCTGCATATCTACGACCAACCTGCGCTGGCTCTCCTGTAAAATTACTGTTCAGCTACCAGCCTTATTTGGACTGTCCTCTATATCTGCTGTGTCTGTCCTCTTTTAGGACTATGTCACTTCGTTGTTTCCATTTGATTTCTATCTGCATGCCTACTTTTCCTTGCTCTGTATATTTCATATGTATTATATTATCCATATATTGTATTGCATTATCATGATGTGTAACCAGCTGCAAATTATCTTATGCTATGCGCCCTGATACCTTCGGGTCTGGTGCGCAATACAAATAATAAAACAAACAAGCAAATAATACATTATCATTATGTCAAGTGTTCACTCCTACCCAATCACTCTCTATGTTGCTGTTTAACCGGAAAAGATTCCAGTCATTAAAATAAATCATCCATTGTTTGTCTCTTGTGCGTTGTTTCATCTGGTAACTCCTATCTAATCCCTTCCGGGATCCTTGAGGATTGAGCTTCCATAAACAATCTGAGTTAAAATCCCTGGCAATCATATTAAAATAATTTGCTAATTATTGTATCTTTCTGTAGTATGTCATCAGTAAGTCACCAGGAGTCACATATACGTTACCAGTTCATGTTTATTCTGTCATGGTGAACATATGCATCTGCATCTGCATCCTCCTCCTTCCTCTGCCATTGCCCCACTGTATAAGACTTCCATTCTAGAATGGAAGTCTCATAACATTCAATCACATATCATTAGCAGAATACAACAAATCTGCCCCCTTTAGATTAAGTTGTTATTTTAAACAACAGCAGAAAATAAACCATAACTAAACCTACTCTAAAATGGGATTCTCTACCTAGTCTAGGATCTAACGGAACACATCCTAGCATACACAAACTGGCCCTCACACTAAACAACCGAACAATTAAAACAAAATATAAACAACATAAATAAATGATTACCTAATAACCAATGTCTTGGATGACCTCTACTTCTTCTGGCTAGATCCTGCTCCTCAAGAATGTCCCAAAGTCAATTTCTTCTAAGGAAAAGAAAGTCTTAATATTTGAGTTATTGAAAAGTTCCAAAGAAACAAAAGTTCACTCAAACACAAATGCAATGGTAACAGTTCCTAGTTTGTTTGATGAAAAGATTCAATTTCCAAGTTCCACAAAGAAAACAACAGCACCAATGGTATTCCTGGATAGCCTAGTCTTGAACACAATTTCTCAGGAGGTTTCTTCTTAGGGGTTGCTCTCTTTTTAGCAACTCCCTTCTGGCAATGACACTGTGAGAGCAGGATTGCTTGTCTCACAGTCTGACAAAATTATAGACCACCACAGTTCTACTGCTTCTGATGCAAATTGATATGTGTACAGTATTTTAAGCACCTTAAACAAGACTCTTCAACCTCTACAGGTTGGCAAGGCACTCTTCTGTCTTGTATGATGAGAAAGGGCAGCCTCTTTGCCTTTCCTATCTGTCTTCCAGCAACCACAAAATCTGTCTTGGCTTCCAGACTGCTTCTTTCTTTTAACTTTAACAGTCTCAGGTGCCACAGATTTAGAATTAGTTCTTTAACAAGCACCTGACTCCCTTCTGGACTTACGTTAGTTTCAACAATCTTAGAATAATGGTGTTTAGTTCTTAATGGGGCTGGTTTCACTTTAGGGAGGCTTTGCCTATTGGCTTGGGCAATGCTTGTTCTCTTCGTAACTTCAGCAACTTCTACAACTTCTAAATCAATTGTTCTGAATATTACAAAAGGCAAGTTTCTCTGTATAAACAAATTTAGGTACAAGCAATTTCATTTTAATGACAAACTTCCACTTAAAGGTATGCGTTCCCTCTTCGTATAGCGTTATACTTTAATAAGACTCGGGGAAACACGGTATTATATGTGCAACCTCCCTTTGATGTTATATAGCCTTGTAACACTATGGGTAAGTGAACTACTGCTTTTTTCAAAGTTTACCAGGAACGTTCTCCTCCTTAATAGGAGACACGGGACCGTTCAGCAACAGTTCAAGTACAACAATGGGGAAAAGAAAGGTTGTCTCTTCACATGAGCAGTTTAACTTCAGGGAAACAAGTGTAATTTCCTTGTTACTGTGACTTCCCATGGCTGCAAACAACTTTACTCACTGTTACTTACATGCAATCATCAATTTAAGCTGGTTACAGTTACCGGCAAGGTATTCCGGATGATTTGGAGTACAGAGCTTCATTCACCAGCTCCACAATCACTGCAGTTGCTGGCTGATTCTGCTTCCCCTCTTTAATTATTCTGCTACTACTGCTACAGGCACTCCTGGGACCCACACCCCTCTGCAGCATGGGTGTCTCAGATCCGGCCTTTATGATGGAGAGTCTTTCTTTCTCCAGTTTCCCTCGACTTGCCTCTGCACACGGGCCCTGGGGTGGATCCTCAACTTCAGCTCTGCATTCACAACAATTAGGCACACCTGGAAAGACTGGCAGTTCCTCCTAGTCTCTTCCAATGCAGAGACAGTCAAACATGGTTTGTGAGCACAGTACCAACTCAGAACCTGCTTGTAAAATCGACTCTTCCTCTGCTTTGGCATCTCTTCTGTGGTCACACTTCCTAGTGAACTGCCAGCCTTGTGCTCTGCTTCTTCTTCTTCTGCTACTTCCGCCAACCTTCCAGCTCCTGCTCATGCTTCTTTCTACTGTTTCCTCTCTCTGTAGCCTGTTATGCCCCTCAGGTGGGTTCATTGACTTCAGGTGCAGGAACTTAGAGCAAATTGCCTGACCTTGCCAAAAGCTATTAGGCCTGCCTGCCTGTCTTTGGCCTCTACATGCCTCTTCAGCCCTCTTCTTCTTCACAGTCCCTGAGGGACTCTGGGACATGTAGTCCAGTTCAGAGAAATTTCAGTTTTCTCACTTCTTTAAAATGTTTTAGGATGTTTTATCTTTCCTTGCTGTTATTGGAAGATGAATTATAAGGTGTAACCTTTTTAGAGACAGATGGGACAAGAAATGTTTCATATGTCCATCATTCCTTTTGGCATACCTTTGGCATTGGGTGGGGGGGGTATGGGATTGTCGGATTACAAAAGACTTGTTCTTTGGATACAACACTGTGTTGAATCACACCTTTAGAGTTTACCCTCCCTTTCTTAGTAGGAGGTTGAGATATATCAAAATGGCAATAAACCAATTCCTCCTCCTAATTTCGTGACAAGAGATTTCCTTTTCAAGGAGAAATACTGTGTCTCACCCTGGGATATCTCCCCACCACCCTGGGCCTTGTCTCCACCTTTGTTTTTTATTCTCAATACAACATCATCATAAACATCCAATCCTTCACCTCTTTGAGCTTCCCATATCAGTGGCAATGTTCAGCATACCTCTTGGCCTTCAGTGCCCAGACTGTGCATACATATTGCCTTTTTCCTGCTTACGGACAGTCTATTTCAATCAATAGCTTCCTGATATGTATCAAATTCAGCTTTCCATCTGTTCCAGGGTATAGGAGGTTTGCCAGGGTTTTGCATACATTTTGGGAGGGGGATCAAGGTGATGCATTGTTAAAGTTTGCAAAATTCTGTTGGCTTAAAGCAATAGTTACACACTTCTTCAGTCATACATCTGCATTAATGTTCTGTGGGAGCCTTTTCTTTCCTTTGTTAGTCATGTATTAAAAACATTCTGATACATGGGCAAGATTGCCGCTTAACACACATTCTTTCCTTCATGGTGAACATATGCATCTGTCCTGCATCTGCCCCTCAACTAACCCCTCAGTGTATGAGACTTCCATTCCAGAATGGTCTCATTACATTCCCTCCCACATCATCAGCAGAAGACAGCACACATTGTTCATGCCATTTTGTTAAAATACTATTAGTAATAAACATTTGGAATTATCGCATCATTGCATTACAGATTAATCAATCACAATTCACAGACTTTTCATTAATTATAATATGCAGAGACAACAGCCCTTGAAATTAATTATAAAAAATTTCAACTTTCGATTCCCAGCCTATATTAATTGCGATGAGTAAACCGTTGTGGGGTCTCCCCATTGCACTTGTGTCTTATAACCGTCTAAAGTTCCCTCGTCCCACAAAAACGTTTCCTGTAAAAGGACAAAATCAAACCTCATTAGAGTAGCACAAAGATTGAAATCCTTCAAAAGATGGGAAGGACCTCTTGAATTCCAAGCAACAGCACCAAGAATTGCGCTATCGCTAAAAACCAGATTGTTTGGCCGTTGCCTACAAATTTAATTGTTGTTAATGAACCTTCCAACCATGACCAATCATTTATTGAGGACTCCTGTGTAGGAGGGTCTTCTACAAAAAAACACCTTTTGACTTCGGGATAAACACTTTTACTCGGCTCTGCCTCTATTCCATTATGCACCCACCATTGCATCAACCACAACCCTACCCACCAGGTTAACCAAGGAGGGGCGTTGTATTTAAGTTCTCAAAACCATTTTGTGAACAGCCACCGAGAGTACCCATTCCATCTTCCTCACAAGATCTGAAAAGCGGCTCCTTCCTGCTAAATGCGTAGAGAATAGCATATCTGCATAGCGAACAGTATTACGCTGAATATGAATCCAAACAGATTTTAAAAAATGAAGAACAAAACGGTACCTTAAAAAATAAAGCATGCTTTAAAATATTTGTTTATATAATTGTATTGTTTTCTTTAGCCAATCATCTACATTTCAAACCTGCAAGCCCCACATGATTAAAGAACTGAACAAACAGTGGCTCAATGTAAGAAAGTACTCTGCATGCATAGAGCCAATGCTATTCAAAGTGGTCGCCCTTGCAAAGATAAGGTCACAATGTGCAAAATGGAAATTGCGATTTACAGTTGCCATTGCGACTCAAATGGCCCTATTGCAAACCCTTGCGAGCCACATTTAACAGGCAGAATCACATTTTGCGTTCTTCCCCCTGGGTTGGGACTCACAAGGGAGTGTGTCAATATGCGACTGATCATGTGACCACAAAGCACTGCAAAGTTACTGGCTGCTCAGGAATAGCATTCCTTTTTTTTTTTAAATAAAAATGATTATCACCAGAAGAATATAAAATGACAGACAGATAAGCATATGGTTTAATAAACAGATTTCCTGAAATGAGTAGATTCCTTCTTCAAAGAAAGTCCTTTCATCCTTCCTTGCAAAAGTTCAAAAACCAGAACCATGCAGTCTACAGCATTTCTAGTAACAACAAAGAAACAAACCCTTTGTTTTTAGCTCGAATCATCTAATTGACACCAACAAGTCTGCCAGCCCTAATGCTAATATTATTTAAAGGTTAGCCCAATAATTTAATATCTTAAGGCAGTGAATTAGCACCTTGCTTTGCACATTTGGAGATAAATACGTTTCTGTGTTTCTCCACCGGTTGGGATTTTTCTGGAGTAGTTTAGATTCTTTGATATGGTACTGCAAGACACTTCCCCCTCGTCTCATACCCATGGAAGTAGAAAATCACAATTGGTAACATCTGAAACAAGCCCTGGGAAAAGATCCTGCAGTAATCTGCTATTCTGTAAGGGTATTCTCCAGAAATTATGCTTATTTCACCAGTCTGGCTTGATATGATTATAAATAAAATCCTAAACTGGGATATTTGTTATCAATCTTCTATTGCTCTTGAGGGAGAGTAAATCATTTCAATAGGCAGTCATCAAAGAGTTGGCCAAGATTTGTAAGACCATTACCACCCTAGAGTTCACTAATAACATAATCTCAACATTTCTCTGGGAGGTTCTTAGTTTTCCATAATGGTGTAAAGTACTACACGAATGTATTCCCATACCTCTAGCAATATGCACCCATATCTGGTAGATGCTGTTTCATGTCTTCAGTATAGCAGTTAGAGCGAATATTTACACATTGCACCATGTGGTAAAGATCCCATGAAATCCCAGATCCTAATAAGATGGAATCTCAAAAACAAGTGTTTAAAATGTCACGTGTTTGTACTCTTTCCACCATACTCGTAATGAAGCAGGATGTCTAATTCGTTTGACCCAAGCAGACACCAAGCATGGCCTGGAAGACTAGGCAAAGCCTGTGCCCTTGTCTAAGACTGAGAGTCTGCTTGGTCAGGGCAGGGACACTTTCCTTGCTATATAAAGTTAGAGCAACACTTCCACTGCTAGATGAAATTAGAGAAATTAGAGAAGGGGGTATCTATTTCTTAAAAAAGAAAGAAGCAGCATATAATGGTAACCACCTAATTAAATAACAGAATCTTGGTACTGTTACCATTTTGATGATAACGCAGTGGTCTTTGTAGATTATGCAAAAAAGGTCTGGGAGCCCCTCTACCGAGAACAAACACGGACAAGTAACCTTTTCTATGGGAAAGTTCCCACTTGGGAGGGTCTACAACCACGTTTGAGCTCACTGTACCTTTCACAGAGGAGAAATATGCATTTGCATATCAGTCTGGTCCCACGGTCTAGGGCAGTCCAGCACCGAAATGCTAGGCAATTCTCCCTGAACAAGAGCACCATAAGCGGCCTCAGACACTTGTTTCAGCCTAGTCGGGCCGCATCAGTGAGGTGGAGCTGAGCCTCTCTAAAACACAGTGAGCAAGGGGTCCACGTCTGGATTACCCTGGGTAAGTTAGGGTTAAACCCCAAGTTCCTAAAATAAAAAAAAGGTCTGGGGGCCTTGTTCTAGATTATGGGCAAGGATTTTCTTTGCTTCTGGAGGTAATAATTAATGCTAACATATCCTCAAAATCCAGACAATATAATGGATACATATGTAGCTTGTGTTTCTTACAACTGCAGGGCAGCTAATTTGCTTTTGCCGAGTTGACTATTCTCTTATGTCACTTTAACATGTAGCTGGAATGTGATCCACTCGCTTGGATTGGGAAATTAGAGCACTTTCTTCTTCTGCTGTCTATAATGCAACACCACGTGCACCTGCCTGTATCGTATGTAGTTTTTAGATACGGTACGAGTGAGATTTGGTTAGCGTGACAGACTTGAATTACAAGTTGAGCCAAGTACAAAGCATCCAACAAAGAGACTAGCCACAACCCCTGCCATGCGCCTCACTCATTAGGGAATTGTTGTGAAGGTCTTCCATGAATGTATACTCTCGCTTTTGTGATGGTGTGTTCTAAAGATATAGCGCTTGCACTTCCCAAATTAATGGCCATTGAACACAATCAAAAGTCTGCCCAGCAGTGAGAAAAAGGGTGTAAAAGGATAGATCATTTAAGGTGGCCTAGCCACCGATTGCTGAAATAGTATTAGTGTGGTTGATAATGCCCCTCCCTCCCTGGAATAAAACCATGTAGAACTTTGACCCCATTTTTGACACATCAGAGACACACATTTTTAATGGATTTTCCTTCATGTCATGTGACCTACTATTTTCCAACTGCCTGAATCTGAGAAACTGCCAGTCACTGCAGGCCACATATGGATTGGGCTCCGGATGGTCATCGACCGCAATCTAAAAAGAGTCCTAGATCATCTGAACATGCATGGTGTGACTACATCTTTTCCCACATGTCCAACAACAACACATCTCTCTAACCTCTTGTGCCTGTCGGCACCACCTCTTCAACTTCTGCAAGATCCACTCCTCTGTCACCTTTCACGCTTCTAAACTCCTAATCTCCTCCCTTATTTTCTCCCGTCTCTTCTACTGCTCCTCTCTTCTCTTTGGACTCCCTGTCTCTCACCTGACTCCCCTATAATCCATCTACCACTCCTCTATCCATACTCTGTCTTCTTGGCCCTCAAGACTCTATATCTACCTAACTCTCCCATCTCGACTGGCTCCCCTTCCTCTCACAATTGAAATTTCAATTCCTCTGGCTTGTCTACAAATCTCTCAATGACCTCGCCCCCCCCTATCTTTCCTCCCTCCTCTCATTTTACTCTGCCTCCGCTCAGCCGATCTCCACCTTCTCACTGTACCCCCAGCCCCTTGTGCCTCCTCACGCTTCCGTTCCTTCCATCTCTTGGCCCCTCTCCACTGGAACACCTACCTCTCTCTATCTGCTCCACCCCACCTACCCATCTTTCCGCTCCGCCCTGAAAGCCCTTCTTCTCCACTCCCCCCCTGACTCTCCTTCCCTACCTCTCTCCCCCCTCAAACCCCTGGTCCCCCTTCCCTTGCCCTCCCCCTTTCTCCCTCCTCCCGATGACCTCATATTGGATACTGTAACCACCATAGGGCATAGGAGATCACCTGGGGCCCCCCCTCCCCCTCCCTCCTGCCCCCTCTCTCCTCTGAGTAAATTGTTCTAAATACTGTACCACTGGTTTGTTTCATGTTGTAAATTATGCTTCCTTCATTATTGTAGCTATATAAACATAAACAACATAATGCCAGAATATCCAGATCCTGTATGGCAATCATGAATTGGATCTCAGCTGGTCACATGATCATATCATAGAAGGAAGATCATGGGGGTCATTACGAGTAAGCCGCTACAGGTAAAATGCCTGTAAAACATCCGGTACAACCGGCTCCGGCATTGTTCCTGGACCGGGTTACCCAGAGTCTGCTGGGTGGGGCAGTGAACTACCGGTGTGCCTGACCTGCCGGTAGTTCATGCCCCTACCGGCAGACTTTTCACTGAAGCACCGTTACCGTTACCAACGGTGCTGGTGCTTCAGTGATACCATGGCGTCCTATGGGGCTCCACGGGAATGGGAATTTACTGTTCTGCCGCAACCCGTAATATCCTGGAATCACTGGGATAGCGGGTGGCAGAAACGTTAAGGCGAGTTTGCCGGTGACCCACCGGTCACACCGGTGGCTACAGGAAAACTCGTAATGAACGCCCATATCTTTTAGAGCAAGCACATTGCTACTTCACCATTTGTTGCCTACTACATGCCTGAACAAAAACATAGCAGCCGAGAAGCCCACAGGCGCTGGAGGCTGCAAATGGATTGATTAATGGCTGGTCACCTGACACAAGCCCTGCCCTAAAATGCCTCACTGGGCATCCTGACTTGCATAGCCAGGCAAAGGCCTGTAGGTTAAGGATATTGGCTGTTTTTCTGTTGGCCTAGCTCAAAATACTCCACTCCTGCTCCCACACTCAATCTGCATAATATGGAGGCAAGTTCCAGAACTTAGCATTTCACTCATGTATGAACTCAGATATCATCCAACAAAGTCACTCCTTGTAACCCTTTCTTTATTCATGGAGTACTTGGCGACAATCACACACCACTCTACAGCAAGGCACCTACCTCATCCTTAGAGTGAAAGCGCAGTTGAAAACAGACACTCTTTCCTGTCCAGGAACATCTCACAAACTGAGTTAATGGAAAGGCACACTCTCACTTGTATAGTGTGACTTTGCAATCACTGTCTCTTATCACTTGCATGCCCCCTCAAACTTTTGGTGCTACGTGTCTTTTCACTCTTCATCCTCCCATGCTCTTTTTTATTTAGCTGTCACCACTTTGTCAGGAGCAGGGATGCCCAATCGGGGATAGCTTAGACAGACCCTGATCACTGACCCTCTCCGCCTCAACCATCTCACCATTCGCTCGCTGCTTGACCAATTTGTCAAGAGTAGATATGCACAATCTGGCATAGCTAAGACTTATCCCGAACCATAGACCTCCTGGTCTCAACCAGCTCTCTTTGCTCGCTCTTTAGCCTCTTTGTCAGGATCAGTAATAGTTCTTTCTAAGATAGTTGTGTCAGAACATAACAACGTCCTCTTTCTCTCCCTCCCAGCTCTCTCCTTTTTCTCTCACAGTATCTGCCCCTTAAAGTAAAGGTCAGAGTAGGCCACTGGGCTTAACAATTTTACCTGAATCTCACGCACAGGTTTTTGCCCTTAATGTAGAGTCAAATGTAAAATATCATACAATAAAGTAAAAGGCCATGTGTATGTTTGTCCGATACAGTCATGGGCCGTAGAGACTGCCTGATTCACCTGTTTTCACCACTAGAGGGACCTGCTGCCTTAGGAAATATATTAGGCCATCACTTAAGCCTGTGTAAACAGGATTTCACACTAGTTGTGTTATAAATGTAGTACATGTGTCCTGCAGCAAAATTCACCTAATGTGGAACAGGGTCATATAATACAGATAAGATGTGTAAATTAAATCAAGCTTAGTATATATCAAGAATAGGGAGGATAGCTGGGGATGAAATTGATATACTCGGGAGGAAGGTTCAAGATTCTGGGTGTGAAGTTAGAGAGATTTTTAGACTTCTGGGTTCTCGGAAACGAGGCAAGATTTTTGTTGGCTTAGTCTCTATTCACCAGCAGTGATGTGTTTTTCCTTCCAGTAAATAGTGTGGCTAATGTGGGAGCTTTGAAGTCTAGGAAGCATACATGAAGAGTGATGCAAGTGTTTGTGGTAGTCAATTCAAATCATTCAACAGAGGTGTTATCTGGTACGATATCTTCGCTCGAGGAGTAGGATACGCTGAAAACCGAGGATAGCGTTGGCAGGAGTGAGAGAGGATTTGAGGATGTACTTCTGTAGAGCATAACCTAAATCCATGTCTATTAGTATTAATGATTGTTCAACGTTACTTGGGGGACAGAGGGCGTTATATACTTGAGATGATGCATTTGGAACTTTACATTTAGATTTTCTTAATGTGAGCTTGTAGAGAGAGGTGGCACTCCAGGGGGAAGCTCGGGGATTTTACTTGCAGGACTATTTTTCTAGCAGCATACCCAGTGGTAATAGGTTTTCACCCAGAATCGAATATGGGTGGGGAATACAGAAAACATGAGGAAAAAAGCTCTGATTTTGTGGGGCTTATTTTGGGGGTGGAAGAAGCTTTCCATTATTTAAAAGCATCTGTTATAGCGTTCTTGGGTGAGATCGTCTAAGCAAAGCTGAGCCTCTCATGAAGCAATATTTAATCTGCATATTGATACATAGAGGTATTACCATTTGCTAAAGTCACTCCTAGACATCGAAGGTAAATAATGACTAGCAATGGGTGCAGTATTCGACCATGAAGTTCTCTGCATCGGTGGGGAAGAAAATAGGACCCAGTGATCCTGATTTTCATGAACTGAGGCCCTCCTGCAAGGAAAGAGACAAACCAATTTGAAGCCATTCCATTTATCACTGTCCGAGAGGGGTGAATAGGAAGAAAAATCCCTGGACCTATTGGGCCTCATTCCAACCCAGGCGGTAAGTTACCGCCTGGGTCGTACCTTTACCACCATGGCGTAAACTACGTTTACGCCATGGTGGTTGGCGGACTTACCGCCCCATTCCGAGATTGGCGGGGCGGTAAGTCCCCAATCCCCATTCCCATTTTTGCCCCATAGGGCATAATGGGAGTGGGGAAGGCGTTAATTACGCCACCGTAAATTACGGTGGCGTAATTAACAACAAGGTCCCTTAGCGCCATGGATTTTAACACCTGCTAAAAGCAGGTGTTAAATCCTCCATGGCGCTAAGGGACCTCGGAATCAGGCGGTAAGGGTCGGCGCTGTTTACGCTGCCGTAAACCCCTTACCGCCTGGGTCGGAATGAGGCCCCTTGGGCCTCATTCCAACCTAGGCGGTAAGTTACCGCCTGGGTCGTACCTTTACCACCATGGCGTAAACTACGTTTACGCCATGGTGGTTGGCGGACTTACCGCCCCATTCCGAGGTTGGCGGGGCGGTAATTCCCCAATCCCCATTTACCCTTCCCCATTCCCATTTTTGCCCCATAGGGCATAATGGGAGTGGGGAAGGCGTTAATTACACCACCGTAAATTACGGTGGCGTAATTAACAACAAGGTCCCTTAGCGCCATGGATTTTAACACCTGCTAAAAGCAGGTGTTAAATCCTCCATGGCGCTAAGGGACCTCGGAATCAAGCGGTAAGGGTCGGCGCTGTTTACGCTGCCGTAAACCCCTTACCGCCTGGGTCGGAATGAGGCCCATTGTGTTGATCACAACAGATAGTTCTGGAAGTACCAAAGGCAAGCATCACATTATGTAAAAATCACAGAGCATTATCCTGCATCTAAAAGCTGCATTACCGTCTTCATGTAAGAGATAAGAAGATTGCAAGAACCCGTAGCCTACCCATGGTGGCAGTTAGGCTAGAGTTTGGACTTCATTCCATCGATTCTACTATCTTGGGAAAGAAGCTAATGATCTCATGTAAAATAATGAATCCACCAGTAGACTCTCCCTATTGGAAATTGAATGAGATATTGACCACAAAATCTTTATTGGTGTTCAATAAGTTCTATAGTGAGTGTAGGACCTATCCATGCGAAATAGGTTCGACAGTTAAATCATTGATCTTGAATCCAGTGAAAATGAAGAAACAAATTAAACATCATGATTGGGTTAATCAACTCGGCCGCATACTTCCATTAAGAGAATATGTTAAGATTATAAGGTCAAGAAAGAACATACCCAAATATATTGAAATATTTCCAGACTGTGGGTGTTGATACATCTATTTAAGATTAGGTTAAATCAACTTTGCAACTTGGCCATGTGGGGCCCCAGGAAGGGAATAATAAAGCAAAATAGATTTTGTGGAGCATGTAAGCACACGTCTGGACTTGAGAATGGGAGATCTCTGATTTTTGAACTGTATGGATATGAAGAGGTCACGCACAGACTGCTTTGGTTGGTATGTAAGTGATCTTAGAATAATAAACACAGAAAATCTGTGCGGTCATCTGTGGGATGGATCTTAAATTAAATTATCATTTGCCCTAATACGTTTTATCAAAGGATGTTGTACTTTTTTAGGGGAGCAGTGCATGTTTGAAAGGTAGTTTATATCATAGTTGTCATGAGCTTAGATGATCTTGGATGTTAGTTTTTTAAGTAATGGAGTTCTGAAGAGTGATATAAATAGTGATTGGTCATGAATCAGGAATTTTATGGATGAGAATTATTAAGGGAATGTGACTTTGTCTTATATTGTATTGTATTGCATTTTTTTTGTATTATATTGCATCACATAATAGAGATTTTGATAAACCAAAATAAAATAAAACGAGAAAGATAGAAATGCAAGTGGTGAGTTTAAGGCTGACTGTGTCCTCGCTAGAACTTCTTGTAAAGGGCTAGAGGTGGGTGTCTAGAGACAGGCCTGAAGTTGAAGAGGTCTTTGGGAGTCTAGACAAAATTCATTGGGCAGGGAAATGATGACCAGAGCGTGTGTTGGGTATCTTGAGAAGGTCAGCAAGGGATGCCATGGTGCATTTATTCAAAAGAGAGACCGGGACGAAGATGTCCCTCACCTAAGAAGGGGGTTTACTAGAAAAGCAAATTAGCAAAAAGCCAATCAACCTCAGAGACTTGATAGTGATCAGGGTGGTAAATCCTGAAGTGTAAAGACATAGGTCCTCATTACGAGTTTGGAGGTAGCCATGCCGTTTTTAGCGGCATGGCTACCCCCAAACTCGGGTCCGGGTCTGGGTCCCGCAAAAGGGGACTTACCGGCCCTTTCTGACCTTGGGGGCCCGGTAATTCCCTTTCGCGGGACCAGGACCCGGTACATCCCCATTCCCATTTGAGCCCCCAGAGGGCTCAATGGGAATGGGGAAGATGCTAACAATGGGCCCGTTAATGACGGACCCTTGTTAGCATCCTGGACTGCTAGCGGGTCCTGCTCTGCACATCTGGTCTGGCCAGGCATACAGAGCGGGACCCGCTGCAGAACTCGTAATGTGGTGGCCCAAAATGAACGGTGCCAGTCCCTTACCGGCACAGTTCATTCTGTGGCCGCCACAGTTGTAATGAGGCCCATAGTTTTGTTGACATTTTGGAGGTGTCCATTAAAGGCTGGATTAGCCCCTGGTCGCCAGCAGGTCAATTGGAAGCATTGAGATGTCAATAGCTAGTTTGAGAGCAGTTGAGAGATTAAATGAGGGGTAAGCCAGTGAGAGTTACCCATACGCCAATTCTAGAAGATTTGTCAAGTGCAGCTGCTAAAACCTTCAAACCATTGATTTTATTCTTGTGGATTAAAGACGTATTCCTTTTGGATGAAAATAGCAAATGTTCCAGGAGAAAAGTGGGAGAACCAAGTTCCGGTAATGGAAAGAAGATCCATCTATGGTTGTCTTCCCAAATCAGGCAAGTCCATAAATCAATCACAGTCCTTCATATACCACCTTACAACCACATTACCGATCTGATGACATCCCCACAAGGAGAAAGGACACACACACTCCAAGTGGAGGCTCTATTCAAGATATACATTCAGGCACAGAACCCACCTAAAGCAGGCAGGCAGGAAGGACAAAGGTTGTATTGAGCAGAAAGGGTGCCACTTAATGGTGCCACTACTTTTTAGAACCATTTTCACAGTACCAGGACCCTTCATTTTGTAGTTAAAACACACCTTTTCATCTTAATTTATAGGCCTCTTTGAAGTAAGTTACTTCTAGTAGGATCATTCCAAGCAGGGGAGCTGTACGAAAATGTGTAAGCATCACACTGTGTCACCATGACATACGCGCATCCTGCTCACAAGGAAGAGTCCACACTCCTCGTGAGAATGGGGAGAAGTGCGGATGGGATACAATCTCGAAAAACAAGGTTGCCAGTTGCAGGGAACATCATCAGGACTTAGCCAAACAACAGTGCCAGGCAGTTATAGCAACGTACATGAGGAGGGACCCCCGTAGGAGAAGATAGGAGCAATAGTTATCCTTTGCTAGGGGACGCATCAGGTCTGAGAGATATAACAGTGCTAGGATTCGTGCCAAAGGGTCAGCATCTTAATAAGTGGTATATGAGGAGATAAGGTGTTCATGCTGTTGACAAGTATAATGGGGAGTGTTACTGCTGAGCACAACCAAGAAGATGGGTTTTGGTTACCAGAGAGCCCCATGCCCATTGGCCTTTGGCCTTTGGATTGAGGCCTGCTCTAGGCCAACTTGGGAGCTTGGGTTTCCTCAGGAGTAGCTTTTATCTCTGCTGTCAAGGGGCAACCAAGGGTTGGGGGCAACATAGGAGATCTGTTCTTCTCAATGGTTATCCAAGGTATTTAAATATAATTTCTCTCAGGGATGAAAACGTCTTTTGTGTGATGAGTATCGTTTTAATGCCCATGCGATGATAACGTGGAAGTCATTGAGAGCTCAGGACGTGGCCCATCTCCTGCTGTTGTGTTACTGCTGTCGTTTGCAGGCTGCCTTTCATGGCTTCCCTCGCAGCTGGTCTTGAGGGTTAGGTATGTGGTGATCACTCGCTTGCCTGATGGGGATGTAAACACCAGTGGGCCAGGTCAAAAACACCTTAGCTACAGTTGGGACAACTGCAGATCTGTCTTTAGAGAAAGTAAAACGCGTCCTTGCAGAGTGCACATGCCCATTCTAGGCGCAATCATCTATTGAGGAGGTCCTTGTCACATACCATCAAGGCCTTCATTCAGACTGGAGCGGCAGAAACTTAGATGCTGAACTGGTGACATATAGGTTGAAAAAAAGAGAGGCAGACACTGATTTCCAGCTGAGTTTCTTCTTTCTAATGAGAGCCCAAGACAGTAATAGGGTAATGAAGGACTACCGCCCAACGTAATTTGTGTTACCGCAACTCGGTCTGGCGCAATTTGCGCCGGATCCCAAGTTGCGGGGGATGGTAAAATGCCATTCCACAAATTTTAACTCCAGCGGTAATATTGCCTAAAATGTCTGAAAGGGGCGGTAAGTGGACATTTTTAGCTCCAGCAAAGAGCTGGAGGTAAAACTCCAATTTAACGCCCAATTCGTAATTGGGCCAACCCTTAAATTTGGCAGTAATGGCATTACCGCCGCATTTAAGGGCTGAAGCCCAACTCTTCATTAGGCCCACAGTGTTCTGCGCTGTCGGTGAAGTAGCATTAAGCGCCATATAAAAGTAGAAAAATTAATACATGAATTCTTAAGCAACTTCCATAGTTATATACATTAAACATATCCAGAATATTCGGTGCTGCTTCTACGACAGGGCATTCGAAGGCTGCTGTCTAAGGCCCCAACCATGAGGCAGTTACCAGAATGTGGCGGTAAATTGCTTTTTCAAATTGAAGCCTATCCCAATGATAAGGGAGCTCGGATGCAAACCCCCACTTTACCTGATGAGACAAACAAGCTTGCGTTAGCCACGGAAATGCTGCACGTCCTTGTACAATCAAGCATTTCGTATTTATGGAATATCATCCAGGTTCGCTAGGGAATTCATGCGTTCGCTTGAAAAACAATATCACAGGTTCCAAAAATATAACTGCAATATGTCCTTTTTAATTCAGAAAGTTGTTTTCATTGAATAATTCCTGTTGTCAAATGGGCCGGATGCCTAGGACACTTCTCTGCATCTTCACTGAAAGAGCCTTTGTTTCAGAAGGGAAGTCAGGTGCTTCCAGGAGGTTCTTCGGGAAGGAACAGTGAGCAGAAGACTGTCATTCATCCGGTGGCCTCCAAAGGAAACGCAGCCCCCAACCCCACCCAATATGGCCGTCGTCCAGGCCTTCTGAAAAGGTTGTTTTCTATCAGAATATGATGTTTGCACTTATGTACTGGTTTCTAGTACACTGGATTGTTTTACATCAATTCTTTCATGCTACATTGTTTTAACAGTGTTTAAATCGTCTCTTACAAGCAAGGGGCCAGCAGAGTACTTAATAAGAATAGTATGAGATGGACAAATCAATATTGCAGACATTAAGAGAGAGATTTAAAAAGGCACTGAAAGGTCAAGTGTGCTTTGACTGACTAGACTCTAATGGGAGGGGCGTTTGACAATTCATCACTATTAACACAATAGGCACGGACAGGTGAACTGCCTTGTTGAATCGCCAAATGGTGGAAAGTGTTCCCTCAGCAGATTCTAGACAACGAGAGAGCACCTAGGAAGTTAACATGTGTCTTTTTAAATAAGGTCATTACTCAGTAAAAAAAAAAGGTATGTGTGATGCAGTGTGCCTTGACTTGCACCCATCTGACATTTTGGAGCCACTGAAGTTATGTGATCTCCAAAGCAGCAGAGTTCTTGTAATGCTTTCTTAAGCACATTCTGCTGAGATAGCATAACATGTCATTTTAAGAAAAGAAGCCCATGTGTGGCAAGGAACAAGCAACAATTGACAACCGGGCCCCTGAACAGAACAGTCATTCAACAACAAAGCAGGTGATGACGTGCCCAATATCTATCCCTAGAAAAACACCCCCTAAACTCACAAATGAGAAAAAAGGGTCAAGCAGGTCACATGTAAGGCACGTGTTAGAAGGAAGCAGAGGGTCAGGGGCCCAGGGAAGGACCGTACCAAGTGACAGCCAAGAAAGGTCCAAGAATCTTCCCCAGATGGCTTCATGAGGGAGTGGATGGCAGCCTAATATCTACAAAATGGGAACATCTGACGTTTTGAGCCCAGTGTATAAATGAGACGTTTCTGCTTAATATTTTTAGGTAGTAAGAATATCTTTTTGACGCTGCGCCATCTGATGATTGTTATAGTCTGCGAGGAACACTGAAGGAACCGGTGCAAGGCAGGTGCCCATGGATGTTGGCCATGCATTCGGTGACCAGAGGATGGCATTTTCACCAAATCCGAAAACGTCAATTTTACCTGCACTCGACTTCAGAAGATGGGCTTCCATCAAGTCAATTACTGCCGAAAGGTGAGATGCAGCGATGACCCTACGTGCAGGCACTCGAGCTATAATCTGGCTATCTTCACTATGCGTAGCGTCTGATGTCAAATGAACTCATTCAAGTGGCCAGTGGCTGTGCCTACATATGAAAAATGTTTGGAGATAATGAATAACCTTGGCAGTCTTCATGTGTTATGGTTCCTGGCCCAACAGAAGAAGGTGGTAGTGACCCTCTGACTACTAAGTGCTGCTAAGAAACCAAAGCAACCATAAATGAGTCTTGTCCCAGAAGCCAAAAGGGCCAAATCAACCATAAATGAGTCTTGTACTAGAAGCCAAAAGGGCTGAGGTGATACAGAACGACGCAACGGTCGACAATGTCAAATGCAATTAAACTAAAAATATATCAGTATGCAGACACCGGCCCCACCTACAATCTCATGAAGGTAGCCACTAAATGAGACCAGCAATGATTCTGTGTCTTCTGCAACTGAATGAAATGTTCATAGTTCACATTATGTTCACTTCCGGTGACGCCACTTCCCATTGCAAATGTTAAGGAGTCCCCCCACTGTTTATTTCAGGACTTGTCCTCTTTGCCAGTGTCCCTTCGAATCTGACAGGGTCAGTTCTGCGAAAGAGAGTTACTTGCAAAATGTAGTTGGTACAATGTTGTTGGAGTCAAGAGATGTTTGGCGAGAGCTCGCTACAAAAACACAAATCTGTGCGTGACCGATCGGTTTATTTTGTTGCCAGCAGATGGTGCAGTCGTTCCATATATAAATGCCTTGCTGCCTTTTTGTATTTTACAATTACATCATTTCAGTTGTTTTCTTAATATCATCATCACCTTAAGGCATTATCCTCTCGAATTGATCTTACAATGGATGTGATCGTAACCTGAATGGGTACTGCGTACCCGTGTCTGAGTAGATTTCACATATAGAAAAGATGTTTAGCTAAGGATTGTAAGTGCACTGGAAAGATTCACCGATCAAACAGCACAAAGTGATACACGGGTTAAAGTCCCCCCTAAAGTATGCTATAAGGATATTCCAAATCACAGAGGAGTTCTGTGACCAAATAGAGGAACAAGGCCAATGGACCACGTGCAGGGTAAAGCTAAAAGAAAAAAAAAGTCAATTGGATCCCATGAGGGTGCCTTTACTCTAAAAAAATAAATAAAAATTGAGCCGGTGCGAACTGAGAGCCGAGGACAACGGTCTGAACCCTCCATCAAGAGGTTTGACTGGCCACCACTGCTCCTCGAGCCTTGCAGTTGGCACGCCCCTGAGAAGCCGGGGAGTGCCTGAAAACATCAAGCCACCTCCCCTCCCCCAGGTGGCTCGCTAGCACTTCATTTCTGACTGTTGGCACTTCCCACAATGGGGAGCGCCCAATGCTTTTAGCCCCCCTGGGCTTTGTATAATTGGAGGTGTCATCCCTGTGTCAGGTGGCCCACCTAGACGTGGCCAAGTTCCTTTTATAAGGTGATAGAATTCGGAGGTGACTTGCAATATCATTTTACGTACGTTATTTTATTCATTATATAATACATGGCCATACACTTTCGCCCCCTCTAATTCCTGCCCTATTGCTTAATATAATGTAAGAGATCTTCCAATTGCTGGTACGTATGATCAATGTAGATTCTGTTAGGAGTAAACAAAAAAAAAATTAAGTGCAGCTTCTAAGGTGTTGCAGAAAAATAGTTTCTGCAGTTTAATAAAAAGCATCTAGAACACGTTTTCATTTTGTGCTTTTTGTTACCAACTCTGATACTTCATTATCTTTTGGTTTCCTCTGAGGTTTCTCAGATACGATGAGAGAGACTGGGCTACAGCTGATCAGCCGTGCCGTGCCGTGCCGTGCAAGGTCGCAGAACTGTGGAATGTGTGTTACGCCTCAGGCAGCCCGGCCGGCTCATGGCCCCTCTTGAGAATTATCTTTTTTTTTTTTTTTGTAAAACCATGGTAACTTACAGACTTACATAAGCATATATAGTGCATTACATTTCCATTTTTGGCTGTCTGCACCCCTCTTCCCCCCAACTATCCCCACCCGGCCTACGTCGCACCCCATAATTCTACTGCCCCCTCCTTTATCCTTTATCCACTCCTCCGGCATCAGCACCCTCTTGTACAGGAATATTCTCTGAGTCTTTGATGCCCTGTGCAGAGCTGGTCAGATCCGCGATCAACTGCCTCCAAGCGTCTATCCCCCCCATTTCTTGTTCAGTGTTCTGACCCGCTGCCTCTTGCCACACCACAGTTTCTACGTTTGCCCATTTTAGCAAGTCTCTCCACCACACTTGTACTCCAGGCCTCGTTTGTGCTTTCATTCCATCACTATCCTGCGTTTCGCAAATATATATGCTAAATCCTTAAGCTTACTCACATATTTAGCTTCCTTGGGTCTTGCAAAGGCCCCTAGTAAACAAGCCTGAGGGGATCCGATATCCAGGTTGATGTCTGCTTTTGCTAATGTTTGGGCCGCCTCATCCCAGAATCTCCCAATCTCTGTGCAGGCCCAGAACATATGGATCAGATTTGCATTAATCTCTCCACACTTCGGACCGGACTGTGTTGCTTCCCGGTTGAACCTTGCTATTCTGGTCAGAGTTAGATATGCTCTGAGGGTCACATATAATTGAATCTGTTGGAGCCTTGCATTTCTAGACACCTCCTTGTGGTACGCCATAGCTTTAATACACATTGCCTCTGATATTGGTTCCTGCAACTCTGCCTCCCAATTCTGCTCTGTTTGTCCCAACTCTTTCCCGACTTTGGACATCAATAACTCATATATCTGAGAGACTTCGTGTCCACCTTCTGACACATCATAAAATGTCTCTATCGTCTCGTCTAATAGCAAGGGCACTTCAGCCTCCGGCCATCTGTGTCTAAGGGTCCTCAGCAGGCGGGAGTATGTGAGGTGTTGTCCTCGATGTACTCCAGTGTCACCTCTCAGTTCTTCACAATCCTTAGATAAACCCTCTCTCATTACATCTCTTACCGTCACCACCCCCCTAGGTTCCCAGTACCTCCTCACATTTAACTTCAGTTGTTCATCAACCCCTTCAAGCGTAACAAGGGAGATCTGCGTGCAATATGGTGTTGTGTTCCCCATCAAGTGGCAGGCCCTGCGCCAAATTACACAACCCAGTCACAGCAGCTATGGTAAGTGAGCCATATGTGGGTCGGTTATCCATATGACTTCATTTAAGCAGAACGGGGTACACATTGTTCGCAGCAGCCGTGATTCGAGTGTTTGCTCATCAGACATCCATTTAGCTACAAACTACAACTGGCTAGCCACAAAATATACTTCAAAATTTGTCAATTTTATACCCCCTTGTTCATATGGATTTTGAAGCTTCCACAGTGCCACCCTGCACTGTGAGTTATGCCATAGGAAGCTCCTGCATATACTATGCAATTTACTGAAAAACAGTTTCGGTATCGCAAACGGGACCTTTGCAAAATAATGAAGGAGTCTCGGCAGCACCACCATCTTTAGCAACGCTGTGTGTCCCATCATGGATAACGGCAGTCTAGCCCAGAAAGCCATGGAGTTTTCAATTTTGTTCACAGCTTTTACCATGTTCTGCGTGTGCTCTGGCTGAGGATCGTGATAAATGAGTACCCCCTGGTACTGGAATGTATATTTTTCGCATCTGATTGGTAACACCGGCAGCCCATCCACAGGCTACCCAGCGTATCCCCCCAAAGGGAACAGGCTCGACTTCTGTGGGTTGATCATTATGCCTGACAAAGCAGCATAGCGTTCCATCACATCAAGAATGTATTACAGATTTGTCTCGGGGTGCTGCAAGTACAGGAGCATGTCATCTGCGTACAACTCTCCGTCGTTTCCCACAATTGCTCTAACCGTCTCCCGTTTACTCTGGTTTTTATAAAGCCAGGCTAACTACCTCCCTGTCTTGTCCCCTCCTGCATGTTGTCTTTCAATATATTTCCCGTAGCTTAAGTTGCCTAACCTATCCCAGTGTCCCCTACATTCTTTCTGTAGGTGGGTCACCTCCTGAGCCTCTTCTAGGGACCTCTCTCCTCCCTGCGCTATGGCTTCCAGCCAACCTTCTGCTTTTTGTTAATCCTGTGAATTGACATCTTGTATCCCTTTTGAATTTGCTATGGCTGCCCCCTCATCACTACTTGGAAGGCCTGCCACAGTGTACCTGTAGATTTCACACTGCCAGCGTTAAACTCAAAATATTCTTTTTCCTCCCCTCTCAGATGTTCCCGGAACCCTTTGTCTTTGAGTGCGTCAACCCTAAGTCTCCACGTTGGAATCCTAGCTTGGGAGGAGGGGGGGGTCTGCCACGTGACTACTAAAGGAGCATGGTCCGAGCATGGTCCGAGAGGACCCTAGCTTCATATTCAGCCCTTGTAAACTCTCCCAGATTCTCTTCCCCCACAAACACGTAATCTAGCCTCGTGTAGAGGTTCGTAGGAGTAGTGTAGTGAGACCATACTATATCTCGCGGGTACATGGTTCTCCATACATCAGACAACTTGAATGCATGCAACAAAGTGTTTAAAGCCTTTGCTGATGGGGCTGGGTGAACGTATTTATCATCCGATCCGTCTATCGCCGGGTCCCTCGTGCAATTGAAATCCCCTGCCCATATCATCGCACAATCCGTAATCGGGCCTATCTTGGAATATAAGGATCTAAAATAGGCTGTTGTGCCATGATTTGGGGAATATGTGTTTATAGCACATATTTCCTTATTTTCCATCATTCCCCATAACATTACCATTCTGCCATCTGTGTCCAAGAAGGTCTGTAGGACCTTCAATGGGACCTTCGGTGCCACCAAGGTTACGACCCCTCTAGGATATGCCGAGTATGTTGAACCTACAGACATCCCCTCCCCACTTCTGTGGCAAGGTATCTTCTTGTCTGTCTTTAGTTAGATGAGTTTCCTGCAAGGGGGCTATGTCTATTATTTGGCATCTTAGATATTCCATCACCTGTTTTCTCTTTATATAGCTGTACAGGTCTCTCACATTCCAGTTTGCTATTTTAAGTTCCCCCATCTTCTATCGTGATTCCTGCTCTCCTATCTACCATGTCGCATTCGCTATCCCATCTCTGCGTAAGTGTAGGCCAACTCCCCTCTAATTACCCCAACACCCTTCCCTCCCACCTTTCCAAAAACCTCAACACGCTCACCAACCCCCTCCCCAACCAGTAGCCCAGCAAATTTCTGGGCAGATACGTAACTGTTATTATCTGTGCAGTTTAGTGCACATTTTGGGTGTAGGACATGCCTATGTAGTGCTATCTAGAGTGAGCACCACATTTTGGCTCCTGAATTTAACAACTTTATCTTGAGGTCTCATGATAACTCTTCACTGTGTTCACATAATAGTCATAGTTCTCGTCTGCGGTTATTCCTGACTGTTTGGTTCGGCACCTTATCCTGTTGCCAGGTTCTGCCCATCCATCCATTGTTTTGCTTCCTCAGGGGTCTCGTAAAAGATTGTGCGGCCCTCATCGATCACTTCCAATTTAGCTGAGTACAGCAGCATGTACTTCTGGTTAGCTGCTCGCAATCTCCTCTTGACCGTTATGTAGCTCATTCGTTGTTTCTGGACCTGCAGTGTATAGTTTGGATATGCCGTCATCGTGGCCGACGCTCGTTGGGTCACCCCACCTTTGCAGAAATGCTCAAGGACCTTTTCTCTGTCTCTGTAGTTCAAAATCCGGGCTGTTATCGGCCTTGGCGGGGCTCTCGGCCGTGGCCTCTGTACCAGTGACCTGTGCGCCCTTTCCACCGTGAAACTTTGACTAAGAGCTCCCGGGCCAATTTCTTGCTGCAACAGGGTTTCTACGTACTTCGTCGGGTTTGTTCTTTCTTCTCCCTCCGGGAGCACAATGATACTTACATTATTACGTCTGGCCCTGCCCTCCACATCTTCAACTCCGTCCTCAAGGTTCCACACTTGTTGGCACAGTACTCTGACTTCTTATGTGGTGTGCTTGAGATCACTTGTTTTGTCCATCACTGATTTTTCCAGAGTTCCTGTGCGTTCAGTGAGGGCCCTCACATCTTGTCTCAGCAGGTTCACATCAATACTGACTGCTTCTATTTTGGCCTCCAAAGACTCCTTTAGTGATGCTATGGGCACTAGGATCAGTTGGTTTCCATCAGCTTGACTCTGTTCCTTTGACAGTGTTGATTTTGCTTGGGGAGTACTCTCCATCGTGAACAGGGTTTTAGTGCATGCCTCCAGGGTGAGTTGTTTCCCTTTGTCCTTCTGGTTCTTGGATGTCATGTTTGTCGCCACCTTTTTTTTCCTCCCACTTTTGACCAAGTTTAAGGTAGCCCTGGCATTGCAATGTCACCTTTTTGCTAGTCTCCCAGTGCGGGTGATTAGCGTTGCGCCCACTCAACTTCCTTCAGGAGGTACCTGATGTATCTGCTAGGTGTTGCTTGTCCCATTTGATGGATTCCTCGGGGTTCCCTCCTCTGTGTTATAGTTAGCGGCCTGGCAACGCCTACTATTGAGCCCCTACCGGCCAGTGCGCACAGCGTCTGTTAGCTACACCATTATGGGCCCACTTCCGTGTGGGGCTATACTTCGCAAAACACTGCTTCGACCTGTGTTAGTTGTGTTTATTCAGAGTCACAGTTTGCCGATGGCTCTCCGTTTCGGGCCCCTTTGGCTTCCTATGTGTCACTGAGTATGCAGGATGTTCAGACAATCGTAGCTCAGGCTTTCCAGGTGTTACCCTTTATGTCATGGCCTGCCGTGTTCTTCACAGCCAAGCTCTTATGCTTTCTCGCTCCTCGCTCTTATGACGGGCCACGTTGGAGGCACAGAGACCACTGGTCTGCACAGAAGGGCAAGAAATAAAATGGGATTTCAGAAGGACGGGTGATTTTGCAGTGTCAAAACTGGACAGTGTACTGCTGTACATGAAACCATTCAGGACATGTGTACCAGAGAAGGACATTGACGGGCCCACATATAAAGGAGGTGGTTAGTGGCACCATGACTCAATGGTGCTGGGAGGAAGAGAGCACTGTATGGTGAATTACAATCAGTGGTGTTGCCTCTGAAGGATGCTCAGGCGGTGCTTCTTGCGAGGTGATGGATATAAGTGATTGATTCATAATTGCTGGGTCTGTCCTTGGTGGGCTTCCCCGTTGAATGGGAAAGATGGTATCAGAGTCCCCACACCCTGATAGTTCTCTTCTTACTGTTCATTGGAGGCTGGACATGGATCCTTGCTTCCATACCAGTAGCCGATAGTTAAGCCCTCATCACTGCCATCTTCTTCATCTTCCTCTGTGCTATTCGGATTGTCTAAGGACCTTAGGGCTACTTCAATTGTGGCAGGCTCTATATCTTCTGTATTGCTTTTCTTTTCTGTCTTGGCTGCTATAGAAGGTACAGTAGGTGTGCTAGTGGGTAGTTGGATTTCTCCCCGGAGGGGCTCCTGGTGAAGACTTCTGGTGTCCCTTTTATTGCGGGTAAAAGGGATTTCCGTAACAGTTGGATCCATTTCAACCTCATCCCCTATAGGCAGGGGATGATTTCAGTGGAGATTCTTCACATCTCTCGGGGGGGGCCGTCCTGTCTCAGTCTGAACACAGGTAACCCCATCAGCTGTCTTTCAATCAGATAGGGCTGTGAGTCCCAGTGGTCGGCCAGCTTATTTCGCCCTCTTTCCTAAATTCCTGATGAGTACCTGATCCCCTGGTTGCAAGGGGTGGAACCCGGGCTTTCTCATCATACTTGTGCTAATCTGAAGGCTCTTGACAATTGTTCTTGCAGGTCCTTCACATACTTTCGGTCACTTTCTATCCCTGTACCATCAGAAGAGACTCCAAAACTCAAATCTATGCGAAGTTGGGCATCCCTGCCAAACATAAGCAGGTATGGCGTGAATCCAGTGCTGTGATTCTTGGTGCAATTGTAGGGGTGGACAAGAGAGGATATATGTTGGCTCCATTTCAATTTTTCAGTGGTGCTCAGCGTCCCCAGCATAGTCCACAGTGTTCGGCTAAAGCCTTCGGCTTGTGCATCTCCTTGTGGATGGTAAGGAGAGGTACTAGATTTCTTTATTCCAATCAGTTGCGTAAGTTCTTTGAGCAATTTAGACTCGAAGTCTCACCATTGATCTGAGTGTAAACGAGCCGGCCAACCATAGTGCACAAAAAATGTGTCCCAAAGTACTTTTGCTTTGGTCATTGCCTTCTGATCCCTGCTGTGATATGCTTGTGCAAAGCGGGTGAAGTGATCAGTTACTACCAAGATGTTTTGGATCCCTCCATGATCAGTCTCAAGGCTGAGGAAGTCCACACAAACTAGATCCATCATTCCGGAGCTCTGTAAGTGTTGAAGATCTGCAGCAGGATGAATAAGGGTTTTTCGGGCGGTGCACCTTGCACAGGTGTGGCAATATTCCTCCACTTTGGGCCCTAAGCTAGGCCAGTAAAATCGATTCCGTATCAAATCTAATGTCCGTTCACTTCCCAGATGCCCGTGTTGGTCATGCAGAGCGCACAAGACCAGAGGCCGTAATAAGTATGGCACCACCAGTCTATGCATCAGTCGCCCTTGAATTTGACTCTCCTTGTGCAGCACTCCTCCCTTCATCATCAATGATTTCCATTCTTTGAGATATATTGGATAGTTGGGCATGTGTCGGCTTTCTGATGGGCCCCTAACACCGTTCTATTTGCTCAGCAGGACTTCCCTCAGTTCCTCATCTTGTAACTGCTTTTGCCTTAGGTATGTCATGTTCAGGTGTGGCAGTTCTGACGCCATTAGGCTGGTGATGTCACAATAGCTCGCAGGAACACCTTCCTCAGACCCTCCCAGGCAGTCGATACACTGTGCCGGTTCAACTTTTTGGCTAGTTCCCATTTGAAGGAGAGATTTCATGGCAGCCACAGAGGCTACTTCAGTCCCTGAGTTGGACTCGAGGCTATCATCAGTGTGGTGTCTTCGGAACAATTCATCAGCATCAACGTTGTTGACTCCAGGGTGCTATTCAAGCTGAAAATTGTACGTGGACAAGGCTGCTAATCATCGGTGGCTGGTGGCGTCCAACTTGGCGGACTTGAGAACGTAGGTCAGAGGATTGTTGTCCGTTCTCACGATGAAAGCAGGTCCATACAGGTAATCATGTAATTTCTCAGACACAACCCACTTTCAGGGCCAAACATTCTAGCTTATGGGCAGGCTAGTTTGCTTCATCTGGGCTCAGGTAGCGACTAGCAAACGCCACTGGTCTAACGCCTCCCTGTTGCTCTTGATAGAGTACAACCCCCAGTCCATCAAAACAGGAATCCACATGTAATAAGTAGGGTAGCTTCAGATCCACGTAGGCTAGTACTGGTGCCTCAGTAAGAGTTTTTTTTAACTGGGCAAAAGCCTGTTCACACTCTTTATTCCAGCGCAGCCCGAAATCCTCCTTAGGATTATACTGAGCGGTGGACTCAGTTCCCCGAAGCGTTGTCTTCTTCTGTGGGACGGGGTACCCTTTGGTCATATCTGTGATTGGACATGCTATTTTAGCGAACCCAGGCACAAACCTTCTGTAATAATTACAGAACCCCAAGAAGCTTCTCATCTCTCGCAAGTACTGTGGGCGAGGCCAAGTGTTAAGGGCTTCTATCTTTGTGGGCTCTACGCTCACTCCATCACAAAACACCACAGAATCAATATACTTTACACTGGTGTGGCAAAACTGGCATTTTTCCACTGAGACTTTCAGGCCTTGTTGTTGAAGGCGGTCCAAGACTTTTAGCAATCTTTGGTGATGTTCTTCTAGTGTCCTCCCAAACACACTCATCTAGGTACACTAACACCTCAAGCAAGATCATGTCTCCCATGGTTCGCTCCTTCAGACGCTGAAATGTGGCTGGTGCCCCCAATACCCCTTGTGGCATTCTGGTAAACTGGTAAAATCCTAGAGGGCAGATGAAAGCTGTCTTCTCCTTATCCGTGGGTAACATAGGAATCTGGTAATATCCACTCTGAAGATCCGGTAAAGAAAACCACTTGCTCCCCACTAGGTAGTTTAGGGCCTCATCCACTTGAGGGGTGATGTATTGGTCTGGTATGGTTCTGCTATTTAGCAGTTGATAGTCGATGCATAGTCGCACTTCTTGATTTGTTTTCGTACCACCACTATTGGGGAGGCATAGGGGCTCTGTGACTCTTGGATTATACCTGCATGCAGCAATTCTTCGAGGTGACGTCTCACGTCTTCTACATCCGCGAATGCCAGCCTTCTTGACCTTTCTCGAAATGGAGTGGTATCTCTTAGACGGATGTGGTGTTGCACTCCCTTAGCTTCACCTAAATCCAAGAAACTAGTTGAAAATGCATCCGCCCTCATGGCCAGTTGGTCTCGTAAGTGAGTTTTTTCACGTTCTGACAATGGAGAATCCCCAGAGTTAATCTTTCCCACATCCAGTGTAGGATATGAATTTCTGGTTCCAGCCGTCTGTGCCACCGAGTCAGCAATATGTGACTGCACTATAGTTCGACCTCCGAGCAGATGCACGGTTTTATCGTATATGGGTCCCTGTGGCTCGAGCCTCTCTTGTCAATGTGCTTTGTACCATCAAACCTCCCTGCAATTCTTCACCCTCCGGCGCATCCATCACCAATCTACAGTAACAGCTGTGACCTTGGAGTCGTACACGGCCGGGCTCCATGATGGTTTGACAGTATGGTATGTCAAATTGACTGTGGTTAGTTGTGCTAACTTCTCCCACGGGACCGTCGAAATGCTCCACCTTCTCCCTACTGTTCTTAAGGTATGCTTGTTTGCAGGCAAGGTGCATTGACAGAGAATGTGCGAACTGTGGTCCGGCCATCTCACTACACATCCGTGCTAAGGTACAGAACATGGTGGAGTTGGTGCCCATAACCAGGGGTACTTTGGGATATGGGTTTCTTGTGGTGCACACTAATGCCAGTGCGGTCAACGTGGTGCTTACTCTAGCCACTTCTTGGTCTAGGCAGATCTTTACGCACACATATCCCACATAGTGGCAAGTGGCGTCGCCGACTCACATCAAATGTAACCCCTCCAATGGTTCCAAAGGCAGATGTGACATATGTTTCTGATAGTAAGACTCATAGACAATAGTGACCTGGGAGCCACTGTCCAATAGTGCTGTAGTCCGCCATTCTTCAAGCTCAATGGGGATGGTTAGTGGTGGTCCATTCAAACCCTCAGGGATACCCCTGGGAGCATTTGTCTGAGTTCGTAGTCTGTTACATGACGCTGGTGCCATTTGCCGGATGTTGCAGAGATCACGGAATAACTTGAAGTGGACAGCTGTGGGACCCTCCTGAGCCTTGGCTGATGTTTGGTAGTCAGCACGTTGGAGTCCTGTGTCCGAACAGATATGCAGGGATTAGGGTCAGCAGAGCTTACTCATGTACTCGGGGTTCTAGCTGCTCCTCTGCTACAACCTCCTGGGCATTTCCCGACACAGCTCGGGTGGGAGTTGGTTTAAGAGCAGTAAATCGAGAAGCTACTCAAGCATAGTATTGTTCTTGGTCGCACAGACGAGTGGAGTGGCGATCATCTGCACAAAGATGGCAGAATCTCCAGGGTGTTAAAGGAGCAGGTGAAAATGTAACATATTCTTCGGGCACTTGAGCTTGTCTAAATACTTTGTTCTCTGTCACGTGATGAGTGGAAGAAGTCTCTCCCCCAATCTGGGGCTACACTCAGATTTTCCCTCGGTAGTAACTGTGTCTGTAATTTCTTCACTAACTGTTGCAGGTCCTCAATCTGTTTCTGCTGAGTGAGGGCATAGTCATGAGTTGTGATCTTGTGTTGGACTGGATGACTCTGAGCCTCGACATCGCCGGCTTCTTCCTTCAGAGCTCTTATTGACCTCAGTAGCTCTTCATATGGGGAGTCCAGCTTTTCTCGCAGCATCAGTTGGAGTATGGGTATGGCAGCATCTTTGGCCCCTCTAAGGATCTGTTTCAAGCGGCACTGGTTCAAATGGGACGTCTCTACTCCTCTTTGATGTGCCAAACGCAAAAGTTGCTCAATCCTCATGAGGAATTCAGATAACGTCTCTCCCGATTTCAGTGAGGTGGAATGGAACCTCATCATCGATTCTTCTCTTGGTTCGGTAGTGGCTTGAATTTCGGTAGGCAGGACTTTTCCTGTAAGAGAAATTCCACCATAACATATAACATTTGGTATCATGCCCTGGTGTGCGGGCCACACTTTTCACTTTTCCAGTGACAGATTCTAAAGGACCAGTCATGGCTAAAATTTCATCTGTGGTCATCTGTAAGGGAACCTCTCCTATGATGAAAGAGGCCTCAGGGCTAAGTCGGTCAGCCCGAATCCGCTGTATCACGTAATCTTTTGTCATCTTGACTAATGGTGACAATAGCTCGCAGGGGGAGTTTCTTTTTTTCTTCACAATACCTCGTTGGGTGATCCTTTTCCCCCTTTGTGATCTCAGCAGTGCCTCCAAAAGTGAGGGTGATTCTCACTGTAGAGTTACTTTTATTTATTTCTTCCTGTAAGAGTGAGTGAATAGCTACCTGTAGGAGACCCGAGTATGGGAGGGTACCACCTTCCTGCACGCATGTGCCAGAGTTCTGTATAGCCCAAGGCGATGAGAAGGCCACCAGGAGGGAGATGCCCAGAGAGGGCCCCGGCAGGGAGGGGTGTTTGCCCGGTTAACCAAAGCAGATAGGGTACCAAAGACCAATAAACAAACACAGACTTCTTTGTTTTGTTTGAGTGGGGGCCCGCTTTTGTTTTATATGAAGACAGTGGGTGAAATAAAACAATACATGCATTGGGTCTCTATCACACCATTAGATCCCTGACAGAGCTGCTCCCATCACATACCCTTGTATGAACGTTTCTCATGTGCTAAATAGATACCTTTTCCTGTCAACTGTCTCTCTTTTTTTTAAACACTCTTTATTGATATTTTATAATAACCCAAGAATCCATAATTCCTCCCTCTTTCCCTTCCCCCAACCCCCTGAATCCCTAGTTCTCTTCCCCCAACACATTTAATAACTTTAATAGTAACAGCAAATTCACAACCCCAACAGTCCCCCTTTGCCCTCCCCCCTTCCCTTTCCAGTGTCCAAATTAGCCCTCCAGGCATCCAGTCCCTCCATCGGTCACAGCAAGCAATCCTACGTCGTCTACGATATCCCTGAAGATTAGGTGGGTCCGTATTCAGTTCCCTGGTTCATGTCTTCCCCATTCATTCATCCTCCTCCATCCCCCAGCCCTACCTGTAAACCTTCTCTCTTTTGAATGAACACTGCTACTTTTGGCAAATACATAACATTACTGGCTACAGATATTCCCCTGGTAATGAACGTTTTCTCATGTGCTTAATAAATAACTCTTCCTGTCACTAGTCTTTCTTGTGAGGGAACAATTCCACCTTTGATAAATACATAGCATTACTGATCACAGGTATCCCCTGGAATCAAACGTTTTCTCATGTGCTAAATAAATAACTCTTCCTGTCACTAGTCTCTCGTGTGACAGAACACTTTTACCTTAGATAAATACATAACATTACTGATCACAGCAGTCCCCTGGGAGCAAACGTTTTCTCATGTGCTAAATAATAACTCTTCCTGTCACTAGGGTTTCTGGTGTTGTAGTGTCGATTTGGAAGCTAGTGGTGTCAGGGTTCCACTGTGGAATGGGGTGGCCACTATGTTCCAGAGTGACTGTTGGCACTAGAGAGTTGAGAGCTGTTGTGCGTGGGTGTGGGGTAAGCCCGGTGTTCCTCCTTTTTGTCTTGTCTCTGTGGGCCCTACCATCCTCGTGTGTACCACAGTTGTGAAGTGCTGGGCCAGGACATTAAAGCACAGTGAACGCGAGGGGGAATAATGCCCTAAAAATAACAATGTACCCCAGGATACCTACAACCACAGAGGCCACCACATAACACGTGACAAAAAACAGACAATGACCTTAGACGACATCTCCCCATGCTACACCCCTGGGAAACTAAACAAACCCTGCGTCCCAGACATGGACCACATCATGAACACAACAAAAGAACAGGCCCTTGACAACTCACCTAAAACCAACCACAACCCTACCCTGGATCACGTCCTGCTGGCTCAAGAAATCTTCCTAACATGTCATCCAAATATACAAACGTGCCGGCCGCTTTTAGCCGTTCTGGTGTCTCATACAGTCTGCCCAACATCCCGGACCAGGCCTGGGCACCGATGCGCATTGGCCCTCTCTCCTCTGGCCAACATCATGGTGCACACATTCGCTCCCCATACACGAACTGCACACTGGGACACTGCGACATCTTCTCCCGCTCTGAACCTCCGCCTCTGCACATATAAAGGGGGCACCCAATGCCCTCTGGAGCTCCGTGGCACGCAACCACACCTCCTCTAGACTCTGTTCTATTTCTCGCCACAGGGACATGCTGCCTAATAATATGAGAGCAGCATATCAATCACAGCCGAGATTCGTCGGAGCGATGGAAAACATACAATTAGAAGCAACTGAGCATGATAGTCAAGAGCATGATTAGGGTGTAATGTCATACCAAGATCAAGAGAGAAGAGCACAAATAGGATATCCTTATGAAATCCCACCGATCGAAAAAGAACATGCGGATGTGGAGCAGTATCAAGAATATGACCACTACAGCAGAGAATGTTAGGTTGGTATGATTTTGTGTTGGTTGTCTTTTGCATGTCAAATCTTCTATTCAGCATTGTCTGCATGTTGGACCTGTGTAGAGGCATTCTTTCCGTGCACATTGTTTGAAAATGATTTTCTTGGCCACATCACATACACATCTCGGTGATTGCTGGGCATTTGCCTTTGTGTGGGAACTCAAATCCACACCAGTAGCATTGTCCCTCTGGTGGGTTTCTATGGTTGTTATTCCACCACTCCTGATGAGGTGATGTGCCTGAATATTGTGTTTGCCCCTGTGTGCTCGGTCTCAGGGCAGCGAGAAACACCTTAGCAGAGAACATACTTGCTCCTCTAAAACCCCACTTTTACAGCACCTCTTTGCTCTTGTAAACACCAAACCAGCGCACCCTCGCTCTCAATAAGCCACCTCCACTGAAACAACGCATACCACTGCAAGCATCCTTGCTCTCAATAACCAACCCCTCATAATCCGAAGAACCCTAGCTCTCAATAAGCCACCTCTGCTGAAACAACGCATACAACTGCGAGCATCCCTGCTCTAAACAACCAACCTATCATAACCCGAGGAACCCTAGTCGGAGTACACCCTTGCTCGGTCTCAGGGCAGCGATAGTATCCACTTTTCTTGGATTTTCGATATTTGCCACTTAAGTGGGTGAGACTGTGTTGGTTCAGCAGAGACAGTGAAAGAAAGTGGATTTGAGATATAGACCGATGCCCATAGTGGTCAAAACAGTCAAAGGGCCCATGATTACAGCTGAGGGGGAAGATGGCGAGATAACCAGAAATGCCTTGTTGTTTTGAAGGATGTTTCAGGATGAATCGGATGAAGAGCAAAAGGGTGGAATAGAAGAAGAAGATTTGGATATTGGCAGTCCTGGGAACTCGGCAGACCCTGGAAGCTCTGAAGGACTTCTCCCAACGCTGTGCTTGCAGGGTCTGGGATCTCAGGGACCGTCCCTGAGAACCCAGTATCCAAACACCTCCTAACTCACAGCGACAACACCAAATATGCTACATACATACCATTCAGAACAAACCTTGCCCTAGCTGCACCACTCGGCAGAATACCTTTTAAGGACTAAAAAACAACAAAATCGCACCTCCACCAGTTCTGAGCTCCCCTTCGGAACATAGGCCTGCCATGCCTATTCCTACCTTTTGTTCGAAGAACAGACCCTTACTAACACTCTGCACCAACTGCGCGGCAACTCCTCCCGCTCTGGGCAGCCCCCCAGAGCCTCAGCACTGCCACCACTGAGCACTACCCTGCTCTATCAAGAGCGTCAACAATTGCCCAACTCCACCAAGGAAACCCACTAATAGTAACCCAGATCTACAAATAGAACACTACACTCATCTTACTTCACCAACCTGCGATACCACTCACCCTACACCACTCACTGCCATCTTGATTTTGCTCTGACAACTTGGCAATTTGCACCACCCAAAACACCCCAGCCAACAACACCCACCTCCAAAAAGGGAAGCAGGCTACTGGGAACCGGAATACAACACAGTGGAACAAGCACTACCTAACCACTATGAACAACTCATAACGAGCACCCCTTGCTCCCCCTACACCAGAGCCCACCATTGCTCTTACAATAACCCCCCAAAAAAACAGAACAGAGCCACGTTGCTCATGTGAAACACCTTAACAGAGAACATCCTTGCTCCTGCCAAACACCACTGACAGAACACCCCTTTTCTCTTGTAAACACCAAACGAGTGCACCCTCGCTGTGAAACACCTTAGCAGAGAACATACTTGCTCCTGCAAAACCCCACTGTCACAGCACCTCTTTGCTCTCCTCGCTCTCAATAAGCCACCTCCGCTGAAACAACGCATACCACTGCAAGCATCCTTGCTCTCAATAACCAACCCCTCATAACCCAAAGAAACCTAGCTCTCAATAAGCCACCTCCGCTGAAACCACGCATACCACTGCGAGCATCCCTGCTCTAAACAACCAACCTATCATAACCCGAGGAACCCTAGTCGGAGTACACCCTTGCTCTCGCACTAAACACTTCCAACCCCAACAGAGCACACCCTTGCTCTTGAACACACCGCCGCTAAATGCAGCTACCCTTAAATGTGCAGCCATGTTCAACACCGCGGACCCCTTCCCACGGAAACCTTACATTCCAAATTGAAAACATAAAACACCCTGCTAACAGGCATTACCAACGTACCTCCGTACCTCTAACCCCTATGGCTAAACCATTGAATGGAATGCTCATTCACACTCCCAAAGCCCTTTGAACCCGCTCTCGGACAAACACAAGACAAATTATGTTGAATACATATGACATGTGCTGTACAAGAAACGGTTGTATATGAATTGATCGTTTTACAACTGCTCAAATGACAATTGACCTTTTCACAATTGACCGAATTGTGAAGGTCAATTGTACCATATATGTGGGGGGAACCCCCCACCTAATGTCAAACCCCCAAAACCTATATATAATATATATATATTCAAGAAACTGCATAACGATGAGTAGCGAGTGCCCGTCGGAAGAAGGGAACAGCATCCCTCCAGCACCATTAACGAATGCCCCAACTTTAAAGTTCTCAACCAACCCTTCATTTTGAAAATTCATAGTCCTATTATTCTAGAACGAAAAATAAGAAAAAACATTCTGGTTCACCTTGAGGTGATCAATGAGACCATCCGGAATGCCAGAACTAAATGATACAACTAACACTTTCTCCATTGCGGTAATGAATAACTATTTTTCAGTTTTTTCTTATTTTTTCTTCTAGAATAATAGGACACCAATATTGCGTTTCTCGCAATGATTACGTGGTCTGTTTGAAAAAAGTATCCCTTTTGGCAACATCAGTGATTAAGGATAAAAACAGGAGATAAACTTTCTTCCGCCTTGTCTGTATACATTTGTTGCAATAATACTGTGTGCAAACACATTCTGACCAGCAGCATTCAATTCTTTGCCTCTTACTAGAATCAAAACGAACATAGTTTGTATAAAATGAAAAACCGGAACCACACAGTGTTCCTCTCCGGCTAATCCATGAAGGAGCGGTCTGGTCGATAACACGACGACATTTGATTTGACTACTTCCGGCCGGCACAAGAAGCCAAACAAACACTCCCGTGCCATTGCACATTGGGCTTATTTGGACATACCGGGACAAAAAGGAAATAACAGGTGAGTTCTTGTGTTTAAAGCATTTGTCTGGTAAAGAGGCTTTGTAGGCAAACACGCGCAAAAATTCTAATGTGCGTTATCGCACAGGAAAACGATTACGAATATATTTTGTATCCCCCACCATAGATACCGTTACTCCTTGTTCCTTGTGAATGAGGTGACTGAGGGCAAAAATCAGTTGAGTTAAAGCAGACGGCTGCCTCCATCTGAAGAAGATATTTGACAGAAAACCACGTAATACATTGCAACGTTTTCGCTCTATTTTGCTTACAAAACAGTGGGAAGGAAAATCAACACTTTATTTTTAGACATAGCAAAATCAAACAAACATAACACTATCTTTCTGCCTATGTCGTTGGCTCTGTCTGTCTGTCACAGGCTTTATGATTAAAAAAGAAAATCAAAAAGAACTTTAAAGAATAACAGCCGGGAAGCCTCCCGTACACAGGTTTATGTAAACTCGATTACGAAGGAGCTACGACTATTGCAAGTGCCACATATTTGGGACTTCTAATCTTGGAAAGGCGTTAGGTAAGACAATGCTTTTTAATGTTGTACCAACATAGAATAAGTGTAGATACTGTTTGATAGCTTCTGTTTCGGCACCAGCAGTAAGAAAGTATCTCTCTGGTTCCATTTCTTATTGCAGGAAGTGAATGTCCGAAGCAGTGACCGTTTCAAGAACTTTTTTTTTTTTAAAAAACAAATGAGGATCAAGTTCTATATAACCTCACTGATATTGTTGTAATTGCACAAATAGGTAAGTGACTGTTAAACCTTTGGTTCATAGATGAACCCATATATAGAATAGACAACCAATGAGGACACTCATGGGTTTTGGTTCCGATGCTAAAATAGAATTTTTTCTCTTAACATTGAACCTCAAAAATCTCTAAATGAGCATTAGCACTTATACAAAGTAGAGATTCATTTGAAATGCGTCTCTGTAATTCATTTTTCAGAATTATGAAGGTTCGTGCCTTATATGAGTCCTTTTTGTAGGAGGTTTTTTCTTTTTGGGGCAAACTCTTGATTTGGCGGTATTTCCTTACAGTGGTAATTTTTTGGTAAACTGGCAGTAAACTGGCCTTACTATTAGAGATAGTTCGGTATTACCCTATTTTGGTGATATTACAGTGTTGGCTTGTATTGGGGTAAATTTTAGTGGTACCTTACTTCGTGGTATTTTCAGAATTACCTTATTTTTGTGATGTAGTGGTGAGCATATCTTTTTATACTACAGCCCTATCATAAAACAAACCTTTCCTCTCTATTAGAATATCTCTTGGTCGCCTGTAGAGAACCCCCCAGACCTATCACACTTTTAGAGAACTCGGTGAGTTTATTCAGAATGCCACCTATTGTATGTGGCTTGTATCATTGGCTTATTTACATCCAGTAATCTATGTGTCTCATCTGACACTGACTTCTTTTCTGCATGCAAAGAAGGACTAATTCACACCCATACAACCTTCTGTCTTGCTCAATTGTATACATTTACTCTTAAGCAAAAACTCTTTACCACATTGGTGTATCAGTAGAATTACCCATTGACTCTTCCCCCTAAAACACTAAACATGGGAGGCAAAAAAGAAATCACTCCAGTTTTGCATTTTGTTATAATATATTTGTTATACACAATCCAGTTTACCAACAGTGAACATAGCCTTGTCTCCTGAAACAAAACATAGTGAAGAGAACAAGCATAGAAACATAGAAGCATAAAAACCTGGTATTCAATTCTTTTTAGAATAAATGCATCAAAAAGATATCAAAAAATAAAACGCATTGCAAAGTAAACTCAGTGTGCTTCATTTTTTAGCCAATGCAAACATGCTTAGAGAGACATGATATTTTATTTTTTAAATTACCTCACTACTCTTTCCTTCAAAAATTGTACTGCATTTCATACATGCCCATGCTCCTCATGTTTGACTGACTCACCAAGATAAGCGAATTCTGAAGCACTTGTCACCGGAGACTTATCAATGCGAACCTCCCCGTAGGCTCCCAGGAACACAGCCTTGCACTGCGTCAGAATACTTCATAGTCGGGCAGCTCCTCCACTCTCCTTATATCTTCAAGACTGCAACCACAAATCCCCCATCCATGGAAGACACCGTCAGCATTCAAGACCCGAGCAGCTCTCGGATCCCTGGCTGTCTGCATTCAGCTCCCAATCATCTCTGAACTCTTCATCTCACTTTGCCCATTAAAAAAACTTTCCCTGTCTATCAATTGACATCAGCTGGCTGTGCCACCTCTCCTTTTCTACCAATCATAGTGCAAGAATGTTTTGTAAAAACAACTCTCTCTGTGCTCGAGAACAATGAAAGCTTCAGCCCAGCAAAGTAATTGTTTCAATTTCCATTCCTGTTAGTGCATATTTCTCCATAGAAAAACTAACATGGAATGAATCTCAGTGTGTTTAGAACTGCATTATATGTTAGATGAACAGTTAATGAGTTAGTGGGACACATTAGTATATAATTAGTTAATTATATATTTCCAATGCAGTTCCACACAGATAAAAACATCCAAATTGTAAAATATGCACATTTTTAAAATGACCACACTGCTAAATGCTTCCAAAACTAAACCCATTTTTCTGGTTTGTTTATATGCTTTTCCAACAATTATTCACTTATTGCTAAAAGCTGTGCCTCACACCTACTTTGAAATGGCTGCATTTCCATACTGAATGCTGCATACTGCCAACAAACTAAATGCTTTTAAAAATAATGCCTGCAGTTTGAAAAACTGCGCCTGGCTGCATTTCCATACTGCATACTGTCAATAAAATCCCCAAATATATCCTTACATGCCCTCCTTTTTCCAACAATTCTGGCTAATAAACCCATAATTGGAGGAAACCCACATTTTTAAAATGTATGCATCTGGAGACATCTCTCTTTTTCCATTGTTGTTAGATGAATTACGGTTGAAATAATAGCATTTTAATAAAATGAAGATTTACATATTTCACAACAAACCATTGCTTAATCATAACAAAAGTGAAGCAGATCCCAAATAGGGCCCATCAGTCCTCACACACATGTGCATGTGTATGTATAATGAAACATTGTACGCGCATGTTTCCAACCAAAGTGTCCAGGTTTGTTTGCAGCTATAATGTTTTTTCCAATGTATAGTCTTTATATATGTATGAAATAAACATTTCTCATTAGTGCATAACAACAAAACAATAACATAAAATAAATAAATAAAACAAATGGCTAACATAAAACTAAAACAATGAAATAAAATAACAAACTTGTGGGTCTCCATTATTCCCACTTTCAGTCACCATTGGTAAAACATAGGACAATACTATGCCCCACCAGCAAGGCTGCAAAATTAACTTCAACTGACTATTGTTCCATTGATGGCATTCACCATCTTCATGACCGCCCCTCGGAGATGTCCTGATCACCAACTTTTCATGCTCGCATCCTCTTCAGTGTAATCCCTCCAGCCTGGCACTCTTGGGCGTTTCTCCATAGAAATCATCCCTTTTAGCATCCCCCTCTGTTTGTCTTCACCTCCATACTTCGGTGCTTCCTCCCGTGGACTCCAGGAATCCATCATCTCTCGCGTCCTCCGATCCTGCGACCTCCGACCCCTGCCAGGACAATAGTTAGTCATATCTAAATCAAATAGAAAAGGAACAGATTAAGTACATAGCACAATACCAATTTTACCCCTTCTACTACCTGGCCAAAACAAAAATGTGTCCCAAAACATTATGATCCTTTATATATCGGCAAATAAGCACATGTTATAGAGAAACAACAACATAAATATCCTACCTTTATTACACGTTTCCAAAAAATCTGCATATATAGGGCCTCATTACGACTTTGGAGGTAGCCATGGCGCTATTAGTGCCATGGCTGCCTCCAAAATCATGTCCGGGTCCGGTGTGGTGGAGAGGGGACTTACCGGGACATTCCGCCCTAGGCGGACCCGGTAAGTCCCCATTCCAAATGCCATTCCCCATTCCCATTTGAGCCCCCATAGGGCTCAATGGGAAGGGGGAAGGCGCTAATAACGGGCCCGCTAATTGCAGGCCTGTTATTGGCTCCAAGGTCCCTTAACGGGTCCAGCAAAAAACGTGTTGTCAGACCACACGTCCTTTATAGTCCCCGCCAAGGGACCTTGGAATTGGGCAGTAAGGGATTACCGGCACCTGTCTCCTTACTGGTGCCCGGTATCCCTTACCACCCAAGTCGTAATGACCCTCATAATAACTTAATCATATTGTGCTAGAATAGATTGATTTGATTCAGCACCTTTCATGAACTCAGTGTGTCCCATTTTAATTTTGTGTGTTTTTTTTAACATTGCTTTTTTCATTTACTACTATACTACTATATTACTATATTTTTAGTTTTTCATGGAATAAAAACACCACCTTGTCATTTTCATTATGCATACATTATAGTCAACAGTTCTTCACTTATTCATTGTCATGCACCTAGGGAGATGGCGTTTATGGAATCGGTGGAGACATCGCCTCCATAGACTTTTCCCTTCAAGGTTTCTGACGTCTGTGTTTAGCGGTCTAGTTGTTTGCAACATGGCCGCCGCCGGGTGCTTTTGTATCAGAAGCTACCTGGCGGCCGGCACGTCGCAACATTCCAGGTTTCTCCTTGTGTTGCAAGCGATCCTGGTATTATTACGCTTAGCGGTGATACGCTCTGTTTCTGGGTTTCCTCTTTTGTGTTCCTCTTCTGCTCTTGTTTCCCTCTGATTTGCTGTCTACTGCTGGCTTTCTTTGGCTCACCTCCTGCCTTCTTCACCTCTGTTTCCCGTTCTCCTTTCTTTCCATCTACTCTTGTTGTTTTTCTCCTCTCTTCTTTTTCTACATTCGGAGTTGATCTTTCTCTGCTCCGCCCAGCTGTTTTGCTCTGTCCTTGCTATCAGTTATATTTTTAGGACACTCTGCCATTCCTCTTGTTCTTTATTATTATTTTGGTACACTTGAGTCCTCACCTTACTTACCTTATACCTCCTAACTTCGGTATTTCCATTATTGTTCTCCAGAAGTCCTTCCACCACCGATTGTAGTTTCGCAGTCCTACTCCATCAGTACCTCATCGTTTTCAAACATCCTGGTTCTTCATTAGGGTTTTTTATGCCTGGAGGCTTTTTCCCCACATATTTGGCTTCTCTGGAAGATAGGTCACTGGTCCGCTGAGACCTCGCGGTCACAGTGGCTTCCTCTCGAGGCAGACCCTATCTACACAAAAAAAAGGAGTACCCGGCAGGAAGAAGGACGAAGAAGACGGCTCTGGCATCTGTTTTCAGGTGTGGAGGAAGAGGGGGAGTTGGATACAAAATACTCTGAGGTAGAGGAGGACATCTTTGACAACTCTGACAGTTTGCAACGCCAAGAAGTTAGAATGGCTACCGCTCAACAACTACAAGAATTGGTAGCAGCTGTACAGAATTTGAATCTCGAAGTCCGAAACTTAAAAACATAAAATGCAACTTTACGACAAATGATGACTGCCAGAGAGCAGCAGACAACTGATCTCAATCCCATGGCATTGGTACCTAGGAAATTTGATGGGTCGTCTAAGAAGGTCAAGGAATTCTTAGAGGCCTGCAGCATTCACTTTGCTTTCAGAGCTAGTGCGTTCACCTCGGACCACGCCAAGGTGGGATTTATGATCTCACACATGACAGGCAATGCCCTGGCATGGGCCACTCTTTTTGTTAATCAAACTGATCCGGTTCTACAAGACTATAGCGCCTTCACGACACTTCTATGAGAGACCTTTCTGACAACCGAGAACACATATGTGCCATGCGAAGATCTGTTGGATGTCCACCAAGGAGGCTCTGATTTATTATCATACATCACTACTTTCAAACAAATGGCAGCTGAAGCGGGATGGCCTGAACAGGCTCAATATACCATATTTCGCAGAGGCTTACAAGAAGAATTAAAAGAGGAGCTTGCTCGTGCCCCTCGACCTGCAACCTTTTCTGACCTTCTGTCAGATGTTCTTCGTATTGATTTCAGTTGACTGAACGACGAATGGAAAAGAAGAAAGCTCCTGGGTTCTTGGTGTCTTCCGAACCCAATCCTATACCCTCCTGACCTGCTACTCGCCAAACAAAGGACGAACCTATACAGATTGGGACTACCAGAGCACGTCTTACACCAAAAGAACAAAAAAGAAGGGATTGGAAGTCTCTGTATGTACTGTGGTGCGGCTATGCATTTATTGAGAGACTGTCCTGAAGTGCCTCCTAGAAGGTCGGGAAATGGGCTCCCTTGTTAGTCAATAGGGCGAATTACTGAGGGGCCTCATCAAGTCGCTATACCACTCTCACTGTGTCCTCTTCTAAGCCTGCTGAAGATTCCTACCTTATGGTGATTACTGTTCAACTACAGTTTAAGGATAGAAGAGTAGAAACCCAAGCCCTATTGGATTGTGGGGCTGCCGGAAACTTTATAGATACCCTCTGGGCAGACAAGGTAGGACTTCAGAGGGTAGCTAAGAAGGAAGACCAGAAGGTGGAAGGAGTGGATGGCAAGCCATTGAGCTCAGGACTCATTACACATGCGGCAGAAGAATTAACAGTGACCATCCTGCACCATACTGAAAGAATGTCTTTCGACATAGTCCGAGCTGCTCACTTTCCTGTCATTTTGGGGATAGGTTGGCTTTGTAAATACAATCCTACCATCAATTGGACCGAGAGCCTTCTGAGTTTCAACTCTTTCTTTTGTAAGAAGAATTGTCTTACAGAACCCCGATTTCAAACTATTAAGGCTGTGTGTAGTGCAGAAACCAACACCATTCATTGTTTACCTGGCCATCTTGTGGAATTCTCAGGAGTATTTCAGGAAAGAATCCCCATGGAATTGCCGCCACACAGGCCCTAAGATTGTGTGATCGAGCTGATCCCAGGGGCCTTAGTTCCTTTCAGCAGAATGTATCCTTTATCGATGATGGAAAAGAAGGTCCTCAGGGATTATCTTGATGTTAACCTAGCTAATGGTCTCATAAGACCCTCACGGTCCCCTGCTGGAGCCTCCTTTTTTTTATTCCTAAAAAAGACTCAAAGGAATTGAGACCCTGCATAGATTACCGAGGACATAACAAATTAACCATACGGGACCGATACCCCATGCCTCTTATTGCGGATATCATGGAGGCAGTCCAGGGTTCCACCGTATTTACTAAACTAGACCTACGGGGCGCCTACCATCTGCTCCGTTTCAGAGCTGGTGATGAGTGGAAAACGGCATTTCGCACCCCATTCGGACTCTTTGAATATCAGGTCATGCCGTTTGGGCTGGTCAATGCTCCTTCAATATTCCAAAGGTTTATGGATCAGTTATTCTCAGATCTTCTTTGTCAATCCACCATAGTATATCTTGATAACATTCTGGTCTTTTCACGTAATCCTTTGGAACATGAAGAACACATCAGAGAAGTCCTTTGCAGACTACAAACACATTGGGCCTCATTACGACCCTAGTGCTAATGGGTTAACGGCGCCGTAAAAGGCTCGGGCGCCGTTAACCCATTAGCGCCTAATTACGAGGTCCCTTTGCGGGACCCGACCTTAGCGGCTGGTCTACACCAGCCATTAAAGTAGGGACCCGCAAAGGGACCTTCGCGGTAAGTATGGTACCGCAATTTGCGTTACCGTACTTGGCGCCTTCACCATTCCCATTATGCCCTATGGGGCAAAAATGGGAATGGGGAAGGGTCATGGGGAAATGGGGAAATACCGCCCCGCCAACCTTGGAATGGGGCGGTATTTCCCCATTTCACCATGGCGGACACGTTACGATACCGGCACCAACCATGGTGCTAATAGCGCCATGGTTTAGCGCCGGTATCGTAATGAGGGCCATTGTTTATTGGTCAAACCAGAAAAGTGTATTTTTTCAGCATCCTCCATTTCCTACCTGGGCTTCATTCTATCGGACCAAGGTATCACAATGGACCCTTGAAAGGTAGCTGCCATTCTGGAATGGCCCTCACCCTCTTCGGTAAAAGAAGTTTAAAGATTCCTCGGGCTGGCTAACTTTTATCGAAAGTTTATATCCGAATTCTCCAAGCTGGTGTTACCAATCACCTCTTTGCTCAAGAAATCTTCCTGCCCTTTTCAATGGTCTCGAGCTGCAGAAGAAAGTTTCACTCAACTTAAACAGTGCTTTTGTTCCGCGCCCATTTTACGTCAACCGGACCAATCCCAACCCTCCATCCTAGAAACAGATGCTGCCTCTGCTGCCATGGGGGCGGCCCTTCTTCAACTCCATAAGGGTAAGGAGTATCCTATTGCGTACTTCTCAAAGACATAGAACCCCAGTCAGAGGAACTATTCCGTTATTGAAAGGGAATTATTGGCAATGAAATTAGCTTGTGTAGAATGGAGACATTTGCTTCAAGGGGGAGAACATCCATTCTTGATACGTACTGATCACAAGAACCTACAAGTACTTCAGCAACTGGAGTTTTATAACACCCATCAAGCTAGATGGGAACATTTTTTTTGGCCAATTTCATTTTAACATCACTTATATTCTGGGATCCTAGAACCTCTTGGCTGATGCCTTGTCTCATTGTAGCGAGTTCCAATCTAACAATGACCCAGTAAAATAACTCATGTTCCCTCACACAAGGATCATCTCTTTGGTATCTTCTTTCCTACAACAAGTCAAGGAGGCTTAGGTAGGAGTGGATGAATCTTTGGATCTTCCAAAGAAAGACCAATATGAAAAGAAGGAAGGTCTCTACTTTATCCATCGAAGGTTGTACTTACCCACTCCGAAGTTACAATGTTCTGCTCTGGCTTGGTGCCATGGCTCCAAAAACGCAGGACACTGAGGCAGGAAATGGACAATAGACCTCAAACGCTCCTTCTATTGGCCCAGTATGACTAAGGACACAACAGAATACCTCCACTCTTGTCCTGTCTCTATTCGGAGCAAGGATCAGACACAGAAACCTCTGGGTCTCTTAGAACAAAGTCCAGTGCCACCAGGACCCTGGAGTTACATTTCTACAGACTTTGTAGTTGATTTCCCCGTTTCCCAAGGTTGTTCCTGCGTAATGGTAACGGTAGATTTGTTTTCTAAGATGGCTCATTTTTCTCCATTGACGGGTATTCCGACAGCCTCGGAGATGGCAGAGGTCTTTCTTAAAGACATTTTCTGTCTCCACAGACTCCCCAAGAAGATCGTCTCGGATCAGGGGAGTCAGTACACCTCGAGATTCTGGAAGGCTTTGTGAATGGCTGGGCATAGAAAGGGCATTGTCTGCGGGTTTTCACCCTCAGACAAATGGGCAAACTGAGCGTCTTAATGGCACCCTTGAACAATATCTCCTTTGCTATATTAACTGTCAGCAAGACAACTGGGTGTCTCTACTGCTCACCGCAGAGTTTGCCTACAATAACTCTATACACTCTGCTCTGGGAATGAGTCCTTTTTACTGTAATTACGGTATACACCCCCAGACCATTATTCCATCCATCCCAATAAGTTCTAACATTCACAAATGAAAGAAGCACATAGAACCGCTAAGATGAGTTTGCAGGATGCCTGTGACTGGTATAAGTCAGAGGCGGACAAACACTGAAGAGAGGTACTGGAGTGGGAAATCGGTTCTAAGGTGATGCGATCCACAAAATAGTTGCCTTGTTTGGTTCATCCTTCCAAGTTGTCTCCACGTTTTGTTGGACCTTATGAGAGAACCTCTAAGGTCAATCCGGTGGCCTTCCGCCTGAGACTCCCCAACAGTCTACGGCGCATCCATCCTGTATTTCACGCTTCCCTATTACGAATGTACCAACCGGATCCATGGGCACGCTCCTCACCCCGCTCACACATAGCTACCAACACTTCCCTAGACGAATATGAGGTTTCTCAGATTTGTGATTCCAGGTACCGCAGAGGAAGACTAGAGTATTTGGTACACTATAAAGGGTACCCCTGCTCAGAAAACTCCTGGGAGCCTAGATCGTATGTTCATGCCCCTCGGTTGGTAAGAAAATTTCACGATAATCACTCGGGCAAGCCAGGAGGGCTGGGTCTCCGGAGGGGGCATACTGTCATGCACCTAGGGAGATGGCGTGTATGGAATCGGTGGAGACATCGCCTCCATTGACTTTTCCCTTCACGTTTTCTGATATCTGTGTTTAGCGGTCTAGTTGTTTGCAACATGGCCGCCGCTGGATGCTTTTGTATCAGAAGCTTCCTGGCAGCCAGCGCGTTTCAACATTCCAGGTTTCTCCTTGTGTTGCGAGCGCTCCTGGTATTATTTCTCTTAGCGGTGATCCGCTCTGTTTCTGGGTTTCCTCTTTTGTGTTCCTCTTCCGCTCTTGTTTCCCTCTGCTTTGCTGTCTACCACTGGCATTCTTTGTCTCGGCTTCTACCTTCTTTGCCTCTGTTTCCCGTTCTCCTTTCTTTACGTCTACTCTTGTTGTTTTTCTCCTCTCTTCTTTTTCTACGTTCAGAGTTGATCTTATTCTGCTCCGCCCGGTCTTGCTCTGTCCTTGCTATCAGTTATATTTTTAGGACACTCTGCCATTCCTCTTGTTCTTCTTTATTATTATTTTGGTACACTCGAGTCCTCACTTTACTTACCTTATACCTCTAACCATGGTATTACCATTATTGTTCTCCGGAAGTCCTTCCACCACCGATTGTAGTTCCGCAGTCCCACTCCACCAATACCTCATCATTTTTAAACATCCTGGTTCTTCATTGGGGTTTTTTATCCCTGGAGGCTTTTTCCCCACATATTTGGCTGCTCCGGAAGAGAGGTCACTGGTCCGCTGAGACCTTGTGGTCACAGTGGCTTCCTCTCGAGGCAGACCGTATCTACACAAAAAAAAGGAGTACCCGGCAGGAAGAAGGACGAAGAAGGCGGCTCCGGCATCTGTTTTCTCAAGTGAGGAGGAAGAGGGGGGAGTTGGATACAAAATACTCTGAGGTAGAGGAGGACATCTTTGACAACCCTGACATTTATTAACATACAAACTTACTGTGTTTTCATCAGTTATCTTACTGCTAGCTTACTTTCCCATGCAGTTAGTACACCTAACCCGTCTTCACCTGCTCAAGCTTCTTTATTTTATTCTTAGGATGACGGGGCTTAATTTGATTGACATGGACAAAAATCTCTGTTGCTATTTCACCCTCTGTCTTCAAAACTTTGTACACCACTGGGGACACTTTATCTATGATTTCGAATGGACCTTGCCTTGCCGCAAGAAATTTTGAGTTTTTATGTTTACCTCTCCCAAAATTAAACTTATATACTCGATCACCTATTTTATACTCTTTCACAGATGTCTTTTTATCATAGAAGGACTTTGCACTATCAGCAGCTCTCTCCAAATTTCGGTGCACAAATGCAAATGCATGTTGTAAATGCTTTCTCAATTCTTCCACATACTCGTGAACTGTAGATGCACTCACAAGTGTTTGCTCGTGCGTCCTGTATAATAAATGTTGTGGCAGTACCTTTTTCCTTCCTGTCAACACCTCATGAGGACTGATACCTGTCGCTTTAGCAGGAGTCGACCTAGTGGTCATCAACACTAAAGGTAATCACAAATCCCAAACAGATCCCGCCTCCGCTACAAACTTCTTTAGTATCTCCACGACAGATCTATTGCAACGTTTAACATTCCCAGAAGAGGTGGGCCACTATGTGATATGCAATTTCCTTTTTACCCACAATATCTGCCACACCTTGCTCATTAAGGCGGTCGTGAAATGACTTCCTCTGTCTGACTCTATTCTTTGTGGTAATCCAAATCTTGAAAATATGTGATTCACCAGCAAAGTAGCTGTTGTTTGTGCACTACAATCTGGTGCATGAATGCATTCTACCCATTTCGACATTAAACATACCACCGTCAAAAGATATTGGTTTCCCCTACTCAATCTCTTTACAGGCCCTACATAGTCGATTTGTAAATCCGATCATGGAAGGTTTAAACCTATTTTCATTAATGGAGCTCTATGCATTGGTGAAGCAGGTTTAAATTGTGCACATACCAGACACCCTCTGGTATATAATTCCACATCTTGGGACATGTGTGGCCAGTAAGCATGATCTTTCAGTATCTCTAAAGTTTTTTGTGAACCTCTGTGTCCTGCAGTTATCGCATCATGTACATGGTGTAACATTAGCCCTCTGAATGAAAGAGGTACCACCCACTGTATTTGCCCTGTTGTGGATTCCCTGATCATCAGATCATCCTGTAGTTTAATTTGTTTTTTGTTCTTTAATAACGCCCTCAACTCTTCTTTTCCTGTACAATCATTTTCAGTTAAAGGATTTTGTTCGGGGTCCATCAAATGATTATAATAGACCCCCAATACTGGATCTTCTTTTTTTGCCTTAATCAGATCCTGATCTGGTGTATCATAACTCCATTGAACTACAGGTTGTTCAACTTCTTTTGGATATTTAGAGCGTGTAACTGCATCTATTTTTATTTCACCAATTAAGTGTTCAATGGGCAACAATTCTCCCATAACAGCCCCAATCTTGGCTAATTGATCTGCTCTATCATTTCCCTCCTTATCCTCTCCTGGTGTTTTCAAATGTCCACAAATTTTTCTCCAGTATATTGTTAAATCATTCTCTGACACTAATTTGTCTATAGCTTGAATCATTTTCCCATGTTTGAAGGGCTTTTTTTTTATATGTGAGCATGCCCCTTACTTTCCAGCCAGGCAAATATTCTACAAAGCTATTTCGTGCATAATCAGAATCAGTCACCAGGACAATTTCACTGAATTTGTTATCAACTGCAGTAGTAATTGCTTTATAAATGGCTGCTAACTCTGCTATCTGGCTACTCCTAGCCCCAATTCTCATTCCTATACTAAGAATGTCCTCACATCTAAACCAGACGTTTCCTATCCTTGACACCAACTGTTTATTGCTGTCATTTTCAATGTGAAAAGAACACCCATCAACATACACAATTAGCAATTCCTTGCATGTATTTTCATCAAAAGCTTTATGTGGTGATTGTTCAAACTCCTGCAAACTGGACTCCACCTCTACCTCATCTGATACACACTCAGCTGCATAGTCATGTAGATCTGCCAACCCTTGAGCAATTGGGCTCTTTTTATTCTGGCCATATCTCACTTCTACAGGAAAACCCTGCAATGGCAATGTCCTTGAAGTAATTCTGGACTGTGCCAGATTGCCTGTTCTAATACCTTTACTCTGTAAAAACTGCAATGGTTGATGATTTGTCTCAATGATCACCTTCTCCCCTTGAACAATGGGGCGAAAATGTTGCAATGCCCATGCAGTGGTCAGAAGAGCCTTTTCACATTCACTGAATTTAATTTCAACCTGAGAAAATGCCTTACTTAAGCAATAGTTTTATGGTTCAAATCATGTTTATGAGATAACACTGCTGACATACATTGCTCAGTGAATCCGATTTCTATAAAAAAGAAATCTTTATTCTTTATGGGATAGGCCAAGAATGGTGCCTTTATTGAGACATTCCTTCAATTTAGCAACTGCCTCAGATTGCTCATTTTCCCATTTGCAGGGTGTATTCAGCTTCAATAGTTTAGTCAATGGTTGAGTGATTTCAGCATAATTTTCAATACATTTCCTGTTATATCCTGTCATTCCTAATATACTTTTTAAAGGTTTCATGTTTCTAGGATCTTTCAACTTCTGTATGGCTTCCACCTTTTTTTTTGTGGCTTCAACCCGTGTTCAGTTACTTCATGGCCTAGGAAATTCACCTTTTTCTTGCACCATTGGGCTTTCTGTAAAGATACTTTGGCACCCGCCTTCTGCAATTGGTCAAGTACATGTCTAATTTCATGAAAATGACTTTTTAAGCTTTCATTTTTTATCAGGACATCATCTACATAAACTATGGTCCCTCTTTCCACTGCATCTGGCATAGCTTTTCTCAAAAATATGCCAAATTCGCTCCCACTATTGACATACCCAAATGGTGTTCTGGACCAAGCGTATTGCATTTTATCATATGAAAATCCAAATAAATTCTGACTATCCTCTGCCAGTGGCACACACCAGTACCCAGATATAAGATCTAATGTGGTAAATACCTTTGACCCAGGCACCTGAGCAAGGCCTTGATCAATGCGGCCATCTAGATACTGGCACTCTTTAATTTAATTCCCTCATTTCTGCACACAGACGCCATTGACCATTTGGCTGTAATACACCCAAAATGGGTGTGTTGAAGGTACTATGAATTGGCATGATAATTCCCCTAGATTCTAAGTTTTTAATTATCTCTGCCAATGACTCCAAGCATGCCAGTGGCAATCGATATTGGCACACAAATACTGGATTTCTACCACACCCCTCTGGTAATGCGGTAACATGTAAATCAGTTGGGCCGCAATCATATGCGTCTTTGGCAAAAAACTCCTTAAATTCCATAAATATCTTTCTCAATTCATTCTTATCCTCTTCACTATCACAGGCATCTGCTAGCAGAATCTGCTCCTCTACCATTTTTGAAAATTCTGGGTAATCCTCCAATGGAGGAACCTCTGTGCTTTCTTCCAACTGTGTGGCTGTATCTCTCTGCAGAATTGCCACTTTTAAATATTTGGGCATATCAGCCCCCATTTCAATGTGCTGATTTCCTGTTTCATTTTCATTTAAATCAAATAATATACAATTCTCTTGGTGACATTCTATTGGAATCATAAGGGTACACAGACTGAATTTTGAACCTCCCTTTGGGTTGAGAATCCAGGTACTCTGGCAACACGCCGTGTGCACTTACATATCTCTCAGGGATATTTACAATTACCATATTGTTGAAATCTGCAGTATAATGTGATTTTTGTATTGCCATTCCTAGCACGGAATTCTCTTCTAAATGAACATCTTGACACCCTTTATTATCCACCATGATCTTGACGGACCCCTCCACAATATCTACCAATGGGGTATATTCATAGTCCAGTCCTTGCTGTTTCATGGACTCATTCAAGCACACAAATTCATCAGAATCCTTCATTTGCTGTCCATTTCTTCACATTATTGTTATAGCAACCTGCCTGGTGAATGCAGGAATAGTAATATCCTTCTTCACCTGTAGTTCAATTGCATATGGCACCAATTGTGCACAATGATGAGCCTTTCTTTTGTCTTCAAATTCGGGCGCAGGCCCGCCTAGCCGGGACCATACTTTTTGATTAAGGAAATGTAATAGTTAGTTGCTAGTTTGCTCGTTTGTTTATATGCTTTTTCAACAATTATTCACTTATTGCTAAAAGCGGTGCCTCGCACCTACTTTGAAATGGCTGCATTTACATACTGCATACTGCCAATAAACTAAATGCTTTTAGAATTAAAATGCCTGCAGTTTGAAAAACTGTGCCTGGCTGCATTTCCATACTGCATACTGTTAATGAAATCCCCAAATATATCCTTACAATGTCATACGATACTGTTTGTTTAAGAATTATAAAAAGTGATAACAACCCCACCAATATAATGAACCCATTGTACTTTGTTTTAATGTTTTGCTACTTCTTTTTCTTGTTTTTGTATGTTTATTCACAGTGGGTTAAAGATTGAATATCCTAAAAGGAGTTGTCACAAATTCATTTTTCATCTATACAGTTCTACCTGTCCTGTAGACGGCTACATCAGCAAAGACAGACTTTTGGTGATCATGTATGATCTCTTTTTTAGGATGTTTTGCTTGATTTAAGTCAGCATATTATACTTTTATTCATATTTTTGTATCAGACCCATTTTTTGTCATTTTTATCTTGAACCAGATGTCAATTAAACATTTTACACCATTTGGTATAAGAGTTGTGGTTCAGGCCTATTGGTCTCACATTCGGTGCTGTATTTGCGGATGTTAAATAGTTCCTCTATACAGAGGTTTGTATTTCACCTTTTAGGTGAAAACCTTTTGGACATGCACCCATAAGGCTACACTTACCTTAGAATTACGAAATTAAGAGATTGGGTAATTGCCTTTCGAGGTGCTTTTTGTTTATAAATGAGAATAAGGCATACACAATGGTGATGGATTGATCAAAAGGCCCCAGGACACCATTGGCAATACATGGCAGACCTCTAGAGCTATCCTCGCTCATTGACTACCTAGACGTTTATTCTGATAATAAACTGAGCTGGGGGGCCCAGGGAAACACGAATGAGAGTAAGCTTGACCATTCATCAGGTGGGGAGCTGAGAATCAATAGAAAATGTGTGGGGAATTCCCCAGCACAAGACCTCGACGTCTACCATCGGATATCAGTCGTTCAGCGATGCCCCAAGTCCTGCAGTCGGATAAGTTGAGGGTTCCATTTTATTGTTTGTATTCTATTGTGGCGCAATACAACCCAGAGGTACCCAAGCACAGGAAGACCTCACAAGGAGAACAAAAGCATTCTACATAATGAAATCAAAAATGACAGGTGCGTTCATAATGGTCTAAAAGCATCAGGAGTAATTAAACCAGCAGAAGAAATGAGCGTAGAGCACTCTAACTACAAGCAAAGAAAAAATTAGAAAGAATTTAAAACATTCTTCGTTTAGGACAATTCTGACGGCCGATTTATATTCTTTTTAGAGAAACTCTGGCAGGTTATTATCCTCGTAGTCCATCATTACACATCCATCTAGAGCTCTGTGCTTCGAGTCTGGGGTCTCTGGTTGAACCCAGCAGCAGGAGTTTACCAAGCCACAATGTATTTTGGAATTGGATTCACACATGAAGTTCCCCTAGTTGGCACGTATAAGGGAAATTCTACCTGTGATGGGATTTGCAGCCCTCGAGAATTGTCCTGCCTTGATTAGCAGGGATTTCCCAAGAAACACGAGGTAGGAGCCCAGATAAACATCCCATGTTCAGTTTGTACTTGGCACACAAGCATGCTTAGCACACAAGCATGCTTAGCACACAAGCATGCTTAGCACACAAGCATGCTTAGCACACAAGCATGCTTAGCTGATGGCGGCATGTGTGGCCTCAATAGTATATCAGAGGAAGCTAGGTCATTGTTTGTGCAGTTTTGGCAGATATGCCTCCCTTTAAGGGTTAGCTATTACGCGGCCCTCCAGATGTTTTGGACTTCAACTCCCATCAGTTGTAGCCAGCGTAGTCAGTGATGAAGGGTCATGGGAGTTGTAGTCCGACACATCTAGATACCTACATGACAAAAAATCAAACTGTAAAGTAGGATAAGGAAATGTGAGCTGAAACCTGTGGGTGTGATAATAACACAGCAGAGACCATGGTCCCTTTTCTGCTTTCTGCCGATAGTACCAGAGATGGAGAAGGAGTGGGTTTATCGCTCTACTTAGCAACACTAATATTAAAACCTGTAAGAGTTTTGTGGAATTGTGTGCATCTACTCGAAAGAAGGGTATATTTGTCTTCATTTTGCACATGTTGTGGTAGGGAGAGTCAGCGAGCAGTGAGGGGGTTATAAAATATAATTTCCTGCACATATTTGTTATTATGGTTTTGTGTTTAAATGTATTAAATTGTTACGCATGCATTCAATGTTGATAGTATTATAGAAACAGAAAAAGAGTTCTAGATCATTCTTTTTTGAAAAAAACATTTATTTGAGGTTATTTTTTTGTGGTAAAAAAAAATCCTACAATTAATTCAGAAATCACAGCAACCAATGGAAATCCAATAGATGGCAAACCACAAACACAGAGGACTAGAAAGCTCAAGCAGCATTTCTATTCTCAAAAAGTATAAATCATACACTCAATCATACCATTCATACCATCAACACACTATTGACCCAAATTTCACAAAACAACCACATCATTGTCCATCAAAAGTCTTGTGAATCCATAACCGGTTTCGACGTGTAGGACATTTTTACCACATCTTCTTCAGGGGAATCAACATACTATCTGTGGATTTGTTGTTCAGGGTGAACGGAAGCCATAGCCGTCAGCCACATCAAGCAGTTTGCTTTCGGTCACCGTACTCATCACTTCCAGAAGGTGAGCTATAGACCGTCACAGGGCGAAATCAATGGGAAGTTGTCCCAAGCGTTGCAGAGCACTGTGTTGTATGGAGGCGCAGTAGTTATTCAAGATGTTGGAAACCGCTGCAACAGTGCCAGTGGAATGTTTTCCCATCTTCACGCGTTACGGCACACAAGGTCGTGATGGAACACAGTCAGTCGTCCAAGATTTTGTGGGTGTGCTGTGCCAGGTATAGTGGAGTTTTTTCCATGGTCCAAGCTGCGGGGCCTAATATCAGCCACAGGATGTGTCCGCTGTGACGGTGTCACACAGTAATGCTGTGATAGTATTATACTGTAACGGTTTTCTCTAAGCAATAAAATGATCATGTCATGAAATGTTGGTCCAACTTGAACTTCCCACTGAACTACATTGGACAAAATTAATATCTTTAAGGTTCATAGAAGGAAGCTGGTCTTATTTTTACTAAAAGGAAGTGTAACATGAGGGTCTCTGCAGATGTATGTCTTTGTTCAGCTCTGTGTTCCCTTCTTCTCCATTCAAAGTCTTTATCCCTCCCTCTGCAGAGTCTGCCCTTCTTTCACCTACACTCTCTCTTGTAATATGACTCCCCTGGCATTGAAATGCTGGTTCAATGTGAACCTTTAACTGAACGAAATTGGAGGGGGTGACTGTGTGTAAGGGCCACAAAAGAAAATTGGGATTTATTTCATTTAAGTGAGGGACATGAAAATGTTCTGGTCCCTGGATAGCCATGTCGGCCTCAGAGTTCCGTCACCACCCCAGCACCCTTGCCGTATCTGACATCCTTGCTCTGTACCTCCTTCCCCGGTCTGTTTCCCTCTTCCACCCTGTCTCGTTACCTCCTCATCAGGTGTGCATACCTTTTCACCTCCTTCCAAGGTCTATGTGCCTCTTCACCCCAGCCCTTTACGTCCTTCGTGGGTCTGCATTCCTCTTCCACCCCAGCTCTGTACCTCCTTCCTGGGTCTGCTTCCCTCTTCCACCCCGGCTCTGTCTTCCTTACCGGGTATGTTTCCCTCTTCCTCCTCAACACTGTACCTCCTTCTCCGTCTATGTCCCTCTTCCACCCCAAATCTTTACTTCCTTCCCGGATCTGCCTCCCTCTTGCACACGGCTCTGTCTTCCTTACTGGGTATGTGTACGTCTTCCACTCCGACAGTGTGCCTTGTTCTCCAGTCTACTCCATCTTCCACCCCGACTCTGCCTCCTCCCTGGGTTTGCGTGTCTCTTCCACCCCAACACTGTACCTCCTTTTCCAGTCTACGTCCCTCTTTAACCAGGGTTCTTTACCTCCTTCCAGGGTATGCGTCCCTCTTCCACCCTGGCTCTGTCTTCCATACCGGGTATGTGTACCTTTCCCACCCCGACAATGTACCTCCTTCTCCAGTCTACTCCCTCTTCCACACCGACTCTTTACCTCCTTCCTGAGTCAGCATTCCTCTTCCACCCCAGCTCTGTACCTCCTTACTGGGTCGGCGCTCTTCTTGCATCCTGGCTTTTTAGCTTCTTCCCAGGTCTGGATCACTCTTCCACCCCGAATCTTTGCCTGCTCCCTGGGTCTGGGTACCTCTTTCAACCCTGCTCTGTACTTCCTTACCGGGTATGTGTTCCTCTTCCACCCCAACATTGTACTGCCTTCTCCAGTCTACTCCCTCTTCCATCCCGACAATGTACCTCCTTCCTGGGTCGGCACCCCTCCTCCACCCTGGCTTTTTACCTTCTTCCCAGGTCTGCATGACTCTTCACCCTGACTGTTTTCCTCCTCCATTGTCTGCGTCCCCTTTCCACCCCGGCTCTGCACTTCCTTAAGGGGTATGTGTCCCTTTTCCACCCCAACACTGTACCGCCTTCTCCAGTCTACATCCCTCTTCCTCCCGGGCTCTGTACCTCCTTCTTGGGTCTGCGTCCCTCTTCTACCCTGGCTCTGTCTTCCTTACCGGGTATGTGTCCCTCTTCCACCCCGACATTGTACCGCCTTCTCCATTCTGCATCCCTCTTCCGCCCTGGCTCTGTCTTCCTTACCGGGTATGTGTCCCTCTTCCACCCCGACATTGTACTGCCTTCTCCAGTCTGCGTCCCTCTTCCACCAGGGCTCTTTACCTCCTTCCTGAGTCAGCATTCCTCTCCCAACCCAGCTCTGTACCTCCTTCCTGGGTCGGCGCCCCTCTTTCACCCTGGCTTTTTACCTTTTCCCAGGTCTGGATCACTCTTCCACCCCGATTCTTTGCCTGCTCCCTGGGTCTGCGTGCCTCTTCCACCGCGGCTCTGTATTTCCTTACAGGGTATGTGTCCCTCTTCCACTCTGTCACTGTACTTCCTTCTCCAGTGTACTCCCTCTTCCTCCCCGACTCTTTACCTCCTTCCTGAGTCAGCATTCCTCTTCCACCCCAGCTCTGTACCTTCTTCCTGGGTCGGCGCCCCTCTTGCACCCTGGCTTTTTACCTTCTTCCCGAGTCAGCATTCCTCTTCCACCCCTCTTCCACCCCAGCTCTGTACCTTCTTCCTGGGTCGGCGCCCCTCCTGCACCCCTGCAGAGACGTCATTTGGGGTCGCCAGAGGTCGCTACTGCGACCTCTGGGTCCGTGGGCTGCGACCTCTGTGGTTCCCTTGCGACCGCTGTATTTTCTTTTTTGAAAGCATTTTTTTTTTTTAAGGACCGAAGCTCCAACTGAAAAACGTGATATTTCAATGATCACGGGCCATGGCGAAGGCAGGCTGCCCTTTCTCATCGAGAGGAAAAAGGAAGAAAATGCCTATTCTTCCGCGTGGTCATTCTTTTTTTTCCAATTTCACAAAAGCTGTGTCTACAAGTGTCGGACTGCAGCTGCCGGGCTGGCGCCAGTGACTGAGTAAACATCTCTGCCCTTCCGGTGACCCTGCAACAAAACTCCTGGGAGGGGAGATGTGAATCCTGGTCTGTGCGCAGCTCATTAAGCTCCTCTGAGTATGTAGCAAGTTAGATATTCACAAAAGGGCCATTTAATCAAGCACGGGCAGGACGGACTTGCAATGAATTTCCTTTCCATTAACAGAGTACATGTGCACATAATGTCCAGGCAGAGAGAGGACACACGGCATGCTGCAGCAGGCAACTTGCAGTGCTTCAGTAAGTACGCTATCTTTTAATACTATTGAATCAATATGTGAACTGTGTCACATCCAAAACAATTGGAGGTTCTTATGTTGGCACGGACATTGGGAAAACTACACCATGTGCATTCATACCCCACTTGTGTATAGGCGCGTTATAAATACCATATCATATCATATCATACCCAATATACACATGTCCTTTACCATCCCCCATCCCGCCGCTTAACGTCACACCACACATTCGAGCAGCAGGCATAGTTTGTGAGCGGGCTATTAACGGCTTTTCATAATTGCACAGAAAGACCCTTGATAGCCCAGACAGTCATCATCTGCTCCCACTGCGTGGGGCCGGGCGAGACCCACGGCAACAGCGGTATGCCTGCCCAAGTGGGCCTTGGCCCATTGGAAAACGATGCTGTTTAAAGTGCCCTGTTAAAATAGGCAGGTTTGCACCAGAACTGTGACGAGTGGCACGTGCGTGGCCGCGTTAACGCCCTAGAGGTCACTGTCACCCAAAAAGTGAGGAGTGGCCGAAAGACATGGGCGCAGCAGCTGCGTTGCATTTTAATGCATTTATTTTGCAATGTGTATAGCGCACCTAACCTGAAGGCATCTAGGCGCTGTTCTTACAAAGGATGGCAATAAATACCAGTTGTTTTTCATTTCTGTAAAAGATGGTAGAATGACAATTATTGCAAAAGTATCACTTTATAATTTATCCGATTTAAAAATGCACCAAAACTGCACTTTCTTAGGCGCTTTCAGTTCAAAAAGCGTAAAGTGCTGTGACTATTTCTCCGTTTTTGTTTTATTTTGAATTGAAAGCGGGCATGCGTGCTTTCGATACCTGCGGTGCTCCTGGCTATGCGGGGATGTGGGTCTTGCCTTCAGCTCGGAGTGGGTGTAGTGCCTGGAGGGCGGGATAGTGACAGTGCCCAGGGGATGCCAGGGGAGGGCAGCTCCTCTGACACGTGGGCCACGGGCGGGGAAGGGTGCCAGAGTCTCACCCTTAGCCCCTCGCTGTCTGCCAGGGTATTAAGTGTTAAGCTCCCTGTCTGTCCCTCCCGGAGCCCTGCCAGAAACTCTAGCGCGCCAGCTGCAAGCCCCGACTTGCCCGCAGCACATGGCACACCGTCATCCCTTACACTTCTTCCGCCATTGCGCAACCTCGGGGCGGGGGTGCCTGGCCGGGAATGGAGGGCAGGAATGCCAGGCACGCTGCTGGGCGCTAGAACGGGGGCAAGCAGGGTGAGTTTGCTGAGCACGGGACATAGGGTGCAGAGATGTGCACAGGGAGTGGCTCTTTACTGTGCAAGGGTTTACGCAGTGAGGTGGACTAGCACCTTGAATCCGGGGGATTGAGCTCGCAGCGCTGCTTTTAATCACCATTCAATAATGCATGCCCGCGAAATGGTTATTCAATGTAAAGGTGTGCACAGAGAGTGGGGGTGCACACAGAGGGGGGTAAGTTGCTATTTCCTGCCCAGGGAGGAAGGGAACAGAGCCACTTATCCACAATTCAATCATTCATCCACTCTCTTAGCAGCTACTCTTGGTAAGTCTGCCTGGTGGGAGGATGGAACAGTGCACCCAGGTCTTTCAATTTTGCAAGGAGCTGGGCTAGGGCATGGTGAATGGCAGGCAGCAGGGGATATGCCCGGGCATATCCCACGATTACTGAGGGGGGTGAGGGGGAACTCTCAGCAACGCGCGCAATCCGGGCTCGAATCCCGATCGTGCGCTTAGAAGCCTATCTCCGGTATTAAGCGCGTTATAAAAGAATAATTATAATAATCCATGCGGCCTCCCCTGTGGGTTTATCCCCTCAGAAAGCCCAGTGCTGTGAAAGGCTGTGGCATATCACACAGAAGCACAGCGGCGTGCCCCCAGCTTACCCGCTGTTGGCACTGTCTTATTTGGTTTGCTTATCTCCTACCATCAGGCAATACCAATGGCTTTGAAGGGTGCTGAGGGTGTGATAGTGTTAAAGGGGATAACTCCGTGGTCGATGCTGAAGTCAGCTCGGCGTAGGTTGTGCTGGGATCCCCCAGCTTATCTGCACTTACTTCCCAAAGAGCCTGCGCTGACCCACACGCAGACAAATGCTTCAAAAATGTATATGATATGATATGGCATTTATAAAACGCCTATACACAAGTGTTTCAAGGCGTGTTATAAATATATTTATATGGAAGGATAAACACATTGGTGAAATGCCAGTGGCACCAAAGTGGAAGTTAGGGGTAGCAGAAGCTACCCCTATATACCGTCGCTGGTTAGCAATGCCCAAAGGGTTTGCACTGAGTTGCGTGGGAATTTTTATAGGGGTACAACGGTGCATTTTTCGAGTTATTGGAAGGGGTCCCTGCTGGTTAGGTGCAGCGATGTTACTGGTTTGATGGTATTTGGCTCCGCGCTGGCTGAGCACAAGATAGGGTGGTGGGGGGAACTTGCATTGTTAGATTAGTGTGCTGGCCGCCACACCTTAGGTTAAACAGCTTTCCAATGGGGCTTGCCAACTAGTTAAATCTTTGAACCGACGCCGGCATTGTTCCACTCACCTGACTGCCACGGTGCTGCAGGGCTTAGCTAGTGTTTGCAAGGTTATGCACAATGTCCGCGAAGGATGTAAAACTATGTCGTTGTTTGTAATGTTGGTGTGTAAGCTAATGGGGCCTGTAGAGAGCATTCCTGCTGGAACCAGTACAGTGGGCGCTCGGTGCTAGATTACATGTAGGTTTTTTAACAATGGTTCCTGTTATGTCACTTTTGTGGGGGGAGGGGGTCAAATGACATCACTTTCTGTGATGTCATCAGAGGTCAAAGGTCGTGTGATGTCACTTCCGCGACCCCTGGCATTTTGGTGAAATGACGTCCCTGCACCCCTGCTATTTACCTTCTTCCTGAGTCAGCATTCCTCTTTCACCCCTCTTCCACCCCAGCTCTGTACCTTCTTCCTGGGTCGGCGCCCCTCTTGCACCCTGGCTATTTACCTTCTTCCTGAGTCAGCATTCCTCTTTTTCCCCTCTTCCACCCCAGCTCTGTACCTTCTTCCTGGGTCAATGCCCCTCTTCCACCCTGGCTATTTACCTTCTTCCCAGGTCTGGATCACTCTTCCATCCTGACTCTTTCCCTGCTCCCCTGGTCTGCGTCCCTCTTTCACCCCGGGTCGGTGCTTCCTTACCGGGTATGTGTCCCTCTTCCACCCCAACACTGTACCTCCTTCTCCAGTCTACGTCCCTCTTCCACCCAGGCTCTGTACCTCCTTCTCGAGCCTGCGTCCCTCTTCCGCACAGGCTCTATACCTTCTTCCCAGGTCTGCGTCACTCTTCCCCTCTGGCTCTTTATCTCTGTCCTGGTCTGTGTCCCTCTTCGTAGGACTCTGATTTCCCTCTTTTTCTTTTTTTTTTTTAACACGTCAACCCTGTAACCCACTTAAAAGTTCTGTTCACCAACATTTGATGCTTTTCAGCTTACATGCTCCCCTCCTGTTGGCACTATCTCTCTCTCCGTCTTTGTCCTGATCTCTACTGCTTTAAAAAGTCAGACTAAAGTATTTCAGCAAAGGCATGATGGTTTCACGTGAAATTCTTCTACGCCTCTTTAATTTGGCGGCCATTTTCCTATAACAACCCCTGCTTGCTTTCAGAAAGAATGGTTAGTGATTATAGTTATTTGAAGTAATTTTCTTTTCTTTCACAGATGATTGTTCGCCTTTATTTGAAATGCTTCTGCTATTCATGAAAACTCACGCCCAGAGTGAGCTATAAAGGCCAATTGCAAAGCAATATTGGAGGTTCTAAAATAACACTGAAATGCTTTATTCTTGAAAGTCACATAATGGCTGCATTCACATTCTGTTGAATTCATTATACTCATACTTGATCATTGGAAACATATTTTCTGTTGCCAAACAGAAACGGGATGCATTGACTACTTCAGAACCTTTGTACCAAAACAGGCCTCGTGTGAGGTGCTCCAAGTGGCTCTTGGGCTAGGGACCGCTAGCTGCACAATGAATTATTTTTATATTTTCCCTGTTGAGAAGCACCATCCTGGCAAATCGGACAGCTTTCATACCCTGATTCCTGCTAACATGGCGGCTGTCCAGGTATTCTGAGTAGTGCACCTTTCATTTTAACATCATGTTAATATTCTGTAGCTCTCCTTCAAAATGGGCGTTGGGGTGTATTTTGTTCCTATTTGGCCTTTGGCAGGAGCAGCGTACCTTCCTCTTTACTCTGGCCCTTCCTTTCCGCCGTTCACCTTACAAAAACACAGAACCAAAATCTTGTCAACCTCTATTATTCCATACACCAACTGTCCTTTTCTCGCTCCTCCCCTTGTTCTCGTTTTCTCTTGTGTCTCTGGGTCCTTTTCCTTAAGGAAGTTTATTCCTTAAAGGGAAAGTTTGCTCAGAAATATTATTGTCCCAATCGAACAGGCATGTTTTTATAAGCATACTGCAATCGATCTTAAAAAAAAGTCCTATGCATCTTAACTTAGTTTTCCTCACATTTACAAATGTGAAAACAATGGGTTGGGTGCCGCCATCTTGTGCTAATCTTATCCGTTGATACATCGCCCTATGTTCAAGTGGCCTTGCAGCACTAAATCATATCACACGCCCCTCATGCTGACATCACTTGTCCAAACTATATGCTCCACCTATTATGACGTTCATGGCCAGTGCAGCCAAACTCACCCTGTCATCACCCATGCCATAACATTACCTAATGTAGAACCAGGAAGATAAATACACACATACTCTTCACAGCGCTAACATTTTCTTTCTTTTAAAACAAAACAATTATTTCTAAGAAAACAGCAATAGTCTGCAATGTAACAAGTAATTTTGGTTTTCACTTAACACTCAAAAGAGAAGATTCTTTCAATGAAAACAATGATTTCATTGATATCGTTTTCCAATAGAAGTTATAGCTATCGAACATCGCATTTTTCGAATGTTTTTAGATAAATTCTTCATGAAACACTGATTGTGCTCAGCGTTCGATTAATCCATGTTTTTCATGTCTTCTATGTTCCATTAGTCAGAAGATAATGGACCTCATTACGAGGTATGCGGTAGAGGGATAACGGGGCCAGTAGAGATGCCGGCCCCGTTATCCCTCTCACACCCCATTACCAGGTCTCCTCGCGGGACCCGCTAAGGACGCCTGGTCTTAGCGGGTCCCGCGAGCAGACCAGGATGCAAACAACGGGCCTGTATTTAATGGGCCCGTTGTTTGCATCCTCCCCATTCCCATTGAGCCCTATGGGGGCTCGATTGGGAAAAGGGATGTACCGGGTCCAGGTTCCCCTGAAGGGGAATTACAGGGCCCTCCAAGGTCGGAATGGCCTGGTACTTTCCCATTCCGGGAACCCAGACCGGGTACCCGGTATGGGGGTAGCCATGCCGCTAATAGCTGCATGGCTACCTCCATACTTGTAATGAGGCCCAATGAGTATTTCACTTTCAAACGCAATGCTTTCACATCAGCTCGTTTTTACATCATAAACGCTGTCAGGTTGCTCCTTATTGCTGCTACTGCTAAAGAACAGACTGGTTCCTGGCGATCGTCCCACATAATGGTTATTAAAGAAGCACAGTTGATGATTATCTTCCAATGTTGATTGAAGAATCCATCAGACGTGAGCTGGAAACTATGGAATGCGCAGAATGGTAGAATGTAGCTGTAAAAATGAAAGAATAAAAGCATATATTTCAGTAGCTGTATTTTTTATTGAAAATGCACATTAAAATATATTAGCTAACAAGTTACTTTAAAATTTCAGAAAACGAATGAGCAAGCCCCACACCAAACAGAATGAACACAGAGATTTCAAAACAGGGTAGTAGGTCACACCACAACGTGCAAGGAAGTGCACGGAAGTAGTAAGACCTCCAAATGAGTGGGAGACCCAGGTGCATCTGTTTCCCATAGCAGGCCCTACCTGAAACTAAGGACACGAATAGGAATGTCTTAGGTTGAAGCACAGACAGAGGGAATCATAATTGAAGTGGAATGAGTAGCGAACAAACAGATAACCCCGGGACCCAGGGAGCACAAGGGCACATGGAAAAGATTTCCAGGGATGTGATGTTGACTGCACACCAGGATATGCCACGGGACAATGTGGTGTGGTGGTGTAGACCTCATTAGCCTGAACACGGTTTGTGGGTGCCGGTTCACCACAATATAGCCAAGCTAACAACTTTAACATAACATATGATGTGCATTCTTTTCATCAACAAGGACATTCTACCCTCACATAGTCATCAAGTGCACAGGACACATGCCATTTTCAAACACAAAAATTTGACAAAGTTATGCATACATAATTTCATTCTCTCTGTCACGCTGAACAACTGCTCAGAACAACAGATCTCAGAAATAGAAACTACATTTTCTTGTGACGACTTTCAATATAGTCAATGTTACCAATTCTATGTGGTTATTCGACACAGTTATTCGACACAGTTGTGTCTTTCGAAGTGTTAGTGTGTTTCATTCAAGGACAAATGGCAATGTCAGCCTGTATCCAGTGAACTAAGCCAGAGAGGGGTAGGTTACATTTTGGAGAATGCCACCAGAAAATGCGGACAGCAGAAGACCTTGCTTCAGACACGTGATTTGCAAAACTAAGGACAGTTAAAAACAGCGATTTACAATATGTGCCGCAAGAAGAAAGCGATAATATACCAGAAAATTATGTATTGCTGTTCCCTCTGGGCTATTTTTGCGCTGTAAGAAAAGGAGATCCATACTCCCTTCTAGTTTGTCCTGCACTCTTTCTTGGCCCAAAGCATACCCCTACCCCTAGTCTCTTACAAACCTACCGATCTTCATTACTAAGTCCCAGTTCTGCCTTTGATTTGTTTATTCGCAACCCAGATTTCTGTAATATATTGAACGCCTCTTACAATAATTCTTGCATGTCCAGTCATGCTCACATGCATACCTGAAACAGCCCTGTGTACCATAAGGCGAAACTGGGTGAGATTGCATGCTCACACTACATTTGTCCCCTGTGTGTTTATTCTCATGCCAAGTAGCCACACACACCACAAGGTGAGGCTTTACAACACTGTGTACTCATTCCTAATTTGTCTCTAGCTTTTTGGCATACTCAAAGTGACCCCTTCTGCCATCAGGGATTTCAATGTGATGTATTTATTTACATTTATCTGTAAGCCGCTTTATACAACAGAATTATGTTTCAAAGTGCCACAATCTTAATTGGGAACGGAGCTTGGGAAATAATAACAATGGCAAGAGTATAGGGGTGGACAAGTGCTGATGGAGGGCCTGAGAGGGAGGTGCCAAGCGGAGCCAAGAAGAAGAAGCTCGGACTGAGTGCTAGTACAAGCGGCTCTCAATGGAGAGCCATCAAGGAGGGGCCTGCAGGGCAGTGCATTGGGGGAGGGTTGCTGGTATTGACTTGGGGGATGGACCTGGTATCCTGTGAGATACATTTTGATCAAGCCACTGGTCACAGCTATAGAGGGGTGATTAGTCGAGAAGGGAAAGAGGGAAAGAGGTAGAGAAGATCAGAGTTTTTAGCTGTACAGCTCAAGTCTGAGGGGGGCAGAGAGACTGTTCCAGAGATAGGCACCAGCCGAGGAGAGAGACCTTCCCCCCACCCTCTACTTAGAGAAGCGTTTGTCAGACATTCCGAATGTGTGCATCGGGGCTGCCATCCTTTTCACCACTTTCCACGGCAATTCAAGCACCTCCACTTCGTAAAGATGAAAAAATGATTACTGATCATACTTATTACGTCTGCATCACCATATCGACGGCTGAATCTCCATGCGTTTACCGATGCTTCCATTATTTGAACTATGCAAGTTTAGAACAATGTGCTATATGTCTGTACAATAATTGTCAAGTGCACTGAGTGACTTCAGCTCAGTTGTTCGTGGGTAGTCACCATCAATACAATTATCATTGTCCAGACCCACCCCCCTAAGCACTTTAGAGTGAGTTGAGCCCCATTAGGTGAATTGTAATGGACCAGGGAGGGAAGCGGACATTGTAATTTCCCTGCACATCCACAAATATTATGATCAATATAGAAATGTAGACATAGTGTATGCATGCGAGCAAACACCATTTTTTTTCGATATAGCCAAAGCACGGCCATGAGGCATTCAATGCGTCAGGATACAGACTTGAAAGTTGCATGGGGAAACCTGACCAGGCCCAAACCATAAAGAAACAGGCCATGCTCTCATCCCACAAAGAAACACTACTTTTTTGTACAATATGCTACCAATGTGACAATACAAGGCTTCTTAGTGTGCATGTCTATCACAGCCAGGCCAAAGCAGGAGTTATAGCCCCTACAACTGTCCCAGTTCTGAGACCCCCTGAATTCCACGATAGAAGTTCACCCCACACCACCACCCATAAACCAGCTGGCCATAAAAGATCTAAGAACATGACAAGATTTGAAATGCAAGTTAGAGGGAGGAATACATTATAGTCCAAAACAACGGTGGAAGCCTTTGGTGCGGACGATGCGATAAGGAGTGAGTGAAGAATGTGTGGGTTAGTGTCACTGAAGACTCCCTCTTTGCCAGTCCCACAGCCTCCCAGGTGCACAGTGTAATGATAAAGCAACATTGTTTCATAGTCCGCAATTAATTGCTAGCTCAACCTTGGTTCCATGTAGATGACGAGCCCACCAGACCCCACATGATGGAAGACAGACGTACTGGGCTCAGGCCAATGGCATGGCATCTCCTATATAGACTTGGCTGGACATGCATAGGGTCCCACCAAATAACCACGCAGGTTTTTACTGTATATGTGTGCATCACACGTGATGATATTTGGCTTTATAAGTGGCTGCTTGTAGTTTTTTGGCAGAGGTTCTGTAGCAGCAATGTTCTTTGCTGATACCTATTTTTGTCTGAAAATAAAACGTGTTATCCTTGCAAAAGTATCTTGTTTCTTGGGCCTTTTTCCCTAGCGGGTTGTATTTTATCTGCTGTGAGCGAACATAAGCATGCCTTCACCATCAAGTGCAGGACCACAACTTCTTCCTGTGTCTCGCGTCGCATGAATTGTAAATAAATGTAATCTACCATGTACATGCAAAACCAGGGCAATAGCGGATGGTGAGTTGCAAGCAAATTGATCAACGAAATATGTTGGCAAATGCAGTTGGGCTGTTCCATACAAACATTAGTGCCCCTATGACTTCCGCCTGGTAACATTGCTTGATTAATATCAACTGCACAACTTATAGTTAAAGTTCTGTCGATCCTTCTTTGTATTTTAATTATTTTAATATTTTTTTTGGGAGGTGTGTAATGTGCCTACACAACTAATGGTGTTCCAAGGCCACTTTGTCTCTGGACCGGTTAGATGAGGGCTTAGAGTGGATGTTGAAGCCCCCAGTGAGGAGTGTGTGAAAAGCACTAATGGAGCTCACTGTGGACCACGTCTCGGTGAGGCAGAGAAGATCCATATCCAATACTTGAAGGAGACAGATATCAAAGGAATGTTTTACAGCAGGTTGAGAGTTGAGGTAGCTTAGGGAATTCAGTTGCCACCTTTGAGGCTCTTCCGAGCAGGGCTACAGGTATGTGGTACCCACGTCAGTGGTGGAGAGGGGACAAGAGGGAAGGCAGGATCAGTGCGGAATATGATACACGGAAGACAATTATCGATAAGGGGGAGGTTTTGCTGAGAGCCCTGGGCCATGACACTGCCATTTTGATAGACAACATTACTTCCCATCTGCGTGTCAGTGACGGGCATGCCAGGACTGTTCTGTATTCACGGTACAATCTAACAATGTCAATATTACATCTTGTTTCTTTTGTATTGTAAATAATCAAAGAAGGGATCTTATTATTGACAGTTCATTTTTTATTAGTCGTAATGAACATTTTACACAGACTTTTCACAAACATTTATAGAATCTAAAAGCAAATGTATCAAGAATTTCAATCAAAAGTTTATTTTCCAAGATTTTGAAATAAAACAACATACTTCAAATAATATAATCACATTGACATTTTCACTATATAGTTTAGAAAATAAATTGCCAGCTTGGCAGTGACATGCTCAGCTGAAGACATCAATAGAGGCATAAATCGGCCTGACAGAGGTGCTCGCATTGCCATGCGACCAACCCACGTTTTACAATTCGGGACAAAAAGTGGGCAGAAGAGCATTTTCTCTGCCTGCAAGCAGCAGCAGCACTCTCTCCAATTTCTTCAATAATGTGCATGAACTCCCACAGGCTTCATTTAATTCCTTTATTGTAATGGCTGTAGACATCAAAGTCAGCAAACAACAGCGCGTTTCTCCCTTGTGGGCTTCGTCAGATTGTACAGGCTAGCATTGCAAACACAATTTTTAACTACAACAGTGTGCCCCTTTGTTGTTCATCACCTGATTCATCCCCCATGTAATTCTAGTATAAGCAACTCTTCATTTTGGAACATGTTAATGGTGATAACAGAGGTAGAATGTCTATCAATTGAAGGTGATATACCTTTATGTTTATGTACGTACAGTTCATACAATTACGTCTTAATGTAACATGTTCACATGGTCGGGCTGTCATGCTTGGCTTAGTTGTTTTATACTGATCATGCTTTGTACAACAAGCTTGGTAATAATAGCAATTAAGATTTTAAGGTGGATATAGGCACATAAAGTATTTAGTACTTAGCAGCAGTTTGGGAAACCCCAAAGTAAAGTGCATAGTGCTATGTGCAAAAATGGCTCGCTGTCTTGCTTTAAAGCAACAACCTTAAAGGTCATAAAGCTGGATATAAGTACATAAAGTGTCTAGTGCTTGGCTGCAGTCTGGAGCTCTCCATAATAAAGTGAGTAATGCTTAGTGCAAAGGTGCTAGCAATATTGGCCATAAGGTCTAAATATCACACTATAGCAGTTCCAAAGTATCCCAAAATAAAGTGCTTAGTGCCTAATGTACAGATTTAAAATCTCAGCTTTAAATTACCTGTCATTTAGTGTAGTAATGGAGGTATCCAAAGTCAAGTAAAAAGCTTAGTGCTTTATTAGCTTTAGGAAAACGAAGAGATCAATCGGGAGGATGCCAGATGCGCTCTGTGAAGGGCCGGAAGATGTAACAACAGACAACACAAAGCAAGTGGTCAACCTCTCTGACAAAGCCCTAAGAATGACAGAAAATGGGGGGGCGTGGCTTGGCGGCCGATGTAGTGAGACGCGCTGCTGAGGAGCTCTGGAGCGATCATGACAAAATTCGATTAAAAACTAGCATAAATTGGTTCCAGAAGACCACCAAAGTCTCCCCACAGAGACAGGAACACCTGCTGCCCACCCCGCGAAGCCCCCGGAGGAAACCAGGCGGTGGAAAAGGAGATAGACCGCCGGAGGGGAATCGTCCTGTGAAATCAAAATGGTGGACGCGCGAGCTGTGGGAGGACCCCAGCCGCGTAATATGGAATGAACCGATGAATCCACAAGAGAGGGACACATCACGCGCATAATAAAGAAACCAGTGCGGGGTAGACCCAAGCCTAAGTCAACCCTACGACGTGGAGATCGGCGCAGCCGGTGGAAGTGGGACGTGGAAGCGGGAAGGCCCCTGACGCGGTGAGGCGACATACGCAGCAGGCACGGGAAGACCCGAGCCCGAAGCGACACCCGCAACGAGGGCCTAACGAATACAACCGCCGGAAGAGAGCAATAATCCCAATATAAGGAGAGACCCGTAAACACCGGAGGTAGGGCGGATGAAGAAGCAGGGGCTACGGCACGTGGAGCGCAGCCAAGACTGGTACTGGCGACGCAGGCAGAGGGCGGCTCCCCCGCAATGCCGAACAAGAAAGCGGAGGGGAAAACCAAGCAAGTAAGCATGGAGACCTTTATGACAGCGTCCAGACACAAACCGTCGCCGTCAGCGGACAAAGCAGCAGCCGCGGATGACAAGTCGCGCCCAGTGGAAGCCGCCAACGAAGGCGCGATACTGGAAGCAATCGCCTCCATGAAAGAATCGCTCGAAAACAAAATGGACACAGCAATTGGGGCCCTGAAAGCATCTCTAGAAAATAAACTGGATACAGTAATGGTAAATGTGGGCCTTCTCAGCCTGGACGCGAGGAACCTAACAGAAAGAGTGATGGCGACGGAACAGCAGGTGCAGCAAAATACGGCGGGGGTTGCGGTAATGCACACACAGATGTCGGAGGTACTACAGAGAATTAAGGTTCTAGAAAGGAGAGCAGAAGACGCAGAGGGGAGAGCACAGAGGAACAACATCCGCATTATTGGAATTCCAGAAGGAGAGGAGGGCAAATACCCCACTGAATACGTCGAGAACATGCTCCTCCAGGAGGTCGGAGTAGGTGCACTATCCCAGGGCTTTGTGGTAGAAAGGGCACACAGAGCCCTGACTGGAAGACCTCAACCGGGTGCCCCCCCGAGAGCGATGATCGCTAGGATCATGAACTACAAAGACAGGGAGAAAATACTAGCGTTCTCAAGGAGGGGGGGGGGACTCATCAGGAACTCCTCCAAGATCACAATGTATCCGGACTATACAGCCATGGTACAGAGGCAACGGGCAAGTTCGGCCCAACAAAAGAACGCCTCAGGACCACGGGGGTGAGATACATGCTCCTGTTCCCCGCTAAACTTAAGGTGATACACCAAGGCAAAACATGTTTTTCGACTCCACTGAAGAGGCCCACAGTTGGATGGACTCACAAGGCTTCCCCCAGCTGAGGCAGAGAAACGCTAACAATCCTGGAAATATACCCCAGTGAGAAGTAACAAAGGCAACCTGGAACAAGAAAATAAGCATTACGTAAATTAAAAGAAGCTAGCAGTAAGCATGGAGGAGCAATCGGCCCCACTTTAGCTGCATTGGCTGAGAGAAGCGGCGCCCCCGGGAATAATGAACTATCAGTTTGGATGTCAGTTTTAAGGCATCACGCTGCGGCGAGTCTGCGCCCATCACAGGAGCATGGCGAGAGAAGCGGCGGAGCCCGAGCAGGGGGAGGGTGGCTGGGCATTACTTTTTCAGTTTTTGTTGAAGTTATGGACGTTGACTGGAGTGAATGGGCAGTACAAGGCACAAACTACGGAAGGACTATTGTAAAGAACACTGAAATAATACAGACAATAAGCGACCGGAGCAACATGGGACAGGACCCATGTGATAGCAGCAGCCGCTGCATCAAGAGGCATAAATCCAGGACCAGGACACCGAGGGAGATGGGCATGAGGAGAATAAAGCGCGAGGTGCAAGGGCATGGCAGTGGGACAATGAAGCCAAGCAAACAAAGGAGATCATGGGACCGGATGAACTGACGATAGCCACCTGGAATGTGAGAGGACTCAATGCGTATGTCAAGAGACTTAGGGTTTATGCCTGGCTAAACCGGATGAAAATCAAGATAGCGATGTTACAGGAGACACACCTCACAAGAGACAGGCAGGCCAAGGTGGACAGGAAATGGGAAGGACAGATTTACAGCGCCACTTATTCAAGCTAAGCACGAGGTGTACTAATATAGATTGCCCCGGGGGTCCCGTTCCAGCTACTCAAGCAGGAGACCGACACAGAGGGATGGCTGGTACTGGTGCAGGGCATGCTAGAAAACAAGGAGGTATGCCTGGTCAACACCTACGCACCGAATACTGATGCAACAGACTTCTTCAGAAGGCTAGCGCCCAAGTTAGCGCAATATAGGGAGGCGACGTTCATCTGGGCCGGCGACTTCAACTGCACCTTGAATCCCCTCCTCGACAGATCTGATAATAAATGCAAGAAGCCGGAGCCTCCAGCCAAAGAACCGGGTAGGATCCTGAAGCAAGTACAGCTAGAAGACTTATGGAGGCAGGTACATGGGGAGGGGTTATACACACTACAGCGCACCACATGGAACATTCACATGTATAGACTATATATTCGTGGGCAGGGAATCACTACAAGATATCACGGGAATCACCATCAAAGCATGCACACTCTCTAATCATGCCCCAGTAGTGGCGACATGGGCACACATCAATAGGAAAGCCCCTATCCCAACGTGGCGACTTCGAGCAGAGGCCCTGAGGGAGGGTGAGTTTGAGGAACACCTCCATGAGGTGATCGATGATTATTTTGAGCAAAACGAGGGCAGTGTTGAGAGTGGCGCCGTATTATGGGACGCATTCAAGGTGGTAATAAGGGGAGCGGCAATAGGCAAAACAGGAGGATTGACGGGGGCGGCCATGAGGGAATTGAATGAACTCGAGAGGGTGATCGAACTAAGAACAACGAGCGGGACTAGAGGGGGAGGAACCTGGAGAGCTGATAGAGCTGCGGACTAAATGTATGTTGCTCTGGGAAAAACTAGGGAGGCTAAACTATGGGAGGTACCTACAGCGGTTACACGCGGAAGGGGATAAACCTAGCAGGCTCCTGGCCTGGCTTACCAGACAAGAGAATAAAAAAAAATCCCATAACGGTGTTAGAAGATCACACCGGGACAGAGATCAGGGACCAAGGGCACATTAACGCAATGTTTGCGCGTTTTTATGAGCAACTGTACTCCCCGAATCCGGAAATAGACCCGGAGGACATAACAGATGCACTGGTAGAAATAGGGTTGCCGAGGCTAGAGGAGGAACAGGCCCAGCTGCTGGATGCACCCCTCACGGTGGAAGAAATAGAGATGTGATCGCAGATCTTCCCACCGGCAAAACCCTGGGCCCGGATGGGCTTGCGGGGGAATTCTACCAGACGTACAAGAGCGCCATTGCACTGAAACTGCTTGAGACATTCCAAGACGCATATGAGACCATGTGTCTCCCGACAAGCCTGTCGGAATCGATAATTGTCCCGATTCTCAAACCAGGGAAGCCCCCCAGGAAATGCGCCTCCTATAGGCCAATATCCCTTATTAATCAGGATGCCAAAATACTAACCGCAGTCCTAGCCAACCGCTTAAAACAGGTAATACCCACGCTGATCCACCCAGACCAAACGGGCTACGTTCCGGGAAGGAACACGTCCTGGAACCTCCGCAGACTTCACCATGTGATAGATGAGACAAATCGACTGCAAGACGAGAGTGTTATAGTGTCTTTGGACGCTGTCAAAGCTTTCGATTCTGTGTGTTGGGAATGGCTGGGTGTACTCGCCCACTTTGGTATCGGGGAGGGGTACCTCCGGTGGATCAGGTTACTATACAAGGAACCCAGAGCAAGGGTGAAAACGTGGCGATTCATTTCCGAGGAGTGGAAGATACATAGGGGAACCAAGCAGGGGTGCCCGCTATCGCCAATGTTATATATCATGGCTCTAGAGCAATTTGTGGTATTCCTTAGAGCAGAATATAGAGACACCGGACTGGACATAGATGGGGTGCTCCACCAAATCTCGCTATATGTGGATGATATGCTCCTATTCGTACGTGAGCCAACCACTAACCTACCTCCTAGAGGCGATCGGGGCGTACACTAGGCTTTCGGGCATAGCGATCAATAAAGAGAAGTCCCTCCTCTTCCCCTTGGCAGGACTGAAACACGCCCCCCCATTGTTTGCCGGACCTGGGTCTGACGTGGGCGCCCCGCACCTTTAAATATTTGGGTATAGGGATACATCATAATACCGCTGATACCTATGCATCCAACACGCTCGTCGCTCTAGAGAGAACGCAGCGGTCAATGACTTTCTGGGGGACACTACCACTGGGAATGATGGGAAGAGCAGCCCTCCTGAAAATGGTGGTGCTGCCCCGCCTATTATACTTCCTCACGAACAGCCCATACAACATACCCAGGGCCTTTTTCAGTAAACTAAATACAATAACGCGTTCATTCATGGGGGGGAGTGGGAGAGAGGGGGGGAAATAGGATCACAATAAGGACCCTGCAGAAGGACTACGAAGAAGGGGGTATCAGACTACCGGACTTTGAGAAGTACTACTTAGCGGGGCAGCTGCAATTTGCAGTAAAATGGCTGGGGGAAGACGAAACAATAGACACTTGCATTTTCCAACCTGCACTGAAACAGTATTACCTAAGGGAAATACTATGGCTCGATAGACCCCGGCTCAGAACCCTGACGAACATGCTTAACATTGCAGTGGATTTATGGAAAAGAGTGTGGAAACTCCAAGGGATAAAGGATCCGCAGTCAACGCAAATCCCTCTAGCGGGTCTCCTGGGAGGGAACACAAATACATTAGCAACATACCGAGCACACTGGGAGGCTAAAGGGGTAGCACAAATTGGAGACCTGAGAAGGGAGGGAAGGTGGGCGGACTTCCACGAAATGGTAGATGAATACGAAATACATATGGGACAATTCATCCTATATACCGGCATGCTGAGAAACATCACGGGAAGATGGCCAGATTGGGAAGACCAGGACGAGGAAACAGCATAAGATGTATGGTATGACATTGCAGAGGGAACGCACACAACCTCCAGGTTGTACGAACAGCTACTGAAGGCCAAGGGCCCACAGGAACAACACACGAGGCAGCGTTGGGAGGAAGAGTTGGGGAGGCCCCTCAGCGATCAAGAATGGACTAGGGCCTTACGATACCCAAAAAAGGTATCCAGAAATGCAAGATTCAGGCAGGCGCAGATATACGTAATGCACAGAGCGTATCTCACACCCAAGAAGAGGAATAAAGTCCATACAGGAGCTCCGAGCGGGTGCCCCCACTGCTCGTCAGAAGAAGCGGACATGGTACACATGTTCTGGTCCTGCCCAGTGATACAGGAGTTCTGGGACGGGATCAGACTCAAGATAGCGGGAAGTGGACTTCAAATCCAGGCAGAAAATCCCGAAAAGTACCTACTGGGCCTCTTCTCGAGAGGGGGTAAGCATGATTTGCATCTGGCAAAGGTGAAAGATTTGATAAGTATACTGGCCAAGAGACGGATAGCAATGACATGGAAGTCAAAGGAGGGCCCGCGTGTGGAGGCATGGTGGTCAGACCTTCAGAAGTGGGCGCAGGCAGAGACAGTGGTGTGGACAAGAGCAGTGACAAGAGGGGAAGGTGAAGCTGCGCACAAGTTGTCTGCATGGAATACACTAATACAAGACCTCTTTGGCCACCCAGAGGAAGGAAACTCTGAAGATCCCTCGGAAATAGAGGATCCGTAGGTGAAATAGTAAGGCCAGCACGAAGCCCAAGAATAGAACATTGTGCGTACCAGACCTGGTGCTCGACTCCACGGGAGGTCCGGACCGAACTGATAAGGTCGCTGGGGAAACTATGAAACCACAATGGAAAGACAAGATCCGTACGAAGTGCCAATAAGCCATCTATGTTAAAGTTGTTTGTATGTTATGTGTTTGTTGTTGTTGTTTAAAAAAAAACAATAAAGAAATTTAAAAAAAAATAGAATGACAGAAAATAAAGTTCTAAAGAAAGGACTTTCCTACTGTCTAACATCGAAATTTGATTACCCACAGTCACGTATTCATCTACACTGTTTCATGCGTAAAATAAGATTGGCCAAACACTATGAAAATACAGATTTGCCACTCAAAAAACATAAGAATATGGACAAACCCTCCATTTTAACTGTCTAGGAAATACCAGCGTTATGTGCCCTTGACTCATTATCTCACGAAGAAACACCAAGTATGCAAATGGAACCAAACCCTGATGAATGGAGTATGTCTGTCCCTGATAATATAGATACGGTCATGACGTTGAACAATAACCTGAAACGGAAATAAGTTTAGTCCCCTCAACCAGAACAGTTCCAATATCAACCTTTTTGAAGATCTGGCAATAGACGATCTTAAAAAGCTAGGTTCCAGACTCAATGCCAAGATAAAGCAGAATTTGACATCAGCTCAATGGAAAGCAATGTAAGATCTAAGCACAGATAAATCAATTGTGATCAAGTCATCAGATAAAGGGTGCAGTGTTGTTGAGTTGAATGCAGGTGACTTCAAGGTCTAAGCCATACGACAGCTCAGGGATACCAACAATTATGAAATGATATCAAAATTCAAAGCTGGTTTGATATGGGCTTACTTGAATGGGATAAGAAGATGTATTTAATGAAAGATTTCCCAATAACACCCACCATCCATTTCATCCACAAAACACATAAATTAAAGGAAAAGCCCCCGGGTAAACCAATAGTGGCTTCCATCTATCAATTAAAATCTGTAAGGAGCTGGCCAATCCTGCCACAGTCTCTACCTCTCCTGTCCCCTCCAAGGCCCTCTGTACGGCCCTGGCTTCTCACTTCATCTCTAAAACTCAGGGCATCCTGTCAACCCTCTGTGCCTCTCATGCTACACCCCCCACACTCTGATCTCCCTCCGACCCCCCTGTGGCTCCCACCCTCCCTTCTCTGCCTTTCCTCCCTTCTCCCCTGATGATGTTTCTAGACAAGTCCGATCTATGAAAACTTCATATCTAAACAGGTTCTCCCCTGTTCCTCTAAAACCATCAAGGACCATATTGAAACTCTCGCCCCAGCCTTGGCTGATTTCTGCAACCACTCCTTCGGCACCTTCCCCACCCTCCTGAAGCACTTTTGTGCACCCTCTTCTCAAGAAGCACTCAACCGACCCCTCATTTCCGGCTAATTATCGCAGATCTCTATCACTCCTTTCCTAGGCAAACTCATAGAAAGGCTGGCCATCTCCCAGCTTAATCTTCACACTGAATCTGTTTGCTGTCTCCATGACCACCCGTCTGGTTTCAGAGCAGCCAGAAGCATGGAAACTGCTCTTGTGAACATCTGCGAAGACCTGCTCTCTAACCTTGATGCTAATCACCCCTCTGTCCTCATCTTACTTGATCTCTCCCCTACCTTTGACACAGATGATCATGCCATCCTGCTCAACCGGCTCCGTGATAATCTGGGTATCACACATCAGGTTCTGGCCTGGTTAACTTCTTTCTTCACTGACTGGCGCTGCCAGGTCCAACTTACATCGTTCCTCATCCTCTATCTCGCTCTCCACCTGAGGTGATCCCCAGGGGTCTAAACTTGCTCTCTGGTTGTTCAACCAATATCTGGCACCCCTCGGCCACCACATTGCTGCTTTCTGTTCAAACTTCCATTGCTATGCGGATGACACTGAGCTTGTTTTTAGGTTCCATACTGCCGCCTCTTCTCCTTCTCTCATCCCTGATTGTCTCTCTGCAATCCAAGAGTCTTGCACCACCAACAATCTGTGCCTGAACGCCAGCAAGACAGAGATCCTCCTCATTGGCACACCTGCACACTTCTTTCCCCTCACTCTTTGGCCAGCCTCCCTTAGGCCTCCTCCTGCTCCCACCTGCGAGGCTAAGAACCTTGGTGTTATTTTCGACTCCACACTCTACTTCTCTCCTCACATCTCTGATGTCTATAAGAAGTCAAACTACCAACTGCACCTCCTCAGAGGTACTCTCCCTTTCCTCTCCTTCTCCCAGAAACTCACTGTTTCTAGAGCCCTGGTTCTCTCTAGGCTTGACTACTGTAACAGCTTCTTCTTAAATCTGCCTGCCTTTACTCTCCGTCCTCTGAAACTCATCCAGAACAGGACTGCAAGACTTATCCATGGCCTCAAGCCCTGGGATCGTATCTCTTCAGCACTGAAATCCCTCCATTGGCTCCCAGTGGCTGCAAGGATCAAATTCAGACCCTTTGCATTGTCCACAAGGCCTTCTGGGGCCTGGGACCAAAATAGCTCCAGCTTTCTCTTCTGAAGTATCTTTCTACTCGAGCCCTTCGCTCCTCCACCTCTAACTCCTTGAAGGTCAGACACTTTTCCAAGCAGCGAGCTGGGGGCAGATCTCGTCTCCCTCTGCAACAGCCTCCCTGCCTTTCTGACACTTGAGCAGCTCAATACTTTTCTCTTTGCTTCTGCCTTCTCTCTTCCACTCCCCTGCTGATCTCCTGTCTGATACTGCCCTGGTTACTTGGCCTCCCTCTGAACCACGGGCCCAGGTCCCAGCCCTCCCAGTTGCACACCTGTTCTTCCTCCTGGCAACTCTGCACTTGGGGCTCTATTTGTCAACCTATAGTCTCCCTACCTGCACTATCTATCACTTGCTGTTTTGCACTTAACCTGCACTGCCACATGCTGTCCGCACTCCTTGTCTCTCGATGTTTAGATCCTATGTCCTGCACTTGCTCCTCCTCCCCTACCCCCTGCACTTTTCCGCTTTCCTCTCCCCTGCACTTGCCCTATCTCAATGTCACTGGGCCTAGTAAGATAGTTGTCTTGTCCCCCCCCTTGTTTCCCTCCCGTGCCTCGTCACATTTTGAACTACTAGTGTATGGGCGCACTATAAATAAAATATCATATCATATCATCGATTCTCTATTGGAGAATACTTCAAAATTAATTGATAAGTTTCTTTTCTCCTTTGTGGAAACCTTATCCTCCTATACAAGGGGCACTACAGACTTCCTAAAACAAATTGACAATGTCCCCTGGAACCAAGGATATCTACTGATTATCTTAGATGTTGTCTCGCTGTACACATGCATCACACACCATCGTGGCATTGAGGCAGCCAAACGATATTTGTCCATAAGGTCCCTAAGTTACAGAGATCACTCTCAAATGATACTGGATATGCTATTGTTTTACCTTACACACAATTCTTTTATGTTTGATGGGCAGTTTTATAATCAACTTTGCGGCACAGCAATGGGCACCTCGGTAGCACCCACCATGCAAATCTCTTTATGGGGGCATGAGAGGAAAAGCCATTTGCCTCAGATGAAATTACTGTGCATACCAACAAAGTACTACTATGGCAAAGATACATAGATGATCTTTTCATCCTATGGGATGGAACTGATGCAGACTGGATGCAATTTTTCAAACTGATCAATATTAATGATGATAATCTGAAATTCACAGAACAATATAACAGACAAGAGATGGTATACTTGGATATTACAATCAAGATAGTAAGCAGTATCATTACTACTGAACTATACTGCAAGGAAACCAGTACCAACTCAGTACTACATGCCACAAGTGTGCATCTGATCAGTGTAATAATATACCCTGGGGTGAATTTCTACGTATTAAACAAAATTGCAGCAAAGAAGAAACCAGTGAGAAAAACGGCAAACAAGCTGCAGCCAGGTTCCATGCTAGAGGATACTCAAAAACAGCCATCAATCAGGCATATGACAAATGCTCTAAACAGACCAGAAATGATCCTCTCACTGTGGGGAAGATGAAAAACCAGAATTTACAAGTATTGACAAACTGCATTAGATTTATCACAGCCTTCAACGAGGGAGCAAAGGAAGATACATACTGGGAAAACATTGGTATCTCCTAACCAGAGACCAGGATGTCAGATCTCATATTCAATGCAATGCAAGTATAACGTTCAGAAAAACTGCATAAATAAATTCCAAATTGTAACCAAATATGCCATCACCTCTACACCAACAGGATGGCTAATGGACAAACCGGTAGGCTTCTACAAATGCACCAAATGCAAGGCCTGTCAATTTGGGGCCAGCGTTAAAAGTTACAACCATCCTTGTAGAGAAAAAGAAGTCAAAATCAAAAACTTAATTACATGTATGACCAAATTCATTATATATGTAATCTCATGTAACTGCAAACTGTGGTACATTTCAAGCACCAAGTTAGAGGTAAAAGCTCATTTTGAAGAGGTACACCAAGGAGACATAACATCCTTTAAATACTTTGCCATCGATACAATACCTAACCATCCAAGGGCAGGCAACAGAGAAAGAAAACGTAGACGAGCAGAATGTAGATACATTATTGATTACAACATGAAAAACGCCAAAAGGACATAACAAAGATGAAGAACTATACACTTTTGTGGTGGATTGCTACATGATACTTAACCTTTCATTTTTTTTTATTTATTGTTTAATCAAAAATAAGATTTTTACAATACATCTGTCACTCATACTTTAGTTCGTATCAACAGAGATTTATGGCTGGACGACATTTAATTTCTTTGTGTCATTATTTGTAGTCATTTACGATAAATTCCAGTAGTTTGGCTGTGATTATTTGCCAGCTGGTTTTGTCGCCTCTAATAAGTCTGCACCACCATGTTTGTTCTTCCATCAGAGGGGTGTCTTTTGAAACATACGAAAAATACCTTTTTCTCATTGAGCGTGTCACAGGGAAGACCATCAGAAGATGTCTAATGGTTTCATGTGTAGACGGCTCAGTGCTTTGACAGAAGCGACAGTTAGCTGTTGGTGATAGGCCTCTAATGTGCAAAATTTCATTTGTTGGTAGGAGATTTAACCGTGCTCTTAAAATCAGATTGTGCGCCTGTTTGCTTGGAAATCTCTTTATGAAGTTTTGCAATTCATTTAATTTTCTTGTATTGCCTGGAAGATGAGAGGTGAGCTTTGAGGTCGCGGCTAAATCAGTCGTTTTTGCCAAGTCTGCTTCCTTCAGTTTTCGCAGGATTCTACATGGATTGTGAATGAGGTCGTCTTGTCTTCGTTCGAGGCAATGGTGTCCAAAAGCAAGATGTTTTCTTTTTGCCATGTTGTTAGCATCTCGGATTTGCCTCTGTCCATCTCGCGTTTGATCATACTATAAATTTCATTGCCATCTACCATTCTGCACTTTCTAAAGAGCATTAGTGTGTTGCAGTTTACAGTGCATTGCATGGACTGGAGGCTCAGCTCGCGTCTTATCGCCACTCCTGAGGTAGAGGTCGGGAGCTTGAGCACTGCTTTCCAAAAAGAGGCTTCCAGTTTGGGCGAGATGCTTTTTGGGATGGTCGGCATGGCCTCGGTGCCGTATGTTATTGCAGGCACCACCTTCATTTTGTAGAAATTGATTGTTGGTTGCAGTGAAAATTTCCCAAATTTACGATCAATTGTTTTTGCCTGTGCGGCTAGTTTCTTGATCTTCTTGAACAATGTTGCTTCCATTGTAATTTCGCCTTTTGTGCTGTCAAGTTGTACTCCAAGGTACTTGAAGGTCTGGATGATTTCAATTTTTGAGTCTCCAAGGGTCCATTTTTAGGTTTTTGATTTTCTTTTTCTTGTTCTGCAGTATCAGTACCTTTTTTGTTTTTCCCTTGTTGATTTCCAGGAAGTTTTTTCTTGCGTACTCTTGTAGGCTATTAAGTTGACGTTGTAGGCCTACTGGTGTCTGGTCAAATAGTGTGAGGTCGTCCGCATAAAGAAGTCGTTCTATCGTGGTGTTTCCAATTTTTGGAGGAAATGCACGCGTGGTAGTTGTGCATACTTGAAGGTCGCCTATATGGGCTAGAAATAATGCTGATGCTAATGGGCATCCTTGCTTGACTCCTCGTGTGGTTGGAATTTTATCGGATAAGTCACCTTCACGGCTTAGATGCACCCTCATCGAGGTGTTATGGTGCAAGGCTTGTATGGGGGCCAATATGTCTTCAGGACATTTCCAGCTTCTCAGTTTCGTCCAAAGGAGATGTCTTTCAATGCGATCAAACGCTTGTGTGAAGTCGATGAACGCGACAAACAACCTTTGGCCAAGTTGTAGGGCTCTACTTTTCAATATACTGTAGATTAGTATGTTGCCTGATGTCCTGGTGTTTTTTTTGAAGCCCAATTGTAGGTGGTCGTTGCACTTGGCTGTTGCCGCCCAATTTTGAAATTTCTTTAGAAGTAATGATCCGAAGACTTTACCTATGCAATCAAGCAGCGCTATCGGACGAAAGTTTGCGGGGTCCTTTATGTCTCCCTTTTTGTAGATGGGGAATTAATTGTTGCTGTGGTCCAATATTTGGGCACCGAACTTGATGCTGCACAGCGTCGAACAATTTCGTTGATGAAGGTGACCCATTCGTTTGGGTGCGCTTTGAGTTCAAAGTTGATGATCTCATCTGGGCCAGGCGCCTGTGAATTTTTGATCTTTTTGATGATTTCTAGAATGTCTTCGTTATCTTCTAGGTTGGTCCACTTGACTTGGTAGTGGGGATACTCCCCTAGATTTTCTGGTGTAGCGGATTTAAACACTTCAGCGAAGTGATTCCCAAACAACTTGAGAGATGTTATTTGTTATGGAGTTTTCCACTGGATGTTCTATTGTTTTTAGTAAGGACCAAAAGTCTCTTGCATTATTCGTCGTTAGTGCTTTGGTGATGTTTTCTGCATCCAACTGATATAGATTACTTCGATGGGCTCGTACCCATGCTTTGTACTCTGATTTCAAGGCTTTTTGTTTGGTAATGCCATCAGCGGTTGGCAAAGTTTTCTTTGCGATCCTCATGGCTCTTCTGTACTCACATCTTCTTGGAACTAGGTCGCTGTTATAGGTGTGTTTTTTAATGGCGCCTTTGTTTTTCAGACATGTTTTTGAGTACGCGTAAGCCATTAGCAGTGGCTGGTAATCGACTGTTTTGTTTTCTGCTTTCTGTACTTTGTCTTTATACCTATGCGTTAGATCTTTGATCGCCGCTGAGCTTAGTTTGAGCCGGGTGCCTCTGGCATTGTTCTCAATGTTCAAGCCTGCTTGGGTGTTTTTCGTGCTTTGGATTGACCAGCTGGTCTCCAGTAGGTTGTGATCGCTGGCAATTGTACGTCATACATTAAAGAAGGTGGTGGTGCTTAGCAGCGGTTTGGAGACAAATATGTAATCGATTGTCTCACTCGAGTCTGCACGTTCCCAGGTAGGTGTTCTGTTTAGTTGTGGGAAGGCGATATCAAGATTATGCAGGTCACGGGAGTGTGTAAGGTCTAACCATGCTCTGCCTCGCTGTTCCACTGCTGACGGCTGTTTCTTCTCTCGAGTGCTTTTCTGAGTTTTGCAAACTGCATTCAAGTCGCCACATATCATTATGGAGGACACTAACAGCTTGGCCATCGCGTCATCGATTACCTGTTCGCACATTGAGATGAAACTTTCTTCGCTAATAGCAGCATGATTCCAATATGCGTTAACAATCACTACTGTGTTTTCTGTTTGCTTGGTGTCGATTTTTTGTTTCCATGTGACACTTACTGCCAGGAGAGACAAGTTCGCGATCAGGATAGGACCGATGGATAATCCACAACCGGTGCGGCAGGCAATCATAAGTCCCGACATTGGTCGTCCTAAGTGGCCGTTGGCTGCTGGGGCCATTACTATCTGGAACCCCTCTAAGATCGGGGTGCCTGTTAACCACGTCTCTTGGAGACATATGATGTCGTATTTCCCTAGGCTGATTTCTCCTGGGACTGTTAAGTGCGAGTGCCCTCTTGTATTCCACGAACATAGTTTCACCTCACGATGTAAGTTTTTTTCTTGCAGTGTTGCTGTTGGGTTGAGCTCGCTGTGAGCGGATTGCTATTTTTTTCGATGCATTACGAAGGCTTTAGGTAACCAGGCCCAGAACCCTTGTTTGTTGTCTGTGACTGAACTCATGTCTTGTGGTGTGGAATTGTTTTGTACTGTTTGAGAGATGACCCTTTTTATTTCACATGGTTTGTCCTGCGAGTGTGATTCTCTGTCTATGTGATGGACACTCGCGTGAGTCGGCTTTTTCGGGGTTTCTAATTTCGTGGATTTAATGTTGCTCTTTCGTCAGTCCTGTGAACTGTTGGAAGGTTCTCGGACCTTACATTGATTTTTTGATGTATGCTGTCTTTCTTGCCTTTGTACACAGTTGTTCTGATTGTTTCTTTCACTATTGTTTATGCGAGAAGTGAGTGTCAATGTACCCGCTCATTCTATGCTCTTTGTTTGTATTATTTTCGTGATATGTTATCGCATCTAGATTGAAGCCAAGGTTGTAAATTTCCTTCTTACTATTGTATATCTGCTTGTAAATAGTTGAGGACCCAAGATGCATTAATTTTACCGCTTTGCGCCGGTCGTGCCAAGGTTCAACAATGAGTAGGTCGTCTGTCTTTATATCTCTAAGATTGGGGATCTCTTGTATCGCCATGACTGTTCTTCTATTTAACGTAAGTGCGTCCTTGTTACTGGTTCTTTGCGCCATTTGCAGTGTCCACTTTTCCTCTGTGCGGTCCTCGTTGCGTCTCACATAGTTATCTGTTCTTGATCTATAGTGGACTTTATTTCTGCCTGAATCTGTTTCTTCTTCAGACCTTGTTCGAGCGTGAGGCTCGCATCTTCGTGTCCTTTCAGACTTCTTGCTTCTTTTATTTGGACTTGAACTCTCTGCTTGATAGACATGACGTTTTGCTTCCAGTTCTATTGGTTGTTCATCAGTCAGTACATGGACTTGCTTGTGATCGCTTGCAGTCCGTTTTACGTTCTGAGTGATTTGACGTTGTGATTCCGTTTCTCGATGCTTGTGTACTGGCGTCTTCTTGTTTCTTTCTTGCAACAGTGCATCGGCTAAGCGTTTTCGTCTTTCTTCTAGGGTTTCGAAGTCTCGTTCAAAGGTCTTCATGTTCTTTTTTCTTTGGTTATTAGTGGTATTTCACTGTCGGACGGTGATGTAGGGCTCTTGTCTTTTGAGCAAGGTGCAGAGGCTGTGGCTTGTACTGCATCGTCGTCTGAATAGACACTGATATTCATTAGATTATCATCTTTTAGAAAGTCTGCTGCTGATTTGGGCGAGTCCGGTTTTGATTGTGTGAGGTTGCAATGGGTTGCTTTGCTACATGTAGCATGTAAAGCGGTGCTGCTAAGTGCGGGGCTAGTTGGCCGCACTTGAGCCTGTTTGTTAGTTGGCTTATTTGATTGATCATAGTTCTCGTGCAACAAGATGTTTACAGAAGACGAAGGTCCTTTACTCTTTGTATTGGCTTTGCCAAAGATTTGATATGCCGTCCCTGAGGCCTCGATGATGGTCTTGGGATTTGTTGTGTTTTTGTCTACGACTAGTACCACCGTGGGGGTGCTCGGTGTGGGGACTGGCATGGCTGATTCAGGTTCATGCCCTGAATTCGTAGGACTTTGAACCAAGATGGATTTTGTGTTGTTGTTTGAGGTTAGATCAATGATGGGAATCGTTTGTGAACCTGAATCTTTAGTGGCTGAGATAGTTAATGGCTTGCTGTCATGTGCAGTTTGTTTGGCTATTTTTGTTGTAATTTTTTCTACCAGGTTGTTCGCCAAGTTGTCCAGTCTGTTGTCGTAGGCGTTGAGCTCTTCTTTTGCTGTGATGAACGCCTCTAAATAAGTGACTTTCATCAGGATCATGGCTATCAAAGTTTGTTGATCTTTTGTGGTATCGGTGAGTGTCTCAAAAAGTTTACAGAATGGATTTAGAGCAATTGTGATGGCCGACATGATGCTCAATAAGTCTGTTTTTTTAGATGGAGTTTCTGCAGTAGGAGGACCAGGTTGCATTGTATGAACCTTGCCTGCGGCATACAGTTGATCACTATCTCTTCGTCTTGGCGTTTGACACCAGTTAGTGAAACTGTGTGGTTTGTGATTCAAACTGAATCCAGTTAGTTCTGTAGAGTTTCTCCTTTTGTCAAGGGTCTTGTCCTGTTCTTTTTCTTCTTCCCCTCGTGATCTTTCGGCAAGTGATTTGGGGAGGCTGTGAACTATTGTTGTGAGCAGTTCCGCTTCGCGCGGTTGTATTGAGTTTGACAATCCACTGCAGATAACTTCATTGGAGCAAGAGACTGCATTGTGTTGCTTCTCGTGTGGCTGCGAGGGTATATCAAGCTGTGAAAGGTCAGAATCTTCGTTGTTGGGTGTTGGCCCGCTCTTTTCTGTGACTGGGTTTGGATCGATTGTATCTTCCGTTAAGTCGGGCCACCTTTCTCTGAGGCTTGCCTTGTTACAGATGGTGATGGCTTTGCCATTTCTCGCTGTTTTTGCCGAGCTCTCTTGATGGGACGAGATTGGGCAGATTTCCTCGATGGTTACACTAACATGCCTCCGGGGCGAGTGTGTAACTGGTCGAACTTCTGACGGCGTCGCAGACGATGCCAACAAGGGAGAATTTTGCGGTGTTATCATAGGTGGTTGAATTGTAATTCTGCTGTCGTCGATTTTACGGTGTTTGGAACAGGGGAAATTCTCTTTGACAACGGCGAGCATTTCAGCATCAGAAAGCCCTCTGTAGTCTTTGTTTTTGTTATCAATTGTGTTTTGAAAAAATCAGTTCATATCCGCATTGTAGTTGGTTTGGTTGGTAGTGGTTTTTGCCCGCTACTTTTTTTGTGACAGGGTCCATTTCTTTTCTTGTTTATTTTCCTGGGTCTCACTGGCTGTCCACTATTCTGTCTAGGTCTCTTTTTAGATTTGGACATTTGAGAGGCTTCTGAATGTGGAAGCTCTGTCAGTGATGGATCAAGTATGATACTATTGTTTGGATCTGTCGGGCTTTCCGCTGCGGAGTGAACCTGTGCAGCTGTATTCAACACAGAGCTTGACTCCGCCTTCTCCATTTCAGGGGCAGACACCGCTCCAGCTGTGATCGCATTCGCGCGGTCATGGGCGAGCGCTGTCTCTTCATCGGGTCTCACGATTACTCGAGGAGAGCTGCCCGTCGTCATTGAGATTTCGCCCGTGTCCTGCGACGAGACCGTTGTTAGCCGCTCGCCAGCCGGCTCGACGGTTACTGCATCGGCTTGCTCCACCCTCCCTCCGGAAGGCGTTAGTGAGACGGATGCTGAGCTGTCTTGCCGCGGCGGCGGGGGCTCTGCGCCGGTGTCGCGTCTGTGAGGCAGTGCAGGCGTGCTGCACGCATCCAGCCTCTCCCGCACTTCAGAACCTCCAGGTAAGTGGGGAGGACGTGTCGGGTGGCATGTATATCTGTTAGGGCTTGCACTTGAGTCTAGGAAATTTTCTGTGCCACTTGGCTGGTTATGATGACGCGCTGCTTTGCTGCTGACTAAAGGATTAGGCTTGGTGCTTATTGTACCTGTACTCTTTCCGTTAAGAGGTATGGAGTATATTTTGCCTCCATTGTGTTTCGGGCGTGAGCTTCTAAGACAGCGCCCGTCCTCTTCTTCCAACCCCAAGTTGTCTGACATAGTTCTCAATGATTTGGCCGCCATTTATTTGGGGTATTGGTGGAATGCGCGTTTACAGCGCGAGTGCTAATGAATTCTCCAACCACTTACCGTGGGTACTTGTATGTCTCTGGAGGGTGAGAGCGCGTTGTCTCTCAGATGGTGTCCAGCGGGCTCCTTCGTCCTCCGCCCCCCGACGGACCACGACAGACCACTTGCCGCCCACTTTCCATGCGCGTTCCGCGCTGTAACTGATTAGAAATATTCTCTGTTGGACCCTGTGAGTCAGAGTCTCCGCCTCCTCAGCAATAGAAGTGGTAGGCAGACTGTCCACGACACCACGACAGACCACTTGCCGCCCACTTAACCCTTAATTCTTTCTCTTTCCACCCATTTTTGTTTCTAATATGCTATACTAATTTCTATATGTTATGTGCAATTTAACAGATACTATAGTGATTAACGGGTTGATTCTAGATTGAATATATCATAATGTATGTTTTTTAATGTAGATGTTTTAGATCCAGATCAATGTTTTGCATGGCCCACATACCCAATGGGGTTACATTTTTTTTTTAAACAGCAATTGATTTTAGTGGAACCAAGTTCTTAACCAATGATCGGTCCAGCTGTACTCAACGGTAAAATCTCTGTTGCTATGTTTATAGTCTATTTTGGGATTACTAATTAGTACGCTATCCGTTAAGAATAGGGCAGTTGAAGGCGGAGGTTCTATTTACTAATCCAGCACAAAAAACAATGCCATTAGCACTATGCACTTTATGAAATCTTTATTCAATTGAATAATTGAGCTTCAATTTGTAAGTATTTTATCACAAACTGTATGAACCTCCGCCTAGTCCCAGTAAACATTCAACATATGCCCAATATCTTGGTCCCATTATCCGATAGCTGTTTCAGTCTCTCTAGTTGAAATGGACAATTCAAATTAACCAAAACCCCAAGATCTTATTACCAGATCGTTCATTACTACGGTGAGGCACTATGCACATCATGCCGTGTGACATAGCCCAAGGATGATGTTTAACAACTCCTAGCAGCCTGGTCCTACTGTCAAGTATTGTGCTCTGAATGAATACAACTTTACGTGAATATAGAAGTGGAGGTTCCAAGAGCTAACAAAGCACTAAGCTTTTTTGCTTGTGTTTGGATACCTCCATTACTACCCTAAATGACAGGTAATTTAGAGCTGAGATTTGAAATCTGTACATTAGGCACTAAGCACTTTATTTTGGGATACTCCAGAACTGCTACTAGGTGCTTATCAGCAATATTTAGACCTTATGGCCATTATTGATAGCCCATTTGCACTAAGCACTCGTCACTTTATTATGGAGATCTCCAGACTGCAGCCAAGCACTAGACACTTTATGTGCTTGTATCTAGCTTTATGGCCTTTAAACTTGCTGCTTTAAAGCAAGACAGCGAGCCATTTTTGCACATAGCTCTATACTAAGCAGCAGTTTGGGAAACCCCAAAGTAAAGTGCAAAGTACTAAATACTTTATGTGCCTATATCCAAATTAAAATCTTCAATGCTATTGTTACCAAGTTTGTTGTGCAAAACACGATCAGTATAAAACAGCTAAGCCAAGCATGACAGCCGGCCCACGTGAACGTGTTACATCAAGATGTAATTGTATGAATTTTAGGTGCATAAACATAAAGGTATATCACCTTCAATTGATAGCCATTCTATTTCTGATATTACCCTTAACATGTTCCAAAATGGTGAGCTTCTTTGATTAGAATTACATGGGGGAGGAATTAGGTCATGAACAACAAAGAGGGACACTGTTGTAGTTAAAAATGGGTGTTTTCAAAACTAGCCTGTACAATCTGACAAAGCCCGCAAGGGTGAAACACGTTGTTGTTTGCTGACTTGGATGTCCACAGCCATTACAATAAAGGAATGAAATTAAGCTTGTGAGAGTTTGTGCACGTTATTAAACAAATTGGAGGAAGTGGCACTGCCGTTTGCAGGCAGAGAAAACTTTCTTCTGCCCGCTCTTTTGTCCCTATATATATATATACAGATATATAGAAATGTTTTTGATGACAGCTACAAATCATTTAAATCTGGAAGTCAACCTTTGGACCAGTACTTTTTTTGGAAGACAAGTCTCTTTTGCAATGTTCTGTAGGATAGTCCATGCCCTGAGCACAAAATCTGTAGCCATTCTCCCTGCGTATGCGTGGCCAGCATAGTCAATGTCTCATCTTTCACAATTTAAAAATCCATGACCTGGAATATTGGCTTGGCCACCCAATGTTTGCTTCGTTTTGTAAACGCCACGATGTAACAAAGCATCCCAAAAGTTCCAGCAGTTTTTGCTTGTTCCCTCCCAACGTTCTCGTTGTGCGCAACTACATACCGTCTATGTCAAAATGCAACCTTTTTGGCCTGTACTTTAGGCACATATTATGGAACACCTCCAAATCTCCAGTGTGGCAGAATTCGGTGAGTCCATTCAGCTATCTTGAAAGCGTTTTGCTGTACACAATTTTATGTAGTGCTGCGCGAGGAGGGGAACCTGACACCAACCATTGCCGTTTACACTCCTGCTCCTTAGTCAAAGGTCCATGTCTACATTCATTGAAATGTTTGTTTTCTCTCCAAGAATGTACGTTGGAACAATGGTGCATCAATGAATGCCATTTTTCAAGTAGAATTTATACGATCCGTCACACGTTTTTTAGCACAACCAAAGAGTGTTGCTGATAGACGGAGACCACTTTAAAATGTTTTCTGAACCCTTTTTTCACCAGCAGCTGTAATTTTTATTAAAATTCTTTTTGCAACGTGCCATACATTAAATTGATGCTGTATGTGTGGGAACTGCTCTCGCATGGCCTTTTCTATTCCAATGTTACATCTGTGTCTCAATGTCGCCCCTTATGGTCCTCTTATGCTAGTGAGCATTCCTTTCTGTCCAGGTGTCTGGTTTCCCCCTTCTTGCAATGCTGGAGGTTGCCTAGGAGACGTTTGACTACTCCACTGTCCATAGTACAGGACCGTCAGGCACGTCACATGAGGAACCAGCTGGCCATGGCACAATTTCATAGACTCCGCCCCTTGTCGCATCCTTAAAAATACATGGGTATTACACAATGCTGCTCCTAATTGTAACGTTACGTTAATTCTGAAACTGAGTATCCTGTTCCAAGACCCGGACTGCTATTCGACTTGCCTCTGTCTATTCCCTTGGTTTGACTTCACCGAACATTAACGACCCAGGAAGCTTACGGACTCCTACTGCTTAACATTTGGTAACGTAGCTCCGATTCGATCGTTTCTGGAAATCCAGTGGGACTCGTGTGTGTCCCTCGCACACATTTTCTCCGAAGTACTCACCTGGAACCTGCTTACTAATAGACATCCTAGAAACCTGTGTTACTAATTTCGGTGTGGCTTCCTGGCATCCGTATATCTCGCTATATGCGTGCTCCGTGTGCACTGCTTGGCATCGTTTTGCACGCTCAGGTACATCTTCAACGGGTAAACCAGACTTTGCATAATCTTGAACAAGCCATACCAATTCTTCTATTGCTGAACCTTTCTGCCTGCATTATTTAATCCTCTTTACTTGAGACTATTATTGACATTTTGAACTCAGCTAACCACCTGGGACACCATTGGAAACCACACACATGCATCTCTGAATACGCTGCTGCTTGGTGCACCACCCAACCCTAGTAGTGACCCTCGTTCTGCCCTGGGAAATTCCCTTTACTAACCGACCCGTTGCTTATTTTTTCTTACCGTAGTTTATTAATTTCGGCCTTCTGAACAGCCCATTATTCTTTATAGGGTAAGTCACCCTTGTTAGTCAAAACAATTATCACTAGTTGGTGTTCCAAGGAATAGTGGATTGAATTATTTCGTTATATTTCCATAGGTTCAGCTTTCCCATACCAATTCCTCATTTACCAGGTACACCCTGCATCATTAAGATTATTATATTGAAACCTTACACCTGTCTTGTATAGTAACCTGTTGTCTTTTCATTGCAGCATTGGTGTGGCGGTGTGGATGTTCCCTGCTCTTTTGGGTAATCGACTCCTCTGTCTGTAGTCATCTAACAGCAGAGGGGTGTATTACAAAGAAAAGTATCCTAAAGTTGAGGAGGCCCGGTTCTGGGTATGTCTCTCACGGAATTTATCCCAGCTTGGGCTGAATAGTGGTATTCCAGAGTGGCTCCCTCTTGTTGGTCGACTCGAGGTATTTCTGAGCAACACCCCGGCCTGTTCAGCTTGGTGGTGAATAACATCCAGCGTGCCTGTCAGTAGCTATCAGCTGTATTGGCATTCCCCTGGATTCCAGAAGTTCGATTGATTTAATGAAACCATGTTTCTCCATGGCAATAGACGATGTATATTCTGACACCTGCACGATGACCGAACTCGCTATTTGTTTTTATTTTTTTTAATTTTTATTTTACTTTTATTTTACTGTCTTGAAAGTGGTAAGTGCAGTATTTAGCAGAACACTCTGGACTGTCACACTGTGTGTCGCCAGCAAGCCTTACACTTTTGCCAGCGAGTGTACTGTCAATTGATATCTGTTCGAGTTTCCAGTCATGGCTAATAGCGGGGAACAAGAAATCCTTCTGAAATTCGTAGTACTGTGTTTTAGAAAGGAACTCAAGTCTCACAAATTGACAGAAACTTGACATTTTAGTGAACATGGATCCGCTGAACAGCAAAGCAGATGAACAAAGTACATTTCTGGCAGGCACTTTTCCAAGCATAGGTTGTGCTGACCATGAAAATGTGTTATGGTGATGGACACAGCAGGCCTCGATGTTTAGGTTGGTACCTTTGACTACATGAGTAACATTCACCAATGGTTCCCCACATTTACGCCTATGTAATTTTTTATCACATTTAATCTTTTGTCGTATCTCTAGCAGGAAGCAGTCAAATACAATGTATTTGTTCTCCTTTAATAGCCAGTCGTCCTGCAGTACTGTGGTTTGCAATTCCACGGTGGCGGGCAAGTCCACCAAACTAGGAATACTGAAGTCGAGATCATGAGCAGATTTGTCAATCAATTGCGGGGATGCTTCATTTATTTCAGGCTGAGATATTTCCGCATGAATTGGATAAACAGGTCAAATCAGATGTTTCGTTGGTGGACATTTTTTAGAGAGTGTAGATTGTGTCAACGGGTCTGCAAGCAATTTCTATTCATCTTCTGTTTCTTCACTTTCATCTCGAATATGATGTGCAATGTGGCAATGATCCATAGTTTCTTTTCATGTCTCACTGGTGATATTCAATTCATATTCAGGCCACTGGACATCTGCATCACGACTCTTAACTTGACCATGCTGTGCCTCAAAAGGTTGTTGATCCATAGTGACATCCATTTGGCAAGAACTATCATTCGTTTCTGTTGTTGTCTGAGTCTTTATGCTCCTCTTCCTCCTGGGAATCTAAGAGATTTAAAGGGAAACATGCTCAATTTATATGACACACATAAGGAAGATACGATTTACCAATTAAAAGCCTAATATGATTAAAAAATACACTTAAAAACTTCTCCAAAAGAAACTGGTTTGTTCTTTACCCTGGTTTTCTTAATTTTCTTTGAAGAAGTGCATTCAATTTTGTGACCACAATACCGAGCTGCAAAAAAAGATGTTTGTACAATGTATAAACTGAGGAAATGTCTTTTCCACTCAATGAAACATATGTACACCGCTTCAGCTAGAACCTAATTAACGTACGTACATTTTTTAAAATATTAAAAATGACATGCTTATCATAGGTGTTGATAAATGACATTTCAGATAATGTTATGTATACCTCTGGTCCATGTGTCTCTTCAATTTCAACTGATTGAGTGGTACATTCCTTGAACACAACAATCATTAAAGTTAATTTTAAAGCAAATGTAATTGTACAAAGTTTATTCTCACAAAGTAATTTTCAAGAAAGTTGTTTTAAATAATTGTCGACGGTAATTCTTAGCAAGATAAGGTCGAACACTTGGTGCGTGTGATGTTTTCAAAATGTATATTTTACATTTCACCTGATAACCTTCTGCGAATTCACATGGAGTTGATGTGATATCATCCCGCAAAGCATAGTGATTACAATGTTTCCTCCAAAATTTGTTTGCACTGTAATGTTCTCTCGGAAGCACGATGGACAATAAGGGCTGTAAACCGACTGGTAGTATCATTACTCCGAGCAACTCTCCCCTAGGGACATTGCAAGCAGGGAGTAGGTACTATTGGCCTATCTCCTAGGGAATGGTAGATGGGGTTGTACCACAGCCGGCCCAGTTGCAAGTGGAGCTGTCATAAGTGGCCAGCTTTGTCAAGGAGGAGCAGATCCAGTCAACGAGAATGAGGACATTTCGGATGAAATTGCCACCTCAACTCATGAGGTAGCATACCCACAAGGTTTTTGTGGAGGGTTTACTTTAATTGTTGCAGTTCTATGGGGGACACATACAGCAAGGTTGTTGATTGAAATGTTTTGCACTTTCCTAACAGTATTGTACATTGTTTGGAAAAAAACACTAACTTCAAACCAAAAAAAGTAGATCCACAACTACTAATGGAACAAACATTTTAACTAGGCATACCTCATACTCCGAACCGGTTGCAAATGTGGAAGTGATTGACATGGAAGTTCCAGCATCCCCCTAAAACATAGTAATTGTTTTAATTAGGATGTAAAGGCAGCATTAAAAAGAAAACATGTGATGCAGACAATGGTCCATACTGAGAGACACTACTACCCACCAATTTGTGTCAATAACTAAAATTATACATAATAATCTTTCTGTTTCAATTTGAAGTAGACCACATGCATGTTTTGTTCAGTCTCATATAAAGCATAAGCATGAAATAATTACTTGATAGGTGAGTGAGGTTGCTGTTGACTCCGGAATAGTGATTGATGATAAATCTTGCTCCTTCGTCATATGTATGTTCAGAAAATAGTCACATTTAAAAGGTACATTAGTATGATTAAACATCATCCAACACTCAGAAACATTGCTACATTCATGTTGCTTGTCCTCACCATTGGGATACTCAACGTGTCTGTGTTGTCCTCATTGGTGAATGTCTGGACTTCCATCAGTGAGCTCTACATGAACAAATATACGTTAGCCAAGAAATCTAAAAGAAATTAAGCGAATAAGTGAAAGTGGGGATAGACAAAGTAACATATATTGAAAAAATGTAACACTGCTGTGCATTGTGTCACGAGCGCAACTTGTGTAATATAACATTGATGGAAATATTCCCCAGAACTAAAAACCGCTCATCATGTTACCTTTTCCACACACACTTTCAATAGATTGAGAGATTACTTAGAAGACATATGTATACAGACCACTCTTTTAATATCACAACAGACATAACAAATTCATCTTCCATTACTCATCTGAGCCAGCGTGTGCTGAAATTGAGTTGGAACTGCATTTAGAAGTAATTTGTGAAGTTGTCTGGGGTGACGCTTTTTAGTGTACTGTGATACTTCGTACATATCGTCTGCGAAGTGCATGACACAGACTCGGAATCGATTGCTCCTCACGTCTTCCAAGACAACCTTAGCTCTGCTTTCTATCTCAGAGAATGTAAATCGCAAATTAAAAGCCATCTTGTTATTAAATCTAAATCCTTTGGGAATACATGAAGGACTATGCCAAGAGTTTTGACACGGCCCAGAGTAGGGCAACCTAAAATGATACATGAAATGTCTGCCTGATCTGTTAAAAATATATAAATAATTATTAAAATCAATAAATGTCACTGTGAGCAAAGCAACAACCACATAGCTTTGTTTGTAAATTTAGTTTTAAATTTTAAAAAACCTTTGTAACCTTGTCTAATTATCAAGGCGATGAAATTAGTCAGAACTCAGTTATACCGCAAATCGTCACGTATTACTATTCCATTCATTAAACTTTGAACCACCAAAAGAAAACATGCGTTTAAAAAATAGACTATGAAACATTACATTCCAATTCAATGCACTGGAATGCAGTGTGATAATTCCAGAGATAAAAATACATAACACTCTTAATGAAGGCTGAAGTCTTTGAAATAAATAAAAATAAGAATACAGTGTACATTGGGTATAAAGCAATACAAACCTTCCGAGCAGTGATCAATGAAACCACCGAACTAATTTGTGTTGGAAGTGATGAAATGTGAAATGGAAGTGATGAAATGTTGGAAGTGACGGACTAGATGGGTGGAAAGGATGGATGAAATGGATGGACTAGATGGACTGGATGGATGGAAAGGAATAGATTGAATGAATAGATGGAAAGGATGGATGGATGGAATGGATAGATGCGTTGATAGAATGGATGGATGGATTAAATGAATGAATCTAGTTCCATATGTGCCCACTGTAGTATAATTTATAGAGCTTTGAAGTATAGCGCCTTGAAGTTTATAGCAACTCACTGAATGTGATGGCATCTTGTTGCCAGCAATAATGTGGCACACACATATAGTCATCTTTATGTTGCCAATATGACAGGTGAATATATGGCTGGGGGCATGCAAGTTATGGAATTCATAATGCAGCCAAAACTACAGAGAGTAAATGTGCATCATTTTATTTTATATACAGAGAGTAAATGCGCATCATTTTTTTTTCTTTTTCTAGATTCCCTCATGCATAGAGGACTACATTATTGAATATTATTTATATAACTGACTGATTTAATTAACAAGTACTAATCAATAATACTAACTCATTAACATAATGTAGTCCCATGTACAAAGTGAGGTGAAAATACATATTTTGAAATTCGTTTTAAATATGCACTGGATTTTTCTCTCTTCTTTTCTCTTGCTGTGCTGAATGCAGAAAGCAGGAAGACAGCAGGAAATCGAAAAAGATACAGTTATTATAATCTGAAGCTACCATTGTTTGTGACAAGAGGGTGTTAACAGAATACATTTTCTGCTAATCTGATTGGAAGGAAGAATATCTGCAGATATGCCACGTAAGCAGCAGAGTTCTGCTGGGGAAAGTCTGACAGAAAAAGTTCAGATCGCTTTTGCTGGGCTCCAGAGACAGATGATCTTGGTGTCTTAACATTGGCTTGAGAACCCTATGTTCTCGCCACACACACACACACACACACACACACACTCTTAGGCACTGAGATTACGAAGGCAACCCCTGCCGACCGGGCCACTCTTCTGAGGGAAATCGCCTGGGGGAGAAAACCACAAATCTTTTGGTAAGTAGCCAAGTTCAAGTGAGGTTATTTTTTTTATGTGATTGCTTGGCAAATGTGTTCTAAAAAAAATGCTAGGCAGTTAGGATAGCAAAGCAAAAGAAATCCCATGCATTTAATTTGTCATATGATAATGTTACAAAGTGAATGTTGCTCTGTTTTCTCTTGTTTTTTATTACAGAGAACAGCACGCTGTGATTGGTAAGATGTTATTTTGAATTGCAATTGTTTCTAATACACACAATATAAAAGCAGGACGTGTATAGAGTTTTGTTTTTCTCTTTTCTTGGTCCCTTTGGAATAATATTTTATGACACGGGGACATTTTTATTTAGGTAGTACATGTGTCATGTTTCCCATGCAGATGGAATAGATAGACTTAGCAGTGATAAATAGTTGTATGCATGTGTTCACCCAGTGCATGGTGTCTGGGTGAAATCTAATACAAAATATAGATTACTGGGGGTCCATGAACCAGTAATGAGGCCTATGGAAGCATAGTTCACTGATGTAGATAAATCAGTGATAATACCACAGGTTATTGATAATGCTCTATGTGAAATTGTGGTGTTTCTGAATGTAGGTCCAAGGCTCTCTATAGATCACAAGAACATTATAAGAATAAGGAAGGTTTTGTGTATGTTGGGGCCATAAATAGAACAGGAAAGTTATGCTCACCACTAGAAATTACCACCAATAGTGTATACTACTAAATTATCCCATGTAGTGTAATAAGACATGGTCACTGAAAGGAGATAAGGCCAAACCCAATCTAAATGCAAGGATAAGTCATCACCAAATTACCACTCTTCTTTGGTGGTAAGAAAATACCGCCAGACCCCAAATCTACACAAAAATCCTACATATTTATGGTGCGTTGCAGGCCGGGAAAGTGATCATAGAGCACCTACTGGGCGTGGCAAGTGTGTCTCACACCACCATCCGTGCATTTGAGGTAACCCATTTCATAATAGCAGTGTGTCACTAAAAGCGAATTTCAGAATGTCTCAAATAGAAGTCACATTCTCAGAACTAGTGCAATAGCCGGAGGCAAAGTTATATGCACATGGGACATGGTCATCAAATAATGACACAGAATGGCATGACCGCATTTATGGTGAAGTACAGAAAGTACCACTAGACAGCATTTTGCAGTAGGCAGCATATTTCAGGTCTTTCTTCTGAGATTATTAAATGCAGCTGATAAACATGCAGAGAAAGATTGTCTGATACGGCTATGTGCCAAGACATGGGGCCTCATTAAATGGAAGGCGGTAAACCGTGGTGCTATTAACACCATGGTTGCTCCGGTACCATACCGGTACCACCATGGAGGAAAGGGGAAATACCACCCCATTCCAAGGTTAGTGGCGGTAATTCCCCCTTTCTCCATGGCCCTTCCCCATTCCCATCTTTGCCCCATAGGGCATAATGGGAATGGGGAAGGCGGTAATTATGGTACAGCAAATTGCGGTACCATAATTAGCACCATGGTCCCTTTGCGGGTCCCAACTTTAACGGCTGGTCTACACCAGCCGTTAAGGTCGGGTCCCGCAAAGGGACCTCGTAGTAAGGCGGTAAGGGTTAACGGTCACCGGAACCCTTACCGGTGACGGTTAACCCTTACCGCCTTCCCTGTAATGAGGCCCATGGTTTATTTTGAATAGGTCACTGCGAATGCAAGAAAATGATACTAAGCTGATTAACAGGTTAAAAGCCGACCTAGATGGGGCAAGTAAAAAGGAGAAAATGTTAAGAGCAGAATTGGAGGTATGTCAAAAAGACATGCAGTTAAAATGTAGGGATCTTGATACTCAATTGTCCAAAAGCAAGAAACAGTTTGAGGATAGTGTACAAGAATTGGTACATCTAAAAGCGTTGGTAGACCATATTAGACAAGACAAAGATGAGGTTGTTTTGGAAATGCAGATTTTACAAAAAGAACATTGTGAAAAAGAAAGTGATCTTCAAAATGTTGAACAGGAAATGGTTAAAATGTTTCAAGAAAGAGACAAGAGAAACAAATAATTCAATGAATGCCAAATGCAAATGTGCAATATGCAGGAGGTAATTAATAAAATGAGTAATGAAAACAACTATTTGCAAAAAGAGGCAGACAGGCTCCTTAAGAAGTGTAAGGATTTGGAACAGCAAATGTGCATTTCCAGGTCCCAGGATAGACGGCAGGGCACCACATTCAATGGAGTTGAAGTTAATCCTATGTCTACCCAAAGTGCTAGTGCCCCGGTGATTGGGCCGGTGACTGAACTTGGTTGCAGTGCCCTTGGGGGATTTGATACACCCATTGGGGCCTGCCACCAATCCCATACACTTGAAACCAGGGTTGAATCACCAAGTAGTGCAATTCCATGCATTGCAACGAGTAACCCCATAAAGATAATGAAATCCATCAAAGCTCTGATCAAACCGTTTAAAAAGGGAGGGGAATTCTGCATAGAGGATCACTTAGAAGCGGTGCATGACATATTTAAAGCCCTCCAGATACCTAAGGAACAATACAGACAGTATTTTCATTTAACTCTAGATGCTCCCATGGCCAGTATCATAAGGGGATTAAATGAACAGCAGAATATGACATGGCTGAGTTTGAAAAAGAGATTAGACGTCATTTTTCTCCGTTCCAGTCATTACAGACGGCGAAGAAAGTTGCTTACACAATCACTGCTAGGCCTAATACACCACCTCGCCAATTTTTACAAGACTTAAAAAGAGCTTTTTCTCGCTTTGATGTATCTTTTGACCCTAATTCTAATGAGTTTAAAACTTCCTACTTCCATGGGCTACAGAAAGACATCATATCACAGTTGGTCCGTGAATTTGACCATGACAAATCACTTGAATGGATTGTACACCAAAGCACAAAACTATATGAGGTACTCTATTGTCAGGGTAGAGAAAATAATAAAATGAAAGACACTAGACCAAAATCTAAAGAACCCTCAGCAACAGTGATGGAAATCAGGTCAGCCAAAATGTCCCTTGAGTCTGCTCAAAGTCCAGGTAAAAGTAATTTGACACCTGAACAAAGGGGTAATCAACAAACGTTGTCACTTCCTACACCAATGTTTCAATCACATGATTCTAGTAATAGGGAGAGCTACATCAGCCCTAGGTACTTACAAGATAGGCCCCGGGCAGGCTATCGGCCTGATATGTCAGGTATGAATAATAATCAGAGACAAAGTCAGGATCAAAGAAATAATGGTCCCTACCAGACATTGGGGACACAGAGCAGATTTGATCCAATACCATGATATATGGTAATCAGGATAGACCCCGATATGTGGATCGTTTTACTGATAATGGGAATCAACGTAGGGGTCAGTACCCACAACATGAGAGACAGGACATGAGGCAGAATATGAATTACGCTCCACGTCAATACAATGATTCACCACCAGGGGACTACAACCAAAGGATGGGTGCACCTCGCTCCCCTCCACATATGAATCAAGAGTTCAGAAGCAATCCCAATAGAAATCATTCTCCTGAGAGGTATCGGAATAGATCCAATCAGGGGGAAAACAACCAATATTGATCTAGGCCACAGAGAGAGGATTCTAGAGAAATGGAAAGATTCCAGTGTCTCGAGGCCCAAGTGAAAATCTTGGCTGAACAAATAGGAAAGCTCTGTACAGCACAAAAACAGTCATCAAAGGAGGGGGAAGAAGGCCATAGCAACGAACGGGGGGGTTCTGATAGTAAGTGACTAACTAGGAATGATAACTGCAATGCTAAGAAAACAGATTGCTCTGATATGATTTTGCATAATGACTCTGAGATGTCTAAAGATTCAAAAATAAAGATACTGGTAAATGAACATGTGACAGAAAGTGCAAATACCTTTATGAAAGAAGTTCGGTTTAAACTAGAGCTAAACAAAACATTGGAGATTTGTAAAAATGAAACAAGAAAACCTAAAATTCCAAAAGAACAAAGGGACAGCTTTAAGAAAAATGACTCATGTATGGGGAATACCAGTGAACAGGGAGTAAGTGAGGATGCCTTGGATTCCCTGGGCAATCAAAACAATAACCAAACACAGGCAGAAAAAAGAAATACTCAAAAGGAGGGAACAGGTCAATCACCTGAAGAATTCTTTCAGCCACATATTTTTGAAGAAGTTAAAAGGACTGGTACCATACTAAATGATCACAAATGCACAGAGTTAGACAATGACACATTTCCAAGTGATGTTGTTACACATGTTCAGTTGGAGGATTGTAATGTGACCTCTGATGATACCTGGATGGATGGGCGAATAGTGGCCACACTCCAAAAAACCTCTGAACATGGGGAAATGAATAAAGTCTCTCACACAGAAATGGACAAAAAGGAGGGAAAAATGTCTTTCCATTTACCAATGTGCTTAGCCAAAAGTGAAAAAGGCCTGAAAAAGGTGAGTCCTGAAATCAGTAAGAATTTGCACTTCTTATGTGTATTAGAGGAAGTTGAAGACGGGTATTATGCTCCCATCACTGTAGAAGAGAAATGCAATACATTTGCAATAATTGACACTGGCGCACAGGCCACAATTATGTCCAAAGAATTGGTAAAAAGTATTAATGAGGGGAGATCTCTGCAGATCAGATCACAGTGAGGCAAAGTGAAGGTCCCGTGCATAATTTTAACGGGGAGGAGGTGCCTATTATAGGTGTTACCGAGGTTGACATAAAGATAGGAAAGCACAGAATGAAACAGGAGGTATTGATCACATCTATTTGTAAAATTCCATTCCTGATGGGGACAGATTGCCTGAAAAGATTGTCTCCTCTCATAGATGGGGTGAATGGAGTACTGTGGTCCTTAACCAAATAACCATTGAGACCTAATAAACTAAAATCTCAAAACAGCAATATAAATGAATGTCACACCCTTGCCAAAACAAATGATGCAGTAGAGGTATATCTCCAGAATAGCTGCATACCTAGCGTCACTGTTATCTTGATGTGTCAAGATAAAATGCAAAGTGAAAATGAGAAACAATCTGTACAAATATATTTAGACCCTAGGAAAAAATGGCAAACTGCAATAGATGAGAACACATTATGTTTTTATTTAAAAGAGAAGACGTGCAAACAGAATACTACTGCTAAAACAGACACAGAAAAACACATTACTGCTCCTGCTGAAATACACATGGAAGATGAGCAACCATGGGTTCACATTGGTATAAATGACTGTTCTAAAGTAGTAAACGTCATACTAGCGCTTGAACAGGAAAGAAGCTTTATTAATTTTATTAATGAGAAATTACTGCAGAAAATAATGGAGAGGGAGGAGATCCCAAAATTTAGAATTAAAAACCAATATGCCTCTGGTTTGGACAGTCCAGACTTTGAAAATCGAATTGCGGGCAGATGTATGCTGGAGATTGGTATTGGACAGAAAACAATTCACCATAATGTGTGGATAGTGAGTGGGACACAAAATGACTTTTACATGGGCAATGATATCATGCAAAGAATGTGTATGGTGTTAGATTTCCTTAATCAAAAAATATGGTCACGCCTAGGTGGGCCGGCACCTGAATTTGAAGACAAAAGAAGGGCTTATCATTGCGCACAACTGGTCCCATATGCAATTGAATTACAGCTGAGGAAGGATACTATTATCCCTGCATTCACCAAGCAGTTTGCAATAACGCTGAAATGCAAAAATGGACAGCAGATGAAGGATTCTGATGCATTTGTGTGCTTGAATGAATCCGTAAAACAGCAAGGCCTGGATTATCAATATATTCCATTGATAGATGTTGGTGAAGGGTCTGTAAACATTTTGGTGAATAATAAAGGATGTCAAGATATTAATTTAGAGGAAAATTCTTCATTAGGAATGGCCATACAAAAATCCCATTATACTGCAGATTTCAATAAGATGGTAATTGGAAATGACCCTGAAAGGTATGTAGATGCAGGGGGTGTGTTGCCAGAGTACCTGGATTCTCAGCCCAAAGGAATCTTTAAAATTCAATCTGTGCACCCTTATTATTCAAATGAGAAAGTGTGATGTCATCAAACGGATTATATAACATTTGACTTAAATGAAAATGAAACAGAAAATCAGCCCATTGAAGTGGAAGTTGATATACCAAAATATTTGTGGCAGCTTTACAGAGAGACACAGACACACAGTTAGAAGAAAGCACAGAGATTCCTCCATTGGAAGATTTCCCAGAATTTTCAAAGATGGTAGAGGAGCAGATTTTATCAGCAGATGCATGCGATAGCGATGAAGATAAAAATGAATTGAGAAAAATATTTATGGAGTTTAAAGATGTCTTTGCTAAAGATGCTTATGATTGCGGCCTAACTAATTTACATGTTGCCACACTACCGGAAGGGTGTAGTAGAGCCCAGTATTTGTGCGCCAGTATAGATTACCACTGGCATGTTTAGAGTCATTAGCAGAAATAATTACAAATTTGGAGTTTCAGGGAATTATCAGGCCTATTCATAGCACATCCAACACACCTATTTTAGGTGTGTTAAAGCCAAATGGTCAATGGTGTCTATGTGCAGATTTGAGAGAATTAAATAAAAGAGTGCCAGTGTCCAGATGGCCACTGCCATTCATTGATCAAGGCCTGGCTCAGGTGCATGGCTCAAAAGTGTTTACTACATTAGATTTCACATTTGGATATTGGTGCATGCCATTGGCAGTGGAGATTCAGAATTTATTTTCATTTTCATTTGATAAGACCCAATACGCATGGGTTAGAGTTCCATTCGGGTATGTCAATAGTGGGAGTGAATTTGGAATATTTCTGAGAAAGGCCATGCCTAATGCAGCTGAAAGAGGAACCATAGTTTACGTGGATGATGTCCTGATAAAAAATGAAAGCTTGAAAAGCCATTTTGATGAAATAAGACATGTTCTTGGCCAATTGCAAAAGGCAGGTGTAAGTTCTAGGCCATGAAGTGACTGAACATGGACTAAACCCACAAAAGAAGAAAGTAGAGGCCATACAAAAACTAAAAGACCCTAGAAGTGTGAAAGGTTTGAAAAGTTTATTAGGAATGACGGGGTATAACAGAAAGTTTATTGAAAATGATGCTGAAATTACTCAACCATTGACTAAACTATTAAAGTTGAATACACACTGGAAATGGGAAAAAGAGCAGTCTGAGGCAGTGGCTAAATTAAAGGAATGTCTTGTAAAGTCACCATGTTTAGCATACCCCATAAAGGATAGGGATTTCTTTATAGAAATAGGTTTCTCTGAACATTGTATGTCAGCAGTGAAATCACAAAAACATGATTTGAATCACAAAACCATTGCTTATGCAAGTAAGGCGTTTTCCCAAGTTGAAATTAAATTCAGTGAATGTGAAAAGGCCCTTTTGACCACTGTGTGGGCGCTACCGCATTTCGGCCCCATTGTTCAGGGAGAAAAGGTAATTATTAAGACAAATCATCAACCTTTGCAGTTTTTAGAGAGTGAAAGAATTAGGTCAGGTAACCTAACACAGTCCAGAATCACTTCATGGACCCTGGCATTGCAAGGCTTTCCTGTAGAAGTGAGATATGGCCAAAATAAAAAGAGCCCAGTTGCTCAAGGTTTAGCAGATCTACATGACTGCGCAGCTGAACATGTATCAAACGAAGCAGAAGTGGAATCTAATTTACAGGAATTTGAGCAATCACCACACAAAGCTTTTGATGAAAAGACATGCAAGGATTTACCAACTGTATATGTTGACGGTTGTGCTTTTCACATTGAAAATGACAGTAATAAACAATTGGTGTCAGGAATAGGAAATGTCTGGTTGAAATGTGAAAGCATTCCCAGTATAGGGATGAGAATTGGGGCTAGGAGCAGTCAAGTAGAGGAATTGGCAGCCATTTATAAAGCAATTATTACTGCAGTTGATAATAAATTTAGTGAAATTGTCCTGGTGACTGATTCCGATTATGCACAAAATAGCTTTGTAGAATATTTCCCTGGCTGGAAAGCAAGAGACATTATTACATACAATAAAAAGACCCTTAAACATGGAAAAATGATACAAGCCATAGACAAATTGGTGTCAGAGAATGATTTGACAATATACTGGAGAAAGATTTGTGGACATTTAAAAACTCCACGAGAAGATAGGGAGGGAAATTATAAGGCAGATCATTTAGCTAACATTTGGACTGTGATGGGAGAGTTGCTACCTATTGAAAATTTACTTGGTGAAATACAAATTGATGCAGTGACACGCTCTAAAGCGCCAAAGGAGGTAGAACAACCAGTGGTACAGTGAAGATCTGATTAAGGCACAAAAAGATGATCCAATTTTGGGAATCTATTATAATCATTTGATAGACCCTGAACAAAACCCTTTAACAGAAAATGATTGTGTGGGAAAAGAAGAGTTGAGGGTGCTATTAAAGAATAAGAAACAAATTAGACTACAGGATCGACTCATGATTAGAGAGTCCATAACAGGACAATACAGTGGGTGGTACCCCTTTCATTCAGAGGGCTAATGCTACACCATGCACATGATGCAATAACTGCAGGACACAGAGGTTCACAAAAAACAGTAGAGATACTGAAAGATTATGTTTACTGGCCACATATATGGTCCAAGATGTGGAATTATATACTAGGGGATGTCTAGTATGTGCCCAATTTAAACCTGCTTCACCAATGCATAGAGCCCCATTAATGAAAAGAGGGTTAACTCTTCCATGCTCAGATTTGCAAATAGACTATGTAAGGCCTGTAAAAAGGTCGAGCAGGGGGAACCGTTATATTTTGAGTGTGGTTTGTTTAATGTCAAAATGGATAGAGTGTATTCCTGCACCAGATTGTAGTGCGCAAACAGCAGCTACGTTACTGGTAAATCATATATTTTCAAGATTTGGGTTACCACAAAGAATAGAATCGGACAGAAGAAGTCATTTCACAAGCGCTCTAACAAGTAAGGTGTGGCAAATACTGGGAGTGAAAAGAAAGCTACATATTGCATAAAGACCTGCCTCTTCTGGTGGAATTGAACGCTGTAATAGGTCTCTTGTGGATATATTAAAGAAGTTTGAAGCAGAGGCAGGTTCCAGCTGGGATTTGGGTTTACCTCCGGTTTTGATGGCAATCAGATCAACTTCTGCTAAAGCAACAGGTATCAGCCCTCGTGAGTATTGACAGGTAGGAAGATGGTGTTGCCACAACACCTATTGTACAGGACACATGAGCAGACACTTGTAACCGCATCTACAGTTCATGAATATATGGAGGAATTGAGGAAGCATTTACAACATGCATTTGCTTTTGTGCAGCGGAATTTGGAAAGGGCTGCTTACAGTGCAAAATCATATTATGATAAAAGGACATCAGTGAAAGAGTATAGTGTGGGGGATCAGGTGTATAAATTTCATTTTGGAAATGGTAAACAGAAAAATTCTAAATTTCTGGCAGCCCGGCAGGGGCCATTTCAAATTATAGATAAGGTATCTCCAGTAGTTATAAAATGTTGAGAACTGAAGGTGAAACGGTAACAGAACAATTTGTTCATGTTAACCAAATTAAGCCCTGGCACCCCAAGCATGATGTTAAGAGACTTGAGCGTGTAGAAACAGATCAGGTCCCTTAAATACATGAAAGAAGACACATGAGTCTATTCATAGGGCCCAATAACAGAGAAATAAAAATAGAAGTGATTGTTGTAATGGAATACATGTGAATAAAAGACTATATGTGATGATCATTAAAAGTGGGCTGAAACTAATGAAATTATTTTTACAAAGTTGAAATATGTTAAATGATCAATGATGCTTTATGTATGTTTGTTTTCTCTCTAACATGTGCTTAATTTCAGGACGCGAACGAAAAAGGGCAAAATATGTTTGAATACATAGATATTTTATTTTGGTAAAAGGGTGAAATTAGTATTGTGCTTTATGCTTAATCTGTTTCTTTTCTATTTGATTTAGAACACTAACCTGTGTTTTGAGGTCGGAGGTCACGGGACTGGAAGACACGGGAGGTGATGGAGTCCTGGAGTCCATGGGATAAAGATCAAGTGATGCCTGCCTTCGGGTGGAGGTGAAGACAAAGTAACCGGGATGCCAAAAGAGATGACTTCTATGGAAAAGCTTCCAAGAGTGCCAGGATGAAAGAATGCCCCAAATGAACCAGATGAAGTGATGTTGCTGGTCGGGACGTCTCAGAGGCAGACAACAGTAGAGGAACAATAAACTTGCAGCGTCGTGGGTGCATGAATTCGGATGTATCCTGGTAGTATGGAGTTCCACATCTTTATTATTTTAATTAATTATTTTAATTTGTTATGTTAATTCTTTGTTTTCATTATTTATTTTATTTTATTGTTTTATGATTGACTTCAAGTATAAAAACAAAACACTGGACTATGGACACTTCAGTTGGTAAGAAATATGTAAAATATTTTATATATTTTATAAGAACTGATGGACTGTGATGCTGGAAATGCATCTGAGGGACAGGGCCTCTGAATCCATGTCCTTTTACTGCTTTTTACCGTGTGTTCTGTTATGTTTTCTGCCCCGGAGTCCATGTGGGACTCCTGGCAGTACAGCTCTCTCTTTTGGTTTGGTGAACAGACCCATGGGATACCCTTATGGCACCCATGGGTAGGGGTACAACCCTGTGCCCCTAGTGTATGTTTTTGGGCACCTGTGGGTGGCCCCAGAGCAGGGTATGGGCTGGTGGCAGCTCCGTGCTGAAATAGACAGGTGCTCCGGGTGTCCTCCATTTTTGGGATACCCAGGCCCTGCCATTGGGATCTGTTGATTCCTGATAGGAAACAAGATGGCCCCTGTGGCCTCTTGCTTTCTATTGCCTGTTATCTTGTTTTCCCAAAGTCCTGGGAAGCCCTGTCTCTGTTCCTTCCCCCTGACTGGCTGTTGGGTGGAAGGTCCATATATGGTGTTGTTGTGAAGGCCCAGCTAGACTGACTGGAGCCTTCCCAGTGACTGTATGTTGTGGGTACCTCCTGTGGGTGGGACCTGGGTGAATGGAGTGTGTGACCAATATACACTCCTTGTTGTGGTTGTCTGGTTTCTGGCATGAGAGACAAAGACTGAGACAGCCCTGCCCGAAACTGCCCTGAATGCAGGGTGTAGTGTTGAATGGCTGGGTACTTGTCCCAATCCACCTTCCTTGTTGTGAGTGTCTGGAAGGGAGGAGTGTGGCCTGAATGCACTGTGTGCCTGATTGGCTGACTGACTGCATGAATGACCTTCTGTATGATTGGCTGCTGAGTGTGTACCCGCAGTGTGGATGAGAGGCAGGATAGTATATCTGGGGACCTCTCACCACTGGTAAGGAGTTCAGAAGCAGCCAGGTGCTCAGGAACGTTCAGGAACGTTCAGAAGCATCCTGGAGTGGAGTCTCCACTCTAAGAGTAACTGGAACTGCTGATCCTCTACGTCCAGCTGGAAGAAGAAGACTTGCTGTGGCATTTGCTTCGACCGATCCAAAGGCTGACGAGATCGTCGAGGGCTGACCCGAGAGAGGACCTGGTAAGGCGCCCTCTTCCCGTGCTCCGAGGGACCATCGAGCACCGCTCCATCTTCACCGAAGCGCCCTGGAAGACAGATCCTCGAAAGGCTGTCGACCCGAGACGGGACCGCCGAGGAGATCGAAGTGAAGCACCCGGACATCGACGCCATCGAAGTCCATTGCCGTCGACCAGGGTTCGCAGGGTTGTGTAACCGCTGGAGGCCCGTCGAAGTTGTGTTGCCCAGCCGTGGGAACCACTTGACGCCGTGCCACCGACGACCAGAGCCGTCCGCTCCTTTGCCTAAGAACATTCAATCGAAGGACTCTCTCGACCGCATCGTCGACCGCTTATCCTGCCGGAGAAAGTCGAGGACGACCAACACGCCGAGGAGAAACCTGCCGGTGGGTTTCCTGCCACCCGAAGACCCCAAAGACTCGAACGACTCGACGCCCTTGCTGGGCCTCCGTCTCCACAATCTTTGCGGTCCAGAACTATTGTCACCGAGGTGCCCCGCACGCCTCTGCCTTGCAGGACGCCGACGCTCCGACGCCGACGAGCACCGCTCGGACGAAGCTGCCACCTCATCGACGCCGTTCTACCTTGTTTGTCGACGGACGTTCGACGCCCCGTGCCTCCCGCTCGAAAGGGAAGGCATTCAAGAAGGGCCGTCGATTCCCCGTCGCCGAACGGCGACTTCCCCGACGTTTGTCGACGCCTCTCCAAGGAACTCGACTCCACCAGGTACATTGGGGGGGTACAAACATAGGAGGAAATAAGACTTGCAGAGCAATATATGGACTGGGCGTGCGCTATATCTTGTTTTACAGGTTGCCCAGGTGGGGGGATCTCCACACAGAACTGTGCCTAGTGGTAGGGGCCAGTATTCTGCCTATTGCTCAACCATCTTATTTTCTCTCCTCTCTCTATTGCTGGTTTCACTCTATTGGTCTGTGTGACATTGTTACAGTATTGTTCATGCACTTTAATGAGATCTAATACAAAGGGTGGTACCACTTTAGGATTGTATATATTTGCCATTGTTGATTTTTCCGGAGTACAAAGTGAGTTATTATGATAAGTGTACATAACCTTGAATATTGATTATATAAAAACTGTGTTCTAACCAATACAGAGTGTGGATATTCCTTTGTGGGGGCTTGGGGACTACACTGTACTTAAGAACCAGCCTGCATCACCTCCTGAGAAGCTAGGCCTTGATTGCTCGACCATTGCTACCGTAATAGAGAATCTTGGCTGGGGTCTCCTGTGCCTCTCCTCCACCATATAGGGAGCAGAAGTACAGACACCCCCCACCGGTCGTTGAGGCCCTTCTCTCACATGGACTCATTTAAGATCAATTTTGATTTTATGGTGGTTAAGCAGTGATTTATTGTGAAAAGTGTGAATATTCTTTTTGTTGAATTGCTATGATGAAAAATGAAAAAGGAGCGCAAGTTGGGTTTCTTCCAATTGTGGCTTGGACCACTGCCAAATTGTCAGAAAAGGAGGAATAATGTAGTATAATTCATAGTGCTTTGAAGTATAGCGCCTTGAAGTTTATAGCAACTCACTGAATGTGATGGCATCTTGTTGCCAGCAATAATGTGGCACACACATATAGTCATCTTTATGTTGCCAATATGACAGGCGAATATATGGCTGGGGGCATGCAAGGTATGGAATTCATAATGCAGCTAAAGCCGAATATAAAGCTACAGAGAGTAAATGTACATCATTTTTTTTTTATATACAGAGAGTAAAAGCGTATCATTTTTTATCTTTTTCTAGATTCCCTCATGCATAGAGGACTACATTATTGAATATTATTTATATAACTGACTGATTTAATTAACAAGTACTAATCAATAATGCTAACTCATTAACATTATAATGTAGTCCCATGTACAAAGTGAGGTGAAAATACATATTTTGAAATTCGTTTTAAATATGCATTGGATTTTTCTCTCTTCTTTTCTCTTGCTGTGCTGAATGCAGAAAGCAGGAAGGCAGCAGGAAATCGAAAAAAGATAGTTATTTTAATCTGAAGCTACCAATGTTTGTGACATGAGGGTGTTAACAGAATACATTTTCTGCTAATATGATTGGAAGGAAGTATATCTGCAGATATGTCACGTAAGCATCAGAGTTCTGCTGGGGAAAGTCTGACAGAAAAGTTCAGATCGCTTTTGCTGGGCTCCAGAGACGGATGATCTTGGTGTCTTAATATTGGCTTGAAAACCTTATGTTCTCGCCACACACACTTTAGACACTGAGATTTCAAAGGCAACCCCTGCCGACCGGGCCGCAATTCTGAGGGAAATCGGCTGGGGGAGAAAACCACAAATCTTTTGGTAAGCAGCCAAGTTCAAGTGAGGTTATTTTATTATGTGATTGCTTGGCGAATGTGTTCTAAAAAAAATGCTAGGCAGTTAGGATAGCAAAGTAAAAGAAATCCCATGCATTTAATTTGTCATATGATAATATTGCAAAGTGAATGTTGCTCTGTTTTTGTATTGTTTCTTTTCTTGTTTTTTATTACAGAGAACAACACGCTGTGATTGGTAAGATGTTATTTTGAATTGCAATTGTTTCTAATACACACAACATAAAAGCAGAATGTGTATAGAGTTTTGTTTTTCTCTTTTCTTGGTGCCTTTGGAATAATATTTTATAACAAGGGGAAGATTTTTTTTTAGGTATTACATGTTTCATGTTTCCCATGCAGATGGAATAGATAGACTTAGCAGTGATAAATAGTTGTATGCGTGTGTTCACCCAGTGCATGGTGTCTGGGTGAAATCTAATACAAAATATAGATTACTGGGCTCCATGAACCAGTAATGAATCAGTAATGAGGCCTATGGAAGCATAATTCACTGATGTAGATAAATCAGTGATAATACCACAGGTTATTGATAATGCTCAATGTGAAATTGTGGTGTTTTTGAATGTAGGTCCAAGGCTCTCTATAGATCACAAGAACAAGAATAAGGAAGGTTTTGTGTATGTTGGGGCCATAAATAAAACAGGAAAGTTATGCTTAACACTAGAAATTACCACCAATAGTGTATACTACTAAATTATCCCATATAGTGTAATAAGACATGGTCACTGAAAGGAGATAAGGCCAAACCCAATCTAAATGCAAGGATAAGTCATGACCAAATTACCACTCTTCTTTGGCGGTAAGAAAATACTGCCAGACCCCAAATCTACACAAAATATCCTACACCACCGTGCACGTGTCTCTGTGTACCCTGCTTTCCTGTTCCCCATGCTGTTTTGTATATCTCCCTATACCCCTCCTATCGCTATAAACCCAGACCCCTGTCACTGTTTGTCCGTGTTTCACTGTGTTCCCTGTCATTCCCGTGATGTTGCTTTGTATCCCAATGTATAACCCAACCGTCTCATCACTGTGTGTGCCCACCTGCCCATGTGTCAATGTGTACCCCGCTTTCTTGTTCCCCATGCTGATGCTATATATCCGTAAAACCCCCTCCTGTCGCTGTATGCCCATCACCCTGTCAATGTGTGTCTGTGTGTTGCTGTGTTCCCTGCCATCCTGTTCACGTGTCTGATCTTGGACGCTTTAAAGATGAACCATCATATCACATCACTATGCTTACTCTCTACTATACTCCATCACACAACTAGAACACAGCAATACCCCTGATAAATTCGGCCTAGCTGTTCACATACGAATACTACCCCATGAAAATCTCATCACCCTAATAAAATGCAGCTATCCCATGAATTCCAGGCTAGTTGCACACATAAGCGACTTTCAGGCCTAATGCAGCCAGAACCCAGTCTGGATGTCCACCCACCAGACTGCAAACACATCCAACTGATATCCTCAACACCACACCTAACGCTAGGATGCAGCTACCATCCGACAATTCCATCAGCTGAACACATAACTGGTGCTCCCACACACCCTACGACACTATCTCTCTCTACTGACCAAAGATACGGTTCCCGAGGGCGTTCAAACTACCAGCGCTTTGAGATCATGCCAATGATATATGGAGCACTATATAAATGCCAAGTAATATAACATAACATAACAGCAATAAAATAATGCTCCTTTAGGAGAAGCCCTCTGATGATGGTTGTGCGTCGGGGTATTAACTTTTGTTAGAAACCTAATCCATTCAGAGAGTTTGTGAGTGATGCAGCGACTAAGTCTGTGGGGTCCTTGAAACCTAGATAAACGTCTCCCATTATAACATTTTTGAGGATAATTTAATGTTAGTGCCCAATATATGTAAGATGTCCTCTTCAAAGGCGGGTGCTTGGGCCTGGAGGGCGATAGATGGTGAGAAGGGTCATAGTGTCAGACCCTGATTGTGTGAGCTTGATATGATATGATTGTTTATTTATATAGCGCCTAGGTTGGAGGTAAGGTAAAAACCATGCCGGTAATGATTTACCGGCATCGTTTACCGCTACAGGCTATTCTGACCTCTCAGACCGCTAATTACGGCACCGTAAACTACAATGCCGTAATTATCGGTCTTAGGTCGTGCGCGCGCCCCACCATGCCGAAATTAGCAGCATGGCGTAAACCGGAGCTGATCACAAGTAAGGAGCACACGTAAATTACGGCCTCCTCAAGCCCGTAAAGTACCTTACCGGCATGGAGTACATACAGGCATCTCAGAGAAGGAGTAAAGAACCCTGAGCAGTGGTTCCCAGAGCCACAGGTGCACACAATCAGCACAGGTGGAGGCAATGGAGTCTGCCACAGCAGAAAAGCAACACACCCACACACCACACACCCTCCCACACCAAGATGAGACCAATAGTGCCAGCAAGGGCACAACCACAATAACTACACCAACGACACCAGCCCCCCCCCATTGAGGAGACACAGGGGGGGAAGGAGGGGGAGACAGGCACAGCATGCAGCACCAGTGCAGCCTCCGTCACCACCCCAGCAGCCCCCATTCCCACGCAGCAGGTCCGGTCCCTCAAGGAAACCCCTGAGCAGATACACACCCCCTACCAGCTTGACTGTGACACCATCACCACCATATTTGGCCTGAGAAATAACAAGATAAGCGAGCAGCATACAAATACACACTGTTATCCTGGCACAACTGAAGGTGTTGCCTGTGCCCCATGCCACAGGCACCTACCAGCACACAGTGGGGCCCATGCATGGCATGTCACAACCGTCCATTACACGGACACATAAACAAGTGCTGGTTCACCACCCCAAGCACACAAGGGCCTACAAATCCCAGACATGGACTACCCAGGAGATATACAACACTAAAGTCAGCCCCCATGCATTGGCAGGCATGCCAAATGACACGGGTGCCCCTGACAGCACCCACGTGTCCTAGGTGGACCAGCATGGCATGCAGGTGGCGGATAGCAACTGCATACAATACCACTCCCCCTACGTGCAGATGGAATGCAACGCAACCAAGAACATCACACATGGGTGGGCCCGACATCAAGGAACAACTCATGACTCAATGGGCCAGTTGATCACCACTCTACCGTGCTGCATGGGGCGACATGCAGGATGACGTGCCTGGCTGCCTGGTGAGTCGTCTGACTGTGTCATGCCAGTGCATTGGTGCCATGAGGTGGGTGCCTGCATGAACAAACTGGGTCGAAATGACTAAGCCAGTGCACGATATGCACCCCACCAACCACCCTGCCACAGAACCAGTGCAACAGCACATGAGTACCAATTTCCACTTCGATGAAGTAAGGCACACACATAACACAACATTTCCGACATCTGACAAGGCCAAATCCCACAACACATGCACCACTCATTGGTGGCCACCACAACCGTAAGGGCATATAGGAAGACACTCTGCATATGCACAATGTGGCTCGCCCCAGCATGGCACCACAACGGAGACTCATCCATGGGAGTGGATTGAACTGAGGGCAGCAGGGATACCACACCAAGTCACCGTTTTGGCACACCCATAGGAGTGTTGGAATTCACCATAGTATGGATCAGAGCAGTATGAAGATTACGAGCCACTGACTACATCCAACACACCCAACTACGGATTCACACAGTACACAGCACTACATGGACATAACATCAGGACTGCTGCATGCATCAACGAAGCATGTACCACGAGATGTCCATGCCATTGTACATGGACCATCTTGTAGACGCACCCCCTACAGCATTCTGTTGAACTGGACACATAATGGCATCCATGGACATGTGCGTATGGCCATCAGTTACACGCTGCCATGTCAGCCAAGTTCAGTTCTCTACCATGACAGTTCAAACGCTTACCTTAATTGGCTAGACATGCAGGTGTTGGCGGCTGTCTCTTGACACCATGGCACATGACCCTTGTCAGTAACCCACAGAACAGGCCCAGGGAGCACTAAAACACTGGCCATACCCGTGCATGCGTGGAGATGAAGCAGTCACCTGGCTTACGCAAGGCACATATGAGTTGGCGCAGCTGGACTGGTGGGGGACCCATCGACTGCTATGTGGTGTCCAAGATCCCCATGTCATGTGTAAAGCTGAACAATATGTGCATCCCTTGGATTGCGTCTCTGTCCCCTGACATGGGACTGCTAGCAGCACATGAAGATGGAGTGAAGGAGGAGGAGGAAGTGGCAAGAAAGCATCATGGAGTCGGTGCACTTGAGGGGCATGTCGTGTGCCAAACAATGATTGGACATAATAACCAGAACACGTCAGCAGAGGGTGGCATTACATGGGCACACAGGGAACTGGGTGTGTGTATACTTGTAGACCATGCACTGTCAGACGTCATAATACACATGCTCAATGATGAATGTCCACAACGGTTAAACTTTGCAACACCAATAGTGTATTGAAAAAAATGGATGATTGTGTACATTCCCTCCAGCCACCCCCCTCCCCCCAACTCCACAACAAACCCTCATCCCCCACCCCCCTCCCCCCAACTCCACAACAAACCCTCATCCCCACCCCCCTCCCCCCCAACTCCACAACATTAGTCCCATGTAGCTAGTTCAGGCCACCTGTGGCAGCATTGACCATTAATTCATATTCCCGGGGCCCGGGGGACGCATGTCCCTGCACCGCATGGAACACAAAGTGCGTCTTGGTGGGCTTGCTGGTGTGGCCCCACTGGCTGAGGGTGTTTGCTCCTGCTGATGCTGCAGATTTGATTGGGCAGCCTCAAGGGCATTGTCTATGCGCCCTAGGACGTGACACAAACGGTTTGTGCTGTCAGTGACTGTCTCAGACAGCCTGTTGGTGCTGTCAGTGAGTGTCTGGCGCATGTCCCTGAGTTCATTTTTCCATTCTACCCTGGCCTGGCGGTTGTCCTCCATGAACTCATTGATTAGATCAGCGAGATTATTTGCACGGCGTGTGCCAAATGATGGGAATCCATCGCTCAATCGACTTGGCCCTGCGTGCTCTGGCGAGGACTGTACTGGTGGACTTGGCCCATGATCTTCGTACCCTTGCGTGTCGGTAGGAGGACTACGGGCAGGTGTTTGTGGATCACCAGAGTCACTGCATGAGGCCAGCGGGACATTGCAGGGCTCCGGGGTGTGGACTGTCGGATAGTACTCATCCTCGGACGCCCCACAGATGGATGGAGGGCTGTCCACATTCTCCATGGGGCCTGTAGCTGCAACCTCCCCAGAAATGCTGGACTGTGCCGAGGTTGGGGTGGGCATTGTGGCAGGTGCCAATGCTGGGAGGGATTGGGGTGGTGTGGCCTCCACTGGCCTTTCCGGAGCCGGGGTAGGTGTTCTCTTCGCTGCAGGAATGCGCCAGACCCTGCCACTGCCCATGGAGGTGGTTGGGCGGCTTGACTGTGGCTCACCGCTGTCATGATCAGTGCCTGTGGGGGTAGAAGAGAGGGCCAACATGAGTGATTGTATGATGTCCTAATTGCAAACATGGCTGCATTCACATTTCTGTCAATTGGGCTTTGTGGCCTTTTGGGTGTAGCAACAGCAGTGGTACATGTGCATGAGTATGACATGTACGCAGGTTTCGGAGTGACTCATAATGGCCTGGTAATGTGCAGTCTGGCTGGCACACTGCCAAACCGGCTGCACAGTGTGCATGATGGGATGTGCAAGTTAATGCACTATGGTTGATGTGCGTTATGTACTTGCACTTGGTCCTTGATTGCGTGGCAGTTGGCTCTGCATTAGTTGGATGGGGGGGAAGAGTTGGATGGGGGGAAGGCAACATGAGAAGGTGCCTTTGATGGCCCTTGGGGGAGTTTTAATCATGCAATGGCCATTGGCAGTCTAGACTTTGGACACTCACCTCCTTCGGCAGACGACGTTGCCCCACACTCCATCTCGCCGACGCCCTCAATTGATTTGGTACCAATCAATGCGGCACATGTCTGTCTTGATATGGGCAAAATCTTCCTCGGGGCCAGCCCTTTGAGAGCAAAAATACCCAATTCAGCCCAAAATACAGGTTCTATTGTGCTGAGCAGTGATCTCATGCTAGTGACAAATGACACCCTCAAAGTTTTAGCATATTTATTCTAAGCAGTGAATTTCATATACATTTGGGATTCAAGTTAGAGAATATTACAAAGCATAAAACAAAGAGCAATGCAAAATATAGTGAAACATGGAACTTAGATAAACATAGAGAAACATAGAGAAATATAGAGAAACATAGAGAAACACAGTCTTACGTCCCTTTAATCAGCACTGGGAGACCATGGCTTTTCATAGAAAAACAATGCTGGAGGACACCGTGAGAGCCAATTCCGGGCACTTGACTGTACACGAATCAAGTCCACAGACGATCTCCCCCCGAGTCATGTGTGCATGGATATTTTATAATCTTGTGATGTCAGTCACCATGACGCACAGTTCCAGAACTTTCCCTGTGCAACTGGCTCATGGAAAAAACCCAACTCTCTCTGAGAGGCACCCTGCTCGCTCCTACCCCTCCCTGGTTCCCATCTGCGCTGGCTGAGGAATGTCTTATCAGTACCTTCCCAGAGAAAAGGAAGATTAGCTTGGAGCCAGGGCTACCGTTAGTGAGGCTGAATATTCTAAGGGAAGCAGGGATGTATTAACCCCATCTGCAAGCTCTAAAAGGCATGCACTCATAGCTTAGTGTTTATAGCGCTTAAGACTGGCTATCTAAGCGCTATATAGGTGCCATGATGTTCCAAACACTCCAAAAATACCTATTAGCTACATAGCTGGGGCCCTCTCCCTGCCTGTCTATCAACAATGCATAATGTGACCTATTTCATACTAGGCCTGCATATTCCTTGTAGCGCACTACTGCATAATGGAAGTGCTACAACAGACTACTGTCAGCATTTTTAGCACATACTTTGAATACACTATTGGCTTTCAGCGGCTAATGCTGTCATCTAAAGCCCTGATTGGCAAGGTTGCAATTTCGTGTATCACTACATTCCACCCCTATTCAATGTTTGTGCGACAAATGCTGACTAATACCTATCAATATAGTATTTAGTGCAGTGATAAAGACCTAGGGGCTTTGCAAGAGGTTTAAGCAAACTATCTTCTAGCGGTTAGTTAGCGTGGCATGCAAGGTAAAACACTACCTAAACAAAAATGTACACAAAGTGAACAGTGACATATACCCTTGCCAAAACCTGGCCTACACAAAAATATCTACACAAAGTGAACATGGACATTTACTCTAGCCAAAACCTGGCCTACACAAAAATAGCTAAATCAATTTTGTATAACTGATTGTCAGTTAAAAAGCAGCATGCAGTTAGAATGTCAAGGCAATCCAGTGTAGTCTAATCTACAATGCACTATTGCATTTATGTATGGTTACCAATTCTAAAACCTGGCAGCCTTTCACTCTAAGGGCCTACCCTCCCCCTGATCCCAGGGCATTCAAGCGTGACTATGGGCTGTGTGACTAGACACTTCCCCCATGTATGTGGAACCCAACCAGAAACCATCTAATTTCGTGAACAAGGTGAACCCATGGGCACCAGGTTATCTAAATAAAAACAATTCTACTAATTTACATCAAGCATGGCATGTGTTATTCATGCAATCAAAAGCAAGCAATTCAATCCATATGTATGCTGGTAACTGTAGCTCTGCGTGCCAGTGTGTGGAGGATGGTTGCCCCCACCCAGTAAAAAGCCAACACCTGCTGATTAAACAATGTTTGCCATACAATGCATTGTGTGTATTTAGCAGTCTTGTTGACCTGCCCTATGGCAGACAAAAATGTCTTCATACCTAAAATTCTGCCATCTTCAGTGGCTGTCAATACTTGTAGCAGTGCTGGGCATATCAATGGGCCCCACTAGGCCAGAAGTTCTATAGCAGAGCTGGCATCAGAACCCATAGTGGCTAGCTTATTGTGCACAGTTTCTATGTCACAAGCATATAAAGCTCCTGCAATTAATGAATCTAGCTCCCTAGCTACGCGCACTCTAGTGATGGGCCATAGAAATGGACTCCATTTGTAGCAGCTTGGTAGTACTAAGGAAACATTGCCTCATGATAAATCTATGTCTAAGTGTATCACTGTAATAATGAAGGTGTGCATTACCAGTCTACCTATTGTGACTTGGAGAATACTCTTCTTCAAGTGGGATATCTACCATATACAATATTAACTTTAGCCACAAACACCATACTACTATCCGGCAGTGGCTGTTTCATCACATTAAACAAATTCATTTAGTCAAGTTATAGTCCATAAAATCTTGGCGAGAACACTCGCTGCAGTTCTTGGTCAGAAAAACATCACATTAGACAAATTAAACAAATGGTATCCATTCAGTGACAAAATATGCCCGACAATGTGCCAGGCCAGTACACTAGCAATTCCATGTGGATACTCATTTGTAGCGCTTTTCCAAAGAATTATTCCAAATGTTTACAATCAAAAGGTGACTCTTTGCATTAGTGTGCTGGAGACAGCTGTCCCCACAAAAACATGAAACTGGTTGGTTTAACAAAAACCGTGTCACACTCTGTGTTAAAAAATCAAACATCAAGTCAGTCATGGTTTCATTTACCTGCCTTAAGCTGGCTGTAAAAGTATCCAGTGTTTCAAAGATTACCATTTCAAATTAGAGCTCACACACTAGGCAGCATTACTTCAATTAAGAATCTTAACCTACGCACAGGTGACTTTGATGTGCGCACTCATCTTATCTCAAAATAAATTACGCTCCTGCTTGCATAATTCTGCTGCCCCAACAATTCATAAATCATTTTCCTGCCTACGTGCAATGTAGAATATTTTTTTTTTCTCTTCAAAAAACAAAACATCTCTGGTTAAAGCAATTCAGTTGGAAGAGTAAAACCATTTCGTTTTTTCAGATTCATCTTAGCAGTGCATTTAAAAACCATTTTTCAATGTGTTAGCATTCAATTGCTGTGTCACACATCTGTTTGTGGTGCCTGATGTTACAGTCCACAACTCATTGTCCATAGTCCTTTAAACAAGAAAGGGCAAACCATGTCATTTAAGTTATTTCCAGCAACTGAGTCATTTGAATGTGTAGCATCAAATACTTGGTAATTAGCCAAGTCTGCATCGTGCCAGTTCAGCAAGAGTTATTACTCTGTTGGACACTTTTCGTAGGTTGCAGCAGCGTTGAGTGCGGTGCAGGGCACGTTAAAGTTGACTCGCATATCAGTAACTCGCATACTCTATGAGATCAGTGTCACCCACAAACTGCACACATCTATTTCTGATATTGTGAAATGCCTTGTCGTTTTTGCCTAGGCAAAATACAAACAGAAATGTTAGGATTTCATCAAAAGTTCAATATCATTATTCTTCATGTTAGGATGTCATCAAAACTTCAATATCAGCGTTATCCACCCCTTCCCATAATACCACCCCCTCCTTCAAAAAGTCTCATCAGGTAACTACACACTTTGTCATTGCTACTGCAATTGTTTATCACCTTTCTGCATGTTTCTGGGGGCTTATTTACACTCAACCATACGGGGTGTAACTGCCTAATCACAAACTCATTTGTGCAATGCGATCATAGTTGGTCAATGGTACCTCAGACTGATCTGTGCTTTTACAAAGCCATATAGTAAGTACCCAGGTCGCACAATGCTTTTCTTTTTCACCAAAGCGATCACCAATGCCAGGCGCCAACTTGCTTCCAGTGTCCCATGATCTTGGTTTAGGTTGCCCTGCTGGCATCACTCCATTTTTCAAAGGTAAAGTCTTTCAGTCCAATACCGCTTACAGTTGCACAAGCAGCTGTTTATTTTTCTTTCCTTACAGGCAGTGTCTTTTCAAGCCTCTGGTTTTTTCACTTGTCATTTTTTCAAAGGGCGTTTGCTGTTTCCTGAACCACCCCTTTGAGTGCGATAGTCTAAGTCAGTTTCTTTTGTTGCTTCAACAAATCATTCATTCTTGCACTAAGCCGTGTGGCTTCTGGATCATGGCTAATGTGCAGTGTTCATGTTGTACTTCAAAGCCCCGCTCTGCATGTTGTCTCTTGCAAAACGGATAAGCACTTTTTGTCAGTTTTGCTTCCATCTGGAATGCCATAATGTCTTTGTCAGTTACTCCATCCCTGGCAATGTAGCTTGCAGTTTGCCAGATGTGTATTTTCTCTTCTCAAAGCGCCTAGAGGTTTCTTCTCCAGTGCACAGCGCTTTACTTCAGTTCACATCACATGGAGCATTGGAATGCAGCTTGCACAGCAATAGCGTTTCACTTCACATCACATCACATGGGAATGCGGTTTGCACAGTAATGTCTGTTGGAATGGGCAGCTGTCTTTTCTTGGCCCATTCACAGATGCATAGGTAAATGTTCAGATGTGATGTGCCCGTCTGCCATCCTGCATGAAGCCTTTGCTCCGTACCACAGTTTACTGGGCAAATTCTTTACTTCTGAACAGCTCTCTCTTTGCTCCCCCTTCCTCAGGAATGCAGGCATTGTTTATCTTTCGTGTGCACCTGGCAGCGCCATGAGCACGCAGCTTATCTCTTTTGCCTATAACTCTTATACTGTGGCGGCTTCAATGGGAAGCACTCGTTTCAGACAGTTCATCCAGATTAACTCTTTCTTGTACTGTTTCTGCTTTTGTTTGCCTTCACGCACCTCGCCCAAGACAGCTTCAAGGCACAAGCTCTGCACACACAGCAAGACTCTTGTTTTCAAAAGCGGCACTTTTCTTGTCATCAGATTCTACTCCATGTAATTTTGCAAAATGTCAAAGCGTCTTTTTTTCTTGTAATGTGCGATCTTTCAAGAGAACTCACAACCCATAAAATCTTTGTGCTATCTTATCACACACAGATGTTTCATTCTGTTGTACCATTGCCAAACTATAACCACTCAGTTCAGTGCATTTAAAAATAAAAATGCCAATGTTTAGTGCAGCTCCCTGCACGTTTTCCTGCAAGAGCAACCCACACTCTATATATTGCTTGTGGGCTGTTTAATGTGTCAACAACATTTTTTTTTTCATCATGTATCACAGTCAACAGGTTACTATTTCCAAATCATACATCACTTATAAGGCAACAGCACAAATCCATGGCATAGCATGGGAACAAAAATACTCCAGGGGCAATTTAGAAAAATATAAATTGTTTTTCCCCCCAAACCATTGCAAACTGATTCTGCAAATTCAAATCAATACACAAAATCGAAAATCCAAATAACATTCACTCACTTTCTTTTTAAGTGAGTCTCTCACCCAATATAAGCATGGCACAGCCTAAAATGCAATATAGTCATTTTAGTGTGTTTCCTTTAAACAGAATTTGCCACCATTAGCACATGGAATTTTACAGTTGCCAAAAGAAAAGAAAAAAAAACTTTAGGCTCTCAGCACAGATGTTACTCATTCCCCTAAGCATGGCTTATTCCCCTCATTATTCAGGAATGCCAACATTCAAAAGCATACATCAAAAAAGCGAACCTTCGCCTCCGAACATTACAGCCCCCACTCGCTAGCACACTGGGGCTGAGTCAATGGTTAAATCACTATTCACAATTTGCATGTCAAATTCTTGCAACATTTTTTTTCCTGCCCTCATGACAGAATAGAGATGAGAACTCCGTCTCACTATGCATTCCAAATTACAACTTTAAACTGGGGAAACCGCATGATAAAATTCTTTTCTAATTGAGCATACATCTTTCTTAACCATTCATCGGAGTGCTTTAAACAAAGCCATTTCCCGCTCGTTTATCGCCTTGTACTCCCTGGCACCAATCCCATGCAATAAGTCAGTCACGACTGATTTACTGAAGGGAGTCTTAACCACACAAGCTATCGGCCACGGCAAGCCGACACAACATTGCTGCCTTTTGAAGTCTCAGAGCTGCAGTGAGACCATCAAGGAAATGCGACAGCCTGCTCCCCACTCTACACTGTGTTCTCTCACACCATTTGTCATGTCAGCATGGCACTGCTCTTCACAAATCCCACAAAGCTGCCACCAAATGTCTTGATATGGGCAAAATCTTCCTCGGGGCCAGCCCTTTGAGAGCAAAAATACCCAATTCAGCCCAAAATACAGGTTCTATTGTGCTGAGCAGTGATCTCATGCTAGTGACAAATGACACCCTCAAAGTTTTAGCATATTTATTCTAAGCAGTGAATTTCATATACATTTGGGATTCAAGTTAGAGAATATTACAAAGCATAAAACAAAGAGCAATGCAAAATATAGTGAAACATGGAACTTAGATAAACATAGAGAAACATAGAGAAATATAGAGAAACATAGAGAAACACAGTCTTACGTCCCTTTAATCAGCACTGGGAGACCATGGCTTTTCATAGAAAAACAATGCTGGAGGACACCGTGAGAGCCAATTCCGGGCACTTGACTGTACACGAATCAAGTCCACAGACGATCTCCCCCCGAGTCATGTGTGCATGGATATTTTATAATCTCGTGATGTCAGTCACCATGACGCACAGTTCCAGAACTTTCCCTGTGCAACTGGCTCATGGAAAAAACCCAACTCTCTCTGAGAGGCACCCTGCTCGCTCCTACCCCTCCCTGGTTCCCATCTGCGCTGGCTGAGGAATGTCTTATCAGTACCTTCCCAGAGAAAAGGAAGATTAGCTTGGAGCCAGGGCTACCGTTAGTGAGGCTGAATATTCTAAGGGAAGCAGGGATGTATTAACCCCATCTGCAAGCTCTAAAAGGCATGCACTCATAGCTTAGTGTTTATAGCGCTTAAGACTGGCTATCTAAGCGCTATATAGGTGCCATGATGTTCCAAACACTCCAAAAATACCTATTAGCTACATAGCTGGGGCCCTCTCCCTGCCTGTCTATCAACAATGCATAATGTGACCTATTTCATACTAGGCCTGCATATTCCTTGTAGCTCACTACTGCATAATGGAAGTGCTACAACAGACTACTGTCAGCATTTTTAGCACATACTTTGAATACACTATTGGCTTTCAGCGGCTAATGCTGTCATCTAAAGCCCTGATTGGCAAGGTTGCAATTTCGTGTATCACTACAATGTCTCCTCCCAAGGCTCAAGTCTGACAGGGGAACTTGGGCCCCCTCCGGTCTGCATAGCCTGAGTCCGGTTTGCGAAGAGGAGGCCCTGCACCCGCAACTCATACCATCGCTTGCGACAGTCCCTGTGGGTGCGGGGGGTGGTGCCTACAGAGCTCACCCTCTGGCTGATTTGAGCCCAGATGTTTTTTTTCCGGATGATGGATTCTCTCCGCATGTCAGGGCTGAACACAACGTCAGCATGCTCTGCCAGGTAGTCCACCATGGCCTGCAGTTCTTCAGGGGTGAATTTCTTCTTGCAGAGCCGGGCCGCAGTCTTCTTTGGGCCTTTTGGCATTCTTCCTTGTAGTGTGATCCTTTTCCCCACTTCAGTTTGCTCCCAAGGGTGCTGGCTGATGAGGATTGCAATGGATTGTGTTTTTAAAGATGGCCGCCGTGCTCCTTCCCGTTCCTGTGCGATGACGAAATTTCCGGTTCCGTTTTTTTCCGGTGACCGTAATTTACGGGATCCCTAAATTACGGTCACGTTATTTACAGACGCTGCTGCCTCCAAGGCGGTGTTGTTGTTTACGTGTCGCGGCATGCCAGTAGGGGGTTTTGCGGGTCGTTTAGTGGCATGCCGCTCAGTACTTTTCCAGCATGGCGGAAAGTGCGTGTCCGCGAGGTCGGAATGGCCCAAAAATAGCGGTCTGACGCCAGGGCGGTGTCGTACTTTCCGCCATGCCGGAATTTACCGGTACTTACCTCCTAGCTCGGAATGAGGGATGTGTTTCAAAGCGCTTCAAGGCAAGGGAGGGAACAAGGGAAAATACAACCACATTCTTACAGGCCATGAACAGTAAGGATGTGAAATTAACTATCGTACTCGGCCTGACGACATTTCAGATAGTGCAAGAGCTAAGACATAGATAAGGAAGGGAGGGGAGGAACAAAACAAGCGACTATCATACTAGGCCTGACAACATTTCAGATTGTGCTGGAGGGGTGGTGGGGAGGAAAAAAACAGTAATGGGAGGGTGGAGGAAACAGATGAGGTTGCTATCATATTAGGTCCAGGGACAATTCTGATAGAGTAAGAGTAAGCTTGACGAACAATAGCTCAAAGTTGTTGGATAGTCCGGAATTACATACTCGAATGGGAAGGGAGTCCCTTGCTATCATTGCTACCCCACCGCACCTGGCGTTGGGTCTATCACAGCGGAAGATTGTATAGCCTGGGGGCATGGCGACTGAGATAGCAGGGCCTGAAGCAGCGTGTAGCCAAGTTACAGTGGTTACTAGGATGTAAAGGTTGCGGGTGGTAATCAGGATGTGAATATCTAAGGCATGTGCCAGAACAGATCTGGCATTGATGAGAGCACAGTGTAATAGTAAGGGAAATAGAGGTTTAGAAGGTGGGCTAGGTGTGATCATTGTAGCTTCTGTATTGGTTGGAGATGTTAGGGTGCTGCAAGGATGGTAGGATCGTTTAGGTCCTTATTAGAGGTCAAAGGTCTGGCGGGGTAATTAGGATTGGGCAGAGCAGAATATTTAGCTCCAGCGCTAGGAGTGGTGACCATGCGGTCCCTTAGGCGAGTGTTTCTGTACATAGTGGGTTGGGGGATGGCTGGTTGCATAGGTCTTGAGCTGGGTGAGTTGACTATGCGATCACCTATGTAGGAATTTCTATTGGTGGTGGCCTGGGGGAAGGCAGAATTGTGAAGGAGGGAGTAGGGTTCTGTAGCTGTAAAGCTGACAGAGGTCCGGTGCAGTTTCACAGATAATTGGATGGTGAGCCCCACATCAAATTGAGGGGGGATGGAGGGGCAGGTGATCTTGGATAGTATAATTGGTGCCAGCAAGCGGATGAGGCTGGGGCTGTGCCAAAGTGCACAAGTGGAGGGAGGAAGGCTGTAGGTTTGGGTAGGCCTTGTGTCAAGGGCTCAGAAGTTCTGTGAGCTGTGTACTCGTGGGTCAGACCACAAGTTGCAAGAGTTGGAATGTGTATGTCCTGGTAGAGACCACCGTAAGTTGTGAGGGTTGTATGGCGAGGTTAAGGCTACCGGATAGGGATGGTTGCTCAGCCAAGGAGGGAGGCTGGAGTCTGAGGGTTGATAACAGCTGGCTGGTGCCACCAGATCTCGAAGGCAGTAACTGGTAAGGGCTGTGATTGCACATGGTGTTTAGTGGGGACACGTAGTTGTGGGCTGCATTAAGCGGCCATGACCTTTGGGGACAGGCTACTGCAGTTTAGCTTGTAGGTGGAAGGGCTGCAGTCTCGTGATAGTGGGGGTTAAGGTGTGCTGTGGTAGAGGCTGCACGTTATTACAGACAGAATTGCTGGTATTAGAGTCAGTAATGCACATCTGGCCAGTAATGTACATTATAGCATCAATGTTACCTTGAAAAGAATTAGTGCAGGCACGATCGTTCCAATTGATCTGTTGATGTGACGTAGTTATCTGAAGATACTGAGCATGCTACTGGCATAGGGTGGGGGCTGCTAGCATGCTAGACTGGCCAAGACAGGCATCGTGACCCTTAGGAGTGGCCCTTCGGAGTGCTAATGGCAGATTGCCGTTTTACATTGTGGCGGACAGATGTTTATTTCCTGTGAACAGGTTTTGTTTGTCGTGGCAGACTGCCATCTTTCTTGCGCATGCCGGTCGGTTGAACTGCAGGTTCTGATCCTCTGTCTGTCGCCAATTGTTTGTTCCCAGTTCTCCTTTGCCTGTACCTTCCTCTTTACTCTTGCCCTTCCTTTCTACGCTGTTCACCTTACTAAAACACATGTGGCGTTGCCCCTTTAAGGGTCCGCACGCGACGGAGTGACGTCAACTCCGTCGCGTGCCTGTTTAAATAAACGGGGCGGCTCCTGGTGACGTCAGTTCACCGGGGAGCCCACACCGACAACATCCACGTCTCCGTGTCTCTGTTCTACAGGGGGTGGGGGGCTCACGGAGGCGGCCCACACGAGACCGCCAACAGTGGCGACGAGACCGGGATCGCTTCCATGAAATGCGGGGGAGTTCCGACGCGACGCAGATGATCGATTGTGAGCGCGCGACGAACTCCGAACACCGCAGAGAAGGAAGCGACGCACGCGGCCGGCGGCCATTTTGATGAATAGGCCTTGGAGACTCACGGCTTCGTAACGAAGCGTCGGTGAGCCATCCGGGTTTAATTTTTGGACATTTCAGCGGCGGATGATCGCTGGACACAGCACATGTCAATTTCATGGAAAAATTTTGACAATTTATGCTAATTTCGTCGAGCAGAGGCTGAGAGACTCCGTGGGAGGCCTGCTGGTTAGATAGGGGTCTCTTCCTCTACTCAATTTTTGGACACATCATTGTAGGCAGGCTGGCTGAGGTGATACCTCCGCAAAAGTCACGGCTGGTGGTGAGTTGCGGCCCCTTTCTTGTCAATCTTTTGGGGTGCCTGTGCGCTCTCCACTATGGACCCTGCTGCTGCTGCTGCTGCTGCTGCTGCTGCTCCTCCTGCTGTTGTGGGTCAGGCACCGCCTGTGCTTCCACCTGTCCCTCCGCCGAAACCACCGGGGTCCCTGCAACCAATGCCTGAGTTTGATATCTCAGGTGAAATGTTGACAAGCTCTCTTTATCATTCCGTACGTTAAATGTTCTTCCCTTTTCTCGCTCCCCCCTTCCTCTCGTTTTTCCCCCATCCGTGTCTCTATGGCCTTTTCCTTAAGGAAGTTCTTCCCGTAAGGTCGTATCGCAGAGTCGGCATACAACAGGGTGGTGCCCTGCCCCCCAGTATGAACCGTGGTAGACAGGAAACGGCCAAACGTTTCCCCTTGGCAGCCTAATAGCTGCTGAAATGAGCAGTTGTTGGCCTGGCAGAACAGTGTGCTCTCCAGGAAGCATCCAACCCGTGCCTAAAAATACAGGGAACGTCCCTAGGACCAAAGTGTGGTGGGGCACAAAGTACTCCGAGAAACACAAGGGAGCCTACATGTGCGCTTCCTGGGTAGTATGAGGACGTATGGGTGCCAGAGCTACACAGTCCTGACATGTGCAGAACAGTGCATGGGTATTTAAAAAAAAACCTGTACAAGTAGTATGTATGTGTGTGAGGAGGGTCTGTACTGGACGGGCAAATTCGAGGAAAGTTGCAATGAATGAGGCATTGGGCAGCTCAGCCAGCCATGCAAGTGACTTGGCAGGACTCAGGCTCAACAGGGCATGACATGTGAAAGTTCTGGGCCGATGAGAACGAGATGGGGAAATGGCATGTGGCACAATGCAGCTCTTGGCGATATGGGAAGGTTCTGGGTTTAATAAAGTAGCGATGTGGGACAGTTGCAGGGACAAATGGTTGTGGCAGTTTTGGGGAATATGAGGTTAAAACGAGGGGTACAGTTAGCAATGGAACATGAATTTAAGACTTCTGGGGCAATGTAAGTGCCATGGTACCATTTACTGCGTTAGTGCAATGTGAGAGGACATTCTTGGGGCAATTTGAGTGCAATATAGCAATTCACGAGGCAGCAGTATGCGGCATGGGACAGCCCAAAGGGCATGGAGAGTGACATGAGGCAGTTCTGGGCCAATGTGAGCACTGAGTAGCAAATCAGGGGTGAAGGGATGTGGCATGGGGAAGATGTAGAGCAGCTGAGACTGACATGTGACAATGGGCTGTGACATGTTCTCTTTTTTATTTATTGAAGTGTGCAGTAGTTGGAAATCAACTCAACCTGCTGAGTTATCTTACCAGCTATCTTGCATAACCTCCATATCAAATTATATTTTTGCAGCTTAATTCTAGAACCTAATACAGATAAAGTAAGATTTGATTTTGATTTTGAGTAATTTATTACGCGCACCAGACAGAGTCAACCATATTCGGGCGCAGATGGCAACTATAAGAAATCGCGAAGTTCATAAGAGAAGAAAAAGATGTCTGAGGGTTTAGTTTAGATTACCTGTTTACATTTATCTAAATAGAAAGGTTTTCAATCTCTTTCTAAAGAGCTCCAGGCTTTAAGAAGTAAATTAATTATAAATAACTTGAATAGCCTCTGATATTTCGACAAGAGGAATTTAAGAAAATAATGTTGAGGTTTCATACAATTAATCGTGTATGCACTATAGTTTACCAGGGTTTTTTTCACCTTAACATAATCATGTTTGGAACCCCAATCCCACAATTTAGCCTTTAACTTGAGAGATCCTATCGTACTTGGTACTTCCTCAGACAAATCCAACTTCAATAGATTTTGTTGAAAAATGTCATATTCATTGTCTCAAACTCCTGGATTCCTATATTCTGTTCTGTTCTATGTGACCCAAAATAGCAAGCAAAGGACATTCTGGATTTTTCAGAAACTTGATAAAAAGACAACCCCTTCTTATGGCTAATAATGTATCTAGTGAGGTAATACCCAATTCCAAGAAAAAAAACTCAATAGGTACACAATGAGGGAGTCCAAGAATTCTTCTCACAGTTTCCCCTCAAATCCATACAATATATTTGGTTCCATACTATAACCACCAGTATTCGATATATAACTCTTAATAGTATCCATTAATTATAATGTGTTTGCCGTCTTAACTCTGAAATTTCAATTCTTTTATTGTCACTGACTGTTAATCCCAAATATTTAAATTCATTAACTATTTTAAGTTTGTAGTTGCCCATGTACCAACTATTTAAGCAATATGCCCTGAGCCGCGAGGGCCACGGGGCATTACCAGACTCAGTAATGCCCCAGCGGCGAGGGGCATATTGCTATTAGTATCCCGGCCCGCAATACCGGGTTACTAATAGCATTCTTTTCTGTTCCGAAACGCTGCAGCGGAAACTGGGTCCATTTTCCCTTTCCATGGCGGCCATCGGGAGGGAATGTGCTGAGAACAGAAGTGTTCCCAGTGCGTTCGCTCCCGTAAAAGGAGAAATCAGAAGGTAAGTGGGGTAGGAGGGAGAAAAAAAAACAAAAAAACGCTCAAATCCCCGGAGGGGTGATGATGAAAGCCTACAGCCGTGTGGAGGCTTGGAGCGAGATGGCCCCGCTTCAAGCCTCCTCATTGGCTGAGGGTCTGCCACACCCCCCAGATGGGAACAAAGGAGTGGAATCCCAGCAGAGGGATTCCCGGCCGTGTAATACCCCGGTGAGGGCCAATCAGAATGTGTGTTACATTCTGGTTGACCCTCGCCGGGAACTAATATCAATTCTTCTTTATTTACCAAGCTACATCATTTTTGTTTTAGCATTACTGACCGTCCGATTGTTTTGTGTACAATACTGTTTTACCACAGCTAATGACCTCCTAATGCTGACGTTAGTTTGGTCAAGTATGACTTACGTCATCTGTATAGGCCATCCACGTTACATTCCAGGAACCCAATTTTGAAGGAAAATTACAATCCAAGCCTACCGGGAGGTCTGCTAGATAAAGATTAAAAAGTACTGGGGCCAGGACACATCATTGCAGTAATCCACAAGAAGGTATGATTTCAGTAGTAGCAATGCCTTAGCTATCTAATGTCACCCTCACCAAGGTGTCAGTATACAGCTCTCAGATCAATCAAGGCAGACCTGGATCAATACCCCACTCTATCAATTTAGACCAAAAAAACATGTTTATTGGTGGATTTTCTGTGTAAAAGCTAAACTATTCCTGAAGAAAATTTGAAAGGTATTCTACGACTCCTTGCCCACCTTGTTAATTCTATGAGCCAAATAGCGGCAAATATTTTGCTAATAGAATCGGTCATGGCCAGAAATCTATAATTTCCAGGAGAGTTAACATCACCTTATTTAAATACAGATTTCACAAGTGATCCTTCCACCAGGATTCTGGTACATCACCAGAGGCAAGGATTGGATTACACATTCCCCTGAGAATATATGACCAAAGGTTAGGGGCCAACTTCAATACTATATTAGCTAGGCCTCTAGAGCTTTTTTAATTTTGAGATTATTGTACATGCTCTATGTTGAAAAGCCAATTCATCAATTTAGTTTATAATGGCTGTACTGTAGAATTTCCAGCGGAATCTAATGTGTTGCTAATATAATTTTCCCAAGCAAATTCACTTATTGGATTAATTTGAGAAGATTTATTGGCTCCCTTGATTTTCTTAAATACGTACCAATATTTCTGGGTGCTAAATTTATATTGCCTATGCCAATTTGTATATACTGTTCATAACATATGAATGCCTTTCACCCTATCCTCAAATGGCAATGCATTGTTACGTTTTATTTACCCTACATTTGGTCTATAGATATGACTTTTTTCCTCAATCTTGGTATTGTATTTACCATTGCTCCTGGGGTAGGGTGACCAGATTTTGAAAATAAAAAACCAGGGCAGGTCACAAAAATAAAAGCAGGACTAGCACTGCCAGCCCATTCAAACCCCCTAGACCGCAGTCCCCTGCCCCTCTCGATAGCATCACACATTAAAATAAATACAATTCCGATAACTTCTCTTATATACATAAATGGTAGGCTCAGCTATAACACCTAGCATCTTAAAACAAACAGATTTTTGCTTTGATTGTTATTACAGGCTTTGCAAGGTTTGTTTCTTAGCAAGTCTCTGTGGTCCAATCAGTAAATGCGTGTGGCTGTGAACTGAAAGGTTGGTGGTTCGAACCTACTCTGGGCTAACAGAAGAATATGCAGGTGATAAAGGAAGTTAGGAAATGTTACTTAGATGTGTTGCATCTCTACGGTTGTCACTCTCCCTTTCCTAAAAACCGGGACAGGGGTCTGTACATAGAAAAAACACATTGGATAGAGAGACTAATTCCCATCTGGTCACCCTATGTTAGGGGAACTTACTTGAGGGTCTACCTTCCCATAACTATCAAATTTACTAGACATTTTATTCTGTATACATTTATTGGGAGACTCTAAAGTTATTTCCTTTATACATAATACGTATATTTTTTACAGAATTTACATTTTGTAGATCTTGCAGGGATCGGACGTGGCAAGATCCAGTTATGAGGCCATGAGTGTGACACAGTGGGCTAAATTACTTAAAACATAGGATTTATATGGGTGGGGCCCAGCTCCATAATGCCGATCAATTTGATTATCTAAGGGCGCCATGCGTTCCTCTTCCTCTGAGTCTTGAGGTCCCCAAATAATTAACAGTGTTGCTTCTTTAAGGAAGAATGCCGGTGAGGTGAGACACGTCATCCTAAGGTTTGGAGAAATGTCTGCTAAAGCCTTATAGGCAGCTTATCAGGCCAACGCAGTTGCTACAACGCTCCAGGGATGAAAAATATGGGGTCATTGCAAGATGGATCCCTTTGTTGTGGGAGACTTTTGTTTTCAACATCATTACTGCCTCTACCTAATAATACTAGATCCCTGAAGGTGAAGCTGGGATTAGGGGTAAGTGCTGTTGACCCCAAGGCTGCACTGAGGCCTATCTTGTTCTGGATTATGTTCAGGATGTGAGCAGCACTGCAATTTACTACGTATAAGCAGCATCAGGCAGAACTGTTGAAATTACCTGGTACTAACCATCTGCTATGGTTTTTGAACATTAGGTAATGTCTCGTGAGCCTAAGTGAGGGGTCGCTTTGAGACCAGGTGGCCAATGTAACAGCAGTATATGTTGCAGATGCAAGACCCTCGTACCACGATGTCATCAGATGTGGCCTATTGGAACAATGGGATGCTCCCCCTACCTTGTCCCCCAACCCAACATGCACACGTTGTATCTCATGTTGGGCTTCAATTACCTGCTGTTGATATCTCCCGTGGGGCGATGGTGGTGGATCTGCACTGGGGCGATGGTGGTGGGCCTTGGACGGTATGGACTGCGTGCGCCCTTGTGAGAAGCCAGCAACAGAGATGGCGATCCATTATATGTTAATTTGAGGGATTGGTCGGTACCACTATTAAAACTGCACAAAGTGAATCAACATGACCTGAGATGGCTCAACAATTGTATTTGCTATGGCCATTTCTATATGGGGGGTATGGCACATTAAATGCTGTTTGCTGTAGGAGATGGCTGATTCATGCTGTTGCTATGGTGCCATTTATTGAAAAAAAATGAGCACGTGAAGAAGTATGTTGTAATGATTTTATTGTTGTGTTACTGTGTTGTGTTGTGTACAATGCATTCTTTTGGAGTTGGGGAGACACACAGTAATACCGGAGGCAATAAGACATAATGGGCATCATTACGAGTTTGGTGGCAGCCATGGAGCTATTAGCTCCATTACCGGGTTCCCAGAATGAGGAATTACCAGGCCATTCCGAGTTCAGAGGGCCCGGTAATTTCTCCCTCTGGGAACCCGGGCCCGGACCTTCCCCATTCCCATCTGAGCCCCCATAGGGTTCAATGGGAATAGGAGAGGGAGCTAACAACGGGCCGATTACGACCTGCCCGTTGTTAGCTCCCTCTTCGCCTCGCGTGACCCGGTAAAGTCGCTGGTTTTACCAGGCGTCTTTACCGGGTCCCGCGAGGGGGCCTCGCAATTTCACGGAACGGGTTCAACAGGTCCGCCTCCATTAGCGGAGCCCGTTAACCCGTTCCGCGAACCTTGTAATGAGGCCTGATGTTGGCCACTTTTGGGGGCAATGTGAGTGTCATGGGGTCAATAAATGGGTAAATAGAATGGGTCTTTTCCACTGGAAATGAGAGTGGTCGGTCAGCCCGAAGTCAGGACGCGATTCGGGTGCAGTGGCACACGGCGTAGTGCAGTTTTTGGGGCAAAGAGATTAGCATGGGCAAGTACTTAATAAATGTCAGAATTCTGCGGCCATTCACATTACACGAGAACGTTCTGAGGCAATATGATTATAAAGGAGCAATTCAGTCTACAATGAGAAGCGCCAAGGAAAAGCACTGGTGGCAGTGTGAGTGCCATGGAACAATTCAGGGATAGTTGGATGTGGCATGGGGCAACTCTGGGGCAATAAAAGGGACATGTGCCAATGTAGCAGCAAAGGGAGATGGCATCAGTCAGTTCTGCAGCACTGTGAGAGCTGAGGGTGATATTCGTAGGTAAGGGGACATGATACGGGCAGTTCTTGGGCATCATAAGAGTTGCATGGGACAATGCAGGGGCAAAGGGGCGGGGCATGGCATGAGACAGCTCTGGTGACAATGTGATTCAATGGAGCAGTTCAGCGGCAATGGAATGCGGCATGTGGCAGTTCTGGAGGCAACCGGAGTAAATGGTACAATGCAATGGGCAGAAGCATCATTCATGCGGGAGTCCTGGGGCATGGGATAATACACGTAGTTAAGGGATGTGGCAGGGGTCTGCTGTGGGAACTATTACATGGAACATGATGTGGGACTTGTGACAGATTGCCATCTGAAGTGGCTTTTTATTGTTGTTAAATATTAACATGATGCACGTCATTGTTTTTTTTAAATGGGAGTCTGGAAATCAGACCCTCCCCACCTTTCATAAATCACTGTGCCAAAGGCATAGTGCAAGCATGTGCCCTTACTGCACCTGTCTCCTGACAACAGTATTATGCTGACGACACACAACTCTTTCAAACTTCCTACTGACCCTCTTCCACCTTCCATCATCCCTGACTGCCTATCTGCTGTCCAGTCCTGGTGCACCTCCAATGATGTCTGCCTCAATGCCTGTAAAACTGAGATCCTTCCCATCGGGACCCCTGCTCCCTCCTTCCCCTCACTCTGGCCTTCCTCCATGGGCTCTCCCCCTGCTCCCTCTTTGGAAGCCAGAACCACCAGAGTCATCTTCGACTCCTCTCTCTCCTTCCTCCCTCACACTCAGGACATTGCAAGAAGTCCCACTTTTAGTTCTTCCTTCTCAAAGGAATTCTCCCTTTTCTCACTTTCCCCCAGAGGCTCGATGTTACCCAAGCCCTTGTTCTCTCTATGCTTGACTATTGCAATAGCCTCCTCCTGAATCTACCTTCTTCCACTCTGCGACCCCTCCAGCTAATCCAGAATAGGGCAGCAAGGTTTATCCTTGGCCTTAAGCCCAGGGACTGCATCTCTCCTGCCCTAAAAAGTCTTCACTGGCTCCTGGTTGCTGCATGGACTAAGTTCAAATCCCTCTGCTTCATCCACAAGGATGTCTGGGCCCAGGGACCACACCATCTTCAACTTTATCTCTCTAAATACTCTCCCTCTAGACCTCTATGTTCCTCTGGCACCAACTCTTTGTGTGAAAAGCGTTTTGCTAAACAGAGTGTAGGTGGTCGATCGCTCTCCTCTGCTGGCTCTCTCCTATGGAACAGCCTCCCCCTTTTGCTGCATCTTCAGCCGGACTTCCTTAAATTCCGGAAGCTCCTCAAGACTTTCATCTTTTCCTCCTCCTTCCCTTCGTCTCTCCTCTGCTAATTTCACAGGTGCTGTGATTGGTGTCCTGGGCCCTCATGCATCCTTGGGACCACCCATTGCCCCGGGCTGATGAGCTCGTGGACACCATAGGTGCTGCCAAGTTTGTGAGCACCTTTGACCTTACTTCAGGCTATTGGCAAATAGCTCTGACGGACCATGCCAAGGAAAAGACGGCCTTCTCAACACCTGAGGGACTCTACCAGTTTAGGGTCATGCCTTTTGGGTTGAAGAATGCCCCTGCCACCTTCCAGAGATTGGTCAACCATGCGCTCAGTGGGCTGGAAGCCTTTTGTGTGGCTTACTTAGACGACATTGCCGTCTACAGTTCCACCTGGGAAGAGCATTTGACACATCTGGATAAGGTGTTGCAGGCCTTGAAAAGGGCTAATCTCACTATCAAAGCCACCAAGTGCCAGATAGCTCAGGGGAAAGTTACCTATCTTGGTCATGAGGTAGGAGGGGGTCAGATCCAACCTCTCTCCAGTAAAGTACAGGATGTACAGAACTGGGAGACTCCGACTACTCAAACCCAGGTGAGAGCCTTTTTGGGCCTCACTGGGTACTATCGCAATTTCATGGCAGACTATGGGACCATAGCTGCCCCCCTGACAGCTCTAACGTCACCCAAGCAGCCTAGGAAGGTTAATTGGACCGAGGACTGTCAGAGGGCCTTTGATGGCTTGAAAGAAATTCTGTGTAGGGCACCTGTGTTGAGTGCGCCTGACTACAGCCGACCCTTTATCGTCCAGACGGATGCCTGCGACACCGGAATTGGAGCTGTCTTGTCCCAGTTAGATGACAAAGGGAGAGAACACCCTATCATATTCATCAGTAGACAACTCAAGGGTAGAGAACTTAGGTGGGCTACTGTTGAAAAGGAGTGTTTTAGCATAGTTTGGAGCCTTAGGCGTTTTAGGCCCTACCTTACGGGGTCTACCTACAAGGTCCAAACAGATCATAAGCCCCTGAAGTGGCTTATGCAGATGAAGGGTGAGAACCCGAAATTGCTCAGGTGGTCCATTAGCCTGCAAGGACTAGACTTCACCATAGAGCACAGACCAGGGAAGAGTCACGATAATGCAGATGGCCTTTCCAGAAGGTATGTTGACCGTCTGGATGAGGGTGTCTATCCCGTGGGAGATTAGACACCCTCCACCTCAGTCTGGGGGGGGCGACTGTGATGCTGGAAATGCATCAGAGGGACAGGGCCTCTGAATCCTTGTCTTATTACTGTTTTTACCGTGTGTTCTGTTATGTTTTCTGCCCCGGAGTCCATGTGGGACTCCTGGCAGTGCAGCTCTCTCTTTTGGTTTGGTAAACAGACCCATGGGATATCCTTATGGCACCCATGGGTGGGGGTACAACCCTGTGCCCCTAGTGTATGTTTTTGGGCACCTGTGGGTGGCCCCAGAGCAGGGTAGGGGCTGGTGGCAGCTCCGTGCTGAAATTGACAGGTGCTCCGGGTATCCTCCATTTTGGGATACCCAGGCCCTGCCATTGGGATCTGTTGATTCCTGATAGGAAACAAGATGGCCCCTGTGGCCTCTTGCTTTCTATGGCCTGTTATCTTGTTTTCCCAAAGTCCTGGGAAGCCCTGTCTCTGTCCCTTCCCCCTGACTGGCTGTTGGGTGGAAGTTCCATGTATGGTATTGTTGTGAAGGCCCAGCTAGACTGGCTGGAGCCTTCTCAGTGACTGTATGTTGTGGGTACCTCCTGTGGGTGGGACCTGGGTGAATGGAGTGTGTGACCAATATACACTTCTTGTTGTGGTTGTCTGGTTTCTGGCATGAGAGACAAAGACTGAGACAGCCCTGCCCGAAACTGTCCTGAATGCAGTGTGTAGTGTTGAATGGCTGGGTACTTGTCCCAATCCACATTTCCTGTTGTGAGTGTCTGGAAGGGAGGAGTGTGGCCTGAATGCACTGTGTGCCTGATTGGCTGACTGACTGCATGAATGCCCTGCAGTATGATTGGCTGCTGAGTGTGTGCCAGCAGCGTGGATGAGAGAGAGGATAGTATATCTGGGGACCTCTCACCACTGGAAAAGTGTTCAGAAGGGACCTTTGGTTGAGAAGCGACCATTGTGCTCCTAAAGCAGCCAGGGAGCTGAGTCTCCACTCTACGAGTAATTGGAACTGCTGATCCTCGACGTCCAGCTGGAAGAAGAAGACTTGCTGTGGCATTTGCTTCGACCGATCCGAAGGCTGACGAATTCGTCGAGGGCTGACCCGAGAGAGGACCTGGTAAGGCGCCCTCTTCCCGTGCTCCGAGGGACCATCGAGCACCGCTCCATCTTCGCCGAAGCGCCCTGGAAGACAGACCCTCGAAAGGTTGTCGACCCGAGATGGGACCGCTGAGGAGATCGAGGTGAAGCACCCGGACATCGACGTTGTCGAAGTCCATTGCCGTCGACCAGGGTTCGCAGGTTTGTTTAACCGCTGGAGGCCCGTCGAAGTTGTGTTGCCCAGCCGTGGGAACCACTTGACGCCGTGCCGCCGACGACTGGAGCCGTCCGCTCCTTTGCCTAAGAACATTCAATCGAAGGACTCTCTCGACCGCATCGTCGACCGCTTATCCTGCCGGAGAAAGTCGAGGACGACCAACGCGCCGAGGAGAAACCTGCCAGTGGGTTTCCCGCCACCCGACGACCTCAAAGACTCGGATGACTCGACGCCCTTGCTGGGCCTCCGTCTCTACAATCTTTGCGGTCCAGAACTATTGTCATCGAGGTGCCCCGCACACCTCTGCCTTGCAGGACGCCGATGTTCCGACGCCGACGAGCACCGCTTGGACGAAGCTGCCGCCTCATCGACATCGTTCTACCTCGTTTGTCGACGGACGTTCGACGCCCGTGCCTCCCGCTTGAAAGGGAAGGCATTCAAGAAGGGCCGTCGATTCCCCGTTGCCGAACAGCGAATTCCTCGACGTTTGTCGACGCCTCTTCGAGGAGCTCGACTCCACCAGGTACATTGGGGGGGTAAAACATTATAGGAGAGAATAAGACTTGCAGAGCAATATATGGACTGGGCTTGTGCTATATCTTTATTTACAGGTTGCCCAGGTGGGGGGATCTCCACACAGAACTGTGTCCAGTGGTAGGGGCCAGTATTCTGCCTATTGCTCAACCAGCTTATTTTCTCTCCTCTCTCTATTGCTGGTTTCACTCTATTGGTCTGTGTGACATTGTACAGTATTTTTCATGCACATCAATGAGATCTAGGGTGGTACCACTTTAGGATTGTAAATATTTGTCATTGTAGATTTTGCCAGAGTTCAAAGTGAGTTATCATGATAAATGTACATAACCTTAACTATTGATTATATAAAGACTGTGTTCTAACCAATACAGAGTGTGGATATTCCTTTGTGGGGGCTTGGGGATACACTGTACTTAAGAACCAGCCTGCATCACCTCCTGAGAAGCTAGGCCTTGATTGCTCGACCATTGCTACCGAATAGAGAATCTTGGCTGGGGTCTCCTGTGCCTCTCCTCCACCATATAGGGAGCGGAAGTACAGACACCCCCCACCGGTCGTTGAGGCCCGTCTCTCACACCCTGACCTCCCACACCCAATTGTCCCAGCTCCCGTCTACCCTCAGCTCTGCCCTGGCACTCCCTCCACCTTGGAGGCTCGCACGTATACTCATCGCTGCCCCAGGCCCTTTAGCACTCTCCACATCATGCACTCATACCATGCACTTATCTGTGACTCACCTATGAGCACGGACACTCCAGCACTTCCCCTTTCCCTCTTCCTTGCTGAACTTGTACATTCTCAATACTCACAAGGCACAGTAGGCTTGTCCTTTCTCCTTTTTCCCTCCACTGTTTTAATATTTTCGTGTTTTTAATGTGTTTGACTTCCTTGTTCCCTCCCTTTGCCCTGTGTGTGCTTTGAAACAGTATTTACTTGCTGTATAGGTGCCTAACAAGTGAACAGTAATGAATAAGCTGTGGCACCTGTACTCCAGTGGCAAAGGGCAGGTTCAAAGGTCATATGTGCATTTTTGAGAGCTGCTGTGACTCAAAAACATTGCAGCCAGAGGTGACATTTTCATTTCTGCACTTTTGATTCCAAATGTAATGATTGTTGTCTTATCCCTCTGGTGGCAGGTTAATATGTAAGAATAGGTTATACCTGGTTATGGTATAGTGATTGATAAGATCACACAATTATTAACGCCACACCAATCTAATATCACACAAGGGTCAGCTCTGTGAGACCGGCCCAGCTATGTGAGGGCAATGTGTATTCATTGATGCCTGACTGTTTGCACTGATCCTAGTGAGATAATAGTGAGGATGCTGCTCTCCTTTCATCCCATAGGCAGAAGGGCAACACCTCTTCTTTGGCCACAGAAGCCCCCACCAGGAGAGCTCCTGGGAACTCTGCCTTAAAAGCGCACTCACAAAATAAAGTCCAGCCTCACACTAGGGTGCTGAACATCAGAGGGCCTTTGAAGGTTCAGGTATGGAGAGTGGCAGTGTTAGAGTAGCCAGTGAAGGCAAATTGGACATGAGAAAGGGGTTCACCATCATGGTTTTCGGTGGGTCTCGCTCTTCTTCCTGTCCCCTTCATTTCCTATGGAACAAGCACTCTGGACAGGAAGCAAGAAGGAAATGGTCACTGGTTACAGAAATAGGGATCTGACCCCTTAGAGCATGCTTGCTTCTATCTTAAGGCCTATGACCCTTAAACTTTCTAGGAGGGGATCTCGCTCTCCTTCATTGGTTACTTCATGGACACCAAGAAGAAGAGATGTCTCGAACCCTGCCATGAAGTTATTGACCAGTGCATCCAAGCAGAGGAGTGCACTATCCCCTAATCTTCCCCTGCGACCAGGGGTGGTGGGGTGAACTGCATCAACTGCTGGCTGCACTGGAGTTAGGCTCCTGTTCCTGTTCACTGGAGGTGAAGGATAACCTGTGCCAGTCAAGCTCCCAGAAGTGGGAGTGCAACAGAAGGACTTACCTTGTCCTCATGCCCTTGTATTGGGACTCAGCAACTGCAACATATAGGAAGTGCACCCTGGCTCCCCTGCGCCTCCAGGCAATCTCATCAAAGGTTTTGCAACTTCAAGGTCATACAAGGTGTTGCGATGTAACCACCAAAGACAACCTTGTTCTTGATGCTTGAACATCTTTGCAAGTTTGTTTGGTGTCGACCCTTCGCTGCCTCTGTATGCAAGACCCACATAGTCTTCCAGTGTCCCCAATTCGACACCACTGCCTAGTATCCAGCCAAATGCCACTACAGGTCCTGATGCCATGATGAGCCAGTTCAGCAGCTCGCCACCAAAGACTAGTTTCTGATTCTCTGCATGGTCTTTCAGCACCATGGAGGACCCGACATCCCCTTCTGCCTCCAGTGTCTTCGACCTGCATGCAATCCCCGCTACTGAATAGTAGCGCATCATGAGACCCGCCACCACCACATCTTGACTTGACACCCGCCTGATGCTGAAAGAGACGCATAATTATATAATTGGTTATTTCTAACACACTTAATACCGAAGAGGTTTATAAGCGCCAACCCAGGATTCAAACCTGTGTTGCTCTGTATCATCTTGCTTCCAAGACGAGCATGTTGCCCCTGAGCTATCCTCCCGGCCCAACACCAGCATGGACACCGGTGCAAGGCTGAGAAGCCTCTCTTAATGCTGTCGAGTGCCGAAAAAAGAAAAAGGTACTGTCAACAGGCCCTGCCCCACTTTCAGGGGACCATAGTGACTTTTAAACCCTTCTCTGCCTTTTCTTCAAAGACATATCCTTTTGAATGTTGCCATGTGTGCAATGTATTTCCTTTACATCCTTGCTCAAGAAGCCAGAGTGCCATACTATATCTGTCTGCATTTTCTGTGTTCTCTTATAGGGGTGGGATTTTGTTTGTATTTCCTAGTTAGTTATGTGCATTTTTGAATGATAAATGAAAGTAAATATATTTTATAGACCCTTCATTGGACATGTCTTTTGTGCTACTGTTGTTTGTGTTGCTACTGCCATTACTGCACATCCATCCTCAGACTATAGCCTGCCCTCGGCCCACTTTACCTCAAAAGGTGAAGGAGGGATTCCTGTCAGGCTGTGTTTGTTTAACCTTTTTAATTTGACCTTTATTGATTTTTCACATGAAAAAAGAGCAAGCACCGTACGACCACATAAAACAATTATTTTCATATATCCCTCCAACATCCGCCTGTCTCCCTATCCCATGGTGCAGCAAGACATAGGGCCTCATTACACGGACGCGGTAGGGGTTTACCGGTACCGGTAAGGGTACCAGCGCCGGTAAACCCTTACCGCCTTACTACGAGTTCCCTTTGTGGTACCCTACCTTAACGGCTGGTTTTACCAGCCGTTAAGGACGGGACACGCAAAGGGACCTAGGAGGTAATTACGGTTCAGCAATTTGCGGTACCGTAATTACCGCCTTCCCCATTCCCCTTGAGCCCTATGGGGGCAAAAATGGGAATGGGGAAGGGCCATGGTGAATGGGGAATTACCGCCCCCACACACCTTGGAATAGGACGGTAATTCCGCCATTCACCATGGCGGACTCGGTAAAATACCGGCGGCAACCATGGCGCTAATAGCGCCATGGTTACCGCCGTCCATGTAATGAGGCCCATAATATTAATTTCCCCAAAGAGTTTTGAGATCAAACCTCTGGAACCAGTGTGCGTTTTTAGTATTTCTTCTGTCCGGGGTCAACACTCTCTGAATTTGCACACCCTCCAACAGTAAATAACTAAAGGTGGGCAGTTTCCCAATGTTAAGACGCACCTCCAATTCTTGTATGGGGACGAATTTGGCTTTCATCCAGGGATGACCTAATCATTCTATACCCCCCTCAAACCAACTTTGAAATGTCAAGGTGTCCAGGAACTCATCATGAATGGGCGGGACCCATATATCACTCAACGGTGAAGACCATGTGGTGACTCCATGCATCGCTTTTTGCTTCCTCCATAAGTCCCAATATGTGCCCACTATGCAGTGTTCCCTGATCCATCTGGGGACTTTCTCCCTAGGAACCACAGCCATTCACTGGTATACAGTATTTATAATCCAAGGTTTATAGAGACATGCACATATACCGAAACTTTCACAACGACAAAACATAACGAAAATGTATGTGGGGTGGGGTGGGGTAAAGAGTTAAATCTTGTGGGGAAAAGGTTGGGGTGGGTTTTTAGGCGTGGGGAATCAGGGTTTGGGGTAACCCCCATAAAAAATGATAATAATTAGCTATGTTTTTCATTGTAGAATGTTCGGTATAAGTGCATTCTACATAAAATATGTCGTTATAAAGACTTGTAACCGGCAACCAGAAATGTTCAAGATACACCCACTGTTTCTCCGTATCCCTCCTGAGGGGCTCTCATTTGCATCGCCCTGTAATAGTACTGCAGATCCAGCAGTCCCACCTCCCAACTCCTTCGGCAGGGTCAGAACATCATAACCTATCCTCTGCCTTTTCCCTGCCATAGGCAACGTGTCATCTTATTCTTAGTTCTTTCAGCATCATTTCTGCCGCCTTAACAGGCAGCATTTGGAACAAATATAAGATGTTGGGCAGCAACGTCATTTTCAGAGCATTTAGCCTGCCCATCCATGATATGGTGATTTTTGCCCACGCATCCATGCATCGGAACAAATTAGTAAACATTGGTGGGTAGGTGGCTGCGCATAAACCTTCCAAAGTTCTTGTCGCAACCACTCCTAGGTACTTTAAACTGTCCCTTTGGATTACCCATGCAAGCCATCTAAATCACTAGTGCATGCACTTCGGTCTCTATGAAAGGAAAAGAGAATCGACTTCTGTACGTTCACTTTAAACCCGGAAAGGACCCGATAAGCTTGTCTAGTCGCTAGTACTGCTAGTATGAAGCTGAGCGGGTTGCGCAAGTGCTGCATAATATCATCTGCATACATGCCCAATTAAAATTCCTCCTCTCTTACCCTTATACCCTCTAGTTGTGCATGGTTCCTAATTGATTCGGCCGAAGGCTCAAAAGTGAGCGTGAAAAGGCGTGGAGACAGGGGACATCCCTGTCTCGGACCCCTCTGTAGGGAGAACAGACTCAACCTTTTTCCCTTTACCTTCACCCACGCTCTGGGTGGTTTTACCTTTATGATTGGGATCCCTGCTGGTTCAGCAGTAGAGTAGGATAGAGCAGGCATGTGGACACTACTCATCCATGCACTCCTGCAGAGCAGTAGTAATTTGCCACCAAAATATCTTGAAATAAAATTAGTGATTTAGCGCAAACCAGGGACAATCAGATGTGACATGGGGCAGTTCTGGGGCAACGCCAGTGGTGTGCGGTAATATAGGGGGGCAAAGGGGCATAGCATAGGGCAGATTTTAGGGCCATCACAGTGAAGTGGCGCATGGGGGGAATAGAAAGTGATATGTAGCAGGGCAGTTCTGGGGAAAATGTGGTCATTGATCAATTCGGTAGGCAGTATTAAAGTCGGTTCCAAGTGTTAAAATCGCAGCAAAAATGGTCATTTACAAAAAAAAATCCCGTCAAACAGGCTGTGGTTTTGCTGCCGCCATCCATGTAAAGGATGCAGGGGACACCCCCGCAATCCCCAAACCCATTATGCCATTTAAGGGGACCGGTGGACGCCCCCGCAACCCCCGGCTCCCATAAATGGTATAATGGGGTACACCTTTACCAGGTCAAACCACAGCATTTTTGCCGTAATCTTTTGTAGAGTCTACATTTTTGCTGCGATTTTAATACTGCATACCTTAATGTCATTGGCAATGAGACGTGTCATGGGATGGTTGTGAGGCCATGAAAGTCACTTGGGGAAATGGGGTGTGATATGGGACAGTTTTAAGGGCACTTTGAATGTAATGTGGCAATAGAGAGAGCATAAGGATGAAGCATTTGACAGTTTTAGGGGTCATGAGAATGACATGGAGAAATGAGACATTACACATGACAGACCTGAGGATTAAAGACAGTTTATAGTCATTACATTGAAAACAATAATGTCGAAAGTCAAAAAATAGAAAAAAAAATGTAGAAAAAAAAAGTCGAATTTCTTTTTCATTCCAGTTTTTATTCGAAATGGGGGGGTTCTCCCCCACCCCCCTTTTTTCTATTTTTTTATTTTACCCCTTTTTTTTACTTACTACACCCAAAAAATACATATAAATAAAAAAATCAAACATTCAACCTTTTCTTTTCGACTTTTTGTTTTCGACATTTTTGTCTTTCGACTTTATTTTATCGACTTTTTGACTGCACACCATTAAAGACACTGTGAGTGTCATGTAGCAATTCAGTGAGCACATAAATGTGGCATAGGAGAATTCTGGAGCCATGAAAGTGATATGTGACAATGCAGGGGACGATATGGACAATTCTGGGGGCACCTGGGGTTCCTTGGGGGCAATATGAGGCAAAAGGGATGTGGTATGGGACAGCTCTAGGGGTTCATAAGAGTGACATGAGGAAAACCTTGGGGCAGTTGGTGTGACATTGGACAGTTCATGTGGTAGTGGAAGTCAGGTGGCAAAAGTATGTGCAATGCTATATTTTGGGGCCATGAGGGTGACATGTAGTAATTCAAAGGTCGATGGGACATGATATTGGGAAGCAATAGCAGCAATGATGGTGGCAAGAAGTAAATCAGGGGACAATGGGACATGCATGAGGCAGATATGGGGCAATGTAAGTGCTGTGCAATTCAGGGCACAATGGGACACAGCAGGGAGAATTTATCGGGGCCTTGAAAGTGATAAGGGACAACAAAGGGGCAATGGGATGTGAACTGGAACAGTGTAAAGTGCAATATGAACAGCAGGCCGCAATTCAGGGTGCAATGGGACCTGACATGGGGATGTTAAAAGTCAGAGTGTGTGCCTCGGAGAAATTCACCAGGCAAAGGGGTAAGGAATGGTGCATTTCTGTGGGCATGAGGGTGACATGGGGCCAATGGGACATGACCTGTGACAATTCTGTGACTAATGAGAGTGGCATGGGGCAATTCATAGAGCAATATGATGTGTCGATGGGTAGTTCTGTCGAGAGGCAGATGAATAGGTAATTCATAGCTCCGGCCCTTCCACTGCCTCTGTATCATAGAAACGAGAGGAGTATGTGATTTAGGGCATCTGACCCTACCCTGCATTTAATCCGCAAGTACGACAAACGCTACTCACTAAGACAACCCTACCGACCTTATCCTCGAACAATAGAAGTAGAGATGAATCTGCAAACTCAAGAAGAAATGAAAATGCTGTAACTGAAGATGGCGAAATCTAGTGACATCACTGCCAAACTGACACACGATGATACAATAGACATGAAGCAAATATTCACTCATCATGAAGAAATGCAGACACTAGCTCAAACGCGCATTTAGACATGAATAATTTTACCTGCACCATATAGGCATAAATCACATAACATAATGTATACGCTGAAACACAACATGAACGAAATATACACATAGATTGCTAAACGTAGAGATGCAACTGTAACAAGTGGCCATCTTGAATAAAATGGATAGCAAAGCCACGCTAGAGTGAATGGGAAGCCTTGAAGCTGCAGCTCGTTTCAATTTGCTGAATTAGCTGAGAACACAGATCCATGCATGTAGGACAGTGGCTGCACAGCCCCTTCCAATGGAGGTTTGGATGGCTCTGAAGAGAACAGAAGATAATAATTCCCGAGCGTTAGGCATATTCTTCTTAGATTAGGTAAAAGAATAAACAGCCTTCGGCGGAGTCGGGTTGCAGAGTCTCTTGTATCATTGTGCCTGCGCCTGTTGCCTGAGAGGAGCTGCAGTCTGCTTTCTACTGCTACTGAATTGCCTGGAATTGCCTGGAATCAGCTGACTCTTTAAAACCCAGTCCTATCCGCGGAGCGGGCCGCAGAGTCGGGTTGCAGAATCTCTTGTCTCTGGTCTTCTGGGATGAGGGTAAGACGTTGCTTCAAACTTTGATGACTTTGATGAGTGTTTGACTCTGGGATCCAGAGATTTACGACCTTGCCGTCTCCCCTGTCGTCTCCCCTGGAAAAACTGTACATTCTTTCACTCGCTTATTTTGGCGGTGTACGCCACGTAATCTGCAATGCTGCTTGAGCTGCGGTGGACCCGCGAAAAATTCAAGCTTTGGCAACTTTATTTCGCTGCCGACGAAATCCGCACTGCTGCATTTCGAATTGGGCACAACAGACACAACAACGGATACTACAAGCACCGCTGCTGTACATTGCTGGAAAGGAAACACAGCGTGCTCTTCTACCTTCTTCCATCCCTCCCTCCCGCCCCGTCCCCCGCCCCCCCTTGTCTTTTCCCTCTCCTTCCTTTTCCCGTGTCTTCTCCTACCTTACCAGTGTCAGCTGTGCGCTCTGACCGACCCCCGAGCCGGCTCAAAGAGCGGGTGCCGCCGAGGAGACAACGGACCCACCGTACACGGGAGGCTGTTCCCACTGCTGCTCACTTGAGTGCCGCCCACTACAAAGCTCTGGGCAATTCGCAAATGACTTCCACTGAGAGACAGTGAAAGCATAGAGCCTCCGAAGCGACTCAGCATACGCCACTGAGCTGACACTTATTCAGCCGATTCTTTCCTGGAGTATTTTTTTTTATTTATTTTTTTATTATTCCTCGTGATTAATATCAGATCTGGAAAGTGGTGATTAATCAGTCAGCAGACTGTGGCATTGGATCCTTTAATCCAGACTGAGCACCTATTTTATCCATAGTGGTGTATTTTGGAAGTAAAACTTGGCTAATTTGAGCAGGAGGCTGTGGGACTTAGGTCCTTTGATCCTGCCAGGGCACTGTCTAAGACCACTATCTGTGAGAGTTCAATTTTCGCCCAGGATTTGTCAGAGGGTGCTGTGTTCTGAGTCCCTAAAAGCACTCACAGTGAGTGACCTTGCTGGTGTGAATCCTTTACACCTTCTGAAAGCCTGTCAACTACTCCTGTGATACAAATTCCTACTACCCACCTTGCTTCTGATGGCTGCCGCAAGTGGTCCAGCAACCAGATCTAAAAACAAGTCTGGTACTACTTCTGATCACATAGATGAAAATATACCACTACGACCGACACTAGGAGTTATTTCCACACCCGACTCCTCTTACCAGGGGGGGAATAAGGTGAACAAACAACCACCCCTGGCTGCGAACGACGCGGGCACACAAGAAACAGAACTCCCCGCAACAGGGCAGCTCCAAAAACATCCTCATAAGATTCAGACAGAAATATGCGAGCTTCCTGTTTCACAAAAGGAAAAAGAAATCGCAGCAAAAAAACGTTGGGAACATGCATTTTCCAAGGCCAACATGAAGGTAGATGTTAGAGACCAGACACCAAACAAAAAGGACCAGCGCCAGATGCGACTATCGATGGACATTACAGAAATTGAAGATTTAATGAACAATCAGGATAAAAGAAATGAAGTATTCAATCTACAGACAAATGTCAAAGAAGAGCAGTCTTGGCTAGCTTCAACGCCGCGAAATACAAACCTTCATACAATGACAAAGATGTATCAAAGTTCGGGTGCACCAAAGAGTAATAATCTACCTGATGATACCGCTTTACAACCAGATCACATTTTGGGTAATAATCGCTTCTGTCAATGCCAACAGAAACTACCATCTCCAAAAGCAATTGAAGTAATACCCACGACTATGTTGGATCTACAAAATCTGCTCTTAGCAGTAACTTCACAGGCAATGAGTCCATTCATGAAGTTACTAGAAAGCAATCACGATGCACAAAAAGATCAAGTTATACTACTTGCCTTAATCCATACGAAACAAATCTATCTGGAGGCTTTTATAAATACTATACACACTCGACTCAATCAAGAGGCCGAAACGAGTGCCCAATGGCAATCAAGGCTATTCGAAATAGCCAGAAGAGAACATGAAGAGAAGGCAACATTGACAGCAGGGATGATGGAGATCTTGGCAAATGGGCAGAAGACAAATAGTGTAAAATGTTTAAATGAAAATGGGACTAAAAAAGTTATTCCACAGTCTACAGTGTCTTTGCAAGCTGGCAATGAGCAGGTTACAATCAACATTCCGAACACAATCATAACTCAACCAGAAGGCCCAAACATTCAATCCAGTGAGGACATGCTTTTAGTACATGAAAAACAGCCGGAAATGTTTTCTATCTTTGAGAAATCGAAGAATAGTTAGAATATTCCACCTCAAATTCAATCAAAAAAGAAATCTTTAAGGAAACATAAATCAAATGGTTCAAGATCCTTCCTACGAAATTTGACAACCCCTAAAGTGAACTAAGTTATACAACAAGGTGGGAAGAAAGCAGGACAGTCCAAAGTAGCACTAGAGGTACATAAAGTAGATAAAGAGGAAAGAACCCTATTAGATACCCCTACGAATGGAAATGTGACATCGCACCCAAGCGAAGTCCAACAGCAAGATGACCCATCCAGTCAAGATGTACTTTTAAATCTATCTACTTACTCTAAACAAGAGCAAGAAAGCAACTGGGATTCCAGAATGTCCAATAACGTTCAATCTCTAATAGTCATTGATTCCTATGAAGAAGGACATACAATAGAATCTACGTACACACAGCTTACTTGTGAAGATATATCTGACATTGAGTTAGAGATATCAATACTCTGCGTGGAATCGATCTCAGGCAGTGAATGTTCCATCTCACAGCTACGAGAGAGAACACAAAGCATTCAGAGGTCTTTTTGAGCAAATAGTACAGATCAAGATGCAGGTTTAACATTGAGACAACCTACTTTTATCAATCCTTTGGCGCTATTACAAGACACAGAATTAAACATTGAAAAATTGAAAGAAGATAAATATCAACATGATTTGATATTGAATCAAAGAAATACTCTACGGCTGTTCCATGCGATTCCCGCACTTCAATGGATTAACACAGGTCATATCAAATTGGTGGAATTCACGGATGAGAAGAAATTGGATATGATACATGTGCATTTTCACAAGATAGAGAACATACAAAAAATAACTAAGGAGGCACACCATTTTTTGAAATTAGGGTTCTTATGTACCGCTATAACAACAAACAAGAGAAATAGATTGTGCTCCCGACAGAACTATGAAAAGAGATCAAACAAGCAAGAGAAACAGGGAGCAGAGGCTGCTCATGCTTCAGAGACAACTGCAAAACGCAGAAAGTTCAGTTAAGCAGAAAGAGTGATCAATAAATACACTCGAGCGAACCTTACTAATATACCATTTTGGAGAGAAGCAGACTCTCCAAACATGTCAATGTCCTCAATGAGAACGAACCTTACTAATACACCTTTTTGGAGAGAGGCAGACAGAATCCTCTAATTTGTCGGTGTCGTCATTGATAACAGACTACTCGTAACCATCATAGAAGAAGAATAATGCCACATTGATCCTCTGTACTTGGAACACCAGAGGGTCCTCTCACCTCTTTCGTGTAAACACGGATGACCTTTGGAAACACAATATCATCTGTCTGCAGGAGACATGGATCGATACTCTGCCTAGATGCGATGGATACATTGTCTCAATGAACCCAGCAATATCCCGTAAAATAGGACGTCCGTCAGCTGGTCTCCTAACCCTGATTAAAATCGAAGAAAATATACGCATGGTGGACTCCACCAATATTTCTCCGTGGATCCAACAAACTGTAATAGAAATTCTAATCACTAGGACGACAAATGGATTCGTACATCGAGGAACCACACAGAGGTTAGCGATATTCAATCTTTATTGGAACCAGGTGGCGAATGAAACAGACAAATTTATTGACACCTTGTTCTCTGCGATAGATAAGCTTACTTTGGAAATGAAGGAGATTGAAATAATAATATGTGGAGATCTCAATATTCATTTACTCGATAAGCAGGGAACATTTAAGGACAAAATACAACTATCAGCGAGTGCAAGGATTTGGACAAAAGAAACAACCTTGAGGCAGCTCAACTGTACTTACAAGTTGAAATCCAGTTCCACATCCATTACTTGGACGAATGGAAAGCAAGCAGAAATTTTAGATTAGCTATACATCTCGTCAAATCTAGTCCCTAAAATACAAGTGCAAGAGAATACAAGTTCCGTTAACAGTGACACCACATTATCAGTATCACCTGGAAAGTGCCGTACAGTGCAGGAGAGAAAATTAATTTACCTCAGATGGAAACCAACATGGCAGTTACCAGATTGCGCATCAATGACAATGAAATGAAAAAACTAATAACAACATATTTGTCAAATACTCAGAGTGGCGTAAAACTAATTAACTACGAATGGATACTCACTCCATTCCTACGGAAGACACATAAACAAGATCGTAACAGGAACACACATACTCACGCATATAATCCCCAACTTAGAGAAAAGAAAAAAGAAATGCGGAGAAAGATCTCGGAATTAAAAAAAATGAACTGTACGAGTATAGAGAGTGACATTAGCAAAGTTAAACAACGCTATAGAAATTGGACAAAGAATGCAAAAGCTTTGCTCGCTCAACATGATGCAGAATCTATGCTAGCACAATTGAAAACGAATAATACGAGAGGTTTGTGGAATCTACTAAATACGCAAACGGATATTCACCATAATATCATTCAAGGGATTTCTGAAGGTATATGGATCAGTCACTATGAGTTGTAAGAGGATTCAATTCAGCACTACAGCCAAGTCAACGCCTAGTCTAGAATACTGAATGAAAACCCTTATTGATATATCTTTATGTCCAGTTCATGCGTTCTGGATGACTACCCCTATATAACACCCCTCTCTTGGAATCCTCCTGACCCCACTGAGCCAAGAAGTAGTTCTGTTTTGCAAGTTAAAAGGTTTATTTGAGAACTTAAACAATAGATATATATATCACACTTTATAATAAATTAATAATTGAATATCACACTTAATCTGATATGCTAAAGATTAACAACGGAGAATCTGGCACTAGCACACTTCTTGATAATCACTAAGGAGTTGACATGAAATGGATAAGATAGCAACAATACTTTTATGGTTTCAAATGGATGCAATGTGGAATGAAATGCAGTAAAGAAAATAACTTGATAGGATTTCAGCAAAAAACAATGTAATCACTTTCTTGGACAAGTCACCCCCCCTTTTATGCAATGCAAGGAAATGGAAGGAAGGCACACAATTCTCAGAAATGCAATTCAAATGTAATTCCGTTCACCCAGCAACTTAGACTACAGAAGTTGAAACACAGGCAAAAGTGCTTTGATATGTGCTGGCAATGGAGTGAAAAATATGCTAAAATGCTCTTAATTCCCTCTAGAGGTTCAGGGTGAGTGAAATCAAGTTAATATTAGTCCAGGCTCACTCTTGCAATGATTCAGGGATGATTAGCAGGTTAAACGAATTTCTGGCAAATGGAAGGCAAGCAGCAGCAGATTTTTACACGTGGAGAAATTTGCAAATCGCGGCAAAATTCGCGGGTGCGCCGGGCGCGATTACAGAGGAAATACAAGGACTATCACTATCGTTTTGGGGTCCTAGGAAAGCCTAGGATCTCAGCTTCCAGATGAAAGTTACTGCAAGTCTCTAGCACAAACGGTCACGGAGATATGAGCGATTAAATAAAGGTCGTTTTTCAGATTTGAAATTTTAAAGTTCAAAAAGACAAGTGCAGCTTGCAACTAGAAAATGACAAGTGACAGCTTTACAAATGACAGGTGACAGTTAGAAGGCAGTTCTACTTAGATTAAAATAGCTTGGATTATATTATTTTAACTAAGAGATTGGTTCTGCACAGTTTTCTAGGTACTCACACTATATTCTTGAGTTAAATGGGCCTCGCCACGGATCTGAAAACAAAATACACAGGGGGGTTCGCTCTGACAACTAAGTTTAAGGGGGGGTACTCTTTTTGTATATAGTACACATTAAGTTATTTAGTCATGTCACACGTATTCAATCATGTGTAGTCAAAGTGAGACCTAAACACAAATAGACTTGGAGATTCACATCTTCACATAAAGTAGAGTTGCATTTATTAATTATGCATTTCAACATAAAGGGATTAGTATTCAAAAATATTTAGTTTTTTATCTTTGCTTTGAAATTTGAAAATTCAAAAAAGTTTTTTTGACGAATGTAGTTCCATTTTGGTGCTTTGGAATTTAAATAGTGACCACCACCTATAAGTGACAAGTGATAGTAAAGTTTAACTTAAGTAAACATATTACAACCAATGTTCAAAACAGTACAAAGAGCTATTGGTTTTCCGTAGCCAGGCTTGGGGTGACCTAACACGTGGTCACGTCGCCACGGATCTGGTCAGGTTTTAGACTGGACTCTGGTCTCTGCACTTCACAGTGATCTGGGTCAGCTCTCTCTGGTTCTGCTAACAGTGGTCTGGATCAGCTCTGCTCTGCTGGTCTGGTCTGGGTCTCTAGTTCTGGATAGATTGAAGTCTCCAGTTTGGCTCTCTGAAGGTTGAGGAAGGTAAAGTATGAATTTTCCCGGCAGAGCTTCCAGCTGCAAATGGATTTGAAGGTCCCTGTCTGTCCTGTATGTCTGCTTTTATGTGTTTTGAATGTGGGTGTGTATGCAGCATCACTAGCCAGCCCCTCTCCACTTATCATTGGCCAAGCTTTCATTTCTCCCCTGATTGGGGGAGCTAAATTGTGTCAGAGTGATGTCATTTTACAGCCTGCAGAAAGTCCACTCCTCCTGTCAACTTGCACACAAATCTAGATTTGAACCAAATACATATTTGCAGAGGTACATATTGTTTTAAAATCATATGCACCCATCATGCATTACAGGAGGTATACCCTGTCCAAATCTGCTCTTCCTGAGAGCTTGCATTCAGAAATGGCAATATTTTGCACTTTTTAACTGGTTTCCGATACAGGACATTACCCCAAATTTACACACATGTGCGCAAGGAGTATGGACATTAGTTGATGAAGTGTCAGATTTTTCACATGCACACACTTTGAGTAATATCCTCTTTTCCGCTAAAACCCCCCTGAACATACCACCGGTTCTAAAAACCTCTTAAAATGTGGGCAGAAAAATCACAAGAATTATGGTATCATTTATAAAATTTTCACATGTCCGCTCTATGAGTTATTCATCTTTTTAGAGTTAGGTTCTGGCCCCAAAGGGGTGTGGTTTTCCTCCAGCACAAGGTTGAATTTCTGGTTTTTCCAGTTCTGCCAAGCCAGCTTGCTCTCACAGGCAGTGCTCCTCCCCTTTGCTTCAGGAGGAAGCTACTTTTACGACATCTGCAATAAACCATCTGCCTGGGTCAGGACAGGGCTTTGTTCAGAGCTCCTGTATTCTGTGGGGGCTCCCCTTAATTCAATTATCAGAGAGATGGCATATCCTTAGTGTGGCCAGCAAAAGGCAGATAGGCCTGGGAACACAGCTGTGACTCAAGTTTCACTCCTGATGGGGGTAGTTGGTGGGCAGAATTCAGTTCATTAAGCCAGGTTTCAGATAAAATGTCACTTTTTGTTACCCAGTTTAAGTCAAGACATTTATTTTTACATATGCAGCTAGAATGCTGATTCTAAGTTTAAAACTATGACATTTAAACAATTGCAACCTATGTGACACTCAAAAGTAGGTCACTCAGTCAATTTAAACATTTCAATTTTTAGTGTCTTTCAGTCCAAATTTACTTAAACTGCTGAAATCCACAGCTCAGCCAGTCTTGTTATAACCCTTCAAGTCACTTCAGAATATAACTTTACATTGGATCCACCTCTCAGTAAGTCTTTCTTTGGCATGTTTTGGGTTCATTTATTCAGTTTACAAAAAGTAAAATCTGGTGTTGTTTTAAAATGCCAGCTTTTGGATAGTGGTGAGTACTGGTAATGCACCCATTTTTGGGATTTAAGAAATGAATTCTCCACAGTTATGGGTTTGCTTTTGGCAATCAGCATTGCCATTCCCAATGGTTTCAGACTACTGTGTGGGTAGTCCAATGGTGGTTTTAGGCAGTGTCCTTCTGTGCCCATAACATCGGCAAAAATGAGTGGCAGCCTATTCTTCATGCATTTCCCTGTGCATTTTCTGGGAAGCTCTTGCCATCATGATGTTTTCCATGTCAGTACTGCACAGTTTTGAGGTAGGGCTTGGATGCGTGGATAAAAACATCCCACAAGCCCCCCTCTTGCGATGGCCATTCGGTTTCACTGATGGGACTCGCAAGACCTGGGATGTTTCCTCATCTTCTTCCAATAGATGGCACAGTTCAGCATCTTTTCCTCCATCCGGTCGGATCGATCGGTTCTCCTCGCCGGTCCTGATGGGAATATTGGGCGGTACACTGGGCCCGTTGCGTCTCTGCTCCCGGTCTCCGGATCGTCCTCCTTGGCCCGTCTCCCGGTTTTCTTTCTCCTAGGACGACAAAGGAAGAGCGGCAATACCTACTCATAGATGTCTTTCCACCACTGTTGAGATAGTGGGGCAGCATATGCATTTCATCATAACGAAACATTACATTCTTATTTTGAAAAAAAAAACAGTATAACTAAGATACAGTTTCATGCAAATCACAATATTTTAGAGACTAGATGTGGTATGTTTTATGGTTGGAACTGAATTAGTCTGAGACAGTACCCGCTAGGATTCCAGAGGATTCCTCCAGTTGTTGCAGAGTGTGCCTGGGATGGCAACATTTCAACTGGTTAATGTGGACCCACTTGTCTTCCCCCTCTGCCAAACCGCCTTTGGGGATGTGGATTTTGTAGGCCACAGGGGAGATCTTGTCGATGATCTCAAAGGGTCCCTTCCACGTAGGCAAAAATTTCCGCTGTTTTGCCTGGTTTCTTTGGAAGTTGTATAGATAGACCCGGTCCCCCACCTCATATTCCTTCCTGGAAGTTTTCAGGTCATAGTGGGTCTTCATGCTATCAGCTGATCTTTCTAGATTCCGCTGAGCGTAAGCAAAAGCATGTTGGAGGTGTTTCCTTAAATTCTCCACATACTCATGAGTAGTGGAGGCATTTATCAGTGTCTGCTCTTGGGTCCTATAGAGCAAATGCTGCGGAAGCACCATCTTGCGCCCGGTCATCAACTCAAATGGTGACATTTTGGTTGCAGATGAAGGGGTAGATCTGATGGCCATTAGGACCAGAGGTAATCGGATATCCCAACTTGGCCCAGAATCTGCCACAAACTTCTTTAATATGCTCACAATGGTTCGGTTATATCTCTCTACTGCCCCAGAAGAAGCTGGCCTGTAAGCAATGTGTAGCTTTCTCTTGACCCCCAGTATCTCCCACATCTTTGTCATTACTTCACTGGTGAAGTGGCTACCCCTGTCTGACTCAATCCTTTGAGGTAGACCAAAACGGGAAAAGATGTGGTTAATCATCAGGGCAGCTGCGGTTTCTGCCTTGCAATTTGGGGCTGGGAGACATTCCACCCACTTGGTAAACAAGCATGTGACGGTCAACATGTACTTTTTCCCCCTAGCAGAGCGAATCACAGGGCCTACAAAGTCGATTTGTAAATCTGACCATGGCAGTGTCATCCCCCTCTTTTGGAGAGGCGCACGGTGCGTGAGGGAGGATGGCTGAAATTGTGCACACACAAGACACCCCTTCAAGTATTGGTCGAGGTCCTGCCCCATGTGTGGCCAGTATGCAACCTCTCTTAAGATTTCCAGTGTTGTGTGAAACCCCCTATGACCGGCGGTGGCCGCATCATGGGCGTGACTTAACATCAGGCTTCGGAATGAGGTAGGAACCACCCACTGATCGTGGCCAGCTTTGGATTTCCTTACCAACAAACCGTCTTGGATCCGGAACATTTTTGGACACTTCATCAACACTCTTAGGTCCTCTTTCCCAATGTAATCGGTATCCGTCAGGGGAAAGTTCTCAGGGTCCTCAAGGTGCTGGTAAAATTTACCAATTATTGGATCCCCCTTCTGAGCGGTAATCAAATCAGCATCAGGGGTCTCCTTACTCCATTGTTGAATTGAAAGGTCGTTGTGAGCATTTGTCTGGGACCTAGTGATAGCAGTGACCTGGATTTCCCCCAACAGGGACTCAATCTCAATTAGATCCCCTTGGATGGCCCCGGTTTTGGCCAGCTGATCAGCTAAGTCATTTCCAGTTTTGTCTGGTCCCTCTACTTTGGAATGACCCTTGATCTTTTTCCAATGGATGGTCATCTCATTCGAGGTGACCAGATCATCAATGTTTTGGATCAACTTCCCATGTTTCAAGGGTTTGTTGTTAGCACATAACATGCCTCTGGTTTTCCAATTAACCAGGTGCTCCACGAACCCGTTCCGTACATAATCCGAATCTGTGATTATGACCAGTTCGCGGAGTTGATGCTGGACAGAAGTGAGGATGGCCTGATGCACAGCCATCAATTCTGCCACCTGACTACTTCGGGGACCAATTTTGTATCCAGCGGAGGGTTCTGGGGACTCATTCATCCATGCTTTCCCTACGCCGGCCACCAGTTCTTTCTCCCCGTTGTTGTCAACATGGTAAGAGCATCCATCCACATAGACAGTGGGCATTCCCTCACACTTGTCTTCTTCAAAGACTTTGTGTGGGGAATTAAGGTATGCCTCCATGTTGTCCTTGATTTTTAGACTTTCGTCCTCGAGACAGTTTTCTCTGGCACAATCATGCAAGTCAGCCAGACCTGGCGCGAGGGGACTCTTCTTGTTTTGGCCATATCTGACCTCCACAGGAAAGCCTTGCATTGACAGAATCCAGGAAGTAATTCGGGAATTACTCACATTTCCGGCCCGGATTCTGTCACTTTGGAGATATTGCAGAGGCTGGTGTGGAGTCTCCACTATGATGTGTTCCCCCTGGATAAACGGGCGGTAATTCTTCAATGCCCACACCGTTGCCAGGAGTGCCTTCTCACAGTCGTTGAATTTTTCCTCCACAGAGGATAAAGTTTTGCTCGCATAGGAGATTACTTTATTGACCTTGTCATGCTTTTGGTATAATACTGCCGTCAAGCACGTATTAGAGAACCCTGTCTCCAGGAAGAACTCCTTGTTTCTGACAGGGTAAGCTAGGCAAGGCGCTTGTGAGAGGCTTCTCTTGAGTTGTCTTACTGCCTCGGCTTGTTCTGGACCCCATTCCCACTTGACCCCCCCCTTCAGGAGATGAATCAGGGGTCTGGTGATCTCTGCGTAGCCCTCAATGAACTTTCTGCTGTAATTAGTCAGTCCAAGGAGGCTCCTTAGTTCCCGCAGAGTTGTGGGGTCTTTCAGTTTCTGAAGTGCTTCCACTTTCTTTTCCTGGGGACAGAGACCCTGAGGAGTAATCTCATGCCCCAAGAAATTAACACGGGTTCTACACCACTGTGCTTTCTGAAAGGAAAGTTTTGCTCCGGCGGCCCTCAACTGTGTCAGAACATAACGGATCTCCGCTATGTGTTCCTCTACAGATGAACTTTTAATGAGGACATCATCTACATAAGCCAGGTTACCCCTTGCACCCAAGTCGGGCATGGCCTTGTGTAGAAAAATGTTGAATTCATTGCCGGAGTTGAGGTATCCGAAGGGAGTCCGGGTCCATGTGTACTGCTGGCCCCCAAAGGTAAAAGCCAGTTTGTATTGGTCCTCCCTGCTGACAGGCACGGTCCAGTATCCATTGGTCAGGTCTATTGCAGTGAATACCTGTGACCCCTGAATCTGGGCCAGCCCTTGGTCAATGTAGGGAAGAGGCCATCGGGAAGTATGGACCCGTTTGTTGAGCTCCCTGAGGTCGGCACAGAGTCTCCACTGGCCGTTCGGCTTCAATATTCCCAGCACCGGATTATTGAAGGTGCTGTGGACTGGACGGATTATTCCCCGGGACTCAAGGTTCTTAATTATTTCAGTAAGGGACTCCATGGATGCGAGAGGCAAGCGATATTGCTTCACAAACACTGGAGTCATGCCAGGGTCCGTGGGGATTGTTGTTGTGTGGATGTCAGTGCGACCACAGTCATATGAGTCTACCGCAAAGAGATCTTGGAAATCCAAGAAAACTTGTTTCAACTTTTGCTTTTGTTCCAGAGTCACACAGGCATCAGCTAGGTTGACTCTCTCTTCCACCATCTGCCTGAAGCCTGGAAAGACTTCTGGTTTGGCTATCTCCGCGGCCTCCTCCAACTGGGTGGAGAAGTCCCTGGTCAGAGTGCTGATTTGGGCTGGAGGCTTCAGGTGGGAAAGGCAGCCCTCATGGACCTGGAAAATCACCTCATCCCTCCTGAAGTCACAAGTCACATCTTCCTTACCATAGGGGCAGGAAGTGTACACCAGGAAGTTCCCCCCATGCCGGGTAAAAATCCTGTCTGGTGTTGTATTGTCATCACTGTCACTGTCAAAACAGTCCTTGGGGATTGGTCCTAACAGTTCATTACCTAAGTCTATGGAAAAATGTCGGTCATCAACCGCCATTCCAATAATGGTGCCTGCGGCTAGAGTAATACTCTTTAAGTCGCTGTTATCCACCTCTATTGGAATGGTGTCATGTTCTATGTTGACTAATGGAGTTGGGTTTACCCCCAACCCTTGCTGTTGGAGAGAAGCGTTTAGATGTATGTAAGCATCAGGGTTTTTCAACTCTTGTCCCCTTTTAACTTTCACTTCCAGGGAGAATTGTCGAGTCCTTTCTGGGATGGTGACTTCCTCTTTGATCTGAATTTCAACTGCATAAGGTAGCAATTGAGCTGACCTAAATGCTTTTTCTGGATCATCAAAGCCCATGGGATTATCCGCTAATCGGGACCAAGCTTTGAAGTTTATTAGGTCCAAACTAATGGCAAAGCGATTGAGAATGTCACTGCCTAAGTAAAAGGCGGCAGGGACGTCTCGCACGACCCAACAATTATGGACTATGCTCTTGTTGCCAATAGAGATTTTGAGCATACACCTGCTTGGCAGGAGATGTTTGGAATTAGGTGCTTCCAGGTCCATTTCCCATTTGTCTATCAGTTTGAATGTGGGAATGGCTGGATCTTTTGGGAGTTGGCGGAACATGGCTTCGCTGATGAAGCTCTTACCGTTGTTCACACACACTCGAGCGAGAACAGAGTCCTTCCCATCATTTAATTGGACTGGGATGAACAACTGCTCTCCAATTTGCTGAATCTCAGCCAGGCTCTGAGCTGATTTCACATCTTTCTGGACTATAGGAGTGGGAGTTTCAGATTGTGGATTAGTATAGAATTTCAGGGTGTTTCCTTCCAGTGTGGAATACCACCTTAAACTGGAAGGAAGGTTGATTTTCAGAAATAGAGAGGACCCTCCATCACCAGTCTGTTGTCCTACTGCTATTACTGTCACGTCTGGAATTTGACTATTCTGGAAGTGAAATTCTACTTGGTCAGATTTTTGTTTAACCATGTGGCAGGTGCTGTTTAAACTAACATGGTTGACACTCTGTTTTAATTTTATTGGTCGGCTAGTCTGGGTCCAGAGGACCTTGTTTACGCAATCTATTAGGGGTGACAACCTTCTCAGGAGGTCATTCCCTAGTAAACAAGGGGTGCCCTCTGGGGTCACAACTATGACCGGGTGTTTCAACTTATGTCGCCCAATTTTTATGTCCAAATCTACCGTCCCCTCAACGGGAATTTCCTTCCCGTCGAAGTTCTGGAGTTGTCCAGGAAGAGAGGTGAGAGGAATACGATAATTCTCTCCCCTTCCTGCATTCAGTTCGTCAAAGGCCCTTCTGGACAGAAGGGTAGCTTGAGATCCAGTGTCCACCAGTGCCAAAATTGTACCCTGCCCCTGTACTTGTACCGGGGCATAATATCTTCCCTCCTTCTCCTCAAGGGGGCACAGATAATGTACATTTTTGGACAACTGGTGGGCTAACTTTCTGGTTTTGGACATTGCTAGCGAAGAGATTTGGGCAGAATTCTGTGGAGAGCCTTGGGAATCTGAAAGAAAAAGTTGGCAACTAGAGATCAGAGCCATTGTGGGTTCCCCTGGCTCCGGTTCCGGGCCGCCCCCCCTTTTTGGAGGCAGTCACCAGGATGGGTTTGAACCGGGGGATTTTCTTGCTGTTGGCTCTGGGATGAGATGGTGGGCGGCGGTAGCTCAGTCTCCACATCTCCCCAGTCTGCATTTGCATCCCTAGGGACCCATTTTTCTTTGGGAGGAGTTCCCCCCTCTCTGAAGGAGAAGATCCTTTTCCCAGGATCCTCTGAGGATCCCTCTCCCTCAAATTGGAAGATCTGTACCTCCTCCTCAAACTGAGTCTGTTTGGGTCTTTTGTTTCTCCTACCCCCCCTCTGCTCCTTAGGAGGCAGACTTTCAGGGGCAAGAGATTTTGTTTCCGGTTCCTGGGTTTCCAGGGGCTGTTTACAAGTGAGGAAGGAAGCTTCCTCCAAGGCTTTACACCCCCCTTCCCTTTGTGCCTCCTCCCTGGGAACCGGTGAGTTATCGGGGTGCTGCCCCCGTCATTGTTCTGGAGCACCAGGTCCAGAGTTGGGTGCGTTCTGCGCGGGAATGCCGATCTGAGGGTTCTGCTGAGCCCTCAGTATGTGACCCAGATCCCGCGCCATGTTTTGAACCTGGCGCTCTAACTGGGAAACCCGCTCAGGCTGATACGGGGCCCTGTTTTCTCCCCTGGGCTGATCCCGGGAAGGGTAGCTGTCCCTTCTTTGGTAGTAGCCCTGGTTGGGAAGATTTGGGTACCCCTCCACCCTTGGCCTCCCCTCTCCCGGATTCAGTGGTCTGGGCTCAGGGAATTGGGGAAAGAAGGATGGATGGTTTTGGGGCTGAAAATTGGGTGGATACATGGGGAAAAAGTTCTGCCCAGGATTTGGTAAGTTTCTGCCCTCCGGTGGGAAGTTAGGATGGAAGTTCCCTGGGTTAGGTGCTTGGCTGGACCCCCCCCCTTGGGCTGGAGGAGTCCACACATAACCCAGGATGGGTCGATTACCCTTGTAACGGGGACTTACATAGTCAGGAGAGCGAGGGACCCCATTTGTGGGGCTGCCTCCCTGGCTCCCTGTCTGTGACTGGCCCGAGGACCTTCTGGGCCTAGCATTATTAGGTGCAGGTAGGTTTTTAGGCCCCCCCATCTCCAACTCTAAAACGGGGGTGACCTTTACCTCTGCCACCTTGGCAGCAGCAGGGGTGCTGTTGGCTTTGGGGTTTTTCTGGGCATTACTTTTGCTATCTACCGGTTTCTGCACCTCATAGATCCGGGTAGCCTGTTCAATGACCCAGTCTAAAGATCTTTTCTCGTGAAAATCCCTCACGAGCTGGGTCATTATGTATTTGGGCAAGGCATGAAAAAATGTATTAATGAATTCTCTACTGTCTGTGCGCACCCTTCTGGTGGTCTGCGCAAAAGCACGTTTCAGTTCTTGCACAAATTCTTGTGGGGCCTGATCCTCCCCACATTGCAAATTGTAGGCTGCCTTGCGAGCCTCTTGAGGATTTCTATGAATGGAAAAATGTTTCAAGATGGCCGCCTTATAGGTGGACCATCTTAAATGATTTTGGTCCTCCAGCCCCGCAAAGAAACTGGAGTATTCCGGGGAGAAGGTCCACTTTACATATTGAATACAGCTTTGGCTGTCCTTCAAATGGAAAGTCTCCATCATTTGCTCAAACAACTCTAAGTGCTCCCAAACAGAATACTTAGCGTTCTTATGGTAAGGCGTGATGACGCTCCTGATTGCCTTAATCTGCTTTAAGGGGTCCTTAAGCAAGGCCCTTTTTGCCTTATTGGCCTTTTTGGTTCGGGTAACCCTGGTCCATTCATCTTCTGACTCAGAGGCACTGCTCCCCGAGGTTCCCGTCTGTTCTTCCAGGTTTTCCCGGATTCTGCGAGCCTGGAAATGGCTGGCAGAATGTGGGGACCTGGTCTCCTGTGTCCTGTACCGCTCAGAGGAGTCTTCAGATCCCTCCTTGCTGCCAGGATTTGCTGGGTACCCCCCCCCCACTGACCTAACTGGGCAGAGGTTTTCAGGATGCCCTTAAGGGGCCTACTCTCCTGGGGTTCCCCATTAAATTGCACTGTACTTGGGTGCCCATACCCGGATGCCCGCCCCTCCATACCTGAGTGGTACTGGCCTATGAGCCCCATACTTTTGTCTGGATAGTAGTCTGCCATCCCTGTGGCCCGGTGCTCATGTGCGCCAGGGAACATGGGGGTGGCAGAGTCCAGGGACTGAGAGGTATGAGGGCCTCTGGTACTAGGGCTCCTGAGGTTATGCTCCGGAGCTTCCCTTTCCCAGCGAACCTCATCTCTATCCGCCCCTGCTCCCTGTTGCAATGCAAGAGCCTGCATATGTGCTTTCAGTTCCTCAGTCAAGGCCTTACTAGACTCTATCAGTCTCTCCTGCATCGCTACCTGTTGTTGGAGCCTATCATTGTGTTGACAGAGGGCCTCATTTTCCCTCTGTGCTTCCTGGTTGGTCCTGGAGAACTGGGCCAGTCTTTGCTGCAGGAGGTTTACCTCCTGAGTCCCATCCCTACTGGCCTGCTCCTTTCTTGCCAGAGCATCTTCCACCCTTCTGGTGTGCTCTACCAAGTTCTGGTTTTCTTTTTGGAGGTCACCCAGCCCCTGGAGGGCCAGGTGATTTTCTTCAATTTCCTTTTTTAAGTGGCAGACTTCCTGGCCTAAAGTGTCTCTTTCCTGACTGAGAGCCTGCATCTGTGCTGCCAGGTCGTCCCTCTGCCGTTGGAAGGCACCAGCTTTCTGGCGCTCCTCATCAAACTCTGCCTGGGTATCCAGGTCTTTCAGAATCAGTTTATTGCTCTCCTCTTTCTCTCTATCTAGCTGGCTTTGCAGGGTGACTACCTGCTCCGCGCATGCCCTGTTGAAATTGATCTGTTGCTCCAACTTTTTCTGGTTCTGCAGTAAGGAGTCCAAACTGTCTTGGTGCTCCTTCTGCAGGGCCAGAAATCTGGTATCCTGGTCTGTCTTTTCCTGTTGTAGGATGCCCATATCCTCTTTTATTTTAATGATATATTGCCTACTATCATTTTCTGACTCCTGGCTCCTCTGCAGCCTCTGCTCAGAAGAGGCCAGATCAGATCGGGCCTTCTCTACTGCCATCTGTTGCCTATTTGCCAGATCTTGGCTTCCAGTGCATTTATCCTGCATGTCTCCCATATATAGGTACAGGTATGCTGCTATCCTGGCAATCTTATTGTGTTCATCTTTGGCTTTAGGAGCCATATATAGTTCACTCAGGGCCACATGTAATGGACCCTAATCTCTCCATAGGTCTGACCCTGTTTCAGTGACCTGTCGCGTGATGGCCTGCAACCAGGCATCCTGGCCCTGTTCAGTCCATTCACCTCTCACAAATAGTTTATGTAAGAGGTGCTCTCTGGCTATTTTCATGTCTACTAAGGTCGTCATTCTAGAGATTGGTCTCTGTCCTGACTTACAGAAGTTTGTATTTTATTTTTGCAAAACAGACCTTTTTCTTAGAGCGTTCCTTTGAGGAGTGCTTTACAGCGTAACACAGCGTGGTGATCCGACCGGCTATGTGTATCTGGTCAGCTGGCACGCTGTATTAATCTGCACAAATGGTAGATCTAACCCAAACGTCCGGCACGAGCCCCCAATTTGTAAGAGGATTCAATTCAGCACTACAGCCAAGTCAACGCCTAGTCTAGAATACTGAATGAAAACCCTTATTGATATATCTTTATGTCCAGTTCATGCGTTCTGGATGACTACCCCTATATAACACCCCTCTCTTGGAATCCTCCTGACCCCACTGAGCCAAGAAGTAGTTCTGTTTTGCAAGTTAAAAGGTTTATTTGAGAACTTAAACAATAGATATATATATATCACACTTTATAATAAATTAATAATTGAATATCACACTTAATCTGATATGCTAAAGATTAACAACGGAGAATCTGGCACTAGCACACTTCTTGATAATCACTAAGGAGTTGACATGAAATGGATAAGATAGCAACAATACTTTTATGGTTTCAAATGGATGCAATGTGGACTGAAATGCAGTAAAGAAAATAACTTGATAGGATTTCAGCAAAAAACAATGTAATCAATTTCTTGGACAAGTCACCCCCCCTTTTAGGCAATGCAAGGAAATGGAAGGAAGGCACACAATTCTCAGAAATGCAATTCAAATGTAATTCAGTTCACCCAGCAACTTAGACTACAGAAGTTGAAACACAGGCAAAAGTGCTTTGATATGTGCTGGCAATGGAGTGAAAAATATGCTAAAATGCTCTTAATTCCCTCTAGAGGTTCAGGGTGAGTGAAATCAAGTTAATATTAGTCCAGGCTCACTCTTGCAATGATTCAGGGATGATTAGCAGGTTAAACGAATTTCTGACAAATGGAAGGCAAGCAGCAGCAGATTTTTACACGTGGAGGAAAGCCTAGGATCTCAGCTTCCAGATGAAAGTTACTGCAAGTCTCTAGCACAAACGGTCACGGAGATATGAGCGATTAAATAAAGGTCGTTTTTCAGATTTGAAATTTTAAAGTTCAAAAAGACAAGTGCAGCTTGCAACTAGAAAATGACAAGTGACAGCTTTACAAATGACAGGTGACAGTTAGAAGGCAGTTCTACTTAGATTAAAATAGCTTGGATTATATTATTTTAACTAAGAGATTGGTTCTGCACAGTTTTCTAGGTACTCACACTATATTCTTGAGTTAAATGGGCCTCGCCACGGATCTGGTCAGGTTTTAGACTGGACTCTGGTCTCTGCACTTCACAGTGATCTGGGTCAGCTCTCTCTGGTTCTGCTAACAGTGGTCTGGATCAGCTCTGCTCTGCTGGTCTGGTCTGGGTCTCTAGTTCTGGATAGATTGAAGTCTCCAGTTTGGCTCTCTGAAGGTTGAGGAAGGTAAAGTATGGATTTTCCCGGCAGATCTTCCAACTGCAAATGGATTTGAAGGTCCCTGTCTGTCCTGTCTGTCTGCTTTTATGTGTTTTGAATGTGGGTGTGTATGCAGCATCACTAGCCAGCCCCTCTCCACTTATCATTGGCCAAGCTTTCATTTCTCCCCTGATTGGGGGAGCTAAGTTGTGTCAGAGTGATGTCATTTTACAGCCTGCAGAAAGTCCACTCCTCCTGTCAACTTGCACACAAATCTAGATTTTAACCAAATACATATTTGCAGAGGTACATATTGTTTTAAAATCATATGCACCCATCATGCATTACAGGAGGTATACCCTGTCCAAATCTGCTCTTCCTGAGAGCTTGCATTCAGAAATGGCAATATTTTGCACTTTTTAACTGGTTTGCGATACCGGACATTACCCCAAATTTACACACATGTGCGCAAGGAGTATGGACATTAGTTGATGAAGTGTCAGATTTTTCACATGCACACACTTTGAGTAATATCCTCTTTTCCGCTAAAACCCCCCTGAACATACCACCGGTTCTAAAAACCTCTTAAAATGTGGGCAGAAAAATCACAAGAATTATGGTATCATTTATAAAATTTTCACATGTCCGCTCTATGAGTTATTCATCTTTTTAGAGTTAGGTTCTGGCCCCAAAGGGGTGTGGTTTTCCTCCAGCACAAGGTTGAATTTCTGGTTTTTCCAGTTCTGCCAAGCCAGCTTGCTCTCACAGGCAGTGCTCCTCCCCTTTGCTTCAGGAGGAAGCTACTTTTACGACATCTGCAATAAACCATCTGCCTGGGTCAGGACAGGGCTTTGTTCAGAGCTCCTGTATTCTGTGGGGGCTCCCCTTAATTCAATTATCAGAGAGATGGCATATCCTTAGTGTGGCCAGCAAAAGGCAGATAGGCCTGGGAACACAGCTGTGACTCAAGTTTCACTCCTGATGGGGGTAGTTGGTGGGCAGAATTCAGTTCCTTAAGCCAGGTTTCAGATAAAATGTCACTTTTTGTTACCCAGTTTAAGTCAAGACATTTTTTTTACATATGCAGCTAGAATGCTGATTCTAAGTTTAAAACTATGACATTTAAACAATTGCAACCTATGTGACACTCAAAAGTAGGTCACTCAGTCAATTTAAACATTTCAATTTTTAGTGTCTTTCAGTCCAAATTTACTTAAACTGCTGAAATCCACAGCTCAGCCAGTCTTGTTATAACCCTTCAAGTCACTTCAGAATATAACTTTACATTGGATCCACCTCTCAGTAAGTCTTTCTTTGGCATGTTTTGGGTTCATTTATTCAGTTTACAAAAAGTAAAATCTGGTGTTGTTTTAAAATGCCGGCTTTTGGATAGTGGTGAGTACTGGTAATGCACCCATTTTTGGGATTTAAGAAATGAATTCTCCACAGTTATGGGTTTGCTTTTGGCAATCAGCATTGCCATTCCCAATGGTTTCAGACTACTGTGTGGGTAGTCCAATGGTGGTTTTAGGCAGTGTCCTTCTGTGCCCATAACATCGGCAAAAATGAGTGGCAGCCTATTCTTCATGCATTTCCCTGTGCATTTTCTGGGAAGCTCTGGCCATCATGATGTTTTCCATGTCAGTACTGCACAGTTTTGAGGTAGGGCTTGGATGCGTGGATAAAAACATCCCACAGAGTCAATTTACAAACTGACTGCGAGTAAACAGCCAATTGGCATGGACCAGAGAGAAATGTCCCCATGGACAAATGCTTGGACATTCAAATCCATCATCACAATAATAAAAAGCTAAATACATCAAGAGCACCTGGCCCTGACGGCCTGAGCAATATCATTATAAAGAAATATCATGAGGATTGGGCCAGATTCTGTCTACAACTATTCACCACCATCGAAAATTGGAAGCAAATTCCACTCACTTGGACGAAAGCCATCTTGATCCCAATATACAAAGCAGGTGATAGAAAATCTCCATCGAATTACAGACCGATCGCCCTTCTGGATCCGATTGGGAAAATCTTTGCAACACTTCTGCTCAACAAACTTAATATATGGATCAAAGAAAGTAAAAAAATTGACATCAGACAAACTGGATTCACAAAAAGCACGGGAACACATGTAAACCTCATGATTTTGAATCTACTGAAACATGAAGTGATGGCTAACAAGTACAATATATATGCAGCATTCATAGATTTGCATATGGCTTTCGATATGGTGAATAGAACAACACTATGGGAAAAACTTAAAAAGTGGAATTGCCCGTCGACGGTACTGGAGCCAATCATACAACTATATAACAATACAACATTCAGAATTAGACTATCTCAACAAGGACACCTATCGGCCCCTATTAACTCTGATAATGGCCTTAAACAAGGCTGCCCCCTTGCTGCAACACTATTTAAGCTCTACACCACCGATTTGCCTGATGCTCCTCGCTTTCTGAGGGCTAATCCACCTAAACTGAACAACCATCTGATTCGGCATCTAATGTATGCAGACGATATTGTCATCTTGGATAAAACTGAGATAGGGCTACAAAGAAGCTTAGGGGAGCTTGAAAAATACATGATGGAAAACAAACTAGAGATAAACGCCGACAAAACAAACATTTTGGAATTGACGATAAGTAAGTAAAAAAAAAAAAAACATTTTCAATTCCCCAAGAATGACAAAAAATGGAGTACAGAGTCATCAATAAAATATCTGGGTCTCATAGTGAAACAGTCGCAAACAGAAATACCCTGGACAAATCATTTAAGAGCCAAAACTTTGTCACTGGCAAGACAAGGTTTATTCTTACATAGAAAATGTGGGCAATATTCGTTAAAACCGATTGTCATCTTCTATCGACAAAAAGTGACTCCCATTTTAACCTATGGTAGCGAGTATTTGATAAACCTTGATCAATCAATTTGGGACCGTTTGGAGGGTTTGTTCTGGTGGAAAATCCTGGCTCTACCAAAATCCTTTCCAATCATAAGAATCAGACACAAGGTCGCTCTTCAATCCTTACGATCAATAGTCGAGTGGAAAAAAATTGACTTGTACAGAAAGATGATTGATGAGGAAGACATTCCAGCATATAGAATTTTTGAACAAAGGAACATCACAGTGGCTAACACAGTCCTAGCAACATGTAAAAACTCACTGAGTCCCATAATGACTACAAACAACATATCTTACGAGATGTTATTGAAGCGACCACAATGCGCAAAAAAAAGTGTACAACGAAATGATTGGATTCGCACTATGGCAGGAAAATCTCAAATCCAGATGAATTTGACATATGAGATTGACATTCGTACAATGAATGATCTGCCGTCATACCTCAAACAATTCCCGGATAGGAAAATTAGGGATCAATTTTTAAGATTACGATTGAATCAATTACCCACATGAGAACTCATGGCAAAAAATAGACAAATTTCGAAAGAAGCTGCCTTCTGCAGATTTTGTGAGGACAAATCGACGTTGGAGAATTTACATCATATCATTATGATCTGTCCTGCGCTAGCCGATAAGAGAAATTGGTTCCGGGAAATTATATCTATGACGGCGGCTGAGCTAGAGAGCGATGACAGATGGAACCTCATCCTGTCAGGGAACAACAGGAGTCTTACAACTATCATCGTTCAATTTTGGAGCCATATCAGCTCCAAACAAACTGTAGGGGCAGATAGCATGATGGTCTCATAGCAGGAAGGTATATGGTACTAATGTAGTATGAAGATTAAAAGATAAAGGGAAGAAAAACTTTAAATGGAATGTGTTTTATAAATGAAGGAAATAATAGTTTCTTTTTATCTGCATAAATGAAAAGTTTTTTTGTAAAAAAAACTAAACCATTTTTAAATAAAAAATAAAAAAAATAAACAGCCTTCAATGCCAAGTGCCTATTATTAGAAGCTTAATACTGAAAGAAGAATATCTCTAACAAGTCTCCAGTGGCCAGAGAGGGTAATGACACCCGTAATAATAATGACTAAAATCCTAACAAAAGCCAAGCAGAATAATTCAAAATGTGGTCTCCTCACATGTGACCTATGATTGGAGAATAATGTCCATTCATTGAGTTTCAGACAGATAGAGACCTTCTTTGACTCAGCATAAGATTCCCAGAATGAGAGGAGCTGAAACAAGTCCATGTTCAAAGCTAGATATCCTGGCATGTGGCCTAGGAAATCAGGGATGGTTTCTTATTCAATTGGAAGACGCAGTTCCATAATGTCGCTCCCCCTACCACTATTTTTGCTCATGTGCTGATGACCTGCCAAATAGTCACGGTTGGTAAGTACAATGCCAACCAATCAAAACTCTCAAATGATGCTACCTTGTAACTGTTGCATTAGCCAATTACCTATTTCTAAGATTATGTCTTTTTTGCCTTTGGTGGTCCAAGGTGGGGCCATCAGATAATCATGTCCAATGAAAAGACTAACTTGTATACAAACTATATGTAGACAATTCCCCTAACCAATCCCAAAACCCTGTAGATTTTTGCAACTAAGATTGTGGTATTGCATCAGCTATGATGTGTTTCTCGTTTATAACTCATTGTTCTGTATTGCAATTTTTTAGAGCTTTGGAGACTTGGGTGCTTATTGCTGTCCCTGTTTTATATGGATTGTTAATAAAACAGGCCTTTGCCATTTACCTTGACTATTTCCGTCAATGGTTGTGGGACTTCTTGGCCTGTCTGTTCCACTAGCACTGAGACTCTCCAGTGCTCCTTTACATTTCCTTGGGCCAATATAGTGGCATGGGACAGTGGGAAGTGACATGGTACGGTTAGCGAAAGCAAGAGAGTTATATGGACCACGGGATATGAAACGGGCAGTTATGAGGGCAGTGTAAATGTCATGGGGCAAGACACTTGACATGGGTTAGCTGAAATGACCATGAAATGTAGGGGCAATTATCAATGCATGGGGTAAGTATAAGGACATGTGAGTTCAAGGGGGCCATGCCGGGGCAGTTAGGCAAGGCATGGAGCAATACATGGGACAACAAGAGACAATATTTTTATTAATTTTTTATTGTGTTTAGTTTATTACAAACCTTTTTACAAAACAACATTCATCCATCTCATTCAACCTTTTTTCATCCTCAATCAAATAAATCAAAATAAATGGTCATCCATAACTGAAAATGACAGTTCCTTATTAACAGAATTAAAGCAGCACTGGACGAAGATCAAAGGAATTTGAAAAGAGAGCCTGGGCACGATCAGATGGCTTAAATGTTCTCAGTCTCTGTTCAGGCTTTAGTTCGAGTTTCTTGATTTAATAAACTGTCGAGATAATTGATAATTGATAACTGCACATGTCAGCATCTGGTTGGTCCCAGACAGTATGCGCAGCCACCAGTCATCCATGCTATCATTCAGTGGGGCAAATCTCTCCAAAACTATCGATCTTTCTGATTTTAGTGCCAAACATTTGACAACCAAGTGCTTCAAGGATTCAACTTCATTCTCAGAGAATCTACAACAGCTATTCACAGTGCTTTGGTCATGTTTAACAGGAGCATCTCCTTAGTTGGCAATTGAGACAAGAGACAATGGGCAGCTCTCGGGGCAATGTGAATGCTACGGGAGCGAGTCACTGGTAAAGTCATGTCACATGGGGTGGTTCTAGGGGTCCATGAGAGTGACACGAGGCTCTACAGGGTACCACAAGTAAGCCAGTGGACAAGCAGTTTTCTAGGGGCCCGTGATGGTGTTTTTTTCATGGTAGGCTGCAGCTGTTGGGTCCCACGTTCATTGCATTAGGGAAATATTGTTCTTATTTTGATTGACTTTGGAGACCATCATTCTTTCCTCAGACCTTTTGTATTTGTTTTCTCATAAAGGATTCTACCGGTTGAATTATACGTAAGAAATAGGAACTCCTGGAGTCTTTGAAAGTTGATTCCTGCATATGGATATTTAAATAGAGCATTTTAGGGTCCCCGTTTTTACCTGTCATTATATACCTGAATTCATATCTGAATCTCACATAAGTCCTTAAACACAATCCACCCCTGTTTAAGTCATAGTTTACCTCTGCTGCACCCATCCACACATCATTCAGGCATGAGTGACTAGTAGGGTCGTGGCCACCCTCACGTAACTTTAATGGCTGAAAAGACACACGTGCATAATAGCACCTCCCAATTCTCCCAAGTGTTGTCTCTGGTCCCTCCGAGTGTACGACGTCCTTTCATCACGAGATGTTTTTTCGCAGGATTTTTTACCACAATTTTTTTGCCAAAAAAACTCATCCATTTTTTTTGGGGTGGTTAGAAAAATAAATAAATTGGGTGTGGGTTTACAGGAATATGAAAAAAATTAAAGGGGACGGAGGATTGGGGGGTAACCCCCAAAAATAAAAAATAAAACATTTGCTGAGTTTTTTCGTTAAAAAAATTCACGGTAAAAAACCCTGCGAAAAAACATCCCGCAATTAAATGACATGGAACCCCTCCAAGGGCATTAAACCGACAGCGTGTTGGGGCCATAATTATGGTGAAACGCGTTATACAAATGACAAAATGAATGAATTAATACCTTCATGGTGATAGTGATGTTAATAACAAATAAAAGGTACCCTCTCAAGGGTTAAACACACATTAAAAAAAATGTATGTGTTTGTCCATAGTAAATGCATGCTGAATGAAACTGCAATTGGATAACCCATCATACTTCCATTTCCAGAGGATTCCAAGGATTGGCCTATCGCCTCAGATGGAGACACTTTTGTTCGGTGTTATCCAAGCACATCTCTTGCGAATAGCAGGACCGTAGTCAAGCAGGGGGCTGTACTAAGGGATCTCAATGCTCTTCATCTGGAATTGGCCAAAGTGACCGAGTTGAAAAGGCCGAATGCATGATTTGGCCGATTTTCGGGCGTTCAAAATTTTCGAACGCCCGAAAGATTCCACCAAATCATGCATTCGGTAACAGGGGCTGCGGGCCCTTGCTCACTATAATGTGAGTGGGGGTTCTGGGGGTGTCCCTTGCAGCTGTCGCGAACAAAAAGGAAAAAAAAGGAAAGGACCCTGCGGCGCCAGTTCCCAATCATGAAGTGAAACAGAACAGGCGTTGCAGGGACACAGCGAGTGTGCAGCAAGGTAAGTAGAGGTGTGGGGTGGGGGTGTGGTGGGGGGGTGGGTAGGGGTGTGGGTGGGGGTGTAGGTGTGGGCTCAGTCAGAAATGTTCAGGGTAGAAAGGACCGAAGGTTATTTCGGAAAAATAATTTTCTGTAATTTCTCCCTCGAACAGTTGTACCTCAGTCTTTCAACCCCGATCCCTACATCCTGCTTAACGTTCACGTCACGCCAGACACATCTGAGAGTGAGGGGGGGGGGGCTGCACAGAGCTGTTTCCTTTGCCACCTCCCTCATCCCTCTATGTACAGATATATGACTTCCCAGGTGGTAAGGGCATTCCTGGGAAAATCACTCTACCTAAAGGGTCCTATTTTATTTGGGCCCATCTAGAAGTGGTTCTGCTGAGCGTGCAGTACACTGAATGCCTCACCTGACATGATTTAATAGACTTTAGTGTTTACGGCATATATTGTAAAAAAAATGGTCATACAATGGTGCTTGAACTTGATCCTTGATATGTCACTTATGGGCCTTTTTCCTTTCCTATTTGCCGCTAACTGCACCCCTCCCCAGACAGGATGCTATAAGCATAATCTATGTTACTAATTTTATCAGCCTACGAAGGATGAAATGCGTTGCTGGCACATGCAGCATACTTGAGACCTGCAGCTGGCACCTATATCCCTGCAGCCGGTGAATCAATCAAATGAGTCGCATTACAAGTTACACTCAAATCATCGACTCTGCTGGTTTATCTACCTAAGGATGGGCAAAGAAATAAGGGTCGGTGCATGGAAAATTTAATTCTTTGGGAAAGTGGATTAAATCAAAAAGTGACCGATGCCAGGCCTTCAATATACTATAAGCAATGGCATTGCTCTGGACAGCCTTCCACGCCATCATAGTGTATCCTCTGTGTGACATTATAGAATAGGGACCAGCCATATGCAAACCAGTCTTGGGCCTGCAACCAATGATTTCAGCCGCTAAGCCATCTCCTCGGCAAAAGATCTAAAACAACCATCGACATGTTTTGGCCCTGTGGTCTGGCAGTTTGGGCTACTTTGTGCATATTTGTTATAGGACATTGACTGATTTGTAAACAATGGGCCTCATTACAAGCTTGCCGGTCCAGTAAAAACGGTACCGGTAAGCTTGCTGGTACTGTTGTTACCGGACTGGCAAACTTCGAGTTCTGCTCACGGGTGCCTTCCCGCCCGTCAGGTCTGACCTGGCGGGCGTACCGGCACCCACGAGCAGACCATGTCGGATACACCGGCACCATTCACGAATGGTGCCGGTGCATCTGGCCTCTCCATTCCCATTGAGCCCTGTCGGGCTCAAGTGGGAATGGGGAGCAATAAATTACCGGCACCCGGAAAAGGGGAATTACCGGGTCCACAAGGGCTGGAATGCCCCGGTAGATCCCCATCGCCGGGTGCCGGTAATTTCATGACTCCAGCACGGCTGCCGCCTCAGTTGTGATGAGGCCCAATGTTATAAGAGGATGCCCAGAGCAATGTCAGTGGTTATGAGTGATACAAAGCCTTCCATTCGTCCCTTTTTGCTTTTAGATTCCCTTCCCAAGCGAGCGACTGTATGTTCGGATGTGGGTGGCTTGCTTGCTAACCCAAGGAAATCAAGCTACACCTCACTGATTAAGTTCAACGGGGCCGAAACGCGTCTGGGGTGGATTGTGTTCCAGCGCAGAGGGGACATCGCCACACACTCCTGACTGGACTGCTCCAACTGGTGGTATGACCAAGACTGGAGTACAAAGGACTGGGCGCTTTCCCTAATGAACCAAAGTGGTTGCGTTATGGAAAGTTGACCAGAACGAAGTCAGTAGTTATGATTAATGTAAAACCTTCCAAACATCACTTTTTAGTTTTGGTGTAAAGAAGAGCTTTATTTAAAAATAAAAAATAAACCTAGACAGAACATCGCCCGCAGAGGCGTGCCTGTGATGTCACTTCCGCCATTGCATTTAAATTACCTCAAATCAGTGTAAGGTTGCACCAGAAGGCCCGCCACCCCTCTGGTAAATTTAAAGTTGTCACCGCTGCCGAGACCACTATAAAAGGTCAGTGGCTGCCAATGTATATAGAAATGCGGCTGGAGAACCTGAGAACCGGGAGTGTTTCTGGATGTAGACTGCACCATTGCTAAGGGAGGGCGGTATCCCTGGCTCTGGATGTAAGATTTGGCGAGTTTTCCATCTGTCTCCCCCTTGTGGTTTTTGTAGTGATCTGCCTGTCAGATGGCTTAGATGCTTCAGTGGAACGTCAGTGGAGAATGTTAGTGGAGCACTGTGTGCGTGTTCTGGGAATGACAGTCAGAGAGTGAGCTGACTGGGGTGTGGATGTCCAGTGGTCTGTTTAAGGATCTGTCTAAAGTGTGTGCCTAAGTGACTTACCCGTGGAACTGGAAATAAAGTACTTGCATACAACAGGAGTCCGGCGTGTTACTTTCATGAGGAACCAGGCTGCCCCAGGTTCACCTCCTGCTGTGACTGAAGAGGAATGCGTGAAGAAGTTCATAATGAAGCTAGCAAAAGAGTGAAGGCTGCCGGGACACATAGCTGAAGCCCCAAGCATTGTAAGGGCGACGCCCACCTTACCCTGTATTCTATCGGGTTCAGGGTGATGGTGGGTGGTGTTGCGTAGTAATATGCCAGTGTCCGCATGCGTGAGCGGGAACGAGGCTCACGCATGCGCTGTAGAAAATAAATAAGGCCCGCCGGCAGTTCGTGCCGGGGACCTGACTGGCAACACGTCTCCGGCGTGTCTCCTTGTATGAATGCAGAGCACATGAGTGTATGACAGCGTGGGGCCCACCAACGCCCCCACGCCTCCCAACACTGGCGACAAGGACGGCGCGAGAGCAGTCCTCCGCTCCGACAGCGTTCGAGGAGGCGAACGTTGCTCCGTGTCGACACAGACCTACGTGTGTGGCCGGCGACCATTTTAGGTCTCACGTGAAGTGCAGTGGTAGCGGCCTGAGGGTGCTCGTGCGCCACCTGCATAGCCTGACATCAATTTTTGGACCCCACAGCCCTTGCAGCCGCAGGGCTGTGGCACAAAAAAAAAAGAAGAGAAAGGGTGCAGGGAGAAAGCACCACGTCACAAGTGGACCCGGCTGACCAGATCACCCTCTGCAGAAGGTGTCCAGCAGTCTCCTGTGAGTACCATACGCCAGGATGGAGGAGGATGAACTAGAAGGCGCCATTGCCCCTATCCCACGCAGGATGAACAGTACACTAGCTCCCATGCCCGAATTTGATACCACGGGCCCTCCATCTAAGTTGGGACCAAAATGGCTCCTGTGGGTGAAAAGGCTAGAAATGTTCTTCATGGCCTCAGGAGTCACGGTGGTGCAGAGAAGATCGCCATCATGGTGTACTCGGCAGGGGTGGAGGTCCACAGGATCTATGACTCTCTGAACATCCCAGTTGCCACATATGACGCAGTGAAACAAGCGCTCAGTGACTACTTTCTTCCCATGGCAAATGTAGACTTTGACAGGTTTGTCATGTGCGCGGAGAAGCAACGTGAAGATGAGTCACTGGACAAGTTTTGTGCGCAACTCCGACATCTAGCAAGCTCCTGTAGATGGAGAAACCAAGAGGAGATGGTTCGAAACCAGTTGTTGCAAGGGTGTAGCTCCGGGAAACTGCAGAGACAAGTCCTGAGAGAACCTGGACTGACCCTGCAACAAATATTGGACACGGGAAGAGCGTACGAACTGGCTGATGCCAGAGGGGCGAAAATGGACGTGGCCACGCATGTGAAAAAGGAGGAAGAAGCTTTCGCAGTCGGACGCTCCGTGACAGGGAAGGCAAGATGGGTGCCAAGAAGTGGAGACAACCCCGCAGTGCGCAGCGATGCCCCAGCATGCCAGTACTGCGGGTATGACCTGCCTCACGTGGGCGAGTGTCCCGCCAAATCAAGAGTATGTGGCCGGTGTGGCACACCGGGACATTATGCCAGGGTGTGCAGAGCAACGACACCAATTACGGCATCGAGAGGACCTGAGAGGGTTGGCAGAGGCAACACTCAGAGAATAAGGGGAGTGTCATCTGTCGAACAAGGCATGCAAGATTTAAACATCACGGAAGAAGAGGAAGACAAAATCTTCTTTATTTCCAGCATCGCCAAGGGCACAGGGAAAAGACGACAGCCCACGTGCACAGTAAACATTGGGGAAACACCCACGCCAGTCCTAATAGACACTGGAGCATCCGTCTGCGTGCTAGCGACTGAACACTACAATGCACTGCCTGGTCCACCAGGATTGGCAAAGTCCACGGCACGCATATACGCTTTTGGGGGACCCACACCTCTCCCCATCCAAGGTGTGTTTGTAACCCCAGTGACTCATGGACAGAACAAAATTAAAGCAAGATTCTTTGTCACAAGCGTGAGTCTGCATTCCCTTCTAAGTTGCGCTGCGGCGGAAGCGCTAAGCCTCGTGCACTTCTCCTTTGCGGTCTACTACGCTGACCTGGAGAGTCTACTACAATGGTTCGAGACCATCTTTAGAGGCATAGGAAAACTGAAAGCGGATCCGATACGTCTTCACATAGACGGGTCGGTGAGACCGACAGCGCTCAAACACCGCCGCATCCCGTTCCATCTGAGAACACAGGTGGAGAAAGAGTTGCAGTCCTTGATTGACTGAGACATCATTGAAAGGGTGGAAGGCCCCACCCCGTGGGTCTCCCCAATTGTAGTGGCCCCAAAGCCTAAACAACCAGGTGCTGTACGTATCTGCGTGGACATGAGGCTACCCAATGTGGCAATCAAGAGAGAACGCCACATCACGCCCACCTTGGATGATATTGTTGGGGAACTCCAGGGAGGGAAAGTGTTCTCGAAACTGGACCTAAGATCTGGATATCACATGATCCCGAGTCAAGATACATTACGGCCTTTACCACCCATGAGGGGTTATATCAATACAAAAGGCTCAGTTTTGGGGTCTCATCCTTGGCAGAGGTCTTCCAAAATGCCATCAGAGGGGCCCTGTCAGGACTCAAAGGGGTGATCAACATGTCGGACGACATCCTGGTCTTTGCCAGATCGGAGGCGGAACATTTAAAGCGCCTAGAGAACACCCTTGAAAGGCTGCGCGATCTCGGTCTAACACTACACAAAGAAAAGTGTGAGTTCCTGAAGGACAGATTGGAATTTTTTGTTTTTGTTTTCCATGCTGGGGGTATCTCCCCCGATCCAGAGAAAGTGAAAGACATCCGAGAAGCCGCCCCACCGACGTCTCCAGCGGTAATTAGAAGTTTCCTGGGGATGGTAAATTATTGTGGTCGCTTCATCCGGGACCTAGCTTCGGTATCGGAACCCTTAAGAGCGCTCACCAGGAACGATGTTGCGTGGAACTGGAGCGGAAAAGAACAGAGGGCGTTCAACGACATCAAGAACGCCCTATCAGGACAGGAGACCATGGCATATTTTAGCCCTGACCGTGAGTCTGAAATTGTGGTCGATGCCAGCCCAGTGGGCCTGGAGCGGTCCTCATGCAGGCGGACAATCAAGGGACCATGAGACCCATTGCCTATGCAAGTAAAGCCCTCACCGAGACAGAGAGGCGATACTCCCAGATTGAGCGAGACGCCTTGGCCATGCTATGGGGGTTCAAGCACTTCCGGATTTACATTCTGGGGAAACCAGTCGTCGTAGTGACGGACCACAAACCACTCATCCCGATTCTATCAGGGACCTCGTCCAAACCACCACCTCGCATAGAGAGATGGATGCTTTCACTAATGGAGTATGGTGTCAAACTACTGTATCGGCCAGGAACACTTAACCCTGCGGACTATCTGTCCCACCACCCGGGTGCTGGGAGGTCCAGAGACTCTTCAGAGGTAGCAGACTGCGTGGAGGGGGTACACCTGGCAGTCGAATCAGCGGTGCCCGTCGCCCTGGCCCGCCAGGAAATAGCGGAGGAATCCAACATGGATGAGACATTCATCAAGATCCGACAGGCGATAGCTAGTGGTGAGTGGCATGAGGTCCTTCAAGACAACTCCCGGAGGAACATGGGGGCCCAAAAAGACCTGCAAGCTCTCTGGAAAGCGCGTCATGAGTTGACTGTAGCTGAAGACGGCCTCCTACTGAGGGGTCACCAGATCGTGATTCCAAGAACATTGGTTGACAAGGTCTTACATCTCGCCCACAATGGCCACCAAGGGATGGCCAAGATGAAAGCACGTCTGAGATTGAAAGTCTGGTTCCCGGAGTTGGAAAGCAGAGTGGAGGAGTTTGTAAGAAAATGTGTTCCCTGCCAAGCTGCAAGTCCGGTGGAGAGAGGGCCGCCAATCCAGACCACGGTAAGAAGTGATCAGCCATGGGGCACGGTACATGCCGACTTCGGGTCCACAGGCCGTGGAATATACTTTCTGGTGGTGACAGACCAGTGGTCACGCTATCCAGAAGTGGAGCTAGTGGAGTCCAATGCCAGTGACCACACCATCATGGCCTTGGAGAAGATGTTCGCCACTCATGGGTTTCCCCTGGAGATATGCTCAGACAATGGTGCCCCGTTCCAAGGGCAACAATTTGCGCGCTATTGTGAGGAAAGAGGGATAAAGCATCGTAAAGTCACCCCCCTCTGGCCAAGAGCAAATGGCGTTTTATGCGAACGCTCAACAAAGTGTTCTGCATCTCAATGAATGGGGGTGAAGATCTCCGACGCAACCTATTTGACTTTCTGCGAGAGTACCGCTGGCCCCGGCGGAGGCGCTCTTCAAACGGGTGCCAAGGGGGTTGCTACCGGAGATTGAAGGTCGACATCCAGGAGAAATCGATGCGAACAGGTACGAGGAGAGAGAGCCACTCAGAATGAGAGAGAGACCGCCCGGAGGGGACTCCCAAAGAAGGAGATTGCCGTAGGAGACACCGTGCTGGTGCGAAACAGGAGACCGGAAGGAAAGCTGTCGCTACCATACGAAACGCAGACACTAGGAGTGACACGTCAAAGAATCTATGGTCACCGCCGCCAATGCACGAGGAACAGTCACGAGGAACGTCTCCTTCTTCAAGCGCATCGGAGCTGCGAGCTCGGAAAAGACCGTCTCCCAAGGCCCAGAGCAGGACGCAGGATCACCACTGAGACACGATGAACCGCCAGAGACTCAAGGGACACACGAGGTGCCTCAGGCTGAAGCACGCAGGTACCCGAGCCGGGCGGGGCGCAAGCCGCCGCAGAGGTTCCAAGACTTTATTATGGACCCTGCCTCGTAATCAGTGCCGCATTTACAGTTAAAGTTGTAATAGAGCACTGTTAGTTCTAATGTTTGTTCATGTTCACTGTTTGGGGAAAAAGGAGGGATGTTGCGTAGTAATACGCCAGTGTGCGCATGCGTGAGAGGGAACGAGGCTCACGCATGCGCTGTAGAAAATAAATACGGCCCGCCGGCAGTTCGCGCCGGGGACCTGACTGGCAACACGTCTCCGGCGTGTCTCCTTGTATGAATGCGGAGCGCATGAGTGTATGACAGCGTGGGGCCCACCAACGCCCCCACCCCTCCCAACAGGTGGCCGTGGGCGGGGGGAGGGGAAGGGAGGGGTGGAAGACAGGTTTGTTTTTAATACATTCGACATCAGTACAATTGAAGATATTGTCTTCGGCATGGTACGTTTCTCTTTTATTATTTTCTTGATTGTTCACGATCTGGAATCGGACGACATTTTAAAAAAATGAAAGTCTACTTTAAAAAAAAAAAAGCTAATAAATGACCTTTATGCGCTCTATTTGGAAATGAAAGCATGTTCTTCTTTCTAAGCTGAAAGGTGACTCTTCTGAACATTGTATAATGTTGTAAGGCCCGCTGCTTCTTTGTTAAAGTGCTGCCAAGACACCTATAGAAACGTAAACGCTCCTTGATTTTTATTTTTATTCTTAAAATACTGTTCTCACTTTCGCTCCAGCAGCGACGTTCTCTCAATTGTTAAGGCTTTGCGCCACCTGCTGGTAACTAGATGGTAATAATAGCAATCGTTCAGGCGTTCTTTCTGTGATATTGCTTTATTTAATTCATCAATAATTTGCTTAGAAGAAAACAGGAGAGAACCTGGATGTTTTCATTTAAACAATCATATAAAACAAGATACAGGGAAGTGAAGTGACGGATGTAGCAGCCATTCTATCCTCACCTCCAAAACCTGAGGCTGCCTGAATCCATACCACTCACGTGTCTGTCCCCAGGGCAAGTGAAAACGGAAAATTACCGTTTTGGCAAGTGAGAGCCCCTTGGCTCATAGATGGGATGTTAGAGGCTTGGCGGGTGAGTGAACGTTTTCCTTGCAGCGTGACACCCACCAAAACTGTGTGAGTTTTCGAGGTATGCTTAATGAGAAAATATGGTTGATGGTTACAGACAATTTAATGTTAGGTGATTGTTTTGAAAAATGAACTGCACACTAGTGCCAGCGTGCATTATGCCATTAGTTCTTCAAGCATACAAGCCTTTTATTACAGACCTATTCGTCAAATATAAAGTACTGTGGTTTTTCTTATGTTCCCAAAACGCTCTTTGAAGTCATGCAGCGCAGCCCAGAAGTCTCATTGGTGCTATTTGATACAGTCCCTTTCTCATAAATGTATTTCGATAAAGCACAATAGAAGTGCACACTAGAAGTGCATTAGAATTTCCGTCTTGGATCAGAAAATTATGTACATGATTATTCTCAGTTTTGATAATGTGCTGTAAGACAAGTGTAACTTTTTTTCTGATGACCAAATATACTAGAACTGATGATTAGAGATGAACATTGTAACACTAGAAATAGCCATTATAAAATATTGTTACACTTAAAAATGTACTTTTTTGAAAAACATTTTTTTGTCATTAGCTTCTTTTGCAAAGAAACGGAACATATCCCCAGCTCTTCCCACATGGATGTCTCTATTAAATTCTCATCTGACAATGAGACTTTTGCTCACGTAGAAGGAAACAGAGACAAAGAATGAGGTGGAGACAGAGGGAGAGACAGAGGGAGAGGGAGCGAGAGAGAAAGAGAGAGCGAGCTAGATCAGCGCATGATATGCCATGTACAGCTAGCGTGTAAGAACTGACAAGAAAGCAAGATCTAAAAGTAACCACTGCACAAAAGCTCGCAAATTATGTGAGAAAAGTGCCCTTCTTCCTTTCTGGGTGCCTACATCCTATCCTGGCGGTGCTTTAGCATTCATAGCTGCCAACCCACCCATCTGACCTCCTTGCCCTTACCCTTTTTTTTCTTTATTTGTGTCTATGGTTTACATCAAACTTTACACAATTAAGAATTATAATTTAACAAGTACATAAGATTAAAACAAACATCGAACAATTTCATATACAATATACATTTAGCATTAAATCCATTCTATCAATAAAAGATAAAAATATGCCTAAAATATGTCCAAATAGTTATCACAATATCCATAAAGTGCGGTATTACAAATTGCACTTTTAGTTCATGCCAATTTCTTTCAAAATGTCTTTAAGAAATGAAACTACAGCCACAATTATCGAACTCCAACTTCCTTGTATTATGTTAGACAATACATTGCTTCGGATAACTGTGGCTGTGGAATGAACAAACTTCCCTAAATAAAAAAAAACCCTCCCATGCAGGACAGCTGGACATTTCATTATGCGATGGTAGAGTGTTTCTATATCCGGGGTTTCACACAGTTGACATGTGCACTCGCTCATTTGAATGCCTTGATATCGAAGGTACCAGGAGCGTATTTCCTCTGAGGGGGATTGCATCAGATAAGATCTAATGGTTCTCCGATTCGTGTATTGGGATAACGACTCTTTATAAACAGTCTAAAGAGATCCATCATCATCATCCCAATCCCTCGTTCTGGATTTAATCCTGCACTGTACTGCGCCACTACTTGCCCTTATGCAGTCTTACCTTCTTAGCCAATATCACTTTGCATGCTGGGACGTGTAGGTCCATGGCTACAAGGGAGCACAATCAGAACAACACATCCCAGCTTGCTCAGTACTTTCAGCTATAAAACAGGAGTCACCTGCCCGTTTAATATTAAGATGAATACTGAATAGCTGCTCAAGTATTTGGCTGTGTCCAGAACCAAGCAGTATTTGTTTTCATAATTAAACTTCCAAACATGATAAACATAATTGTAAATGCAATAAACTCGTTCTGGTAAGATTTTGTTCCCTTGTTTGCTCTATTATTTTATTAAATTTTAAGGCAGGTTGTTTTATATTTTAGTAATTTTAATTTTTTTTAAAGCGTGCTAGCAGCCTAGGGGCATCGATGCGCTGAACCCAACACAGTCATAGAACGCAATTCGGATTTCAGAATGAAAGTGATTTTTGTTCTTATCAGTAATTGGCAAATGACATCTTAAACTGTTCTTCCTCGGCTAGTCGATCTTGAATAGTATTTGGCTGAAGCCGAATACTTGCATTTTGTCGGGGATTCGGATAAATATGTATAAAAGTCCAACTTTTGTACACCACTAAAGGATCTTCCCTCCTTCCTTAGTACTAAGTCTACAAGATACGTTAGGAAAAGGGCCGGAACAAGACAGATCGGAGCTCCAGCAAAGTTTATTTTGCTGAAGCGCTAGCGGAGCGGAGCGGAGCGCTGCTGTCTCCTGAGGTCCATGGGCGTGCCCAGGAAGTTCCAAATCTGTTCCCAAGCCAAGCTCTCACACCTGCACTTCAGAAGACTCGGCACATGAGACTGAATGCAGAAAAAAACAAAAGCCTCAAATCCTCTATCGAAGCTGTCCAAATTGGTATTAATGCCATGCAATTTACAATCGGTAGAGTATTGGACCAAGGAACAGAGCAGAGTCCAACTTCCGGTTTCTTCCTGAATCACTATTAAAAACATGCTCTAAATTTAGAATTGTGGACATTTTTATGTTCCCAAAACAGTGTTTGCTTTTGTGCAAATCCCCCGGCTTGCGTACCATGAAGAAATACTGTGTTGCGTGACCTGGCCTGGGGCCATGCCCCTTAGCCCCCCCCTCATCTCCCCAGCCCAGCCCCCTCACATCCCTCCCCACAAGGAGGAGAATAAATGATTTCCATTTCCAGTATTGGTACTAGACACAGAACCATGGAAGAAAGCCTAAAAAATGAAAAGCAAATGAAACAGGTTCACAACACACCACAGGTCAATGGAAAAGGCTTGCCATAGACTTTATTCCATAGAAGGTAAATCCATCAATTTAGAATGCCTAAGAATATATAAAAATGTCCTTCAGCAAGTCAAGAAAATGCTTCTTTTCAGAAAATATTGGCAATACCTCTGATCAACAAAAGGAACTTTTCGAAGTGCCTCATTACAAGTTTGACGGCAATTCCTCAGGAAATACCACCAAGCTATTTACCATTATTGCCACTCAGTTCTCAAAATGTATTGCCGGATTATGAGTTGGGTTACATTAAGGTTGTCACTGTTTTTAAGAGTCTATAGCACTCCAGTGGGATTTTGGAGGATTTACCGTGAGCGGTAACTCTGATGCGATAAACCCTCCAATTTTGGGGAAGTGAAGTATTGACCTCCATCATAAGGTGGAGGACGGTAAATCCTCCACTCCATTTCCAAAGTCGGGATTCAGGATTGCAGTAAAACGAGAAGGAGTTCCATTATCACCAAAAATGGTGGATATTGAATTACTGCCAAAATGTAATGCATGGCCGAACTCATAAGTAGGCCCAAAACTATGAAGGAGATAAGAAAGCCGGGAAGATTGTTTGAAGCAGTGACCCCTATACAAGTTCTCTGCAGAAATGTGGCTCCCTACTTTCATACAAAATATCCCAAATCAGCCTGTGGGAAAAAAAGCCCATAACCCACAAGCATAAACCCTCTAAAGTCTGACACCAAGCACCTTATCAGTGTGATCAGCAATGTGTAATGTAAATCAATGAATTATCTGGTGACATTTCACAGGACAGGTAGTTTATAGTGTGCGCTCGGGGGCACCAAATGTAATCCTTCTGTGTCCAAAATCTATGCAGATCTTTCTCCTGTCTATTCCATCTCAATTTACACACGCAATAAGTGTGTCATTGCAAGGGGGCGCAAGTCATGCAATGCTCAAGCAGTCACTTCCCTCCCGAAGAAAGTCAAATAAGGACCCAGGCGATGTATCCAATTCTAGGCCTATTGCAAACATTCCTTCCACAGCTTGATATGTTATGATATATGATACGATAGGTTATTTATAACGCGCTTAATACCCAGAGGTTTCTAAGCGCAGAGCCAGGGATCAAACCTGTGGGTGCCCTGTGTCGTCTTGCTTCCAAGGCGAGCACGTTGCCCCCTGAGCTACCCTCCCTAGACCAGTTGGAAAGGTTTCTCAGGCACAGCTTCGAAGCGCCATGAAAGAACGTATTGTGCACCCACTCCTTTCATCCAGGAGGGGGAGAGAAATTGTGCTATTATCAATATTATTATTATTAATAATAATAATAATAATAATAATAATAATAATAATAATAAATAATATTAGTATTATTACACTGAAGACAAATCCTGAGGCAGTAAAAAGCAAACTTTGGAATCGTGACTGGTCCGAAACCGATGAACAAAGACTCAAACACAGACTATTTGAGAACATATGTAGAGAAGTCAAACCCATGAACAAACTGCTCAAATATCTTGAGGAAATCCCCAGCAAAAGAAATACTGGAAAGCCGAAGAATCAAGCTGTTCAAGGATGACAAGTGCCGATTCTGTCAGGACACAGCTGAAACTCTAAAACATCTAACCTTATTTTGCCCCGCCTTGAGGACATCAAGATCACAGTACTTATGAACCTTTGTTTCAGAAAGACCGCTCCTAAATGGAGAAGAATGGTGGCAAATGATCTGCTGGGGGCAAAATCCAAAATTAATCTTCGCTCTGACCACATTCTGGGAACAAATTTCCAAACTTCTATTGCAGACCACAGTGTCTGCCCATACCACAAAAGCAAAGGATGAGTGAAAAGGAAAAAAGCAAGAACGTATTCAAAGATTCAAGTATTCAACTATTATTATTATTCCTGGTCCGGCTGGACCTGTTCACAGTGTTTGACATCGGAGGACATGCCATTCTCTTGTCCAGACTAAAAAGGGTGGAGATTTGGCACACTGTTTCATGCTGGTGTCATATGTGTCTGACGCATTCATCCTCATCACTTCCACTTGTCTGTGGTGTCCCTCAGGGGTCTGCCTTGCCCCCATTCTTTTATAGCATTCATATTCTACCTCTGATTCATTCTATTTGTTTATATGGCCCAGCTTTAATAACTATGCAGATGATACACAAATCCTTTCAAGACTGCAGGGATCTAGCGACACGCCACCAGGAGTACTAAAAATGTGCCTGCTCCACATTGCTCAAGGATGGCCTGCAACCTAACCATGGCACAACAGAGTTAATTCTGTATGGTAATTGGCCTCAAAACATGCCCTCTGACTATTGGCCAGAAAAGTCAGAAATTCTGATATTGAACAACAATCGTTCTTTGAGTATCTCAGTTTCACTTGAGGATATTCAGGTGTTTGTCCAAAGAAGGACACCAGTGCATAATGCCCACTCTGGCACTGGTTCTTTCGAAATCGATCTAAGCTAACATGGTGTAGTAAGGACTCACAAAATACACAATAGGTAAAAGGCAAGGAGTCCATTCCACTGTGGCCAACATTATCCTCAGAATGCCATGTTATACCTCGAGAAAAGGAGCCTTACACTATCTTCCTGGGCTCTCGCCGGGTTGTTACCCGGCCAGGAATCCCTCGGCTGGGATTACACAGCCATTGTTCATGGCGGGGGGATGTGGCAGCCCCTCAACAAATAAGGAGGCTTGAAGAGGGGCCATCCCCGCTCCGAGCCTCCACACGGCTGAGAAGCAGCCATCGCCCCCCGCCAGGGACTCAGGTATGTTTTTTTTTGTCTTTTACTACCCCCTCTCCGCCGTCCCCACCCTCCCAACCCCACTTACCTTCTGATTTCTCCTTTTTCAGGAGCAAACGCGCTGGGAACACTTCTGATCCCAGCGCGTCCGCTCCCGAATGCCACCATGGAAAGGGTAAATGGACTTCCTTTGTTTTTTCTGTCCCGAAATGCTGATTTTAGTACCCCTGTCTTGCGGGCCGGGGTACTAATAGCAATATGCCCCTCGCGGCGGGGGCATTACCAAGTCCGGTAATGCCCCCACCACGAGGGGCATTACCGGACTTGGTAATGCCCCTGCCGCGAGGGGCATATTGCTTAAGGCACTCCATACAATTCAAAAATTAATTGTTCCCAAAAGCACCCTTACAGTTCAGATTGGCTCTGACACGGCATACCCAAAGGAACTCATTACGGTACCCCAAAGGTTAAGTATTCATGTGCCAGTGGACAGTGCCCCCGCTGTATAGTCTGCCTGCTGTCTTGTGCTCTGGTAGGCTTTACATTGCTGCTGTATTATGTTGGAACAGGAGCTGCTGACCTTCTTTCACTCAGGTGTGACACATCTGTAATGGATATGAGGTACAGGGATGGGCTGATGTGTTAGGTGCTCATTCCCAGAGAAGTATTAGCACCCTTTTTAGGGCTTTCATTGGGGCCCAGCCAATCAGGCTTGTGGAATTCTCGGCACTATAAACTATAAAACAACAATAACTTTAACAACCATATCCCCCTTCCATTAATTGTTTACCATGTTAATGTTAAAGGATATTTATACTGTGCACTATCACCACCATAGTGCTCTCCTGGTGCTCTGGAAGATCTGAAGGAAAGGGGGGTAGGTTATGGCGCGTTAGTAGGACAAAGTTTGGAGAAGGCGCAAGTGAGCTGTGATGTGCTGTTGGCAGCTTCAGTTCAGTTGATGTTCGCTGAGCTTTTTGGTGTGGTATCAGGTCGGGGTCCATCGTGTGCTGTTGTGTAAGGCTCTGTGTGGTGAGTTTGTTGTTGCAGTGTAGTGAAGTGTGCGCGAGTTGCTGTGGTATAAGAGGTGTGGTTGTGTTTAGCTAGGGTTTGAGAGGTATATGAAGAGGGATGAGGTTTTAGTAGGATTGGTTATTAGCATTGTTGTCTGGAGAAACGCACACTCATTTTGTGTGTCTTTCGAGATTTAGATACATTTATTCCTTGGAGTGAACTAGTTTCAGCATGACAGGTCTGTCTCTCATCTCTCTGTCCATATGTTGCGCTAGTTAGTCTCCACAACTCTATCTTTGTTGTTACTCGGGCCAGCCTCTTCATCCCAGTCTGTGCCTGATGCAACCTGGTGCCCGTGGATATATCTAGTTGTGACCTACGCCCATACTCATAAGTCTGTCTGTGTGCGACACGGTACACTTCAGTCCTTACCAGCAGGTCTGGATTGATGCAAGTGAATCACCATACCTATGTCTCAGATGAGTTTTGTTGTGTGTGTTGGGTTAGTCATTTGGGAAGTTCGTACATCTCCAGGAATACTGCTGGATTTCGTGTATGTCAGTCTAGTGCATTTCGTCTTCTACTTACTAGCTTGAATGTGGGTTTTTTGGTGTGGCGCTAGTGGTCTCTTTTTGGCTGGCGGGTTAGCTTATATGGAGGGGTTGGTTTGAGTATGGTTGTCTTGTGAGCGTGGGCAGTAGTTGGATAGTGTGGATGCACAATTGCGTTGGGTGGCATGTTCTTCCTGTGATGGATATGCCCTGTCAGTCCATCTTCCACGAGAGGGGTCAAAGGCAGATCCTAAGGTTGAACTGAAAGGTCAGGCTCCTACTCCCTTCCTGACACCACCCACTGAGGAGAAGGATCAGGAGATGGCCCATGTGACTGCACCTATCTTCCTTACCTTACGCCAGGGTACCTCTGTCTCTACTTACCCGCACATCTATATCATAAAACCTATGCCCAACCAACTCTATATACATTACTGACAGAATTAACACATACCTAACCCCCACCTCAACCACTAAGCATACACAATTAAACTTATGTATATTTCATATTTACACACATTATCCCCAACATTAAACACGTATTTACATTGATGATATTGGTGGTTTGGGTGTGACTGCTGCAGTACCTCTCTGACGTTGTTTCAACTGACATGGGAAGAGCCCGCCCAAGTCTGGTAAATGGGCTCCCCTGCTGCATGTACTATTCCTTACTGGTGGTGCCTCGTCCACCACATTAGGCTCCACTAACTCACTGCACATGGCCCACACCACTGTTCTGTTTAATGGTGGCCCATTAGCCATGTGGGGTTGCCAGATCACTGTTGCATGGCGCGCTCTTCATAGGCATTCATAGGTGACCCTGATCCACTGTGGGGGCCTGCCAGAGTCACCGCTGCATAGCCCACGGCTAAAATATCTTCCTCATTGCCCCCATGCATCACATGGGGCCACCAACGTCACTAGCGTGCCCCAGGGTGCACTTGTTCTCTTTTTGGTAGCCTCATGCCTTGGGGGCCACCGCAATCACTGCTGTGCCCTGTGGCATATTATTTCTTCTGGCAGCATCCCGTTGCTATGGGGATGCTGCCATCACCACTGTGCTCTGGCATGCGCATCAGTTTAGAACATATCTTTTACCCAAAACACAGTCATAATTGTTCTATGTAGTGCCTCGTCTTTGCCAGAGTTTTTATTGGACCCCTGATGCTTTTCACATCCATATGTTTAACCCTACAAGGCTCCTCCATCTCACTGCCCACTTTTGGACCAGCAGCACCATCCCATGGGGGGTTGGAAGGTCTCTGTTGCCCTAAGCTAAAACCCTTGGCATGGTCCTCCTAGGTCCCAACAGACTGCAATCTAAGTTGCACTAGAGGATGATTGTCTATCATGTGCTCGCTCTCTGCTCCCAACTGTTCTGAAAAATTTGAGGGGGGAAAAAGTGAAGCATAGTGGGAGTCAATGTTGATAGTTAACTTGTGCTAGGAATCAAAATGGGCACCATGTTGGAGTTATTTGAGGTGGCGACAGGTCCCAACATAGCTATCACTCCTGAATCAGTATATCACAAGGAACTGGATGTGTTACTTGCAAGTTACACATAGATTGCTGCAGTAGGTACATCAGACAATTGGGCTGTCGATCCCCCTCCTTTTGAGCCCAAGATCCTGAATACCTATTATGCCTCCATGTGGCCCATTAGATGCATCTTTCACCCTAATTCAGAAGATAATTAGTTTCACAAAGATGCTAATCATCAGAGGAGTGCGCCATCTAAAAGTTGAGCAGAGCAGTTAAGCCTTTGAATTCATCATAGGGGGTGTATTTCTAAGGGCAGTGCAGACGTCTGTCCTCTGACACAGTATGTCTCTTGCTGCTGCCTGTTAATGACTGTTTAAACATAAATACTAAGCCTGGGTGATACATTTGGCATAGCACCCCTTACCCATTGGCACCCATGGGCTGAGCGTCACAGCAGTGCGTTTCCTTTTGCATGCAACCTTTTCCATTAAGCCCTCCTAAGCCAAGGGCTGGCTCGGCTACTGGTCGGGGATGGGTGGGGTGGAGCCCAAGCAGTCTCTATAGACGTTCCTTGATCTGGGGTGCTGCCAAGTTTCCCTCAGTCCCTGGTGCACCTGGTATGATTTTAGTCAAAGCCTGTTAGTGCAATAGGGATGCTAGGATGTGAAGTAGGGAAACCATGAAAGAAAATCTGCCATGGATCCATCAGTACCTGTGGTACCTGCTCTGATTTTTGTCAAAGGTTGGGATGGTATGAAAGAAATCTGTGCAGGGTTTCAGTAACAATATATTGGGAGACCACGCTTAACATGACCCGCAGCAAATTATTTATTTTTGTTCAGCTAGCCCTGTCTATGACTCATATAGCGCCACATAGATCCCTCCCCCTGTGCCAACAATGAGCCAAGAACCAGGCCGGGGTATAGAGAGAATATATATTTATTTAAAGTATAGATTCAATTAATAATTGCCTTAAATGATTACACATGCCATCTTCTCTGTGGCACAAAACAAAACACACATTTTCCTTTTGTTTCAGATGCAGGGAACACAGACAAATAAACAGGTCAAAACTCTTGTCCCACAAACTCCTTTTTTCTCAAAATTAAATAATACCTTGGCACATCACTATAGCACGAATATTACTTGATAAAGGTTCAATTTAAAACAAAAGAACAGTTTTGGTCTTCAAATAATTGCACATGCGGTACTGGGTATGTTTCATTTCCCTGCACACTAAAAAATGCAAACAGTTTCGAAATCTCCCAGACTTCTGAGGATACATTTGATGGACAAAATCCCTTCCTCCTTTTTCACCCAAAAGCAATACAAAATATTTTGGCTCTTAGGAAAGAGTAAGTTTCAATTTTTCAATGGAGAATTACACTTGGTTTCTCTTTGCAAAGCACTTCTCCCCCCTGCACCAAAAACCCAGGCATCAGATATATGCAGTGCTCCTCTGTTTAAAGGACCGGTCTGGGATGTGGGGGCTGTTAGGAATTTGGTTTTGGGACAAGAACACCCCTTTTCTTTAGAGAAGTCTGGGGTTAACAAGAAAGCGAAATGTACCCAATTACAGTATGGTTTCATTTGGATTCATCTATTCCTAGTGGAAACCTTTGTTTTTGGCACTCAGGAAAGACGTCAGGGTTTCTCTTTGGACAGAACAGGGGTCTGATCAAACACTTCAGTCAAAGATAGTCACTAGCATCCATCCCTCATTTGGCTGTCCTCAATCAAAGCGCCCAGTAACATTAAGTTTTGCCAGTTTCTGTCTCCCATGCAAGGTTAGGTCTCCATCAATTCTGAGGCCTCTCCACCCAAGTAATGTCAGGCAGCTGTGTCAGGATTCACCCAGATGGATTATAGGCAAGTCTCCTTCAAGATGTTTAGGCAGCTCCCTCTTTCTGCATAGAACAAGGGTGTTTTATCTCATAAGTCACACCTCCAAATATTAAAATTAGGCGGTGTCAGTTCATTGGTTCTGACTTTTAATTGGAGGTGTATCCCCTCTTCCTTCCCCCAAAGACCAACCCCTCTGTGCCGATAGCCCCGTGGAGATCTAGAATTGAAACGATGTGAAGAGGTGCATGCACTGTCATTTAAAAAATAATTTTACATGTCAGTTTTTGCACTCACAAAGTCACTACATGGCACAAATTTGCAATTTATAAAAGAAACCTCATCATTCCTAGATATTTATGTTCCCCTAATCATGACGGGTCTGTGGAGATTATCGTATCTCCAGGTTATTGCATGTGCAAGCTATGTTTTTTCACCCTTAATGCAGGAATTATCATAGTTAGGAATGTGACATTTTCTACCCATATATCTAATTTCCTAAGCCACCATCTCCCCAACTTTCAGATTGAAGACATTTTTGGGGAAGCTAGAAACACATTTTCAATTAAAACTTGAGTCCCAGAAATCATATGTAGATCCATCTGACATCATCATGACGGGCGTGGGACAAGCTTTAAATGACGTGTCCCCTTTTTGTGAGTATCTTAGTTCAAATGTTACTGGGTAAAATAACATTATTAATGTATGTCTATGGCCACATAATTAACATAGATAATTTGCAGTTTAATTTATCAATTTAAGTTGCAGGGAGGCCGAGACATATGTTTCAATGTTGATTTAAGCCTGGAGTAAATTCCTTAGCATTTTTCTATTAGGGCCAATATATGCCTAAGGGATTCCTATCCTTCAGGCCACATGGCATCACCTTTGCCCTCTGAACATCATGAGGCAATACTGTCATTTGTCATTTGTCCTTCCAATCTGAGGGCCATCAAGTTTCGTATCTAAAGTTGGTATTTTTTTTAGAGCTGCACCCATCCAGGATGGCTATGTTGTTGATCTGGCCTTCATAAATTCCTGTTATGCATGACCCAAATCCTTCTGTGTGGGCCTCAAAAAGATCTGACTTCCAGATAAAGAGCCAAGCAGATCTGCAGTAGGGGACGCCACTCGAGTATTCTGCCCAGCAATCTGCAGTCATGACTTTCTTGGGCCAGTCCAGCCCATGTATGCTGCAGATGCAAGAAAATACCCTTTTCAATTGTTGCATTCGTTTTTCATGTGAAATGTTTATTTCTTTTAATATCCAGTATCTTGGTATAGTGATTCAATGCCCTTCTTACTGATATGTTAATTTTAGCAAGAGGCCATTTATCTCCAAGTCTTCATTTTAATCTGCGAAATCCACACACTTCTGGACATTGCAGTTTTAGTATTTGAAAATCCCTTCCATGTAGAATGATACTTTTGCTTGTTCTCTGCCTTATCAACTACATGCAAGGCCCTTCTGTATCAGTGTCTTTCCCTTGCTTTACAACGCCAGTATTTTTAATGTGGCAGCTGAAACTGATGGGCTGTCGTTTTGTCATTTACAAGGTGTATGTTTCCCATTTTCCGAATATTCCTTGTGTCACTTTCCGCAAGACACACACTCGGCATACACTAGGCCCCTTGGCAGTATGAAGGTTTTGGGTCTGGCATGTCATTTTTCCAGTGTGCCTTTTCCATAAAACCAATGTATTTCGCATTAGAGGCCTAACCTGGCCTTTCAGTTCATGTCATTCTGAGGCTGTCTTTAAACCCCACATTGCAGTCTTCCTGATAAAGCATGACAGCAAGCACGTGCCTCCCAGTACACATTATGTGCTCAGGAGGATTGCAGGCTTGAATCACTATCACAGTTATGTCATATTTAAAAATGTGTGTTTGTGTTTATGTTTCCAAAAATGCTCTTTAATGTTATGCACAGCACCAGAACGGAGGATAGCACAGGGGCTACGCGCTGGTCTTAGAAGCAAGAGCACTCAGAGCAACAGAGGTTCGATCTGCACTTAGAAACTGAACTCAAGTATGGTGTTTGGTGCGTTCTAAAAAATCTATTAAATAAATAAACAAGTAGGCGACATTGGTGTTATTTGTCATTTGTCTTCCCACCCTTTCTCATGGGTGCTCCCCCAGTTGGTTTTGGGGCCTACTGACGATGTTAGGGATAACTTATGTTATGTTATGTTATTTTGCATTTATATAGCGCCTTATGTACCATTGGTATGGTCTCAAGGCGCTGGTAGGTTGAACGACCTCGGGAACCGAAGTTCAGGTCAGTAGAGAGAATAGAGAGAGTCAAAAGGTGCATGTGAGCACCGGATATATGTGCAGCTGTTGTGGCATTCGTGTGATAGCTGCTTCTTTGCTGTAGGTGTGGAGGTTGAGAGATCAAGAGTATGTGTTCGTTCTGGCATGTTGTTATCCAGACCGATTTTGGCTGCGTTAGGCCTGGGGAGAAACGCCTAGACTGGAGGGTGTGTAACCAGCAGTGTTTAGTTAGAGTCATGGGGAGTATGCGGCAAATGATAGTATGAGAACAGCCATAGTATCACTGTGTTCTATTTGAGTGGTGGTGTAAAGAAGAGAGTAAGCGTGGAGATGAGAATATGGTGGTTTACTTTTGGTGCTTCACGCCAATAGTTCTATGTACTCCATTTGTTTCAAGTACTCCGACTGTTTCAAGTACACCGATCGTTTTGAGTACTTCAAACCGTTCCTTTCAGTGCTCTTTCAAACGTTCCATGTTCTCCAAACCATTCCATGTGTGCTCCGATCCGTTTCATGCATTCTAATCCGTTCTGTGCACTCGCCTCCGTTCCGTGCACTCGCATCCGTTACGTGCACTTGCATCTGTTGCGTGCACTTCACTTCGTTTCAAGCACACCAACCCGTTCCAAGCACTTCAGCCATTTCATGCACTCCAACCAATTTATGCACTGCTCCTTTCAATCGTTCTGGCCATGTTATCCTTTCTCCATGCATCATTCATCCATATACGACATCTTCACAGGTTCCATACGCTTAACTGGTTCCACCAAATTGATACGTTCTATCCACTTCACCCGTTTCCCCCACTTCACTGGTTCCACCCACTTCACCGGTTCCGTAATACATCATCCGTCCATTCACCCATTTCACCCGTTCTACCATTTCGTCCCTTCCACCCACTTTACCCATTCAACCTCAGTTCACTTGTTCTATCCACATACTTCAGCCGTTCCATCCACATACTTCACGCGTTCCTTTGACATACTTCACCGGTTCGATCCACATACTTTACCCGTTCCATCCGCATACTTCACCCGTTCCAGCCGCATGCTTCACCCATTCCATCCGCATGCTTCACCCGTTCCATCCACATTCTTCACTCGTTCCATCCACATGCTTCACCCATTCCATACATATGATTCACCCATTCCATACACATGCTTCACCCGTTCCATACACATGCTTCACCCGTTCCATCCACATAGTTCATCCGTTCCACCCAGTTTATCCGTTCCACCCAGTTTATCCGTTCCACCCAGTTCATCCGTTCCACCCAGCTCATCCGTTCCACCTAGTTCATCCGTTCCACTCATATACCTCGTCGGTTCCAACGTGAACACCATGAGGTCTGTCTTTGGACAGCAAAAGCATATTTAAAGTGGCACAGCCTTTAGTTGAAGGGGACTGGTGCCACCCTAGAGAATATGTGCATACTTTTGTCCCCTCCTCACATGGGCTTAAAATCTATTGGTAACTGCAAACAAAAGGGGAGCCCCTGAAACCCTGGATAGGCACTTTAGAGATATGTTTTGCCCACGAGGATTGGGTGCCTTATCTCCATAATGAAGGTGACTTACTGTGTGATTGAAATGCTTATGCCCTGAGTCAGAAAGAGATTTATTTACAGACAGCAGATTAATTTGGATACTGAACCAGAGGAAGTTGTCTTTATACTATGCAGACTGAATGCACACAAGACCCCCCAAGACCATGCTAGGTGGCCCAACATATGTTTGCAGCACCACATGATGTTTTGTTTGTTTGGGGTGCTTGGTCATCTGCCGCTCCTTTATGCCATGACCACCACAAATTGGTCATGCCCCCTTTCCAGAGCCCCCCGCTCGATTCTGTAACCCACTTAAAGTGCTGCTTCCCACACAACCGCAAAACAAAACTCAGGCCTGGCTTCCTGCCTCTCCAGCCCCACAACATCCATATCTGGTGTCCTGCTTGCCCACCCCACAACTCCAATACCTGGTGCCCTGTGTCCTCACACCCCAAAACACAAAAGCAATGCCTGATCTCCTGCTTCCCCAAAACACAACCTCAACCTACTTTTAGCTTCCTACCATCCCTCCCATCAAACCCACCACAGCATAAACCCCATACCTGGCATCCCAATGTTTACAGATATGGAATGGTGCGTTCCTATGATTTGGACAGGATCACACATTGAGCTAAGATGCGAAGTCAGGATTTGAACCCAGTTTGACGATTGCTCAGATATGTTCTCAGCTCTGCCTGATACACATATATGGTAATGTGTGGACTTAAGGAACTTGCACATTTACAGTGATGTATGTATTTAAAAAGTTTTTAAAAAATCATCATATTAAGTAAAAGAAAAGTGAATTATTGCAGCTTTGTTTTCTCCATCCTCTGTGGAAAAGTCCCGGAATACAATGTAAAGTAAGACTAAATATTCTGTTCAGTGACCTTCAACTGTATTTACCAGAGCGAAAGACATATCACAACAGAAAAAGCTGTGTGAAATGGTGGCCTGCTTGCAGTCATTGTGAAAGTCACTAAAGAAAATGTGAAATTTCATCAAAAAAACTCTTTTGAGTTTGTAAAACCAGCAGACCTCGTGAAAATAAACTATCCCGATGTGTGTGTATAATTTTAATTGTTTTGGGAGAAACACACATTTGATAGCTAATTACTGCTAAAAATACGTCCTTCCAATTCACAGCACCTAACATTCACACTTGGGGAGTTTTACACAGTTAATTTCCGGTCGCCTGTGCACTGCTGCTGCAGCATTTAAATGGCTAGCTGATAGTAATGACGCATGTGACTTCGACACCCTCGCTCTGCGTAACTCCCCACTGACAACTGGACTCCAGTGGCAATCAGGACTGCAAGGCCTCAAGCAGCAAGGTTCTGAAATGTGGGCTGGAGAGATTATCAGGTAGACTAGCCTTCTCCAGCTAAAACAAGATTGTTTTTAACTTACTTATTTGCCGACGCCAGTCACAAGGTTTCCCACCGGGCATGACACACCTCTTAGCTTCTCTGTTATGTACTTGCTAAACCAGTTTGTACTAGATGTAAACATTTCTTTAACTATATTGAGGTAGTAATGAGAATTCTAATCTGTCACTCTTAAATATGACATTGAATATTCCGATTAGGTCCAGTAGATGGCAGAAAGACACCACATTCCACAAACTACACTGCGTTTGTACGTTCGCTTCAATACAACACATTTTAGCTGGAGAAATAAAAAGTATGTTTACACTGTCACTGTTAGGTTATATTACGGGGGGGGGGATTTAAGAAACTCAGAATGTGGTAAGAATTAATGTTTAAGTGTGAGCAAGCAAGCGCGACACAGAAGAGGTTTTCAAGAGACAGTTTACACGGGTCAGTCTCGATTCATCAATTTGCACGAGCCAGCCGTATCGCCCTGGCTCACTCCCCTCTAGCATGGGGGTATCCGGGCCACTGTGCGGCTGCTCTTTGCTTGTCTCCATTATCAGGTTGGGTCTTGGTGCCTCTACTGCTGGCAATGCCTGGTACCTGTATGCATTGTTGTAGGGCTCATCTTGACCTAAACCACCAGTGAGACCCCCTGCAGTCTACTTAATTTGTGAGCAGGCCAACCTATGGCCTCACTGCTTTCCCATCATTTCCTGTTGCTCCTGCTTAGAAACTGTCTCTCTCCTGCTTACAGCCCACAGAATCTGTGCAGCCACCTCTCCCCTCTGTCTCTTCCCCTCCCTGGCACTGCCCATGTCATCTTCACCCAATTGCGTTTGCCCTGACCCCCACAATTGACTCTATCCCGATTCCCCTCTTCCCTCCCCAAAAACCTGCAGAGGAGCAGCTGAACGCTTCGGCAGGAAGTCCCGCCCCCATAAAGCCTGTATGTTGGAAGTCTGAGACTGTGCCATGCTTGACGCCAGCAGTTGTGACCATACCCCGGAGAATATTCAAAAGAAGGTACCCTCTGAGAACAACTTACCAGATGTAGTCCCGAAGAGACGATAATCTGAGGGAGGAACTCCCCGAAGAAATATGAAAAGAGAGAAAGAAGAGCTGGTGATGTCACAAGAGACAAGCGTGACGTACTAAGAACACTGGCTGAAGAAGATGTATGACCCTTATAGAAACTGATGACGAAGTAAAGAATTGAGTAAACTTTCATGTGCAAAGGAGAAGAGTGCACATGTGTGACGCACTGCAGAAAATGCAAGCCGTTCAATAGCTGTACAGCTGCAGCAACGCAAGTAGTCTAAGTGACCTTAGAAGCTGGCTATACTTAGTGAATAGACTGCCAGCGGAGCCGCCATTATATAGAAACTGGTCATCGGTATCATGAACTTAGTAAGCTCGGACCCATGGAGAAGGAAAGCCGAGAACTGTGTTGCAGCAAGAATTAGCCGATATCGTGGATGGTGGTCAGTCATAATTTCGAAAAAATAATGTCGAATGACAAAAATGTCGGAAAAAAAATGTCGAATTCCGTTTTTTTAATTATATATTTATTTTTGGGTCCGGGAGTAAAAAAAAATGGGTAAAACAAAAAAAAATTAAAATCGGGGGGTTGGGTGAGAACCCCCCCATTTCGAAAAAAAAACATATTGAAACAGAAATGCGACTTTTTTTTCGACATTTTTTTTCGAAATAATGACTTTCGACATTATTGTTTTCGAAATTATCACTATAAACCATCGTGGATATTAATGGCGAGGCTATCTGGCCTGGTGTCAGGGCTAAAGGCACCCAAGACTGGTTATCTATTCTTGAAGGTGGCAAACGTGAGAAGCTGAATTATCCCTTGTTAAGGTGCAAAGAAAGAACACCAGCTGTGCCAAGTTGTATTCATTAAAGACATTTAAATGCTGCAAAATGGTCCAGATCATGGTCTCCTGTCACATGATCTAAGGATGGAAATAGAGGTCGGCATGTAGTTCTAGAAGAAGCGATAGTGCGTGCGCGCTCCCCCTTATATTCTCACAGACAAGAAATACACTGCAAGGCCAAGTTCAAAGACAATCTTCATGGCAGAAGGCATGTGTGATGAGAGACGTTGGGCTAATTGGGTGGGGAGGTAAAGTCGAATCCACTGCCTGGCACCTAGATCTGAGCTTATGTGCTGCTAAGTGAACCAAATGTTCCAGACATGGTACAAGCGTGTCAACCAATTGTAGAGGGCCATATAATGAACATCCTTCTAGTTTGAGAGCCAATGATATACTGTGTACTTAATAGTGGTGAAGAGGACTTGCACTAGAGGTGGGCACGAGTTGTCTACTTGACAGTAGAGATCCAATCACAACTCAACCCTGTATAGAAAGAATACTTAGATGTTCCCCTTGAGCCTATCACAACTCATCATATGTTTTTCTTATTTGCCACATAGTATGACGTCCCGTATGACACATTTTGACTATATAACTGTGATTTTATGTGAATTGTATCGAGAGCTCGAGCGAACGTCTGTTGATGTCCGTAGAAACGACATGTTTTAGACAATTGTTATTAAAACAGAAAATGTTGCCATCTTCCTCAGTTGGTTTGATTATTTGGTGTCAGAGTTATTCTGCATCCCATCCACTGTATACGTGCTACACAAGGGGCTCTAAGCTCATGTGGTAGCACTGCAGATGGTTAAAAGATCCAAACTAGGTTGTCTCCAGAGTTTCGGATGATCAGGCATCCTCTGCCATTAAGACAGAAGGTCGCAAGTTTTCCTGTGGAGAGCACCTGAATAGAAATAATCTTGCAAGAAGAACCGAGATGGTGGGCAGGTCCCCCTTTGACAAAATCCCTGCCCGGTTTCCACGGGTGCTCTGCAGACGGAAGGCAAAATGGTTGATTGGAGCAGGAGACGATACCGAAGGCCTCGAGTCAATTAACGAACGAATAGTGAGTGGACTAAGGGGAATGGCAAATGAAGGAGGGGGTGGGACTGTGATATATCTTTGAGTAACAGAAAATATTGTGTGAAGAGAAAAATAGCACCTAGAGAATCCTAGCTCAAGGGAGCTCAGACGAAGACATCTCAAACTCCAGTGGGAGTAGAGCAGAAAAATATAACGCATGAACAGTTTCATATAAGGTGACGTCTTAAACCCTGTGCAGGGTATTAAAGTAAATAAAGGTGAGGGAAAAGAAAAGAAAATATGTGATAATGCTGTTTATTAATGTGAAAAGTCGACTAGTTTGCATGCTGTTTATTCACTACAAATATCGAAGAGCGATAGAAGTGTAAAGCAATCGAGAAAAGTTGAGGAGCTATAGTAACTATCTAGTGAAGTGGCTGGTATCAATCCAAAGGTAGAGATAGCCAATTAACCATAGGAGGCATCACTGTGGTAGGAGGAAACCCATTCACAGGGACAGGGATGATTCTGTATCCACAGGAGGATAGCTCACAGGGCGTCTTTATGTGTTCAGTACTATCTGTGACACCAGACCGCCAAGAGGAACCAAGTGTCGATCTGACGATAGGAGGCAAATCTTTTTCTTTTCTATACAAAAAAGGTAGCAGGAACCCCTCTCTCGAAAGAACATGGCATTATAACCTGTTCAGTGATTATTAACCACTTTGAGAGTTTGCAGCCATCTGCTTTTTGCTCACTGTACCTTTCACAGATGGGAAATATCCATTTGCATATCAGTCTTTGTCCTGCCCACATGGGCAGTCCAGCACCGAAACGCTATGGCAATTCCTTTTTGAACATTAGTATCAACAGCAACCCCATACACGTGTTTCAGCCTTGTTGGGCCTCATCAGTGAGGTGAAGCTGTGCCTCTCTAAGTACAGTGAGCAGGGAGTACACGTCTGGTTCCCCAGGTAACTTAGGGTGACTGACCCCAAGTTTCTTCCAAAAATACAAAAAAGGTAGCAGGCGCCCCTCTCTCTAAAGAACACATCATGATAACCTGTTCAGTGATTATTAACCACTTTGAGAGTTTGCAGCCATCTGCTTTTTGCTCACTGTACCTTTCACAGATGCGAAATATCCATTTGCATATCAGTCTTTTTCCCGCCCACATGGGCAGTCCAGCACCGAAATGCTATGGCAATTCCTTTCTGAACAAGAGTACCAACAGCAACCCCATACAAGTGTTTCAGCCGTGTTGTTGTTTTCTTTTCTAGTTGACACTGGAGCTACTCATTCATGTATACGAGAGGGAAAATATCTAATACCGGGAATTGCCATGAATGCTGAAGGGTTCTCTGGAGCTACAAGTCAAGTTCCCTTTACTGATGAATTGCCAGTCTCTATAGGAGAGTGTGATATGTCTGTTCCTTTGTTATATTCACGACATACCCCAGTTAACATTTTGGGAAGAGATTTAATGACAAAACCTATATAACAATTTCATTCACTAATCAAGGGACAGTGTGCTCTACACCAGGAATACACTATTTAAATGTGGGCGAATTTATATTGGCGTTCACAAGGCAAGTGGCTCTGCGAGGCGTTCCAGTATTCCAGAGGTTGTTCTATATGGGGTGAACATTCTATTGCCATGGTTACCTGGTTTAGTGGGAAAAATTGTGAGGATACCTGACAAGTTTTTTTTAATACCAATGGAGAAGGGGGAGAGAAAATCCCTGTAGAAGTGGAGGCAGCCATAGTACGAAGGGAAATGGCAAAGCTTGAAGGAATGGATGATGAGGGTAGACCATGGAGAACAGTGATGGCTCTCGAGGAAGGGTACAGATTGACTGACATAACCGATAATTACGTGTTTAGGGAAGGCAGAACAGATGATGAAGTAGTGTTCTTTAGAAGCATCACATACTGGATACGAATAGAGAAAAGGGAAGTCCCACAGAGAATAGCGATAATGCAGCAGCATCCAGCATATATTCAGGAAGACTTGGAGAAGGTGCCAAGTGTCCTTTGGACCACAGGCCCTTATGATGTAGGTTTATTAAAGGGGATAGGGGAAGTTAAAATAAAGCTGAAGCAAGGGGCAATTTTACCTCAAGCAAGACAGTACCCAATGTCTCGAGAAGCAAATGAAGGTATATTTCAGACTATTTCAGCACTGATGAAACAAGGTATTCTGGTGCCATCAGAATTGTTGTGTAATACCACAGTGTATCCAATCGAAAAATCTAAGGGAGGGTCGTGGAGATTTATACAAGATATGAGACTGATTAACCAGTTTGTAGATGCAGAGTTTCCTTTAGTTCCTAATCCGGCAACAATACTATGTAGTATCCCAGTGGAAGCTCGATATTTCACGGTGATCGATTTGAAAAAAGCATTTTCCTCGATCCCGTTGCACAAATACTCACAAGACTTGGCTACCTTTATGTTCTGCCAAACTTGACTGAAAAATACTCGTTTGCCCTAGGGGTACTGTGAATCCCCATTGATCTGTAATAGAGTCCTACACATGGATTTAGGCAATATTGATCTTAAGAGTGCAGTGATACAATACGTAGATGACATTTTAAGCACCAAGGAAGACAAGTGCAGACAAGATTCTATTCAGTTTATGACTATTCTAGAAGACAAGGGATACAAAGTAGACACAGAGAAGTAACAATACTGCCAAGAAGAGGTGTTATACATAGGAAATTGATCTCACATGAGGGAAAGACGGTGACACCTGAAAGAGCTGAGGCGATTATGAAAACCGCAAAGCCAAATACAGTGAAACAGGTGCAACAGTTTCTGAGGCTATGCAACCATGTTAGAGCCAGCCTGGGTATTTGATTATAGTTCATACACGAGACCAATTTTGCATGCTTTAAAGAAAGAACAATTGGATAAGATAAACATAGAATGGACTGAGGAAATGGAGGAAGGGTTTGAGGAATTGAAAAAAGCAATTTGTACGGCCCCTATTTTGGGAATTCCCAATTATGCCGAGGAATTGTAATTATTTTCGCACATAAATGGGACAGTCATGACAGCAGCGCTTACACAGAGAACTACATTGGGTTTCAAGTCTTTAGCAGATTGCAGTGGACTAAATCCTGCACGTTCATAACTGAGCCAATAGCAGACGGCGATCATGTGCATGACTGTGCTAATTATGTCGAATTTTATGATGATATACCCCATGTGAAAGAAAATGCTTTGTCGGGAGGGGAAATTCCTCTTTATTGATGGTTCTTCAGACTAGTGGGGAAAGGCGTTCAGGCGCAGCAGTAGTAAGAAACAGATTAAATGGAGAATTTGAAGTTGTAGCAAGTGCAAGGCTACCATCTCACTTTTCAGCAAAAGCAGCAGACTTGGTAGCGCTTATTGTCACATTTGAGAAACACGAAGGGCAGGAAGTGACAGTGTACAGTGACTCCGCCTATGTGACGTCAACCATACATGCAGGGTTAGCACGTTGGAAAAGGAGGGACTACTTCCGTGTGTGGACGACACGCCAGTGCATCACGCATCATTATTGACAGGCTTATTGAGGCACTATTTATTTATTGATTTGGCATTTGTAGACCACGCCAAACCCTTCGGTATCTAGGCGCTGGACAGTACATAGTGAATAAAGGCATCGAGTATGGCATGCATTGTTTATAGCAGCGAATAAGGATCATAAATAAGAAGGTCAAAGGGGGGCATGCAGAGGTCATAAATTACAGCTTGTGGGTTCAGAGCCAAGTTTTTAGTTTTTTACAGAAGGATGGGTGAGAGTGGTCAGATCTGATGGAGAGGGGGAGGGTGTTCCAAAGTTTGGCAGCCACGACGGGAAAACTGCGACCCCTGTTTTTGTTCTCTTGATTTAAGGGTACCGTAAGGAGGTGAGAGGAGGCTCAGGTGAGCTTGCTGTTTTGGGAAGGTGTGAGTGTGTTGGTGAGGTATTTTGGTGCTATATTTGCCAGGCATTTGTGAGTGATAGACAGAGTTTTGTAACTGATTTGGTCCAGAATCGGAAGCCATTGAACTCTGCGTCGAAATGTAGGCGATGTGCTCTCTTTTTGGTATGTTAAGGGCTGCTCAGAGGGCATTGTTTTGGGTGACATGGAGCTTTTTGATGTTGCTGGTAGAGGATCTTGCAAGCAAGATGTTGCAGTAATCAAGTTTGGATAAAATGAGGGCTCTGGCTAGTGTAAGGCAACTGTCTGGAGTGAGGAGAGGTCTGCAAGCAGTGTAGGCTTTCGAGGAGACTGTGACGTTAACTTGTCTAGAGAGCATTAGTGAGGAGTCGAGGTAGACTCCCAAGGTTTTGACCTCCTTCAGTACGGAGATGGTGTTGCCAATTTTTAGTCGTTTTTGAGTCACTACCATGAGTAGCTTGGTTTTGTTCTCGTTGAGACATAATTCATGTTGAGCCATAAAGGATTGGATGATTTAGAAGAGGTTGTTAAGGGTGGCAGAGTCCTTTTTGTAATTGCCTGTGATGTGCCGTAGGATTAGCATGTTGTCCGCGTAGTTGGTGTAAGTTACTTTGAGTTTGTCTAATTAGTCGAATAAGGGCTTGCAACACCCAGTAGCCATATCCGTCGTTAAGTGTGCAGATCACACTAAGCAAACAGGTTTGATCTCTTTCAGAAACAAAGCCGCAGACGAAGAAGCCAAAAGGGTTGCATATTCTCCAGATATCTCAAGTTTCGATACTTTGAGTATTAAAGAGAAAGTAGTCACAACCATGTTAGTGCAAGAAGGGTTTAATAAATTTCAATAATCCAATGAATGGAGAATCAAGGGAGTGCACCGCAGGACGAGCAGAAATTACGGAAGTGAAGGGGGTTTCCTTATCCCCCACAAAAGCATTATGGCGACAAGATAGCACTGGAAAGCCAGTGATGTCAGTGGTGTTATTAACTGTCGCACTTGAACAGCTGCATTACCCCACACATGTAACTAGGGAGAGTCTTGCTGCAACGATTGTGGAAGACTGGTTAATTCCAAATTTTTTGGAACACGTTGCACTATTTATAGTGAACTTCATCGTGTGTTTCAAGATTTTACTGCTGGGCATAAACTAAGAACAATTATAAGGGAAATACCACAACCGAATGGTCCATTTCAGCATTTACATGTCGACTATGTTGATGTGCTGCAGGTGTGTAATGGATTTGGTATCAATTAGTGGGGGAGGGTGTCCCTTCTCCAAGTGGATCAAGGTAAATCCATGTACACACCCTGATGCCACTTGCGCAGCAATGTTTTTAGCTTTTAGCACACAAAGTTTTCCCAAGATGGTGTGTGTGTGAAGTACTGAGATCTAACAATGGGCCACATTTTCTTAATGAGGTATTCGAACAAATAGGGATTCTATTGAATAGAAAGCACATGTTTTCTCCTGCTTATCACCAGTAAGCGAACGGGAATATCTGAGCGACTCAACTGCCTCCTTAAGGAAAGGATTCCCAAGATGAAGTTGACTTTGAAGAAGGGATGGCTATATTGCCTACCCTTAGCTTTATATGCACTTCGGAATCAGCCTGGTTCAGACCACCACCTCCCCCCTCACGAGCTAGTGACAAGGCAGCGAATGAGAACGCCTCTTACACCTCCATCTAAATGTAGAAGTGATGCCCAGAGTGTAGCTAAAATGTTAGGTGATTAATTGAATGACTAATTGGCATTTATGACCTCTAGCAACACTCTTTTTTCAGATCAACTCAAGCCAGAGGTCGAAGTGGGCGGGAGCGGTCGGAAGCAGTGTTCCCATTTTATTTTAAAAAGAAACCGTTCTGGAATGGTTTTGTTTTCAAATAATACTGTAGGAAAAAGTTGAAGCTTGCACTGCAGTGCACTGCACATTCCCATAAATAGCAGGTGTGTTTGTTTGGATTGTGTGTGGGAGGGGGCACAGGGATGGGATCTGGGGGGAGTGGGGCAGACCAGCAGGGAACATAGTTCCACTACTTCTTTTCATACACTTCGACCACTGACTCAAGCGTCAGGGGGGTCGGTCTCAGAACACAAATTAAGACAATTCAACAACCAGATCACCTGAACTTTTATCGGCACCCAAGTTGTGTGTTGGTGATTTAATTCTTATAAGGAACTTTAACCGGAAGTGCCATGCACCACGCTTTAATGGCCCCTTTTGCATTGAAAATATAACCCCTTCAGCTGTAAAGGTCCAAGAAAGACGAGCTCAGCTTCACTTGGGCGATGTGAAAGTTTATAAAGGTAAGACCTTCCCTCCCATCGTAGCCGATCCAGAAGCAAGACAAGAAGAAGAATTTCAGCGTGTGCAGACTCGATCGATGACCAAGAAGAAGGTTGCTAAAGTGACCAGCTCTAATGCAGATTTGCATTTGAACTGTGATTCGAATGGACACTCCTTATAGATATTTTAGTAGGAGTGCAAAGACTTACTGGGAATCTCATACATTTGGAAAATGAACTCTGGAAATACATTGAAGTTATGCCTAAACATCGGTTCTTGATCAGACATTGGAAATGAGCTCAGTATCCAGATTAATTTCTTGGTGCATACCTGTTCTAGGCAGTTAACCCCTATGGTTCTCACTGACAGTGATGTGCAGAGGCTTGTGCTTGCTGTTTTTGTATTTATCCTTCAAGCCTATCCTGCTCTTGTCAGAAGAGATGTTGATATTTTCACTTTTTACAGGATCCTAAAAATGGTGCTGTGATTAGAAGGCTGCTAATTGCAATCATTGAACAGATCTTGCAATTGCAAGTATAAAATAATTTGACATGGTGTATTTATAAATGAGAAATTTGGAAGCCTGTACAGTTCTAGAGAGTGAACAGGTACCAAAACGTCACGAAAGATGGCTGCCTATGTTTTGGTGTATAATGTAGGCCTGCACAATTACACTCTTTATCTTTCTATTGCTCCTCTTTCACAGTCTTTATCCTATTAGTACTCCCCTGAGGCAGAGGCCCTTATAGTTCTCCCTACTGCAGCAACTGCTTTGATTTATTTACTTCCACTAACACAGAGGCCCGTAAGGTTCTCCCCAGTGGGAGAACTGCTTTTGATTTGCTTCATGAGTATTATACAGCTTTTCCATATGGAAGACATAAGAGAAGTGCAGAGGATGATAAAGAGGAGGTAAATACTTATCTAGACAATGTGGCACAATTGGGTAATAACATGTGGTATCGACACATGAAAAAAGTGGGAGAGAAAACATCTAAGGAGAGTTGTTACATCTACCCTGTCATACCCTATGCCATGATTGCAGTGCAAACTTTTATTTACAGAGAAATTCCAGGACACAATTCCAGATCCCTCATTCATCTTGCAGCATGTATGACCAGTGGACAATTTCAAGGCAGTTGAGCTACTTTACAATGGAGATCGAAATGGTTGTTTCCATTCCAGGATGATCATATCAAAACCTCACAGATAGAAAAGCAACCTGGACGGGAGGGTAATATGCTTGTGTATCCTGCAGAAGGACAGTAAGAGGTAGTTGTGAAAGACATGAAGAAAACGGAATTCCCTGATATAACAGAGATACCTGGATCACCTGGATGTTGGGAACAAACTCAAGTCTTAGTTTATGGACAAGTGAAATCCAAAAGGGATGGGAAGGAGGACTGATGTCCTGTGCATCTCATGTATTGAAGCCAGAATATGTGCAAGAGGTACAGAGAGTAGACAATGGATGCTTAAAGCCATGGGCTAAGTGTGCCAAACTGTTGACATGGGTAGAAGATGAATTAGGTCCAATGGTTGTGATTCCATTGTCGATTGCAACACTATGCTTCCGAAGAGAAGGCAAGAAGCATGTAGGAGATAACATAGGCTGCAAAACTACAGTTTATGTTTCCAGAATGAGATCCGGGACAGCCCTCCTGATGGATCGATATTGGCTTTGTGGGCCTAGGGCCTACATGAAGCTGCCCAAGGACTGGGGAGGAACGTGATCCTTGGTGCTCATCCATGTTCCAGAATGGGTAATTCCTCAGAGTGACATGAACATTGGAGAATTTCCAAAAGTGAATGCCCATTTAAGAAGGAGAAGATCACTTGAATTGCGTAATCGAACCAAGAGAGGGAATTACATCTCTGCCAAATCAATAGACACATATGACTCTATTCCTTATGAACACAGTCATTTATGACTATCTTCATGCCTGGGATGCAGACACTGGTCAATGCCAAATGGTTGCACATTACCAGATGGGAGTTTCTGCAGACAATCAACACCACCATAAAGGGATTCAATGCTATCAAGGAAGAATTGAGGGCCATACGACTGATGACCCTACAGAACAGATATGTCCTTGACATGATCACAGCGATGGAAGGAGGAGTTTGTGACAAAATCGGTCTATCATATTGCACATTCATACCTTCTAAGGATAGCGAGAATGGGACCTTGACAGAGGCCATAATGTGGTTTACGAACCTGCTTAATTAGATGGAAGGCAAGCCAGGGGACATTATAGATGATAGTTGGTTCGAGTCCATATTTTCATGGATTCCACAGTGGATGGCAAATATTTTTAAGTTTCTTGGAGCACTATTGCTCATAGTGATGTTTGAATTCTGTGTGATTAAGATAATAATTGCACAGTGTAAGAAGACAGCAAAGAAAGCAGTAGGAATGAAGATCATGATTGATGTTGAATCTGGGTGACAGATGAAGATGTCAGAAAATACATAGAGGCCAGCACTGTAGCACCTGAGGGAACAAAGTTCCTATATCCAAAGAATCATAAGACATACATGGGACATTGGGTCTAATGCAATCCAAATGGACAGTGCAGCTACATGACTTGGAGTGTGGATGAACATGTAAAATCAGCTGGAACCCTGGAGTGGGTGATGAATATTTGGACTCTGAAGAAGCACTTCTTCAAGAGAAACTATCAAGATGTGGAAACCGGTGAAGAGGTGCTCAATGAATCAACCAGAGGGGGGAGTGTAGAGGAGCAGCAGAAGGCCTCTGCAGGAAGTCCCACCCCCATAGCACCTGTATGCTAGTAGTCTGAGATTGTGCCATGCTTGACACAAGCAGTTGTGGCCATACCCCCAGGAGAATATTCGAAAGAAGGTACCCTCTGAGAAAACCCTACCAGATGTATTCCCAAAGAGACGATAATCTGAGGGGGGAACTCCCCAAAGATATATGAAAAGAGCGAAAGAAGAGCTGGTGACCAGGGATGTCATTTATGGGTCACCAGGGGTCGCAACTGCGACCCCTGAGGTCTCCCTTGCTACCCGTGTGGTCTCACTTGCTACACCTAAGAAAAAGAAAAATGTAAAAAAGTGTCTTTTTAAAAAAAAAAGTATGCAAGCTCCTGGGCTGTGGCCAGTGCCATGTGGCTATTTGCTTCTAGAGTGGCATGCTTTCTTGTTCAGGCCGCTTAAAATAACAGGGGTTCCACAAGTCTAACACTTTCAGCAGTGACTCTAAATAAGAAGGAATAGGAATATCAAATAATGTGCTTTCTGGAATTCTATACAATAATTACTAGACTCATTAAATGTTTATTTCAGGCATACTTCAGGGGGTGAGTCACTGAATTAGTCTGTTCTTAAACACCTCAACACAGCCTTTCATCCTTCTGAGGTTGATAAATGAGTAGCAACACACAGTGGGTGATATAGTATGTATATCTTTTCTATATAAAGCGACTAAGCATAAGTGCTATATAATAACACATCATTATCATTTGGTCATGGACATTTGCTGACATTCATACTAATTTGGTAATATGGCCTATACACACTGATTTTAGCAATACATATGGCGTTCCATTCTTGTATGAAATGTATATCTCATTATAGTGAATAGTAACCATATTTTTCGTAGTGTACTTAGGAACAATGCTATGTGATGCCGCTTCCTGTTTTGTCAAGGGGTGAAGGGTCGCATTCCATCGCTTCCAGCGATATCACTTTGGGGTGGGGTCAAATGTCATCACTTCATGTGATGTCATCAGAGGTCAAGGGTCGTGTGATGTCTCTTCCGCTACCCCTGGCATTTTGGTGAAATGACATCCCTGCTGGTGACATCACAAGAGATGAGCATGATGCACTAAGCACACTGGCTGAAGAAGATGTATGACCCTTATAGAAACTGAGTATGAAGTAAAGAATCTAGTAAACTTTCATATGCGAAGGAGAAGAGTGCATGTATGTGACGCACTGCAGGAAATGCAAGCGGTTCAATAACTGTACAGATGCAGCAATCCAAGTAGATTAAGTGCCTTAGAAGCTGGCTATACGTAGTGAATAGACTGCAGGTGGAGCCACTATTGTATAGAAACTGAACATCGGTATCATGAATTTAGTAAACTCGAACCCATGGAAAAGGAAAGCCGAGAACTGTGTTGCAGCAAGAATTAGCCGAGGTCGTGGATACTAATGGCGAGGCTGTCTGGCATGGTGTCAAGGCTTAAGGCACCCAAGAAAAGTTATCTATTCTTGAAGGCAGCAAATGTGAGAAACTCATTCATCCTTTTTTAAGGAGCAAAGAAAGAACACCAGGTGTGCCAATTTTTATTCATTTAAGACATTTAAATGCTGCAAAAGGGTCCAAATCATGGCCTCTTGTAATGTGAGCCAAGGATGGAAATAGAGTTGGGCATGGAGTTCTAGAAAAAGCGATAGTGCATGCTTGCACTCCCTTCTATTCTCACAGACAAGAATACATTGCAAGGCCAAGTTCAAAGACAATCTTCATGGCAGAAGGCATGTGTGATGAGAGATGTTGGGCTAAATGGGTGGGCAGGTAAAGTCGAGTCCACCTCCTGACACCTGGGTATGAATTTACGTGCGGCTAAGTGAACCAAATGTTCCACACACGCACGAGCGTGCTAACCAATTGTAGAGGGCCATATAATGATCAGCCTTATAGTCTGAGAGCCAATGATATACTGTGTGCTTAATAGTGGTGAAGAGTGCTTGCACTAGAGGTTGGCACGAGTTGTCCACCTGACAGAACAGATCCAATCACAGTCCAACCCACATAGAAAGTATACTTAGATGTTCCCCTTGAGCCTATCACAAATCCTCATAGGTTTTCCTTATTTGTCACGTAGTATGACATCACGCATTACGAGTTTTCACTACATAACTTTGATTTTGTGTGAATTCTATCGAGAGCTCGAGCGAACGTCCGTTGAAGTCCGTTGTGACTACCTGTTTTAGACAATTGATATTAAAATGTTGCCATCTTCCTGAGTTGGTTCGATTATTTGGTGTCAGAGTTATTCTGCATCCCATCCACTGCATGGGTGCTACCCAAAGGGCTCTAAAATTAAACCTTTCTCCCATCTCCAAGTGTCTGCCACTGACTGTCCACTGCCTTCCCCACCTGTGGCAGAGCATGGGGAGGCAAGATGTAAGCTTGCCCCCCTGGCTCCACCCCCGGTGCCCAGTGGGCCCCCCTTGGCTCCCGCTGGGCTGCCATTAATTTCAATGCGGGCCTGAAGCACACTGCTCCATCTCTAGTGCTGCAGAGCACACGCGACCACCACCGCACCTGGGTGCTGATTGAAGTTGCATACAGAGAGACCAGTTCCACTCCTCCCCCCAGACCCCTTCCTTGCCTCAGCTTGCCAGTCCGGACACGACCGCGACCCGCGACACCTGGGAATGATGATTGGTCCCATTCGTTTGGGCGGATGGGATCATTGTCATGCATGCAGGCAGCCTGCGGCAGCCTGCGGCAGCAGCGCAGCCCCAGAGTTGATGTCACTGCCTATCCAGACAGGCCCTGACCTGTCACCTGCAGTGACTGTGAAGTTGCACTAAGGTGCAGGTACCATAATTGCCCCCTCTTGAAACTGCCAATTTATATGGTGCACAATGGTGCCATTATTTCAAAAGCATAAACAGTAACATAGGATGGAATGGAAATCCAGCTGCCTAAATTTCCCTGCCACTGCCGTACTCCAGTGAAGATTCCTGCACGAAGTGCACTGCACGCAGAGGCATGCAACAACTGTAACTGAAAAATTAGGACACATATTACCTTGCTTGCACAAACTAAAAAATCCTCGCTTATAGTTGATCACCAGACCTGGGTAGGCGTCAGCGACAATTATGACTTGTAAAAAGGGAAAAGCAAGTGTTTTCTTCGTTACAATACATCACCAAATCATTCATTCAAATGAACCTGTACATGTGTAATTTCGCATTCGCAGGTGTGTCACCATGATGATCCTCTTTAATTTCCTCTCGCTAACTGAGGGTAGTAGTTAAGACTGATCCAAACAGATTTACGATCTTTAATGGTCGTTGTTATGCTTTCAAAAAGGAATACAGAAAAAATGAATATCACAGACAGCAGCTGCAGAAATTACACTTTTGCGACAAAAAAAATTCAGGAGACTACTTTATTTGGAAAACAAATAAGCCTGGAGAATGTTGGTTTTCTTTACAACATTTCCCACGTTGCTGTTGCTTATTTCTTTAAACAATTTAAATGCTGGGACATGTGCTGCTAGATCAACAACAAAAACAAGTCCCAAGCATCGTTAGCTAAAAATTCAGGACCAAAAATTAAAACATTTTAATATCATGATGTGCTGCCCCCAGTGCAGCCAGCCTGATGCTCAGCCTCATTGCTTATGCAATGAAAATCACACTACGGTGCAACAATGTTATGTGCCACACTGCCACAGCACTGCTGCATTGCCTGCAGGGGCTTTAGCCGGCCAGCCTGATGTTCGCCTCGTGCAATGAAAATCGCACTATGCTGCGGTAATGACACACACAGTGATGCACTAGTTTTGATTTCCCCCATCTCCGGGAAGGCCTGACCCAGGCCAGACTATCTGGAGCCGCCACAACGCAGCCAGGGCACATTTGCTATAAATATAGCAAATCTATATGCCCAGCCCAGAACCAAGTGGCGTGCCTTTACCTTACTGCCTTTAGTCCACGTCCACTCCAGACTCGCTGCATTCAGTCAGCCAGCCAGCCTGCCTCCAAGTCTGCCCCTGGCCGTGGCCCATGTGCATTGTTCACACACAGTGACTGTCTGAGTCTGAATGACTACTGCAGGGCATGCAGTGCCACTGCTGCAGCTGCTGGCCTGCCCTGCCCTCCGTGCCGTTGTGTGACTCGTCCTGTGCCCGCTGGCTGGCCTGCTGAGCTGCCCTTGTTGCCTCCTCACCCAGCCCAGCATCTGAATCGGAACCGAAGTGACTGTACGGAGTGTCAACTTAGAAAGTAAGTAGTGTGTTTGTAGAGCGTGTGCTGCTGCTTCTGCGCTGCACCACTGCTGCCCTTTTGACTTCATTCACCTCACCTAAGCTAGCTTACGCTTTACCACAGGGTGTGAGGCGGCTGGCTGGGCCCCTAGCCCCATCATGGACCCCACCCGAGTCCTGACTCCCGAGTCCCAGTTCTGAACCTGGGGTCTTAGGTGCTGCTGTCTTTCTTGATCTCGCTGATGAACGACTCTGACCAAGACCTGATTTGCCCCATTTTCTGAGGGGTGCACACCGTGCAGTGTGGTTGAGTTGTGTGAGTGAGTTCTCCGGTACTTCCAGCAGGCAGGCAGTACGTACAAAGTATGCTGCCATACTGGTGGCGAGGCCGGGCGCAGGCCTACACTTGATGCGTGAAAGAAACTTGATGGGCAGCAGCAGTAGTATGACTGTATGGTCTGAGACCTGATTTGCCCCATTTTCTGAGGGGTGCGCACCGTGCGGCGTGGTTGAGTTGAGTGAGTTCTCCGGTACTTCCAGGCAGGCAGGCAGGCAGTACGAATGAAGTATGCTGCCATACTGGTGGCGAGGCCGGGCCCAGGCCTACACTTAATGCGTGAAACGTGAAAGAAACTCGATGGGCAGCAGCAGCAGTAATATGACTGTATGGTCTGAGACCTGATTTGACCCATTTTCTGAGGGGTGCGCACCGTGCGGTGTGGTTGAGTTGTGTGAGCGAGTTCTATAGTACTACCAGGCAGGCAGTACAAATGAAGCATGCTGCCATACTGGTGGCCCGGGCCCAGGCCTACCCTTGTTGCATGTTAAACTTAATGGGCAGAAACCCAGTAGTGAACTGTGAGTGAAAGTGAACACTTGGTAGACGCACAACTATAAAGTTAGTGACCCGCCCATTTCATTCTCGCGGCGGCTTTGCTGTTGTTAGCTGTATTTTTCAAGACCGAATGTATGGATGAGACCTGATTGGTCTCCATTTTCTGAGGGGTGCAGTGGTTCGGTTGAGTAGTGTGAGTTCTACCAAGCACAGCAGCAGCAGTAGTATTACTGTATGTTCTGAGACCTGATTTGCCCCATTTTCTGAGGGATGCACACCATGTGGTGCTGTAGCGGTTGAGTTGTATGAGTGATTTCTACGGTACTACCCAGACAGGCAGTATGAACGAAACATGCTGCCATAGGCGGCCCGGGCCCAGGGCTTCACTTGTCTTGTGAAAGAAACTCGATGGGCAGAAACCCAGTAGTGAACTGTGAGTCTGAGAGTGAACTTTTGGTAGCCGCACAATAAAGTTAGTGACCCGGCCATTTCATTCTCGCGGCCGCGTGTTGTTCGTTGTATTTTTAAAGACCGTATGAGACCTGATTCGTCCCTATTTTCTGAGGGGTGTAGTGTGGTTGAGTAGTGTGAGTTCTACCAGGCAGAGCAGCAGTAGTACAAAGCATGCCAGGCAGCCCAGACCTACTTGTTGCGTGTAGCTAGCAACTCGAGTCTCGATGAGCAATAGACTGCCCTCTCCTTCATTCCCAGCACAGATCCCTGTGTGAGACCGCTCGTACATTCTCTTTTCACCTGCCTGCGGCTGCCGTCAGGGACTCTGTCCATCCTGAAGATGATGGAGATTCGAAACCCTTTGGTGAAGTAACTGGCAGCCGTATGGAGGATCAGCAGAGCTGTGACGCCTCTCTTGCTCTCCACAGCTGCTCGTATAATCAATGATGACCAATGCAAATGAGATGCCTTTGCAACAACTCAGAACAAAATTGCTGCCTCAGGATACATGAACAAATATTATGCTATGTTATGTTGATTTATACCACACACTGCTACCACCCAGGTGCAGTCTCCAGGCACTCACGTGGCTCTGCAAGAAAAGAGGGAGTGGTGTGTTAGTGAGGATAGGATCAGAACCAGGTGAAGCTGGCTCCTGAGTGCGTTGTGTTGCATGTGGGTTTGGTGTGTGGCCCGGCTTGTTCTAACTGTTAGGATGTGTACTAATGTTTATGTTGGGTGTGTAGGTCGTATGTGGTTAGGGTGGAAGTACACTCAAATGCACTGGTTTGTTGCGTCCATAGGGAGGAGTCCAGTGTTGCAGTTGTTTGTTAGGTGTTTGATGGAGTTGTGTTGGTGTGTGTTTGTGTGTGATGCGGTTAGATTTAAGTATTGTGTGCATTGGTATGCTGTGTCTGAGGTTGGGTCCAGAGTCTCTGAAAGTTTTTTGAGTGGCAAGTTAATTAATGCTAGGTGTGTCTATGTATAGTTTGGCTAACCCATATTCGTGTAAATGGGCATGGATTATGTTGGAGAAGCAGGAGTGGGGAGGATTGGTTAGTACATTGGTTGATCTCGACAGTACCTCAAAAGTATGTCTTCAGTGCAGATCCGGTTTTCCGCTCAGTGGTACTGTCCAACACTCCTGGTTGAAGTCTGTTGGCCGGCCCGTCACCTCTCGAAGCTTAGAGGCTAACTTCCCCCACTGGTTTCCCCGAGTGCAATAGATTGGTTGCACCTAGTGTGTTTCTAGTTACTTTGCAAGAATTACTCAGAATAATTGTGCTTTGGCTTGTTGTGCGGTTGGCTGTTAGATAGACGCCTGGCTGGATTTCATAAATCCTGAAGAAGTGATGCGCAACTGAACTACCCTAATTATCTGGGGTGATACATGGTTGGTCTAATGCTTCACTCTAATGCGTTATGTGGCGGTCTTTCTGAATGCATAAACGTGTGCATGGGGTGTATTCAACCTGAATCTGTCTGATGTGAGGTAGGCTACTCTTCGCCTATCTCTCTGGCTGTGGCACATAACTGGGGGGGAGTGCGTATCGTGAGGGTATTTTAGGTCCTCCTTTGTTTTGCTGCTTTTGTCCTTTACCTGTGACATTTGTCTTTGCTTTTAATGCTGTTGCCCCTTTGTGCCGGTCATTGGCAGTTGAATAACCATGTTTTTAGTAGTTTCCTGAAGGTAAGGTGGTCTTCAGTGGATCTAATGTCCTTGGGCATTGTGTTCCATAGGTTAGCAACTAAGCATGAGAATGCAGTTCCTCCAAATTGCCTTTTTTCGTGTTGTCTTGTCTCTACTTGTAGGTTGTTGCTTGATTTTAGGTCTCTTCTTGGTTGATAGCGGCTGATCTTGGCCTGGGGGAATTCGGCTCCTTGTCTGTGTAAGGATTGATGGGTAATGCAGACGGCCTTGAATGTATGCATTTCTTTTTACTGGTAGCCAATGTAGGCTTCTCAGAGCTGGAGTGATGTGGTCTTTTCCGTTTAATCTCAGGGGAATCCTTGTTGCAGTATTATGGATGTGTTTATGTTTTTTGTTGAGTCTTTTTGGCATTCCTAGGTAGACACTGTTTGCGTAGTCAATTCTTGTTGATTTCAGGGATATGATTGTAAGGGTTCTTTGTGGAAAAGAGAGGTATGGAAGTATGAGGAGTCTCAGGAGATAGAAGCACTTTTTTGAGATTGTGTTGACTTGCAGTTCCAGGTATAGTCCGTTGTCCAAGAGTATTCCTAGGCTGTATACTACATTTGAAGTTTCCGGTTGGGTTCCCATGCCTGGAGGCCTGTCCAGTTGTGGGTTGGTTGCATTGCTTTCTGGGGGTGAGACCATTATTTCCATTTTGGCTGGGTTCAATTTTAGGTTGTTCGTTGTCATCCAGTTGTAGATGTCTGTGAGACAATTGTTGAGACTGTTGTTTGGTTCTTGGGTCGTGATTATCTTCACAATCAGTTTTGTGTCATCTGCCTAGCTGTAGGCAGTCAGTCCGTGGTTGCGGATGATTTTCATCAGGGGGGACTTGTATGTGTTGAAGAGTAGGGGGAATAGGCTGGATCCTTGTGGAACCCCCGCAGGAGATGTTTATGGTGCTTGAGGTGAAAGGTGGTAGGTAAGTTCTTTCGGTTTGATTTGTGAGGAAGAAGGTAAGCTACCTTAGAGCGGATTATTTTATGCCGCGTTCTATCAGTCTTTTTATTAGAGTTGTGCGGCTAATTATATCAAATGCTGCAGAGATGGCCAGTAGTATGAGGGCAGATTGGGTGCTGCTGTGTGCATTTATTTGTTCTAGGTGAAAAGATCTTTTTCGAGTGGACACAGAGGCTGACAGGCATGTTGGAACCCGGAAGCGCAGGACGAGGAGAACGGGTAAAGTGTATGGGTGCGTGTGTGTTGGTGTTTGTGTGTATGTATTTTGGATTGGGGGAGTGTGGGTTTCGGGCGAGGGGAAAGGGGCTAGGGCTGAGAGATGCAAATTTGGGTGGCAAAACGCACAATTTAAGGCAAATCCAGTGGGAGAGGGCGGGGGTGGGATGCGGGCAGTAACAATGGGGCATTTGGGGGGTAAAACCCCCCGAATATTATACAAATTAAAAACTAAAACACATTTTAAAGGTCTGAGGAGAAAAATTACTTTACAATGCTGGTTTTTTATCAATATAAAATCAGGCATTGTAAATCAGTCTTTTTCTCTTAAGACCTTTAAAATGAGGTCTTTTCACAGAGAACCCATTTATTTTATGGTCATCCCTTATGGATAATAGTGCTAATTCTGTTCCTCTCATTGGTCTGAAGCAAACTTGCGAGTGGTTGAGCATTCTGTATGCTTCAACGTATTTAAGTAGGATTTTGTATATATGGTTCTCCAAGATCTTTGGGATAGGACAAGTTAGAAAGTTAGATATAGGTCTGTAGTTGCTTGGATCTCTAGCACTTTCTGTTTTCTTTTTTATCAGTGGTTTGATGTATGCTGATTTGAATGAGTTTGGTACTATTCCTATGATTAGCGACCGGTCCATTAGATGCCGGAAGTGTGACGCTGGGGTTTTGAGGTTGAGGATTTATTTGTAGATGTCCAGGAGGCAGGGGTCACTTGGAGATCCTTCGAGGTTGGTGTCCTTTAAAAGTGTGGAGAACATTTCTTCAGTTACTGGCTCAAAGCAGGTGAGTCCTGCGGTAGTTGTGTTTTGCCGTAATCTTTGCTGCAGTGGTTGTGTTTGTATTAGCACGGTTAGTTTTGATGGTCTGTTGGATTATTTCTATTTTTGATCTCAAGCCGTTGGTGATGTGGTCACTTAGTGCTTGTGTTGGGATGACGTCTTTGTTGCAGGATGAAGGTTTTTTTAATCTGATGATTCTGAAGAGTACTTTTTGTGGGTTGGTTGCCGATTCAATTCTTCTAGTGTAGTCTTTTTTTGTTGCTTTGAGTAGATTTGATTTGTATAATCTGAGTTGTCTTTGGTATTTTATTTTGTCTGGTCGGTTGTAGGTTTCTCTCCATATGTTTTCCATTTTGAGGTTGGTTTTTAGAGTTCTTTCAGCTCTTCTGTGAACCATCGCGCAGCAAGTTTTTTTGGTGTGGCCTTGAAAGGTTTTGCTAGTGTTAAGCCGTCTAAGGCCTCAGTGATCCAGGTGCTGAGTATATTTTCCTCTAAGTATGGGATCATTTCGTTTTGCTCTCTGATGTTTGGTTGCGTTGATTCAAGCAGATCTGTTAAGGACTCTAGGTCTATACTCTTCCAGTTTCTTTTTTTTGTGGCATGTAGTATTGCTTTTCAGGTCAGTGTGCGGGTTTGGAGTTTGATGTAGAATGGTATTGGGTAGTGGTTGCTCCATACCATTGGTGTTGTTGGGGCAGATGCGCAGAGTCCTTCTCTGCAGAAAATTGCGTCCAGGGTGTCTCCGGCGTTGTGGGTGGGTCCGTTTACTATTTGCTTGAAGTGGAGCGTTTCCAAGGGTGCACAGAGTGAATTTGTAGAGGTTTCATTTTCTTTTACCAGATGTTGAAGTCTGCTAGTTTGACTAGGTTGACACGGTTGGTTGATAGTATGGTGATAGAGTCTGCTAGTTTTGTCACGAAGTTTGCGGTGCAGGATTGTGTTCTCTAGATCAGGAGCAACAATATGTTGGCTTGGTCATTAAATTTGATCTTGATGAGGAGAGATTCACATTCTTCGATGTCGTTGAAGGGAGAGGCATGGTGCAGATGTGTTCTTTGTGTACCATTGCGATTCCGCCTCTCTTTGGTTTTCTCTGTTGACGTGTATTAATTTGAAGTAGTCAGGTAAGGCTTCATGCGCAATGGTTCTGTAATTGTCAGATAGCCATGTTTCTGTGAGAAAAAGCACGTCTGTGCCTCCTTCACTAAGGAGGTTATGGATTTCTGTTGAGTGTTTTGCCATGTATCTAACATTGAGCAGGCTGGAGTGTAGTCTGTCTATTTTCCATTGTGGGTTGATGTTTGTTCTTTTGTCTGTGTGAATCAGTGTTGTGTGGGTCAGGTTCGTGTTGCTGATGGTTCTCCCTTAATTGTGCTGGCTGGGAGGAGTTATTCTTGGGTGGTCCATCTCTTTGTCGAGTAATCTGATTAGGCTGATGGCAGGGTTGCTTGGTTTTGGTCCCTGCCTATTGGTGAGTTGTTTGGGTGTTGGTCCTTTCTTCCAGTGTTTGGTAATGTAGGGCATGTTGAAGGTAATGGACTCAAGTGTGTCACTGATTCTTGTATGTGTATTATTGAGAGTGCTTCCAAGTTAAGATGGTTTGTTTTTTGGAGTGCTATGTTCAGTGTCCTGACAAAGTCAACATTTATTTCGGTTCCTGCTTGTGGGTCTGTTGCCAGTTGTCTGTTATCTCTTGCAAAGGAGTCATATGGCTTTGGATTAAGGCGCTATATAAATAACAAATCATTTTCATTATCATCATTATATGTGGAGAGATAGCGAGAGATATAATTCGCATTAGCTCTTTTCTTGGTCTGTATCCTTTGTCCACTTGGCATTGTCTTCACAGGGTTTATAGGTATTGTGAATTCTTGTGGATTGGCTTCTTCTTGTGCAGTTATGGTTTTCTTCCTGCTCTGTTTTCCATTTTTGCTTCTTTGACTTTCTTGTGGCGAGGCATGGCATTGTGCTTTTTATGAATTGTGGGTTGAATTTCTCAGAGTCGGTGTGCTCTTGGTTGGGTTGCCTCCTGGTCTCTGGAAGTGTTTCTTCACGTTTGTGGTTTAATTTGTGGATGAGCTGTAAGTTTGCTGTTAGCTGTCAGTTGTAGTTGATTAATTGTGAGCTGTGGAAACAGGGATGTGAGCCCTTGTGGTTCATTGTTTCCCAGTTTTACTTTATGACTACATGCGGTCTTGGTATCCTTTTAGGGATTGGGGTGGTCCTGGTGTGTAGTGCTGTAGTTGTTGTGGGGCGCCGCACAGTTCAGCCTCATGGCTAGTTGATGGCGCGCTCCACAGTACAACTCAGGCTTACTTGGGTGATGATGCCTTGGAGGCTGGCTATGGAGTGTGGCACAGTTCAGCATCTGTTAACTGAGGAAGACGCAGAGGTTCGCTGTGCGCCAGGTGGTTCGGGCATTGTGGCTAACTATTGGTTGCAGCGCATTAAGAATTGTGGATAAATATGGGGCAAAGCTGAAAATGGCCACCTGATAAAATTAGGCTAAAGCAGAATGTGGCTACCTGACATAATTAGGCTGAAAACAGAAACTGGCTACCTGACAAAGTAAGGCTAAAAGCAGAATACAGCTACCTGGCACAATTGGGCTAAAAGTAGAATATGCCCAATGGACACAATTAGGCTAAAGCAGAAAGTGGCCACCTGACACGGTTAGGATGAAAGCAGAATATGGCTACCTGACCCAGTAATGCTAAAAGCAGGATATGGCTACCTGGCACAATTGTGCTAAAAGCAGAATATGACAACCTGACACAGTAAGACTGAAAGCAGAATATGGCTACCTGGCACAGGTAGGCTAAAAACAGAATAAGTCCATCTGACATAATTAGGCTAAACGTGGAATATGGCTATATCACACGATAAGGCTAAAAACAGAATAGGTCCCCCTGATACAATTAGGCAAAAAGTGAAATATGGCTACCTGACACACAGTTAGGTTAACGCAGAATAAGTTCCCCTGGCACAATTGGGCTAACAGTGGAGTATGGCTACCTGACACAGTAAGGTTACAAGCAGAATATGGTTGCTTGGCACAGTAAGGCTAAAAGCAGTATATGGCTAGCTGGCACAGTTAGGGTGAAAGCTGAATATGGCCATCTGACACAGTAAGGCTAAAAGCAGTATATGGCTGCCTGACAGAATTAGGCTAAAGCGGACTATAACTACCTGACACAATTAGGCTAAACCCAGAATATGTCCACCTGACCCAATTGGGCTAAAAGCAGAATAAGGCCACCTGACACAAATTAGGCTAAAAGCAGAATACGTCCATCTGACGTAATTCAGCTAAAAGTAGAACATGGCCACCTGATACAGTTAGGCTAAAAGTGGAATATAGCTACCTGACACAGTTAGGATGAATGCAGAATATGGCTACCAGGAACAGTTAGGCTAAAAGCAGAATAAGGCCTCCTGACACAATTAGGCTAAAAGCAAAATAAGTCCACCTGATGTAATTAGGCTAAAAGCAGAATATGGCTACCTAACACAATTAGGCTAAACACAGAATATGGCCACCTGACACAGTCAGGCTGAAAGCAGAATATGGCTACCTGACACAGTCAGGCTAAAAGTAGAATAAGTCCTTCTGACATAATTAGGCTAAACGTGGAATATGACTACTTGACACAGTTAGGTTAAAGCAGAATAAGCCCCCTTACACAATTGGGCTAACAGCGGAGTATGACTACCTGACACAGGAAGGCTACAAGCAGAATATGGTTGCCTGGCACAGTAAGGCTAAAAGCAGTATATGGTTACCTGGCAGAGTTAGGCTGAAAGCTGAATATGGCCACCTGACACAGTAAGGCTAAAAGCAGTATATGAACGCCTGACATAATTAGGCTAAAAGCAGACTATAGTTACCTGACACAATTAGGCTAAACGCAGAATAAGTCCACCTGACATAATTGGGCTAAAAGCAGAATAAGGCCACCTGACACAATTAGGCTAAAAGCAGAATAAGTCCGCCTGACATAATTGGGCTAAAAGCAGAATAAGTCCGCCTGACATAATTAGGCTAAAAGCGGAATATGGTTACCTAGCACAGTTAGGCTAAAAGCAGAATAACTCCCCCTGGTACAATTAGGCTAAAAGTGGACTATGGCTACCTGACACAGCTGGCTAAAAGCTGAAGAAGGCCACCTGACACAAATTAGGCTAAAAGCAGAATATGTCCATCTGACGTACTGCAGCTAAAAGCAGAATATGGCTACCTGGCACAATTAGGCTAAAATCAGAATAAGTCCCGCTGATGCAATTTGGCTAAAAGCGGAATATGGCTACCTGACACAGAATGAAAGCAGAATATGGCTCCCTGACTCAACTAGGCTAAAAGTAGAATATGGCCACCGGATACAGTTAGGATGAATGCAGAATATGGCTACCAGGAACAGTTAGGCTAAAAGCAGAATAAGGCCTCCTGACACAATTAGGCTAAATGCAGAATAAGTCCACCTGATGTAATTAGGCTAAAAGCAGAATATGGCTACCTAACATGTTAGGCTAAAAGCAGAATATGGCCACTTGACACAGTAAGGCTGCTGAAAGCAGAATATGGCTACCTGACACAGTCAGGCTAAAAGCAGAATTAGTCCATCTGACATAATTAGGCTAATCGTGGAACATGGCTACCTCACACAGTAAGGCTAAAAACAGAATAAGTCCCCCTGATACAATTAGGCTAAAAGCGAAATATGGCTCCCTGACACAGTTAGGTTAAAGCAGAATAAGTCCCCCTTACACAATTGGGCTAACAGCGGAGTATGACTACCTGACACAGCAAGGCTACAAGCAGAATATGGCTGCCTGGAACAGTAAGGCTAAAAGCAGTATATGGCTACCTGGCACAGTTTGGGTGAAAGCTGAATATGGCCACCCGACACAGTAAGGCTAAAAGCAGTATATGAACGCCTGACATAATTAGGCTAAAAGCAGACTATAGTTACCTGATATAATTGGGCTGAAAGCAGAATAAGGCCACCTGACACAAATAGGCTAAAAGCAGAATAAGTCCACCTGACATAATTAGGCTAAAAGTGGAATATGGCTACCTGACACAGTTAGGCTAAAAGCTGAAGAAGGCCACCTGACACAAATTAGGCTAAAAGCAGAATACGTCCATCTGACGTAATTCCGCTAAAAGCAGAATATGGCTACCTGGCACAATTAGGCTAAACTCAGAATAAGTCCCCCTGATGCCATTTGGCTAAAAGCAGAATATGGCTACCTGATACAGGATGAAAGCAGAATATGGCTACCTGACACAGGATGCAAGCAGAATATGGCTATCTGATTCTACTAGGCTAAAAGTAGAATATGGCCACCTGATACAGTTAGGATGAATGCAGAATATGGCTACCAGGAACAGTTAGGCTAAAAGCAGAATAAGGCCTCTGACACAATTAGCTAAAAGCAGAATAAGTCCACCTGATGTAATTAGTCTAAAATCAGAATATGGCAATCTAACACAATTAGGGTAAAAGCAGAGGGATTACCCCTGATACAATTAAATGAAAAGTGGAATATGGCTACCTGACACAGTTTGGATGAAAGCGGAATATGGCTAGCTAACACAATAAGGCTAAAAACAGAGGAATTCTTCCTGATACAATTAGGTTAAAAGCAGAATATGGCTACCTGACACAGTTCGAATGAAAGCAGAATATGGCTCCCTGGCAGAGTTAGGCTAAAAGCAGAATAAATCCACCTGACAGAGTTGGGCTAAAAGTGGAGTATGGCTACCTGCCGCAGTTAGGATGGAAGTAGAATATGGCTACCTGGCACAGTTGGGATGGAAGCAGAATATGGCTACCTGGCACAGTAAGGCTAAAAGCAGAATATGGTTAACAAGATAATAATGGTGGAGGGGCTTTACTGCAGTACAGTAATGGCTGTACTCCCCACACTTACCTTATCTGTCACTATTGGTTAACTGGGGCAGGCTACCCAGGCAAACACGGGCAACCACAGATGGGAGCGGCTCAGTGGGGAGCGTCCCTCTGCCTTTGGTCCTCTGCCGGCTGTTCAGGGCAAGGCTGCCCTAGGAGTGTCATAGAAGTGGTGTTCCAGGTCTCGCAGAAGGCAGCAGGGTCAGAGGGTGGTGGAGGGAGGTGGGCGATGAGAAATGAACCGGGCCATGTAGAAGGGGCGAGTTGCATTTAAATAAAATGAAAAATGCTCAAAATAAAACAAAAATGGGGCGCTAAGATTCCGGCGGCTACTCAGCTCGCAAAACATAGAGGTTAATTGGCTATTCACGCCTATTTCCGGAGCTAATGCCTGGCTGGTGTTCCAGTTCTCGTGGGATGCAGCAGGGCCAATCAGATTGTGGTGGGTGGGGAGGGAGGCGGGCAGTGAGAAAGGAAGCAGGCCATGGAGAAGGGAGCATGGAAAATGGAGAAGGCGCTAGGAGCGCTTAAATAAAACCAACATTTCTCAAAATAAAATGGAAATGGGAACGCAAAGCTCCGGCAGCTACTCACCTCGCAAAACACAGAGGTCGATGTTGCCAGGCCTAGTGCCTGGCTGGTGTTTCGGGTCTCGTGGGAGGCAGCAGGGTCCATAACTCAAGTGATACATCAAAGCTTTTAATACCAGATCATTTAAAGTGAAGCCAGAGCAATACCCAGTGCTTTAAGTGGGCGAGGGTTTAAAGGAGGGATGGGGGGGGGGGAGTCTAACATGGTGGTGTAGCCAACGTGCAGGTGTGGTGTGGCAGGTGGAGAGAGAGGGAGGGGGTAGTGGGAGTCAAGCAGGAGGGGTGGCGCGCATTTATTTATGTATTTATTTATTCGAATTTATTTAAAGCGCACGTCAGCCCGGGGGCATCGTGGCGCTGTTACATGAGGACATACATAATCTGGTTACCGTGGAAGGAAGATGGTTACAAAGCAGTTTTCATTACAAGGCACGTTGCGTATCAGACATATTTCGTAACAGACGTATGCGAGCTGGTGTGGGTGAAAGAAGGATGGAGTTAGTTGAATAGAGTGGTTTTGAGAGATTTGCGAAAGGAGTACAGAGAAGGTTCTGCTCTGAGTGCGTTAGGGAGGGCATTCCAGAGCTTAGGAGCAATGTGTGGGAAGCCAATGCCCCCGGCTTTGGCTCTTTTTACAGTGGGTACTCGGAGTTGGTTGGCGTGGTGGCTTCTTCTGGGACGGGTGGAAGAGTTCTTAGTTATAGTTTCAGATAGGTAGGGGGGTGCTGTATGATTGATGCACTTGTGTGTGAGAGTGAGGATTTTAAAGTTGATTCTTTCCTTGACTGGGAGCCAGTGGACAAATCTTCTGGCCTGTGAAATATGTTCAGTTTTGGGGATGTGTAGTGCAGCGCGGAGGGCATTGTTTTGCACTATTTGGAGTCTGCTTAGGTTTTTTGACGATGTGCCTGCCAGGAGGGCGTTGCAGTAGTCCAATCTGGCTCCTATAGTAGCTCTGGCTATGGAGAGGCAGTTAGGCGTGGTGAGGTAGGGTTTTATGGCGTAGATGAGTTTGGTGGTCAGAGCAGAAGCTGAGGCGATGGCGCTGGTTTGTCTAGTCATTGAGAGTGTGGCGTCAATTTAGACTCCTAGGGTCTTGACGGCGGAGGAGACATGTATGCTAATACTGTCGATGATCATGTGAGAATAGTTGGGGCTAAGTTTGGTTAGTGTTTCATTGGGGGCTAGGATGATGATTTCGGTTTTGTCTCCGTTTAGGCAGAGACCATTGATAGCCATCCAGGTTTGGATTGTCGAGTAGATTTTGAGGAGGGCTTCTGAGTCTAGGTTGTAGTCTCCGGAGAGGGGGAGGAGAACTTGCGTGTCATCTGCGTAGTTTGTGTACGCTATGTTGAGGGAGTCCAGTAAGTCAAAGAGGGGTTTGGTGAATAGGTTGTAGAGGGTCGGAGCAGTGCGGACCCTTGTGGGACACCACCGTTTATAGTGGTGGGGGGGCGCTGTCCTGGTCAGAGTACACTTTCATGGCCCTACCTTCAAGGAAGGATGTGATCCAAGTGGTAGCCTTGTGAGAGAAGTGTGCAGCATTGAAGAGGTGAGATGTGAGAATGCTGTGGTCGACCAAGTCAAATGCTGCAGAGAGGTCGAGCAGAAGGAGGAGAGCAGGTTTGCCTGTGTCCATTATTTTGGTAATTTGATTTTTTAAATCTAGAAGGGCAGTTTCAGTCCCATGGCCTTGGCGGAAGCCTGATTGTCTTTTGCCTAGGATGGTGTTGGTTTCCAGGTAGTGCAGCCTCTCCTTTTGTTTCTTAATCGCCGGCCTGACCCACACTTGCACCCCCCTGCAGGGATCATGGCGCTGATCAAGAAACAAAAAGAGAGGGCAAACCAAAATAATTGGTAGTAGTGCCCCGTCTCCTTTTGTTTATTTGCATGGGCTAGCAGTGTGGTTAAAGGGCTACCTGCTAGGTCGAGGCCTCTGCGATTTTTCTAATCAGAAGCTCCAACACTGCAGGTAGCTCCTTAACAATGCAGCTTTTTTTTTAGCTAAAGGGCCCCGGCTTGGGAGCACTTTTCGTAAACTACCAAGTCTCTGCCCAGGCGAGCCCCAGCCCACTTAAAGCCCTGGATATCCTGCATGATATAAGCAGACATCAAATGCAAGCAGATAGGAAGGTGAAAGGTATTCGCAGAAAGCGTAGACCGTAGCAAAAAAAAAGAACATTGAACATTCACAAAGTGAAATATATGTAAATATGCAGTTAATTAAACAAATGGTTAGTACACAGAAGTGAGAAGACACATAAATCAAAATGCACCAAACAAAGTAACATATTATGTACGAACACAAGACCTAAATAGGCAAATACACCGAAAACATTTTGAACTGTTGCCCTAGGCTCCCCAGGATAGAAAGTCAGATATATTGTTATGGTGAGTCTTTTTTTACACGAATACAATGCTGTGTTTGACATGAGTAAGTCTTTGTATCATATCATGATTTTAATAGGTCAGATTTCTTTGATGCTCCTTAGTGGAATTATTTTTGGTGTGTGGGGTAATTGATTTTGATTTGCATTATAATCCTCAGCATAAAGGGAAGTGAGCCAGTCCGTGTCTTCCTTTTTGAATTCTATTCATCTTGATGTGTTCTCTCTCTATAAAATTCAATAAACAAATTACCCCCCTAACAAAGATATTACTACAAACCTGCGAGTCCATGCGTCAACACTGGATTGGCCTCTTTTATGCAATTGATTTGCGAGCTCTTAATTTTTCAATATTTTGTCTTTTTGGCATATTTGCCTGTTTATGCCTTGTGCTCTCGAACAGTATACTGAATTCTTTGGTGTGTTTTATTTGTATGCTCTGTCACTTATGTGTATATTTCACTCTGCTAATATTAAATGTTCATTTTTTGCTTAGGTATGCGCCTTTCGCCTTATTCTCTGCTTATATGCGATTCTAAGTCATGCTGGATTGACCCGGATTCACTTGAAATCATCCAGGTATGCATGGGAAACATAGTTTGAATTGTTTGTTACTTTATGCTGAAGGGCCATGTTTGCCTGATTCTACATTATGACTGTCAGCTATGTCCCTCGAGTTATTTCGACTGCCCTCTCTGCTTGACATGTACAGTAACCCACCCGTGTTAACACAGGAAGCAGAAACAACCCCCACCATTTACGAGAATGGGCTAAAAGTTACCATGCATCTTTCCATTTAAACCTCATGCCCACTTTCTACTACTAAAAATAAATCTAACATCTGCCAGCCTCAGATGAGACCACAAACGCCATCCACTACTGCTCCTAAAAATGAGGAGCAAGGTACCCAGGCCGAAATGGTGGTCCTGACGCTTCTGGCACACAGCTGGTCCTGCAATTCGAACACCATGCGAACCAGACATCTAGAGTGCCAGGATTGACCATGCATTGGTATATGCCCTCTTGGTCCAGAAGCTTGAGAGCTACTTCTGATCCTGACACTCAGCGCGACTGTACAGATACACTCCCACCCATTTGTCCGGTTATCAGGGAACTGATGATAAAAACCACAAATCAACAAAACGACCGAGAATGAACAAAAGATGGTGGTTCCCAGGTCATATCACTTGCTGTATAGCCTGTCCAATCAACCAAATTCTGTAAATAACACCAACAAATTCGATCATCTAACATTCTCGAGATGTCAAATTCCTCACAATCACCGACCAACGCAAAGGGATGTGGAAGAGATCCATTCTTCAAAGTATTGGGATCCACAGATTTCACTTGAGAGACATGAAATGCCAGAAGAACCCTCCACTTGCCAGGCAACTAAAGATAACCAATCCCAAGACTGATAATGAGCGCAATATGAAAATGCTAATAATAATTCAAGAAGCACATAGGAACCATGGGATCTACCAAACCATGTCACTCACAGAAATACTGGGCAATGATCTCCCTCCTCTCAAACCCCCCAAATATCATCATTTCTCTTCCAGTCGCCTCCACTGCATGCAAATCTTGCGGTACCAAAAAACAAACTCCTTCTAATTCCTAAATGAAAGAACCAGAAGCAGTAACTTTTTGTTTTGGCAAAACTCTAACCTGGAAGGGTTCATAACATCTGATCACAAAAATAAAGTACATGTCCGTAGGGGAAGGTACATAATAAAAGGGGGTAAAGGAACTTTAAAAAAAATGTGGTTAGCATTAACAACCCAAAGTAGATATAGGTCCAATAGTTGATTTACACTGTTGTACTGGTCTTGTTTTGTGAATGATAACTAGAGGAGTGGACTTGTTCAACATCCAAAGCTTTACAGACAGCTATCCACAAGCTAGAAATGTAAGGAGGAGCCCCTGATGAATCTTACTAGAAAGAACACGGCAATGCAGTGCCCGTACACGAAAAAAGAAGAGACCGCTCCAAAGCATGTAGTAGCCTCCCAGAGGAGTCAAATATGCCATATCTGAGAAAATATCCACTGTAACCGTATCAGCGGTATATGCTCTGACACAGGGAATGCTACAATAAGATCTGTAGCAAATGCATTTCATGGTCCTGGAGTTACTGGGAATGGTAACTACCCCAGATTTAGCAGGCAGTTAATGGACCGTTCATCATCAACAAGATCGCCCGCTAAGGCTGGAGGACTGTGGAAAAGGGTGCTTCCGCGGGATAGGTTGCAACTAGGCAACCAGAATGGTTGTTGACTCATGACGTTGTCGTCAAAGAAAACCACTAAACACAGTGTGACTCCAGTGTTAAATAAATGTTTGCCCTCTAAATTGTATTCACTATAGTTAAGAGTTTGTGGTGACATTGGAAAGGCTTCTGGTCTTCCCCCGCTCCTGAAGACTCCAAAAGACTCGGCTGGACTCCGCTTCGCTCCGCGAGGTTGCCGAGTCTTTAACAGGGACACTCCTCCTTCAGCAATGGAGGTTGAAAAAAGACTTGCAAGCACGTAATGCCACAGCAGCAGGAACAGGCAAAATGAAACCTCCAGGCACTCCAAAATACTCGGCTTGACTCCGCTTCGCTCCGCAGGGTTGCTGGGTCTTTAACAGGGACACTCCTCCTTCAGCAATGGAGGTTGAAAAAAGACTTGCAATCACGTAATGCCACAGCAGCAGGAACAGGCAAAGTGAAACCTCCAGACACTCCAAAATACTCGGCTTGACTCTATGACTATGTGGCCAGCACTTGTTTCACAAACGTGTGTGTTATCCCGGCCGGTGAAAGCGTATAATCATCTGCTCTTGGTACTGCTGATCACTGTAAGGTTATGTGGCATGTTTCTCAGATGGCTGCTGTTACGCTTATTAAGCAGTGGGCTGGTTAATTCTTCTACAAAAATGTTTTAAGCGCATACAGGGCAGGCTGTTAAATATCTGTGGATGTCCACAAAGCCGGCCACCAAAAAGACTGTCTAACCAACTCGCGAGAAACCTTGTTTCTTAATGCACCTCGGAAGCTCATTCGTATGAAGAACACTTATTTCGCCTGGACCTCACTACTAGGCACAAATAAAGAAAGCACACACAAATGCAATCCCTTGTTTTAATTGTGTACATTAGAGGGCAAGGAAGAGGAACATATTGGATTCAGCTTCAAAGATTCCTTCAACCTCAGGGCATTCCAATAACCTGTACTGGAGCAAGTATTGTCTGAGGTGAAGGAGCTTTAGTGGACAATTAAGGGTTCCTCCGACATGATGCTTCTCTCTTAACATTAGAAAGCCCCAGAATGGATGTTCTTTGCACCTCTCACGTTATCTGTCACACCTGATTTCTGATTTGTTTGTGACCTTCAACAGCACACATTATTTAGTTAGTCGCACTTATTTGAAATGTATGTTACACCTTTTGTCGGTCTGACCACCTCTTTTGATCTTTAACCTTACACATAAGTCAATGATGTCCGTTCACTTTTAGAAAGTGATGCTTGACCTTAGACTGACGCCAACACCTCCTGTGTTGGGTTTCTGCACACTTTGCCGTTATGTGAGGTCTGGGCGACTAAAAGTAGCAGAACTCTGGCCTAATGGTTAGGGTCCCCGCTGTTTAACTGCTAAATGAGTAAGGAATCCAGAAACCCAGCTGGTTGCCTACCTCTCCTTCCAGCATGAGATGGAGTCTGTTCCCAGATCCTTATACTTCCAGATTCCAGTCCCCCAGCATCTCGCTGCAATGCTGCAAGCCAGTCATCGACAGATTGGTGCTTTGCATTACTTTCTTCAAGGCTTGATTTTTGCTATCAGTATTTGATTAACTGTCCGCAACAGCTCCAGAATGATGCTGCTTAGCTAATAGTTGCACCACACAGCAGGGGTGTTGCTAGCTCAGGAAAGGATCCGGGGCTATGCTAATGTAGGCATTGCCGGGATTCGGGGCTAGCTAGCCTTTTGTTTGTAGCCCCTGAGCTTCTATACGTGACTACAACCAAAGGAGCTGGGGCTATAGCCCCCTGAGCCCCCCCTAGCAACGCCTCTGCCACACAGTAAAGAACACATGTCAAGGATTCTGGTTTATTAAAGGATAGAGTTTAAAGCTCTCTAGTACAAAATACGGTCGGCTATGCCCGTGATTGGCCCTATTCATCGTCAATAGGTTTGATCCTTGCGCATTTTATTGGATCCTGGGATCAATAGAAGGCCTTCTGAAGCTTTGCCACCTTCTAAAGATGTAACGTAAAAGCTGCTACTCCATGTAGTTCTCTTCCAAAGACTCTATTTCTGGAGAATAACTAGCTTCCCTTTTGCAAACAACCTATACCATGTTTTTTCCTCATCAACCTACCAAGTTTGTGCGAATCGATCCATCTTGTTTATTGGAGGTCAAGAAGACTTTTTTTGGCATACAATCACTCTAGAAAACACTGTAGCATACTGTGGCACCTGTGTCATGCTACAATCATCACTCTCTGCCCTCAGGGTCTTATGTTCGGCCCCATCAGTCTGAAGTTGTCTGAGTGTATTATAATAGCATTTCAAGCAACCAGCAAAGCACAACACCATGTTCCCACTTTCCTGCCCTCTTCTTCTCCCACACCATTTTTCAGTGACATTAGGGTAGCATAACCGTTATACAAACAGCATGATGTCTCTGCACGGGGTGTTCCTTGTTGAAGTGCACTCAGTGAGTGTGTAGAAGTGCGAGCTTGTTTATTGTGCAGATCACTAAGTCCTGATGAAGCACTCTGATGTGGGTGCTCCTTGGAGATACGTGATCAGCAAGTGTGCAGAGGTTATTGTACAGAGCACTCACTCCTGATGAAGCTCACTGAAGAGAGTCTCCTTGGAGGATCACACTTAGGGAGTGTGTAGAAGTGTGAGCTTGTTTATTGTGCAGATCACGAAATCCTGACGAAGCACTCTGATGTGGGTGCTCCTTGGAGATGCGTGATCAGCAAGTGTGTAGAGGTTATTGTACAGAGCACTCACTCCTGATGAAGCTCACTGAAGAGATGCTCCACCGAGGATCACACCTAGGTATGAGCTTGTTTAAAAAGCAGAAAAATGACATAGAACCGTTTTTGAACCAGAGCATAGCTCTAATGTTAATATTTTCCAGTTCAAAAGACAATATTTCTTTTAAGGAAATGGTATGGGTGTAGGCAATCTGCCTGTGCAGGTTGCATGAAACTATGTGGGTTGTCAGCGAGCACCTATCATATTGGACAAGAATATAATAGCTTTATAGACCCCAGCCTTGAGCCACACCTGAAGTTGTGGGCCCGTAAACCTCATTGAACGCTGAGCTCAGTCCTTTAACTTGGTCTTCAGGGCCATAACTCCTGGTACGGCCTTCGGGCTAGGTCTATAAAGCTTAATAACGAGAACATTCCATATCTCTATTTCATACATTTGACAACATTTATAAGGCAATGCATTTGGTGGCAGCTCTGAAATGGGAATTGACGGGGTTTGGGCTAAAGAGTTCAGTAATTTTTGACTGAAGTGTGTCACTCACTCATATCTAGCTCCTGTCACTTGCAGAATGCCACAAACACATACCTTTGAAAACTCAGCAAGGGGAGGACACAGGATCTGCATCCCCTAATTTAGACCATGCCATTGATACATCTCTTCATAGGTTATATCTGTTTGCAGGCTGCTGTCGCAGTCTGACAATAACTTCAGGATCTCATCCTGCAATGCCTGCTAACACACAACTTGATTCTGCAGCTCAGAAACCCCAGAGATATGCCTGCAAGTGTTTCAAAAGGCAGAACAGCAAAAGGAGCATGGATGGTGTGGAGTTCTGCAAAATCAGATGCTGGCAGATATGCCTTCGTTTTTGAAAGGTGGAGCGGCTGGGGTCGTGGACATGTACGTTTCAACCTGGAACCTCATCAGATGCAGTCAAAACCTTAAAAATACCCTGGAGTGGAAAATTAGGCCAAAAACCATGTGTAAATCTTTTAAATGCTTTTTATTATTTGTTTAGTGCTCTGGGAGATTGGAAAATGATCCCTCAAACCTTAAATATGGGCCATTATTTGGGAGGATTTTTGTCTCAGGCTCCCAATTTTTGCATATAAGACACAGTCAGATTATATGATTTGCCTAGGATCACAACCTTAGCTTAAGTAATGAAACCAGGATTAGGGGCCAGTCAGGGATTTAAGCACTTGGCCATATGCTGTTATTATAAGTATTTGTTACGGTTTGGGTTTGAAAAGATTAAATACTAGTGTTACAGAAATGTTTATAAAAGTACAAAAATGACCTATAGCACTAACATGGCATTGCAGGTCTTCTCGGCCTGTGCCCAAGTTATAGGCCCGAGCAAAGCAAGGGTTTTTAACAAGGGTCCCGGGCCATTAAGACCTGATCCGGCCTGCCAGAGAGCATCTTTAGGATATTAGCACACGGGTTACCCAAACGGTAACCCGGGGCGCTAAAAAAAGTATTTTCATTCATTGACCGGGACGCCGCGGGCGTCCTGTTCAAAGATTTAAAAGACTGTCTTAAGATGGCAACCATGGAAATAGAAGGCAGGGCTCCATACAGAGCCCCTCTTCCACGTCCATGGTAGCCACGGAGAAACAACAGAAGCCCGTCCGTGACAGTAGAGCAAACGTTGCCGCTGTTGAAAACAGGAAAGTAGGGCTGGGGGTGGAGGGAAACATTAAAAAAAATAAGGGAGGGTTGGGGTAAGATAGTACTGCAGGCGGGAGAAGCAGCCAGTAGGCTGCACGGAACGCGGGCTGAGATTAGCGGTTTCAGCACATGTTTCTAAGGAGCTGATAGGTTGGCTTCCCCGCCCGGGTGTTAATATGACATTAAATAAGTTGTTGTAGAAACAGTTCGAGCAAAAAATAGGATTTTAGCTTTATTTTATCCATCCTGACTAGAAGACTAGTAATAGCCTACTAAATTGTGTGTTTTTTTAAAACAGTTTTCACTGTGAATAATAATGAGTTTTGAAACTATTCACAATGAAAGTAAATACAACGCACTCTAATGTCATCTGTTAGAGAGAGTCTTAATTTCACACAGAATGAAACTGTTATGCTTCCTTCCCATGTATTATCACCCACCATTCACACCCCTCAATGGACCATAGTCCTTCCAGGTGGCAGATTTAAGGCAAAGGGCCTAGTGGGAAAAAGTGACAGCGGGCCACAGGTGGGCGTGTCATGGAGGCAGAGCCTAGAGTGGGCAGGGTTGCACAATGACAAATCTTAGTGGCAAATGCTACTTTGTAAAATTGGGTTTTCTGTGTTTGGGGGTCTCACTTTAGCTAAAGACAGCTGGGCCTCCTTGCCAGGTTTTGCTGTCTATGGAGGTAATATTAAACGATGAAGCCTGAAGCTAATTTTGGAAATTATAGGGTTCAAGGTTGTGGAAGGGACATTAGAGGTGATACCAGAGGATAATTCCTACAGCATGCAAAACCATTTTGTACATGACCCGACACACTTGAAATGTCATTGAACATCATAAACTTAAAGGATTTCACCTTTTAATATCAAAACATACCAAGGGTTACCTTTTTTTTTTGTTGCTGCTTTAGGCACTTGAAAGGCCCCTTAACTCCAACCCACCACCTCCATATTTCCTCCAGATCCACAGGGCCCTACTGCAGGGCAGTGAATGAAAATGGAGAGGGAATAATTGCAGGATAGTGAGGGAGAAAAGTAGAGAAGTGGAAGGTAACATGAACTCTGGGACAGGAGAGTGGAGAATGAAGGAGGGCAGAAGCGTGAGGGAGACTGAGAGTGAGGGAATATAGGAAATAGTGATTGAACGGAGCCAGATGAGGGTAAAAGGGTACAGAGAGTGAACGAGGGCCGCAGAATAAGGCAATAGATAACAAGGCACACTAGTGAGGGGAAATGCGAAGAGGATAAAAGGGCAGAGAATAGGGACAATCATTCGTACACAAGTTTATTTTTTCCTTCCTCCGAAGCATATTTCTCCCAACACTGCCTCTCTCCTCTGCCAGGGAACGCAGGGGCCGAGTAAGCCACGGTGACTGGAGCTGGTGGAGGAAAACAAGCTTGGTCTGTCTTGTTCTCGTGCATTTCACGTCCTGCGCACCTTCTCCATGTTGTCAGAGCCTTTCTCGGTTTTTGTGCCTGTACTGGGGATCCGTTATACAAAGTCGCCAGACTGCCCTGCCAGGAAACGACTCATATCTCCATTTCTGTCTATTTGCTTATTGCACTTCGCTATTTATGCAGCATTTACGAATCTGATCACAGAGTTTTTGGGTAATTCATCGGATAATTGACATTACCAGGAATCTCAGCATCACCCACCTCAAAGGTCCTTGTTGCCTATGTCATTTGTTTTGCGTCTTACTTCTAGTATTTCTCCTTAATTGGCTCATCGGCATTGGTTTCCTATTAATTTAAGATTTGATTTCATTTTCTCGGTTTGGTTACTTTGGCTTCTTTGAGAAATCCCCTGAGGGCTCTTGGCTCCACTTGACAGTTCCTTCTTGCAGCCCCTCGTCCTCCCGGTGTGTCGTCTCGTTTTCAGTCATTTCAACTCTTGCCGCCTAAGTTAAGTCCCCTTAGACAATCGTTCCTGTCAGTTTAGGAAACGCCATAAAACTCCTTTCCTCGTTGGTGCTTTCCCCCGTCTTGCCTCGCCTTGCCTCTTCTTGATGTCTTCTGCTCTTTCATCATATCGTTATTTATCGCATTACGCGTCATCATTTGACTGATTTTGGAAAAAAGCGCTATATGAATGTTCTATGAATACATAATTAAACTAGCTAACAGACATAGTGGAGTTTCTTCATATTTGCATTGAGACCGGCAGTAAAATAAATAAAATTCAAAGTCAAAACATTGAGTGCGATAATAATCGAATATGAAATCGAAATGAAAATTGGTTAATATAGGTTCAAGTCCATCCGTTATTTTGAAGGAAGAGAACGGGTTCAAGGACTAGAATCAGGCCATCAGAGTAGTCTTGCCTCCTGCACGCAACATGCACAACACCTGCAGCAGCAGAGCAGTCCAGGCGAGCACCCACAGAACCGGCACAGCTGACGCAGTAACGGCGAACGCAAGCGCGGGGTGTGTCGTGTCGCAGAGAGAGACTGTGGAAAAAGGGGCAGGGCAATGGGGCCCGCTTGACGTTTGTCCTCTGTGGCGCTGCCCGATGATGGGGCGCGCACGCAGCGGCATGACGTTGCACGCCGCCGCGTGCAGCATAAATAAACGGGGCGTTCCCGGCCGCGACAGTGCGACCGGGAAGCCGGAGCCAGAAGGACATGTGTCGAGTGAGTCCTTGTGTGCTGGGGGGTTTACGGGGATCGCTGGGGGTCAGGATACACCCCCAACAGTGGCCACGAGTGGGGAATGATGCCTGGGCCCGGCGGTGACGAATCTGCAATTTTTCTTCCTGAAACGGAATCTTGCTGACATTTCGTTTCATGCCGTAGGCCGTGCTTCACCCACGCGGCTGGTGGCCATTTTGAATAATCAGGCCGTGGACTTCACAGAGCTCCGGTTTGGGCGGTGAGTGGCATCCAGGCCTAATTTTTGGACACACTGCTAGCAGACAGTTTAATCTGTTTTGATTTTTTTAGAATTTTGGGTCTTCTACGTCGAGTGCAAGCGAGGAGGAGGGCTACAATGGCTGGGCCTGCATAGCCCATAATTTTTCCTTGACTCAATTTTTGGAACAGCTGAAGGCTGGGGCTTTCTTCATCCTTGTCACGACTCGCTCCCTTCGCTCCCGTTCCCGCCACTTGGGGGCATGTTTTGGGGCTTATTCCTTGCTGGACATTTCCTCCGAACCTAATGCCACAGTGCTGTAATGAATTGGGAGCGCTAAATCCCTATTTTCCAAACTACTTCCCTTCCGGATCCATTCCAGGTTTTTGGCAGCCAGCATGCTTCTTTAACCAAATGACTGTGCTTCCCAGAATGCCTGGCCCACTGCTCCACCTCCACCCTTGCAGGACAAGGTTGGGTGGAGGATAGGCAACACCTGTGGCTGCAGGTGCAGCAGTCAGCACACCTGAGGCGTGTGCTCGTTAAACAGCTTTAAAAGCCTCATTCTCACTTCAGTCCAGCGCTGGTCATCGCTTGCAGTGTTCCTGTTTTGACTAGTCCCTGGTTCCTTGTTTCTTGCCATTGTAACTACTTCCTTGTTCCTGTTTTCTTGTTTCCTCCGCCCTGAATTTCGGATTCATGAGCTAATTGATTTCTGCTCCCTTGATTTCCCTTTTTGTCTTCCTCTGTTTGCAGGCAGCAATTCTCAGTGCTTTCCCCTTTTAGATGCAGCCCAGTTTGTCTGTGTTCTATATTTCTTTGACTCTGTCCTTTGCTGCTGTTACCCATTTGCCTTAGCCTTCCTCTTAGTTTAGTTTCCTGTCTTTTCCTTGGAGGGGTAGGGAGAAGTTTGCATAGGTTATTTCGTTTTTCCCTGCTCCTGATCCTTACTTTCTAGAGGATCCATTCCATGTTTTCCACTGCACTTCTGCATTTAATTTCCCTTTGATTATTAGGTGTGGTGTGCGGTAGTAGCCAGCTCCTGTGTGAATGCTATTGTTTTCCTCACTATTTTGTAGACACTATTCCCACTTAGGTATTTAGTTTTCCTTCCATTGCTGTTCTAGCCTTTCGGGGTCCCAGTTTCTTCAACAGGATTCGTGGGCTAGCTGACATTCAAGAGGTTTATTTCGTCCTCGTGAGTACAGTTCTTAAGTTCCCTTCTGTAATACCATCAAGAGTGTTAGTACACAGATCCTGTCATTGCTTGCCCTCCACGTGGGTTTAGCGCTGTCAGTACCTGTAACAGCAATTGGGGGTAAGGCGCTTGCCGACTTTCCTCGCGGTCAGGTGCTTACCCCACATCCCTTTTCATATATTGGTTTTGATGTCACACTCTATTTGCACTCCTGGGTTCTAGCATATCTGAGTCGTAGTTCCTGGGTGCACATTTCCCTTGCCATATTCGCTGCCTTTGTACTCGCCTGACTAATCCTGACAGTATGACCAGCCCAAAATTCCCATTGAATATGGCAAGTTTAAGAAAGAAAGGCAGCAAGGCCTCTAACAAGTTAGTACAGAAAGCTTCCCCTACATTTACCTGTGACAATCAAATCACTAGTCTTGGCTTAAATGAACTCCTTGTCACGAATGGGCATTTACGAGCAAAGTATTTTTCCCATAGGATGGCACATCCTACATTGCCTGATCCTAGTTCGATCTTTTGTTCTGATCCCGATTCTATGTCAGCGCAAGCCTTAGCCGCAGAAAACAACACACTGTTAGACTTATTATACAAGAGTACCTCTGTTGTTGAACCCCATGATTCCAGTTGTGCTTCACCTCAGATAGAACAGTTTCATGGTACAAACATAACGAATGGAGGGGTTCCTTGCATAACTTCAGTTTTCTACCCTCAGTCCAAATACTTCTTTGCACAAGTACATACGGTAGTCCCTAATGTCAAGAGGTCTAAGGTCAATAGATTGCTTAAGGGTAATACAGACCAAGTTAGTATGAGAAAGTATAAATCTCAGAACCTGAAAGCAGTTGAGGACAATGCACTATCGGTGCACATCCAGATTGCTAGTGCAGGATCCAGCCCTGATGCCACTATGCCTCCCCCTGTGCCTACTGATAGTGATGTACAGTTAATGCAGGGCATGCTAAGAGCTAAGCTTGAGGAGTTAACACAAGAATTCATTTCTTTACAAGAGGAGAATAAGATCTTGCACGCATTCCTGAATACACCTCAGACTTTATCCATTGATGTTGATGAAGTGAACACAGTTCAGCCCCTGAGTGCAGAGACTTTGGTAAACCATGATAATTGCCAATATGTTAGATCTATTGGAAGTGAAAGTCTTTCTTCTAGCACAGCGCTCAATCTGGGCACAGTTTCTAACAATTGTTCTGCTGATTGTCAGGGATTGCAGTTAGCTGAAGATTTACAAGCCACTCCTTTACCTAAAGTTTCCTGTGTAGCAGTCTGTCATAATTCTGAGCTAGCACACATACAAGCTTCTGATCTCCAAACACAATACACAAAGGTGGCATACACAGATTCAGTCACTACAGTAGGCTTAGGTCCTGCTCTTGATACAGCTGCTGAGACTGAAGTAGATGTTAAAGCTGATGTGGAAGACGATCTTACCTCTGGGTTCACTCTTCCTTCTGCCAATTCTGATCAATACGAACAGTCAGAGACAGTACAGATTTCATGTTCTGATGAACTCATTCCACAGTATACAGAACCAAAAGACCAGCAGGCGATTCCTGAACTGTTGATTGTTAATCTGCCTCTTTCAGAAGCCAAGACAGAGGAATGGACAATTGACGAAATCCTGATTAACAGAGACTTTACTATGGTGATTCCACTGGTTGATTTTGACTTCCACAAAGAAAGAGACTCTGTGTCACCCACTAAAGAAAAGGACTGCAAGGGTTCAGTTCAGTCCTTGGTTACTGGAGCCAAGGAGTTTAATGCCCTAACGGTGCCCTCCATTCCTGAGCCACTAATGTGTCTATCAACTTCTGAGACTTCTGTGTGTCCTCCTACAACCATTGACTCTTCTATGATCCAATCCACAGCCCTGCAGTCATCTTTGGTACACGTGTCTTCAATCAATGAACCGCTGCCATGTCTGCCATTTAATCAAGAGCCTCCACCATGCACGGGGTTAGTCCCAAAGACCCTGACATGTTTGGATTCAGCTACCGAGATGGCTCCAACTCGCATGCCTTCAGCTTCAAAGTTTCCTCTAGCTTGCCTGTCTTCAGCTACAGTGACTCATCCAGAAGATCATCCTTCAGCCAGAGAGCCTCCGGTAGTCCATCATATGTGCATGTCTTCAGTTCCAGAGTTTATTGCTTGTTTGCCTTCAGTTCATGATACACCGGTATCCTGCTTAGCTTCGCTTCCAACATCAGAGGTATACCTGTCTACACCATCAGATCCTGCTATATTTTCTACTGCTCCAGACAGTCCTCCTGAATCCCAAACATTTACTGTCGATGAACATTTAGATTGCCTTTCCTTTGCTTCAGGAGGAGCACCAGAATGCCTGCCTTTTCCACAAGACGATTCTCCCAACTGCTTCACTTTAGCATCAGAGCCTCCTAAAAATGCAGCATCAGAGTTTGAGACTTTTGCCAGCTCCCGCTTCAGAGTCATCAAGCTGGACCGAGTGGTGAGTCAGAACCACTCACCTGGGTGTGCACAGGGGGTGGTGCAGACCGGCGTATTACCTACAGAACTTGTGCAACAGAATACCGCCAAGAAGCACCAGTTGGGTGCTAGTAGCCAAAGGAAGGGAATGACTGCTGCAGTTCAAGATGTGTCTGTTATTGCTCCTTCTGCGAGTGTGCCTGAAATACCAAGTACTGTGTCTATCACTCCTATCGGTATGCCAAACGTCCCTGCTGTTGTATCCAATGTGCAACAAAGTGGCTACACGACTGTCACCAGGAGTACCAGCCTCGTACAACCCATGGGACTTCCAGGCATCCAAGGCGTAGAATATGTGCAGTCAAACCTTAATCATTTTCAACCACAAGCCTTTTCCCAGATGGATGACAGAAAAAGATCTGAACCTCTACCTCAGCCGCCACCTTCTCTAATGGCTGAACATGAACATTTCCTGAAGCCAGCAACTTCCTCACCTCCCGCAGGTCCGCTCTCGACAGAAAGGCTAACAGAACTTCTACCATCGTCTAAGGCAAGTTGCACCAGCCTGCCTCCCTCCTCAAAGACTTACAAGGGTCCACTCCCAGTGACTGAGCTTCCTGGACCTTCCAACTCTGCTCCAGGTCCTGCAAGTTCTTCCTGCCTTTCTTCGAACCATGAGTCTCTTCCTTACCAGAAGTCACCGTTTCCATCAGTATCACCTCCAAAGACAACACACTCCTATCATGGAAGCCCATCTGCCTTTGCCCACAAGCCACCATTTCCATCAGTGCCACCTCCAAAGAAAAAGCACTCCCATCATGGAAAGAAGAAGTCTCGTACGGGTGGCGGGCACCCGAAGAGGGCCGTAGGAGGGGGTATACTGTCACGACTCGCTCCCTTCGCTCCCGTTCCCGCCACTTGGGGGCATGTTTTGGGGCTTATTCCTTGCTGGACATTTCCTCCGAACCTAATGCCACAGTGCTGTAATGAATTGGGAGCGCTAAATCCCTATTTTCCAAACTACTTCCCTTCCGGATCCATTCCAGGTTTTTGGCAGCCAGCATGCTTCTTTAACCAAATGACTGTGCTTCCCAGAATGCCTGGCCCACTGCTCCACCTCCACCCTTGCAGGACAAGGTTGGGTGGAGGATAGGCAACACCTGTGGCTGCAGGTGCAGCAGTCAGCACACCTGAGGCGTGTGCTCGTTAAACAGCTTTAAAAGCCTCATTCTCACTTCAGTCCAGCGCTGGTCATCGCTTGCAGTGTTCCTGTTTTGACTAGTCCCTGGTTCCTTGTTCCTTGCCATTGTAACTACTTCCTTGTTCCTGTTTTCTTGTTTCCTCCGCCCTGAATTTCGGATTCATGAGCTAATTGATTTCTGCTCCCTTGATTTCCCTTTTTGTCTTCCTCTGTTTGCAGGCAGCAATTCTCAGTGCTTTCCCCTTTTAGATGCAGCCCAGTTTGTCTGTGTTCTATATTTCTTTGACTCTGTCCTTTGCTGCTGTTACCCATTTGCCTTAGCCTTCCTCTTAGTTTAGTTTCCTGTCTTTTCCTTGGAGGGGTAGGGAGAAGTTTGCATAGGTTATTTCGTTTTTCCCTGCTCCTGATCCTTACTTTCTAGAGGATCCATTCCATGTTTTCCACTGCACTTCTGCATTTAATTTCCCTTTGATTATTAGGTGTGGTGTGCGGTAGTAGCCAGCTCCTGTGTGAATGCTATTGTTTTCCTCACTATTTTGTAGACACTATTCCCACTTAGGTATTTAGTTTTCCTTCCATTGCTGTTCTAGCCTTTCGGGGTCCCAGTTTCTTCAACAGGATTCGTGGGCTAGCTGACATTCAAGAGGTTTATTTCGTCCTCGTGAGTACAGTTCTTAAGTTCCCTTCTGTAATACCATCAAGAGTGTTAGTACACAGATCCTGTCATTGCTTGCCCTCCACGTGGGTTTAGCGCTGTCAGTACCTGTAACAGCAATTGGGGGTAAGGCGCTTGCCGACTTTCCTCGCGGTCAGGTGCTTACCCCACATCCCTTTTCATATATTGGTTTTGATGTCACACTCTATTTGCACTCCTGGGTTCTAGCATATCTGAGTCGTAGTTCCTGGGTGCACATTTCCCTTGCCATATTCGCTGCCTTTGTACTCGCCTGACTAATCCTGACAATCCTCTTCATCATCAGACTGGTGCCCCTACTGCTTTTTCATCTTCTTCATCATCACGGAGGTGTGTTGCAGTGGTTCTTCATTCTGCTTCCTGGAATCATCAGGCCTGGTGGCTGGGACTGGGCTGTTAAGGATTACCCGAGGTGGGGGGACAGTGTGTTCTTGCCATCTTTGCTCCCAGGGTGAACTTTCCTGTGCCTGGAGGTGGATCAGAGTTTGAGTTGTGGCCTCCATTTTCCATGCTGGGTGTGTCTGTGCGCTCGAACTCATGAGTGATACTGAAGATCAGGACAGTGCACAACCAGTAGCGGTGCAGCACCCTCCACTTGCTCAAGCAGGGCCTCAAGGCCCAGTGCCTCCAGTGCAGCCAGTGGTAGCACCTGTTGTCCAGCCAATCCTTCCTGCCATGGCCCAGGCACGTGCACATGCGGCCTTGCAGCCTATCCCGGAGTTTGATGTCTCGGGCCCGCCTTCTACCTTGGGGCCCAGATGGAAGAGGTGGGTTGACCGCCTGGACATGTACTTTCGGACCGCTCAAGTGGTTGATGATGACAGCAGGCTGGCAACCATGTTGTACTCGGCAGGGCCCTCGGTCCAGGAGATCTTTGAATCACTTCCACCAGGGGATGGATCCTACGGTCAGGCGAAAACCGCGCTTCAAGCCCATTTTCTGCCTCTTGCCAACGCGGACTATGAACGCTTTGTGATGTTGTCCGCCAAACAGAAAGAGGACGAGACTTTGGACACGTTCTATGGGCGCCTGAGGCGCCTGTCGCTCGCTTGTGCCTGGGGCGATGCGGAGGACATGATTAGGACCATGCTCATCCAGGCATGCTCCTCGGGCAAGCTCAGGCGCCAAGTGTTAAGGGAGCCCGGAATCACCCTGCCATGCATCCTAGAACTGGGGAGATGCCATGAAGTGTCTGAGGCGAGGGCAGCTAGAATGGAGGCTGGGTCATGCTCCATCAAGACCGAGGAGGTGTGTGCGATGTGGTGCGGTGGCAGAGGCACCAGAAGACCTGGCGGCAGACCCCAGGACAGAGCCGGGAGGGCAGGGGAATCCTGCCAAAAGTGTGGGTACGACCTGCCCCACCCAACGGAATGCCCCCCGACCGGAAGGACATGCGGATGGTGTGGGCTGCCAGATCAATTCTCGAGGGTGTGCAAGGCGCCATTCCTGTGATGGTGCTGCGATGCCCGGCCCGGTCCAGTCTCCTTTGCCAGGGCAAACCGCCTAACATCACTCAAGTGGGCCAGAGTGAAGAGGACGCCCAAGTGGAGAAGGCAGACAAAGAAGAGGAAGAGAACTTTTCTTCATCTCCAGCGTGGGGATCCTGAAAGGGAAGAACAGGAGGCAGCCATGGTGCGTGGTGGAAGTCAATCGGTCTCCAGTCCCCGTCCTGGTGGACATGGGGGCATCCGTCAATGTGATGGCTCGGGGACACTATAATGCTATGGACATGCCTCCTAAGTTCGTAGCACCGAAAGCCTGCATCTTCGCTTTCGGTGGTCTGGACCCTATCCCACTGGATGGTGCTTTTGTGGCGGCATGACGGCTCGCAAATCACTGCACGCTTCTACGTAACACCGGTGAGCACCAATACCTTGTTGAGCTGTGCAGCGGCGGAGGCCCTCGGCATCATCAGATTTGCATACTCGGTCTATTTGGAGGACATCAATGACTTGCTTGAGACGTATGCCGCACTGTTCAATGGGATTGGACAGATGGCTGGTGACCTAGTGAGGCTGCAGATTGATGAATCTGTGCAGCCCATCGCCCTGAAACATCGCAGGGTACCCTTTCACCTTTGTGAACATGTCGACAAGGAGCTCGATAACTTGGTCAATCTTGGCATAATTGAGAAGGTGGAGGGTCCGACTCCCAGGGTGTCCCCAAATGTAGTGGCCCGGAAACCCAAACAACCAGATGCCGTCAGAATCTGTGTCGACATGAGACTGCCGAATAAAGCTATCAAGAGAGAGGCACCTCACCCCGACGATTGATGAAATCATTGACGAGGTACAAGGCGCTCGCTTCTTTTCAAAGCTGGACCTCCGAGCGGGATACCACCAGCTTGTTCTCCACCCTGAGTCGAGGTATATTACCACCTTTACTACACACCGAGGGCTATACCGCTACAAAAGACTGAGCTTTGGTGTGTCTTCGGCGGCGGAGGTGTTCCAAAATATCATCCGAGGCGCCCTAGCAGATCTGGAGGGTGTCTTGAATATCAGTGATGGTATCCTGGTGTTAGCAAGGATGGAGGTGGACCATCTGAGGCGGCTGTCGAAAACATTTGAGAGGTTGCAGTCCCTGGGCCTCACCCTCCCCAAGGAGAAATGCAAGTTTCTGAGACCATCGATAGAGTTCTTTGGCTTTGTATTCAAAGAAAGGGGTGTATCACCGGATCCCAAGAAGGTCCAGGACATTAAAAAGGCGCAGCCTCCGGAATCCGTGTCCGATGTGCGGAGCTTCCTAGGTATGGTTACATACTGTGGACGGTTCATCCAGAATCTTGCCTCCAGGTCGGAACCGCTCAGAGCACTGACAAGGAAAGATACCACCTGGAACTGGGATCCGCTTGAACAGGCGGCATTCGATGACATCAGGGGTGCCCTGGCAGCAGAGGATACCATGGCCTTCTTCGATCCAGCGTTGCCGTCGGAGATCATTGTCGATGCCAGTCCGTTCGGCTTGGGCGCTGTGTTGACGCAGATTGACCGTGATGGGGGTGTCTGCCCGGTGGCTTACGCCAGCAAAGCGCTGTCAGATGCAGAGCAACAATATTCCCAGATTGAGCGCGAGGCGCTGGCGGTGCTCTGGGGCTGCAGGCACTTCCGGTTCTATGTCCTCGGACGCCCAGTGACAGTGGTGACGGACCACAAGTTATTGCTTCCTATCTTGGCCGGGTCGTCATCCAAGCCGCCGGCAAGGATTGAGCGGTGGATGCTCGCTCTCCTGGAATACGGAGTCACCTTGGTGTATCGGCCGGGGGCGAACAATGCAGTGGACTATCTTTCAAGACACCCGGGTGCGCCTGGGAAGGATGACCATGACACATGTGCGGAAGAAGCCGATGAACATGTACATGTTCGCCCCCGGCTGATGAACATGTACGTGTGGTGGTAGAGGCGGCCACGCCGAATGCAATGCCCCTGGAGGAGCTCGAGGCCGCTGCAGCAGAAGATGAGTGTTTCCAAATCCTGAGGCACTCCATGCAGCATGGCTCCTGGAAGTTGGTGCTGGAGGCCCTGGCGGGGCACACTCAGGAGGCCAGAACCGGACTGGAGCAGCTGTGGAAGGTCCGGGAGGAGCTCTCTTTTTCAGCATCCAGTCTTCTGCTCAGGGGAGATCGCATTGTCGTGCCCCAATCCAAGGTGAGGGAGGTGATCACCCTTGCCCACCGTGGACACCAGGACGCCGCCAAGACTAAAGCCCGCCTAAGATTGAAAGTGTGGTTCCCGGAACTGGAACGCAAAGTGGACGACTTCGTGGCGGCCTGCGTTTGGTGTCAGGCGACGTCTCCCCTGCAGCGTGAGCCTGCCATAGAGGCGATGCCTCGGGGGACACGACCCTGGGAAGATGTTTATGCGGACTTTGGCTCCACCACGATGGGCACCCACTTCCTGGTGCTGGTCGACAAATACTCAATACCCGGAAGTGGAATTCGTGGAGTCGGTAACGTTTGAGCATGTGGTGCTGGCCATGGAAAAGGTGTTTACGGCCCATGGTTTCCCTCACACACTGTGCTCGGACAACGGGGCGCCGTTCCAGAGCGAGCGATTCTCGGAGCTAATGGAGAGCTGCGGGGTGCTACACAGGAAGATCACACCCCTCTGGCCAAGGACAAACGGCAAAGCCGAACGGCTGATGAGGACTCTGAACAAGACCATTAGAATCGCCCAGGGCCAGGGGCAATCCCTTCAAAGAGCTCTCTATCAATTCCTGAGGGTGTACCGCACCACCCCGCATGCCTCCACCGGAGTGGCCCGGCAGAGGCGTTATTCAAATGGTGCCCTCGGGGGCTGTTACCGGAGGTGGGGGAGAAAGAACCGGGGGTAATCGACAACCAACAGGTCGAGGCAGACCGGCGAGTGAGGATCGAGCAGGAAAACATTCGGCGAGGACTTTGCCCACAGCGGCTGGAGCCGGGCGATGAGGTCCTCATTCGAAATAGACACCCCCATGGAAAGCTCTCCCTTCCGTATGAGCCTGAGCCGCTGGACGTCGTTGCAGTCAAGGGATCCATGGTGACTGCCTCGGACGGAAAGGTCTGCGGTAACCCGCAATGTGAGCTTCTTCAAGAAGTTAGGGGATCCGAGACCTGACCCGCCCCCTGATCCGGATTTAAGGGTGGTTCCTGAGGACCAAGGAGAGACAACCTGCCTGCCTGAGTCCCCGGCCCGGACGACGCCTATGGACAGATCACCCGTGCCGGAGGTGAGCGGGAGGTACCCCCAGAGGGCTGGGCGAGGGAAACCCGCTCACCTCAGCGACTACGTATTGGGACATTTGTCTGAGCATCCTGATGGTGATAACTGTTAAATAAAGGGACCCGGGTGGATGTCAATAAAGGGGTGTTTTGGAACTGGGTCTTAGATGTGGTTATCGTTGTAGTGATAGTTGGTTTGCAGTGTGTAGTATTTAAATGTTTGTTGTTGTCTTCCCGAAAAAGGAGGAGTGTGGCGCTGCCAGATGACGGGGCGCACACGCGGCGACGTGACAGTGCACGGCGCCGCGTGCAGCATAAATAAACGGTGTGTTCCTGGCCGCGACAGTGCGACCGGGAAGCCTGAGCCAGAAGGACGTGTGTCGAGTGAGTCCTTGTATGCTGGGGGGCCTACGGGGATCGCTGGGGGTTAGGACACACCCCCAAAATCCTGGCGATCGTTAAATCCACCTCTGGTCCTTCCCCAGGCAGCCTTTGCCTGGGCTCTCACCCTCTAAATTCCTTTCTTGTAATGCTTTGTTGACACAAAGCAAAGCCTCACACAGAGAATTTCACAGGACAAAGTGTGTACTTCGAGCAGACTAGGAAATACGGGACGGTTGGCAACGTTATTGAGTGCAGTAACCTCCTCAAGCTTGCAGAAGTCCCGGACCTCAAAATGGCCAAAATTACGAAGTGCAGGTACTGAGGGTCGGTTAGAGCCAGTCCATTTAAAGCACTGGTTGGAATGATGCCTTAAAAGGCGATTAGCGCCTCCAATTGAAGCTTTCCAATTGGTGACAGAGCAGGAAAAAGCGAGAAGAACAAAGAAGTTTGGAATTCAGGCTTCCATTGGTTGTCAGAGCCTGTACTCTTCACTTTCTGGATGGCTAAAGAGAAGAAACAATGCTTTAATTAAGCAGCATAGCCCTCCCCTATGGGCTCCACTAGCTTGCTGCAATGGTCTAGCGTTCACAAGGGTGTGGGCATAGGGACATTACTTGCTCGTGCAGCCCAAAGGTGTGGGCTATAAACGTATTAGTACCCCTGGGACATGCTGCAAAAGACAGGGTGGCCCATGGGTACAATGCGTGAGAGATCTATGGGATCACTGCGAATGTCATAATTACGACGGCCGAAAATGCAGACTTATTTTTTTTTAAAAAAATGTATAACCCTTTACACCACACATATATGCGGGGGGAGACCCCGCGCATCCCCCATATTAATATTATCTCATATACCCCCACATATATATTTGGTGTAAGGGGGGTCTAAATTTTTTTTTTAAAATAGTCGGCTATTTCGGCCGTCGTAATTGTGAGGGCAACATTTTGGGCCATGACCATGCATGAGAGGTATGGTCTCACTAGTGGGAAGGCGAGACTGGCAGCAGGGAGGCATGGCTGCCCTGTGTGTCGCAGGTGTGAGGTTGATAGCGGCCACATGAGTCTGCTGTGACGGGTCGGGCCATGAAACCGAGAATGCAAGACAAGATGGTGCCAGGAAAGACGAGTGCTCGCAGGCACAGGCATGAAGGCTGAGGTGGTGAGTACCCGCTCGCACCATGCGAAGGCGGTAGGCAAAGGTAAGTGGGTGAGAGGTGAGTGAAGCACTGCGGGCTATACCGGTTCCTTCAGTGAAGCACTGTGGGCTATACTGGTTCCTTTAGTGAACCATCTGCGGGCTATACGGGTTCCTTTAGTGAAGCATCTGTGGGCTATACCGGTTCCTATTGCGGGATATATCGGTTCCTTTTGCGGGCTATACCGGTTTCTTTAGTGAAGTACTGTGGGCTATACCGGTTCATTAAGAAAAGCATCTGAGGGCTATACCGGTTCCTTTAGTGAAGCACTGCGGGCTATACCGGTTCCTTTAGAGAAGCATCTGCGGGCTATACCGGTTCCTTTTGTGGGATATATCGGTTCCTTTTGCGGGCTATACCGGTTCCTTTAATGAAGTACTGTGGGCTATACCGGTTCATTAAGAAAAGCATCTGAGGGCTATACCGGTTCCTTTAGTGAAGCATCTGCGGGCTATACCGGTTCCTTTTGCAAGCTATACCGGTTCCTTTAGTGAAGCATCTGCGGGCTACCCTGGTTCATTTAGCCCGCAGAGTGTCAATTCAAAAGGCAGAAAGGTTGCAAGCAGGGTACTAATACGTGTCATGTCCCCTGTTGTCCGCTTCATCTTGCACTGTCTGTCCAGCAGAAAAGGTGCTGTTCTGTTAATCTAACCTAAACATGAGTGTGGAAAAAAAAATATTTCTACAAATACCTGGATCTCTGCATGTTACCTCCCTCAAACTCTAGGTTGCTTAGGATGAATGTTCTACTTTGCAAATTAGTGAGGATTTGTCTAATTGATGATGTATTGTAATGTACCGCCAGAGGGTGCAGAAAATGGCCAGTTAGGAATAGCCCTGTCAATGACCTGAGCACATGGCTGGAAGGAAATTGCACACATGATTCAATTGGGAAGTCATTAGTGAGTCAGGCTAGACATTGAGAAGAACAGGCGTGCCAGCTCTCAGTCTTCAAGCTCTTTGCTTCAGCAAAGATCCAGTCTACAGGGACTGTCACTTACATGTGTTTAAGAAAGCTAGATGAAGATACAGTGCATAGCAGCGCCTAAATACCTTTTTCGGTATAACGGTGCAATAATAGTGGGACAAATAAATCAGTTAAGAACAGATAACACATTATTGCTTAAGTGCAATCACTGTCACTGTATCGCTCCATTTCTGAAAGATATTCCTTGAACTAGATTATGTTGTGTTTACCTCTTGGTTGCGTATCACGAATAACTCCCAATTTCCAATGAACAGTGACAGATTTCGCACTAAAAATCCCATAGTCAAAAATGACAAAAAGGGCAAAAGGAGTGTGGGGAGAGGATGTGGGGCAGATGATGGCGTGGGGTCTTGGATGGGCAAGGTTTGGAGCAGCCTTGGATGTGACTAGGGTGCATTTTAGTGGTGTATTCTTCTGTTTGATTTTTTTAACTTTCTCTAATTAATGTTTGTTTTTTTTTAGTTTTACTTTGGTTACTTATTGAGCGTGACCCAAGGTTCATGGAGGAATGGAGTACTGTACATCAGAAGGGGTTCAGGCATATTGTAAAGCGCACTCTCGCGAGAGCACGCCTGGCTTCTCGCCAGAGGCAAAAAGCAGAAGTAGGAGTGCGGCACGCTCAAAGACATTCGCAGCGTGGGCAGGATGCCGAAAGCACCGCAGCACCAGCACTCCGACCTGCAAGGCAAGCCCCAATCCCCTACTTGCCTCCCACACCTTATTGTAATCCTTCTTGGACGCTTGCCTGTCCTGCCACAGAAGAATAAGAGACACAGTGAAGCAACTGTGTGTGAGTATTAGCTCTAATTGGCAATAAAGGCCATAGTCGCACCAGATTGTGGCTGTGTGATCATTGGGGGCCACAACATAATTGGCAACGTGGACAGAAGTGACGACCCACAGCAGACATCATGCAGGGTGCCACGCCACCACCAGCATTTCTCCAGTCCCCAGGTAGGCCAACCATACCATGGCCGCAGTGGAAACCCATGTTTGTGACGTACGAGGAGGCAGTGGGTGGCGCCAACTTCGCAGCAGCAAGGAAGAGGGCCATGCTGCTAAACGTACTAGGGGTAGAAGGCCAGATAATCTTTGCAGGTTGGAAACCCGAAGCAGTATCAGATGAGGATGACAACGTCTAAAAGAGGCAGTGAGTCCGACGGGAAGAGGTTTTGTCCAGTGAGAATGTAGTTCTACACAGAATAAGGTTCTACAGTAAGAAACAGGATCCCGCTGAGCCAGTTGACGACTATGTTATGAAAACTGAGAGAACTGGCTGCACTGTGTGCCTTTGGGGAGACCTCGGAAGAAAGGATATACGACATGTTGATCCTGCACACCAACAGTCGCAAGATACAAGAAAAGTTTATCCTAGAAAAGACACTGCAGCTGGACAAGGCAATACAAATAGCTAGAGTTGTCGAAGAGACCTCCGGGAGACGGAAATAATTTGCGGGAAGCTGCCGCGAGCCTGAAGTATAAGCACTACAATTCAAAGGGAGACAGGAGAGATGGCAGCCAGATACTATGGACAGCAAATTAGGAAGAGGAGAATCAGCCAAATGTTAAAGGTGTGCCAGTAGCAGTCACTTTGCCAATGACAAGGAGTGTCCAACCAGGAATAAAGAGTGTTCAAAGTGCCGGAGATTCTGACATGTGGCCACCACCTGCATGTGGACAGGTAGGAAAATGGCCACAGTAATACATAGAGCACGGCTAGGACAGAGGAGTCCTCAGAAGACGAGGGGTGCCCCACCATTATCATGGTCAACAGCTTACTGCTTGCAGAGAAAAGCTGCACTGCATCATCAAAGTCGATGGCAATGAAACAAGGGTCATGGCTGACTCAGGATCAGACCTAACAATCCTACCCCTTGCCATGTACAAAGAAATGGTGGGAAGTATACACGACTAAGCACAGACCAACCGCCTGAACCTTAAGTTGGTAACGGATAGCTTTCCGCTCCCCAGCATTAATGAATTACTTCTCCTAATGAAAGAGGCCAAAGTTTTCTCAAAACTTGACATGAGGGACGCAGACCACCAAATTGGCCCACACAAGGAGTGGAAGTTCATGACAGCATTCATAACCCCATTCGGCACATACCAGTTCACCCGCATGCCGTTTGGTCTGTTGTCAGCAGCCTCAGCTTTTCAATGAATGATGGACCTGTTGCTACAGACAATCGGCAATAATGTTCTTCCAGGACGACATTCTGGTATATGCAGATGCCGTACAAATGCACGATAAGGTGCTTCGTGAAGTGCTGACACGAGTACAGGAAGCAGGAGTCGGCAGGTGCGTCCTAAGGGCAGATAAAGTAGAGTACGTAGGCTACAAAACCTCAAGAGCAGGCATCAGCCCGAAGGACCTGCTCCAGGCCATTATGAAAGCACTGGATCCGTCCAACAGAGAAGAATGGAGATTGTTTCTGGGAATGGCCGTACACTACGCAAAATTTGTACAGAACTTTTCAGAAACCACAGCGCCCATGTGCAAATTAATGAAAAGGGGTCTGAGTACAAGTGGGGAACAGAGCAGCAGGAGGCGTTTAAAGTAGTGAAGGAATGCATCACCCACCCCCCTGTCTACAGCCATTTAACCCACAATTGAAGACCATCATAACTACAGATGCAAGTTCCTACTGCCTAGGCATGACATTGACCCAGAGGAAGGGCGACGCAGAGCAAGTAGTGGCGTTTGCCTCAAAGGCAATGTCACAAGCAGAGATGAACGACTCAACAATAGTGAAGGAAATGCTGGCGTGCTCATGGGCAGCCGATTATTCTTGGATGTACGTATGGGGCACTAAATTCAAACTGGTGACACACCACAAGCCGTTGGTACACATGCTTAGCCCGGGAGGGACAAGAACGGCCACCCCTCGCCTACGAATACCTGCAAAGTGGTACATATCCCAGGATGGTGAAATACGCAGGCGGACTGCATGTCCAGATTGCCAGAGCGTAGCAACACAGATGAAAACTTCCTGAAGGATGAGTGCCTTGTGGCTTCATTGGGAGACCTCCAAAGCAAGGAATACCTAGAGATAAGCAAGAAACACTGGAGAGAGGAAGCAGCCAATGATGCCACCACTGCAAAGCTCACTCAATGGGTTCGAAACGGCTGGCTGGATGAAAGAATGATCCCGGAGGGCCTGCGGCCGTACTGGAAAATATCAGGTGAGCTATTTGAGGACCAAGGCATGCTGATGAGAGGCGACCAAGCTATCCCGCCTGTTGTGTTAAGAAGAACCATCATATGCAGGGCTCACGCCGGGCACTTGGGGAGCAACATGACTAGGAGAAGAGTGAGAGAGTCGTACTGGTGGCCGGGCATGGATCCAGACATAAGAATGATGACTGAAAGGTGCCATGAAGGCCTCAATAGCAGCAAGAGGCTGAAAGTGAGGCAAGTACCACTTCATCCAACAGAAATTCCAGACAAACTGTGGCAGAAGCTAGGACTTGACTTCAAAGGCCCACTAGAGCCGATGAGACCTGAGCACAAGCATGGCATGGTGAGAATAGACTACATATTGAATTGGGTAGAGGTGAAGTTTGTCCCAGACATTACGTCTTCCACAGTGCTTGGAGTATTGAAGAACATCTTCCAGAGGGAAGGATTGCCCAAGGAATTGGTCACTGACAATGGTGTCCAATTAGTCTCGCGTGAGATGGACACATTCCTAAAGGAAAATAACATTCACCAAGTAAAAGCGGTGCTGTTTCACCCCCAAGCTAATGGCTTGGTGGAACTGGCCAATAGGTTCATCAAGGGAGCGATGCAACTAGCTACAGCGTCAGGGATGGATCCCTTTTCCACAGTCAAGGAGGCAGTGGCAGTCCACCGACTGACCCCCAACGGGATCACCAACGTTTCCCCGTTTTGGATGCTAAGAGGATGCAGAGCAGCTACCACATTGATTCCTCCGTGAATGTCACACTTAAGGGAAGATGATGAAGTCAACATGGAAGAATTGGTATGGAGAATGAAGAAGAGCAAGGCACTCATGAAGGGGTGGAATGACAAAAGGAGGGTGTCCAAAGTCAGCAGGATTTGCGAAGGAGACTGGGTCAAGATAAAGTTGTCACACAGAGACCCTGTCACAGGGTCCAAATTCAGCATACCCATCCGGGTATGCCAAAGGGGGACCAATCACGTGTGCACTTAGGGTGGGAGAAGATGGAACTTGGAATGAGTGGTGCTGTTTGAAAGAAGTCTCAAAGAACTACCAGGTCTCACACCTCGGGACCAGGTGCACGAAAGCAAGGAGAAGGGAGAAGAAAGATGGATTGATGAAAGACCACAAACTCTGAGCAAAGTGATGGTAGAAAGTCAGGAGGAGCAGGAGGAGTGTCGTCTGACACCATAGGAGGCAAGAACGGACTGGGTGGAGGAAGCTGAGGACCCACAAGAGATGAATGAGAGCAGAGAAGGTCGACCCCAGAGGGAGCGAAAGAGACCAACACGCTTCACAGAATTTGTTATGGAGTAGCATCATCTGCCTTCGTAGTCCAACAAAAGGAGGTATGTAGACGGCATACTCTCGCAAGAGTACGCCCGCCCTCTCACGAGAAGTAGGAGCACAGTGCCTTATTGTAACCCCTCTTAGACACTTACCTGTCATGCCACAGTGAGGCAACTGTGTGTGAGCATTACCTCTAATTGGCAATATAGGCTATAGTCACACCAGATTGTGTCTGTGTGATCATTGGGGGCCACAACACATAACTTACATTGTTACAGGGGGGAGCAGTCTGTAGAACGTCGCTCTTACTGCCTGCACACCATGCAGGGTAGCTGGAAAGAGTTAACATTTACAGTTAGTGGGAACATGTGCAGTGCTGAACGCGGGGGTGGTGATGGGATTGGGGAAATGCTGTGTACGGTGGTCATTGAGAGGCAAACTGGGCTGCGTGGGTGCAGGAAGGGATGTATCTCACAGGGTGTGAAAAAGGTGCACCTGGAAGACGAGGGTCTTCCTTTCTTTTCTGCATTGTGAGGGTGGGCGCGAGTGTGATATTTTTTGAGGCCTCATAGTCTGGGGCCGTCGCAATTCCTGCAGCGTCCAAAATCAAACGGCTCTGCACGCCATCATGGAAGATCCCTTGGCGCCGTGCAGACAGTCGCTCATACTATCGCCCCCGTCTGTTATCTCGGCCGCCATTGCAATCAAGGTCATCACGCGCGTCATGTTGTGTGCGACATCATCGGATGCAACATTGCGCCACTAACGCAGATGTAAATACACAGGTTTCATACTAGACCATGCTACTCAATAGTCTCCAGGACCATAACTAGCGTTTAACCTGTGTCTTTAACCTTCATTCCTGGTACCTTTAGACTTCCTGATCCTGACCTGTTTCATCCCCGAATTGCTTCTACTTTATTCCTCCATGCTCCTTGACTACCAATTATTCCTGGACCGGCCTTTGGCTCTTCTTCATTTACCAACCAGAGACTTGGTTTCCCGACCATGGCTTGTACCCTAGATTGCTTTTGGCTTCTTCCTTTTTGCTACTGGTAAACATTTTACTTTGGTTGTTTTTTCTTGGGCCTTTGGAACTGAAACCTGCGGTTCATAGATCACTTAATCTCCCTTAGTCTTTCGTCCTCGTGCCCTGGGTCAGCTCCATCATTGTGTTTTCTTTTCTTATCCACCCCAACGGGGAACAGGAATCCTGGCCTAAGGACACTGTGTTCTTTTCTTCTTTCTCTGATCACATCTTCACATTCAAGTAGGCGTGGTACTGAGCATGGGCACTGTACCACTTTATTTCATTTCGTAATGCTTTATTTTGACAGTATTGTCATAAAAGTCAACAATCATTTTATGCAAGACATTAAAACAATGAAGCAGTCCTTGAAGAAAATTCACTAAAATAAATTGGGCTCACAGAACAAGTAAAACAACCTTCATAGAATAAAAAGGAAATCAGATATCAGTCCATCAATACAATTCATAACATTATCAATGCATGTATACCTTTTTTGATCTTACCCTCCATGCCTACACAAGGTATTTGCAAGTTGCATAGACAGCTGGCACACTGCTGGAATTAGTGCATGGCCTCTCCAATGGTCTGACAAACTCAGACCAGAAAAAGCAAACTAAGATGACATTTTCTGAATGACAATGAATCACAGTTTCATTTGTGTAACCACACAGCGGACAGGCAGGGGACGCTTTAATATTCCACTTGTTGGTGGAATCCCTATGCAGAGCTTCATGTACAGCACTCTTTCGTATTTCGGATTCACATAATCTAAGTAACCCTGATAGCCCTCATATCATGTCAGGGCCAATGATCCCGCTACATTAGATATTGCAGTCAATCATTCCCAGAGCTGCCGCCTTAATCGTAGCCTTACAGAATTGGTTATATTACGTGGATTAATCCAATATTCACCAAGCCCCAGGACAAACCAGGGTAGAGAGGAACCCCCTGCCTGAGTGATGACATCCATCAGGACTTCCTTATATTTGAGGAGAAAACCATTCAACCACAACCAGGCCCATTAATATACAGTCCCCAATCAGCAGATGAATTCAATGCGTTGCATCCCTGTCTCCAGGAATACAGGTAAATTGGATGTAGCTTGGGGCAGTCCCAAGATATTCCTTAGGTACTTATGCTCTATGATAGATAATCTACCCCTACTTGCCTGCCCTCATAGATCTGCCCCGTAGATTACTGCCTGACTAGCATGCACTTCATAAGCCTCGAGGGAGACACGGACTGCACCGTCCCCCTGCTCGGTGCTACACCTGGCAAGGGCACCCAATGTGACTCTTGCTTTGTCCAAATACCTGCTCCAGCTGCAGGACGACATCACCCGTGCCCCCAGGTAGTTGTAAAAATCGACCTGCACAATCAAGCCCTCATCCAGCTCTAGTCTTAACACGTTGGGCTTGCTCGTGGTGCTTGCACTGAAAACCATCGACTTTGTCTTTGAGACATTTAAAGACAGGCCATTGTACTTGCAATAATCCACAAATACCCCTGACTTGCGCTCCTAATGGTGTTAGTGACAATAAAACAGCATCATCAGAAAATAGTAAGGCTGGGTCTTCTCTCCCGCTAGTCTAGGATCATCTGACTGGGATCTCAATAGCTCATCAATGACTCCATTAATAAAGATGCAGAAAAGCTCAGGTGCCAGGACATCCCCTTGTCGGACCCCTTTCTCGATCCTAATAGTGAGGTGCGACCATCAGTTCCCCATCGGACAACAGCTAGATGGCCTGCATACAAGTACTGAATGGCATCAAGCAGGTGGAGGGGAACATTTAATCTCCGACGGACCTCCCACAAGCAGGCCCTCAGCACTGTCGAATGCTGTCCGCAGGTCCACGAATATAGCGCAGATAGGCATTTTCCTGAGGACATCATACTTGTCACATACCAGTCAAAGCCGAAGCCTCTGGTCAACTGTACTCAGCCCCCAACAAAACCTGTTTTAACGGTGGTTGATTATTTGATTTTCAGTGATCCAAGATTCAAGGTGAGAGAGAATTGCTCTAGCATATATCTCCCCCCCTAAGTCCAATAGCGAGATAAGAGGGTAATTTACGGACTGGTCTCTATCTCCCTTTTTATGGATTGGGACTATCTCGGCAAGGGTCCAGGATGTGAGTACAGCATCATGTTTTAGGATTGCATAAAAAAGCTTGGTCAGATAGGGAATTCAAATGCCCAGCTTTGTGGCATATAGATCTACTGGAACGCTGTCTGGGCCCGGGGCCTTTCCCAGTTTTTGGCTATGTAGGGCTCTGCCTTCTTTCTCACAGGTGAGGATGAGTGCTGGATGTTCACACCCCCCCCTAAAATCCATAATCTCCCTCCCCATTACAAACCTGGAGGCATTGAGGGGAGGACCTTCCCTCTGTAACCCTGCAAAATACTCGACCCAAATCGATTCAGTAATGCAGCCCTGCTGTACATTACACCCATTTCTATTCCTGGCCCCCGTTAAGCTCCAGAAGCCCGTAGAGGCCCCTTTCTCTATCACAGTCAGCAACTTGCCCCACGTGTTCTCACACCTAGCGGAGCTTTCTGTACTTGCTTTTGGCCTCCTGCAAATCTTCGGGATGCGTTATGCCCTTTGATCTAGCCACAGTAACCAACAAGCCTTTGGCCTGCCTACCCTCAGCATCAAACCAAGGGGTTCTAGACTCTGAGTTTGCACACCACCAGTTCAGGGGCTTTGAGAAAATGGGCCCCAGCTCCCCAGTTAGTTTCTTGTGACGATTAACTAAAGCTTCACTATCCTGCGGGTCCATGATAGCAAATTCCTCCAGGGAAGGAATTATAACATGTTATGTCATTGCCAAACTGTTATTCAATTCAAGTTTCGCCCACTTGATATTCCATCTAGCATGGCCAATTATGGCTAATGGGACGCTAGTCCTGGGTGCCTCAGTAGCTCCAACCTCACCCAGTCCCATGAAGGACTCATTCACCTCTAGCACTTTCAACCAGATGCCAGGCTTCAACATTTACGTGGATGTAGTCTATTCTGCTTTGGGCCATCCCATTGTCAAAGGTCGAAATCGCATGGGCATCCCCGGGAACCGACCATTACAAACCCTAAGGGTGGCCGAAAGCAGTAAAATGGCATCTTCAGCATTCCTATCACTTGATCACTTTATCCTCCAACACATATTCACGCATTGTCCTTTTCGTTACAGCTTCTCGGGGGTTCTCATGGCCACCTTCTCACCCTTCCATCTTCATCCTCCCTACAGGCCTATTTTTATAGTATGTGTAGTGGGTTGGGGAGGAAGGGCTGCCATCTTCTAGGTATCAAGAGCTCCCTTCACGACTTTTTTCGGCATTTATGCTGCTGTAGTCTGGGGTCACAAACGTTCCAAAACGGGCACTCAGATCGGACTCCAAAGGTCAAATTGGAATTGCCAGTTTCAAAAAAGCTAACAGACTCGGGAAAGCCTTCCATATTAAAGAAGCCATGATGTGGAAAAACCTACCCTTCTCTTTAAGACTAGAACAGAAATACACAAGTTTCTGGAGAAAACTCAAGATACATTTGTTCAAATGGCAAACCGGTCCTAGGAAACTGATACCCCCAATGACTTACTGAGCACCCTGTCCTGTGATTATAGGTGTTTTTGTCCCTATGTCTTCATGTCAGCGCCCTGATGCTTGCGAGCTGCTTGCGCTATATAAACAAACAAATAAATAAATAAAATAAATAAATGTCACCAGAAATGATTAATGTGTCCGCCAGGCAGGAAATAGCATGGATGGGGACAGCTTTAAATGGCTCTGAAGGGGATGTCTGCCTGTAAGGGTAGCCATTTAATACTGAAATATTAAATGGTGATCCTTTGTTATTAAACCATTTTTATCTCTACACCACGACTTGCTAATTTCAGAATCATGTATAGCTCGCACTGTCGGCCCACAAATACTTCAAACATCAATGACAAATAGTTCTCAAGTTCTTAATTTGTGCACCTTAAAAAACTTTTTTTCAGCGATCCCAGAACTAGTAAAATGTCAACCATTTAATGTTCTATGCAATTCTAGAAATCTTTTATATTGTGCTAAATCATCACTGTAGTCGTTTTGAAGTGATGGGGCTCGTCTGGAAGGCGTACTGTGCCCCACCCAGGATTTCCAGACTGTAGTCTGTGGAGAGGAAAAGGCATGGGGTGAAGCAGTGGGGAAAGAGGATACAGGTAAAACAAACACTTCAAATGAAGTGGTGCAGATGAAAGGAAGAAAAATAGTGTTTGTGATAGCTTGGGTGCATGGCGATCCAGCTGAAGTAGATGATAGATCAGGATTATAGAAATTCGGAGGACAAACGTGCAGGTCAGGCAATGGAATATTTGCATGGGGGCATTTTCATGGAAGATAAGTGATTACAAACGTATCGCCTTTTCTGCTAATAAGGGACAATATTTATTTTCGTTATCCTCATAAGAACCATATTTAACATCAGGTGTGGTGCGGGAGCAGCTGGTGAGAGCCAAAGGGGTCACCAGGAGTAGAACCGGAGGAGGGGTGGGGAGAGAAGTGACAATATCAGTAGTAGAGAAGGAGGATGTGGAAAGAGATGGCGGGCATGGGGAGATGTGATGGCATGAGGAGTGGAGCAGAAGACGCATGTAGCATCGGCAGAGGAGAGGAAGGGGTTGAGGTTGATCAAAGGGAGAATAAAATCTGGAGCAAGACCTGAGCAAGTAGAAGTGACAGAGGGGAAGAGGTTTACTGAGGAGGTGAGAACAAAAGAGAATCGGGTGAAATTAGTGAAGGTGCTGAAGCAGAGAGGACAGGACCTGGTTAAAGACTTGCTGGGCAAGGGAGAGTGGGGTATAGGAACGAGAGCCAGTCATGGAGAGTATGGTTAAAGAGGGGGAAGGAGAAGAAGACTATTTTACAGACACCCTGCTATGAGTAACCCCTCTCTAACTCTCGCAGCCTATCACAGTCAATGATCCACTCACTCACAAAGACGGGGAGCAGCATTAGTCTGCAGTACTGTAACCTGGAAAGCCTACAACTAGATAAATACAGAAGAAGATGAGATGGTTTAGGAATCCTGCAAGCCTGCAATGCCAAAGAAGGGGCGTTGACACTACCTCCCAGGGATCATACGAACTGATGTCAAAGAAAAGCGTTTTGGAAGCCCAGTGAGCACACAACACTCGAAGACAGGAGATGTGAAAATGTTCTGGGAATTTTAAGGACCCAACCTTAGAAGCCAATGGCCAAGCAGCCTGGCTGCCCCGTCTGGGCTATAAAGACATTTACTTGGAGAAGACCATTCTAACTGCTATTGTTATAATGGTTATTGTTAGTTTGTTTGAGAAGTTACCAGGAGCAGCTCCATATTGTATACAATCCCTAAAATCCCAGCAGAATGAAACCATGTGTTCTTGCCTACCTTCTTGATCCACATTGTCTTTTGTGATAAGGTATATAGATGAAATGGCCACTGCCACTGGTGCGTATGGAAATGAGCAGGGCTTCTAGGCTCCGTCTCAGCCACACACCACAACTAGAACAGCAGTGATCTCAATCATAAAGATTAAAAGAGGACAGCATGAATGGTATACCCCCTTGGCCTCGTCAAGGTAGCATGAGTAAACCCTGACCTCGACTATGCACTTTAGGTGGGTATGAGGCAGCTTGAAACCATCTAAAACATTAATTGTAGCGTAAATACCAAAATAAAAGAAATGTACAACCAAGATTCTAAAAATAAAACTTTGATTAAAAAAAAAGAGCAAACAAACAATTGAAAACACTAACAACCCACCACTGTAATGAGATACACAGAAAATTCAGCCTCGAGGATGAAGGTGCTCTCTAGGTATTGAAGAACAACGGTCTGCAGGTAAAGTCTTGTAGAAAAGTCAAACTAGTTGAATAATATGTCTTTAAGGGATGGAATGTGTATTAAATGTCACTGGGGCCCATAGAATAAGACAAGGGGGACAGAACCACTGTTTTATACCTATTTATTCAGGATCCCGACAGAGTAGAGCCTGGTTACTGTGTGCTTTTCGGTGCTTTGAGTTGGGTTCAAGTTGACATGTTGGCTGAGAACATTTTTAAAGTATTGTGTTTAAATGGTGCATTTTGCAGCATGCTTTCTGTGAAAATGTAGGTCAAAAGCCACACAATTTAAAATTGGTTCTGTATGGTAGCAAATGAAAAATCCAATAGATGCAAGTCACCAGCAGGGCACAAAGCATTTTCCAACTCATTTTCATGATGACTTTTTCCACAATATAGGCCAGTATAACAACAATTTCCGTGCTGGCTCTGCCCATGCATGTCTATACAGGCTGTACCAATGCATGACAGTGTTACCATATAAGAACATTCTCCTGTTGGTTTTGCAAGTACAAAATGTAATACAACAGTTAGAAAATATATTGAGACTAGCTGCACCAATGTAGATCAGTCTAGACATGTAATAACATTCATCATGTTTAGTTTACCAACTATGCCCAGTAAAACATTCCATGCCACAGGAAGACAACATAACCAGACAGACTGCAGCAATGCAGGCCCGCCTAGCCACATAACAACAATGATGTTTGTTTTAACCATGATGCCCAGTAACAAATGCCATGCCAGTGCAAAAGTGAGAAAACGTAGCCAGATTAGCTGAAACAATGAAATCCAGTCTAGTCACGTAATAACACTTATCATGCACAACATGATAAGCGTTGTTATGTGTCTAGACTGGACTGCATTCCATCTGCATATGTTTTCTGCCTTTGGCATGGCATCGTTTATTACTAGGCATCATGGATAAAGAAATCATGATAAATATTATTAATTATGTTGCTAGACTGACTTACATTGCTGCAGTAGGCCTGGTTACATTTTCTGACTCTGGAATTACTTTTTTTTTTACTGGGCATCAAGGTTAATGCAAATATAAGCAAACTTTACATTTGATGCCCAGTAAAAAGTACCAGGCCAGAGTGTGGTAATTGAACCAGACTAGCTGCAGCAACACAGGCCAGTTTAGCCACATATCAGCTCTTATCATGGTTGCTTGAACCATGATGTCCAATAAAAAAAACTGTCATGCAAGAGGCATAATGCGTAGCCAGATTGGCTGCAGCATTGCCGTCCAATCTAGCCACGTAACAACACTTATCATGCTTGATAAGTCTTGTTCATTAGCTAGACTAGACTGCAATGCTGTAGCCAGTCTGTTTACATTGTATGATCCTGGCATGGCAACCAGACGTGGTCTCCCTCTCACTGTGCTTAGAGAGGCATCAGCTTCACCTCACTGATGATCCCCAACAAGGGTGAAACACGTGTATGGGGTTGCTGGTGGTACTCTCGTTCAGATTGGAATTGCCATTGTATTTCGGTGCTGGACTGCCCCTGGGCAGGACAAAGACTGATATGCAAATGGATATTTCCCATCTGTGAAAGGCACAGTGAGTAAAAGCAGTGGCTGCGAACTCTCAAGTGGTTAATAACCACTGAACAGGTTATCATGTCTGTTCTTGCGAGAGAGGGGCGCCCGCTACCTTTGTTAAACTAATCGTTTATTACTAGGCATCATGGATAAAGAAATCATGATAAATATTATTAATTATGTTGCTAGACTGACTTACATTGCTGCAGTAGGCCTGGTTACATTTTCTGACTCTGGAATTACTTTTTTTTTTACTGGGCATCAAGGTTAATGCAAATATAAGCAAACTTTACATTTGATGCCCAGTAAAAAGTACCAGGCCAGAGTGTGGTAATTGAACCAGACTAGCTGCAGCAACACAGGCCAGTTTAGCCACATATCAGCTCTTATCATGGTTGCTTGAACCATGATGTCCAATAAAAAAAACTGTCATGCAAGAGGCATAATGCGTAGCCAGATTGGCTGCAGCATTGCCATCCAATCTAGCCACGTAACAACACTTATCATGCTTGATAAGTCTTGTTCATTAGCTAGACTAGACTGCAATGCTGTAGCCAGTCTGTTTACATTGTATGACCCTGGCATGGCATTGTTTACTGGGCATTAAGACCAATGAACGCCACATAATCACACTTAGCATGCTTGTTTTACCATTAGTTAAAGCAAACATAATAAGTGTTATTATGTGTCTGGACTGGCTTACATTGCTGCTGCCAGCCAGGTTATGTTTTGTAACTCTTGGATGCATTTTTTTTTTACTGGGAATCAAGGTTAAAGCAAACATGTTTAACCATGATACCCAGTATAAAAATGCAGAGAGCACTTCCTTGTTCCTGCACATGCCTACAGGAGCCAGAGCGTCCCCTGGAGTACGCACAAGCAGCTCTGAATCTGCAGAGAGGTACAGGAGCAACCCATACTCAGATTCAGAGCTGCAGTACCCACATCGTGCATCCCCAATGGGCCACGCAATGCTGGGGAAGCAAAACGCCCCTGGCCTTGCATAGCCCATTGGGCATGCGTGCTAGGGTGCAAACAGTTCAATCCAACCTAGGAACGCTCCCTGAGCTGCTTGCCATAGCTGAGGGAGTGCTTACTGTTAACACTGGGCTGACTTTGGTGGCTAGTCCAAAATGGGTCGACACCCAGTCTTCGAGTATGGATACCCGCCCTTGATTTCGTCAAATCCATGTTTGCCTTTTTCACCCCTTGACTGTAATGGGAAGTGTTCTTTTGCAATTGTTTTAAAATTCCTCAAACTTAGGATGTGATGTGCTCAGAATTAGAGTTCTTTCCCTTAACCAAATGAGTGGACATTTCTTTGAGCTGCCTACGTCCCAGATACATAACGCTGACGCGCTTTATTTGCCTTTGGTTTCAAAGTTTCAGCATTCTGAACGATGGACTTGGCGCCGGCAGCCGACGGGGTGAAGCCGTGAGGAATGTTGGCCACTTTCTCAACACCAATTCAAATAATTTCATTTGGGCGGAGGGGCGGAATGATTCCAAGCCTGTAAACAAAAACTAAGAAAGACCTCAGAATGCAAACTAAACATGGACGTCACGCGACCACCTTAGAAGCGCCCCTCATCTGATTGTGATTTTCTCCCATGCTCCCCTTTCAAACACACATTGGTTTGCCTGTCTGGAGTCACCGGTGGGGGCCTCTTACCAAAGCTCCCCTTGAGGTCTCAGCAGTCTGTCCTTTTAACAGCTTTTAATCGGACTAATATGTATATGTGGTGTCCTGAAATGTGTCCTATTTAACTTAACAAGAAAGTCAATTGTCCATTATTAGCTTGCAGTGAGCTTTTTGAACGTGCTTTACTCTCCTGGCACTATACTATATTAGTACCCTTGCGCGCTGTACACCGGGAATACTACAAGTGGATTGGCTCTTTTATGAGCCATACCACACGGTATTCCTGTGTACGTTAGTGCGTCCCACGCGTGCCGGGTACTCTGTTCCCGGCGAGTGGCGTGGCAGCCCCTTAGCCAATGAGGAGGCTCGAAACGGAGCAAGCCCCGCTCCGAGCCTCCCCAAGGCTGGAGGCTGCCTTCGTCCCTGCCGGGGACTCAGGTAAGTTTTTTTTTCCTCCAAACCCCTCCCCTGCAAACTATCCCCTCCCCACCCTCCCAACCCTACTTACCCTCTTTTTTCTTCTTTTCTTGGGAGCGAACGCGCTGGAAACACTTCTGGTGCCAGTGTTTCCGCATGCGATGGCCACCATGGAAAGGGAAAACGGACTACGTTTTCCCTTTCCCGCGTTTCGAAACAGAAAAAATGCCATTAGTACCCCGGTCTAACGGGCCGGGGTACTAATGGCTATAAGTCCCTCAGCGGCGGGCCAACACCGCCCACGGTAATGCACCCTGGGCTTATTTAAGGCCCACGCTACGCTCAGGCCTGTAACTACGGCCCCGCGGGGGCATTACCTGAGGCGGTATTGGCCCACCCCCTCGGGTTTTATTGCCACAATAACGCAGCTGTTCTTTAGAGCGTGTGCCTCAACAGAACTGCTGATGAAGCTAAATCCCCGACCCAGCTTCACTGAAAGCTCCAACCTGCTCGGGATCCATACATGTAGCTCCCTGAGGTGCTAACCTGGAGCTGTAACCAGTGGAGCTCCCATAGCTCCCTCTGCTTACCACAGTAAATTACCTGCATTTTTATTTTGGGCTTTTAGGTATCGCCTGTGACACCTATAAGCCGAAAATAGTGCATTAGAGTGCAGATAGGGAGAGATGGCACATGAGGAGGAACACACAGCTTGATGGTGTTCTTTATTTGGCCTCCTATTGACTGACCATGGGCATGTGAATCCCTATGGCCATTCCCACGCAGTTCCTGCCCCTCCCTGCCCAAAACATCTCCTTGTGGGAACTCTTTGAGCTCGCTTTAATCAAGCCTTACATCAAACTTTGCCCTTGTAGTGCCTGCCAGTGTTTATTCAAAGCATTCTTGTGACAGTTAATGACTAAATTGGAGCTGTAAACCCCTGCTACTGCTGTAATAAGAGTGTCTGCCATCAGCCTCTTGATTTATAAGCACTTTGCGCATTCTTCACTGAAGTCCTGCTAAACACAAGCACTGGCAAAGCCAACAGTTTTGGCTTGTGTATACGTATTAGGTATTTGACAGGCACAGCTACTAGATGCACAGGTTGTAACACCATTTTGCACCTGCAATCATCAATGGCCATTTAATACCACTGCAACAGTGTCTGGCAAGTGCCTTTCCCATTCCTACACAAAAGCCCAAACTGTTGGAACGCCAATGCTTGTTTACATTGATGCCATTTTGGGGTTCATTAGATTAGGGTCTGAGAATAGTGCAGTGTCCATCTTCAATAAATGTATCCCAAAGCTTAGAGAAAGCCCATGTTGCCGCCATCTGAATATTTGCAGTCCAGCCCAAGACATGTAAATAGTTCACAATGCCCAGGGCATCAGGATAGAATAAACCAGCAGTCTACTCATCGTTAAGCTATGGCACTTAACATACCACTTTGACACAATTTCGAACTGTGCTTTGCTACTGGGGCTAGGCCATGGCATCTCATGTATGGACTCTGGCACGTCTCATGTACCCATCTCAAAGTACACAGTAGACATCCATTGCGTGCAACAGGTACAACAGGACAAACATTGAATGCTGCATCACCTAGAGGTCTATCACAACTCACAACTCTGCCCTCACTCAAAGTCCACGCCCGGTCTCTCAGGATTCACTACTGGTCACACTCCTGGCTGCACAGCCCTCATCTCATAAGCCTTTGGGCCAAGGGAACTTCAGTCCAACCACTTGAGGGCAGGAGGGACATTTGCTCAGTGCAGATCCACCCACTTGAGGGCAGGTGGACACTTCCTCAGCGCGTATACTAGCCCACAGCTTCGAATCCCCATCACTCAGGCTGGGGTGAAACGTAATCCCTGCAGGATAGAACTCAAACCCTTCATCCGTAGGTTGGTGTGAGATGGTCCCTTGCACTGTAGCTCCACCAGGGAAGCTTTGTTGAGTTCACTAGTGATTAGTATCTGGTCTAAATTATTGGCAGAGCCCTTACCTTGGGAATTCCTACCTAAGGCATTAGGGTAATGTGTTTAGAATTGCTGAACCCTTTATGCCAATTGCACCTTAACTCCAGGCTCCCATATTAAAGCAACAGTTGCAAGCCCATCTCCCCTAATGAACAGCTGAGTGTCGAGTTCCCGTCCACCCCTGGTTCTTCCTCAAGGGGGTCCACCAGCAGCAGGCCCCACTCACTGTGTTACCCTATCCTCGGACATGGAATATTTCCTCACCAGAGGGCACCACTCAGAGTGTTACCCAACCAATCGCCTGCCTTCATTATATCTTCCAACATTTCACCTGCTGAGAAAGCTCTCGAAGCCATACCTCCTCTGGCGGAATGTGCGGCAAATCCTCAGATGTCTATTCCTACCTACTCCATGGCCCATCTGACCCATCTTGCCAGGGTAGTGAAAGAAACTGCCTTATGAGACTTCCTAAGAATATTAAGAGTTGAGTTTCCTTGGCGGACCTAATCTATGCTATTAGCCCTCGTAAGCCTTGAGGCACCTAACTACGCACAGCTTAAGTTAGTCAGGAAAAGCCGGGTATGATGCCATTGTGATCCCTGTCTTGGTCCTCCTGGAAATAGGAAACATACTACTAGCCTCCAATCTTGCCAAAGAATATCTAACTCTCCCTACACAGAATAATGCCTGCATTTGCCAACTCCAGGGCAATGTTCCCTCTAAACTGTGCCCAGCTTCCTTTTGGGTGCCGCTCAAACGATTTTTAGCAGCGCCCACCGACAATTTTCACCTATTCAAAAAGATTTAATAAGGCACAAGCCACAGTAATTACCTGAAACGTTCTTTTTCTTAAAATAAGCAACTAGTCTTGATAGTCTGCTCATTTGCATTACACTACTATGCAAGGGTGACCGTAAACACCTAAAATCCCTAACAGCAAAATACACACACAAGAGGTTAAAAAATAATATGAAAGAATGGCTCCATGAACAGAAGAATCTAAGCAAGATATGCCTGCACACATTAACCAAATAATGTTCCCTCCCCACCTATGACTCCTGAACTTGACTCTACGATACTTTTACCTTATGACTCTAACTTCTGACCCAGAACACATTAGGATACTGCCAGACAACCTTGACTCTTCCTCTCTTTGCTCTGCAAAAGGTTAGCAGATGTGTACCTATATCCACTTGTTTTATGTTTATATGAATAACATTCATGCGCCAGAATTTCTGTTACTCATTGCGCCTTACCAAAAGTGTCACCCACACTATACAATGGAAATACTAGTTGAAATATTGGATAATGACTGTAAGTAAGCAGGCTACTTGGATGTGTAATATTATCCCATACATCCTCTTCTTTGTACACATGTCACGCAAGTGTTTTGAACCAGCCGCCTTGCAAGTTAACGCATTGTAAAACTCAAATATTAATTTGCCCTCTAAGGATTTTGAGAAAACAAATGTGATGCTCAGCGTCTCCTCCTTTAGCATCACTAACATTACCCTATAAGTGGAGAGCAACATTGCAATATCATTTACTTTGCCTACAATGGATAATGGGTATGAACTATGCCTGGGATTATTCGCCCATATTATCACGGCACCGGATATTCAGACAGGAGAATGCTTTTCACACAATATGCATCGTTTCCAAGTGTTCAGAGTTCCTTTGGGCATAGACCTTCACGCATTTTAGGGTAACTTGCTGCTTACAAAACAGTTTCACTGAGCACTGCGTAATCCTACACATATAGGGTGGGGTATGCTGCAAACAATCTTGCATGCACTGCAAAATAATTCTGTACATGCAAAGTCATGACATTCTTAAAATGCGCATAATATGTTGAGGCATTAAATATGCCTTGCTTACAAAGTATTGGGCGTCTGCAAATATCCCAGCGAGTGTTTACTGCTACATTCCCTCACTTTTTACAGTGCCTTATTAACTAGTATTGGAGGCTAGCACAGGGGCTGGTGAAGGATATGGGTGGAAGAGCACAGGTCATCACTCCTTGTGGGTGATGAACAAAGCAGCAAATAAAAAAATAAAAAAGTCCTACGTTTCGGCAGTTCACTGAGGGAAATGTGTTGCTTGTTTGCTAAAGGATAGGAAAGACTAGTACCCGTCTAGACAACAGCACCTTCTTTTTCTTTCTATGCTCATCTGCTGAGGGTTTTTCAATATACCCATGTGTTCGGTGTGTATCGTCTCTAGCATCTTATTTAACTGATAACAAAGAATCACAGACGAGGGATTCCTAGTTACGTAAGAAGGCACTCAATCAGTGTATCTCTGATGAATTGATGCTATTAACTTAAAAGGCATATATATGTTATTTTCTTCAGCAGGGCTTCATAATAAACCTCAGTAAATCTCTTGCTTAATTTTGTCTAGGTTGTGGTGCGGAAGGGTGGGCACAACTATAGACTTTATTATGTGCCCTGTCATTTCACTTCCTATTTCAGGGGTCTAATCAGATTTTGCTCCCTACTTGGAGTCACATGATCTTTCAGGGAGTAAAAAAGTAATTAGCTAATAAGGATAGTTTCTGTTTATTAAAAGATGTTATTCCCCTTAAAATTCCTCTTGAGATTGGGCTTTAATATTAGAGTTCCTTCCTATGCCAGAGCTTTACTGGTCACTAATTTGAAAAAATATCAGTGGTGCTTTGTGGGTTCAAACGATATGTTCATTGTTTCTCGTTTTTGTTAGGCACATTTTCATTTTTTTAGGGAGTAATAATTGATGGTGCATAAGTCTCTTAGCTGTAGGCTGGTGTTCTAACTACCCACAGGATAAGGTAATGTGGATAGTAAGCAGAGGTACAGGAATGTTTGATCATCATATTCTGAGGTGCTGTTATTCGGATGTAATTATCCTTAAAGTGGCACTTGAACTCCTATCAGCATGTTTTTGACACATTTCTTTTAATTGCTATTAATCCATTGGCAAATGTATTCTGTCTGAATTTCTTGACAGCCACATCAGTTATGACAACAGATATGTATGTTTTGTAGTACACAAGTGATTTTCCAATGGCATGAAACATTTGCAAGGCACTGTGGTAGATGTTGAAGTCTTGGACTGGTTGATGAGTTTTCTGTATAATCAGATATGCCATATTTTATTTTAGCCTATGTGTTTGGCAAAAGTGTTGTAAGATTTGACAAGAATTGCAGTGGCTGGGATGAAGAAATTCCTTTTCAAACTGTTTTCTGCGAAAGTAGTTCGCTAAATACACATGCTCACAAAGTGGCTTACCTCATTAGTCAGTTGCGCACATGGAAAATAATGTGCGCACAGCAGCCAACCGGTTCTGCACATAGAGAAAAATAATTAGAGGGAACATTGGCTGGAACACTCATTTCCTGGTGGTGATCTATCAGTGGTCAAGACACCCAGAGTGCGATGTTGTACCGGCATTGGAAAAGATCTAAGAGTCACATGGTTTGTCAGATTGAAAATGCTCGGACAATGGGCCACAGTTTCAGGATGAGGGATTTGTGACGTTTCTGCAAGAATGCAGCATTCACCATCGAAAGACCTCACTCCTGTGGCCCCGGGTGAATGGCGAAGCCAAGCAGTTTATGAGAACGTTGAACAAGGCATTCCGGATAGCCCATGGCCAGGGACTATGTCTCAAACGTGCCCTCTATCAGTTCCTGCGTGACTACTGCAACACACAACACTGTTCTATGGGGGTTTCCCCCGCTGAAGCATTATTTGGCAGTTGTCCCCGGGGTTTGATACATGACCACGATAATAGGGTTCTATGTGATTACACGCAAATCAAAATTACAAATTCAAAAATGTCAAATTCAAAAATCATGCCGCAGTGTAAATCATATAGATTAGGTTTCCCCACATCCCCTTACCTGCTACAACCCTAATTACCTTTTGGCAGCACACTTCTTTGTGTGCCGCCGACTCCCCAGTTCCCTTCACTTACGTGGATAGGAAATGGCGCAGCAGGGTCCTTTTTCTGCCCCCCCTATCTGCTTTCCATTTCATAAAACTGAGGGTCAACCCTGCAACCCTCAATCCCATTATAGCACAACAAGGGGAGCCGGGGACACCCCTGAACCCCTGCTTGCCCTCTTAACTATAATAGATAGTATGGTATAATTATTCGACATGTTGGGATGTACGAAATTTTAGTTAAGATGAAATTCAAGCAATTACACCATACGTACATTTATTTTCGAGATTTTCTAGTGAGACGTAGAATAGAGCTCCAGGTGTGATTGAAGTTGAGCCGGTGTTCGAAGAAAGGAGGGTGAGGAACAATGATGAGAGCTACAGACACGTTCTGCTGGATGACAACTTAGCCCTTGGAGACAGCCGGCAGGTGAGGTGCTGACACCCAGAAGGTAAACTATCCCTCATGTATGAACCCAGACCGTTGGAAATCGTGGATTCAAAAGAGTCTATGCTGATGGCATCCAATGGTCGTGACACTGTGACCAGGAACGCTTGTTTCTTCAAGAAGATGGATGCCGGGGACTCCATGCAAGAAGTGAACGTTCCATACCGCTCATGTGCTTATAGGTCCGTCATGAGCATGGCGATGATCTCCCCTATGAAGAGGAATCTTGGGGCCCTAACGTACACAGTGCTCCTGATGTGGTGGTGGAAGTTGTCCCGGAGCAGGCAGAAGAGAGGAGGTACCCTCGGAGAGAGTCCAGAAGACAGCCAGCAAGTATGCAGGACTATGTTACGGATGTGTACAGCCAGCAAGTATGCAGGACTATGTTACGGATGTGTACAGCCAGCAAGTATGCAGGACTATGTTACGGATGTGTGAACTCTGTTCATGATACGTCATGCTATTGTTTCAAGTAATAATGTTCTGATGTGCTTAAATGTTAACTATGGTTGTTTAACTTTATGGAAAAGGGGAAGTGTGGTGAGGTCTCTTAAGACCAATGGCACGTGTAGCACCACGTGGGTTGCCCTGTAAATGGGGTGCCATGCCGACACATTCCCAGTGCACAAGCGGACCCCGAAAGCTAACCACGCGGCCCGTATAGCTTATTGAAGTATGTGTGGGTTCCTACTTCAGTGAGACCTTGCTGCCTCAGCACACAAATGTGCAACAGGAAATGACGAGCAACAGGTGAAATCAAACATATTGACAAAAGCAGATAATAGTTGAATACATTGAGAAGAGAGGCTGAGGCAAATGGAATTCTAATTGCTCTGTAGTTACACAACTGAGGCGGAGAAGGGAGCTGGAAGTAACATCAACCAATGCAGGAAGACGTGAACCTCTGAATAGTGCTAGAAGCAACCCAACTGAGTGCACAAAGAAAGTAAGACGCCGAATGGCAACAGAAGCTACACAACTGAGTGCTCAAAAAAATGCGTAATGCAGTGGAATAATTAGATCCTGAGCTACACGTCAACCAGTACCGAACCGCACTGGAAGGAACACTGCAGGGTGATGAAAACAGGGAACTGAATGACATTTGGGAAGCACAATTCAGCCCCATTAAATGAGATGCAGTATAACAGTGTGCACTAGACAGCACAGCAGCAGTGTGGGGGGCAAAGTAAGCAGGAGAACCAAATACTGAGATCAACACAACCAACAACAGAGGACGAGCAAGACTTCACTGAGAACATCACTGAAGACATCACTGAAGAGAGGAAACCCATTGAAGGGGAGATGATGGTGCGAAGGCACGAGAACAGTGACATCACTGAGTGGGAAAATACCAGGGCTCAAGTCGAGGGTACGCGCAGGGGGCACTTTATTCAGAGGTTGGACTCAGTCAACCTCAGGGATCAAACCACAGTCGTCCGTTTGTAGGCCGGACACTTCACTGCACTATATAACCTGAAGAAAAATAACAAACTAACGGTGAAATGTCCCATTTTGGGACTGCAAGACCCAGGGAAAACATTTGTATTGGTTCTTGGAGTTTAAAACATGCACAAATGTTAACGTTTTCCAAAACACTATTAACAGAAAATATCCTCTCTCGGTTTTGTGTGTTTGTGGATTTCATAAAAGGCAAATGCCATTCGTCCTTCGCAATTTGGGTGCATAGTTCACCTTGATATGCTAATTTATAGCGTCTTCACATCCCATTGCATTTGTTGATTAGTCCCCTCACTTGAAATTTTAGGACTTGACCCCTGGAAAATACCGACCAACAGAAGGGGGACATGCCCACAACACCAACACTGAGTAGGAGTACACACACACATAGGCATCCCTAGAGGGGGCAAAGTGAGGCAATTGCCCCCTCTCCAATGTGCTGCCTTGAGCCCCTCATCAGTACCCCCCCCCCTGTCAAAGAACTCTTTGCATGAGTTTTAAAGATGCTCCTGCGCCAGACGCCATTCGAGAGTTTGCACACACTTTATTTACCAAGCCTATGTTCTTACTTCTGGCCTGAAAGGGACACCACGGGAATAAATGGAGCATGAATATTACTTGTGTGGGGGGCATCACTGTTAAAAGCAGACATCCTACATGCTGGGCTCACTATTGTTTTCCAAATGTGCATCTTTCACCTTCGTAGCAAAAAACAAAAATGACATTTCCAAACTGAAACATGCTTCTTAAACTTACATCCAATAGTCTTCTGTAAATGTGTTTAGTTTTTGTTGTTTGATTATCGCAATGTGTTTTATCATATGATATATTTCTAAAGATGTTATATGCTTGTCAGACTGCTTAGTCACAAATAAATGCTTCTCCTGCACTGACAGCAGTCATTAGGAAGCTAAACTGTGGGCTCATAGGTGCCAACTTTAGATTTTCACTACAGGGTCAGACATTCCCCCACCTCCGCCGTGAATATAAGCAAGCAAGCAGTCCAACCCATCTCCTGGCCCAACACATTTTACAGCACTTGTTTTTCATAACGAATCACAAATATTCATAGGATTAACAGCAGGTTTTAAATATATAACATCTCTGCTAAAGTCCCTCAACCTGCTGAGCTACATTGCCATGGTAGCTGTCTGCTGTAAGGCGTGTCTATGGATCCCTTAATGTGCTCCAAATCACTGCATTACCAACAGTGCAGTTCATGTATATGACTTCAAAGTCAACAGTATTTCATCTCCAGTCACACTGACCCTATGCATAGATTAATTGAGGATGTACCAGTGGCGGCTCGTTCATAACGAGCGAGGGGGCGCTGGCAGACCAGCACCCTCGCCGATCATGGAGGGCGTTTTGCTTTCCCCAGCCTTTCATGGCCCATTGAGGATGCTTGCTGGGGAACTGCATGTTCGAATGTCAATTGCGCATGTGCAGGATCCAGGAAGCGTTCTTTGTTTCCTGGTTATTGTTCGGGATAAACGAGAGCGGGAGAAGTGGGAGGAAACTACAGGACCGGAGCAGAGGTAAGTAAATTTAAATGTGTATGTATACACCTATGCATGTATTGTGTGTATTGAATGAGTGTATGATGAAGGGTGCACGGGTGAATGAATGAGCAAGTGAATGCTGGATGTGAAAGTGTGTGCATGTGTGTTTGTGCTGGGCCAAAAAGCTCCTTTTGGCGGGTGTGTGAGCAGCAATGGCATTTTTAAAATGCAGTTGTTGCACAGCCCCCTCCCCACCGGTCAAAATCAGTTGCCCATGCGAGGTGCTGGAGGAGGTGGGTGGTCAGGCATGTTTATTTTACTAGGTATCTATGATAGATTCCTATTACAAAATACCATGACTGACCCCTGGGCAAACCCTACACCTCACATGCACACACAGTCACATTGCGTGCATCCGAGGTGCTGGGGGGCCCAGAGGACAGACGCAGCATTTTTCTCCTGGGCATCTATGATAGATGTCCATTAAAAAATACCATGACTCACATTGATTGTGTGTATGCGAGGCGCTTGGTGGCTAGAGTGCAGGCATGCCATTTTTTACTGGACATCTAGGATAAGGTAAGCATGAGAAGTCTTTTAACCAAACTAAAAAATCCCCATTCTTCATACTCACCCTCAAACTCTCAAATAAAGACAACCATACCTCTACTGCACCACAAACTGCACTCACTTCACCACACCCAACATGAAACCAAACCATACACAATCTCACCTCAGCATCACATGAAGGCTACCAACATAAAATGCACCACAACACTCAGTGACCGGTATCTCTGAACTGAAGCTGCCAACAGCACATCAAAGCGCTCTTGCTCACTCTCCCACTCAATCCAATTAACAAACCCTGCCTTCCTCCTTGCATTGCAGATCCTCCAGAGCACCAAAAGACCACGCAGATGGCAACAGTGTGCGGTACAAGAACCTTTAACATAAAGAGTGTTATTATGTAGCCAGATTGACATTATAATGCAGCTAGTCTATCCATTTCTTACAGTGGCATGGCATTTTGTGTTGAGCTTCTTTGATAAAGCAGGCATGATAGGTATTACTACGTGGCTAGAATGGCATTTTGGTGCAAACAGTTTGGACATGTTTTCTTACGATGGCATGTAATTTATAATGGAAAAGCCAGCTAGAGTATGTTGTTACTTGAGGTACTGCCATATATTGGCAGAACAAGCATGGAAATGTTTTCTCATAGCATCGTTACTGCCATTATATGCAAAGCAAACATGAGTATGTTCTGATATGGGAATACTGGCATGTATTGATGCAAATGAAAAAAAAGAGGCTGCCCGGGAACGGGGAGGACTGGAGGGCCTGAAAGTCTATAACTGGGGGGTTGTCCTACCCTCTATAGTTCAAAAACATGCAAAACAATTACAATGCATCCTGGTTTTAAACCCTTTTGGAGGCCCATAATCATGGGGCAACCATTGTTAGAAGCAAACACTCATTGCTAATGAACACATATCTCTTAGTTTATGAAAAATATCAGCTTTTTATTATTAATTAGCTGATACTCTTTCTTTTGCAACGTATTTGAGTATTTTAAAATGCATGACAGTTCATCATGACCATTGTAATGAAGATGTACATAATTATATCTGTAGTACATAGAGAAATGTTTACATGTGTCAAAAGCGTAAACAGTACATTAGTACATTTAACAATTGACTTGCGGTTAATTGAAAGATACCATGTAGTTAGATACATGAAACAGAGAATGTTAGTACAGTTAATGGAGACGTTGATTGTAGGTCTCCTATGCCCGGCTTGAGTCTGACCTCAAATTTGGTCTGCTCCATAGTGGAAAATTAGGAACAGTGTTGAAGCTCTGAAGTAGGAGCAGAGCACGATAGGTGAAGAGGGAGTGTAGGTCTGGAACTCTGTGAATAGGAAATGTCAGTGCCCAATCTGATTTGGGGAGGCGTATAGAGGTATGCCCCTATTGACACATGTGTGATTTTTGGGCCTCTATTATAGCAAACGCTATATCATGACACAATTGAACAAAAAGAGGCTGCCCGGGAACGGGGAGGACCTGAGGGCCTGAAAGTCTATAACTGGGGGGTTGTCCTACCCTCTATAGTTCAAAAACATGCAAAACAATTACAATGCATCCTGGTTTTAAACCCTTTTGGAGGCCCATAATCATGGGGCAACCATTGTTAGAAGCAAACACTCATTGCTAATGAACACATATCTCTTAGTTTATGAAAATTGTCAGCTTTTTATTATTAATCAGCTGATACTCTTTCTTTTGCAACGTATTTGAGTATTTTAAAATTCATGACAGTTCATCATGACCATTGTAATGAACACGTACATAATTATATCTGTAGTACATAGAGAAATGTTTACAGGTGTCAAAAGCGTAAACAGTACATTAGTACATTTAACAATCGACTTGCTGTTAATTGAAAGATACCATGTAGTTAGATACATGAAACACAGAATGTTAGTACAGTTAATGGAGACGTTGATTGTAGGTCTTCTATGCCCGGCTAGAGTCTGACCTCATATTTGGTCTGCTCCATAATGGAAAATTAGGAACAGTGTTAAAGCTCTGAAGTAGGAGCAGAGCACGATAGGTGAAGAGGGAGTATAGGTCTGGAACTCTGTGAATAGGAAATGTCAGTGTCCAATCTGATGTGGGGAGGCGTATAAAGGTTTGCCCCTATTGACACACGTGTGATTTTTGGGCCTCTATTATAGCAAACGCAATATCATGACACAATTGAACAAAAAGAAGCTGCCCGGGAACGGGGAGGACTGGAGGGCCTGAAAGTCTATAACTGGGGGGTTGTCCTACCCTCTATAGTTCAAAAACATGCAAAACAATTACAATGCATCCTGGTTTTGAACCCTTTTGGAGGCCCACAATCATGGGGCAACCATTGTTAGAAGCACTCATTGCTAATGAACACATATCTCTTAGTTTATGAAAAATGTCAGCTTTTTATTATTAATTAGCTGATACTCTTTCTTTTGCAACGTATTTGAGTATTTTAAAATGCATGACATGTTCATTAGCAATGAGTGTTTGCTTCTAACAATGGTTGCCCCATGATTATGGGCCTCCAAAAGGGTTTAAAACCAGGATGCATTGTAATTGTTTTGCATGTTTTTGAACTATAGAGGGTAGAACAACCCCCAGTAATATATTGATGCAGCCAGCATGACAGTGTTTTTATACTAGCATATATTGTGGGCAAAGACATCATGAAAATGCATTACTGAAATGCTCCTGTGCACTGTTGGTGACTTGCATCTATAGTATCTTTTCTTAAAACAATTGCAAGGTGTTTGACTTTTTATCCATGTTTTTAAAGGTGTGCTATAAAATGCACCATTTCAAGCCATTATTTAAAAATAAATCTCGGGTGTGGGGGTCCCCCCAACCTCTCTTCATTGGTTCGGACTCCCTCGGTATGTTCGGTTGCGCTGGCACATTTGAGGGGAACATTTTGTATGCCCCCTCCAGTTGAATTCAGCAGCCGCCACTGGGATGTTCAGCTAGAAAACTGAAAAAACGATTAACAATTCTATGGGGGCAACGTGAGATTCCTGCAACCATTGCCAAAGAACCAATGGAGCAGTTGCCTCCTTCCACTCTACTCAGCACATGCAGGTGATAATTCATCAGTTAAACAGTCTTTGACGATCATTTGAAACTGAGGAAGAAGTGATATTTCTTCTGTTAAACTGACTCTTTTCACTGGCTATTATTTTAAGCTGAGCTGGAAGTGATGTCTCTTGAGCTAAATATACGACCGCTATTTACACAATACTTGAAGCTGTGCTGGGTGTGACGTCTGCTAGAGTTAAAAGAATGCAGTCTCTTGCATGATTTAACTTTTTAGGATATATATTAACTTGATGCAAAACATGTATTGTCTAAAACCTACTCTGAACATGTTTAATGTCACATTTCTTTAACCAGAGTGGTGGGTGAGAAGGACGAGGGCACACTGAGGACATTTCAAAGACAGATGTATTAAAGAATAAGAGTAACGCCTAACTTTCACTATTGCTATGGGGTATTCCCTACCTATCAAACTAAGGTGTCCGTCACTCGTCTATGAATGTCCAAAGAAAAGGTCCACAGTCCAAAACTAATCCTAACTGACCCTATCACTATTCTAACAATTAAAGACAGGAGAATTATTCCCTTCTCCTGGGCCTTGCTTCTTGCAAATTTGTCTTCTTTCTGGTTCTTCTGAATAGGTGATTTAGTCTTTTGTAACTTCTTTAATCAGTGCATGTAACTCTTTCAAGATTTTAGTAGACTTTTCTTCATTCTCAAAATGTATTTTTTTTTTTTACTTGGACGCATACTTTGATCTGTATTGATGTCTGTTGTGTAACTTTGGTTCCCCTCTTTCCTTTTCCTATAAAGGGGCACTTTCCCCTTTTCCCATGGTAGTGATATCCAAACTCTACAATTCTCCCTTTTGGGGTTTTCCTCTCTTCTTCTTAATTCATAGCATTCTTTCGCTTTACAGATTTCTCCTGCTAGTTGATAGTCTTTGCCTTTTGACATATATTGCACTTTGCCTTTCTCCCCAGGCATTTGTCTCTAGTCTTGGTTGCTCGCCAAATATTTATTGTATTCGGGTTTCTCTCACTATCATCCTTCCACGTTCATACTTTCCATGCTGTGTTCTTGTTACTTTACTGGGAAGAGTATGAACAGTCCCATAACGTTTCCTTGTGCAACTTACCGGATTTCCCGTTCTCCCTGTTACCTTGGATTCTCTGGGACAATGTCTCATGGTCATGTCACCACCATCAGCTTTCTCTCCGTCCAGTGCTCTGCTTTCGACTCCAGGGCGGTTTCCAATCCCTGGGGCTTCCCTGCCTGATGTTCACATCCCCCTTCCACCACTGGTTTCAGTGTCTCCCTTTGTTAGACCCTCCTTGTCCCATTTAAAGTGATATGCTATCCTTCTTGTTGACAATAACATATGTTATTTCACTCTGCATGCACATCTTGGTATTGTATAGTCTTTAGTAGGTCTGATATTCCCAAGTAGGCCACTTCGGTGTATCTTTAGGGCAGGATTCCCCCAACCTTTTCTGCGTAAAATGTGCAGATCAAATGAAATGGTGAGCATCATACATTTTTCGACGGAACACGTTGCCACACAGTTGGCGCACAAATGATTGCAACACAAATTAGAAATGTAATAAACTTAAGACCTCTTATAGAACATTTTAATTTGCAGTACTTAATAGTTCTCTAGACCACGTGCAATTCTAGTAAAGTAAATTTGCAAGGTCCTTAACTTCATTTGACATTAAGTGGTTGTTTACAGGAATTGTTGAGGAAAGTGAGTGGTCAGTAGTACATTTTTAGACCAGTCAAGTTGTTCATAAATATGGTAGAACTAAAAAAACATTACCAGGGGTTTCAAGTTTTCGTGCAAAAGATTTTAAAGAAATTTAGTGCAAATGTTTGGACAATAAAATTGGTCACAAATAGAGCACTGATTGTCTAGTGTACTGATAAGCATGCACGATCAGCAATATTGTTCCACAGTCATTGATTACAGTATTGGGGATTGTTTTTTCTTCAGGAATGTTATGACATTTTGCATTTCTGATTAAACAAAGAGTGAACACTAACCTCTTGAGTTAATTTTCCATTGGCCAGGATAGTGTAAGGAAGGCACGGTATCAAACAGTAAGACAGACACAAGTGATTACAGTCCAAGGGTGTTTATTTTTTAATTTTTTATTATTGAACTTCAATTGGATCTAAACAATGCCTATCTAGTCCTAAATCTAAAGATGGGAGCAAGCTGCGATCATGAAATAATAAGAACGCAGTCCTAGTCCAGTCTCATAATAAAAGGGCCTAGACTAATAAACCTATTTCCAATCCTTAATTCTAAATACAAATAACAAATAGTGTGGGAAACAATGTTATGCAAATGAAAAGTGTTCAATAAATGATATGTTAGGATATTCAAGCCGTTGGCTTCCCTTTCCCACGTTTCAGCACAATACAATGCGGCACACTCGAGCTTAACACAGTCTCTGGCTTCTCTAGCACGCAGATGCAGTTCAAAGCTTCAGCATCATGTTCTTCTGTGGCAAAGTCTCTTTGCCATTCAAAATGTCTTATTTCAGAGGACCTAATGCAACATGACAAACATCAAAGTTCCTTTTTAGGATTTCACATGTACAAATTCTCTTGTGATATTCTGTTCACTCCGGGTCCCCCTCTGCCGGGCTCAGACCCACTTTAGCACAAAACCTTCTCAGGTGATTTTTACTAAACTGACGGGCCCCCTCTACCGGTCTCAGTCCCACTTTCAATTGACCTCCCTCTGCCGGGCTCAGGCCAACTTTATATACTTTGCCAAACTTTCTTTACTCCAAAAATCAAAGACTTTCGACAATGTGGAGGATTTTGCTTAACCCATCACAGGACCACTTCGATTCACAATTGCCCGCTCTCTTCTCGATATAACTTCTTTCTCACTTTCACTTTTGCCACTTCTCAGCTGAATACCTTACAGAGACCTTCGACTGAGCACCTTTGCGGTGCCGGACCACTCTGTCAAAGGTATTGTATCTTGCTTTGAAAATTCAATCACTCATCAGCAGTTCAACTTTACTTGCGCCTTTTAGCACGCGCGCTTTGACAATGTTCGTTCCTGCGCTCGCCATACAATGTTGCTGCTTGCAACCTTGGCTTCACCAAAGACGGGACTTTTATCGGTCTCCCCAACTCACCGGCTGCGTTGATTTCACTGGTGCTCCTTTGTTCTTTAAGCCAAGGACGGACCACGGCCTCTGGTGATTCTCCCTGTCTTGATTATTGATGCGGGAGAGCCCCGGGTATCTCCGACACACAATGCAGGATTCTTCAGCCTGGATTCCTGGTCTTACGCTTTCTAATCTTGAGGGCTCATGAAAGTTTCCTTGTCGAAAAGGTCAAGGGAATTTCCCTCCTTGCAATCCTATTCTGATTTGACGTCTTCCTTCTCTTGTTAAACTGCCATCTTGGAACTGCTGTTTCCTTGTGTGCTTTGCCTCACTCAGAGTGTGCTCTCATGCTCTGCCTTTTATCCGTGTGGGGAAGCATAATGGAAGTCAGGTGTGTGTGTGATAGTCAGTAATTGCCTGATCTCGACTGACCATTGTATTGGGACACGTCAGGTATATGGCTCAGGTGTTAGTCTGTTTTCTCTCATAGCCGGCTGTCTGTGAGAAAGTGTTTGTGTTGTAAAAGGCAGGGGGGTAGAGTTCCTAAATATCCTACCTCGTAGGATGGGGTAAAGGTGATATAGGGAAGGGGATACCGTATCTCACCATCCAGTGTCCTACTCCCACGCCCCGAAGACCCCTCACCCAGGTGACCCTCCTGCACTGGTCTACCCCAAGGAGCTGTATCCAAAAGCGATGGCCATGTCCTGACCATTTGGATGACAGATCCCCGGGGACTAGTGGGTGAGACACCTTCTGGTTTCTCACAGTGGGCACTATAAAGAATATAAGGGGGATGGCGAGGCGCGCACTCCAGTTCCCAGTCAAATTAGACCTGATACAAAAAGTAACTGGGTTAGATCCCAAAAACAATTTAATAAGTATTAACAGGGTTGAATCCCAAAACAGTGAAAAAGTATTAACAGGGTTGGATCCCATCTGCTGTTCCGTTGCTCTGTTTTTGTTCTCCTCCTAGCGCTTTCCTGTCACAAACAATCATCAGGGAGGCTGTGCTGGTATGCAGGTGATTCTAATTTGTAGCTCTTATAGTCTCTAGGGATTCTGGTAGCTGTAGTTTTCACATGTTACCAATCAGGTGACCAGGAACTGACACTCTCCCTAGTGCACAAGTCTTTCCCAAATTTGGGGAGGGGAGAAAACCATCAGTGTGGTTCTCTAAAGTGGGGCACAGTAACCTCGGTGCTGCTGCCTTTGGAGCCCGGGACTCCAACATTGTAAGAACCAAAAGGGGGATGTGGAGGCGTGCACTCCAGTTCCCAGTCAAATTAGACCGGATACAAAAAGTAACTGGGTTAGATCCCAAAAACAATGTAATAAGTATTAACAGGGTTGAATCCCAAAACAGTGAAAAAGTATTAACAGGGCTGGATATTCTCTTAAAACTGTTAAAAGTTCAGAGGCCACAAAGAAAAGTATCAGGTTGTTTGAGTATTTGTTTGAAACTATCTGGGATAGAACTATTGGCAAACAGCATCTCCAAGTTCAGGAGGTCCAGTTTATAGAAAGGTAGGCCCCACGGTTGGAGGCAGAATGTAGAATCTCAAAACGAAAATTGAATCATGATTTAATTAGACGTGCACATGACTGGTCAGATTTATAATTTCAAAATGGCATATAGAAATTGCCAAAAGACAAAAGAAAAAAACAATTCTTGAGAAACAGTGGGAGCTTTTTCAAAGGACACCAAGTTGTTTTATGTTTAATTCAGTTTTCAAGACAGGCAATATGCCCTCTCCTTGGTCAAGTAGTCTTTGGACCACCAGCCCCCCACGGTTATAGGCTAATTTCCGCACTGGACATTGCCAGTAAGATATTCTCCAAATGTTTGTTGTTCAGACTGGAGGAGGGAACTTTAAGTAACAATATCTGAAGCCTTCCCAAACAGGTTTCAGGGGACATCTTAATACAGTTGACCACTGCTTCTGTCTGAGCACCATCATGTAGAAATACGGTTGTAGGTTACGGGAGCGAGAATATTCTGGGTTTTTTTCAAATTTTGTAGGATTTGATTGATAGAAACATGGTGTGGAGTAATTTACATTTTATTGGGATCCCTAATGTTTTATTACATCTTATCCAACGGTGATATGCATACATCTCAGCGTCTGTCCGATATACAAGATCAGGGAATTATGCATTGTTTCTCCTCACCAATAAAGGTGAAAATCAGGGATGTCAGTTGGCCCTAATGTATTCCTTTCAGACGTTAATTCTAGTAGTTCTCTTACGAAAGTTAATCCACCCTCGCTGAAGGGTACATTTTATAGCATGCTTCTTTATGCCGAAGACACAGCTCTTTTGGACTTACCCCCGGCAGGTCTCCAACAGGGCCTGCTAAACACAAAATACATTTTTGGGAACTATAGTTTGAAATTAAATATCATAAAAACAAAAATGATGGTGTTCGTGAAAATGGGGAAACCTTGTAGCTAGTTTTTAAATGAATGTAGAGATGAGGGGGCAATCTCATTTTGATTTGAGCCTACTCTTCTCAAAGAGCGGTGCTTGGGTCTGTCATTTTAAGAAGACAGCTGAAAGGCCATCATTAAAGATTAAACGGCTTTTTACATTTTTATTTCAAGTTTGGGGCATTCTTATTGGACATGTGCCTGGAGGTTTATAAGACAAAGGTATGTTCCATGATTTTTATGGCAGTGAAATATAGAGTGATTCAAACTGGTATGGCCTGGAGGGGTTGCAAAATGAGTGTGCCAGATAGCAGGTCTCCCTGCAGATACACCTGGTTGCACCTTATGAGCTGAATTGGGGATGTTCAGTTTGAAGGTATTGGACCAGTTATGATTTTGTACTTCTTTTTTAAAGCACATCTGGGATTTTCTCATAATTTTAAAGATAAAGTGAATTTCAGTTTAAGTGCTAGTGCAGCCTCCAATGGTGAACAAAAATACTTGTGGTAAGGTGGGTCGTAAGGCACTGTCCATTTGAATAGGGGGTGGGTGAAACCTAAATTTGGCACATTAAGTCAATTCAAAATAGCTCTTAAACCAAGAGCTTATTTGATGGGCAGAGAGGCAGATGTCCAAAATATACATAAGCTAATTTTAGCTTTGTATACAGACTTAGCTACACATATAAGATGGCAAGGAGAAATCTCTTGAATAAGATCCCTGGCATGCAGGATGCTGATACTAATAGCACGTGTACATGTACCCACCCCTCATTAAATTAAGAAGGATTAAGAAGGTGTGCAGGAGAAAGCACAAAGTGTGCCTGCAAAATAGCAGTTGATGAAGATTTGATTCATTTTCTGTAAATTTGTCGTTTCTCTGTTTTGCATACGCATGGACATCCATTGGAGCTGATTTATTTAATTCATTGTAATGATCAGGATTTTATAAATAGCTTCTTTGAATATGTTAAAGCTGCTTTTTTTAATCTGAGCTTGTTCTATGTGAATTTTAAGAAATATGATACATGTTTTTAAATGTTGCTAACTTAAGGGAGAAATACGATTAAATAAATATTGATTGAATAATACTGGTCATTATATTGTAGGCTTTAAAGATCACTTCACTGAGGCTTTGGAGGTTACCTCCTAAGAGTTATTTTGGCATGTAATGGCAAATATTGCATTTCAAAGCTCCTGGGGCCTGTTACATTGCTGAAAAAGTGGTTCGTAATACAAATAATATGTTTCTGAAGGATTTTAGACCTCTTTTCTATACCCAAAATGGTTTTTACACAAGACTTAGTGGCAAATATTGGTTAAAACTTTGAGCATTTGATGACCATGTCATAGGGAGGTGTGGTGTTGAGTATGTATTTTGATTAATTCATTGACTTGTTAATTTAAACTTATTAACAGTAACTTAATTGGATTTGAATATAGGGCAAATTAACTATGAAAAATGTGGCATGCATTTAACTTATCTGCCTATTATTCACGAGCCAGATGGGCAGAGTACCAAACGATGCCCGCATTTCTACTAGGACACTATGTACTCATAAGTATAGGTGGCACTAACATTTATTTTTATGATAAATATAATGCATGCGCTTTATTTAATAAAGGAAAGATGGGTGTGCATGCCACTTTTTTGTCCATTATGCTGCTACTAGCGATACAAAGGAGCAAAAAATAGATCATTTTCTCTGGGACAAAAACATGCTTCAATTATTTTACCCCTTAATACCTTTGTCAGCTGGGCAAAGTATCTGAAGATGACAGGGTTTTAACAAAAGCAAAACAGAAGAGTTGGTGGCTGGAAGGTTAAAAAATAATCCCAACCCCTGGCATTGCTTTGGGCAACCCTCCAGACCATTGTTCTGCACCTGCTAAGCCATTACGAAAGGAGAAATACTATATGCAAATCAGCCTTGGTCGCTCCCCAAAAGGGGCAGTTCAGCCCGAACTTCTTGGTCACATCATTTCTGCAGGAGACCACAAGCATCACTAGACATATTTCAGCTTAACAATGACACTGCTATAATAAGTATAGATATTTAGCGAAAAATAATTTGCATAATGGCAACAAACACAAATCTTGCATGTATAAAAATAAGCCAGCTGGAACCACAGCAGGCTCATTGGCCAACAAACTCGCACTGTCCAGGACTCTGTCCTGGCTATATTGCTACTGAGGTCTCATCCCCTCCGCACCCCTTCCAGGCCTCCATACCATGGCCCAGAGCAACTAGCGAGCAACAATTTAGGGTGCCGCAAGCAACATGTTGCTCCCGAGCTACACGTTGGGGATCACTGCTAGGGAGTTCCTCACAGGAACGATAGTCTTTGTCCGCAAAGTGGAGTCTCTCCTGGTGAGGTCCCACTTGCCTTGAGCCCTATGTGGCGGTATAGCGGAACGGGCTCACTTCCCTAGCCTCAAGGGGGGACTCCCCCTTAAGGTGACTAGACGAATTCTCTCGATTCATCAGACCAGTTTATCAAAATAAAGGTATATTTAAACAAGTCTAGCCTGTTAACTCTTATTTGATGTGTCACCACTCCACCCCCACTTGTTTTTGGGCCCCCTGTTTTAACCCCCTAATACTGATTTCTAGTGATGCCTCTGCACACACATAGTGAGGAGCATAAGCGTTGAGCATATGGGGGCAGTTGTACCGTGGGTATTCTGCATGTATTTGTATGGGGGAGACCAAATACGTGTGCTGCATGCTTTAAAATCACATGAGACAGGGCTTCTGACTCCTCTCCTGCTGGGCTGAGGCTCAGTGAAGTGTTAGCATGCATCTTGCAAAATTACCTAGTGCAGCTCACTTCAAAGTAGAACCACCTGAGCCTTAATTGTAGGGTAGGGTTTGAAGGAGGGGAGAGCAAAGAAGAAGTAGGGGAAAGGAGGAGATCCACAAGCAGAATACTGAGCATGGACAGCTCACCAGGTTAGGCGACTATTGTAGAAATATTATATGTTTAGACCTGCCTGTAAATCCTATGGCTTTTTACAATTCTTTCTGCAAAATGTGCTGTAAATTGGCTGTTTTGTCTTGGGCATAGTACAGCTCCCTCACTTTGCTCGGTGTGAGGATTTCTGCCCCCATAGCGAAAATCAAAAGTTGAAACCCATGCCGAGGGCATATAATACCACCATCAGGGAGTAGTAATGCAGCCACAAAGGAGTTACAATACCCACACTCCCTCCTCTCCTGCAGAAAAAGGAAATAAGAAAGTGACTGGCTAAAAGCAATTCTGATGAATAAACCTTCAGAGCGACAAACCTGAAACCACACCAATGGCGCCTTTTACAGCTTAGTTGTGCAACTCTAGTGACCACTGCCATAATACTCTGACAAAATTAATGGTTCCTTCCTGAGCATAGTGGGACAACTCAAGGGACCGTTCACACAAAACTCAGACAACACTAATGGTGCCTTTCTGACCCATGCCACCACAGCACTCAAGTGTGAGCCCATGGTCCACATTTAGGCTGGAGTGTTGATTGATTGATTGATTGTTTATTTATTATGCGCTTATACACAAGTGTTTCAAAGTGCAACCATGCATGGGAGCGGAAGACATAGGGAACACAAGAAAAACGATCTTACTAGGAATGGTACATTCAGATTATGCAGGTGAACAGAAACAGGAAGTGCTTGGGGGGGGCAACAGGGACCAAATGCGCCCAGTCCCATCAGAACCTGGGTTAAGTGCAGAGAGATACCACTCTCATGGGTCGTAACTGAGGTGCAGTAGTGCTGAGGCAAGTGCAAGGCCCAGGGGCAAGTGCAGGAGACTGGCGTGGAAGCTTGGGACCTGTGAGGCTCTGAAAGTGCACCAGGCAGCCAGTCGGTGAAACTGAGCAGAAGTAGAGGAGAGTGAGCAAGAGAGCAGAAAGAGGTGGTTAGCAGGTGAGGGGGAGAGAGAAGGAGGAGGCGAAGAGGAAAATCTTGAGGAGTTTTCCGGAACTTAAGTAGATCTGGCTCAAGACGGAGAGAGGCAGGGAGGATTTTCCAGAGGGAGGCACTTGAGGTGGATAAAGATCTCCCACCAAGTCTCTGCTTGGAGAAGCGGCTCACCCACAGAGAGTTGGAGGATGATGAGCAGAGGGCTCGGGAACGTGAGTATTTCGGAAGGGAGCATTGGAGGTAGAGTGGGTCTAGGCCCCAGAAAGCATTGTGGACAATGCAAAGAGTCTTGAACTTAATGCTTGCAACCACAGGCAGCCAGTGAAGGGATTTCAGCACCGGAGAGATGCGGTCCCTGGGCTTGAGGCCAAGGATAAGTCTTGCGGTTCTGTTCTGGATGAGTTGAAGAGGACAGAGGGTAGAAGAGGGCAGCTAGAGAAAGAGGCTGTTGCAGTAGTCCAGCCTAGGGAGGACAAGGCTCTGGAGACGGTGAACCTCTGGAGGAAGGTGAGAAAAGGTGGAATACCTCTGAGAAGGTACAGTTGGTAGTGGGACTTTTTAGAGATGTCCGTGATGTGAGACGAGAAGGATAGAGTGGAGTCAAAGATGACCCCCAGATGTTTTGCCTCATTGGTAGGTGGAGGCGCAGGGCCAAGGGATGCCGGCCAGAGAGAAAGAGGGAAGGCGGGAGCAGGGGTGCCGATGAGGACAATCTCTGTCTGACTGGCATTGAGGCAGAGGTTGTTTGCAGCACACCACGACTGAATTGTGGACAGACAGTCAGGTATGAGTGAGGAAGAGGCCGAGAGTAGCCTGAAGGAGAGCTGCGTGTCATCTCCGTAACACTGAAAGTTGTAGGTGAAGGTGGCTATCGTACGGGCCAGGGGGGCCATGTAGCCATTTAAAAACCAGGGGGATAGATTACATCCCTGGGGGACACCACACATAGAGAGAGTGATAGGGGAGAGGAAGGACGCCAATTCCACCTGGGATGGGCGGTCAAGGAGAAAGGAGGTTAGCCACACCAGGGCCTGAGCAGTGATGTCGAGGGTATCACAGAGACGTGCGATCAGGGTCTTGTGGTTCACTGTATCGAAGGCAGAGGAGAGGTCGAGTAGAATGAGGACAGAGGGAGAGTTAGAATCAAGGTTTGAGAGAAGAACCTTACGGGTGTTCAGAACAGCAGTTTCCGTGTCTCTGGATGCTCTAAAACCAGACTGATGGTCATGGAAGCAACCAACAGATTCAGTGTGGAGGGTAAGCTGAGAAATAGCCAACTTCTCCAGGAGTTTGCCCAGGAAAAGAGTGCCAGAGATGAGGTGATAGTTTGCCGGAATGGAAGGGTCAGTAGAACGTTTTTTGTTTTGAGGAGAGGGTGCACTAGGGAGTTCTTAAGAGCAGTGGGGAAAACTCAAGTGGCGAAGGAGAGGTTGCAGAGGTCGGTCAAGGCTGGGGTGAGAGATTCAATGTTGTCCTTGATGGTGTTGGAGGGACAGGGATCCACCTGTTTGAAAGAGGCTTTCATAGACCGGACTTGTCTAGTGACCTCCTCAGGTTTGACCGGGGCGAGAGAAGAGAGAAGAAGGGGCTGGGGGTGGCCAAGGGCAGTACAATAGATGTTGGTGCATGAGGTGGTGAGGAAGAGAGAGAGGATAGGATGTCCTGTGTTTATCAGGTGAAGGGCCTCATTACGACCCAGGCGTTAAGGGGTTAACGGCACCGTAAAAGGTGCCAGCGCCGTTAAACCCTTAACGCCTGATTACGAGGTCCCTTTGCGGGTTGCACTTTAATGCCTGCTTTTAAAAAAACCAATCCGCAAAGGACCTAGGGACCTAGGAGCTAATTACGGCACCGTAATTTACGGTGCCATAATTAGCGCCTTCCCCATTCCCATTGACCCCTATGGGGCAAAAATGGGAATGGGGAAGGGCCATGGCAGCATGGGGAATTACCGCCCCGCCAGCCTCGGAATGGGGTGGTAATTCCCCATTCCGCCATGGCGGACACCGGCATGGACCATGTGCTAATAGCACCATGGTCCTGCGTCTGGGTCGTAATGAGGCCCGAAGTGTGCAGCCAGGGCCGAGCAAAGGGCCTGGGTGGGTGCGATGGTGGAGGACGCTGCAGTAGGGTTGGCTAGTTCTTAGGAATTACCGGGTCCTCCAAGGTCAGAATGGCCCGGTAATTCCTCATTCAATGAACTCGGACCCGGTACCCAGTAAGGGGGTAACCATGCCGCTAATAGCGGCATGGTTACCTCCTACCTCGTAATGACCCCCAGAGTCTTGCAAGAGGTGGGGCCAGCGGCCGCATTGCTATACTCCAAGACGCATGTGCAAGAGCGTGAGTGCACCACAGACACAGAGCACAGCCAGTGTGGCAAAGAAAGACACTCCGGTGTTCCTCCTTTAAGAGAGGCATAATGTGGCCTACCAGCTGGATAACACAGCCTCTGTCAGAAATCCAAAGGATACTTGACCACGAAGTGTAGCCCAAGATTTCTTCCCAACAATACTACTGACCGGCTGCCTAATAACAGACAGTCTATAGCATTCCTTGAAAGATGGGAACCCACAAACAACCAGGAGAGTCCCAGAAGGCACCAGGAGGATCGTCCACAAAGGTGAAGTCAGCGACTCCACAGACCTAAAGAAAAAGCCTGGGCTAAGTAATAGCACAATGTACAATTTCCGTAGAGTCTATAAGTAACAGAACCCACCTCTAATGGAATGATGAAGACAAAAGATGGTAGGGGTGCAGTAATGTCTATTCTCCTATTCTATGGCAATGTAAACAGAGACAAGAATGTAAGTAATGGAAAGTACAGAACTGCCGAAATATATATGCAATGTGGATCAGTGCCTTACCGTGAGCCCAATGATGACCAGCATGGAAAGCCGAAGATAATGCCCTGGCTCAAGTAGCAAACAGCCCAACTGTGCCCGACGAAACGAGAAGGCCTTCATAGAGTCACTAGTCCCCGATGGAAGTACCCGACGAAACGAGGACGAGCAGAGGCACACCAAGAAGGCAGTCACTACTCCAAGGTGTGCGACTGAGAGGAACGGAAAAGGCTGTTGCTACCCCGAGACACGAGGCATTTGTCCTGAAGGAACGAAGAGGTTGACAACACCAGACAGATCCAGGAAACCAGATTCCGAAGGAAAACACTGGAGAAACTGAAGAACATAGGCCAGGTCGTGTAGCAGTCGAGGATGCAGCAGGGGAGTCCAAAAAGACGGTCCGAGGTCGGTAAATCCAAAGTTCAAAATCCTGGCAACCTATTGCAGACAAGGAGCGGGCAAATACAAATCCAGGAAAATGAAGTCTGAGGTCAAAAAAGCAAGAACAGGCAGAGAGTTCCAAAAGTTGAGACAGGAAACAAAGCACACGTCCACGTAATCAGAAGCGCGGAAACCATGGAAACCGAACACTAAATAGTACAAAAAAAGTCACATGACATGACCGGCATCCAAGCGTAATGACTTCGACAGTCACGGACGCCATCGTTTCCAAGACAACCTCCAGGAGTGGCCATAACGTCCAACACGCCGAGACCTCTGGGAAATATAGTGTTGGTGTAAACGGCAGAAAGAGACGCCTTGCAGCCAGCTGGTATCTGGGTGAGACAAGTGTGTGTTTGCTTAGTGATTGTGAGCTAACAGGCAAATTAGAAGACATAGGGAACCTCGTGTGCGTGATTGGAGCCTTTTGGTAGATGGGCTCGTAACAGCCTCATAGTAGAGACTTGAATGGACCAAGGGCAGTGAGCTGTAAATAGCTATCTGTATCAGAAGAATAAACTAGCTCCGAGATCATATGTGAGTGTGAAATCTATGTGATTATACGACATAATTGGTGAAGAGGAGTACAGAGCGAATCCCCCGTGTCAAATGTGCAAGGAGCGACAGCGCCCCCGGGATTCTTGCAGTCTCCAGGTAGGTCTACCATTCCGTGGCCTCAATAGGAGCCTTTATTCACCACTTATGTGGATGCTTGGGGGGTGCGGACTATGTCCCAGCAAGAAAGTTAGCCATGGTGTTAAATGCCATGGGGGTGGAATGACAGAGAATATTTGCTGGACATAAGCCTGAACCAGTTGAGGATGACACCGGTGATGTGTTCAAAGAAGCCATCAGGTGCATTGTCAAGAGGTTCTCAAACAAAGAAAAAACTGTACTGCACAGGATCACATTTTACTGCAGGAAACAAGAAGAATCTGAGTTGGTGGACGACTACTCCACCAGGATGAGAGAATTGTCTGCTTCGTGTGATTTTGGTAATAACACAGAGAACATGATTTGGAACATGCTTGTTGTTCACACCAACTCAAGAACAGGAAAGTGGAGGATAAGTTAATTTTAGAAAAGGAGCTGGTGCTTGACAATAAGGTTCAAATAGTCAGAGCCGTTGAAGAAACCTCAAGCAGGCGCAAAGAAATGGCACGAAGTACACGCGATACCGAGGTACATGCTATCCAATACAGGGGAGGCGAGGAGAGACCAAGGAGCGAAGGCAGAGATGAGAGCTGTGGAAAAACAAAACCTTTGAAGTGCTATAGGTGTACCAGCACCCTCCATCTAGCGTAAGATAAGGATTGTCCGGCCAGGAGCAAAACATGCTCAAACTTTAGGAGATTTGGCCACATAGCGATTGCCTGTAAGTGGCGCAGGAAGAAAATCACTTTGATTAAAGTGAGCAGTGATGCAGGATAAAATGAGTCCTCGAAGGAAGATAGGCTGTCCATAATCATTTTCAACAGCCATATCACGAGGTGGGAGAAGCTGCACTGCTTGATGAGAGTGGACGGCAATGAAACCAGAGTGATCGCTGACTCAGGGTCGGATTTGACCATTCTTTTGATCCGCACATATAAAGACATGGTGGCCCAAAGCAAGGTCGAGGTCAAGAAAATGAAACACAGACCTACAGTGTTTTGAGGTGCCTCGGTTCACCTGTTGGGTTACATAAATGGTACGGTCGGGTACAGAGGTAGGAAGACGGACATGAGAGTCTACTTCTCAGAAGAAGGTCTGGCTGTGTTAGGGTGGGATGACCAGGCTAAATTGGACATGAAACTCGATCCCAGCACTGAAGATCAAGTTCTTTCAGTGGGAGTAGGAGGAGCGTTCACAAATGATCTGAGAGTGTGCTGCAAGGAAGGCATGGTATCAAACAGTGAAGACAGACACAAGTGATCACAGCTCAAGTGTGTTTATTGAACTTTAAATGGGTTGGTTGAATTGCTATCTAACTCTAAAGCTAAAGATGGGAGCAAGCTACAACCATCAAATAATAATAACGCAAGCCTAGTAGAGTCTTTGTCAAAATAAAAGGGCCTATACTAATATATTGCCAATCCTTACTTCTAAATGCAAATGGTGTGGGATAACAATGTATGCAAAAGGAAAGTGTTGAAGAAAGAATATGTCAGAATAGTTGAGCCGATGGCTTCCCTTCCCCAAGTTTTCAGCACGGGACAAGGCGGCAGGTTCGAGCTTCTCACACACTCTGGCTCCTCGACCACGAGGATGCAGTTCAAAACATATGTATCAGGGACTTCTGTGCCAAAGGGGGTCATTACGAGGTTGGAGGTAAGGGGTTACCGGCACCGGTAAGGATGTCGGTGCTAGTAACCCCTTACCTCCGTATTCCGAGGTCCCTTAGCGGGTCCCACTAAGGCCAGCTGGTTTTACCAGCCGCCCTTAGCGGGAGCCGTTAAGGGACCATGGAGCTAATAACGGGCCTGCTATTTGCGGGCCCGTTATTAGCTCCTTCCCCATTCCCCTTGAGCCATATGGGGGCTCGAATGGGAATATGGAATGGTTTTCAGAATGGGGACTTACCGGGTCCTCCAAGGTCGGAATGATCCGGTAAGTCCCCATTCCAATTACCCGGACCCAGACACGACTTTGGAGGCAGCCATGGTACTAGGAGCACCATGGCTACTTCCAAAGTCGTAATGACCCCCAAAGTCTCTTATTACAGAGGGCCTGATGCAACACACAAGCATCAGAGTTCGTTTCTTCTTAGGATTTTCACATTCACAACGGGTCCCCCTCCGCCAAGCTCAGGCCCTCTTTAACACAATGGGGGTCATTACGAGTGAGGCGGTAAGGGGTTAACGGCACCGGTGAAGGTGCCGGTGCCGTCAACCCCTTACCGCCTCATTACGAGTTCTGCCCGCGGGACCCGCTAAGGCCGCCTGGTTTTACATTCACAACGGGTCCCCCTCCGCCAGGCTCAGGCCCTCTTTAACACAATGGGGGTCATTACGAGTGAGGCGGTAAGGGGTTAATGTCATGATCTCTGCTTCCAAAAGGTCAGGGTTTTCCCAACTCCCTTGGAAGCAGATCCATAACCCAGGTTCCGAGTGCCAACCAGTCCCAATTGGGACCTTTTGGACCCAGTCCTGGCGCCAGTGGCACCAGGCTCATAAATATGCCCAGTCCCAGCGCTGGAAGCGCCGGGCTCATAATGCTTGGGTGGACTTACCTTCAGCAGACCATGCTGCTTACTTGCCTGCCAGTTGAGCCTCTGATCCTCTTCTGTTTGGAACTACTTTTCCTGTTGGGTGGGGCTGGAGCCACTCCCTAGATTCAGAACACTGGAACTCTTCTGGAAGGCAGGAACTCTTTTCTTACCAGGAACTCTTTTCTTACTTAGGCGTGGCTGTGGAAGGAGACACCTAAGCACTACAGGAGGCTATTTAAACCACACCCGGTGGATGAATCTTGCTTTGCTTTATTCTGCAACCTCTGCAGCAGAACGCTCATCGTGTCTTCTGCATCCGGTCCTGGGCCTAAGGAAAAAGGCTTACCATCCTGAATCCAGTCTTCAGCAACACCTATAAAGACAAGAAAGAACAGGTTAGCATTCCGGCATCTGAAAGGCAAAGGCTTACCATCCTGAATCCAGTCTTCAGCAACACCTATAAAGACAAGAAAGAACAGGTTAGCATTCCGGCATCTGAAAGACAAAAGTTTACCAACTCTTCGCACGCTCCGGAGGCCTTCGGCGCTGCATCCCGCATCTGAAAGACAAAACAAGGTGCGTTTAAAGACATTGGGGAACTTTAATACTCACGTGCCATTACTCCTTTCCACATCTAATCCAGTGGGTATTCCGGCACCCTGCAGCCGCTCCGAACTCGTACCTGCAAAATAAAAAGACAGTTAGAGCGCATAGTGAAGCAGGCAACAATCGCTTACTTACGTACTTCCAAGCGCTTCTATTCATCACACGGGCTCCATCTTCAACTCACTTCAGCCCGTCATCCGCCATCGCCAGAACCCTGCAAAACAAGAGACATCATTACTAAAGACTTTAAAGACATTTGAATGACTCGAAACTTACCGTTCCTGCAGTAAACGACGGACAGCAGTCCTCTGAAGTCAAGAGGCCTGCGCTACCTATCCAGTGAAGAAACTGGTTACAGCACCTTGCCCCGAGGCAGATGGAGAGCTCGGCATTCACTTACCTAAGGTGAGAGCGTTAACCTTTGGGGGTCTACAGGAGAGGAGAAGAGGAAAGAGATAGGGACACCCCAATAACCCCAGTTCATTAACCCCATATTTTCTATCTGCAGACATCTTACTCTACACGTCAGGCATACAGTGCACAGAGGTCCAGCCCAAAGAGCCAACTGGGTGCTACACATCACCTTTGAAGATACGGTAGTCGCCCAGTCAAGACCGGCGCCTCTGCGAGAATCAGGTGAGCGTTACAGTTAACGGCACCGGTGAAGGTGCCGGTGCCGTCAACCCCTTACCGCCTCATTACGAGTTCTGCCCGTGGGATCCGCTAAGGCCGTCTGGTTTTACCAGACGGCCTTAGCGGATCCCACGAGCAGACCAGGGTGCTAACAACGGGCCCGTTATTAATGGGCCCGTTGTTAGCACCCTCCCCATTCCCATTGAGCCCTATGGGGGCTCAAATGGTAATGGGGAAGTACTGGGTCCGGGTTCCTTGAATGAGGAATTACCGGGCCTTCCAAGGTTGGAATAGCCCGGTAATTCCTCATTCGAGGAACCCGGTACCCGATAAGGGGGTAATCATGCCACTAATAGCGGCATGGTTACCCCCTAACTCGTAATGACCCCCAATGTCCACACCTGGCCTCCCTTGTTCAGGCTCAAACCACGTATCTCCTTCATTCGGGATCAGCCCCGTTAACTGCAATGTTCATAATTCTACACAGCTTTCCTCTTTCTATCAGAAATCGAAGACTTTCGATTGTGCAATGGATTTTGTTTAAACCATTGCAGGACTACTTCAATTCACAGTTCCTTTCTCATTCTCTTCTTTAACTTTCACTTCTTGTTTGGATACCTCACAGAGACCTTCAGTTGAGCACACTCGCAGTGCCGGACCACTCTTTCAACGGTATTGTATCTTTCCTTCTCAAAGTGCAAACAATCATCAGCATTTTAGCATTACTCACGTCTTTCATCATACGCGTTTAACAATGTTCATTCCTGCGCTCATTATACAATGTTGCCGCTTGCAATCTTGACTTCAGCACAGACTGGTTTTGCATTGGTCTCCCCAACTCACTGGCTGTGCTGATCTTTCTGGAGCTACTTTGTTCTTGGAGCCAAGGACGATACCACAGTGGCTATTGCTCCTCTCCGTCTTGGTCAACTACGCAGGGGGGCCTCTGGTATCTCTGACTCCCAATGCAGGATTCCTCAGTCTGGTTTCCTGGTCTTACACTTTCTAACTCTCAGTTTTCTTGAAAGTACCGGTTTCTTGCCGAAAAGGTCAAGGCTAGTTCTCTCCTTGCGAACCCTTCTTGATTTGCTGTCTTTCTCCCCTTGTTTAGCTGCCATCACGAAACTGCTGCTCCTTCATGTGTTTTGCCTCGCTGATACAGCACCTTCCTCCTCCTTTCCAGCCCCCTATCTTTGAACACCTGGGCCATGTTAAAAAGCTGCAGGTGTGAGTGATTGTCAGTAATTGCCTGATCTCGTCTGACCACAGTATTGGAACATGTCAGGTACACTGCTCAGGTGTGAGTCTGTTTTCTCCCAGAGCGGGCTGTCTGTCTGAAAGTGTTTGTAAGGGGAAAGGGGTAGGGCAGAGTTCCCACGTATCGTACCTGGTAGGATGGGGAAATATGTTAAAGGGAAGGGGATACCTCATCTCACCATCAGGTGTCCCAATCCCTGAAGACCCCTCACCCAGGTGATCCTGCCGCACTGGTCCACCCCCAAGATCTGGATCCAAAGGCGATTGCCGTGCCCTGGTCCCCTGAGAGAGAGATCTGCTGGGACTAGGGGGTGAGACACCTTCTGGTTTCTCACAGTGCATCGCCTTATGCAGTTCAAACCTGGAGGTCATAACGGATAGTTACCCCTTTCCCAGTATCAACAAACTTATTCTTATGATGAAGGAGGCAAAATTATTTTCTAAACTAGACATACAGGATGCGTACCATCATATCTTTTTACACAAAGTGGAGACCCTTGACAGCATTTATCACTCCGTTTGGCACCTTCCAGTTCACCAGGATCCCATTCGGGTTGTCCTCAGCTGAGTCAGCGTTCCAAAGAATGATGGATTTGCTATTGTATACCATTAGTAACTTGTCATATTTGCAAGATGATATCTTCATATACGTGGAAGACACAGAAACTCATGATGTTGTGTTGAGGAAAGTACTCTACAAATTACAAGATGCTAGGTTGCGGTATGAAAAATGTGTGATCAGGGTGAAGGAAGTATAGTACTTGGGGTACAAAATATCAAGGGATGGAATCAGTCCCAAGAAAAACCTACTGTAGGCTACAGTGAAAGCCCCGGCACCAAACAACAAGGAGGAACTGAGATCTTTCTTAGGGCTGGCGCAATACAATGCCAAATGTGTGCCTCTGAAAGAGAACTTTTAAATAAAGTAACTGAATATGAGTGGTGACAGGAACAGACACATGCTTTCGAGGAGGGAGCCTGTGGCTTGGCATGCAGCAGTGAGGAGAGCCTGAAGTGAGCTCCTGAGGCTGATCCTGAAATCGATCCTTTGCATCTGGGCCCTGGCATGATCCTTGCCAAAATCAGGTGTAGGAGGGTCTGGTGAGCACCCACGTGATATTTGGAGCAGATTGGTGGCCCCTGTTGGTGCACCTCCGGATAAAGTGAAAGGCACATGGCAGAGGAGGAGCTGAGCGTCTACGCCTTGGCACACAGCGAGACGGCTGTGAGACGGCTGTGACAACCAAACGACTGCCTAGCCTGGCTTTGCAGTGACGCTGGGGAATCGTAACGTAGGATTGTGGCTGATGGGGGAGGCTCCAAGCGAGGACTCCAGAGCGAATAAAATGGACCAGAGCACCAGGGGACAAATGAGGCCAGAAATGGAGTTGCTGACGTTACAGCTCACGGCGTAGCGAGACCCGCGTTCACCGGGACGCAGCTCTGGCTGGGCGCTGAAGATAGGAATTTGCTGTTAGCCAGACTGGGGCGGTAAGAAGCAGCAGGGCGGGCTCGGTGGCTGGGGACGCGACCCAAGAAGAACATCGAAGACCGCTCCCTGCGGTGAGGACCCCTGACTGACCACAATTGCAGCATTGTGGAAGTAGCAGCACAAAGAGGGGTGAGCGCTGCCCATAGCACAGTGGATCGGGTGCAGACAGTGAGTTGACTAACGCCTGCAACACCAGGATAGTGCCTGTCAAAGGGGGCTTGGCCAGTGGCTGAACCCTAGTGGCCGGGGCTGTGGCACATTTGTTGAGGGAGACGCCCTGGGCTTCCCTGAACCGTGTCTGAGAGGTGGGTGGAGGCCGGTCTAACAGAGATCACCCAGGAATATCGGGGCACGCACTGACTGGGTCGATACTCCAGGATAGCTGCTCTAGGCCAATGCAGAGGGTTTTGTACCCCGGCTGGGAAATGGGGCGCAGGAACTGTACCCTCCAGCTGTCAGAAGGACTGCTACGCTGCTGCCTACTCTCTGCGGGCAATAGGATATCCTCAAGGTGGATAATCATGCACATTGCTTGCAACCTGAAGTGGCACAGCGCTACAGCACCCGCGGCGGTGACAGTAGTAAGGCAGATACTGGAGAATTCTAATGGTTTACATTATGCCACGGCAGCCCAGATACCTCTTAGTTGGGTGCAAGTTCCACAATACCAGTTATATACTACAAGGGCACTCCAGACAGACTGGATGGCTTCGAAAGCAGCCAAAATGAGAGCCACCCAAACACCTCTGGACACTTACGCCAAAAGCCTTCAATAAGTACCTTTGGTGGACATGGCGTCATCACATGAGAAGGACGGGGATGCCACAGAGATGCACAATCAAGTGATGCAGGCCATAGCAGACTTAAAAGCCACATTGGGCACTCAAATAGAAGCTGTCACGATAGATGTAGGACTATTACGTAAGGTCATCAGGAACCTAGCTGAATGGACAATGAATTTGGAAACCCGAGTAAAAAGAAACACTGAGGAGCTCAAGAAAACGTGTACCAATGTCCATATCCTACTGCAGAAAGTCATCACACTTAACAACAGGGTGGAGGATGCAGAAGGGAGGGCCTGTAGAAACAATGTCCGCATTGTTGTCCTTCCGGCGGACGAGGACGGAAATGACCCCACAATGTACGTGAAAAATATGTTCCTGCAAGAAATGAGACCGGGGCACCTTACACATGGCTTTACAATTGAACTAGCGCACACAGCTCTCACTACACGGCCGCCTCCAGGAGCTCCCCCGACCTATAATTGCAAAGGTACTGAACTATAAAGACAGAGAAAAGATCCTTTCCTATTCCAGACAAGGTGGTACACTATGGAGAACCTCAGCAGACCAAGTGGTCTACTGCGATTACACCTTCCAGGTGCAGAAGAACTGAACACAATTTTCAGCGGCCAAGTCGAGACTAAGGTCGGCTGGCCTGAAATATATGTTGATTTACCCAGCACGCCTAAAGGTTCTGAATAAGAACCATGCCCTGTTCTACGACCTCCCGGAGGAAGCACAGGAGTGGATGGGCAGGGAGAAGATACACCCTGCCACAAGAGAAAGAGGTGTTCCGGATATGCACCAAGAAGTCACTGAGTTGGCAGAGAACAATTGATAATGCAGCACCTATATCTGTCATTGACATCTGTATGGTCCTACCAAGACTCCAGAGCCAGATGGGGACTGCAGGATACACGGGCACTAACTAGGCGGCCCATGCATTCATCCCATGCCCCTCCTCTCTTTTATATTTCTTCTGTCCTACACCTGAGGGCGAGATTCTCCTCATGTTGGGATTATCACCCTTATGGAGGGAGACGAGGCCCATAACTGCTGATGTTATGCCCTCAGGGCTTCTTTCTGTTTCTCCTTCCCTGTTATTGTTTTTTCTTTTTTTTCTAAGGGCACTTGAGAAGCGGATACGCCCGAACAAGAGTAATGATACTGGCCAATTGTTTTTGGTTGGGGAAGTTGGGAAAGTTAATGAGGGTTATGGTTTGCCTGTACAAGAACCAGAGAAGAACCTCTGTAATGTTACTTTGCATAGGTTGCCGTCCTACGTAGACATGCAACGCCTATTTGGCCAGCAGTAAGAGGCCTTTTTCACAGTACACAAAGGCTCATGGCTATTGCCGTAAATTTACTTACTTGGAATGTCAGGAGCTTGAACAATTATGTGAAAAGGAACATGGACTACTCTTACCTGAGGAGAAGTAAAATTGATATTGCCTTGCTGCATGAGACACACTTAACGGCTAAAAAACAAGCCTTGTTGTCTGGTAAATGGAGTGGGCGGGTGTTTGGTTCCCCATACTTTGCATACGCTAGAGGAGTCTTGATTTGGGTAGCGCCTAAGGTACCATTCGGTGTCACCCAGGTCAGGACTGACTCTGAAGGCATAATCGTGCTGGTACAGGGGCTCTTAGAACACATGGACACATGCTTGATAAACACATAGGCTCCCAACCACAATATCGCAGGGTTCTTCCAAACACTATACCCAAGGCTTAGCCCCTACAGAAACAGCAACATTTTATGGGATGTGATTTTAATTGTACTCTAAATCCAGCACTAGACAGATCTGATGCCAGATTTTGCAGACCTACCCCACCTTTTTGGTCTCTACAGACCCTCCTCACCAATTGTTCTTCTTTGTATCCGTGATTTTTTTGAGTGGGAGCACCCAGATATGTCGTACGAGGATATTGAATTCCTTACCGATAATAGAGCCAGCACACTCGGCTTCTCAGCCGAAGAGGCAGAAGCTATCCTTGGTCTAATTAAGGAAACTACGTATAGTACAACAGATAGGAATCCACAAAGTAAAATCAAACAATTAGAATACTCTATCAGGAAGATCATTATCCGTAAATTGCATGCGGTAACTCTTAGCAGATACTATAAGGCACAACGTATTCCAAGAGGTCTCAGGATACCTTTGCGACCAACTCTGTGCAAAGAGAATAGAGAGTTTGTTCAGAAATGGGAACAAATTTTGAACAAGTGTTCACTAGATTTGATATTGCTTACGATTAGGGAATTGTCTGGCAATATTGAACAACTAGAGAAAGAGATTGAAATTCTGTCTAAGGATATAACGGAGTTGACAAATGCAGAGTCTTTCATCGAGATATTGACGGATATTAATACTAAGCTTGAAAGCTATAAAGAAGACCTGGAAGGAAGAAAGATATGAAAATTCAAAAGAGATACGTATGATTATTTCAATAATGAAGTTTACACGTGGGCAGATAAGTATATCAATCAACCTCGACCCAACAAACCGACAAGTGATAAGAGTAGTTCGGAATCCGATATAGCTGAAACCACAGCAGAACGTACAGTAGAGGACGTTGGAGCAAGTACATCAGAGAGCAATGCAAGGCTCAAACAACCAGGGAATACACAAAGGAGAGATTTTTTAGGCCCAAGAGGAAGAGGACTAGGAGAGGAAAGAAGAAAAGACCCAGGGATGAAAACGAGGTTACAAACGAATCGAAGCTAGTAGTCAATTTATCTTCAAGAGCTTTATCAAAGAAAGAAGTGACAACACTCGAAAAAGGCCTTAAATTTGTCCCAACATACAGCAGTAATATTTTCGACACGAAAGTAGAACTGTACAAATTGGTGCGGAAATTGAAGTTGAAGACCTTCTTTGCTGAAACAAGTAAGGGTGAAATGGAGACATTACCGGAAACAGAGTATGAAGAATTAAAATCAAGAAGTACATTTTGCCCACCAATTAATGTTCCATCTATTGATATCTTTCACAATATGGTGCTTAAAGACTTAAAAAAGGTACAGTTTCAGCAACCGAGAAGATACAATTTAAGCAGAGGAGAACTGTCCCTTATCAAAACCCTCTTTTCAGATGAGAAAATAACCATTAGACCTGCCGACAAAGGGGGAGCACTTGTAATACAGGACACCGAGCAATATCAGCAAGAATGCCTTAAACAGTTAGCCGATCAGACTACGTATCGAGTGCTAACACAAGACCCAACAAAGAGCATTAAGGAAGATCTTGAAAACCTATTGGACACAGCAGTCGAAAATGAATGGATTAGTCTTAAGACCAGAGACTATCTATGGACAGCTTATCCTAAAATGCCACATCTGTATACCTTGCCCAAAATACACAAGCGACTTGACAATCCCCCTGGAAGACCCATTGTAGCGGCCACTGGTGGCATACTACAACCTCTAGGGACATACATAGACTATTTTCTCCAGCCACTGATACAACCAACGTCAACCTATGTAAAGGATACGATGCATTTTTTACAAATTTTGGACCAAACTACACTAAAATCCGAAGATATCCTTTTTACTATAGATGTGACAAGTCTCTACACTAGTATTCCGCATGACCTGGGGCAAAGGTCAGTAGAAAAACTTTTGTTGCAAACTGAAACAATAAGAGCGAACAAAGAATTTCTAATGTTACTGTTAGACTTTATCTCCACACATTCATGTTTTGAGTACAATAGGGTATATTACAACCAATTCTCTGGCACGGCCATGGGAGCCACCATGGCACCAGTGTATGCAAATAGTTTTATGTTTGACTTTGAAACTACTCGCATCATCAACAATCCACAATGGAGTAATCAACTTAAGAAGTGGGTACGTTACATAGATGACGTTTTTGGAGTATGGTCAGGGAGCAGAGAAGAGCTTGATAACTTTCTAATCTTTTTAAACCGCATTGACAGCCGGTTGCAGTTTACAATGGAAATAGGCAATCCTAATGTCCATTATCTGGACGTACAGATCATCGTCACAGACTTAAAGATCTCCACGACGGTATACACCAAACCTACAGATAGAAATAACTTGCTTCACAGGATGAGTTTTCACCCACCGAGCATCCTGCGGAATTTACCATTAGGGCAAATGCTACGTATCAAAAGAATCGTAAGTGACCCAGTGGAGTGCGATATAGAACTGGACAAGTTGCATGAGAGACTTAAGGAAAGGGGGTATCCAGATGAAGATCTCCAAATAGCAAGAGAAAAAACAGACACACGTGATTGTGCACAACTGCTTATTACCAAACGAAAGCAGGAGAGTTCAGATCTAGTATTCATCACGAAGTACTCCACACAGAGCTGACAAATTAAGGATAGCATCCTGAAAAAATGGAGTGTGTTACAAAATGACAATAGAACCAAAGACTTGTTTGTGAACCCTCCAGTTTTTGCCTACCAAAAAAGCAACAGCTTAAGGAACTTGCTAGTTGACACACAGGGGAAGCGAAGAGATAAACAGAGAATGCAGGAAAAGCATCCGGGTACATACCCTTGCATGAGTTGTGGGAACTGCAACAACGTAATGAAAGGACCATTCATATCCCACCCTCGAACAGGAGAGCAGATCAAGTTGAAATATCATGCAACATGCTTGTCGGAGAAAGTTATATATGCCATTAAGTGTCCTTGTGCCCAGTATTATGTGGGAGAAACCGCACGCAAAGTACGGGTTTGTATTAATGAACACAAATCATGTATTAGACTCAACAACAGAATATCATCATAGCAAGACATTTTCATGGTAATGGTCACACTGTCGCTCAGCTTAAATTTGCAGTTTTGGAAGTTATACCAACTAAAGGCCAAAACAGAAGTATGAAGAAATTGAGAGCTCAGAAAGAGGCACAATGGATAGAAAGGTTGGGGACTATTGCTCCAGACGGAATGAATGAGGAGTTAGATCTGAGCTGTTTTTTATGAACCTTTCTAACTGTGTCTTGTTGTTGAGTAACATGACAATGTGAATTTTTGGTACATAAGTATTGAATTCTGTAAGGGAACAAGTTATGCTGTGATGCTTTTGAGTGCATATCCTTTAAGTTTCATTTATTTTGATTCATTCCTATCTTTCGCGTTTTATATTTTTTTATATTTTCTAATCTTTACGCTTTCACTTTTTAGTTATTGTTATCATTTATTATTTTTATTATCATTTTTTATTGTTTTTATTATTATTTTATTTGTGCTTAGGAACAACTTGCAGTGAGTAGTAATTATGCACGCAAATGTTACATAGCGTCTCTTGATGGTTTGTAATTAGTTTGGTTGACTAGCACATAAGGTTTCATTTACCATTGCACCGTTTCAACATGGTGACTTTACAAGTGTGAGGAAAGTGAGTTATTTGATCCATTACAATATGGCTGCTCCATATAAAGCAATGGTTACCGAGGTAACCGGTTGCTGCCACAACATTTTCTCACAGATACTTCCGTGGAAGCGCACGCGTAAAAACACTCAGCTTTGACAGATAACTGGGACTTTAATTTTAAGTAAGTGGATATGAAAATGTAACATAGAGTTTGACATATAGAGTAATTTATACTCACTCACTCACTTACCCGCGTTCGATCTCTTTACGGAGACCGCCGCTGCCCGCGTCAATTTCCCGCGGATAAGACCGCAGGTGAAAGTGGTAGACACACAGTTAGACTGTTCGGGTCTTGAAGAAGGTAGCAGATCTACGAGTTATGTAAGTTGATATGCATACATTATGATACACATTATACTGAATTGATTTGGATGCTGGATTCAATTAATATACATGCGGTCATTCTCGTTACAGAGACCACTGCAGACCAGATATTTTTCCCACGGATAATACCGCGGGTGGACGTACAAGTCTTTTTGTTTTTCTACGCCTTGTAGAAGGTTAGTGACACCAACGCAGTTGACCTATTGGGAATGAAATGATGTTATGGATAAGTAGGCTTACATCCTGACCATCACACTGACGATAGTCTCTTATTTCTTCTTCTTTTTTTATTCTTTTATTTTATTTTATTTTATTTATTATTTTCATCTTTCTGTTATTTTTTTAATTTTGATCATTTCCAACCTCGACATGATCCATGAAATTCACATCACCCGAATGGAAACGGGGTAATGTACTATTGCTACGATGTTCTTCTGTTTTAACTTTCATGATCTCGACAACATATGCATGTAATATGTTGTTATGTTAATGTTTCATTAATGTTTGATGAATGATGAAATTGGTGTTTGATTTTTCAATGTTATGTTGACTATGTTATGCTAGTTGAGACCGAATACTTTAAGAGAGAGGTGTAATCACAGGCCCTGAGGAAGGGTTTCGACCCGAAATGCATAGGCCGCATATGTGATGTTTTCTGCCACGACAATTCGATCTAAAGAAAGCTAATGAAGCATGAATAATTAAAACTTGTTTTGAAATAAGAAATTAACTCAAGAATATTTTTTCATTTTTTTATCATCTTTTAAACTTCACCACTGTATAGTGGAATAACGGTGTGCAGCCCGCACCGCTGGCCACACGGCCAAGGTCTTTTCTTTCTCTACAGACCCTCCTGACATCGTGTGACCTGATAGGCATCTGCAGGGCACTGCACCCAGACACCAAACACTTCTCCCACTTCTCCGCTCCACATGCAGTCCACACCAAGATAGATTACTTCTTCATTGGACTGGAGACTGCAGACAGTTTCACACTTGCTGAGTACAAAGGCAGAGTCCTATCAGACTATGTGCCTCTCCGACTGCATTGGCAGTATGCGCCCTCTAAGCCCCCAATACCCACGTGGAGACTTAGTAGCAAATCCTTGTAGGACATCCCCTTCCGAGACCATATCAAAAACAGTATTGCTGAGTCTGTTACGCTTAACTCGGGCAGTGTTCCTAGTGCACAAACCCTGTGGGAAGCTGATGGAACTTTTTAACTAAGCACGGTGCATGGATGTATTCACTAGGTTCCCATAATCTGTCTTAAGGGCTGTATCCCTTCCAAACAACTAAGTAGTATAGTTTGGATCTGGTGTATTTTGAGTCTAGGATATCCTTTACTTCAAACTCTGGTTCTCCGTCAACTAATACTGGTTGTGGTGGTGTTGTAACCCGAGTAACAGGTTGTACCAGTTTCAGGAGTGATACGTGAAACACAGGATGAATCTGCATAGTGGGTGGTAGGGCTAATATAACTGCCACTGGATTTATTATGGATTCAATAGAATAATGTCCCAGATATCGGGGACAAAAGATCTGACTCCCTTTTACGGGCACATATTTTGATGCTAACAAGACCCTGTCTCCAATTTGATATTCGGGGGCTTTACTACAATGTTGGTCAGCGAATTTCTTTTGTCTGTTCTTGGCTTGGAGTAAATGTTCTGCTGCTTCTTTGAAGGCCTGGGAAATAGTCGTTTGTAAGGTTTTAACCGCTGGCATTTCCAAAGGGGTTGGGAGATCCAATTCTGAAGTACATGGATGTCTACCATATATAGTGTAGAAAGGGGTTTGTCCAGTGCTGGTGTGTAATGAATTATTATAGGCATATTCAGCTATCCATAACAAGTCCTTCCAATTTCTTTCCACTTGATGTAACATGCAATATAAGTATTGCTCGAGGATTTGGTTTGTTCTTTCTGTTTGGCCATCTGTTTGAGGATGGTGACTTGTGGCTAGTCGAATGTCAATTTGGGCCATTGAACAGCATTTCCTCCTGAAGTTGGATACAAACTGACTACCTCGATCTGAGATCAAGACCGATGGAAAGCCATGTAGCCGTACGATTTGCTCCAGGAATACGTTTTCTAAAATGAAATCAAGGGACAGTGTGTGCCATGGTGTGGGAGGAATTTCCAATGTTTTGAGAAGACCAGCTGGTTTCTGCTTTTGGGACTTGTTTTGTGCACACACACACCGCAAGATTTTATAAATTGTATGATGCCTTTACGCCATATGGGCCACCAATAGTTTCGTTTTACTTTAGCTAGAGTTTTGGCAATTCCAGGATGACCTTCAAACAGGGAGTCATGATAACCCGAAATAACCTGCTCTTGTAAATCTTTACTTGGCAAGTATAGACGGTTCCTCAAATATGGTAACTGGTCTTTAATGGTGTAATGTTCTCCTTGAGTACACCACTCTTGTGAGAAAGTGGGATCCATTAAGAGTTGGATCTTGTTTTGGAGTTCACCCTGTGTCAATGTTGTCATAAGACCCAGGAGTTTGTCTTCTGGAATGATGGCTACCGGATCTGGAGTTATGTATACCTTTTCATCAACACCCATGCGGGACAAGGCGTCAGCCTTTCTGTTTTGGACTCCTGGCCGGTAAGTGATCACATAGTCATATTCAGTGAAGAAAAGGGCCCACCGCAGTTGATGGGATGATTGAGCCTTTGCTGTTTTTAGGTATTGCAGGATTCGATGATCAGTTATGACCGTGACAGTGTGTCTAGCACCAAGGAGATAGTGTCGCCATGCCTTGAAAGCTGATTTTATAGCCAAGAGTTCTTTGTCTGTGATAGCATAATTGAGTTCGGGAAGTGAGAAAAGTCATCATCAGGGGCACCACCATTGCAAAATCCAGTAGTGTACATACTTTGTTAGGCAGAGAACTAGCCTCTGCGGAGGAACAGTTACAGACACTGGAACAGTCCCACATGGGCCAGAATGGCATAGATGCAGACACAACAGCATTAAGGAAGAGGTGCGTGGAATGTTGGGAGAGACTGGGCAAACATAATTACTCCAAATACATTCGAGAGACAACATAAAGAGGGGTACAAGCTGGGTAGGTTGCTTACCTGGCTATATAAAAGGAAAGAAAATCAGAGTCCTATCCACTCGATGTACACACAGAATGGTGACTTATGTCATACCCAAATGGGAATTAATGCAGCCTTGAGAGAATGTTATCACACCCTCTATTAAGAGGGGCTCAAGGTATCACACGCACATATACAGGAAGTGCTAGATGGGGTAAACCTCATGTAAGTGTGTCCCTAATTACGCTCACACCAGTAGAAATACAACCATCTAGGGGTATAAGGCCAAAAGTCTATCTTGTAAGGATAACAAGTTTTAATCTTACAAAACTGAGGATGGTAGCAAAGGACTTTGCTGCCTGAACGCTCTTCTCCTGTCCCTCTTCCGTTCCTTCCTGCAAAAGTGATGCCAGGCAGGGATTTATATAGTCCTAGCTTGCTGTAGCACCGCCACTGGATATTGGCCATAGCTTCATCCCAAACTGTCCTTCCATAAAAGGGATGCTCACAAGCCTTCTTTTCTTCATTGTCAGCGGTTTTTTGTCAGGGCATGCTGCACTACATTTTGCTACCTTATTCAGGAACACACTGCAGCCCTGCAGATTTTTACAAACCTTGAGGCCTAGCCCCAGAAAAAACTAAACATTTTAATAAACAGTTTTCATTCATTTTGTCCATATTTCACTCCTCCTGCTAATGTTTTCTGGGCCCTGTAGTCTCATTCACAACTAATTTCCATAATTTGTCCCATTCTGCATTTTGTCACGCAAAATCCAATTTTTAGCTTGCATGGACCCTTGACGGACAGTAAACAGCTAGTGAGTCACTTCGTGTGCTGCCAGTGCTAGCCTTAGTGACTAGTGACAAAACACTGCATGAGTGCCTGTAGTCCATTTTTAGTCCAGGCCACATTCCTTCTGGGACAGAGGGCAGAGGAGAGTTCAACAGCACTAAGATTTTAGAATGACTAGGCTCTGACATTACAAATCTATCCAGCTAATAGTTCATTGCGCCTTATATATAAACAATAACTGCCTTCTTCAGTGCCTGCCCATGTCTATGTATGTGATTATATTTACATACGAGAGCCTCCCCAGTGCCCCTCCTCCCCCTAGTCCATTATAGCACCTAAAATAAGTAGTGCCTAATTCTAAAGTGCTTGGGAATGCAGAAAGACCCTAGTTCCTTCCCAACATTCTTCCCTTTCATTACTTCTACAGTAACAAATTCATCCCCAACCGAAATATCTACAATCCTAAAAATATCAGTTTGAGTTTCGCTGTTTATTATATGGCAAGGTGTTTTAGAACCCCCAATTGAACACATGATCTTTGCACTACTAGGAACTACATTGACACAACATCAGAGACCCAATTGGCACGTGCAGAAGAGGACCAAGAAGAATACGATAATAGGCACCAGTATTTTTACTGCTGGCCCCAGCCATGACGGGACCCAATCAAAGGCAAGCGATAGCCAATCCGTGTTCTATACTCCACCTTCTTTCTTCATTTGAACACCTAGATTGTGCACTGCCTTGATGACGTGGAACAATGACCCATCTCAGCATCCTCCAGGGGTACAAAAGTGCAACAGCTGCTTCCAAATTTTTTACACACTCCTCCTTCTATGGCTGTTAACAGATTCAGCATGTAGCGGTTTTGCATCATCATGAGTCTCATTGCACGGAGCTCTACTTTGATGGCGTTGAACCCATTCTCTGTGTTATTGGCTAGCTGGACTAGCTCCCATCGGATGATCTGAACCCACTTGGCGTTAGCAGCTGCTTGTACCCCAGTAGCCAAAAAAGATGAAAGGAAAGTCTCTGCTGAGCTAAAAAGTTGATACTCATCAGGTATTCCTCTGAGCAGTGTGGAAGAGACTTTTGAGACATCGTTTGATCTCTTCTTTCTTCTCAGCTGTTGAAATCATTCTATTTCTGGCAGCATATGAAACTCTTGTGTGTTCTGCAAGTCTCTTTCTGCTTCTTTAGGTGCTGGAGTGGCTGTTGGCACCTTGACAGGCATTTTTTTCCCTTCAGGTGTTCTTCCAGGATTACTAGTAGTACTGAGTGCAGGGTGGTAGCGAACACTTGCCCCTCCACGATGATGGGACGTGCAACTAGGCTTGTCGGCCACAAACCCATTAGCAATACATCACTGCTGCCTTAGCTATCGTCATGTCAGGGATCACAAGAGTGTGGTTGCACTGTGTGATTGCGCCAACAGGAACTGTTCCTTCATTGCTCAAACAAAGTTCATAGTCATGTCTCTATGTATTTGCACTGGTTTCTCCATTGTTGCAATCCATGTCAGCCTTGTGATGTATTGGGACCATATTTGCGCACACATAGGGCCTCATTATAACTCCAGTGGTAGCCGTGCTGTAAAAAATGGCATGGCTGCCGCCGGAGTTGTGTTTTTTTCCAGCACCTGGTAATGGGGAATCATTAGGGCATTACAGCCTCGGCAGTCCCTGCAACCAGGCGTCGGAAAAAGTCACTGCCCATTCCATTTGAGTCCCATAGGACTTAATGGGAATGGAAAGGATGGATGCACTGGCACTGTGTGCAACAGTGCTAGTGCCAGTGCATCTGTCAAAGTCTGCGGGCAGGTGCCGTACTGCCCGCCTGCAGAACTCAGAGTGTGCCGGTCCAGTAACAACAGCGCCGGTAGCTTACCGGCACCATTGTTACCGCAACCGGCACACTCATAATGAGGCCCATAGTCTCTACTTGGGCTATTGTTGCTTTGGCGTACTCGATCAGTCCATCTGCCGGGCACATCACTGTGGGGCCCTGCCATTTATTGTTGACATGTAAGTGACCTCCCAAGGAGAAATATGGTGCTTGTAGACCCTTGCTGTATTTCATACTGCAACTGCATAGCACTGGGTCTAAATCAATGCTCCTCAACTGCACGCTTTGTGCCTGGAATGTGTCTTTTATCCTACATAGTGCAAGATGTACCAGGCATTGTGCCTCTGTAATTGGGACTGGATGTGGAATTAAAACCTTAGGAGCCCCTGACGCATGCGTGATAAGTGCACATCCGTAACAGCTTTTGATTGATCACATTTCTTCCCACAGTACGCATATCGGAGTACCAGCTATTAGATAATTCTGAGTACTGAATGTCAGAAATGGCATCAAAGCCCAACCCCCTATATAAATAATACGACATTCGTACTTCCCATTTTATTTATCTAAGAAAACCTGTAGGGGTGGCCGGCAAAAAGTGAGACACTGTTTGATTCTTTTTATCATAGACATATTCATACTAACATTATCCTTAATATGTAACTGTACATCCCCACTTTATACGCCCACCCCATATAACAGACATATTTTCATACAATACAACAACCACAACCAGTGTCATACAAAAGAATATAATACCAAAAAAGCATAATACATCATTCCTAGAACCAATTACATTCAATTTAACATTATTACTTCATAACAGAGAGGTTTGAACATGTTGGCCAGGCATCCGTGCTTATCCCTGGAGAGGAGAAAAGAGGTTATCAAGAAAGAGAGGAAGAGAGAGAAAGAAAAAGAGAGAAAGAGAGAGAGAGAGAGAGAGAGAGAGAGAGAGAGAGAGAGAGAGAGAGAGAGAGAGAGAGAGAGAGAGAGAAAAGAAAAATGAAAAATCAGGGTTGTGCCACTGCACACCACCCTGGTATGAATCCTTTACTAAATGTCTTCTTCATCAGTTATGTCCTTAATATGCCTTAATATGTCAATTAACCTTTGTAGGCTCTCAATACCTCAATGAGAGCAACATGTTCCGCTGCCTGAGCTGAATAGTACAAGGTAATCTTTTCATGATCAGAACTTCATGCTCCCCCCCGTACTGCGCACCACTGCCGCCCCTTTGCGCCTCCGTCCTGTCTCCGGGTCAATTATTGATGACCCAGCAACTTATACTATATCTCCTTCCCTCAATGCACTGTCTCTAGCTTTAGATTTACCCTCCTCTTCATCCTCGTATGTAGCACAGTCATGTGTTTTCAGGTCCTCATTGTCATACACAAACCAGTCCCGCCACCATGCACCGTCACACCAGCACACACAGGTACTGTCCCTGGGTTGCAGACCACCTCCCGGGACATTTCCATACCTAGGGTGCGAGGGAGTCGCCATGGTCAACGAGGGCGGGCAGTGCGGAAGGTCCGACCCGGTTTGTTGCCTCGTTACCATTGGCAACTCCCATGGAGACTACGTTCAAGCTGGAACACCCGACTGCGTTTACTTCCTGGTTCCGCGGCGCTCTCCCGATCACGTGCCCAGAATCCCGCTCACGTGATCAAGAGCCGGCACGCATAAAACCGGGAAGTTCGAGTTCCATCACCGCTTCACAGCTGTTCCACGACTCTGTTCGGCTTTTTGCAGCATTCACGATACCTGGATACAACGGATTTTTGGACCTTGGCTTACGGATTACGGACTGGCTTGCTGACTCCTCGGATCTTGTTGCACGGATATTGTTACTTTGGACCCTCGGCTTTTGATTAACGGATTGCTTACGGATCACCCTTTCTTGACTCTACGATTTTGGCCACTGGCGCTAAGTGGCAAACTCAGGTGCTCACCTAGTCACAACCAGCCACTACCATCTGGGTTACGGTTGACACGGCTGTCCAGACCTACGGCTCTCCCTCGCACCAGGCCCCCGGCACCCCAGAATCATCCCGGTTGGGTTTAGGTAAGAGATTTATACACGTTTCTGCATATCCCAGTATTGTGTCTGCCTGTGCTAATCTTACCTTCCCTTTAACAGCCTCCGGGGTCCAGGGCGTCATCTGATCCGACGAAGAAACAAAACACCTGTGGCCTCAAAGCTCGCATAGGGAGTTACTTTACTCATCCCTGTGGGTGATTTGTGGACAGAGGTCCATTACTCTTCACTACGCGGCAAGTCACGACAGACTGTGAAGCCGTTGCGTCGTGGAGAGTATGGAATCGGAGGACCCCGTGGCTGCCTTGGTACAGGCACTCACATTACTAAGAGCAGATATGGTTGCCGCTACTGCTACGATACACCAGAGATTAGATCTGATACAGAGCACACAACACCCCTTGCCCGCTGATGCTGAGTTCGGGGAAGCTGCTGCTGCAGCGCAACCCCCAACTGCTCAACAGCCTCCTACTGCTCCTGCCGCACCTCAGGTTCCAATACTCATGTCCACGCCCTTTCCTTTGGCTGCCCCAGAAAGGTTCCACGGTGACCCCAGAAAGTTTCGCACATTCGTAAACCAGTGTAAACTGCATTTCCTCTGTAGACCTCAGGCTTTCCCTGACGCCACCACTAAAGCAGCTTTCACCTTGTCCCACCTGGCCGGCACCGCGGCAGAATGGGCCAACCCTTTGTTGGAGAACGACAACCCCGTCCTATACGATTTTGACCTACTAGTCACAGAATTGTCCCGTGTGTTCGACACGCGTCACAAAGCCCAGTCTCGGGACCTCGAGCTGTTAGATCTGACTCAAGGGAAGAATACCCTCCTCGAATACATAGCTCGTTTTAATCAATTAGTCGCTGAGACATCCTGGCCTGAACCAAAGAGGGCGGTCGTTTTCTATAGGGGGCTTAATAACACCATGAAGGACGCTATGGCTGTGGTTCCATCTTTGCCCACGACCCACACTGAGTTAGTGGATCTCGCATTACAAATCGACGCAAGACGTTCCGAACGTCGGTCTGAAACAGGAATCCCCCTTGCCACTCCACCCTCCTCTTTCTCTGGTACAGGCATTGAACCCATGCAAATAGGTGGCATTCGCAGTCCCATCACGCAATCAGAAAGGGAACGCAGAAGAACTGACCATGCCTGTTTTTACTGTGGTCTACTTGGCCATTTTGTAAAATCATGTCCCCGACGCCCTAAACTCAAGAATCCGGTTTTTCCGAATGCTCGACCCTAGATCCGGGGACTGGATCGAGCAATGTTCCCATTTCCCCGGATAGGAACCCCGCTTTTGGCAGAATCAGACCAGTGTTGGTACAGGCCATGCTTAACCCTACACCCGACATATCTCATGCTATCTCGATTTACATCGATTCAGGCGCCACGGGCAATTATATTGATATAACTTTGGCCAGATCCTTAAACTTACCTCTGATCTCCAAGCAACATCCTGAGCCGGTACAAGCAGTAGATGGTACCGCACTGATATCAGGCCCTATAAAGCAACAAACCGCCCCCATCACCCTCACAATACAAGACACGCATCAGGAAACCATCACCTTCGATTTGATTACGATGCCACAGTTTGGTATCATCTTGGGTCTTCCTTGGTTACATCTACATAACCCCTTGATTGACTGGAAGTCGGGGCAAGTCCATTTCGAATCTGAGACATGCCAGAATCTTTGTCTCACCGCACCTGATGACGCTGAATTCCCCCCACGGGCCCTAGGGGGCATAGCACAGCTCACTCTGCAAGAGGATATCCCTATGGCTCTCGAACCCCATGTAGTGGGGGCTGTTGCCGTTGGTTTCCCTGCGGATTACAACGATTTCCGTGAGGTATTCGACAAGGGTTCCTCGGAGGTGCTACCACCACACCGACCTTATGACTGCCCCATAGACCTAATTCCTGATTCCGTGATTCCCTCAGGCCGCATCTACTCCTTATCTCCATCAGAAGAACAGGCATTAAAGGATTATATACAGGTTGCATTGAAGGTCGGTCATATACGTCCCTCCACCTCCCCGGCTGCTAGCCCAATATTCTTTGTCCCAAAAAAGGAGGGCGATCTGCGTCCTTGTGTGGACTACCGCCGACTTAATTCCATCACCTTAAAAAATCGATACCCAATACCCTTGATCACTCCCTTACTGGACAGGTTAAGCCACGCTACCATATTTACAAAACTCGATCTCCGCGGAGCCTACAACCTGGTCAGGATCCGCTCCGGGGACGAGTGGAAGACGGCTTTCTGCACACGTTACGGATTATTCGAATACGTGGTCATGCCCTTTGGGCTTTGTAACGCCCCTGCTACCTTCCAACGTTTCATGAACGAGGTATTTCATGATCTGTTGGACGTATGCGTGGCAGTATACCTTGACGACATTCTCATATACTCACAGGACATAAAAGAACATATAGTACACGTCCGCGAAGTACTGTCCCGTCTCCGCCAACACTCACTCTACGCCAAACCTGAGAAATGCCTGTTTCATACTGAAAGCGTTGATTTCTTGGGATTCCACATTACACCTGGGGGTTTGGCCATGAACCAGTCCAAAGTCCGTGCGGTTTTGGACTGGCCAAAACCCGGCAATCTCAAGTCCTTGCAATCATTCCTTGGGTTCTCGAATTTCTATAGGCGTTTCATCCAAGACTTCTCATCTCTGGTAGCTCCTCTTACAGCCCTAACCAGCCCCAAATCGCCTTTTGTTTGGTTGGATGAACACCAGGCTGCTTTTGACGCCTTAAAGTCTGCATTTACTACTGCCCCTGTCCTGAAACATCCCGACCCAGAACTCCCGTTTATTGTGGAGGCCGATGCGTCCTCTTTTGCTCTCGGGGCAGTCCTGTCCCAACGTTGCCCTCATTCGGGTCAATTGCATCCAGTGGCATTTCATTCTCGGAAATTCTCTGTTACAGAACTACATTACACTGTCACGGAGAAAGAATTGCTCGCCATCAAAGATGCTTTCTTGGTCTGGCGGCATCATTTGTTGGGAGCGAAGCACACAGTCATGGTGTTCACCGACCACCGCAACCTCCAGGATCTGGCCTCGCTCAAATGTATTAACAGTCGGCAGGTGCGGTGGCATTTATTCTTTGCGGCCTTTGACTTCCAGGTCAAACATCGTTCCGGTCTGTCCCATGGGAAAGCGGACGCATTGTCTCGCTCTCCGGGTGGGGTATCCTTACCTGTGTTTCCAGAAACCCTGTTAAACCAACATGTTATTTGCCTTTGCACCCCTCCTTTATCTCTATTGGACTCACTTCGCACATGGGTTTCACAACATCCCGATCAGGTCACCGAGTGGGATCCAGAGTTTCATGAAGGGTTGCCCTATATCCGAAACAGGTTGTGGTTGCCTTCTACCGACACTCGTAACCTTGCTCTGAAATGGTCCCACGATAGCGCCATCAATGGTCATCCAGGACAGAAACGCACGCTGGACATGCTCAGGCGTTGGTGTTGGTGGCCCTCCATGAAACATGACGTTGAAGGGTATGTTAACACCTGTGCTATATGTGCCCAGTGTAAGCATCGTAGGGGGCGTCCACTGGGGCTTCTACTTCCGTTACCTGTACCCCCCAGGCCTTGGCACACGGTTTCCATGGATTTCGTAACCGACCTGCCCCGGACAAAGGGTTTCGACACCATATGGGTGGTGGTCGATTCGTTTTCCAAAATGGCTCGCTTCATTCCTTGTTCTGGCATCCCTTCTGCCCCAGCTTTGGCCGATCTCTTCTTTAAATCGGTCTTTTGTTTCTTTGGGTTGCCCACGATTATTATTTCGGATAGGGGGCCCCAGTTCACTTCTCGGTTCTGGCGAGCTCTTACGGCTCTCCTGGGTATAGATTCCCGCTTTTCCTCCGCTTACCACCCGGAGACGGACGGCCAGACTGAGAGGGTGAACCAGGCCATGGAACAATATCTACGTTGTTTGATTCTGCAACACCAGCAATCCTGGCTCGGTTTACTACATCTTGCTGAGTTTTCGTATAACAACTCCACACATTCCTCCACTGGCTCTTCCCCCTTTTTTGTATTGTATGGCCAGCATCCCCGCACCTTACCTATCCCGGACCTAGCTCCCTCTGACAACCCTGCTGCTGTCGCCTGTGCCCGCGACCTATCGGCTGTTCAGGCTCGGACCCTTACTCATCTCCAGGAGGCCCGGGAATCCATGAAGGCCATGGCGGATAGAAGGAGGGCGGTAGCACCTTCCTATGTTGTGGGGGACAGGGTTTGGCTCTCTTCTCGTCATCTTAGGCTGCCTGGGTGTCGCAAACTTTTACCCCGTTTTGTGGGCCCATATAAGATTACTGCTGTGATCAACCCTGTAGCCTACCGACTCTCAGTCCCTGCTTCCTGGCGCATACACCCCGTATTCCACACCTCTTTGTTGAAGTCCTGTCCGGCACCTACACGTCTCCGGTCTACGCCTGGCCCGGTGGTGGTGGGTGACTCCGTGGAATATGAGGTTTCTGCTGTCTTGGGTTCTCGCTTTGTCAGGGGTGGGCTCCAGTATCTTGTTGACTGGGTGGGTTTTGGCCCCGAGGAGCGCTGTTGGGTTCCTGCTGGGGACGTCCATGCCCCGAGGCTTGTTTCACGTTTCCACCGGGATCACCCTTCCTGCCCACGTGGTCGTGGGCCATTGAGGGGGGGCTCTGTCATACACAAACCAGTCCCGCCACCATGCACCGTCACACCAGCACACACAGGTACTGTCCCTGGGTTGCAGACCACCTCCCGGGACATTTCCATACCTAGGGTGCGAGGGAGTCGCCATGGTCAACGAGGGCGGGCAGTGCGGAAGGTCCGACCCGGTTTGTTGCCTCGTTACCATTGGCAACTCCCATGGAGACTACGTTCAAGCTGGAACACCCGACTGCGTTTACTTCCTGGTTCCGCGGCGCTCTCCCGATCACGTGCCCAGAATCCCGCTCACGTGATCAAGAGCCGGCACGCATAAAACCGGGAAGTTCGAGTTCCATCACCGCTTCACAGCTGTTCCACGACTCTGTTCGGCTTTTTGCAGCATTCACGATACCTGGATACAACGGATTTTTGGACCTTGGCTTACGGATTACGGACTGGCTTGCTGACTCCTCGGATCTTGTTGCACGGATATTGTTACTTTGGACCCTCGGCTTTTGATTAACGGATTGCTTACGGATCACCCTTTCTTGACTCTACGATTTTGGCCACTGGCGCTAAGTGGCAAACTCAGGTGCTCACCTAGTCACAACCAGCCACTACCATCTGGGTTACGGTTGACACGGCTGTCCAGACCTACGGCTCTCCCTCGCACCAGGCCCCCGGCACCCCAGAATCATCCCGGTTGGGTTTAGGTAAGAGATTTATACACGTTTCTGCATATCCCAGTATTGTGTCTGCCTGTGCTAATCTTACCTTCCCTTTAACAGCCTCCGGGGTCCAGGGCGTCATCTGATCCGACGAAGAAACAAAACACCTGTGGCCTCAAAGCTCGCATAGGGAGTTACTTTACTCATCCCTGTGGGTGATTTGTGGACAGAGGTCCATTACTCTTCACTACGCGGCAAGTCACGACACTCATCAGTGGATGCTTCTGTCAAAAATGTGGCGGGATTCACCGTCCGACGCCTTACTATATGAATATGAGGTTTGGATATTAAAATCTCATACGCAGAGGATCTCTGAGTCATCAAGGTCGATTTAGACCTTTCCAAAATGGCAAATAGTGAATGTTTCACAAACAAGGTAACAGAGCACCCCATGACAACCTTGGAACTTTTCTCTATCGCAAATGCAGCCGCTGAGAGTGCTTGTTCGTAAGTGAACTGTCCCTGCATGACTGAGTCGAGCGTCCCACTATAATAAGCCAATGGCTTTTGGACCATTGTGCTCTTTTGAGTCAATACTGCAGACATGAGCCATCCATCAGAGTGGGAACATAGATAAAACTCTTGTGTATAATCTGTAGTTGCTAAAACAGGGGCTGTGCAAATAGCTTCGATTAAGTCCTCAAGTTGTCTAGTCATTTTTTCAGTCCATTCCAATTTACCATTTTTTGTCTTGAGTCCCTCTCTGAGACTATTTAACAGCAGCCTTGTGCAGGCTGCGTAGTCTAGGATCCATGCCCTACAATAATTACATAAGCCCAAAAACAGCTTCATTTCCTTGACAGTACTGGGCGTAGGGGTGGCGCATACTGCCGCTGCCCTAGCTGGTAGTATTTTTTTCCTGTTTGCAGAAATAAGTTGCCCCAATTATAGTACCTCCTGTTGGGAGTATTGAAGCTTCTTTCTTTCTGCCTTGTATCCTCTGTGATCCAGCAATTGCAACAATGCAAGAGAATCCCTCCTGCACCGATGTTCATTTTCACTACATACCAGCAGTTCATCATTATACTGGATGATCGTGCTAGGCACCTGAATATTTCCCAAGTCGGCATGCAGTACTGTATTGAAAATACTTGGACTTTCACAGTACCCTTGGGGCAATCTCGTGTACACGAAGCGCTGTTGACCATGTGTAAACGCAGTGAGATACCATGAATCAGGGTGGAGTGGGAATGAGAAGAACGCATTCTTCACATCCACCACTGTGAAGTACGTCTCTGTCTTGGGAATACTTCACAGGATTGTCGCTGCGTTTGGAACTACCAGAAACTCCTTCTGCACCACGTCATTAAGAGGACGTAGATCTGATCAATCTATCAGCGGCTTTTGATACCAACGACCACTCTACCCTGATCACCTGGCTTTCCACCGCAGGCCTCTCCGGCCAAGTTTTAGCCTGGTTTTCTTCCTTTCTGACAGGTCACTCTCAATCTGTTTCTCTTACCCCATTCTGTTCTCAGATGATCCCCCTCATTTGTGGTGCTCCCCAAGGTTCCTCTCTGTCTCCCACTTTATTCAATCTATATGTCCAACCTCTTTTGAATCTAATTCATGCCTTTGGCTTGCTGTATTATTACTACGCCGATGATACTCAAATCATTGTGGGCTGGATCTCACTCAACCTGAGTCAACAGGTCGACTGAAGAACTGCCTTTTAGCCATTGGTGATTGGATGACTAGGAACTGGCTTAAGCTCAACAGAGAAAAAAGAAAGGTGTTGGTGATGCGTACGGCAATGCCCTCTCTGTTTTGGGCCCCTGAGTTCTGGCCGGAGAGTTTTGGCTCATTTCCCCAGCTGGTCCCTTCGGTGAAAGACCTAGACGTTTAAATCTCGGCTTCTCTTTTGATGGCCAACCAGGTTTCTCTTGCTTGCCAAAAAGCACATTTCAAACTCTGGACTCTTCTGAAAGTGCTGCCTTGTATCCCCTCAAAGTTTCATGCACCTGTAGTTTCCTCTTTGGTCATTAGCAATATCAATTATTGTAATGCCCCATACATTGCCCTCCCAAAACATCTGCTTTGGGGCTTTCAGCTGCTGCACAATGTGGCAGCCGGGGCCGTGCTTCTTCCTCCCTGGGGTACCCATATGACCCCGCTGCTGCGTCACCTTCATTGGCTCCCTGTCGAGCAGCACATTAGATTTAAGGCCCTGTGCGTAGTTCACAAAGCCTTTTATAAACTGGGAGCAGAATTCCTTCAGAATAAGTTCTGTATGTATGCACCTAGCAGGTTTCTCCGCTCACAAGACCTGAAGACTATACAGCCCCCGAGGGTCAGGCTTGCCCAGATGGGTGGCTGTGCTTTTTTGATGGCTGCTGCGAAGGGATGGTAACAGCTTCCATTCTTCTTGAGCAACATTGAGGCCCACCTACCTTTTCGTCTCTAGTTGTTCTTGTGTTGATCATCCTGACCTCCTTTAGCTCAGTGCCAAGATACCCTCGGGCTTACGTTGCGCTTTAAAAGTGTCATTAAGATAAGATCCTGGATCATCCTCCAACTACCCCCTGTTGCTTTCTTGACTGGGTATATGGCCGTATTACACAGGGACGTGGATGGCACAACGATCCCTTGCTCTAATAGAGCCTGAATAGTGGGTTTTATACTTCCTCTGCTTCCCTTGACAACGGGTACTGCCACACCCTCAGGAGTACTGTAATCTGTACTGGGGTCCATTCTCAAAACGGTTCCAGGTAGGGATAAACAGACTTCTTGCTCTGTGAGCATACACTTTTTTATACAAAAAGAAAGTCTGGTATTTCAACAGGTGTCACTAAACACTCTTCCCACATCAAAAGTGGAATCAATTATCACAAAATTTTATTTAGATTCAATACATTTCATAAAACAATCATAAAAATGATCATAGTACATAAAACATATACATTATGTTAAAACGATTGAAGGAGTCGAATGGCACAACGCCTAATTAGGCAATTAGAGAACCATTACAATGTTTCTCCTTTAACTGAGTAGAACGAGGATTGGACAAGCGAGTGCTCTCTATGGGCTGTCCTAATCAGGATATGTATTTGTCCTGGGAATAAAAAAGGGCTGCCCTGCCATTGTAACGCCTGGAACGTGGCACCTGTTCCCCTGCCATCCTGTTGAACTGTGTTCCCTCCCCCTGCTGTGGTTGTTTCCCATGTTCCCCTTGCCTGTTAGCCCCATAAGGGAACTGATTTTGACCCCCTCGCTCAAATTGCTGGTGTCCCATTCTTTGAGGCCGTTGGAATCCCTGCCCTGGAGGTGATGGCCCATATTTAAATCCCATTCCAGGCCTGCTCCTACAGTGTCTTGCGAAATGCCTCCATCTCCTGCAATACCAGCAGTGTGATGTTCCCAATCCTCCTCGCCAGGGTCCTATCCCCCCAAAGCCTCCTTCTCCATGAAATGCTCTTCTTCCCCTTGGTGCTCCTTCATACTGCCACTGTGGGGTGGGGTACTGTCCTCCCCACCCCATTGTCCCTTTCCTTCTTCGTCCCACAGTGCCGCAATTGTGGCATTCACAATTCACAAAATATCTCCTGTCTTTTCCTCCTGAGCCGGTGCCGTCACCGGTGCTTGGATGACAACCTTATTTAGTTTCTTTTCCACTAGTTTTGCCTTGTCAGTTTGCCGCTTCTGGGCTGTCTCCCTATCCCGCTCCTTGATTCTCTTACAATGGTGGACTATTATACTTTGTATCTCTGCCCACCCTTTGGCTTCAACTCCTACAATTTTATCTAGTGCCTTCTGGACCTCTTTTGGTAATCCCCTCTTTACGATGAAATAGAAAAATGGTACCGAATGGTCCCATTGCCCTCCTGTCTCAACTCTCAACATTTCCGGTAACTTAAGAATAAACCATCCTGGGTCCTCATCATCACCCATTGTGCACTGCATTAAAAAATGGAAGTCAGGGGTATCTGGGTACATCTTTTGTAGGGCATCATATACGCTCATGCTTACTTCATTAAAGGCTGCTCCATCATGTTCATTATCTGCAAGACTTACCCCAGGGTACTCAGCCCTTACCTATATGTCCCCAGTCTGGTCTCCAACTATGGCGACCAGTAAACTCTTAAATTCTCCTAGTGCTAAGGCTACGCCTGCTGTTTGTTTTTCAAATTCATAGATCCATTTACTGGCTCTGGCTGTAAGCTGGAGGAGAGCTTTAATCAAATTATCTTTGTCCATTTGAGGCAATGTGTTATCCCTACTCCTTTATGTATAAGAGGCATCTGCATGTCTATTTTGTTTTCAACCACTTTTTTATATTTTCCTGATCTTGTACTGCCACCATTAAATCTGGTCTATTTCTTGGTCTATCCCTTCTCACTGCCTCTTGTGGCAGGGATGGGTTTCTCGCAGCATCCTCTCCTTGATCTCTTTCTTGCCCTGCCCCTTCATTATTTCTGCCATCTTAATCTTCCCATTTATTTTCCCTTGCTTGTGCAACTACTTGTCTCAAGACCGCCCATACCCTCTCCCCATAATCTTTTTTGACACAAACTTTTCTTATTCTCCCAGGGTTGAATCTAACCAAAGAAATCTCCTGACTTCCAATCCCCTTTTTTCTGCACCGGCACCCTTATTTCTGGTGGTACTTCTTCAGGTTCTTGTATTGTTTATATCTGCTTGTGAACCCCCTTTGTACACTGATGTTGCGGGCATGTCAGCGCTTGTGGATGGGTTATATGGATGTGGAGGTGCAAAAGTTCGTGAGTTCCCCCCCCTCCTACTTGCTAATCCTGATAATCCTGTTCTTGACACTTTCTCTACCACTGGAGCTTTATAGACTGGATTTGTATATGTTACTGCAGGTATTGGCGTTATGGGGTATATCCCCTTACATTGGATCTCTTTTTTATCTTCCTGATCTTCCATAACTCAAATAATCACCAGACATCTAGAATCTCTTTTCTTTTTTGTAATGTTTCCCCTAATATTTTTCTAGCCTGTTTCTGTTTTGGGAGCCTTGCTCTGGCCAGAAGAAGGACATCCCCCCTTCCTTTGTATCCAATACCCATTGTTTATGATATTTGTCTATCCTGTAACAATATAGTGGCAGGGCCCTATGCATGTGTCTTATTGGGGTTTCTTCACCCATGATGTTGCGCGTGTCCCTAATGCTTCACTTAGGCCTTACGGATATGCTGCGCACGCTGCTGCTTGTTACACAAAAATACAGATCACACCCCTTTTTCCCCACACCTCTTTTTTCCACTTTGTTTTCTCACACACACACACACACACAAACACACGCACGCACGCACGCACGCGCACACACACACACACACACACACACACCGCGACTCATCCACATTACTTCCTTTTTTACCACAAAGGACAGCAAGAGAAAATATACAAAAAAAAATGGATTAAAATCCAGGCCCATTCCTTATACCGAGCCACTACTTTTTTTCCTTATGTCCTCGTAGTATCACCTTCTCAGCTTTTTTTTACATGCTGAGGATCCCATTTCTTTTATCGTCATAAACGAAAACTGCATGGCACTACCTTCTCAACCTATTATGGCTGAGGATCCCTTTCCTCTTAGTCTTTATACGATGAGGCTCCCTTTCTTCTCAGACTTTATACACTGAGGCTCCCTTTCTTCTCAGTCTTTATACGCTGAGGCTCCCTTTTTCCATTATAAAAAGTTGATAAACAGTAATATGTGACAATTTCGATACATAACCCACCTTCTATCCAATCTATACCTTAACACATGACCTGAAAACCTATCCAATCTATGCCGTGACACATCACCAAAAGTCCTATTCGATCTATACCTTAACACATCACCAAAAGTCCTATTCAACCTATGTCATTCACCTCGTACTTCATACATTCACACCAAAATACTGTCATACACACGTGTTCCCTTGTTGTTATCTCTTACAAGAATCTTCTCACATGGGCTTGTTCACCCAAATTTCCTCCATTATGAAGTCCCAATACTGGCCTATGTTTCTCTCTGGAGCCTCGCCCCGCCTCAGTGAGCAGAGAGGATTTCTTTTAAAATGGGTCCTACTAAAACCGCTCAGGAAACATGTGTTTTTTTATTTAGGGGACCGATCGCTGTAGATGGGTGTGACTCCTTACAGGTGACTAGGCCTGGGCCTTTGCAATACTACAGGGGAAGAACTGGGATCACATTGGGAAAGTCACCACTTGTAAGGGTGTCCCTAAGTACACTCACGCCAGAAGAAATACACCCCTCTAAGGGAATAAGGCCAAAAGTCTATCTTGTAAAGATAACAAGTTTTAATCTTACAAAAATTAGGATGGTAGCAAAGGACTCTACTGCCTGAATGTTCTTCTCCAGTTCCTCTTCCTGTCCAGTTCATTCCTGCCAAAGTGATGCCAGGCAGAGTTTTGTATAGTCCTGGCTTGCTGTAGTGGCGTCACTGTATATGGGCCATAGCTTCATCCCAAACTGTCCTCCTTCCATAAAAGGGATGCTCCCAAGTCTTCTTTTCTTCATTGTCAGTGGTTTTTTGTCAGGGCATGCTGCAATACATTTTGATACCTTATTCAGAAACAGATTGCAGGGGCACTGTTGAGCAGCCAACTAAAATGGCTGCTTAGCTTTTACGCTCTGCACCATGGCCGAGAAATCCAGCAAGAAGGTGGCGACATCATGAACTGTATCCTGATATAACTTAAGAAACGTCCAGCATACGACATAGTGCAGCTGACGTCCCATCCGTGGGGGCCCTGGAGCCCGGTAAATGACATTCTGAAGCCCGGTCACACTGGACCTGCGTTGGTGAGCTGAGGCCGCCGGAGGGGAACGAGCTGTCAGACTTGGGCCTTGTGAACCCTGGCTGGAGACCCTGCATGCTTCTGCCCCCTGATCCTGTGATGTGTTGCATCAACTTTCTATTTCATTATCAAAACAAGGGAAGACAGATGAGCACAACAGAGGCAATCCCAAAACATGAGGACTAAGGAAACCCCAACCCTCAAGTCAAACATCTTCATAACTCTTCATAACCCTCTTAATGATCTAGTTATTATAAAAGGGTAACTCGTGATCGTTCGTGTGATACAACACCTGCCGGGGATGCCATTAACGGCCTCATACACAATACGACGCAAGGCCCCCAGTTGCGAGGGGCTCTGCGGGGGCTCCTGAAGCGGACGTCCCCACATCATAAACTGCTGTGCAGTCAACCTGCCATCTGACTACACACCATCCTCGCCTCGCAAGCGGCACTGCAGTTCGGTCGGCCCTCCCGCAGCAGCACCACATGAAGGAGGTTACTGGCACGCCCAAGGGAGCCATCTGAGAACTATTGGCGATGCCAGTTGAACACCGCCTGCAGCCACGCTCCTAGCCCGAAGACCGCGATGGATGCACTGCTGAGGAGACGCTGTGGCCGTTTGGGATCGCCTAGCTCCACACGCAGCCACTTGCCTAGGTGGATGCCCAACATTCAGAAGGTGAGCCTCCCCACACTAACGTGCCCCGTTATCCTCCCTGGCCAGAGTCAATTCCTTCAATACACTGCCTCCAGTGTGGCACAGACAACTGGGGGGCTACCACCGCCTCTGGGCTGCCGCAGACACAACAGGACAGACCCGACCTACGGGGCACACGCGATTCGGTCCCCCACACATTGGGGAATTTACTGAGGCAAGAGCGTGGAACTTGAACTAAAGGCGTGCCTCACTGAGCGTGCAGATGCACTACGCTCTTCGTCCTGCGACTGTGGGGACACCGATCTGCGCAGAAGATCAGGCCCAGGGGTTGGCTGAGGGGGCCCTCGATAGACCAGAAGTAGATGGCCCTCCTGGGGAGCCAGGGCTATATGGCAATCCTTCCCCAACACCCTCAGAGGACATCAAAAAGCACCCTGTAGCGTGAACATCCCCTCTGAGGGATACCTACTCATCACGCCTGCAAGACAGGGCCTCAAATAGGAGCAATCACTTATGGCACGGTTCACTACGCCAGTAAGTCTGTGGCCCTGATATGATATATGATGATATGATATGATATGATATGGGATTTATAACGTGCCTATACACATGTGTTTCAAGGCGCAACGAGGCAAGGGAGGGGGAACAGAGGGAAGACAGACAACGATCCTACTAGGCTAGGTGTCATTCAGATCGTGCAAGTGCGTGGGAAGGGGGAGGGGACAGTGCAATGCATGGGAAAATAGAATAAATAACAATAAGTAACCGTAAGGCTAGCAGGTGGCAAGTGCAGGGGTAAGTGCAGGCATCTGGTGTCAAGTGCTAGTAGTGGGACTGTAGGGATACAGAAAACAGTCCCCAAGTACAGGGGTTGCCAGGAAGGCAGGGCAGGTGTGCAACTGGCAGGGGAGGGGACCTGGGCACCGAGTTCAGAGGGTGGCCAGGTAACCAGTGCAGTTTCAACAAGTACTGCACTTCTTATACACACTCAAACCAAAGATACAGCCACAAACCTACCCACAAACTCGTGCCAATGCCCACCAAATGGGCGCTAGACCCTCCCACACTGCCAGTTGAAGATTGCAGGCATAGGCAACTGTGCCTCAGCACATCCAGAGTCCAGTGACAGACATGCTCCAGCCCATGGGGGGTAATCTAAACTGACATCCCACATCCGGAGGATACGCTGGGCTGGTGCCCCTCGCTATTGAGCCACCTGGGAGGGTATTGTGAGTCATCTGTTTAACCTCTATGTAGGACCAATCTCCGCACCGACAGGCTGGCGCAACCACCTCCATATGACCTTACTTGACGTGCTTGACCTAGCTCTGTATCCTGGACTGCACGGGTCAGTACTCACTTCGGGCCTCCCCGGACAACTGACCTGCTGGCAGATTTACACCACCTGTATCCTCTCCGCACCATACACCTTACGGACTCAGTAATAACGAGAAGACAAAATCAATTTACCACAGTAAAGGAGCCCACTGCAGAACCCGCCGAGAGCGGGGGGAAATACGTGCGAACCTGTACAATCCTGCAACTCCTACAGAAGCGACTCTCACACTGCGTGCTGGGTCCTATAACATGCGCCTGACCTTTCTTTCCCCCAGACCTGAAATACCTGCATTAGACATGGGAGGAGTGGGGTAAGGAGACCGGGACACCAAGCCTTGACTAGGGGCGCCAAGGGGGCGGGGAGGAAGAAGCCATGGATAAATACGCAGTCAGCGCCAAGGATAAAACAAGGCCTCTTGACACAAGCTCAAGGTGACCCCTCTACATTAATCCCCGCTCTGCGTCCTAACCTTACCAGCATGATGGAAGCCATGGGCAAAAACTTTACGGTCATTCATGAAAAACTTGATGACATCAATGCTAATGTGCCATCATTGCGAACTCAGTTGGCCCACGAAGGAGCCGCTATCACGGAAGCCAAGACCAGGATAGGGGCCAACGAAGACGGTCTGCATGCCCCCCAGGACACGGTGGCGAACTCGAGACATGACGTTTGTTAAAAACAAGCGTGACGACCTTGAATCCCGCTCATGAAGAAACAACATCTGAAGACGCTCTTCTAGGGAAAATGGAACTGGCCACCGAGAACCTACTTAAAGACCTCTTGGGGAACCCTGACCTCTCCCCCTTCTTTACTGTTGAGCACGACCACTGGGCACTGGCCCGCACCCCAAGCCTGGCGACTTCCCCAGGCCTATAATTGTGAAAATCCTAACTTTCCGGGATAGAGATCATTGATTTAAACATTGCACTGTGATTTAGTACTGTTGAAAGCATTACACTATCTATACTCTGCCCATTTGCTGAAATGTGAATATGATAGTTGTAAGCCCAGACAAAGGACTGGATCTGCTAAATAAAAGCAGTTTTCTTTTGAGCATAAAACTGATGTATTAAGTTATGTGCATGGACTAGAATCAGAGTAAAACGACCCTACTATGGGGTACTTAGCTTACTTTTGAAGCACTAAATACACAATGATACAGCACAGTAGACACTTAAATTGGATAATAGTGTCAACTAATTTATATGTGGTTGGAGCCCCCCTTTTTGTTTTCCATGTTGTTCCCAGCATGCCTGAAGCTCAACTTTTTGGACAAACTCTATTTCTTCACTGTGCCGGAGGAAGCAGTGAAATTCATAGAAGCACAGATCCCCGTGGTCAACCCGGCGGCCGACCCGATGGAGGACAACCAACCTGGCTGAGAACACCTGGTTCGCATTGAACCGATGTCAGCTTTCTGATTACTTCACTACCATGAGCCTAATAGTGGAGCAATAAAGCAATAGCCGCCCTTCCATAGTACAGATATGGGTGTCTTATCACAGGTCCATTGTTTGTGTCTGTGCGGCAATGGCGTACCCCCTTGCAGTTGCAACGTTTGTTTCATGGTCCCCAGGTCCCAGTTGGACCGCAGGGGGAAAGTGGGCGGGGTGTGGGTAGTGGCACTGCTAGGTTGGGGTTGGCAGTGGGGGTCGGGGAGCATAGGAAATGTTCTGGCGATACCATGTGGCGCCCTGGGGGCGATGAGGGCGCCCTTAGCACAGCCCTGGGAAGTTTGTGGGAAAGAATTTCAAAACATTTGGCGACTGGGTACTCGAGGGAGGGGCCTTACTGATTCAAACATGTGTTACTTATACATTTTGCTTGGCACACGTTGATACGACACACAGAATATGGCACAGCAACTAAAGTTACAGAGCTGGAACGTCCGGGGGCTTGGTATTTTTGTTAAAACCTGCAAGATGAGAGGCCACCAGGGGGCGCACAGGCAATGGCTGCCTGAGTGCACAGCTCCCGCCGAGGCCCGGGAATCCGAGGGGATTGAGCCCCCCCCGAGACCCCCCCGCGAGCACAATTTAGGAGGCCGACTCGGCGCTCCCCCCGGCCCCCCGATGTAACGCTCACCTGATTCCCGTAGAGGCGCCGGTCTTGACTGGGCGTATACCGTATCTTCAAAGGTGATGTGTAACACACGGCTGGCTCTTTGGGCTGGACCTCTGTGCACTGTATCTCTGACTCGAAGGGTAAGATGTCTGCAGATAGAAAATATGGGATTAATGAACTGGGTTATTGAATGTCTCTCTCTTCTTCCCTTTCTCTTCTCCTGTAGAACCCCAAAGGTTAACGCTCTCACCTTAGGTAAGTGAACGCCGTGCTCTGCATCTGCCTCGGGGCAGGGTGCTGTAACCAGTTTCTTCACTGGATAAGGGGAGCAGGCCTCTTGACTTCAGAGGACTGCTGTCCGTCGTTTACTGCACGAACGGTAAGTTTCGAGTAATTCTAATGTCTTTAAAAGTCTTTAGTAATGATGTCTCTTGTTTTGCAGGGTTCCGGCGATGGCGGATGACGGGCTGAAGTGAGTTGAAGATGGAGCCCGTGTGATGAATAGAAGCGCCTGGAAGCACGTAAGTAAGCGCTTGTTGCCTGCTTCACGATGCGCTCTAACTGTCTTTTTATTTTGCAGGTACAAGTTCGGAGCGGCTGCAGGGTGCCTGAATACCCACTGAATTAGATGTGGAAAGGAGTAATGGCACGTGAGTATTAAAGTTCCCCAATGTCTTTAAACGCACCTTGTTTTGTCTTTCAGATGCGGGATGCAGCGCGAAGACCTCCGGAGCGCACGAAGAGTAGGTAAGCCTTTGTCTTTCAGATGCCGGAATGCAGCGCGAGGCGTTGGTGACAGCCGATGGACCAGGTAAGTGAAGCGCTGTCACTGAAGACCGTAATGCTAACCTGTTCTTTCTTGTCTTTATAGGTGTTGCTGAAGACTGGATTCAGGATGGTAAGCCTTTTTCCTTAGGCCCAGGATCAGATGCAGAAGACACGATGAGCGTTCTGCTGCAGAGGATGCAGAATAACGCAAAGCAAGATTCATCCATCGGGTGTGGTTTAAATAGCCTCCTGTAGTGCTTAGATGTCTCCTTCCACAGCCACGCCTAGGTAAGAAAAGAGTTCCTGCTTTCCAGAAGAGTTCCAGTGTTCTGAACCTAGGGAGTGGCTCCTGCCCCACCCAACAGGAAAAGTAGTTCCAAACAGAAGAGGATCAGAGGCTCAACTGGCAGGCAAGTAAGCAGCATGGTCTGCTGCAGGTAAGTCCACCCAAGCATTATGAGCCCGGAGCTTCCAGCGCTGGGACTGGGCATATTTATGAGCCTGGTGCCACTGGCGCCAGGACTGGGTCCAAAAGGTCCCAATTGGGACTGGTTGGCACTCGGAACCTGGGTTATGGATCTGCTTCCAAGGGAGTTGGGAAAACCCTGACCTTTTGGAAGCAGAGATCATGACAGTACCCCCCCCTCAAGGCCCCTCCCAAACCAGCCTTCTCCGGGGGTTTTGGCTTGTCAGGAAATGTTCGGTGAAATCTTTTGATTAGGCGAGGAGCGTGGACATATTCAGCAGGTTCCCAGGATCTCTCTTGGGGGCCGTAGCCTTTCCAGTCAATTAGGTAAAATAGTTTAGATTTGGAGATCTTGGAGTCCAGAATGCTTTTGACGTCAAACTCGAGTTCTCCATCAACTAGGTTAGGTTTTGGAGATTTAGTTAGTCGGGTTTGAGGTTGCACGGGTTTTAATAGAGAGACGTGGAAGACCGGATGTATCTTCATGTGCGGGGGCAAGTCCAACTTGACCGCTACTGGGTTTACTATGGTAGTGATGGAATAGGGACCAAGGTATCTTGGGTTGAATGTGCGTGGCCCTTTTAGAGGTAGATATTTGGTGGATAACCAGACTTGATCCCCTACTTGATATTGAGGGGCTTCCTTCCGATGTTGATCTGCTCCTTTCTTGTATTGTTCTTTAGCCCTTTGAAGGTGAGAAACAGCTTCCTTAAAGGCTTGGGTGATTGTAGAATGCAGGTAGTCTACTGCTGGTGTTTCAAGATCTTGAAGGGGATCCAACTCCGAGGTTCGAAGGTGACTGCCGTATAAAAGAAAAAACGGGGTTTTCCCAGTTCCCAAATGGACAGAGTTATTGTAGGCATATTCGGCTATCCAAAGGATGTCTTTCCAAGTTTTTTCAGTTTGTTGCAGCATGCAGCGTAAATACTGTTCCAGAGTCTGATTGGTCCTCTCGGTTTGTCCGTCGGTCTAAGGGTGGTGACTGGTCGATAGTCTCACATCAATTTGAGCCGACCGACAGCAACTTCGCCAAAAATGAGAAATAAATTGACTATCTCGATCCGAAATTAGAACCGAAGGAAAACCGTGCAGTCGGACGATGTTTTCGAGAAATTCTCGGGCCAGAGTTGCTGCTGTTGGCAAGCCTTTGAGCGGAATGAAATGCACCATCTTGGAGAATAAGTCCACGATTACTAGAATCGTATTGTATCCGGAGCATGGAGGTAGATCGGTGATGAAGTCCATAGAAAGCGTATGCCAAGGGCGAGGTGGGATGTCAATAGGGCGTAAGAGGCCTGCTGGTCTTTCTTTCTGACTCTTGTTTTGGGCGCATACTCCACAGGACATTATAAAGTCTCTGATATCTTTTTTCCAAGACGGCCACCAGAAGTAGCGCTTGATCTTTTCTGAGGTCTTGGCCATACCGGGATGTCCTTCCATTAAAGAATCGTGATAACAAGAGATTACTTTTTTCTGTAAATCTGTGCTGGGCAGGTATGATCGTTCTTGGAAATACAATAAGTTGTCCTTTACTGCAAAGTCCTTTCCCTGCAGATGCCAATTCTGTATGTCTGCTGGAGTTACAAGTTGCCTGGCTTTATCCTTAACTTCCTCTATGAATTGTGTGGCGATTACACCCAGAATTCTTTGTTCGGGAATGATTGGTACAGGTTTAGGGTTGATCAAGTGTTCTTCCACTCCCATCCGAGAAAGGGCATCAGCTTTACCGTTTTTTGTACCAGGTCGATAGGTAATTATGAAGTCAAACTCGGCAAAGAATAATGCCCAACGGAGTTGTCTAGAGGATTGGGCTTTTGCGGTTTTCAAATATTGCAGGTTTCGGTGATCCGTAATCACAGTAACGGTGTATCGGGCCCCCAGCAGATAATGCCGCCAAGCCTTAAAGGCAGACTTGATAGCCAGAAGTTCCTTGTCAGTAATCGTGTAATTGATTTCAGGAGGTGAGAATTTGCGGGACCAAAATGCCACGGGATGCAACTGATTGGTTACCGGGTCCTTTTGTGATAGAACTGCCCCCATGGCAAGGCTTGAAGCATCAGTTTCCACGATGTAGGGGACTTCGGGGCGAGGGTGTTTTAAGATTGGTGCAGAGATAAATTTAGTCTTCAAATCCTGGAAAGCTTGTTACGCCTCGGTAGACCATTCAAAACGTTTGTTTTTCTTTACAAGGCAGTGATGGGCTGGACTATTCGAGAAAATTCGGGGATAAACCTGCGGTAAAAGTTAGCGAAGCCTAACATGCTTTGCACACCTTTTACGGAGGATGGTGATGGCCATTTGAGAACTGCATCGACCTTCTTTGAATCCATACGCACTCCGCTAGGTGATAATATGAATCCCAAGAATTCAACTTCAGTCACGTTGAAAACACATTTTTCCAATTTAGCGAAAAGTTTGTGTTGACGCAATCTTTCGAGGACCATTTTCACGTGTTTCCGATGTTCAGATTCCGATGAAGAATAAACAAGGATGTCGTCAATGTAAACAACAACACACACATCTATGAGCTCTCTGAGGACATCGTTCATAAAATATTGAAAGGCGGCCGGGGCATTGCAAAGTCCGAAGGGCATGACCTGATATTCAAATAGCCCATATTTGGTGCGGAAGGCCGTCTTCCATTCATCGCCCTCTTTTACTCGTACCAAGTGGTAGGCTCCTCTAAGATCCAGCTTTGTATATATGCATGCTTTTCTGACTTGGTCCAGGAGTTCAGGGATCAAAGGTAACGGATATCTATTCTTGACGGTGATCTGGTTCAGGGAGCGATAATCTATACAAGTTCTAAGGTCTCCTTCCTTTTTTGGAACGAAGAACAAAGCTGAAGAAGCAGGGGACTTGGAAGGACGAATAAACCCATTTGCCAGGTATTGATCCAGGTATTGTCGAAGGTGAAGGTTCTCAGGCTCGGTGAGGGCATAAATTCTACTACAAGGAGGAGTAGATCCAGGTATCAGGTCTATCTGGCAGTCATAAGACCTATGAGGAGGTAGAGAGTTAGCCTGATCCTTCCGGAAAACATCTTGGTATTCTAGGTATTCGGGAGGTAACCGGGGAGTCTCTGAAGAAATTGCTGCCAATGCAACACCAGGTGGAGGGTGACAAGTAGAGACACATTCTGGAAACTGGACCGTTCTTGCTCGCCAATCAATCAGAGGATTGTGTTTCTCTAACCAAGGTATTCCTAGAATAATCTGAAACTGAGGGGCCTTGATCACATCGAACACGATCTTCTCATGGTGTCCATCTTGACTTACTAGCGTCACTTCCTGAGTGGTATGCGTTACTGGTCCGGAGGCTATCTCCGTACCATCCACCGTAGTAATGACGTCCTTTACAGCCTTGGGACAAAGAGTTAGATTCATCCTCAAAACCATTTCATGATCCACATAATTGCCGATGGCACCGCTGTCGACGTAAGCTTTGATTGCATGTAATCGATCCGGATTATCAGGGCTAATGAGGACCATAGGTATCACGAAATGCGAGGTCACGGAACTGGTTTTCACGCTCGGCAAGAGGACCTCTATTCTTGTCGGGCGAGGTTGTTTCCCTGCTCAGAGTTTGTAACTTTGGTAACTGCAGCTCCTACTGCCTTCTTGGCAGGTTTCACCGGACAGTCTCGAAGAAAGTGCCCTGAGTTTCCGCAATAGAGGCATAATTGCAACTGTTTTCTCCTTTCCCGCTCCTTTTGTGTTAGAGAACCTTTCAGGCCCCCTATTTGCATGGGTTCCCCGGAGTCTACTCCTTTGGAAGGAGTTGGCGGTTTGGAAAATACTCGAGCATCAAACTTGGAACGATCGGCCTTCCTGTTCTGCAGTCTGTGATCTATTTGAACGACTAAGTCTATATAGTCCGAACAATCTTGTGGGGGATTCACTACTTGGGCTAACACGTCTTTGAGCTCTCCACGTAGACCTCTATAAAACAGCGTAATCCTTTTGTCCTCAGGCCATTGAGTTTCCACTATCAGTCTGTTGAAAGACGCAATATAAGCCAAAAGGTCTTGATTACCTTGTCGCAACGAAAGAAGCTCATTGTCCAAGGCCTGCCCCTGTGAATGTCTTGCGAACAGTTTTTCCATACTGAGCTGAAAAGCTTGAAAATCATGGAGGACTGGATCATCTTGATTTACTAGAGGGATCAACCAGTCTGCTGCATTGCCACTAAGGTACGAAAGCACGAAAGCTACTTTAGCTTGATCAGTTGGAAAGGCTGCTGGCCGGCATAAGAAATGCAACCGGCACTGATTGATAAATACTGCAAACCTCTTTGGGTCACCAGAAAATCGTTCGGGCGGAGCCAGAGGTACATTCCCAGGTAGGTTGATCTGCACTGGATTCATTGAAGATGTAGAAGGAAGATTTCCCCCAGATGCGGGTAACGGGGTCTGTCCGGCTTGTGACTGTAGCAATTGTCTAGCGAGATCATCTGTTCGCTCCTTGGAAATAATCAGTTCCCTTCTTAGAGCGTTCGTTTCCTGACGGGCTGCATGCACTTCTGCCCTTAGTTCCCCAAGTAACTGGGCTAGCTGGTCGGTATCCGAGGTTTCCATAGCGCCTGGACGGGAGTTTTGCGGTAGGCTTTGCGTTCTGTAACGCTCACCTGATTCCCGTAGAGGCGCCGGTCTTGACTGGGCGTATACCGTATCTTCAAAGGTGATGTGTAACACACGGCTGGCTCTTTGGGCTGGACCTCTGTGCACTGTATGTCTGACTCGAAGGGGAAGATGTCTGCAGATAGAAAATATGGGATTAATGAACTGGGTTATTGAATGTCTCTCTCTTCTTCCCTTTCTCTTCTCCTGTAGAACCCCAAAGGTTAACGCTCTCACCTTAGGTAAGTGAACGCCGTGCTCTCCATCTGCCTCGGGGCAGGGTGCTGTAACCAGTTTCTTCACTGGATAAGGGGAGCAGGCCTCTTGACTTCAGAGGACTGCTGTCCGTCGTTTACTGCACGAACGGTAAGTTTCGAGTAATTCTAATGTCTTTAAAAGTCTTTAGTAATGATGTCTCTTGTTTTGCAGGGTTCCGGCGATGGCGGATGACGGGCTGAAGTGAGTTGAAGATGGAGCCCGTGTGATGAATAGAAACGCCTGGAAGCACGTAAGTAAGCGCTTGTTGCCTGCTTCACGATGCGCTCTAACTGTCTTTTTATTTTGCAGGTACAAGTTCGGAGCGGCTGCAGGGTGCCTGAATACCCACTGGATTAGATGTGGAAAGGAGTAATGGCACGTGAGTATTAAAGTTCCCCAATGTCTTTAAACGCACCTTGTTTTGTCTTTCAGATGCGGGATGCAGCGCGAAGACCTCCGGAGCGCACGAAGAGTAGGTAAGCCTTTGTCTTTCAGATGCCGGAATGCAGCGCGAGGCGTTGGTGACAGCCGATGGACCAGGTAAGTGAAGCGCTGTCACTGAAGACCGAAATGCTAACCTGTTCTTTCTTGTCTTTATAGGTGTTGCTGAAGACTGGATTCAGGATGGTAAGCCTTTTTCCTTAGGCCCAGGATCAGATGCAGAAGACACGATGAGCGTTCTGCTGCAGAGGATGCAGAATAACGCAAAGCAAGATTCATCCATCGGGTGTGGTTTAAATAGCCTCCTGTAGTGCTTAGGTGTCTCCTTCCACAGCCACGCCTAGGTAAGAAAAGAGTTCCTGCTTTCCAGAAGAGTTCCAGTGTTCTGAACCTAGGGAGTGGCTCCTGCCCCACCCAACAGGAAAAGTAGTTCCAAACAGAAGAGGATCAGAGGCTCAACTGGCAGGCAAGTAAGCAGCATGGTCTGCTGCAGGTAAGTCCACCCAAGCATTATGAGCCCGGCGCTTCCAGCGCTGGGACTGGGCATATTTATGAGCCTAGTGCCACTGGCACCAGGACTGGGTCCAAAAGGTCCCAATTGGGACTGGTTGGCACTCGGAACCTGGGTTATGGATCTGCTTCCAAGGGAGTTGGGAAAACCCTGACCTTTTGGAAGCAGAGATCATGACACCCGACGAGCGAAAGAACGGAGCTCGAGCTCCCCGGGGAGCCGGAGTATGCAACCCGCGGCGCCTGGGCGGGTGACGTAGCAGGACAGGAGCGGCCTCGGGACCGCGAGCGAGGCGGTCTCACCCCGGGCGCACACGGCACCCCAGCCCGACTAGCCCTCACTCCCCCCATCAGCAGCCCCCCCCCCTCGGGGTGTGGGGAACGACCCGGCCGGGGTCCGGGCCCCCGGAACTTCGGGACTTCGGACTTCGGGGACGCGGCCGCGGATCGGCCCTCTCCGCCCCTCCCCCCGCGGCCCGAACCAGAACACAGAGCGCCGGGGCGGCCCGCACGGCCCGTGCGGCCCGCGCGGCGAGGAGGCGGCATCAGGGGGACTGGAGCAGCGCCCCTGGGGAGCCGGCATCCGCCCCCCCCCCGAGAGTGAGGAGAGGGAGCGGGGCGGCCCCCCACCCCCCGGGGACAGCAACGCAGGCGTTCACAGCCTGCCGGAGGCCAGGGCAGCTGAGGAGGCGGCACCCGGGGGCCTGGAGCGGCGCCCCCGGGGACTCGGAGTTCTCCCCCCCCGGGAGTGAAAGAAAGGAGTGGATCGGCCCTCTCCGCCCCTCCCCCCGCGGCCCGAACCAGAACACAGAGTGCCGGGGCGGCCCGCGCGGCCTGCGCGGCGAGGAGGCGGCATCAGGGGGACTGGAACAGCGCCCCTGGGGAGTCGGCATCCGCCCCCCCCCCCGAGAGTGAGGAGAAGGAGCGGGACGGCCCCCCCCGGGGACAGCAATGCAGGTGTTCACGGCCCGCCGGAGGCCAGGGCAGCCGAGGAGGCGGCACCCGGGGGCCTGGAGCGGCACCCCGGGAACTCGGAGTTCTCCCCCCCGGGAGTGAAAGAAAGGAGTGGGGCGGTCCCCCCCCCTCGGGAGTTATCACCGCCGGAGCCCAGTGCAGCAAAGCAGGGGGAGCCCCGGTGGGCCGGGGACCCGCCCCCCCACAGGCGGAACCCCAAGAGCAGGAAGACCAAAGGTGGGGTCTGTGGTCCAGGGCCCCCCCCGGAGACAGCTCGGCCTGAAGCGGGGGTGACCAGGGTGCGAGGCCCCCGCCAGCAGTTGGTGGGGCGTGTGCCCGCCCTTGGGTGCCCCCCCCCAGGACTCACGGAGCGAGCCACAACGTCCTCCCCCCCCTTGGACTGGAAGGTCGGGCCCCCTTGAACCAACATCCCCCCCTCCAGGAGACTGGAGGAGGCCCCAGAAGACCACGAGGCACTGGAAAAGGGTGTGAGGCCCCTGCCTGGGAACAGGTGGGGCATGTGCCCGCCCCCCGGACTTTGTCACCCCATTTGGAACACCTGTGGAGCGCACAACCCAAGTAATTAAGGACGGGCCAGCAGGGGACCCCCCCGACCCCCGTCGGGTCCGCGGGGATCCAGACGACAGGACACAGGAAAGAATCACATGAGCTGGAGGGAAGCCTTGCAGAGGTACCGCTTCCGGGGGGGTGTAAGAGGTGACAAAGGCTCAACCTGCGAAGGGACCATGGCCCAATCTGGGGACGCTTCCCCCTCCTCGGCGGCAATGGAAAGGGGCTTTGCCTCGATCCTGCAGGAAATAAGGTACATGCGCTCCGACATTGCCCAGAAATTCGAAAAAATGGACCAGAGGGTGGACAAGATTGAGGACAGGCTGCTACAGGTCGAATCCAACCAATCCTCCACAGCAGTCCAAGACGTACAATATAGCATGAGGCTGGAGGCCCTGGAGAGGAGGGACGAGGAGAGGGCCCGGCAGATGGACGATTTCGAGAACAGGGAGAGGAGGAACAACCTCAGAATCTTTGGGGTGCCCGAAATGGAGGGGGAAACGGAGAAGGACGTTACCCGAGCAGTACGAGACATCATCACTCTCTTGTTCACGGAGGAAATGACAACCGAGCCAACTTTCGACAGGGTGCACAGGGCGGGGGGCAGGGCCGGGGCTCCCCGGTCGATTCTGGTCCGGTTTCACTACTACTCAGAGAAGACGAAGGTGTTGGAGGAGGCCAGAAAGGCTAGGGAAATCACCTACAATAACGCCCAAGTTTCTATATACCAAGATCTCTCCGCCTACACGCTGGCCAGGCGTAGGATGTGCCGCCCTCTCACACAGGTTCTCAAGGAAAAGGGAGTGCACTACAGATGGGGCTACCCCTTCTCCCTGACTTTCGAATACATGGGCCAACGATCGACCCTGATCACGGAAGAGGACATAAGGGGAGCCATACAAGAATATGCAGTGGACACGAACCCGCGGAGGGGCCCATCGGGGCCAGAGCACGGGAGACCCGGCGGCCCAGGTCCGTCCGGCGAGAGGAGGAAGCGCACCGGCGCGAGGAAATTCAGGAAAATGAACACCCCCTCACCATCAAAGGACGGAGAACATAACGACTCCGAGGACTGAGCACGGGGGCACCCTGGTGTGCCCTGGTCGGAGGGACGCAGACTCAGAGGATTCACTACTAACAATGTCCCTACGACCTGCAAGTAGGTGGGGTTCGCAGAGGGGTCACAGACGCGGGGGATCTTAGGGGGCTCAAGGAGGTGAGCTTCTAATGCAGATTGCCTGGCCGAGGCGGGCGAAGACAGAAAATATGGGATTAATGAACTGGGGTTATTGGGGTGTCCCTATCTCTTCCCTTTTTTGCTCTCCTGTAGACCCCCAAAGGTTAACGCTCTCACCTTAGGTAAGTGAATGCCGAGCTCTCCATCTGCCACGGGGCAGGGTGCTGTAACCAGTTTCTTCACTGGATCGGTAGCGCAGGCCTCTTGACTTCAGAGGACTGCTGTCCGTCGTTTACTGCACGAACGGTAAGTTTCGAGTAATTCTATTGTCTTTAAAGTCTTTAGCAATGATGTCTCTTGTTTTGCAGGTTCCGGCGATGGCGGATGACGGGCTGAAGTGAGTTGAAGATGGAGTCCGTATGATGAATAGAAGCGCTTGGAAGCACGTAAGTAAGCGCTTGTTGCCTGCTTCACGATGCGCTCTAACTGTCTTTTATTTTGCAGGTACGAGTTCGGAGCGGCTGCAGGGTGCCGGAATACCCACTGGGGTTGATGTGGAAAGGAGTAATGGCACGTGAGATCAAAGTTCCCCAATGTCTTTAAACGCACCTTGTTTTGTCTTTCAGATGCAGGATGCAGCGCTGAAGGCCTCCGGAGCGTGCGAAGAGTCGGTAAGCTTTTGTCTTTCAGATGCCGGAATGCAGTGTGAAGACCTCCGGAGCGCACGAAGAGTAGGTAAGCCTTTGTCTTTCAGATGCCGGAATGCTAACCTGTTCTTTCTTGTCTTTATAGGTGTTGCTGAAGACTGGATTCAGGATGGTAAGACTTTTTCCTTAGGCCCAGGATCCGATGCAGAAGACACGATGAGCGTTCTGCTGCAGAGGATGCAGAATAACGCAAAGCAAGATTCATCCACCGGGTGTGGTTTAAATAGCCTCCTGTAGTGCTTAGGTGTCTCCTTCCACAGCCACGCCTAGGTAAGAAAAGAGTTCCTGCTTTCCAGAAGAGTTCCAGTGTTCTGAATCTAGGGAGTGGCTCCTGCCCCACCCAACAGGAAAAGTAGTTCCAAACAGAAGAGGATCAGAGGCTCAGCTGGCAGGCAAGTAAGCAGCATGGTCTGCTGCAGGTAAGTCCACCCAAGCATCATGAGCCCGGCGCTTCCAGCGCTGGGACTGGGCACATTTATGAGCCTGGTGCCACTGGCGCCAGGACTGGGTCCAAAAGGTCCCAATACAATAAGTTGTCCTTTACTGCAAAGTCCTTTCCCTGCAGATGCCAATTCTGTATGTCTGCTGGAGTTACAAGTTGCCTGGCTTTATCCTTAACTTCCTCTATGGATTCTGTGGCGATTACACCCAGAATTCTTTGTTCGGGAATGATTGGTACAGGTTTAGGGTTGATCAAATGTTCTTCCACTCCCATCCGAGAAAGGGCATCAGCTTTACCGTTCTTTGTACCAGGTCGATAGGTAATTATGAAGTCAAACTCGGCAAAGAATAATGCCCAACGGAGTTGTCTAGAGGATTGGGCTTTTGCGGTTTTCAAATATTGCAGGTTTCGGTGATCCGTAATCACAGTAACGGTGTGTCGGGCCCCCAGCAGATAATGCCGCCAAGCCTTAAAGGCAGACTTGATAGCCAGAAGTTCCTTGTCAGTAATCGTGTAATTGATTTCAGGAGGCGAGAATTTGCGGGACCAAAATGCCACGGGATGCAACTGATTGGTTACCGGGTCCTTTTGTGATAGAACTGCCCCCATGGCAAGGCTTGAAGCATCAGTTTCCACGATGTAGGGGAGTTCGGGGCGAGGGTGTTTTAAGATTGGTGCAGAGATAAATTTAGTCTTCAAATCCTGGAAAGCTTGTTCCGCCTCGGTAGACCATTCAAAACGTTTGTTTTTCTTTAACAAGGCAGTGATGGGCTGGACTATTCGAGAGAATTCGGGGATAAACCTGCGGTAAAAGTTAGCGAAGCCTAACATGCTTTGCACACCTTTTACGGAGGATGGTGATGGCCATTTGAGAACTGCATCGACCTTCTTTGAATCCATACGTACTCCGCCAGGTGATAATATGAATCCCAAGAATTCAACTTCAGTCACGTTGAAAACACATTTTTCCAACTTAGCGAAAAGTTTGTGTTGACGCAATCTTTCGAGGACCATTTTCACGTGTTTCCGATGTTCAGATTCCGATGAAGAATAAACGAGGATGTCGTCAATGTAAACAACAACACACACATCTATGAGCTCTCTGAGGACATCGTTCATAAAATATTGAAAGGCGGCCGGGGCATTGCAAAGTCCGAAGGGCATGACCTGATATTCAAATAGCCCATACTTGGTGCGGAAGGCAGTCTTCCATTCATCGCCCTCTTTTACTCGTACCAAGTGGTAAGCTCCTCTAAGATCCAGCTTTGTATATATGCATGCTTTTCTGACTTGGTCCAGGAGTTCAGGGATCAAAGGTAACGGATATCTATTCTTAACGGTGATCTGGTTCAGGGAGCGATAATCGATACAAGTTCTAAGGTCTCCTTCCTTTTTTGGAACGAAGAACAAAGCTGAAGAAGCAGGGGACTTGGAAGGACGAATAAACCCATTCGCCAGGTATTGATCCAGGTATTGTCGAAGGTGAAGGTTCTCAGGCTCGGTGAGGGCATAAATTCTACTACAAGGAGGAGTAGATCCAGGTATCAGGTCTATCTGGCAGTCATAAGACCTATGAGGAGGTAGAGTGTTAGCCTGATCCTTCCGGAAAACATCTTGGTATTCAAGGTATTCGGGAGGTAACTGGGGAGTCTCTGAAGAAATTGCTGCCAGTGCAACACCAGGTGGAGGGTGACAAGTAGAGACACATTCTGGAAACTGGACCGTTCTTGCTCGCCAATCGATCAGAGGATTGTGTTTCTCTAACCAAGGTATTCCTAGAATAATCTGAAACTGAGGGGCCTTGATCACATCGAACACGATCTTCTCATGGTGTCCATCTTGACTTACTAGCGTCACCTCTTGAGTGGTATGCGTTACTGGCCCGGAGGCTATCTCCGTACCATCCACTGTAGTAATGACGTCCTTTACAGCCTTGGGACAAAGAGTTAGATTCATCCTCAAAACCATTTCATGATCCACATAATTGCCGATGGCACCGCTGTCGACGTAAGCTTCAATTGCATGTAATCGATCCGGATTATCAGGGCTATTGAGGACCATAGGTATCACGAAATGCGAGGTCACGGAACTGGTTTTCACGCTCGGCAAGAGGACCTCTATTCTTGTCGGGCGAGGTCGTTTCCCTGCTCAGAGTTTGTAACTTTGGTAACTGCAGCTCCTACTGCCTTCTTGGCAGGTTTCACCGGACAGTCTCGAAGAAAGTGCCCTGAGTTTCCGCAATATAGGCATAATTGCAACTGTTTTCTCCTTTCCCGCTCCTTTTGTGTTAGAGGACCTTTCAGACCCCCGATTTGCATGGATTCCCCGGAGTCTACTCCTTTGGAAGGAGTTGGCGGTTTGGAAAATACTCGAGCATCAAACTTGGAACGGTCGGCCTTCCTGTTCTGCAGTCTATGATCTATTTGAACGACCAAGTCTATATAATCCGAACAGTCTTGTGGGGGATTCACTACTTGGGCTAAAACGTCTTTGAGCTCTCCACGTAGACCTCTGTAAAACAGCGTAATCCTTTTGTCCTCAGGCCATTGAGTTTCCACTATTAGTCTATTGAAAGATGCAATATAAGCCAAAAGGTCTTGATTACCCTGTCGCAACGAAAGAAGCTCATTGTCCAAGGCCTGCCCCTGTGAATGTCTTGCAAACAGTTTTTCCATACTAAGCTGAAAGGCTTGAAAATCATGGAGAACCGGATCATCTTGATTAACTAGAGGGATCGACCAGTCTGCCGCATTGCCACTAAGGTACGAAAGTACAAAAGCTACTTTAGCTTGATCAGTTGGAAAGGCTGCTGGCCGGCATAAGAAGTGCAACCGGCACTGATTGATAAATACTGCAAAACTCTTTGGGTCACCAGAAAATCGTTCGGGCGGAGCCAGAGGTACATTCCCAGGTAGGTTGATCTGCACTGGATTCATAGAGGATGTTAAAGGAAGATTTGCCCCTGATGCGGGTAACGGGGTTTGTCCGGCTTGTGACTGTAGCAATTGTCTAGCAAGACCTTCTGTTCTCTCCTTGGAAATAATTAGTTCCCTTCTTAGAGCATTCGTTTCCTGACGAGCTGCATGCACTTCTGCCCTTAGTTCCCCAAGTAACCGGGCTAGATGGTCAGTATCCGAGGTTTCCATAGCGCCTGGGCGAGAGTTTTGCGGTAGGCTTTGCGTTCTGTAACGCTCACCTGATTCTCGCAGAGGCGCCGGTCTTGACTGGGCGACTACCGTATCTTCAAAGGTGATATGTAGCACCCGGTTGGCTCTTTGGGCTGGACCTCTGTGCACTGTATGCCTGACTTCAAGAGTAAGATGTCTGCAGACAGAAAATATGGGATTAATGAACTGGGGTTATTGGGGTGTCCCTATCTCTTCCCTTTTTTGCTCTCCTGTAGACCCCCAAAGGTTAATGCTCTCACCTTAGGTAAGTGAATGCCGAGCTCTCCATCGGCCTCGGGGCAGGGTGCTGTAACCAGTTTCTTCACTGGATCGGTAGCGCAGGCCTCTTGACTTCAGAGGACTGCTGTCCGTCGTTTACTGCACGAACGGTACGCTTCGAGTAATTCTATTGTCTTTAAAGTCTTTAGCAATGATGTCTCTTGTTTTGCAGGTTCCGGCGATGGCGGATGACGGGCTGAAGTGAGTTGAAGATGGAGTCCGTATGATGAATAGAAGCGCTTGGAAGCACGTAAGTAAGCGCTTGTTGCCTGCTTCACGATGCGCTCTAACTGTCTTTTATTTTGCAGGTACGAGTTCGGAGCGGCTGCAGGGTGCCGGAATACCCACTGGGGTTGATGTGGAAAGGAGTAATGGCACGTGAGATCAAAGTTCCCCAATGTCTTTAAACGCACCTTGTTTTGTCTTTCAGATGCAGGATGCAGCGCCGAAGGCCTCCGGAGCGTGCGAAGAGTCGGTAAGCTTTTGTCTTTCAGATGCCGGAATGCAGTGTGAAGACCTCCGGAGCGCACGAAGAGTAGGTAAGCCTTTGTCTTTCAGATGCCGGAATGCTAACCTGTTCTTTCTTGTCTTTATAGGTGTTGCTGAAGACTGGATTCAGGATGGTAAGCCTTTTTCCTTAGGCCCAGGATCCGATGCAGAAGACACGATGAGCGTTCTGCTGCAGAGGATGCAGAATAACGCAAAGCAAGATTCATCCACCGGGTGTGGTTTAAATAGCCTCCTGTAGTGCTTAGGTGTCTCCTTCCACAGCCACGCCTAGGTAAGAAAAGAGTTCCTGCTTTCCAGAAGAGTTCCAGTGTTCTGAATCTAGGGAGTGGCTCCTGCCCCACCCAACAGGAAAAGTAGTTCCAAACAGAAGAGGATCAGAGGCTCAGCTGGCAGGCAAGTAAGCAGCATGGTCTGCTGCAGGTAAGTCCACCCAAGCATCATGAGCCCGGCGCTTCCAGCGCTGGGACTGGGCACATTTATGAGCCTGGTGCCACTGGCGCCAGGACTGGGTCCAAAAGGTCCCAATTGGGACTGGTTGGCCCTCGGAACCTGGGTTATGGATCTGCTTCCAAGGGAGTTGGGAAAGCCCTGACCTTTTGGAAGCAGAGATCATGACAGCAGGCTGGTGGTTCGGCCAAAAGCCAGCGATGGCAGAACTACTTGGCTGGACGCCGGGGCGGGGGGCGGAGGGGACCGAGGGAGTTGGGGAAGTTCAGTTACGGTTCAGGGAAGGGGGGCAGTTGGGGTTTTGTCTTAGGCCCACCCGGGGGGAGGGGGTGAGGAGAAAAGGGGAACACAGAGTTGATACAACGGAGCACACGGGGAGGAGCGCAGGGGAGGAGTTGACCGAGAGAGAGGAACACAGTGACCATGGCTGACGGGCTGCCCGCCCTGGGGGTGGGCTCACTTAATGTCCGTGGCTTAAATACCCCCACCAAGAGGTCCCTGCTTTGCTGGGAATTTAGAAGGGCACACCTGGATTTTCTCTTCATTCAAGAGACTCACTGGCCACTGGGGAAGGAGCCCAAAATGCGGGGAGGGGGAATTGGCGAGGTGTACAAATGCATCCCACAAGTGCAAAAAGAGAGGGGTCGCCATCCTAGTAGCAAAACATGTGGGCTTTGAGAATGAAGCCACGCTGAAAGACCCTAGGGGCCGTTACCTGCTGGTGTGGGGGTCCCTGCAGGGGGCCCCACTGACCCTAGCTGCCATCTATGCCCCAAACGAAGGCCAAGCCCAATTCTGGGAGGAGGTGGGGGACAAACTCAAATACTTCATCCATGGCACGGTGGTGGTGGGGGGGACTTCAACATGGTTCTGGACCCCATCCTGGACAGGAAACGTGCAGGCCCGCAGTCCTCCAGGGCTGCGGACGAGATCATGGCGCGCACCTTTCAAAAAGTCAACCTAGAACTGGGCCTGTCGGACACGATCCCCGTCCCCAGAACAGACTCCCCCTCCTTTACATATTATTCAGCCATCCACACGTCGTTCTCCAGGATAGACTACATCCTGGTAGACGAGACCCTACGTCCATTTGCCTCGGGCCACAGGGTAGACCCCGTCCCCTGGTCGGACCACGACTTGGTCTGAGTTACAATAGCAAGGGGAGGTCTACACGAACGCAGAGGGAGATGGAAGTGCAACGACTCCCTGTTAAAGGACGAAGTCCTATCCCAGGAGGTCCTCGAGGCCATCACGGAATTCTTTGAGCTTAATGATAACGGGGAGGTGGGTTCACATACCCTCTGGGACGCCTTTAAGGTGACCTTACGGGGAACCCTGATTAAAATGGGAGCCCAGAGAAAAAGGCAAAGGGAGGGCCAGGAAAGGTACCTCAGGGAGAAAATCGCCCTACTCCAACCTGGGGGTACCCCCACGGTTCTCCTAGACCGCGATCAGGTGACCGCATTGGACGACTACAGACTCCAATTGAAGGATCTCCTTCTCCACAAGACGGAGAGGAGTCTCCAACTGGTCAAACAAAAGTACTATGAAAAAGGGGACAGGGCGGATAGGATTCTGGCTTGGAAACTGAGGGAGGTGCAGAGAAGCCGATTAGTGAAAGAGGTCAAGAACGAGGTGGGAAAGGTAGGCTACGACACACCCCACATTGGCGACGCCTTCCGCCGATATTATGAGAAACTATATTCGTCCGAGCACAATGGGGAGGAGGCGGAGATGGTGGGGTTCCTGAATTCAATCCAGATCCCGGCCCTGACCAGGGAGATGGCGGAGGGGTTGGAGGGCCCGGTGACCGAGGACGAGGTAGAGCGGGCGATTGGAGGGATGAAGGTGAGCACTTCCCCTAGCAAGGATGGGTACTCGGTCTACTTTTACAAAAGGTTCCGCTCGACCCTCTCCCCCCACTTGGTAAAAGTGTACAACGCGGTGCTGGAGGGGGGGTCCCTTCCGGACTCCATGATGGAGGCAATTATTGTGGTGCTCCCCAAGGACGGCAGGGACCCTAGGGATTGCTCCTCCTACCGACCCATCTCCCTGTTGAATGTTGATGTGAAGATTTTGGCCAAGGTGCTTGGGGGACGGTTGGAGGGGGTTTTGCCGAAGCTGGTCCACGGCGACCAGGTAGGATTCATTAGGGGGAGACATGGCTCAGACAACATCCGGAAGACTATAGACCTGATGCACTATGCCCAGAGGTCAGACTTGGACGCGAGCGTCCTGTCCCTAGATTCGGAAAAGGCGTTCGATAGGGTGGAGTGGAGATTCATGGAACTTACCCTCCAGAAAATGGGCTTTGGTCCACACATCAGGGACTGGGTGGCGGCTTTATACAGGGCCCCTAGGGCCAGGGTCCAGGTCAATGGTGGGTTGTCGGAGCCCGTTCCCCCTGTCGCGGGGGACAAGACAGGGATGCCCACTCTCCCCTCTAATCTATGTCCTCTCCATGGAACCCCTAGCCATAGCAGTCAGAGCTCACTCAGAGATTAAGGGGATTAAGAGGGGGGAGGTGGAATTTAAGCTCTCCCTGTTCGCAGATGACATCCTGGCTTACTTAGTAGACCCGAGATCCTCGCTGCCCCCGCTCCTCTCCCTGATGGCTACCTTCGGGCGTTTCTCTGGTCTCAGGATCAATGCGTCCAAATCAGTCTTGCTCCCTATGAGAACCCGGGACCCGGGCTTGGACGCTCTCGCCAGCCTGGAAGGAATAACGGTGGGGAAGGCCTCCATTCGATACCTGGGAGTCCTCCTCACTAGGGACCTAACCAATCTAGCCCCTGCTAACTATGACCCCGTTGTGTCAGGAATCACTGCAGATTTGAGGAGGTGGAGGTTGATGATTCTGTCTTGGTACGGCCGCATGACGGCGGTGAAAATGAACATTCTCCCACGACTACTATAACTTTTCACCGCCCTCCCATCTGTAGTCCCTGACCGGACCTTCAGAGTCCTTCAGAATGCGGTGCGGGAGTTCATATGGCAGGGTAAGACCCCGAGAACTGCCAATAGGGTCCTGACCTTACCGAGGGAGGAGGGAGGGTTTGGGTTACCAGACTTTCAACCCTACTTCCGGGCCGCCCAGCTACGTGTCCTCCTAGAACACATGAAAGAGGGGATGGGCACTTAGTGGTCATACCTGGAGGACATTGACGCTCACCCACTGAAGATTCGAGACCTCCTTTGGGCCCCTAGCAAGTTTATTCCGAACAGACTCAAATCCCACCCAACCCTGGGAGTCCTCTGGACGATATGGAGGGAGGGCCCCCAGACAGCACACCTAACATCGTGGCCATCACCTATGTCTTCCCTTTGGGGTCACCCCCTTAAATTGGGAAGCAGGGGGTTCCGCAATGCCCAGTCGTGGTCTGACATGGGAATGGAGTGGGCGGGGCAGATGTTCAGGGAAGGGGAATTCCGGCCATATGAGGAACTGAGGGACGCCCTCGGTCAGGGGTCCCTCTCCATATTTGAATACATCCGCCTGAAGGGAATTCTATGTGACCAGGCCTGGGGCCAGAACCTGAAAAGACAGCTGACCCCCTTCGAGAAACTACTGGACTCGGCAACCTCCAGGAAGGGTGCGGTATCAGGGATGTACAAGCTACTGAATATGGTTAACCTAGGGGAGAGAAGGGAGTTCCGCTCGTTCTGGAATGAGTTAGCGGGGGATGAGATCTCGGAGGACGCCTGGTCGAGAATATTTAAAATAGCCTTCCATGGGAACCTATTCACGGCGGACATGGAACACAACTTCAAGATCTTGCAGGGGTGGCACAGAGATCCAGTGAAGTTGGCTAAAATGTACACGGGAGTGTCACCCGCATGCCCAAGGGGATGTGACCAGGTCGGTACGAGAGGGCACATGTGGTGGCACTGCCCGAAAGCCCAGGCATACTGGGAGAAGGTGAGGGGCTGGATCGCCGAAGTTTCTGATGAGCTTCTCCCCCAGAACCCCTTGACAATGCTGCTGGGCCTCCCCCCGGAGGACACGGACATACCCCGATACCCTAGGATGTGGGAGACAATGTTAAGGGCGGGAAGGGTTGCACTGGCCCAGAAATGGAAGAGCCTGGAGACCCCATCGAAGGAGGACTGGCTAAAAAAGGTAAAAAACATGTACCTGATGGATAAACTGACGGCAATGATGAACAATGACTTGGGCTCTTTCCATGCAAACTGGTACGGGGCACAGCAGACATGGGGCTGGGATGTGCATTGATCCTCAGAGGGGACAAGGAGTGGTCAGGGCCCTTGGCCCGGGGGACGATGGTAGTTCATCAGCCATTCTAATAGTCAACGCTCTCGCTCTTCCTAGAGCTCCAGACTTTCGGAGCTTACATAGCGGCTCCCCAGCAAAAAAACGTTTCTATGAGAACTACGTTTTTTTTTGGTTTTTCCCTTTTTGGGGGGGGGGGGTGGGTGCATTTGGGGTGGGTGAGGGGGGGTCGGGGGGGTTTGGGCCTGTTACTTGCACAATTTGTGAAAATGTTTTGCGCTCTTTTGTTATATTATGAAAATGCTAATAAAACAAAGTTGAAAAAAAAAAAAAAAGCCTGCAAGATAATTTTGTATGCTATGCAGCACAAAGCAAACGTGCTGCTCCTGCAAGAAACACACGCCAAGGAGGGGATCTGCCAGAGTATGGCCCCTAGCTGGGGCCCAAATAGATATTTTACCTCCTTCTCTTCCCAATCTCGAGGTGCCATAAACTTCACGACGTATGGGAGGAATCCTTGCGGGTAGGGCTGCTCCCTGCTTCACTGCAGGAAGTTGTGATTAAAGTTCTTCTTAAGCAGGATAAACCCAGCAACCTATGCAGCTCCTACAGACCCCTATCGCTCATGAACTGTGACACAAAAATGTTTGCCAACGTACTCGTCAACCGCCTACTTCCCCTATCTCCAGAGGCGCAGTACCGGGGTGACCCATGCCCCACTTAGGAGAGCCATAATGCTGGTTTTCCCCTCGCCCCCCAGTGTGGAATTTATATTCTGCAATTGGAGGGCAGTTGGTTCCTGGCTACCAGCATTGACTACAGCTACCAGAATTCCATGAGGCCAAAATTGGCACTAATCAGCAACACCTGAACAGACTGTCTCCCTGAAGATTGCAAGAGGCATGAAAGTGCTTGGCAGAGTAGACCAACTGAACTGCAGAAGGTACACAAAGCTGGGACTAGAGTGCATGCCTCACCCCCTCTTTTTTCTAAATATTGATTCGGGAGTCCCGGGCTCCTGAGGCGCAGCACCGGGGTGACCCATACCCCACCTATGAGAGCCATAATGCTGGTTTTCTACCCTTCTCCCACTGTGGGATTTATATTGTGCATTTGGAGGGGAGTTGGTTCCTGGCTACCAGCATTGACTTCAGCTGCCAGAATATCCTGGGGCCAAAATTGGTACTAATCGGCAACACCTGAACAAACTGCCTTCCTGAAGATTGCAAGAGGCATGAAAGCGCTTGGAGGAGAAGAGCCAATGAACTGCAGAAGGTACACCTTGCTGGGAACTAGAGTGGGCGCCTCACCCCCTCTTTTTTCTAAATATTGATTCGGGAGTCCCGGGCTCCAGAGGCGCAGCACCGGGGTCACCCATGCCCCACTTAGGAGAGCAATAATGCTGTTTTTTCCACGCTCCCGCCAAAGTAGGATTTATATTGTGCAATTGGAGGTGAGTTGGTTCCTGGCTACCAGCATTGACTACAGCTACCAGAATTCCCTGAGGCCAAAATTGGCAATAATCAGCAACACCTGAACAGACTGCCTTCCTAAAGATTGCAAGAGGCATGAAAGCGCTTGGAAGAGAAGAGCCACTGAACTGCAGAAGGTACACCAAGCTGGGAACTACAGTGCACGCCTCACCGCCTCTTTTTTCTAAATATTAATTCGGGAGTCCCGGGCTCCAGAGGCGCAGCACCGGGGGGAGCCATGCCTCACTTAGGAGAGCCATAATGCTGGTTTCCACCCTCCCCCCTCCGTGGGATTTATATTGTGCATTTGTAGGGGAGTTGGTTCCTGGCTACAATCATTGACTACAGCTACCAGAATTCCCTGAGGCCAAAATTGGCACTAATCAGCAACACCTGAACAGACTGCCTTCCTGAAGATTGCAATAGGCATGAAAGCGCTTGGAGGAGAAGAGCCACTGAACCGCAGAAGGTACACCTTGCTGGGAACTAGAGTGGGCGCCTCACCCCTCTTTTTTCTAAATATTGATTCGGGAGTCCCGGGCTCCAGAGGCGCAGCACCGGGGCGACCCATGCCCCACTTAGGAGAGCAATAATGTTGTTTTTTCCACGCTCCCCCCACAGTAGGATTTATATTGTGCACTTGGAGGGGAGTTGGTTCCTGGCTACCAGCATTGACTACAGCTACCAGAATTCCCTGAGGCCAAAATTGGCACTAATCAGCAACACCTGTACAGACTGCCTCCCTGAAGATTGCAAGAATCATGAAATCGCTTGGAGCAGGAGAGCAACTGAACTGCAGAAGGTACACAAAGCTGAAACTAGAGTGCGCTCCTCCCCCCCCTCTTTTTTCTAAATACAGCTGATTTATACACAGCCAATAGCAAGAGTTATGACAGGAAGACACAGCTCGGACTCATGGGAGCTAGAAAAAGGAATCAGGTCCGCTGTCCCCATTGCTTTACATCTTGGCCGTGGAACCGATAGCGCAATACTTAAGGGCAGAATATCTTGCGGCAGGCATAGTCATAGCTGGCGTAAGTCACCTAATATCAATTTATGCTGACAACACCTTACTATAAATACAAAACCCAGAGGACAACTTAGAGTTGATCATGGAAGCACTGGAACTGTTTGCGGAACTATCAGGGATTACGATCAGCAAAGATAAGTCCTCCCTGTTCCCGATAGAAGGCTTAACTAAAAAGGGGCGGAACACGCTCCCAGTGTTGGCACTGCATTGGACGGTTGATACGTTTAGATACCTGGGGGTCAATATATACCGTGACCCAGTGTCAGAACATGTCAACAACACCCTGAACACCCTGGAAGTATCAAGAACTCTGAGTTTCTGGAATAAATTGCCCCTCTTGGTAATGGGTAGGGCAGCTCTGTTGAAAATGATGGTCTTACCCAGGTTAGTGCACTACTTTGTAAATGTCCCCTATTATATACCCAAAGCCTTCTTTAAGACATTAGACTCCGTATGCAGGGGATTTCTGTGGCAAAATGGTAGGTGCGGGATAGCACTGTCCTCCCTAAGCAGACCTTATGACGAGGGCGGAATCAGGGTTCCACACTTTGAATTATACTACATAGCGCAACAGCTGCAATTCATGGTGGATTGGTTGGCAGACAACCCCACCCCAGACACTCAGATACTCCTGTTCACAGAACCACACTTTTACCTAAGGGAATTGCTATGGAATAAGAGGCCTTGTGCCCGCCATAGGTCACACCTGGTGTCTTTGGGGGTGCAAGTGTGGGACAGGGCACTTAAACGGATTGGACTCATGGACCCGATCTCAGCACATATTCCCTTGATATTGGTGGTATTGACCTCTACACAAGCGCGACTGGGGATACAAGCGAATTGGGAACCCTGTGGTATTGCCACGATAGGCAATTTACTGCATGATACATCCTGCATGTCCTTTAACGAGTTAGTTGAACACATGGGTCTGCATTGCGGCCAATATTTGCTACATTGCACTATTAGGAGGGAGATCACACACCGGTAACCCACATTTGGCGAATTAATGGAAAAGCACTCAATCGTAGATATTCTGTATGACATTTCAGAGGGAGGACAAACCATATCCAGGATATATGACTTACTTCTAATGGGTGAACTCCCACAATATTAGTGGTAAGACGCAAGTGGGAGAGAGACCTCAGTGTCCCTTTTTCAGACATACATTGGAAGGAAATCCTGGGATACCACAAGAGAGTATCCCGGAACGCTAGATTACAACTGATTCAGCTGTTTGTGACACACAGGGCATATATGACTCCCTTGAGAATTTCTCGTTTCCCTGGCGCGGGAGCACAACACTGCCCTAGGTGCAATTCCGAAGATGCAGGTATGCTACATATGTTCTTGGCATGCCCCACGGTGCAGATATATTGGTAAGAGGTAGCAGCCAGAATGAATAGGTGGGGGGGTTGGTATTGGACATACTTTCCCCCGGGACAAGTTTGCTGGGTCGATTCTCGCATCCCAAATGTGTGAAGCATATCCATAAGATGAAAGATTTGGCGTCCATCGTAGCCAAATGCAGAATTGCTATGGCATGGAAAACCCGGAGGGGCCCTAACAGAGAGGACTGGTGGCAGGATCTGAAGAAATGGGCGCAGGCAGAGACGGAGGCTAGGAGGGGGGCGGCAAACTTTGGCCTCTCGGCCGCCTGTGAGGATTTTGTGGCATGGGAGACCCTGATACAAAGTCTGTATGCTGCGGTAGCCACAGAAACAGTTCAGGAGGCCATACACCCATAAACACCACAAATATTATGGATAATGATAGCAATCTGTGTTTAGTGGAATGACGTTAATACAAGTTACGGGCTGGTACTGAAGGCGAATTGGGGGAAGGGAACCGGGGCAGGGAGGGTGGGTCATTTGGGGTAATCGGTTTATGGAGGGTTTATACATGACTATTGATGATAATGTACAAGATTGCATCATTGAATGTTTGTTTTGTGTATAAGTAAAAACCAATAAAACCTGTTTTAAAAAAAAGTTGAATCCTCAGCCTCAAAGGTCTCAGAAAGATCCCTTCAAAAAAAGGCATGGTAGATTCCATCACCGGAGCGGTGATATGATCAAATGGAGTCGACTTCGATGCAGTTGTTTGCTGATGGGAGGGAGAGGGTGCTGAGTGCTGGAGAGCCCATCATCGATGATGTTGGCGCCAAAGAAGTTGGAGTTGAGGACATTGGCGCTGCAACTGATGCGCTGCTAAGCACTGAAGGCACATTGGCTCATTGGATCTGAGACATTGGCCCTCATTACGACCCTGGCGCTAAGTGGAAAACGATGGCGGTACATTTTTACCGCCATCGTTTTCCGCTAGGTCCGATCATGACCCGTGACCATTAACTACGATGCCATTAGCGGCATCGTAGTTAACGCTGGCGCTAACTGCACCAAGGACGCGCGCACGCGCCCTCCCACACCGTAATTACCGGCATGGCGCAAAGGTACGCGAATGCCGACCCAAGCAGACATGCACCTAACGCCATCACCCAGCCCGTTAAGTACCTTACCGCCATGGTGCTAATTATGCCATCGCGAACCAACCGTAAAGGGCCTTGTGCAGTGAATCCAGCTGCCACAGGTGCACAGAATCAGCACAGGTGGAGGCAATACAGACTCAGGAAGTAGAAAAAGAGCACACCCAACCCCTTCCCAGATCCAGTCACACTCCACAATGATACCAATAGGACTAGCAATGTTGGGGCTGGAGGACCTAATAGCAATGCAAGTGCTACAACTTCAACTACAACAACAACAACAACAACAGGCTGCACAGAGGAGACGCAGGAGGAGAAGGAGGGCAAGGCAGGGCCAGCAAGCCCCACCAGCACAGCCAGTGGCACCACGCAGGCAGCCCCCAATCCCATGCATCAGAGCCAGTCCATTCAACCTCACCGCTGAGCAGATCCACACCCTGTACCGACTGGACTGGGACACCATCACCACCATTGTGGACATGATACACAACAACATCGTCAGCATGATTGAAACACCCACCGCCATCCCCCCCCTACTGAAGGTAGTGTCCGTGCTCCACTTCCTGGCCACAGGCACCTACCAGCACACAGTGGGGCACTTGCATGGCATATCACAACCATTATTCTCACGTACACTGATCCAAGTGCTCGATGCCCTCCTCAAGCACACAGACGACCACATCTCATTGCCACAGTCTGCCCAGGAGATTGCTAACACCAAAGTGGGTTTCCATGCACTAGCTGGCATACCTGGTTGCATTGGTGCCATCGACTGCACCCATGTGGAATTGGTGGTCCCACATGCCATGGAGGTAGCGTACCGCAACCGTAAACTATTTCACTCAATCAACGTGCAAATGGTCTGTGACTCCAACAGGATCTTCACACATTGGTGTGCCCGATTCCCCGGATCAACCCATGATTCAATGGTCCTGAGGAACTCCACAATACCACGCTACATGGTGCGACATGCAGGCCCAAGATCCTGGCTACTCAGTGAGTCTAATGTCATGAGCATGGAAATGTGAAGTGAGTAGGTGATCGACGTGCCAATGCATACTTCACCTGGCAGAAGGGGGGGGGGGGTGATGCATACTTCACCTGGCAGAAAGGGGGGAGGTGATGCATACTTCACCTGGCAGAAAGGGGGGGATGATGCATACTTCACCTGGCTGCGACTAGCAGTAGCCAGATCATACCCTGAGGCAGCACTTACGTCATCTGACAACTTTATACATGATGCCTGACCTAAGCAAAATGTGACCACAGTGACTCCAACGAAAAGCACCTACATGCACGTCACCAAACACCATCAACTGAAAGGCCTGTCCCCCATAACTGCGCACAAAGGAGGCACATCACGGACAGGAACATCAATACACCACAACACAGACAGCAAGGCCCACAAACTGTCCCTATTGACATCAGTATTGTTCACTGGGGTCACAATGAGGCAGATAGCAATGTTGCAATCATGTGAGCGTTGACCTCACAGGACACGTGCCAGGTCACCTAAAGAAACGGCCTGAACAGACACAGTGGATGGGCACTCACAAGGCACTTGTCCCCCCTGCATTGTGTCTTGCCATGCAAAACTGTACATGAGAGCCATGAACATATACCGGTTGCATAGTGTGAATCCATTAGCGCAACTAAAAGTGGTGCAAAGTAACAGTTGAATGCAAGGCATGGTGGCACGTCATGAACAGAAATCAATCTCATCCCTGACGCATACATTGTTGCCCACTTAAAGGTGATGCAGGCTATCCCCTGAAGTGGTGGCTCCTTACACGAGTCCGGAACCCACAGAACCAGCATGAGGAGGACTTCAACCATGCCCATGCACGTACCCGTGTGGTGATTGAGCAGGCATTCGGCCTACTGAAGGCACGTTCCGCTGCCTCAGCAGGTCTGGCGGGGCACTCCTGTACCGCCATGAGAAGGTTGCGAAGATCGTCATGGCATGTGTGATGCTACACAATATGTGCGTCAGACGAAATGTGCCCCTGCCCCCTGACGCCGAACTGCAACCACCTGACGATGAGGATGATGAGGGTGGGCATGGGGCAGCACCTCAAGGAGGCAGCGATGCACTGCAGGGGCGTGAAATGCGTCAGAATCTCATTGACCAATGCTTCTAGCACACACGGCGTGTGCGTGTAACATGGAGACGGCACTTGGGGCACTGTGTGTGTCTGGGACATGCACACTGTGGACTGTACAACAATAAAGCACACATACGCAATGAGCAATGTCCACACATTTGATTTGTGCTAAACGAAAAAGTGTATTATGATTGTGAAAAGGTATGACACACCCACTCCCCCCTCCCCCCTGAACACCCAAACACACCCACTCCCCCCTGGACACCCCAACACACCCACTCCCCCTCCCCCCTGAACACCCCAAACCACCCACTCCCCCCTCCCCCCTGAACACCCAAACACACCCACTCCCCCCTCCCCCCTGAACACCCAAACACACCCACTCACCCCTGGAATCCCTACGAAGGTGTGAGTGAGTCTGTGCAGCAGTGTGTGATGCAGTAATTCTCCACTGTCCAGCCACTAATTACAGTCCCCTCCCCTGGCCCCCGGGGCACCCCTGCCCGTGCTGCGCAGGTTCCTCCCTGATCGTCGGATGGGGCTGCTCTGTGCCGAGCTGGTTGTCGAGGAGTTTCCTGCATGCACATTTGGACGCATGTCCCGAATGGTCTGCACCAGTTCTGAGATTACGTGCCGCACAGCGGCGAGTTCTGTGCAGATGTCCTTCGTGGAGGACTCAATGGCAGCCGTGACTCTGTCTGCACATCTCTCCATTGCATCCTTTGCCCCCCCACACTCTGCAACGTGCTCATTGAGGAGCGAGGATAGTTGCTGCTGCCGGGTGACTATCTCATCCAGGGTCTGTTCATTCCTCTGGCTCATGACTGATGGCATTGGCATAACCATTGGGCTGCTCACCTCCGGCAGCGGGGATGGGGTGGCTGGCCAATCCTCGTCCTCTAACTGCCCCTGTGTGGCATCCGCATGCAGGCTGCTTGGGGATATGTAGGGGGAATGTAGGTGGGCAGTGGGGCTTGCATCCTCAATCTCCTCAATGATCCCAGCTTCACTATCAGAGGAGGCTGCAATGGCTGCGATTTCGCCAAGAGTGCTGCTTGCAGCAGAGCCTGTCCCTTCGGTGGGCACAATTTGTGTAATGTGCGCTGCTGCTGCTGCTGATTCTGTGGTGACAGTTGTGGTGGCTGTCAGTGCCCTGTCCTCTTTCCCTGGCAGGGATTGTGGCTGCTGTGGTGTTTTCATCGGGACGGCAGAGGTGGAGGCTTGCGGTCTTGGCACAGTTGTCCTGGCCCTCTTGGTGGCTGTGGAGGCAGTGGTGTCCTCATCCTGAGGGTCTGAATCTGAGCCTGTGGTGGAGCAAAGGAGGGATAGTGTTAATGATGGGTCAGCGGACATTGGGCCTGCATTGTGACGAATGGCATCTTGTCAGTTAGTACATGCAGCACATTTGAGGCAGGGGCATACAGGTTGTCTGTCTTTTGTGTGGAAGTAGCATGGAGGTATGTGGGTGCTGGCAGTTAGGGTGTGCATGCTGCATGTGTACAGGGTGGAGATCGGATGTGTCTGTGGGCAGTCTTCTGCTGCTGTGTTGCATTTGCACTATGGGGCAACATTGTACTTCACATGATTGGACTTTGGTGAATTTTGCATGGCTTGATTTGAGCCACCTACCTGCATCTCCTGATGTCGGGGCTCCTCTCTCCATCCCTCCTACTCCTTCTATGCTCTCCATTCCAATAGTGGAGGCACAGATTTCCTCCCATGCTTGCAATTTGATTGGTGAATCAGATCCTCCCCCGGTTGCCGTGGCCAGGTTCCTATTCGCCGAGAGGATGCTCCTGACGCAGAGCCTCAGGTCGTCCCACCGCTTTCTACACTGCTGTGCGTTGCGGGGTACGGTTCCCACCGCACTGACACGCTCTGCCACCAGGGCCCATATGGCCTTCTTCTTGGCAATTGCCGGCCTGGTCATTTGCGTGGAGAAGACCACCGCAGCATTGTCCTGGTGGGTCTCCGCAAGCATGCTGAGTTCCTCATGGGAGAACGGTCCTGGCGCTGCCGATCTCAGGCTTTTTTGACTGCTTTTGGCATTTTCAAGTTGGTAAATGGGTGGGTAATGGGTTATGACAGGTCTCAGGGTCGGATGTGGAGTGGTTGGGGAGGATGGCAACGGATTGTGTTTTTAAAGATGGCCACCATGCTCTTTCCCGTTCCGCCGCGATGACGCTACTTCCGGTTCCGCTTATTTACGGTCACCGCTAATTACGGTCACCGCTAATTGCGGTGACCGCTATGATGGGTGGCGGAAGTGCACCTTGCGCGGCGTACGATGCTGGTAGGGGCCGTTTTGGGGTCATTTACGGCATCGCGTACTTTACATTACCGCCATGGCGAAATGCTCGTGCGCGATGGGTCGGAATGTGCCGCACTTTACGACATGGGGCCAGGGCGTAAATGTAAATTACGCCATGGCGGTAATGTTCGATACTTACCGCCTGGGTCGCAATGAGGGCCATAGTCAAAATTAGACTACCCCACAAGGACAAAGTGGCAGGTTCAAGATTCAGCAAACCCATCAGAGTGGTGCAAAAAGGCACTAATCATGTTTGCACACAAGATGGAAAAAGATGTGACTTGAAAGAGTTGCCATGTTTGAGAAAAGACCCAGTGAGTCAAGAGAATCCAGAATATGGGAACTGATGTGATCAGATGAAGATAGTGCAGTAACGACAGACAATCTTGGTGATGACAATTTGGTGGAAATTACCAATGAGAATGAGAGAGCTGCAAGGTGAATGGAACATCTCGAGGGCAAGGAGTAACAGTAAAGAAAGATCTAACCCAAGATCACCTCACATCATGAACGTGAAGGTTGCCAACATTGTGAGAGACACAGTCCAGTGAGGTATGAAGATTTTGTGATGGAATGGGACCAAGCTGCTCAACGAAAGGAGGCCTGTGAAGAAGAAGTCTTGCGAGAGATGGGGCCAGCGGCTACATCGCAAGACTCCAAGGCACATGGGCAAGAGCGCACCATGGACACAGAGCTTGCAGTGTGCGGCAAAGAGAGACAATACGGCACTCCATCTTGAAGAGTCTCATAATGTGGCCTACCAGCTGGATAATAGTCTCATAGCAGAGACTTGAATGCACCAAGGACAGTAAGGAAACTGTAGGACAGTAAGGAAACTGTCCTCTGTGAATAGTTATCTGTATCAGAAGAATAAACTAGCACCAAGATCAAATGTGAGTCTGAAGTCTATGTGGTTATCCAACACATGTAGCCTGTGTTCGCACAATTACTCAATTAGGAAAATACAGTACTGTCTAAAAAAGATCCCATTGTGTATTCCCTGGACTTTGTCCTGTGTGAGCTCACTGAATAGTTTGGGGGATTTGTAACAGTGAAGTCACATTTAAAACAATGGTGGTACATGTGACATTGGTCCTCCACCTGAGATTTCAAGGTTCCTCTGGAAACCCTGATGAACAAAATATATTCCCACGTATAGTATCTGTGCCTGCCTTTACTATTGTACCCAGAAAAAGAATGCATTGAGCAGAGAGGTTGTATGTTTAAAGGTTCCGGTGCACTGAAAATAGCAAGTGCTTGATAACATCAATTAGTTAAATCCCGACTTACACAGTAACCAATACAGTCACTGTTGCTTCCAAGTCCCACTTGTGTTATTACAAGAGTATTTCTAGCAGAGGGGATATTATTGTTGAACTGGAGGTTTAACAGCAAAACTGTTATTTGTATTTTAGATGATAAGAGCATGAAACCAGGGTCTAAAACACAGTTAAAATGTGTCAATGGTTTAAAGTAAAAACACCCACCCATCAGCTGCAGACTGTGAAAAACGTTTGGAGCACTCCATGCTAGGGTTGGAAACCATAGCAGTTCACAGTTAACTATCTCACAGGAGATGGGCCATCAGCATGCCCTACCTTGTGAAGTGCCGGTATTCAGGCATGGGTGCAGAATCGCCAACTCTTGCAGATGCCCCTGCAGCATCGCTGCTCATTGCTAATGCATCAGGGTGTGGTGCTGCACAAACTGGGTAAATGCTCACAATCTGCAGGGTGCTCCGCTTTGTGTTGTGTCTGGATAGTGGACAATCCCCACAAGCAGATTTTAAGATATGTTGCATTACCACCCAGGCACTGAGCATGAGGGGGACATTAATATGGTAGATCATACAGGCAGGCTCTCAATCCAATCACTGGCAGCTCCTCCACCCAGAACACAGAGAGGCAGGTTAACTACTCTCAGGCGATTCGCCTTCCCATGAACCAGGCCAGCCTCTTTATTGTGTGGTGATGGGGTCTTGCATCACCACATGTGTGTCTGCGTGCATGGCTGTCGGTGAGCGGTGCCATGCCTGATAAACACTAGAGTGCCAAGCGCTCTTACATACCTTCTGGTTTTCAATAAATGTTGAAATAGCCCACCAGTCTTTTCCTTGAGGTTACTCAAACACATGGTCCTTGAACTTCACTGGTGGTTTTCTTGGGATGTTGTCAGACAGCCTCTTTTGCTACGGGTTGTCTTATCCCCTCTGTATCGCCTTGTCCGTCGTTGGTGTAGCTTCCATCTTGAATCTCCGGTTCGACCTCAAATCGGTTCTCGGCCTCAGAGCAGGTGGGTGGTGTAAGGAACTCATGGTGGCTGCAGAAAAGACTGACACAAGTGATCACAGTTCAAGGGTGTTTATTAAACTGTATAGGTAGAGTGGAAAAATGCCTAATCAAAACCTAAATCTAAGATGGGAGCAAGCTACGACCATCAAATAATAATAAGGCAGTCCTAGTGGCATTTTGTCAAATAAAAGGGCCTATTCTAAAAAAAGCTATTGCCAATCCTTACAACTAAATACAAAAAGAGTGTGGGATAGGGTTAACAAGAAAGAAAGAAATGTTCACAAATGATAAATCAGGATGTGGTAGCCAGGGTCTCCCTTGCCCACGATTTGAACATGGGACAAGGCGGGACTCCTGAGCACAGCACACGTTCAAGCTTTCCCAGCACAAGAGGACAGGTCTGTTCTCAGCTAGCAGGACCATCGGTGGTTAAGTCTCTTTTCTACAAAAAGTCTCTTGCTTCCGAGGACCTGATGCGTTCAAAATAATAAACAAAAGTTCCCTTCCGTATGCACGTTGGGTTATGAATTTTTACCCCTGGATCCCCCTCTTCCGGGCTCAGATCCCTCTTGAATATCAGTCTCCTTCAGTCGGATTCACTACAGCTCTTTCTCAAACAATTTAACCTGTGGCATTCACAAATCTTAATGACTTTTTTAAACAGTTCACTGTAGACATCCCTCTGTCGGGTACACTCTTGTCAACACACGGTTTATTGGGAGTTCCGGCTTTGCCCTGTTCTATGGGTATCCCACCATCGGGTTCACTCTTGTCAAGTTTTGCCAATCTCACAGTTATTTCTCTTTTGCCAATCATACAATTCTTTCTCTTTTCTCACATCAACGGGATTCATTCCCCTTCGTTTTTCCAATCGTTTGCCAGACAAAGACTTTCGACTGTACAGAGGATTTTGCTAGACCCCTGTATGACCACTTTGACTTTTTCCCTGCGGCTCTCCTAAGGCCTTCTGGTATTGGTAGTTTCATGAAATGGGGGATTAACCCAAGTCTCTCGAACGAGCACCCACGTGGTGACGGACCCCTCTGCAGCTGGTTTTCCCCTAATGTTAATAGTTCTTTGAACTTCCCTTTAATTTTACATTTTCAACTTTCATTCAATACAGTTCGGTTTCTTATTGGTTCTCCCCTCGACTCACTGGCTGTGATGAACCGCTTGCCTTTTCTTGTCTCTGGAGTCAAGGACAGTACTATGGCAGCAAGCGTTTCTCCCTCTTCTAATTTTCAGTGTAGGTGTTCTCCGTGTACTGTTGACATCTGCTGCAACACACGCTGGCTATTGTTCGCGGTCTTACGATTCCTTTCATGGAGGCTTTGCGGGTCTGGGTCGGAAAGGCCAAGGTCTCTTCTCTTCTTGTCGCCCCCCCCTCGGTTCTCGCCGCCTTTCTCTTCCTCTTGAACTGCCACTCTGGGTTAACCGTCTCGTTGTGCGGTCTGCAATGCTCATAGTGTGCTCTCGTGCTCCACCTTTCATCCCTGTGGGGAAGGGAAAGTGCCGTCAGGTGTTTGTGATTCTGGTCAATTGCCTAACTTTGCCTGACCCTTGTGTTTGGACATGTCACGTAAACGGCTCTGGTGTTAGTCCGTTGTCTTTTGTAATGTGCGAAAAGGTTTGTATCGGAAATGGAGTAGGAAGGGTAGAGTTTCTGAGTATCTTATGTGGTAGGAAGGGAAAAGGTGTTAGAAGAAGGGGGATACCGAGTCTCACCGTCGGTGTCTCACTTCCACTCCCCGAGGACACCCCATCCAGGTGATCCTCCTTAACTCGTTCACCCCCAGGGACTTGATCCAATAGTGATTGCTGTGTCCTGGCCACCTGGATGACAGATCCCAGGGGACTAATCAGGGAGACACCTTCAGGTTTCCCACAGTGGGGAATATACTGGCAGGCACTCCACATTCATTGCATTAGAGTTCGCTGGTAGCTGTTTGAAATGGGATAAATGACATGTAATAGACAAACCTCTACTTGCTCTAGTCATGATGCCTTGCTGAGATGTTAGTCGCATGCAGGATGAGTTAAATGGAAGCGCAAACTTGTTTTGAGGTCTGGCGTTCCTGACGAGAACTTCATTGCCGACGTCGATGGTAGATTGACATGCACCTCTGCTTCGGCTCTCACTCTCATTACAGTTCTTCATCTTGTTCAAATAAGCTGCATTGTCGAACGGTGCAGCCTGCCAGTCCAGTGCCATTGGTATCATGGTTCTCTACATTCTTCTCATCAACACCGCCGCATAAAATGTTTGCAGACCACTGGTCTACACAAATAGTAGATTATGGAACACAGATGAGCTATTGTCCAAAAGAGAAGTCTTTTGGATGCTGCAGCTTGGTTCACATGAGAATGGTTTGCATGAGAACACTGATTTTCCATACTAACGTTATTGAAAGTCCAGATTCTATTAAAGACATGGAGGCAAAGGATTATGTGTTCTCTCTTTACTTAAAACTCAAGCAGCATTAAAAACAGTTACAACTCATATACAAGATTACACATTAAAAACTAGATTTCCCAGATATAGGGACTCATTCCGAGTCCAGCGGTAACCCTGCCGGTGCTACCGCCGGGTTGCCGCCAGACTCAGAATAATTTACCAGCGTCGGACCTCCCGGTGCCACCGGCTCATTCCGTGTCTAGCAGCCGGGAAGTCAGGCGCCGGTATATTTGTTAATCTCCATTCCCATAGAGTCCTATGGGAGTGGAGACACACTAGCACCGGCACTGTTGCTAACGGTGCTGGTGCTCCTGTGAAAAGTCTGCCTCCTGTGACCGCTTGGCCCGGAAGGGTCAGACCTGTCGGGCACAGCAGCCCTGGCAGGCAGACTTGTAGTTTGCCAGTCCAGAAACAAGCGTGCCAGTGAGCTTACCGGCACCCTTGTTTCCAGACCGGCATAGTCTTTTTGTGTGTAGTCTATTTTTTATATGTCCCCTAAATCACGTGACATTTTAAACCAATCTCGTCACACTATGTCCCTTATCTTCCTCTACATTCTTCTGTCCTTCCTCTTTCTTTGTCTGTCTCCAGCTTTAACTTCTGCACCACAACCGGTAGATGCCTCATTAATCCTCAGCCTTCTCTTCCCTGTTCATGTTCCCGTATTCTTCACATCCGTTCTTGTAGAGTAATCAAACAACAATCTGAGGCTAGCTGTGATAGGGTGGGTAATCGTTATGTCACCACAAAACTTCACCACTTTAATATCTCTTAAATCATATGCGTTACATGTCAAATTCTCTATAACTGTCACCAATTCCATATACCAAATATGGGTATTACCCAAATTGTTCGTTTACAATTGTTCAAATGAACAATTGACCGAATTTAAAGGGTCACAATTGACCTTTTCACAATTGACCATATATATATATATATATATATATATATATATATATATATATATATATATATATATATATATATATATATCAATATCTCTGTTTGGTAATATATATTTATTTATATATATAGGGGTTTTGGGGGGTTTGGCGTTAGGTGGGGGGTTGTGGGGGGTTTCCCCCCACATATATGTTACAATTGACCTTCACAATTCGGTCAATTGTGAAAGGGTCAATTGTAATTCGAACAGTTGTAAAACGAACAATTCGTATACAACCCAAATATGCATTCCATCTCTGCGCCGAATTCCATATAACGATTGCTCGGGTGGGATAATCCTTTGCCTCCACGTCTTTAATAGAATCTTGACTTTCTATAACTTTAGGATGGAAAATCAGTATTCTATGTGAAGACCGGATGCTCAGATTATGCTTGTTCGAAGCTTATTTACCACCATTCAGTCTTGGTGTGCTGCAAACAACCTCTGCCTCAATGCCAGTAAGACTGAGATCGTTCGCATTGGGACCCCTGCTCCTGCCTTCCCACTTTCACTCTGGCCGTCCTCCCTTGGCCCTGCGCCCGCACCCACCTGTGAGGTACGAAACCTTGGAGTCATTTTTGACTCCCCTTTCTCCTTCTCCTTTCACATTTCAGATATCTCTAAAAAGTCTAACTATCAGCTACAACTCCTCAGAGGTACTCTACCTTTTCTCACTCTTCCCCAGTGGCTCATTGTCTCCTGAGCCCTGGTTCTCTCTAGGCTGGACTATTGCAACAGCCTCTTCCTCAACCTCCCTTCTTCTGCCATGCGCCCTCTGCAACTCATCCAGGGCTTGGCCTCAAGCCCTGGAACCGCATCTCTCTGGCACTGAAATTCCTACACTGGCTCCCTGTGGCTGCAAGGGTCAAGTTCAAGACCCTCTGCATCGTTCACAAGGCTTTGTGGGGCTTGGGACCTACCTACCTGCAAAGCTGCCTACCTAAATACTGTCCTTCACGTGCCCTCCGCTCATCTACCTCCAACCTTCTGCGAGTGAGCCGGCTCTCCAAGCAGAGATTTGGAGAGAGATCCTTGTCCTCAGCAGGTGCCTCCCTCTGGACTAGCCTCCCTGCCATCCTCCGTCTTGAGCCTGATCTTAAGTTCCGAAAAATCCTCAATACCTTCCTCTTTTCCTCTTCCTTATCTCTCCCTCTACCCTGCTAACCTAGTTCTCTGCTCTTCCCTCTCTCCCTGCTCTTCCTTACAGCTTGCTGACTGTCCATCTGATGTACCTCAGAGACTCACAGGTCCCTGGCACCCCCGCCAGTCCTCTTTCGCACTTGCCTCAGGGCCTTACACCCGACCCACACACACTGCACTTGAGAAATAACTCAAGAGAGTGGCTCTCTCTGCACTTACCCCAGTCTTCACCGACCGGGTGCACTTGGACCTCCCCCTCCCTGTGACCGTCTGTGCACTTGCACAATCTGTTCACAGCATGCCTGAAGATCGTCTGTCTGTTCTCCCTTGTCTTCACCCCTTAATTGCACTGATAAAACTGCAGAATCGCCATAAGGCCTATTTGCTGTATCACAAACTGTTAAATGTATCTTACGCACTTACTATGCCTGTGCAGACTATTATCTTCTCAGTATTTCAAGGACTCTGAGCGACTGTTTTTTCCCCATGTTGCCACCCTCCTTGAGCACTTTGAAACACTTGCCTGTGTATAGGCACTTTATAAATAATCAATACCATACCATAACACCAACGCAGACATCTCCTCTATTGGTCTGAAGTAAAATTGTTTAAACGTTGACGACCTAGACTAGTCTGCTGCCCATAGGATGTCTTCCAACCTAGCTCCTGTGTTATATGCCTTAGACGCTATAGCTCCTCTAATGGAATGCGCCCTGTAAGTTCTAATGTCAGTGCCTGACCACAGCATACTGCATCTAACCCATTTGGTTAGGGTTGCCTCTGCTACATCCTTGAATGGTTTCCTTAGTGAAATAAACAATTGCGTTACTGCCGCAGCCCCACTCGTCAGCTCTTCATACTTTTCCAGGGACTGGACATAATTTAGGTTGGTCCGGAAACGCTGAATAGGAAACGGTTCTGATAGCCCTCTTAGTTCCTTTGTTAATGTGAAACGTGACCGCTGCAGGATTAAAGGATCTGCTGTTTATTTTGAGTGCTATTACATCTGACAATCATTTGCAAGATATGAGGCAGAGCAATGTAGTGAGCTTTGTCGATATTGCTTTTCTTGTCAAGTGTTCATTGGCTGGCCAGTCATTCATCATATTCAGGACTGCGTTCACGTCCAATGTCTGTGAGTATTTGTGTAACGGTGGTCTTAGAAGTCTTACAACTCTGAGGAGTCTACATACAAGTGGGTGTTCCCCTACCGCCATGTTCTCTATCTTAGGGTGGCCGGCAGATATGGCTGATCTACATGTATTCACCGTTCTGTATGCTTTGCTTTGAGCTGCCAGAGCCGCTAAGAAATTCACTATCTGTGTTACATCAGCTGTAGTGGATGTATATGCCGTTCCACACACCAGCTACTCCACCTTGCCCAGGCTAATCTGTAAGCCTTTGTGGTACCTGGTGCCCATGTTTCCTCAATACATTTTGCCAGGCTGCCTGGAGCAATCACTCTCAATTCAACTTCCTGGTTCAGTGGGTGATTCTCCCCCACTGGATTCTGAATCAGTTCCCTGAACTGGGGTAACACCAAAGGTTTGTTGACTGACAGTTCAAGAAGGTCCGTAAACCCTACCTGACTCCTCCAGTCTGGTGTTACCAAAATTATTGTCACCTGGTCTCTCCTGATTTGTGCTACCACTCTCGGAACCATTGTAAATAGTGGGAACTCGTATTCGTTGTCCGGTCCCCACATTTGCAGAAATGCGTCTGTTGCCTCCACTCTTGGATCTGCCTCCAGCTGAAGAAACACTTCAGCTGAGTGTTCAGACTGGATGCAAACAGATCTCTCTTGCATGGTCCTCTCCTTTCCATTAAGGAATCACATATTGTTCTGTTCAGTTGCCAATAGCTGGCATCTCTCAGGTATCTCGATTTCCAGTCTGCCACTTTGTTCTGCAGACCTAGGAGATACTCTGCTGTAATGCTGATCTTGTTCTCCAGTCACATATGCCAGAAATCGGGTGCCAGCTCTGCTAGCATCCTGGACTTCGTCCCGCCCAGACTGTTTATGTACTGGACTGCTGAGATGTTGTCCATCTTTAGTAGTACGCAACAGTTCACCTTGTCTTGGGTCCAGCAGCTCACTGCAAAGGACCCTGCCATCAGCTCCAGACAATTGATGTGGAGCTCCAGTTCTTTCCCTGAACACCTGCCTCCCGTTGTGATCTCTCCACAATGGGCCCCCCAGCCCCAGCGACTGGCATCCAATTCTATGATGAGTCCAGGGGACAAGCCAAAATGATTGCTCTCCCATTCCAGGCCTTCATGTGTCTGAACCACCACCATAGTTCATAGTTCTGTCCTTGCCTCGAAGGAGATCGGTACTCTCTGTTTGTATCGTATGATAACCCTTATCTCAGGTGTTGGATCTTCAGGCGTTGAAGAGCTCCCTAATGTAGCGGCCAAGGGAAGATTGCCTGGATGGATGATGCTAGTCTCCCTACTAGACTGGCTAGCTCCCTGAGCGATAACTCTTCTTTCGCTATTATTGAACTGATCTCTTTCTTGATCGCATTCACCTTGTCTATCAGTAGGCTGAGCGTGGCAGTCTTTGTGTCTATTACGAAGCCCAGGAACTCTATTGTCTGTATCGGTTCTAACACGGATTTCTCCCAATTTATTTGGAAGCCGAACTCCTGTAATAGTTGGATTGTCTTCTCTGATTGTTCTACCAGTCGTCCTGTCTTGTCCCATCAGACAAAAATTGTCTAAATATACTATCAGTCTGATGCCTTGCTCCCTGAGGTGACCCACTACTGTCCGCATTAACTCTGTAAAGGCCCACAGCTCTGATGCTAGACCAAATGGGAGGCATGTGAATTCCCACTTCTGGCTCTCCCCACCAAAATTGTAGGAATCTCTGGTATTCCTTTGCTATTGCGATCGTCAGATATGCATCCTTTAGGTCTATCCTGACTAACCAGTCTTTCTTCTGCAACACGTCCCTAAAAAGATGGATACCTTCCATCTTGAAATGCCTGTATACTATGAATGGGTTCAAGCTTCTCAGGTTTATCACTGGTCTCTGTTTCTTTTTGCCCTTTACCAAGAACATATTGCTCACAAACTCGTTCGAGGAGTCGTACACTAGAGCAATGGCACCTTTCTTTTCTAGTTCCACTATTTCCTTGCCTAATAACTCTTTGTCTTCTTCAGTGAATCTTATAGGCCTCAGGTATTTTGTTTGTACTGGTTCCTGCCAGAATACTAGGTGGAAACCATGTACTGTTTGTTCGACCTATGTCTCTCTTGATAACTCTCTCCACCGTTCAAAGAACTGTGCTGTTCTCACCCCTATCGCTGGGGTCCCTGCTACCAGCGGGTGCTTGTACAACTCTGTGCCCAGTCTCACCTGTGTTTGCCAGTTGGCCTTTGTTATTGCTTCTCCAGCCTTTGCCTCTACCCCTTCCTTTCAACTGAAGGAAGGGGTTAGGTTGGCGCTCTTCTTGATTTCTCCAGTCATTCCTGCTATTGTAGTTGGACCTGTACGAGGAGAACCGGCTGGCTGAGCCCTTCCGAAAACCTTATGGCCAAAGACTCTCTTCAATTATGCCTGTGCTTTATCTATAGTGGCATACGTATTTGCAAACTTCGCCATTTCCTTAATAAACGCATCTCCAAACAGCTTTCCTCTACGGCTGGATGTTGATTCTGCTATTCGCTCATTTTGGGATCTATCTTGACGAGGATGGACCTCCGTCGTTCAGTTGTCAGGAAGTTGTTTGCATTGTCGAGCAGGCATATTGCTCTCTGCGCCTAGCCACTAGTATTTCCGGGTCTACTTTTTGTTCTGGCTGTCTTGCCTCTTTTGCCATCTGCCAGATTTTTGTTAGTGGGCCTAGGACATCTAGGAGTTTATCCTGGCACGATCTCCAGGATCTATCAATCCCCTTCTTGATGTCTGTTCCGTAGCAACCCATGAAGGAAAGCATCTTCTCATCAATTTCACACGTTTCCGCCATGCCTTCCTGCACTTGGGGCCTGGCGTATTCTCCCTGTAGTTTGCTCCTGGCTTCTTTAGACATGGTGTTACAGATTCTCTTCTTTATATAATTGGCAATCTTGGGGGGGGGGAGTGGATCCCAATCTGCCTACCTGGGATGGATGAGAGAGTCCAGGTTGAATACCTCGCCCAACTCTTCCTCCTCCCTGTCCCTGTCTCAGGAGGGCTCGGGTAGGATGTATTACGCTCTTCTGAGCTTTCCTCTGATGTCTCGTCCCACTCTTCTTCTTCCAAGTCCTCTGAATAGGACTCATCATCTGTGTATCCTTTGCCTCTCCTTACCCATGACCTCACTCTTTTCTCACCACCTCTCCTCTTGCATGATGTGATCAGGGGTGGGGGGGTTTGGCTACTGCTGGCCTTACAGGCTTTCTTTCTTCCCCCTTGCCCCTCTCGGTATCTCTCGGGGGCTTCTCCCCTCAAGGCCTCCATCCCTTGGGAGAAAGTAATAAGGTCCTCCACCAAGCTCCACCTTGGGAAAGTCCCCCCAAACTTGCTCCCAGTACACACTGTACTGCTTGGCTCTTGCTGGCCGCTGTCCACTGCCTGCTGATATGGGGTTCCTCGAATTCTTTGCTGGAGCAGTGCCTTTTTATGCTAGTGGGTTTTTGCTGGGTTCTTGGGCCTGTACCCATCTGAAATCTGCAGTTATGTGGGTCTGGGTTACTTCACTGCACTAGTTTATCTTGGGTATGTGCCCGTAATCTGTGCTCAGTACTTTTTATTATGAAAGCTGCTTCCATCTTTGCCAGATTACATAATAAATGTGCTTCTCCCAACTTGATTCCTGTCTGTAACTTAATTGGCCACAGGGCACTGTGGGATAATTCTTCCGCCTCTCCATGTCAGCCTGTGAGCGGATCTTGCTCCATTACGCTGTCTCGCGCTCTGTGTTTGTTATATTTAAATATTGAGTTATGTGACCGAAGCGTTGTGTCCTCCCTCTACTCAACAGCCCGGAATGTGATCACTGAGTGCCGGAACCTAATCGGTCCCGTCGCGCTCAGGATCACTTCCTTGCCTGTACTGCTCCCTCACAATCACTGGGGACGTTGCGCTCGCCGGAGCCGTCAGCCCTGTAGCGAGCTTCCCTCACTATAACTTAATACCCTTTTACTGCTAGCTGATATGCTCCACCAAGCCACTATGCACCACGCTCGCACTGAATATTATACGTTAAGCCCTCTAAGCCTTATCTCTGTCATCAAACACCATAATCATCATAAATAAATGTAATCACTTAACTGGCTGCCCGAGCAGCAAAGAAAGAGGAATGTAGAGGAAGATAAGGGAGATAGTGCAACGAGATTGGTTTAAAATGTCACGTGGTTTAGTGGATATATCAAAAATGTACTACACACAAAAAGACTATGGGCCTCATTACAAGTCAGGCGGTAGCTGTGCCAGTAAAACTGAATTTTTCCAGCACCTGGCTTGCCGGATACACCAGGGGATTACGACCCAGTGTTCCAGGACATCAGGTGCCGGAAAATTGTTAATCACATTCCCATTTGTGTACCATAGGACTCAAGGGGAATGGAGATGACAGAAGCACCGGCATCGTTTATAACCGTTTATAACGGTGCTGGTGCTTCCGTGAAAGTCTGTGGGGGGTTGCCATTCTGCCCGCCAGGTCTGACCCTGGTGGGCGGGACAGCACCCGCCCGCAGACTAGTAATGTTCCGGTCCGGTAACAACAGTGCCGGTAAGCATACCGGCACTGTTGTTACCGGACCGGCTAACTCCTAATGAGGCCCAATATATGGGAAATGTAGTTTTTAATGTGTAATTTTTTTGTATGAGTTGTAACTGTTTTCAATGCTGCTCGAGTTTTCATTAAAGAGAGAAAGCATAATCAGAGCCTTCGGTCTCGACATCGAATTTATAAATCTGCTATGCTTTAAAGATATATGTGTTCTATGCTGTCAACAAGTGAATGAACAAGTAAATTTGTTACATCATAACAGTCTGCCCCTAATGTTACGGTAATGACCAGTGAAGTGTTGTTGCTTGTTAATATATTTGCCCCATCTTGAACATATTTGCATTGGTTATTCATTATAAATAAGAGGACTCTGTAATTTTATAATCAAATGTATGAATGCATTTGTTATATAGGGGTGGCAAATGATTGATTTGCAACAGGTAATAGACCTAAGCTGGCCGGCATTTAAAATTATTGTTGTCACCTTTTTATTTTGATTACCAATAAAGTGACCGCTTTGCATGGGAGCTTCCTTCCAATATGGCGTCCTATCTATACGGTCTAGTCTTCCAAACAAGGTTATACCTATAAATAATGAATGTAAGATGGCTGCTGCACTAGTAACATATAGCATGGTGGCCAGAGGCTCTGTTCGTTAAAAGCAGAATAATCTTGCTTGTAAAATCCTCAATGATTAGTGGTTTTAATTAGTCTTTCTAACTAATCATTTCCATGTAGAGGAAATATAGCTTAATGGCCATATTTTGTTTGTAGATGTAAGCAAATATCTTCTGGACAACATTTGTTTAATGAGACACCCATTATGAAATAAGGTAAGGCATCTATATAGTATATATAAGAGAACTAGGTATGTCTCTTGCTTTCCTACATTGTCTAGATCTGCCTAAATATATACTTTAGACACCATTTACTAATCTGTGTTTTTGTTTGTTTTCAATTCTATAGATTCCCCAATGACACATCTATTTTGGGTCCTATATTTCTTCCTGACGAAGAATCCATGAATAATAAGTGGGAGTGAAAACAAGCTTGTAGGAGGACTGGCATGACAATGTGAACAATATAATATTTGGAATAGAATTTTGCAATCCTATGTATTCTTTTATACATCCAAACCTTGTTAAATTATTAAATAATTGGGTGTTGGGAGGCAAACGCCCCAATTTATCATTGTAAAAATATCTTTTCTATTAAACAGATCAATTTCAAGGTGATTGTGTTATGATTTGAGGACCTAGCACACATTGTTGTGTGTCTTTGGATGTTATATGTTGTTGTGTACCTTTTACACGTCTGCTTTTATGCAATGATACTTTGTTATTTCAAAATCACATATTAGTTAAGAAGGAAAGTGATCACCAGATACAATTTGTATTAATGTCATTTGAATTTGTATTTGGCCGGGAGCTTTTGCTGTTTTCGCTGAGGAAACATTGATGCCCACACAACGAGGCTTGTGCTGCCGTGCTGAGAGGAAGATACTGCTCCTTTAACCCAACTCTGCCCCATGCAAGAATAAACTTGCCTCCTACGCACAGGAGTTGAGGCTGAGTTAATTGGAGGATGTGAGGGACGCAAGGTCTCCTTGTCAGTCTCCGGTCCTCAGACAAGAAACCGGAAAAAAAGATCAACAGTGTTTCCCATTGATGATAAGAACCGTTCACAAGAAATTAATTCAAATGAGCGCAATGAAGTAGAGATAAGCATCACCCTGTGCCCGACTTGGAGTGTAGAGCTGAGTGCGAGATGTAATGGGCATGAAAGTGAAAGCGAAAGTTAAATATCTGCTATCTTACCCGCTCTGTTAACTCCTTCAGCTCCCTCAATGCCGCTAGCTCTCGATATGTTTTCCAATGAGCGGAAAGAGGCCCCGCTGTTTGCGTCTGTGCTGGTTCTCAACTCCCCCGGCTGTCACGACCAGAGCCCCTGGTCGGTACTACCCAACCAGATGGGCTGCATCTAGTACCCCATCAAGGCCTCGGGGGCTTCCACATGGCTCAGTTCTTGAACTGAACCATGCGGTCTAGCCTTTTGGGTGTGGCAGGCCCAGAGAAACCTGGGATACCTGCAGGCTATATAAGCCACGCCCAGACTCCAGCACACGCTTCGCATCGCTCTACCAGTGGCAGCGTGACGATCACCGCGGTCAGCTAGTATCTTTATCCGCACACACGCCCGGATCACCTGCAAGAACAAAAGGAGACATCATTAGAGCTCGCTCACCTCCTGGGAGCAGCCTCAGCATTCCGCTCCAGGATCTTGAACAGACAAAATCTCTGCGGACTTCGTCCATCATCTTGAAAGGAAAAGACAGAGAAAAGCAACTTAGTAAGCGTTTACTTGGACATTCTGAAAACATATCTTACCTGCATTGAGTGGAATGCCCGGGCCCGAATTCAGAGTACCAGCGAGCGGTCCACTCTTCTCTACTTACCGCTCTTCATCAGCTCGGCGCACGCATTCAGTACAGTATTGCTACCTGCAGAAAGACAAAAGGTTAGCACAAAGAAGCACATAGCGCTGCGCTTCGCGCTAACTTACCATCTTGTGCACAAACCTGCGCGACATCATAAGAACAGCATCCACACCGACAAGGAAGAGAGAGAAGGGAACAATTACAAAACAAGAACAGCATTCACACCTACCATAAGGAAAGGAGAGAAGGGACAGTTACAAGAACAAGAAAGCATTCAAACAGACTTACCTGAAGAAGCGGAGTCACAGCTGGCCTGGACCCGTAATGTTTCCCCAGTGAAATAACTAGGCGGCGACAACTAACCCAACGCAACCCTGCTCGGAGAGGCAGGACGGAGAGCGCTCCAAATCAAGAAGCAAGGTGAGAGAAGCGCCAAGGGGTTCTAGGGTCCAGAAGGGAGGCGGGTCCTGGGCCACCAGATACAATTAAGCTAATTTTACTCCTGTATTTCAGACCTGGTCATCAACCACACAAGGGTCAAAGGGGAAAGTTTCAAGAGTGCAGCAGTCCAGACCGGGTGACGCCCCATGGATACCAGGTGAGCGTTACACCGTCCGATCAATCCACGGGTTGCAAGTGCATCTTGCTTAGCAGAGCAGAGCTCGCCAGACATAACCACACTGCATGAAGTTCACTGCACCTTAAGTTCCTGTCCCTCGCTGCACTCTGACATATCCATAGACAACCAGCAGAACAGCGATGAGTGTGAACAATATTTAAATAAGCAATGGAATAGTGGCAACTCTATGGCCACTATTCTAGAGAACATATGGCCGTTAGGTAGATATACCGCAAGAAATCCATCAATGCAAAGAACGGACAGAGATTCACAGAGAGCTATGCTGCCTGACGGGCAGGAAAGTGCTATGAAATCAGAAGATGTGGACAAAGTTGCCAGTGTGGCTGCACAGAAAAATACAAATGATGGATTAAAAAACATGGAGCCAGAGACTCCATCTCGAGTTTGGCAAGAGGGCACAGAGACTCTAACAGGCTCCACACTTGCTAACAGCGCAACAGCAGATTGCCACTGCAACAACAACACACAACAACTTTTTCTAACAGTCTATCACCGACAGCCCTGAGAGAACCGCCATTACGATTGTCGAGAAGAACCGCAAAGCTTTCTCTCGACATTGAAGAAATAGAGGCCCTAATGCAAGATCATCAAAAAAGAAATGCAGCATTTGGATTGACTCCACTTAAAGAGCATACATTGGAAAATTCTTTCAAAGCAGCATCTCAGTCATCTAACACCAGGAAATTAACTGAGTTTGCAACTGGAATGCAGAGAAAAGAAGAAAAAAGAATGGAGATGGGAACCACGAGACAAATACAGCAATTCATTCCAAAACGGCAACCGCTGATAATCTGTGCTGATGAAGAGCCACAAACAAGACAAAATCAAATTATCAATCCTATTGTTTTACAATCTAGAGCGAGAAGTCCTCCAAGTACTCCTAATTATGAAATCGAATCATCATGCGAAAATATATCGACAAAGGTGAAAGGAAAATCCCTTACCCATTTCAGCATTAGGGATGATGAATATACAAACCATGGTGATGAGTGCATTAACCATCTCGGTAGCTCCTTTCCTCAAACTTTATGAGAGTATAAATGATGCTATGAAAGATCAGGCAACTTTATTATCCATGGTACACTCTAAGCAAATTTACTTAGTGAATTTTGCAACTAAAATCCAGGCTCGCTTGGATAAGGAATCAGAGCTAACAGCGCAATGGCAGACCAGACTTTTTGATCTCGCTCAAGGTGAGCAAGCTGAAAAAACCACAATGATGAATGCCCTCCTAAATTTAATAAAGGAGCAACAGCATCAAAAATAGAATATCTTCTGCAAACCTCAGTTAGCGAAAAGCAATATAGAGGTAAATGCACGTGGAGCTACACCGATTAGACGAGACCTGGGTTTAAAACAACATATGGCTACGCCCATGGACAAGACTTCTGATAATACCCTCGGGAGAAGCAGTCCCACTGACGAGACGATAGTCTCCACTGATGAAATACAAGGAAAATTGCAGGGAGCTAATATCGAGAGAACATTGATCCCTGGAGATATGCAACAACAAAAACATTAGAAACCGTCTTTACGATCAACGGAAAATCAACTATACACGTAATTTAAAAATCCGGTGGTAAAGTTTCAAAAACCAAAAGTAAAGAAACAAAAAAAACATAGCAGCCCTAAACCTAAAATGAACAATTCAAGAGTGTTTTTGCGCAACCTAAGAACCCCTCTAAAAGAACATGAAACTGTATACAGAGTTGCAGAGAAAAAGAAAGACATTCCAAGATCTACCCAAATATTAGAACAAGAAGTTGATACTACTACCCTTAAAGACAAAGAAAAAAGAGCAATATGAATTGCTTATGAATATTTCCACCTATTCGATAGAAGAAGGAACTGCAAATAAATACATCAAACCCACTAATCTCAGTGGAGGACATCTTTGAAAGCTCGCTGGCTATCTCTCGACAATGCGATTATGAAAATTCACAAGTAAACATAGAAGTTGATTTCTTAGTTGTCTCCAGAGATAAAAAGTTTTGACATTGACCCAAAAACTATGGAAAGTGGTAGTTAAGGAAAAACTGAGGGAGAGTCGAAGTCCAGTTCGCATTAGCAGATCTCAAAAAGCCAATCAACCTGATTTTATCCTCCATCGAAAACAACGAGAATCCTGTACATTGGTTATTCCCCGGATCCAATGATGGGATCATTTTAAACCGCACAAATGTGATGAAACTTTTACAATTCATTCCCAAATTGAAACACTTGGACACAAATGACATCAACATTGTGCTATTTATTGACGAAAACAGAAATTATTGGGTGTTAATTCACTTGTTCTCTTGCACAACTCAAAAAGCAATACTTAACGAGAGTGAGGCATTCTTACCTTTGGGATTTGAGGTGACATCGACACTTCGATTCAAGAATGAGCCAGAATCTGCAGGAGACAACAAAGCCCTAATGAAAAAGGACAAGACCTCACAAGTGCGGGGAAGTGATGCTATGAAGACAAAGCATGGATTGCAACCAAGAGAATAACAGCAATCCCCAAACAATACAAGTCAATTTCGCCGCAAGTGGGAATATTAGATCTAGAGTGGTAAAGGTCTCTAAAAAGGCCCCACCAGACAAGATAGAAACCGCTCCTCCTGCTTTCCTCCTGGAAAAAAAGAATTAGCAACTAGGAGTTCTGAGAAGGCATCCGCTAAAGTTAGGTTGTTGGAACACACACGGCTCAGCCCATCTGTTTAGAGAAGGAAATAACATGTTACAGAAATACAACATCATCTGTTTGCAAGAAAACTAGCTGATGAATTTACCAGCATGTGATGGGTATACTCCATACCTGAATCCAGCACAAAAAGGAAAATTGGGCCGCCCTTCAGCAGGTCTTCTTAAACTGATAAAATCAGCAAGACATTAGGAATGCGTTGAAGAATATAATCCCAATCCGTTTACTCAACTTGTGGTGATTTGCAATACTGAACGAGAACTGAAGGGAAACAAGTATTGTGCGCTATACAATTTGTACTGGAACTCAGCTGGAATAAAAGACGACATTTTTATTGAAACGGCCCTGACGCCCATAGATGAACTCAAATATTGTTACAAACAAATTCACTTACTTCTATGCAGGGACTTAAACATCCATCTATTTGACAAATTTTGTGAAACAACGCCAGATCAGAAGTTGTTGAGGAAAGCTAAAGTGTGGACCAAAGAGCTGCAGGAGCAAGCCATTTTTCTACTGAATGGTCACCTAAAAGAAGATAAACCGCCTAAACCAACTTGGCAAATGGGAATGGCCTCTGCATATCTGGACTATGTATTTGTGTTGCTTGCATCAACTAGCGATTTGAATACCTTGAAAATCATAACAACGACAGAAAGTGCCCATCATCTATTAGCAGTGGAATAGATGAAAATTCAAAAGGGCCTAAATTTAGTCAACATGCCAGAGTTACATCTAAGCAGCGGACAAAGCAGGCTGCGAATAGTAGCAACAGATATATCAGCAATGACAGAAAATATTGTACAACCCCCAAATGGCATCGATCCGCTGAACTATGAGTGGGTGTTGATACCTTATGAGGCCCATAACCATTCAAAGTCAACAAAACAACTGACAAGAGCTCACAAGTATAATGACCACGTGGTCAAACAGCGAAAAATATACTGTACAGAAATTAAAAAACTCACTATGAGCAGATGTAAAGACCAATTTCTCTTAATCACAAAGAGAAAACAAAGGTACACAAACTGGCTTTTGATGTTCAAAGCAAATCAACTACAGATGCAGAAAAATGGTTTAATCTTTTGGCCAATCAGAACACATGTGAACTGTGGGCCATAATGAACAACAATCAAAGAACTTCAGCAGTGATGACGACAGCAGTACCAGAAGCTAAATGGGTCACTCATTTCATGGAATTATACGTTAAGAAGCTAACTGAACCATATTCCCATGATCCTGGTACAATCAACAAACGGACCATCGTGTGGGACAGAGAAGACATATTACAAATAATAAATCATCTGAATATGTCACCAGCACCAGGACCGGATGGTCTGTCAAACAGCATTCTGAAACTGCATCATAAAGCCTGGGTGGATTTCTGTGTGGCCTAATTTAATATAATAATGGAAACTATGAAAATTCTGACCTCTTGGAAGAATGCTGTTCTCATTCCAATGTATAAGCAAGGTGATAAGTCATTGCATAGTAACTATCGTCCAATCACACTGTTGGACCCTCTAGGGAACATTTTTGCTGGCATCCTGCTGCGACAATTGGTTTACTGGGCAAAGAAACATTACCAAAATGATCTGCGGCAGACAGGATTTGTTAAAGGTTTCGGGCAGCGATTAACATCTTCCTACTCAATCTCCTCAAACTTGAATCGTTTAAAGCAAATACAGTGATTTATGCTGTCTTTATAGATCTAAGACAGGCTTTTGACAACGTCGATAGAGGGAGGCTATGGATCAAACTACGAACGTGGAACTGTCCCCCGGATCTCATAGCAGCAATACAGGAGTTATACACTTTAACATCAATTCAAGTCCATCTGTCGAGTAGCGGTGCACTCTCTAAGAAAATTACAACCTGCAATGGATTAAAACAGGGATGCCCCCTCGCAACCATACTATTTAATCTTTACATTTCAGATTTGAACAATGCCCCAATCACAGGGAAAACCTCACCTCTGGTTCTAAATGGCAAAGAAATCCCTTCGATGGTCTATGCCGATGATCTTGTCCTGTTGGGCAAGACCCCAATCGGCTTGCAACGGAGGCTACATGCTGTGCTGGCCTACTTTACCGCCAATATGCCTACTATCAATACTACCAAAACGCAAACTATGGCCTTCTGCAAATCTCGAAAAACTGAAAAAAAAGCAAGTTCTCGCTTTTTATTGGATCGGAAATACTGAAGGAAGTGGAAACCATAAAATACTTGGGAGTATGGATCAATTTGTCTTGGGATAAACATGAATGGGGCGAAGCAATTCATAGGAAGGTAAATTCCCTAGCCTGTCAAGCCTTGAATACCCAAAGAAAGTTCGGGAAGTTTCCTTACGTCCATTTATGATATTCTATCATCCAAAGGTTATCCCGATCTTAGCATATGGAGCCGAAGCGGCACTTAGTCTACCATGGAAAAAATGGGACCTCTTGGAGGGTCTTTTTTTGAGGCAAGTCCTATCATTGCCAAAGTCCTTACCTATTCCCAGAATTAGATTTAAACTTGCAATTCAGTCAATTCACTCTTATATTCTCTGGAAAGCCCTTGACTTTTACCGGAAAACAATAGTTGAAGAGGTCAGGTTACCTCTGAATATATTGAAAACAACAAAAATAAATCAACAAAATGGAATCCTGAACTTGGGGGAAATACAGATATGCAAGTTGGCTAAAAGAGCTAGGATCTTCAGAAGAATCATTAGCTAGGAATCCAGTATCAATAAAAAAAAATCCAATGGAATTATTGGATACAGACTCAAAAGGAAAAAGGAAAATACAAATTGTTGATTAACTGCCCTGCTGATACACGTGCACTATTTGTATACTGCTAGTGACCTATGCTTTGTGCCGGATTGCTAAATACTTGATTCTAGGTGTCCCATTGCTTATGCACCCTGCTAGTGACCTATCCTTTGTGCCGAATTGCTAAATACTTGATTCTAGGTGTCCCATTGCTTATGCACCCTGCTAGTGACCTATGCTTTGTGCCGGATTGCTAAATACTTGATTCTAGGTGTCCCATTGCTTATGCACCCTGCCAGAGACCTATGCTCATGTGCCTTGACTGTCAAAATGCTCTTTTACCTGATTGTCTAAATCGTATCTAGATGTCCCTTTGCCTTCGCACCCTGCTAGTGACCTATGCTTTGTGCCTGATTGCTAAAAATGTGGATCTAGGTGTCCCATTGCCTATGCATCCTGCTAGAGACCTAGGCTCTTGTGCCTTGATTGTCTAAATCGAATCTAGATGACCTTTGCCTTCACACCCTTATAGTGAACCATGCTTTATACCTGATTGCTAATTGAATTTAGGTGACCCCCTGCCTATGCACCCTGCTAGGGTGTCCCACGCTCTAGTGCCCTGATTGTTAAAAACAAATCTAGATGACCCTTTGCCTTCGCACTGCACTAAGTGACCGATGCATTTGTGCCTTGATTGTTAAAAATTGAACCTAAGTGATCCATTGCCCTTGCACTATGCTAGTGACCTTGCTTTCGTGCCTGGATTGCGCGAATCGACTTTAGGTGCCTCACTAGACTAGACCCACGCTACCAGACATTAATACACCGCACCAGTCTACAATGTTTCTCCACACGCTTTATACAGTGTTACTGAGATTAACATTGTACATCTTGAATAGCCAATACCTAATCATGCTACCCAACCTATCAGCACCTGAGCCTGCACATAACCCATACTTATTAACTGAAATGAACTCCATACCCTGCCCTGTTCTCGCAAGAAACCTTAGATTACGTGCCAGGCTCGCAAGACTTTATGACCCATTGTCTAAACTAGCCCACAACAAGGTGACCAGGAATACATCCCTACACCCTCTTCAACTGAATAGTAGACTCCACCGTGAGCCCATCTGTGACCAGAAAAGCACGCACGATGCTATGCCACCACCCCTAAACCTAGCAGATCTAGGGACTAAGGGCGCATTAATAAATGCACGTTCCATGGTAGCCCACGCATCAGACATTGCTGACTTGCAACATAATGAAGACCTGGACTTCTTAGCAGTTACCGAATCCTGGCTTCACCCCACGGCAGGCCCTGCAATTATGCTGGCAGTCCCAGACGATTACACGCTATTAAGACTTGATCGCACCACTTCTAGAGGTGGAGGTCTTGCCATCATAGCCAAAACTAAATTTACTATCACAATTGAATCTCCTATCAATGCTAGCTCCTGTGAATCTCTTACAGCCAAGTTAACACTCTCTAGTACTCAATCCATCTCCATTCACCTTATCTACCGACCACCGGGCCCCTTAGGATCATTCGAAGAAGACCTCACAGACATTTTATCAAAAGATCTCAAAAACTCCTCACAACGCATCCTACTAGGAGACTTTAACCTTGGTTTTAGCGACCCTGCAGACGCCAATGCTAGTACAATCAACAATACCCTAGAGGAACTGGGCTTCACCCAGAAGATTACTGAACCTACCCATATCAAAGGGAGAACTCTGTACTGGCTAGCTGTGCACAACTGCCCAGTCCTGGTCTCTGCCATACTCCCACAGCCCTGGACAGACCACTATTTGATCTCGTTTACCCTAAAGGCAACCCCAGCACAAGCTAACAGCATAGCTCCAGCTGTCCAATCCCGAAATAAAAAAAACATCACCCCGGAAAACCTGATCCCGCTTATCACACCTACCTTGAATGCCATCCCGGACCACACTGATCCACTCACGATGGTGGATATCTACAGTAAAATCATGCTCTCATCCCTCGACGCTATAGCCCCTTTGAAGCTAAAAAAGAGTAAGCCCCGGAAACACATTAACTCCTGGTTCTCGCCTCATCTCAAAGTCCTCAGACAGGAAAAGCGACGCTGTGAAAAAATCTGGCGAGCTTCCCCCTCAGAAAAAAACAAAAAAAACTTGAGTAGTCTAGCCTCCCAATACAAAAAAGAAATTATACTGGCTAAACAATTGTCATTCAGCATGCGGATCTTACAAGCCAAATCCAACACTAGAGAGCTTTTCACAATACTTAAAGAGATTGAATCCCCGATTCAACTACCTGATTCGTGTATCAAAGATAAAAATTGGTGCACGGGCATTCAAAATGCCCTAGCGAACAAAATCTCATCCCTTAAGACTAAAATAAGCACTAAAAAAGAATCTCTACTCTCCTCCACCAAGCAGAGTACCGTCTCCCACAAAAAGGTTCACCCGACTCAATCCCCCCCCCCCAGCGCTTAACCCCTCCTTTAACTTCCACAAAGTATCCATCAAAGAGGTAGAGAATACTATTCTCACCCTCAAACCCTCAAACTGCCATGGAGACTTATGCCCCGCTCAACTGATTAAGGATGCTGCCCGTGATCTTGCACCATTTATTACCAAACTAATAAATGCGTCTTTCACATCAGGCACCGTACCTAATAATTTAAAACAGTCCTGGGTCCTCCCTCTGCTTAAAAAACCAAATCTGGACCCATCCACCCCAACTAACTACCGCCCTATCACCACAGTACCTTTCCTCCTTAAAGTCATCGATAAAATAGCATACCAACAGATCCAACACTACCTTGAGCACTTCCAGCTCCTAGGCGTCCATCAATCAGGCTTCAGGCCACAACACGGAACAGAAACCGCACTCATAGATCTCAAGGCACAGATAGATGAGTTGAGAGACCAGGGGAAGACAGCACTATTGCTTCTCCTTGATCTCTCTGCGGCCTTCGATCTGGTCGACCATGAGATCTTGTGCAACCACCTACAAATAGCTGCCCACTTCTCTCAAGATGCAACTAACTGGATCCAATCCTTCCTTAATAACCGTACGATGAGAGTCTTCTCATTAACAGCAGCAGCCGACCCTATCCCGATCACGTGCGGCGTACCGCAAGGATCGTGCGTCTCCCCTACACTTTATAACATTTTCACAAAACCCCTTTTTGATGATCTAGATGATCTGGGTATCACCTACACTAATTACGCTGATGATACCCAGATCCTCATCCCGTTGTTGGGGGACTATGACAAGGATTTTGCCTTCGTTAATAAAGTGTACCTCATCATCCAGGCATGGATGGCCTCACACGGACTATGCCTGAATGATGACAAGACGGAACTTCTCATTCTAGGCTCCACACACTACCTCAACAAACTGGGCCACAAATACTCCTCATTCATAATTGATGACAACAAAATCATGGTAGCAAAGGAGGTTAAAACCCTCGGATTCTATCTAGATTCCACCCTTACCTTCAACAAACAAGTGAACGCAATGGCCTCTGCCACTTCTTACACTTGCAAACTTATCAGGGCAGCCAAACCCTTTCTCTCCCCCACCAATGGCACCACCTTGGCCAGGGCGCTGATCCTGTCCAAGTTGGACTATTGCAATGCCTTATATGTAGGCTGCAACAAATATATCTCTAACAAAATCCAAATCCTCCAGAACAATGCCCTCAGAGCGGCCCTTAGTATCCCGAAGAAAGCCCATATTTCAGATTCCAGAAGATCTGCTAATTGGCTATCCACCAAGGACAAGATATTTCTTAAATCAGTATCTTTGATTCATAAATGCCTCCACCAAGCAGCCCCCCAATACCTCACCGCCAGATTTACTAGACCTACCCTCTCCCGCGAGAACGGCCAACTCCAACCTTCTTCTGGTGCCCAGGTTTAAACGTACTACATCTGGAGGAAACAGCTTTCCAGTAAAAGCAGCACAATTCTGGAACTCCCTCCCTCCGTCGTGCAGGGAGGACCTACCCTACCACCAGTTCAGAGCTAGGACCGACCACTGGCTCAAATCTCTCGACTCATAACGACTCTTAGAGACCCATATTCGCCACTACCATGTGACGCCTCATTGAATGTAAATATGTTTATAGTATTGCCCTAATGTACATGTTATGTTCTACCCCTACTCATTGAATGTAAATATGTTTATAGTACTTCCTTTAATGTACATGTTCTACCCTCCTATTTGGCGTGATACGTCCGGCAATGTAACCCCAGCTGGACCTCACCACACGTATGTAACGAAGCTTTGCAACCCTCTTGCTGCCTCTGCGCCTGGCTACCCTCGGGTTAGGTGCGCATTACAAATAAATAAAATACAAATTCAAATATTATTTCAAATGCCAGCCTATTTGCAAAGATTCCCCTGTCCGAGGACCAGAAATCTATTCATGCGTATAAGACTAAACTTGTTACCAACTAGACAAGTCCTAGGACAAAGAAAACAATTGGATGGGAATCCCGCTCACTGTGGATTCTGTGTCATTCCTGATCAAGAAGAATCAATTCTTTCAACATCTTCTGATGGCATGCCACAAACTGTTACAGATCAGAATGAAATATCTGGACCTATTCCAACTGGAAGCTACCGAGTCAAACGCTGAAGAACAGTGGACCTCTATTTTATTAGGAGAAAACAAATCATTCATTTTCAGGATTTTGCCATTTTGGGTGGAAGTAACAACATTAAAGTCTTTCTGAAATTTACTGCTAATGGTGACAATATAAAAACCTTAAAACCATGTTACGAATTAATTTAGATTCTCGACATGGAATTGAAAGACAAAAACGAATAGTCAACCATTTTTAATCATGATAGTGGTGACCACGCCGCCTAAAGCAATAGAACGACTTAAATTGACTTTGCAAGAAATTGTGTATAATTTTGAAAATCATGTAAGTAATGATGGATGAAATATGGATGTAAAAGGTTTGTAATAAACCATAATACTAATAAAGAGATTTTTTTATAAGAATTTGGCCGGGAGGATAGCTCAGGGGCCACGCGTTTGTCTTGAAAGCAAGACAACGTATAGCAACACAGGTTAGAATCCCGGTCTTGCACTTAGAAACAGGTTTGCAATATATAGGGGGTTAAAAAAGTACAATTATATTTTAAATGATATATTCTGGAATAAAGCTAATTCTTTGCTGATTATGTTCTAAATAGGTTTGGGTTTTTGTTTATATATAGTGGAAATTCAATGTTTTCTGTCTATGTATTGACACCTCTGAAGAATTTCCTCTTATTGAGGTCTGTCCTACGTTTATATGATTCCTTGCCAGTGCAGCATTTCTTTTTCATGGGACTCTTTTCATTGTACTGCTTGTTTGAGGTCACTCTCTATTTGTTCCAATTGGTCTTGTGGGTGCACATTTTAATCTTTTACTTTGGCTAGTTCTTGGGAAGAGACTAGACTCAAACCCTGTTTGCCTGATTTACATGTGCCTGATTTACTTTTGTGCCCTGCTGCCTGATTTACATGTGCCTGATTTACTTTTGTGACCTGGTGCCTGATTTACATGTGCCTGATTTACTTTTTGAATCAGTTGGTTTTTCTTATGATATATTATGATATATATATATGATATGATGAGTCATTTATAACACCCCTGTATACAAGTGTTTCTAGGCGAGACAAGACAAGGAGGGAGGACGAAACAAACAATCTTACTAGGCCTGTGTCATTCAGATCGTGCAAGTGCAAGTGGAGTAGGGGAGAAGTGCCAGGGGGAGGGAGAAGGGAAGTGTGGCCAGGGCAGCAATGCTCTGAGTAAGTGTAGCTGGGGGAGCCAGCTACATGGAGTGCAAGAGGGTGGACTGTAGGGTTGCAGGTCCAACCCTTAGTGCGCGGAGGCCCGAAAGGCAGTGCAGGTGCTTTTAGGTCATGGAGGAAGCCTGATGTCCGATGGGCTCAGAGGGTAGCCAGGTGACCAGCTATCGCAGCAGACAAGTGGTCAGAAAGGGAGAGCAAGAGAGAAAGCAGAGGTAAAAAGGAAGGTCTTGAGCTGCTTCCGGAACCTGAGGTTGTCCCGATCGAGTTTGAGAGAGGGAGGGAGGCCCCTGCAGAGGAGAGAGATCTACCTCCAACTCTGCTTGGAGAAGCGTCTGACCGTCAGAGAGTTAGAGGTAGCTCAGCGAAGGGCTTGAGAAGGAAGATGGTTAGGAAGAGTCAGTTGGATGTAATGCAATTTTGTAATTCCACAATGTGTTGTGTCTGTGTCATAATGTTGGCTAACAGGCCATCATTACATGCAGATTGGTCATTATATATTTTTTTAAAGTTTATTTTGTGTCCCCATTACACTGATTATAAGTGTCCTGGAGACTCAAAAACTGTGTCTCTTGGTCCTGGAACTCATCACAATATGTCTTAATTTCAGGTTGCATTTCATTTGATCAATGACATTATGATGTTGCAATACTGAAAAGTGACTTTCTTTGGTGTTTCTTGCAACCCGAAAATGTCTTCTAGTTTGTCATCACATAATTTCTTGCCGCTCAGCAGATCCTCACATTTTTCTAGGCACCTTAATGGCACTGTTTAAACTGAGAAGCCCTGCTGCTAAACTATCCTCCACCAATTGCATGTGGTAATAAAGGTCTGCAGAGAGTTTTATCAGCTTAAACTCTTCTTCTTTTACATATATAGATTCTGTAGGGATTGATGTAAAGGTCCTTTTTCATTTAAAATATCCATAAATGCCACTCTTTCGATCATTTCTGTCTTCCATATTTCAATATCTGTGGCTGCCCAATCCCATTTCAAATATAATTTTTTAAGAGCATTGGTTTTAATCATAAGCATTTCTATGTCAGACTTTCCATTATTTAAAAAAATAGCAATCGCCCCCAAAATCCTCACTAAATGGAACAATAAAACTTGTATTACTCCAAATGTACCACTAGGACACTTGCAACTCCAAATTCAAACCTTAATCATTTCTACACACTTGTTGTATCTCTATACTTGTATGCAGACCTTACTATCTCTTTACGAGGCTTGGTACCAACACCATATAATTCAAATGCAACACAAAGCTTGCAAACATATTCATGAACTCTGTACAACTTGAGTTAAAATGGTTTCTGTTGTAATGGTACTGGCAAACCCAGAAATTATATCTCAGTGGGACCTCCAATTTGTAGGATGATGTAATCGGATGTGATCTACTTCGGCGGAATAGTCCACAGACCCCAAATCAAGTTTGAACAATTTGCATTTATTTAACTAAGTTCCTTTTATGAACCTTGGACATGGCAGAGTTTAACTGTATTGATTCCATACAGCTTCCCAGCCCTCAATTTGGGACAAGAAATATTCAGGTTTGCACACAAGGTCTATTTATTTAAAAATTAGAAATGATCAAATCATGTTAAAATATATCTAAATGCTTTGGGGTAATCATAGTCACTTCTGGTTTGTCTATCAAAGATGCAGGAACGGTAGAGACATCAACAGCTCAAGACAACCTCTTCCTCGCAATCGGTCCACCTGTTCCCAAATCCCTGAAAGGCAAGCTGATTATGTCTTTGGAAAGGCGTCTACATTCAGTTACCTGTCTAAAAATCCTTTTTAAGGAGATGTTCCATCAGTTTCTTCAAATTGGAAGCCTAACCCTCTTTTTTCCTGTTGGCCAGGCTGTCTTCCTTTCCTGCTTTCCAAAAAACTCTTCTCTTCCTATGTGTTTGACTTTCAATACCCAGCAAATGCCAAACATGCAGCATCATTCTGTGCTGCAATTTTGGATTGAAAAGAGCCTGTGATAAGTTCCCTTCAATCACTCATACCCACCAGGATCCTCCTCCCTGCATGGATAGGCCCAGTGTATTTTAACAAGCCATAAGGAGATGCATTTAGCTGTGAGTTAGCCCTCGACTAAGGAATTATCAGATTTGACTGAAATATGTCTTGCACTTATCATTTCTTGTAGGGACATGTGCCATTAATTGTATTGTATTGTATTTGTCATTTACATAGCGCCCTTTCCCCATTTGTAGGGCCTCAATGCGCCTTATGGTTGGAACACCCTCGGGACCGAAGTCCATGTGTGGCAGATTCTAAGAGTTAACTTTAAGATTCGTGCGTGAATTTTGCCAGGTTAGGACATAGGTGGCTGGCGGCTAGGCTCCAGTAAGCAGCCCAGAGGGCAGGCACGTGGGCAGGTGCTGTTGGTGGTTTAGGATAGAGTGCTAGTGCCGGAGACTCGATGTGTGCCCTGCTGGACCAAAAATGTTCATAGGTTGTCGCTGTATACTAGTGGCAAAGGTGTTGAAGTACGTCAGGGGTTTCAGTGTGGACAGCAATGCAAGCTGCTAGACCAGATTTGCCTAGCCATAGCTGCAGTCTATAGTACATGGATGGGTGCCCGTGCCTGCGTCCTGTGTCCACAGACATCGTGCAAGGTATGCATAACTTAAACTTGGATGGGGTTCATCATTGGAGGGGCAGGGAGTTCCAGATGATTAGAGCTTGGACGGAGGACTATTTGCCCCCAGTCTGGTGCAGTTTTAGAATGGGACAACTAGGAGAGATGCTGTGTCGGATCTGAGTGTCCTCGAGGGGTGGTAGCAAGTGAGTTTGACTTGGAGGAATTCCAGGCCGGTGTTGTCGAAGGCACCGTAAGTGGTGCAAATGGTTTCAAAGGTAGTATGTCGACCAATAGGGAGGCAGTGGAGGACTCTTAGTGTAGGGCTGATGTGTTCTCCGGGAGGGAGGCTAATGAGCCAGCAGGTCACAGCAGTTTCGATTCTTTGCAGTTTCCTTAGCCGAACGCCGGTGTGCCTAGATAATGACAGTTTGCATAGTCTACGCAGGAGTAGATGATGGAGAAGATGGCAGAGAAACAGTGAGGATAGGTGAGGTATGGGAAGTTATACCTGAGGATGCGTAGGTGGAAGAAACAGGTTATGGAGAAGGAAGTTAATGTGTTGGGAGAGGGATACATCTGTGTCCAGTGTGCATCCAAGGGTTTTCACCGAGGTGGAGGTTGCTGGGCAGTTGGAGCCTTGCGATTTGGGGATTTTAAGGATGATCTTGGTATTGTCTGCGTAGTTGTAGCAGGCAAGAGTGTGGGAGCGGATGAGTGCGGGGAGTGGGTTCAGATTGATGTTGAAAAGAGGGGAGATAGAGATGCTCTCTGTGGGACCCCGTTATGTACTGACCAGGATGTAGAGGTGAAAGAGTGGAGGAGCATGATTTATGAGCGAATAGAGATGAAAGAGGAGATCCAATTGAGGGCAGTGTTTTTGATTTCTAAAGAGTGTAGTCTGTCTAGAAGAATGGTGTGGCTAATGGTATTGAAGGCGGCAGAGAGATCAAGGAGAATGAGTACAGCTCAACCTTCCATTTCTGCTGTTCTTTTTTAAGTCATCCCAAACGAACACTCGGGAGGATTTCGTTCCTCGGAGGGCTCTGAAGCCAGATTGGACATGGTCAAGGAGGTTGTTGGCTTCAGTGAAATGGCCAAGTTGCTTGTATGCTGTGCGATCTATGACTTTGGCCATGAAGTGGGTATTGGAAATGGAATGGTAGTTCTGGGAAGGGAGTGGGTCGAACTTATGTTTATTGAGCAGGGGTTTGATGTAGGAGGTTTTTAGGGCTTTAGGGAAGGTTCCCGATATTAGGGATTGGTTAAGGATTGCATGTGCGATATTGCCTGCACAGGTTGAGGCTAGGATATTTTTGAGTAGAGTGGGCGGACAAGGGTCTTCAGGGGAGCTTGACGGGCATCTTTGTTCTAGGAGCGAGAGGAACTCCTGGTGTTTGATCCAAGAGAAAGAGGAGAAGGTTTGCATCAGGAGGGGGTTTGGACGGGGAATGGATGGTGGGCAGGGAATGGGCAGAAGCATTATTTCTAATTTAGAGACGATGCCAGAGTGGCTGTAGATAGCGATGTTGTGAAAGTGTTCTGACAAGGCATTGTGTCGGGATTGGGAGTTGGGCGGGGGAGGTAGAACAACCTGGAGAATTGAATTCAGAAATTATTCTATGCGGTTCCTTGCTTGGGCTGCAAGAGTTCAAGATTCTGTTCCCATAGAATGCTTTTGGGTTTTTATGATTTCTGATCTGTAGGCCCTTGTTAGTATTGCTAGGGCAGTTTTGTTTTGGGCGGTTAGGTTGGTTCTCCAGGTCCGTTCCAGACAGTGCTTGAGGGTTTTTAGAGATTTAAGGTTGGTAGCGTACCGCCTGGGTGTGGGGCCTGATCTCTGAGAGGGCTGTTTTGTTGGGGTGAGGGGTGTAAGGGCATTGGAGAGCCAGTGGTCGAAGAGTTTGATGGGGGACTTCCAGGCGGTAAAGGGCTGGGAGTGAGTTCAGGAGGGAGTTGGCTAGATCCCGGGTGATAACGACTTTGTTCCAGAGTGGGGTGAGAGATTTGGAGGTTGGTGGTGGCATGGCCTGGGGCACGAGCCACGGTTGAGAGTGGTATGGAGAAGAAGATTGCTGAGTGATCTCTCCATGTTAGGGGGCGTGGAGGCAGTGTGGACATGTTTGTGGCACTGGAGACTGCATCACGGGTTTGGCCTCCAGTGCGGGTGGGCGTAGAAATGCGTTGTGTCAGGTGGAGGGCTTTTAGTTTGTCTGTGAGAGAGCGGGCCATGGAGTTTGAAGGGGAGTCAAACCAGATGTTGAAATCACCCAGTATGGTGAGTGGTGGATGTAGGTTCAAGGTAGTTGTCAGAGCACTGCTGAGTGCTTTTGGAAAGTTTTTGTTGTAGCCAGGGTGTCTGTTAATGGGTAGGATGATGTGTGAGGTATAGGTTGAGAATTGGAGTTTTACAAGAAGGGATTCATAGTATTTGGTGCTAGCTGAGGTGTCCGTGATAAGCAGAGGAAATTGGTGTTTGTGTAGGATTGCTAGCCCCCCACCTCTTCTTAAATCAAATTGTAGCCGAGTGGGAAGGCCTTGTGTGCAATTGGGTCGTAATCGTCAGCAAACCAGGTCTCTGTGATGAACAGGGCGTCTGGGTTTTCGTCTGAGAAAAGGTCAAAGATGTTACATTTGTTTTTAGAGACTGACCTGGCGTTGATGACGATGCAAGAGATTTAGTGTGGTTTGGTTGGAAGTGCAGGACGGGTTGAGGTGGGCATTATTGAAGAAGAGGGAGTGGAGGAGGTGGTGGGGCGGTGGCTTGAGGGAGGGGAGGCCAACGGAGTGCATGGGAGGATGGGGGCTGGTTGCAGTGGGTTGAGAGAAAGGGGTGAATAGTGCTAAAACTGGGTTGGGTGTCGGGGGAGGTTTGGGTGCTATAGCAAGGAGCCAAGGATTCGGATCTGGGCTGGAGCATGGGGGGAGTTCTGGGACTTTTCCTGTCTTTCAGACATCCCATGGGGTGTGGATGAGAGTGGGGGGGGAGCTGTGGAGGTCCGGGTTTTGGCCAGGGCTGCCTTTGCTGTGCTAAGAGAAGGGAAGTGGGAGTTGAGTGTTGGAGGGGGACCATGTTGTTCGGTAGAGTTGAGAGGTGAGGACAAAGGTGAGGAGGTAGCAGGGGGATGGAGTAGGAGGGTTGGCATGACTCGGTAGATGAGCGGTGCAGAATGCTCAGGGGGTCAATGTTTTCAGTTCTCGCTCTCCATCATGCCACTCTGGCTTGTGCGGAGCGGGATCTATGGGGAGGTTGGAGCCGGGGGAAAAAGGGGGTTGGGCATGGGTAAATGTGGGGCATATACCCTGGAGTTTTGGAGGGGAGGGAGGCTGCAAGACGAGATGGAGGGTTAGGAGGTAGGGCTGTACGCTGGAGAGGGGTGGGATAGGGGTGGTGGTATTGTTAGGCATGCGGGCGACCAGCGCGCAGCTCTGATTTGGGAAGTGTGTGGGATGGTGGCTATCTTGTGGTACTATATATTCAGAATAACAAAAGACTCTGAATTCAGAGGTATCTGTGCAACAGCACCTTGAGCGTTTCCAAGTGAAGAATGGGATTACCACAATAACAGATCTCAGACCCAAATAACCATACAGACTCAAAGAATATGGTAAAATACTACTTTATTATTAGCTCAATAAAGTAGAGAAACCTGGCGAACAAACAGATTGTAGCTCACATACTCTTGAATACATTTCGGTTACACAAAGGCTTTATACTCCGGTACATCAGCTATGACGTCATTTTACATGGCAAATAGTAAAACCTATCGGGCGGAGTGCTTGGTTAAGGGAACATATATACCTATAGTTAATTTAGGTGTTGGTAACATCACTGGCTGCCCCTTATCTGATGGTCACTCCTGGAACAACCTCTAACTACATAAAATACAGATAATAGCATAATAGCAGCAGCGGACTGGCTTCTGGAACAATGTATAGTCCATCACTGCAAAGGCCCTCATGATTGGTTGGCATTCTCTCCCAACCTTTGACATTCGGCTCGTTAGTAACACGTAGCAAAACAAAACCCAGGTGCGAGGAACATTAGACAACTGCCCACTTGGCTAATTAGCCTACCATCTCTCATCAGTTAGGCACTAAGCCAAGGTTTCTTCTTTGTAGTTGACCTTGCTGGATGTTCGCTTCCTTAGAACTTTGAAGGGAGTGAAGGTACCTTGCTATCTTCGTCTGGAGCTTTGTGAATAGGCCTTGTTTTCTGGTCTTGCACATGTGAGGAGACCATTTTGGTGTCCATTCTGCCCTTCTATTTAATGCTGTTTGATTCAATTGTCTCGGGTATCATTACTCTCTTCGGCCTCTGGAGACTTGGTTGCTCCACTCTGCATGTGCTTTCCATGTCTTTAATTGTCCAATACTTGGCACTTTTGCAACGTTCACTGTTTTGCTTAATCTAAGCGAAATATGTCCTATGCACATAGCTTATCCTCTTTGACTCCTTTTATGCCTTGCAGTTGCCTCTTGCTGCTGCATCATTGATCCTGAGCCAAACAGCTATCTTTTGTTCTCACACAAGTCTGTATTCCAGCACCTGTTAGCTCTGCAGCCTTGGTCTCTCTCCTTCAAGTCTTTCACTTACTATTATACAGAGTCGACGTCCATTTTCTCATCATGGCCACTTTACCTGTGTTCTAATTTCTACTGCAACAAGCTTCGATGTGTATCATCTACCTTGCGTTTCTGCATATATACATCTACTACATCTCTTCTCACTTATCTTCTTTGTATATATGGTTTCTTCACATTCGCATATATAGTTACTTTGCATACATACATCTTCTACATCTCTTCTGTACTACATCTTTTCTCACTTACCTTCTTTGTGTATATGCTTTCTTCACATTCACAGAGATAATTACTGTGCATATATACATCTACTACATCTCTTCTCACTTATCTTCTTTGTGTATATGCTTTCTTCACATTCGCATATTTAGGCCCTGATTCATGGATTATTTGCGCAAAAAAAAGACAGGATTTGTGCGCCATTCTGCCCGCAAATCCAAATTTGTTAAACGGGGATTTGCGGGCAGAATGGCGCACAAATCCCGTTTTTTTCGGCGCAAATAATCCATGAATCAGGGCCATAGTTACTTTGCTTCTTCAGTTATATCTTCATTCTTTACGTATTCTTACATCATTTCAGAGCATCATTGTGTCTTTTCTTCATGATGTCACTTTGCACCTGTCAGATTTCACTTATAGCTCTTCTAACTCCATTGATGTCTGCAGACTTCCTTCTACTGTTTCAGTTTGAGGGTACAATTGGTACAGTTGTCTGAGTGCATAACGTCTTTCATATCTTCGATGTGGTATTGGGATTATACCCGGGGTCAGGCATAGTGTCTTCTTCTTCTTCCAATATGACAGAGGTAAGGGGGTGGGGTCTAATGACATATATATTTGCTTCTTTACACATCCTTTATGTTTTTATAGTTGCTGTGATGTATCAGGAGCATTTGTCCATTCTCCCCAAGGGGGGAGTCACCCCCTTTGGGGCTAGGGAAGTGTGCCCACTCTGCAAGACCATTCCTAGGGGTCTGAGCAAGTGGAACCTCACTGGGAGTGACTCCCCTTAGGGGACAAGCACTCCCATTCCCAAAGGGAACTCCCTATGCAGGACACGTTTCAGAATATATGAGACTGTCTTTTATACAAAACACTGTGTCCTCCTGTGTTTTTGCTATGGGCCAAACACGTTGTGTGAAGAAAAGGAGAATATCTCTTTAAGAAGGAGTTTGTATGAAAATGGGACGAGGAAGTCAAAACAGAGGAGAGAGAACAGTACGCAGGGGAAGCCCCCTAACGTCAGAGTGCCATTGAGAGGCAGAGCAAAGTGTGGCAGCGCAACCTGCGATCCTCAGAGAAGCAGAGGATGCATATCGGTGACACCGGAGGCCCAGCAAAGTGGACAACGGAGAAGCTATTGCCAGGATGGGGAACAAGGTACCACCCGACATAGTGGCGTGATGCCGAAACCTGGAAGACTTAGAGAGTGGAAAGCTCCCATCCACCCCTGTTTGTAGAATGTGGCATACTGCGCCGATGCCGAGATGAGAACGAGCAGGAAGCCCGGAAGGAAGAAACGAGAGACCAGAGCAGATTAGTTGCGCATTTGCCGAGCCCTGCAAGAATCCTACATGACAAATACAGGTACAGGGAATGATTAGAGTAGCGGGAGGCTGCTAGGTGAACATGTGATAGCAAGTAGAAAATATGTGTGCCACAAAGGCGATAACGAGATGGAGAACAAGTATAAGGAAGCATTTAAGGAACTGCCAAGAATCTGAAGGATAAAAATAATTGTGAGTCCTTAAAGAAGTGGAGACAAGCACACTGGGAAGGAAAGGGGGAATCCCAGGAGATAATCGGGAGCAACACATTTGCTGAAGAGTGGGGAAACCACTTAGTAGGAAGGTGTAGAACGTGTTGTGAATTAAAAGTACCAAGTAAAATATACAAGGAAAAAATGTGTCTATCAAAATTCTCTCAGGGTTGAGGAAGTCTTACAGCGGATAAACCCAGCGAACCTTATGAAGTGAAAGAAAGATGTTTGAAAAACGATCTCAAGGAGATTGATAATAAGGCTTCTATGGTCTGGAAGACAAGACCCATGAACAGTTGGGAAGAGTTAGAAGGACTTGTAAACCAAAAGTCTTATCAGAAAAGATCAGCATACAGAGGGTATTCTGTCAGACAGATTTGTACATGGAAGAGCTGTATTGATTCAGAGATCCCTCAAATGCCACTTCCTAAGGAAAAGGCAAAGTGGAGGTCAGGAAAAGAGAGGCATTGTTTTGGCTCAAGTTTACTTACTGTTTATTAGTGTTAGAGTCAGGAAAATGTAGGTTTTGAGCTGAGGACATTCTTTTTGTTTTGGATGTTCTGACAATAGATGAGCACCCTATGTTTTCAGTTAGTTAGGTAGGAACTTTTCCTAAAGCGATAGGGCGAGAGAGGCCTTTGTTTTATTATTTGTTACAATAAACCTAAAATGTCCACATTGTGTCTGACTCCTTCTTCCGACCCGACACACTGCATACAAAACAGTTAAGAAAATAGGAATAATTCATATTTTTTTATATATCTTCGTTACATGTAGGTGACTGGGGCCACTCTGCTGAATTGAAATATAGTCTTGGTTTTTAAATTTGACAAAGGGTTCACAAATTAGCAACAGTTATGTATTTAATTATGTGTCACTTTAAAACCCCTTTGTTTGTAAAGCTGTAGAGAATTAGATGGTTTGTTAGAGGTCTTGCTGTCAACAGAAAACATATGCTAAAACAGATATCCTGTGAAATAAAGGAATCATGTTATTAGGCTGCTTTCATGGAGCAGAGACATAATCGATGAGGTCTTATTGCTCTGCCACAGGGTTCAGGGTCTGTTTGAGGCCTCAGCTATTTGAAGTTGCCATTAATGGATGACCATGCATTCATTAATGTATTCCTGGGTGGCCATACATCTACATTTAAAATAATAGGGCAATAGAAATGCTGAATTTTGAATGTATTTTGTATTTTTCATGTCTTTTACATACACGCCCTTTTCCTTGGCACACAGACCTAATTCCATTAATCTTTTTAATGGATTAATCACAGTGATTCATAGTGGTCCTATTTTACAGAAATCTGATTTCTATATAACATTTGCAGAGTTCAAACTAAGTTGACCATTTTGAGGTTAAATGGAATAGGAAAATGGTCTCAGATAACTTGCAATCCACATTTTATCATCTCCTTACAGAATACTAAGATATAATTTGTATATGTTTACATGGTCTTCATGCAAAGTAGCTGCATAAACTCTTTTACATTACCTAATTTAATCTTTCAACTAAAACACTTGTATTATTATGTTTCACATGAAGGTACTATGGTACTAAGAAAAGAGAGCAGAGACTGAGAAGAAAATGAGGCAAATTAGGGACGTAAATATGTGTTGAAAAAATGTAATGAGAAAGAGATTATTGTATTGGGAATTTCCTTAGAGCATGGTGAGTCAATGTGTCTTGAAATTACACTAGGGTTACTGTGGCTACTAGCAGTGACCACCCACTTAACACAATAAGGACCACAACAGCAAATGCATGGATCATAGGGCCCACTACAGCCAATATTACTTTAGTGCATTGAAAAAATATATGGGTGAAGTCATCCTTTTAAAATATCAGTCCACTAAATGTGAACCACAGTGCAGCAAACAGGGCCAGCACAGAATACAAGGAAATGTCTCACCATACAGTGAAAAAACATCAACAAATCTTTGTGTGAGAGTCTCTAGCAGAACTCATCACATCTAATGGAAACATTTCCCTCGATTATGCTCTTTACAGGCCCCTTTCTATCCAAAGCAAGCTGAACACGCACAGCAGTGGTCCCCCACCCCACAACACGTCACTTCGGTGGTCTGCCCTGATTGAGGATGGAGGCCCACAGAACAGGAACCACAAGATGAAGCAACACCCTGGGAGCCTGCATTTTCGCAATCCTGCTAACTTAAGAAATCTTGCAGGAGCTCCCTGGATTGAAGCATCACATGCTCCATATTGGATGGGCGGGGATACATAAGCCCTGCCCATCCTTCAGCACTTGTTCAGTGTTCTTGTGCCTAAGTCTGCACAAAGCTGCAACAGGCATTGTGTGGATTTTTTCCTTTGCCCCACCGTGATACCTGCAATTACTTACCTTCTGGATCACTTTGAACTCTTCTGGACCTGGCTCCTCATCCTGCACCATCCATCCAGCGCTGCTGCTCTGCCACCGCTCAAAAAACACAAGGACAAAGCAAGTGGTTACTTGGTAGCCAGTGGGCCCTCGTCTAGAAAGTGCATCAAGAGAATAAAAGTGCATCACAAGAATAAAAGCTTACCTGTTTTCCAGATTCACTCCTCTTTGCCTTCTTCGGACCAGAGTCCCTTGTGGGGCACCTGTAAGGATGCAAGAAGATACTAATTAGAATCCAACAATTGGCTTTCAGACTATACACCGGACTTGGCATTCAGAATACTAGTTAACTAGTCAAAACATTGGACATTCATGGAACATTCCTATAAGACGCACACTGCTTCAGGACAGCTGACGGCAGCTGGACTGCGTCGTTTGGGTCAGTGAAGTAAAAGAGCCCAAAGCAGCTTACAAGCTAACTCCAGCTCGCATCACGGTAGGTGCTTTTGCTGAGGGGCATAACTGTTATGTGTGAACAGTGTGTGTTTGTATCTCAGTTACTCAGCACAAACTTTGGAACTTTGGAGGCGTGAAACAGTAGTCTGCCTTCAGTGGCTACAATCAGAGGAGGAGGAGCAGCAAGATCCGAGAGGCAAGATCTGTTGGGGGTTTATCCTGACCCCTATCGATAGCCGTAAGCCCCCAGTACCCAAGGACTCACACCACACGCGTCCTTCGGTCTCGGGCTTCCCGGTCGCACTGACGTGGCCGGGAACGCCCCCTTTATTTATGCTGCACGCGGCGGCGTGCAACATCACGCCGCTGAGTGCGCATCCCTTCAAGGGGCAGCGCCACACCTCCTTTTTCGGGAGGACAAACAAGAAACACTTTAATAATACACACTGCAAATCAAACAACTCTATTTAACTCAACCCCACACACCCCTTTATTATCAACCACCCGGGTCTCCTTATTCAACAATCCCCTGACTCAGGTCAATCAGACGACTGTCCCAGCACGTAATCGCTGAGGTAAGCGGGTTTCCCTCGCCCAGCCCTCTGGGGGTACCACCTGCTTACCTCCGGCACGCGTAGTCTATCCGCAGGCGTCCCCCGGACAGGGGACTCAGGTGTGCTGGAGGGGCCTCCTCCGTCGTCAGGCATCTCCATTAAGTCCGGTTCCGGGGATGGGTCAGTTTTCGGGTCCCCCAGCTTCTTGAAGAAGCTGACATTCCGGGTAACAGTGGACCTTCCATCCGAGGCAGTCACCATAGACCCCTTGACGGCCACAATGTCCAACGGCTCCGGCTCCTAAGGAAGGGAGAGTTTTCCATGGGGGTGTCTGTTGCGGATGAGGACCTCGTAACCTGGCTCCAGCCGCTGCGGGCAGAGCCCTCTTCGCACGTTCTCCTGCTCGATCCTCAACCGCCGGTCCACCTCGACCTGTTGGTTATCGATCACCCCCGGCTCCTTCTCCCCGACCTCGGGTATCAGACCCCTTGGGCAGCGCTTGAACAAAGCCTCAGCCAGAGCCATCCCCGTGGACGCATGAGGGGTGGTGCGGTACACCCACAGAAACTGATAGAGGGCTCTCTGGAGGGACTGTCCCTGGCCTTGGGCGATCCTGAATGCCTTGTTCAGTGTCCTCATTAACCTTTCGCTTCACCATTTGCCGTCGGCCACAAGGGGGTTATCTTCCGGTGCTGTACCCCGCAGCTCTCTAACAACTCCGAGAACCGTTCACTCTGGAAGGGCGCCCCGTTGTCAGAGCACAGCGTGTGTGGGAACCCATGGGCCGCAAACACCTTCTCCACGGCCACCACCACATGTTCGAAGGCCACAGAGTCCACGAACTCCACCTCCGGATACCTTGAGTATTCATCGACGATCACTAGGAAGGGAGTGCCCATGGTTGTTGATCTGAAGTCTGCATGGACCACTTCCCAGGGTCGCGTGCCCCAAGGCATTGCCTTAATGGCGGGTTCTCGCTGTAGGGGAGATGCGGCTTGACACCAGACACAGGCCGCCACAAAATCATCCACCTTCCTCTCCAGTTCAGGGAACCAAACCTTCAGTCATAGCCTGGCCTTGGTCTTTGCCGCGCCTTGGTGTCCATGGTGGGCGAGGGTGATCACGTCCTTTACCTTGGACTGAGGGACTACTACCGGTCACCTCTGAGCAGCAGGCCCGACACCGAGAACGACAGCTCCTCCCTGACCTACCACAGCTGCTCCAGTCCCGTCTTGGCCTCTTGAGTCCGCCCCGCAAAGGATTCCAGCACCGACTTTCAGGAGCCTTGCTGCATGGAGTGCTTTAGGATTTGGAAGCACTCATCTTCGGCAGCGGCAGCCTCCAGCTCGGCCAGGGGCATAGCGTTGGGCATGGCCGCCTCCACCACCATTCAGACATGATCATCGGCCTCCTCAGCACATGTGTCATATTCTACTCCCCCATGCGCTCCCAGGTGCCGGGAGAGATAGTCCGCTGCGTTGTTCGCCCCCGGTCGATACACCAAGGTGACCCCGTACTCCAGAAGAGCGAGCATCCACTGCTCGATCCTCACCGGTGGTTTCGAGGATGACCCTGCCAGAATGGGAAGCAGGGGCGTATGGTCCGTCACGACCGTCACTGGGCACCCCAGGACATAGAGCTTGAACTGCCTGCAGCCCCAGAGAACCAGCCGCGCCTCGCGCTCGATCTGCGAATATCTTTGCTCTGTTTCATATAGCCCCTTGCTGGCATAGGCCACTGGATGGACACACCCGTCACGATCTATCTGAGTTAGCACGTCGCCCCGGCCAAATGGGCTGGCGTCCACGATGACCTCCGATGGTAAGGCCGGGTCGAAAACCGCCATGGTGTCCTCAGCTGTCAGCACGCCCTTAATGTCCTCGAACGCCGCCTGCTCAAGCGGGCCCCAATGCCAGGTGGAATCTTTCTTCGTCAGGGCCCCGAGTGACTCAGACCTGGAGGCGAGATTTTGAATGAATCTCCTACAGTAAGTGACCATGCCGAGAAAGCTCCTCACATCGGACACCGACTCAGGTGGCTGTGCCTTCTTGATGTCCTGGACCTTCCTGGGATCCGGCGACACACGAGCCTCTTTGAAAACAAAGCCGAAGAATTCAATGGAGGGGCGCAGGAACTCACATTTTTCCCTGTGAAGGGTGAGGCCAAGTGACTGCAGTCTCTCGAATGTCTTTGCCAGCCTCTGTAGATGGGCCAGCTCTGTCCTTGCGAACACCAAAATATCATCACTAATGTTCAGAACGCCCTCCAGGTCTGTGAGGGCGCCTCGGATGATATTCTGAAAAACCTCCGCTGCCGAGGACACTCCGAAGCTAAGTCTTTTGTAGCTGTAGAGTCCCCGGTGGGTGGTGAACATGGTGATGTACCTAGATTCCGGGTGGAGGACCACCTGATGATAGCCCGCTCGGAGGTCCAGCTTGGAAAAGAAATGAGCCCCTTGCACCTCTGCAATGATGTCATCAATGGTTGGGGTAAGGTGCCTCTCCTTCTTGATGGCCTTGGTGAGGAGCCTCATATCAACACAGATACGGACAGAGTCATTTTGCTTGGGCTTCCTTGCCACGACAATCGGGGACACCCAGGGGGTCGGGCCCTCCACCTTCTCGATTATGTCGAGGTTAACAAGGTTGTCCAGTTCCCTGTCCACCTGCTCACGAAGGTGGAATGGAACCCTGCGGTGTTTCAGGGCAATGGGCTGCATGGACTCATCAATATGCAACCTCACCGGGTCACCAGCCATCTGTCCGATTCCATTAAAGAGAGCGGCATACTTATTGAGTAGGTCGTTAATGTCCTCCAGGTACACAGAGTATGCGAAACTGACAATGCCGAGGGCCTCAGCTGCGGCACAGCTCAACAGAGTGTTCGTGCTTACTGGCGTTACGTAGAACCGGGCAGTCATCTGTGAGCCATCATGCTCCACCTTCGCCATGAATGTCCCATCAAGTGGGATCGGTTCCAGCCCCGCAAATGCAAAAATACGAGCTTTCGGTGTGATTAGCTTCGGGGGCGCGTCCATGGCATCATAAGGTCCCCGGGCCATCACATTGACTGACGCCCCTGTGTCTACCAGGACCGGGACTGGCGAGTGATTGACCTCCACCACACATCTCGGCTGTCTCCTGTTCTTCCCCCTCAGTACTCCCACACTGGAGACAAAGAAAATGTTCTCTTCCTCCTCTTCGTCTGCCTCATCCACCTGGGCCTCTTCCTCTCTCTGGTCCACCTGGGCAACATTCGGCGGGCGGTTCTGGTGCAGGAACCCGGACCAGGCCAGGCCTCTCAGCACCATCACGGGCAGGGCTGCCTTGCACACACAAGAAAAATGATCAGGCAGGCTGCACCTACCACATTTCCTTCCCACCGCCGGACACCCAGTCGGGTGGGGAAGATCGTACCCACACTTCTGGCAAGATTCACCCACTCTTCCAGCTCTGTCACAGGGTCCTACCCCAGGTCTTCTGATGCCTCTTCCACCTCGCCACATGGCACACACCTCCTCAGACTTGACTGAGCGGGAGCCCACCTCCATCCTGGCTGCTCGAGCATCAGCCACCTCGTGGCACTGGCCCAGGTCAAGGATGCGAGGCAGTGCGAGGCCTGTCTCTCTCAGGACCTGTCTTCTGAGTTTGCCCGAGCATAGTTCGTATCATGTCCTCTGCGTCGCCCCACGCACATACCAACGAGAGGCACCTGAGGCATCCATAAAAGGTGTCCAGTGTTTCATCTTCCTTTTCTTTTGCAGAGAGCATTACAAATCTTTCATAGTCCGAGTTGGCAAGAGGCAGAAAATGAGCCTGGAGGGCAGTCTTTGCCGCATCATAGGAGCCGTCCCCTGGTGGAAGCGACTCAAATATCTCCTGCACCAAAGGCCCCGCCGAATACAGCATAGTCGCCAGCCTGCTGTCATCATCCGTCACCTGTGAGGCCCTAAAGTACATATCAAGGCGATCAACCCACCTCTTCCATCGGGGCCCAATGCTGGATGGCGGGCCCAGCACGTCAAACTCAGGGATGGGTTGCAGGGCTGCATGGGCTCGTGCTTGAGCCATGACGGGAAGGTTGATGGGGTTGCTGTAGAACCTCTGGCTGGGGCGGAAAAGGAACCTGACCTCCAACTAGTGGTTGAGGGGGTTGCTGTGGAACTACTGCCTGTGGTGGCGCCTGAGGCAATGGAGCCTGATCCACTGCTGGAGCTGGAGGGGCTTGCTGTGAGCTTAGGCTTGTCCGTCGTCCTGGGGAGGCTGTTGAACTGTTGGCAGCCCACCGTCTTGATCATCAGCCCCACTCATGGGTTTGAGCGCACAGGCACCCCTAGCATAGACCTTGGGGGCCGCAACTCAACACCCACCACCACCACGAAGTACTGATGCCCCAACCAGGCAAAAAGAATGTCCAATCTTGGGCCGAAGAAGATGATGGTAGAGTGCCTCTCTCTCCAGACTGCCTCATGCGCAAACACAGCAACTGGACATGAAGAACAACCAAGAAGAAGAAGATGGAGGGTCCACCGCTGCAGCAGTCTTCACTGATGATGAAGAGGATGAAGAAGAGGAAAGCTCTCCAGTCTGATGATGAAGGAGATGAAGAAGTGATCAGAACCCCAGCTGCGGGAGCACCCTGTGGGCACAGATGTTCCGAAAATTGAGCCAAGAAAGAGATCTGGGCTATGCAGGCCCAGCCATAGTAGCCCTTCTCCTTGCTTGCACTCGACGTAGAAGACCCAGGATTTGAAGAAAAATCAAAAAAGGGCATGGGTATGCAGGTATGACTGCCTGCTAGCAGTGTGTCCAAAAATGAGGCCTGGATGCCATTCACCGCCCAAACCGGAGCTCAGTGAAGTTCCACGTCCCCACATACAAAATGGCCGCCAGCCGCGTGTGTGATGCACAGCCTACGGCACGAAACGAAATGCCGTGATTCCATTTCAGGGTAAAAATTGCAGATTTCGCCCAGGCATCATCCCCCACTCGTCGCCACTGTTGGGGGTTTGTCCTGACCCCCATCGATAGCCGTAAGCCCCCAGTACCCAAGGACTCACACCACACGCGTCCTTCGGTCTCGGGCTTCCCGGTCGCACTGACGCGGCCGGGAAAACCCCCTTTATTTATGCTGCACGCGGCGGTATGCAACGTCACGCCGCCGCGTGCGCGTCTCTTCAAGGGGCAGCGCCAGCGCGCATTGTGTGAGCAGTGTGTGTTCGTGCTCGCTGGTCGACTGGGAGGAAGAGGCATACTACATTGGCCGGTTTGGATACTCAGCATACCCGGACCAGCGTGAGCATCCCAAGACAAGCAGGGAACCCTCCTCTACAAGGTCAGTGTGTAATGCGTCCCCCTTCTCAGTGACGCACTTTGTACTTGTTGGCAGCTGCTCTGAAACACTAGGAAGAACTGTAAAGATTTTAATTTTTCAAACTGTTCTTGCACCTATTGGTGAAATTAAAAGTCATAACGCACAGTGGTATGAGTCGGCCATTCGCAACTAACAGGAAAAATACCAAAGACTTCTGTTTTAGGCTGCAAAGGGTTGTAGGCACTTTTGAACTGTATGCATTTTAATTTATCATGGGAATCAGTTGCTAACACACAGTGATACGTGGTCGAATACGGCTTGACTGTCAGTAATATCTTGCATCTGTATTCACTTTTGGAAATAACACTGCCAATACACAGAGGAACGAGGCAGCCCATTGTCTCACTGTCTCTCAAATTCAAATGCTATAGTAAAATAGTTTGGTGAGAGCGAGAGAACCAACAATCAAGAAAGGAAAGGAAAAGGCAAATCAGGGAGAATTATGCTGACCAAATACATCCTGGACAGCAGAGTTCTTGCAGATGATCCGCGAGCCCCGGAGTGGGACGGTTCATTCGTAATAAAAAACAATCCTAGTTCAGCTTTGTTGAACACACAAACGGAGCAATATACACCAGCAGGGCAAGAAGTAATCACGAGTGCTCAAGTGCATGCCACAGATTACCCCCAAATGCAGCAACATTGTGGTGAGAGATCACGGGGGACTACGAATCTCCATCAACTATTGGCATTAGTAATGGAATTTACCCTCACAGCGACAGATATTAAGAAAGAAATCAAGGAATGCTTCCCAATACAAAGGCACAGAAGCATGGGAGATCTAAAGATAGGAACACCGGAAGAGAGGAATTCCTCCTCTAGACCACTGCATATGGACTGGGAAATGGGCTCCACTACTATGGGAAGAGGCTTACCTAAGGACCCCAATCTATCGCTCATAACAACAAACGAAATGCAAAATTATTTTCTAGAATTACATTTTACAGAACAATTCCAATCGGATATAATATAGTCAAGGCAACCTACTGGGGAAATGGTAGAACAAACCACTCCAGGAAGGGCCATCCATGACACAAGAGCCAATGAAGCAACATTAGCAGCCCTTAACTTTGTGCTCAGTTCACTGGTTAATGTGTTTGAAATGTTGAAGGGTTAGGTTCAGACTCACCCTGGGATGCTGCTAGAAATTACAAAAGAAATGGAACAATGTGAATCTTCAATGATGGGCCTCAAAAATGTACTAAATATAACAATAGTACCATCTTTAACAAACATGACGGAAGAGGCTGCAAAATACACCCAGGAGGCAACCATGATCAGAGGCTCTGCACAAATTGAAAACGGGGGAAAAGGAAACACAAAATCTAATCATCGAAACTCCTGAACCACACTATTAGAAAAAAAGAGTTCACACAGGAAGAGCAACCTGCAACGGTGGAGTACAGGACCATTCCAATGTATGATGATACCCCCCCTTTCAGAGACAGTCCTGGAGGAATTTCATAGAATGGCACAGGTAGTCGAGAGCGATGCAACTGAAACCACAGAAACTCTCCCAAACAACTTCTCCAAACCCGCACGGGAGGGTCAGACCTCGGGGGATATTGGGATTGAGAGTTCACATCAGAGTTATCGGGGGAGAAGGAAAGCCAAAAGAAAGGGACCGAAAAAAGGAAGGATGGACTCTATAACCCTAGATGAACACGAGGGAAAAGAATCAAAGAACAAGAAAACAAAAAAAAGTAAAAATTACAGGTAAAACTAGCTTCATTAAGGCGTTAAGAGATCCAAGTAAGGTGGATGCGAAAACTCCTGAAAGTGAACATAGTATGGCCAGTCAGAATGAACCAAGGAAGCAGGAGAAACACAGGATAGAAGCAATGGACAAAACCAGACATAAGCAATTATCTAAGAAAGATAAGGAACAAAAGAATCCTGACGTACAAGAGACCAGGGCGACTACTGGCATACAGACAGAGGAAACATCCGACCATAAGAAGTGTGTCAGTAATGACAGTCTGCAAAACCATAATAACCCAACTGCAAGGAAAATGGCACAAAAGAATATTGCCAATCTGGAATCAAAGACGACGAGAAATTCAATCAAATGAGCCCCATTTTCAATCTAAGTAAAAAAGAAACATTATTAGGAAAACAGGGCAAACTAATTAAATCACAACATTCTCAGAAGATAAAATTGGCACCCATCTTCCTTCGAGGAAAGCGAAGAAATCAAGAGAGGCCCGCAGAGTGTGATAACAAAACATTGGTAAAGGACAAATTGGTGGAGTCTGAAGAAGGAAGACGGCCCAATAGGCCAGAGAAAGCTGCTTGTATTACATCAGACAAGGCGAAGGATGGAAAAGAGAACAGTGAAGTGCACAAGGGGTTGAGATGGGAGGAGGAGACGGCAATAAACCAGGAGTCAGTCTTAAACCTGGAGAAATCGCTCCATGCGCAGTACGAAGACTCTGGTAAAAATGTTCAAAACAAATACTGAATTAGAGATCACTGAATCCAGGTGCCATTTTGCCATATTTGAAGAAAGTTCCAGATCTGTATTTGTTTTCCTCAGATGATACAGAGTTTGTTAAATTTCCTTTTGCACACTCGGTCCTGGTGGCTGAGGTGGGCCTGAAATCTAAGGTGGGGGCCAAAGCAATCCTGGCAGCCTCTAAATTGCTGTATTTACAGGGTTTGGAGGTCTTTACAGCCCTGCCTGAATTAGACCCGATGAAACAAGTGTAGGACCTAGAATCGGGGGGGGTGTCACAACCCAAGGAAGGGTAGTGATACCACAGGACCAACTGAACAAGAGATGATTGGCGACTGTCTAATGGATCAAGATGATTCCCAAAAGAAAGTTTGGACAATGCTTCCCGAAATTTTTACTCAGGTTCTCCTGAAGTTAGCAGTGGGAAAGGAACCTCTTTAGTTGGTGGATGTGTCTATTTGTGAGTTGAAACACATGGGGCTCAAACTCCTTCAAAACAACAGTTATGAAGGAGGAAATCTTTGGTAAGAACCACCTGGTCTTTTTCCAGGAGACATGGTTGGTAAATTCTTTCCAATTAGAAGGTTTTAAAATATTACATCAGCAAGCGTCATTCCGGGGGAGAGGTAGGCCATCAGGAGGCCTCACCATAGCCTGTAGGACCTCTATAATAATGGAGTCAGAAACAATTGTCAGATTGCAGAAGGGTATTCTAGCAGCAAAGTTGGTCTAAGGGTCCGACGAGGTCCTAAAAATAAAAACTGCAATAAACCTCTATTGGAACCCTGTCTGTACCAATCTCACAATATTTCTGGAGTCATTGGCTGATCTGCTAACTAAAGTGAACTTAGAACAACTGGGGACTCCGGTCCTCATAGCAGGAGACCTTAACACACAATGTATCTCCATCACAGTTAGGGAATATAGGCCGAAAGTAAAAACAGTCAACGCAGTGGGTAGAAGGTGGTTAGCCTTCTTTGCAGATTCGAATATGAAGATGGTCAATGGCTCTATAGAGGGTGATGTCCCACATGCAGTAACATGGAGACGGGGAAATTCCACCTTGACCATAGATTACATATTCCTGCCTCCATAAGCATTTGAGATGTGCACACATTTCGAGTTAAAAGACAGGGGAACAAGTGACTGCAGACGCTTGGAGGCGGAAATGTCTTGGCAATTTACCAGGAAAGTGGAATACCTTCACCAATCCTTAATTGTGAATAATGTCAAAAACAGACTGGCAAAATATAGGAGAGATTTTAGGTGTTTGAATGATAAGCTGCAAAGGGCTTGCCAAGACATGCCAGACACTTACATAAGGGAAAATGGAGCCCATTCATTGTTTTTCCAGGATTTCCTATGGTCTCTGGATCGACCTTTACATTTATATAAAGATAAGCAGATAGCATATCAGCATACATTCGATGAAGAGAACTGTGGGGGGGGGGAGAAATGCAAAATATCTTAAGGGCCATGAGGATAAAAATCCCGGATAGGGAGGGATTTTAAAAAAGCAAAGACTATTAAAAGAGCCTTTAAAAACGGGTCTCGGCAACGCCAAACCCTGTGCTTCCAAAAGGATGGAGCGTTGATACTCAAAGCTTTGTGTCACAACACCTCATGCAACTTCTGGGCAATAGTTAATGTAGAAATAGAATGGATTAACCATCTGACCTCCCAATATCAAAAACCACCGGGCATACCTAGCTTCAAGATGCCTAACATCCCTTGGACCTTAGATTCTGTAGAGACTGACATTGTAGAATTTATTTTTAAAAAAGGCATCATTCTCTCGAGCGGCAGGGCCCAACGACTTGACATATCAGGTACTAAAAGGCAATATAAATCTTTGGTCACAGTCACTAACACAGTTATTCAAAGAAATTCTGGAGAGAAGACTATTCCCCCCGTCTTGGAAGACATCTATCGTTGTACCCATATTTAAGAAGGAGGATGAATTACCGTCTGATTACCCTTTTTGGATGTTGAAAGCAAGTTATTTGTTGGACTTTTGCCCAGGGCGCTAGAGAACTGGGCCAAGCAAAGTAACATCAACATTTCAAACTAGATTCCGTAAAGACCTCCCAACATCATTAAACGGAACCATACTAGTGAACCTAACAACACTTCTGGCCTCAAAGGGGAGCCAAGACTTTATAGGGCTTGGATAGATTTGTCGAGAGCATTCTATTTGGTCAACAGAGATCGCTTGTGGGCAAAGTTGGAAAGTTGGGGAATACCAAAACCACTGTTGTCCAAGCTGGCTACCCTCCACAAAGACAACACAGTGAGAATAAGATTGGACAGTGGAGGGTCCCTCTCAGAACACGGTAAAGTGGAGAGGGGAGTCAGACAGGGATGTTTGGTTGCACCCTTCCTATTCAACCTCTACTTAGCGGATATGGGAAGGGAGATAGAAACCGCAGCTCTGGCAAGCCCAAAAATTCACAGTAATCCGATTAGATGGCTCGTATATGCGGATGACATTGTTCTTCTAGACAGGACAGAAGTGGGCTTGCAGCGGTTGTTGAATTCATTGGAATCATATATAAAGGAGAATGATCTATCAATCAATCCGGGTAAATCGAAAATAGTCGTCTTTAAGAGACAAGGCAGACAGGGGCACAAATGTATTTGGACTCTGGGAGCCCAAATCATTCCGGTGGTAGAGGAATTAATTTATTTGGGGTTCCCCTGTATGTATCTCCAAAGGTGGGACAAAATAGCCAAGATTTCATAGGGAAAGCCTCCCAATTAGCGTCACAAATGTAAAAAACGATGGGAAAATACTGCACATTTTCCATAATACCTGTGATTAGATATTACACAGCAAAAGTGATCCCGATAATTCTTTAGGAGCTAGAAGCAAAACCTCTGGCCTGGGAATTGAATTGGCAGAGACTGGAGGGTAGCATATGGAAGAAGGTCCTTGGTCTTCCCAAGAGTCTCTCCATGGCTAGTCTAAGATATGAGCTAGGCCTAAGGCCATTAAAAGCACAGGCGGATTGGAAGTTGATATCTCTATAACTACAGATTATAGTCCCACACAGGATAATTCCCTTTATGAGTATTTACAAGTTCATTTGAAGCACTTACGGCCGACGCTCCTGTGCAATTTTCATAAACCGACTGCAATAGTGACATAGAAACTCTCATAGCTAATCCAGTGAAGGCAAAACAGGCGCTAATGCGCATGGATTGGATACATAGGATAGACCACATGCGCAAGCTAGTTTTAGCAGCGTCACTTTCTCCATTTGATAAAACAATTGGTTTTCTCCCAAAGTATTTGAGAAAGTTTCCTGACTGCAAAGGAAGGCAAAACCTCCTAAGATTCCACTTGAACTTGATACACACTGGGGAGGTGTTGTCTTGTTGAGGGCGAAGTAGGGAACCCAAAAAACTGTGTCCAGCCTGTGACGACCCATGCAGGCAGTCTCTTAAACATGTCTTGATGGAATGCAGGGCACCTGGGAGGTAAGACTAAGGTGTTTCCGACAAGCAGTTGAGACCGAGGATCGATTGTCCTCAGAAATGTTTTGGGATAGGCTTATAACAGGTCCTTAAACTGTTACGCTCACCTGGTATCCTCAGGGACGCCACCGATCCGGGTTACTCGCTGGTATGCTTCTCAGCTTTCTCCTGATGTGGTCTGTGTCGAAGGTTCTGCCTGAAAATACAGGAGGACTGTGTTCAAGACTGACCGACTGGGGTAAGTATCCTCCCTCCACCCCTGTATGATTTCAGTCCCTCTGGCGCCCTCTGTGATGCTGGAAATGCATCGGAGGGACAGGGCCTCCATATCCTTGTCCTTTACTGCTTTTCATCATGTGTTCTGTCGTGTTTTCCGCGCAGGAGTTCATGTGGGACTCCTGGCGGTGCAGCTCTCTTTCTTTTGGTTTGGTGAACAGACCCGTGGGATACCCTTATGGCACCCATGGGTGGGGGTACAACTCTGTGCCCCTAGTGTATGTTTTTGGGCACCTGTGGGTGGCCCACAGAGCAGGGTATGGGCTGGTGGCAGCTCCATGCTGAATTTGACAGGTGCGCGGAGTATCCTCCATTTTGGGATACCCCGGCCCTGCCATTGGGATCAGTTGATTCCTGATGGAAAACAAGATGGCCCCGGTGGCCTCTTGCTTTCTATTACCCATTACCTTGTTTTCCCAAAGTCCTGGGAAGCCCTGACTCTGTCCCTTCCGCCTGACTGGCTGTTGGGTGGAAATGCCATATATGGTGTTGTTGTGAAGGCCCGGTATGACTAGCTGGAGCCTTCCCGGTGATGTATGTTGTGGGTACCTCCTGTGGGTGGGACCTGGGTGAATAGAGTGTGTGACGAATATGCATTCTGTGTTGTGGGTGTCTAGTATCTGGTGGTTGACACAACGACTGAGACAACCCTGCCCGAAACCGGTATGAATGCAGCTTGGAGTGTTGAATGGCTCGGTACTTGTCCCAATACACATAACCTGTTGTGAGTGTCTGGAGAAGAAGTGAATGGCCTGAATACCTTGTGTGCCTGATTGGCTGCCTGCCTGCATGAATGCCCGTAGTCGTGATTGGATGCTTGAGTGTGACACAGCGGAATGAATGGGAGATCAACAGTATATCTGGGGACCTCTAACGGCTAGGAATCGTGTTCAGAAGCTGAAGTCCACTACGACGAGTAACTGGATTAACTGACGCTTGACCTTGAAGCCCTGCTGGACGAGAAGAATTGCTGTTGCTCTCCTTCACAATCCGAAAGCTGCTATGCCTCCAAGGACTGACCGACAGAGGACCTGGTAAGGCGCCCTCTTCCCGAGCTACGAGGGACCATCGTGCACAGCTGATCTTTGCCAACGCTCCCTGGTAGACAGACCTTCGACAGGCTGCCGACCCGATACGGGGACTGCTGCGGAACTCCAAAGAGAAGCACTCGGACTGTTGTCCGCCACTGTCGACGATCGCCGTCACCGACCGGAGCCACCGTTCTCCCGTTTGCCTAAGAACTTCAATTGATCATCAGACGCTCTCGTCTGCATCGGCATCCGCTTGTCTCCCGCTGGAGAAGGCCCGACCGTCGACGCGCCGAGGAGCATCCACCGGTGGGTTTCCCGCCACCTACAGACCGCAGAGACGCCGACGACTCGACGCCCTTGCTGGGCCACAGTTCTTCATCATCTCTTTGCGGTCAGAACTATCGTCACCGAGGTGCCCCGCACGCCTCTTCCTTGCAGGACGCCAACGCTCTGTCATCGACGAGCACCGCTAGGAACGAAGCTGCCACTTCCCTGCCGTAGTTGAACCTGTTCACCGTCGGACGTTCGACGACCCGTGACTCCCGCCTTAAAGGGAGGGCACTCAAGAAGGGCCGTCGATTCCCCGACACCGAACACCAAGTTCCCCGACACCTCTCGACGATCCGTGGCTACCGCCTGAAAGGGAGACACTCAAGAAGGATTGGTCGCGCATCGTCGGAGAACTCTACTCCACCAGGTACATTGGGGGGGTAGAACCTTCACAGAAAGAAGTAAGACTATTGAACATATGGACTGGGCTTGTGCGATATATCTTATTTTACAGGTTGCCCAGGTGAGGGGATCTCCACACAGAACTGCGCCTAGTGGTAGGGGTCAGTATTCTGCCTATTGTTTCAACCATCTTACGTTCCTGCCTATCTCTATTGCTGGTTTCCTCGTTATTAATCTGTGTGACATTTTAACCGTACAGTTGATGCACTTTAATGAGATTTGATAACATTAGTGGTACCACTTTAGAATTGTATATATTTATCATTATTGACTTCCGAGTACAAAGTGCGTTATTGTGATCGTGTACATACCTTTGAATATTAATTATATAAAGACTGTGTTTTCAGTAATACATTGTGTGGACATTCCTTTGTGGGGGTTCGGGGACTACACTGTACTTAAGAACCAGCCCGCATCACCTCCTGAGAAGCTAGGCCTTGATTGCTCGTCCATTGCTACCGTAATAGAGAATCTTGGCTGGGGTCTCCTGTGCCTCTCCTCTACTATATAGAGAGCGGAAGTACAGACACCCCCTACCAGTCTTTACACCCTCTCCTCACCTTGTGGTAGAATTAGGCGTGCTCTCCGTCCTGCCTTCTTTGCAGGGGCGAGTTGTCTTTGTTGGGCGAGTGCGGTCCAGTTACTTCACTGACGCCGGCCCGTTTGATATTGTTCAGGTAGGTCTTATTGCTGTTATTTAGTTTTGTTGCTATCCTGCAAGCCTTTCTTTGTTTAAAATGTCTCTTTCTTCTCCTTTTGGTATGCGGAGTTTCAGCGTGGCAAACTGGCTTGGTTGAGCCCCGCTGGTAAATGATGGCGCATTAAGAGCACTACGATGCGGTAAGTAAGCGCTATGGGCAGCGCTGCAAAGTCTTGCCTTTGCTAACCTGTGTTTTCCTTCCTTGTAGGTCGCGGTGTTCATCCGTGCTAGTGGAATGTCCAGAGTGGTGCCAGCCGAGAGGCGACCAGCCAGGTAAGCCTTTTGAGCAGGTCATAATTTGTAAATGTCTCTACTGCTTTCTTTAATGTTGCCTCTATCTTCCTCTTTCAGGTCGTTCTGTCCGGGAGGCGTGCAGATTCGAGGAAGCTGTTCTCAGTAGCTGCGAGTGTTTAAAGATGAAGGCTGCAGGTAAGAAGCTGCTGCTAATGATGTTCCTTTTGTCTCCTTGCAGATTCTGCTTCTCCGAGGTTCGAGGGAATAGCTGGACACGGTGAGCGTCACGTTGCAAGCTGCAAAGTAACGCGAAGCGTGTTGTCTTGCTCGGGTGTGGTTTAAATAGCCCCAACAAAATAGTCCCGGTAAAGTAGTCCCTAGGCTACCACACCCAAAACACTAGACCGCATAGCTTGGTTCTTAGGAACCAAGCTATGTGGATGCCTCCATGTTGGGTGACAATACAATAAAGTAGTTCCCAAGTACATTGTTTTTCATGGTGTATGAGCCTGGTGCCATAGGCGCCAGGACTGGCCCCATGAGGGCTTTTGAAGAGGATGCCAGGCTCTAGAGGCCCGAGTCCTGACTCCACCTGGCCAGTGGGTTTGCCAGAGGGGGTTTGGGCGAGGGTCGTGACAGCACTCCCCCCTAAGGCCCCTCCCATGGTGTTCCTTCTGTCTGGCCCAGGTTTGGTTGGGAAGTTCCAATGGAATTTCCTGATTAGACGTGGTACGTGGATATTCTCACTGGGCTCCCAGGATCTATTGTGTGGTCCAAATCCTTTCCTTTCAACGAGATAATACAGCTTGGTCCTAGAGTATTTAGAGCCCAAGATATCTTTGACTTCGAATTCTGGTTCTCCGTCAACAAGTATGGGTTTAGGTGGTGTCCCAATCCGTGTGCCGGGTTGCATTGGTTTCAGGAGGGACACATGGAATACCGGGTGGATGTGTAGATTAGGTGGTAAATCCAGTTTCACAGCTGCTGGGTTGATAATTGCCTCAATGGTAAAGGGGCCTAAGAATCTGGGATGAAAGGTCCGGGTTCCCTTGATGGGTACGAATTTAGCGGCTAACCAAACTTTGTCTCCTACTTGATAATTAGGGGCCTTTTTCCGGTGTTGGTCAGCGAATCTCTTTTGTTTTTCTTTGGCATGAATAAGGTGTTCCTTTGCCCTTTTGAAAGCCTGAGTAATGGGTGTGTGTAGAGTCTTTACCGCTGGCATTTCCAAGCTGGCTGGAAGGTCTAGTTCAGACGTACGTGGATGTCTGCCATAAAGGGTATAGAAGGGCGTTTGTCCCGTGCTTGAATGCAAAGAATTGTTATATGCATATTCGGCTATCCATAGTAGGTCTTTCCAATTTCTTTGTTCGTGGTGCAGCATGCACTGTAAATATTGCTCGAGTGTCTGATTGGTTCTCTCGGTTTGGTCATCCGTTTGGGGATGGTGACTGGTAGATAGCCGAACGTCGATCTGCGCCATTGCACAACATTTTTTCCAGAAGTTTGAAACAAACAGCCTGCCTCGATCAGAGACCAGAACCGAAGGGAAGCCATGTAGCTTAACCACGCCCTCCAGGAACACTTTTACTAAAGTGGCTGCGTCTGGGGGGCCTTTGAGAGAAATAACATGGGCCATCTTCGAGAATAAGTCCACAACTACAAGGATGGTGATGAACCCTTTGCTTGGAGGTAGATCAGTGATGAAGTCAAGGGAAAGCGTGTGCCATGGAACTGGAGGAATGTCCAATGGTTGTAGGAGACCAGATGGTTTTTGTTTCTGTGATTTATTTTGTGCGCAGACACCGCAGGACTGAATATACTGAATGATGTCCTTACGCCAGGTAGGCAACCAGAAGTTCTCTTTCACCTTAGCTAGGGTTTTGGCGATCCCAGGATGCCCTTCGATCAGTGAATCATGATAGTTTGAAATAATATGCTGTTGTAATTCCTTCTTGGGTACATATAGGCGATCCCTAAAAAAGGCTAGATGGTCCTTGATGGTATATTGTTCTCCCTGAGTTTGCCATGCGAGGTAGGCATCAGGATTCATTGTCCGTTGGATTTCTTTTCGTAGTTCTGCTTGTGTTAAGGCTGTTGTGATACCCAAGAGCTTGACTTCAGGTATAATAGGTACTGGGTCTGGAGTTGTATATACTATTTCATCTATGCCAATGCGAGATAAGGCATCCGCCTTTCCGTTTCTGACTCCTGGTCGAAATGTGATTACATAATCATATTGTCCGTTGGATTTCTTTTCGTAGTTCTGCTTGTGTTAAGGCTGTTGTGATACCCAAGAGCTTGACTTCAGGTATAATAGGTACTGGGTCTGGAGTTGTATATACTATTTCATCTATGCCAATGCGAGATAAGGCATCCGCCTTTCCGTTTCAGACTCCTGGTCGAAATGTGATTACATAATCATATTCGGCGAAGAAAAAGGCCCACCGTAATTGGCGCGAGGACTGGACCTTAGCTGTTTTGAGATATTGCAGGTTTCGGTGGTCTGTGATGACTGAAATGGTGTGTCTGGCCCCCAGAAGGTAGTGCCTCCTGGCTTTAAATGCGGATTTGATAGCCAGGAGTTCCTTGTCTGTGATGGCATAATTAATCTCTGGAGGTGAGAACTTTTTCGACCAGAAGGCCACAGTATGTAGCTGGCCGATTTCCAGGTCTCTCTGTGAAAGGACAGCCCCCATTGCAAGAATGGACGCATCAGTTTCAACGACATAAGGGAGGTCTGGATGAGGATGTCGCAGGATTGGAGCAGAGGTAAACCTTTGTTTAAGTTCTTGAAAGGCTTCTTCTGCTTCTTCGGTCCAAGCAAACTTTTTATTGTTTTTTCGTAATAGTACTTTGATTGGGTGCACAACCTGAGAGAAGTCTGGGATGAACCAGCGGTAGAAGTTTGCAAAGCCCAGCATGCTTTGTACCCCTTTCAGAGACGTCGGTGAAGGCCATTTCAGAATGGCATCTACCTTGTGCACGTCCATTCTGATGCCTCCTGGAGTAAAGATAAAACCAAGAAATTCTACTTCGGTGACGTGAAAAAAGCATTTTTCAAGCTTTGCAAACAAGCGATGTTGACGGAGCTTGGTGAGGACTGCACAAACGTTCCTGACATGATCTTGTTCCGAGGATGAGTATAGTAAGATGTCTTCTATGTACACTAAGGCGCACACATCAAATAACTCCCTTAAGACGTCATTCATGAAATACTGGAATGCCGCAGGAGCGTTGCATAACCCGAAGGGCATGACTTGATATTCAAACAAGCCGTACTTAGTATGGAAGGCGGTTTTCCATTCATCTCCTTTTCTGACTCGGACCAGGTGGTACGCTCCTCGAGGGTCCAATTTGGTATAAATCTGGGCATCTTTAACTTGGTCTAGCATCTCAGGGATGAGTGGCAAGGGGTAGTGGTTCTTCATGGTGATCTGGCTCAATGCGCGGTAGTCAATACAGGTTCTCAAGTCTCCTTCCTTTTTCGGTACGAAGAACAAAGGACTGGCTGCGGGGGACTTCGAAGGACGGATAAATCAGTTTGCAAGGTACTGGTCTAAATAGGATTTCAAATGAAGGTTTTCTGGTTCTGTGAGAGCGTAGATCCTTCCACAAGGGATTTGTGCACCAGGAACAAGGTCGATCTGACAGTCATTGGGCCTGTGAGGCGGCAATGTATTTGCTTGGTCCTTTCGGAAAACATCCTGGAAATCATGGTATTCACTTGGCAAGGTATTAGTTGCTCCCAGGGTTGATACTGTCGCTCCGGGAGTCATGGGGATACAGATGTCGGGTTTCTCCTCTTGGTAATAGCAGGCAGAGGAGCAGTCACCGGGAAGGTTAATTTTCATGCCCGCCAGGCTATCATAGGGTTGTGAGCAACCAACCATGGCATCCCTAGTATTAGCCTGAACTGAGGTGCCTTGATGAGATCGAATGAAATAAACTCCCGATGTCCGTCCTGGCACAGCAAGGTTACCCTGGCTGTGCACTGAGTTACTGGGCCAGAAGCAATTTCTGTCCCATCCACAGTGGTTACCTTGTCCATAGTTGGCTTGGAACACAAAGGAAGCCCCATCTCTGCTGCCAGTTCTTGATCAATATAATTTCCAACTGCTCCGCTATCGATGTATGCTTCAACGGCATGCATTCTTGACGACTGTTGGTGGTTAATTAAGATCACTGGTATTGCAAAGTGCGAGGTCAGCAACTCTTTCTTCTCACTCGACAAACTGACCTCTACGTTTGTCGAGCTTCCGATTCCTTAGCTTCATCCTTCTCTGTGGCCCCAACTGTTCTTCTTCAGGGTTTTACTGGATAGTCCTTCAGGAAATGTCCTGGTTTCCCACAATACAAACAAAGCTGTTGTCTTCTTTTGTCCCGCTCTTGTTTTGTTAATGGAGGCCGTATCCCTCCAATCTGCATGGGTTCTACAGCGTTTTCAGGTACACAGGGTGTGTTTTCCCTTGGTCGAACATACATGGTCCGAGGGTCCATCTTAGACCGGTCTGCCTTTCGGTCCTGCAACCGGTGGTCTAGCTGCACAACCAGATTTATGAATTCTGCACAGCCTCTGGGTGGATCAACCACCTGGGCTAAGACGTCCTTTAATTCGCCTCGTAAGCCTCGATGGAATAACGTGGTTCTTTTGTTTTCTGGCCACCTAGCTTCGGCAACCAGTCTGTTGAAGTTGGCAATGTACGTTAACAAGTCCTGATTCCCCTGTCGGAGGGACAAGAGTTAATTGTCTACAGCTTGTTTCTGGGTATGGCGAGCAAAAGGTTTTTCCATTTCTCTCTGGAACCCCCCAAAGTCATGTAATAGAGGATCGTCATGGGTTACCAATGGCACCAACCAATCTGCTGCACTACCACTTAGGTATGATAAGACAAAAGCTACCCGAGTTTGGTCATTTGGGAATGCTCTAGGCCTACAAAGAAAATGAAAGCAGCACTGATTGATGAATGCTGCATACTTCCGTGGGTCGTCTGAGAACCTTTCTGGTGGTGCCAGGGGCACTGTTCCAGGTAACGTGATCTGTACCGGAGTGGGTGGTATGGCGGGGTTTTGCATCGTTGGATTGCTTCTAGGTAGAGGCGTCTGTCCTGCCTGTGATTGCAAGTATTGCCTGCTAATATCTTCAGTGCGTTCTTTGGTCACTATTAGGTTTCTCCGGAGGGCATTAGTCTCTTGCTGGGCAGAATGAACCTCACCACAAAGCTCTCCTAGTAATTGGGTCAATTGGTCCATTTCTGATGTCTCCATGGCGCCCAGGTGGATTTGTTGTGGTAGGCTTTGCGTTCTGTTACGCTCACCTGGTATCCACAGGGACACCACCCAGCCAGGTTAGTCGCTGGATTGCTTCTCAGCTTTGCCCTGATGTGGTCTGCGGGGAAGGTTCTGCCTGAAAATACAGGAGGACTGTGTTCAAGACTGACCGACTGGGGTAAGTATTCTCCCTCCACCCCCTGTATGATTTCAGTCCCTCTGGCGCCCTCTCCTCACCTTGTGGTAGAATTAGGCGTGCTCTCCGTCCTGCATTCTTTGCAGGGGCGCGTTGTCTTTCTTGAGCGAGTGCGGTCCAGTTACTTCACTGACGCAAGTCCGTTTGATATTGTTCAGGTAGGTCTTATTGCTGTTCTTTAGTTTTGTTGCTATCCTGCATGCCTTTCTTTGTTTAAAATGTCTCTTTCTTCTCCCTTAGGTATGCAGAGCTTCAGCGCGGCAAACTGGCTTGGTTGAGCCCCGCTGCTAAATGATGGCGCATTAAGAACGCTATGATGCGGTAAGTAAGCGCTATGCGCAGCGCTGCAAAGTCTTGCCTTTGCTAACCTGTGTTTTCCTTCCTTGTAGGTCGCGGTGTTCTTCAACGCTAATGGGATGTCTGGAGTGGTGCCAGCCGAAAGGCGACCAGTCAGGTAAGCCTTTTGAGCAGTTCGTAATTTGTAAATGTCTCTACTGCTTTCTTTAATGTTGCCTCTATCTTCCTCTTTCAGGTTGTTCTGTCTGGGAGGCATGCAGATTCGAGGAAGTTGTTCTCAGTAGCAGCCAGTGTTTAAAGATGAAGACTGCAGGTAAAATGCTGCTGCTAATGATGTTTCTTTTGTCTCCTTGCAGGTTCTGCTTCTCCGAGGTTCGAGGGAATAGCTGGACACGGTGAGCGTCACGTTGTAAGCTGCAAAGTAACGCGAAGCGTGTTGTCTTGCTCGGGTGTGGTTTAAATAGCCCCAACAAAATAGTCCAGGTAAAGTAGTCCCTAGCCTACCACACCCAAAACAATAGACCGCATAGCTTGATTCTTAGGAACCAAGCTATGTGGATGCCTCCATGTTGGCTGACAATACAATAAAGTAGTTCCCAAGCAGATTGTTGTTCATGGTGTATGGACCATGAACCAGGACTGGCCCCATGAGGGCTTTTGAAGAGGATGCCAGGCTCTAGAGGCCGGAGTCCTGACTCCACCTGGCCAATGGGTTTGCCAGAGGGGTTTTTGGGCGAGGGTTGTGACAGAAACAGCACTACCATAAGTGTACTACGGGTCCTGCAGTTGTGTGGGTTTATTCCAAGAGAATACTGTTAATGATCTTTATAGGTTGCATTTAATAACTGATGGAAATGATGAAATCCTTAAAAATGACTTAAAAGAAATTGATAAACTAATTGAATGTTTATTTTATTTTATGAATATTTTATGAATTTTTTTTATGGATTTTGTATTTGTGAAAAAACGGTTTTCAGCTGTAACACAATAAAAAAAAAGTTATGTGTGACCCTCCCAAGTGTATTGCCCTTTTAAGATGGGCCATGACAAACTAATAAAAGGAGCTCCTGAATGCATGTGCCGCAGAACGGTTGAAGACTCAAACAATGAAACTGCCAACGCCAGCTCTCATTTCGGGCCTGCAGCCCCATACTGTGTGATCACGGTACTGCAGGCTCTGCTGGTCTGGCCACCCCCCGCCCCAGATCAGTATGGTGCCCTGGGACCGCCTAGGCCACCCTCCATCCAGGATTCTCCCGGCATCCACAGGACCCGCAGCACTGGTGAGGCAGGCCGTGTGACCACTATTGGCCCCACAATAATAACCATAGCAGGGAGCTATTGCAGGGACGGGAGGCGCATGTCAGGAGTTGACACTCTTGTTTACCTTGCAGAAAACCAGCATATATACAGTGAGGTATGTGGAGAGGAAAACACCCAATACATTCCACACCAACAACCCCCACTCCTCTGCACTGATCCCATAAGTGCACCATAAAGCGCCACCACGATTGGTGTGGGAGTGGTGGGGACTTCCACAGAGTCATCACAGTGCCCCTGTAGGATCCTGCATACAGATGAGCATTACAGAAAGAAAATCACAGACAGCCATTTGCAATGCTATGAATATGATAAATGTGCACAATGTCCTTTCCTCTCCTTCCCCCAGAAACTCACTGTCTCTATAGCTCTGGTTATCTGTAGGCTGGACTACTGCAACAGCCTCTTTCTAAATCTGCCTGCTTCTTCTCTTGCCCTCTGCAACTCATTCAGAACAGGACTGCAAGACTTGTCCTTAGCCTCAAGCCCAGGGATCGTATCCCTCCAGCACCGAAATCTCTGCATTGGCTCCCAGTGGCTGCAAGGATTAAGTTCAAGACCCTCTGCATTGTCCACAAGGCCTTCTAGGGCCTGGGTCCTTAATACCTCCAACACTCTCTTTGCAAATACCCTCCTACTGAAGCTCTTCGTTCCTCCAACTCCAACTCCCTCAGGGACAGTAGCTTCTCCAAGCAACGATTTTGTGGTAAATCTCTTTCTTCGGCTGCGGCCTCCCTCTGGAACAGCCTCCTTGCCTCTGTGAAACTTGAGAAGAACCATCTCTGGTTACGTAAGTACCTCAAGACCTTCCTCTTTGCTTCTGGCTTCTCTCTTCCTCTCCCCTGCTGATTTGATGCCTGATACTGCACTGGTTACCTGGCTACCCTCTGATTCTGCCCAGGTCCCTGCCCGCCCAGTTGCACACCCGAACTGCCTCCCGGCAACCCTTGCACTTGGGTCTGTATCTGTAACCCTAGTCCCCCTAACTTCACTTTCCGACACCTGCTTTCTGCACTTACCCTTGCACCTGCCGGCCGCACTTCTTGTTATTGTTTTGATCCCATGTACAGCACTGCCCTCCTCCCCTTTCCCCTAGCACTTTTCCCCTCCCACCTCCACTGCACTTGCGCGATCTCAATGTCACTTGGCCTAGTAAGATCGTTGTCTCTGTCCTCCCTCTACTCCACCTTCCTTGCCTCGTTGCGCCTTGAAACACTTGTGTATAGGCGCATTACAAATGCCATATTATATCATAGCATATCATATCATAATATCTACCATTCACTACCACTCAATGCAAGATACTGTAAATGAAATCTTCAGTGACTGTCTAGATGGGCAAAACTTTCCCATTTTAATGTATGCACATATAACGATGTTAGGTACCTTAACAGGTTAAGCACTTACCGGAAATATGTAAATCCCATTGTCACAGGTAAAATCCGAATTTGTGAATAATCACATTGATTATTACAGAGCTTAGAAGTGTGATGAATATGACATGAAAATAATGACATTATTCTATCATTCATACCCCTTCCAGTGTTAGTGACTGTTGTGTTGTATGTACAATGACAACACGTTTTAATTTTACTCTCTGGATAATTAAAAAGTGTCCTTTTTATTGTATAGTATAATGATGACTGTAACTATAACATCATTTATTATGTCACTCCTGTTTTCTAAATATCAGGCCACCCAGTTTACGCACTTTTCCCCCAGTCGTTCAGCTGTCACCTCTTTCTACATATATCACATCATGTGGAAGCTGAAATGAGGATCATCTGACCATAGCCCAAAAGTGAGCCTTGATTGGGGGGTGCCCCATCATAATTCTTGACAATTTTTTAGTTAAATTACCCTTCAATCATACCTTTCTTGCTGTGATGCTTCAAAATATTCCTTTAGCCCAATGTCTACTCCTAGAATCATTTGGATGTGTCTCGCTGTGAGATGTGTGGGTTAGTGAGTGGGTGATTTCATAGACATGAACTGGAGCAAACTGGGCTGATTGAAGAGAGGCTAGTTGCCTCTCCTCCCACCTAGGCTATATAGTGTATTACGATAGAAGTAGTTTCCACAAACTGTTTTGGGCAGGATTACAAGGCTGCAAAGATACAACAAAGGTAGACATTCACTAATTTATTTTCAGGTGCATTTTAAGGAAGTCTAAGTAACCCTGAGAAAATTGCACCTGTCCTTGTGACCTGCAACGTGACCAAAATCCCTGGGACTTAGTCCAACCCCAAGCCAGTTACATAGATGAACTCTGTATTTATACTTTATGATGCTTTTGCTGTATGATTGCATAGGCCCACACCATAGTAAGTACACATGGCACTCAGTTTAATACAAAGAGCGAGCCAGAGTTCATGAGGAGTGTTCCCTTAGTCACGAATGAGTAGTTAATGGTAATGAAGTGATTTAATACATCTTGAGATACAGTCTAGACCAGTTTTGCTTGTAGATATTGAAAATGAAACCTTTTTTATTATGTATTATGTGATGAATTAGGACTGTACTGTTTTGAGAGTAACATCGAGCATTCAGCGACCAAGGAGCATAATTCCTACAAAAGAAATTAACCATTTACCAATCGACAAAAACACTGAGATCACGCAACGTCATCCGCCTGGAACCAAAACCATACACAAGGAAAAAACTTGGGGGTTCCTCTTTCTCTAACCTGGCAGCAAAAATTTGGAACACCCTCCCAAAATAAATACGAAATACAAAGGGACACATATAAAAGGCTTGACTGTGCCTAAGCCAAACCCCTTTTGCTAGTCAAAGCCTAAAGCCCAAGAGACAGGGACTGTAGCTGGAGACGAAGGAGAATTAATCACTAATTAGTGCCTGACAGGACAGGGCCCGCTTACAACTTGCAGGGAGAGGAGCTCGCCCTAGGAGCTCAGGGTGGAGATGCCAGGCAGAGCCCATTGACAACCAATTTATTTTTAAATTTCTTTATTGGCATTTGTTATGAGTACAACAGAAGTTTGGTGTTGGTTGCCAACTGCGGCATAGTGTAGCTTGAATGAGAAATAAACGATAAACCAACATTAACATAAACAATTAACAATAACGGTGACTGTCTCCGTGAGATTTGACGAACAGTTCAGAGTGGGAGAATTATCGGGAGATGGAGCGGAAAGGGTAAGGGTGGGAAAAGGAGTATGGGAATGGGGGTTCAGCTCTGATTCAGGCAGCAGCTTGTTTAAGTACCCTTGGGTTGGCAAGTTCAGTGGTAAGTCATTCAGGGAGGCTTCTCATCATAGGAAGGGTGGAACATTGCCCACGTCAGGGCTTTCCAAGCGTCTAGTGTCTGACACGCATCTTCGGGGGATTTGGCGACGCTGTCCTCCCAAGCCGAAGTTTCTGCTCCCACCCATCGCTCCAACTCTCCATACCATGCTTGGAATTGTGGGCCACCTGGTCATTTCCATGCCATTGCAATGGTCCTCTCAGTTAGGATGCATGTCATGTCCATGAGTTTCACAGTGTGTTTGATTTTGGCGAGTCTGGGGTAAGTTCCCAAGAGGCATTCACTGGGGGTCCATTCATATCTGGACATGCCTGCCTTCCTACAGGTTTGCTCCACCTTGGCCCAAAGCCGCTGGACCCTGGTGCATTCCCAGAACATGTGTAGGAGATCCGCTTTGTCTCTGCTGCACCAGGGGCAGTTATGGTGCGATTGTTTACTGAACTTCGTCAGTCTATATGGAGTTAGGTAGGTGCGGTTTAGCACAATCAGTTGGATTAATCTAAATCTGGAGTTCCTGGATACCTCTTTGGGGAACACCAAGGCTCTTTCCCATTCCCTGTCAGTCATTTCATGCCCCAGGTCCTTCTCCCATTTAAGTTTTAGGTCAGGGGTGCGGGGATTAGGCATGTCCATTAAATGGCTGTATATTTGGGACACCGGTCTCCAGCCCTCTCCCAAGTTGTACAATAGTGTTACGAAGGGGTTGGCCTCGGGTACCTCAGGCCATGCATCCCATTTGGCTCGTGCCAGTTTCCGAATCCTCTGATACCACAGGAATTGGCCGCTGGGTATGCCATCTTCGGATCCACTGACAACCAAAGAGCAACCTACAACCTTAGCAATGTCAACCCTGGGCGGGGGAGGCCCTCACCTCTGTCCCGCCTACAGATCACTAGACAACCACAAAGATAGGCCACTGCCTCGCACAGATCCAGGCGAATGAACCACAGAGCAACGCTCCAGCAGACAGCAAGGTCAAAAGACACCAATGCAGAAGTCCGAAATAACGAGGTACCCACACTAACCCATCTGCTAAAACTTCAACTCTCTGCACACACCTATCAAACCCTAAACAAACACAAGCACTTGTTGCACAGCAAACCGCAAGCACTTCACTACATTTCAACAACAAACAACCACAGAGTCTTGCACAACCGCGCATTGGGAGCCAACAAATCCGTAAACCGCACCCATGCTCAGCGAATGGTGCTAACCGAAATGAAGCTGCCAACAGGACATCACAAATCTCGCTCTACTTTTATCCCGCTACACCCTACTAACCGACCCCACCCTCTTACCTTTCAGATCCGCCAGGGGACCACTCTAGTGGTGATAGTGTGCGGTATAAATATGCTTTAACATACCTTAACATGATCAATCTGACGTTTATTATCTCATTTCAGTTATTTACAAAATATAGTCTATTTTACAAGCATTTTTATACTAATAGCTCGGTTTGTCATTTGTTCATTGTGGCCAAGCCAGGCTTCTGCCTCAGCTGTGTTCTTTCTCTCCCTATAAGGGTCCTTCAGGGTCCTTCCTATCATCTATCTTCCTCTCTACCTGTGGTGTTCCCCAGGGGTCTAACCTCTCGCCCTGGCTTTTCAACCAATACTTTGCACATCTCGCCCACTGCATTGCCATTTTCTGCTCAAATTTCCAGTGCTTCGCTTACAACACTCAATTCATTTTCAGACTGCCCCCGGCCACCTCCTCTCCCTCTCTCAACTCTGAGTGTCTAACTACCATTCAAGATTGGTGTGCCGCCAATGTTCTTTGTCTCAATGCCAGCAAGACGGAGATCCTCCTCATCGGCACATTTTCACCATCCTTTCCCCTCACTCTCTGGCCGGCCTCCCTTGGCCCTCCTCCTACCCCCACCTTGCGAGGCTAAGCCCCACTGGGTCAACTTTGACTCCACACTTTCCTTCTCCGCCCACATCTCTGATGTCTCTAAAAAGTCAAACTTCCTACTGCACCTCCTCAGAGGTACTCTGCCTTTCCTCTCCTTTGCCCAGAAGCTCATGGTCTCTCAAGCACTGGTTCTCTCTAGGTTGGACTATTGTAACAGCCTCTTTCTAAATCTACCTGCCTCTACTCTCCGCCCTCTGCAAATAATCCAGAACAGGACTGCAAGACTTGTCCTTGGCCTCAAGCCCTGGGATCGTATCTCTCCAGCTCTGAAATCCCTCCATTGGCTCCCAGTGGATACAAGGATTAAATTCAAAACCCTCTGAATTGTCCACAAGGCTTTCTATGGCCTGGGTCCAAATTACGTTCAGCTATCCCACCGCAAATACTTCCCCTCTCGAGCACTTCACTCCTCTATCTCTAACTCCCTCAGGGTCAGTAGTTTTTCAAAGAAACAAGCTGGGAGTAGATCTCTGTCTTCGGCTGGGGCCTCCCTCTGGAACAGCCTCCCTGCCACTCTAAAACTTGAGGAGAACCACCTCCGGTTCTGGAAGCACCTCAAGGCCTTCCTCTTTTCTTCTGCCTTTGCTCCCCCTCTCCCCTGCTGATCTGTTCTCTCTGTTCTCTCTTGGCACCGTGCCCCTGGCCACCTTCTGTCCTCTGGGCCCAGGTACCTGCTCACCCTGCCACCCTCCCGCACTGCCTCCGGGCCACCCCTTGCACTGGGGTCTGTATCGGTACCCATACAGCCCCCACTTTTTCTTCCTGCGCTTATCAGACCTACCCTGTCTGCTGCCTTAAACCTACCACTTGCCAATTGCTGGCTGCACTACCACTGTTTGTTGCCTTTATTATTTATTTATTTATGATTATTTATCTGTTTCTCCTTTGTTTCGCACTTTCCACTTCTCCCCCTTCCATGCACTTTTCCCCTTCCCGAAAGGGTGCTGAAGATCAAGATGTATCTTTCAGCTTTGCTGTGCGGCTCGCCTTTTTCGACTGAATCCACCATAACAGGTTTACCTGACTGCGAAGACACTCAAGTTAGACTGCGAGATACATCTCGATCTCCAGCACCCTTTGGGTGCTATCCAGCCCTAGACATAGAGGCGGCCTACGTTGAACGGCACTAAGGCCACAAAATAAACCACTTGTGAGAACCTACTTATGCCCACGCCGCGGCTGCACAGAATGGACTTTTTCTTGGACCATTCATGTCAATTAGTGGATACCCGAATTATTCAGGGTTACCCTCCTCTCCAAAACGTGCCGAGTCACCTCAAAGACATGTGCACACACAGAACACTTGGACGTTCCAGTCCACCTGTCCTGATGAAGGCCCGTACAAAAGTGGCTTACATTATAGCCGACCTGAGCTGAAACACCTCCGTGTAGACTCCTAATCTCAAGTCAGTGTTCAGAATACACACTGTTCATGATTGTGCAATAGCACTTTGTTCTGTCTTTTATCTCACTGTTTGGACCCCTGTTGCACGTTGAGGCGACAGTAGGCAATGTATTGATTAGAGTGTATGTATTGATATTCAAGCTAATTGTCTTGGAGATTTTTATTACAGTACCACCTGTTGTCTGTACACCTGTATCCAATGGGTTTTCTGTGTTGTGTGTAAAAATCAGACAATCATGTCTCTACCTTTGACTAAAAATCGTTCCTTGAAACATGAAGTTGTGTCTCCTACATTATATGAAGTAGACCAGTGGGTTTGGTGTGTTGGCAGGACTGACCCTATTCACCTACGTTGTTTATTATTCACCTCTATTCTTCTGCATTGTCCTGCATATAAAGACATACAAGCCACTTATTGACCCACATTTTGCGAAAATTCGGAAGGTCTTTGCAAGTAAAACTACACAAGAACAGCTTTATTTCATCCTTGGACAAATGGCAAAATTAGTCGAGGGAACAGCAAAATACGTAAACGTATGCCACCAGAGAAGACAACGTGCATCAATAGACTAGAAAAAAGCTGGAAACCAAAATGATCACTCCATTTACTGAGGCAATGTGTGTCGAACGTGTCTTGCGTGCAACAAAAGTCCCTATTGCTGTATTGTATCTTGACACTCCAGGAAGACTTTTAGAAAATTATTCTGCCTGTACGGCTGGAGTCATAGCAGAAAGTACAGAGACCATGCACAATTTCTGAATGACAACTAGAGGGGGAGTTCGAGATTTTGGATCTAGTTTATTAGATAGATGTGCTGCTCAATTAATTCCCGCCCACTACCACGCAATAGCCACCTCTATCGCTGCCCCACCCGTCTATTTAGAGTCAACTTGTATCTCCACCTTTTTTCACCCCATGTTCCCTGTCCCCCTTCTGCTTCCCTTGCGTCACACCCTTTCCCTCCCCACGTGTGTTTGTGGCCCCGCTGGTAGCAGCCCCTCCTGTTCTGCTGGGAGGGGTTTCGCAGCTCTGCACCCCCTAGCAAGGGTTCATGTGCTAGGAACACTCCCCCTCCGGTCTGGATGCGCGTTGCTGGTGTGCACCACGTGCACGCGTTTTATTTTCCTCAAGACTAAGCTTGTGAGGCTACAGCTCGCGAGAAGTTAAGAGTGCGAGACTCCGAGAAACTTAAAGTGTGAAACACCACGCTCGACGTGCGAGAATTTAGGATAACAAAATTGACGACTGTTGAATTCCTAACACCGAAGAGGGAGCATGGACGGCGGAAACTTCCAGATGCCCGTCGCCGGCAGCTACCCCACCACAACTGCCCCTTATGAGCCGCTGACGGAGGAGATGGAGGTGGGGGTGCTGTCTCCCCCCCAAGGCACAACCATCAACTCCACCACGGTGAACATGAACAGCGTGGCCATTTGTCAGCAGACGCCCCGGGACCACATGGCCTGGTCCATTTTCAGTACCTTGTATCTTAACTTCTGCTGCCTGGGATTCCTGGCGCTCGTCTTCTCAGTCAAGGTGAGTCGGCGCTCTTTGCCTGTCCTGCTCGGGCGACCCCTCTATTTTTAGATGTACTGTTTTTACATTAGCGACCGAGGTTCCCTCTGTGCAAGTTGTACTGCTGCAGGCATTTGAAACCCTAGGGAACCCCTCTCGAAACCACAGGGAAGTTTGTCTTGCTTATCAGGACAACCCGCTTTACAACTTTAAACGCTTGAGAACTGCGTTCATCGGTGATTAGTATCTGCGCTTGCCATTGCTATAGTCTGAGGGCCTGATTGCTGAGCTCGTGCCAAATATAGCGCGAAAAGCCGACATTCTGACATTCTACACTGTAGTTTCCAGCACCATCATTCTGAGGTGGGTGAGGAAATATTCGATAGTGAAATGTGCTTTCCAATAGCAAAAGCTGCTAGAGGTGCTGCAGTCTAAGAAATGTTATATCTATAAAGGGAGAAGTGTGCAATAAAGTTTAACGACACCTCACAGGTGCTTTATTTTAAAAGCTTTTTTTGGCGTGTTTTAGTGCTGCTGCGAGGAGAATCACCACCATGTGGCTGCCATGCTTTGCTGACGGTTGCTATGACTTGTCAAGCCATGCATCAGGCACATGTAAAAGCAGAGGCTTTCATGTCCTTGCACCACTTTTGTTCATTATCAGAATATGGTGTTTGTAAGTGAAGTGTACCTCCTTCATGGAAAAGCACTTCCCCACTCTCTCAAAATCAGCGCCTGAGCTGTATAATGAAGATTTCCCCTGCTGATAGCGCAGGGAGTATTGATTCTATGAAAGACAAGGAGCGGAACATTATGCTTCATCTTCATTTATTTCCTCTCTCCAGCAGTTTCAACAATAAACACAATTTCAACTTTTCATTTGGACAAAAAACATTTTTTTTCTTTTGTTTTACTATTTTAAACAAAATACTACATTTCCCTTAATTCCTAGGCCAACTGTAGACCTAATGTCCTGGCCACGTGACCGTAGCCCTCCCACTTCCTGTTCTCTCCCTCTTCTTGACTGCAATCCAACTGACTGAACTTTCAACTAGACCAACATAGTCTCTGTTCTTTCAATTGCTCTGCTCAGCTGCTCCTCTGCATTCCAACTTGCGGTCTTGTTTACAACCTCTAGTCTTCTTCAAAGGTGACCTCAACTGTTCTTCTGATCATCTCCTAATGACAGATACAACAGATCATGTTATGGAGGCGGATACACACCCTATTCTGGGAGAAAATGATTGTAAGTACACTGTTATAAATCAACCTTACATTGTTATAGATCAACATTAACTCTCCCGTGTATCTAGGGCGGGAAAGTAATGCTCGCCTCCTTGTTGAGCATTACTTTCCCGCCTTACGTTAGAATCGAGACTCCCTGCGCTATTAGCAGGAGTAATCTTTATTCTATGTCAAGACGGAGGTGAGAATTATGCTTGTTCAAAGCTTCTTACCACTGACTCAGCTACTGAATGTACCATCTTAAAATAGAATCTTCTAAAAGTGGTTTTACTGGCCCAATCAGCCGCTCTTAGAATATCTTGCAATGTCACACCCTGTGCCAGCGTCTTCGAAGCCATCGCGCCCCTAACAGAATGCGCTCCAAACGTAGTCATATTTATTCCTGCTAAATGCATCACCTCTCTGACCCATCTTGCTATGGTGGCTGTTGCTACACCCTTGTGTGGCTTTCTATGCGCTATAAACAATTGTGTCACCCCCATTTGCCTCATCTCTGCTGTTGCACACTCTACTTCGGGTGTTCTTGCATATATGGATAAACTGGACAAACTATCGTTGAAGAGTCTGTCTTCGTTCTCCTGACTAAGGTAAAAGTCCCTCCTTCTGGCCCATATAATTTCCTATTCACGTCTAATGCTCTGACGTATGCTACTCTTCTACATGACACCATACATAACAGCATCGCTAGTTTTCCTTCTTGAAGTAACTCTGCTAAAAAGTTTAATATCTCCACTAAAGGGGCCGAAACGGGATGAACACCTCTCCTTTTGCACCACCGCAACCATCTGTTGCAAGCAGCGTCGTAGATCGTTCTATTCGATGGTGCCCACGATTCCGAGATGAGGCTAGCAGCCTGCACCGAAATCCCAGGGAGATTCCAGCGTTTTCTGCTATCTTGCACGCCATCAGTGGGAGAATCCCTCTCACTCTCAGAGGATCATACAATCCAGCTGGGTCCGTGAGAAGGTTTTCTCCTGGTGGAATTCTCAGATAATCCGTCACCAGCTCCATAAGTGTCGGAAACCATACTTGCGATTTCCATATCGGGGCCACTACTATCAGTGTCTCTGCCTCCCTGCGTACCTTTGTTAAAGGCATGGTCTAGTAAAAATGTTTATTGTCCCTACGGGTCGGCCATGTTTTTTTAAGCCTAAGCGGCTGATTTTAGAAAACTTTCCTATGGACCTTACCCGTGTTTTCGTCCATTAAACGCACGCAAAAACAAGCACCAGGGAGCCGCCATTTTCTGATAATCCTATCTTTTCCCCGATCGCCCTGGCTGACCTGCTTTTGCGGCACTAAATCAATTCCCCCGCACCTGAGCCTGACATTATCAAAACATTCATATTCCCCGCCTCTCTCCGTGATGTTACTGTGCTGCGTAGGCAAACGCGCCCAGTCGTCTTCTACGCGACTCCACACAGAACCCGGAAACCAACACAGACCATCTCACAACACAGCGCGCCACAATTCGGAATATGAAACTTTACTTTAAAATCAAACAGCAACACGGTACATTTGGTAAAGTACATTTATTTTACATTAAATGTTTAGAGAATATTCAGCAATTGTCATATGAACTCCGAAAGCCATTTATTTTATTTTATCTGTATCCGCCATTGGTACACAGGGTGTTGCTTTTCGTTAAAAGAAGCACTTTGGAAGCACGGTGAACCGCAAGGCTGTTCCATCAACTAGGCACTAGTCCATCGTAAAGGTTGATATGTTGCTTCTAGCCACTAGTACAGCGTAAGGGCATGTGGGCCCTTGGCGATCGTCCCATAAAATTGTCAGTGTGCTCCAGTTGTTCACACAAAGCTGCAGGTGTCTACTGTAAAAGCCATCTGCTGGTGTCTCAAACTGATGGCAGTAGCAGAAAGGGGAGAAAATACCTGTTATGAAAACAAAAAAATTATAATTAGTCTCGCCAGCCGATCTTCATTAATATTACTTATTTTATTTATTACAGCCGATCAGAAACTATTTACTTGCAAGGATAGTTCAATGGAGTATGTTCGGCTCTAAAATCAATGCGAAAAGTAACTAAATAAATCGAGGCCAACACACAATGATAAACGACAGTTAGTCTACATGCGTGAGGAATGATATGATATATGATATGGCATTTGTAACGCGCCTATACTCAAGTGTTTCTAGGCGTGACGAGGCAGGTGGGGAACAAGGGCAGACGCGATCCTACTAGGCCAGGTGTCTTTCTGATCGCGCATGGGGAAGGGCTGTACATGGTTAGTTGAATACAAATTAAATAATAGGGCCAGCTGGTGGCAAGTGCAAGGTAAATGCCGGGAGAAGGGGCTGAAGGATACAGAGACAGTCCCGTAGTGCAGGTAGGCAGTGCAGGGAAAAGTGGCTGGGCCAAGGACCGAGATCGGTGAGACCAGTGGACCTGCATGCCCATGTGCCCACTACGAACACGCTTTACTTGCTTTTCCTAGCTCTTCATTCATTCATTTATTCATGCATCCATTCATTAAATCTTCATTCCGGTATAAAAGCGTGTAAAGATTTACTTACATTATATTTGAAATTTCCATTGTGTCTCTTCGTAATGCAGTCTGTAAAACGGACCGTGCTCTTGACAACGATTTTTCGTATACTGAACTAAAATGAAACTCGGTCTAGTTTCTGAATTTTCTGCCTTATCGTCTCTTACGTTATTGCGCACTCCCTTCAAATGTAGTTCTTTCGGCATGGTCCCTGTCTCAAGGTCAAAAAACAATAGACCCTTATACTTCCAGTGCGACTTGTGGGCCTCATCTGGGCGCTGTCCTTTGCATTTTTTATTTGCAACATCACGTAGTATAGGCATCTGTGAGAACTTGAAGTTTAGAATCCGTCTATGTAGTGCGCCTCAATGTGCAAATGCGAACTGGCTTCTCTCCCAAATGCCACGGCCCGCTTGGCTGGCGCGTTCTAAGTGCCCCAATTTTGTCCCCGTTGTCTGCGAGCTTTGCAGCCCAAATTGAGACATTTCATTTTTGGCGGAAGGTCAGGGAAAATATAAAGTACCACAGGAGTTGAGTTAAAAGTGAGATTTATTGTTTGTTTGTTTGTTTTATTGTTTGCAATACTCAAGCCTCCCCTCCGTTAACAGTGCGCAGCATTTACATGAGATGAGACATGAGAAAAATATATACATACACATATGTGAGGTGAATAGAGAGAATTCAAAGATGACACCCAGTTTGTTCGCCACCCATGATGGTGAAGGTAGGGGTTAGGTTTACAGGTACACTGTACAATAACATTTATTTACAAAAAGACAATCGTATTGCAATTATTTAAACCGGGATTTGTACTTCACAATCAGCTGTGCTTCGGGTGAGCATGGCACAGTCGCAATGTTCGGTGGCAATGGATCACTGCTCTGCACAGAAACGTCCAAAATTCCATATCTGTGCTTCTCTAACACAGCAACAATAAGGCCTTTCACAAAGTCGAACTGCATTTCATCATAGACTGGTTTGATCACCCATTGCTTACTTTGTTTTGAAAACACCTTAGTGTAGCGAGGCATCCTTACTTTACCCCTAGTCCTAGATTGTTCACGTCCGACATTGCTGTTATGGGCCAAGACCGCTAGTGGATTGCGATGTTTCATGCCCCGAAAGCTTAAATGCAAGCGCTTTGGCCTGTACTTTAGGCACATATTGTGGAACACCTCCAAATCTCCTGTGTGACAGAATTCTGTCAGTCCTCTCAAATCTCTTGATAGAGTTTTGTCGAAAACAATCTTCTCAATGGCTTTGTGTGTCGGTGAAGATGGAATCAACCACTTCTTCTTCCGTGCCTCCTCTGGGGACAAAGGGCCATGTTCACATTGGTGGAAATGTTAATTTGCTGTCCAGCGGTGAACGTTGGTACAGTGGTGCATCAGTGACCGCCATTTTTCAAGTAGTATTTCCACTGATCCCTCACAAGTTTTTGAGCTCCAACAAAGATGGTTGGTGATAGAATGTGACCACTGCAAAATACTTTCAAAACCTTTTTTTTTCCCTGCAGCCGAGATTTTCTTATTGATTGATTCAGCAAGATGCCATACGTCAAATTGATGTTTAATATGTAGGAACTGCTCTCTCATTGTCTTGGCAATTAAAACATGTCTATCCGTGGCTATGAGGTCGATGTGCATTCCCCTTGATTGTAGATATTCCACTGATTTTATAAATCCTAGTTTCTCCATGGCCACTGACGATGTACATTGTGTTACCTGCACGACCACCGAACTCACAATTTTTTTACTATCCATGTCCTGAAAGTGGTAGGTGCAGTACCTGGCAGAAAATCCAGGGCTGTCGCACTGTCCATCGCCGGCTAGCCTGAATCGTTTGCCTTTGAATGTACTTGCTAGAGACAATTGTTCAATTTTCCAAGCATGACTAATGGCCGGAAACAGATAATCACGTTGGTATATGTAGTACAGCGCTTTAGAAATTAAATGGAGTCCCACAAACTGAAAGAAAGCCTCTAACTTTCTAAAACTGGAGCCACTAAAAAGTGATGCAGCTGCACACAGTAGATTGCCTGCTGGCAGTTTCCCCAGCATCGGTTGTGCAGACCATGAGAACCTATGATTTAATCTACAGGCAGCATTTATTTTGACGTTACTGCCTTTTATTTGACGAGTCACATTAATCAATGGCTTCCCACATACTTTCCCTCTAATGGAATGCACACATTTCAGCATACTTATAATTTCCATCAAACAACTGTCGAATACAATGTATTTGCTCTCTTTCATTAGACTGTCATCCTGCGTCAACGTTGTTTCGGCCTGTGACGTTGTGGAGATTTCAACACATTGGAAAGTAATATCGCTGATATCAAGTTCTGATGCGTCTATGGATGCTGCGGCTGGTTCATTCTCTGTCATTTCGACATCTATTACTTCAACATTGATGGGAGAACACAACAATGTCGACAGGTTTTTTGGTGGCAAATTTTTGGCGGGTGTAGATTGTGTAAATTTATCTGCAACTACTTCAGAGCTATCTTCAATACATTCAATAACATCTTCTTGTGGTGGTGCGGTCGCACTGTAGCTATGGTCCAATGCAACTTTGCTGTAGTCTCCAAACACAGTTAATTCATGTTCTGGCCATTGGACATGAGCATCTCGAGCCTGAACACGCCTCGCCTCAATTAATAGTTCCTCCATAGTGTACACGGTCTGGCAAGCCACATCTCTCATTCGCTTCACTGTCTGTGTGTGTATAGTTCTGACACCCACGGGTAACTGGAGGAGAGATTGGAAAAGGGATGTTCAGTTTAAACACAAGATGGAGTGTAGTAGAATTGACTGGAAAAAAAACATAAAATAGTCCCCAGCACAAACATTTTTTTAAAGTTATGAACTGTTCGTAACTAACCTTTTTTGTATTTTATTCTTTGCAACTTTTTTGACTCCACCTTCAACATCTGCACGCTGTAGCTCCGATTCGTTTCCGCATGTCCTCCCTTCCTCTTGCGCTGCAACGACTATATTTTCTGTATCCGCATAGACAGCACGGAATGAGGCTCCATCGTCTCCCTGAAACATAGCATAAAACACACGTGAGGACGAACACACAGGTACATCTCAATAGCCAAACACGATTTAAACATTTTGTGCAACAATCAAACGACAAGTTTTCGACCAGTGATGATCTATTTCGATGGAACTGTCAGTATCCATACCTCTGGCTCTGCATGGACTGCCATGAATGGTTGTATTGGAGAGGAGGCATCCGCATCTCCCTGAAACACAGTACTTGCATTAGTATGCTTTTCAATATTGGAAACACAACACACACTTGGGGTCGACGACACAGGTACATATAAAGAGATAACCACAAATGATGCATTGTCCAAAAGAATCAAGGAAAATCCAAATATGATCACATTTCATCGACTTATTTCAACGATTCCTTTACATCTGCATCATCTAAATGAGATGTTGTGATTGTGGTGGAAGCTCCGTCGTCTCCCTGAAACACAGTACTTGGATTAGTATGGTTTTCAATATTGGAAACATCACACACACTTGGGGTCGAACGCACAGGTACATATAAAGAGATAACCGCAAATGATGCATTGTCCAAAAGAATCAAGGACAATCTAAATATGATCACATTTCATCGACTTATTTCTCCGATGTATTTACATCTGCATCATCTAAATTGGATGTTGTGATTGTAGTGGAAGCTTCGTCGTCTCCCTGAAACACAGCACTTGCGTTAATAGGGAAGAAAGTATAGCAAATGGAATCACGTTATATGATCACGCATGATGGAGCTGTCATTATCCATACCTCGTGCTGCTGAAGAATATCTATGGATGTTGCAAATGTAGTGCGCACTTCCGAAAGCTGTTGCGCCGATTTGTATACACATGGTCCCGCTTCCACTTCCCCTGGATCTACTTGAATGTCAGGCTCTGCATCAAGTGCAGGGGTTGACGCTCCATCAACTGCCTGAAACATAGTACTTGCATTAGTGAGGATTACAATAGTGAAAACATAACACACACCTTGGGTCGACAGCACAGGTACATATCAACGGCTAACCACGAATGAAACATTGTGTAGAACAATCAAACGACAAGAATTCCAGCTCTGATGATGACGCTCGATGGAGCTGTCAGTATCCATACCTCCTGCTGTTGAAGAACATCTAGAAATGTTGTAGATATGGCGGACGCTTCAGTATCTCCCTGAAAGACAGTACTTGCATTAGTATGGATAACAGTAATTATAACTGAAACCAAACACCAGTGGACGATAACTAAGGTGTATATCAATTGGAAAGCACTAACCAAACATTTGGTAAAAAGATTACACGATAAAATAAAAATATTACTTGACATGCATAAAACAAGTCTGTAGCGGATTACCTAGTAAGATTACCTGATACGCGCTAGAAATGGTTGATAACTGCAACCACGTCAAGGATGTAGAATGTTCTTGCTTCAGATTCAAGGGATAGTCAAGAAGTTGTAAAGGTAAATTAATGATTGATAATGAAATGCCAATATTAAAAATAGCCATGTAAGGCGACAGAATACTTGTAAAATGCTCAATACAGCACAGTTGCCTGTTCCCATATATACACATTGCGTTTGTGGGTTATGAAATCGAAAAAGAATATATTGGTAAATGTCATTATTAAAAAAACGACACTCATATCAATATCGAAATTATTACAAGGGATAGAACACCTACAATATCAATTAATCCGTTCGGATACCTACACACTACCGCAAGGCCTAAAGCTAAATCCGGACACTTGACTCACCGGTGGCGGAATGTGGACGAATAGAGTGGGAATAGCGTTTTCGAGCAATTTCCGTGTCGTTCGCCGTTTATTCTTCTTTGTTACCCAAGATGTTGTGTACATGTCCAAGGAAAAGTGCCAGCTGCAGATGCGGTATCGATCACCCCTCTTGTCCTGTAAGACTTGTTGGACTCTACTTTCCAGCTCATCCAGTGGATATCCGCAATGTCTGACCCATTCTCTTATTCGATCAACAGTTTTCGGTAATACATGCATTGTAGTGCCTTCAGATTTAGCATGGGTCTTCGAAGGGCAATCGCTAATCGAACAGGCAGGCATTGTTGATAAATCTGAAAAGTAAATATCGACATTATTATACAATCTTCAAGAATAAAGATTTGATACAAAAGTAAATGAATCATACAATGATCAATGCAAGGTTTGTTTTGGTCGCAGGAACTATACCAGTTCATTATGTGTGGCTTAGTATTTGCATAAGTTGCAGAAATGTATAAATGATGTGACTAAAAACTGAACATGTGACTCATCCCTTGGATGTTCTGCATTGCACGAGAAGGAAACATGTTTACATTATAGACTGGACCCCCGAAGGGTGCAATTCGATGACAATAGACACAGATGAAAATAAATAGATCTATTGATAGCATAGCAATGGAAACTCAAGTCAATAGCAATGAGACCTATGAACCTAGCACTATTGTGTACTCAACTCGCAAATAGATAGAAATTTAAAAATCTGCAAAATATGACTAGGATACATGGCCTTACCTTGACCAACAAACAGTTGGATTCAGCAAGCAGAGCAGTATGTTGCAGGAGAATAGGTGGGTGGCCACAGGTAGCACACTGATGGGTTTGCTCTAAGCGGTCACAGAAGTTCACGGATAGCACGACAACGAGCAGATTAGCGTAGATCTCAGTGGTTGCCAGGTAACACGTTCAGGAGTTGACTTGCAAAGCACAAAGATGTTCTCATGAGACATATCAAGTGGTTTATAAAGTATTAGAAACGGGTGTGTTTGTGAATGAATGACGTATGTATGTCGTGGTCTTAGGGGGGCGGCCTGCTTCAAGGGTAGGCCTGGCTGGAGACACGGGGTCTGAGGAGGCCATGTGACCGATGGCCCCTTGGCGTGGGATACCTTTTGAAGTGTACATGTAGTTTGGCACCTTGGCCTTTCGCGCCCGTGACAGCCCCCCATGCCAGCGCGCATCCACCGGCGCGAACCGCCTTTGATACAGGGGGGTGGGATGGATGGGCCTGGGGCGTGCAGATAAGGCACAGGAAGACTGCTGAATGGAGACACACTTATGTGGATTGCAGGGGGGCGGCCTGCTTCAAGGGGAGGCCTGGCTGGAGACACGGGGTCTGAGGAGGCCATGTGACCGATGGCCCCTTGGCGTGGGATACCTTTTGAAGTGTACATGTAGTTTGGCACCTTGGCCTTTGGCGCCCCTGACAGCCCCCCATGCCAGCGCGCATCCACCGTCGCAAACCACCTTTGATACAGGGGGGTGGGATGGATGGGCATGGGGCGTGCAGATAAGGCACAGGAAGACTCCTGAATGGAGACACACTTATGTGGATTGCAGGGGGGCGGCCTGCTTCAAGGGGAGGCCTGGCTGGAGACACGGGGTCTGAGGAGGCCATGTGACCGATGGCCCCTTGGCGTGGGATACCTTTTGAAGTGTACATGTAGTTTGGCACCTTGGCCTTTCGCGCCCCTGACAGCCCCCAATGCCAGCGCGCATCCACCGGCGCGAACCGCCTTTGATACAGGGGGGTGGGATGGATGGGCCTGGGGCGTGCAGATAAGGAACAGGAAGACTGCTGAATGGAGACACACTTATGTGGATTGCAGGGGGGCGGCCTGCTTCAAGGGGAGGCCTGGCTGGAGACACAGGGTCTGAGGAGGCCATGTGACCGATGGCCCCTTGGCGTGGGATACCTTTAGAAGTGTACATGTATTTTGGCACCTTGGCCTTTCGCGCCCCTGACAGACCCCCATGCCAGCGCGCATCCACTGGCGCGAACCGCCTTTGAGACAGGGGGGTGGGATGGATGGGCCTGGGGCGTGCAGATAAGGCACAGGAAGACTGCTGAATGGAGACACACTTATGTGGATTGCAGGGGGGCGGCCTGCTTCAAGGGGAGGCCTGGCTGGAGACACGGGGTCTGAGGAGGCCATGTGACCGATGGCCCCTTGGCGTGGGATACCTTTTGAAGTGTACATGTAGTTTGGCACCTTGGCCTTTCGCGCCCCTGACAGCCCCCCATGCCAGCGCGCATCCACCAGCGCGAACCGCCTTTATATCAATATATAGTATATCGTCTTTAAATCAATGATAGTATATCGTTTCTTATCAATAACAAATGCGACATACCGGAGATTCTTGTGAGCACAGACCCACACTTCTACCAGTGTATTATAGTGGTCAAGACCCAAGGCCTGTATAATCCAATGGTAATTGTTAGTATAGACATATGTGTGACTTTTATAGAGACATAACCCACTGAAAGACTTTCAACAAGTGTTATTTAGTGCATGCATTATCGAGAATATGTTATGTTAGCTTAGATAGATAGTGATCACCCTGCTTCACAGCGACCAGACCTTCACCCATTCGGAGCACAGATGTCTGACGTCCATCCTTGAATGGAGACACACTTGATTCATTTAAAAAATCGAAACAACCGTTGTTAAAATATATGTGGTGTTTTATTTTGTATCTTATTTTGATGACACAAAAATACAAGACTTTAAACATTGTACAGTTCAGGTTGCAGCACAGCGAGAGAAAATCCCCTGTACTGTACTGACCGCTGTCACTCGGGAACGTTTCTCTAATGGCACGAACGGCACAGGCGGGTATCACTCTTCGAACGCGGTGCCCAAGCCTCCCGTGGATCCACCATGTAAAGGAACGATAGGCCACCAGCCTTTACCACCTGTGAAAAGGAATGAAACAAACTGTTTTTAAATGACCAAGATAAGTTTAATAAACGTTTGTTGTCAATGACAATTCTTGTAACTAATGGCATTCTGCACGGACAAATGCTATCTAGACAATGCACACTATTGAACGACTTACATGCGTTACAATGATATGTAGATGTAATTTTGGATATAGTAGAAGAACATGAAATAGGAGTGGCATGACAAGCAGAGTATACTTACTCGTTACTCGGATTACGAGGACGAACAGTTGCGCAAAGCTCGTGCATAAGCACCAACATTATTCTCAACACGGCCCGTGTGAGGCAGGCTGCCCTGAAGTCTGGCAGCTCGGTGATGCATTGCGGTCGTGGCTCGCCTTCCGAAATGTAGGCCAGGCATCCCGAGTTTTCTCGGCAGCAGCAGTTCTCGTCCTCAGTTGGCATTAGCTCGCACCGATTGCATGTGCACCAGGTGGAGACGCCGTCCATTCGACTAGGCCCAGGCTCTTCATCTGTTGATTCGTCCTGCCAACTGCCGTCCGAATCCCCATCGTTTTCGCGTGCTTCCCTTTCCAGTAGTTCCTCCTCGGTATACTCGGGCTCGTACATGTAGGGCATTATTGTAGCCATTGTGTGTTAAACAAACTAAAATAATTTATAGCGGTGGTACTGGTATCTGTTCACACGGGCTACAAGCGGCGAAGGTAGCTGACCAGAGCACTGAAACGAGTCACAGAATACTCAAAGTAACACAGAGAGAGGAATGGAATCAAAAATCTGCTGCTGTGTGTTGTGAAACGGTCTGTTTATACTTATTGAGGAAAGAGGCGTCCTGCCATTTCCATGGCGACACGTCATTAGCTGAAGCACAGCGAATGTTGACACGAGACGTGCTTTGGCGTTGGGAAATGGGCGGTACGAGTCTGCTGATGACAGGCTCAGGGGCGGGGGAATTGATTTAGTGCCGCAAAAGCAGGTCAGCCGGGGCGATGGGGGAAAAGATAGGATTATCAGAAAATGGCAGCTCCCTGGTGCTTGTTTTCGCGTGCGTTTAATGGACGAAAACTCGGGTAAGGTCCATAGGAAAGTTTTCTAAAATCGAGCCACTTAGGCTTAAAAATACATGGCCGACCCGTAGGGACAATAAAAATTTTTACTAGACCATGCCTTTAACACTCTGCTCATCATCACGAATGACGGAAATGCGTAGTGCATCTACCCTCTCAAGTCATGCAGAAATGCATCTACTCCTGCTGCCGCCATGTCCAGTCGGGTCCAATCTCCAGCTGAAGTATTTGCTCTTCTGAGCGTTCAGTCTGGACACAAACAGATCTATTTGTACTGGTGCCCAGATCTCTTCTATTTGCCGACATATCTCTTTGTCCAGCATCCAGTCGCTGGAATTTGCTAAGTGTCTGGAGTTCCAGTCCGCTACCACATTCAGCGAACCTGGGAGATATTCTGCTGTTACTGATGTCTCTGACGCTAGGCAGGAATGCCAGAAATCCTTGGCTATTTCTGCTAATAAGCTGGACTTCGCCCCTCCTTAATGATTGATTTATTTGACTGCTGATATGTTGTCCATTTTCAGCAGGATGCATGAATTCACTTTGTCTTTCGTGAAAGCCTTGATCGCAAAGGACCTGGCTAATAGTTCTGGGCAGTTGATGTGTAGTTTGAGTTCCTCTGGACTCCACTTTCTGTCTGCAGCTCTCCGCAGCGAGCTCCCCAGCCCGCTCTGCTGCTATCCGATTCTATCACTATGTTGGGCCGGTTGCCAATTATGGCTTTCCTGTTCCAAGCGTCCATTTTCTGTAACCACCATTCTAGTTCCGTCCTGGACTCCGGATCTAAAGGTACTAGTTGATGGTACTGTAAGCCTTGCTTTAAGTGTTTTATCTTCAGTCGTTGAAGGGCCCGATAATGCCTACTACTCTCGCTATCGTCAGGAGAGGGATGACCAGCTTGCTGAGGCAACTCCTTGTCTCTCTTTCTATATCTTTTATCTTTCTGTTTGGCAATTGTAGGGTAGCTGTCCTGGTGTCTATGATGAACCCTAGGAGTTCTCTCCTCCTCACTAGTATCACTCTGACTTTTCTCGATTCACTAGGAACCCGAGTGAGACCATGAGGCTCGCCACGCAGTTTGTCTGGTATTGGAGTGTGTCTCTGTCGTTTGCTATAAGCAGAATGTCGCCTAGGTATATGATCATTCTTATCCTTTTCTCTCGGATTGCCGCGGTTATGGTCCTCATTAGTTTCGCGAATGCCTATGGTGCTGAGGCTAGCCCAAATGGCATTGTCGCAAATTGCCAGTATCGTCCGTCCCAATCGAACGCTAGGAAGGGTCGGTACCCCTCTTGCACTGGTATCGTAAAATAAGCATCTTTCAAATCTATCCTCGAGAGCCACTCGCCCTGTCTAAGCTTATCTCTGAGCTGATGGATCCCTTCCATCTTGAACTGATGGTAAACTAACCAACTGTTCATTTCCTTTATTTATCAGTGGCCTTACTTTCTCCTTCCTGTGTACCATGAACATATTGCTTATAAACTTCGGAGATGCCTTGCAAGGTTCTATCGCTTGTTTCTTCGCTAGGCTTTGTAGCTCTACGTGTAATGTTTCCCTCTGCTTGCGCTGAGTGTAATGGGTGGGGGGGTTGGAATTGGATCGGTATCGCTGTAAATTCTATGCGCAGGCCTTTGGCTGTCTGCAATACCCAAGCGTCGCTGGAAAGCACGTGCCAGTTTTCCCAGAATCTCGCTGTTCTCCCCCTACTGGCGGATATGTGTGCTCTCACCTGTGGGGAAATTCTGTCCTCTTCCCTGGCCTCTGCTTCGCCTTCCACTTAGGAAACAACCTCTTGGCGGAAAAAAGGTGTCTGGCTGTTTGTTTTCCCAATAGTGGGCCCTGTTGGTCTGATGCATCCTGGAGGTTTGATAGAGACCGGTCGATTGGCCTCTGTACCGACCGGTCCCGCCATAAACTCTTCCGGGGAATATTTTCTTTATAGAGCCTTGCACCTTCTCCAGGGAGGTATAGGGTCCGACAAACCTCCCCATTTCCTTCCGAAGGTCTCCCCGAATAGCAGTCCCTGGGCTGCTTCACCCGCTGCATAGGATGCCAGATCCCCAAGTTTGGGGTCTATTTTGAAGAACAGCCCTCTTCTGCGCTCAGATGAGATGGCGCAGTTAGCGTTTCCTAAGAGGCACACTGCTCTCTGGGCCCAGTTAGCAAGCACTTCCGGGTCTACTTCCTCCCCCGTGTCCTTTGCTTGCTCGGCCAAGTCCATCATTTTTGCTAGTGGTCCCGCTAGATCCAGGACTTTTTCTTGGCAACTTCTCCATGATCGGTCAATCCCTTTTCTGGGATCTTTGTTGATCTTTGCCACGAAGGCCAACATCTTCGGGTCCAGCTCCGGCGCCTCCGCCACTTTCCCTGCCAGTTCTGGCTTCGGGCATTCCACCTTCATCATTTGTCTCACCTCTTTTTCTAGTGCTTTTCGCAACCTCTGGGTCATGTACTTAGTGACCCTCGGTGATGGCAACCACTCTGAAGACTTTGGATTACGGATGTCCTCCAGGTGGAATATATCCAATGTCTCCTCCTCGTCTTCTATATTGTTGAGCTTTCTCAACCTTTTCTTAGACAAAGGCTGTACCTCCTCTTCTCCCTCCTTATTGGCCTCCTCTTGCGAGGAACTCGGGGACCCAGTGGGTTCCTCTTCGGGGAATCTTTCTTCTTCCTCGCCCATATTATCTTCCCCTGGGTAGGAGATCTTGAGGCTCGGCACTCCCGAATTAATCATAAATGTGTCTCGCAATCTGTTAAATGCGTCGGTAGCCTCGGGGGCCTTTAGGTCTCCCCTGTCTGTCTGGCCCGGAGGGTCAGAAGAATTCATGCTCTTTCCGGGCCTTCATACACCCCTGGGGCTCCTCTGGCGTGACCCTTGTGGATGTGCTGCCTTTTGTTAGGGTGCTTGTCTCATTCTGGCTCGGGAACAATTCAATTGTTTCCAACCTGTCTTGGTGGGGCTTGACCCCTTGAGCCACTGCCTCATTTAATGAGTCTCCCAGCACCTCTTTGAAACTATAGGCTAGATCTTCTGAATAGACTGCCTCTTGTTCCTCCTCGCTCCATTCAAAATCTGCCATGTCTTTGTGCTGGTAAGTGCCTTATGATACCTTTGCAGGTGTAGTGGCACGTCCACTAGCTCACTTTTGCTGTGTAGTTGGGGCTGTACCCTGGTCTGCCAAGCAGGCTTATAGGTAGTGGTGAGGCTGCTATGTATCAGCTTATCATCTGTGTGCAGAGGGTTCCTTTCTTATAATGCAGTTTTTGATAATGAAATTCCCGCTCCGCAGGTGTGTGGCACGCTGTAAATACATTCTCTAACTCTCTCGGGCTGTCACCGGTGTGCGAGTCAAGCATTATATTCTGCTTTCCTCGCTCGCTTAGGATCTTCCCCCTCGAGGGTGGGGGCTCTTCTCCCTCCAATGAGCGCAACGCTCACGTTTGCCTTTATATGCCACTTCCCGTGTTCTACTCTGCCTCGCGGAGAGCGTTACTTCGCGCTTGCAGGGTTTAGCTCCGCCCCTGCGAAGGTGGGGGCTGTTCACTCTGTCATGCGCTGAGCACACCTTGGGCCCTCTCTTCATCGCTATGTGATGGAGGTCGGCGAGCCCCAAACGTGCCGATAGTGCGGCACGAGGCAGCCGGCTCCTATTAAGTATTAAAGACTTACAAACAAACAAACAATACACTGCGCGCCTCCCTTTCCAGATCCATGCTCCGGGTGATGCGCGTGCTATTGTCCTATATTAATTTGCCTTCTAGCACACGGTAATGTAATTATAATTGCTTATACTACGCAGCTACAAATTAAGGTACCTATCTCTTGGAGAGCAGGAAAAGAAGAGGGAGAAAACAGGAAGTGGAAGGACTAAGGTCAAGTGGCCAGGACATTGGGAGTACAGTTGGCCTAGGATTTAAGGGAAATGTAGTTTTTAATTTTAAAAAGTTTTTTAAAAAAAGAAAAAAAATGTTTTTTGTCCAAATGGAAAGTTGAAATTGTGTTTATTGTTGAAACTGCTGGAGAGAGGAAATTAATGAAGATGAAGCATAATGGTTGCCTCCGTCTTGACATAGAATTAGGAAAGCCTGTCTTCGTAGGTTAAAGCACTATGCTTCCGTTTGTTGGCATGATTTAGACTTGCTGCAGAACGGGTGAGTACCACAGTATTATGGAAGCATGCTCCATTTCATTCAGTTAATTCTCGTCACTTATTGTATGGCACAGATGTCTAAGCATAGTCTGTCGGAAGCGGCCTTGGTTCTTTGTCTGTCTGGTGGTGCGGCTTGACATGTCTGTGCTGAGGTCCTTTCCTCTGAGCCTCCGTGGTGAGCAGAGAGAGCTGTGTGCATGGAACGGGGGACAGAGCGGTACGGAGGAACTTAGCTTGCATTCCAGCTACCCGTTTGTGGAGAGGAGAGCCCAACTGCATGGTCCTGCGGTAAGCCAGTGTCGGGTGATCTCAGAACGAGTGTCTTGTGTAGGAACGAGTGTCGGTAAAGGTGCAGAGGTTGGGTAATATGGATTGTATAAGCCCCCTCCGACCAATGGACCTAGACAGACCGCGTCCAGTGGGGGCAGGGCCGACTTAGCTCTGGATGCACCGGGGCGGGGAGAAAAAATGTGGCGCCCCCTGCACATTTTGCCCCCACCCCTTGCCGGGAACGGGTGGCACTACATTTGCAGTTTCTCAACTTAATAGAGCACCGCTGAGCTGCTGCGCTCTATTTAACTAAGTGATTAACACCCCGCTCCTATGTGGAGTGCAGGAGTTAAATCGCTTCAATAGAGCACTGTTGTCAAACCAGCATGGGGCAGGCTTTCAAAGGCTGCCCTATGCTGGTTTAGCAACAGCTGCCTATGTAATAAAAGGCACCTCGCTCTCCTGCTGGAGCGCCCATCGCCTTCACAAGAGCGGACACCTTTCAGTTCAATAGGGCGCCTGGTGTGACTTCAACCACCACACCAGCTCAGGGAGCTCTTGAAATACTTGGCCAAGCTGGGGGAGGCTATGTGGCACCTCAGACGCCTGCTAGCTCCACCCTCCAGCTCCTCACCTCAGTCCCTTTTTTCACGCTGGCGGGAAAGGACTTAACAGCGATCGCCGTGAGCACTTTTTTGCTTTGCGGCTGCTAACATGAACTTTATTGTACTTTTTCAATCCTCACCGGCCTCCAGTTTCTCTCCTTCCATGGCAGATGTCGGTCACGGGACGGTTTACATGTTGTGCTTCGTGAGACTGCTCCCTCCCAGCATCTGACCCTCACACGTTCTTGATCACAGGTGGGATGCGTGCGCCACTTGCAGCACCCTAACGCTGAGGACACTCAAGAAAAGACTAGCAAGGTGGATGGCAATATTCTCCTGATCTCTGCCGGATCACATCAAGGACTTTGTCAGAAAATCCTCCAAGTCACAGGAAAAAGCAAGTCCACCATTTACCAAGGCACCAAGCAGGGGGACTCCTTTCCGGGAAGTTATTCCACTGGGAGGGGTTGCTGAGACTTTAGTACCGGTGTCAGGCCTGAGGTTCACAAAGCTAGCGCCGCCCGCTCCTAGGGATCGCTAGGTCCTTCCGGGCCTGGCACCGAGCAGCACAAAAGCTCTTCCACTACACGTACGTGTGAGGAGCCTTAGGGTTCTGTGACCGGGCATACGCCTGAGGGGACGCCTTCATGCAGCATGAGCCAGGCTACCAGTCGGTCAACTGAGGGCATTTGGCCTACTAAAACATCTTCCGAGACCCGCTCAAGTCACACATCATTGTCTTAGTCCTTGCAGAGGACTAGTACAAGGAATACTGTGCCGGAAACCCTGTTTTCCTGTGCACTCCTGAGGTACCAGGGCAGACACACACAATGGCATCCATCCACGCAGCAGGCAGTGAAGTGCCAGATACTTGTCCTCGCACACATACTCATCGCCTCCAGAATGAGCAACACAAGCTGGAAGTGAACCGTCCTCGCGCTCAGCATACAGTGCAGCTACAAGGTACAGCCACATCATATGATGTACTCCTATCGGGTGTAGCAAGAATACCATTTCACATCCGTGCACCAAAGGGAGCAGTCTGCAGGTCAAGGGCTCTGCATCTCTCAGGATTCCTCAGCTCAGCAGTCCTCACAGGTTGCCTTCGGGGACAGATTTTTCAACAGGTTCTTAGCATTAATGAAGTCTTATCAAATGTCAGGGATCCTTAAAGGGCTTATCCGGGAAGTGGTCCCTCAAATGTTGCTTCAGCAACCGCATCCTCAGGCACTGTTCTTGGGTCTTCCCCATGCTCTGCTCGGGGTGCAGCCTCCACTTCCAACACTGCCAACCCACCCACCACTGCTTCCACCACAGGCACCTCTGACTCCCATAGCCACGGTGGCGCAGGACAGGGTATAGGATGCTACACACACTGAAGAGGATGCTACGCCCACTGACATTTTTTCAGGTTCAGGGCCAATGCCCGGGTAATGATAAAGATGATTATGATGGTAATGACAGAGGGGAGGACACAGCTTCCGTTAAATCGTTCCATGATCGCATGGAGGGCCTGTCCGAATTCCTAGGATTGCTGCCTTCCGAGCAGGCATCCCAGTTGCAAACCAGCAAGTGCTTGGATGCGCGCTTCAGGCAGTTGAAAAACGAAGCAGTGATATTTTCGATGCACCGGCAGCCTCATTCGTCCGTGGTAGCAGCAGCGTCTATCTACACCAAGCCCTCTGCTTCAGCAGCGGCTTCGTCGTCCATCAACTGTCTCACCAAGGAGGACAAGCTACTGGAAAGATTTGTGAGAAAGGTAACCATGGACTCACCTCTGAGCGGTTAGGGAGCCACATTGGGAACAATTTCATACATGCAGTTTCGGGCAAAGAGGACTCTCAGCTTCATATAATTGTGCTGGAACTCAACGGGATTGGTCTTGCGCCAAGGGCATCTCTTCCTCTAATAAAGGGCAAGGTGGTCCTGGTGAGAACAGATAGTTCAACCTCCATGTTTTACATAAACAAACAGGGCGCCAGATGCACAAGACAATGTATGATAGCGGTGGGCATCTGGGAATGGACATTGTTGTACAACATACTGCTCAGAGTAGTTCATCTGCTGGGGGACAGCAGTTCAGAGGCAGACTGGCTGAGTAGGCTAGGCAAGAACAACTATGAGTGGGAACTACAAATGCAGTCCCTCACGACAATTCTCAATCAATGGGGTTTTCGCCAGGTGGCCCTCTTTAAATTGGAATGCCACGCCAAATGTCTCCAGTTCGCATCATGGGAGGGTCAGCAAATCAATCGGCTCCCTAGGAGATGCTTTCTAGATAACCTGGGATCATCTTCATGCTTATGCTTTCCCTCCAACACCGCTGTTACAGATGGTAATACACAAGTTAAGGTCCCCAGTCAACTGCAGGATGGTCGTAATAGCCTTACAGTGGCCCTCGCAGGTATGGTACTCCGATCTGCTCCAATTCCCAACACAGGTCCTGATCATGTTGCCAATCAAGTTGCAGGGATTCTTATTGCAGAAGGGGGAGGAGTTGCGATCCACCTGGATCCGGAGGGGCATGGCTCCTGATCCGGTAAAACTATGCCACTGGAAACTATCTGAGGGTAACCTTTGCATCATTCAGTGTGCTCGGAAAGAGTCAACCAAAAACCAATAGAAAAGCAAATGGGCAAGGTTTTGCTTCTGGGCAAAAGATAAACAAATTGACTAACTCACCCGTCCCCTCGATGATGTGCTTTCCTTTGTGGCACATCTTGCTCACACAGGGGTTCGGGTGTAAACATGCCACACTTACCTGCCGGCTATTGGCATCTACATAAATTCAAAAGACACAGTTTTCACTGCGGCCAATCCGGTGGTCAAAAGTCACCTTACGGGAATGTCGAGGTTATTTCCTCCAATACACAGGCCTTACCCTGTCTGGGATCTAAATGTATTTTTGACGGCTCCAGCACACAAGCCGTTTGAGCCTATGGCCTCCATAGACATTAAGTGTGTCATGCGGAAGACAGTCTTGCTAGAAGCGCTTACTTCAGCTAAAAGAGTTAGTGAGATCCAGGCGCTGTCAGCGTCAGAACCGTTCACAGTATTTCACAAAGACAAGGTGGTGTTCAGAATGCATCCCAAGTTCCTCCCAAATATCGTTTTGCCTTTTCACATAAACCAGGAGATCTGTTTCCCAATTTTGGAGGCAGGGAAAGCACTGCACTCTCTAGGTCCATTTAGGGCGCCCAAGTTCTACCTCTTGCTTACAAAAGCAGTCAGGAAAACAGAAACTTTGTCACGTCCGGCGGCGCCAAACTGAGATTGCAAGCTTCCAAGGCGTCTTTAGCCAGGTGGATAGTCTCAGCCATTGCATAAGGCTACAAGGCACAGAACAAGAGTATTCCTAAAGGAACTCTGTAAGGGCAAAAGCAACAGCAGTCGCATTCCAAAGACATGCATCCTGGGATGTCATCAGCAGAGCGGCTACTTGGGCCACCACATCAGCCTACTGCAAGCACTACTCTTTGGATACCAGCTCCAGATCAGGCACAGCCTTCGGTAGGCGGTAATAAAAAAACATATTTGTGTCCTCATAAACCATACAGGACCTCCCCCCAATAGCAAGGGTTATGTTGGAATCACCCATACAGGATGGTCGAAAGGAGAAGGGACGTAGGAGTAATACAATGTTAATCCCTAGTGACGGAATTCTCCTAGTCCATATCCCCTTTCCTCCAAATAACCCACCTTCCATCCCCCCCGTCAAATTGGAATTGTCACTGTCCAAGGGCCGCAGGTTAAAGCGCCCGTAGTGCAAAAGGGACTGAGGTGACGTGCCAGAGGGCGGGGCTACCAGGCGTGGTCGCGCCCAAGCACTACCCTAAATTTAAAGGGGAACCTCAATATTTTGCTGCCAAAAAGTTCTGATTCCTTCATCGTACTGGATGGGGAAAAGGGACTGTGGACTAGGAGCATTGTAGTCACTGTGGTGAGTAACATTTTATTAATTACTTGCTCCCAGTTAGGAGGATACAGACCTGCTAATGCAAGGTGCTCCCTTGTTTTCTATTGGGAGGAGATGATATCTACCCCTAAATCTCCTAGGATGCAGGAAGGGCAGAAAACCTGCACAACCACCACCTATTGCCAGCCCCTCAAATGCAAAAATGACAGCATTTTTTGCTAAGCAGCACAAAGTACAATTGGGACCACCTAGTGCATCTACGGTGGCCAAGATAGAGTAGTTGTGCAGCATTGAGATCCCTGACGCAGAGATTGTTAGTCATTGTGAGGTGATGCCTACCCCCCTCAAGCATCAATTACAATAACAACCAGCAATGATGCTGTCTCACCGGGGACAGATTAACGGACTGATCCCCAAATCAACACAATCTTCTGCTTCATCTTTTTTCACACACTACACAGGAGCAAACAACGAATCCACCCCTGGGGGCAACAACCATTTCAGCCCTAAACTTTGTATTAAGTTCCTTAGTAAAACATTATGAAAACATAAACACTAACATCAATGAACAAAGAGCCATGATTGTGCATACTAATGCTAAATTAGAATTTTTAGAGGGGTACATAACCGCTCTTACGCAAAAGGGGGGGATGAAACCCTCTCTTGATGTGCAGGAGCAACTGTGCTCACCCCCTCGAGTGAAAATAAATTCATTTGTAGTTCCATCTACTTCTAGGGAACAGCGAAGACAGCCAGTGATTCCAGTAGAAGAGGAGGGTATTGGGGCTGTGAGTGCCATCCTCCTGCGTAATACTTCATCGGTTTGATTATCTTTAACGCCAGAGCAGAACATCACGACTTGTCGTCAAGTTCTTATGGAGAGCGCTCAGGATGAGTCTTTGAACTATTCGAACAGCAAAAGAAAAGGAGAACTAAAACGGTAGCAGCCTCTAAAGTGAAGAAATCTTAAAACAAAAATTCTGATAATACTACCAACAATCTGGGCTCATATTTACAAAATCTTAGTCTGCCGGCAAGATAAGTGGGCCAGTTAGAGAGCTCTATTAGCAAATTGGGCCTTAAGAAGAAAAAGAGGGGTAAACTGGTCCCTCATAGTTTACGTGGCCTTCGACACATGTAATCAGTAAAAGTATGGGAAATTCAGGAGCAGGTGCTCTTACTTTTAGTGTCAGCACAGGCAGTGTCAATGACTTTGTTGTTAGGATTATCAGCATATTCGTTGGACAAACCAACTCAGATACTGAAAATAAAGGAAAATCATTGCCCCGCTAGAAAGGTATCTTTACCTTCGACAACAGAACAGCCTGCATTTTCACAAAACAGGGCATTTAAAACTGCTGACAAGCATTGCGTGCCTGAATTCTCCATGTTAAAATCTTTGGAAGAAAGAAGACTGGCCTTACTGAATAATAATCAAATGTGGAAACTGGCGTTAAAGCCCAAGGTAAGAAGTCCTCATGAGCTGGAGCCACAGCGCCTGCTATTGGAAAGGTTACAGATTGTGCAGGAGCCAGTTATTTTGAATAGGGCAATTTTGCTGCTGTTGTGTAAGGGCTTTTACTACTTAGAGGGTTTTAGCTCCAGTGATATTTAGCAGGTGGATTCGTAAGTGACCTTGTATTAGACCGGCTGCTTTTAACATCTTAAATCCAATTTTATTGCAAAAAAAATACTTGCAGTGGCGCACCAACCTTTGTGGTATGGTTATGAATTATCAGAAGTGTTAAACAGATCTAATTTATTACCTCGGTTGTTATTGAGTGTTACGGGGGGACGGAAACTATAAAATATATATAATTTCGAAGTTATTTCCACAAAGTAATTTACTTCTTGAAAACAAGGGGAAATCCCAGATTACATCATGGAACATGAGAGGGTTTGGCCATTTGTCTCAAAAGGGCAGCTTCACGCAGCCCTTTGTAAAATAGGGGTTTGGGCAATCCATTCACAATGAGATCAAGGCGATCTATAAAGTAGTGGTGGCGAGAGTGGTGGTGAACGGGAGAATTTCAAGGGGGATTGCACTAATGAGGGGACAAGACAAGGATGCCCTCTCTCCCCACTTTTGTTCACGTTGTCCCTCGAGCCTCTACCAGAAAGGTTCAGGGGATAAAGGTGGGACAGAAGGAATTTAAGTTGGGGATGCATGCGGATGACATCCTGCTGTACTTGAAGACTCTGCTAACTTCGGTCCTGGCAGCAATAGAAGTGATTCAAGAAAATTGGTCTTATTCCGGGTTTTGGGTCAACAGGCTGAAATCAGTCTTGATTCCCTTCGATGTAGAGGAGGGTAGAGATATCGAGTCTCTTTGGGACCCAGGGATGGTGATACAGTCAGAAGGGATAAATTACCTAGGTGTGATGATTACCAGGGCCATAAGTGACTTATGCACTGGCAATTACCATGTATTGCTCGAGACATTTTATGGGGAATGTCAAGGTGGAGTAAGCAAACTATATCGTGGATGGGTAGGCTCAATGCCCTTAAGATTACTTTTCTCCCAAGAATGTTGTATCTGTTTCAGATGCTCCCCATACAAATACTGGACACATTATTTATAGAAGCGAAGGGACTTATGCTCCATTTCCTTTAGCAGGGGAAGAAATCTTGTGTTGCCTATAATACCCTTACACTGCCAAAGGAATAAGGAGAAGTGGGGTTCCCAGACCTAAATCTTTATTATAAGGAGGCGCATCTGAGGGTGTTGGTACCTCACTTGAGGGAAGAGGTGGATAAACAATGGATTTATCTATAACATTAGCATATGAGACTAGTGACGGTAGGGGAATGGTTATGGGTCCCCAGGGAAAGATTGCTGAGAAGGATTCAGGAACATCATATATTGGGAGTGATTTGGAGCATTTGGAAACATGGCCAGCGGATGAGGGGAGTTACCACGTGGCCTTCACTGCTCAGTCATTTATGGGCACCAGTGATAAGAGATGACATTCCACACCAGGAAGCTATCAGAGCTGGTTTAAAGCAGGGTTGACAAGAGTAGGTCAATTGTGGGTAAAGGAGAAATGTATAACTTAACAGGAATTAGAAGCATCAGTAGAGATTGTGAATTTATCTGCGTTTTCCAACCGGCAGTTAAAGGGTGTATTGACTGCAGAGATGTGGAAAGTCGGTACAAAAGGTGCTCACAAGGACAGAGAAGATGTTGGACTCATGGAGGGAAGAAGGGCGTATTTCCTTGTTGTACGCATCATTGGTAAAGGCGAACATGGGAGACACTGAGGGGCTGAGGGCTAGATGGGAAAGGGACCTGTGACGGGACATAGTTGGACATTTGTGGCACATAATGTGTAATAGAGCCTTTCGAACCTCTGTTTCGTGCCAGTATAAGCTACATGGCATTAAGTTATTGCATCGTTGGCCATATGACCAGGGTTCGGCTCTCTAGGATGTTGTTGGGGATGAGTCCTTATTGTTGGCATGGTTGTGGGGAACAGGCCATGTATTGGCATATATGGTGGTCGTGTAGGTTGGTTCAGGTGTACTGGTCTGAGGTGTTTGGGTGGATGAAAGAGGCGGAAAGCATCACTAGGAACCTACATCCCATGCTAATACTCTTTGGGTTGGGTTGGAAGAGCTAGATGTTGAGTGGAAAGCCCTGCCCCACGTGGGCACATTTATTGTTGTTAGCAGCGAGATCTTGTTTGGCAAAATATTGGAAGAGGGAACAGTTGCTGAGATTGGTAGAATGGTCTAGGAAAGCCAGGGAATTCTACTTAAAGTTAACTCCAAAATCTTAAGGTTTAAAAAGATTGACTATAATGAAAAATAAATATAAAAAATATTTTTTTACAAAAGTTCCTATGTAAAATTATCGGGAAATGAACCACAGTCAGGATTTTGAATCACTAGGAGGCATCCATTTTGTGAAATGAGCAAGCCTCCTGTGTTCATGTTAACTCTGCACTCACGGCACTAATGAAGCAAAAGCCTACTAGTGGAAGCTTTTGCTTAGTGCTGCTGGAGAGCAGAGAATGCTAGCAGGCTGAAGCTGGAGGCTTGTCCCTGTGCTCCTGGTGAGTGCTGCCCTCACCCCTTAATTTCGATTTATATTTACTCCTATATCCTATATTCATGAATTCGGGTTGTCCGGGTTCATAAATATAGAATGATGGCGTGCAGCGGAGTAGTCATAATTACTGGTACTATTGTTTTAATTTTCCTACCCTCCCCCAGAATCTTAAAACGAAAGTACCGGCAATTATAAATACTATTCGGGCAGGCGGCAGAGTATTCATAATTGCTGTGACTTTCGCTTTTAGTTGCCCGGGCTTCCCCGGAAACTTAAAACGAAAGTCACAACAATTATGAATACTCTGCCGGCAGAGTATTCATAATTGCCATGCCTTTCATTTTAGGTTTTCTGTGCTCCCCATGGATCGGGGGAGCACAGGAAACTTAAAACTAAAGTCACTGCAATTATGACTATTGCAGCGGCCGGCGGAGTATTCATAATTGCTGCGACTTTCGTTTTAAGTTTCCTGTGCCGGAAGCTTAAAATGAAAGTCAGGGCAATTATGAATACTCGGACAGCCGCTGCAATTTTTATTGTATTTTTATTTATCTATAAGGCGCTGAAAGCCTGCAGGCATCGTAGCACCATAAAAAAACACAACATAAACACCAAGAGAAACACCTTCAACACAATAATGAGACATGACAAAATTCCTGAAATACAACTTTCGTTTAAATTTATGGGTTATATAGATTTCATAGACATTCTTTAACATAGGATTGCAGCAGCCGCCTTCCCCCTCAATATTATGTTGCTTGACAGCATTCGCTCCGCTCCGGCAGCAGTAAGCAAAAGCTCCCAGTAGGGGGCTTTTGCTTGATTAGTGCTGCAAGAGCAGAGTTAACAGAAAATGAGGAGGCTGCTTCATTGTACAAAATGGACGCCTCCTAGTGCAAACATATGTTTTTATATATATTTTTCATTATGGCCATTCGTTTTAAACCATAACATTTTGGAGTGAACTACCCCTTTAATGGAAAAGATTACGGCAACGCTCCATGGAAGGGCAACAGCGGTGGAAGCGGGTTGATGGTTGGAGTTTCATAGTAAATACAAGGTTATACAGTCACACCACATTGATGGGTCTCCATGGAGGACGTGGATTATGATGGTTTCAGGAAAACGGTACACCCTCTGGGTAATTGCCCTCAGTGAGAGGGATGGAAGGCTGGTCAGATGGTATATTGAGGGTTTACATCTTTTTTGTATACGCAACACAGTCCCCATAAAGTGTATGTATTTCCGTATGGGGGGTGGGAGTGAGGTTACATCATGGAAAACGATGTGCTTGATAATTGTTTGGTAATATGCATTTTTGTGTCTTTCTGCATATGACAAAAATCAATACAAATTTAAATTTTAAAAAACTGGCAGCTTTAACTTGGAAACATCAGTAATTTTCACACTACAAGAGACATGGTTAATGAGGGAACAAACCTATGTTGGATGGCTACTTTATATTCTTAAATCCAGCAATGTGAGGAGTGATGGGTCGACCTAGTAGGCTTGTTGATAGGTGTTCGCAACAGCTGGGGTTTACGGCTAAAGTTTGGGATTATCCTAACTCCTTCATGCAGGCTATAGAGCTAATTTTGGAAAAGAGAAGGTATCAGCATTTGAAAAATTCCTTATTGGTCAATATATACTGGAATCCATTGAGCGCCTCGCAAGTGGATGAGTCCATGAGATGGGATAGCTTTAAAAAAGCAGCCAATAAACGAGAAAAAAGGCCTTGCTTTGCTCTCATGGACATGTTTTTTTTTTTTAGTTTACTGGTAACATTACAGGTGACATACCAGCAAAACCTACATGGGCTAGAGAACGGCAAAGAAATACCCTAGATTATATTTTCGCAACTGAGGAAATATTTCTAAATGTGATCACTCTGATAATTGCAGAGAGTGGTACCAGAGATCATTTCCCTGTAATCCTATCCTGGGCGGTCCTTGCATGTCAGGAATGGGTACCCACATATGCAATAGATTTGCTAGTGAATAATGGAGGAACTCGATTACACTGGTATGGTTACAACATAAATAGACTTACCAAGAATCTGAAGGCCTTGCTCAGTGAGATAAGTATAGAATCTTATCTAGAACAACACAAGTATTCTGAGATGTCGAGTAAGCTATATTAGTAAATACCAAACCAGACAAAATGTCCTGTAACAACCGGTCGCTGTTTTGATCCAATAGTGCGTGATAACAAGAGAACAGCAAGCCAAACTACAGAAATTGGCACCTACATCTGTGTGGGAGCACAAAGCTCCTAAGTCCCAATATAAAAACTGGGTGCAACAGTTCAGAAGTACTCTCATGCAAAGAGATGAGAAGAATATGCTGAAGGTCTTAATAAGAAAAACCTCCAGAATTCTAGAAACTGATTACTTGTAGGGATCCAAGATCCAAACAAGATTCCAATGTAATCCAATTTCTGAAAACGCATGGATGTTCTATTATTGATCTGTTTACACCTTTAGAGAGATAGTTGTGCACAACTCGACAATTACAGCTGCTGATACATGGGAATTGCCCCTTCAGATAGAGGACAGAAGCCTTGATTGTACACAGTAAAAATTCCAGACCCCCGGGCCTGACGGTCTACGGGCAGGGTTTCTCATATTGATATTTAAGAAAGTGCTAGCCTCCAAATTGATTCTGGATTCTTGGAGGCTTTCCCTGGTGGTCCCTATTTTCAATAACAGCGATAGATCAAACCCTGGGAACTACCGCCCTATAGCCCTTGTCAATATTCCTAGTAATATTTTTGTGTCACTTTTAAAACAAAATCTGTGCAATTGGGTACAGTCTTCTGGGATATTTGATACATTCCAAAATGGCTTTTGGCAACGGTACGGGGACTGTTAAACGGCCTTGTACTGAACCTGCAAAAGAATTAAGCCATCCGAAAGGCCAAACCCATCAATGCAGATTTTATTGACTACACAATGGCATTTGACAGCATAAATAGAGATCCTCTGGCACAAACCTCTCATTTGGGGATTTGTCCGCTGCAACTATTGAATATGGTTATGGCCCTTCACACCAACACTATGGCTAAAATGAGATTAAATCAACAAGGCCTTTTATCATCGGTGCTCACGACCAACAGAGGCCTAAAGCAAGGTTGTGTGTTGGTCCTTTTTTATTTTTTACTTATTTATATCTGAATGGGAGAACAAATAAAGAAAGTCTGCTTCTTTCTTCCCCAGTTAGACCAAATGGCTATTATATGTGGAAGGTCTAGTTCTTCTTGATCAGACGCCTATTGGGTTACAACGCCAGTTAACAGCATGGGAGGCATACACTGTGAACAATGACTTGATAAATGTTTAAAAAAAACTAAGATCTTCATTTTAAAATCAGGAAGGAATATATAGAATTAGAAAGGGTGCCTTATTTCATATATCTGGGATTTTATTTATTTATAGGTTCTAACAAGGATAACCTATTTAAATCACTCAGATCTAAGATCCTATGTTTGGTGCCCCATGCCTTGGTTATTAATGGAAAATATGGGTACTACTCGATGCTCCCCATTGTGGAATTCTACAAGGTGAAAGTGGTACCAACTGTAATGTATGGTGCTGAGGTTACGCGGATTACGGAGAATATAGCTTGGGGGTGACTCTAGGGCAGCTTTTGGAAGCGTGTATTGCACCTACCACAAGGCGTTCCTAATTGTGCAATAAGTTATGAACTTGGATTGCTATATTGTGAGCTGGAAAATGTTGTCCATCTGGATAAAAACCGTGAACGCACAAGAAAACACCATGTGGAGTGCCTTAAAACCTTTAATATCTTTAAAACAAAATAGAATACTGGGAACCGCCATTGTGATTTTAGATTAATTTCTTTGCAAACATTTTAAACTAAACTAACACACAATTAAAAATATACTTAAAACTTTTAATATCACATATAGGTCACCATTCACAATTCTTTCTTCACAATTCCTTATCACAGTTTCAGTTGGATACTTTACAGAGACTTTTGAATAGGCACACACTCGGTGCCGGACCACTCTAAGGTATCGTATCTTGGCTTCAAAGTTCAATATATAATGCAAACTTGGCTTCAACACAGACTGGTCTGTTATCTGTCTCTCCAACTCGCCGGCTGTGCTGACTTCACTGCACTGGCGCTGCTTTGTTGTAGGAGCCAAGGACAGTACCACGGCAGCAAGCGATTCTCCCTGCCTTGACTATCGATGCGGGAGAGCCCCAGGTACCCACAACACACAATGCAGGATTCTTCAGCCTTGTTTCCTGGTCATAAGTTTTCTATTCTCGAAGCATCATGAAAGTAACGGTTCCTCGTCGAAAGGTCACAGGCACTTCCCTCCTTGTGATCCCCTTCGGTTTTTCCGTCATTCTCCTTGTATTAAACTGCCATCCTGGAACTGCTGCTTCCTCACTCCGAGTGTGCTCTCGTGCTCCACCTTTTATCCGTGTGGGGAAGTGTAATGGAAGTCAGGTGTGTGTGTGTGTGTGTGAAATGGTCAGTAATTGCCTGACCATTGTATTGGGACATGTCAGGTATACGGCTCGGGTGTTTTTCTCTCATAGCGAGCTGTGCATGAGAAAGTGTTTGTGTTGGGAAAGGTGTGGGGGCGGGGGGGTTTGGTTCCTAACTATCCTACCTGGTAGCCTCGGGTAAAGGTGTTACAGGGAAGGGGATAACGTGTCTCGACAACCGGTGTCCCACTCCCACTCTCTGAAGTCCCCTCACCCAAGTGATCCTCCCGCACTGGTCCACCCCCAGGAACTGTATCCAAAAGCGGTGGCCTTGTCCTGGCCACCTCAAAGACAGATACCTGGGGACTAGTGGGTGAGACACCTTCTGGTTTCTCACAGGGACCTGTAAGCTGGCTGATGGGCACTCCTGTGCCTGATGGCAGTTTCCTTCCAGGCCCATGCCGCCTTCTCTGTTCTTCTGTTCCACGACTTTCAGACAACTACCGTTGTCCTGTGCTAGCCCAAATGAACCTTTTCCAGGGGTTGGTGGGATCCGGGCAAAGGAAAAGGCTGCATCTGCAAGAACAGAAGCCGGATGCACTCACAGCGGAGTGTTCTTTCTGCTGGGCTACTCCAGCTGGAGAGGCTCTAAGAGGCAGTCTCAGCAGATCATTATGACCTTCTCGGTCTTTCTACTGTGTTTTTCTTTGTGAAGAAGGAGCCTTGTATTTAAGCCCCTAAAGTCTGCGAAGTGGAGAGGTTCTGAGACGCAGTCTCGGCAGATCATTATCACCTTCTCAGTCTTTCTACAGTGTTTTTCTTTGTAAAGTAGGAGTCTTGTACTTAAGCCCCTAAAGTCGGATGAGCCGAGAGGCAGTCTCGCAAGTCTGGGCACACCTTGGTGCATCAGGCGTTCTTCGTTGCCGCTGCCTGAGATTGCGCATTGCGGTGAAGATTACTGGGACCATACTGAATCAACTATTCCATCAGTGAGCTTTGATACTACCTTTGGCGCTCCAAAAAAGTATCAAATAACTCTTTCTGTTTACTTAATGGAACATTCACGCTCATCAGGCTTTCGCCTTAATTGCTGAGCTTAATGCGACATACAGCATGCATTCTTCCTTCTTAAACTGGAGTGAATACAGGAGTATGGGCAACATAAGTGCCATAGCATGTTGCAGCCCGGCTGAATTGATTAGGACTGTGGTTGGATTTCTAACATTTTGGTTCAGCATTTCATCTATTGCCTTCTTCGAATGGGAGTGTGCGCAGGAGGGTGAACAACTCAAGTCACGTTCATAGCCTCCCGCAGCCGGCAAAATGTTATTCTTTACGCACTTAACCTTGGCTTTCTGTCTTCCTTGCTACATGTACTGGGGAAGTTTTACCGTTATTTGCAATTTTGTGCATTCTTTTCCAATCTTCCTCTGAGTGCCTCACTGTTACGGTGTGCAACTTTATGATTTGAACTAAATACCAAAACTCTTTTTCCCTGGATTTACAGAACTTGATAATACATACTCTTTTTCCCGTCGCAACATAATTACATATCTTTTTTATCATTGTTGAAATTGCTTTGCATATGAGAGAGGCAACATTCTGGCTCAACCTTTTACTGTTTCTCTTGCTCGTAAATTATGGGTGGTGTGATGGCATGATTCCGTTTGTTTTACCGTGCCTTCAAACTTGTGATTTATAGCCGGTAAAAGAGCAAGTTGGTAGTAAATCATTTGATGGATTTCTGTTGCTGAATTTTAGATTGTAGGGAACCTTAACAGGAGGAATCCCTGGGTGTGAGGTGGCATTGTTCCGTAAAGGCACTGCTACTTGGAGCGTACGAATTTTTATATTCACACCTTTAGGCGGGTGTGATTTTAAAAACCTTGAATATTTTATTCACATAAAAAAATCTGTTTGCATCTAGCAGTGACTTTATCTTACTTCACTCCCCTTATAGTTTAACCGATTTTAAACTTGTAAGTTGGCTAAAAGTGTTATTACTCTCTAACTTCCTTAGAAGTGGCAGGTGTCATCCTGGGAATACATCATCTGCAGGTGCTAACATGAACAACTTACTCTTTTAGGATTGCTAGGTGAATTTAGTATGTTTGAATGAGAAAAGTGCTTTAATAGGGTTATTATCTAAGGATCACCTTAATGTTGATGATAATGTTATCCACATGACTACTGATCTCACATCCTTGGAGCCTACATGTGTTGATGTTCGGACACAGGTCCATCATCCCCCCCCCCACGCAACCTGACGCACTCTCCTATTCATTGCAGGAAGTAAATAACTCAGATACAGGTGAGACCAAGTCGACCGCCATTGAATTTCGCATGCTTACTGATCTCGATCAGGTAGATGCGCTCATTTGTGTTGGAAATGATGCTGTGTCTGATGTTTCTAGGTTGGCCCCAGTTGTTATGGCAGAATTGGGCAAGAAGGTAAGATTATCACTAGGCCCTCCCACACCCAGAGCTCTATTACCTCGGTCATTAGACAAAATTTGCCTCTATACCAATGTAGGATGTAGGTACCAGGTCCTTACTCTTGGATGATCCTCAGTTTGTTACTACGCCTAATCAAGCTTGCCTATCAAAACAGATGCACATCATGAGAAATGTATCTCAACTGATGTCCATTTGGAGGGCCAGTGCTCTTTTAAGAACAAGCCATTACTTACTAGTGCTCAGAGAGAATTTTCCTACAAATACTTCCTCGTCCAACATTAATTTATCATAAAACTTGAATACTCCTGACATGTACTCTTTCCCGGTTCCAACAAGAATTCTAAACTTGTTGGACAAGGGACATAAGTAACTCATTATGGGATTCAGGAGGCTAAGACAACGTTGTCAGACATACTTGCTAAAATATATAAATTGGAGGGTTTTATTTTTGCACAAGAGATTCTAAAAAATCTCAACCAATATTAAATATGGTCGGCACACATCCAGAACATGCCAAATTGACGAGACCCACACTTCTACTCAATCCACTCAAACTGCTTTTCTAAATTCTTCACAAGTTCATTCTACACCGTCCAGAGAGAATGTCATACGGGGTTCCAACCATGTCTCTGACACTCTACAACTCAATGGCGAAGATCTGTGGAAAACTGTGAATATTAATATGGCAAAGATTACTGAACTCGAGCAAAATATAATAGCACTGCCTAAGAATGACTCTTGGAGCAAATCCAATTTAACACCAATGAACGAAGAAGCTGCTGGATACAATCTTGATGCCCCCAACAGTGCTTCACCCCTGACTGACTTCATAGAACGAATGGATGGAACAGTTAAACAGAATGTGATGAACAAGACTTTATTTGCACCTGTTGCCCAAAATCTCCATCACCAGAGGTATTCTTCTCTCGCAGAATAAAGCAAAAAGAGCTTAGAGCTAAGAAAAGGGCCAACAGGAATAGGCAAACTGACTTATCAAAAAAAATCTAAAAACAAGCAACCGATTAAAATATTGGGTCGTAATTCCTCCATTAAAAACATATGCAATTTGTCCAAAGACGGTGAGATCATAGATCGTCATCAGAAATATGGGCAAAAGAAAAGTCGCACTCAAGAAATTGTTGATGACACTGCTAAAGATAATAGTGATGACCCTATCACCAAACAGACAAATGTACAGGAACAATCGGGCATTCAGTCAGTGGACTCAATGTGCCTGCCTCCAAGACTTCTTAGTGGTGGAACAGGCATTAAACTAACCATGATGTCTAATTAAGGGTATGAAAATCTTACGGGGTGATCCTGTTTACATGGGAATGGCTGACTCCAGTAATACGAAAATTAAATAATGTCGAAGAGTCGGCTCCTCAATCTAATATCGGCTCTAATGTTAAAAAAAAAGAGTGTCACTTGAAGCTGAGATACCCATCTCTCGTGCACACGATTCTACAAATGAGAGATTGTTCTCACTTTATCTCTACTAACATTGTGGAGTGGGAAAGTGATATCGAAAATTAATGGAACTAACAGAATTAATCGATCTTACATTCTGGATATATTCAAACAAATTCCATTTGCTGAGGTTATTGAACTCATACGATATTGATTGGGTGACCTTACCTCTTAGAAACAAGAATCGTATGATATGTCAACTTCACTCATTATCACAAAATGTATCTTGGATCAACATACAGATATCTTGTTATTGGGTTTTAAACTTACTATGTTTAACTTCAAGGATGAAGCTCATGCTTTTATTGAAACCTATAACGAAGAGACTGAATTTGAACATGAACCAATCACATAACTTCTCGCGCACAGCACCAAACAAAAAAGTGAATTCCCAACCGTAGCCCTGAAGTTATGAGGTTTATTTCATGGAATTCCTGTGGTTACAAGAACATGTACTCATGGTTTAATAATTTGGAAGTAGTTAGTAAAAATTTGGTTATTCTGATACAATTAACCATGATGCTCAAATAGTTTAACCTAAAATTTTATGCAACATTTACCTCCAAAGCTAAGAGAGGTTTTTAGGGAGACCTATCGGGGGTTAGCTATCGCTATAGATAACACCCTCAAAGCCAAAGCTAAGTTGATATCCTCCAAAAGGGGTTTCTGGTTGTTGAACTTCAATTGCAAAATGATGTAAATTTTGCTTTTCTCATCATTAGCATACATTGAAATCCCATGAAGATGGACGTATCTGACATATTCGGAAAACTCTCAAATATACTTGAAAATGCCTTTTACTATAAACCCCCATTATATGATTATTATTGGTGGTGATTTTAACTGTAATTGTGCTAAGGGAGCTATGTTCAACCGATTCACAAACACCACAGGGCGATATTCATCTTCTGATACTAAAGGCCAAAGTTGGAACTCGTTCCTATTGGAAAGGGACATTCACTGAGTGGAATTCAAAAAAGAAAGTGGCTCTTTCACTTGGCAAAGAGGAAGTTATAAATCGCCCAATGACTACTTTTATGTTTCTTCATCTATAATAAATAGATGTGAAAAGGCTAAGACATTCAGTCCTTGTTTAGGAGACCACATTATTGTATCACAGATCCCCGATTTACTGAACAAATTCTACTCTATCACTTGTAGAGTTTGAGCAGTATGGGTTTTCTCTCAGATGGATTAATAAGCTATGTAATCAATTGCTCATCCTAATGAGAGGACAATTGCACATAATGGATGGAGTCTATATTTGTGAAGCAGGCATTCTGCGATCCGAAAACCTATTTAATGATACCATTAGGCAAATCCTCGACCCACTTGCTGACTGTACGCAGGTTAACTCTACTCGTAATAAACATACCTATATACAAATCTAAACCAGTGAAAAATCATAAACCTTTAGCTCGCAAACTCCCAGATGAACACTACATCGGATTAAAAGCAGATTATACAGACCCATAAGAATAGAATAGATTCTTTGAAAATTCAAATCCTTATTAACGATAATCAGAAAATGATCAAATACTTATGTGAACAAGATCAAATATCTTTTTGGGGTTCAATGAGGGATGTAGTTGGCGGCAAAGTAGTATCCATGAACTCCTCAATCACTGCTGAGGCGTGGGTTCGACACTACACGCAAAAATATCAAAACACCTCAGGCCTATGCACATATTATTGCTCCCCAATTTGGAAATGTAATTCTGGGACTCTGTTTATGGAATACTAAAGACATTGAATGGGCCATTTCAAAACTGAGATGTATTCAAAAGCAGCAGGTCCAGACGGCATTCCGCCGTGTGTTTTAAAATCTGATCCCATACTGATCCCACTTTATGGGCATCCATCTTGAAAACCAAATATGACCTAATTTTCAAAACTTACTGTGTTCCTAAGTCTTGGTTACAATCTCTCATAGTTCCAATACATAAGAAAGGTGACCCTCTTAATGCCTCCAATTATTGACTGATTCCCGTAATGGATGCTTCTTCCAAAGTCTTTTCCATTCTATTCCTTAATGACCTTGAAAACATCATTCAACAAGATGCAATTTTGTACCGGTTTCAGATAGAAATTTGAAAAAGAACGGGGATGACATTAAAAGCCACTATTTTGGCTCAGCTTCCTGACACAGTCCAAAAATCTCAAATTGGGGGCATCGCTGGATATGACCTCTGCATTTGATTGTGTTATTCAAGCCATTTTATGGCAAAAGATGGTAACCTATGGAATCTCTGCCAATATAATCTTGCTCATATGACTGTTACACCAAAACACAAGCTATTGTGTGCGTATCAATCAGCAAGGCTCAGTAACAGATGCCATCCCCACATCTATTGGTGTAAAACAGGGATGTAATTTGGCACCAACACTGTTAAATCTCTAGTTAAGTGATCTCAATGAGATTTGGCAAGACAATAGAACGTTTCCTGTTAGACTCTGTAATTGGATGGTGTTTGCATATGGGCTTCAAACTAAACTTCAGATCGTAATTGTTTACTCACATAAAAATAATCTACAACCTAATGCAGATAAATCAAAGACTGTTGTCTTTGTGGGTCGAAAAAGACCAAAAACAATGTGACATGGCCGTTGGGAGGCAATGTGATTGAACGAGTATTTTAACTTCGCTATCGTGGGTATAATCTTTGCGATACAGCTCAATAACAATGTGAAGAAACTAGTTAACATGCAAACTCAGGCCACTTCTTTCTCAAGTGAAAACTTTGCATAAAAAAACTCTGCAAATGTTCACTACTAACAGCAATTGAATTTTATAATTTGAAAGTTGAAACTACCCTATTATATGGTCTGCACATGTGTCTTTTAGACATGAGTCAACTATTAAATCGCATTCAGGGTTCAATTTGGAAAGAGACTTTGGGTCTCGCAAAATCATTGCCTAACATAATCGTTAGGCACGAATTGGGAATTTGCTCCTTATCATCCAAATATCAATGTAGATTATTACTCAATTACTCCAAATGTATTAATCCTCCTAGAAATTCTTTGTATGAAGACCTGAATGGCATGTTACAGGATTCTCCTCTTCCTTCTGTTGCCACATTTTGTGAAAGTATGCAAACACTGTTGGTTAAGATTGGTGCAGAAGAACAGGAACTAACTACATGTTCGGAGAGTGTGAAAAAAGCTTTCCACTTATGACTGGTCTTGTACAATTGATGCACTAGGCAGTTACAGCTTTCATCAGGAATGTGCCCGTTTTACACAGAAAAGATGAGTACGATGTACATACTTGCAACGTTTTCCATCAATAAAGCACGAGAGTTGTACATGAGGTTCAAAGAGCGAATGAAACATTGGGATCCATCAGGGTCAGGAAGTCGTAACATCTTGTGTTGATTCTGCCCCAACAAAAATCACACTGATCTCGTCACCACATGTCCCCATTTTGAGTCTGTTAGGATAAAAATGTTTGGCATGGTGAATGTTTGTTATACTGAATATTCAAGAAACTTCTTTTGGATGAGATGTATGTGGAAGAAAATACTTCTCTAGTAATTGCCCTCAACCATTTTCTGAATGTAATCAACATGGAATTGATGTGCCAACTGCAACTTTGTAAGATCATCTATGCTTAATTATGTGACTATAATTACATCTATACTTTCGTGCTGTGAACATTTTAATATGCAAATTCTCTTTTCCATCGGACATTAGTTGATTTGGACATGGAGATATGGAAAATAGTGATTAGGGACTTGGTCCCAGGACACGTTCACTGTTGTCTTTGTGATGTTGTCTTTGTGATGCAAGTGCATGATTTTTGCTTTAATCAAATCAACATTTTAAACATTTTTTGTAAAGGTTTTGTACAATCCAAATGCAATTGTGTTGGCAGTAAAAAGGATGTGGCTTTTTTTAAACATAATACTAATAACATACATAACTTAGTATTATAGGTATTCCCCAACCAACAGGACAGGTGTGCAGTGTTTTTCTTAGTTCTGTACTTTTAGAACTGGAAGTTGCCCTTCTTTGCTCATATGGTGCCCCAAGTGGGAGCTCCCAGGTCTGTGCATTTGGAACCTGTAAATTGACTGGAGAGCACTCCTGTGCCTGATGGCAATTTCCTTACAGGCCCATGCTGCCACACCTGAGTGGGTTCACGGCCACTCGGGTTCACCCAAAACCCCCTTGCTCTAGCTACATCCCCTTGTTGCTATGGCGTTCAGAATCCCTGTGTGAAATAGTTCCATCCCTTTCACTGACAGGTGGTTTCCATCTCTGTGAAATAGGTCTGGTTTGGGAAAAACTCTAGTCCTGTGCCTGACTAAATTCAGGTACCTGCTTGTACAGAATTTCTCTACGCTTTTGTTCAGCTTTCTCCTAGTTATGTCAATGGTTCTGATTGACGAGGCACCCTTCCTTTGAACTTTTTCCAACATAAATATCTCAGTTTATTTTCTGCTTCTTGCTATCCCTGTTAGGGTTGTGCATATGTCTTGTGTTGTTGTGTCTTCCTATTTCTACAAGCTCGAAGCCCCCCAGCTGTATTACTAGGTATTCTGGGGGGGAGGGTCTCAGACTCCACCAGGTCAGCTAACCCTCTCATGTACATCATCCTTGTCCCTTGTGGTCCACCGGGGGGTGATAGGGTTTCTAAAAGGTAGGTTGTCTCTGCTTTCTTCGTTCCACCTACCTGCCCTGCCTATAAAGGAATTTCGCTGTATCTAGGTCTATTTATAGGGGGCTTCCCCATCTGTTGAGAGATATTTGTTTAAATTGGATCTGGCCTTATGCATCTTCTGAAACACCCCGATATCCAGCCCCCTATTTCCTTGACCCCTTGTGGGCCTACGCGCCACTCCATGCAGATGTTGTTGTTGCTCCTATTCCAAAGGAGTGGTTTCCCTATTTTGTGCTTTCCAAGCCAGCCATGGCGTAGCGTTTTCTGAGAGTGGCCTGGGACTGAAAATGGCTTTCGGCCTTGCCGACCCTGTCTATTAAGAACTAGCCCCGTAGCAGGGGGCGAGTTGCAAAAAATCATTTGTGATGCCTAACGGGCAGCTTGACATTATCCTCAATGCAGTATAGGTTTTTGTTTTTGTTATCTCTAATTTCAAGCAATCCCGCCCGATGGGCGCATCTAGCATGGCCAAACCATCATTGGCCCTTGTATTATAGGCTATCAGCTCGCTGACCCTGAGGGCCCCGAAGTATTTCAGTGCAAGGCAGCCCTAAATACTTGGTTGCATATATGTTTGAACATATTTCACCCAGTTTAACATATTTGTTTTAGCTTTTCAAAATTCAGGGGCCGTCTTTCGTCTTTTCGCTGGCACCTCGAACTTACCCCACCCCTTGAAAGCATAATATGTCACTGTGCTGTGCGTTGGTTCTTACCCTTCTGCCCCCTGCCCACCGGCTCCCCAGTCCATTGTACAAAATAGGCTGTGGCTGCTAGGTGCATCCTAGCCCCTGCTTTCTTTTTATTCTGTCGATAAGCCCATGTAACACATTTCTTTACCTCCATCTCATTTATGTCTTGCAACATTTGTGATTTCTTCTACTGTTGCCAGGTACTTAGTGTATTGCTTGGCTGTCTTTTCTGCCAATGCCTTGTTGGCCATCTCTATCAAGACCCTTGTGGGGGTCTCTGGGTGTCTGACAGGGAATGGGCCTCGGTAGGCACCTTGCTCTGAGGTGCGCTTGTCGCCCGCAGATTTCTTCCGATGCCTCAGCCTTTTGGTGTTTGCCATCAGCTGTTTTTATGAGTTCCCTGTCAGAATGGTCTGTGGGGGCTTCAGGGTGCTGCAGGGAGTAGGACTTGGTAGGCACCTTGCTCTGAGGTGTGTTTGTCGTCTGCTGATTTCTCCTCCTGGCCCCATCTGTTCAGCATGTACCAATCAGCTGTTTTTATGAATTGCCTGTCAGAACCTCCCTGATGTTTGGCTCCTGCTTGTAGCTTAGCATAGCTTGGTTTGCTTGATGCCCACCCCTACCAAAGTGACATCCCCCATGTGTACCCCCTATACAGCGTTTGCAATTGGATGGCGCTGGATGCTATTTTGTTCCTTCTTTGGGCCTAGCAGGTCCAAGCTACCTTTACCCTAACCTTATCCGAAGCTACTTTTTGCTCCCAGAGCCAACTGATGCCGGTGCCCACATACGTCATTCTGACTCTCTTGCTCTTCTAAGTTGGGTTCAGTTTTTCTGATGCTCGTCATGTTGGAGTCCGGCCTCTAAACCCAGGATTGTGTATTAAAACAAATGCTACACACTGTTGTCTTGCTTCCAAGTCAACATGTTGCCCGTGAGTTATTGTCCCAGCCGGAAAATCTCTACTTCATCCTTACCGGGTCGTTATTTTTTATTAGTGTTTGGTTTATTACAAACCTTTCACATACATTCCATAAAAATGTTTAGAATTCTACAATTAATTTCCACATAGTTATCAAATACATCAAAATACATAAAATCAGCCAAATGATTTCCATTACATTAAAACATTAAGGGGGTAATTCATAGAATTTAGCGCACAAGTGGCGCACGCGGCTGGCGCACAGTGTGCGCGTGCGAATCCCTGCGCCAGCCGCGTGTGCCAAAACGCATTTCCGCGCACAGCGTATTCATGGATTCCAGCTACCAAAACCAGTCGTGGCGCACAGTGGCGCAGCGACCCTGCAGCAGCGCCAGTTACGCCCCCAAGAACGCCTCTCGCGCAGGGAAAAGCCATCAAAATCCCCAATCCAGCGCAAAGGGCTGCGCTAACCCTGTACCAGCACGACAAGCGGGCTACGTGTATCACTGGGGTGCGCGGGAAGTACCTCACGTCATTTCAGCTGGGTACGTGTATTTCAGGGGTGCGCTTGAAGTTCCACACGCGATTCCATCAGGGTACGTGTACATCAGGGGTGCGTGGGAAGTTTCACACGTGAATTCAGCAGGGTACGTGTATATCAGGGGTGCGCGGGAAGTTCCACACGCGAATGTCCGGGCTACGTGTATTTCGGGGTGCGCTGGAAGTTTCACACGCGATATCAGCAGGGTATGTGTATTCCAGGGGTGCGCGGGAAGTTCCACACGCGAATGTCCTGGCTACGTGTATCTTGGGGTGCGCGGGAAGTTCCACACGCGATATCAGCAGGGTACATGTATATCAGGGGTGCGCGGGAAGTTCCACACGCGAATGTCCTGGCTACGTGTATTTCGGGGTGCGCGGGAAGTTTCACACGCGATATCAGCAGGGTACATGTATATCAGGGGTGCGCGGGAAGTTCCACACGCGAATGTCCTGGCTACGTGTATTTCGGGGTGCGCGGGAAGTTTCACACGCGATATCAGCAGGGTACGTGTATTCCAGGGGTGCGCTGGAAGTTCCACATGCGAATGTCCTGGCTACGTGTATTTCGGGGTGCGCGGGAAGTTTCACAAGCGAGATCAGCAGGGTACGTGTATTCCAGGGGTGCGCTGGAAGTTCCACACGCGAATGTCCTCGCTATGTGTATCTTGGGGTGCGCAGGAAGTTTCACACGCGATATCAGCAGGGTACATGTATATCAGGGGTGCGCGGGAAGTTCCACATGCGAATGTCCTGGCTACGTGTATTTCGGGGTGCGCGGGAAGTTTCACACGCGACATCAGCAGGGTACGTGTATTTCAGGGGTGCGCGGAAAGTATCACACGCGATTCCATCAGGGTACGTGTATTACAGGGGTGCGCGGGAAGCACCACACGTGAATTGCACGTGTGGGTCCTCCCAGGTGTTCCCTCTACACCCTCCACGGCCCCTGCAGGTGGCCCACACCACAGGGGCCTACCCTGCACATGTCCTGCAGGCACCCCATCCACCATGGCCATGCCCCCCAGCCAACCCACATGTCAACTTGCACTACTGCCCACCAACGCATGTCCCCCTGCACCCCCAGCCACCAGGGGCAGCCTCCACCAGGCCCCCACCCATGTCTCCCACCACCCCCACCCCCCAGCAGTGCAGGGGCAGCCTCCACCAGGCCCCCACCCATGTCCCCTATCACCCCCACCCCCAGCCACCAGGGGCAGCCTCCACCAGGCCCCCACCCATGTTTCCCATCACCCCCACCCCCCAGCCACCAGGGGCAGCCTCCACCAGGCCCCCACCCATGTCCCCTATCACCCCCACCCCCCAGCAGTGCAGGGGCAGCCTCCACCAGGCCCCCACTCATGTCCCCTATCACCCCCCAGCCACCAGGGGCAGCCTCCACCAGGCCCCCACCCATGTCCCCTATAACCCCACCCCCCAGCAGTGCAGGGGCAGCCTCCACCAGGCCCCACTCATGTCCCCTATCACCCCCACCCCCCAGCCACCAGGGGCAGCCTCCACCAGGCCCCCACTCATGTCTCCCACCACCCCCAGCCACCAGGGGCAGCCTCCATCAGGCCCCCACCCATGTCTCCCACCACCCCACCCCCCAGCAGTGCAGGGGCAGCCTCCACCAGGCCCCCACTCATGTCCCCTATCACCCCCACCCCCCAGCCACCAGGAGCAGCCTCCACCAGGCCCCCACCCATGTCCCCTATCACCCCCACCCCCCAGCAGTGCAGGGGCAGCCTCCACCAGGCCCCCACCCATGTCTCCCACCACCCCCACCCCCCAGCACTGCAGGGGCAGCCTCCACCAGGCCCCCACTCATGTCACCCATCACCCCCCAGCCACCAGGGGCAGCCTCCACCAGGCCCCCACCCATGTCTCCCACCACCCCCAGCAGTGCAGGGGCAGCCTCCACCAGGCCCCCACTCATGTCCCCTATCACCCCCACCCTCCAGCAGTGCAAGGGCAGCCTCCACCAGGCCCCCACCCATGTCTCCCACCACCCCCACCCCCAGCCACCAGGGGCAGCCTCCACCAGGCCCCCATCCATGTCTCCCACCACCCCCACCCCCCAGCAGTGCAGGGGCAGCCTCCATCAGGCCCCCACTCATGTCCCCTATCACCCCCACCCCCCAGCCACCAGGGGCAGCCTCCACCAGGCCCCCACCCATGTCCCCTATCACCCCCACCCCCCAGCAGTGCAGGGGCAGCCTCCACCAGGCCCCCACTCATGTCCCATATCACCCCCACCCCCAGCCACCAGGGGCAGCCTCCACCAGGCCCCCACTCATGTCCCCTATCACCCCCACCCCCCAGCCACCAGGGGCAGCCTCCACCAGGCCCCACCCATGTCTCCCACCACCCCCACCCCCCAGCAGTGCAGGGGCAGCCTCCACCAGGCCCCCACTCATGTCCCCTATCACCCCCACCCCCAGCAGTGCAGGGGCAGCCTCCACCAGGCCCCCACCCATGTCCAACTCATGTTCCCCTGCACCCCCACCCCCCAGCACTGTGGGGCACCTGCCAGCAGGCCCCCACTCATGTCCAACTCATGTTCCCATGCACCCCCACCCCCCAGCACTGTGGGGCACCTGCCAGCAGGCCCCCACTCATGTCCAACTCATGTTCCCCTGCACCTCCACCCCCCAGCACTGTGGGGCACCTGCCAGCAGGCCCCAACTCATGTTCCCCAGCCAACATGTCATCACAATCTAGATCCCTGGTCCCTATGGTCAGCCTCCAAATGCAAAACACCCACCCGAGTATTGCATCCACCCACTCAGAAATGGCAATAACATGACAGAACACCAATTGCAAGTTTGGAAACAAACACATGTCCCTCACATACACCCAATGGGTGTCAGTGAATCTCAAAACCCATATCATGATATGCATGAAACCAATGAGATGATACTACACATTGAAGTTTGATCAAAAAATATGAAATAAAGGAAACATAAATTGAATCAAAAATAAAGAAACAGAAATGGGAATGTACAAAAATGAAAAAAAGCAAGTCACAGTCCAAAAAAGAAAATCCAATGGAAAATTATAATTGAAAGCCATTGCTCCATGGGTAAATTGTGAAAGAAAAAGAAAATCCAACAGTGAACTATGTACAGACGAACAAGCCAGGGTCCATTATCCCAACAAAAGAAATGAAACCTATCTAACAACACTAACTAATCAAAAAAAACTATATACAAAACTGTGGCCCATTGTCCAAAAGGTCCAAAAAAAATTCAAAAACAAAGGAAACCTAACACTAACTACATAACTATGTACAAGGGCAGCGGGCTAGTCTGACGGCTCACTTTTGGATGTCCCGGGCCAGGACATCATCAAACTCCTGCTCAAAGTCCCGGAGGCGGTCCTCCTCCATGGCCCCGAGGGTCCGCAGGGCCGTCGACGTGTCCACCTCCAACCCCCTGCGGATTGCCTCGAGGCACTCGGCCCGCCTCAGGGCCCTCCGCATGGAGTTCTCCGCCCTGACCATTGCGAGCCGTGCCTCTTCTGCCCGCTGCCGCTCTGCATCTATGGCGTGGCCCAACCGCTGCCACACGGAAGACACTCTCTGTCCTGGGTCCTCCTGCCCTCCGGCCGATCCCTGCCCCTCCGATGTTGAAGGCCCCGAGCCTTCATGGCTCTCACCACGTTGCTGCTGCTGCTGTGCCTCTGCCCGTGCACTACCTCCTGCTGCCTGCACATCCTCCGCCGGCTGGGGTGCAGTCGTTGATGTGGCCACCCTGCTGGACGTCCGACTCCCGACTGTGGCAGGGATGCCTCCTCCACCAGCCTGGCCGCACCGTCAGAGGCAGCTCCACAGGGCAACCAGGTGACTGATGGGTGGGAAGATGGCACGGAGGACGACTGGCGCATAGGGGGTTCAGTTGAGGAGGGGGTCGTAGCAAGCCCCATCAAACTGAGGAATCCGGCCTGGGTGACCTGTCCTAGTAGGACGACGCGGTCAATGAGCCATTCGAGATGACGTGCAGTCTCCTCATGAAAAGACTGCAGGTCACCTCGCATGGCCCGTTGACGCAACGCCACACCAGTCAGGACAGGCTCAACCCGGACCCGGATAGCCACGTCCGCAGGCAGAGGAAGGCCAGTTGTCGTTAGCTCATCCCCTGCCTGAAAACGGGTTTGGACGTAGGCATCCCTGCTGGTGCAAGATGATGCAGGGACAGGATCAGGGACAGGATTGCACACAGGCACCTCCGCGGCGGCCTGTGCTGCCTCCTGTCCATGGTCCTGCACTGCACCACTAGCACTAGTGGGATCCCCACCTCCAGACCCCGTCTCTGTTGCTTGCACGGCCTCCTCCTCCACCAAACCCCCCACCAACCTGGATGACTCCGTGCCATCTTCCCCCGTTGGGCCCTGTGGGGTCCCAGCTGCCCCTTCTGCTGCCGAGGAGTCCAACTCCAACCTCTGCCTCTTGGACCTCCCCCCGGCAGCTGCAGCCTCGCCGGACTCCTCACTCCCCGACGAGATCACAACATGGGAGGGGAGCACCTTCTCCGCCCTCTTCATCAGTTGACGCTGCAGACAGGGAGAAATAAAACACAGGCATCAGGGCACTGTACAATGGACACATACACACATGACAGTTGTACATGAGTGGCATTGGCAAACCTCAGATATGCCATCACAATCCCCAACACACATGTCATTTCAACTCGCACACATGAGCCATACCACAGCCATATCGCAACTGCCAGTACCATCCATACACATACAACAGCATGAGCAGGCAAAGCTGAGCCAGACATCACATGCAACACAGGAAGTGCACTACACATGTACACACACCACCACCCTTGCATGCATGTGTACACCTCTGCCAAGTGTTGCAGTGTTCAGATGGGCATCCATGTCACATCTGCCAATCATGCTTCCACATCCCGCTGTCACATGCATCCATGTTGCATCACTGTTGCACCCTTGTCAAATACACACAAATGCACATGTACACAGTGCTGATACATGCAGCTGAAAACAACATACATGTGTGACATCACGAACATGTCTACTTACATACACATTCATCCAAACATGTGTGCCCACACAACTGCATTTGGCATGCAAGCCTACACACACAAGCACCATCCATGTCTCACACATTACAGCCCTCGCATGTGTTAGCCTCACGGCCCTGTACACCCCCACCCATACTCGACCCCATACAAACAGATGTGCAACCTGCACACTACTAAAACATCACCACATGCACAGCTCACAATCATGATGCATGTACACTTACCGCTCGACTCCAGACGGGTCTGCCTCTCAAGGACCTGGACGTGGAGCGCTGGGGATATGCGTTCCAGGACCCTCATCTGATCTTCTGACAAGTGGTCCCGGCGCCCCTTAGCATCCGCTGCCTTCAAGAGGCGCCGGGCCTTGTTCAGGGTCCTGGACCTGAAGTCCTCCCAGCGCTTCTTGACATGTTGTAAGTCGCGGACTGCCACCCCCTCCGTGTTGATGGCAGTCACGATGTCAGTCCAGATCCGAGTCCGTCCTTCCTTGTCGGCGCGGGAACTTCCGAAGAGGGCATCATACTGCCCCAGGACTTGCTCCACCAGGACACCAACTTCCCTGGCACTGAAGCTGGTGCCCCTCTGCCTCTCTGGCCGGGGGTTGTCAGTGGTGCCAGATGTTGCAGTGTCCGACATGACAACCCCAGAGGCAGGAGTGGGTGGGCAACTGGGTCCTGGGGCTGGGCTGTGGAGCGATGGAATCCCAGTCGGGAGTCTTCGGTTCCAGCAGGGGTGGTCACAGCAACAGCACCCCTGGCTGATGTGCAGGCAGCAAATGGCAAGGCAGGTGGGCAGCAGGCAGTCAGGCAGCAGCAGATAGCAGGTGGGAGCGTGCTCGGGGCTCTGGGGGGCAGTAATTCGTCCTTCTGGGCAGGAGCGTGGTCTTCCGTGTGATTACGCGTGGCCAGCTTAATACGGAGTGATTTGGCACGTGAAAATTCTGCACGTCACCGTGTAATTCGAGGAAAGGCCCTTAGCGCGTCAGCACGCATACGCAATTTCATTGGACAGAAGGCCCCTCAAGCGCAAGCGCCCCTGTGACGTGACGCGCACAGGCGTACATGGGCATTTCAGCGTGCGTGAAAGCACGTCCGCGTGTAATACGAGGAAAGGGCCCATGCGCGTAAGTGACGTGACGCGCGCGGGCGTGCATGGGCATTTCAGCGCGCGTGAAAAACTGCACGTCCGCGTGTAATACGAGGAAAGGGCCCATGCGCGTAAGTGACGTGACGCGCGCGGGCGTTTCCCTCAGCACGGGTTAAAGGTGAGCGGGCCCAGCAGTTCGCTGTACGTGTCTTTCATGGAGACCGACGTGTGTTGCTGCTTCCTGTTGTTTCGCGTGCCATCACAACTTCACAGCTATCACGGACGTATCTCTTCTTTTGGCGGGGGTATTGGCTACGCGTGTTTTTCTGCATCGCGCTAGTCAGACGGTAAGTCGCACACGCTCTTTTCCCACTGCGGGTGCCCCTGTGTATCGCACCCATTTTCAATGTCATAGTAGCCTGCGTGTCCCACGCGTACGCGTTATTCGTGTTACTGGGTGCCACCGCGTACTGCGGGAGGTTGAATCCACGCACGTAGGCTGCAGGGTTGCGTGCAGTTTTACTGCAGTTTTGGGGTGCCTGAGCGTTGCGTGACCCGTCACTACATCACCGGGGTCACATACAGCCTTGCAGGTGCAGGGGGGCTGTTAACATCTTGCTTCCCACCCCCTTCACCCCAATTGCCCAGGTCAATTGTGGTGTACACCTCCCATTGGCACCACTCCATCTGTGCCGGCACTACTACATCTGTGCTATGGTTGGGAGGCCACCAAAGGTGAGGGGCGCCTCAGCTGGGCGTCCTCCTCGTGGCGGGCGTGGTCGGGGACGTGGCAGTGGTGACCAGGGAGTAGGGGGACTCCAGGGTGTCCAGGGCCGCCACAGAGGGGGAAGAGGCAGGGGTGCGCCACTTGAGCACAATGTTGTGCCATGTGTCGGTGCAGTCATGCCACCACCACCTGTGGTTCCGGGGGATGCAGCTTCTGCATCTGGCACCGGCGCCCGTGTGACCCGGCAGTCCGTTCCATCGACTGCCACGGGCCCAAGGGTAGTGGTAGCTGCAGGTGCAGCTGTGGACACCGCCACCCAGGCTCAGGGTCTGCCAGCGCAGGCTGCGCTGGCACTTGAGGGGCTCCCCAAGGGCTCTTGGTAGATCTCCAACAGGCCAGGAGGGAAACCATAGGGGCAGGCCGGGCTGCTCAGACCAAGACACGTGTCCCTGGGGCAGTCATGTCATCTGCTGCCCCGACCAGCCGGGTGTTGGCAAGTGCAGGGGCAGATGCACCCAACAGCACCCCGGTTGTGAGTCTGCCAACCAGGACCGTTGCGGTCAATGACCCTGCCACAGCTGATGTTGCTGCGCAGGGTCCATTAGTGGGCACCCAGCTGCCACTGACACAAGTCAGGCCTTTGGTCATCCCTCCACCTGCCACTCCCTTGGCTCAATCCACCGAACCCACTGGCCATACTGGTCAGGGCGGCATTAGCCAGCCAGGGTCTGCGCCACAGTCCAATAGGAGGAAGGTTGCACCTGCAGCACAGGCTGGGACCCCACACACAGCCACGACCTCATGCACGTCGAGGAAGAAGCCTTTCTGCAAGCAGGAACTGGACTTCCTCGTGGACTGCGGGGCCACAGCCGTGACATGCTAGTGGGTGCCAATAGTCAGACTACGGCTGCCCAACGTGACACCCACTGGAAGCATGTTGCGGAACATGTCAGTTCTTTCGGCCATGAGGTGCGCACGGCGCAAGAGTGCAAAAAGCGTTGGAATGACATCAAACGCAGCACTAAGGCTAAGCGTGCCTCTAATTACAACTTGACTCTGGTGACTGGCAGTGGGCCTGCACCAGAGGAGGAAGAGCTCACTCCGCATGAGGCACTCGTTGCGGAGTTCATACCACCTGAATTGGTCGAAGGAGTGGGAGAGATGCTGGACTTTGATGCCCAGTCCAGTGAGTGTTGATGCGTGTTTGTTGAGGACGTGTGTGTTTCACTTGTGGGATGTGTTGTGCATGATTGCCGCTACATGTGACGTGTACATGGTTCTGATGTGTAAGTAATGCAATGCTTCCGTCATGCATGTCTCCTCTGCCTGCATGCGGGGACTCCATGTAGGCATGCTCCCTTGCCCCTCCTCCGCCACTCTGCACCCCAGTTCCACCTTTGCAGTGGTGTTCTTCAATCTTGCCAATGTGTACTTTCTTGTTCATGCGTCCTGTGTAGATGCTAACTTCCAGCGTAGAATCTGCCAAACATATGCCGTGTGGTACAGCCTTAGTACTTGATGCAGGGTATCTCACTTGTAATGTGCATAGGTCAGATGTCCCGCAGGGACATGAGTGCCCATTCATGCTCCATGTGCATTGCACGCATGCCCCTATGTGTCCTTGACTGGATGATCACTGTAATGCAAGTCCTTGGTTACATACATTGCCTGCCATCTCATCAGCCTTCCCATGTCAACTGTGGCTCAGTCCTGCGTTGCACACATGTTTAGGGTCTGACAATCTGTGTGGCTCACAGGCCTCAGCCTGTTCAATGGCCAATGACTCTGTCCAACTTTTGTTGTGTCTTCTTCACACATGGGCGGAATCCAGAGTTTTCATCATGTGTCCTGCTTACTGTCCCAGCATCATTTGCAGTGTTGTCACTTGAATCACATTAAGCTGTTGATGCCAGTCAACACTGCCTGTCAATACACAGGTGTATGGTCAGCCTTTTGATACCATGCTAGGCATCCCTGCTTTGGTACTGGGGTGGAGGGGTGCTTGGCTTCTAGATATGGTACACATTGAATGCACAATGCACGTGATGTCTGAATTTGACATTGCACTGCCTTCACATTTCCTGGCACACACCTTGTACATGTAGGTAGTGAGTGGCGTACACATTTTCTGCACTGCATAGACCCACTTCCATGGAAACTGCCACCTTTCAACATGTCTGATCACAGAAGCAATTCAAAGTTGACCCAGCATGCATGCCAGGTTATATGTTGTGTGTCACATGTCTGCCTGATGCGTTTGCTGTCGGTGTGTGTGTGTGTGTTGTGTGCTTCTGACATGTGTAGTGACCTTTTTTCTCTCTATTTTTCAGGTGATGACGCAATGGAGGCGGAGGATGGTGTTGTCATGCCAGACACAGGGTTGTTACCACTACATCAACCCGGCACTGGTGGGGGTCGTGGGGCTGTAGGCCACGAAAACCCCCAAGTGCTACAGTCCATCTTGTCTCTGGCTGCCTATGAGTCCAGCCTTGATGACGACTCTAACGTCCATGTAGAGTTGGATGAGCATCAAGTCAATGTGTCAGGGGTGAGTGATTCTGATGTGGACACTCCTCTGTCTGCGACACCTGCACTGAGGGATCAGACAGTCTTGGTTGCTCCGCCCGTGGTGGATCGGGATGCAGGGTCACCCTCCACACCAGTCACTGATGTGCCTGGGACATCACGTCGACGGGGGCATGTAGTCGTGCAGCCGCGGGCGGTGCCAACACAGTGAGGACCCCCGGTCCTTGGGTCCCGCAGGGGTCAAGCCCGGCAACGCGGTCGCCGCGCGCAACCGCAGTATACTGAGTGGGAGCAAAACATGACTGCCAATTCAGAACGGCAGGGGGCAGCAATGGAGAACATCCCCCCTGGTAGACAGGTGCTTCTCCAGCAGCAGGCGGCACGGTCCACGGCCCGCTCGCTCAGGCTGGGCATGGCGGCCTCAGACAGGGCACGCCAGGCTGAAATGTCGTCTCTGCGTCAAGCAATTTCTGCTCACGCAGAGGCGCACATGGATGCCCTGAGGGAAGAGTATGCTTCCTTCAGATCCACTCTGGGTGTCCTTATGATGTCCCAGAGGCAGCAGGCAGAGGAGAGGTTTGCACAGCTTGAGCGTACCATCTCGGCTGAGCTACAGGCTTGCCGGGAGGTGCAGCGGTTGTCCAGCCAGGCCTTGCAGGAGGAACTCCGTGTTACACGTGCTACCTTGCAAGAGGAAGCACGTGTATCATGTGAGGTTCTGCATGCAGACCTACGTCACATCGCCACACAGAACCAGGCTCACCCGTCCGGCAGACTTTCTGCCGACGAGGGGCAAGCTGCGGCTAGGCGTGGCCAGGCTACTGTGCCACGTCCTCCTTTACAGGATGAGCCAGACTCGGACGACCATCTATCTCCCACATAGGTCAGGCTGTGCAGGCGTTGAGCCCATGGAGGTTTTTTTTTTGGCTCAGCATCATCGCATGTGGATGTTGAGCAGCACCCTGTACCTCCCCCCTCCTGGGTGCCCCCCCTCCCCCCCGGGTCGTATGTGGCCATTTTTGATTTTTCTTTTAGTTTAGTTAGTTAAGTTTCTGTTTGATAGTTAGTTTAATTAGGTAATGTAGGTTTTCCAAAGTTAGTATAATTAGTTAATATAGTTTAAAATTGCTTGTCTATTGTGCTTTCATGTGACGGTGCGGTGCTTTGTGGCTTTTGAAGGCATCCACTGTCTGTTCCAGCTGGGCCCTTCAGGCTTGTCTTGTCTATGTGTTTGCTGCTTGGGGTCCTTGACTCACATATGCCACTCCTGCCTCCCTTATCCATGGGCTCGCAAGGATGGTTCGGTGTCACAAACTTTTACACAAGGGCTTTGGACTGTCATATCTGTGGCATGTCTGGTGCTGTGTGACTTGTGTTTACACCCCTAGTGGGGATGATTTTGGTGTTATTGTCCATTGTTCAGCTTTTGCTAGATGGGGTGTTTCATGATTAATGTGTACATTCATTGCTATGCATTGTGTAGTATGTTTCTTATCTTTACTGTACACGTGCTTGTTGCAATTCATGCTGTAGATAGTGTTCCACACTTTGGATGTGAAAGACGGACTGATGGTGTGATTTATGATGTGACTCTCTGACATGGTCAAGTAATGAGATGCCTGAAGAGACACACACAGATGACTTTGAAGCATTAATCATGTGTTTCATGCCCTTTCTGCAGGGGGATGAGCCTCCAGAGCACCTTTGCCAGCAGACATGGCCCATTGGACGACGGAATTCTGGACACGTTTGTTGGTGCCCACATGCACATGTGTGCACAAGCAGAGGCACAGGGATTGCAGACCTACATCCTAGAACTGCTGACGTGTTCCAAGGAACTCCAGGCAAGGTGAGCAGCACAGGGGGGCCACAACACAGCAAAGCTTGCACCAGGCGAGTTGCACATGCAGGCTTAGTCACAGCACTGAGGGTGAGCTTGGACGAATATTGGTGTTGAAGCACACAATGCAGCTCAGATGTGTTGGTGGACTGATGGCTGTTGATTGTAAGGTTGTCTGGGACACCTGCAGGGGCAGTGGCACATACCCTCCGGTACACCAAGGTCCATCGAGGCACTTGTATCAACCATGTAGCCTTCCGAGACATGGAAAGGGGCAGCTCACAGGGACATACAGCAAGGGACATACTCGGGTGCAGTGCATTTCATTTCCATGTACTTTATGATAAATGCACTGCCAACTTTGTTTCGGTCATGGTGGTACGCAACTTGCTCTGAAGTCATGGCTTGCTATATTGGTCTGTCTGCTTACCCAGGGAACATTGCATGTTGTGTGAATTGTGACACATTGGTGTTCCATTTGCCACGCACCCGCCGACGGCTGACTTACTGCATTGACTGTGTATGACCCATCACAGGGGTAATGTTATATATGGGTACGAAGCATCTACACCAGATTGTCTGTTTGTAGAGTAGTTTGTTGCTATGGGGCATGTTTGGTGGTGTGTTTTTGTGTAATTGGCACGTACAGGTTGTTGACTGTGGCTCTCTTTGCAGCATTGCAGTGCTCCTGTGACCGGACCTGAGAGTGCGCAGGCTGGAGGCCAGAACTCAAAACCAGAGCTAAGTGTCTTGTTGTTTTTCTTTCAAACTGCTCTGCATAGGCTTGCTGGGGGTGCACTAATGCATGGATGTATGTGTAATTCAATTTGGTATGTTTTTTTCCCCCTAATCACCCGGAATCCTATGCAATTTTGAACCCTGTACCCTCTACCCGGTGTTCCTGCTTCCCGTACCTATCCAAGCAACGTTCCTTAACCCTCTTTCCCCGCTGGGGTTGCGGATGCCTGTGTAAGCCCCGAACTTGCAGGCGCCAAAACCCTAGAGGGGGTGGTTGGTTCGTACCACCCCGAAGCCTGGACTACAGAAGGCCATGACAATGATGTCCAAGTTTGTTTGGATTGTGTATGTGTTCATGCAGGTAGTACATTTTTGTGCATTCCCTACTTCATGTGTCATTCCTCCTCCCCTCTCCTACCACTCATTCCAGTTATCCAGTGTGCCAACACCTGTCCCGACTGCATATCCCTGAACCTCCTTCCCCACCAGGGTCTCAGGGGCCTGTGTGAGTTTTACCTTGCAGGCACCCGGGACACGGTGGGGGCGGTTGTTTCGTGACACTCCCGCGCCTGTACACGGGACCTGTGACAGTACACATCCGTTCATGGTGCATCATCCTATGTTATGTACCACACATGGTTCACATCCTGTTGTGACATTGTTTTACTGTGCTACCTTGGTTGTTGCATCATTGTGGTAGTACTTGGCCTTTGTGAGGTACTGCTACGTCAAGTCATCTACTGGAGGGTGTTCTGGTTCGTTTTTATGCCTTGGATTTTGTGATTTTGGAAATGAGTGTGGATTCTGAGGGTGCAGGCACCTTTTTACACACAAGGTGGGAGATGGTGACAAAGGGTAAAGGTGATCCTGTGGCCAGGTGGAATTGAGGGTTGAAGGCTCCATGACCCAGGTGCAGTTGTTCAGTGGGTCATGGTCATTTGTGAGGGGGGGGGTTGTTGTTGATAGTTGCTTTGCCCTGCAGTGTGATGGGAACCCTGACATTGTAATGGTGGTATCCTATGTTCATGTTGTGTTCTGCTGATCAATGCCTGTTCATGTGTTGTGTTTACCTTTCAGGTGCGAGGGGATAGTTATGGTTTGACATGCTGGGGTGTACACATGGTGAATGTTCACATGTGATGTGTAGAGAACACTGATGGTCACTTGATTGCACATGCATATGTTGAGTGCATGTCCTTGCTGACCCACACACTTGCACTCTGATGCACTACATGTACTCCCACCCTTGCATATCCACGTGTACACTGTTTGCCTTCTGGTGCCCACTGTGTCCCTGCAGCACATGTTCTGTGACCAATTATGGATCCTGTAAATGCCTAATTTGCTTTTTGATGTGGTCTGTCGCTTAGATGTGATGCTCAGGGTGTGCATCATAAACAATGGCTGTTCACTGTGCTGTGCGCTGAGCAGTGTGTTGCAGGAGTAGGACACAGCACACAGAAGCTGCAGTGTTGATTTTGCAATGCACAATGTGCATGTAGACAGGCATTCATTGTTATGTTACGTCTACAACTCTTGTAATGCATTTGGAAATGACTTATTTTGGGTGGGAGGTTGTTGGTCACTCATTTCATCTGATTCCAGGTCAGGCATCATTGTCTGATGCCACTGTACATTTTGGACATGGCAATGTGTACCTTATTGTTACTGTGTTGGTGTATGGGTATTGCTTGCCATGTCATGTTGTGGTTTGGGAGGGTTTCAGTGACATAACAGTGATGGCCATGGCCTGTTTTGCAGGTGTGTGTGATGCACACCTTGCATGTCAGGGTCATCCGCTTCTCAAAGCAACTAGCTGGGGGTAGATCTCTCTCCACGGCAGGGCCCTCCCTCTGGAACAGCCTTCCTGCCTCACTGGAACTTGAGGGAAACCATCTCCGGTTCGGGAAGCACCTCAAGACCTTCCTCTTTGCTTCTGCTTTCTCTCTGCCTCTCCCTTGCAAAATTCTTCACTGGAACTGCACTGGATCTGCAACTGGGCCACTCTCACCGACCTCGGTCCCTGGCCCAGCCACTCTCCACTTGCACTGCCTCCCTGGCAACCCCTGCACTGCAGTACTGTCTCTCTATCCCTACAGCCCCCCCTTCCCAGCACTTGTCTACACTTACCTTTGCAGTTGCCACCAGCTGGCCTATGTATTTGTTTTTGGTCTACTTCCCCTGTACTGCACTCCCCCCCTTCCCCTTCCCCTTGCACTTTTCCCTTCCCCCTACCCCTGCACTTGCACAATCTAAATGACACCTGGCCTAGTAGTACCGTTGTCTGTCTTCCCTTGTTCCCCCCTCCCTGCCTCATCACACCTTGAAATACTTGTGTATAGGCCATATCATGTCATGTCATATGTGTGCCTTTTGGTCACACAGGATAGCTTGTTTTTAAGTAGCTAGGGATGCAGACAATGTGGCACTTCCATGGCAACTATCTCAGGGTGGTAGGGTTGTGACAGTTGACTGTCTCTTTGTCATCATCTATTGTCACCTGGTATGTGCCAGGCCTGTGTGCACGCCGCAGGGGTGGGAGTTTAGGTGAAAAATGTGGCCACAAGCTGGGTCCGGGCTTCCTCGCCACGTGCCCTGTCCCCTCCCATGGGCAGCGCCTGTGCCTGTGGTTGGGGATGTGGGGGCACCACCATGTCCACCGGGACGCCCTGCTGTGTTGCAACATTGTGCAGGACACATGCTGCCACAATGATCCTGCACACTACTGGTGGTGCTTAGAGTAGCTGCCCGCCAGAGCGGTCAAGGGAGCGGAAACGTGACTTGAACACTCCGAATGTGCGCTACACTATGGCCCTGGTTGCAATATGGGCGGCATTGTATCTTACGTGGGGTGGTGTGGTGGGGTTCCGGATTGGCGTCATCATGTGGTTGCTCAGAGGGTAGGCACTGTCCCCTGGGGAGGTGTAAATGGTTGTGATTATTGTGGTTTGTTTATTTGTGTGTGTGTGTGACATCCATGCATGTGCAAGGGCATTTGTACTCACCTAGGAGCCATGTGTCGCCATGCTGCCCAGCTTCCAGGGCCCGGCTCAGGGCGGACATTCTGTATATGAAACTGTCATGGGTGGAGCCAGGGTAGTTTGCATAGACAGAGGTGATGATTCTCTTTGCATCGCATACCACCTGTACATTGATGGAATGCCAGTGCTTGCGGTTTCGGTAGATGTGCTCAGTGTCCCTAGGTGGACGTAGGGCCACATGGGTGCAATCTATGGCACCGAGCACTTTGGGGAAGTGTGCCACCTTGAAAAAATCCAGGACAACGGCCTGCCTTTCTGCGGGTGTTCTGGGTATGTATTTGTGCCTGCGGACTGAGGGGCGCGCTGTCATGATTGCCAGTACCTGGTGTAGGCAGCGTGACTGCGTGGCCTCTGAGACTCCCCCCCACTATGGCAGTAGTCCGCTGAAATGACCCAGTGGCCAAAAAATGCAGGACATTGAGCAGGTTCTCCAAGGGGCTCAATGCATTGGAAGCTAAGGGTGGGGAATGTAAGGTCATCTTCCCACTCCCTGACCAGGCCTAGGATGATGTGGGGTGGAAACCTATACCTGCCATAGACCTGGTCGTCAGGCATCCCAAAAAGGCTTGTCCGTGGTGCGAAAATGTGTGCCCTGGCTATTCTCCTCCTCCTGCGGTGTCCCACGATCAGTGCTGCGACAAATGGGGCATTCATCGTAGCTGTATATACCTGTTTGTTGTTTGCGTGCACTTTTATACTGTGCGCGGGGACGCTTCCGCCTGCCTTCGTGTGGCGGACGCGTTGACGCCTGTGTGCGTCTTTTGCCATGCGCGGGTTTCCCGGGTTGTTCGCGTGCATGTGGGCGTTCCGTGTAGTTCCCTGCAGTACTTCCCCAGTTACGCCTTCTTTTTCACGCGTTATTCCCCATTCCGCGTGTTACGCCCACTGTTCCACCCACTTTGGTTGTGTGCGCCGCGCTATGTGCGCTTTTGCTGTGGGCGTAGCGCACGCCGTGTATGCCTGCATGCGCCATGGCTGGATTGGGCGCACGGACAGCGGGAAACACGCGCAGCGTCTTCCTTGAATCGCACACGTGCGCTGCATTTCTCGCGCTTGCGCTACCTTGCGCCTGCTTGCGCATGGATTTTCGGCGCACGTTTGTTCCATGAATCGGCCCCTAAATGTCTAGGAAGAAGAGGAATGGTAGACATCATAACAGTGAGAATAATCACAGAAGTATTTACTTCTGGAATTTCATCATCGTAAATAACAGATTCCGCCACTCATCCACATCCAATGTAGATACAGTGCATGGCAAACGTTCCATATATTTATTCCTTTTAACACATAATGTGTTACATTCAATTGTCAGATGCTTTGATGATTCAATCGAGCCAGGCTCTTCACAAAATCTACAAGTCAGCTGCCGAAGGTCGAGCTGTCTTTGATGCGTTAAAACTTCCCTCGTAGGGAGAAAGCGCATAAACAAATCTATATACCTTAGACACAGGAATTTCACCAGATAGCTTGGCAATTGATTTATCGCGCGACTCTGATGGAACAAAATGATAGACTGTTCAGAATTCTCTTTTCTTGCATCTCAATCCAATCCTTTATCAACTTTTTAATTTTTTTACTTTGCCAGGATTATTTTTTAGACTCTCTTGATCATCAGATCAAGAGATTCCAACCAGTTGTTACATTTGTCTTTCCACATTTATAACAGGCCGTTATGGCTCCCAATCTGTTTTGTTTCTAATATGTTTACAGGTGACAGTGTCATCTATTACTGATTTACGAAATGGTTCCAATGACTTCCAGAATGTTTGAAGTGCCAATTTGTAACTTATCATAGTCACTGGAAAAGTAGGAGGCAAGCACAATACTCTACGCCAAAAGGTGTCTTCCAGAAAGTCCCAAAGCTCCCATGATAAATTCAGGTCCGTTTCTGCTGCGTAAGTTAGAATGGAAGCCACTTTCTGTTTATAAAAAAAGTAGCCACCGGGTTTGCTGAAAATGTGCCATATTTCTTGTGTAATATCAAACCTTGTTGGGCATCTCCCATTCATATTCTCTGATACTGGAGTTATCGAAGACTCCATAGTATTTTATAAAATGTATTTGGTCCAATTTCTTAGTCCCTAGGTACAGGTTGAATTTTCCTTTGTTTTTTCCCTGTTGGGTACAGAAAGTCATTACATTCGTTTAACGTTGATTTTTAGACTGTTTTCTTCAATGTATAGTTCTAGACCTTTTTAGTCTCTTCTGAACACCCGTAGGGTTCTTGTCGAGGAGGACGAGGTCATCACCATACATGGCCCATGTGACCAATTGAGTGTTCAAGATCGGTGGGTATGCATTTATTTCCCTCTGGCTATTTCCCAGGTCCGACATATAAAGATTAAACAGTATCGGAGCCAGAGGGCAACCCTGCTTAAAGCTACAGAAGGTTTACATTTCTTTCCGACAGCGCTCCATCACCAGATATTCTAACTTGATTGTCGTTGCTGAATACAAAGACTTGATAGTGTCAAATAAGTCAAGGGGGCAGTTCCACAATAGTAGTTTTTGCCACATCTTCTCTCTATTGACACTATCAAAGGTTTGCTCTAGGTCTATCAAGACAAGATATATTTTGGTTCTGGCCCTTAGAGCTTCCAGCTTTATCAAGTTCAGCAAAATGTTGCTCAACAGTCCTCAATGGCTAGGGGCGTTATTTTTGTCCTCCAAATAAGCCAAGTGGATCAAGGTGTAGAACAGTGAGTTGACGCCTCCCGGAAGCTATTCAGTCTGAATTCAAGGGACTCAAGAATTCTGACCACCTCAATCTGAGGGAACTCTTCTCTACGATCTACCCCTCTACTATTCTAGTAGAAAATAGACAGAAGAGTTTATTGTGTAAAAGAGCAGGAAACATGCACACTGCCAAACAAATGCTGCAAGAAGACCACACAGGAATTAATACCAATATCATGGCAAAAATGGTCACTATCCCTTCAACCAAAATACAGTAATACCTGTATAAAGGGTCTTGGCAGAAGGAGTAGAATAATCTGTAATGAAGAATACAAATACAAAAATGAACCCTAGGCAATAGACTAAGGCTAAAAAAATTATGTAATAGGAGGACATAGTCTTACCTATTGTATGGAGATGAGGAAGAAGATAGAAGATGAAGGGAATATCCAATCCAAATCAGGAAAACAACGGAAGGAGAAAATAACAAACAGGGAATGTTAGTAAATGGGTACTAACTCAGGCGACACAAGGTCGCACTAGTGACGGGTTGGTGCACTAGGCAGCATAGCGTTCATGGTTCGTATGTGTATGTGTTGAGTACAGGAATGAAGTCCAGTATAGTTTCAAAAGGGCCTGTAAGTTGAAAATAGTTCCCAAAACACAAACTCTTCAAAAGAGCAAAATACCACTAGTGTCCAGTCAATTCAATATTCAATAGCACTTATTCAGGAGAATGTAGCTGAAATGACATCTGTGCGATGTGGTATGAAAAACTAACCAAAAAGAAGTTCAGAATCTAGTCGGAATGGAAACCTACTTCTGGCGTTCTCAAGTCGTCAGGAATGAAGTCTGCGACGACAAGAAGACTTCAGAGTCAGAATTAAAGGTAATCCGAAAAGCGGACAACAGCGGATGGAAACGCTGTAATAGAAGTCAGCGGAATAGAACGCTGTGGTTTGATTCGGAGTAACAGCGATGGAGCCGCTGTGGGTTAACCTGTCCGAGGACAGATCAGGAAATCCAGGCGTTTGCACAAGGGAATTAGAGAGAAGGAATCCTGAAAGCAAGCGCTAGGGCAAGAGTACTCCAGTAAACAAAGGTGCAGTAACTGACTCAATTAGAAGCGCTGTGTAACCGGCGCTGCCAATTTAAATAGAAGAAGGCGGGGCTAGACATGACGCGGGATCAGCTGCATGTCACGTGACACGTGTGCTTCGCGAACGCGTAAGCATTGTTCTGCCGGATAGTCTCCATGGCAACTTCCATTGTTGCCAAACAGAGTGCCGCACATGACGGCGATGTTGTTGAATGGACGGAGGAGCCTGGATCCGCTGAGATTTAACAGAAAAACAGGTTTATGTTGGTGCTTACACCGTTGACAAAGCCTGTCTGCCTAGTGTCCATCCTATTATTCTGTCGCCCAGGTCGTTAAGCGCTGCAGCATTGTTGAGGCAAAGAGTTTCTCTAGGGGATTGAGAAGAGCTATTGTACGATAGTTTGCTGGATGGTGCCTATCTCCTTTTTAAAAAAAATTGGGACTATTACAGCCCTTCTAAAATTGGGACTATTACAGCCCTTCTCTATGTTGAAGGAACATCTTTAGCTTTCAAGATGTTTGTGAACAAAAGTAGGCAAATGCCAGCCTATGCCTTTGGATTTGATCGAAGAATGTCATTACTTAGACATCTAGTCCCGGGCTCGCAATGTTTTCAGCTTTTTTGATCACCATCAAAATTTCTTCTCTATCCAATTCAATCTGCCATTTCCGGGAAGGCTCGATTTGTATTTCACCCCCACCACTCCCCCTCTTTGCAAAGAGTGCTGAAAAGTGGGAGATCCAAGCCTCTTACGATAGGGAAGTTGTCAATAGATAAGTCTGCCTAGTTTGCCCATTGTAAAGGGCCACAAATTACATGTGTTCTGTCCGCACATAGCCTTCAGCATGGTTTCGGCATCTAGTTGCAGGCGTTGGGATTGTGAGTTCAGTAGACAATTTCTACACTGCTGTTTCCTTTTTTTGCTTCCATTTCCATGTCAGGGTAATTAGTTGATTGTCACTCCTAACTGTAGCAACTATGATCAGTGAGGCGAAGATATAGTCTAAATGTGCTGTCGAGTTTCCCCTCTGCCAAGTTGGGGTGGCTGGCGTATCCCCTGTCGTTTGACCATTTAGCAAGTAAGCAGTTCTTTAAGCAATATATCTGCTTTCTTGGTTAGTAGACTATCTGAGAGCCGGAATCCTGTCTCGTCAAAGTAATGCGCATTCAAGTCGCCACACAGAATTGTACCAGGATTATTGAATCTGGAAAACAAATTATCCACCCACCCCAAAGTTACATCAATAAACTAGGTATTTTCAATTCCCATTGAGTTCCAATAGAGGTTGGAGATCACCAAGGTTTTAAACACACACATCACATCACATCACAGAATCCACTTTCCAAAAACCTTTATTCAACAGCCATCAGGATTAAATACATTACCACAATAGATAAAATACAAAACGGTTTACAATTTAAAATAACCCTGCTAAAAGTTCTTTGCATTAAAAAAAGTGTAATTCACTTAAAACAATTGTTACGGCAGTGTGTAGTTTGAACTATCATGTACACACTTTGTAAGAACGCACTGCCAAGCTTAACATTTAAAAAAAAAAAAAAAAAACAAGGCGAAAGATGATCTCAGCCTGAGAGCCCAAGTTAATGAGCAGTCATCTTTCTCCTCAACAACCATGATCAATGGATAAAATCCAAACCAGTTTACAGTTTAGATTAGCCCCAATCAGAAGACTTTTATATAGGAGACAGGTGTGATCCACTTGAAGGAAATATTATGGCAGCATAGGGCTTTAGTAGCCCTGTATCAATGACGATAAAGCACCGCCACACATCAAATATTTTGAAAACCAGGAGAGAAGAACTCGCAGCCTTGAGCCCAAATTAATAGGCAACCATCTTTCTTCTCAGCTACCATGCTCTATGTAGATATTTGATCACAGAACCTTCTGCTGCAGGGATTAGGTGTTGTATAAAATATTTGAATGCATGGCCACAAGTTTTGGTACCTGCTTCCTACAGTAAGGTTCTCAAGTACAACCATCTGAGCTGCTCAGTAAGCTTACAAAATAAACAGAAATGTGCAAGTGTCTCCTCGCCAGCACTGTACATTGCAAATTTAGCTGAATCTGAGTTTTTCCATTTGGAAGTGAAGGCAGCAATTGGCAGGATTCCCAATCTTAGCCTCATATAAAGTGATCTTGCATATGTGTGGGAAAGCCATTTCAAGCTTCTTGCTCCTTCAAAAGACATGATGTGTAAGAGGGCATCCCTGCATGGCTCCAATGCTGGCCGGGTCCAGACGCTAACCCATAAGGAAATAGGTCGAAAGATAACATCGGCACTTGGGGGGATTGTGTCATTTTCCATATGAACTAAGGTAGTCGGGGGCACTAGGGGTAACAATAACAATCTCTTCAGGATGTTATTTTCCCTTCTGACAATCGTCTCAACGTCTTCACAACCCCATAACTCTGAACCAGAATCATACCAGTCTAGCATAACAATTTGCTTAAAAGAATTTGAATTCAGCACTTCTATCGCGGCCAGATCTCGGGCAGATTTTACTAAAGTCAATAAGCCAGAGGAAGGGTGCCCAAGTAGGCCTTTGTTAGCCGGGTTTAAATATGCAAAATAACCATCCATTTCAAGCTTCTTGCTCCTTCAAAAGACATGATGTGTAAGAGGGCATCCCTGCATGGCTCCAATGCTGGCCGGGTCCAGTCGCTAACCCATAAGGAAATAGGTCGAAAGATAACGTCGGCACTTGGGGGGATTGTGTCATTTTCCATATGAACTAAGGTAGTCGGGGGCACTAGGGGTAACAATAACAATCTCTTCAGGATGTTATTTTCCCTTCTGACAATCGTCTCAACGTCTTCACAACCCCATAACTCTGAGCCAGAATCATACCAGTCTAGCATAACAATTTGCTTAAAAGAATTTGAATTCAGCACTTCTATCGCGGCCAGATCTCGGGCAGATTTTACTAAAGTCAATAAGCCAGAGGAAGGGTGCCCAAGTAGGCCTTTGTTAGCCGGGTTTAAATATGCAAAATAACCATCACATAATGGTACCAACCACAACCAAGTCCCTTGAAAACACAAGATGTCATATTTTGATAATTCTGAGTTCCCCTCCATAGTGCGTACACCCTCTTGTGTTCCAAGAGCACAGCTGCAGATGCGCATCCATTTGGTCGTCTTGCGGCTAATTGTTTCTTGAAGGCATCAACGCGGTTGTCAACTGCAACCAATTCTAATTTCTATTATGGTGTGGTTTGTTACTATAGATCTTAACCTTTCTTGTCTCATTCGTTTTCATCTGGTCAAATCTCTCTGTTATCCACGACTGCTCGTTGTCCCCAATCTCAGTTAATTTTTGAGTTGATGGTAAGCAGCTATCCTGTTTTCTTTCCTTCGATGTTTGAAAACTTGCTTCTCTTTCTGTGAATACTTTTTTTTTGCTGGAGAGGGGTATTCCCTTACAGTGAGGGACCTCGGTCTCCAAAGATCCTTTGATAGTTAAAATCCCAGCAGAATAAAGTACAAGGTCGCCTCTAAAAAATCTGCTTTAATTAGTGGCGAAGATAGGTGTAGGATGATCCAATCTCTTTTCTTCCACAAATTGGCCAATTTTGATGTCCTCAGAGTCTATAAATCTCAGTTTAGGAATGTAGCATAAAAGATTTAGAACATTGCTCGATTAATATCAACCTGTCCTCCATTATCAGGAGTCGTTTAATCCGTATTTAGACCGTATGATCGTTTAACATACTTTCAGAGGAGCTCTGTGGAGTAGGTGAGTTTTAATTTGCTTTGCTTAGTTTCTCTCTGTGTTTAGTTCAACCAGTCCCGTAAAGATGTTTGACCAGAGTAAGTAAGCGTTTTTCTTCAAATGTCAAGAATGATTCAGTTGGGGTGTCTTCAGATTTAGACTGTTGTACAGCTTTTTGTGTATCAGTGACCACAAAGTCTATTTCATCTTCTTCCATAACTGATATGTCCTGCAGCATTTCTCCTTCTAGGACTGACAGAGTCTTTCTCATCCACCTCCTCCTGAGACATGTAAACCGATAAATTCATGAGCGTGTTTCTAAGTTCTATTTCCGAAGGATTCAAGGTGGTAGATTCCGGGTCTATTTTCTAGTGACTCCAGCTCCCTGACACAACCTGCTTTGTTTTTCTCAAGTGCCGCTTCTCGGTTGCTGCCAATGAAAATGGGCTGCCTGCACATTGCAAATGGAATTACACTGGGACCCTGAGGTGGAAGGTCCAGACAAATAAGCTGGGCTGTGGAAATGAAGGGAGGAAGTGCCTCCTTCGTTACAAAGGGAAAGGGGGGCAGCCAAACGGCCCGTTTCCTTTGCACCAATGTGTGCAGAGAGGTGACCAGGCCAAAACAAAGGAGAACACCAAACTTACGGGTGACTGGACCCAGATTAAGGGGCTGGTGCAGGCAACACTTCCCTGATAAGGGGCACAAATGCCCCCACAACAAAGGAGACCAAAGGACGGCAACCAACTGGACTGGTGGGGCCACCAGTCTCCCAATTAGCACCCTAAGGTGTCTCTCTGCCCTCAACCTAATTTGTAACCATAAGAGGAGAAGGCAAAGGCACCTTCTCCATAATTCTCCACCAGCACGGCAAAGCAGCAGAAGGAAAAGCACACAAAGTGCAGGGAAAAACACTACGGTCCACAGCTTTATCGATCTCCTTCTCTGAGAAGTTTGCTGGTAGCTTGCAGCTTAAACGTGGAGCAGAATATCCGTGCCCTCACTCTGGGGAATTTTGGCATCGTCCAGCGGCACCGAAAGAATTTTCAACGGGCTTCACAACCAAGAGCTCAGCGGTGCATCCCGAAAGCTCAGAATCGGCGGGAGACTGTAACTACGAGCAGTGCAAGACGAGGCAACAAGAGACTTTTGTGTTCTGGAAAGCCCGACTGGGAAGCAGGTCAGAAGCAGCATTCTGGGCGGCACACAAAAGTGGAATATCGCGGCCGCTTGTTGCAAGATGAAGGCTGACACTGCCCCGGCCCACCTGGCATCATCAAAACTAAGCGCGGCCGGGTGTTGCATAGCAACAGATGATACCGCCGGAAATAACTGTCAGAGACGCCACTACAGAATGGCTCATAAGAGCTGAAACCCGTGGTCGCATATGGCAGGGAACAAGAACAACACTTGGTGCACATCTTCGCAGGAAAATTTTTATTCATCTGTGGTTGAGCGTGCTGAAGCAGTGGATACAATTCTGGTACAGTCGGAGTTTAAGAGGCAAATAGCTATCTCAGTGTGAACAGGGCCATTTCTCCAGAGCAGGAGAAAAGGCAGCGTCGAGCGGCTCGAAAGGACAGTCACACGGCCCCGGGCAGATTAAGAGATTATTTTTTGCTTCCTGCTATTAAGCGCATTGCAAAAGACAATTTTTATTGATCCTACCTGCAGAGGAGCTGCTATGCTATGATTTCAGTAACACGAGCTGAAGAAACCAACAGCTGGGGACTTTAAATAAGTTATAAAAGTACAATTATAATAATCCTTCTTGTTGGGCTGAGAGCAGTTTTTACGGCATAACAGCAGTTACAGAAGCACAGGAAGTATAGCAAGCAGTAAGAAACTACTGACATGCCGCATGATGGCTAATGCTTTGTCTAAAAGAGAGGCTACTCTTGGAATGGGCTAAGGAGGCGTAATTAGCACACAGCATGGATGCTATAAGGAAGAAGATCGAAAGAGAGCACCCCGGGAGGAGGAATGGATAAAACAGCCATCCGGTCGGAAGAAGACGGAGAGGAAGAAGAGGACCAGAATGAGCAAGAGGGTCAGACTAGGAAAAGGAAGTGCCAGGACGTGATCAGCATGCCTGTAACAACGGAGGGCGATGCAAGAAGAAAAAGAAAAGAGAAACCAGGTACTGTTCAGAAGGAATTGGGTGTGATATTAGAACAATTGTTACAGTGGCATAAAGAAGGGAGCGCAGGGGCTGGAAAAAATAAAAAGAGAAATAGGGACAGGGACAGCTCGACTAGCGAAGAAGAAAGTTCAGATTCTGACTCTGACACCAGTAGCGAGGATGACCAAGACCGTTTAACAGCATGGTCTGTGCTGAATCGGGGTAAAGAGGGCCCACTGCCGCTACAGCAGGGAAAAATATTCACAAAAAGAAGACAATCACCCGGCATATTGAATTCAAAATTAAAAAAGATTTGGAAAAAATAACTAATTGAGATTTTAATTATTAGAGTATGAAGAAATGGGTTATGACATAGTGAAAAAAGACAGAAAATGGGAAGAGAAGGAGCGAGCTAAGAGACCCAAGATGGAGAAAACCTTACAAAACTGAGAGGTAGCTTTTCACATCCTATCTACAATCATTTTAGAAAAATTCCCAGAGGAGGGCACAGCTTTAGTAGCATACCGCCAAAGGATCCTTCAAATGCATAATACATTTGGGGGCGGGGTTTGTTTGTTTGTTTTTATTATTTATAATGCGCAAGTATACCCGGGGGTATCAGGGCGCAGCATTTACAAGAAATTTCAAAGCTTATTTACAATACATAGAGGATATACATGATACAATAATAAGGTACATAGTGTTATATACAAAACAGCAGTCATATTATAGGACCGTAATATACAAGTAAGCAAGAAGGCACACAAGGTTACAATGTGTGCGGGTAGTGCTGTGCATTTCATTGTCTTAATGGGACTCCAATTTCAGCCAGGAGACAACCTTGGGTCGGAAGTTCTGATAGGGTAGGTCTGCTCTGAGGTTTGGAGGCAGCGAGTTCCAGAGCTTGGCAGCTTTTACCGGGAAACTGTTGATGAAATGCATTGGAGGGACAGGGCCTCCATGTCCCTGTCCTGTACTCCCTTATCATATGTGTTCTGTGTTGTTTTCTGCACCGGAGTCCATGTGGGACTCATGGCAATGCAGCTCTTCCTCTTTTTGGTTGTGGTGAACAGAGACCCTTCAGATACCCTTATGGCACCCATGGATGGGGGTACAACCCTGTACCCCTAGTGTATGTTTTCAGTCATCTGTGTGGGGCCCACAGAGCAGGGTATGGGCTGGTGGCAGCTCCATGCTGAATTTGACAGGTGCTCTGAGTATCCTCCATTTATAAATATGGTATTGTTGGGAAGTCCAGGCCAGACTGGCTGGAGCCTTCCCAGTGGCTGTATGTTGTGGGGACACCTTTGGGGTGGGACTTCGGTGAATGGAGTGTGTGACACAATGAATGAGACAGCCCTGCCCGAAACTGACATTAATGCAGTGTGGTGACCCAAACCGCATTCCTTGTTATGAGTGTCTGGGTGGAAGTGAATTCCCTGAATGCACTGTTAGCCTGATTTGCTGCCTGCCTGCATGAATGCCCTTCTGACTGAGCTTGGCTCAGCCGTGTGAATGGGGGACAGATCTGTATATTTGGGGACCTCTCACTTACCAGAATTGTTCAGAAGCTGAAATTGAAACTTGAATCTGCTTTTCCTTGAAGTCCAGCTGGAAGAAGAAGAATCGCTGCTGCTTTCCTTCGCCAATCTGAAAGCTGCTTAGTCTGTCAAGGACTGATCCAAGAGAGGACCTGGCTAGGAGACCTCTTCCCGAGCTACGAGGGAAAATCATGCAACAGGTGATCTTATTCAAGGCGCCTTGGAAGTCAGTCCACGAAAAGCTGTCGACCGGAGACTGGGTCTGCCGAGAACTTGAAGTAAAGCACCCGGACATCAAGGCCATCGAAGTCCACCGTCGTCAACCAGGGTTCCGAGGATTGCTGTGACTGCTGAAAGCCTGTCGAGTCATGTTGCCCAGAAGCGGGGACAGCTTGACGCTGTGCTCGCTCGACACGAGGAGCCGCAGCGCTCCACCTTTGCCTAAGAACATTTCAATGAACGACTCCCTTGCCATCACCTCCGACAGCCGACGTGAATCCGCTGGTGGGTTTCCTGCCACCTGAAGTTCACAAAGACGCCATGAGCAAAGATCCGGAAGCCAGCTGTGGTCGAGTCCCGATCGTCAACGCTGACGCCCTTGCTGGGCCTACGTTACGTTCTTCGAGTCTGCTCTGCGGCAACAAACTCTTGTCATTGAGGTGCACTTCACGCCTCGTCTTCGCAGGATGTCCACGATCAATAGCCGACGAGCACCACAAAGGCAGAAGCTGCTATCTCAACGACAGTGTTCACCTTCCTTCGTAGGAATCTGGACGACATGTGTCTCCTGCTTTAAAGGGAATCCAGTCAAGAGGAATCCGTCGACGAACCCTCGAAAGAACTCTGCTAAACTCAGGTACATTTGTTTCCTGGTTAAAATGTTCCACTACCCAAGACTGCTTAAACATTAATGGACTGGGCTTGCTAATCCTCTTTGTTGCAGGTTGCCCAGGTGGGGGGATCCTCACACAGAATTGTGCCAGGCTAGCAGGACAAGGTATTCTACCATTGTTCAACCTAACATATCTTCCTTCCTGTGTCCTATGCTGATACACATGACTGTTTGATTCGTATGCCATTGGAACTGTCAGCAGTTGGTGCATTTTAAAGGAGTCAATCGTTGAGTGTGGTACCACATAGACATTGTAAATAATTGCCATATTAGAATTGCAGTAGAAAGTGTGTTGTTAATTGTGTGTGTGTGTGTGTGTGTGTGTGTATGTACATATATGTATATATATATTTTTTTTTAACCTTATTTTTATATAAAGAACTGTTATTACCTAACATAGTGTGTGGACATTCCTTTGTGTAGGGCTTGGGGACTACACTGTACTTAAGAACCAGCCTGCATCACCCCCTGAGAGCTTAAGCCTTGATTGCTCGTCCTTTACTACCTTATAGAGAACCTTGGCAAGGCTGCTCTGTGCTTTTACTCTGCCATATAGAGGGCAGGAGTACAGATACCCCCCTCCAGTCTTTACACTGGTGGCAGTGGTGGGATGCTAATGGTTTTATGAAACAGTGTGTAACCTTGCCACTTACAAAATATCCACACTTTATTAATTTGAGGTTTAGTAGTGTGTACTAGAATAACTACATTACAAATAATGGAATCTATAGCAAATGGTAAATTGACTAGGATGAGCTTAGAGGCTCCAGGGCCGAGCTGATGGCTGCACTGGTGGACTACCAGACTGAATGTGATGCTCTTGATGAAGGAGGGGAAGAAACCACTGAGGACCATGCCCCTGGGGCTGTTATTGAATCTGTTTCTGGGAGTGCCACCTCTCCTGCTGCCTCTATTTCGAAACCCAGCATTGTTACTTTGGGGAATGCCTTGGAACTTTTATTATCTTTGAATATAAAAAGTTGGAAACTGAAGCTGAACTACAGAAGGAGGAGTTGGCACAGCAAGTGATTCTCAAAGATAGGGATCTGGAACGTAAAAACAAAGACACTGAATGTCAGAGAATCCAGCTAGCGTGGAGACTTCAGCCAAACCAGTAGAGAGTGTCAGGTCCCCTGCCACCAAGTTTATGAAAGATTTGGGTGGTGTGTATGTGGTGCGTTCTGATATCCTCCAATGGATTGAATCGTTTGAAATGGCTTGTGGAATCCATGCTGTTGATAAAAGAGATTGGGCTAAGTGTTTGTTAAGTAGAGTGCCTCAGACTGGTCCTGACTGTATTCTGAAACTGAGTGTGGAAGAAAGGGGTCAGTATGAGTGCATGAAATCTGCTTTGATTGCCAAGTTTGGCAAGACACCTACCCAATACCATAAAAAGTTCAGGGATTATAAAAAGAGAGAGAATGTGTCTTGGGTTGACAGGGTGACTGCTGCGCATATGAACACAATGGGGTGGATTGATTGATACAAGGTGAAAACATTTGTTGAATTGTTTTTTGAGCATTTTTCTGAAGCCTGTTCACCAGAGCTGTGTCACTATGTTGCTGACCAGAAAATATTGGATCCTTTTAAGCTGGCCAGACTGGCTGACAAGTGGGTCTCCCACCGGGTGTCCCCTAAGGAACCCAGTGGGAAGGACAAGGACAAAGAGGAAGGGACCTCTGAGAAGTCTGAGGAGTCCCAGAAGTATTCACAGTCAAGTAAAAGTAAAACTTCCTCTCTAATCTAGTGGGGATAAGTCTTATGGGGGTAGGAGTAAGAGAAGCGGTTCTCCAGCTGCAAAGCAGGCTCCCAGTGGACCCAGTACTGCACCTTGCATTCCTGGCACTTGTTGGGACTGTGGGGCTCTGGGCCACAAGCGGTGTGACCCCCAAGTGTAAAGGTAAGGCACTTGGGGACCAAGCTGTCAGCCTTACCTACCCTTGCTCCATGCCTGAGGTGGAAGCCACTGTCCTCCCCTCCTCTACAGGAATCACATTTGGTGCTCCTGCAGAGATTTCCCTAGTGTCCCTTGGGGCCTAGGACCAGTATGCAGAGATACTGGCTACTATCCCACAAAACACCCGCAGATTTCTGAGAAGTATCCTCCTGAATGGCCAGCCTTCTACTGGTTTGAGAGACACTGGGGCAAGTGGTGGGCAGGACCCTGCTCACGCCAGAGGACTATGTAGGTGCTCCTCTGAGAACTACCAGATTAGCTGGTGGGCCTCCACATTGATCTCTTTTTGCCCTAGTCACCATCCCGATTGCGGACAAGACAGCAAAGCTTCCCGTCCTGGTTCAGGACAATGTACCTGCCAACATTTTGTTGGGGAATGATATAGTAGAGTTGGGGTTGATCTCTGATGGACTACCCCTGACTGCTGCTGCAGTCACTAGATCACAGGTCACATTTGGTGTGACTGCAAGTCAGGAACCAAGCCAAAGGGGAGACCCAAGGCAAGACGGAAGAACAAGAAGGCCACCACTGTGAAGAAGGCTCCTTCTCTTCCTGCTGTTTCAACAGAACCCACTGGGATTCAGGCTCCAGACGGGCTGGATCCAGTGATAACCCGAGACTCAACTCCTGAAGGAGAAGAGCCAGAAGACCCTCCTGCAGGAAAGGTGCTCAACCCAGAGGATCACCCTGACCTTCAGTGCCTGCTGGCTAAAGGGAGGCCCTCTAGGGGAGACTTCTGCAAGGGTCAGAGAGTGCCACACTCTCAAGGGTCTAAGAAAACAGGCCCAGGCACAAGGTGCAGGGCCTGGGTCTTTCAAAATCTATTGGGAGGGTGAGCTCCTTTGTAGTGAGCCTACTAAGCCTGAACCTGGTGCCCTCAAGAAGTTGGTGGTACCCAAGGTTTACAGGCCCTTCCTGTTGCAGTTGGCACACAAGGTGCCCTTAGCTGGTCATCTTGGGACCAAGAAGACTAAGCAAAGGCTCTCTGCACATTTCTACAGGCCCCAGATGGGAGTAGAACTGGAGTCCCACTGCCGGACCTGTCCCACTTGTCAGTTGTCTGGCAAGACTGGAGGCAGTGTCATTGCCCCACTTCAGCCTTTGCCAGTGGTTGCACCATTTGAGAGGGTTGGCTTCGACATTGTTGGTCCCTTAGACCCTCCGATATCAGGTTGACACTGGTTTAGTTGGATTCCCTAAAGAGCTGGACTCCGATAGAGGATCCAACTTCATGTCTAGTTACATGCAAGCGATGTGGAAGGAATACGCAGTAACATAAGTTCTCCACCTCCTACCATCTCCAGACCAATGGTCTGGTTGAGAGGTTTAATAAAACTCTCAAGGGCATGCGGGGTTCTTTGGAAGGGCCCCTGAGGAGGAAATGGGATCTCCTCCTACCATGCCTGCTGTCCGCCTATAGAAAAGTGCCTTGAGGGTGCTGGTGTCAGCCCCTTTGAGCTTCTCTTTGGACATCACGTGAGGGGGGGCCCTCACCTTAATCAGAGAAGGTTTGGAAGCCACCCCTCCAGGTCCGGCCAAGCAAGTGAGGGACTATGTGTTAGGTCTCAGAAGAAGGATGACACAGATAATGGGCCAGGCATCAGCAAATCTTAGGGCAAGCCAAGAATTGAAGAAGTACTGGCATGACCTTAAGGCCTCGCAGGAGTGTTGGGCCATGGTACATTCTGTGAATAATCCTTGACGGCGTTGGTGTGCTTTTATCTGGCTCCTGGTTGCCAAGGCCGTTGCTAAGGAGGAGGAGCAGCAACGTTATAACACTCGCCTACAGCGGAGCGAGTGTTCGGCTGTAGGTTTGCAACAGGATTCTTTTAAGCGTTCTGCCAGCCTTGCTACAGCGGTGATGGCGTCTGTTGCGAGAAGCTAGCCATCTTCCAACAGACTTCACTAACCAGAACTTTGCAAAATGCTGCATCGCCTTTAGACGAAGGTAAGTGACTGGCCGTCGCTTAACTCCTTGAAAGTTTATATTGGCCCTGGACACTGTGGGGGTTCTGTTTTCCCTTTGATCTGGTGCCAACGGGACTCATATCCACACTCATATCACCACATTCGGAAACAATGCTGAAGCGTCTTCGTAAACTGAGAGTAAATATTTTAAACAGCCTGTGACCACAGTGCAATCTGTTAACAGCAGCAGTGTTTGGAAATACACTTGGAAACAATGCTGAAGCGCCTTTATTAAGTCTGAGTAAACATTCAAAGCAGCCTGCGACCTCAGTGCAAGAAGCTAACAGCAGCAGCACTTCCTTGAACGACTATACACAGGCAATGGGTGAACTGCGGCAGGTGCTGGAATTAATCGAAGTCTCTATGGCAAGAGTGAACCAAGCGCCACAAGATATAGAGCAAATAATGCCTGAGACCCAGAAATCACTGAGGAAGTCACCTACCCAAGGGTAGGTCCCCAGGTGAATCCATGGGGGTTCAGGATTAAGTGGGGAATGCAAACATTTGTCCAATCGACATCAGGGTAGAGATTGACTCTTCGACTAGTTCATCTGAGAACACATTACAGATGGATATCGCCTCTCACCCTGATCCAATAGCTGACACACCCCAGACTGCATCGACAATGAGCCCCATCGGCTTAACAAAGTCACCTGCTATGCCAGCAGATAAGGAGGAGATAAGGTGTCCCAGTTTGAGTAGCCCTTTAGATGACCTTTGCATGTCATTTATAGGAGCTTCCTCTCCGAAAGTATACAAATTCAGAAGTAGAAATAGTTCCTTGGACTCATTATTAACAAACAAATCTGTATTCAAAGGCAAAGGGGCATGGAAACCTACTACCTTAACCTTGGAAGTGCTGGCTTCTAGGCAGAGATTATTTTTTCTTTGAAAAACTGACCCGACACTAAATGTAAATGAGTAGTTGGCCCAGGTGGACCCTTCAACACCCCCTCCAAGTTATGCTACACTACAGAATGTTAATTTACCAGAGGAGAATGATATTCCCTTTCCATCCAAGGAAAAAATGAGCAAGAATAAAGAACCAGATTTGTTAAATAAACCAATACTAGTGGTCACTAATGGGGATAGCCAGCATAAGAAGACCCAGAAGCAGGATTCAATGAAAAAGCCATCTGGAATAGGAGGGGGAAACAATTAGACGTCTCGCCACCCACAGATGAGGAATTACTGGCGGCTATCAAACTGCCGTCTTCTGGCAAGGCTTTAATCAAAGATTCAATGGTTAGGGACAAGCCCACTAATGACAATCTACCTTTTAAGAAATCAACTGTCGACGCAGACTTGATTGCGGCACTAAAAATACTGCTATCACCATACATGAAACTACATGAACCGTTAAATGACCAAATCCGAGATCAGTCGACGCTAATTGCTATGCTTCATTCTAAATTGATTTTTATTGAGGGCTTTGTGACAGCAATTTAGAGAAAGACACAGAAGACATAACCAAAATCCTACATAGTATAATAGATCCGATTATACAGGATAGAAACAAATGGAAGAGCTGAAGCAGTCAAAAACAACCAAACTAGCCCTATAACGAAGAGGCTCTACTGGCTGCAATCGAAGGAACCTTCAACAGAGTCAGAAAAAAAAAGTCAAGAGGAGGATTTCTCCAGTGAACAAACGACGATTACTAGCCTTAAGAGGAAAAATACATCCACAACGGATAATGGTCACTTGAATAAATGAAAATATGGTATCTTCTCTAAACTGAATGCAGTGGATCAAAAACTAAAATCGCCTAATACCAAAAGAGAGATGTTAAAAGCAGCCCTGCTGAAAGATAACGAACAAGAAACAACTCAAGCAGCGATAACTGACTCGTTGAATAGGATTAAGAGCAAAGAAACTGGATTACATTTTAAAAAAGGTGCGTTACGGACTGGCCCCCAGGGGGACGCACGGATGAGTACCTCTCCCGTGTGAGCTCCGTTCTTAAGGTCCTAAAAGTGGTTTGAGCCTCCGCCTAAAGATCAACCCCCCCGCCCCCCCCCCCCCCCCACCTCCGAAAACTGGTGATCCCGGGGTCTGAAGAGTCCCCCCACCGATCAGAAAAAATCTGGAAAGAAATCGGAACAGCTTTTGCCAAGAAAATTGCATTCTCTGCTGCGATCGATGGCGAAACCACGTGTAGTGCGCACTTTGGCTCCAGACGGCCCGAGAAGAGCTACTTGATGTTCGTAGAGCTTTGAATCCTGTGACCGTTGCGGAGGCCCCCCAGGTGCAGTCTGCACATCGGGGAGCCCGACGGAGCCTGCGGACCTCCCGACGCCACGGGAGCAGGACAGGGTGTTTTGCAGCGGCTCCGCTATGCGAATCGCCGAAACTGAGCTCCGGACCTCTGTGTGGTACGTGGCCTCCCCGGCCCCAAGGTAAACATGTCACCTGACCTTCACCCGCTGGCGCACGCCTACGGGCCCCCAAGGAGTGGAATCCACGCCGCCAGCCTGGTCCATGAAGAGGAGCGTACCGGAGCGGAAACACTGAAGCTCTGCTTACTCATACGTGCCGCTCCCGCACCTTGAGCAACTGCCGCTGATGAGCCATCCACCCCTAGCACACTGAAGGAGACCCACCAGTGCGCCTCTAAGAGTACTGGAATTACGCAGGTCCCTCTATAGCTGCTGCAACCTACTTACTGGGTCATCCGGACCACGACGATTCTCCTCTGCCCAGCACGGAACGCTCCTCCATAACACACGGCAAAGGGAGGTGAGCCGTGGTGAGTTCAACCCTGCAGGAACAATGAAACATGAGGCTCCTGTAAACGATCCGTCACCATAACGGCTGCGAGGAAGTGGACGCACGGACTACGAACTCCAGATTTCCCACATCATGATCGGGTCTTGAATCTGAGCAAAAAGGCACGGGTGGTCACCTTGGCTAAAGAACTGTAAGTACTTCAAGTGCATTCTCTCCTCCTAAGAAGAACCAAGTGAAGCTTTTGGGTTCTGCGTAAGGGCTAAACCTGACACTCGAAGGGATTTGTGGGGACCAATCACGCATGAAATAATGTGGGTGGCTGGGAGCATGTCCACTTGCACTTTGAGCCTTGTGCAACAACGCAGAGACTGACAGAGTTCCACTTGTCAGTGCAAGTTTAGAGGCATAAAACGGATTCCTGAGACATAAAGTCAACGCTGATTGCCAGTCCAGGTCCAACACCTACCCGAACTTACTGAGGTTGGAGGGGGACTATTGAAATTTCCCAATGTTACTGAAGGTGACAAGAGGTCAAGGAACACCGTAGCCCACCCCAATCCAGCACTCAAACACGCACGCTGGGCCCCCAGGGCCATAAGCCCGTTAGAGCTCCCATCAGAGCTCACACCGAACCGCATACCGATCTGAATATCTGGGTCTGCCCGGTTCCTAATGACCTACGCAACTCCAAAGAGGGTAAGGCCCCCGATCTAGGGGCGTGTGCCTCCTCTGACCCTGGTCTCACTCTATGAATGTAAAACATAGGCTATCTAGATTCGCCTACGCCCCATCCTCCCCGCCCCTCGAAAACACAACTATCTTGTCAACGGAAACCGTGGTAGCGGGAGCAGCTGCTACCAAAGGGGACATTGCCGCATTGTTAAGCGAGATAAAAACATGGGGGCCAACCTTGGTGGTAAAATTGACAAAATCACCCAGAGAACGGACAGCTTTGAAGAGAGGCTGGAGGGTGCCGAGAACAATCAGGCCTCGATTGATACCCTTGAGACCCAAATGGACATAAGGATACGAAACATTGAAAAAAGGGAGGAGGAGATACGTCTCAAAATGGACGATTTAGAAAACAGGGAACGAAGGAATTCCAGATCGCGAGGGTGAAACCGAAGAAGACCTCAAAAGCATGATCCATGATGTCATCAAAATTTTAACAGCAGATGAAGACATTGACGAACCCAAAACTGAACGAATACACAGAGCGGGTGGACCACCGAATTCCACCGATACCAAAACAGAGCTAGGATCCTTGAAAAGACCAGGTCTGGAGGCCCACTCACAATGGGAGGTGCCCAAATTACGATATTTCAGGACTTATCCTCACTCACATTGGCGCTAACACGCCTCTGCAGCCCCCTGACGAAATGGCTCAAGGAACAGGGCACACGATACATATGGGGATACCCCTTCTCACTCACCTTTGAGCACAGAAGCAGGAAAATTATCCTTCGATCAGAGGAGGAGATCAAGGAATGCATTGCTGACCTTCTGGGAACAAGCCCAAGAGACGGCGAAGGGGGTGAAAACGAGCGAGCTGGAATACAATGGGAGCTCAAGGGCCCTAGGAGAAAAAAAGTGAAAGGATCAAGAAAATACAGACACCCTAACAACACACCTGATAGCGGAAAATGAAGACGTGTCTCACGATTCTTACGAACCAACACATCGAAACCCACGGTTGAGATACTGGAAACGGACCCCCATAGGGACTGAGATCCAGGAACACAGTCGACATGGGAGTTGCCTGCTGCAGAGCGCCCCCCCTGAAGTAAGGGGGGACACAAACTTCTGCAGAAAGCGCAAGAATGCCCCTAATGTTACGCTTTTGTATGTTTATTATCGTTATTGTTGAAATATATGATGTTTGGGGGAGGGGGGAATGGGAAGGGGGCTCAACCTTATGTTAAGATGGTATACTTGATTGGGACCATGAGGCAACGGTCCCCACTGATGGTCTGACACTGGACTGAACACTTTCATCAAGTCCGAACCGGACGCCGTCGAAGGCTGCAAAAGCAGCATCCTCAGTTCCTGGGTTCACTCGAACACCATCAACTCTGGACGGGAAGGGGGGGAGGGAAGGGGGAATAAAAACTTGGAAAAGGTACTTGCATCATCAGAACTACTTCGACATACCAAAGATAATGTGAGACTGGGAGATCGAATACTTGTCTGGCTGCTGAGAATGAGCAATTTCCCAAATATAACCAACGATGGCATCATCTGACAAGCCCAAAGGTAGGGACTCCCTCAGAGTCGGGACCATCAATGTGAAGGGCTTGAACTCACCAACTAAGAGGTCACTGGTGCATAGGGAATTTCGCCTATCCGATGTTGACATCCTTCTCCTCTAGGCGACGAAGTTTTCAAAGGGAGAGGAGCGGAGCATCCTGCGGAGGCAGGGGGGCCTGGAGTTTTGGGGCTCTGGTCCACTCAGGAAAGGGGGTGTCAAAATCTTACTCAAGAAGGGAATTAAGTTTGAAGTGGAAAAGACATGGTCTGATGTGAGTGGCCGGGCCCTCCTGATAATGGGGACAATTGCGAAAGTCCAGGTAACAATTGCCACAGTATACTTGCCTAACAGCGGACAGGCCGCATTCCTTGAGAAAACGATCCGTAAGATAATGTTAGAGGCCACGGGACATATCATCCTGGGAGGTGACTTTAATCAATGGGCAGACCCGTCCAAAGACTGGAAACCAGGTAAACCTGAAACGAGAAACCAATATAGAGGAGAACACACCAAACTGTCCGAAATTATGGGACTATATGAATTAAAAGATGTGTGGAGAATTCTGCACCCCAGCGAAAGTGGATTCACCTTCTATTCGAATCCTCACAACACATTCACACGTATAGACTATATATTTCTCACGGCCGATCTCACAGGCACCACACATTACTCTGATATCATCCCGATAATGTGGTCGGACCATGGCATGGTACTAGTAGATACCAACTGGGCAGACTTACCTGTTACAGGGGGGGCCTGGCGGTGCAACGAGACCCTCTGGAAAGATGTGGTTTTCAAAACCGAAATGGAGACCGAGATTGATGAATACTTTAAAACAAATAATAATGGGGAAGTCTCCAAACAAACAATCTGGGAGGCTGGGAAGGGTACATGGAGAGGCAGTCTAATACGGGAGGGGTCCTCTAAGAAAAGGGAGCAACAGATCATAGAACACAGACTGCGGGCTGAAATACATCAGCTGGAGGGGGAGGTAAGGAAAAACTCTGAGGTGGACCCTGATAAAATAAAAGCAGCCCAACGAAAAAGGGAGGAACTACGGCTGCTGGAGCACGATCAAGTTGTACTCAAATTGCAATTTCTCAAACAGAAATTTTACGAAAAGGGAGAGAAGGCTGATGCACTATTAGCAGCCAGACTTAGGGAGCAAAGGGCGGAACGCAAGGTGAAGGAAATAATAGAGAACCCCACCTCCGCGGCTCACCACCCCGCGCCATCCCGGAGTGCTTCGCCAGCTTCTATGAAAACTTATATACCTCTGAAATAACTTCCGTCCAACCAGAGACTATCTCCTACTTATCTTCAATCACCATGCCTACAATAACGCACGCAGAAGCTGAGCTCCTTGATACCCCATTTGTCGAACAGGATATCCAAGATGCAATCAAAAGGCTAACGCTTACATTGCCGGCTTCTATAAAACCTTTAATAGGCAGCTAACACCCTTCCTAACAGAACTATTCAATGAGATAATAGAGACGGGGTGGCACCGGATTCTTTCAAGAGATCGCTGATAACAGTGATTCCCAAAGAAGGGAGAGATCCCAAGCACTGCGGATCGTACCAGCCCATCTCCCTCCTTAACCTCGATGCCAAGATCTACCCCAGGGTATTAGCTGCAAGACTGGAAACACTAATGCCCCACTTGATTCACCCCGACCAAGTTGGGTTTATCCTCGGAAGACAGGGGGCTGATACCATGCGCAAAACACTACACCTCATCCATGCAGCTCATAACCTCCCCGGCGTTCCTGCCCTCATATCGATCGACGCAGAGAAAGCCTTTGATAGGGTGGAGTGGGAGTTTCTGGGAAGGGTCCTACAGAAAGTTGGAATAGGCCCGAGAATTCGAGATGGGATACGAGCAATATACACTTCCACCCAAGGCATCGATATTTGTAAACAGAGAATATTCCAGATGGTTCGAGCTGAAACGAGGGACCAGGCAGGGATGCCCCCTCTCCGCAATCCTATTTGCACTCTCTTTGGAACACGTAGCACAAAAAATGATAGCCGACCCTAACATAGAGGGAATGCGACTAGGGGCAACGGAATATAAAATAGCACTTTATGCAGACGACATTCTTTTACACATAACCAATCCGATAGAATCCATCCCCCACGCACTTAACCTAATAGACGAATATGGCCGGTTCTCTGGGTTCAAAGTAAATAAGTCCAAGACCATATTGTTCCCCCTCCAGTGATCTCCTGAAGAGAACAATGTTAAGTTCCTCCCGCTAGGCCTCAAATTAGAACACACCACATTGCAATACCTGGGCATACAGATCACTAAAACCCTGAATGACCTCTATGAAGCCAACTTCCCCCCACTTCTCCGGCGATTTGCAGCCGATCTCAAAAAATGGAACAAACTCACAATTTCCTGGCTAGGGCGAATTAATGCTGTCAAAATGGTATGCCTCCTCCGATTCCTGACTCCCTTCCAAATGTTGCCAGTTGAGATACTGAAAGGGTTCTTCATGGAAGCCAAAAAGACCGTGGCCCTCATTACGACCCTGGCGGAAATCGAAAAACGATGGCGGAAATGCAATACCGCCATCGAATAGCGCTCGGTGCGACTATGACCCGTCACCGCAAAGTACGAAGCCATTAGCGACACCGTAGTGAACGCCAACGCTAACTGCAACAAGCACGCGCGCGCGCGCCATGCCAAACCGCAAACACCACCATGGTGCAACGGTACGCCAATTCCGACCCTAGCGGACATGTACCTAACGCCATCAGGCATGGCGGAATGTACCATTCCGCCATGGCGAGAAGTACGGCATCGCGAATCAACCGTAAACGGCCCCACTGAGTGCCTGTACACCGCTCCCTGCCCACAAAGTACAACTCCCGGTAGGTGCAATGAAGTCACAATGCAACCATTGAAATGTACAAAGCACCCATGCATGCCAACGAACAAAAGCAACACAAGAGGGGCCAATGGGAGCTGCAGGTCACAGATGGCACGAATACAGAAGCCATCCCAATGGACATGACCACAGTCCCCCACCAAGAAACGCACGCAAACACAGGCACCTGTGCCCAGCAATATTCCGAAAATCACATCATTCCACCAGTCCACCTGGCTGACCGGCATCTGTTACACAAAACCCAATCCCCCGCCCCTGAGCATGACAACATTCAAACTGTCATATAGGCAGCCCCCATCCCTGACCTCACGGGCTTAGTAGGCAAACGCGCCCAGTACAGTACCACGCAACTAAACCCCGAAGCTGGAACCCAATGCAGATCTCCTCACAATACATCGCCCCCCAAATAGGCATATGCCACATCACTTGCAAAGAAAAACGCTACACGGGCCAAATCAGAATAGCAATTTATGCACATCAAAGACACCAAGCCCATACAGCCATCAGGCCATGAACTCCAAAACACTAATCACCATTGTGGGCTGCATCCGCAAGAAATGACCAGCCACTACTTGTGTGTCGCCCTGTACCCCCATGGTACACAGAGCCACATTCACGTACGAAAAGGCAACATGGAAGCGCACAGAACCGCAGGGCTGTCCCAATGGGGAGGCACTAGTCCAGCTGAAAGGCCGAAATGTTGCTCCGAGACACCAGTACTGCGTAAGGGCATGTGGGCCATTGGCGATCGTCCCATAAGATCGTAATGCTGCTCCACCGATTAACACGAAGCAGCAGGTGTCGGGAGTAAAATCCATCTGCAGGAGTGGCATACAGATGGCAGTGGCAAAAGGGGAGGAGATACCTGTCAACCAAAAGAAAAGAAAAAGAACAGAATGGCCATCAGAACTACATTCGAACAACTCACTTCAATGATCACACGAAATCCACAGCCATATGCATGCTAGCCCACTCAAAAGGATCATCACCACCCCAAAACCACTTGCGACTCATAACCATCTATATCGAGGTGCAAACACCATCACAAACGAGTGTACCTGTGCATGCGTCTGTCAAAACAGAATCCATCAGATGGGAATGTCAACGTGCATGGACACAAGTGTCTGAGGGCGCCTCGAGACAGGGAGGGCTCAACAAGGCCAGATAGACGATGGTCCCACTATGGCAGCCCTGCATCACATAGCGTAGGGGAGGCGGATAGATCCCAAGAAGCCCTGTACATGGCAAACTCTATATCAAATCACCTGCCCATGCATCCATTCATCATTCCCTCATCCCGGGATCAAAACGCCTGAATAATTACTCACATGACATTAGAAACATCCATTGAGTCTGTGCGTTATGCAGCCTGCAAAATCCACAGTGCCCCAGCCCGTAATTCCAGTGTTGTGAAGTAACATGTATTTGGGAACGGCCGGCCTCATCGCCCACGTAGCTAATGCGCATCCCAAACTATTCATATCAATCATTGCTCCCTCGCCATGGGCCCTGTCTCAAGGACATTGAACAATAGAACGTTATATTTGCAGTCAGACCTGTGGGCATCTCCTCGCCGCCAGCTGAAGACCGAAAGCGCCGCCCTTCGAATTCCTCATTTGCAACACCACGTCGGAAAGGCATCTGTGGCCGTTTGAAATCACTAATTATTCCATCGAGTGCGGCTGTGTGTGAAAATGGCAACTGCCTTCACCCACGAATGGGACGCCCCGCCCGTCGTTGCAACTCGGTACAGTGATGCATGAGGGCCCACCGTTACTCGAGTACTACGTTCCACTGACCCTTCACAAGTCTGTTCGCGACTGCACAGATAGAATGGGAAACAATGGGACCATAGCCGAATGAACATAACAACCAATCCAACACGGCCATCCGGTACAAATACATGATAGCAATAGCAAGATACCATTCCCCGAATTGCAGCGTTGTGCGCGTGACGTGCTCGGCCAAAGGGGAGGGCAGTTTGCACTGGTGGAATGAATCACCACAGGTGGAGGCCATACAGCCTGAAAACACATGAATTGCACAGCCAGTCTCCTCCCACAACCACACCGAAATGCTACCGGCAGGACTCGCGATGTTGGCCCTGGGGGACCTGATAGCACTGCAAGTGCTCCAACTCCAAGAGGAAGACGAACACCAACTACAACCGGCCGCACGGAGGAGACGCAGGAGGAGGAGGAGGGCAAGGCAGGGCCAGCAAGGCCCACCAGCACAGCCACTACCACCACGCAGGCAGCCCGCAATCCCACGCCTCCGAGCACATCCGTTCAACCTCACTGATGAGCAGATCCACACCCTCTACCGTTTGGACCGGGACACCATAGCCGCCATTGTGGACATGACACAGGCTGACCTTGTCAGCATGATAGATAGCCCAACCGCCATCCCACCCCTACTGAAGGTGGTGTCTGTACTCCACTTCCTGGCCACAGGCACCTACCAGCACACAGTCGGACAGTTGCATGGCATTTCTCAGCCACTGTTCTCACGGACACTATTGCAAGTGCTCGATGCCCTCCTGCAGCACGCAGACGACTACATCTCCCTACCACGCTCGGAGCAGGAAATTACAAACACGAAAGTGGGATTCCATGCACTTGCCGGCATACCGGGTTGCATTGGTGCCATCGACTGCACCCATGTGGAATTGGTCGTCCCACATGCCATGGAGGCCCAGTACCGCAACCGAAAACAATTCCATTCCCTGAATGTACAAATGGTGTGTGACTCCAACAGGATCATTACACATTGTTGCGCCCGATTCCCTGGATCAACCCATGATTCTATGGTCTTGAGGAACTCTACAATACCACGCTACATGGAGCGACACGCAGGGAACAGATCCTGGCTACTCGGTGAGTCTCATTACATGCATGATGATGTGGGGTATGTGAATTGGCAATGACCTGGCAGGAAGGGGGGGGGGGGTGTGCGTACGTATCAATGGCATTCCACATCATACGTTTCTCGTCCACATACAGGTGATGCTGGATATCCACTGAAGAGATGGCTCCTCACACCAGTCCGGAACCCACGGGACCAGCATGAGGAGGACTACAACCATGCCCACTCACGTACCCGTGTAGTCATAGAACAGGCATTCGGCCTACTGAAGACTCGTTTCCGGTGCCTCAGCAGGTCTGGCGGGGCACTCCTGTACCGCCATGAGAAGGTTGCAAAGATGGTGATGGCATGTGTCATGCTCCACAACATGTGCATACGTAGAAATGTGCCCATGCCCCCTGACGCAGAACTGCAAGCACCTGATGATGGTCATGATGAGGGTGGGGATGTGGCAGCACCTCATGGAGTCTGCGAGGCACCGGAGGCCCGTGACATTCGTCAGCATCTCATTGATGTATGCTTCTAGCACTCACGCCTGGTGGCTGATACATGGACACGGGACTCGTGGCACTGCGTGTGTCTGGGACATGCACAATATGGACTGTACGCCTATGATGGCCTAGTACACACAGATCAATGTCCACACATCTCATTGGTTGATCGTGCACTTTTTATGGCATATGTGATGTCATGTTGAACACCCTATCGACCCGCCACCCAAGTGAGCCCAACACACCCCCTCCACCCCCCTACCTCCCCCCCGAACACCAGTGTCCAAAGATGCTCATTGTCAGTGGGCTGTCGCTATTGCAAGCCCCCTCTGCGGGTATCAGGGGCACCCCTGCCTGTGGAGCGCAGGTTCCTTCCAGATCTACGTTGGGGGCTGCCCTGGACGGAGCTTGCAACGGATGATGTGTCTGCCTGCTCACGTCCATGCATGTCCCTAAGGGTTTGCGAGAGCTCAGTGAGCACACGGCGCACTGCGGCAAGTTCGGCACATACGTCCTTGGCCGTCGCATGCAGTTCCCCCCTGAGGCTCTCGGTGCTTCTCTCCATTTGGACTCTCAGGCTCTCGGTGCTTCTCTCCATTTGGACTCTCAGGCTCTCGGTGCTACTCTCGATTTGTGCCCTAAGTGTCTCAGTTGATGTTTCTATGTCTGCCTTAGTGCCCCCACATTCATCAGCATGGTCCTTGAGGAGCGTGGCCAGTTGCTGCTGTTGTTCGATCAACTGGTCGAGGGACTGTTGCCTCTGCTGGGCCATGGCCATTTGCGGGGGTGTCACAGAGGGGCTGTTGTCCTCATGTTGCATTGCCACAGGGCTTGTGGGGGATGGCCAGTCGTCGTCTTGTGGGTGCCCCTGCGTGGTATCCTCATGTTGTACGGGATGGGACAGACAGGGGGATTGGGACAGGTCATGGATGGATCTGACTTCGGCATCCCCGTTTTCTGTGTCGGAGCATGCTGCCATCAATGGGGTGTCACCTATGGTGCTGCTGCCACCGGAGGCAGTGCCTTCTGTGGCATCCATTGGGGGGACCTGTGGTGGTGGTGTTGTGGGCATGCTGGCTGCTGGGGTGCCTGTTGATGTTCCCTCCTCTGTGCTGCCACCTGATTTGTGCTGCTGCCGTGTCTTGATGCGTGCAGCTGAGGTGGAGGGTCTCTGGCCGTTGGTCTTGGCCCTCTTTGCAGGTGTGCTGGTAGGGGTGTCCTGTAGCTCGTCGTTTGGATCGGACCCTGTGGTGGAGTAGAGGAGGGCGAGGGTTATTGGTGGGTCTGTGGGAATTGGAATGGCATTGTGTCACATGCATTGGGGTGGTACCTGAGGGTGATTTGGGACGGGCCCTTGGAGGTGCTTTGATTTGTGTGTGGAGTGAGGGTGCAGTTGTTTGGCAGCCTGCAGTTAGGGTGTGCCTGCTGCACGTGTAGTGCGTGTATTAGGGGTTTTTAATTATTTATGTATTTATTGTGGGTTTTAACGTGCGCTATCAGGCCGATGTGTGTGGACGTTCTCCTGGACATGTGTTTCTGTTGCACTATGTGGACGCATGGTACTTCACATGGATGGACTGTGTGGATTTGGCATTGTTTTTTCTGGCCCACCTACCTGTATCTTCGGATGTCTGCACTCCTTTCTCCATCCCTCCGACTCCCTCTATGCTCTCCATTCCGATGGTGGAGGCACAGATTTCTTCCCAGGGGGTCAACTTGATGGGTGATTCAGGACCTCCCCCGGTGGCTGTGGCAATGTTGCGGTTGGCAGAGAGTATGCTGCGGACGCGTATCCGCAGGTCGTCCCATCGCTTGCGGCATTGCTGTGGGGTGCGGGGTGCGGTCCCCACCGCACTTACCCGCTGTGCCACCAGAGCCCATATGGCCTTCTTGTTTGCAAGTGCCGTCCTGGTCATTTGCGTGCAGAAGACGACGGCAGCATTCTCCTGGAGGGTCTCTGTTAGCACGGTGAGTTCCTCACGGGAGAAGTGGACCTGCCGCTTGCGGTCGCACGCTTTCTTCGCTGCTTTTCCCATTATTCTTGGTTTCGCTAGGGTGGTTGACGGGTTGGGGTGTGTTTCAGGGTAGTGATTTTAGTGGTTGTGTGGTTTTAGTGTATTTATAGGTGTACGCCGGGATGTTTCCCGTTCCGGGCCCATGTTTTAACTTCCGTTTCCGTATATTTCCGGGCACCGTACTTTCCGGTAGGCGCACACTGCGGTGACCGCTAAGAGGGGTGGCGGTATTGCACCTGGGGCGCCGTACGGCGGCGGTGTGGGCCGTTTTGGGGTCATTTCCGCCATCGCGGACTTTGCACTTCCGCCATGCCGTGGTGCTCGTGCCCGATGGGTCGGAATGGGCCGCACTTTGCTCCTTCGTGCAATGGCGGAAACGCTATTTACGCTGTGGCGCTCCGGTCAGTCGCTTTCCGCCAGGGTCGTAATGAGGGCCCATGATGCGATTCATCTGGCAGGGGAAGAAACCGAGAATTCCTTATAATACATTAGCACTCCCCAAAGATAAGGGAGGAGTAGGGCTCCCTGATTTGAGAACCTACTACAAAGCCGTCCAGTTGCGTGTCCTAATTCCACACCTTAGGGACCATAAGAACCTCCAATGGGTACAAATGGACAATCATTATCTGTCCCCTGCTACGGTTTCGGAATGGCTATGGGCCCCACATAAAAGGGTGCAAAGGAAAATCAAAGGCCACCCCATATTGAGCACTATATGGAGCATATGGCGAACTGGCAAAGAAATGTGCAAAATCACTACCTGGCCCTCCCCGCTCAGTCACTTATGGTCACCCGGCATAAACAATCATATTCCCAATGTGGGGAGGTTCCAATCATGGTATGAGGCGGGCCTAGAAAGGGTGGGGCAGTTGCAGAGAAAAGATTTGTTCATCACGCTACCAGATCTGACGGAGGCCTTGGGTATAGGCACTCTATCCACATTCCAATTTATCCAACTAAAGGGTGTACTAACGAAGCCCGAATGGAGAGACAAACTTAAGAGAGACCTTACCCCATTCGAGAAACTCTTGGACTCTAAATCCGAAATGAAAGGCCTCATATCCGCAATGTACCAGGAGTTAATAGCGGCGGGAGAGGGATCCACGGACCCCCTGAGAGCCAGATGGGAAAGGGACTTTGGAGAAGAGATACTCCCTGACCAATGGGAAATAATGTGTAGAGCTGCGCCCAAAACCTCCATATCCAGTCAATACAAACTCCACTCTATTAAACTTACACAGATGGCAATACTACCCCCTCAGACTTTCCAAAATGTCTCAAACAATGAGCCCGAGATGCTGGAGAAAATGTGGCGAAATAGCTAATTATTGGCATATGTGGTGGAGCGGCCCACGCATCAAAGTGTTCTGAGACGAGGTCCTGGGATGGATCAAAGAAGTAGACAGGATTCAAAGGGATACTGACCCCTACTTAATACTATTTGGCCTAGAAAGAGATGAAGATGACTGGCTCAGAGTGAAAGGCATAACCCCCCACCTATTGTTGATTTATTTATTTATTTATTTATTTATTTATAGAGCGCTTTACACCAAGGCGCTGTACATTGGAACAACAAAATACAAGACAACAAGAACCAGTAACAGTGGGAGCAAAAATTTACATCATGAGTCATTCAATAAAACAGTGGAAAGGGCAATTAACGGAAGGGGTGGGGAAAGGGGAGTGGGACTAGATGGGGGGTGGTGACGGATTGGAGGGAAAATGGAAGGGAGAGAGAGCAGGAGAAGGGGGAAGAGGAATCAGGGAAGGGGGGAAGAGGAGAGAGCAGAGGGGGAGTTTTCAAGGAGGAGAATGGAGGAGGAGGGATTTAAGGGAAGTGCGAAATGAGGAGAAGGTTGTGGTAGAGCGGATTGTGAGAGGGAGAGAGTTCCAGTGCAGGGGAGCAAGGAGTTGGAAGGAGCGGAAACGGGAGGAAGCGCAGGGGGATGGAGGTACAGTGAGAAGGAAATGGACAGCAGAACGAAGGGAGCGGGAGGGGGAGTAGAAGGAGAGAAGGGAGGAGAGATAAGGAGGAGCAAGACCATGGAGGGATTTGAAGACAAGGCAGAGAAAGTAGAATTTTAGCTGTGAGTGGAAAGGTAGCCAGCAAAGGTAAGAGAGCGAAGAGGAGATGGAGTCACGGGTGGTAAGGAGACAAAGGGTATGAACAGCCGAGTGGTAAACGGACTTAAGAGGGGCAAGCTGAGATGCGGGAAGACCAAAGAGTAAAGAAGAGCAGTAGAAGAGGTGGGAAAAGACGATAGAGAGGAGATTAAGAGTTTGGAGGCGTGGAAAGTAAGGGAGGGATGGATTTTGCGAATATTATAGAGGTGGTATCGGCAGGTGCGAGAGGTGAGTGAAATGTGTTGCGAGAAGTTGAGAGAGGAGTCAAAGAGAACGCCTAAGTTACGAGCTTGGGGAGAGAAAGGGAGATTGGAGGGAGGAAAGTGAATGAAAGGGGGAGGACAGGGAGGGAGAAGAGAATTAGAGGGGAAGAAAAGAACTTCAGTTTTATCAGTGTTGAGAGAGAGAAGGCGGGAGAACATCCAGTTCTTGATAGCAGTGAGGCAGGAGGAGAGCTTAAGGTGAAGGTCAGTCGTGAAGGAGGAGAAGGAGAGAAAGAGGCCGCACGGTCCTATTAGTGATGAAATGGAAATCCTCAACAGTCCCAGGAAAGAGCGAATGGATTAACTTGGCCTCTAACATTTACTCGATGGAAACAATCAGCGCCTCCCTACATGATAAAGCGGCCAAATGCGAAGCCTTATGGATGGACTTCAAGAATAAATACCTCGCACCAACCTCTGATTCCCAACCAGGGGAGCCCACGGGGTCCTAATACAAGATGCAAAACCCAACGATATCAACGTGGAAAACAACTCATATTAAGCGGTGATAGAATTACCAGACAATGGAACTATGTTTACTGTGCCTTTGTAGCTCTCACGTTATGTGAACGTTCACAAGATGTATGCTAACCCAAGAAGGGGAGGTGGGGTGGGAGTAGGTTAAGACTAACAGCTGATGTGATACACCCAGAAATATGGAACTACTGCCAAATTAAGGAACTCAAATGATATAATATGTTCTGTTTTAGTCAAGCTACTATTTGCTAAAGGAGGTGTATTGCGTAATGTGAATTTCTTTTGTCCTATATTTTTTTTTCTCTTTCTGTTTTTGTTCTTCCAAAACTAATAAAACCAAATAATAAAAAAAAAAGGTTCGACACAAGTAAGCACAACTACCTTATGGAGAAAAAGTGAAAGAGATCTATGTGTCCCGGACGTGAGCTCCAAAGAGGATAAGAAGAAAAGTGCAAAACAGATCTTATTTGCCAATAAAATTGATGCACAAAAAGAAATGACAGAGGAAGAACAAAGACAAATACTTATGAACCTATCGACCTACACAATTTCAGAAGAGGAAGACACCAACTGGGACCTGGAAAACAGAGTTGAGCTGCAAGAGGAGGATGGTGATCAACATTAAGGTCCCTCATGCGAAGAGGAGGAATCAGATGATGAGAGAGCATCTCAGGGTCCCACTATACATAGACAAATTGTGATTGTAGAAAAGAGAAAGTTGGGGAGAAACCCAGAGAAACCAACAGCAGTCCATAAAAGTTTTCAAGACAACGGGCAAGTAGAGAAAGACGATTAGCCACCTTTGGTGGCAAAACCAATGTCATTTAAAACACTGAAGGAATTGAAAGCTAGTCAACAGGATGCTGTCTCGAAAAGGATTTCAGATAAAAGAAATCATTATCCCATTGAATTTGACACAGATGAGGAGGCCATCTCTTCCAAATGTGTACCCTTGAAAGTAGAAAGGTGCACAAAAAAAATAAGTGCATTCATAATGCCAGAAGAAAAAAGAATGATGAACTTTAAAAAAACAACAGAAAAGAAAACTCAACTGACCATCATGATAAAAATCTGCAAAGGAATAGTGGATTGCACTGATTAAGAAACAAAGACACGAATACGTACCGCCTGCTGTTAGAGAGAGTGCTCAGGATAAAGGATGAACTGGTGCTGAACCGCGCAAATAGTTTGCGCTTGCTGCACTGTATTCCGTCATTAAAGAAAATTAAGACTACATATCTTCACCTGATTGAATTTCCAGAGGATGAAAGGCTGGAGAAAGTAATCATCTATGTCGCTTCTAAGGAAAAGAAAAATTGGATCCTGAAAGCAGCACAAAAACTGCTTACAATGGGCTTTACACTATGTGCTTATGATAATGAGGATCCATCAGAGGAGAGAGTACAAGCAAAAAGCAAATTACCCACAACAAAATAACAACAATTATCAAGCATGAGATGCTGAAGCACATTGTGATAGTAACGAAAGAAGGGAAGGAGGGTATGATGGTGAGGACAGCTTCTTGCAAGTAACAGTAAGAAATAATAGAAGTGTTAAGGTTACATCAGGATCAAGGGGACGTGAAGGAAATAGGCCTATAGATGAAAGCTGGTCTTGGCTGGCCGGAGCCCTGGCGGACACAAAACCTAGATCATAGCCAGAGACAAATGAAAAAGTGGTGTGGTGTTCAAAAGAGCCCGAAATTATTACTAGCTTCCTGGAATACAAATGGCTTTGCCCAGGTGACCTACACTTTGAACATTTTGGGATAATTTACCTCCAGGAGACCTGGTTGAGGGAATGCCCGGTGTTGGAGGGTTATGATGTATACATTAATCCGGCAGCAAAGGGGACAAGTGGGCGTCCAACTGCGGGGCTAATAACGGCCTTAAAAAATAACATTAAAATCAAAGTGATTGAAGAATACAGCCCTTGTCCCTTAATTCAAGCTCTCTTCTGTGAAATTAAGACCAAAAACAGGAGCACTGATATTGGCTGCTAGCAACTAAAGGGCACCAGGGCCTGATAGCCTGGCTAATTGTAGAATGAAAGAGGACCCAGATGGTTGGACAAACGTCATGTTTGACTTATTCAGCGAAATTTAAAAAAACAAAGTTAATTCCATCAACATGGACATCATCTGTAATAGTACCGATTTTCAAGAAGGGTGACAGGTCAGAACCATCAAACTATAGACCTGTCGCTCTTCTTGATGTTATGGGGAAGATTTTTGGAGCCCTGATTCTCGGAGCACTGAATACCTGGCGAAAGAACACAGGATACTTTGATAAACGGCAGGCCGGATTCGAGAAGGGTATGGGCACAGCGCAAAATCTTTTTATCATCAACTACATCAAAGCTACTACAAAAGCTCAATCTGGTAGCAGGGTATACTTGGCGTCAATCGATTTAGCCAAAGCATTTGACATCATCGAAAGATCTAAACTTTGGGGGAAACTGAAGTCCTGGAACTGCCCCAACGATCTGAGAAAAGTGCTGATAGTATTACACACAAACACCAGCATAAAGGTAAAATTGGACAAGAAAGGCCTTCTCACTAGCCGAATTAGAACTACTATAGGCCTCAAACAAGGATGTACATTGGCGCTGACGATGTTCAATCAGTTCATTTCAGATATTCCAAATGCGTTTAATGACATCAGAATGTTTCCCCTGAGAATTGCTGGAGAAGCTGTCGGACGCCTGCTCTATGCAGGCAGATGATTTAATACTGCTAGACTAGACAAGAATTGGACTACAAAGACAATTTGATGCAACTACAAAATATGTAGAAGAAAACAGTCTTTCTGTCAATGCATCAAAATCCAAAATTCTGACACTGGGTGGGAAAATTGCAAATAAAATATCGACAAAGCAAGCGTGGTATCTAAAAAAAGAGAAAATCCCAGAAGTAACCAGCCTGATATACTTGGGGATATGCATTAACAGAATAATAGTAGCTCCCCAAGTTCTGAGGCTAAAAATGAAAATTGATTAATCCTCTCAGGGGAAACTACACTTAAAAAAATATTGCAGGTTCACGCCGCAACCCATAATTGACTTTTATAAAAATGAAAGTCGTCCCGGTAATTACTTAAGGATCAGAATCTACAACTGTCATTTCTAAAGACTTATGGCCTAAATCGGAGGGTCGTTTTGGAGACAGCGACTCCCATTGCTCTAATACGAGAAGACATGGGGCTAACATCACTCCTCGCAGTGGTGCAATGAAGGCAGTTGCCTTCCAAAAATGTTTGTTGGGAACTATGGAGAGAGGGTTTAAGACCTTGGCCCTCATTACGACCCAGGCGGTAAGGGGTTTACGCCGGCGTAAACTTCGCCGACCCTTACCGCCTGAGTACGAGTTCCCGTAGCGCCATGGTGATTTTAACGCCTGCTTTTTGCAGGCGTTAAAATCCATGGCGCTAAGGGACCTTGTTGTTAATTACGCCACCGTAATTTACGGTGGCGTAATTAACGCCTTCCCCACTCCCATTATGCCCTATGGGGCAAAAATGGGAATGGGGAAGGGTAAAATGGGGATTGGGGACTTACCGCCCCGCCAAGGTCGGAATGGGGCGGTAAGTCCGCCAACCACCATGGCGGAGTTGGCAACTTAGCGCCATGGACCATGGTGCTAATAGCGCCATGGTCCTCCGCCAAGGTCCTAATGAGGGCCCTTGAATAAAGCACTGTCAGATAATGCGAATCACACGCTCATAAAGTGGATGACATCATGTTTTAACTATCTTGGAAGAAGCAAGTGTGGCAGAGGAATCGCTGATGAAACATCCAGACAAAGTAAAAAGGAAAATGTATGACCAGGACTGGATTTCAACAAGAGAAAAGGTTCGAAATGTAAAACTGTATGGACAGAAAGACCTTGCACATAGAGCAAGAGGAGACCTGTGTCAATATCTGAAAAGATTCCCATGCCATCGACGCAGAATGGATTTTATGAGATTTTGTGTGAACTTGATGCCTACAAATGAACTTTTAGAAGCAAGAAAAGCATCATCAGAGAGATCATACATGTTGGCTTTGCAAAAGCGATAGTCATTATACCATCTGACCATGCACTGCCCAGACCTGACACAAGTAAGAAGTCGATGGCTGGACAAATACTTTTCACAATTTGCGACGAGAACATCTGACGAATGGTGGTCCTTGCTGTTACAAGGGAAGAGAATCTCCTTGACACTTGCTCTCTTAAACTTATTTGCAAGAAGTGTTTTTAATAGCAATGGAAAAGCCATTATTAACTGTAACTTAGAATGCCTATTCTAAATGCTAAATTGAACATGGTTAAAAACAAGAATGCATCTTGCTTCTAAGTTAAAATATAAAATGCAAAATGTTAAAATATGGCATCATTAGATATCATTTTATTACTTTGATTTTGTAGAATTGTATGATAATAGCTTAAGGTTTTTCAATTGTAAAACCAAAATGCTAATAATAATAATAATAATAAAGCCTCGCAAGTGGATTGGACTCCAGGACAGGAGATCCTTGTGATGGAGCCTACCAAGCCTAGAGCTCTGGCAGATAAGTGGACTGGACCCTTCAGGATAATCTCCAAGATAGGCAAACTCAACTATCTGGTGCACTTGGGAGTCCCTGGGGTATCCCCTCAGGTATTCCATGCTAACAGGCTCAATCCTTTCCACCGAAGAGAGGAAGTCTCATGTCTTCTGCTTTGCTTCAGAGCAAGAGAAGGATGAGAGTGAGCCCCTTCCTGATTTTCTGCGTGACAACCCTCTGGATCAGTGGAGGGAGTACATTTATCTCCAGATCTGACACCAGAGCAGCACAGGGCCTGCAGGGCTTTGCTCCGGAGAGTATGCCCCTCTGTTCTTACTGATATCAGGCCTCGCCCCGTTGTGCAGGCACGAAATTGACACTGGTGACAGTGTACCTGTCGAAAGCAGATGCTATCGGATGTCAGATACTGTAAAGAACCACATCCAGGCTGTAGTCGCCAAGATGAAGGATTGGAGGTTCTGTGTGGACTACCGAGGAGTCAATGCCGTCGCCAAAACTGACACGCACCCATTGCCCAGGGCTGATGAGCTCGTAGACACCATAGGTGCTGCCAAATATGTGAGCACCTTTGACCTTACCTCAGGCTATTGGCAAATAGCTGTAACGGACCAGGCCAAGGAAAAAAAACGTGTTCTCAACACCTGAGGGGCTCTATTTATTTATTTATTTGCATTTTTAAAGCACACAACTGCCCTCGGGCTATCGTGGCGCTTGTACAAGAAGGTTTACTTGGCATAGGAGAATATTACGAGAACAGTGGGAACATGGTTACAGACATAGCAATGTTCGTGGCTACATAGGAAAAATGAGCATAGGTACAGTTGTATGCTATAACCAAAATTCATTGCAGTGATGTTATATGTAGGAATCACTTAAATAGGATAGTTTTCTGTGCTTTTCTGAAGCCCATGAGGGCTGTTTCAGCTCTCAGTTTGGGGGGTAGAGAGTTCCAAGATTTTGGAGCTAGAACTTCGAAACTCGAACTGCCAGCTTTAGCTCTGTTGAATTTGGGGACTGAGAGTTGGTTTGCGTACATGTCCCTTTTGGGTCTAAGTGTCTGGACTGGTTGTATACATTCAGTAAGGTAGCTGGGGGCAGAATGGGATATGCATATGTGGGTAATGGTGAGAGTCTGGACCTAGTGGGCATTTTTTCTTGCTAAGGAGATGTGTTCCCTCCTAGGAATATTGAGGGCAGCTCTCAAGGTGTTGTTCTGTGTGATTTGAAGTTTATTAATGTTTTTGGCCGAGGTGCCTAGTAGGAGGACAGTTTAGAGTCATGCCTTTTGAGTTGAAGAATGCACCTGCCACTTTCCAAAGGTTTGTCCATATGCTCTCAGTGGGCTGGAGGCCTTTTGTGTGGCTTACCTAGACGACATTGCCATCTATAGTTCCACCTGGGAAGAGCATTTGACTCATTTGGATCAAGTGTTGCAGGCCTTGCGTAGGGCTAACCTCACTATCAAGGCCACCAAGTGCCAGATAGTTCAGAGGAATGTCACTTACCTTGGTCATGAGGTAGGAAGGGGTCAAATCCAACCCTCTCCCCAGTAAGGTATAGGATGCACATGGCTGGGATACTCCCACTACTCAAACCCAATTGAGAGCTTTTTTGCGCTTCACTGGGTATTAACGGAACTTCATGGCAGACTATGGAACCATAGCTGCCCCTCTGACAGCTCTGACCTCGCCCAAACAACCGAGAAAGGTTAATTGGGTGGAAGACCTCCATCCAAGAATAAGGGGAAGTACCATTAGGCCAGTCGGCTGGTGCGATCACGATATGGTGATCACCACTCTAGGCATGGAGGGATGGGGACATTGGGACACAAGATGGCATTGTAACGAATATCTATGGCGGGACAAACAATTTGATCAGGAACTTAGAATAGCAATCAAGGGGTACTTCCAAATAAATGATAATGGAGATGGGAGCCACTACACAATGGGAAGCAGGGAAAGCCACTTGGAAGGGGCTATTGATGAGAGCGGGTGCCAGGGAAAAAAGGGGCAGAGGCTTCCGGAGGAGAAGCTAAACAAAGAAATAACTAACCTGGAAGACAGACTGCATGCACAAGGCACATATCGAAAGGAACACCTAGACACACTCAAACAAAAGAGGGAAGAATTAAAAAAACTTGGGATTGGAGATACTACGCGAAAACTAAAATTCCTAAAGCAGAAATTCTATGAAAAAGGTGATAAGGCTGATAAGATGCTAGCCACTAGACTGAGAGCTCAAAGGGCGGAAAGATGGGTTGACAAGATTAAGGTGCAAGAAGGGAACTATGCCACAGTAAATAGCCAGCCAATTTGCAAACTACTACAAAGAACTGTATACCACAGAGGGCTCCGAGGCAGAGACAGAAATGCAAGATTACATTGCCAAGGCAAACCTTTCCAATACAGAGCAGGCACTCCTAGAAGCCCCCACATCCCAAAAGAAGATGGTTATACAATGAGCTTCTACAAACATTTCTCAGACACTCTAGCCCCCCACATGGCCAAACTATTCAACCACATACAAGAAACTGGGCAGGCACCACCATCGTTCACAATAGCCCACATAGTAATTATCCCCAAAGCAAGAAAAGACCCAATGTGCTGCAAGTCATACCGTCCGATATCACTACTGAACACGAATGCAAAGATATATACAAGAATTCTGGCCTCACGCATGGAGGACATCATGCCCCGCTTGAACGACCCCGATCAGGTTGGATTCATAAAAGGCAGACAAGGGTCAGACGCCATGCGTAAAACGCTAGATATCATGGAACACAAAGGGGAAAAGGAAGGGAACCTAGCACCACTAAGCCTGGACTCAGAGAAGGCATTCGACCGAGTTGAGTGGGGCTTTCTCTGGGCCATACTCAAAAACATGGGCTTCGAAGATCGATTTGTAAAAGGAATCCAAGCGATCTATAAAACACCCAAGGGCAAAGTGTTGGTAAATGGTACACTATCACAAGAGTTCCACCTATCCAGAGGAACCAGGCAGAGGTGTCCCCTTTCACCCCTCCTATCTGTCCTTTCCATAGAACCTCTGGTAAACACAATCAGAAATGAGGAGACTATGGAGGGGATCACGGTGGGAAGCAACGAATACAAGCTGGCAATGTTCGCTGATGACATCCTCCTATTCTTAGCTGACCCTTCAACCACAATACCCATAGTCCTTAAAACCATACACAAATTCGGCAAGTGGGCTGGACTAAAAGTGAACAAGGAGAAATCCACGCTCTTCCCCTACAACAGGCCAGATAACCCCGAAGCAATGAACCAAAATGGGGGTGGGGGGGTGGGTACCAACAGAGCTACAAAAGCTGACATACCTGGGTATCAACATCACAAAGAAAGCAAAGGATCTGTTTGAAGCAAACCTACCCCCACTAATATCAGACCGCACAACAGACTTGGACAGATGGGAAAAATGTACGACGTCATGGCTAGGCCGCCTCAACGCAATTAGAATGGTAATTCTCCCAAAAGTATTGTACCATATGCACCTGATTGATTTCCCGGGAAAGCACTTCTCCAAACTGAAATCCAAACTCCTAAAGTTCCTGTGGCAGGGGAAAAGACAACGAATAACATACACCACTTTGACGAAGTGCAAGGAGGAAGGCGGAATGGGGCTTCCAGACAGCTACACATATTACTGAGCCTCCCAAATCAGGGCCCTGGTACCCCACCTAAGAGGTGACAAACACAAACAATCGAAAACCACCTCCTGAGACCCGTAACGCTTGGGGAATGGCTCTGGGCCTCAAAATCCTCATTCCCAGCGAAAGCTTTGAACCATTATGCAATAGTGTCCCTACTACGGCTCTGGTGGATCGAAAGAGAAATGAAGGGACACACCACATGGCCCTCGCCAATGAGCCATATCTGGCTCCCCTCCCCCCTTAGAAATGAAATCCAGGAGCCACAACGCTTCCAAAAATGGTTTGAAGCAGGCCTGGAAAGAGTAGGGCAAATGGTAAAAGGGAACCAAAGCATTTCACATCAAGAAATTGAAACAGGCCTGCAACTAAAACCCCTCTGACCTCTCCGGTTCCTACAATTAACGGGAGTCCTGATGGCCCCCAAATGGAAGGACAAGTTGCAAAGAATATAAACCCCCTTTGAAAAAATCCTTAGTGAAGCCGCCTCCACCAAAGGCCTCACCTCTGCGCTATACAAGACCCTCCTTAGCAACCATCAGAAAAGGGATGAAGCTCTGAAAAAAAGATGGGGAAAAGACATGGGCCCTAAGATGAACGACCACCTATGGAAGCAAATGTGCAAATCGGCCCACAAAACCTCCATCTCCGCTCACTACAAGTTACACGGCCTAAAATTGCTACACAGATGGCACTATGACCCTACACGCCTAGCCAACATGTTCAACCAAACTAGCCCCCAATGCTGGAGACAATGTGGGACCCCAGCAGACTACAGGCATATGTGGTGGGCCTGCCCAAGAGTCCAAGAATTTTGGAAAGAAGTTCTAGCGTGGATCAAAAGGATTGACGGGGTACAAAGGGAGTCCGCCCCCGATTAGTCCTATTCACCCTGGAAGAACAAGAAGATCGCTGGGTGAGACTCCCCCACATGCCACACTTCTATTGCTAGCGGCGAGGGTCTGAATCACCAAAACTTGGAAATCATCAACACTCCCGACAGAATCACAGTGGGCACGAAAAGCTGGGGAAATATACAAAATGGAGAACTCACAGGGGTGTTACACAAGATATCACCTAGGAGAGAACTGGAATGGGAGGACCTTCCTGGGCATCTACAAAAAAGGAACAATCCCATCATAAATAGAAAACCCAATTGAAACACTTGTAACCCTTCATAATTATGTTCAGCATTACTCGTCTCGTCTCAAGGGGAGGGGGAGGGGAAAGGGTCTACTAATGTTTAAATGTTAGCTCAAGACGGCTTTTAAGTGCATGAATGTAATGATGCAAGAAGAACGAGTGAAAGAAAAAATGCTACAGACACAAATGGAAGAGATTCACAATCTGGTGCCGTTCACAGACGATCGACCTGTGAGGGTCACAAACTCTCTCAAGTACTGCCATATTTGCTGTCATTGGCTAAATCAGGGCTGGCTCACGCCTCCATCAAGGTTCATCTGACTGCTATCTCCCGCTACACCAGATCCCCGGGACGGTCTTCGTTGTGGTCACACCATCTTGTTAAGGAATTCATCAAGGGACTGTTTCGTTCGTTCCCGCCGGTGAAGGCGCCGGCCCCCGGCTTGGGAACTCAACGTGCTGACCAGGCTCATGGGCCCTCCATTCGAAACTATGCTGACAGTTCCACTGAAGTTTTTGTCATGGAAGACAGCTTTCCTCGTGGCCATCACCTCTGCTCGACGGGTGGGTGAGATCCAGGCCTTGTCCTGTAAACAACCTTACTTAACTTTCCACCAGACAAGGGTGGTGCTGCAGACGCACCCCTCCTTCGTGCCCAAGATGCTGTCGGACTTCCATCTAAACGAGCCATTGGTGTTACCTGTGTTTTTTCCGACGTCGCCGTCGGAAAGGACTTTGCACTTGCTGGATGTGGCTAGAGCGCTGAAGTTTTATGTGGCCCGCACAAAGAGTTTCCGGAAAACTTCTCAGCTATTTGTGAACTTTGGTCCTGTGAACCATGGGAAGGCCCTGTCCAAGGTTTACATTTCCAGGTGGCTCTCTGGCTGTATCACACACTGGGCCTCATTCCAAAGTTGGTGCTAAGGGATTACCGGCACCTGTAAGGACACCGGTACCGGTAATCCCTAACCACCCTATTCCGAGGTCCCTTAGCGGGTCCCTTCCTTAACGCCAGGTCTGACCTGGTGTTAAGGACGGGGCCCGTTAAGGGACTTCAGAGCTAGTTATTAGCAACTTCCCTGTTTCCATTGAGCCCTATGAGGGCTCAAATGGGAATGGGGAATGGTTTGGTGAATGGGGATTTACCGGTCCCGCCAAGGTCGGACTGGACCGGTAAGTCCTCATTTCACCAAACCGGAGTCGGTACCGGTATGGGAGACAGTCATGGCGCAAACAGCGCCATGACTACCTCCATACTCGGAATGAGGGCCACTGTCACTGAAGTTCTACTGCGTCGACAGGGATTCCAGGGAGGAGTCCAGAATCGGCCAAGCAGTGCTGCGCAACCTGTTCGCTTGAAGGTGAGCCTGGTAAGGAGGTAAGAGATGCTTATGTTGAGCCTTGCCACCTCCCGTGGTTGTGCATGTGTGTACTGCTATGCATTCTTTATTCATGAGCAAGTGAATCCATGCCAGAACCCATGCTAGAGAAGGAACAAGTTACTTACCTGTAACTGTTGTTCTCCAGCATGGGTCTGGCATGGATTCACATGCGAACCCTCCTGTCTGCCCCTCTGCGCTCTTCTCTTGATCCTACTGCCACTTTAGTTGCTACCAAATCTGAAGATGGCTGCCAGAGGAGGGGCTTGGGTAGAGGGCAGTCATTGGATGGGGGCAGTATGACCCAGAGCTCAGTGATTGGTCGTTAGGAGAAAGAAAGTTCAGAAAATAAACTGATTTTTTTCTTTTACCATGGATTTCCAGCCTGACGATGGGGAATATTCATGAGCATGTGAATCCATGCCAGACCCATGCTGGAGAACAACAGTTACAGGTAAGTAACTTGTTCCATATCTAACGTGCTTTTCCACAGATATGCTAGATCGCTGGGTAATTGGAGGGAATGAGGAGCTGGTTAATGGTTGCTACCAGGATCACTTATTGAGTTGGTTTTAAAAAAAAGTAATTCTCAATAGTTAAGTCAGTAAAGTGGCACAACTTCTTTCATGTGCTAGTATTTATGTAAAGTTTTGTGCCTGGCGCAAGCCACCTTAATGGGATCCCCCTCGCTAGCATCTTCCAATCCTCTCTCAACTAGTCTGCTCTCTATTGAGCACGTCTGCTCCTTTCATCCATCTCCAAAAGGATGTTCGCACCTGACTCTTTGGCCCCTTACTTTGACCAAGCCCTCACTTCTTCACTTTCCAATTTCATTGACACACTTGCCACCTTTTTTGGTCATCACTATCCTTGCTTGCATCCCCCTCCTGCCCTCAACTCCTGAACTCTCCAGCCATCCCAAAACCGAAGACATCCAGGTGTTGCTACCTCTTTCGCTGAGGAATTGATCGCTCACCCATGATTCTGATTGCCTATAAGTGTCACACTCTATGGGTCCCTCCCGATGCTCTTCCTCACCTTTCACTTCAAAAGAGCAGTCTTGAACTTCGGATTCCTTTTTCTTACGGGATCTTAGGGTTTCCTTGGGCTTCTTTTCCTTCTTTCTCTGATGAAGGCAAAGACGAGCTCCCTCGGAGGCCACGGTGACCAGAAATGAACCTAAGTCCGGGGAGACTACCCCAAATGCAGAGAAAAAGCCTCAAAGGCATAAAAAACCCAGATGATTGTAGACTTGTTCAGGTGCTTTCTTGTCCAAATATGCTGGTATACTGCAGAACAGGACACTCCGGGAAGTAAGTTCTTCACCTTTGACAAAGTTCGAATAACCAAGATAACAGATCCTTCAAGTTGTACACCTTCCTTGGGATGCCTCAAGGTGTCTAGGGGGGCTGTCTTGATAGGGTACAATCTCCTGAAGACAAGAGACCGATACCGGAGGTAGAATACACAGGAAACCGTCTAAACTGCAGACGCGCGGTAGCAGAGTAAAAAGAAGAGATGAGAGAGGAAGCTGTATGTGGATTTAAGGTAAGGACAGTGAAGAAAGGAATACCGAAAGTGTAATACAAGAGGAATGAGCGGAAGTAAACGGAAGACGCAAGGGAACGTCTCCGTCCACAAGATCAGATGACGGTGGACCGTAAGACGCTGGGAAAAAATACACTGCAAGAAGGGTTACAAAGTAGTAATAAGAAGAAAAGCCCAAACCCTTAGATAGATTTAGGTAACAGGAGAAACCGAAGTATGCAAACCTTAAACCCCGAACGGTGGAAAAGGAGCGAGAGGTCAAACGGGTGACCGCCAAGGGGGTAGATACCAGGAGGAAACAATGAGAAGAAGTAGATAGATAGATAGAATACACGGGAAAAGCCAGCAGTAGTAAAACCAGAGAGTGCTGGTGAGCGTACACCTAAGACGGATACAACACAAAGATGTGAGTCTCCGCCCCCTATATATATCCGGCGGCCAAATTGGAGGAACACTAGACCGCTAATGGCAAAACTAAGGAAACTATGCATGCTTCCAGCGTTGCCACAATTTCCAGTGTCTGCGCATGACAATAAGACTATGTGGGTCATTACGAGGTTGTAGGTAGCCATGGCGCTATTAGCGCCATGGCTACCCCCTTACCGCATACTGGGTCCGGGTTCCCTGAATGGGGGATTACTGGGCCATTCCAACTTTGGAGGACCGCGTATTTCCCCATTCAGGAACCCATCCCCATTCCTATTCGAGCCCCCATAGGGCTCAATGGGAATGGGGACCATGCTAACAACGGGCCCGTTAATAACGGGCATGCTGGTCCTTTAGCAGCTCTCACTAAGGGCGACTGGTAAAACCAGCCGCCCTTAGTGGGAGCCACTAAAAGACCTCGTAATGCGGCGGTAAGGGGTTAACGGCACCTTTACCGGCGCCGTTAACCCCTTACAGCCAACCTTGTACGCCAACCTTGTAATGACACCCTATGTCCTTTCCTGCACCAATGCTCTTCACTCTGCCATTTCTGATTACTATACTGGTCTTGTATCCCTTCTTCATTCTCACCCCAAGCTTTAATTTACCCTCCCAACTGATTCCTCACTCAAAATATGCTCCCTATTCCATCCTGATTGCGCACTCTGTTGTTTACCCCTTGAGTCTGCTCCCTTGGGCTGGGCCTCGACCCTACGGAGATCCTTTGCCAGACCCAATACACGTACAGTCAAGATACAATAATGGGGGAATCTGGTAAGTCAAACAGAGCCTCTAAGACCCCTGGGGGCAAGAAGAAGGGCCCCATGGACACATTTACCAATACGGCTAGCCATCCTGTGGCAATTTGCACGCAGCCAGATGAGGAAGAACAGGTTGAACGGGATGTGTTGGACAGAGAGGACAAACTGGCCACGCTAGTTCAGAATGGATTCCTGGCTTTAAATACCAAACTGGATGAGATAGTAGCTAGTAGCTACTATAGGCTCCTTGAAAGCCAGGATCGATAAGGAGAGTGCTCTGGTCACCGAGGCTGAAGGTAGGATAAGTGTTAATGAGGATACTATCGGGCACCACAGTCGTGATATATCCTATATTAAAGACACAATGAGCAAGCTACAGAGCAAGTGTGAGGACCTCGAATCCAGGTCCAGAAGAAACAATATCCGCGTTGTTGGAGTGGCCGAATCCTTCGGCAAGGGCCAGATGAAGAAACACATGGAAGAACTCCTTAAATCCTTATTTGGGCCTGAGGCATTGTCTGAACACTTCCTTGTTGAGAGGGCGCACCGTACCCTTGCCCCGACGCCCAAGCCGGGGGCGCCGCCTCGGACTATTAATTGCTCGCCTGCTGAACTACAGGGACACAATCCTGCATCTGGCTAGAGAGGCTGGCACATTGCATTATGAGGGAAACCGCATACATATCTATCCGGACTTTTCCGCCTCTGTCCAGGCGAGCAGACGATCATATGAACCTGTTAAGAGGCTCCTCAGAGAACGGCAGATCACGTACGCCTTGATGTTTCCGGCCAAAATGAGAATCCAACATGCTGGGAGGTCGCACTTTTTTGAGAACCCATCCGAAGCCCTATCCTATATTGAGTCTTCTATACCCCTCCCTCCAAGAGGGGAGCGACCTTCCCCGAACAATAGACCCCGACCTGCGGACTAGGAAGCACGCATGTTCATGATTTGGCATTCAGTGGTTCTGTGGCTCCATTTCACGGGCCCTTTGGATGGGAGATTACAGTCAGCCATCTCCTGTAAGAGGTGGCGTTGGTTGCCGGGGTTGGCGGCCATGTGAGGCAACATGGCTACCCCGGGAGTGCTCCACAAGTTTAGGATCAGACACTGTCGAGTTGGGGCAGACGGTGAGGGTGGTGGGCGGATGAGGATGGGGAAAGTTGGGGACTGTTTTTTTCGAACCCCATGGAGTGTAGTTGGATGGTTGCCCAACTGCACGGGTCTCTGTTCTGGGATGGTCCGTTTGGAAAATGGTTATGAGTTATGTTGAAACAAGTGGTCTGGAGTGCACTGACATGGTCCGGTATGCCTGATTTGACATCTGGGAGTCTTGGGTTACTATCCTTACAATTGTTTTGCAAGGTCCTGCTCACGCTTTGAGGGTTAAAATTGTTTCATGGAATGTAAGTGGTCTAAATAAACGTTTGAAAGCCAAGAAGGTGGGAAACTACATAGTCAGGCACGGTGCCCAAATTATTATGTTACAGGAAACTCATACTGTTGGTTCTGATAACGATATACTGTTGTCTGGTTGGGGCAAGTCCAGATTCTGTACCAACTACTCGTCCCAGGTCAGGGGTGTCGCTACACTTATACACCCGAATCTTGGGCTCCGACTCGAAGGCCATAAACTAGACCATCAGGGCAGATATGTTCTGGTCTGGGGCTCGATCGCTGGTCAGCAGATATTGTTGGCCAACACCTATGGGCCGAACATTGATGACCCTGCCTTTTATACAGATGTATACCAACTGATCTCTGCGATCGATATTCCTAATATAATCTGGGGGGGGAGATTTTAATATGGCTATGAACCCGGTACTTGATAGATCCAGTACGACTGTTAGAGCACCAAGCAGGTCTGTCCTAACTATGCAAAGTATTCTTTCGCAGCTCGCCCTAGAGGATGCCTGACGTGCCCTCGACCCGACTGCGAGGGGATACATGTACTACTCATCGGTTCATGATTCCGAGTCCAGAATCGATTACTGGTTTGTCTCCCCCTCTTTGATTGCTGGAACACAGGCATGTGAAATATTGGCTCGCACGATGTCTGACCATGCCCCTATAACGCTGGAGGTCACCTTTCATAACTGCCCTAGACCCCCCAAGAGATGGAGGATGCCCGAGGGTTTGTTGAGGGACCCCGGGGTGGTGGAGGCGCTGCACACTGAGATTTCTGAGTTCCTCGAAATTAACATCGACTCAGTCGATAAATGCTCCACGGTGTGGGAATCCTTCAAGGTTTGGGTCAGGGGCAAGCTACTTTCCAAATCTGTGGGTCTTCTTAAGGGAGTTCGGGCTGAACTGGCCCTGACTGAAGGTAAACTGAAAGTTCTGGAAGACACTTATGCTCGCACCCATGACAAAGCCTTATTAGCTGACATACAGCAACTTCTCCAGGAATTTAGCAAACTAGCGTCCAGGGAAGTGCAGTTCATCGCCGCACCAATCCGAGCCCGGAGATATGGCGAGGGCAACAAGGCTGGTAGGACACTATCTAATCTACTCAAACAGGACAGACACACTAATCAAATTACCAGCATACAGAAACCCAACGGTGCGGTGTTGGTCAATGAGAACGAGATTAATGCTGAGTTTGCTGGGTTCTACGAACAGTTGTATAGTAATAGAGACACTAAATCGGCTACTGAGATAGGGGCATACCTTGCGACACTGTCGCTGCCGAAACTCCAAGAGGAGACCCGCCTGGCAGTGGATCAACCTCTCACTGTAGATGAGATTGCTGAGGCAATTAAAGATTTAACGTCCAATAAAGCTCCGCGGTTAGATGGCCTGGGCACATAGTTCTACAAGGAATACAGTGCGGAGCTTGTTCCGTTGTTGTTGCGGGTCTGGGAAGAATCCCTGGACTGTAATATACTTCCTGTATCCATGAGAGAGGCATTGATAACCGTTCTTCCTAAACCTCGTCGCCCTCCACAGGATATGTCGTCCTATAGACCGCTATCTCTTATTAACACAGATGCCAAAATATTCGCCAAGGTACTGGCCAATAGGCTTTTACCGGCGGTTCCGACACTCGTTCATCCGGATCAGAATGGGTTTGTCCCCGCTAGATCTACTGCGCTTAACCTGCGCAGGCTATTTGGCATACTGGCCCAGATTGACCCGGGAAGAAACGCTGTGGCCGTTTCATTGGATGCCGAAAAGGCCTTTGATTCTGTGTCCTGGGTCTACTTACTGGCAGTACTTGAGGCATTTGGGATAGGCCCGAACTTTATTAGGTATGTGAAATTGCTTTACACGGAGCCCGGGGCCCGGGTCCTAACCAACAAGGCAATCTCAGACATGTTTCTCCTGGGACAAGGCACTAGGCAAGGCTGCCCGTTTTCACCTATACTATTTGCCCTAACAATAGAACCAATGGCAATAGCGGTCAGGCTTCGACATTCCAGCAGGGGCATTAACCTAAAGGGGGCGACCCAGCTAATCTCTCTATACGCGGACGACACGCTCCTATATATCCGTGAGCAGGAAAACAACCTAGCGCCTGTAATGGCGGAGATTCAAGAGTTCACTTCATACTCTGGCTACTCCATAATCAAGGACAAGTCAGAGGTTTTCCCGCTTACACCGGCAACTGGCTGCCCTGGCTCATTGGGGGGGCTGAAGTGGTCTAGTGAGTCCATCAGATACTTGGGGATACTTGTGTCACACGATAAGAATAGGCTATATGCGGATAATCACGATGCATCACTACAGGTCCTGAAGGCCAAGCTTTTATTGTGGGACCGCCTTCCGTTATCATTACATGGCAGGGTAGCTGTGCTTAAAATAGTAGTTTTGCCTAAATTGTTATATCTGTTTGTGAACATACCGATTTGGCCGGGGAGACCCTTCTTCACTAAACTGAGGTCTATGGCTACAGCCTTCCTTTGGCATGGGCAGACTCCCAGAATTGGGTGGGGAAAAATAACTGAACCATACTCGTCAGGCGGACTGGCGACCCCTGATTTTGAATTATATTATTATGTGTCCCAGGCCCAAGTTCTCTAAGTATTGGTATTCCAGGGAGGGCGGCCCACCGCGTGTTGATGTACAGGAACTCACCACCTCTCCCACGAACATACAGTCTGTAATCTTCGATGCCCACTATAGGGATTAGTGTGATTTCAACCCGGTTAGTTGTACTGTCGGTGCCTGGAGGGCAATATTTAAGAGACTGGGATTGTCGACCCTATATAACCCAGAGGTTTCCCTCTGGAACTACCCTGGCATCCCCCCGACACACGATGTTTGTCTGCGATCAGCCTGGGACCCTGTAGACGAGATGCGCCTGGGAGATATGTTTATTGAGGGGAAATTTGCAACTCTTCAGCAGATAACTGGGGCGTTAGGCAGGGGCCCACTTAGGGTACTGCAGTACTATCGTATGAGATCGGCTTTCCAAAAACACTGGGCATCTTTCCCTGATGAACCCCCTACACACCCCTGCGTTCAAATGATCACGGCCGGGGGCCGCTTGAAGGTGTCCAGCCTATATGCCATAGTACAGACACACTCACCAACGGCCAATCTGAACAGAGATACATGGGAGAGAGATCTCCAGATCCCTCTAGATGATAAAACTTGGGACAGGTACTGCTCTCTCACCAAGAAAGTCTCCTTAAAAGCTGGACTGCGAGTAATCCCGTTTAAAATTCTCAATAGGTTGCACTACACCCCGGCCAAGATAGCCAAGTTCGCTGCTGATGCTCCAAGTCAATGCCCCAAATGCAAAACAGATTATGCTGGCTCGTTCCACATGTACTGGAGCTGCCCGGTGGTGGCTGGGTTCTGGAGGGAGGTGGCAGATGTACTTGATGAAATTACACAAATTCCCCTGGTGTTGACTCCACAGAAATACTTATTTGGGGATATAGGAAAGTGCTCCGAAAAGATTAGAAGACTGTTTAATGTCACATGTGCAGTGGCCAAAAAATGTATTCTGCAACAATGGAAAAACCCTGCACCGCCCACTGTGAAGCAGTTCCTCCGTGAACTGGTCTATGTAAACGAGGCTGAAGAACAGTTTGTCCTTACACACCCTTCCGTGAGCAGGCCCAAGGACATTTGGGGACCCCTCAGAATGTTTCTTTGTGATATGATCCCTGATGATGACAGTGATGTTTAGACCCGATTCCCCTGGTGGATTCGGGCTATATGTACTGCTATTTTCTTTGCTTTTTACTGATTTTCTCTATTTTCGTATCATTTTGATTGAAATTTGTACGATGATGCTGTGTTTGTGTTTTCCGGACCACTAATAAAAAAAGATTTTAAAAAGAAATAAATAAAAAATGCTCCCTATCCTGTTCTAGCCTCCTCCAAAATCAGATATGTGATACTTTTCCCACCTTCTTGCTCTTCCAAGCACACCCTTCTTTCTTTTGCCTGTCACCCCTCCTCGACCTTATCCTTCCCACTCCCCCGATGAGTTCCTACCCATCCTCCACTCACTCTTCCAGCGCTCCCATTGACCCCTTTTATCAAAGTTGTTGCGCCCAACAACTCCTACCCCTTCACACTTCATTCAATAATACCCTCTCCATCGTACCCTCTCCAACAGCTTCTTCCCTGCCCGCTGCAGAATAGCCACTGTTGTCCCCTTAATTAATAATCCGCCGTCTGACCATAATAGAGATGTCTTTAACAGCATTGTCCACAATCTTGCGCTTCAGTTGCCCTCCTCCATCCTGCTACTTCCTGCCCTCTCTGCAGCTTTTGATACAATGAACGATCCTGCCACCCTTCAAACCATCAAATCCCCTCCCTTGGCTTCAAGGACAGTGCTCTTGAGTGGGTAGATTATCTCTAACTGCTCCATCTTCATCTCACAGAACTCTTCCACTTCAAGTCTCCGAAGGATCAGCTCTAGACCCACTTCTCACCTCTGTTGGCGGGAGTACTAAGAAGGGAAGCATGTAGAAGGGAGGGGAAAAGGAGGCATGCGGAGAAGGAGGTTAATTGGTGTAAAGGAGGGGAATAAAGAAAGCAGTGGGTCCTAGCTGTTCTTTTGTCCTGTGGTCGATGCATCTATCAAACAACCTTCTTCTTGGGCAAACTCATCTCACCCTTTGGCTTTCAATACTACATCTCTGCTGATGTTTCACCTTCCCTCCTTCACCCTTTTTCTCTGTGGGCGCATTATGCAACTGCCTCTCAGCCATACATGATAAATGCCATTATGCAGTCTAAGGCTTAATATCACCAAGAAGGAAATCTTCTTTCTTCCTGCTCCCAATGCTAACCCTAGCCTCATCTCCTGACCACCTCTCTCCATCACCCAAGACTTAAAACCTTGGGGTTTTCTTTGACTGTGATGTAGGACTCCAGGAAATCGTCATGATTGCTCCAACTGCTGCCAGGGTTCGCCTTCTCAACCTAATGAGAATCCGCCTCTGCCTTCCCCCATCGATCAGCCAAAACCCTCATATCTGCCCTTGTGCTCAACAAGCTGGGCTACTATTCGAGCCTACTCCTTGCCCATCCCCCCATACTCCTTCTCTCTTCAAAATAAAGTTCTCCACTTACACCCTCTACAACGTACCAGATCAATTTCCCACTGACACCAGGCTCAATGGTTATCCATATAAAAAGCCTCCTTACACTGTGCAGTCGTCCTTTCTGCACAACTATGTCCCCTGACCTCCATGCCCCACATCCCGCTCCTCTATACTTGCCCCTCTCCGATGGAATGCCCTCCTCAACAACATATAGCCCATCAGTGGCATTATTAAAGACCAGACTTAAACTGCATCTGTTAACCAGCGAAGCACTCCCGCTCACCTACTCACACACACCCACTAACCGCTAACTGGCCCCAGTCTACCACTATGGGTAATGTTGCATCCGTATGCATACTAGATGCATGTTCCAGGTTTAGGCTCTTGAATATACACCGTATTTTTGGCTGCTCTTTAGTCTACGCCCCTTGTGTAGTTTTCAGTCTGGTCTTGCTCTTAATGTGACATCCCACCAGCCCCCCAATCCTCCCTTAGATATATATATATATATATATATATATATATATATATATATATGTGTTCATGTTCCTTTTCAAATTCCTTCATTAGCTCAGTAAGTCGTCTCTTTTTCCTTTTTTATTTAATTGTTCTAGAGGAAAACCATGCAGATTATGTGTGTTCAAACTGTGAAGTTTCAAAGATGTGGGGACAGACAAATATTGACATGACCAAATAAAATATTAGTAAAAATTAATTGTGCAGAATAGTTGCAATTACAAACTTGCTATCACACTAAATATTGTAGGCCACAGGGAGGGGTGAGACTGAAAGGAAGAATCAAGAGGTGGGAGGCTGTGTAATAGATATACCCTATTCTATGCATACCAATGCAAACTAAATATAATGAAAAATGTCAGATTGATTACAGATCCTATCTATACAGCTCCAAATAGCTTGTCAAAACTAGGTACCTTGGGTTTCGTTCAGAGAGATGAAATATATAAGCACATGTCAGCGCGGATTTCTTAAAGTATCTTCAATGGATCATAGCCAACACCTTTGAAACGTAAATATCCCCCCACAGCGTCCTCTTTCCAAAACCTGATTAATTGTTTGGACGTGAGGTATACCCAAATCAAGTTATGAAGATACAAAGTCCAGTGGACCTAATTTGAGCTGGGTTACTGGCGGCAGTGGACTAGGAACCAAAAGAGGCCCTGGATTTTTTGTTCAAAATTCCCCCATATTGCACTGTGCAAGCGAACATAGCATCTTAATTCTCCAGCATGGGGTCTGGCATGGATTCAAATGCTCATGAATATTCCCCGTCATCAGGCTGGGAATCCTTGGTAAAGAAAAAATCAGTTTTAGTTTCACTTCTGAACTGTCGTTCTCCTAACAACCAATCTGGTCTCTGGGTCATACTGCCCTCTACCTAAGCCCCTCCTCTGACAGCCATCTTCCGATTTTTACTGCATGTTCAAGTGTTGGGAGACCTTGTGCTTAGCTCTAAAACTTTTACTGCGTTTTGCGCTTTTTCGAAGAGTTTTACTCTATTTTTTCAGTCAATCGAGCCTCAAGCTCCATCGATCTACCTTCCGATTAACAGGGACCCGTTTTTTGGACTCTTCAGCGCCCCTCAAGGGTGAATTTTGTCGAGTTTTCTTCTTGGAGGATTCCAGAAGATTCTTCAAGGCCTACGCCGCGTGGACATGTCGTAGGAAAAGAAGAACTTGGTGCCCCTTTTCCAGATTTGTTCCGGCTGCATCTCGCAGAATGTATTTTCGGATGACGGACATTCCCTGTGCCGTTACTGCCTGCACACAGACCCGACGCATGTGGAGAAGAACTGTGCGTTTTGTCAGGGTATGGTGCCCTGCACACTGAAGGATTGGCACAGGCGCCTCAAGGAGTGGCTGCCGGCCAAGGCCCCTGCTCTGGGTGAGTCCCAGCAGCATGCCTCCCCTATCCAGAAGAAAGTTGAGTGGTCTTCTAAGACCTTTGAGGACGCCCCTCCCGCAGGGGTCCGACAAAAGGCTAAGCACCGCAAGTCCATTGTCACCGGGAGTGCCGTTGCGACAGGCTCCTAGGCGGCCAGGGCGAGTACATCGGCTTCAGTCACTAGCCAATGCTCAGGATCTTTGCAGAAGAAGAAGTCGGACCATCCGGGCAAACTCTTGGAGAAGACCCAGTCAGGCCCTCTGGAGAAGGCCAATGGGGAGCGGGGCTCAGACCCTCCCCCTAAAGTGAAGGCCACGTCTCGACCAAGGCTGTGAAGGCCCAGGTACATCCGACGAAGGCCCAACCTTCCATCAAAGGAGTGGTGGCGTCCCTCGCGAAGGCCGCAGTGGCGGATCCGCAGGGCACAGCCCAAAGGCGAGATTATCCCTGCCTGCTAGGAGGGATTCCTCCTTTCAGCCCATCAAAAAGACGGCATAGAAGATGATGACCATCATTTCACCAAAACTGTCTCCCTTGGTCGCACAGAAGGGGGGGGCATGGTGGCCGTCCAGGGCACGGATATCTCCTCAAACGAGGAGCTAACCAACTTCCAGACCTTCCAGGAGGAACAATGCATCGAGAGCGGGCCCTGCGGCAAGGATCCTGATGATGAAGGTGACGACGAGCAGACGGAGGAGCAGCAGGGCGCAGATGGCTTTGATGACCAACCTAGGCCACAACCGCCTTCTCCTCTGTCGCCACAGCTGCCTCAGCATCCACCTGGATATATCTTGGTGGACATTCTCATTGCCTTGCATACTCTGTGTTCGTAGATCCAGACGAGGATGCCTCCTGCACCGACGCCCCCCCCCCCCCTCAATGCTGGTACCGTCAGAGGAAACACCGGCTAAGAAGAGGAAAGTTCACCCTCCGCCTCCTTGCCACCCCTCACCTCCCTCTCCCCCAGCCCCAAATCCCCCCAGCCACCCCGAAGGATGAGACGGATCCTGACACGGCGGCGACTGGCACTGGCACAGATGACGACAGCGGATTGGGGATCTCCCGTCTCCGCCTCCCAGATCTTCACCACCTGACGAGATAGGCTTGTTCCACACCATGATCTCCAGGGCCTCAGAGCTATTCCAGCTTGTCCCTGAGGAGAAGAAGAAAGAGGGTTTCCTATATCAGCGCCGCGAGGCGAAGAGGAAGACCGTACTTTCGATCCCGCTCTTGGATGACATTTGAGACGAGGGGCTGTCCCTCATGAAGAACCCTTCCTCGGCCCCGGCGAAGAGGGACCGTTATGAGAAGAAGTACAGGGTGCTGGACTCTGCGCCTAAGTGCTTGCAGTCCCAACCGTCTCCGGACTCTGGTTTCGGCAGCAGCCAAGAAGAAGTCTTCGGGCTCCTCCTCTTCGGTGGCCTCCTCTTCCCCAGACAGTGAGGGGAAGAAGTTGGATGCCATGGGGCGAAGAGTTATCACGTCGGCAGCGACTACCATCAAGGCTGCCAATGCTCTCGCCATTGTGGCACGTTGCGACTGGGAGCTTTGGTTCAAGGTTGCTCCCATCCTGGACTTCCTTCCCGAAGACCGCAGGGTAGAAGCTTTGGAGATTCTACAGGAAGACGAGGTGGCATCGGACCACGCCATTACGGTGACATCGCAGACACTGGGTTTCCGCCAAATGGGCAACAGCGTTTGCCTTCGTCGGCGGGGCTGGCTGAGGGCAACAAATTTTCACCAGGATGTTTAGTCGAAGGCGTTGGACATGACCTTCAATAGGGACAATTTGTTTGGGAAGACTGTGGAGTCTCTTCAAGCCATCAAGGCGGACACAGGGCCGTCCTTTCGGCCTTCTGGCAGAAAATCCCATGGTTCTTTAGAAGGATTCGGTGGAGGTGCTTTGTCCTACTGTCAACCCTCCCGCTCTTCGGCCCAGGTGACCTACAGGGGCCGTGCCAAATCTGGAGGAGGACGTAGTCGTCACCAAGGTCCCCAAGGTGGCACATTGACGTCAAAACAGGATTGAACCGGCCGTGGCGTCAGGCCCCCACCCGTGCACCCTGGTGGGGGGCCGGCTGGCGAACTTCGTCAGCGTGTCGAAGACCATCTCCACCGACCGTTGGGTGCTGGGCACTCTCCCACGCACACACCCTGGAATTTCAATGGAAGTGTACCCATATACCACAAGTAGCCCAGCAGGAAAATGATGTCCCTCAGCTGCTGCTGGTGGTGCGGGCCATGCTAAAAAAAGGGCACGATAGAGCTCGTCCCAAAGAGGCTCCGGGGTTCCGTAGTGTACACTTGTTACTTCCTCGTCAAAAAGAAGACCAGCAGTTGGAGGCCCATCCTAGACCTCTGTCGTCTGAACAAGTACATCAAGTCCCAAAAGTTCTTGATGGTGACTCTTCAGCACGTACTAGGACAGCTAGAAGAGGGGGACATTGTATCGTCGCTGGTTACTTATTTTCACATCCACAAGGGTCACCGCAAGTTCCTGCGATTCGTGATCAAGGGCAACATGTCGAGAAGCTTCCAGTACAAGATTCATCTCGACGAGAGCTTCCGCCGATCGATACAGTGGTGGGGAGTCCGCTCACATCTGTCCGGAGGCGTGGATTTCCAGACCCCACCACACCCGGAGACGGTCACGACGGACGCTTCTCTGGGCGGTTGTGGTGGGCCCACGCAAGAGGCCTCTGGCAACAGGAGGAGAAGACGTTGCACATAAACACCTGGTTAAAGAAAGTTCCTATCACATTTTGAGCAAATGAGGCTCAAAGAGTTTACATGGGGGCATCTATTTTGTGATTTCAAGCAGCCTCCCCTGTTCATGTAAAGCTCTGCTCTGGTGGCACTAATCAAGCAACAAAAGCCCCCAAATGGGAGCTTTTGCGCACTGCAGCCAGAGCAGAGCTTAACATGGAGAGGAGGCTGCCTTCACTTTCATTTTGTTTTCTGTGCTCCCCAATCCCAGGGAAGCACAGAAAACGTAAAATGAAAGGTAGAGCAATTATAAATACTTAGCCGGCGGCTGCCAGTGGAGTTTTCATAATTGCTGTGACCTTCTTTTTAAGTTTCCCGTGCTCAGGAAACTAAGTCGCAGCAATTATGAATACTTCCCTGGCATCCGGCAGAGTATTCATAATTGCCAGGACTTGCCTACAGTAAAAGGTGCTGCAATTATATATACAACAAGGTTGTATTTATGATTGCAGTGGCTTTCACTTTGCGTCTCCCGGGCTCAAAGCAAAAGCCAGCGTAAGCATAAATACAACACGGTTGTATTCAGGATTGCCATGGTTTTCTTTTAAGTTTCCCGGGCTCCCCCTGGCCGGAGGAGCCCGGGAAACTTAAAAAGAAAAACAAGGAAATCATAAATACAACTTAGTTGTATTTATGATTGCGGTGTCTTCCGCTTTGAGTCTCCCGGGCTCCCCTGTCCTAGACAACCATTCCCTGTGTTACCAATAAGGCAACCACCACTCGCACACAAGCCTGCCTAGCAGAATAATTGTTTCTCCTACAGGAGCCAGGACATCTCTAGGCTCAAAATGAAACTGGTATGCAAAATAAAACACAGGAAAACAGCTTTCACTTGCCTCTCCCCTGCCTACTGGAACCCCATCCCGCTGTCAATCCAGTCTGCACCAACTGCAGTTTAGGAAGGCAATACTTTACTCTCCAGTAAATAGCTTGTTGGCACTAGGTCTTCGCATCCTCACATCACATCCCACCCCTGTGGCTGGTTCATCCCATGTCACATATTGTAACCCACTTTTCATGTTATGTTGCCCTTAACGACCCGTACAATTCCATGTTTCTTTGATGGGTTCACACTATATAATACCCCATATATTGCCGTAGAATGCAATGCACTGCTGACCACACCTAGACCTTTGTGAACTACTGCCATTCATAGTCTTTCTGATTTCTTTACATGCTGTCTTCATCTCTAATCGGTACATCTCTTCTTTTTGTTTTTTAGGCGCGGGATCGAAAGTTTGTGGGGGATATTAACGGGGCCACCAGCTATGGCTCAACAGCGAAGTCCCTGAATATCACAGCCCTTGTACTGAGCCTGCTCTTCATCTTCCTCTTCATCGTCCTAGTGGCCACTGGTGTGATTGTTTTGCAAAGTGTAATCAGGCTGAATTAAACCACAACTTCTGGGAGCCTGGATCTGGGAAGTTACCTGCCAAACCACAGTATTCCGATCCAGCACTGTGAATATACTACTATGACTTCTAACTTTACACCATCCTGGCACGCTTGGAGAGTTGAGGCATCTCTGTAGAACTAGCTTGCATTATAGCAGGGATAGCTTTTTTTGTAGCAGTACCTACACTGAGCAAACAAAAGAGTTTAGAGTTTCCAAGTTTAGACTATAACCGTTTTGTTGTCTTTTATATGGGAGTTTTCTGCATTTTAAGGGGTGTTTTGGGCACCAGTGAAATATATACCACATTTGTGTTCCTGGTTGTATTTTGTATTGTGTATTTGTGACTTTGTGGCGAGCATACACATCTATTGGTTGAGTGAGTGTGTTAACACTATAAATAAGAAGTGTTTGTGTCTAGCTATGGTGGTGTGTTTTTTTTCTGTAGCTAAAGAGCTGCATTTCAGTGTACCACCATGGACCGCTATTATTGTGTGTCAATACGATCTCCTGCCGCATTTCCCCCACCATAAATATTGATAACAAACGGACTCCAGTACAAAGATATGCCACTCTTCCTGACTGAGCGTTTCAGTATCATATTGTAATAGTAACCTCTACACAAAATCGAAATAATCCAACATGCTTCACGCACATAAACCTTTTATAATACAATATCTTAATAACAGCCTCATATATAAGTAATGCCTACATTTTTCACCGAAAATGCCGAACTCCTCTGTATAATTATCCAATGCAGTGACTTTGAGTTGCATGAAGGGATAATAATGATGCTGTTACCTCGGCATGCACTCTATTAAATATTACTTTTCGGATGTTCTGTATGTACATGAACACTTTCCTATTAGACCCTGCAGTATATTCCCCTGGAAAAAACAGGACCCATCCCTCAAGCCTATAGGGAACGACTTCTGCAGATGAGTCTGAAGTTTAAATGCACAGCTCAACCACCTTGCTTCTGAAGACGTGGAGATCCATGTCCTCCACATGACCTATGCAAAGCCGAGGATGTGGGTGCCCATCTGGCATTGTACTAAGAACTCCTGACCCAGTTAGATTCATGATTTTGCCAGTGAACCTCAAAAACAGAAGTTGCGTTTCCAAACATCTCCACCCTGCAAGTGACCTTTACATGCAAAGGTCACCAGTACAAAAACTGCCCTACAAGATCCTGATGTAGAAGGCTGCAGCGAGATTCTCCCACTGAAGATCTACATAAGACTGCTAACATCTGGGCCCAGAGATGAGTAATCCCAGGGGCAGTGTTAAAATTTCCCACGTAGTGCTTTGTAACCACGTTTTCTTTCTGGAAAATAAGATTAAATGGCACATCATGGTTTATGCACGAAGTCTCTTGAAATGTGGATTTTCTGCTTCTAGAGGATCCGATTCCAGTGGCACGCTCTAATTAACTCCATCAGGTAAGTATGCATAGGTGCTTCACAAATTGTAGTTGAACGACTACGTGTTTGTGTGGCTGGGGGTGCAAGTCCGAATAAGCCTTGGTGAAATTTTAAAGAATGGGCTGCTTGGTTTCTAGTGTGTCCAGGTGAGTTGTGCTGGTTTGCGAGTATTACACAACCTTAATCTCCTTCCAGAGCCATGAATCTAGGCCATATTTGTGAGATTTTAGTGAAAAGAAAACTTTGAAGGATTGACTTCAAAGTGAGCAACGATGGCAGGAAAGGTGCAATATGACAGCTATTGAGTGGATGAAGCGTGCTTGCAAGAATTGAGTGTCATGCATCTATGAATGTTTTGAATCACAAGGATAAATGGTGTATATTCGGAAACACAAGATTACATTTATTGGAGTCATAAAAAATATTGTGGGGGCGGTCCCAGCCCTAAGTAAAGACACATCTCCTTAAAGGTAGCCCATCGTTTTGTCGGGCTTGTCATTATATTATAGTTCTGGGGGCACTTGTCACTTCCAGTATGCAGATTAACAGATTTCTGCTTCTGATTGTAAACTGATAAGCAGTGATTATTTGGGACCACTGTATCTCGTTGACGAGGAGTCTCAACTGTCCATAAACGACTCAGTGCCCGTCATCCGAATTTGGCTTTAGTGCAGCCATCGGAAACCGCCCACGGCCGAAACCGCAACATCATATTCCTCCCCGGCCCGTAATTCTGCCACGCTGTAGGGGTGGCCACCCTGCTGCCCCACACCCCCACATACTGAAGTTCATACTTACCAAAGGATGTTCTGTATGTACCTGAACACTTTCCTATTAGACCCTGCAGTATATTCCCCTGGAAATACTGCAACCAGCCTAAACAGTTTCCCAAGTATTGCTATGAGAAGAGATCATTCCCCTTGTCGGTTAAATGCACCCCATCAGTATTATAGTGAGAAGGGAGCAAATTCAAGCAACAGTGTCTAATGAATCCCAAGCCCTCAGCTTCTGTGAATTTCCCAATTCCCCTGTTCAACATCCTTCTAGATTTCTCCATACCTGTGTGGGATGCTGTACCCTGCCATTTTAGTCTGGCCGCTACTTCTGACAAAATGATGTCTGTGTCGGGCAATTCCTGTGCCAAGATGCGCAGAACCACTTGTATCTGAGCCAACAAGCGGCCCCTCCCCATGATGGCAAGGTAATTTCCACCCAAATGCACCATCAGAACTCGGGGTGCGGGGCTCCTCTGCAGTTGCCTGTGCACTGTGGGCAACTAGGAGTGCTACCTCATCCCAGGTGACCCGAGCCAAATCACCCTGTTTTTTAGAAGTCCTAAACCGGGACTCAAGATCCATTGATGGGCTGCTATCTCAGCACGAGCAATAAACAAATGACCCACAATCCATATAGCTTCATCTGTTGGTACAAAAGCATAGTGGGATACAGTGTCCAAGAAGCAGAAATCAGCAAGTCAATCCTCCCAGTGTTGAGGTCTCCCTCTGCTCTTGATCACTTGTGCAGGCTTCCTTTGCATAAAGGCAGTGGTGGCAATACCTATTCGAAAACTGTAGGAGGACCAGTCCTTACCAGGTAATCCCGCAGCTCCCAGTGTGGTTGACAGAATTTTCCTAAATTGGTAGTTGGTAGGCGGTTGCTCCACTAGCATGCTTCAGAAGGGGGCCCGGCTGCTGGGGCCTGATTGCTAAGAAGGTCCTCAGGAGTGATACAGGACAGCAATCACTGGGGGGCGGGGGGTGATATCCAATACAGAACAACCCACTTTCCTTTACCCTCTTGGTCAGTGTTACATTGACTCAACTTGATCTTGAACCCCCCTTCCTGACGCCAACTGCACATCATCTGGGGTGAGGGCCTTCCCCATTTGGTCCCACCTGCCAGCTGATACTAATTCACTGACCCGAAAAGCCCCAAAAAATGCCAGTGCAAATGCTGCCCTAAATAATGCCACCTAAAAATGCATCCGTACATACTCTGCATTAACCTCTGCAACAAATCAAAGTCAATGGGTTTCCACCCATCCTGCTTGGGTCCCTCTAACCAACCCCATCCCTTCAATGCCATACATACCACAAAACCTTTGATGGGGTCACCTTTTCCCATTAATTTGCAGTATAAGGCTATGGCTGCCAGCTGCCCTACCGCCCAATTCCTGCTCCTCCCTTCCATGTGTCCCCGTGCCACAAACTCACGCACCTGCTCTTCTATTGCACAGTCTGTTTTCTGCAATGCTTTTGACTCACTCAAAAACTTACCGTAGCCCTGCTGCTACCTGGACCTAGCGCCTGGTGTGAACGATCGCTCCCACAAGTCCCAGAGTGCCTTGTCCACAACACCATCTGCCAGCACTTGCTCTTGAACTGCGCACCCTCCTTGGCTATAGGATGTGCTTCCCAGAACTTGCGCCGCTGAAAACGATAAAAAGCGTCAGCAGCAACATTCACAACACCCTGCACATGCCGAGCCGTGAACTTGATATTCCTGTATAAGCAGACCTCTACCAATCTCCTCAAAAGGCTTAGGACAGCCGGGCATGATGCAGACTTTAAAGTTATGGCTTGAACCACTGCTTTGTTATCAGACCAAAATGCACTCTTTTGTTTTCCAATTTCTTGGGCCACAGCACGAGTGCTATGAGAATGGGAAGAGCTCAAGCGCAATGATATTCTTTGTCCTTCCCTTCTTGTTCCACTCTGTCGGTCATTTCTGTGTACACCACTCCTGGCTCAGGATTACCCCAAATCCCTCATTACCTGAAGCATCAGAGCATATCTGCAATTCCCCACTCGTTTGTCACGGGGTTCTCCACAATTGCACACCATTAACCCCTAACAGGAACAACCGCCACATTTGTAAGTCTTCTTTTAAGCCTGACCCCAGCCGGATATGGTGATGCCTCTGTGCAACTCCAGCTGTAGCCCTTGCCAACCTGTGAGCAAACACCCTGCAGGAATAACCTTGGCAGCGAAATTCAATTTCCCCAACAATTGTTGGACTCTTTCCAACATGGGTCCTGTCCTTTGATAAGGTGCTCTCTATCTCAGCAATCAACTCATAAACGTTCTCCCATGGCAACCTGCAAGTACCCTTCGTTGTACCTATTTGAATACCTAAAAAGGTTAATACCTCTGGATGTCCTTGCGTTTTCTCCTGTGCCAGCGGAATGCCCATTCTGTCCATCAAGTTTTTAAAGGAAAACAGCACATGACCGCAGTCCATTGACCCTTCCCTACCCCTAAACAGGAAATCCTCTAGTTAATGGATGATGCAACCCTGTTGCTCTACCCTGCAAGCTGCTCATTCGAAGAATGTGCTAAAACCTTCAAATAGTGCGCAAGACACAGAGCAACCCATTGGCATGCATTTTTTCGAGGTAGAAACTGCCACCTGATTGAAATCCCAATAGATGAAAGCTCCCTGGGTGTACAAGTAGGAGGCGCAATGCCGATTCTATATCTACCTTGGCCAAGAGTGCCCGTTTGCCCATGCAGGCCACCATGGTCTGGTCAAAGGACGCATAATGCACTGAGCAGTGGTCCTGATCTAGCCAATCATTGGCTGAGTCCCCTTTCGGGATGACAGGTGGTGGATCAATCTGAACTTGCCCTTTTCCTTCTTGGGCACAATGCCCAAAGGAGAAACTATGCAATTTAGAAGCGAGGGGTGGACGAAAGGGCCCGGCCCAGTTCCAGTTCTTTCTTTATTTTGACTCTCCCTTCGACAAGGGATGGCCCTTTCACTCCCTTCCCCCTCCTGGGAACCTCTGAATTGCCCTCTGCCATTGGCTCCCCATTTGGTTTTGAAGCAAATTGCAATTGGGTGATTTCCCCCCGCATTTAGAGCATTAGTGTTGAAATCTGCACCTGGAGCCCCAGCTACAAGACCCTTTGTTAAATTAACTGCCGGCCCTTCCTGCAGAAAACCGCTGTTTTCTTGATCATTCCACGTCTGTGTTGAGGGGTCTTGCTAAAAGGGCAGCCAATCGTTTTTTTGGTTGTGCTCAGACTTACCATACCATGGCTTCCTTGTAGCTTTTGATACTTCCAAACTTGGTTTACTGGTCCTTACCACCCATGAATGACATCCAACCTTCCATGTCCTTCTGATCCCATGTCATGTCGGGCACCACTGTCATCTTAGACCGAAAATCCATGTCATAATCTATCCAACCCGTGGAGCCGTACTTCCTTTGTTTATTTCCAATAATATCCCAGTATTTCCATAAGGCCGGCCCCTGTTCAGGATATTTTTCCATCAAAACTGCTGCCAACAAAGAGAAAGCCTTGTTCCTATTAAAAATGTTCTCCTCAGGCCTATTTCTTTTCTGCCTCTTCTTATCCTCCTCCTAGATAATGGTAATGTCAGGACCTGCTGTCTCCACTGCCAGTACGAGAATATGTAAAAATATTCCCTCTCCCAAATTCGCTCCTTCACTTGCCTGGGAATATGCCATGCCAAGGTGGACCGTCCCGCTTATAGAAGTGCAATAGTTACTAAAGGAGTGGCAATAACCTCCAGTCCATTCCCTCCGGTGTCGGTAATACCGTCAGGCCCTGTTAATCCCCCAGGTTGCTGGTGTGTGTATCTCCAAAGCCGAGGTTGCAACCCCTTTAGCCCATAGGAACTGCACCTCAGAATCCCCCAAAACTGTCTGAATCTGTAGAGCTAAAGAACATGGCCAGACTACACCCCCCACCCCTGGCCATATGCTCTACTTACCCCCAAACTCCTACGATTTCAGCAGGTCCCTGGGGAACCTCCCAAACTCTTCTAATGGTCTCACTGCTGGCCCCCTCCTTTGGCGCATGCACCACTCCCCGTAATAATTTAAGCATTTCATCCAAAGCATTACTTAACTTTTGACTTACTCCCGCATCACCTGCAGGCAGTGTACTGCCCAACTGCTGCCTGGTGTGCGGGTCCCAAACCCGAACTATAACACCTAACTGTCCTGCTGCCGGCGGGACTGTTGCTGCACTTCCACAGGGTGCCCTACGGGATTAACCGCCACCTCTACCAACAAGGGTTCTTGCAGCAAGATGACCACTGCTCTACCCCTTGTTTTACTCACTGCACGTTTCTTTGGTGGTGGTGCTTCAGGACTACTTGCCACCTGTGACAACACAGCATCTTGTGACAAGACCGATACAACCTTACCCCTCGGTTCATGTGCTGCCTTTTTCATTTGGACGGTGTCATGATGACAGGCATCTCACTCGCCGGTGGAGTGTCCAGAGCTGGGTGTGCGCACACCTTAGCCTGCACAACCTGCTGCTGAGTGGGTAACGCTTGCTCATCCTGCAGCATCCTTTTGGCCCATTCTTTCCCTTTCCTGCACATTTTCTCCTGGAAAAGTGTGAACATTTCGGCCTCTTCCTCGAACTCCTCACCACTGGGACTGTTCAAACTAACATCGATGCTGGTAAACATGTCTGAGGAACCTAGTTGAGACATGTTGTCGTGTGTCCTAAATTGATGAAAAACAAACCGTATTGGTAATTTGCGGCCGACGGGAAAAGGGGGACAAGAAGCCTCCCTATCTCGACCACGTGTCCTGCGGCCATCGTAAGTAAACGTCTACTTAATGGACATTGCCTAAGTCTTGTGTTCACCCAAAGCCTTTTACCCTTGTCCTGATAGGGCAACCTTACCACTTCTTTCTGCTCCTCACTTGTACCTTGACCGACACATCAATAAACTCTGTTCTTTCCGGGAATCCTTGAACCTGTTTTAGTTCAGAAAGATACATTGTTCTACAGCATGGGGTCTGGCATGGATTCACATGCTCATTAATATTCCCCGTCAGGCTGGGAATCCTCAGTAAAAGAAAAAACTGTTTCATTTTCACTTACAAACTGTATTTCTCCTTTAAACCATTCACTGTCCTCTGGGTCATATTGCCCCATCCAATCACAGTCCTCTCCCTAAGCCCCTCCTCTGGCAGCCATCTTCAGATTTGTACCGCAGGCTTCAGTGTTGGGAGTCCTTCTGTTTGCTCTCTGAGCTATTTGTATGTTTTTTTTGGTTTTCAATGGAAAAAAGTTCTATTTTTGTTTATAAGGAACCTGTGTGCTCTCTTCTCCATCTGCCGATAGCGGGATCTGTTGTCTGTGAATTTCAGCGCCCCTCAAGGGCGACGATCATTGAAGATTCTAGAAAGCCATGAGGCTTACTTCACGCACCCGACCATGACGGAGGAGGAGGAGGAGAAGGGAAGGTCCCTCTTAAAACCCTGCACCAAATGCAGACTATGGAACTTGTTTGTGGAGGACAAGCACCTGCAATACCTCTACTGCCTGCACCTGGACCACAAGAAGGTAGAGTGTGAAATTTGCCTCGGGTTCTCCAAGAAGACGAGGGACAGGCACATTAGACTGGCGGTGTGGCTTAAGGCCTCTGGCCTGTGCGACAAACAGGGTCATGGCTCACCCAGGACCGGCCTGTCCGAGGAGAGGTCTTCTAAGTCCTGTGAGGGCACCTCATTTGTAGGGGCCCAAGATAAGGCCAAGAACCGCAAGTCCGAGTTCGCTGCGGAAGCGGGTCCCAAGGTGTATAGGGCACGATCAACATCACGGTCCGCCTCCGTTGCCAGCCGGCAATTGAGCTCTTCCTTGAAACGGAAGTCATCAACCCCAGCTAAACATGGTGAGAAATCCGAGAAGCTGCGGATGAAGGAGAAGAAGAATGAGCAGCCCAACCACGCCCAATCGGCTCAGGCAAAGACCTCGTTGATGATGGAGAGACTGCTGCAGCTAAGGGCAATGACCCTGCGAAGGTAGCCTCCACAGCTCAGAAAGTGTCCCTACCCCAAAGGCGCAACACCGCCGCAGTGACTTTGGCAAAGTCTGCTGGCACTCCAGGAGGGGGAAACCGGTTCAAGACCCTCAGGGGGGGATAAAACAAGGGGCAAGGAAGCCCCGAAACAGCCTTCCCAGGCCGTCGCTCAAGCCATGGAGGTCTTGACCACGGACGACGAAGACCAGGAGTCCTTACACATTTATTTATTTATTTACATCGCGCTAAAGCCCGCAGGCATCTGAGCGCATTCCAAAAAGACAGGACAGTGATTACAAAAACGGGACAAGCATAGACACACAGAAGATCATATCATGGGGAGCTGAGAGAGGTCTCTAATCCAGTTTATTTAAAGAGTAGGGTCTTTAACTTCTTTCTGAAGAGTATGTAGTTGGTTTCTAATTTCAAGGATATTGGCCCACGAGGACATGGAGGAGGAGGACGATGACGGCGCAGGGCCTAGTTTTCCTGTTCTGCCATCTCAGCCAAGGGACTTTTCCTTGGATAGTCTGTCGACTCTACACACCTTGGTATCAGAGATCCAGTGGAGGATGCCTCTGGCTCCGGTACCTGTGGTTCCCAAGGTCCCAGATCAGCCTCCAACGAAGAAGAGGAAGCGTCATCCGACGCCCCCATTCCTACCTCTAACACCACGTCGGGTCCCTTCTCCCCCAGCAGACCCAGACACGGGAACAGATATGGCCACAATGACGGAGGATGAGGATATCGTCGCAGCGGACGGCGAATCCCCACATTTGGACGCTCCACATACGGTGTCTCCATCGGATGAAGTGGGATTGTTCCCCTCCATGATATCAAGAGCCTCCAAGCTATTCCAGCTAGTGCCCTAGGAGACTAAGAAGGAGGTTTTCTTGTACCATGGGCGGAAGCCCAAGAGAAAGACGGTCATGGGGATACCCCTTCCGGACAACGTTTGGGACGTAGGCCTGGCCCTCATGAAGAACCCTTGCATGGCTACAGCCAAACAGGATAGGCTGGAAAAGAAGTATTGGGTACCGGACTCTGTACCCAAGTGCCTGAGGTCGCAGCCATCGCCAGGATCGGTGGTATCGACTGCCTCGAGGAAACAGTCGGCCAACCCGTCCTCGTCATCGTTGGTTCCTCCAGACAGCAAGGGGAAGGGGATGGACGGCATGGGATGGGAGGTTATTTACACCGCGGCGTCCACTATCAAGGTGGCCAACGCAGTGGCGATCCTAGCCAGGTACGACAGGGAGTTGTGGTACAAGCTGAGGCCGATTTTGGGAGTTCCTCCCCGACGATAAGAAGATGAATGCAATCGCTCTTTTCCAGGAAGGTGAGGTAGCATCTGATCATGCCATCACAGTGGCGTTGGACGTCCCTGACACAGGATTCCGGCAAATGGGAAACAGGGTCTGCATTCATTGCCAAAGCTGGATGAAGGCCACAAATTTCCACCAGGAGGTCCAAGCGAAGGTACTGGACATGCTCTTCGATGGAGATAACCTATTTGGGAAGGTCGTTGATGAGTCGCTCAAGGCCATCAAGTCAGATACGGAGATGGCCCGTTCCCTGGGCACCCTCCAGCAGCACTGCTCTTCTTTTCGCTCCTCCAGGGGAAAGTTGAGGTCTTCCTAAGGTTTCTCCTCATCGTACCATCAGCCTTGCAGATCCACGACTCAGGAAGCTTACAGAGGCAGTTCCCAGGCCTACGGTAGCGGAGGATTGAGTCACCTGCAGGGCAGGACGCCGGCCCTGAAGCAAACCTAAAATGACCAGGACACTGGGCCGCCACCCAGGCACCTCGGTGGGAGGCCGGCTAACGAGGTACATCCGCGAGTAGAGAAAGATCCCCACCGACAGATGGGTGCTGGACGCTTTTGCCCAAGGTCATACCCTGGAGTTTCAGCACAGGTGTCCACAGATCCCTCCGGCTGCCCATTAGGAGCAGCACATCCTTCAGTTCATGGAAGATGTACGGGCCATGCTGCGAAAAGGGGCGATAGAGCTAGTTCCCCAGTGACTCCAGGTCTCCAGAGTCTATTCCAGATACTTTCTGGTCAGAAAGAAGACAGGGGGCTGGAGGCCCATCCTAGACCTAGAACATTTGAACAAATACCTCAATTCCCAAAAATTCAGGATGGTCACTTTGCAACACGTGCTCGGCCAACTGGAAAGAGGAAATTTCTTGACATTGCTGGACCTGGAGGACGCCTACTTCCACGTACCCATTCAGAAGAACCATCGGAAATGTCTGCACTTAGTGATGCAGGGACAGCAATACCAGTTTCAGGCCCAAACCTTCGGCTTGAAGTCGGCTCCCAGAGTGTTCACGAAGTGCCTGGCACCAGTGGCAGCCCATCTACGCCTACAGGGCATACATGTATACCCATACCTGGATGACTGACTGTTTCGTGCCCGCTTGTGGGTGCTGGCTGAAGAACACACAGGGCAACCGTCTGGCTACTAACGGATCTAGGATTCTCCATCAACAATCAAAAGTCCTGCTTGACGCCATCACAGAACGCGCTGTTCCTAGGTGCCAGACTCAATACAGTGTGTTGCCTGGTGTTTCCCTCGGAGGAGAGGATAGCAGCCATTCTGGTCTGGGGATGGTGCAGCGGCTGTCGTCGATGAAGACTGCCACTGTGCCTGCCATCAAGTCATTGCTGGGCATGATGTTGTCCTGCATCTACCTCGTACAACTCTGCAGGTTGCAGATGTGACCCCTCCAGAAATTCCTGGATGCCCGCTGGATACAGGTGGCCGGACGTTTCGCAAGATTTTGCTCAACGACGAGTTCCGGCGGATGATAGTATGGTGGGGCATTCGCTCCAACATCCAGAACCCGCCATACCAGGAGACGGTCACCACAGATGCCTCCCTAGAGGGAAATGGGAGTGCACACCGGATGTCTGCACGCCAGAGGCCTGTGGTTGCCAGAGGAGAATGATCTTCATATCAACATCCTATAGCTACAGTGTTCTGGGCCCTCAATTAATTCCTCCCATGTTTGAAAGGAGTCTCTGAAAGCAAAATGGTTTGGATCTTCACGGACAACACCACCACCATGTTTTACATCAGGAAGCAGCGGGGCACTGTATTTCCCCAGCTCTCGCCAAGGAAGTGCAGGACTTGTGGCGATGGGCCGTCAGACAGGGGATGCTCGTTGTCCTCTTCACCTGGCCGGAGTCAAGAACAACATTGCAGACTCCCTCAGCAGGGAATTGCGCTCCTGCCACGAGTGAGAGCTTCATGAGGATCAGGTGGACTGCCTGTTCGCCGAGTGGGACAGGTCATCTGTTTGCGATGGCGACAAACTCCAAGTACAAGAAGTTTGCCAGCAGGTTCCACCAGCCGAGGATCCTGGGGAATGCGTTCTCCTTCCCGTGGGAAGGACTGTTCCTGTACACATTCACCTCATTTCCTCTCCTGCTACGATGGACCAATAAAAAATTAACCTGGGCGAAATGGGATCAGAATGTCTGTTACAATATACAACACCAAATCCTGTCAAAAAATATATATTTATTTATATGTATCTTACACAAATCCTTATTGTTCTCAACATCCACATTTATGGACCACCATTCATTCCATCATTCATTCACACTCTCACTATACATGTCAATATTCCACAATTAGGGTACTCTGTCCACCTAGAAACATATATTTACATACATTTCAACACTTCTTTGCAATTTCAGTAAGTATTAATACACAAAAACAAATAGCATCCTGCTTATTTGATATAACTCAACATATGTTTCGTGCATCACAAAATGGGCCCCTAATTTTGGCCAGTTGATATAAGCGACCTTCTTCAGGGGACGGATGGTTCAGTTGCAACCACTCCGAAATGTCAATAAGGTGGGGGATGTCGTCAAACCTCAATCTACAAATAAACAATATATAAAACATCAGAATTCCGATCTCTTATTTATGTAGACACAGATATATCTTGTGTGTATATCTCAATTTATGTATATACAGATTGACACTCACCTCCACACAAAATGATGGAGTCGCGTGTCAACGATGGACTTCATCCTGCAGTGGTGATGGATTAATCTGCACCTATACTGCAACGGAAGAGAGGGACAAGACATCTAAATAGGCCTCCCTTATAAGCATAACATCTCAACATTATGCTTTATGACTTGGACACTCTGTTTTACCTGATGGGTAATTCAGGTATGGGGGTGTCGTGCGTGTCTGTCAATCTCCAAAGAGGAAAATCCCTGATCTTGCCTGGAATGCAACACATAGAGTGTATACATAGGCCTGTTTATTGCAAAAGATCACATAAAATGGTGGAAAACCACCTATCCAATTGCCTCACCTCATGTTAGAGTCCAGATATGTCCTATTCTGGATCCCAAATTTAAACACTTGTCGATGATTCCTGTTCAATGTACCTGCAGGGATACATAGAGCAAAACATCATGCTCCTGCATGTACCTGGCTCAATGCATTACCACAAGATTTTTCGGGTGACCATAGACCAAAATATTGGTGTCTATCTCCCTGGCAGCACCAGTGTGGAGATTTTCTTATTAAAGTCATGTCATATCACCGTAATTTACCTATTTAGGGGTCAGTATTCAATAGTGCCGCAGGTCACTGAGGACTCCCCTCACATAGTAAGACCTGTTGACCATGTGGGACTCGAGTCAGCATATACCCTGATTTCCCTAGGGCTCCAGAGTTCTGCATGTGGGCTGCTCGTATTATGTCTAGCCATGATCATTCCTGATCTGAAGTGCTAGAAGTATGCTTTGTCCCATTTGTATGTGTTCAAATACATCTCAAAAATGACCACAGGACATATGCACCATGCCCTTGTAAACATGTCACGCGCTCGCTAATTGTAAAATGTGGGTTGAAAGTGCCGCACTGACACTCGAAACCTCTCTGATTTAAAGTAAATAAGCATAGGAGCTCATGTTTTTTTCTTTCTTGCAGAACGGTGCGGACACACACATTTCTTAACGTTACTCGTTCTCTCTCATCCTTAACTCGGCTCAGCATACACAATGGTCTGTGGGCGTGGCTTACTGATATAGGCCATGAACATGGCCAAAGGACTAATAAAAATCGCCACCAGTGAATCATGGGACTTGTAGTGATCCCGCTTAAAGGTTTCTTGCATAGGAAACTGAAGAAATGGATGCTGCGGGATTATAAAAGGTTGATTCACAAGCATTTTATTTATTTTATTTCCAAGGGTATTAAATGGATGAATTAAACTGGAAATACACACCGTGTTATCAAAATTCAATCATTTATTTTGGTGCATGCAACTCGCCCCAGCATACACAATGGTTCGTGGGCGTAGCTTGCTGATATAGACCATAAAAATGGCCAAAAGACTAGTTCAAATAGCCCCCACTTATTCCTGGAACTTGTAGTGATCCCGTGAGGAAGTTTTTTGCATAGGAAACTTTAGAAACGGACACCTCCACCACCACAGTGTATTCTGCGGGATCGAGAAAGGTTCATTCACACACATAGGTTGTGAATTTAAATTATTTTATTTCCAAGGATGTTAAATGAATGGATTAAGCACTATTAAGGAAATTCAATCATTTATTTTGATGCATGAAATCCCCTGTAGCACATGTGATCTAGGAAGGATACACATTAGCCTGATACTTCAAGCAGCTTAATCTTTCTACTACATGCATAACATGTCTCATCTATAGAAAAGTGGCGAATGATGAGACAGCAGGCTACATATATTTGAAGGCACATAGGATCAATGGAAGAAATGCTGCCTCGCCATTGTGTTCATGTATATACACCACAGGTTTTTTTATAGTGGGGGTTCCTATCTTCAATGGTACAAACAGGATCAGAGCACCCAATCATCAAAGTGCTCTGTGCTCATATAGCGTGTTTCTTATCCTGTAACAAGTTTGTTCCATTCTATGGATATATTCAAACCATTCTTCACTGAGTCCAAAGAGTGAATCCATTTTTGTTCCTGTCTATGTAACATGGTGGACATGTTGCCCCCTCTCATGGGGTTCTTGATGGTTTGGAGTACAAACCGCCTGATATCTTTGTCTATGTGCCCCTTTTTGGAGAAATGTTCCACCAGTGGATTCCTGATAGGAGACAGGATGGTCCCTTTGGCTTTTTGGTTTCTATTACCTGTTAGCTTGTTTTCCCAAAGTCCTGTGAAGCCCTGACTCTGTGGGGAAGTCCAGGCCAGACTTGCTGGAGCCTTCCCAATGACTGTATATTGTGGGTACGCTCTTGGGGTGGGACCTGGGTGAATGGAGTGTGTGACCAATATGCACTTCATGTTATGGGTGTCTGGTATCTGTGTGTGTGACACAAAGAATGAGACAGCCCTGCGCGAAACTGACATGAATGCAGTGTGGCATGCTTAAAGGCTGGGTGTCTGGATGGAATTGAAAGGCCGGAATGCAATGTGAGCCTGATTGGCTGCCTGCCTGCATGAATGCCCTTCTGAATGATTGGTTGCCTGAGTGTGACTCAGCAGTGTGAATGAGAGACAGAACAGTATATCTGGGGATCTCTCACCAGAATTGTTCAGAAGCTGAAGTTGAAACTTGAAGCTGCTTATCCTCGAAGCCCAGCTGAAGAAGAAGATTTGCTGCTGCTCACCCTCGACGGAATCTGAAAGCTGCCATGTCTGTCAAGGACTGATCCAAGAGAGGACCTGTTTAGGAAGCCTCTCCCCGAGCTAAGAGGGAACATCGTGCAGAAGCTGATCTTCATCAAGGCACCCTGAAAGTCAGTCCCAAACAGCTGTCGACCGGAGACGGGGTCCGCCGAGAATCACTGAAGTAAAGCACCAGGATGTCGAGGCCATCGACGACCATCACCATCGACCGAGTTTCGGAGGACCGCTGTAACCTCGTCGACCGGAGCTGCAACGCTCCACCATTGCCTAAGAACATTTAAACCAAGGACTCCCTTGCCATCACCATCAACTGCTTTTTCCCGCCAGAGAAAGTCGAGGTGGCAGACGACCGAGGAGAATGTCCACAAAGACGCTGACGAGTGAAGCATCAGCCGTGGTCGAGTCCCGACTGCCGACGCCCCGCTGCCGGGCCTACACTCGTCATGGAGTCTTCTTTGCGGCAACAAACTCTTGTCATCGAGGTGCACTGCACGCCTCGTCCACGCAGGACGTCCACGATCCATCATCGACGAGCACCGCAAAGACCGAAGCTGCTGTCCCGACAACGGTGTTCACATTTTCTTCACAGCATCTCGCCGACAGTGGCTTCTGCTTTGAAGGGAGTTCGCTCATGAGGAATCCGCTGACGAGCTTTCGATGAAACTCTGCTAAACCAGGTAGATTGGGGTAATGGAACCTTTTTAACCAGAAAACAAGACTATTTAAACATATATGGACTGGGCTTGTTGATACCCTTTATTTACAGGTTGCCTAGGTGGGGTATCCTCACACAGAACTGTGACTTAGTAGCAAGAGTACTATTCTGCCATTGTTTAACCCAACTTGTCTTCCTTCCTATGTCTGGTGTGGATTCACATTGCTGTTTGACTTGTATGTCATTGAAACTGTCAGCAGTTGGTGCATTTTAAAGGAGGCAAGAGTTAACTGTGGTACCACCTCGATATTGTACATATTTACCATATATAAGATTTGCCAATGCACAAAGTGTATTATTGATTGTGTATATATATTTAACCTTATTATATAAAGAACTGTGTTATCACCTGACATAGTGTGTGGATATTCCTTTGGTGGGGGGTTGGGTACTACACTGTGTTTAAGAACCAGCCTGCTTTACTTCCTGAGAGCTTAAGCCCACTTTGCTCGTCCCTTCTACCACATAGAGAATCTTGGCTGGGGTGCTCTGTGATTCTACTGTGCCATATAGAGGGCAGGAGTACAGATCCCCCCCACCCCAGTCTTTACAATGACCCAGAGGACAGTGATTGGTTTAAAGGAGAAATACAGTTTGTAAATGAAAGTGAAACTGTTTTTTTTTTACTGAGGATTCCCAATCTGATGACAGAGAATATTCATGAGCACGTGAATCCATGCTGGAGAACAATAGTTACAGGTAAGTAACTTGTTCCTTATTAACACCCAGTAGATCCAGTGAATTCGAACCTGTGTCATGCTGCATTTCCTTGCTTCCAATTATGGTTACACACACTGTGCACTACTAGTGCTCAAACAAGCTGCTCCTCCATGATCTTTAGAAACTCCTGCCCAAATGGCCATAAGTACCTCCTCTGACCGTTGCCCCGACGGCAGAGGTTATGGGCCCCAAGTTACTTTCTCATGCCATTCCAATCCCATAGCCCAAAATTGTACTAGCCTTACAAAGCTAGATGGCATTAACCAGCGGCGCCGTCGTGACATGCCCCAAAGTGCTCTGAAACGTTTAAATTCAAAACAAGCAGGAGCTGAAACCCTACAAAGCCCCATAGTCTCTGTGCATACTGCGCAAATATACACCTGCCGGAGTTACATAAATAAACCCACTGTGGCATAACGTTGCAGCAAATTCGAAAAAGCAAGCTGTACACACTGGTAAAGTGAGCAATAAGGCCACCTGATAGGTGGGGAAATCGCCACGATTAAATCCCGGTGCCATGTCCTGGTACCCATTGACTGCAGGGCGTGGTACACCCGCCTGGGGACCCTAATAACTCTATTAGCGAAGCCATGTGGCACGCAGGCTGCAAAACGTGTATCACAAAAATAACCTGTCCCTGCTCTTTGCTGTTCATTTTAGACACATCGCAGCGCCCAAGCTTGCTTGGAACCTGTAACAAACCAAACATTCCATTCAATGTGGCACAGCGGCCGAAAAAGGTGACCGCAGATGAAGAACTGAGCACTACAAATCCGTTGTGGCCCGTATTCACATACATTTTGGCGCTTTTAAATACCCTGCGGACCTGGTATCCGCGTCTCACATTCAATATGATGCGGCATGGCAGCCTCACTAGGTGCCTGCAATTCAACAAAATGAGCAATTAAACACATTGCGGTACATGTTAAAAATTCCCAATCTCTCAACAGAAAGCAAGTGCAGCACTGTGTCCGCAAGAGGTGCATCAAATAAATCACGCTCTCATATTAACTTTGGTGCAGCACGGCTGCCACAAGAGGTACATGAAACAAACAACCACATGAACATCCAAATATTTCGTGGTACATGTTAAAAATTCACAACCTCTCATATTAAATCTAGTGCGGCATGGAATCAGCAAGAGGTGCATCAAATAAACCACGCCCTCATTAAGTTTTCTGCAGCACGGCGGCCACAAGAGGTGCACCACATGAACATCCAAATATTTCGCGGTACACATTAAAAGTTCACAACTTCTCATATTAAATCAAGCGCGGCACAGCAGCTGCAAGAGGTGCACGAAATAAACATCTGACAGGGTAATTCATAGAATTCAGTGCAGAAGTGGCGCACGCGGCTGGTGCACAGTGTGCGCGTGCGACTTTCTGCGCCAGCCGCGTGCGCTAAAATCCATTTCCGCGCACAGCGTATTCATGGATTTTAACATCCAAAACCAGCCGTGGCGCATCGACCCTGCAGCAGCGCCAGTTACGCCCCCAACACCTCCCCGTGCACCATGTACAGCGCACAAATCCTGTACATGGCGCACAGGCTCATAACCTCGAAAACGCCTGTAAAACTCCCCGCGCACCCCTCCAAATACACGTACCCCTCTGCATTACTGGGGTTCGCGGGAGGTTTCACACGCGATTGGCCCTGTGCGAGCGGGGTACGTGTATTACTGGGGTTCGCAGGAAGTTTCACACGCGATTGGCCCTGTGCGAGCGGGGTACGTGTATTACTGGGGTTCGCGGGAAGTTTCACACGCGATTGGCCCTGTGCGAGCGGGGTACGTGTATTACAGGCATTTGCGGGAAGTTTCACACGCAATTGGCCCTGTGCGAGCGGGGTACGTGTATTACTGGGGTTCACGGGAAGTTTCACACGCGATTGGCCCTGTGCGAGCGGGGTACGTGCATTACTGGGGTTTGCGGAAAGTTTCACACGTGATTGGCCCTGTGCGAGCGGGTTACGTGTATTTCTGGGGTGCGTGTGAAGTTTCACACGCGATTTTGCTCTCACAGCAGAGTACGTGTATTTTGGGGGTGCGCATGAAGTTTCACACGCGGTTCTGCTGTCAGAGCGGGGTACTTGTATTTCGGGGGTGCGCGTGAAGTTTCACACACGATTTTGCTGTCAGAGCAGGGTACGTGTATCCAGTATGGTGCGCAGGGAGTCCTACATGTGAATTGGCAGTGTGGGTCCTCCCAGGTGTCCCCTCTACCCCCTCCACGGCCCCTGCAGGCAGCCCACACCACAGGGGACTACCCTGCACCCCTGGTCATGTCCCGCAGGCAGCCCATCCACCTTGGGCATGCCCCCCAGTCAAGCCACATGTCACCTTGCAATATGATCACCAACTCATGTCCCCCAGCACCCCCACCCCCCAGCAGTGAGGGGCACCTGCCAGAAGGCCCCCACTCATGTCCCTCTGCACCCCCACCCCCAGCAGTGAGGGGCACCTGCCAGCAGGCCCCCACTCATGCCCCCCAGTACCCCCACCCCCCAGCAGTGAGGGGCACCTGCCAGCAGGCCCCCACTCATGTCCCCCTGCACCCCTACCCCCCAGCAGTGAGGGGCACCTGCCAGCAGGCCCCCACTCATGTCCCGCTGCATCCCCACCAGTGAGGGACACCTGCCAGCAGGCTCCCACTCATGTCCCCCAGGACCCCCACCCCCAGCAGTGAGGGGTACCTGCCAGCAGACACCCACTCATGTCCCCCTGCACCCCCACCCCCCAGCAGTGAGGGGCACCTGCCAGCAGGCCCCTACTCATGTCCCACTCATGTCCCCCAGCACCCCCACCCCCCAGCAGTGAGGGGCACCTGCCAGCAGTCCCCCACTCATGTCCCCCTGCACCACCACCCCCCAGCAGTGAGGGGCACCTGCCAGCAGGCCCCCACTCATGTCCCCCTGCACCCCCACCCCCCAGCAGTGAGGGGCACCTGCCAGCAGGCACCCACTCATGTCCCCCAGCAGTCCCACCCTCCAGCAGTGAGGGGCACCTGCCAGCAGGCCCCCACTCATGTCCCCCCCTACATGAAATAAAGATGTACAATCATGGCTCACTTCTACACCAAAATACCACAGCACGCCACCCCATTCTTGAGACACAATGATTTCCCAATCCACCCCACACTGACATGCCTATCTCAAGACACAAACCAAAAGTCAACTATGTACATCAACACATGTCCGTCACACACACACACTGGTTGGCATTGATTGTGTAAAACCACATTTTCACATGCATTAACCCATTGAGCGAATCCCACACATGGAACTAAAATATCAAAATGTATTATGTACAAAAATAAAGCAATGAAATGAAAGCATAACAAAATAGCAAACATGAAATGAAAAGCATGTGCAAAAGATGAGTAAATGAAAAGTATAACCAATCCAAAGAAAGGGTCCATGAGCCCAACAAAAGAAATGAAACCTACCTAAGAAACTACCTAATAAAAAAACTATATACAAATGTGTGTGGCATAGTCCATTCACCACAAATCAAAGGAAAAGGAAACCTAACTCTAAAAACTATTTACAATGGCAGCGGGCTAGTCCGACGGCTCACTTCCCGATTTCCCGGGCCAGGGCATCATCAAACTCCTGCTCGATGTCCCGAAGGCGGTCCTCTTCCATGGCCCCGAGGGTTCGCAGGGACGATGATTTGTGGACCTCCAACTCCCTGCAAATTGCCTCGAGGCACTCGGCCCGCCTCAGAGCCCTCCGCATGGAGTTCTCCGCCCTGACCATTGTGAGCCGTGCCTCTTCAGGTCCGCTGCCGTTCCGCATCTATGGCCAGGCACCAACCGCTGCCACACATAAGGCACTTCCAATCCTGGGTCCTCCTGCCTTCTGGTCGATGCCTGCCCCTCTGATGTTGAAGGCCCCGAGCCATCATGGCTCCCACCTTGTTGCTGCTGTGCCTGTGCCCTTGCTCTTGCTGCCTGCACGTCCTCCTCCGGCTGGGGTGCAGTTGTTGAGGTTGCCACCCCTGCTGGACGTCCGACTCCCGACTGTGGCAGGGATGTGTCCTCCACCAGCCTGGCCGCAGGGTCAGAGGCAGCTCCACAGGGTACCCAGGTGATACATGGGTGGGAAGATGGCATGGAGGACGACTGGCGCATATGGGGTTCAGGTGAGGAGGGGGTCGGAACAAGGTCCAGCAAACAGAGGAATCCGGCCCTGGTGACCCGTCCCAGTAGGTCAACGCGGTCAACGAGGCATTCGAGATGACGTGCAGTGTCCTCACGAAAACACTGCAGGTCACCTTGCATGCCCCATTGACGCAACGCCATCCCACTCAGGACAGGCTCAACCCGGTCCCGGATAGCCACATCCGCAGGGAGAGGAAGGCCAGTTGTTGTAAGCGGATCCCCTCCCTGAAAACGGGTCTGGACGTAGGCATCCCTGCTGGTGCAGGATGATGCAGTCACAGGATCGGGGACAGGATTACACACAGGCACCTCCGCGGCGGCCTGTGCTGCCTCCTGCCCCTGCACTGCACCACTAGCACCAGTGGAATCCCCACCTCCAGACCCAGTGTCAGTCCCTTCCACAGCCTCCTCCTCCACCAAACCCCCCACCAACCTGGATGACTCTGTGCCATCTTCCTCCGTCGGACCCTGTGGGGTCTCAGCTGCCCCTTGTGCTGCCGAGGAGTCCAACTCCGACCTCCGCCTCTTGGACCTACCCTTGGCAGCTGCGACCTGGGACGCGGCACCGGACTCCTCACTCCCTGACGAGATGACAACCTGGGAGGGGAGCCGGGCCTTGCGTCTCCGGCTGGCGGTGCGATCCATGCCGCCTTGCTCCACAGCACCCTCTCCGCCCTCTTCATCAGTTGACGATGCAGACAGGGAAAGATAGAACACAGGCATCAGGGCACTGTACAATGGACTGATACACACATGACAGTTGTACATGAGTGGCAGTGTCAAACTTCAGACATGGCATCACACTCCCTAACACACATCATTTCTACTCACACACATGAGCAATTCCACAGCAATATTGCACCAGGCTGCACCATCCATACACATACAACAGCTTCAGCATCCGAAGGTGAGCCTGACGTCACATGAAATACGGGGAGTACACAACACATGCACACAAACCAACACACTTACATGCATGTGTGCATGTCCACCAACTGTCAGAGTGATGAGATCGCCATCCATGTCACATCTGGCATTGAGCCTTCTACATGTCAGTGCCACATGCATCCATGTTGCATCACAGTTGCCCACTTGTCAAATACACACACATGCACATGTACACAGTGCAGATACATGCAGCTGGAACCAACATTCATGTGTGACACCACAACCATGCCAACGTACATACACAGTAATTCAAACGTGTGCTCCCACATCTGCATTTGGCCGAGATGCTTACCCACACATACACCATCCATGTGTCTCACACATGAGAGGATTCGCATGTGTCAGCCTCACGCCCCTGTACATACACATCCATACATGGCCCTACAAAAACACATGTGCAACCTGCACACTACTGGCACACCACGACACGCACAGCGTCCAATCATTATGCATGTACACGTACCGCTCGACTCCAGACAGGTCTGCCTCTCAAGCACCTGGACGTGGAGCGCTGGGCATATGCGTTCCAGGACCCTCATTTGGTGGTCGGACAGGTGGCCCCGGCGCCCCTTGGCATCCGCTGCCTTCAAGAGGCGCCGGGCCTTGTCGAGGGTCCTGTACCTGAAGTCCTCCCAGCGCTTCTTGACATGTTTGATGTCGCGGACTGCCACCCCCTCCTCGTTGAAGGCAGTCACGATGTCCATCCAGATCCTGGTCCGTCCTTCATAGTCGGCACGAGAATTTCCAAAGAGGGCATCATACTGCCCCAGGACTTGCTCCACCAGGACACCAACTTCCCTGGCACTGAAGCTGGTGGCCCTCTGCCTGTCCCGATGCCTACCCCCGGGGATCCAGATCAAGTCCAGCAGCCCCGGAAGCAGGCATCAAGTTATTCCAAGCAAGCCCAACAACCCCTGCTAGGGGCCATTTGGGTGTAGTCCTGGCGTCTATGGCGCCAGGCTCATATGGAGAGTCAGTCCTGGCGCCATAGGCGCCAGGCTCATAGATTAAAACTTACCTGATGCAGACCATGCTGCAAACTTACCTGATGCAGACCATGCTGCAGAGCTCCAAGCCAAAAGAGGCTTGGAAGGGACTACTTTAACTAGGGACTATTTTTTACTTGGATAGTGTCGGGGAGGAATACTTACCTTGGACTACTTTGGAGGCTATTTAAAGCACGCCCGAAGAGCAGCACATGCTTTGCGTTATTCTGCATCCAGCAGCGTAACGCTCACCGTGCCTGCAAGACTGCATCCAGTCTTCTGCCACGCCCGCCTCCAGTCTGGAGCTCCTAGAAAAAGGGAGAAAGAAGGAGAAAAGGTTAGAACAAGAGCAATATCTTTGATCTTTACCTGAATTCCCGATCCACTGCGCCTTTGAGCTGGAAGAAAGAAGTTATTTTATGCCCGTCACCTCGCCTGCTGCAGCGCCGCACTGAACTCACCGGCCTTCGCAGCATCTTCACTATTCACTGCATCCTTCTGCATGTTCCCGCCGCACTCCGGTACCTAGGGGGAACACAAGAACAGCAAGGTGAGCCAAGGGAATAAACAAAGGTAATATTAGTTACCCCCATAGACTTACCTGATTTTACCGCCGGGGGTACTTCCTCTTCACGGGTCGGCACAGCCTGCACCGCATCTTCGCCGTACCCCGGACCCAAACGGGAAACAAAAGGACAGCAAAGAGAAACAAAGGGACAAACAAGGGGAATCCTCCTCACCCCAATAGACTTACCTAATTTTACCGCCGGAGGCATTATTCCCCGAGACTTCATAATTTCTCTCAGCACCTGAATAAGGGAGAAAGCAACAGGTTACATACTGACATAATTTTATCGAACTGTGTTGGATAATACAAACCCTTACCTGAATGTTACCGGTTGCTACGAGGAAATCTTCGCTAGGGTCAAGCTGCAACCTGCAAGGAATCGGACAAGAGTGAAAGTCAGACATTTGAACACTTATGAACTATATACCTACGGCGTCTTGCCAGAAATCTCAGTCAATATTGTTCTGGAACTCACCTATTCCTTCGAACCAGTGAAGCAACTGGTTATCTACGTGCCCCTGCGCTCAATGCAGGATGGAGAGCTCATCTTTCCAAACCATCAGGTGAGACTATAAGAGGGGACATTAAAGGTGATCAGTGGGGAGAACAGCGGGGCTGGGGGTTAACGCTCAACTCCACGGGTGGTTAATTCCCTTTCTCCATTTGCAGAAGAATACTCCTACAGGCCAAGCAAACGAAGCTAGGGGGGCCAGTCCAGTCTGTCATCTCGGCACTATGCATCACATTGGTGAAAACCGCAGCTGTCCAGTTCAGATTGACGCCCCTGTGGGAGCCAGGTGAGTGTAACACTGCCTCTCTGGCTGGGGGTTGCCAGTGGTGCCAGATGGTGTGGGTGGGCAACTGGGTCCTGGGGCTGGGCTGTGGAGCGATGGTATCCCAGTCGGGAGTCTTCAGTTCCAGCAGGGGTGGTCACAACAACTGCACCCCTGCAGATGGATGATGTGCAGGCAGCAAATAGCAGGGCACGTGGGCAGCAGGCAGGCAGGCAGCAGCAGATGGCAGGTGGGAGCGTGCTCGGGGCTCTGGGGGGCAGTAATTCGGCCTTCTGGGCAGGAGCATGGTCTTCCGTGTGTTGTTGCATGGCCAGCTTGATACGGAGTGATTTGGCACTTGAAAATCTTGCACGTCAGCCTGTAATTCGAGGAAAGGCCCTTAGCGCGTAAGCGTGTCAGCACACGTACGCGGTTTCATTGGACCAAAGGCCCTTAGCGCGTAAGCGCGTCTGTGACGTGATGCGCGCGGGCATTTCCCTTGTGACGTGGCCATAGTGGCTCATGGCATGTGAAAAAACTGCACGTCTGCGTGTGAATGCGTGTAATCCGAGGAAAGGGCCTACGCGTCTGTGACGTGACGTGCACGGGCCTTTCCATCAACACGGGTGCATGTTCATCGTACACGTCCAAAAACTGCACGTCCGAGTGTCAGCTCGTGTAATTGGAGGAAAGGGCCTTAGCGCGTACACGCGTAAGTGACGTTGTACATGTGGGCCACTTTAAAAGGTACATGTAGGACCCCATTTCCTTGTACGTGCTTTTCGTGGAAAGCGAGTGGGTGAATTCTGTACTTCTTGTTGGTTCACACGCGATTACTTCACAGCGTTTCAAGTTCGTACTTCCTGTTACCTCTGACAGCGTTCATTTTTTTTGTTGGGCCTGTTTCCTCAAACAGCGTTCACTTCTTCTTTTGTCCTGTCTCCTCAGACAGCGTACAATTCTTTTGGCAGGGGTGTTGCCAACGTGCACACGTGTGTTTTTTTCACGATCTTTTTCCAGGCAGACGGTGAGTCGCGCACGCATTTACCAACTGTGCTCGCCCCGTGTGTCGCGTACCCCTTCAGAGGTCATTGTAGGCTGCGTGTAACACGCGTACGCTTATTTTTGTGTTCCTGGGTGCCACAGCGTATTGCAGGTTCATTTTTCCACACACGTGGTCTACGAGGGGTTGCGTGCACGTTATTTTTTGTTTTCGGGGTGCCTGTGCATTGCGTGACCCGTCATCTTCCCCCAGGGGTCACCGACAGCCTTGCTAGAGCACTAGGGTACGAATTCCATCTAGTACCCTACCGCTTTCACCCCCAATTGCCCAGGGCAATCGTTTACTGCTACTCCCATACACACAACAACATCAGTGCCATGGTTGGGAGGCGACCAAGCGGTAAGGGAGGCAAAGGTTGCCGAACTCCAAAAGGTGGGCATGGAGGGCGCGGTAGGGGACGTGGCCAGGATTTGCAGGGTGCCCCTAGACCCCCATGTGTGGAGGACCAATCAGGGACACCCATGCCCCCCCATGGTTGTGGGAAACATAGCTGACAATATCACAGCTCAGCCCTTGTTGGACCAGCACATTGTGGCACCTGACCTGGCACAGGATGTCTCCCAAGCTGACTTCCAAGTCAGCTAGTCTAAGCCACGTGTTGGTGGTGCAAGTTGGTGTCACCAGGCCACGTGGATCTGGGGCAGCGATGTCAACTGCTACACCAATTAGGTAGGGTGGGGAGGCTGCAGGGGCAGCTGCAGCTCTATCTACCCCAGCTCTGAGTCTCCCAGCCGGGACAGTGTCGGCCCAGGTCCATCAAACCGACGTTGCCCCTGCCAACATCACACTTCAGCCAATGCCTGCACCAAGACCAATGGTCATTGTGCCTTCGCACACTCCTCGTACCCAGTCCACCAGAGCTTCTGCCCCTACTGAACAGAGCGGTGTAAGCCACTCAGGCTCCGCTCCACCTTTGAAAAAGAGGAAGAAGGGTGCTCTGGCACTACAGGCTGAGGCCCCAGACACGGCTACACACTCCGGCACGTCAAGGAAGCCTAACTTCAATGACGCCGAACTTGTTGCACTTGTGACCTATGTGTCGGCACATAGCTGCAAAATGGTGGTGACTGCAGGGTGCAAGACCACACCTGGTCAACATAGGGCACACTGGCAGACCATCGCGGACCGCATAAATGCCCTTGGATTTGTGAGGCGCACAGCTGATGAGTTCTACAAGTGGTGGAATGACCTGAAACGCAGAGCAAAGAACAAGCTGGCCTCAAATCATGCCACTACTCTGGTGACTGGCGGTGGGTCTCCACCATAGGACAACAAACTCACTGAACATGAGTCTGTTGTTGGGACCTTCGTCACAGAGGAACAGATCCAAGGCGTGGGAGACCTACCAGATTATGACGCATTGTCCGGTGAGTGCCCATGCATGTGTGTGTAATCCATGTGTATGTTGTTTGGGTGATGTGTTCTGATCGAGTGCCAGGTGAGGGGGTGTACTCCTGAGTGTTATGGGTCACCCATGTGCTTCCTCCAATACATTCACATGCCTTTGATTTGGGTATGACAGTATCCCTTCTGCCCACAGTAGCCAATTAGCCCCACATTACTGCTGTTGCCCTTGAACTATCATCTTGCAACAACATTGTTCTGATTTTTTCTGTGTTCATTCAGGCTGATTGTTTAGATCATCCCATTTTTCATTTGCTTTTTTCATCCCTAATGCCACATATGTGACATGCTTCTGTCATTGTTTACACCCCACATTGGGCCTCATTACGACCCAGGCGGTAAGGGGTTTACGGCAGCGTAAACAGCGCCGACCCTTACCGCCTGAGTACGAGGTCCCTTAGCGCCATGGCGGATTTAACACCTGCTTTTAGCAGGTGTTAAAATCCATGGCGCTAAGGGACCATGGAGTTAATTACGCCACCGTAATTTACGGTGGCGTAATTAACGCCTTCCCCACTCCCATTATGCCCTATGGGGCAAAAATGGGAATGGGGAAGGGTCAATGGGGATTGGGGACTTACCGCCCCGCCAAGGTCGGAATGGGGCGGTAAGTCCGCCAACCACCATGGCGGAATTGCAACCTTAGCGGCATGGACCATGGTGCTAATAGCACCATGGTTCTCCGCCAAGGTCGTAATGAGGCCCATTGTGCCACTTTCGTTACCTGGTTATGTGAATGATTAGACCATTCAGGTCGAGGGAGTATTGGCCTGCTGACATTTATTTTTAGGGCCTGTTTGCATGTGGAACATGATAGTTGTTTCCTGTCATGTTGAAGTGACCAACCACAGATGTGTACATCTGCCTACAATCACTGTCTTATTGTACACTGGATGTGTTGCAGTGTGTGGCACATGCATATTTTGCAACACTATTCTGCATTAATCTTCTCATCATGTCCATGTGACATGGATGTGTGACAGTACTCATTCACTGACATATCGCTGTAGTTGTCTAATTTACCATGGCTATGCTACTTGACATCTGTGTGCTGGCATGTGTCATGTATGTGTATTGGACATGCTACTCACAGGATGATGTCTGATGCCGGTGCTACACAACATGCTGCGAATGTGTTGCTTTTCCATCTTGGTGTCCTCATTGTCTACCTTTTTGACTCCCCTTCAAACTCATTGACAGTGCATGCATGCCAGGGTTATAGACATGTGGGACATGTGTAAACCATGTACAGGATCTCTGTCTTGTCAGGCCTATGTGTGTGCTATGGTGCTCATGCCTGTTTCCATTTCTTGTATTTCATGTTTTTGCAGGTGACGATGCACTTGATGCTGGTGAGGTTCAGGAGATGGTGCAGACCCAGGAGGATTCTCAGCCACGACCAGGCACCAGTGGGGGACGTGGTGTGGTGGTGGGTGAAAACACTTTGGTACTGCAGACCATACTGTCGAGTGGTGTCTCTGGGTGCAGCTCCCCAGACCTCTATTCAGGTGCTGAGTCGGATGATGAGACTTATGTGCTGTCGCAGGTCAGTGCTTCTGGCAGGGATTCTGTTCTGTCCAACCCACCTGCACCAGGGGTAGGTCTGCCTTTGGCAGTTACAGATGCAGGGTCACACTCCACAGCATCTGATCCTGTTCCTGGGCCAGCAGATCAGAGGGAGAATGCAGTCCTGCAGCCTCAGGCAGTGCCAGCACAGCAAGGTGCAGATCGCCTTGCCCCGAACAGGTGTGGTGCCCGCCGACGCGGTGGCCGTGCGCCACCAGGCAATACTGTATGGGAAAACTCCATGTACGGTATGGCAACCCAACAGGCAGCATCAGTAGAAATGATGGCTCAGGCAATGGAGAGGGTGGCCACTTCCATTATCCCCCCTGAAAGGCAGATGGAGCAACAACAGCAGGCAACAGACTCCATTTGCCAATCACACAGGGAAGACATGTTGGTGTCCAACAGGGACCGACCGGCGGCACTGGAGACTCTGCGTGAATCCATATCAATAGAGTCACAATGCCACAGGGAAGCCCTGAGGGTAGAACTCCATAACCTCAGTCAGAGTCTGCTTGAACTTGAGGCTTCCCGAAATGTTAGGGCAGAACAGCAGCTGGAGCAGCTCACACGTACACTCTCAGCTGAGCTGCAGGCAACACGTAAGGAGATCCGGGCATCCCGCGAGGCCATGCGTACAGAAGTGCAGGCAACCTGTGAGGTGCTGCATGGGGATCTCTGCACTTTAATCCTCCAGAATCAGACCTTCCAGACCCGCATGCTTGCTGCCATGGAGGACCATACCAGGGCTTTGCATGGGCTGCCTCCCATAGTGCCACCACCTCCTGATGCAGCAGCAGAGGGTGAAGAGAGCGACAGCAGTTCTCCCACAATGGCATAGCCGTGCAGGCCATGAGCACATGGAGGTATTTTTTTTTCCGCAACATCCACGCAGGTGGGTGTTGGTGTGCACCCTGTCCTCGAACCTCCTGGGTGCCCCCCCTCTGTCTCCCACATGGCCATTGTTGATTTTTTCTTTTTTTTACAGTGTGTTGCCTTGTGTGGCTCCCGCGGGCATCCACTGTATTCCGGCTGGGCACATGCAGGCTTGTCCTGAGTTTGGGTTAGATGCTTGGGTTCATGACACACACACCCCTCCTGCTTCCTGTTTCCATGGGCTTGCAAAGGGTGTGACCAAGTGACAGTGACTTACACAGTGACATTGGGCTCCCATGAGCTGTGTGGGCAGTCTGTCGTCAATACTGTGTGGACATCCCTAGTGGGTATTGTTGTTGTATTGTACACTGCATGGTGTATTGATATGTGCTTGTGCATCCATGTTTTCCTCTTAATTTGCAGGTTCCTTCCTCATGTCTTCACAAGGCCGTCTCCTTTGCAGATGGAGTTCATGTTCTATGCAGTACACTGACACATTTGAGTGGCAGCAGCACTCTACAGTTGGAAGGGGTCGATGTGGTGGCTTATTCAGGTTGTAAGACTACCACTACTTTGACTTAGTACTGTCATGTTTTTGCAATGTTTTATGGTGTGTTGCTGTATTGTGTTGGTGGTAAGTATTTGTTCATGTGTGCTGTTTGTTATTGATTACTGGGAGCATATTGTCTGTGGGCAGTTTTCATTTGGGACAGTGCACTTTGTGACACTTGTGCCAGGTCTTGTGCATTGCTTTGTTTGCTTTCACATTGCATGACATGCCATGGTGTGTTGGGTGGTGGAGCTGGGGAGGGGTTGGGTGACATGGCGCTGTTTTCATGTTGTATTTTGCAAGGGGGTTATCAATTTAGCAGCATAGATGTATGTCTTATAATGACACAGCATTGGTGGTATTTCGGTAGTTAGGGATGCACACAATGTAACACTTCCAGGTGACCAACCTCAGGCTGGTATGGTTGTGACATTGACTGTCCCTTATGTCATCATCATTGATTGTCAGCTGGTATGTGCCAGGGCTGTGTGCACTCCACAGGGGTGTGATTTTAGGTGAAGTAATTAGCCACCAGCTGCGTAGGGGCTGCCTCACCACGTGCCCTTTCCCCTCCGATGCGCAGCGGCCGTGCATGTGGTTGGGGATGTGGAGGCACCACCATGTCCACCGGCAGGCCCCGGCGTGTTGCAATGTTGTGCATGACACATGCTGCCACTATGATCCTGCACACTACTCGGGGAGTGTATAGCAGCTGCCCTCCAGAGCGGTCAAGGGAGCGAAAGCGTGACTTGAGCACTCCGAATGTGCGCTCCACTATGGCCTGGGTTGCAATATGGGCTGTTTTGTATCTTACCTCGGGTGGTGTGGTGGGGTTCCGAATTGGCGTCAGCATGTGGGTGCTCAGAGGATAGGCACTGTCCCCTGGGGAGGTGGTGATGGGTATCATTAGTGGGTTTGTGACATTACTCAGTATCTGACATGCATGCATGCATGTGCAATGGCATTTATACTCACCAAGCAGCCATGTATCGCCATGCTGCCCTGATTCTAGGTCCCGGTTTAGGGTTGACATTCTGTAAATGAAGCTGTCATGGGTGGACCCTGGATAGTTGGCATATACTGAGGTGATGATTCCCTTGGCATCACATACTACCTGCACGTTGATGGAATGCCAGTGCTTGTGGTTTCTATAGATGTGCTCCGTTGGCCTGGGGGGACGTAGAGCCACATGGGTGCAATCAATGGCACCTAGCACTTTGGGGAATTGTGCCACCCCGTAGAAATCCTAGACGGCAGCCTGCCTTTCTGCAGGTGTTCTGGGCAGGTATATGTGCCTGCGGACTGATGGGCGTGCAGTCATGATGGCCAACACCTGGTGTAGGCAGCGTGACTGCGTGGCCTGTGACACCCCCCCCCCCACTATAGCACTTGTCCGCTGAAATGATCCAGTGGCCAAGAAGTGCAGTACATTAAGCACTTTTTCAAGGGGGTTCAGTGCTTGGGAGCACAGGGTGGGTGATGTGAGGTCATCCTCCCACTGACTCACCAGGTCGAGTATTATGTGAGGTGGAAACCTGTACCTCCCATACACCTGGTCATCAGGCATCCCAAAAAGGCTGGTTCTGGGTGTAAACATTTTGGGCCTGACTATCCTCCTCCTACTGCTGCGGTATCCCACGACCACTGCTGCAAGGAACTGTATATTCATCTTAGTGTCTGAGCTTGTTTGTTGTTTGTGCGCACTTTTATGCTCTGCGGGTCCACGTACGCCTGCTTCCTGCTGGCTTACGTGTTTCTGGATTAGCGCATCTTTTTTGGCGCACGCATTAGCCCCGTTCGATTCCATGAATACGTGTTGTAGGCACGCGTGTGGGCGTTCCGCGCATTTGCCTCCTGTACTTCCCCCGTGACGCTCACACTTTCACACGTTGTTCCCCATTCCACGTGTTATGCCCCGTGTTATGCCTACTTTTGTTGTGTGCGCTGCGCTATGTGCGCTTTCGCTGTGCACGTAGCGCACGTTGTTTGAAGACGCAGGATTTTAGCCCACATCCATGGATTTACACGCACACGGACTTTCATGAATCGCTGCGCGCGGGTTTCGCGGCAATTTTTGCACTTGCGCTGCGATTCGCACACTTTCGCACGCTTGGGCAGAAACTTTCAGTGCACATTAATTCCATGAATCGGCCTGCAAATATTTTGCGGTACATGCAAAAGCACCATGCGGTGCCGAGCATGGCGCACGCCTACCATTCAGCAAACCGAGAGACTCTGCCTCTGTTTTGACCGGAGTCCCCCCTTGAAGCTTCTGAGACCAATGCCCAAAAATCCCCTCCATCCTCCCCCCGGCACGATGGCCGACAAAGGAACACAGAGGCAAATAGAGAACAAATAATGAAAAACAACATCCCTGCGTCATGCCGACCGCTCAGGGAACACAAAGGAAGACCAAATTTGAATAGCCCCAACCGCGGCTTGGTGCGTGACAAAGCCCGCACAAGGAACAAATACCGTGAAGGCCAACATCAATGAACAACTTGCGACACGGCAACCGCCGAGGGTACACAATAAAATTTGTTTGAGCAATCTTGCCCATAACCAAGAGAGCCGCAGCCCGCCGATGCAATCCCCGGCCCAGCAAAATGCTCACCATTAATTTTAAATACTGAGTAAACTACGCTGGTCTGCTCCGTGCTCCCCAAACCACAGAATATTTACCTCGAAATTCCAAAATATTCCAGGAATGACTCTTCAACAACCAAACTCTGGCCTAGATCGAGCGAGATTTCAGGCAGGGGGCTGCAAAAGAGAAAGAGTTGGGCAGCCCCTTGCCTTATAAGTGCTCCACAGAGCCCTGCCGGATGTGGCTGGGCCCGGAAATGCCCCTTCCTCCCAGGGAGGAGGCGAGGTGTAAGTGCCCCCGGGGGGGTAGTTTTCAGAAGGGAGGCACACTATGCAGGCTGTCCCTCTAGCACCTACTCCCGGGACTGGACAGCCCCTTATCTGTAGTGATGTGGTGTTTATGTTTTTTAGCTAAAGGTGAGCTTTGTTTTTTACAGCAGCTGACCAGCAGGGTACGGCATGATGGTCACGGAGGGATCGTGCACACAAAAAAACTGTTAGGCAACCAGGTGTGGTTTCCTCATATGGTCGGTTTTGGAGAAGAGATAATAAGTCACTGTCTCGCTTGCCAATGTACCTACTCTACAGGTCCTGTACTACAGAGTAGTACAAATATTCTTTGGAGCCATGGCGGACCTTTTGGCCATTGACGCACACTCGAGATTCCTGATAGTTTAGGCCACCCAATCGTCTGTGTTCTCCCACATTGCAGTAAAGTTAGGCGAGGTATTCAGCGAATGGGGGATTACATACTCACTGACAATGGACCACCGTTCAATGGGCATGACTTCAGAAGGTTTTCAAAACATATGGGTTTCGAACACCAAAAGATCACACCACTATGGCCACAGGGGAAAAAAATGGCTGACAGGTTTTTGGTATCCATAAAGAAGACACTACAAAGGGCAGCAATAATAAATATGTCAGTGCAATAGGTTCTGTGCTTTATGTTAAATCACTACTGGAATACACCCCACGAGGCTACAGAAATGACCCCAGTAAAGCTCATGATAACATACAGACCAAGAACACAGCTATCAACAGTTGAAATAGAAACAAGTGACAATGATGACAAAATACGCAGAATGTATATGAAGAAGAAACAAAAGACAAATGAATACATAGATGGAAGGAGAGAAGCAAAGTCCAAAGAATTCATAATTGGAGAAGAAGTACTAGAAAAACAAAGACAACAGAAGAAAAAAGATGTACAATATGCAACCACCACATTAATAACAAAAGAGAGGGACAATGATAACAGCACAAACAGACCACCAAGAATATTCCAGGAAGTGTCATGCCTTAAACATTTGCACAGACACTAGAATAAGGGGAGGGTTCGGATGAGCCAAAAGGAGCAATGAACCCTGACATAGAAACAAAAACAAGGGAAGAACAATTGCAAGGAAGCATCGAAAGGAAGGACTGAGTGAACCGTGTGATAGTGAGAGACCCTGTGGAATGATGAAGAAGCCACAAACGTTACTAGAAGATATATGATTACAACTAATCAGATAGGTAAGGGGGGGTGTATGTAAACACGAGGAGTGTGTCTTAAAAAAGGACTGGTGGGAGAAGGAGGAGAGCTGGAAGAGAGCAGAAGGGGAGGAGCTGGAGGGTGAGGTAAGAAAGGAAGAGAAGAAAGGAATAAAGGAAATGTATGCCTGATCCCTGACCAAGGAATATCACCCTGCCAGTGAGCTTCTTCTACCTCAGTTCATCAAGGGCTTTGTTTCTAGAAGGAGTGTAAGAGGCACACTTACAAGGGGAACGTCCTCCTCCAAACAGGGACCCACTGCTACAGTTTTGCTCCCATGCATCCCCAGTAGGAAGTTGAATAACATAGCTCACCAACGCATGGAGGGATCACAACAGATAAGTGGGTGCTGAGCACACTGCAGCATGTCTAATGCACCAACCTAATTGGACAACAATGCAATTAACTACCAAAGTTAAAGATGATAGCCAATTTGTCATGTGCAGCGTCTGCAAGATGAAGTGACAATGCTTCTCCAAAAGGGGTCATCAAAGAGGTCCCCAGTCTTCAGCACACAAGTATACTCTTTCGTGGTACCAAAAGAACCTAGCAATGAGGCCAGTGTTACACCTGCGCCCAGCAAACAAGGTTGTCAAACCTCAAAAGTTAAGAATGACAACATTGCAATAAGTAATACCCTTGTTAAAAAGGGAGAGAAGTGAAGTCAAGGCAACACTGGACATGAAAGTTGTACACTTTTATATTTACTGTTCCTAGGTCATTGGAAGCTTCTCAGGTTCAAGGTCGGCAGAAAGCATTCCCAATTAAAAATACTTTTTGGCATTGCTTCAGCACCTCATGTGTTCACAGAGGCATTGGCTCTAGTCACAGCAAACCTATGCAGACAGAAGGTCTTAGCTTACCCTTATCTGCACGGTTGGCTAAAAATCGGGGAAAGCACCAGCAACTTCCAGGAGAACTTAATAAAGGCCAAGGATCTCCTTCACTAATTAGCCTTCTCATTAAATGTTCCAGATGTCAAGCTTGGTCCCAAAACAATCTAAAAAGTGTGTAGGGGCTTTTCTGCACACAAAGAAACGGGTGGGATACCCATCACAGGAAAGGGTTAATTCTCTTTTGGTGCAGAGTACACAGTATTGAGACTGGAATTATGGCATCCTGTATACTTCTCTTTCCATTTGCGTGCATTACAATTGTCTCCTCTGTGGGAGGTGATATCAGACAATGGCCACAAGCAACTAGCGAATGGGAAAGGTGGTGATTGCTTTCCAAAAGCTGGTAAAGGCTTTGAAATGGTGGATTCCTGCAAACATGTTGAAACTCCAACCTTTTGTAAATCTGCCAGTGCATGTGACTGTAACAGCAAACACAAAGTTTGGATGGGGAGCATGTTGCCAAGCTGTCGGAGCACAGGTCATGCGGACGACGCATGAAGCATCTCCACATAAACATGTTAGACCTTATGGCAATAGATCAGGAATTATGCAGCTTCAAAACACTAGTTCACACAAAGAGTGTTCTCCTAAACACACAAAATTCAACAGTCATTTTCTACATACACAGAGGGTACCACACTCACTGACGCTGTTTCTACATGCCCTGTAAATAGGGAGGTGGTGTGTACTTCACAAAGTGTTATTACAAGCTCAATACCAACTGGGAGTGCACACTTGTATCGCTGATACCCCCTAAGTAGGTTGCTGGTTCAGGAACACAAGTGTGAGGTCAACACAAATACAATTAGATCTTTGCAAAACGGGGACATCCAGACATGTTTATGACAAGCACAGATGCAAAGTACCCATCCTTTGCTTTCACACATCTGCAACCAAGGTGTCTTTAGAACACACGATGTAAGAACTGATAAGGAATATTTGCTTAAGCTTTTTCCCCCAATTCTCCTACTACACAAAGCAATTTATAAATTGCTGTGGGAGAGCTTCATGTTGTGCTCATGTTGGAGCATGTAGGATTAACAAGTGTAGCATCTTCAACCCCTACAGTTGTCGCTTTAACCATTAATCAAGTTGCTCCCTGTTGAGCCAACAAAGTCAGCAGGTAATACACCCCAGTCCATAAACTCTGAACTTGGCAGCTTGCTTCTGAGATCATAGTTTGGTCACCACATTCTGCCTCAACGATTCATGGACCTAATGCGTGAGGTCAGTAAAACAAATATAAGACTTCTATTTCAATAAATATCCGATCACTCACCACTAGTCACCGGGTTGGAGGACGCAAATAATCGATCAGATATAAAGTTTGGCGAATGAGGCAGGGACTACTGGGGGATGTAGCTAGCACACAGACCTTGAGAGGAGCAATCACGTCCTTTTTTTAAATCAAAGAGGGATCGGTGGATGACGTGGGAGTACAATGGGAGGCATTTAAGGTGACACTGAGGGGGGTGTGTCTGTTCCAGGCAGTAGGGGTCTGGAGATCGCTGGACAACAACATTATCCCGTCTCCCACCAGGAAGACTCTGGCAGCCTTTCTGGACCTGGAGATATGTGTTAGGAAAGATTTCGTAATTGTAGGGAATTTTCCTTCCATGTGGCAACCCCTAAACTTTTTGCTGTTGTATTCACCTTGTTTTTGACTTTGCCAGAGAAGTGCAGCCTTCTGCCGCACTCCTCTGGGCTTTCGCTCCTTTCTTACGGGGAAACTGACATGCCCTTAAGACAGTCAGTACCGGGGAACGTGGTTTCCCGTAGTTTCTTTTATCGTGTCGCAGCTTTAGTGCAACACGACACAAGAGGGCACTGTAAGCTAAGTTACAGCTCTCTTGGGTCTCTAGCCTTCTACAGGCCCTAGATACTCTTTTAGGATGGTATTTGATCGGTGCAAGTCATTCAGGGACTCGAATGGTGGCAGCAATCGTATTGTTTATTTTGAGCTCCTTTTGGCGTTCTGAGCACGTTTTTGCACTGAACCCAAAATGGTGGCCTGGCTCCCAAAATGGCCAGGCCGCGAGGCTCCTTTGTCTTGTCCACTGACCGTCTTGCTCCCTTCACCTTCCCCAGGTCCGGCGACCCGGGGCCTTCCTTATTTGGGCATGTACTTTCCCGCGAAACGTGGTTGCTTTCGCGGGCTTCTACATGTCGTTTGTGTGCCTCCAGGGTGTGGGCTGGGATGTCTGGTCCCAATACACATCCTGGGTGCCAGAGAGTCTAGGGTGGTGTGAATGCCTGGGACCACCGTGGTCCGTGATTGGTCCACGTATGGTATGTGTTTTGATGAGCGGATCTCCCATTGGCTCCCCTCCGTTTTGGCGCGAAGGGAACCGTGGATAAGAGGGGGCTGGAAACACCACTACCATGTCGATCTCCTGAGTTCTCACGAACGAAGGAATACAGGAGCCAAGTATCCTGCAACTACGAGGCTGGACCGAGGAATCGCTGGTGACCCGCTGAAGGAATCCTCCTTTGCACTGCTGTCGTCCGGAGAGCCCCTGTCCTCCTTTGATCGAACCAGAAGGCCTGTACTGGTGCTTCGACCTTTGGAATAGCAGGAACAGCTATTCCCGGCATCTTCAACCATCTCCTGCCAAGTAAGCCTTCGGAAGCGTCTCTGGGCCATCCAGTTGACTGACCAGCTTACCAAGGAGTTTGGCTCTGCAACCGCCGCAAGGTTGTGTTGTATTGCGAGTCCATGTCCCTCTCCCACGCTTCGTACGCTTGGCGTCCCCAGGTCTGAAGGGAGGAGGGTTCATTTGGCTCGAATACACACGGCCGCTCCGTTGTCCTGTGCGGCAACAAAACTGTGCTGGTTTCGTCGATTGGGACGTCTTTTTGCTCTACACGACTACAAAGCGTCTCCTGCTCTTCTGAACCTGCCAGCTGCTGAAACTATCGTGGAGAAGCCTGGGTCTGCTTGCTTCGGGGACCGGTGAGTAGTATATCTAGGATCTGGTCGCCCTCCTGCAGTATCCCATTGCTTTTCCCTGCTGTGTAAAAACAGCATCCTTTTGCCGCGCTCGCGCTCTGCTTCTGCCCGCTGTGGAGGCTGCGCTTGAGTTGCGGAACCTGTTCTCCTTCTGCTGTGCACTAACCCGAACTGCCTGACTTCCTCCGAAGAGCTTCCCCTTCTGCCCGTTGGCACCGGCGTGGCAGGTACTTTGAGCACAAGGCTCCACTCTTCGCAGGGCTCGGACTTCCATCTAGTTAGGTGCCTATGAAGGCGAACTGAGTCGAAAGCATTATCGCACTGCCTGTTTTCCTTCCCTGGCAGGTGGACTACATATTTCGTGCTTTAAACGCTTGCGACTGTGTATTTGTATATATATTGTGTTGATATGGTATGTGTTGGTTTAATATTGTGATATTGTGATTTTCTCGCTACGGTCATTATTTTAAAGGCCTTAAAATAAATGTGTATCTATTTTTGATATAACAACTGTTTGGAGTAGTTTGTCAGCGCTCTTGCTTTGTGTGCTCACTGCGGGCTTTCAGTCACCCTCACCCCTCTTGAGACCTAGGGCCTCATTCCGAGTACGGCGCTAACCAATGGCGCTATTAACGCCTTGGTTGACGCCGTACCCGGACCGGCAGCGCCTTGGTGGTTGGCGGAATTACCGCCCCATTCCAAGGTTGGCGGGGCGGTAATTCCCCAATCCCCATTTACCCTTCCCCATTCCCATTCTTGCCCCATAGGGCATAATGGGAGTGGGGAAGGCGTCAATTACGCCGCCGTAAATTACGGTGGCGTAATTAACATCAAGGTCCCTTAGCGCCATGGTATTTAACGCCTGCTAAAAGCAGGTGTTAAAAGCACCATGGCGCTAAGGGAACTCGGAGTATGGCGGTAAGGGATTACCGCCACCGCTCTCGTTAGCGGTGGCCGCTATCCCTTACCGCCATACTCGGAATGAGGCCCCTAGTCTTGACCGCCGCGATCGCTACCTTGATTGGTCTGGCTTGTCCAGAGGTTACCCTGTTCCAAGTAATTAGGTTGGCCTTCTGAACTTCTGCGCCACCAGGACAGAGTTCAGAAATCCGTCTTAACAAATTGGTGTACAGCGGTGGGATACGACTGAAGGTATCCAGTGTTGCGCTCGAACTAAGGCATTTCAGGTTATTCCAAACAGTGCACGTAGTGAATTGTTGTAATATAACTGTAAAAAGGCCATAGTCCTATCAAACAGTATGGAAACAAGTACGTTGTTAACTTTAAATGCTTCCAAGTCAGAAACATTGAAAAAGATGTGTGCGGAGAGAGGTGTTTCCTCTCAAGGCACGAAATTGGAAATGATCCAAAGAATCGTGGCGTGGCAAGAAGCGCAGCTTGACGCTATTACTTCTGAGGACAGTGCGGAAGGTGGTGGGGCTGCTCTCACTGGTAGAACCGACGGTTCTGCCGCCGCACTGTTCCACCCCGACCACGAGGACGGGGAGGATGTAATGTCTAATGTTTCCTCTGCCAGTGCTGATGGGGAGGCTATGCTTGAATTCAAGGAGCAAGAGCTGCGGTTTAGGCAGCAGGAACTTGAATTCAGCATAGCCAAACTAAAAATCGAACAGGCAGAAAAACAAAAAGACAGGGATCACCAGTTGGAACTGGCCAAGCTTCAGGTTGCAAATGGATCCAAGGGTCCTGGACATGGGTCTGGGGCCTCCTCTCATCCACGGTTTCCAAAAGATCTGCTCAGTGTGTATGAAGAGAGGAATGACATTATGGACTGGCTGAATGCGTTTGAGTATGCATGCGAGGTCCAGGAAGTTGACAATGCTGATAAGATTGCGTGGTTGCTCAGTAGACTGCCCCATTCTGGCTGTAGTGCCATTATGGAAATGTCGAAGGCTGAGCGGGCTGATTTCGCAATGTTAAAGCAGACTCTCATTTTAAAGTTTGGGAAGACTCCGGCCCAATATTTAAAGCGTTTTCGAGAGTATAAGAAAAAGGAAGGTGGTACTTGGGTATCTTATGTCGCTGAATCTTTGAAAAACTTAACTGGCTGGGTCGAAGGCTATAAGGTTTCTACCTTCGACGGCATGATAAGTCTTGTCATGCTGGAACACATTTTTGCTTCTTCTTCCCCGGAGCTTAAGCAGCATTTGGCAGATTCGAAGGAGATAGATCCTAAGAAGCTGGCCATTGCAGCAGACTTATGGGTGTCACATCGAGTGTCCCATAAGGACAAAACTCATCCTGGTAAGCAGGAGGAGGGGAAAAAGTCCAAAGATATGGAGGGTGGGGAATCTGCTAAATCTTCTTCCCAAAAGGGCCACAAAAAGAAAAACAAGGGTAAGACACAAGAGAACTCACAGGGCAGTGGAGGTGCGCCTCCGAAACAGAACTCTGGTTACAATAAGCCTCCCTACGTAAACCGACCCACTGGGGCTTGTTTTTCTTGTGGAGCAACTGACCATGTGAAGGGGGATCCCCGTTGTAAGGTTAGACCTTTGGGGGTCCACTCCGCTAATCTGGCCTTCTCCTCCTACGAGGAAGAAGAGATTACAGGAGCATCCTTCTCCTCGGACTCATTTCCCAGCGGAATAGAGGCCGAGGTAGTTTTAGTGTCCCTGGGTTCCTGGGAGCCTAAAGTCGCAGAGGCGTATGCTAGGATTCCGGATAATACCAAGCACTACTTTAAAGACAGTGTGCTGATCAATGGAGTGGATACTCCAGCTCTTAGGGATAGTGGGTGCAGTCGAACTGTAGTGGATTCTACCTTGGTAGACTCAGAGGAAGTTGCCAGAGCTACTCTGATGCCCACTAAGTTGGCTGACGGCCCCCTCCGTATGTTTCCCGTGATCCCTGTTAATCTAACTTTAAATGGTACAGCTGTCAGGATTCCAGTGAGCATTCAGAGAAACGTCCCGGGAAAGGTCTTATTAGGTAATGATCTCAGAGCTTTAGGGCTCGTAGGAGACACTGCCGAACGACCCTACACACGGTCTCAAGCACGGGCGGCATTGGCCAAGTCCAATACGCCGCCCCAGCCGAAGGGGCAACCCAAGGCGAAAGGAGTCTACAAGTCAAGACGGGGGAAAGAGAATATTCCCCCGAGCTCGCCTACCACTGCGGTGGAGGGAGTTGGTCAATCGCCCGAGCCTGACGAGGAGGTGGCGATGCCTGAAGTATTCGACCCCAACGATCATCCTGAACTAAAAGACTTGTTAGTTGAAGGAGGTCCTGATAGGGACGAATTCAGTAAAGGCCAACGTGAGTGCCCATCTCTGGAAGGCCTAAGGAGACAGGCCTGCTCCCAGCTTGAGGGTGAACCTCCTGGGAAGCATAGGATTTATTGGGAAGGTGGACTCCAGTATAGTGAGCCCACAGAGTCTACAGAAGGAGACCATAGGAGGTTGGTGGTTCCCCTTGCTGTTAGACCCTTCCTCCTGCAGTTGGCGCATGAAGTTCCCCTTGCTGGTCACCTTGGTATGAAGAGGACCAAGCAAAGGTTATCCATGCACTTCTACTGGCCCAAGATGGGGGTGCAAGTAGAAAGTCACTGCAGGAGTTGCGCCTCCTGCCAGTTGTCTGGTAAGGTGGGCGCGACAATCCAAGCTCCGTTGGTACCGCTCCCAGTTGTGGGGGTACCCTTTGAAAGGGTAGGGATCGACATCGTCGGTCCCCTTGACCCGCAAACATCCTCGGGCAATAGGTTTATCCTGGTGCTGGTCGACCATGCAACCAGGTATCCTGAGGCAATCCCATTGAAAACTGTAACTGCCAAGTCAGTTGCAAAAGCTTTACTCGGCATATTTACTAGGGTTGGCTTCCCTAAAGAAGTTGTGTCAGATCGTGGCAGCAACTATATGTCGAAGTATATGCAGGCTATGTGGAAAGAATGTGGGGTCACCTACAAGTTCTCTTCTGCATACCACCCCCAGACCAATGGTCTGGTGGAACGTTTCAACAGAACGTTAAAGAGCATGATTGGGGCTCTGGAGGAGCCCCAGAGAAGAAAATGGGATCTTCTTTTACCATGCTTACTGTTTGCCTACCGAGAGGTACCACAGGAGGGTGTTGGCTTCAGCCCCTTCGAACTTCTGTTCGGTCATCCCGTACGGGGACCCTTAGCCATTGTCAAGGAGGGATGGGAGATGCCCACTCCCCCTGTTACTACCAATGTAGTTGACTATGTGCTAGGGCTCAGAAAACGGATGGTACTTCTGATGGGCTTGGCTAGTGATAAATTGAAGGCAGGGCAAGCGCTGGTGAAACATTGGTACGACCAGAAAGCTTCCCTCATCAACTTTACACTTGGTCAGCAAGTCCTGATCATGAATCCAATAAGGCCTCGCGCTTTACAGGACAAATGGTCAGGCCCTTACACAGTGGTGGAGCCCCTGGGTGAGGTGAACTATTTAGTGGACCTTGGAAGGCCTGGACAGGCTCCAAAAGTGTTCCACGTGAATAGGCTGAAGGCTTTCGTCCCAAGAGTCGAAATCGCAGCACTGCTACTGGCGTCAGACGTTGAGGAAGAGGAGTCTGAACCTCTCCCCGACCTGTTCCAGAGCGGTCCTTCAGATAGCTCCGTTGAGGGTGTCCGAGTGGCCCCTCACCTGACTTCTGATCAGCAGGCGGAGGTGAAAAGTTTGCTTAGGCAGTTTTCCCCCCTGTTCTCACAGTCGCCTGGTTTGACACCTTGGTGCAAACATAACATTGACACAGGAGACAGTGTACCTACCAAAAGTAGGGGATACCGGATGTCAGATAAAGTACGGTCTTATATTAAGACCGAGGTCAACAAGATGTTAGATCTTGGGGTGATTGAACCCTCTAGTAGTCCTTGGTCCAGTCCTGTGGTTCTGGTTCCAAAGGCAGGCACTTCTGAATTGAGGTTCTGCGTGGATTACAGGGCTCTGAATGCTGTCACCAAGACAGATGCCCACCCCTTGCCTCGAACAGATGAGCTGGTGGATACTTTGGGTGCCTCCAAGTATCTCAGCACGTTTGACCTTACTGCTGGCTATTGGCAAATAGCTTTAGCAGAACATGCCAGGGAGAAGACGGCATTTTCGACACCAGACGGCCTTTACCAATTCCGGGTAATGCCGTTCGGGTTGAAGAATGCACCTGCCACTTTCCAGAGGCTTGTGAATCATGTGTTGAATGGGTTGGACGAATTCTGTCTTGCATATCTGGACGATATAGCAGTTTTCAGTGCCACCTGGGAAGACCATGTGAAACACCTCAGGATTGTGCTCCAGGCTCTTCAGAAAGCCCACTTGACCATAAAGGCTAGTAAGTGCCAGATTGGACAAGGCTCAGTGGTTTACCTTGGACATGAAGTAGGTGGAGGGAGGATACAGCCTCTACCCAGTAAAGTACAAGCAGTACAAGACTGGCCTACCCCCACTACGCAAACCCAAGTGAGAGCCTTTTTAGGACTCACGGGGTATTATCGCAATTTTGTGGCAGACTATGGTACCATAGCTGCTCCTCTGACTGCCCTCACAACTCCGAAGAAACCCAAGAAGGTAACTTGGACCGACGAGTGTGAGAAGGCCTTCAATGGCTTAAAAGACTCCTTGTGCCAGGCCCCTGTCCTAAGGGCCCCTGATTATCAAAGACCTTTTATCGTGCAGACGGATGCCTCTGACACTGGGATAGGAGCTGTACTATCACAAGTAGATGAGAAGGGTAAGGAACACCCTATCGGTTTTATTAGTCGCCAGCTTAAGGACAGAGAGCTCAGGTGGTCCACGGTAGAGAAAGAATGTTTCTCTGTTGTGTGGGCCCTAAGGAAGCTGAGGCCCTACCTCTATGGGACCCACTTCACTGTGCAGACTGACCATAAGCCGTTAAAGTGGCTAATGAACATGAAGGGGGAGAATCCAAAGTTGCTTAGGTGGTCCATAAGTCTACAAGGCTTCGACTTCACTATTGAGCATAGGCCAGGTGTCCAACATAGCAATGCTGATGGGTTGTCCAGAATGTTTAACCGACCTGAACAAGAGACTCATCCAGGGGTGGATTAGTTCCCCCTGTCCATAGTCTGGGAGGGGCGAGTGTTAGGAAAGATTTCGTAATTGTAGGGAATTTTCCTTCCATGTGGCAACCCCTAAACTTTTTGCTGTTGTATTCACCTTGTTTTTGACTTTGCCAGAGAAGTGCAGCCTTCTGCCGCACTCCTCTGGGCTTTCGCTCCTTTCTTACGGGGAAACTGACATGCCCTTAAGACAGTCAGTACCGGGGAACGTGGTTTCCCGTAGTTTCTTTTATCGTGTCGCAGCTTTAGTGCAACACGACACAAGAGGGCACTGTAAGCTAAGTTACAGCTCTCTTGGGTCTCTAGCCTTCTACAGGCCCTAGATACTCTTTTAGGATGGTATTTGATCGGTGCAAGTCATTCAGGGACTCGAATGGTGGCAGCGATCGTATTGTTTATTTTGAGCTCCTTTTGGCGTTCTGAGCACGTTTTTGCACTGAACCCAAAATGGTGGCCTGGCTCCCAAAATGGCCAGGCCGCGAGGCTCCTTTGTCTTGTCCACTGACCGTCTTGCTCCCTTCACCTTCCCCAGGTCCGGCGACCCGGGGCCTTCCTTATTTGGGCATGTACTTTCCCGCGAAACGTGGTTGCTTTCGCGGGCTTCTACATGTCGTTTGTGTGCCTCCAGGGTGTGGGCTGGGATGTCTGGTCCCAATACACATCCTGGGTGCCAGAGAGTCTAGGGTGGTGTGAATGCCTGGGACCACCGTGGTCCGTGATTGGTCCACGTATGGTATGTGTTTTGATAAGCGGATCTCCCATTGGCTCCCCTCCGTTTTGGCGCGAAGGGAACCGTGGATAAGAGGGGGCTGGAAACACCACTACCATGTCGATCTCCTGAGTTCTCACGAACGAAGGAATACAGGAGCCAAGTATCCTGCAACTACGAGGCTGGACCGAGGAATCGCTGGTGACCCGCTGAAGGAATCCTCCTTTGCACTGCTGTCGTCCGGAGAGCCCCTGTCCTCCTTTGATCGAACCAGAAGGCCTGTACTGGTGCTTCGACCTTTGGAATAGCAGGAACAGCTATTCCCGGCATCTTCAACCATCTCCTGCCAAGTAAGCCTTCGGAAGCGTCTCTGGGCCATCCAGTTGACTGACCAGCTTACCAAGGAGTTTGGCTCTGCAACCGCCGCAAGGTTGTGTTGTATTGCGAGTCCTTGTCCCTCTCCCACGCTTCGTACGCTTGGCGTCCCCAGGTCTGAAGGGAGGAGGGTTCATTTGGCTCGAATACACACGGCCGCTCCGTTGTCCTGTGCGGCAACAAAACTGTGCTGGTTTCGTCGATTGGGACGTCTTTTTGCTCTACACGACTACAAAGCGTCTCCTGCTCTTCTGAACCTGCCAGCTGCTGAAACTATCGTGGAGAAGCCTGGGTCTGCTTGCTTCGGGGACCGGTGAGTAGTATATCTAGGATCTGGTTGCCCTCCTGCAGTATCCCATTGCTTTTCCCTGCTGTGTAAAAACAGCATCCTTTTGCCGCGCTCGCGCTCTGCTTCTGCCCGCTGTGGAGGCTGCGCTTGAGTTGCGGAACCTGTTCTCCTTCTGCTGTGCACTAACCCGAACTGCCTGACTTCCTCCGAAGAGCTTCCCCTTTTGCCCGTTGGCACCGGCGTGGCAGGTACTTTGAGCACAAGGCTCCACTCTTCGCAGGGCTCGGACTTCCATCTAGTTAGGTGCCTATGAAGGCGAACTGAGTCGAAAGCATTATCGCACTGCCTGTTTTCCTTCCCTGGCAGGTGGACTACATATTTCGTGCTTTAAACGCTTGCGACTGTGTATTTGTATATATATTGTGTTGATATGGTATGTGTTGGTTTAATATTGTGATATTGTGATATTGTGATTTTCTCGCTACGGTCATTATTTTAAAGGCCTTAAAATAAATGTGTATCTATTTTTGATATAACAACTGTTTGGAGTAGTTTGTCAGCGCTCTTGCTTTGTGTGCTCACTGCGGGCTTTCAGTCACCCTCACCCCTCTTGAGACCTAGTCTTGACCGCCGCGATCGCTACCTTGATTGGTCTGGCTTGTCCAGAGGTTACCCTGTTCCAAGTAATTAGGTTGGCCTTCTGAACTTCTGCGCCACCAGGACAGAGTTCAGAAATCCGTCTTAACAATATGGTCCACGGTAAGCCATCACTCTTTTACAATGGCGGCTGTATTGTCCCTATCTCACCCTGCAGTGTGTTTAAACCGGAAGTAAAACAGGGTTTCTATTTAGGACAATAGTGTTGCGACACGCTTGTGTTTCAAAATCATTAATGTCGGGTTGTAGCAGCGTACTGCTGCAATCTATCAAGACTCTCTCTGAGACCCAGGAGACCACGTTCTTTCTCTTCATGCAATCTGCATTGCAAGTACTTCAAAAGATCTTTACCGGCAGCATTCCGGAAGACTGCGTTCATTTACTTTGCACAGTCCATGCAACGAAGACATCTACGGACCCTTTCCAAACAGCAAACTACTTATTAGGTATTTAGTATCACATGTGTAATTCATGTTAAATGCTTAGGTTTAAACTCACGCCTGTGCCAAACCTTACTGCCTTCGACCACCATATTGTAGCCACATTATTGTGTAGTCTCCCATTTAATGCGGACTGACTCTCCATGTCAGGTCAGAAGAATACTGCCTAGTGGTTCTAAGGGTGGGGAAGACTAACAAGCTTTGCCCTAATTGTTGTCTTATCTCTCCCTCAAGAGTCACCTTTACGCCTATGTCCTGTCCCCTTTCCTCTGTACTTGTGGGACACTGTCCATAGGGACAGGACCAGAGCACTTTTTTAAAGCATCATAAAAGCTACTTTTTTGTCCTTCTTTTATTTTTACATGGCTACGGCACGTGACTGCAGCCCCATCCTTCTGAGCTCTGCCCCATGCATCGCACTTCACTCCTTTTCTCAGTGCGCTCATGGTCAGATGCACTAGCATCACAGGGAATATTTTTCTTTTTTTGTTCACTTGTCCTTCAGTCCTGCTCCGGTTTAGCGGTCAGCTCTTCTTCCATCTATGCCGGAGCGTCTGGGATTCATGACCTGTTCATCCTGAAAATGCTGTTTCGCTAGGGCGGATCCCCACTCTCTGTGCCTTGTCCCGGAACACCGTTGGGACGCCTGCTTCTACTACGACTCCCTGCCCGTCCGGGCACTCCAACTGTACCTTGTCAGGTGGGAGGAAGTGTTTCAGCGCATGCCTCCTACGCATTTACAGCTCTTCATTGAAGAAAAAAGGAGACAACGGGTAAGGTTGTTCCTTTTCAGGGGACCCCGGCCGGGGGTCTTCTTTCCGGGGTCTTCTGACTTCAGGAGGGGCTTGAGTGGCTCTGTTACCAGGGATATCCCCGAGGTGTCCCACAAGGGATCTAATAGGCGCACCAGACTACCTTCTGAGGCTCCCTGTAGAGGGGCTGCCAAGTCCGGATCTTCACCTGAGGTTCCCCCTTTGGGGGCTAAAGTTGGGCCCAGTTCTTCTCGTGTTTTTTTCACCAGAGTCATCCCTAAGTTTTCCACTCTTGAACTAAGCATACCGAGCGCTAGCTCGAGGTTCCTCTCAAGGTGACCAAACGTACCGGGATCCCGCCCGAGATTCCCAGTCTTGGGGCTATATCTAAGACCGGCAAGATTGAGGGACCTCCTGCGAGAGTTCTGGCTTTGGGGGAGTGACGCCGAGCTTCTTGCTGAGGGGGCACAGAAGCCAGTCACCATAAGTCTTTTTCTTGTACCGGCTTGGCCAAAGCTCCCCTACTTGGGGCTAAATTGTCAGTAGTCACTAAGGTGTCTTAAAAACACCCTAGATCTACTAGTACCAGCTGTGCCGAGTTTCCTTGCCACAAGGCTAAAATGGCACATAAGACCCCTGATTCCCCTCTGGTGTTCACTGTCTCACTCACACCTGTGACGCAGTTTACCTCAGGCATGGACAAAATGGCGGTCCAACCTCTGCTGTCTCTGGTGGCCATTTTGACTACCTCTCTTACACACAGCTGGTGCTGAGGGGCCTGTTTTTGGGGCAGAGCAGCCTTTTTGTCACGACTCGCTCCCTTCGCTCCCGTTCCCGCCACTTGGGGGCATGTTTTGGGGCTTATTCCCTGCTGGACATTTCCTCCGAACCTAATGCCACAGTGCTGCAATGAACTGGGAGCGCAAAATCCCTATTTTCCAAACTACTTCCCTTCCGGATCCATTCCAGGTTTTTGGCAGCCAGCATGCTTCTTTAACCAAATGACTATGCTTCCCAGAATGCCTGGCCCACTGCTCCACCTCCACCCTTGCAGGACAAGGTTGGGTGGAGGATAGGCAACACCTGTGGCTGCAGGTGCAGCAGTCAGCACACCTGAGGCGTGTGCCCGTTAAACAGCTTTAAAAGCCTCAGTCTCACTTCAGTCCAGCGCTGGTCATCGTCTGCAGTGTTCCTGTTTTGACTAGTCCCTGGTTCCTTGTTCCTTGCCTTTTGTACCTACTTTCTTGTTCCTGTTTTCTTGTTTCCTCCGCCCTGAATTTCGGATTCATGAGCTAATTGATTTCTGCTCCCTTGATTTCCCTTTTTTGTCTTCCTCTGTTTGCAGGCAGCATTTCTCAGTGCTTTCCCCTTTTAGATGCAGCCCAGTTTGTCTGTGTTCTATATTTCTTTGACTCTGTCCTTTGCTGCTGTTACCCATTTACCTTAGCCTTCCTCTTAGTTAGTTTCCTGTCTTTTCCTTGGAGGGGTAGGGAAAAGTTTGCATTGGTTATTTAGCTTTTTCCCTGCTCCTGATCCTTACTTCTATTGGGATCCATTTCAGGTTTTCCTTAGCTCTTCTGCATTTATTTTCCCTTTTGATTTTAGGTGTGGTGTGCGGTTGTTAGCTAGCTCCTGTGTGAATGCTTATGTTTTCCTCACTATTTGTTATCACTATTTCAACTTAGGTATTTAGTTTTCTGCAGCGGATCACGCTCGGCTGCCTTCCAGCCTTCACCCTTGCCCTGCCGGGCTCCCCACATTACAGCGGATCACGCTCTGCTGCCTTCCAGCCTCCGCCCTTGTCCTCTGGGCTCCCTGCCCTGCAGCCTGCCTCGCTCCGGTTACCTTCAGCCCTTGTCCTCTTGGGCCCCCTGTTCTACAGTCTACCTCTCCCTGGCAACCTACAGCCCTTGCCCTCTTGGGCCCCCTGTTCTACAGTCTACCTCTCCCTGGCAACCTACAGCCCTTGCCCTCTTGGGCCCCCTGTTCTACAGTCTACCTCTCCCTGGCAACCTACAGCCCTTGCCCTCTTGGGCCCCCTGTTCTACAGTCTACCTCTCCCTGGCAACCTACAGCCCTTGCCCTCTGGACCTTCCTACTTCTCCCATTGCTGTTCTAGCCTCTCGGGGTCCCAGTTTCATCAACAGGATTCGTGGGCTAGCTGACATTCAAGAGGTATATCTCGTCCTTGTGAGTACAGTTCTTTAGTTCCCTTATTGATTCCATCAGAGTGTTAGTTCACAGATCCTGTCATTGCTTGCCCTCCACGTGGGTTTAGCGCTGTCAGTACCTGTAACAGCAATTGGGGGTAAGGCGCTTGCCGACTTTCCTCGCGGTCAGGTGCTTACCCCACATCCCTTTTCATATATTGGGTTTAAAATCACACTCTGTTTGCACTCCTGGCTTCTGGCATACATGAGTCATTGTTCCTATGTGCACATTTCCCTTGCCATATTCGCTGCCTTAGTATTCGCAGGACTAATCCTGACAGTATCCTGACAGTATGACCAGCCCAAAATTCCCATTGAATATGGCAAGTTTAAGAAAGAAAGGCAGCAAGGCCTCTAACAAGTTAGTACAGAAAGCTTCCCCTACATTTACCTGTGACAATCAAATCACCAGTCTTGGTTTAAATGAACTCCTTGTCACGAATGGGCATTTACGAGCAAAGTATTTTTCCCATAGGATGGCACATCCTACATTGCCTGATCCTAGTTCGATCTTTTGTTCTGATCCCGATTCTATGTCAGCGCAAGCCTTAGCCGCAGAAAACAACACACTGTTAGACTTATTATACAAGAGTACCTCTGTTGTTGAACCCCATGATTCCAGTTGTGCTTCATCTCAGATAGAACAGTTTCATGGTACAAACATAATGAATGGAGGGGTTCCTTGCATAACTTCAATTTTCTACTCTCAGCCCAAATACTTCTTTGCACAAGTACATACGGTAGTCCCTAATGTCAAGAGGTCTAAGGTCAATAGATTACTTAAGGGTAACACAAACCAAGTTAGTATGAGAAAGTATAAATCTCAGAACCTGAAAGCAGTTGAGGACAATGCACAATCGGTGCACATCCAGATTGCTAGTGCAGGATCCAGCCCTGATGCCACTATGCCTCCCCCTGTGCCTACTGATAGTGATGTACAGCTAATGCAGGGCATGCTAAGAGCTAAGCTTGAGGAGTTAACACAAGAATTCATTTCTTTACAAGAGGAGAATAAGATCTTGCACGCATTCCTGAATACACCTCAGACTTTATCCATTGATGTTGAAGAAGTGAACACAGTTCAGCCCCTGAGTGCAGAGACTTTGGTAAACCATGATAATTGCCAATATGTTAGATCTATTGGAAGTGAAAGTCTTTCTTCTAGCACAGCGCTCAATCTGGGCACAGTTTCTAACAATTGTTCTGCTGATTGTCAGGGATTGCAGTTAGCTGAAGATTTACAAGCCACTCCTTTACCTAAAGTTTCCTGTGTAGCAGTCTGTCATAATTCTGAGCTAGCACACATACAAACATCTGATCTCCAAACACAATACACAAAGGTGACATACACAGATTCAGTCACTACAGTAGGCTTAGGTCCTGCTCTTGATACAGCTGCTGAGACTGAAGTAGATGTTAAAGCTGATGTGGAAAACGATCTTACCTCTGGTTTCACTCTTCCTTCTGCCAATCCTGATCAATACGAACAGTCAGAGACAGTACAGATTTCATGTTCTGATGAACTCATTCCACAGTATACAGAACCAAAAGACCAGCAGGCGATTCCTGAACTATTGATTGTTAATCTGCCTCTTTCAGAAGCTAAGACAGAGGAATGGACAATTGACGAAATCCTGATTAACAGAGACTTTACTATGGTGATTCCACTGGTTGATTTTGACTTCCACAAAGAAAGAGACTCTGTGTCACCCACTAAAGAAAAGGTCTGCAAGAGTACAGTTCAGTCCTTGGTTACTGGAGCCAAGGAGTCTAATGCCCTAAAGGTGCCCTCCATTCCTGAGTCACCAATGTGTCTATCAACTTCTGAGACTTCTGGGTGTCCTCCTACAACCATTGACTCTTCTATGATCCAATCCACAGCCCTGCAGTCATCTTTGGTACACGTGTCTTCTATCAATGAACCGCTGCCATGTCTGCCATTTAATCAAGAGCCTCCACCATGCACGGGGTCAGTCCCAAAGACCCTGACATGTTTGGATTCAGCTATCGAGATGGCTCCAACTTGCATGCCTTCAGCTTCAAAGTTTCCTCTGGCCTGCCTGTCTTCAGCTACAGTGACTCATCCAGAAGATCATCCTTCAGCCAGAGAGCCTCCGATAGTCCATCATATGTGCATGTCTTCAGTTCCAGAGTCTATTGCTTGTTTGCCTTCAGTTCATGAGACACCGGTATCCTGCTTAGCCTCGCTTCCAACATCAGAGGTATACCTGTCTACACCATCAGATCCTGCTGTATTTTCTACTGCTCCAGACAGTCCTCCTGAACCCCAAACATCTACTGTCGATGAACGTTTAGATTGCCTTTCTTTTGCTTCAGGAGGAGCACCAGAATGCCTGCCTTTTCCACAAGACGATTCTTCCAACTGCTTCACTTTAGCATCAGAGCTTCCTAAAAATGCAGCATCAGAGTTTGAGACTTTTGCCAGCTCCCGCTTCAGAGTCATCAAGCTGGACCAAGTGGTGAGTCAGAACCACTCACCTGGGTATGCACAGGGGGTGGTGCAGACCGGCGTATTACCTACAGAACTTGTGCAACAGAATTCCGCCAAGAAGCACCAGTTGGGTGCTAGTAGCCAAAGGAAGGGAATGTCTGCTGCAGTTCAAGATGTGTCTGTTATCGCTCCTTCTGCGAGTGTGCCTGAAGTACCAAGTGCTGTGTCTATCACTCCTATCAGTATGCCAAACGTTCCTGCTGTTGTATCCAACGTGCAACAAAGTAGCTACACGACTGTCACCAGGAGTACCAGCCTTGTACAACCCATTGGACTTCCAGGCATCCAAGGTGTAGAACATGTGCTGTCAAACCTTAATCATTTTCAACCACAAGCTTTTTCCCAGATGGATGACAGAAAAAGATCTGAACCTCTACCTCAGCCGCCACCTTCTCTAATGGCTGAACATGAACATTTCCTGAAGCCAGCAACTTCCTCACCTCCCGCATGTCCGCTCTCGGCAGAAAGGCTAACAGAACTTCTACCATTGTCTAAGGCAAGTTGCACCAGTCTGCCTCCCTCCTCAAAGACTTACAAGGGTCCACTCCCAGTGACTGAGCTTCCTGGACCTTTCAACGTTGCTTCAGGTCTTGCAAGTCCTTCATGCCCTTCTTCGAACCATGAGTCTCTTCCTCACCAGAAACCACCGTTTCCATCAGTATCACCTCCAAAGACAAAGCACTCCTATCATGGAAGCCCATCTGCCTTTGCCCACAAGCCACCATTTCCATCAGTGCCACCTCCAAAGAAAAAGCACTCCCATCATGGAAAGAAGAAGTCTCGTGCGGGTGGCGGGCACCCGAAGAGGGCCGTAGGAGGGGGTATACTGTCACGACTCGCTCCCTTCGCTCCCGTTCCCGCCACTTGGGGGCATGTTTTGGGGCTTATTCCCTGCTGGACATTTCCTCCGAACCTAATGCCACAGTGCTGCAATGAACTGGGAGCGCAAAATCCCTATTTTCCAAACTACTTCCCTTCCGGATCCATTCCAGGTTTTTGGCAGCCAGCATGCTTCTTTAACCAAATGACTATGCTTCCCAGAATGCCTGGCCCACTGCTCCACCTCCACCCTTGCAGGACAAGGTTGGGTGGAGGATAGGCAACACCTGTGGCTGCAGGTGCAGCAGTCAGCACACCTGAGGCGTGTGCCCGTTAAACAGCTTTAAAAGCCTCAGTCTCACTTCAGTCCAGCGCTGGTCATCGTCTGCAGTGTTCCTGTTTTGACTAGTCCCTGGTTCCTTGTTCCTTGCCTTTTGTACCTACTTTCTTGTTCCTGTTTTCTTGTTTCCTCCGCCCTGAATTTCGGATTCATGAGCTAATTGATTTCTGCTCCCTTGATTTCCCTTTTTTGTCTTCCTCTGTTTGCAGGCAGCATTTCTCAGTGCTTTCCCCTTTTAGATGCAGCCCAGTTTGTCTGTGTTCTATATTTCTTTGACTCTGTCCTTTGCTGCTGTTACCCATTTACCTTAGCCTTCCTCTTAGTTAGTTTCCTGTCTTTTCCTTGGAGGGGTAGGGAAAAGTTTGCATTGGTTATTTAGCTTTTTCCCTGCTCCTGATCCTTACTTCTATTGGGATCCATTTCAGGTTTTCCTTAGCTCTTCTGCATTTATTTTCCCTTTTGATTTTAGGTGTGGTGTGCGGTTGTTAGCTAGCTCCTGTGTGAATGCTTATGTTTTCCTCACTATTTGTTATCACTATTTCAACTTAGGTATTTAGTTTTCTGCAGCGGATCACGCTCGGCTGCCTTCCAGCCTTCACCCTTGCCCTGCCGGGCTCCCCACATTACAGCGGATCACGCTCTGCTGCCTTCCAGCCTCCGCCCTTGTCCTCTGGGCTCCCTGCCCTGCAGCCTGCCTCGCTCCGGTTACCTTCAGCCCTTGTCCTCTTGGGCCCCCTGTTCTACAGTCTACCTCTCCCTGGCAACCTACAGCCCTTGCCCTCTTGGGCCCCCTGTTCTACAGTCTACCTCTCCCTGGCAACCTACAGCCCTTGCCCTCTTGGGCCCCCTGTTCTACAGTCTACCTCTCCCTGGCAACCTACAGCCCTTGCCCTCTTGGGCCCCCTGTTCTACAGTCTACCTCTCCCTGGCAACCTACAGCCCTTGCCCTCTGGACCTTCCTACTTCTCCCATTGCTGTTCTAGCCTCTCGGGGTCCCAGTTTCATCAACAGGATTCGTGGGCTAGCTGACATTCAAGAGGTATATCTCGTCCTTGTGAGTACAGTTCTTTAGTTCCCTTATTGATTCCATCAGAGTGTTAGTTCACAGATCCTGTCATTGCTTGCCCTCCACGTGGGTTTAGCGCTGTCAGTACCTGTAACAGCAATTGGGGGTAAGGCGCTTGCCGACTTTCCTCGCGGTCAGGTGCTTACCCCACATCCCTTTTCATATATTGGGTTTAAAATCACACTCTGTTTGCACTCCTGGCTTCTGGCATACATGAGTCATTGTTCCTATGTGCACATTTCCCTTGCCATATTCGCTGCCTTAGTATTCGCAGGACTAATCCTGACAGTATCCTGACACTTTTCCACGTTTCATGGACAATAAGAACCCGTTCCATCCTCCAATGGATTGGCGTGCTCGGACTCTACTGCTGCATACAGTCTCGCTCCGTTCTGCGTCCGTGCCTTTGGTCTTTGTAGATCCAGGTGGTTGAGGTCCATCCCGACAACCATCCTCATTGCATTCCTGGGGGTATGCACCTTCCAAGCGGCCTCTGCCCACTCCAGTGCCCAAATCCTCTTCCGAGGATGCGTTTTTCAGGAAATTCCAGACGCTAATGCATTCTGATCCCATGAAGGCATACTTTAAGGATTTGTTTAGGAAATGTACCCTAAACCACCTGGACCAGCCCCTGTTCCAGCGATACCTATGCTGATTCCGGTTTCGCCACCTCCTCCACCTCTGCATGTGGAGCCTCCGCCCCCACTGCCGCCTCTGCCTCCTCTTTCCCCAGTGGAAAAGACTCTGGTGGCTCTGCCAGACACCACCTTAGGACCCAAGGCACCACATGCAGCGGACCAGCCCGCTGTTCCCGCTTCACTGGACGAGGCTCAGATGGACCAGGACAGCGATGACCTGCCCCGCTCTATTTGAGCCTTTCACAACCGGGTGTTGGATATGATGGCGCTGCTAGACATTCCAATTCACGAGCCCCCAGTTCCTCAGGAGAGGGTACTTTCTGGAGCCTTCACCTTGTTGCCACAGGAGCGCACGGGCTTGTTCCTACAGAAGGACGTTTGGCCCAGGCCTGTCAAGTTTGGGAGAAACATCATACTGGCAAGCATCTTAACAAGAACATAGATGCTCACTATAAGCTTCATGCATCTGAAGACATAGCCTTGTCTTCATGTCAGCTCCCCTCCTTGACGGTGGTGGCTGCAGCTACGCTACAGTCAAAGCTGCCCTCTACATCTTCTACGGCAGCTTCCCAGATCCTTTCCAAGGAGGACAAGCATCTGGACGGCATTGGAAAGAAAGTTTTTTCCAATTCGGCTCTTTAGCTACGCCAGGCTAATACTGGTCTTATTCTGGCCGCTGCCAATGTGAAACTTTGGAAAGAGCTAGCTGACTTCCAGGAATGCATTCCTGCGTATAGGATTGATGACTTCAAGGAGGGCTTGTTGGACACCAGAGTTTTGTCGCAGGATCTACTTGAGGCTGCGGCTCATCATGTAGACACTTCCGCTCGAGGCCTTATGTTCGGAGTTGACATCTCACGGCAGACGTGGCTGCATGCTACAAAGCTTTCAAAGGAAGTACAGGACAAGGTGCTTGTCCTCCCTTTCAAGGGGAAGGAGCTGTTCTATGCCTCCATGGACAAGGAACTGACGAAGACTAAGGCCAGTACTCAAACGGCTAAGTCGCTGTTTGTCCTTGCGAAGACACCTGCAAAGGCACTTTATGCTCAGTGGTCCGGGTCTCAGACAAGGTCCTTCTCGGGCTTCCGAGGGTTTTAGGACCTACGAGCACGCCGTTATGATGCGTCCAATGGCGGCCCCCGCTGTAAACAGCAACGCCAAGGGGGACGTTTTTTCTCTCGGCCAGCAGTTTTCTCCACAACAATGGGTGGCCTCTCCACCCATGAGACAAATAAGTGATGTTTTCCATCGGTCTCACGAGACTCCGGTGGGAGGACACATTTATTCTCATCTGGAGGCGTGGCGGACCATCACCGAAGACCAATGGGTTTGGTCAGTCACTTGGACGGGCTTCGAGCTTTCACTTGCCCCTCCCCCGCTACCCCACTTTCCCACCCTCCTCTTCATCAGACTGGGACGCCCTCCCTCAGAGCCGAGGTACAGAAACTTCTAGACCTCAGGGCAGTCGAACCTGTTCCCCTCGGGGAGCAAGGAGTATGGTTTTACTCCTTCTGTTTACAGTGCCCAAATCCAACCAGGCTGGCCTGCACACTATCCTCGACCTCTCCAAGTTCAATCTCGTCCTACCCCAAGAGATATTCAAGATGATTACGCTCAGCCAGATAAAGTCCTCTCTCTGTAAGGGTAATTGGCTCTGCGTGGTAGACCTTCAGGATGCTTACATGCATATTCTGATCTGGGGTCCACACCGAAAGTATCTGCGGTTCTATGTGGGGGTAGAACACTTCCAGTATCATGTCCTCCCGTTTGGTCTCAGTTCAGCACTGCATGTCTTTACGAAGATGATGTCATCATTGCAGCATTCCTCAGGCTGCTGGGGATTCATGTGTATCCATATTTGGACGATTGGCTTCTGCAGAGTCCTTGCCCACAGGCCTCCTTGACCAATCTTCAGTCACTTCTTCAGCTCTTGTTCCATCTTGGGCTGTCAGTGAACTGGCGGAAATCTTCGAAAATGGTCTCTCAAGACCTGACCTTTCTAGGTTTCCCTTGGAGCACCGTCAGTACCAGAGTCTTCCTGACGGAGGACAGGGTTACGGACCTTTCGGCCACGTGGCAGCTCTTCCTGCAGTCCTCCCACATGTCGGCCTGGTGGTTCCAGAGGCTTCAGGGCCTCATGGCCTCTTTTGTGTTAGCTCTGCCTCTTGCACGCCTGAAGATGAGGCGCAGGCAGCTTGCTCTTCGGAGCTGCTGGTCCCAGACTATGGACCCGGATTCCAAGATCATTCCAGTCCCTTCCAGCATTACGGCGGACCTTCGATGGTGGTCATCGGCCGACAACCTACTAGTGGGGACCTCCTTTCAGGAGCCCTGGCCACAAGTAACAGTTACAACGGACTCCTCCCTCTTGGGGTGGGGTGCGACTCTGCTTCATCTCAAAGTGTTCGACTTTTGGACGTCCCAGGAGAGACTTTCCCATATTAATTATCTGGAGTTTCTGGCCGTATTTCTTGCGCTCAAAGCTTTTCAGCCCTCTATCACAGGCCAACTGGTATGCATTTGCATGGACAATTCTGTGACGATGTATTACATCAACAAGCAGGGAGGCACCAAGTCTCCCCTTCTGGTGGACCTGGCTATCCAAATCTGGGATTGGTCCATCCAACACAATGTCTGGCTACAGGCTGTGCATATCCTGGGCCACATCAATGTGACTGCAGACTTGCTCAGCCGACAATGTACAATGAATTGCGAATGGGAACTGAACACAAAGGTGTTCAGCGATATCTTCCTGCAACGGGGCACCCCGGAGGTGGACGTTTTTGCAACATTTTCTAACAAGAAACTTCTGCTTTATGCGTCCAGGGACGTGCTTGGAGCGTCCTCCCTGGTGGATGCCCTCGAGATCTCGTGGGACAAAATGAGTGCTTATGCCTTCCCTCCTTTGCCACTAATACATCAATCGCTTTGGCAGCTCAGGAGCACATCCTAGTGCACTCTCCTCTTCATAGCACTGTGGTGGCCAGCCAGGTACTGGTTTTCAGACATGCAGCACCTGTCGAGATTCCCTCCAATCAGGTTAACGCAGATTCCCGACCTTCTTCACCAGAGCAATCATCAGTTGTGGCACTCCTCCCCACAATCGCTCATATTGGCGGCCTGGTTCCTGAGTTGCGATCTTTAGAACGTTTAAACCTCTCTGAGGATAACATGCGTATTATACAAGCAGCACGGAAGCCCTCTACGAGAGTTCAATAAAGGAGCAAATGGCTCTGCTTTTGTCACTGGTGTTTGGCTAAGAGCCTTGACCCCGGACAGGCTTCTATCTAAACTGTTTTGTCTTTCATGTCGGACCTGGAGGCCTCTTGTATACATGTTCTGTCTTGCAGGACCTACTTGTCCTCGGTTGCGGCTTATCGGTCTACAGACAGCTGCTCCTTTTCACGGACTAACCCTGTCATCAAGAGACACTTTGCAGGTCTTTTACACCTTTTCGCTCCGGTTCAGACACCTCATCCCAAATGGGGCTTGAATGTGTTCCTCACCCCTTTATGCCATAAACCTATTGAACCAATGGCCACTGTCGACCTCAAATACCTTTCTTGGAAGGTTTATTTTCTGATTGCAGTCACATCGGCAAGACGAGTAAGTGAGCTCCAAGCTCTTTCTGTGAAACATCCATTCCTTCAAAAGTATGTCCCTTGGGAGTCCATTGCCAAAAGAGCTACATGGGCCTCCCCATCGGCTTTCTGTAGGCATTATTGCCTCGATCTGAGCTCCCGGGCCGATGCCCAGTTTGGTCAGGCAGTACTCAAGAACGTATTCCAATGAGGGTATTCCACCCATAACACCTATGGTTAGTGCTTGGGGAATCTCCCACAAGTATGGAGAAAAGGGGACAGGGCGTAGGAATATGACAGTTACTCACCATAGTGACTACCTTACTCCTAGTCCATAATCCCCTTTCCTCCATACGGCCGCTCACCATCCCCTCTAAAATGTGTCCTCTATTATTGCTAAATGGTCCTAGACCTGGCAATAAAAAAGGACTGAAGGGCGATGCGCGGGGCGCAGCTCAGCAGGGCGGGGCTGCAGTCACGTGCCCTAGCTGCGTAAAAATAAAAGAAGGACAAAAAAGTTGCTTTTTTTGATGTTTTAAAAAAGTGCTCCGGTCCTGTCTCGATGCACGGGTTTTCCCAAAGGTATGTTGGAAAGGAGACTATGGACTGGGAGTAAGGTAGTCACTACCGTGAGTAACTTTGTCAATTTCCTGGGCAGGGAACGGAAGGGGTTCTGGTATACTAAAAGTCGGGACCAATCATGCCGGAAGAATGGGAACGAAGAAGGAAAGGGAATCTTTGTTTCTATTGTATTAGATAGGCGCATCCGCTACAATCCTGTCCAAAACAACCTATGCCTAAATCAGAAAACTAAACCAAACACTGGTTGGAAGGGAGAAACCAAGGAGTGTACACTTAGTCTCCCCTACCTCTCCTCCATTGGTGAGACTAAAAGAACCACAAAGGCATTTCATTATACTAGTAACTCTCAAAGTAGCTACCCAGAAGTGGGTGGATGTACTGGCCATGATCGATAGTGGTGCTACAGGAAATGTTATCAACGCCACATTTGCCCATGACCAAAGGGTACCATTAGTTACTAAAACTGTGGAAGAACCCATCATTTCAGGAGACAGATCCAATCCAGTTTCCGGACCCATCATTCATCAAACATCCTGTTATGAATATGCTCCAAGAGATATCGAGAGGTAATTCACTTTCAGGTGATATTGGGAATCCCGTGGCTGACGGTACACAACCAACCCAATGATAAATTGGGCCCTGGGGAAACTTTCATTCTCTGGGGATAGATGCCCAGAATCATGTCAAACTCCTATACAAAATACCAAACCCAAGAATATTAAGCAACCTTGTTTGGCTGCAGCACATACACATGATATACCCCCTGAATACCATGTCTTCCTTGATGTCTTCGACCCCGTTAAAGCCAACAAACTCCCCCTCATAGACCATTTGATTGTCGAATACATTTGTTACCAAGAGCCCAGATACCATATGGAAGAATATATACTCTCACAGACCAAGAACACATCATTCTCAAACAATACATAAACGATAATCTAGGAAAAGGATGCAGATGCCATTTCATGTCTCCGGCCCCCATTTTCTTCATACCTAAAAAGGACAAAACAGAGCTCAGACCGTGAATTCACTATAGACAACTTAATGATATCACTGTCAAGAATCGCTACCTGTTACCTCTGTTCCAAATCTTGTTAGACCAAGCCTGTTTAAGTACCATCTACACTAAATTAGACTTAAAAGGGGCATACAACCAAGTGCGCATAGCTGCAGGGGACGAGTGGAAGACAGCATTCAATACTCAATATGGGCATAACGAATACCTTGTGATGCCCTTTGGGCTATGTAATGCCCCTGCAGTTTTACACATTGTTTTTAACAACATGTTCAGGGACATTTTGGATGTCTACATTATCTATCTCGACGATATCCTGGTTTACTCTACCTCTAAGAGAGAACATGTCTTGCATGTAAGAGAAGTACTATCCGAGTTGAGAAGTCAGAATCTCTATGCAAAAGCATCTAAATGCATGCTCCATCAGGAAAAGGTGGCCTACCTGGGTTACATCCTTCCACCCTGCAAACAAAATTGAGATGCATCCCCGAAAGATAGACATCATTTTGGATTGGCCTATACCCATGACCATCAAAGAACTACAAAGATTCATTAGCTTTGCAAACTTTTATCGTTGCTTTATCCCTAAATTCTCCAATAATCTTATTCCATTGACCACTTTCTGTCACGCTCGGCCGCCGATGGCGGCTGTGGAGACGCTGGCGATGGGGCGGCCATTGATTTGGCCGTCACGCTGCCGACGTCCGCTTGCAGCGGTCTAGTTTCTTTCGCCCCGCCTCTGTGGAGCCTATTTAGCGTCATCCAACCCGGAAGCCCGCGCGTTGCAACCCCTCGCGTCAGGCTCCGGGTTGGTACGCTGAAGTGTTTCCTTTCCGTGGCTTCTGCCGCCACATTCCCCCCCTTGTGCATCGCTTCGCTTCCCTGGTACTTTCCTTCCGCTCCTGTTTTCTGTCCTCCTAGTCCTTCTCTTTGTTTTGTTTTCCTCTTCCTCGCTTATAGCTACTTGTGTCTTCTTCCATTGTGCCTGCTGGCTTCCGTATGTGCTTGGTCGCTCCGACCTTCCGATGCAGTCTCTCCTGCCTTGTTCTGTTTAGCGGACCTTCCAAGCTTTGCTACCGGCTTACCTCTGTCCTGCCTGGCAGTCCTGCCACATCCTTCTACAGAGACCTGCAAAAGAGGGGTTTTTTGTGCCTTCCGGGCTTTTTCCCCTACACCGGTTTACCCCGGTTCGGGGGCCCCCTTTGCCCCGAGTTCGAGGGGCAGGGTGGCTTCCTCTCGGGGTAGACCTTGTCATCAGTCCAGAGAGCAAGCTGTCTGGAAAAGGAGATTCGGAGCAGAATCGGAAGGGACATCCCAAAGTGAGCAGGAAGGAGGTAAAGAAACACGGGGGACAGGAGTGAAGTCAGAAGAAGGTAAGAGTTCACCTGACACTTTCCTATGAAAAGGAAATGCTTATGTATGGAATAGACAAACCCAAGATGCTTTTAATTACTTAAATTTTAAGTTCACCAGAGCCCCCGTCTTAAAGAATCTAAACCTAGGCCTACTGTACATAGTAGAAACCGATGAATCTGATTATGCTATGTGGGCAATCTTGTCCCAAACGGACCCTTATTCCAGTCTGAAACACTGTATAGCCTATCACTCCTGTAAACTCAATGCTGCTGAACAGAATATAGCATCTTCGACAATGGATTACTAGCCACAAAAGAAGCTGTCATTGTCATTACCCTTGCCCCTGGCCCTCACTGGCAAGTCAGCCTTCCAGTTAGGACCAGGTCAAAGGCCTTAAAACCTCATCCAAGACTCTCTTGGAGTCAGTCTTGGCACCAGGCTCATAACCATCATGAAGACCAACATTAGAATGGGACTATTTACTTGGGACTATTTAACTTGGGGGGGTTCAGCCAACACAGAGGCACACACAAGCTCAGTTACAAGGAACTGAGCTATGCGGTCTAGTATTTTGGGTGTGGCAGGCCTGGGACTACTTTACCTGGACTACTTTACCTGAGACTATTTAAACCACACCCAAACAGCAGAACGTGCTTTGCGTTATTCTGCTGTGGGCAGCGTAACGCTCACCGTGTCCAGTTCTTTGATGCCATTTTACCTGAAACCAAAAACCTGCAGAGAGAGAAGGAACACTAGGAAACTTACCTGGAACAGTATCCTGTCTTCAATCCATCGCCGACTTCAGTTCCACTCACCTGAAGGTACGAACTCCATCATCCGGCACCACATTCATCTTGGAATACCATAACCTGGAAAGAGGAGAAAGAAAGACAGCATTAGTAAGCGTTTACTCACGTTTCCTTCCGAATGAAGAAAGCCACACAATTCCTACCTGGGTAGTCATCTCCTGGTCAGTATCATTGCTGGAACATTACGGCGCTCGGCGAGGAACATCGCAACCTGCAAGGAGAGAAAAGACACAGTTTAGCAATATAAAAGGCAAAACAGCACCGCGCATTACTCACCGGACAGCATCGCGCACACCGCGCTTTTGCCTACCGGCCCATGCTCATCTTCAAACTGCATGACAACTCCAAAATACCTTTCAATACCTAAAAGGAAAGAAGCAAGACATTATTATTTGAACTAAGAGGAACATAAGAACTGCATATAAAGACTGTAAAGCAGCAAACCTACGGAGTCGCAGCAGGCCTGGATTCCCACAGGGGGAGCTTGCACCAGTGAAGTAACTTGGGCGCTGCTCACCCCCCACATCTACGCGCCCCTGACACGAGGAGCAGGACGGAGAATCCACCTTCTACAATATTAAGACCCATCTTTAACCAGAGGCCTTACCAAGGGACCGGTAGAGGGTTCGAGAGTGCAAATCATCCAACCAGTGCTGGGGGGCGTCCCCGTGGATACCAGAACGCAAAGCCTCAATAATATTATCCACCTGGGCGTAATGGAGACTTCAGAGACTGACCAGTTAGTTCAGTTGTTGGGACAATTACGCGCTGAAGTACATTCAGCCAGGCAAGAAACCAATGCTCTTAGGAGGGATTTGATCGTTACTAAGGATCGTACCGACGAAATAAGTAGACAATTGGTCCAATCACAGGCAGGACAGACCCCATTGCCTGGTAACATTCCGCCGGCACCTGTACCAACTTCTACCAATCCAGTACAAATAACCCTTCCTGGGGCAGTTCCTTTAGCCCTACCTGAACGATTTACAGGGGACCCCAAGAAGTACGCAACATTCATGAACCAATGTCGTCATCATTTCCTTTGCAGACCTGGGGCTTTTCCTAATGACCAAGCGCGGGTTGCTTTTGTTTTGTCATATCTGAGCAGCAGTGCTGCGGATTGGTCGGTACTATTGGTAAGTCAGGATGACCCGTTGTAACATGACTTTGGGGGTTTCTAGATGGAAATGGAAAAACTCTTTGCTCGTCATACCCAAGGCCAAGCATTAGACAACAAACGTTTGTCACTCCGTCAAGGAAGTCAAGACTTGCTTACATATATAGCAACATTTAACAGACTAGTCGTTGAAGCTGGGTGGCCTGAGGAAAAAAGGACCTTACTATTTCATCAGGGTCCACGAGGGGAACTAAAGGATGTCCTTGGTCAAGTCTAAAGACTGTGCAGAATTCCTCAACCTTGTGATGCAATAAGATCACAGATTACAAGACCGAAAAACGGACCGGATAAGGTTAGACACTCGAGCTGTCCGGTCAAAGGATAATGTTCCACGTACATTGGGAAACACAGTAGAACCCATGCAAATCGGAGGTGTACGGCCCTCTTTAACTAAAACTGAAAGAGACAAGAGAAGGCAACAGCAGTTATGCTTATATTGCGGAAAATCAGGCCACTTCCTCAAAGATTGTCCAGTGAAACCACCAAGGAGAACTGTTGGAGCCACAGAGAAGGAAGATAATAACAAGGAGTCGGAAAACTACCAAGCCCGGCAAGCGTAGAGGTCTGCTTGTCGAGTGAAAAGGATGAGCCACAGACCTCACACTTTGCATTACCAGTAATTTTGATCAATCACCAACAACCGTATGGGATGCATGCTGTCGAACCATACATAGGCAGCGGAGCAGTTGGGAATTATGTAGACCAAGATCTGGCAGCAGAGATGGGGCTTCCCTTAAGTCGACTACTGAAAAAGTTACTACTGTTGATGGGACAGAAATAGCTTCCGGGCCAGTTACCCAGTGTACAGTAGGGTTACAGTACCAGGATGGACACCAAGAATCTATTGCATTAGATCTCATCAAAGCTCCTCAGTTTCAACTAATCTTAGGGATGCCATGGTTGGTAGCTCACAACACTCTAATAGATTGGCGTGCCAAGAAGTTGTCCTTTTCCGATGACTGTGCTTGCACCTGTTATTACCAAGAAAAGGGGAAAACAGGCTTATGTGCATCTGCTACTCCCAGTATGGCGGCGATTGTACTAGGTGTGACTAGTACTCTACCAAATGAATACCAAGATTTTCAAGACGTGTTCCAAAAAGAACAAGCAAATACTCTACCACCGCACAGGCCCTACGATTGTCAGATCGACCTCATACCTGGTGCGCAAATTCCTTGTGGCCGAATCTATGCACTTACTGAACCAGAAAACCTCCATTTGAAATCTTATCTTGATCAGTAACTGGCAAATGGATTTGTCACGACCCTCGCCCAAAACCCCCTCTGGCAAACCCATTGGCCAGGTGGAATCAGGACTCGGGCCTCTAGAGCCTGGCATCCTTTTCAAAAGCCCTCATGGGGCCAGTCCTGGCGCCTATGGCGCCAGGCTCATACACCATGAAAAACAATGTGCTTGGGAACTACTTTATTGTACTGTCAGCCAACATGGAGGCATCCCCATAGCTTGGTTCCTAAGAACCAAGCTATGCGGTCTAGTGTTTTGGGTGTGGTAGCCTAGGGACTACTTTACCTGGACTATTTTGTTGGAACTATTTAAACCACACCAGAGCAAGACAACACGCTTTGCGTTACTTTGCAGCTTGCAACGTGACGCTCACCGTGTCCAGCTATTCCCTCGAACCTCGGAGAAGCAGAACCTGTAAGGAGACAAAAGGAACATCATTAGCAGCAGCATCTTACCCGCAGTCTTCATCTTTAAACACTTGCAGATACTGAGAACAGCTTCCTCGAATCTACACGCCTCCTGGACAGAACGACCTGAAAGAGGAAGATAGAGGCAACATTAAAGAAAGCAGTAGAGACATTTACAAATTACGAACTGCTAAAAAGGCTTACCTGGCTGATCGCCTCTCGGCTGGCACCACTCCGGACATTCCACTCGCGCTGAAGAACACCGTGACCTACAAAGAAGGAAAACACAGGTTAGAAAAGGCAAGACTTCGCAGCGCTGCGCATAGCGCTTACTTACCGCATCATAACGCTCTTGCTGCGCCATCATTTACCAGCGGGGCTCAACCAAGCCAGTTCGCCGCGCTGAAGCTCTGCATACCTAAGGGAGAGAAAAAAGAGACATTTTAAACAAAGAAAGGCATGCAGGATAGCAACAAAACTAAAGAACAGCAATAAGACCTACCTGAACAATATCAAACGGGCCGGCGTCAGTGAAGTAACTGGACCGCACTCGCCCATGAAAGACAACACGCCCCTGCAAAGAAGGCAGGACGGAGAGCACGCCTAATTCTACCACAAGCCAGAACCTTCCCCGCAGACCACATCAGGGCAAAGCTGAGAAGCATACCAGCGAGTAACCTGGCTGGGTGGCATCCCTGTGGATACCAGGTGAGCGTAACAGAACACAAAGCCTACCACAACAAATCCACCTGGGCAACATGGAGACATCGGAAATGGACCAATTGGCCCAATTACTAGGAGAGCTTCGTGCTGAGGTTCATTCTGCCCGACTAATGCCCTCCGGAGAGACCTAATAGTGACCAAAGAACGAACTGAAGAGATTAGCAGGCAATACTTGCAATCACAGGCAGGACAGACGCCTCTACCTGGAAGCAATCCAACAATGCAAAACCCCGCCATACCACCCACTCCGGTAGAGATCACGTTACCTGGAACAGTGCCCCTGGCACCAGCCGAAAGGTTCTCAGGCAACCCACGGAAGTATGCGACATTCATCAATCAGTGCCGCCTTCATTTTCTTTGTAGGCCTAGAGCATTTCCAAACGACCAAGCTCGGGTAGCTTTTGTCTTATCATACCTGAGTGGTAGTGCAGCAGATTGGTCGGTGCCGTTGGTAGCCCATGGCGGTCCTCTATTACATGACTTTGGGGGGTTCCAGAGAGAAATGGAAAAATGTTTTGCTCGCCATACCCAGGAACAAGCAGTAGACAATGAACTCTTGTCCTTCCGACAGGGGAATCAGGACTTGTTAACGTACATTGCTACCTTCAACAGACTGGTTGCCGAAGCTAGGTGGCTAGAAAACAAAAGAACCACGTTATTCCATCGAGGCTTACGAGGCGAATTAAAGGACGTCTTAGCCCAGGTGGTTGATCCACACAGAGACTGTGCAGAATTCATAAATCTGGTCGTGCAGCTAGACCACCGGTTGCAGGACCGAAAGGCAGACCGGTCTAAGACGGACCCTCGGACCGTGTATGTTCGACCAAGGGAGAACACACCCTGTGTACCTGAAAATGCTGTAGAACCCATGCAGATTGGAGCGATACGGCCTCTATTAACAAAACAAGAGCGGAACAAAAGAAGACAACAACAGCTCTGTTTGTATTGTGGGAAACCAGGACATTTCCTGAAGGACTGTCCAGTCAAACCCCCAAGAAGAACAGTCGTGGCCACAGAGAAGGATGAAGCTAAGGAATCGGAAAACTACCAAGCTCGACAAACATAGAGGTCAGTTTGTCGAGTGAGAAGAAAGAGTTGCTGACCTCGCACTTTGCAATACCAGTGATGTTGATTACCCACCAACAGTCGTCAAGAATGCATGCCGTTGAAGCATACATCAATAGCGGAGCAGTTGGAAATTATATTGATCAAGAACTGGCAGCAGAGATGGGGCTTCCTTTGTGTTCTAAGCCAACTATGGACAAGGTAACCACCGTGGATGGGACAGAAATCGCTTCCGGACCAGTAACCCAGTGCACAGCCAGGGTAACCTTGCTGTGCCAGGACGGACATCGGGAGTCTATTTCATTCGATCTCATCAAGGCACCTCAGTTCAGGCTAATACTAGGGATGCCATGGTTGGTTGCTCACAACCCTTTGATAGACTGGCGGGCACGAAAATTAACCTTCCCCGGTGACTGCTCCCCTGCCTGCTATTACCAAGAGGAGAAACCTGATGTCTGTATCCCCATGACTCCCAGAGTGACAGTATCAACCCTGGGAGCAACTAATACCTTGCCAAGTGAATACCATGATTTCCAGGATGTTTTCCGAAAGGACCAAGACAATACATTGCTGCCGCACAGGCCCTATTACTGTCAGATCGACTTTGTTCCTGGTGCACAAATCCCTTGCGGCAGGATCTACGCTCTCACAGAACCAGAAAACCTTCATTTGAAACCCTATTTAGACCAGTACCTTGCAAACTGATTTATCCGTCCTTCGAAGTCCCCCGCAGCCAGTCCTTTGTTCTTCATACCGAAAAAGGAAGGAGACTTGAGAACCTTTATTGACTACCATGCATTGACCCAGATCACCGTGAAGAACCGCTACCCCATGCCACTTATCCCTGAGATGCTAGACCAAGTTAAAGATGCCCAGATTTATACCAAATTGGACCTTCGAGGAGCGTACCACCTGGTCCGAGTCAGAAAAGGAGATGAATGGAAAACCGCCTTCCGTACTAAGTACGGCTTGTCTGAATATCAAGTCATGCCCTTCGGGTTATGCAACGCTCGTGCGGCATTCCAGTATTTCATGAATGACATTTTAAGGGAGTTAATTGATGTGTACGCCTTAGTGTACATAGACATCTTAGTATGCTCAGCCTTGGAACAAGACCATGTCAGGCACGTTAGTTCAGTCCTCACCAAGCTCCGTCAACATCGCTTGTTTGCAAAGCTTGAAAAATGTTTTTTTCACGTCACCGAAGTAGAATTTCTTGGTTTCATCCTTACTCCAGGAGGCATCAGAATGGACGTGCACAAAGTAGATGCCATTCTGAAATGGCCTTCACCGACGTCTCTGAAAGGGGTACAAAGCATGCTGGGCTTTGTGAACTTCTACCACTGGTTCATCCCAGACTTCTCTCAGGTTGTGCGCCCAATCACAGTACTATTACGAAAAAACAACAAAAAGTTTGCTTGGACCGAAGAAGCAGAAGAAGCCTTTCAGGAACTTAAACAAAGGTTTACCTCCACTCCAATCCTGCGACATCCTCGTCCTGACCTCCCTTATGTCGTTGAAACTGATGCGTCCAGTCTCACAATGGGGGCTGTCCTTTCACAGAGAGACCCGGAAACCGGCCAGCTACATCCTGTGGCCTTCTGGTCGAAAAAGTTTTCACCTCCAGAGATGAATTATGCCATCACAGACAAGGAACTCCTGGCTATCAAATCCGCCTTTAAAGCCTGGAGGTGCTACCTTCTAGGGGCCAGACACACCATTACAATCATCACAGACCACCGAAACCTGCAATGTCTCAAAACAGCCAAGGCCCAGTCCTCGCGCCAACTACGGTGGGCCCTTTTTCTTCGCCGAATATGATTACGTAATCACATTTCGACAAGGAGTCAGAAACGGAAAGGCGGATGCCTTATCTTGCATGGGCATAGATGAAATAGTATATACAACTCCAGACCCCGTACCTATTATACCTGAAGACAAACTCTTGGGTATCACGACAGCCTTAACACAAGCAGAACTACGGAAAGAAATCCAACGGAAAATGAATCCTGATGCCTACATCGCATGGCAAACTCAAGGAGAACAATATACCATCAAGGACCATCTACCTTTTTTTAGGGATCGCCTATATGTACCCAAGAAGGAATTACAACGGCATATTATTTCAAACTATCATGATTCACTGATCGAAGGGCATCCTGGGATCGCCAAAACCCTAGCTAAGGTGAAAGAGAACTTTTGGTGGCCTACCTGGCGTAAGGGCATCATTCAGTATATTCAGTCCTGCGGTGTCTGCGCACAAAATAAATCACAGAAACAAAAACCATCTGGTCTCCTACAACCATTGGACATTCCTCGAGTTCCATGGCACACTCTTTCCCTTGACTTCATCACTGATCTACCTCCAAGCCAAGGGTTCAACACCATCCTTGTAGTTTTGGACTTATTCTCGAAGATGGCCCATTTTATTCCTCTGAAAGGCCTCCAAGATGCAGCCACTTTAGCAAAAGTGTTCCTGGAGGGCGTGGTTACGCTACATGGCTTCCCTTTGGTTCTGGCCTCTGATCGAGGCAGCCAGTTTGTTTCAAACTTCTGGAAAAAATGTTGTGCAATGGCGCAGATCGACATTCGGCTATCTACCAGTCACCATCCCCAAACGGACGGCCAAACCGAGAGAACCAATCAGACACTCGAGCAATATTTACGGTGCATGCTGCACCACGAACAAAGGAATTGGAAAGACCTACTATGGATAGCCGAATATGCATATAACAATTCTTGGCATTCAAGCACGGGACAAACGCCCTTCTATACCCTTTATGGCAGACATCCACGTATCTCTGAACTAGACCTTCCAGCCAGCTTGGAAATTCCAGCGGTAAAGACTCTACACACAACCATTACTCAGGCTTTCAAAAGGGCAAAGGACACCTTATTCATGCCAAAGAAAAACAAAAGAGATTCGCCGACCAACACCGGAAAAAGGCCCCTGATTATCAAGTAGGAGACAAAGTTTGGTTAGCCGCTAAATTCGTACCCATCAAGGGAACCCGGACCTTTCATCCCAGATTCTTAGGACCCTATACCATTAAGGCAATTATCAACCCAGCAGCCGTTAAACTGGATTTACCACCTAATCTACACATCCACCCGGTATTCCATGTGTCCCTCCTGAAACCAATGCAAACTGGCACACGGATTGGGACACCACCTAAGCCCATACTTGTTGACGGAGAACCAGAATTTGAAGTCAAAGATATCTTGGACTCTAAATACTCTCAGACCAAGCTATATTATCTCGTCGATTGGAAAGGATTTGGACCACAAGATAGATCCTGGGAGCCCAGTGAGAATATCCACGCACCACGTCTAATCAGGAAATTCCATCGGAACTTCCCAACCAAACCTGGGCAAGACAGAAGGAACACCATGGGAGGGGCCTTAGGGGGGAGTGCCTTCATGACCCTCGCTCAAAACCCCCTCTGGCAAACCCATTGGCCAGGTGGAGTCAGGACTTGGGCCTCTAGAGCCTGGCATCCTCTTCAAAAGCCTTCATGGGGCCAGGTTCATACACCATGAAAAACAATGTACTTGGGAACTACTTTATTGTATTGTCAGCCAACATGGAGGCATCCACATAGCTTGGTTCATAGGAACCAAGCTATGCGGTCTAGTGTTTTGGGTGTGGTAGCCTAGGGACTACTTTACCTGGACTATTTTGTTGGGGCTATTTAAACCACACCCGAGCAAGACAACACGCTTTGCGTTACTTTGCAGCTTGCAGCGTGATGCTCACCGCGTCCAGCTATTCCCTCGAACCTCGGAGAAGCAGAACCTGCAAGGAGACAAAAGGAACATCATTAGCAGCAGCATCTTATCTGCAGTCTTCATCTTTAAACACTCGCAGCTACTGAGAACAGCTTCCTCGAATCTGCACGCCTCCCGGACAGAACGACCTGAAAGAGGAAGATAGAGGCAACATTAAAGAAAGCAGTAGAGACATTTACAAATTACGAACTGCTAAAAAGGCTTACCTTACTGGTCGCCTCTCGGCTGGCACCACTCCGGACATTCCACTCGCGCTGAAGAACACCGTGACTTACAAGGAAGGAAAATACAGGTTAGAAAAGGCAAGACTTTGCAGCGCTGTGCATAGCGCTTACTTACCGCATCATAGCGCTCTTGCTGCGCCATCATTTACCAGCAGGGCTCAACCAAGCCAGTTAGCCGCGCTGAAGCTCTGCATACCTAAGGGAGAAAGAAGAGACATTTTAAACAAAAAAAGGCATGCAGGATAGCAACAAAACTAAAGAACAGCAATAAGTCCTACCTGAACAATATCAAACGGGCCGGCGTCAGTGAAGTAACTGGACCGCACTCGCCCATGAAAGACAACACGCCCCTGCAAAGAAGGCAGGACGGAGAGCACGCCTAATTCTACCACAAGGCAGAACCTTCCCCGCAGACCACATCAGGGCAAAGCTGAGAAGCATACCAGCGAGTAACCCGGCTGGGTGGCGCCCCTGTGGATACCAGGTGAGTGTAACAGGATTTATCCGCCTGTCTAAATCACCGGCAGCCAGTCCCTTATTCTTACCTAAGAAGGAAGGTGATTTGAGGACTTGCATCGACTATCGCGCATTAAACCAGATCACAGTAAAAAACCGTTATCCACTGCCCCTTATTCCCGAATTATTGGATCAAGTCAAAGAGTCCCAAATCTATACCAAACTGGACCTTAGGGGGGCGTACCATCTTGTTCGAGTGATGAAAGGAGACGAATGGAAAACCGCCTTTCGTACCAAATACGGCTTTTATGAATACCAGTTAATGCCTTTTGGACTTTGCAATGCTCCCGCTGCATTCCAGTACTTTATGAATGATGTTTTGCGGGAGTTCATCGACGTTTGCGCCCTGGTTTACATTGATGACATCTTAGTGTATTCTGCTACAAAAGAAGACCATGTCAGGCATGTCCGTTCCGTTCTTACTAAACTCCGCCAATATAAACTGTATGCTAAACTCCAAAAACGCTCTTTTCATGTCACCGGAGTGGAGTTCCTCGGTTTTATTCTCACACCAAAAGGTATCAGAATGGATAGGCACAAGGTAGATGCCATTCTTAACTGGCCGTCACCAACTTCATTTAAAGGAATCCAGAGTATGTTGGGCTTTGCAAACTTTTACAGCCGATTCATCCCAGATTTTTCCCAAATAGTGCATCCAATTACATCACTATTGAGAAAAAACAATAAAAAGTTCCATTGGACCAAAGAAGCAGAGCAGGCCTTTCAAGAACTTAAGAAAAAATTCACTTCACCAGTTCTACGGCATCCTCGCCTAGACCTCCCTTATATAGTTGAAACAGATGCCTCTAGCATGGCTATGGGAGCTGTTCTCTCGCAAAGGGACCCATGAACTGGCCAGTTACACCCTGTGGCATTCTGGCCACGAAAATTCTCACCTCCCGAACTCAACTATGCTATCACAGACAAAGAACTCTTGGCTATAAAATCAGCTTTCAAGGCATGGCGACACTATCTCCTTGGTGCTAGACATACTGTCACAGTCATAACTGATCATCGAAACCTGCAATACCTAAAAACAGCAAAGGCTCAATCATCCCATCAACTGCGGTGGGCTCTTTTCTTCGCTGAATATGACTATGTGATCACCTACCGGCCAGGAGTCCAAAACGGAAAGGCTGACGCCTTGTCCCGCATGGGTGTTGATGAAAAGGTATACATAACTCCAGATCCAGTAGCCATTATTCCAGAAGACAAACTCTTCGGTCTTACGACAACATTGACACAGGGTGAACTCCAAAACAAGATCCAACTCTTAATGGATCCCACTTTCTCACAAGAGTGGTGTACTCAAGGAGAACATTAGACCATTAAAGACCAGTTACCATATTTGAGGAACCGTCTATACTTGACAAGTAAAGATTTACAAGAGCAGGTTATTTTGGTTTATCACGACTCCCTGATTGAAGGTCATCCTGGAATTGCCAAACCTCTAGCTAAAGTAAAACAAAACTATTGGTGGCCCACATGGCTAAAGACATCATACAATTTATCCAATCTTGCGGTGTGTGTGTGCACAAAACAAGTCCTAAAAGCAGAAACCAGCTGGTCTTCTCCAACTATTGGAAATTCCTCCCGCATCATGGCACACACTGTCCCTTGTTTTCATTACAGATCTACCTCCCAGTCAAGGATTCAAAACCATCTTAGTAGTGGTAGACTTGTTCTCTAAAATGGCACACTTTATTCCTTTTAAGGGTCTTCCAAATGCATCCAATTTAGAAAAAGTATTCCTGGAGGAAATCGTACGGCTACATGGCTTTCCATCGGTCTTGATCTCAGATCGAGGTAGTCAGTTCGTATCCAACTTCTGGAGGAAATGCTGTTCAATGGCCCAAATTGACATTCGACTATCCACAAGTCACCATCCTCAAACAGATGGCCAAACAGAAAGAACAAACCAAACCCTCGAGCAATACTTATGTTGCATGTTACATCACGTGGAAAGAAATTGGAAGGACTTGTTATGGATAGCTGAATATGCCTATAATAATTCATTACACACCAGCACTGGACAAACCCCTTTCTACACTTTATATGGCAGACATCCACGTACTTCAGAATTGGATCTCCCAACCCCTTTGGAAATGCCAGAGGTTAAAACCTTACCTAAGACTATTTCCCAGGCCTTCAAAGAAGCAGCAGAACATTTACTCCAAGCCAAGAACAGACAAAAGAAATTCGCTGACCAACATCGTAGTAAAGCCCCCGAATATTAAATTGGAGACAAGGTCTGGTTAGCATCAAAATATAAGCCCATAAAAGGGACTCTGACCTTTCGTCCCCGATATCTGGGACCTTATTCTATTGAATCCATAATAAATCCAGTGGCTGTTAAATTAGCCCTAACACCCACTATGCAGATTCATCCTGTGTTTCACGTATCACATGTCCTGAAACTGGTACAACCTGGTACTCGGTTTACAACACCACCAAAACCAGTATTAGTTGACAGAGAACCAGAGTTTGAAGTAAAGGATATCCTAGACTCAAAATACACCAGATCCAAACGATACTACTTAGTTGATTGGAAGAGATACGGCCCTCAAGACAGATCATGGGAACCTAGTGAATACATCCATGCACCTCGCTTAATTAAAAAGTTCAGTCAGAATTACCCAGCCAAACCAGGAAAAGGCAGAAGTGCCAACGTGAGAGGGGCCTTGGGGGGGGGGGGAGTGCTGTCATGACCCTTGCCCCTGGCCCTCACTGGCAAGTCAGCCTTCCAGTTAGGGCCAGCTCAAAGGCCTTAAAACCTCATCCAAGACTCTTTTGGAGTCAGTGCTGGCGCCTCTGGCGCAAGACTCATAACCATTATGAAGACCAACATTAGAATGGGACTATTTACTTGGGACTATTTAACTTGGGGGGGTTCAGCCAACATGGAGGCACACATATAGCTCAGTTACAAGGAACTGAGCTATGCGGTCTAGTCTTTTGGGTGTGGCAGGCCTGGGACTACTTTACCTGGACTAGTTTGGATGTGGCAGGCCTGGGACTATTTAACTACTAAACACCAAAGCCGACGCGCTATCCCGCAAAGACCAGATGCCTTCTGAGCCCATTGAAGGACCTCTGTTCATAGCACCATCCCAAATACTATGAACCCTCCAATCAAAGTTGGATGGGTATGAAGAGCACTTACATCTTACTTACACTAAGACACAAAGAAAATTCTTCTTAGACAAAAACCCTCTTAATCACAAACAACGAGGACTTCTGTTTCATGGTCACCAACTCTGGTTACCGACCAAGACGATACAGTCATGTTTCTTACATTGGTGTCATGATGTCACCAGGGTTGGACATTCGTTGTGTGCTGAAAACCCGAAAGAAGGTGGAGTGATACGCTTGGTGGAATGGTTGGGCTAAAGACATCTGTGATTATATTCAAGGTTGTAGTATTTGTTTGAGAGCCAAAACAAGCAGTCAAAAAACCATGGGATTGTTACAGCCTCTTCCCATACCTAAAGGCCTGTGGACTCATTATTCCATGGACTTCATCACCGACCTGCCTCTTGCACAGGGACAAACTACTATTCTGACTATTGTAGACTTGTTTACCAAAACAGCTAATTTTATAGCCCAGGCTCGGTTCCCCTCACCATGCACACTAGCCAGTCTGTTTATTAAACATGTCTTTAGACTACATGATCTTCCCCAGGTGATTTCCTGGTTTTGGAGAGAGGTCAGCAAACTTTTGGGAATGGAAGCTTTTCTTCAGTATACCACCCTCAAAGCGACGGTCAAACAGATAGAGTGAACCAAGTGATCAACCAATAGCTACGCTGCTGTGCGACGGTCTATTACCAGGACTGGGTAACCCTCTTGTCCATGGCTGAATTTGCATACAACAACGCATAACATTCCTCATTGTCTGTTTCTCCATTTCATTTGTCATATGAATATCATCCGTCGTCTTTTCCTATGATCAAAACCGAGACTTTGCCCATTCCAGTGGCACAAGAACACATCAGAAAATTACATCAGGGTTTCCAGTTAGTTTCCTCCCAGTTGAAACAAGCCCAAGAACAAATGAAAAAGTTTGCCGAAAGAGAAGGCAGGACACCCCTCTATAAGATTGATGATGAAGTATGGCTAACCACGCAAAACATTCAACTACCTACTTGTCATCGAAAACTCAAACCACAATTTATAGGCGTGTTCAAAATAGAAAAAGTCATTAACCCTGTGGGATGAGATTAACGTTACCAGCACATTATTGGATACATCCGGTATTCCACATATCCCTTCTTAAACCTGTTACTCATTCACTCCGTTATGGAGATAGACGCTCACCTAAACCTCCAGCGGTGTATTCTCAAGATGAAAACGAGGTCAGGAAGATCATTGATTCCTGTTACTGGATGAGAACGTCCAATACTTGGTTAATTGGGTGGGATATGGGCCCAAAGACAGAACATGGGTCTCTGCCAAAGATGTTTTTGCTCCCGTTTTAGTAAAGTGTTTTCACCTACTGAACCCTGGAAAGCCTAGAGAAAGGGGCCTGGGTACAGCACCTCTCGGGGAGGGGTCTAGTGGAGAACATACTGTCAGGGTTTACACTCCTGTCACTAAGATGAAACTTCAGTATCATGTCTCCTACCAAGAAGACTCTGGCAGCCTTTCTGGACCAGGAAATATGGTCCGCCGTAACCCAGCCTCCCTTTCATAATGACAGCTATGTTGTCCCTATCTCAGCCTGCAATGTGTTTAACCCAGAAGTATAACAGGGTTTCTATTTAGGACAAGCGCGTCGGGACATGTCTTTCAAAATCATTCAGGTCGGGTTGTAGGAGCGAACCGCAGCAATCTATCAAAACTCTCTCTGAGACCTAGGAGACAGCGGCCTTTTTCTTTGTGGCATCTGCACTGCGAGGACTTCAAAAGATCTTTACCAGCAGCGTTCTGGAAGACCGTGTTCATTTACTTCGCACAGTCCGTGCAAATAAGACATCTACTGACCCTCTTCAAACCACAAGACTGCTTATTAGGTATTTAGTTTCACAAGTGTTATTCATGTTAAATACTCTCATTTAAACTCACCCATATGCCAAACCTTGCTGCCTTCAACCACATAAACTGCCATGTCATAACTTTCTTCTCAGCACGTGGCTCCATGTCTTGAACCACAGCCTACCAGGCTTTGTTTGGAACTTTTAGTGTTATCATTTTAGTGATATCATTATTAATTTCACCTAGTCAATAGCACCTCTCAGTGCACATAATTTCCTTCCCTAGCCACTCTTTCATTAGAAGTGGCCTTCACAATATTGTAGCCACTTTATTGTGCACTCTCCCATTTAATGCCGACTGACTCTCCATGTCAGATAAGACTATTACTTCCTAGTAGTTCTAAGGGTGGGCAAGACTACCGAGCTGTGCCCTCATTGTTCTCTTATCTCTCCCTGCTTTGCTGCAGCTCTTCAATCTAGAAGACCTGCTCCCCCGTATCTACGTGCGCTCATGATTACCTGGGCAGGGAACAGAAGGGGTTCCGATATCCTCAAAATCGGGGCCCTCTTCGCTTCCTTGCACTGGTATAATCACTTCATGATTCCCAAAAGTCAGGTCTGTATGCAAGTTTGACATTAGTCTAATCAGATGACAGTGACGGACAAGGGATCATGGGATGGAGAAGCCCTATTGATGCCCCCTTCTACTTTGGAAACAAGCAACTTGTACTATTACTAGGTTGTGGCCTATGCAAAGCATGTGACTCTATCTAATCAGATACAAGCCACAGAAAGATGATTACATGGTAAGTGATGTCCGATATATGTTATAATCTCAAAGCCCAATACCTAAAGCTACATGTCCTGGGTGCACGGGCAAAATGGATGCTGACTTGATGCAGCACTTAGCCATTTCTACTTCTTCCTCGCACTAATGCTGGTATAAGCCACTGAACAACTTCCTGAACATTTAATTCATTCACCACCCCTGATGCATGTGGAGAATCAATTGAAATGACCCTTTGTCATAACTTCCACATTACCAAACTATAGAGCCCCTCCATTGTTTTCAAGTTCTCCATCCATCAGCCAATCGTCGGCCATTTTAACCAATTTGAAAACCAACCTGAAAGCCCTACCCCCATACATGCACTGTCTCTGTGTGGGTAATGGTGCAGCCACTCTGACAAACTTTCCAATTTAACCAGTGTTCACGCCTTTCCCCAACAGCCCTCTGCCACTGTTGACACCTTTACGTCTACTCCACCCGGTCTCTCATAGTCCATAACACCCCCCTGCATGACTAACATAGAACCAATGGGTGTGGTCCACTACACTAAGAGCAGTCGCGTCTGTAACATCCGATGAATCTGCATGGGACTCTAACAGAATGAGGTGATGTAAGCACCCCTACTCACCCTTGGCTTCCCACCCCTCATAGACTGGTATGAGGTGGAAACTGCTTATACATCACTAGCAATCCACTGGCCATATGCATGCTTGCCATTGACCTAGTTGGTACCATTCATTGCAAGCAAAGATCTGAATTTAGCTTCTCGATCCTGCTCTCAACCTCATGTCATAGATTTCTCCTCTCCCGTTCTGGATCTGAATTCCTAGTCATACCATAGTCAAGCAAACTATTCCTCACTGCATAAAATTCACATACATCTTTGTGATCACCTCCATATACTTAATCAGTGCTAAACTGTGTTCCATACACTTCTCACAGCATAGGCGGGTATTTATTTAAAATCGGCCCCGATCTGCACCATATTTCACTGCACAATAACTTCAAAACCTCAAACTTCTCCACCCATTTATTGCCTTGTTGCACTGATGGGTGTCCCCCAGAGGCTTTGGGCACCCCACATAGAGTGACATTTTTTCAGTTGTGCCTCATCACAAATAAATTAACATGGCAGCCCCACCTCCCTTTTCTTCTCCTCGCTATCACCTTGTCGTCACCCCCTGCTGGTACCTCTACTGCTGCCACTGTTGGATCACTATGGACAATCACTTTGACTCAAGGCTCATCAGTATTAAGATGGAGCCCTTTGATCTCTGAACGGGGAGCGTTGGAAGAGATGCTGGGTGCAGCCCTGAACCAGTCAATGTTTACCCTCACTTGGTCCCTCTCATACGGCAGATGACAATCTATGTGCTGCTTTGCAGAGCAGTCATTGTGACCTGGATCGGATACTCCCCATCCCTGAAATCCCTCCAAGCAGGACAGCCCTGATAAATTTGACACTTTCCAATGCCCCATTAAGGCAATCCACCCCCAAATTACAGATACTGAAGCTCACTGAAAGCAGACCCAACGCCATAGCGAGGGAGAAGAAATGCTTTATCTGATGCAATGTTGCAGGCTGGTTGTTCTTTAACACAGGGTCTGAGAAAGTATTTTTCAGGTTCCAGGAGATGCTCAAAGAGTAAAGGAGACCCACACTTGCTACAATATTTCAATTCTATGCCTCTCAGATTGCGAGTTCTCCATGTAGAAGTGAAGGAGTTAACGAAGAGGATGAGGCAGGAACATCGGGTAGCAAAGAAGGCACTGAAGAGAAGGTGGCGAGCAGTCCCCTGGAAACAGAGTAGGCATCTTCTGGCATGCCAGATCTGCTCTAGGCAGGAGCCGGGGTCGGACTGGGGCAAAATGTGTATCTGGTACCAATTAAAAAGTGGCTCATAGTCACAAGTGTCAATGTGTTCCTTTTGTAACAGACTGTTTAAGTAGTAGCAAAGGTGGAGTTGTATGGCAAGGGTCTTTGCAAATTGAGCATTTTCTTGAATTTTGTTCAGTAACTCTGGTTAAAACTGCTGGCTGCACAGTGAAGTAGCTCATCAAACTGTGATAATAAAAATGGACCCATATTGACCAGAAAAGCTGGCCACAGTAGCATGTTGTGCCTGAACCTTGGACAGTGCCCTATAGGCCAGATTGAGCCTGGCAGTACCAGAAGGTGTGAAGTGGAACAAGAGTGGGCGAGGGAGGTTATATTGAGATCAGAGAGGTGAGGTGTGAAGAACTAGGAGCGAGCTTGGGAAAAGCAGAGACCCAAAAACACTTCTCCAGCACTCCTGCCAGCTACTTTCAATCACTAGTCTCTTGGCAATACTGCACAGCCAAGTATCTTATGGCATGATACCCCAAAAAGCCTGCAACTATATCAACTGAAGAAGGGTTCTGGGAAACCTAAAGCCTGTAACTCGGAGGAAGGGGTTACAAAACCCCTAGGGGGACTGTAAGGACTGGGCCTGCCAACATACAGGCCAGAAGGCATGAAATCCTGAAAGAAACCAGAGAGGACATTATGGGGATCTCTTGGAAGGAAGAGACAAGACTACAGCAAGGAGTAGACCCATCCAGACCTTTTGTTTGAGAAATCCCATTTTTCTATTTTGGTGTGCCCTCTTTGGACCAAAACACAAAATAAAGTTGTTCAAATCAAGCGTGTGATCTTGGCATCATCCTTCGTTCAGGCAATCCTGTGGTACCTCGATACTGGGCTTCTGCTACACAGTCTGGTAGCAATATTTTCTGTGAGCCACTCTCTTCAGTTTCCCTGGGCATCCACCCACTTCGCCATATCTTCTCCTCTGTCATCTACCATCTCTGTCAGCACCCGTGTAGCCAACCACACTTTCTTCTGAGCTGTTCTGTGGGCCATACTGACACTCCATACTCATCCCAGCAGTCGCATAGCAGCCTGAGTGGTGTCTGAACTGGGCACGGCTGACTTTCCCCTTGACCTTTTCTCTTCCCAGTACCTCACCCACCATCTCCCCGTTGCCAATGAGCTTAGACACGTCTTGGTCCAGGTTGTGTTACTCTGTCCTCCTGCCTCTTCCTCTCCATAGACAGTTTCCACCGTTCAGCAACGCATGATTGGAGAATGACGCTGTAGCAGCAACTGTTAACCATCGTCTCATAGGGCTGGCCATTAATGCCTCTAGTTTGTTTGTTTATTTATTTGTAATTCGCACCAGACCCGGGGCTATCAGGGCGCAGCAGATACAAGAATGCTTTCAGCTTAGGGTTACATGGTTACATAGCAGGCAAAGGTTATACAGGTGAAATTACTGATTACATATAGATACAGAGGAAGGAACAAATTGCAGAGATTACATATATCATACAGAGGGGGTGTATGTGTCAAATAAATACAGGTAAAGGGATGACCGACACATTTAATAAATAAGTTGCGGGTTAAGGTGCATCAAAAAGTCTACTTGGCATTTCTATTACAGAGGAGTCGGGGGTGGGGTGGTGGGGAAGAAGTGTAGCTCTTACAGACCGATTAGTGTTTGTTTTCTCTGAGCCATTTCGAGGTGTTATGTTTGAAATTCTGAAAGTTTTGGTCTGCTCTCAAGAAGGAGGGTAGGAAGTTCCAAAGTTGAGCTGCTTTGACTGGGAAGCTGCTTCCTCCCGCTTTAGTCAGTTTAAATCTTGTTACAGTGAGGGAGTTGGTGTTAGCGGTCCTTGTGGGGCGGCTTGGGATTTTACTGTTGAATTTCTCAATAAGGTACCTATGAGCAGCTTTGTTCAGGCACTTGTGGATTAGCGAAAGGGTTTTAAGTGAGATTTTGTCACTGGTGGTCAGCCATTTGTTTTGTCTCCTTATATCTGAGACGGGCTCTCTTCTAGCAATGCCTTGTACTGCTCTCAAGGCATTATTTTGTAAGATTTGGATCCTATTGACGATATACTTGTTTTTGCCCAGGTATAGAGCGTTACAATAGTTCAATCTAGACAGGGTTAAGGCTCAGGCTAGAATGTTGCAGCTAGACTTAGAGAGGAAGGGTTTACCTGCTCTGATCAGCTTGCATGTGTAAACTGTGGCAGATGTCATAGCATTGACCTGTTTGGTAAGTGTGAGCCTGGAGTCGAGGTAGAAGCCCAGGGTTTTCACCTCTTTGGCAATTTTAATGATGTTGCCATCAATGTTAAATGCAGAGTATTTAGTGCCAAGTTTATCATGGTTGGAGGCAGTCCCTAGAATGATGAGCACAGTTTTGTCATCATTCAGGCATAGACCATGGATAGCCATCCATGCCTGGATGATGAGGTAGATTTTATTTACCAAGGCCAAATCCTTGTCATAATCCCTGGTAAGCGGTATGAGAATCTGGGTGTCATCTGCGTAGTTAGTGTAGGTGACACCGAGATGGTCCAGATCATCGAAAAGGGGCTTATTAAATATGTTATACAATGTGGGAGAGACACAGGATCCCTGTGGTACCCCACATGTAATAGGGATAGGATCTGCTGATGCTGTTGGTTAAAAGACCCTCATTGTCCTATTGCTCAGAAAGGACTGGATCCACGCTATGGCCTCCTGAGTGAAGTGAGCTGCGGAGTCAAGGTGGTTGCATAAGACCTTGTGATCCACCAGATCAAAGGTGGCCGAGAGATCCAATAAGAGTAGCAGGATGTGGTCCCCCTATCCCTGAATTGGTTGATCTGTGCTTTTAGATCGATCAGGGCAGTTTTCGTGCCGTGTTGGGGCCTGAAGCCAGATCGGCGAACTCCCAGGAGATGATTGGACTCTAAATGTTCCTGTATCTGGAGATGGGCCACTTGGTCTAAGATTTTAAGAAGAAAGGGCACTGTCGTGATCGGCCTATAATTCGTGGGTGTGGTAGGATCAAGAGATTTTTTTTGAGGAGCGTTAGGACCCAGGACTCCTTTAGGTTGTTGGGGATAGTGCCAGTGGTGAAGGAGGCGTTGATTTGTTTAGTTATGAAGGGCGAGAGGTCTCTCGCTGCATCTTTGATGATTTGGGGTGGGCATTTGTCTCCTTGACAGTTTGAAGGTTTTAGGGTGAGGATAGATTTTCAACCTCTAGGATTGAGACTTTCCTAAAGTTGAAGCGTTGTTCTGGTTTATTTTACTGCGGCAGAGTATGGCCAGTCTAGTGGTGTTGGAGATATTGGCCTTTTTTTTGGGGATTTTGGCCTGGAGTGACGTAACTTTGTTGTTTAAAGCTTGCTGGATACTAGAGCACTAAAGGTTGTCTTTCACACAGTTGCCTGGAACTGGTATAGGTGTCTCTAGCTCTTTCAGGATTACAAAGCGTTCATTTGAGTTTGAGTTAGTTTGGAGAATCCTGTTGTTGGAAGTTTCTTTTTTTGTAAGAATTATTTCTTTCTTGTAGTGGGACGAGATGTTGGTGAGGTTGGATTTGTTTGTGTCGGAGGGTAGGAGTCTCCAAGCGGCTTCACATTTTCTTTTTTCCACTCCGAGCGTTTTAAGGTGTGGAGTGAACCACGAGTTTAGGTGGGCACTTGGTTTGCTATTTCTCATTTTTAGCGGTGCAATGGTATCTAGAGTTTTGGTCATGGCTTTATTGTGTGCGTCTACTAAAGTAAACAGGTCAGAGGTATTTGGCAGTGCGTTAACGGACGGTAACAGTAGGGGTATGAGCTTGTCAGCCGAGATATTCTTTTTGTTTCTAGTTTGAATGGGAGGAGCTATTGGGCTATGTTTAGGTGATAGCGTTTTAACAGCTAGTGTGAATGCTAGAAGATGGTGATCAGTCCAAAGCTGGGGGGTAATGGCAATAATTGATGCATTACATTTAAAGTATGCAACCCAGTCTAGGCTTCTCCATTTGATGTGGGTGGGTAGAGACACTCTTTGGATGAGGCCAAGTTCCTTCAGCACATTAGAGATAGCTAAGGCATGCTGGTCTTTGGGGTCATTGAATCCCAAGTTGAGATACCACAGTAGGAGTATTTGGGAGGGGTGTTAGGAAAGATTTCGTTATTGTAGGGAACTTTCCTTCCATGTGGCAACCCCTAAACTTTTTGCTATTGTTTTCAACCTGTTTTCTTGACTTTGCCAGAGAAGTGCAGCCTTCTGCTGTACTCCTCTGGGCTTTCGCTCCTTTCTTACGGGGAAACTGACATGCCCTTAAGACAGTCAGTACCGGGGAACGCTGTTTCCCGTAGTTTCTTTTATCGTGTCGCCATTTTAGTGCAACACGACACAAGAGGGCACTGTAAGCTAAGTTACAGCTCTCTTGGGTCTCTAGCCTTCTACAGACCCTAGACACTCTTGTAGGATGGTTTTTGGATCGGTGCAAGTCATTCAGGGACTGGGCTGGTGGCAGCGATCATTTGGTTTATTTTGAGCTCCTTTTGCCGTTCTGAGCACGTTTTTGCCGCGAACACAAAAGGGTGGCCCGGCTACACAAAATGGCCGGACCACGAGGCTCCTTTGTCTAGTCCACTGTCCGTCTTGCTCCCTTTACCTTCCCCCGGGTCAGGCGACCCGGGGCCTTCCTTATTTGGGCATGTAGTTCCCCGCGAAACACGGTTGCTTTCGCGGGCTTCTACATGTCGTTTGAGTGCCCCCAGGATGTGGGCTGGGCTGTCTGGTCCCAATACACATCCTGGGTGCCAGAGAGTCTAGGGTGGTGTGAATGCCTGGGACCACCGTGGTCCGTGATTGGTCCACGTATGGTATGTGTGTTGATGAGCGGATCTCCCATTGGCTCCCCTCCGTTTTGGCGCGAAGGGAACCGTGGATGAGAGGGAGCTGGAAACACCACTGCCATGTCGATCTCCTGAGTTCTTACGAACCCAGGGATACAGGAGCCAAGTATCCTGCGAACACGAGGCTGGACCGAGGAATCGCTGGTGACCCCCTGAAGAACTTCTGCTCCTCATTGCTGTCGTCCGGTGAAGCCCTTTCCACCTAAGATCGAACAAGAAGGCCTGTACTGGCGCTTCGACCTATTGGAATAGCAGGACCAGCTATTCCCGGCACCTTCATCAACTCCTGCTGTAAGCCTTCGGAAGTGTCTCTGGGCCATCCAGTTGACTGACCAGCTTACTAAGGAGGCCTGCTCTGTAATCGCCGACAGGTTGGGTGGTATTCTGAGTCCGGGGCATGCTCACACGCTTCGTTTGCTTAGCAGTCCTAAGCTAGAGGTGAGCGGTGCTCGTTTGGCTTGAATACACCCGGCCGTTCCGTTGCCCTGCTGTGGCGACAAAACTGTGCTTGTTTCTTCGATCGGGACGTCTTTTTACTCTGCACGACGACGAGACGTTCCCTGCTCTTCAGAACCTGCCAGAAGCTGCATCTATCGAGGAGAAGCTCGGGCCTGCTTGCTTCGGGGACCGGTGAGTAGATTAGCTAGGATCTGGTCGCCCTCCTGCAGTGCCCCTTGCTTTTCCCCGCTGTGAATACAGCACCCCTTGTCCGTACTCGCGCCCTGCTTCTGCCTCACAGTGGAGGCTGCGCTAGAGTCGCGGACCGTGTTCTCCTTCATTAGAGCTCCCTACAGAGCTGTTCAACGTCCTCCGAAGAGCTTCACCTTCTGCCCATTGGCACCGGCGTGTGCAGGTACTTTTGAGCGCTAGGCTCCACTCTTCGTAGGGATTGGACTACCATCCAGTTAGGGGCCTCAGAAGGCGGACATATCACTCGCATTGGTTCGCACTGCCTGTTTTCCTTCCCCTGCAGGTGGATAACATATTTCGTGCTGCTAATGCTGTGAAACTGTGTATTCTGTATATATATTGGGTGGATAGTGTATGTGTTGGTTTAATATCGTTGTATATTGCTGCTTTTACTGTGGTTATTAGTTTCAAGGCCTTATAATAAATGTGTATCTATTTTTGATATAAACAACTGTTTGGAGTAGTTTGTAAGCGCTCTTGCTTTGTGTGCTCATTGCGGGCTTTCAGTCACCCTCACCCCTCTTGAGACCTAGTCTTGACCGCCGCGATCGCTACCTTGATTGGTCTGGCTTGTCCAGAGGTTACCCTGTTCCAAGTAATTAGGTTGGCCTTCTGAACCTCTGCGCCACCAGGACAGAGTTCAGAAATCCGTCTTAACAAATTGGTGTACAGCGGTGGGATACGACTGAGGGTATCCAGTGTTGCGCACGAGCTAAGGCGTTTTCAGGTTATTCCAACCAGGACACGCAGTAAAGTATTGAATATAACGTTAAAAAGGCCATAGTCCTATCAACAGTATGGAAACGAATACTTTGTTAACCTTAAATGCTTCGAAATCTGAAACATTGAAGAAGATGTGTGCGGAGAGAGGGGTTTCCTCTCAAGGCACTAAATTGGAAATGATCCAGAGAATCGTGGCGTGGCAAGAAGCGCAGCTTGACGCTATAACTTCCGAGGACAGTGCAGAAGGTGGTGGGGCTGCTCTCACTGGCAGAACCGACGGTTCTGCCGCTGCACTGATCCATCACGACCACGAGGACAGGGAGGATGTAATGTCTAACGTTTCCTCTGCCAGTGTTGATGGGGAGGCTATGCTTGAATTCAAGAAGCAAGAGCTGCGGTTTAGGCAGCAGGAGCTTGAATTCAGCATAGCCAAACTGAAAATCGACCAGGCAGAAAAACAAAAAGACAGGGATCACCAGTTGGAACTGGCCAAGCTTCAGTTCGCAAATGGGTCCAAGGGTCCTGGACATGGTTCTGGGGCTTCCTCTCATCCACGGTTTCCAAAAGATCTGCTCAGTGTGTATGAGGAACGAAATGACATTATGGACTGGTTAAATGCGTTTGAGTATGCATGCGAGGTTCAAGAGGTTGATAATGCGGATAAGATTGCATGGTTACTCAGCAGACTGCCCCATTCTGGTTGCAGTGCCATTATGGAAATGTCGAAGGCTGAGCGCGCTGATTTTGCAATGTTGAAGCAGACTCTCATTTTAAAGTTTGGGAAGACTCCGACCCAATATTTGAAAAGGTTTAGAGAGTATAAGAAAAAGGAAGGTGGTACTTGGGTGTCGTATGTAGCTGAGTCCCTGAAAAACTTGACTGGCTGGGTTGAAGGTTATAAGGTTTCTACCTTCGAAGGCATGATCAATCTGGTCATGCTGGAACACATTTTTGCTTCTTCTTCCCCGGAGCTTAAGCAGCATTTGGCCGATTCGAAGGAGATAGATCCTAAGAAGCTGGCCATTGCAGCAGATTTATGGGTGTCACATCGAGTGTCCCATAAGGACAAAACTCATCCTGGTAAGCAGGAGGAAGGGAAAAAGTCCAAAGATGTGGAGGGTGGGGAATCTGCTAAATCTTCTTCCCATAAGGGCCACAAAAAGAAAAATAAGGGTAAGCCATCCGAGAACTCACAGGGTAGTGGAGGTTCGCCTCCGAAACAGAACTCTGGTTATAATAAGCCTCCCTACGTAAACAGACCCAATGGGGCTTGTTTTTCTTGTGGAGCAACTGACCATGTGAAGGGGGATCCCCGTTGTAAGGTTAGACCTTTGGGGGTCCACTCCGCTAATCTGGCCTTCTCCTCCTACGAGGAAGAAGAGATTACAGGAGCATCCTTCTCCTCAGACTCATTTCCCAGCGGAATAGAGGCTGAGGTAGTTTTAGTGTCCCTGGGTTCCTGGGAGCCTAAAGTCGCAGAGGCGTATGCTAGGATTCCGGATAATACCAAGCACTACTTTAAAGACAGTGTGCTGATCAATGGAGTAGATACTCCAGCTCTTAGGGATAGTGGGTGCAGTCGAACTGTAGTGGATTCTACCTTGGTAGACTCAGAGGAAGTTGCCAGAGCTACTCTGATGCCCACTAAGTTGGCTGACGGCCCCCTCCGTATGTTTCCCGTGATCCCTGTTAATCTAACTTTAAGTGGTACAGCAGTTAGGATTCCAGTGAGCATTCAGAGAAACGTCCCGGGAAAGGTCTTGTTGGGCAATGATCTCAGAGCTCTAGGGCTCGTAGGAGACACTGCCGAAAGACCCTACACACGGTCTCAAGCACGGGCAGCATTGGCCAAGTCCAATACGCCGCCCCAGCCGAAGGGGAAACCCAAGGCGAAAGGAGTCAACAAGTCCCGACGGGGGAAAGAGAATATTCCCCCGAACTCGCCTACCACTGCGGTGGAGGGAGTTGGTCAATCGCCCGAGCCTGACGAGGAGGTGGCGATGCCTGAAGTGTTCGACCCCAACGACCATCCTGAACTAAAAGACTTGTTAGTTGAAGGAGGTCCTGATAGGGACGACTTCAGTAAGGGCCAACGTGAGTGCCCATCTCTGGAAGGCCTAAGGAGACAGGCCTGCTCCCAGCTTGAGGGTGAACCTCATGGGTTGCAAAGGATTTACCAGGAAGGTGGACTCCTTTATAGTGAGCCCACAGAGTCTACAGAAGGAGACCATAGGAGGTTGGTGGTTTCCCTTGCTGTTAGGCCCTTCCTCCTGCAGTTGGCGCATGTCGTTCCCCTTGCTGGTCACCTTGGTATGAGGAGGACCAAGCAAAGGTTATCCATGCACTTCTACTGGCCCAAGATGGGGGAGCAAGTAGAAAGTCACTGCAGGAGTTGTGCCGCCTGCCAGTTGTCTGGTAAGGTTGGTGCGACAATCCAAGCTCCGTTGGTACCGCTCCCAGTTGTGGGGGTACCATTTGAAAGGGTAGGGATCGACATGGTTGGTCCCCTTGGCCCGCAAACATCCTCAGGCAATAGGTTTATCCTGGTGCTGGTCGACCATGCCACCAGGTATCCTGAGGCCGTCCCATTTACAACTGTAACTGCCAAGCCAGTTGCAGAAGCTTTACTCGGCATGTTTACTAGGGTTGGCTTCCCTAAAGAAGTTGTGCCGGATGATGGCAGCAACTTTATGTCGAAGTATAGGCAGGCTATGTGGAAAGAATGTGGGGTCACCTACAGGTTCTCTTCTGCATACCGCCCCCAGACCGATGGTCTGGGGGGGCGTCTTAACAGGACGTTAAAAAGCATGATTGGGGCTCTGGAGGAGCCTCAGAGAAGAAAATGGGATCTTCTTGTTTCATGCTTGCTGTTTGCCTACCGAGAGGTACCACAGGAGGGTGTTGGCTTCAGCCCCTTCGAACTTCTGTTCGGTCATCCCGTACGGGGACCCTTAGCCATTGTCAAGGAGGGATGGGAGATGCCCACTCCCCCTGTTACTACCAATGTAGTTGATTATGTGCTAGGGCTCAGAAAACGGATGGTACTTCTGATGGGCTTGGCTAGTGCTAAATTGAAGGCAGGGCAAGCGCTGGTGAAACATTGGTACGACCAGAAAGCTTCCCTCATCAACTTTACACATGGCCAGCAAGTCCTGATCGTGAATCCCATAAGGCCTCGAGCTTTACAGGACAAATGGTCAGGCCCTTACCCAGTGGTGGAGCCCCTGGGTGAGGTTAGCTATTCAGTGGACCTTGGAAGGCCTGGACAGGCTCTAAAAGTGTTTCACGTGAATAGGCTGAAGGCTTTCGTCCCAAGCGGCGAAATCGCAGCACTGCTATTGGCTTCAGACGTTGAGGAAGAGGAGTCTGAACCTCTCCCTGACCTGTTCCAAAGCAGTCCTTCAGAAAGCTCTTTTGAGGGTGTCCGAGTGGCCCCTCACCAAAATGGACAAGGCTCAGTGGTTTGCCTTGGACATGAAGTAGGTGGAGGGAGGAGACAGCCTCTATCCAGTAAGGTACCAGCGGTACAAGACTGGCCTACCCCCACTACGCAAACCCAAGTGAGAGCCTTCTTAGGACTCACGGGTTATTACCGCAATTTTGTGGCAGACTATGGCACCATAGCTGCTCCTCTGACTGCCCTCACAACTCCGAAGAAACCCAAGAAGGAAACTTGGACTGACGAGTGTGAGAAGGCCTTCAATGGCTTGAAAGACTCCTTGTGCCAGGCCCCTGTGCTCAGGGCCCCTGATTATCAAAGACCTTTTATCGTGCAGACGGATGCCTCTGACATTGGGATAGGAGCTGTACTATCACAAGTAGATGAGAAGGGTAAGGAACACCCTATCGGTTTTATTAGTCGCCAGCTTAAGGACAGAGAGCTCAGATGGTCCACGGTAGAGAAAGAATGTTTCTCTGTTGTGTGGGCCCTAAGGAAGCTGCGGCCCTACCTCTATGGGACCCACTTCACTGTGCAGACTGACCATAAGCCGTTAAAGTGGCTAATGAACATGAAGGGGGAGAATCCAAAGTTGCTTAGGTGGTCCATAAGTCTACAAGGCTTCGACTTCACTATTGAGCATAGGCCAGGTGTCCAACATAGCAATGCTGAAGGGTTGTCCAGAATGTTTTACCGACCTGAACAAGAGACTCATCCAGGGGTGGATTAGTTCCCCCTGTCCATAGTCTGGGAGGGGCGAGTGTTAGGAAAGATTTCGTTATTGTAGGGAACTTTCCTTCCATGTGGCAACCCCTAAACTTTTTGCTATTGTTTTCAACCTGTTTTCTTGACTTTGCCAGAGAAGTGCAGCCTTCTGCTGTACTCCTCTGGGCTTTCGCTCCTTTCTTACGGGGAAACTGACATGCCCTTAAGACAGTCAGTACCGGGGAACGCTGTTTCCCGTAGTTTCTTTTATCGTGTCGCCATTTTAGTGCAACACGACACAAGAGGGCACTGTAAGCTAAGTTACAGCTCTCTTGGGTCTCTAGCCTTCTACAGACCCTAGACACTCTTGTAGGATGGTTTTTGGATCGGTGCAAGTCATTCAGGGACTGGGCTGGTGGCAGCGATCATTTGGTTTATTTTGAGCTCCTTTTGCCGTTCTGAGCACGTTTTTGCCGCGAACACAAAAGGGTGGCCCGGCTACACAAAATGGCCGGACCACGAGGCTCCTTTGTCTAGTCCACTGTCCGTCTTGCTCCCTTTACCTCCCCCCGGGTCAGGCGACCCGGGGCCTTCCTTATTTGGGCATGTAGTTCCCCGCGAAACACGGTTGCTTTCGCGGGCTTCTACATGTCGTTTGAGTGCCCCCAGGATGTGGGCTGGGCTGTCTGGTCCCAATACACATCCTGGGTGCCAGAGAGTCTAGGGTGGTGTGAATGCCTGGGACCACCGTGGTCCGTGATTGGTCCACGTATGGTATGTGTGTTGATGAGCGGATCTCCCATTGGCTCCCCTCCGTTTTGGCGCGAAGGGAACCGTGGATGAGAGGGAGCTGGAAACACCACTGCCATGTCGATCTCCTGAGTTCTTACGAACCCAGGGATACAGGAGCCAAGTATCCTGCGAACACGAGGCTGGACCGAGGAATCGCTGGTGACCCCCTGAAGAACTTCTGCTCCTCATTGCTGTCGTCCGGTGAAGCCCTTTCCACCTAAGATCGAACAAGAAGGCCTGTACTGGCGCTTCGACCTATTGGAATAGCAGGACCAGCTATTCCCGGCACCTTCATCAACTCCTGCTGTAAGCCTTCGGAAGTGTCTCTGGGCCATCCAGTTGACTGACCAGCTTACTAAGGAGGCCTGCTCTGTAATCGCCGACAGGTTGGGTGGTATTCTGAGTCCGGGGCATGCTCACACGCTTCGTTTGCTTAGCAGTCCTAAGCTAGAGGTGAGCGGTGCTCGTTTGGCTTGAATACACCCGGCCGTTCCGTTGCCCTGCTGTGGCGACAAAACTGTGCTTGTTTCTTCGATCGGGACGTCTTTTTACTCTGCACGACGACGAGACGTTCCCTGCTCTTCAGAACCTGCCAGAAGCTGCATCTATCGAGGAGAAGCTCGGGCCTGCTTGCTTCGGGGACCGGTGAGTAGATTAGCTAGGATCTGGTCGCCCTCCTGCAGTGCCCCTTGCTTTTCCCCGCTGTGAATACAGCACCCCTTGTCCGTACTCGCGCCCTGCTTCTGCCTCACAGTGGAGGCTGCGCTAGAGTCGCGGACCGTGTTCTCCTTCATTAGAGCTCCCTACAGAGCTGTTCAACGTCCTCCGAAGAGCTTCACCTTCTGCCCATTGGCACCGGCGTGTGCAGGTACTTTTGAGCGCTAGGCTCCACTCTTCGTAGGGATTGGACTACCATCCAGTTAGGGGCCTCAGAAGGCGGACATATCACTCGCATTGGTTCGCACTGCCTGTTTTCCTTCCCCTGCAGGTGGATAACATATTTCGTGCTGCTAATGCTGTGAAACTGTGTATTCTGTATATATATTGGGTGGATAGTGTATGTGTTGGTTTAATATCGTTGTATATTGCTGCTTTTACTGTGGTTATTAGTTTCAAGGCCTTATAATAAATGTGTATCTATTTTTGATATAAACAACTGTTTGGAGTAGTTTGTAAGCGCTCTTGCTTTGTGTGCTCATTGCGGGCTTTCAGTCACCCTCACCCCTCTTGAGACCTAGTCTTGACCGCCGCGATCGCTACCTTGATTGGTCTGGCTTGTCCAGAGGTTACCCTGTTCCAAGTAATTAGGTTGGCCTTCTGAACCTCTGCGCCACCAGGACAGAGTTCAGAAATCCGTCTTAACAAGGGGTTTTTCAGATTATCAGATAACATGATGGAAATATCTTCCTCGAATGCGCCAATGGGGCTAAGGGTTCTGTATACTAGGTGGATTGTAAGCGTTTGTGAGTCGGATATGGGTAATTTGGCCATAAGTGATTCACAGGATTTGATGTCGATAGAAGGGGAAAGTCTTATGATGAGGTTGGATTTGATTGTGATAGCTATGCCTCCTCCGCGGGCATCCACCCTGTCTGTTCTGAGGATGGAGTAGTGTTGGCCACTGCGAGCATGAGGGCGGGACCTGCTGCTGCATGAAGCCATGTTTCTGTTATGGCTAGAAAGTCATAGTCTTCAGCCCTGATTAGATCAGCTATCTCAATGGCATGTGCCATTAGAGATCTTGCATTCTTTAAGGCACCCTTGAGGTCTGGGACAGGTTTTTTTGGCAATGGGTTGGGGGAGGTGCACTTACTTGTAGCTTTGTCAAGTATTGCAGGGGCTGTATTCTCTGTTGTTTTCTAGTGGTCAGAGCATCCATTTTGGGTGTGGGTAGAGTGGTACCATGATGATGAATGGATTTGTTTTTGGGTAGGCTAAGTAGACATATTTTCCTTTGTTCGATAAAGGTCTTGGTGGCTGGTGATTCATGAAGTCTGGTCAGCCTGGATTGAAGTCTGTTGTTTCTAGTTAGTGTGTGGCAAGGTGTGTTGGTTTTGGATGAGCCCCAGGTAGGGTGGAAGTTACCAGGCAATTGTTGGTTAAGGTAGCTGGGATAGTGGAGGTCGGTTTGAGGTTTCTCGATAGGCCTGATATTTTCAGGCATTGAGGTTGATAGGTCGTGCTGGGCGTTCCCATTTAGTTGGGGTGTAGGAGGGGTGAATGAGGCATTCATAGTTGTAGGCATGAGATGCTTCATGGGTTGGTAGGGCGCTAGACTGGTACTGTGACCAATATGCTGGTCAGTTGACCTAAGGCTAGTAGGACACACGATAGGAGTGGAAGTAGGATGTTAGTGGCAAACATTGTGTGCTAGTGGTTAATAGCTGCGTGGTGTGACCACGACTAGGAGCCTTTGTTGTAATAGGATAATTGCCTGATAGATAGGTTAATCGGCTGCTAGTATGAAGATTAGAGCTAGGAGTGGTTCTCGATGTGCAAATAGGGGTATGGTCATAACAAAAATGATGTGGGGACCGTGCAATACTGAGATCAGAAATATGAGAATAAAATAGTATGGCAGTGCTCGTGCCTAGTTAATACTTTTGCATATCGCTTTGGTAACAAAAATAATCAAGAGAACATAGGTTTTTTATGTCATATCACTTTGGTAGCAAAGATAATCTAGAGAACATACATTTTTGATGTTAAATCGCTGTGGTAGCAAAGATAAACAAGAGAACATACATTTTTGATGTCATATCGCTTTGGCAGCAAAGATAAACATGAGAACATACATTTTTGATGTCATATCGCTTTGGTAGCAAACATAATCAAGGGCGCATACATTTATGATGTCCGGAGTGTGATAGTAGTAGGTAGGGGAGTGTACGTGACAGGTTAACAGCTTTCACACGATGCAGTATAAAGTGGCGATAGCATTTTAAAGTACTAAGGCTAATACTGGGGTGACATCCCCAGTGTCACCTGTGAAGCCGGCCCTGAAATGTTCACTTACCATAACCTTTTACTTGCCCCTTGACTTTTTCTTCTTGACCAGTTGGCCACCCATCTACATCACCTCGATTTTCCTGTCTTCTTTACTCTTTCAACCAAATGTACCAATCTCCTCCGCATAGCACACCTCCCACCAGCCCGGCCTCACTACCCCTTGCTTCCTATGCAGGATTCCCTTGCTGGTCTCATTCCTACTCTGTCCACATCCGCTATGCCAAATCTCTTGCTGCTCTGCGTAAGCACCGCTTTAGCGAGCTCAACTCCCAGGCCCTAATCCTCTGCCCTACCCCACCCATGGGGTCTAGTCCTTTAACTCTCTGGCAGGGCTTCATTCTTCTCCTCTGATTTTCCCTGCTAAGTGTTCTCACCAACCTTATTCCCTAGACACAACTAGTCCCTCCTATACGACGTACAGGGCATCACAGCTGCTGATGCTCCTACCTGTTGAGACTTGAATGTCGTGTAGGCAGAAGAGTCCTCCGTCCCCAAATGCCACACAGAGAGAACTCAAAGTCACTCCCTGTGCGACCGTTGAGGCCACAGGTGGAGATGGTCAAATCCGGAACCACAAACCTCTGGGACCCCAATCCGCTGTAAGAAAATACTGATTTAGTACCAAGCAAATGACAGTAAATGACAGTGCCAAAATAACGTGAAAAAGGTCTTACCAGAGGAATCAGGAGAAAGGCAATGAACCTATGAGGTAAGGGTCCGGGACTCACGTGGGCAGGTAGACTGTAGTCCCAATAATGACAGTAGAACCACCTGATGACAAGAACGTGGTTTGGTAGCTGTGGAGCTTGAAAGCAAGAAGTTCCAAAGAAAACCAGATGCAAAAGGGAAATCCGTGTTGCAGTCCAAAGAGCAGTCCGAGTTCAAAGCACAGGTAAATCCAATGTAACAAAGCCAGTAAGGTAATCCAAGCGAAGTCCAAGTAAGCAAACCGAGGTCAAAAATCCAAAAAGAGTCAAGAAATCCAAAGGAACACGTAGCACCAAACAGGTTGCAAAGAACAGCTGTGAAGCAGTGAGTACAGGGAGAGCCGTGTTTAAATACTCGCTCTTCTGGCATTACTTCCCGTCACATGACGTGCTGGCGCATCACGTGAGTGGATCCCCGGGTCACGTGAGCACACAGCGCTGGTCACACGACACTGAAGCATAGTAGCGTTCCGCCGATAACCTAGGCGCCAAGGAAGCTGCCAATGCAAAAAAGGACGCAACCTGGAGAGCGTTCTGTTGCGGGTGAAGCGTGCATGTGCACGCGAGTCATCAGGAGGCCCACGTGAGTGCCGGAGTGTGAAGAGGGAATAAGATGAGACAGAGGGAGCGGGGCGAGCTATAGTAATTCCAGAGTTCTGGGCAATGGCAGGAGTGGCAGTATTAACAGGTGTGTGTACAAGGGAGGGTGTGACAGAGCCTCCCCCAAAGGGCCACGACCCTGTGGGCAGGAAGGATGATCCCTGTGAAAACGAGCCACCAAGCGAGGAGCGTGGACATCAAAAGCAGGGACCCAGGACCTCTCCTCCGGACCATATCCAGTCCAATCCACCAGGTACTGCAAGCGCCCCGGTAGATACGGGAGTCCAAAATACTAGAAATCTCCTATACATCCGGGGCCGACAGGGACACCGGGGCAGCAGGGGCGCAAAGACGGGAAGGACCCGGACAAGGCTTGAGGAGGGAGACATGGAACACAGGGTGAATCCGCCAGGAGCTCGGGAGTACTAGACGGTAAGTAACAGGGTTGATCACCCGAGACACTACATAAGGACCTACAAAACGGGGCAAGAGCTTCCTGCAACCCACCAACCGCAAATGACGACTAGAGAGCTAGACACGAGAACCCACTGAAAGAACAGGAGCCACCACACGCTTCTTGTCCGCCTGGGATTTCATGGAGGCCTGAGCCTCACGGAGGTGTGCCGAGGTGCGGGCGTGAATAACAGACATATCCCTGACACAAGCAGTAGCGGCTGGATTGGAAGAGGCCATGAGGTCGGGTATAGGCAGAACACGGGGATGCTGGCCATACAAGACATAAAAGGGGGAGAACCCAGTGGAGGCATGAACCGCATTGTTGTAAGCGAATTCAGCGTGACGGATGGAATGCAACCAGGTGGATTGTTGTTGAAGTATCAGACACCGTAGGTACTGTTCCAAAGTCTGATTGACCCTTTCGGTCCGACCATCTGTCTCTGGATGGTAGGCCGAGGAATACCGGACATCGATACCCAACAGTTTGGTCAAGGCCCGCCAGAAGCGTGAGGTGAACTGAGAACCCCTGTCCGACACCAGGACAGAAGGAAGACCTAATAGGCAAAACACAGAGTCAAAGAACATTCTGGCCATGGTAGGGGCGGAAGGAATACCCTTACAGGGGATGAATCGTGCCATCTTGGAAAAGGAGTCCACTACCACCCATATGGTATCAAAACCTTGCACCCTAGGGAGATCTGTAATAAAGTCCATGGACAAGGTATGCCAAGGCTTAGGGGGTACCGGTAGAGGAAGCAACAGACCCAGAGGACGTCCCCTACGGGGCTTACATTGAGTACTTATGGAGCATGTGTTGACGTAAGAGTCCACGTCCCTCTTCATGCCCGGCCACCAGCACCAACGCTGCAAGAGAGCTAACGTGCGTTGTTGGCCCGGGTGACCGTTCACAGGGGCATCATGCGACCACTCAAGGGCCATATTCCGCGTGTCTGCAGTGGGCAAAAACAAGCGATTCAAGACAAAGGGAAGGCCATCATGAATTACCGGATTCCATTCTGACAGCTCGTTAGGATGAAACGATACCCACTTCCTTACTGCATCCAGCAAGGGCATTGATGGTGTGCAGAGACAGACTACCTTGGTGTTGTCTAATAGCGTGTCAGGGTACACAGGCAGAGAAATCCCCCCAGGAGAACGTGACAAGGCATCGGCCTTCCCATGAGCCGACCCAGAGCGATGCTGTATCTGGAAATCGAATGCCACAAAGAATAGATGCCACCTCACTTGTCTACTATTGAGGCATTTTAAGGAGGCTAGATCCTGCAGATTCTGGTGATCCGTAAAGACCGTGACCTGATGCTCGGCGCCCAAGAGATGATGCCGCCAAACACGGAAAGCATCCATGACCGCCAGTAGTTCCTTCTCGGTCACGGTATAATGTGTTTCAGGGATGGTGAATTTGCGGGAGTGGAAAGCGACCGGTTGCAAGCGGCCTGAGGATCGACAAGTCTGTGAAAGAACTGCACCTAAAGCAAAAGAAGTAGCATCCGCCTCAACTATAAACGGGAGATCTGGGTCAGGATGCTGAAGGACAGGGGCCGTAGTGAACGCAGTCTTCAATGTTTCAAATGCGTTTTGGTGTATATCTGTCCACAAAAAGGGTGTATGTGGACTGGTCAGGGCAGTGAGGGGAGACACAATGGACGAGAAGCCCGAGATGAAACGTCTATAGAAATTTGCGAATCCCAAGAACGATTGTAGTGCCTTTAGATTCGCAGGAACGGGCCAGTCTAAAACAGCTTTCACCTTAGAGTGATCCATGGACAAGCCGGCAGGGGTGATGCAGAACCCAAGGAAATCCACACTGCTGACATGAAATTGGCATTTCTCTGGTTTGGCGTACAAAGAGTGTTTCTGTAATCATGAAAGTACTACACGGACATGGCGTACATGTTTATCTGGAGACTGAGAAAAGATTAGAATGTCATCAAGATATGCCACGACGAACACGTCGAAATTATTGCTTAGGATGTCCTTCATGAACGTTTGGAACGTGGCAGGGGCATTGCACAGACCGAACGGCATGACTGTATATTCGAATAAGCCATACCGGGTACAGAAAGCGGTTTTCCATTCATCGCCGGAACGGACGCGGACCAAATTGTAGGCCCCACGCAGATCCAACTTAGTGAAAATGGTAGCATGTGCAAGGTGGTCGAGTAAAGGTTTAATGAGGGGAATGGGATACCGGTTCTTTCTTGTAATAGCATTAAGTCGCCGGTAATCCACACATGGGCGTAGGTCACCCTCTTTTTTAGGGACAAAAAATATAAGACTTGCTGCAGGTGAGGTGGACTGGCATATGTGTCCCATCTTCAGGGCTTTTTGGATATAGTCTTTCAGAGCTAACTCCTCCGACGGTGAGAGGGAATAGATTTGTCCTGTGGGTATCGTGGCGTCAGAGAGTAGATCGATGGGGCAGTCGTATGGGCGATGTGGTGGTAAGACCTCAGACGAACCACGATCAAACACATTTGCAAAGTCTTGGTATTCGGGGGGAATACTCGTGGCCACTAGCCCCACTATGTGTTCTGAGGATGACTCTTGCGAGTCGGACACGGTTAATTGAGCAATTGCATGAGCCGGGTTATCACTGCTCGTATCTGTGGGTAGGCAGAAATTTTGACAAATTTCTGATTCGAAATGAATCAAACCTAACTTCCAGTCAATGAGTGGATTATGTTCCTAGAGCCAAGGAATTCCCAATATGAGACCAAACTGGGGCATGGCAATAAGGTCAAAACTTATAGTTTCTTTGTGTGTGGATTGGATTGTCAGTAACATGGGTGCCGTTTGTTGTTTAATCAGGCCAGACACCAGAGGGGTACCATCCACTGCCTGTACGGGTTCTGGTCTAGTCTTGGTCAAAAGATGCAGATTTAGGGAATTAGCCAAGGCAATGTCAATGTAGCTACCCGTTGCCCCTGAGTCTATTATAATGGTGACAGGATGTGTGATAGTAGGTGTGGGGTGAAGTGTGGCCTGTACTTGTATAGGCCTAATGCGGCCAAAAGCAGGAATCGGGTTCGGGGTATGGTGAGAAGAGCTCGATCCCGTCCCCGGTTCTAAGATCGAGCTGTCCGAAAACCCTGAGTCTTGGTCTTTGGACGACGTGGGCACTCCTTCACAAAATGACCAACTAGACCACAATAGTAACAGGCATTATCCACCCTCCTGCGTTCTCTTTCCAGAGGGGAAATCGGGCTGCTAATTCCCCCTATTTGCATGGGTTCTGATGAGGTGTCAAAAGGAGAATGCAAAGTGGGGAGTGTGACTGAGTCAGCGAACCCAGCTTCTGCTCTCCTTTCGGACCTTTGTGCATCTACCTGGAGGGCGAGATCAACCAGATCTTGGAATGCTGTTGGTAATGAAGGGACCACTGACAAGGCGTCTTTCATGGGATTACTGAGACCCCTATAGAATACCACTGCCTTCTTACTTTCGGGCCAGGATGTTTCAGCGGATAATTGGTTAAAGCGAGTTATATACTCAATAAGGGAACCCTTACCCTGATTCAAATCCAGGAGCTCCAGGTCTCTTGACTGAACCTTATGTCTGGTGTCGAAGACCCTGGACATTTCCGTGACAAGAAGGTCAAAGTCATATAGAGTGGGGCTATCGCTTTCCAAGAGGGGGTTGGCCCATGCTGCAGCAGTGCCTGCTAGATGAGAAAGGATAAATGCTGCCTTGGTAGTGGGATCCGGAAAAGCAAGGGGGCGACATAAAAAATGTAACTTGCACTGGTTTAGAAAGGTTCTAAATTTCCTGGGATCTCCATGATACCTTTCAGGAGCCGCTAAAGGAAACGGGGAAGGCAAAACAACAGGGACAGGATTTTGGGGCGATGGAGCTGGAGGTGGCGTGGGTTGGGAGACAGAGGGTGTATCCCCAAATTCCGTGTCTGGGGGCAATGGGTGTCTAATACTTTGCATGTGGTCAAGCCGCTGGTGGATGGCTGTATTAGCGGCAGTCATGTCTGCCCGTAGTACTGTGATGGCTTGGACTATAGCGGACATGGGCTCTTCAACATTTCCCTCCATTGCCTAGACGACAATAGGGCTTCACAGTCTGTTGAGACTTGAATGTCGTGTAGGCAGAAGAGTCCTCTGTCCCCAAATGCCACACAGAGAGAACTCAAAGTCACTCCCTGTGCGACTGTTGAGGCCACAGGTGGAGATGATCAACTCCGGAACCGCAAACCTCTGGGACTCCAATCCGCTGCAAGAAAATACTGATTAAGTACCAAGCAAATGACAGTAAATGACAGTGCCAAAATAACGTGAAAAAGGTCTTACCTGAGGAATCAGGAGAAAGGCAATGAACCTATGAGGTAAGGGTCCAGGACTCACGTGGGCAGGTAGACTGTAGTCCCAATAATGACGTGAGAACCACCTGATGACAAGAACGTGGTTTGGTAGCTGTGGAGCTTGAAAGCAAGAAGTTCCAAAGAAAACCAGATGCAAAAGGGAAATCTGTGTTGCAGTCCAAAGAGCAGTCCGAGTTCAAAGCACAGGCAAATCCAATGTAACAAAGCCAGTAAGGTAATCCAAGCGAAGTCCAAGTAAGCAAACGGAGGTCAAAAATCCAAAAAGAGTCAAGAAATCCAAAGGAACACGTAGCGCCAAACAGGTTGCAAAGAACAGCTGTGAAGCAGCGAGTACAGGGAGAGCCGTGTTTAAATACTCGCGCTTCTGGCATTACTTCCCGTCACATGACGTGCTGCCGCATCACGTGAGTGGATCCCCGGGTCACGTGAGCACACAGCGCTGGTCACACGACGCGGAAGCATAGTAGCGTTCCGCCGATAACCTAGGCGCCAAGGAAGCTGCCAATGCAAAAGAGGACGCAACCTGGAGAGCGTTCTGTTGCGGATGAAGCGTGCATGTGCACGCGAGTCATCAGGAGGCCCACGTGAGTGCTGGAGTGTGAAGGGGGAATAAGATGAGACAGAGGGAGCGGGGCGAGCTATAGTAATTCCAGATTTCTGGGCAATGGCAGGAGTGGCAGTATTAACAGGTGTGTGTACAAGGGAGGGTGTGACACTACCAATGCCCCATGTCTTATTATTTTTTTTTATTGAGTTTTAATCGTAATCTCTTTCCTCAGTCACTTCTTTCGGTCTCTGCCAGCAGGCCCCTATTCACAGTCCTCAAAATAGCTTTGGCAACCGCAATGTCACACTTGCTCTATGTCCGTTCTCATTGTTTTCTCATTAGCTTGTCCTAAGAAAAGTGGCCTTCCACATGCTCCTCCTGCCTACTTCATGAGAGATGGAGGGTCCACATTTTCCTTGTGTCAATGCGCTTTTCCCTCGCTATGGACACCTAGGATAGAACATCAAGCCTCTTCTTCTTGCTGAAGAGCCCCTTTGTCTGTTTTCTTTTGGCTGTGTTTGCCTATTTTTAGGGAATTCAAGTGGCTCCATGCTGCATATCTGTAGAGCTGCTGAAAGGAAGAGCGCTGACCTGTTCAGCCCACTGGTTGAGCAAGTGTCCAGAACTGAACCCAGAATACATACCCAAGCATCTTAACAATTTGAAGTTTTTTTTATTATTGTTGCATTTTTGATACACATAATACCTTACACAACATATAAAATGATCAAATTTAACAATTATTAAATTAAACAAGCAAATCACATTATACAACAGTACTCAATATAACTTCACCATGTTCAATCACACTACATAACTCAAAGATTAGAATGAAGAACTTTACTAAGGCTAAAAGAAGAGAATTATGAGTGTCTGCCATCAGTATGTTCCAAAGGAATTTTCCAATCACCTCTGCCGTTGAGTTTATAAAAGGCTTGAAAAATGTTACCCTATCCTTCATCAATGCTGTGCAATCTATTAACAAATGGTATAGCGACTCTATACATTGCGGCCTACAGAGTCTATAAGTCCTTAGCTCTTTAGGAATAGACACTTGGGGACCTAATATTTCCAAAGTTGGAAGTCAATTGAGCCTGAATTTCAAATACCATAGTCATGCCCGGGAAGACGGACATTTCTTCAGATATAGGGCCTCAATACACGGACGGCGGGAAGGGTTAACAGTCACCGTTAATGGTACCGGTGACCGTTAACCCTTACCGCCTTACTACGAGGTCCATTTGCGGGTTGGAGACTTTAACGCCTGCTTTTTGCAGGTGTTAAAAACCAACCCGCAAAGGGACCAGGGTGCTAATTACGGTACCACAATTTGCGGCACCGTAATTAGCGCCTTCCCCATTCCCATAGAGCCCTATGGGGCAAAAATGGGAATGTGGAAGGGCAATGGGGGAAAGGGGAATTACCGCCCCGCCAACTTTGGAATAGGGCGGTAATTCCCCTTTCCACCAAGGCGGTGCTGGTATTTTACCGGCATGGACCAAGGTGCTAAAAGCACCTTGGTCCTCCGCCTACCGTGTAATGAGGCCGACAGTCTCTTTTCATTACATGGTAGATATGGTATAATTTGACTTTTACATTTTTTAACCTTTGCAAGTCAGCTACATCCCATATGTTATCCCATTTTTGATTTTTCTTGAGACCATTTCATCAAGGTCCAACTGTCTAGTATAATCCACACATCTTTTTCTAAAATCCTTTAAGAATGTATTTGAATTCATTAACATAGTATGCCTCAAATGAAAACGAAAAATACCACTATCTCCCCTGGCACATATTTTCCAATAGAGAGCAATGCATTCCTGCTGATATTGGGACCACCAAGACTGGAGACCCAATTCAAGTATGATCACACAGATTGAAAAAAATGTAGGTAAATACAGCACTTCCCTAAGAATTAACCCCTCTAATTTATCTAAAAACATCCTATCTGTAAACATTAGTAATTCAATCCCATATAATACAATTGGAGACACCGTCATTTTGTAAAACTCAATCAACGGGATTAGTGAATATTCAAAAAATCAACTCCTCACAATATTAATCATTGAAGTACAGGCTCTAACTTTTTTGTTAAATCGCATTTGCTGACATTCCTGTGTTCTTGTTGAAAAATAAGAAGCCCAGGTAAGAAAAAGTGTTAACCTCTTGCACTCTAGTGTTATTTATAGACCAAGTATAACTTTTCTTGCTCTGTTTATTGTTGATAGTTTTGATTTCAGAGAATTTAAGATTAGTTTAGTCATGCACAAATAAGTAGAGACACCCTCTCAAGATCTATCTAGACCAGCTGGTGTACAATCAAGCACAATGTGATTGTCGGCATATGCTATACAGCTGGTTCGTAAAAGAGCCAATATATGGGAATAGCCCTTCCAATCTTTACAGCATGCCCAAAGATCTGACATATATAAGTTAAAAGGTCTAGGGGCTAATACACAACCCAGTCTTACACCTTTGTTTACTGATATCTTTCTTGACAGGTCACCTTCTGAATTCAGCCTGACACAGAAAAGTAGAGGCATTTTTAGCAATCCTTGTTGCATCCCCCATTTTGAAAATGTCCACCATAAGATTGACCGATCCACATTGCCAAAAGCAGAGGATATATCTAAAACTGCAACATATAGGTTCTACCTATTTTAATGCTAGCCTGCAACATACAGGACCAAAGGGTAAACCCACTAATCGTGGTGCTAACTCCCTTTCTATAACCCATCTGTAACGCACTGAATTTCTCAATTTTGTCAGCCCACTTAATCACTTCCTTTAAAATTATTTTATACAGAATCTTCGAGGATGTGTCCATTAGAGAAATGGGTCTATAACTCAACGTGCTAACCCTCAAACCACTTTTAAATATAGGAAAAATAATTGCTTGCATCCAGGAAGAGGGAAATACACCACTACTTACCACTTGTGTCTAGAGGCAACATAAAAAAATCTGACCACAGAACTGGATTCTTTTCAGAAGACTATTCATCAGACCATCTGGTCCGCAGGCTCTCAAATGTTTTAATTTCTTAATGATGTTCTCAATTTTGTCTCTATCAAACTTGCAACTCCAGCATAATGCTCCACTAGGATACAAATCAATACCACCCAATTCATGTTTAATTTGGCACCCAAAATGTTGCTGAAAAGTGGTCAACCCACACATTTTCAGAAACACACGACTTCTTGTTAATTTGACTCTCTTGTTTTAGATTAAGCTCCCACCACAAAGACTTGGTATTACTCTCAATTACATTTTTCAATAGTTCTTGATTACCTCTAGTATAACTCAACAATCTATGATTTTTGAGCCATGACTTAAACATGTTCTTGAGAGAAAATAAAAAATTATTCTTCAGCTGCCAATTTTCAGAAGATTTAACAACTAATTTCACTTCCTTTCTAAGTCGTTGTTTCTTTAGACTGATCTCTTTATCAAAAGCATATTTCTTTTTCCTCAACAAAATTCTGTTTCTTCAAACCAGATGACATGTGTATTTGATCTTTCAACATCATTCATGTATTTGAGCACTCAGTTGGTGGTGCACATACCAAATCTCACTTCTTGTCGTCTATATTGTTCCACCATTCCACTATTTACCTTTTTGTTATTCTTTGCAAACTGGAAAACTCTATTAACTGGAGCATTAATAATTAAACCTGTACATTTAGATGCTGATGAGCTAACAACCTTATGTGAAGTATCAAATTAAGTTGGTAACATTGCATGATCACTTCTACTCATGCTAGTCACATTAAATGAGTTTATGTTGGTCACGTGAATATTTGCCAAATAAGTTTAGTCAAGTGTAGATTTTCAGGCCATTCCAAACCAAGTGGGTAATACATTCGCTCCTGAAAAAAGAGAATTCACTTGACGAAAACCCCACCTTCTAAGAAAGTGGGATCAAGTCACACCATTCTGACCCTTTTTACCTCGCCGGATCTTAAGCAAGTCAAATGGTATAACAAGTCTTCTTTTAAGTCTATAATTTCAGGATTGATATTAGGACATACACTATTAAAGTCACCCACAATAACAATTGGTTGCCTGTCTCTGTTGCATGACCAATCAATTCATTTATTCTCAATTTAGCTGATAACAGTTTCTAAATCTGCCCTAAGTGGATTAAAATAAACATTCATACGCAACAGATAACTGAGATTACTACTCTGTTTGTCCTCAATGATATTTGATAACACTGAATCTGATGATGGAAGTAGTTTCTTAATAGAGCTGCCTTGAATGTTTTTAACTGCCATTAGTATCCCCTTTTTTTGCACCAACATCCAATATTGAGAAATCATCTATAATAGGCGTACTACATTGCTAAGTTTCTTGCAAACGAACACAATCATATCTTCAAAGAACAGCACACATCTCCTCATCAAGAAAACTCTGATGACCACGTGTATTCCAAGATATAATATCCTATTCATATATTTTGTGGATATTTGTAGTCTGATTTGTTTGAATAGAGAGGCGAACAATGCCCAGCTTGCTGGTTCAAAGTCCATTGTGACTTGCCTATCACCGCCATCAGTCTCAGTGCATTTTATATTTAACTTCTCTGCCAACACCTCTGACATCACTTTCTTCGTTCCTTTTTCTTCTTTTACCAAGATACTTTCATATCAATCAAACTCCCTTTTTGTCAACTCTGCCTGACTCTTTAATACTATGTTTTTTACACAGTGGGAGTAGAAATGAATTTCACATTTGCCCAGAGCATGACGATCATATACATGAACAAACGTAAGGTCCTTTGAAGATATGGCAGAAAGGTCAGGTATTGAAAGCAGTGACATAATTTTAGCCCTATTCAATGGCACATTCTTATTATCATGAATAACAGACTCCAAAGTAAGCGATAGAAGTTTTGAAGAATGAACAGGCCTAAAACAAGTATTCTTTTTCATATCAGACTTGGTTTCCACCTTTTGTAACTGTATGGGTTTCACCTCATTTCCCGACTCATGCATAGTTCTTTCACTTTAAATACATCATGCCACTGTTTGGTTTAGAAGTATTTTTACACCCACATCCACTTTCTACTTCGTTATATTGTGATGGAATCCTGTTATTTAGTGAGTGCAAACCCAATTCTTCAATCTCCTCATATTGCACTAGACAATTCACCACTTCTTCTATTACCTTATCATCAGCCACACTCGCCCTTGAGTACAGCCATCATCTTTTTTTTTAACTCTTTTTATTGGTATTTCACAACTTAAAAACATCTTAGTACATTTAACACACACTGGAATATACAAGAGAAGCATCTGAGATTGGACACTGGTTAACCATTTTCAGAGTACCATCGGGGCAACATACATCATATTATGTATATTTTACAGCGTGGTTGCATCATGCTCAGTAAGTGCTGATATCATCAACAGGGCCCACCACCCTAACAAACACATCTAAACTCAAACGGGCCAGCAAATCTCAAGGAGAGGAGCCCGACAACTAGGAGGACCAACGTCCCCACTCCTTTGGTCAATGCATACAATAACATACCCATTCTGCGGTCTTCTGCATCCTTGTTATTCCGGGTCGTCCCCCGTCTGTTGATTCATTAAGTAGTGCATATACAAGTCCCACATATTCGAGGTGCAAGAGTGATAGGAGGACAGTCCCTTGTATCTCATCTCCATATCGTTACGTTGTACTATGTCTTGGTGTCAGTCTTCTACCCTGGGAGGTGCCAGGCCCTTCCAGTGCATTGCCACTGTCTGCTTAGCCAACAGTAAGAGCAACCTTGCCAGCCGCCTTCTCCCCCTGGGGATAGATTTAGTATAACCCAGAAGGGCTACCATCGGGTTTAGAGCCAGGACATAGCCAACGATTTCCCCCACAGTTTCATACACATTTTCCCAATATTTGAGCACATAGGGGCACCGCCAGGCCATATGTATGAAGTCTCCCACTGATTCATTGCATCTGTCACAACTGGCGGGTGCCTTGGGGAAATACTCATGGATTTGGGCCGGGGTGTAATAGAATTGTTGAAGATGAATTAGTTTGAACCTGGCGTTTATTGCCACCTTTTCGGTCCCTACACAGCAGTATCCCCACTCTTCTGGTGTTATCTCATGTCCCAGGGACAGTTCCCATTTCTGCCTAGGGGTCGTGATTTCCAGTCTGGAGTTCAGGCACATAGCGTACATCACGGATGCCAAGCTCTTATTTTGATCCCGGAAAGAACCCTATCAAGTAACGGGCCAATATAGGTTGTTCCGGAAAGGTGGAGAACACTGTTTGAAGCGTAGTTTTCAATCTATGATATAGGGACACCTCCAAGGGATTTATGCTCCTCCTGCCCCTTAGCTCGTCTAACGTCACAAATCTCCCATTAGGAAACAAATCTCAGTAACATTGGATTCCCAATCTTAGCATGAGATTAACAAAGCTCCTTTCGGAGGTGAGTGGCATTCCAGGGGTAAAAGAAACCGGCAGCAAGGAGGAGTAGAGTACCTCTGTTTTAACCTTGCGCTCAATTCGAGTCCACATTTTACATGCAAGTTCCACCATATTGGCCGCCTTGGTCACAGTCTGTGGGCGGTAAGGATGGTAGATCGCAGCAAGAACGGCGCAGCCAGCGCCCTCTCTAATATCCTGGCTTGCAACATTAGGTATTAATACTGACTTCTGCAATTTTATTTGCTCTCCCCTCTTGCTTCTCCACTGTTTTTGACTCCTTACTCTCTGTTCGCTCCTCCTCTGCCTTTCTCCCTTTTCCTATCTCCTCCCCTCTTCCCCTTACTTTCTTCTATGCACTTACTCTATCAGAATTGTCCCTGGACCTAGTTTTGATAGAAACCCCGCCTGTCTCCTTCCCCCTTAATTGTCTCCCCTCCCCCCCACCAGCACTATCTGAAATGTTGTCAGGCTTAGTACGATAGTCGCTTGTTTTGTCCCTCCCCTCCCTTTCTGCATCCCTCTCCCTCACCTTTTGTTTTCCTCCGGCTCTACCAGAAATGTCATCATGCCTAATACGGTAGTCGCCTGTCTGTTTCCATTTCCTTCCCACTCTCCCCCTCCCTTCCTTGTCTGTGTTTTAGCTCTTGCACTACCTGAAATGTCGTCAGGCCGAGTATGATAGTTAATTTCACATCCTTACTGTTCATGGCCTGTAAGAATGTCATTGTATTTTCCGTTGTTCCCTCCCTTGCCTTGAAGCACTTTGAAACACAGTGTGTATAGACGCTATATAAATAGACTATCATATCATATCATCTCTACATGTCTCTTCTCCCCCTATCCTTCAAACCAGTAAAGAGCATATCCGGCCTGTGCTACCATATAGTACGTCTCTAAATCGGGTAGGGCCAGTCCTCCCTTCTGTATTGGTGCTGTTAACTTGTCCCATGAGACTCTCGGCTATTTCCCGGCCCATATCAACTGCATAATCAGAGATCTAACCTCGCAGAAGTAGTCTGCAGGTAGTGCAATAGGCACGTTGAGGAATACATAAAGAAATCTGGGGAGTAGTACCATGTTAACCTGGGAGATCCTGCCATACAGATTGAGCAGTAAATTCCTCCACTTCGCAGTTGCATCTTTTGCCTGATGCAATACCTTCTGGTAGTTGTTGACATATAGGGTGTCAGTGTCTCGGGCTATAGTGACTCCCAGATATGAAGTCCTCATCATGTGCCATTGGAACCCCCAATTATCTACATGTTGTTCTACTTTTTCCATTAACGGGAATAGAACTGATTTTGTTGTATTAACCACCCGATGCCTGAGAAGAGCCCAAACTGGGAGACATCTTCCATAATGGGGTCAAGGTTTTGTTCGGGTTTTTAATAAACAGCACCATGTCATCAGCATAGAGTGAGATAACTACCCTATGATTAAAAACTTGGGTGCCCCTATGTATGTGGACCTCTCTAAGCCTCCCGGCTAATGGCTCGAATCGCTAGGGCAAACAACAATGGGGAGAGCGGGCATTGCTGATGCGTGCCCCTCTTCAGTCCCAACCCAGGGGTGAGTTGCCCGTTCACCTGTATCCTGGCGACAGGTGACTCATAAAGTAAATAGACCAAGGCTATGTAATGGTCCCCCAGTCTCATTCTACGCAAAACTGTGAACAGAAAGGGCCATTCCACCGAATCAAATGCCTTGGTGGCATCTAGTAGGGCTGCCACAACGTGGTCCTCTCGGCTCACCTGCGAGATCAGTCCAAACATCCGTCGAACCCCCAAGGAGGTGGAGCGTTCCGGGATAAACCTGGCTTGGTCAGGTCTCACCATTGTATTCATCAGTGGTGCCAGTCTAGAGGCCAGTATCTTAGCCAGTATCTTATTATCCAGGTTGATGAGGGAAATTGGCCTGTATGAAGCACAGTCATTTCATGGCTTGCCTGGCTTGAGGAGTACTGTTACCAGGACCTCCCTCAGAGATTCCGGGAACTTACCCTCTTGGACACATTGGTGATACATTTGTAGGAGGTAGGGCCCAATCTTTGACATGTAGTACTTATAAAATTCTGCTACAAATCCGTCTGGCCCAGGGGCCTTCCCGGAGGGAAGGGAATTGATAGCCGCCTGCACTTCTTCCAGGGTTATTGGATGGTTAGGTCCCTCCCTTTCTTCCTCCGTGCACCAGTGCAAGGCGATCATGTCCATATATCCCTCTAGGACTGCCTGAGTGGCGTGCATGTGGGACGCATACAGGTTTTCATAAAAACGACTGAACTCCATCATTATCCCAGCGTCATCAAATCTCTCCTCCCCTTTCTCATTTATTATGTACAGCCCTTGTCAGTAGTCTACCTAGCTTCAGTCCTTCCCCATATTGTCTCACTGCGGCCTCCCACCCCAACAGTTTCACTTCCCTGTGTGCCAGTGTTTTAAACTGCTCCATCAGTTGTTTAATTTCTGCTCGTTGACTGGGGAGGGGGCTAAGTTACCCTCTTTCTGCAGTGCACATAAGCGTGCCTCCACATCGCTCATCTCTCGTCTAATCTGTTTTAGCGTGCCCACTTTTTTGGCTATACATTCCCCCCGTATCACACACTTGAAACTTTCCCAGAGGGTGCAGGGTGATTCCACCGAGCCAAAATTGACCTAAAAAAAGGCATCTATAGATTCCGATAGGCCGTCCCGGAACCCTACATCCGTCAAGGCTTCATTTTTGAATCGCCATGGTTTCTGCCCACTAACCCGACCCGTCAATTCTATTTTCAGTAGCACTGATGCATGCTCTGAGAGCGTTCAGGCCAGAATAGTGACTTCTGTCACAACCCCCATGAGTGCCTGGATTGGAAAGTGTATTGCCTCTCCCCAGAATTCTTAAGTATAACTGGGTCATATCTATTAATCCTCTGCTACCTTTAGTTAAGGAATGAGACTTACCCGCAATGCGGTCAAAGTGTGGGTCCATCACCTCATTGAAATCCCCAGCCCATAATATGTTTCCGGTGGGGGCCTCCCCTAGGCACCGGTCAAGCCACTTCAGAGTAGCTGCTGAATCTTGGTTAGGGCTGTAATAGTTAGCCAGGGTGTAAAGGCAGCCCTGTATCGTGCCCCGCTCCACTAGACCCCTTCCCTCCTCCTCCCTGGCTACGGAGATCATGTTGAACCCAGTTTGATTATGGATGAGAATGCCAAACCCCCTTGCATAGGTTGAGTAGGACGAGAAGTAGCATGGGTCCCCCAACTTCTACCAAATCTGAGCTCTGTTGCCGGTATTAAGTGCATCTCCTGCAGGAAAGCAATCTCCACTTGGTGGTGCTGTAGATAAAGGAGAACCCTACGGCACTTTGATGGGCAGTTCAGTCCCCTCACGTTCCATGTTAGCTAATTGATCCTGCCATTTTCTAAGGTGATGCTTTGCAGAACCCAGCCCATCTTGGTAACCCACATGTTTTGTGGTCTGTATATGTTAGCCCTTCCTTTTGTGTGTACCGTACTTTCCAGTATATTATGATGCTTCTCTTCCTTTCCCCACGTCTCCCCTCTTCCTGCCCCCACCGACATCCCAAACCTGTCAGTAATAAAACATTCCCTCCCTCTCCCCGTGCAGGCTCTCCGACCTGCCAGCATCTAAACAATTGAGTTGCTTTCGCTTGGGTAGGCAGCTGTGGCCCGACCAGGGCTCCACACTGACCAATATAGATACCGTTCTTAGTCATTCCGTTTTTTGGCCCCATTCGTCGAGAGCAGTCAAAAATGGTGGGCATGCACAATTTCAGAACTACTCAGTCATTGTTTTCTCTGGGTCGCGGATTTTGGGGTAACGGTTCAAGGAATTTGTTTGCCTCCAATGGGGTGGTGATGAATAGAGTCCTCCCCTCGTGCTCCACTCGCAGATTGGCTCGGAACATCATTGCATACCGGATTCCTCTCTCCCGCAACCTTTTCTTCACATCTATGTAGGTTCTGCGGGATGCCTGGACCTTATCAGAGAAGTCCGGGAATATTTTCAACGTGTCTCCTTTATACTGCAGGTCTCCTCTTTCTCTTGCCTTACGAAGGGCCAGGTTGCTGTCTCAGTAATTTAACATTCAAGCAATTATGGGCTGCGTGGGGGGGGGCGCCAGCGTGTTGGCTTCCTGCCACTGGGGATTCTGTGTGCCCTCTCGACTACAAACATACTCGAGAAGCCCTCCTGCCCCAGGACTTCCCCCAGGATCTCCTCTACCTTTGATTCCATGTTTCTCTGGTTGACAGCTTCAGAAACCCCTATTATGCGCAGGTTATTCCTCCTTGATCTTGATTCCAATCCATCCTGCTTCTCCGTCAGTTCTTTCAGCGTCCTCTTCATCTGTTGGAGGTTCCTAGATGTCGAATTCGCTTCATCCTCCACTGTTCAGATCCTACCCTCCGCCTCATCCTGTCTTTCCCCATGTGGTCCACTTAGCATGTCAGCGTGTCCATCTTCCCTTTGAGGGACTGAATGCTGCTTTGTAGCTGGCTGAACATTACTTTTATGTTGTGGAATGCTGTGGTATTGTCCTGGGCAGGTTGTTGAGAGTTCCCTTCAGGGGGATCCATGGTCCCTGTCATTTTGGGCTGGGAGGAGGCTTCAAACTGGAGCTTAAACTGTTGCTTTCCGCTCTTGTTGGCCTTGGCCATTTTCGTCCAGCCTTCCTGCCCCGGCGGACCATGTGTCACCAGCGTTGATTACCACATGTATTATGCACTGCTGGCGCCCCTCAGCACCACCCCTCCTTGTGTTGTGCAGAGCAGGGGAGAATTAGATGTCTAGAGCGGGTCCTGACTCTGTCACAGCATTCCTACCGCTCAACTACGGACCATTGCGCAACTGGCACTTGTACAGCCACCAAACCCTCATCCCTGCTGTGCAGTGTGGTCAAGGAGGAATTTGCTACTGCTCATCCCTGTCTCCCCTCCCGTGGTTCACCATATGGTAACATTCCCAGGTCTGTAAGAGGTTATGGTCTTCGGATTTATGGAGGTAGGATTGCCCTTGAGGGGTCCCGGACGGACCGTGGCATCAACCTTCCATGATTGCTCCTTTGGGAATGGCATGGGACCTCTCGGTATATCATGCAGCACGTTTGAGGCAGTGCGGAGACTGGGCACCAGGTCTCGTCCCCGGGTCTCGCTGGCCTTATGTACGTTAATGTCTGTGACTGTGTCCCCAATGGCTTCTAGCAGATGGTTCCCCCTGCTCTGATGTCAGAGAGGGGGGAGACTTGGGCGTTTCATATGCTGAGCCCGGTCACTGGGTAGTTGACTCCAGTGGTGTTGCAGTGTCAGTGGGCACACCACGAGGCAGGCGGGAGCGGGCCGAGCCCGGAGCAGAGGCTGAGCAGCTATTATACACTGCGCTACCACTTGCCAATGTCACGTATGGGTCTCTGAAAATGCCTCTGGCCCCTCCCCAGGGTCAGGCAGTTGGCAGGGGTTCTTTTAGTATGTGCCTACTGATCGTTCATAGGGTGGCTCAGCCCTCCATTGACACATTATTGAAGACCCCTAGTATGGTATCTACCACACGCTTCCCTTGGGGGGTCCAGTTGGAGCAGCCCCTCCCCCCCTGGTGTCAGCCTCTTCCCATACCTTGTCAGAGTGTGACCCTGCTTGCCACACAGAGTCGCAGTGTGTCCCCTGCTCCTTTGTTGCAGCTCACCATCAGTGCGTGTACAGATGGCTCGCTACCTCGGGGGGAGATCACTGGTTGTTATCCTTCCGTAGTAGCCGGGTATGTGATCTTGATGATGGGGCCCACTTTCACCGGCGTCTCGTGGCCCCCACCCGCCGTTCCGCGCTTGCAGCCCAAGCGCCACTAGCAACGCACCAGAAGTGGTCGCAAAAGGAGGGAGAGAGTATTGGGCATGCAGCGGGCTCTGGCCTGATCCTCTCTATTCTTCTGCCTCGCCGACGTCACCAGGGGCCGGCTCCTTATATGAGGGGCAGCTCAGTCCGCTTTCTGGATCTCCTGACAGTGCCATGCCGCAGTCCTCAACAGCCCACGGGATGGGGCATGCAGCTTGGCGACACACACCAGCAGTATTCCGTTCGGCAGTGGTTTGCTGCATGGCTCTTTGCTTCTGGGCAGAGGGGCTTCCTCCTCGAGGACACGGCTTGCAATGTGCTATCGATCTTTCCCCTGCCATCACACGCCACTGGTCCGCATCAGGGACCCGTCTCAGGTACACAGTGCTGTTTCTTTGGTTGGACTGAGCTCCTCGCTGCAGGGTTCCAGGGCCACCAGATTTTGAGGAGATGTGCCCAAGATGTTCTGACACCCTGTCGCACCTTCAATTATTATTAAATGGCCTGATGAACGGCCGGATATTGCCCGGATATTGTGGTGGTGTGGAGAGCTCACGGGCCTGCGGCCATCTTGGTCAGGCTCTCTATCGCCCCCTGCTCTCCCCCCTCCCATCCGGAGTACAGCTATCTTCTTTAACCAATCTGTTTCATCTGGTTTCTTATGCTTGTTTTTTTTCCTCTTCCATTTTTAGGAATTTTCTTACTACAATCAATATCATAGCTTTCAATTTTATTGGAGACCGACAACGTTTCAATCACCTCCTCAGTTCTTACATTCTCACTTTCTACCACATTCTTACAACTATTTTCTACATGTTTTGCAGTATTATTAATCACAATCACTCCAGGCATTAAATGGACAGAGCTTTGTTCAGAGTCAAACCTATGCAAATGTCTATTAAGGAAATACTTGCCTGTCTCTCCATTTCCTTCAACACTGCCCCAGATGCATCTAAACCCTCACAGTAATCATTCCTAATCTCAACCATCACTGAATCAGGAATAGTGTCATGCCATTTTGCCACTGATCGTTACGGGCAGCCTGGAGTCTCCGTTCACGAGCCACAAGCTTCCCCTTTCCTTCCAAGATGGCGTCCAATGTTACTCCAGAAAGCTTGCATGACGGTCTAGTCCAGTGGTCTTCAAACTTTTTATGCCAAGGCCCCCCTGAACAAAAAGTAAATTGTTCGGTACCCCCTTGCCCCGCCCCTCTGTGTGGGTGTTATTTTTTTTATAGAGATGGCTGCAGAGTGCCTGATGCCATAATTTTGAAGGGATATGTTGTTGGGGAGACATTCCAAGACGGTAGGACAATCACTTCCAATCCAAACATAGAAACGGTGCAAGTACACACAAAATTCTCCAGTAGGGCTTTTATTTTCTCAATATACATTCCTATTAGTACATTTAGCCGAAGGCTATTTGATTTTACAAAGCAAGTACTAATGGGAAGGGTGGGCAGGTCTCTCTGCAGAAAGTGAGTCAATGTGTGGCTTTATTATTGAGACTGCCACTCTGAGGATGTCCTCCACTACCAGCCTTGTGCGGTATTTAGTTTTCAGTACAGCCAACGCTGAAAAGCCTATTTCACACAAGTAGGAAGACCCAAAGGGTAAGAGACTGTATAGCAGACCTTGCCAATGTATGATACTCCAGGATTACCTTCAGCAAAAAGTCACCCACTGCAATGTTCCTAAATTTAGATTGCAGAATAGTGTCCGACTGAACCTCAATCAACTCCTCCTGGGCATCAAATGGAAGATACGCCACTTCCTCTGCCAGAAAAGGCTGCAACACCCAGTCATTAATGCCAGCATTTTCTTCAGGGAAGTATTTATCAAAGCTGGACCTTAATGTTGATAGGTGACTTGTGATTGGTTCTAGGACATGCAGCAAGTTGTACTCTGTGTCCTCAATTGCTTCTGCAAGCAATGGGAACTGAACTGCTACCCTAGCTCCCATAGTTATTTTCCAGAGGTCTAGCTTCCTCTTGAAGGCAAAAAGAAATGTTTTTAAACAACTTTATTTATTTCCGGATACAGCAGGTTCATAGAATGTACATATCTAAGGCAAATAATTATGGTACATTAGGCAGTTTGAAGTGCTTCCATCCCTTCCCACTGTCCCTCCCCCAACCCTCCAGTCTCTGGGCCTGCCTCTGTTTGCCCTAGTCCGAAGAAGCGTTTTACCCTCTGTGGCTGGAAGGTCAATGCTGGGAACTGGCTGTGGTAGCCCAGGACCGGGGCCCAACAGTCTATAAAGCGGTGTAATGCGCCTTCCTTTGCCGCTGTGACCTTTTCGGCCATCAGGATCTCCCATACTTTGATCCACCAGAGGGGCATCAGGGGGCCCTCCAGCAACTTCCATTTCCGGGCCAGGGTTCGCTTGGCTGCCAGAAGCAGGTGAGTGATCAGTTTGGCAGAGCGACCAGTCTTCGGATAGCTCTCCGGGTTTGATATTCCTAGCAGGATCGTTTCCGGGTCCATAGGCAGTTTACGCTGAGTCATGGTCTCAATGAGTTGTAGAATCTTCTCCCACAAGGTCTTTGCTTTCGGGCATTCCCACCACATAAGGAGAAAGGTTCCACGAGGTCCACATTGTCTCCAGCAGTTTGGGTCTATGGATTTCTGGAAGTGATGCAGGCGCTCCGGTGGGAAGTACCAGCAGTGAAGGAGTTTCCGAGCACATTCCCTGTTAGTTATGCATCTGGAAGCAGAATTGATCCTACTCCAGATGTCCACCCATGTCTGATCCTCTATGGGGCGCCCCAGGTGTACTTCCCATCTGGCCATGTATGCTGGTTTGGTCGCCAGCATGTCAACTTGCAGGAGTTTGTATATTTTGGTGATCAGTCCTCCGCGCGGGCTGTCCCTCATTACATGTTCGAGGGGGTGGAGATCCCTCGTGGCCCCCTGGCAAACCACGGGCTACGAGATCCAGTGCCTGATCTGAGCATAAGTGAACCTCTCTGATTCTGTCAGATGAAAGCGGCTCTTACAGTCTGCAAAGGAGAGATGGGTTCCGTCTTCGTATAGCTGTGATATGGTCAGACGCCCCCCCCACCCCCCCCCCCCGGGACCATCTGCTGAAATGCGCTATGTTCATTCCAGGGGAGAAATCTGGGTTCCGTAGGACTGGGGAGAGAGGCCCCATACTCTTGGGGAGTTTCCTCCTGCGCAAGGCCCATGCTCATGTGTCCACTGTGGTTCTGGTGGCTGACAGGACGGACTGCTGGTAGCTACGTGCTGCGCCCGGTGTGTGTAGAAGGGGCATTTAACCTGCTCAATTTGGGTCCATTAGGCAAATACTTTTTTATTCATTGTAAATGAATTGGGAATTGGCTCCTTGCAAAGACATATTGAGGGTATTTAGCTTATCCAAAATGTCAGCAAGGTATGCCAAGAGCACAAGCCAGCAGGGTTCACACAGATAGTTTGCTTTGCCAGTGTTAACATCCAAAACGAATTGCCGCACTTTGTTTTGGAGTTCAAACACAAGTTGCAGCACTCTTCCCCATGACAGCCATCTGACTTCTGTGTGAAAGAGCAAACCATCATGTTCTGACCTAATTTCTGCACACAGAATTGCATCCATGCTGAATGTGTTGGTAGTCTTCATGACCATCAGTCTGGCTTCAGAGCTGCCAGAAGCACGGAAACTGCTCTCCTGAACATCCGTGAGGACCTGCTCTCGAACCTTGACTCTAACATTCCATGTGTTCTCATTTTGCTTGATCTCTCTTCTGCCTTTGATACTGTCAACCATACCATCCTGCTCAACCGTCTCCGTGATAACCTCGGTATCACTAGTCAGGCTCTGGCGTGGCTGACCTCTTTCCTCTCAAATCGACTCTCCCAGGTCCAACTGGGGTCTTTCCTCTCTGACATCTTCTTCTCTACCTGTGGTGTCCCCCAGGGATCTAACCTCTCTCCCTGGCTGTTCAACCAGTATCTGGCACTTCTCGCCCACCACATCGCCACTCTCTGCCCCTACTTTCAGTGCTATGCGGATGATACCCAACTCATTTTCAGGCTACCCTCGGCCTCCTCTTCTCCTTCCCTCATCTCTGACTGTCTTTCTGCTATCCAGGAATGGTGTGCCGCCAACGACCTCTGCCTTAATGCCAGTAAGACTGAGATTCTACTCATCGGCACTCCCACTCCCTCCTTCCCTGCTGCTCTCTGGCCGGCCTCTCTGGGCCCTCTTCCTACTCCTACCTGCAAGGCAAAAAACCTTGGGGTCATCTTCCACTCCACACTCTCCTTTTCTCCTCACATATCCGACGTATCTAAAAAGTCACACTACCAGCTACACCTCCTCAGAGGTATCCTTCCTTTCCTCTCCTTCCCCCAGAAGCTCACTGTCTCTAGAGCCCTGGTTCTCTCTAAGCTGGACTACTGTAACAGCCTATATCTTAATCTGCCCACCTCTACTCTCCGCCCTTTGCAACTCATCCAGAACAGGACTGCAAGACTTGTCCTTGGCCTCAAGCCCAGGGACCGTATCTCTCCAGGACTGAAATCACTACACTGGCTCCCAGTGACTGCGAGGATCAAGTTCAAAACCCTCTGCATTGTCCACAAGGCCGTCTGGGGCCTTGGGCCAAAATACCTTCAACTCTCTCTTCCTAAATATCTTCCTTCTCGAGCTCTTCGCTCATCCGCCTCCAACTCCCTCAGGGTCAGCCGCTTCTCCAAACAACGAGTTGGGGGCAGATCTCTTTCCACTGCAGGGGCCTCCCTCTGGAACAGCCTTCCTACCTCCCTGAAACTTGAGGAGAACCACCTCCGGTTCCGGAAGCACCTCAAAACCTTCCTCTTTGCCTCCGCTTTCTCTCCCCCTCTCCCCTGCTAATACTACTGAAACTGCACTGAATCTGCAACTGGGCCATTCACCGTTCTCGGCCCAGCCACTCTCCCCTGCACTGCCTCCACGGCAACCCCTGCACTACGGGACTGTGTCTGTATCCATACAGCCCCCCTTCCCAGCACTTGTTTGCACTTACCTCGCACTTGCCACCAGCTGGCCCTTGTTATTTATCCTGTATGCTGTATGCTTATAACCCTGTACTGCACTTTCCCCTCTCCCTTTCCCCCATGCACTTTTCCCTTCCCCTCTACCCTTGCACTTGCGCGATCTGAATGACACCTGGCCTAGTAAGATCGTTGTCTGTCTCCCCTTGTTCCCCCCCCCTGCCTCGTCGCGCCTTGAAACACTTGTGTATAGGCGCGTTACAAATGCCATATCATATCATATCATATCAAAAGACGTGCTCTTGTCGGCTGTGCTTTGATGGCATTAGCTATTTCTACAGCTGAACTGAGTACATCAGAAAGTTAATTGTCCATATTTTCCGAGCAGCAAGCGCTTCACAGTGAATTATGCAGTGTGTCCATGCAACATGTGGAGCAACTGCCAACACTTTGGCCTTCAACCCTGATCTATCTCTACACATTGAAGGGGCACCATCTGTGCAGATTCCTACGCAGGCTTCCCTTCTCAAACAGTGGCTGCTCATAAAATCATTTAAAATGTCAAACAGTTCTGATGCTGATGCCCTGGTTTTAAAGGCCTTAGAAAACAAAAAGGGCCTCATTACGACCCAGGCGGTAAGTTACCGCCTGGGCCGTGACTTTACCACCATGGCGTAAACTATGTTTACGCCATGGTGGTTGGCGGACTTACCGCCCCATTCCGACCTTGGCGGGGCGGTAAATCCCCAATCCCCATTTACCCTTCCCCATTCCCATTTTTGCCCCATAGGGCATAATGGGAGTGGGGAAGGCGTTAATTACGCCACCGTAAATTACGGTGGCGTAATTAACTCCATGGTCCCTTAGCGCCATGGATTTTAACACCTGCTAAAAGCAGGTGTTAAGTCCGCCATGGCGCTAAGGGACCTCGTACTCAGGCGGTAAGGGTCGGCGCTGTTTACGCCGCCGTAAAACCCTTACCGCCTGAGTCGTAATGAGGCCCAAAGTCTTTCAATATTGTGGTTGCCCCACCGTACCGTACATCACTGGTGTAACCGACAGGGGGCCCGCGGTGCGGGGAACCCTTCCCGCACATGTCCTGGGAGGGGAACCCACTTAGAGAAAAAGAAAATACACATTATTTTTTTTCCCAAAAAATCAAGTTTGTTTTTTAATTCACTCTGCCTTCATAAAGAAATGATTTCTGTAACAGAGATCATTTCTTTATGAAGGCAGAGTGACTACAAAAATAAACTTTCTTTTTGAAGTCTGAGGGCTCTCTCACCCCATGACAAGGAAGACCCTATGCTGGAGGCCTCCATGTCGTGGGGGTGGGAGGGAGCCCTATGACTTAAAAAATAAATAGTTTATTTTTGAAGTCACTCTGCCTTCATAAAGAAATAATTTCCATTGTGGTTCGGTACTTAACGGAAATACTTTCTTAATGTAGTCAGAGTGACTTCAAAAAGAAACGATTTATTTTTGAAGTAATAGGGCTCCCCTCAACCCCATGACATGTGCGTGTGTGAGTGTATAGTGAAAGGGTGCACACTTAAATGTATAGGTGGCTGACTGTATGGTGAAAGGGTGCACACTTAGATGTATGGATGGCTTTCTGGGTGTGTGTATATGGTGAATGGTGTGTGTGCTTGTGTTCAGGGGCGCAACAAAACCTACATTTCGGGTCGGCTAACCATTCAAATGTTTCGAGAGGTGCTAATTTGACCGGCGGTGAGGAGGGGCAAACTTATTTGTGTGGGGGCATCTAACTTCTTTATGCATTTTAATGAGACTATTCTAGCGCAGCTTCAACGTTACAAGCAGTTAACTCTCTCCTTTAAGTCTGTAAGCATCCACTTATGGACTGCTGTGAGAATGAGTGGTCTCCTGTTCCCTCTCTATCCTTCCAATCACTCCCCTGGCATGTAAGCATAAACCCACATCACGATTTCAATTGCCTAAAAAATGTGGCATTTGTATGCAGGTACTAACAGTGAAATGCTTTATGTTGGTAAATGCTGGGCCCTTGTTAACAGCGAAATGCAGGTGCCATTTAACATCTGTGTCCTGTTCTGTCCGGTAGCTGCTCTAAAGGTTAGCCAGGTTGCGTCAACATAGCCCAAAATTTCAGGAGGGTGGGGGGTGCTGAAGCCTACCCAACTCAATGGTGTTGCGCCACTACTTGTGTTTAATGCCTTCATTACTTATTGGCAATCTTCATTACTCCTAACCCTAATCTTCCTCGTCCCAGTACTTATGTACTTATGGGATGAGGTAGAGGTACATGGAGGTAATGCCTGATTTAGCTACCTGTAATTGTCATTACTCGTAGTCCCACTCTTCCTCGTCCCAGTACTTACCTATGAGGCAAGGAGCCACACATGTAAGCTCTGAGACAAGGAAAAGGGATGTGGAGGTAATTCTGGGCTAAGTAGCAGATTTTGGAGGTTGGGGTAGATGGTGGGAGGTAGAGGAGATGTGGGGGGGGGGGGTTTGTGCGAAAAATCATAATGGTTGTCCATGTCCAGGCTAAGCAGGCATGATATGGCGGTATTAGTGGCTAGAGAGGCATTTTGGTGCAGCCAGTTTAGTAATTCCTCAGTTTGGTATGACTTTCTTTTAACTGGGCATTTCTGATAAAGCAGTCCTGCTAAGTGTACTTACCTAGCTAGATTGGCATTTGGGTGCTGCCAGTCTAGCCATTTCTTACTGCAGCATTGTATATTTTTCTGGGCATGTGATAAAATTATAAGATATGATGTGATATAAGTCATTTATAATGCACCTGTACACAAGTGTTTCTAGGCATGACAAGAAAAGGGAAGGAAGATAGAGGGAGGACAAGACAAATTATCTTACTAGGCCTTGTGTCATTCAGATCGTGCAAGTGCGAGAACAAGAAGTTCAGGGGGAAAGGGAGGGGGGAAGTGCAAGGGAGAAGGGAGGGGAAAACACGGAATCAATGCTCTGAGTAAGTGCAGCCAGGGCAGCACAGCTCTGGGTAGTGCAAGGAGAACAAGGGACTGTAGGGTTACAGTTATAGCCCCTAAGTGCATGGTAGGCCCAGAGGCAGTGCAAGGGTGACCTGGACTCAGAGAGACTCTGAGGGTGGCCAAGGAACCAGTTGGTACAGCAGACAGGTAGGTCAGCAGGCGAGGGAGAAAGAGAAAGCAGAGGAGAAGAGGAAGGTTTTGAACTGCCTCCGAAACTTCAGGTGGTCCAGCTCAAGTTTGAGAGGGGCGGGGAGGCCATTCCAGAGGGAGGCACCTGCAGAGGAGAGAGATCTACCCCCATTCTCTGCCTGGAGAAGCGTTTAACCCTTAGAGAGTTGAAGGTAGCTGAGCGAAGGGCTCGAGAAGCAAGGTATTTTGGAAGGGAGCGTTGGATGTAGTGCAGGCCCTGGCCCCTGAAAGCCTTATGGACAATGCAAAGGGTCTTGAACTTGATCCTTGCAGCCACCAGGAGCAGGTGGAGAGATTTCAGGGCTGGAGAGATACGATCCCTGGGCTTGAGGCCAAGGATAAGTCTTGCAGTCATGTTCTGGATTAGTTGCAGATAGTGGAGAGTATAGGAAGGCAGATTGAGAAAGATGCTGTTGCAGTAGTCCAGCCTAGAGAGAACCAGGGCTCTGGCGACAGTTAGCTTCTGGTGGAAAGTGAGAAAGGGAAGAGTCCCTTTGAGGAGGAGCAGCTGGTTGTGGGACTTCTTGGCAATGTCTGAGATGTGAGGAGAGAAAGACAGAGTGGAGTCGCAGATGACACCAAGGTTTTTTGCCTTGCAGGAAGGCGAAGGAAGAGGGCCCAAAGCGGGTGGCCAGAGTGAGAAGGAAATCAGGGCAGTGGTCCCAATGAGAAGGATCTCTGTCGTTACTGGCATTAAGGCAGAGATCGTTGGAGTCACACCAATCTTGAATCGTGGATAGACAGTCAGGAATGAGCGAGAGGTGAGATGAGGCTGAGCGGAGCCTGAGGAAAGCTGAGTCATCCACATAACACTGAAGGCTAGAGGAGACAGTAGAGATCAGGTGGGCCAAAAGGGCCAAGCAGAGGTTGAAAAACCAGGGTGAGAGGATAGAGCCCTGGGAATGCCATAGGTAGAGAGAAGTGGCAGAGAGAAAGGGACCAAGTTGGACCTGGGAGGGGAGGGGCGGTCCAAAAGGAAGGAGGTCAGTCACTCCAGGGCCTAATCATTCATGCCCAGGTTCTCAGAGTCGATTGATCAGGATGGTGTGGTTAACCATGTCGAAAGCAGAGGAAAGAAGAAGGATAATGACAGAAGGAATGCTGGAATCAAGGTTAGAGAGCAGATCTTTTCGGGTGTTCAGGAGAGCAGTTGTCATGCCTATGGCAGCTCTGAAGCCAGACTGTTGGTCATGGAGACACCAACAGATTCAGTGTGGAGAGTAAGCTGGGAGATGGCAAGCTTTTCCAAGAGTTTGCCCAGGAAAGGGGTGAAGGAGATTGGGCGATAGTTTGCGGGGCAGGTAGGATCGACAGACCGCTTCTTGAGGAGCAGATGCAAAAGAGAGTGCTTAAGGGGAGAGGGGAACGTTCCAGTGGCAAAATAGTGATTACAGAAATTGGCCGAGGGTGTCAATATGGTCTTGATGGTTCTGGAGGAGCAGGGGAGCACCTGTTTGGACAACACTTTCATAGATCAGACTTGTCTAAAAACCTTGTCAGGTACTGTCAGAGAGAAAGAGGAAAAAGGAGGAGGAGAGGTAGAGCTGGCCAAAGGGGGCTGAGAGAGGAAGAGGGAGAGGAAGAGGAGATAGAGGACAGGATGTCCTGAGATTTAGCGGAGAAGTGAGAGGCCAGAGCCGTACAGAGGGCCTGGGAGGGAAAAGGAGAGTTAGAGACCGCAAGAGGATTGACCAGTTGCTTGCAGATTTTAAAGATTTTGGCAGTATTGTTAGAGGCTGCGGAGACACAGGCTTTAATGTGTGGTCTCTTATTGATGAGTGTTATTACTTCGATTGGCATTTTAGTGCAACAAGTCTAGGTAGGTCTAAATGTGGCCAGGCATGCTTTACTGTAATTGTATTAGGTTTCTACATTTGTCTACATTGTGCAGCCAGTTGGACATGTTTTCATTGTGGCATGGCATTTTTAATAGCAAAGCATTAATGTTCCTGTGCACTGTTGGGTTGGTGACTTGCACGTATTGGATTGGTGTTACCCTACAAAACAAATGCAAACACTGTGACTTTATATCCCCTTTTTCCCATAAAGTGTGCTGTATATTGCATTAAAACACATATGTATACCTTTCTCCTAGTGCAGTGCGCTGTATAAACCTTCAGCAGCACGTTTGTGCGCATTGCGCAAGTGTGATAATCTAGGCCGGCCCAGAGTGTGGCGCGAACTGTGATTTGTTGCCAAGTTGGGGGAGGGGTGGCCTCAGCATGCCTCGCAGGGGGGGGGCACATTTTGTGTTACGCCACTGCCTTACATAGGCTATTAAATGAGCCTCTCGGGACATATCTGTTGCCTCATCCAACTGTAACGCAAAGAGACTGGTTTGCAGCTGTGCGATTAATTGTGCAGTGATATTTTCTGCCATCTCAGACCCACATCAGCTGATGGTGGTTTCTGACAAAGGAATACTTTTTAGCTTGTCCACTACACTTTCAGCACCCATTCTCCTGCACATTGCCATGGCTGCTGGTAGAACGACTGTTTCAGCATCGTTGAAAGGTTTTTTATTTTTTGGAAAGGAGGTAGGCAACTTCATGTACTTTTCTGCTGACTGATGACTTGTAACGTGCGAGCAAAGAAGCCTCTGCTCTTGCCAATGAGATTCCCATGTTTTGTTTCCAAGTGGCATCTTAATTTGGTTGGTTTCAGGCTATCATTGGCTAAAGTTGCTCCACACACCACACACTGAGGCCTCGTTTCACCTCCGATCACAATGGAAGTAAATCCAGGGTCTAAATATGTCCCATCATACTTTCTTGCTTTTGCTGGGTTTTTTTCTGTGGTAATGTCTGTCTCTGATTCCTTTTCACACTACTGTTTTTGGGCAAAAAGAACTGCTCCATTTCAAAATGCATTCCTCACCTATGAAAAAATATAAATGCCTTGTCCTATTATGTGCTGATAGCTGCATTTACGTACCGAATGAGGTACACTAGGATTTGAAAACGTTAATTCGAAAACAAAAATACAAAGCATGTTGTCACTGTGACAAAATCACACATGTACCAGAAGAGCTTTTGAGCAAAAATTAGGTGCTGGAAAAAACATGGTCCTCCAATAGTGCACCACAAGTGTTGTGGTGTTCTACATGTCCTATGGGTCCCGGTTTGAAGATCTGGTTAGCTTCCAGAATCCAAAGAAAGGCAAGGGACATTGCAGACTGCTTGTGCTAGCCACAAACCATTGGGGCATTAAGTGGTTGTCCTCTAAGAAAGAAATTCTACCTTTGCCTTCAGACCCAACCATAGCTGCTTAACCCAAAAATTAATAAAACAGGCAGCGTTTTGGAAAACACAACCCCTCCAATTTACAGCACTCCAAAATAACTATACAACCGAAATTCAGCGGGTTACCCCGACATCGCTCTTCCCTCAGAGTTCACACATCCCCATGAATGCCCCCAAAGGTGGGATTGGGTGTTTGTGGGGTGATGAGTTCTAGTGGTCTTATAGGTTCCTTTTCAAAATACACAAATCACATAGTATGTCAACCAGACAATGTATCATTTTGTACAGCCTAAAGGTGGCCACTTGACCCAAAGCAGCACACTAGGGGATGTATTTTGGAACAATCAACATTGCAAACACACCTCTAGTTCAGATTGTAAATAGTGCTGCAATTACAAGCTGTCATGATGCCTACGCCCGGAGTACCAGGCCAGGCCCAGCACCCCCAGGAGCAGGCATCACGCCCCCGGGTAAAAGCCCAGCGGCCCTTTATAGGGGCTCTTTGGACTCTGAAGAACCAAGCCAAATGAGGCTTAGGAGGGACTATTTTTCTGAAGGAACTATTTTGTTACTTGGGTGGGGCTGTGTAAGAATACTCACCTGGAACTTCTTCCAAGGCTATTTAAGCCACGCCCGGACAGCCACATGTGCTTCACGTTGTTCTGCATCCCAGCAGCTGAACGCTCACCGTGTCAGCTCCTGCACCTGGACTCCAGCCACGCCCGCCTCGAACCTGGAACACCTGTAAGGAAAGAAGAGAAGAGAAAGGTGAAAACCAAGAACTTATTCAACCTTCTTACCTGCATCCGGAATCTTCACGCCAGCATTCCTGAAGGAAGACTTCCATTTAAAAGCACCGCGTTGCTCGCTGCAGCGCCGCGCTTCACTCACCTGTTCCCGAGACGCCGCCCGGCTCCATCGCGGCTCTCAGCACCAGTCGCCACATCTCTGCACCTAGGGGAGAGAAGAAGAGACAAAAGGTGAGCAAGGGAACACAAGAGGAAAGCCGAATTTTCAGCCATATTACTTACCGGCTTTTCTTGGTGAACCATTCCACATCTCGGGTCGGCGCCGCATCTTTGGCAGGTACCGCACCCCGGCCCCTATGGGGAAAGGACAAAAGACATTACTGGGGAATTATAAAGACATTTAGAGGGGTCGCCCTCATCACTAACTCACCTGATATTACCACCGGCAATTTAACCCCTCAACGCATCGCCTTGGTTCTGCACCTGAAATAAAGGACAGATCACAGGTTAGGAGAAACAACATAAAAGGAGGCTCACACTTGAACTTTTGCATCTTCATACTTACGGTGTATTGCTCAGAAAAGTCAAGTGGATTTGCCAGCGCCATTCTGAAAACCAGTGAAGTAACTGGACGAACGCGCGCCCCTGCACCAGAAGCAGGATGGAGAGTTCATGCTTCCAAACCATAAGGTGAGCTTAAACCGGGGGGTTTTGGAGGAAGTCAGAGGAGAACGAAGGGGGAAAGGGGGGAGCAAGCACACTATTCAGCAGACAGTTAATCCCCTTTCTCATCTGCAGAAGGATATTCCTACGGGCCAGACAAGCAAGATTTGGGGGTCCTGTTCAATCGGTGGTCCGAATTCTGCGCATCACGCTTGAAGAGGCCACAGCAACCCAGACCAGACCAGCGCCTCTGTGGGAGCCAGGTGAGCATTATAGAACTCGAAGCCTTCCTACAAATTCCCACCCAGGCGCTATGGAAACTTCTGAGACTGACCAGTTAGCCCAACTACTGGGGGAATTACGGGCCGAAGTACACGCCGCTCGTCAAGAGACAAATGCTCTCAGGAGGGAAGTGATTGTATCAAAGGAAAGGACTGATGACCTGGCTAGATAGCTTTTGCAAGGTCAAGCTGGACAAACTCCTTTACCCGGTTCCGGAGGGAACCCCGCTCCTGTGCTTTCCAGTAACCCGGTGCAGATTAATCTACCAGGAAACATGCCGCTGGCCCCACCCGAACGCTTTGCTGGGGACCCCAAACGATTCGCCGTATTCATGAATCAGTGTCGTTTGCATTTCCTGTGCAGACCTGGGGCCTTCCCTAATGACCAGACCAAGGTAGCCTTTGTATTGTCATATCTCAGCGGCAGTGCTGCCGATTGGTCAGTTCCACTGGTAACTCAAGATGACCCGATTCTTCGTGATTTTCAAGGATTTCAAGCAAGCATGGAAAGGTTATTTGCTCGTCACTCCCAGGGGCAGGCTCTAGATGACGAACTTCTATCTCTGCGACAGGGCAATCAAGACCTCCTTTCCTACATTGCAACCTTTAATAGACTAATTGTGGAAACTGGGTGGCCAGAGGATAAAAGAATCACGTTATTTTATCGAGGTCTACGCGGAGAACTTAAAGATGTCTTGGAGCAAGTTGTAAATCTGCCCCAAGAATGCTCAGAATATATAGACTTAGTGGTCCAATTGGATCACAGACTGCAAAACAGAAAAGCAGATCGGTCCAAGTTTGAGACCCGGGTGTTAGTCAAGACCCACGTTAACCTCAAGGGGGCTGAAGCCTCTGAGCCAATTCAAATCGGAGGAGTTAAAGGACCTTTAACTCAAAAGGAACGTGAAAGAAGACGGCAAATGCACTTATGTCTTTATTGTGGATCCTCTGGACACTTTCTACGAGATTGCCCGGCAAGGCCGCCCAGGAAGGTGGTAGGAGCCGCTGATAAAATCCATGAAACCTCTGTATCGGGAAACGACCCCGCCCGACAAGCGTAGGGGTCCGCTTGCCGAGCTTGAAAACCAACTCTCAGACCTCGCATTTCATTGTGCCAATGGTCCTCGTAGATCCGGAACAGCCTAAGCGGTTGCATGCAATAAAGGCATACATCGATAGTGGGGCTATAGGAAACTACGTGGATCGTGAATTGGTCTCCAGGATTAACCTCCCTCTGCGTCCTAAAACCAGCAAAGATGTCATCACCACAGTTGATGGAACCGAAATTGCCTCGGGACCGGTAACACATTCCACAGCTGAGGTGACACTTGTAGGTCCGGACGGCCATCGGGAGGCAGTTGTGTTTGATGTAATCAAGGCTCCACAGTTTCAGGTTATTCTTGGAATCCCTTGGTTAGAGACACATAATCCTCGAATTGATTGGCGAGCAAAGAGAATAACCTTTCCGGAGTGTGCACGAACCTGCTACCCAGAAAATCTGAAGATCAGTCTAGCATCAGTAACCTCTGTCTCCATGCAACTACCTCCGGAATACCAAGACTTTCAGGACGTCTTCCAAAAGGAACAGGCCAACACGTTACCTCCTCACAGATCGTACGATTGCCAAATCGATCTGGTGCCCGGTGCTCAACCCCCTTGTAGCAGGATTTATGCCCTTACTGAGCCGGAGAATCTGCATTTGAGACAATATTTAGATCAATACCTAGCCAATGGTTTCATTCGCCTGTCAAAGTCTCCGGCATCCTTGGCTTTGTTCTTCGTGCCAAAAAAAGAAGGCGACCTTAGAACTTGTATCGATTACCGCGCATTGAACCAGATAACTGTTAAAAATCGTTACCCTCTGCCTTTGATCCCTGAACTCCTTGATCAGGTGAAGGATGCTAGCATATACACCAAGTTAGATCTCCGGGGGGCTTATCATCTGGTACGAGTAAAAGAAGGCGACAAATGGAAAACGGCCTTCCGTACAAAATATGGACTATTCGAATACCAGGTGATGCCTTTCGGGTTGTGCAACGCGCCTGCTGCCTTCCAATTCTTCATGAACGATGTCCTTCGGGAACTCATCGATGTCTGTGTTGTCGTTTATATCGATGACATTCTGGTGTACTCCTCTTCGGAATCAGATCACAGAAAACATGTCAGGGCCGTCCTTGAGAAATTGCGCCAGCACAAACTGTTTGCAAAGCTGGAGAAATGCGTTTTCCATACCACCGAGGTTGAGTTTCTTGGATTCATCCTGACACCTAAAGGGGTCCGAATGGACTCACGGAAAGTGGATGCCATCCTCAAATGGCCATCACCTAGTTCGGTGAAAGGTGTCCAAAGCATGCTTGGTTTTGCCAATTTTTATCGCAGGTTTATCCCGGAATTTTCATGGGTGGTGCAACCCATCACTGCACTCTTGCGGAAGAATAAACGTTTTGAATGAACCGAGGAAGCTGAACAGGCCTTTCAGGAATTAAAAGCTAAATTTACGTCCGCACCTATTTTGAAACACCCGCGTCCTGATCTCCCATATATAGTCGAAACCGACGCATCCAGCTTAGCCATGGGAGCTGTCCTGTCCCAGAGAGACCCCGAAACCAACCAACTGCACCCCGTAGCATTTTGGTCCAGAAAGTTCTCGCCGCCGGAGATAAATTATGCAATCACTGATAAGGAATTATTAGCCATTAAGTCCGCCTTTAAGGCTTGGCGGCATTATCTTCTTGGCGCCAGGCATACCATCACCGTGATCACTGATCACCGAAATTTACAATATTTAAAAACTGCCAAGGCTCAGTCTTCACGACAGCTCCGATGGGCTTTATTTTTTGCTGAGTTCGATTTTGTAATCACTTACCGTCCCGGCTGTAAGAATGGCAAAGCGGACGCGCTATCTCGAATTGGAATGGGAGAAATGGACACAAACTCAGAACCTGTGCCGATAATTCCCGAACAAAGAATCTTGGGGATAACCACTTTACAAACCCTTGAAGACATTCAAGCACGGGTAAAACTATTCTTGGACTCTTCAGCCTTGCAGGATTGGATCAAAAGGGGGTCTGACTTTTCAATCAACAATGGCTTACCTTACTTCCGAGGATGTTTATTTTTGCCAGAAAAGGAATTGCAAGAACTGGTTATTTCCCGTCATCACGATATTCTGATGGAAGGACATCCTGGCATTGCCAAAACAGAGGAAAAAATTAAATGACAATTCTGGGGGCCGTCCTGGCGAAAGGATATTAAATCTTTCGTGATGTCCTGTGGAGTTTGCGCCCAAAACAAAGGTCAAAAATCAAAACCCGCCGGTCTTCTTCAGCCCTTAGACATTCCACCAGCACCTTGGCACACCTTGTCACTAGATTTTATCACGGACCTGCCCTCTTGTAATGGATACAATACTATTCTGGTTGTGGTGGATTTATTTTCCAAGATGGCCCATTTTATTCCGTTGAAAGGTTTACCTTCAGCTTTTGTTCTTGCCAAGGAATTCCTCGAAAATATCATCCATCTGCATGGATTCCCGTCCATACTAATCTCCGATCGGGGAAGCCAGTTTATTTCTCATTTTTGGAAAAAGTGTTGTCAACTTGCACAAATCGAAGTAAGACTTTCAACCAGCCACCACCCACAGACCGATGGTCAGACGGAGAGAACGAACCAGACCCTTGAACAATATCTACGATGTATGTTGCACCAATCGGAGGGTAATTGGAAGGATATTTTATGGGTGGCTGAATATGCATACAATAACTCGATACACTCTGGAACTGGTCAGAGCCCCTTTTATACCCTATATGGACATCACCCTCGTACTTTAGACTTGGACTCACCTTTGAGCCTCGAAATGCCCGCAGTGGACCATTTGCATTCTACGATTACTCAAGCCTTCAAGGATGCTACTGCACACTTACAACATGCGAAAGGGAAATACAAAAAGAATGCGGATCTGCATCGAAAGGAGGCGCCTCCATACCAAATAGGGGATCAAGTATGGTTGGCTACCAAACACTTATCGCTCAAGGGACCTCGGACTTTTAATCCAAGGTATTTAGGCCCTTACTCGATCAAAGCTATAATTAACCCAGTGGCAGTCAAGCTAGATCTACCAGCTAACATGTGGATTCACCCCGTTTTTCATGTGTCGCTTTTGAAACCAGTGCAACCAGGAACCAGATTAATAAAGCCACCAGAACCAATCCAGATAGATGGGGAGCCTGAATTCGAGGTGAAGAACATTTTGGACTCTAAGATCTCAAAATCAAAACTTTTCTATCTAATTGATTGGAAGGGGTACGGGCCTCAGGAAATGCACCTCGGATAGTAAAAAGGTTCCATCGGAATTTCCCGAACAAATCGAAACCTCCTGAGAGAACGACCTTGGGAGGGGCCTTGGGGGGGAGTGCTGTCATGATGCCTACCCCCGGAGTACCAGGCCAGGCCCAGCACCCCCAGGAGCAGGCATCACACCCCCGGGTAAAAGCCCAGCGGCCCTTTATAGGGGCTCTTTGGACTCTGTCCTGGCGCCGTTGGCGCCAGGCTCATGTTGGACATCAGTCCTTGCGCCATAGGCGCCAGGCTCATAAGGGGAAGTGTTTGGTGCACTTACCTGAAGCAGACTATGCTGCATACTCACCTGATGCAGACCATGCTGCATGAAGAACCAAGCCAAATGAGGCTTAGGAGGGACTATTTTTCTGAAGGAACTATTTTGTTACTTGGGTGGGGCTGTGGAAGAATACTCACCTGGAACTTCTTCCAAGGCTATTTAAGCCACGCCCGGACAGCCACACGTGCTTCGCGTTGTTCTGCATCCCAGCAGCTGAACGCTCACCGTGTCAGCTCCTGCACCTGGACTCCAGCCACGCCCGCCTCGAACCTGGAACACCTGTAAGGAAAGAAGAGAAGAGAAAGGTGAAAGCCAAGAACTTATTCAACCTTCTTACCTGCATCCGGAATCTTCACGCCAGCATTCCTGAAGGAACACTTCCATTTAAAAGCACAGCGTTGCTCGCTGCAGCGCCGCACTTCACTCACCTGTTCCCGAGACGCCGCCCGGCTCCATCGCGGCTCTCAGCACCAGTCACCACATCTCTGCACCTAGGGGAGAGAAGAAGAGACAAAAGGTGAGCAAGGGAACACAAGAGGAAAGCCGAATTTTCAGCCATATTACTTACCGGCTTTTCTTGGCGAACCATTCCACATCTCGGGTCGGCGCCGCATCTTTGGCAGGTACCGCACCCCGGCCCCTATGAGGAAAGGACAAAAGACATTACTGGGGAATTATAAAGACATTTAGAGGGGTCGCCCTCATCACTAACTCACCTGATTTTACCACCGGCAATTTAACCCCTCAACGCATCGCCTTGGTTCTGCACCTGAAATAAAGGACAGATCACAGGTTAGGAGAAACAACATAAAAGGAGGCTCACACTTGAACTTTTGCATCTTCATACTTACGGTGTATCGCTCAGAAAAGTCAAGTGGATTTGCCAGCGCCATTCTGAAAACCAGTGAAGTAACTGGACGAACGCGCGCCCCTGCACCAGAAGCAGGATGGAGAGTTCATCCTTCCAAACCATAAGGTGAGCTTAAACCGGGGGGTTTTGGAGGAAGTCAGAGGAGAACGAAGGGGGAAAGGGAGGAGCAAGCACACTATTCAGCAGACAGTAAATCCCCTTTCTCATCTGCAGAAGGATATTCCTACGGGCCAGACAAGCAAGATTTGGGGGTCCTGTTCAATCGGTGGTCCGAATTCTGCGCATCACGCTTGAAGAGGCCACAGCAACCCAGACCAGACCAGCGCCTCCGTGGGAGCCAGGTGAGCGTTATACAAGCACGTAGTTAATAAAGTACAGACTTAAAACACTTGATCAGCATTCAGTGAGTAAAATAACCTTGTAAAAATAAAATGCAGGTTTGCATAAAATTAAAGAGAATTTTGGGATTATCAGGCACTGGCAAGCAGGCTCTGCTGTTGCTGTGGGCGAAGTGAGGCTTGTAGCTGGCGTTTATCACAAAATGGCAGAACAGCAGGGATCTTAACCACTAAATGCCCACTGAACAGCTATAAACCCTTCTCTGTCAGCCAGAGGTTGATGTGAAGGAACCAGTGTTAGAAAGCAATGAGGTGATAATACTGTACCACATCCCGTGGGAGGTGATGCCCCCCAAGACTCAGTGAAGGCCCCTCATGTGAAAAGGTTGAAATACCCTGATATGTCTCATCTATTCACTTGTACATAGCCCCACAGTCCACATTTCTCCCCGGCTTAGAGTGGAACAAGTCTGCGTCACACAGCTTGTAAGGCAAAGTGTACATTTTAAGCACCAGTACAAAAAAACAGAACTGAATACATTGCTGAGATAAATGAATTCTGACTTACAACATGGGGGCAGTTGATCCCTCTCCCTCCCCCCAAGACTCAGTGAAGGCCCCTCATATGAAAAAGTTTAAATGCCCTGGCGCCTGTAATTTGAAAAGGATGAAATGCCCGGGCGCCTTCCTTGGCCACTGCTACTTCAGGAGAAAGAGGACCATGGGGTATTTGTTCTATTCACTTGTACAGAGTCCCCACAATCCTCATTTCTCCCCCGCTTAGAGTGGAACCAGTCTGCGGCATACAGCTTGTAATGCAAAGCGCACATTTTAAGCACCAGGACAAAAAAACGAGAACTGAATATATTGATGAGCGTAACAAATTCTGACTGGCAACATGTGGGCAGTTGCATCCCGTCCCCCTAAGACTCAGTGAAAGCCCCTCATGTGAAAAGTTTGAAACACCCTGGCACCTCTAATTTGAAAAGGTTGAAATGCCCTGGCGCCTTCCCTGGCCATTGCTGCTGCAGGAGAAACGAGGACCGTGGGGACCTCTGTTCTATCAACTAGAACAAAGGCCCCCGCGCCTCATGTTTCCTCATGTTTCTGGGCACTTTATTTATTTATTGGTCATGTATATAAATACCACTTACCTTTTGAAAGTAAAAGAATAGAAAAGCAGCAACCTCCTTCCAGCATGAAACTCCGGAGTTGAGTTGGTGAGTATTATTTATTGTTGGAAGAAGTGCGCCTTCCATCCTCATTGGCTGTCAGTCAGCCAGGTTGAGCCAGCAGCACAGCTTGTGACCCTTGCCAAATGCAAGCTTAGAGAAGCTGGCTGCCATGGAATTGCCCACCCACCCTGCCACCCATCTGAAAGTAGGGCAGTATGTCACTAATGAGGCATCATTAGTGATTTCCTGCTCTGCATTCAGATGAGAGGGGATGGTCATCCCCACAAAAGAAGGTGTGTGCTTTTCCTTGTGTCTTTATGAATAGGCTCCTAATGGAAACAGAGGACACACAAAGGCTTGGCTCCTGTCCTTAGTGTGACAGGGGCCAGGCCTTTGTGGGGCCTCAGGCTCCATAAGGAGCCTATTCATGAAGACAAAAGAAAAAGTACACACCTTCTTTTGCCGCAATGACTGGTCATCACGGCAAAAGAAGGTGTGTGCTTTTTTCTTTCGTCTTCATAAATCGGCTCTTAATGGAGCCTGAGGCCACACAAAGGCCCCCCCCCCTGTTGCACTAAGCATGTGTGGCAGGGGCCGTGGATCGGGCTGTTGCTTGTTCATGAAGCAACAGCCCAATTCTTTTGTAATGTATCCTGTAATTTTAACTTTTCAGGCTGTGGATGCGTCCCCCCCAGGCATGAGGCTGCGGCCCACAAGAGGGGTGCACCCCACAGTTTGAATACTGCTGGTCTAGTCTCTGATTTAGTCCTCAACACTGCAGTCTCTTAGGCAGACGCTGCCGCAGCTCGGCGCTATTATCGGAATTCAATGATGAACTAATCACCATCCTTAATAATCTCAAATCCACCAATACAGAGACTATACTCCTGTGGGACATTAATAGATGGAGGGGCAATCACAATGACCCACAGGCCATCGCCCTAGAGGAAGACCTAGTTAATTGTGCTTTTACTGTAATCAACAATGGTCCGACCGCTACCACTGGGAATCAGCTTGATTGGATAATCAAAAATAACGCAGAAGTGGCGCTGCTAGGAACCTACGCATGTATATGGACAGACCACTATAAAATCGAAATCCTCCTCACTCTAAAACAAAAAACGGTGAAAATAGACAACTCACCCAAAATAGAACTCGACAGGAATCTGAAAAAAATCACTGGTACATTGCTAGCAGAAGAAATGGACAAAATCATGACTGAAATTAAAGATGATGATTCATGCGAAAATATCACATCGATATATAATCGAGGCATGAAAGAATTACTCGACCGCCAAGCCCCATTGAAAAATAAACAGGTCAGGTCAAATATAAATCACCAAAAATGGTTCAACAACAAAGCTATTGAACTCAAAAAAGAAAAACGGAACCTAGAAAGGAAATGGTTAAAAGAACCAACAGAAACAAATAAAATGAAATGGAAGAATGCTGATCACAGATACAAGACAAAAATCATAGACCTTAAGAAAAATCACTACAATGAACTTATTGACACCGCCTCCAACTCCAATGGCAAACTCTTCCAAATTCTTAAATCCATTGATAAACCTAAGGCACTCACCCCACCCTTTTAGCTGACAGAATTAGATTGTGAGAAGGTTCAAACGGCCTTCCAAAACAAAATCATTAAGGCCAGAGAGAATATCCTTAATTGCCAGAGTTACAGCTCACTGACCCAAGACAAACTTAACGAAAGCAAGGCCGAAACTGAAACTACTAAATTTCAGTTTAGACCTATAACAATCGAGGAGATGAAGAAAATGCTCTCTAACATCAGAAGCACTACATGCTCAGAATATGTACTGTCACCTAAACTAATGTTAGAAAACCCAGACATTTTCGCTCCCTTCCTTAGAAAAATGGTAAACGCATCTTTCCGGGATCAATCAGTACCTACTATAATTAAAACAGTCACGGTTACCACATTGCCAAAGAAACCTGAACTAGACCAACAAGACCCTGCAAATCTAAGACCTATTACAAATTGCAACTTCCTGTTGAAAATATTAGATAAAGTAGCCACTGAACAGCTCCAGAACCATGTAGACGAGAACAACCTGCTGCACTCCCAACAGTCGGGCTTTAGGACAGGCCACAGCACCAAATCAGCCTTACTAGATCTGCAGACCGAGATGCTAGGTATATTGGACAAGGGCAAATCAGGTCTCCTGATATTACTGGACCTCTCGGCAGCCTTTGATCTGCTCGATCACAAGAGGCTCCGAGAGGCCCTAGAACTCTCAGGAAACTGCTCGCTAGAGGCAACAGAATTGATATCATCATTTCTACAAGACAGACAATACAGGATTGTCTGGGGAAATAAGGCCTCCGGAACCAAACCAGTGGACTGTGGAGTCCCGCAGGGAGCTAGTTTCTCTACTGTTTAACCTGTATATGCAATGCCTATGTACCATGCTAACTCAACTGGGAATATTCTTCACTAATTTCGCCGACGATACTCAATTGGTATTTGAGCTTAGTGGAGACTATAATCAAGACGGTGAAAAACTTACGACTATATACAACATCGTCTAGGGCTGGATGAAAGACAACTGGATGTGTTTGAATGGGACCAAAATGGAACTAATGATCTTTGGATCCACACACGCCAGGAAAAAAACTAACTCCTTCATACTCCGCATTCAGTTTAAAAAATGCCCTAATTCCAATATCCGAGAAAGTAAAGACACTGGGAGTCTACTTACAAGCCTCACTAGGAGCAGAGGCCCATACAGCATATTTAAAAAGGAACTGTCAATACCATCAACAACTCCTGAGAAAAATTAGACCCTTGTTCAACCAAAAAAAAGCATTACCATAGCCAGAGCAACTATACTGTCAAGACTGGACTACGGCAACTCCTTACTTCTGGGAGCTAATATGAAATGCCTGAAGCAATGCCAGGTAATTCAGAATAATGCCGTTAGGACAATCACGGGTAGGCCAAGGAGGGAACACATCACAGGCGATAGGAAAGATCTACACTGGCTGGCCATGGAGGAGAGAATTACTTTTAAATCCCTCACAATGGTCCACCGATGCTTGTATGGCAAAGCCCCAGCATACTTGAAAAAACACTTCAAGTGGCATGAACGATCTAGAAATTTAGGATCCTCCAACAAAGGTCTACTCCAGACAACCCCAGCTCAAAAGCAAAACGGCCTGGGCAAGGCCTTTCCAAACAGAAGCATCCATAAATGGAATGAACTGCCCGTATCCTTGAAATTAGAAGCCAACTACATACTCTTCAGAAAGAAGTTAAAGACCCTACTCTTCAAATAAACTGGACTAGCGACCTCTCGCAGCTCCCCGTGATATGATCTTCTGTATGTCTATTCTTGTCCCGTTTTTGTAATCACTGTCCTGTCTTTTTGGAATGCGCTCTGATGCCTGCGGGCTTTAGCGCCATATAAATAAAATAAATAAATAAAAATAAAATGATAATGTTTCTGTACCTAGCTCAGCGCTTACCTTCCTCCTGGTTGCCTTTCTTCCTTCCTGCTCCTCCTTCCTCCTTCTGGCTCTTGTGTTCTTCCTGCTTGGTTCCTGTTCAGCCTCTGCCTCTACCAGCCGTTATCACATCAATGCTGCCAGTGTTGCACATTGCGGGAGGTGGTCTCTGTGGGCCCGTAAACGCTTGTGCGGTTTGCTTCACTGTACTTCTTCCAGGAGGATTGCTTATTGTGATCTCCAGGCAGAGGGTAGCAGTCTAGTTGTTCCATGTTTTCCTGAGACGCTCGTAACCGCTCACGTGATCCTTTATCCGGAACCTGAGCAAACAGCAACTTGCGTCGCTTCTGTTTCCACAGAAGCTCCGTGAGTTTGTTACTATACTATCTTCTACCTTGGATTCCGTTGAACTTCTCTACTGTACTAACTCTGTACTGTCCTATTTCTCAGATTCTGTTACCAGCTCTCCCCTTCGACTCTAGTTACTACCGCGTTGGGAATTACACGCCGATTCGGCGTTTCCTTCGGCTACGCTAATTTATTAGCTTCGACTCTGTCATTGCTTGAATAACCGCTTAGAGTAAGTGCTTTCCTCTAAGGGTCTCTCCCTTATTTTCGCCATTCGGCACTTACCTGCTATTATTTCTAGGGTACCCGCCTTCCAGTTATCACACTCCCAAGATCAAAGACCCATCATCTAGTGATCGAGTCCTGCCGTCTCTGGTTAGAGAACTCGATATTCTACCTACCGCTATACTATACGAATTCTATCTGTCTCTGGTATATTCTTACCTTGTCCGTTTGTGCACCTAGAAGAAGCCTTCCCGCCGGCCAACTTCTACCACGATTTGAGGACACTTCGGCATCCTTCCTGATCCACAAGGCTCACAGACTCCACCAGGGTTTTTTCCCACTCGAGGGTTTCCCTGGCCGTCCTGTCCTTTCCACCGGGTACTTCCATTCCGGCCCGGAGAGGACAGGGGAGTCACAGGGGAGCTTTCACTGCAGCATTTGAATGTTTCACATTGGATCATTCGATCTGTCAAGGTGAGATTATTGAAACCTTTGTTATTTCAATCGGGTGTAATAACAATATCCGTAACAGTAAGCGACACCCGTACGGACAGACGAAATCCTTATGGAACAACAAATGCAGCAACTGATGGCCGCAATGCAGGCCATGTCCTTAGAGGTTCAGTCCTTAAAACAAGATAATGTACAACTGCGACAGCAAGTCGCTAGAGCATTTTCAGACACTCCCCTATCTACCTTACACACGATCATGTATGATGGCGATCCCCATAAACTCAAGGAATTCCTTGACAGCTGTACTATCCAATTTACATTCAAACCTCGTTTTTTCCCTACTGAAAAAGACAATGTGAGATTTGTAATTTCCCATCTTTCGGGCCCTGCATTAGCATGGGCCACGCCTTTAGTGACTTCTAGTAATGCTATCCTTGATTCCTACCCAGCTTTTACAAACAGTCTCAAGACTATGTTCGGTAGAAAGGAAATTTCTGTTGCCACCCAAGAAAGACTCCTCAATCTGAAACAGGGTAGTAAGGATTTATTAGGGTACATCAAGCAATTTAAACAGTTGTCTTCCGAACTAGGGTGGCCAGATGAGGGTCTTCTCACCCTTTTTCGCAGAGGGTTAAACGACAAACTCAAAGATGAGATCTCTAAAGTCCCACGCCCAGCAAACCTGGCCGACATGATAACTCTTACTATGCAGATTGAATACCGTTTACAAGAACGGTCCTATGAAAAGAAGAAGAATAAGGGAACTCAATCACATCCAGATTACTCTCCGGTAGTGGGAAAGTCCCACATCCCTACCGAAGAGCCTATGCAGGTAGGGGCCATAAGGGGACCGCTATCCACTACGGAAAGAGAGAGGAGAAAGATTCTTGGTTTATGCATGTATTGTGGGTCCTCCTTTTAATGTATTGAAAGATTGTAACCTTGTTCCTCCTCAGCGGACACCTAATCCGAAATCGGGAAACTTCAAAGCTCTACCGCAAGGGGAAGAACGGTAGGAGCTCACAATCCTATTTCCCCATTTCGAATGGGAATGTCTCTTGATACTGCAACTAGCCAGACAATGGTGGTAGTGTCTTTATCCATGGTACTTTCTGAAAAAATCTTATCAGGCATTCCCGATTTAATTGATTGTGGAGCCGCAGGAAATTTTCTGGACAATGATTGGGCTACAAAACATGGGATAACACATGTATCCAAAACCATCGTAACTCCCATCCAAGGAGTGGATGGAAGTCCTTTGAGTTCAGGTCCTATTAAGGAACAAACCGGACCGATTACCTGCATGATTGCCAATCATAAAGAGATTCTGGTGTTCGACCTTATTAAAGCGGTACATTTCCCTGTCATCTTGGGTCTCCCGTGGTTGCGACTTCACAACCCCTTCATTAACTGGTCAGCTGGGACTTTATTCCTGAGGTCCGAACATTGTGTTCATCATTGCCTATTGTTAGAGTCAGTAGGCATCCAGATCCCTACAGAAACAACACATCTCCCAGCAGTGTCCACAATAAATCAACTAGAGATTATTCCTCAATGTCATAGGAAGTTTCAGTCCGTCTTTGAGAATCCCGAATTTCCTACTTTACCTCCACATAGGAGGGACGACTGTCACATCGACCTACTTCCCGATCAACCTATTCCTTTTGGTCGAATGTATGTTCTTTACCAAAAAGAAAAAAACAGTATTAAAGGAATACCTCCAAACTAATCTACACAACGGTCTAATCTCTGAATCAGTGTCTCCAGCAGGCGCTTCTCTCTTTTTTATACCTAAAAAGGATTCCGACGAACTCCGTCCCTGTATTGACTACCGGGGTCTTAACAAAATTACTATAACCGACAAGTACCCGATGCCTTTGATTACTGAAATCCTCGAAGCAGTCCGGGGGGCTTCCCTTTACACAAAACTCGATCTTAGAAGAGCTTACCACCTCATTCGAATAGCTCCCGGGGACAAGTGGAAAACGGCTTTCCGTACACCTTTCGGACACTATGAATATCACATAATGCCCTTTGGACTGGTTAATGCACCAGCAGTTTTCCAGCGATTTATGGATCATTTGTTCGCGGATATATTGTTCCACTTGGTCATCATATACCTGGACGATATCCTTGTGTATGCCATCAACCCAGAAGATCACATTCGGCATGTTAACACTGTTCTTGACCGCCTCCAGTCTAACCACCTCTATTGTAAAGCCACAAAATGTGAATTCCATAAGGAACAATTGACGTACTTAGGATTTGTACTATCATCGCAAGGTATCTCCATGGATCCAAAGAAAGTGTCCGCAGTTTTGGATTGGCCAACACCTTCCTGTACGAAAGACATTCAGCGATTTTTAGAATTCGCGAACTTTTACAGGAAATGTATACCCTGTTTTTCAGAAACCATTTTACCCATCACCCGACTATTAAAAAAGAGCGCCTCTTTTTCCTGGAACCAAGCTGCCCAAAGTGCCTTTCAAATACTGAAAGAGTTGTTTACTTCTGCTTCAGTTCTGATCACCCCTGATCAGACCAAGTCATTCATCGTAGAAACTGATGCCTCCCAATACGCATTAGGAGCCGTCCTTTTACAACTCTCAGATCAGGGGGAAGAAAGACCAGTGGCTTATTTGTCTAAAACATTTAACACTGCAGAACAGAATTATTCTGTACTCGAGAAGGAACTTTTAGCCATTAAAAGGGCCTTCGAAGAGTGGAGACATCTGCTGTTGGGTTCTTCCTTTCCGATCAAGGTTCGCACCGATCATCAGAATCTTAGAGTATTCCAGAATTCACAAACCACAAACAGTAGACAGGCCAGTTGGGCATATTTTTTCCTTCCCTTCCGGATTGACTTCACCTTCCTTCCTGGCAAACACAATCCGAGGGCAGATGCGCTTTCCCGTAAGGATCCCCATTCACCCTGCTTCAGTTCAGAAAAGATGTTTCCTAAAGCTAGATTCATAGCGGTCTTGACCGATTTCCTCCAAGAAGTACAAACCGCCACTCTTCAGAACGAATCGTTATGTGAGAATATTGCCTCCAAACATCATCTCACTGCTGAAGATGACTACTTTTTTTATGGAACCCAAGTCCTAATTCCCGTTCCTTCTTTACAACAGGAGGTGTTACAGATGTGTCATGACTCTCGTGCAGCTGGTCACTGGGGTTCTCAATCCACTTTGGAGTTAATCCAACGCATTTCTGGTGGCCGGGGTTAGTAGCTGATGTCCGCGACTATGTCGCAGCATGCAATATCTGTTCTCAAGCCAAGTCTCCACGTAAGCCCCCATTAGGATTGCTCTCTAAAATGCCTATTCCTGACCGACCATGGCAGATCATTTCCACCGATTTTGTCTCGGATTTTCCTCCTTCCGAAAATAGAACCACCATCATGGTCACTATAGATTATTTTACCAAATTGGCGCATTTCACTCCATTATGCAAACTATCAGGAGCAGCTTTAATGGCCAAAGTTTTTCTCTCCGAGATCTTTTCTCGACATGGACTCCCGGACACTATTGTGTCAGACCGAGGTCCCCAATATACGTCACTGTTTTGGCAAAAGGTTTGTCACATCTTGGGTATCAAATGGGCCCTTAGTTCGGGATGTCATCCCCAAACCAGTGGGCAAACCGAACGCCTAAATCAGACTTTGGAGGGATATTTGAGATGTTTTGTATCGGCAGCCCAAGACAACTGGGTCCAATTGCTCCCTTTTGCAGAATTCGCCTACAATAATGTTAGACATTCTGCCATTAACACCAGTCCTTTTCATTGTTCTTACGGTTATCACCCCTCATTCATACCTGCCGTGACTGTTCCTACTTCCAGATGCCCGGGGGTTGACAGTATCATCACAGACATTCAGGAAGGTCAGAAGCTAGCCAAGCTGTCTCTGCAAGGGGCTCAAGATCGAGCCAAGAAGAATGCGGATCGACACCGACGAGATGCCCCTAATCCTATGGTGGGAGACTCTGTTTGGTTGGCATCTCGATTCCTTCCTCGTCATCTTGTCCCGTCAAAACTGTCTCCCAAATATTTGGACCCTTTCGAGTCTTATCTTTGGTGGGGTCGGCCGCAGTCAAACTTGCCCTACCAACTTCCTGGTCACGAATACTCCCAGTATTTCATATATCTCAAATCAAGATGGTAATACCGGATTGTTTCCAACGGATGAGGACGTCCCAACCACCTCCTATCCTTACTGATACTGGTTCTGAATTTGAGGTAGCGAATATTTGTGACTCCCGTTATAGGAGGGGAAGATTGCAGTTTTTGATTGATTGGAAGGGCTATTCTCCTGCAGAAAGAACTTGGGAACCTGCCTCTGGGGTTCATGCTCCCAAATTAATTCGGAGGTTTTTTCAACTTCATCCGGGGAAGCAGGGGTCTCCCCCCAGGAGGAGGGGGCATACTCTTACACATTGCGGGAGGTGGTCTCTGTGGGCCCTTAATCGCTTATGCGGTTTGCTTCACCGTACTTCTTCCAGGAGGACTGCTTATTGTGATTTCCAGGCAGAGGGTAGCAGTCTAGTTGTTCCATGTTTTCCTGAGACGCTCGTAACCGCTCACGTGATCCTTTATCCGGAACCTGAGCCAACAGCAACTTGCGTCGCTTCTGTTTCCACAGACGCTCCGTGAGTTCGTTTCTATACTATCTTCTACCTTGGATTCCTTTGAACTTCTCTACTGTACTAACTCTGTACTGTCCTATTTCTCAGATCCTGTTACAAGCTCTCCCCTTTGCCTCTAGTTACTACCACGTTGGGAATTACACACAGATTCGGCGTTTCCTTCGGCTACGCTAATTTATTAGCCTCGACTCTGTCATTGCTTGAATACCCGATTAGAGTAAGTGCTTTCCTCTCAGGGTCTCTCCCTTATTTTCGCCATTCGGCACTTACCTGCTATTATTTCTAGGGTACCCGCCTTCCAGTTATCACACTCCCAAGACCAAAGACCAATCATCTATTGATCGAGTCCCGCCGTCTCTGGTTAGAGAACTCGATATTCTACCTACCGCTATACTATACGAATTCTATCTGTCTCTGGTATATTCTTACCTTGTCCGTTTGTGCACCTAGAAGAAGCCTTCCCGCCAGCCAACTTCTGCCACAATTTGAGGACACTTCGGCATCCTTCCTGATCCACAAGGCTCACAGACTCCACCAGGGTTTTTTCCCTCTCGAGGGTTTCCCTGGCCGTCCTGTCCTTTCTACCGGGTACTTCCATTCCGGCCCGGAGAGGACAGGGCAGTCACAGGGGAGCTTTCACTGCAGCATTTGATTGTTTCACATTGGATCATTCGATCTGTCAAGGTGAGATTATTGAAACCTTTGTTATTTCAATCGGGTGTAATAACAATATCCGTAACAGTAAGCGACACCCGTACGGACAGACGAAATCCTTATGGAACAACAAATGCAGCAACTGATGGCCGCAATGCAGGCCATGTCCTTAGAGGTTCAGTCCTTAAAACAAGATAATGTACAACTGCGACAGCAAGTCGCTAGAGCATTTTCAGACACTCCCCCATCTACCTTACACACGATCATGTATGATGGCGATCCCCATAAACTCAAGGAATTCCTTGACAGCTGTACTATCCAATTTACATTCAAACCTCGTTTTTTCCCTACTGAAAAAGACAAGGTGAGGTTTGTAATTTCCCATCTTTCGGGCCCTGCATTAGCATGGGCCACGCCTTTAGTGACTTCTAGTAATGCTATCCTTGATTCCTACCCAGCTTTTACAAACAGTCTCAAGACTATGTTCGATAGAAAGGAAATTTCTGTTGCCACCCAAGAAAGACTCCTCGATCTGAAACAGGGTAGTAAGGATTTATTAGGGTACATCAAGCAATTTAAACAGTTGTCTTCCGAACTAGGGTGGCCAGATGAGGGTCTTCTCACCCTTTTTCGCAGAGGGTTAAACGACAAACTCAAAGATGAGATCTCTAAAGTCCCACGCCCAGCAAACCTGGCCGACATGATAACTCTTACTATGCAGATTGAATACCGTTTACAAGAACGGTCCTATGAAAAGAAGAAGAATAAGGGAACTCAATCACATCCAGATTACTGTCCGGTAGTGGGAAAGTCCCACATCCCTACCGAAGAGCCTATGCAGGTAGGGGCCATAAGGGGACTGCTATCCACTACTGAAAGAGAGAGGAGAAAGATTCTTGGTTTATGCATGTATTGTGGGTCCTCCTTTCATGTATTGAAAGATTGTAACCTTGTTCCTCCTCAGCGTACACCTAATCCGAAATCGGGAAACTTCAAAGCCCTACCGCAATGGGAAGAACGGTAGGAGCTCACAATCCTATTTCCCCATTTCGAATGGGAATGTCTCTTGATACTGCAACTAGCCAGACAATGGTGGTAGTGTCTTTATCCATGGTACTTTCTGAAAAAATCTTATCAGGCATTCCCGCTTTAATTGATTGTGGAGCCGCAGGAAATTTTCTGGACAATGATTGGGCTACAAAACATGGGATAACACATGTATCCAAAACCATCGTAACTCCCATCCAAGGAGTGGATGGAAGTCCTTTGAGTTCAGGTCCTATTAAGGAACAAACCGGACCGATTACCTGCATGATTGCCAATCATAAAGAGAGTCTGGTGTTCGACCTTTTTAAAGCGGTACATTTCCCTGTCATCTTGGGTCTCCCGTGGTTGCGACTTCACAACCCCTTCATTAACTGGTCAGCTGGGACTCTATTCCTGGGGTCCGAACATTGTGTTCATCTTTGCCTATTGTTAGAGTCAGTAGGCATCCAGATCCCTACAGAAACAACACATCTCCAAGCAGTGTCCACAATAAATCAACTAGAGATTATTCCTCAATGTCATAGGAAGTTTCAGTCCGTCTTTGAGAATCCCGAATTTCCTACTTTACCTCCACATAGGAGGGACGACTGTCACATCGACCTACTTCCCGATCAACCTATTCCTTTTGGTCGAATGTATGTTCTTTCCCAAAAAGAAAAAAACAGTATTAAAGGAATACCTCCAAACTAATCTACACAACGGTCTGATCTCTGAATCAGTGTCTCCAGCAGGCGCTTCTCTCTTTTTTATACCTAAAAAGGATTCCGACGAACTCCGTCCCTGTATTGACTACCGGGGTCTTAACAAAATTACTATAACCGACAAGTACCCGATGCCTTTGATTACTGAAATCCTCGAAGCAGTCCGGGGGGCTTCCCTTTACACAAAACTCGATCTTAGAAGAGCTTACCACCTCATTCGAATAGCTCCCGGGGACAAGTGGAAAACGGCTTTCCGTACACCTTTCGGACACTATGAATATCACATAATGCCCTTTGGACTGGTTAATGCACCAGCAGTTTTCCAGCGATTTATGGATCATTTGTTCGCGGATATATTGTTCCACTTTGTCATCATATACCTGGACGATATCCTGGTGTATTCCATCAACCCAGAAGATCACATTCGGCATGTTAACACTGTTCTTGACCACCTCCAGTCTAACCACCTCTATTGTAAAGCCACAAAATGTGAATTCCATCAGGAACAAGTGACGTACTTAGGATTTGTACTATCATCGCAAGGCATCTCCATGGATCCATAGAAAGTGTCCGCAGTTTTGGATTGGCCAACACCTTCCTGTACGAAAGACATTCAGCGATTTTTAGGATTCGCGAACTTTTACAGGAAATTTATACCCTGTTTTTCAGAAACCATTTTACCCATCACCCGACTATTAAAAAAGAGTGCCTCTTTTTCCTGGAACCAAGCTGCCCAAAGTGCCTTTCAAATACTGAAAGAGTTGTTTACTTCTGCTTCAGTTCTGATCACCCCTGATCAGACCAAGTCATTCATCGTAGAAACTGATGCCTCCCAATACGCATTAGGAGCCGTCCTTTTACAACTCTCAGATCAGGGGGAAGAAAGACCAGTGGCTTATTTGTCTAAAACATTTAACACTGCAGAACAGAATTATTCTGTACTTGAGAAGGAACTTTTAGCCATTAAAAGGGCCTTCGAAGAGTGGAGACATCTGCTGTTGGGTTCTTCCTTTCCGATCAAGGTTCTCACCGATCATCAGAATCTTAGAGTATTCCAGAATTCACAAACCACAAACAGTAGACAGGCCCGTTGGGCATATTTTTTCCTTCGCTTCCGGATTGACTTCACCTTCCTTCCTGGCAAACACAATCTGAGGGCAGATGCTCTTTCCCGTAAGGATCCCCATACACCCTGCTTCAGTTCAGAAAAGATGTTTCCTAAAGCTAGATTCATAGCGGTCTTGACCGATTTCCTCCAAGAAGTACAAACCGCCACTCTTCAGAACGAATCGTTATGTGAGAATATTGCCTCCAAACATCATCTCACTGATGAAGATGACTACTTTTTTTATGGAACCCAAGTCCTAATTCCCGTTCCTTCTTTACAAAAGGGGGTGTTACAGATGTGTCATGACTCTCGTGCAGCTGGTCACTGGGGTTCTCAATCCACTTTGGAGTTAATACAATGCTATTTCTGGTGGCCGGGGTTAGTAGCTGATGTCCGCGACTATGTCGCAGCATGCAATATCTGTTCTCAAGCCAAGTCTCCACGTAAGCCCCTATTAGGATTGCTCTCTAAAATGCCTATTCCTGACCGACCATGGCAGATCATTTCCACCGATTTTGTCTCGGATTTTCCTCCTTCCGAAAATAGAACCACCATCATGGTCACTGTAGATTATTTTACCAAATTGGTGCATTTCACTCCATTATGCAAACTACCAGGAGCAGCTTTAATGGCCAAAGTTTTTCTCTCCGAGATCTTATCTCGACATGGACTCCCGGACACTATTGTGTCAGACCGAGGTCCCCAATATACGTCACTGTTTTGGCAAAAGGTTTGTCACATCTTGGGTATCAAACGGGCCCTTAGTTCGGGATATTTTCCCCAAACCAGTGGGCAAACCGAACGCCTAAATCAGACTTTGGAGGGATATTTGAGATGTTTTGTATCGGCAGCCCAAGACAACTGGGTCGAATTGCTCCCTTTTGCAGAATTCGCCTACAATAATGTTAGACATTCTGCCATTAACACCAGTCCTTTTCATTGTTCTTACGGTTATCACCCCTCATTCATACCTGCCGTGACTGTTCCTACTTCCAGATGCCCGGGGGTTGACAGTCTCATCACAGACATTCAGGAAGGTCAGAAGCTAGCCAAGCTGTCTCTGCAAGGGGCTCAAGATCGAGCCAAGAAGAATGCGGATCGACACCGACGAGATGCCCCTAATCCTATGGTGGGAGACTCTGTTTGGTTGGCATCTCGATTCCTTCCTCGTCATCTTGTCCCGTCAAAACTGTCTCCCAAATATTTTGGACCCTTTCGAGTCTTATCTTTGGTGGGGTCGGCCGCAGTCAAACTTGCCCTACCAACTTCCTGGTCACGAATACTCCCAGTATTTCATATATCTCAAATCAAGATGGTAATACCGGATCGTTTCCAACGGATGAGGGCGTCCCAACCACCTCCTATCCTTACTGATACTGGTTCTGAATTTGAGGTAGCGAATATTTGTGACTCCCGTTATAGGAGGGGAAGATTGCAGTTTTTGATTGATTGGAAGGGCTATTCTCCTGCGGAAAGAACTTGGGAACCCGTCTCTGGGGTTCATGCTCCCAAATTAATTTGGAGGTTTTTTCAACTTCATCCGGGGAAGCCTGGGTCTCCCCCCAGGAGGAGGGGGCATACTGTTACACATTGCGGGAGGTGGTCTCTGTGGGCCCGTAATCGCTTGTGCGGTTTGCTTCACCGTACTTCTTCCAGGAGGACTGCTTATTGTGATCTCCAGGCGGGGGGTAGCAGTCTAGTTGTCCCACGTTTTCCTGAGACGCTCGTAACCGCTCACGTGATCCTTTATCCGGAACCTGAGCCAACAGCAACTTGCGTCGCTTCTGTTTCCACAGACGCTCCGTGAGTTCGTTTCGTTACTATCTTCTACCTTGGATTCCTTTGAACTTCTCTACTGTACTAACTCTGTACTGTCCTATTTCTCAGATCCTGTTACAAGCTCTCCCCTTTGCCTCTAGTTACTACCACGTTGGGAATTACACGCAGATTCTGCGTTTCCTTCGGCTACGCTAATTTATTAGCTTCGACTCTGTCATTGCTTGAATACCCGCTTAGAGTAAGTGCTTTCCTCTCAGGGTCTCTCCCTTATTTTCGCCATTCGGCACTTACCTGCTATTATTTCTAGGGTACCCGCCTTCCAGTTATCACACTCCCAAGACCAAGAACCAATCATCTATTGATCGAGTCCCGCCGTCTCTGGTTAGAGAACTCGATATTCTACCTACCGCTATACTATACAAATTCTATCTGTCTCTGGTATATTCTTACCTTGTCCGTTTGTGCACCTAGAAGAAGCCTTCCTGCCAGCCAACTTCTGCCACGATTTGAGGACACTTCGGCATCCTTCCTGATCCACAAGGCTCACAGACTCCACCAGGGTTTTTTCCCTCTCGAGGGTTTCCCTGGCTGTCCTGTCCTTTCCACCGGGTACTTCCATTCCGGCCCGGAGAGGACAGGGCAGTCACAGGGGAGCTTTCACTGCAGCATTTGATTGTTTCACATTGGATCATTCGATCTGTCAAGGTGAGATTATTGAAACCTTTGTTATTTCAATCGGGTGTAATAACAATATCCGTAACAGTAAGCGACACCCGTACGGACAGACGAAATCCTTATGGAACAACAAATGCAGCTGCTGATGGCCGCAATGCAGGCCATGTCCTTAGAGGTTCAGTCCTTAAAACAAGATAATGTACAACTGCGACAGCAAGTCGCTAGAGCATTTTCAGACACTCCCCCATCTACCTTACACACGAACATGTATGATGGCGATCCCCATAAACTCAAGGAATTCCTTGACAGCTGTACTATCCAATTTACATTCAAACCTCGTTTTTTCCCTACTGAAAAAGACAAGGTGAGGTTTGTAATTTCCCATCTTTCGGGCCCTGCATTAGCATGGGCCACGCCTTTAGTGACTTCTAGTAATGCTATCCTTGATTCCTACCCAGCTTTTACAAACAGTCTCAAGACTATGTTCGGTAGAAAGGAAATTTCTGTTGCCACCCAAGAAAGACTCCTCAATCTGAAACAGGGTAGTAAGGATTTATTAGGGTACATCAAGCAATTTAAACAGTTGTCTTCCGAACTAGGGTGGCCAGATGAGGGTCTTCTCACCCTTTTTCGCAGAGGGTTAAACGACAAACTCAAAGATGAGATCTCTAAAGTCCCACGCCCAGCAAACCTGGCCGACATGATAACTCTTACTATGCAGATTGAATACCGTTTACAAGAACGGTCCTATGAAAAGAAGAAGAATAAGGGAACTCAATCACATACAGATTACTGTCCGGTAATGGGAAAGTCCCACATCCCTACCGAAGAGCCTATGCAGGTAGGGGCCATAAGGGGACCGCTATCCACTACTGAAAGAGAGAGGAGAAAGATTCTTGGTTTATGCATGTATTGTGGGTCCTCCTTTCATGTATTGAAAGATTGTAACCTTGTTCCTCCTCAGCGTACACCTAATCCGAAATCGGGAAACTTCAAAGCCCTACCGCAATGGGAAGAACGGTAGGAGCTCACAATCCTATTTCCCCATTTCGAATGGGAATGTCTCTTGATACTGCAACTAGCCAGACAATGGTGGTAGTGTCTTTATCCATGGTACTATCTGGAAAAATCTTATCAGGCATTCCCGCTTTAATTGATTGTGGAGCCGCAGGAAATTTTCTGGACAATGATTGGGCTACAAAACATGGGATAACACATGTATCCAAAACCATCGTAACTCCCATCCAAGGAGTGGATGGAAGTCCTTTGAGTTCAGGTCCTATTAAGGAACAAACCGGACCGATTACCTGCATGATTGCCAATCATAAAGAGATTCTGGTGTTCGACCTTATTAAAGCGGTACATTTCCCTGTCATCTTGGGTCTCCCGTGGTTGCGACTTCACAACCCCTTCATTAACTGGTCAGCTGGGACTCTATTCCTGGGGTCCGAACATTGTGTTCATCATTGCCTATTGTTAGAGTCAGTAGGCATCCAGATTCCTACAGAAACAACACATCTCCCAGCAGTGTCCACAATAAATCAACTAGAGATTATTCCTCAATGTCATAGAAAGTTTCAGTCCGTCTTTGAGAATCCCGAATTTCCTACTTTACCTCCACATAGGAGGGACGACTGTCACATCGACCTACTTCCCGATCAACCTATTCCTTTTGGTCGAATGTATGTTCTTTCCCAAAAAGAAAAAAAACAGTATTAAAGGAATACCTCCAAACTAATCTACACAACGGTCTGATCTCTGAATCAGTGTCTCCAGCAGGCGCTTCTCTCTTTTTTATACCTAAAAAGGATTCCGACGAACTCCGTCCCTGTATTGACTACCGGGGTCTTAACAAAATTACTATAACCGACAAGTACCCGATGCCTTTGATTACTGAAATCCTCGAAGCAGTCCGGGGGGCTTCCCTTTACACAAAACTCGATCTTAGAAGAGCTTACCACCTCATTCGAATAGCTCCCGGGGACAAGTGGAAAACGGCTTTCCGTACACCTTTCGGACACTATGAATATCACATAATGCCCTTTGGACTGGTTAATGCACCAGCAGTTTTCCAGCGATTTATGGATCATTTGTTCGCGGATATATTGTTCCACTTTGTCATCATATACCTGGACGATATCCTGGTGTATTCCATCAACCCAGAAGATCACATTCGGCATGTTAACACTGTTCTTGACCACCTCCAGTCTAACCACCTCTATTGTAAAGCCACAAAATGTGAATTCCATCAGGAACAAGTGACGTACTTAGGATTTGTACTATCATCGCAAGGCATCTCCATGGATCCAAAGAAAGTGTCCGCAGTTTTGGATTGGCCAACACCTTCCTGTACGAAAGACATTCAGCGATTTTTAGGATTCGCAAACTTTTACAGGAAATGTATACCCTGTTTTTCAGAAACCATTTTACCCATCACCCGACAATTAAAAAAGAGCGCCTCTTTTTCCTGGAACCAAGCTGCCCAAAGCGCCTTTCAAACACTGAAAGAGTTGTTTACTTCTGCTTCAGTTCTGATCACCCCTGATCAGACCAAGTCATTCATCGTAGAAACTGATGCCTCCCAATACGCATTAGGAGCCGTCCTTTTACAACTCTCAGATCAGGGGGAAGAAAGACCAGTGGCTTATTTGTCTAAAACATTTAACACTGCAGAACAGAACTATTCTGTACTCAAGAAGGAACTTTTAGCCATTAAAAGGGCCTTCGAGGAGTGGAGACATCTGCTGTTGGGTTCTTCCTTTCCGATCAAGGTTTGCACCGATCATCAGAATCTTAGAGTACTCCAGAATGCACAAACCACAAACAGCAGAGAGGCCCGTTGGGCATATTTTTTCCTTCCCTTCCGGATTGACTTCACCTTCCTTCCTGGCAAACACAATCCGAGGGCAGATGCTCTTTCCCGTAAGGATCCCCATACACCCTGCTTCAGTTCAGAAAAGATGTTTCCTAAAGCTAGATTCATAGCGGTCTTGACCGATTTCCTCCAAGAAGTACAAACCGCCACTCTTCAAAACGAATCGTTATGTGAGAATATTGCCTTCAAACATCATCTCACTGCTGAAGATGACTATTTTTTTTATGGAACCCAAGTCCTAATTCCAGTTCCTTCTTTACAACAGGAGGTGTTACAGATGTGTCATGACTCTCGTGCAGCTGGTCACTGGGGTTCTCAATCCACTTTGGAGTTAATACAACGCTATTTCTGGTGGCCGGGGTTAGTAGCTGATGTCTGCGACTATGTCGCAGCATGCAATATCTGTTCTCAAGCCAAGTCTCCACGTAAGCCCCCATTAGGATTGCTCTCTAAAATGCCTATTCCTGACCGACCATGGCAGATCATTTCCACCGATTTTGTCTCGGATTTACCTCCTTCCGAAAATAGAACCACCATCATGGTCACTATAGATTATTTTACCAAATTGGCGCATTTCACTCCATTATGCAAACTACCAGGAGCAGCTTTAATGGCCAAAGTTTTTCTCTCCGAGATCTTTTCTCGACATGGACTCCCGGACACTATTGTGTCAGACCGAGGTCCCCAATATACGTCACTGTTTTGGCAAAAGGTTTGTCACATCTTGGGTATCAAACGGGCCCTTAGTTCGGGATATCATCCCCAAACCAATGGGCAAACCGAACGCCTAAATCAGACTTTGGAGGGTTTTTTGAGATGTTTTGTATCGGCAGCCCAAGACAACTGGGTCGAATTGCTCCCTTTTGCAGAATTCGCCTACAATAATGCTAGACATTCTGCCATTAACACCAGTCCTTTTCATTGTTCTTACTGTTCTCACCCCTCATTCGTACCTGCCGTGACTGTTCCTACTTCCAGATGCCCGGGGCTTGACAGTCTCATCACAGACATTCAGGAAGGTCAGAAGCTAGCCAAGCTGTCTCTGCAAGGGGCTCAAGATCGAGCCAAGAAGAATGCGGATCGACACCGACGAGATGCCCCTAATCCTATGGTGGGAGACTCTGTTTGGTTGGCATCTCGATTCCTTCCTTGTCATCTTGTCCCGTCAAAACTGTCTCCCAAATATTTTGGACCCTTTCGAGTCTTATCTTTGGTGGGGTCGGCCGCAGTCAAACTTGCCCTACCAACTTCCTGGTCACGAATACACCCAGTATTTCATATATCTCAAATCAAGATGGTAATACCGGATCGTTTCCAACAGATGAGGACGTCCCAACCACCTCCTATCCTTACTGATACTGGTTCTGAATTTCAGGTAGCGAATATTTGTGACTCCTGTTATAGGAGGGGAAGATTGCAGTTTTTGATTGATTGGAAGGGCTATTCTCCTGCGGAAAGAACTTGGGAACCCGCCTCTGGGGTTCATGCTCCCAAATTAATTCGGAGGTTTTTTCAACTTCATCCGGGGAAGCCTGGGTCTCCCCCCAGGAGGAGGGGGCATACTGTTACACATTGCGGGAGGTAGTCTCTGTGGGCCCGTAATCGCTTGTGCGGTTTGCTTCACCATACTTCTTCCAGGAGGACTGCTTATTGTGATCTCCAGGCAGAGGGTAGCAGTCTAGTTGTTCCACGGTTTCCTGAGACGCTCGTAACCGCTCACGTGATCCTTTATCCGGAACTTGAGCCAACAGCAACTTGCGTCGCTTCTGTTTCCACAGACGCTCCGTGAGTTCGTTTCTATACTATCTTCTACCTTGGATTCCTTTGAACTTCTCTACTGTACTAACTCTGTACTGTCCTATTTCTCAGATCCTGTTACCAGCTCTCCCCTTCGACTCTAGTTACTACCGCGTTGAGAATTACACGCCGATTCGGCGTCTCCTTCGGCTACGCTAATTTATTAGCTTCGACTCTGTCATTGCTTGAATACCCGCTTAGAGTAAGTGCTTTCCTCTCAGGGTCTCTCCCTTATTTTCGCCATTCGGCACTTACCTGCTATTATTTCTAGGGTACCCGCCTTCCAGTTATCACACTCCCAAGACCAAAAACCAATCATCTTTTGATCGAGTCCCACCGTCTCTGGTTAGAGAACTCGATATTCTACCTACCTCTATACTATACGAATTCTATCTGTCTCTGGTATATTCTTACCTTGTCCGTTTGTGCACCTAGAAGAAGCCTTCCCGCTAGCCAACTTCTGCCACGATTTGAGGACACTTCGGCATCCTTCCTGATCCACAAGTCTCCCGGACTCCACCAGGGTTTTTTCCCTCTTGAGGGTTTCCCTGGCTGTCCTGTCCTTTCCACCGGGTACCTCCATTCCGGCCCGGAGAGGACAGGGCAGTCACAGGGGAGCTTTCACTCCGGCATTTGATTGTTTCACATTGGATCATTCGATCTGTCAAGGTGAGATTATTGAAACCTTTGTTATTTCAATCGGGTGTAATAACAATATCCGTAACAGCCAGATCTTATACAGGTTTTTCACTTGGAAGGGTTTTTTCCTGGTTCTGGCAGTCTTCCAGGAGTCCCCTTGCCAGAGTTTCACCTATCAGGCAGGGTGACGTCTGGGATTGCTTTCCCCTTTCTCCATGAAACCTGCCCCAAACAGAAACCACAAAAAATTAAAAAGCCAAGTAAATCTTAACGCAAGAAAACACAGGTGAGCCATCCCTCTGAAAGTTCAGACACTGACAGTTTGAGACGCCCAAAAAAACCCTGAACCTGTGCATATGGATCCATCCCATCAAGATTTCCTACGCGGTATGCAGGAGCTTTCTACTGAAGTTCACAACCTCAAGGCAGAGAATGCCGCCCTAAGGCAACTGTTCCTGTCGCAGGATGCCCTTGCCTAAGAAGGCTCTACTATGGGCGGAGCCCTGGACAAATATTATGGATCCCCAAAAAACATTTCATTTCTTGACTCATGTATGGTCCAATTCACTTTCAAACCCATCTTTTATGCCTCTGACAGGGCTACGGTAGGGTTTGTCATCTCTCATTTGACTGGCAATGCCCTTTCTTGGGCAAATCCTTTGGTTCCTCAGAACACCCCCAGTTAGACGACTATGCTGGATTTATGACCTCTTTTAAGGCCATGTTTTATAGACCTGATGTGGCATTTTCAGCCCAAGAGAAGCTGCTCGAATGCCAACGACGGTTCCTGGATATGCTGTCATATGTAACCCGCTTTAAGCAGTTCGCCAAAGAGGCAGATTGGTCGGCCAATGCATGTTTTACTATTTTTCTGAAGGGTTTAAACAATGAAAATTAAGGAGGAGTTGGCTTTGGTTGCTAGACTCAAAACTCTTTAGGCTCTTTTGGATTTGGCAATGCAGATTATTTATTTATTTATTTATTTATTTGTTTATATAGCGTTAAAGCCCACGGGCATCAGAACGCTTACATATAGACTGGACAACAAAGAATGAAGACGGGACTAGGCGGAAGAGGCCTGAATTAATTCAACGTGGTACAGTGTGTGTCCAGGATTTACTTAAAAAGTAAGGTTTTCAGTTTTTTCCTGAAGATGAGATAGTTAGGTTCAAGTTTTAGTGAAGTAGGTAGGTCATTCCATTTACCGATGACTATTGTCGGGAAAGCCTTGCCTAGGCCATGTTGTTTTTTAGTGGTAATGGTTTGTAATTTGCCTATATTTGATGATTTGAGGCTCCTGGACGGTTCGTACCATTTAAACTGTTTCTTGAGGTAGGCCGGGGCTGTGCCATAAAGATAACGATGTACTATGGTGAGAGACTTGAAAGCGATTCTCTCCTCCATAGCCAACCAGTGGAGGGCTTTCCTTTCTCCGGAGATGTGTTCTCTCCATGAATTCAGATTGCAAGAAAGAAAGGCTGAGAATTGCGCACCTACTTCTAGACCTGGTCCAGTCTACCCTACATCCAGGGAACCTCCTTCGACTTCCTCTGCAGATCCAGAACCCATGCAAATGGGCTCCCTTTGAGGACCACTTACTACCGAAGAAAGGAGTAGACACATAGAGTTGGGACTCTGCTTGTATTGCACCTCTCCAAAACTCATGGTGCGTAATTGTCCGATCGTGCCTCCTCGGCGTTCTGGAAATGCTACCTTCCGTTCCTGAATGGAGCTGAGAAATGACAGGATGATTGTTGCTCCTTTATTTCTGCTAGCCTTGGACCCCCGGTACGTCCTTCTTTGGTGGTCCTAGAGGTGTCCTTGCAGTTCGGTCAAGGCCTTTCCCTGTCTGTCCATGCCCTGGTTGACTGTGGTGCTATGGGTTGTTTCCTGGATGACGAATGGGCACGCAGTCATCAAATACCTCGATAAAACAAGGAACAAGTTCAAACAGTTGAAGGGATTGATGGTAGTCCCTTGTCTTCCGGGCCGATTATGCAATGTTCCAAACCGCTTCTGTTGTCCATCAACAAACATTGTGAACGTTTATGCTTTGACATCATCAAGGCAGCCCTCTACCCGGTGGTTTTAGGAATGCCCCGGCTTCACATGCACAATCGTTACATCAATTGAACTGCTAGATCCTTGTTCCTGGGGTCTGACTTGACTTTTGTCTGACCCACTGTCTAGCTCAAATATTTGATGGTTATCAAGACCCCTCAGTAATCGACTCTGAAGACCAGAAGCTTTTACTTTCCAATCTGAATCATTTACCCACCGAATATCAAGAATTTGCTGATGTTTTTTCAGAATCTCTGGTACAAAACCTGCCACTGCACTGTCCGGAGGATTGTGCCATAGAATCCTCTGACTAGCACATAATGCCTTTTGGCAGAATGTTCATCTTATCAGGGCCAGAAATGATTACCCTAAAGGAATAACTAGAGAATAATCTCAAAAATGGATTGATTGGGCCATCTAAATCTCCGGCAGTTGCTTTCTTATTCTTTGTGCCTGAAAAGGATACGTCTGAACTTCGCCCATGCTTGGATTACCGAGGTCTGAATCAGGTTACCCAGAAGGATAGGTATCCACTGCCCCTTATCTCTGACATCCTAGAAGCCCTTAAAGGAGCTCTGCTTTTCTCCAAGCTGGATTTACGTGGGGCTTACCACCTCATACGAATCAGAGAAGGAGACCAGTGCAAAACGGCCTTTCGAACACCCTTTGGTCACTTCAAATACCTGGTGATGCCCTTTGAGTTATCCAATGCCCCGGCTGTTTATCAATGATTGATCGACCATATTTTTTCAGACATTCTTTTCAATTCATCATCGTATATCTGGATGACATCCTCATTTATTCCCGAGACCCGACCAAACACCAGGACCATGTAGTCGAGGTTTTGACGCGTCTACATGAAAACCACCTCCTGGCCAAACCAGAAAAGTGCCAATTCAATGTGCCTTCTATTTGATATCTGGGATTTGTTATATCTTCAACTGGTATATCCATGGATCCTTGTAAGGTTTCTGCAGTTACTTCCTGGCCTCAAACTTCCACAATCAAACAAATTAAATCATTCTTAGGTCTGGCAAATTTCTACAGGAAATGTATACCCAATTTTTCAACCGTTGTTCAACCCATAACCCAACTACTAAAGAAAGACATACCCTTTGTTTGGCCTGAGGAACAAGACCCGGCCTTCTTCTTGTTGAAAGAAAATTCACAGAAGGGCCCATACTTTGACAACCAGATATAGAAAAAACTTTCATTGTTGAGACCGACGCCTCTGATGGTGCCATAGGTGCAGTCATTAAAAAACTTCAAGAGGACTCAAAGAAACATCCTTTGGCTTATCTTTCAAGAACCCTTACAGATTGTTAAAAGCATTACTCTGTTCTGGAAAAGGAACTTCTGGCTATTCGACAAACATTCCTAGAGTGGCGTCATTTGTTATTGGGCGCCAAACCTCCGATAATAGTCATAACAGATCACCGAAATCTCCAAATCCTCCAATCTATGGAATGCAGGAATAGTCGACAGTCAATTTCAATTCCAGGTGATTCATATACCCGGACAACAGAATATCGTCGATGATGCCCTTTCATGTGGCCCAAATCTTCAGTCAGAAACCTCAGTAGCCTATCCCAGAATGTTTCGTGATTCAGTAATTCTTTGCCATGTTGATAATGTCTTAGAGCAGGTTCGTCAAGACACAGCTAGGAGCAAGGACTGGCAGTTGTTCCTACTTTGTAACACTTTGGGCCTTACCACTAGAGATGGTCTTCTTTTTGAAGCAAATTGTTTCTGTCTACGGATTCTGCTAGAGGAATTATTATCTCACTATGTCACGATTCTAGGTTCGCGGGCCATCAAGGAGAAAAGGTCACCTTGCAGACAGTCCAAAGGCAATTCTGGTGGCACAAAATGGCAGAATCCGTTAAAACACATGTACATTCGTGTGTGGTTTGTGCCCAAAACAAACATGATAACTATAAACCTTCCGGATTACTCTACAAACCCAAACTGCCTTCTAGACCTTGGCAAGTCATAGCCACCAACTTCATAGTGGATCTTCACCCCTCCCGGGGTTGTACTGTTATGGTTACCATCGATTCATACTCCCGCAAGGCCCATTTTACTCCATTGGATAAACTACCCTCTTCCTCAGAAATGACAAACGTGTTCCTCACAGAAATATTTCGACTCCATTGACTTCCAGCCACCATAATTTGGACAGTGGTAGTCAATAAACTTGAAGATTTTGGTTTCAGCTTTGCTGATTGCTCGGAGTCCAAAGATCACTATCTGTCGGGTATCACCCTCAGAGTAATGGACTCACTGAATGCATCAATCAGACCCTTGAACAGTTTCTCTGTTTTTTCTCTTCACAAATACATGACAATTGGGCTACATTGATTGCCATTACAACATTTGCATACAACTACTTAACTGGCACTTCGCTGAAAACTAGTCCTTTCTATTGCAACTATGGTTACCATCCATCCGGTATACCTTCTGTACCCTCTGGACATTCCTACTGTGGATTCCTGGGTCTTGGAGTTAACATTCATACACAAGTTGGTTGGAGAACATCGATTGAAAGCCAGAGAACCATCAAAGTATTTGATGACCGAAAACGTTGGGAGTCTCCTCCATATGCGGTGGGGAATTTGGTTTGGTTATCATCCAAGCATTTACCCAGACATCTACGTCCGAGAAAACTCACCCATCGTTATTATGGTCCGTTCGTCGTAAACAAGATCATCAACCCAGTTGCCTTTCGTTTGACCTTACCTGTTATTTGAAGGCACATACATTCTGTATTTCACACTTCTCTGCTGAAGCCATATAATTCTCCATCCAAGAAGGCACCAGTGCCACCCCTGTTGTCGCTGCCGATCAACAACTGGAATATACAATCCCCAGGTTGTGTGATTCAAGATACAGGAAAGGACCATTACAGTATCTAGTGGAAGAAAGGGTTCCCCGCCCCAGCGAAAAATCATGGGAACCCGCTACCAACGTTCATGCACCACAACTCCTCCGCCATTTTCATCATCTTCATCTGGGCACACCCGGTGGGCAACTGTTTTGGATGTGTGATAATGTCATGCCCTTTTGTCCTTGGTCCTTGCGGGCAGTATGGAGTCTCCATTTGCGAGCAGTGGACGCCATCCTTCTTTCCAAGATGGCGTCCGACGTTACTTCAGAAAGCTCGCGTGATGGTCTAGTCTCTGGTTCAGTCCTCAACACTGCGGTTTCTTAGGCAGACGCTGCCGAAGCTCGGCACCTCTCAATGCTAGTGTTTCTGTACTTAGCTCAGGGCTTACCTTCGTCCTTGTGGCCTTCCTTCCTTCCTGCTCCTCCTTCCTCCTCCTGGCTCTCGTGTTCTTCCTGCTTGGTTCCTGTTCAGCCTCTGCCAGCCGTATCTCATCAGTGCTGCCGGGTCTTATACAGGTTTTTCCCTTGGTAGGGTTTTTCCTGGTTCCGGCAGTCTTCCAGGAGTCCCCTTGCCTGAGTTTCAGCTCTCAGGCAGGGTGGCGTCTGGGGAGGCCAGCCCCTTTCTCCATGAAACCTGCACCAAACACAAACCACAAGAAACATTCTGTCTCCTTTACCACAAAAAGCCAATACGTTTTAAGATATCACTTTATCCACACTGAGTCTGCTGAATCCTGACCAATACGCCTTCTGCCTCAATCACTAATAAAACCCCAAACCTTAAAAGTTCCAGACAGTGAACCCTTGAAGCAAAAAACAATTCTATCACAGAGGTGTGACATAAGTCACGGTTACTGAACTTGACTCGCTTTCAATGTGAACAGCAATCTTCACGTTTGCGTTCTTGCAGGACAAGTATGTTATGCGTAGCGCACCTCAGAACACTCAGTCAAATAAATGTTAATAGTCACCTTTGCCTCACTCGCCGTAACTGCTGCAACTGCTCTTCCTCATCCTTTGCAGTGATTTGCACTGAGGGAGGGTTTTTAAGGTAATTGAAGCCCTTCCTCTTCCACTTCCTCAGACTTGGCAGCCAGCAATGGCTCTGATTCTGCTTGGTCTGATATTGGCCTTTGTATGCTTGGGGGAGATGCTATATATATTTTGCCCAGAATTAGACATATATATTGGCCTCATTACAAGTTCGGTGATACAGAAATAAAACAGGTGGTAATTCCATTGCTGCCACTTTTTTTGCAGTAACAGAATTACTGCCATTTTTACTGCGCCACCAAACTATAGGTTTGACTTTGAAGTGGGTAAACCTATAGTTGGTAATGTTGGTGGTAATGGTAATCGAGTTTGGTGGGAATTCGGTGGATTTACGCCGAATTACTGCAAAACTCGTAGTGAGGCGAGGCCCATTGTGTCATTTTCAACAAGAAAATCAACCAAACATTTTATAGCTGCATTTTTATTAACCCCACAATACATCTTGTGCTAAAATCTAATCTCATTCCACGTATAAGTGGCTGTTTTCGTGGGAGTGTCTCCAAAATAGCACAATCATTTAGGTAGTGCCAGTAGCAGACAATAGTGCCATGCAATGGTTGAAGTTCCACACACCCCAGGTTAATAAAGGGTTTCTTAGAATGTGGTAGAGCTGCCAAAATACCGTCAGTTCACCAACCACGACTGTGACCAGCTGAATATGTGTAGCGTGTTGGAAATGTGTTATATGTCTGCAACTACCTGAGTCCCTATGTGTGTATCATTGGTTTATCCAACGCTCCTAGTTTGTATTTCAGTAACATTTGTCTCTGTTCGTTATGAAAAAGGAGGAGTGTTATGTGTGACCCTCCCAAGTGTATTGCCCTTTTAGGATGGGCCATGACTGTGTGGCCCGACCTAATAAAAGGAGCTCCTGCAGGCACGTGCAGCAGAACGGCTGCAGACTCCAACAATGGAACTGCCGACTCTGTCTCTCATTTCGGGCCTGTAGGCCTATAAGTGTGATCACGGTCCTGCGGCCCTGGCCTGCAGGCCCACACCCTGTGATCACAGTCCTGCAGGCTCTGCTGGTCTGTGGCCCCTCGGATCAGCATGGTGCCCTGGGTCTGCCAGGCCACACTTCATCCAGGGTTCTCCCGGCATCCACAAGCCCCCCCAGCAATGATGAGGCCGGCCGTGTGACCACCACAGGCCCCACAATAATAACCATAGCAGGGAGCTATTGCGGGGACGAGAGGCGCATGTCAGGAAGTTGACGCTCTTGCTTACCTGGCAGAAAACCAGCATATATACAGTGAGGCAAGTGGGGAGGAAAACACCCAATACATTCCACACCAACAACCACCAGTCCTCCCGCACTCATCCCGTAAGAGCACCATAGAGCTCCAACTGGATTGGTGTGGGAGTGGTGGGGACTTCCACAGAGTCCTCACAGCGCCCCTGTAAGATCCTGCATACAGGTGAGCGTTACAGAAAGAAAATCACAGGCAGTCATGTGCAGGGATACGAATCTGAGAAAAGTGCACAATATCTACCATCCACTACCCCTCATTGCAAGACACTGTAAACGTAATCTTCAGTGACTGTCTAGATGGGCAAAACTTTCACATGTTAATGTATGCGCATCTAACGATGTTAGGTAGCTTAACAGGTTAAGCACTTACCGGAAATATTCAAAACCCATTGTCACAGGTAAAATCCGAATTGGCGAATAATAACACTGTTTATTACAGAGCTTAGAAGTATGATAAATATGACATGAAAGAAATGACATAACTCTATCATTCATACCCCTTCCAGTGTTAGTGACTGTTGTGTTGTACAGTGCTATGCACATTGACTTGTATCACATAAATGACAGGAGGATGGTTGTTGGAAAGTTATTCCTACAGCTGGGTCCCTAGCGATAATCAAATTAGCCCTGTGTTGAGGAAACTCCTACAGTGTCGGTGCCAGCCCTAGTCAGTGCTGGTGTGCCGACTACAACATGGGGTGTAGAGATCCTGTCCCTTTCCTCTCTCACTACTTTCCTCATTTCTAAAAGTAAGTGCACACATGTTGGAGGTTCGGTATGTATATTTAATGTTTCCGCCTCCAGTACGTGTGTCTTATAACAAAAAAGATCTGTGACCATAGGCCAAAGAATATTTAAAAAGCTAATTTTCTGTTCACCTCGTAGTGAATTTAGAGGTGAATAGCTGCAATAGTTTCTTTGTGCGAGCCCTTTCATCTATGTGTGTAGGGTATCAGAGTCTGGGTTATCAATCCAGTACTACTTTTTAAAGGTCAACCGGTTTCAGCGGGATTAGTTAGTAGCCGCTCTCTTCAGGACGAATACTTATGAATTTAGTATTCTACATGCGATGTCCAGAACTTTGCAGGTTATAAGGATCTTTTCGGGTATCCAGTGGGCTTGTTGCATCAATCCCTAAATCCTGTATTCTATGCAGAATATTCTCATTTCTTCCTGTTGTCTGGTGAGCATTTCTTGGGCTCAACTGGATATATTCCTTACTGGAATCTGTCTTCGCTGCTTAATCTTGTTGGAAGGTACCCCTGTCTTCGCTGTTTGATCTTGTTGGAAGATACAGGATCGGTTCCACAGTCCTATGTATTTCTTCTTTGGATTTGCTCCTTAATTCTTGTGGATGCCGCGTAGCGTCTGTCGGTTGTTCTCACTACACTATGTACATTGACAACACGTTTTAATTTTACTCTCTGGATAATTAAAAAGTTGCCTTTTTATTGTATAGTATAATGATGACAGTAACTACAACATCATTTATTATGTCACCCCTGTTTACTTAATATCAGGCCACCCAGTTTACGCACTTTTCCACCAGTGGTTCAGCTGTCACCCCTTTCTACATATACCGCATCATGTGGAAGCTGAAATGAGGACGTCTGACCATAGCCCAAAAGTGAGCCTTGTTTGGGGGGGGGGCCATCATGATTCTTGACTCATTTTTAGTTAAATGACCCTTTAATCATACCTTTCTTGCTTTGATTCTTCAAAATATTAATTTAGCCCAATGTCTACGCCTAGAATCATTTGGATGTGTCTCGCTGTGAGATGTGTGGGTTGTGAGTGGATGATTTCATAGACATGAACGGGAGCAATCTGGGCTGATTGAAGAGAGGTGTTAGTTGCCTCTCCTCCCACCTAGGCTAAATAGTGTATTATGATAGAAGTAGTTTCCACAAACAGTCTTGGCCAGGATTACTAGGCTGCAAAGATACAACAAAGGCAGAAATTCTGTAATTTTCAGGTGCATTTTTAAGAAGTCTAAGTAACCCTGAAAAAATTGCATGTGTCCTTGTGACCTGCAACGTGACCAAAATCCCTGGGCTCAGTCCAACCCCAAGCCCGGTACATAGATGAACTCTCTATTCGTACTTTATAATGCTTTTGCTGTATAATTGAATAGGCCCACACCATAGTAAGTACACATGGCACTCGGTTTGATGGAAAAAGCGAGCCAGAGTTCACGAATGAGTAGTTAATGGTAATTAAGTGATTTATACCGTCTAGACCAGTTTTGCTTGTAGATAATGAAAATGAAACCTTTTTATAGTTTAGTATGTGATGAATTAGGACTGTACTGTTTTAAGAGTAACATCGAGCAATCGGCGGCCAAGGAGCAGAATTCCTACAAAAAGAAATTAACTATTTACCAACCGACAAGAACACTGAGATCAAGCAACGACATCCGCCTGGAACCAAAACCATACACAAGGAAAAAAAGGGGGGGGTCCTCTTTCTCTCACCTGAAAGCAAAAATGTGGAAAACCCTCCCAAAGGAAATACAAAATACAAAGGGCCACTTAAAATTCAGGAAACTACTCAAAACCTGACTGTTCACCCCAGAACCAAACAAAATCATATACAAAAAAAATGGGATGGACTCCGCCCAAGCCAAACCCCTTCTGCTAGTCAAAGACTATGGCTCAATAGTCAGGGACTGTAGCTAGAGACGAAGGAGCTTTAGGCACTAACTAGTGCCGACGGGACAAGAACTGCTTACAACTTGCAGGGAGGGGAGCGCTCCCTAGGAGCACAGGGAGGCGATGCCTGGCAGAGCCCACTGACAATTAAAGAGCAACCCACAACCTTAGCAATCTCAACCCTGGGCGGGGGAGGCCCTCGCCTCCATCTCGCCCACAGAAATAGGCCACTGCCTTGCACAGAACCAAGCTAATGAACCACAGAGAAACGCTCAAGCAGACAGCGAGGCCGAAATGAACCCCAACGCAGATGTCTGAAATAACGAGGTACCCCAACTAACCGATCTGCTAAAACATCAACTCTCTGTACGCACCTCTCAAAACCTAAACAAACACAACCACTTTTCGCACAGCAAACCGGAAGCACTTGACTACATTGCAACATCAAACCAAGCATAGTCTCGCACAACAGCACATGGGAGCCCACAGATCCGTAAACCGCACCCATGCTCAGCGAGCGGTGCTAACCGAACTGAAGCTGCCAACAGGACATCACAAATTTCGCTTTACCTTTATCCCGCTACACCCTACTAACTGACCCCACCCTCTTACCTTTCAAATTCGCCAGAGTGTCAGGGGACCACTTGGTGGTGATAGTGCACGGTATAAATATCCTTTAACATAACAAGATAAATCAGACATGTTTATTAGCTCATTTCAGTTATTTACAAAATATTGTCTATTTTACAAGCATTTTTATTCTAATAGCTCGGCTCGTGCTCTGTCACTTATGACCAAGCCAGGCGTCTGCCTCAGCTGCGTCTTTTCTCTCCCTATAAGTTTCTTGGCTTGTCCACCTCCATTCTCCTGCACTGTCCTGCAATAAAGACATACAAACCACTTCTTTAACCGCATTTTGCAAAACTAGGAAGGTCTTTGCAAGTAAAACTACACAAGAACAGCTTTATTTCATCCTTGGACACATGGCAGAATTAGCAGAGGGAACAGCAAAATACCCTAACGTCTGCCACCAGAGAAGACAACGTGTATCAATGGACTAAAAAAACGCTGGAAACCAAAATGATCACTGCATTTACTGTGGTAATGTGTGTCAAACGTTTCATGTGTGCCAAACACGTGCCTCTTGTTGTATTGTATTTTGACACTCCAGGAAGACTTGTAGAAAGGTGTGGCCCGGGGGTAACGTGAAGCGTTTCCCCCGTGGTGATTTTTGGCGCTGCACAGGCCAGCGAGCTGGCCCACACATTGAGTGGTATTTAAGTGGGCAGGGAAGGTTCTGGAGCAGGCGATGGTTCGGATGTGCGTTTGTCAGGTCGCCTGCTCCTGAGCCTTCCCTGCGTCTGGGCCTAGGTTGGGGGGTTAGTGAAAGGAGGTAGGGTTTTTTGGTAGGTTAGTTGGGGGAGGTTAGGTTCACGACCAAGTAATTCCATTGTGTGTATTTAAAAAAAATAATAATAATGTATATGTTAATACAATAGCCGGGGGTACCGTAGATAAGGTACCCCCTCCTTACCGCTTTCGTTCGTGCGGCCTCCTCGTGGTATCCTTTACATGTGGGGGGCAGGGCTTAGGCAATCCGGTCCTGCATGTTGCGGGAAGTTCGTTGGGCAGTGTGGTAGCTGCCGGTCCCTGGGGCTCTGTTTGGAGGAGAGCTGCTGCTGGGCGGACGGCAAGCCTCTCCGGGGCAAAAATTGGTCCCCGCTGTTGTGTTCCCGCGCCGGTTGGGGGGTTTTGGGACAGGTGTCGGGGGTGCATTCATCGCCCTGTGTGAGAAAGCTGCTACGCAGAGCTCCCTGCTCGGTAGCAGGTTGCAGCCAGAGGTGGCAGTGCGGAACCCTTAAAGGGACCGCACTGTTATTTGTATTGAGTGGGGAGAGGGACGGCAGCTTTTCCTCGGGGCATTGCGGTGCGGATCTGCCCGCGTGCCTCCAGGTGGCGGTGAGCACTGCTGCTTCTAAGCCCTTGTGTGCAATGGCAGCCTTGATGTGTGGGGGTAGGGGTTTAAGTCTTGGATCAATTAAGGAACTGGGGGGGCACTAGGGGCAGTTGGCAGGGTTTTTAGGTTGATTGGTTGACTGGGGTGGCCCAATGAATTAAAAAATAATAAAATTAAAATATATATAAAAAATAAGGTATATTGAGACAATTAGGTCCAGCAAGTTAGGGGGCAGCCAATTGCTGTCAATTTGCACTCTGTGCAAAGGGCTGATTTTAAAGCCTTTCTTTGTAGAGGTTGGGGGCTCCCCAGATTTTGTTAGGTTTAGTGGGTAGTTGGGCACTGGGAATTACTGGGGTTTTCTGAAAGGAAGCTTTCCTGTTATCCTGGCCAGGAGTGGGCAAAGGGAGTGAGTGCCCCCCCCCACGCGTATTTTCCCCGGGTAGGTTCTGGCTCGGGGGTTAGTGCATTTAAGCGAGCATCAAGGGGCATATTTTGGCGCCCTACCATATTTATATTGGTTCGCCATGGTGGGTCAGGGGGACAAGAAGAAGGGATTTGTGGATGCCAAGACCCTGAGGGAAGCCTTGGAGATAATCAGCAGGGCACCCATAGCCCAGCTGGAGGGAGCCGTGGGTGAGGTTACGGGTGAAGGGGATGTCGGGAGGAAGGCTGCAGCGGAGAGCAGCAGCTGATGGGGCTCTCGCGGCAGTGGGGGCTTGCAGCCTCGCGGCGGGTAGGAGGTAGGTCTGGGAGTCTAGGGGTAGGAAGGTGCAGAGGGAGATTGACAGGAGAGCTTCCAGGGGGGGAGTTCAGTTGGGAGAGAGGCCAGAAAGGGGTTTGGGGGATAATGAACATGTGGATGAAGTGGACGTTAGAGGCATCCAAAAAGGTGTAGGTCAGGTGGGGCTTGAAGATGGAGGTGACGGGGTGCAGAGACGGGTGACGGGGCAGAGGGGCAAGGGTGGAAAATACCTGCAGAAGAGTGCGGGTGGGAGGAGGAGAGAGCCGTCCCCTTCGATTAGTGAGGTTAAGGAGGAGCGCGGAACGCCCCCCCACCGGCTAGGATGGTTTCGGGCAGAGGGCACAGAGCAGACCCCGCTGTCGCAGATGTGGAATATGGAGAGGGTTTAGGAACGGCCCCTCCACGATCTTTGCAAGGACATTCTAGAGGGCACAGCATGGCCCCTAGCGAGGAAGACCACAGGGTGGAGGAGAGGACCCCTCGCCCGAGAGAAGAGGTCCAGGAAGGGGTTTCTGTGGTCCCGCCGAGAAAACCCCGAAGGAGTGGCGGGCGGACGCCCTGCACTCACAAAAGGAGGATCTGCCTGGCCCGAGCATGTGCTCGCAACAACAATGCAGGAGCCCAGTAAGGAAAGAGATGAGGAGCATCGGAGTGGAGGTCAGGCTGCAGGCGAGCGACGGCAGGACAGAAAGGTGAGCGGGAAGGGGACTGGTCAGCTGCATGGCAGAGGGGGGACACGAGAATGGGGACAAGAAGGAAAGGGTCAGGGTTGCAACGGGTGAGGAGAGAGATTGGTGTACAGGCTATTGGAGCTGGGGTTGGGGAGAAGGTGAATTGCTTGGTGGAGGTGCAGACAGACAAGTTGATTGAGCCCTTGGCGCTCAAGGTACAGGTTCCAAAGGAGAAAGAGGTAGAGGTGAAGGGCAAGGAGAAAAAGCTACCATACATGGGCATTACGAAACCTTCGGGAGCACATTTGATGACAACAACAAAGGATAAGATATGGGCTGGGGTATTTGTGGATGTGTTTAAGCTGCTTCATAGGGAAGTGAGAGCCAAAGAGGGTTCTAAAGAGGAGGAGAGGGAGCTGGCCTCACGTCCAAAGGTGCCAGTGACCATCGAGAATTGGACGTCGGCTTTTATTGTCTATGCGAGTGTCTATTATGAAAAGTTTCCAGAGAGATGTGTGGCTCTGCTAAAGTACATGGACGTGATTAGAAAGGCATTCACGAGTTTTGGGGGCTTCGCGTGGCTGTGTTATGACGCGGAGTTTAGAGCAAGGTTGGCGGAGGACAGTCAGGTGGTTTAGGGGTAGATATGGATCTCTGGTTGCAATGGATGGCGCTGACAAGGCCAGCTCCAACGGTACACACGGCAAGCTTTACCCGTGCCTTACCGGCCCTTTATTGGTCGTGTGTGGGAGCAAGGGGCCATTAGGCCCCTGGCATCCTTCACTTCTCAGTACAAGACTCGGACCAAGTGCCTCGAGTAGTGGGTTCGCCCCTTGCCCTTATGCGATGTTAACTTTGGGTTACATTCGCGTAGATGGGACCACTGAGCAGGACACAGGGCATCCATTTTTGTACCCCCTTTTGGACTCCATCTTGGTGACCAGGCCTCACTGCGATAGTACAAAATGCTTCTCTCCCTTCCCTCGCAGCAGCCAAGCTCGGAGCACAAGGCCCCCACCCTTGTTCCCACTCTGGCTGGAAAACTCTGCAGCACCATTCTCACGCTGAAGCCAGAGGTGCTTGCAACAAATAATAAATGTAACACATCTTTTTTTCCTCTGAGATCACTATCCTGCATGTGATCCAACATGAGCTAAGCACATAGCTCGTCCATCTCCACAAAAGTGTCCTTGCCCTCTTACCCTCGTCAGTGGAAACTTACTGCCATTCTGACCCTGTGTCCCTGCAAGATATTCCTTTCATGTGCCAGATCACTGACCATGCCGTGATGTCCACCCAGCAGACCCCTAACTAACATTAGACCTCCGCTGCAGTATATCGTGCCCAGTACTAACAAATGCTACATACCTGAGATTTTTGCACGTGTAAGATACACTCTGGTCATTGTATTATAGTGGTCAAGACCCTTAACCTATGACTTGTATAATCTAAATGCTATAGATGATATAGGCACCTGAATGACTTTTATAGAAGACATGATGAACTACTGATAGTCTTTTTGAACCACTAATATTTAGTGCATGCATTATAGAGAATGAGTTATGTTAGCTTGGATTAGCTTAGATAGTGACTACCGTGTCTCACAGCGACCTGACCTTCACCCATCCGGAGCACAGATGTCTGATGTTCATCCTCCCGCCAACCGAGCAACCAACCAGGGGGACGAGATGATGCCCACACCTAAAGCACCACTCCAGTTGACCAATCCGGGTCCATCATAGTATCATATGTTAGACGCTGTATTCTGTTCCTATATAATGCATTGCAACATTAACTTTGCAAGAGGGTCTCAGAGATCTCGATAAACTTTTCCTTGAACTCTCGCAGCCTGCTCTCTTGTGATATATCAGCAGCACGAATCATGTGGTCATAGCCATTGAAGAACATTCTTCATGTCACGCTACGTATTATGCACATTTAAATGCATAGTTGCACGCTAGGACTTATAACTGTTAGTCCTGGTATATGATGGAACTCACAGCAATTTACATTTGCCACTTGTAATACTGAACAAGTAGACAGTGTGCATAACCAAGAATGTGAGGACATCTGGTACCATGTATCAGATTGTCCAGCAAATTAGATAAAAGGATGTAAATAGACATATTGTGATGTCTGGATGCACTCGAATGATACAGAAGTGCCATGCACATAAGTAGCACCACGCGTAGAAAATGTTTGGTAAAATAACTTTGTTTTGACATTCGACCGCTGCTGTCATCATTATATTGTTCAAACTTATGTTACTCTTAATAGAATTTTGATTATGTTGTTAGAAGATGACTTTCAGAATTTTACACACGTAACTACCTTCATTAACAGGGTTCCTATACATAGCTTAAGATGGCCGCAACATTTCTCGAACATCGGGTTAGTCCGTTGTTGATTCCTACCCCTAGAATCTAGCCCGCCAAATACTAGGCTGTTTGTACACGGTCCCTCGTTTCCATGGGGACCGTGCAAACAACGAGCAGAGCGAAGCAGAACTGGATGTACATAGAGGCTGAACAGGTACGCGCTATGTATAGAATACTGTACACGTTTTTGACCGTGCAATCAATGATCCATATAGTCTTGAATATTCACTAGCACCCCACTGTCCTCCACAGAAAGTATTCGTATTCACAAGTTCCCAGACCTACCTGCACCCGTTCTTCCTGCGACGTTAGATGCAACACAGAGGGATCCAGCACGTCCGCCGTGCATTGAACCCTGCCGCAGCATACCCGCGTGCTCTACCGCACGAATTACAGCAGGTACATGGTCATTTCCTCACTAATGAACGCATTCGTGTACTTGTGAATATATATTTAGTCACACACAGTGACCCGTGCGTTAACATTGCTATCCACAGAGATTTACCGGAAGTATTGAAGCACCTTTCTGTACCAAGAAAACACCTAAATCGAGGTCTTGGCACTGCAAGCATGTCCCCTTGGACTTATTTTTCGCCATAGATGGCTTCCCTGCCACAACATTAAACCTCAATAGGTTAGTGCATTTTATTTGTAAAATATCCTCTTTGTAAAAAAAACCTTTTTTGGTGAGTAGTCTGTACTTACCATGCTTAACAGTAGACGTACACTGGTTGAATATGTCCTTAAATTCGAATATGTTTCATTTGTTGAATTGAATTTCCACATAGAATGTGAGCCATTTTTAGGCGCTTATACTTGATGAATTGCACTTGGTCCGTAGTTGAGAATAGTCAATACACCCACGAACACAGTGCCACCACGCAGTACTCATGACTCCATTGAACCAATTTAGGATCCATTATAATTGCCTTATATCTGCCAAATACTCACTGAAGTAACAGCCTTCATTATGGCTTCTAATTTTAAATAACTATTGATGTTCTATTTGGTTGGATTCCCATTAGAGGTGCACGGGATTATACTAGACAGGGTTTTGAATTTTAAAAGCATGACCATATAGTTACTCTGGTCAAACTAAATTAAATGTTTGCACTGTTTACCACACTACATGTAGATACTTAATTTGAATGAAGCAATGCTGCTTGTTGTTTATTTGGTTAACGAATTTATAAGTATACCTTCTGTTGATTTTTTTCCTATATGCATTATGACTAGACAATAGATCCACAGAGGCTTCTGAAGAAGAGGAATCACCTCGAAACGCGTCAAGCCATTGAAAATGGAATTTCCATCAACTTTTGATTATGTTGACATTATAATGTTGTTCTGTAATTTCTCCTGTCTTCACTACATTTTTATGTATAAATAAATAGGTGCTCACTTTATCCCTGAGCACCTAAAAAACAAAAACCATTGTTCTTCTGTTTGAAGTTATAAATATTGTCGAATCAATTCTCTAAAGATTACTTAAAAACGAATATTGCAAACTATATCCTTAAGAATCTACGCCCTTGTTGCGTAGCCTTGGAGTGTGCAGAGGTCGGGAGGACTCCAATCTTGGGTCCTCTTCCATTGTTCTCATTTGCTATAGGGTTTTTGTGCCAAAACCCTCCTTTCCTCCTCTGCACTTCATAAAAGTATCGACACCACTTTCTGTGGTTTTCAAAATAATATCTTCAAACATCTCCTCTATTTGGGTGTGCACTCACTCCACCACGATACCTTGTTGTTTGTTCATTGGATTCATTCCAGTGTAGCACAACCAGTGGTAGCACCCTTTCCCTAAACATCTAACTAATATGTCATTTTCACGTATTAATGAACTGACAGACAAACACGCTACAACCCTCGCTTTTGGCACAGAGGAAGCGAAACGCATTTTGTCTCTGATCAAGAGTACAGAGAAAAACCTACAGTCTACGTCAAATCCGGAGAGATTAATTTCACAGTTGGAAAAATTGATTAGACGTGAAATATCACAAAAACTTCACGCTACAACATTAGTTGAGTACTATAAATCCCAGAGGATCCCTAGAGGTCTAAGGGTATATCTGAGACCAACCCTGTGCAGCGAGAGTAAAACATTTATTGCCAAATGGGACCAGATCTTAAACAAGTGCTCGCTTGATCTTATTCTATTAACTATTGAAGAACTTTTGAAGTCATTGACTACTATAGATACAGACATTGAGGCTCTAAAAACGCAACTATCGGAATTTAAAACAGCAGAAGAGTTTACAGGTCTTCTGGAGGACATTAACGAAAAACTAAATAACTATAAGGTGGACATTGAACAAAGACAGCTAAGAAAGTTCAAAAGAGACACCTTCGACTACTTGAACGACATCGTCTACTCCTGGCAAGAGTTTTACCACCACCGGAACCAGAACAGAAATAGACCACCACACCCGAATTCTCCCAACTCGGGTAGCGATAGCAGCAGTGGGAGTATAGGAGATCCGATCAGTCAAGCCTCAAGACATCAACCAACAACATCACAGAGTGAGATAGAGAACGCCAGAGCAGAGACACCAATAGATCAACACACGGGACGAATAGCAACACCATCTGGGGCTTTTTTAGGCCTAAGAGATTGGTTAAGAGAAAGACCAGAAGAGGTAAAAAGGCCACAAAAAACAAGTAACTGAAAACATAGTGATGAATATTTCAAGTAAACATCTATCAAGTGACCAACGTTTTATTCTGAATCGGGGCCCATCATTCGTACCCACGAGTAACACATCTATGTTTGAAGAGCAAGTCTGTCTACACCGACTTATGAGAAAGATTAGATTAAAGATGTTTTTTGAAAATGATCCGGGACAAGATGACACTCCTGAAGACAATCTAGAACTATGACCCAAGATCTTGTTCGATCCACCTATCCAAAATCCTATACTCGATCTATTTGAGAAAAAGGTACTTAATGACTTGAAACGGATCAACTACCACAAATCATCTCCGATCAATATCAAGAATAGTCAGCTTGAGCACATTGAGACCTTGGCAAAAGATGAAGATATCACCATTAAACCGGCAGACAAGGGCAGAGCCATAGTAGTTATGGACACGAATTACTACACCACTAAATGCCTCGAACAACTCGACGACCAGACAACATACAATAGATTGAATGGCGACCCCCTTCAGAGTATAAAGACCATTATCGAGACCTTAATTGACAATGCACTCGACAATGATTGGATTAGTGTTAAAACCAGTCCATTTCTCATTAATAAACATCCTATAACACCAGTATTCTATGGAATTCCAAAAATCCATAAGGACAATCAGAAACCTCCATTAAGGCCCATAGTTGCAGGGACGGAGAGCATCTTCGATCCCCTAGCTATCTATGTTGACCGCCTTCTACAGCCTCTAATCCAGGAAATTCCTACCTACCTCAAAGACACCACAGACTTCCTCAACTGCTTAGCAGAAATCTCAGCCATCAGTAGCGACTGCATCATATTCAGTATGGATGTATGCATTCTATACACCTCTATACCACACGATGAAGGCATTAACGCTGTGGAGTTGTTACTCTCCAACTCTGAACAAATACGAGGTAACCCAGAGTTCATTATTGAACTACTTAAACTCATCTTACATAATAGCTACTTTAGATTCCAAAAGACCTTCTACAATCAAATATCAGGTACATCCATGGGCTCTGCTATGGCACCTGTCTATGCAAACTCCTTTATGTATAGATTTGAAACAGAACACGTCTTAGATAATCAAATATGGTCATGTAAGATCATACTGTGGAAACGATTTATAGACGATATATTTGGAATCTGGTGCGGCACAAGAATTGAATTGGACGAGTTTCTACTCTACATGAACACAGTACACTCAAAAATCAAATTCACGATGGACGTTGGAGAACCAGACCTCCACTTTTTAGAGGTCAGCTTGAAGATCCATGAAGGAAAGGTAGTGACCACCATTTACCTTAAACCCACAGATGCCAATAATCTTCGACACTTCACCAGCTTTCACCACAAACCCATGCTAAAAAGTCTTCCTTACAGTCAGATATTGAGACTAAAAAGAATCATATCAGACCCAGCTGGCGTTGACATTGAATGCACTCAACTAATTGAGCGATTTGAGAAACGAGGATATCCCCAGGACATTCTACAAGATGCCAACGATAGATCGAACCGTCTAACACAGAAAGACCTGTTAGTACCTAAGTCCAGAACTAATTCTACTCCACTGATGTATATTTCCATATATTCACGTCAAAGTTTCCAGATCAGCAAATCTATAAGAAAGCACTGGCCTTTACTACAAAGTGATGAACACCTGAAAGAACTCTTTCCAAGAGTACCAATGATGGCATTCAAAAGGGGACGCAACCTTAGGGACAGACTCGTGAAAGCTGAAAGACCAAATAAGGATAAACAGATGCTTTTACAGACTAAAAAAATGGGTACTTTTCCATGTCTTAATTGTACCAACTGCAACAATGTAATTAAGGGTAATACCATCTCTCACCCATCAACAGGCAAAAAGATAAAGATCAGAAGCTTCGCCACCTGTATAACAGCAGGCGTCATATACGCTCTGAAATGCCCTTGTGGCAAATTATACATTGGACAGACTACGAGGTCTTTGAAAGAACGAATATCAGAGCACAAGTCTACCATCCGGTGCCAAAACCAGAAATCACCAGTAGCCAGACATTTTATGGAAGCAAAACACAACATCAGTCAATTGAGATTCCAAGTCGTTGAAGTTGTAAGCAAACCACAGCGAGGTGGTAACTACACAAGACTATTGGCACAAAGAGAAAAATATTGGATATACCTTTTAGACACCAAATACCCAAGGGGTCTCAACGAGGAAACATCCTTGAACTGCTTCATTTAGATACTTTTAACTTTTTAGGAATTTCTGTCTTGTAGACCCTGCACTCTCTACTATGCACCAACAATTCACTATGGTTTTGGATATGGGAGGGCAGCAACGACCCCACAACTGACTGTTAAGTGAATGGGATAATTAATATCACAATGGCACCCTATTGAAGTAACTAGACATCTGATATATCAGCAGCACGAATCGTGTGGTCATAGCCATTGAAGAACATTCTTCACGTCACGCTACGTATTATGCACATTTAAATGCATAGTTGCACGCTAGGACTTATAACTGTTAGTCCTGGTATATGATGGAACTCACAGCAATTTACATTTGCCAATTGTAATACTGAACAAGTAGACAGTGTGCATAACCACGAATGTGAGGACATCTGGTACCATGTATCAGATTGTCCAGCAAATTAGATAAAAGGATGTAAATAGACATATTGTGATGTCTGGATACACTCGAATGATACAGAAGTGCCATGCGCATAAGTAGCACCACGTGTAGAAAATGTTTGGTAAAATAACTTTGTTTTGACATTTGACCGCTGCTGTCATCATTATATTGTTCAAACTTATGTTACTCTTAATAGAATTTTGATTATGTTGTTAGAAGATGACTTTCAGAATTTTACACACGTAACTACCTTCTTTAACAGGGTTCCTTTACATAGCTAAAGATGGCCGCAACATTTCTCGAACATCGGTTTAGTCTGTTGTTGATTCCTACCCCCAGGATCTAGCCCGCCAAATACTAGGCTGTTTGTACACGGTCCCTCGTTTCCATGGGGACCGTGCAAACAACGAACAGAGCGAAGCACAACTGGATGTACATAGAGGCTGAACAGGTACGCGCTATGTATAGAATACTGTACACGTTTTTGACCGTGCGATCAATGATCCATATAGTCTTGAATATTCACTAGCACCCCCTGTCCTCCACAGAAAGTATTCGTATTCACGAGTTCCCAGACCTATCTGCACCCGTTCTTCCTGCGACGTTAGATGCAACAAAGAGGGATCCAGCACGTCCGCCGTGCATCGAACCCTGCCGCAGCATACCCGCGTGCTCTACCGCACGAATTACAGCAGGTACATGGTCATTTCCTCACTAATGAACGCATTTGTGTACTTGTGAATATATATTTAGTCACACACAGTGACCCGTGGGTTAACGTTGCTCTCCACAGAGATTACCGGAAGTATTGAAGCACCTTTCTGTACCAAGAAAACACCTAAATCGAGGTCTTGGCTGCACCCGTTCTTCCTGCGACGTTAGATGCAACACAGAGGGATCCAGCACGTCCGCCGTGCATCGAACCCTGCCGCAGCATACCCACGTGCTCTACCGCACGAATTACAGCAGGTACATGGTCATTTCCTCACTAATGAACGCATACGTGTACTTGTGAATATATATTTAGTCACACACAGTGACCCGTGCGTTAACGTTGCTCTCCACAGAGATTACCGGAAGTATTGAAGCACCTCTCTGTACCAAGAAAACACCTAAATCGAGGTCTTGGCACTGCAAGCATGTCCCCTTGGACTTATTTTTCACCATAGATGGCTTCCCTGCCACAACATTAAACCTCAATAGGTTAGTGCATTTTATTTCTAAAATATCCTCTTTGTAAAAAAAACCTTTTTTGGTGAGTAGTCCGTACTTACCATGCTTAACAGTAGACGTACACTGGTTGAATATGTCCTTAAATTCGAATATGTTTCATTTGTTGAATTGAATTTCCACATAGAATGTGAGCCATTTTTAGGCGCTTATACTTGATGAATTGCACTTGGTCTGTAGTTGAGAATAGTCAATACACCCACGAATACAGTGCCACCACGCAGTACTCATGACTCCATTGAAACCATGTAGGATCCATTATAATTGCCTTATATCTGCCAAATACTCACTGAAGTAACAGCCTTCATTATGGCTTCTAATTTTAGATTACTATTGATGTTCTATTTGGTTGGATTCCCATTAGAGGTGCACGGGATTATACTAGACAGTGTTTTGAATTTTAAAAGCATGACCATATAGTTACTCTGGTCAAACTAAATTAAATGTTTGCACTGTTTACCACACTACATGTAGATACTTAATTTGAATGAAGCAATGCTGCTTGTTGTTTATTTGGTTAACAAATTTATAATTATACCTTCTGTTGATTTTTTTCCTATATGCATTATGACTAGACAATAGATCCACAGAGGCTTCTGAAGAAGAGGAATCACCTTGAAACGTGTCAAGCCATTGAAAGTGGAATTTCCATCAACTTTTGATTATGTTGACATTATAATGTTGTTCTGTAATTTCTCCTGTCTTCACTACATTTTTATGTATAAATAAATAGGTGCTCACTTTATCCCTGAACACCTAAAAAACAAAAACCATTGTTCTTCTGTTTGAAGTTATAAATATTGTTGAATCAATTCTCTAAAGATTACTTAAAAACGAATATTGCAAACTATATCCTTAAGAATCTACGCCCTTGTTGCGTAGCCTTAGAGTGTGCAGAGGACGGGAGGACTCCAATCTTGGGTCCTCTTCCCTTGCTCTCTTGTCCCTTATTCCCTGTCTGGGGAGTGTCTGTTTTATTCTTTTTGCAGGGCACAAACAGTCGCCCCGCCCCAGAAGGGGTGGGGGAGGAGGCAGGGGTCAGCCCTCAGCAGCATGTTGGGCTTTCAATAAAGAAGGCTGCACGAGGATAATGTGCAAATTTAAACACGGCTGCAGCAGGTGTGTGGGTCGGCATCCGATTACACAGTGTTTTCAGGCAGGGGACAGTAGGAAAGGGCGAGGAGCGGGGCAAGGAGGTGGGGGGAAGGACTGTAGAGCAGTTAAAGTGGGGGGTTTCAGTGTGGGGGATCAGTTTATTGGAAATGGAGGGGGGGCGCAAAGTTTGGGGGGAGGTTTTGGGGGGCGATCCCAAGGGTGTAGGAGAGGGGTGAGGAGGAAGACCCTTAGGTAGGGCGGGGGAATTGCAGCGGGGGGGATGTAACTGTGAAAAATGTTAGGGGGTGGTGGCCGTCATTGGGAGGGCATGGAAGACGGTGGCAAAGACCTCGCGTTTGCCGCACGACAAGGTGAGCAAGCTTTGGGGGGACATGAGAGGGTTATAGCGCCACACAGTCAATACGGAGAGAAGCACAGAGGTTAAGAAGATATTGCAACTTCGAACGTACGGTAGCAGCCCCGGTTCGAGGAGTGGCAGGAGATAGGGAACATGCTATGGTGGGAATTGAGTATGCACAGCACAGGAGGAACTGGGCCTGTTGTATGGACGGGGGTGCAGGAGCGCCCCTGGTGCAGCCGGGTGAAATGATGAGATATGACTGCATGGACGGGGTGCCCGAGGGCCCCTGGTGCAGGTGGGATACATGGTGTAATGGGCACAAGGTGCTGGAAGAGTAAGTTATATGGATTGGACTGCATGGATGGGAAAAAGGTTTGGCCCCTGGTGCAGTAGTAGAGAGGAGTAATGAGGAAAAGGGCCTGCATGGACGGGGGTGCACGTGGGCCCCCGGTGCAGGATGGGCAACATGGGACAATAGTAGGAAGGTGATGGAGGGTGGGTGGCAAGGGTGAACAGGAGGGTAATAGGATAGAGGTGAAAGGGGGTCTAAGTGGGGGTAGGTGTATTGTTTAAAGGATGGGTATTAAGGTGCAATTTCTAGGGAAACCGGGGGGTGTTTCCGTAGTGGGAATAAGGAGGTGGGTAGGTGAGGATGGGTTGTCTAAGGAAGGTGTGGGTAGCGGTGGGGGAAAAGGAGTAGGAGTTGGAACTCATTGGTTTAGAATGGGAGCGGCATCTGAAGGTAGTGGGTTGGGCTTATCCGAGGCTAAGGTGAAAAGTTTGGGTCGGTGCAGGTCTGGGAGGTACAAAGGGGATATTAGGGACTTGGGTAAAGGGGCTGTTTGAAATAGGGTCGGGGTCTAGGGGCGGGCTGAATGTGGTGGGGTGGTCATGACTGGAAAGTGACATTGTAATTTCTTTTCCAGATGCTGCAAGGAAGCCGGGGGAGATGCCGCAGATTTGGTTTGTGGGCCACTCTATTGTCAAGTGGGCGGGAAGGAGGCGGAGAAAAGAGTTTTTGGCAGGCAATTGGGTTGCAGCTACAGAGTGGCATTGGTAAGGTGGTCCGGTTTAGGGGGGCTTCTCTGTGATCAGCTACTGCCTAGGCCAGCGGGGCTGAAGAAACGCTATGGGTCTCCAGAGGGGGTGATAATTCATGCAGGGGAAAATGACCTAGAAGAGACACAAGTGGGGCTTTTCTTAGAAAAATGAAAAGGGATTTGGTATGGGTCCGGGAAATGTGGCACAAAGCACATGTAGTTTGTACTAAGCTGTTGCCGCGGAGAGTGTGGAGGGGAGCGAGAAGTGAGGGAGCAATAGAGCGAGCAAGGAAGGGAATAAATAGAGAAATGGAAAAATGTTGTGCCTAGGCAGCGGTGAAGGTTTTAGAGCACAAAGAAATAGTTTATGAGGGTTCCAAGATTCTCAGGTAGGATGGCGTTCACCTGTCAATTTTCGGGAATAGTTATTACCTGGTGGATTTGACCTTGCAGGTGGAAGAGATAGTAAGGTAGTAAGGAGTTGGAAGTAGAAAGAGGTGGTGCGGGGGGGGGCAGAAAGAACACCTCGGTGGAGGGTTTTTTCTGTTGCCGGGGCAGGTTGTTGGTTGCCGGGGGCATGGCCCCTTTAGATGAGGGGGGAGTGAAACGCAATGGGGGAATAGCGCTGGAAAGGATGGGGGTGGTGCTGTTTGCACAAACGGGCTACCACAGGGGAACAGGTTTTGAAGATGGGGGGGCATGGCCCCGGGGAGAAAGCGGGACGCCTTGAGAATAGGGTAAGGAGACGGTAGGGACCAAGCGATAGGTAGGGAGGAAGTGGATCTAATTCATTATTTATTTGTTGGGGGAAATGAAAGTGTTGAATTATTAAATTGGTTGTTAAAACATTTTTCTTAGTCTGTAAGGCCAAGGAGCCAGGTTAGCGGTTATTTGTGAGCTTTGGCCTGTCACATTAAAGCGACCTTTTCCGCTACAAGCGAGTCTGGGTGTTTTGTGCAGTAAGCCAAAAAGTATTCTGCCAGTATGGCTGCAGTCATAGCAGAAAGTACATAGACCATGCATAACTTCTGAATGACAATTGGAGGGGGAGTTCGAAATGTTGGATCTAGTTTGTTAGGTAGATGTGCTCCTCAATTAATTACCACCCATTAGCCACCACTATCGCAGCCCCACCCGTCTATCTTGCCTCAACTTGTATCTCCACCTTTTTTCATCCAATGTTCCCTATCCCCCTCTAGCGTCCCTTCACTTCCCTTGCGCACACCCTTTCCTTCCCCACGTGTGTTTGTGGCCCCGCTGGTAGCAGCCCCTCCTGTTCTGCTGGCAGAGGTTACGCAGCTCTGCACCAACTAGCCAGGGTTACAGTGCTGGGAACTCACACACCTCCCACCATGGATGCCCGTCGTGGGTGTGCACCACGTGCACGCGTTTATTTTCCCCACCACTAAGCTTGTGAGGCTACAGCTCGCGAGAAAAGTGTGAAACACCACGCTCGACGTGCGAGAATTTAGGATAAAAAAAATGTACGCCTGTCAATCAGTAACACCAACGAGTGAGAATGGACGGCGGAAACATCCAGATGCCCGCCGTCGGCCGCTACCCCTACACAGCCGGCCCCTATGAGCCGATGAAGGAGGAGATGGAGGTGCTTTCTCGCCCCAACGGCACTGCCATCAACTCCACCACGGTGAACATGACCACCTACCAGCAGCCGCCCCGGGACCACATCATCTGGTCCATTTTCAATGCCATGTTCATGAACTTCTGCTGCCTGGGATTTCTGGCGCTCGTCTTCTCAGTCAAGGTGAGTCGGCGCTCTTTGCCTGCCCTACTCCGGCGACCCCTCTTTTAGATTCACTGTTTTTACATTGGCCTAGCGACCGAGGTTCCCTCTCGGACAAGTTGTACAGCTGCAGTTCTTTGATTCTCGAAACCGTAGGCATAGCTCCTAACTCACACGCTTTTGGCGGGTGTCACCCGCCTTGTAAACAGCGGACTCACCCGCCAAACCTCATGCACGCCCATTCATTTCAATGGGCCTCTCACCCGCCAAAAGTAAAATCGGGTGGCTTCACCCGCTTTTGCGACATAAATGGTTGAGAGATATGCGTAGGGAAATTTATCCTGCTTATCAGAACATCCCACTTTACACAGTGGTGGAAATGGAAAAAACATTGGTGGGGGGTCCCACAAGAGCAGGGGTGGAGGCGGGGTTTGGGGCGTGGTGCCTGGGGAGGCGGGGTTATGGGGGCGATCTGCAGTTGAACCGTGATTAACGGAAATAAGTTTAAAACGGCACCATTTCTTTCATGCTGCTTCTTTTCCAAACTATATATCAATTCCACTTTAAACCACTTCCATGGCACTGGTGATGAGTTACTTCACTATGTTGACCGGTGTTGCGGAGTAAATCTTTAAAATGCACACTTTGCGTCCATTTTATAAAAACATATGCCCCTCGGGTACTATTCAAACACGGTGATTTCTCTTCGCCATAAGCAATGTTTTCATTTACTTGAACCACATCCAGCACAGCCCCTGCAGCTCCCCTCTGAAAACAGGTGGGTGGCTGCATCGTGTTATTTCAATAGAGGGTATTTATTTATGCAATGTTTACCTGTGTGTATATACAGGTGTCCGAAAAACATTACAAAAATAAATAATCGAGGTCCCGGTCCATGTATCTGACAAACATTGCATGAATAAATAAACCGGGTTGGAGCTGAAGACTAATTTCCTCTTGCATGGAGTCACCAGAGGAAGTTAGTTTGCTCGCAGGTGCTTTTTTCTTTCCTTCTCTCCAATGCAGAGCAGGGATTTGGGGCGGCTGACTCTGGCTGGATCCTGAGTTCCGGGTACACATCTGGTGCCAGATCTCGGATCCAGCGAGAGCCGGCCCAATGACTAGCCCAGACTTTACAATTATAAATGCTTGAGAACTGCATTTATTGGTGACTAGTATCTGTGGTTGCCATTGCTTATAGCATGGGTGTTGCTTGGTCTGGAAAAGATCCGGACTATGTTAATTTTGGGACTGTCAGGTCTGGGGGCTAGCTAGCCTTTTTGGTTGTAACCCCTGAGCTTCTATCCGGGGCTACAACCAAAAGACCCCGGGCTATCAGTGGCAGATTTAGGGCAAAGGGCCCAGTGGGCAACACCTGATAAAGGGTCCTAGGTGGGCGGGTCATGGAGGCAGAGCTTAGGGTGGGGGGAGTTAATTGCTCATAAGTGCACAATTGTGAACTTTCTAGACAAAAGCTTTTTATTTAAAGTTGTCTTTATTAGTCACCTGTGTGTAGGGGTCTGACTAACTGGAAACAGCTGGGTCTCCTCTTTGCTATCAATGGTAATATTAGATGATCAAGCCTGAAACTAATGTTGGAAATGAACGTGTTTCAAGGCTAACGGCAATAGATAATTACTAACAGCTTATGAAGCCCACACAATTCCCTAGAAAATTGGCTCTAAGGCTAGTTGGATCCAACATTTGATGACTGACACACATGGGTACGTGGCAGGGCAAGTCTTAAAAAGAAGAAAAATGGGGGCCTTATAACATGGGCAATGGGAAGACGTCACAGCAGGTTGTGACAAAGTACAATTTTTAGGTTTACAAAGTGTGCATGTTTTATACTTTGCTGAAATTATAAGAAACTGGGCTATTTTCCAGGAGTTTGTGATTAATCATCTGAGGGGCTGAGAGGCAAATATTTGTGGGGGATGAGTAAAATACCTGCTCTCCTTCGCCCCCCGACCCCTATGCTGGCTGGGATCCCCCAGTAAAAATGTAAATTTCCAGCACTGGACACTCTATCTATTTTACAAGCAGAGCTCTCACATTAAGGCCCCTACCCTGGAAAGGTACTGTAGGAGTCATGAATTATGGGGCCTTAGAACTGGCCTGCTGACCCCCTATGACGGTACATCTGGTTTCTGCTGACATTATGGTTAGGCCCGGCTGAAGATGTGTGGGGCCCCATTTCAACATGATTACCCCCCCTTGTTTAGAGTTGTAAGCAGTTGGAGAGAATAATAATGGAGACAAAGATGAGGTTAATAGCTGCCAATTATCATGAAGACTGCGAGCCAGCAGAGAGCTGAAACACTGAATGCCCGCTGAATAGCAATCAATCCTTCTTTGAAAGCAAGTGACTGACGTGGAGGAACCAGCGTTGAATTGTAACTAGGTGATAACACTTGTTTTCCCCAATGAAAATAGCAGCCGGACAGGCTCAAGCCAACACAGCTTGTAAGGCGAGTGCTGCAAAGCGCAGACTGTAAGCCCCAGAACATCTTCGATATATTAGGAATATATTGTCGTGTTTTTAGACTGCTGACTGGCAATATGGAGGCAGTTTTGGGGGGGGGGGGAGTAAGGGGTGCCCCCTAGGGCTCGAGGCCCCTTTAATTTGAAAAGGTTGAAGGGCCCTGACACTGTCCCTGGTTATGGGCGTGAACAGGGGGTTGCAGGTGAGCGGAAGGGCAAAGCAAGGATCTACAGGACTGTGGCCGATCTCAGTCTCGCTCAACTACCACTTGGACCCCTGTGGCAAAGGCCAGTGCATGAAGGAGACAGGCTTTGCTAATTGTCTCCTGAGCTGTATAATTAGCAAAGCCTGTCTTTCGTAGGTTATAGCGGTATGCTTCTGCTTATTGGCACGATTCAGACTTGCTGTAGAACGGGTGAGTACCAGTAGTATGGAAGCACACTCCATTTCATTCTTAACTACAGTTAATCCTCGTCACGTACTGTACGGATCAGAAGTCTACGCATAGTCTGTCGGAAGCCCCCTTGGTTCTTTGGCTGCCTGGTGGTGCAGCTTGACACGTCTGTGCAGAGGTCCTTTCCTCTGAGGTGAGCAGAGAGGTCTGTGCATGGAACGGCGGACGGAGCGTTACAGGGGAACTGAGCTCACATTCCAGCGACCCCGGTTGTGGAGTGGAGAGCCAGACTGTGTTGTCTTGCAGTAAGCCAGTGGCGAGTGATCGCAGAAGTTGTTTTGTGTAGGAGTGAGTGTCGGTAAAGGTGCAGAGGTTGTGTAATAAGGATGTATAAACCCTCTCCGACCGATGGACCTAGGCAGACCGTGTCCAGTGGGGGCAGGGCTGCCTTAGCTCTGAATACACCGGGGTGGAATGTTGTGCCCCCCCCCCTCTACACATTTTGCGCTCCCCCCCGTTGCCGGGAAGGGGGGCACTACATTTGCAGTTTCTCAGCTAAATGGAGGGCCGCCCAGCTGCGGCCCTCTAAGTGATTTAACATCCCGCTCCCTTGCAGCAGATTCCTATTGTAATAAAAGGCACCTCGCTCTCGTGCTGGAGCGCCCAGCGCCAGCACGAGAGCGGGCGCCTTTAATTTCAACAGGGGGCCTGCTGTGCCTTCACAGCTCGGGGAGCCCTTGAAAGACTTAGCCAAGCTGGGCAGGGGGGTGGGGCTAATGTGGCTCCCCAGACTCCTGCTAGCTCCGTCATCCAGCTCCTTACCTCGGGCCCTGTTTCCACGCTGGCGTGAACGGACTTACAAGCGATCGCTGTGAGCACTTCTTACTCCACGGCTGCTAACCTTAACTTTTTTGTACTTTTTCAATCCTCCCTGGCCTCCAGTTTTCTCCTTCCCTGACACATGTCGGTCACAGGACGGTTCCCTCCTGGCATTTGACCCTCACGCTCGGCCTGGTGTGCCTGGGACTCGGTTACTGGTGGGATGCTTGCGCTGCTAACACTCAAGAAAAGAGACTAACAAGGTGGAGGGAAATATTCTCCTGATCTCTGCCGGATCACATCAAGGACTTCGTCAGCAAGTCCATCGTTTACCAAGGCACCAAGCAGGGGGATTCCTTTTCGGGAAGATCTTCCACAGGGAGGGGTTGCTGAGACTCTAGTACTGAGTTCATAGCAACCAGTGTCCACTCGGAGGGATCGCTAGTTACTTCCGGGCCTGGCACTGAACAGACCAAAGCTCTTCCACTACACGTACGTGTGAGGAGCCTTGGGGTTCTGTGACAGCGCATACGCCTGAGGGGATGCAGCATGAGCCAGGCTACCAGTCAGTCAACTGAGGGCATTAGGCCTAGTGGAGCATCTTCCGAGACCCGCTCAATTCACACATCCTGGTCTTCGTCCTCGCAGAGAACTAGTACAAGGGACACTGCCCGAAAACCCTGTTTTCCCGCGCAATCCTGAGGTACCAGGTCAGACACACAAAATGGCGTCCAGCCACGCAGTAGGCAGTAAAAGTGTTGGATACTTGTCCTCGCACACATACTCATTGTCTCCAGAATGGGCAACACAGGCTGCAAGTGAACTGTCCTCACGCTCAGCATACAGTGCAGCTGCAAGGTACATAGACAGCTGGTTCCTGCATCATCATGGGCACTTCTATCAGGTGCAGCAAGAATACCATTTCGCATCCCGGCGCCAAGGGGAGCAGTCTGCAGGTCAAAGGCCCAGCACCTATGAGGATTCCTCAGCACAGCAGTCCTCAAAGGGGGCCTTCGAGGACAGATTCTTCAACAGGTTCCTAGCACTAAAGAAGGGGATCCTTAAAGGGCTTATCAGGGAAGTGGTTCCTGAAATGTTGCTGCAGCAACCGCTTCCTCCTACATGGTTCTTGGTGTTTCCACATGCTCCACTAGGGGTGCAGCCTCCGCTTCCAACATTGCCAACCAACTCACCACTGCCTCCTCCACAGGCACCTCTGATTCCCATAGCCACAGTGGCACATAACACAGTACAGGATGCTACGCACACTGGCACCTTACAGGGTCAGGGACAAGGCCAGGGTAATGCTCCAGATGATGATGGTTATGACGGAGAGGAGAACACAGCTTCCGCTGAATCATTCCATGATCGCATGGAGGGCCTGTCCGAATCCCGAACTGTGCTGTCTCCCAAGAAGGCATAACAGTAGCCCAGAGGGTTAGCAGAAATTCTGTTGTTCAGGGCCGCCAACAAATCGTGCATTCCCCTGCCAAAGGACATGGTAATGTTGGCTAAAAAGGTATGGCAAAAACCACATTCCAGTTCGCAAACCAGCAAGCGCTTGGATGCACGCAGTTGAAAAATGACGCAGATGCTTTCGACGCACGCGCAGCATCGCTCGTCCGTGGTAGCAGCAGCTTCCATCTACTCCAAGCCCTCTGCTTCGGCAGCGCCTTCGTCGTCTCATCAACTGTCTCACCAAGGAGGACAAGCTACTGGGAAGCTTTGTGAGAAAGGTAACCATGGACTCCTCAATGAGCGGCTAGGGACCACATTGTGAACAATTTCATAAATGCAGTTTGGGGCAGAGAGGACTCTCAGCTTCACATACATGTGCTGGAATTCAAAGGGATTGGTCTTGTGCCTAGTGCATTTCTTACTCAAATACAGGGCAAGTTGTTCCTGGTGAGGACAGACAGCTCAACCTCCATGTTTTACGTAAACAAACAGGGGGCACCAGATCCACAAGACTGTTTGATAGCGGTGGGCTTTTGGGAATGGACATTGTCGCACAACATACTGCTCAGAGCAGTTAATCTGCTGGGGGACTGCAGTTCAGAGGCAGACAGGCTGGGTAGGCTAGGCAAGAACGACGAGTGGGAACTACAAATGCAGTTCCATTGCAGCAATCGATGGGGTTTTTGCCAAGTGGCACTCTTTTCACCGGAATGCAACGGTAAATGTCTCCAGTTTGCATCATGGGAGGGTCAGGGAATCAACCCCCTAGGAGATGCTTTCCAGATCAGCTGTTTTCCAGATCAGCTGGGATCATCTTCATGCTTATGCTTTCCCCCCAACACTGCTGTTACAGATGGTCATACACAAATTGAGGACCCCAGTCAACTGCAGGATGGTCCTAATAGCCCCACGGTGGCCTCGATGGTGTGGTACTCTGATCTGTTCCCATTGGCAACACAGGGCCTGATCATGTTGCCATCAATTTCATGGATTTCTATTGCAGAAGTGGGAGGAGTTGTGATCCACCTGGATCCGGGGGGCCTGGCTCCTGATCAGCTAAAACTATGCCACTGGAAACGATCTGAAAGTAACCTTTGCATCATTCAGTGTGCTCGGGGAAACCGTCAACCAAAAACCAGTACAAAAGCAAATGGGCAAGGTTTTGCTTCTGTGCAAAAGATAAACAAATTGACCCACTCACCTGTCCCCTCAATGATGTGCTGTTTTTTGTGGTACATCTTCAGGTGGAAACATGCCACACTTACTTGTCGGTTATTGGTGTCTACAAAAATTCAAACAACCATCTTCACTGCGGCCAACCGTGCGGTCAAGTCACCTTACGGGACTGTTGAGGTTATTTCCTCCGGCATACAGGCCTCACCCTGACTGGGATCTAAATGTAGTTTTGTCGGCTCTAGCACACAAGCTGTTTGAGCCTATGGCCTCAATAGACATTAAGTGGGTTACGCTGAAGACAGTCTTGCTAGAAGCCCTTACTTCAGCTCGAAGAGTTAGTGAGATCCAGGCACTGTCAGTGTCAGAACCGTTCACAGTATTTCACAAAGACATGGTGGTATTCAGAATGCATCACACGTTCCTCCCAAAGATCGTTTCGCCTTTTCACATAAACCAGGCGATCTGTTTCCCAGTTTTTGTTCTCCAAATCCTCCATTGGAGGCAGAGAAAGCACTGCACTCTGTCTACGCAGGGCGCTCAAGTTCTACCTCTCGAGTACAAAAGCAATCACGAAAAACCGAAGCTTTCTCACGTTCGGTGTCGCCATGCCGGGAGCGCAAGCTTCCAAGGCGTCTTTAGCCAGGTGGATAGTATCAGCCTTGTATAAGCCTACAAGAGTATTCCTAAAGGAATTAATGTGTACTCTGTAAGGGCAAAAGTAAGAGCAGTCGGATTTCAAAGACATGCATCCCGGGATGCCATCAGCAGAGCGGCTACTTGGGCCTCCCTATCGGCCTTCTGCAAGCACTACTCTTTGGATACCAGCTCCAGATCAGACACAACCTTCGACAGGCAGTATTAAAAAACACAGAGAAGAGACTTGGCCCTAGAGTTGGAACACCCCAGAGCTAAGCTCTGGTAATGCTAAAGATGATGATGGAAGGTCAGTTTTTTGTTGAGGTGAAGCCCACACCTCCTTTTGGCTAGGAAAAGGGGTCCTGGCTACCTTGCAGATTCTCCACACTCTTTGCGGTTTAAACAGTGCAGATTTATTTAATAGTAGTGTGGACTCATAGTCCTGGTCAGCTGACACATGATTCGACCTTGTGGGTCTTTATCAAGGCTAGAAGTTAATTGGCGGGTCTGGCCTCGGGTGGGGTCCCGTTGTGGTCTGTGCAGGTCCTGTGTGTTCACAGCTCGGTCCTGAGTGTGTCTTGTGGTTTGGTGTATCAGTGGAGCTGTTGCTTCCTCCGGGTATGCCTTTTCCTAGGTATTAAAAAAAAAAAAAAAAAAGTTTCTGTCCTCATAAATCATATAGAGCCCCACCACCCCCTAATAGCAAGGGTTACATTGGAATAACCCATACAGGATGGAGGAAAGGAGACGGGATGTAGGAGTAATAAAATGTTAATCACTGTAGTGACTATAATACTCTTAGTCCATAGTCCTCTTTCCTCCATATGACCCACTTTCCATCCGCCATCAAAATGGAATTTTCACAGTCCAGGGACCGCAGGTTATAGCGTCCGAATTGCAAAAGGGACTGGGGTGAGGTACCGGAGGGCAGGGCTAGCATGCGTGGTCCTGCCCGAGTGCTACACTGAATTTAAAGGGGAACTTTTTTTTTTTTATTTTTTTTTTTTTTTGCTGTCAAAAAGTTCTGGTCCTTCCATCGTACTGGATGTAAGAAAGGGGACTATGGACTAGGAGTATTGTAGCCACTGCCGTGAGTAACATTTTATTTATTACTTGTTCCCAGTTCGGAGGGCACAGACCTGCTAATGAAAGGGGCTCTCTCGTTTTCCCTGGGGAGGAGATGGTATCTACCCCTAAATCTCCCAGGAAGGGCGTAAACCTGCACAATGACCACTTATTGTGTGCCCCTCGTATGCTAAATTAAATTGAGAAACAGGAAGTACAATTGGGGCCACCTAGTGCATCTACGGTGGCCGAGATAGAGTAGTCGTGCACCAGATCCCAGACGCAGAGATTGTTAATCATTGTGAGCTGATGCCTACCCCACCCGTCAATTACAATAACTAGCAATGATGCTGTCTCACCAGGGACAGACCCAATAATGGAGCAATCCCAGAATCTCAAGAGAAGTTAAAGCAACGCAATCTTCTGCTTCATCTTTTTTCACACACTACACAGGAGCAAACAAGGAATCCACCCCTGAGGGGCAACAACCGTTTTGGGCCTAAACTTTGTATTAAGTGACTTAGTAAAACTTTGAGAACATAAACACTAACACCAATGAAAAAAGGGCCATGATCGTGCCTACTAATGCGAACCGCTCTTAAGCAAAAGGGTGGGGTGAAACCCTCTAGATGTGCAGGAGCAACTGTCTATCCCCTCGAATGAATATACATTAATTTGTAGTTCCATCTACTTCTAGGGAACAGCGAAGACAGAGTGATTCCAGTAGAAGAGGAGGAAATTAGGGCTGTGAATGCCATCCTCCTGCGTAGTACTTGATCAGTCTGATTATCTTTAATGCCAGAGCAGTATGTCACGACTTATCCTCGTTCTTATGGAGAGAGCTCAGGAGGAGTCTCTGACCTAGTCAAACTTTTAAAAGCAAAAGAAAAGGAGAACTAACAGTAGCAGCCTCTAAAGTGAAGAAATCTTAAAACAAAAAGTCTGATAATATTAGCAACAATCGGGGCTCCCGTACATTTTTACAAAATCTTAGTCTGCCAGCAAGAGAATTGGGCCAGGTAGAGAGGTCTATTAGCAAATTGGGCCTTCAGAAGAAAAAGCGGGGTAAACTGGTCCCTCATACTTTACTCTGCCTTCAACACGTGGAATCAGTAAAAGTAAGTCAAATGCAGGAGCAGGTTCTCATCCCGTTAGTGTCATCGCAAGCAGTCAATGACTTCCTTGTTAGGATTATCGCCATATTCGATGAACGAACCTACACAGACACTGGAAAAATCATTGCCCGGTTAGAAAGACATCTTTACCTACAACAGCAGAACAGCCTGCATTGTCACAAAACAGGGAAATAAAAACTCCAGACAAGAATTGCGTGCCTGAATTCTCAATGTTTAAATCTTTGGAAGAAAGAAGACTGGCCTTACTGAATAATAATCAAATGTTGAAACCTGTGTTAAAGCCCAAGGTAAGCCTCATAAACTGGAGCCACAGTGCCTGCTATTGGAAAAGTTACAGATTGTGCAGGAGCCATGCAGCAAATGTGCTGCTATTTAAGGGCTTTGACTCCTAAGAGGGGTTTAGCTCCTGTGATATTGAGCAGGTGGAATTCGTAAGTGACCTTGTATTTGACCGGGTGATTTAACACCTTAAATCCAATTTTATTTCAAAAAAGACTTCTTGCAGTGGCAGACAAACTTTAGCGGTATGGTTATGAATGATCGGAGGTGTTGAACAGATCTGATATATTACCTCGGTCGTTGTTGTGAGTTACGGGGGGGGTCGAAAACCTCCTACCCCATGAAAGTTCCCTAGATGCAGGTGACATGTTTTAGGGAACCCCAAATGAATAGACTGGTTCAATTAGGTGAGCTCTGAAAACAGGTTGAAAATGAAGCGGAGAATTGGAGCTGGTTGTCCCAAGCACTGCAACCATGCTTGGCAGCAAATGGAAGCATCCAGATTATGGTTCCATGTCCTTCCAACAAAGGTAACTTTGTGGTAATTTACTTTGAGGTAATGACTTCATTTTTACTTCAATTTTTTTAATGGCGGTGGTTCCCTCCTAAAATCCCCACTTCACCACCACTGCAAACCCCTCCCCACCCCCCATTTAACCTCTTAACTCACAAATATATTTAATTTCAAAGTTATTTCCACAAAGTAATTTACTTCGTGAAAAAAACGGGAATCCCCAGTTTACATCATGTAGCATGAGGGGGTTTGCCCATTTGTTTCAAAAAGGCAGCTTTACGCTTTCCTTCGTTAATAGTAGTTTAGGCAATCCATTCTCAATGAGATCAAGGCGATCTAGAACAGGTAGCGAGAGTGGTGGTGAATGGGAGAATTTCAAGGGGATTGCACTAATGAGGGGACAATTCGAGGATGCTCTCTCTCGCCACTTCTGTTCGCGTTGTCCCTCGAGCCTCTATCAGAAAGGTTGAGGGGGTGCTCTTCGGGTTGAGGGGATAAAGGTGGGACAGAAGGAATTTAAGTTGGGGATGCATGCGGATGACATCCTGCTGAACTTGAAGACTCCACTAACTTTGGTCCTGGCGGCAATAGAAGTGATTGAAGAAAATTGGTTTTATTCCGGGTTTTGGGTCAACAGACAGAATCTCTTGATTCTCTTTGATGTAGAGATATGGAGTCCCTTCGGGACCCAGGGATGGTGATAAGTCAGAAGGGATACTTTTCCTAGGTGTGATGTTTACCAGGGCCATAAGTGACTTATACACTGGAATTACCCCACATTGCTGGAGAAACTGTATGGAGAATGTCAATAAGTTAGCAAACTATTTTGTGGATGGGCAGGCTCAATGCCCTTAAGATTACTTTACTACCAAGAATGTTGTATCTGTTACAGATGCTTCCTATACAAATACCAGACACATAAGGACGTATGCTCCACTTCATTTGGCAGGGGAAGGAACCGCGTGGTGCCTATAATACTCTTACACTGCCAAAGGTACGAGGAGGAGTGTGGTTCCCAGACCTCAATCTTTAAAGTCCATGCAGCTGGGGGTGTTGTTACCTCACTTGAGATGGATAAACAATGGGTTTATCTAGAAAATTACCATATGAGACTAATGACTGTAGGGGAATGGTTATGGGTCCCCAGGGAAGATTGCAGAGAAGGATTCAGGAACATCCTATATTGGTAGTGATTTGGAGCATTCGGAAACGTGGCCAGAGGATGAGGGGACTCACCACGTGGCCTTCATCGCTCAGTCATTTTTGGGCACCAATGATGGAGATTACATTCCGCACCCGGGAAGATATCAGAGCTGGTTTGATCCAGGGTTGACAAGAGTAGGTCAGTTGTTGGTAAAGGAGAAATGTATTACTTTACAGGAACTAGAAGCATCATTAGAGATTGGGACTTTATCTGCGTTCTCCTTTTAAAAAAAAATGATTTAAAATCTTTTTATTAGTGTCAACAAACCTATTCCATCACATAAAATATTACAGAAGTGTTCAGTAAAGCTATAAAGGAAACATATTAACATTATATTACTACCGCAATCCATGTACATGAAAAATTACAATCAAATCCACCCCCTTAGACATACCAAGCAATTATCATTTTAGTCAAGTAGTGAAAAATGTAATATAATTTTAGTAAAGCACAAACCCAATACAAGACCTCACAAAGACGAACAAAACTAAACCACCAACATAGAAGACGAAGAAAGGTGAAAAGAACAAAGCAGAGGGAAAGAAAAAAAAGGAAAACCTCACTCCCCATTACAATCCACACCCTAGATATTCAATCATATAAGGCATTGAATGGTCCCCATAATGAAAGGTATTCTTCCTCTTGCCTTTGTATTTGTTTATTTATATTGCGCAGCCTGCCCAAGGGCATCAGGGCTCATGTTTGGAAAGGTGGTTACAGTAAAGTGTTACAGAAGGCAGTTACAGATTACAAATTATATATACATAAAACATAAATATATACATACATTTACAAGGGGGTGTCAGTCAGATCCAATATATACAACAAAGGTAATCGGGAGGACGCAGCAGGCAGCATATGTTACAGAGGGGTGGCAGAGCATCGTCTTGCTTATAGAGCCATTGTTTTGTTCTGTTTTTGAAGGATTGGAGGGAAGGGACATTCCTGAGATCATTGGGTAGGGAGTTCCAGAGCTTCGCTGCCAGGACTGGGAAGCTCGAACCTCTGGCAGTCTGAAGCTTGAAACTGGGAATGATGAGTGTGTGTGCTTGTGCAGATCTTAAAGGTCTGGAAGCTGTGTGTTCAGTGAAGCGCGCTGAGAGGTAGGCCGGTGCCGCATTGTTCTGTGCTTTGTGGCTTAGAACAAGTGTTTTAAGGGCGATACGCTGTGAAATGGGGAGCCTATGTATGTTGCATCTGGTGGATGAGATGTGGGCGCGCCTGGGTATGTTAAGAGCAGCCCTGATGGCGTTATTCTGGGTTACCTGAAGTTTATCAATGTTTCTTTGGCTCGTTCCAAGGTAAAGGGCGTTGTTCTGGCGAGGATCTTTAATTAGAGCTTTTCATAACTGGATAAAGTTAGCAAATCCACCAGTCTTCTACTGAAGGTTTCTTGTTTTCCAGACCCTGAGAATCAGTCTCATTGCTACTAACATAACCTTCTCTATCCAGTTATTATGCTTTCGAGAATTTTTACATGTATCCTTATCTTGAAGTAAAATTATATTCACCGCTGTTCTCTGATTTTTAAAACCATTTCAACTCTATCAATCGCCTCATTCCAAAAACCTTGAACAATTCCAAAGTAGGTGTAAAAGGGTACCCCTATCATTCCCACAACTCCAACATAAATCATACTTTTGCAATTTTAACTTGTACATATTAACTGGTGTCCAGTATCCTCTGCCAACTATTTTCTGTCTGATCATAAGGAAATTTAAATCTCGACCCAAGTTGGCACTCACCCTAAGTATATCTTTCCAATCCTTAGCCGTAAAATCTATATTCACATCAACTGACCATGTAGCTCTGTTTTTCCCATGCCATAATGTCAGTTTTCATTTGTATGAAATTCATATATGTACGTACATTATACTCTTGTCCCAAAAGCAGTTGACACAATTCTGGTTGAATCCCCAGTGAATCATTAACCATACTTGTCCTGAGATTAATCAACAACATCGGCTCTATGTATTTACCCCGTTCTCTTCTAATCAGATTGTATTTCCTCTGTCATTCTTCAAAAGGTAATAGACGATCACCATTTATTATATCACTTAAAGTCAAAATTCCTTTTTTGACCCAGCTCTGCCAATTCAAGCATCTATCATTAAGTTGTAATGCCTCATTACACCAGCAATGCATCCTCTCTGAATCCATATTTTTGTCCGTTCTCTCACATCCAAAAAGCTTGCCTAGTTGCCACTATCGGTTTTAACCTATTGTTCGTCATTATTCCCATTGTATAAAGGCTATTTAAATGATATGGAGTGCATACATCTTTTTCCATGCACAACCAGATCATCTTTGTAATAATGAAACCTTCTTAAGTAGGAATGCTAGGAATGCTTTACAGTATTTTACCAAGTCTGGGTAACCAAATCCGCCCTCTTCAACCTTCTGCATTAGCATAGATCTTGGAATTCGAGGTCTTGTACCCAAGCCCCACTAGAAACATTGGAAAACCTTATCTATTTGCTTCTTACTAAGCAATAGCGCGATTGACTACATAATATATAATATTTTTGGCAGCAAGACCATCTTAATTGCATTCATTTTTTTTTTGCCCATAAAGTTAATTTCAATCTTTCCCATCTTTTTATGGAGATATTCATTTTATTTATTATCTTGTCTGTTATGTTGAACAATTGTCTTCAAATCACCAATGATGTGTATACCAAGATACTGAACACCCTCAGGGGACCATTACAATTCCACAATTTTAGAATATTCTTGCTACAATTTTTCGATAATGGGGGAAAATCTCGGTCTTGTCCCAATTTACTTTATGTCCAGATAACATTCCCACTTCCTCAAACATTTGCTTCAGTAAAGCACCACATGTATCTGGATTTGACAATAGGACCAACATGTCATCTGCATAGGGCAAGATTTTAACCTCTAATTTCCCAACAGTCCTTTAATTTCTGCACATTGCCTGATATTAGCAGGTATTTGATTTTGCCCTCTGGTGCCAAATCAAATAAGAATGGTGACAGTGGGCATCCCTGTCTCGTGCCCTTAGATAACGGAAAATACCCTGAGATCAAACCATTTACAGTCACTCTAGCTTTAACCTCATGATGAAAACATTAAATCATTTTCATAAATACTGGCCCAAACCCCATCCTCAACAACGTATACTGTAGAAATCTCCAGTTAACCCTATCAAACACTTTTTCAGCTTCAAAAAACCCTATGATCCCGTTTGAACCTTTATTGTAATGCATTCCTATGACATTCAATACAGTTATGATGTTATCATAGCCATACCTTCCTGGAATAAAACACACCCGAGACTCATCAACTAGATCTCCCATATTAGCCATAAGCCGATTTGCCCATATTTTGGTAAATATCTCTACATTTAGCAGCGATCGGCCTATAGTTACCACACTTTTTAAGATCTTTATCTGGTTTGGAAATAACAATAATCAGAGCATCACTCATTGAGCCACATTTTGTTCCGGACATTAAAAAATCATTAAATAGTACACATAGGTGACAATTGACTTGCAAATGTCTTATAAAACTGAGATGATCCCATCCAGCCCCAGCGATTTCCCTTCCATCATTTGTAGAATTGCATTGTTCACCTCCGTCACATCTATCATGGATTCAAGTACTAGTTTTTTATCGCTTTGTATTTCCGAAAGATTTTTTTTATCAAAAAAAGTCTTTAGATCTGTTTCATTTGGATGCAATTCTTCCTTTATAACTTTTCTTAAAAATCTTTGAAATATTCGCTAATATCTGCACTTCTATGTAACGTACCCCCCTCATAATTTTCTTTGGAAGAGATACAAGTCTGTCATTAGTCCTTTTAAGTTTATTTGCCAAGAGTTTACCATTCTTGTCACCAAATTTCCCAAATCTCTGCTTTGTTATAAAACAACCCTTTTCCTGCATGTGTCTGCACCTGATTCTTCAGTTCCTCTTCCAGTCTTTTTAACTTAAATGTTTTTAATTCCGTTCCCCATGTACACAACTTTTTTGTAATTCTGCAACTTCTTCTTCCAGCTGTTTAATTCTCACTTGATTTTTCTTTTTAGCATGCGATGTTCTGCATATCATTTACCCATGCAAAACTGCCTTAAAACAGTCCCATACCGTCTTTACATCTGCTGATCCATAATATCTCCCTAAAATTTTCCCCTATGAAACCCTCTAAACCTGTAATACTCATTGGATCATTAAGAGCATTAGCTTGCATTCTCCACCTTCTTGTTTTTCCGCACATATTCACACTAATTTTCAGATCTAGTAACGCATGATCAGAAATACTTCTCTTATGATACTTGAACACGATGTCTGATCAACTAGCTTATCACTAATTAAAAAATAGTCTATATGTGAGTACGAATTATGTACCTCTGAGTAAAATGAATATTCGTTATCCCTGTGATGGAGTACCCTCCATATATCCACTAGTTTATACTTAAATGCAAACTGCTTCATTTCTTCACTGAATTTTTCACCATTGTACCAACAATCTGATCTCCAATCCAGTTTACTATCCATCACCAAATTGAAGTCGCCACCCAAAATTACAACTTCCCCTCCATCTCATCTGATCCAGGAGACTATCTAACATTCAGTGTGCGTGGAGCATATACTGTCCCAACCGTTATCCTCTTCCCATTGCACAGTATGTCAATCAATAGAATACGACCCTCTTCATCTTGAAGTCTTTCCTATTTTGTATTGGTAGTACTTACTCCTCTAGATTTAGTATTGTAGTCATTTGAAACTACCTGTGTAAATTTGTGACTAGATAAGCAACACCCAACTTGTTCACTCAAATGCGTTCCTTGTAAAAATACCACATCTCCCCTGCTCCTCCATATCCGCGCCAGAACCTTCTGTCGCCTGATTGTACACCCAATGCCTTTTATATTCCACGAAATAAAATTTTGCGGATCCATTTCTCACTATGTAGGTTTAGCTGATCCTAATTGTGGACATGTAATCCGCTGCCTGTGTGTTTTCCTAGCGGCAGTTAAAGGGTGTATTGACAGCAGAGAAGTGGAAAGAGTCGATACAAAAGGTGCTCGCAAGGACAGAGAAGATTGAACTCATGGAGGGATGAAGGGACGTATTTCCTTGTTGTACGCATCATTGGTAGAGGCGAACGTGCGAGACACTGAGGGCTAGATGGGGAAAGGGACCTGGTACAGTATGTAGATGGACATTTTGTGGCACGTAATGTGTAATGGAGCCTTTCGAACCTCTGTTTCCTGCCAGTATAAGCTACATTGCATTATTGCATCATTGGCCATATGACCCAGGTTCGGCTCTCCAGGATGTTGTCGGGGGTGAGTCCTTATTGTTGGCATGGTTGTGGGGAACGGACCATGTATTGGCATATGTTGTGGTTGTGTATGGTGGTTCAGGTGTACCAGTCCGAGGTGTTGGGGTGGATAAAAGAGGCGGAAGGGATCGCCAGGAACCTAGATGCCATGCTAATACTCTTTGGGTTGGAAGAGATAGATGTTGAGTGGAAAGCCCTGCCTCACATGGAGCATTTATTGTTGGTAGCAGCGACATCATGGTTGATGACATATTGGAAGAGGGAACAGTTGCCGAGATTATACTTAAAGGGGTAGTTCACTCCAGGATGTTATGCTTTAAAAAGATTGGCTATAATGAAAAACATATATAAAAAATATTTTTACAAAAGTTCCTATGTAAAAATATCAGGAAATGAGCCTCAAATTCAGGATCTTAATCAATAGTAGGCATCCATTTTGTGAAATGAGCAAGCCTCCTGAGTTCATGTTAACTCTGCTCTCACAGTACTAATCAAGCAAAAGCCCACTAGTGGAAGCTTTTGCTTAGTGCTGCTGAAGAGCAGAGAATGCTAGCAGGCTGCAGCTGGAGGCTTGTCCCTGTGCTGCCCCCACCCCTTAATTTCTATTTATATTTACTCTGGCCGCCGCAATCCTATATTCAGGAACTCGTGCAGCGGAGTATTCATAATTGCTTTGACTTTCGCTTTAAGATTCCTGTGCTGGAAGCTTAAAATGAAACTCGGGCCAGTTTGGAATACTCGGACGGCCGTTGCAATCCTATATTAATGAAGTTCATTAACATAGGATTGCAGCGGCCGCCGGCCGCCTCGATATGTCGCTTGACAGCATTCTTTCTACTCCGGCAGCAGTAAGCAAAAGCTCCCAGAAGGTGGCTTTTGCTTTATTAGTGCAGCAAGAGCAGAGTTAATAGAAAATCAGGAGGCTGCTTCATTGTACAAAATGGATGCCTCCTAGTGCAAGCGTATGTTTTATATATATTTTTCATTATGGCCAATCTTTTGAAACCATAATATTTTGGAGTGAACTACCCCTTTGGAAAAGATTACGGCAACGCTCCGTGGAAGGGCTACAGGGGTGGAAGCGGGATGGTTGGAGTTTCATAGTAAATATGAGGTTGTGAAGTGTCACAACATTGAGTAATGGGTGTCCATGGAGGACGTGGATTATGATGGTTTCAGGAAAACGGTACACGCTCTGGGTAATTACCCTCAGTGAGAGGGCTGGAAGGCTGGTCAGATGGTGTTTCCACTCTAAGGACATATTGAGGGTTTGCATCTTTTTTTGTATACGCAATACAGTGCCCATAAAGTGTTTCTGTATTTCCGTATGGGGGGTGGTAGTGGGGTTACAATGTGGAAAGATGATGTGCTCGATAATTGTTTAGTAATGTGCATTTTTGTGTCTGTCTGCATATGACATAAATCAATAAAAATGTAAATTAAAAAAAGGGCAGCTTTAATTTGGAAACATCAGTAATTTCCACACTACAAGAGCCATGGTTATTGATGGAACTAACCTATGTTGGATGGCTACTTTATGTTCTTAAATCCAGCATTGAGGAGTGATGGGTCGACCTATTAGGCTTGTGTTCACAACAAGATGGGGATTACGGCTAAAGTTTGGGATTACCATAACTCCTTCATGCAGGCTATAGAGCTAATTTGGGACAAGAGAAGGTATCCTCATTTGAAAAATTTCTTACTGGTCTATATACTGGAATCCCATGAGCACCTCGCAAGTGGATGAGTCCCTGACATCAGATCGCTCTGAAAAAAAGCAGCCAAATTGAGAGAAAAGGCAGTGCTAGCTCCGATGGACATGTTGTACTTTTTTTTTTTACTTTAGCTTAATGGTAGTTTAGTTTATTTGCTTTATATAGCGCGCCAAACCCGGAGGTATCTGGGCGCTTTTACTCGAATATACAACAATTGTTACAAGGAAATGGTAATGATAATACCAGGATATGTGAAGACAAATAATGGCGGAAAAAGTGCAGTGCCGAACATGTATATACTTGACTTGTGTAACAGATCAAGTCGCATATTTACAGTGAACATAGGATTTAGAAAGCAGGTATATACAATGTTCTTATCTATTGCCGATAAATTCAGAAGATAGACCTACAGGATGGATGCCTAGTGTTACATATTAAGGGGCCAATTCATAGAATTCGGCGCACAAGTGGCGCACGCGGCTGGCGCACAGTGTGCGCGTGCGGTAGGCTGCGCCAGCCGCGTGCGCCGAAACACATTCAGGCGCACAGCGTATTCATGGATTCCAACATCCACAACCAGCCGTGGCGCAGAGTGGCGCAGCGACCCTGCAGCAGCGTCAGTTACGCCCCCAAGAACGCCCCTTGCGCAGGAAAAAGCCATCAAAATCCCCAATCCAGCGCAAAGGGCAGCAGCAAACGCAGTGCGGGGAGCGTGTATTTCAGGGGTGTGCGGGAGTCCCCACACGCGATAGGCCTGGGTACGTGTATTACAGGGGTGCGCGAGAAAATCTACACGCGATTGGCCTGGGTACGTGGATTACAGGGGTGCGCGAGAAATTCTACACGCGATTAGCCTGGGTACGTGTATTACAGGGGTGCGCGAGAAAATCTACACGCGATTGGCCTGGGTACGTGGATTTCAGGGGTGCGCGAGAAAATCTACACGCGATTGGCCTGGGTACGTGGATTTCAGGGGTGCGCGAGAAATTCTACACGCGATTGGCCTGGGTACGTGGATTTCAGGGGTGCGCGAGAAATTCTACACGCGATTAGCCTGGGTACGTGTATTACAGGGGTGCGCGAGAAAATCTACACGCGATTGGCCTGGGTACGTGGATTTCAGGGGTGCGCTCGAAATTCTACACGCGATTAGCCTGGGTACGTGTATTACAGGGGTGCGCGAGAAAATCTACACGCGATTGGCCTGGGTACGTGGATTTCAGGGGTGCGCGAGAAATTCTACACGCGATTGGCCTGGGTACGTGTATTACAGGGGTGCGCGAGAAATTCTACACGCGATTACCCTGGGTACGTGTATTACAGGGGTGCGCGAGAAAATCTACACGCGATTGGCCTGGGTACGTGGATTTCAGGGGTGCGCGAGAAAATCTACACGCGATTGGCCTGGGTACGTGGATTTCAGGGGTGCGCGAGAAATTCTACACGCGATTAGCCTGGGTACGTGTATTACAGGGGTGCGCGAGAAAATCTACACGCGATTGGCCTGGGTACGTGGATTTCAGGGGTGCGCGAGAAATTCTACACGCGATTGGCCTGGGTACGTGGATTTCAGGGGTGCGCGAGAAATTCTACACGCGATTGGCCTGGCTACGTGGATTTCAGGGGTGCGCGAGAAATTCTACACGCGATTGGCCTGGGTACGTGGATTTCAGGGGTGCGCGAGAAAATCTACACGCGATTGGCCTGGGTACGGGGTGCGCGAGAAATTCTACACGCGATTGGGCCTGTGCGAGTGGGGCAGTGTATTACGTAGGTGTGCGGGAAGTTGAAGAGGTGAATTGCCAGTGTGGGTCCGCCCAGGTCTCCCCTCTACCCCCTCCACGACCTCTGCAGGCAGCCCACACCACAGGGGACTACCCTGCACCCCTGGTCATGTCCCGCAGGCAGCCCATCCACCATGGGCATGCCCCCCAGCCAAGCCACATGTCCCCTTGCACCCCCACCCCCCAGCAGGCCCCCACTCATGTCCCCCTGCACCCCCACCCCCCAGCAGTGCAGGGGCAGCCCCCACCAGGCCCCCACCCATGTCTCCCACCACCCCCAGTCACCAGCCACCAGGGGCAGCCTCCACCAGGCCCCCACCCATGTCCGACTCATGTCTCCCAGCACCCCCACCCCCCAGCCACCAGGGGCAGCCTCCACCAGGCCCCCACCCATGTCCGACTCATGTCTCCCAGCACCCCCACCCCCCAGCCACCAGGGCCAGCCTCCACCAGGCCCCCACACATCTCACAGCACCACCACCCCCCAGCCACCAGGGGCAGCCTCCACCAGGCCCCCACCCATGTCTGACTCATGTCTCCCACCACCCCCACCCCCCCAGCCACCAGGGGCACCCTCCACCAGGCCCCCACCCATGTCTCCCAGCACACCCACCCCCCAGCCACCAGGGGCAGCCTCCACCAGGCCCCCACCCATGTCCGACTCATGTCTCCCAGCACCCCCACCCCCCCAGCCACCAGGGGCACCCTCCACCTGGCACCCACCCATGTCTCCCAGCACCCCCACCCCCCAGCCACCAGGGGCAGCCTCCACCAGGCCCCCACCCATGTCTCCCAGCACCCCCACCCCCCAGCCACCAGGGGCAGCCTCCACCAGGCCCCCACCCATGTCTCCCAGCACCACCACCCCCCAGCCACCAGGGGCATCCTCCACCAGGCCCCCACCCATGTCTCCCAGCACCCCCACCCCCCAGCCACCAGGGGCAGCCTCCACCAGGCCCCCACCCATGTCTCCCAGCACCACCCCCCCCCAGCCACCAGGGGCAGCCTCCACCAGGCCCCCACCCATGTCCGACTCATGTCTCCCAGCACCCCCACCCCCCAGCCACCAGGGGCACCCTCCACCTGGCACCCACCCATGTCTCCCACCACCCCCACCCCCCAGCCACCAGGGGCAGCCTCCACCAGGCCCCCACACATATGTCCCCCTGCACCCCCACCCCCTAGCATCCAGGGGCACCCTCCACCTGGCACCCACCCATGTCTCCCAGCACACCCACCCCCCAGCCACCAGGGGCAGCCTCCACCAGGCCCCCACCCATGTCTCCCAGCACACCCACCCCCCAGCCACCAGGGGCAGCCTCCACCAGGCCCCCACCCATGTCTCCCAGCACACCCACCCCCCAGCCACCAGGGGCAGCCTCCACCAGGCCCCCACCCATGTCCGACTCATGTCTCCCAGCACCCCCACCCCCCAGCCACCAGGGGCAGCCTCCACCAGGCCCCCACCCATGTCTCCCAGCACACCCACCCCCCAGCCACCAGGGGCAGCCTCCACCAGGCCCCCACCCATGTCCGACTCATGTCTCCCAGCACCCCCACCCCCCCAGCCACCAGGGGCAGCCTCCACCAGGCCCCCACCCATGTCTCCCAGCACCCCCACCCCCCAGCCACCAGGGGCAGCCTCCACCAGGCCCCCACCCATGTCTCCCAGCACCACCCCCCCCCAGCCACCAGGGGCATCCTCCACCAGGCCCCCACCCATGTCTCCCAGCACCACCACCCCCCAGCCACCAGGGGCAGCCTCCACCAGGCCCCCACACATGTCTCCCACCACCCCCACCCCCCAGCCACCAGGGGCAGCCTCCACCAGGCCCCCACACATATGTCCCCCTGCACCCCCACCCCCTAGCATCCAGGGGCACCCTCCACCTGGCACCCACCCATGTCTCCCAGCACACCCACCCCCCAGCCACCAGGGGCAGCCTCCACCAGGCCCCCACCCATGTCTCCCAGCACACCCACCCCCCAGCCACCAGGGGCAGCCTCCACCAGGCCCCCACCCATGTCCGACTCATGTCTCCCAGCACCCCCACCCCCCCAGCCACCAGGGGCAGCCTCCACCAGGCCCCCACCCATGTCTCCCAGCACCCCCACCCCCCAGCAGTGCAGGGGCAGCCCCCACCAGGCCCCCACCCATGTCTCCCAGCACCCCCACCCCCCAGCCACCAGGGGCAGCCTCCACCAGGCCCCCACCCATGTCTCCCAGCACCACCCCCCCCAGCCACCAGGGGCATCCTCCACCAGGCCCCCACCCATGTCTCCCAGCACCACCACCCCCCAGCCACCAGGGGCAGCCTCCACCAGGCCCCCACACATGTCTCCCACCACCCCCACCCCCCAGCCACCAGGGGCAGCCTCCACCAGGCCCCCACACATATGTCCCCCTGCACCCCCACCCCCTAGCATCCAGGGGCACCCTCCACCTGGCACCCACCCATGTCTCCCAGCACACCCACCCCCCAGCCACCAGGGGCAGCCTCCACCAGGCCCCCACCCATGTCTCCCAGCACACCCACCCCCCAGCCACCAGGGGCAGCCTCCACCAGGCCCCCACCCATGTCCGACTCATGTCTCCCAGCACCCCCACCCCCCAGCCACCAGGGGCAGCCTCCACCAGGCCCCCACCCATGTCTCCCAGCACACCCACCCCCCAGCCACCAGGGGCAGCCTCCACCAGGCCCCCACCCATGTCCGACTCATGTCTCCCAGCACCCCCACCCCCCCAGCCACCAGGGGCAGCCTCCACCAGGCCCCCACCCATGTCTCCCAGCACCCCCACCCCCCAGCCACCAGGGGCAGCCTCCACCAGGCCCCCACCCATGTCTCCCAGCACCACCACCCCCCAGCCACCAGGGGCATCCTCCACCAGGCCCCCACCCATGTCTCCCAGCACCACCACCCCCCAGCCACCAGGGGCAGCCTCCACCAGGCCCCCACACATGTCTCCCACCACCCCCACCCCCCAGCCACCAGGGGCAGCCTCCACCAGGCCCCCACACATATGTCCCCCTGCACCCCCACCCCCTAGCATCCAGGGGCAGCCTCCACCAGGCCCCCACCCATGTCCGACTCATGTCTCCCAGCACCCCCACCCCCCAGCCACCAGGGGCAGCCTCCACCAGGCCCCCACCCATGTCCGACTCATGTCTCCCAGCACCCCCACCCCCCCAGCCACCAGGGGCAGCCTCCACCAGGCCCCCACCCATGTCTCCCAGCACCCCCACCCCCCAGCCACCAGGGGCAGCCTCCACCAGGCCCCCACCCATGTCTCCCAGCACCCCCACCCCCCAGCCACCAGGGGCATCCTCCACCAGGCCCCCACCCATGTCTCCCAGCACCCCCACCCCCCAGCCACCAGGGGCAGCCTCCACCAGGCCCCCACCCATGTCTCCCAGCACCACCCCCCCCCAGCCACCAGGGGCATCCTCCACCAGGCCCCCACCCATGTCTCCCAGCACCACCACCCCCCAGCCACCAGGGGCAGCCTCCACCAGGCCCCCACCCATGTCCAGGAACAGAGACTTCCATGCTGTCATGTGTGCAATCTGCACAGGGCTCCCCATGTCACATTCAAACACATGCAACAACCATGCGGTTCACACATTACAGGTCGCACATGCATTACCATGATGTCCCTGCACACATACATGCGTACATGGCCTATGTCACACATACAGGCAGGTATCAGACAACCAGCACACTGCAACATGCCCTGTCTCACACAGCAATGCTTGGCCACTTACCGCTCAACTCCAGACGGGTCTCCCTCTCAAGGACCTGGGCATGGAGCGCTGGGTGTATGCGTTCCAGGACCCTCAACTGGATGGAACTCATGCGGCCCCGGCCCCCCTCCACAAGGCGCCGGGCCTTCATGAGGGTCCTTGACCTCAAGTCCTCCCAGCGCTTCTTGACCTTCTGGATGGTGCGGGTTGCCACCCCCTCCGCGTCCTCTCCCGTCCTTCCCTCTTGGCGCGGGACGATCCGAAGAGGGCATCATACTGCCCCAGGACTTGCTCCACCAGGACACCAACTTCGGTGGCAGTGAAGCTGGTGCCCCTCTGCCCCTCTGCCCCTCTGGCCGGGGGTTGCAACTGGTGTCAGATGTGGTTGTGCTCCACATGGCAACCCCAGGGGCAGGAGTGGGTGACCAACTGGGTCCTGGGGCTGGGCTGTGGAGCGATGTCATTTGAGTCGGGACTCTTCTGTACCAGCAGGGGTGGACACAGCAACTGGACCCCTGCAGATGGCTGATGTGCAGGCACCAAATGGCAGGGCACGGTGGCAGCAGGCAGGCAGGCAGGCAGCAGCAGATGGCATGTGGGAGGCTGCATGGGGCACTGGGGGCCAGTGAAGTGTCCTTCTGGGCAGGAGCGTGGTCTTCCGTGCGTTTTCGCGTGGCCAGCTTCATACGGAGTGAGTAGGCACGTGAAAAATCTGCACGCAGCGTGTAATGCGCGTAAGCGCGCGTGAAAAACTGCACGTCCGCGTGTAATAGGAGGAAAGGGCCCATGCATAAGCGTGCGCGCGTGAAAAACTGCACGTCCGCGTGTAATGCGCGTAATCAAACGTGAAAAAGTGCACGTCCGCATGTGACTTGACGCGCGCGTGCGTTTTCCCTCAGCACGGGTTAAAGGTGAGCGGGCCCAGCAGTTCGCTGTACGTGCCTATCGTGGAGACCGACGTGTGTTGCTGCTTCCAGTTGTTTCGCGCGCCATCTACTTCACAGCTCTCAAGGACGTATCTCTTCTTTTGGCGGGGGTATTGGCTACGCGTGTTTTTCTGCATCGCGCTAGTCAGACGGTGAGTCGCAAACGCTCCTTTTCCCACTGCGGGTGCCCCTGTGTATCGCACCCATTTTCGATGTCATCGTAGCCTGCGTGTCCCACGCGTACGCGTTATACGTGTTACTGGGTGCCACCGCGTACTGCGGGAGGTTTAATCCACGCACGTAGGCTGCAGGGTTGCGTGCACGGTTTTACTGCAGTTTTGGGGTGCCTGAGCGTTGCGTGACCCGTCAACACATCACCGGGGTCACATACAGCCTTGCAGGTGCAGGGGGGCTGTTAACATCTTGCTTCCCACCCCCTTCACCCCAATTGCCCAGGTCAATTGTGCTGTACACCTCCCATTGGCACCACTCCATCTGTGCCAGCACTATAACATCTGTGCCATGGTAGGGAGGCTACCAAAGGTGAGGGGCGCCTCAGCTGGGCGTCCTCCTCGTGGCGGGCGTGGTCGGGGACGTGGCCGTGGTGACCAGGGAGTAGGGGGACTCCAGGGTGTCCAGGGCAGCCACAGAGGGGGAAGAGGCAGGGGTGCGCCACTTGAGCACAATGTTGTGCCATGTGTCGGTGCAGCCATGCCACCACCCCCTGTGGTTCAGGGGGATGCAGCTCCTGCATCTGGCACTGGCACCCGTATGACCCGGCAGTCTGTTACATCGACTGCCACGGGCCCAAGGGTAGCGGTAGCTGCAGGTGCAGTTGTGGACACCGCCACCCAGGCTCAGGGTCTGCCAGCGCAGGCTGCGTTGGCACTTGAAGAGCCCTTGGTAGATCTCCAACAGGCCAGGGGGGAAACCATTGGGGCAGGCCGGGCTGCTCAGACCAAGACACGTGTCCCTGGGGCAGTCATGTCATCTGCTGCCCCGAACAGCCGGGCGTTGGCAAGTGCAGGGGCAGATGCACCCAACAGCACCCCGGTTGTGAGTCTGCCAACCAGGACCGTTGCGGTCAATGACCCTGCCACAGCTGATGTTGCTGCGCAGGGTCCATTAGTGGGCACCCAGCTGCCACTGACACAAGTCAGGCCTTTGGTCATCCCTCCACCTGCCACTCCCTCGGCTCAATCCACCCAACCCACTGGCCATACTGGTCAGGGCGGCATTAGCCAGCCAGGGTCTGCGCCACAGTCCAAGAGGAGGAAGGTTGCATCTGCAGCACAGGCTGGGACCCCACACACAGCCACGACCTCCTGCACGTCGAGGAAGAAGCCTTTCTGTAAGCAGGAACTGGACTTCCTCGTGGACTACGTGCGGGGACACAGCCGTGACATGCTAGTGGGTGCCAATAGTCAGACTACGGCTGCCCAACGTGACACCCACTGGAAGCATGTGGCGGAACATGTCAGTTCATTCGGCCATGAGGTGCGCACGGCGCAGGAGTGCAAAAAGCGCTGGAATGACATCAAGCGCAGCACTAAGGCCAAGCGTGCCTCAAATTACAACTTGACTCTGGTGACTGGCGGTGGGCCTGCACCAGAGGAGGAAGAACTCACTCCGCATGAGGCTCTCGTTGCGGAGTTCATACCACCAGAATTGGTCGAAGGTGTGGGAGAGATGCTGGACTTTGATGCCCAGTCCAGTGAGTGTTGATGCGTAGTTGTTGAGGACGTGTGTGTTTCACATGTGGGATGTGTTGTGCATGATTGCTGCTACATGTGACCTGTACATGGTTCTGATGTGTAAGTAATGCAATGCCACCGTCATGCATGTCTCCTCTGCCTGCATGCGGGACTCCATGTGGCCATGCCCCCTTGCCCCTCCACCGCCACTCTGCACCCCAGTTCCACCTTTGCACTGGTCTGCTACATTCTTGCCAATGTGTAGTTTCATGTTCATGTGTCCTGTGTAGATGCTAACTTCCAGCTTAGAAACTGCCAGACATATGCCGTGTGGTACAGCCTTAGTACTCGATGCAGGGCATCCCACTTGTACTGTGCATGGCTCAGATGTCCCGCAGGGACATGAGTGCCCATTAATGCTCCATGTGCATTGCACACATGCCCCTATGTGTCCTTGACTGGATGATCACTGTAATATGAGTCCTTGGTTACATACATTGCCTGCCCTATTATCGGCCTCCCCATGTCAACTGTGGCTCAGTCCTGCGTTGCACACATGTTTAGGCTCTGACAATCTGTGTGGCTCACAGGCCTCAGCCTGTTCAATGGCCAATGACTCTGTCCAACTCCTGTCGTGTCTTCTACACACGTGGCCGGCCTCCGGATCTTCCATCATGTGTCCTGCCCACTGTCCCAGCATCATTTGCAGTGTTGTAATTGAAATCACATTAAGCTGTTGATGCCAGTCAACACTGCTTGTCAATACACAGGTGTATGCTCAGCCTTTTGATACCATGCTAGGCATCCCTGCTTTGGTACTGGGGTGGAGGGGTGCTTGCCTTCTAGACATGGTACACATTGAATACACAATGCACGTGATGTCTGATTTTGACATTGCACTGCCTTCACATTTCCTGGCACACACCATGGAGTGCTTGTACATGTAGGTAGTGAGTGGCGTACACATTTTCTGCACTGCATAGACCCACTTCCATGCAAACTGCCACCTTTCAACAGGTCTGATCACAGAAGCTATTCTAAGTAGACCCAGCATGCATGCATGGTCATATGTTGTGTGTCACATGTCTGCCAGATGCCTTTGCTGTCGGTGTGTGTGTGTGTGTTGTGTGCTTCTGACATGTGTACTGACCCTTTCCTCTCTATTTTTCAGGTGATGACGCAATGGATGCAGAGGATGGTGTTGTCATGCCAGACACAGGGTTGGTAAGACCACATCAACCCGGCACTAGTGGGGGTCGTGGGGTGGTAGGCCACGAAAACCCCCAAGTGCTGCAGTCCATCCTGTCTCTGGCTGTCTATGAGTCCAGCCTTGATGACGACTCTGACGTCCATGTTGAGTTGGATGACCATCAAGTCCATGTGTCAGGGGTGAGTGATTCTGATGTGGACACTCCTCTGTCTGCGACCCCTGCACTGAGGGATCAGACAGTCTTGGTTCCTCCGCCCGTGGTGGATCGGGACGCAGGGTCACCCTCCACACCAGTCACTGATGTGCCTGGGACATCACGTCGACGGGGGCATGTAGTCGTGCAGCCGCAGGCGGTGCCAACACAGCGAGGACCCCCGGTCCTTGGGTCCCGCAGGGGTCAAGCCCGGCAACGCGGTCGCCGCGCACAACCGCTGTATACTGAGTGGGAGCAAGACATGACTGCCAATTCAGAACGTCAGGGGGCAGCAATGGAGAACATCGCTGACAGCATGGAGCGTGTGGCCCGATCTGTGCTCCCCCCTGCTCGGCAGGTGCTACTCCAGCAGCAGGCGGCACGGTCCACGGCCCGCTCACTCAGGCTGGGCATGGCGGCCTCAGACAGGGCACGCCAGGCTGAAATGTCGTCTCTGCGTCAAGCAATTGCTGCTCACGCAGAGGCGCACATGGATGCCCTGAGGGAGGAGTATGCCTCCCTCAGATCCACTCTGGGTGTCCTTATGATGTCCCAGAGGCAGCGGGCAGAGGAGAGGTTTGCACAGCTTGAGCGCACCATCTCGGCTGAGCTACAGGCTTGCCGGGAGGTGCAGCGGTTGTCCAGCCAGGCCTTGCAGGAGGAACTCCGTGTTACACGTGCTACCTTGCAAGAGGAAGCACGTGTATCACGTGAGGTCCTGCATGCAGACCTATGTAACATCGCCACACAGAACCAGGCTCACCTGTCCGGCAGACTTGCTGCCGACGAGGGGCAAGCTGCGGCTAGGCGTGGCCAGGCTACTGTGCCATGTCCTCCTTTCCAGGATGAGCCAGACTCGGACGACCATCTATCTCCCACATAGGTCGTGCTGTGAAGGCGTTGAGCCCATGGAGGTATTTTTTTTTGGCTCAGCATCATCGCATGTGGATGTTGAGCAGCACCCTGTACCTCCCCCCTCCTGGGTGCCTCCCCTCCCCCCCGGGTCGTATGTGGCCATTTTTGATTTTTCATTTAGTTTAGTTAGTTAAGTTTCTGTTTGATAGTTAGTTTAAATAGGTAATGTAGGTTTTCCTTAGTTAGTGTAATTAGTTAATAGTTGAGTTAGTTTAAAATTTGTAGTCTATTGTGCTTACATGTGACAGTGCGGTGCCTTGTGGTTTTTGAAGGCATCCACTGTCTGTTCCAGCTGGGCCCTTCATGGTTGTCTTGTGTATGTGTTTGCTGCTTGGGTTCCTTGACTCACATATGCCACTCCTGCCTCCCTTATCCATGGGCTCGCAAGGATGGTTCGGTGTAACAGAATTTTACACAAGGGCTTTGGACTGTCATATCTGTGGCATGTCTGGTGCTTTTTGACTTGTGTTGACACCCCTAGTGGGGATGATTTAGGTGTAATTGTCCACTGTTCAGCTTTTGCTAGATGGGGCGTGTCATGATTAATGTGGACATTGATTGCTATGCATTGTGTATTATGTTTCATATCTTTCCTGTACACGTGCTTGTTGCAAATCATGCTGTAGTTAGTGTTCCACACTTTGGAGGTGAAAGACGGACTGATGGTGTGATTTGTGATGTGACTCTCTGACATGGTCAAGTAATGAGATGCCTGATGAGACACACACAGATCACTTTGATGCATTAATCATGTGTTTCATGCACTTTCTGCAGGGGGATGAGGCATCAGAGCACCTTTGCCAGCAGACATGGCCCATTGGACGACCTAATTCCTGACCCGTTTGTTGGTGCCCACATGCACATGTGTGCACAAGCAGAGCCACAGTGATTGCAGACCCACATCCTAGAACTGCTGACATGTTGCAAGCAACTCCAGGCAAGGTGAGCATCACAGGGGGGCCACGAGACAGCAAAGCTTGCACCAGGCGAGTTGCACGTGCAGGCTTAGTCACAGCACTGAGGGTGAGCTTAGACAAATATTGGTGTTGAAGCACAGAATGCAGCTCAGATGTGTTTGTGGACTGATGGCTGTTGATAGTAGGGTTGTCTGGGACACATGCGGGGGCAGTGGCACATACCCTGCGGTACACCAGGGTTCATTGAGGCACTTGTATCAACCATGTAGCCTTCCAAGACATGGAAAGGGGCAGCTCACAGGGACATACAGCAAGGGACATACTCGGGTGCAGTGCATGTCTATTCCACGTACTTCATGATAAATGCACTGGCAACTTTCTTTTGGTCATGGTGGTACGCAACTTGATCTGTAGTCATGGCTTGCCATATGGGTCTGTCTGCTTACCCAGGGAACATTGCATGTTGTGTGCATTGTGACACATTGGTGTTCCATTTGCCACGCACCCACCAGCGGCTGACTTACTGCATTGACTGTGAATGACCCGTCACAGGGTTGATATTATATATGGGTACGAAGCATGGAGCACAGATTTTCTGTTTGTAGAGGTGTATGTTGTTATGGGGCATGTTTTGTGTTGTGTTTTTGTGCAATTGGCATGTACTGGTTGCTGACTGTGTCTCTCTTTGCAGCATTGCAGTGCTCCTGTAACTGGACCTGAGAGTGCGCAGGCAGGAGGCCAGCACTCAAAACCAGAGCTAAGTGTCTTGTTGTATTTTCTTACAAACTGCCCTGCATAGGCTTGCTGGGGAGTGTACTGATGCATGGATGTATGTGTGGTCCTATTTGGTATGTTTTTTACCCTAATCACCCTTGATCCTATGCAATTTCGAAACCTGTACCCTCTACCCGGTGTTCCTGCTTCCCATGCCTATCCAAGCAATGTTCCCTGACCCTCTTTCCCCACTGGGGTTGCGGATGCCTGTGTAAGCCCCGAACTTGCAGGCGCCAAAACCCTAGAGGGGGTGGTTGGTTCGTACCACTCCTGAGCCTGGACTACAGAAGGCCATGACAATGATGTCCAAGTTTGTTTGTATTGTGCATGTGTTCATGCAGGTTGTACATTTTCGTGCATTCCCTGGTTTCATGTGTCATTCCTGCTCCCCTCACCTGCCACGCATTCCAGTCATCCAGTGTGTCTACACCTGTCCAGACTGCATATCCCTGAACCTCTTTCCCCACCAGGATCTCAGGGGCCTGTGTGAGTTTGACCTTGCAGGCACCCGGGACATGGTGTGGGTGGTTGTTTCATGAGACTCCAGCGCCTGTACAGGGGATCTGTGACAGTACACATCCATTCATGGTGCATCATCCTATGTCATGTACCACACATGTCTCACATCCAGTCGTGACATTGTTTTGCTGTGCTACCTTGGTTGTTGCATCATTGTGGTAGTACTTGGCCTTTGAGACGTACTGCTATGTCAAGTCATCTACTGGAGGGTGTTTGGGTTCCTTTTCATGCCTTGGATTATGTGAATTTGGAAATGAGTGTGGATTCTGAGGGTTCAGGCATCTCTTTACACACAAGGTGGGAGATGGACACGAAGGGTAAAGGTGATCCTGTGGCCAGGTGGGAATGAGGGTTGGAGTCTCCATGACCCAGGTGCAGTTGTTCAGTGGGTCATGGTCATTTGCGAGGGGGGGGGGTTGTTGTTGATAGTTGCGTTGCCCTGCAGTGTGATGGGAACTCTGACATTGTAATGTTGTTGTCCTATGTACATGTTGTGTTCTGCTGATCAATGCCTGTTCATGTGTTGTGTTTTCCTTTCAGGTGCGAGGGGATAGTAGTGGTTTGACATGCTGGGGTGTACACATGGTGGATGTTCACATGTGATGTGTAGGGAACACTGATGGTCACTTGAGTGCACATGCATATGTGGAGTGCATGTCCTTGCAGAACCACACACTTGCACTCGGATGCACTCCATGTACTCCCACCCTTGCATATCCACGTGTACACTGTTTGCCTTCTGGTGGCCACTGTGTCCCGCCAGCACATGTTCTGTGACCGATTATGGTTCGAGTACATGCCTAATTTGATGTTTGATGTAGTCTGTCACTTAGATGTGATGCTCAGGGTGTGCATCACACACAATGGCTGTTCACTGTGCTGTGCGCTGAGCAGTGTGATGCAGGAGTAGGACATTGCACACATGAGCTGCGGTGTTCATTTTGCAATGCATCATGTGCATATAGCCAGGCATTCATTGTGATGTTACGTCTACGACTGTTGTAATGCATTTGGAATCGACTAATTTTTGGTGGGACATTTTGTTGGTCTGTCATTTCATCGGATTCCGGGTCAGGCATCATTGTCCGATGCCACTGTACATTTAGGACATGGAAATGTGTACCTTATCGTTACTGGGTGGGTGTATGGGTATTGCTTGCCATGTCATGTTGATGTTTGGGAGGGTTTGACTGTCATGACAGTGATGGCCATGGCCTGTTTTGCAGGTGTGTGTGATGCACACCTTGCATGTCCAGGTCATCCGCTTCTCAGAGCAACTAGCTGGGGGTAGGTTTCTCTCCGCAGCAGGGCCCTCCCCCTCAAACAGACTTCCTGACTTGAACTTGAGGGGAACCATCTCCAGTTCAGGAAGCACCTCAAGACCTTCCTCTTTGCTTCTGCTTACTCTCTGCCTCTCCCTTGCAGAATTATTCACTGGAACTGCACAGGAGCTGCAACTGGGCCACTCTCACCAACCTCGGTCCCTGGGCCAGCCACTGTCCACTTGCACTGCCACCCTGGCAACCCCTGCACTGCAGTACTGTCTCTCTATCCCTACAGCCCTCCCTTCCCAGCACTCGTCTGCACTTACCTTAGCAGTTGCCACCAGGCGACCTATGTATAATTGTTTGGCCTACTTCCCCTGTACTGGACTCCCCCCCACCCTTGCACTTTTCCCTTCCCCCTACCCCTGCACTTGCACAATCACAATGACACCTGGCCTAGTAGTACCATTCTCTGTGTTCCCTTGTTCCCCCCCCCCCCCTGCCTCATTGTGCCTTGTAATACTTGTGTATGGCTCATGTCATGTCACATGTCATATGTGTGCATTTTGGTTGCACAGGATCGCTTGTGTTTAAGTAGCTAGGGATGCAGACGATGTGGCACTTCCATGGCAACTATCTCAGGGTGGTAGGGTTGTGACAGTTGACTGTCACTTTGTCATCATCGATTGTCACCTGGTATGTGCCAGGCCTGTGTGCACTCCGCAGGGGTGGGAGTTTAGGTGAAAAATGTGGCCACAAGCTGGGTCCGGGCTACCTCGCCACGTGCCCTGTCCCCTCCCATGGCCAGCGCCTGTGCCTGTGGTTGGGGATGTGGGGGCACCACCATGTCCACCGGGACGCCCTGCCGTGTTGCAACATTGTGCAGGACACATGCTGCCACAATGATCCTGCACACAACTGCTGGTGCATAGAGTAGTTGCCCACCAGAGCGGTCAAGGGAGCGGAAACGTGACTTGAGCACTCCGAATGTGCGCTCCACTATGCCCCTGGTTGCAATATGGGCAGCGTTGTATCTTACCTGGGGTGGTGTGGTGGGGTTCCGGATTGGCGTCATCATGTGGTTGCTCAGAGGGTAGGCACTGTCCCCTGGGGAGGTGATAATTGTTCAGATTATTGGGGTTGGTATATTTGTCTGTGTGTGACTTGCATGCATGTGCAAGGGCATTTGTACTCACCTAGGAGCCATGTGTCGCCATGCTGCCCAGCTTCCAGGGCCCGGCTCAGGGCGGACATTCTGTATATGAAACTGTCATGGGTGGAGCCAGGGTAGTTTGCATAGACAGAGGTGATGATTCCCTTTGCATCGCATACCACCTGTACATTGATGGAATGCCAGTGCTTGCGGTTTCGGTATATGTGCTCAGTGGCCCTAGGTGGACGTAGGGCCACATGGGTGCAATCTATGGCACCGAGCACTTTGGGGAAGTGTGCCACCCTGAAAAAATCCAGGACAACGGCCTGCCTTTCTGCGGGTGTTCTGGGCATGTATATGTGCCTGCGGACTGAGGGGCGCGCTGTCATGATTGCCAGTACCTGGTGTAGGCAGCGTGACTGCGTGGCCTGTGAGACCCCCCCCACTATGGCAGTGGTCCACTGAAACGACCCAGTGGCCAAGAAATGCAAGACATTGAGCAGCTTCTCCAAGGGGCTCAATGCTTGGGAGCAAAGGGTGGGGGATGTGAGGTCATCTTCCCACTCCCTGACCAGGTCTAGGATGATATGGGGTGGAAACCTATACCTGCCGTAGACCTGGTCGTCAGGCATCCCAAAAAGGCCTGTCCGTGGTGCAAAAATGCGTGGCCTGGCTATTCTCCTCCTCCTGCGGTGTCCCACAATCACTGCAGCAACAAATGGGGCATTCATCGTCGCTGTATTTACGCGTTTGTTGTTTGCGCGCACTTTTATGCTGTGCGCGGGACGCCTCCGTGTGGGCGGAATCGTTGGTTTCCCGTATTCTGGTGTCATCGCGTGTGATCGGAGGGGAGCGGGCGTACACGCGATTGGCCTGGGTACGTGTGTTTCGGGGTGCGCGGGAAGTTCCACACGCGATTGGCCTGGGTACGTGTTTCGGGGTGCGCGGGAAGTTCCACACGCGATTGGCCTAGGTACGTGTGTTTCGGGGTGCGCGGGAAGTTCCACACGCGATTGGCCTGGGTACGTGTGTTTCGGGGTGCGCGGGAAGTTCCACACGCGATTGGCCTGGGTACGTGTTTCGGGGTGCGCGGGAAGTTCCACACGCGATTGGCCTAGGTACGTGTGTTTCGGGGTGCGCGGGAAGTTCCACACGCGATTGGCCTGGGTACGTGTGTTTCGGGGTGCGCGGGTATTTCCACACGCGATTGGCCTGGGTACGTGTTTCGGGGTGCGCGGGAAGTTCCACACGCGATTGGCCTGGGTACGTGTGTTTCGGGGTGCGCGGGTATTTCCACACGCGATTGGCCTGGGTACGTGTTTCGGGGTGCGCGGGAAGTTCCACACGCGATTGGCCGGGGTACGTGTTTCGGGGTGCGCGGGAAGTTCCACACGCGATTGGCCGGGGTACGTGTGTTTCGGGGTCCCGTGAACTTTCACACGCGATTGGTTGGGATCCACGTGTGTACTGTCATCACGTGCAATGAGGGATACTCCCTCGCACGTCACGTCACAGACGCGCTCACGCGCTGAGGGCCTTTGGTCCAATGAAAATGCGTATGCGTGCAGACGCGCTTACGCGCTAAGGGCCTTTCCTCGAATTACACGCTGACGTGCAGAATTTTCACGTGCCTAATCACTCCGTATCAAGCTGGCCACGCGTAAGCACACGGAAGACCACGCTCCTGCCCAGAAGGCCGAACTACTGCCCCCCAGAGCCCCGAGCACGCTCCCACCTGCCATCTGCTGCTGCCTGACTGCCTGCTGCCCACGTGCCCTGCCATTTGCTGCCTGCACATCAGCCAGGGGTGCTGTTGGTGTGACCACCCCTGCTGGAACCAAAGACTCCCGACTGGGATTCCATCGCTCCACAGCCCAGCCCCAGGACCCAGTTGCCCACCCACTCCTGCCTCTGGGGTTGTCATGTCGGGGCCAACTCCATCTGTGACCACTGACAACCCCCGGCCAGAGAGGCAGAGGGGCACCAGCTTCAGTGCCACCGAAGTTGGTGTCCTGGTGGAGCAAGTCCTGGGCCAGTATGATGCCCTCTTCGGAAGTTGCCGCGCCGACAAGGAAGGACGGACTCGGATCTGGACTGACATCGTGACTGCCATCAACGCGGAGGGGGTGGCAGTCCGCGACTTCCAACATGTCAAGAAGCGCTGGGAGGACTTCAGGTCCAGGACCCTGACCAAGGCCCGGCGCCTCTTGAAGGCAGCGGATGCCAAGGGGCGCCGGGGCCACTTGTCGGAAGAACAGATGAGGGTCCTGGAACACATATCCCCAGCGCTCCACGTCCAGGTCCTTGAGAGGCAGACCCGTCTGGAGTCGAGCGGTGAGTGTACATGCATCCTGATTGTGAGCAGTGCGTGTGGTGATTGTTCAGTAGTGTGCAGGTTGCACATCTGTTTGTATGGGGTCGAATATGGGTGCGGGTGTGTGGGTGCGGGTGTACAGGGCCGTGGGGCTGACACATGCGAGGGCTGTAATGTGTGAGACATGGATGGTGCCTGTGTGTGTGGGCTTGCATGCCAAATGCAGTTGTGTGGGCACACAAGTCTGTATGAATGTGTATGTGAGTAGACATGTCCGTGATGTCACGCATGTATGTTGTTTTCAGCTGATTGTATCAGCGCTGTGTACATGTGCATGTGTGTGTATTTGACAAGGGTGCAACAGTGATGCAACATGGATGCATGTGACAGCGGTATGTGGAAGCCTGATTGGCAGATGTGACATGGATGCCCGTCTGAACACTGCGACACTTAGCAGAGGTGTACACATGCATGCAAGTGTGGTGGTGTGTGTACATGTGTGGTGCACTTCCTGTGTTGCATGTGATGTCTGGCTCACCTTTGCCTGCTGATGCTGTTGTATGTGTATGGATGGTGTTGGCAGTTGCAACATGGCTGTGGTATGGCTCGTGTGTGCAAGTTGTAATGACATGTGTGTTGGGGATTGTGATGACATGTCAGAGGTTTGCCAATGCCACTCATGTACAACTGTCATGTGTGTATGTGTACATTGTACAGTGCCCTGATGCCTGTGTTTTGTTTCTCCCTGTCTGCAGCGTCAACTGATGAAGAGGGCGGAGAAGGTGCTGTGGAGCACAGCGGCGGGGATCCGACCGCCAGCCGGAGACGCAAGGCCCGGCTCCCCTCCCAGGTTGTCATCTCGTCGGGGAGTGAGGAGTCCGGTGCCGCGTCCCAGGCCGCAGCTGCCGGGGGGAGGTCCAAGAGGCGGAGGTTGCAGTTGGACTCCTCGGCAGCAGAAGGGGCAGCTGGGACCCCACAGGGCCCAACGGGGGAAGATGGCACAGAGTCATCCAGGTTGGTGGGGGGTTTGGTGGAGGAGGAGGCCGTGCAAGCACCGGAGACGGGGTCTGGGGGTGGGGATCCCACTGGTGCTAGTGGTGCAGTGCAGGACCAGGGACAGGAGGCAGCACAGGCCGCCGCGGAGGTGCCTGTGTGCAATCCTGTCTCTGATCCTGTCCCTGCATCATCTTGCACCAGCAGGGATGCCCATGTCCAGACCAGTTTTCAGGCAGGGGATGAGCTGACGTCAACTGGCCTTCCCCTGCCTGCGGACGTGGCTATCCAGGCCCGGGTTGAGCCTGTCCTGGCTGGAGTGGCGTTGCGTCAACGGGCCATGCGAGGCGACCTGCAGTCTTTTCATGAAGAGACTGCAGGTCATCTCGAATGGCTCGTTGACCACGTCAGCCTGCTGGGACAGGTCACCCAGGCCGGATTCCTCCGTCTGATGGGGCTTGCCACGACCCCCTCCTCAGCTGGACCCCCTACGCGCCAGTCGTCCTCTGTGCCATCTTCCCACCCATCAGTCACCTGGGTGCCCTGTGGAGCTGCCTCTGACGGTGCGGCCAGGCTGGTGGAGGAGGCATCCCTGCCACAGTCGGGAGTCGGACGTCCAGCAGGGGTGGCCACGTCAACGACTGCACCCCAGCCGGCGGAGGATGTGCAGGCAGCAGGAGGCAGTGCAGGGGCAGAGGCACAGCAGCAGCAGCTCCATGGTGGGAGCCATGAAGGCTCGGGGCCTTCGACATCGGAGGGGCAGGCATCGGCCGGAGGGCAGGAGGACCCAGGACAAAAAGTGTCTTCCGTGTGGCAGCGGTTGGGCCACGCCATAGATGCGGAGCGGCAGCGGGCGGAAGAGGCACGGCTCTCAATGGTCAGGGCGGAGAACTCCATGCAGAGGGCCCTGAGGCGGGTCGAGTGCCTCGAGGCAATCCGCAGGGCTTTGGAGGTGGACACGTCGACGGCCCTGCGGACCCTCGGGGCCATGGAGGTGGACCGCCTCCGGGACATAGAGGAGGAGTTCGATGATGCCCTGGCCCGGCACATCCAGAAGTGAGCCGTGGAACTAGCCCGCTGCCCTTGTACATAGTTATGTAGGTAGTGTTAAGTTTCATTTTTGTTTTTATTTCATTTGGACCTTTTGGACATTGGCCACATTTTTGTATATAGTTTTTTTTATTAGTTAGTGTAGTTAGTTAGGTTTCCTTTATTTTGTTGGGATGATGGACCCTGGCTTCTTGCTTTGTACATAGTTGTGGACTTGGACATATTTTTTTTTTTGAATTATCCATGGATCAATGGCTTATGTTTTTTTTTCACATTGGATTTTGTTTGGTGGACATTGACTTTGTAGTACATTACTTTGGATTTCTATATTCTTTGATTTTTTCTTTTTTTTGGACGGACATGCTTCTTTTCATTTTTTTCCATTCACATTTCAGTTTCTTCATTTTTGTTTCTATTCATCTTTCCTTTAATACATTATTTATTTGTTGCACTTCAATGTGTGGTGTCTCATTGTTTTCATGCATTTCATGTTATGTGTTTTGAGATTCACTGACACCCATTGGGTGTATGTGAGGGACATGTGTTTGTTTTGGAACTTGCAATTGGTGTTCTGTGATGTAATTGCAGAATATGAGTGGGTGGATGCAATACTCGGGTGGGTGTTTTGCATTTGGGGGCTGACCATAGAGACCAGGGATCTGGACTGTGATGACATGTTGGGTGGGGAACATGAGTTGGACATGGGTGGGGGCCTGCTGGCAGGTGCCCCACAGTGCTGGGGGGTGGGAGACATGAGTGGGGGCCTGGTGGAGGGTGCCCCTGGATGCTAGGGGGTGGGTGTGCTGGGAGACATGTGTGGGGGCCTGGTGGAGGGTGCCCCTGGATGCTGGGGGGGGTGGGGGTGGTGGGAGACATGAGTGGGTGCCAGGTGGAGGGTGCCCCTGGATGCTGGGGGGGTGGGGGTGGTGGGAGACATGGGTGGGGGCCTGCTGGCAGGTGCCCCACAGTGCTGGGGGGTGGGAGACATGAGTGGGGGCCTGGTGGAGGGTGCCCCTGGATGCTGGGGGGGTGGGGGTGGTGGGAGACATGAGTGGGGGCCTGGTGGAGGGTGCCCCTGCACTGCTGGGGAGTGGGGGTGGTGGGAGACATGAGTGGGGGCCTGGTGGAGGGTGCCCCTGGATGCTGGGGGGTGGGTGTGCTGGGAGACATGTGTGGGGGCCTGGTGGAGGGTGCCCCTGGATGCTGGGGGGGTGGGTGTGCTGGGAGACATGTGTGGGGGCCTGGTGGAGGGTGCCCCTGGATGCTGGGGGGGTGGGGGTGGTGGGAGACATGAGTGGGGGCCTGTTTGAGGCTGCCCCTGCACTGCTGGGGGGTGGGGGTGGGGGGAGACATGAGTGGGGGCCTGGTGGAGGGTGCCCCTGGATGCTGGGGGGTGGGGGTGGTGGGAGACATGGGTGGGGGCCTGCTGGCAGGTGCCCCACAGTGCTGGGGGGTGGGAGACATGAGTGGGGGCCTGGTGGAGGGTGCCCCTGGATGCTAGGGGGTGGGGGTGCAGGGGGACATGAGTGGGGGCCTGTTTGAGGCTGCCCCTGCACTGCTGGGGGGTGGGGGTGGGGGGAGACATGAGTGGGGGCCTGGTGGAGGGTGCCCCTGGTGGCTGGGGGGTGGGGGTGGTGGGAGACATGAGTGGGGGCCTGGTGGAGGGTGCCCCTGCACTGCTGGGGAGTGGGGGTGATGGGAGACATGAGTGGGTGCCAGGTGGAGGGTGCCCCTGGATGCTGGGGGGGTGGGGGTGGTGGGAGACATGGGTGGGGGCCTGCTGGCAGGTGCCCCACAGTGCTGGGGGGTGGGAGACATGAGTGGGGGCCTGGTGGAGGGTGCCCCTGGATGCTAGGGGGTGGGGGTGCAGGGGGACATGAGTGGGGGCCTGTTTGAGGCTGCCCCTGCACTGCTGGGGGGTGGGGGTGGGGGGAGACATGAGTGGGGGCCTGGTGGAGGGTGCCCCTGGTGGCTGGGGGGTGGGGGTGGTGGGAGACATGAGTGGGGGCCTGGTGGAGGGTGCCCCTGCACTGCTGGGGAGTGGGGGTGATGGGAGACATGAGTGGGTGCCAGGTGGAGGGTGCCCCTGGATGCTGGGGGGGTGGGGGTGGTGGGAGACATGGGTGGGGGCCTGCTGGCAGGTGCCCCACAGTGCTGGGGGGTGGGAGACATGAGTGGGGGCCTGGTGGAGGGTGCCCCTGGATGCTAGGGGGTGGGGGTGCAGGGGGACATGAGTGGGGGCCTGTTTGAGGCTGCCCCTGCACTGCTGGGGGGTGGGGGTGGGGGGAGACATGAGTGGGGGCCTGGTGGAGGGTGCCCCTGGTGGCTGGGGGGTGGGGGTGGTGGGAGACATGAGTGGGGGCCTGGTGGAGGGTGCCCCTGGATGCTAGGGGGTGGGGGTGGTGGGAGACATGTGTGGGGGCCTGGTGGAGGGTGCCCCTGGATGCTGGGGGGGGTGGGGGTGGTGGGAGACATGAGTGGGGGCCTGGTGGAGGGTGCCCCTGGATGCTGGGGGGGTGGGGGTGGTGGGAGACATGAGTGGGGGCCTGGTGGAGGGTGCCCCTGCACTGCTGGGGAGTGGGGGTGGTGGGAGACATGAGTGGGGGCCTGGTGGAGGGTGCCCCTGGATGCTGGGGGGTGGGTGTGCTGGGAGACATGTGTGGGGGCCTGGTGGAGGGTGCCCCTGGATGCTGGGGGGGTGGGTGTGCTGGGAGACATGTGTGGGGGCCTGGTGGAGGGTGCCCCTGGATGCTGGGGGGGTGGGGGTGGTGGGAGACATGAGTGGGGGCCTGTTTGAGGCTGCCCCTGCACTGCTGGGGGGTGGGGGTGGGGGGAGACATGAGTGGGGGCCTGGTGGAGGGTGCCCCTGGATGCTGGGGGGTGGGGGTGGTGGGAGACATGGGTGGGGGCCTGCTGGCAGGTGCCCCACAGTGCTGGGGGGTGGGAGACATGAGTGGGGGCCTGGTGGAGGGTGCCCCTGGATGCTAGGGGGTGGGGGTGCAGGGGGACATGAGTGGGGGCCTGTTTGAGGCTGCCCCTGCACTGCTGGGGGGTGGGGGGTGGGGGGAGACATGAGTGGGGGCCTGGTGGAGGGTGCCCCTGGATGCTAGGGGGTGGGGGTGCAGGGGGACATGGGTGGGGGCCTGCTGGAGGCTGCCCCTGGTGGCTGGGGGTGCAGGGGGACATGCGTTGGTGGGCAGTAGTGCTAGTTGATATGTGGGTTGGCTGGTGGGCATGGCCATGGTGGATGGGGTGCCTGCAGGACATGTGCTGGGTAGGCCCCTGTGGTGTGAGCCACCTGCAGGGGCCGTGGAGGGTGTAGAGGGTACACTGTAGAGGGTGTGCTGCTCCCCGCGCACCCCCGAAATACACGTACCCCGCTCAATCGCGTGTGGAACTTCCCGCGCACCCCTGATATCCACGTACCCGGCCAAATCGCGTGTGTCACTTCCCGCGCACACCCGAAATACACGTACCCGGCCAAATCGCGTGTGGAACTTCCCGCGCACCCCTGATATCCACGTACCAGGCCGAATCGCGTGTGGAACTTCCCGCGCACCCCCGGAATACACGTACCCCGCTCAATCGCGTGTGGAACTTCCCGCGCACCCCTGAAATCCACGTACCCGGCCAAATCGCGTGTGTCACTTCCCGCGCACCCCCGAAATACACGTACCACGCTCAATCGCGTGTGGAACTTCCCGCGCACCCCTGAAATCCACGTACACGGCCAAATCGCGTGTGGAACTTCCCGCGCACCCCCGAAATACACGTACCCCGCTCAATCGCGTGTGGAACTTCCCGCGCACCCCTGAAATCCACGTACCCGGCCAAATCGCGTGTGGAACTTCCCGCGCACCCTGATATCCACGTACCCGGCCAAATCGCGTGTGGAACTTCCCGCGCACCCCCGAAATACACGTACCCCGCTCAATCGCGTGTGGAACTTCCCGCGCACCCCTGATATCCACGTACCCGGCCAAATCGCGTGTGGAACTTCCCGCGCACCCCCGAAATACACGTACCCCGCTCAATCGCGTGTGGAACTTCCCGCGCACCCCTGAAATCCACGTACCCGGCCAAATCGCGTGTGGAACTTCCCGCGCACCCCTGATATCCACGTACCCGGCCAAATCGCGTGTGGAACTTCCCGCGCACCCCTGGAATCCACGTACCCGGCCAAATCGCGTGTGGAACTTCCCGCGCACCCCCGAAATACACGTACCCCGCTCAATCGCGTGTGGAACTTCCTGCGCACCCCTGAAATCCACGTACCCGGCCAAATCGCGTGTGGAACTTCCCGCGCACCCCCGAAATACACGTACCCCGCTCAATCGCGTGTGGAACTTCCTGCGCACCCATGAAATCCACGTACCCGGCCAAATCGCGTGTGGAACTTCCCGCGCACCCCTGATATCCACGTACCCGGCCAAATCGCGTGTGGAACTTCCCGCGCACCCCCGAAATACACGTACCCGGCCAAATCGCGTGTGTCACTTCCCGCGCACCCCCGGAATACACGTAGCCCGCTCATTCGCGTGTGTAACTTCCCGCGCACCCCCGGAATACACGTACCCCGCTCAATCGCGTATTTTACTTCCCGCGGCGCCACTTTTTTGATGCGCTGGGACTCTACCGCCTGCCTTCGTGTGGCGGACGTGTTTCAGCTTGTGCGCGGCTTTGGCTGTGCGTGGGTTTGCCCTATTCCATTCCATGAATACGTGTGGTTCGTGTGCGTGTGGGCGTTACCTCTGCTTCCGTGCAGTGCATCCCCAGTTACGCCCTTATTTTCGCGTGTTGTTCCCCATTCCGCGCGTTACGCCCCATGTCCCGCCCACTTTCTGCTGTGTGCGCTGAGGTTGTGCGCTTTCACTGTGCGCGTCGCGCACCGTCGCGCACGCCTTTCGCGATGTTGCAGTGACTTGTGCGCCATGCACGGGTTTGGCGCACATCGCGCGGTGAACACGCGCAGGGACTTCCATGAATCGCGCGCGTGCGCGTGCGCCTGTTTTTTTTCCGCTTGCGCCTGCTTGCGCCTGCTTGCGCCTACTTGCGCGTAGATTTTCGGCGCACGTTTGTTCCATGAATCGGCCCCTAAGACTGTAGTCCTTGTGGTCACATGGTTTAAGCAGCAGTCACGAGGGCGATGTGTCATTAATTAGACTGGGAGATTGATTTTACTTTGTTCCAGAAGGATGGGAAAGAAGGCTCTGCCCTTAGAGCAGGGGGCAGAGCATTCCAAGTCTTGGCTGCTAGCTAGATTTCCCCCGCCCCACTGGCTTTAGTCGGTTTGAATTTGGGGATGGTGAGACAATGAGCGTAATTCGTTCTTGTGGGTCTAGAAGATTCTTTTCTAGAGAAAGTCAACCAGGTACTGGGGGGGGGGCTGAGTTTGTCAGACATTTGTGGGTGATCATTAAGGTTCTGAATGTGATCCTATCTTTTATTGGGAGCCAGTTTGTGTTCCGTTTGGTTTGTGAAATGTGGTTAGAGCGATGAATGTTTGGGGCAACTCTAAGGGCATTATTTTGCAATACTTGTAACTTGTTAAGGTTTTGCTGACTGGTGCCTTATTGCAATAGCTTAATTTAGAGAGTATAAGAGCTCTTGCCAAAGTGATGCAGCAGTTGGTGGACAGGAAGGGTCTCTGTATGCATTTATAAGTCTGGACCTGTTGCAGTTGCTGATGCTGTTGCGTTTACTTGTCTAGAGAGAGAGGTAAGGTGGAGTCCAAATAGACTTCTATGGTTTTGACATCCTTGTGTACTTTGATCTTTGTCCCATCTATGTTAAAGGAGGAATATTGGTGACCTAGCTTGTTGAGTAGTTGCCTAGAGCCGATGAGCAGTAGACCGGTCTTGTCATCATTGAGACCTAGACCATGCTTGGCCATCCAAGCTTGTATTTTGCTATATATTTCATTTAGGAGTGTTGAGTCTAAGTCGTATATGCCTGAAAGTGTGTTGATTTGCGTATCGTCCGCATAGTTGGTGTAAGAAACACCAAGATCATCTAAGTGGTCGAACAAGAGCTTTGTGAAGATGTTGTAAAGGTTTGACACACGAACTCTTCGGGACTACACAAATAATTTGGGAGGGTTCTGCAGATGCAGCGGGAGGAACAACCCTCCTATATCCGTCAGACTGGACCCAGGCTACGGCTTTGGTGGAAAAGGAGGCTGCTGTGGTAAGGTGAGTAGTTTAGTTAATATATTGTGATTGACTAAATCAAATGCTGCTGATAGGAGTATGGCCAGCTTTCCGTTATCCCTGGCCTCATACATCTGAGTTTTTAAATCCAGGAGGGCTGTCTCAGTCCCATGTCAAGGTCTGAACATGGATTGCCGGAGGCCCAGAAGATTATTGGCTTCGAGATCTGGATGTAGGCTGCTTTTATCTAATATTTTCAAAAGAAAGGGCTTAGTTATAATCGGGTGATAATTAGTAGGAATGCTAGTGTCGAGATTAGGCTTTTTGATTAGTGGCATGACCCAGGCATCCTTGAGATCTTTGGGGACATTGCTTGAGGCAAATGAGGAGTTAATGAAGGAAGTGATAAAAGGGGCCAATTCCTTGCCCCCCTCCTTTATGATTGTGGCAGGGCAGATGTCGCTTTGGCATCTGGATGGCTTAAGGCTCGCCATGATAGTTTCAACCTCTTGGGTGTAACTGGTGTAAATTCAAAGACTGGCCAGTTTAGAGGTCAGAGGCAGGTGGGTGCTATGTTTTGGAAGGTGACTCGTTCAGTTCACTAAGTTTGGCTGTAGATGTGAGGCTGGTTTTTCTCGCTTCAATTTTCACTTGTATTAGCGTGATTTTGTTCAATAGGGCCTTTTAGATGTTTGCACACCAAAGGGCATCTTTATTGCAGGAGTCTGGCAGGGAGATGGGTGCCTTCAACTCTTTTGAGGATGGTGAAGAGCTCTTTGGTACTTCATTTGGCATTATGAATTCTATTATTGAACGTCTCACTTTTAGTTATAAAGATAGCAACTTTATAGGCATTGGAGGCACTAATCTTTGTTTTGCGTAATGCTTTCAAATCAGCTGTGAACCATTTGTTTAGATGTGCTTGAGGTTTAGCTTTCCTCAGTTTAAGCAGAGCTAGTTGGTCGAGGGCTTTGGGTAGGTTCTGATTATATAAATCCACCAGCATGGTAGGGTCTGGGTCTAGGTTATTCTGTGGATTGGTGATGGGATGAAGTAAGAGGAGTATACTCTCCAGAGTGATCAGGCGTTTGTTTCTGGTTAGGGCCCGGGAACTCTTTGATCATTTAAGTAATGTTTGCCTCGTGTCTTGGATTTCAAAAGAGATGACGTTATGTTCTGACCAAGCACAGTTTGTGAGGATTATTGTATTGCAGTTTAGGTCTGCTGCCCAATCCAAGGTTCTGCCTTCCCAGTGTGTTGGGTCAGAGATGCGCAGTGAGAAGCATAGTTCTGTGAGAGCTTTTTAAAAAAAAAACATTCTTTATTCAACAACCTTGATCAAACAAAATCACAATTAAACATAACATGGGAAATCGGGCATTTGCAATCTGGAGCCCAAACCACAACGAACAACCTATACTTGCGGGACATGCAAAGCATGCTGGAGGAATGCGTAGATCAAGGGGGAACAGCCTCTTGTGCATATCCCACACCTACTAGCGACAACCTCACACCTGGATCAACCCGACCAGCCCACAGGAGCTTACTGAAACTGAGTCAGTACGCCGACAGCAAAAAGGCGGTGAAGGGGTTCCAAATATTTTTAGGCCGGTTCTGCAGTCCGCATAGGTTAGCATACTCTTTGTCCGTATCACTGAGCCAGGCCAAGTCTGTCAGCCAGGCACCCACACTCGGGTGGGGGGGGGGGGCGGCTGGGCTTGTCCATCTCATCAAAATGCATCGCCTGGCCGCAATGATACAAGTGGAGAGTAGCTTCCGATATTGTTTGGGCAGCCCCGGGAGCCACCCGAACATACAACATAGCAAATCATTAGGTATTGACTGCCCCAGCACTTCAGACATGGTCTCCGCCACCCCCCAATCCCGCCCCCAGAATGGACACAGCTTAACAGAGGCCTATATCATATGTATAAAGTCGGCGAGTCAGCCTTACATCTTGGACAAGAAGCAGCGCTGGTGTTGTCGAACTGATGCATGCGGGCCGGGGAGAGATACTCTGTGGAGAGTCTTAAGCTGTATCAGCTGCAGTCTGGTGTTAAAGGCCCCTTTGTGTGTACATCCACAATAACTGCCCACTACTTGTCTGTGAGGGGCGTCCCTGTGTCCTCTTCCCATTTCACTTTACACTTTAGGGGCTCCCTGGGAGACCCTGTTTGGATTACTTTGTAAATCGCAGAGACCACCCCTCTGCTCCCAGCCGAACACCTTATGTATTTCAACAAATGCGTGGTTTGAGGGACCTCTATTGCCATAGTGAAAAGTAGGGGAGATAGCGGGCAACCCTGCCTGGACCCTCACCCCAACCTAAAGAGACGAGATCTAGTACCCCCAATACCAATAGGTGCACTCGCCCCTTTGTACAATAGTCTCACCATGGAGAGATAATACCCCGGGACTCCTCCACTGGTGCAGCACTTCGAACAGATATTCCCACTCCACCGAGTCGAACGCTTTTTCCATGTCAAGTAGCGCTGCCACTGCTTGTACCTTTGGGTCGATCTGTGCCAGAATAGCAAACAATCAACGCAGGTTTAATGAGGTTGACCAGCCTGGGATAAACCCAGACTGGTCCACATGTGTCTCATGCATGAGACATGTGGGAGCAGGCGATCCGCCAATACCTTTGCAAATATTTTTGTGTCCAGGTTCAACAGTGAGATCAGGAGGTATGTGGAGGACTCGAGGGGATCCTTTGCTGGCTTGTGTATTAATGTTATCACAGCTTCGCGCACAGATGGGGGCAAACATCCAGCCTCCAAACCCTCCTCGCACACCGAAAGCATATGCCGAGCCACCTCAGGGCCCCACTTCTTGTAAAATTCAGCTGTGATCCCATTGTTGCATTGCGCTTTGGAGAAGGGCAAGGATCGTATCGCCCCTAGGATTTCGTCAACTGTGATGGGTACCGCTAGGGCCTCTTCGCTGAGTCTTGGCAACACCGCTTCTGATATACGCCTCGCTCTGCTTCAGACAATGTACCCTGCGAGGTGTACGACTCATAATAGTGAAAGCGTCTAAAAACGTCTGCTTTGTCTCCGGTTTTACTGCCACCTGCACAGTTCTCACCGCTGTTATTTCCCTATTCCCTCTCTCTTGCCTTACCATTGCCGCCAGCAGTCTGCCCGGCCTCCCCTCCTCGCCGTACCGATGGGCCATTGCCGGGCTGGCCAGAAACGTAATCTCCCACTCGGATAGATCATTGAAGCGATCTAGTACTTCCCTTAATTTAGCCAGTGATCACTGATCCGCCTCCCCGTCCACCTTACCATCCAACCCTTGAGTTCTAGCTTGGCTTAGTTTAACTGCCTCCTTATCAGATGTAGCACCCCCCCCAATTCCAGGTAGTGGCACCCCCCACCCCCTGAGAACCACCTTGAACGCCTCCCATACTGAGCTGGCCCCCGCAACAGTACCCAGATTTTCACGGAACTAGTCCTTAACCATGCTTTGGACTACACTCCTAAACACCAGATCTGACACTGCTGCTGACTTAAATCTCCAATGAGGACGGGGGTATTACCTGGTCCGAGCAGTGTCCACAGGACAGGGGGGAATGGTTAGAGAGAATCCTCTGGAGCAGCTCGCAGTCTGCCGTTGGTGCACAAGTTGCGGGCAAGCAAGGATATAATCCAACCGGGACGATGTGCCATGCACTGTCGAGTGATGCGAGTACTCCCTCCTTCACTTCCGGCCTGAACAATCTCCAGACATCCCCCCCAGTTCTAAATCGTGCATACCCCTCTGGACTGCCTCCGTCGCCTCTCCTCCCCAGCAGATCTCTTTTTAGGGTCTAGTGTGATGTTAAGGTCCCCTGCCCATAAAATGTAGGTTTGTAGGTATTTTTGGCTTCTGCTCACTAGGGTCTCAAAGAACTCGGGATCGTCCACATTAGGGCGGTATATGTTGATAAACGTGATCATTGTGCTACCACAGCAACCCGAGATGATGACAAATCTCCCTTGTGGATCAACCAGTGTCACTAATGTGAAATCCCAACGTAATCACCCCGGCCTAGTATGAGGTATAGTATTTTCAGTCCCCCCAGCTTCTAGCTACACCCTCATTCCCCCTACCCACAAGGTGAGTTTCTTGCAACATAATCACTTTGGCCCTGTATCTTTTACAGTACTGGACTACCCTGTGGGCTTTACGGGTTATTGAGTCCCCTGCACGTTTCAGCTGATCACTTGACTCGTCATTGCTAGGGTGTGGGCTATACATGTAGGCTCTTCCTATCTACCTGCTTGCCCCGAATATACACTGACTAATGACCCGTCTACCGCAATGTGAATCCATTCTAACTAACATGAGCCCCATTCCCCAAGAACTTACCCCCCCCCCCCCAAATTACCATAGGCAACAGCCCGGGGGCACCGGGCAATGCTACCCAAGCAACCTCCACCACTTTGAACCTTGAGGGGAGGACTGCAGAACATTTGTATGATATGCAATTGGACTTATCATTTTCAAGCTGATTCATACAAGACCCATCAGGTGAACCCAGTAAGCAACGTCAAAGCTACCAGAGGCCACATAGACCCGGCTCATGTAGGACCGGGAGCATCACCCCCCCCCGCCCCTCCACCCAGTCTATTGATCTTTGCGTTGTAAGGCACAGCTGTTCATTTCGGAAGTGATTCAAGGAACTCATGCCCCGTTTCCGTATCTGTGAAGAAGTGTCTGGCCTCTATGCTGGACCCGTAGTTTTGATGGATACACCATGGAGTATTCTAGCCCACGATCCCAGAGTGCCCTTTTTGCCGCCAAGGAGAGACAGGCTTTCTGGACTGATGGGGGTGAAGTCCGGGTAAAATGACACTGACATTATTTCCATAAGTGAGTTCCCCTAGCTCCCTTGCTCTGTGGAGTATCGTGTCCAAGTCTCGATAGACAAAACTTGGGCGGGGAGTCTGGCCCGGTCTGAGAGCAACCTGTGACACCCAGTGGGCTCTCTCCACTAGGAATTGATGATGGCGACGGTCCCTGCAGTACCTCCCTGTTGAAGACCTCCATATTTTTTTTCTTTGTTGCGAGGATGCCTCTCTGGAATCCCCACCACCCGACTGTTATTTCTTCTCGACCTCACCTCCAGGTCTTCATGCTAATCTTTGACGGACTTGACCTCACGCCACATATCACGGATTGCCTGTGTCACCTCATTGCTGGTATCCTCCAGCGTGCTCACCCGGAGCTCAACCTCCGAGGCTTTGCCACTCTCCTTCTCGATGTGCTCCTGCATCCTGTCGACCTTGTACGCCATTCCATCCAGTTTCGTGTTGGAGGAAAAGCCCAACCTCCTCTCCGCCAGCACCTGCCCAAGTTCTGACACCAGAGTATCCACCCTTGTTCCTGCCATTATCTCCACTTGAATCGCTGGCGGAGACTTGTCTGAGGGACCTTGCTGTGCCGTCATTTTAGCACACTTGTGTAGTCCTTCCTTCTGCGTTAATGGCAAGCGGGACTGCCGCTTGTTTCCCTTAGCCATATAGCTCTTATATGGGGTGCACCACTTTATCCCCCCCCATCCCCAATGCAGGCTCCTCGTTGTGGATAATGCACCCTGGGCGAGGTCACCCCCGGGCCCACAATCTCCCTTGTATGCTGTCTAAATGGTGGTGGGCTTGTACCCCACTTCTACACATGTAGGCCATTCAGGAATGCGCATGCAGCACCTACCATGTGGCCCGGACCCAGCATTGAGGCTCTAGTGTAGGCCCCTACCGCGCATGTCCAGTGACTGCATCAGATCCCTCCGGGTCACCCCTCCACTTGCCGGGTCCGCTTATCCACTGCCACGCGTCACCCTCCGCTCCTTTGATGCAGTATGACTTCTTGTCCTGGGCGACTGTGAGGCCAGATTAAGTTTACTGAGGCAGGCTCCCCGCCCCACTGAGCGTGTCAGCAGACTCACTCTGAAGGTCCGCCATGGGGGGCCCGGTGAATGATGTGCTCCAGCGTTGCCTGCCCCGAGCTCTCGCCTCAATGTCAATTCTGGCTGGAGCAGCGGCCGGGCTCACTTGCCTCAGGCCAGCCGCCTCAGACGCAGTAAGTCAGATGAGCGTTTTTCCCCTGCTTTGAGTCTACCTCTCAGTAAAGAGGTCCCCAGGAGATCCAGGAAACCAGAACCTAGATATGCTTTCGTAACAATATGGTCGCCTCTATGTTGGACACGGATTACTGAGCCTCTTCACTTAAGGATCAGGGTCCCACAGTCCAAAAGAGCCTCTTGGGGTTTTCGGCTCGCTCCCTGTCTCAGCGGCCCAGACAGGGTACAACTTATATCTATTCCTCACTAGGAGGACACCTGTCAGTTCTCGCTAGGCAGGGTGTCCATCACACACTTTCCCAGCCGCGTGTTGTTCCACCGGGAGGGCCCGCTACTCAGAAACGGACCACCCGCCGTCTCGGTGCAGGCACGGCTCGCCAGCAATTGTACACCCCCTGTTCAGCACACCAAGCTTAGTTTTCGGGTCCTCCTTCAATTTTGTCCAACTTTCGTGTTGGGGGCAACGCACTCACCGTCTTAGACAGCTGCTGGGCTTTTGTGCATACCCCTGATGTGGGGAATGGTGTCCCCAGCCGCCTGGCCTCGTTACTTCGACCCGCTCCTCTTGCCTGCAACTGCTCCTCGCAGGTTGCAGTTTCGCGCTGAGGCTGTCACTCCTCTCCCACCGCAACAGGGCCTCGGACACTGCTCCTTTCTGCGCCGCCTTCCCAAGTTCAGCTCCCCACAAGGACCCCGTTCTCCCCACAGCCACCACTCCGCTCGTGGTCCGCAGGGTTTGGGCAGCTTTCACATCTCTGGACAGGGCTGGCGCCTAGCCACGCTCCAGAGGAGTGTGTGCCCACTTCTCTGGTGCTCTGAAGCGGCGCACCCAGCACCCCGTCCGTCTCTAAACTTGAGCCGTTGGCTGGCGAGCACTCTGGCAGTGTCCCTGCAGTATTAGATCTGGGTTTATTCCTGATTGGCAGTGTTGCAGCCTCCCCTTGATGTAGGTTCAGTGGAGAGCTCACGGAGACCCGGGCATCTCGGATGCAGCCTCTCTAGTGCCCATGAGAGCATTTTCTAAGGCTGTGGCATTTGGGTGTAGATTGTCATGAAGGCCTAGATTCAGATTGCTCAAAAGCATGATTTGGGAGCTGTGTTTAGTGTTCTGGGAGAGGAGGAGAGTGATGTCTTCCTCGAAGGAGGAAATGAGACCAGGTGGTCGATGTGGATAAGAAGTGTGCATTTGTATTTGTGTATTCATATCGCGCACCGAACCCTATTGTAAATGGGCGTTTGAGAAACTTAGATGTTAGATACATGATGAAGGCAGTGTACATTGAAGGCAAATCTAGCGACAGAGGTTGGGACCATAGATACAGGTGGGTGAGACCACTGGAGACATTATACAAAAGCAGTGAACAGTGGTCGGATAACAAAGCGGTAACATCTTAAGGTAAGGACTTGTTGCTCAGCCAATTTTTTATTCTAGCTTTGAAGGTGAGGAAGGAGGGTTCTTGTCTGAGAGGGATGGGAATAGAATTCCATTGTTTCCCAGCTTGTACTGGGAAGCTGGCTCCACCAGCTGTTAGGTTGAACCTTGGAACCACAAGGTTATGACGCACAAGAGCCTTGAGGGAGACCACAGAATATGGGTGTTGGGTCTGCTGAGGCTGATGGGGAGTAGACTCTGGTGGTCCGATTGGAGAGGAAGGATTTGACCCAATCGGATGCGTAAGTGGAGAATGCTGCAGCTGTGGTAAGGTGTTTGAGTAAGGCAGCCGATAAGTCAAGGAGTAGGAGGATAGCTAGCTTGCCTTTATCCTTTGCCTCATCCATTTGGATCTTGAGGTCCGGGAGAGCTGTCTCCGTAACATATCTTGGTCTGAAGCCTGATTGGCTAAGGGCTAGGAGTTCATTCTCCTCTAGGTGCTTCTGAATTTGCAGATGGGCCACCCGGTCCAGGATTTTTAGAAGGAACGGGACGGTGGTGATGGGCCTTTACTTTATGGGGATATTTGGATCAAGGTTGTTTTTGAGACATAACCCAGGTTAGACGAGAAGGAAGAATTTATCAGAGTTGTAATGAAGGGGGCTAGGTTTTTTGCTCCCTCCTTGATGATAGAGGCTGGGCAAGTGTGCCCCTGACTGTGGGAAGTTTTTAGGCTTTTTATAATGTCTTCTACTTCCTTAGGTGTTACTTGCAAGAAAGTGAAGGGGATGCAAGATTTTTGCTGGGTCCAGGGCGGACATGGAGCCGATAGTGAGGCTAGCTTTCTTGGTTTCAATCTTTTTGTAGTAGTGATATTATCTGCAAGGGCTTGCTGGATTTTTGTGCACCATTCTGCATCTTTGAAAGTCTTGTGTAGGGGGAGCTGGAGATTCGAGCTCTTTAAGGATGCTGAAGAGCTCCTTAGTACCCGACTTGGCATTGTGGATCCTGGAGTTATAGGCTTCTTTTTTTGCAGAAAGGATAGCTGCTTTGTGAATTGCAGAGGCTGACATGAATGCAGTTTTGTTGGTGTTGGTGGGCGATTTCCGCTAAGTGGATTCCGCTGATCTTTTGGTGTTTGAGGCTTTTGCGTTCAGGGGTGAACCACTTAAGGTGTGCAATGGGTTTGGATTTCCTGAGTTTGAGGGGCTACAGTATCAAGTGCTGATTTAAGAGTGTCGTTAAGGTCTACCAATTTGGTAGGGTCTAGGCTCCTGAACTTTGGCTCATTGAGGATGTTGCTAATGAGGGGCTGGAGATTGTCTATGGTGATATTGCGACAATTTCTAGCTAGGGTGGGGGGGGCAGGGCTGAGGTGGCTTTAGAGGGGGAGGATCCAGGGATGGAGAACAGGATGAGGTGGTGATCCGACCAAGCTAATGGGTTGTTTTGGAGAATGGTGATAGAAAGGTCTGAGACCCAGTCTAGCGTTCGACCTTTGGAGTGAGTCGGTGTTGTAATTCTATGTATGAAGCCCAGATTGGTGATGGCATTCTCCACCGCTAAGGCTTGAGTCGTTCGGATCATGGAGGCCAAGGTTAAGGTCTCCTAAGAGGATAGATTGGGCTCAGAGTTTGGTGTTAGAGGATAGGAGGTTCATGATGTCTTCTTCAAAGGAGGGAGAGGGGCCAGGGGGATGGTAGAAAAGATGCATTAGTATTGTTTGTGTGGGTGAAAGAGTATGTTTCACTGATGGGGGCTCTGCATGCGGCTGAAAGAGGAGTTTAATGGAGAGAAGTTCTCCAGATGAGGGAGGGCGACTATCTCATTCTCCGATGCCTAATGTATTTTTGGCAATTGCGACTCCACCCCCTTTACTAGATGTTCTGTGATGTTTGGGTAGTGTTCTGGTACAGCTAGCATGATGGAAGGTCCTTCTGTTGGGTGAAGCCACGTTTTTGTGACTGCTAAAAAAATCAAGTTTGTTAGAGGCGATGAGATCTGCTATCTAGCGCATGAGCGATCAAGGATCTGGCGTTGAGGATGTGAGGGGTCTCTACTTGTGGGGCAAGCGGAATAATGTATTGTTTATTCGCATGAGGGGGAACTGTATGGTTTGTGAAGGTGAGGTTACTGTGCACTGATGTCGGTTTGGTAGATGGAATCTTAAGCGGAAGAGAGTACTTGGGTTTAGTGTGAGTGAAGTCTAGTATTTTTAACCGTGGTAGAACAGGGTATGTTAGGCTTGGGCCTTGTAGCATAGCGCTGAATCCACTGGATGGGGGTGAGTGGGTGATCACTACTCACTGACTCGGCAATGGTATGTCTTGCTAGGTCTGCAGAGGTGGGTCTAGGCACTTGGCTGGTGGCAGCAGGTGGAAGGAATTTGGTGGGTGTGATGGAGCTAAAGAGAGGTAGTAGGGTGGTCATGGTGAGCGTGACATCCCGTAAATTAGCCATGAAGATTAACAGTGGTGGCTTGTATATAACTAGTGGAAGTGAGTGTGCTGGGGGATAGGGAGGGCGAGGGCTAAACGCACAAGCTAAGGATCAGTGCAGGCAATAGGGCATCAAAACAGTGATTGCAACTGTAACAAAGGCTAAATGACAAGATATGAATTTACCCAAGTGACAATGTAGGTAATGGGGCAGAGGAAGACTCAATAGCGTTGGCTAAATAACGGAATGCGAATTACCCATGTGACAAAGCAGGTAGTGGGGCATCATAAGAGGTTGTAGCAGTGAGATAAGTATAGCTTCTTATCTAGAACAATACACGTATTCTGAGATGTTGAGTAAGCTATACGAGGAAATGCCAAATCAGACAAAATGTCCTGTAACAACTGGTCATGGTTTTGATCCAACAGTGTGTGATCACAATAGAGAACAGCAAGCCAAACTATAGTAATTGGCACCTACGCCTGTTTGGGAGCGCAAGAAGTCCCATTATAAAAACTGGCTGCAACAGTACAGAAGTACTCTCATGGAAGGAGATGCACAGAATATGCTGAAGATCTTAATAAGAAAAAACTCCAGAATTCTAGAAATTGATTACTTATAGGGACAAAGTCCAAACAAGATTCCAACGTAATCTAATTTACGAAATCGCATGGATGTCCTATTGATCTATTTACAGCTTTAGAGAGATAGTCGTGCACGACTCGACAATTCCAGCTGCTGAGACATGGGAGTTACCCCTTCATATAGAGGACAGAAGCCTTGATTGTCCACATTAAAAAAATTCCAGAAGCCCGGGCCTGACGGTCTATCATATGTAACCCTGAAAGCAAATCCAGCGTTATGGCCAGGGTTTCTCATAGTGATATTTCAGAGTGTGCGGACCTCCAAATTGATCCTGGATTCTTGGAGGCTTTCCCTGGTGGTTTTGTACTGAACCTGCCAAACAATTAAGCTATCCGAGTCCAAACCCATCTATGCAGCCTTTATTGACTACACAATGGCATTCGACAGCATAACTAGAGATCACCTCTTGCACATACGTCTCATTTGGGGGTAGTCCGCTACACCTATTTAATATGCTCATGGCCGTTCACCCCAACACTATGGCTAAGATAAGATTAAATAAAATAAACAAGGCCTTTTATCATTGGCGCTCAAGACCAACAGAGGAAGGTTGTGTGTTGGCCCTCTTGCTTTTTAACTTATTTATATCTGACATGGGAGAACAACTAAAGACTTCTTCTTTCCTCCCCAGTTAGGCCCAATGGCTGTCATCTGGCTATTATATGTGGACGGTCTAGTTCTTCATGATCAGACGCCTATTGGGTTACAACGCTAGTTGACAGCATGGTAGGCTTTCACTGTGAACAATGACCTGATGATAAATGTTTAAAAAAACGGAACATCTGCATTTTAAAATCAGGAAGGAAAATCACTTGTCCACATGTGCCATCTTCAACATAGTGAATTAGAAAGGGTGCCTTATTTCATATATTTGGGTTTTTATTTATTTACAGGTTCTAACAAGGATAACCTATTTAAATCAGATCGAAGATCCTATGTTTGGTGCACCAGGCCTTGGTTATTAATGGCAAATATGGGTACTACTCGATGCTCCCCATTGTGGAATTCTACAAAGTGAAAGTGGTACCAACTATAACGTATGGTGCTGAGGTTACGCTGATTACAGAGAATTTAGCTTGGGGGCGACTCTAGGGCAGCTTTTGGAAGCATGTCTTGCACCTACCACAATGCATTCCTAACTGTGCAATAAGTTATGAACTTGGATTGCTATATTTGGAGGCTATCGTGAGTTGGAAAAGGTTGCCCATCTGGATAAAAATCGTGAATGCACAACACCCTTTGGCGTGTTTAAAAGTTAAAACGAAAGAACAGAATGGAATACTGGGAACCTCCATTGTGATTTTAGATTAATTCTTTTGCAAACGTTTTAAACTAACATGCCATAATAAATAAAAAACTTTACTATCACATGAGTCAAATGTCTATCAATGAATGGGTACATATCTGCCAAACCACTCTGAACGAAATTGGAACAACGATACGATGACGGAAAATTCTTTATTGGTGAGGAAAAAACAGTGGAATATGATTGGTTAAGGATGTATAGCGATGTAACAAATTGAAGTTATTCGCTCAAATTGTGCAGCAGGAAAAGGCATTGAATACACGAGTGCCTCATTTGGTTTCCTAATGCCTGTTGGAGAGAGAAATTTTTGCGACTACGCTTAAATCTATTTCCAACTAATCTTGGGCGTGCAATTGAAAATGGAGAGAACTCATAATATGTCTAGATTGTGAAGTGTGATGAATCCCCAGATGCCGTCACTTCTTCCCTTCCCACGAGGGAGGTGATGCTGCTACCTGTAAGTCCCCCTGTGGGTGGTACTCAGTGGGTGGATCTCATGGGGAGGGAAGCCCCCTACGACATTAGTGATAACCTGGGTTGAACAAGGGTTTCCCATAACCCACCAAACACTCCTTCCTACCTCCCTTATACCAACACTTTCCCTAGTGTTCTATGTCTTTCCCAGACTAACAACATAGGAAGTGATGGGACGCGGAAGAGTGTGGACTCCTCAAGGGACGTGTATCCCTTAAGTACATGGACGGGGGAGGGACAACTTGACTCACTGGAAGACCTCAAGGTCAGTACTAAGACCAAGAAGTGCAGAAGCATAAAGAGCACTCAATGAACAGTCTAGTGTTTCCGAAGACCTGATTGGGCAGAACACATTCAGAACTGAAGAGGGAAACCAGGAAGGAGAGGGAAACCCTCCCTGGAGGAACTGCGAGACAGGAAGCCGACTAGAGTGGAGAGCAGAGGAGAACTTGGCTGGAAGCGCTGCTTTACAGGCATAGATGTTCTTACCTGGTCCGCCATGGAAAGATTGACCCGAGCCGTGGAAAAGCAGGCGTCCAGACATGAAAGGCAGATGGAGCGCACGGTCGACTGGAGACACGCAGCCCACGAGTAACCACATACTGCAGTGCCGCCGCAGCACACTGGGAAGAAGCAGGGGCCGCGAGAGGCCCGAAACGGAGCATATGCCCCGACCGACTGAAGAACACCAGCAAACCCTTTCCAGGTACCTGGGTTGCCGGGACGGTTGGTGGGTCTTTAGAAGGCCTGAAAAGTGTCTGAACATGGGTCTGGGCCCTGCACCCTTTTATGGCGAGTAATCGAAGTCCCCTCCCTAGTCACAGTACCTAGCAGCATAGTGAATCAGGTCGGCAGTACCAAGAGGAGAAATTCTCACAGGTCTGGGACCTGTACCCTTTTATGAAGATTAACCCAAGTTATCTTCATAGTCACAGTACCTTGCAGGATAGTAACCAGGTCCAAGAGAAATACAGTTCTGGGAGCCGCACCCATAAGACTGGGAGTTGTGGTGAATTGTGAACTTTTGAAGTGCAAACCAGGCCAGGGGAAGGAAGGCATTCCCCCTGGTAATATTGAACTGTTAATTGTGAACTTTTGAAGGGCCAGGAGAAGCGAGTTATCCCACTGGCAGTGTGAAATGTGAATTGTGAAAAAAAGAGCCAAGTAGCCAGGGGAAGGGAGGCCTTTCTCCCTGGCAGTACTAAGCCTGAGGAGGGCTTCGGGAAGGGAGTCATTCCCCAACCTTTGTGAACCGTGAAGCCAAGAGATATCAGAGGAAGGAAGCTGTACCTCCTGATGTTGTGCACCTTGAAACCAAGACACATTGGAGGAAGGAAGCCCTATTCCCTGGTGTGGTAAGTCGTGAAGGCAAACAAAAGGCCAGGGGAAAGGGAGTCATTCCCCTGGCATTGTAGAAGCATTTGAGAATAAAATACCCGGAGTAGGGAGGCATTCTCCAGGACCCCATATTTAGCGGCATAAAACAAATTTGTACATTTTTTTTTGAGGAATGGTGATGGGGTTTGAGTTGCACAAGCGAACCATAGCGTCCCTGTAGTAATGTGTCTTTCACTGAATTGCATTCGTTTTTTACAGGATACGCTTAGTTTGTAAAGATGTACTGTACAACATACTGAAGCTGGTGGCTCTATAGTAACAGGCACCAAGGTTGGGAGCACTGCGTCCGTTTGTGGAGATCGGGTGGAGTCCAACATGCAGCGAAAGGGAGGGGTGGTCATAAAAAGGGCTAGCATACAGCAAAGACAAAACACATATACAAACAGCAGCAAGTGCATGAATGGGAAGGGAAAATGCCTTACCTGTACAAAATCTGTACTTTTATGCAGCATAATGGAAAGCACCAACAAGAGAAGTGACGTTTGCCTTCATCAATGTTACCGCACACCTGCTGCACAATCGAAGAGGCAGATGAGCAGACGGCAACTACTGAGAACAGAACGTCAGAGCAACGTGGTAAGTACACAAGTTTGTTGTAATTGCAAAGGTCTGGTAGTGTACAATAGTAGCAAAGCATGATGTTTTCTGTTTGTGCGCAGCAGTGGTTTCCACCCTAGATTGGCTGGAGGAGAATTCTCCGCATGAAGGAATGAGTGGGGACGATGGGCCCATTGTTACCCGCCGCACTGTGAAAAGGGAAAAGGTTACTGCAAGGGCATGCACCCTTGAATGGCTGGAGGAGAATTTCCTGCATGACCAAATGAGTAAGCATAGTAACCCCATAGTGGCAAGATTAACGCATTCACATTGTAATACTTCATGTGAATTAACCACATTTTATGTCTTTTAACAGAGCATACCGGAATGCAAAGCAGTACACCAGAAGCAGCACCTTTTCCACAGGAACATACGGCCATCGAAACTGAAGTAAACGCTAGGCATATACAAGTTGACTGCCTGGACGCCAAAATCGATCCGTTGCTCCTGCATTTGCCGCCATGAGAAATTAGAAGAACATATAATGGGGAACATAAGATATTGCCGCCCAACTTGCACATCCCGCTTTCCCCATTTCCCAGTGCCCCTTCCTTGCGTCATAATGTGGAGGGACATCGAGAATAAAGTAGAAGGAATACCCATTGCCTACAGCCAGCGTCAATCCTGGGTGTGGAAACTATTTAGGACCATTGGAGATGTGCCAAAATCTTGTGCAAACCAGGTGCAGTGCACTGAGTGTTGTGGAAAACCTGGCTTGTACAGCTATGGCACCACCTCAATGCGGTGGCACCTGAAAGCGAACCAACAGGCAGCTATTCGGAGGGTTGTCCCCTTCCAAGCTGGCAGTAGGTTATTGTCCTCTACAGCATCCTCCATCTGCTCCTGCCACCACTAGGGACACTCCAGTGGGCCACCGCTTACCGCAATCAGCCTTGGAGGACATATGCAGTGCAACAGACCCCTACCTTTCAAAGGTCACTGTATTGTGCATATGCTGCGACGTGGTACTGTGTAGGGGAGAACATTTGTAAAGTGCTCTTGAGGCTTCGGTCCGGTAGCATGACCAACACTGCCCCCTAACCAAGTAAGGTGCGCCCCACATCTGCTCCCCACGTACGATTTCTTATCCCTGTGGTTGGTACTCTTTGCCAAATATCCCTTCCACTGCTGGCTTTTCTGGCGTGTCTTATAACAGGAAAAATGCCACACAGCCAGAAGGTGGGGGGAACAAAAAGGCTCCTTTCAGAGCCACCTTGCACTGTTCAAAAATAGAAGTTGAATGCAAGCATGCAGGTGGTAACGCTGCCTATAAGCGCAGCACACCGAGATGGCAACAATGAGCACATTTGCAAGAGAGTTGTGGCTCTGAAAAGAGCCTTTTTGTGCTGTTTGCATTTTCAACGTTAAAAGTGGTGAACAACCACAGGGAAAATGCTTCCTACGCTTGCAGGAAGCACTGCACGGCATTTTGGATATTACGCAGAAAGATCTCATTGCCAGCATCAGTAAGATGAACTGCATCTGAACAAAAAAATGTTCCTACTACGAAACGTTGTTTTCATTGTGGAAGGAGAACATGCCAATGTCACGCAAACAGCCTTGTTCACATTGCACCGCGCTTTCTCCATTTGTGGGCCACAGACGGAAGAGCGCAGCCACCTCTGTCTTTGGGCAATGCAAGAAAAAATGATGTGAGATTTTGGAAACATTTCCATGAGTTACCGAAATGTCTCCATTGCAAACTGCAGTGAAATGCCGGTTACTTGCCCTAAACTGTTCCCTCCACAATGAACTGTCTGGATGAGCAAGCATCCCCAAACTGGCACAAAAAGGGCCCACATGGAACCACTGCATCCCACGTATTCCATACCAGTGTACTCGACGACATGGAAATCGAGGTGTGCTGCTAGTGCACAAAGTTGTGCGTGAACTTGTACCTAATATATCCACGAGTCGCCCAACAGCCATATAGTCTGCATACTGAACGGCACACCCGTCCCCGTAGCCATGTCCACTCCTATTGGCAAACGGACCTTCTGGCACAATCTGCTACACACCACACCCACAAACCAATCCCAACTCCTTCACAGTCCCATTTCCATTGCAGCCACCCTCAAAAGACCCGGATGTAGCACGTGCGCACCCCCATAAGGTGCAGCTTTCGCCAACCTATTGCCCTGTGTTCGGGGATGCACAAACACATTTTAAAGGAATGGTTCGCCCAAAACATTTTATTGCCCAAAAAGGTGGGCAATAATAAAAAAAATATATTGGCACTTGAAGTCCCTATGTAACATTTTGAGAAAATGAAGCTCAAAATGTACTAAAGGAAGCACATGGGGAGGAGGTGGCGGGGGGGCATCCATTTTGTGAAATGAATGCCCGCCTGTGCTTGCTTTTGCAGCACTAATAAAGGAAAAGCCAGCCAACTGTAGTAAACAAAAGCTACCACTGGGTGGCTTTGCCTTCATTGGCGCCGGGACTCGGAGGACAGAGACCGACAGGCAGAAAAGCTGCAGCTGCATCTCGTGTTTTTTTTTTTTTTTTTTTAAATAAGCACTAGCTGCGTTTTTTTTTCTAAGTTTTGCGGGCTGGAGGAGCCTGGAAAACTTAGAAATAAAACCGCAGCTTTAAAAACGTTGTATTTATGTTTGCGGTAGCTTTTGAAGCTACCGCAAACATAAATATAACGTTATTGTGTTTGAAAACGCTGCAGTTTTTCTTTCTAAGTTTCTTAGGCTCCTCCGAACCGGAGGAGCCTGAGAAACTTAGAAAGAAAAACTGCAGCGTTATTGAGTTTCCATGCCGTGTTTTCTGCCTATAGCAGCTTTCCCATTTGGGGCTTGGGCTCCCCGGGCTCCTCCAGCCCGGAAAACTTAGGAAAAAAAACACAGCTAGTGTTTATTTTTATTTAAAAAAATAGCACTTACCGAGATGCAGCTGCAGCTTTTCTGCCTGTAGTCTCCAGTCTCCGTCCTCCGACTCCCGGCACCAATGAAGGAAAAGCCACCCAGTGGTGGCTTTTGTTTACTACAGCTGGCTGGCTTTTCCTTCATTAGTGCCGCAAAAGCAAGCACAGGCCGGAATTCATTTCACAAAATGGATGCCCCCATGTGCTTCCCTTTTGAGCTTCATTTTCTCCATTGTACATAGTGCCAATATATTTTTTTTATTATTGCCCATTTTTTTTGGCCAATAAAATTTTTTGGGCGAACCATTCATTTAAGCTTCATAGAAAGTGGGCGTCTTTGTAGAAGTTGTGCAAAGTGTTTTATTTTTTTTAATTTTTTTTCTAATTTTGCTAAAGGGACGTGTAAATACCTTTTTTGTGTGCTCCTTGTTAGGGGTTGCTCTCAGCTTGTCCTCCGTATATTACTACACGTGTGTCTGCAGCGTACATTGTAAATGGTGCAACAGATTACTAATTGCAGTAGTTCACCGCCACTGACCAACGTGTCACTACAAGCACGAACGTTGTCATGGGCATCCATGTGAATCCCTAAACCATAGTTCCATTTCCATGGCAAGCACATTACGAAGAACAGCATGCATCACGTGCGATTTCCCCCACTACCGCGAAGGCCACGGCTGTAACGCTCACCTGGTATCCATGGGGACGTCACTCAGCCTGGTCTGACCTCTTACGACCTCAAACCCTTCCCTGGAGGCTATTCGACTGGAGACTGGGCCTTGTTTTCTTGGATAGGGTGCTCTCCGTCCTGCCTTCAGCGCAGGGGCGCGTTGATTGATGCGGGCTCGTTGCTGCCTAGTTACTTCACTGGCACGAGTCCGACAGGTAAGTATGAGTCTTTTGAACAGTTCTCTAACTTTGTTCCTTTCCTTCCTTAGATGATGGCCGGCGTCCGGGGATGGCGGCATGCTGCTGAGATGAGTAGCGCTGAAGGTGAGTGAGAGCGCGATGCACCCCTTTCATATTTGCATTGAACTGAGTTCTTTTTGTGTCTTTTAGGTGCCACGACGTTTTCAGCGTGGATGCTGGTTAAGAAGAACAAATGCGGTATGCGGCGCCTCTAGATGTTTCCATGCTAACCAGGAGTCTTTTCCCTCTTGCAGATGGATGAGAAGTTCCGGAGACAGAGTTCCCCCAGAGCGGCTGGGATTCAGGTAAGCATTTGAAGCTCATCCAGTATTTAAAAATAGGCGAAGATTTGCAGAATGCTTACTAATGCCTTTTTTCTGTTCTTTTCCCTTTTCCTTAGGAAGCGGCGTGCTGGGATGGGAATGACACCACCGAAGATGCCCGCAGAACAGAAGGAGCGATGACTGATGGGCAGAAGCGCCGCAAGGTAAGGCTGTTCCTAACGGTGTTCTTGTTCTTGAACGAGCTGAGCGTAGAAGATAGATGCAGGCCTACTGGAGACCGATCCGAACACTGTGAGTGTCACGCTGCAGGTGCAGAAAACGCAAAGCATGTTTCTCAGCATGGGTGGGGCTTAAATAGTCTCTGGTATCCCAGGTGCCTATGGGCTGAACCACACCCAAAAGACTAGACCGCACATGCACTTCTAGGAACCGAAATAATGTGGGGGCATCCATCTTGTCCCCTTCAATGCACTACAAGTCCAATCCCCAATGTTATCCTATGGGATTGAGTGAGTCTGGTGCCACAAGCGCCAAGTCTGACTCCAAGTGGGTTCTTTGGAGGGATGGAGAGACCCTTGAGGGCCATGTAGGTGATCGTGGCCTGGCTCCAGCCTGACATCTTGGAGGGCTGGGGACATGAGGGGAAGGAATCATGACAGAGGCCCAGTAAAGCAGGGGCCAGTCCTTCTTCTCTTTCAAGTACTCTTTCAGCAGCACTCCCTGATTTGCTACTGTTAAAGTATTACATCTGCATCCACCAATTACATACAAGAACTGCATCTAATGCTATCACATCTATTGAACAGTGCATAACAGCTGTTAAACATGCAGAGGTGAAATATCCTGTATATCAAAAGCACCTGCATGAGAAAGTACTGTACAATGATCTACGCGTTCTGCACCCACAAACATCAGCATTGCTACCCATCTCCACACCCAGTAGGTATTGCTATTTTTTCTACAGTACAGTGCCAACTGTTATACGTGCGTAGCAACAGTGTACCTAGGAGCAAATCTCCATAACATACTCAAAATTTGTACTGTTATGTCTCCCATCACCTACCAGCTCATCCATTCTCCAGCAATCTGAGGTACCCCCAATTAGGTTTCTTGTTGTATTACTTTCTTTACAGACACATTGTGCCGTATGTCCAACTACACTTGCTACCACTGCCCATTTTTGTAAAAAAAGAAACTCATGAAAACAGCATCTAGTCCCAACCGTTCCAAGACATTTTCTTGTGTGCAGCCGTACAATCACAGTATTACCTACAAACCAGAGACCAAGGCATTGGGTTAATGACGCTACGCACTAACACACAGTTAATGGTCCAACAGGTAGGCAGCTATTACTACATTATCCTTCCCGCAATGTTTTTTCCTGTACGCTGCAACTAATACCTGCTACTTAAATCTACTCTTATTCCTCTTTCTACTCGGATATCTTGCACCTTACTGCACGTGCCACTCCTTCCACATTACAATAGACGGCTGATAGACCAACCATTGGAAGATTACCATAAGCAATTTCTTTTCCATCGTTATCTGGGCCGACTGATATGGCCCGGTATGTCCACTTGCGGTTCCTGCTATATGAACTAACCTGCAAACCTTTATTCTGTAAGGCATCCCAGAGGTACAGATGCTACCTTCTCTACCTTTCAAAGAAAATATATTCTTCCACACGGGCCACCAAGCACGCCTCCATACTCCTTTTCCCACTTTGCTAGACGAGAACAGAAGTACAGAATTGTGCAGACTGCATTGGTCACTGGATTTTGTTTCCGAAATAAGAGCGGTGAATGCACCAACTGGCACGTTGTTGTTACATTCTGTGGCAAAATAAAGCACTTCCAACCACTCGCTGTATTGTTACTATGGAGTGTTCTGCAAACGTATACTCTGCGCATGTCCGCTTTTGCTGTTTGTTCCTTTCCAGAGCTAGGTGCTCGCATGACAGAGTGCGCTATGCTTGGCACGCACATATACCTGGAGTGCAGACATAGTAAAGTCACTGACTCCTGTGACTACTGCGATGGTGTAAGTGGCACACTGGCATAGCTAACGGAAGCGATGCACACATTAAAATTTCACACACTAAAAGCTCCAACCGCTTCCGTTGCCCATCTCAAGTATGCCAAACAAAGGTGACAATCAGCTGACCTGCCATCCTGTATATGGCTGTACTCAACAGCGTTCATGATGTCGGCTGCAAATGTATGTGTTGGACTGTACATTATCCATACTTTGTGCAATGCTTATTAACTCGTGTCATGTCGCACTAGCTTCCTTCGCTCTTAAAGTACAGGTTATTCTGAGAGGTACAAAATACTGTACTATTTGTGGCATCTCAGTCCGTGAATGGCAACAAGGCCAATGATGTACTCCATATTCAAGCGCAGTCACATCACGCCACCTCTACTGGTGTGCCAACTGCTAAATTTCCTCCACAACCATACTGTGACAGTGAGCACCCACAGGAGACCTACATATTTCCAACCGTGTACGCTGGAGTTATATCGGTATAAGAACTGACCCAAAGAAGGCAACATTCTGAAACCTACTTCCGAACAATGGCCACATTGTTACCTCAAAGGCCCGTAGCCATCCATACACTGCAGTAGGCGCTTGCCACTCCCAACACAACATGGTACACAGATTACAAAAATCCCTATATCCTCTGCAATACACTCCCCATCCCCAATATCCTCAAGGTTGTCGCCTGCGCACCTACCCCACAACGCTTTATATGTTAGTATCTGCATACATGGGCCATCTCACAAACATTACGCAGTAAAACAATCCTTTTATGTCCCACTTTCTTACTACACTCCCTGAAGTGATGCTCTGTTCACGGCCAAACACTCCTAACGCAAATAGTGTCTTATCTCACCAATGCTCCTTTACGAACTGCACCATGTCCTCCACAGTGATTCTGCAAAGAGTGCGGACCTTAGGACACTTAAATATTCACAAGTGTATTGTATGGCACAAGGTATGCTTATAATGACTTAGGAAAATGACCTAAGGCAAAGTGAAAGTACTCTTTGTACATATGTCTGCAATCCACATACCAATATCACAGTACTCCCATACATAGCAGCATTGCGAGTTTGTTAGCAACAGCCTACTCCTTCGCCACACCCATGCATGGAAACATGTGACCCCTTACCTTTTCTGACCAAAGGTACATATCGGTACAGTGATCAACCCAATCAAGGCAATTGTCTGTTACCTACTTCCAACCAGTGCCCACCCTGTTATGTGCAAGGGCCCCAGCCATGCACACAAGCAAGTATAGGTTTTGCAGACACAATACAACGTTGCAGTCTGACTGCAAATATCCTCATATTGTCTTTAATGCACTCCCCATCCCCAATGCACTCTACCTGCACTCAATGCACTATGTATGTGTGCAATTCACACACCATTACCACAGTCCTCCCATACATGCCTACATTGCGTTTAAGGTGTTGTGCCGAACACCTACGCTAGTCTTGCTACATGTGTGCAATCCAGATACCAATATCACCGTACTCCCATACATGGCAGCATTGCGGTTTTGTTGCCAACAGCCTACTCCTTCACCACACCCATTGCAAAGCAATAGAGCCATTCATGGAAACATGTGACAACTTACATTTCCTGTCCACAGTTGCATATTTAGAGTAATGAACCCAATCAAGGCAACGTTCTATAACATACTTCCAACCAGTGGCCACCCTGTTATGTCCAAGGGCCCAGCCATGCACACAAACCATTAGGGGTTTTGCAGGCACAACACAACATAGCACTCAAACTGCAAATATCCTCATATTGTCTCCAATGCACTCCCCATCCCCAATGGAGTCTGCCTGCACTCACCAAAAAATGATAGTTGCCTCTACAATTGCCCACTGATAAAGTATAATGTGAGTACCTGCTTACAAATTCTTTCCATGTGCCAACGTCTGACTGCCCTCCCTGAAGCAAGACTGAGCCCAAGCCCTAGGCTCTGGGGTACATAGGCAGAGGCCTATGGCCTCCGTCCATGCACCCAATTGCCTAGTCCTACTACACACCCACTGGAAGGCAATAGAGGCATACATGGTAACCTTTCCCACTGTGCTTTCCTGCATACGTATAGCTACACTAACTGACCCAAACAAGGCAACATTCTCACACCTACTTCCAACCAGTGCCCACACTGTTACGGCCAAGGGCCATAGCCATGCACACAAGGCAGTAGGGCCTTATCAGGCACAACACAACATAGTACACAGACTGCAAATATCCTCCTCTCCAATGCACTCCCCATCCCCTATACAGTCTGCCTACACTGACCAACATATGATAGTTCCCTGTGCACCTAACCTCCAATGCAGTGTATGTCAGTAGCTGCAGGAATGGTCAATATCTCAACAGTGTGCTGCCAAACAATCCTTCCATTTCTCCATGTCGTTATGGCCTCCGTTGCAGCAATTGTGTGACCAAGCCTTGGCCCCTTCCGTACATACGGAGATCTATGTACCCAAAAGCCTACTCCTTCCAAATCCACTCGAAGGCAATACAGCCAGTCTGCCTGCACTCACCAAAAAAGGATAGTCGCCTCTGCAAATGCTCTGTGAGAACCACCATAAAACGTCCAAATCCCCAGAATTCCTTCCCTGTACGAATGCCACCCATTCTGTTTGTTTCTGCCATCTGCAATCCACTACCCATTCCCAAGGCACTGACCACTTAAGGTACTCTGCCGCATATCTAACCGATAAGTGCCTCACTGCTCTCCCATGCATGGAGGCATTACATTGCTGGGGTGGTGCTCCAGCCCTAGGCTCTTTCTATATGCCATGCCCATGCAGTAAAAAGGCTATGCCTTGCACACGATCACTACAAGCCAAGTCAGACCAGCATGGGAACATTTCACCACAAACCCACCACCGTAAAACAATGCAAATGCACTAAGTCAACATAACCACCACCAGCCGTAGCCTACAGCACAAAACATTGCCAATATCTTCGCCCTCTTTCACCCAGCCCATCCTGCTAACCATGTTTTCCAACACCTTTCGGCACACCACTATCCTCCGATACACCATAGTGGTGTTTTCCAAAAGCTTTGACGCACAGCGCGCTTCCCTCCAGCCAACCATCGGCCATGTCCAATGTTTGCCGACATCACAACGTACCGCAGGCCAATGAGACTTCAGTCCGCGGAGCGAACAGGGAAATGTGTCAGCAGAGCAGACCCAGATATCGCACATTTTTTTGGGATGTTCATTTCAGTATTTTGCAAAAGAATTACTGGTCGGATTTCCAGCAAAAGCACGCTTTCTGATGCTTCAAAAGCACGCTTTCTGACCCCACTCCTGCCGCAATTTGGTGAAAATCCATCCATCTGTTTGGGCTGTATTCATGCGCAAACTTTCAGTCTATGGAGAAAAAAATTATGTTTGGGACCCCTCTATAACTTTGCCCCCCCCCCCCCCCCCCCGAATGTAACCTCACCCAACTTGGTGAATGCGTCACTGGAGTCAGTGTGAAAAAGTTGATAACTCCACAAATACCTGCAAAGGGAAAGGGTGAATGACGTTTATAGCGCCAACAGTCTTCAGAGATGGCAACCCTAACTTTATAAGTCTAGCCCTAAGATGAATAGCACCTTCTAGGCATAGCACAGAAATATATACATTGCTATCCATACTGAACAATACCTAGATGTTAGTACATAGTATGCTCCTGGCATAGCCAGACAATGTCCCCTGCCTGTTCCACTAAAGTCGCTCAGACCCTACTACTTACCTTTGCTATCCTTACTATTATGGCCCTTAATATCAAAACAAGCCCTCCTAAGGATAGAAACTTGAGACTCAGGTCTAGACTGCCTAGCATCTACGAACCTATAAGAAACCACCCCAACATGCTAGCAGACGTACTATTACCCAGCCAAAGAACTCTCCTCCGACAGCAACACAGTCTACCCATACGTGTGCTCAAACCCCTACCACGACTCGCACCATCCAAAATACCCCATCACCTAAAACCTTTCTAACAACCAAACCTAACAGTTCTTTAACGCTAACAGGATCCCTCATCAACGCAAGATCAGTGGTAGCCCATGCTACTGAAATTGCAGACATCCTAAATAATAACCCGGACCTATTGGCCATAACAGACTTGGCTACACGAGACGGCAGGACCGACTGACATGTTAGCAGTGCCTGACAGCTACCAAATCCTTAGAGCTGACCGGCCTAATGCCAGAGGTGGTGGCCTGCCATCATCTTCAAATATCCATCCCATTAGACCTACCGCGTCCGCATGCTACTCCTCCTGTGAAATACTCACAGCTAAATTGCCCCTCTCTAATAACCGCACTTTATCAATCCACCTGATATACAGACCCCCTGGGCCACTAGGCACATTTGAAGATGACCTAACTAGTCTTATAGATAACAATACCAAAGACCACTCTCAAACTCTACTGATGGGCGATTTTAATCTCGGCTTTAATGATGCCGATAACAAACATGCAGAGTCAGTTGCAGCTTTGCTAAATGACCACGGTCTTAATCAGAAAGTCCTCTCCCGTATCCACATTAAAGGAAGGACCCTCGACTGGGTATCTGAACTGCAACATCTACATCACCGATATTGTCCCACAAACATGGACAGATCATTACTTGATAAACTTCTGTGACACTAGATCTTCTCAGCCCTAAGATTAACAATATGGTACCCGCTCTCCTGACCAGAAGCAAGAAGGATATTACTGTTGAAAAACTTATCCCTCTTCTCCTTCCTGCTATCTCTGGATCGGAAAGTAACAATCCTGACACTTTAGTAAATACCTTCAATGATGCTATGACCAGTGCACTGAATGCAGTCGCTCCTGCCAAACTGCTCAAAGCCAAACAGGAAGCCCATTTAAATGCCTGGTTTACGCCTCATCTCAAATCTCTCAGACTACAAAAAAGAAAGCTCCAATCGATTTGGCATCACTCCCCTTCTGAAAACAACAAAAATAATCTAACTGAATTTGCCAAATTATACAAAAAAGAAATAACCAAAACTAAGAAGAACACCTTCAATGACAGGATTGCGAAAGCTAACTCTAATACTAAAGAGCTATTCTCCATCCTCCGAGAATTGGAATCCCCAATTCAACCGACAGACAACGCCCCTAAAAACAAAGTATGCTGCACCAACATACAATATGCCCTATCAAACAAAATCTCCTCTCTCCAATGCAAAATTGCAAAAAAAGGCCACATTGTCATCTTCTGATCAACAAACATATCCACCTCGAGTCTAGGACAACCACACCCTTTAGATTTGAGACGATCGCCATAACTGACACAGAAAAAATACTCTCCCTCAAACCTTCAAACTGTAGGGGCGACACTTGCCCTGCTCAAATAATAAAGGATGCAGCTAGGGACATAGCTCCCTTTTATCTCCAAGCTTCTAAACTCCTCCTTTAAATCCAACACAGTACCTGCCAATCTCTAAGACTCTTGGGTCCTCCCATTACTTAAAAAACAAACCCTGGACGCCACCATCCCCACCAACTATAGACCGATTTCCACTGTGCCATTTCTACTTAAAATCCTAGATAAAGCTGCCTACATACAAATCCAGGAAAACCTGGAAGCCAACCACCTACTTGGCTTGCGGCAATCTGGCTTCCGCCCCCTTCATGGCACAGAAACCACTCTGCTAGACCTTAAGACACAAATTGAGGAACTAAAGGATTATGGAAAAACAGCTTTGCTCCTCCTACTGGATTTGTCGGCAGCCTTCGACTTGGTGGATCATGCAGTCTTATGCAACCACCTCAGTTCTGCCTCCAACTTCACCGGAGATGCTATAGCCTGGGTCCAATCCTTCTTAGCCAATCGCACTATGCAAGTCTTCTCCACTTCTGCCTCTGACCCTATCAAAATAACCTGCGGTGTCACACAGGGGTCCTGTGTCTCCCCTACCATGTACAACATCTTCACCAAGCCTCTTTTTGACAAGTTGGACTGGGTGTCCCCTACATGAACTATGCAGATGACACCCAGATCCTCATACCCCTTTCCGGCAACTTCGGGTGGGACTCAGCCTTGGTGAACAAGATCTACACCCTCATTCAGGCATGGATGGTATCCCATGGCCTCTGCCTGAATGACGATAAAACGGAGATACTAATCTTAGGCTCTGAAGCTAACATTCAAAAACTAAGCCCAAACTACGCATCTTTCAACATTGATAACATTCCTATCAAGGTGATGTATGTGGTTAAAACCCTTGGATTCTACTTGGACTCTTCTCTCACACTTAAAAAGCAAGTTAATACCCTTGTCTCCTCTACAACTTACACTTTCAAACTCATCAGAGCACCCAGACCGTACCTTTCCAGTGCTAGCTGTATCACAGTAGCCAATACTCTTATGTCGAGATTAGATTATTGCAATGCCCTGTACTCCGGAGCCAACAAATATATCACCGATAAAATTCAAAGACTACACAATAACGCCTTCAGAGCAGCATTGGACATCCCTTATAGAGAGCATATAACCAAATTCAGGAAAGAGGTTAACTGGCTGAATATAACGGATAGAATCCTCCTCAAAACTGCTTCCCTTACCTCCAAATGCCTGAACAGCCTAGCTCCCCCAGATCTAGTGGAAAAATCACTAGGAGAACAGCCACCCGCCCTATGAGATCTGCTAACACATTCATGCTGGAGATTCCTAGGTTCAAACGATCGACAGCAGGAGGAACCAGCTTTCCTGTTAAAGCTGCGCAATGCTGGAATAAGTTACCACTTGACCTCAGACATGAACAACCCTACCCTAAATTTAGACATAAGGTACTCAAATGGCTGCGCGCTAATGACACATAACCTGATCCACACCACTCCTACCACACCTTGTCCCCACCTAACCTTTGCATCAGTGAACTACTCTGTACTCTAGGTAACCGTGCATGCATGATTACCTATAAGGCTATATATGCTATATAGATATGACGTTGATTTATAAATATGGTTGTATGTCTATATAGATAAACATGTCAATGTTCCCTTGACATGACATCCCAAGCTATGCTCTGTACTTCTATGTATTTATGCATTTGTGTTGTATATATTTGTGCTTAATACTGTAACTAAACTTTAAGACTTCTTGTGTATATTGTTGCGCCCGGCTACGGGTTTGGTGCGCATTACCAAATAAACAACCAAACAAACAAGTGTAAAAGCGCACAGTCATGCATAAAGTTCACAAAGTATTTCTTGGAGAGCAGGAAAAAGTTATGGGAAGAATTGTGAAGGGGTGAAACAGGTTCCAAGAGTCAGTAGAGGATGGATCTGCTATGATGAACAAAATTGTTCCTGACTTTCGGAGGGCTTTAGGAAGCAAATACTACCCAAGCCAACGGGAAGGCCAAAAATAACCTTCATTGCGTAAATGTGTTTGGATGACCAAAAGGCCACTGATAAGTGACTTCACTACTCCCGCCCTTAGCTTGGTTTTGGTCCAGACTAGGCAGGTCTAGAGGTGGTTGTCTGGTGCGATTTCCCTGCCTCGTTTCTGTTTCCAGATGCATAGGCGCTAGGGGTGCGGACACAGGTCTGGTGTGGGACAGAAGCTGCTACTCTGGATTTGGATGAAGGACTAGGAAAGCACCAATGCAGCAGGCCTTGGAGCACTGGAAAGAATGTGGGAAAACCACCTTCAGTGACAGTCACTGTCGCACAGTGACGCAGGGGAACCCAACTCACAGTATGACACAACAGTCTACCTCGTGGCCCAAAGGTGCTGGTCCGACTAAATTCGGCAGAAGGGTGCTTTGTTGTACAAGCTGAGATTCCTCAGTCTCAGGTCGAAGCTCCTGCATGGTAACCAAGCCAACTGGATGGCCCAGGAACACTTCAGAACAGGCTCACTTGCAGGGTTACCAGGAGACGTTGAGTGATTTGTCCCACCAATGCAAGGGTTCAAAGCACCTTCGCAGGCCTTCTGAGATCATTCGCAAAGCAGGGCTCAACCGAGACAACAGCAGGATTTTGGTTCTAACCCTCTTCACGTGTGTCTCAGGATCGTCCTTTGTTCTGCTCAGCTCCTCCAAAATACTTGGCTCCTTCTTCAGATCTTTTCTGATCTGCTGGAATTAATGTAGGACCCGTCCCCTTATCCTCAGTCAGGTGAGTGCTCGCACCTAGTCCACAAATGGCAATATCTGCTCTATGCATGCACATCAGCAGTGGTCCAATCGGGGCCCACTGGGGTTCTCATGCACACCAGACAGCCTGGAACCAGTAGTGTGTATTGGGACCAGACAGTCCCAGCCCACTTCCTGGGTTCCTATATGCGTGTCCTGCAAGGACCCACAAAAGAAGCTTTCTCGGGCAACTGCATGCCCAAATGCGAAGGGTGGGAGGGAATCCAAGAGACAAAAATGGTCAAAGTAACAGACAAAAGAGCTTGCCACCCAGCCATGTTAGACACTAGCCACAGTCATGAGCCAAACGCAGTAGGGCTCAGTAAAAAGTTACACTAACAAAAGAAAAGCTACTGCGGCCACCAGTCTGTTCCAAGGCACATTGGCCCTCATTACGAGTTAGGTGGTATTCTCGCGGTAAATCCACTGGAATCCACCCATCGAAATTACTGTTACTACCACTTGGTCCCACTGATTCTCCGGATTACAAACGGTGGTGTGGTATTAGTCGCCATTCATTATTTTGGCGGAATTACCGCAGTGATAATTCCGCTGATTTTAATGTTCCAGCAGAAATTGAGAGGATTTACCTCCAGCACCACCCCCCCCACCACTGTGGGGTCAAACTCGTATGGGGAAGCAGCAAAAGTGGCAGTAATTCCGTTATCACCACTTTTTTTCCCACACTGCATACTCCTAATAAGGCTTGTTGTACAGTCACCAACAAATTCTTAGCGATACTCCTCTGTAAAAAGTCAGGTTAGGATACAGAAAGAAATGCTAAAAGTTTGGGTGTCCATGGACTATGGAGGAAAAGTTGCTTTGAACAGTGTGCTAAACAATATTTAAAATCAGAATTGTCTTCATGTGACCTTGAGAGCAGAGGGTGATCCAGCTCTCAAGTTTTCCATGGCCATGCGTGAGAAGACCATCAGTCCTTTTTAGTTGTGGCTATTGGCTAGCTCTTTAGCGCCACACGTAAGCCAAAACTATTGCAGTACAGTACAGATGGGGAGAAATGACATATGAGGACGGACACATGGCTTGTAGGTATTTGGTTATTTGTCCACCCGTTCACTGCCCATGGCCATGCAAATCTTTATGGCTATTCACACCCAGTTCCTGTCCCTCCCGAAACACAGCGCCACAGGAACTCTTTGAGCTCGTTTTTATCAAGCCTTAACATCAAACGTTGCTCTTGAAATGCTCAAAGCAATCTTATGAGAGTTAATGACTTAATTTGTAAATGTGCTACTGGTGCAATAAAAATGTCTTCACCTGGTCTCGCTTCAGCCACTCTTTTCATAAGTATTTTGAGTGTCCTTAGTCCTGTTAAAAACAAGCACTCGCAAAGCCAACAGTTTTGGCTTGTGTACAATTAGTAGGCATTTGCCAGGCACTGCTATTAGATGCCCATGTAGTCGCACCCTTTGGCACCTTCACCTGCTACCATCAATAGCCAGTTATTACCACTAAGACAGTGCCTGGCAATCGCCTTTCCCATGCCTACATGAAGTCCAAACTGTTGGCATTGCCAATGCTTGTTTCCCTTTGCATTTTGGAAATGGTAGTGTTTTCTTTTCATTTGAAATCTAGGTAAACATGTCCCAGAACTCCAAGCAAAAACACTGCTGTTTGGCCTTCTCACGCATGGCCTCGGGAAACATGTGAGCTCTGGTGATTGAGGAGAATGGTGGCTTGGAAGATAACAAACTCTCTGAAGGCTTGTGCGCTAACCGAAGCCCTGGCTGTGACTCAGTACCCGGCCATTTGTCCGGGCTGCAAAGAGGCAGAGTCTTTGCAGCTCTGGCCGCTTAAGCGCCCCAACCCAGAGCCGGTTTTGGCTGTCAGGTTGGGGGGTGGGAGGGTAGGGAGGGAGCCTCTTTCGCCTCCCTCGGGAGAGGCGTGGCGGCCAGGCACAAGGGGGCTGGGCCATCCTCTAACTCTTCTTAAGTGGCCTTCCAGTGAGGCCCCTGCACTGTTGCCATAGGGAGGGATTTGATGAGTGGCGACGATGCAGATTTGTTTCACTGATCAATTTTGGGGACACCGCCGCTGTGACAGAATACATGGGCATGTGCCAGAGGTGTTGCTAGAGGTGCCTGAGGGGGCTATAGCCCCAGGTCTCTTGGTTGTAGGCCCAGGTAGAAGCTCAGTGTGATGTCGGGTCCTCGTTGGTGTGCGGGGCCCGACCTCGTGGGTAGGCCTGGCTTGGGCCTGGCCTAGTGCGCAGCGCTTCGCGGCGCAAAGGAAGACGCGACCACACGTTAGGCTGCATAAACCCGGACTGGCGTTCTAATGCCAGTTCTGGTGATTCCTTTATTTCCGGGTGTCACGTGACCCAGAAGTATCTGGGCACGTGACACCACATTCATCTCCAACTTGGAGGTGATTTACAACAGTTAAACAACAAACATGTTATAACGGGTACCGTACACTCTGAGCCACTCTGACCTCATCTTGGCCGGGTTTTCTGAAGGTAGACTCCGTCCACCACGTATCCCTGGAGGCGGGACGACGGTCTGGGCTTCTCTCTCAGGAGGTATCGGGGATTTCCCCTCTCCAGCTTGTCTGCCACTGGGCGCTCGGGTTCAGTCCTATTTTCTTGTTGGTGGGGTGTCTCCGGCTCTCTTGGGGTGGCATAGGTCCTGGGTGTCATTTGGTCTCCGGGCGTGCAAGGTGTCGCCGGCTCTCCTCTTGGGGATACCGGGCTCTCTTCCCATAGTTCCGGTGGCACCTTCCTGAAGTGCAACACATTCCTTGTCACTGTTTCACTCCCTTGGGTGGTGTTAATCATACTGTGGTTTGCGGCGCTGACTGTCCACGGTTGGAGTTCAAAATTGAGGGACATTTTCTTGGGCGTCGCCCGGTTCTTGACGATGACGGTGTCTCCTGGTGTTAAGTCTCGGTGGCTGGCTCTCCTGGCATTACTCTCTTGCTCATTTCGCCTCAGTCTCATAGCATCTACGGCTGGGATGTCAGGTTCCGGAGCTACCCATTGTGGATGTATCGGGAGCTCTGCCTGTATGGGTACCGCAAACATGAGGGCAGCAGGGCTGATTCCTGTAGAGGAGTGTGGAGTTTGTCTGTGCGTCCTCAGGAATCGGTACACTGCCTTCAGCCATGGATGCCCTCGTTCTTTAGCAATGCGGATAACTTTGAGTGACCCCATGAACCTCTCAGCGTCACCGTTTGCTTGGGGCCATCTTGGGGTGATCCGCTTGTGTTTTACGTTTATGTCTTTGAAAAATGTGCGCAGCTCTTGGCTGGCGAACGATGGTCCGTTGTCGCTCTTGACTTTTGTCGGAATCCCATGTGTTGCAAAGATCTTTTCTAGTGTGAGGATCGTTGTCTCCGCGTTGGTGGATACCTGCTGAATTCATCAATCACAACGAGTAGGCATCCTTCGCCGGCAATGGTACAGTGGTCCATGCTGACTGCCTCCCACCGCTTGCTGCTTCTTGGGGCGCTGGCGATGGGTTCTGGTTTCTCGGCCCTCCTGGAGGCTTGGCAGGCTGCGCAGGATTCCACCAGCTCCACTACTCGTATGTTGGGCATCCACATTCTGGACTTTAAGTATGTCGTTTTGACGATGCCCTGATGTCCGCTGTGGGCTAGCCTGAGGGCTCTCCTCTAGTGACGCGGGTAGCACGATCCGGTGACCCTTGAGGAGTACACCTTCGGGGGCAACAGAGTTCATGTCGGATCCCAAATAGCGCCCGAAGTTTGGCTTGAGCAGACTTGGTGCGTTGGGCCATGGATGTGAGGTAGTTCTTCCAGTTTCCTGACTGGATGGCTGTGGTAGTGTCAGGATGGTGTCTGCTTCCGTCTCGCTTGCTATTTCCTGTAAGGTCAAAGCCCATGGTCGGGCGCAGGCGACTACATGACATACGTGTTCATCTGTTTCTTTCGCGTGGCGTTGTTCCCCATCAGTGGCGGGCCGCGGGTGACGGGACAGGTAGTCGGCTGGATTGTCCGTCCCTGGGCAGTAGTCCACTTCTATGTTGTAAGGCTGCAACTGCAGCATTCACTTTTCAATGCGTGCTGGTGGGTGAGGAGCCGATCCTCGGAATATTGGGATCAGGGGCTTGTGGTCCGAGAATACTTTTGCTTGCTTGCCCAGCAGGTATACTTTAAAATGTCGGCATCCCCACAGGATAGCAAGGGCTTCCTTCTCAATGTGGGCATAGTTCTGTTCTGGTTTGGTGAGTGCCCGACTGGCAAATGCGATGGGGTACACGTTGCCTTCATTGTCTGTTTGAGTTAATACTGCCCCGAGGCCGACTGGGCTGGCTTCGACAAGAAGTTCGGTGTGTCTTTCTATGTCAAAGAATGCCATAGTTGTGGAGGCCGATAATGTGTCCTTGATTTGTTGGAATGCTTGTTGGTGAACAGGTGTCCATTCCCACTTATTATCTTTCTTGGTTAGTTCCCGGAGTGGGCTTGCGATGCTGGCAAGGTCTGGAATGAACCTCGCGCAGTAGGTTGCCATCCCCATGAAACTCCTCCCCTCAGTGGCCGATTGAGGGGCTTTGGTGTTCTTGTCGTTAACGTTAGAGGGGTCCCGCGACGCACCTTTTGCGTTGAATATGTAACCGAAGAAACATAGTTCCTCCTTCGTGAATTCACATTTTTCTGCGTTTAGTGTCAGACTGGCTTCTTCCAATCTGCCTAGGACTGCTGCCAGGCGTTTGTGGTGCTCTTTCGTTGGATGCGTACACAAGAATGTCGTTGCTAATGTTCGTTGTTCGCCCTAGGCCGGTGAGAACTTTGCGGATTTCGTGTTGGAATACCTCCGCGGCTGACGATATCCCAAAGTTTAGCCGTTTGTACCTTCTCAGACCAAGGTGAGAGGAGAATGTAGTGATATCGCAACTCTTTGGCTAATCTGAGCTGGTGATAGCCGGATCTGAGGGCAAGCTTGCTAAAGATTGTTGCTCCTGTGAGGTCCACAATGAGTTCATCTATCGTTGGAGTTATGTGGCGCTCTCTTCCGAAGGCTGCATTGGGAAGTCTCATGTCGATACAGATGCGTACCGCATTGGGGTTTTGGGAAACCACCATGGGGGACACCCACGGGGTCGGACCTGATGTCTTTTCTATTATTCCTGCGTCCTCGAGCTTAGCTAGTTCTTTCTCCACTGCTTCTCTCAAGTGGAACGGTATCCGTCGGTGACGTACAGCTTTCGGCTCGATGGTAGGGTCTATGTGGAGCTTGATGGTTCGGCCTTTGAGGCATTCGATGCCTTGGAATATCTTCTGGTATTGTTCTAGTAGGCCGTCGAGTTCTTTGTGTTGAAGGCTGAAAGTGAATTGTATTAATTTCAGTTTTTCCGCTGTCCTACAGCTTAGCAGCATTTCGCAGCCAGCATCCACGACATATATGCGTGCCCGGCAATTGGTGGTGTTATGAGCAAAGTCTGATTTAAAAGATCCTTGCACCGGTAGGGGTTTCTTGCATCCATAGGCGTATAGTCGGACCTTCTTCTCGTGGAGTTTAGGCTTCGGGCGGAGCTTGCCGAATGCGGTCGTGGGCATTACATTCACTGTTGCGCCAGTGTCTGACTACTTTTAGTGGTTCTCCGTTGGCGATGATCGTGCACGATGGTCTCTTCCGTTGTCGGGATCGATGTGGTTCAACGGCCGAGATGAGGTGCACCCGGTGTATCCACTTGTTCCCTCTTTTCCGTCTGTCTTTGTCTCTCCTCTCGGGGGATTTGCTGTCGTCGCTATCACTTGTGTCCGGGGATCTTTGGCAGTGATCAACAGCTCTGGCCTTTCCTTGCCCGTTAGGCTGGTATGGAGTTTCTCTGAGTGCAAACTTTTTCCAGAGCTCTTGCCCTGGTCGCGGAGTTGCTGTCATTTCGGTTCGGCGGGTTTAGACAGACTGCAGCGTAATGATTGAGGCGGTTGCATTTACGGCAGGTTGACCCCCATGCGGGACAGGACTCGCCTTTGTGCCATGGGCCGCCGCACCATTTGCAGGCTTTGTCCCTCCCTTGCGGCATGTGGGCTTTTTGCTCAGGCTTCACACGAGTGTTCCGGTGTCTGGATATGGCTGCAATGTTTTCCGTTGGTTTCGGGCTGTCAAGTGGAAGTCTCTGGGTCGCTGCTTCGATCACCGCTACCTGGTCGTCTGTCTGCTCGCGAAGGCGTGCCATTTCTAGGATGTGGGATAGGCGTACATTCTTCTCTGAGAGGATAGCTCTCCTCAGTTTTTCCGATGATATGCCGTTGATTATTTGAAGGCGGATGGCGAACTCCTCGTCGGGGAACTCGCAGCCGACCGCCATTTCGCATAGGCGTGCATGGAATTTATCAACCGTCTCGTTTTCCTGCTGCCTGGCCATGCAGAAATGAAAGCGTTCATAGTCCGGGTTGAGGTCTGGTTTGAACATGTTGGTGAGCACCGTCTTTGCAGCGTCGTAGTCGTTTCCGTCTCCGTGGTTTGGGATGGCGTTGAACAGGTGTAATGCAGCAGCCCCGATGTTGAGCAAGGGGAAGGTGCGTTTCTTCTTTGATACTGTGATATCTCTGGCGTCGAGGTGCATTTCAAACTGTTGTAGCCAGATTTCCCAGCGAATGGCTGCTCCAGTGGTGAATGGGTCAAACGGAGGCATGAGCGTGGTGAGCGCTGGGTCGGGGTGATCTGTGGTGATGCTCCTTCTGGTTGACGAGTTAGTGGTGGCCCTTGAGGGGCTTGACTGTCCACTGGACATGTTGCGTTGCTGGGGTGAGGGCGCAGCCAAAACACAGGCTTATTGAGCTTCTCTCACCAGTGTCGTGATGCAGGTGCCTGGGTGCCTGAGTGGCGGCCTTGGTTCGCAGTGGTGTCTTCCGTTACCCTTGTTGGCTTGGCTGTGCCTCCTGATAATTGAAATGTTCAATAAGAAAAAAATAAAATTGAAAAAAAAAAATTAAATTGTTCTTGGATGAGGCGGGACATGCTGCAGCCACTTCGTTCCAAGCGTGATGCTCCTAGAACGTTGGGGGGCAGAGAACGAGGCTTTTAAAGTTTCTGTACATCCTGCGTGTTGATTTAGAATGTTGGGGGGTGAAAATGAGGCTCGGATGCCGCGCGTGTTGATACACGGCTCTGCTCACGGGCTCTTCTTCCCCTTCGTCGCCAGTGTGATGTCGGGTCCCTGTTGGTGTGCGGGGCCCGACCTCGTGGGTAGGCCTGGCTTGGGCCTGGCATAGTGCGCAGCGCTTCGCGGCGCAAAGGAAGACGCGACCACACGTTAGGCTGCATAAACCCGGACTGGCGTTCTAACGCCAGTTCCGGTGATTCCTTTATTTCCGGGTGTCACGTGACCCGGAAGTATCTGGGCACGTGACACCACACTCAGGATCCACAACCAAAAGGCTAGCTAGCCCTGAGTCCCGACAGTCCCCACATCAGCATAGCCCCAGATCCTTTCCATACCTAGCAACACCCCTGGCATGGGCCCAGAGTTGCATAACTGCAAGAAATGAAAAGCATGAGGCGGTTTATTCAGGGGAGAGCAGCGTAATGGATTTTGGTACAGCTGGTGGCTTTCAGTGGAGCATTGTTATGTGCAAGTGGATTGGGGTGAGGGGAAGTCCCATTTTAGATTTGAGGAGTTGGGATGAGGATCAGATTAGGGTTCGAAATTAAGATTCACTGAGTAGAAGCTAAAACCAGCTCCTGGTGTCCGGCATCACCCACTAGGCAGCAGATGCCACTGGGGGAAAAAGTAGTGAGTACCCAGCGCACCGCAAAGCGGACTTCCACAGGAGATGCACACTTTAGGTGTTTTTCCTGTTATGTATGATTCATTATGTTTAAATGTGCACTAGATGTTTTTTAATTCTTCTTTATTAACATTCTCAACTACTCAGTTAATGTCCTGTCTGCATGTTGTAAGGCACCAGTTGGACTGTGAGGCCAGAAGTAGTTCCTGGGAGCTGTTGGTTTTAAGCTAACCATGCTCTCGAAGGTCAGGAGCGGCAGCTAAATAGCTCCCAGCATCTTCGAAACATGTAGATCTATATACCTCACTGGCAGGCTTTCCTAGTCGCTCCATGTGTGGCTATATTTGGTGGTGTATTGGGTTGAGCATGGATACTGCAGAGGATGTGGGTATTTAAGCTGGAATTGGTGTACCCACTGTTACTGGCCCTTGAGTGCCTCGATGTGTGTGTGCCCGGGGGATGTAGATCGGGTGCTACTAGTGTGTTCTCTACAAACCAGAATGTACTCGCAGATGCAGAACATGTGCTGCAACTGTAAGGCTCCTGTTCACTAATACTCGTGTACCTTATGACTGAGGTCCACTGGGATGCAGAGCACAGGCTCTCCTAGTCTGTGCGCCTCTTGTTGTGTTGTGGGGTGCTCTCGTATACACGTCATGTCTTCTCCTTCTGGGGGTGCCTGTCACTCTTTACTTAATCAGGCCTTTTGTTCAGCGCTACACATCCCCTTGGAATCGGTTAAATGGTGCACTTCTCTGCCAGGGAGACCCAATGAAGAGGATTAATCGTGTTGGTAGGTGGACCTCCTCAGGAATCCTAGCCCTACGGTCGAGTACTACATGCTGGTCTAAGCAGTTTTCACTTGCTCACTTAGTGGTAGCTGTGGTCGACCAGTGACCTGCCCTCATAGGGGGAAGGCAGCCTGACTAGAGTAAAGCACAGCACAATATTGGTTGGAGTACTTGCAGTATGTCAACCTAGAGATGTAAAACCCTTGAATGGTGCACTTGGATTTCCGAGATCCACAGAGACGGTTTTGGAAAATTCATCCAATGACCAGCGTGATCATGTTCTAGAAGATTTTTTGAGCAGCTCGGTTTTTTTCATAGGTAAACTCATCCCGTACCTATAAAATTGCCTAAACACTTTCAGTTACTCCTGAATGTTGGCTTTATGAGACTTGGCAGGTGTTTATGTGCCTACGAGAGCTAGGATGCAAAGTCCTTTTTTAGCTAATAATAATGGGTTGGCGGAAGTGTCGTATGGCACCGAGGCGTTTCAGGCAAGATCCGGTCTTGAAGTGGACTGGGCCAGGTCTCCCCACCTGAATCCCTACTCAAAGCCAGCGAAAAGACAAGTGGTGACACTGCTCCTGCCCAATAGATGTCGCTGTCGCCTATGTTTAGAATCACACTCAGAAATGTAGAACTTGCTTATTTGTCTCGTAACTTTCTGAAGCCAATATTTCTTTTTTTGCAACTTATGTTTATGTGGTCATTAAAATTGTTAATGGCATTCAAATCGAGTTACTGTGGAATTGGAACCTGCATTGATCTGATTGTATTGTATTTTTTTTGTTTGTTTTTGTATTAGTGACTAATTATATAAATGACGTAACGCACGTTTTTATTAGTATTTTTTTTTTGTTTTTTTTTACAATGGATTTTAATCACTTTAATGCCAATTAAGAAAACTCAACGGCGTCTGTTAGGCCACCCTCTTGTGAAATCCAGGTGTTCTTTTTAAATTATTCTAGGCTATGTGCCCTTCTCTGGCCTCAAAACTAAAACAATCTGTGAGGTTGCACCGGCTATTTACTTTACTCCACTCCTTTCAAGCGAATTCCTAATCTTATGGTACAACTCAGTAAGATGTAGGCTACCAGGATCCAACACAATTCTGCTTCCAAGACTCATTGACCCAATGAACAATTGTGAAGTGTTGTCTATTTAGTGTATCTAGTTCTGAATTGTTATACTAAGGAAGGTGAGAGGGAGAGAGAATTGGTAGGGCCATGTCACCCTTTTTGAGTTCATCTGGGTTGCTCATTGGGTCAATGAGTAATGAGTCTTGGGAGCACGATTCTCAGGCCTCGTCAGGCAGTACTTAGTTCCAATCCCCCAAATATAATTTTGTGATTCTATAAATCCTCTTTGATTTCTTAGCTTACTTAACCGTGCTGGGTATGAATGAAATTTGACATTTCCCAAAGCGTTTCCAGGCACAGCCATGTTTTTTGAAGAGCCGAAATACAGTTTTGGTCTTTTTTTCTGTTTGCTATATAAATGGTTACTATTATGAAACAGTGCATCAACATTTTGGGAGTACAAGGGGAACATTCAGGGTGGACCAGGACACTTCTTAAGTGACAGATGTGTTTTTTGATTGAACTTTGTTGTAGACAACGTCTCGTTTAATTTATTTAAGTTATTCCTAAAGGGAGAAAATACTGTATGGGCGGCTGCATTCCAGGGATGGACGACACTGGTCGCAGCAGCAACCCTTGAGGTCTCTCTTGCCACCCCTAAAATTGTGGAGATGTAAGCTCCTGGATTTGGCCAGCGCCATGTGGATCTTTGTTTCTGGGGTGGCAGGCTTTCTTGTTTAGGCCTCTTAAAACAAAACAGGGGGTTCCACACGTGTAACACTTTCAGCAGAGACCCTAAATAAGAAAGAACGGGGATAAGAAATTGGTTGTCTTTCTGGAATTCTATACAATAATTGCTAGACTTATTTCAGGCACACCTCAGTGCGAGAGTCACTGGTTTAGTCTCTTCTTAAAAAAAACTCATCTCAGCCTTTCATCCGCCTGAGGTTGAAAAAGTGCTACTAACACAGGTTCAGTGATATTGTATGTATCTGTTCTATGTAACGTAAAGGGAGATCTCTCACAAAGACACCAAGCGCCACAAAAACTTTTGCATGAGTATGCCCATTTATTAAAGATATTTTCCTGTAGTGGTGCCCTTTGATGACACTTGTTTCGGCAACTTAATTGCCTTTTTCAAATCTCGGCCAACCATGAATTAACTTTATTCATTACTTTGTTCATATTCATTACAATACATTGAATTCTTTCATTACTTTTATAATACCAAACACGGTTTTAAACCAGTTATACATTGTGATAAACCCCAATACAATGTACATTATTCATATAAAACATCACAGAAAAGAGGGGATGGTATAAGGCATGATTGTAAGGGTTATAATGTACAAAAAAGAGAAAATGCATAGAAAAATTCATTTCAGGAATACATTCTATATAGCATATCCGTTGTGATTTCTTCAAATATCATCTCTAATTAGTTGCACCCATTGTATTGTGCTATATTTAATACACGTTTCCTAATCTCATTAGTTTTACAAAGATCTATATATATATATTCAGACTCTCTCCAAAGCACTTTACATTGTTTGATACCAAGGCCACAGAACTTCCCTTATTTTATAACACCTTCTTGGCTGATGCGCCTATCTAATTTCAATTAAATCAATTTTACTTAGATTGGTATGCAACATTTCGGAAAACGCCCTTCCCGTCCATGCTGCGTCTCTATTCTTGAGTTAATGTCTGCACATTTGCCGGGTTAAATCCCTCCTGTGAAAGTGAAATATTTTTACCTTTTGAAGACTTATAACACTTCTTTACGGGGCTTGTGTTAGATAAATGTATAATCCGATCATATTACTTTAAATGTAAAAAGCGTCATTCATACATATGCTCTTAAATGTAACCATACGAGTGTTTAATATCCATACACCCCGTGTCTCCGTTCTTGTAGTAATACCTATAGAGCTCACCCGATTCGCACAAATGGGTCAATTCAGATTCTATGCCTCACGGCCCAACTTGTTTAAGGAAATGCATGCGTTATGGCTTATCGATCAGCCATATATAATGAAAACAATGATGGTCTGGATTTACTGTGTGTAAACTATACGGGATTTTAAACTTTAAGTCCAGTTGACAAATTACAACAGATTAATTAATCTTGTTTTGTTTCTTACCTGCAGCTTCTTGTCTTACAGTCTCTGCGTGTCGTCTGTGGAGCAACCCGACATGTTCTTTCCTGTTGTATAAAATGTGTAAGTTCCCATGGTTACCACGTGAGTCCTTCGTCACTTACCGTTTGCTAAGAAAATGGGCGCCATGTTTTGGCAACACCTATTTGTTTTTTAGTTTTTTTTGTAACACTCTTTATTAGCATTTCATATTTGAACACCCAACCCCTCTCCCCCCCTCTCCTTCCCTTACATACATCCAACAAACAGAGTAATAACCCCCTCCCCCGCCCATTCCCCAATTCCCCATCCCTACCTTCCAATGTCCAAATTTCGGCCTCCGGGCCTTCCAACGATCACACAGTACTGATCCATCACGTCCATGGTTTCCCGAAGAGTCCAACCTATCCTGCCAGCTCACCAGCACCCACCTTCCCCTTCCTCCCTTGTCACCTCCCCACCCCCCCCTCCTCATCCGTAAATCCTCACGGCGGTCGTAAATCATTGTCTTTAGACGGATCATTCAGCAGATGAGCCCATTGGACCGTAACACCTTCCCCTTCCAGTCCGGAGTCCACCTTTTGCAGAACTGTCATTTCCGCCAACCCCCACCTTCGAGCATCTTTCCACCATAGAACCACCGACGGACCCTGAGGGCACTTCCACGCTATCGCCATCCAGCGTTTATCCAGTATAAGTAGGAACCGGCTCATCCTATTCCGCCCTTTATGCCTCTTCCCCCACCCTGCCCCCCCATGGAGCTTACCCCACAGACACGTCTCCGGACAATGCTCCATTCTAGTTCCCAGCAACCCATTCACCCCTTTCAGAACCTCCTCCCAATACGCCACTATTACCCTGCAGTTCCATACCATATGCTAAAACCCCATCCGTGGCACCCCACACCTAGGGCACTCATCCGATAAATCCTTGTTCATGGCCTTAAGCACCACCGGGGACACATATGTTCTATGCAAGATGTTGAATGAACCAATTGAAACCGGGCATTCCTCGATGTCTGTCGGACCAACCCCCACACCTTGACCCATTCTTCACTCGATATAGGGCAACCCATGTTCGCCTCCCATCTTCCCTTGTGCTTCAAATCTCCTTATGCCCCTCCCTGAGGGCATTTTATATCCGTGATATGCGGGGCCCCCCCTGCCTGGTCCAGCAATACTCTGAGAACCGGACATGTTTTCGGCTCCTCCGGAATTTCTACCCACAACTCCGCCAGCCTATGGACCACTGCCCCATACGCTAGGAAAAACCCCTGCGATAGGTAAAATTTCTGGCACCACTCCGCACAGGTAAGCAATCTCCCCCTTCAAAAAGATCCCCCACGGTCACGCAGCCTTTTTCCCTAAGTCTCTGTACCCCTACTCTCCCAATCGCTTGACAAAGCTTCTGATCAACACCCCACGGGAGATTACCCTCGTACCGCCCCCCCTACCCCTCTCCCACCAACATATTTCCTCCACGTCTCCCTCACCACCTCAAAAACCACTGTTCTCCCTCTATCCCCCAGTGGATACCAGAGAAGCTCCACCGGCCTATTGTTTGGCGACCAACTACCTATCAATCCCCCAAGAACCCTTAACCCCGCCCCCCCCCCCGGCTGATCCCACACCATCACCGCCTGCAACTGCACCGCCACAAAGTACTTCTCATAATCTGGGAGACCCAGACCCCCATCCTCTCTTGACCTCTGCAGTATCTTCAAGGGCACCTTCCTTCTCCCTGTATCCCATAGTAACTCCCTAATCCTAACATCTAACATTTTAAAGAACACTCTTGGCCACTTATGGTATATTAGTAAAAAAATACAACAATCGCGGCAGAATCACCATTTTACAGAGGGCCACCCTACCCATCAAGGAAAGCGGTAATACCTTCCAGAACTGGACAGAGTCCCCTATTCCGGACAATGCCCTTCCCGTGTTGTACACAAACATGTCTTCTAAATCATGAAATATTCGTATCCCCAGATATCGGAATGACTCCGTCTCCCATCGTATTCCCAGCTCTGGTAGCTCCCCCAGTGAGGGACTCTGTACCCCCCCCTAGCAGAAACAGCACTGACTTCTCCAGGTTAATCCGAAAACCTGACATCCGCCTAAAATTCCGAAGTATCCAACAAATCTGGAAGGTATACCTCAGGGTCCACTATATACAACAAGAGGTCATCCGCGTAAAGAGACACTAGGTGTCTGAGGCCCCCCGTTTCAATTCCCGGCCTCCATCATCTCTTGCCTCAGGAACACCGCAAGTGGCTCCAGGGCCAGGGCCAACAAGATTGGCGAGACTGCACACCCTTGCCGGGTCCACCTCCCCAACTCCAATCTATCCGACACCCAATCATTTGTCCTGACCATCGCCAGCGGCTTTTCATATAGGAGGGCCAACCACCTACAAATATTTCCCCCAAACCCAAATTCACGCAGCACCCAAAACAACCACCTATTTTGTTGATTACAGCTATGCCGTTTAGCCCAATTTGTCAGTTTCTGTTTTGCGGTTTCCCCTCCCATCGGATTCTCTTTTTGCTTATCATTTTTCCTTAACGCCCCATTAGTGTCTACAGAGAATAACAGATAAAGCTAAAACTAGCTGCAATTTCGTTGCACACAAAAATATTATATGCACATAAACCCGAAAACTGGGGTTAATTTGAATCATATACATATTTCAGAGTGAAAGGTTTCCATGGTATTCCATGATTATCTTTTTTGTTACATGTATTCTTGTACCTTCTTACATGGCTTTGTGCATATGGAGAGCAGACGGCTTCCCTATTTAGATTCTACTCTATCTTCATAAATAACCCATTACTCGCATAGCATCACATATTAAGATGAATTCTGTCTTGCATAACATGACGTGTTAAGGGAATCCACTTTCACTTAACATAGCTTCTCATTAATTTGTAACTTGTAGAAAACTAGTCAAAATATTTTCCTAAGATCATTTACAGAAAGGCTAGAACATAGAAGACAATTTGAGCCCTTTGTTACTTCCGGGAAAAACCTAATACTGCACTGCAAATATGGCTAAGTACTGATCTATCTGGATTCAGGAAGTGTGGGACCTGCACACTAGGCAAATTTGCACAGACAAGCACATGTCATTTCCAAGACCGCAAAGGCAACATGATCAAAATCAAGGAAAACATAAACTGTAGGAGTAAGTGTGTAGTATATGCATTGATTTGTGTGTGCAAGCTAATTTATATTGGAAGCACAATACGGGAGGTGAGGACACGGATTAGAGAAAATGTGTCCGGTATTTGGAGCCAAGATTCCGCTTTGCCACTCGCACATCACTGGCAAACAAAACACCAACTGGAATTGAAACAAGACATAAAGTTTATTGGACTGAAAAAGATAACATTGGGAAGAAGAGGAGGGAACAGGGAACTATTGCTCAGGCAAGCAGAAGCAAAGAGAATATGCAGATTCAGAACATTGGAGATGGGACTTAACAAGGATAATGAGATGATATCTTTCCTTTGAAAATTATGGGATGACCTAAATAAGGTATAAGGTCTAAATGAAACATTAAATAGAATGACTTAAGTCGTTTTGAATGAATGTTAATTAGGTGGCTTTTTGAATATAGAACCCAAAACAGAGCTTGTATTTTACAATTGAATATCATGATTTGACCTGTTTAATATAGAAATAGGTAAAACCAGTCTCTGCAACATCCAGGTTCCCAAACTAGAAGAGGGGATAAATGCAAATCAGAAGGACATTGGTATAAAGTCATATTTCCCATATTGACAAGATAAGGGCAACAGATGACCATAATCTGGTCGGAATTGGACAGAAACGTATAACTTTAAAAAAAAAAAAAAAAAGATTAGCGCTAAGATTGTTTTCAATTTGGACGGAATAATAATTATGGGCCAAGAATGGGTCAAGGCTTTAGATTAATTGGAGAACCATTTGTTGAGGGGATTGTAGTTCTTAATTACACAAGTGTTTGAAGATATGAACCTAACATGCGGATTTCAAATAGCTATTGTGAGTGAATTAAATAATTAATTTTTGTCTGTTCTTCACACAAGATCAAGTACGAAGTCGACTAGTTTTCTACAAGTTACGATTTAATTAGAAGCTATGTTAAGTGAAAGTGGATTCCCTTAACACGTGATGTTATCCAAGAAATAATCTGTGATGCTATGTGAGTAATGTGTTATTTAAGTCTGCTCACCATATGCACAAAGCTATGTAAGAAGGGATAAGAATACATGCAACAAAAAAGATAATCACGGAATACCATGGAAACCTTTCACTCTGAAACATGTATTTATATGATTCAAATTAATCCCAGTTTTCGGGTTTATGTGCGTATAATTTGTGTGCAACGAAATTGCAGCTAGTTTTAGCTTGATCTGTTATTCTCTGTAAACACTTTAGGGGCTTTAAGGAAAAATTATAGGCAAAAAGAGAATCCGCTGGGAGGGGAACCCGTAAAAGAATAGAAACTGACAAAAGTAGTTAACTTTGGGCTGAACGGCGCAGCCGTAATCAACAAAACAATAGATGTTCCCAAAACATGGCGCCCTTTTTTTATTTATTTTTTTTTTTTTTTTAAGCAAATGGTAAGCGACGAAGGACTCACGTGGTAACCATGTGAACATACACACATTTTATGAAACCGGAACAAACGCGTCGGGTTGCTCCACAGCCGATGCGCCGAGACTGTAAAACAAGTAGCTGCAGGAAAACAACATAACAAGATTAATTAATCTGTTGCAGTTCGTCAACTGGACATTAAGTTTAAAATCCTGTATGGTTTGAACACAGTAAATCCAAACCATCATTGTTTTCAGTATATGGCTGCTCGATAAGCAATAACGCATGTATTTTGTTAAACAAATTGGGCCGTGAGGCATAGAATCTGAATTGACCCGTTTGTGTGAATCGGGATGAGCTCTATAGGCATTACTACAAGAACTGAGACACTGGGTGTATGGATATAAAACACTTGTATGGTTACATTTACGAGCATATGTATGAATGACGCTTTTTACATTTAAAGCAATATGATGGGATTATACGTTTATCTAACACAAACCCAGTAAAGAAGTGTTATAACAAGTTTTACAAGCTGTAACGTGTTCATCAAAGGTAAAAATATTTAACTTTCACAGGACGGATTTAACCTGAGAAATGTGCAGACACTAACTCAAGAATAGACACAATATGGACGGTCAGGGTGTTTTCCAAAATGTTGCATACCAATCTAAGTAAAATTGATCTAATTGAAATTAGGTAGGCACATCAGCCAAGAAGGTGTTATAAAATAAGGGAAGTTCTGTGGCCTTGGGATCAAACAATGTAAAGTGCTATGGAGAGAGTCTGAATATATATATATATATATATATATATATATATATATATTCTTTGTAAAACTAATGAGATTAGGAAACTTGTATTAAATATAGCACAATGCGACTGGGTGCAACTAATTAGATATTTGAAGAAATCACAATGTATATGCTATAAAGAATGTGTTCCTGAAATGAATATAATTATTTTCCTTTGCATTTTTTCGTTTGATTTTTGTACATTATAACCCTTACAATCCTGCCTTATACCATCCCCTCTTTTCTGTGATCTTTTATTTGAATAATGTACACTGCATTGGGGCTTATCACTATGTTGTAACGCTCACCTGATTCCCACGGAGGCGCGGGTCTTGGCAGGAAGGTGTCTGTGACTCAAAGTGATGTGCAGGACTCGATTGGCTTCTGGGGTCGAACCTCTTCGCACTGTGTGTCGAACTCGAAGGGTGAGGTTTCTGCAGGTGAAAGAATATGGGGATTAAAGGTCTGGGTTGTTGAATGTCCCTATCTCTCTCTCTCTCTCTCTTCCCAGCTTGTCTGTAGAGCCCCCCTCCCAGGTCAACGTGCTCACCTTAGATAGGTGAATGCTGGGCTCTCCATCTGCGTCTAGTGCAGGGTGCCGTTGCCAGTTCCTTCACTGGTGAAACATTGGCCTCTTGACTTCAGAGGATGGTTACCGTTGTTGTCTGCACGACCGGTAAGTTTCTGGACACCTTTTGTCTTTATAGTCTTTTAATGCGTGGCAGTGAAGCGCCTGGAAATCCGTAAGTATGGCAAGCGCTCTAACTGTCTCTTTCCTTGCAGATTAGTTTGTGTTGAAGAGGCGCCGGAGTATTCGCAGGCGTTTGATTGCGACGAGCGTGACGGGCGTGAGTAAGTACCTGCTTAATGTCTCTTTCTTTGTCTTTACAGGCGACGATGCAGAATGAAGAAATCCGGAATTCGCCGCGTGCCGGTAAGTGTAACAATGCGGTTGTCTTTGCAGGTGAAGATGCAGCGTGAAGAATCCGGAATGCACAGCGTGCCGGTAAGTATAACAATGCTGTTGATCTTTGCAGGCGAAGGTGCAGCGTGAGACACGGCCGCTGCCGATGGATCAGGTGAGTAAGCACTGCGTGTAAAGTTCGTCTTGCTAACCTGTTGTTTCTGGTCTTTTGCAGGTGCTGATGTTGATCGGGTACAGGAATGGTAAGTATAATTCTTGCAGGTTCAGGATCAAAAGAAGAAAGGCTGGAACAGACTCGGTGAGCGTTCTGCTGCAGATGCAGAATAACGCGAAGCATGTTTCATCAATCGGGTGTGGTTTAAATAGCCTTGGAGTGATGAGGCGTCTTCTTCCACGGCCCCGCGTAGGTAAGAAAAGAGTTCCTGCTTCCAGAAGAGTTCCAGTGCTGTATCCAGGGAGTGGAGCTGCCCCACCCAGGTAAGAAAGTAGTCCCTGTTCACCGAGGGCTTCTAAGAGGCTGGTAAGTAAGCAGCATGGTCTGCCGCAGGTAAGTCCACCCAAGCACTTTCACACCAATGATGAGCCCGGCGCTTCCAGTGCCGGGACCGATGATTCTGATGAGCCTGGTGCCACCGGCGCCAGGACACGGTCCAAAAGGTCCCTGTGGGGACCGGCTGGTGCCTAGGATTAGGGGCCTGCTTCCAAGGACGTTGGGCTGGTCCTGGCTCCTTGGAAGCAGTGATCATGACATATGTATAACTGGTTTAAGACTAGAGAGAATTAAATTTATTGTAACGAATAGAGACAAAGTATTGAATAAAGTTAATTCATGGTTGGCCCAGATTTGAAAAGGGCAATTACGTTGCTGAAACACGTGTCATCAAAGGGCACCCCTGCGGGAAAATAACTAATAATAAAAAAATTAGCATACTCATGCAAAGGTTTTTATGGCGCTTGGGTTCTTTGTGAGGGTTCTCTTTTCTCTCGCACAAGCGACACCACGTGCATCTCAGCACCTTGAAATTGGTCGCATAGTTTGAAAAAGTTGATATCATCAAAACCTCACTCAAGTTAAACTAAGCACTTCAGCATCATTATCATTTGGCCTTGGATGTCTGCTTGCATTCACAGTAATTTGGTAATATCGGCCACACTGATATTAACGATACATATGGTGATCCATCCTTGTATGAAATGCATATCGCACTATAGTGATATTGTAACCATATTACGAATCTATTGTGTCCTCCAACATATTCCAAATCTTTGGCATGTAATGTCCACAGCTGTGAGCTTGGAAACATTTTCGGCAGAGGGCGTCCTGCGTCGATGTCGTCAGGTCAATGTCCCTCGAAGGCCTCCGTCGAGGGCGACGTCACCGGATGTTATAAATGGGACGCACAGTGCCCGTAGCCTCAGTTTTTTCCGCAAACGTGTTTGCTTCGGAGACTCGCCGCGCTTCATTTATTCCTCGTGAACGTCTTCTTCTTCCACCCCTCCGACTCCGTAGTCTGGCTTTAAGACTTGCCGGGACTGCAAGTCTAAGATGTCGCTAACGGACCCACATCGCATTTGTATGTGGTGCTTGGGCGAGAGTCATGACACAGATGACTGCTCCAAGTGCCAGTTGCTGGCTGCTAAGGCCTTGCTGGAGCGTAAGGGGAAGCTACAGATAGGTAGAGGTTCTTAACAAAGTAAGTCTCGTAACCTTTTAAGGGGATGTCCACCAACGATTCGAGGGGCGACTCTCCGCATCGGAAGGAGTCCCGGTTATCTCGGTCCCGGAGTGGTGCCCGCCAATCGTCCTCCTCGTCTCGGCATGCCAGGAAGCGCCGTCACCGGTCACCTTCCCCGTCCTCCTCGGAGGATGGCACCGTGTGGAAAGTGGCTTGTTCTACGAAGTCCCCGACTCCAGAGGAGTGGGCAGCCTTCATGGAGCAGATGCTGGTGACTTTCCAATCCCAGGGCACAGTTCCGTCCGCGCCTTCACAAGAAGCCGGCAAGGAACAGTCTCGCTCCGTGGCTCGTGCGCCTTCGGGCTCGGGTCCTTGGCGCGATACTCATCAGGAACTTTCGAGTTCCCGTTCGGACAAGGTTCAGGGTAATCACCAGAAACGTGCTTCCAGATTCCGGTCCTCGTCCCGGGCGAGACCGCAGAAGTCTGGTAAGGGCTCAAGGTCGGTGTTGACTCCGGCGCTGTGTCCATCGGATACGAATGTCGAAGCTTTGCCTTCACACCAGCCCTCGGTGCCGTCAGCGCTGTTGTCGACGCCAAAGCCGTCAGTGGCCTCAATGCCTTCACGGCCTTTTAGCTGGAATTTGCTGATGGAGGTCCATGGTACGGTGGATCCTCCAGGGAAGGCTACTTGCAAATCTGTGAGGCCTGTGGGTGACATCTGAGGATGAGGAGAGGTCAGATTTAGAATTTCACCCGATTGAGCCTGATGTGGCTCCTGTCTTTTCCGGGCACAGTCAGTTATGTCAATCTCTTCATGATGCAAGTGGCTTGGACACTTCTCCTGAGGTGGAGTTTGGCAGGCCTGAGCCTGGGGCTCATACTGAGTAGTCCTACAGGAGACTGATGGCTAGGGTGACTGAGTATCTTGGTTGGTCTAGTCCTCCAGAAGCTTTTGTTCGGTATGACTTAACAGATATTTTGGATCAAGGTCCGTCCTCTGACCCGGTTTTACCTTTTCATTTGACCTTGCAGAAGAGGGTGGCGGCTGCTTGGCCGACACAGGAATCTCTTCCGGCGGTTTACAAATCATTAACTAAAAAATACCTCTCTTCCGGTAGCGACCCAATCTACCTTTCATCTCTCCCCACTCCCAAGAGTTTGGTTCAGGCGGCTAAGGTCACCTCGAGGCAAGCGGGTACCCTACCATCCCTCCTGATCGGGATGACAAACGCTTCGACGGTTGGGCACGCAAGGTGTTTTCTGTGGGGAGTATGGTGCTGAAGTCGGCCAACTCCACTTGTGCATTGGCAAGATTTTCACACACTCTGTGGAATAGTTTCTCTAGTGGCTGAGCATATTCCCGAAGGGGAAGAAAAGGATTGGTTCCTTGCTCTCATGCAGGATAGCAAGGATGCCATGTGGGAATCCCTTCAGTCTGGTTTGGACACGGCCGACAGTGTTAGCCGGTCCATGGCTGCGAGCACCGTTATACGCAAATTTGCGTGGTTGGGGGGAGTCAGGTTTTGCTCCGAATGTGCAAGCCAGTCTTTTGAACATTGATGGCACGCATTTGTTTTGCAGCAAGGCTGACGTGAGCCTTGAGAGGTTGCAGAACTCAAAAGCTGCAGCGCAATCTTTGAGCGCAGCTGTGCGTCAACCTCTACCTCTTCGTCCTTGGGGACAGCAGTGGAGGGGAGGTTCTTTTCGTTACTACTCTTCCTTTGGTAGAACGAGAGGAGCCGCCAGTCAAAGGGGTCAACGTAAAAGTACCCGTGGTGGTCCAGGAAATGGGGGTGCCAAAGCAGCTCGGGCAGCTGCCTCTTTGCCTTCAGGTGCTGCCGCAGCCGCTCCAAATCAATCATGAGGCCATGTTCCATTGTTCGCCGGTTGGGGGCAGACTGTCTCAACATCTCGAAGAATGGCGAGCTATTACTTCGGATGCATGGGTTCTGGATACAATAGCCCACGGCTACTGCCTTCCCTTCCTAAAGCGGCCTCACGACCATCCACCGGGGAATCTCTTTGAAGCTTCGAGATACGCTCCTTGTGCAGGAAATCTTGACCCTGCTGGAAAAAGGCGCTATAGAACTGGTGTCTGTAGCAGAGAGAAACCAGGGATGGTATTCCCCCTCTTTTTGTTTTTTTTTCTTTGGAATTAAAAAAAAAAAAAAAAAAAAAAGACGGGGGATTGAGACCTATCTTGGACCTCCGTTGGTTGAACAAACTTCTCAGGAAGAACAAGTTCAAGATGGTCACTCTTTCTCAGATCCTCCAGGTCCTTCGACTTCAGGATTGGTTGGTGTCTCTGGACCTACAGGATGCTTACTTTCATGTGCCGATTCATCCAAAGCACAGAAAGTACCCGAGGTTTGCAGCTGGCGACTCGCACTTTCAGTTTCGGGTTCTGCCATTCGGATTGACCACCGCCCGAGGGTCTTCACCAAGCTAATGGTGGTGGTTGCAGCGTATCTCAGGCTAGGGGAGGATTCACGTCTACCCCTACCTGGACGACTGGCTGATCGGGCGCCTTATCCCAAGCAAGTGATGGATCATCTCGGTCTCACCTGACGGTCCCTCCACAAGCTGGGCTTCTCCCTCAATTTCAAGAAGTCTCATCTGACACCTTCCCAACAGCTCCAGTACATCGGGCTGTGTTGGACACGTCCTTGGAAGTGCTCGCCTCCCAAGGTGAGGGCTCATCACATTGTGCAGATGGTGGACAAGTTTCAACATGCCCAGAGTCTCCGGGCTTTCGAATTCTTAAGGTTGCTCGGCCTCATGGCATCCTGCATTTTTCTGGTGCCAGAGGCCAGGCTGAGGATGAGATCCTTGTAGTGGGTCCTCAAGATGGATGCAGTGGTCACAATTCTCGGGCAAGATGTCTAATCCCATTCAGATTCCACTCTTGGTCTCACAGGATCTGCTGTGGTGGGCCAACGAGGGGAACCTGATGAAGGGGAGCAGTTTTGCCAACCGTGGCCGGAGGTGACAGTAGTGACTCATGCCGAAGATTTGACCGCCAACAGTCGTTGGTCTCCGTCGGAGTCCAAACTCCACATCAACCTGTTAGAGTTGAGGGCCATCAGGCGAGCACTGAAGGCTTTTCTGCCGTCTGTGCAGGGGATGTGTGTCCTGATCATGATGGACAATACAGTGGCCATGCATTACCTCAACAGGGGGAGGTGGGGAGAGAGGGTTAGGGGCTGGGTTCTCCATCTAGAGGTCAAGTCTCTCAACCTTCACGCTTGGTATCTGAAAGGTTGAGGTATAAGGATTGGGACCTCCCGGATGACGTGATGGAGGTGTTGCTTTCGGCCATGCGGCCAGCAACAAAATCCCTGTACTGTTGCCATAAGTTTTGCGACTGGTGCAGAGGACAAAATGTTGATCCTTTTTCAGTGTTCCATTCCCATGGTTCTTTCTTGCTTTCCTTGGCCCACAGGGGCCTTCAAGTAGGTACCATTAAAGGTTACCTGGCGGCGCTATCTATCTTCAAGCGCTCGTCTGAAGAAGGGCTCACTAATGTGTTCCCGCCGTCCCCGTTCCAGGTGCCGGTTTGGGATCTGAATTTGGTCTTGAAATTCCTGATGGTTGCTCCATTTGAACCTTTGCACTCTTGTACTTTGAGACTTTTGTCTTTCAAGACTGTGTTCTTGGTTGCGGTTACATCCGCTCGCAGAGTGAGTGAATTGCAGGCATTTTCATCTAAGCCGCCCTTTGCTATGTTCCACAAGGATAGGGTTGTACTGAGGGTACGTCCTTCCTTTCTGCCTAAGGTAGTATCTGAATTTCATTTAAGCCAGAAGGTGGTTCTTCCGTCTTTCTATCCTCCTCATACTGGTAAGGAAGAGGAGCGACTCCATAGGTTGGACCCTAGGAGAGCTCTGAACTTTTATATTTCTAGGATGTCCAGGGTCAGAGTGGATGATCCACTCTTTGTGGGGAATGCTGGACACCGATTGTGCCAGACAGTTATTAAACAGACCTTGTCCAGGTGGATTATCCTCACCATTACTGAATGCTACCGATTGGCGGGAAAGGACTTTCCTGAAGGTTTGCAAGCTCATTCTACCAGGGGCGTGGCTACTTCCACAGCTGTACAGCAGGGAGTTTTATTAGGAATATTTGTGACACAGCCACATGGGCTTCTATCCACACCTTTGTCAAACATTACTCCCTGGATACGCTCCATGGTCAAGATATGGCCTTTGGTAAGGCAGTTCTTTATTCTGCCTTCTGATTGGGTATTCTAAATTATTTTCCCTCCTCCATTTTCTGGTACTGCTTCGGGAGTCTGTCAAAGATGTGGAATACGTTGGAGGACACAATCCATTCCAAGAAAGTTACTTACCAACTGGTAACGTTCTTTCGACTGGATGTTCCTCCAACGTATTCAACATAGCCGTCCCAGCCTGCCCCTCTGGAGAATTTCCTATGCTATTGCAGCATACGTTTCCTCAAGGTTATGTGAAGTCAAGCAGGCATTGGTTATGTGGGAAAAGGGTCTATTTTTGTTTTGAAAGAGCCTTGTGTGCTCTTCTCTTCATCTGCCAAGAGTGGGATCCGTTGTTGTGAAATTCGGTGCCCCTCAAGGATGAAGATCGTCAAAGTTTCCAGAAGGCCATCGGGCCTGCTTTGCACGCTCTGACCATGACGGAGAAGAAAAAAGGAAGATCCCTCTTCAAGCCCTGCACCAAGTGTGGGCCACCCAAAATGTGTTTGTGGAGGACAAGCCCCTACAATGCATCTACTGCTGCATCTGGACCACAAGGAAGGAGGTTGCGAGATATGCAGCGGATTCTCCAAGAAGATGATCAAGGACAGGAACAGTAGACTGGCTGCATCGCTGAACACCAAGGCCTCTACCCCATCCCCCGAGCAGGGGTATGCCTCACCAAAGGCCGGTCGGTCTGAAGAGCGGGCTTCCTGTGAGGGCGCCTCATCTGTGGGGGCCCAAGATGAGGCCAAGGCCTGGTCGGCCGGGGTCGCAGCAGAAGCGTGTCCCACGGCAGACAGGGTGCGATCGACATCACCCTCCGCCTCCATTGCCAGCCGGCAATCGAGCGCCTCCTCAAAGAGAAACCAGGCTAAGCTGCGGGAGAAGCCCAAGAAGCAGCGGACGGTGAAGAAGAAAGCTGAGCTGCCCAAGCTTTGTCGACGATAGAGCTGGTGGCGGCTACTTTTTCGAAGGCTAAAGGGGCTGACCCTGAGAGGGTAGCCCTCACAGCACCAAAGGTATCCCTCTTTGAGGCGAGAAGTTGCCATGGTGACTTTCACAAGGTCCACCGGCACTCCAGAGGAGGGGACACCACCTCAAAACCCGGATCCAGCCCCTCAGGAAGGAAAAAAAGGGAGGCAAGGAGGCCCCCGATCAATCAGAGGCCAAAGCCATGGAAATGTAGTCCATGGATGGCGAGGATATGGAGTCCCTACACACGGTCCACGAGGACGACAGCGACTAGGAGGGCGTTGGGCCTAGTGTTCCGATCATGCCAGTTCCGCCGAGGGATGTGTCTCTGGACATTCCATCAACCCTCCACAGCTTGGTGTCAGAGATCCAGAAGAGGATGCCACAAGGGCCTGTTCCATTGGTCCCCCAGGCCGCTCAACAGCCGACGAAAAAAAAGAGCGCCTTCCGACTCTCCATTTCAGCCTCCATACCCACGTCAGGTCCCATCTCCCTCAGCATATCTGGACATGGGTACGAGTATGGACACAGCCACGATGACGGACGACTATCTTGTTGGAGCGGGCAGTGGGTCTCCTCAGCCTAGGGTGTCCCCATTGGACGAGGTGGGATTGTTCAATTCTATGATCACCAAAGCCTCCGAGCTGTTCCTTTTTCCTTGTCTCCTCGGGCACAAGCTGGGTTTCCTGAACCAGAGGAGCAAGGCCAAGAGGAATACAATCATGGCGATACCCCTCCATGAATGGCTTGTGGGAGGAGGGTCTAGCCCTCTTGAACCCTTGCATGGCTCCAGCCAAGCGAGCTAATCTGGAGAACTAGTACTGGAATCTGCCCCAAGTGCCTGAGGTCACCACCATCGCTGGACTCAGTGGTTTCGGCAACTGCCAGGGATTAAAGTATACCTGTGCCTAGAAGACTGGCTTATCCAGGCCCGCTAGTGAGAGTTGGCTGTCAGACACACGGAGGCGGCTGTCAAGCTGCTGACGGATCTGGGATTCTCTATCAATTATCTAAAGTCCTGCTTGACACTATCGCAGAATGCGCTGTTACTTGGAGCCAGGCTGGATAAAGTGTACTGCCTAGCGTCGCCCTGAGAGGAGAGGGTAGTGGCCATTCAGTGGAAGGTGCAGCGGCTGTTGCTGAGGAGGTCTGCCACAGTATGGACCATCAAGTCATTGCTTGGCATGATGCCGTCTTGCATCTACCTCATCTGGCTCTGCAGGTTACAGATGCAACCTCTTTAGGAGTTCCTGGACGCTTGCTGGGTGCAGGTGTCTGGAAACTTTGCCGACAAGATCACTCTGGACGACTAGTTCTGTCGGGTGGTGGGCTGACCGTTTCAACATCGCCTATGGCACTGGGTTTCAGAAACCTCCATTCCATGAGACTGTCATGACGGACACTTCCCTGGAAGGCTGGGGAGCCCACACCGGGTGTCTTCACGCCAGAGGCCTTTGGCTGCTAGAGGAGAAGGATCTCCATATCAACATCCTGGAGCTAGGAGCAGGGTTTTGGGCCCCCAAGTCATTCCTTCCATCTCTGATGGGCAAGGTGGTGAGGATCTTCACGGACAACACCACCACAATGTTCTACATCAGGATACAAGGGGGCACTCGTTCTCCGGCCCTTTCCAAGGAAGCACAGGAACTGTGGTGCTGGGGTACAAGAAATGTTCCTTGTCCCCCTTCACCTAGCGGCAATCAAGAACACCATTGCGGACTCCCTCAGTAGGGAGTTGTGTTCCTGCCACGAGTGGGAACTTTGGCAGGACCAGGTGGATCACATCTTTTCCAAGTGGGGCATGCCCCAGATCGACCTGTTTGCGACAGCAGCGAACTCCAAATGCTAGAAGTTTGCCAGCATATTCCATCAGCTGAGGAGCCTGTGAGACGTGTTCTCTTTCCCGTGGGAAGGGCTGTTTCTTTACATGATTCATCCATTGCCTCTCCTGCTATGAGCCATCAACACACTCAGGGTCAATGCAGGATGATACTCATCGCCCCGGCATTGGCCGAGGCAGATTTGGTACCCGGACCTTCTCAGCCAGTCGGCGTCACCACTGGTCCAGCTACCTGCGGTCACGGATCTTCATACCAGAGAAGTAGGTGCAATCATGCATCACGACCCAGAATCGCTTAACCTGCGGGCCTGGCTCCTGCAGCCCTAGAATTTGGAGGATATGAGTTTCCGGCGGACTGAAGGGAAGTCCTTGCCAGGGCATCGTCGACTCTCTAAAGCACTGCGGTCAAATGTGGAAGCGTTTCACTACATGGTGCCGGTCACAGAAAATTACCCCTCTGAGGGTCACAGCCCGCAGATTCTTCCGTACTTGTTGGCCAAGGCTAGACTGGCGCACACCTCAATCAAAGTACATCTGGCGGCTAACTCCCGCTACACCAGGTCTCCAGGAAGGTCTTCACTTTGGTCTCATCGGCTCGTCAAGGAGTTCCTGAAAGGACTTTTTCGATCTTTCCTGCTGGTGAAGGCGCCTGCCCCAGCGTGGGAACTGAACGTGTTTCTGATGAGGCTCATGGGGGGGGGGGGGTGTTGGGGGCTTCGAGTCTGCATCAGGCCCATCTCCAGGTCCTCTTGTGGAAAATTGCTTTCCTTGTGGCCATCACCTGCGCCAGGAGGGTGGGTGAGATACAGGCCCTGTCCTGCAGCCATACCTGAATTTCCACAAATCGAGGGTGGTGCTGTGGACCCACTCCTCTTTCATGCCCAGATTCCGTCAGAATTCCATCTAAACAAACCTTTGTTACCTTTTTTTTTTTTTTTTTTCCCCAAAACCTTTGTCTCCGGCTGAGAGAGCCTTGCACTCGCTGGACGTTGCCCGTGCCCTGAAGTTCTATGTGGCAGTTTTTTTTTTTTTTTCTCGAAAGACTTCACAGCTGTTTGCGAACTTTGGTCATGTGAACCGTGGGAAGGCTTTGTCCAAGGCTTCAAGCTCAAGGTGGCTCTCCGGCTGCATCATGCACTGTCATCGGTTGGCGAACCAACGGCTGCCCGGCCATCCGAGAGCCCATTCCACCACAGTGATCGATGCGACCACAACGTTCCTGGCTGGTGTGCCCCTGCTGGACATCTGCAGGGCTGCTACGTGGAGGTCCACGCACCACATTCCAATAGGACAGCCACTTGGGCTGCATGCTTTCTGCAAGCAATTTGTGTTCACATGGAGGCACTTTCCATGAAATGCTTTTCAGTTGCCACTCTGAAACCAAGCATAGAAAAGGAAGCTTCTTGCCATTTGTTACAATCAATTTGAAAGAAGACGCACATAAAATACCATGCAGCACCCACCCACATTCTGCTTGCCTGCCCCTTGGCTACACCACCTTCTTTCTTTAAATAGAGCAAGGTGTCAAATACTTTAGGCTACTTCCATTGTGTAGTGACTGCTGCCACTTCGCATATTCTGGAAGGGGCATAATAAATGCAAGTTAGCTACTGTAGCGATTTTTGTACCCCCTAGTCCACATTCCTCTTCCTTCAAACGACCCACCTGCCCAGCCCTTCTTGTCGACGTGCTTGTACTTTTTTGGTGCAGTGGAGTAACCTGCGACTAAGAAGTGGGAATGCTGAAGGGCCTTCCTGGAACTAACTGGGCGTGGAAGGAGAATAACATGTGCTTTGACATTCAGTACAAGCGCTTTGGTAACTCCCCCCCCCCCCCCCTGGCATTTCGACTGAAGTCTCATCCTTCCAAAGCCTTTGTATTCACACTTTTCTGACTGGTTTACAACTCTGCTTTTGACCGTGATGGGGGCAGTGGGGGTTCAGAACACAGAGCTAGAACACTTCCTCGGGCAGTTTCTTATGCTGTTTTAACACACTATTCCACATGAAACCGTTTTTAAGGTACGTTTCACTAAGTGAATGTCAAAACAGAGGGGTGTATTTCATATATAACGAAGCAATTCTCTTCTGTATTCATGTCTACCTCATACCCTTTCTGAGATCTATCCTCGACCGCTTGATCACTGCTATCTGAAGCGAGTTAATATAAGTCCAGCCTGTCTGTATAGATTTGGGAAGTAAATGCCAGCTCCTAATCATAGGGCAGGCACAGCCCATTAATTTGAATGACGGAGAGCTAGGAACTAGAAGTCCATATAGTGTGTAACATGCAATCTATTAATTTGAGCTTGGCGAGCACAGCAGGGCTCAGGCCCGCCTGGGTCAAAGCTGGGGCTCTGGCCACTCTTTCTCGGGTCAGTGCCTTCCCAAACTAGGGGCAGACCACGAGACCCCAGGCCCCTGCAGCACTTACAGGAGTGTATGCCTGCCTTACTGCCCCAGCCACCTGTCTTCCTGTACTACCCCAGCCGCTCATTGATTGACTGACTGGGATAGGACAGGAGCATTTCCTCATTTGACTGTAGCTGCTGGTGAATTTAAAGGTTGGGGCAATGCTCAATCTCCTTGCCATCTCTGATGCCCCTTCTTCCCCTTGCCATTCAAAAAGCACTGGTGCAGTCTGACACCTCCTCCCCAAAGCACCATTGGCCCAGCTCCCGTCCCAAACACAAGCGCTTCCCCGAGCCTCCCAAGTGCCGCCATCCCCTTTACCCTACCCCACCGTCTCCCCAACAACTCCTCCCCTTGGGCCACCATCCTCGTTACCTTGTTCTCTGCCCCAGGTCTCTCCCCCCCCCCCACCACCCCCTTACGGAACACTGGCGTTGTCCTTATCTAGTTTGCCACCAGTTCCCTTTTCTCCCCCTTCTAAGGTGCTTCCATCCACTAATAACCAGTGACCCCCCGGTACAACTACTCCCTGTTTCTCGCCTCCAGCCCCTTTTATTGTCCCCAGCTGCCTTTAGCTCCTTTTTTTGGCCCCACTGCTCTTTAGCTCATTTTCTTGCCCCTAATTCCCTTTAGCCCCTTTTCATGCCCCACCCCCTTTAGCCCAATTGTCTTCCCCCAAACCTTTAGCCACTTTTGTTTCCCCTTAGTCCTGTTTGGACGCTTTTCTTGCCCAGTTAATTTTAGCTTTTTTTTTTTCTTCCCCCAGCCCCTGACATAGGCCCCTCCCCAGTTTAGAGCACCATTTCCCTGGCTCAACCCTACCCATGAATTTTCTCGCTCTCGCAGGTCTACTACTAATACACATGTGCCAGTATGTTAACACCAGTACACTCTTGCCAGCGTCGAAATGCTACAGTAGTACTGATTTGTTAACTTCTTCCGTTTTTAAAATCAACCCTTTTTTGTCACGCAATTACATTTGCATAGATCAGCTACTTCATAGTGTAGTGCCCTGGTTTACTTTCCTACAAGTTAGTGCCAGGAATTGTATGCATATACCGCGGGCATCAGTTCCAGGCATCTGGCCCATGTGTTCTCGTGCCATAGTTTCCACACAACAGCCAGGATTATTATTGTAGCACAGTTGTGTGGCACATTTTGCTGCATGTCTGCAAAGGCAGGGTCTAGAGCCCAGTACTCTAATGTTCACAATGTTAGCCTATAGAGGCGCGAGTGCCACCTGCTCCGTTTAGGCCCTAAATGTGAATGGACTGCATCTAAAAGAAGCAGTCTGTTCACAGTAGAATGCACATATTGGCAATGTACACCACCAGATGACTGTTAGAATCCACATCTTGATGCAGTGATAGCAGGCTCTCTGCCCAAATCCCCAGTGCATTCGCCAGTGTTGGGATTCACAACTTAATATAAAGGCGCAAACGCATCCACCCTCTGATCTATATGTTTCTAGTCTATCTAGTCTAATGACCTACACACCAAGCCCAAGATTAAAACCACAATGACCGAATATAGGGTTTCATACCGTGTTATTACTGCAAGCCCCCGATACACAAGTGACAGGAACCACATGGTCTAATAATAATTCCCCCTACTCCTCTTACCCCCCCCCCCTCCCGCCCCAGTGCACAAATGACAATTTCCAGACCCCAGCAATTGGTCTAGGCATGCTCTCCGCACACTAATCACAAAATCCTTCACCAGCACCTTCATGCTAGGTTGTAGCCTGCCACTTGTAACCAGGTCCAGAGCCTGTGCTCATAGGGCTTGGCTTCACACCAGTAACCTGATCTTACACCTACCACTTCCCTGCAAAGGTTCACACCTCCGACCTAGCCAGGACCCAGGGAAGCAAGACTAGGGATTAGTCCAGGAAGAGAATATATGGAGCTCTGTACTTCTCCAGCATGGGGTCTGGCATGGATTCACATGCTCATGAATATTCCCCGTCGTCAGGCTGGGAATCCTCGGTAAAGAAAAAACCAGTATCAGTTTCGTTTCTGATCTGTCTTTCGTAGTAATAACCAATCACTGGTCTCTGCGTCATACTGACCACAGCCAATGACTGCCCTCTACCTAAGCACCGCCTCTGGCAGCCATCTTCAGACTTTTACCGCACGTTCATGTGTTGGGATCCTCGTGCTATTGCTCTCGAGCGTTAGTGCTATTTTTTCACGTTTTTTCTCAAAAACTTCGTTTTTTCGGTCAAAAGAGCCTCAAGCTCCACCGACTCACTATCCGATCAACGGGGACCCGTGTCGGATTCGTCTGCGCCCCTCAAGGGTGAAGATTCGTCGAGCTACGCTTTTGGAGGACTCCAGAAGTTTCTCAGGCCCGGTCATGGCCCAGGAGAAGGGAAGCTCGACGCCCGGAAAGCTGTTCAGGGTCTGCCCTGGATGCCAGCTGCAGAACGTCTTCAAGGAGGACGAACACTCCTTTTGTCTCTACTGCCTACATGAGGACAAGACGCACGTGGAGAAGGACTGTGCGTTTTGCGGCAACATGTCGGAGCGGACCATGAAGGACCGCCATCAACGTCTCGCCAACTGGCTAGAAGGGAAGAGCCCGTCCGGCGAGAAGAAGAAGAAATCTGAGCGGTCTTCTAAGTCCTTTGAGGACGCCCCGGCGACGGGGGTCCAACATAAGGCCAAGCACCGCGAGTCCGCTGGCACCGGGAGCGCCGAACGGTCGGGCTCTACGGGCGCCAGGCAGGGCGCACCCTCCCCGGCACCATCAACCACGAGCCAACGCTCTGGGTCGGGTAAGAGGAAGGCCGAGCACCCGGCGAAGCTCCTGGAGAGGCCCCGGTCGAGCTCGAAGGCCCCATCGGAGGGGGAGCGAGGCGGTGTCCCCCCCCTCAAGGATAAGGCGGTGAGCGCACCTAAGGTGGTGAAGGCCTTAATCCATCCGGCCAAGCCCTCTATCGAAACTGTCGCGGCGGCCCTGGCTCAGCCTGTGCAGGCTACACCAGTGGTGGCGACCTCGGGGCTCAGAGTCTCCCTGCCACCTCGGAGGGAGTCATCTTTTGTGCCCATCGATAGGACCCCCGTGAAATCCCCCGTGGGGAAGAAAAAGGGGGCAGGGCGTCGTCGTAGATTCGGCCTCAACCTCAGAGGAGGAGCTGGTCGAAGTCTTAAGCCACGGCCTCGGCGTGGAAGAAGACCGACCCGTCGGGATGGATCCCGACGTAGGTGACGACGACATCGTCGAGGGTACCGATGGGGCCCCTGATCGCCCGTCCGATTCCCCTCTGCCAGCGCCGCGAGACAACTCGGCGGCCATTTTGTTGGCTATACAGTCCTTATGCTCAGAGATAAGGACGAGACTACCGTTGCCGACGGAACCTCTCCCGTCGGGGGACCCAGAACCGGGACCTTCTGGTGTTCCCCCTACCAAGAAAAGAAGGATCCACCCTCCGCCTCCTTTTCAGCCGTCGCGCCCCTTCCAGCCTTCCTCCCCGTCCACCCGAGGGGATGATACGGGGACTGACACGGCAGCGACGGGTACGGACGACGAGGATGTACCGTCGTCGCCTCCCACCAGGGCTTCTCCGCCCGACGAGATTGGATCGTTCCACTCCATGATCTCCAGGGCATCCGAGCTTTTTCAACTCTGCCCTGAGGAGAAGAAGAAGGAAGGTTTCCTTTATCAGCGGCGCGAGGCCAAGAGGAAGACGGTCCTCTCAGTGCCTCTATTGGACGACATTTGGGATGAGGGCCTCACCCTCCTCAAGAACCCTTCCACGACGCCAGCTAGAAGAGACCGGTACGAGAAGAAGTACCGGGTCCCGGACACGGCCCCCCTGTGCCTCCGGGCGCAGCCTACCCCGGACTCCGTCGTCTCCGCGGCGGCCAGGAAGAAAGCGGGGGGGGGTGCGGCCTCCACATCGACTTCCCCACCGGACGGTGAGGGAAAGAAATTGGACGCTATGGGACGCAGAGTCATCTCGTCGGCAGCGACGACGATTAAAGCGGCCAACGCCTTGGCTATCGTGGCCCGCTACGACAGGGAGCTCTGGTACAAACTGGCTCCCCTGCTGGACTTCCTGCCGGACGACAAGAGGACAGAGGCCCTGGAGATCCTGCAGGAAGGTGAGGTGGCTTCGGACCACACTATTACCGTCGCGACGGACATCGCCGACACTGGGTTCCGCCAGTTGGGCAACGGCGTTTGCCTTAGGCGGCGTGGATGGCTCAAGGCTACGGACTTCCGTCAAGACGTTCAGACCAGAGTCCTGGACATGCCCTTCGATGGGGACAACCTGTTTGGCAAAACAGCGGACGATTCCCTTCAGGCCATTAAAGCGGACACTGAGACGGCCCGGGCCCTGGGAGTTCTGCAGCAACGACGGACGCCCTTTCGGAGCAACGGAGGCAAGGGCGCCTCCAAAGGTTCCGGCGGCGGTTTCTCCACCTACCGTCAAGCGGCCCGCTCGTCGTCTCAGGAGGCCTACAGAGGACGAGGCAAGTCTGGCGGACTCCGCCGTCGTCGCCAAGGAGGTCGAGGCGGCAAAGCCTCGTCCAAGCAGGATTGAACCGACCGTGGGGTCGGGCCCCCACCGAAGCACCCCGGTGGGAGGCCGGCTGGCGAGCTTCATCAGCGTGTGGGAGTCCATCTCCACCGACCGTTGGGTGCTGGACGCCTTGGCCCGGGGCCACGCGCTCGAGTTTCAAAGAAGGTGTCCACGCGTCCCCCCCGTGGCCAGGAAAGAACTTCACGTCCCTCAACTTCTCCTGGAGGTAAAGGCGATGCTCAGGAAGGGCGCCATCGAACTCGTCCCAAAGAGGCTTCGGGGCTCCGGAGTGTACTCGAGATACTTCCTCGTGAAGAAGAAGACGGGGGGATGGCGCCCCATCCTGGACCTGCGACGTCTGAACAAGTTCATCAAGGCGCAAAAGTTTCGGATGGTCACCCTCCAGCACGTCCTGGGTCAGCTGGAGGAAGGAGACTTCCTGTCGTCGTTGGATTTGGAGGATGCCTACTTCCATATTCCCATCCTAAAGGGGCACCGAAAATTCCTCAGGTTTGTGGTCCAAGGGCGTCATTACCAGTTCAAAGCCCTCCCCTTCGGTCTACGGTCGGCACCCAGGGTGTTCACCAAGTGCCTCGCACCGGTGGCGGCGCAGCTGCGCCGCGAGGGGATCCACGTCTACCCCTACCTGGACGACTGGCTCATCCGAGCCAAGACGAGGGAGCTCGCCGTGGTTCACACGGCAAGGACCATCCAACTTCTCACGGACCTGGGATTCTCCGTGAACTACGCCAAATCCCACCTGGTACCCGCGCAAGACGCTCTGTTTCTGGGAGTGAGGCTCAACACAGTGTCCCTTCTGGCCTCCCCGTCGGAGGAGAGGACCAGGACCATCCTGGGCAAGGTGCAACGGATGTTGGTGGCCGACGCGGCCAAGGTGAGGTCCATCAAGTCCCTCCTCGGAATGATGTCTTCCTGCATCTACCTCATTCCCATGTGCAGGCTCCGGATGCGCCCGTTGCAGGAGTTCCTGGACGCGCGCTGGATCCAAACGACGGGCAGCTTCGAGGAAAGGATCACACTCGACGAGAGTTTCCGACGAGCGATCCGGTGGTGGGACACCCGCACGCATCTGACGGCGGGCATGGACTTCCAGACCCCAGCCCACCAGGAGACAGTGACCACGGATGCCTCCCTGGAAGGGTGGGGAGCGCACACCGAAAATCTACACGCAAGGGGCCTTTGGCTCCCGACGGAGAAATCTTTACATATCAACGTCCTGGAGCTCCGTGCAGTGTTTTGGGCCCTCAGGTCCGTCCTTCCGTCCCTCAAGGGCAAGGTGGTGAGGATCTTCACCGACAACACCACCACCATGTTTTACATCAGAAAACAGGGCGGAACCAGGTCCCCAGCACTGTCCAAGGAGGCGCAGGACCTGTGGCATTGGGCAGTCGCCCAAGGGATGTTTCTGGTGCCGTTTCATCTGGCAGGGATAAAAAACACCATCGCCGACTCACTCAGCAGGGAGCTGCGCTCGTGCCACGAGTGGCAACTACGGCAGGATCTAGTGGATCGCCTCTTCCGACGGTGGGGCACTCCCCAGATCGACCTGTTCGCGACGGCGACGAACTCCAAGTGCCGGAGGTTCGCCAGCAGGTTTCCCCAGGCGAGGAGCATGGGCGATGCTTTCTCGTTCCCCTGGGAGGGCCTGTTCCTCTACGCGTTCCCTCCTTTGCCACTGCTAATCCGGCTCGTCAACCAGCTCAAGAGGTCACGGTGCAGGATGATCCTCGTCGCACCTGCGTGGCCGAGGCAGATATGGTTCCCGGACCTTCTGGACTTGTCAGCGTCCCCGCCAATCAAGCTGCCGGTGGACGCGGATCTGCTCTCCAGGGAAGGAGGCGCCATCCTCCACCAGGACCCGAAATCGCTGAACTTGCAGGCCTGGCTCCTACAGCGCTAGAGTTTGGAGGATACGACATACCGGCCGACTGCAGAGAGGTTCTTGCAAAGGCCAGGGCGTCCTCGACTCTTAAATGCTACGGACACAAATGGAAGAGGTTCTCTGTCTGGTGCCACGCACAGAAGATTAACCCTCTACGGATTACGGCTCCCCAAGTTCTGCCGTACCTGCTGACGCTGGCCAAAGCTGGACTGGCACACGCGTCCATCAAGATTCATCTGGCTGCGATCTCCCGATACACCAGGACCACGGGACGGACGTCCTTGTGGTCTCATCGTCTGGTGAAAGAGTTCATGAAGGGACTGTTCACATCTTTCCCGCCGGTGAAGGCTGCGGCCCCGGCGTGGGAGCTCAACGTGGTGCTGACCAAGCTCATGGGACCTCCGTTCGAGCCTCTGCACTCGGCCCCGTTGAAGTTTCTGTCGTGGAAGACAGCGTTTCTTGTGGCCATCACCTCCGCACGACGGGTGGGAGAGATCCAGGCCCTTTCCTGCAAGGCCCCGTACTTGACTTTTCACGACACGAGGGTGGTGCTCAGGACGCACCCCTCCTTCATGCCCAAGGTACCGTCGGACTTCCATCTCAACGAACCCTTGGTGTTGCCTGTATTCTTCCCGTCGCCTTCGTCGCCGGCTGAGAGGACTTTGCACTCGCTGGATGTGGCTAGAGCGCTGAAGTTCTACGTGGACCGCACGAAGTGTTTTCGGAAGACGTCACAACTCTTTGTGAACTTTGGACCTGTCAATCAGGGGAAGGCTCTCTCGAAGGCTTCCATTTCCAGATGGCTCTCCGGCTGTATCATGTACTGTCATCGGTTGGCAAACCGACCGCTGCCTGGCCGTCCGAGAGCCCATTCCACCAGAGCGATCGCAGCTACCACGGCGTTCCTTTCTGGTGTGCCCCTGCTGGACATATGCAGGGCTGCTACGTGGAGGTCGACGCACACCTTCACGAAATTCTACTGCGTCGATCGGGATTCCAGGGAGGAGTCCAGGGTCGGCCAAGCAGTGCTGCGCAACCTGTTCGCCTGAGGTGAGCCTGGTGAGGAGGTAAGATGCTTAATGTTGAGTTTGATGTAATGCTTAATGTTGAGCCTTTGCCACCTCCCGTGGTTGTGCATGTGTGTACTGCTATGTATTCTTTATTCATGAGCATGTGAATCCATGCCAGACCCCATGCTGGAGAAGGAACAAGTTACTTACCTGTAACTGTTGTTCTCCAGCATGGGTCTGGCATGGATTCACATGCGAACCCTCCCGCCTACCCCTCTGCGGCTCTTCACTTGGTCATACTGCCACTTCACGTGCTTCCAAATCTGAAGATGGCTGCCAGAGGCGGTGCTTAGGTAGAGGGCAGTCATTGGCTGTGGTCAGTATGACGCAGAGACCAGTGATTGGTTATTACTACGAAAGACAGATCAGAAACGAAACTGATACTGGTTTTTTCTTTACCGAGGATTCCCAGCCTGACGACGGGGAATATTCATGAGCATGTGAATCCATGCCAGACCCATGCTGGAGAACAACAGTTACAGGTAAGTAACTTGTTCCCTATAGAGCATAAGCTGTGTGACCACTAGCCTTATGGGACATACTCTCTATACAGTAAATACATAAAACAATACGCAGAAACTGGTTTTGTGATGGCAATAAAAAAGCAGTGGCTTTTTATTACACATACTAATGAAAACATAACTTAGAAAACACTGCACACCTGTTTGTTGGGGAATACCCATAATACTAAGTTCTGTACTTTTGGGCACTTGGGCCAGGAACTGGAAGTTGCCCTTCTTTGCTCACAGGGTGCCCTTCGTGTGAGCTCCCAGGTCCGTGTGTTTGGGATGTAGGAAAGGCATGGTATCAACAGTAAAACGGATACAAGTGCCCACAGTTCAAGGGTGTTTATTGAACTTCAAAAAGGGTTTGTTTCTAATCCTAAATCTGCATGGCGCAAGCTACGACAAGCAAATAATGCAGTCCTAGTGGTGTCTTGTCAAAATAAAAGGGCCTGTACTAATAAACCTATAGCGTGGGAAACTGTTATGAAAAAGGTGTTCACAAAATGATATTTCAGGATGTTCAGGCCGTTGGCCTCCCTTCCCCACATTTTTTAGCATGGGACAAGGCGGTACACTCGAGTTTAGCACAGTCTCTGGATTCTCTAGCATGAGGATACCATTCAATCATTACCATCGGGGCCTTCTGTGTCAAAGTCTCTTCTTTCAGAGGGCCTGATACATGAGGATTTCACATGTACTCCATTTTTCAGGCGATTCACTGTTCACCTCAGATCCTTTTTAACACAATTCTCGTAGTATATTCATGCATCCAATGCTCGTGGGTGATTCACGGCTCTCCCCGGATCCCGCTCAGCCGAGCTCAAATCCTCTAACACAATGTTCAATCTGCCGGGCTCGGACCAATTTCAATGTTTAACACAAACTTGTTTAACCAAAAGCTCTCCGCTGATCTCTGATCTCCCTCCGCTGGGCTTGGACCAACTGCATCTACTTTGTCATCAACTTTCTGTACGCTATTTTCAATTGTGCACAGGATTTTGCTTGACCTGTTGCTGGACCATTTTGATTCAAAATTCTTTGCTCCCAATTATTTATCACACTTATAGTTGGATACTTTACAGAGACTCTCGAATGAGCACACACTCAGTGCCGGACCACTCTGTCTAAGGTATCGTATCTTGACTTCAAAGTTCAAGCACTCATCTGTTGTTCAATTTTACTTGCGTTGATTATCTCATACGCTTAAATATACAATGTTGCCGCTTGCAACCTTGGCTTCAACACAGACCGGTCTGGTATCAGTCTCCCCAACTCGCCGCCTCTGTGGACTTCACTGGTACCGCTTTGTTGTAGGACAGTACCACAGCGACAAGCTCTCCCCGCCTTGACTATTGACGCGGGAGAGCCCAGAGTTCCTCCAATGCAGTATTCTCCAGCCTTGTTTCCTGGTCTTACATTTTTGATTCTCGAAGGTTCATGAAAGGAACGGTTCCTCGTCAAAGGTCAAGGGCACTTCCCTCTTTGCCATCTCCTTCGGTTTTGCCGTCTTTCGCCTTGCATTAAACTGCCATCTTAGAACTGCTGCTTCCTCATGTGCTTTGTTTCACTCCGAATGTGCTCTCATGCTCTGCTTTATATCCGTGTGGGGAAGTGTAATGGAAGTCAGGTGTGTGTAATGGTCAGTAATTGCCTGAGCCTACCTGACCATTGTATTGGGACATGTCCAGTATACAGCTTTTTCTCTCATAGCGAGCTGTCCATGAGAAAGTGTTTGTATTGGGAAAGGAGGGGGAGGTGAGTTGAGTTCCTGGTAGGCTGGGGTAAAGGTTTTACAGGGAAGGGCATACCGCATCTCGCCATTCGGTGTCCCACTCCCAAAGACCCCTCACTCAGGTGATCCTCCCGCACTGGTCCACCCAGAGGAACTGGATCCAAAAGCGATGGCCGTGTCCTGGCCACCTGGATGACAGATCCCCGGGGACTAGTGGGTAAGACACCTTCTGGTTTCTCACAAACCCTTCCCGTTTGCAAGGTGGATATACTTGGGCTTTTCCAAGGTCCTCTAAATTTAAGATCGTGGAGCCATATATTCCGGGGGAGTAAGAGTTCACTCTGTGACACTTTGTATTTGTATTTTATTAGGGTTATATAGCGCTTTACGCCAAAGCAGTTTACATTAAACAACAAGAATACATTAGAATAAAATGGAAGCTTAATTGTAAAATATGAAACTAACCATCAAAAACAGTACAAAGAACGTGAGACGAGTAACACATCAGTTATCCTTTACCGTGCCTCTAGAAAATGCTTATAGCCTTGCCTCTTGGACAATGCATTCACATGTGGCTGCATCTGTACAACAAGTAACGTTGCTACCACGGCATCCCAACAAAACGGCTAGTAATTTAATGTGAAACAGGGCACGACTGACGTGGTCCCTATATTAAATTTATTTTTTAATTAATCAAGACGCACTATGGGAAATGTGAATCTCTCACAAATAAAGCGCCGCACATTACACAGAATTGTTTCTGAAAAAATAAATGATAGAAGGCAACTAAATAATAAATCCTTTTTTCTTTTTCACGTGTGTTTGCTTCAACATGAAGCCTGGGAGATGGGCCAAGTAACAAAGTAACTGATCATGCAGGCTATAGGTCCTGTAGAACCCTGCATGCCTGCCCCTTATTACATATTTTCTGAATATACAATTTTAATACAACCTATTGCATATAGTTATGAGTGGGGGAGGTTGTTGCGGAGCACACGTGTTGCCCCTTTTTCAAAGGGTTTTTAGCTGCTGATAAAGCTATTTGGAATAGCGCTTCGTTGAGTTACTGTCGTTGAACAGTCTCTTGTAGCATTAAATGCTTCATAAATGATGTCTATGATGCTACACATGGGTAAACAATTGTTTAAATCTCCTAGGCTGGGTTGGGTGCCCTATCTTATCTGATGGACATATGACTGACTGCATCTGGACATGAGCTAAGTCCTGAAGAAAATTACCACAGTAGCAGTCATTGAAACCGGTCGACCATGTGAATGTGTCAATATCCCCGAGTGGCGTTTGGGATACGCAGGATAAGTAACAACTTCAAGTACTGCTTGTTTGCATCAAATCTTAGTGGTCGCTTTCCGTTTGGTGGAAAGCGTTGAATTTTCCTTTTGATTCTGAAACCATAATACTTCAGCCACAGGCTACAAAAGGAATGAAATGTGTTACTGTCTAACCTCTATTTTACAGAGAAGTGTTTCTCTTCCGCACAAAAAGTACACACCTCACAGAGAGTGAATAAAGAAACCAGAAATACTACCACGTGAAATGTCCAGTGTGCATATGTTTATGGGACTGGAACCCAGCCATTTTTTAACTTTGGTTTATTAGATTAATTGTAGTGATGGGCATAGCTTCTCCTTCATCTATACTATTAGGCGGTGCATCACCTCTTGTCTAGGGACAGCACACCCCAAAGGGATAGGGTGTGCTTCTGGTTAGGAATAGCATGTAGTGGACACATTAATTGGTGAATTGAATAATGAAATAGTGATAAATATCGATCTGTTTTTGTGATATCATAAGTTAATACGTAACAGGAAGGTCTAGACCCAGTATAGGTGTAGAAACGTAACGAGCACTTCCCTGTAGTGGCCTGTGTGGGTGGCCAGTTGGACCATGACCTCTTCAAGGTCTGCCATATATTCCGGAGGAGTAAGGGTTCCCTCTGTGACACGTTCTGAATCAGAATAAATGGGTCTCAACCTCCGAAAGGATTATGAAGTCGTCTGACACCGCTGAACTGGATCCTGATGCAGGAGAAGAGGTGGCTTGATCTCTACACGCCATGGAACTGAAACAAGTCTGGTACCAAAGGAAAAAGGTTAGGGAAAGGCAGATTCAGGTCACCAGCTCTTAGGAAGAGGTGTACAGGTCTTATTTTTAAGACTGTTCAATCCCATAGTTGGATATTATAGTGGGAGAGCGGAAGGGTATCTAACAATACTTGGGTTTGAAAAACAAATTTTGTTGGGATTTGAAGCTGGGAGAAAGATTTATTTTATTGTGTAAATTCTATCAGAGTCAAGGAGTTCAATAATCCTATTGTCTCCTTCTGGTGATATGACGATTGTTAGCATGGGTTTTGAACTTTTGTCAGTTGAATCGCATCCCACCCCTGACACCACATGTAAGGAAGGCATGGTATCAACAGTATGATATATTTTATTTATATCGCGCTAGTACACAGGTGTTTCAGTAACACGGACACAAGTGACCACAGTTGAAGGGTGTTTACTGAATTCAAATAGGGTTTGAAAAATGCCTATCTAATCCTAAATCTACAGATGGGAGCAAGCTACGACCATCAGATAATATCGTAGTGTAGTGGTGTCTTGTCAAAATAAAAGGTCCTATACTAATAAACTCCTTACCTCTAAATACAAATAGCATGGGAAACGGTGTTCTGAAAAAGAAGTGTTCACAAAATTATATGTCAGGATGTTCAGGCCGTTGGCCTCCCTTCCCCACGTTTTCAGCACAGGACAAGGTGGTACAGTGAGGCTTAGCAAAGTCTCTGGCTTCTCTAGCATGAGGATGCAGTTCAATCATTCGCATCAGAGCCTTCCGTGTCCAAGTGTCTGCCTCTCAGTCTCTTCTTTCAGAGGGCCTGATCCGACAAACATGTTTTCCTCTGAGGATTTCACAAGTACTCAATTTCTCAGGGGATTCACTATCCACCTCAAACCCCCACCAGCCGGGCTCAGATCCTCTTTAACACAATGCTCAATTAATCTCCCTCTACTGGGCTCGGACCAACTGCATCTACTTTGTCATAAACTTTCTTTATGCTATTAACATCGAAGACTTTCGATTGTGCACAGGATTTTGCTTGACCCGTTGCAGGACCACTTCGATTCATAATTCTTTGTAGACAATTCTTTGTCACACTTTCAGTTGGATATTTTACAGAAACTTTTGAATGAGCATGCATGCAGTGCCAGACCACTCTGTCCAAGGTATCGTATCTTGGCTTCAAAGTTCATGTTACACACAACCTGGTCTCTGCGGAGGCATTGGGGCACGGTTGCAGCCCTCCCGGGGGTGAGGTCGCTCGGGTCTGACTTCGCCCTCTGCGCTTATCTGGTGAATGGTGGTAATAGGTGATGCTGCTCAGAGAATAGGGGGCGTGAGTATGCCAGCCTGTGTGCATGATTCCCTTCCAGACCCCTTCTCCCAAACCGTGGTACCCATGTGATGCGCTGTCCCTGGAAAGCTCACCTGTTGATTAGTTTTGGCGAGCACTCTGTCTTGCTGCTTCTGGCAGCGGCGCTTGTATGATCTGGACCGAGTTGCTTCACTGGTCCCTTGCACGTGGTAGTTCAGTCCTGCTCCGACTAAGCCACTATACTTCAGGTAAGTGTTCCTGTTTGCCTTTGTCTTTCCTCGTCTGTTTTGTTGTATTGTAAAGTTTGTTGTCTTGTATTGCTGTCCGTTCCACTTTTGATGTTTGCTCTTTTGCTTTCTTCCCTTGCAGGTGATGTTGCTGGCCCGGCAGAAGCTGCGGAGCTCGAGGCGGCAGCCGGAGGGAATGAGGAACGAAGCTGCAGTGGTACAGTAGCTGTTAAATTGTTAACTAGGAGGTGCGCAGGGTTCAAATGCAGCGCGGCCCTAGAACGGATGTTCTAACCTTGTCTGTCTTCTTCTTCACATGGTCAGAGTTCGTGGATGCGAGTGCGGTGCTGCGCCGTCAGGATAAAGATCACCGGATGTCAGGAGATGAGTCTGCAGACGAAGCGATGAAGCACCTGTTTCCTGTAGGTGAGTATGCAGGAGAAAACCTGGTTTCAAAGGTAAGTAAACTGGTCCAAGCGGCGGTGAGCGTCACGTTGCACGCGAGTGCACAGTAACGCAAAGCACCGGCCTTAAGGATGGAGTAACTTATATAGCTGAGCTTCTGAAGCCACGCCCACCAGGTTTAGACTGCCTGCCACACCCTGCCACAGCCGATGAGTCAGCACATGAAGATGTTCTCTGGAACAAAAGCTTTCAGCTCCTGGAAAGTTCTTGTAAATTAAAAGCCCCCCTGCACTGAAATAAAGTGTTCCTGCTCACATATCTATATGAGGCTGGCGCCAAAAGCACCAGGACTGAGTCCAGCCAGGGCCCCTGTGTTTATGGGTCCCAAAGGGACATAAGTGAGTCAAGTGACCCATTTCCCCATCACTAGATGGTGTGGTTTTTGTGTTCTGGGGCCTGTGGCCATGACAGTTCAATGACTCATCTGTTAAATTTTACTCGCGTTGATTATCACATACGCTTCACACAATATCAGCGTTCACTGTACAATGTTGCTGCTTGCACCCTTGGCTTCAATACAGACCGGTCTGGTATCAGTCTGCCAAACTCACTGGCTGTGCTAACTGCACAGGCACTGCTTTGTTGGAGTCCAGGACAGTACCACGGTGGCAAGCAATTCTCCCTGCCTTGACTGACGCAGGAGAATCCCAGGTACCGCCGACACATAATGCAGGATTCTTCAGCCTGGTTTCCTGGTCTTAAGTTTTCTATTCTCGAAGGTTCATGAAAGTAACGGTTCCTCATCGAAAAGGTCAAGGGTACTTCCCTCCTTGCGATCCCCTTCGGATTTGCAGTTTTTCGCCTTGTGTTAAGCTGCCATCTTGGAGCTGCTGCTTCCTTGTATGCTTTGCCTCGCTCAGTGTGTTCTCTCGTACTCCGCCTTTTATCCATGTGGGGGAAGTGTAATGGAAGGTGTGTGTGTGTGTGTGTGTGTGTGTGTGTGTGTGTGTGTGTGTGTGTGTGTGTGTAAAATTGCCTGACTCTTGTATTGGGACAAGTCAGGTATACGGCTTGGGTGTTAGCCCGTTTTCTCTCATAGCGAGCTGTCCGTGAGAAAGTGTTCGTGTTGGGAAAGGTGCATGGGGGTTGAGTATCCTACCTGGTAGGCTGGGGGGAAAGGGATACCGTGTCTCGCCATCGGGTGTACCACTCCCACAAGACCCCTCCCCCAGGTGATCCTCATGCACTGGGCCACTCCCAGGAACTGGATCCAAAAGCGATGGCCATACCCTGGCCACCTGGATGACAGATCCCCAGGGACTAGTGGGTGAGATACCTTCAGGTTTATCACAGGGACTTGTAAATTGGCTGGAGGGCACTCCTGTGCCTGATGGCAATTTCTTTCCAGGCCCATGCCGCCTTCTGTTTTCTGTTCCACGACTTTCAGACAACTGTTGTCCTGTGCATGTCCAAATGTACCATTTTCAGGGGTGGGTGGGATCCGGGCAAAGCAAAAGCTGGATCTGCGAGCACAGAATCCAGATGCACTCAGAGCAGAGTATTCTTTCTGCCGGGCTGCTCCAGGCGGAGAGGCTCTCAGAGACAGTCTCAGCTGATGATTATCACCTTCTCAGTCTTTCTACAGTGTTTTTCTTTGTGAAGGAGAAGCCTTTTACTTAAGCCCCTGGGAGTGTCAGGCATTATTTGTTGCTGCCGCCTGAGATATGCATATTGATGTGAAGATTACTGGGACTGTACTGAATCAACTGTTCCATCAGTGTGCCTTGATACTACTTTTGGTGCTCTGCACACTACTGTAATTGACAAGTATCAAATAACTCTTCTATTTACTTAATAGAACACACACTCTTCAGGCTTTCACCTTAATTGCTGAGCTTACTGCGACATACAGCGTGCATTCTTCCTTCTTAAACTGGAGTGAATACAGGAGTGTGGGCAACAAAAGTGTCCATAGCCTGTTGCAGTCCGGCTGAATCGTTTAGGTCTGTGGTTGGATTTCTAACACTTTGGTACAGCAGTTCGTCTATTGCCTTCTTCGAACAGGAGTGTGCGCAGGAGTGTGAACAACTCGCGTTCAGAGCCTCCCACAGCCCGCAAGATTATATTCTTTACACACTTAACCTTGGCTTTTTGTCTTCCTTACTAGATGTACTGGGGAAGTTTTTATCTTGGCTAGCACATTTTATGCATTATTTTCGAATCTTCTGCCCCTGAGTGCCTCACTGTTACGGTGTGCAACTTTGATTTGAACTAAATACAAAAACTCTTCTTCCCTGGACTTACAAAACTTGATAGTACATACTTTCTCCCGTTGCAACATAATTACATATCTTGTTTCAGTGTTGAAATTGCTTTGTATATGAGAGAGGGGACATCCTAGCTCAACTTTATACTGTTTCTCTTGCTCTTAAGTTATGGGTGATTTGATGGCATGATTCTGTTTCTTTTAACCATGCCTCCAAACTCGTAATTTATAGCCAGTAAAGGGGCAAGTTGGTAGTACTTCATTTGATGAATTGCTGTTGCTGAATTTTAGATTGTAGTGAACCTTAACGGTAGGAATCCCTGGGTGTGAGATGGCCTTGTTCCGTAAAGGCACTGTTACTTGAAGCGTACGTTGAATTTCTATAATCACACCTTTATGGGTGTGATTAAAAAATCTTGAATATTTTATTCCCATTTAAATTTTGTCTGTTGTGTTTAGGTGGATGTGATATCAACCATCTGTTTTCATCTAGCAGTGACTTGATCTTACTTCACTCCCCTTTATAGTTTAGCCGATTTTACACTTGTAAACTGGCTAAAAGTGTTATTAGTCTGCTTCTATCTTGTTCGTATTGATGGTTGTTGGCCTTAGAAGTGGCAGGTGTCTTCCTAGGAAAACATCATCCGCAGGTGCAAACATGAACCACTTACTAAATTCACCTAGCAATCCTAAAAGATGTTTGAATGAGAAAAGCGCTTTAATAGGATTATGTAAGAATCCCCTTAATGGTGATGATGTAATCACAAGTTCGGTCAGAGATCCATCATCTCTCCCCTACGCAACCTGACTCACTCTCCTATTCATTGCAGGAAGTAAATAAATCAGATACACCTGAGACTAAGTCGGCCACCAATGAATTTGGCATACTTGCTAATCTCGATCGGGTGGATCCGATCAATTGTTTTGGAAATTATGCTGTGTCTGTTTCTATGTTGGCCCCAGTTGTTATGGCGGAAATGGGCAAGAGGGTAAGATTATCACTAGGCTCTCCCACACTCAGAGCTCTATTACCTTTGCCTCTATATACCAATGCAAGTACCAGGTCATTACTCTTGGATGATCCTCAGTTTGTCACTATGCCTAACAATTACTCTTTTGACCTTCCAGAATCAAGCTCTCCTATCAAAGCCAATGCACATCATGAGAAATGTATCTCAAATAATGTCCTTATGGAGGGCCAGGGCTCTTTAAGGAACAAGCCATTATTTACTAATGCTCTGAGAATTTCCTACAAATGCTTCCTTGTCCAACATTGATTTATCACAAGACTTGAATACTTCTGACATGTACTCTTTCCCGGTTCTAACAAGAATTTTAAACTTGTTGGACAAGGGACATGATGTAACTCATTATGAGATTTGGGAGGTTAAGACCACTTTGTCACTTACTTGCTAAAATGTATAAATTGGAGGGGTTTTATTTTTGCACAAGGGACTCGAATAACTGAAAACTCAACTAATATTAAACTTGGTTGCCACACATCCAGAACATGCCAAACTGATGAGACCCACACTTCAACTCAATCACCTCAAACTGCTTCTCTAAATTATTTGCAAGTTCATTCTACACTGTCGAGGGAGAATTTCGTACAGGGTTCCAACCATGTCTCTGACACTCTACAACTCAACGGCAAAGATCTGTGGGAAACTGTATATCAATATGGCTAAGATTACTGAACTCGAGCAAAATATAATGGCACTGCAAGGACTAGCTAAGAATGACTCTCAGGGCAAATCCAATTTTTAATACCAATGGACAAAAGCTGCAGGGTACGATCTTGATGCCCCAACAGTCCTTCACCTCTGACTTCATAGAACGAATAGATGGAACAGCCGCACAGAATGTGATGAACAAGTCTTTACTTGCACCTGTTGCCCAAATGTCTCCATCACGAGAGGCATTCTTCTCTCGCAGAATGAAGTGAAAAGAGCTTGGAGCTAAGAAAAGAGCCAAGAGGAATAAGCAAACAGACTTGTTATCAAAGAAATCTAAAAACAGATTAAAATATTGGGTCATAATTCCTCCATTAAAAACGTTTGTAATTTGTCCAAAGACAATGAGATATTAGATCTCCATCAGAAATATGAGCAAAAGAAAAGTTTCACTCAAATTGTTGATGACAATGCTAAGAATAATAGTGATGATTCTATCACCAAACATACAAAAAATAAAGTTCCCATCTGGAACTTCACTTAATGCGCTAGTGGCTAATGTTCAGGAACGATCATGCATTCCGTCAGTGGACTCAATGTCTCTGCCGCCAAGACTTCTTAGTGGTGGAACAGACATAAAACAAACCATGTCTAATTTCTACCCCAGTAAGGGTAAGAAAATATTACAGGGTGATGCTGTTTCCATGGTAATGGCTGACCCAGTAAGATGAAATAAAATGGTATTGAAGAGTCGGTTCCTCAGTCTAATCTCGGCTCTAATACACTTGAAGGTGAGCTACCCATCTCTCATGCACCTGATTCCACAAATGAGGGAGAATATAATTCTTCTCACTTTATTTCTACTAACATTCTAGGGTGCGAAAGTGATATCGAAATTAATGGAACGAACAGAATTAATCGGTCTTACATTCTGGATATATTCAAACAAATGACATCGTTGAGGTTATTGAACTCAGACGATATTGATTGGTTGACCTTACCTCTTAAAAACAATAATCGTATGATATGTCAACTTCACTCACTCATTATCACAACTTATCTGGGAACAACGTTCAGATAGGGGCTTTACATTTACTATGTTTAACTCCAAGGATGATGCTCATGCTTTTATTGAAACCCATACAGAAGAAACTGTGAATTTGAACATGAACCAATCACATAACATCACTCTCACAGCACCAAACGAAAATTTGATTGATCGTGGGTTGAACCATTGACGGTTCTATCCATCAAACAAGTGAATTCCCAACAATAGCACTGAAGGTCTGAGGTTTATTTCATGGAATTCCTGTGGTTACAAGACATGCACTCGTGGTTTAATAATTTGGAAGTAGTTCGTAAACCTTCTGTTATTCTGATACAAGAAACCATGATGCTCAAACAGTTTAACTAAAAAGGATATGCAACATTTACCTCCCAAGCTAAGAGAGGTAGTTTAGGGAGACCTATTGGGGGGGGGCACTGTGGGGGTTAGCTATCGCTGTAGATAACATCCTCAAGCCAAAGCTAAGTTGATATCCTCACAGTAGGGATTGCTGGTTGTTGAAACTCAATTGCAAATTTTGCTTTTCTCATCATTAGCTTATATTGGAATCCCATGAAGATGGACTTATCTGACATATATTTGGCAAACTCTCAAATATACTTGAAAATGCCTTTACTATAACACCCATAATATGGTTATTATTGGTGGTGATTTTAACTGTAATGGTGCCAAGTTAGCGATGTTCATCCGATTCACAAACACCACAGAGCGATATTCATCTTCCGATACTAAAGGCCAAAGTTGGAACTCATTCCTATCGGAATGGGACATTCACTGAGTGAAATTCAAAAATGAAAGTGACACTTTCACTTGGCAAAGGCAGTTATAAATCACACATTGACTGCTTGTATGTTTCTTCATCTATAATAACTAGATGTGAAAAGGCTACAACATTCAATTCTTGTTTTGAAGACCACATGATTGTTAAACTTAATCTCCATCACAGATCTGTGATTTATGAAACACGTTCTACTCTATACCATGAAACATTCTACTCTATACCATGTAGAGTTTGAGCGGTATGGGTTGTCTCGCTGATGGAATAATGCCATGTAATCAATTTCTCATCCTACCGAGAGGACAATTGCACATAATGGATGGATATATTTGTGAGTTGGGCATTCTGCAATCCGAAAACTTAATTGATGATAGCGTTAGGCAAATCCACTTGCTGATTCTACGCAGGTTAATTCTACTCGTAATAAACCTACGTATAAATTAGAGGTTGCAGAATCTAAACTAGAAATCATAACTAAGAGGACTTTTAGCTCTCAATCTCTCAGATGAACATTATCAGATTAAAAAGCAGATTATACAGATAAATGAGAACAGAATAACCTCTTTGAAAATTCACATCCACATTGACTATCATCAGAAAATGATCAAATACTTATGTAAACAAGATAAAAGATCTTGTTGGGCTCCAATGAGGGATGTATTCGGCGGCAAAGTAGTGTCCATGGACTTCTCAATCTCTGCTGAGGCATGGGTTCGACACTACACGCAAAAATCAAACACCTCCAAACTATATACATTATTGTTCCCCAATTTGGAAATGTAATTCTGGGACTCTGTTTGAATACTAAAGACATTGAATGGGCCATTTCAAAACAAATATTTGAAAGCAGCAGGTCCAGACGGCATTCCAGCGTGTTTTCAAATAAATCTGATCCCACTTTATGGGCATCCATCTTGAAAATCAAATATGACCTAATTTTCAAAACTGTGGCTTTAATGTTGGTTACTGGCTTTAATGTTGGTTACAATCTCTCATAGTTCAATAATACATAAGAAAGGTGACCCTCTTAATGCCTCCAATTATAGACCGAGTGCCATAACGGATGCTTCTTCCAAAGTCTTTTCCATTCTAATACTTAAAGATCTTGAAAACATCATTCAACACGTTGCAATTTTGACCCGGTTTGAGATAGTATTTTGAAAAAGAATGGGTTTGACATTAAATGGCACTATTTTGGCTCAGCTTCTTGACAGTCAAAATCTCAGATTGCGCCCATTTATATCACATCGCTGGATATGACCTCAGCATTTGATTGTCTTATTTGGGCCATTCTATGGCAAAAGATGGTAATTTATGGAATCTCTGCCAATATAATCTTGCTCGTATCACTGTTGCACCAAAACACAAGCTATTGTGTGCGTATCAATCAGGAAGGTTCACTAACTGAAATTTGGCATCAACACTGGTCAATCTCTACTTAATTGATCTCTGAGATTTGGCAAGACAATAGAACTTTTCCTGTTGGACTCGTAAACTATGCATCAATTGGATGGCGTTTGCCGATCTACCTTTTGGTAGAACCCCATATGGGCTTCAAACTAAACTTCTGATCTTCATGGTTTACGCATATACAAATAACCTACAAACTAATGCAGAGAAATCAAAGATTGTTGTCTTTGCAGGTCGAAAAAAAGACTAAATTGCCTCCCAGCGGCCAGGTCAATGTGATTGAACATGTTTTTCGACTTTGCTATCTTGGGTATAATCTCTGCGATACGCCTTCTATAACAATGTGGAGAAACACGTTAACATGCAAACTCAGGCCGCTTCTTTCTCAGATGAAAAACTCTGCACATTTTTACTACTACCAGCAATTGAATTTTATAATTTGAAAGTTGAAATGACCCTATTAAATGGTCTGGACATGTGTCTTTTAGAGTCCACTATTAAATCGCATTCAGGGTTCAATTTGGAAAGAGACTTTGCAAAATCATTGCCTAACTTAATCGGTAGGCACAAATTGTGAATTTGCTCCTTATCATCCAAATATCAATGGAGATTACTCAATTACTCCAAATGTATTATTAGTAATCCTCCTAGAAATTCTTTATATGAAGACCTGAATGGTATGTTACAGGATTCTCCTTCTGTTGTCACGTTTTGTGAAAGAATGCAAACACTGTTAAGATTGGTGCAGAAGAACAGGAACTAAATACACATCCAGAGTGAAAAAAAAAAGCTTTACACATACGACTGGTCTTGTACAATTGATGCACTAGGCAATTGCAGCTTGCATCAGGAGTATGCCTGTTTTACAAAGAAAAGCTCAGTACGATGTGTGTACTTGCAACATTTTCCAAGCAACAAAGCACGAGCGCTGTACATGAGTTTCAAATTTAATCCTTTTCGAACCAAAGAGCGAATGAAACATTGTATACATTGGGGTCAGGGAGTAGTAACAGCTTGTTGCTTCTGCCCCAACAAAAATCACACTGAAACTCTTAGTCACCACATGCCCCCCTTTTGAATCTGTTAGGATAAAAATGTTTGGCATGGACTTCTTTTGGATGCCATCTATGTGGGGAGAAAAGATTTAATTAGTAATTGCCCTCACACATTTTCTCACTGTAATCGACACGTAATTGATGCCAACTCTTCTGCACTTAATTATGTGACTATAATGTATTGCCCGCATTGTATGCCAACTTTCGTGCTGAGAACATTTTAATATGCAATTTCTCTTTTCCATAAACGCAAATAAAAACAATTAAAAACTTGTTTTGCGTTAGTATTATGGGTATTCTCCAACACAGGTATACAGTGTTTTTCTTAGTTCTGTACTTACTGGAAGTTGCCCTTCTTTGCTCACAGGGTGCCCCAGCATGAGCTCCCAGGTCCGTGTGTCGGGGACCTGTAAATTGACTCGTGAGCACTCCTGTGCCTGATGGCAGTTTCCTTCCAGGCCCATGCCCATGGCCCAGGCCGCCACACCTGAGTGGGTTCATGGCCACTCCGGCTCCCCCAAAAGACACTTGATCTACTTACATCCCGTTGTTGCTAAGGCGTTCAGGATCCCTGTGTGAAGTAGCTCCATCCCTTTCACTGACAGGTGGTTTCAATCTGTGAAATGGGTCTGGTGTGGGGAAAAAAACTCTAATCCTGCGCCGGACTAAATTCAGGTATTTTCTTGTGCAGAATTTCTGTGCTTTTGTTCAGCTTTCTCCTAGCTATGTCAATGGCTCTGCTTGATGAGGCACGCTTCCATGGCATCATTCCAACATAAATCTCTCAATTTCTTTCCTGCTTCTTGCTATCCCTGTTAGGGATGTGCAGATGTCTTGTGTTGTGTCTTCCTATTTCTACAAGCTTGTTGCCCCCCAGCTGTAGTACTAGGTCTGGGGTGGGTCTCGGATGCCACCCAGGTCAGCTAGCCTCTCATGTACGTCATCCCTGTCCCTGGTGGCCCACTGGTGGAGAGGGGGGGGGTTATAGTGTTTCTAAAAGGTATTTTGTCTCTGCTTTCTTCGTATCACCAACCTGTCCTGCCTATAAAGGAGATTCCCCCTATCTAGGTCTATTTGTTGGGGCCTTCCCATCTGTTGAGAGACATTTGGCCATATGCATCTTCTGAAACATCCAGCCCCCTATTTCCTTGACCCCTGTGGGTCTATGCCCCCACTCCCTGCAGAGGTTTCTGCTCCTATTCCGAAGAAGCGGGTTCCCTATTTTGTGCTGTCCCAGCCAGCCCATGGCGTAGCATTTTGTGAGGGTGTCCTGGGACTTAAAATGGCCTTGCCGCCCCTGTGTATTAAGAACTAGCCCCCTAGCTGGGGGCAAGTTGCAAGAAAATCATTTGTGATGCCTAACGGGCAGCTTGACATTATCCTCGATGCAGTACAGGGTGATCAACCTACATTTTTTTTGTTTGTTCTTATCTCTATTTTCAAGCAGTACCGCCAGATGTGTGCATCGAACATTGCCAAACCATCATTGGCCCTTGTATCAGAGGCTATCAGCTTGCTGAACCTGAGGGCCCCGAAGTAGGTCAGCGCAAGGCAATACTTGGTTGCATATATGTGTGAATGTATTCACCCGGCTTAACATTTGTTTTAGCTTTTCAAAATTCAGGGGCCGCATTTCATCTTTTCGCTGGCCCCTCGAACTTGCCTCACCCTTTGAAAGCATAATCTGTCAGTGTGCTGTGGGTTGGTTCTTCGCACTCCCCACCCACTTTTTACTAAATATGCTATGGCTGCTAGGTGCATCCTAGCCCATGCTTTCTTTTTCTTCTGTCTATAAGCCCATTCTCATTTCTGCTGTGCAGCATGGGTTTGTTACTATAGATCTTAACCTTTATTTTCTCATTCCTTTTCATCTGGTCAAATCTCACTGTTATCAACGACTGCTTGTCGTCCCCAATCTCAGTTAATTTTTGAGTTGATGTTATGCAGCTATCCTGTTTTCTTTCCTTCGATGTTCACAAACTTGCTTCTCTTTCTGTTGATACTTTTTTTTTTACTGGAGAGGGGTATTACCTTACAGTGCGATCCTTTTGATAGTTCAAATCCCAACAGAAGAAAGTAGGAGGCCGCCTGTAACAAAGCTTCTTTAATTAGTGGCAGGAATAGGTGTAGGATGACCCAATTCAATCTCTATTCTTCCCCAAATTGGACAAATTTGATGTCATCAGTCTATAAATTTGACCTTAGGAATGTAGCGTAAAAGGTTTAGAACATTTGCTTGATTTAATATCAACCCGTCCACCATTATCGGGAGTTGTTCAATCACTACCATATAATTCTATGTCAAGACGGAGGCGAGCATTATGCTTCATCTTCTTATTTATTTGCTCTCCAGCAGTTTCAACACAACAAATAAAATGTCCATCTTACCGATGGCACAAACACTTTTTTTTTTTTTTTTTTTCTTTTTCAAAACTTCATTTCCCATCAGCCTAGGCCCTGAACCCAGTGTCCTGGTCATGTGACCTAGTCCTTCCTCTTCCTGTAAACCTCCTCTTCTTTTCCTGCTCTCCAAGAGATAAGTACCCTTTCACTTAGCTGCGCATTTCTGTCAGCTTTTGTCTTGGGATATCAGTTGTAGCGATAATAGATAGCGTTTTTCTCATGACCTATCATTAGGACAGCGCGCAGGGATCGCGCAGCGTAGGGAGGATTCGACAATCCTTTACTTTAATTTTTTAGCCTGGCCCCGTGCTGCAGTATCAGCACCTCAGGGGCCGGCCTGAGACACCGCACTCGCGCCAACAGGAGGGAGCGAGACCCCCACCTTCGTGAGGGAGGCGCGAGAGACAGAGTTAACGCCCAACGCGGACGACGCCGGAGGAGATACGTCTTTCCCCAGTCCTCCGCCGTCGCGGAGGCGGGGCTTCGCCGAGGAACTCTGCGTATAGAGCGAGGGACGAGTCCTCCCTCCCTCGGGAAGGAGGAGCTAACCGCTGCGCGGGCAGTGCGACCCGATTCCCCGGCAGAGCTAGATCGATAATCTTTACCGGAGAGCGCTCATAAGAGCGAATTGGTGAACTCAGTGTCTACACTGAAAAAAGTAAAGAAGCTGCTTTGCAGTCAGGTGCAGCCTCTAGATAAAGGAGTGAGAAGTGGACGTGCCCTTACACCTGTTCAGGTACTATCAGGCACCTACCAGCACATATCATGGCGATTTTGAGTGGAGTGAGGAGGAGCAAGAAGCCTCGTACTCGGAAGATCTGGCTCAGAGCTTCAAGGACGTGCTGGGTGATTCACTCATAGAGGCAGTGGCTCTAGGAGTCAGACCCCTGCAGGACCGCCTGCTAACTATCGAGACTTTCCTAAGCCAAAAGGACAGAAGCACCGTACCATCAACAAGCACGTCCACCAGGGCCACGCCAGAGAGCCCTCAGGGGTGTACGAAGGCCCGGAAGAGCGCGAACTCTTCTGACCCCCCCGGGCCAACCTGAAGGGGCGAATACAAAGGCCCCGGAGGCATCCGACGCTTTCAATAGGCTCAGAGAAGCCTTTATGGCCAAGTCGGAGGTGCCGAGCCTCATGACCCCCTACCCAGGGGAAGAGAATATGGGAGACGCAGGAGAGGAGGTCCCTCGAGAAGAGGAATTCGTAGAATCTCCAACATCATCGCAGGAGGAGGAAGATAAAGACGGAGACGAAGGGAGCCTACCGCCTCCGAAAAAGAGACTGAGAAAACTGAATCATCTAGAAGTGGAAACCTCAGACATGTTCCAACCCGAGGAGATTAGGAACCCGAGATCTTCGGAATGGGTGCCCTCCCCGAGAGTGGCACGATACATGACGCAGAGGCTGCGCAAGGCCTTAGAGAAGGAAGTGAGGCAAAGAATGAGGGCGGAATGCCCCAGGCCGGAACTCCCAGGGAAGGTAGCAGAAGCGCCAGAATTGGACCCTAAAATGTTAGCGTTTGTGGCGAAATCGAATAGAGACCCTAGGAAAGGGATCGACCGCTCCTGGAGGAGTTGTCAGGAGAAGGTCATGGATCTAGCAGGCCCATTAGCCAATCATGGACCTGGCAGAAAGAGCGAAAGACACAGGGGAAGAAATTGACCCGGATGTACTAGCGAACTGGGCCCAAAGAGCCGTATGCCTGTTAGGTAACGCGAACTGCGCCATATCCTCAGAGCGCAGGAGAGGACTGCTTTTGAAGATAGATCAAAAGCTAGGAGACCTGTCCTCCTACGAAGCAGGAGAGGCCGCGCAAGGACTGCTGTTCGGCGAGACCTTCGGAAAGGAGATGGGGAGGTTCGTAGGGACCTACACCTCATTGGAGAAAGCGCAAGCCTCCATTAGAAAAATCTTCCCCGGAAGGGTTTTTGGAGGGACCGGTCGCTACAGAGGCCGAGCGTCCGGTCGTTATCAGTCAGCCAGAAGGCCTCAATCGAACAGAGCGCAATATTGGGAAGATAAGAAGCCAGACACCTTCTTCCAACCCAGAGGCCGTTTCCCCAGAGGAAAGCGAGGCAGAGGACAGGGAAGAGGTCAATACGTTCCCACAGGTGAGAGTATCCGCTTACCCTGCAGTAGGGGGGAGGACAGCGATGTACTGGGAGAACTGGCGCGCGCTTTCCTGCGACGCTTGGGTGCTTCAGTCAGTCAGAGGCCTACACATACAATTTACTCAGACCCCGATCCAATACAGAACCCCCAGGTTGATAGTGACAGCGAGAACAGAAGCAGCCCTGTTACGAACAGAACTTCAGAGTTTAGCGGAGAAACGGGCCATCGAGCCAATGCGTAGCTCCGAAATTTATAAGCAATATGTTCCTGGTTCACAGGAAAGAGAAAGTGAGGCCAGTAATAAATCTGAAGGACTTGAACGAGTGGGTAGTTTACAATCACTTCAAGATGGAAGGGACTCACCAACTGAGAGACACGCTCAGACAGGGCGACTGGCTCACAAGGATAGACCTGAAAGACGCGTATCTCACGATCCCAGTAGATCAGGAATACCGACCCTTCCTGGCTTTCAACTGGGACGGGCGATTATGGCAGTTCGCCACGATGCCTTTCGGACTAGCGTCCGCTCCCTGGGCATTTACGAAAATGATGAGACCAGTAGCAGCAGCAGTCAGAGAGAAGGGCATTCGGATCATCATCTACCTAGACGATATCCTAATAATGGCAAGCAGCGAAGAAGCGCTGCAATATCAGACCAGATGGGTAGCGAACCTACTAACCTCTTTGGGATTCCTAGTGAACCAAGAGAAATCAGAAACTGTACCAGCCAGGAGGATAGAATTCCTAGGTCTCATTATAGATACCAGGTCTGCGACCCTGGAGCTGCCGAACAGGAAGATCAGGGATATTCGAAGGGAGATAAGGACCTGCCTCGCCAGACCGACCACATCGCTGCGAACAATCGCAAGAATTGTGGGTCTGCTGGCGGCGTCAATTCAAGTGATATTCCCAGGACCCCTTCATTACCGAGCGCTCCAGAGGTTGAAAATAAGACACCTACAGCAAGGGCTCGGCTATCACCAGCTTGTCCAGCTAGACCAAGAAGCCCGAACGGAGCTAGAGTGGTGGCTCCAGAACATGGAGGCATGGAACGGCAGAGCCATTTTTGGCGACCGCCCGGACATGGTAATAGAATCGGACGCCAGCAGGGCAGGCTGGGGTGCCCGATGCGGAGAACTCCAAACGGGAGGCAGATGGAGCTCGGAGGAGCTCAAGCTTCACATAAACTGCCTGGAGCTTCTGGCCGGCTCTTTTGCTATCAGAGCCTTCACCAAGGATAGAGTGAACTCATGTATACTTCTGAAGATGGACAACATCTCAGCAGTCAAATACATAAATCACTTAGGTGGGACGAAGTCCAGATTGTTAGCAGAGATAGCCAAGGACTTCTGGCACTCGTGTCTCGAGTCGGGAACGGCAGTGACGGCAGAATATCTACCAGGATCCCAGAACGTGGTGGCAGACTGGAACTCCAGACATCTCACAGACACCAGCGACTGGATGCTGCACAGAGCGACATTCCAGCGGATAGAGAAGCTCTAGGGACCGTTTCACGCAGATCTATTTGCGTCCAGACTGAACGCTCAAATGAGCAGGTTTTTCAGCTGGAGGCTGGACCCAGTAGCAGCAGGGACAGATGCTTTTCTGCAAGATTGGAGAGGTCAAACGCTATATGCTTTCCCTCCATTTATAATGATAAGCAGAGTTCTAACAAAAGTCCGCAAGGAAGAAGCCAATCTGATCATAGTAGTACCGATATGGAAGTTCCAAGTCTGGTTTCCAGCGTTAATGGAACTGATGGCGGTCTATCCCTGAGTGTTGCCGCAAGAGGAAGATCTCCTCACGGACCCAGCTGGGTCGTATCACCCTCTGAGAGTGAAGGGGACGATGCCGCTAATGGTGTGCAAGATAGCAGGAGACGTTGGAATCTCCCGGGAATTTCGCCTCAAGCTGCGAGCCTAATCGCAGAATCATGGGCTCCATCGACTAGAAGGAGCTACGATGCAGCTTGGTACAAATGGTCAAGATGGTGCAAGGTGAGAGGTTTTCATCCCGTTTCTGCCCCTCTAGTAGAGATCGTGAATTTCCTGGCGGAACTTCTGCAGGACGGTAAAGCCTACCGCACGATAGGGGTATATTGATCCGCAATATCGACAGGCCATATGCCTATTGATGGAGTACCAGTGGGTGAGAACGTGGCAGTAATTAGACTCCTGAAAGGGATAAGATGCAGAAAGCCTCCGCAACCGAGGTATAAATCTCTATGGGACGTTACAGTCGTGCTTCGACTATTAGCCGACTGGCCCAGTAATAGGTACCTAACACTGGGAAGACTGTCGGAGAAATTAGCGATGCTTCTATGCATGATCTCTTGCAGGAGAGTAGCAGACGTCAGAGCTTTGGAGGTAGACAGAATGATATACGGGCCAGACGGAGTGACTTTCCATCTGGCCAGGAGGACAAAGACAGACTCCTCGTCAATAACGTATCCATATATGCAAGACCATCCTAAATGGTGCGTAGCCGCATGCATAAGAGAATATATAAATAGAACAGCTGAGCTGAGACCGTCGGGCACGACGCAATTGTTGATAGCGCGCAGGAAACCGCATAAAGGTGTAGCGACAGCCACTATAGCAAGGTGGGTTAGAGAAGTCATGAGTCTAGCAGGGATAGACATGGCGAAGTTTGGAGCACACTCTGTAAGAGGAGCGGGGGCATCCAAAGCACTCCGTCAAGGAGCGACATTGCAAGATATTCTGAAAGCAGCCGATTGGGCGAGTGATAGCACGTTCAGAACGTTTTACTTTAAGCCAATTAATGCACTGGCAGAAGCTATGGTAAGAAGCTTTGAACAAGCATAATGCTCGCCTCCGTCTTGACATAGAATGAAGATTCCCCCTGCTAATAGCGCAGGGAGCTCTTGATTCTATTAAAGACAAGGAGGCGAGCATTAATCTCCCACCCGAGATACACGAGAGAAGGATAAGAGATGACGTTGTAATATTAAGATCTGTACGCAGTAAATAATAAGTGCATTTTTCCTCAGGAATAGGGTGTGTATCCGCCGTCCCTAATTTGTACTGTTGTCTTTCCGTCTTAGGAGAAGATCAGAAGAACGGCTGAGTAAGCACGGGTCCTTCTCATCCACCTCCTCGTCAGACCTGTAAACCAATAGAACTTAAAACTCAGTCATTAATCTATTTCTGAAGTATTCAAGGTGGCAGATTCCGGGTATCGTCTTTCCAATTGATTTGAATTTGAGTTTTTGCAGGGGTTAATCTTCTGAGCTATAGCTGGGTTTAGCGGAGACGTTTGAGGGGTTCTTCTATTCCTTACAAATGCTCTTAATTGGGGGTTTTCTCCAGTTGTATATTCTTGATTCCGTCCCTGTTTCCATAAGCATTTTTGAGGAATTGTCAAACATGAGGAAGGTTTTTTGACTGCAGAAGATTGAGTATTCCTGCTCTAGATTCCAGAATACAACCACCCATTTTGCAGGTCATTCAGTCAACGCAGGGTTGTGGACAGATTGTGCCACTCGCTACTTGCTTTGGAAGAGGTAAGGCGGGCGTTGAGTTGGTTGAGTCTTGATGGTCTGTGAAAGTCTCACTTTTATTGCCAGAGGTTGTTTCCCCCCCTTTGAGGGCGGTCAGACGTTTTTACTGAGGGCAAGGTTCTTGGCCGTTTCCTTGCTTGTAGTTTTGCATAGCTTGATGGCCACAGCAGTCGGGACCAACTCATCCAGTCTATTAATTGAAGTAGGGTGGGTTTTACTCATCGATCTGGGATCCATGGATCAGAGCCATTTCATTGATTCCAGATTTGAAGCCATCATTGCAGTTTTGTCGTATTGTTCCCCTTTTTCCAATCAATCAGGCAGGCTTGCCGCTTGGCTGACTATTCAGCCTCCTTGTCCAATCTCATTTGGATCATAGATGTAAATTATTCCAAAAAGATCTCGAGTGAATCCTGGCTAATAGCATAGATTGATCTTTTAGTGTGTCCCTGATGGTTTCGTAAAGCTTCATGAACCGGGTTAGCGATATGGATAATGCAGATGTAACGTTGTTTTGGATCTCAGCCACACCCGCTGGTGTAAGAGCATGGTCGATTTCAGGTTTCAGTCAACCTCATCTAGCATCCCATTATGTGTCGTCATGGGTACGTCCCGAGATATTGGAACCTAAAGACGATGACATTGAGAATGATGCATCTTGCATATCTCGTGTTGGCAGTAAGGTCAATTCTATAGCTCCATGGAGTTCAACAGAAATGGGAAGCTCGGGTCGAGGCATTAAAGGGACTGGCTGAACCAATATGCTGCTTGTGGTGTTGTGGCTTCTTTCTAGTTGTGCCATATGTGTTAGCAGCAGGTACGTTCAAAGAGTAGATTGGTGCGCTCGATAACGGGCGCTTCTTGCCCTGGAGTGGAATTTTACCAAATACATTCTTGCATTTCTTTTGATTTACTATGAAGGACTGTATTTCCGCTGTATTATGTGATAATCGAGCAGCCATTTCCGAGGGTCGTTTTGTTGGAATCCATATGTTCATTCAATCTGAAGAGAAAGTCAATTGTTAAGAAGGCTCGGAAGCAGCCGAAAAACAATAGGGAAGCTCTTCTCGAGTAGAGGACTAAAACAGAAGCCAATAATCGAATTGGGAGCACATTTAACCCAATGTCTAATAAAATCAATGGTATCGTTAAAAGGAACTGGCACATTCTCAGGGGTGGAGGGCCCTCTAGAATCACCACTGTGCGCCTTCAAAAGAGGCGCTAATCTTAAAGATCTGGTGACAAGGAATGATATCTGGGGATCTAACCAGTCACAAATGACTATTACAGAGAACTGGGGTTTGTCTAAACCAGCGGGTCACACACTGCTGGGGTGTGTAGCTGTTGTAGCTCGACGAGCAGAACTGAAGAAGTGGACCTATGACTCAGGAGGAATTGGACACAACAATTATTCACGAACTAACTCCAGAATGGTTGTTTACACAATTTGGTGTCTTTGCAGTAAACTGTATATTAGAATGACGGAAAGGAAAGTGAAGACTCCTATCATAGAGCATAGAATTGGGTACTTAATGCACCCCTGGTGGGACACTTTATGGCGATGAGCCATCCTTATGACTCTTTCAAATGGACGGTGTTATTACATATTACACTTTCTGGCAGTCCATCTAATAAGAGGTTGTTTGATCAAAAACAACGGTTCATCTTTTTGTGTAATACTGTTGTAAACGGCCTCAATGAGACTATCGATTGGTTGAATGCATAATGAATGTTTCAGCATTCAAGTTACATCTCTCAATTGGGGATGTATTCTGGGAACTGTTGCTGTGGCGATATGCAGGGCTGATGCTGTGGAATAATGAGGATTGTGTGTGTTGAAATGCTGAGTTTCTGGCGTTTACAACATACTCGGGTGCATTAGTTAGCACGGTACAACGACTGAGGTATTGGTTGTAGTGACCATTATAATGATTTGGCCTTCCCAAGATGGCCTCCAGTATAAGACGTGGTGCTCGCTATTGGGCGGCAGTCAGTTCATTGCAGAGCCCCACAGTCATGCTGACTTGGATGGAGAATATAAGACCGCTTTGGCGTAGGGACTGGTTTGGTCAGTGGATGTCCACTAGAGTTCAACTTGCGTTACCAGGGTGTTATCACCAAGCTATAAGAGGTAAATGGCTGAATTGAGGGATCTTTTGTATGCCAATTGAGGGTATGCATGTAAAACTGTGCGGATTCCAAATGCGTATTGCTGTTTGTTTTGCAGCAGTGACTAAGCCGCGACGCTCAACAATGAACATTGTGTATGGAGAGAAGGGGGCGGAAAATAAGAAACCGACCATTCCAACACTAATTTGACATTACGGTGAGTGGATGTGTATGATCAGCTGACAATATTCCACTGAACCGTTTGTCAAATCGTAGAGGCAACTTCTCAACCTTTTACACTGAGAGCATACGCGAAAATCTTGTATTCCATTTTTAAGACATTATTGGTATACGGGTAGCTCACAAGGATAGTTGGAGTTGGTCAAGCATTTATGAAGGTTGAATGCACTTCGAGGCTCAGGATGAATGTAGTGCTCCAGTGTCACAATTAAGTAAATCTAACTGTAAATGATTTACAGGGAGTCCTGGATCCATGCCTTGCTCTTTGCCTCTTTTTGTCTGTAGATCGTCACTCACTTAGAAGGTGCTCTCTGACACTGCATGTGTATTGTCAATTAAAGATTCCGCGGAAAGTTCCCAGTTAGTCATTTGATTGGTAATTAATGGGAACAAGGTTAGAGCACTAACTGTAGCTATGTGTACTGTTCCACCAGGTTTTATAAAAAACAAACCAACTTTGGAAATCTCGATGCTAGACAACCAGTGGCGATGTGCTGAACGTTGATGAGTGTTGGTTGTGACATAAGAATTTCCCCTGAAGTTCTTCAAATGGTTTTTGAGTTATACATGAACTAAACGTGTTTGGAGTTTGTTCACTGCTCAATTTAGCAGGATGACAGAAAAGGATTTTTTTTGTCTATTTTGAGGACCTAGATAAAGGTACCCAACAACTGAGTTTGTAGGTTTTAGACATTTGTATGTTTCATCTAGTCGAATGCTATCAGTTTGTAGGTGTCACTGTTTAGGGTAAAGGTGACCTTGATTGCTTATCTTTCTAGAATATAAAATATATTGTATTGCACAAGTCACTTTAATTAGAATGATGTGTTGAATGTGAATTAATTTTTATGACTTTTTTTTTAATATGAACTGGGGTTATCGACCCAGTCCTTTGAGACGAGGTAGCAATACCTTGAGATGGATGGGGATGCAGAAGATACTCCAACATCAATCAAACTAACTCAGGAAGTTGGCAAATCACATCTGTTATTTGTAATTGTCTAAAACGGGGAGTTACAATGAACATCAACAATTCTCTCGATCTTCTCGCTCAGCAAAATTTTTAAAAAAGCAGGTTGTATAGTAAAAACATCATTACTAACGTCTTCCTATGTAGTAAACTACAAAAACCTATTTGCGAAAGTGATGGGATTAGAGGGAAAATCTAGGTACAAGTTCCATACTTGTTGGGGAAAGTGATTGGGTCTCTAACATCATGTGGGGCCAACTAAGCCCTTCTCTAGTGCACGTCACTACAAACATCATCAAATACACGACGTCCCATTGGTTAAACAAACTATAGGGCTCTTAACTACATGGCCCTCTATAATTGGTTGGCACCCTTGTATCTGTCAGTACTTTTCCACCTATGCCAAAAGCACGCAGGATGGCATCCAGGTGCTGGTGGACTGGTCTTGACCATAGATTCCCACCACTTAGCCTACTATTCATCATCACTATGCTGTCTGCCAGTCAATTAGCCCTTTGAAGATTGGCCTTGAGGTTGTTCTTCGTGCCTGGGAATAAGCATACTGTCTCCTGGAGTTGCCGAAGCATGTCATGATTATCTATTTTCAGTCATCCATGTAACTGAAGACCATGCGAGTTCTGCTGCATTTAAAATGCTCTCATGAAGCTATCACGTCTTCATTGCTCTCGTGCCCATCTTCTGAACAGGAGTTTGTTCTGTTCATGCACTTGTAACCACTGTCTGATCCTTTGGGAGCAAAGCGGCCTTGGCTTCTTGGTGCTGGTCTAGCCTCGCCGTTAAATTCAATTGCTTTTCAACTGAGACACACTGGAAAAGCCCTTCTTTCTCTGGGTCCAGCTTCGCTAAAATGTGTAGTGGAATAGTCCATAGTTCATTCTCTCCTATACATATATATTTTGGCGCATGCCGCAAACTATTCACTACATAGCTAGCCTTAAGAATACTTTGTCTGCTTGCGTTTCTTGCATCTGTACACGTGTAAAAGGACTTGATATCTTCATCGTTTCTGTAGCATAAACATCTTCATCTCGATCCCGAAAATCGCCTTCTTAACACCTACAGAATGTTTGTTCTCTTACCTCTTCATCTCTTCTGGGTGTGTCAGCCCTACTTCGTGTGACATCACCAATCTTCCCTTTTGCTCACTTTTCCCTCTTCTGGGATTTCATTCAAATTTTGGTGTATACAGGCATGCTTTTCTCAATGGGAACCTTTCTTCCGGGATTCTCCTTTGTATTGGTATTTTCACTGGCACTGCACGTATTTCACACTCTGGTTCCCAACATATAGGCAACATGGGAGCAGTGCACTTGGCTCCTTCTCTACAAATGAAGAATTTAATAAATTTGAGTTTCTATTAGGATGGGGTTCATTTGTATTAATAATAATGTATGTCAGATCTCACTCCCTATGTAATTTACATTACCTGTGGGTGTTTAGCGTCCAGAGGGTGTTAATTGGTGGTTGTGGTTCTGGGAAAGGCTTGTGAACACAGTCGAGAGGTGTTGGGATCGCTTTTGAATATTTTACGGTTACTATAAGAGCGCGATTCCCAACATCTCTTTTAAAAAAATTAAAAAAAAACCTTGGTCCTTCTTGTTTTGCACTCTATCTTTGGGATCCCTAAGTTGAGTGGCAAGGCTCCATCGCAACATCCAACATTGACACAACACCAGAGTTCAAATTCTTCGGGCTGGTTATGTTTTCTGATTCCATCCTAGCATTGTTTGAAGTTAATGGTGTGTCTTTCGCCGGCTTGTTTTGGTCTTTGCTAGTCTTCTGCAATAGATCTAAGAAGGCGGCTTTAGAATTGTTCTTGGAAGCGCGTGAGTTCTGGGCCACGTAAACCCTCTCCTCGTCTGGGCTAGCTTCATTTGCTGTCTTGTTGGTCAAAACCAGACACAGAGAAATAGCTGGGGAGGGGGAACAGTTTCCAATTTCTTTAATTGGAGACCCAACGGTTGTTTCACCCTTTCAACCCTTTCCGAGAGGGACTTCGACTTCAAATGGGTATTCCATGCTCAAGCCCTAAGTATCATCCAGCACAGTCACTGCGTTGTTCTCCCCATTTACATTGTGATGTGTTTGCAGTATAGCAGGGTATCTTTAAGTTGGAACTCGCCTCCCTCCTTAAGTTGTCATCTGGTTCCAGCTCCAAGACTGGGTCAGACTCATGGAGGGCTGAGGTGGTTGCCTCATGGTGTTGCACTTGACATCGTGTCCTCGGGCCACTATTCCATATAGCCGACCCTCTGCCGACCAAACGCTGACACAGCACCTAAGCCAACTCACGCGCCAGTGCTACGCGCCCGGTGTGGTTTGTTTTGTCATTTTGCCATTTTATATACTGCTCTATATATGATTGGTATGACCTCAAAGCGCTGGTGGGTTGAACGCCCTCGGGGACCTTAGTCCACGTCAGTCGAGAGAGTAGGGTGTCATAGGGTGCTTGGGTGCACCAATTGTGTGCAGCTGATGCAATTGCCTGATGGTAGCTGCATCCTAGCATTATGTGGTGGTATTTGCTATCGGTTGAATGTGTGCAGTCTTGAGGGAGGTCATCAAGACTGGGTTTTGGCTGCGTTAGGCCTGTGTAGGGCGCTTGTGTGCAGCTAGGCCGATTTTTCTTTTTTTTTTTTTTTTTTGGCAGTATACCTGCATTTTATCAGAATGTTGAGGTGTTCACGGAGTATTGTTTGTATGTGAGCAGCTAGGTCGAATTGATTGAGGGGTGTAGCTGTGCTCTAATTGTGTGGTGGTGTAGAGAGTGAGCATAGAGATAGGAGAGGTGAGTGTCTGGGAGGAGTTTTGGTTTAATGAGCTTGGTATTCCAGATTTCAAGTGCGCGTTTGCGATTTCTGCATTCAGGGTAAACGTATTATTGACTTTAACAGGCGTATTCAGTGGCATCATTGTTTGGGACTTCATTGAACTTTGTCATCTGGTTGCAGGTCTCAGTCGTATTAGATGGTCTTAGTCGGATTTAAGGAAAGAGCCAGGTTTTTAGAGCTTTGCGGAAGGTCATGTAGTGTAGGTTATGAGGGAGGAGTGAGTTCCACAGAGTTGGGGCCAAGTCTGAGAAGGTGTATCCTCTGATCCTTAGAGAATTAGAGGCTGGGATCACTAGAAAGAGGGCAGTGGTTGTTCTCAGGGTGCAAGATGGGAGGTCGGGTTTTAACTTCTCTTGTATGTACATTGGGCCGGTCTTGTGCACTGCTCGGTGGGTAGTGCATAGGGTCTTGAAAGTGACCCTTTGTCTCACTGGGGGCCAGTGCAGGGTTCGGAGAGCTGGTGAGAGACATGGTCGCTGTGACCCAGGGCGATGAGTTTGGGGGCAGCGTTTTGGGCTCATTGGAGTTTCAGTTGGTATTCCAGTGCTCCCAGGTATAGGTAGCTGGCATAGTCCAGTCTCTATATAACAATGGCCATAACAGAAGCGAGTCTGTTGGGGTAGGAGAGGTAAGGAAAAATGCATCTAAGAAGTTTGAGGTGATGGTGACAGCATTTTGAAACATTATTGATCTGACGGGAGAGGGTTAGGCCAGAGTCAATCGTGCAGCCTAGGTTTTTGACTGTATCGGAGAGTGGGGGTGGTGGGCCATGGGAGCGGATGTGAGAGAAGGGCAGTACTGCCTGCCGCACACCATGATTTCATTTTTGTCAGGGTTCAGAAGGAGGTAGTTGTCATCCATAGGTCAATATCGCGGAAAAAGGCTTCAAGGTCAGGACGCGGGATGGTGACCGTCTTGGGGATTCTTAGGATAATTTGGGTATCTTTGGCGTAGTTGTAATAGGAGAGGTTGCGTGTGTGGATGATTCCTGGTAGAGTGGTCAGATAGAGGTTGAAAAGGAGAGCTGAAAGGCATGCGCCTTTAGGTACTCCAGTGTTCACTGGTCGAGCAGCTGAGACAAAAGAGGAGAGAAGGACAGTTTCTTTCCCGTTGCTGAGGAAAGAGGCAATCCATTTTTAGTGCTGAGTTGGGGATTCCTAGGCAGTGGAGGGGGTCAAGGAGGATTGAATGGTTAACTGTGTCAAAGGCTGCAGAAATCGAGGAGAATCAGTGCGGCACAACCCTCAGTCTGCCGTGACCTTGCGATCATCCCAGATCGAGATCAGTGGTTTCTGTTCCATGTTGCGGTCTGAAGTCTGATTGTGCAGAGTCAAGGAGTTTGTTGGATTCTACAAAGCAGTTGAGCTGGGAATACGCAGTCCGATCAATAGTTTTATGAGAAATCTGGTGTTGTAGATTGGTCTGTAATTCTTCAAGGGATGCCTTTTTTAGAAGTGGCTTGACATGCACCATTTTAAAGGCTTCAGGGAAGTGACCAGAGGGGAGTTGAGGTGAGGGAGTAATTTAGTATGGCTCTTGCGTGTTCTCCTGCGCAGGTAGACGAGAACATTTCTTTCAGAAGGGAGGCGGTGCGGGGATCGAGTTGCGACCTGGAGGGTCTGCTGGCTGATGTTAGGTCAAGGAACTCGTCTCTAGAGATGGATTTGAAGGAGTCGAAGGTCGGTAAAGTGGGCGTCAGGGCAATGGGATTAGGAGGGGTTGGTGTGGGGTAGGGAGTGGACAGTTTTGTGTTAAGGGTTGCCATCCTGTCAAGTGTGGTGTTGTAGAAATGTAGCAAGAGGGAGTCGCAGAGTGATTGTGTGGGGGTGGATTGGGCAGCAGTGCAGGTAGGTTTTACGAATTCTGAGATCTTGTGGAGTTCTTTGCTGCTGCAACAGTTCAGAATTTGTTTATTGTAATAGGCTTTTTGTTAGCCTTTCGGATCTCGGATTTGTAATTAGGGTGGTGGTGGGCTTGCATGGATCTGCTGAGATTGGTTTCAGATGATTGCCATTTGCGTTCAAGGGTTATTTTGTTTGACATTCCTCAGGTGGGGCGTGAACCATTTGGGGGACGGTTCTTTGCTTGAAGTTGCGTGGCGCGAGGGGGTGAGAAGAATTAGTGATTCATTAAACCAGAGTTGAAGGAATCTGTGGTTAATGGGGATCTAAGTAATCCGACCGCGGCTGATTTTGCCGCGGCTGGAAAGTTTGCATGAGAAAGGTGTGAAGCACCAAAAGTTTGCACCTTTCTCATGCGAACACACGTACATACCCACCCCACAAAACACCCATGACACATCACCCACACCCCCAACATAAACAAACCCCACTTACCTTGTTCTTCACACTGAGTCCCTGCAGCGCCAGTTCCCTTTCACTTCTCTGATCTGGAACCGGCGCTGCAGAGTAGTTTATTTATTTTTTGCGGGGGTGTCCTCCGCAACACACCGCTCACTATACCACACAGAACTTTTGGTGTTCAAACCTTTGGTGGTAGCATTTTTAGAACTTTTTGTTCATGCAATTGTTTAGATGCAGTCTTTTGTACAATACCATTAATGGTCTACCACAGAGCAGCGTTGCAGTGGGATGGAGTAGCAGGGCTTCAGCTAGGTCAGGGAGTATCTTGACTTTGTTCCAGCATTTGTGATCAAGGATGGGGGTAAGGGGAGCTGTAGGAGGAGGGGCAGGTGTGTGGATGGGGATGGCAAAGTGGTCTTTCTAGGTGAGAATCAATCTAGCATTAATAATTTTCTAAGTGTGCAATGCATAATGCACGGTACCATCTCAGTGTGGCAATTTCTAGGTGTGAATCAATATAACATCAACAGTTCCCTAAATGTGCGTCTCAAGTTTAAGAGGATAGGTTGAGTGGTAGGGCTTCAGAGTACAGCGATTCCACACTCCGGCCACGCCGACCGTGGTAGTTGCTGCTGGTTGATGTCTGGCCACTCGCTTCCCCTGCGGACACCGGCAGACAACCTGGAGCCGCCTCTGTTGGAGCTGCCCTTTGGCTTGGGGCCCTTAGCTGCAGGGGCTACACGGGCAGAGAGCTGCCCTGGAAAGGTGAGTTATGAGCACTGATCTGCCATATCGGGGTCGGGGGGGGGGGCGGTTTGGGAGGAGGGAGGGGAAAAGGGAAATGGAGAAGCCGGGGAAACTGAGCCCCCTTCCCCGGCCTACGCACTTAAACAGGCAAAGTCACCCAAAACAAAGTCCCAGGAGTGTCTTCACCTAATTTAACTCATCTGCAGTGCAGGATGCAAGGAAGCGAACGGGGAACTGTGATGGCAACTAGGTCAGCAAGGCAGATCTTGATGGCCTATCAGGGTTGAGGGCGGGCTGGAAGGCGGCAGAAGTTTACTTAAGAATGGCACAATTTCACTAAAAATTTCACTATGGGCACAAGTTCACTAAAGAATGACACTATGTGAAGAATTTGAATTAAAACATACCCATTTGTAATCACCAACAAGTGTGTACCTATCAATCATTACAGAATTTAAACTTGGGAGGATTGTTTATTTTAATGCACATAGGCTTACATAGAAAACCCCTTTCTTCTATTTTACCTAATTAATTCACCTGCAGTGCGGGATGCAGTCTCTCATGGCAGTTAAAGGCACAGTACTGGTAAACGTAGCCAGCAGCAGAAGTGTGTCCATCCAGTAACTGACAGAACTCCTAAACCAACTCACTTGCCCGGGTCGCTACCAGGCGCTACTACCCAAGGCGCTGCAGACCCAACTCCTCCAGGGGTTTATGGCAATGTGCAATAACAGATCATGCCACAGACTACTTCTGCCTGCCCCTGGGTGGTAGCTGCGCGTGTTCTACATCAATCGGAACAATCACATAATCTGACATTAACCCATTATCCCCTTTTAGCCTGAGTGGATATGCTTGTACCGCACCAGTTGGCCTGAGGAACCGCACAGACGTACCTGGTGGATGTCGGCACTAAAACCTTTCCTCTGATCGGCCGTTTTACCATTTTTGCTCAAATAGTTGGATTTTTTTTTTTTCTCAAAACAGGTTGCATAATAGGGCTACCTGCCAACATGTAAATCGCTCCGGCAACATGTTATGCTAACAGGGTAACCTTGTGATTTTAAATTTTGCCATCCTAAGTGGTAAATCATACGTCCCTGAATGCACGATAATGCCCACATAACTATTATAGTTAAACCCACTGTACTTTCAGTGATTTAATACATGCAATGAAAGGAGTTGTGTAATAAACCAACTAGATCTGCAGATTTCATGACCAAACGTGTTATTCCTGATGTTGAAAACTTTGCTTAATGACTTGGCGCCACATATTTTTGCACGTCAAAGACAGTAGACAGTGGATGCAAGAACCTCCTTTTATGTTTTGTGTTGATTACTTTAATGACCACCACATTGCCAATGAACTGGTGCGTTGCGAGCTCTTTGCACTGGAACTGCTCCGTCATTCCTATGAAGGGCTTTGCCACTGATACCAGAACTGTTTGCACTCTGAGCACGTCCTGCAGAGCCACGGATGCTGGGTGATGCCGCCGGAAACAACTGTCAGAGACGACACTACAGAATGGCTCATAAGAGCTGAATGCCGAGGTCGCAGAACAAAAAATAACTTATTCATCTGTGGTTGAGCGCAGGTGCTGAAGCAGCGGATATATTTCTAGTACAGTCGGAGCTCAAGAGGCAAGTAGCTATCTCAGTGTGAAAGGGGTCATTTCTCCAGAGCAGGAGAGAAGGTGGCGTCACACGGTCCTGGGTATTTTTTGCTTCCTGCTTTCAAATGCATTGCAAAAGGCACTTTTTATTATCCTACCTGCAGAGGAGCTTTTACGATTTCAGTAACACGAGCTGAAGAAACCAACAACTGGGGACTTATAAAATAACAATTATAATAATCCTTATCGTTGGGCTGAGAGCAGTTATGACGGCACAACAGCAGCTACATAAACACGGAAGTGCAACAAGCCGTAAGAAACGGCTGACGCACTCCATGATGGCTAAAAGGCTCCACTTGGAATGGGCTAAGGAGGCGGAAGTGGCACACTGCATGGATGCTATAAGTAAGAAGCTTGCAGTGGTCACCCCTGGAGGAGGAATGGGTGAACAGCCATCCGGTCGGAAGAAGCCGAAGAGGAAGAAGAGGACCAGGATGAGCACGAGGATTAGTCTGGGAAAAGGAAGCGCCAGGACATGATCAGTGTTGGCAGCCACCCAGACTGCATGACTGTGAGCCCCCCACTCGCATACAGACCAGACACGGAGACGTGATGCAGTTCGTGTGAGCTCCCCGGTGGCTCTGCAGCCGCCGGGAACGCCTCGTTTATTTATACGGCTCACGCGACGGAGTGAACGTCACCCTGTCGTGTGCGCACCCTTAAAGGGCCAGCGCCACACTCCTCCTTTTCCATAACAACAAAACTTGAAAAGAGAGGATCTAAACTACCACACATTTAACAGCACACATTAGAAAACCCCAGTCCCCCGTTTATTGACAGCCACCCTGGATCCCCCCGATGGCACGTTGCCAAACGGCCTGGGCGTCTATCGACCAGCCTTACCATCTCAGTCTGTCGCATAGTCTGTGAGATGGGCAGGTGTCCCACGCCCTGTTCTCAGGGGGGAACTCCTGCCTCTCTGGCCGGTGTCCCTTCACCTGGCCCCCCACAGGCCGGAGAGTCCATTGTGGGGGCTCGCCCCCACCTTCGTCCGGTGCATCTTAAAGGCCCCTGTCCTACATGGCCTCTGCCCTCGGCTCAGCCAGCTTCTTGAAGAAGCTGGCATTGCTAGTCACTGATGCTGTTCCATCAGATGCAGTCACCATAGACCCCTTGACCGCCACTACGTCCAATGGAGCCGGTTCATACGTGAGACATTTTGCCCTGTGGGTGACGATTCCTCACTAGTACTTCGTCTCCCGTGGCAATCCTTGGGGGTCTCAGAGCTCTTTTGTTGTTTTCCATTTCAGTCCTTACCCTTCTCTCCTCTTCCACCTGGTCATTGTTGATGACAGCCGGCTCTCGCTCCCCCACCTCGGGTATGTGTCTCGGGCATCGCTGGAACAGTGGCTTTGCTGGTGCCACACCCGTGGAGGAGTGGGGTGTCATCCAGTATCCCCGAAGGAACACATACAGTGCCCTTTGTAGGCACTCGCCCTTTCCTTGACCGATCCTAAACACTTTGTTTAGTGTGCGCATCATGCGCTCTGCCTCCACATTTGCCAGAGTGGAGTGACTTTTCTATGATGGATGCCATAGTCCTTCATGAGGTCTGCAAAGTGGTCTCCTTGGAAGGGCGCCCCATTGTCGGAGCACAAAACAGTGGGCAGACTATGGGTGGCAAAGACCTTCTCCAGTGCTATCACCACCTTGTCAAACGCCACCGACTCCACAAACTCGACTTCGTGGTACCGAGACCATTCGTCCACCACCACTAGGAAGTGGGTGCCCCTGGTTGTGGGCCCAAAGTCAGCATGAACCACTGCCAATGTCCGGGTCCCTCGAGGCATCGTTTCGATAGATGCTTCGCGCTGGGCCGGTGAGGCAGCCTGGCACCACACGCATGATGCCACAAACTCCTCCACTCTCCTTTACAGCTTCGGGAACCACACCCTTTGACGGAACCAAGCCTTTGTCTTGGGGGCGCTTTGATGACCCTGGTGCGCCAGGGCGATTTTGAACCATGGCTTCGGGGACCACAATCCTGTCTCCCCTCAGCAGAAGCCCAGAATCCGAGAATGTCAATTCTTCGCGCACCTGCCAGAGTTGTTACAGCGCCACTTTGGCCTCATTTGTTTTTCGGCCCAAAGCTTCCAACAGTCTTCCAGGCACCTTGCCCCATGGCCGTTTTCAGTATTTCAAAACACTCATCTTTCTTTGAGGCTTGCTCTAGCTCCTCCACCTGCATCGAGTTTGGGGTTGCTGTTTCTATGACAAGCCGAACATGTTCATCCACCTCCTCTGCTGACGTGGACAACTGGGAGCCCCCTCTTGGATGTCTGGAGAGGTAGTCAGCAGCGTTATTACTTCCCGGACGATAGATCATCGAAACTCAATACTCTAGGAGAGCAAGCATCCAGCGCTCTATCCTCACTGGTGGCTTGCATGAGAAGCCAGCCATGATGGGCAACAGAGACTTGTGGTCCGTAATCGCAGTCACCGGTCGCCCCAAGATCTATAGGCGAAAATGTCTGCAACCCCACAGCACCACCAGGGCCTCTCGCTCGATTTGCGAATACCGTTGTTCAGTGTCGGAGAGTGCCTTGCTGGCGTATGCTATCGGGCGGATTTCCTGATCACTCCCGACTTGTGTGAGAACCGCCCCCAGACCATAGGGGCTAGTATCTGACAATCTCAGTCTGTAGGCTCGGATCAAAAAATGCCATGGTGTCCTCAGCCGCAAGGGCGCTTTTGATGTCATCGAAAGCTGCCTGTTCAAGCGGCCCCCACTGCCACACACTGTCCTTTTTCGTGAATGTCCTCAATGGCTCTGAGCGGGAAGCCAAATTCCGGATGAAGCTGCTACAATACGTGACCATGCCCAGTAAACTGCTCACATCAGCTGCATTCTCCGGTGTTCTGGTCTCCTTTGTCCCTCACCTTGCGGGGATCAGGTGACACGCCGCCTGTATTGAAAGCAAACCCGAAGAACTCAATGGTAGTTTTGAGAAACTCGCATTTGTCTCTGTGCAGAGTGAGTCCCAGCGAGCGAAGGCGCTCAAATCTCTTGGCTAGGCGTGCCTGGTGTTCCGCCTCTGACTTGGCGTACACCAGGATGTCATCACTGATGTTAAGAACTCCATCCAGGTCCGCCAATGCCCCTCTGATGATGATTTGAAACGCCTCCGCCGCTAATGAGACCCCAAAGCTCAGCCTTTTATATCTGTATAACCCCCGATGAGTGGTGAATGTTGTTATAAAGCGGGACTCGGGTGCAGGACCACCTGATGATACCCTGCTCATAAATCCAACTTGGAGAAGAATTTCGCCCCTTGCAGTTCCGTTATGTCATCAATGGTGGGGGTTAGATGCCGCTCCCTCTTTACAGCCTTGTTGGGGAGATGCATATCCACACAGATTCTCACTGCATCGGGTTGTTTGGGCTTGCGGGCAATGACAATGGGGACTACCCACAGAGTGGGGACTTCCACCTTTTCAATGATGCCTAAGCCAACGAGGTTGTCAAGCTCCTGGTCCACCAGGTCTCTAAGGTGGAAGGGTACTTGCCAATGTTTGAGCGCCACTGGTTGAATTGACTCGTCTATGTGTAGCCGTACAGGTTCACCCACCATCTGTCCTATTCCTTCAAACAGGGAAGCGTGCTTGCCCAGCAATACTTGTATGTCGTCCAGGTATACTGAGTATGCAAATGTCACAATACCAAGGGCCTCTGCCGCCGCACAGCATAGCAGGGTGTTGTTGCTCACCGGTGTGATGTAGAACCTGGCTCGGACTGATGTGTTCCCGTACTTGACCCCTGCCACAAACAAGCCGTCCAGGGGAATTGGCTGGTCGCCCCCAAAAGTGAAGATACTTGCTTTTGGCGCTGCCAGAGCTGGCAGGGGTTGCATAGAGTCGTAGTGTTCTCTGGCCATCACATTGACTGATGCACCAGTGTCTACTAGCATTGGTATTGAGTCCCCGTTGACCAACATGTTACACCTGGGCTGTCTCTTGGGGTTCTTCAGGACGCTAACGCTGGACACAAACTTTCATCGTCCTCCTCCTTGTCACCCTCCTGAGGGGCACCATCATCACCCTGGTCCACCTGGGCGACATTAGACAACCTCTGGGGGTGGAAGAAACCAGCCCGGACGGGTCCCCTGGGAACCACCTTCGGAGTTGTGGCCCTACACATCCTGGTGAAATGGTCGGCACCCCCACACCGGCCACACTTTATACCCATGGCTGGGCACTCTGCTGGGTGCGGGAGATCGTATCCGCATTTCAGGCATGAGTTGTTCCCTGCTTGTGCTCTTGGTCCTTGGCTACTCGCGGGGCGTCTCAACCCATGGCCTCTGCCAATTGCGCAGATGTCATCCGCCTTGCTGGGGCGCATTCCGGCCTCCATTCTGGGTGCCCGCTGCTCGGACACCTCATGGCACCTGCAAGTTCTAGGATTTGGGGAAGGGTGATGCCAGGCTCTCGCAGGATTTGGCGCCGCAGCTTGCCAGACACACACCCTTGTATGAGTTGGTTACCAATCGTGGTGTCTGGGTCGTTCCATGCACACGGAACCACCAGTCTGCGCAGCCTCCCATAGAAGACATGAAGACTCTCATCCTTTTGTCGCGCAGCCCCCATGAGGAAACGTTCATAATCTGCATTTGCCATCGGCAGAAAATGGTTGTGGAGCGCATCCTTCGCTGCCGCATATGACCCATTCGCTGGTTGCAGGGACAGGAATATCTCATGTACCGCAGGGCCTGCACAGTATAGGAGGGTGGCCAACTTACTGTCATCACTAGTCTCCATTGTGGCCCTGAAGCATATCTTGAGTCTGTCCATCCATATCTTTCACCTTGATCCCAGACTTGATGGCGTGCCTGAGACATCAAACTCGGGCATATGTTGTAGGGCACCAGGTGGCTTGGGCAAAGGTCTTGGTGGGAGGATGGGTGGTGGCTGTTGTGCAGGAACAGCCGGTTGTTGGGGGGTGGGGGGGGGGGGCAGCTGCAGCCGCTGCAGCTTGGCTCATGGTGGTAAGCGCACAGGCACCCCAGGGATGACCAAGTAATGGGGCCGCAACTCACCACCACACAAGACAGTGTTCCTCTGCAGTGGATGGTCCTTAACTGTAGCCACAGGCAGCCCACGGATACCAATGTTCCTCAGATGCAGCCAGGCATAGGCAGTTCCACAATGTGTAGATCAGGTAACCAGGCAGATGTGGAGGATCCAAAAATTGAGCAGGGTGGGCCCCAAAGTGTGCACCCAGCAGGCCTTTCTTGGTGCCTCACCCAAGTACTCGGTGAAAAACAGTGAAACTGTAAATAAGTCACTATGAAAATGACATGTGCTGTTTCTAGTGGCTATCCGCCACTGGATCGTCCAAAAATTAGGCTTGGATGGCTCACTGGCGCTTTGTTATGAAGCCGTGACCTCCAAGGCCTGTTTAACAAAATGGCCACCGACCGCGTCTCACTCCCCTCTCCGCGGCATGTTTTGCAAAATGCACTCGCGTCAGATCATCCACGCATTCTGCAAAGATCACTGCCTGTCCCGGGGTTGGGTCCGATCGTTCGTCGTCACTGTTGGCAGTCACCGAGACTGCATGATCGTGAGCCCCCCCCCCCACTCGCAAACACACCAGACACGGAGTCGTGATGCAGTTCATGTGGGCTCCCCGGTGGCTCTGCAGCCGCCGGGAGCACCCCGTTTATACGGCGCACGCGACAGAGTGAACATCACCCCGTCGCGTGCGTGCCCTTAAAGGGCCAGGGGCACAATCGGCATGCCTGTAACAGAGGGCATTACAAGGGGAAAAAAAAGAAAAGAGAAACAAGGTACTGCCCAGAAGGAGTTGGGCGTGATATTAGAACAATAGTTACAGTGGCATAAAGAAGGGGGCCGAGGAACTGGAAAAAACAATTAAGAGAAATAGGAAGAACAGGGACAGCTCCAATAGTGAAAAATAAAGTTCGGATTCTGACTCTCACCAGTAGCGAGGATGCCCAAGACCGTGTAACAGCATGTTATGTGCCGAACGGGGGAAAAGGGGGCCCAGGGCCTTCTACCACCAAATGTGGTAGGCGAACAGCAGGGAAAACATTCACACAAAGATAGACAATCGCCTGGCATATTGAATCCAAAATTAAAAGGAGGATTTGGAAAAAACCATTAATTGAGATTTTCATTATTAGAGTATGAAGAAATGGGTTATGACATAGTGAAAAAACACAGAAAATAGGAAGAGAGCTAAGAGACCGAATGAGAAGTAGCTTTTCACATCCTATCCATAATCATTTTAGAAAAATTCACACAGGGCACAGCTTTAGTAGCATACCACCACAGGTATTGTAAATACATAATACATACCTTGACCTGGTTAAATCATGACCGGGTTTTAGGAAAGGTGCACAGATTCCCAGACTTGGGTTAGGAAGATTAGAAGTTATATATGTTTCATGTATTGAAAGAAAACGGCCCACATAACATGCACAGTAGCAAGAATGGGAATTATTTTCAGGACCAGAAGATACCGAGATATACGAGATACCGCAACACGCAAAGAACCCAGGTAGGTAGACCACCTCCGAACAGATCCAGGCACCCCTTTTGAAAATAGCCAACAGAGCCACAGATACGCAGCTACAAAAAACAAAGGGGCTTCAAGGGGTAACACAGCAGAATGCTGTAACTATAAGAGGTTTCTGAAGTTGGGGTAAGGAGTGTAAATACCAGTGCAGCACATTTGGGGGAGACCGTGGCAGAGGAAGATGCTCTAAGAATCCGCCCTGCCGACCAGGCCCCAACAACCCAGAAGGGAAAAACACCCATTACATTTGCATTAGGGGCATCCCTGGTTAAGTTGAACAAATTAACACAATGGCTTCAACATTTTCCGGATATCACAGCTAGAAACTTTATTGAAAAGTTTTTTAGAGAAGGTTTCAGAATACCATTGAGGGCAAGGCTCACAGCACATCCCCAATCATTGCTCACCCAGAAATAGTTAGGGCAAAAATAAAGCAATAATTGAAGCTAGGGAGGGTGGAGGGTCCTTTTTGCAAAATCCCTTTCAAGGAATGTATATGCTCCTCATTGGGGCTAGTACCCCAAAAAAGGTGAATTCAGGCTAATCCACCACCTGTCCTACCCTCGGAGCAGCTCAGTGAATGATGGAATTTCCATCAGAGGCAGCAGTTTCGTACAGTAACTTTCAGGAAGCAGTGGGCATAGTGAGATTGGCGGGAAGGAATGCACAGATGGCAAAAGCAGACATACAATCTGCTTTTAGGCTTTTCCCAGTTCATGAGTGCTTTCCATTGGCTCTGTTTTTCATTTTGACAGCCAATTTTATTTTGATAAATGCCTTCCTATGGGCTGTGACATTTCATGTTCATATTTTGAACAAGCAAGTTCCTTTTTACAGTGGACCCTACAGAAGGTGCTGCCAGGGGTTTTAGTTCATTACTTAGATGACTTTTTGTTTGCAGGACCGGAAGGATCCCATTTGTGTACCACAGCCCTTAGTAAATTTGAGGAAATCATGGCAGGTTTAGGGATCCCACTAGCAAGCAACAAAACTCTGGGGCCAACGCAAGTGCTGGCTTTCTCAAAAATATAAATTGATTCTGGCAACGGGGAATGTTGCATGCCACATGGAAAGGTAGCGGGTTGACTAGACACAATCACTAACGGAAACAAGGCGACATTGCAGAAAATCCAATCCCTAGCAGGCAAACTAAATTTTGCAACAAAGATTATGCCACAAGGGAGGGTTTTTCACAGAAGCCTTAAAATGAAAATGAGCGGGGCAACAAAAAAAGCACCATCCCATAAGGCTAGGCAGCACAATCTGGAAGGATCTAGAAGTTTGGGAGGATTTGCTGAAAAACTTAAATGGTAGTCACTTGGCGCACGTCTGTAAATTACAGCAACAAGAGTCCTATTCACGGATGCTTTAGGTGGCAAGGGTTTTGGAATTTGCTTTGGTAACCAATGGTGCTCCGGGCATTGGCCAACCCTTTGGCAGAACAGAGGTTGGACAAAAAAACATCACTGTTGGAAATTATTCCCATATGGATGGCTATCTACATATGGGGTGCCACCCTGATTAATGCAGAGCTGATTACCTGATCTGACAACATGGTGGTGGTGCACGTCATAAACAAAGGGTCCACATCATGCCAGCTAGTACTAACCGTATTAAAGGAAATAACTAAACATGGTTTAAAATACAACATTGTGATAAGAGCCCAACATATTTCTGGCAAGAATGATGCTGCAGATGCATTATCTGGTTTAAAGCTACAAACCTTCAGAGCAGTACATCCGCAAGCAGATTTGATGATGACAGCAGTACCCGAAGAAGTATGGAAGATATTGGGAAAAAACAATTGATTTCACATCCATTCAAAAGAAAGTGCAGCAAGGCAAAAATCTGCAGATGACAGCACCCAAGGCACGAGTGCTGCAGGACTCAAAGCAACCCTTTCCAGCAGAGGCATGTGAGCCCAGTCATTTGGGGGGAGCTGACACGAAATGCATTGGCCCAATAAATTGCCAAACTGTACAGCAAATGCCTAAAAGAATTTGGTGAAATAACTAAGGTTGGTGACATCTGAGATATTGAACAAAGGCATGCAAATGATTTTCTTGAATGGGCATTCAAACAAAACAAGCAAAGCTTGGGCATCATCGCATCTGGCGCCTGTCTCTTATTGTAGGTTAGTGGGCGGTGGACCACACAGTTCGCTGACAAGGTATGCCTTCAAAGGCTGGGCCAAATTGGAGGGAGTTAAGAAAGACACTAGGCGCCTCTTAAACTTTGAAAAGCTGAAACATGTAATAGACCTCTTGCATAAGTTATGCAACAGCACATGAGACAGCATTATTCAGGGCTGTCTTCACATTAAATCATTTTGGGGTTTAGCGATATGCGACATCAATTTGGGCAAGGAATGCATGGCCATTAGATTAAGTAGATCCAAAAACATATCAGCTGGGAAAAGAGAGAATTATTCATTTGTACTGTATAGATGACAAGAGGTACTGCCCTGTGTGCACCATCAGAGCATTCCTCCGCATACACCTTCAACCGGGTGGGCAGCTGTTTAGGCATAAAAATGGCAAGGCCCTCAGCAGGTTCCAATTGCAAACTGTGCTTAAAAAGCAATCGGGGCAGTAGGCTGGTATTCTGCAGAGTTTGGTTCGCGTTCTTTCCGGATTGGGGCAGCATCCTCAGCTTGGATGGGAGGGATGGGTGAGAAAACAAAGGAATTGGGGGCTGGAAATCTGGCTTTTACAAGAAATACATCAGGAAAGATTTAATTTTAAAACTGGCCTTTCTCCCCGCAGACCAATCACCTACAAGTCAGCTTGGAATCTGGGACACTTGTGGCAAGAGCAGGCAGATGGTTGGAGGACACACAAGAGGGTTGACATTAATTACAGCTTGGTTGGGTACGCCTGGCATGAAGTCGGGGGACCTACACAACGGGTTAGCCAATCTTTTAGGGGTCAGAGACCCTTCCACCTCCCTACCCGAATTTCTGATGATACAGTTAGGGGGCAATGATTTGATACAATTGGGAAAGTAGTCACTCTTGGCGGAAATGTGCACCTCTTAGGCGGATTGCAGGGTGTTGGAGACAGACAGGTCATGGTATCTGAGATGCTACCTAGGCATCACTGGCAGGGAGCAGACTTTGAATAAAGCAATAGAAATACCCAGAAGGAAATTAAACAAAGCATTAAGCAATACACCGGCCTCAAGTTTATCAAACGCAGGGCCGTTTTGTTGAATAACAATGAATTGTTCCACCAAGACGAGTTCATCTTTCAATAGCAGGTATGGAGATTTTCACAAGAAACATGGGACATTAGCAGAAAGAGGATGTATATATGGGTCTTTTGGGGGGACCCGAGTGGCTGAGTACCCCCTCAGGGTGACTGCAGGGATTGGTCTCTAGTTGGTCCTACAATGGAGCAGAGCCCCCGCTCACCTGATCCCATGTTCCCCAAAAGCATATCTTGCGTGGTTTATTTTCAGTCTTTTTATTGCGAGTATTTTGTTTGGTGTAATAGTTTCCGGCCTATGTTTTCCTACCTTACCTTGTTTATGGGTCTGCCATTACATGTGCATGCTGTATATATGTTGAGGAGGGGGTTGTTTTCAGCACAGACCTGCCACTTCCAGGCTTATGCTGCTGAGCTTGTACAAATTACCTAATGTAGTTATCTACTTTTCCATATTGACAATGTTGGCAAGCTGCATCTGGCTCCGTTCTCCTTGCTAAACTCGTGACTGGGAGGTTAATTATGACTTCCGGAGCCCGTGCCATCTAGTGCAATAACATTGACATGTCTCTCCTCTTGCTGGGTGGGGAACTTTTGCTCTCACTTCTGCGTGCTGTGCTCCCTGTCGATGTGCAGACTGCAGGCTTCTGCTCAAACCGCTAATACTGCGTGTTACTTTGTCAATGATATCCCACACTTAAAATCTGCAATCGTACTCTACGATGTTGTGAAAGAAAAGTGTGAGGGAGGGGTGACCCTGCCTGCAGAAAAGCAAATTTTCCATTACTAGGGTCTTGCACCGTCACCAGAAAGGTGTTCAGCATGCACTGATCACTAGTTACATCACTTTTTTTCCTGCGGAGAGCGCACGCTGTCCATCTTTTTCCCTGAAGTTGCTGATGTAAGCAGACCTCGCTGCTCTTTCCACCATGTGGGTGTTACCCGCCGAGCAGACTACTTTTTTATGCAAGCTGATGGGGGAAGGAGGGGACTTCTGCACCCATGCAGTGTCTTGCTGCTCTGTGAGTAATGTGTGTTGAAAAGAGCCAGGCCTGGCTCCAGGAATTTTCATCTGGGTGGGCCAGGGTTGTGATCAGGGGGCCCCACATTCCATTGGGTGTGGGTCTAGGAGTACCCTAAACAAAGTGCTGGCATTGATCCAGATTTCCTAGATCCGTGATCCAGCAAAACATTTCTTCCCAGATCTGCAAAAATATGTTTGCACCCCTCTATAAAAAACATTACATAGCAAAAGAGAAGCAAGGCAAATGGTGTTGCAACATCAATCTACCTATCTTCCCTTCCCATCTGCTCTCCCCTTTCTGTTATATCGGATCCTCCTTCACCTTTCACCATCCAGTCACCTTCCCTTAGCTGCCCTATCCACGGTTCCCATTTACCTCCCCTCCCACCTATTCACACCAGCACCCAGCATGCCTTTCCTTGCCTGGCTTTGGAGAATTGAGGGTGATGCCTCATCCTCTGAGGGGGCTGAGCAGTGAGGCCCCCAGTCTTTGTACCATCTCACATGGTGTCTGCCCAACAATACCTTCCTGAGCACTGTGGCTACTCCCAGCATGCCCCGGAGGAGACGCTTGTGCTCCCTTCATCTTGTGAAAGATAGAGCCCCCTGCAGAATACTGAAGCAAGGAATAGGAGATTTTGTTTCCTACAAAATGACATTTCTTTTCAACTTCTTTTAATTTCAAGATCAGAACATACCATGTCCAATCAACACAGGTAGTCTTTTGATCTTAAGAATATTTTGAGCACAACTACATATCCTCCAATAAAATACACATTTATATACAACCCACCCATTCCACAACCTCCCCCGCCCCTCCTTTCCAACTGAAACACTACAGTAGTCCCATTCTGAATGTCGCCTATCAATGGTTCATGTCCAAAATTACATTTTAAACACAAAATGTATTTTAGTTGAGAGTGCAAGGGGGTCCTGGGGCTGTAAGGGCTGCATCAGGCGGCAGATGGTGCTGTTTGAGGGGTTTGTGGCCTCCTGGTATCGCTCCTGGTGGGGCGTGCCCCTGTACATCATTGTCTGGTACATACTGTTTACACACTGGTTATAAATGCAATTGTCCATAATGACTCTTTGTTTGGTGTGTTTACTTTGATTTGCTATTGAATGACACAATTTTGTTCAATAAATGTGGCCTGACATTTTCAAAGTTAGATGTGCGTGTGTGTGTCCTAATGCCTTTGCTGTCCATCTATTAAACCATGAGTGAGGCTTTTTGGAATAGCTTATAATGCGAACTGAATCACTTCTAGGGCACCAGGTAAGGCATAGTGAAATTAAAAATATGCCATAATTTGATCAAGTGGTAAAGCCATAATTTGAGTCTAGCCTGAAATTTAGAAACTTGATCCCACATCTTCCGAGCTCAAGTTCGTACAAATGTGTGTTTAAGTTTGGCTTTGTATACCTAAAATAATACTAAATGTTATACAGATTACTTTAGAAATGCACAAGTCACATGATAAACCAACCTCACAATGTATTCATCATTGTAGAAACATGTTGATGAAAAGATTAAGGGGGGCGTTTTGTTTTGAATCCTATATTGCACAGAGCGTTATTCTCCTGTTTGCACATTCATTAATTTTAATTGTTTCCACCAAGTACTGGAAAAATAAAGAGTAAAACGCAGGCGAAAATTGCCTTTGCTCCTTACTTTACCACTACGTGTCTGGAAAGTGTAAATCACTTCCACAATTAACGATTGTGGGAGCCATCCACATCGTATTCCTTTGGACTCTGCCCGCTTATACCAGGTGTAAACGTCAGGCAGATCCCTTAGGAATCCATTGGTTTTCCGCCAACATAAAAATAAATGCTGGTGGAACACCGGTTTTGGCAGGGGGACCTTGTTAAGTCAGATATGCTCTCCAACTTCGCCTGTTAAATCATATAAAATCGTGCAGCTCATAAAAAGTGGAGCTAAATGCATTTAGCACCACTTCTTCCACACCGCTTGACCTGGAAAATTACCCCCTATGACTGTAGCTTTATTTTCCCCATCCTGAATGGAAGCCTACAAGCTCCAGCATAGCAATTAATGTGAACCTACACAAAATCTCATACAGACACAAAGTGAAATGAAATGCATGAAAAAGTTATTGTTTCACACAGCTTGTTCTGTATCCCCTTACTAATCACCCAACAATCACACTTAAATACCTTCTTAAAACCCTATATAACTTTTTTTTTAAAGTGCCACAGCAATGGTCACTATCTTTTTACCTTTTCTCATCTCTAATCACTTCCTGTTGTAATTAATCTGCCTCTGAGACACGTTAAAAAGGTAAGATCTCACTGGTAGGGCCTGTTTAGCCATGCTGTTCTTATTCGAGGGGAGAGAGTAGAGCAGGGGGCGGAGGGGTTGGCATTTGTCCCTTGTCCAAATGTTAAATCCACCTCTGATTGCACTCTTTAGAAAATATTTAAAAACTGCTTTTTAGTATAAAAGATGTACACTTTTTATTCTTTGTCTGTAACATTATAGAAAACTCTTCTTTTTTGTTATTTTAGGGGTGTTCATATTTCATTTCTGGCACTGCCTAAACACCCAGCACCCAAGATTTACATCATACTTTCCAAACAAATCCCACAAACCACATGACCTGTTCTGTTTGCATGCAAACTCTGTAAATTTACTCAAACAGAATGAGGTTATCAAGTCAGTACTTATCAATTTGAATCATGAAACGTTCTGGCAGAGTAGACTAGGCTTTCAAACAAAGATACATTCTATTTAGGTCAGAGCCCCACTGGTAAGTATGCATGAGAAGATCTGAAATTGGTCAATACTTGCCAACCTAGCCTTGTAATTTTCAGGTAGGGCCTTGTTGGACCAGCTCAGTGAGGTACAGCTTGATTCCCTAGGCATAGCAAGCAAGACACCCACATCTGGGCATACACGTTCACTTAGGGAGACTAACTCAAGGCAACATGCATTGGCCTACCCAACAGCTTGGGATTGTGATTAGGCACGGATAGGCATTTGCCAGGTACTGCCATAACGGTACCACCTGGCCATAAGATGGGAAAAGCTGGAAAATGCTGCCAGTAACTGGGCATATGATGGCACTGCCTGCCAAATGTCTGCTAATACCTATAAGCAAGGCAAAACTGCTGGCTTTGTGATTGCCTGTTTAAGACAGGACTTCAGTGCAAGTCAGAGGCATTGACAAATATATTGCTTATAAAATCAACTTGCTGAAGACACACATTAAGAGAATTTTACTACAACAGGAGCTCATTTACAGAGGCAATTAAGTAATTAAACACTCAAAAGAATGCTTAGATATAAAACTGGCCCTGTACAGTAACACGTTTGTTACTTTGTATGGCCCTGTACAGTAACACGTTTGTTGTTACTTTGTAATAAAGCTTGCTCAAAGAGCTCTGCAAAGTTTGTTTTGGTGGTGAGGCATTAACATTGCCATGGCTAGTCATTATGTGGGTAAATGACCAGACCCGCCCATAGAATGTGTGTTTCTCCTGACAGTTTATTGCCATTGAATCTGTGTTCCACAGCATGAGTTCTGTTTGTACCTAATAGGTAGAAAGTCTCTGAATCAATTAGAACCACCGCCATTGCTCTGACCAGCCTTCCATTGCATTGTTTACATATCAGCCTTGGCCCTGTCACTAATGTCAAAAGCCCTTCCAAAACTGCTAAACCACAGGGCCTAAAAATTCATGTGGTTGCTTGTGTTCCAGTGCAGATGCAACACTACCTAGCAATTGAGATTGAACTGCACCTTTCGGTGGCAGCACCGAAGGTCATTTGCTAATGGCTTGTCCCCTTCTCTAATCGCACAGACATACTACAGAATGATGGCATGGAATGTTGCGCAGAGCAACGGTAGTGATAATGTTTAATTCAAACATTGATTTGCATCTATCACTTTTTGATTTTACTACACTCCCCCTCCAGAATTACATTTTTGTTACTACCAACCTTATCTTTTCACTTATACTCAAGTAGTTAATGCAGCAGAATATATACTTTGAATGTAATTTGTAAGGCCCCCCTGTCAGTTTATAGGTAACCATTTTATTAAGAATGATGTGGAAAACCAATATATTCCCACAAAAAAACATACTTTAAATTACAGAACCAAAATTGTGATTTTAGGTTTCAGAAAATGGTTGTAGGCAGCCTGCTTGAATAAGTGTGCTACTTAACTTGGAGGTGTGAATGGCCCTCCATCTCCCTGGTTGTTTGTACTTTCATGGCTGTGGGGCATAAATCATTGTCTAGGGTAAGAAAACAAATCCTGGCCAGGCCTCCTGCAATTCAGCCTCTCAGAATGATGTCTCTGAGGTTGCTGCTGAATGTTTAGAGCAGGGGTGCACAACTGATTTTGCCAGAGGGCCGAATGTACCCTACATGCTGCCTATAGTGGGCCGAAAACTAAATGCGGGAGGAGCGGCAGGCGAAGGAGTGACAGGAGTGTTCTTCAATCCTCAATTATTATTAAACACATGGAAAAAAAAAAAATTATTAGGTGTGCCGGTCTTTGTGTATTTCAAATGTACATTTTGTACTACAGATTTTCCATTTTTATAATTCATTTCTTTCATAAGGATATATTGGCAATAGTGGACAAAGTAGACAAATCATTCAGGAGAAAGAACACTGCGCTCAAACATTTCACGCATTATGCCGCTTTAGATTTGCAAGGCACAAGCTCATTATTTTGGACTGCTATACTTTGCTGTTTGAGTTGGTCATACTCTTGGGAGTATGGCCTTCGTTGTGTCGGGTTTCCACAAAAGGCAAAGGAGGTACATCTCTTAGCTTTATGATTGGGTTCACTCTTGCATGTGACACTATGCCCCATGGCCCCCACCTTCCAACCAGACACTATGCCCCATGGCCACCCCCCCCAACCAAACTCTATGCCCCATGGCCATAATCCCACAACTAAAAACTATGCCTCATGGCCCGCACCCCCACACTATGCCCCATGGCCACCACCCCCTGAACCAAACTCTGCTACATGGCCCCCACCCCCAACCAAACACTATGCCCCATGGCAACCACCCCACAAACACACACTATGCCCCATGGCCCCCAACCAAACGGTATGCCCCATGGCCACAATCCCACAACTAAAAACTGTGCCCCATGACCCGCACCCCCACACTATGCCCCATGGCCACCACCCCTCCAACCAAACTTTGCCACATTGGTCCCACCCCCAACCAAACACTATGCCTCATGGCTACCACTGCTAACCAGACACTATGCCCCATGGCCCCCACCCCCAAACAAACACTATGCCTCATGGCTACAATCCCACAATTAAAAACTCTGCCCTGTGGCCCGCACCCCCACACTATGCCCCATGGCCACCACCCCTCCAACCAAACTTTGCCACATTGGTCCCACCCCCAACCAAACACTATGCCTCATGGCTACCACCGCTAACCAGACACTATGCCCCATGGCCCCCACCCCCAAACACTATGCCCCATGGCTACAATCCCACAATTAAAAACTCTGCCCTGTGGCCCTCACCCCAACACTATGCCCCATGGCCACCACCCCTCCAACCAAACTTTGCCACATTGGTCCCACCCCCAACCAACCACTATGCCCCATGGCCCCCACCCCAACCAAACACTATGCCCAATGGCCCCCACCCTCCAACCAAACACTATGCCCCATGGCCACAATCCCACAACTAAAAACTGTCCCATGACCTGCACCCCCACACTATGCCCCATGGCCACCACCCCCAACCAAACACTATACTCACATACCCCCAAACAGAGTGACCAGTGGATTGCATCAGCGCAAGAGCCTTTTCGCAAAGACGGTGAGCTAAATAGAATTGGCATCAACAAATGACTGTCTGCATCCCGGTTTCACTACGAACCAAAGTGTGTGATCCTGGGAAAATCATGTAATCGCATTGTGCCTTATCTGCAGTGATTCACTTCATAGTTTGTTAGCATATCATGCTGTTAAGTCATTAAGAAAAACAAATCCTAATGACTATAGAGTTATAATAACAGTGCAATTTAGGTATTTTACACCACAAAGTTATTTGCCACTTGGCTTACTTATGGCAAACCTTTCTAAAGTCACTTCCATTGTACCTGCAAGTACTAAAAACTGATGATGCTCCTTGCAAAGTCCTTTTCTGTGAAGTCACTTCTGTTGGTGCAATCCATATGCAAGTGTAGGTGTTAAAATGCCATATGCCACTAATGTTACTAAAAAGAAAGTTGATGGGAGGTGAAGCTGCGTGAATGAGGCTGTGTGTATGGAATTGCGCACACTGCATTTTGGGGGGGGGGGGGAGTAGCAGGACTTTTTTTGCACTTCACCCGACACACTGTTGCAATGCTGGATAATCCCCTGCACACACCCCAAACTCCCAGCACACAAACACTGATAAAGAACATGAGAGCACCCCCACTTACCAGCACTGTGGATGTGCTTGCGCTGCAGCTGGCGTGGCAAGGCTGAAATGCCTTCCGGCAACATTCCACGCCATGCCAGCCACAGTGCTGGCCCTCTGTTAGTATAGCCCATGCACTACGTGACTAGTAAGAGCCACATAGTGAATGCAGTCCACCAATAGAAGGTCAGCATTGCCCATTGGCAAGTCAAAAAAAGACTTTCCTAATGGGGGACGGCCGTAGCTGCTTGCGGGACAATCAACATGCTGGGGCCGCACTTGGGCCCCATGTTGTGCACCTGTGGTTATCCACCACCCCCCCCCCCCACTCACTCGGTTGCCTGGTGGTCATAAATATCACTGACATGGCCTCCTTTCTAGGGGGGGGGCAGAGGCTGGCTCTGGGGGGGCCTTGCCCCTTTGCCCCCCTGCTGGAGCCGGGCCAGAAAAGAGCACATCTTTCGCCGGGTTTGCTCTTCTCCGTGACCCGGTTTCTGCCTTTGCTGCAGATCCTTCTTTTTCCTCTCGTCCCCCTTCCACCACACTTTGGATTCAAACACTGCATGTTCTGCATTGTGGGCTGCTTTTTCCCACCACGGATATTCCAACTGGATTTGTCGTGGCCACTTGCTGCTCCCAACCCTGTGCGGGGCTACATGCCTGCCGGATTAAGCACTGATGAAAGTTAGCGGAATGACTAACTTTGCCGATGGGCTGGATCCACAGCGTCCCCAGCTGCAGTACCTAACCCCGTTCAGGGAGTAAAACGAGCAGTAAAGTAAACGAGGACCCAAAGAAATGGCTGGATCTGCAAGAGTGCAGAATCCAGATGCACTCCAAGCACAGTGTTCTTTCTGCAGGGCTGCCCCTGGCTCTTCTTGCTGATAGATTTTATCCCTCAGCTGTGATTATTGGACACCGAGGCTTGAGCCTCACTACCCCAGCTTCTCGGGTTGAGTATGTAGTTGTGGGTTTGGATTCTTCAGGGTCTATGTGGAGCGGTCGAATGGGTTTTCAGTGGTGGCAGTGAATCTTCTGATCAGAGGGTTCGCGTGTTGGTCCAGTCCTTGGCAGAAGTTCTTACTCGGCTTCGCTAGATGTTCATCCAACATCTCGCTGTCCAGTTCCGTGTGAAGTTCAGCTATACTTGTGAAGAATAGAGCTCCAGACGCTATTCGCAGTGCCTGGTTCTAGATTATGTGAAGACTCTTTTGGTGTTGGTCATGGCAGGTCATCCATGCTGGGGAGGCATACGTCAAGGTAGGTCTGATGATCGCCTTGTGGACTTGGATCTTTGTCCAGAGTGGGTACAGCGCTTCCATCTTTTCTGTTACCTTCTGCTGAGTATTCTCGATATGGCTTCTTTGCTGTCCAGGGTCACACCGAGATAGCGGCTGCTGCTCTCCCACTTGGTCTCTCCGTTGAGGCTCATCTGCGGGTGCTCCTTGATCTTCTTTCTGGTGAACAACATGGCAGTTGTCTTGCTGGTGTTGAGTTCTATCCGCCAATCGCTGTACCACGTTGAGATGGTATCCAGTGAAGCTTGCAGGTTTTTTGCCACTTGCTTTTTGCTGAATGACTGGGAGAGGACTGCAACATCGTGCGCATACAGTGCCAGATTGGTCTTGTGGAGATCTGTCGGGATGTAATTAATTAAGATGTTGAATAGGAGGGGCCCGAGGTTCGATCCCTGTGGCCCGCCTGCTCGGATGGGATGTGATGACATATGAGTGCATGGCGACATGGAAGGTGCGGTCTCCCAGGCAGCTTGCAATTGTCTTCACTAGGTAGTTTGGAAATCCCAAGCCAATCATCTTGTGCAGCAGTCCCTTGTGCCAGACTCTGTCGAATGCTTTGGCGACATCCAAGAAGACGATTGCCATGGACTTGTTGATGTTAAATCCGTGGCTGATGGTGTCCACCACTCTCAGCAGCATGCTCGTTGCATGCCACCCAAATGGCCACTTTGCAGCTATGTACGTGTCTTCCTACCTCCCCCTCTCTTATTGTTAGTGTTCTCTCCCCCTTTTGAATAGGGAGAGAGACACTGGGGGTTTCGGTGCTGGTGCCATCTGCCTATTAGCACCTTTTGGGGTCCTGTGTCCCATCCCTTTCAAGCTCTTCCTGGGAGCCTTCATCAGGAGTGAACAGGGGCATAACGGGGTTGCATGCCTTATGGTCGCCTTTCTTCACCCAGTGACAGCTCCCAAGCTTAAGGGCCTGTTCCCTTGAGCTCCTTTGGGGTGACTGTAAAGACTGGTAAGGGGTGTCTGTACTTTTGCTCTCTATATGGTAGAGGAGAGGCACAGAAGACCCCAGCCAAGATTCTCTATAAGGTAGCAATGGACGAGCAATCCAGGCCTAGCTTCTCAGGAGGTGATGCGGGCTGGTTCTTAAGTACAGTGTAGTCCCCGAACCCCCACAAAGGAATGTCCACACACTATTACTGAAAACAGTCTTTATATAATTAATATTCAAAGGTATGTACACAATCACAATAACGCACTTTGTACTCGGAAGTCAATAACGATAAATATATACAATTCTGAAGTGGTACCACTAATGTTATCCAATCTCATTAAAGTGCATCAACTGTACGGTTAAAATGTCACACAGATTAATAACGAGGAAACCAGCAATAGAGATAGGCAGGAACGTAAGGTGGTTGAAACAATAGGCAGAATGCTGGCCCCGTTACCTAGACACAGTTCTGTGTGGAGATCCCGCCCCCCCCACCTGGGCAACCTGTAAAACAAGATATATCGCACAAGCCCAGTCCATATGTTCAATAGTCTTACTTCTTCCTGTTAAGGTTTTACCCCCCCAATGTACCTGGTGGAATAGAGTTCTCTGACGATGCGCTGACCGATCCTGGAGTGCCTCCCTTTCAGGCGGGAGCCATGGATCGTCGAGAGGTGTCCGGGAACTTGGCGTTCGGTGTCGGGGAATCGACGGCCCTTCTTGAGTGCCCTCCCTTTAAGGCAGGAGTCACGGGTCATCGAACGTCTGGCGGTGAACAGGGTGAACTATGGCAGGGAAGTGGCAGCCTCGAGCGTTGGCGTCCTGCAAGGAAGAGGCGTGCGGGGCACCTCGGTGACAATAGTTCTGGACCGCAAAGAGATGATGAAGAACTGTGGCCCAGCAAGGGCGTCGAGTCGTCGGCGTCTCTGTGGTCTTTAGGTGGCGGGAAACCCACCGGTGGATGCTCCTCGGCGCGTCGACGGTCGGGCCTTCTCCAGCGGGAGACAAGCAGATGGCGATGCAGACGAGAGTGTCCGATGATCAATGGAAGTTCTTAGGCAAACGGGAGCACAGCTGCTCCGGTCGACGACAGCGGTCGTCGACAGTGGCGGACAACAGTCAGAGTGCTTCTCCTTGGAGTTCCGCAGCTGTCCCCGTATTGGGTTGGCAGCCTGTCGAAGGTCTGTCTACCAGGGAGCGTTGGCAAAGATCAGCTGTGCACGATGGTCCCTCGTAGCTTGGGAAGAGGGCGCCTTACCAGGTCCTCTCTGGGTCAGTCCTTGGAGGCACAGCAGCTTTCAGATTGTGAAGGAGAGCAACAGCACTTCTTCTCGTCCAGCAGGGCTTCAAGGTTAAGCGTCAGTTAGTCCAGTTACTCGTCGTAGTGGACTTCAGCTTCTGAACACGATTCCTAGCAGTGAGAGGTCCCCAGATATACTGTTGATCTCCCATTCATTCCGCTGGGTCACACTCAAGCATCCAATCACCACTACGGGCATTCATGCGGCAGGCAGCCAATCAGGCACACAAGGTATTCAGGCCATTCACTTCTCTCCAGACACTCACAACAAGTTACGAGCCATTCAACACTCCAAGCTCCATTCATACCGTTTTTGGGCAGGGTTGTCTCAGTCATTGTGTCAACCACCAGATACTAGACACCCACAACACAGAATGCATATTAGTTACACACTCTATTCACCCAGGTCCCACCCACAGGAGGTACCCACAACATGCATCACCGGGAAGGCTCCAGCTAGTCTAGTCTGGCCAGGCCTTCACAACACCATATATGGCATTTCCACCCAACAGCCAGTCAGGGGGAAGGGACAGAGTCAGGGCTTCCCAGGACTTTGGGAAAACAAGGTAATGGGTAATAGAAAGCAAGAGGCCACCGGGGCCATCTTGTTTTCCATCAGGAATCAACTGATTCCAATAGCAGGGCCAGGGTATCCCAACATGGAGGATACTCCACGCACCTGTCAATTTCAGCATGGGGCTGCCACCAGCCCATACCCTGCGGGCCACCCACAGGTGCCCAAAAACATACACTAGGGGCACAGGGTTGTACCCCCACCCAGGGGTCCCATAAGGGTATCCCACAGGTCCGTTCACCAAACCAAAAGAAAGAGAGCTGCACCGCCAGGAGTCCCACATGAACTCCTGCGCAGAAAACACGACAGAACACATGATAAAAAGCAGTAAAGGACAAGGATACGGGGGCCCTGTCCCTCCGATGCATTTCTAGCATCAGTGACCCGTCATTCCACGGCACAGGACAGAAGGCCAGCAAGGGTGAGTTGAGGACAGGAGCTGTAGGTTCAATATGTTGGATGGTAACGTGTTGAAAGTAAAATTGGAGAAAGTAGGATGGCAAAAGGACAGAGAAACAGGCTTGGTTAATAATGAAACCAGTCCGGCCTTCCTTCCTTCCTTACCATCTGGGGAGTGTTGAAGGTGTCTGTCAGTGTGGGGGGTAGCAATCATTTGTGTCATTGGGGGTAATCAAGGTTTCTATGATGGCCATTAATCTAAGCGGGGGGGTTGTGGGATTTGAAGGGTTCCGTGGGAGACGGCAGCGTATAGGCCAGTGGGGGGGTGAGGTTGGAGTGCCCTGTACTATAATCATAGGCGATAACAAAAGGCAGTGATGTTATGAGGGAATGGGGAACAGGGTTTGGAGTAGTGGGGATGTTTTGTCAGGGAGGGCTTGTATAGTTCAGTTAGAAGAGTGCTCCAAGTAGAAGAATTTGGGTGCGCTGATAGTGCTTGGGCGGGGTCTAAAGTTGGATGCAGTTTATAAAGTGCTTGGGCGGGGTCTAAAGTTGGATGCAGTTTATAAAGTCGCTATTGGCCAGTACACTTTAAAGGATCCATTGCTTTCAGACAGAATGCAGTTATCCTGTCGGAGTCGGGGAGAGGGATTTGTATTTATTTGAATCGCGCACCGAACCCCGAGGTAACTGGGCGCTTGAGAAACTTGTAGGTTACATACAGTAAATGCAGGCATTTGTAAGACAACGTAATAACAGTAAAGGACCCTGGTTACAGGTGGGTCGGTCAGACAGGAAGCATAGCGACAGGCGTGTTAATGGAGTGACTAGTTATCTAATGCCAGAGGCTAATCGGTTCACAGATGAGACCCTTTTCAGTCTCCCCTGTGGTAGAAACCTTTAGTTTTGTATGTGAGGTACCCGGTTCACATGGTGAGGCCGGGGCTCTTGTCTGTAATGCAAGCACTGCCCTCTGTGGCTTTTGGCGCATGGGTGGGAGGATGGAGATTTAAACTAGCACCAAGCACCATCAAAAGACCAAGGTCGGCATTTTGCTGCTTATCAGAGCAGAGACCCTCGTATCTTCTAGAGCAAGCTAGTGATGACGGCATGCAGAGCAGAGATTTGGGGCTAAATATCAACCATCTAACATGCTTTTCCACAGATATGCTACTAAAGCGCTGGGTAGTTGAAGGGAATGAGGAGCGGGTTAATGGTTGCTTCCCGGTTCACTTAGTTGGTTTAAAAAAAAAAGTAATTCTCAATAGTTAAGTCAGTAAAGTGGTACAATGTCTTTCATGTGCTAGTATTTATGTGCAGTTTCGTGCCTGACGCAAGCCACCCTAATGCAATTTTCGTCGCTAGCATCTTCCAATCCTTCTCTCGCAACTCGTCTGCTCTCTGAGCAGCTCTGCCCCATTCATCCATCTCCAAAAGTAAGTTTGCACCGACTCTTCGGACCCTTACTTTGACCAATCCCTCACTTCTTCCCTTTCTGCTTTCATTGACACACTTGCCATCTTCTTTGGCCTTCACTGTCCTTGCTTGCATCGCCCCCCGCCTTCAACTCCCGATTCTCCAGCCATCCCAAAACTGAAGACATCCAGGTGTCGCCACCTCTGTCGCTGAGGAATTGATCGCTCACCCATGATTCTTATTGCCTAGAAAACTCTGTCCTTGCCTTTACCAATGCTCTTCACTCTGCCAATTCTGATTACTATACTGATCTCTCCTCCCTTCTTCATTCTCATCCCCAAACTACTCAAAATATGCTCCCTATCCTGTTGTAGCCTCCCCCCAAATCGGATATGTGACACCCTGGCCACCTTCTTGCATCTCCCAAGCACACCTTTCTTTCTTTTGCCTATCACCCCTCCCCCACCTTATCCTGCTCACTTCCCCAATGAGCCCCTACCCATCCTCCGCTCACACGTCCAGTGCTCCCATTTACCCCTTTTATCAATGTTACGCCCACCTACGCCTACCCCTCCACACTTCATTCAATCGGACCCTCCCAAACAGCTTCTTCCCTGCCTGCTACAGAATAGCCACTCTTGGCCCCATAATTAATAATTCCATGTATGACCATACTCGAGATGTCTTTAACCGTATTGTCCACAATCTTGAGCTTCACTTGCTCTCCTCCATCCTCTTACTACTTGCCCTCTCAGAAGCTGTTGATACAATGAATGATCCTGCCACCCTTCAAACCATCCAATTCTCTCCCTTAGCTTCAAGGACCTCTTGAGTGGGTAGCTTATCTCTAACTGCTCCATCCTCCTCTCCTGGAACTCTTCCCCTTCAAGTCTCCCAAGGATCGGTTCTAGACCCACATCTCACCTCTGTTGTATCCATAAAGTGACACACTCTTTAAGAAGGAGGGTAGACTAAGAAGGGAAGCATGTCGAAGGTAGGGGAAGAGGAGGCGTTTGGGAGAAGGAAGTTAAGTTGGTGCAAAGGAGGGGGAAAAAAGAAAGCAGTGGCTCCTGACTGTTCTTTTGTCCAGTGGACGATCCTGCTATAAAACAACCTCCTACTTCGGCAAACTCCGCTCATCCTTTGACTTTCAATACTACATCTTTGTTGATGTTTCACCTTCCTTCCACCCTTGTTCTCTGTGGACTTATTATGCAGCTGCCTCTCAGCCATATATTATTGCAGTCTGAGGCTTAATATCACCAAGACGGAAATCTTCTTTCTTCCTGCCCCAGTGCTAACCTTAACCTCCTCTCCTGACCACCTCACTCCATCACCCAAGACTTAAAAGCTTGGGGTTTTCTTTGACTGACGTAGGACTCCAGGAAATAATCATTGTTGCTCCAACCGCTGTCAGGGTTCATCTTCTTAACCGAATGAGAATCTGCCTTTGTTTTCCCCATCGTTCAGCCAAAGCCTGATCTCTTGTGCTCAGCAAGCTAGGCTACTATTTAAGCCTACGCCTTGCCCCCCTACTCCTTCTCCCCACTAAGTAGAGTTCTCCACTTTGTTACTTACACCGTCTACAACACACTCTGATCCCTTTCCCGCTGTCACCAGGCTCAATGGCTATTCATATAAAAGCCTCCTTCTCTAAGTCTATAAATGTATCCATGGACTTGCTGACTGCACTGCTCTACCCTCCCTCGCACTGTGCAGTCGTCCTTTCTGCACAGTCTTGTCCCCCCAGCCTCCATGGCCCACATCCCGCTCCTCTCTACTTGCCCTTCTCCAATGGAATGCCATTCTCAACAACCTATAGCCCATCAGTGGCATTATTAAAGCCAGACTTAAACTCCACCTGTTAACCAGCAAAGCACTCCCACTCGCCACGCTCACACACCCACTCACCGCCGACCACTAACTGACCCCAGTCTACCACTACATGCATGTTCCAGCTTTAGGCTCTTTAATATACACCTTATTTTTGTCTGCTCCTAACTCTACGCCCCAATCCTCCCTTAAATATATATATGTATGTTCATGTACCTTTTCAAATTCCTTCATCAGCTCAGTAAGTCATGTCCGTCTCTAAAAGAGCCCTTTTTCCTTTGTTGTGTAATTGTTACAAAATGACATATTTCTACAGGAAAAACATACAAAATATGTGTGTGCAAACTGTGAAGTTTCAAAGATGCGGGGACAAACGAATATTGACATGTTTGACATGACCGAATAAAATATTAGTAAAAATGAATTGTGCAGGATAGTTGCAATTACCAACTTGCTATCGCACTATATATTGTAGCCCACAGGGATGGGTGAGACTGAAAGGAAGAATCAAGAGGTGGGAGGCTGTGTAATACATACACCCTATTCTATGAATACCAGTGCAAACTAAATCTAATGAGAAATGTCAGATTGGTTACAGATATCGGTAGAGCTCCAAATAGCTGGTCAAAACTAGGATCCTTGGGTTTTGTTCGGAGAGGTGAAAAGTCTAGCACGTGTCAGTGCAGATTTCTTAAAGTATATTCAATGGATCATAGCCAGCACCTTTGAAACGCAGAAACATCCCTCCACAGCGCCACTTTCCAAAACCTGATGAATTGTCTGTTATGAAGATACAAAGTCCAGTGGACCTAATTTGAGCTGAGTTACCGTCGGAAGTGGACTAGGAACCAAAAGAGGCCCTGGATTTTGTGTTCAAAGTTCCCCCCCATGTTGCACTGTGCAAGCGAAAATGGCATCTTAATTGTGTGCTTCATACAGCAATAGCAAACATTCTGAGTTCGCTCCGAAAAGAGGGCTGTGGGTCAGAGGCCCCAGGGAAATATCCACCCTTTGTAATAACCCTGTAAACCAACAGCGAAGTATGAAAATGTTTGCACTGTCTAGGGCATCAGTATCGTGGTCCAGTCTGTAGTTCAGAAGTGCCAAAATTAACAAACACACACAAGTCCAAGGCTCTTGAAATGTCTCCTAAACTAGCCCCGCCCAAACTACTGCCAACGTCCATTTTACACTTCTAGTGGGATCCAATACTAAGACGCAAGGCTGCATGGCCTCGAGCAAGAATTAATCCCAAGTACAAACCTTCAGTATTCAAATGCAGCACGACTCCTAACTAGAGATGCACGTTTCTCCCATCCTAAGGCAGCTGCACTGACTTCACACCCCAACCAGAATCCTTCTTAAGCTGCCTGTATTCAGGGTTGGGTTGGGGATGAAATGTTCCCCATAAAATGGTTTTCAAAGTGGCCTTATGTCGCACTAGGCGAGCGAAGGTAGTGAGCAAGCCCAGCCCCTTTCAAGTAGAGCTCAGTGGGTTGACTGCCAAACAAATTTTGAAACTGGTCTAAATAGTAAATTTTAAAACACATTTGTCCCTACATAATTAACCAGTTAAATATAACAAAAACTGGCTTAACACATTTGCTAGAAGTAAAGAATAACACACTGTGGAAGCTTTATAACCCATTACTTGTTTCAAGGGGATGTGGAGAAAAAGGAGTGGCGGGGTGACTGGGAGAAGAGGGTAAGAGAAGTAGAAAACAAACCAGAGTATCCAGAGAAAAGAGGCACGTAGGAAATCTTCCGAGTTCCCTGTGTTACCAATATGGCAACCACCACTCGTACAGGAGCCTGCCTAGCAGAATAATTATTTCTCCTACAGGAGCCAGAAAATCCCTAGGCTCAAAATGAAACTGGTATGCCAAGAAAAAGGTAACCAGCTTTCCCTTGCCCACTGGAACACCATCCCGGTGTCAATCCAGTCGGCACCAACGCTCTTGCAGGTCAGGAAGGCAAGACTTTACTCTCCAGTCAATAGCTTGGTGCCACTAGGTCTTTGAATTCTCACATCACATCCCACCCTGTGGCTGGTACATTCCATGCCACATATTGTAACCCACTTTTTACGTTATGTTGCCCTTAACGACCCGTACAATGCCATGTTTCTTTGATGGGTTCACACTATATAATATCCCATATATTGTCGTAGAATGCAATGCACTGCTGACCGCACCTAGACCTTTGTGATCTACTGCCATTCATAGTCTTTCTGATTTCTTTAGATGCCGTCTTCATCTCTAAATCTGTTAATCTCTACTTTTTGTTTTTTAGGCACGGGATCGAAAGATTGTGGGGGATATTCATGGGGCCACCAGCTATGGCTCAACAGCAAAGTCCCTGAATATCGCAGCCCTTGTACTGAGCCTGCTCTTCATCATCCTCTTCATCGTCCTGCTGGCCACTGGTGTGATTGCTTTTCAAAGCGCAATCCGCCAGCAGGCTGAATTAAACCCCAATTTCTGGGGGCCTGGATCTGGGAAGTAACCTGGCAAACCACAGTATACCGGTCCAGCACTGTGAATATACCACTATGACTTCTAAATTTACACCATCCTGGCACGCTTGGAGAATTGTGAGGCGTCGCTACTTTCTTTCCTGACTCTGTAGAAGCAGCCTGCATTATAGCAGCAATGGCTTTTCTTGTAGCAGCACTTATTACCTACACGGAGCAAACGAATGAGTCCTTTCCGAGTTTAGACTATAACCGTTTTGTTGCCTTTTTTTTTCATAACACCTTTCTGTGGGAGCTTTCTGCATTGTGAGGGATGTTTTGGGCACTAGTAAAATACATACCACATTTGTATTCCTTGTTGTATTGTGCATTTGTGACTGTGGAGAGCATAGACCTCTTTCGGTTGAGTGAGTGTGTTGACACTATGTGTTTGTGTCTCTCTAGCTCTGAGTATTTTATTCTGTAGCTAAAGAGCTGTATTTCAGTGTACCACCATGGACCGCTATACTGCTTCCTTTAGTCTCTCCTACCTTTATAAAAGACAAAGGCCACTCGTGTGTCAATACGATACCCTGCAGCATTTCCCCCACCATAAATATTCATAACAAACAGACCCCAGTACAAAGATCTGCCACCCTCCTGACTGAGCTTTTGAGTATCCTATTGTAATAGCAACTTCTACACAGAATCGAAATAATCCAGCATACTTCACGCACATAATCCTTTTATAATACAATATGTTAATAACAGCCTCAAATATCAATAATGCCTACATTTTTCAGCGAAAATGCGGAACTCGTGTCTATAATCAGCCAATGCAGGGACTTTTAGTTGCTGTTAGCACCGTCCTTAGCGTGGAGCTCCATGTCCCCCACCTGACCTATGCAAAGCTGAGGATGTGGGCATCCACCTCGCACTGTAGTAAGAACTCCTGACCCAGTTAGATTTATGTTTTTGCCAGGGAACCTGAAAAACAGAAGTTGCATTTCCAAACATCACCCCGCAAGTGACTATACCTATTCATGCAAAGTTCACCAGTCCAAAAACTCCCCTGCAAGATCCTGATGTAGAAGTCTGGAGCGAGATTCTCCCACTGAATATCTACATAAAACCGCTAACATCTGGGCCCATAGATGAGTAGTCCCAGGGGCAGTGTTGATTTCCCACACTTTATTTCTGGAAACTAAGATTAAGTGGTACAACGTGGTGTGTGCACAATGTGGATTTTCTGCATCTAGAGGATACGATTCCAGTGGCACGCTCTATTTGACTCCATTATGTAAGCACACATGGGCGCTTGACCAATTTTAGTTGAATGACTACGTGTTTGTGTGGGTGGTGGTGTTAGTCAGAATAAGCCTGGGTGACTTTTTGAAGAATGGGTTGCTTGGCTTCTATAGGGGCAAGGGGAACCGTATGTTGGTGATGCCTGGATCTTCTTTACCTCTTTTGGAGATTGTTAATAGGTGCTCCATTGAGGTGTATAATATTTCAATATCTAGTAAATGTCTGACCTGTATCACTGAAAGGGTTATAGTGCTGGGTATGAGTCAGACACCCAAGAATGACATTTAGCCACTTGATCTTCAGAGGATGCATACATATGCACCCTTGAGGTTGGTAATATCAGTTAGGAGAGATCATGTCAGGAATTTACCCTCAAAAAGGTCTGCTAGTTTGGTTACCTTTTGAATGCCCAGCATACATGATTCATCCATTCATCATCATAACCCAAATGACTACCAATTCGATGGGTATTATTGCCTCTCAGTCTGTAACTGTGAATGACCAGTGCAACACTTAGCTGGGCCATTGCCCACCCCTCCCCCTGCACCCCTTGCGGGGCATAAGACATCATACAATGGTTACACATACCTAAGAATCACAAGGACACATGGTGTATATTTGGAAATGTGCAATCGCATTTATTAGTCATACGTTTTGTGGGGGCGGTGCCAGGCCTAAGTAAAGACACAGCTCCTTATACTTCTAAGGTAGCCCATTGGTTTGTTGGGCTTGTCATTATATTTACTCCTACCTCCCGTCCCCTTTCCTCCATACTTATGGGACATCTCTCCGTCCTGTGGGACGGGACCGGAGTGCTTTGCAAACACATCCAAAAATGTATTTAAACATTTTAGTCCCTCCTCCCTTTCTACGCAGGGCCCGGCCCGCGGCCGTAACCCTGACCATCTTGGCTCCGCCCTGCGCATCGCCCATCAGTCCTTTTCTCCGCTCGAATGAGACTGGACGCACTTGCATCTTCGGAAGTTTCTTCCCTTTTTTCCTCCTCTCTGGCTCTCGCTAGCGATCGTGTACTAGTCTGTCGTTCAAGTTAGACTTTCCAGTTTGTTCATCGTGTCACCGACGCTTTGCGAGGGCGGATCCCCATCCTCTTTCTCTAGAGTGTTTGGGTCCGGATCACCGTTGTGACTCCTGTTTTTATTGTGACTCCCTCTCGGTCCAGGCACTTCAACGTCGGTTGGAGCGATGGGAGGAGGGGTTTCATCGGACTCCTTTGCATTTTCAAGCATTTATCGACGAAAAGAAGAAACGCCCGGTAAGTTTGCTACTTTTCAGAGCACCCCGGCCGGGAGACACCTTTTTGGGTTCATCCCAAGCCGGGAGGAGCGTTGATCGCTCTGTCACCGGGGATTGCCTCGAAGTGCCTTCGGGGCCTAATAATTGTACTGGAGTTTTCTCCGAGGGTCTCCGTAAGGGGCCTGTGATTACTGGAGCACGCTTCGAGGCCCCTCCTGTGGGGGCTGCCTGTAGACCCTGTTCTACTGCAGTGTGGGGTACCAGAGTTTGCTCTGAGGCCTCGTTATCGGCTTCCCTCAGTACCGGGGTACGCCCGAGGCCTCGGCTGGGCTTGGTGTTACCGAATGGATGTTCGAGGGCCGCGCTTGTAAGGCTGTTACCGACCAGAGTCCGAGGTCCCTCGTGGAGAGGCTAAAGTTAACAACACTTCTGAGAGGCCTGGCAAGGCCTTTTCGGTGAAAGTTGTTACTCACCTTTCCCGCTCTTGTGGCGACGCCAGAACTGTTGAGGGGGCAGGGAGCAGAGGCTCCTTTACCGGCAGTGCCGGGGCTTTTCCTGTGAAGGCTAATTCGGCTATTGGTATGTTGCAGAAACATTCCAGGCCTCATAGTACCGGCTCAGCTGAGGTTCCTTACATTAAGGCTAAGATTAAGACCCCTGATCCATCGACGGGGACCCTTGCCTCACTTCCTCACGTGCCTCAATTCCCCTCAGGTGATGACAAAATGGCGCCTGTTCCCGCCACGACCACAGCGGCCATTTTGGGTGATACTCCTTCAACTACGCCACCGGCCATCGGCCGGTGCAGGAGTGGGTCCTCTGGCTGATCATAAAGTTCCTTGTGCACATCCTTTTTGCCCAGTGTACGGCTGGAACGCTAGGATGCCCCTTCCACAATATCTCGTTGCCTGTGGGTTCGGCACCCTTGATTTTTGTGGACACTTTGGGGGATGGGCCTGCTTGGCAACCCTCTCTGTTGCGTCCTTGGAATTATCCTCCTCATGAGAGGCCGCCTCCGGCACCGGCACCAAAACCGTCTCCGGAGGATGCCTTTTTCGGCAAATTTCAGACGCTTATGCGTACCGATCCCATGAGGGAATATTTCAAGGGTCTCTTCCAGGAAATATGCCCGCCCTTGCCTAAGGTGCCTTCGCTGACCCTTGCCCCTGTTTTCCCCCGTGGACAAGGCGATGCCCGACACGGTTCAGCAGGAACCTGACCTGTCGGATGATGCACAGGGTGATTAGGGCAATGAAGACCAGCCCCGCTCTATCAGAGCTTTTCACGACCGGGTACTGGTCATGATGAGCCTGAGCCTGTTGGAGGTTCCAGTGCCCAAGGCATCCGCTCCACAGGAGGGTGTGCTATCGGGGGCGTTCACCTTGTCTTCTTCGGAGCGTACTGGCCTGTTCTTGCAGAAGGACGTTTTGGCCGAGGTCCGCAGGGTCTGGGAAAAGCCACACTCTGTACTTTTTGTCAATAAGAAAATTGATGTAAGATACAGGCTGCATTCTTCGAAAGAGGTGGCTCTGTCATCTTGCCCACCCACTTCCTCCACAGTGGTGGCCGCAGCCACTTTGCAGTCCAGGCCTGCAGCGTCTTCTTCTACGACGGCGACTCAGGTTCTGGGGAAAGAGGACAAGCTCCTTGACTCCCTTGGGAGGAAGATTTTTGCTAACTCGGCCCTGCAGCTCCGGCAGGCCAATGCAGAACTGGTGTTAGCGGGGGTGAACATGAAGATGTGGAAAGGTCTGGCAGAGGTCGAAGAGTTCATTCCGGTCGAGAAGTTGGAGGACTTTAGGCGGGATTGTCCGATGTCAGGGTCTTGGCCAAGTATCTGTTGCGGCCGCGGCTCATCACATCGACACCTCGGCTCGGGGGGGCCTTATGCTGGGGTTTGATACCTCTCGTCAGGCGTGGTTGCATGCCACCAAGTTCTCAAAGGAGGTGCAGGAAAAGATGTTGGACCTGCTGTTTGATGGTAAGGAGCTTTTCCATTCCACAAAGGATGTGGAACTGACCAAAACGAAGGACAGCACCCAGACAGCTAAGTCCTTGTCCGTCCTAGTTAAAACCCCTTTCAGAGCACATACCGTTGTCGCAAAGCTGATCCTTCTCTGGTTTCAGAGGATTTCTAGATCGGAAATCCCGCAGAGCGGATACCCCTTCGGGTAATTCCCGCCGGAGGCAGCAACGGACTCTGTTTTTCTCCCACTCCTCAGCTTCCTCCGCAGGTTCAGGTGGTAACACCACTGAAAAGCCTGCCAAATGAGGGTTCTCTGTGCTCGCACGAGACCCCGGTGGGAGGGCGCATTGGGAGGCATGGCAGACCATCACCGAGGACCGGTGGGTCTTGTCAGTCGCTTGGGCGGGCTTCCGCTTCCGCCTACCCTTACCCCACCCTTCAACCCTCCTTTCCAGCAGTCTGGGTCGTCCTCTCTAAGAGCCGAGGTTCAGAAACTGCTGGACCTCTGAGCTGTGGAACCTGTTCCCCTTTGAGAGGGGAGGGCTTCTACTCCCGGCTGTTTACGGTGCCCAAACCCAACCAGGCTAACCTGCGCACCATTCTAGACCTTTTCCAGTTCAATCTTTTCCTACCCCAAGAGAAATTCAAGATGATCACGCCCGGCCAGATACGGTCCTCTTTGCAGATGGGCGATTAGCTCAGCGTGGTGGACCTTCAGGATGCATACATGCATATTCTGATCTGGTTTCCACACAGGAGAGATCTCTGTTTCTCTGTGGGAGAGGAGCACTTCCAGTTTCGAGTGCTTCCTTTTGGCCTCAGCTCGGCACTGCGTGTCTTTTCGAAGATGTCGGTGATTGCGGCCTATCTTCGTCTGCAGGGTATCCATGTGTATCCGTATTTGGACGACTGGCTCTTACGCAGGCCCTGCCCGTTGAAAGCCGCGTGCAATCTTCAGTCTCAGCTCCTGTTCCATCTTGGGCTGTCGGTGAACTGGCGGAAATCTTCCATGATGGTCTTGCAGGACTTGATTTTCCTGGGTTTTCGCTGGAACACTATCGACTGCAGAGTGTACCTGACCGGGGACAAAATGGCGGATTTGTTAACCACGTGTCAGATGTTTGCGCAGTCAGAGAGCATGTCGGCCTGGTGGTTTCAGAGGCTTCTGGGCCTCATGGGCTCATGCGTGTTGGCTCTTCCTCTTGCTCGTCTCAAGATGAGGCGGACTCAGATGGTTCTTTGGAGCTCTTGGCTTCAGGCTGTGGATCTGGACTCCAAGTTGATAACGATTCTGGCTTCCATTTGAGCGGACCTGGACTGGTGGTCGTCTCCTGGCAACCTGTCGGTGGGGGTGGGGTTTCATGATCCAGCTCCGACGGTAACGGTCACGACGGACTCCTCCCTTCTCGGGTGGGGTGCGATGTTGGATCTTCTTCAGGTCTCGGTTCTCTTGTCGCCTCAGGACAGGCTCCTCCACATAAATCATCTGAAGCTCCTGGCGATTTTCCTAGTGCTCAAGGCGTTCAGACTGATTATTGCCAACAAAGTGCTTCGCATTGGCACGGACAATGCGGTGTCAATGTATTACATCAACAAGCAAGGGGGCGCCAAGTCTCCCCCTCTTGTGGACCTGTCCATCCATATTTGGGAATGGGCGGTTCGTCATGGTGTATGGCTACTTGCAGTACACATTCCGGGCCAGCTGAATGTCACGGCAGAATGTCACGGCAGATGCCCTCAGTTGGCAGTCTATAGTCAGCTACGAGTGGGAACTGAAGGCGGAGGTCCTATCGTGGATTTTCCAGCGTTGGGGCACTCCTGTGGCTAACAAGCTTTCTCTGTATGCCTCCAGAAACAGACTGGGAGCCTCCTCTCTGGGGGATGCTCTCGAGATTCCATGGCACAACATGACGGCTTATGCTTTCCCACCTCTGCCTCTAGTTCATCTAACGATTTGCAAATTGATGAACTCGGTGAACTGTTCTCTTCTGCTCATAGCCCCGTGGTGGCCAGCCAGGTTTTGCTTCTCAGAACTTCAACACCTGTCAGTGTATCCGTCGATCAGGTTACCGGTGACCCCCGATCTTCTTCACCAGGGGGAACAACTGTGGCACCCCTCCCCACAATCACTTTGCTTGGCGGCATATTGCTTGAGTTCAGGTCGTTAGAACATCTTAGCCTGTCTGCGGATAACATGTGTATTATCCAGGCAGCCAGGAAACCTTCAACCAGGTCCCAGTACAGAAGCAAATGGCTCAGGTTCTGTCATTGGTGTTTGAATAAACAGCTGGACCCAATGGGGGGGCTACAATTGACACGGTGCTGTCCTTTGTATCCCAGCGAGCAGAGTCGGGTGTTCACGTTCTGTCCTGTATAACTTCTCTTTCGGCGGTTTCCGCCTACCTATCTACAGACCAATGTTCTTACTCTCTGGCTAATCCAGTGGTCAAGAGAGATTTTGCGGGCTTGACCTGCCTTTATCCTCCGATTCACAGTCTGCACCCTGCGTGGGATCTAAATGTGGTCCTGACGGCGTTGTGCCATAAGCCTTTCGAACCAATGGCCACAGTGGACCTCAAGCACCTGTCATGGAAGGTGTCCTTTTTGGTGGCCGTCACTTCGGCAAGGCGCGTGAGTGAACTTCAAGCTTTGGTGGTGGAACATCCCTTCTTGGTTTTTCAGAAGGATAGGGTGGTCCTGTGGACAAACCCCACTTTCTTGCCGAAGGTGGTTTCTGAGTTCCATCTAAACCACACTATTTCCTTGTTGGTCTTTTTTCCGAATCCCACTTCAGAGGCGGAAAGGGTTCTACATTGTCTGGACGTTAGAAGGGCTCTTAAGTTCTATCTTGATGGAACTTCCGGACTTAGGAGCTCTTCTCAACTGTTTGTCACCTTTTGGTAATCCACAAGCTAAGCAGGCCTCGAGGCGACCATCTCCCGATGGATTGCAGCCTGCATTACAGAGTCTTACACCGTTAAAGGACTGAAAGCCCCTAAAGGTATTCATGCACACCTGGTGGGGGCAAGGCAGCCGCGGGTGCCTTTCAGAAATATGTCCCTTGGGAGATCATTGCAAAGTCAGCTACTTGGGCCTCCCCATCGGCTTTTTGTAAACATTATTGTCTAGACCTGAGTTCAAGAGCTGATGCCCAGTTTGTTCAGGCTGTGCTGAAGAACCTTTTTCAGTAAATGGTTTTTCCATCCACCCGTAGTTCTTGTAAGGAGTGCTTGGGAATCTCCCATAAGTATGGAGGAAAAGGGACGGGACATAGGAGTATAACCAGGTTACTCACCATAGTGACCACCTTACTCCTAGTCCATAGTCCCCTTTCCTCCATATGCCCGCCCGCCGTCCCCTCTAATAAGGTTCCTCTGTTATTGCTAAAAGTCTCTGACCTGGCGATAGGAAAGGACTGATGGGCGATGCGCGGGGCGGAGCCGAGATGGGCGGGATTACTCTGTGTAGAAAGAAAGGAGGGACTAAAATGTTTGGATGCTTTTGCAAAGCGCTCCGGTCCCATACCACAGGATGGAGAGATGTCCCATAAGTATGGAGGAAAGGGGACTATGGACTAGGAGTAAGGTGGGCACTACGGTGAGTAACCTGGTTAATAGTTCACCGGGACACTTGTCACTTCCAGTTTGCAGATTAGCAGATATCCACTTCTGATTGAAAACTGTCAAGCAGTAACTCTTCGGGACCACTGAATCTCGTTGACGAGAAGTCTCAACTGTCCATAAAGGACTCGGTGCACGTCGTCCAAATTTGGCTCGAGAGCGGCCATTGGAAAAACCGTCCAATGACGAAACAGCAGCGTCAAACTCCTTCCCCGGCTAGGACCGTCATGTAACTCCACCTGTGACAGAAAGAAAAAGTTAGCAACCGTACACAACTCATTAACAAAACACGCTCGCAAACTTACACCCTGTGAAGTCCGCTGAAAAGAAAAAGCACTCAGCAAACCTTAATTACATATAAATGAACCATCCTTCTAACAAGCAATCGGCGTCCTTAATTACATCTAAATTAACCCAGACCCAAGACCTACTAGGTAAATTCCAGCTTCGCACCCCTGCTGTCTTGCCTAAAGGTAGAGGAAGGGTAGGACTTCAGGTGGGGGGGCTGCAAAAGAGAATAGGCTGGGCAGCCCCCTTTCCTTAGAACTGCTCTCTGGAGCCCAGCCGATGTGGCTGGGGCAGGGACGACCGTTTGTCCCAGGGAGGAGGTAAGGTGGAAGTGCCCCCGGGGGGGGGGGGGAAACGGTTGGTCAGATGGGCGGCCTGCTTTGCAGGCTGTCTTTCTAGCGCCCCCTGCGGGGGCTGGTCAGCACCTTAGCAGGGCAATACCCCATTGCCCATTCAAGAATCACAAGAACAAATGTGTATTTGGAAACACATTTATTGGAGTCGTACAAAATTTTGTGGGGGCTGTCCCAGCCCTAAGCAAGTACACATCTCCTTAGACTTCTAAGGTAGCTCATTGTTTTGTCAGGCTTGTCCTTACATTATAGTTTCCGGGGACACTTGTCACTTCTGGTTTGCAGATTAGCGGAGGTCCGCTTCGGATTGTAAACTGTCAAGCAGTAATTCTTCGGGACCACTGAATCTCGTTGATGAGTCTCAACTGCCCATAAAGGACTCTGTGCCCGTCGTCTGAATTTAGCTCAAGTGCGGCCATCGGAAACCGCCCACGGCTGAAACCGCAGCATCAAGTTCCTCCCCGGGGGGCGTGGTCAGCGCGCATGGCGTGGGGAGCTCCTGTCCATGATCCTGTAACAGACAGCATTGTGGCGTTAAAACAGCACGCACAGAAATAAGATTTGAATCCAGGAATAGTAGAACCCTTCCCCTAAGCCCGACTTCATTGCCAAGAGGAATCGGAAGCTGCAACCGGGAAAAGGAAGCAGTAGAAAGTGATCCCCTGCGACACCCAAGATGGCAGCGCTTGTTGCGGGATTGAACGCTGCTGCAAGGTGGTGCGCTTGAGTGGAGAACCGGCAGTGCCACAGGGGAAGACAGCCGCAGGAAACATCTTTTGCACCTGCCACAGGGGTCCCCACCCGACGCCACAGCAACTGGAGACAACGCCAATACTGGGCACACAGTGTCAGGCTCCGTAAGCAACAGATGGGACACCAGAGCCAGTGGCAGTCCCGGATCGCCGGAAGAGAGCGGGCGCAGAAACAGTGAGGCACCACCGAATGGGAGAGGGCCCTGCAGCAAGCTCACGGACGGACCTTGCGGATGGGACCAAACAGCACGGGGAGACAGCGGAAGAACATGGCCCCATCTGCCGAAGACCGGGCGGCAGAAGGAGGCTGAGACGGCTCAACCCCGAGGGAAAGAGGCAGGGACACACGGACCAGCCGACAAGGGTACAATGAGCAGAGCAGTATAGAGGAACAGTGTGCAGTGTGCTGTTCTCCTGTTCACTGTACAGTCGAACAGTGAGAAATTGGAAGCTGCAGCCCAGAAAACGAAGCAATAAAAACTGAGCCCCTGCGGCACCCAAGATGGCGCCGCTTATAGCGGGATCGAACGCTCCCACAAGATGGTGCGCATGAAGGGAGAATCGGCAGTGCCATGGGAAAAGACAGCCACGAGAAGCGTCTCTTGTACCTGCAGCAGGGATCCCCACCCAACACCGCAGCAGCCAGAGGCGGCTCTCCTATTGAGCATGCAACGTCGAGCTCCGTAAACAGAAGGTGAGACACCAGGGCCAGTAGAAGCCCTGGATCACCTGAAGGGAGCGGGCGCAGAAACCGCGAAATACCACCAAGTGGGAGAGGTCCCTGCAGCAAACCCACAGACAGACACAGCTGCAGAGACCGAGCAGCACAGCGAGGCAGCGGAAGAACGTGGCCCCGTCCGTCGACACTGCTGGGGACTGGGCAGCAGGTGAAGGAGTCTGAGACGGCGCAACCCCGGGGGAGAGAGGGACTGAGACACATGGACCAGCCGACCAGGGAACTGTGAGTAGAGCATCAACAGGCGCCAAACCTCCTTACCCCCATTAGCGGCTTGATCAATACCGTGAGGTGGACTGCGTAAGCAGTTACCAAAAGAGGGGGGGGGATCAGGAGAGAAACAAAACAGAGGGGCTGGCCATAAACTTCGGTGAGTGGTGGCATGCACAGACCGATTCAGCAAGCTACGTGCAAGTAGCAGTGGAACTGCAGTGCCCATTCAGCAACAGTGTAGCATAGAACAGTCAGGAGCCAAGTTCTGTCACAGCCGGAGTACATCAATGGCAAAGTACGCACAGAGCCCAACAACATAGATGGAACAGACAAACAAGGAGAGCCCTAAATTGTAGGCCCAAGAGGGGCTGCCGATATGCACCATCACAAAGCCGCCTGAAACCCACAAAAGAGGGGATTCAACCACTGAAGGCGTCCACCACACCCTGCGCTGGCTGATGCCCAGAGATTGTCCAAGACACTGGACTCTACTGAAAATTGCAGTGATCCTACAGAAGCGGCTAGCATGCTCAGACTGAAGCCCAATCACAAAACAAATAGATGAACTGAGCCTCATCGAGTGAACAGACCAAGCGAGACAAGAAGGGCGAAGTTCCACTGAACGGATACAATAAAGCAGGAAACCACAACACCTGGCATTTGACGGGTTGCAGGCAAGACCCCCCCAGGACCAACACCCTAGCAATTGAAACACCAGCCCACTCACCCCCAAAACCCGAGAACAGAATACCCAACAAGTCGGTTGGAAACTAGCAGATAAAGGACACAGAGCAGAGCAGAATGAAGGGACCGAAAACAGAGCACACAATAAACTGAGACATTCCTGAATAGACTTGTAGGTCGACACAGGAAGGTGGAGCTGTGAGTGCCACCTAAATTCGGAGTACCCGAATACCCAACCAAGGTATACTATATAGGCAAGAGCGGCCTGCTGCCGGCCAGAGACACACCAAGCAGGCCACAGAGGCACAGCACGCAACCTACCACAATGGACTGGAAGCCCTGAGAAAGGAGATGGGGCCGCCCCCCCACTCCCTCCCTAAACGAAAATCAAAATAGGGCACATTGGACTCATATACTACAGTCAAACCCAAGCAGCAACCAGCTCAAGATGCTGATGTCTCCACAGAACTGTCAGACCCAGAGACAGATCCCAAAGATACGCAAGTCCTGCAGGCCATTGCGGCGCTTAGCACATTCATTGACACGATAGGGGAAGTAAAGTCAGACATGCAGCTAATGTGACAGGACTCCCGTAACCTGGCGGAAAGAGTGACTGCAACAGAGACAACGCTACAAGGCTACGCTGAAGTCACACAAGACCTGAAAGCAAGAGTCCAGGAACTGGAGAGGACAGTGGCGAGACTAGAGGCACGCTCTGCGGCTGCAGAAGGACGCGCCCGTCGTAATAATATCCGTATACTGGGGATCCTGGAAGATATGGAGGGCTTGAACCCAACAGAATTCATAGAAACAATGCTACAACAAGAAATCGGAGCAGGAAAAATCACCCAGGGGTTCTCTGCAGAACGTGCCCATAGATCCCTGCAAAAGGAACCCCCACCAGGATCGCATCTGTGACCAATAATAGCGAACATTTTAAACTTTCGTGACAGAGACGATACTACGACTCTCAAGGGAAGGAGGGGGAGATCAGGAGAAATGATTCCACAATAGTCATGTATCCAGATTATACTCCTGCTGTGCAAGGCGCAAGGAACTCCTTTGTACCGGTAAAAGCAAGGCTACGGAAACTTAATCTTAAGTACATGCTACTCTACCCAGCGCGTCTCAAAGTACTTTGCTTTTCCCTTATAATCTTCCTAGAGACTCCAGCTGCAGCAAACATGTGGCTTGAACATAACCTTGCAGACGACGCGGAGGAAATAGCGAACGCGGACAGGAGATAAACGAACGACCAACACCACAAGAGGATGTTCCCACTGAAGCACAGAAGGGACCATTAGATTTCATTTAACGCCACAACAAACGGAGGAAATTACTGGACAGGAGCACAAAAAGGTACAAACAAGAGAAAGACAGCGACCCACCCCACCAGAAAAAGTGCAGGCCAAATGCCTACACCGTGCCCGTACCAAAAGGTTCGGGAGCCCCCGAGCGTTGAGTTGGAAGTAACTGCTAGGGGCAGTTCTTCGTTGTGGTGTTTGGTTTTTTCATTCACCAGAATGAAGGTTACAAAAGTTGGTAAGTCTCCGAGTGGCAAAGCGAGGGGAGGAGGAGGGTGGGAGGAAGTTGAGGACCTTATGAGTCGGAACATGCAGCTGAGGAGGAACATCAGTGGTTTGACAGCCACCTTGGACAACTACTATATGGGTCGGGGGCACCTGAAACACCCCCCCCCCCCCCTTTAAATCGCCATGGCAGGACGAATAAAGATAATGACATGGAATGTGCTTGGTCTGGGCACCTATCTTCACAGGAATAGAATCAAATCCTATCTTCATAGGAAAGGAGTGGGGATAGCCTTACTGCAAGAAACGCACTGCATGGCAGAATCTGAGGCCAAAATCAGGGAACACGGGGGGGGGGGCAGGGATTAGGGACCTCCTACTCAAGCTATGCAAGTGTAACGCTCACCTGGTATCCAAGGGGACGTCACTCAGCCTGTTCTGACCTCTTACGACCTCAAACCCTTCCCTGGAGGCTATTCGATTGGAGACTGGACCTGGGTTAACCCCCTATTGTCTGTGTGCTTGAACCCCTTCTTCCCTGGGGTCCAACCCTTCGATCCACAGCTCACCTTGTTTTCTTGGATAGTGTGCTCTCCGTCCTGCTTTCAGCGCAGAGGTGCGTTGATTGATGTGGGCTCGTTGCTGCCTAGTTACTTCACTGGCAAGAGTCCAACAGGTAAGCATAATGAGTCTTTTGAACAGTTCTCAAACGTCGTTCCTTTCCTTCCTTAGATGATGGCCGGCGTCCGGGGATGGTGGCGTTCTGCTGAGATGAGTAGCGCTGAAGGTGAGTGAGAGCGCAATGCGCAATGCACCCCTTTCGTATTTCCATAGAGCTAAGTTCTTTTTCTGTGTCTTTTAGGTGCTGTGACGTTTTCAGCGTGGATGCCGGTTATGAAGAATAAATGCGGTGGGTAAGAGTGGTATGTGGCACCTCTAGAGGTTTCCACGCTAACCTGGAGTGTCTTTTCCCTCTTGCAGATGGATGAGAAGTTCTGGAGACAGTTCCCCCCCCAGAGCGGCTGGGATTCAGGTAAGCGTTTGAAGCTCGTACAGTTTTCCTTGGGAAGCGGCTTGCCGCGATGGAATGACACCGCCGAAGATGCCCAAATAACAGAAGGAGCGATGAATGATGGGCAGAAGCGCTGCAAGGTAAGGCTGTTCCTAACGGTGTTCTTGCAGAAGATAAGCGCAGAAGAAAGATGCAGGCCTACTGGAGACCGATCCGAACACGGGGAGTGTCACGCTGCAGGTGCAGAACACGCAAAGCATGCTTCTCAGCCTGGGTGTGGCTTAAATAGTCTCTGGGCTGAACCACACCCAAAAGACTAGACTGCACATGCAGTTCTGGGAACAAAAATATGTGGGGGCATCCATCTTGTCCCCATCAATGCACTACAAGTCCAATCCTCAATGTTATCCTATGGGAGTGAGTCTGGTGCCACAAGCGCCAAGTCTGACTCCCAAGTGGGTCTTTGGAGGGATGGAGAGGCCCTTGAGGGCCATGTAGATGATCGTGGCCTGGCTCCAGCCTGACATCTTGGAGGGCTGGGGACATGAGGGGCAGGAATCATGACAGCAAGAGGTGTGTACACCTGGATCAATCCCCAGCTCCCATTTCACCTAACCAAAGCAGAAAAGGACCCTGAGGGCAGATATGTGATACTATGAGGACGCGTAGAACAAACAGAAGTATGCATAGTAAATTCATATTTCCCCAACAATAACATCCCAGCTTATTTGAACACATTGTGCACTAAAATTATGAAATACAGGGATGGCCTATTTATATGGGGGGGAGACTTTAATTGTGTGCATAACCTGGCACTTGACAGGTCCTTACCCCAACCAAGAGGCCCATGGGCGGCTACAACAGCTCTGAACACCATGACGGACCGGCTGGGTTTAGCAGACACATGGCGAGAATTACACCCTGGAGAGTGAGGCTACTCCTACTTCTCGTCCCCACATGGCCTCCATACAAGATTAGATTATGTCTTCATAAGCAGGGAACACCTACCCCAGATAGAAGGAGCGCAATATTTAGGGAAAACCATCTCGGATCATTCGCCACTTCTGGTGGAATGGAACAATATCAGCCCCAGACCTCCCATCGCCATGTGGAGAATGCCTGTAGAAGCTTTGAAGGATCAGGCATTCAAAGAAGATCTACAAGTTACCATTGATAATCACATAGAAGAAAACACGGGCAGTGTAGAACACATAAGCACAATGTGGGATGCCTTAAAAGTAGTAACACAAGGGGAAATCATAGCAAATGCGGGAGGCATCAGAAAACTGCTGCAAAGGGAATTGGACCAAAGGGAACGGGAAATGGAGAGACTGGAATTGACACCCCACAGAGAGAACAACCCAGAACGCATAGAGAGGACTGCACAAAAGCGTGGAACAGACTAGCCAAATTTGACTGCTACTAGAACAAACAGAGCACACGTGGAAGCAGATAAACCGGGCCGACTGCTGGCCTGGCTCTGCAAAATGGAACACCCTAGGCACACAACCACTGTACTGCAGGATGAAGGTGGCGAGGTGCACCAGACTCAGCAGAGCATAAATGACACTTTCAAGGGCTTTTACGCACAATTATACTCTCACGAACACAGAGTACCCCAAGATGAAATAGCAGACACGGTAGAAGAAATAGGATTGCCCAGATTATCTCCCGAACAGGCCAAAACAGTAGATATGGACATCACAACTGAAGACCTAGCAGAAGCAATCAAATCTTTGGCCACATGCAAGGCCTCAGGCAATGATGGACTACCCTCAGAGTTTTATAAAACATATGAAGCTTCTCTGCACCCCTGCTACACGAGGTCTACCAAGAGTCGTACGAATGAGGGGTCCTACCTGAGAGCATGAGAGTGGCCCTGGTGGTCCCAGTGCTCAAGCCAAATAAACCAGCAAACAAGTGTGACTCCTACCGCCCACTTGCTATGCTCAACTACGATGTGCAAATATTAACCACAATCCTAGCGAAAAGGCTTTCCAGAATAATAGGAGACATCGTACACATGGACCAGAGTGGCTTTGTGCCAGGTTTCAACACAACTATGAATTTGAGTAGGCTACAACACATAATTGCCCAAACTGACACAAATGGGGAATTGTATGCGCTATTGTCACTAGATGCCATCAAGGCATTCAACTCCATATATTGGGAGTAGTTTGTGGCTGTCATTGAAAGCTTTGGCTCGGGGTTCATTAGATGGATCAAAATACTCTACAACAAACCGAGAGCACGGCTGAAATCTGGGAAATATGCGTCTGAGGCATGGGACCTATATAGGAGGACCAGGCAGGGGTGTCCGCTTTCCCCCATGCTTTACATACTGGGATTGGAGCCCATCGCCATTTATTTTAGGAAACAATTCTTCGATGCAGGAATACAACTAGGTGGAGTGGATCATATCATCGCACTCTATGCAGACGATGTACTGCTGTATGTCAAAAACAAACATCTCAATGTACCAACAACGCTAGAAGTCCTTGATAATTAACTAAGGTCTCCGGAATACAATTTTTAGCAAGACAAAATCCTGTCTGTTCCCCCTGGCAGGGCTGATAGACAAAAGGAAAGAAGAACTCCCCTGGGTGGGTATATAATGGCGGACCACCTAATTCCGATACCTCGGGGTCCAGATAATGCACACCCCCGAGTTAATGCATGAGCACAACACAAGGGCAGCATTGCCTGCACTGCGCAAATCAATGGGATTCTAGGCGAAACTACCCCTATCAATGATGGGCAGAGCCTCAATAATCAAAATGATTGTCCTCCCTAGATTCCTATATGGATTTCAAAACGTACACTACTACATGACAAAACCCTTTTTCCGACTACTTGAAACAATGATCTGAGAATTCCTATGGGGAAAGGGCAGACCCAGGGTGGCAATATCCACATTAGTCCTACCGTACAAACAGGGTGGAATCCAACTACCAAGCGTAGAGAAATACTATCTCGCCACCCAACTGAGCTTTGTGACTAAATGGTTAGCAGACGAAACCACCTCTGAGCCAACCCTGCTAAAAACTATGATCTCCCCAATACAATTGAAGGAATTTATTTGGGTGCCACACAGCCTGTTGAGAAATGCACCCTTCTTAGTCCTGTGCCATATTTTCCTTCCTAGGTTGGCTAACACGCTTATGCACTTAAAACACCCATACTCCCCGTAAGTGCCAATGATCTCAGACCTAGGCAAATCAGACACTGACCTGAAGAACATCAGGCTCTGGGAAAGAAAAGTAGTCTACACCTAGGGTGATCTATATGCCGAAGGAACCTTCCGGGAGTTTGCTTTACTACAGGCAGAAGAGGATATCCACACCGGCCGATACCTATGGTATCAAAGGATCCACAAAATAGCATGAACCAAATGGGGAAACCTGGCCAGAGGAACCTGACACAGACCCCCCTCACGACATTGCTATATAAACTGGGGGAAGGATGGAGACCAGTGTCTCAAATATACAGTCACCTAAGCGATACTCCCAACCCCCGCTGAACTGAAAACCAGGTGGGGGGCAGACCTGGGACAGGAAATGACAGATAAGGAATGGGACGGAGCACTAACATTTCCCAAGGAGGTATCCAGAAACCACAGATTCCGATTGATGCAGTTAAATGTGTTACACCGCACATACCTAACCCCATGCAAAATGGCGAAAATCAGCAAACTAGCTCTGTCCCTTTGTATCTGGTGCGGGGTGGATAAGGCAAATCTGGTCCACATGCTATGGGAATGTAGCAAGACACAGAATCTCTGGTCTGGAATAAGGCAGGTATGCAAAAAGGCGGGCATGACCAGATACGAGTGGATCCCTGCCGAATGCCTCCTGGGAACTTATCCCAGGCTAGTGAAACTCGAGCATGAAGTAAGACTAATGGATGTAACGTGCACATTAGCAAAAAGGACTATCGCAATGACTTGGAAAAAGCCTGCAGGACCAAAGTACAAGGTATGGCATAAAGAGCTAGAAAGGTGAGTGAGTGCTGAAACAAATGCCTGGGAAGACAGTGTAGCTAGATCCACTGAAGACTCAAGTATGGCACTAGAAGCATGGAAAGACATCACAAGAAAATTGTTTCATCCCTCAGATGATAAACCCCCATGAACAAACCAACCTAGACCACCCTGAGTTATACTGATACCAATGACGCCACGAGAGAGATGTGTATAAACTCAGAAGGACTTCGGCGGTCCCCCCCTCCCCCATGGCTGGATCACCCCTCGCTAGAACCTTGTGAATCATCTGCAAGGATAGTATATGGAGACAGTTAACGTCAGGGGAGTTGCTAGGTCTGGAAAAGACCCGGGGCTAAGCTGATGTCGGAACTGTCGGGACTGGGGGCTAGCTAGACTTTTGGCTGTAGCTCCTGAGATTCTATCCGGGGCTACAACCAAAAGATCAGGGGCTATAGCCCCCTTAGCCCCCCCTTAGCAACGCCCCTGGTTAACGTTCACCTTGTTTGAAATGTTAATGTATGTGTTACTGTGTAAGAACAGGAAAATTGATAGCCTGGCTATTAGAGATGCACCTATATGATGAGTAATTGTTGTGAAGTAACAAATTTAAAAATAAAAAAGAATCAAATTCCTCCCCGGCTAGGACCGCCCCGTAACTCTGCCACGCTTTGGGGCTGGCCCCCCACTGACCCAATGCCCCCACATGCTGAAATTCACACTTCCCAAAGAATCTAGGTACAACCCGCCTTTACAGTCCCCCCAGTATTGCTGTGAGGAAGAGATCATTCCCCTTGTCTATTAAATGCACCCCTTCAGTATTGTAGTGGGAAGGGAGCAAATTCAAGCAAGTGTCTAATGAATCCCAAGCCCTTGGCTTTTGTGAATTTCCCAATCCCCCCCCCCCCCTGTTCAAATTCCTTCTAGATTTCTCCATCCCTGCGTGGGATGCTGTACCCCGCCACTTTAGTCTGGGTGCTACTTCTGACCAAATGATGTCCACGCCAGGCAATTCCTGTGCCACGATGCCCAGAGCCACTTGTATCTGAGCGAAAAGTGGCCCCTCCCCATGATGTCGAGGTCATTTCCACCCAAATACACCGCCAGAACTTAGGTGCCGGTCTCCATTGCAGCTGCCTGTGCACTGCGGGCAACAAGGAGTGCCTCCTCATCCCAGCTGACATGAGCCAAACCACCCTGTTTTTTAGAAGTCCTAAATCGGGACTCAAGATCCATTGATGGGCCGCTTTCTCAGCCCGAGCAATAAACCAATGCCCCACAATTCATATCGCTTAATCTGTTTGTACAAAAGCATAGTGTCATACAGTGTCCAAGCAGTGGACATCAGCAAGTTAATCCTCCCTATGTTGATGTCTCCCTCTGTTCAGTTCCCAGACAGAGGTTGGGTTTGCCCTGCAGCCTCATACAGCGCCGGTCATGGCTTGGAACCCATCTACCTATTTTCTTTATCGCCGGTGCGGGCATCCCTTGCATAAAGGCAGTGGTGGCAGCACCTATTCGAAAACTGTGGGAGGACCAACCCTTGCCAGATAGTCCCACAACTCCCAGTGTGGTTGATTGAATTTTCCTAAATTGGTAGTTGGTAGGCAGTGCTCCACTAGCATGCATCAGAACGGGGGTGGCTGCTGGGGCCTGATTACCAAGAAGGACAGGACGGCTATCCCTGCGGGGGTGGGGGAGGGCTGTACAGAGCAACCCACTTTCCTTTACCCTCTTGGTCAGTCTTACATTGTCTCAACTTGATATTGAACCCCTCACTGTTGCCCTCTGACACCAACTTCACATCATCTGGGGTGCAGGCCTTCCCAGATTGGTCCCGCCTGCCAGCTGATACTAATTCACTGACCCAAAAAGCCCCAGAAAATGGCAGTGCAAATGCTGCCCTAAATAATGCCACCTCAAATGCATCCGTGCACACCCTGGGCAGGGCAACATTCACAACACCCTGCACATGCCGAGCCGTGAACTCGATATTCCTGTATTAGCAGACCTCTACCAATTTCCTCAAAAGGCTTAGGACAGCCAGGCATGATGCAGACTGTAAAGTTATGGCTTCAACCACTGCTTTATCAGACCAAAAATTCCCCCTTTTTGATTTCCAGTTTCTTGGGCCACGACATGAGTGCTATGACAATGGGGAAGAGCTCAAGCGCAATGATATTCTTTGTACCCCCCTTCTTGTGCCACTGGGTCGGCCATTTCTGTGCACACCACTCCTGGCCCAGGATTACCCCAAATCCCTCATTACCTGAAGCATCAGAGCACATCTGCAATTCCCCACTCATTTGCCACAGGGTTCTCCACAATTGCACACCATTAACCCCTAAAAGGAATGACCGCCACATTCGTAAGTCTTCATTTAACCATGACCTCAGCCGGATATGGCGATGCCACTGCTACTCCAGCTGTAGCCCTTGCCAACCTGCAAGTGAACACCCTTCCTGCGGCACTAACCTTGACAGCAAAATTCAATTTCCCCAACAATTATTGGACTCTTTCCAACGTGGTCCTGTCATTCGATAAGGTGCTCTCTTAATCAACAACATATACGTTCTCCCTTGGCAACCTGCGAGTACCCTTTCTTTTACCTATTTGAATACCTAAAAAGGTTAATACCTCTGTATGTCCTTGTGTTTTCTCCAACGGAATGCCCATTCTGTCCAAGTTTTTAAAGGAAGACGGCACATGACTGCAGTCCATTTCCCCTTCACTACCCATAAACAGGAAATCATCCAGATAATGGATGATGCAACCCTGTTACTCTACCCTGCGCGCACCGCCTGTTCTAAAAGTGCTGAAACCTTCAAATAGTGCGCAAGACACAGAGCAACCCATTGGCATACATTTGTCGATGTAAAAACTGCCACCCCTTTGAAATCCCAATAGATGAAAGCTCCCTGGCTGTACAGGTAGGAGGTGGAATGGCGATTCTGTATCTACCTTGGCCAAGAGTGCCTATTTGCTCATGCCGGCCACCATGCCCTTGTCAAAGGACGCATAATGCACTGAGCAGTGGTCCTGATCTAGCCAATCATTGGCTGAGTCCCCTTTCGGGTATAACTGGTGGTGGATAAATCTGAACTTGCCCTTTTCCTTCTTGGGCACAATGCCCAAAGGAGAAACTATGCAATTTGGAAGTTCCAGTTCCTTCTTTATTTTGTCGCTCACCACTTGTGGTTGTTGAAATGCGGAAGGGAGGTTCTTGGCCAGCCGACCCGTCAGTGGTCCCCCATAAGGGAGCTTGAACACCTGGCTAAAGCACTCCATCAATTAATCCTCCTTTTTCAGATAATATTGTAAAAACTCCTGCAAAACTCTCCAGTCCACAGGGGAGGGCCCTTTCACCCAATTCCCCCTCCTGGGCACCTATGAATTGCTCTCTGCCCCTTGCTCCCCCTTCAGGTTTGAAGCAAATTGCAATTGGGTGATTCCCCCGCATTTAGAGCATTGGTGTTGAAATCTGCACCCAGAGCCCCAGCTACAAGACCCTTTGTTAAATGATCTGCAGGCCTTTTCCTACAGAAAAAAACAGTGCACTTGATCATTCCTCCTCTGTGCTGAGGGGCCTGGCTAAAAGGGCCACCAACCGTTTTTTTGGTTGTGTTCAGACTTACCATACCATGGCTTCCTTGTAGCTTTTGGTACTTCAAAACTTGGTTTACTGGCCCTGTCCTTACCACCCATGAATGACACCCATCCTTCCATGTCCTTCTGATCCCATGTCATGTCGGGCACCATTGCCATTTTAGATCGAAAATCTCTGCCATAATCTATCCAACTCGTGCAGCCATACTTCCTTTGTTCATTTCCAATAACATCCTTGTATTTCCTTAAGGCTAGCCCCTGTTCAGGATATCTTTCCATCAAGACCGCTGCCAACCAAGAGAAAAGTGTGTGTGTGTGTGTTTTTGTGTGTATATATATATATATATATCTCCCCCCCCCCCCCAAGCCGGGGTTACAACCCCTTTAGCCTATAGAAACTGCACCCCTGAGTCCCCCAAAACTGTCTAGTCGGTTCAGCTAAAGAATTGGCAGGACTACACGTTCCCCCCCAAGCCATATGTGCTACTTACCCCCAACTCCTACGATTGCAGCAGGCTGGTCCTGGGGGACCCTCCCAAACTCTGCTAATGGTCCCTGCTGGCCCCTTCCTTTGGTGCCTGCACCACTGCCTGTAATAATTTAAGCATTTCATCCAAAGCATTGCTTATCTTTTGATTTACCTCTGCATCACCTGCAGGCAGTGGACCTACAGACCCACTGCCCAACTGATCCCCCGAATTGCGGCGTGTCCCGCTGCCGGCGGGACCGCCTGCTGCACTTCCACAGGGTGGCCTGCGGTATTAACTGCCACCTCTACCAACAAGGGTTCTTGCAGCAAGATGACCACCGTTTTACCACCTAGTTTACGCATACGCATTTCTTTGGTGGTGGTGCTGCTTCAGGACTACCTGCCACCTGTGACAACACAGCATCTTGTGACAAGACAAATACGACCTTACCCCTTGGTACACGCACTGCCCTTTTAGTTTTGGACGGTGTCTGATGGCAGGCATCTCACTCGCCGGTGGAGTGTCCAGAGCTGGGGGTGCGCACACCATGGCCTGCACAACCTTTTGCTGAGTCCTGCACAACCTGCTGGTGAGTGGGTAACTCTTGCTCAACCTCCAGCATCCTTTTGGCCCAGTCTTTCCCTTTGCTGTGCATTTTCTCCTGGAAAATTGCACAAAATTCGGCCTCTTCCTCGAACTCATCACCGCTGGGACTGTTAAAAAAATATTGATGCTGGTAAACCTGTCTGGTGAATGAACGTAGTTGAGACATGTCGTGTGTCCTAAATTGATGAAAAACAAATCGTATTGGTAATTTGCAGGCAACCGGAAAAGGGGGGGGGGGCCAAGAAGCCTCCCTACCTCGACCACGTGTTCTGCGGCCACTGTAAGTAACGGCCTACTGAATGCAATTATAACCCTGACCTATCCTGTGGACATTGCCTAGGTCTTGTGTTCACCCAAAGCCTTTTACCCTCGTCCTGATAGGGCAACATTACCATTTCTGTTCCTCACTTGTACCTTGACCGACACATCAATAAACTGTCTCCTTTCTGGGAATCCTTGAACCTGTTATAGTACAGAAAGAGGTGTTGTTCTCCAGCATGGGGTCTGGCATGGATTCACATGCTCATTAATATTCCCTGTTGTCGGGCTAGGAATCCTCGGTAAAAGAAAAAAGTTTCACTTTCACTTACAAACTGTATTTCTCCTTTAAACCAATCACTGTCCTCTGGGTCATATTGCCCCCACCCAATGACAGTCCACTCCCTAAGCCCCACCTCTGGCAGCCATCTTCAGATTTGTACTGCACGCTTCAGTGTTGGGAGTCCTCGAGTTTGCTCTCTGAGCTATTTGTATGTGTTTTTGGTGGTTTTCGATGAAAAAAACATCTATTTTGGTTTATAAGGAGCCAGTGTGCTCTCTTCTCCATCTGCTGATCGTGGGATCCGTTGTCTATGAATTTCAGCGCCCCTCAAGGGCAAAGATCGTTGAAGATTCTAGAAGACCATCAGGCTTATTCCCTCACCCTCCACCATGATGGGGGAGAAGGAGGGAAGGTCCCTCTTCAAGCCCTGTACCAAATGTGGACTATGGAACCTGTTTGTGGAGGACAAACACCTACAATGCCTCTACTTCCTGCACCCGGAACCACAAGGAGATGGAGTGTGAAATTTGCCTCGGGTTCTCAAAGAAGACAAGGGACAGGCACAGTAGACTTGTGGTGTAGTTCAACGCCAAGGCCTCTGGTTCGTGCGACACGCAGGGTCATGTCTCACCAGGAACCGACGTTCCGAGGAGCGGTCTTCTAAGTCCTATGAGGGCGCTTCATCTGTGGGGCCCAAGATAAGGTCAAGAACCGCAAGTCCGAGTTTGCCGCAGAAGTGGGTCCCAAGGTGGATAGTAGCGATCGACAACACTGCCTGCCTCCATTGCCAGCCGGCAATAGAGCTCTTCCTATCTACCCCGGCTAAACGTTGTGAGAAATCGCGGATAGAGGAAAAGAAGGCCGAGCAGCCCAAGCAGGCCCAATCGACTCAGGTTAAGACCTTGTCAATGACTGAGATGGTGACTGCTGCAGCTAAGGGCGCTGACCCTGCAAAGGTAGCCCCCAAGGCGCGACACCACTGCAGTGACTTTGGCTAAGTCTGCTGGCACGCTGGGAGCAGGGCAACTGGTTCAGGCCCTGGTTCAAGACGCTCGGGGTAGAAAAGGAGGGGGGGGGCCAGCAAGCCCCGAAACAGCCTTCCCAGGCCGTTGCCCAAGCCATGGAGGTCTCGTCCACGGACGACGAAGAGCAGGAGTCCTTACACACGGTCCACAAGGACGTGGAAGAGGATGAGGATGGTGATGACGGTGCAGGACCTAGTTTTCCTGTTCTGCCATCTCAGCCAAGGGACATTTCCTTGGATATTCTGTCGACGCTACACACCTTGGTATCAGAGATCCAGTTGAGGATGCCTCCGGCTCCAGTACCTGTCATTCCCCAGGTCCCCGATCTACCTCCAACGAAGAAGAGGAAGCGTCATCCAACGCCCCCATTCCAATCTCCACCACCATGTCTGGTCCGTTCTCCCCCAGCAGACACAGGAACGGATACGTGCCACGACGACGGAGGATGATGATGAGGATATCGTCGCAGCGGATGGCGAATCCCCACATTTGGATGCTCCACATAGGGTGTCTGCACCGGATGAAGTGGGATCGTTCCACTTCATGGTATCAAGAGCCTCCGAGCTATTCCTGCTAGTGCCCGAGGAGACTATGGAGGAGGGTTTCCTGTACCAGAGGCGCAAGGCCAAGAGAAAGGCGGTCATGGCGGTACCCCTTCCGGACAACTTTTGGGAAGAGGGTGTGGTCCTCATGAAGAACCCTTGCATGACTCCAGCCAAAAGGGATAGGCTGGAAAAGAAGTATTGGGTACCAAAATCCGTAACAAAGTGCCTGAGGTTGCAGCCATCGCCGGATTTGGTGGTATCGATGGCCGCGAAGAAATGGTCGGCCAACCCGTCCTCTTGGGTTCCTCTAGACAGCGAAGGGAAGAGAATGGACGCCATCGGAAGGAAGGTTATTTACACTGCGGCACCCACTATCAAGGTGGCCAACGCACTAGCGATCCTAGCCAGGTACGACAGGGAGTTGTGGTACAAGCTGGGGCCGATTTTGGAGTTCCACCCGACAATAAGATGGAGGCAATCGCTCTCTTCCAGGAAGGGGAGGTAGCATGATCAGACGCCATCACAGTGGCGTTGGACGTCACCGACACAGGGTTCTGGCAAATGGGGAAAAGGGTCTGCCTTTGTCGCCAAGGCTGGATGAAGGCCACAAATTTCTGCCAGGAGGTTCACACGAAGGTACTGGACATGCCCTTCGATGGAGGAAGGTCGTCGACGAGTCCCTCCAGGCCATCAAGGGAGATACAAGAAGGCCCGTTCCATGGGCACCCTCCAGCAGCATTGCTCTTCTTTTCGCTTCTCCACGGGAAAGTTGAGCAGGTCTTCCTAGGTTTTTCCTCATCGTACCATCAGCCTTCCAGATCAATGCCTACAGTAGAGGAGGACCGCACCGTCGTCGCCCGCAGGGCAGGATGCTGGCCCCGATACAAGCCTGAACCGACCAGGAAACTGGGCCACCACCCATGCACCCCGGTGGGAGGCCGGCTAACGAGGTTCATCAGCGAGTGCAGAAAGATCACCACCGACAGATTGGTGCTGGACACTCTTGCCCAAGGACATACCCTGGAGTTTCAGCACAGGTGTCTGCATATGCCTCCGGGTTTCCCATCAGGAGCAGCACATCCCTCAGCTCCTGGAAGATGTACAGGCCATGCAGTGAAAAGGGGCAATAGAGCTAGTTTGTCAGTGACTCTGGGGCTCTGCAGTCTATTCCAGATACTTTCTAGTCAGAAAGAAGACGGGGCGCTGGAGGCCCATCCTAGACCTACAACTTCTGAACAAATGCCTCAAGTCCCAAAAATTCAGGATGGTCACATTGCCACACATGCTTGGGCAACTGGAAATAGGAGATTTCTTGACGTCGCTGGACCTGGAGGACGCCTACTTCCACATCCCCATTCACAAGAACCATCGGAAATGTCTACGCTTCATGGTGCTAGGACAGCACTACCAGTTCAAGGCCCTACCTTTCGGCTTGAAGTCGGGCCCCCAGAGTGTTCACGAAGTGCCTGGCACCAGTGGTGGCCCATCTACGCCTACGCGGCGTACGCCTATACCCATACCTGGATGACTGGCTGTTTCGTGCCTGCTCGCAAGAGCTAGCTGAAGGACACACGGGGCGACCGTCCGGCTACTAACGGATCTGGAATTCTCCAACTATCCAAAGTCCTGCTTGATGCCATCACAGAACGTGCTGTTCCTAGGTGCCAGACTCAATATGGTGTCTTGCCTGGTGTCTCCCTCGGAGGAGAGGATAGCAGCCATTCTGGGGAAGGTGCAGCGGCTGCCGTCAAAGAAGACAGCCACAGTGCATGCCATGAAGTCGTTGCTGGGCATGATGTCGTCCTGCATCTACCTCGTCCAGTTCTGCAGGTTGCAGATGCGACCCCTCCAGGAATTCCTGGACACCTGCTGAATACAGGTGGCCGAAAGCTTTGCAACATTTTGCTGAACGATGAGTTCTGGCGGGCGATAGTATGGTGGGGCATTCAATCCAACATCGTCCAAGGCACAGATTCCAGAACCCACCACACCAGGAGATGGTTACCACAGACGCCTCCCTAGAGGGAATTGGGAGAGCACATCGGACGTCTGCATGCCAGAGGAGAAGGATCTTCACATCAACATCCTGGAGCTACAGGCAGTGTTCTGAGCACTCAAGTGATTCCTCCCGTCTCTAAAACTCAAGGTGGTGAGGATCTTCACGGACAACACCACCACCATGTTTTACATCTAGAAGCAGAGGGGCACTCGATCCCCAGCGCTCTCCAAGGAAGCGCAGGACTTGTGACGATGAGCTGTCAGACAGGGGATGTTTGTCCCTCTTCACCTGATTGGAGTCAAGAACACGATCGCAGACTCCCTCAGCAGGGAATTGCGCTCCTGCCACGAGTTGGAGCTTTGTCAGGATCCGGTGGACCGCCTGCTCGCAGAGAGACAGGTCATCTGTTTGCGATGGCAACAAACTCCAAGTGCAAGAAGTTTTCCAGCAGGTTCCACCAGCTGAGGAGCCTGGGGGATGCGTTCTCCTTCCTGTGGGAAGGACTGTTCCTGTACGCATTCCCCTCGTTCCCTCTCCTGCTACGAGCCATCAACACACTTAGATGGTGTCCGTGCAAGGTGATACTCATCGCCCCAGCATGGGTGAGACAGATTTGGTATCGGGAGCTTCTCAGTCAGTCAGTGTCACCTTCAATTAAGCTGCCGGTGGTTCCGGATCTTATCACCAGAGAAGGAGGCGCAATCCTGCATCACGACACAGGATCGCTGAACCCGAGGGCTTGGCTCTTGCAGCCCTAGAGTTTGGTGGATATGAGTTACCTGTGGACTGCAGAGAGGTCCTCAGCAAGGCCAGGGTGTTGTTGACCTTGAAGTGCTACGGTCACAAGTGGAAGCATGTCACTACGTGGTACTGGTCGCAGAAGAATACCCTGCTAAGGGTCACAGCCCGAAAATTCTTCCCTACTTATCCTTGGCAAATGCCGGACTGGCACACTCCTCTATCAAGTTGCATCTGGCGGCCATCTCCCACTACCCCAGGAAGATCTTAACTTTGGTCTCACTGACTTGTCGAGGAGGTCCTCAAATTACTTTTTCGATATTTCCCGCCAGTGAAGGCTCCTGCCCAGACGTGGGAACTCAATGTTGTTCTGATGAGGGTCATGGGGGAGGGGGGCCTTCGAGACTATGCATCAGGCCCCTTTGAAGTTCCTCTCGTGGAAGACGGCTTCCCTTGTGGCCATCACCATTGCCAGGAGGGTAGGTGAGATCCAGGCCCTATCCTGCAAGCAGCCATACCTAACTTTACACTAATCGAGGGTGGTGCTGCGGACGCACCACTCTTTCGTGCTGAAGATTCAGTCGGAATTCCACCTCAACAAGCCTTTGGTGTTGCCTGATTTTTTCCCAAAGCCTTCATCACCGGCTGAAAGGTCCGTGCACTCGCTGGACACTGCTCGTGCCATGTTACTCTACATGGCACGCACAAAGATTTTTTCCAAGACTTCACAACTGTTTGTGAACTTTGGTCCTGTGAACCATCTCAAGGTGGCTCTCCGGCTGTAACATGCACTGTCATCGATTGGCGAACCGACAGCTGCCTGGCTGTTGAGAACCCACTCCACCAGAGTGATCGCTGCGACAACAGTGTTCCTAGCTGGTGTGCCCCTGCTGGACATGGTGGAGGTTCATGCACACCTTCACCAAGTTCTACGTCAATAGAGATTCCAGGGATAAGTCCAGAGTTGGCCAGGCAGTGCTACACAACCTGTTTGCTTGAGGTGAGTCTGTTCCAGAGGTAAGAGTTAATTGCTTCTGTTCTGCCTTGCCACCTCCCGTGGTTGAGTAATGTTGTACTGCTATGTGTTTGTTATTCATGAGACTGTGAATCCCCATGCCAGACCCCAAGCTGGAGAAGGAACAAGTTACTTAACTGTAACTATTTTTCTCCAGCATGGGTCTGGCATGGATTCACATGTGAACAGTCCCTCCGACCCCTCTGCGCCTCTTCTTGGTCATACTGCCACTTCACGTGCTTAGCAAATCTGAAGATGGCTGCCAGAGGAAGGGCTTAGGGAGAGGACTGTCATTGGATGGGGCAGTATGACCCAGAGGGCAGTGATTGGTTTAAAGGAGAAATACAGTTTGTAAGTGAAAGTGAAACTTTTTTCTTTTACCGAGGATTCCCAGCCTGATGATGGAATATTCATGAGCATGTGAATCCATGCTGGAGAACAATAGTTACAGGTAACTTGTTCCTAATTAACACCCAGTAGATCCAGTGAATTCGAACCTGTGTTGTACTGCATTTCCTTGCTTCCAATTATGATAACATACAATGTGCACTACTACTGCTCAACCAAGCTGCTCCTACATGATCCTTACGCAACTCCTGCCCAAATGGCCGTAAGTACCTCCTCTGACCCGTTTGAGTTGCCCCAACGGCAGAGGTTATGGGCCCCAAGTTACTTTCTCATGCCATTCCAATCCCATAGCCTGAAATGTGCTAGCCTTACAAAGCTAGATGGCATTAAACCAGCGGCGCCGCCGCGACATGCCCCAAAGTGCTCTGAAACGTTTAAATTCAAAACAAGCAGGAGCTGAAACCCTACAAAGCCCCATAGTCTCTGTGCATTTTGTGGAAATATTCACCTGCCGGAGTTACATAAATAAACCCCCTCTGGCATAACGTTGCAGCAAATTCGAAAAAGCAAGCTGCACGCACTTGTAAAGCAAACAAAGTGAGCAATAAGGCTGCCTGATAGGTGCAAAAATATCCATGTTTAAAGGCTGGTGCCACGTCCCGGTACCCATTGACTGCAGGGGATGGTACACCCACCCGAGGACCCTAATAACTATGTTATTAGTGAAGCCATGCGGCACGCCGGCTTCAAACCGTGTATTACAAAAATAACCTGTCCCTGCTAGTGCTTCGCTGTCCATTTTAGACAAATTGCAGCACCCAAGCTTGCTTGGAACCCGTGACTAACCGAACATTCCGTTCAATGTACTACGGCGGCCGAAAAAGGTGACCGCGGATGAAGAACCGAGCCCTACAAATCTGTTGCGGTCCGTGTTCATACACATTTCGGGGCTTTTAAATACCCCGCGGACCTGGGATCCGCGTCTCACATTCAATCAGATGCGGCACGGCGGGCTCACTAGGTGCCTGCAATTCAACAACATGAGTATTTAAACACATTGCAATACACATAAAAAATTCCCAATCTCTCATCATAAAGCAAGTGCGGCACTGCGTCCACAAGAGGTGCATCAAATAAACCACGCTCTCATATTAACGTTGGTGCGGCACGGTGGCTACAAGGGGTGCATGAAACAAACAACCACATGAACAGCCAAATATTTCGCGGTACATGTTAAACATTCACAACCAGGCTATCATATTAAATCAAGTGCGACACGGCGTCAGCAAGAGGTGCATGAAATAAACATACACATATTTTGCGGTACATGTAAAACCACCATGCAGTACCAAGCAAGGAGGACGCCTACCATTCAACAAACCGAGAGACAAGTCCCCCCCCCTCACCTCTTGAAATTGAGACCAATGCCCAAGCCCCACCACCAAATGAAAAAACAATGTCCCTGCATCAAGCCGACTGCAGAGCGAACACAAAATTTGAATAGCCACAACCGCGGCTCGGTGCGGGACGACGCTGCCCCTACAAGGAACAGATACTGTGAAGGCCAACATCAATGAACAACTCGCGACACTCTGACCGCCGAGGGTACACAATCACATTTGTTCGAGCAATCTTGCCCATAACCAAGAGAGCCACAGCCTGCTGATGCATTCCCCGGTCCAGCAAAATGCTTGCCCTTAATTTCAAATACTGAGTAAACTGCGCTGGTCAGGCCTGTACGCCCGAAACCACAGAATATTTACCTCGAAATTCCAAAATATTCTAGGAACGAATCTTCAATTATTGAATTAGATCGAGCGACACTTCAGGGTGGGCTGCACATGAGAAGGAGCTTGGCAGCCCCCTTGCCTTATAACTGCTCCCCAGAGCCCAGTCTGATGTGGCTGGGCCCAGAGACGCCCCTTCCTCCCAGGGAGGAGGCTAGGTGTAAGTGCCGCCGGGGTGGGGGTGGGGGCGTAATTTTCAGAAGGGAGGCCCACTATGCAGGCTGTCCTTCTAGTCCCCGCGGTGGGGGCTGGACAGGCCCTTACCTGTAGTGATGTGGTGTTTTTTTTAGTTGTGTTTGCTTGCTGAAAATAAAGCTTTCCTTTGGTCCTATATCTGAGACAAACTGCAACATTAGCTAAAGGTGAGCTGTGTTCTGACCAGCAGGGTGAGGGCATGATGGTCACGTGAAATCTGTTACGCAACCAGGTGTGGTTTCCTCATATGGACAGTTTTGTGGAAGAGATAATAAATCGCTGTCTCGCTTGCCAGTGCACCTACTCCACAGGTCCTCCACTGCCGCTGCCCACGACACAAATACCAAAAGGCCTGTGGCATCGAGTTGTACAAGTTTTCTTTGGAGCCTGGGCCGAAGGAAGATCTATCCTTTTGGCAATTGACACGCACTCGAGATTCCCGATAGTTGAGGCCACCCAATCTTCTGTGTTCTCCCCCATTACAGTAAAGTTAGGCGAGGTATTCAGTGAATGGGGGATTGCGAAGACTGACAATGGACCACCATTCCATGGGCTTGACAGAAGGTATTCAAGAAATATGGGTTTCCAACACCAAAAGAGCACACCACTATGGCCACAGGTGAAAAAAATGGCTGAAAGGTTGTTGGTATCCATCAAGAAGACACTACAAAGGGCAGCAATCAAGAATATGTCAGTACAATAAACACTGTGCTGTATGTTACATCACTATGCAAATACACCCCACAAGGCTACAGGAATGACCCCAGTGGAGCTCATGATATCATACAGAACAGGGCTATCAACAGTTGAAATAGAGACAACATATGCAGAAGGGATAAGAAGAAACAAAAAACAAATGAATGCATAGATGGAAGGAGAGAAACAAAGTCCAAAGAATTCACAAATGGAGAAGTACCCGTAAAACAAAGGCAACAGAAGAAAAAAGGACGAGAGAGACAATAACAGCGCAAACAGACCACCAAGAAATACCGGGAAGCATCATGCTTTAAACATTTGCAGAGACCACTAGAAGAAGGGGATGGTTCAGATGATCCAAAAAGAGCAATGAACTCTGACTGAGAAACAAAAACAAGGGAAGAACAATTGCAAGAAACCACCGAAAGTGAAAGACTGAGGGAACCGTGTGATAGTGAGAGACCCCGTGGAATGATCAAGAAGCCACAAACGTTACTAGAAGAAATATGATTACAACTAATGAGATGGGTAAGGGGGTGGGGAGTGTTGTGTATGTAAACACAAGGCGTGTCTCTTTAAAAAGGACTGGCGGTAGAAGGAGGGGAGTAGAAGGGGAGGGCCGGAGGGCGAGGGAAGAAAGGAAATGTTTTTCTGATCCCTGACCAAGGAATATCACCCTGCCAGTGAGCTTCTTCTACCTCAGTTCATCAAGGGCTACGTTTCTAGGAGTGTAAGAGGCCCTCCAAGCAGGGACCCACTGCTACATTTATGCTCCCGAGCATCCCAGTAAGAAGTTGGATAACATTGCTTACCAATGCATGGGGGGATCACAACAGATAAGTGGGTGCTCAGCACACTGCAGCATGTCTAATGCATCAACCTAATTGGACAACAATGCAATTAACCCCCAATGTTAAAGACGATTACCAGCTCATCATGTGCAACGTCTGTCTGCAAGATGAAGTGACAACACTTCTCCAAAAGGGGTCGTCAAAGAAGTCCCTAATCTTCAGTATTTACTCTTTCATCGAACCAAAAGAACCCAGCAATGAGGCCAGTGTTACACCTGCGCCCAGCAAACAAGGTTGTCAAACCTCAAAAGTTAAGAATGATAATATTGCAATAAGTAATACCATTGTTAAAAGGGGAGAGAAGTGGACTCATGACAACACTGGGCATGAAAGATGCACGCCTTTATATTTACTGTTCTGAGGTCATTGGAAGATTCTCAAGTGCAAGGTAGTCAGAAAGCATTAGCCTTTAAAAATACTTATTTTTTTGGGATTGCTTCAGCACCTCGTGTTCAGAGGCATTGGCTCTAGTCACAGCAAACCTATGCAGACAGAAGGTCTTATCTTACCACTATCTGCATGGTAGGCTCAAAATCCGGGAAAGCGCCAGCGACTGCCAGGAGAACCTAATAAAGGCCAAGGATCTACTTCACTAATTAACCTTCTCTTTAAAGGTTCCAAAGTCAAACTTGATCCCAAAACAATCTAAAAAGTGTGCAGGGCTTCTCTGCACACAAAGAAATGGGTGGGATACCCATCACAAGTAAGGGTTAATTCTCTTTTGGTGCAGAGCACACTGTATTGAGACTGGAATGATGGCATCCTGCATACTTCTCTTTCCATTTGCGTGCATTACAATGTGTCCTTTGTGGGAGGTGATATCAAGACAATGGCCACAATCAACTTGCGAATGGGAAAGCTAGTGATTGCTTTCCAAAAGCTGGTAAAGGCTTTGAAATGGTGGACTCTTGCGAATATGTTGAAACTTCAACCTTTTGTAAATCTGCCAGTGCATGTGACTGTAGCAGCAAACACAAAGTTTGGATGGGGAGCACGCTGCCAAGCTGTCAGAGCACAGGTCATGCGGACACCACATGAAGCATCTCCACATAAACATGTTAGACCTTTTGGCAATGGACCAGGAATTATGCAGCTTCAAAACGCTAGTTCACACAAAGTGTCCTCCTAAACACACAATCAACAGTCATTTTCTACATACACAAGGGGTAACGCACTCACTGACGCTGTTTCTGCAAGTTCTGTAAATAGGGAGGTGGTGTGTACTTCACAAAGTGTTATTACAAGCTCAATACCAACTGGGAGTGCACACTTGTATCGCTGATACCCCCTAAGAAGATTGCTGGTTCAGGAGCACAAGTGGGAGGTCAACACAAATACAATTAGATCTTTGCAAAATTGGGACATCCAGACATGTTTATGACGAGCACAGATGCAAAGTGCCCATCTTTTGCCTTCACGTATCTGCAACCAAGGTGTCTTTAGAACACACTATGTAAGAACTGATAAGGAAGATTTGCTTAAGCTTTCCCCCAATTCTCCTACTACACAAAGCAATTTATAAATTGCTTGTGGGAGAGCTTGATGTTGTGCTCATGAGTCATGTTGGAGCATGTAGGATTAATAAGTGTGGCATCTTCACCTCCTACAGTTGTCACTTTAACCATCAATCAAGTTGCTCCCTTTTGATCCAACAAAGTCAGCAGGTAATGCACCCCAGTCCATCAACTGTGAACTTGGCAGCTTGGCTCCTGAGGTCATACTTTGGTAACGAGGTTCTGCCTCGATTCATGGACCTAATACGTTCTGTCAGGAATATAAGACTTCAATTTCAATAAGTGGAAATTATTCGTAATGTGGTGCACATAGAAGGAAATGAATCCAATATACTGTTCACCTCCAGACATGGTTACCTAACTCTCTGCCTTTTAGACTCTGGGTTCGTATACAATTTGCTTTTGGTAAATTTAGCTTCTCTGGCAGCATACACTACCTCGCAACACAAGGCGCCTTAGTGGAAAATTCTAGTGATCAAAGTTTTCATGGATGGAGTGAAACTAATGTAGGCTCCAGTGGTGCACCCACCACCAGACTGGGATCTAAATAAACATAAACAAATGGAGGCACTCTCGTAGGATTCAGGCAAATACAAGACTTCAATATCCTGGCCACGGAGGGGGAGAAGGGAGATGGGGACCAATTTGTAAAATTCAAAATGGGGACACAGTTGTTGACGATAGCCTCGGTATATGCCCCAAACACTGGGCAGGGCAGTCTCCTCAGGTCTACGTTGGCAGAGTTGGAGACTTTTGCTTCAGGGCAAATAATTCTTATGGGGGACCTGAATATCGAATGGGATCCATCAAAGGGTGGCAGCGCCAGAATATATCAAGGCCGGGTTACCCCCTCGAAGGTCCTGGAATGTAGAATAGACCACCTAACCCTAAAAGATTTATGGAGGACTCTTAAAGAAGACTCAGACGGGTACACATTCTACTCACACGTACACCGGTTGTTCTCCAGAATCGACTATATATGGGCTGCGGCCTCTTTAATAGGCAAAATCAGGCAGGTTGAAGTAAGGCTTATTATGCTATTCGACGACGATCCATTAGTTGCGTGCATGCAGCGACAGGGTTGACCCAATAAATTGTGGCGCTGGTCCTTCCCCACAAAGATTATAAAAGACAAAGGGGGTCTTTCCGAGGTTGGAGGTCAGTACCAGGCTTTACCGGCATGGAGCAAAGAATGTGTCCAATTTGGTAACAGACCGCTAATTGCGGCCTATTACGACTTTGCGGGCACGAGCTTTGCACTATGCCGGTAAAGTACCTAGCGCCATGCCGCAAAAGGGTCTGAAAAAGCCCTTACCAGCATGAAGCGCACCGTAATTAACAATACCGCCATAGAACAAAGTGGAAACAGCGATTGAAACCTGGAAAAGGACAACAGAATCTGGAGGAATGCCAAAAGCACCTAAGAAAACAGCAGACTGGCTCCGCAAACAGGGATTCAGCCCGGATGAATTGTAGGCCTTTGTGGTCACCCTTGAGGAGCACGCTGATATCGTGTTCAGCGGGGACATGCGCAGAGAGCCGGTGCTCTGGAAAAATAACATCTGGGCACTAGTGGCCCAGAGGGTCAGCGCAGTCAGCACCACCCCCCACACTCCCAAGGACTGCCGTAAGCGGTGGGATGACCGCGGCTCAGGGTGAGGAGCATCCTCTCTGCCAACCGCCGACAGGCCCAGGAGACCGGAGGGGGCCCAAGTTCCCCGATGAAACTTATGCCATGGGAGGAGACGTGTGCCGGCCTGATAGGACAGGAATCGATAGAAGGCGTTGGCAACATGGAGTGTGGGGCACCGTCGTCCGCTGATGGAGGCGAGTGTCCAAAGTCAACACTACCAATGCCAATTACATGATATACACTCCCAAAGGCCGGCCAAGGCACCTTGTCATGGTGCCCTCCCTCCCATCCAAATCATGCCGAACCAACTGCCACCCAAGCAAGGCCCAAGTGCAAGGTCATAACGCAAATCACAGTGCACTAACTGGCACATCCCATGGTGCACACTGTGCAGCTGGGTGGCCAGTGTGCGAGTCAGACTGCACAGTACCTGGCCAGGATGAGTGACTCCGCCACCTGCATACATATCATACCCATGAATAGAAAATAGTGCTGTTGCATACCCAAAAGGCCATAAACCCCAAATGACTGAATATGTGAATGTAGCCATGAATGTAATTTGCGTCTCAAATAGTCACTCATGCCGTCCCTCTCTTCTACCCCCACAGGCAGTGAGCATGACCGCAAGGAGCCTGAGACCAGCTGTCCCACTACCTCCAGGGGCAAAGGCAGGGTCTGCCGCACACCAGCCAGGAAGGACACACCCACACCGGCTCCTGCAAGGCCCATGGAGGGTGCACCACCCCCATCCCTCCCTGCATCGGCGCCAGGTACATTGTCTGCCCCTGTTCAGGACCCCTGTCAGAAACCCACAGAACAGGCCCGAGGAGGCCTACAATACTGCCCATACCCGTGCACGTGTGGTGATGAAGCAGGCACTTGGCTTGTAGAAGGCACAAATAAGTTGCCTAAGCTGGTCGGGTGGGGCACCCATCTACTGCAATGTGAAGGTGTCCAAGACCCCCATGTCATGTGTAATGATGCACAAAATGTGCATCCCTTGGAACGTGGCCCTGTCCCCTGACATGGGACTGCTAACACCAGATGAAGTGTAGGAGGAGGAGGAAGGGGCAGGACAGCATCATGGTGCCGGTGCACAGGAGGGACATGTCGTGTGGCAAACATTGATTGGACATTAAAACCGAAACACAAGTCAGCAGAGGGTGGCATGACATGGGGAAATAGGGCACTGGGTGTGGGGATACTTGTACACCATGCACTGTCAGATATCATGATACACATGCTCAATGATGAATGTCCACACAGGTTTAACTTTGCATCACAAACGGTGTATTGAAATTTAAAGTGCATAAGTGTAAAACATACCCTCCACCACCCCACCCCCCTCCCACCAGACTCCCCAAAACACCCTCACCCCCCATCCTCCTCCCCCCAACTCCCCAACACACCCTCACCGCCTTCCCCCCAACTCCCCAACAGTAGTCCCATGGTGTCCATCAAGGCCACATGTGGCAGCTATGCAAACTACTCCGTGCTCCCGGGGCCCGGGAGAGGCATGTCCCGGCGGCGCTGTGAATGTAGTGAACGTCGCAGTGGGCTTGCCGGGGTTGAGCAACTGGTTGCGGGGGTGTCCTTTTGCTGAGCCAGCTGAGTAGGACGTGCAGCCTCAAGTGCATCAGCAATGCGTCCGAGTACTTCGCATAGGCAGTTTGTACTGTCCGTCATCACCTGCCGCATTGCCCTTAGTTCCTCAAGCCACTCCACCCTGCCCTGGCAATTGTCTTGCATCACCTCAGTGATGAGGGCAGTGAGCTGTGCTGCACGCTGTGCATCATTTGACGGGGTGTCATCCCTGCAGGGGATTGGGCTTACATGCCCTGACAGGGCTTCGACTCGGGGACTGGGCATGGGATTGGTGTGTTCCTGTGCTTCTCCACGTGCACATTAGCCAGGTGTGTCAGGCTCCCCTGAGTCGCTGGACGACACCTGTGGGTAATTGCTGGGCTCTGGGGTGTGGACGGTGGGGTATGAGTCCTCCTCTGACGCTCCACAGATGGACAAGGGGCTGTGCACGATTTCCAGGAGGGCCGTGGCTGCCACCTCCCCAGCGATGCTGGACTCCTCCAACCTTGGGGCAGACAACGTACCTGGTGCCGATGCAGGGAGGGATGGGGGTGGTGCACCCTCCATGGGCCTTGCAGGAGCCGGTGTGGGTGTGTCCTTCCTGGCTGGTGTGCGGCGGACCCTGCCTTTGCCCCTGGAGGTGGTGGGACAGCTGGTCTCGGGCTCCTCGCTGTCATGCTCACTGCCTGTGGGGGTAGAAGAGAGGGACGGCATGAGTGACTATTTGAGACGCAAATTACATTCATGGCTATATTCACATATTCAGTCATTTGTGGTTTATGGCCTTTTGGGTATGCAACAGCACTATTTTCTATTCATGGGTGTGATATGTATGCAGGTGTCGGAGTCACTCATCCTGGCCTGGTACTGTGCAGTCTGACTCGCACACTGGCCACCCAGCTACACAGTGTGCATCATGGGATGTTCCAGTTAGTGCACTCTGTGATGTGCATTATGACCTTGCACTTGGGCCTTGCTTGGGTGGCAGTTGTTTCGGCATGATTTGGATGGGGGGAGGGCACCATGACAAGGTGCCTTGGCTGGCCCTTTGGAGTGTATATCATGTAATTGCCATTGGTAGTGTCGACTTTGGACACTCGCCTCCATCAGCGGACCACGGTGCCTCACACTCCATGTTGCCAATGCCTTCTATCGATTCCTGTCCTATCAGGCCGGCACACGTCTCCTCCCATGGCATAAGTTTCATCGGGGAACTTGGCCCCCCCCCCCCGGTCTCCTGGGCCTGTCGGTGGTTGGCAGAGAAGATGCTCCTCACCCTCAGTCGCAGGTTATCCCACCGCTTGCGGCAGTCTTTGGGGATGTGGGGGGTGGTGCTGACTGCGCTGACCCTCTGGGCCACTAGTGCCCAGATGTTCTTTTTCCGGAGCACCGGCTCTCTGCGCATGTCAAGGGACAGCCACCAACACATGCGTGTGTAGGCAATGAAGGAAAGTGTTTGGACTGTCATGGTGGTGAACTGAACTAGTCTTACATGGCAGCAGGTCATTTATGCCCATACGCACATGTCCATGGATGCATTTACCCCATTCCTGCCCCTGCTATGTGTCATGTGCAATGGAATGATGTAGGGGGTAGCGTCTTCGAGATGGTCTATGGACTATGGCACGCACATCTTGTAGTATAAGCATCGTTTATGCATGCAGCTGTCTTGGGGTTAGATCCATGAAGTGCTGTGTACTGTGAGATTCCGAAGTTGGGTGTGTTGGCTGTAGTCAGTGGCATAATCATCATACTGCACTGATCCGTACTATGGTGACTTCCAGCAATCCTATGGGTGTGCCAAACTGGTGATGCGGTGTGGTGTCCCTGCTGGCCTCAGTTCAATCCACTCCCAGGGATGACTCTCCGGTGTGGTGATATGCTGGGGCAGCACATAGGGCATATGCAGTGTGTCTTCCTATATGCCCTTACAGTGTGTGAGGGCCGCTGATGAGTGGTGCATGTGTTGTGGTATGTGGCCTTGTCACATGTTGGTCATGTAGTGTTGGGTGTGTGCCTTACTTCATCAATGTGGGAGTCTGTACTCATGTGCCGTTACACTGGCCCTGTGGCACAGTGTTTGGTGGGGTGCACAACGTGCACTGGCATCAACATTTCAACCCGGTTTGAGTATGTAGGCACCCACCTCATGACACTGATGCACTGGCATGGCACAGTCAGACAACTCACCAAGCAGCCAGGCACGTCGTCTTGCATGTCGCCCCATGTGGCAGGGTAGCGTGGACTTCAGCTGGGCCTTTGAGTCATGAGTTGGTCCTGGATGTCGGACCCACCCATGTGTGATGTTCTTGCTTGCGTTGCATACCGTCTGCATGTTGGTGGAGTGCTATTGCTTGCGGTTGCGATATGCCACCTCCATGTCATGCGGGTCCGCCAACTCCACGTGGGTGCAGTCAAGGGCACCTATGCAATTTGGCATAACTGCCAATACATGGGAGGCAACTTTTGTGTTGTATATCTCCTGGGTAGTCCATGGTAGGGATTTGTAGTCCCTTGTGTGCTTGAGGAGGTGATCCAGCACTTGGTTCTGTGTCCGTGAAATGAACGGTTGTGATATGCCATGCATGGCCCCCACTGTGTGCTGGTAGGTGCCTGTGGCATGGAAGTGGGGCACAGACTCCACCCTCAGTTGAGGGGGGATAGTGGGGCGTATTTCTATGATGCTCATTATCTCGTCATTTCTCAGGTCAACTATGGTGGTGATGGTGTCACAGTCAATCTGGTACAGGGTGTGGATCTGCTCAGGGATTAGCTTGAGGTACCGGACCTGATGCGTGGGAATGGGGGTTGCCGGGGTGGTGACGGTGGCTGCACTGGTGCTGCATGCTGGGCCTGTCTCACCCTCCTTCTCCTCTTGTGTCTCCTCTGTGGTGGGGCCTGGTGTTGTAGGTGTTGTTATTGTAGTTGTGGCCTTGCAAGCAGGGCCTCCTGCTTCATTTACTGCTACCACTATTGGTATCATCTTGGTGTGGGTGGGGGTCTGGTATGTGGGTGTGATCCTTTTCTGCTGTAGCAGACTCCATTGCCTACACCTGTGCTTATTGCGTGCACCTGTGGCTCTGGGAACCACTGCTCAGGGTTCTTTGCACCTTCTCTGAGATGCCTGTATGTACTCCATGCCGGTAAGGTACTTTACGGGCTTAAGGAGGCTGTTATTTACGTGTGCGCTTTACTTGTGATCAACTCCGGTTTACGCCATGCCGCTAATATCGGCATGGTGTGTCGCGCGCGCGACCCAAAATCGCTATTTACTGCATCGTACTTTACGGTACCGTAAATAGTGGTCTGGTTGGTCAGAATACCCCGTAGCGGTAAATGATGCTGGTATTCAATTACCAGCATCGTTTTTCCCTTACCTCCAATCTCGGAATGACCCCCAAAGTCTTGATGGGGGAGATCAAGGACAAGATGATGGAGTATTTCTTTAACAATGACAATCCAGACATGGGAGGGCCCATGGTATGGGACGCCTTCAAGCAGTTCTGAGGGGCACCTCATATAAATAAGTGACAAGGGATAAATAAATGAGGGCCGTGGAGGAGGAAGGGAAATTAAAAGCGATCATGACTCGCATGGCACAGTACCAAAGCAGGACAACGAAACAGGAATACAGACGTGTACGCAGCCAGCTGAATCTATTATACACTAGGAGAGCTGAGAAGGCCCTTTTATTATGTGAAGGCAAACAAGGCTGATACCCTATTGGCCAGATATCTTACAGGGAAAAGGGCTAGCTGCATTATAACCCACATCAAAGATCAAAAAGGGGCCGTATCACAAACACCCGAGAAATAATAAGCCAATTCCTAAGTCAGTTCCATTAGTTTTTACTCCTTAGACTCCCCTAGCCAAGAGTTACAGGGCACCTATTTACAATCTCTACCCCTCCCAAAAATTACACCACTCACTAGAGAACACCTGGAAGCCGATGTAACGGAAGAAGAGGTGACCCTAGCCATCAAGGAACCCTCACTGAACAAAGTGCCAATGCCAGATGGCTGTACTGCAATATTCTATACAACTATTCGGGCCACACCAGCTCTGAGACTGACCATCCTCTATAGTGCACTAGGGAAGCGTGGCAGGATCTCGGACTCCATGCAAGAGGTCAAAATGTTGTTGTTTCCCAAAACCAATAAAGACCCCAGGCAATGCGGTTCTTACAAACCGATCGCGCTGATCAATATGGATGCAAAAATATACATGAAAATACTGGCGAACCAAATAGAATCCGTACTCCCAAACCTGATCTTGCTGGACCAGTCAGGGCTCATAAAAACAGACAGACCTTTGACAACATTAGAAGAATTTGTCACCTGGTAGAACTAAACTCCCGGCCATGTTGATAGCACTTGACGCGGAGAAAGCGTTCGACCGCGAGGAGTAGTCCTTTCTGTTTCGAACAATGGAGTTCATGAGATTTGGCCTTGTCTTCATTCGAATGATCCAGGCAAACTATGTGAACCCAAAAATCAGACTAGCAATAAATGGTTCCTTGTCGCAACCGATTGCTATAAGGAGAGAAACAAAACAGGGGTGTCCACTATCTCCTATGTTATACGCAATCTATCTAGAACCCCTACTTACTAAACTTACTAAAATTCGAATGACTAATCAAATCAAGGGTATCCCATTCGGGAGCAGGAACATAAGATCATGGTATTTGCAGAGGACCTAATACTCTCATTCACAGACTCAGAGGTGACCAACGGGAATCATCCAAAAGCTATGATGGTTCGGGGGCAAAGGAGGATGGCAGGTCTTAAAATCAACAGCAAGAAATTAGAGATGCTAAATCTGTCCATGCACCCCATGCAAGAATCCACACTTAAACAAAGTGCGCCTTACACCATAGGGAAGGACCAACTCACTTATCTAGGTATTCAGGTTACCACAACTATACCTTCCATATATGAAGCAAATGATGAGCCACTCCTGGCGAACGTGAAACGATTGTTGGGCAAACAGGGTCCTTTGAAGGTGTCTTGGCTGGGTAGAGTTCATTCGATTAAAATGGTGAAATATTTGATGTATTCCAGGCAGTGCTGGTTAAACCCCTGCAGGCTTTCTTTAAATCCCTTCAGAAACAAATATCTACGTATATATGGGCGGGGGGGATATCAATGAAAGTGATGATGGCAGCTCGAGCAAAAGGGTACTTGGCCCTCCCCAACATCCACACATACTACGAGGCATCGCAGCTGAGGGTGATAGGGAATGGCTAGAAGGTAACTCAGAGAAGATTTGGTGCAGAATGGAAAGGGCAATAGTTGGGGAAACCCCAGGACGAGGTATTATGGCCCGAATCTACCATTGTGAGGTGAATTGTGCGCTGTATTCAGCTGTTACACATTAGTAAACAAACCTCTTCATTTATCTCATAAAGCTCACTCAACAAGAAGCTTGGGGGCTACTTTACGTTTCGTTGCAAATGTCCCATTGGATGCTATTTGCTGGGCAGCTACTTGGAGTTCTGTGCACTCTTTCGCCTTATATTGTGTAGATGCAAGTGAGATCTCACTCACAGTGGGACAGGCTGTACTTAAGCTTTTATTTTTTATCATTCCTTCAGCTCCCCCACCACCTATATCTGGTACTGTTTGCTGTTCTATACAAAGCATGTGAATCAAAACTGATTCACAAGCCTTAGATTGTGGACAGTTTAACCAATATAATGTCTTTCTATGGCTTTTATCTATTTAGAGTCATGTGTGCCCACCTGAAGTGATTCTTATCATCCCTACCTCGCAGAGCCTTCCCTTCACGCCTAGGGGAGTGTCCAAGACCCCCCCAAGAGGGGCTGTGGTAGGAGTAGATGTAGGGAAAAGCATATACGTGTCACTGTGTATCAGTAAAGAGAGTAGGCAACAACCTCTTGCAGTGGGCGGCTATCCTCGTTCATCTGCACAGAAGCAGTTTACTAATGTCACATAATTTATTTATGGTCCACTGCTCAAACCTTCCAGTACCCTTTGTGTGTATTGATGATGTGCACGATATATAACATATCAATACACATTACTTTTAAAAAGATGCCCCACACATTATGCACATTTTCAAATGCTTCTGACAAGATTCTCAGTAATGAACACTCAATGAATGCCTGTACACTTGTGTATAGTGTAAATCATTTAATTATGAGTCATACTTAAACATTACTACCATTATAGTCACTACACATAACACAAAAGGTTATTAATGAATATGCAGCTACTATTATTTTTGCCTCCGTCTACTCAAGACCAATCGTTCCTTTCAGAAGCATAATAGCCATTCAAAAGTAACTGTCTATCTCATCAGATCCTACTAAGCAACCTCATAGAATGACCTGCCCCCTCAATACCTCTCCCCTTTCTCAATGTGATATTATAGATGGGTAAAACATGTGCTCATACTCACTGCTATCCTCAGAAGGTAGGGAGAGGAGAGGTGTAGGCAGGATGCCCAGATGCCTGTGTCCTGTACAATCCAAACCAAACAAATATTAAATCCAAACACCACTGATCAGAATCACCATGGATAGCAAAATTCATCAAAAAAAATAAGAAAAGATGGGGGGGGGGCGTGGCTAACTGCCGATCCATGTGCAGGTGAATTTCAGGAGCTCCTGTGCGGCCGCCGCAAATAAGCATGAAATCCTGTGTATATTTCCCATGGATGCTGTAGGAAACGCTGGGGAATGGAGTTGAACTGCCGGGGTGTCCAACAATCAGACTGAGCAGAGCTGTGGAGTTGTGTGAGACGTGTTCGCAACGCCGAAAACTTTGGCGCTTCGGCGAGAAGAGTGACTCAAGATGGCCCCTGTGGAGCTGTAGCAGGGAGGAGGACGAGTCGCGTGGAGCCCGCGGGGGCTGGTGATGAGTGGTGCTCCCTGGTGGCGGCGAGGATCCTGGTGAACACCGAGGAGCTCCTGACAGAGGTGGGGGAATGGACCTTGCAGGTGGAGTGCGAGGAGATATGGATCTGGCGGCGGGCAGCGGAGCGGGTCGCTGTTGAGGAGGACGCTGTTCGGCCCACGGAGATAGCGGTGGGAGGAGTCCTGGCGGAGAGCTGGAGGTTGACGCCTGAGGAGGAGCGGCCAGGAGGATGGGGAGAGGAGGTGCCGGCCAACACTGCGGCTGGGACTGAAGTTTGAGTGCTGCCGCAGGGAGAGCGTCCCTTGGTGGAACAGAAAGCCCAGGTGGCGGGACTGCGGGAGCGGCGGCCGCAGCGGCCACGTGCCGGAGGTGGATGGGGACCTGCGCACCAGGTTCCATGTGGAGGGATCTGTCTACGTTGCTGACGGCAGGTCCCTGAAAGGAAGGGGGCCTAGGTGTCGGCTCTGTAAGGAGGGCACGGAGGCTGGGAGAGATATTAACCCTCCGCCGGTGAGGGTTAGCTGGACGAGGCGGCGACTCCCCCTGGCTGTGGGCTTGGAGCAGGCCCTTGGAGGTGGCACAAGATTGGGTGGAAGAGGCCCCTAGGGCGGGGACCAAGGGACCGGATCTCTGGTTCCTCTTCTGATGGGGGTTCTGTGGGTCTCCCTGATTGATTCTGGGCTGTCTGTACGTCCAGCCCCAACAAGGATATATTGAGTGGAGTGGGAAGAGGGGGGGGGGCCCTGGGAAGGAGGCTCCCCCCCCTGGACTGGAGCGGGTAGCATTGAGAGGGCCTTGGAGACCGGCCCTGATTGAATAGTACAGTGGACACTGAGGATCGCTGACAAAGAAAGGAGCGCAGGTTGGAGGACTGTGCCGAAGTCAGGCGGTTAGTGTGGAATCGGTGGAGGTTGGAGGCAGTAGAGGGGACACTCAGGCGAAGTAGGAGGATATAGGCTCGAGGCTGCCAGTTGAGGACTAATCTTAAAGAATTGCGCCTGAGGATGGGCCCTTTTTGGAACCAGGGTACCATGGGCAAAAGCCAGCAATGGATGGAGAAATACACAGAGGTGAAAGACAGGCCCCAGAGACAAGAGGGCCTGGACCGGCAGGGGATGCCCCCAGGGGAGGAAAGAAGCCCTTTGACTTTAGAATCGCTAATGGAGGCAATACAGGTCTCCAGAGACACTGTTCAGGAAAGCATTAAGGAGGTTCGAGTGGATGTCTCGTTGGTGAGGGCGGACCTCCGCAAAGTATGTGAGAGAGATAGAGGTGGAACAGAGGGTCAGTACAGTGGAGGATGACGTCCAAATGCTGAAAAACCAGGTGGCGGGCCTAATAGGCGCAACTCGAACCCTAGAAGTTAGAGCTGAGGATGCGGAGGGTCGCTCCAGGTGCTGCAACATCCGTCTGGTTGGGGTCCCCGGATAGGGAGAAGGGCCCTAGTGCGGAGCATTTTGTGGAAAACCTGATCCTAAAAGTCCTGGGGATCAGGGGCTTGTCCAATCTCTTTACAGTGGAAAGGGCACATAAGGTTCCGGGAAGACCTCCGCCGCCGGGCGCACCGCCTAGAGTACTGGTGGCCAAAATCATGAACTTTCGGGATCGTGATGCCATTCTGCAGGATGCTCGCAGAGTGGGTCAATATGCGATTGGAAGTGCAAAGTTGAGGATTTTTCCGGACTTTATGCTCGAGGTACAACGTCAGAGGAGATCCTACGATGCGGTGAGGAGCCGTCTGAGGGAACTCAATTTAAAATATATGATGTTTTATCCGGCAAAGTTGAAGGTGTTGTCGGGAGGGAAGTCCTGGTTTTTCACTAGCCCGAAGGAGGTATGGGACTGGTTGGACATGGGGCAATATAAAGTGGATCCTTCTCCGGTTGGCCCTGGGGGAGGGTCGGTTTGAGGTGGGGAAGGTATGGACAAAGTTTGATATGGGGCCGCTGAGGGAGACCCCCGGCAGGCGCGACTCTTGGAAGTGAGGTGGTACGGGGGAAGGAGGGGAAGTTGCAGGCAGGGCTGCATGGGGCAGGTGGTGAGGTCCCAGGTTTAACCAACACCACTACCAGCCCCGAGGGAGGGAAGGAAGAGGGGTGGAATAGTGTAGTGGGTCTACTGTTATGGTAGGAGGAGAGGGAAGGGAGCGAAGGGAAGGGATGAGGGAATGGGGGAGGGAAGATAGGGGGAAGGGTCAGGGGTGGGGGGAGAGTTTTGGTGAAAGGCACCAAGTTGGGGTTCGGTGCGGGAGGGGGAGAGGGGTATAAGACTATTGGAGGTAAACTTTGACACAACAGCTAGAAGTGGGAGAGGGCAGAGGGGGTTGAGCCATATGTATGGGAGAGGGGCTGACTTGGGGGCAAAGGTCTGACACGCTGAAGGAGTAAAATGGGAAGTTTGAAGATTGGGACATGGAATGTTCGAGGGCTGGGGAACTATCAGAAAAGGAGGAGGGTGGGGGAATATTTGAAGAGGCAGGGGATACAGGTGGCCCTGTTGCAGGAGACACATGCAAATGTGGAGGTGTTGGGGAAGCTTGAGAAGCAGTGGGGGGGTCAGATACGGGGTACAACATACTCCACTCAGGCGAGGGGGGTTCTTATCTGGGTGGCAAAGGGGTTGCTGTTGAAACAGGAGCGGGGGATGACGGATGGGGGGGTGGGACAGTCCTGGCACGTGGTACATGGGAGAATGTGTCACTATGCTTGGTTAACTCATATGCGCCCAATGTGGATGACAAAGAGTATTTCCCCTCTGTGTTGCGTATGATGGGGGCCTATAAGGGGGAATTGATAATATGGGGGGAGATTTTAATTGTCATCTAGATGAGCGGCTGGACGGGCAAGGTACTAGGGGGGGATCAAAGAAGTGTATGGCGGGGTCATTATGGGAGATAATGCGGGAAATGGATTTGGTGGAGCTCTGGAGAGAGAAACATGGGGAGGAAAGGGGTTTCTCTTACTACTAGAGTGTACATGGTTCCTACTCATGCTTAGATTATTTGGTAGTGGGAAGGGAGTATTGTTATTACTTTGGGGAAACAATATATTGGGGGCCCATTCTATCGGACCATTCTCTTCTAGTGACGATGTTGTGCGGGCCCAGTGAGAGCCCACCACGGTGGTTGTGGCGGTTGAGAATGGAGGCGTTGCGAGATGGGGCGTTTGTGGCGGAACTTAGAGAAGATATTGGGCGGTACTTTGAATTAAATGAGGGCACGGTGGGCACTAGGGGGATGTTATGGGACGCCTTTAAGGCGACCATTAGGGGGAAATGATTGGCCATGATAGTCAGGATGAGGAAACGCCTCTTAGAGGCGCTACAGCGGACAGAGGCCCAGATAGCGAGACTGGATAGAGAGGCAGCAGGTGGGGCAGAGGTGGGGGAAACCCTGGCGCGAGCACTGGAGCTCCACCAGAAGACCATGGCGGAGCTGGCACACTTCGATGATAACAGACGGGATGTGAGGCTGCACGGGGAAGGGGATAAGGCGGGCAAGCTTTTAGCATGGCTCATTAGTAGGGAGACCCCGAGCCACGTCATAACTCGGGTCCGATCTAATGATGGCGGGATAGCTGGGACACAAAGGGAGATCAATGCGGCCTTTGTGGCATATTTTAAGGGGCTCTACACATGTGAGAGGGGATACGTAGAGGTGGAGGACCTCATGGAGATGCTCCAATTGCTGAAGCTGGGTGAGGATAGTCGGGAGGATTTGGAGGTCCCCATAGGGGAGGAGGATATACGATGGGCGATACGCGCTATGAGGAGGGGCACAGCGCCAGGTAGTGACGGGCTCCCGGTGGAATTCTATGCAGAGTTCTCTGATCTCATTGTCCCGCAGCTTCTGAGGGTTTATGAGGAGACGTTTCAGTGGGGGGGTGTCTCCCGGAATCGATGAGAGCATCAGTGATCACAGTGATCCTGAAGGAGGGGAAGGATCCGAGGGATTGCACAGCGTATCGGCCCATCTCGCTTTTAAATGTAGATGGGAAAATCCTGGGGAAGATTTTGGCGGCCTGGCTGGCAGCGGTTGCGCCGAATTTGCTACATCCTGATCAATGTGGGTTTATAGGGGGCAGGAATACGTCGGTAATATTTCCCGGCTGCATCATGTGATGGATCGGGTGAAGTCACAAAAGCGGGACATGGCTATAGCGTCGTTTGACGCCATGAAAGCGTTTGATTCCCTGGAGTGGAAGTGGCTATTCCGGATGTTACAGGAGTTTGGGTTTGGGGAAAACATCTGTAGATGGCTATCCTTGCTGTATACAAATCCGCTTGCGATGGTGAAAACTAATAACTGGGCTTCGGAGACATGGGAGTTGGAGAGGGGGACTAGGCAGGGGTGCGCGGCTTCCCCAATTTTGTTTGCTTTGGCCTTAGAACCACTGGCGGCGTTTCTGCGGCAGGAGATGGGTGAGGCTGGAATTGAGGTGGATGGGCAGAGGCATATTGTATCCCTATACGCGGATGACTTGTTATTATACGTAGGGGACCCCAGGTTATTCCTCCCGTACCTTTTAGAAATCTTGCGTAATTTTAGAGCTATGTCGGGGTTCCGTATAAATCCGGAGAAATCGGTTTTGTTCCCGTTGGGAGGGCTATGGGAATGTCCAGTGGAGGAACTACCAGAATTGGGGATAAGATGGGAGACAGAATCCTTTCGATACCTGGGGTGCGGGTGTTCCATGACATAGTGGACATGTTTGTACACAATATTGGGGGGGCATTATCCAAAATAGGGGACTCCATCCAGTTCTGGAAGGTTTTACCAATCTCATTGATGGGTAGGGTGGCATTATGTAAAATGGTAATCCTCCCGCGGTTGCTTTATTTCTTTACGAATATACCGTATGTGGCAAAAAAGGTGTTTTTTAAAATGTTGTATGACAAGATCAGGGAATTGCTGTGGGACTCGGGGAGGAGACGGATGTCCCTGCAAACTTTGCGGAGACCGAGGTAGAGTGGGGGATTGGGCTTTCGGACTACAAAAGTACTTTGTGGCGGCACAACTACAATTGGTGCTGGTGTGGGATCATCCAGAGGCGGAGCATCCTGGGAACACTGTTGGGGCCATTGCAGTGGGAATGTAGGTTGGTGGAACTCTTGTGGTACCCACTGGGCAATGTGGGGACGTCAGTGGTTTTTGAAGCAGTAAGAGAAACGTGGAGGAAATACGTGGGCGGTAAGGGGGTTAAGGGCCGCTATGAAAAGAATCTGCCATGGGGGGCTGACAGGCAATTGGGAGGGTAGGGATACGAAGATTACGGGAAAAAGGATGCGAAACGGTGGGGGACTTTTTTGAGGGAGGACAGCTCCTTACCTGCAGGAAGTGTTGTGATAAGTTTGACTTGCCACGGGGAGTTTTTCTGGCATATGGGGCGGTGGTTCGGAGGATGGCGGAGTTATGGGAGGGGATCCCTCAGGAGCCGGAATCATGCCCGGTGCTCCGAGTATTACTTGATCGGGCAGTGGTGAGAGGACGTATCTCGCATGTATATAATGCCCTTGGATGGAGGACGGCAGAAAGGGAGCTGAAAGTGAAGGAGAAATGGGAAGCGGATATGGCGCGCTCGATTTCGAGTGAGGAGTGGGAGCGGGTCTGGGACTTGGTCTGGAAATCCTCGAGGAACGCCCGCTTCCAGTTGGTTCAATTTAACATTTTGCGTAGGGTGTATGTTACCCCATTGGCACTTAAGGCGATGAACAGGGAACATCCGGGTGATTGCCCCAGATGTGGGTCAGAGGAGGCAGGGTTTTGGCATATGGTGTGGGAGTGTGGGGTAATAATAGAGTACTGGGATGAGGTGCTTAAACGAGTAAATGAGTTACTGGGAGCCAACCTGGAGCGGTGTCTGGAGATTTGTTTGTGGGGGAACCTACCGGGGGGAAACGTAACAAGTTACGGAACAGAATGGGTCGGTTTCTACTTATATTGGCAAAACGCTGATTGGCAATTGTGTGGAAGTCCCCTCTGGGTCCGACAATCCAGTTATGGAGGAAGGACGTACGAAGATGGGGCTTAGCGGAGTTGACGGTTTTGCAGAATTTGTAGGTGGAGGAAGATGCGGGGGAGGTAACAGTCCACTGGTCCCAATTGTTGAATGACCTTGCAAAGGATAATGATATGCGCCCTCCGTGAAGTGAGGTATCTGGGGGAGAGGCCGCGATGCGGGAGGGGGATCTTGGAAATGGGGATTGCAGATGGATTGACTCTACTCTAACCGAACTGTGAACATTTGTGCTGGGCTGCTGTGACTAATGGAAGACAGAGATCTTTTTCGGGATTTGGTGTGGGGGGGAGGGGAGGGAAGGTTTAGAGGAACTGTTATATTGAAATGTCAATAAAAAGTGTTTAAATGAAGGGGGCTGGCGGGAAGGGGAATGCTGGACTTGTTTTTAGCTGTTGTGTTTACAAAAATGCAAATAAAAAGTGTTTAAAAAAAATAGGAAAAGATGCTGTAAATGGTTTGAGTGTCAATTGGAGTTGACCATGGTGTTGGCAATAGTAAATGTTGAATAGATGGTGAGATGAGTGCCTTAGACAGCATACAGCTCCATTAAAAATAATATATATAATCGTTTGGTGACTCAAACACCAGCACATCCAATTTAGTGGGTCAAAAATCAGGCGAGTAAAAATGAGGGACTTCCTCCTTCCCTCTCCATAAGAAAGAGTGGATCCAGTGTTTCCCTATGGGTGTTCCTCACACCCTCCATCTGGTCTGCCTCCTGTCTCTTCCAGCCCCATCAGAACAGCTTCTGCAGCCCTCCTGAACTCAGCCTTTTTATAGTATTGGAGGGGCTTGCCTCACTATCAGCAAGAGCAGGATGTCTCTTACGTCATAGCTCACTATCAGCGTTTAGCAGGAGCAGGGTGCCGCTTAGGCCATACCTCACTGTAAGCGTTTAGCAGAAGAAAGTTACTTGTTATTGCCTACAGCAAGGTCAACAGAAAATTGCCTACACCTTTCACTCAGTTATGAGTTGCTTTCTTATCGCGCCACGGCTATTTCCTTCTCATCCAACTTCACCAGAAACACAGATCATTGTAGTTCCTTATATTGTTATTTTTAGATAGAACATTTAGTTGTGTTTACTATAACAGACCAAAGCCATTGAAACACTTCCCAGACTGTTTGAAGTGCGTCCCAGAAATATTGCATATGCAATGTGCTCGCAGTGTTCCATAACAAAGATAAGATTGGCGCACAGCCCAGAAAACCAAACTAAATGTAATTCTCTGTTCTTAATTTTTAATTCTGCTCATTGCCTGAATACATTCTTAATGCATTTGCACTATATTTGACTTGAAATCCCACACATGGCTTGCGATACCGCTCAACCCCATCATTCAGGCTAAATTATATGTCACACCCAGCCTCCACATGTGAGGCAGAGGAATGCACACGCAGGTTTACTCGATTTTCACTGTCATGGATAGTTGTCAGGGTTTACACTGCTAGCACTAAGATTAAAACCTCAGTATCCCGTCTCCAATCAGGAAGACTCTGGCAGCCTTTCTGGACCAGGAGATATGGTCCATGGTAATCCATCCTCCCTTTCACAAAGGCGGTGGTACTGTCCCTATCTCAACCTGCAGTGTGTTTAATCCGGAAGTAAAATGGGGTTTCTATTTGGGACAAGCGTGTTGCGTCGCACTTGTGTTTCAAAATCATTCATGTCGGGTTTTAGCGGCGAACCACTGCAATCTATCAAGACTCGCTCCCTGAGACCCAGGAGACAGCGTTCTTTCTCTTCATGCAATCTGCACTGCAAGGACTTCAAAACTTCTTTACTGGCCACATTCTCGAAGACTGCGTTCATTTAGTTTGCACAGCCCATGCAAAGAAGACATCTGGGGACCCTTTACTAACAGCAAGACTGCTTATTATGTATTTAGTATCACAAGTGTAATTCATGCTAAATACTTAGGTTTAAACTCACGCCTATGCTAAACCTTACTGCCTTCGACCACATAAACTACCATGTCATAACTTTCTTCTCAATTCATGGCTCTGTGTCTTGAACCATAGCCTACCAGACTTTGTTTGGAACTTTTAGTGCTATGTATCATTCATTTCACCCAGTGAATAGCACCTCTGAGTACATATAATTTCCTTTCCTAGCCACTCTCTCATCAGAAGCGGCTTTCACAATATTGTAGCCACATTATTGTGCAGTCTACCATTTATTGCGGACTGACTTCCCATGTCCGGTAAGACTAATACCGCCTATTGGTTCTAAGGGTGGGGAAGACTACCGAGCTGTGCCCTCATTGTTCTCCTATCTCTCCCTGCTTTGCTGCAGCTCTTCAACCTAGAAGACCTGCCTGCCCGAATCTACTCGCATTCAAGATTCACCTTATTACCTGGGCAGGGAATGGAAGGGGTTCTGATATAGTCAAAGTCGGGGCCTCCTTCTCTTCCTTGTCCTGGTGTAATCACTTCATGAGTCCCAAAGTTCAGGTCTGTATTAAAGTTTGACAGATTGAAAGACCGTCATCATTCCTGAATCATGGAAGCAATGCTTAAGAAAATAGTGGAATCCATGCAGAAACTCCAAGCTCCGGTTAATACCGCTAGGCAAGAAAATGCCATGTTGTTTCAGACCGTCACAGTTTTACAAAACAAGGTCGAGACAATGGTCAGCCAGATGCCTGCGGTTAACCCCTGTGGTGTTTCGGAGGGAAACAATACTCAAGTCAGTGGGTCAAAGGCCACCAGCTTGTTGTGTCCTATAATAACTCTGGCCACACTACTGCCTCCAGCAGCAGGTCCTAATATTCCAACACCATCAATGCCCAAGAAATACAGGGGTGAACCTAAAGAATTTAAGGCCTTCGTAACTCAATGCAAAACACATTTCCTTAATAGACCTGGACTATATGCTTCAGGCCAAGCAAAGATATAATTAATCCTCCTTAATCGAGACAAGACAGCCCTGTCTTAGACAACTCTAGGCTCTGTTGACCCTATTCTGGGTCGATATGATGAATTTTATAAGGCTTTCCAGGCTATGTTCGGTCAGCAGTATGCTACACAATCGCTCAGAAATTAGTTCACGTCAGGGGAACAAAGAACTGCAATCCTACATCGCTCAATTCAGCAACCTAGCGCCCCAAAACAATGGGGCCAGAAGACGTGCAGTTAATCTTATTCCCGAGGGGACTGCTAGATGATTTGAAGGATGCGCTTAGCCAAATAGTGAACCCACCAGCCACTGCAGGAGTGATAGCATTGGAAGTGAGATTAGATCAACGCTAGCAAGATCAGAAAGGTGAACATAGATGCACTGAGTGGCGAAGAACCACCAACCCAACAGATAGGGAACCATTTCCCCTCAAGCAGATCATGAGCCTATGCAATTGCAGAGTACACAAGGAAAAATCATGCCAGAAGAACAGGAACGAAGAAGGAAAGGGAATCTTTGTTTCTATTGTGGTGGATAGGCACATCCGGTATGATCCTGTCTAAAACAACCTATCCCTAAATCGGAAAACTAAACCAAACGCTGGTTGGAAGGGAGAAACCGAGGAGTGTACACTTAGTCTTCTCTACCTCTCCTCCATTGGTGAGATTAAAAGAACCACAAAGGCATTTCATTAAACTAGTGACTGTCTTAGTAGCCACCCAGAAGTGGATGGATGTACTGGCCATGGTCGATAGTGGTGCTACAGGAAATGTTATTGATGCCACGTTTGCCGATGACCAAAGGGTACCATTACTAAAAAATTGGAAGAACCCATCTTTTCAGTAGACAGATCCAATCCGTTTCCGAACCCATCACACACGAAATGTCCTGTTATGGATATGCTCCAAGAGACATCGAGAGGTAATTCAGTTCGATGTTATTGCGGCCCCTCACTTTCAGGTGATATTGGGAATTCCGTGTCTGACGGTACACAACCGTTTTCCGTTGCTGCTGACCAGCTCTGGAATACCCTCCCTCCCTCCCTCACTGAAGCTATTACCTAATCATTTGTCTTTTCAAAAGGCTCTAAAATGCTTTTGTTCTGATTCCTGATATGCTTGTTTGCATTTTCGCTGCTTGGTCCCTGGGCTCCTTTATCTCTAGCGCCATGATGCCTTTAGGTGACCGTGTGCCTTATAAAACCATGTAACATAACAACCCGATGATAAATTGGGCCTTGAGGAAACTTTAATTCTCTGGGAATAGATGCCTAGAAATATGTCAAACTCCTATGGAAAATACTAAACCCAAGAGTATTAGGCAACCTTGTTTGGCTGCAGCACATACACCTGATATACACCCTGAATACCGTACTTCCTTGATGTCTTTGACCCCGTTAAAGCCAACAAACTCCCCCTCATAGACCATATCATTGTCAAATACAGTTGTTACCAAGAGCCCAGATATCATATGGGAGAACATATACTGTCACAGACCAGGAACACATCATACTCAAACAATACATAGACGATAATCTAGCAAACGGATTCATATACCATTTCACATCTCCGGCCTGCATTTTCTTCATACCCAAAAAGGACGAAACAGAGCTCAGGCTGTGAATTCACTATAGACAACTTAATGATATCACTGTCAAGAATCGTTACCCGTTACCTCTGTTCCAAGTCTTGTTAGACCAAGCCTGTTTAAGTACCATCTACACTAAATTAGACTTAAAAGGGGCATACAACCTAGTGTGAATAGCTGCAGGGGATGAGTGGAAGACAGTATTCAATACTCAATATGGACATTGCAAATACCTTATGATGCCCTTTGGGTGATGTAATGCCCTTGCAGCTTTACACATTTTTTTGAATGACGTGTTCAGGGACATTTTGGATGTCTACATTATTATCTATCTCAACGATATCCTGGTTTACTCTGCCTCTAAGAGAGAACATGTCTTGCATGTAAGAGAAGCACTATCCTGCTTGAGAAGACAGAATCTCTATGCAAAAGCATCTAAATGCATGTTCCATCAGGGAAAGGTGGCCTACCTGGGTTACATCCTTCCAGCTGGCTAAATTGAGATGGATCCTCGAAAGATAGACATCATTTTGGATTGGCCTATACCCATGACTATCAAAGAACTACAAAGATTCATTGGCTTTGCAAACTTTTATTGTTGCTTTATCCCGCAATTATACAAGACTCTTATTCCATTTACCACTTTCCTCCAAAAAAGAAATGCTTATGTATGGAATAGACAAACCCAAGAGGCTTTTGATTACTTAAAGCTTAAGTTCACCACAGCCCCGTCTTAAAGAATCCAAACCTAGACCTACCGTACATAGTAGAAGCCAATGCATCTGATTTTGCTCTGGGGGCAATCTTGTTCCAAACTGACCCTTATTCCAGTGTGAAACACCCTATAGCCGATCACTCTTGCAAATGCAATGCTGCTGAACAGAATTATAGCATCTTCGACAAAGGATTACTAGCCATAAAAGAAGCTGTCATCACTTGGAGACATTATTTAGAGGGAGCGAGACATCCCATTATTGTTACAACAGATCATAAGAAACTTGAATTTCTGCAAACAGCTGAATCCATTAATCGGAGGCAAAACCATTGTATACATTTCTTTTCTTGATTTAATTTTAAGGTGACTTATACTCCTGAAAACTGAAACACCAAAGCTGATGCGCTATCCTGCAAAGACCAGATGCTTTCTGACCCCATTGAATGACGTCTTCTGTTCATAGCACCACCCCAAATACTATGAACCCTCCAATCAAAATTGGATGGGTATGAAGAGCAGTTACATCTTACTTACACCAAGACACAAAGAAAATGCTTCTTAGACGAAAACCCTCTTAATCACAAACAAGGACTTCTGGTTCATGGTCACCAATGCTGGTTACCGACCAAGACGATATTCATGTTTCTTATGTTGGTGTCATGATATCACTGGGGTTGGACATTCGTTTTGTGCTGAAAACACGAAAGAAGGTGGAGAGATGCGCTTGGTGGAAGGGTTGGGGGTAAAGACATCTGTGATTATATTCAAGGTTGTAGTATTTGTTTGAGAGCTAAAACAAGCAGTCAAAAAAACATGGGATTGTTAAAGCCTCTTTCCATACCTTAAGGCCCATGGACTCATTGTTCCATGGATTTCATCACCGATCTGGCTCTTGTACAGGGACAAACTACTATTCTGACTATTGTAGACTTGTTTACCAAAACAGCTCATTTTATAGCCCTGGCTCCCATTCCCTCACCATGCACATTAGCCAGTCTGTTCATTGAACATGTATTTAGACTACATGGTCTTCCCCAGGTCATTTTGCGGTTTTGGAGAGAAGTCAGCAAACTGTTGGGAATGAAACTGCTTTTCTTCAGCATACCACCCTCAAAGAGACGGTCAAACAGAGAGAGTGAACCAAGTGATCAACCAATACCTATGCTGCTGTGTGCCAGTCTGTAACCAGAACTGGGTTACCCTCTTGCCCATGGCTGAATTTGCATACAACAACGCATAACAGTCCTCATTGGCTGATTCTCCATTTCATTTGCCATATGGATATCATCTATCGTCATTTCCTATAATCAAAACTGAGACCTCGCTCATTCCAGCGGCACAAGAAGACATCAGAAAATTACATCAGGGTTTCCAGAAAGCTTCCTCCCAGTTGAAACATGCCCAAGAACAAATGAAAACGTTTGCCGAAAAGAGAAGGCAGGACGCCCCTCTCTATAAGATTGATGAGGAAGTATGGCTAGCCACGCAAAACATCCAACTACCTACTTGCCATCGAAAACTCAAACCACGATTTACCACGAGTACCAATTTATGCCTCTCATATTGTGGGTTCTCCGTGTAGAAGTGAAGGAGATAACGAAGAGGATGAGGCAGGAACATCTGGTAGCAAAGAAGGCACTGTATAGAAGGTGGCGAGCAGTCCCCTGGACACAGAGTAGGCATCTTCTGGCGTGCCAGGTCTGCTCCAGGTAGGAGCCGGGGTCAGACTGGGCCAACAAGTGGCTCTGGTACAAATTAAAAAGTGGCTCGTAGTCACAAATGTCAATTTGTTCCTTTTGTCACATACTATGTAGCAAAGGTGGAGTTTTTTGGCAAAGGTTTCTGAAAATTGTGAATTTTCTTGAATTTCGTTAAGTTAAAACTGCTGGCTGCACAGTGAAGTAGCTCATCAAACTGTGATAAAAAGAACTGACCCATATTGACAAGAAAAGCTGGCCCACAGTGGCATGTTGTGCCTGAACCTTGGACATTGCCCTATAGGTCAGATTGAGCCTGGCAGGACCAGAAGGAGGGAAGTCGAACACAAGGAGATTGGTACATTTGGTTGAAAGAGTAGAGAAGAAAGGAAAATCGAGGTGATGTGGAGGGATGGCCAACTGGTCAAGAAGAAAAAGGTGACGGGCAAGTAAAAGGTTACGGTATGTGAACATTTCAGGGCCGGCTTCACAGGTGACACTGGGGATGAGATCAACTAGAGGCAATAATGGCCATCCCTATGAGACGATGGTTAACAGTTGCTGCTACAGCGTTATTCTCCAATCAGGCATTGCCAAAGGATGGAAACTGTCTATGGAGAGGAAGAGGCATGAGGACAGAGTATCACACCCTGAAAGGAAGAGCGCTGACCTGTTCAGCCCACTGGTTACAGAAACTCAAGTGAGCAAGTGTCCCCAACTGAACCCAGAATACATACCCAAGCATCTTAACAATTAGAAGTTTTTTTTATTATTGTTGCATTTTTGATACACATAATACCTTACACAACATATAAAAGGATGAATTGTAAAGATTATTAAATTAATTCATTCACATTATACAAATATTCATTTACCACATCTTAAAACAGATAAAACAAGCTAAACACATTATATAACATTACTCAATAGAACTTCACCTTGTTCAATCACACTACATAACTCATCAAAGATTAGAATGAAAAACTTTACTAAGTCTAAAAGAAGAGAAATCTAAGTCCCTGCCCTCAGTATGTTCCAAAGGAATTATCCAATCGCCTCTGCCATTGAGTTGAGTTTGGCGGTAACCCTTAAATGTGGCAGTAACGCTATTACTGCCGCATTTAAGGATCTGCCAAATCAGGGGTTTGGCAGCATTTACCCCCATCTCTGAGCTTGGGGTAAACGTGCCGGGAATTCACAAAATTTCGGCACAATTACTGCACAGTAATACCGCTGACAGTAATCGTGCCGAAAATTTGCCATTAGGTCCAATGGGGAATGCGGAATTCCCCAATGGGCCCAATGGTGAATGGGGAATTACAGTTCCGCCAAACCCTTGATCCGGCGCTAATAGCGCCCGGGGGGTTTGGCGGTAATGCTGTGAAGAGGCCCATAGTCTATTTTCATTACATGGTAAATATAGTATACTTTCAATTTTATATTTTTTTAACCTTTGCAAGTCAGCTATTTCCCATATCTTATCCCATTTTTTGATCATACTCTTTAAAATTCTTGAGACCATTTCATCAAGGTCCAACTGTCTAATAAAAGCCACACATCTTTTTCTAAAATCCTTTAAGAAGGTATTTGAATTCCTTAACATGGTTTGCCTCAAATGATAAAAAAATACCACTATCTCCCCCAGCACATATTTTCCAATAGAGACTGGAGACCCAATTCAAGTATGATCACACTGATTGAAAAAAATGTAGGTAAGCATCCTATCTGTAAACGTTAGTAATTCAATCCCATATAATACAATTGGAGTAACCTTCATTTTTTAAAACCCAATTAACGGGATAAGTGAATATTCACAAAATCTGCTCCTCACAATCTTAATCATTGAAGAACAGGCTCTAACTTTTTCGTTAAATCACATTTGCTGATATTCCTGTGTTTTTATATTGAAAAAGCGCATCGAAGTGGGCTCCAAGTGGCTGTTGGGCTGCCCGGACTTGCTGCTCCACTCCAAACATCCCGTGGAACTGCTTTGCGACTGCCCTACACCTTGTTCTACACGAGCGTCGTGCGCAAGAGGAAGAACCACTGCAGGCGAAACGCCGTTGTATTGGACAGGCTAAGAATCACTCCCTGCCTGGCCCCGCCTATCTGCCCGCCCCTGCAGCTTGCAGTCTTCTATATAGCCCTTGCGCACGCGCATCGCGCGCGCGCATCGAAGTGGGCTCCAAGTGGCTGTTGGGCTGCCCGGACTTGCTGCTCCACTCCAAACATCCCGTGGAACTGCTTTGCGACTGCCCTACACCTTGTTCTACACGAGCGTCGTGCGCAAGAGGAAGAACCACTGCAGGCGAAACGCCGTTGTATTGGACAGGCTAAGAATCACTCCCTGCCTGGCCCCGCCTATCTGCCCGCCCCTGCAGCTTGCAGTCTTCTATATAGCCCTTGCGCACGCGCATCGCGCGCGCGCATCGAAGTGGGCTCCAAGTGGCTGTTGGGCTGCCCGGACTTGCTGCTCCACTCCAAACATCCCGTGGAACTGCTTTGCGACTGCCCTACACCTTGTTCTACACGAGCGTCGTGCGCAAGAGGAAGAACCACTGCAGGCGAAACGCCGTTGTATTGGACAGGCTAAGAAGTAAATGACTATCTATTAACTTTTTTTGCAAAGGCGCTTGAGTTTCTTTTTGCATAGCGCCGCTGCGGCTTTGCCGCAGCTACTCCTTTACGTCTTGCTTATTATGTGCTCATTTTAGCCCACATCCTAACGGTTTGTTTTGTCCCTCTTCTGTGTTTTGTTGTTGCAGTCACTCCCTGCCTGGCCCCGCCTATCTGCCCGCCCCTGCAGCTTGCAGTCTTCTATATAGCCCTTGCGCACGCGCATCGCGCGCGCGCATCGAAGTGGGCTCCAAGTGGCTGTTGGGCTGCCCGGACTTGCTGCTCCACTCCAAACATCCCGTGGAACTGCTTTGCGACTGCCCTACACCTTGTTCTACACGAGCGTTGTGCGCAAGAGGAAGAACCACTGCAGGCGAAACGCCGTTGTATTGGACAGGCTAAGAAGTAAATGACTATCTATTAACTTTTTTTGCAAAGGCGCTTGAGTTTCTTTTTGCATAGCGCCGCTGCGGCTTTGCCGCAGCTACTCCTTTACGTCTTGCCTATTATGTGCTCATTTTAGCCCACATCCTAACGGTTTGTTTTGTCCCTCTTCTGTGTTTTGTTGTTGCAGTCACTCCCTGCCTGGCCCCGCCTATCTGCCCGCCCCTGCAGCTTGCAGTCTTCTATATAGCCCTTGCGCACGCGCATCGCGCGCGCGCATCGAAGTGGGCTCCAAGTGGCTGTTGGGCTGTTAGGCGGTGAGGCTGGGAGCTTGGACAAAGTAGACCTAGGACTTTATTAAACGAAAATTCTTATCTTGTATGAGTGGGTTCAATGGTCTCAAGTCTCCGTAGTGGGCGTCCCTTGGAATCGTCTCCTTGTAAAAACTCTAAAAAAACTCAAAAAAAAAAAAAATGTCCAGGTTTAAAAATACTGTAAAAAATGCCGAAACGGTACTAGGTAAGAGTGCGGAAGCACCAGCACATTGGGCGTCAATAACTGATCATGACCTACTAAAACATGAGGTGGCCTTCTCCTACGCATGTGCCCAATCACTACCAATGGGCGCAATTAGCTCTTTGCCACCTGAGCCTGAATCATCCTGTAGCGATCCAAATCCTAAAGCTCTCCGTAAAAGCTTTATGAGCATGCGGATGGATACTGGCCCTGTGCAAACAGAACTGACAGTTGATGACATGCCCTCATCCCCCTCGGACAACTCCATACTGGCGCCGGTGGTGCTTGCTGCCTTGGAAAAACGAGTCAGACTATCACTTGGGCCCTCGACACCAGTTACCCTCACAGGCTACAAAAGAGCTGATGTCCACATACACTGTAATGATGAGCTATGCATGGAGAATCTAAACATCTCCACAGCATCAGTAACCAATGTACCTGAGGCCACCAACTCCCCGATAGCCAGTGCGTGGCCAATGTCCCCTACCCGGCTCTCATCTGACACTAACAAACTTGACATCAAAACTGGGCACCTCTCCCCTAAAAAAGATGTAAATCATCCGCTGGGCTTTGACATGTTAGAACCTTCAGGGGACATGCAATCCCTTGAAGCATCTTACCCGGTGCTAACAAGGATACTTAACCTGTTGGATCGCGGACACGAATACACACATTATGAATTGAGGGACTGCAAATCAGCACTCACAGATATCTTAATGAAAATCAACAAATTAGAGGGCTTCATATTTGCAGATTCCCTTAGACAGGGGGTGGCCTGTCAAGAAACGTCGCACCGAAAAATCTCTTTAACAACATCAGCGACTACTCAAACAGATGACTTAGATGCCCTAGACAAAGAACTTTACACTGTGAAACCCTCCATAGCCAATTATGCATTCCCGCAATCATTTGCACAAACGTTGACTGCCCCCAAACTCGACAACACATGCCAAATTCTGACTCATGCCCAATTATGCAGAGAGGTTGCACTACATGCGGAAAAGTTGGAACAGCTGCTATTCTTTTTCCAACCTAGCCAAGAAGTGGCAAATGCGGGGCCTTCTCCTCCCTCGATGGAGGGGGGGCAAGGGCTCTACCCGGATAGCCCCTCAGCATTAACCAAACTATTTGCGATCACCTCTCAGTCTGATCTGGCACTTGAGAATCCTCCATCTATGCCTGAGAATATGCCAACTGCGGATGAGGAATCCTCTCCGCTACAGGCTCAGCGCCCCTTTGCTTCAAGAAAGGAAAAAAGATTATTTTTCCGTGCGCTAAAAAGGAAAGCAGATCGGCTAGAACTGTCTAAATCTTCCCACGAGGAATTGATCCCCCAAGTTAAAGCAAATGGAAAAAAGAAGGGAAAAAATGAAAATAAGAATGTGGAAAAGGTTATATCCAAATCCCCAATACTTATAAGTGCTGCAAACGATTTGATTCCTGATGAAACAATCCTTAACAAAAATATAAATAAACGCCCTTTGCAGCTGACACATTCGCCAAATGAGGGGTCAGGGCTGGCTTTGGCCCAGTCCCAACTACCCAATTTCTTCAAAGTCATAGAGAATAAAACCACATATAAATGTAGGGCTGCTGCTCCCCCACCCACCAATAATGCGACGGAATGTGATTCATACATTGCTACTGGTATAACTGAACCAACCATGGAACGGCAACAGTCCACGCATCCTGGCAATGACCGGGAGAGCTTGACTAAACCCTCCATCATCCAAGATACGAAGGGAGAAGGCCCGCAACAAAATCACCAGGACTCATCTCTAGGCCAGCCTAGGGGCTCCGCTGGGCAAACGGGGGAATCACCAAAACAGTCCACCACCATTATAGGATGGGAGATTATATCATTTAAAAATGGTATAAAGCGACTTAATCGCTCAGCCCTGATGCAAGCCTTCAATCGCATTCCGGGGCTCCGCACCCTGCACACGTCCGACATTGAATGGATAACATTGCCACCAATTCAAAATCATCGTATGGTATGCAAGGTACAAACAGCGATTATCACCAACCTACTACTGCAATACACAGAGGAGTTACGATCTATTGGACTAATGCTATACCCGTTTGACTCAATTGACGATGCTATCTCCTATAATGAAATGCCCCTCACACCCCTACCTGTGCCACCGCCGAAGTTGGTCATCGGTGATTTGCCCAGAATGGAAGGCACAGATGTAATTGCGCAACTAGTAAATCTATCCAATACTAGTAAAGATTGGTCTTGGTTGACTGCCCTTCAAAACATCCGAAACCCAGCCATGAATAACACACCTCATTGAGTAATTTGCTCCCTTATCTATTCTCTCTTGGAATTCATGTGGGTTTACTAACCTAAAGGCATGGTTTAGTAATCCTCGCTTGAAAATGGACTGTGATATTATGTTATGCCAGGAAACCATGTGTACCCATGAACTTATATTGCCTGGCTATACTGTTTTCCAATTAAAAGCCAAACGTGGCACAGGTGGGCGGCCGTATGGAGGTCTGGCTATATGTATAAACATCAATTTAGATGTCGTGGTCCTAGATGTATTCAATGCAAATGCAACAATGGCTGTATTAATCATGTTTAAAGGCTCTCGGCCAAACCCTCTCCTGTTGATAACTTTATATCATAACCCAGTATTGCTTAATCTAAGAGATGTATTTAATGAGTTTGATAAGTTATTTGATGACATCCTCACCCTACATCCTACATGCGATATTGTATTGGGAGGGGACTTCAACGCCTATTGCATGAAATTCAGCTCCAAATCTGCAGACCTCCAGGGTATGCATTCAGCATGGCAGAGAGGTAAATTATGGCAAGAATACCTAAAATCTTGGGAACTTGACATTCTCCCCTTCTGCACTCAGGGGGATAGCCACACCTGGAGAAGAGCTGATAGAGCAACTTGTATTGATTACTTTGCCATTTCCCGGGGGTTAAATTCCACGAACACTGCAATACATGATCCGGGGTATGGGGATCATTGCATTATCCACTTGAAGCTCCAAATGGACATAGTGCATTTACCTGTTGACCACCAGCAAGGGTTTATAGAAGGGGATCGGCCTGGCCTGTCACTTAGATGGGCCACTAAACTTTGTGACAGGGTTAACGAAATGATCTCTGCACGTTTGCTCCTTACTCTTAACCCTGGGGATAACTTGAAGCTGTCAAACCAAGGGGGGGCTGACTTATCTAAAATAACATCGGATGTATTACAGTCCTTGCGGGCGTGTTATCTTCGAGACAGATCAAGGTCTACCCCTAATCCTTCTAACTTCATTATGGAGGCTGGAAGAACTAAGCGGGTGGCATTGCGACGGATCGCGGGAGCAGCCTCCACATGGACTGAGTACTTGATAGAAAAAAAACGTATAGTGAACGGCTATCGGAACAAGTGCAGAGATCATAAACGCTTTCTTCACAATCAGAACAATCAGAAAATGTTTAGTACACTATGCCATAGGGATAGACGATCCACTTGGGCCTTACTGAGGGTGGGAACCTCAGTACTTATGGCAGATCAAGCCTTATCGATTTCCGCACAGGTTTGGCGAGCCTACTTTGAAGAAAAGTTTGCTCTCCCCTTGCGTTTTGTAGAGAGCGAATACAAATGGTCATGTTTAGCACATCCATCCTTTTCACCATGGGGTGTCACCACCATTGCAGCTACGATAAGCTCTCTTAAATTCTCAAAAGCTGCAGGCCCTGACGGGATTCCATCTTGCGTCCTAAAACGTCATCCTGACATGTGGGCTGAAATACTTAAGACACTTTTTTATAACATGTTGACATCCCTAGAGACTCCCCCGTCTTGGCTAGCCTCCATTATTGTTCCTATATACAAAAAAGGAGCAAGGTCGCAGCCTTCCAACTTTCGACCGATAGCTCTAATTGACACTGCTGCTAAAGTGTTTGCGATATTGCTTCTGGGGGAACTCGAGGCGGTCATTAGTGAGCTTAAGATCCTGTCCAAGTACCAAACTGGATTTCGTGCAAGAATGGGTACCCCGTTAAATACCACAATCATGGCCCATCTCTTAGCTAGGCACAAGAAGAAAGATTCCGGTCCATTATATATGGCATCTATAGATCTTACCTCTGCGTTTGACTCGGTCATTCGTTCACTTTTGTGGAAAAAAATGGCTGCAATGAATATACCTGAGTATATAATACAAATTATAGCCAAGCTCCACACGAATACTACCTATCTGGTAAGAGTGAACAGCGAAGGTGCAACCACCCATCCAATAAACATTGCTGTGGGTGTGAAACAAGGCTGCAATTTAGCTGCTACACTATTCAATCTTTATATATGTGGCATAAATGACATTTGGAACACTATGATTTCGTATCCAGCAAGGCTTGGCCATCTCAAAATACAATGGCTAGCCTTTGCTGACGACATCGTACTATTTGATCGTACGCCCAAAGGGATGCAAATCAAATTAGATCTATTTGCATCTTATTGCCTGAACCACAATCTAAAATGTAATGTGGAAAAGTCAAATATAGTAGTGTTTAGAAACCACAAGAGAAGGAATCTTACACGCAATTGGAAGATCGAAAGCTTTCCTATAACCACAGTGCCGGAAATCCGATACCTTGGTTATACTATATCCGATTGTAATTCTGTGGCTATGTGGTGCGACGTATTACACAAGAAAGCGGCACCTCTTGCCACACAAATGCGGCTGGTATATTTAAAGTTTTGTAAATTCTCACTGCTACCTCTACTTCAATTTTATATCTTAAAAGTGGAATCTATTATCCTTTATGCTGTAGACATGTGCCTAGTGGATATTAACAACCATCTTGATCAAATACAAGGGTGTATGTGGAAAGGAGCCTTAAGATTGGCCAAATCGACTCCGAATAGTCTATTAAGGCAGGAACTTGGCATCACTGCCTTATCTGCACGGCGTAATTGGCGCTTATTGGCCAACTTCGCCAAAATGCTATATCCTCCTCCAAACTGCTTATATGAAGACTTGGGGCAGTTATTGATTGCGTCAGAACACTCGTCTTTCACAATCTACTATGCTCAAATGGTGCAGATTCTGGATGGAATTGCACTTTCACCAGCTGACTTAGAATTCCGTCAGGGGCATGTGAAGTATCGTATCATGGAGAATGACTGGTGTAGAACAGTAATGGAAATTGAAGCACTTAAGAGTTATAAGGAAGCAGCTCGTTTCTGCTCTACCAGAAGACCGCATAAACCTTATTTAATTCAGTTTCCCTGTAATAAAGCCAGGGAAATATATCTTCGCTTTAAACTGAACCAATGTCTTACCTTAGAACGAATTTGTGGCTGGAGTCCGTATTGGAAGGCTATCGCAGATGCAGGATGCAGGTTTTGCAATGATCGCTCAGCCAAAGAAACATTAAAACATCTAGTCATATTGTGTCCTCATTTTGAAACAACGCGTGCACTAACAATTGCATCCAATGGTGTGCTAACTGAGGGTAACAGGGAATGGCTTTGGCTGGCCGCGATGTGGGGAACGAGAACGAGCTTTATATTAGCTCTATGCAGATTCCTAACGATCGTAAACAACGACCTTGAGATGAGGTTTCGAATGAGCGAGCCTCAGGCGAGCAGGTAATGCAAGAAATATGCAATTACATTCCATTAATATTGTAAACCCTACGAACTCTGAATACTTAGGAATGGAATGATAATTGTGGTTGAGCTAATCGACCTCTCCTACAAGAGACTTAGAAGTTCATACTGTAGAAAACGTGTTTGAAATATATAACTGAGAAAATGTTATGTACTGTGTATGGAATTTAGAACATGAGTGGAAACCCCTTTTACCATACTAGTAACATCTAATCAAGACGTTGTAAAAACTGTGCTGAGAGTACTAATAGATACCAACATATTTAACTTGTCTCGATATATATGAAAATTGTTTTCAAAAACTTTTTAACAAATTGTATATAAGAAAGTTCGTAGATTGAAATTGTTTAACTGACACAAGAATGACAAATCTCAAATGTAAAATGCAAAGAAATTATATTTTAACAAATGTTGTAAAAGTTTGTTGATCGAACTAATAAAACAACGGTTTGAATAAAAAAAAAAAAAAAAAAAAGAAGCTCAGGTAACAAAAAGTGTTAACCTCCTGCACTCCAGTGTTATTAATAGACCAAGTGTACCTTTTCTTGCTCTGTTTGATGGTGATAGATAAAATCTTTGATTTCAGAGTATTTAAGATTAGTTTATTCATGCTCAAATAAATTGAGACACCCTCTCAAGATCTTTGTAGACCAGCTTGTGTAAAATCGAGCACAATGAGATTGTTGGCATATGCTATACAGCTGGTTCTTAACAGAGACAATTTATGGGAATAGCCCTTCCAATCTTTACAGCATTCCCAAAGATCTGACATATATAAGTTAAAAAGTGTGGGGGCTAATACATAACCCTGTCATACACCTTTGTTTACTGATATCTTTCTTGACAGGTCATCTTATGAATTCAGCGTGACACCGTGTTTTTGTCATAGACAAGTTGAGGCATTTTTAACAATCCTTGTTGCATTTTGACAGTTTCCACCATAAGAATGACCGATCCACATTGTCAAAAGTAGAGGATATATCTAAAACTGCAACATATAGGTTCTATCTGTTTTAATGCCAGCCTGCGACATACAGGCCAACAGTGTGCACCCACTAATCATGATGCTAACTCCCTTTCTATAACCTACTTGTAACGCACTGAATTTCTCAATTGTGTAAGCCCACTTAATCACTTCCTATAAAATTATATTAGCCAGAATCTTAGAGGATGCATCTATTAGAGGAATGGGTCTATAACTCAACGTGCTATCCCTCAAACCACTTTAAAATATAGGAACAATAATTGCTTGAGTCCAGGAAGAGGGAAATACACCACTACTTACCCCAATGTACCTTTCGCAGAGGATCCACCTGGTCTCCTCCACAAGACCCACTAGATCACCCTATGCTAGCATGCTCTCAGTACCCAGGGTAAAAAGGACCAGAGCAGGGGGCTCCAGTTTCCCGTACCTCGCTGCCGTACACTGGAACACCCTCCCTAGCTCCCTGCGCTCTGAACCCTCACTGACCGCCTTTCGGAAAACCCTGAAAACGACCCTATTCATCTAACAATTACATGGCCTAGCCCTCATAATTGTATTGTATGATGTATTATGTGATATATCTGATCACAGGTCACTGCCTTACTGTAACCCAAGGCACAACCTGCCCACATTGTAACTAAGTCTTCCTTGCAAGTAACAGTGCCACAATGCCCATGGGCTGCCTGCGCGCTATATAAATTTAATAAATAAATAAATAAAATAAATAGTATAACTCAACAATCTATGATTTTTGAGCCATGACTTAAACATTTTCTTGAGAGAACATGTACACTAATTTCTCTTCTTGCTAAGTCGTCGTTTCTTTAGACTGATCTCTTTATCAAAAGCGCATTTCTTTTCCTCAACAAAATTATGTTTCTTCCAACCAGAGGACATTTGTATTTGATCTTTCAACATCATTCATGTATTCGAGATACACATACCAAATCTTTCTTCTTGTTGTCTATATTGTTCCACCATTCTACCAATTTAATATTGACCTTTTTGTTATTCTTCTCAAACTGGGAAACTCCATTACCTGGAACATTAATGATTAAACCTGTACATTTAGATACTACCGAGCTAACAACCTTATGTGAAGTAGCAAATGAAGTTGGTAACATTGCATGATCACTTCTACTCATTCTAGTCACATTAAATGAGTGTATGTTGGTCACGTCAGTATTTGCCATATAAATGTAGTCATAGCAGATTTTGAGGCCATTCCAAACCAAGTGGGTAATACATGCGCTCCTGAAAACAGCGAATTCACTTGATGACAACCACACCTTGTAAGGAAGTGGGACCAAATCACACCATTCCATTTTACCTCAACTGATCATAAGCAAGTCAAATGGTATAACAAGTCTTCTTTTAAGTCTATCATTTCAGGATTGATATAAGAACATATACTATTAAAGTCACCCACAATAACAATTGGTTGTTTGTCTCTGTTGCATGACCAATCAATTAATTTATTCTCAATTTAGCTCATAACCGTTTTTAATCTGCCCTAAGTAGATTAAAATAAACATTCATCTGCAACAGAGAACTGAGATTCCCAGTCTCTGTTTGTCCTCAATGATAGTTGATAACACTGAATATGATGATGCAAATAATTTCTTAATAGAGCTGCCTTAAATGCTTTTAACCGCCATTAGAATCCCTACATAGGGTCTAGCCAAAAGCAATTTTTCCCCAACATCCAAAATCGAGAAACTATCTATAATCGGCCTACTGAATTGCCACTTTTCTTGCAAACAAACACAATCATATCTTCAAAAAACAGCACACATCTCATCAAGAAAACTCTTATGACTATGTGTATTCCAAGATATAATATCCTATTCATATTTTCCATGGATATTTGTAGTCTGTTGGGATGTGTTTGAATAGAGAGGAGAACAAAGCCAAGCTTGCTGGTTCAAAGTCCATCGTGACTTGCCTATCAACTCCATCAGACTCAGTGGGGGTCATTATGAGGTAGGTGGTAACGGATTATCAGCACCGGTAAGGACACCGGTGCCGGTAATCCCTTACCACCCTATTCTGAGGTCCCTTAGCGGGTCCCTTCCTTAACACCTGGTTTCACCAGGCATTATGGAAGGGACCCGTTAAGGGACTTCAGAGATAATAACGGTACCGCAAATTGCGGTACCGTTATTAGCTCCATCCCCATTCCCATTGAGCCCTATGGGGGCTCGAATGGGAAATGGTTCCCGGAATGGGGAGTTACCGGGCCCTCCAAGGTTGGAATGACCCGGTAAGTCCCTATTTCGGGAACCCGTACCCGGAATGTGTTAAGGGGGTAGCCATGGTGCTAAGAGCACCATGGCTACCTCCTACCTCATAATGACCCCCAGTGCATTTTATATTTAACTTCTCTGCCAACATCTCTGACATCACTTTCTTCTTTTCCTCTTCTTCTTTTACAACGCTACTTTCATAGCAATCAAACCCCCTTTTCGTCAACTTTGTCTGACTCTTTAATACTATGCTTTTCACACAGTGGGAGTAGAAATGAACTTCACATTTGCCCAGACCTTGACAATCATATAGATGAACAAACGTAAGATCCTTCGAAGATATGGCAGAAAGGTCAGGTATGATTGAAAGCAGTGACATCATTTTAGCCATATTCAATGGTACATTCTTGTCATCATGAATAACAGACTGCAAAGTAAGTGGTAGAAGTTTTGAAGAATTAACAGATCCAAAACACATATTCCTTTTCATATCAGACTTGGTTTCCACCTTTTCTAACTGTATGATTTTCAACTCATTTCCCAACTCATGCATAGTTCTTTAACTTTCAATACACCTCATGTCAATATTTGCCTTAGATGTATTTTTACACCCACATCCACTTTCCACTTCGTTATAATATGACGGAGTTCTATTATTTAATGAGGGCAAACCCAATTCTTCAATCACCTCATATTCCACTATACAATTCACCACTTCTTCTATTACCTTATCATCATCCACACTCGCCCTTGAGTACAGCCATCTTCTTAAATCTGTTTCGCCTGGTTTCTCCTGCTTGTTTTTTTTCCTCTTCCATTTTTTAGGAATTTTCTTACTACAATCAATGTCATAGCTTTCAATTTTATTGGAGGTTGACAACTTTTCAATCACCTCAGTTGTTAAGTTCTCACTTTCTACCACATTCTTACAACTATTTTCTACATGTTTTGTAGTATCATTAATCACAATCACTTCAGGCATTAAATGGACAAAGCTTTGTTCAGAGTCAAGTTCTTTCATCTTTGATGAGTTCAAAATATGTCTGAAGAACTTTCTAGATCCTCTATTGTTCTGTTTAAAAGTCCACTTCATATTTTTTGTTTTTTTCGCTATAGGACCATTCATGTGCTTCTCCACGCCCATACCTTCATCTCTGTTATTAACACTCATGTTAGACTCAGATGTCCCCTGTGAATTACCCATTCCTTAAACTACCCTTAACTTTTCGGCAGATCATCTCCCATTCACTGCGACATTTGCATTATAAATAAAACTTGCATTTTACACATGTCCACTATCATTGCCTACAGAATTGATCATAGTGTTCCCTAACAACTTTTTCATTAACAGTAGTGTTTTTAATTCATTAAGAGTCCTGGAACTTGATCTTACTTCTAAGACCACTGTGTCGTACAGTCTTATAAATGACTGCAAAACTAAATTCAGTGCAATCACTGGGCTACCCCCTATGTTTTATAAGTTGTTATCGGAATCCTGTCCATAAAAAGGTACATTCAACCTATCACCCACCTTCGTTTGCAGTCGGGTGGTCATTTCATCATGATATAGGATTGCATCCCTCTCCTGTGTTTGGTAATGTCACATGTTAAATTAGATACATCATCACATACTCTATCACACGGGGAGTCAAATAGTCTCGGAGAAACGCTTAGTCTCGTAGATGGAATTTCCAGTGCTTGTATCTCTGTCTCCAAACCTATGCAAGTGTCTGTTAATGAAATACTCACCCATCTCTCTATTTCCTTCAACACTGGCCCAGATACATCTAAACCCTCACATTAATCATTCCTAATCTCAACCATCACTGAATCAGGAATAGTGTCATGCTATTTCGACCCTGGTCCTTGCGGGCAGCCTGGAGTCTCCGTCATGAGCCACAGGCTCCATCTTTCCTTCCAAGATGGCGCTCAATGTTACTCCATAAAGCTCGCGTGATGGTCTAGTCTCTGGTTCAGTCCTCGACACTGCGGTCTCTTAGGCAGATGCTGCCGGAGTTCAGCGCTTCTCAACGCTAGTGTTTCTGTACCTAGCTCAGTGCTTACCTTCCTTCTTGTTGCCTTTTTTCATTCCTGCTCCTGCTTCTGGCTCTCGTGTTCTTCCTTCTTGGTTCCTGTTCAGCCTCTGCATCTACCAGCCGTATCCCATCTATGCTGCCGGGTTTTATACAGGGTTTTCCCTTGGAAGGGTTTTTCCTGGTTCTGGCAGTCTTCCAGGAGTCCCCTTGCCAGCGTTTCACCTCTCATGCAGGGTGGCGTCTGGGGAGGCTCGCCCCTTTCTCCACGAAACCTGCACCAAACAGAAAACACAAAAAAGGAAAAAGCCAAGTAAATCTTCATGCAAGAAAACACAGGTGAGCCACCCTTCTGAAAGTTCAGACTCTGACAAATAGATTCGATAGATGCAACAGCTTGACTGTACGATATTGTTTGAACCTGTGGAAAAAGCAATGTTATTTTACCTTGATCCCTGTTATCTAAGTGATCTTTTTCATTTTGAATGTTTTGAATCACCTCATTGTCAAGTGGGGTATTATTCCCACTCCTTAAATTATAACACTTTGTTCCTCGTGTCTTACTCATGGTTTAAAAACAACACAGAATTCACTTTACTGAAGGTGTTTAAGATGTTTACCATTCAAGATGTCATCAATAACACAAGGCAATACAGAATGAAGATTACCCCTGCTAGCTGCACAGGGACTATTAATTCTATTAAAGACTAGGAGGCAAGCATTATGCTTCAACTTCTTTAATTTACTACTCCTCAGCAGTTTCAAAAAAACCAATAAAATCAACAACAAACACTGAAAATGTCTCAATAGACTTTTCTTGCTTTGAAACTACAATCCCAATAGTCTCTGTAGTCCATCTCACTCCATGCTCAGCTATGACCACTTCCTGTCCCTGAGCTCCTCCTCTTTTTTACTCGCTCTGAAAAGTCACTCTTTAAACTAGCTAGTCTCCTACTTCAATTGTTCTTCTGCTCTTCCTCTAGGAATAATGCAAAACAGAAGGTTCAGGGTGGCGTCCCTGTATTGCTCATAACATAAAAATCTTATCACATGTACAATCCAATACTTTATATGCAATACACAACTCGGGTGGGAATTTAATGCTCGCCTCCTAGTCTTTAATAGAATTAATACTCTCTGCGCAGCTAGCAGGGGTAATCTTCATTGTATGACAAGACTGGGGGCGAGCATTATGCTTGTTCAATGCTTCCCAGCACTGTGACCGCTAAACTCTCGGTCGGTTTAAAATAAAACTCTTTAAATGTTCGATTATTCGTCCAATCTGCTGCTAGCATAATATCTCCAAGAGACACTCCTGTCTTAAAGGCTTTAGATGCCATAGCTCCACACACTGAATGTGCTCCCTATTTCCCTACATCTATTCCTGCTGCCTGCATGATTTCTTTAACCCATCTGGCAATAGTAGCTGTGGATATGCCCTGAAAAGGCCTTCTGTGTGCTATAAGCAATTGTTTGGTATTCGCTGCTCTATGCTCTGCTGTCCTGCTTTCATATTCTTTGACGCAGCTTGCCACACACCATTTAGGTGTACTCGTAAAATATGGGTAGTGTACTGAAGATGTACCCCTCTTAGTTCGCTGCACTATTGTGAACATTACGCCCTCTGGCCCAAACGATCTCCTATCTACTTTCAATGCTTTCACATCTGACACGCCTTTACACGAAACTAAACATAACAGCATTGCTAATTTCCCCAATTGTTTTAGGGATAGATCTCTGTTCCTGGGCCAACTCTCTAATAGCTTAAGGATGTCCCGGACGTCCGAGACTGTCTTGTATCGTGGTTCTGGAGGCACCTTAAATTTGGCTCCTCGAATGGGAGGGCGCTTTCCAGCCGGTACACTCTTTATCGGCAGGTGCCCTGCGGATATTGCGGATCTGTAGACTCCTATAGTATGGAATGCTCTTCCGCATTTTAATAGTTGCGCTAAGAAATTTAGAATAAATTTAGAATAATCACTACAGGTGCAGAAATGGGATGAACACCTCTCCCCTTGCACCATCTAAACCACTTGGCCCAAGCCGCGTCGTAGCTCCTTCTCGTGGACGGAGCCCAGTATTCTGCGATGAGCTGAGCAGCCTGCTCCGAAAGGGCTGGCAGTGCCCAGCGTCTCCGGATATCCTGCACGCGATGAGCGGGAGTGTCCCTCTCACTCTCAGAGGATGATATAACCCAGCTGAGTCCGTGAGCAGGTGTTCTCCCTCTGGGAGCATTCTCGGATGATCCACCGCTAATTCCATCAGCGTTTGGAACTACACTTGTGACTTCCATAGTGGCGCTACCACCAGCAGTTCCTCTTTCTCCCTCCGACACTTCGCTAGAACTCTGCTCAGCATCATGGATGGGGGAAAGCGTAGTGTGGACCTCAGGATGCAAAGAGATCTATGTGCAGTGGGCCCCATTTCTAGTTCATCCTCTCAAACACTGCTGGATCCAGTCTCCAATCGCTGGAGTTTGTGAGGTAGCGTGAGTTCCAGTCTGCTACTACATTCAGTGTCCCTGGTAGGTACTCTGCTGTCACTGATGTCTCTAACTGCAGGCAAAAGTGCCACAAATCCTTTGCTAGCTTGGCCAGCATTCTGGATTTGGTGCCCTCTAGATGGTTTATGTATAACACTGCCGATATGTTGTCCATCTTCAGTAGGACGCACAATCTCATCTTTCCTTTCGTGAAAGCTCTGATCGCAAATGATCCTGCTAGCAGCTCCAGACAGCTCCAGACAGTTTATGTGGAGAGGACGATCCTCCTTGCTCCATTTCCCTCCTGTCTGTAGGTCTCCGCACCTTGCGCCCCAGCCCAGTCGACTGGCGTCGGATTCTATGACCAGATCCGAACAGTCTCCGAAAATGGCACGCCCTTTCCAGGCGTCCATATTCCTCAACCACCATTCCAGCTCTGTTTTGGATTCTGGATCCAAAGGTACCGATTGATGATACCTTAAGCCTTGTTGCAGATGCCTTATCTTTAGCCTTTGCAGTGCGCGGTAGTGCAAGGGCCCGGGAAATATGGCTTGAATGGAGGCTGCTAAGAGTCCCACTATTCTCGCCAGAGTCCTGAGAGAAACTACTTGTTATTGTAGACACCCTCTCAATTATCTCTTGATGTCGCGGATCTTCCGAGCTGGAAGCTCCAGCGTCGCTTTCCTGGTATCCAGGACGAAGCCTCGGAAATCCAGCCTTTGCGCTGGTTCCATATCCGACTTCTCTACGTTCACTAAGAAACCTAGGGATGCTATCAGGTCCTGGACCCATTTCGTCTGATATCTAAGAGTCTCTTGGTCCTCGGCTAACAGCAGGAGATCATCTAGGTAGGTGATTAATCTTATTCCTTTCTCCCTTATCGCTGCTGCTACCGTCTTCATCAGCTTGGTGAAGGCCTAGGAACCTGATGCAAGCCCGAAGGGCATGGTCTTGAATCGCCAAAGAGGTCCTTTCCAACGAAAAGCCAGAAAGGTCCGGAACTCCTCTGCCATTGGGATCGTCAGGTAGGCATCCTTCAGATCCAGCCTCGTCAGCCAATCTTTTTCTCTGAGCGAGTCTCGGAGCTGGTGGATGCCCTCCAACTTGAAATGTCGGTAAACCACCCAGCTGTTTAGTTCTTTTAAATTTATAATGGGCTGCACTTTCTCCTTCCTGTGCACTAAGAACATATTGCTTATGAAGTCGGGGTCTTTCGGACACTTCTCTATGGCGTTCTTTTTCACTAACTGAAGTAGCTCATGGTCTAGCAGCTTCTGCTCTGCGCACTCTAGACGCTGTTGGTGCAGCCTGCCCTCTTGCACGGGGGTTCTATGAATTCTAGGTGCAGGCCTAGCACCGTTTGCAATACCCAGGCATCGCTGGAAAGCGCACGCCAGATTCTCCAGAACATACCAGTTCTCCCTCCCACCAGGGGGTAATGTGCCTCTCTCACCTTGTGTGAATCCTTGTCCACGGCCGGCTCCTCTCCCTCTGTGTCCCCTTTGGAATCGCCCTCTGGTAGGGAAGAAGGAGTCCTGCTGTCTGCTCTCCCAGTATGGGGCTCTGGGATTCTGAGGTCTTCTTCCTCCCTGGTTACGACCAGTCAAGTGACCCCTGTGGTGGCTGGTCCCGGCAAAAACTTGGTTTGGGAAGATCTTGCAGATTGAAGCTTGTGCTTTCTCCAGTGACGTGTAGGTGCTGACGAAGCAGCCATCTCCTTGCCGAAGGTCTCTCCAAAGAGGAGTCCTTGTGCTGCCTCTCCGGCCTCGTACGATGCGAGGTCACTGAGTTTTGCGTTGATCTTCAGCAACAGTCCTCTCCGGCGTTCCGAGGAGATGGCGCAGTTCGCTTTAAGAAGGCATACTGTTCTCTGCGCCCAGCCTGCTAGGGCGTCACGGTCTACTTCTTCTCCCGTATCTCTCGCCCTTTCTGCCAGGTCCTTGATTTTCGCTAGCGGGCCCGCTAGGTCGAGTACCTTCTCCTGGCAGCTCCTCCAAGATCTAGCGATACCTTTACGGGGGTCCTTACTGGACTTCGATACGAAAGTCAGCATCTTGGGGTCTAATTCTGGTGTCTCGGCCACTTTTACCGGGAGGTCTGGTCTGGGACACTCTGCTCGAAGGCGCTGATGCACCTCTTTGTCCAGTGCCTTTCTTAATCTCTTGGTCATGTACTGGGCCACTCTGGGTGATGGTTGCCAGTCCGATGACCTCGGATTTCGGATGCTGTCCGGATCGAACATATCCTCCTCCACCTCTTCGAGGTGCTTCTCTTTGCAGATTCTCTTCCCTCCGCTGGGTATTACTTCCTCCTCCTTTAACTCTTCCTCAACCTGGGAGGTGAGGTCTCCTTCCTCCGGCTCCTCTTCCGAGCCTGTGTTCTCCCCTCCATCATCTTCTTCCCCTGGAGCAGGGATCGTCAGGTGCGGCACAGTCTGACGCTGCAAATATGCTTCTCGAAGCTTTGCGAAGGCGTCAATGACCTCTGGGGCCTTCTCTTTTGCTCCTTCTAACAGGCCCTGGGGCTCGCAAGAGGCTTTCCTCTTTCGGGCCTTAGTACTCCCCTTTGACCCTGCTTCCGAGGGTTCTGTGGGCGTGCGCTCAGTCTGTATGGTGCTGTCTATGGGCTGGTGGAGAATTGCTTCCAAGGACTCCAGCCGGTCTTGAAGATGTTTCACCCCTTGAGCCACTGCATCTATAAGTGAGCTTCCCAGCACCTCCTTGAAGCTGGCAGCTAGGTCTAGTGACTGCTCCTCTTCACTCCACTCAAAATCAGACATTCTGGGAGGTGCTGTGTGCCTGATATACCCGTCAAGGTGTCTTAGCACGCCCTTTCACTGTATAGGTGCTTCAGGTACTCTTAAATGCCCCAATTTAGGCCTGTACCAGATTGCTTATCATATATCTTATCTATCTATATATATTATTATTATATTATTTTTTTCTAAAAGTGGCTGCACCTGACTTATTTTGATCTTTGGTGTGCCTGGGATGGGCTTATGTCTTGGTGTGCCTCTGGATGTGGTGGGCACTGTGCTTCGCTTTAGGCTTACAGCCTTTTTTCGGCCTCACGAGGCTCTAGCACTTCTTTAATGTCTTTTCTCTGCTAGCACATGAGCCCTGGGGCAGGCGTGTCCTCCAGAGTGTGTGCTCCAGCTTCAGGGATTGTGTCTGTGGGTATAATTAGCTACGTGGGTAGCTATTCGAACAATTCACCACCGGGCCCTGCTTCAATAAGGGTGCTCCGCTCTGCATCGCTGCAAACAATGCAACGCGGGAGCGAGCTCGAGCGGAAGCGAGCTCCGTAGTTAGGCTCCGCCCTCCCAAAGGAGGGGGCTGGTGGCTCACGGCATCCAAAGTCCTTGCGGCTAGCCCCGCCTCAGCGAAGGAGAGGGCCAGAGTGCCCTGCCACTCTGGAGCTCCTGCGCCTCTGCCTCTGCGAAGGAGGGGGCTTAGGAGACTCTACGTTCACGCGGCTACCCGGGGCCGCTGCAGACACCCACGGCGCAGGACAGACCCCTAAGGTGCCGGTCATACTGCACGGGGCGATCGCACCGCGGGGTACGCCCGCACAAACAGGCTAGTAATCTCACTCTTCCGCTCGTAAACGTTGAGCGCTGCCATGCCGATGCGCTTGTAATGAGACGTAATAAAACTTAAATTATGTGTACGCTTTGCGGATGATCTATCTACGCAGCGCTGACACAGTCTGCTAAGTCAAATCTACAATATTAATTTACTCCTACATCCTGCTAAATGCTGTTAATGCTTATCATTACAGAGAGATAACAGAAATAGAACTTATCTGCTTGAAGAGCCATAAAAGAAGATGAGGAGCTCAGGGACAGGAAGTGGTCATAGCTGAGCATGGAGTGAGATGGACTACAGAGACTATGGGGATTGTAGTTTCAAAGCAAGAAAAGTCTATTGAGACATTTTCAGTGTTTGTTGTTGATTTTATTGGTTTTGTTGACACTGCTGAGGAGTAGTAAATTAAAGAAGTTGAAGCAAATTGCTCGCCTCCAGTCTTGTCATAGAATTAGATTTACTGAATGTGTTTAAGATGTTTACCATTCACGGTTTCATCGCAAACACGAGGCGTTCAGTCTCCTTTACCACAAAAGGCCAATAAGTAAAAAGAAATCACTTTACCCACACTGGCCCTCATTACGACTCCGGCGTTAACCAATGGCGCTATTAAGGCCATGGTTAACGGCAGTAACTTAACGATTCCGCCATGGTGAAATGGGGAATTACCACCCCATTCCAAGGTTGGCGGGGCGGTAATTCCCCATTTACCACGGGCTCAATGGGAATGGGGAAGGCGGTAATTACGGTACCGCAAAATGCGGTACCGTAATTACCTTCAAAGTCCCTTTGCGGGCCCCTACCTTAACGGCTGTTACAGACCAGCCGTTAAGGTCAGGAGCCGCAATGGGACCTCGTAGTAAGGCGTTAAGGGGTTAACGGCCCCGCAACCTTTTACGGCGCCGTTAACCCCTTAACGCCTGGGTCGTAATGACCCCCCACTGAGTCTGCTGAATCCTGACCAACACGCCTTCCGCCTCAATTGCTAATAAAGCCCCAAACCGTAACTGCTCCAGACACTGAACCTCTCAAGCGAAAATCAATACTATCACAGAGGTATAAAGGACCCACTTTAAGCCTGACATCAGTCACGGTCACTGAACTTGACTCTCTTTCAATGTGAACAAGCAGTCTTCACGTTTGCGTTCCTGCAGGGCAAGTATGTTATGCCGAACGCAACTCAGAACACTCAGTCAAATAAATGTTATTAGCCACCTCTGCCTCACTCGATGCAACTGCCCTTCCACTCCCTTTATGGCGATTTGCGCCAGGGAAGTGTTTTTAAGGTAATTGAAGCCTTTTCTTTTCCACTTCCTCAGACTTGCTAGCCAGCAACAGAAAGAAAGGACTCCACATAGTTTTTACTACTCGAATAGCGTTCCACTGCTACAACTGGATTTATGCCCAAACAAGACACTACTGGCAATACCAAACGACAATCACTCCTGTCACAAGTGCCCTTCCACGTCCTTCACAGTGCTTTGCACAGTGGGAGGGTTTTTAAGGTAATTGAAGCCCTTCCTCAGACTTGGCAGCCAGCAATGAAAGAAAGGATGCCACGTAGTTTTTTATACTGTCATGAAATTCCCCCGTCTCACCTGAGATCTCTCCTTGCACGATTCCTTGGGGGAAATCTTCTTGCGCACGGATCGGGTTTTGTACAAGCCCACCCGAGTCTCTTCTGACTCCAGCGTGCGTTCAGCGTTCCAGGATACTCGGATGCTCAGGACGTCCAGGAAGCGAGGAAGCGTACACGATAGAGGTACGCGGAATCCGGGACAAAGGTAGAGAGATGAAGGAGGAAGGTATGAAGAAATAGAGGATCCGGGAATCAGGGACAGAAGAATTGTTCAGCAAACTACGAAGCACACGTCCAGTCACTACCAGCGATAGCATTGAGACGTGCGGGGCCGCGGGGGCGTGGTCTTTTTGTAGAATGAACTACGTCCGACGTGAAAGCTGGTGCCAGGCATTTTACATTAGACAGCTATGTTGGAAGTATCAATGAGTGCAAGCCCCGCTGCGATTAGGACCAGGAAGTCCAAAAGGGGCGCATTCTGTGAGTCATGACAGCATCCCTCCTCCGAAAACTTGTTCCACCAGGTTTGCCCGGGTGTATTAGATGATTCCATCTGAGCAATTGAGGGGTATTCAGATTAGAAAGTGGTTCCCAGGTTCTTTCACTTGGAGGATATCCTTTCCACTTGACCAATATTGAAGTTGACCCATGTTTATACATGGAATCGCATATTCTTGATACCTCATGTTCCAGTTGATTGTCCACAAGCACGGGGTTGGGTCTGCAGGATTTCTGGGAGGATCGGACGTAAGGTTTTAGTAGGGAAGTGTGAAAAACTGGATGAATCTTCTTCCAGGAGTCTGGTAACTTGAGCCGGAAAGAGACTGGGTTTATGATTTCCTTTATGGAAAAAGGACCATAGTAACGGGGAGCTAGTTTGTTTGGTCGTAAATGTCGAGGCAGTAGTTTCGAGGACAGCCAGACCTGATCACCGACGGCATAAGAAGGTCCTGGTCTTCTTTTGGCATCCGCAAAATGTTTAGCGTGAGTCCGGGCCTTTTCTAGATGTTCTTTAGCATCCTTGTGAAAATTGATGAGAGTTTCAACCCAGGAATCGACTGTAGGTACAGGTGTGGATATGGTAGAATGAAAGGTAGAACTGAGGGGTGGAAACCTTGGCTGCAATAAAAGGGGCTGGTCTTGACTGCCGAATGGTCAGAGTTGTTGTAAGCAAATTCAGCCACAGGTATAAGGAGCGACCAGTCATCCTGCACCTTGGTGGCGAAACAACGACGGTATTGTTCCAGGGTCTGGTTCACACGTTCCGTAGCTCTGTTAGTCTGTGGGTGATAACCCGATGAGAGAGCACGTTGGATTCCTAGAATACGACAGAGATGTTTGCCGAATTGAGAGATGTATTGAGGTCCTCTATCATATATAATCTTGGAAGGGAGTCCATGAAGGCGAAATATATGTTCCAGGAAAATGCCAGCGAGTTCTGAGGAGGATGGCAATTTGTACAATGGTGTAAAATGGGTCACGTGGGTGAACAAATCAATGGTGACCATGATTGTCGTATAGCCCCTAGATGGTGGTAATTCCACAATAAAGTCTGTGGCAATGAACGACCATGATCTAGAAGGTAGCGTAGGTTGAAGTAGGAGACCTGCCAGTTTCTTGTTATCATGTTTGTTTTGATTGCAGACTGCGCAGGCCTGAATGTACCGTTGAATGTCAGTTTTCATTTTGGGCCACCAAAATTGCCTTTGTATGAGACGAAGGGTTTTGGTGACACCACGATGTCCGGAATGAAGAGTATCATGGCAGAGGTTGATAATCCGTAGTTGTAGTCTCTGTGTGGGAATGACCAGGGCATTGGACTTGAACAAATTTCCGTCTCTAGTTTTAAGACTCCATCGATTCTTTCCTGTGAATTCATTCCAGATTTCAGAGGACTGGGTTTGTATTCGAATATCTTCCAGGAGACTGATTGCTTGGGCTACAAAAATTGTGTGGGGGAACATCTTTGTGTAGGCCCCATCTTCAAGAGTTTCATAATCAGTACGTCAAGATTATATTCTGTGATCCGGGAACATGATGGATCTGGTACTGGGCAAAGAAGAAGGCCCAACGGGCTTGACGGCTATTGCTACATTCCATAGATTGCAGAACTTGAAGATTTCGATGGTTCGTACGGACCTGGACAGGATGTTTAGCTCCCAGAAGTAGATGCCGCCATTCAGTGAAGGCTTGGCGGATGGCTAACAGTTCCTTTTCCAAGACGGAGTAATGGGTCTCACTGGAAGTCAGGGTTCGTGATAGGTAAGCAATGGGGTGTTCTAGTTTATCCTCGAATTCCTGCTTTAACACTGCTCCTATGGCGTAGGTAGAGGCGTCTGTCTCCACTAGGAATGGTCGACTAATATCGGGTTGAGCAAGGACAGGAGCTTGAGTAAACTCTGTTTTTAATCGTTGGAATGCTTGGTCTTGGGCTGAGGTCCAGGGGAAGGGGGTATCTTTTTTCAATAAAGTAATGATTGGTTGAACTATCTCAGAAAAGGATGGTATGAATTTCCGAAATTGGCAAGCTCCAGGAAGGATTGAATTTGTTTCACCGAAGTGGGGGCAGGCCAAGATAGTATGGCTTTTACCTTTGAATGGTCCATTCCTATTCCTTCTGGACTAAGGCCAAATCCTAGATAATGAACAGAAGTGACATGAAAAAGACATTTCTCGGTTTTAGCTAGGAGTTTATGTTCACGTAACCGTTGCAAAACTGCCTTCACATGCTCTTCATGTTTTTGAGAATCCTTGGAGTAAATCAAGATATGATCCAGGTAAACGATGACAAAGAGGAACAACATGTCAGAAAACACCCTATCCATGAAGCGTTGGAAAACTGCGGGGCATTATCAAGCCCGAAGGACATGACCAAGTACTCAAAGTGACCAAAGGGTGTTCTAAAGGCTGTCTTCCATTCGTCTCCTTCCCTGATATGGATCAGATGGTAGGCACCCCTGAGATCTAACTTTGTGAAGATTACAGCTCCTCTCACCGCTTCCAGGATATCTGAGATTAAGGGCAAGGGGTAGCGGTCCTTGAGGGTGCACTTATTCACTCCACGATAATCAAGACAAGGTCTAAACTCTTAAGTGTCTTTCTTTGGAACAAAAAACAACGAAGCTTCAGCTGGAGATTTAGATGGTCTTATGGTGCCATTTTCAAGGTTGGTATCCAAGTATTCTCTAAGGGCCTTTTTTTCCGGTTCGGATAGAATGAACATCCTCCCAAAAGGAATTACTGCTGAAGGTTCTGTATCTATAGCGCAGTCTTCAGGCCTGTGAGGGGGTAGGGCCTGGACTATGGCAGTTGAAAACACATCAGCGTAGTCCTGGTAGGCCTTAGGAACCTGTATGACATTTGAAACCATGAGGCGGCCTTGCTGGTCTGTTGGAGGGTTTTCGGAAGGTGTCAAGGAGGAATCCAGGAATGGACAGTGTGACATGCAAAACTCCGAACCAAGAAACAAGGATCCTGCTCCCCAATTGATGTAAGGGTTGTGCTTCTGCAACCAAGGCATACCCAGTACCATGGGGTAATGGGCTGACTTGATGATGTCAAGTTTGATCAACTCCTGGTGATGGTTTATTGAGAGTTGGAGTTATTTGGTCTGTAAGGATAAAGGTCCTGAAGTAAGAGATCTTCCATTGATCGCCTCCACAGGTTGCATAATACTTTGTGCTTCATATGGAATGTGGTGTTTGAGGACCCACTCTTGATCAATGAATATTCCCATAGCCCCACACTCCACCAAGGCCAAAATGGGGGAGGTCTCATTCTTGGATAACAATAGGAAGGCTTGTAGAACCACTAAGTTGTTCTGTCCAGGAGAGTTCAAGGATGGAATAGATGTGGAGAGAAATCTCTCTCCCGAATCCTCGCTCCATCTAGGATCGGGAGCTGGCGTTTCCCGAACGCCGTGGAGGGGCTAAAGGGCATTCTCTAACCAGGTGTTTGTCTGAGGCACAATACATGCACAAGCCCGTGTGGACTCTTCTCATCCTTTCTTGTGGGGATATGGGTCCACGGAAGTCCCCTATTTGCATGGGTTCAGGATCGCAAACAGATACTGGAGTAGGGTCAGCTTTCAATGAAGTCTCAAGGGAACTCTTCTGGAAGGGCATCTTGGTCTTTTTTCTCTCTGCCTTCCTTTCCTGGATACAAAAGTCTATCTGCATGGCCAGGTCCATAAGAGCCTGGAATGAACTTGGACGAGCCACTCTGGCTAATTCGTCTTTTATCTCTTCATTTAGCCCTCTTCGGAAAAGAGTAAAACTTGCTTCAGCAGACCAATCCACTTCCTTGACCAATTGTTTGAATTGTGTGACATACGTAAGCATGTCCTGGGATCCTTGCCGAAAGTCAAGTAGGCGTTCCTGGGCACTATACACCTGTTCAGGGCGGTCAAACATGGCCTTGAGGGACTGTATGAATCTGTCATAATCATCCAGGAGGGCATCTCCATAATTGACTAAAGGAGTAGTTCAAGTCAATGCATTCCCGGAGAGGTGCGAGATTATAAAGCCCACCTTTGCCCTTGGAGTTGAAAAACAATAGGGCTTAAAGGTAAAGTGGACTAAACAAGAGTCAAGGAATCCACAAAGGGTTTTTGCAAACCCATCGTATTTGTCTACAATGCCACCTAGTAGCGCACACTCCTTTGTGGCAGAATCGCGGGACAAAACAAGTTGTTTCAGTGCAGCGTTTTCCGCCTTTAAATTCTGCACCTCGGTCGCTAATTCTTGCATGCCACGCATGAGATCCTGAACGGCCTTTTCCATGTTGGTTTCAACTTCGGTCGTTTGGCGTCTCAAACTGTCACGAAATTCCCCCGTCTCACCTGAGATCTCTCCTTCTCTCCTTGCACGATTCCTTGGGGGAAATCTTCTTGCGCACGGATCGGGTTTTGTACAAGCCCGCCCGAGTCCCTTCTGACTCCAGCGTGTGTTCAGCATTCCAGGATACTCGGATGCTCAGGACGTCCAGGAAGCGAGGAAGCGTACACGAAAGAGGTATGCGGAATCCGGGAACAAGGTAGAGAGATGAAGGAGGAAGGTATGAAGAAATAGAGGATCCGGGAATCAAGGACAGAAGAATTGTTCAGCAAACTACGAAGTACACGTCTAGTCACTACCAGCGATGGCGTTGAGACGCGCGGGGCCGCAGGGGCGTGGTCTATTTGTAGAATGAACTACGTCCGACGTGAAAGCTGGTGCAAGGCGTTTCACGTTAGACGGCCATGTTGGAAGTATCAATGAGTGCAAGCCCCGCTGCGATAAGGACCAGAAAGTCCAAAAGGGGCGCATTCTGTGAGTCATGACATTTACTCTAACAGTGTTCCATTGCTACAACCGGATTTATGCCCAAACAAGACACCAGTGGTAATACCAAACAGTCACTCCTGCCGCAACAGCCCTTCCACGTCCTTGTTTTAACTTTGAATTTTCTGACAATTCATCTTGTTTGGAATTCAGCTGAAACCATTTTTCCCCGGTCTAATCGTGATCCTCTGATTCTGCTTGGTCTGATATTGGCCTTTTTATGCTTGGGGGCGATGTTATATATATTTTTCCCGGAATTAGACATATATATATATATATGGGCCTCATTACAAGTCCGGTGATACAGGAATAGAACGGTGGTAATTACATTGCTGCCACTTTTTTTTAGCAGTGTCGGAGTTACTGCCATTTTTACTGCACCACCAACCTATAGGTTTAACCTTGAAGTGGGTAAACCTGTAGTTGGTAATGTTGGTGGTAATGGTAATCGAGTTTGGTGGGAATTCGGTGGATTTACTGCCGAATTACTGTAAAACTCGTAGTGAGGCGAGGCCCATTGTGGCCCATTGTGTTATTTTCAATAAGAAAATCAACCAAAAATGTTATAGCTGTCATTTTTATTAACCCCACAATACATCTTGTGCTAAAATCTAATGACATTCCACGTATAAGTGGCTGTTTTTGTGGGAGTGTTTCTCGAAGGTAGCACATTCATTTAGGTACTGCCAGTAGCAAAAAATAGTGCCATGCAGTGGTTGAAGTTCCACACACCCCAGGTTAATAAAGGGTGTCTTAGAATGTGGTAGAGCGACAACATAACATCAGTTCACCAACCACGACTGTGACCAGCTGAATATGTGTAGCGTGTTGGAAATGTGTAATATGTCTGCAACTACCTGAGTCCCTATGTGTGTATCATTGGTTTATCCGACTATTCATCTACCCTACAATTCCGAAGTGGTTTAAGCATTGTTGTCTGTAACAGGGGGGGATCCGTTTGTATTTCAGTAACATTTGTCTTTGTTACGTGTGACCCTCCCAAGTGTGTTGCCCTTTTAAGATGGGCCATGACTGTGTCATGGCCCGACCTAATAAAAGGACCTCCTGCATGCACGTGCAGCAGAACGGCTGCAGACTCCAACAATGGAACTGCCGACTCTGTCTCTCATTTCGGGCCTTTAGGCCTATAACATGTGATCACGGTCCTGCAGCTCTGGCCTGTAGGCCCACACTGTGTGATCAACCAAAAATGTTATAGCTGTAATTTATATTATCCCCACAATACATCTTGTGCTAAAATCTAATCTCATTCCACGTATAAGTGGCTGTTTTCGTGGGAGTGTTTTTCCGAAGGTATCACATTCATTTAGTCCAGTGATCACCAAGGAGTAGCTTCGGAGCAACATGTTGCCTGCTGCACCATAAATTGATGCTCGTGAGTTGCTCTGGGCCATGGTGTGGAGGCCTGGAAGGCAGTGCTGAGAGGATGAGACCTCAGTAGCAATATAGTCAGGACAGAGTCCTAGACAGTGCGAGAATGTTGGCCAATAAGCCTGCTGTGGTTCCAGCTGGCTTATTTTTATACATGCAAGATGTGTGTTTGTTGTCGTCATGCAAATTATTTTTCGTCAAATGTCTATACTTATTATAGCAATGTCATTGTTAAGCTGAAACATGTCTGGTGATGCTTGTGGTCTCCTGCAGAAGGGATGGGACCAAACAGTTCGGGCTGAACTTCCCCTTTTGGGGTTGGACCAAGGCGGATTTGCATATAGTCTTTCCCCTTTCGTAGTGGCTTGGCAGGCAAAGAACGATGGTCTGGAGGGTTGCCCAAAGCAATGCAGAGGGTTACGATTATTTCTAAATCTTTCAGCCATCAACACTTCTGTTTTGCTTTCGAGAAGAGTAGGTTCAAATAAATATTAGACTGCCCCCTCATCTCTACATTAATTTAAAAACTAGCTACAAGGTTTCCCCATTTTCACGAACACCATCATTTTTGTTTTTATCATATTTAATTTCAAACTATTGCCCCCAAAAATGTATTTTGTGTTTAGCAGGCCCTGTTGGAGACCAGCCGGGGTTACATCCAAATAGCTTTGCCATCGGCATAAAGAAGCATGCTATAAAATGTACCCTTCGGATAGGGTGGATTAACTTTCCTAAGAGAAGTACTAGACTGAACGTCTGAAAGGAATACATTAGGGCCAACTGACATCCCTGCTTTTCCCCTTTATTGGTGGGGGAAAAAATGCATAATTCCCTGATCTTGTATATCGGACAGACGCTGAGATGTATGCATATCACAGTTGGATAAGATGTAATAAAACATTAGGGACCCCAATAAAATGTAAATTATGCCACACTATGTTTCTATCAATCAAATCCTAAAAATGTGAAAAAAGCCCAGAATGATCTCCCTCCCTTAACATTACTGTATTTCTACATGATGGTGCTCAGAGTAAAGCAGTGGTCCACTGTACTAAGCCCTCCCCTGAAACTTGTTTGGAAAGACTTCAAGATATGGTTACTTAAAGTCCCCTCCTCCAGTCTGAACAGCAAATATTTGGAGAACATCTTACTGGCAATGTCCAGTGAGGAAATTGGCCTATGACCGTGGGGGGCTGGTGGTCCAAAGACTACTTGTCCAAGGAAATGGCATAATTAATGCCTGTCTTGACAACTACAATTAAACATAAAACAACTTGGTGTCCTTTGAAAAAGCTCCCACTGTTTCTCAGGAAATGTGTTTTTCTTTTGTCTTTTGGCAATTTATATATGCCATTTCGAAACTATGAATCTGACCAGCCATGTGCACACCTCATTAAATCATGATTCAATTTTCTTTTTGAGATTCTACATTCTGAATCGAACCATGGGGCTTACCTTTCTAACGTGGGGATGCGGTTTGCCAATAGTTTTATCACAGATAGTTTCAAGCAAATACTCAAACTGACACCTTGCTTTATGGCCTCTGAACTGTTTAACAGTTTTAAGAGAATATCTTCATTTCTTGTGATTTAGTAGTTCTTTCCAATGCCTCCTTGTCGAGCGTCGGCATCACCAACCAGCCCCCCGGGCCTTCAGACATGTTCTCTGTGGTGACTACTGTGAGAAACCAGAAGGTGTCTCTCCCACTAGTCCTCAGGGATCTGTTATCCAGGTGGCCAGCACATGGCCATCGCTTTTGGATCCAGCTACTGGGGTGGACCATTGCGGGAGGATCAGCTGGGTGAGGGGTCTTCGGGGAGAAGGACACGGGATCGTGAGATGCGGTATCCCCTTCCCTATAACACCATTACCCCATCCTACCAAGTAGGATATTTAGGAACTCTACACCCTGCCCCCTTTTACAACACAAACACTTTCTCACTGACAGCCTGCTATGAGAGAAAACAGACAAACATCTGAGCAGTATCCCAATACCATGGTCAGGTGAGGTCAGGCAATTACTGACCATCACACACACCTGACTTCCATTAAGCTTCCCCACACAGATAAAAGGCGGAGCACGAGAGCACACTCTGAGCGTGGCAAAGCACACGAGGAAACAGCAGCAGTTTAACAAGAGAAGAAAGACAGCATAACAGAAGGGGATGGCAAAGAGGGAAATTCCCTTGACCTTTTCAACAAGGAACCGTTACTTTCATGAGCCCTCAAGATTGGAAAGTGTAAGGCCAGAAAACCAGACCGAAGAATCCTGCATTGTGTTGGAGATACACGGGGCCCTCCCGCATCAATAATCAAGGCGGGGAGAATCACCAGCCGCTGTGGTACCATCCTTGGCTCCAAGAACAAAGCAGCAATAGTGAAATAAACACAGCTGTTGAGTTGGGGATACTAATACAAGACCCCTCTGTGTTGAAGCCAAGGTTGCAAGCAGCAACATTGTATGGCAAGCACTGGAATGAACATTGTTAAAACGCGTGTGATAAAAGGTGCAGGTAAAGTTGAACTGCTGATGAGTGAATTGACAGAGTGGTACGGCACCATTTGGGTGTTCAATCGAAGGTCTCTGTAAGGAGGTCAGCTGAGAAGTGGCAAAAGTGAAAGTGAGAAAGAAGTTATATCGAGAGGAGAGCAGGTAATTGTGAATCAAAGTGGTCCTGTGACGGGTTGAGCAAAATCCTGCGCACTGTCGAAAGTCTTTGAGTTTTGTAGTAAAGAAAGTTTGGCAAAGTATATAAAGTTGGTCCGAGCCCGGCAGAGGGAGATGAATCGAAGGCTTTCTTTTAAAGTGGGTGTGAGTCCTGCAGAGAGGGCCCCTCAGTGAAGCAAAAATCACCTTAGAGGGTTTTGTGGGTCTGAGCTCGGCAGAGGGGGGACCGGGGTGAACAGAAAATCACCCCACAATATGTACATGTGAAATCCTAACAAGAAAGGAACTTTGATGTTTGTCATGTTGCATCGGGCCCTCTGAAATAAGAGAATTTGAATGGCAAAGAGACTTTGGCACAGAAGGCCATGATGCTGAAGCTTTGAACGGCATCCTCGTGCTAGAGCTTATATTGTGCTGAAAACATGGGGAAGGGAAGCCAACGGCTTGAATATCCTGACATATCATTTCTTGAACACTTTTCTTTTGCATAATATTGTTTCCCACAGTATTTGTATTTAGAAGTAAGGATTGGCAATAGGTTTAGTAGTATAGGCCCTTTTATTTTGACAGACTCGTTTGGGGCTGCGTTAATATTATTTGATGGTCGTAGCTTGCTCCCATCTTTAGATTTAGGATTAGATAGGCACTTTTCAAACCCAATCGAAGTTCAATAAAGACCCTTGGACTGTAATCACTTGTGTCTGTCTTACTGTTTGAAACCATGCCTTCCTTACACTATACCCTGGCCATTGGAAAATGAACTCAAGAGGGTAGTGCTCACTCTTTGTTCAATCAGAAATGCTAAATGTCATAACGTTCTTGAAGAAAAAACAATCCACAATACAGTAATCAATAACTGTGGGACAATATTGCTGACCGTGTATGCTTATCAGTGCACCATTTGCAGAATCCCAAAGTACACCAGACAGTCATTCCTCTATTTGTGACCAATTTTACTGTCCAAACATTTACACAAAATTTCTTACAAATATTTTGCTCGAAAACATGAAACCCCTGGTAAGGTTTATTTAGTTCTACCATGTTTCTGAACAACGTGATTGGTCCTATGTGTCTAAAAATATACTACGGACCACTCAATTTCCTCAACAATTCCTGTAAACAACCATTCAATGTCAAATGAAGTTAAGGGCTTTGCAAATGTACTTCACTAGAAATGCACGCGGTCTAGCTAACTATCAGGTACTGCAAACTAAAATGTTCTATAAGCAGTCTTAAGTTTATTACATGTTTAATTTGTGTTGCAATCATTTGTCCGCCAACTGAGTGGCAATATTTTCTGTCACCATTTCATTTGATCCGCACATTTTGCTCATTGCACAGAAAAGTTTGGGGACCCCTGCACTAGGCCTTTCAATTCACAACACCCCGCAAACATTTATTCAAGGTCACTACAACAAGCATTGGCAAAGCCACTGAAGTCCTGTTTAAAGCAAAAATTGACAAAGCCAACATTTTTGGCTTTCACATAAATTCAGTGCTGGTCAATGGGCCGGCTCTTGCTGGGTCCGTGATCCGGCATCAGATGTCTCACTGCGTCTTGGACCCAGCCTGCCTAAGCCCTGACAAGGCTTTCCCGAGCCCCCAGTTTCGCTGAGGGAAGCTGGGGGCTCGGTGATCTAATCTGCTCTGTGCTCCTTTCCACAATTTGCGCATTTGCAGGTTATATTTGCTTAGCTGTTTTCTTTCTTCCGGCCTGAAAGGAATACCATGGGAATCAATGGGTCATGACTTTCACTAGGATGGGTGCCATCACTGTTAAAAGCAGGCTTTCTACATGCTACTACTACACAAATACCCTGTAATTTGTGTGCCCTTCCTTTGTGTTTTAGCACAGATTATATTTATAAAGATGTTATATGCTTGTCAAACTGCTTAAGCACAAACAAATGCTTGCAGTTATTAGGAAATTAAACTCTGGGTTCATGGATGTCAACCTTTGATTTTCACGACAGTGCCAGAAATACACCCACCTGCGCCCGGACTATAAGCAAGCGACCAACCCAACCCATGCCCTGGACAAACACATTTTGTTTTTTATAAGGAACTGCAAAACGTCATACGAGTAACAACCAGTTTTTAATATTTAACACCTCAACGACGGCCTCTCAACTTGCTGAGCTACCCATGTAGGCTTCTACTTTGACACCCACTGCATTACCAACAGTATTTTGGGTGCACCACTGCCATGGAAGTGATGTAACGTTCAATGACTAATCCCCCCTCACTAGCGTAATCCCCCTCACTCGCCTCCTTGTCTTTAATAGAATCTAAACCCCCTTCTCACACTAGTTAGGGGGATTAGTCATTCTATGGCAAGACAGGAGGCTCATATTATGCAAGTTTTGAAGCCCTTGCATCATATTAAATAATATACAACATACAATAGTGACAATACCATAATAATAATAATAATAGGAGAAGAAGGGTTTTAAATGTTTCTATTTTGACCAATCAACTGATTGCAAATGTATTCCCCAGGGGCAAAGCTGCCCCAATAACTGCCCTAAGGCATAGCAGTCTTAACTGTAAAGAACTAGGAAGACGTGCCAACTCCAGCGTTCCTCACCGGCCACCAAAGCCAACTGGTTAAAAAGAGGGGAGGGAACCCCATACAAAAGTCTTCCCACAGCAATAGGCAGAAGAAAACATAGAGATAATAAGCGCCTTTGTCTTCAACATCAAACATTTAAAACACTTAGTCATACCAATTTATGGTACCTAGACAGTAAACGAAAGAAGTTAAACACTTAGTTCTCCTGGAGATAAAGAATTTTACCTCCCCCCACCCCACCGAGGGGTGAAAGGTTTGTTGGTTCCATCCCATGTGTTGAATCATAATAGAAACAAAACACATCACTTCACTACCCTGGAGAAACAGAATTAGAATGGCAAACCTTTGGTAGAAGGCCCAAGCGGGAGTCAAAGGGACACCTTATTAACATGTTATAGGACAACCTAGCTTAGGTGAGCTATAAAGCAAAAGTCCTGAGGGCCTTGTGCACCCAGAAGAGTGTACCCCAAGTCCTGTCCTTAAGTACACCATTTTATACCAGTAAACCTTTCTAAACCCAGATAAAGATTATGTCTTCTGGAGGCAGAAGCAGGATGGAAGAGAGGGGCCACACCTGAAACCCAGCAGGTAGGTGTTAAATAACATCCTTACTAAGAAGAGCCCAACCAGGGGACACTCTGACAGAGATATTCCCCCAATCCTTGAAAAACCCCCGGAAGAGCTAAATTCTTCAAGCCGTAAAAACGGAGACCCTCAGACTCCCTGAACCCCTGAAAAAAAGGAACTATGCTATCATGACCATAGGGAGATACTTACATAAACAGAGCCTTAAGAGACACATTTGGCAAAGAGGAACTTATCTACATCCAATCGCTCCCATCATAGTGATGCCTGAACTCCCTGCTAGAAGCGCTATGTGCTTGGACCTATCCCCTCCCCCATGGTTGATAAAACCACTAGGGGGACATAAAGCAACCGAAGGAGGACCCACAAAACACCAAGTCTTGAGAAAGACTCTAGACTGCAAAGAAAACTGTTCACTAAACAGTTAATATGAAGCTGCTTTACGGAGGAGGACTAACCTTCGTCTTAGTAAATCTGAACTAACTAGACACCCCCAGCACTGTGCTAGCACTTTATTGCAGAACAATCTCCAGAGTGAACCAAAAACGCTCTACCTGCCATGTAGACGGCTAAGTGAACCCAGTCACTAACGAAGTGTCTCCTTGAGCAATCGTACTGACTGACACTTGCAGGGATGGCTAATGCTGAGTTGCTGAAAAGCCCAGTGACAGAGAGGCCGTGATACCATGAATGGAAAAGAACTCCCCTCCCAGACCCATCCATGCCACTGAGGGAGATTCCCCCTTCCTAGGGAAAAGATAAACTTCCTCCACTTATGTAAGGAAAAACCCAGAAGAGACCTTACCTATCTTCAATATATACTCTTGCACATAAAACCAACCCCCATGACTGTAAGAGAGGGGCCCCATTAACTCCACTGGACACTGGAAAAACTGAGGGAACTTAACCAGAAAAAAAAACAAGCATCATACGGACCTCTTCGGACCTGAGATGAGCCTGCAGCGGCTCTACTAAGTTAGTGAAATACCAGGAAACTGGTGAGTGGAAAGGGAACAGACGGGAAGCAAATTGTCCAGTGAGTGCGTCACACTGGTCATGAATGAGAACTTCTGCTAAAGGGAAAAACAGAAAACCATCAAGAGATCCTCCCAGAGGTGTGACTTGAGTAGGCAATCCCCCCTAAATGGGTAGCTGGGGGAGGGGCTGATGGGGAGGGGAAGGGGCTTCGTATAATTATCGTGCTCAGTAATTGAAAAAACTGTGAAGGAATACTGGGACCACCGTACCTTCCAAATTGAGGTCTGGACCTCTGCGTGGCTGAAAGGCTGACCAGCTTCTCCAGAGATCAGGGTGTGGGATGTTTTAACCCACTAGGCTCTGCCCTGCGACATCCCTGCGTGCTGATGGTGCAAGCAGTGCTCCAGATAGGATTTTGAGGTGGGAGTATTTTATGCATGCTTTTTCGAATTAGAGAGTAAATGCAATATTAAGAGAGTAAAAATGAGTTTTCTCCTCTGAAAGAGAGTAAAACTTATCCAACACATACTATCGAATTGTATATTTTAAAGCGCAATATGTAGAGATGTGATGGAAGTCTTTCTTGAAAGTAACAGCCAACTTTAAAGTTTTACTGCGTTTGTTCCAAGTACATTTTTCTGAACAAACACAGTAAAATTTTAACACCACCAGTTTCGGCAAAAGGCTTCCCTCGCCTCTCTGCCTAACAAAAGGCAAGTGCGCACATCCAGGGGTGCACAGAGTCATAAACCTTGTGCCCTTGCTCTCTCCATGCACACCCAAACCAATCTGGCTGTATGTATTTAGCTTACTCCACAGCAAAAGCAAAGGTGACGATGTAAATGATTCATGAAAATATCCTAGAAAACTGTGCACTAAATCTGCTGACACTAAATCATCACAGAAACCATTGTGCCCCTCACTACTCCTTTGCGCCCATGAAGGAAGCCCAGTACATGAAAGCAAATAACCTGCAACGAGCATTGCTGTGCACTGCAATCGCTCGGACCATGAGTTTTTCCCATAATGGGACACACATTAATCCTTATTGTGGGAAGGATGGCTTTGAAGGGCTATGACTAACATAAATGAAACACAGTACCACTGATTTACACTTTTAGACCAGACACAGAAAGGTGGTGACCAAAGTATACCAGATTCTTTGAAGGACCGTGCAAAAGTGGTCTTCACTTGTCATCACAAATGAATCGCATTTACAGAAAGCATTACACTTGAAGACAATACAATGCCAGTGGTAACGATCATTATAGAGGAGGTAATTTGAGTAGCTAAGCGAAGAAGTCATTCATGCAAAACCCATTAACTCGTTTTTGGGTAAGTCTGTGCCCTGTTACTGCACTGCGATTTGTAATTCTACAGACTTTTTCGTATGGTCAAAGCCATACACCTTCACCCCTAAACGCCCATACGAGCAAGCAGACCCTGGCACTCAGACATAAGCCAAGTTACCCTACCCCACGCAACGGCTGGAAAGAAAGGTTGCTCTGCAGCCATTACCTCGAAAAAATAAATAAAAACCATCCCCTTTGCCGATCAAGCAGACCTCCTTGGCTGTGCATATTTTTGCAGGCTGAGCAGTGTCTTGCAGAACTTGATATCCAGAAATCTAGTGGCACTGCAGTCCGCTCACACAGCTCCTGTATGTAGAACTGATAGTTCATACTACAGTGCCATCTACTGGCAGAAAGAGGATTTTTTAAAATAAAGAATTACAGTGAAAATCCAGCGTAAACTGTACGGATTTAAAAGTGAAATGTGCCGTATTGGCAAGAATTAAATGCGTACAAAGGCCTATTATGCCCCTTAAATGGAGGGCTGGGTGCAAGAATCATCAAAATGGCTGCAAAACCTCTGGGCGCGCCAAAACCAATGGAAGTTGCGCTTTGAAACCCGAAAAGATGGCTGCCAAATCTACTTTGCCTGTCATCAGTGGTGGAACGGAGACCTCACTGCTTAAACATGTCATTGGGCTGCCCACCAAGTAAAATGGAAACGGCATGAAAGGCAGTGCTTTACTGAAAGAAACCCGGAAATTGCTCTTAAATCCCTTTTTTCTTGGTTGCTGAAAATACAAAATGCCAGCCCAAAACATCACAAATCATCCAATATCTTTGCAGGGTATTACCCGTCACTCCAGTTAAGACATTATTATGAACATAAAATGTCAGGAAAAGCGGAATCTGTCATCAAAATATCCACAGTAAAAAGTGTGCTTGCCTGTGAAAATCTGTCAAAATATGGGCGCACTACCAGCGGCCGCCTGTATGACAGCTGTCATTAGTTGCATCAGAAGCTTAAACTTGTACCTTTGCAATCAAATGTCTGGAAATTAAGTGACCTGTTATCAAAACTAATATAGGTTGTAACTATTTAATCTCCATAGTTTAGAAGCTGGAATCAGAGTTCTAGCTGCTTGTTGGAAAAGTTCAAGTTTTATTTTAAACCAAGAAAAATGTAATAAATAGACAGTGAATGTAAGCTGAACTCAAAGTCACCAAACCAGTTCCCCCAGCCTCCCCCAACAAAAGGCATCCCTCCTGCTTCCCACCAAGGTCAGGAACTTACATCTTTGTGTTGATTAAATCAGAGGAGGTGATCTTGGGCTGCTACTTGAAGAGCACAATGGACCTTCCTTGGCAGAAAGGATATGCAGATTGTAAAGTTTCAAAGTGGCCTCTGCCAGAAGGTAGAGGGCAGAGATTGCTCTGGAGCTGCAAGATGGAGATGGAGGTGGGGACAGACAGTTTTGTTGATTCACAATGGACAGAAAGCATATTTTTAAAAAGACTGATAAAGGACTGTGCGAATTTGTGAAAATTATGGAATTAACCGCATTGTTAATGTGATTTTTTTGTGCACATTTTAAAAGGAGACAGAACAATGTGCGATGTTCTGGGGAGACACAGTGAAAATTCTGGTTTGGTAGCAAATGTATTTATGTCAGAAGCATGAAACTTCATATGATTATGCCCATATACAATGCGCACATATGTACACATTTTTGACAAAATAGATATTCTGTCCCCGACAAAAAGTATGAAAATCTGTCAAATCCAGACCCAAGATCTCATAGCAACGAGGCTTGGAAGAGGGTTTGCTTCCCAAAATATGTGATATATGTATGTTATTGGTATAAAGATTGTACACATGTAAAGATATATTATATCAAAAATAGATTTTATGTTCAAAAGGCAAAGGGGAGGATGTTCTGCATCGTAAAACCACATCATCATGATGACACCCTGTTTTCTCCTCCAATTATGGGAGAGAGCAGACTTTAGCGAATAGACCACCTAGGGGGTGCGCGTAGGATAGTTCAGCATACCCACCCCTTTATCAAATGCATAAATAGAGACAGCTGAGAATTTAGAAAGGACACAGATCCACCCACCATCCCGATCTGGCAAAGCACTCTGAAGGAGATCCATCCATACTCCTTGTTCCAGACACCAGAAACTTTGCAAGCAGAAAGGCTCAGAGCATAGCTGAACCACTTTCAGCTGGGCCTAACTTCCAGAACCCATCCCTCAACTTTAAAGGGAAACTAACGAAGCAGCCAGGCTGTGCTGCAACTGCTTGCCTGCCAAAGAATTATCTTCATATCCAGAAGGGCAGATTAAACCCAATCTGGTCCCGTGCTATGCTGTGCAGACCAGAGAGCCATTGCATATCCAGTCCAGTCGTGCTGTGCAGTGTAGACCAGAGCGCCTGGCTGTCCAGTTCTGCCGTGCGGTGTCCAGAGCGCCTTGCTGATCACTGAACCAGACCAGTCCGGTGTGCCCAGCAGTCTGTCCTAGAAAAAATCCCTGACCAGAATCCCTGACGGTTCCATTCCAAACATTGGAAGTGAGTATCCATAGTATAGGATTGTCACTAGCTTATGTACTGTCCATAGTCATCCCTATCAAAATCAAATCTATCTTATATTTAGAAACCTGCATTGTTAGAATTAATTTTGTCTTGCCTGAACTCTCTATCTCATCCTATAGTCCTTCTGTAATAATATTGTTAAAATCATCTTTGTGCTGATATATTTCATCTGAAGAAGGCAAGCATCTCGGCGGGCAAAAACCTGATCAGAGACGTCCTGGTCTGGTGGCTGTGCTGTCGTGTAGCAATTGCTTCTTCATAGTCCATCCCTAGTGTAAAGAAACCCTGTTTGTATTTTTAAAAAGCGCATCTTTGTTTTACACTATGCCTCTATCTGAGAAAAAACAACCTCCACGATTACCGCGCGCTGAAAAGTTTGCCGCAAATTTTTCGTTTTGCCAAAATCTATAACTTGTAAAATAGCTTTTTATTGCACCCGACCTCAAAATTCAGTTTTCATCTTGCTTATTACTCTCAAATCATTGCTAGTGTGTGTCTGAAACCATACAAAGCGGCTCCTATTAGAAATTTCCACAATTTCAAAGATTTAAACCATTTTTAGTGTTTTACTCATCCCATTCAAAGCCAACTTTAAAACCATTTTGACAGTGTTTCTCTCTTGTTTGCTGGGGGAAAATTGGGATTGATATATTTTGTTGAATTCTGCATTCCTGAAACTTGTGCTCTCTCTTTCTATTTCTTCATATTGCATATTGGGGGATTGAGGAGTGTGCAGGGGGAAATAGTAACCACACTGATATTTGATTTGAACATACCCAAAACATTATTTCTGTGCTGCATTGTTGGTGCTCATCATTACTCCTTGTGATTAAAGAGATTGTTTAGTGTGACATCACCCCATTGGTGATTATTGTATACCCATTAAAATAGTGTGATATATATTGTGAAATATATAAATAAATATTTTAACTTTGCAAACCAGCCTGCTTCCTGGTTCAGTGTGACCGGGGGGTTCCAAGAAAGGGGCGTGATATAAGTGATACATCGTTCAGAATAAAAGAACTTCTAGACACAAATAATTAATTAAGGATTTCAGTTGTGCATTACACGCTGGGCATTGACTTAGGTGAAGTGCCGGATTTAAATCACTTACAAGATTGGGGGCTCGTCCGGGATTTCTGAATTAGACATACCACTTGTGACAGTCTAATACAGTGTGCTAACTGACGGGGTACATAAACCCTGTTGGGCTACCACGCTGTGCTACACAGTGAAAAGCACCCCTCAATAGAAACACTCTAAGGATTTGGTCTGTTTTACAAAAATAAAATAAACTCCTGTACGTCAGAAAGGAAATTAATGTTTCCGGAATGGCGACCTTGGTAGAAATCAATATGGCAAAAGAATACCTACTGCACAAATTATTTGTCAGGGGTGAATGGTCAGAGCAGGATCAGAATGTGTGGTTGCAGGAAGTCAAAGAACAGGCCACTGCAACAGGATTAGACACATGGCAAGGTCAGGGTCCATTACATATGACACTGATTGAACTGTATATGGCCCCTAAGGTAAATGAAGAGCAAAGTAAGATTGCCAAAATAGCGGCATATCTGTACCTCCACATTGGAGCAATACAGGACAAATATGCCAAAAACCTAGAGCTGGCAAACAGGCAACTACAATCATTAGAAAAAGCCCAAACTGATCTGGACTCTGCAGAGCAAAGGCTACAAAAGAGCCATGAATCAGAAAATTAAACCAGGCAGTACCTGATAAAAATAAAAGAAGACATGGCTATCCTGCAGCAGGAGAAGGTAGAGCAGGATACCAAAGTACTGACCCTGCAGAAAGAGTTCCAAGAAAGTTTGGACTCTCTACTGCAGAGCCAGAAAAAGCTGGAACAGCAAATACATTTTAATAGGGCCTGCGCAGAGCAGGTAGTCACCCTGCAAAACCACCTAGACCAAGAAAAAGAAGAAAATAATAAATCAATTCTCAAAGACCTTTACACCCAGACAGAATTCGATGAGGAGCGCCAGAGAGCTGGTGCACTCCAAAAACAAAGGGACAACCAGGCTGCACAGAGGGATACTCTCCTTCACAGAAAGGGACACCTTAGGCCAGGAGGTCAGTTATTTAAAAGATAAGATGGAAGAAAATCACCTGGCCCTCCAGGGACTGGGTGAGCTCCAAAAAGATTACACAAAACTGTTAGAGCACTCCAGGAGGATGGAAGATGCTCTGGCAAAGAGTGACCAGGCCAGTAAGGACAGGACTCAGGAGGTAACCCTCCTGCAGCAAAAACTGGCCCAGTACTCTAAAATGACACAGGAAGCACAGAGAGACAATGAGGCTTTCTGTGAGAAAAATGACAGGCTCCACAGACAGGAACAACTGATAGAAACTAGCAAGGCCTTGATAGAAGAACAAAAAGGTCAAGTTCTTGCATGGCAACAGGGAGCAGGGGCTGAGAGAGATGAGGTCCGCTGGGAAAGGGAAATACCTGTCCATAACCTCAGGAATCCTAGTACCAGAGGCCTTCATCTCTTCCACTCCATGGACTCTGCCACCCCCATGTCCACTGGCGCACATGAGCCAAGGGCCACAGGGATGGCAGACTTCAATCCAAAGAGGAATATGGGGCTAATAGATCAGCACCTCCCAGGAATGGATGGGTGGGCATCTGTGTATGGGTTCCCAAGTGCTAGGGCCATATTCTCTGATCAGGGAGACTCCAATCAGGGGAGGGTCAGAGAAATTGATCCTCAAAAACACAATTTACCCAGAGACCAGATGGAAAGATTTAGTGGGGAACTCCATGTGAATAGGCCCACTAGGGCATCCTGAAAACCTCTGCCCAGCTAGGACAGTGTGGGGGGTGGTACTCAGCCAATCCTGGGAGCAAAGAGGAATCAGAAGACTCCTCTGAGCACCACAGGACTCAAGAAACTAGGCCCTCACATTCTGCCAGCCATTCCCAGGCTCGCAGAATTCGGGAGAGCCTAGAAGACCAGACAGGCACCTCTGGGAGCAGTGCCTCTGAGTCAGAGGATGAGTGGACCAGGGTAACCCAAACCAAAAAAGCCAACAGGGTCAGGAGGGCCTTGCTCAAGGATCCCCTAAAACAAATAAAAGCCATCTTGACCTCCCAGTGCAAGTTCAAATTGGCCGTAAAAGGCTGAAAATCCCAGCTGTTCCACTGCTTTTGTTTTAACGAAGTTTGCTCCAAAGGCAAAGGAAGAAACAGACTTTGAAAAGTTCTTTGTAAAAATCAATTTCCTTTTTGATTCATACAAATAAATAATAAAAAAGGGAAAAAAAAGCCATTAGAAGCGCCATCACGCCCTTTCATAAGAATGCAAAATATTCGGTTTGGGAGCACCTTGAGCTATTTGAAGAAATGATGGAAACTTTCCATTTGAAGGACATCCAAAACTGTATTCAATGTGTAAAGTGGACCTTTTCTCCAGAGTACGCCAGCTTCTTTGCGGGGCGGAGGATCAGAATCATTCCAGATGGTCCACCTATAGGGAGGCCATCTTGAAACACTTTTCTATTCACCGGAATCCTCAGGAGGCTCGCAAGGCGGCCAATAACTTGCAAGAAGTTATTGGGAAGATCAGGCCCCACCAGAATTCGTGCAAGAGTTAAAGCGTGCCTTTGCGCAGACCACTAGAAGGGTGCGCACTGACAGCAAAGAGTTTGTAAATACTTTCTTCCACGCTATCCCACTCCTATAGTCCAGAAAGATGAGTATATCATGACCCAGCTAGTGATGGACTTTCACGAAAAAAGATCACTAGACTGGGTCATCGAACAAGCCACGCGCATTTATGAGGTGCAAAAGCCAGTGGAAAATAAAAATAATCCCAAAAGCCCCAAAGCAACCAGCACCCCTGCTGCTCCTAAAGTGGCGGATGTGAAGGTTGCCCCCATTTTAGATTTAGAGATGGGGGGGGGCCTAAAAACCTGAACACACAGAATCAATGAAACCCCAAACCCAGAAGGCGCTCAGGCCAATCACAGAGAGGGAGCCAGGGAGGTAATCCCACAAATGTGACCCCTAACTCCCCTGACTACATCAGCCCACGCTACAAGGGCAATAGACCCATTGTGGGTTATGTGTGGACTCCTCCAGCCCAAAGGGGGGGTCCAACCAGACAGCAGCTAACCCAGGGAACTTCCCTCAAAACTTCCCCCAGGAGGGGAGTAATCCCCCAAATACTGGACAAAATGTCTTTCCTAGATACCCGCCAAATTTCAACCCCCAAAACAATTCATCCTTCTTTCACCACTTTCCTGAGCCCAGACAGCCCAATCCAGGAGAGGGGAGGCCAAGGGTGGAGGGGTACCCAAATTTTCCTAACCCGGGGTATTTTAGGAGAAGGGATAGCTACCCTTCCCAGGATCAACCCAGGGTAGAAATGAGGACCCCGTACCAGCCAGAGCGGGTGTCCCTACTAGAGCGCCAGGTCCAAAACATGGCACAAGATCTGGGTCGCATGCTGACGGCTCAACAGAACCCTCAGATGAGCATGGCGGTGCAGAATGCCACAAAACCAGGACCTGGTGCTCCAGAGCAATGACGGGGGAAGAACCCCGACAATCCACCGGTTCCCAAGGAGGAGGCACAAGGGGAAGGGGGTGTAAAGCCTTGGAAGACGCTTCCTTCCCCACTTGTAAAAAGCCCCTGGAAACCCAGGAACCAGAACCAAACTCTCCTGCCCCCAACAATCTGCAACCCAAGGAACAGAGGAGGGGTAGGAGAAATAAAGAGCCCAAAAAGACCCATCTTGAGGAGGAGGTCCAAGTCTTCCAGTTTAAAGGAGAGGGATCCTCAGAGGATCCTGAGGAAAGGATCTTCTCCTTCAGAGAAGGGGGAACTCTTCCCAAAGAAAAATGGGTCCCAAAGGATTCAAATCCAGACTGGGTAGATGTGCGGACTGAGTTAGCACCGCCCCTCATCAAACGCCAGAATCATCAGCATGAAAATCCCCTGGTTCAAACCCATCCTGGTGACTGCCTCCAAAAAGGGGGGGTAGCCCAGAATCAGAACCAGGGGAACCCAAAACTTCCCCCATATCTAGCTGTCACCTTTTTCTTTAAGATTCCCAAGACTCCTAACAGAATTCTGCCCAAATCACCTCTCTATCAGTGTCCAAAACCAAGAAATGAACCCACCAGTTGTCAAAAAATGTGCATTATTTTTGCTCCCTTGAGGAACAGGAGGGAAAATTCTATGCCCCGGTCCAAATATAGGGGCAGCGTACAATTCTGGCACTGGTGGACATTGGATCCCAAGCTCCCCTTCTGTCAAAAAGGGCCTTTGACCAACTGAATTCGGGAAGGGGGAGAAATACCAAATTCCTCTCACCCCGCTTCCTGGACAACTTCAAAATTTCGACAGGAAGGAAATTCCCGTTGAGGGGACTGTGGATTTGGACATTAAAATTGGGCGACATAAGGTGAAGCACCCGAACATAGTTGTGACTCCAGAGGGCACCCCTGCGAAGGTTGTCACTCCTAATAGATTGTGTGAACAAGGCCCTTTGGACCCAGACTAGCCGACCAATAAAATTAAAACAGAGTATCAACCATGTTAGTTTAAACGGCACATGCCACATGGTTGAACAAAAACCTGACCAAATAGAATTTCACTTTCAGAATAATCAAATCCCAGACGTGACAGTAATTGCAGTAGGACAACAAACTGCTGATGGGGAGTCCTCTCTATTTGTGAAAATCAACCTTAGTTCCAGTTTAAGGTGGCATTCCACACCGAAAGGAAACACTCTGAAATTCTTTCCAAATTCACAATCAGAAAATCCCACTCCTATAGTCCAGAAAGATGAGAAATCAGCTCAAAGCTTGGCTGATATTCAGAAAATTGGAGAGCAGTTGTTCATCCCTAATCAGTTTAATGAAGTGAAGGACTCTGTTCTCGTCCGAGTGTGTGTGAACAACGGTAAGTGCTTCATCAGCGAAGCCATGTTCCGCAAACTCCCAAAAGATCCAGCCATTGCCACATTTAAACTGGTAGAGAAATGGGAAATGGACCTGGAAACAGCCAATTCCAAACATCTCCTGCATAGCAGGTGTATGCTCAGAATTTCCATAGGCAACAAGAGCATAGTCTATAATTGGTGGGTCGTGCGAGATGTCCCTGCCGCATTTTACTTAGGCAGTGACATTGTCAATAGCTTTGCCATTATTTTGGACCTAATAAACTTCAAAGCCTGGTCCCGATTAGCGGGTAAGCCCATGGACTTTGATGACCCAGAGAAAGCATTTAGGTGTCAGCTCAACTGCTGCCTTATGCAGTTGAAATTCAGATTGGAGAGTAAGTCACCATCCCAGAACGGACCGACAATTCTCACTGGAAGTGAAAGTTAAGAGGACAGAAACTGAAAAACCCTGACGCCTATGTTCAGCTTAATGCTCATTTATAACAGCAAGAGTTGGGGGTAAACCCAACACCACTAGTCAACATAGAACACAATACCATTCCAATAGAGGTGGATAACAGCGACTTAAAGAGTATCACTCTGGCTGCAGGCACCATTATTGGAATGGCGGTTGATGACCGACATTTTTCCATAGATTTAGGTAATGAACTGTTAGGACTAATCCCCAAGGACTGTTTTGACAGTGATAGTGATGACAACACAACACCAGACAAGATCTTTACCTGGCATGGGGGGAATTTCCTGGTGTATACTTCCTGCCCTTATGGTAAGGAAGATGTGACCTGCGACTTCAGGAGGGATGAGATGATCTTCCAAGTCCACGAGGATTGCCTTCCCCACCTGAAGCCACCAGTCCAAATCAACACTTTGACCAGGGACATCTCCACCCAGCTGGAGGAGTTCCGCTGAGATACCAAAACTGGAAGTCTTTCCAGGCTTCAGGCAGATGGTTGAAGAGAGAGTCAACCTAGCTGATACCTGTGAGACTCTGGAGCAAAGGCAACAATTGAAACAAGTTTTCTTAGATTTTCAGGATATCTTTGCTGTGGACTCATATGACTGTGGTCGCACTGACATCCACACAACATCAATCCCCACGGACCCTGGCATGACTCCAGTGTTTGTGAAGCAATATTGCTTGCCTCTCGCATCAATGAAGTCCCTTACTGAAATAATTACTAGCCTGAGTCCTGTGGGATAATTCGTCCAGTCCACAGCACCTTCAATAATCCGGTGCTGGGGATTTTGAAGCCAAATGGCCAGTGGAGGCTCTGTGCTGACCTTAGGGAGCTCAACAAACGGGTCCATACTTCCCGATGCCCTCTTCCCTACATTGACCAAGGGCTGGCCCAGGTCCAGGGGTCAAGGGTATTCACTGCCCTTGACCTGACCAATGGGTACTGGACTGTACCTGTCAGTAGGGAGGACCAATACAAGCTGGCTTTTACTTTCGGGGGGCAGCAATACACCTGGACCCGGACTCCCTTCGGATACATCAACTCCGGCAATGAATTTACCAATTTTCTACACAAGGCCATGCCCAACCTGGGTCAAAGGGGTAACCTGGCCTATGTAGATGATGTTCTAGTGAAAAGCTCAACTGTGGAGAAACAAATAGCAGAGATCCGTTATGTTCTGACCCAGTGGAGGGCTGCCGGAGCAAAACTCTCCTTTCAAAAGGCACAGTGGTGCAGAACCTTTGTCAATTTCTTGGGGCATGAGATTACTCCTCAGGGTCTCTGTTCCCAGGAAAAGAAAGTGGAAGCCCTTCAGAAAATAAAAGACCCCACCACTATGCGGGAACTAAGGAGCCTCCTTGGACTGACTAATTACAGCAGAAAGTTCATTGAGGATTACGCAGAGATCACAAGACCCCTGATCCATCTTTTGAAGGGGGGGTCAAGTGGGAGTGTGGTCCAGAACAAGCCGAGGCAGTAAGACAACTCAATAGAAGCCTCTCATAAGCGCCTTGCCTAGTTTATCCTGTCAAAAACAAGGAGTTCTTCTTGGAGACAGGCTTCTCAAATACATTCTTGACTGCAGTATTATATCAAAAGCATGACAAGGTCAATAAAGTAATCTCCTATGCGAGTAAAACTTTATCCTCTGTGGAGGAAACATTTAACGATTGTGAGAAGGCACTCCTGGTAACGGTGTGGGCATTGAAGAATTACCACCTGTTTATCCAGGGGGAACACATCATAGTGGAGGCTCCACACCAGCCTCTGCAATATACCCAAATTGACAGAATCCGGGCCGGAAATGTGAGTAATTCCCGAATTATTTCCTGGATTCTGTCAATGCAAGGCTTTCCTGTGGAGGTCAGATATGGCCAAAACAAGAAGATTCCCCTCACGCAAGGTCTGGCTGGCTTGCATGATTGTGCGAGAGAAAACTGTCTCGAGGACGAAAATCTTAAAATCAAGGACAACATGGAGGCATACCTCAATTACCCACACAAAGTCTATGAAGAAGACCAGTGTGAGGGAATGCCCACTGTCTATGTGGATGGATGCTCTTACCATGTTAACAACGGGGAAAAAGAATGTGTGGCCGGCGTAGGGAATGCATGGGTGAATGATGCCCCAGAACCCTGTGCTGGGTACAAGATTGGTCCCCGAAGTAGTCAAGTGACAGAGTTGATGGCTATGCCTCAAGCCATCCTCACTGCTGTCCAACACCAACTCCACGAACTGGTCATAATCACTGATTTGGATTATGTTAGGAATGGGTTTGTGGAGTACCTGGTTAACTGGAAAACCAGAGGCATGCTATGTGCTAACAACAAACCATTGAAACATGGAAAATTAATCCAAAATACTGATGATCTGGTCACCTCGAATGGGATGACCATCTACTGGAAAAAAGATCAAGGGTCATTCTAAAGTAGAGGGACCAGACAAAACTGGAAATGACCTAGCTGATCAGCTGGCCAAAACCAGAGCCATTCAAGGGCCTCTACTTGAGATCGAGTCCCTGTTGGGGGAAATCCAGGTCACTGCTATCACTAGGCCCCAGACAAATGCTCACAATGAACTCCCAACTGCACAATGGAGTAAGAAGAGCCCAGATGCTGATTTGATTACGGCTCTAAAAGGGGATCCAATAATTGGTAAGTTTTATCAATACATTGAGGACCCTGAGAATTTTCCCCTGACGGATAGTGATTACATAGGGAAAGAGGACCTCAGAGTGTTGATGAAATGTCCAAAAATGTTCCGAATCCAAGACGGTTTGTTGGTGAGGAGATCCCTAGCTGGCCATGATCAGTGGGTGGTGCCTACCTCATCCCGAAGCCTGATGCTAAGTCAGGCCCATGATGCAGCCACAGCCAGTCATAGGGAGCTTTATACGACACTTGAAATCTTAAGAGAGGTTGCATACCTGCCACACATGGGGCAGGACCTCGACCTATACTTGAAGGGGTGTCTTGTGTGTGCACAGTTTCAGCCAACATCCGTCACACACCGTGCTCCCCTCCAAAAGATGGGCATGACACTGCCTTGGTCAGATTTACCAGTCGATTTTATCGGGCCTGTGATTCGCTCCTCTAGGGGGAACAAGTACATGTTGCCCGTGACATGCTTGTTCACTAAATGGGTGGAATGTCTCAAATTGCAAGGCAGCAACAGCAGCTGCCCTGATGATCAACCACATCTTCTCGCGTTTTGGACTACCCCAAAGGATCGCGTCAGAGTGAGGTAGCCACGTCACTAGCGAAGTAATGACAAAGATGTGGGAGATACTTGGGGTCAAAAGGAAACTACACATTGCCTACCGGCTAGCCTCTAGTGGTGGAGTTGAGAGATACAACAAGACAATTGTGAACATATTAAAAAAGTTTGTGGCAGACTCTGGTCCAAGTTGGGACATTCGATTACCTCTTGTCCTGATGGCGATCAGATCAACCCCTTCTTCTGCAACAAAAACGTTGCTGTTTGAGCTGATGACTGGACAAAGGATGGTGCTTCCCCAGCATTTGCTCTACAGAACCCAAGAGCAGAACTTGATAAATGCCTCCACAACTCATGAGTATGTTGAAAATCTGAGAATACACCATCAACATGCTTTTGTCTATGCTCAGCGAAATCTAGAAAGATCTAATCTGAGAAAACACCATCAACATGCTTTTGTCTATGCTCAGCGAAATCTAGAAAGATCTGCAGACAATATGAAGACCCACTATGACCTCAAGACAACTAGAAAAGAATACCAAGTAGGAGACCGGGTCTACTTATACAATTTCCAAAGGAACCAGGCCAAACAGCGCAAATTTCTTCCTGGCTGGGTGGGTCCTTGTGAAACTGTAGGCAAAATCTCACCAGTCGCCTACAAAATCTGTCTCCCCAAAGGCAGTTTGGCAGAAGGGGAAAATAAGTGGGTCCACATCAACCAACTGAAGTGTTGCAATCCTAGGCACACTCTGCAGCAACTAGAGGATTCATCTGGAAACCCAGAGGGGGACATTCCAGATCCCTAGAAATTCCAACTATAAAACTATTCTATCTGTTGAAAATCAGTAATAATTGCAAACAGAAAAGATTGTCATTATATGTCAAATGTATGTGTCTGCCCCACTACATGAATAGTGGTGGGGAAATGTCTACAAATATGCTCTGTTTTGTCATTGGTAGAATCAAACCATGGATGCTAAGCACCAAGGAGGACCACTCGGGGACCAGGAGGAAAGACCCAAGGGGCCCGGGGTATCGCTCCATGCACTCAGCCGGAACCGGCGAGGAGAACCTGTCGATCCACCACTGATGGGAGAAGCAGATGAATTTTTCCACTTGGACCCAAAAGAAAAATTGGACATCCCAATCTCCCGACTTCCCCTTGATGGGCGGTCAAAATTCAAGTGCGAGGGGGGGCTTTGTGGGATGTTTAACCCACTAGGCTCTGTCCTGCGACATCCCTGTGTGCTGATGGTGCAAGAATCATCAAAATGGCCGCAAAAACTCTGGGCGCGCCAAAACCCATGGAAGTTGCGCTTTGAAACCCGAAAAGATGGCTGCCAAATCTACTTTGCCTGTTGTCAGTGGTGGAACGGAGACGCAACTGCTGAAACATGTCATTGGGCTGCCCACCAAGTAAAAATGGAAACTGCATGAAAGGCGGTGCTTTACTGAAAGAAACCCAGAAATTGCTCTTAAATCCCCTTTTTCTTGGTTGCTGAAAGTACAAAATGCCGGCCCAAAACATCACAAAACATCCAATATATTTGGGGGGTGTTACCCGTCACTCCAGTTAAGACATTTTTATGAACATACAATGTCAGGAAAAGCGGAATCTGTCATCAAAATATCCACAGTAAAAAGTGTGCTTGCCTGTGAAAATCTGTCAAAATATGGGCGCAGTACCAGCGGCCGCCTGTATGACAGCTGTCATTAGTAGCATCAGAAGCTTAAACTTGACCATTGAAATCAAATGTCTGGAAATTAAGTGACCTGTTATCAAAAGTAATCTAGGTTGTAACTATTTAATCTCCATGGTTTAGAAGCTGGAATCAGAGTTCTAGCTGCTTGCTGGAAAATTGCAAGTTTTATTTTAAACCAAGAAAAATGTAATAAATTGAGAGTGAACGTAAGCTGAACTCAAAGTCACCAAACCAGTTCCCCCACGCTTCCCCCAACAAAAGGCATCCCTCCTGCTTCCCACCAAGGCCAGGAACTTACACCTTTGTGTTGATTAAATCAGAGGAGGAGATCTTGGGCTGCTACTGGAAGAGCACAATGGAACTTTCTTGGCTGAAAGGATATGCAGATTGTAAAGTGTGAAAGTGGCCTCTGCCAGAAGGTAGAGGGCGAAGATTGCTCTGGAGCTGCAAGATGGAGATGGAGGCGGGGACAGACAGTTTTGTTGATTCACAATGGACAGAAAGCATATTTTTTTAAAAGACTGATAAAGGACTGTGAGAATTTGTGAAAATTATGGAATTAACCGCATTGTTAATGTGATTTTTTTTTGTGCACATTTTAAAAGGAGCCAGAACTCTGCGATGTTCTGGGGAGACACAGTGAAAATTCTGGTTTTGTAGAAAATGTATTTATGTCAGAAGCATGAAACTTCATACGATTATGCCCATATACAATGTGCATATATGTACACATTTTTTGACAAAATAGATATTGTGTCCCCGACAAAAAGTGTGAAAATCTGTCAAATCCTGACCCAAGATCTCAGAGCATCGAGGCTTGGAAGAGGGTTTGCTCCACAAAATATGTGATCTTTGTATGTTATTGGTATAAAGATTGTACACATGTAAAGATGTATTATATCAAAAATAGATTTTATGTTCAAAAGGCAAAGGGGAGGATGTTCTGCATCGTAAAACCACATCATCATGATGACACCCTGTTTTCTTCTCCAATCAAGGGAGAGAGCAGACTTTAGCCAATAGACCACCTTGGGGGTGCACCTAGGATAATTCAGCATACCCACGCCTTTATCAAATGCATATATAGAGACAGCTGAGAACTTAGAAAGGACACAGATCCACCCACCATCCCGATTTGGCGAAGCACTCTGAAGGAGATCCATCCATACTCCTTGTTCCAGACTCCAGAAACGTTGCAAGCAGAAAGGCTCAGAGCATAGCTGAACCACTTTCAGCTGGGCCTAACTTCCAGAACCCATCCCTCAACTTAAAGGGGAAACCAAAGAAGCAGCCAGGCTGTGCTGTAACTGCTTGCCTGCCAAAGAATTATCTTCATATCCAGAAGGGCAGATTAAACCCAATCTGGTGCCATGCCATGCTGTGCAGACCAGAGAGCCATTGCAGATGCAGTCCAGTCGTGCTGTGAAGTGTAGACCAGAGCGCCCTGCTGTCCAGTTCTGCCATGCGGTGTCCAGAGCGCTTTGCTGATCGCTGAAACAGACCAGTCCGGTGTGTCCAGCAGTCTGTCCTAGAAAGAATCCCTGACCAGAACCAGAATCCCTGACGGTTCCATTCCAAACATTGGTAGTGAGTATCCATAGTATAGGATTGTCACTAGCTTATGTACTGTCCATAGTCATCCCTATCCAAATCAAATCCATCTTATATTTAGAAACCTGCATTGTTAGAATGTATTTGTCTTGCCTGAACTCTCTAGCTCATCCTATAGTCCTTCTATAATAATATTGTTAAAATCATCTTTGCGCTGATATATTTCATCTGAAGAAGGCAAGCGTCTCGGCGGGCAAAAACCTGATCATAGACGTCCTGGTCTGGTGGCTGTGCTGTCGTGTAGCAATTGCTTATTCATAGTCCACCCCTAGTGTAAAGAAACCCTATTTGTATTTTTAAAAAGCGCATCCTTGTTTTACAATTTGCCTCTATCTGAAAAAAACCGACCTCTACGAAAACGTCCATAACTTCTTAAATTTTATGCTAGAAACGAAATTTAAGTGTCTACTTGTAGTTAACATCCTAAGCTTTCTAAAGAACCCAAAACCTCATAGTTTTTCTGCAATCGCGATTACCGCGCATGGAAAAGTTAGCTGCACATTTTTCATTTGGCCAAAATCTATAACGTGTAAAATAGCTTTTAATTGCACCTGACCTCAAAATTCAGTTTTCATCTTGCTTATTACTCTCAAATCATTGCTAGTGTTTGTTTGAAACCATACAAAGTGGCTCCTATTGAATTTCCACAATTTCAAAGATTTAAACCATTTTTAGTGTTTTACCCATCCCATTCAAAGCCAACTTTAAAATCATTTTGACAGTTTGCCAATCATTCCTGTTTCTCTCTTGTGTCATTCCTGTTTGCTGGGGGAAAATTGGGATTGATATATTTTGTTGAATTCTGCATTCCTGAATCCTGTGCTCTCTCTTTCTATTTCTTCATATTGCATGTTGGGGGGATTGAGGAGTGTGCAGGGGGAAATAGTAACCACACTGATATTTGATTTGAAAATACCCAAAAGCATTATTTCTGTGCTGCATTGTTGGTGCTCATCATTAGTCCTTGTGATTAAAGAGATTGTTTAGTGTGACATCACCTCATTGGTGATTATTGTATGCCCATTAAAAATAGTGTGATATATATTGTTGAATACATAAATAAATATTTTAACTTTGCAAACCAGCCTGCTTCCTGGTTCAGTGTGACCGGGTTCCAAGAGAGGGGCGTGATATAAGTGATACATTGTTCAGAATAAAAGATCTTATAGACACAAATAATGAATTAAGGATTTCAGTTGTGCATTACACGCTAGGCATTGACTTAGGTGAAGTGCCGGATTGAAATCACTTACAAGATGAAAGGATCAAGGAGAAAGAACTGTCAAGGGAAAAGAATGAAAATAAACAGCCATCTATAAACTGCAAAGAGAAACACCTTGAGGGTAAAAAAACTGTGCTTGTACTCCTCGAGCAGAGGAGAATCTCTATACACCGCTAGACAAATTAGCGGGATAGGCAAAGTCTTGGGAGAAAAAAGGCTATAGGGGCGGCGCTATAACTTTATTATTATTAGGTCATCTTTACCTCCGATATCAGCCAGTGTTTCCTAAACACTGCATCAGGGTGAGACCCTGGGTTGCTCAACGTTGTCTTGCTTACAAGACTAAACCGTTGCCTTTGAGCTCACCTTGTCCCTGCCAACATTTTTAATATTGGCTCGTTTAATGACATATTGGGGCAAATAGAAAGGGAAAACACACCACCCTTTAAGGACTGGAACTGGTGTTGCTGAGCAGGCAAACCCCATGCACACACCATGCCCCACAGCACGTGCACATCATTAGGGAAATTAGTGGATATTTCTCCCTGCAGCTAGTCAAGAGAAAAAACTCAGTAACCCAAAACACACACGGTACAATCCTTCTAGTCTTCATCTATCCCCCTTTTGGGGGTCTTTCCCTTTTCTGGGCAAAGAAGGGTACCATGACTGTCTAATATTTTAACGCCTTATGAAGGTGTGTAGAGTAGAGATCACCAATTATTTGTATAAGGAAATAGGGACTGAGCTGGCAATTGTTATTGTGAAAGAAATGCCTAAGGAAAAAGGACTGAGTTGTTCTGTACTAACTAAACTATGGGCTGACAGAATTTTACTAAAAGACTCAGGTTAGCTCATGAGTGATGGCTAGAGAGGAAAGTAGGCCCCCTTATAGGTCTGTTAACGACCCTCGAAAACACTCATTTCTTTGAAGTATTAAATAAATAAACATAACAATAAATATAAAATACAAACTAAAACCCCTAGAAAGTGGCGTTACGTCCCAACAGGGGTCCGAAATCAGGCCACTTATAAAAAGCTGATGCTTACTGAGCCATTCGGGCTACTGCCAACAGGAACGTTAATGTGCTTCACGCACAGCTTAAAATATTGTTTAGCAAAAGAGTACACTTAGCAAGTGTACCTCAAACTGCACACCCTAGCAGGGTGTGGCAACCAGCAGTACACGAGGGGCAACCTCGTAGAAGAATACAGGCAATGCCTGCCACTGAGCAGGTTATGGCACACCTAAAGGTAATCACCAACGCCATATGCAGCACTCAATCAAAGTTGCCGAATTTAAGCGAGGAGTACACTGAGCAAGCGTACATCAAACTGCTCACACTAGCAGGGTGTGGCAACCAGCAGTACACGAGGAGGCAATCTTGCAGTCGAACACAGGCAAAGCCTGCCACTGAGCAGGATATGGCACACCTACAGTGAAGGTAATCACCAACGCCATATGCAGCACTCAAACAAAGCTGCAGACTGGCAGTGCATTAGGCTCCTGAGCGGGCAGCTGGTATTTTAATTTATTTCATAGCGGTATTCAAACCCCTGTTCCTCTGCATGGTCTTTCTTAAAAGACATGCACATTGCCGATGAGCCACTGCAGCCAAGTAACCCCAAACCAAATATAACAAAATAAAATTCTTATTAAAATATGAAATTAAAATATAATTTCCTTTTAAAACATATATAAATAAATATGTACGAAATATGAGGGGAAACAAACCCAGGTCTTTCTGCCTGGTAACCATGCCGCTCAATCATTGATCTAATCTGCTTCTGTAGTGAAGCAGAAGCTTTGCTACATAACAAAACTATTTGCTTGAAAACACACAGGGCTCATGCATGCCAGGTCCGAAGCAGAAGCTTCTTTCAGACCGGCGCGCACCATAAAGAGCAGGCAAGCCCACTACAGCACCTGGTATTTCCAGGTGTTTCAAAAATAATAATAAACACATAGACTCATGTGCGCCGGTTCTGAAGCTTTAGCAGCTTCCTTCATACCGGCGCGTAATCGACCACAGGGCAGGCAAGCCCTCTGCAGCAACTGGAACTCCCAGGCATTTAAAATAAACAAACACTGAGGTCCGTGCACGCCGGGTTTGAAGCTTTAGCAGCTTCCTTCATACCGGCGCGCAACCAGAATAATCACAGAGAAGCAATGCTTACCTCAACAAAACAACTGTTTACATAGACCATTAGAGACCAGAAACAGATTTAGTAGGCCAGTAGCAAGTGACAGAAGGAACGTGAGGATGGGAAATTTAAGAGAGGAATGCGGAACGATCACAGGGAAGGCAAGCCCTCCCAGGCGACCTCTTAAGAAAACAGTACACGCTCACTAGAAGTGCTAATATAACGCACTTAATAGCCAGAGGGAAACAAGCACAAGCGTTATACACAAACACATTAATTAAAGCAACGGCGGGCCGCACGCGGCCTCCCTGATACAGTGCTAAAGCAGAACACTTATACAACAAAGGATATTAAATACATATACATTTACGCAATTTACAGCCTTAATGTACTAATAAGGCCTAGTACTACTGACTAACATGCAAGACACAACACAAGGAGTGACTTAGCTGTGCTGTCAGCAGCAAAGAAAGAGGAGTTGGGATTGGAGTAAAGGACTTATATAGAGGAGGGTCCCTGCTCATTGGTCTCTTGCAGGGCATGACCTGTCCTCCATGATGGATTGGGGAGTTCCCCCTTACATTGACATGAACTCTGTTTAGTTATGTTTCAGACTTTGGGCCTCATTACAACTCAGGCGTTAAGGGTTAACGCCACCGTTAACCCTTAACGCCTGATTCTGATTTTAACGCCTGCTTTTAGCAGGCGTTAAAATCCATGGCGCTAACCTGCCATGGTGCTAATTACGCCGCCGTAATTTACGGCGGCGTAATTAGCGCCTTCCCCACTCCCATTATGCCCTATGGGGCAAAAATGGGAATGGGGAAGGGAAAATGGGAAATGGGGATTTACCGCCCCACTCACCTTGGAATGGGGCGGTAAATCCGCCATCCACCATGGTGTAAACGGAGTTTACACCATGGTGGTAAAGTTGGTGCACTTAGCACCAAGGTTGTAATGAGGCCCTTTGTTTGTAAAAGTTTTTTCTTTGCTGCTGTGGTTTCAGAGTAAAGATTGTAATGCATAATATGTGCCTCCTCTCTTGACATAGAATTGATGTACAGAAGCTTCGGGAAAGAAATGGCACAAGTTTTAAACTATTATTTAGAAATGTTCCTTTGAGTGGGGTTCAACTGCCAGCTCTGCCCCCACCTCCAAACTCCACCCCAAGCCCATCCGCTGTGGTATTCCCACACCAATGCATACGTTTAAAGCTTTTGCCAGACACTGCTATTAGAAGGCCAGGTACTCGCACCACTTTTCACCTGCTACCAACAATGGGTAGTTAATACCACAACGGCTGTGCCTGGCAGGTGCCTTTCCCATGCCTACACAAAACCCCAAACTGTTGGCATTACCAATGCTTGTTTCACCCACTGTTCCATGTTCCCCTTGTGCGTCCCCTTCGCTTCCCTTCCGCACACCCTTTCCTTCCCACATGTGTTTGTGGCCGCAGGGAGCAGCCCCTCCTGTTCTGTTGGCAGGGGTTTCGCAGCTATGCCCGCCTACCCATTGCCTGGGTTGTTGCTGGGAATTCCACGCCTCCCGTCTGTCTGGATGCGCCTCCTCTCCCTTAACTTTAATGTTGTCACGCGCTTTTCCCGAGATTGAGCTTTTGAGAAGTTAGGGGTGCGAGACACCGAGAAACTGTGAAATACGCTCGACGTGCGAGAATTTAGGATCCAAAATCACGATCACCAAGACTGTACAACGGAAACTTCCAGATGCCCGTCGGCGGCAGCTACCTCTACACCACCGGCCCCTATGAGCCGCTGAAGGAGGAGATGGAGGTGGGGGTGCTGTCTGGTCCCCACGGCACAGACATCGACTCCGCGATGGTCAACATGAGCACCGTGACCACCTACCAACAGCCGCCCCGGGACCACATCGCCTGGTCCGTTTTCAATACCTTGTTCCTGAACTTTTGCTGCCTGGGATTAATGGCGCTCGTCTTCTCAGTCAAGGTGAGAGGGAGCTGTTTGCCTCTCCAGCTCGGCCGACCCCTCCTTTAGATATACTGCATTTAGCAACCCCTAGTTTCCATTTGAGCTGCTGCAGGCTTTTAACTTGATTCTCGAAACCGACGGATGTTTGGCCTGCTTATCAGTACATCCCACTTTTACAACTTTTAACGCGTGAAAAATGCGTTTATCTGCGACTAGTATATATGCGCTTGCCTTTGCTTAAAGCGGGTCTTTCTCAGGTTAAGCCATAACCTTTAGTGTCGCCAGGCCAGGTGAAAACGCCCAATTTCGATTTTGTCGGTTCAGGCTCTATTGAAGTGTATGGGCGAATAGCCGGTGCTTGGGCGTGCTTCAATTGATTGCAAGGCTGGTGATACCCAGGTATGGTAAAGCTCTACGCTTCCGTTTGTTGGCACGATTTAGACTTGCTGCAGAACTGGTGAGTGCACCCATTTCATTTTTAATACAGTTAATCCTTGTCATGTATGGTATGGCACAGCTGTCTAATCAAGGACCAATGCAGGAGATTACAGGTGGGGCACGTCCTGTACAAAAGAAGCAAGGATTTCTATTTTGCTTGTGACAAACCCACCACCACCCCATACTTCTTGGAAGGGCAACAACGTGATCATGCAGACTGAGCGAAAATACATGTCTGACAGAAGTTGGGAGGGGGGGAGGGTGGTGCAGTACAGGCCCTGACTCTCGGGGAATACTGTGTGGCATAAAAAGGGTGCTTCATGTGTGGGAGCATATTGGAGCAGGGGGGACAGATAGCTACTGCGGCAGGTCCTTATGCGTGAACGTCACAGGCTTAACCACAGAGAATAGAAGGAATGATTATGCAATTACAGCCCGCAGCTACAGGAGATGCTGGGGGCGCAGTAAGGGGACGGACGGGAGGGTGGTAGTGTGTAGTTAATGGTGTATTGTGGCAGACAGCCTGACAGGTATCAGCTTTACCGACTAGGGTTCGAACAAGCAGCAGATGTGGGGTGCATTGGCTATGAAAGTAGACAAGGGAGTTCGAGAACGTAATATATGCGCCCAAACCTTTGCGCGGCTGGTGGATCAAACTGCTGGAACGGGGAGTGAGAGAACAATTGGGGGAAGCAGCCTTCAACGTTCACTTATAGCGCCTGCTACCACCAAGATGTTGGTTTGGTTCTGTTACAGAGTTAACTGCACCCCCCAACTTGTGCACAGCTCCCTCAAATGCCACAAACTTCCCCCGCATTCAATCTCTCCCCCGCGGCATACCTTATATCAGTGTGCTCCTCTTGCCTCAGAGATATAGCAGAAGGTACAGCTTCCGGAGCTATGGGCCCAACCACCTGGTGTTGGCAAAAGCAATTCTATGTCAAGACACAGAGGCTTGTATTATGCTATGCTCTCTTTAATTACCACTGGAGCAGCATACCAAAACCACGTTCTGAACATTATATCATTATCGTGAAACACTTCCTGTAAGGACAGTCTTTACACATAAACTTGAATGTCCACACGTGATACCACCCTCCAATCCGGGCATGCCGCCTCACATAAGTCTCTGCATATCCTGTTTCCTCCTCTTTCTTTGCAGCTCGAGCAGTGCACAAGATAAGTCAATCTCCATTATTGGTTTGCTGTCTGCAAATATAAGGAAAGGCAGCCAACAAACGGTCCAGGCCCAGGCAACCTGAGATATATCCAGCTGGCGCAAGCATTGGCAGCAGCCAACAGTGCTAAGAGAAACTCCCAGGCAGCAAGACAATGGAGTACAATGGAGACTCAACCTCATGATCAGATTCTCCACGAGCAGGACTATCAGGCTTGCACTGGCTGTCTGCAGACCAGAAGAAGATGCTGCAAACAGCGCTTTGGGCAGGATTGCGCCTATATCTGGCAAAGCAGACCTGCAAGATTGGCTCTCCTTCTGGAAGGGCCTCAGGGCTTTCCACCCATTGCAAAAGTCAGTGAAAGCTGTGGCGAGCGAGGGGACGGATGCGCCCCGCAACAAGAAGCGCAAGACCTGTAGGGCGACGAAAGCCTTGCCGCCCGCCCCTGGGTTCTCCGCCCAGGCGCCACGGCAAGAACAGCTGCACCAAGAAAAGATTGCTCGAGACCACGAATCTTGCTGTATGCAGGGACATACCCTCTAACCCAGAGGAAGAGAATGACAGCAGCATTCCTGGCTATTCCGGCGATGAAGAGTCAGACATTTTGGAAATTTCATCAGAGTCAAACAGGGAGGTAAAGAAGGCAACGGGCAAGCGCAAGAGGTATGATAGCCCGTCGGAGCACTCAGAAGGGGAGTTTGATCCTGATCTCTTAGTACATTTGTGGTCATCAGCAGAGTGGGAGCCTTTCAGAAGAGTGGCAGTCTACCTGAGCAAGCGGCTCAAGATGCCGCTGTCAAAGGAAGCCCACAGCAAGCTCAGAGCGGAGTGTCCCAGACCCCTGCTTCCAGACAGAGGGCCAGATATGCCTGTGATCGATCCCAAAATGCAGACCTTTATGGTAAATATGCAAAGGATATAAAAAGGGCATCACTAGGCCCTGATCTTCATACCAGGATAAGTTGCTGGACATTTTGGGACCGCTCACCAAGATCATGGAGATGGCGGAGGAGGCCAAGCGGTTCAAGAATTAGATCGACCCCTAGGTGTTGGCAGGATGAGCGCAGAGAGCGGCCTGCTTGATTGGGAATGCAAACCGTGCTTTGGTGGATGAGAGACGGCGGCCCATCTTAGTGAAAATAAACCCTAAATTAATGGAATTGAAGGGGTGCATCTTCGGAGATGCATTTGTCAAGGATGTCAAAATATGTGTGCTGACCTTTGCAGCGTTGGACAAGGCACAGGTGTCACTGAAGGTCTTTGACCCTAAGGTTTTTGGCTGGGCTGGCAGAAGAAAGAGACGCTCCGCCGGCCATGCATGAGGAAGGTCCTCATACAGGGGATCCTGGCGGGCACAGGACACAAGGAGACCAACCCCCTTCTTTCCCAGTGGGGGAAGAGGCAGAGGTTGGGCTGGAGAGATGCCAACTGAGGGCAAGGAAATAACCCAGGTGAGAGCGCAGGCCCCAGCATAGAGCGCCAGCGGCGCAATTTCTGCGGTAGGCGGCAGGTTGGCCATGTGTTTGCGAGCATGGCAGGAAATCACAGGAGACACCTCAGTGCTAAACGTGATCCAGGGCTTCCAACTAGAGTTTCACACAGAGTCCGAACAGGCAGAACTACCCAGACCATTGTTTTTCTCCAAACAGGAGAGAATGCTCATAACAGGAAGTCTAACATTTTTTAAGAATAGGGGCCATCAGGCAAGTCGGCAAGGGAGCGGAAGACTTCATGATCAATCTCTTCCTGGTGCAGAGGAAAGAGAAAATAAGGCCCATCATGAATCTCGGAGCTCTCATTTTTTCCTTGTCTATCGGTATTTCAAGATGGGGGGCATCCATCTGTTATGAGACATTCTGCAGGCGGGCATTGGCTAGCACGCATAGATCTCAGGGTCGCATACCTAGAAATCCCCATGTACCAGCCGCACCAGCGTTTCCTTCAGTTCCTATGGGAAGGACAAAGATGGCAGTTCACCTGCCTCCCGTTTGGACTGTCTTTGGCACTTTGGTGCTTTACCAAGGAACTAAAGCCCGCTGTGACGTAGCTGCGCACGTGCAGAGTGGACTGATAATCTATTAAGACGAAATCTGCCTTATATTGCAAGACGCAGAACTGCTGTGAGGGCAGGTGGCTGAGATAACGCGACTGCTAGAGCGTCTGGGGTTTGTTGTGAACTGGGAGAAGTCCCAGATAATCCCTACCCAGAAGATAGCATTTCTGGTTTTTGTCATGGACTCAGTGCAGGGGATGCTGAGTCTGCCGTTGCAGAAGATCAGTGACATCAGGAAGGACATCAAAGGGATTCTCTCCAAAGGCCAGGTGTTGTTGAGGGAATTGGCTAGAATAATTGGGAGGCGTCCATCCTCCATCCAGGCAATTTTCCCGGCCTACTGCATTATCGGGTGCTACACCGGCTGAAGAAACAGCATCTACGACATGGCCACTCGTACGAGCACAAGGTGCTGCTAAACAAAGAAGCAAGGACAGAGCTGCATTGGTGGCTGCAGCATATGGAGGCCTGGAACGGGAAGGCCATTTTTGGTTCCCGGCCAGAACTGGTGATAGAATAGGACGCCCGCTGCACAGGCTGGGGAGCCCGATGCAGAGCGATCTCGACCGGGGGCTGCTGTTCTCTCTCAGAAATCAGGCTACACATCAATTGCCTGGAACTGTTGGTGGGCTCTTTCGCAGTCCGGAGCCTGACGCAGGACAAGGTACAATGCTGTATTTTGTTGAAGATGGACAACGTCTCAGCAGACAGATACATCAATCGGCTGGGTGAAACAAAGTTCATGATGTTAGCAGAGATAACCAATGAATTCTGGCTCCTCTGTCTAGCCAGGAAAATCAGCGTGACAGCAGAGTACCTGCCTGGGCTGGCAAACCAGGTGGTGGACTAGAATTCCTGATACCTGAGGGATTCCAGCAATTGGGAGCTGGACAAGGAGGCCTTTCACAACCTGACAAATTTGAGAGGACCCTGCGAGACAGACCTGTTCGCAACCAGACTCAACCGACAACTGATGTGTTTTTTTCAATTGGAAGCCAGACCTGGAGGCCGCCGCCACGGACGCATTCCTCCAGGAACGGGGGCAGAAGCCAGTTTATTCTTTCCCGCCGTTCGCAATGAGAATGAGGACCCTAGCACAGGTGAGGAGGCAGAGGTTGAGAATGGTTTTCATCACGCCGGCTTGCAGGAGTCAGGCCGGGTTCTGCGATCTTCTGGATCTGTCAGGCAACAATCCAGTATTGTTACCCAGTTGGCGAGGGATTCTTTCGGATCCAACAGGGCTTTCCCACCCATTGGTTCTCACAGGGACCCTTAAAAAGGTGCCTGGGCAATTTCAAAGGTACCTGGGGAAAGCCAGGACTATCGGGAGATGCTGACCGCATCATCAGAGAATCCTGGGTGCCCAGAACGACCAAGTGCTATAAAGCAGCCTGGGCAAAATGCCACGATTGGTGTCTGGCTAGGGACGTCCATCTTGCTTCTGCGGGTGTGATTTGCTTGGCAATTTTTTGGCAGCCCTAGTCACGCAGGAAAAGGTGTTCAGGACCATCAATACCTTCAGGTCAGCGGGGCACAAGCACTTAGCAGGAGCTTCTTCAGGCAAGCATACCCTGTTCGCAAGGCTGCTCAAAGGAGTAAAGCCATTCGGCCTCCCAAGCCATAGTATACACATTTGTGGGACGTGGATATCGTGTTGAAGTTGTTGTGGTGATGGCCAGATAATCAAAAGCTGACCAGGAAGGAGGTCTCTGCCAAGCTGGCCATGCTTCTGTGCTTAGTAGCATGCAGGAGAATATCGCACAGAGGGGCACTAGAAGTGGATAACAAGTCTTTTTTGCCCACAGGGAGTGACCTTTCACGTGAGGAAGAGGACTAAGATGGCTATCACTTCTGTATCCTAGCCGAACTTCCCGGGATAGCATAAGTTATGCCCAGTTAGATGTCTCAAGGAATAGGAGACGAGGACTAATCTGCTGAGACTTGCCAGAGAGAGCGGCCTCTTTATCACACTGTGAAATGTTTTCGAGGCAGTGTCAGTGGCCACTTTGGCCTGTTGGGTCATATGGATTATGATCCAAGCTGGGATCAACATAGAGAGATTCGGGGCTCATTCATCACGAGGTGCGATGGCTTCAAAATCACTCCAGGACATAATGAAGGCAGTGGTTTGGTCAAATGAATCGACGTTCAAAACGGCCTCTGTGGTAAGTAAGCTTTGAACAAGCATAATACCAGCCTGTGTGTCTTGACGTAGAATTCAGATTTTCCAGCCTAACTTACAGGAAAGTCACAATTCTATTAAAGACACAAGGTGAAGTATTATCCCACCCACGCAATCGCTGAGCGGCTAGACAGGGCAGTAGGTGCACACTGGGTGAAGCGGTGAAAGGCGCAAGCAAGGAGGCTAGTGGATGGGGCGTGGGGGTAGCAAAACTGCATGTGATTGCCCACCCCAGGGCGGATATCTGTGTCTATAGCATATGCATTTTTGTTTAGGAATGGACAACAAGCCAGTAGGCTTGTGATATCCGATCCAGAGTGTAGTTTGGGAAGTTGTGCCATGTTGGACACCGACAGCGATATGGTTTGGACTTGACAAGCTTCAGTTCCGGAACTCGAAGGCAGCGGCAGAAAGAGGAGCAAACAGTACATGCAGAGACTGTTATGTGAGGAGGCATGCCCGGATTGAAGGGCGGTATCGCGTGTGGACATACAATCTTTTGTGTAAAAACTGTCCCTAGAGGAAGTGTTTCAAGGTAATGTTCAGAGCTCGTTGGTTTTGGTGTGCTGCTTGAGTGGTAATTAAACAAAGCATAATTCTTCGCCTTTGTCATTATTAGGATGTATGACTTTCCTGTATGTTAGTCTGGAAATTCTGAATTGTACATGATGTCTCTCCATCTAGTTAAAGGCCTTGCCCTAGCCAAATTCACCTCTAAGCACCGAACACTGCAGTATATTATTCACATCACCCATACATCTCGATCTTTTTGAGCCACCTAAGTGGGTGAAATCAGTTTTAGCATAGAGAACCCGTTGAAATGTATGGTTAGTACTTGTCTAGCTGTGTTTATGAACTGGCTCCATGGTGGGTGGCACGCGCCAAAGCTGTGTGAGTTGCAAGGTATATTTCTTCTCTGTGAAAGATAGTGAGCTAAAGACTCTGGGTAAGTCTCTCGTAACCAGGACTAATGTCTGGCAGAGGGACTCCCAGGACCCCCCTTGTTAATCTGCATATTTAAGTAACTTTGGGTCTCACCCTAAGTTACTAGGGGAAACCAGACGTGGACCCCTTGCTCACTATTCTTAGAGAGGCACAGATCCACCCTACTGATGAGGTCCAACCAGACCGAAACACGTGTCTGGGGTTTCTGTTGGTACTCTTGTTCAGAGGAGAATTGCCTAGCATTTCGGTGCTGGACTGCCCCAGGGCAGGACAAAGACTGATATGTTTGGGATATTTCTTCTCTGTGAAAGATAGTGAGCTAAAGACTCTGGGTAAGTCTCTCGTAACCAGGACTAATGTCTGGCAGAGGGACTCCCAGGACCCCCCTTGTTAATCTGCAAGGTATGCCTCACCATTTTGTTAGAAAAGGATGATATCTTGCAAGTAATAATGCCTTGATTGAGACAAACACACAGCCTGTGGTGCACATCGCACAAATGATCAACATTAAATATATATTTTGTTTTGGAGTGCAGGATGGTGTCTTGTGGGCTGGAAAATGGTCTGACATTTTTCAGGTGTTAGCCAGCCACATGGCAATTTCAGTGTGCTTTTAGGAATGGTTGGGAACTGACCTAAATACCAATACTAGTAATTGTCAGATAGGGCTGTGTTCTGATACCCAGGCCACCACGACCAAGTAGGTAACATACAACTTGTCCAGGCAGAGAACCATCTTGTTATGGAGTAGGAGACACCCAAGATCCAGGAAGAGATGAGATCATTCCTTAATCCTTTTCCCCTTTTCTGTGTGCAGCACAACCTTTCCTGATCCCCTTCCACTGCATGTTCCTACCTTTTGGCCAGCATTCTCTCCCTCTTACATCATTTCTTTTTTTTATTCCATTTTGCGTTCCTTTAGTTTTTTTGTTAAATTTCCTGCTTTTTTTAATCTTTCACCCCCTTTACTGTATTTTATTTCTCTTGTCACTTGATTTGCTCTCTTCCTTGTTAATTGCCTTTTTGTTTTCCATGCAATTTTCACTTTCTTCCTTTCCCCGCTCTTTTCTTTCATTCTGGTATTCTTGTATATTTTCTTTCTGCGTTTTTTTATTTCATTCCTGTGTTCATGTTCTTTGCCCTTTTCCACGTACTAACACCATCCTTGATCTTTCTCCCCCTCATTTTCTTACTAAGCCTACCAAGCACCAAGTTTCCCCTCACTCACCCTGCCTTTCTCTTTAGTTTTACTTGGATTCAGCTTTTATTGTTAGGCGTTTCAGCACCCGCTCACCCCTGGTAATCCCTTCCCTGTGGGGGGCTAATCGTCCTGTGAAGTTAGGGCCATTTAGGATGATAAAGAGGTGGTAAGTGCTTATGATGTGGAATGCTCTGCAGGGAAAATCAGGCTTCTGTCTTTTGTCCGTGGTCAGTACGCTGCTGACACGGACATTAACTTGATGAACCAGTCGGTCCCTCGCTATCTGTCCCTGATCCGGGGAGACCGATACACACCTGCCCCTGCAGCGCCCTTTCCCCCCACTAGGAGCCCCGGTCCGCCGCCCCCTTCGCCCGTCCCTAGAAATGGGGCTGCATGTCGTGTTGACTTATTTGGCAAGACTCACCTCGTCCACCCCCTCAATTTCACAGGCTTGTCACAGTTGTAGTGAGATGCCTAACCAATTATCCCTTGACACCTTGCAGGGTCTCTGACCTTGAACTTTATTTAATGTAGTGGTCATGTTTCGTACAATGACTTGGTGACTCGTGTGTTGGCACCCCTGCCCCCTGGTTGTGTGACTGAACAAAAATACCGGTGAGCTAAACAATAAGTAAAATCTGAATTTTCTTGTGACCTAGAGCAGAGGGTGATCTAGCTCTCAAGGTTTCCATGGCCATACATGCGATGACCATCGGTCCTTTTTAGTTTGGGCTATTAGTTGGTGCCTTGTGCCACATATGAGCCAAAACTATTTCAGTAGAGTACATATAGGGAGAAATTTGCATAGGAGGAAGGACACAAATCTTGTAGGTGTTTGGTTATTTTCCCACCCATTGGCTGCCCATGGCTTTGCTCGATGGCCCTCCCAAAACATCCCCACGGGAACTGCGGCCTTCCCACCAAACCTTGCTCATGAAGTGCTCAAAGCAGTCTTCTGAGAGTTAATTACTTAATTGGAGTGGCAAGTGTGCTACTGTTGTAATAAAAATGGCTTACACAGGTCTTCTATAGCATTGTATCTTTCATAGATTCACATGCTATGAATATTCCCAGTAGTCAGGCTGGGAATCCCTGGTTACTTTAATTTGGTACTTTTCCTGTGGTAAAACGTTTGATACTGAGTGTCCCATCAACGTTGCTGTGGATGATTTTGGTCCCCACCAATAGGACGTCGAGTATGTAGCTGAGCCCCAGTAGCTGCCCCTCAGATTTCAACCGTCTTCTTAGCTGGTGGGATTCCTCAAGTTCTCCTCACCAAGGAGAAATCATCTTTATACACAAAAAATATATATTTCTACAACACAGTCAATCCAGAATAACCGACAACTCTTCGGCGGTGTCGGCAACGCACATGGAGACCGTTGGCTCCAAAAAACCCTTACTCAGGGCTTGTGGGACATGTGGCCTACGAAGGTGACAGCCATGTAAACTGCATATACTGCCTGTACCCTAACCATTCCTCAGAAGAATGGGAAATATGTCAGGGTTCCTCTTAGAAAACCCTCAAGGACTGCAAGAGTTGACTGATTTGCTGGCTAAATGAAGGGCTATACCCAGTGTCTGAGGTGGGAGTGGGAGAGCTGCCACTCCCTCTGAAAAGCGTTCACCATCAAGCCACAGATCCAAGTCGGAAGAACGACCTACGAAAAAACAGAATACATGTGAGACTAAATCGTCGACGAGTCACAACAAGACTGCCAAACAACCCCGGTCTCCTCCTAAAAAGAAACCGGTTGGCCATGAAGGCTCAGAGTCCGTGAGTAAACAGTAGTCGAAAAAACCCGTTGACTAAAGCGACAATGACCAAAACAATACCATTGTCTTCAAAGCATACAGATAAGGGCTCACGCCCGTCAACGAGGTTGACCACCCATTCGTCAAGAACACCCTCACTGATGAAAGACAAGCATCTGAAGACCCCACCTTCGTGAGACGAAGAAGAACGCCACTTGTCTTCAAAGTCTCGTACTTCCAGAGAGGAGCATCGATCCTCTTCCGAACAGAAGTCATCGACGACACACCTGACGATGAAATCGGGACATCAGTCGTCAATGGTCCACTCATCGGCACAAAAATGAAAATCTCTGGGGAAGGAAACAGTACACACACCTCCGTCAACCATGTCTACCATGGCTCAAGTCACAGGACATCCCTAAAACTTAACCTACAGCTATAGGAAGGAGGAAAATATAATATCCTGCAATAAAGGAATACTAAGAACTCCAATGGAGAAACCAGCTGAGCTCAGGCAACCCCCTCTATGTGTGTCACCCATACAATACACTGAAATCATGCCTGAAATAACGTCTGACTTTGAGCCTCCTAGGGAGGAGTGCCCAGGAGTCACAAATTCAGATTTCACTGAATGCACAGTGATCCAATCCCATGCACAGGAGAAATCTTCCATTTGGCCCCAATGAAGAGGGGAAAGAACACCAGTAAGGCTACAAAGTGTATCCCTCGGTTTTCTCTCTACACCATCGGGAACAGGAGGGATGACACCAACATACCCTCTTATAAACCCAGTCTCTACTATCCCTGCAAGTACTTTCAACTCTACAAAGTCTATAGGGACAACTCAATGCTAAGCTTCCACCGCCTCAGTGATTCCCTCAATACAGAGGAGACCAGGTAACGCTAAGTCAATACAAGCAGTACAAGGAAGAGATCAGGGGCACTCGTCCCGAGACCACAACAAATGATCACATTTGGCGCACAGGTCTCAAACTCCACCCAGGCCTCCTCCTCCATGAAGAGGTAGTCCTCTAATAGGCGACAAGAAGAAGGGGAGCTTGTGGATACAGACTAGGACACGGGTCTAAGGGACACAAACTCTTCCACTATTTCCAACTCTCCTCACCAAGATGATACTTGGTATACAAATGATCCAGACCAGGAAACACAAGGTAGTCCAGCACAACCTTCTTCACTGGAAGACATTGGAGCTTTCCACACCATAGTCTCAAAGGCGTGCCAAGAATTTGGGCTGACACCAGCAGAGGAAAAGAAAGACTGTTTGTTTTCTTTTTGATTGTATGGGTAAGCGCAGAAAAGCTGTATTTGCAATACACATTCTAGATCACGTCTGTCAAGAAGGAATGCGAACCCTGAAACACCCTTTCACTGAATCTGCAGTAAAAGCAAGACTAGACAAGAAATTCAAGGCACTGGACACAACCCCAAAATGTCTGACCTCTCAACCCTCTCCAGAGTCGGTAGTGTTAGCGGTGGCAAGTCGCAAAGCGCGTTCACGACACAAATGCACTACACCCCTGGAGAACGAAGGCAGAAAAATTGATGCTTTCGGTAAGAAAGTACTAACCATGGGGGCAACAACAATTAAAGCGACATGCGCCCTGGCGATAGTGGCCCACTATGACCACAAAATGTGGCACCGGTTGGCTTCCATCGTAGACCATTTGCCCAAAGAGCAGCGAAAGGAGGCCATGACAATTGTACGTGAGGGTGATGCAAGGGGTGCAACATAAGGTCGTTGATATGCGATTCGAGGGTGAAAGCATTTTTGGTGACAAAATTGACGACTCTCTTAAGGCAATGAAGGCAGACTCCGATACAACTCAATCATTGACTGCCTTGCAAGGCAGAAAGTCTTTTTGTCCCTTTCTGGGAGCCTCAGGCCAAACCAGGTTGTCTTCCCCAAGAGACTCCAAGGGCTACTCAAGATCTGGCTACTACTCCCAGTGATATGTAAGGAACTACCAGTCTTCCCCACACAGCAGGGACTACTGCCAACCACAACGCAAACGGGGTCCGGCCCCCTCGCAGAGAGGCAGGCAGAACAAAGTCCAGCAATGAATGCTCCGAAGGCGCACCAGTTGGAGGAAATGTGGCACTTCATTTCAACAGGGGGCGATCAATTACAAAATATGGATGGGTGCTAGATGCCATCCAAGGCCATCTGTTGGAATTCAAGAGCAAACAGAAACCCTTGACTCCCGCAAAGGTTTCACATCCACACCGTCTAATTCTTCAACAAGATGTGCTTCAAATGCTAAAAAAAGGGGCAATAGAAAGAGTCCCTCCTCGATCGAGGGGAAAAGGAGTATACTCAAGATAGTTTGTAGTAAAAAAGCCATTGGGAAGTGGCATCCAATCTTGGATTTAAGAAAATTAAACAAAAATATCAAGAAACAAAAGTTCAAGATGGTCACATTACAAGACATCATAAAGGCTGTACAGCCTCATGAACATCTGGAGGCTTTAGATTTAAAAGACGCCTGCTTTCACATTCCAATACATCCAAGGCACCCACGGTATCTCAGATTCAAAGTCGGAGAAAATAATAACCAGTTTTGAGTCCTTCCGTTCGGTCTCATCAGCCCCTAGGACTTTCACCAAATGCCTAGCTCCATTGGCACCTTTCCTCTGAAAACAGGGCCACCACGTTTACCCATACCTAGACGAGGCCCAACACATCAGGAAACCGCAACTTCATTGGTGCAGACAGAGGGCCTCATTACGAGTCCGGCGGTAACCGAGGCGGTAAAACCGCCTGGTTACCACCGGACTCGTATTACCATTTCGCCTCCGTGACTCCCGGAATTACCAGGGCATTACGACCCTGGTGTCCCGGGAATTCCGGAGGCAGAATTCGGTTAATCCCCATTCCCATTGAGTCCCACAGGACTCAATGGGAATGGGGAAGTGGAAACACCGGCACCATCTCGTGATGGTGCTGGTGTTTCCACGTCCGCCTGCAGGTGGGAGGTGTTCAACCTGCCAGATCAGACCTGGCGGGAACATTACCTCCCGCCTGCAGGACTCGGGATCGGGCAGTCCGGAATTAACAGTGTCGGCGGGTTTACCCCCACTGTTAATTCCGGACCTTCCGACCTGTAATGAGGCCCAGAGACTCTACTCCAACAATTGGGATTTACGATCAACTATACCAAATCCTGTGTAGTGCCATCAAAAAGTTTGGTGTTCCTGGCTGCGCAATATATCACAGCACAAGGCCTAGTCAGGCCCTCAGCCGACAGAGTGAACAAATTAATAACCCTGGCACGCTCATTCACCCTAAATCAACAAATCACTGGGCGTGGGTACTTTTGGCAATGGGCCATTTGCAACAACATCGCTCTGCAAGCATTCTACCTGCCCGGGATATACAACAAACAGGCAGATACCTACTCCTCAGGGACTCTACACAGTCCCAGGAATGGCACCTTTACGGCAAACAAATAAACAAGATCTTCACAGCGTGGGGTGAGCCTCCTCGGGGCCTGTTTGCCACAATGTCCAACAAACAATGCAAAGAATTTGCAAGCAGGTTGCCTCGCCCGAGCTCGCAGGGGGACGTGCTCTCATTCCCATGGACCGAAATCTTCGAGTATGCGTTCCCCCCACTTCCGCTAATCAGGAAGACAATCCAGATGATCTGCAGATACCCTTGCAAAATAATCCTGGTGGCACCATACTGGCCCAGTCAAACCTGGTTCTCGGACCTCCTTCAGCTATCTGCAGACAGATCAATACATCTACGGCCCCACGCCGATCTTCTGTCTCAGGACAACAGTGCAATACTGCATCACAACCCACAGACATCCTGCAGGATTGCCAACGCAAACTAGCCGCAGCTAGGGCTCCTTCTACTAATGGCTCGTACAATCAAAAATGGAAATGTTTCTGCACGTGGTGTTCACAGCAACCAAACGTACAATCACTGACCATGCAGCCGCAACAGGTGCTTCCTTACCTGCTGAAGCTGGCGAAGGAGGGTCTCGATATCTCATCCATTAAAGTACACCTGGCAGCAATCTCCAGGTTCACCAGAAGAAGATGGAGACCTCCCCTATACAGGGACAGACTCCTCAAACATTTTATAAAAGGACTGTTTTTGCGTTTTTTCCCCCTCAAAGAAAAGAATACCACCTGTATGGAGCCTAAATCCGGTCCTAGCTGGCCTCATGAAAGCCCACTTTGAACCCCTTTCTTCGGTGCACATCAAGTTTGTAACCTGGAAAGTGGCGTTCTTTATCGCTATTACATCCTCCAGTCGAGTCTCGGAACTACAGGCGTTAGTGGTGAAGCCTCCATAACTCTGATTTGCAAAGGACAAATTAATCCTCTCCACCAATCCCCACTTTATCCCGAAAGTACCATCTGAATTCCACAAGAATGAAACTATCACGTTACCTACATTCTTCCAGAATGCCAGCTCCCCAGCGGAAAGAGCATTATACTCTCTGGATGTTAAAAGGGCGTTAAAATACTACTTGGACCGGACAAAAGCCTTTAGAGCAGCAAAGCAGCTCTTTATCGCTTTTGGACCTACAAACAAGAGGAAAGCTATCACAAAGCAGGGTATCGCAAGGTGGATATCCTCTTGCTATTTCCTTCTGTCACACAAAGGTCAACAGGCCACTGCAAAATACAGTCAGGGCACATTCTACAAGGGCCACAGCGACTTCTGCGGCCCTCTGGTTGGAGTGCCCATCAAAGACATTTGCCAGGCAGCAACATGGACAGTGCCCCACAAATACACTAGTCACTACTGCCTGCAACAACAGCATGTGGAAGACGTGCAAATGGGTCAAGCAGTCCTTCAATGGCTGTTCCAGTAAGGTAAGCCCTGCAGCCTCCAGGGTTTTTCATGTTTGTTATATATGTATACTTCTGGCTTGGGCATAGAACACACAAGTTTTTCAAGTCTTTGTCTAGTTTTCCTCCTCCAGTCGTGTATACTAATATTAAATTTATTCACAGCATGTGAATCTTTGAAAGAGCCAATGTGGAGAAGAGAGTAGTTTCTTACCTGTAACTCCATTTCTCCAGCATTGGTATCTTTCATAGATTCACATGCTCCCTCCGGCATTCCCCTCCAGGAAAACATTCTCTTCAGGGGGTTATCCTCCATCTAGAGTGGTTAAAATCTGAGGGGAAGCTGCTGGTGTAGAGCTACATACTCAGCGTCCAATTGGTGGGAACAAAAAGCACCCAACACAACATTGATGGGACACTCAAGGTGTCAAAGGTTTTTCCACAGGAAAAGTACTAAATTAAAGTAACCGGGGATTCCCAGCCTGATGTCAAGGAATATTCACAGCATGTGAATCTATGAAATATACCAATGCTGGAGAAATGGAGTTACAGGTGAGAAACTACTACCTTCAGCCACTCTATAACCACTGAGTGTCCTTCACTGAAGTCCTGTTAATAACAAACACTGACAAAGCCAACAGTCTGGGCTTGAGTACAAGTAGTAGGCATTTGCCAGGCACTGCTATTAGATTGCCATGTACTCGCATCATTTGGCACTTTCACCTGCTACCATTAGTAGCCAGTTATTACCACTAAGGCAGTGCCTTGGCAAGTGCCTTTCCTGTGCCTACATAAAGCCCAAACTGTTGGCATAGCCAGTGCGCATTTCTCTTTGCATTTTGAACCTGGTGTTTTCATTTCCATTTGAAATTTAGGTAAACAAGTCCCAGAACTCCAAGCAAAAGCACTGCTGTATGGCCTTCTCACACATGGCCTCAGAAAACATGTGAGCTCTGGTAATTATGAGGAGAATGGTGGTTTGGAAGCGAACAAACTTTTGAAGGTTTGTGCGCTAACCAAAGACCTGGCTGTGCTTGTGTACCCAACCCTGAACAACCAGTGTCTGGTGACCAAACATTCCTTTGCGAATTTGTCTCATTATGCGGCCCCACACCAGCTGTAATAGCGTTAGGACCCCTCTATTGCGTTTTAAGGGACTTTTTTCTTCATTGGAGGGCAGCAGCTATCACTGATCACACAATAGAGCCCTCTAGTGTGGTCGCTAACACTTCTTAAGTGGCCTTCTGGTGAGGTCCAAGCGATGTTGCTAGAGCAAGGGATTTGATGAGTGGTGAGGGTGCAGATTTGTTTAAATGAATAATTTCTGAGACACCACCGCTGTAATGGAGAACATGACCCTTGGCCCAGAGTTCCATAACTGCAAGACACGAAAAGCATGAGGCGGCTTATTCAGGGGATGTTGGGTACTGCTAGTGGGTTCAGTGGAGCATTGTAAAGATGAGCGAGTAGCTTGGGTGTGTGGAGGTCCCATTTTAGACTGGAGGAGTTGAGATGAGGAATGAACGATTCCATCCATTGGGATGAGCAGATCAGGGTCCGAAATTAAGATTCACTGAGCAGAAGCTAAACCAGCTCCTGGTGTCCGGCATCATTCAGAAAGCAGGAGATGCCAATGGGTAACCAGTAGCGAGTACCCAGCACAGTGCAAATCTAACTTCCACAATATGCACACTTTACGTTTTGTCCTGTTATGTATGATTCATTATGTTTAAATGTGCACTAGATGTGTTCTAAGTCTGCTTTATTAATGTTCTCAAACACTCAATGTCACATATGCATGTTGTAAGGCACCAGATGAACTTGGAGGCCAAAAGTAGTTCTGGTAGCTGTTAATTTTCAGCTAATCATGCTCTCGAAGGCGAGAAGCGGGAGCTAAATAGCTCCCAGCTATTTCGTATCAGGCTGTTATTTTCCCTCCAGGTGTGGCTATCTTTGGTGGTATGTTGGTGTCATGATCTCTGCTTCCAAAAGGTCAGGGTTTTCCCAACTCCCTTGGAAACAGATCCATAACCCAGGTTCCGAGTGCCAACCAGTCCCAATTGGGACCTTTTGGACCCAGTCCTTGCGCCAGTGGCACCAGGCTCATAAATATGCCCAGTCCCAGCGCTGGAAGCGCCGGGCTCATAATGCTTGGGTGGACTTACCTGCAGCAGACCATGCTGCTTACTTGCCTGCCAGTTGAGCCTCCAATCCTCTTCTGTTTGGAACTACTTTTCCTGTTGGGTGGGGCAGGAGCCACTCCCTAGATTCAGAACACTGGAACTCTTCTGGAAAGCAGGAACTCTTTTCTTACCTAGGCGTGGCTGTGGAAGGAGACACCTAAGCACTACAGAAGGCTATTTAAACCACACCCGATGGATGAATCTTGCTTTGCGTTATTCTGCATCCTCTGCAGCAGAACGCTCATCGTGTCTTCTGCATCTGATCCTGGGCCTAAGGAAAAAGGCTTACCATCCTGAATCCAGTCTTCAGCAACACCTATAAAGACAAGAAAGAACAGGTTAGCATTACGGTCTTCAGTGACAGCTCTTCACTTACCTGGTCCATCGGCTGTCACCAACGCCTCGCGCTGCATTCCGGCATCTGAAAGACAAAGGCTTACCTACTCTTCGTGCGCTCCGGAGGTCTTCACACTGCATTCCGGCATCTGAAAGACAAAAGCTTACCAACTCTTCGCACGCTCCGGAGGCCTTCTGCGCTGCATCCCGCATCTGAAAGACAAAACAAGGTGCGTTTAAAGACATTGGGGAACTTCAATACTCACGTGCCATTACTCCTTTCCACATCTAACCCAGTGGGTATTCCAGCACCCTGCAGCCGCTCCGAACTTGTACCTGCAAAATAAAAAGACAGTTAGAGCGCATCGTGAAGCAGGCAACAAGCGCTTACTTACGTGCTTCCAGGCGCTTCTATTCATCACACAGGCTCCATCTTCAACTCACTTCAGCCCGTCATCCGCCATCGCCGGAACCCTGCAAAACAAGAAACATCATTACTAAAGACTTTAAAGACATTAGAATTACTCGAAACTTACCGTTCGTGCAGTAAACGACGGACAGCAGTCCTCTGAAGTCAAGAGGCCTGCTCCCCTTATCCAGTGAAGAAACTGGTTACAGCACCCTGCCCCGAGGCAGATGGAGAACACGGCGTTCACTTACCTAAGGTGAGAGCGTTAACCTTTGGGGTTCTACAGGAGAAGAGAAAGGGAAGAAGAGAGAGACATTCAATAACCCAGTTCCTTAATCCCATATTTTCTATCTGCAGACATCTTACCCTTCGAGTCAGACATACAGTGCACAGAGGTCCAGCCCAAAGAGCCAGCCGTGTGTTACACATCACCTTTGAAGATACGGTATACGCCCAGTCAAGACCGGCGCCTCTACGGGAATCAGGTGAGCGTTACAGAACGCAAAGCCTACCACAAAACTCCCGTCCAGGCGCTATGGAAACCTCGGATACCGACCAGCTAGCCCAGTTACTTGGGGAACTAAGGGCAGAAGTGCATGCTGCCCGTCAGGAAACGAACGCTCTAAGAAGGGAACTGATTATTTCCAAGGAGCGAACAGATGATCTCGCTAGACAATTGCTACAGTCACAAGCCGGACAGACCCCGTTACCCGCATCTGGGGGAAATCTTCCTTCTACATCCTCTATGAATCCAGTGCAGATCAACCTACCTGGGAAATTACCTCTGGCTCCGCCCGAACGATTTTCTGGTGACCCAAAGAGGTTTGCAGTATTTATCAATCAGTGCCGGTTGCATTTCTTATGCCGGCCAGCAGCCTTTCCAACTGATCAAGCTAAAGTAGCCTTCGTGCTTTCGTACCTTAGTGGCAATGCAGCAGACTGGTCGATCCCTCTAGTAAATCAAGATGATCCGGTCCTCCATGATTTTCAAGCTTTTCAGCTCAGTATGGAAAAACTGTTCGCAAGACATTCACAAGGGCAGGCCTTGGACAATGAGCTTCTTTCGTTGCGACAAGGTAATCAAGACCTTTTGGCTTATATTGCGTCTTTCAACAGACTGATAGTGGAAACACAATGGCCTGAGGACAAAAGGATTACGCTGTTTTATAGAGGTCTACGTGGAGAGCTCAAAGATGTGTTAGCCCAAGTAGTGAATCCCCCACAAGATTGTTCGGACTATATAGACTTAGTCGTTCAAATAGATCACAGACTGCAGAACAGGAAGGCCGATCGTTCCAAGTTTGATGCTCGAGTATTTTCCAAACCGCTAACTCCTTCCAAAGGAGTAGACTCCGGGGAACCCATGCAAATAGGGGGTCTGAAAGGTCCTCTAACACAAAAGGAGCGGGAAAGGAGAAAACAGTTGCAATTATGCCTCTATTGCGGAAACTCAGGGCACTTTCTTCGAGACTGTCCGGTGAAACCTGCCAAGAAGGCAGTAGGAGCTGCAGTTACCAAAGTTACAAACTCTGAGCAGGGAAACGACCTCGCCCGACAAGAATAGAGGTCCTCTTGCCGAGCGTGAAAACCAGTTCCGTGACCTCGCATTTCGTGATACCTATGGTCCTCATTAGCCCTGATAATCCGGATCGATTACATGCAATTGAAGCTTACATCGACAGCGGTGCCATCGGCAATTATGTGGATCATGAAATGGTTTTGAGGATGAATCTAACTCTTTGTCCCAAGGCTGTAAAGGACGTCATTACTACAGTGGATGGTACGGAGATAGCCTCCGGGCCAGTAACGCATACCACTCAAGAGGTGACGCTAGTAAGTCAAGATGGACACCATGAGAAGATCGTGTTCGATGTGATCAAGGCCCCTCAGTTTCAGATTATTCTAGGAATACCTTGGTTAGAGAAACACAATCCTCTGATCGATTGGCGAGCAAGAACGGTCCAGTTTCCAGAATGTGTCTCTACTTGTCACCCTCCACCTGGTGTTGCACTGGCAGCAATTTCTTCAGAGACTCCCCAGTTACCTCCCGAATACCTAGAATACCAAGATGTTTTCCGGAAGGATCAGGCTAACTCTCTACCTCCTCATAGGTCTTATGACTGCCAGATAGACCTGATACCTGGATCAATACCTGGCAAATGGGTTTATTCGTCCTTCCAAGTCCCCTGCTTCTTCAGCTTTGTTCTTCGTTCCAAAAAAGGAAGGAGACCTTAGAACTTGTATAGATTATCGCTCCCTGAACCAGATCACCGTTAAGAATAGATATCCGTTACCTTTGATCCCTGAACTCCTGGACCAAGTCAGAAAAGCATGCATATATACAAAGCTGGATCTTAGAGGAGCTTACCACTTGGTACGAGTAAAAGAGGGCGATGAATGGAAGACGGCCTTCCGCACCAAGTATGGGCTATTTGAATATCAGGTCATGCCCTTCGGACTTTGCAATGCCCCGGCCGCCTTTCAATATTTTATGAACGATGTCCTCAGAGAGCTCATAGATGTGTGTGTTGTTGTTTACATTGACGACATCCTCGTTTATTCTTCATCGGAATCTGAACATTTGAAACACGTGAAAATGGTCCTCGAAAGATTGCGTCAACACAAACTTTTCGCTAAGTTGGAAAAATGTGTTTTCAACGTGACTGAAGTTGAATTCTTGGGATTCATATTATCACCTGGCAGAGTGCGTATGGATTCAAAGAAGGTCGATGCAGTTCTCAAATGGCCATCACCATCCTCCGTAAAAGGTGTGCAAAGCATGTTAGGCTTCGCTAACTTTTACCGCAGGTTTATCCCTGAATTCTCTCGAATAGTCCAGCCCATCACTGCCTTGTTAAAGAAAAACAAACGTTTTGAATGGTCTACCGAGGCGGAACAAGCTTTCCAGGATTTGAAGACTAAATTTATCTCTGCACCAATCTTAAAACACTCTCGCCCCGAACTCCCCTACATCGTGGAAACTGATGCTTCAAGCCTTGCCATGGGGGCAGTTCTATCACAAAAGGACCCGGTAACCAATCAGTTGCATCCCGTGGCATTTTGGTCCCGCAAATTCTCGCCTCCTGAAATCAATTACACGATTACTGACAAGGAACTTCTGGCTATCAAGTCTGCCTTTAAGGCTTGGCGGCATTATCTGCTGGGGGCCCGACACACCGTTACTGTGATTACGGATCACCGAAACCTGCAATATTTGAAAACCGCAAAAGCCCAATCCTCTAGACAACTCCGTTGGGCATTATTCTTTGCCGAGTTTGACTTCATAATTACCTATCGACCTGGTACAAAGAACGGTAAAGCTGATGCCCTTTCTCGGATGGGAGTGGAAGAACACTTGATCAACCCTAAACCTGTACCAATCATTCCCGAACAAAGAATTCTGGGTGTAATCGCGACAGAATCCATAGAGGAAGTTAAGGATAAAGCCAGGCAACTTGTAACTCCAGCAGACATACAGAATTGGCATCTGCAGGGAAAGGACTTTGCAGTAAAGGACAACTTATTGTATTTCCAAGAACGATTATACCTACCCAGCACAGATTTACAGAAAAAAGTAATCTCTTGTTATCACAATTCTTTAATGGAAGTACATCCCGTTATGGCCAAGACCTCAGAAAAGATCAAGCGCTACTTCTGGTGGCCGTCTTGGAAAAAAGATATCAGAGACTTTATAATGTCCTGTGGAGTATGCGCCCAAAACAAGAGTCAAAAGGAAAGACCAGCAGGCCTCTTACGCCCTATTGACATCCCACCTCGCCCTTGGCATACGCTTTCTATGGACTTCATCACCGATCTACCTCCATGCTCCGGATACAATACGATTCTAGTAATCGTGGACTTATTCTCCAAGATGGCGCATTTCATTCCGCTCAAAGGCTTGCCAACAGCAGCAACTCTGGCCCGAGAATTTCTCGAAAACATCGTCCGACTGCACGGTTTTCCTTCGGTTCTAATTTCGGATCGAGGTAGTCAATTTATTTCTCATTTTTGGCGAAGTTGCTGTCGGTCGGCTCAAATTGATGTGAGACTATCGACCAGTCACCACCCTCAGACCGACGGACAAACCGAGAGGACCAATCAAACTCTGGAACAGTATTTACGCTGCATGCTGCAACAAACTGAAAAAACTTGGAAAGACATCCTTTGGATAGCCGAATATGCCTACAATAACTCTGTCCATTCGGGAACTGGGAAAACCCCGTTTTTTCTTTTGTACGGCAGTTACCCTCGAACCTCGGAGTTGGATCCCCTCCAAGATCTTGAAACACCAGCAGTAGACTACCTGCATTCTACAATCACCCAAGCCTTTAAGGAAGCTGTTTCTCACCTTCAAAGGGCTAAAGAACAATACAAGAAAGGAGCAGATCAACATCGGAAGGAAGCCCCTCAATATCAAGTAGGGGATCAAGTCTGGTTATCCACCAAATATCTACCTCTAAAAGGGCCACGCACATTCAACCCAAGATACCTTGGTCCCTATTCCATCACTACCATAGTAAACCCAGTAGCGGTTAAGTTGGACTTGCCCCCGCACATGAAGATACATCCGGTCTTCCACGTCTCTCTATTAAAACCCGTGCAACCTCAAACCCGACTAACTAAATCTCCAAAACCTATCCTAGTTGATGGAGAACTCGAGTTTGAAGTCAAAAGCATTCTGGACTCCAAGATCTCCAAATCTAAACTATTTTACCTAATTGACTAGAAAGGCTACGGCCCCCAAGAGAGATCCTGGGAACCTGCTGAATATGTCCACGCTCCTCGCCTAATCAAAAGATTTCACCGAACATTTCCTGACAAGCCAAAACCCCCAGAGAAGCCCGGTTTGGGAGGGGCCTTGAGGGGGGGTACTGTCATGATCTCTGCTTCCAAAAGGTCAGGGTTTTCCCAACACCCTTGGAAACAGATCCATAACCCAGGTTCCGAGTGCCAACCAGTCCCAATTGGGACCTTTTGGACCCAGTCCTGGCGCCAGTGGCACCAGGCTCATAAATATGCCCAATCCCAGCGCTGGAAGCGCCGGGCTCATAATGCTTGGGTGGACTTACCTGCAGCAGACCATGCTGCTTACTTGCCTGCCAGTTGAGCCTCTGATCCTCTTCTGTTTGGAACTACTTTTCCTGTTGGGTGGGGCAGGAGCCACTCCCTAGATTCAGAACACTGGAACTCTTCTGGAAAGCAGGAACTCTTTTCTTACCTAGGCGTGGCTGTGGAAGGAGACACCTAAGCACTACAGAAGGCTATTTAAACCACACCCGATGGATGAATCTTGCTTTGCGTTATTCTGCATCCTCTGCAGCAGAACGCTCATCGTGTCTTCTGCATCTGATCCTGGGCCTAAGGAAAAAGGCTTACCATCCTGAATCCAGTCTTCAGCAACACCTATAAAGACAAGAAAGAACAGGTTAGCATTACGGTCTTCAGTGACAGCTCTTCACTTACCTGGTCCATCGGCTGTCACCAACGCCTCGCGCTGCATTCCGGCATCTGAAAGACAAAGGCTTACCTACTCTTCGTGCGCTCCGGAGGTCTTCACACTGCATTCCGGCATCTGAAAGACAAAAGCTTACCAACTCTTCCCACGCTCCGGAGGCCTTCGGCGCTGCATCCCGCATCTGAAAGACAAAACAAGGTGCGTTAAAAGACATTGGGGAACTTTAATACTCACGTGCCATTACTCCTTTCCACATCTAACCCAGTGGGCATTCCGGCACCCTGCAGCCGCTCCGAACTTGTACCTGCAAAATAAAAAGACAGTTAGAGCGCATCGTGAAGCAGGCAACAAGCGCTTACTTACGTGCTTCCAGGCGCTTCTATTCATCACACAGGCTCCATCTTCAACTCACTTCAGCCCGTCATCCGCCATCGCCGGAACCCTGCAAAACAAGAAACATCATTACTAAAGACTTTAAAGACATTAGAATTACTCGAAACTTACCGTTCGTGCAGTAAACGACGGACAGCAGTCCTCTGAAGTCAAGAGGCCTGCTCCCCTTATCCAGTGAAGAAACTGGTTACAGCACCCTGCCCCGAGGCAGATGGAGAGCACGGCGTTCACTTACCTAAGGTGAGAGCGTTAACCTTTGGGGTTCTACAGGAGAAGAGAAAGGGAAGAAGAGAGAGACATTCAATAACCCAGTTCCTTAATCCCATATTTTCTATCTGCAGACATCTTACCCTTCGAGTCAGACATACAGTGCACAGAGGTCCAGCCCAAAGAGCCAGCCGTGTGTTACACATCACCTTTGAAGATACGGTATACGCCCAGTCAAGACCGGCGCCTCTACGGGAATCAGGTGAGCGTTACAGTTGGGTTGTGAGTTTTAAGTGTTGCAGGCATTCTGTATCTGTGGGAGAGCATCGATACTACAGAGGATGTGGGTATTTGAGCTAGAATCGGTGTACCCACAGATACTGGTCCTTGAGTGCCTTAATGTTATGTTAATGCAATTTGTGAAACGTTCGTAGGCCAACAGTCAAGAATACACAAGGGAACAGTATCAACACTCTCCCCCGAACCACTGAAACCGAACGGATTCGACCCTCCCACCGTGGTTGTCACAGGCGCCTGATTTGTCGAGACACAGGTAGCCATATGGCAGCCAATGGAGGGAAGAGGGATTAGGGAGAGGTTGTGGATGGGATGGGGGCAATTAGGAAAACCAGAAAGAGGAGTAGGGAAACCTTGTTGGGATAGGTAGGGGGAAGCACCAGGGAAAAATGCATGCATGTACCAATAACCTGACACACTTGTGTAATCATAACCCTTCATGAGTCTCTCTCCTGTACCATAAACTCAGACCCTCACCTGTTCCTATTCCCCTATGACCTGTATAGACCTTGATCAATGTACACATATAACATGAAGCATGATGAGCATGAAAGCATAAGCAACACTTAGCAATCAGAATGAGACACACTGGGAGGTTTTCCCACAGTGATTATACAGACACATGGCCCCCGGGGCAGGCAAAAGCAAAACCTGACCAGTTCTGAATGCATCTTCCCAACATTAACGTAAGCGTGTGTGCCTGGTATTCCTACGGCTTAACACGTGTTATTAGGCACACATGTCTGAGCAGGAACTAAATTCCCCTGTTCCCCTTCAAAATGACCAACCCACTGTAGTCCGTAGTCATTCCTTCTCAGGAGCGTAATGGTGTTCATCCTCCCCACTTTTTGTTGCAAATCAAGAATTAGCCTGTTCCTTCTCGGAACGTATAAAGTTCCCCAATCAGTCCCTAGCCTCTCATAACAATGCATGCAAACAGAGAAAAGTAACAAAGACCTCCCTCAGTTCTGAAACTTCATAGCGAGGCAGATTGGACAGCCGGTAACCGGACTGCAACGTAGTCAGCGCAAATAACTCAAGCACACATGACTTAGCTTTTTGTCTGGGAGCCCACACTGGACTACCCGGACCAGAAGATCAGCATAGAGGCAGGCACCCTGAGTTTTCACCGTCGCACGGCCCAGAGTCCTCCCGTGCCTTCTCAATCCTCCACATGCAGCTCTAAGAGATCCTCTGCATTCTCGCAGTCACTGCTGGTGCAAACAGAATAATCTGCACCAGGCACAGGCGGTTGACGGTTAATAAGCCGTTGCCAATCAAAGTCAGCTGTTCATGTTTGCGAACGCGCACAACTACAAAAAGGCCCAAGTGCTGCTGGGAAATGCAGTCCCAAGGCTGCTGCAGCTAAACAGCCTTTCCTTGGCCCACTGTTATTTTACCATGTTCCATAATCCTAGGTCTGCTCCAGACCCTAATCCTGACACCAAAAGGCATCTTGGCCGTGGAAACTCACCCAAAGACAAACATAGTCAGACCTTAAAAAGTACAGTTTTCAACTTCCGTCTAAATTCCAGATGGTTCTGGATGCATCTCAAAGCAGGCAGCAGCCCATTCCACAGTTTAGCAGTTCATATTGAAAATGCTTGGCCACCCACTCTTACAAGGTGATACATAGGGACTACCATCAAACACGCATCTACAGAATGAAGAGCCCAATTAGGGATATATGGGACAAACTTGTCACAGAGATAGCCTGCTCCCTGCTGATAGTAAGCCTGGTGAGCAAGGCAAAGAGCCTTGAACTCCACTCACCTACGCACCGGAAGCCAATGAAGGGATCGCAAAACGGGGAAATATGCGTTCCATAAGGTAGGCTTGTCGCTACCCAGGCAGCTAGGTTCTGCTGCACCTGTAGTCGATGGATAACCCCACCCGACTGAGCCAAAAACAGGACATTTCAGTGATGTAATCTGCTAAGGACCAAAGAAGCCACAACAGCAGGACGCAGATGATTAGGCAAACAAGGTAAAGATTTCCGCAGTATCCTCAGCTAGAAATGGCCAGCCTTACAGATTGCACAAACTTGGACAGCCACAGAAAGAGTAGAGGATAGAAAAACCCCTACATTTGTCACTGCCATCACTGTAATAGGAAATTCACCAAGTGAAGGAGGCCAGAAAAGAGTCCAAAGAGTGGGATTAGAGGGGGACCCACCACCAAAATCTTTTCTGTCCCCATTCAGCTTCAGGTAATTGTTGTTCATCCACCCCCCGCCCCTACGACCTCTAGCACCGACTCAAGTGCAAGGACACCTCAGCCCCAGCAAGATCAAGTCAAACCAGGATCTGGGTGTCAACCGCATAATAGTAGCACCGGATGTTGAAGGAGCGGACAAGAGAAACAAGATGATGAATATAGATATTAAAAAGCAATGGGGACAGCGCAAAGCCTTGCGGAACACCACAGGTTAAAGAATATGATGGTGAAAGAAAAGAGGAAGAGAAAGAGATTGGTCCCTATCAGCCAGAAAGCAGGCACACCAGGCCAGGACGGTCCCGGAGAGTCCTGCCAGGGACAGGCGTGTGCCTAGACGTTTCCTAGGGATGCATATTGGGTGCTGTACTCGTGTGTTCTCTACAAGCCACAGTGTACTCGTAGATGCACATTATGACTGGGGTCGTCTGGGATGCAGAGGACATGATGTCCTAGTTTGGGCACCTCTTGTGTAGTAAGGTGCTCTCGTATACACGTCATGTCTTGTCCTTCTGGTGGTGTTTGTCTGTTCTTAATTAATAAGGCCTTTTGTTCAGCACTACGCATCCCCTTGCAATCTCTTGAGGGGTGCAATTGTATGCCATGTAGACACAGTAGAAGCAGATTGATATGGTAGTAGGTGGACCTCAGGAGCTGCATACTGATCTAGGCAGCTTTCACTTGCTCACTTAGTGGTAGCTCTGGTCTAGCAGTGAAGTGCCCTCATAGAATGGGAGGTGGGCTGACTCGAGTAAAGTCTAGCACAATATTGGTTGGAGTACTTACAGAATGTCAACATAGAGATGTAAAACCCTTGAAGGGTGCACATGGATTTCTGAGATCCACACAGATGTTTTTTGATGGATCCCAGATTTGGGGCAATCGGCCCAATCACCAGCGCTGAACACGTTTTTGCAATATACTCTTTATTAACTTTTGCAATATCCAGAAAACAAGATTTATTGAGCAGCTCGGTATAGTCGAAATACACTTTTTTTCATAGCTAAATTCACCTGTTACATATAAAGTTGCAGAAGCAGTTACACTTTCAGTTTATCCTGAATTTGATTCAATCGCGCTTGAGGTTATGGGATTTGCAGGTTTTATTGTTAGTATGTGCCTACGAGTGCTAGGATGCAAAGTACTTCTGCTAATAGGAATGGGGTAGCAGAAGTGTCATGTGACATAGAGCCGTTTCAGCAGGGATTGGTACAAACCAATCTTTTAGTCGACTGTGCCAGGTCTCCCCACCGTGAATCCCGTACTTGAACCCAGCGAAAAGATAAGTGGTGTTACTGCTCGTGCCCAATAGATGTGACTATTGATTTGAATGATATTAGTGCTAATGTGAGTATGGAAGAGGGTGTGGTAAATTAGCCAAATAAGATACAGCCGTTGCCATGTTTAAACAAGCTGAATGTATCCAAGATTAAAATAACCGAACCATTGGCTACTGATGATAGCCCCTTTCTGAATAGAAGTTGTGTACTCCACATGCCCCTTTCTGAATAGAAGTCATATACTCCACATACTCCATAATATCCATCAACTTCACGCAATCATCTCTGATGATATTACAGCTATAGAACTGCCTGAATGAGGGAGTCAAACAAATTGGAGTATTGTTCATTTTTTCTCACCGTTATTCGTAGCGTATTTATTGTTGTATACACCGTTTGTTTTTCTTTTTTCAAACATGGGCCTTGAATTACACCTATTTGGGTCATCAGAGCCGAACTGGAGGCTGACCCACATTGGCGGCTTAAGGGGCTTAATAACCTCAAAATGGGTAAAACTAGGGAGAGTTGCGTGGTGAACTAGCTCGATACAAAAGTAAAACATTTTGAGCTTACCCAAACCAATGATAATTAGAGATGGTAGCCATCAGTTTTGCAAAATAAAAGCTGAGTGACCATACATTCAGATAAGGGAATCTATGCCACATTTCAATTCTTTAAATGCCATCTCCGTCATTATAACTGGGTTTGATACTGTATTACTTACTGAGTTGCTTGTCATAAATATATATGTCCCTCCTGGAAAACAAATCACCAAATCACTGCAGAATTATGTTGATAAGATCTTATACGAGTGGATGCATGAGTGCGGGGACCCGGCTTTCATCATTATGGGGGATTTTAATACCAAGTGCCAGGATCTTGAAGATAGTCACTATGAGTATTCTATTGGTACCCAGCCCTGTGATGGTGATTGGTCTATATGTTTGAATGGATGGGGTTGTACAATTCTGACATACATAGACTATACTGATTCTGGAAATAAGAATGCATAATATACTTGGTTTAGAAATTCATATATTTCCTGCAGAGAGTATGTTTTCATATCGCAAACACTACATATGGTCCTATCCTATATACACAACCTCTCAATTGAATCAACAAAAAATGTCATACTTGAATTGGTTGATATGATATGATTTGCCATTTTTATAATGCACCTGTACATAAACTAAGGGAGGACAAAACAACAATCTTACTAGGCCATGTGCCATTCAGATTGCATAAGTGCAGGGAAGAGGAAGGGGAGAAGTGCAGAGGGAGAGGGGAGAAGTAGAGGAAACTCTAAAGTGCAGCCAGCGGGTGGCTCATAAATGCAGACTGAGGGGTTTGTAGGGTTGCAGATACAGACCACAAGTGCTGAGGGAGCTAAGAGGCAGTGCGAAGGGAAAAAGGACATGCAGAAGCCTGGGCCCAAGTTCAGAGGGTAGCCAGGTAACCAGTGCGTGAAGCAGTCAGGACATTAGCAGGGGAGAGGAAGAGAGAAAGCGGAAGCGAAAGAATGAAGGTCTTGAGTTGCTTCTGGAACCGGAGGTGGTTCTGCTGAAGTTTTAGAGAGGCAGGGAGGCTGTTCCAGAGAGAGGCCCCAGCCGAAGAGAGATATCTGCCCCCAATTCTCTGCTTGGAAAAGCAACTGATCCTCAGAGAGTTGGAGGTGGATGAGCGGACAGCTCAAGAAGGGAGATGTTTAGGGAGAGATTTGGAGGCCCCACAAAGCCTTGTGGATGATGCAAAGGGTCTTGAAATTGATCCTTGCTGCCACAGGGAGCCAGTGAAGAGATTTCAGAGCTGGAGAGATACGATCCCTGGGCTTGAGACCAACGAAAAGTCTTGCAGTCCAGTTCTGGATAGGTTGAAGTGGTCGGAGAGTAGAGGCAGGAAAGAAAGAGACTGTTGCAGTAGTCTAGCCTAGAGAGAACCAGAGCTCTGGAGGAAGTGAGCTTCTCTGGGAAAGTGAGGAAAGGAAGAATAACTCTGAGGAGGTGCAGCTGATAGTTTGACTTCTTAGAGATGTCAGAGATGTGAAGAGAGAAGGAGAGGGTGGAATCGAAGATGACCCCAAGGTTCTTAGCCTCCCAGTTAGGAGCAGGAAGAGGGCCCAGAGTCGGTGGCCAGAGAGAGAGAGAGGAAAGGTGGGAGCTGGTTTTCTGATGAGGAGGATCTCGGTCTTACTGGCATTAAGGCAGATGAAATGGATCTCCCAGCCCTTTAAGATGAGATAGCAATACCCTTGAGATGGATGGGGATGCAGAATTGTATTTAAACATCAATAATCAAAATAACTCAGGTAGTTGGCAAAGGAGTAAAACAGACAGCAGATGTCTCTCTTCACGATCTCAATGCATTATATAAAATCACATTTTTATAGTAAATATTTGTCATTAATGACTTTAACCTGCGTATCGCTAATGTCATCTTACGTGGAAAAACTACGGGTGAATGTGATAGGGTCTAAACGGATCATCTAGGTATACAATCCATACTCGTTTGGGCAGTGAAATAAAGTGATTTGCTTCTTAACATCAGGTGGGGCAACTAATCCCTTCCCTAAAATATGTCACTATGAACGTCACTAAATATACAACGTCTAATTGGCTACACAACTGTAGGACCTTTGATCATGCGGTCCTCTATCATTGGTTACTTTCTAACCTTCGTCAGTACCTTCCCAACCTATGTTAGCAGCACGCAGGCTGAACGTCCAGGTGCTGGAGAGCTTATCTTAACCGTGCTTCCCACCAATTAGCATGACCATCCATCATCACCTCAGTGGTCTGCCGTCTATTAGGGCTTTGAACTCGTCCTGGGTAATGTTCCTTGCTGCTGAAGAATTCAGGGGAGTGAATGCACATTCTGCCCTTGCGCGTAGGTGTGACCATCCTACTCGTCCAACTTCTTCTCCCCATGTGACTAAAGACCACGAAATTGAGCTTACAGTGTATAAAAACACTATTCTTTAATAGACTTCTGATGTCTTCTTGTTCTCGTCTATGCCTTCTGAACAGGAAGCTTTGTTCTTTCACACGATTTGTATCCAATGTCAGCTCACCCCAGTCTGATATGGCCTTGGCTTCTTGGCTCATCCAACCTGGCCTTTCTGAGTTTTCACCTGTAATTCACTTGTCTTCTAACTGTGACAAAATGAAAAGCAGCCTTCCTTTTTTTGCTCAGCACTGCTATTGTACGTAGTGGGAACATCCATCTTTTATTGACTCCAATATATTATATATATATATATATATATATATATATATATATATATATATATATATATATATATATATATATGCACATGCTGTACTCTATTCACTACTATAAGCTAGCCTTTAGCAATACTTCGCCTGCTTGCATTTCTTTGCATCTGTACATGTGTGAAATAGATTGATATCTTCATTACTTCTGTAGCATACGTTTCTTCATCTTGGTCCCAAGATGTCATGTATCTCGATACTTTCTTGATGCCTTATAGAATTGTCTGCATTCTCTGGTCTCTGCATCTCTTCTCTATATATGTCAGCTTTGCATTTGTATGACGTCATTCATTTTCTTTGTTTATTCGATTGTCCTGTTTTCTTCCGGACTACCACTCGGGACAGCCATCATACTGTCTCATATGTGGGTATGGTTGCCTCAATGGGAACCTTGCTTCCAGGATTCTCCTTGGTATCTGTACTTCATATGGCTTTGTACATGTGTCATATTCTGGTTTCCAGCAGATAGGTAATATGGGCAAAGGGATTGAGGTGGGGGGTACTTAGCTCCTTCTCTACACTCTCCCCTCCAGGCGATTCATCAACCATTCTCCCATCATTCTTCACATCTAGACATCCTCGGCTGAAGAAATGTTGGGCTCCATGTCTTTATGACTCCTTTCAGGCATCGAGCTGATTTCACATGCTCATCCTTGTTCCAAGTCATGAGCATGCACTGGCCACTAGAACTACAATAGATCCATCTTCGCACATACCCCTTATGATTCTTTGGATACAGGAACTTAGTTCCCTCAGGTGCATTGATACTGGCCTTCACAAAGTCTCTGATCTCATCATCTGTCAAGTCTCTGGCCTTCCATCCTGAATCAACATCAATCATGATCTTCATCCCTATGGCTTTCTTTGCTGTTTTCTTGCATTGTGTGATTATTATCTTGATCACACAGAATTCCAGAAACACTAACATGATCAGGGCTCCAAGGAACTTGAACATGTCTGCCATCCATTGTGGAACCCAAGAAAAAAGCGCTCCAAACCAGCTATCATCGACAATGTCCTCTACTTCATCTGTCATCTGGACGTGTAGCTTCGTTACCATTTCTATGGCCTCAGTCAAGGTGCCATTCTCGTCGTCATGAGAAGCTATGAATGTGCAACATGAATCTCCGATTTCTGCACAAACACCTGTGGTCATGTCCAAGATCTATCTATTCTGAAGAGTCATCAGTCTTATGGCTCTCAGCTCCTTTCTGATAGCATTGAATCCCTTTATGGTTCTGTTGATCGTCTGCAGTAATTCCCATCTTGTTATTTGCAACCATTTAGTATTTGCTCCAACATGGATTCTCGGCACGAAGATTAACGTAAATACAGATGCAGTCTGGCTAAACAGTCTGTGTTCATACAGGATAGAGTCAAAAGCTTCTATCGACTTGGCAGAAAAGTAGTTCTCTCTCTTCATTCAATAAACCAGCTCCACAGATCTCCTCTTCCTTAGATGAGCATTTGCTTTCTGGAAACTGTCAATATTCAGGTCACTTTTAGGAATCACCAACGCAGGAACATGAATATTCACCAGTGTGCATATTCCTCCCCGGTCTGTAGGTAATCTCATATATGCTTTTGATCCACAAGCCCATTAATGATCCATGATCACTGCTGTCCCAAGATTCATCTTTGGTGCATCAAAGATCCGACTGCAGTTTTCATTCTCTCTGACTTTTCTTGTACCATTATTTCTGAAGCACAACTTTGATTTTTTCAACAGTATTATCTGCAAGGGTCATCCTCTTTCTTCGACCCAGGTCAATAGTTTAGCAAGATTTGGCCACAACGGTTTGCACCCCACCTGGGCATTCCAAACAGTTGATTCAGCGGGATCATATATCATCCATGCTCTACAGATAACCACTCCTTCTTCCCATCCATCTGGTGATAACACTCATCCCAAAATCTGCATCTGTCCTCTGTTTTTCCAGTGTCAGATGTTTTTTCCCGTTTTTCGTGGACTCTCAATGTTTACTTCCCATGTGATTCCAGCTCCTTTCATTCCAGGCTTTTCATATCTGATCACGTGATTCTTGGTGTGAGCTCTGTTTCTTGTCTTTGTACCTGCACATAGTCATCTTCATCTAGATCTGTCTTTTCAGTTGCCCATTTGAGATAGGCATTGACCATGCCATGAACCAGCCTCTTGTTCTGCAAAGTGCTATGCGTGATAAACAATGTGCTGTCTGGACATCTATTTCGATAGCTATGAAGATTTTAGACTTCCCCACGCTATAAGGCAGAAGTGCACATACAAAGCACTCCTAGTCCGACGTCCTCCTCCCCACTTCTTTCATATGCTGATACCAAATGTTGTTCCCTAAGTGTCCTATACTGTCCAGGTAATCATTTAGCTCATGGTCATCCTCCCTGGCATTGGTTTTGGGCCTCAATTTTCTCTTATGAACTTCTGTAATCATGTTATGAAGTATGTCAGCATAGGTTCTTCTTACTGGACCAATCATAGAACCATTCGTCAGTGAACTGGGTGCATTTATGTGTGCTACTTGAGTAGGAGAAAGTTCCAGGAGTTTCATCCTCTCAGCATGATCTATAGGCATAAAAATGTCTAGCAAAATCTTCATGTGTGACTTCCTTTTAGAAACTAACCTTGTTCCATTTATCACAGGATCAGGTGCTTTCGTGTGTATCTCTTAAGGTAGGAACAATCACATAAGGTCTTGGATGCTCAGTAGTTACCACATATGTATCCTTCTTTTCTTACACAGGAGGATACCCAGGAATTTTCACTTTATTTATGTCTACATAATCAAATGTTTGTACTGTGAGTGAAAGCAGTATTACTATAAACATAATACAGGTGTAAATCGTGCATAAACCTGACCACTTAAAGTAATAACTTTTAATACATCGTGGACGTCTGTCATGATCTTCCATGATGAAGCTGCTACTGATTCTGCCCATATTACGTTTAAGGAAAGAAAAAGTATTTTTAATGGGGCACCATCATGCACTTTTCTGGACTCTGCGGAATCTGCTCAAAAAAGTTCCTCAATCAGCTTTAGCAGGCTGACTGTACAATAATGTACTCAAAATCCCAATGAATGCCACAAATTGGCCTCCGACCGGATAACATGAAGATTTTCTTTCAGCATGAAACAAAAGTTCCTCACCTGGAAAACCTTTTTTGATCTTCTTCCTTGGAAGTTTCACTCTCTCCTCAAGGTTCTCTCGGACTATCCATTCACTTCATTGATGATGTGTCGCAATATTTCATTGAGTGCTGCATCGTTTCCCGGATCTCTCGGAAAGTTCGGACGTTGGTTTGTCTCCCAAAAAGATGTGGGCATTCCTCTATTAGATAAAGAAACACTGTACTGGCCAGTCTATGAGCATTATCCGGTGACAGGGGCATTTGTGTTCTTGGGTCTCAGGAAGCTGAAGGATCTGCTCGATTATAGCTATGAGCAACCCTTTCACAATTGCGGTAATTTCTTAGATCTTGTAAGAACAAGTGAACATTAGTAGTTCTCCCCACCAGTGCAAGGTAAGCGCGTAAAATGAACACAAAGATTGCAAGAATGATCCAGAAAGCGTTGTTGCTAGGCACCACCATAGGCACCGTAGAAAGGACTTTCAATAAGACAGAGGTAGGGGACTTTTTCCCTCTTCCCAATGGTGGAAAAGAAACTCAGAATTTGGCATATTCTTCTATTTAATCAGGGCTGAAGTGTGCCTCAGTCCAATGTCAACATGTTTCTGTGGCTCATGAACAATTATTTTCCTTAACTCCTTTTTAGTGACTTAAAGGAGTGTCTTGAAATAAGCCACAATCCAAAAAAATTCTTTGTTCTACTCGGCAACAGCTTCTGGGTCCTTCTTCCTTGTCATAGACCTAGTGTGCATGTGCTGTGGTTCTTCCCCGATGCTTTTTTGGGTGGGGGTGAGGGTGATGCAGGCTCACCAGTGTAGATCTTTACATCGCTGAGGAAAATCCAAGCACATCTGCCTTGCACTTTGACTGCAGACGGCGTGACATCTTCCACGATGAAAAGGCTGTTGAAAAGTGGTTTGTGCCACTTCCGAGTGAAATTACGAATTAGAACTGCATCTCCAGGAAACAGTTTAGGAAGACACAATTGATCAGCTCCTGCTGCTGTAGCATCTCCTTCTGTGTTCTGCGTTGCCCTACACCCCTTTCGTGTGAGCTGAGCTGAAATGACAGAGATACTTGAAGTCATACATCTAAGATAATCACGTAGCTCCTTTCCTAACAATTCTGCTGTTGACTGGGCATCACTTCTAGTTCTAGATGGAGGTGTGAGGGGTGTCCTCATTCGCCTCCCTGTCACTATCGCGTAAGGGGTAAGATGGTGGTCTGAACCTGGCTGATTTCTCAACGCATACAATGCCAGTGGTAGACAGTGCAACCATACTTTTTTCAGGGTCAATTTCAATTTAGCTATTCTCTCTTTAAGCAGGCCATTGAGTCTCTCACAGACACCATTTGCTTGCGGGTGATACGCTGATGAAAACATGTGCTTTATACTAAGCAACAAGCTTATTTGTTCAAAGACGTCATTGACAAAATGAGGGCCATTATCTGATCTCAATACTTCACATATTCCCCATCTAGGAAATACGTCTCGTACTCAATTTGGCTGCACAGGTGGCGTCTTGGTGTTTACACGGTCCAGCTTCGATCCACCTTGATAAGGTACATACTACTACAATCATATTTCTGTATCCATTCCAGACTTGCAGCATATCAATATATTCAGTGTGTAAATGCTGAAAGGGACCATTAGGTCTTGGAATGACCCCTCTAATTGTGCGCCATGTGTGCCCAGCAGTAAACCTTTGACGCTCTATACAATTTACTACATAAAATGCAACGTCCTCTACTATATTTGGAATGAACCAATCCTCTGCTATTGTTGCGGCGAGGCTCTCTCTAGTTGTGTGCGCAGGATAGTGTAGCTGGTCCAACGCCACCCTTAATAAGGCTACAGACATCACCGGTTTACCAATGCTGTCTTGTCGCCACAATGCCTCAGAGGGGTTTAAAGAACACCTCCGCGTCCACAAGTCTTTTTCGTCTTGGGGCGCTTCCCCTTGGATTTCTCCCAATTGAGTTCTAGACAAATTGTTATAACAATTTAACACACTCATCATCACAACCATTCTTTCATTCACATCAGGAGTATCAAAAGACATGATTACTTCTGTATATGCAATGTGTTTGGCTTCCTCATCTGCTTTTTCATTCCCACATGAAATAAAATCTGCCCATTTAGTGTGAGCTGTGCATTTTACGACTGCAATGGCTACTGGGAGTTGTAGTGCTCTAATGAGTCTGTCCAATAAGGCTGCGTGCTGCATCAGAGTGCCGTCCCCTCGCAGGTAGCCCCTCCTTTTCCAACATGCCAATCCTGCGTGCACCGTTGATGTCACATAGGCGGAGTCGCTGTACACTGTTACTTCCTGGTCTGCATGATTCTCAAGCGCGATAATCAGCGCTACTAATTCTGCAGCTCGTGCCAAAAAGTGAGATGGTAGTCGTGCACTAGACACTACTTCAAAACTCTCCATTGGCCGTGTGCTTTATGACAGCGGCACCTGTATATCTTTGTCAATCATTGTGATTGATTCAAGACGAACCGTCAATAAAGAGAATCTCCCCTGCTGCCAATACATTTTCTTTCACCCTTGGGAGCTCGTCATAGAACTCTTCATAGTTTGAGCAATCAAGCGCGTGCTCACCTTCTGCCAGTGGTTCCGCTAAAAACAAGTCAGGATTCAGTATTCTGCATCTAATTATTTTGATCGCTGGATTTGATATGACCACTTCATAGGGAGAAGCCCTTCGAGATGTCAACATACCTTTAGGTTTTTCCAGAATGGCAAAAAATGCATGCTCAACAAATAACGTCATAGAACACACCATCACTATGCTGGCAGCCTTCTCAATGGCGAAGGGTGCGGCTGCCAAAGATTGTTCGCGCGGGAAGTGACCCCTCAGCACTGGTTCTAAACTCCCACTGTAATACGCAAGGGGCGTGTATCTTAATGTAGTTCTCTGCATGAGTACAGCTGTCATAACAGTGCCATTTGTGTGCGAAAACGGAAAGAATTCCTCTTCATAATTAGGAATCCCTAAAACTGGAGCTGTACAAATCGCGTTCTTCAATTCATCAAACCCTTCTTCCATTGCCTCATTCCAAACATTTTTTTCCTGATTTACCTGTGCTTTTTTCTGAGCTTGCAACAAGGGCCTTAGGTATGAACTGTAGTCAAAGACCCATGCTCTCACATAATTACATAGTCCTAAAAATCTTTGCATGTGTTTATGTATGGCTTTACTGTCTTTAATATAGCCTCAGCCCTTTCAGGAGTAACCTTCTTTCCTTCATATGAGATTAACTGTTCTATGTACAGCACTTCTTCCTGACAGTACTGTAACTTCTCCTTGTCTACTTTATATCCTTTGTCTGCAAGAATAATCATCAGCTGAACTGAATCGTGTCTGCACTTCTCCTCTGTGGTGCTACAGACCAATATGTCATCCACGTACTGCAATACGACACTTTCTAAATCAATATTGCTTAAGTCCATCTGTAGGACTCTATTGAAAATAGATGGGGACTCCCTGTGGTAATCAAGTACTTTTCAGGCGTGTTTGTCTGAACGTAAATGACGTCAGATCTTCTGAGTCTTTGTCCAATGGGATTGAGAAAAATGCATTTTTCAAATGAAGCACAGTGAAATATATCGTGCCTCAACAGGTATGTTACATAAATTGTAGCTGGATTAGGAACTAGAGGAAACTTAGCCTCTGCAATCTGGTTAATTAGTCTTAAATCTTGAATTAAGCACCACAAACCCCCTTTCCCTTTCTTGATCGGATAGATTGCGGTATTGCGCAGAGATTCTGACATCACTAAAATACCCTGTTCTATCATAGCAGATATCGTCTTAAAAATACCTTCATCCACCTCTTGGGACATGGGATACTGTTGTGCTCGAGGTAAAATGGCTCCTGGTTTCAATTTCATCTTTACTTCCCCTCCCCAATCCATTAGAAAACTGGTATCTTCGCCACGTCTTCCTCGTAATACTCTGGGCGTTTTAGTGCAAACATCATTTTCTGAGGAACCTCTCGTTTAATGGCCCTTACCCAATAAGTAATGCTAGTTTAAAAAATTACCTTGTCATCTGATGGATGATCCCTAAACAAATCTTCATCCGTAAAACATCAGTCAATCTGTAACCTTCCCCAATGGCGATTACGGCACTCCGTCGTCTGCCGTTATAATCAACTCCATCAAGCACAGCTAGTTCTCCTAGGACTATAGCTGCTTGTAACTCCAAAGGGAAGATTTGTCCTTCCTCTTCAAACATAGGTATCTTTGGCCTGAATAAAAATTCATCAGGTATTCTCACAGTTTTGCCCACTAAGCCTGGTAGCCATGTCAACAGAATGTGTACCCCACAGTAAAAAACCTCTGGTTCTAATGGCCCTCCTCGTATGACTACCTTTCCTGCAAATGCCATAATAAACTCACTTACGTTTAAATGATACATTCCTGATGTCGAACACATATGCCTTCATCAGTAAACGAAATTGTCATATTCAACTTAGTCATTAAGTCTCGACCCAATATATTGACAGGTGTCTGTCTTGAATATAATAACAGTACAGACATGTCACACTCTCCTATAGAGACTGGTAGTGCGTCAGTAAAAGGAACTCTACTTGTAGCTCCTGTGAAACCTTGAGTATTCATGGCATTTCCAGACATCTAAAATGTTCCCTCTCGTATACATGAGCGCATTGCACCTGTTGTCAAGACCGGTGGGGGGGTCTGTACTTCCGCTCTCTATATGGTAGAGGAGAGGCACAGAAGACCCCAGCCAAGATTCTCGATTACGGTAGCTATGGACGAGCAATCAAGGCCTAGCTTCTCAGGAGGTGATGCAGGCTGGTTCTTAAGTACAGTGTATCCCCAAGCCCCCACAAAGGAATGTCCACACACTGTATTACTGAAAACACAGTCTTTATATAATTAATATTCAAGGGTTATGTACACTTATCACAACAACGCACTTTGTGCTCAGGAAAACCAATAATGATAAATATCTACAATTCTAAAGTGGTACCACTAATATTAGACCTCATAACAGTGCATTCACAATACTGTAGCAATGGCACGCGGATCAATAAGAAGGAAACCAGCAATAGAGAGAGGAGAGATACCAGAGGGTTGAAACAATAGGCAGAAGACTGGCCCTTGCTACTGGACACCGTTCTGTGTGGAGATCCCCCCACCTGGGCAACCTGTAAAATAAAGAGATATAACACAAGCCCAGTCCATATATTGTTCAACAGTCTTATTCTCTCCTACAATGTTTTTACCCCCCCAATGTACCTGGTGGAGTCGAGTTCTTCGAAGAGGCGTCGACAGATCCTTCTTGAATGACCCCCTTTAAAGCAGGAGTCACGGATCGTCGAGAGGCGTCGAGAAACGTCGAAGACCTCGGGGTTCGGCGACGGGGAATCGACGGCCCTTCTTGAATGCCTTCCCTTTCAAGCGGGAGACACGGGGCGTCGAACGTCCGTCGACAAACGAGGTAGAACGATGTCGAGGAGGCGGCAGCTTCGTCCGAGCGGTGCTCGTCGGCGTCGGGGCGTCGGCGTCCTGCAAGGCGGAGGTGTGCGGGGCACCTCGATGACAATAGTTCTGGACCGCAAAGATTGTAGAGACGGGAGCCCAGCAAGGGCGTCGAGTCGCTCGAGTCTTTGGGGTCGTGAGGTGGCGGGAAACCCACCGGCGGATTCTCCTCGGCGCGTTGGTCGTCCTCGACTTTCTCCGGCAGGACAAAAGCGGTCGACGGTGCGGACGAGGGAGTCCTTCGAGTCAAATGTTCTTAGGCAAGGAGCGGACGGCTCCGGTCGTCGGCGGCTCGGCGTCAAGTGGTTCCCACGGCTGGGCGACACAACTTCGACGGGCCTCCAGCGGTTGCACAGACCTGCGAACCCTGGTCGACGGCAATGGACTTCGACAGCGTCGATGTCCGGGTGCTTTACTTCGGTCTCCTCGGCAGTCCCCTTCTCCGGTCGGCAGCCTTTCGATGGTCTGGCGTCCAGGGAGCTTCGGCGAAGATTCAGCGGTGCTCGATGGTCCCTCGGAGCACGGGGAGAGGGCGCCTTACCAGGTCCTCTCTCGGGTCAGTCCTCGACGATTTCGACAACCTTCAGTTCCGTCGAAGCAAATGCCACAGCAAGTCTTCTTCTTCCAGCTGGACGTCGAGGATCAGCAAATCCAGTTACTCTTGAGTGGAGACTCAGCTTCTGAATGCTTCTGAACAATTTCCAGTGGTGAGAGGTCCCCAGATATACTATTCTGTCTCTCATCCACACTGCTGGCACACACACAGCAGCCAATCACACAGAAGGGCATTCATGCAGTCAGTCAGCCAATCAGGCACACAGTGCATTCAGGCCACACTCCTCCCTTTCAGACACTCACAACAAGGAATGTGGATTGGGACAAGTACCCAGCCATTCAACACTACACACTGCATTCAGGCCAGTTTCGGGCAGGGCTGTCTCAGTCTTTGTCTCTCATGCCAGAAACCAGACAACCACAACAAGGAGTGTATATTGGTCACACACTCCATTCACCCAGGTCCCACCCACAGGAGGTACCCATAACATACAGTCACTGGGAAGGCTCCAGTCAGTCTAGCTGGGCCTTCACAACAACACCATATATGGAACTTCCACCCAACAGCCAGCCAGGGGGAAGGGACAGAGCCAGGGCTTCCCAGGACTTTGGGAAAAACAAGACAACAGGCAATAGAAAGCAAGAGGCCACAGGGGCCATCTTGTTTCTATCAGGAATCAACTGATCCCAATGGCAGGGCCTGGGTATCCCAAAATGGAGGACACCCAGAGCACCTGTCAAGTTTAGCATGGAGCTGCCACCAGCCCATACCCTGCTCTGTGGGCCACCCACAGGTGCCCAAAAACATACACTAGGGGCACAGGGTTGTACCCCTACCCATGGGTGCCATAAGGGTATCCCATGGGTCTGTTCACCAAACCAAAAGGGAGCTGCACTGCCAGGAGTCCCTCATGGACTCCTGGGCAGAAAACATGACAGAACACACGGTAAAAACAGAAAAAGGACAAGGATTCAGAGGCCCTGTCCCTCAGATGCATTTCCGGCATCACAGTCGCCCCCCCCCAGACTGAGGTGGAGGGTGCCTAATCTCCCACGGGATAGACACCCTCATCCAGACGGTCAACATACCTTCTGGAAAGGCCATCTGCATTATCGTGACTCTTCCCTGGTCTGTGCTCTATGGTGAAGTCTAGCCCTTGTAGGCTAATCGACCACCTGAGCAATTTCGGATTCTCACCCTTCATCTGCATAAGCCACTTCAGGGGCTTATGATCTGTTTGGACCTTGAAGGTGGACCCCGTAAGGTAGGGCCTAAAACGCCTAAGGCTCCAAACTATACTAAAACATTCCTTTTCAACAGTAGCCCACCTAAGTTCTCTACCCTTGAGTTGTCTACTGATGAATATGATAGGATGTTCTCTCCCTTTGTCATCTAACTGGGACAAGACAGCTCCAATTCCGGTGTCGCAGGCATCCGTTTGGACGATAAAGGGTCGGCTGTAGTCAGGCGCACTCAACACAGGTGCCCTACACAGACTTTCTTTCAAGCCATCAAAGGCCCTCTGACAGTCTTCAGTCCAATTAACCTTCCTAGGCTGTTTGGGTGAAGTTAGAGCTGTCAGGGGTGCAGCTATGGTTCCATAGTCTGCCATGAAATTGCGATAGTACCCAGTGAGGCCCAAAAAGGCTCTCACCTGGGTTTGAGTAGTGGGAGTCTCCCAGTTCTGTACGTCCTGTACTTTACTGGAGAGAGGTTGGATTTGACCCCCTCCTACCTCATGACCAAGATAGGTAACTTTCCCCTGAGCTATCTGGCACTTGGTGGCCTTGATAGTGAGGTTAGCCCTTTTCAAGGCCTGCAACACCTTATCCAGATGTGTCAAATGCTCTTCCCAGGTGGAACTGTAGACGGCAATGTCGTCTAAGTAAGCCACACAAAAGGCTTCCAGCCCACTGAGCGCATGGTTGACCAATCTCTGGAAGGTGGCAGGGGCATTCTTCAACCCAAAGGGCATGACCCTAAACTGGTAGAGTCCCTCAGGTGTGGAGAATGCCGTCTTTTCCTTGGCATGGTCCGTCAGAGCTATTTGCCAATAGCCTGAGGTAAGGTCAAAGGTGCTCACAAATTTGGCAGCACCTATAGTGTCCACGAGCTCATCAGCCCTGGGCAATGGGTGCGCGTCAGTTTTGGTGACGGCATTGACTCCTCGGTAGTCCACACAGAACCTCCAATCCTTGGTACCCGCCGGGGAACTTGCCTTGGGGACAAGGACCACTGGACTGGACCAGGGACTGGTGGAGGGTTCAATAACACCCAGATCCAACATCTTGGCGACCTCAGCCTGGATGTGGTTTTTGACGGTATCTGACATACGATAGCTCCTGCTTTTGACAGGCACACTGTCACCAGTGTCAATTTCGTGCTTACACCACGGTGTAAGGCCCGGTGTCAGTGAAAACAGAGGGGCATACTGCTGGAGGAAAGCCCGGCAGGCCCTCTGCTGCTCTGTTGTCAAATCTGGAGAGAGTTGTACTCCCTCCACTGAGCCATCCTGAGGGTTGCTATGCAGCAAATCAGGAAGGGGCTCACTCTCATCCTCTTCTTGCCCTGAAGCTAGCAAGAGACATGAGACCTCTGCTCGCCTGTGGAAAGGCTTGAGCCTGTTGACATGGAATACCTGGGGGGCTACCCCAGAGGTTCCCATGTCCACCAGATAATTGACTTCGCCCATCTTGGAGATGATCCTGAAGGGTCCAGTCCACTTGTCTGCCAAAGCTCTAGGCTTGGTAGGCTCCATCACAAGGATTTCCTGTCCCGGAGTCCAATCCACTTGCGAAGCTTTCAGGTCATGCCAGTACTTATTCAATTCCTGGCTGGCCTTGAGATTTGCTGTTGCCTGACCCATCATTTGTGTCATCCTCCGCCTGAGGCCTAACACATAGTCCCCCACTTGCTTGGCGGGACCTGGAGGGGTGGCTTCCAAGCCTTCTCGGATCAAGGCGAGGGGCCCCCTCACGGGATGTCCAAAGAGTAACTCAAAGGGGCTGAAACCAACACCCTCTTGAGGTACCTCTCTGTAAGCAAACAGCAGGCATGGCAGGAGGAGATCCCATTTCCTCCTTAGGGGCTCTTCCAAAGCACCTAGCATGCCCTTGAGAGTTTTGTTAAATCTCTCAACCAGACCATTGGTCTGGGGGTGGTAAGAGGTGGAGAACTTGTAGGTTACCCCGCACTCTTTCCACATGGTTTTCATGTAACTAGACATGAAGTTGGATCCTCGGTCAGAGACAACCTCCTTGGGGAATCCAACACGGGTGAAAATGCCCAGGAGAGCCCTGGCAACCACCTTGGCAGTAACAGTCCGAAGGGGTATTGCCTCAGGGTACCTGGTGGCATGATCTACCAAGACCAGGATGAACCGATGTCCACCTGAAGTGGGAGGGTCAAGGGGACCGACGATGTCGATGCCCACCCTCTCAAATGGTGTGCCAACCACTGGTAATGGCTGCAGTGGGGCAATGACCCTGCCTCCAGTCTTGCCAGACAACTGACAAGTTGGGCAGGTCCTGCAGTGGGACTCCACCTCTACTCCCATCCGTGGCCAGTAGAAATGGGCAGAGAGCCTCTGCTTAGTCTTCTTGGTCCCAAGATGACCAGCCAAGGGCACCTCATGCGCCAACTGCAGTAGGAAGGGCCTGTAAACCTGGGGTACCACCAACCTCTTGCGGGCACCAGGTTCGGGCTTAGTGGGCTCACTAACAAGGAGCTCACCCTCCCAATAAATCTTGAATGTCCTAGGCACTTCACCTTGGGCCTGGGACAGGGCCTGTTTCCTCAGGCCCTCGAGAGAGTGGCACTCTCTCTGTCCCTTACAGAAGTCTGCCCGGGAGGGTCCCCCTTCAGCTAACAGGCATTGAAGGTCGGGATGATCCTCCGGGTTGAGAACCTCTCCCACAGGAGAGTCTTCTGTCTCTTCTCCCACAGGAGTTGAGTTTGGGTTTTCCACTGGACCCAGCCCGTCCGGAGCATGGATCCCAATGGGTGCTGTCGGAACAGCAGGAAGAGAAGGTGTTCCCTCCACAGAGGTGGCCTTCTTGGTCTTCCTTCTTCTTGCCTTAGGCCTCGCCTTTGGCTCGGGTACCTGACTCACAGCCAGACCCGGTGTCACCTGTGACCTAGTGACTGCAGCAGCAGTCATGGGAAGACCATCCGAGATCAACCCCAACTCCACTAGATCATTTCCTAACAGAATGTTAGCAGGGACATTGTCCTGAACCAGGACAGGAAGCTTTGCTGTCTTGTCTCCAATCATGAGTGTGACTAGGGCTACAGGCGATAATTTGGGAGGCCCACCAGCTAACCTGGTGGTTTGCAGAGGAGCACCTTCATAGTCCTCTGGCTTGAGCAGGGTCCTGTCCACCACTGTCATGCTTGCCCCAGTGTCTCTCAAACCAGTAGAAGGCTGGCCATTCAAGAGGACACTTCTCAAAAACCTACGGGTGTTCTGCGGGATAGTTGCCAGTACTTCTGCGTACTGGTCCCAGGCCCCAAGGGACACTAAGGAAATCTCTACCGGAGCACCAAATGTGATTCCTGTAGAGGAGGGGAGGACAGTGGCCTCCACCTCAGCCACGGGGTAAGGGTAGGTCAGGCTGACAGCCTGTACTCCAAGTGCCTTACCTTTACACTTGGGGTCACCCCTTTTGTGATCCAGAGCCCCACAATCCCAACAAGTGCCAGGAGTGCGGGGTACGGTACTGGAACCACTGGGAACCTGCTTTGCAGCAGGTGGACCACTACTCTTATTCCCACCCACAGAGGACTTATCCCCACTGGATTTTTGGGTCTTAGGAGAGGAAGGTTTTGGTTTACCCGACTGTGATTGCTTTTGGGACTCCTCAGCTTTCTGAGAGGTCCCCTTTTCTTTGTCCTTGTCCTTCCCACTGGAGTCCTTAGGGGACACCCGGTGGGAGACCCACTTGTCAGCCAACCTAGCCAGCTTAAAGGGGTCCAAAATGTTCTGGTCAGCCACATACTGACGCAGCTCTGGTGAACAGGCTTCAGAAAAATGCTCAAAAAACAAGAGGTGGGACAACTCAACAAAAGTTTTCACCTTGTAACCGTCAATCCACCCCATCATGTTCATGTGCGCAGTACTCACCCAGTCAACCCAAGACACATTCTCTCTTTTCTTAAAATCCCTGAACCTTTTAAGGTATTGGGTAGGTGTCTTGCCAAACTTGGCAATCAAAGCAGACTTCATACACTCATACTGACCCCTTTCTTCCACACTCAGCTTCAGAATACAGTCATATCCAGTTTGAGGCACTCTGCTTAACAAACACTTAGCCCAATCTCTTTTATCTACATCATGAATTGCACAAGCCATTTCAAACGCTTCAATCCATTGGAGGATATCTGAACCCTCCACAAACACACCAACCAAATCTTTCATAAACTTGGTGGCTGGGGACCTGCCACTCTCAATTGGTCTAGCTGAAGTCTCCACTCTAGCTCTCTCTAGCTGGATTCTCTGACATTCAGTGTCCTTGTCTTTGAGCGCAAGATCCCTATTCTTGAGTTCCACTTGCTGTGCCAGCTCCTCTTTCTTAAGCTCAGCTTCTATTTCCAACTTGCGATATTCAAAGGCCAATTTCATCCTTAATAACTCAAGTTCCATGGAATTGCTGGGGTTTGGAACAGAGGCAGCAGGAATGGTGGCATTCCCAGAAACAGATTCAGCGACAACCCCAGGGGCAGAGTCCTCACTGGTTGCATCCCCCCCTTCATCAAGGGTTTCACCATCAGTCTGGTAGTCCACCAGGGCAGCTATCAGCTCAGCCCTAGACTTATCCACAAAGTCTAACTCCCTGGCTTCACAAGCACTCTGGAGAGCCTCTAAGCTCATCCGAGTCAATTTACCATTTGCAATGGGCTCCATTGCCTGTAATGCAGTTATTTGGTACACACCCAAACCTTAATCTAATAAAGTGCGGATATTTTGTAAGTGGCACGGTTATACACTGAGTCTTAAAACCATAAGTATCCCACCGCTGCCACCAGCTTGTCAAGACCGGTGGGGGGGTCTGTACTTCCGCTCTCTATATGGTAGAGGAGAGGCACAGAAGACCCCAGCCAAGATTCTCGATTACGGTAGCTATCGACGAGCAATCAAGGCCTAGCTTCTCAGGAGGTGATGCAGGCTGGTTCTTAAGTACAGTGTATCCCCAAGCCCCCACAAAGGAATGTCCACACACTGTATTACTGAAAACACAGTCTTTATATAATTAATATTCAAGGGTTATGTACACTTATCACAACAACGCACTTTGTGCTCAGGAAAACCAATAATGATAAATATCTACAATTCTAAAGTGGTACCACTAATATTAGACCTCATAACAGTGCATTCACAATACTGTAGCAATGGCACGCGGATCAATAAGAAGGAAACCAGCAATAGAGAGAGGAGAGATACCAGAGGGTTGAAACAATAGGCAGAAGACTGGCCCTTGCTACTGGACACCGTTCTGTGTGGAGATCCCCCCACCTGGGCAACCTGTAAAATAAAGAGATATAACACAAGCCCAGTCCATATATTGTTCAACAGTCTTATTCTCTCCTACAATGTTTTTACCCCCCCAATGTACCTGGTGGAGTCGAGTTCTTCGAAGAGGCGTCGACAGATCCTTCTTGAATGACCCCCTTTAAAGCAGGAGTCACGGATCGTCGAGAGGCGTCGAGAAACGTCGAAGACCTCAGGGTTCGGCGACGGGGAATCGACGGCCCTTCTTGAATGCCTTCCCTTTCAAGCGGGAGACACGGGGCGTCGAACGTCCGTCGACAAACGAGGTAGAACGATGTCGAGGAGGCGGCAGCTTCGTCCGAGCGGTGCTCGTCGGCGTCGGGGCGTCGGCGTCCTGCAAGGCGGAGGTGTGCGGGGCACCTCGATGACAATAGTTCTGGACCGCAAAGATTGTAGAGACGGGAGCCCAGCAAGGGCGTCGAGTCGCTCGAGTCTTTGGGGTCGTGAGGTGGCGGGAAACCCACCGGCGGATTCTCCTCGGCGCGTTGGTCGTCCTCGACTTTCTCCGGCAGGACAAAAGCGGTCGACGGTGCGGACGAGGGAGTCCTTCGAGTCAAATGTTCTTAGGCAAGGAGCGGACGGCTCCGGTCGTCGGCGGCTCGGCGTCAAGTGGTTCCCACGGCTGGGCGACACAACTGCGACGGGCCTCCAGCGGTTGCACAGACCTGCGAACCCTGGTCGACGGCAATGGACTTCGACAGCGTCGATGTCCGGGTGCTTTACTTCGGTCTCCTCGGCAGTCCCCTTCTCCGGTCGGCAGCCTTTCGATGGTCTGGCGTCCAGGGAGCTTCGGCGAAGATTCAGCGGTGCTCGATGGTCCCTCGGAGCACGGGGAGAGGGCGCCTTACCAGGTCCTCTCTCGGGTCAGTCCTCGACGATTTCGACAACCTTCAGTTCCGTCGAAGCAAATGCCACAGCAAGTCTTCTTCTTCCAGCTGGACGTCGAGGATCAGCAAATCCAGTTACTCTTGAGTGGAGACTCAGCTTCTGAATGCTTCTGAACAATTTCCAGTAGTGAGAGGTCCCCAGATATACTATTCTGTCTCTCATCCACACTGCTGGCACACACACAGCAGCCAATCACACAGAAGGGCATTCATGCAGTCAGTCAGCCAATCAGGCACACAGTGCATTCAGGCCACACTCCTCCCTTTCAGACACTCACAACAAGGAATGTGGATTGGGACAAGTACCCAGCCATTCAACACTACACACTGCATTCAGGCCAGTTTCGGGCAGGGCTGTCTCAGTCTTTGTCTCTCATGCCAGAAACCAGACAACCACAACAAGGAGTGTATATTGGTCACACACTCCATTCACCCAGGTCCCACCCACAGGAGGTACCCATAACATACAGTCACTGGGAAGGCTCCAGTCAGTCTAGCTGGGCCTTCACAACAACACCATATATGGAACTTCCACCCAACAGCCAGCCAGGGGGAAGGGACAGAGCCAGGGCTTCCCAGGACTTTGGGAAAAACAAGACAACAGGCAATAGAAAGCAAGAGGCCACAGGGGCCATCTTGTTTCTATCAGGAATCAACTGATCCCAATGGCAGGGCCTGGGTATCCCAAAATGGAGGACACCCAGAGCACCTGTCAAGTTTAGCATGGAGCTGCCACCAGCCCATACCCTGCTCTGTGGGCCACCCACAGGTGCCCAAAAACATACACTAGGGGCACAGGGTTGTACCCCTACCCATGGGTGCCATAAGGGTATCCCATGGGTCTGTTCACCAAACCAAAAGGGAGCTGCACTGCCAGGAGTCCCTCATGGACTCCTGGGCAGAAAACATGACAGAACACACGGTAAAAACAGAAAAAGGACAAGGATTCAGAGGCCCTGTCCCTCAGATGCATTTCCGGCATCACACCTGTGTCTGCTAAAAATGAAAAATATTTGCCTCCTATATTAATGTCAACCCTCGGTTTCTCTTAGAACACATCAAGTCTCCCAGTGAGCTGTCCTATTGCGGGTACATTCTCATTCCGGTGCCTGTGAAAGGATGAACTGTCCTGTACTCGTGCTTTGCTGTATCTGCAAAGGTGACTGCTTCGACTGCCCTTGTGGCGGATTCATTGGCGGCTGCTGTGTTTGAAAGTCTTGCTGTACGCTTGGCACTTGTGTCTGTTGCACTAATTGGTTTTGAGGAAACCCATCTCCATTCTGCTGCAAATATGCTGGCAGGTTTAAAATCCCCCTCTAGAAAATTGATTATCTCTATCTTCATCTGACATCTCTTGTCCCCAGATTGTGTGACCTCTCTCTTCGTCATCTTTATCCAGAGACAGTCTATCTAAAGACAGCTCCTTTGGTTCAAAACTACATGAGACTCCTTCCTTGTCGCACAGCTGCGTACTCTCAAGTTGATAATTTTTACCTTTCTCCTGTGCTGCTTTCTGGGACTTCATGTCATGATAGACTTTATCGATTGCCTCTCCAACGTTTCTAGAGTCAAACTCATCCTCCAGATTCGCTTTAGACGGACCTGCTATTGGCTCATATGTCCGGAAGAATTCTTCTGTGTCCTCCAATGACACTACTGGATTAGGATCCATTAGATCCTTTTCCATGCGATCAAGATCGCATGCTCTCTTGTCTTCTCTTTCGTTATCTCATCGTCAAATTCCTTTTCGCTTCCTTGCTTCCTCCCTTACCCTGTCTTCTTCTTTCCTTTTCATGTCCCTTGTGTCATTTGCCCTTTGTATTTCTTCATCTCTGTGTCTTTACATTCTTTTATCCCTTAATTTATGTTCTTCTTCTTCCCTTCTTTTCCTTTCTAGTCTTTCTTGCTCTTCGATCGCCCTTTGCCTATTATCATACTTCCTCTGCTCCTCTGCTCTTTCCTGTTTTCTCAGTTGCTCCTCTTGGTACACTCTTCCTGTCTCTGTCTATCCTTTCTTTTTGTTCTATCATCTTTCAATCTTTCCTCTCTTTCTTTATCCTTTGTGTCCTGATCATCTTGATCTTCCCTTTGCCTTACGTCCTCAATGCTCTTACCATCGAGTTTGAGCAAAATCTGACCACGCATCCATTCGTTCTGTATGAGCGCCAACTCATCAGCCTTATCATTTTCTCCTTTACATCTCTTTATTTCTCGTCCTATATCTATAGATGTACTTGATTGATCACTTTTCTCCTTGTCGAGTCTTTCCTTGACCCTTGGGACTTTAAAGATTACACCTCTCAGTATTTTTCTCCGGGCCCTCGTCGCTGCTTTGTGCAGGCGACTCATATGTCGGGTTGCTATATCCTGTTGCTGCCTTGAGCTCCCTTAATGGGTACAGCCCTTCAACTTTCTTACTATCGCCGTCTGCTTCAGGCGCGGTCGCTGGAGCGGACGGCTCTTCACCCCCTCTGTGCATAAATTAAGTATCCAATCTACAGGAGGCGAGTCCTCTCTCTCCTCCTGGTACATTTTCCAGAGCTCGCTAGTCGCATTGTCTAACTTTTTCCTCGTATATGCTGCAGGACTGCCTTTGATAGCGATTCCCCTTGTGGCCACGGCATGAACATCTTGTCCATGGTTCCTTTAACCCATTCTGCACTATTCTGTCTACGCTTGGGTGCGTGTTTCGGCAATTGCTTGCAAAGGTGTATAAGTGGAGTAACATCCTCCATTTTGACACGTCACTCTTTGACCATCAATACTCACCGCTTACTCTTTGCAAATTATGCTAATACCTTTTGATACAATAAAAACAATATGGTCGTGCACCAATCATCGCAGGTTCAAAACCTTTTATTATTCTGTTTTTTACTTTAATCTGCTAAAAATATCATCAATTCAAGTTAATTGAATATACGATTAGTCCTTAACAACTTTCGCGTTTTTCATCAACTTTGTTTTACTGTTTCATCATTTTTTATACAATCACATAAAACAGACAGACGGACCAACACACTCGGCCGGCCGCATCTTCTCTCATAAAACTAATTCTGCCCCTAAAATACCCCTAGAGAGTTTGAACAGCCCTCCTTAGGTTTTGTTCTGACTTGAGTGTCGTGTAGACCGTTGAAACCTCCGTCCTCAAGTGATGCACAGGGGAACTAAAAGAAACCCGCTGTGTGACCTTTGGGGCCACAGATGGGAGATGTTACTTCCCGGATCCACGGAACCTCTGGAACACCAATGCTGCTGTCAAAAAGAGCGAGGTTAAGTACAAGGCAATTACAGTATATAATCACAATAACCAAAGGATCTGAATAGCCTTACCTAGCCGGTGTTTGGAAAACCCAGGAAACCTAGGAGGGAGGTTCGAGACTCAGATGAGGTGGTCCCTAGAACATGAGGACCGCAGACAAGTGTGGATGCAGGATAAACCACCTGTAGGACTGAAGGCGTGACTTGAATCCCAAAAAGGGATATGGCATAAAAGTTCAACAAGGTACCAAGGGATGATCCGAAGGCAAGTCAGGGTCGTGTCCGAAATCCAGCAACAGGTAAACAGTTCCAAGCAAAGGTACAAAGGGGTAATCCGAAGGAGTCCAAGAGAGAGTTCCAAGATCAAGGTAAACCAGGAAAGCAAACCAAAACGTAACGCCAAACAGGGTCTGAAGACAGCTGAGAAGCAATGAGTGCTCTGTGTCTCAAGCCTTATATAATGAGCGTTTCGGGGTCATGTGACGTCCACCAAGGTCACGTGAGGAACGCCACTCTGGATCACGTGAGCAAGTGACCGATCGGCGTGGAGATGTAACGCCGCCTCTTCTGCTGTATGTTCTCCATGGCAACTGCCAGTGCAGGAAGGGTTGCAATCGAGCCCGTAAATCATACCTGGTACGGAGCTTTCGGTCCTTTGGGTAAACCGAATCACATGAGCCTCGAACCCTGGAGGGAGGTGTTGGGGAAATGTGAGCAGTTTTCTGGTGTGCAGTGGATAGGTGTGCAGAGGATCGCCTAACAGGTTTGTCTTTACGAACCCGTCTCCTATGTCATCTGCTATGGGATTTTAGGTGTTGTTCCTTCTGTTATGTTCTTTAAAACATAGGCACTAGGCGTACTCTTTATTGTAGCTCTTCCTCACAATATTTCTTAATTGCTTGGCCTCCCCTCAAGTCAATTTTTACACAATATTTAACACCAACTCCCTCTGTTACTCATCTTCCGTTTTATCCCTTTCTTCACCCACTACCCATTCACTCTTTTGCCACCTCGCTCAGTTTTCTACTCACCATTCGAATTTTTCAACTTCTGAATCTCGGGATTGCACGCCTCCTCAGTGGCCTCTTCAACTTTCCATCCTTTCAGCTTCCTGTAGACGCCGGGAGGGGTTTCTGCATGAAAACAAGGGGACCTGTCTATCCTGGCTTGAAATACTTTGCGTTATTCTAAAACCGCTCAGTATTATTGTCCTCTACGTTAAATTACACCACAATCAAGATTTGTGAAAACAAAAGCGTTTTTAACTATAGCACTCTTGTGTGTTCAACCTCTGATCACAGGTGCCCTTAGAGTACACGTGTTTCGGCACTGCTGGCGCCTTTCTCAAATCAGGGCATTTCTTAACACAAACACTTCATTCACGCGTTTGCTTGTAGTCAGTGTTCTCATGTAAACGCGTAATTGAAGTGTTTGTGTTAAGAAATGCCTTGATTTGAGAAAGGCACAAGCAGTGCTGAAATGCGTGTAATCTAAGGGCACCTCTGACCGGTGGTTGAACACACAAGTTCTATAATTAAAAACGCTTTTGATTTCACAAATCTTGATTGTGGCGCAATTTAATGTAGAGGACAAAATACTGATTACATTTTGGATGTGAGGTCTTGACCTCCGTTCCTCACAGTTGCAACACCACCTTAAACAGGGATTATTTAACCAGGTCGCACAGCATAAGAAGTTGATGTAACAACCCCCTCAACAAACTCATCTTATCCTAAAATGGCTATCTACAGGGAGCCTCACGTCCTTGCAGCCGAATGGCAGAGGTTGTGTGATATTTTCAGGACCTCAAAAGCTTACTTATCTCGATGGATAATCTAACCATCAAATCTCTGCTACCACGTGAACTGGATCACCCAGCCTTTTAAGATGAGATAGCAAAACCCTTGAGAGGAATGAGGATGCAGAATTTTATTCAAACATCAATAATCGAAACAACTCAGGTAGTTGGCAAAAGGATAACTGTTTTAATATCAATTATATAAAACAGGGAGTACAACAGACATCAGCAGATGTCTCATCACAATCTCAATGCATTTCATAATAAATCACATTTTTATAGTAAATATTTGTCATTAATGACTTTAACCTGTATATCACTAACATCATCATACGTGGAAAAACTTAAAAACCTAGGGGTGAATGTGATAGGGTCTAAATGGATCATTTAGGTATATAATCCATACTCGTTTGGGCAGTGAAATAAAGTGATTTGCTTCTTAACATCAGGTGGGGCAACTAAGCCCTTCCCTAAAATATGTCACTATGAACGTCACTAAATATACAACGTCAAGTTGGCTACACAACTATAGGACCCTCGATCAAGCAGTCCTCTATCATTGGTTACTTTCTAACCTTTGTCAGTACCTTCCCAACCTACGTTAGCAGCACGCAGGCTGAGCGTTCAGATGCTGGAGAGCCTATCTTAACCATGCTTACCACCAATTAGCATGACCATACGTCATCACCTTAGTGGTCTGCCGTCGATTAGGGCTTTGAACTCGTCCTTGGAAATGTTCTTTGCTACTGAAGAATTCAGGGGAGTGAAGGCACACTCTGCCCTCGTGCGTAGGTGTGACCATCCTGCTCGTCCAACTTCTTCTCCGCATGTGACTAAAGACCACGAAATTGAGCTTTGAGTGTATTAAAACACTATTCTTTAATATATCTCTGACGTCTTCTTGTTCTCGTCTATGCCTTCTGAACAGGAAGCTTTGTTCTTTCACACGTTTTGTATCCAATATCAGCTCATCCCAGTTTGTTATGGCCTTGGCTTCTTGGCTCATCCAACTTTGCCTTTCTGAGCTTTCGTCTTTTATCTGTGACAAAATGAAGGGCGGCCTTCCTTCTTTTGCTCAGCACTGCTATCGTATGTAGTGGTAACATCCATCTTTTACTAACTCCAATATAAATATATGTACATGTTGGCGCATGCCGCACTCTATTAACTATAAACTAGCCTTTAAGAATACTTTGTCTGCTTGCATTTCTTTGCATCTGTACACTTGTGAAATAGCTTGATATCTTCATTACTTCTGTAGCATATGTTTCTTCATTTTGGTCCCAAGATGTCATGTATCTCGATACGTTCTTGATGCCTTATAGAATTGTCTGCATTCTCTGGTCTCTGCATCTCTTCTCTATATAAGACAGCTTTGCATTTGTATGACGTCATTCATTTTCTTTGTTTATTCGATTGTCCTGTTTTCTTCCGGACTATCACCCGGACAGCCATCATACTGTCTCATATGCGGATATGGTGCCTCAATGGGAACCTTGCTTCCAGGATTCTCCTTGGTATCTGTACTTCAAATGGCTTTGTACGTGTGTCATATTCTGGTTTCCAGCAGATGGGCAATATGGGCAAAGTGATTGAGCTGGGGGTACTTAGCCCCTTCTCTTCACAGAGATCATTGGCGGCGCACAATTCCTGAACTGCGGCCAGTCTGGTATGAGAGAAGGAGAAAAGGCGGCTGAATGGAGCCTGAAAGAGAGCTGGGTGTCATCTGCATAATACTGAAAGTTGGAGCAGAAAGTAGCGATGCAGTGGGCAAGAGGTGCCAGGTAGTGGTTGAAAAGCAAGGGAGAAAGGTTAGACCCCTGGCGGACACCACAAGTAGAGGGAGAGAGATGGAAGAGAGGAAAGACCCAAGTTCAAGCTGAGCGGGTCAGTCAGTGAGAAAGGAGGTCAGCAGGCCAGGGCCTGATCAGTGAAACCCAGGTTATCACGGAGGCGATTGAACAGGATGGAATGGTTGACCATATCAAAAGCAGAAGAAAGATCGTGGAGAATGAGCACAGAAGGAAGGTTAGAATCAAGGTTGCAGAGCAGGTCTTCACGGGTGTCCAGGAGAACAGATTCCATGCTTCTGGCAGCTCTGTAGCCAGACTGGTGGTCTTGGAGACAACCAACGGATTCAGTGTGAAGATTAAGCTGGGAGATGCCCAGGAAAGGAGTGATGGAAATCTGGTGATAGTTAGCCGGAGAGGAATGCTCAGCAGAGGGCTTCTGTAGAAGGGAGAGAGAGAGAGATAGAGAGAGATAAAGAGAGAGAGAGAGAGAGAGAGAGAGAGAGAGATATCTGAGGAGATCAGAACATCCAGGGTGTGCCCTGCAGAGTGAGTCGTGCCAGAGCAGTGGAGGCGACGTAGTAGCCAGAGAGCGGAAAGAAGGGATAGCAGGAGAGGAAAGGAAATTGATGAGGCACAGTGTCTATCAAAAAGGAGGAGGTTGGCCTGAGGGCCCAAGACCAAGAGTGTGCCGTTTAGGTAGACATTAATGATGGTCTTGGAGGAGTGAAATGTGGCCAGGAATACCTCCCACCGGGTGCCACCATATATGGGAGAAGAGAAAAAAGGAGAGAGAACAGAAACCATATGGGGGATCTATAGGCCTGGAGAGGGAACGACAAAGGGGATTTCGGTAAGGGTCTGTCTGGAGGAAGCACTGGTGTGGGTATCAGCGATAGGGAGGCCTGGGTTGGAGACGAGAATGTCCCTTTTGAACTTCTTCCTGCCAGACCTAGTGAGAGTGATAGGATAGTCGATAGAAAAGCAGTTGGAGAAGATAGGTGAGACAGAGAGCACCATAAAGGGTGCATAGAGGAAGAGGGGGGGATAGAGGAGGAGGGATCCCAAGCAGGGGGGGTGCAGTGGTGAGCAGGCAGGCGGGGGGAAACTAGGAGGGGACACGGAAGTAGGAGGGGCACACAGTGGACAGGACGACAAACAGAAAAACAGATGCAATGCATAGACAACAGCAACGTACAACGCACAATAAGGAACCTGGAGAAGAAGAATGCAAATGTAAAGAACTAACAACAAGGCACAGAGCACAGTCGTGGACCTGGAAGGGAAGAAGGACAGCACCAGCAACTGTGGAGAAACAAAACCGACAAGAACAGTACATTCAACAAAGGAACCTAAAAGTAAAGAATGAACACAGCAGGAATGCAGGCAATGCAAAGTAAGGCAACAACCGTGGAGAAACAAAAAGTCAAAACTGTACACAATAGATATGTGGTGGGAACTAAGAAGAGGTGGAGTGAAGGGAATGTAGAGACCTAAGATGCAAGGGAGCGTGGCGACTAAGAGAAAGGAGGGCTGCGCGCAGCCAAGTAGAAAGGGAGCGCACGCAGCCTAAATTGCAAGGGGTCGTATGCGGCCTAAAGTTGCACTGATGGGTGGACACAGCGAAGCATGCTACGTGTAATCGGGTAGCGTCTCCTGCACACCTGCGTCGCTCAACACCGCAGCCTTCTCCTGCGAGGGCTTTGCCGCAGAGGGTCCGTACCTCAGTTCTCATAGGGATAGATGCGTGGACGTAGCGAAGCATGCTACGTGTAATCGAGCAAGGTCTCCTGTGCACCTGCGTCCCTCAACATTATTATAGGATGCAAAAAAACAGACTTTGCTGGACGGGAAAAAACGTTGAGAATTTCAACAATCAATTGCTGGATATGTTCAGCGATGCAGCGCTCTTGACAGAATTTAGTCTCAACCCTGATAATAGTAAAAACAATGAAAAACAATGATTCTATCGAGAATTAGAGGAATTCCGACAATCATTTGTAAATCAGATAGGAAAATGACCTATAAGACTCCAGCTAGAAATGGCTGTTTAGACACTAAGATTGCTACCAGAGGAAATAAACATCACATGGGGTTAAGACAAGTAAAGAAATCAATGTATGATGATGCGGGTGAGAAGTTAAAAACTCTCCGTGATATACAAATGAAATTTAAAAATTGGGTCAGGAAGTTTAAACAAGAACATAATGATAATTGCTCATTGGTGTATCAAGCCTTGACTAATAGTGATAGCTGCAAATGTTGGCACTGTTTTAGTAAATTCATAAAAGGCAGTGACAAAGCGGGCATTCATTTCTGAAGAAACCTGGAAAAATATATTGTAAACATTATGTTGAACTATTATATTGAACTAAGAAGTGACAATATTCCAATGGGAGGCAATATTAGGAGAACATCTTAAAAAGGTGCAAATGTTCATTGGTAACATTATTAGATCCTAAAAACCCCTAGGGCACCTGGCCCTGACTGCATTCCTAACGTGGTTTGGAAAGCTCAGCCTGAGCTATGGGCCATTATTCTTCATAAACCTTTTATTGATGTTATTAATTCTGGAACGATTCCCTCATCTTGGAAGAGAGCTATTGTGGTCCCTATATTTAAGAACCGTGACTACTAGCTCTATCTAAATGATTACCATCACAGCAAACGATTTAGAAAATTGTTTAGCACCATGACTAATATTTGTATCATAACTAATCTAATTCGTGCTGCCATGTGTTCCTGAGCTGAGTACTTATATAATTGCTTCATCGACTATACCAAAGCGTTTGATATTGTCCCCTGCGCACATTTAAGGCAAAAACTGTCGGCCAAGGGTTGTAATGAATGCTTACTGTATGTGATTGTGCAGTTATGTGCAGTTATATAAAAAAACATGCCAGTATGTATACGACTCGATCAAGACAGTGCTGTCTCTTGGAAGGCAAAGCCTGGAGGCATTTTCTCGGTCTCCCTAAGTGTGTTCCTGTTGAAATAATCAATTGTGAGATTGTAATTGTATCATTACAAACTGCCTGAGGGATTAAATGAGGGGTATTTTATTTTAAATTGTTGCATGAGGATTATAAAAGAGAATCCTCTCTCAGTAACTTTACACTAATGGCAAAATAAATGAAACCCAAAACGAAAGACTTTGAAGACTGGAAGAAAGAGATTTCTTTTTTTAAAGGAGATTGATTTTATGATTGAGGAATCCCTGATCATCACGTCTGCGATCAAAATTTTAAAGAAAAAAGCCAGCTATTGGGGTAGAAGTTTTTTAATAAGCAGACATGCGTGTGAACATAAATATTCGTATTATTCCGGGATTTTATTTTCTTCACCCGTTCAATTATTAAATAAAAATGTAACAATGTTGGTTTGAGAAAATGTATATTAATAATGAGAACTTATCAACTGCCTATGGAATTGTAGGAGCCTGGTACGGTATAAAACTTGAACAATGATTGTGCAGACTTTGTATGCAGGAAACTGAAGCATTTCGACATTTTATTACAAATTGTCACTGTATGATAGGTAATTATATGAAAGGTTACAGGAATGTTTTACATACTATTTATGATGTTTCTTATCAGTTTTGAAGCACATTTGTTTTCTGGTGAATCTTTAGTTAGTACTTCCGCCATGTATCATATATGGCTATCATTTTTTTAACGGATTATGTCATTGGTATTATCTGCTTGTTTATTATTGGTTTTAGATTACTATGAATGGGTTTTATAAATGTACATCATTATGGCTGAAATCGTATTGTCGAATTGTGTAGTTGAATTGTGTAATATTGTTTTTCTTTTGCAATGCGTCTAAGGTTTGTATTAACCAGAAACACTTGTGTACAGGCGCAATATAAATGTCATATCATATCATACAATGCATTAAAAAAAAAAAAGATGTCGCTGTCACCTCTGCTGCCCATGTTTAGAATCACATACTCAATAATGTAGAGATTGCTTATTTGTCTTGTAATTTTCTGAAGACAATACTTTTTTTTAGCCACAATATGCACTGGCATATTTTCGTCCTATTTATTTAATTTTTTATTGGCTGTACAATCTACGCGTCCATTTAAACAAATTACTCAACTATGTGCGATTCTCAGGCCCACAAGGAGCTACTTGGGTCCCGACCCCAAATATAGTGTTACGTCCTCTACGATATCATATGCCACTTAATAATGCTGGGCGTGAAGTAAATTTGACATTTCCCAAAGAGTTTCGAGGCACTGATCATGTTTAAAGGGCCGAAAAACAGGTTTGGTCTTTTTTTGTGTGCTACATAAATGGTTAATATTTTATCATTGTATTTATGAAACCGTGCATCGATAATGTTTTGGGAGCTCAAGAGGAACATTCAGGGTGGACCAGAATAATTGTAAAGCGACACGTGTGTTTTTTGATTAAACTTCCTTGTAGGCAAGGTCTCGTTTAATTTATTAAAGTTATTCCTAAAGGCAGAAAAGACTGTACGGGAGGCTTCATCGCTCCGTGTACTTTGTGTAGAGAATGCTTTCAGAACTGGAGTGGCGGTAAAAGCACGGAGTTCCCCTTGCACAAGTTCTTGTGCAAGACACATATTGGGCTACACTATGGAGGAGCAGCAAGCTACAGCTGGCGACCATGCAAGGTTGTCTAGTGCTCCGGAAGTTCGACCTTTCATACCGCTAGCCAGCCTTATCTATAAAAAGCAGAATGTTCCTATTGTTGTTTGCACACAGTTTACACAGTGCTTGCTGACAACACGTTGTGTGGCTCGTGGATTCAAAGGTTAAATTTCACTGGCATGGCATACCCTGTCCCTCCTTCCGCCCACATCCTATCTGGGCCACTTATGGTAATGTGGGCAGTTGGGCACCTGATGGCCCCTCCCCGTTCCCTGGAATGCACCGCTTGCGCCCAGCTGTGGCCTCCCTTTCCCACCCTCAGCGTGCTGCTTCTGACGAAACCAGACCACACGTGTTTGTGGAAAATGTAGCTGCCTTACAAGAAAGTCAGCACTAGATGATCCCTGGCGGAAGACCAATCACTTTATTACATTTCCAGCATCCCCCACTTTTACTCAATTCTGCTTTAAGTATTTGTAAATAATCCAGGTCTCGACTCCCCAACCCCCCAAACCTTCCTGCATCCTCCGCTCAGGATGAATTGGGTGTCCCCTGGTATTGGGCTGTGGGGAGTGCCGTTTGTACTTGCCAGCCAGAGCTGTAAGCTGAATGGGGGGTGCGCATGTTGGGCCTAACCCCCCAAACTCCTCCGCCCGCTGTGTCAGGCTTTCAAGGGGCTGTTTGCTGATGGTCATTTAATATTTAAAAGTCCATTTTGCTCTGCTCGATCGTGTGTGACCGCCACCTGTGACAAGACATAATAGGTAAAACAGGTTAATACCTGCAAATAAAATCTGTAAGGGGGTTTCACTGCCTGCCCGGTGATCCTTCCCTTTTCCTCCTGGCCAATCCCATTGCCCCTCGTTTACTTGGTCTCTATTCTTTGCTCTACCCCTTTCAGGTCAGCATGTGCCCGAGATCACCGTATGTTCAAGACACGCTGGGGTGGAGACTTAGGCCCTCCTCCATGTTAACCTCATGGCACCTTAATGCCCCTCTTGGTGGCTGCGCCATTTCCTTTCTTACCGGATTTCAGCAGGAAAGATGGCGACTGTCATACTGATGCAACCTCAAAATACCTACCTGTATTACCAAGCCTTGCAAGTACGTCTGACAACCTCTCTTGAAATGTTCACTTCATTTTATGTTGGAAAAAGGCATTGAATTCTTCAGATTACTTCAGAAGTTAGTATATTGCTAGCTTCAGAGGTATACAATCTGGCCAGATTCCAACTGTTTCTTAGTGATTCTTATTTGGTGTTTTAATTTTTTATAACTTATATAAAGGCCTCTTCTGATTTGATAACGCAATAGTAGGGTCAGTACGTAAGGCATTTAGGAGTAGTTGCCTACATCAAGGCAGTAAAACAGGTGGTTGCCCCACTTATCTTGATAGCTGCACTCACCATAATTTGCTAAACTTCCCACTTCTGCACAAAGACCAGGCCACACCATGCTTGAAGCGAGAAACCTGTTACTGTGCAACCAAACATAAAGCTTGTGGCTCTTTTATGGCAACATAAACCCTGTGTATACTAACTGAACTCTTCTAAAACCTTACTAGCAGACAGACGGCAGGTAATTCCACTCTGCATGCACCAAACCATGGGGTTCCCTCTAATTCCAACCCTGCCACCCCCACAGAACCTAGCGACAAGCGGTTGCCAAAGGGAACGAAGTAGCGATATACAAGGCCCAGTTACATTAAATGTCATCCTCGTAGCTGCAATTCAGTGACTACCACTGATGCGTCATATAAATTAAGACGCGCAGTTGGATTCTACACTGGTACCACAGCCCTGTACATTATGAACATTGATGGGTATAGCAGGGTTGCCTCAACTTTATATCGAGTACAGTTATCGAAATCCCATGGGGAGGATAAAGTATGACTAGAATTGGAGCGGAATTTGAATTGTTATGTTTTCTCACAGGAAATCGGTTTCCGAATGTGTGTATAATCACTTGGTCGCATTATTTCACTCAATCTAGGGCCAGTTCCTTCAACAAAGTTAATGCTTCCTTGGGCTTCAGGTGACGTTTTGTTTCTGGTCTCTTGGACTTTTGGTTACTGGCTTATGCTAATCATGGGTGGATCTTTAGCGCCCAGTCCCCCTGGATGCTTATTGGAGGATATTGCTGTCTCCTGAAAGATGGTTTATCGATTTGTTTCGAGAGGCCTTGTTGTGTTCTGCATTCTTGGACCAGTAAATCCCCACTGTCTGAAATCTATTCCAAACAGATATGTTGCAAATATTCCCAAGTCCTTTATTGTAATCTTTTCCCAAAACAGCAGGCCATAACTATTTGGGAATCTCTGCATGTGTACATACTCCAGATATCTGTTTATATACATTTAAATAAATGACAATACATAAACTACAAAAAATACAAACTCTTGATAATTCCTTTTTATCCCACCTTAGTATGTACAGACGGTGCGTTACAATTCAATTTTACATTTTTTACATGTTTATTTGTTTTAATAAAGAGTGTAATGTTTTCAAACGCCAAAATAAATCTCTTGCGCACCCTTTCTCTCTGGGTAAGTTTAGCTATTGAATGTCCAGTCCTTTGGTTCCTCTCCAAGTATGAACGTCTGAGTGGTCCTCATGGATCGCAGCAGCTGACACCCAAAAATTAAATTAAGCAAACCTTTCTCAACCCATTTACTTTTTTGCCCCAGAAAGTTAAAAAAAAGTATACAAAAAATCCTTTTCCCCTTTTTGTATTCCTAATCCTATTTATCTGTGTTTTTGCCCTTCCAGGTCTTATTTGAATGTTTTCTCCCTGTGTTTTTACCACAAAAAAAGAAAAATGTCACTTTTGTATTTCCGCTTGTTTATGATATCTTAAAAAGACCACCCCTTTACTGCGTGAACCAGAGAATGTTCTTTGTTTGCCACCTTCCGCTGTGTGTCTTGTTGGAGTCCTTAGAAAAGGATTGAGCATTGATCTTGGAGGGAGAGTTTTGTCTCTCGGAGGAGAAGGATGGTAATTGCCAGCTCTTGAAGGAGAATGGTGGACCACTTGTGTTTTGATGCCCAAAACAATGGTTGCCTCAGGTAGGTGAATCCTTTGGGGACGGCCTAGGGAGGGGAGGCAGGGCAGCCAGTGATAGCCCTCTGCCTCTGGAGAAGGTGGAGGAGGATGTGTTGGTTCATTGAGTCTTTGTGTCATTGTTGGTAAAAGAAACTGGATATCTGGGGCGTGCAGTGGGGGCAGGTCCTTGCTTTCTTAAACATAGAAGGTTTTGTGTGGCAGCTGTGGATACACTACAGGACTTTCTGGACAATGTCTGCAGTGACCTTGAAGATGTACGTGGTAACGTACCAGGTGTAGGGTGCAAAAGAGGTGTGGGGCAACCTGGAGATGGATGAGGAGATGGTACAGGTGGATGGACAGCATCGTCTCCCAGCGGGTTACTTAAGAGAAAGCAAATGCAGGGATTGAAATTAAGATTAGAAAAGTAGGAGTGAAACACAGATCCTGGATATTGTTAGGAATATGTATTGAAATTGTAGGCTTTTTAACATAGGTTCCCTTAACAGATAACTGCGGACTTGTTCTTTTTAAAGAACCCCTTAGCCTGGAAAAATACAGACTGTCCTTGTAAGGATTCAGCTGTTCAGCTGTTCATATCTGCTTTCGAAGCAGGCCCAGAGTGTTATATTAGCCTAAGAGCAGCTGCGGAAAGTAAGGCTAACCACGATTGGGAGTCAATGGCCTGTTGTAATACTCTATGCATTGTAAATGTATAAAGATGTATAAAGAAGTGCCTCCTGTCAACGGGAGAGAGAGAGCAGGAGGTTCATATGGTGGCTTGAACCCATGCTGACTAACTGCAGCGGAGCATACCTGTCTCTCTGAGCTTTTAAATCAACATTCTGTTCTGGTGTTTCATTTTGCCTTAAAGTTATTATCTGAGCAGAGGCGGGAATTCGAGACAAGGAATGCCCAAAGAAATAGTCACCCTCACTTTTCCCCATGCCATAGTCGCAGGTACTCATGGGTTATATGGGAGCTCAACCGGGTTACCAGGTACAGGGCCCCTTTAAGGCGGATGGCTTGGTTTCTGACCTACCAGAGTTTAAATGAGGACCAATGGAATCTTCCTCCTGCGCCAGGGAGGAACCTAAATACACTTGTCAGGCCAGTGAAGTGGAGAGACCTAGCTGGAGAGCAGAAAACGCTGGCTTGTGCCATAGCTCAGAGGTGGAAGAGCCTCCCCCGAAGGAGGAAACCACCAGGAGAGCCACAAATGTGGTGGAGCGTATTACCAGTCAGCCCACTGAAGGCTGCTGCTTAGACAAAGGTGGGAGTCCGGACGAATCCAGGACTTCTGAGAAAGGAAGCAGCCAAAAGCATCCCAAGAAGCACCAGAATAAATATGCAGACTGCACAGTCGGTCCCCAGGATGAGTAAGCGGATCCACAAATGCCTGAGCGACCACTTCCCCAGTCAAGCACTACGGTTGGATATAAGGTACGCAGCATTGTAGGATTGACAGGTGGAGGGCAGAGAGGCATCACAGTAGTCCATGCAGGGCTGGCACCAGAAAACCCCATAAGCAGGTAAGCAAAACTGCAGCAGGGCTGACCAAGCCTGTGGTCCACGACGGGACCATGCACCAGAAGACCCCAGGGCAGAGTGAAAGAAACCAGAACCAGAGTGAGAACCAAAGTCGGGCCAAGCAAGCCCTTAGATTACACTAGGCTGGGAATCTAGCTATCCAAGTAAGATTTAGAGAAGAGCTACTTTTTGTGGACATTGATCAGTGCATGCAGACAAGAGGAACTGGTTGTGTTTAATACATCCCGGAAGAGGGCGACACACCAAGAACTGTTTCCGGACTGACAGAAATCAGTTTGTACTAACAGGACGTTGAGATGCCTCTTTTCTTTGTGGGAATTACCCGGCACAGATCTGAAACATACCCTTGAGACTCTGTGGGGGGTGTGGGGTCAGAAAACCAACCATCCCCTATACACCAAAAAGGGAGAGTAATCCTATTGTAATTCAAAATTTAGAGTGGCTGTCTTTGTACTGGTAGGGCAGAGATTAGAGAAGCATACGTTTGATACAGGGACATAGCTTTATTTGTTGGACATCCTTACGAGCACCTGTTTTATTATGTCTAGAATAAGGAATTCATTGTAATGTAAGGGATTAGAGGATGTTTTCATTGAGGTACAAATAAAGTATCCTGTTTGCACATGTACATCTCCTATCTTTGATTTACCACACAAGGCATAGCCACCTTAATCACTGGCATGGTCTGGCCAGTCTTAATTTGTTCACTCCCACTGACCACTCATCTACATCACCCTCCAAACGTTAGGGTGGCAATGTGGGACTGTGTTCGGGTTTCTGGCATGCACTCCCACATGCTCATGCTCAGACCCCACAAAGCCCTCATTTCCCTCTCCTCTCAGCCTTCCACTGCATCTCCCCCTCCAGTAGGGCATGTTGCCCCCACCATCACCACAGCATGGTAGTGGCCGTAGCTTTGTGAATCTTTCGCTATTTAGGGAGCCACAGAGGATCCGGCTGATCAGGCGTGTCCTGCCAGATGACCCTCAGCTTAGGGATCCTGGGAGCAGAACCCCATTTCAATTAAGTATGCCCTGGAGATGCTCTTGCTCCAACACCATCCTTTCCACTCATAGGTACCAGGTCCCTGGGCAAGGGTGCAGGAAACAAGCAGAGCTGCTGGATTGGCTGCCCTCTGATGTGGTAGTGACTCTTCAATTGTGCAAGGTCACTGTTTGGGTCAGTTGCAGTAGCCAGTTTCAAAGCATTTTGTTTGAAAAATCAACCATATTTCACACTGGACATTGCACCACTGTCTGCAGAGTTGAAAAAGAAATGTGGATGTTAACCAAGTTAGTCCACAATCCATCTCAAGGACCCCATTTCACGAAATGCTATTGTTGGCCCTTAATAGTGCATGTTTACGACTTTCAAAGCTGTTGTAATATCCTCTGAAGGGGGAAAGGATTCCGTTCCCATTCATTTTTAGTTTGTATTCCCAGTCTGCTGCCTCAAGCAAGAAATGGGCTTCCTTGTGTTAATATTCCGTCATGGGTGAAAAAAGTCCAATGTTTATTTGAAATGGTGACGACCCATGGAAAATGCATCACGCCACCAATGAATCCAATGTTAACTTTAACTGGACTGAATGAAGCACTCGAAAATGTAACACTGGAAAGAGAATGTGAGTTACCATACAGTCTAGTAAAATGTCTTGGACGTAAAACGTGGTTAGTTCTGCAAATGTGCTATATTGTCATTTATGGTGCTGAGGCAGCGGCCTCTGAAGTAGATGGCCCCTCTGGATGTTTTGGACTACAACTTCCATGAGCCTTCGATGCTGATTATGCTGAGTCAGGTTAATGGCAGTTGTAGTCAAAACGTCTGAAGGAGTGTACATTGAGGGCACATGCTTTAGAGGTTTGCAATTTGGACGTGAACAGGAAAACAGTTAACGCTATGAATATGAAAATATGCCACAGCAATATATTCTAGTTGGAACTTGACGGAATTTAAAATGTATATTGTGTTGCCTGAGAATGAATAGAACATGTTGTCATGCTTGAAAGAACTTCACCTGAAAATCTCTTCAATTATTGAACTTGGGTGCATGCTCGAGCTCTTATCTTTCCTGCTGTTAATTTAGGAATGGTGTACCCAAAAATGTTCATGTTTGCAGCTATCTTTAAAGGGGAAGGCCTTAAAAATAATTATCAGAGCTAATCTCCTGTGTTGGAAAGTGGCTCTGTGCATTTCTGTGGCTGCAAAATATCAGGACTCCAAATCAGTAGTAGCAAACATACGAATGACATCTCAAACTTTTGTAGTCAGTCGCCACTATTTGTCACTATAGAAGTGATACAGCAGCAAGGTGTTCTGGGGTGTCACTACAGGCTGGGGATTGTATGGTGACGGCATTTGGCGTGAGTGCTGCTGTGTTGTTCTTCTGGGCTCATTCCAGTCCTGTGAAAAGTGTCACGCTGCTTTGATCCTGCAAAGATGTTAGTACCTCACGCACCCAAATCTTGGACCTTTCCCTGGCACTTGCTTATTCCACTGAAGGCCCGGACTGTGGGGAAGTGCTGTCATTCTTTGAAATTGCACACTTTGGAGAAACTGTTGCTGGGGACAAAACTTGTCTCTCACTCCTCAGTTTTTTTGCAAGTAGTATTTTATCTTGTCACATAAAGGTGGCACACACAGTAACAGCCACTAAACCTTACCTCCTGCCTAACAGGGTGCATCGCCTTCTTGCATATTTTGCACGGTGGCCACTGGGATTCTGTCCATCCTCCGTCAGTAGTTGGCTAATCTTATTCAGTTCTCTACCTCTCCCTCTCAACTAAAGGCCATCACCTCAAGTGCTCGAACAACCTCTTGACTCGGTATACAATAGTGATCCCAAAATCGAACCAGACCTATCATATATATATATATATATATATATATATTACACGGCCACGGTAGTGGCCGTGTAGTTATGGTTAAGTTGCTGTTTCCATAGAGCACTTTTTGGGCGGCTTATAACTTCGCTCTCCCTGGACGAATCCTCACCAAACTTTGCAAAAAAAGTTCATGACCCAATCTAAATTTTTTGCAAAGTTTGGTGAGGTTTGGTCAAAGGGGGGGGGGCAAAGTTATAGGGAGGGTCTCAAAATGTCTTTTTTTCCCATAGACTGAATGGGGAAAAAACTTGGCTCACGCCTACAGCCCAAACCGCTTGACGGATTTTCACCAAATTTGCGGCAGGAGCAGCAGCTTGGTCCCGAAAGCGTGCTTTTGTAAATTTGGTGAAAATCCTTCCAGTAATTTTTAAAAATTGACTAAAAAGTAGGTCACAAAAAATTAGTGATATCTATGTCCGGTCCACGGAAACACTTCCCTTTTGGTCCACGGACAGTGTCCTGATTGGCTAATCGGCTTGCGTCATGTCAGCGCACATGCAACGTGTTCGCTGATTGGATGGTGAGGAATTCGCGGACAGCGGCCGATATTCGTGGACATCACGGTAAAAACATCTGAAAAAACACAGCATTGCACTTGTCAAACTTATCAAATAATCTCTGGGGAGGTGAGGGGTGATGAGGATGGGATGGGATATGGCTGCAAGAAGCAAAAAAAACGGGTGTTTTTTGCCGCGAAAGTCCACAAACAGTCCAGATGTTCGCAAACAGTCCTGTGAAAGTTCGCAAACACTTTAGCATTACAGGGTTGGTGAAATGCAGTTCTTAGATGGCTTATAACTGTGGCACCATTTAATAGAACTGCATGAAATCTTGCATGTATATTCCTGGGCTGCATCTGAGTGGGTATGCAAAGTTTGGTGGGATTCTGTCATGAGGGGGCAAAATTAGAGGGGGGTCCCAAAATAATGTAAAGGCTTATAAATGAGGTGCCATTTGACGAATCTACACTTCATTTGGCAAACTGATAATAGATCAAGATATACATGTTTTTGCGAAGTTTGGTGGGATTCTGTCGAGAGGGAGCAAAATTAGAGTGGGGTCCCAAAATATTGTAAAGGCTTATGAATGTGGTGCCATTTGACAAATCTACACAAAGGTTTGCAAAAAGATTATAGATCTAGATTTAGATGTTTTCGTAAAGTCTGAATTGATTTTGTCAAGTGGGGGCTAGGTTATATGACGATTGTATGTGCATATATTTGCCACTTTTGAAAAAATAAAACATGGGTGGATTTCCAGGAAACTTGCGTGCGGAGCATTGGCAAGGACTTACAAGCATAGTTTTGCTAATGTGCCAGTGTTTTATTATTTGACAAGTGTCATAATGTAGCTACAAAAAGTAGCGGAAATGGGGGTGTTTCATATTGTCCATATGGGCTAAACTTAATGCAATTAAAATGCTTTTCTTACCAAAAGTCCTGTATATTATTCAGTCGTTGCCCTTACATTTTACAAAGAAAGTACTTCGACGGATAGATAGATTATTCCAGGACTTTTTAACGGGGGACGGGAAAAGAGCCATAATGCCACGGTACATTATGGTCCACAGCGTCAAAGATGGAGGTTTTGGATACTCGGTCCTTAAGAATTATAGTAATGGTTTTTTATTGAAAAAGACGTATAGCTATTTTATTGGGGATCCAAGCCAGATGCCTGGGTGGGTTCAGATTGGAATGCATACGTTTTTGCCGTATGACATTAAGTGTCTGTTTTCATTTGGAACATTACCTGGGAAGTTGCAGAGTATAAAAACAGTTTTGGCTACAAAAGACGCATTGGCGTCACTGATTGTGGGAAATGGGCAGAGATTATTTGTTTATGAAGAGGCCTCACTTTGGCATAATCCTTGTCTACAGATTAATAATAGAACGTTAAATTGGAGAAGCTGTGTTAGTAGAGGTATTTTAAAGGTTAGTGATGTTTGGAGTAATGAAGGGGTGGTTTCCTTTGAGGGACTAGAGGAGAAATTTGGACTGCATAATAGAGAGTTACGAAGGTGCAATGAATTGGTGGATTTAATATCTGAAAGGAGTCGGATGATGGATGCATCACTCTCACGGGAACCTGAAGTCCTCAAAATATTGGCCTGCGGATCACAAAAGGTGTCAAATATTTTGTAAATTATGCAAACAGATGTACAGTGGTTGAACTCATGGGAAAAATTGAGGTTGTCATGGACGGATGAGCTGGGTAGAGTACTGACACAAGATGAATGGGAAAGGGTCTGGAGAGTTTCGGTTAAAGTTAAAGCGGATTTACAACTGCGTTCACTCATCAGAGAATATTGAGTAGAACCTATTGGACCCCGGCCCGTATGGATGCTTTAGGAATGGTGGATGGTGACAGTTGTTGGGGTTGTGGGAAAGAGAGGGGTAGTTTGCTTCATATGTTGTGGAGTTGTGAAAGAGTGACACATTTCTGGAGAGATGTGGTTGATAGGATTGACCAGGTTTGGGGTATCACCTATCCACGGAATCCATTAGCAATCATTTTGCAATTACCAAGGAATGGTTGCAAATATGATTGGGTAATATCGTGTTGGATTGCCAAAGTTCTGTTTGTAGCTACTAAACAGATATTAAAGGTCTGGAAGACAAGAAAGAAACCAACAGTAGAGGATTGGATTTTAGATGTGCAAGTTCTATCTAAACATGAGAAGACTATGTTTTATAAGCAATGCAAAGAAGCACGTTATGATGACCAATGGGGGAATTTCAATGATTGTTATGGGTAAACCATCTTGATCAGAATTGTGTAATAGAATGGGTTTGCATCACGTCTAATGGATACATTTTGGGGGGAGGGTGCTTGTGGTGTTATGTTCTCTTGTTTTGTGTTGTCTGTTATGTTTGGGAATGTCAGGCCACCGCTCATGGCTGCGTTTTTAAATGTGTTGCGGTTAATATGCATTTCGAGGTTATTGTTTTCTTTGATTCAGGTTTATATTGTTACCTGGATGATAGCCTGTTGGCCTAGTAACATTTGCTTTGTACTTGATATGTTTCTTTCTTGTTGAAAATAAGAAATAAAGTTTGAAAAAAAAACAATAGCGGTATACCTTTATTGACTGAGGGGTAGCCTGTGGCCAGGGGCAGTGGCCAGATTGTCCGGGTCATGGAATAAGATCATTATCCGGTCAATCTGGCTACTGGCCATGATCACAAGGGACAAAACATAGGATTAAAGTGGCCATGTCCACCTGGGTCTGGCTTTGTGGTAAAGTTATTCGAAATTAGGATAGATTTGAAAGGGAAGAAAAATGTGCTTGTGGTAACATGGTCATAGGGTTCTCTTTTTGCCTTCTGCAGGCTGCTGTGGAAAGCGAAGAGGGGCCCTGTATGGAACCCTCACCTTCCCTTTCGATGGTGGCTATCCTGGAAAAGGATTTTCCTTCCTACACCTGGACGCCACAGGCGTCCTGGTGTTGGAAGAAAAATCCTATTTTTTAGCACCCTGGGTTCCCGCTTTGGGAACCTAGGGTGCTAATGGCCTTCATCCCCCATTTCAGGGGCTGGAATGGGGGCATAATGGTCCAGAGACCTTGTTATCCACCCTTGCTTCGCTTGGGCTGATAACATGGGCTGCTGGGCCGGTATCCACCGTTCCAGTCCCTGGAACAGAGGATGAACGCCACAATATTCCTATTAGCATAACACAAAATGCAAATGGAAATGTTGGAAAATGTTATTTAGTCTATGTACTTTACTGAGAAATATAAAGTAGATAGAGTCTATACATTTTCTTTTTAACTGTGAATGGTGGTTCCTAAAGGAATTTGTTGTTTGTTGTTTTTGGATGTATTTTTTTTGGCAGGAGAGCTGAGAACGAAAGTTGGGGAGGGAAATGAGGGAAGACCAACCAAACACAAATATGGAGGGGTAGGTGGACAAGGGAAAATGCTGCGCGTGTGTTATTTGTAAGTTAGGGGGCACTGTTTCTCATGCTCTTTGATTACAGGAGTGGTGTTGGCTCTTGGGGAGGAGGGATGGCATTAGCTGATGCCATTTTAAGATAAATAGCATTTTTGCTAAAAGTATGTACTGTGTACTAGATTGTTAATGGATAATGAGTAGGAATAGGTGTTGGAGCTGTGCAAGGGAAATTTTGAAGTTGGAAGTTCCTAGATTAGTATAAAATACAGTTCCGAACTGTCCGCCAAGCAGAGATCTTATCGTGAGGTGCGGACGGGTTGTCAGACACGTCATCATGCCGCGCGCCAGCATATGGTCATGTGGCACTGTCCGGAAGGTCCGCTATGAAGTCAGATGTTCGTAGACGTCTACGGATGCAAAACTAGTTGAAATAGTTGCAAGAAGTTTATAGAAGTGTTAAAAATTAGTCCAGATGGTGTGAAATGGCAGAGTTTTAAGGTGAACATTTGGAAATTGGGCACAAATATTGCTATATTGGGTAAGTATGATATTAGTAAATTGTAGGAAAATAGCATGCACTGGTAAAAACCGATGAAATTCAATGAACAAACGTTGTTGAAGGGACGTTATGGTTAAGTTGCACTAATAAAAACCTATTAAATTCAAAGAAAAAACTTTGTTAAACGGACGTTATGGTTCCAAGTAAAACCGAAAACCCCCTGAAATTCGCCAGTTATGGTAAGCTAAGCAAGCATAACTCGCGCCACCACTGTGCACTGCTAAGACTAACACCCAGGACATCAAAGATGACATCACAAATGTCATTGATGACATCACTGATGACATCACACATGAAATACACGTTGATGAAAAGTCTCTACAAGGAGTTGTGTTTATATTGTTGATAACAAGATGTCAGGAGTGATCGGGAGACCTATCATGAACTACTTAATCTATTAAAGAATGTACTCATCTAATATCATTGTATTGGAGTGTTGTTGCATAAACCTAATCATATATACACATAGGCAATGACTGCAGCATGCACCATAGAAGTACACTATAATATTGTAATTTTGGATAGTACAATAATGAATGCTCCCTTATCAGAGTTTTGAGTAATGTTAAACATGTAATAACTAGCTAACATTTCAAGAGTTACAGCACTTGTGCTGGTACAAACAATACATATGAAGCACCACAATGCATACAAATCAGAGGCAAATACAGGGAAACTAAAGTAAGGAAATAAGAAACTGCATCATCAGAAAATGCTAATGACATTAAAGTTCATCTTCATGTATACACATGAATTGTGTGTTTGAGGCCTGCTCATTTCCCCATGTATGTGCACCATGAGCTGAGACCAAACCCTAAGGAAAGCACTTAAAGAACATATGACAAGGTTAACAGTTACATATATAGCACCTTTTTAAATGTTATTATTCTGACTGCCAGTGAACAAAACCACCTGGCTTATATATGTCAAGGAACAAAAATAAGTGGCCCACATATGTGATGTCATCAGTGATGTCATCAATGACATTTGTGATGTCATCTTTGATGTCCTGGGAGTTAGTCTTAGCAGTGCACAGTGGTGGTGCGAGTTATGGTTGCTTAGCTTACCATAACTGGCTAAATTCAGGGGTTTTTCGGTTTTACTTGGAACCATAACGTCCGTTTAACAAAGTTTTTTCTTTGAATTTCATAGTTTTTTATAAGTGCAACTTAACCATAACGTCCCTTTAACATTTTTTTCATTGAATATATATATATATATTTATTTATTTATTATCATTTAGTTTATTACAAACTTTTAGCGACAGTTTAAAATAATACTTATACTTTTCTCTCACTAATGGAATGGGTCCAGATTTTGTTTCATCTACTAGGATTCATTCAGCTATAGAGTTTAAGGTTCTTTCATTTCATCCAGTTTTATTAGTATAGGCCCTTTTATTTTGACAGAGACTCGACTAGGACTGCGCTATTATTTTTTGATGGTCGTAGCTTGCTCCCATCACTAGATTTAGGTTAGCTAGGTGTTCAACCAACCCATTGAAGTTCAGTAAACACCCTTGAACTGAGATCACTTGTGTCTGTCTTCACTGTTTGAGACCATGCCTTCCTTACACCCACCCCCCGCTATCTGCACCAGTCTTATCCCACAGTGTTGTTTTGATTATTTCCCCTTGATTATATCCCATTAAAATGTATTGAAAAATCTAAATAAGTGGCTCTAATGAGAACTTGGAATCCTAGAGAGGAACACAAAAAGTCCTCACTAAAATTCCTGGTGTACCCCAAGCAAGCGCTCAAATAAGCAATAACACCCAATCCGGTGGGCTGGATCGGTTGGTAATGGTTCGGGGCCCAAGTTACAGGCCTGAGAGCAGCGATAGCCGTAACAATGGCCTTGTGTACCGTTCAGGTTTTATTGCTGTTAGCGCCACAGGTTTCCAATCCGGAAACCCGTGGTGCTGACAGCAATGTATTTTGTATGAAAGAACGGGACACATACACATCGTCCTGTTCTTTCATACAAAAAACATACCCAAGATGGCCACTGTGTAGCTGGCAACACGGCTCTATGCACCCCCCTCTTCCTTTTGTATGGTGAGTGGGGGCGGTTGCATTGCCACCAAATGAATATGGTTAGGGGTGTGGCGAGGGAAGGAAACAGTGACTGGAGGGGTGGGGATGTGGGGGGGGAAGATTGCAGAGCATGGAAGCAGCCATCAAGTTAATTTGAATTCAGGCTTGGTTTGTGGGATTGAACCCCCTGTCTGAGCAACCTGATTGCCTGACTGCCCTGCCCAGGTGCTAATTTTATATAGAGCAGCCACACTTAGTTTTATTCTCTGGCACCCTGCACTCACTTTTTAAAATTGGTGTATATAGCGCCTGTGATGTCTCCACCGACTACCTACTGTACATCTTCAGTTACTCTCCATTGGGTGAGGATCCTTTACTGACCAACAATGCTACCTTCATAACATTCAATATGATGGAGGATTTGTTTAAAGAAATGTTACTTCAGCAGAATTTGCAACTTTGAGAAATGTTTGGCTCACCTGCTCCCGAGACTTCAATTATCTTGACTTTGCTGTAGTCTTTTATTTGTTTTGGATTGGGGATCTTCCCTTCTGAGTGCGCCTCTGTATCCTCTGCTTCCTCACTTTTATACCTGTCACAAGATGGAGTTGTTTGAAGATCTGTCTCTATGCCCAAGTTTATGTTGATGAATGCTACTATGGTGTGGTCGAAAAATGAACCCCCCCTTCCTCAACTAAAACGTGGTCTTAACTCGATTTTCTGCTGTCTTGTGAAGAGCTGAAACTCATGTAGGAGGTTGTATTAATGAGGCACTGAGAAGAACAAGGCAAAATACCAACTCTTTCGAGATGGTTTCCACAGAGGCGGCCTATGTTTACTGTTTGAGTCTGAGGTAATCAGACCGCAAGATCATAATCTCGTAATCACCTCAGTGCGCAATAGTAATCACCTCAGTGCGTGAGATGACTCTCCGCCTGTCATATTCGTGCTTTGCCTTCTCGTTTGACGAGAGGGTCTTTTATTGCTCCATTCGTATAATAAACATATAAGATGTTATAATCATGTTTCCTCTATTAAATTACCACGAGTGGCCATGAGGATGGAACGAGGAGTTGGAGAAAGACCCCAGTCACTGTAATCCAGTCCTGATCCCAGGGTGAGCTCGTTAAAATGGATTTCTAAACACTGACCTGGTGGTCAGAAGTTTAGGAGGCCCTCCTAGTTTAGTGGTACTGGGGAACCTTCTGGACAAACCAGACGAATCAACAGTAGCTTGGTAGGCGGTCAAGTCTCGGGGGTTGGGGGGTAGTGAGAGTGATTGGAAGCCCACAATGAGCACACACAGTAAAACTCCTCAGATGTATCAAAAATACTTTTATTGTAGGCCTTTATAATCAAAACACAATTAACTACTGTTATGAAGAAACAATACTACACACAATCATTCACTATCTAACATATATAAAATAATGTGATTAGCCTAAGGCTGATGATGGGGGAGAACGTAACCACGACCTGTAACAGTAAAGAGGTTAAATCAACACAGATATCAGTTTAGGCAGTCCTTCATCAACAATCCCTCACTTACGTAGTTCAGCCCTACGAAGAGAGGGGCCTAGCGCTCAAAGTACAGTTGTGCATTAACAACACACGGTTGTGCGTAAACGAAAAAGCGTGTTCTCTTCAGGGGGCGGTAGCTGCTCAGGAAGCGGCTTGAGGCAATCAAGAATAAGTTCCTTTTCCTAGAAGATGGTCTTCCCGTGCGGATAAAGTGACTTTCGGAGTTCGGTACTAGCTGGGGAGCGCAGGCTATCCCAGCCCAGGTGAGTATCTTTCGAGGGACACTTATGCGTAAAAATGAATGGATGTGCCAGGGGGCCACCTTTAAGTTAGGAAAGTACTCACCGACCCTCGGCACAGTCCAGACTAAACTTTGGCAATCTAGCCCACTGCGCCTGTTGGCGTTAACTTTGCAGTTTCAGAACACTCCGGCTCTCAGCGGCTGCGCTCCGGGACGATCATCCGTGACGGGCCATTTGCTTTTTCTCAGCCCTTGAAGGAGGAAGAAGGTTCGTTCCAATGTGGCTCGTCTCAGGACACAGTAGCCATGAACTGCAGGCACTTTCAGCGATGGTCACCACAGGGACCCCAAATGGTCGCAGCATGGCGCACTCTTATAAATTGCGACCCAGAGGAGCTAGGACAACCAGTTTTGGCGGTAGAGGGCCCAGGGCCACAAGCTAGCATTTCCCCAAGTCTTGAGACTCAACTCGGGACGGTGGTTTTCCTGTTCAATACCCTGTGTGCGAGCTGGTCAGTTCACTTGATGACCCAGGAACACTTCCGAAGAGGCTCTTTGGAAGTCTGTACAATTGGTAAAGTACATTTATTTCACATTAAATGTTTCGCTAACATTCGGCGTCTGACATAATCGATCAAAATGGGACTTTTTTCCTTTGCTCTCGATCCGCAAATCCGCAAATGTTTATCGTGAGTCACGTGCTGTCCCTTTTTTGGTACTCAGAGTGTGCGTTTTGTCTAAATGAAGCACTTTGGTCGCACGGTGAATTGCAAAGCTGGTGCATGAACTTGGCACTAGACCACCGTAAAGGTTGTTATGTTGCTCCTTATCGCTGGTACCGCGTATGGGCATATTGGACCTTGTCTGTCGTCCCAAAAGACGGTTAAGTAGATCCAGTGATTGGCATGTAGCTGCAGCTGGCGGTTGAAGACTCCGTCGGTTGGGGTCTGGAATAGATGAGAATCACAGAATGGCACGATGTACTTGTTTGCAAAACATAAAAATAGAAACGTGTCTCAGTAGCCGATCTTTATTACAATTAATCATTTTCTTTATTAGCACAGAGTTGACAAAATGTGAACTGAGAGAATACAATGTGGAATATCAAAGTACTCCGTTATTTGCTTCCAAGGATAGTGCAATGCAGTATGTTGAGCTCTAAACGTAATGCGTAAACTCAGGCAACAATTCGAGGTGCACAAACAATGTAATGATTTATTAGTGTAGAACTAGGGAGAAATGAGTGGTGGTCTACATGCGTCTCGATGCTGGCCTGCTCATGTGCCCGGTAGATAGCCCAGCACACAACAGTTGTACTATCAGTTCATTGCAATATGCCACACAGAAAGAACAAGTACAATGTGACCCAGCAGTAACGGTCAGATATTCGTATTTCGACTAGTTCTGGTATAAAATCATCTAAAGAGAAACTTACATTATATTGGGCATTTCCATTCTCTTGGCGTAATGCAGACCGTAATGCAGACTCCTCCGTTCATGTCAACGAAATTTCATAAACTGAACTTATATGTAACTAGGTCCAGTTTCGGAATGGGCAACCTTATCATATCATACGTTGTTACACCCCCTCTTCAATTCAATCCCTTTCGGAATGGTCCCTGCCTCTCAGGGTCAAAAAACAATAGAACCTTATACTGTGCGCGGGACGTGTGGGTCTCCCAGCTTCGAAGCAAAAATTCAAAGCTGTTCACCTTCACTCACAATGAACATACTTACTTACTTTGCAACATCCAATGTCAACGCATCCATGAGAACATGATTTTTGAAGCACGGGCAAAGGATGAAAAAATTGGGGGCTGTCACTGGTCATTGTTTGTTGCGCTGCTCTGGTGTATAGGGGAAACTTGCCAATGACAGAATGCCCCCTACTCTCAAATTATAGTCGATATAACACAAAAACTGAGTCGAAGTGTGTCTAGTAATAGGCCCACCTCTGCTTACCTCATGGCCTCCTACCCCATGGCATGTTTTCACAGTCAGTACTTCTTTCGTGCCTAGAATGTTTTGTAGCCTAGGTCTAATCCCTTTTATGTAACGCGCAGATATTCAGCTGTTTGGGGAACTTTATGGCAAGGCAACTGCCAAAACCCAAAGATTCTTACACACTGTTATCCATTGGTCATTTACACGAAAAATGAAGGTCCCACAGTAGCTCGACTAAACTGTGAAATGTGAAAGCAATCGTAATAATTATTCTCCAGCATGGGGTCTGGCATGGATTCACATGCTCATGCATATTCCCTGTCGTCAGGCTGGGAATCCTCGGTAAAGAAAAAATCAGTATCAGTTTTGTTTCTGATCTGTCTTTCTTAGTAGTAACCAATCACTGGTCTCTGGGTCATACTGCCCCCAGCCAATGACTGCCCTCTCCCTAAGCCCTGCCCCTGGCAGCCATCCTCAGATTTTTACTGCACGTTCAAGTGTTGCGAGTTCTCGTGTTATAGCTCTCGAGCTTTTACTGCATTTGCGCTTTTTCAAAGAGTTTTATCTAATTTTTTCGGTTTAATCGAACCTCAAGCTCTACAGTTTCTACTTCTGATCAACGGGGATCCGTTTTGGATTTTTCTACGCCCCTCTAGGGTGAAGTTTTCATCGAGTTACACTTCTTGGAGGATTCCAGAAGTTTTCTGAGGCCTACCCGCGGACGAGAGGAACATGGCCCAGGAGAAGGGAAGCTCGACTCCCGGCAAACTTTTCAGGATCTGCCCTGGATGCAATCTACAGAATGTGTTCAAGGAGGACGAGCATTCGAAATGCCTATACTGCCTTCACGAGGACAAAACGCGTGTGGAGAAGGACTGTGCATTTTGCATGAACATGTCGGATCGGACTATGAGGGATCGTCGGATCCGTCTCTCCAACGGGCTGGAAGGCAAGAGCCCAGCAGGTGTGAAGAAGAAGAAGTCTGAGCGGTCTTCTAAGTCCTGTGAGGGCGCCCCGGCGACGGGGGCCCAACAGAAGGCAAAGCACCGCGAGTCTGCAGGCACCGGGAGCGCCGAACGGTCGGGCTCCTCGGCTGCCAGGCAGGGTGCACCTTCACCGACACCATCAACCATGAGCCAATGCTCTGGCTCGGGGAAGAGAAAATCCGAGAACCCGGCTAAGCTTCTGGAGAGGCCCCGGTCGATCTCGAAGGAACCAGCCGAAGGGGAGTGAGGCGGTGACCCTCACCCTAAGATGAAGGCCTCAAGCGCGCCCAAGGTGGTGAAGGCCTTGATCTCGGCCAAGGCCTCGATTGAGGGAGTCGCTGCGGCCCTGGCGAAGCCGATGGAGGCTACCCCCGTGGAGGTGACCTTGGGGGCCCAGAGTTTCCCTGCCTCCGTGGAGGGAATCCTCATTTAAGCTCATCGAGAAGACCCCCGTGAAGACCCCGGTGGAAAAAGAGGGGGGATGGTGGCTGTTACGGACACGGACACAACCTCCGAGGAGGAACTGACCGAGAATTTAGAAGAGGACCGGTCCTACGGGAGGAATCCCGACGAGGGGGGCGACGAGAGCGAGGGTCCTTCGGGAAGCCCTCCAAACAAGAGGAGGAGAATTCATCCAGCACCCTTTCAGCCCTCACGGCCTTCTCAGCCTTTGTCGCCTTCCCCGGTCCCGAGGGATGACACGGGAACAGACACGGCCACGACGGGGAAGGATGACGATGGCGGTGACGATGGGACTGACCTCCCGTCTCCGATTCCTCGGGCATCCCCGCCCGACGAAATTGGCTCCTTCCACGCCATGATTGCCAGGGCTTCCGAGCTTTTTCAGCTCTGCCCCGAAGAGAAGAAGAAGGAAGGCTTCCTCTACCAATGGCACAAGGCCAAGAGGAAAATGCTCCTCGTGGTGCCGTTGCTGGATGACATCTAGGACGAGGGACTTGCCCTCCTGAAGAACCCGTCCACGACGCCTGCCGAGAGGGACCGGTACGAGAAGAAGTGCCGGGTCCCCGACGCCGCCCCGTTGTGCCTTAGGGCACAGCCGACCCCTGATTCAGTCGTCTCAGCAGCGGCCAAGAAGAAAGCGAGGGGGGCATCGGCTTCATCTTCAACTTTCCCATCGAACGGCGAGGGAAAGAAACTGGATGCCATGGGACGACGAGTCATCTCGTCGGCGGCGACGACGATTAAGGAGGCCAACGTCCTAGGGATTGTGGCCCGCTACGGCAGGGAATTGTGGTACAAGATCGCCCCTGTGTTGGACTTCCTACCGGATGACAAGACGGCAGAGGCCCTGGCGATCCTACAGGAAGGTGAGGTGGTGTCGGACCACGCCATAACGGCAGCCACGGACATTGCCGACACCGGTTTCCACCAGTTGGGCAACGGCATTTGCCTTAGACGGTAGGGGTGCCTCAAGGTGACGGATTTCCGCCCAGACGTGCAAGCCAAGGTTTTGGACATGCCCTTCGACGGGGACAATCTGTTTGGAAAGACAGTGGATGAGTCACTGCATGCCATCAAGACCGACACAGACACGGCTCGGGCCTTGGGAGTTCTGCAGCAATGGCGGCCGCCCTTTCGGAACTCCGGAGGGAAGCAAGGTGCCTCCAAAGGATTCGGCGGTGGCTCCTTGACGTACCATCAGGCGGCCTGCTCCTCGTCACAAGACGCTTACAGGGGACGAGGCAAGTCAGGTGGATCTCGCTGTCGTCGCCAGGGAGGCCAAGGCGGCAAGGCTGCTTCCAAGTAAGACTGAACTGGCCGTTGCGTCGGGCCCCCACCGAAGCACCCCGGTGGGAGGCTGGCTGACGGAGTTCGTCTGCGTGTGGGAGTCCATCTCCACCGACAGTTGGGTGCTGGATATCCTGGCCCACGGGCACACTCTGGAATTTCTAAAGAAGTGCCCCCCGAATTCCTCCCGTGGCCAGGAAGGAAAACCACGACCCTCACCTTCTGTTAGAGGTAAGGGCGATGCTCAAGAAAGGAGCCATCGAGCTCGTCCCAAAGAGGCTCTGGGGCTCCGGAGTATACTCAAGATACTTCCTCATCAGAAAGAAGACAGGAGGATGGTGTCCCATCCTGGACCTGCATCGACTAAACAGATACATCAAGGCACGGAAGTTCCGGATGGCCACCCTCCAGCACATGCTGGGCCAGCTGGAGGAAGGCGACTTCCTATCATCGTTGGATTTGGAGGATGCATACTTTCACATCCCTATACTAAAAGGACACCGAAAGTTTCTCAGGTTCGTAGTCCAGGGACGGCACTGCCAGTTCAAGGCCCTCCCATTTGGATTGAAGTTGGCGCCCAGGGTGTTCACCAAGTGCCTAGCGCCAGTGGCGGCACGGCTGCGCCTGCAGGAGATCCAAGTCTACCCCTACCTGGACGATTGGCTCATCCGAGCAAGAACAAGGGACCTCGCCGTCGAACACACAGCAAAGACCGCCCGTCTGCTCACAGACCTGGGATTCGCCATCAACTTCCCCAAATCCCACCTGGCTGCGTCGCAGGTCAAACTGTTTCTGGGAGCCAGGCTCGATACAGTAGCGCGATTGGCCTCGCCGTCGGAGGAAAGGACGAAGGCCATCCTGGGCAAGGTGCAGCGTCTGCTGGCCACAGATGTGGCCAGGGTGAGGTCCATCAAGCCCCTTCTCGGATGATGTCCTCATGCATCTACCTGGTGCGACTGTGCAGGCTTCGGATGCACCCTCTACAGGAGTTCCTCGACGCCTGTTGGATGCAGGCGACGGGCAGCTTCGAGGACAAGATCTCGCTCAACGAGGTATTCCGCCAAGCAATTCGGTGGTGGGACACCCGCGCGCATCTCACAGCGGGCACAGACTTTCAGACCCCAGCACACCAGGTGATGGTGATGATGGATGCCTCCTTGGAGGGGGGGAGCGCACACCAGAGATCTTCTTGCAAGAGGCCTCTGGCTCCCGGAGGAGAGGACGCTCCACATCAACATACTGGAGCTCTGAGCAGTGTTCTGGGCCCTCAGGTCCTTTCTCCCGTCCCTCAAAGGCAAGGTGGTGAGGATCTTCACCGACAACACCACCACGATGTTCTACATCCGGAAGAAGGGAGGAACAAGATCCCCAGCCCTGTCCAAGGAAGCCCAGGATCTGTGGCACTGGGCTGTTGCCTAGGGGATGTTTCTGGTATCCTTTCATCTGGCAGGGACAAACAACACAATCGCCGACTCACTCAGCAGGGAGCTGTGCTCGTGCCACGAGTGGGAACCGCATCAGGATCAAGTGGATCGACTCTTTCAACGATGGGGCAAACCCCAGATCCACCTGTTCGCGACGGTGACGAACTCCAAGTGCCAGAGGTTCGCCAGCAGGTTTCCCCAGCCGAGGAGCAAGGGCGATGCTTTCTCGTTCCCCTGGGATGGCCTGTTCCTGTATGCGTTCCCTCGGTTGTCGTTGCTACTGCAACTCGTCAACCAGCTCAAGAGGTCCCGGAGCAGGATGATCCACGTCGCACCGGCGTGGCCAAGGCAGATCTGGTTCCTGGACCTTCTGGACTTGTCAGCGTTCCTACCAGTCAAACTGTCGACGGACGCAGATCTTCTCTCCAGAGAAGGAGGCGCCATCCTTCATCACTACCCGGAGTCGCTAAACTTGCAGGCCTGGCTCCTGCAGCACTAGAGTTTGGAGGGTACGATATCCCGGCGGACTGCAGAGAGGTTCTTGCAAAGGCCAGGGCATCCTCAACTCTCAAGTGCTACGGACACAAGTGGAAGAGGTTCTCTGTCTGGCGCTGTGCACAGAAGATTAACCCTCTATGGATTACAGCCCCTCAAGTGCTACCGTACTTACTATCGCTGGCCAAAGCTGGACTAGCTCATGCTTTCATCATGATACATCTGGCAGCAACTTCCCGATACACCAGAACTGCAGGACGGTCATCCCTGTGGTCTCATTGCCTGGTGAAGGAGTTTATGAAAGGACTGTTCCGATCGTTCCCGCCCGTGAAGCCTCCAGCCCCGGCGTGGGAGCTCAACGTGGTGCTGACCAGGCTCATGGGCCCGCCATTCGAGCCTTTGCATTCGGCTCCGTTGAAGTTCCTGTCGTGGAAGACAGCGTTCCTTGTGGCCATCACCTCCGCACGACGCGTGGGAGAGATGCAGGCCCTATCCTGCAAGCCTCCATACTTGACTTTTCACGAGTCGAGGGTGGTGCTGAGGACGCACCCCTCTTTCATGCCCAAGGTGCCGTCGGACTTCCATCTCAACCAGCCCTTGGTGTTACTAGTTTTCTTCCCGTCGCCTTGGTCGCCGGCCGAGAGGATTTTGCACTCGCTGGATGTAGCTAGAGCGCTGAAATTCTACCTGGACCGAACAAAGTGTTTTCGGAAGACATCACAGCTGTTTGTGAAATTTGGACCTTTAAGAACCAAGGGAAGGCTCTCTCGAAGGCTTCCATTTCCAGATGGCTCTCCGGCTGCATCATGCACTGTCACCGGTTGGCAAACCGACAGTTGCCTGGCCGTCTGAGAGCCCATTTGACCAGAGCGATCACTGCTACCAGGGCGTTCTTGTCTGGTGTACCCCTGCTGGACATCTGCAAGGCTGCTACGTGGAGGTTGACGCACACCTTCACGAGATTCTGCTGCGTCGACTGGGATTCCAGGGAGGAGTCCAGAGTCAGCCAGGCAGTGCTGTGCAACCTGTTCGCCTGAAGGTGGACCTCGTGAGGAGGTAAGAGTTGCTTAATGTTGAGTCTATGTAATGTTTAATGTTGAGCCTTTGCCACCTCCCGTGGTTGTGCATGTGTGTACTGCTATGTATTCTTATATTTATGAGCATGTGAATCCATGCCAGACCCCATGCTGGAGAAGGAACAAGTTACTTACCTGTAACTGTTGTTCTCCAGCATGGCGTGGATTCACATGCGAACCCTCCCTACTACCCCTCTGCGGCTCTTCACTTGATCATACTGCCACTTTACGTGCTACCAAATCTGAGGATGGCTGCCAGGGGCGGGGCTTAGGGAGAGGGCAGTCATTGGCTGGGGGCAGTATGACCCAGAGACCAGTGATTGGTTACTACTAAGAAAGACAGATCAGAAACGAAACTGATACTGATTTTTTCTTTACCGAGGATTCCCAGTAAGTAACTTGTTCCTACTATTTTTTTAAGAAAAGGACTAAGAGGATATATTTCAAAAGACAAATTACATGCTTTACTTGTACAGTTTATAAAAACATTTTTGGCAAAAATAAAAACAGATGGTAATCATTTGTACCCAGATTTGAACGATTGAACGAGCTCTGCTTTGGGTGGACATGGCACGTTGGCAATGTTTTGTGGCAATGTATCTGTGCTCTGAACAGATTTGTGCGCAATTCCATGAGTATGCATCTCTACGACATTAACAATAAGATCTTTCACAAAATTGAATTCCATTTTGTCATATACTAGTTTGACAACCCATGTTTTGCTTCTTTTCGTAAAGGCCATAGTGTAGCAAAGCATCCCTAAGTTTCCTGCAGTCCTAGATTGTTCCCGGCCTATATTCTCGTTATGCGCTAATACCGCTAGTAAAGTCCTAGATTTCATCCCTTGGATGACAAAATGCAATCTTTTTGGCCTGTACTTTAGGCACATATTGTGGAACACCTCCGAGTCTCCTGTGTGATAGAATTCTGTGAGTCTCTTCAGATCTCTTGATAGTTTTAACAAAGCACAATCTTCTCAAGTGCTTTGTGTGGAGGTGAAGATGGGATTAACCACTTCTTCTTCGTGCCTCCTCTGGGGACAAAGGGCCATGTTCACATTGGTGGAAATGTTGGTTTTCTGTCCAGTGGTGAACGTTGGAACAGTGGTGCATAAGTGACCGCCATTTTTCCAGTAGAATTTCCACAGACCCGTCACATGTTTTGGAACTCCACCAAAGATGGTTGCTGAATGACTGGGACCATTGTGAAATACTTTCAAAACCTTTTTTTTTCCCTGCCGCCGTGATTTTTTTATTGGTTGATTTGGCAACATGCCATACATCAAATTGATGTGTAATATTTGGATACTGCTCTCTCATAGTCTTGGCTATTGAAACGTGTCTGTCCGTGGCTATGAGGTCGATTTGCATTCCCCTTGATTGTAGATATTGCAGTGATTTTATAAAACCAAGTTTCTCCATGTCCACTGAGGATTTACATTGGGACACCTGCACGACCACCGAACCCACAATTTTCTTAGTTTCCATGTCCTGAAAATGGTAGGTTCAGAAAATCCGGGGCTGTCACAAGGTCCATCGCCGGCTAGCCTGAACCGTTTGTCGGAGAATGTACTTTGAATAGCCAATTGTTCAATGTTCCAAGCTTCACTAATGACAGGGAATAGATAATCACGTTGGTATTTGTAGTAATGCATTTTAGAAATGAAATCGAGTCCCACAAACCGATAGAAACTGGATAACTTCGTGACACTAGAGCCACTGAAAACTAAAGCTGCTGCACACAGTAGATTGCCAGCTGGCACTTTCCTCAGCATCGGTTGAGCGGACCATGATAATGTTTTATGGAACTTTTCACAGGTGGCGTGTATTTTGAGGTTACTGCTTTGTGTTAGACGAGTCACGCTCACCAATGGCTTCCGACATACTACCCCTCCCACTGAATGCACACATTTCAGCATCTTTATAATCTCCATCAAGCTGCTGTCGAATACTATGTATTTGGCCTCTTTTATTAGATTGTCATCCGGCATCACTGTTGTTTCGGACTGAACCATTGTTGACATATCAGCCAAACTGGACATACTATAGTCAATATCTTTGTCTGGTACGTCAGTCAATAGTGTTGTTGCTTCAGTCTCTGTCATTTCAACATCTGTTACTTGACCATGGATAGGAGAAAACATCGATGTGGACTGTTTTTTGGGGGCCATTTTTTTGGCGGGTGTCGATTGTGTTGTGCTCATCGAGTAATGTAAAACTATCTTCTATAAATTCACTTTCACCTTCATCTGGCAGAGCAGGCACATTATAGCAATGGTCCAAAAACACTTTGCTGGATTCGCCGGTCATATTAAATTCATTTTCTGGCCATTGGACATAGGCATCTCGAGTGTGAACACGCCGCGCCTCAGTTAATAGTTCCTCCATGGTGAAAGCAGTTTGGCAAGCAGCATCTGTCATTTGTATCGCTGTCTGTGTCTTCATAGTCCGTACTCCATCGGGCAACTACAGGACAGATAGGAAAAGGGATGTTCAGTGTAAATCCAACATACAGTGTTGTACATTTTACATTAAAAAAAGCATATAATGAAGGCCTCAGCACAAATAAATTGCCAAAAAAGTAAAGTGTATATAACTAACCTTATTTTTATTTCTTTTCTTTGAAACCTTCTTTACTCTAACATCACTATCAGCACACTGGCCCACCGACTCAGATCCACGTGCCTCCTGTTCAATATACAGATCTTGTATACATCCCTACAAAACATAGTATCCTTTTAAAATAAGTCATTTGTATTACACATATAATAAGACCGACTTTCTTTCGTTAGATGGTCCTGTAAGTACGCATACCTCTGGCTCCGGATTAACTCTAAGGTCTGGTTCCGAAACAACTTTACTCTAACATCACTATCAGCACACTGGCCCACCGACTCAGATCCACGTGCCTCCTGTTCAATATACGGATCTTGTATACATCCCTACAAAACATAGTATCCTTTTAAAATAAGTCATTTGTATTACACATATAATAAGACCGACTTTCTTTCGTTAGATGGTCCTGTAAGTACGCATACCTCTGGCTCCGGATTAACTGTAAGGTCTGGTTCCGGAACAACTTCAAGGGATAATGTAATTGAAGCGGACGCCCCAGCATCTCCCTGAAACACAGTACTTGCATTAGTAAGGATGAAAATATTGGAAACTCGCCACACAATTTGGAAAGACGACAAAGGTACATAGGAAAAGTAAAGTACGAATGAAACATTGTGTAAAACAATTACACGATATGTAAATATTATCACATTATCTAGAATTCCGTGCATAAAACCAGTCTGGAACAGAATAGCTAGGTAAGATTACCTGAGACACACTCAAAGTGGTTGATGACTCCAGGCAAGACATGGATGTTGAATCTTGTTGCTTCATATTCGGTAGATAGTCATGGAGTTGTAAAGGGAAAGTATTATTCCATTCAGACATTTCAACATTAAAAAGTGACATGTTTGGAGACTGAATACGAGAAAATGATGCTTATGTAAATGCATAATATAGCATAGTTATCTGTCCCCATAAATCAATTTTCTATGTGGGTTCTTAAAAACAAGGACTGATGTTTAGCAAAATAGTCATTATTTAATCAGCTATTCAATCACATAAATGCCGAAAGTATTATAAGTTAAATTAACAACGAAAATACAGGCGTAAAACTTAATCTGGAAAAGTGACTCACCTATGGCGTCATTTTCACGAATAGAGTCGGAATTGCGTTTGGGAGCAATTTACACGTTGCTCTCAGTTGATTCTTCTTTATGTACAAGGATGTGTCATACATATCCGGGTTGAAGTGCAGGCTGCAGATGCGGTATCTATGACCCCTCTTGTCCTCCAAGACTTGTTTGACTCTACTTTCAAGCTCTTCCGGTGGATATCCGCAATATCTGGCCCATTCTCTTATTCGATCAACAGTTTTAGGGAATACATGCATTGTAATGCCTTCGGATTTGTCATGGGTCTTCGAAGGGCAACCGAAAATAGGACATGCAGGCATTGTTGTAAATTCTGCAAAATAAAGGTCAGCATTATTAGAAAATTATTTTGCATAAAAATGTGAGAAAGAATGAATTGGACCATACATTGTTCATTGCACGCTTTCTTTTGGACACCACAGCAAAACCAATGCAGCGTGGGCGGCTACATTATAGGATAAATTTCACAAACGATTCATTGATGTGTTCAAAATAAGAACATGTTACTCGTCCCTTGCATGTTCTATCATGCACAGAAAGGAAACATGCTTACACTATAGACATGAACCGCGAAGGATGCAATACGATACCAATTGACACTGATAAAAATTGATATATCGATAACATAACAAAAAGAAACTCAAATCAATAGCAATAAGACAAATGAACATAGCACTAGTGAGTATGTTACTTCGAAATAGATATACATTTACAAATGAAGGAGATATGATTAGGATACATGCCCTTACCTTGACCAACAAACAGTTGGATTCAGCAAGCAGAGTAATTAGTAGCAGGAGAACAGAGTTCACTCGAAGCGGTCACAGAGTAGCACGATCACAAGTTGACTTGTAGTGCTCAAAGATGTTCTCATGGTAAATATCAAGTGGTTTATAAAGAATTATAGTAAGGGGTGTGTTTGTGAATGAATGACGTGTATATGTTGTGGTATTATGTGTATTGCCGGGGAGCGCCCTGCTTCCTGGGGAGCCTGCCTGGAGACACAGGGTCTGAGGCGGCCATATGAACAATGGCCCCTGGGCGTAAGATACCTTTTGAAGTGTACATGTTGTTTGGCACCTTGGCCGTTCGCACCCCTGACAGCACCCCTTGGCAGCGCACATCCACTGGTGCAAACTGCCTTTGATAGTGGAGGGGGGATGGATGGGCCTGGGGCGTGCAGACAAGGCACCGGAACACTGCTGAATGTTCACCACACTTGATTCACTTAAAAACTGAAACAACAATTGTTAAAAAATATGATGTTTTTTATTTGGTTTCTTATTTTGATGGCACAAAAATACTACACATTGTAAAGGTCTGGTTGCAGCTCATCGAGGGAAAATCCCCTCTACTGACCGCTGTCACTGAGGAAAGTTTATCTAATGGCACCAACGACACAGACGGGTATTACTCGTCGAACGCAGTGTCTAAGCCTCCCATGAAGCCACCATGTGTACGAACGATAGGCCACCAGCCGATACCACCCTTGAAAGAGAAAGATACAAACTGTTTTTAAATGACCAATATAAGTAAGATTTAAAAGTAAACTGCTGCAACCAGTTCGTCCTAGGCACACTTGTACAAACACCAAAACAATCCTTAGAGAGTGGCTAGGGCCATAAAACAAATGAACCCCTATGGGGGGTGCTGTAAGGTACTTGGCACTTAGATAAAAGTCGAAAACTAAGGAAACATAGTTTCCCAGTACTGACACCCTGAAGGATGTGTCAGTTTCCCCATAACACATGAGCAAAAGCCCAGAGGAGTGCAGCTGAAGGCTTTTTGCTCCACTGGTAAATGTCAGGTTAGGTAAGCGAAACAAAAGCAAAACGTTTTGGGGGCGTTCACAAATGGAGGGAAAATTGCACATAAGGGAAATCTTTCCTAACAGAGCTTCCCTATCTGCCAACTCTGAGGAGGAAGCTCGTAGGGAAAGCAGAGATCATGTTCCGTGCATATCCCTAGGTACTCATGCAGAGGCGACTGGGGGTTCCATGTGGGTGTGCTATTCCACACGCAGCAGGTGCGGACGGCATTGGGGCATATATTGAGCCCATTTAAGTGAGACCCTGTGGAATCCTTTCAGCACTGAATGGGGCCCAAGTTGTTGTAGTATTCCCACGAGTCCAGAGAGACCTGTGCGGGCAGCGGCATTCATCCGGTGAGCACGGTGTTGAAGATTGATATCACCAATACAGGAAGGCAACCGGAGACAGAGGATTTCTGAGCCCATATTCAGTTCTGGAGGTGAGAGGGATGTGTTTGTGTGTGTGCAGCATTTCTCGCTGCATAGGAGAACGAGACGGGAGAGCCAGCTCGGACGCCCTTCCCCAGTCTCAGGCTGTGCAGCAGCTCCCCCAGTGGCAGTTCAGGGATATACACTGCCTATCTCGTAATTCAATGCCTTGTGAAGTGGGGCATGTACTTCATTTTGATGTCAGGAATATATAAAGTACCCTTTTTGTGATTTCAGTCATGCCGTGGTGGCCTAGATAAGTTAAATTAAGGCAGAACGCTCTATAGTCTGTACCAGCATTCTACTGCCTGCCAGCGTTTATTTGCACTTCTGTGTCAGTTATTCTTCCAGCGTGAGGAACCTCATGGCCATTTTTCTATGCATATTCAATAATCCTTTGCATAATAACTTTGGTAATTCACTATGAACTCTGCGGGACTGTCCCAGCACCATCTGGAAGTGACAGTGGGAGAGTCTCCTGTTTGAAGTTTGCTGGGAAGTGTGAATATTATATCAGGGAGGTGACATCACCATGCAAAACCTGGAGCCACCACCCAAGTTTTTGGCCACACCTGGGGAACCTCAATTCCTTGGGAAGATTGGTGGGACTTATTTCAATTTTACTTTGTGGCATCTGGGCGATGAGCGGAAATCTTCAATGTTAATGTGTTGCTTGGGAGGAGAAGCAGTGGGGATAATCAAAACCCTGCCTGATGTTGTGGATGAGGCGACAGCAGAGAGTGGTAGGGGTGATGGGAAGGATTATATGGAATGGCAATTAAACAATTACAGGTACAGTTTGGTAAACAGATAAATATTGTGTTGGAAAGGTACACGTTTTTCTCAAGGAGTGGGGGAAGGGGTGGACACATTTGTGGCAGATTTAACAGTAGTATTGACTTGTGTGAATTTACAGGGAATGAGGAAGAATACATTAGAGACCAACTAATAATGCATACATCAAACCCAAAAATTCAAGAACGGTTGTGGCAGGCAAAGAATCCAGTGCTACTAGATGCATTGGCAATAGCCAGGGGAATGGAATTAACAAGTATGTGTCTTAAGGAGGTTAATTATAAAAATAACAAGGAATTTGTACATGCCATAGCAGAAAATAATGGTGAAAATGTAAGTGGGAGCGAGGAAACAAAAGTATGTGCTGTGAAAAAGTATTCCAAATCTGGTATGGGTAACAACGGCAGTAGTGGGTCTTCATCTGCTAGCTGGAACAATACATCTGTACAAGATAATCGAAGGGGTAATGTGCCAGGTGTGGAGATCATAGTGGTGGGATGCCCAGTAAAAGCATTAGCCGACTCAGGACCCCCTTATAACATTATTTCAGAAGAAAAACACAAGGAAGTATGGGGGAGATAAGAGCCACGGCTTACAAAATACTGACATAAAGCCTGGAGCATATTCTGGGGGAAATTTACATCAGGGCTTTCGTGTGGGGTGACATTGCTTATGGTGACAGGAAGATAAGATGCACAGATGTATGCAGCTGTTAAAGGTGATTGTTTATTGGGGTGGCGTCACAAAGGGAAATTAGGACATGAACTACATCCAGGTAAATAGTTACAAGTGAGATCGGTGGTGGTGAGCAGGGCAGAGAAATTTGCCAAGGAGGTGGGGTGCAGGTTCAAGAAGGTGTTTAGGCATGGCATAGGAAAACTGAAGGGATACTGCCATAAGATTCAATTGTCTTCGCAAGCAAGACCTTTTGTGCACAAAGTACAGGAGTGAGAGAGAAAGTGAGATGAGTTATGGGGCCTATGTGATCAGGGTATAATTGAACCCATAGAGAGTAGTGGGTGGTGTTCCCCAATTGTAGTCACTCAATGCCCGGAAGGGCCTATTAGATTATGCGTTGACCTATGGGATCTCAATAGGTCAATTTGGGTCAACAGACACCCGTTGCCCAAGATCAATGAGATGCTAATGACCATAGAAGATGAAGAATGGTATACTACCCTCGATCTCTCATCTGCATACCACCAGGTAGACCTACATCCCTCATCTCGCGCCTTAATAGCTATCATCACCCAATGGGCACCTATCAGTCCAAAAGAATGCCATTTGGTTTGGCATCGACATCTACCATTTTGGTCAAAATTATGGAGGATCTGTTGGAGGATGTACCTCGAGTGAAGTGTTTTCAGGACAATGGGCCTCATTCCGACTCAGGCGTTAAGGGGTTTACGGCGCCGTAAACGGCACCAACCCTTAACGCCTGTTTACAAGGTTTCCTTTGCGGGATGGCTGTTTAACGCCTGCTTTTTGCAGGCGTTAAAATCCATGCCGCAAAGGGACCTTGGCGATAATTACGGCACCGTAATTTACGGTGCTGTAATTATCGCCTTTCCCCATTCCCATTATGCCCTATGGGGCAAAAATGGGAATGGGGAAGGGGCCATTGGTGAATGGGGAATTACCGCCCCACTCACCTTGGAATGGGGCGGTAATTCCGCCATCCACCATGTGTCAGGAATCGAGGGTGGAAGCTGTGGGATCGATGGACGCTCTAGTCCTCACCCAAGATGGCTGCCTTCACTATAAATTTAGGCCCCGCCTCCAGCTCGGCGCGTTGTATCTGTGTATTGCTTACACGTCTACCAGCGCTCCGAGTAGCTCGTTACTTATTTCCGAGTATTCCTCCTAGCTCTCGTTTTCGGCGTGAGCTTGTTATTTTCTCCTGTGTCCTTCTACCCTTTCTGTCCGCTCTGTGTTCTAGTTTTATGTAGTTTTCTCGTAACCTACTATCTGTGTTCAGCCTTTCTCGCTCGCAATCCTTTCGCGTTCCGCTTCTGACTTACCTTCTGTTTACTTTTCTCCACTTACGAATCCCTTCGCACTCAGCTCCTCGCTCTGCCTTTCTGAATCCTCTTTTCTCCGCTCGCGATCCCTTTCGCGTTCCGCTTCTGACTTACCTTCTGTTTACTTTTCTCCACTTACGAATCCCTTCGCACTCAGCTCCTCGCTCTGCCTTTCTGAATCCTCTTTTCTCCGCTCGCGATCCCTTTCGCGTTCCGCTTCTGACTTACCTTCTGTTTACTTTTCCCCACTTGCGAATCCCTTCGCACTCAGCTCCTCACTCTGCCTTTCTGAATCCTTTTTCTCTGCTTGCGATCCCTTTCGCGTTCCGCTGCTGACTTACCTTCTGTTTACTTTTCTCCACTTGCGAATCCCTTCGCACTCAGCTCTTCGCTCTGCCTTCCGGTACATTAAACTGCTTGCGGCCTCTATCTGCTTCGGTGTCCGAAGCATCCGACACTCCCGGCATTCTGAAGTGTCCTGACTTTGAAGAAAGCTCTCACCTTTCTATCCATCATAACTGAACCTTCTTCATCTCCGCCTGGGAGAACCTGCCTTATACCTGGCCTGGAACCACTCCTCACCTAGCCTGCAGATCTTCGTTTAAGGGTTTTTTCTGCCGTTCCGGCTTTTTCCCTTGGGCACCGAGGCTGGCCCACTGGGAGCCCCCCACGGCAGGTATCCACTTCTGCCACGGTGGCCTCCGGAGGGGCCAGACCTTACTTGCACGATAAGAAGGTTAGATCACCTAAGGATCTTATCTCTAACAAGAAGAAGGAACGACCCCGGATCCGGACTACGGTAAAGGACTCAATATCAGAAGATTCAGGTGAGGAGAAGGGGGAGGTGGAGCCGAAGTCTGACAGCATACAACGCCCAACTACAAACATGGCATCTTTGGAACAATACCAGGAACTCGTAGCAGCTATACAGAACCTGACAGCTGAAGTACAATCCCTAAGGGCTGAAAACATAGTCCTTCGCCAACAAGTAGTGTTACGTCGAGATGACCACGGAGACCTACCCACGATGCCTCTCTCATTCGGCAAGTATGATGGTCATCCAGGAGGTCTCAAGGATTTCCTGGACGCCTGTAAGGTATACTTCACATTCAGGCCTCATGCATATGAGTCTAGCCGTGCCAAGGTCGGATTCATAATTGCCAATCTCTCTGGGAATGCCTTATCATGGGCAACTCCACTGGTCTCCAATGATGATCCTTCCCTAAATGTCTACGATCAGTTTGTGACAGCCTTTAAGGATAGATTCGATAGACCTGAAGTTCTATACTCTTCATTAGAAGCCATTCTTGAAGTCCGTCAAGGAAATACAGACGTGCAAACATACATCTCACGCTTCCTCAGACTGGCTGCAAAGGCGGACTGGCCGGACTCGGCTCAACAGACGATCTTCAGAAGAGGACTTCAGGATGAGATCAAGGATGAGCTAGCGAGGATAGCCAGACCACAGTCATTTCGTGACTTGATGACCTTGTCCCTCCAGATCGAGTTTAGGCTGCATGAACGCAGACAAGAAAGGAGACGTCCACGGGGAACCTCACAGACGATAGGCCTGCCCTCCCAGACTCCCATCCAGAGACCGATATCATCCTCCGAAGAGTCAATGCAGATAGGAGCCGCTCGTGGACCTCTGACTCCTGAAGAAAGGAGACGGCGCCGAGAGGAGGGATTGTGCATGTATTGTGGATCCTCAAAACACCTGCTGAGAAACTGTCCAGAAGTTCCTTCTAGGAAGAAGGAAAACTTCCACCCCCGGGCTGTTGCAAGGGAAGTCTCGGGGGACCTGCCAGTTACCCTTGCAACCACTCAAGAACCCTGGCAGAGGGCGAAGACAGTAGTTTAATGGTTTTCAAGGTCCATGTAAAGTTATCTGAAGCGACATCAGTGGAGGTATTGGCAATGTTGGATTGTGGTGCCGCGGGTAACTTCATGGACATTAATTGGGCTAAGGAGAACCTAGTCGCTACCAGACCCAAGCCCAGACCCATACCTGTTGAGGGAGTGGATGGTGTTCCTCTTTCTTCGGGTCCTATCCTGTGGGAGTCGATTCCATTGCAGATTAGAATAGACAATCACCAAGAACTCCTAGTATTTGACCAGATACGTGCAGCTCATTTTCCTTTAGTTCTGGGAATACCTTGGCTGAGGAGACATAATCCTCTTATAGATTGGGCTGCCAACAAGGTGTGCTTCGACTCCCAATTCTGCAAATCAAACTGTCTGAATACCACTGCGGCCATGGTGGTGACTGGAGAAGGTTCCAAGGCTCCAGGCTCCTTAATTGTAGCAACAGTTCCACCCCAATACCATGAATACACCGAAGTCTTTCTGGATACTCTACCTAAGCAGCTACCCCCACATCGGGCAGAGGACTGCTCAATCGACCTAGTGCCTGATTCTATCGTTCCTTTCGGAAGGATGTATCCCCTGTCCCTTCCGGAACGAAGGGCCCTCAGAGAATATCTGGACGCTAATCTACAGAACGGGCTTATTCAGGAATCTAAGTCATCCTGCGGTGCATCATTGTTTTTTATCCCCAAGAGGGATTCGGAGGAGTTGCGACCATGCATAGACTTCAGAGGACTTAATAAGATCACTATAAGGGATAGGTACCCCATGCCCCTTATACGAGACATCCTGGAGGCGGTTCAAGGGGCTAGGTATTTCACCAAGCTAGATCTAAGAGGGGCCTATCACCTTCTTAGGGTCAAGGAGGGGGACGAATGGAAGACCGCCTTTCGCACTCCGTTCGGCTTGTACGAGTATAGAGTCATGCCGTTCGGTCTTGTCAATGCTCCGGCAGTTTTTCAGAGGTATATGGACAAGGTGTTTGCTGACATGTTATATCTATCCGTGGTGGTATACCTAGATGATATCCTTGTCTACTCCAAATCTCTTGATGAACACCGAGCACAGGTCAAGAAGGTGTTGAGAAGACTCCTTATCCATAAGTTGTTGGTCAAGCCAGAAAAATGTCAGTTTGAAGCCACTGCTGTGTCCTACCTTGGGTTCATCCTTTCTCATGAAGGGATCGAAATGGACCCAAGAAAGGTTAAGGCCATTCACGATTGGAAGGAACCCGGAAACATAAAGGAGCTACAGAGTTTTCTGGGTTTAGCCAATTTTTATCGGCGTTTCATCCCCAACTTCTCACAAACTGTGCTCCCCTTGACCTCTTTACTTAAGAAGGGAGTACTATATTCTTTTGAAGGAGAACCTCAGAAAGCTTTCCGACTCCTTAAAAGAAGATTCTCCACGGCTCCCATCCTGATCCAACCTGACCAGACAAGACGATTCATCATGGAGACTGACGCCTCCATTGGAGCAGTGGGAGCCATTCTCCTCCAAGAGTCGGAGGACGGTCTTGAGCATCCTGTAGCGTATTTTTCCAAGACCTTAACATGTAGCGAACGGAACTATTCCGTATTGGAAAGAGAGCTACTAGCCATCAAGCTAGCTTGTCAGGAATGGCGTCATCTCTTACAGGGAGCTGCTCATAGCTTCTTGATTCGCACTGATCACAGAAATCTCAGGGTACTCCAGCAGATGGAATGCACCAATGCCCGTCATGCCCGATGGGCCTATTTCTTTCTACAGTATGACTTTACTATAACTTACATTCCTGGGACGGAGAACAGGAAGGCGGATGCCTTATCCCGAAGTAAGGGGGAAGTATCAGGATTATATCAAGGACATGACTTTGTTCTCCCAAAGCTCAGGATTTTGGCTTCCACGACCACCTTTCTCAAAGAGCTTATACCCTTGTATCAGAGTTGCCCAGAACTCGCGCACATTACCACCAAAGAGAAGGATGGATTGTATTACCATGAGGAGGCGCTCTATGTACCCACCCAGAAGCTTCAAAGAATGGTTCTTTCCTGGTGCCATGACTCGCCCTTGACAGGTCATCCTGGCATCAGAAAGACATACGACTTAATAAGTAGGGGCTTCTGGTGGCCAAGACTAAGAAAGGACGTGAGTCAATACGTATCTACCTGCTCTGTTTGTGCTGCAAACAAGTATCAGACGGGTAGGCCAATAGGGTTGTTGCAACAATCTCCTCTAGCAAATCGTCCCTGGGAACATATTTCCATGGATTACATTGTGGATCTTCCGGTGTCTTCTGGTATGACTGTAATTATGGTCACTTGTGACTCCTACAGCAAGTTGGCACACTTTTCAGCCTTTCAGCGACTGCCTTCAGCTTCTGAGACAGCAGCCGTCATTCTCCGTGACGTAGTCCGCCTGCATGGTTTGCCTAGGACTATAGTCTCTGATCGTGGTTCCCAATTCACCTCGAGATTCTGGGCCGCTCTCTGTCAGGTCTTGGGAATCCATAGGGCTCTCTCCTCGGGTTATCACCCCCAAAGCAACGGCCAAACGGAAAGACTTAATGCCAGCTTGGAACAGTACCTTAGGTGCTTCTGTAGTCCACAGCAAGAAAGGTGGTTTGAATTTCTCCCCCAGGCAGAGTTTGCTTATAATAATGCAATTCACACCACCATACAGATGAGTCCGTTCTTTTGTACATACGGTTTCAACCCACAATATCTACCCTGGGTTAACACACGATCGACCAAGGTTCCGGCCTTAGATGAGGCTCTCAGAGATCTGCACGAGGTACAGGAGACAGCCAAGAAAGCTCATCTAGCCAGCCAGGATGCCCAGAAGAAGTGGGCAGACAGGAGCAGACGCTCAAACCCCGACTGGAAGGTGGGACAATTGGTATGGCTGTCAACCAGATTTCTTCCCAGATGGGTTCACAAGGGGAAGTTTTCTTCTCGATTTCTAGGACCCTTTCCCATTGTTCAACAGATCAATCCGGTGGCTTTCAAACTTAAACTCCCGGATTCCCTCAAGAGGATTCATCCTGTCTTTCACACTTCTCTTCTCAAGGTCTACAAGGAAGACCCATTTCAGAGGCCTGTTCATAAGGGACGCCCTAAGGTTGGTCCTGCCCCGGACGAGTACGAGGTGGCTCGTTTGATCGATTCCAGATATCGTAAGGGCAGGTTACAGTACCTGGTACATTGGAAGGGCTATCCTAAGGAGGAGAGAACCTGGGAGCCTGACTACCACATACATGCTCCTCATCTTGTAAAGAGGTTCCATCGTTTTCAGCCAGGCAAACCGGGGGGACCCCCAAGGAAGAGGGGGTATACTGTCAGGAATCGAGGGTGGAAGCTGTGGGATCGATGGACGCTCTAGTCCTCACCCAAGATGGCTGCCTTCACTATAAATTTAGGCCCCGCCTCCAGCTCGGCGCGTTGTATCTGTGTATTGCTTACACGTCTACCAGCGCTCCGAGTAGCTCGTTACTTATTTCCGAGTATTCCTCCTAGCTCTCGTTTTCGGCGTGAGCTTGTTATTTTCTCCTGTGTCCTTCTACCCTTTCTGTCCGCTCTGTGTTCTAGTTTTATGTAGTTTTCTCGTAACCTACTATCTGTGTTCAGCCTTTCTCGCTCGCAATCCTTTCGCGTTCCGCTTCTGACTTACCTTCTGTTTACTTTTCTCCACTTACGAATCCCTTCGCACTCAGCTCCTCGCTCTGCCTTTCTGAATCCTCTTTTCTCCGCTCGCGATCCCTTTCGCGTTCCGCTTCTGACTTACCTTCTGTTTACTTTTCTCCACTTACGAATCCCTTCGCACTCAGCTCCTCGCTCTGCCTTTCTGAATCCTCTTTTCTCCGCTCGCGATCCCTTTCGCGTTCCGCTTCTGACTTACCTTCTGTTTACTTTTCCCCACTTGCGAATCCCTTCGCACTCAGCTCCTCACTCTGCCTTTCTGAATCCTTTTTCTCTGCTTGCGATCCCTTTCGCGTTCCGCTGCTGACTTACCTTCTGTTTACTTTTCTCCACTTGCGAATCCCTTCGCACTCAGCTCTTCGCTCTGCCTTCCGGTACATTAAACTGCTTGCGGCCTCTATCTGCTTCGGTGTCCGAAGCATCCGACACTCCCGGCATTCTGAAGTGTCCTGACTTTGAAGAAAGCTCTCACCTTTCTATCCATCATAACTGAACCTTCTTCATCTCCGCCTGGGAGAACCTGCCTTATACCTGGCCTGGAACCACTCCTCACCTAGCCTGCAGATCTTCGTTTAAGGGTTTTTTCTGCCGTTCCGGCTTTTTCCCTTGGGCACCGAGGCTGGCCCACTGGGAGCCCCCCACGGCAGGTATCCACTTCTGCCACGGTGGCCTCCGGAGGGGCCAGACCTTACTTGCACGATAAGAAGGTTAGATCACCTAAGGATCTTATCTCTAACAAGAAGAAGGAACGACCCCGGATCCGGACTACGGTAAAGGACTCAATATCAGAAGATTCAGGTGAGGAGAAGGGGGAGGTGGAGCCGAAGTCTGACACCATGGCGGAATTGCAACCTTAGCGGCATGGACCATGGTGCTAATAGCACCATGGTCCTCCGCCAAGGTTGTAATGAGGCCCAATATCTTAATTGGGGCCAAACATGAGAGTTAACATGATGCCAGAGTGTATGAAGTGTTACGGAGATTGGAGAGGGCAGGATTGACTGTCAAAATAGGCAAGTGCCAGTTTAAAGTTCCCCAGGTATCCTATCTGGGACACAGACTCACAAAAGAGGGTATGGTACCACGTCCGGAAATGGTGGAGGCTATTGTGAAAGTCGAATCGCCATCCAACAAAGATTAATTGAAATCTTTCATAGATCTAATAGAATTCTATTCCAAGTTTTTGGGAAATCTTGCGGTAAAAAGTCATCCTTTACGAGTTTTGTTGAAGGAAAAGAAAGAGTTATTTTGGGGTCAGGAAGAGGAAGGCGCATTTAGGAGTCTTAAGGAAGAAATAGCAAATGTACCTCCTCTATATATGTTTTTATCCCATTGCTGAAACGATTGTGTCAGTGGATGCACGTGTTTCTGGATTATGGGCTGTATTAAGCCAGGTCAGGAATGGCAAAAAGGTACCTGTGGCTTTCGCATCTAGAACCTTATCCGACATAAAATCTAGATATTCTACTATCTGCATATGTTTTCCAGTGGCACTGCTGGCAACTCTGGCACTGTATATCATGACAGCCTGGGTGCCCCTCAGGCCATGATCTGATCCATGTGTGTCGGCTGGGTGACCCCCCAGCTAAGGTGTGCCTGGACTCTGTGCCATAGGTCCAGGACACAACAATGGTGACAAAGGAAAAAAGTGAAACTAAACATGAGGCACACGGATGCCCGCATTTTAATGGGAAACACTGTACTCCCTGTGCCAACGCTCCTGCAGTGATCCCGGGCCCAAGTGGCGGTGAATACAAATGTGTAAGAAAAGAGAGTGCTCCATGCTGGCGCAGCGCTCCATGCTGGTATAATAGGAAAAATGTAAATAGTCCTCTGAAGATCGCGGGACCATCAGCGGTAACTGTCAAGAGAAAAAAAAAGTAAAATGATGAAAGAGAAGGGGAATGGCAAACAAGGGTTGCAGCTCCCATGAGTGCTTGTGCCTATCACCCTGCCACCAGTGTTGCTGCTTGCCCCCACCATCTATGGACTAGGCCGATGTGGCCCCTGGTGCCTCCAGGTGTGGCTTTGCCAGCCCTTGAACTGTAAGTTTGACTGTCCGGAACTGATGCTTGTGCAACTATGAACTGGTTTCCTACAGCTATGATAATGTGTGGACTCAGTAACGTGCATTTTGATGCTATTCGCCTGCATGTCATGTATATGCTCGAAGTGGGCCCTGTTAAAATGTTTATGTGAAGCTGTGCCCCTGCTTTTTGTCAGCCTGCTCTATAGGGTTCCAGAAGCTGACAATGGTGTCATTCATTGGCTGGAGGTCCACTCACCCCAGGTTAATAAAGGGTCTCTTAATATGTGGTAGAACTGCCAACGTGCCACCAGCAGTCCACCAACCCTGGCATTGGCCCTAAATGTGCACATAATGCTGGGGGCAATGTTTTCTGTTTGTAACTGCCTGAATCTAAGGGCATGAGGTTATTGCTTGCCCTTCCAATTTCAAGTATTGCTGTTTGTGACTGTTACTGTGTTTTGTGTTCAGTGATGCGAGTCACTGTTACATTTGTTGGGGAAAAGGAGGAGCGTAGTGTGGTTCCCCTTCAAGGACAAGGAGCCCCTTTGAAGGGCTCATGTCACATGTCAAGGACCATGTGACCATACCAATAAAAGGGATGAGCCGTTTCTGGCTCATCAGTTGATACTAGGGCTGTACCGAATAGCATATTTAATATTCGGCCGAATCATGAATAGTTTGTCAACTATTCGGTTAAACCGAATATGAAGCCAAATAATTGCTTTATTTAATAAATCATGTTCCAAACTTCAAAAAACACACTTATTAAAAAAAAAAATAAAGCACCATTTTAAATGCATTCAATACTTTTATTTCTCTTCATTGTAATTAATGTAGCATCTTTATTTAAAGTATAAAAGTCAGAAAAAAAGTCCGAAAAAGCAGATTTAACCAAAATGAAGCGACCAAATGTACAGAAGATTGTTGCATATTCAGTGCCAGTTACAGTAGGAGTTTTCACAAATGCAAAAGGACTGACTTTGTGAATTCTCTATGCATCTGCAAAGTAGATGTGGTCTAGTTTCGATTACACTTCTTTGCAGCTCACATAGAAATGTATAAAATGGTTCATGTCGGTTCATGCAGGACACAAGTCAAGAGGAAATCTGAAATGCGTGAACTCCATCTCACAACTATTCACCCCACCCAAACAAATGCTGCTAACCTTTCACTTATCCTAGCCACTCCTGCTCGCCAATACCCAAATATATGCAACTTATAATTCCTGATAAAATATCAGATAATGTTAAACTCAGGACTCAAGTCCTTAAAAAAAGAAAATGGGGGACTATGACATACACAATGGTAAATGACATGGCAGGAACTGAAAGTATCTATGCACGGTTCTTTCAGTTTGTCTTTTCCAACTGAAAAAAGTGCACATTGTATATAAACATTTGCTAAAAGAAAAGATTTTGCTGTATTGTTACAGGCTAAGTTTAAAAGATGAGCCCCTTTTATGTCTAAGAATCTGTAACAAAACATGTCCTAAAGAGAAGATTACAATATAAGATATTTTTCAGCTGTGTGATAGCAATTTGTCAGGTCTAATTCTAGGTATCGAAAAAATATGGTAAAGTCCCGATTTTCTTGTTGACGTGGGAGCAATTCTCAAATGGGACAATATCATGAAAATAATGTGGTGCGCAAGCACTGAGAATTGATTACCCCTCACTACTACAACACTAGGAAATAGCAGAGATTGAAAGGTTATGGTCACACAAACTTTAACATACTCATGACATTTTACAGAATTTCAACCACACATAATTCCAGCTGGCAAAAATAAGCATATTAAACGAAAGTAGCAAAAAGAGTGTAATTTTAATAATATAAATGTTAAAAAAAGAGGACAAATTCATACATCATTGCATCAAAGTGAAACACAAACTATAAATATAACCAATGAGACAAAAAGGGGGACAGTGGATGATCCAATGAACACTACTTTCACATAGAAATACGTGTGAAACGACTGAATTTAGTCGTGCATGTGCAAGCTTATGTCTCACTATGTGAGCGAAGGTAGTGAGCAAGCCCAGCCCCTTTTAAGTAGAGCTCAGTGGGTTCACTGCTAAACAATTGGAAAAAAATCGGTCTAATAGTTCATTTTAAAACACATTTGTCTATACATAATGATTAACAAGTTGAATATAACAAAAACTGGCATAAAACATTTGCTACAAATAAGCAGTAACACTGGAAGCTTTATAACACATTACTTGCTTCAAAGGTGTGTGGAGAATGAGGAAGCATGGAAAGAATAGGGCGGGGTGACTGGGAGACGAAGGTAAGAGAAGCAGAAAACAAACCGGAGTATCCAGAGAAAAGAGACAGACGGGAAATCTTCTGAGTTCCCTGTGGCCAGTTCACCACTCCCAGTGTTGCCAATAAGGCAACCACCGCTTGCACACGAGCCTGCCTAGCAGAATAATTCTCTCTCTGTGGGTTGAGCTCCTGCAGGAGCCAGGGCATCCCTAGGCTCCAAATTAGTCTGGTATGCAAAGAAAAAAAACAGGAAACCAGCTTTACCGTGCTTTGCCCTTGCCCACTGGAACACCACCCAGGTGTCAATCCAGTCTGCACCAACGCTTTTGCAATTCAGGAAGTCAAGACTTTACTGTCCAGTCAATAGCTTGGTGCCACTAGGTCTTTATATTCTCAGATCCCAATCCTGTGGCTGGTACATCCCATGCCACATATTGTAACCCACTTTTTACGTTATGCTGCCCTTAATGACATGTACAGTGCTCTGTTGTTTCTTTGATGGGTTCACACTATATAAAACCCCATATATATTGCCGTAGAATGCAATGCACTGCTGACCGCACCTAGACCTTTGTGAACTACTGCCATTCATAGTCTTTCTGATTTCTTTACATGTTGTCTGCATCTCTAACTCTGTTCATCTCTTCTTCTTTTTTGTAGGCACGAGATCGAAAGGCTGTAGGGGATATTAATGGGGCCACCAGCTATGGCTCGAGAGCGAAGTGCCTGAATATCACAACCCTTGTGCTGAGCCTGCTCTTCTTGGTCCTGCTGGTCACTGGTGTGATTGCTGTGACAAATGTAATGCGTCAACAGTATGAAGACAACCGCAACTTCTACGAGCCTGGATCTGGGAAGTAACATGGCAAACCACAGTATACCGGTCCAGCACTGTGAATATACCGCTATGACTTCTAACTTTATACCATCTTGGCACGCTTTACCAACACCTGGCTTCTGGTTTCTTGCCAACCAGTCGGGGTCAAAAACTTTGACAGCAAGCTCTGAATAATTTCTCTATAACTGCACCAGCATAGTCCTCTCTCCTCGGCTTCTTTGTGATTTCTCACACCCATTTCCAGTGATCTTTGGTTTCTCCGTAAGTGCGCCAGCACTTTGGCCTACATCTGGACCCCACGCAGCCCTACAGATAAGAGGTGCATGGGCCACTTTTACTTCCTAAAAATAGGCAAATACTCCCAACAATAAATGGGAAACAGACACATATGACATTGTGCCGCTGCTTTCACTCACACAGCTCCATGGATATATTTGGACGAGCAATGCACGTAGTACCACAGGAAGAAATTGCTATTATTACTGCCTGATCGGAAGACGCAAACGTATCTTTTAATGTGTATGAATAACTACGTGCAAAATTATAATTGTTATAAAAATATTTCAGTTTTCCATCTACAAAATCATTTTATTCCCAACTTTTAAAAATAAGGAATAAAATACCTCCACTCCAAAATCTTATCTGGAGCACTAACCTCACGCCTTTCATATCCCTTATCCATGCCTCAAACTCTGATTTCTTCAGCGCTCTTTGATTTCAATACATTCAGTTGGAGAGCATTTCCTAACTCATATGCTCAAATTTGTTCAGCACCCACTGATTGTGTGCCAATTGCTTCAGACAGACCTCTAGTGTGACAAATGCTCCCCCCCACACACACCCCACCCACATCTCCTATGTTATTGTATCCCCATGGGCTCCATGGGCCTATGCACCTTTCATGCTTGTAGTTGGAGCCTGTATAATGTTCACATACTGTCCTGATATGCAGGGGACATCACTGCTCACACACAGGGCGTGGACTGGGACCCAAAAGAGGCCCTGGATTTATTTTTTCCACAGTGGCTGCATATGCAAGCGAAAATTTTGCCACACAAGGGAAGAATACTCAAAGGCATACAGGGGACAAATGAGTAACGAGATAAACACACGTAGGGGGGTCCCCCAAATGAACCATTCAGCAACTAATTTAATGGCCCAGTTTTAGCTCATACCAGGTCCCATTCCATATGCTGTTTGAATCACCACACAGAATGTAAAATATAATACACAGTGTTTGTCATTTTATACAAAATAGTTATTATTTATTGCGTAGGCCATTGGTCCTACGTTAACAAAGTAAAAAAACCACATAAATACATATATATCGATATGGAAGATGTATGTATACATCTAATAGCATTTCAGTGATTCAATCATAAAACGAAAGGTGACACAGAGACAATTCTATAATTTGGAGGGAGGCGGGCACAAAACACTGTCTTCCTGGCCCTATTTGGCTAATAAGTCACAGAAATCCTCCAAAACATAGTGTCATCTAATACATATTCTAAAATTGATTTAGAATTGATTATGCATGACAAGATGAATTGTACATGACTGAAAATACACATCCCAGGACCTAGGATGTGTATTTTCAGTCATGTACAATTCATCTTGTCATGCATAATCAATTTTAGATAGCCTTTCTTGTAGCAGGACTTAGTATCTATACTGAACAAAGGAGAGAGATTGCTCTATATTTAAACTATAACCATTTTTGTTGCCTTTTTTGTCTAACACCTATGGGAGCTTTCTGAATTGTAAGGGTTGTTTTGGGCACTAGTAAAGAAAATATATACCACGTTTGTATTCCTTGTATTTTGTATTTGTGACTGTGTGGAGAGCATACATATCTTTTGGTTGAGTGATTGTGTTAACACTATAAATAAGAAGTGTTTGGGTCTCTCTAGCTCGGGTTGTGTGTTTTATTCTGTAGCTAAAGAGCTGTATTTCATTGTACCACCATGGACCGCTATACTGCTGCCTTTATTCTCTCCCTACCTTAGATAACGATAAAGGCCACTTGTGTGTCAATACGGTGTCAATACGATCTCCTGAACCAGGTTGATAACAAACGGACTCCAGTACAAAGATATGCCACCCTTCCTGACTGAGCTTTTGAGTATCATATTGTAATAGTAACCTCTACACAAAATCGAAATAATCCAACATGCTTCAAATACATAATCCTTACATTTACACAGTATATCACAAAATAACAGCATAAAATATCAGTAATGCCTACATTTTTCACAAAAAATGCCGAACCCCTCCGTATATAACTATCCAATGCAGTGACTTTGAGTTGCATGAAAAGGATAATGATGATGCTGTTAACTCTGCATGCACTCTTTTAAATATTACTGTTCTCTTTGTCCCTTAACACTTTCCGATTAGACCCTGCAGTATATTCCCCTGAAAAAGTCCCATCTCCTTCAGGGGGAGCAGGACCCATCCCTCAAGCCTGTAGGGAACAACTAGTTTAGATGAGGCTGAGGTTTACAACCACCTTGCTGCTAAGGACACTTGGCCGATGGAATGCTGAGGACACAGGCTTCCACCTGGCACTGTAGTAGGAACTCCTGACTCAGTTAGATTTCTGTTTTTGCCAGGAAACCTGAAAAACAGAAGTTGCATTTCCAAACATCTCCACCCCACAAGTGACTATACCTACCTATACATGCAAAGGTCACCAGTCCACAAACTGCCCTACAAGATCCTGATTTAGAAGTCTGGAATGAGATTCTTCCACTGAATACCTACATAAAACCGCTAACATCTGGGTCCAGAGATGAGTAGTCCCAGGGGCAATGTTAACATTTCTCACGTAGTGCTTTGTAGCCAGATTTTCTTTCTGGAAAATAAGATTAAGTGGCACATCGTGGTTTATGCACAAAGTCTCTTGTAATGTGGAGTTTCTGCTTCCAGAGGATCCGATTCTAGCAGCACGCTCTAATTAACTCCATTATGTATGTATGCATAGGTGCGTCACCACGTGTTTGTGTGGGTGGGGGTTCCAGTCAGAGTAAGACTGGGCGAACTTTTAAGGAATGGGTTACTTGCTTCTAGTGTGTCGAGGTGAGATGTGCCGGTTGTTACACAGCCTTAATCTCCTTCCATAGGCATTTATCTAAGCCATGTTTGTGAGATTCTAGTAAAAAGAAAACTTTGAAGGAGTGACTTCAAAGTGAGTAATTGTTGCAGGAAAGGTGCAAAGTGCTAGCTGCAGAGTGGATAAAGCGTGCATGCAAGAATGGAGTGTCATGCATCAATGAATGCTCAGCTTTCCAGATGATGGTACTTTAAACTATAAAGTAAATCTCACGGTAAGTTAAAACACCTGTGGCAATGATCTGTGTATAACATACAGGTCTATATGACTTAAATGTGGGTCATTTTAATGGTACTCTTGGGGCACGGGCAACTGTATGTTGGTGATGCCTGGATCTTCTTTACCTCTTTCGGAGGTTGGTAAAAGGAGCTCCAATGAAGTGTATAATATTTCAATATGGAAAGTAAATGTCTGACCTGTACCACAGAAAGGGATATAGTGCTGGGTTGAGTTGCGACAACCAAGAATATATGACATTTAGCCACTTTGTCTTCAGAGGATGCATACATGATTAGCCTTGAGGTTGGTAATATTACCATAAGTAGTGTATCATGTCCGGCATTTACCGTCAAAAAGGTTTGCTGGTTTGGTTGCCGTTTCAATGCCAAGCATAAATGATTCATCCATTCATTACCATAATTCAAATGACTACCAATTCGATGGGTATTATTGCCTTCTCAGTCTGTACCTGTGAAAGACCAGTACAGCATTGTTATATGCAGTGGTGTGGTGGTTATATTTTGTAGTTATGTGTTTGCTTGCTGAAACTAAAGCATTCGATTTGTCCTATATCTTAGACAAACTTCAACATCAGCTAAAGGTGAGCAGTGTTTTTTTACAGTGGCTGACCAGGAAAAGGGGGATGGGAGAGTCATGGAGAGGGAAGGGTTCCTGATATGATTTTAAAGTGGGCGTATATGAGCACCCAGAAGGCTCAAAATGCAGGCTGTGCTCACTGGCCTCTATTCTGAGCAGCCTGTGTTGTGCTTGGCTGGCGCCCACCGTACCTGGCTCCTACCTTCCCGTAGTACCCATGTAGTGGACACATGGGTGCAATGGTGCTTTAGATAAACTTAAAAAACAAACAACAATAAAACTACCTTACCCCGCAGTTCCTAAAGCACCTGCACTTCAAATGTCCCTTTGTATTCCTTGATGACTTCCAGAAAGCTGACTTTTGCAATGCTTTGGCTTGGAACTGCTGCGTAAGGTCCATTTCCTTTTTCACCCGCGTGTCATCTATGAGGGTGCTAATGACAGTATGGCCTTTGGGGGTAGGAAGGCTGGGCGGTAATGGCACAGCTGCCCGCATGATGGGCCCTTAACTTGGGCAGCTGCCCAGTACCTAACGGGTCCTATTGTCTCGTTACGTTTGAGTGTTCATTTGGCATAATCGTTGGGCAATCCGTGGGCATTTAAGAACATTTACAAAAAATTATCTGTTGCGTTAGATCTCTGTCAGATCCGGTTTGATCAACAATTGTTGACGTTAGATCGCCAACAGAACAGGAGTTATAAGCAATTCTTTAATGGGGAGGGCTAACCCATAGCTAGCCCCTGCTCAATCAATAAATTGACCAAAATGTATGTCATTTGTTAGATCTTTGTTAGATCCGGTATGATCAACTATTTTCAACATTAGATTTGCTACTGAACAGGAGTTAAAGGCATTTATTTAGAGGTGGGGCTAACCCGTAGTAAGCTAGTCACCCCCTCAATCAAAAATAGTACAAAAAAACGGATGTCATTTGTTAGATCTTCATTAGATCCGGTATGATAGACCATTTTCAACATTAGATACGTTACAGAACTGGAGTTATAAGCAATTATTTAGAAGGGGGGCTAACATGTAGTGAGCTAGTTAGCCCCCCCTGTACCAAAAAATGTACAAAAAACAATGTAATAGGTTAGATATACGTTAGATCCAGTATGATCAGACATTTTTTTTGTTAGATCATACAGAGGTGCCGAAATATTTGGCTTAAAGGAGGGGGGCTCTAAATTTGGGGAAAAAAGTCATTCATTTCAATACATATTCATTAGATCTGGTAAGATCAACCATTTTTAGCATTAGATCCACTACAGAACAGCAGTTATAAGCAGTTATTTAGATGGGGCGCTAACCCGTAACCAGCCCCCCCTTAATCAAAAAATGGACCAAAATATGTCATTTGTTAGATCTTTCTTAGATCCAGTATGATCAACCATTTTCAACATTAGATTTGTTACAGAACAGGAGCTATCAGAAATTATTTAGAGGGGGGGCTAAACCGTAGTAAGCTAGTCACCCCCCTCAATCAAAAATAGTACAAAAACATATTTAATTTGTAAGAGCTTCGTTAGATCCAGTATGATCAATCATTTTCAACATTAGATCTGCAACAGAACAGGAGATATAAGCAATTATTTAGGGTGTTTCTAACACGTAGTGAGCTAGTTAGCCCCCCCTCCACCAAACAATTCACAAAAATCGATGTCATTGGTTATATATATGTTCGATCCAGTATGATCAGGCATTTCTTTTGTTAGATCGCACAAAGGTACTGAAATATTTGACTACAAAGGAGTGGGGGTTGGGGGTTGAGCCCACCTCAACTAAAATTGGGGGGAAAAGTAATTAATTTCAATACATATTCGTTAGATCCTGTAAAATCAACCATTTTAAATGTTAGATCTGCTACAGAACAGGAGTTATAAGCAATTATTTAGAGGGGGATAAACCGTAGCCAGCTCCCTCAATCAAAACATTTACCAAAATGTATGTCCTTTGTTAGGTCTTCATTAGATCTGGTATGATTAACCACTTTCAACGTTAGATCCGCTACAGAACAGGAGTTATAAGCAATTATTTAGAGAGGGGGCTAACCCGTAGTAAGCTAGTCACCCCCCCTCAATCAAAAATATTACAAAAGCATGTCATTTGTTAAATCTTCGTTAGATCCAGTGTGATCAACCATTTTCAACGTTAGGTCTGCAACAGAACAGGAGTTATAAGCAACTATTTAGAGGTGGGGCTAACCCGTAGTGAGCTAATTAGCCCCCATCAACCAAAAAACTGCTAATAAATCGATGTCATTGGTTAGATATACGTTAGATCAGGTATGATAAGGCATTTTGTTTGTTAGATCACACACAGGTGCCGAATATTCGGCTGCAAAGGAGTGGGGGCTGCCCCCCCAACTACATTTTGGGGAAAAAGTCATTCATTTCGATACATATTCGTTAAATCAGGTAAAATCAACAATTGTTAACGTTAAGTCTGCTACAGAACAGGAGTTATAAGCACTTATCAAGAGGGACGGTCTAACCCGTAGCCAGCCACATGAATCAAAAAATGGACCAAAATGTATGTCATTTGTTAAATCTTCATTAGATCCAGTATGATCAACCATTTCAACGTTAGATCTGCTACAGAACAGGAGTTATAAGCAATTATTTAGAGGGGGAGTTAAACCGTAGTAAGCTAGTCACCCCCGTCAATCAAAAAAGTACCAAAACATATGTCATTTGTTAGATCTTCATTAGATCCGGTACGATCAACAATTTTCATTGCTAGATCTGCTACAGAACAGGAGTTATAAGCAATTATTTGAGGGTGCTAACATGTAGTGAACTAGTTAGCCCCCCTCAACCAAACAATTCACAAAAATAGATGTCATTGGTTAGATATATGTTAGATCCGGTATGATCAGGCATTTTTTTGGTTAGATCACACACAAGTTCCGAAATATTGGGCTGCAAAGGAGGGGGAATGCGCCCTCTTAACTAAATTTTGGGCATTCATTTCAATACATATTCCTTAGATCCGGTAAGATCAACCATTTTAAACGTTAGATCCGCTACAGAACAGGAGTTATAAGCAATTATTTAGAGGGGGATAAACCGTAGCCAGCTCCTTCAATCAAAAAATTGACTAAAATGTATGTCATTTGTTAGATCTTCGTTAGATCTGGTATGATCAACCACTTTCAATGTTAGATCTGCTACAGAACAGGAGTTATAAGCAATTATTTAGAGAGGGGGCTAACCCATAGTAAGCTAGTCACCCCGTCAATCAAAAATATTACAAAAACATATGTCATTTGTTAGATCTTCATTAGATCCAGTGTGATCAACCATTTTCAACGTTAGGTCTGCGACAGAACAGGAGTTATAAGCAATTATTTAGACGGTGCTAACATGTAGTAAACTAGTTAGCCCCCCTCAACCAAACAATACACAAAAATCGATGTCATTGGTTAGATATACATTAGATCCGGTATGATCAGGCATATCTTTTGTTAGATCACACACAGGTGCTGAAATATTTGGTTGCAAAGGAGCCTGGGGCTGATCCCCCTGAAGAACATTTTGGAAAAACTGTCATTCATTTCAATGCATATTTGTTTGATCCGGTAAGATCAACCATTTTTACGTTAGGTCCGCTACAGAACAGGAGTTATAAGCAATTATTTAGAGGGAGGCTAACCCCTAGCCAGCCCCCCTAATCAAAAAATTGCCCAAAGTATATGTCATTTGTTAGATCTTTGTCAGATCTGGTGTGAGCAACCATTTTCAACATTAGATCCGCTACTGAACAGGAGTTATTAGCAATTATTTAGAGGGGGGCTAACCCAAACCCGTAGCCAGCCCCCTCAATCAAAAAATTGACCAAAATGTAAGTCATTTGTTAGATCTTTGTTATATCCGGTGTGAGCAACCATTTTCAACATTAGATCTGCTACTGACCAGGAGTTATAAGCAATTATTTAGAGGGGGCTAACCTGTAGCCAGGCCCATCAATCAAAGATTTTACCAAAATGTATGTAGTTTGTTAAATCTTCATTAGATCCAGTATGATCAACCATTTTCAATGTTAGATCCGCTACAGAACAGGAGTTATAAGCAATTATTTAGAGGGGGGCGAAACTGTGGTGAGCTAGTTAGCCGGTGCTCAACCAAAACATTCACAAAATTCGATGTCATTGGTTAGATATACTTTAGATCCTGTATGATCAGGCATTTCATTTGTTAGATCACACACAGGTGCTGAAATATTTGGCCGCAAAGGAGCGGGGGGCTGGCCCCCCTCAATAAACCTTAGAAAAAAATATAATTCATTTCAATACATATTTGTTAGATCCGGTAAAATCAATCATTTTTAGCTAGCCCCCCTCAATCACAAAATGACCAAAATGTATGTAATTTGGTAGATCTTCACTTGATACGGTACAATCAACTATTTCAATGTTAGATCCACTACAGAACAGGAGTTGTAAGCCATTAATTAGGGAGGGGGGCTACCCTGTAGTAAGCTAGTCAGCTCCCCTCAATCAAAAATAGTACAAACACGTATGTAATTTCTTAGATCTTTGTTAGATCAGGTATGATCAACCATTTTCAATGCTAGATCCAAAACAGAACAGGACAAAATAATCCATAGACATCGGTTAACCTTAGCATTGTCTTTCTAGCGACGAGGCTGTAATACATGTGTCTTTGCACAAGCATGATATAGAATTGTAGGTGCTTGCAACCAGAGTGATGTGCCCAACTCCTCCACTATAGAAAGCAATGGAATTACTTCTGTTGTTGCTCTAAGCAGCCCTGTTTTAAGATGTATGATATTGCCATGCTTCTAGCACAGTGATGTCATAAAAGAGCACAAAAGATGCTGCTGGAATCATTTATGAAGGCTTGCCATGGGGAGATGTGGGAAACGTGAAATCTGGAAGAGTCATGCATGAGGAGATCTTGACATATATATCCTCCACCATGACCACCAGACCCGCCTTTGCCACCGGACCAGTAATTACTACCACTGGCAAGTAATTGGTATGATGGAATTTTAACCTTCCGACTGGAATGTCCTGGATTAAGTTGCTGGTGTTATATTTAAAACGAATATGTTTCACTACTTTCACACAACAGCCCATTCCTACTATCACCGCCAACCACGCCCCTCACCAGCAACATCATCGACACTGCATCGCAGCAACCTCACCTATGTCACCATACACCCCTTCACCACTCCATCATTCACCATTAAACGAAAATGGATGCTCGCCATTGTACACTCAGCAATCAACCATGCTGCTGATATCGCCAACCTCATCACCACACATGACTTGGATGCTATCTTCATTACTGAGACCTGGATGACATCCACATCCACCCACGTCCTAGATGTCCTCACCCCCAGCGGCTACAGAATTCTATGAGATCTTCAAAACAAGATTGGCAGAGGCCTCGCCATAATGGCCATGCACCCAACTGGACGTTGCCACCATTGGCTCTTTTTAAAACATATCCTGCCACTTCCTGCTCTCCCCAACTGGCAGAGTCACTTTTCATCTCATCTATAGACCACCCAAGCCAGCACCTCCTTCATCGAAGACTTCACAGACTTGGTCACCACCATATCTCTCACACATGCCAACAACATCTTCCTCAGCAACTCAACATCCCTGGCCACTCAGCAACCAAATCAATGAAGAAAGATTGCCACTGTCTACTCAACACACTGAACCTCACACAGCACATGAAAGAACCAATGTATAGGAAATGTGATATCCTCAACCTCATCATCACCACACTGCCCACCCTTAATCACAGCTCTCCTATTCTGCTCGACTGGTCGACCACCCGGAAATCCCCTTTGAGATTAGTCACACCACACCTCTCAAGCAAACCCATTGGAAACCAAGCAATGAAGCCTTCAGATCCATCAATAACTTCCCATTGGAGGCTCCCACAGAAGACCTCAACAAACTCCAGCTCGCATGGGCAGGTGTACATCGGACGAACAAGGACTGCAACTTGCTTCTTCAAGTACTACACACCACCCTCACAAACATCAACCACCATGCCTGAGTGAAATGGCGCACCCTCAAGCCTGAACATTGAGATTAAGCACCCTTATACACTCAAGAAGTCGACCCCAGCAAATAAATCATCAGAAAACAAAAAGAAATTGGCAAAAAGCCTGCAGCACATCTGACCTTGCCCAGCTCAAGGAAGTCTGTGCTACACGCAGGCAAATGATCAACACTGCCAAGGCCAACTACTACCTAAACACCATAGTCATGGCCAACAATGAAAGCAGAGCCCTCTTCAAATTCAACAAGCAGTGCATCAACCCTCTGTCCGAATCACCTGTAGCACACTCCATCAAAAACTCCACCGTCCGGTCCGGCAGCTTTATCCAAGGTCAGTCCTCGTATGGCCCTTATGACAACCTCATCCTCCAACAGAGCATTTAAGAGATCATGGTCAGCAGGGGGCGAGTGTTGGGAGAGGAATGTCGCTAAGGAATGCCGTGATTCATCCTGTGTCTCTGTGCGACGGGGCAGCGTAGAGATCTCTATAGTACTCTGCAAATCATTTGTTAATGGCCTGTCCCCAGTGAGCAGCGGTATGCAGTCTTTATAACGAATGAAAAAAATAACGACAGGGTTTTCAATATTTTCATTATTTAATGAAATGCACTATCTAACACTTTCCCCAAATATTCTAGGACTGGAGTTATTATATAGAATTACACCAGTCCTAAATTATGGTGAGGAGGGTTTTTGGTGCATTTTAATAAAATAATGAAAAGATCGAAAACATTATCGTTATTTTTTCATTTGTTATAAACACATGGAACCGTGAGCAGCCCACTGTCGGTGCCCCCGATGGTTATAATAAGCTGACTCCGCTGTTTCTCCTTAAGGGCTAGAGCGAGCATGCAAAGGGGCCTGTCCCCTGCCGCATACAGATCCACCGCCCATTTCGAGAAGGACTTTTGGGCCCTAGCTGTGGTTATGCACGTGATTTCCAATCAGTGTTTGACTATCTTTCCGTATGTCTGGGTGTCCCTATTGGCTTTGTGCATGTGGTCAGCCACCATGAGCTTCTCCATAAATTGATATTCCCTCGCGGCCTAAGATTTCTTTTTATATGCTTGACGCAAGATGAATTGCCCTCTAATGAAAGCCTTAAAAGGGTCCCAACACCTGAAACTATTAAATCCTTCTACTAGGTTATCCTGCCAAAACCTGCCCAGGTCTTGCGCCAGTGACTCTACCAGATCATGGAAATGCAGCGCCATTACGTTCAGACTCCAGGTGAGGGCTTTCACTGGGGCGTCTGGGATAATAAAACACATAAGGACAGGGGCATGATCATAGAGGGTCATTGGGAGGATTGAGCAAGATTCTAACATGTGTAGCATAGTGCTAGGGAGTAACAAATAATCCAGCCAAAAGTAGCTCTGGTGGTGGTTAGAGTAGAATGTGTAGTTCTTAGTGTGTGCATGTAGGGGTCTACACATGGCCACCAGTTGTTGATCTGACACCAGGGTCTGGAGCATCCGCTCTTTTTTCAGGGCAAGTCCGTTACCTGAATGCAAGGGGTTATGTCGGTCGATCTCCGGCTGTATTGCTATGTTCAAGTCACCCCCCCATCAATGTCAGACGGCCCATTAGTGGTTTGCACGTAGCCAACACATTGACAAAAATCCCTGGTGTGTCCGTCATGGGGTCGTAAATGTTTGAGGGTGATAAGCTGTCTATAGAGTAGACTGTGTAAAAGAACAAATCGCCCTCCTTGTCAGTTTCTGTAGTGAGTATTTTAATAGGGACCCTCTGGTGCACCAGGATCGATACACCCCCCTTCCCGTGCAAGGGAGAATGGACCGCCGCCTCCACCCAACCTCTGCACAGTTTTGCTGATTCATGAGCAGCATCTAAGTGCATTTCTTGCAGGAATATGATGTCCCCATGCAAATCATGCAGCAGCTTTAGCAGTCGTCACCGCTTGATGGGGTGTCCTAGAGGTTTTTTAACACTAATTTTTTTATGAAAAAAACCCATAAAATCTTTTTCTTTCCTTTTTTTTGGGGGGTCCCCACCCGGGGGGGGTCCCCCCCACCCAAACCCCATTCCCTTTCTGTGTTTATTTATTCCCAGACACCCACATCCCATATATATAATTTTCTAACCCCCCCACAAAGAATTTGATGGGTTTTCTTCATTAAAGAAATCGCAGTAAAAAACCCAGCGAAAAAACGTCCCGCGATGAAAGGACGTTGTACCGTCCTAGACCCTGTACATTGAGGGTAATACATGTGAGTGTGGTAATCCAAACCCCCTAGATATTTGGCCATATCCCTGGCCCCAGTAGGGGACACGCCATTCCAACATGTGTAATCCCCACCAAGGGCATGTGTAAACTTGTATATCATGTATGATATGATATGATATAAGTCATTTATAACGCGCCTGTACACAAGTGTTTCTAGGCGCAACAAGACAAAGAAGGGAGGACAGACGAAGGACAAAACAACAATCTTACTAGGCCTTGTGTTATTCAGATTGCACAAGTGCAAGGGGGTTTCGAGGGGGAGAAGTGCCAGAGGGTGGAGGGGAGAGTGCAAAGTAACTTGTAAGTGCTGCCGGGAGGTGGGGAGGGGAGAGTGTAAAGTAACTCAGAAGTGCTGCCGGGAGGTGGCTCATAAGTGCAGAGTCAGGGGGCTGTAGGGTTGCAGATACAGTCCCTTTAGTGGTTGGGAGGCCCAGAGGCTAAGCAAGGGCAACTGGTTGTTCTGGAGCCTGGTCCAGTAAATTCAGTGGGTGGCCAGGTAACCAGTATGCACAGCACACAGGGACATCAGCAAGGGAGAGGGAGCGAGAAAGCGGAAGCGAAAAGGAAGGTCTTGAGTTGCTTCCTGAACCTTAGTTGGTCCTGCTCAAGTTTGATAGCGGCAGGGAGGCTGTTCCAGAGGGAGGCCCCAGCGGAGGACAGAGATCTACCACCCACTCACTGCCTGGAGAAGCTTCTGACCCTCTGGGAGATAGAGGTTGATCAGAGGAGGGCTTGAGAAGGAAGATGTTTAGGAAGAGAATTAGAGGTAGTGTGGTCCCCGACCCCAAAAAACCTTGTAGACTATGCAGAGGGTCTTGAACTTGATCCTCACAGCCACATGGAGCCACTGGAGAGATTTCAGGGCTGGGGAGATACGATCCCTGGGCTTGAGGCCAAGGGCAAGCCTTGCAGTCCTGTTCTGGATAAGTTGTAAAGGGCAAAGAGTAGAGGCAGGCAGATATAGAAAGAGGCTGTTGCAGTAGTCAGCCTAGAGAGGACCAGGGCTCTGGAGACAGTGAGCTTCGGGGGAAAGTGAGAAAAGGAAGAATACCTCTGAGGAGGTGCAGCTGATAGTGTGACTTCTTAGAGACATCAGAGATGTGAGGAGGGAAGGAGAGGGTGGAGCCGAAGATGACCCCAAGGTTCTTAGCCTCACAAGTGAGAGCAGATAGTGGGCACAGGGTGGATGGCCTGAGTGAGAGAGGGAAGGCAGGAGCAGGTGTCCCAATGAGGAGGATCTCAGTCTTACTGGTATTAAGGCATAGATCGTTGGAGGCACACCATTTCTGAATTGCGGACAGTCTGGTATGAGAGAAGGAGACGAAGAGGCTGAGGGGATCCTGAAGGAGAGCTGGGTGTCATCCACATAACACTGAAAGTTAGAGCAGAAGGTAGAGATACGGTGGGCCAGAGGTGCCAGGTAGTGGTTAAAGAGCCACGGAGTGAGGTTAGACCCCTGGGGAACACCACAAGTAGAGAAAGAGAAAGATAGAAGAGAGGAAAGACCCAGGTTGGACCTGGGAGGGTCGATCAGTGAGAAAGTAAGTCAACCAGGGAAGTGCCTGACCAGAGATACCCAGGTTGTCACGGAGATGACTGAGCAAGATGGCATGGTTGACCGTGTCGAAAGCAGCGGATAGATGAAAGAGAATGAGGACAGAAGGAAGGTTAGAGTCAAGATTGGAGAGCAAGTCTTCACAGGTGTTCAGGAGAGCAGTTTCCGTGCTTCTGGCTGCTCTGAAGCCAGACTGGTGGTCATGGAGACAACCAATAGATTCAGTATGTAGATTAAGCTGGGAGATGGACAGCTTTTGCAGGAGTTTGCCCAGGAAAGGAGTGATGGTGATCGGGCGATAGTTTGCCGGAGAGGAAGGATCGTCAGAGGGCGTCTTAAGAAGGGGGTGCACAAAGGAGTGCTTAAGGGGGAGGCAAAGGTTCCAATGGAAAAAGAGTGATTGCAGAAATCGGCCAAGGCTGGAGCAAGGGTATCAATGTGCTCCTTAATGGTTCTGGAGGAGCAGGGGAGCACCTGCTTCGATAAGACTTTCATAGATCAGACTTGTCTAGAGACATCGTCAGGAGTTAACAGGGATAAGGAGGAGAAATGAAGAGGTGAAACAGCCAGCGAAGGGCCTGGAGTGCAAGATGGAGAGGAAGAGGAGGTAGAGGAATAGAGAGTGGACAGGATGTCCTGAGTTTTAGTGGTGAAATGAGATTCCAAAGCCGTGCATAGGACATGGGATGGAAAAGGAGAGGTAGAGACTGCAGCAGGATTGACCAGCTCCTTGCAGATTTTGAAAAGTTCGGCCGAGTTGTTAGAGGCAGCCGAGACGTGGACTTAGATGTAGGCTCTCTTCTTAGAGAGGACAGAGAGTCTGTATTGCCTTTGGAGCAGGCGGCAGGCCAGTTTGTCAGAGGATGTGCTTGATGCCCTCCACTTCCTTTCAGACACCCTACTCTTGCACTTAAGGGTGGCAAGGTCAGAATCGTACCAAGAGTTGCATGCTTCAGACAGATCCTCAAGACAGGGGCAAGGACATCAAGAGTGTTAGAGATAGAGAGATGAAGGTTGAAAAGGGCTGTGTCATAGTGTGAGTCAGCCAAGGGTGTAGGAGGAGGAAAGAACCAGCGAAAGCCTCCATTGACACACGTTTCATGGGCCGTATGACTGAGAAGGTGGGTGGCAGTGCTGGGGTCAGCTTAACCTGAGGGGCAGAGAGCGACAGGTGAGAGGAAAGAAGAATGTGGTCAGTCCACGAGAGAGGAGTGGTGAGAGGGTTGAAGATGGGGAGGTCTGACAAGATCAGTACATCCAGGGTGTGCCCTGCAGAGTGAGTTGGGCCAGAGGGTAGAATAGAGAGAGAAAGAGAGTCGCAGAGGTTGTGAAAGAGCCCTGAGGAGGGGCTAGTAGCATCAAAGTGGATGTTAAGGTCTCTGACGAGGAGAAGTTGAGAGGTAGAGGCAAGGAGGGAGGAGCAGAGGTCAGGCCACTCGGAGAGGAAGAGGATGACCTGGCCAGGCGGCCTGTAGATGGTGGTCACAGTGAGAGAGAGGCCAGTAGAGATAGAGAGCCTGCAGACAAGGCATTCAAAGGAGGGGTAGGCCTGCGTAGGAATGACAGAAGCAGGGATCCACTGTGGGAAGATCAGGGCTACTCCCCCGCCAGGGTGGTTGGTTCTGGGTTCAGAGAGGATCTTGTAGCCATCAGGGAGGATAGTGTCAAAACTTGTGACAGTACTGGGTGTGAACCAAGTCTCGGTGAGACCGAGTACATCCAAATCAAGCTCTTCCAGGAGACGGCTGATGTCTGAGGAGTGTTTGACAGCAGAGCGAGAATTAAGAGTAGCGATGTGGAACAGATTGCCACATTTGCAAGACTTCTGTGGAGGGGTACAGGCATGGGATACGCACTGCGGAAGTGTGAGGGGGCCCGAGAATGGGCAGAGCAGGAAGGAGGAGGTGGCAGGTTAGTCAGAAAGGAAGAAGAGAGTGCTGGAGAGGTGGCAGAGGGAGGAGAAGGCAGAGCGACCAGAGAAGCAGGGGAGGGTGGTAGAGAGGTGGCAGAGGGAGGAGACGGCAGAGCGGCTAGAGAAGCAGTGGAGGGTGCCAGAGAGGTGGCGGAGGAAGGAGGTGGCAGAGAAGCCAGATAGGGGTGGATAGGAGTAGCAGGAGAAGAAAGGAAATTGATAAGACGCGGGAAGCGTCTATCGAAAAGGAGAAGATTGGCCTGAGGACCCTGGACCAAGACGATACCATTTAAGTAAACATTAATGATGGTCTTAGAGGAGTGGAAGGGGAACAGAAGGGCCTCCCACCAGGTGCCATGATTAATGGGAGAGGAGGAAAAAGGAGAGAGAACAGAGACCATATGGGGGGTCCATAGGCCTGGAGAGGGAACGACAAAGAGGATGTTGGTGAGGGTCTGTCTGGAGGAAGCACTGATGTAGTAATCAGCAATAGGGAGGCCTGGGTTGGAGACCATGATATCCCTTTTGAGCTTGTTCCTACCAGACTTAGTGAGAGGGATAGGATAGTCGATAGAATAGCAGTTAGAGAACATAGGAGAGACAGAGAGCACCATAGAGGGTGCAGGGCCGAGAGTAAGGGGGCAGCCCAAGCAAGAGGGGGGTCCCACGCTGGGGCAAACAGGAGGGAGGTGCACAGGGGGTCACACAACAAAGTGAGGCAGCAGTAAGTCACTACAGAACACGAACACTGGAGCCTTGCAGGGTTCTAGCGTGAGTGGAGAAAATAGTGCAAGCAACAAGTGTACACTACAATGGAACTCAAAGACGTGAGAATGCAAATACAGTACAGAATACAACGCTGGAAGTCAAAGGGGACCTAGAGGGATTGAAGAGAAATGCAAACAATGCAGCATGTATACAATACAATAGTAAGCAAACAAAACAAAAAACACAAACACTGGTAGTCCACGGAGACCTGGAAGTAAGAAGAAATGCAGGCACAGCAGTGAATAGAATGCAATGGAATGACAATACAATGGTCACAGAACATAAGGGCGTAGGATGCGAGGCACAGGCAGGGAACAATGCACTGTACGCAGCTCAGGGGTGCCTGAAGAGGCAGGAGAGGAGAGAACCGGGCCTGGGTTGTGTGGGGAGCAACCCTGATAAGGATGCGCAAGGCCGGGGGAGCGGGGTCAAGTTGCGTGTGGAGCAACGCAGAGAGGGATGCGCTAGGCAAGGGGAGCAGGGAAGTTGCGTGTGAGCAGCACTGAGAAGGATGGGCAAGGCCGGGGGAGTTAAGTTGCGTGTGGAGCAACGCAGAGAGGGATGCGCTAGGCTAGGGGAGCAGGGAAGTAGCATGGGAGCAGCGCTGAGAAGGATGCGCACGACCGGGGGAGCGGGGACAAGTTGCGTGTGGAGCAACACAGCGAGGGATGCGCTAGGCAAGGGTAACAGGGAAGTTGCGTGTGAGCAGCACTGAGAAGGATGTGCTAGGTAGGGAGAGCGGGGACAGGTTACGCGGGGAGCGACGCAGAGAGGGATGGTCTAGGTCGGGGGAGCAGGGACAAGTTGTGTGGGGAGCAAATCAGAGAGGGATGCGCTAGGCCAGGGTAGCATGGGCAGTTGCGTGGGAGCAGCACTGGAAAGGATGCGCTAGGCTGGGGGAGCGGGGACAGGTTACAAGAGGATGCAGGTGGGAAGATGGGGGGGCAGGGCCTAAGTTGTGAAGGGAGTGAGTAGGGTGGACACCCAGGCTGGGAAGCGTGGAACAGTTGCAGGGGGGAACAAGGCGTGTGCAAGAGGGAGAATGGGGCAGACGTGCAAGGTCAGGGGGTTGCGTGCAAAGTAGCAATGCTACTCTCCCTCACCGCACCTTCCTACCTTGCGGCTGCAGAATGGAGGGTAAAGTTGTCCATGCTCACGATCTGCGCCGCTATCCCATCACCGCCAAACACCTGCGTCGCTCAACACTGTGGCCTTGTCTTGCGAGGGCTTTGCTGCAGAGGGTCTGATCCTCGGTTCTTAAAGGCTCTGAAGTGTGGATGTACCATTGCGTGCTACGTATCATCAGGTAGCGTCTCCTGCACACCTGTGTTACTCAACACTGCAGCCTTGTCCTGCGAGGGCTTTTCCGCAGAAGGTCTGATCCTCGGTTCTTAAAAGCTCAGAAGTGTGGACGTAGCATTACGTGCATCGTTGGGCATTTCCTGCACATCTGCATCGCTCAAAACCATGGCCTTGTCCTGCATAGGCAAGTGTTTCCCTCCCATTACCCAAACATCCCCCCCAAAACCAACCAAACAGTAAAACATTGGAATCTAAGAACATGACTCCAATACAACTTTGAAAGCAAAATAGAGCCAATGCAAGGTAGCAAAAAGGGGCAACCTCATTGTCACCACCCCTGCATGCTTGCACTCCAGGTCGAGAATATCAGCCATGGTGCCTAAGCAGTGCCATACCCCAGCAACAGACAAGTAGGGACCAGAAGCTACCCCTGAGTAATGAGCCCCATCACAGCGACCCTTCCCAGTGGACCAGTTTTAGGAATTTCAGTGATTCAGCCTGCAAATTGATGTGACATTGTCAATCATTAGCGGCCAAGGGGCGATATTGCTTCGACTTCGTGTATTTGCCAGGCTAAAGTGTTCTGCAGTCCTAGGAGGACAACCTTTTCAAGCTAGGGTACACTTGCCATCCCAGTGAAGGAGCACGTACTGCTATAGGGCAGCTCACAATAGCATTATCGCACTGGATCCTCTTGCCATCGACCCAATCCTCAGAGCTTCCTGGCCGCCTTCTTCCATTCTTCCCAAGATTATTTTTGCTGTTGTGCACAGGCCTGTGTAGGTGCCCCATCTGGTTGTGGTGGCTCTTTCACCACATCGGTATATTCCGTGGTGATCGCATCTCTCAGTTTTACGAAACACCATGCTTCCTCGGGGTCTTCGAATGAGTGCCATTGATGGTTCAATTGGATGGACCATACTGATGTGAATTTCAAATAGTGTTTATGTTCGGATCCTTTCAATGCCTCAAATAGCGGGTTGAAGGCCTTGCTGCATTTGGGAATAGTCATTGAATATGCATATTGTGTTGTACTCCACTCGAATGGTCACAGCCTCCTGTTAGTCCTTGAGTATGACCAGCTTATGCTGGAAGTTGAACAGGTGTATCGTGATGATATGTGGGCATTTGCCTGGTGGAGGCTTGGGGATGGGGGAGCTGTGAACTCCCTTGATGAAAGTTTGGGGGTTCTCCAGATGTAATTTGTCCTGTAGAAGACCGTAGATAAAGCTCTCAAGGTCACTCCCCTCAGCATTTTCTGGCAGGCCGACCAGACGAAGGTTGTTGCGCCTGGATCTGTTCTCCTGATCCTCTACCTTGGCCCCCAGATGTTGCACCTCTCTAATAAGCTCGTCCAGATCTATGTTTGCCGTTTCGTAGTTATCTTCGAGCCTGCTAATCCATTGTTCATTGTCTGCAATCCTGTCGTCCTGGGCCTTCATCTGTGTGTTAACGTCCCAAATCTCCCTCTTGATATCGTGGACTGTAGCATTGGTCTCCTGCATCCGCTGGCAAGTAAGCTTCATTTCCCCCAGGATTGCTTGCAATTGCATTTGAATATCCATTTTTATGGGGTGTCTGGCAGATCTGTGAAGCAGAATGTTGATGGGGTTGCTGTCTTCTCTGCTATCAGAATCAGGGACCCCTGGTGTGTGTTGCATGCCCCTGCATCCACAGTGCCAGTAGTGCAGTAGAGCTGTAGATCATGACCCTCCGGATCTGTGGTACAATGGGCCAGTCCACCCTCAGACAGCGTGCTCAGCGTATGTGTCATCTTTCCTTCATTGCACCCTGTTAATAGCGAGCTGTCAGCATAGTGTAGTGGGTGTGTTGGTGTGCAGCTAATGATGTCTCCAAGGAGGTGATAGAACTGCCATATACCTGGCGTCAGATATTGCGATATACCAACCAGATTCAAAGGATTATGCTGGAGTGATGTGCCAAAAGTACATGCCGCATGGCCCCCCTGGGGGCCTCCTCTGGTTCCAGACCAGTCAAGCACACTAATCAAACTCTCAGAGGCCGTAGATGGTCGCTACCGCGATGGGGGCCCAGTCCTGTAATGCCATCTGCTGTGTCTCTATTTGGTGCTGTGGAAGTCATGGAACTGCATATCAGGTGTGCATAGTATGGTCACAATTGGGCACCGGGCACACCTGGGCACAGAAGGCAGTGGGTTTTCACAAGCATCGTGACTGCCTGCTGGGAAGTGTGTGCATAGCGTGTTGGAAACAGGTGGGCACATACAGTGGCTCCCGCACCAGAGCCGTCGCCACACACGACAGGCCTCCCTTCTCCATGGTGCCTTGGAGCCTCTGACAGGGCCCACACTCATTCCCATGTCGCACTCTTCTCCACTAGATTAGGAATGCTTTGTGGGCTAGACTGCAAGGGACGCACAAACGCCTGCTCGCCCTGCATACAATTAGGGGCCACGTAGGCAGCCGGTTGTCCAACTTGGGCAAGGTTATGCATATGAACGGATACCATATTGGAAAGGGACTGTGAGTGTCGTACAGCCCCTGAACTGGACATAGACACAGAGACGCCCACACACCCCACCTGATTAGAAATACAGAAATCTAGCGCCTCACTTCAAGACAGGAACGCCAACTAACCAACCCACTAACAACTCCACCCACTCCATACACCTCTCAAATTCTAACCAAACACAACCACAAACTTACAACACAAAAATCTGCACAAACTTCACTACACTGCAACAACAAAACAGAGCATACATAGACCCGCACAATAGCACACAACGTCTTCCGACAATATAACACCTCAAGCCCAGCCAACGGAATTCCGGGCTGTGGCCCCCAACAGCACATCACTGCTCTCTTGCACTTCTCCAGCTCATCCCCACTAACTACCCCCCACCCCTCCTTTCTTTCAAAACCGCCAGAGTGCCAGAGGACCACTCCGGTGGTGATAGTGCGCGGTACAAATATCCTTTAACATTAACATTAAGATTAACTGTTGATGCGCGTTCTCCTGCAGTCACGGGTCGTCCAGTGCTGGTCTCATTGGATGGGGCACTGTTTGATGCAACGCTTGGTTTCCCCACTATGCTCACCCAGTTAAAACCCCCCGGGCACTGGCTGCAACATTCAGGTCCCAACCCTGTGTTCAGCCTCCTAGCAGCAAAATGTGCTCCTGCATTTGTAGATTCTTGGCACGGATGCAGGCGATGGCTGGGTCAGGCGGGCCCCATCCTCATGTTCCAGGCAGCTTTGCCGCCGTGCCACATCGTCATATTGTCGGTCGGCCAGTGGGGTAGAATCAAGGTGACCTCCCCGCCTCACCGACAGTTGGTGTCACAGTTCATTCAATGGCTCTATATTTCAGTCTGCTCTTTGGAGTCACGGTCACTCCTATCCACCTCCAGGCGTCCAGCGCGGCTCACTGAACAGCGTCTAGAGGCGGCTCCAGTCATCCCCCATGGCGCTGCAGGTCAGCTCCAGCCACCATGCTGCCCTGGCATAGCAGGCCAGTGCCTCCACAGTCCGCTACCACGTCTAGCTGCCCCCAGCAGCGAGCCATATGCTACATGTGGATGCTCTAGCATACAGCCCCTTCAGCACCAGAGCACGGGAAGCAGCCCGGCCTCTGCGTTCAGAGTAACGGCTCCAGTAGCATCGGCTCATCGATCTGGGCCAGGCAGTAGGAGACCCCAATCTTTTACCAGTGTTGTCCCACACGCTTAGGCACACCCTCCGGCCGTTCCTGCCAAAAACCGATACCGCTAAATGGGAATTATTCAAAGATTATTATTCAGAGCTCGTTCACCCGGTGGCCATCTTGCTCAGGCTCTCGAGCACCCCCCTCATGGTTCAGTTTTAAAAATAGTCACCCTCGGTACACTTGCTGTCAACAAACATGCTCTTTTGTCTGTCACTATCCCCCCAGCATCTGTAAAACACCCTCATTTGACACTTGCTGGGGAGATGCTGAGAATTTCAACAACTTATGCTAGCTTGTGCCAGATAGCTATGTTTTCTGCCAGCACTTGAGGGGTTCACTTAGGGTATTTATCCTGCATATGAGGTGCTACAGGCTCTCAGACTGTAGATGGACCATACACGTCTTGAATATGAGACACCTGAGAGGTGGCAATCACACTCGAGGTTGCTGCATTTACCCTTGCAGGAAGTCTTTCCATCCCTGTTGAGATGAATCGCAGGGTTCTGTCATGTCTCCTCAAGGGGCAGCCTTTGCCTCTGAGGGTAGGGGTGAGAGCTCGCTACGCAATACACTGCCTATGGGTAGAGGCAAGCAGGACCTCACCGGGGAGACTTGCCCTCTGGGGACAAGGACTCCGGTTCTTGTGAGGAACTCGCTGAGCTACATATCACTAACACACCTTTAAGGACATCTCCTGAAGAAAGACATGAAGAACAAATCAGAATTTGTTATTTTAGTCCAAATACTTTAATTGTACCTGTGAAGGAAAACCTGTGTTATACTGAAACAAAGAAAACCAAGCAAAGAATACAGAATACAAGTCAAACAGAAAGGACAGACTTTGATGCTCTGCTGGGGAAGTCTTCATTCACTCAGAACAAAGAAAGAGAAATAGAGAAAGCCCCAGGGAGCAGGTGGCTATTGTAAGGGTGAAGAAGTACGAGTCTGACACAGTGGTGGCATGCTTGTTGGCAAATACTTTTATTATAAAAGTAAAGTAAAGAAGAAACCTACCTTGCCCTATTTCTATGAGGGGTTGCCCTACCTCAACAAAAACAATAAGGACTCGGTCAGGGTGTCTTGTAAAATAAAATGTCCCCCATCCTGTGTCCAAACCTATTTCCGTCCCTTACACTAAACTAACTAAGGAAAACTGTGTGTCTTCTTGATCCAGAGGGAGGCTTCCCTCGTTCTGGATACAGCACCTGTAAAGTTCAGGGTTCCATGTGATAATGTCCCCGCAAAAATGTCGCCCAGCAAATAAGTCACCGAAAAATGGCAGTTTTTTTAAGGGACATTATCACATTGAACATGCAGAGGACACCCCAGCAAGCCCCAAAACCTTTTTCTTTCAAGGGGAGCGGGGGAATACCCCGCAACACCTGTTCCCCTTGATCCCATATGTATGGTCACCATATAGAATGTCGCCACAACCTTTTCCCGGAGACATGATGTATGGTGGCTTTATTACCGGATACCAAGTTCAATTTGTGGCGTGAAAAGACAATGAGTGACTCTTAAGTATAGTTCCTCAGTATCAAATGGAGGAGTTGCTTCCCCTTGTTCTTATCTTCAATTCAAAACTATAGTGCCAAGTGTGTTACACTATCCTGCCAGACTTGACTATCGAATTGAGAATTCCAGCAAATGTCTCTTCCTTTAGAAGGGGCTCCTCAACCCCTTGTTTCAACTTCTTGGGTTGTCTCAGGTTCTCCCTGACTCTTCCTTTCTCTACTGTGTGGGTCCCAGACCCCTTTATATTCTCTTGGGCTCTCCCCGACTTGTTCTGGTCATCAGCCACTTAAAAATGTCTTTTTCTCTTGTATGGTTCGCGGAACCATGAGCCTTGCTCTTGTGGGCCTTGCCCAACCTCATATGAGTCCCAGACCATGGTGTGTTCCTCTCGCGGGTTGTCTACCCTTACTTCACTTTCATTCGATGTCCAACTGAACAGACCTAGTGTACTCTCCTGCCAGGTACTGTTCCTCATAGGATATTCTATAAAGTTCCTTTTTGCTTTTCATTGCCCTTGCATTTCTTTCGGGGCTTTGACCCATTTGTTTTGGGTTTTCCTCTGTGGCTCGGTTGGATCCCATACCTCTTTGTAGTGATCTTCAAGAACATTTGGTTTACTCTCTTGCCAAGTGTCCACTGATGCGGCATATGCCTGTGTCCTTATATTTGTCTTAGCGTCCTTGACCCATGTATTATCAGCTTTAGTTCGTATTGGGTCCCTGACCCTCCTCAGGTTCCCCTTGTTCGGTTCCCAGCCTCTCTCATGCACCCAGGCAGCACCTGTACCTTGTTTTTGGGGTTCCCGCTGCATGGTGTCCTGCTCAGGCCCCTTCGACTCTCAAGGCAACCTTCAGATCTTCCTCTCTCAGCTGCCACTGCCTTCCGCGTCTCTGCTTTGCATCCAGCGAGACGGGCTGCGCGGCTTCCCTCCAGGAGGTGTCCCAAATCTTCCACGTACTTGGTTCTTTTCTGCATTCTCATGGTCTGCTGGTTCTTGGCAGCACCTTTAGAGACGACAGCTCCACTCCACCATCATCCGGGTCTGCAGCTGCTTCCTGTGTCTCTCTGTCTGCAGCATTCAAACTTTGCTCTCGGTTTCTCCGGGCAGGCTCGATGAATGGCTTAGTCCTTCTTCTAATCTGTAGTCCTGGTAACCAATAGGCAGTCTCCTGCAACTAGACTGCGTATTCTGGTTCCTATAAGTATTCCTCACTGCTCCACAGTTCCGCCTCTTCACAGTACTGAACTGATGATCATTACAGATTTCATTATCACTCTTCTTCATCCCAGTAGTCTCTTGGGACTTGATTTCCTCATCTCTACATAGATAGATAGAGGTGTGGGGTACCATAGGGTACTGAGTGCGGTGAAAGGAAGTAGGAGACAGAAATGAAGGAGGGAATACTGTGTTCTCCCAAGGTGACCGCCACTGGTCCTATGCAGGGCTTCCCTACCCATTAGATCCACCGTCTGAGTTCCACCCCAAGGGGGAATGACGGGTAGCGATCTCACCTCCCTGGCCTTATGAAAAGGGGCTTCCTCCACAGAAGCAGTGACAATACCCTGGGATTTGTCACACTATCTACTCTGGTGAAGGGTGTCACTGACCCCTGGCATCAGATTCAAGATGTCCACATGGCCACGGGGGACTGACCACCAGTGTTTCATCTGGTTTTGCCCTGCACAGGCATTGTTCACCCTCTTTCGGGTCCTATCACACATGCTCATGCTATACTTCCCCAATAGAGAGCGATAGAGGCCTCAGCTAGTGTGCACAGCCCGCTCCTTCATTGCACCAAGGGTTTAGTACTAGCCTCTCACTTGCACACGTGTTTGAGTCCTTGGTCTGTGTTTGAAGATGGGTTGGGTGGGTAACTGTTAACACTGCAGACCCTTGGCATCCTTTGTGGCCTTCCCTGCCCAGCAGCACAAAACAGTTGTGGCGCACTAAGGACAATCCACCCAAGTCGACAGTCGCACTTGGATCAGGGGGTCCCATCCCCCATCACTGATCAGGTGACCCCCGAGAGGGGCTGGGATGGTTGGTGGAGGAGGGCATGGCAGCGGTCAATCACCCTCAGCCCTGCGGACATGGCGAGACTGCTTCCACTTTCCACCGGATCAGAGAGCCTTCCTAGCCAACCCAGAGTCAATCGCAGTGCACCACCATGGAAGAAATGCAACCTGCAGGGGCCGTGTGGGTCCGGGCGGCAGTCCCACAAGGGGGCCTGTCATTCCGGGAAACCAATTTGTCTGCTGTGTTGAATCCTCCAAGCGGGCTGCATGAACCCCACCCATTTACTTCTCAACAGTTTCACGCCCTCTTGTACTCTGTCTTCAGACTTCTTTTCAACTTTCCTTTATGTTGTCTATTGGTCTCATGTCTGTATTTGGCATTACATGACGTTTACCACCCACTTTGGCCTGCATTCCTAAGCAACCTAACTCCAAGAAGACCCGAACCCACCACTGGGTGGGGCGATACCGGCCTCGTCCTGCTACCGGACGTAGATTCTGCACTGCGGTCTTCCCTCTTCACTTGCCATTTGTGAGGGAATACTGGTTAGTCTCTTTTCCTCCGTTTAGTACTATGCTTCACTTCAGCAGGTCGCCACATCTAATCTGAGATCATGGTCGGGGAGCCAGATTTCAGGCAGCCGGCTTCAGGGCCTGGGCTGTTTGACAGGGTTTGCCCCAGCCATGTGGCTCTGGCACAGCCATGTGTGCGCTGTTCCGATCTTGCGCCAAAGAATGCCTAGGAGGGGTTGGCCATCAGATGCAGTCGCAAGGCCTGCACTCCAGGCCTGTCCCACGCGGGCAGACATGGGACACCACAGATGGCGACAAGTGGCATTGCCAGCTGCCCCGGGGTAGGGGAAGGTGCGTAAGATATTTAGGCTGCTGCCACCACCACCGGGGCACACTGGGTGCCTTCCCCTCCCAACCTCGCGGGGTGGAAAAACAAGGCCAGGATGTTCCAGCGTGTCCAGGGATACTGCGACCGTGCTGATCGGGATCTGACCTTAGGGGGACGAAGGGAACGGGGTCCCTGCAACAGCCCCAGCCATGCACACGGGAGTGTCCCTGGGTTATTGACATTCAAGTGATCCTCAGACAGGTAGTGTCATAGGAGGAATCCAGGGCCACAAGGTGCACTTGAAGTGTCAATCAATGTGTCTTGCAATTCACACTGATTCTTGCAGCTTGCTGCATTCTTCATCGACGCGTGAGCCAAGTGGTCCACCCTCAGGAGTCACAGGCAAGTTTTTTGTCCAGACATTAGCCCAAACCTGCAAATGCAGGAGGGCTGGGGGTTATAGCACCCCCTGTCCCACCCGCCCATGCAGCAAGACAGCCAAGCGCTTCCATCTAGCTTCCCACTTGGGAGTCAGCCAAGACCATTGTGGTTTTCAAAGGAACATGTTCCAGATGCTCAGCCTGGGAAGCCAACCCACCATATTCTGCAGAAGCGCAACAGGGGCTTCCCAACGTAACGGTGGCAGGCAGCTCCACCACTGGCCCACCGCTCATCCAGTAGTAGAAGTAGAGTAGGAGTAGGAGTAGTAGGAGCAGAGGTAGCAGTGGTAGTTGTTGGGAGTAAAGGTAGTAGGTGGTGGGAGTAGCGAGCGGAGCACATTAGTAGTAGAAGGGTGAACAGGGCACCATATTTCTGGAAGTCTCTGAGAGTTCAAAAGGGGCTAGTAGAGGGTGGGCAAGGCACCATATCCCTGGGTGTCTGTAGCAGTGAGAGTGGTGTGCAGGGCACAATATCCCTGAGTAACCTGGAAGGTAGTAGAAAGAGGTAGTGGTATTAGGGAAATAGGAACAGTAGTAGAGCGGGATGAGTGATAGTGAGAGAGTAGGAGGGGATATTGGCATTAAATGAGACAGAAATTATAACAAAGGGAATAGCAAGAGGTGGGGAAGTAGAGTGAGAGGAAGGAGGGAAAAAATAACAGAAGTAGAAGGATAGTTGGGAATAGAAGCATTAAAGAATAGAAGTGGGAAAGGAAGTAAGATCGGAGGCTGGAGGTGGAAAGGCGGAGTAAGAGATTGGAAGGGACAGTGACGTGCTAGGAGGAGAGTAGCTTACAAGGTCAGATTAGTGAAGGGTCAGGAGTGAGAGGTTGTGAAAGGAGTGTACATGACGCAGGGCGAAAGAAGGCACCATTCCCTATTCCCAGAGAGACTAACCAATGATAGGAGAGGGAAAGTTAGTAGTTCCCTAAGGAGTCAAGTAGCCATCATATTAGGGCAAACCCCTGAAGAGTAGAGAAGCAGAAGACAGAGAGGGTTTACCAATCTGAAGATTACTAACAGCCTGATCGGAACGGCTGGGGCTCCACGCCCGGGGAAGTCGAGAGAGGAAAGGGGCGGCCCTAGCGCTCATCATTCCCAGTCCCTTAGACACCAGAGAATTAAAGAGAGAAGCAGCCATTCTGACAACTTTTATCGAAATAAACACCCTTGGATCTCTCATAAGAGTCAGTGTGGTTAAATGTGGTGGACCGCCCCATCTCGCCCCCTCTAAATAATTGTTTATCACTCCTGGTCTGTAGCGGAGCTAACATTAAAAATAGTTGATCTTACTGGATCTAACATGTGTATTGAAATTAATGACTTTGCTAGCCCCCCCACCTTTGCAGCCAACATTTCAGCAGCTGTGTGTGATCTAACAAAATAAATGCCTGATCATACCGGATCTAATGTATATCTAACCAATGACATCGATTTTTGTGCATTTTTTGGTGGGGTAGGGGGGCTAGCACTCTACAGGTCCCTGTAGGGTCCCCCTCTAAATAATTGTTTAGAATTCCTGTTCTGTAGCCGATTTAACGTTGAAAAAGTTTGATCATACCGGATCCAAATGACATGTTTTTGTACTATTTTTGATTGAGGGGCGGTGACTAGCTTATTATGGGTTAGCCCCCCTCTAAATAATTGCTTATATAACTCCTGTTCTGTAGCTGATCGAATGTTAAAAATGCTTAATCTTACTGGATCTAACGAATATGTATTGAAATTAATGACTTTTTCCCCAAAATGTTGTTGAGGGGGGGCCAGCCCCCCACACCTTTGCAGCCAAATATTTCAGCACATGCCTGATCATACCGGATCTAATGTATATCTAACAAATGACATATGTTTTTGCACTATTTTTGATTGGGGGGTGACTAGCTCACTACAGGTTAGCCCCCCCTCTAAACAATTGCTTATAACTCCTGTTCTGTAGCAGATCTAACGTTGAAAATGGTTACCATGCCGGATCTAACAAACATTTAACAAATTACATAAATTTTGGTCAATTCTTTGACTGAGGGGTCCTGTCTACGGGTTCGCCCCCCTTTAAATAATTGCTTATAATTCCTGTTCTGTAACAGATCTAATGTTAATAATTGTTGATCTTACCGGAGCTAATGAATATATATTGAAATGAATGACTTTTTTTCCAACATTTTGTTGAGGGGGGGCCAACTATCCCTCCTTTGCAGCAACTATTTCAGCACCTGTGTGTGATCTAACAAAATAAATGCCTCATCATACTGGATCTAATATATATCTAGCCAATGACATCAATTTGTGTAAATGTTATGGTTGGTGGGACTAACTGGCTCACTACGAGTTTGCTAGACGTCTAAATAATAGCTTATAACTCCTGTTCTTTAACAAATCTAATGTTGAAAATGGTTGATCATACTGGATCTAATGAAGATCTAACAAATGACATCCATTTTTGTACTATTTTTGATTGAGGGGGTGACTAGTTTACTAGGCGTTAGCTCTCCCTCCAAATAAATGCCTATAACTCCTGTTCTGTAGCAGATCTAATGTTAAAAATGGTTGATCTTACTGGATCTAACGAATATGTATTGAAATGAATTACCTTTTTTCCAATATTTTGTTGAGGGGGGCCAGCCACCCCTACTTTGCAAACAAATATTTCAGCACCTGTGAGTGAGCTAACACAATAAATGTCTAATCACACAGGATCTAACGTATATCTAACCAATGACATTGAATGTGCAATTTTCTGGTTGAGGGGGGCTAACTAGCTCACTAAAGTTTAGCCCCTTCTCTAAACAATTTCTTATAACTCCCGTTCTGTAGAAGATCTAACATTGATAATTGTTGATCATATGGATCTAACCAATATCTAACAAATGACATATGTTCTTTGACTATTTTTGATTGATGGGGGTGAATAGCTTACTACGGGTTAGCCCTGACTCTGAATAATTGCTTATAACTCCTGTTCTGCTGCAAATCTAACGTTGAAAATGGTTGATCATAACAGATCTAATGAAGATCTAACAAATGACATACATTTTGGTCCATTTTTTGATTGAGGGGGTGCTGGCCCCCTCTAAATAATTGCTTATAACCCCTGTTTTGTAGTGGATTTAATGTTAAAAATGGTTGATCTTACCGGATCTCATGAATATGTATTGAACTGAATGACTTTTATACCCCAAATTTTGTTGAGCACCTGTGTGTGATCTAACAAAAACAATGCCTGATCATACCGGATCAAATGTATATCTAACCAATGACATCGATTTTCGTGCATTTTTTGGTTTTGGTTGATGGGGTGGGGGCTAACTAACTCACTGTGGATTAGCCCCCTCTAAATAATTGCTTATATCTCCAGTTCTGTAGCAGATCTAACGTTGAAAATGGTTGATCTTAACGGATCTAACAAATATGTATTGAAATTAATGACTTTTTCCCCTATCTTTAGTTGAGGGGTGCCAGAATTTTCAGCCAAATATTTCAGCACATGTGTGTGATCTCACAAAAGAAATGCTTGATCATACCGAATCTAAAGTATATCTAACCAATGACATCGATTTTTGTTAATTCTTTGGTTGAGGGGGGCTAATTAGCTCACTACGAGTTCGCCCCCCTCTAAATAATTGCTTAAAACTCCTGTTCTGTAACAAATCTAATAATGACAATGGTTGATCATACCGGGTCTAACGATGATCTAAGAAATTACATCCATTTTGTACTATTTTTGATTGAGGGGGGTGACTAGCTTACTACTGGTCGCCCCCCCCCCTCTAAATATATGCCTATAACTCCTGTTCAGCAGCAGATCTATCATTGAAAATCGTTGATCATACCGGATCTAATGATGATCTAACAAATGACATACATTTAGGTCAATTTTTTGATGGAGGGGGGCTAGCTATGGGTTAGCATCCCCCGTGCCCCCACTAAAGACTTGCTTACAACTCCTGTTCTGTAGCGGATCTAACATAAAAAATGGTTGATCAAACCAGATCTAACAGAGATCTAACAAAACAGATTTTTTGTAAAAGGTCATGAAAGGGGGGTGCTAACCCGGGTGATGTCAAATACATCAGAATGCAATCCGTGCAACTGCCATGGCAGATTTGAAGTGTAACAAAAGGCACATACCTGCCAATGTAAATGCCGAAAAAGCAGAGTCAGCATTTCCTGCAGGAAATATATTAATTTGCAATATTGCATCCACTCTTTATGCCCTTTTGAGTTTTTGTTTCACATGAAAGCAGTGGCTTTATAGACCAGGTCAGAGAGTATTTCTCTGTGTTATGGGCCTGTAATTGCCTTTGGGGCCCTGTATACTGCGTATGGACCACGAGTGAGGTCTATAAAGCTTATTATGCCCTTGAGTGACGTGGCACTCCTACCATTGGCCTATTTCCGGGCTAGACTACAGATTAGCCAATTCGGGGATGGCTGCACCATTAACCAGGGCTCACTGCGCTGATAGCATGGCTCTCAGTGCGGTGCTCCCTCATCACGGGAATGCTGCGCTGACAGCCATGCTGCCAGCCCCGAATTGCTCAGTGCAGCGTACCTGTAATGAGAGTGAGCACTGAGCTGACAGCCATGCTGCCAGCACCGCCTAGCTCTCAGCACAGCCCCCTCTCATCATGGCAGTGCCGTGATGTCAGCCATGCAGCCATAGTTGTCAGAGCGGCGGCCCCACTTCACTGGATCGCCATGCTGACAGCATGGTTCTCCACCTTGCCTGGGCTGCACGTGACAGACCCTCCCCATACATCAGAAATGGCCCACCCCCATGACCTGAACCCCCCCCTTAACTTCTTTTGGAGGGCGAGGAGGTCTTCCTTCCAGCTCTGCTCTCATCATGCTCAGGCCCTGGGGAAGATTTGACTCGGAACAAGGCGGAGCTACGCTCCAGTAAAAATTGCCTTGCCAGAGCGGCACTCCATCTAGACCCGTGGCCCAAGCCACCCCTGTCCCACTGGGCTGTTTGGCTTCTTTAACTTTTCCAAAAAATGGAGCCCAATAGGGCTCCGAGAACTGGGACTGACACACTGCGCTTAGACAAAGGAAAGCACTGCCTGGCTGTCGCGGTTCCAAATCCAAAACAATGATTGTCTGTTTCCTTCTCATACTTATGATTGGCCAGAAGCTGAATAGCAGCTTCTGCTTCTGATCGTAAGGAGGAACAGAAGCTGCCAATCATTGTGCACTTTGAGGAAGTGCAGTGTGGTGTGAACATCATAATTGCCTCACTTGATGCAATCCTCGTCCTCTTCTGCTCCAGTAACACCGTCACCATCTTGTAGTTCTCAGCCCTGCTGTGTGGACTCTGGTAAGAAAATCTTGTGCGTTACTGCTTTTGTTTTAACCAGTTTTTACGGACGGTGCTTGCAAGGGGTATTTTCCTTTTTTAGAGTAAAATATTCCTTGCAAGCCAAGTCCATTCAATAGAGTATTTACAAACGTTTTGTAAATCCATTTAACGTACAGTGCTTGCAAGGATTATTTTCCATTTTAAAAGGACAATAATCCTTGCAAGCACCATCCGTTAAATGGATTTACAAAGGTTTTGTAAATCTGTTAAGTGGATTCAATTGAATGGCTGTGGAAATGCCGAGGGTAGGGGGGCCGAGCCAAGCATTGAGCGGCCAGGAGAGAGCTCACCAGCAGACACTTGCACACAGGGGAGTTGCTAGGTCTGGAAAAGACCCGGGGCTAAGCTGATGTGGGTTCTGTTGGGACTGGGGGCTGGCTAATCTTTTGGCTGTATCTCCTGAGATTCTATCCGGGGCTACAACCAAAAGATCAGGGGCTATAGCCCCCTTAGCCCCCCCCTAGCAACGCCCCTGCTTGCACACAACTCTCAGCACAAAATGGCAGGGCCAGGTGGGAGGATTTACACAAGTATAGTAAATCCATTTAACGTGCTTGCAAAAAGGATCCCTAAAAAAGGAAAATAATCCTTGCAAGCACCGTTGGGGCTGTCTGTCTTCTTCTTGCTGATAGATTTTATCCATCTGCTGTGATTTTTGGATACCAAGGCTTGAGCCTCATTACTCCATCTTCTTGGGTTGATTATATAGTCATGAGTTAGAATTCTTCTTGATCTGTGTGGACTTGTCACAGTAGGGCTGGTTTCACAGGGTCTTTGTAGTGATGGGCCACGGTTAGTGGTCAAAGGGGTTTGTATTGGTGGCAGTGAGTCTTCTGATCAGAGTGTTCGAGTTATGATCCAGTCCTTGGCAGAAGTTCTTACTCAGCTTCGCTAGATGTTCGTCCAACATCTCGATGTCAAGGTCTCTGTGAAGATCTGCTATCCTTGTGAAGATTGGAGCTCCAGACGATATCTGCAGGGTCTTGTTCTGGATTATATGAAGACTCTTTCGGTGTCGCTCATGGCAGGTCATCTGCTGGGGAGGCAAGCGTCAGGGTAGGTCTGATGATCGTCTTGTAGACGCTAATCCTTGTCCGGAGGGGCATGGACTTTAAGATGAGGTAGCAATACTTTCAGATGAATGGGGATGCAGAAAATACTCAAACATCAATAATCAAAACGACTCAGGAAGTTGGCAAAGTTTACAGTTTTAATATCAATTATCTAAAACAGGGAGTACAACGGACATCAACGGATGTCTCATAGCATGGTCTCTCAATGCATTTTATAAAAAACAATATTTTTATAACAAAAACTCGTCATCGATGATGTTAACCTACGTATTTACTAACGTCATCCTACGTAGCAAACTACAGAAAGCTAGTGGCAAATGTGATAGGCTTAAGGGGAACATCTAAGTATACGTTCCATACTAGTCTAAGAAAGTGATAGGCTCTTCAACATCAGGTGGGACTACTAAGCCCACCCCTCAAACAAGTCACTAAATACACAACGTCCCATTGGTTATACAAACTATAGGGCTCTTAATTACGTGGCCCCCTATAATTGGTTGGCACTCTTACATCCGTCAGTACTTTTCCACCCACGTTAGCAGCATGCAGGCTGGACTTCCAGGTGCTGGTGAGCTGGTCATAACCATAGCTTCCCACCAATAAGCATATCATCTATCACCACCTCAGTGGTCTGCACGTCAATTAAGGCTTTGAACCTGGCCTTGGAAATGTACGTTGCTCTGGAGAATTCAGGGGAGTAGAGGCACGCTCTGCCTCTCTGCGTAGGTGTGCTTCATCATGTCTGTCCAGTTCCATCCAACCACGTGACTGAAGACCACAAATTTGTGCTCTGGTGCATTTAAAATACTATTATTTAATGAACCTCTGACGTCTTCCTTGTTTTCATTCATGTCCTCTGAACAAGAGTTTCATTCTTTCACACAACTGTAACTAATGTCTGCTCATACCAGTCCGATACAACCTTGGCTTCTTGGTGCTGCTCCATCCACGCCTATCTGAGGTTCACTTCTATAATTCAGTTGCTTTTCAACTGTGACACACTGGAAAAGGCCTTCCTTCTCTGGTCCAGCTCTGCTATAACAAGTAGTGGAAACATCCATTCTTTATTTACTCCTATATATGTATAGGTTGGCGCTTGCCACAATCTATTCACTACATAGCTAGCCTTAAGAATACTTAGTTTGCTTGCGTTTCTTTGCATCCGTACACTTGTAAAATGACTTGATATCTCCATCGTTTTTGTAGCATAAGCCTTTTCATCTCGAGCCCGAGATGTCACTTATCTTTGAGACTTTCTTGATGTCTTATAGACTATCTTCACTTTCGTGTCTCTGCATCTCTTCTAGGTGCGTCAATATTCCTTTGCATGATGTCACCAGTATGTTGTTTTGCTCTCTTTTCATGCTTCTTCTGGGATTTCATTCAAATGGCCATCATACGGTCTTGTATGCAGGTATGGCTTTCTCAATGGGAACCTTGCTTCCAGGATTCTCCTGGTTATCAGTATTTTCACTGGTACTGCACATGTTTCATGCTCTGGTTCCCAACATATAGGTAATATGGGTGAGATGCTTGAGGTGGGGGTACTTGGCTCCTTCTCTACACTTCCCCCTCTGGGTGATTCATCGACCACTCTCCCATCACCCTTCACAACTAGACAACCTTGTTTGAAGAACTGCTTCTTTGGGACCAATATCTTTATTACTCCTTTCAGGCATCCAGCTGATTTCACATCCTTGTTCCAAGTCATGAGCATGAATTGTTCACTTGGACTGCAATAGATCCATTTTCCCTCAAAATTCGTATGGTTCTTTGGCTACAGGAATTGTGTTATGATATGATATAATATGGCATTTATAACGTGCCTATACACAAGTGTTTCAAGGCTACGATGCAAGGGGGGGAACAAAGCGAGGACGGACAACGATCCTACTAGGCCAAGTGTCATTCAGATCGCGCAAGTGCATGGGAAGGGGGGAAAAGGAAAAGTGCACGGGGGAAGGGAGAGGGGAAAGTGCAGTACATGGGAAAAAGTGGAATAAATAAGAAAATAGATAAACAACCAGCTGGTGTCAAGTGCAAGGAAGTGTAGACAAAAGTGCTAGTAGGGGGACTTTAGGGGTACAGAACAACGGTCCCCAGGTGCAGGGGTTGCTAAGGAGGCAGTGCAAGTGGGCAATTGATGGGGCCTGGGCCAGCGATCAGAAAGGGTGGCCAGGTAACCTGAACAGTTTCAGTCAGGAAATCAGCAGTGGAGAGGGGGAGAGAAAGCAGAGGCAAAGAGGAAGGTTTTGAGGTGCTTCCAGAACCGGAGATGGTTCTCCTCGAGTTTCAGGGAGACAGGAAGGCTGTTCCAGAGAGAGGCCCCAGCCGAAGAGAGTAATCTGCCACCAACTCGTTGCTTGGAGAAGCAACTGACACCAACGAAGTTGGAGGCGGAAGAGCGAAGAGCTCAAGAAGGAAGATACTTAGGAAGAGAGTGTTGAAGGTATTTTGGCCCCAGACCCCAGAAGGCCTTGTGTACAGTGCAGAGGGTTTTGAACTTAATCCTCGCAGCCACTGGGAGCCAGTGCAGGGATTTCAGTCCTGGAGAGATATGATCCTGGGCTTGAGGCCAAGGACAAGCCTTGCAGTCTTGTTCTGGATAAGTTGCAGAGGGCAGAGAGTAGAGGCCGGCAGATTTAGATAGAGGCTGTTACAATAGTCCAGACTAGAGCGGACCAGGGCTCTGGAGACAGTGAGCTTCTGGGGGAAGGAGAGGAAAGGAAGAATACCTCTAAGGAGGTGCAGCTGGTAGTGTGACTTCTTAGAGACGTCAGAGATGTGAGAGGAGAAGGAGAGAGCAGTGTCGAAGATGACCTCAAGGTTTTTAGCCTTGCAGGTGGGAGTAGGAAGAGGGCCAAGAGAGGCCAGCCAGAGAGCTGCAGGGAAGGAGGGAGTGGGTGTGCCAATGAGTAGAATCTCAGTCTTACTGGCATTAAGGCAGAGGTCATTGGCGGCACACCACTCCTGGATGGTGGACAGACAGGTGCATGGATGCTGACCTTCAAGAAATCTCTGATTTCTTCCTCTGTCAGCTCCTTGGTTTTCCATTCTGACTCAACATCAATCATGATCTTCATCCATGTGGCTTTCTTTGCAGTCTTTTTGCATTGTGAGATTATTATCCTAATCACACAGAATCCAAGCAATACCATCACTATCAGGGCTCCAAAGAATTTGAACATATCTGCTATCCATTGTGGAACCCAAGAAAAGAGCGATCCGAACTAGCTATCATCAGCAATGTCTTTCACTTTGTCCACAATCTGGACGTGTAGCTTCATCAGCATCTCTATGGCCTCTGGCAAGGTGTCAGTCTCGTCATCATGAGAAGGTATAAATGTGCAACATGATTCTCCAATTTTTGCACAAACACCTCCATCCATAGCTGTGATCATGTCCAGGACGTATCTGTTCTGAAGAGTCACCAGTCTTATGGCTTTCAGCTCTTCCCTGAAAGCATTAAATCCCTTTATGGTAGTGTTGATTGTCTGCAACAGCTCCCATCTGGTGATCTGTAGCCATTTAGTATTTGCTGCAGTCTGGATCCTTGGCATGAAGATTAACGTGAATATCGGTGAAGTCTGGCTGAACAGTCTGTGTTCACATGGAATGGAATCAAAAGCTTATTGGCTGAGAAATAGATTTCTCTCTTCATTCTACTTATCAGCTCCACAAATCTCTTCTTCCTCAGGTGAGCATCTGCTTTAGGAAAGCTTCCAATGTTTAAATCACCTTCAGGAATCGCCAACGCTGGAACGTGAACATTGACTATGGAGCATCATCCTCCCCAGTCCTTGAGCAGCTTCATGTAAGCTCTGGATACACACGCCCAGTAGTGATCCTTGCTGTCCCAATGTTCATTCCTAGTACATCAAAGATTCAACCACATTTCTGGTTTTCTCTGACTTTTCTTGTGCCATTGTTTCTGAAGCACAGCTTTGCACTTTCCAAAGGCACTATCAGCAAAGGTCCTCCTTTATCTTCGACCCATGTCAGCAGTTTGGCAAGTCTCAGCTATAGAGGCTTGCATCCATTCTGCACTATGTCAATGGTTGGCTGATAGAAACCAATGACTACCCAAGCTCTGTAGATAACACTCCTTCTTCCCATCCATCTGGTGAAAGCATTGATCCTGAAATCTGCATCTGGCCTCTGTTCTTCCATCTACGAATTTCTTCTGCAGACTTTCCTGGACTTTCAAGTCTCCTGTTTACTTCCCATCTGATTCTAGCTCCTTTTACTCCAGGCTTTTCGTATCTGATCACGTGATTCTTAGTATGAGTTCTTAACCTCGTCTTTGTGTCTTGGACATAATCATCTTCTTCTGGATCTGTCCATTCAGTTGCCCATTTGAGGAAGGCTGTTCGACCCATGAACTGACCTCTTGTACGGCAGAGTGCTATGTGTGATAGACAATGTGCTGTATGGGCGTCTATTTCAATAGCTATGAAGATCTTACACGTCCCCATGCTATAAGGCAGGAGTCAGCATAATTCCTTCTTACTGGACCGATTATAGAAACATTTGTGAGTGGACTAGGTGCTTTTACATGTCCTACCTGTGTAGGAGAAAGTACCAGAAGCCTCATCCTATTAACATAATGTGAAGGCAAAAAGTAAAATCTCCATACATGACCTTCCCCCAAAAGGAAGCCTAGATTAATCTATCACAGCACTAGGTGCCTTTGAATGTACCTCTAGAGTCGGGACAATTACATAAGGTCTCAGTTGTCTGGTAGTTGCCACATCTGTACCCTCCTTCTGCATAGGAAGATACACAGGGGTCCTTTCTTTATTTGGATCCAAATAGTAAGTAGTATGTACTGTAAGTTAAATAAGGATCACAATGAACAAAATGCATGTATAGATAACATACAGATAGGCCCACTTCATAAAGCAGTAGCTTCTTGCTCGTCGTGGTGGCCTCTCATTGTTAGCAACATTATTGTTGCTGTCGATATTACACATTCTTTTTTTTGGAAGGAAAAATCAAAATTTATTTGGGTAATATCATGCTATACTCTGGCAATATCTTAATCTCCTCAACAAGCTCTTCAAACAGCTGGCTAATTGCAGGACGATTACCTAGGTTCCTGATGTACAGAAAAAAAGTCATCCTTTCGCCAAACAAAATGTGGATGCGTTTCCAGCAAGAAGTAGAAGACTACAGATAGTACACTTTGGATTGCTTCCTTCGAAATTCTCATTCAGGACGTTCTCAATATTCGCTCAGAATATAGATTGATTTGTTCAATTATGTTGCATAGCAATTTGTTAAGGGCCACTGTATTCCTCTGGTCCATCAAGAAAGTGTGAACATCAGTTGTTCAGCAAGATGTGGGCATCCCTCAATCAGATAGTGGAAAACCAACCCTACTAGTCTATGAGCATTCTCATCAGATAGGGGCATTTGTGTTTTCTCCACTGTACTCCGGATGTTGGAGAATTTGTTGCATTATGGCTGCAAGCAATCTCCATTCTTAGGATCTTGCAGGAACAGAAGAACGTTAGTAGTTCTCCACACAAGCTTAGGATATGCACAAAGAATGAAGAGGAAAACTTTAAGAACGATCCTGTGAACGTGGCCATCAGGCACTACCATGGGTGCCTCCGGAAAGAAACTCAGTGAGAAAGGAATCAGGGAACTGTTCCCTCTTCCATTCTTTGAAAAAGAACTCCAGATATGGCATCTTTCCTTCTCGATCAAGACTTGAATGTGTCTCAGTCCAATGTTAGCAAGTTCCTGTGGTTCAGGAACAAATAACTTTATATCACTCCTTTTTTAGCAGCTTAAAAGAGTGTCCCGAAACAAGCCACAGTCCAAAGTATTCTTTATCTGTTTATTTGACCGTCTCTGCGTCCGTCTTCCTCGTCATGGATCTCGTCTGCACGTGCTGAGGTTCTTCCCCGATGCTTGCTTCTGATTGAGTTGGGGTGAAGGGGGTTCTCCAGCGTAGATCTTTACGGTTCCGAGAAATATCCAAGCATGTCTTCCTGCAACTATCACTGCTTACAGCGTTACATCCTCCACGACAAATGGGCTGTTAAAGTGCGGCTCGTGCCATTTACGCATAAAGTTCCTAATCAAGATCTGATCACCGGGGAAAAGTTTGGGAAGACATCGTTTTTCAAATCTGTTTGTTGCATGTTCTCCATCTGTGTTGTGAGCCGCACACCCCTTCCGCTTGAGCTGATCTAAAATGACAGATACTTTTCAAGGTAAGCTTCAATTTGGCTATTCTCTCTTTAAGCAAGCCATTGAGTCTCTCACAGATCCCTTTCGCTTGCAGGTGATAAGCTGGTGAAAACTTGTGCTTTATACTGATCAATAAGCTTATCTGTTCAAAGACTTCATTAACAAAATGAGGGCCATTATCTGATCTTAATACTTCACATATTCCCATCTAGGAAACGCTTCTCGTACTAAGAATTTTGCTGCGCAGGTGGAATCTGGATGTGTACATGGACATCTTCAATCCACCTTGAAAAGGGACATACTACCACTATCACATATCTGTATCCATTTCAGACTTGTAGCATATCGACATAGTCAATCTGTAAATGCTGAAAAGGACCATTAGGTCTTGGGATGACTCCTCTAACTGTACGCAGCATGTGCCCAGCAGTGAACCTTTGACATACGATGCAGTTTACTACATAAATTGCAATGTGTTCTAACAAATTCGGAATTAACCATTCCTCTGCAATGGTCGCTGCAAGACTTTCTCTAGTGACATGAGCAGGGTAGTGCAGCTGTTCCAATGCCACCCTTAATAAGGCTACAGGCATCACTTGTTTACCAGTACTTTCCTGTCGCCACAATCATTCAGAAGGAGTTAAAGAACACCCCCTCCGCGTCCACAGATCTTTCTCATCCTGTGGTGCTTCCCCTTGAATTTCCATTAACTGAGTCTTAGACAAGTTATTAAAGCTTTCATGCACACTCATCATCACCACCATGCTTTCATTTACATCAGGCATATCAAACTTTATAATATCTTCTGAATATGCAATTTGTTTTGCTTCCTTGTCTGCAGCTTGATTTCCACGTGAGATCAAATCCGCTACTTTTGTATGAGCCACACATTTAACTACTGCAATGGCTACCGGGAGTTGTACTGCTGCTTATAAGTCTGTCCAATAAGGCGGAATGTTGCACTGGAGTGCCGTCCACTCTGAGGTAAGCCCTCCTTTTCCAACGTGCTAACCCTGCATGTTCCGTCAATGTCACATAGGCGGAGTCACTGTACACGGTTACTTCCTGGTCTGTGTTTTTCTTGAGCGGGACAATCAGCGCCACTAGCTCTGCAGCCTGTGCTGAAAAGTGAGACGGTAGTCATGCACTTATCAATACTTCAAACTCTCCATTGGCTCTGTGCTTTACGACAGTGGCACCTGTATATCTCTGTCCATCATTCTGATCGATTCTAGAAGAGCCGTCAATAAAGAGAATCTCCCCAGCTGCCAACGCATTTTCTTTTACCCTCAGGATCTCATCATAGAATTCCTCATAGTTTGAGCAATCATGTACATGCTCTTCTTCTGCCAGTAGTTCCTGTGAGTGATTTCAATCCGGCACGTCACCTAAGTCAATGCCTAGCGTGGGATGCACAACTGAAACCCTTAATTATTTATTTGTGTCTATAAATTCTATTATTCTGAACGATGTACCACTTATATCACGCCCCTCTCTTTGAATCCCCCTGGTCAAACTGAACCAGGAAGCAGGCTGATTTGCAAAGTATTTATTTGTGTATTTCACAATATATATGACACTATTTTTAATGGTTATACAATGATCACCAATGGGGTGATGTCACACTAAACAATCTCTTTAATCGTAAGGAGTAATAATGAGCAAAAATAAAATAGCAATGAAATAATACTTTTGTGGGTTTGTTCAATCAAACGGCAATGTGGTTAATATTTCCCCTTGCACACCCCTCAACCCCCCAATATGCAATATAGAGAGATAGGAGGAGAGAGAACAGGTTTCAGGGATGCAGAATTCAAGCAAATATATCAATCCCAATTTCCCCCCAGGAAACACAAGAGATAAACAGAACTAATTGGCAAACTGTCAAAATGGTTTTAAAGTTGGCTTGGAATGAATAGGTAAAACACTAAATATGGCCTAAATCACGAAAATTGTTGAAATTCTAATGGGAGCCGCTTTGTATGGTTGTAGGCAAACACTAGCAATGATTTGATGACAAAAAGCAATGGGAAAACTTAATTTTGAGGTTGGCTGCAATGAAAAGCTATTTTACACGGTACAGATTTTGACAAAACAAAAAAATTGCAGCAAACATTTCCGTGCGCGGTAATCGCGATCACGGGAGAACTATAAGGATTTGGGATGCGGAATTGGGCTCTTTGGAAAGCTTAGGATGTTAGCTACAAACAGACACTTTTTTCAGATAGATGCATATTGTAAAACAAAGATGCGCTTTTAAAAGACAAACAAGATTTCTTGACACTAGGGGTGGACAATGAAGAAACAAACTACACGACAGCACAGCCACCAGCGCAGGACTTCACTGGATGGTTTTTGCCTGCCGAGACGCTCACCTTCTTCAGATGAAATATATATCAGCGCAAAGATCGGTTTAACACTACTAGTACAAAAGATAATAGGGATGAGATAGAGAGTTCAGGCAGTTCAAAAATATTCTAACAATGCAGTTCTGGATATGCCAAGTTTCTGGAGTCTGGAGCAAGGGAGATGTCAGGTCCTCTGGCAGGGTGCTCTGCCAGCAATCGGTTGGTGGGTGAATCTGTGTGTGTTTCTAAGCCCTCTGCTGTCTCTATTTATTCATTTAATAAGTATGCTGAATTATCCTAAGCACACCCCCTAGGTAAACTATTGGCTGGCATTTGCTCTCTCGCTTGATTGGAGGAGAAAACAGTGTGTCACCGTGATGCTGTGATTTTATGAGGCAAAAAATCCTCCCCTTTGCCTTTGAATATGAAATCTACTTTTCATATAATACATATTTACAATTTTACAAACTTTATAAGAATGGCATATCTAGATCACATATTTTGTGGAGCAAATATTCTTCCAAGCCCCGTTGCTGTGGGATCTTGGATCTGGATTTGACAGGCTTTCACACTTTTTGTCCGGGACACAATATCTGATTTGTCCAAAAATTAATACATATGTGTGCATTATCTATAGGCATAAGTGTGTGAAGTTTTATGCTTCTGACATAAATACATTTGCTGCAAAACCAGAATCTTCACTGTGCCTTCCCAGAACATCGCACAGAGTTCTGGCATCTTTTAAAATGTACACCCAAAAATCACTTTAACAATGCTATTAATTCTATAATTTTTACAAATTTGCACAGTCCTTTAATCAGTCTTTTTCAAAAATATGCTTTCTGTGCTTGTGAATCCAAAAGTGACTGTCTGTCCCCGCCCCCTTTCCTCCTGGCAGGTCTGAAGCAATCCGCCCCTTCCTTCTGGGAGAGGCCACTGTTGACACTTCACAATCTGCATATCATTTCAGCCAAGGAAGGTCCATTGTCCACTTCTCCTGCAGCCAAAGATCTCCTCCCCTGATTTAATTCTCACAAAGGTATGACTTCCTGGCCTTGGTGGGAAGCAGGAGAGAGATGCCTTTTGTTGGGGGAAAGCTGTGGAACTGGTTTTGTATGGCTTTGAGTTCAGCTTAAATTCACTGTCATTTTCTTACATTTTTCTTGGTTTAAAACAAAACTTGCAATTCTCAAACAAGCAGCTAGAACTCTTTTCCAGCTGCTAAACCATGGAAATCAAATAGTTACAACCTATGTTCTTCTTAATAACAGGTCACTTAATTTCCAGACATTTGATTTCAATTGCACAAGTTTAAACTTCTGATGCAACTAATGACATCTGTCATACAGGCAGCCGCTGGTACTGCACCCATATTTTGACAGATTTTCAAAAGCAGGCACACTTTTTACTGCGGATATTTTGATGACAGATTCTGCTTTCCATAACATTGTAGGTTCATAATGATTTCTTAAAAAGGTGACAGGTAACACCCAGCAAGGATATTGGGCGTTTTGTGGTGTTTTGGACCGGTATTTTGTATTTTCAGCAACCAAGAAAAAGGGATTTAAGAACAATTTCTGGGTTTTCTTCAGTAAAGCACTGCCTTTCATGCAGTTTCCATTTTTACTTGGTGGGCAGCCCAATGACATGTTTCAGCAGTGAGGTCTCCGTTCCACCACTGACACAGGCAAGGTAGATTTGGTAGCCATCTTTTTGTGCTTGGTAGAGCACAATTTCCTTAGGTTTTGGCACGCATGGGGTTTTCGCAGCCATTTTGCTGATTCTGGTGCCACCAGCACACAGTGATGTCGCAGGGCAGAGCAGAGTGGGTCAAAACATCCCACATTCCGATCTAAACATGGCAGGGCTCACTATTCTGCATCTGACTATTTAAATCGCTGAATTCGATATGATTACCTTGTAGGCAGAAGCTCTTTGAGAAGTCAACGTACCCTTAGGTTTTTCCAAAATGACAAACAAAGCATGTCCAACAAATAACATCATAGATCATCCCATTACTATGCTAGAAGCCTTCTCAATGGCAAACGCGCAGCTGCCAAAGATTGTTCACAGGGAAAGTGACCCCTCATCACTGGGTCCAGGATCCCACTGTAATATGCTTGAGGCTTGAACCCCAACGTGGTCTCTGTGTGAGCACTGCTGTCATGACTGTGCCATTTGTGTGAGAAAACAAGAAGAATTCCTCAGCATAATTGGGAATAGCTAAAACTGGAGCTGTGCAAATTGCCTTTTTCAACTCATCAAAACCTTTTTCCATGTCCTCAGTCCAGATCATGTTTTCCTGAGTTGCATGTGCTTTCTTCAGAGCCTGCAACAAGGGCCTTATATATGAACTGTAATCAAAGACCCATGCTCTCACATAATTGCATAGTCCCAAAAAATCTTTGCATGAGCTTTATCATGTGTGGCTTTGCTGTTTTTAAAATAGCCTCAGCTCTCTCAGAAGTAACTTTCTTTCCTTCATGCAAAATTAGCTGACCTATGTATAGCACTTCCTCTTGGCAATACTGTAATTTCTCCTTGTCTACTTTATATCCTTTCTCTGCAAGAATGATCATTAGCTGAACTGAGTCCTATCTGCATTCTTCCTCTGAGGTGCTTCAGATTAAGATGTGATCTACATAATGCAATACAACACTTTTCATATCAATATTGCCATTTGCAAGACTCTATTGAAAATCGATGGAGACTCACAGTACCCCTGAGGTTATCTCATGCTTTTTAACTTAGTCTGACAAAATGTAAATTACGTCAAATCTTGAGAATCCTTATGCAATGGGATTGAGATAAATGCATTTCTCAAGTCATTCAACGCGAAATATTGTGCCTCAACAGGGATACTACATAAGAATGTCGCCGGATTAGGAACTAGAGGGATCTCGGCTTCTACAATCTGATTAATTGGGCGTAAATCCTGAATTAAATGCCACAACCCCCCCTTGGATTTCTTGATAGGATACACTGGTGTATTACATGGTGACTCTGACGTCACTAAGATACCTTGTTACATCACGGCAGATATCGTCTTGAAAATGCCTTCGTCTGCCTCTCGAGACATGGGATACTGTCATGCTTGAGGCCAAATTGCTCCTGGTTTCAGTTTAATCTTAACTTCCCCAACCCCTTTCAATAGGCCTACGTTATAGGGGCCTGTAGTTGATAATGAAGCTTGCACTTTTGCCATATCTTCATAGAAAAACATGGGACGCTTCAATGCTAGCATCATCTTTTGAGGAACCTTGCGTCTTATTGGTCTCACCCAATGAGTAATACTCATTTCAAATACTACTTTGTCGTCTGACGGATGGTCTCTAAACATATCCTTGTCAGTGACGTCCGCCAACCTATAACCTTTCCCAATGGCAATCGCTGCGCACCATCGTCTGCCTTCATAATCAACTCCATCAAGCATAGCCAGTTCCCATCATACTATAGCTGCTTGTAATTCTAAGGGAAAGATGCGTCCTCCCTCTTCATCCATAAGTATCCTTGGCCTAAATAAAAACTCATCAGGTATCCTCACCGTTTTACCCGCTAAAACTGGTAGCCATGTAAACAAAATGCGTACCCCATAGTGAAAAACCTCTGGTTTAAGCGTTACTCTTCGAATCGCCTTTTGTCCTATGAATGCCATGATAAATTCACTTACGTTTAAATAATGCATTCCTGGCGTTGAACATACTATGGCTTCATCAGTAAATGAAATCGCCATGTTCAACTTTGTCATTAAATCTCGACCCAATATATTAACAGGTGTCTATCTCGAATATAATAATGGTACAGACATATCACATTCTCCTACAGACACTGGCAATTTTTCAGTAAAAGGAACTCTACTTTTAGCTCCTGTGAAACCTTGAGCATTCATGGCATTTCCAGACAGTGTACATTTTCCCTCTCGTATATATGAGCGTGTTGCCCCTCTATCTACTCGAAAAGAAAAAGATTTTCCCCTCTATATTGATGTCAACCCTCGGTACCTCTTGAGGATTAGGAGTCACTGATAGAACTGAACACATCAAGTCTCCCAGTGAGCTGTCCTAGTGTGGGTACATGCTTATTCCCGTACCTGTGAAAGGATTTCCTCCTTCTACAGTGACGCCCCTATCCTAAGAGTCATTATTTGCCCTGTACTTGTGCCCTGCTGTATCTGCATGGGTGAATGCTGCGGCAGATTCATTACTGTCTGCTGCGTTTGCAGACCTGATTGTATTCTCTGTGCTTGTTTTTGTGGCACTGTTTGATTTTGGGCAAACCCTTCTCCACTTTGCTGAGTGTATGCAGGTGGGTAGGTGGTTCCCCCTCTTGAGAACTGCCAGTTTTGCACAAATCCTTGGCTTCTACACATGCATGCAAGGTGCCCTGACATACCGCATGTCCAACATATAGGAAATCTCTTAATTTGCCCTCCCTGCATGTCTTGATTATCATTCTGCATGTTTTGAAATCCACTCTGATTATTCTGGAAATTTCCCTGATTATTCTGGAAGCCTCTGCCTCGGAAGCCTACCCTTCCCTGTGGTACAAATCCATTAGTACCTTGATCAAACTGCCTTTGGTTATTCACCTGCGGGAAACCTGCAGTTTGCTGTGAACCTGACCCTTCCCCACTAGTCACCATCGCCCATTCTATGACGTATTTTGATCACTTTTTCTGCACTCATTTCGCTTCTTCACCTTTCCTAGCGTCATCTTTCTTTTGATTCTTCTCCTGCAATAATCTGCAATAGTGCACAATGGTCAGCTGTATTTCTGACCAGGTACAGATATGGTACAGGTTCCATACCTACTAACTTCTTGAGGTGCTTCTGTACTGGGTCTGGCAGCCCTTGGCATAGTATTTGATAAAATATAGGTATAGATTTCCCCCACGGTTTGCGTGTTTCCAAAGACCACTGTTCTTGGAATTTTTGAATGTAAACAAGAGGATCCTCCCCTTCCTGCATCTTCCTTGCCATTATAGCTCCTATATCTGACGTATCCGGATATAGCACACTAAGCGCTTTCCAAACTGCTGCTCTACAGTTATTAAATGGTGCTCCATCAGGAGTCCTGTTCTGTGCAGTGACACTTGAGTGTCCTGCTCTCGACCAAACATCATCTGGTTTCTCCCCAAGGATAGCGGCTAGAAGACCTTTAATATCTCCTATAGCTAACGTGTTTCCTCCTGTCATTTTTTCTAACTCGTGTATGCATTTCCCAGCACCTGAAGTTAAGCTCGGAAGTTTATACTTTAATTTGTCCTTATCCATCTGTGGCCATGGTATATATCGTGGTCTGGCTCCTCATTTTTCTATCAAAGGAAACTGCGATCTCCCAAACTGACATTTGTCCCCCATCGTCTGTCTGTCTATAGCAGGGACAATGGTTCCACACTGCCTTCTTCCTGGTAGCAATGTTAACGTGCTCAAATAAGGTGGCGAGTCCCCCCTCTCACTATGGGATCGCCCTCTAGGTTGATCTAGCTGTGCCAGAGGTTCTGACGCCTGAGATTTGGGTATGTCTAGATCTGACCATCTAACTTCTCTGTCTATCGGAGAACATGCTTCAGGACCACATGCTTCACCTCCCTCCTCCCCACGGAAGGTTTCTCTATCCTCGTCTGACATTTCCTATCCCCAACTTGTATGGCTTCCCTCCTTCGTCTCTATTCAGAGTTGTCTGTCTAAAGACAACTCCTTAGGGTCAAAACTACAAGAGCCTCCCTCTCTGTTATACAACTGTGTACTCTCAACTGAATCGTCTTTACCCCTTCCTTTCAGTTCTTTCTTAGTCCTCATATCATCATAGACTTTATCGATTGCGTCCCCAATGCTTCTAGAATCAAACTCATCGTCTAGATTTGCTCTGGACGGACCTGGCATGGGTTTATGTGCTGGGAAGAATTCTTCTATGTCCTCCCATGCTACGACTGGATTAGGATCCATTAATAATTTTTCTACAGGCTCAATGTCACGTGCTCTCTGCCTTCTTTTATGTTCTATTTCATCAATCTCTCTTTGTATCCTTGCTTCTTCTCTTACCCTTTCCTCCTCCTGTCTTTTCATGTCTCTTCTCTCATTTGCCCTTCGTATTTCTTCGTTTCTACATCTTTGTATTCTTTTATCCCTTAATATCTGTTCTTTCTTTTCCTCTCTTTTTCTTTCTAGCCTTTCTCGTACTTAGATTGCCCTCTGTCTGTTGTCATATTTTCTTTGCTCTTCTGCCCTTTCCTGCTTTTTCAGTTGTTCATCTTGATACAACTGTTCCTGTCTTTGTCTATCCTTCCTTCTTGCCCCTTCTTCTTTCAATTGTTCCTCTGTCTCAATCTTTTTTGTCTCGTTCGTCTCGATCTTCCTTTTGCCTTACTTCCTCAGTGCTCTTTCCATTAAGTTTGAGCAAAATCTGACCACCCATCCATTCGTTCTGTATGATCGCTACCTCATCAGCCTTTTCTTTTTCTCCTTACATCTCTTTATTTCCCGTCCTATATCTAAGGATGTACTTGGTCGATCACTTCTTTCCTTGTCCCGTCTCTCTTTGTCTCTTGGGACTTTAGAGATCACCTCTCTTTCGGGAATCTTCTCTGTACTTTCGTTGCTGCTATGCGCAGGCGACTCATATGCCGGTATGCTGTAACCTGAAGCTGACTTAAGTTCTCTCAATGGGTACACTCCGTCAATCATTATACTATCGCTTTTTACTTCAGGCGCAGCGAGGGGAGCACAAGGCTCTTCACCCCCCTCTTTGCATATGTTAAGTATCCAGTCTTCAAGAGGCTGCTCTTCCCTTTCCTCCTGGTACATTTTTCACAGCTCTAAGCTCGCCTTTTGTCTAACTCTTTCCCCGTGTATGCTGCATGCAAGTATGTCGTCATGTGTTGCAAAACTGCTTTTGATAGTGATCCCCCTTGTGGCAATGGCATGAACATCTTATCTGCCGTGGCCTTACCAATTCCGCACTGTACTGTTTAAGGTTGGGTGCATGTTATGGTAGCTGCTTGCATATATGTGGAAGCAGAGTAATATCCTCCATTTTGACTGGTCACACTTGACTGTCAATACTCACTTTTACACTTTGCACTTTTCAAAAATATGTTTCAGAAAAATAATACATTATGAGCGTGCACCAGCTCCAAACCCTTTATATTACGTTTTTACTTCAATCTATTTATTCATTAAATGCCATCAATGCAACTAAACAAATAAATAATGAACTCTCAAATCTCTTGTTTTCATTTTCACGTTTCTTAATTCGTCTATTATTTCTTTACCTCATATATTTATACAACACATAAAGACGGACAAACTAATAGATTCGGCCGGCCTACATATATCTTTAGCCTGTGTTCCTCAAGACTATATCCTTTTATCCATGCCCCTAAAAAATACTCCTATGGATTTTGAATCGTTCTCTTCAGACAGTCTTTAAATGTGTCTGTGGCCTATGTCATCCACTAATGGGACTCTAGATACGGCTCCTTCTGATACGTGCTATGACGCAAGACACTGGGCTTACTCTACTGAGACGTTCCTCGTCTCACAGTTTCTCAATTGCTTGGCTCCTATCCACAAGTCAATTACTTAATAACTCAATGCACATTGTCTCGAGTTGTTCACCCCCAACCTCCCTCAGTTACTTGTTTCCTCTTATCACTTTCTCCACTCACTGTCCATTCACAAGTTTGCCACCTCACTCAGTTTTACTCACCATTTGCTTTTTCAACTTCCGACTCTTAGGATAGTGGCCTCTTCAATCAGTCTCTTCAACTTTCCATCCGCTCTGCTTCCTGTAGAAATCCAGAGGGGGATTTTGCCTGAAAACAAGGGACCCATCTCACCTACGCTTGCAAGCCTTATTTTAAAATAATATCTGCTATCCACAGGGAGCTTCACGTCCTTTCAGCCGAATGGCAGAGGACATCTGATATTGCTGGGACCCCAAAACTTACTAGGTCGACAGTTCTTTAACCATCATCTCTGCTACCACGTGAACTCGGACAGCCGACCCAGCCCTTTAAAATGAGGTAGCAATACTTTGAGATGAATGGGGATGCAGAAGATACTCAAACATCAATAATCAAAATGACTCAGGAAGTTGGCAAAGTTGGCTGTTTTAATATCAATTATCTAAAACAGGGAGTACAACGGACGTCTCATAGCATGGTCTATCAATGCATTTCATAAAAACCATTCTTTTTATAACAAAAACACGTCATTGATGACGTTAACCTACGTATTTACTAACGTCATCCTACGTGGCAAACTACAAAAACCTACTGGAAAATGTGATAGGGTTTAAGCGGTACATCTAAGTATACGTTCATACTAGTCTAAGAAAGTGATAGGCTCTTCAACATCAGGTGGGACTACTAAGCCCACCCCTCAAACAAGTCACTATGAACGTCACTAAATACACAACGTCCCATTGGGTGCACAAACTATAGGGCTCTTAATTTCGTGGCCCCCTATAATTGGTTGGCACTCTTACATCTGTCAGTACTTTTCCTCCCACGTTAGCAGCACGCAGGCTGGACTTCAGGTACTGGTGAGCTGGTCATAGCTTCCCACCAGTTAGCATATCATCTAGCATCACCTCAGTGGTCTGCACGTCAATTAAGGCTTTGAACTTGGCCTTGGAAATGTTCCTTGCTCTGGAGAATCCAGGGGAGTAGAGGCACGCTCTGCCTCTCTGCGTAGGTGTGGTTCATCATGTTTGTCCAGTTCCATCCAACCACGTGACTGAAGACCACAAATTTGAGCTCTTGTGCATTTAAAATACAATTTGTTTAATGAACCTCTGACGTCTTTCTTGTTTTCATTCATGTCCTCTGAACAGGAGTTTCATTCTTTCACATGATTGTAACTAATGTCTGCTCATCCCAGTCCGAGACAACCTTGGCTTCTTGGGGCTGCTCCAGCCTCGCCCTTCTGAGATTCACTTCTATAATTGAATTGCTTTTCAACTGTGACACACTGGAAAAGGCCTTCTTTCTCTGGTCCAGCTCTGCTATAACACGTAGTGGAAACATTCATTCTTTATTTACTCCTATATATTGCTTGCCGCAATCTATTCACTACATAGCTAGCCTTAAGTATACTTTGTCTGCTTGCGTTTCTTTGCATCTGTACACTTGTAAAATGACTTGATATCTTCATCGTTTTTGTAGCGTAAGCCTTTTCATCTTGAACCCGAGATGTCACTTATCTTGAATACTTTCTTGATGCCTTATAGACTATCTTCACTTTTGTGTCTCTGCATCTCTTCTAGGTGCGTCAATATTACTTTGCATGACGTCACCAGTCTGCTGTTCTGCTCTTGTTTCATGCTTCTTCTAGGATTTCATTCAAATGGCCACCATACTGTCTTGTATGCAGGTATGGCTTTCTCAATCGGAACCTTGCTTCCAGGATTCTCCTTGGTATCAGTATTTTCACTGGTACTGCACATGTTTCATGCTCTGGTTCCCAACATATAGGTTATATTGGTGAGATGCTTGAGGTACTTGGGTCCTTCTCTACATGGGTCTTGAGGAGTGGGTACAACGCTGCCATCTTTCTTCTTGCCTTCTGCTGAGTTTTCTCAATATGGCTTCCCCAGTTGAGTTTGCTGTCCAGGGTCACACTAACGTAACGGCTGCTTCTCTCCCATTTGATGTCCTCCCCATTGAGGCTGATGTGTGGGTGCTCCTTGATCTTTTTTCTGGTGAACAGCGTTGCAGTTGTCTTGCTGGTGTTGAGTTCTATCCGCCAATCGATGTACCACGTCGAGATGGTATCCAATGAAGCTTGCAGGTTCTTCGCCACTTCCTTTTCGCTGAATGACTAGGAGATGACTAACATCGTCTGCATACAGCACCCGGTCGGTCTTGTGGAGATCTGTCGGGATGTCGTTGGTGAAGATATTGAACAGGAAGGGTCCGAGGTTCGATCCCTGTGGCATGCCTTCTCGGATGGGATGTGATGAGGACATCTCAGACCGCATGGTGACATGGAAGGTGCAGTCTCCCAAATAGCTTGCAATCATCTTCACCAGGTAGTTAGGAAATCCAAGGCCAATCATCTTGTGCAGCAGTCTCTTGTGCCAGACTTGGTTGAATGCTTTAGCGATGTCCAGGAAGATGATTCCCGTGGACCTCTTGATGTTGAATCCGTGGCTGATGGTGTCCACCACTCTCAGCAGCTGATGGCTTGTTGCATGCTCCTTTCGAAATCCAAACTGTTCCTTTGCTAGAAGATTTCTTTTGGAGGTGAAGTTGCTGAGTCAGGCAAGGAGGACCTTCTCCAGGAGCTTCGATAATCCAGAGAGCAGGCTGATGGGGCGGTAGTTTGCAGGATCTCTCAGTGGTTTGCCCGCCTTTGGGAAAACAATGACTTTTGCTTCCTTCCAGGATCTCGGGAAGTGCTGGAGCCTCATGCATGCATTGAAGATCTCTGTGAGGTGTTCCATTGATGCTGGTGGGAGGTTCTTGATTGACAGGTTGGTTATTCTGTCGCTCCCTGGTGCCTTGCCGTTCGCCAGCTTCTCTGCATGTCCTGCTACCTCAGAGCTTGTGCACTCCTTGATATCTTCTGCTCGCTACCCGGTTCTGTCTTCTGCGAGATGCTTCTCAACTTCCTCCTCGAGGCGTCTGAGAGCATACTTACCTTGTTCAGGGTGAACAAAGCCTCCAGTGTCTCAGCAAGGATCTTTGCCATGTCCTTGTTGCTGCAAGGTTGTTTCATCCCTGGATTGGTGGGCTTGGCTCCTTCTTCCCAGTCAGGCGATGAGTCATTCTCCATACTGAGTTGTCCGCCTCCTTCAACTTGGCTGTTGTGGCCTCCCACTTCTCTCCGCGGTGCTGTCTGATTTGCTCCCGCAGGAGTCTTGTGAGCGTGCTGTACTTCTGCAGGAGATCAGGCATGCAGAACTTCTGCCACAGGCGTTGGGCCCGGTACTTGGCAGCGATTGACTGATGCCTCTCGGTAGGTCGTAGATGGAACATCAGTTTGTCTTCTGCTTTGGAACGCTGCTCTTGATTGCCTGCTGGACTGCTATTGTGAAGTCTTCCACAGCCCTGTCAATATCTTCCTTGGTGCTCATTTGGTTTGGTATGACCTTGCTGTTCAGTTTTTCCTTGTAGTGGCTCCAGTCAGCTCTTCTGAAGTTGTTCTTCTAGGCCTGCTTGTAGGGTTCCATCTCATCTCCTACAGTGATTGCTACTGGGTTGTGGTCCGAGGTCAGCTCTGCCAGTGTTTCCAGCTCCACAGAGTGTTGCAGGTTCTTCAGTAGCACGATGTCCAGCACACCTGGGTTGTGACTTGCTACACCTGGGTAGTGTGTAGGCTCAGTCAGGGCTGCTACCACACAGTTGTTCTTCCTGGAATATGCCAGCAGTGTCCGTCCCCTCTGGGTGGCAGTCCTGAAGTTCCAGCATCGATGTTTGGCATTGAGGTCTCCTCCGATGATTGTCGGAACAGTGGAATCCAGCAAAGCATCCAGGTCTCCAAGGTCCAGCTTTGCTTTCGGAGGGTGGTAATTTGCAATCAGCTGGAGTGGTCCTGTCGCAGTCTTGACTTGCACTCCAGTTGCTTTGATGCTTCGGAGGGGTGCGAGTGCAATCTCAAGGTGGTCGATCGTCATCTTCACCATCACTGGTGTCCCACCTCCTTTGGCTCCTGCAGGTCGGTCGGTCCAGTATACTCTGTGGTTCGCCAGGCTCAGCTTCTGATTTCCTTGCAGGTGGGTCTCTGACAGCAAGGCATCACTCACCTTTCTTGTTTCCATCAGGTGAAGGAGTTTGTCTGTCTTCTTCTGGATACCTTTGGAATTCCACATCACGATGGCGTAGCTGCTTTTAGATGCCATGTTGGTTTGTTTCTTCATCCGGAAATAGGCTCAGGACAAGCCTTGCCACCATCGTCATGGGGGGCCGATGTTCAGCTCTGCAACAAAAGCTGCACTCTTCACAATGATGGTCTTCCAGTTGATGGAGCTCGCTGTTCCCTCTTCCTGCGCTGGAGTGGCAGCTTGCGGTGGGTTCTGTGGCGGATTTAGGACTTAGGCGTAGCTCAGCCTGGATGTGGTGGGTGTCCTCTGGGTCTTCGCTGGTCCTTGGCCTGGTGGTGGACGAGGTGGGTTGTTCCTCTGCGTGCCAGTTGTTTATTCAGAGTCCTGGCGATGTACAGTGTTTTGGTGTGGTTGCTGGTGTCCGCTGCTCCGAAGCGAGTCATGTGCAGTGGTTGCTGGGTTCTGTGGTGCTTGCAGTGGTCGTGGTGCCCTCCCCTGCTGCTCATCCTGTTTTGCTCTGGTCATGGCTGGGCATCCGCGGTAGCTGGCAGGGTGAGGTCCCTTGCAGTTGGTGCAGGTGTCTGGCTCTGTTCGGTCTCTGGGGCAGTGTTGCAATGCGTGGTTCCCCCCACATCACACGCAGCATGGTGCTCTTGGTGGCAGAAGGCAGATCTGTTGCAGATGCACTGGCAGTTGAAGCACATGATCGGTCCTCGTCTGCCCTTCAGTGCTTCTATGGTGACTGTACAGCTGCAAAGCCGGGTGATCTTCGTCAGGTCAGTGGGTTTTCCATCGCTGGTTGTTGCCAGGGTGGCAACAAACAGAGGGAATTTCCTGCTCTTGTCCGTTGGTGACGTCAGCTGTATTACGCTCGTCACTGGGTGGCAGAGCTCTGCAAGTCCCTCTGAGAGGTCTCCAATGCTGGTGTTTGCCGGGAGGCCATGGATCACAAACCTCTGGGACCTCACTCGCTCCAGTGGAAAGGTGTAATACTGCAGGCCTTGTTCACGATCCTGTAGTCCTCCAATGTGGTGAACAATATCTTCACATGCTCACCATGAGGCTTGGTCGTGAAGGTTGGTTCAGCACACAGGTCTCGGAGCAAGTCGACCAGGTCCTTGTGCATCTTCAGGCTCTTCACAAACACTGATAGGATTCGGATCTTCTTGGGTGGGAGGGACGTCTGCTCGTCTGCCGCTTCGCCAGATTCTGTGCTCGATTGTTCATGCTCTAGAGCAGCATACCTGTTGCTGGTGCTCATGCCTGCAATGGATGTTTCAGCCATCTTCTTCAACTTTACTGGCGATGCAGCTGGTGATATGTTTCTACAAGTCTTCCGCTTGTGATAGACTTGTTCCATATCTTGCATCTCTTCCTCAGTGTCCTGGAGGTGGGGAGTCTCAGATGCCTCGGCCGCCATGCTTGATATAGGGAAAAAGAGAGAGAAGGGATAGAAAAGAGAAGTGGAAAGCAGGAGAAGAGAGTCGTAGAAGATAGGAGTGCTCTTTGACGACCTTTGTAGAGGCTAGGGCTGCTCTTTTCAGAGCAGTTAGTTATAAGTTTAAGCAGCTCTTGATTACCCTAAAAAGGGAAACTTCTAAAAATAATCAGCTCAGGTGTGCCCTAAAAAGGACAGTTTGGAGGTGCATGCGGAATGCAAAAAGCACTTTTGCGGGATGTAAGCAGGTTCCTGAAGGTTGCAGCTCAGTGAAGGAAGCGGGCTACAAGAGCGCCACTTCCCGCAACTAGGTTGGGGATAGTGCCTTTGTACTTATAAATGCCTGCATATGCTGTACCTAGCCCTGCCCCTTGGGACACGCCCACATCACCCTGACCACGCCCCTTCCCCAAAGCGGGCGGGGCAGAGTTCCCAGGCCACACCTCAGAGATGCGGCCTGTGCATCTAAAATCTGATTTTTTTTTGTTTTTATTATTATTGTCCTTTGGATCACATAACCTTTAACAACATACAACAGATGAAAATAAAAGATGGGAAAAGAAAAAGAAAAAATATTAAAGAGCACAGCAAAACATTTTTGTCATTCCAAATAACAAATAAGAAACATCATTCAAAAGCCCATTTCATACACATTATTTCTTGAATCATAAAAAAACGGACTTAATCCATCCATTAAAATCAACACACTATACAAACATATAATGCGTGCGTGTGAATGTCATTTTTGGGCTTCATTACTTTAAAAGTGCCTGCATTGTTTCCTTGCTGTATGTGTGTAACGCTTGTCTTTGCATGCACATTTCATTTATTTGCAGCTGTATTTCAAGCATTTAGGACTGCTAAGAGTGTGGGTCTTTGTACCTCATTCATTGTTTGCCGATCTTTTTCCATCACGCTTTCCTTTAGAACTGTAGTTCTCATGAACTACATTGCCCATAACCAGCATTAGGGTGCCTTTATTTCCTTGCCTGACCACACACCCCCACCCATGCAGCCTTTTTTGCATGCGTGTGAGTGTCATTTTTGGGCTCCATTACTTTAAAAGTCCCGGCATTGTTTCATTGCTGTGTGTGCGTAATGTTTTTGTTTGCATGCAAATTTCATTTATTTGTAGCTTTATTCCAAGCAGTAAGGACTGCTAAGAGTGTGGGTCTTTGTACCTCATTCATTGTTTGCTGATCTGTTTCCATTGCGCTCTCCTTTAAAACTGTAATTCTCAAGAACAACATTACCGATAACCACCGCTCCACTTAATCCCGCTGGTGGCGCGTCAGCGCCGGCACGTTTGCAGAGGCCGGTTGTCGCCGGTTAGCGTCCGGCTTGCTTCCTGCTGCTTTCCTTCTTGGTCCTTACTCTCGGTCCAGGTAAGGCCTTGAGCTGCCTATCCACATTGTTTTTTCAGGCGAGGCTGATTCCCGATACTGATTCTGACCCAGCTATGTGCCCAAGAACTATTTTCAACCAAGGCAATACAGAGGATCCGTAAATTCTCTCCAATGTTGCTTCCACCCCCATGAAGGTCGCTGCTAAGGAGGCCCCCTTTGGTCCTCCACTTGCGTTCTCGTTGCTTAACACTCGTACCCTGGTACAATACGGGGCAGAGGTTGAAGACCTACTTGCACAATTTAACTATGATTTCCTCGCAGTCACTGAATCCTGGCTCAGTGATTCATTCCCCATTGAAGCCACGCTTGCAGTCCCCCCGACTATGAGATTTTTTCAGGCTGATCGTGAAAACATGAAGGGAGGGGGCATTGCCCTGTTAGACAACGCCAAATATCACTGTCATCTGTCACCTCATGATCCGCCCAACGATTGTGAATCCTTAGTGGCCAAGTTAAAGCTTGATGGCAACACCTCTCTTACCATTTTGGTCATTTATAGACACCCAAGACGCCTCCCATTATTTGAGGTGTAGCTCTTACAGCTTAACAAAACCACTAAGGTTAACTCACCAGTTATTCTCCTTGGGGACTTCAACCTTTGGGCCAATGTGCCTACGGATAAAGCCGCCTGGTCACTACTCGCAGCACTCAATTCCATCGGGTTCTTCCAACAGGTTAAAGAACCTACCCATTCCGGAGGCCATATTCTTGATTGAATCCTACTTCATCAGGTCTCCGCCTCTGTTCCCTCCATTTTTTCCTGTCCTTGGTCCGATCACCATCACTCCCCCGAGTCAACGACCTTCCAAGACAGTCCATTAGAAGTAGAAGCCTGAAAAATCTCACCACTGAGTAATTGTCCCATGCACTTAGCATAAGGTTGGGCCACATTGAGGATTATGATAATGCTTCAGATCTAGCACTTCAACTTACTAACACCTTGGGTGCAGTCATGGACGATCTAGCACCTCTTACAACTAGATGTGTAAAGCCTGAAACTTTCACCAAAAGCTGGTTTAGTAATGACATTGAGTTGCATATCTGCAACTTCAGAAATTCATTGAGGAAAACGGAATAGTGGGCCCCCGTCAATCCGTTTTTCGAGCTCGACATGTCACAGAGACCGCCATACTCAACCTTAAATCTAACCTTTCCTCTATCATCGATCAAGGCCCCCTGGCCCTTCTCATGCTGCTCGATCTTTCTGCCGCCTTCGTCCTGGTCGACCATGAATTGCTGGCGACCAGGTTGCAATCGTTGGTAGGCTGTTTGAGTACAGCTATTCAGTGGCTGGCCTCCTTTCTGGGCCCCCACACTGCCAGGGTTGCCATCGATGATTCCTGCTCCTCCCCCATATTAGTCACCCGTGGGGATCCCCAGGGCTCTTCTTTGTCACCCATGCTGTTTAGCATTTACATCCTCCCACTTCTGACCACACTTGACGATCTTGGTGTCCTGTATACTAACTATGCAGATGACACTCAGGTCGTCCTAAAATGTTACGGCATCTACTCCTTGGATTCTCATGCCATCAATTCCATATATCACATCATCCACTCCTGGATGGTGGCGAACTCAACCGCCCTTAACGTCGAGAAAAAAGAGATTCTCATCACCGCATCTAGCCACATGCTAAAGAAACTCACCCCAGAGTATATTAATTTCTCTATCGTCAACACCAACATTTCCAGTCACCATGAGTGTCAAAACGCTGGCTGTCATGCTTGACGCCAAACTCACATGAGGCAGCATGTTGCTAAAATCTGTGCCTCCTGTGGGTTTATTAACAAACTCCTCAATCATATTCGCCCCTTTCTCTCTGAGAAAAATATGTCTCTTTTGGTCTCTTCCTTAGTCAACTCACAGATTGACTATTGCAACGGTCTTCTGGCTGGCAGTGCCCAATCAAACTTCTCTGCTCACCAGGTGACCAAAACGAGGCAGTAAGAGCAGTCTTGGGTAACCCTAGAAGGCATCCAATCTCAGCGGCAATAAGAAAGCTGCACTGGCTACCCGTGAGGCAGCGTGTGTCACTCAAGATCTTGACTCTCACTCACAAGTGTCTGACCAATGATGCGCATGTTTATCTTACAGAGCGCCTGACTCGATACCTACCCTCACGCTCTCTCAGATCACAAGACCATGCCAAACTTGTCCAACCCAGATTCCGCCTGACCAAGTATGGGGGCACAAGTTTTGATGTCCCGGGCCCTGCTAATTGGAACGCCACCCCCGTCAAACTCAAACAAATACAAACAATCATTCAGTTTAAAAAGAGGCTGAAAGCGTTTCTTTTCAATGCTCCCTCAATCTAAATCCTGCCTCCTCTCTTTTTGACTTTCACTTTCTGTTGTCTTGTCTTGTTTGTTTTACATGCACCCTGAGGCCTTTGGGTGAGTTGGCGCATTTACAAAAATTAAAATAAATAAATAAATAAAAATAATAAAACATATCAGAGACTATTTAAACGAAGAAACTGAATTAATACTAAAACCTTAGCAACCATAGTTCTTCAGTGAACTATCTAAACCAATGGCTTTTAAAAAAGAGGTGACTGCTATAACTGTGGATGTATTATGTCATGATAAACAGGCAGACCACACCACTTTAGTACATCCAAATTCAAATCTAATTGCAATTTTGTTTAGATATTTCTCTCTTAGGTCCTGTATAGATGGACAGACAATACAAATATGTTCTACGGTTTAAATCTATCAATATTACCTCAGAATCGACATTCTGCATAAACATCCTTCAAATAGACCATTCTCTTTAATATTTGTTTAGTAGGGACCAAGTTCCATCGAAACGCTAAAAACAAACTATGAACCCACTTTGCTGAATAAATTGCCAAAAAGGGGGACAAAATTCTCAATTTCTTGTGATCAAAACTCAAATGGGCCAATTAAGGATACTCACTCCTCCTGCCCAAGGTTTCAATCCAGTTCGTTTTGAACAACAATTTCTTAATCCATATAGGATTACCCATAAATTTGGATATAGAACAATTCATTTTTACTAGCAAATGATGACCATAGTCCTAAATCTCATTAACCCAGGTACTATTCCTTCCCTCCCTCCATAATCTTTTTCAAATCCTCCAAAAAGAAAATTCCTCGCTGGGTCAGCAATCTTCCTCAGCAGGGAAAGAAACTTCCACTGGGCCCTTGCTCTCAGGGAAACAAACCAGATTCGTACCGAATGGCATCAATGGGAATTGCATTCAGTAATCCTAGCACCCTTTGCCAAATGAGGCAAGTATTCCAATAAGGAGGTTGAATATACCTCTATACCATATACGATTTTCGGAACAAGTTTCCCCTCATAGTAACTTAATGCAGGTTTTAGATTATGTTTACCATAACGGCCATCCTCTCTCATCAATTGATTTGCTAAAGTACTTATGCAGCCTTTTAACTAAGTTTCGTAAAGGCGTCCAATACCCTCTGCAGTCCCACTGGTGCACAGTCAAACAGCAAAAAGTCATCTGCATATGATAACCAGTATGGCTTAAACTTATCAATAGCTGGTGATACCAGTGTGGCAGAACTTAAGTATTCGCCTACATCGGACAAGTAGAGGTTAAACAGATAGGGAGCTAATACACAAATCTGAATGTTCATTATCATATTGACGTTAGTCATAAATAATCAATACACACATTCATAGTAGGATAAACACTCAATATAAAATACTACAAAGAGAAATAAAAACCTAATACAGATAATAAGTGCAAGAGATACCCAAGTAAAACCGTGTAGCATTCCACGTTATCTCATCTGGCCATGAAATCTTGAACATTACTCGTCTGATGCCTCGTACCACTTTCTTGACACTCCCTCCAGGCCAGCTGATATACCACCCTGGTCGAGAGGGGCCAAAGACCCTTTCAGAAACTGTACTGCCTTCACTCCCCCAACCTCCACATTTCCTTCAGTACTGTTGTCTCCCATTCCTCCACTTTGAAGCCAACCCATGGAACTTTGAACACTGTGAAGAAAAGGAATCTGAAAATAAATGTTCCAAGTCAGGTGTGTGTTTCACGCAAAATTAAAAATGTTTATGCATGTACCCTAAAACCAGCCTTTGCAACAACTTAAACATCCACTACTCACTTTTGCATTATTTGCTCCATGAGTGAAGTGCCACCTACACTGCAATGCTCCTGAAAAGCTATGCTACGGCCCTTCTTTCCACAATTGAGCCTCTTATTCTGCACACCACTTAGATTCCAGGAAATGCCCAAACGCGAGGCCATGGTTGCGATCGTTCTTAATGGTCCACAGTGCTAACTCTGAAAGCATCATTCTGAACACTCCATGTTAGGGAGATTTCTCACAAAAGTGCTAAATTCCCTCTTCCTTAGAGCCCTCCAGCTCTTTTGCTATATTTTGGGGCTTTGAACTTTTCATTTTGTGTGTGTGTTTTACTTTTGTGTTCTTTGGTTATGGATTTTTAAAACAACTCCATGGGCATCATCTTTTTCTGTGTGTCACACAGCACCTTCAGTGCAGTGGCACACGGGTGTTTTTCAGACTCCCCACGGTTTAAATACCTTCTCTGGGACTGACTACCATCTCCCAGAGCAAGTAAAGTTAAATTGACTTTACTAGTCTCTTTAAATGTACTGCCCCAGCACACACTATCTTACTATAGAGTGCTGGAGGGGTTGCCTAGCTTCCCCTGAGTCAAAACACTCATGTAACAGTCAAATGTTACCCTTTGCTACTTTAGATGGCTGGTGGCAGTGGTTTAGATCAACTACCGTGATTTTTCCCGACCGCTAACAACGGTAGCTAAAAATCAGGTCAGCCATGTTTTTCAATATGGCGGCCAAGACCTATCTGTAAAAACAGACTCCGGTCATCTTTTTTCACCATTTCTTTTAGGAAAGGTCCTTCTTGTGTTCGTCCCTTGGTCGTGCAGGAACCTCCCGACGTCCTCCTTCTTGTCCCCACGACTGATGCTCAGGAACAGCGAGATCTGCTCGAACTGCCAGGAACAACTGCCTCAACTACAGCTCTTCTTCAATACAAAGGTACTGTGCAAACGCGATCTGGAAATCTTTTCGGCCATTGCGAGAGTTTGTGGAAACTCTCTAAACTTCGAAGGCTTGTCCTTCCCTAAACATTCGTCAAACTTTTCGCCTAGCCAAACTCTTCTAAACTCTGTGGCAAATACTTAACCGTTATCTACCAGAACTGTGCTATCGTATACAAAGTCTCTGAACCATTGACCTTGGCCTAGGCCTATTGAGAAGTATTGCTGGTTGTAGCTAACTGAAACCCTTTGCCCTGCCTACGAATGTATTTGAGCTGTCTATTCGTATAACCTTGTCTTTTTATCGCTTGAATAAGTATCTGAAGTGCCATTTTGCTCCCACTTCAAAGGACTTAACTTGTTCATTTACTTACCGGTTGGATTGTTGTGGTGTATTAGTGTGTGATATTGAGCTGCTCTTGCTAGTGTAATATTTTCTAACTGACTGAGTAAATAAATGTATATTCTTTTACCAAGAAACCTTGAGTAAGTGTTTGTTTGAATCACTGTATTCGTTGGTCCTTTGTGTAACTTGTTCTATTGCTCACTTAAACTCTTGAGATAGGTCTGGATGCTCAGCCATCGCTACCACCTTACTGTGTAGTACAGGCTTGTACCAAAGGTGAAAGCGTGCTTACACTTGTAGTCCTAATTGCATGTAGTGTTCCCAAAGGGTACTGCATGTGATTCTGCCTAACACTCCACTGTAGCTCTATAGAAATTCCAAGCACACCTCCATGTACTGCTTTTGCCAGTGATCACCTGAACCTTTTTGTGGCTTCAACTTGCCCTCCTCAGCTGTTGCGATACACTGGCATAACGCTCGTTCAGTGAAACCACTCTGCGCCCAGAACTGAGGTGCCCCAACCGCTCTTACCTACTTCCTGGCCTGAGCCACCTCAAGGATCAATGTTTGCAACATTTGCCACCTTTTCCTCTTGCAGACGTGTAATTGCTCCATCCCCAGGAACATCAAACTGTGGGTGGCTCTTCCAGCCACTCCAAAGATGAGTTAATTCACCACATATTATACTCCTTCCTGCCATGAAGGAATCCTCCAAATAATGTAACACTTGCTTGGACCCTGGTCATTGCATAGAAGCACAATGCTAGGATGTGCTAGGATGTGCTAAAACTTTTTTAAGAAACGTGGCCTTGACCAAACTACCAATGGGCATTGCTTTATTCACATGTGTGTGTATATGTGCTTCTGAGGCTTGCCAATTTGTTTACTCTCATGCTTCGCATAAGCCGTCATCTAATTGTAAGTGGGGAGTAACACATTTTGAGAAAAACAAAGCAAAAAAGGGTGTCGACCTGGCGATGCTGCATCAGTATCCCTTCACTACGCGTGTACCCAGTACTCCAGATAAGAATTTGAATTGCAAGTATTTTACTCCCTATTTTATAAAGTTGCGGGTAAATTGATTTTTTAAGGAGTAAAAAAAGTGAGTCTCATTCCCAATGGGAGTATTTTATAAGCAAGTCAAACTTTTTTAACTATAAAAAAGAAATGTTTTTTTAATAAATATTTCTTTGCACATAGCTATTTGTACACATTAACGGATACATTTTTACCTTTTTAGATCATGCAGTAAAAATAGTAAAGTTTCTTCGTCTGACTGGTCCAAACATATCCATGGAGATGTGTGGGTGAAAGCAGACGGCCAGGCCCCTATGTGTCTATTTCCTATTTTTTTGTTGGGGGTATTTCTACTCACTGACTTTCTTTTTTGGGAGTATTTGCCTATTTTTAGATAATAAAAGTGTCTGATACGCCACGTCAACGTCCTCATCTTCTTTTCTGCCATCTTTGTGTTCGAAGGATACAAATTCTACACTACTATCTAAAGGACAGGTAGAATACGAGCAGCCTCTTGATGAAAACCTCCAGTCTTTCCAAGGACCTCCATAGCTACTACTTCTAACACTTCAGTGAATAGGAATTCCCTGCCAAGATGCTCAAGAAACAATGCATGACTTTATATAGAGTAGGGAAAAATGTCCAGGTAGGGAGAGAATGAGAGCAGTATCTTTTGGGGGGAGAGCCGCAGCCAAGATCGTCCAGAGAAGTCGTTATTCACCTTGCAGGTGTACGGGAGGAATAGAATGAAGAGAAAAGAGAAGGACAAGAACCCCAGGAAGAGGAATAAGGAGAAATTCCTGGTGGATTATCCCGTGGACCCCCAGAAAATTGGGTAATGCCAGTGTCAATCTCTCCCATTAATGACCAGGGGGAATATATAACCCATATATAGACCTGCTCAAAAGGCAGCCAGGCTTGGCATTTCTACAGGAGAAGATACTGACTTAATGGAGGATATATTAGAACGGCCACATCATTCCCATTTTGAAGTCTGTCAAGAAACAATTCAAGTGTACATTAAAGAATCCAGCCACCAGTAGGTCAGTCAACCTAGAAAAGAAATATTGTCCCACACCACAAGAACACAAGAACTGTGTTATGTGTGAATGCAGTCTCTGATTGATTCTTTAGAGGTGACTGCAGTAAGATAAATGTGTGGGGCACCCACTTAAACACCTCCATAAAAGGAGAGCAGAATAGTTGACTAATTGTGACAAAATAGCTACAGCGGCAGCCAACAGCTTCTTAATCGGCAAATCAGCAGGCCTGCTGGCCTATTATGACAGGATGCACTGGGGCCAACTGCACTCCCTAGTCGAGGACATACCTCAGAACAAAAAGCACAGGCCATTATTCACTGCTGCATGTGTTGGTTAATGCTGCTTTTGGATTTAGCAACCCGCTGATTTGAATTTATCCACACTAGAATTGCAACCCGCTGCTTTTGAATTCAGCCACAATAGAACCACACTGATTTAGCATCTGCTGCTTTTGAATCGAGCCACACTTAAATTGTATTGATTTATTTGTTTAGATTTAGTTTAGACATGCCACGCTGCAAACCATACACCAGGACCAAAGCAAACACGGACAATATAGAAGGAAGAACTGACAATAGAACTACTGAACAACCAGAGATCACTTGAAACAAACTAACCACCACCTTCTCATCTCCACACCCTCACACCTCTCACATACTGCACATGCCCAAATGCCTAGTGAAACAACCCACCAAAAAACGTGCAAACCACACAGCCCTCTCTAATCATGCTACAAAGCTAAAACCTGCAAACCGCACAGCCCTCTCTAATCGTGCTACAAAGCTAATACCTGCAAACAACAAACAACTCAGACACGGGATGCAACACTTACAGACACAAAATGTCCAGTGCACATAACAAAGAACACCCAGAAACTCACAAGCACAATGCCATTTCCCTCTGTTTATGCACACATCAACAGAGGAGTGCATTCTATCCTATCCCTCTCTCCCTCACTAACCAACCCTCCCCACTTTTCTTACAGCGCCACGTGAGTGCCTGGACACCATGCAAGTGGCAGCGGTGCGCGGTATAAATCAACATAACAAAAGGGCCAGATAGTATCTAATGCAATCATTAAGGGTTGCCCGGATGTTGTCAGACAAATCGGATGTAAAATGTATCCCAGATATAGCCTGGCTGCTCTATATGGGATATAAGCCTGAGACTCAAGTCACCATTGTAAATAAATCGTTGGAGGAGAAGGCGGGCCAATTTGGGTCATCAGTAGATTATTAATTTCAAGGGTTCATGCTGAAGAGGACTGTTTGGCATGTAAGCGTTTCACGCCCAAAATGCTTAGTGTTGATCGAAATGCTGGTTGGCCTATGTTATGCAGGCCGAGGCAGAGAAACCAAACAAGGCCTCTACACGGTGGGGAGACTGGGTTGAGGGGATGGATTCAACCTCACTTACCCATTTAGAGGCTTCGAAACTGAAGCTATAGCAGCCGGCCTCCACCTCCAAAGCACTCGCTGTCAACCAATCTAAGGAGATAGAAAAATATTTGAGCGCAGACTTATTACCAGATGATTGAGTTTCAAGGCGGTACACAAAAACACAAAACAATCACATATGTAACAATTAAAAAAGGAATTAAAACACATACACTGTTCTGGTCCCAGGCGATATCCAACAGTTTCCATCTGTCCTATTGTTCAAGAAATAAAGAAAAGTGCTTTTTTAACCTAGCCTCAGAACTTTGCACAGTAGAACTGTTTTGAATTGAGATTGGAAGACCATTCTAAAGGTGGCGTCCCAAAGTGCCCTCCAAAGCCTTTTTTCGTAAATTTAGCCCACTGTAATAGATCTTTCGTGCTTCATCGGAGTACTTGCGTTGGTGGCATAAGGCTTTATATACTTGTGCAGGTATTTGGCCGCCATTCGCTGCGTGATTTTCCAAATCAGTGTTAATTCTGATTTGAATGAGGGCCTCTATTTTCCGCCAGCATAACAGAGTACAGGGTTCAGAAATGTTCTTAAACATTTTGAGCAAAAGCATTGCTCGTACTGCATGATTTTAAACAGCCCGCAGCTTAGCTAATCATTTCTTTGCAGCGCCCAGATAAATAGTTGTGAAATACCGGATTCTGGCTAGTACCACTGCTTGAACCAGCGTCTCTCGTTGGTTTAAGTCTAATAAATAGCCACATCTGTTTATATTGTACAGTTGAAAGTGGGCGCTCTTCACTACAAAATCCATCTGAGGAGCGAAGGACAGTTTACTGTCAATCAACACTGCTAAGTTTCTGACTATATCAACTGGAACGGGAGGTGTACCCAAACTAGAAGACCACCAAAATGGCACATGATTCCCCTTGGGCTACTGTAATGAATCCAATGAAGTCATCACAGATTGCCCCGCGGTGACCTCCTCCCATGTGGCCAAGGCACGGCAGCTGCTACTTGATCCTGGGCGTAGTTTCCTATGTGAGGATCACATGGGAGGAGAAAACTAACGGGGAGATGTCATGGCTTCATTGGATGAGACATGGTATCCCCCATATACCCATGTAGAAGCCCCTTTTTTGGCCAATACCCTTATGGCATATTTCCAGTTTCCTGTTCCCCCCCTTTCAGGAAAGGTAGTAAAACCTTTTTACAATCTCATGCAACCCATCCTTACACATATAGGGCTGAAGGCACAAACTCTATTTTGCTTTTTTGTGAGAGCAACCTATCCTATGAAAAACCAAAAGAAGGCATTTTTTAAAATAGTAGATATCCATTTACCTCAGTGGACTCCAATCCCCATAAAACCCTAAGTACTGGGACGAGGAGGAGTGAGGGAGCAAGGCAAAGCAACAAGCATAGTGGGTGTGTTAGTTGCTGCAAGGAATCATCTGTGCATGGGACATTTAGATATGAAAAACACAGAGCATAACCAGAGGAGTGGCAGTAGTTGGAGGTCGAGTGAGCGCTCAAGAGATGTTCCCTGGTCCTCGGAACCGGTGGACTCTGGCTGCACGATCTGGTGTGGCGGAGCGGGGCCTGCTAAGGCAGAAGGGACAGAACACTGCAAGAGCAAGTGGTGCCACCGAAATGCCAGGAACCACGAGAGGGTCCCTGGGCATTTGGCAGCTGAAAAAGGCAGAGTTACCCTCACCCGAGCCTATTTTATTAACACTTTTTTTGCCAAACATCAGGTTAAAGACATTTCCCTTTTGCAGCTTTGTTAGTTTTTGTTATAGTGTGAGGGTCAGAGTAGAACACTTTTGGACAAAAGGACAGCTTTTCATTTTACTGACATCCTGACACAGACAGTTCCTTAGTTTTGGTCATAGGTACAGAAAATCCTCTTGATGCAGGGACAGAGAGGCCTTTTGCCAACCTCATTTCAGTTAATCAAAGTCGTTAAGTAAAACATGATCATTTTGTGTCCGGCTTTAATTTCTGACCCATCACACTGCCCTGTATAAGGCGTGGAAATCGGCTACCCCTCCCCAATCATTATGATTATCCTTACCAGTCTAAATGGTTAGTCAATAACACCATTGAGCATCAGAGTATTCTTTATATCAAAAATGCATTCTTTAATTATTTTCCATTTTCAAAAACAGATTTTTCTTCTCTTCTCTTGTTCTTCTCACATAAATTGTACATACTAGACATATTCATGTAAAACAATTCATCAATGATCAACGAAAACATTCTAAAACCTTTAAGTGTGTGGGGTTAGTGCACAGTGACTTGGAAACATATCCAGTACACTGTTTATAACAGATGGATCAGGATGACTTATTCGGTAATCTTTGTTAGAAAAAACAAACAAAACCCACAGCTGTAATCTATACTTCCACTATGGAAGTTAAATGACACAAAGTGCACTGGTCAAAAGAATGACCTAGGTAGACATTTTACAGAAAATACAATTGCTGTGGGGAAAGGACTTTGTTATTGCAGTTTCCTCTAAGGAAACACTGGGAGACTAGGCAAAGATATGTTCTCTAGTCTAAACGGGACTCAATCTTGGGAACCCCAACTATTAACGACCAATCAAGAAACAACAGAGACACAACATAATATTACTTGTTTAAAAAAATTGTAGCTTTATTCTTCTCTCTGGTGTTCAGACTACCGAATACGTGTAGTCTATGAAGGGTGAAAGATATACTAACCTTAATGTTAGTGCCATCTGTGTATAGGGATTCAATTAGACTCCTTCTGTCTGTTCAGCATGGAGATTAAGGATTTCTTCTGCAAGAGAAGGGTGAGCACCATTTTTATTTATTTATTTAATGGTCTCTCAGTTTGATTTTTGCCATTCATTTTAGACATTTGTGGGGTCATTACAAGGTTGGCGGTAAGGGGTTAACGGCGCTGGTAAAAGTGCTGGTGCCGTTAACCCCTTACCGCTGCATTACAAGATCCTTTACCGGGTCCAGTGCGAGCCGCTAAAGGACCAGCATGCTAACAACGGGCCCATTATTAACTGGCCCGTTGTTAGCAAGGTCCCCATTCCCATTGAGCCCTATGGGGGCTCATTGGGAATGGGTCCCATTCAGGGAACCCGGACCCGGTATGCGGTAAGGGGGTAGCCATGGGGCTAATAGCGCCATGGCTTCCTCCAACCATGTAATGACCCCCTTAGTGTTTAACGCATTTTAGCACAGGTTTCACAGGTGCTGGTATTGTACCAGGATTTTTTCTGCAAGAGAAGGATGAGGACCATTTTTTATTTGTCTATTTAATGGCCTCTCCGTTTTATTTTGGTCATTCATTTCAGACATTTGAAGTTTAACACATTTTAACGCAGTTTCACAAGTGCTAGTGTTGTTTGGCACCATCATTACTGGTTTATTAAGGCACTAATTCTTATAGTCAAACGCAACAAAGCAGTCAGATTCTCAAAACTAGACCTCAACCAGAAATAACACCAACTGGTATTGCACCTGTCATTCCGACTGATCAGGATGTCTTCCACACATTAGGGCCTTTTCAGGTACAAGAGTTTAAATTTTGACATATCGTCAGCCACCAAAATATTTAAAGAAAAGTTCAGACTCCTCCTCCTTCCATTTAATAATGCATTTAATTATAGCAACAAAGCAGTCAGCAGTGCATAGTGCTGTCCCTGTCATCATGCAACCGTGAGTAATAAGCCACAAACTGTTTAATGTTTAGTCAATCGTAAGCATCACTTACTATTTTTACGTCGCACCGTCCAGCTTTTGGATCATATTCACGTGTACTATGAGAAACACAGCACGCCCGTAATATGGTCAGCCACTACTGGACATTGGGGGTCATTATGAGTTGGACGGTAAGGGATACCGGGCACTGGTAAGGAGACCGGTGCCGGTAATCCCTTACTGCCAAATTCCGAGGTCCCTTAGCGGGAACCGTAAAGGACGCGTGGTCTGACCACACGTCCTTTACAGGTCCTGCTAAGGGACCAGGGCACTAATAACGGGCCTGCTATTTGAAGGCCCGTTATTAGTGCCTTCCCCATTCCCATTGAGCCCTATTGGGGCTCAATGGGAATGGGGAATGGTTGGTTGAATGGGGACTTACCGGGTCCGCACAGGTCGAAAATGTCCCGGTAAGTCCCCATTCAACCAGACCGGTGCCGGACCCGGTATTGGAGACAGCCATGGCGCAAATAGCACCATGGCTACCTCCAATCTCGGAATGAGGGCCAATGTTGCGAACTTCTCAAAAACGTACAAACTTTGAAACTCAGAGCCACTACCACCCGACTCTGCCTGGTGAACCACAATCACAGCACTCAGCCCCATGTCCACGACCCATTCGGCATCTCGCCGCCATCTCGTGCACGGCAGCCTGCACCAGCCATTAATGTATTGTATCAGCAGAATGTATTTGTATTAGACTGCGACCGCAGCACACCGTTGAATCGATTTGCATTTAGCACCAATGCTATTGTGTCACTCGTCAAGTACTATTGCCCATATGTTTATCCACCAAAGATATACAATTCGTCAATCTTAAAGTAGCACTAGGCGCTTTATGTTAAGTACTCTAGGCCCTTTCTTCCTAAAACGCGACATAGAATGTCAATTATCTGATTGATTTCATCATTAATAGGCTCTGTATATACTGAGAATCTTTCATTGTTAGACCAATTTGAATCCTACTGTATTTTAGAATGTAACATATCAAAAGACGGGGACCCCTGTCGAACTGTCGCAGTCAACCAAACTACTAGCACAAGCATTTTTGCACCCAAGGGTAATTTATTTTTACACTTAGGTGACCTATTGACTTGCGTATCTTACCTTGATTACTGTTACAACTACTGATTACACTACTATGCTTAGCCTACTACTTGCCATCATGTTTCCATTCTGCCTTGTAGAAAACTGCATACTGTGCACAGGAAGGTTCTTCCCCCCCAGGGTAATGGCTTATCTAGATTGGGCTGCCTCAGGCACCACCCCATCCCCTGTCCCACCTCATCCTCTCTACCACACCACCTTTCCCACCTACTTAGTACCACAGCATCTATCTAAATAATATAAACACTCCTAATAACTCAGATCCCATGATTAGCTCACTAAGGACTGCAATAAAATGCACTTCTACTATACCGGGCACCAGTGCTGTCTATACCATTACGGGTAATTCCAGACTATGGCGCCTAAGATCTCGCACCATGCAGCTCCATCAACTCGATAAAGTGTTGCCCATTAAGCGTGTGCAGCATAAACACAACCCCTCCCCCAACAGCAAACTCCACAAAACGCCAACACTAGTTGTCGCTGAACACACCATAGTACGTTAGCTCTGCAGATACCCACCTATACCTCACCACATCCTACAGAGCCACTACCTAACCTCAAAGCACCTCTCATAAATGCCCGCTCACTCGGAGCCCATGCAATTGAAGTCCACGACCTCATCATTGAACAACAACTAGACCTTCTAGTAGTGACAGAAACTTGGCTGCATCAAGCATCAGGCCTGTTACTAGCCCTTGCCATCCCGCCAGATTGCAACATTATTAGGACAGACAGAACCAACGCACAAAGAGGTGGCGTGGCCATAATAGCTAAAACCAATGTGCAAATCAGATCCTGTCCCCTTGAAAAAATAACAGGCTACGAACTTCTAGCAAAATATTCACCCAACCCTAAAACTACAATCAATATCCTGGTCATCTACAGATCACCTAACATTATCTACCACCCCGATATAGATATCACGCTTCTACTAGCACTACACATCAAACCTTATACCAGATGTATTATACAAGGCGACATCAACTTAGGATTCAACGATAAGCAGGATCATAAAGCAGAAGCTTTCCATGCAGCACTCGAAGACATGAATTTCACACAAATAGTGAAGGCACCCACTCACATCAAAGGAAGACTACTCGACTGGGTACTCATGCCCAACTCCCAGGTAACCATCGAGTCAATCATACCACTTGACTGGACAGATCACCACTGCATCAATTTTACTATTATTAATAATGACATTCGTACCCCCATACTATGACAATGGACATGTTTGAAACAAGAAACATCTGTAAGCTACCAGCTTAGAACCTCTCCCCTATACTCAGAGACACCCTCACTACTTATCCTGCCATAAGTGACAATCTGTGTCAACTTGCAGACGTTTACCACAGATGCCTTTCTACTACCATTGACTCAGTAGCACCCATCATAACCAAAACTCCTTGCGCTGACAAGCGCACAAGCTTTTGGTTTAATGAAGAATTAGTCAGGCTCAGGCCGATTAAAAGATCACTGGAACACATCTACAAACAATCGCCTACAACAGACCCAGCCAATGGATGTATAGCTCCCAATAAAAGCTACAATGCAGCAATCATAACTTGTGAAGCTAATGCTTATAACACGAGCATCAGCAACGCCACCTCAAACTCTAAGGAGCTCTTTATCATCCTTAGAGGACAGGAAAATCCAACCCCAGTCACCACCCCAGCGAATTCTAGCAAAGAATGGTGTACCACTATTTAAAATGCGCTAACATCCAAAATTGAACTACTACAAAAGAAAATCACCACCAAAAGAAAAATCTTAGCCGACAAAAATATGCCCAATGCCACTCTTAACTCAACAGACAAGAAAACGAACATGCTGTTCCACTTCTCTCCGGTCACCCAAGATTCAGTGTCAGCTACCATCTCCAAACTAAAAGCATCCAACTGTAAAGGGGATACTTCCCAGCACAGCTAGTTAAACTATGTGCCCATACTCTCACTCCCATTATCACCAACTTTGTGAATGCCTCATTCAATACGAACACAGTGCCAGCAAGTATAAAAGAAGCTTGGTTGACCCCCCTTCTGAAAAAACCCTTGCTGGATGCAACCATACCTACAAACTACCGACTAATAACTACGGTCCCATTTCTGCTCAAAATCATAGACAAAATAGCGCTAGACCCAAATTCAATCGCATCTAGAACTAAACCAGCTCCTGGGAGCTAGACAATCGGGCTTTAGGCCTAACCATAGCACTGAAACGGTGCTCCTTGATCTGAAAATCCAGATGGACACTATCAGGGACACCAGCAAGCTTTGCATACTGCTGTTGCTAGACCTATAAGCAGCATTCAACTTAGTGGACCATGATAAACTATGTGCTACACTTGCGAATGATTTTTGTTTTTCCAAAGATGTCACCCTGTGGGTGAAATCCTTTCTGGCTGAACACACGTCGAGAGTATCCATAGGCAAAGAGGCAGCAGATCCTATCCCAGTCCGCATCGGGGTACCTCAAGGTTCATGTCTCTCGCCTACCTTATACAATGCATATACTAAGCTCCTTTTTTCTGCATTGGATGCTATGTGTGTCATCTACACCAACTTTGCAGATGACACCCAGATCCTCATCCCAATCACAGGAAATGATGACACTATGATCATAAACAAAATGTAAGCAATAATACAAAATTGGATGGCACTGAACAGCCTGTACCTCAACAATGAGAAAACTGAGATTCTCATTGTGGGCTCCCAATTTAAAATCAACTTCCTTCATTCAGACTATACCTCTATCAAAATAGATGTTACTCTGATCCCAGTCTAAAAACAAGTAAAAACCTTAGGAGTCTACCTAGACGCCAACTTAACAATGACGAAACATGTGAACGCCCTATCCTCTTCCACCTCCTATACATCCAAGTTAATTGCCCTCAGTCGCCAGTTCCTTTCACCTACTAATTGCATCACCTTAGCCAGGGCATTAATACTGTCCAAACTGGACTACTGCAATGTACTCCTATTAGGGACATCAAATACTAACCTAGGCAAACTACAACTTATGCAAAATAAAGCACTACGAGCAGCCCTAGGCCTAGGGCTAAATGAATCTGATCCTATCTCTAACATTAGAAGGGAGAACCATTGGTTGAAACCCATTAAGGACAGAATTATTTATAAATCCCTGTGGGTTACCCACAAATGTCTTACTAAGAAAGCGCCCATCTACATTAACAACTCAATAAGTAAAAAAAATCCCAAGAGAACTCTCACATCGAATAAAAACTCACTCCTTGCGATTCCTCCCTACAAAAGCTCCAGAGCCGGCGGTTGCAGCTTCCAAGTCATGGCCTCTAAACAGTGGAATGCCCTTCCTTTAAGCATCAAAAATGAAGAATCATTCTAGCAATTCAAAAAACGTCTAAAAACTTGGTTGTTCAACCAATTTTAGATAAGGAATTCCTGGATGTCAATAATAACATGTATAACATTCAATGTGTACGTTAACCAATGTATGTAATGCATATCAGGTAATTTTTATTTTTCCTGAAAGATTGCTGAAACATGTCTAAAAATCTATATACCTTAAGCTGTGTAATCATAATCTAAGATGTCTGTAACTACGCTGTGATACCCTTGAGTTTGGGCGTATAACAAATGTAATAAATAAATGAATAAATAAAATAAATAAACATCCTCATCTTCGGGACATCCCAGTCTGAACATGATTAAGCGTTCATGAAAGTATGCACCACATTCCAGAAAGCAGGTCTGAAAATTAACGAAAGCAAATGTGACATAAACAAACAACACTCAGATCAAGGTATGGAACCAGCCACTGAGAAGAATATAGTCATCAGGAAATTGCCAATGTGGAGCAAGATTAGTGAAGTCTGTTCATTCCTGGGAATGGCCGAATACGCCTCTTGCTACTTACCAAATGATGCCTCTATGGCTGACCCACTGCGTCACCTTCTCAAAAAGGAGACGGTTTTCCAATTGGATGAGGAATGCTAACAAGTGTTTCTCAACATTAAATCTGAAATAGCCATAGAAAAACAACTGGCATAGTTCAACCGCTCGTGGAATATGAATTCACAGTTCATACCAGCGTTATATGTCCGGGAGCCTACTGGCTCAGAGAGAAATGAATAACTCACCTTCCATGTTCGTTGTTGCTTACACTAGCAGAGCCATGTCCATAACTGAGGATGCACACTCGGAGGCAGAAAAATAAATCCTGGACGCAATCTGGGCAACACTTCCATCATTTTGTGATTGATCAGAAGTTCACATTGGTCATTGATCATCAAGCATTGATCTCCTTATTTGGCAACCCGAGGACGAAGAACCTACTGCGGATTGAGTGATGGGGTATATGTCTGCAGGAATACAATTATGACATAATCCACAAATGAGGTGGGTTGAATCTAGCCGACTACATTTTGAGACATCCAAAGGAGGGGAGGATCAACAACACACTAGAGAAAGAGGGGGAAGACTATGTAAGATACATCGCTTCAAATGCACTACACCCTGAATTGACTATGGAAGAATTATTTGCAAATTAGTCAGCAGCAGACTCAACAATCATTTTAGCCATCTATCTGAAGAGAGAGCGCAAGTGAAAAACGTTAATAAAATACATCGAAGGCATACACATGTTCACATGAAGGACCTGGAACGCATGGCCAGGATCCATGTGGAATTCTAATAGCATAACACAATGTGCTGCTGAAAGGATACAGAATGGTAGTACCCAAGACACTGAGAAGAGCACTTGTACAAAATCCAATGTTGGTTGTGACCTGCACACCAATTTCTTTCATGTATTTAGAAAGGTAGACATATAGTACAATAGTTCAATTGTTGTATGGGTGCGGGGGAGAAAAACACGGCTCTCGCACTAGAAGCTGTTACAGTAACATGCAAAAAGATACTGCAATGTTAATAGCATATTACATCACATTTTCAATAGTTCAACAATGGTTAATATTCATGGACATGTAATTATAGAAAACGCTCTTTCTGTGGTGTTTAATTCACCACTTATTTAATCAACACAAGATACAATAAAATGATGAGTTGTATGCTCATATTAAAGGATTGGATAATTACTTTATAGTGAGTTTTATGTATAGTTTTGATAGATATATATTGGATCTGAGCCGGTGAGATTAACGGACCAGAGTACACAAACCAGTTACTCTTAAATCCACTAGGACCATTTATGTCAACCAGGTGATTAAATTTGCAATCCTCTAATATGAGCCTATGTCTTAGAAGATATTGAAATGTATCAATCATATCAAATATGGAACATAACAAAGTCTGACAGCTTGTTCATTCTGTACTTGATCTTTAGATATTGCACACTTAATGACGAAACAGAATTCGCAAAAGAAAACTGCTCCTGCGGAAGGGCTTAGCCTGAAACATGTCGAGCTCATAATGTTAATTTGATTGTATCTTGTGTTGAATGAATAGTTGATGAATAAAACACCACATAATTAACCTATAATTACATGTTGATTAATATTAAACACCGGTGAACTATTGAAAATGTGACATAATATGCAATTGACATTGCTATATCTACTATTTGACCTAGTCCAGTTAAGGAGGTGTGCAGGGGACAGTGGCATAAACAGGGTAGGGCCTGAGTGGGTAAGGCTCACCCAAAATCTGTAAATGCCCACTCAGCAGCACTGTGTGCTGTGGGACATTATCTGCAGGCCCCACTTGTTAGATAATTCTGGCTATGCCTCTGGCAGGGGACGGGAATGTCCACCACTATAGGACACTGTCCTTTTTGCAAGAACACTCGTACATACAGCCCATCACAGAGAGATCATGAACACAAAGAAACTGCTAATCAACTAGGTGTGGTTTCCACATAAGGACAGTTTTATAGAAGAAATAATACGTCATTGTCTTGCTTGCCAATGCAGCTACTCTACAGATCCTCTATTGCCAGTGGCCATGACACGGATACCTTTTAGCCATTGATGAGTACTCGAGATTCGTGATAGCTAAGGCCACCCAATCTTCTGTGTTCTCCCACATTGCAATAAAATTAAATGGTATATTCAGTGAATGGGGGATTCTATACTCAGTGAAGACTGACAATGAGCCACCAGTCAAATGGCATGACTTCAGAAGATTTTCAAGACATTGGGGTTTCCAACACCAAAAGATCACACCACTATGGCCACAGGTGAAAAGAATGGCTGAAAGGTTTTTTGGCATCCATCAAGAAGACACTACAAAGGGCAGCAAATAAAAATATGTCAATACAATAAGTTCTGTGCCTTACATTATGTCACTACTGAAATACACCCCACAAGGCTACAGGAATGACCTCCGTGGAGCTCATGATAAAATACAGACCAAGAACACAGCTATCAACAGTTGAAAAAGAGACAAGTGACAATGGTGGCAAAATATGTAGAAGGGATGTGAAGATGAAACAACAGACAAAAGAATGCATAGATGGGAGGACAAAGTCCAAAGAATTCACAATCAGAGAAGAAATACTAGTAAAACAAAGACAACAGATGCACGATGTGCAGCTACCACATTGATAACAAACAAGAGAGGGGCAAAGATAACAGCACAAACATACCACCACTAAATTACCAGGAAGTGTCATGCTTTAAACATCTGCAGAGACCAATAGAAGAAGGGGATAGTTTGGATGAGCCAAAAAGAGCAATGAACTCTGACCGAGAAACAAAAACACGGGAAGAATAATTGCAAGGAAGTACCGAAAGTGAAAGACTGAGGGAACCATGTGACAGCAAGAGACCACATAGAATGATTAAGAAGCCACAAAGGTTACTAAAAGAAATATGATTACAACTAATAAGATAGTGGGGTGTGGGGGGTGTTGTGCATGTAAACACAAGTACTGTCTCTTTAAGAAGGACTGGGGGAGAACGGGGGAGCGGAAAGAAAGCGGATGGGGAGGAGCGTGAGAGGGAGAGGGGAAAAAAGGAGGAGAAAGGAAGAAAGGAACGTTTCTCCTGATCCCTGACCAAAGAATGTGTCCCTGCAAATGAGCTTCTTGTACCCCAGTTCATCAAGGACTACAGTGTCCTAGAGGGAGAGTGGAAGAGGCACACCTACAAAGGGAATGTCCTCCTTCTCCAAACAGGGACCCACTGCTACAGTTCTTCTCCCATGCATCCCCAGTAGGAAGTTGGATAACATTGCTCACCAACGCTTAGGAGGGGATCACAACAGACACGTGGGTGCTGAGTACTCTGCAGCATGGCTACAGCTTCAAACTAATTGGACAACAATGCAATCAGCTACCAATGTGTCAGACGATAACTAGCTCATCATGTGCAACGTCTGCAAGATGAAGTGACAGCACTTCTCAAAAAAGGGGTCATCAGAGAGGTGTCAGTCTTCAGCAGACAAAATTACTCTTTCCTGGTAACAAAAAAATCCAGCAATGAGACCAGTGTTACATCTTCGCCCGGCAAACAATGTTGCCAAACCTCAAAAGTTAAGAATGACAATATTGCAATAAGTTATACCGCTGTTAAAAAGGGGGGAGGCGGGGGCTCATGACAACACTGGACATGAAAGATGCACACATTTATATTTCCATGTTCTCAGGTTCAAGGTAGGCCGAAAGCATTACCAATTAAAAATACTTATTTTTTGGGAATGCTTCAGCACATTGTGTGCTCATGAATGTATTGGCTCTAGTCACAGGAGACTTATGCAGACATAAGGTCTTATCTTACCCCCTATCTGCACGGTTAACTCAAAATCGGGGAAAGTGCCAGCGACTCACAGGAGAACTTCATAAAGGCCAAAGATATCCTTCACTAACTAGCCAGCCAATAAATGTGCCAAAGTCAAACTTGGTTACAAAACAGTATAACAAGTGTGTAGGGACTTTTTTGTACACAATGAAAGGAGTGGATACCCATCAAAGCAGAGGGCTAATTCTCTTTTGGTGCAGAACACACAGTATTGAGACTGGAACGATGGCATCTTGCATACTTCTCATTCCATTTTCATCGATTAATATCTGTCCTCTGTGGGAGTGGCTATCAAGACAATGGCCAAAATAAACAGGCGAAAGGTAAAACTAGTGATTGCTTTCCAAAAGCTGGTAAAGGCTTGGAAATGATGGACTTCTTGTGAACATGTTGAAAGTACAACCTTTTGTAAATCCACCAGTGCAGGTGACTGTAACAGCAAACACAAAGTCTGGAAGTGGAGCATTCTGCCAAGCTGTCGGAGCGCAGGGCATGTGGACACTGCATCAAGCAACTCTGCACATGTTAGATTTTGGAGCAATAGATCAGGAATTATCCAGCTTCCAAACACTAGTGCACTCAAAGAGTGTCATCCTAAAAACAGAAAATACAACAGCCATGTTCTACATAAACAGTGGGTAGCACGCTCACTGACACTGTTGCTACAGGCTCAGTAATAAAATAACTTTGGAAAAACAGTTGGTTCTTTTGTCTTTTTCAACAGGATGGGAAGGGTGTCTAGTCACCAAATGCACCATTGTGAGGTGAATTGTTTGCTGTATTCAGCTGTTACACATTAGTAAACAAACCTCTTCATTTATCCCCTAAAGCTCACTGAACAAGAAGCTTGGAACTAATTTAGATTTCCCATTGTATGCTATTTGCACGGCAGCTACTTGGAATTCTGTGCACACTTTTACCCTACACTATTTGTGTAGACACAAGTGAGATCTCACTCACAGTGGGAAAGGCTGTACTTAAGCGTTTATTTTCTACTGTTCCTTCAGCTCCCCACCACCTAAATCTGGTACTGTTCAAAAGCATGTGAATCAAAACAGATTCACTATCTTTAGATCGTAGACATTTTACCCAGTATGTGTCTTTCTGTGGCTTTTATCTATTTAGAGTGATGTTTGCCCACCTGAAGTGATTTTTTATCACCCCTACCTTGCAGAGCCTTCCATCCACCCCCAGGGGATTGTCCAAGACCCCCTCCCCCAGCAGTGGCTGTGGTAGGACTGGAGGTAGGGAAATGCATATACCTGTCACTGTGCATCAGTAAAGAGAGTAGGCAACAATCGCCAACAGTGGGCGGCTATCTGCATTCATCTGTACAGAAGCATCTTCCTAATGTCACATATATTTTATTTATGATCAACTGCTCAAACCTTCCAGTAGCCCTTTGTGTGTATAAAGGATATGCACCATATATAACATATCAATACACAGTACTTTCAAATAGATGCCCTACACATTTGCACATATTCATATGCTTTTGACAAGATTCTCAGTAATGAACACGCAATGAATGCCCTTACACACTTGTGTATAGTGTAAATATTTTAATTATGAGAGATAAGTGTGCGATTCATGGAAGGCCCTGCGTGTGTTTACCCCGGGATGTGCACCAAATCCGTGCGTGGCGCACACAGGCGCACACGTCATTGCAACATCCTGAACGCCGTGTGTGATGCGCACAGCAAAAGCACACAACGTTAGCGCACACACCAAAAAGGGGGCGGAACAGGGGGCGGAACACGCAGAATGGCGAACAACGCGTGAAAAAGAAGGCATAACTGGGGGAGTACTGCAGGGAAATACACGGAACGCCCACACGCACTCAAACAACACGTATTCATGGAATCGAATACAGGAAACCCGCGCATGGCAAAATATGCGAACAGGCGTCAACACGTCCGCCACACGAAGGCAGGCGGAAGCGTCCCCGCGCACAGTATAATGGTGCGCGCAAACAACAAACACGTATATACAGCTACGATGAATGCCCCATTTGTCTCAGCACTGATTGTGGGACACCGCAGGAGGAGGAGAATAGCCAAGCCCGCATTTTTTTGCCCCGGACCAGCCTTTTTGGGATGCCTGACGACCAGGTCTATGGCAGGTATAGGTTTGCACCTTGTATCATCCTAGACCTGGTCAGGGAGTGGGAAGATTACCTTACATCACCCACCCTGTGCTCCCAAGCATTGAGCCCCTTGGAAAAGGTGCTCAATGTCCTGCTTTTTTTGGCCACTGGGTCATTTCAGTGGACAACTGCCATAGTCGGGGGTGTCTCACAGGCCGCGCAGTCACGCTGCCTACAGCAGGTTTTGGCAATCATGACTGCGCGCCCCTCAGTCCGCAGGCACGTATACATGCCCAGAACACCCACAGAAAAGCAGGCCGTGGTCCAGGACTTTTACAGGGTGGCACACTTCCCCAAAGTGCTCGGTGCCATAGATTGCACCCATGTGGCCCTACGTCCACCTAGGGCCGCTGAGCACATCTATCGAAACCGCAAGCACTGGCATTCCATCAACGTGCAGGTTGTATGCGATGCCAAGGGAATCATCACCTCTGTCTATGCAAACTACCCTGGTTCTACCCATGACAGTTTCATATACACAATGTCTGCCCTGAGCCGGGCCCTGGAAGCTGGGAAGCATGGCGACACATGGCTCCTAGGTGAGTACAAATGCCTGTGCACATGCATGCATGTCACACACATACAAATACACAAACCCAACTAATCACAACCATTATCACCTCCCCAGGGGACAGTGCCTACCCTCTGAGCAACCACATGATGACGCCAATCCGGAACTCCACCACACCACCCCAGGTAAGATACAACGGTGGCCATATTGCAACCAGGGGCATAGTGAAGCGCACATTCGGAGTGCTCAAGTCACGCTTCCGCTCCCTTGACCGCTCTGGCGGACAGCTACTATATGCACCCCCAGTAGTGTGCAGGATCATTGTGGCAGCATGTGTCCTGCACAATGTTGCAACACGGCGGGACGAACCGGTGGACATGGTGGTGCCCCCACATCCCCAACCACATGCACAGGCGCTGCCCATGGGAGGGGAAAGGGCACGTGGCGAGGCAGCCCGGACCCAGCTTGTGGCCACATTTTTCACCTAAACTCTCACCCCTGCGGAGTGCACACAGGCCTGGCACATACCAGGTGACAATCGATGATGACAAAGAGACAGTCAACTGTCACAACCTTACCAATGAGAATGTTGCCACAGAAGTGCTACATTGTGTGCATCCCTACCTACTTAAACATAACCAATCCTGTGTGACCAAAAGCAACACATGCAAGGTGTGTATCACACCACCACCTGCAAAACAGGCCATGACAATCACTGGTATGTCACCCAAACCCTCCCAACCCACATCACCCTTGTCTGTCACACCATGACATGGCATACAACAGCAACAGCCCAACACATGTCCAATTACATATGAAGTGACATGTGATAAATGGAAAGAGGCCCGAGACAATCACGCCTGACATGGAATCAGATGAAATGACTGACCAACAACCTCCCACATATACCAAGTCATACACAAATGCTTGCCACCAGTGGTAGCATCAACAAAAGACTGAATGCCTGTTCTCATGCACATTGGCCAAGCCAAATCCGCTAATCCCTAACCCGTGTGCTGTGTGTGTCTCCTGCAACACACTGCTCAGCACACAGCACAGTGAGCAGCCATTGTGTTTGGGATACACCTTGAGCATCACATAAAAAGGACAAACAACAAAAATAACCTATTGACGCATGTACACGATCCCCAAATGGTAACTGATCATGCGCTGCAGGGACACAGCGTGCCAGAGAAGGCAATCTGTGTGCACGTGTGGGCATGGAAGGCTGGTTGTATGTGTGGTGGAGCATTGTGTAAGTGTGTGTGACAGTAGGGACATGCACTCAATATATGCATGTGAAATCAAGTGACCCTCAGTGTCCTGTACACATCACATGTGAACATTACCCATGTGTACACCCCAGCATGTCAAAACACAACAATCCCCTGACACCTGAAAAGTAAACACAACACAGGAACAGCCATTGACCAGCAGAACACATCATGTACATAGTACCCCACAATGACAATGTCAGAGAGTGTCCAAACACTGTAGCCCAAGCTTACTGTCCAACAACAAAAGGCACTCCCTCATTCACACATCACCATGACCTTCTGAACAATTGTGTCTCGGTCTGTAGCCTTCTTCCTTCTAGTCTACCTGGCTTCAGGATCCCCCTATCCCTTGGTCTCCATGTTCCACCTTGCGTGTAAATAGGTTCCAGCCCCCTCAGAGGCCACCTTGACTGGTAAAAATACCAAATAGCAGAGAACTCCAAGGAGCCAAACCCCCAAACCAGGGAAAAAGCCTGTAGCCACCAAAAACCCTGGAAGAGTCTCCACTAAATGACTTGAAGTCACAGAAAATGTCCAAGCCCATGTCCAAGCAGAATGATAGAACAACCAAGGTGGCACAGTTCAACAATGGTTCAACAGGATGGGTACCATTTTCAGTACACAATATACAATGCGGATGCAACAACTGATGGGTAGTGTCACAGCTCCAGTCTCCAGGCGCAGGAGTGGCACGAACCAGCCACCCCCTCCGTGGTCTGTGCACCTGCAAGGTAAAACTTACACAGGCCTCCGAGACCCCAGCGGGGAAAGAGGATCAGGGATCCGTTGTTTGGATAGGCATTGGTATTCAGGATAACTGGAAAGAGGGGCAGGAGAGGGGAGTTGGATGGGCAAGGGGAAGTAGGCAAAATACTAAATACAACTATTGACAATAACACATACTCAATCAGAGAAACCATGTTTGTCATGCACATTGTACAAAATGGGTCAAATGCAAGCCAAAGAGAGACTTATCTCTGGGGTGAGTACTGGCCTCCTGCCTGCGCACTCTCAGGTCCGGTAACAGGAGCAGTTCAATGCTGCAAAGAGAGCATGAGTTAATAATCTGTGTGTGTTTTCACCATGCACACAATGCCATTCATGCCTTAAACTAAGTGACTTCTCCACAAACAAACACTCTTGTCTGCTGCTTTGTTTGTATACTTTAGCTTGCCCCCGTGATGGTTCATACACTGTCAATGCATTAAGGCAGGCGCATCGGGCCGCATGGTAAATCGAAGACCAATGTGTCAAGAATCACACATGATAGAATGGTCCCTGGGTGAGCTGCAAGACGCGTATGGTGAGGTGCGACTTCAGTACAAGTCATGTTCTGCCAGCCGAGGATTTCAATAGGTAGTGCACGTGGCAATTCTCACATGCAAATGATATGCACTGCACTCGAGTCTGTGCCGCGCTGGGTGCCCCGTTGTGCTGTATTAGTTTCTGGCTAGGAACGCTACTGCGCTAATAACTCAGCTTCTATGGAGCAGGGGGGACTCGAGGATATGGGCGACTGCCCCTGCGTGTGCCCCTGACAACTTGTAAAGCTACTTGGCATTTGTTCCTCAACGCATCTTAGCTGTACTGTTCGCTTCTTCCCCAATGCCTGGCAAGCTCCCCAGCACTGGCGCTACTTAGCATGCATGTGCAAGGGGCCTGGTGGAAGGTTGGCTGGGGTGTGGCCCCTTGTGCTGCTCACCTTGCTTGGAGCTCCTGGAAACACGTCTGCTTCTGTTGGACGTCTGAGCACAAGCCCTGTGCTTCTGCTTGCACACGCATGCGCACATGTGCACCACCCAACGTGGCCAGGTTTCAGTAGTCTTGGCCCCGTGTCCGCTAGGAAAGGTAGTCTGGAGGCTCATTTTCCTGCAGAAAGGGCCTAAAAGCTATTAATAAGGCTGGAAAGTTCCCTGTGTGTGTGTCTTCATGCTGGTTGTCACTGTACCATGTTTGAGACCTACATCTGAACTCGTCCCACCATCAGTGTGACTTTGACAGCCAAAGGGTGCAGGCTACTGTCTACAGCATGAAGTGCATCAAGCACGTATACATGCAAGAAAAGAACATACATCACAATCAACATCAATAAATGGACATATCAATTATTTACTCACCAAAATTGATTGCGGACATGCCGTGGAGAAAACCTACTTAATCCCCACTAGGGGTGTTAACACAAGTAGTACAGCAGCAGACAGGCCACAGATATGACGCAAGTCCAATGCCCTTGTGCAAATGGTTGTAACACCAAACCATCCTTGCGAGCCCATGGATAGGGGAAGCAGGAGTGGCATATGTGAGTCAGGACCCCAAGCTGCAAACACAAACCGAGACAAGCTTGAAGGGCCCAGCTGGAACAGACAGTGGATGCCTTCAAAAGCCACAAAGCACCACACTGTCACATCAATGCACAATAGACAAGCAATTTTAAACTATATGAACTAATTAAACTAACTATAAAAATCAAAAATGGCCACATACGACCCAGGGGGAGGCACCCAGGAGGGGGGAGGTACAGGGTGCACCTCAACACCCACATGCGATGATGTTGAGATAAAAAAAAAACGCCATGGGCTCAACGCCTGCACAGCCCGACCTGTGTGGGAGATAACTCATCGTCCTCCTCACCCTCTGGCTCAAAAGGTTGACGTGGCACAGTACCCTGACCACGCCTATGCGCAGCTTGCCCCTCGTCGGCAGCAAGTCTGCGGGATGGGTGAGCCTGGTTCTGTGCGGTGATGACACGTAGGTCAGCATGCAGAACCTTGTGTGATACGCGTGCTTCCTCTTGCAAGGTAACATGTGTAACACAGAGTTCTTCATGCATGGCCTGGCTGGACATCTGGTACACCTCCCGACAAGCACGTAGCTCAGCCGAGATGGTATTCTCCAGCTGCTCCAACCTCTCCTCTGTCCGCTTCCTCTGGGACATCAAGAGCACACCCAGAGTAGCTTTGAGGGAAGCATGGTCTTCCCTCAGGGCCTCCCTGTGTGCCTCTGCGCGAGCAGCAATTGCTTGACGCAGAGACACCATTTCAGCCTGGCGTGCCCTGTCTGAGGCCTCCATGCCCAGCCTGAGTGAGCAGGCCGTGGACTGTGCCGCCCGCTGCTGGAGATCCACCTGCCTAGTAGGGGGAGCACGGATTGGGCCACATGCTCCATGCTCTGAGCGATATTATCAATTGCTGCCCCCTGTTGTTCGGTATTGGCAGCCCTGGCTTGCTCCCACTCAGTATACCCCGGTAGCGTGCTGCCACCGCGTTGCTGGGCTTGACACCTGTGGGGCCCAAGGAGCCGCCGTCCTTGTTGGGATGGCACCGCCCGCGGCTGCAGGACTACATTCCTCCATTGATGTGATGCCCCAGGCACATCAGCAACTGGTGTGGAGTGTGACCTTGTGTCCCAATCCACCACAGGCGGAGGTCCCACCACCGTCTGGCCTCTCAGTGCAGGTGTCACGGACAGAGGAGCATCCACATCAGAATCACTCACCGTTGACAAATGGACCCGACACACTTCCAACTCGACATTGTTGTCAGAGTGATCATCCGGGCTAGACTCATTGCCAGCCCTAGACACAATGGTCTGGAACACAAGTGGGTTCTCGTGGTCTACCACCCCACGACCCCCACTTGTGCTGGGTTGTTGGTGTGATAGCAACCCTGTGCCTGGCATGACAACACCATCCTCTGGCTCCATTGCGTCATCATCTGAAAAGGGGAAAAAAACAAACATGAGTACACATGTCAGAAGCACATAATCCACACACACATAGACATCACATTGACAGCCAACACATGAAGCAGACATGTCACACACAAATGAGAACCTGGCATGCATGCAGTGGCCTTGATATGCAAAGACATCCCAAAAGCAGAAATGGATGTGTATGAAAAGCAAAGCCTACACAAGTACAAAAAGTAGTATATGAACTCCATCAGACACCACCTCGGTCAGGCACATGTCACAGGCAGAAAAGACAGATGGCACATACCATAAGCATGTCTGAACTGCAAATTGATTACTTCTGCAAGTGAATCCAAACACACAATGACACACGTAATATGCATGTACACATGCATCACTAAACCATCATCACCAAAATAGCTCCATCCATCTGCAGCTCCGCCAGTACCGGGTGGCATGGGCGATGTAGATATAGTGAATATCCCAAGCAAAGCAAGGGCCAGTACGGTCCTAGCTGCAGGACATGAAGCCTCCACAACACCCCTCGGGGCCTGATTGAGCACATTGTGCTATGAATGTGCCTTATTCCATCATTCCTTGTGTAAAATCTCCACGGCCAGGCCCCACCATATTAGCTAAGTGGGCCTGGGCTTACACATACTGCACAACAGTGCACCTTCAGGATTATGCCAGTTGAACATAATGTGCGCAATGCAGAAATCTCACCAGCATGAACGTCAAATAACTACATATTAGTCAGTCAACAAAAAAGCTGTGGAAGACACATGTGTAAATTAACACTTTCACACACACATAAGTGCGTAGTCGCAATGTTGCACTACACAACGTTGAAGCTGCTTGCATATGTACAAGTGAAAGCATTTAAAAACACCCCTTTCCCCATACACCTGTATTGTGAACATGAACAGCATCCAAAACAGCAAAGCAAGCAGCTACACTTCCACATACATCAAAGCAAGCAGCGTTGTAGAGTACACATACATACGTGAAGGCAGCTCCAAAGTCATTACAACCCGATTGGCAGGCTACATTCAATCTGCGCCCTATGCCAGTTGGTATAGGCCGCAAATTGACCAATCAACTTTGCTAAACAACCACTAGGGAGTTCCATTACTGAGTACATGTGTCACAGGATGCACCTGTGCCCGTGGCATTCATGACAGAGAAAGGATGAAAATCTGACCATACATGCCAGGTCACTTTGACATTGCATCAGTGAGTAGGCATGTAGAACGGTGTAACACGGCTCAGAAGTGGGTTGATGCAGTGCAGAACATATGTACGTTACCCACTATCTACTTGAACTAGTACATTATGATGTCTATCAATAAACATGAAGGCAGTGTAAGGGCAAGTTCAGGCATCACGTGCAAAGTGCATGCAATGGGTTGCATGGCTACAAGCAACCCCCCCAAGTGAAAATGCAAGGAGGCATTGCATGGCAGCGAAAGGGTGACCAGAGACCTGTGTATTGGCAGACAGTGTTACTAGTGTCAATTGCATCACCTGAGTCAACTGACAACACAACAGATGATAATGGGACAGAAAGCAGGACACATGATGAACCCTCAGTAGTACACCCATGTGTGCAGAAGCCACTACACCAGTTGAACAGAGTCAGGGGGCCTGAAACAGGGGAAGGCCTGTGCCCCACACAGACTGTGACACCCTAAACATGTGTGTGATGCAGGACTGAGCCAGAGTGGGCATGGAATGGATATTCAAATGCCATGAAATGTAGGTCATCTTGGACACGTACTACAATGATCATCCAGTCAAGGACACATAGAGGCATGCATGGAATGCACATGGAGCATGAATGGGCACACATGTCCCTGTGGAGCATCTCCCATATGCACAGTCCAAGTGAGCCACCCTGCATCAAGGACAAAGGATGTACCCCACTGTATGTGTCTGGCAGGTTGGCTGGGGGTTGTGTGCATGTACACAGGAGCCTTGAACAGGCCATTGCAGTACTCCAACATGATACACACCAGTGCCATGGTGAAATTGGGGTGCAGGGGGGTGGAGGGGCAAGGGAGCATGCCTACGTGGAGTACCCTCATGCAGGCAGAACACACATGCACGTCAGTAATGCGATGACATAGTCCGAGTGCTGAGAGGAAAGACACCCCAGGCTACATGCAGAAGGCCAGTGAGCTAGAACATGGATCGTAGGGGCAGCCCGGTGACTAGCGTGTGAGTAGGGTGCAAGTGTGGTGATGAGGACAGTCCACGTCTGTTCTACATGTCCAGCATGCTGCACAGCAGGCACGCATCAGTGAAGCATTGCATGACTCGCACATGAGAACCATGTACACATGACATGTAGTGGCAGTCAAGCACAACACATCACACAAGCAAAACACACATGGTCTGGACAAACACACGACAACACTCAATGGATGGGGATCTAAGTCCTGCATCTCTCCCACTCCTTTGACCAATCCTGCCGGTATGAACCCCGCAACGACTAACTCTTGCGAAGTGAGGTCTTCCTCCTGAGCTGGGTACCCACCGCCAGTCAACCCAGTCAGGGCATAATTGGAGGCACGCTTTGCCTTAGCACTGCGTCGGAGGTCATCCCAATGCTTTTTGCACTCTTGAGCTGTGCGCACCTCATGTCTGAATGCACTCACACAATCCGCAACTTGCTTTCAGTGCGACATACGATGGGCAGCCGTAGTGTGACAATTCGGCCCCACAAGCATATCACGGTTGTGGTCCCGCACGTAGTCCAGCACAAGGAAGTCCAGTTCCGGCACGCAGAAAGGCTCCTTCTTCGACGTGCCGGAGGACAGAGCTGTCACAGCCTCTACTCTAGGTGCAAACTTCCTCCTCTTGGACAGTGGTCCGGACCCTGACTGGCAAATGCTGCCCTGATCAGTATGGGCAGTGGCGCTGGCGGATTGAACAAGGGAGTGGCATGTGGAACAAGGATGGAAGCCCTGACTTGCGTCAGTGGCTGCTGGGTGCCCCTGACTTGACCCTGTACAGCAACATCTGCTGTGCTAAGGTCACTGACCGGGACTGTCCTGGATGGTAGACTCAGAGCCGGGGTGGTGTCAGCTGCATCTGCCCATGCACTTGCCGACACCCCGCTGCTCGGGGCAGCAGATGACAATACTGCCCCAGGGACATGTGCCTCGGTCAGGGCAGCCCTGCGTGCACTTACCCTGTGCCTCCTGAAATCCTGGAAATCATCCAGGGACTCTTCCGGTGCCAATGCAGCATGCGCTGGCCCACCCTGAGCCTGGGTGGTGGTGTCCACAGCTGCACCTGCAGCTACCACTACCCGTGGGCCCATGGCAGTTGATGGACTGCCGGGTCACATGGGCGCCAGTGCCAGATGCAAGAGCTGCATCTCCCGTAACCACAGGGGGTGGTGGCATGACTGCACCAACATGTGGCACAACATCGTGCCCAACTGGAGCACCCTTGCCTCTTCCCCCTCTGCGGCCACCCTGGACACCCTGGAGTCCCTCTACTCCCTGGTCATCCCGGCTACGTCCCTGACCACGCCCGCCAGGTGGAGTACGCCCAGCTGAGGCGCCCCTCAACTTTTGTGGCCTCCCAACCATGGCACAGATGGAGTAGTGCCGGCACAGATGGAGTAGTGCCAATGGGAGGTGTACACGACAATTGTCCTGGGCAATTGGGGTGAAGGGGGTGGGATACAAGATGTTAACAGCACCCCTGTGCATCTGCAAGGCTGTATATGACCCCAGTGATAAAGTGACGGGTCACGCAATGCTCAGGCACCCCAAAACTGCAGTAAAACCGTGCACGCAACCCCCTGTAGCCCACATGTGTGGAATTAACCTCCCGCAGTACGCGGTAGCAACCAGGGACACGAAAAACACGTACGCGTGGGACACGCAGGCTACTATGACTTTGAAAACGGGTCCGCGATACACAGGGGCAACCGCAGTGGGAAAGATAGCATGCGCGACTCACCGTCAGACTAGCGTGATAATGAAAAATACACGTAGCCAATACCCCCGCCAAAAGAAGAGATACGTCCTTGATCCGCTGTGAAGTTGTGATGGCGCGCAAAACAACCAGAAGTAGCAACACACGTTGGTCTCCACGAAAGGCACGTACATCGAACTGCTGGCCTGCTCACCTTTAACCCATGCTGAGGGAAACGCCCACACACGTCACGTCACTTACGCGTTTAGGCCCTTTCCTCGAATTACACGCATTAACACGCGGACGTGCTGTTTTGTCACGTGCTGAATCACTATGCACCCGTGATGAGGGAAACGCCTGCGCGTGTTATGTCACAGACGCGCTTACACACTAAGGGCCTTTCCTCGAATTACATGCTGATGTGCTATTTTTTCACGTGCCAAATCACTCCGTATCAAGCTGGCCACGTGACAACACACGGAAGACCACGCTCCTGCCGAGAAGGCCAAATTACTGCCCCCAGAGCCCCGAGCCGACTCCCACCAGCCATCTGCTGCTGCCTGCCTTCTGGCCACATGCCCTGCTATTTGGTGCCTGCACGTCAACCATCTGCAGGGTTCAAGTTGCTGTGACCTCCCCTGCTGGAACAGAAGACTCCCGACTGAAGTTCCATCGCTCCACAGACCAGCACCAGGACCCAGTTGCCCACCCACACCTGCCTCTGGGGTTGACATGTCAGGGGAAACACCATCAGAGACCACTGGCAACTCCCAGTCAGAGAGGCAGAGGGCTAGCAGCTTCAGTGCCGCAGAAGTTGGTATACTGGTGGAGCAAGTCCTGGTGCATTATGATGCCCTCTTCGGACCACCACGCGCCGACAATGAAGGACGGAAGAGGACCTGGAAGGACATCGTGGCTGCCATCAACGTGGAGGGGGTGGTAGCCCGCGACATGGCACATGTTCGGAAGTGCTGGGAGGACTTCAGGTCCAGGACCCTCAGCAAGGCCGGGCGCCTCTTGGAGGCAGCGCATGCAGAGGGGTGCCGGGTCCGCCTTACCAACAACCAGATGAGGGTCCTGGAACGTATAGGCCCAGCGCTCCGCCTCAAGGTCCTTCAGAGGCAGACCCGTCTGGAGTCGAGCAGTGAGTGTCCATGGGTACTGATTGGACGCAGTGCATGTTGAGGTGTGCCAGGAGTGTGCAGCTTGGACATATGTCTGGAAAGACCCATGTATGGATGTGTATGTGCAGGGACATGATCCTGCCGCATGTGAGTCCAGTCATGTGTGAGTCACATCAATGGTGTATGTGTTCAAATGCATGATGCATGCACGGATGCATGTGGGAATGCACACATGTTTGCATTTCTGTGTATGTACTATGGCATGGTTGTGGTGTGACACATGGATGCAGGTTCCACCTTCACGGCCGTGCACGGCATATGTGTGTGTGTGTGTTTGACATGTGTGCAAATGTGATACACCATGGATGCATGTGACACAGACATGTAGGAGGCTGATTGGCAGATGTGACATAGTTGCAGATGATTTCACTGTGACAGGTGGTGGAGATGTACTGATGCATGTATGTCTGGTGGCGTGTGTGCATGTGTTCGGCACTCACCGTGTTGCATGTGACATCAGGCTAACCTTCGGATGCTCATGCTGTTGTATGTGTATGGGTGGTGCTGCCTGCTGCAATATTCCAGTTAATTTGCACATGTGTGTGGGTTAAAACGATATGTGTGTTGGGGAGTGTGTTGGCATCTGTGAAGTTTGACACTGCCACTCATGTGCAACTGTCATGTGTGTATCAGACCATTGTACAGTGCCCTGATGCCTGTGTTCTGTCTCTCCCTGTCTGCAGCGTCAACTGATGAAGAGGGCGGAGACGGTGCTGTGGAGCAAAGCGGCAGGGATCCCACCGCCAGCCGGAGACGCAAGGTCCAGCTCCCCTCCCGGGTTGTCATCTCTTCGGAGAGTGAGGAGTCTGGTGCCGCGTCCGTGGCCGCAGCTGCCGAGGGTAGGTCCAAGAGGCGGAGGTCAGAGATGGACTCCTCTGCAGCAGAAGGGGCAGCTGAGACCCCACAGGGGCCTATGGAGGAAGATGGCACAGAGTCATCCAGGTTGCTGGGGGGTTCGGTTGAGGAGGAGGCCATGGAAGGCCCACGCGCGGGGTCTGGAGGGGGGATTCCACTGGTGCTAGTGGTGCAGTCCAGGGGCAGGGACAGGAGGCAGCACAGGCCACTGCAGGGGTGCCTGTGTGTAATCATGTCCCTGATCCTGTGACTGCATCATCCTGCACCAGCAGGGATGCCTTCGTCCAGACCCGTTTTCAGGGAGGGGATGCGCAAACAACAACTGGCCTTCTTCTCCCTACGGACGTGACTATCTGGGACCAGGTTGAGCCTGTCCTAGCTGTGGTGGCATTGCATCAACGTGGTATTCGGGATGACGTGCGGGGTTCTCGTGAGGGCAATGCACGTCATTCCGAATACCTCATTGACCACGTCGGCCTACTAGGACAGGTCACCCAGGCTGGGTTCCTCCGTGTGCTGGATCTTCTAGCGACCCCCTCCTCAACTGAACCCCCTATGCGCCAGTCATCCTCCGTGCCATCTTCCTGCCCAAGTATCACCTGGGCACCCTGTGGAGCTGACTCTGAACCAGCGGCCAGGCTGGTGGAGGAAACATCCCTGCCACAGTCGGGAGTCGGAGGTCCAGCAGGGGTGGCCACCCCCACAACTGGACCCCAGCAAGAGGAGGACATGCAGGCAATCGACCAGCAGGGCACATGCACGGCAGCAGCAGGCTCAGGGTTGGAGGCATCATGGCTCGGGGACATCTACATCAGATGGGCAGGCATCGGCCAGAGGGCAGGAGGACCCCTAGATTGGGAGTGTCTTCCGTGTGGCAGCGCTTGGGCCAGCAAATAGATGCAGAGCGGCGGCGGGCTGAGGAGGCACGGCTCACTATGGTCATGGCGGAGAACTCCATGCACAGGGCGTTGGGACGGGCTGAGTTCCTCGAGGCCACTCGCAGGGAGTAGGCGGCCGCCATGACTGCATCCCTGCGAGACCTCAAGGCCAGGGAAGAGGCCCGCCTCCAGGACGTTGAAAAGGAGTTTGATGATGCCCTGGCCCAGAACATCAAAGAGTGAGGCATAGGACATGCCCACCGCCTTTGTACATAGTTCTTTAGTGTTAGATTTCCTTTGTTTATTATTTGGAGTTCATGGACTTTGCTCCACTTTATGTACATAGTTTTATTGTAGGAGTTCTGGTAAGTTTCCTTTGGTTTGGGCATCATGGACCCTTTGGACTTGCAGTGTATATAGTTCCCAACTTGTACATACTTTGGTTATTTTAACATCCCATGGATCAATGGTTTTTCTTGGATTTTTTCATGTACTTTATTTGGACATTGGAAATGGACCACTTCCCTTTTTTCCTCTTGTGGATTTTTGTTTCCCAATGGATTTTTCTTTTTTTCTGATTTCATTGTCTCTTAATTTATAAGTTTGAATTTATGATATGTTTTTTCAATACCATTTTTAATACATTTCATATATCTTCATTATTGGTGTGGTCTACTCTCATTGGTTTTGCGCATGTCTCTATGAGCATTGACTCAGTCATGTGTTGCCACTGTGTGGCTCTGTTGTACATTTATGCATGACCATGGTGGTTCTTTTGAGACTCTCATGGCATGGGTAATTTGGGAGTGGGTTCTGTGGATGCTTGCATGCTTGTACTGGGGGGCAAGGGGGAATAGGGTTGGCATTAGGGACATGGATCTGTTTTGTCAGGACATGCAGATTGGTGGGCCATGTGTCGGGGGCCTGCTGGCAGGTGTCTGTCACTGCTGGGTGGGTGGGGGTGCAGGCGGACATGAGTCGAGGCCTGCTGGCAGGTGCCCGTCAATGGTTGGTGGGTGGGGGTGCAGGGGGACATGAGTCGGGGCCTGTTGGCAGGTGCCTGTCACTGCTGGGTGGGTGGGTGGTTGGGGGACATGAGTCGGGGCCTGCTGGCAGGTGCACATCACTGCTGGGTGGGTGGGGGTGCAGGGGGACATGAGTCGGGGCCTGCTGGCAGGTGCATGTCACTGCTGAGTGGGTGGGGGTGCAGGGGGACATGACCACCCACCCAGCAGTGACAGGCACCTGCCAGCAGGCCCCGACTCATGTCCCCCTGAACCCCCACCCACCCAGCAGTGACGGGCACTTGCCAGCAGGCCCTGCCACATGGCCTACCAATCTACATGTCCTGACAAAACAGACCCATGTCCCTAATGCCAACCCTATTCCCCCTTGACCCCCAGTACAAGCATGCAAGCATCCACAGAACCCACTCCCAAATTACCCATGCCATGACAGTCTTAAATGGACCACCATGCCCATGCAGGAATGCACAACTGAGCCACACAGTGGCAACACATGACTGAGGCAATGTTCATTGAGACATGCACAAAACCAATGACAGTACACAACACCAATCTTGAAGTTAGCAAAAATGCATTAAAAACATTATGAACTGACATTACAAAATGAAACTTGAAAATCAATGTCCAATGAGAGAAATTAAAAAAATGAAATTGTTGATCCAATGAAGAAACAAAATAATCTGTCATGTTGGATGAAAAAGTGGTCCATTGCCAATGTCTATTAGAAAAACATAATCCAAATTAATGAAAACCATTGATCCATGGGCTCATTTTAAAAGAAAGTATGTACAAGTCTGCAACTATATACAATGGAAGTCCAAATGGTCCATGATCCACAAACAAAAGGAAACCTACAAAAAAGTCCTATGAAGAATCAACTATATACATGGAGTAGAGCAATGTCCATGAACTCCAAAATAAAAGACAAAAGCAAACAAAACCTAACACTAATGAACTATGTACAATGGCAGCAGGCAAGTCCAACGGTTCACTCGTTGATGTTTGGGTCCAGGGCATCATCAAACTCCACGTCGATGTCCCGGAGGCGGGCCTCTTCCCTAGCCTCGAGGTCTCGCAGGTATGCAGTCATGGCCTGTTACAACTCCCTGCGAGTTGCCTCAAGGCACTCTGCCCACCTCAATGCCCTGCGCATGGAGTTCTCCTCCCTGACCATGGTGAGCCGTGCCTCCTCAGCCCGCCGCCGCTCCGCATCTATCCGCTGGCCCAACTGCTGCCACACGGAAGACACTCCCAATCCAGGGTCCTCCTGCCCACAGGCCGATGCCTGCCCCTCGGATTTTGATGGCCCCGAGCCATGATGCCTCCTGCACTGAGCCTGCCGCTGCCTCCGACGCAAGTGCCTCTGCCAGCATGACAGCATCTGGGATGATGGAATCCATCTGCGCCGTTGTGCACGTGCCCTGCCCGATGATGGCGGCACATCCTCCATCCGCTGGGGTCCAGTTGGTGGGGTGTCCACTCCTGCTGGACCTACGACTCCCGACGGTGGCAGGGATGGGATCTCCACCAGGCTGGCTGTGTTGGTTGGGGCAGATCCACAGGGGGCCCTGGTGGCATCTGGGCTGGAAGACGGCATGGAGAACGACTGGCGTATGGTGTGCACAGAGGAGGAGAGGGCTGCAAGTGTGGACGACACATAGAGGAAACCCCTGACCATGGACCCTCCCAACTGGGCCACGTTGGCACACAGCTCTTTGTGATGACATGCTTGGTCCCCCCGGGAACCAGGCACATAATCACGAATGTCACGTGTGCGCAACACGACACCAATCAGGACGGACTCCATCCGGTCACGGGTCCCCTCGTCTGCAGGTAGAGGAGTGTCAAATGACATGGACCTCCCCCCTACCTGCTGACGGGCATGGGACGGGGTATCCCTGCTGGTGCATGGTGATGCAGTCACAGTGTCAGGGACAGAGACATGCACAGGCACCTCCACGGCGACCTGTGCTGTATCCTGCCCCTGGACTGCACAACTTGCACCAGTGGTACCACCCCCACCAGGCCCCATGTGCGGCTCTGTAGCAGCCTCCTCCTCCTCTATGCCCACCACTAACCTGGATGGCTCTGCACCGTCTTCCGCTGTTGCAAGCCCCTGTGGGGGCTCATCCGCCCCTTTCGCTGCAGCCGTAGTGGCAGATCGCCCTCGCTCCCGGATGATGGTATTTCCTGGGAGGGTGACTGGACCTTGCGTCACCGGCCGGTGGAGGCATCGCTGCCGCTTTCCTCCACAGCGCCCTCTCCGCCCTCTTCTTCACTCGCCGCTGTGTAAAGGGAGACATTGAACACAAGCATCAGGGTACTGAACTATAGACCCCTAGACACAAAGCAATGGTACATGAGTGGCACTGTCAAACGTCACTTCCGTCATGTCTCTCCACAATTTTCTTTTTTAGGAAGAAGAGGTCAAGGAGGATGATGGGATCCACCCATGTACCCTGGACCTTGGAACATGCCATACAAGGGCCAACGCAGACGTCCCAGACAACGGAGACGCCAGCGATAACTTCACAGCATGCTACATTACCTATTTTCAACCTGGCGGCAACTGATCTTACCTCAGGACAAATTTCTGTCCTAACAAAGGGTTTATCCTTTGTTCCTACTGCCAATACCGACTGGTACAAAACAGAAGTCGAAATGAGACGATTTTTCCGTACACTAAGACTTCGTGTCTTTTTTAGAGAACACGAAAGTACAGAGGATGAAAATGATACCGGTCTCCGACCACTTTCCACTTTTACGCCCTCTGAGGGGCAGATACCACAGGATCTCAGCACCTTTGAAAAATGCGTGCTAAGGGACATAAAAAAAAATTAGCAAAAAGAATATCTCTATACGTCAGGCAAACCTTGGTAACAGACGACATACCTGAACAGTATTATCAGGATTTTTTCTGTTTGATTTAACCCTTCCAGACCTCCATACTGGGAATATTAAGGACACACTCCCTGACTAGAGCAGCACAACAAAAGGTTGTTTGTCTTGGAAATCTTTCCCCGAGACCGTGGCAGGACAGGCAGACGCATCCAGGTCCTACCACTCTGCTGCTAACACTAAACCGCATTTCCGGTTATACTTTTTCAACCTATCACTCCTTTACTTCTTTTTTCTTTTCTGCATATCTGTCGCCTTTTGGACACCACCGCTTTGACTTAAATGCATCTTTTTCTGTGATGAAATAACAGATTAAGTTTTGGTGTGTGTCACACCACACCAATTTGTTTTATATGGTTTGAGACTTATATCTTTTTATTGTTGTTTCTTCACTGTTTTTTCCCTGTTGATTCATCACTTGTTGGTTGCTTTACATACATTAATAAAACGCTTGTTATGTGATACTTGCTTCCTTTTGGTATCTTACATATTGGGTCAAGAGGATTTATTTTCTCAAAATAAATTTCTGCAGCATTTACTGCTTAAACATTGACCTACCTAGGGGAGCCTTGGGAATCAAATGACCCCCATTTCAGCTCTAAACCCCTTGCACAGCGACACTTCCCTTCTACATGATTTATATGTCCCTCCACAACACATGGGTCAATGCAGGCAACACACATACAGGAACAGGCATGGCACATGCAACATACATTGGCATCCATGTCCAAGGCACCTTAGTTGCATCCAATGGTGGCCTGATTCTCACATGCACCATGGGTCAGGCTGGTCACATGCACACACGTCACCAGAGGGTCATGCATTTGGCCCGGTATACCCCCGGACACAGTGGACACAGGGATGACTAGGCTGTATCAGTGAATCAACACATCGTCAGCAACATGTGTCATGCATCCATGGCGCACACACTACTCAAACACATAGACATGTACATCATGCATGTCCATGACAACAGCACACATCTCTCACACCCCAAACATGTCAAACTACATACACAGGCATGCATACATGTGTGCGTTTCGCATGCTGCTCCGCATTATGCATTGTTACACATGCACCATCCGTGTGGGTCACGCCTGACTGGACTCACATGTGGCACCATCATGTCCCTGCACACACACATCCAAACATGACCCATTTCACACATGCAGCCAAGTAGCTAACTACCAGCACACTGCAACATGCCCTTTTTTAAACGTGCGTGCATGGCCACTTACCGCTTGACTCCAGACGGACCTGCATCCTGAGGATCTGGTGGTGAAGCACTGGGCGAATGCGCTCCAGGACCTTCATCTGCTGGGTGGTAAGCTTGCCCAGGCGCCCCACTGCATCCTCTGCTTCCAAGAGGCGCCAGGCCTTCTTGGGGTTCCTGGACTTGTAGTCCTTCCAGCGCTTCTGGACGTGTGTGATGTCGCGGGGTGCCACCCCCTCCACGTTGATGGCACCCACTATGTCCTTCCAGATCCTCTTCTGTCCTTCCTTGTCGGCGCGCGATGGTGTGAAGAGGGCATCATAATGTCCCAGAACTTGCTCCACCAGGATACCAACTTCATTTTCACTGAAGCTGGTAGCCCTCTGCCTCTCTGACTGGGGGTTGCCACTGGTGCCGGAAGGTGTTGTGTCGGACATGGCAACCCCCGAGGCAGGTGTGGGTGGGCAACTGGGTCCTGGGGCTGGGCTGTGGATTGATGGTACTTCAGTCGGGACTCTTCTGTCCCGGCAGGGGTGGTCACTGCAACTGGACCCCTGCAGATGGCAGATGTGCAGGCACCAAATGGCAGGGCACAGTGGCAGCAGGTAGGCAGGCAGCAGCAGATGGCTCGTGGGAGGCTGCTTGGGGCTCTGGGGGGCAGTAATTCTTCCTTCTGGGCAGCAGCGTGGTCTTCCGTGTGTTGTCGCGTGGCCAGCTTGATACGGAGTGATTTGGCACGTGAAAAAACAGCACGTCAGCGTGTAATTCAAGGAAAGGCCCTTATCGCGTAAGTGCGTCTGTGACGTAACATGCGCGGGCGTTTCCCTCACCACGGGTTTCCATCGCTCTGTACGTGCTGTTTGTGGGATGCGGTACGTGAATTCAGAGGGCGCGCATGGACTTTTACATGCGTTTTCGATAGCGTGAGCGGGGTATGTGTATTCCGAGGGGTGCGCAGGGAGTTTTTCACGCGTTTTCGATAGCGCGAGAGGGGTACGTGTATTGCGAGGGGTGCACGTGGACTTTTCCCCGCGTTTTCGATTGCGCGAGAGGGGTACGTGTATTGCGAGGGGTGCGCGTGGACTTTTACACGCGTTTCCATGCTTGAGGGGGCTGTATGCTGGTCCCCTGGCCTTTGCGCCATGAAGGAGATTTGTGCAATGTTTTTGCGCATGGGACGGGATTGGGGGCGTTTCTGGCGCTGCTGCAGGGTCGCAGCACCGCTCTGTGCCACGGCTGGTCATGGATGTTGAAATCCATGAATACGCTGTACGTTGAAATGGGTTTTGGCAAACGCGACTGGCGCAGACTGCTGCATACACACTCTGTGCGCCAGCTGCGTGCGCCACTTGTGCGCCGAATTCTATGAATTACCCCCTTGGTTATTAACCCAAGATTTTGGGTAATGTAGAACACAAAGACAAGTCAAAGTTTACCGCAATGTTTGGGTCAGATAATGTTGTTGATACTTTTTTACACTCAGGAACGATCCAAATATCATCATAAAACAAACTGACAAGAGAGGTAACATTGTAGTCCTCAATAGACAAGATTACCTTCAAATGCCTAGCACATGTTTGACACTGCCGTGTGTTACGAGCGATTTATTGAGGAGATCAATGTATCTGGTAAAGGACTGATACTTAAATGGTTCTAGATTGGTCTGCTCACTGATAATGAAAGATATTTTCTCACAGTTGAACATCCTCGATTACCTACTATCTATTTTTTACCCAAGGTACTTAAGCATTTTGACAGAAGGCAGACCATTTGTCAGCGGGATTGGCCTGGGTTACAGAGAAAGTTTTGCGTTACATGGATTTGATCATTCAAACCGAGGTTACCAAACCTCTGGCCCATCTCAGTCATACAATGAATTTGTTACAGTTACTGAATGATTATTGTTTGGCATGAAGACTATGGCTTAGCTTCTTTAGATGTAAAAGCATTTTACACCTCCAGAGCTCAAGATTTAGCTCTCAAGACAGTTGACTTCACTTATGCGAACAGATCTGCCTCATATTCTGCCCATTTAACGAGGTTGAAAGAGATGTTAGAATTTACTTTGAGTAACAACATCTTCATGTTTAATGGTTAGATCTACAAACAAATCAATGTCGTCACTATGGCAGCTAATAATGCACCTTCATTGGCCAATCCTTTATAGAATGTTATGAGAAGGTTTATGTGTATTTGAAGCATGAATTTATCCAACACGTTATGGTTTGGGATCACTTTATTGTTGATATCTTTCTCATGTGGAGTGATGATGAGAACCGGTTATTAGAGTTAATCACATATCTCAACCATAACAGCTTCGGTATCAATTTAACATGCACAACACATCCCCATGAAATCATTATTCGTGACATACTCCGAAATATTGGGGCAAATAAGATTCAGTCGTCTACCCTTAGAAAACCAATAGAAGTTAACTCAGTACTCTTAGCTACCAGTTGTCATCAAAGACGTATGATTAATAATACACCCACAGGGGATATATTTGTGCACGCTGGAACTGTAGCACAGACCAGTCCACCAGGGAGGAATGTGTGATACTTACTGAGAGATTTCACCAACGAACATATGACAGAGATATACTACATCAAGTTCCAAAGAAAGGTTGGAGTAAGAGCAGAAAGAATTTCTTGGTACACAAAAGCAAATCATTACACAAGGGCCATGACTGTATCAGAATGATCATGCGTTACACTACTGACAACCATTTTGCTTACAATATTTTCAAAAAACATAGGCATTTTTTAATGCTTGATCCAGTTCTCAGGGAATATATAAACGAGAACCCAACTTTTGGTTACAACAGAGCTCCAACATTAACGAGTGTTTTAAGTCCCTCCAATATTAGTCAACAGGAAAGTCCTAAACGGACTTGGTTGCATACCACTCTGCCAGGTTTTTACAGGTGTGGAACGTGCAATCTATGTCAATACGCTTTTCACTGTAAAACTTTGTAAAGAATGTAAAGAACCCCTTTGTAGTCAACAAATTCATAAACTGCTGCTCCAAGTTTGTTATGTATGTGTTTATTGTTTTATTTTTGTATTTATATACAGGAGGAACAATGCTCTTTTGTACACAAAAGAACATACTATAGATAATAAATCAGATTTGATGGGAAGCAGTGAGCTTCTTACAATGGGGTGAGTTTGAGGGACATTCTGAAAAGGTTGTAGAGGGGATCAAATGGAACAGTCACCTGGGACAATACATAAGTGGCATACATAGATTAAGGACAGTGAATATTTGACATTTCTAAGTGCAGGAATGTGGTACGGGCAGCTGTGCTCAGGATGTGAACATGATGGGTAGAGCTCTAGAGTGGAAGCAGAGGAACTGAGGTGTTAAAGGAGAGGGTAAAATGTTACCAAGCAGGCAGAGGAGAGGAAGGTTAGTTTGGTTTTGAACAAATCCGTGTGGACCGATTCTCGGATGTCCGAGGGAAGATAATTACATGCAAGTGGAGCAAGAAGAGAGAAGGAGTGGAAGCAAGAGGAAGCACAGGGAGGGCGTGGAGCCACATGAGTAGCTGACGAGGCAGAATGAAGATTACAAAAGGCTTATAGAGTTGGATCTAGGAGGATAGAGACAGTGGTGCCTTACCATGGATAGATTTGTGCAACAGGAGAAGGAATTTAAATCTGGCCCTGTTTTGCATCGTCAGCCATTCAGCCTGATGATGGTACAAGGAAGTAGGTATGAAGTGAGGGAGTTCAAAGCGAGTGCATGTAGCAAAGTTAAACACAAGGGTTTGTTTTGGGGACAAAACCAACAAATTGCAAATTTACCTAGATTAGGACCATTATGTGTCACTCAGGTCTCCCGTTGAAACTACATCCATAGAACTCCATGGTACCTGGATTTGACTATTTCAAACAGATTTCATAGTCAGGTGAGTGTTTCCCCACCAATCTCATTTTAATAGATGTGTGATATTTAAACACATGGGCATTAATAGCTTTGAGTGTATTCCTTAGCATGAGATGGTGAATGTGGAATGGAATAGAGTCTGTCGGTACCCAACTCGGTGCATGTTCTATTGCAGATGTAGGACTCCTAGCCTGCTCAGATGCATTATATACGCAGTGTTGAAGCATCCAATATATCGATCCTTCAAGGTAAATGGTCGCTCCAGTTTTTCAAATTATTAATTATTTAGATGCTTTTTAGCATTAATAGCATCTTTTTGGTTTTGTTGCAGCTTGAGACTTCCTAGTTCCAGTCTTACATACGTTGTTGAATTAGAATGACAAGAGCAATGCACTCTGAATACACTTTTCTAAACAATTAGCGGCCCCTGATGAATGATCTGCATGAATAGCTTTGGGGACAGAAACATGGCATGTTGAGCAGAATTGCATGTATATGAAACATGCTCCATATGTATTTGGTAATGCGCTAATAGGCAGAACTACATATATGAAATGTGCGTGTATGACCAAAGCCTAATGAATTGGTAGGATTGTAAGTATTTAGCAATACACTAATTGTGTTATAAACATCCAACCAAACCTAATGTTCCGAGCAATTGAATCTATTCAGTCTTTGAATCTATTATAATTGGGCTGTAAGAAATTCATGTTTGGAGCATGAGTGCAGACTTTTTTAGGTCTCACAGGTGTGAATGATTGGTCTAAAGAACACATTCACTCAATCAAATATGGGTATTCAATAGGAAAGTTGTGAATAAAACTAAAACTATTTGCACTTGAAGAAAATACCTGTATACTTTTTTTTAAAGATATTTAGAAATCTAATTAAAATGTCAATTCTTTCAATAAAAAAATAATAGAATCTGTGTTTTTTTCCAAATTGTGTTTAACCCCAAATACTACAATTAACCAAAGGGACACTGACCTTTAATGTGAGTTGTTGTAGATTGCATCCAGGGTAGGTCTGTTGCACTTGCACACTATTATTCTTTGTGCTTTTTCCCGGGTTGCTCTTTTTCGTAGAAAAAAAGCAAGATTTACCTAGGCAGCACAATATGCAAATTACGCTTACGTATAAGGGAGCATTGGAATTCTATGGGGTGTCAAGATCCGAAACTACCATTTGAAGCACATTGGCAAGTAAAGCACCAGCTGAATTCTTAGAGCGACATCAAGTTTGTTGTATTGCAGACTATCAAGTGATGTAAGAGAGCTGCGCCTGTGACAACTAGAGGCAAGGTACATGTGCAAATAGCGAACTGTGTTCCTGGGACTAAATTCAGATCATGCAATTAATGTCTTTTTCTAAACCATCTTTCATATAATGATGTAGCCTTTGATGTTTACTTGTCCAATTGTATCCTGCTTGATTTGTAATCTTGCTGCCCAATGGTTCAAAGGGGACATGCACCACTATATCTGTTATCCAATATTGTTATATTGTTACCTCAGCAGTATGGTGTGTACAGTATTTAAGAGTGTAGAAGTAGGAAACCGACACCCATGTAGCATGCTTTTGGGTATAGACGTTTGCTGGTGAGAAAATAAAAGAGAAATCCCTGTCTGACCCTAGTTCTAAGAGGGGTTTCCCTCCCTCAACTAAATACTAAGGAATCTGTCGGAATGTCAGTCTAAAGCAAAAGAGTTTACTGTCCTGTGTCCAGAAATTTATTTCCAACCATTACACTATAAATTCACCTAAGGAAAAGGGGTGGTCTTCTTGGCCCAGAGGAATGGCTTCCTTTTCCTGGATGACAGCCGAAGGTTCACCTCTGGATGATGCAAATGAAATGTTTTTCTCAAAGGATACAAATCAAAATGTCTCAAAAGGTCCATTGGATTGAGGTTCCAGTACGGCACATAGAACAAAAGGTCTCGTATTGTCACAGTGCTATGGTCATTACTCCCTCCCCTTGATCTTTCTCAGGTTTCGCAGTTGGTTTCCCAATGCCAAGACAAGTATCTTTCATCTCTTGGTCTTTATCAGACTCTTCACAATGCCAAGAGAACGATTCCCTCCTCTTGGCTCCCTTCACAATATTCACTAACACCAAGGGGTATGTCTCCCTTCCCCAGCCTTTCTCAAGCTCTTTCAGTGGCTAAATGGTGACTCCCTTCTCTTGGCTCCTTCCACAATGTTCAGAAACACCAGAGTAGATGTCTCCCAACCCATGGCTTTTCTTACAATGCTCGTCGTGTTCACAGCCCCCCTGGTTCACCATCCTGCCAGGTACTGTGACTATGACAATGGTTTTGGAGACAGTTTGTTATTGGCTGTTGTAAGGAAGGCATGGTATTAAAGTAAGACATACACAAATGATCACAGTTCAAGGGTGTTTATTAAACTGTAAAAATGGGTGAGATAAATGTCTAATCTAAACCTAACTCTAAGATGGGAGCAAGCTACGACCATCAAATAATAATGCAGTCCAAGTGGTGTTGTAGTCAAATAAAAAGGGCCTATCTAAAAAAAAAAAACTATTGCCAATCCTTAATGCTATGCTACAAGATAGTGTGGGATCATGTTCACAAGAAAAGAAAGAAGTGTTCACAAAATGATGTCAGGATGTTCTTACCGGGTCTCCCTTCTTCACGTTTTTAGCACTGGCAAGGCAGGACTCTTGAGCACAGCACACTCCTGTGCCTTTCCGGAATGAGCATACCGTTCCTTCTCTCTATATCAGGGCCTTCTGTGCCCAAGTCTCTTTCATGCAAAGTAGCTTGCTTCAGAGGGCCTGATCTGCCAACACAACAAAACAAAAGTTCCTTCGATAAATCTTCATAGTGGGTGATTACTCCTCACCCCTGGATCCCCCTCAGCTGGGCACCGATTCTTCTTTCAAGACTAGCCTCCCTCAATAGGGCTTAGACCAACCATTCACTGTGGGCATCCCTCAGTCAGGTTCACACTTGTCTACACAATTTTTGTGGGTGTATCACTGTCCACCCCAATTCGCAGGCATCCCTCAGTCGGGTTCACATTTGCCCCAAACAACACAGTTCACCTTGGTTTTATCACAGCGTGTCAAAGACTTTTGACTAAACACGGGGGTTGACTTGACCCTTGTATGACCACTTTGACTGTGACAGTCACAGACCTTGGCAGGAGAGCATACCAAGGCTGTGGTTGGAAGTGGAGACAGATAGAAAGAATTGTGAACCCAAGAACGTTGAGTACCCTACTTTGCAGGAGAGTGGACCAAGAGGATGGCTACTGACAATAGGGTCTGGGACCCGTAGCAATTGAGAAGAAAACAGCTGGAAGAGAGAAACAGTGTCATGCACTGCCACAGTATGGGATCGCGATGGTCCCTATGGCAGCAGAGGAAGCTTCACCACACTCAACATGGTAGCCGTGATCAGCTGTGACGCCCTTTCCAGCATGGTGTCCGCAATTCTATGTGACCCGTTTCCATTTTTTGAAACACTCCAGCTGCATTGCCAATATCAGGGCAGGAGTCCCAAGGCTCATCGTGTTGCAACTTCAGATGTTCCTGTTTTAGACACTAGTTCCTGGTTTTCTGTGACATTTCTATGCTTTTTCCCTGGCTTGCTCCATGTGATATTGTCCTGTGCTTCTTGTGATCATTGGTTGCCGATCTGTCTTCCTGTGTTCCTGTGACTTCCCCAGTTACCTATCTGCCTTTCAGCGCTCCTGTGTCTTCTCCAGTTGTCACCTTAATATCTAGCAAATTTCCTTTGCCTTGACCTCTCCTACTGCAGTCCTTGCTCATTGACTCTCCAAGTCCATTATCAGTCTTGACTTCTTTGGGAACCTCATCCTCAGCTGTTTACCTCAACCACCAATACACCGTGGAGGAGGGTTTTCCTCCCCAAGAGACTTTCTCTTCCGGAGGTTTCCCTGAGGGTCTCTCTACCTCTAGTTCTGATCAGAAAAGAGGGGCTGAGGTGGTCATTGGAGGCCATCCTGTAAAAGTGGGGTGGAAACCCCTTGTGGATAAGCAACAAGAACAGACCAGGGGAAATCCCAAGTCCAAAACATTGAAGAGTCCATACATTTGAAAAATACCTGTTTTATGTAACAAAACCCATATAAAACAGGGACAGCATGAACATTGACCAAATATCAGTGACTCTCAAGTAATTCCAAGCTTAACAGTGACTTAAAAGGGAATATGACATCACGATTGACATTCCATCATGGAAAACTTAAGGTGGAATGGATTGGTTAGGGGAATCAACTAGATAAACATTCCATGGGGGTTAGTAAATTCATTGGCTGCACTCTGTCTGGTAGTCCCGCCTGAGACCACCTACTAAACTTATTCAAGTAGAACATGTCATTATAATGCAGTAAAATTGGCTGTTGCAACATTGATAGATGAGCGTTAGAGGTGGGTAAGGATTGGTCTGCGTTGTCTTTCAGCCTTGGCACCTTGGAACGTTACCAGCACATGAGCAACAATAGGGGTTGGTGAGAACGGCACCAATGTGCGACTTTTCCCAATAAGGTTGCCGTTTCTGATTCTCTAGGTCACAAGCCAGGACGTTTAGCTTTCAACATTGCACTACCTTGTATCTTTTGAACCAAGAAATGGATGAACGAAGGTCTCAGTCTGTCTGTCTCTGAATCTACTGACTAGACAGGTGTCTCCCATGGGTAGTGCACATCAATAAGAATGTGCTTGTGTTAAATGAATTCCATCTGCAGGAAGAACCTGAATCTGATAAGGAAGCTCTGTATAGATTTAACTACACAGCAATAGTATTGATTAGGAAAATAATTATTGAGTAGGCGAACACGATGATGCTTGGTCCAGACTATGTGCAGTGCAAACCAGAGTTTGGGCCAGAAATCTATATTAATTATTTGAATCCATTCTATGCCAGATAATTTTATATTGGTTCCATGTTTGGGATATTGCAGTTGGCTTTCTTCACCTTATCATGGCGATAAAACAGGCTATCTACCTGCCCTTTATGTGGTTTAGGAGCTGAGACAGCTATTAATTATGTGTTTATTTGTGGGGAAACTCAGGGCACTGAGAACTCATTTACTGCACCCTTTGTTGAGGGAATCGGGAGTTCGAACAACTTTTAGTGCTCTAGCATTGTGAACTGTGTAGCTTGTTACATTTTTTGAGCCTGGCTACATAGATCTAAAGCTGTTAAGTTTTCTGTTAAAGAATCAAATACTGATTAGTGTAATTACTACCAGCGTGGAACCACTATATGAACAGATGCAGTTAGCTGGGTTGTTAGTTTACTCTCCCTATGTGACAATTCTGAACAGGAATATTGGGTACTAATGGATTTTACTTTTAGATGAAGCACCAAACTGACCAATGGATTAGTGGTTTTAAAGGAATTTCTATTTGTAAAGTTTTAGTCAGTAGGGTTGCGAGTTTACTCTCCCTACTTGATCTCTCTTAATGTTATGCATTTGTTTTTGATTTTGGCTGTCATTTTTAACATGTATATTTGAATGTTTTGTGTATTGTAAAGGCATCAAGAAGCAAGACACAGACAACAGATTCAAAAGTATACTTAACATTTTATCTAACTTCAAAATCAGGTTGGAGTAAGGCCTAACTTACCCTATGCTAATGTGCGATTTCCATACCTGAAGAAAACTAAGGATAGTCTGTGTGAGGAAGTCCAGCTTAAGTCTGTGTCTGTGTCAAAAACCTATACTTGCCCTAACAACGGCATACATAGGGATGTTGGTCTCAAAAGAATAGTGTGCAAAAGAAAGTTCAGTGCATCTTCCAGATGTTGGCTTAGGATCAGCTTCTCCTTCCCAAGTTCAAAACAATTCTCAAAATTGGGATTCTCTTCCCAAAGAGTTCAAACCTTCTTGCTTCCAAAATAACACAGTTCCTTGGGACACCTCCAAAGTCAAGGTTTCCTTCCCCCAAGAGTTCAAACTTCCAGACCTTCTTATTTCCACCTCACAGGACTATGATTACGGCAACTGGTCCCTGCTTTCTGATCTTTTTTGATCAATCGTTTTATGTTCGGGGCTGACTGCTGATCTGAAATGCCAGGGTCCTCGGATGGGGGTATCTGAGTGCTATTTGAAATGGGGGAGGTCGGAGGCTACTGGCCTCCTCCTCGTGCGATCGCTTTTTACAGAAACATCTGAACCTCCTCGTGACCTTGCAGGGTGCATTCGTTCTGGGATACAAACACTGGCAGTATGAGACAATGGAAGGTCTATGAATCGCTGTGGCTCTGGTCTTTCTCACCGGTTCTCATGCTACGACCTGTTTTCGCATGAAATCACCTACTTCACCATGAAGGCTTTAGAGCCTCTGGCCCTAACAAAAGCGCAACACTCGACCTCGATTTTAATATGGCTGCTGTTATCCAAGATGGCGTTTTGTTCCCCATGTATACCATAGCGGAAAACCTGCACCACCATCCCTGCATTATTATTTCTATGGACACCACCTTACCCCTGCACCCTCCCTGAGCCCCTACTGCACACTCCCAGGCGTCTAACTCATTTTAAAGTGCTGGGGGCATCAGATGAGCACACCGCCTTCCCAACACCCTGTATCCCAGGAATCCATGCCAGTAAAAGATTTACCCCATATTGGAATGCTTCAGGGTCCAGAGGCACGCCCCTCTGTACTGTCTGACCACAAAATGCTAATACAGACTATTGCATATTCATGTAATGGATGTCTGGTGTGGAGCACACTATTCCCTGATTAGTAAATTAGATGGTCATGTTGGGTTTACTCACCATGTTCCTTCACATTAAGTTACCTTGTGGCTGGCGGGAGTACAATGGTGGCATAGTGAGCTTGTATTCTCCGATAGTAATGGGCAATCCATAAAGTGAATCAAACCAAATTTGTACCCCCAGAAAAAACGTGTGCCTTCATGGCAATGCCTGACACTGGGTATTTCCCCTCCCTAATACAGGATCTGGTTGCCCCTGTATTTACGGGAAAGAAAATATGTTGCAACCTACGGTCACGCCGACTCGTGGCTCCTCTTGCGGGTCAGGTGTAACGGATAGGATTGAACACATCAAGTCAGTCTGTGAGCTGTCCTATTGTGGGTATAAATTCACCCCTGTCCCGGTGAAAGGGTTCCCTCCCACTATAGCCACAATCCCTATTCTGGGTCCGGGGGTCTGTACTTCAGTACCTGGGTTCCATATGGCCACAGTATTCTGTTGTGTTGGTGTTTGCATTTGAGTCTGTTGTCTGTGAAGGCATCGTGAAGTAAGACACAGACAACAGATTCACGTTTCTGGATAAAGTGGTTTATTTTTCTTTATGTCAGGATGGAGTAAGGCCTGACTTGCCCTATTCTAAGGTGGGATTTCCCTACTTAAAGAAACTAAGGATAGTCTGTGTCATTAATTTCCACTCAAAGGTCTGCCTGCGTCCAAAGCCTATACTTTCCCTCACAACTAAAGATATACAATGTGTAGGGATGTAGGCAACCAAAAGAAACAGTGTTCAAAATAAAGGTTCCAAGCTTCTTTCAGCTCCTGGCTTGCTTTTCAGCTTCCCTATCCCCAAGTTCACAACAGTTCCAAAAAGGCCTTTAAGGATCCCTTCCCCAAAGGTTCAACACAATTCCAAAGAGGCCTTGGTGTTCCCTTCCCCAAGAGTTCAATTCAGTTCACCAAACCTTGGGGTTCCCTTCTCCTAGATGTCAGCTCTTCCAGCCTCAAACCTACAATCAGTTCAAAACCTTTTGGCTTTCAATAATAATTCCAGTTCAGCTTGGTAACCGCCAGGTGTCTCAATAGTTCATACAGATTTTTCTTTTCTTCAATCACTTCAGCACTTGTTATACAATACAACCTCTGAATTTTGGCTTTTCTTGGATCTTTCCAACTAGGGGCCACTCAGTCTAGGTGCAGTTGTCGTACCACACGGTCCATCCATTACAGGTCATGCAACTGATAACCCTTGGCACTTTGTTATACTTATTTGTTCTCTTTAGACTTCCTTGCCAACACAGGTTTTCTCTCTCTGAACATGCGTCATTAATCAACATTCATTTCTGTTTCTCCCTGGCAGGCGTTTGGCTTTGCCACAACATGTATTTCACATAATTCACTATGTGGTGTTCATCCTTTTCCACCGCCTTGCTTTCACATTGCCCATTAGTGTTCATCACTTGCTTTTCACCCAATTCATGAGTATTCATGACTTGCTTCACTTGGCCTACAAATGCTCATCAATTGCTTTCACTTTGCACCTTAAATGCCAAGGTTGAGTATTTGTATAGACTTGCATAATAGCCTGGCACTTAAGTCATTAAAAATGCTCATCACTTTGCTTTCTTTCTGGATTTTTACATGCCCCTTTCACACCTCCGGATCGCCCCGGAATGAGTGTTCCCTTTCTCACACTCACCCGTGTATGGCCGCTCCCCCGGGCATCTTCTTTCTTCTGAATGGATTTTCCTCGCTCTGCTTGAGCTCTTTGGGAGCTCCGGTATGCAGTGCTCGCTGCCTTTGAACCCTGCTGCAGCGGCCCACAGATGTCTGGGGACCTCTTTGTCCCACTGCTCATGCTGTGGCATACGGCACAGGGGAATGCAGGTGACTCGATCCTCTCATGGCACGATCAAGCCCCAACATCTCTCACCCCTCTGCAACACACATCATCCTTTTCACTGGTCTGTCTCCAGCCTGCTCCACGTCTGCCAGCTGCTTTGGCCTCTCCAGGCGGGTCTCTCCCTCTCTCATGCTGGTCCCTCATTTAATACACCTGTGGACCCTTAACAAATTGCTGGCGTAAGTCCTTTGCCTGACTATAGTTGAATCAATCAGCGGGACATGCCTGACCAGTCCAATAGTATTCCTCCACAGTCCTCTTCCTCGTCCGTTTACCAAAGTGGTGTGAATGAATGGGAGTGTGTATAACTCCCAGTTGCCTCGTCCTCATCCCAGTCTTAAAGGGGAATTATTGTGGGACAGTTTGTGTATGTGAAAGAGGTAAAGGCTAACAATAACCTATGAAGGCAGGAGAGGGAAGGTTCAGCCTGACAAGGGAAAGGGGGATATCATGTCTCACCCAAAGACATTCACTCCCCAAGGTCCATCCACCCAGGTGATCCCCCCACACATATCCACCCTCAGGATTGGGATCCAAAAGCAATAGCCTTTCCCGAGCCACCTGAGCGGAAGAGCCACTGGGAGTAGATGGGAGGATACCTTCAGGTTCCTAACATGTGCCTGTGTGGGTACTTACTTTGGTTGCATTGGGCGCTGTTTTGCTTGCATCAGTGCGTGGGGAGCTTGTTGAGTTTGTGGTGCGTACCTCTGATACTGTGTGTGATCTTGGGCACAATAGTCGGGTGGCTCTGTGCTGCATGGTGGTGGATAGGTTGCCCCCCCTCTTAAGTCCTGCCATTTGATATGACATGATATGATATGGCATTTGTAACGTGCCTATACACAAGTGATTCAAGGCGCGGCGAGGAAGGGGGGGGGGACAAGGGGAGACAGACAACGATCCTACTAGGCCAGGTGTCATTCAGATTGCGCAAGTGCAAGGGTAGAGGGGACTGGAAAAAGTGCAAGGGGAAGGGGAGAGGGGGAAAAGTGCTGTACATGGTCAGTAGAATACAAGATAAATAATAGGGCCAGCTGGTGGCAAGTGAAGGAAATTGCAGTACATGGTTAGTGGAATACAAGATAAATAATAGGGCCAGCTGGTGGCAAGTGCAAGGTAAGTGCCAGGAGAAGGGGCTGTAGGATACAGAGACAGTCCCGTAGTGCAGGTAGGCAGTGCAGGGAAGAGTGGCTGGGCCAGGGACCGAGATTGGTGAGTGGCCCAGTAGCAGATTCAGTGCAGGTTCAGTGATTTTAGCAGGGGAGAGAGGGAGAGAAAGCGAAGGCAAAGAGGAAGGTTTTGAGGTGCTTCTGGAACCGGAGATGGTTATCCTCAAGTTTCAGGGAGGCAGGAAGGCTGTTCCAGAGGGAGGCCCCTGCTGCAGAGAGAGATCTACCCCCAGCTCGTTGCTTGGAGAAGCGGCTGACCCTGAGGTAGTTGGAGGTGGATGAGCGAAGAGCTCGAGAATGAAGATATTTCGGAAGAGAGAGTTGAAGGTATTTTGGCCCAAGGCCCCAGAAGGCCTTGTGGACAATGCAGAGGGTTTTGAACTTAATCCTCGCAGCCACTGGGAGCCAGTGTAGTGATTTCAGTCCTGGAGAGATACGGTCCCTGGGCTTGAGGCCAAGGACAAGTCTCGCAGTCCTGTTCTGGATGAGTTGCAGAAGGCGGAGAGTAGAGGCAGGAAGATTTAGATAGAGGCTGTTACAGTAGTCCAGCTTCGAGAGAACCAGGGCTCTGGGGACAGTGAGCTTCTGGGGGAAGGAGAGGAAAGGACGGATACCTCTGAGGAGGTATAGCTGGTAGTGTGACTTCTTAGAGACGTCAGATATGTGAGGAGAGAAAGAGAGTGTGGAGTCGAAGATGACCCCAAGGTTTTTTGCCTTGCGGGTAGGCGCAGGAAGAGGGCCAAGGGAGGCCGGCCAGAGAGCTGCAGGGAAGGAGGGAGTGGGTGTGCCGATAAGTAGAATCTCAGTCTTACTGGCTTTAAGGCAGAGGTCGTTGGCGGCACACCATTCCTGGATAGCAGAGAGACAGTCAGAGATGAGGGAAGGGGAAGAGGAGGCCGAGGGTAGCCTGAAAATGAGCTGAGTATCATCCGCGTAGCACTGAAAGTTGGGACAGAGGGCAGCGATGCGGTGAATAAGAAGTGCCAGATACTGGTTGAACAGCCATGGGGAGAGGTTAGATCCCTGGGGGACACCACAGGTAGAGAAAAAGATGTCAGAGAGGAAGGAACCCAGTTGGACCTGGGAGGGTCGATTGGAGAGGAAGGAGGTCAGCCACGCCAGAGCCTGACCAGTGATACCCAGGTTATCACGGAGACCGTTGAGCAGGATGGTGTGGTTGACAGTGTCAAAGGCATAAGAGAGGTCGAGCAAAATGAGAACACAAGGGGTGTTAGAGTCAAGGTTAGAGAGCAGGTCCTCACGGATGTTCAGGAGAGCAGTTTCCGTGCTTCTGGCAGCTCTGAAGCCAGACTGATGGTCATGAAGACTACCAACAGATTCAGCATGGAGATTAAGCTGGGAGATGGCCAGTTTCTACAGGAGCTTGCTCAGGAAGGAGGTGATAGAGATTGGGCGATAGTTAGCTGGGCAGGAGGGGTCGGAAGAGGGTTTCTTAAGAAGGGGGTGCACAAGGGAGTGCTTGAGGGGGGATGGGAAGACTCCAGAGGCGAAGGAGTGATTTCAGAAGTCAGCCAGGGCAGGGGCCAGGGAGTCGATGTGGTCCTTGATAGTTTTGGAGGAACAGGGGTGGACCTGTTTTGATGAGACTTTCATAGATCGGACTTGTCTCGAAACCTTGTCAGCAGAAAAAAGGGGAAAGGCAGAGAAGGAGGGAGGAGGGGTGGCTGCAGAAGGGCCAGAGGGAGAGCAGGGAATAGAGGGGGGGAGGTGATAGGAGGAGACTAAGGACAGGATGTCCTGAGTTTTTTAAATGAAGTGAGAGGCCAGTGCCGTGCAGATGGCCTGGGAGGGGACAGGAGAGGTGGAGACTGCAGCAGGGTTGGCCAGCTCCTTGCAGATTTTAAAGAGTTCGACCGAATTGTTAGATGCCGCAGAGATGCGGGCTTGGATAAGGGCTCTCTTCTTAGTGCGAACAGAGAGCCGGTATTGCCTTTGGAGCAGGCGACAGGCCAGTTTGTCAAAGGATGAACATGAAGCACGCCATTTCCTCTCTGCCACCCTGCACTTGGGTTTAAGGGTGGCGCGATCTGAGTCATACTAGGAGTTACATTTGGCTTTGGGCTTCAGGCGGATCCTCATGACAGGGGCAATGATATCAAGGGTATCAGATATAGCAGAGTGGAGAGTGGAGAGGGCTGTGTCAAGGTGGGAGTCAGCCGAAGGGGGGGCAGGGGGGACAGAAGGTGGTAGCGAAAGCCTCAACTGACACGCGCTTCATGGGTCAGATGACCGCGAAGGTGGGTGGCAGTGATGAGGGTGGCTTTGCCTGTGGGGTACTGAAGGTGAGGTGGGAGGATAGGAGAAAGTGATCACTCCAGGAGAGAGGAGTGGAGAGAGGGACAGAGAGGGGAAGGTCAGAAGAGATCAGAGTATCAAGAGTGTGCCCTGCAGAATGGGTCGGCCCAGACAGGAGAATAGAGAGTCAGAGAGAGTCGCAGAGGTCGCGAAAGAGTCCAGAGGGAGGACAGGAGGCATCAAGGTGGATATTGAAGTCTCCAAGAAAGAGGAGTTGAGTGGTTGAGGACAGGAGTGAGGAGGAGAGGTCAGCCCACTCAAAGAGGAAGGCGGAAATTTGACCAGGTGGCCGATAGATAGTAGCCACGGTAAGGGAATGGCTAGGAGAGAGAGAGAGTCGGCAGACAAGGCATTCAAAGGAGGAGTAGGTCTGCGTAGGAGTGACAGTGGCAGGAATCCACTCAGGGAAGATAAGGGCCACATCCCCCCAGCACGGTTGGGCCTGGGCAAGGAGAGGATCTTGTAACCGTCAGGTAGGAGTGTGTCAAAGCTGGTGACAGAGCTGGCAGTGAACCATGTCTCAGTGAGACCGAGGATGTCAAGGTCCAGTTCCTCAAGAAGGCGACAGATATCAGAGGAATGTTTGACGGCAGAGCGAGAGTTGAGAGTGGCAATGTGGAGAAGGTTGCCATCCTTGAAGGACTTCTGGGGAGGGGTACAGATGAGAGGTACGCCCTGTGGAGGTGAAGACGAAGGAGCCAGAGAGAGGGCAGGATGAGAGGGTGGAGGCAAGGTAGCCAAGGACAGGGAAGAGGGACAGTAAGAGAGGAAAGGACATTTCTGTTGCATCACTCCCCTACTGCTACATACTTGAGGTATGTGTTGCATCTTCCCACATGACCAAAATTGATGAGGTGGTCCCATATGCCTGGGCTATCCCCCGTTAAACCCTCCTCCTTGCGGGGTGTGAAACCCAACCCCTCTCCCTCTATGCATGCCCCCTCTCCTCCAGGGTCAGTAATTATATTATCCCCTTCCTGCGCATCTTGACTGACCACTCCCTCTCCACATGTCAACACAGTCCCTTCCATTGCAAACTTCAATAGCTTTTTCTGAACCAACTTCCCTTCCTCCAGCTTCCTGTCCTCCGTTTTTTTTCTAATTTCTCTTGTAATGGCCGGCAATGGTGAACTATAGTCAATTGTATCTCTGGCCATGACTTTGCTTCCATCCCCACTACTTTCTTCAACTGGCACTGGCTTGGGTAGTCCCTGACACAGTATGTGATAAAAGAGCGCTACTGTCTTGTCCCACGGTTCACAAGTCTCCAGACGCCAATGCACCTAAATCTACTGAATGTAAGGAACAGGGTCTTCATCATCCCGCATTTTGTGTGCCATTATCCCGCTCTTGTCTGAAGTGTCAGGGTACTGTACTCGTAGTGCCCTCCATACAGCTGCCCTACAGTTATTAAATGGTGCTCCATCATGAACTGTATTCTTTGCAGTCACCCCGGGATACCCTGCTCTTTTCCAAATGTCATTTGCTCTCTCAAGCTTTTTATGTCGCCCACTGCTAATGTCATTCCTGGATTCATTCTTTCTTACTCATAGATACATTTTTCCAACCCATGATGTTAACGAGGGCAACTTACATCTCAAATTATCCTTGTCAATTTGTAGCCATTGTATGTATTGCGGCTGACCTTCCCCCTTGTCTAGCAATGGGAATTGTTGTAATTCTATATTATGTTTAGTCTCACACACCCCTTTGTCCTCATAAACGTGCAAGTCATGCTCACTTTCTTTTGCCCAGGCAATGCTCTCAACCTTTGAGTGTATAGGGTAACGTTTTCTAAACTGCATTATCGTCACTTTGTGCATTTACTGTGCGTGACAAATTCAGGTTTTTCCCTTGTGATTTCTTCCCCCTCTGACCGCTCTGCCCCCCCTTTCTGGACCCACCCCTGCTGACAGGCTGTGTGGATCTCTCCTTGCCCCTGCATCTTCATTTCCCCCTTTTCTTCTCCGAAACCATCTCCCCACAACTATCATCCCTTTCTGCGCCTTCTTCATTCTCAAAATCCAATCGTTTTAATGTACTTTTCCTGTGCAGTTTCTACATTGCATTGTTCAATGGACCCTGATTCCCCCCTCGGTGGAGACCCAACTATGCTTCTTTTCCCCTTAAGGGTAGCTCCACTATCCATTCTGCTTCTATACAATGCCCCAATCCTTCATCAATCCTTCTTCGTATACCTACTCCCTCGTCTTCATCTGGAAGTGGGTGATTCTTCCTTATCTCCTCCATTTCTGTAAAGCATCTCTCGCAACTCCTTTCTCTTTCCCACTCCTGTTACTTACTTTTCTCCTTCTCGCATCGTATGCATTCCGTAACAAGTCTCTCAATATCATTTCGCCAACTATCTTGGTTTAACTCTATCTGTCTCTTCCTTTCCTGTGCTACTTTTCTTCTCTTCTGCTTGCTTCAGCCTTTCCCTTTCTTCTTTCTATTTTCTCAGCCGTTCCCTTTCTTCTTTTTCTCTCTCCTTCTCTGCTTTTTCTAATTCCCTCCTCATCTTCTCCCGACGTTTCTTTTCCTTCCTTTCCCTTTCCACGACATCATCTATTGCCTTTTCCCATTCCCTTTCTTCCTCCTCTAACTTTCTTCTGTGCCATGCCTGCTTAAAAGTCTTTATAACGGCCGCTTTTATGCAGAATGCACATATACCAACACTTTTATAACGAAAAAAAAAAAATAACATTATTTTGGGGGGGATCCTGCCTCCCCCCGAGCCCGTTTCCCACCCCTAAAAATCTGCCCGACCGCTTTCTGAAAAGATTGAACCCTTTACCCCACCCACACATATATTCTCATTATGTCTTTCTGTTATAAAAGTTTTGGTATAAAAGCATTTCTTCATAAAAGATGTGTTTGTTGTCTAAGGGACGTTATGGTTAAGTTGCACTTAGCAAAAACCTATGAAATTCAATGGAAAACCGTTGTTACAGGGACGTTATGGCTACAGGTAAAACCAAAACCCCCCGAAATTCCCCACTTATGCTAAGCTAAGCAACCATAAGTCGCTCCACCAGTGTGCACTACAAGGACTAACACCCATGACATCAAAGATGCCATCACAAATCTCATTCATGACATCACTGCATGTGTGGCTGCCCCTTTTTTGTTCACTGACATAAGTAGGCCAGGTGCTTTCCTTCACTAACAGTCAGGAAGTAACAATTCAAAAGGTATTATCTTTGTGAACGGCACCCTTCTCATATGTTCTTGCACTGCTTTCCTCAGAGTTCACTCACATCATATCATACATACATATAGGTGAAGAAGAAAGCGTAAAACACAGCAATCATTTCTGTGCATGAAGATAATCAGTTATGTTATGAACAGTTTCTGATAATGCTGCTCCTTTTTTGCTTGCTGTAATTTCCCTGTATATGCTCATATTTGTATGCATTGTGGTGTCTTTATGTTTTCTGTGCAGTAGTGCGATTATGTAGTTATTAAGGCAATGGTAGCTACCTCTCACATGTTTCACAGTACCCTAAACTCTAAAATGAAAGCATTCATGATTTCACAATGTAACATGGGAAGATTTTCAAGATTACACTTCTATGGGGCATGGTGCAGACATTGGCTATGTGTCCACATGAGTTGGTTCATGTACTGCAAGGAAGTCTGTAATACAATGGTGTGTATAGCAATGCATTGCACAATGAACTACTTATCTCATGATAGTTCTTTCAATGAGCTTTGATAGTTTTCTACCACCATTACAATAACAATCCCTTGTGGAGGCTTTCCATGAAAACTAAATGCACATGTGATGTCATCAGTGATGTCATCAATGCGATTTGTGATGGCATCTTTAATGTTATGGGTGTTAGTCCTTGCAGTGCACACTGGAGGCGTGAGTTATGGTTACTTAGCTTACCATAACGGGCAAATTTCGGTGGGGGGGTTCGGTTTTACCTGCAACCACAATGTCCCTGTAACAACGTTTTTCCATTGAATTTCATAGGTTTTTGCTAGTGCAACTTAACCATACTACTAACCCCATTGGTATGTACAGTACTGTAAAGCATACATTATGTAATATATATTGCTATATGTACAGCAAACACATTTTCTTTTCTGTGAGAGAACATATTGCAAAGGAAAGCAAGGCAGCACAAGCGGGAACCCTTCCACAACAGCATACGTCCATAGCAAAGGAAAGAAACTTTGTGCATAGCAAAAAGGACAGGCTGGAAGCCAAAGTGGAATAATTGGTGAACAATTGTGTCAGCTGAAGGGTTGCGTACAAGGGTGTATTATTTACAAAACGAAACAGCTCTAGCAGACCTGCATGTGTACCCTTTGGCCATGTCAAAGTGTGCCATCCCCTCAAAATCGGTGTGATGCGAGACGTTAAGGTGATACCTCAATGTCTTCCTCCCCTCACAACCAACTTGAGGAAATCCCTAATTCCTCACAATAAGTATCCGCTTATGCTACCCCTTCCCTTTGCTAATGGTGTGTATGAATGTGTGCAAGTAAACGTTAATAAGTGAAAGGTTGTTGCGTGTATATGTAATATGTTTTTTTGTTGAAATGCTGTTCTCACTCAGTGGCACACAGTCCTCATTGGAATGACCGCAATTAAGGAAAAGGTAGGTGTCCTACGGACACCGCAGTTGCCCGGTGTTCTGTTCTTGATGGTCGTGCAGATTAAGATACCTCCGTCCCCAAGTACCACACTGATAGAAAATAATTCACTACCAATGCAATCTTTGAGGCCACAGGTGTAGAGTGCCGAAAAGCTGGAACCAGGAACACCGGAAGGACCCACTGACCACTGTAAAGCAATGAATGATTAGGTCAAACAGTAGCAATGGATGGCAGTTCAATATACCAAAACAAAAAGGCTTACCCAAATGAGCTGGCCAGAAAGCATTGAAGGGATAGGGAGAGTAGGAGGGGCCGATGGCAGCACTCTGGATGGAAAAACACCTGAGCCAAACAGTGGATAATCCTTGAGCAATCCAATTAACAATCCAAGGTCAGTAGCCAGAAGAAATACATCAAAGTCCAAAGTTCAAAATCCGAATAGCATAGCCAAAGGTCGTAGTACCGGAGGACAACAGTTCAACTTAACAGCAGGGAAGAGCAATCCAATCCGTAGAACGTTCCGTAGTCATGAAATCCAAAATTCCAAAGTGATCAAAAACGCTGTGCAGCACTCCAATGAAGCAGCTGTGAAGCGTTCACTTCGCGTTTCCCTTGCCCTTTTGACTGTGTGAAAATGGTCATGTGGCACGAGTCACAAGGGAACGTGGAATTGTGTCACGTGACCCTCGTTGTGAAGGGAGACAGTCGCCGGCGTAAGGTCACATGACCAGAGGCACTTTGTGTGTTTATGTCGGAGCGCCGACGGAAGGTCGTAGAATGTCTCCGTGCGCTCGTAGACCAGCGCTGCTTTGGATGTAAGCGCCAAGGTAAACGCCAATGTAAAAAAAGAACGTAGCCTGGATATTGGCTGCCGCAGAGTGTGTGCATGGTGGCGAGGGCTGTGGGGAACTTGAGGGGTGACATGTGTGGGACCAGGGGAAAAAGTGTTGGATGAGGATCTGGGAGGCGTGGCTAATGCGGGCCTGGGAGGTGGTGAGACAGTGGGAGGAGACGTGACACCCGGCCTATCCACAGTGACAATGGAGGCATCCGTACAACGCCAGCACGCTGCACATGTTTGCATGTTGCCCTCCACCTACGATGAAGTGTGGGAGGGGACATTTGGTTGTTGTGCAAGTACACCATCTGTATCTGTTCCTTTGTGTCCTGGTAACACTGCCACCGTAAGCATATGCGAACGAATGCTAATTAGGTTGCGGCGCCCACCCACAGCCTACAGGTACGTATACAGATAAACATCCCGCCTGCTATACCCTATAAAATGCCAGCATCTCCCAAAATGCTTGGCACACGTATGGCGCCCTAGTATTCTGTATAGAAGTGGCAACGGTATGCACATGTGCACAACGTATTCCGCCCACATGCTTACAGACACATCACAATGGACCGGTGTACATGTATTTAGGTTTTTGAACAAGGTAGGCCTGTTTTCCGGGTGCAAGTTCTCCACAGCAGCCCTACAAAAGGTGACACCCCAGAGCTGCTCCGCAATCTGTTTGATAGCTTTTCAGAACACAGTAGCAGGCCACATTTTTTTGGCGTTTAAGTGATGTTGGACCAAATGGGCTGTGCTACATTGTGTTTGCAAGTAAATGCAACCATGTCAGTCCAGCTCACTGTGCACAGTAATGTAGAAAATTGAGAACTGACCTTTCTGTGACCCACACCCGTAGATGTGATAGTCCCCACTGTCCCAATGTCATGGGTAGCAAGCTGAAACTGGGAGTATATGCACATGCCTTTTCCCAAGGACAGCGAGGGGTGTGCCCTAATAAAGCAGAAACATTCTTTCTTCCCCTTCTACTGTCTTCTTTCCATCATGCCGTCATTGCGTACTGTTAAAAAGTTGCACACGCATCCACCAATAACATTGAAGAACTCCCCATGTAACCTTATCAGTTTTGTACAATAGTCCTCTGCGTACACACCACACCCAGAAACGTTATTGCGTAATCCCTCTGCCTCCACAGTCCCATTTCCATTACCGCCATCCTGAAAGTCCCCGGGTGTGGCTTTCGTGCTGCGTCCAGGCGTGGGGGAAAAAATTGCAACCAGGGTAGGGGGAGTTCATAGCAAGTGGCAGCTCTCAAAGGAGCTTTTTTCTTTTTTTAGATGCTTCTATAGCATAGGTGCACAACATACGGCCCGCGGGCCAGTTGCGGCCCGCCATGCTCTTTTGTCCGGCCCGTGAGGCACAAACACTTTCCTAATGGAGGGCGGCCCGCAAGAAGCATCGGCTGCTCTCCATTAGGAAAGCCTTTGTTGTCTTCCGGGCCGGACAAAACACTGGCCCTCATTGGCTCAGCACACATGCACCAAGTCGCTCCTACGAGCCACGCAGTGCGTGTGTGCTGCACCAATGGAGTGCCAGCACTACGGCTGGCGTGGTCCATAAGGCTTGATGCCGAAAGGCATTTCAGCCTTGGACCACGCCAGCCGTAGTACGATTCCAGCGACTTCCAGCTTACCTGCCTTCCAGCAAGTCTCCGGTAAGTGGTCTGTTTGTGTTTGTGTGTCGGGTCTGTTTTGCTGTATGTTTGTATGTGTATGTTGAGATGCGGGGGTGGGGGTTGTCGGATGTGTATGAATGTTTGGATTTTAATGTTTTTTGTGTGTATGTTGAGATGCGGGGGTGGGGTGGGTCGGATGTGTATGAATGTTTGGATTTGAATGTTTTTTGTGTGTATGTTGAGATGCGGGGTGGGGGCGGTGTCGGATGTGTATGAATGTTTGGATTTTAATGTTTTTTGTGTGTATGTTGAGATGCGGGGATGGGGATGTGTGGGGGGTGTCGGATGTGTATGAATGTTTGGATTTTAATGTTTTTTGCGTGTATGTTGAGATGCGGGGGTGGGGGGTGTCGGGTGTGCATGAATGTTTGTTTTGGAGTGTAAGTGCGGTGTATGTTGAGATGCAGGGTCTGTATGTGTGCATGCTTGCTAGTTTGTATGCTGATTTGGGGGGTGGGGGTGCTGGTCTGTATGGGTGCATGTTTGCGAGTGTGCTGAATTGGGGGGTGGGGGGTTTGGGTCTGTATGGGTGCTTGTTTGAGAGTGTGCTGATTTGCGGGGTGCCGAATCGGGTCTGTATGGGTGCATGTTTGTGTGTGTACTGAGGTGGGGGTTCGGGTCTGTATCGGTGCATGCTTGAGAGTGTGTGCTGAGTTGGGGGGGTAGGGGTTCGGGTCTGTATGGGTGCATGCTTGAGAGTGTGTGCTGATTTGGGGGGTGGGGGGTTCGGGTGTGTATGGGTGCATGTTTGTGTGTGTGCTGATTTGGTGGGTGGGGGGTTTGGAGTTGGGGGGTTCAGATGTGTATGGGTGCATGTTTGTGTGTGTGCTGAGCTGGGGGGTGAGGGTTTCGGGTCTGTATGGATGCTTGTTTGAGAGTGTGCTGATTTGGAGGGTGGGGGGTTCGGGTCTGTATGGGTGTGGGTGTTTGGTTGGGGTGGGGGGTGGCATGGGGCATAGTGTTTGGTTGAGGGGTGGAGGCCATAGGGCACAGTGTTTAGTTGAGGGGTGAGGGGGCCATAGGCCATAGTGTTTGGTTGGGGTGGGGGCCATGGGGCATAGTGTTTGGTTGGGTGTTGGGGGTGGGGGCCATGGGGCATAGTGTTTGGTTGAGGGGTGGGGGCCATGGGGCATAGTGTTTGGTTGGGTGTTGAGGGGGCCATGGGGCATAGTGTTTGGTTGAGGGGTGGGGGCCATGGGGCATAGTGTTTGGTTGAAGGGTGAGGGGGCCATGGGGCATAGTGTCTGTTTGGGGTTGAGGGGGCCATGGGGCATAGTGTTTGGTTGGGGGTGGGGGCCATGGGGCATAGTGTTTGGTTGGGTGTTGAGGGTGTCATGGGGCATAGTGTTTGGTTGGGGTTGAGGGTGCCATGGGGCATAGTGTTTGGTTGAGGGGTGGGGGACATGGGGCATAGTGTTTGGTTGGGTGTTGAGGGTGCCATGGGGCATAGTGTTTGGTTGGGGTTGAGGGTGTCATGGGGCATAGTGTTTGGTTGAGGGGTGAGGGCCATGGGGCATAGTGTTTGGTTGAGGGGTGGGGGTGCCATGGGGCATAGTGTTTGGTTGAGGGGTGGGGGCCATGGGGCATAGGGTTTGGTTGGGGGTTGAGGGAGCCATGGGGCATAGTGTTTGGTTGGGGGTCGAGGGAGCCATGGGGCATAGTGTTTGGTTGGGGTTGAGGGAGCCATGGGGCATAGTGTTTGGTTGGGGGTGAGGGGGCCATGGGGCATAGTGTTTGGTTGAGGGGTGGGGGCCATGGGGCATAGTGTTTGGTTGAGGGGTGGGGGTGCCATGGGGCATAGTGTTTGGTTGGGGGTGAGGGGGCCATGGGGCATAGTGTTTGGTTGAGGGGTGGGGGCCATGGGGCATAGTGTTTGTTTGGGGGTCGAGGGAGCCATGGGGCATAGTGTTTGGTTGGGGGTGAGGGGTCATGGGGCATAGTGTTTGGTTGGGGGTGGGAGCCATGGGGCATAGTGTTGCACTCCAAGAGTGAACCCAATAATAAAGCTAAAACAGGCACAGTTAGGAGATGTACATCCTTTGCTTTTTGAGGAAACCTGACTCAACGAAGGCCATACTCCTCTTGGGCAACCCAAACAGCAAACTATAGCAGTCCAAAATAACAGAATGTCCAATCTAGGGTCAATAAAATATATATAAGTTAATTAAACAGACGAGATACAATAACTAAATTAAATAGAAATAAATTATAACAATGGAAAATGTGTAGTACAAAATGTAATTTTGAAATGCAAACAAAAATCGTTACCCCTCAAAAACATATTCTTTTTCCATGTGTTTAATACAAATTGGGGATTTAGAAAGCCTCCTGCCACGCCACGCCTACCGCCCCGCTTACCGCCCCACCCACATTTACTTTTCGCCCCACTATAGTCCGCATGTAAGGTACTTTCGGCCCTCTGTCAAAATCAGTTGTGCACCCCTGTTCTAGAGAAACACCCTTTTTTCTGTTTTTATTTTATTTTGTGTTTTTTTGTGCTCACAATATTACAGTAAACTCTTCAGCACATCCTGTAGACGAGCAAAGAAAACTGCATTACCAATGGACGACAACAAAATGGCATTTGCTTGGAACAACTCTGCATTTCCACAACTGATGGGGTCATTGTTGCAGAAGAACATCCCACAAACTAACAAAAAGGTATACATGCTTCTGTTGATGAGACCCCTTCTGACCCCTAGCTGGTGACAGCAATCATTGGAATAGGTGCATAGTAATCTTGGTGGTATACATGAGAAAGGCACCTTGGCAGCAATAGCAAGCTGGGTAGGGGATTGGGTCTATCATCGTAGATGTATAAAGGTTTTTTAATCTTTTTTTATGTGCGTGCAAGCAACTGTTTTTGTTTTTTCTCTTGATATGCGTGCCTGTTTGCCTCTCCTCACATTTTTACCACATTCTGGTCAATGCTTTTTGCACAGTGTAAAAGAAAACGGCATTGCCAATGGCGCTCAAATAAATGCCATTTCTACGGAACCAGTGCATATTTTGTGACCTCATGATCTTTGGAATCAAATGGAACATGCACTGAGAGTGTTTAACAGTAAATATGCAGTGGTGTACAGAAATGATAGTGTGCAATGCAGAGGTTTTGTATGTGATTGCTGCATGCATGTTTGAAAATGTGACAGCACCCTGTAGCACGTCTACAATGTGCCCCACACCCATTCTCCAAAGATCACCACCCTGTGCCTATAGGTTGCACTTCAACCATACCTTCTTCCATACTCACATTATATAAACACTGCACCCTGTAGCCACATGCACAACTTCTCACTGCACCATCTCCTGCTGTACACCAAATACTGTAGCATGTTACAACTATCACCACAACCATGGAACGCACAAGACACGCTTCTCAACTCACTTGTGCTGCTGTAGCACGTCTAGAATGTGCTCCACACCCATTCTCCAAAGATCACCACCCTGTGCCTGATGCACCGTCAAACCTGCATTGCTGCATTGGGTGTGCTCCTTGCACACATTCCCCGCACCTTAATACAACCATGCATTTCAGCATGTCACCAACTACCACTGTGCACATACGCACCACTGGCAACAGCACTCCTACCCAACCTCCGCACTGCAAAGCAACTATACAGTGTAAAATGCAACAGTCACCATAATCTAGAAACATTACACTGTCTCAGGCACCCCTACACCCTTTCATTCACACACTATGGTCTTACCCACATCCACTCAGAAAGTACTGTGTCACTGCAACCCTAACCACAAAATGTTCACAACATTGCCCCCACTCTAAGCTGCACTTCAACCATACCCTCTTCCATACTGACAGTACGGAAAGACTGCACCCAGTGCCCACACTGTGTGACTTTTCACTGCACCATCTCCAACCACACATGAAAAACTTTACCATGTTCTAGCAGTGACCTCACCTGCGAAACCAAACATACATGCATGGCAGCTCACGTCTGCTGATCTATTGCGTCTAAAATGTGCTCCACAACCATTCTGTACAAGTCACCACCCTCTAACTGACGCAGAGTCAAAAATGCTTTACTGCTGTGGGTGTGCTCAAGCCCTATGCTCTTGAGTGCATGGCTTGCAGCCTATGGCCTTTGGCTATGCACCCAATAGTCTAGGCCTTGAACACACCCACCACAACGTAATGCCACCATGCATGTCACCATGTCACCAACTACGACAATCCACATACACACCACTGCCACCAGCACTCCTATCCAACCTGCGCTCCGCCATGGAGCTATGCAGCAATAAATTGCAACAGTTACCATAATGTAGAAAGAAAACACTGTCTCCTGCACCCCTGTGCATTTTCATTCTTACTATGGGCGTACCCACTTCCATTCACAAAGTACTGTGTCACTGGCAACCTACCCACATACTGTTCGCAACATTGGCCCTACTCCAACCAATCTGCACACACCACACTGTGCAAGCACCACCCTCCACCGGATGCAGAGTCAGACATACATTGCTGCGGTGGGTGTGCGGAAGCCCTAGGCACTTGAGTGCATGCCCTAGAGCCTACGGCCTTTGTCCATGCACCCAGTAGTCTTATTCTTCAACAGACCCACTGCTACTTCATGCACCCATTCATGCCACCATGTGCTCGACTACCGCAATTCACCTGCAGAGCACAGCCATCCACGCTCCCACCCAACCTATGTCATGTGCAATTCACTCCCCTTCTGAAAGTCACCTGCCACCACTCACCACAGAAAGAGGTTGCCGCAAACAGTTTGCGGCACAAGCTATCGGGCGGTTACAACTGCTGCCTCCAATCACCATAGAAAGTAGTCACATGTCTAGGTACCCGCTAAGTGGCGCAATATGCACGACTACTGCAGGCACTCCTCCGCCTTCCTCCACCTATTTACATATGTTACATGAACCACTTCTCACTCCCCCACCCTTTCCCACCCTTCTTGCCGCCAACACATGGTCTACGGTATATTTTCCAGACCCTTCTGCCGGTGCATTGTCCTCAAATACACCATGGCGGCGTTAGCCAAAAAATGTTGACTCACAGCAAGCTTCCCTCCAGCCAACCACGGGCCACGTCCAAAGTTCTCCAACAGCACGTCGTTCCGCAAGCCAATGACACATCTGTTCGCGGATGGACGGGGAAATGGGTCAGCGAAGTGGACCCAGATATCACTAATTTTTAGAGACGTACATTTCAGTTGTTTGCAACAAAAGTACTGATCGGATTCCCACCAAACACAAAAAAGCATGCTTTCAGACCCAATCTCCCGCTCCTGCCGCAAATTTGGTGCAAATCCATCCAGCCGTTTGGGCTGTAGCCATGCACAAAGTTTTTGCCCATTCAGTCTATGGAAAAAAAATGTTTTGGGACCACCCTATAACTTTGCCCACCCTGTATGAAAAAATTCAGAGCTAGTCATATAGTTATGCAAAGTTTGGTGAGGATTCCTCGAGTGTGAGCGAAGCTATAAGCCGCCAAAAAAGTGGTCTTCCTATGAGTTTAGCAACTTAACCATAACCACACGCAGCTACTGCAGGCCGTGTAATATATATGTCTGACTCTGCATCCGGTGGAGGGCGGTGCTTGCATAGTGTGGTGTGTGCAGATTGGTTAGAGTAGGGCCAATGTTGTGAACAGTATGTGGGTAGGTTGCCAGTGACACAGTACTTTGTGAATGGAAGTGGGTACGCCCATAGTATGAATGAAAGTGCACAGGGGTGCAGGAGCCAGTGTTTTCTTTCTACATTATGGTAACTGTTGCAACATATATATATATCTTCTCCGCTTTTTAATATATATATATCTTCTCCGCTTTTCAAAACTAGTCAAACCTTCTCTCAAGCCTCTCCAGCTTCACCAACACCACTTAGGGCGTGCACCACAAATGCCGCCCATATTCGCAGCTCTGCCCTTCATGGGCAAACCAAAGCTTCATGTGCTCCTAAAACGTGACCCACTATCAACAAAACCTTGTTTCTACATCTCCAAAACCTGCTTCTCACCCTTCTGCTATTACTTCACCCCACTAAAAAACAGAACTTGTTCTACCACTTTACCACAAGCTCCTTGTCCACTTTCATGGGCAAACAAGCTCCTCGCGTCAATTTTACAATTCCTATTCACTATCTACTACTCGCAATAATGCTTTCTTCCATTGACTCGCCACAATCTCCTTACAACTGACAACTGGCAAACACACTTCCCTCATCAAATCTCCAAATCCTCTTTGCAGCCTACTACTGGCACCAGTGACGTCTACACATATAAGACATATGGGTGCACCCTCGAACAAACAAAATAACCAAAAAACCCATGACCGTCTTCCTGTCCTACTTCTGACAAGGGATCCTTCTGCTCTTTAAACTGCCGCTTGGGGCGAGACACCTTCTTCTATGCCCTCGGTACAGGAATACTCATATACTTCTCGTTTTTTTAATACCTTTTGTATTTTCTATTATCTGTATTCAATGCCCCTTCCCAGAGTGTAAGGCACTACCTTCTGGCTACAGGTAAACTCTCATAAATAGCCACTTTATCACTTTCCCGACACTTACATAAACAAATCATAAAAATATGCAAACAGCTCCCTCCCACCTCTAGTTCATCAAATCACTGCTCTCATACTTACATATGTGGATCAGCCGAAGCCTTCAGACCCGCTCCTCCCACAATCGGACACTCCATCTTCTTGTCTGCGATGCGTCCCACGGGGTTTGTGCAGGAATTGCACCAACAGGGCCCCTGACGACGGTCTTAGTTCATGCGTGATTGGTTATCCGGTCCTCACAGGCTACTCCACAATCCTTTAGGCTTGGGTGGATAAAAGCAGGAAAATTCAGAGGGAATTGGCCAGCCATCCTCTGCTACCACATGTAAAGGATGGGGTTTAAACCTCGTGTGGATAAGCAAAGAGAACATGCATGGGGAATTCCCACACCCAAAAAACAGAAGAGTCAAAATATTTGACAAACACCTGTTTTATTTAACAAAACCCATTTAAAACATGGACAGCATGAACATTAAGCAAATCTCTGTGACACTCAAGTAATTCCAAGCTTGACAGTGGCTTAAAAAGGAGTATGTCATCACGATTGATGTTCCATCCTAGAAAACATAACTTGGGAAGGAATTGGTTAGGGCAATCAACTACGTAAACATTCCATAGGGGTTAGTACATTAATTGTCTGCACTGTGTCATCACCCTCTGCGCTTATGTGGTGACTGGTAGTAATAGGTGATGTTGCTTGGAACTGCTCCTGTTGATTAGTTTTGGCAAGCACTCCGTCCTGCTGCTTCTGGCAGGGGCGCTTGTATGATCTGGACCGAGTTCCTTCACTGGTCCCTTGCACGTGGTAGTCCAGTCCTGCTGCGACTGAGCCACTATACTTCAGGTAAGTGTTCCTGTTTGTCTTTGTCTTTCCTCGTCTGTTTTTGTTGTATTGTAAAGTTTGTTGTATTGCTGTCCGTTCCACTTTTGATGTTTGCTCTTTTGCTTTCTTCCCTTGCAGGGGATGTTGCCGGCCCGGCAGAAGCTGGTGAGCTCGAGGCGGCAGCCAGAGGGAACGAGGAACAAAGCTGCATCAGTACAGTAGCTGGTAAGTTGTTAACTAAGGGGCGCAGAGGTTTCAAATGTGTTGCAGTCCCCAGCACGGATGTGCTAACCTTGTCTTTCTTCTTCTTCACAGGGTTCGAGTTCGTGGAAGCGGAGCACAGTGCTGCGGCATCGGGATCAAGATCACTGAATGTCAGGAGATGAGTCTGTAGATGAAGCAATGAAGCACCGGTTTCCTGGAGGTGAGTATGGAGGAGAACGCCTGGTAAAGGTAAGTAAACTGGTCCAAGCGGCAGTGAGCGTCACATTGCACACAAGTGCACAGTAACGCGAAGCCCCGGCCTTAAGGATGGGGCAGTTTATATAGCTGAGCTTCTGAAGCCACGCCCACCAGGTTCAGCCTGCCTGTCACACCCTGCCACACCCGATGAGTCACCACATGAAGACCAGGCCTAGGGAGCCACACCCGATGAGTCAGCACATGAGGATGTATCAGCTCCTGGAAAGTTCTTGTAAAATAAAAGCACTCCTGCACTGAAATAAAGTAAAAGCGCTCCTGCACTGAAATAAAGTGTTCCTGCTCACATCTCTATATGAGCTTGGCGCCAAAGGCACCAGGACTGAGTCCAGCCAGGGCCCCTGTGTTTATGGATCCCAAAGAGAAATAAGTGAGTCAAGTGACCCATTGACCCATCACTAGATGGTGTGGTTTTTGTGTTCTGGGGCCTGTGGCCAAGACAGCACTCCCCCTCAAGGCCCCTCTCATGGGTAGTTTCCCCCCTGGCCCTGGTTTAGTGGGGTTATTGTGGTGGAACTGCCTGATTAATCGTGGAGCGTGGACATGCTCACTGGGTACCCAGGTCCGATCTTGGGGTCCATAACCTTTCCAGTCTATAAGGCAGTATAACTTGGACCGGACCATCTTAGAGTGGAGTATCGATCCGCGTACCTGGTCTCAATGGTTTTAGGAGGGAGACATGAAACACCAGGTGGATCTGCATGTGGGCCGGTAATTATAATTTCATGGCCGCAGGGTTCATCACAGCCTTGATAGTGTAGGGTCCCAGATATCTGGGACGGAACGCCTGTGGTCCTTTCAGGGGGATGTTTTTGGATGATAACCAAACCTTGTCTCCGACTTGGTGGTTGGGAGCTTCTCTTCGGTGTCAATCAACAAACTGCTTCTGTTTGTCTTTGGCTCTAGCAAGATGCTCTGCTGCTTCCTTAAGACCCTTGGTGATGGTTTTTTGAAAGGTCGTTACAGCGGGTATTTCTAATGATTTGAGTGGGTCAAAAACAGATGTCCGTGGATGTCGACCGTACACTATGTAGAATGGGCTTTGTCCCGTACTGGTGTGAATGGAGTTGTTATATGCATATTCTGCTAACCAAAGTATGTCCTTCCAGGTATCCTGGATTTGTTGCAGCATACACCTTATGTATTGTTCGAGGATCTGGTTAGTCCATTCGGTCTGGCCGTCATAACCGGAGGACGATGTTGGCAATTTTACAACACCTTTTCCAGAATGCAGAAACAAACTGAGTTCCTCTGTCTGATATCAATATTGATGGGAACCTATGTAGCTGGAAAATCTGTTCCAAAAACACGGTAGCCAGAGTAGAAGCAGTTGGGAGACCTTTCAGGGGAATAAAGTGGGCCATTTTGGAAAACAGATCTACGACTACTAAGATGGTATTGTATCCGTTACAGGTGGGAAGGTCTATAATAAAATCCATTGATAGCGTATTCCAAGGTGCTGGGGGTACTTCTAAAGGACGTAGCAGACCTGCAGGACTTTATTTTTGGGGCTTGTGCTGTGGACAGGTGCCACAGGTTGCAATGAACTGGACAATGCCCTTTCATCAAGTTGGCCACCAATATTTTTCTTTATTTTAGCTAGGGTTTTGGCTATTCCCGGATGCCCTTCTACTAATGAATCGTGTTAGTTTGCGCTGATTTGATTCTGTAATTTCTTATTTGGGATGTACAATCGCCCTTGGTAGTATGGTAGGTTGTCTACGATCGTATACTGGTCTCCCTTCCCTAGCCATTCCTGTTGCGCTGGTGGACTCATCAAGTGTTGCAGGTCAGATTTTAAGTTGTCTAGAGCGGTGGTTGCGGCAATCATGCCTTGGATTCGGCCTTCCGAGATGATGGCCACGGTGTCTGGTGTAGTGAATGCCTCATCTCCCTCACTCATTCAAGACAGGGCGTCCGCTTTTCCATTGCGTACTCTGGGTCTATAGGTGATGACGAAGTAATATTCCGCAATGAAGAGAGCCCAGTGGAGTTGGCGTGATCATTGCGCTTCAGCAGTCTTCAGATATTGTAGATTGCGATGATCTGTGACAACAGTGACTGTATGTCTAGCTCCAAGAAGATAATGTCTCCAGGCTTTGAACTCTGCCTTAATTGCTAGCAGTGATTTCACAATTCAATTCAGGGGCTGAAAACTTGCAAGACCAGAATGCCACGGGATGCAACTGACCTGTTTCGGGGTCTCGTTGGGACAGGACTGCTCCCATTGCTATGTTGGAAGCATCAGTTTCGACCACGTATGGTAGTTCTGGTCGAGGATGCCGTAGAATTGGTGCTGTTGTAAATGCTTGTTTTAGCTCCTGGAAGGCTTTGTGTGCCTCTGCTGACCAATTAAATTGTTTATTTTTCCGTAGTAAAGAGGTGATTGGGTGGACGATCTGGGAGAACCCTGGAATGAACAATGATAAAAGTTGGCGAACCAGAGTACACTCGGTAATCCCTTTATTGATGTAGGTGAGGGCCAGTTAAGGATAGCGTCTACCTTGCGCGTATCCATGCATACGCCCCATGGTGTGAGAATAAAGCAGAGGAATTCTACCTCTGTCACATGAAAGAAGCATTTCTCCAATTTGGCATATAGCCAGTGTTGCCGCAGTTTCTCCAAAACTGCCCGGACATGGTTGAAGTGGTCCTCCTTGGTGGTCGAAAAGATAAGAATGTCATCAATATAGAGAAGAGCACAGACGTCCAACAGTTCGCGGAGCACGTCATTCATGAAAAATTGGAACGCCGCCGGGGCATTACTTAGTCCAAAAGGCATAACCTGATATTCATAAAGGCCATATTTCATGCGAAAGGCCATCTTCCACTCGTCTCCATTTTTGACACTTACTAGATGGTAGGCCCCTTGTAAGTCTAGTTTTGTATATATCTGAGCTTTTTTGACTTGATCCAAGAGCTCGTGGATAAGCGGTAACGGGTACTGTTTTTTTACTGTGATCTGGTTAAGTGCTCTGTAGTCAATGCAAGTTCTCAGGTCTCACTCCTTTTTAGGCACAAAAAAGAGGGGCGAGGATGCAGGGGACTTGGACGGACGAATGAAGCCATTTGACAGATACTGATCGAGGTAGGTTTTTAGATGCTGGTTTTCCTGTTATGTTAGGGCGTAAATCCGGCTGCAGGGAACCTGAGCTCCAGGTACCAGATCAATTTGGCAGTCATACGGTCTGTGCGGAGGTAGAGTGTTCGCTTGCTCTTTTTGAAAGACATCTTGGTAATCCAGGTATTCAGGTGGTAGGCAACTGGTGAGGCCCAGTATGGTTTCTTTCTTCGATTAGCCTGGGTTGGTAAAACCTTTTAATGAGAATCCCTTGCTATAATAGGTGTCGGCAGAGTCTTGGGGAAAGGTCAGAACTCGTTTACACCAGTCAATCCTGGGATTGAGGGTCTCCAGCCAGGGCATTCCCAATATCATCTGGAACTGAGGAGCGCCATGAGATCGAAGGTGATGTCCTCTTGGTGACCGTCCTGTCACAGAAGCGTGACCTTCTCGTGTAATGCGTCACTGGGCCGGGTGATAGCTGAGATCCATCAACTGCTGTGACTTTTCCGAAACCTGCTTCTGTAGGAGAGGAAGGCCTATCTGGGTAGCCAGATCTTGGTCCAAGTAATTTCCCACAGCCCCACTGTCAATGTATGCCTCCAAAGCATGTATTTCCGACAGTTGCTTGTGGTTTAGCAAGAGCACAGGAATGGCTAGATGTGAGGTCTGTATAGGTTCCTTTTCACTGCTCGACAAGTGGACCCCTACACTTGCCAGGTGTTGGAGTTTCCCAAGTCCTGTTCTTCTTCTTCACCCATGTCAGTTGCTCCAGCTGCTTTCCTGGGTGGTTTCACCGGGCATTCTCGGAGATAGTGACCTACCTTACCACAGTACAAACAAAGCTGATGTAATCTCCTTTTCTCCCTTTCTGCCATGGTGAGTGGGCTCTGCAAGCCTCCGATTTGCATTGGCTCAGATTGATCATGGGATTTGGTTTGATTCTCACGGGGTTGCACATACACCGACCGCCCCACGGCCTTGGCCCGATCCATCTTCCGATCCTGCAATCTGTGATCGAGCTGCACTGTCAGGTCGGCGTATTCAGCACATCTTCCCGGGGAATTTACTACTTAGACTAATATGTCCTTAAGTTCCCCTCGCAAGCCTCGCTAAAAGAGCGTAGTTCTTTTCTCCTCTGGCGAGTTAGTTTGTGCTATCAGACGATTAAAGGAAGCGATATATGTTAGTAGATCTTGATTATCCTGACGCAGTGATAAGTTCATTTTCCAGAGCCCACCCTTGAGTATGCCGTGCAAATAGTTTCTCCATTTCACGCTGGAAATCTGTGAAGTCTCGAAGCAAAGAATCATCCTGGTTTACCAAAGGCATTGACCAATCCGCTGCACTACCTCCCAAATATGAGAGTCCAAATGCCACTCTTGCTTGATCGTTGGGGAATGCCCCAGGTCTGCACAAGAAATGTAGGAGACATTGATTCATAAAGATGGCGTACTTATTCGGATCACCTGTGAAGCGTTCCGGCAGGTCAGGGGAACCCCCCCTGGAAGAACCACCTGTACTGGTGTGGGCTGTGGAGGTGCGGCAGGAGGGGCATACCCTGGCAGTGGGACCTGGCCTGCCTGTGCCTGGAGCATTTGCCTTGCTTGTTCATCTGTCTGCTCCCGGTTCACAATTAGATCCCTCCTTAGGGCATTGGTTTCCTGTCTTGAGGCATGAACTTCAGCCTGTAACTCTCCCATTAATCGGGCCAACTGGTCTGTTTCAGAAGTTTCCATAACGCCCAGGCAGAGATTCAAAGAGTCTTTGCGTTCTATTACGCTCACCTGGTCTCTGCGAAGGCGTTGGGGCACGGATGCAGCCCTCCCGGGGGTGAGGTTGCTCGGGTTCGACTTCACCCTCTGCGCTTATGTGGTGACTGGTGGTAATAGGTGATGCTGCTCAGGACTGTTCCTGTTGATTAGTTTTGGCGAGCACTCCGTCCTGCTGCTTCTGGCAGGGGCGCTTGTATGATCTGGACCGAGTTCCTTCACTGGTCCCTTGCACGTGGTAGTCCAGTCCTGCTGCGACTAAGCCACTATACTTCAGGTAAGTGTTCCTGTTTGCCTTTGTCTTTCCTCATCTGTTTTTGTTGTATTATAAAGTTTGTTGTCTTGTATTGCTGCCCATTCCACTTTTGATGTTTGCTCTTTTGCTTTCTTCCCTTGCAGGTGATGTTGCCGGCCCGGCAGAAGCTGGGGAGCTCGAGGCGGCAGCCGGATGGAATGAGGAACGAAGCTGCAGCGGTACAGTAGCTGGTAAGTTGTTAACTATGGGGGCGCGCGGGGTTCAAATGCGGCGCGGCCCTAGGATGGATGTTCTAACCTTGTCTTTCTTCTTCTTCATAGTGTCCAAGTTCGTGGATGCTGAGTGCGGTGCTGCGGCGTCGGGATCAGGATCACTGGATGTCAGGAGATGAGTCTGTAGATGAAGCGATGAAGCACCGGTTTCCTGGAGGTGAGTATGTAGGAGAACGCCTGGTAAAGGTAAGTAATCTGGTCCAAGCGGCGGTGAGCGTCACGTTGCACGTGAGTGCACAGTAACGCGAAGCACCGGCCTTAAGGATGGAGCAGCTTATATAGCTGAGTTTCTGTAGCCACGCCCACCAGGTTCAGCCTGCCTGCCACACCCTGCCACACCCGATGAGTCAGCACATGAAGACCAGGCCTAAGGAGCCACACCCGATGCGTCAGCACATGAGGCTGTATCAGCTCCTAGAAAGGTCTTGTAAAATAAAAGCACTCCTGCACTGAAATAAAGTAAAAGCACTCCTGCACTGAAATAAAGTATTCCTGCTCACATCTCTGTATGAGCCTGGCGCCAAAGGCGCCAGGACTAAGTCCAGCCAAGGCACCTGTGTTTATGGGTCCCAAAGGGACATAATTGAGTCAAGTGCCCCATTGCCCCCATCACTAGATGGTGTGGTTTTTGTGTTCTGGGGCCTGTGGCCATGACAACCACCTAATACAATGATATAAGTAGAACAGGCCATCATAATGCGGTATAATTGGCCAGTGTAACATTGATGTATGAGCATTAGAGGTGGGCATGGATTGGTCAACAATGTCTTTCTCAGCCTTGGCACCTTGGAATGTTACCAGTACATGAGCAACAATAGGGGTTGGTGAGAACGGCACCATGGTGCTACTTTTCCCAATGAGGTCACCATTTCTGATTCTCTAGGCAACAAGCCAGGACGTTTAGCTTTCAACATTGCACTAGCATGTACCCTTTGTCCCAAGAAAGGGACGGGAACGATGGTCTCAGTCTGTCTGTCTATGAACCTACTGAATAGACATTATTCTCCAACTGCAGATCACGTGTGTGGAGACCACATTTTGGATTATTCTGCTCAGCAATTATGAGGATTTTAGCCCCTATTAATGCATGTGTCTTTACCTGTCATGGCCTCTAAAGACTTGTTCAAGCTACTTTCTCTCTACTATTAAGCCTTTGTTAATGGGAATTGGACCATCCATTATTATTTGTTTCTTTGTTCAATCTGAAATGTATCTCACACCTGGGAACTGTTATCTTCTGTCCTCTTGGGTTTCGATCCAGACTTTCCTTCCACGGTAACCTTGGCAAGGTAGATGCACCTATTGCCTGGGTCATTCAGATTTGGCTTTTCTGCTAACTCAGCGAACAACGTTCCGTTGCAGCTTGTCCCTTCCACCCCAATTTGGCTGCGCCATCCATCTTATTTTACATGGCCACTCATTTTAGTTGCATTCTGCAAGCTTTTGTGTGTGTTCTTCTGGATCTTTCGTTTCAGTGTATAGAGAGCATGTGTTTTCTAACCTGTTGGATGCGAGGATATTCCTTGTGTCTAAGTGCAATTTGACATATTGTTCCTGTAGCTTCATGGTGGATGTGTATGTGCTTCGTGCATAATGCATCTACGTGTGTTAATGTTACACAATGATGTAATTTTCTCACGTCACCTTGATCATAGCATGTTCACATCCGCCATAGCTTGTAGATTCAGCTCTTCTGTGATTCCTCTGCAGTAGGGTCGGTAGGGTTGTCTCAGTGAATACCATCTCTCGCACCTTTGGTATGGGGTCAGGGAGCAGTCTGTTGCCATATGTGATGTGCATCGTCCATTTCTGCAGCATCGAGACAGGGGAGGGACCGACGTAATGAATGGCACATTCATTTGCCTGTCTTCAGTCCACAATTCAGCAAGGCTAAAGGCGAAGGCAAGATCCAGGTACGTCCAATAGCTGACAACCAGGCTATTCTTCCCCATCGCAGCACCTGGGAGCCGGGTCTGCCCACAAGGGGTCTGGGACCCTAAAGTGTCTTGGAAAAGGTGCCCAGGCCATTCTTCCTTGTTGCAGGGCCTGGGAGTCATGTCTGTCAAGTAAAGATAAAGACTTATCGTGAATATTAAGGACTTTGAGACAATTTGGATAAAGCTGGAAAGACTCCGGGGAGAGGGAATCAACTGTTGTGATCCAGTGGGTGTAAAAAAAAGTAACCCCCACCAAGGCACTGTTCACCCTCAGAGTTGTATGTCCGTTGAACAGTAGACCGTAGACAGTAAAACCTTCCCGCCAAGAGCGTGGCTTGCAGGACAATAAACACCTGACAGGCCAGGGGCTTGGGTGAAAAGTCAGGAGCAGCAACAGAGGTAAGGGAAAAAGACAAAGATCACAGGTTCACTGTACATACTTAGAGTAGCTTAGCAACCCCAGTCTTACCTGTTGTAATTGGTGACAAGACGAAGAACCTACTTGAGTGTGGAAGTTAGTGCTGGAGATTAGTGTGATTGCACAGGTGAGTTCCAAAAGGTGATTTGTCCCGAACAGCTAACCTGAACGGCAAGAGGGCACAACTAATGTCCCAAAATGAAAAGGCAATCCAAAACAGCAGAGCGTCCCAAATAATAATCCTTCACGTGCAACAAAGCGTCCCAAGATGCAATCCTTCAGGTATAGCAAAGTGTCCCAAGATGCAATCTTTCAGGTGCAGCAAAGCGTCCCAAGAAACAATTCCAACAAACTCATAGAGTGCCAAAATAAATCTTCCAGAAGACAAACCAGCGTCCCAAAATAATATTCTTCCCAGTGAGTGCACAAGTGACCTCAGTGACCAACTGTAATGCATCCAAGGATCACTGTAGATGTGCTGTGAGCCAATACGTCCACGGTAACTGTAGGAATCCTTTTCTTCCACGGGAAGTACTGCACACAAGACGCGGATGCCTGCACGCAGTGTTAGCGTTCAGATTTAAGCAAGTAGGAATCAGAAAAAACCCATACAGGTTGAGACATAAAGGCAGAGTCGAATGGAAAGCCAAGGATCAGGAAGCCAGGGGTATCAATGGAGCAGGGGCCAGGCATCGGAAAACAAAACAGGGTAATCCAAGTTCGTAGTCAAGGAAGCAGTCCGGGTCAGGATATAAAGCAGGAATTCAGGAATCAAGATGCGACTCAACACGGAAGCGAAAGCAACGGTTAAGGAGCACCGGAGGACCTCGCTTCTTCCGTACATATAGCTACCCAGCGAGGAGACTGAGAAGCACGTTGCGTGAGAGTCACGTGACCCATTTTGACTTGAGAACGCTGGGATGTGTAGTCTTTTAAGTGACAGAGTTAGGATAAACGCCAAGGCAGTCTCCACAACTTTGTGGACACACGCTGTACCGTGTGTGGGATAGCACGTGTCATGACATCAACCCCTAGAGTCCTGTGGACCATTTCTTTGCTTTTCTACACCTTTTTAGAACTTTTATTTTGAACTACAAAGATGGGATGAAGGTATTCTCCCTTTTGTAATGGCTTGGCAGGTGAGGAACAATGGTCTGGAGGGTTTGCCAGAGCAATTCCAGCGGTTAAGATTAATTTAAAACCTTCCAGGCATCACCTGTTTTGTTTTGCGGTAGCCAAGAGACATTTCCCTTTTCATCTCGTATTGAGTTTAGATTGTGAGGGACAGATTAGGATTTGGACATAGGACGGTGAACTTTACTTTGGACATTCAGACACAGTTTTATTAGCCAGTTTTTCGGCGGTAGGGAAGCCCCCTTTTAGAAGTAAGATTAGTTAGAATTTCCTCCAACTCCCTCCATTCTTGTTATTAATAATCATTTTTGCAATTCAACAGGCCACCCTTGTGTCCGTCCCTTACTCCTACCCCACCCACATACTTCTCTGTTATTGCAATATATCTCTCATTATTATAATTTAACAGCCCCGAAAACAAAGACCTGAAGATAGAACGAAACATGTGTTGGCTGTGATGTCATTTTGAAGTTTAATGTAGGGATAGCGATCCAACTCTCTCAGTGTCTTTCTAAAGTATGTCTAGTTATTGAAACTACTGTGTTTTTTCTGTTCCATTATACGTTGATAGTGCAAGTTGGTTAGGACATTGTATTGCATTGCCACACTTGTGTCCAGACCAGTGCTGCCCACCTAACATGCACGTGTTCTGTGAAGCCTATCTTATAGGATAGAGTTGCTTGATCCTGTAGGAGACCAGCTAATTTTTTTGTCTACAAATCCAAATACATCCCTGGAATCCTTGCAAACCTTGTGGTTCATGTGTAAATATCTGATCAGATCACTGCCCCACTCTCTTTAGGGTATATCTCACAGGACATGCATACATAGAAAATGCAGACATCCAGTTTCCTATTGTTATTGATTTGTTTTGTATTAATCACGTGTTTCAGCGCTTTCCAATCTTTCCCTGCCCCTTGTACTTTCCCCCTTCCTTCTCCCCTGCGCATTCCCAATATCACTGGGCCTAGTAAGATCGTTGTTTTTTCCTCCCTTGGAGCCCTCCCTTACCTCCTGAAACACTTGTGTATGGGCGCGATATAAATAAAATATCATATATATCATATTGGTGGCCTCAGCTTTCTTGCCATCTTCCTTTACTCATCTTTTCAGGTTGACTTGCAATATACTTCGGCCCCACATAGGCAGGAACTTCAAGATTTCCACAAGCTTCACACCCAGATGGGGCATGAGTAACTGCTTCCTTATCTAAATGTATGGAAGCCCCTTGAGCTCTAGCTTTTGCCACCGCTTTACACCTGGCGGTATTGCTAGGCTGTTATCCAGCCCTCCCTCCACATTCTGTTGGGGTTGTATGTAATACTTTCCATATCCACCTTCACTAAAGCAAGTCAGCCCTTTCTTTTTCACCTATTCTCCAACTAAGCCCTTTATTTCTGCATAATTGACATGTATCTCCTACTCACTCCATAACTTCTCCCTGTCATGATTTGACAATTTGCTGAATTAATTCTCAGATATGATGATAGCACTGCAAACATCCTTTTTTCCCCCTGTGTGCCCGGTCTCTCTTTCTTGCAAAAGCAGGCTGCTCGGGTGGGTGTCCTGTCATACCCTGAACCCCTCTTTTCCTATGCTGGATCCATACATTGGAGGCATCCTTTCTGTACACAGCGCAGGGCACCCTCACCCTGGCTCTTCTCCCACACTCTGTGAGGGCTGCACTGCACACTTCATGGCTTTGGGAAGTTTGATTTGGAGAAGGGTACCCCGCTCCCCCCCCCCACCAGGTTTCTTCCTGTGTTTCCTGCCAGTTCTGTGGCCAACCACTTAATATCCAGTCACTGCCCCAATAGGCCTGCTAGTTCATATTTCTTTGGTCAGAATGAGATCCCTGCTTTCAGCTCTTTGGCTTCACTTTCTCTTATGCTTAAATACCTGCTCTTGTAGTTGTGTGTTTTCCTTGGGCCATTTGTAAACCGTCCTTCTGATCTCTCCTCCTGTCCCTCAAACTGAACACTTGTCAGGAGTTTTGTTCATCAGTAAGGGTAGCAGATGGGTAAAACTCCCAAAAAAGTCAAAGTTAAGTTATTGTTGGATTCCCTTTGCTTGTTTATTGATAGATGTGGTTGACCAATCAAGGCCAGGGTTTATCGAGTGCAGTTGAGTGACGTTGCACTGGTGCAGCCCTTCTGAGATGTAGAATGCTGTTGCCCTCTTGACAGTACCCCATGGTGAAAACAAAGGTGCTAAGGAACCAACCCTCTAATTTATCCGCATCTCATTGTGGGGTGGTTCTTGTATCTGTCCTTGTGACAGCATTATGCCTTCTGTAATGCAAGGATAAGCCTAAATCAGGTTTTCACGATTTTGGCAACAGCATGAGTGGACCTGCTCATGGGCTCTGCAAAGGTCCAATGACCTCTATTGCAAACATTTTGGGGATCTCTGCCTTAATTCATTCTCTGGTATTATCTAACATCTTGCAAGTTTTACTCTTCACAGGAAACTTCTTCCCAGTATTTATCTTTCAGCTCACATGGTGTTCATGCCAGAGCAAAGGGGGAGAAGTGGGAGAAATATTGTTGGAGAGACTTACAGACGTCCTGCTGCCTGAATGCAGGCGAAGTTAAGTTCCTCATGATGGGGGTTACTGTGGCTTTTCTTGTCTCAGGATCTATGTGAAATACTGCGCGCTCCAAAATGTCGAATCCGAAATTCCCGAAACGCAATATGCTGCAAATCGCAAACTGCTTTAAGCGTTTACACTAACACAAACCTACAGGGGTGTTGCTAGGTCTGAAAACGATCTGGGGCTTCACTAATGTTGGTACTGTCGAGACTCGGGCTAGCTAGCCTTTTTCGTTGTCGCCCTTGAGTTTCTATCAGGGGCTTCAACCAAAAGACCTGGGGCAACGCCTCTGCGAAACATATAACTTACATATTTTCTGCTGACTTTCTTCCCTACTTTCTGATTCCGCAACTCTTCCGTCTGCTTCAGACATGTTTTCCTTATTCCAAAGGTTTGTCAGATGTCATAACTCCCGCGTTAGCTCTTTCTTTTTAACTTTATTGACCTCCTCGTCTGTGCAAAGGGAGCGGGGGACTCCCCCGAAAGCCCTGCCACCCTCGCCACGTTCTGGCTGCAAAAAAGGAAGTAGGGGACACCCCTGTGGCCCCCCGAATCCCTTGCCAGCATATTTGCGCGACAGCCGCATTTCGCAGTAATCGTATATATGCAGTCATTCATTCCATATTTTGTAGTGATACCACTCCATCCACACGCTCATCATATGACTGGCGCCTTTTCACAAAGAAGCCCCTAGGGAAGCCAACAAGGAGTTCTGTGCCAACTAAGAAAGATGCCATAATTTGCTTTCCAAAGCCTGTGGCTTGTCTGGCTCCGTGATTCAAGCCCCGAGTCTTGGTGGGTCCCTTTCTGATTAAATATCAAACCAGGATTCTCCAATGGCTCTGCCATAGAATGTTACTGCTGAGCTACCTCTATGTACCTCCTTAAATCTAATATTTGTTTTTCATTCTCTAAATTAAAAATGAGAGTTACATCCGTTGCGCATAAAAAACAGGCTTTAATTCTTTGTGGATCCAATGCATTACGGACTTTAGTCCTTCTTTGGGGATCTAAACCAAACAGAGATAGTGTACAATGTATTTTTACATCAGCGTTTATATTTACATGTTAGCTGCTATCCATTCCAATTACGTATTACATACCTGGCTGTAAAATCTCTCTGATTTGATCCTGTAAGATAAAGGCAACGACACTCATCTCATTTTCAATGTTTCTCATAGTTTCTCCCATATTTATGTTGTGTGGTACTTGCGGTTATTGGAGTGAATAGCAATAGAATATTAGGTCAGCATGCTGTCAAGGCTCTGCAAGGGAATGTTTAGCCTGCTGGAGAGACAGTTGGAGAAGGCAGCCTTGAGAGCAGGTTGGGGGTCTTGTATCTGCGTATTTTATAGCAATAAAGCACTGTATTGCTACCCTCAGATGCTATCTGGAGTATCCTTTCATTGGCGACGAGGATGGGATTGTAATATCAAGACCCCCAACCTTGGCTATGGTACCTACTCTCCCTTTGAGGCAGTGATGGAAGTGGCTAATAAGTGCAGCTCCGGTGCAGACTTCAAGTGTTGAAGAAATGTTCAAATGGAACTAAGCTGATCTCATCGTCCTGCGTGTCGCCTGTGAAAGCTCCCTTTAACAGTATTCATTGGATGCTTAGCTGCCGTTTGGGATCGCACAGCAGAATTGATATGTAGTTACTGCACCTACAGCTGAGTATTCTGTGATTGGAGGTTGTTACAGTGTATTTAACATATGATGTGTAAATGTGCCCAGCCTGCGAACGTTCCGTTTCTCTGCATTCTCCCGTTCTCGAATGTAGTGAAACGTAACGGATGCAGATGCGGCGATGGAGGCCCGACTGCGGTAGCCTGCCGGAGACTTATAAATAAACTCCTGTGAAACTACAAAGTGCTTCGATGTACATATTTTACAACAATGGCGACGAGGAACATTAGCACGCATTGTGGGAGTCTCCGACTGGATGCGCACATCATTTGATGATTACAGTGTTTCCCTGCGAACCCCAGGCACAATTTTTACGTCGGACATCTCGTGAGAACAAAGGCGATGTGGACAGGTACGGGGGACAAGAAGAGATACATATTTGTCTCCGTACCTTGTGTTTGAAGGTGGCAGTTGTAGTGTGCGCGCGGGCTGCTAACGGCTTCATAAACAAGCCGTATATGAATTATTAGAGTAAAGGACCCAGCGACGTGGGTGGACGTGCCTCCATTTTGAGTGACTTCAGCAGAATCACCATGGCAACCATATGTACAAATCGATGCAAGTACCTTCATGAAAAGTAATGTTCAGTGGTTGCATCAGGTTGTGTCGGGACCAAAGACTGCAGCGGTGAACAAAGAGGTCATCATTGGACATTTGCTGCAATCAGCTGGGACCTGTTCCGTTGTTATGGCTCTATGAGTTTGCAGCAGTGTTTATACAGAGAGGAATGGGGGCTGCACTATAAACTTGAACTTTTTAAAAAAAAAAAAAAGGGATATAAGCAAGTAGAAGAAATAAAAGCAAAAGTTAAATCTGTAAAGAGGCCTGGGCGCCTATGAATATATATAGCATCAGCAGCCATGCAGAGTGTTGTGGCCCCAATGAAATTCCTACCTTTGCCTGGAAATTCAACATGCCCCTGGGAACAGTGGCTAGACAGCTTTCAAGTGTATCTAAGAGCGGTAGGTGGTGCGAAATATAATGATGATGTCAAGGAAGCTACTTTGCTGAACTGTATAGGCGCAGAAGCCTTATGAATTTTTAGGACTTTGCCGGAGCCTAGTTTTAATGAACTAGGGGCTGGGGACTCTGCTTCCACTTCAAGGAACTATGAGATTGCGTTGTTAAAATTGAACAAACACTTTGGTAATAAAACAAACATTGTGTTAGAAAGATATAGGTTTCTATCCAGGAAGCAAGGCAAAAGCGAGTCTGTTGATGATTATATTGCAGCTCTCAGAGGACTCATTTCGACATGTGAATTCACTGGTGTGGCTGATGAGTATATGAGGGATCAATTAGTACTCCATGTAGCTGACAACCGTATACAACAACGTCTTTGGCAAGCTAAGAACCCATCCTCAGAGCAAGCCATTGAAATAGCCCGGACGTTTGAACTTGGAGAGAAGTGTATGAAGGAGATCCAGAGTAAGAATGACAGTGTTGATATTAAATCTGTACATGTCACCAGTGAAGGAAAATACGACGGTAATGAAGAAGCACTAGTTGCTGTGGTAAAAAAAGTGGTAAAGTCAGATTTCAACTCAAATTGGAGACAAAACAGAGAGCCATTTCAAAGATCACAGAACAAGTGTTTTAAATGTGGATGGGCGAAACATGTGAACATTGAGAAAGAATGCCCGGCTCATTCTGTAGAGTGCTACAAGTGTGGATATGTGGGCCATTTCGGTAAGGTTTGCCGTAATGTGAGAGGTAGAGGCAGATACAATTCACGTTATAACAACATGAGAAACAACGGCCAATGGAATAGAGGGACCATGGCATCAGTAGGGACGGTAGAAGAAGCCTCTACGTCAAGTGATCTAGTTGCGATTACCAGTGGTCTGGAAAATAGAGTGCACATACTTACTATTGCTACAACTGGAAATACTATGGGCTCATGGGTGTCCATGACAATAAATGACACTATGTTGCAGGTGATGGTTGACACAGGATCACCTTATACCATGGTTGATACAAATACGTTCGAGAATGTGTTGAAGATGGACATAAAGAAGCTTCATATGCCCACTGTCAAAGCCACAGGCTGCGGGAAGACTCCCATTGACATAATTGGATACGTTTGGGTAAAATTGTGTTTCAAGGGAAGGAAGACCTATTGTAAACTTTATGTTGCCAAAGAAGGTTACTCAATAGTTGGTTGGTGGGAGCAAGCATCACTAGGAATCAGAATACATCCAGGAGAAGAGGAACCTATAATGAGTATAATGAGCACCAAATGTGATTCTGCTGAAGATCTAGTGAAGAGTTTTCCCAAAGTTTTCAACGACAGCATAGGAGCTTTGAAAGGTTTCAAGCATCGAATAATATTGAAGAGGGGAGCTAAGCCAGTTGTCCACAAGGTGCGAAATATTCCCATTGGCACAAGGGAGGCCCTTCAGAAGGAGTTGGATAAATTATGCCTTCATAATATTATTGAACCAATTGAAAGTTCAGAGTGGCTTTCTCCAATTGTCATTGTAAGGAAGCCTGAGGGATCTATTAGGATGTGTGTAGACTTAAGAGATCTCAACAACAACATATGGATTGACCGACATCCGTTACCCAACATTGGAGAGATGTTAATAACGATGGAACCAGCAAAATTCTTCTCCACCCTAGACCTGTCATCAGCATATCATCAGGTTGTATTAGATGATGAATCTAGACACCTTACATCATTTATAACACCACTGGGGGCGTTTCGATATAAAAGGATGCCATTTGGTCTGGCATCGGCAGCCGCCGTATTCCAGAGATTAATGCAACACTTGTTTGCTGGTTTAAAAGGCGTGCATTATTTTCAGGATGACATTTTAATATCAGCCATGAGTGAAGAAGATCATGATGCTAAACTGTTAGGAGTTCTGCAGATAATTCAACAAAAGGGTTTAACTCTAAAAATAGAGAAATGCAAAATTAAAAGGAAGGAGGTTACATATTTAGGCCACTGTATCAGTGAAGAAGGCATAAGACCCAAGGAAGCTCTGATAAATACCGTTCTGAAGATTCCTGATCCTACAAATAAAGATCAGCTTAGAAGTCTGCTTGGTCTCACTGAGTATTATTCTAAGTTTGTTGACCATTATGCAGAAAAAACTGTTCACATGAGGAATATGATGACCAAGGGCACAAGATTTGATTGGTCAGCAGAATGTAAAAAGGAATTGGACAATATAAAAAATCTGACCAATAAGGCACCCACACTCAAGATGTTCAACCCCGGGGCCAGAACGGTGTTGTCAGTTGATGCAAGCAATGTTGGTTTGGGTGGAGTTCTGGAACAAATCCATGATGGTTCGCCTGTCCCGATAGCTTTTGCTTCGAGAACTTTAAAGGGAGCAGAGAGAAATTATTCCACTATTGAAAAAGAAGCACTAGGCGTTAAATGGATCTTAGAACACTTCAAGGGGTTAATTTGGGGAGTTCCTATTGAATTGAAAACAGATCATAAACCTCTCATCCATGTCCTCAATCCTAGGAACTCCCACTTAACATCACCTCGCATTAGGAGATGGACTTTGATCATTATGCAGTACAATGTGGTTATAAAATATACTCCTGGCAGATCTAACAAAGTTGCTGACTGTTTTTCCCGGTTGCCTTGTAATGATGAATACCTTGAAATGCCAAGTGATGAGAGTTTAGTTGAAGATCAAGATATGGATTCCATTATTGCACAGATTCATCCCGGTTTTGATAAAGGAGAATGGGTGGCAGCCACTAATTCAGACCCAGAACAAGAGATTTTAAAAAAGGCTGTAGCAGATGGATGGAAAAATGTGCAAGATGGGATTAAGCTGTGGGAGAGGATCAAAGACGAAATATCATATGATGATCTGTATGTTTATCGCGGTGATCGTATTGTACCACCAGTGACATTGAGGAAAAAAATCATGGATATTGCTCATGAAGGACATATTGGCAGAGATTTGACGAAAAGGAGAGTCAGAGGAACATATTGGTGGCCCAGTATGTGGGGTGATGTAGAGTCACTAGTTAAGGAATGTTCTGCTTGTGCAGCTAGTGATAAAAGCAAAGTAGTAAGAGTCACACCTCTTCAGCCTGTAATTGTGCCTGATGCGGTATGGTCTAAACTAGCTATTGATATTGCTGGCCCGTATGAAGTGTTGGAACCCATGAAAATATATTTGATAGTTTTAGTTGATTACACATCAAAATGGGTTGAATGTGGAATATTGGAAGAATCAGTTTCGACATATAAGGTTACAAAATTTTTGGAAGAGATATTTAGTAGAGAGGGTGATCCACAAGAGCTGATTTCCGATAATGGTACTCAGTTTGTGTCGCAGGAAATAAAAAAATTTTTAAGTGATAGAGCTATCAAGCATAATACCACAGCTTTGTACCATCCAATGAGCAATGGACTTGTGGAAAGGATGAATCGCTTCATAAAAGGAACTATTCAGCTGGCAATAGCAAATAATCTACCGTGGAAAGATACTCTGAAAGAAGCATTGGATACATATAAAGTTACACCCCACTCTGTCACTGGTATAGAACCTTTCACCTTGATGAGGGGTAGGATTGCTAACAATAGACTCAAGCCAGCTTGGATGTCTACAGGGAAGGATGTTAACATTAACATGGATGAGATCATGGAGAGAGTTAGGAAAAGGCAAGATCAATACAAAAAGTACTATAACCAGCATAACCGTGTGAAGGAAAATAATACTAAAGCTGGGGATTGGGTTAGAATAAAGGAACCAAAAAGAGTCTTGATGGGAGAATCTAAATTCCGTGCTCCTCAGAAAGTTATCAAGCGTCTCAGGAAATCAGTGGTTTTGGAAAATGGAGACAAGTGGTCTTGTGATGATATCACCTTAGCAGGAAAAAATGAATTAAAACATATTGACAATGATCTTGTTAGATACAGACAAAGTGTGGATGAGAGAGGAAGAGAAAGAAAATGTGGAAAAGAACTAAATGGAGAGGACCAAAGGGTTTCCAGCGGTAATGGTGAAAAGTGTTCAAGACCCAGGAGAGTTGTACCCAATTTTAAGGAAGGGTTCATTTATTATTGACTGTGGTTCACATCTCAGAGACATTTACGAGAATTGGAACGCTATGCAGTCAGGGTGTATCCTTTATTTATGCAGTGGTTTTCATAATTGTAGAAGGAATAAGCACATCACTTAGTACAGTTTCTGTTGTAGGAATTGTTTGCTATTTTATTTATAGACATATGGTTTTGTTTAATGATTAACCTTTAATCTTTGGTTTCTTTCTTTCCTGCTTCTTTCTTTGGAGCTCCCCTGGGTTCTCCTTTTCTGTTCTACCACCTCTGGCATACTCTTGTTTTCCTCTTTTCTTTCCTTGTCCCTTGCAGGCTGGTAGGTTCCCACACTCTTTGTGTTCCAGTCTTTCCTAGAGAATGTTTGCCCATCTCTTCCCCTCAGAGAGATCCAACTCAATTTCCCTTCTTTCCTCCTTCTTTCTTCACGTTCATTAGTTGTGTATTAGGAAGGGAGATGTTACAGTGTATTTAACATATGATGTGTAAATGTGCCCAGCCTGCGAACGTTCCGTTTCTCTGCATTCTCCCGTTCTCGAATGTAGTGAAACGTAACGGATGCAGATGCGGCGATGGAGGCCCGACTGCGGTAGCCTGCCGGAGACTTATAAATAAACTCCTGTGAAACTACAAAGTGCTTCGATGTACATATTTTACAACAGAGGTACTGTGCTGTTGACTTTGTGTTTAGTGCCTGGACAATAGTAAGTATTGGTGTTGCATTAAGAAATAACACTGCATTATTAAAAAAAGGAAAAAAAGGGCGCCGCGAGCAGACGCGTTTGGTAAACAGAGGTATCCAGGCAACCAATTGCGTTGCTCGCTGCCTGGTTGTGATGGCCAGATTGTGGCGACTCCAGGCGTATCCAGACAACGGTTCCGACGACTAATGTGGACCAATTACGTGGCACCCTTCATGTAACGTTGCAGCAGATCTTCGTTGGAGCCCGTCACAGCTCTAATGATTCATGGCCTTGGATGTGGGTGTGTGAATATGCGCACTCCGTTTAGCGCCAGTTCCTGTGGATAAATCTTACGCCCAAGTGTTGGGTATCTGCCTTCCAATTAGAGTTATATTTATTTTTGTGGGTATTGGCAGAAGAGGAGTTAAGCAACATGGCTATGTCAGGGGTGCCAGGCCCTCCTATGTTTATTTCTTCTCCTGGTACGCCCAAGATCAAGTGTATAACTTGGAAGAAAGGGTTCTTGCACTATATGAAGGCTGCATGTGGCAACAACATATCTACAAAAGAAAGGTGTCAATTTTAATGCATTTTATAGGGTATGATGGGCAAAGGACTTTTGACACTTTACCTGACATTGGTGAACTGGATGTGGATGGAAAAGCTAATGAGTTTGATTTGGCTTTTCAAAAACTAGATAGACATTTGAGGCTTGCATCAGTACAGTTCTTGAGAGATATCACTATTGGAATGAGGGCACAACATGAGGGTGAAAGCGTTGAGGAGTATGTAACGGCTTTAAGGCCACTATCATTAACTTGCAAGTTTGGACCTCAGCTCAATGAGCACATTAGGGACCAATTTATGTTACATTGCTCGAATGACAAGATTTGGGAAGAGGTTTGCCTAAAGGATGAGCCGAATCTTGAGGAGGTTATTGGAATAGCAAAGAGAGTTGAGCATACTTTGAAATGTGTGTCTAAATTGTCGCAAAAAGATACAAACATTTCGGTGGGTGAGGTGCTGACGGTAGGTGATCAGAAAAAAGAGTTTCATAAGGGTTTGAAAAAGAAATCGAGAGTGAAGAATCCTAAAGGGCGAGCTACAACCATGGAGGTAAATCTGGTGTGAAAACTGTAAAAAAAGAAGAAAGGTTGTGCTTTCGTTGTGCCAGTTCCAGGCATTTTGCTAACTCACCCATGTGTCCTGGAAGGAATGTGGTGTGTGGAAAATGTAAGAGGTGGGGACATTTTGAAAACTGTTGTAAGAATTATAAAATTGGTGATGGGAGGAAAGTGTTATATGTGGCAGAGGAAATGTGACAGTCATCAGAAGAAGATGATGATGAAAGGGTGGAGGAAGTGACTGTAACATTATGAAATGTGATGATGATGATGATGATGACTGCGAACATCCTTATGCTGACATTGCTGTGAATGAGAGAATGGTGAGTATGATGGCTGATTCGGGGTCCAAAATAACTCTAATGTCACAAGAAGTATTTGAGAATGTTGTGGGTGGTAGAGTTGAAGATTTATTGCCATCTAATAAAACACTGGGGGGATACAACTGTGGAAAGATTGACGTGACTGGATTGTGTACCGTGAAATTTGAGTTTAAGAGTAGGGAAATGGAAGGAAAAATGTATGTGACTAAGAGTGGGGGACTCGTTTGGGTTGGAGAGAGCAGAGAGGTTTGGGCATACCATTGGATCCAAATACAGAAGAACATGTCCTTCATGTTGGAGAGAAGTTAAGGGTGAGTGAGAGGTTCCCAGAAGTGTTTAGGGATGTGTTAAGGGCATGGTACACAAAATTGCGATGAAGACTGGATGTAAACCAGTGTGTGCCAAATTACGCTCAGTGCAATTGTCTCTTCGAGGCGCTGTGCATGATGAAATTGAGAAATTGAAAAAGGGTGGTATAATTGAACCAGCGAGGGGTGTGGAGTGGATTTCGCCTCTTGTTGTCATAAAGAAGGCAAGTGGAGAGTTGGGAGTGTGTGTAGATTTGAGGGAAGTTAATAGATGTATTATAGCTGAGCGACATCCTTTACCTAATATGAGTGAAATGCTGAGTAGAATAGGTAAAGCAAAATTCTTTACTAAGTTGGACATGGCTAGTGCCTACCATCAGACTGATTTGGATCAGGAGTCAAGGAAACTTACTGCTTTCATAACACATGATGGTGTGTTTCAGTTTCGCTGCATGCCGTTTGGGTTGATTTCAGAATCATCTGTTTTCCAGAAGGTTATGGACAAAATTTTAGGTGGTATGAAAAATGTGTGGTGTTTTCAGGATGATGTGTTGGTTTGTGGCGAAGATGAGGAAGATCTTGAGAGGAATGTAGTGAAAGTTTTGCGTATATTAAAGGATCGAGGAATAACACTTAGGGCAGAGAAATGTGTTTTTGGTAGCAGAAGTGTTGAATATCTCGCACATGAAATATCTGATGATGGACTCAGGCCTAAGAAAGATCTGGTTGAGGGGATTAGGAAGATAAGATCCCCAAGGGATAAAGCTGAGCTTCAGTCATTTTTAGACACGATTGAGTTCTACCATAGGTTTGTAAAGAATTTTGCAGACTGTGTGAAGAAGATGAGGAGCATGTTAAAGAAAGGTGTGGAGTTCATCTGGGATGATGTTTGTGAAAGGGAGTTTTGTGAGGTAAAGAGTAACATTGACATGGCCAAGGCTTTGGCAATGTTTGATCCCATAAAAGACAGCATTTTTTCAATGGATGCTAACGAATCAGGGATTGGTGTTGTTTTGTCTCAGATTGATAGACGGGGTGATGAAGAAGTGGTGACTCGTGCATCTAGAATGCTAAGAGGTGCTGAATTTAATTATTCTGTCTTGGAGAAAGAAGCGCTAGCATGACACTGGGGAATTGGCAAGTTTAAGAATTTTTTTTGGGGGTCTGGATTCACATTACGGACTAATCATAAGCCGCCTAAAGCCATTTTTGAGAGCAAGGGTTTGGAGAAGGTATCAAGGAGGGTTGCATGCTGGGTTGCAAGACTACAGTGTCTCAAATTTAAGATTGTGGTTATCCTGGGGAAAGAGAATTTTCGTGCAGACCATGCTTCCAGATTACGAGATGAAGATTATGTGAAGAGTTCAAAGGGGTGGAAGATTCCATTACCGATTTGGTGTATTTCACGCATGAAGGAATCATGACCAGAGAAGAGTGGGAAAACGTGTTAACGTTGGATGACAAGTGGAAACGTGTTATTGAGTTTGTTCAAAATGGATGGCCTGAAAAGAGATTGTTAAATGGAGAGGAAAGAGCTCTATGGGAAGTGAGGGAGGAATTGAGTGTACGAGGAGGTTTAGTGTATCGCTGGGATCGTTTGGTTGTGCCCAACTTTCTTCGAAGGAAACCTATTGAGATTGGGCATGAAGGACATGTTGGAGTTTTCAAGACTAAAGAGATTATCAAAGAAGACTATTGGTGGCCTGAATCAGATTGAGAAGTGGAAAGGGTGATTGGGTTATGTGTGGAGTGTGTAAAGTTGGCTAAAAATGTTCATGCCAAGACTTAACCTATGATTAAAGTGGAGGCTCCTGAGGGTGTGTGGCAAGATTTGGCACGTGGTGGATTTGGTGTGCTTGTAATGGATAGATTTTCCAGGTGGACAGAGTTTAAAATTGTAAGGGAAGTATCTTCTCGATGTATGGTGGAATTTTTGCAAGATGTGTTCGAGAGGGAGGGTCTACCAAAGTCCATATTGAGAGACATTGGTAAGCAATTTGTGGGAGCACTGTTTCAAGAGTATTTAAGGAAATGTGGAATTAAACATAAACGGACAGCTTTGTATCAACGTTAAAGTAATGGGATGGTAGAGAGGATGAATCGGTGCATTATGGAGGCTGTACGAATGTGTGCTGTGTCAGGAAGAGATAAAAAGATTGCCATGAAGGAAAGGTTGTATGCGTTGCGCCTAGCTCCTCATGTGGAGACTGGCATCAGTCCCTTTGATCTTATGAGGGGTAGGAAGCCCAACACCTGTGTGGCTCCAGCGTGGTTAGGTAGGGCCAGGGAAACAAATGGTGTGGTGGATGAGGTAAGGGAAAGATTGAATGTGCGAAAGGAGAGATGAGTGAAGAGAATAAATGAGTGCCGTCTCAAGTGTGCAGAGCAGGTGTAGGTGGGAGATATGGTGAGAGAGAAGAAAGGTGTAGTGCAGTGGAAGGGCGATCTTCTGTATTCTGAACCTGTGAAAGTGGTACAAGTATTAAAAGGAGAAGTCAGATTGCAAAGTGGACAGGTGTGGAATTTATCTAGAATTGTGAAAGTTCACTAAGCCAAGCTGGTCATAGGTTACTGTTATTGTTGAAGAGTGTTCTTCCTGACTACTGCAATTTACCATGTTTTACTTGCTATATGTTTGTTGTTTCAATTTGTTGTTGATTCAATGTTTTGTTTTCATTTTGTTATTCTTTTTGTGGAAATGTTGGGGTTTCTTCGTTTGGTAGGGGGGGGTGTTGTGTGGTACTTGGGGTTATGGGAGTGAATAGCAATAGAATATTGGGTTAGAATCTTGTCAAGGCTCTACAAGGGAATGTTTAGCCTGCTGACGAGACAGCCTTGAGAGTAGGTTGGGGGTCTTGTATTTTCGTATCTTATAGCAATAAAGCACTGTATTGCTACCCTCAGATGCTATCTGGAGTATCTGTTCATTTTATTGCTCTGTCTGTTGTTAATCTGAGGGGTCAATTGTCTCTGAATTTTTTTTTATCTCTGTGACATTTGTTAGTCTTTTGTTGTTGGTGTGTTTTTTCTTTATTGATATACCCTTACTTTTTATCAAAAGCTAATGTCTCTGTTTATTGTTTGGGGTGGGACGAAGCCTGATTTACATATGGTCTTTCCCCTTTTGTAATGGCTTGGCAGGCAAAGAACGATGGTCTATGCACAGAGCATTGCCAGAGGTTGAGATTAATTCAAAACCTTCAGGCCATCAACTCTTTTGTTTTGCTTTGTCACCCCGAGTGGGACGGGGATGCCCAGACGTGGGTCCCGTACCTGCTGAGCCTAGAGATCCAAGCTAATCCTCACTGATGAGGCCCAACACAGCCAAAACATTTTTGGGGATGCTGGTGGTCTCATGCCGAAGGGATGTGACCAAGCAGTTTGGGACGGACGACCCGCTTTTGGGTGGGATGAAGCCTTATTTGCATATGGTTTTTCTCCTTATGTAATGGCTTTGCAGGCGAAGAACAATGGTCTGGAGGGCAGAGGTTAAAACTAATTCAAAACCTTCCAGCCATCACCTCTTTTGTTTTGCTGTGTTTATTGTTCTCTCTTTTTCTTTTGCTCTTTTTGACTTTTGTTTCTCTATTTTATGTTTTCCTATCTTTAATTTGTCTCTCTCCATCCGTTTGTGAAGGGTCAGGAATGAAACTCGGACACAGGTGATTCATGATTTTGGCCAAAACATTTATTAAACAAGAATTGGTGTCGGAAATGCCTCTCTGTCCCTGCTCCAGAGGTAGTTTACCTACCTAAAACAAAATTAATGGGTCGGTCTTTTGTCAAGATGTCCAATGTAAACTGTTCTGTGTCCAAAGTACTATTCTGACCCTCATATTCTATAAATCAACTATAAGGTGAAAAGGGAAATGTCTTTGCCCTTGGATGTACAAATGTTCAAAAAGGGAAATGCTTAACTCCAACGCAAAAGTTCCATGAGGATAAAGTTCCAGAGGTTGATCCCTTTCCCCTGAATTTCTCTTTACTCACTTTATAAGGGTTTCTGTTGGGAAGGAAATGAACCTCTCCCACCCCTTAAGGTGCTTTAAAGTGTGGTGAATCCCATAGATACACTTGTGATGTACCAGGGTTGAGGGGGGGGGGGGCAAGCTAAAAAACCTTGCACAAACACAACATTAAGTGTAAATGTGTAGACTTAGTGCGCGCAGAAAAGTAAGCGCCATTTTTGTAGTGATGGTAGAAACATTTGACCCGCATGGCCACGCTGTAAACACAGGCCTGAGGAAGAAACCTGAACAGGTCCAAGCACTGATGGTAGAAAGACCTGCGCTGCTAATTCCCATAGAAACTTCCCTTTGTTCCTTAACTGTTGCGAATACTTGTTATCCCAAGAAGGAATGCAGCCTGCAAAGCCGCGAGACAGCACCAGGCGCCTCACAGTGCACATTCATCACAGCTAGGCCAAAAGCAGACCTCCAACCCCCCAGCCAGTCCACCAGGAGTTATGACGCCCACAACAGTCGCAGTCCAAGACCCTTGAATTCCGCGATAGTAGGTGACCTTAGACCACCAACCATAAACCAAGTGGTCATAAAAGATCTAAAAGAACACGATCATTTCACCTTATTTCATAATGACACACTTTGTAATATGAGGTACAGGGGGGAATACATTATAGTCCAAAGCGAAGGTGGAAACCTTGGGTGCGGATAGTGCGATATGGAATGGGAGAAAAATGTATGGGTCGGCATGATCTTAAGCCTCCTCCTGTGCCAGTCCTACAGCTTTCCAGGTGCCTGCCATAATGATACCATAGTCTAACAATAGTAACGAATGAGGGATGTGACCTTCATTCCCAGGAGACGATGAGCCCAGCTGACCCCACGTGATGGAAGACAGACAGACGGGACTGGGACCAATAAGTATAATGCTATCTCCTATGGAGTGGTTCGCCCATGTATAGGGTCTCACCAACCAGCCACATGGATTTTTACTGTACATGTGACATCAGTAGTGACAATGTGTTCCCTTATAACCTTCTGCTTGTATATTTTTCAGCAGAATGTTCTCAAGCACCAGAGTTGTTTGCTGGCCTAACTAATTTTGTGTGACTAAAAACTTCCTATTCTTGTAAGAATCTCTTGGTCTTTTTTCCCTAGCGGGTTGTATTTTTTCCGGTGTGAGCGTTCAGGGGTGTGCCTTCATTTAGTGACCCCGATGTGATTCCAGTGCCCCCGTACATGCAGAGGTGTCCGGGCAGCCTCTCCGGAGGGGCAGCACCCACCTACAGTGACCAGTCCCAAAAACGCATACTTCCCAGTGGCCGTTTTTGCAGAATTCCTGTCTGCACTTTGGAGCAGGGCGCGGCTTCAAAGAGAATTCCCATTTATGTGCAGGCAGGTGTTGTTGGAACCCCATGACGGAGGAATTCGGGTGAACACGTGCACTTTAATATAACCTTGCAAGGGATAACAAATAGGGGACAGATGTAAGGGAAAGTGTGATCACACAGAGATTGAAATTGGGAGTGTGGCATGTATGTGGTTTGGATTATTTTCATTAACTTTTTAAGGAGAATAATAAGGAAAGGAAAATGGAATGATAGGGAGCCTCCCTGAGTGAGGGGAGAAGGTGGCGCCACTCGTATTGCTTAATGAAGAAGAACAAAATTAAATACATAGGAGCCCTGTATAATTAGATGGCTCGGGAATAGTAGTGGATGTTATTTTAGTTGGTTATTTTGGCTTGTTTTATTCACATTTTTATTGTGTAGGGTGGAGGCCCGGGGGGGGGGACGTTGTGTGATCTGTGGTGTGTGGGCAGAGTGCGGTTTGTATGAGTATGGAGACTGAGAGGAAAAGTAAGGGGTGGGGAAAGAAAAGAACATTTTCTGATGTTTTTTGATTAAGGGAGGGGTGAAAATTGAATGTGTGTTTTGACAATATATAAAACTGTGTATAACAAGGGCACGACCAACACGACTATGGAAGGAGAAACGCCCATAGAATACATGTGCAAAGCCCTGCCGTTGTAGGAACAAAAAATACCATATTCAGTGGGTGACGGAGACAAGGGGATGGGGATGCCCTGCTCATGGCCAGAGCAGGGCTCCCATGACAGAAGTATTCTGGAACACATGTCCATATTTTTGTCACCAAAGTACAAAGGGAAACAATTACAGAACAGAAGGAAAGGAAAATATTGACCCTCTGGAAGATGTTTGGGGATAAAGAGAAGCACGAGAAAGGAGGAGGGGCACACTGCGATAGCAAAGACACAGGTTTGAGTGAAGAGGGGAAAACGTCAGCAGGACACTAGGGAATATATCCCTTAGCAGCCCGACCCACAGTGGGACACACAATTCCAACTTATGTGTCACCACCCGCGACAGCCCCACCACTCCCATATGCCTCCCCTGCGGATGTTGCAGCGTACGCAGACATCAATAAAAGCGATTTAGAGGCAGCCCTGACATTGACACGCACAGAAATAGACAGACTGCGGCTGCATAAAACACAACTCAGGCAGACAGGCCAGCAGAGCAGCGGGCAGATGAGAGGAAGTGGGGAGATTTTTTATTCAGGATCGACTACGTGCCCATAGGAACTGTACACGTAGAGCTTGTTGGGGAAATGGATAGCTTGGGTTATGAGAATGTTTGTTCCTGTAGAGGAGAGGAATATGGGTGGAGCATGTTTGACCAGGCTGAGGACGATGAGGGTGAGGAGGCATAGCAAGCACCTCAACATACCCCCAGACTAAAGAGCTCATGGGACAGCAGGTTGAGAGAGCGGTTTGGCCGGATGGCAATAGCAAGCAAAAAGGGAAGTGCGGGGGCGTGGCTAACCGCGGGATGAGGTAGACGTGTCTCTGCTCGGCTCCCACGGCCGCACTACAATATCCTGTCAAAAGCCTTATTTTTTGCACACTACGTAAGCTGGAAACATCTCCATGCCCAAGCGAACACCCTTGGGCACTCTCGGACCGAAGATCGGGGGAAACCGCAGTGCGATCTGCTGCAGACGTCCGAGTGAAACTTACTGGCGAGCGGAGCCCAGCCTGTCTTTAAAATGGCCGCGGGCGGGCTTGACTGTACGCGCTGAGCGTATGAAATGAGGCTGTGCTGAGGAAAAATCCAGGAATCCAGCCCGCGGCAGACCTGCTATTCGTGGCGGAGGGAGAGTGCGAACCCAGATGGGCTCCGGGAGTCCTGATCGGCGAGGGAGCATCTCGCGTACCGGCACGGACGGAGGCGTTGCGAAAGAGTCCACGGGGGAGCGGAGTCCGGATCTCCCTATGCCTGCACCTACCTCCTGGGAACCCCGGAGGGAGCAGAGGTCCGGAACGGTGCCGGCTGGGAAGCCACGAGGGCTGACCAAGGCGAGGTAGGCTGAGCCCCCCCCCCCGCGCGGGCCCTGACCCCTGACAACAACGGCGGCTGGCGAGGCGGCCCAGAGAGAGGCCGGGGCCGAGGAGGAGCTGCCCCTGACAACAACGGCGGCTGGCGAGGCGGCCCAGAGAAAAGCGGGGGCCGAGGAGGAGCTGCTCCAGACAACGCGGCTCTCCCCTGTCCGGTCCCGCCGGTGCCGCTTACTCAGCAACACACACGCGGACCCGCGGGCTGGAGCAAGAGCCTGTATCCCTGCTGCGGAAGAGACACCCTGGTACAGGAGCGAACCGCGGCCCGGCAGCGGGTGGCTGCAGGGCACGGAAGAAGGCCGCCTGGAGACCTGGGCCCAAGAGCAGAGGGGGGAAAAAAGTGACTGGCACGTCGAGGAGGTTAAGGGGACGGGAGCCACTCGTGGAGGGGTGGCGCCAAGCCAAACACAACAGCCCACGCAGCGCAAATGACATTTTGAATGAGATAGCGCCCAACACCAGCTGCCCCAAAATGGAGTAGAATTAGTGGCGGCCTCAGTGGGACAGGACACCGCACTTATCAGCAGGCCCCACCAACATCCGGACACACTGGCCTGCCTTTGAGGGACAGACTGAACCTGGTGCCTGTTATGTCAAAGTCTAAACTGCAACTCCCGCGCGTGTGAATTCGTAGTGCAACATCCATTACAGGGGGGCCAACGCAACGAAACGCTAAATACCCAACGTGGCACTATGGGGAAGGATAAACCGAGGAAGCTTCCTACACAGAGCAGAATGGACCAGTACACCATTCCTCCACCCCAACCCACTGAACACCACCTGCTATCATCGGAAGAGATGGAAGCGGACCAGGGTATCTCGCTGAAAGACATCATGGCCGCCATGGCGGACTCTCGCACATCCATGGAGCAAAAAATGGACGGTATAAGTATGGATGTTTCCCTCCTCCGGCATGACCTGCAAAAGCTAACGGCACGCACGGGAGAGGCGGAGCAGCGCATATCAACCACGGAGGACAGGGTGAACAGCATGCAACAACAGCTCCATAATGTGACAGCCAAGCTGAAGGTGTTGGAGGACAGAATGGAAGAGGGAGAGGGTAGATCCAGACGCAACAATGTGCGCATCCTCAGTATACCCGAAAAGGCAGAGGGCTCCTGCATGGAACTATTTCTAGAACAATGGCTCTCTGACCTGTACGAGCCCGACGCCTTCTCCAAGTTTTTCTCCATAGAGAGGGCGCACAGAGTACCCACGAACAGACCACCACCTGGGGCCCCCCCACGAACTGTAATAGCAAGATTCTTAAACTACAGAGACTGCGACGCCCTACTGCAACATGCACGTGCCAAAGGAACTGTCACGTTCAATGGCTCCAAAATCGCCTTCTTCCCAGATTATACACGGGAAGTCCAAAGAGCAAGACAACTCTTCGATCCCCTGAAAAGACAACTGCATACGATGGGAGTTAAGTACGGACTGCTCTTCCCCGCACAACTCAAGATTTACCACAAAGGGACAACAGTCCATTTCAGTGACCCCGGGGATGCGTGGCGCTGGGCTGAGCAGAACATAGATGGAGACTGGTCGACCCCCCGCGAAAACAGGGGGAGAAACCGCAGACCTCCGCCAGACCAACAGCGAGAACCCCGATGACGACCAGCGCAGGATCTGCCGGAAGACCTGGGGGGATGAACCCCCCCCTCCGAGAAGGGCCCTCCCCCTCTCCCCCGTACAATGCCTGCCAATACTCCGTGGCCACACTACGATACCCAAAGCAGGCAATAGATCCTACCTACAGCACACACATATATGTAACAATAGGCAGCATACACCCACCTGTAGCGGCCGCGGGGAGCCCCGAGCCCTACAGTAGAAGGAGAGTGGAATAAACCCCAGGTGTTGCACACTGGTAACTCCCCGTGGGGACCACCTTTAGAGATGTAACGCCCTCCCTTTAGGCCCCACCCATCCAGGGGACGATCACTTTCACCTGACATTCAGTTTAGTGCATGTTAAGTGTCCGGTTGACACCATAGTTTCGTTGTTTGGGCGACCGATGCTTCTAGTTGGGAGGAGTATGGGGTGGGGGGTTAAGGGTTTGTTAAGGACAGCTTCAACAGGGACCAATCGAACTCATAGGGGCATGTGGCTGGAATGGATGTTAGGACCCCATGGGCATGGCTCCAACAGGCGTATATCGCCACCGGAGGAAATGAGGGCCAATACCAATACATGCTCACATGGCAGACGACAATAGTAAGGCGAACGCCCTCAGAACACTAAAGCTCATGTCTTGGAACGTAAATGGCCTGGGCAATGCCATCAAGCATCGCTTAGTGCGCCAATTCCTGAATAGATGGGGGGCAGATATAGTGTTCCTATCTGAGACACACCTTGCAGGCACAGAATGTACCCTATTCAGACGTACGAATTACAAGCTAGCATTCCACTCGGGCTTCACGATGGGCTCAAGAGGCGTCATGATCCTGGCGCACAAAAATCTCACCCTCCATCTTTACACGGTGACCCATGATACAGGCGGCAGGTACATATATGTGACGGGTGAGTTGTGGGGACAATCCGTGGCACTAATAGCAATCTATGCACCACCAACCCTCCTAGAGCCACTACTCACCGACATTACCCCACTAATCGCTAATGATACCTCCAACTGCATGATACTAGGTGGTGATTTTAATGAAGTCATGAATGTTACCCTGGATAGATCACACATACCTAACAGGAATCCCAACATCCCCACCAGGCTGGCCACGTTCGCCAACGCACTCGGCCTTTGCGACGTGTGGAGAGAACTCCACCCAGACACTAGAGCGTACACCTTTCATTCGGGGGCACATGCTTCGCTCTCCAGATTGGATTACTTCTTCACCCCCGCAACTGACCTATACAGAGCACGGGAAATAAACATACTGCCTAGAGGCATCTCCGATCACTCTCCGATTGAAATGTTACTCACGACATCCCGGAAGATCCCACCGCCGTGCTGGCGCCTGAACAGCTATCATCTGGGAGACCCTGAGCTGGTTGATAAACTGCAGAAAACTACTAACAATTATTTCGAGCTGAACACACAGGCAGGAACAAACCCTGAAACGCTGTGGGAAGCCTATAAAACGGTCTTAAGAGGCGAGTTAATATCGTGGGCAGCGGCCCAAAAGAGGCAGCATTTGAGCAAGACCCTTGAAGCAGAGACTCAAGTCAAACAGGCAGAAGAAGGCCACATAAATGAAAATACGCCAGCCACTAATCGGGCACTGCTACTAGCACAAAAAAGATTGCAAAGCATCGCGATGGATAATGCTAGACAGGCACACACTGCGATGAGAGCAAGGATCTATGACACAGGCGATAAGGCAGGCAAGATGCTGGCGTGGCTGGAAAGGAAGGAGCGGGGACGCAGCCATGTCCAGAGACTCGAAGCAAAAGGATTGAATACAGGAGCAACAGATCAGGAAATAACCCAAGGCTTCGCGGAATACTATGCTGAGTTATATAGTGAACCCACAACTCCGATGGACGCTACGGTCATGGATCACACCGAAACCCCTGCCTTAAATGAGGCGCAACGGCAGCAGCTGGAGCCGGAGATCACAGAGGATGAGATCTCAGGTGCCATCTCCGGTCTCCAGTCCGGCAAGACTCCTGGCCCAAATGGCTTCCTGGTGGAGATATGGCGTAAGGTAGGCACTAAAGTGGTAGCGCCCCGACTGCTGCAAATGTACCTCCATGCACGAGAAAAGGGCATCCTCCTTCCAGATCTGTGAGAAGCAACAATAGTAGTGATACCCAATCTAGACAAGCCCCCAGAGAGATGCAGTTCGTACAGGCCCATTTCACTCATTGGGCCTCATTCCGAGTACTGCGCTAACCAATGGCGCTATTAACGCCTTGGTTGACGCCGTACCCGGACCGGCAGCGCCTTGGTGGATGGCGGAATCACCGCCCCATTCCAAGGTTGGCAGGGCGGTAATTCCCCATTCACCAAGGCTCTTCCCCATTCCCGAATGAGCCCCCATAGGGCTCAATGGGAATGGGGAAGATGCAAATAACGGTGACCGTTCATTACGGTCACCGTTATTGGCTTGGAGGCCCCATTGCGCCCTCGACTTTAACACCTGCTCAAAGCAGGCGTTAAGGGCGAGGGCGCAGAGGGAACTCGGAGTATGGCGGTAAGGGATTACCGCCACCGGTCTCGTTACCGGTGGCCGCTATCCCTTACTGCCATACTCGGAATGAGGCCCATTAACTCTGAGACCAAAATACTTGCAAAACTATTGGCAGACCGATTACAAAAGGTAATTCCCGCCCTGATACACCCGGACCAATGTGGCTTCATGCCACAAAGATCAACTCGCATGAACCTCCGCAGGCTATTTTCAGCGCTGGAAAGGGCCAACAGCATACAGGGGCCACTAGACCTGTTAGCAATTGACTTTGAAAAGGCCTTCGACACGGTGAGATGGGAAGCCGTCTGGACCATAATGCGCCGCATGGGCTTCGGTGAAACCTTCATGAGTTGGGTGAGACTGCTGTATGAAGCACCGGTTGCTAGGACCAGGGTCAACGGCTGGCGATCAGAACCCTTCAGGCTCGGAAGAGGTACAAGGCAGGGCTGCCCACTATCGGCCATGATCTTTGCCATTGCCATCGAACCCCTGGCGATCCTGCTGCGAAACACTCAAACCTGGGAGGGCTTCCGTTGGTCAGAGAGCTGGGAAGACAGAATATCTCTTTACGCGGATGATCTACTCATCTACTTGAAGGACCCAAATGCCTCGAGTCCCAAGGTTGTGCAATTACTGAGGCAATATGAGGTATTTTGCAGATTACGCGTGAACTGGTCCAAATCCATTCTTTTCCCTATAAGGGGCACCCCGGTGGAGGATCTAGCGCCGGGCCCCTACCAGATCGAGAAGGAGCAGTTCAAATACTTGGGTGTATGTGTCACGACGCAACTCACGGAGTACACAACATTGAACCTCTCTCCCTTGATAACAAGATTTGCGGATGACACTTGCCACTGGATCTCCTTGCCGCTGACGCTGCTGGGAAGGGCGGCGCTGTTCAAAATGATTGCCATTCCCAAGTTCCTATACATCCTGCAAAACACACCTTTGTACATTCACCACCAGGACTTCCACAAAATTGAATGCATCCTCCGAAAATTGCTCTGGAAGGGAGGACACCCGAGAATCGCGCTTGGCACTCTTCAGAGGTCCATCTGGGAAGGGGGGATTGGGCTGCCCAGACTGCAATCATACTAATTGGCCGGTCAAATGGAAGTGGTGAATGATATGCTTCATGGCGACAGGGGCCTACCACACATCAGGGGCCTCCATTGTAACACCACGATGAAACCAATAGAGCTCCTCTACAGGGACCTGGACCGACCTCCGAAACCAGACATGGCGTACCACATAATGAGAGTTTGGAAGGAAGCGCTTCGATACTTGGGCTGGGTGGCCCAACCGTTGTGGAACAACTGCAACCTCCTTGAAGTACGAAAGCTGCCAAGATGGCCCGAGTGGACCCAACGCAGTGTCTCCAATGTCGGAGATGTCGTGCATGAGGACAACCTAGCGACGTTCGAGACATTGCAAGAGAAATTCTCCCTGCCAGACACAGAAAGGTTCCACCATATGCAACTGAGCCATGCTTGGACGGCCCATCGACAGACCATACAAGACCTGCCGGAAAGCTCCCCTCTAGAACGCAACATAGTCCTAGACAGGGTGGAGCAGAAAGTTACCTCCACAATGTACAATGCAATAACCTCATTTGCGACATCGGAACTTTCCAGTCTAAAAGCAAAGTGGGAACGCGATGTAGGCCAGCTTCTTCCAGAGGATTGGGTGGAGGCCCTGATGTACCCGCGAGAAACAACTATCTCCTCAAAGCTCCGATTGGTCCAGCTGAAGACCCTGCACTGCACCTACTACCCGAGAGTGGCCCTCTTCCGCTGGGGCAGGGCCTAGGATGCAAGATGCCTGTGCTGCAAGCGAGAGGAAGGTACCTTTTTTCATATACTATGGGAGTGTGGTAATATCCAGCAGTTCTGGCAGAAATGCTGTGACAAACTATCCAGAGTCTTGGGTAAACCGATACAGAAGTGCCCCAAGCAATTGCTTTTAGGGATCTCCGGTGAATCTGACCTCTCCCGCTATGAGAAGCTGCTATGGTCCACTGCGATGGCGATCCTCAGGCGGAACATTGCATAATTGTGGGTCTCGGAACGCACACCCATTTACGAGCAATGGGTTACGGATGTGGACATATGTGCCGTAATGGAGCAACGTGTGTACAAAGCAAGAGGTTGCCCGAAAAAAGCAGAGAAAATATGGAAAAGGTGGGAGGAAGATGACTGAGAGTCATGGGCAAGTACTGTAGTCGATGAGACTGTGGGAGGCCCACTAAAGGGGAAATATTGAACCTGCTAAGTACACCCTATGTCACGAGGACATCCAATGTCAACTCCGACGTAATGTTGTACCATGGTCCCTGAAGCTGAATTGTTAATGTTATTGTTTTCTTGTCTGCCGCACTCCTCCCCTGCCATCCCTCCTCCTCTCCTCTCCCCCCCCCCTTTTCCCTCCCATGTCCCCTACCTGGAGCGTAGAGAGATGAATGTAATGTTGCTTAAATTTGAAAATCAATAAAATCTTTGATTAAAAAAAAAAGGGAAGTGTGAAGAAGGGCGAGGAAAGTAAACTAAAAATGCAAATGCCCCTAATACACAAGGGTACTGGGAGACCGCACTATGTGCCATGGGCACAGGTGGAGAAAAACAACTTAATAAAGGCAGTTCCGGCCCTTACGGCGGGCTCAGGAAAATGGATATACGCAATTGGAAAACAAATGGCATGGGTATCCCTAGCAGTACGAGACATCAAACGTTTATTGGTAGCTACTATGGGAGATCAGGCTGCACTTTAGCACAACTCCACAGACAACGGACGAATATGTAATCTGTTTACTTGACATGTCCCGACACACAGGTCAGGGAGAGTCAGGCAATTAACCAACATCACACACACCTGACGGCCCTATCCTTCCCCTTTTCCCCGCAGGGATAAAACGTGGAGCAAAAGAGCGCGGTACGGGCAAGGCAGTCTGCACGACGAGATAGCTATCCAGACCTGGCAGTTCAAGAGGAGGAGAAAGGCAGCAGATATCGAGAGGCTAACAAGGAGAGACGCAACCTTGCCCTTGTCGACGCAGACCCGGCGAAGTCTCTGCAGAAGGAAACGTAAGATCGAGGACAATAGCCCAAGTGTGCTGCAGCAGATGTCCACGGTACATGGAGCGTATCGATGCTGAAGCCGGAGTATGGGAGACGTCTGCTTCCGTGGTACCGGCCATGACTCCAATTAAAAGGAAAGCCAAACGGTTCATCACAGCCGGTGAGTCGAGGGCAGAACTGATAAGAGCCGGGCTGTGGGGAATGAATGTCGCAAAGTGGCAACTTAAACCAAGTTCAAAGAACTGTAAAAGTGTTAAAGGGGAGACCAGCAGCAGAGGGAACCGGCACCACGTGGGCGCTAACTTAAGAGACTCTGTTCGATCTCCCTCTGAGTGAAACGACAGATACCAGAAGGCCGTTTGAGAGCCGCCAAGATAGGTAAAAGTGGTCAAACCGGAGGTTTAGCAAAATCCCTGTACAGTCAAAAGCCTTTGACCTATAAAGAAAGGAAGGGAAATGAATCCCATAAACATTGAAAGCAAATGTGAAGGTGAAGTTGGTAAGAGTGAACCCGGAAGAGGGATGCTGATGAGAAAGGGGCAAAGTCAAAAGTCCCAAGAAACAGTGTGTTGACAACCGTGAACCTGACCGAGGGATGTCCACTGGAACTGTTTAAAAATACATTAAGATTCGCAATGAGAAAAGCTATAGTGAACCCGGTGGAGGCTGAAAATTGAGAGTGGTCTGTGCCCAGATCAGGGGGGTAGGGGTGTGCCATTATCACCCTGACCAAGTGAAGCTGAAAAAGGGAGGTTCACAGTGAACTGATGAAAAGACATTGTACAAAAACGAAGACTTTGTTGAAAGCCATAGTGAACTCAGCAAAAAGAGGCCAGCAGTCGAGAAGGGTCCATTGAGAAAAGGAACTGTTATTGATTTATGTAATACGATTTGTGAAGGGTCAGCATGTCAGAACCCAAGTTGCGAAAACAAACATATACCTCCTAGTTGTGCACTAACCTGGATCCAGCTGCATCTATGAAGCTGACAAGAATCCCCCTGAGTGATTCTGTGCCTCCCCCTCGGATGAGACAGAAACGAGAGGAGCAGAATACCCAGGGAAACCCTCCGGGGAAGAAAACCCTGCCGGTAGACATCCTCAGGTCAGGCAACGTGGTGCAGTGAAGTCTTCAGGAGCTGAAGTGTTGATTTGTAGTCATCTGACTCAACACTGGTTCTAAAGAGGGAGGTCTGTAGTAAGTGATCAATAACAGGGGAACAACTAATGTTAAACAAAGGCCCAAACCTTACCTAGTAGCTGGGGTTGTGGAGTATGTAGCTTCCAGGGGCAGCGCAACTAAGTGCGTGGAGAAGCAGACCGCTTGTGTTCAATCTACCTCCTCAAGATCTAATGTTAAGGGTATTAGTACTCTGAAAGCCGTTCTCCGTATCGTCCGCATATGAAATAGATGGCTGAAAGCTGTGTGTAAGAGATGACTGAATCGCTGCTGCTGTATCTGCCACTGCTAAGCAACCGGCCGGCTTTTTTGACAACAGGAAATAGTCTGCAACGGCGTTCCCTCGCTAAATCGTGTTAGTAAGATCTGACGGGAAGCCCTTGCTAACGAGAGTAGCAATGCGCTGCTCCTTTGGCAGAAACCCCAGATAATGTCTTCCATGGACTCGAGGGGGCGGAGCCAGGAGGAAGGAATCCACAGACCGTGGAATGCAACCTGCATAGCGCAACACCATCTTGGGGGAAGAACGGCACACTGCCCCAACATGCCGCCAGCGGTGCCACAGAGACCAACGCCCCCGCGGGAACATGACAGTATGCCCCCTCCGAAGGGGCCCACCACCAGGATTGCCAGGATGGATGCGATGAAAACGACAGACAAGGCGGTCAGCATGGATGGCGGTGGCACGTTCCCAAGTGTGTTCCGCCGGGGAGTAACACTTCCAGTCCACCAGATACTGGAGCCGACCCCGAAAATACTGAGAGTCACAAATCCAAGAGACCTCAAACTCTGGGCCCAAGTCTGTGACCATCAGGGGCGGATTAACAACAGGAGAGCATCCAAAACGGTCAACCGCGTCAGGCTTGAGCTGGGAAAGATGAAACACAGGATGGATGCGAGACCAAGAAGAAGGAAGCTGGAGACGTACGGCCGCTGTGCCCACGTTCCGCAAGAGAGAAAAAGGTCCAAAGTACCATGAGACAATTTGGAGGGCACAAGATGTCTAGGAAGAAAACGAGAAGCCAACCAGACTTTGTCCCTTGGGCAAAAAACGGGGGCCGGAGAGTGATGGCGGTCAGCAAACGCTTGACATGTTCCTGAGCATCCTGCAAAGCCATGCATGCTGTTTTAGGTCCTGCTTGGATCTGATGTATTACATTGTCAATGGGCCTCATTCCGAGTTTGGAGGTAACCACGCCACTATTTGCGGCATGGCTGCCTCCAAACTCGTTCCGATTCCGCCCTGGTGAATGGAGCAATTACCGGTCCATTCCAAGGTTGGCGGGACTGGTAATTCCCATTCACCAGGGCCCTTCCCCATTCCCATTGAGCCCCTATAGGGCTCAATGGGAATGGGGAAGGCGCTAATAATGGTACCGTAAATTACGGTACCGTTATTAGCTCTAAAGTTCCTTTGTGGGTCCCGTCCTTAACGCCTGCTAAAAGCAGGTGTTAAGGAAGGACTTGCAAAGGGAACTCGTAGTAGGGCGGTAAGGGTTTAACGGCACCGGTCTCGGCACCGGTCTCGTTACCGGTGACCGTTAAACCTTACTGCCCTACTTGTAATGAGGCCCAATGTCTGGAAATCGAGTTGCCGTCGGGGAAATCACCGGGAAGCAAGCAGAATGATAGGCATATGTGCAGAAGAATGGACTGGTCTTCAAGGCCGAATGAGAATCATTATTATATGCAAACTCGGCCAATTAAAGCAGTTCGGACCAGTTATCCTGAGCGGAGGAAATGAAGCAGCGCAGATACCCTTCTAATGTTTGGTTCAACCGCCCCATCTGACCATTCGTCTGGGGATGAAACCCTGAGCTCAAGGCGCGCTTAATGTCAAGAATGGTACAAACTTGTCACCAGTACCGAGAGGTATATTGGGAACCCCTTTCAGACACTATGGTATCAGGTAACCCATCTCATGAAAAGATATGATCTATAAACACACAAGCCATTTGTGCTGCAGTGGGAACCCCTGGTAGAGGCACAAAGTGAGCAAGCTTTGTGAAGAAATCAATGGTGACCTCACTGCCGTCAGACCCTGTGAAGGTGGTAGATCCACGATAGAATTGGTTGATATTATCTGCCAAGGACGATCTGGGATGGTAATTTGCACTAATTTCCCCTAAGAGGGGGCCATGGGAGTTTTTGATTAGAGACATATCTTACAGGAGACGACGTAATCCTGCGCAAAGGCCCAAACCTTATTTAGTAGCTGGGGTTGTGGAGTATGTAGCTGCCAGGGACAGTGCAGATGATCATGTAATGTAGCAAGATGTCACAGAAAGTGTGCTCCATGAACCTTTGAAATATGGCTGGGCATTTGAAGACCAAAGGGCATAACCCTATACTCATAATGCCCAAAGGGCATGAGGAAGGTGGTCTTCCATTCATCACCCGCCTTCACATGGATCAGATGATATGGACCCCGAAGATCCAATTTTGTGTAGATAGTGGAGCCCTTTACGGCTTCAAGGATATCCAGAATTAGAGGCATTGGGTAACGATCCGAGATGGTGATTTTATTAAGTCCCTGGAAGTTTATGCAGGGGCGGAGCTCAGAATTGTTCTTTCGGAATGAATAATAGAGAAGCTCCTGCAGGGGACGTGGATTCGGCTACAAGCCCGTTCTGATGATTGATACGTAAGTACTCCTTCAAGACGTTTTTTTCTTTGGCTGAAAGGATGGACATGCGAACAAAAGGGATAGGTTTATCCGGTAAGCTGTATATGGTACAATCTTCGCCCCTATGTGAGGTTAACACAGATTATTGTGTTGTAGAAAACACCTCCTGACGCTGTTGGTAGGGCTCAAGGGTCTCACTAATATGGTTAAGTATGGTGGATTTTGTAGGGGGTGGAGGAGTGGAAGAGGACAGGGCTGAAGACCCAATGGACGTATGAGACATGCAATGGGACAAGCAGTACTCAGACCAAGAAAAAATGTCCCTGCCGACCAGTTAACAAAGGGATTATATAGTCGGAGCCAATGCAGACCAAGAATAACAGGGTAATGAGCCGCCCTGATGATGTGGAATGTGATAGTCTCCTGGTGTGAGGCGGCCCTCATCTGTAGAGCAGAGTTTGTTGACATATGGGGCATGAGGGAAGTGGGCTCCCATCAACACTTTCTACCGGGGTGGCTATGTTCTTGGCAGTTCGAAGTAGGCCCTTACTGTGGGCCCATTGACCATCCACAAAGATACCCGCGGCCCTGCTGTCCACCAGGCTGGGACGTTTTCAACCTTAGTAACCCCTGACAGGAAGGTTACTAGTAAAACAATCCTGGGAGCGTCAGGGGTTAGATCTTCAGGGTTTGGTGGTGTGAATTCTGTGGAACCAGAGATTCTTTCCTGAGTCGTGGTTCCCCCTAAAACTGGGCTCCTGCGTTTCCCAAACGTCTAGTGGGAGCGACAGGGCATGCTCTCACCAGAAGGTCATCAGCCGCACAATACATGCATAACCCTAATGAGTGCCTACGTGCGCGCTCTTTGGGTATCAAAGGGCCTCGGCTTGACCTAACTGCATAGGTTCTTCGGATGTTGAGGGCTTAGATTGAACTATGGAAGCTTCGGGAGACGACCGGGGCTTTCACCACTAGCTATGTCTTTCTTGGAGACGATAATCTAGCTGCATAACGAGGGATATCATTTCAGCTAAATTGACAGATCTAGGAACCCTGGAAACCTCATCTTTTAGTTCTTCGGATAGCCCTCTATGAAATAAGGTGATCAGAGCTTCATCGGGTCACACAGTCTCGGAAGCCATTTGCTTGAATCGGGTAATATATGATAGAAGATACTAAGATCCCTGCTTGAAATCCAAGAGATGTCCTTGAGATGCAACCATAATCTCTTGTCTCCCAAACATGGTTCTCAGACTGTGTACAGAGGCTGGATATGAGTACAGTATCGGGTTGTTCATGGTAACAAGGGGCGTAGACCAGGCCAATGCAGATCCCAATAGATTGGAAATCATATGACCAACCTTGTCTCTTTCCGTAGGAGAAAATTAGGCCTTAAGGGCAAATTGAACCGTGTAGGATTCAATTAATTCTTTAAGTTTATGTGGATTTCCATCAAATTTGCCCATGGTAACGGGCCTTGGGGCAATTCTGAACTTTGTGGGGCTTGGACCATCTGTTGCCTTAGAACAGCATTTTCTTGTTTTAATACTTGTACTTCGGCTGTTAATGACTGAACAACAGCGACCAGCTGCTGTATCTGCTGATCCATGTCAGTGCAAACAATGGGCATTGCTATCTGTCAGATCCCAAGTTGCGAAAACAAACATATACCTCTGAGTTGTGCACTAACCTGGATCCAGCTGCATCTAGGAAGCTGATAAGAATCCCCCTGAGTGATTTTGCACCTCCCCCTCCGATGAGACAGTAGTGAGAGGAGCAGAATACCCAAGGAAACCCTCTGGGGAAGAAAACCCCGCCGGTAGACATCCTCAGGTCAGGCAACATGGTGCAGTGAAATCTTCAGGTGAAGTGTTGATTTGTAGTCATCTGGCTCAACACTGGTTCTAAAGCGGGAGGACTGCAGTAGGTAATCAATAACAGGGGAACAACTAATGTTAAACAAAGGCCCAAACCTTACCTAGTAGCTGGGGTTGTGGAGTATGTAACCGCCAGGGACAGTGCAACTAAGCGCGTGGAGAAGCAGATCGCTTGTGTTCAATCTACCTCTTCGAGATCTAACGTTCAGGGTCTTAGTACTCTGAAAGCCGTTCTCTGTATCGTCCGCGTATGAAACAGATGGCTGAAAGCTGTGTGTGAGAGATGACTGAATCGCTGCTGCTGTATGCCCTGCTGCTAAGCAACTGGCCAGCTTCGGTGGCAACAGAGAATAGTCCGCGATGGCGTTCCCTCAGTGAATCATGTTAGTAAAATCTGACGGGAAGCGTTCACTAAACAAGAGAAGCAACGCGCTGCTCCTTTGGCAAGAACCCCAGATAATATCTTCCATGTACCTGAGGGGGCAGAGCCAGGAGGAAGGAATCCGCAGAGCCTGGAATGCAACCTGAATAAAGCAGCGCCATCTTGGGGGAAGAACAACACTCTGCCCCAACATGCCGCCAGCGGTGCCACAGAGACCAACGCCTCATCTTAAATATGACACAGCACCCAGAAGAGAGGGACCAAGCGGTGAATCCATCACCCAAAGAAAACATAAAAAGGAGCTTTGTGTTTGTTTGTTATTTTACTGATCCTCGAAAGCAAGAGACTTTTGTTGAAAAGAGACTTGGCCTTCTGACAAGTTGAAACCAGAACTGTCCACTCGTGCTGAGGAAAGGTGGAGAACTGTGCTGTGCTCCAAGATCCTATCTTAACCCGGACTCAAAACATGGGGCAGGGAGACCCAAGCTACCGCATCCTGACATATTATTTGAGAACACTTCTTTCCTTGAAAACTATCCCTCACCCTTATTGTATTAGTTGTAAGGTTTGGCAATATATTTCTTAGTATATGCCCTTTTTATTTGACAGAATGCCACCAGGACTGCCTTATTTTCATTTGATGGTCGACACTTGCTCCCATCTTAGATTTAGGTTTAGATTAGGCGTTTTGCCAAACTGCATGTTTATACAAACACCCTTAAACTGTAATCGCTTGTGTCTGACTTTACTGTTGCCACCATGAGTTCCTTTCATCAATGAGAGCAATGCTCATAATACACTCCATCACACATGACATAGTAGCGCAAGGCATACCCGGTGCCAGTTGCATACTGTATTGTGCATAGATCCCACTGTACCCCTCAAAGAAGTAACAGATGTAGGACTTTTCAAAGACAATGACAATGACGGTGAGATAATGCTAGAAACGTGCATTCCCTGTGAGATCATGGTGTGGTACAGAAGAGTGCAGTGCCCCCTAATGGCCATTGTCGTTCCACCTTCCTTTATCGAGGCCGACTTAGAGTATGTGGCAGTACAATTCTGGACAACCAACCCGCATGACGTAGGGCTACTAAAAGAAGTGACCAAAGTTTGATCACACTAAGAAATTGAGCAGTATTACCCCGAGTAAAACAGTACCCATTACCAAGGGAGGCAGAAGGGATACAGGACAGGATAAAGGCTCTAATACACCAAGAGATAATAGTACCCTCTACCTCACCATGCAATACTGCCATTTACCCTGTCAAAAAAGCGACTGGGGCAATTGGGGAATGATCCAGGATCTCTGCCCACTTAATGCCGTAGTACAGAAAGAATGTCCTCTTGCTCCGAATCCTGCCACCATTTTGTGCAGTATCCCCAAAGAAGCAACGCACTTCACAGTGGTTGATTTAAAGAATGCCTTCTTTTCAATACCTGTGCACCCTGACTCACAGTACCTCAAAGCATTCACACATGGCGGAAAGTGCTACGAGCACACTAGTTTGCCCCAAGGTTATTGCGAGAACTCAAGCATATTCAACAGAATATTATACAAAGACTTAGGCAACCTATATGTGCCCAGCATGGTCATCCAGTACGTGACCGACTTACTGGTTTACAGTGACAGTGAGCAAAACTGTTGTAAAGATTCCATTAATCTGCTACCATTATTGGCCCACTTGGGGTATATGGTCGACAAGGCCAAACTCCAATACTGCCAGCTTGAGGTGCTCTACTTAGGACAGCAGATCTCAGCAGATGGCAAAAGATTAATACCAGACAGAGCAGCAATTGTGCGCGCCATGCCCAAACCTGTTACAGTAAAAGACATCCAGAAATTCCTGGAGTTGTTTAATCTCTGTAGGGCATGGATTCTGGACTATGCAGCATACACGAGACCACTCTTACAGGGTCTCAAGGAAGCACAAAAAGGCAACCATAAACTAGAATGGACAGCATACATAGTACAACATTTTAATGATTTGAAGGAAGTGATTTCCACAGCTCCAGTTCTTGCCAACGGAGATTACAGACAGGAATTCTATATATTCTCACATTCCAACGGAACACTTATGACCGCTGTGCTAACACAAAAGAGCACAATGGGCAGCAAACCATTGGCCTACTACAGCAGTACACTAGATTCAGTTATGCGAGGGCAGTATGCATGCAAACAAATTCTCACTGCCGCTGCCTTCGCCATTGAGAAAAGCTCCACAATTGTGATGGGATGCTCAGTGACATTGCACGTGGAACATCCAGTATTTGCGATGATGGAAAGATCGAAGCCTACACTAACAACCCAGAGAGCATCGGCATACAAGATTATTATCTGAAGCCCAAATATACATGTAGTGCGATGCAAAACAGTAAATCCAGCCACGTTCCTAATGGAAGTGTGTACCAACGAGGACTTGCAGCAACACAACTGTGCCACATATGAAGGTAAAGAGGATGACATCCGCAAATCAAAGGACAGTCCACTAGAGTAGGGGAAGGTACTCTTTGTTGACGGGTCAGCAACAATTGACCAGGACACAGGACCAAGACATATGGCATGGCACTAGTGCACCTCGAAGTGGGAGAATATGAAATATTAGTGATGAAGAGGCACCATGCCTCACCCCATTGGGCCATTCCGTGAGTTACAGATACATTATGCAGGCATGGGAGAAAGATGCAATCGTTCTTTATATCTAATAGTTGTAGTGTGCCCTTTGTTTGCAATGGGTTGAAGCTGGACTTTGTGCATATCCGGATGCCAAAAGTGTTGCAAAATTTTAAGTGCGCAAGGTTTTCCCTCGATTGGGAGTGTGCAATGTACTAAAGTCCGACAACATAACCCATTTTTTCAATAAACTCTTCCAAGAAATCACAGCACTAATTGCCATTAAACACTGGATGTGCTTAATTTACCAACCCCAAGCAAACAACGTTACTTAAAAAACCTGACACGTGCGATCAGATATGTCTCCCGACAGATCGCACCACCTCGGCTAGAGAATACGCAGGGCACTGCAAGCAACCTACCACAGACACCATGATCACCCAACTTCTGCGGCCAGGTGAACTAATTTATTTATTTTCAAATTTGTTTATTGGCATTTATTATTTAACACATTTGCAGGACAGCATATATGTCTAAGGTTCAGGGATAATGAGCATTACTGAGAAAAAACAATAACAAACGAACGATACAACATTAACTTTCTCCCAATGATTTGCGTGTTGAGCAGATGCCGCGCAGTGGGCCGGGGGGGAAGGGGTTCCAGGTGGTTTGGAGAGGGGGGAAGAAAAAGAAAATAAAAAAGGGGGGAAGCAGCATGAGGGCTTGCAAGCTCTAGTCCCAGGTCTGTTTCACGGTGGACACATACCAGTTCATGGGGGCTTGTCATCTGAGGGGTATAACAGGGAGTCTGTGAGTTCCTTCCAAGCTTCCAGGGCCATACTAGAGTCATCTGTGGATCTGGTTACACTGTCCTCCCAAGCCGAAGTTTCTGCTCGTATCCAGCGTTTCAGCTCAGAGTACCAGCTTTTCTGTTGGGGCCCAGCTGCTTTCTTCCAGGACATTGCCATAGTCCTTTTTGCCAGTATGCACATAATGTCCATTAGTGTGGTGAAATGCTTTAGTTTAGCTGGCCTAGTATACGTGCCCAATAGGCATTCCTCTGGGGTCCATTTGTATCCAGTCGCCCCCATATTATTGCTTGTCTGCTGTATGGCGGTCCACAAGGATTGCGTCTTAGTGCACCACCAGAACACATGCATCAGGTCCGCATTACTCTGTCCACACCATGTGCAATTGGAGGGCAACTTGTTATTGAGTTTTGTCAGCCTGGATTGCGTCAAGTATGTTCTATGTAGCAGGTTAAGTTGTATTTGTCTGAATCTGTGGTTTCTAGAGACAGATTTAGGGAATGACAAGGCCCTCTCCCATTCTTCATCAGACATTTCCCGGCCTATGTCAGCTTCCCATTTACCTCTCAAATTGGCGCTCCGTGGATTGGGGATGTCACTTAGTTGGGCGTATATCTGGGACACCGGTTTCCATCCTTCTCCCAAGGCGTAAAGAAGCATAATTAGGGGGTTTGTTTCCGGTTCCTCTGGCCATGAGGTCCACTTGGTGCGTGCTACGGCCCTCAACTTCTGGTAACACAGGAACTGGCCTGTGTGGACTCCATCTTCTTTCTGGAGTGTTACAAAATCTTTAAAAACCCTGTCCGTAAACAGGTCCCCCCATGAGTATATCCCCTTTCTTTCCCAGTGTCTGAGGTGATGCAGATCTTTGACGGACCCACATAGGTCCGAGAGTAGTGGTATGTCCGGGGCGTACTGGTGCTTGGAGCAAGTAAGGGTTTCTTTCCTGCGCCAGATTTTTTGTCCCAGGGCGGCCATGAAAGGGGCATTCCGCATTAGGTGGGAAGGGGCCCAGATGAGTTCTCTCATGTGCAACGGGGATACTAGGGTCTGTAGCAGGGGGGTCTCAGATGTGACTTTGTCTGCTAGCCATTTGGTGACGAAACTAAGCTGTGCCGCCAGATAATACTTTTCGAAGTTTGGGAGTTGGATTCCCCCCTGGGTGTATGGCAGCATCAGGGTGGAGAGTGCAATTTTGCGTCTTCCTGACCCCCACAAAAAGTCCTGGATTATCCTCTCTAACAGGCGGAAGAAAGGCACATTTATGTAAAAATGAATATTCTGAAACCCGTATAAAAATCTGGGAAGGACAATCATTTTAATTATTGCCGCTCTGCCCATCATGGATAGGGGAAGTTTTGGCCAGAATTGCATGGATTTTCTCAGGGCAGGAATCGCAATCTTCGTGTTGTGCTCATGCATTAGAATAGGGGTGTGCATTATGTGTATCCCTAAATACTTGAATGAGGCAAGTTCCCATTGTATTCCTACCACCGGGAGATCTGTTATGTCTTTCCCCTTGAGGCCTGCCAGTGGGAATAGGCAGAATTTCGCCCTACTGAACTGGATACCAGAGAACTTTGCAAAGTTGTCTAAGACGTCTAACATCGTGGGCACGTTGTTTAGTGGGTCCCTGACGTATAGCAGTACGTCGCCAGCATGAAGGGAGATAATATGATCAACTCCCCCCAGCCGTATCCCAGCGTCAAAAAATTGTCTACGGAAGTAAATAGCAATGGGTTCCAGCCCTAGTACGTAAAGCATGGGGGAGAGCGGGCATCCCTGCCTGGTGCCCCTACATATATCCCAGGCCGCCGATACGTATTTTCCTGTTTTTACTCTGGCTTTAGGTTTGGTATAAAGTAACTTGATCCAACTAATGAACCCCGGGCCGAAGCCAGCAAGAACCGCCACTAGCCACTCCCAAAATATTGAATCAAGCGCCTTAATGGCATCAAGCGACAGCAGTGCATATGTCTCCGTGCTAGCCTCTGTCTGAGCAATAATCTGTTGCACTCTACGTAGGTTCATGGTCGTGTCCCGACCCGGTATGAAACCACATTGATCCTCATGCACTACCCCCCCTATAATTTTGGCCAGTCTATTTGCTAATACCGTGGTCAATATCTTCACATCATAATTAAGCATGGCTATCGGGCGGTAGGAGTCACATTTGTCAGCAGGCTTATTGGGCTTGATGATTGGAATCAACGGGTCTCCCTCATACTATCAGGAAGTATCCCTCTCTCATGTGCTTCTTGGAAAACCTCATGCAGCAAGGGCGTTAGGGAGGTCTCATATGCCTTGTAGAACTCAGTGGGCAGGCCATCGCTCCCAGGGGTCTTACCAGTGGCTAGAGACTTGATTGCCTCAGTTATATCCTCTGCTGTGATAACTGTGTCAAGAACTGCAGCCTGTTCCAAGGAGATTTTGGGGAGTCCTATTTCCTCCAGGGTGTCTATGATTTGTTCTCGGGGAACCTGGTCACTATGAGAATAGAGGAGTTTGTAGAAGCCCTTAAAAGTGTCATTTATATCTTTCTGGGTCTGTACTACCTTACCTTCTTCAGTCTGTAACTTGATAATAGTGTGTTTATGGTGCTCTTTCCTACATAGCCAGGCCAGCATTCTACTAGGTCTATCAGCTTCTCTGTGCATTCTGTTTGTTTTGGTAGCATAATCAAATTTAGCTAGTCTTTCCCATGCAAGGGCGCATTTAGTTCTGAGTTCCTTAAGGTTGTCTTCCCTTTGGTGAGTGCTCACCGGGGTGGCTTCAAACTGCTCAACCTGGCGTTCCCACTGATCCAATTCTCCCCTTAATTGTTTCCTAATGCCCCCTGCTTTTGTGATAATTTCACCCCTCGTCACTACCTTAAGAGCGTCCCACATCGTACTCAGGTGGTCAACGCTCCCCCTATTTCTTTCAACGAAGTTATCTATAAATTCATGTAGTTCTTCCCTGAACGCAGGGTCACTGAGAGCATCTATCGGCATCCTCCACATAGGGATGGGGGGTCTGGGGCCAGTTTGGTTCCATTCTATTAGAGATGGTTCTGCCTAAATGCTGTGCTTCCTCTATTTGTGACAGGTGATCTTTGCCTATGAAGATGTAATCTATCCTCGTGTGAAGATCATGTGGGGAGGAGAAGTATAAGTACCCCCGGGAGTCCGGATGACGTTCCCTTCAAGTGTCGGCTAGGTTCAATCTATTTGTTAGTAGGGACAGAGCTGTGGTTGCCGGTGAGGGGCCTTTCGGGTGGGGCAGGGATCTGTCTAGGTTCACATCATGGACACAATTAAAGTCTCCCCACCAGAGAAAAAAGCCATGCCTGTAGGGTGCGATTTTAGCATACATGGCATTCAAATGTGCTGGGATGTTAGTATTGGGGAGGTAAGAGTTTATTATGCATACTTCATCGTGTTCCAGTCGGCCCCAGAGTATGACAAACCTCCCCTCAGGGTCAATATCTGACCTGATTAGATGAAATGGGAGTTGGGGGTGGATCCAGGTGTACACACCCCTTGCAAATTTAGAGTAGGTAGTGCCCACTCCCTGTCCTCCCCAGTGTTCCCCCAGCCTGGCCAGGGAGTCCACTGTGCAGTGTGTCTCCTGCAACAGTCCTATTTGCACTTTTTTCCTGTTCAAGTATGACTTGATTCTATTTCGGCGTAAGTAGGTTCCCAATCCCCTCACATTCCATGTCATTTTCTTTATTTTTGCGTTGGATGCCATGCCGGGTCACTCAGATTGTCATCGAAACAGTCCGGCACCCATCGATGCCTTCTGAAAAATTCTCCTAATCCCAACCATCCGCCCACCTGTCCACGCTTTCCAGCAGCATTTGTTTCGCTCATGGGAGATTCTGTAACTTGAGTAACTCCCATTGCCTTGAATGGGGAAGATGAACAAAACAAACTAAACAAAACAGTAAAACCTTGAACCTTGAACTGCCCCCAGCAGTTGCTTCGAATTTGCAACGCTCAGGGGTCCCGAGCCTTCCAGGCCACTCCTGGTCTTCCCGATCGGGAGGCGTGTAGGTAGATTACCAACACAGTTTCCAGAGGGGTGGGTCATTCTGCAGGTGCTCGTGTGGTTCTTGGAGTTCTTGCCCGATCTAGCGTTCGTCTCAGTAGGATTGTGGTATAGTGTAAATGTCTGCTTGTATAAGCTCGTGGGTAGAGATCTCGGTATACCTCTTAATTCAGTGTGGAGGTGGTCATCCCATTTCCGACCTCGGGGGGTCTTCCTTGTCGTCGGCCAGGTTGTTATGTTCTAGCCACAAATTTGCTGCGGCTGGGGTCTCCAGAAATATAGCTCTTCCTTTGTAGAGAATCTTGAGGCGTGATGGATAAAGCAGCATGTATTTTAAGTTGAGCTTTCTTAATTGCGCTTTTATTGGAATGAAGGAGTTCCTTGCTCGTTGCACAGTGGGGGTGTAATCTGGGTATATGACTATTGTTGAGTCCTTCCGTTTGATCTCGCCTCCCTCTCTGGAGTATCGCAGTATTATTTCCTGGTCGCGAAAATTCTGAATTTTGGCTATAATTGGGCGTGGGTGTGAGCCTGGAGGTGGACGTTTCTGGAGGGATCTGTGGGCTCTTTCCACAGAGAACCCCTGTGAGAGGTTCCCTGGGCCATTTTCCTGTAGCAGGAGTGTTTCAACAAATTCAGTCGGGTCTGAGCCTTCCATGTCCTCGGGGACCCCCAGCAAGCGAATGTTATTTCGGCGGGCTCGGCCCTCGGCGTCCTCCGAGCGCGCCTCCAGCCTTGCCACCTTTTGTTCCAGATCCTGGACTCTCGACTTCAGGTCCTGGGTGCCTTCCACATTCTCTTGTAGGGTGTTTTCTGCTTCCGTCACCCTTTCCGTGAGGTTGCGGGCATCCTGACGCATGAGCTGCATATCCGATCTCATCTCCTCTATCTTCCCCTCCACTGAAGTGCAGAGGGCCGCTATCGCCTGCAGGACTTGCACATGTTTAAGGTCTTCACCCTGCTGAGGGGGCTATTCTAAGGTTTCCTGGGCCTGTTGTGGTAGCCTTTGGGGCCTGACCGGCGTGAAGGAATCCATTGTGACCAACTTCAGCTTGCTTTTGGTGGGAGACATCACCCTCCTTAGGTCCTTCAGCTTCTGGACCAGGTCCTGCTTTACAAGATATGAGGGTCTCACTTACGGCCCTTAGTCAGTGTCTCAGAACTGGAGTTACCCACTGAGGTTTCCCAGGCAGAGCCCCCTATCTGGCCAATGTCCAATAGCTGCAGTTATAGTGCGGACCTTGCAAGTTCAATTTCCCCGCCCACAGATGCACGCAGAGGGGGTACCGTGCAGACCGGCTTCTGGCTATTTCAGGTGGGTTCGGCCTTCCATGGTGTCTCAGCCGGGAGTGCTTTTTATTGTTCCAGATGCAAGCTCCAGCAGCAGGGGGTCCCTGGGTTAACCGTCAATTAGTAGTCTTTCCACTGTGCTTGTTATGCCGCCTGCTTAGCTCCAGGAGGACCCTCGCCTGCCAGTGGGTATCAAAGTATGGCTAGGTGAGCACCGGGCTCCAGCTGAGCCAGCAAACTTAGCCACCTTCACCTTAGTTATTCGGAGACTCACAGGTCGCTATGGTTTCCTCTCCGCAGCCTCAACGGCGCACTCACCCCCTTGGAGGAGCCGTAATGTTCGTGGGCCTCCCCGTAACGTTGGGGCTGCGGCCAGGTGAACTAATATATGTCAAGAGCTTTGTGCGCATATGGAACAACCCTAGATTTCATGGCCCTTATGAAGTGGTGTTTTGCACCCCTCTTGCAGTAAAAGTGAAAGGGCTTTGATATTGGATTCACCTCTCAGATGTTCGTAGGGCACCACCAAAGGCCTGACCAGTATCCTAAATGAAACTACCAATCTATCTCACAATGACTACCTCAAAAGTAATAATGTAACTGCATGTCCCAGAAAATAAACATGCATTGCTGCTAAAAGCATAAGCACTTTATAAAAAGAAAAAAAAACTCTCTCCCAGCCCCGTTTTTGTTTCCTATAAAGGAGTGCTCGAAATGGAACCCTCAACATCAAATGATTCAGTGTATATTTTAAAAAAGTCAAAAGATATGCTATAAATTCAAGATGGCTATATTCTTATACTTGTAGGCTACACTTCACTGCTCTCGCATTTACTATAATGATGTTTATGTTAGCTATATAAAAGGGACGCGAGGGGAGACATGAACGGAAGTGCACTGCTAAACACAACCAGTAACGCTATTGTACATATGTATAATATTTCTCAGACTAGTAATAACAGTGTTACCACGCAAGAAAATACACCTGGACGAATTAGTTTGTGCATGACCAAAATGTTAGAAATATTATTTCCCACAGTTAAAATTCTTTTTTGTAGCACAAATATTAGCAATAGCAACAATGTTAGCAGTAGTACACTAACAAGGGGATATATATCGCAGCATGATAGAATGAAAAAGCAAGCACGTAGGCCCAAATATGATGCATACCATGATCTAGGACTGGATGCTATTGAAGATATTAAACATCCCAAGCACTCTAATAGCTGGTGTACAGACATGAGTGCCGTAGGAAGACAAACGACCAATGTTAGTTGTTATATATGCTCAATGATACTGCATGCATCAGGGGCACCCAAGGTTCTAGTACCACAGAAAGTTACAATTATAGAGGCACAATGCCTGGTTCATCTTGCGCTATGTACAATAAAAGGCAAGATTCAGGCACACAGCATGCGACTAGAGCTTGTCAGTCCAGACACTCTGCAATCCAAAAACAACCAGAAAAACCTCAACTGCTTACAGCAACCATATTTAGGGATTGACGAGTTGAAGTACGTAAACAGCAAGCAGCAGGAAACAATGCTCAGCTGCCTAGCTGAAGGCCTTCAGGGAAACAAAGAGGAAGTAGTGGCGTTCATGGGAAAGACACGCACAAATATGTACAGAGCACGTCAAAAAACTGACATGGATTGCGGCGATGGAAAAGCCAGTGAAAGTGCATAGAGAGGAGAGCTACGAATTATGCTTCCACAGCCAAGGAACTTTGTCAGCTTCAACAAGCGATGAAACCGGACATTGTTGATTGCAGACTTGAAAAGGGGCATAGCGGCAGTGATGGACTACTACTGGGTTTATGGCCAACAAGCATACTTGCGACTCCCGCCATCATGGAGGGGCTATTTTTTCGCTGACCATGCTGCACTCCGCACTAGTAGTAGTCCCAGAACAACCCTTGAATGGGGGACAAATACTTGACAAAACACAAACAGTATCCCCAGTTTTTGGAGAACAGAACCCAATGCCACCACCAGAATTTTGCTTCCTACCCAGGAAGGGCCAATATGACAACCTGCATCAAACTATCTATGAAACGACTCAAAGGCACTGCTTCGGGAAATACCTGAAGAATACAGACTTGGCAGCTTTTTTTGCCTCACTATTGCTACCTGATGTACAGGCAGCAGTGAATGCTAAATGGCAGCAGATAGTATGCTGGGAATTTATCCAGTTGGCAAATGACTCCAAGCATGGGTTCAACGTCATAAATGTCGAGCTGCGCGCTCTAAGGTTGATGGCGATTCAGAACTGGTATCTCCTGGATATGCTGACGCAATGGAAGGAGGCATGTGCCAAGAAATCGGGGATTCATGTTGAACATTCGTACATCCTGAAGATGCAGAAAATGGATCATTATCTCACATAATAGCAGCAGTACATGGCTTGGGAGTGCTAATGAAACAAGAAGCTGGTATTCAAGGAGAAGACTGGTTTAACATTGCCTTTAAGTGGGCCCAATCCTGGCTGGGAGCTCTTGTGAAGACCTGCCATTGTGTTCATCCTGGTTCTTTTCTGCACGTGCCAAATGGGACTCCGATGTTGTGCCAAAGCAGTGCCTAATAGCGCAATGATGATGGTTTCAACTGGCGTTTCAAAAGTACCTCATAATACAAAAGAAACAGACATACAAACTAACCATGTCCTCCCCCAAATACTCCCCATTTACTATGGAGATAAAGTAGATTGCTTATATCACACATCATTGTTCCACCCCCGACCCTGAAAATTATAAAGAAGTTTGGTTAGATCGAGTTGGGGATGGGGGGGTGTATCTACATGACATGCACCCCCGAAAAATATGCACAGGCAGGAGAAGGCCTGCAGGATGTGTGCACCACATGGATGCCAATAAAGGGAACACCATCATATGAAGCTGCAGTAAGAAGGGAAATGAATGCAAATATGCAGAGACGTTTGTTACTGTAGAAGTGATGAAAGGGGGGAATGTTGGGAAGGAAATTAATCCCTCCCACCCCCCCTTAGGTGCTTTAGAGTGAGGCAAATCCCATATATAAACATGTGATGTACCAGGGGGTTAGGGTCATGCTAACAAGCCTTGCACAAACACAACATTAAATGTAAATGCATATACTTAGTGCATGCATATAAGTAAGGGCCATTTTTGTAGTGATGGTAGAAACATTTGGCCAGCATGGCTGCACGGTAAACACAGGCCTGACGAAGAAACATGAACAGGCCCAAGAACTGATGGTAGAAAGACTTGCGCTGCCAATTCCCATAGAAACATCCCTTTGTTCCTTAACTGTTGCAAATACTTGTTATTCCAAGAAGGAAGGCACCCTGCAAGTCTGCGAGACAGCACCAGGCACCTCAATGTGCACATTCATCATAGCCAAGCCAAAAGCAGACCTCCAACCCCCACCCAGCCCACCAGGAGTTATGACACCCACAACTGCCCCAGACCAAGACCCTTGAATTCTGCAATAGTAGGTGACCTCAGACCATCAATCATAAACCCAGTGGTCATAAAAAATCTAAAAAGAACACAACCGTTTCACCTTATTTCATAATGACACCCTTTGTAATACGAGATAAATGGAGGAATCAATTATAGTCCAAAGCGAGGGTGGAAACCCTAGGTGCTGATAGTCCAATATGGAATGAGAGAAGAATGTGTAAATCAGCATGATCTTAAGACCCCCCCGTGCCATTCCTACAGCTTCCCAGGTGCCTGCCATAATGATAGAATAGCATTGGGCCTCATTACAATACTGGCGGTAGCCGTACCGGTATAACAGACACAGCTGCCGCCAGTATCATTTTCTTTCCGGCGCCCGTGAATAGGCAATTACCGGGTCATTACGGCCCAGCTGCACCCGGTAATTGCCCATTTGCAGGCACCGGGAAAGAATGCTCCCCATTCCCATTGAGAGATTCACCTGCACAATTCGTGAATGGTGCCGGTGCATCCGACATGCTCTCCTTGCGGGTGCTGGTACGCCCGCCGGGTCAGACCTGATGGGCGGAAAGGCACCTGCGAGCAGAACTCGTAGTTTGCTGGTCCGGTAACAATGGTACCGGCAAGCTTACCGGTACTGTTGTTACCGGACCGGCAAACTTATAATGAGGCCCATTGTCTTACAATAGTAACTGATGAGGAATGTGACCACCATTCCCTGGAGACGATGAGTTTAGCTGATCCCACATGATGGAAGATGGACGGATGGGGCTGAGAACAATAAGCAGCCAGGTATCTCCTATGGAGCGGGCCGCCCATGTATAGGGTCTCACCAACCAGCCACATGGGTTTTTATTGTATATGTGACATCAGTAGTGATGATGTGTTTCCTTATAACCTTCTGCTTGTACTATTTTTTGGCAGAACGTTCTCGAGCAGCAGAGTTCTTTGCTGGCCTACCTATTTTTGTGTGATTAAAAATGTGTTATCGTTGCAAGAATCTCTTGGACTTTTTTCCCTAGCGGGTTGTATATGTTCTGGCAAGAGCTTTCAGGGGCATGCCTTAATTTCTTTAAGTTAATTTAGATCAAATATATTTACCATACAAAACAGCTTGGCTGACAGTCTGATTCTTGATAGACCACCTGGTATGCTCTCCTGCCAGGTTCCTTCTTACTTCCTGATATCGCTCAATCACTGCTCTTCAGTACTGCTGCATGCCAGGAGGCCGTCTTCTCTCCTTTGGCATTCCTGCGGCATACAAGTCTCGGCAGTCTGCCTCTCTTGTTTTCTCACATGAGCCGGCTGGCTTCACGGACCTCGCATTTGCCCAGCTGTCCCTCGGTCAGAGCCTAGAGGACTCAACTTCTCCAGCCAGCTCCTTCCTGACCGCTGGCTTTGCTGTTTAAAAATCTCCCCTACTACTATGAAGAGAGGCAGCTGAATGTGTCCATCATTGCATCATTCCTTCCCCGTTTCGACATTACAGACATGAATGCTGTACTTTGCGCCCCTCACCACCAGTGTATCGTCGATGTGAGAGATGTTACTCCCTGAGGCAACCGTATAGACCTTGCACACATGACAACAATGAGGCAATAAACCTGCAGGCGATGGAACCACTGGACGCGCTGGAATCATGACAGAGACAAATTACATCATGGCTGAGGCCAACGCACACAGGTGCATTAGACACAAAGCACATACACATCCAAACACGAAGACACACGAACACTAGGTCAAATTGCACTTAGACACGAAGAACATGCTTGCACCCACTAGGGTAGAAAACATATAATCACTTAGCTATGCTGAAACGCAAGTCACACAAGAAAACACATAAAAGCTTGCTTAGTGACAAACGCAACTAAAATTAGTGGCCATACTACAAAATAATGTATTATTTCACTCCTGTTTAATAAATATCAGGCTGTCCAATGTACACACTTTTTCCCAGTGGTTCATCTGTCCTCTGTTTCTACATATATCGCAACCTGTGAAAGGGGAAATGAGGATCATCTGACAATAGTCCAAAAGTGAGCATTGTTTGGAGGGTACAATCATGATTCTTGACCCATTTTAGATTAAATTACCCTTCAATCATACCTTTCTTGCTTTGATGCTTCAACATATTCCTTTAGCCCAATATCTAATCCTAGAATCATTTGGATCTGTCTCGCTGTGAGATGTGTGGGTTGTGAGTGGGTGATTTCATAGACATGAAATGGAGCAATCTGGGCTGATTGAAGAGAGGCGTTAGTTGCCTCTCCTCCCATCTAGGCTATGTAGTGTATTACGATAGAAGTAGTTTCCACAAACAGTCTTGAGCAGGATTACAAGGCTGCAAAGATGCAACAAAGGCAGACAGTCAGTAATTTTCAGGTGCACTTTTAGGAAGTATAAGCAACCCAGAGAAAATTGCACCTGTCCTTGTGACCTGCAATGGGACCAAAATCCCTAAGGCTCACTCCATTCACAAGCCAGTTACATAGATGAACTCTGTATTTGCACTTGTTGCTGTATAATTGCCCACACCATAGTAAGTACACATGGCACTCAGTTTAATGCAAGGAGCGAACCAGAGTTCATGAAGACAGTGTTCTGCTACTCACAAACGCTTTTTCTCTGCGAGTAGAAATGAAGTGATTTAATCTGCCTTGAGATCCTGCCTAGACCAGTTTTGCTTGTAGATAGTGAAAATGTGACATTTTTGATAGTTTAATATGTGATGATAAATCCAACATGTTTATTATCTCATTTCAGTTATTTTCAAAATATAGACTATTTTACAAGCATTTTTATTCTAATAGCTTGGTTCGCGGTTTGTCTCCTGTGGCCAAGCCAGACTACCTGCTTGACTGTGTCCCTATGCATTTCTTGGCTTGTCCACCTCTATTCTCCTGCACTGTCCTGCACACAAAGACATTTAAGCCACTTATTGTGCCCAGATTGTTCAAGAATATGGAAGTCTCTGCAAGTAAAACTTCACAAGAACATCTCTGCTTCATCCTTGAACAAATACCAGTAATTAGCAGAGAGAACAGAAAAATATGTGAATGATTGCCACCAGAGAAGGCAAAGTGCATCAAACTGTAGATAAAAGCTGGAAACCAAAATGATCATTACTGAAGAGAATGTAGAGTTTATGTATGACATGCATTTGCGTTGGCAATATTTTTCTAACTTGTCATGCCAATAAAGTACCTCTTATTGTATATCGAAACTACAAGAAGGCTTTTAGAAAAGTATTCTGCCATTGTAAGGCTCTGCTGAGCGAAAGAGTCATAGCAGAAAGTACAGATGCCATGCATACCTTCTGAATGACTATTCGAGAGGGAGTTCGAGATTTTTAGTGCTAGTTTAAAAGATAGATGTGTGCCTCAATGCATTCTACACCCTCCCACCCAATATCCACCACTCTCACTGCCCTACCCATCTATATTTCGTCAACTTGCCTCTCCTCCTTTATAGTTTGGGCTATTAGTTGTCGCTTGCGACACCTATACGCCAAAACTCTTGTATTTGCGTACAGATTGGGTGGAATGATATATGAGGGGGGACAGAGAGTCTGTAGGTGTTGTTTGGTTATATGTCCACCCATTGTCTGCCAATGGCCATGCTAATCCCTATGGCCATTCCCACCCATTCCCGCCTCAGCCCGCCCAAAACACCTCCTCATAGGAACTCTTTGAGCGTGTTTTAATCAAGCCATACCATGAGGCTTTGCATTCACAATGCCTACCAGTGTTTGTTCAAAGCAGTCTTCTGAGAGTTAAAGGAATAGTTCACTCAAAAATGTTATTGTCCCAAAAGATGGGCAATACACAAAAACATACATTAAATATGTTATTCAAGAAAGTTCCTATGTAAACTTTTGAGCAAACAAGGCTCAAAACGTTTACATGGCAGCATCCATTTTGTCATTTCAGGCAGCCTCCCCAACTCATGTTAAGCTCGGCCCTGGCGGCACTAAACAAGCAGCAAAAGCCTCATAGTGGGAGCTTTTGCTTACTGCAGCCAGAGCAAAGCTGTACATGGAGGAGGCTGCCTTCACTTTCATTTTACGTTTTTCGGTGCTCCCCTAGCCCAGTGCAGCACAGAAAACGTAAAAAGATAGGCAAAAAGCAAAGGCGCAGCAATTATAAATACAATGTTGTTGTATTTGTGATTGCCATGGTTAGAAAACCACGGAAATCATAAATACAACGTTGTTGTATTTCTGACTGTGGAGGCTTTCGCTTTGAGTCTCCTGAACTCCCCCCCGGTCGATTTTCTTTCTACGTTTCCCAAGCTCCTCCGTCTCGGAGGAGACTGGGAAACGTAACAATGAAAACCAAAGCATTTATAAATACACAACGTTGTATTTATGTTTGAGGTGGCTTCAGCTTTGAGTCTCCTGGGCTACTCCGTGTCAGGGGAGCACAGGAGACTCAAAGCTGAAGCCACCTCAAGCATAAATACAATGTTATAAATGCTGTGGTTTTCTTTCTAAGTTAGAAAGAAATCTGCAGCATTTATTTTGCAGTGCTTTGAAAAAATATGTAATTTAAAGCACTTACCAGCAGCAGCTTGTGTCAATCTCTGCTCTCCAGCAATAATGAAGCAAAAGCCACCTGCTGGTAGCTTTTGTTTATTACAGCTGGCTGGCTTTTGCTTCATTAGTGCCGCAAGGGCAGAGATTAACACAAGCACAGGAGGCTTCCATTTCACAAAAAGGATGCCTCCTAGTGCTTGAAATGTGTGACTTTGAGCCTCATTTGCTTAAACGTTTACATAGGAACTTTCTTAATAAATATTTTGTATATATATTTTTGATCATGGCCCATCTTTAGAGCCAATAAAATGTTGGAGTGAACTATTCCTTTAATGACTTCATTGGAGATGTAAACACACTGCTGGTGTAATATAAATGTCAGCCACTCAATTTATAAGCACTCTGCGTGTCCTTCAATGAAGTGCTGCTAAAAACAAGTGATGTACCTAGGCCAGGTAAGTAGATAAGGAGCAGGAACCAGTCTGCCACAGGTATGTGTAAACGGAGAGATGCTTCTTTATTCTTTAGTTTCAGTTACAGGTTATTTGTATTTGTATTTGTTTTATTTGTAACGCGCACCTTCAGGCCCAGAGGCATCCGGGCGCAACTTTAGACATGGTTACATATGCATACATATATTCAACTTTTAAGACAGTGCAAGTATACAAGACATACCGTAATATACATATTTACAACGTGGAGGTTAGGGCAGGTGTATTCCTGGGACAGGTTCCCAGGAGCAAAGAGGTCCGGGTTTCAAGGCTGGTTGAAGAGCCAGGATTTCGTTTTGGATTTAAAGGCACTAAAACATTCTTTAGTTCTGATGATAAGGGGGAGAGCATTCCAGAGTTTGGAAGCTAGGACGGGGAAGCTAGATCCACCCGCTTTTTGTAGTTTGAACCTGGGGATGGTTAGACAGTGGGTCTGGGCAGTTCTTTGAGGGCGGGTAGGCGCGTGGCGGGATAGCCGGCTGCAGAGGTACGGGGGGCTTGGTTGGCTAGGCATTTGTGGGTAAGACCTAAGGCTTTCAATGAAATTCTCTGTTTGACCGGTAGCCAGTGTATGTTGGATCTAGATTCCGAGATGTAGTGGTTTTGCAGGATGTTTAAGGCCGCTCTCATGGCGTTATTCTGGGCGATTTGCAGTTTGTTCATGTTCTCTTGGCTAGTTCCTAGGTAGAGGGCGCTCCCGTAGTCAATTTTGGCCATGATGAGAGTTCTGGCCAATGTGACCGTATTTGGGGTTGTCAGAAATGGCCTGCAAGCTGCAATGAGTTTGCAGATGTATGCTGAGGCCGATCTGACTGCATTAGTTTGTCGGGATAGGGATAGGGTGGCGTCAAGGTAGATGCCTAGAGTTTTGGTGTCTTTCGAAAACTTGGATGGTGTTGCCATCAATGATAAATGATTGGTAGGACGGCTCAAGTTTACTAAGACGTTGCGTAATGCCCAAGATGAGGAGCTCAGTTTTGTCATCGTTGAGGCATAACTGGTGTTGTTATAAATGGGAGAGCAGGGTCTGAGCATCCACTCTGGTTCCTTTCTTAGCTCCATGTCCCCAACCGACTGGAATGTGCAGGTCCTAGGTTCCACACACATCACTACATTACACTAGGCCTTTCAATTCACAAAACTCAGCACACATTCATTAGCACCCTGATAGAAGAGCCAGCCAATCAGGTGGCTAGGAACGTGGGCTGAAACCAGCGATCTCAGCCCACGTTCAAAGTAGCTTGGCAGCTGGTTCCCCCTACAACCATATTCCCCACCACCCGCCGTCCCTTTTATTTTTTTATCATTCCCACCTCGCCCGCCGCCCCACTTACTTTATTTCGGCGGTGGCAGTAACCGCTCCTTCCTCTCGGCTACCGAAGGCCGCCGTGGAAAGGGAAGAGGGGCTCCATAAGGAGCCCTGCCTTCCCTTTCCATGAAAGCCATCTTTGAATAGTATTTTCCTTCCATGGACGGGACCATTCAAGGAATAAACATACTTTTAATTAGCCCCATCCCAGCCCATGGGACGGGTGCTAATGGCGTTAAGCACCTGTTCCACTGCTTTGCTCAAGCCTATAACTCAGGCTGCCTGGCCGTTACCACCCGTTCCAGCGCCTTAGAACGGTGCTTAACACCACATTCAAGGTCACTACAACAAGCATTGGCAAAGCCAGTGAAGTTCTGTTGAAGACAAAGCCAACATTTTTGGCTGTACATAAATTTGCCAGGCACTGCTGTTAGATGGCCAAGTACTCCCAACGTGTTTCACCTGCTACCAACAATGGTTAGTCAATACCACTACGGCTGTGCCTGACAAGTGCCTTTCCCATGCCTACACAAAACCCCAAACTATTGGCATTACCAATGCTTGTTTCACCCACGGTTCCTTATTCCCCTTCTGCGGCCCCTTCGCTTCCCTTCCGCACACCCTTTCTTTCCCACATGTGTTTGTGTCCGCAGGGAGCAGCCCCTCCTGTTCTGTTGGCAGGGGTTTTGCAGCTCTGCCCGCCTACCCATAGCCAGGGTTGTTGCTGGGAATTCCACGCCTCCCGTCTGTCTGCGCTTCCTCTCCCTGCACTCGGATTGTGTCGTGCATGTGTACCACGTGCACGCGCTTTTTTCTAATACAAAGCTTGCGAGAAGTTAAGAGCGCGAGGGACCCGGAGAAACTTATAGCGTGTGAAATACGCTCGAAGTGCAACTGACGGCGGTTGACTCACGATCAGCAGCAAAGAGCGAGCATGGACAACGGAAACTTCCAGATGCCCGTCGCCGGCAGCTACCCCTACACCACCGGCCCCTATGAGCCGCTGAAGGAGGAGATGGAGGTGGGGGTGCTGTCTCGCCCCCACGGCACAGCCATCAACTCCACCACGGTGAACATGAGCACCGTGACCACCTACCAGCAGCCGCCCCGGGACCACATCATCTGGTCCATTTTCAATACCGTCTATTTTAACTTCTGCTGCCTGGGATTCCTGGCGCTCGTCTTCTCAGTCAAGGTGAGTCGGCGCTGTTTGCCTGTCCTGCGGGCGACCCCCCTTTTTGAGATGTATTACACTGTCATGGTTTCCACTTGAGCTGCTGCAGGTCTTGAACTTGATTATCGAAACCCTACAAGTTTGTCCTGCTTAGGACATCCCACTTAACAACTTTGAACGCTTGAAAACTGCGTGTATCGGTGACAAGTATGTATGCGCTTGCCATTGCTTATAGCCTGACCCGGCTGATTAAGAAAGCCTGTCTTTTTCAGGTTAAGGCCATAGCTCTTAACTTTTAGGGTCGCCAGGGCGGGTGAAAACGCCCGCTTTGCTTTTTGACAGGTCAGGCCCCATTGGAGTACATGGGCGTATAGTGGGCTTGTTGGGTGTTTCGGCTAATTGCAAGGCGGGTGAAACCCAGCATTGTTAAAGCTCTACGTATCCGATTATGGGCACGCACGATTTAGACGTGCCGCAAAACTGGCGAGGGCCAGTAGTTCCCCTTTCACTTCACTTATGTTACGGCACAGATGTCTAAGTAATGACCACTGGGGGAGACTAAAGGTGGGGCACGACCGGTACAAAAGGAGAAACTGGATTCCCAGTTTACTTGTGACAACCCTCCCTCCCCCCCCTCCGTTTTTGGAAGGGCAACTACGTGATCACGCAGATTGAGGGGAAAATACATGGCTGACAAGTTGGGGGGGAAGGGCAGTGCGGGACGGGTCTGTCTCTGGGAATATTTTGATGCATAAATATGCTGTGGAAAATGGCGGTTCATTAACCTAGCTTTCAGATGGGGGGTGGGGGGAGCGGGCTAAGTGGTGATGGGAGGGGCCACTTCAGCAAATAGGTGGGGTAAACTTGGAGGCTACGCCCCCACTGTTCTACCCCCCTCCCCATGGTCTTGTGTGGGGACCAACTATCAAATAGTATATTTTAAAGTGCAGTACCCAGAGAGGCAATGGAAGTCTTTCTTGAAAGTAGCAGCTTTAAAGTTTTACTGCGTTTGTTCAAGTACATTTTTCTGAACAAACACCTAAAACTTTAACACCGCCCCTTTCGGGGAAAGGCTTCCCTCACCTCCCTGCCTAACAAAATGCAAGTGCGCACATCCAGGGGTGCACCTAGGCTAAAATTTAGGCTGGGGCTAACCGTTCAAATGTTGGGAGAGGCGTTAACTTCAGACACAGTGGAGAAGTGGCAAACTTACTTGTGTGGGGGTATCTAACTTCTTTACTCATTGTAATGAGACTATTCTAGTGCAGCTTCAATGTTACAACCAGTTAACTCTCTCCTTTAAGTCTGAAACACCCACTTCGTGCAGATCCTGAAGGTCCTAGAAAGTGTGAAAATGGCAGATGGTCTGCAATGAAAGACCCAGTACCATAGCATAACAGGACATTGCAGAGTGTGCGGCAGCACTCTGGATGGCCCAAGCAATTTCAGTGGCCGGGAGCAACCAGGCAGAAAATGTAATGTTGCTTCAACCAGTTAGTCCGCTATACTAGAATCTCTGACTGGCTGGTGAGACTGTCTGCCTATCAAATCAAGTTATAAGAGACTGGAGAGGGCCAGTGCAGCAATAATGCAATTCTATGTGACAGTACTGGAGCCCCTAGCAGAGGAGCACCAGGGTACACCAATGTGTCCCTACACTTTTTAAAACTGTCCTCTTGTAAGGGTGTAAATGTAATCACTTATAAGCACTCCAATTTTTGCTGTTGAGGTCCGGGTGGCATTATATTATTTGCCCAGGATCACACTCTTACGCTAAACAGCCAAGCAGGGATTTTAACCTATGCTGCAGTTTGGTGACAGCCACCCTTTTCCCCGCTTTATTTGGAACAAATATTTAAGTTTTGGATGTCAAGAGCTAAAATAATAATGTCCTATAGAGTTTACTTGCAAAATACACAAATTGCATAGTGAGGCATCATGACAACATGTAAATCCTTATAGCAGCAGCATGTTGGGCCAAAATAATATCAGTGTACTTTTATTTTCCACATCCTGATGGAACACTATAAGATGCAAAAGGCAAAATATCTATTTACCCACTTTATTTTCAGTGCTTTAAGGCGCACATTAAGATAAGTTGTGTCATAAACTCACTTAGGTTTGGAGATTCGTCACAAACCTCCAGCGTCCTATGTATGGTTTTAAGTACATTCATCTAAGGACATCAAAGCAAACTTTACTTTTTAGCTTATCAAGCTATTAGACATGATGGGTATGAACACATATTTCAAAGGGTGCTTTATTGTGTTGCTCGCTTTAACTGTCACAGATTTGCAAGGGGACTGGTGGTATTTCAGTTGGAAAGTCACCATCGTGCATAAGAAAGGCTATGCTGCTGGTGATAAAAGAAACGTGTTGTCGAGTTCATTATGGCACTGGCTGTGACTCTTGGAAACAGTGGAAGAGACAAAATGCGCCCAGAAGCATGTTCCTGATCCTTTGACCTGGTAAAGGGCATGGAAGCCCCGCCCCTCAGCTAACATATTGGGGGGGCTTCAGCCCGGTCAGCTCATTGACGTTACATGCCTGGTGGGGGCGTATCGGCGCAAGAGGAGCAGATAGATCAGCTACTGCAGAAGGTCAGAAAGTGTGAAGGTCACGGGAGCAATCGCAGAAAATAGAAGGAAACGGTTATGCAGTTGCAAGCTGGAGCTACAGGGGACGCTGGGGGCGCACTTGTCGCCTTACTGCACCATAACACATATTTTGTATGCCTCCATTTCTGTAACTTCTTTATAACGAAATACATGTCAGACGCAGTTGGTCCTGCAGCGACCAGCCGACTAAATGATCAATTCCTTGCTACCAACCAACTCCACTTTGTATCTGTTAGGCCAAGGCTACCCCAACTGCAAATGTCCTTCACCCGCCTGCCGTTGCAGCGTTTAAGTTTTTGGTATCCCTGCCACATCCGTCAGGGCGGTTTCTGGCAATATGGCACCCTGGCAAACAGCTAAAGTGCCCCCCGCCCACTTGTGCACGGCTCCCGCAAATGCCGGAAACTTGCCTCCGCGGCATACCCAACATCAGTATGCCCCTCTTCTTTTAGACACAAAGTAGCAGAAGGTACAGCTTCCGCAGCTATGGGCCCAATGACCTGAGTTTGGCAAAAGCAATTGTTTTTTTCTTTCCCCCCACCCAGTTAAAGGCCTTGCCCCAGCCAGATGCACCTCTAACAACCAAACACCACAGTACATTATTCACATCGCCCATGCATTTCCATCTTTTTTTGACCGGCCCACGTGGATTAGCCTAGAGAGCCCATTGAAATCCATGGATGGTATTTGCCTAGTTGTGTTTATGAACTGGCTCCATGGTGGGTGACACGTGCCAACGCTGTGTGAGTTGCGTGGTATGCCTCCCTATTCTGTTCGGAAAGTATATCTTGCATGCGGTTATGCCGTGAAACAGGGCACACATCAGCCTCTGGTGCACATCGCACAAATTATCAACGTTATGCATACAGATAGTGCAGACCTTTATATAAATATAATATATATCATTTTTTATTTTTTTGGGAGTGCGGAATATTGTGGGCCAGAAAATAGCCTGACATTTTTCAAGTGTTACTCAGCCACATGACGGTTGCAATATGTTTTCAGGACGTTTTGGGAATGCCTAAATACCAATATCAGTAACTATCAGATAGGACTGAGTTCTGACACTTAGCCGGGCCACAAACATGCAACTTGTCCAGGCAGAGAACCAGCTTGTTATGGAGTAGGAGGAGGCACCTCCCTTTTCTGTGTGGCAGCACAACCTTTCCTGAATTTCCCCCCCCTCCCCACCCCCCACCCATCTACTGCCTGTTCCTATTTTTCGGCCAGCAATCTCTCCCTCATCATTTCTTCTTTTATTTAATTCCATTCTGTATTCCTTTTTTTGTTCAATCCACTGCTTTCTTTTGATCTTTTACCCCCTTTTAACATTTGACACTTAATTTGCTCTCTTGCTCGTTAATTGCCTTTTGTATTCCATACAATGTTCACTTTACCCCCACCCCCTCCCGCCCCCCCCCCCCACCCATCTCTTTTCTTTAATTCTGGCATGCGTGTACATTTTCTTTTTTATTCCTGTGTTCATGTACTTTGCCCTTTTCCGTGCACTGAACCCATCCTTCCTTAATCTTTCTCTCCTCCACTCCCCCCCACCCCCTTTCTCACTAAGCCCGTCCAGCACCAAGTTCCCCCCTCAGCCACCCTGCCTTTCTCTTTGGTTGTACTTGGATTTGGCTTGTCTGGCGTTTTTAGCTCCCACTCAGCCCTGGCAATCCCATCCCTGTGGGGGGCTAATTGTCCCAAGTTGTCTATGGCTGGCAGCGCCCTGCCCTGTGCAAGTTAGGTCCGTTTAGGATGATGGAGGTGCTAAGTGTGTGCGGGACGCGCTGCAGGGAAAAGCAAGCTTCTGTCTTGTGTCTCTGATTCGTGCACCGCTGACACGGACGTTACCCTGATGAGCCAGTCGGTCCCTGATGCAGGGGGGCAGATAAAAACTTGCCCCATCAACGCCCCTCCCCCACTCTTCCCGGGCCGTCACGCCCTTCGCCCGCCCCCAGAAACGGGTCTGAGTAGCGTGTTTATTCGGCAAGACTCGCCTCTCCCATGCTTGTCACAGTGGCCTAACCAATTATCCCCGACATCTTGTAGGGGCTCTGACCTTGAACTTTGCTTAACGTAGTGGTCATGTCTCGTTATAAATCTTGGTGGCACCGCGCCGCCTAGCCCCCCGTTGTTATGTGACTGAACAAAAATACTGGTGTGCTAAACAATAATTAAAATATTACTTTTCTTGTGACCTTGAAAGCACAGTGTGATCCAGCAAGTTTTCCATGACCATGTGTTAGAAGACCGTCCTTTTTAGTTTGGGCTATTAGGTGGCGCTAAGCCAACTATTGTAGTCGAGCACAGTGGGGGAAGAACTGGCAAATGAGGAGGGAGACACAGCTTGTAGGGGTTTGGTTATTTGCCCACCCATTCACTGCCCATGTCCATGCTAATATCTAAGGCCATTCACACCCAGTCCCTGCCCCTCTCAAAACACAGCCCCACTGAAACTCTTTGAGCTCACTTTAAACAAGCATTACCATCAAACTTTGCTCTTCAGTGCTCAAAGCAGTCTTCTGAGAGCTAATGACTTAATTGGAGTTGTAAATGCGCTAATGGTGTAATAAAAAATGTCTTAACCAGGCCTCGCTTCAGCCACACTCTAAGCACTGAGTGTCCTTCACTTAAGCTCTGTTAAAAACAAGCATTGGCAAAGCCAATAGTTTTGGCTTATGTACACGTATTGGGCATTTGCCAGGCATTGGATGCCCATGTACTTGCACCATTTTGCACCTTCACCTGCGGCCATCAATAGCCAGTTATTACCATTAAGCAGTGCCTGGCAAGTGCCTTTCCCATGCCTACAAAAAGCCCAAACGGCTGGAATTGCCAATGCTTGTTTCCCTCAGCATTTTGTAACGGCCAGTGTTTTCTTTTCCATTTGAAATCTTAAGTCCCAGAACTCCAAGCGAAAACACTGCTGTTTGGCCTTCTCACGCATGGCCTCGGGAAACATGTGAGCTCTGGCGATTATGAGGAGAATGGAACAAGCTATCTGTAGGATTGTGCGCTAAACAAAGACTGGCTGTGATTGTGTCCCCATCCTTCAACAACCAGTGTCTGGAGACCAACATTCCTTTACCAGTATTTCTCATTGTGCATCGGCTCTAATAGCGTTAAGGCCACGTTTTAAGTGACTTTTCCCTTTGTTGGAGGAATGCATCTGTAACCCACCACACAACAGACCCCTCTGTTGAGGGAGCCAACACTGCTTAAGCAGCCTTCTGGTGAGGCCCCAGTGCTGTTGGCATAGTGAGGGATGTGGTGAGTGGTGAGGGTGCAGATTTGTTTCGCTGAACCATTTCCAGGGCACTACCGCTGTGATGGAGTAAATGAGCTTTGGCCCCAAGTTCCATTATTGTAAATCCCCATAAGCGTGAGGCGGCTTATTCAGCGGAGAGCAACAAAATTGATTTTGGGACGGCTGGTGGGTTTCAGTGGAGCATTGTTAGGATGAGCGAGTAGCTTGGGTGAAGGGAGGTCCCCTTTTACATTTGAGGAGCTGGGGTGAGGAGGAGCAGGTCGGGGTTTGAAATTTAAGATTCACTGAGCAGAAGCTAAAACCAGCTCCTGGTGTCCGGCATCACCCAGTAGGCGGGAGATGCCACAGAGGAACCAGTAGTGAGTACCCAGCGCACAGAAAATCTAACTTCCACACGAGATGCACACTTTACGATTTTTCCTGTAACGTATGATTCATTATTTATTTATTTATTACATTTATAATACGCTCAGACCCTGAGGTATCACGACCTAGTTACAGACATCTTAACACCATTATTAAACATTATGCATAAGCAATAGACACATTGTGCTTGCAGTAACGGATACGGCAGAACTACATTGGGGCAAATCGGTTTAAGTGAGCTTCAACGGGGCTAGGGGTGAGAGAAAAGTTCTTCTACGGGTGCTAGTCTGTCATCAGATTAGTATTCATTGAATAATCAAGTTTTTAGTAGCTTTTTGAAGCAATGGAATTAATCTTTATTTATTCCATTATTATGTTTAAATGTGCACTAGATGTGTTTAATTCTTCTTTATTAACATTCTCAACTCCTCGGGTAATGTCACGTATACATGTTGTAAGGCACCAGTTGGACTGTGAGGCCAAAAGCAGTTCCTGGGAGCTGTTGGATTTAAGCTAACCATGCTCTCGAAGGCGAGAAGCGGGATCTAAATGGCTCCCAGCAACTTCGAACCATGTAGTTCTATCTACCTCATTGGAAGGCTGTCCTAGTCCCTCCATTTGCGGCTATCTTTGGTGGTGTATTGGGTTGAGTTAAGTGTGGCAGGAATTCTCTATCTGTGGGAGAGCATGGATACTGCAGAGGATGTGGGTATTTAGGCTGGAATTGGTGTACCCACTGTTACTGGCCCATGAGTGCCTCAATGTGTGTGCCTGGGGGATGTAGATCAGGTGCAACTAGTGTGTTCTTTACAAACCAGAATGTACTCGCAGATGCAGAACATGTGCTGCAACTGTAAGGGTCCTGTACACTAATCCTCTGTGTACATTATGACTGGGGTCCGCTGGGATGCAGAGTAGATGCTGTCCTAGTTTGTGCAGCTCTTGTTGTGTTGTGCTCTCGTATACACCCCATGTCTTCTCCTTCTGGGGGTGCCTGTCACTCTTTACTTAATCAGGCCTTTTGTTCAGCGCTACACATCCCCTTGCAATCGCTTGAGTAGTGCACTTGTCTGCCAGGGAGACCCAGTGAAGAGGATTAATCGTGTCGGTAGGTGGACCTCCTCAGGCATCCTAGCCCTGCGGTCGAGTACTAGTCGCATGCTGGTCTAAGCAGCTTTCACTTGCTCACTTAGTGGTATCTGTGGTCGACCAGTGACGTGCCCTCATAGAGGGGGAGGCGGCCTGACTAGAGTAAAGCATAGCACAATATTGGTTGGAGTACAAGAGTATGTCAACATAGAGATGTAAAACCCTTGAGGGGTGCACTTGGATTTCCGAGATCCACGGAGACTGTTTTTGCTGCATCCCAGGGCTGGGAAAATTCGTCCCAATGACCAGCTCTGATCATGTTCTAGCAATATACTCTTTATCAACTTCTGCAATATCCAGAAGACAGATTTATTGAGCAGCTCGGGTTAGTCCACAAACTTTTTTTTTTCTCCATGGGTAAACGCATCCGTTTCCTATAAAATTGCCTAAGCACTTACACTTTCAGTTATTCCTTAATTGTATTCAACAGCGCTTGAGGTTATCGTGGGACTTGCAGGTTTCATTATTAGTATGTAATTACGAGTGCTGGGATGCAAAGTCCTTTTTGCCAATAGGAATGGGTTGGCCGAAGTGTCATATCGTGGCAAGGAGCCGTTTCAGCCAAGCTCGGTGTGAACCAGTCTTTTCCCCATCGTAAATCCCGTACTTAAAGCCTTGAAAAGATAAGAGGTGATACTGCTCCTGCCCAATAGATGTCGCTGTCGCCTATGCTGCCCATGTTTAGAACCACATTCTCAGGAATGTAGACAATTCTTATTTGTCTTGTAATTCTCGGAAGACAATACTTTGTTTTGTTGCCACGTGTGTTTGTGTTGTCATTAACCTTGTTAAATGGCATTACAGAGCATTGAGTTACTATGGAATATTTGGTCTGATGAAAAAGATGTCTGCAGATTCATTATATACATCACTGTGGTGGCCCACCTCCGGTCACCTGGGCGGGCCACACGAAGCGCCCGGGTCACCTGGCAGAGCAGTTCAGCTGCGGTCATGCGCACCACAGGGGCAGGGGTCACCCTGCTGGATCCGGGCCACACACAAAAGCTGGGGGCACCAGGCACTCAGCAGCTTCGGCCGTGGAATCATCCAGGCGAGGCGGTCAGACAAGGGCGTGATTACACGGCAAACCCCACACTCAAGAAGGACACAGACAAGAGTTGCCGCTTCCTGGGGCGCTTGTTCTTCTTCTTGCTGATAGATTTTTATCCATCAGCGGTGATTTTTGGATACCGAGGCTTGAGGCTCATTACTCCATCTTCTCGGGTGGAGTATGTAGTCGTGGGCTCTGCGGCACTGATCTTTATGTGCCAGCAGAGCACCATGTCATGATGCTTTCTCTTAAAGGGGCACCAAACCGACACATAACTGGTCCACCCATAGCATCCCTCCTTTATTATAACAAAAAAAAACCTACAACGCACTGCCAATAACGAGCCTGTACTGGGGTCTAAACATGGTGCATTCCAGTCCACGCACCAGTACTATGCGTGCAGTCTGAGCAGCGACTAACAAACTGTTCAACACTGCAAACAGACAGGTGTGTTCCCGTCCTCACGCCCCATGTAGGCCCGATGGCGGGCGCTATGACTCAGAAGATGCCCGGATCAAACTGGCTGCTTGCGCTGCTGCAGGACAAGAACACTTTCCCCTGATCTTCTTCCTCAGCAAAGGTCATACACCCCCCTCCTTTGCTATTTAGCCACCTGGACTTCTGCCACTCTGGGGGGTTTTCTTCCCCCGCTCTCCTTTGACCCACTCCCTGCCGGAGGCCCCACCATGCTGGCCAGCGTTGGGGCAAGGCACACGCGTGCGAAGTGATCCACCTTTCCGCACCTCCCACAGATGCGTCCTTTGGCGGGGCATTACTGCGCATGCAGGAGATCCCACCCGCACTGATGGCATATGGTGGCACCGGGGTCCCTCCGTAGCCAATCCCCTCCCCTCTCCTCGTTGGCCTACCTACTTGCCGACTGCTGACACTTCCTTCAACTTGACACGTTGCAAGGGGGCTTCTAGCTTGAGGTGTTGCCTGGATAGGTCCATGGCCGAGGCACACCTCTGCCAACTCTTGGGCACGACCGAGTTCTAGTATACGTTCCAGGGTTAGCGCTGGATCCCTCAGGACTTGTTTGTGCAGCTTAGATGAGCTACAGCCCTAGATGATCTGCACTCTGAACTTGTCCTCCTCAAAGTTCCCCAGTGCACAGGATAACGCAATGCCACACAGCTTTCCATGAAATGCATCAAGGCTCTCTCCTTCCTCTTGCCTCGTGCACCTCATCCTGAACTGTTCATAGTCCCTGTGGACCATGGGCCTGAAGTACTCATTCAGTGCTGCAATGGCTGTGCCATATGACTGGTCTCTGGGCTGCAGGCTCCTAAACAGCCTCTGGACAGCCGGGCCGGCTGAGTACAGGAGGGTTGAACGTCTCGCTCTATCCTTGACTTCCACTGCCTCAAAATACAGCTCCAGGTTTTCCACACATGCCGTCCACCGGGGCTGTAGACTGGCAGGTGCACCCACGGCATCGAAGGGATACAGAGGCGCCAGCTGACCACCCTGTGGACAAACCACCTCATTCTATTCCTCCATGATGGTTAAAGGGTGTGGCGCAGTATGCGCTCATTGTTGATGGACCCCTAAGCTGGCTGACCAGAGTGGAAGTTCTTGAGGGCGCAAGAGCACTCCTTCCAGAGCCGCTACCCTCTCGGGGCCTTATTGGTGGCAGTGACTGGACGAGGTTTAATGACTCCGCTGACCACCGGTCACTGCGGGCGCACAAGCACTCCTTTAGGAGCCGCTACCCTTGTTGGTGCTAAAACAGGCACGAGGAGTCGATGTGCCATTTCTTCCTTCTTGCCAAGGTTCCGAGTGCCCCTGCCCCTCTGAATCAGTATGCTGACCCACCTCGGGGCTACAGCAACCTCGAGATGCTGCCTGACTGTCTATGGGCACCCTTCCTCGTTCTGGGTCGTTACAGGCCCTTTTACTGTTGCTCATGAGCCACCCTTTTCTTATTTTTTTTTTCCACAGCCCGGTGTTACTGGGCCATACCCCCTCCTTTGTTCAGTCACTGGGGGAGGCGCATGGCCTTGATTACCTGGACACCACGCCCCTTTTCTTTGTTCAGCAGTGGCCGCGGCACCTCCTACACCACGCGGCCAGCACCGCAGCTTTCAACTGCGCGGGCCGGACATCACCAGCTGGTACACACTCCCACGGCGATCCCGCGGCGCCTCCCCACATGCGGCTGGTGCTGCCGCCAATACTCGCCACAGCCGCGGCAGATGTTCCGTCTGTCCACGGCGGCAGCCCGTGCTTTGCAGCACGGGCCCTGGGCCACCTGCAACGGCTGACACCGCACACACGCGGCTCGAACCTCGTTGCCAGTGTGGTGGCCCGCCTCTGGTCACTGGGGCAGGCCACACGAAACGCCAGGGTCAACTGGAAAAGCAGTTTGGTTGCAGTCACGCAGCACCCCAGGGGCAGGTGTCACCCTGCTTGATACGGGGCACCGGATCCAAAGACACAAGCTGGGTGCACCCAGCACTCAGCAGCCTCGGCTCTGGCCTCATCCAGGCAAGGCGGTCAGACAAGGCCGTGATCACACGGCAAACCCCACACTCAAGAAGGACAAAGACACGAGTTGCCGCTTCCTGGGGCTCTGCTGCACTGATCTTTACGTGCGCCCAGAGCCCCTTTTATTGGAGGAGCGTTATGACGCTTTCTCTTAAGGGGCACCAAACCCACACATAACTGGGCCACCCATAACAATCACTTTACACACTTTATTTTGTATTTATTAAAAAAAAACATTTTTACAATGGATTTGATTCACTACCATGCCAGATAAGAAAACTCAACTGCATCTGTTAGACCACCCTCTTGGCTGTACAATCCAGACTCCTTTTGCAATTATTCTGAGCTATGTGCGATTCTCAGGCCTCGCAAGGTGCTATTTGGTTCCCGATCCCAAATTTAGTTTTGTGACTATAGGTGCTCATTTCTTATCCCACTTTGCAGTGCTGGGCGTGAAGTACGTTTGACCTCTCCCAAAGCGTTTCCAGGTACAGGTCATGTATTGCCGAAATATAGTTTTGGTCTTTTGTGTGCTACATAATATTTGATCATTGTATTTCTGAAACCGTGCATCGTTGACGTTTTGGGAGCACAAGAGGAACATTCAGGGTGGACCAGGACACTTGTAAAGCGATACGTGTGATTTTTGATTAAACTTGCTGTCTCTTTTAATGGATTGATGTTCTTCCCAGAGGGAGGGAGGACTGTACGGTAGGCTGTATTCATTACACCGTGTAGGGAATGCTTCTAGAACTGGAGGGGCGGCGGTAAAGGCACGGAGTTCCGTGCAAAACACAGGATGAGCAACACCACAAAGACACAGCCAGCTACCATTGGCGACCATGCAAGGTTGTCTAATGCTTCGGAAGTTCGGCCTTTGATACCGCTAGCAAGCCTTATCTATAAAAAGCAAAATTATCTTATCGCTGTTTGCACACCGTTTACACAGTGCCTGCTGGCAAAACATTGTGTGGCTCGTGGATTCAAAGGTTGCATTTCACTGGCATGGTATACAGTGGCACTGCTAGTGGGGTTGGGGGGGCTGGAACCTCCTATGAAATCTTGTCGCTCTCGCTGCACTGTCTGCAGTGCTGTGTTCGCCCGCATGCGCACGCACCCCCCCACACACACACACAGGGCTGCATCAATGCTGCCCACGGCAATGAAGAGCTGTTAAGTTCCCGAGCAGCCCATCCAATCAGAATGTAGCGCACAAAACCGCTAATGATGGGCAGAGGTGTTGCTAGGGGGGGCACTGAGGGGGCTATAGGCCCGGGTCTTTTGGTTGTAGCCCTGGATAGAAGCTCAGGGACTACAACCAAAAGGCTAGCTAGCCCCGAATCCCACCAGTCCCGACCTTAGCCCTTGATCTTTTGATCTTTTCCAGACCTAGCAACACCCCTGATTATGGGTCATTAGTGACTTGTGGACAAAAGCTTCTGTGCAGGAGTGTACATTAACCTACCAAGTTACCCAAAACTAAATACCAAGTTACCCAAAACAACACGCTTAGAGCTGCTTTAAGCATCCCGAAAAGAGACCATATCACTCAAGCCAGACAGGCAGCGCATTGGCTACCAGTCAAAGACCGAATCACCTTTAAAATTCTCACCATCACTCAAAATGTCTCAATCTCATTGTTCCTTCATGCCTGTCAGAAACCCTAACTAGGACCAAATCCACACGACCCATCAGATCAAATTACACCAACCAGATCAACATCCCGCACATCAACAGGGCCAAAGCTGGGGGGCGGGGGTTAGGATTCCCACACTTGGCTCCTAAACTCTGGAACGCTCTCCCCTCTGACCACAGAGCTGAGACAACTCTCACTGTCTTCCGGAAACACTTGAAAACTGCCCTCTTCAACTAAACCTTCCCCACTCCAACATCCTACTTTTCACACACCACCCCAAATTTTCTCACACTACATTATGTATTTCGTGTAAGATGTAAAATGTATGGTGTTTAAGCATGTACCATGTTGGCTTCCTTCCTGCAACAAAGCTCTGCTCCTATCTCTGTAACTAAGTTTTGATCACCTTCTGTAACAAGTGTTGCGATGCCTAAGGGCTGCTGTGCGCTCAACAAATACGAATAAATAAATAACCTTTTATCGCCTCCCCTTTTTTTGTCTGTGGCCCCCCTACATTGATTACAGGCGACGCCACTGGTGGCGTACCCTGTCCCTTCTTCCTCTTAAGTCCTATCTGGGCCCCTTATGCAGACTTGTTAACATGGCCAGTCGGGAACCTGGTGGCCACTCCCTGACCCCTGGAACGCCCAGTTTACGCCTTGCTGTTGCCTCATTTTCCCATCCCTAGCACGGTGCTGCCTACAGAACTAGAGCACAGATTTGTGGAAAACTTAACGGCCACCTTTTCAAGCAAGTCAGCAGTAGAACAATCACTTTAACATTTCCAGCATCCTTCCCCTTTTACTCAATTCAGCTTTAAGTAATTGAGCATAATCCAGGTCTCGCTCCCAACTTCCTGAGTGTCTCCATCCCACCAGCCACCCCTCACCCGCCCCCCCCCCGCTCACGCTGAATTGGATATCCCCTGGTATTGGGCTGCGGGGAGCGCTGTTTGATCTTGCCAGCTGGGAGGCCTGGGGGGTGGTGGGTGCACATGTTCTTGGCCTGTCCTGGGTCCCCTCTCCCGCCCGCCTTGTCTGATGGTCATTTCATCTTTAAAAGGCTATTCTGCTGTGCTCGATCGTCTGTGTATCCGTCACCTGTGACCAGACCTAATCAGTAAAAAAGTTAATACCTGCAAAAAAAATCTGTTAGAGAGTGGTGGGCAGGTGAATCTGTGGCAACCCGCTGCAAAAGAGGCACAATGTCCCTCACCTGGGCTATTTAACCCCCTGCAGTGATGCCACTGGCGGCCAGGTGATCCTTCCCTTTTTCCCCATGGCCAATCCCGTGGCCCCTCTTTCATGGGTTCTCATCTCCTATCTGTGCGCTCTACCCCTCTCAGGCCAGCATGTGCCCGAGACCACTGAATGCTCAGGGGCCACGGCCTTTACGCACGGGGTGGAGGCCCTGCCCCCCCCGCCGAACCCCATACAACCTCAAAACACCTAGGTTTGTATTACCAGGCCTCAAAAGCGGCTCTAACAACCTCTCTTGAAATGAGAGCTTCATTTTTAGTTGGAAAAAGGCATTGAATTCTTCAGATCAACCCAGGAGTTAGTATATCACTAGCTTCATAAGATCTGGTAGATTCCCAACTGTTTTTATACTGTATCATGGGTGGACCTTTAGCACCCAGGGCCCTTGGATGGAAGGATATTGCTGTCTCCTAAAAAATGGTTTATCGATTTGTTTCTAGAGCCTCTGTTGTTTTCTGCTTTTATGGACCAGTAAATCCCCACTGTCTGAAATCTATTCCAACCAGATATGTTGTAAATCTTTTCCCATATCGGCGGCCCAGCACTATTTGAGCATCTCTGCATGAGTACATACTCCAGATATCTGTAAGTATATACAGTTAAATAAATGACAAAAAATACAGACTCTGATACCTTCTTATGCCACCTTAGTCAGGCGGTGGAGTACAGTTCAGGTGTTCATAGTTTTTTTTTTTCCCCCTATTTTTTTAAAAAAAGTGTAATGTTTTCAAACGTCAAAAAAATCTCCCTGCCCTCTCCCTTGCCCCCCTTCTCCTGGGGAAGGCAGGGGAGTAGTTTACTTACAACAATTAAACGGGTAGCGGGTCCCAAGATGATTTATGAGGTGGGTGCAAGTGTGTAATGGTGCAGAGCTAGTGTAGCCTACAGATGTAGTGCAGATGTAGTGTTTGTTGGTGTATGTCCGAGAAGGCAGGAGTATAACTTGGCTAGTGGGTGGATGGTAGGCTATTGACTCTTCAGTCCTTCAGTTCCTCTCCAAGAATGACCGTCGGAGTGGCCCTTATGGTATTCTGCAGCTGACACCCAAAAAATGTAATGGAAAAAAGTAAACCTTTCTCAATCCATTTCCCTTTTCCCCTCAAAGTTTAAAAAAAGCACAAAAAAATCCCTTTCCCCATTTTGTATTCCTACTTCTATTTGGTCTTTGTCCTTCCAGTTCCTTTACGAACGTTTTGTTCACTGTTGTGTTTCCGCTTGGTTACACCACCTTTTCTGTGTGCACCAGGGAATGTCCTGTGTTTGCCGCCTTCCCCTGTGTTTGCCACCTTTCCCGGTGTCTCTTTGCTCTTGGAGGGAGAGGAGTTTCGCCTCTCTGAGGAGAAGGATGGTAATTTCTAGCTCTTGAAGGAGAGTGGTGGGCCTCTTGTGTTTTGTCAGTGTAGGTGTCAGTTGCCAAAAACAATGATTGCCTCGGGTAGGTGAGTCCTTTGGGTACAGCTTAGGAGGGGGAGGCAGAACAGGCATTGATCGTCCTCTGACTCTGGAGAAGGTGGATGGGCCTATGTCGGTGCATTAAGCCTTTGACCCGTTGTTGGTGAAGAAGCTGGCAGGATATCTGGTGGGGGGCTGAGGACACACCCTTGCTATCTTAAACACAGAAGGAAAGTGTGGCAGCTGTGGATACACTGCAGGACTTTCTGGACAATGTCTGCAGTGACCTTGAAGATGTACGTAGTAACGTACCAGGCTTAGGGTGCAAAAGAGGTGTGGGGGCAACCTGGAGATGGAACAGCTGGAAGGGACAATGTGGTATCCCAGCGGATTACTTAGGCGAAATCAAATGCAGGACTGGGGAACGAGGGGCTGTAAATGGAGTTCTGCAAATCTTCAACATAAGCTGCAAACTTATAATTTTGTCCATGATTTAGGCCCTCTTCTGCTTTAAATATCATATAGATGTGTCTTAAATGCACAGAGTTAAATTCACATCGGTGTTTGTTTTGGCATCAGTGGGCACAGGGGCAGGCGCTAAATAGCTCTCAGTTTTGAACCCTGAAATTAAGCCTCTGCCCCTATATACAAAAGGGTTGTGCAATGGCAAATGTGATGAATCCAGGGACTCCCCAAGGGAGCCACCCCCTTTGGGGCTAGGGAGGCAGGCCTTCTACGCAATATCCTAGGGGACAGGGCAAGCAGGATCCCATTGGAGGTGACCCCCACCCCCTTTGGCGACAAGGAATGCACAAAGAAGTATTCCCCTGGACGCGGTCAGAGAAACAAGAACCAGAGTGAAAACCAAGGTCTGGTTTAGGAAGCCCTTGGCCAACCCGAGGCTGGGAACCAAGCTATCTGAGCACTATTTCAGAGAAGACTTTGATTGATGCAGACAAGAGGAACTGGTTGTATTTAATACATCCCAGAAGAGCGAGACAAACTAAGAACTGTTTAGACAGACTGATGGACATCTGTTTGTACTAACAGAGGACGCTGATGCACAGAGATGCACCTTTTCTTTGCCGCTGATTATGCTGACTCAGTCAGTTGTAGTCAAAACGTCTGGAGGAGTGCACATTAAGGGCACATGCTTTAGAGGTTTGCAGTTTGGACGTGAGCAGGAAAACAGTTAATGCTATAAATATGAAAATATGCCACAGCAATATATTCCAGTTGGAACTTGACGGAATTTAAAATGTATATGTGTTGCCTGAGAATGGCCGAATCATGTTGTCCAGCTTAAATCTTCATCTGAATATCTCTTCAATTATTGAATTTGGGTGCATGCTCGAGCTCTTATGTTTCCTGTCGTTAATTTAGGAATGGTGTACCCAAAAATGCTCATGTTTGCACCTCTCTTTATTGGGGAAGGCCCTAGAAAGAATGATCAGAGATAATCTAAATATCAGGACTCCAAAAAAGTAGTAGTAAACACGCTAATGACCTCTCGAACTTTTGCAGTCAGTCGCCTCTGTTTGTCACTATAGCAGTGATACAGTAGCAAGGTGTTCTGGGGTGTCGGTACAGGCTGGGGAGTGCATGGTGACAGGCATTTGGCGAGAGTGCTGCTGTGTTGATCTTCTGGGCTCATGCCAGTCCTGTGAAAAGTGTCACGCGCCTTTGATCCTGCAAAGATGTTAGTAACTCCACCCCCACAAATCTTGGCCCATTTCCTGGCACTCACTTATTACACTATGGGCAGGTGGGTAAGTGCTGTCGTTAAGAAATTGCACATTTAGGAGAAACTGTTGCCCCGGACAAAACTTGTCTCACTCTGTTTTTATGCAATTAGTATTTTATTTCGTCACATAAAGGTGGCCCACGCAGTAACAGCCACTAAACCATAACTCCTGCCTAACAAGATGTATCCCCTTCCTGCATATTTTGTATGGTGGCCACTGGGATTCTGTCCATCCTCCGTCAGTAGTTGGCTAATCTTATTCAGTTCTCTACCTCTCTCGCTCTCAACGAAAGCCCATCACCTCAACTGCTCGAACAACCTCTTGCCTCGGTATACAACAGTGCCTCGGTATACAACAGTGATCCCGAAATCAATCTAACCGGTCCTATTTTATACATACATTTTTCTTTTCTCCAAACTGCTCTGTTGATTCCCAGGTTAGAGTCCGGTTGATACTTGATTCTATAACTCATTGGCTGGCGCCTCTGCCCAGTGTGCTAATCGGGGAACTCGGAACGCGGGCTGAGACTGCTATGGTAAGCCCGTGTTATAAGCTGCCAGGTGCCGGAAATGGAAGAGGGACTCCATACGGGGCACTGCCTTCCAATTGCACAGTGGCCATGTTGGTGTAGTATTTTCTCTCCATGAACAGAACACTGCAAGGCATCTTGTTCAGAGAGAAAATACTTCTTGTAATTTTGTTTGAAAAACCCATTCCCCCCCCCCCATATCGCATTACACAGATACTAATGGCTATATGCCTCCGGGTGGCGGGCCCACCCTGTGGGTAACGGCCCGCCACCCTAGTTAAGGTATCCTGTCTGCGCTCGGGCCCTTAACTTGGGCGGCAGGCTGGCCGTTACCTACAGGGTGGGCCCGCCACCTCAGGGCATATCGCCTCAATAGTCCTATGATTCCAAATGTGGAAGTTTGAGTTCACTAAGGCTTACTGATCCTACCGATTTGTAAAATGAATTCTTGCATGAGACTGGAGAAGAGTTGGCCTTCTTTTCTTTAGAGTAGACTGGCAACTATAATTTGTGAACAGCAATATAAACCTGTTCATGGAAAGTAGCTCAAGACCAGTTTCTCCAGCATGGCATCCTCGATGGAGTTGTATGTGTTGCAACTGTTTCCAGTTGTTATAATTCCGGCTTCGTCACCCCAATCCACCTAGCTTTGTAGATGGAGTAGCACACATGATGAACACTCCTTTGCTGGGGGGAAAGTAGAGGTCCTTTTCATGGGGTGGGGGAAGTATGTTGGCCTCTAGACCTGGAATGACCTTTAAAGTGTGGCTTGCAGACTCCAGCTACTCCTAAATGATACTTGAGTTGTTCGAAGGTTTCTGCAGTTTATATTAACTGTCAATGATTTAATTCCATCCGCCTTAGGGGAAGTTTTAAGAATTCTTATTAAAAATAACATTGAAAAAGAAGGAAAAGAGGAATGTCTGCAAGAAGAGGGAGACGGGTTGAGGGGTGTGGTTCTTGGGTAAGGCTCGATTTTGGGAGAGGTTTGCAATCGTGTGCGTGTCAGGGGCCGGTGATGCTAGGGTGCACCGGGCAGGGTAGTGAGGTGCAATTGGACTGATGTCTTTAGAGAGGCCTTTTGTGTGCAGGGCATAGTTGATATGCCTTTGATGTAATACATCATCCACATTCAAACACGTGATTCGTGGGCAATTTCATATTGATCCTCCCATGTTTCTGGGGTAAGATCTTTTGCACCCTTGTTACAATTGGTTACTATATAGTAAGAAAGTAGTAGGGTTGGAGGTATCAAAATGACTGGAATATTAGGGTGCCCGTTTCCCATTATTCACAGTAGGACGCAACAGATTGACATCACTTGAGGTAGCAAGATAACTGCTAGTTGGGGTGTAGAGTCGGGCCAAAAGATGCCAAGAGCCAAAGCAGTTCATCACGCTATTAAACTGTTGCAATTTAATCCACTATGGGAATTCTGAGGAAGATCTTAAGTTCTCTGCATGCACAGAATCACACCAAGTGATCCCATGAGGAAACCTGGAATTGTTTAGTTACCATTAAATTGTGCAGCGCCCAGAACCTTGTTATCCTCCATCCACAAAGATTTTTGTCGCAAAAGTAAACCTCTAGGAAATCATCACAGATCATCGCCATCGGGTCTCCTCCGCCTGTAGATCGACGTGTGCTTATTTTTTAATGTGATTGGCTGTGAAAAATGCCTGTAGGTGTCCTTGGACTACATCATTTTTCTTCGTAGATTACGTTTAAGCACCAATCGGAGGGTAGGGGGGGGAATCCAGTGTCCTATATGGGGCATGGTGTAAAACGGGTGGTGCGCACAGGAAACGGATGTAGGTGGGGAGGAAACGCAGGGCCACTCCCCTTCTCTCCTGTGGACAGCTGCACTCCTCTCCTGTGTCCAAGCTCCTTCAGCTCCCTCCCCAGACTGTCTCCCTCCCCAGACTGTCTCCCTCCCCAGACTGTCTCCCTCCCCAGACTGTCTGCGACGCGCCACACGTGGCACAAGCGTAGTAGCACTTTTTCAAAGGCAAAACTGTTTGATTTACCAATGTTTGTTTCCAGGTGTCGGGGAAAATATTTGACAGGTGGCAACTCTAGATCTATAGCAGCCCAGTTGGAGTGCCCTTGCATTTTTACTAGCACCAGTAGCACCTTTACCCAGTTGTGGGACTTGAGCAAAAAGCACCCACTTGCTGGGGTTTCAAGCCAATACTTCTAATGTTAAATCAACACTACATGTGCCAGCCTGTACATTCTTTTGGGTTAACAACTCCGGACTGGATAAAGGTGCTGTCATGCAGCCATTTACTGTTTCTCGTAGCAACTGAGCCTCAGTGTAAGCAGTGCCCCCCCATCCCACAGTGTTGGTTTGATTATTTCCAGTTAAAATGTATTGCAAAATCAAGTGCCTGTTATGAGAACTTGGAATTCTGGATGGTCGCCTTGGAGCTGGAAGATGGAGCACCATGTGAAGCCCCCCCTTCCATTTCCATGGTTGCTTGGGAGGTTGGTGCGGCTGTTGCCTCGCCACCAAAAGAATGTTTGGGGGGGTGGCATTGACAGGAGGGGAGGGGGAAGATGACGGGGCGTGGGAGCAGCCATCGGGTTGCTTGGAATGTGAGCTTGGATCGTGGGATTCAACCCACCTATCCGTGCAACCTGATTGGCTGACTCCCCCGCCACAGGTGCTAATTATAAAGCAGCCACACTTGGCTTTATTCTCTCTCTGGCATCCTGCACCCACCTTTTTTTTATTTGTTTATATAGCACATGTGGTGGCTTCACCCACTCACAGCTGCAATTCTACCTACTGTACGCATTCAGTTACTCCCCCTGGGTTGAGGATCCTTTACTGACCAACGATGCTGCCTTCATGACATTCAATATAATGAAGGATTTGTTTAAAGAAACCTTACTTCGGCAGAATTTGCAACTTCGTGGCATTGTTGGCTCACCTGCTCCTGAGACTACACTTTTCCCGACTTTACTGTAGCCCTTTTTTTGCTTTGGATTGGTGGTCTTCCCCGCTGAGTGATCCACCGCCTCCTCACTTTTATACCTGTCACAAGGTGGAAGGATTTGAAGAACTGTCTCTATGCCCATGTTGATCAATGCTACTCGTTATGTCAAAAATCTAGCCACTTCATCCCAAACAAAAAAGTTGTCTTAACTCGATTGGCAGCTGTCTAAAGAAGAACTGAAACTCATGTGGGAGGTTGTGTTAAGGAGGGACTAAGAAGAAGGCAAACTCCCAACTCTGCTGAGATGGTTTCCAAGGAGGTGGACATTAAGTGTGAGGTAACCACACAACCTCATCTGCGTGCTGTTTGTCACGTGTAACAGAAAATACATTTGTGTTTTTTTTAACAGTGCCTTTTGATATTGAAGCTAAAGAAACCATAATGATGGGAAGTAGAATTTTCCAGAGTGACCCTTTGCACCAGAGATCATCGCCGATGTAGTCCTGTTGGTCTGCAATCTGATGGAGAGATTTATATTTGAGAGTTTCCCCAGTACACTTGCAGCTGCACATTAGTGACCACGTTACTCAAATTACTGCTTCATATATACCTCCTCGGAACACGGTGGCTTCACAAATAATGGAACCAGGCCGGCTGGATCCACCAGTGTTCAGAGGAGCAAAACACTGAGTAGCCAAAATATGAGAAGGCTTTCACCTTGTACTTGGGAGCAAAAAAGCAAAGCAGTGGCAGTGTGGGGATCCAAGACCTTCTGAACCAATGGAAGTAGAACCTCTAGTTTTCTCTACTCTTTGAAATAGTCCACCCACCACTGGCTGGTCCTGCATCCAGGCTCCCTTCTCATGTTCCTTCTCACTCTTGCGCAAATCTGATTTCTCCAAAATTGCTTCAAGCTTTAATTGCATACCAGGGGAAAAAATTTAATTGCAAGCAATTAACCAGGCATTAAGTCACTTCCCACCTCAAGTCTACCCATACACACAGCACACCCTTCTTTACTTGCAGAGTGTCATGTATCAGCGGATTGTGGCTGGTGTACATTTTGCATGCTGTATGACTGGATACGATTGGGCTTGCAGTTGTATTTAACTTTGAGTTGGACAAGAGAACCGGGTCTTCGAAATACTATTCTGGATTTGCATCTCATAATTGTTCCTTTTTGAGGAATACTTGAACATGGTATTCATATCTGGCTCTGCTATAGATTACGAAAAGTGGGAACGGCACAGGTTTAGGGGTTCATGGTTGGTGGAGGTTCTTTGTTCGTAAAAGATTACCCTTCTACGCATAGTACGAACTTGGTTCAAATAAACTGCTCTATGGCATTTCCTCCACTCAGGAGGGTCTACAACCAGGTTTAGCTCACTGATCCTTCACAGAGAAGAAAATTCCATTGGCATATCAGTCTGGTCCCACCCACAAGGGCAGTCCAGCACCAAAATGCTAAGCACAGGGCTTGCAAAATCTACTAGCCCACTCGCAATAGCTAGTAGTTTTAATGAAGAGTGAGTGCCATTTACATGATACTCCACCTTGCTGGTGAGTATGGGGATGTTAGAAACTTATTTTTCTCCAGCATGGGGTTCCGGCATGGATTCACATGCTCATGAATATTCCCCGTCGTCAGGCTGGGAATCCTCGGTAAAGAAAAAATCAGTTTCAGTTTAGTTTCTGAACTGTCTTTCTCATAATAACCAATCACTGGTCTCTGGGTCATACTGCCCCCAGCCAATGACTGCCCTCTACCTAAGCCCCTCCTCCTGGCAGCCATCCTCAGATTTTTACTGCACATTCAAGGGTTGGGAGTCCTCGTGCTACAGCTCTCGAGCTTTTACTGCGTTTTGCGAATATTTATTTATTTTCTTTCGAAGAGTTTAATCTCTTTTTTTTCGGTCAATCGAGCCTCAAGCTCCACCGTTTCTACTTCCGATCAACGGGGACCCGTTTCGGAATTTTCTACGCCCCTCAAGGGCTAGGTTTTCATCGAGTTACACTTCTTGGAGGATTCCAGAAGATCTTGAGGCCTACCCCGTGGACATGGCCCAAGACAAAGGAAGCTCGACGCCCGGATCCAAGCTGTTCAGGAACTGCCCTGGATGCGGATTGCAGAATGACTTCCAGGAGGATGAGCATTCTAGATGCCTCTACTGCCTTCACGAAGACAAAACGCACGTGGAGAAGGACGGTGCGTTTTGCAAGAACATGTCGGAGCGGACCATGAGGGATCGGCGTATCCGCCTCACTAACTGGCTGGAAGGGAAGAGCCCAGCGGTAGGTGAGAAGAAGAGGTCCGAGCGGTCTTCTAAGTCCTTTGAGGGCGGTCCGGCGACGGGGGCCCAACAAAAGGCAAAGCACCGCGGGCACTGGGAGCGCCGAACGGTTGGGCTCCTCGGCTGCCAGGCAGGGCGCACTTTCACCGACGCCATCAACCACGAGCCAACGCTCTGGCTCGGGGAAGAGGAAATCGGAGAACCCGGGTAAGCTTCTGGAGAGGTCCCGGTCAATCCTGACGGAGACAGCCGAGGGTGAGTAAGGTGGTGACCCTCACCCCCAAGGTGAAGGCCTCAAGCGCGCCTAAAGTTGTGAAGGCCTTGATTCACCCGGCTAAGGCCTCTATCAAGGGAGTCGTGGCGGCCCTGGTGAAGCCTGTGGAGGCTACCCCAGTGGAGGTGACCTCGGGGCCCAGAGTTTCCCTGCCACCGCGGAGGGAATCCTCTTTTCAGCCCATCGATAAGACCCCCGTGAGAACCCCAGTGGAAAAAGGGGGGCGGGGCGGTGGCCATCACGGATACAGACTCTGAAGAGGAGCTGGCTGGAGTCGTGAAGATCCTGAACAAGAAGTTCGAGGAGGTCCGGTCCCACGGGAGGGATCCCGACGAGGCGGACGAAGAGAGCGACGGTGGTGCCGATGAGGGTCCCGTGGAGGCGGAGGATTCCACTCCCTAACCGTCGCAGCCGGTACCCGAGAGCCATCTTGATGGCGATCCAGGCCTTATGTACGGGGATAAGGATAAGGATGAGGTTGCCCTTACCCCCAACGGACGATCCAGCGGAGCCTGGCCCGTCGGGAAGCCCTCCAAGCAAGCGGAGGAGAGTTCATCTCCCGCCGCCCTTCCAGCCTTCGCGGCCCTCACAGCCTTCATCTCCTTCCCCTGATCCTAGGGATGACACTGGGAACAGAGACGGCCACGACGGGGACGGATGACGACGGTGGTGACGACAGGATGGGCCTTCCATCACCACCTCCTCGGGCCTCCCCAACCGACGAAATCGGCTCCTTCCACGCCATGATCACCAGGGTATCCGAGATCTTCGAGCTCTGCCCCGAAGAATAGAAGAAGGAAGGCTTCCTCTATCAACGGCGTGAGGCCAAAAGGAAGACTGTCCTCTCGGTCCAGTTCTTAACGACGACTGGGTCGAGGGGGGGGGGTGTCGCTCCTGAAGAACCTGTCCACGACTCCTGCCAAGAGAGACCGGTACGAGAAGAAGTACCGGGTCCCGGATTCTGCCCCTTCGTGCCTTAGGGCGCAGCTGATCCCGGATTTGGTCGTCTCGGCGGCGGCCAAGAAGAAGGCGGCGGGGGCCACAGCTTCAACTTCAACCTCCCCGCCGGACGGCGAGGGGAAGAAACTGGACGCCATGGGACGACGGGTCATCTCGTCGGCTGCGACGACAATTAAAGCAGCCAACGCCCTAGCGATTGTGGCACGCTACAACCGGGAGCTTTGGTTTCAGATCACTCCTCTGCTGGACTTCTGGACGACAAGAGGGCGGAGGCCCTGGAGATTCTGCAGGAAGGCGAGGTGGCATCGGACCATGCCATAACGGTGGCCACGGACATTCCTGACACGAGTTTCGGACAGTTGGGCAACAGTGTTTGTCTTCAGCGTAGTTGGCTCAAGGCGACCGATTTTCCGCCTGGACGAGCAAACCAGCGTTTTGGACATGCCCTTCGACCGGAACAAACTGTTTGGCAAGACAGTGGATGAGTGACTGCAGGCCATCAAGGCCGACACATAGACGGCTCGGGCCTTGGGAGTTTTGCAGCAACAATAGCCGCCCTTTCAGAACTCCGGGGGCAAGCAAGGTGCCTCCAAAGGATTCGGCAGCGGCTCCTCGACGTACTGCCAGGCGGCCCACACCTCGTCGCAGGAGGCTTACAGAGGACGCGGCAAGTCAGGAGGATCTCATCGTCGGTGGCAAGGCCGCTGCCAAGCAGGACTGAACCGGCCATAGCGTCGGGCCCCCACCTGAGCACCCCAGTGGGAGGCCGGCTGGCGAAGTTAGTCAGCATGTGGGAGTCCATCTCCACCGACCGATGGGTGCTGGATGCCCCGGCCCGCTGACACACTCTCGAGTTCCAAAAAAACAAAAACAAAAAGTGGCCCTGCATTCCACCCGTGGCCAGGAAGGAAAACCACGTCCCTCAACTGCTGCTGGAAATAAGGGCGATGCTGAAGAAAGGAGCCATCAAGCTCGTCCCAAAGAGGCTCCGGGGCTCCAGAGTTTACTCACGATACTTCCTCTTAAGAAAGAAGACCGGCGATTGGCGACCCATCCTGGACCTGCGTCGTTTAAACAAGTACATCAAGGCCCAGAAGTTCCGGATGGTCACGTGCTGGGGCAGCTGGAGGAAGGTGACTTCCTATCGTCGCTGGACTTGGAGGATGCCTACTTTCCTATCCTCATTATAAAAGGACATTGATAGTTTCTCAGATTCGTAGTCCAAGGGCGGCACTACCAGTTCAAGGCCCTTCCTTTCGGATTGAAGTCGGCGCCCAGGGTATTCACCAAGGGCCTTGCACCAGTGGCGGCGCGGCTGCGCCTGCAGCGGATCCACATCTACCCCTACCTGGACGATTGGCTCATCTGAGCAAAGACAAGAGTACTCGCCATCGGGCCCACATCGAAGACCGTCCAACTGCTCACGGAACTGGAATTCTCCATCAACTTCTCGAAATCCCACCTGGTTCCGTCGCAGGTCGCACTGTTTCTGGAAGCCAAGCTCGACACAGTAACGCGGTTGGCCTCTCCGTCGGAGGAAAGGACGAAGGCCATCCTGGGAAAGGTGCAGCAGCTGTTGGCCATGGACGTGGCCAGGGTGAGGTCCATCTAGTCCCTTCTCGGCATGATGTCCTCATGCATCTACCTAGTGCGCCTGTGCAGACTGCGGATGCGTCCACTGCAAGAGTTCCTCGAAGCCCGGTGGATGCAAGCAGCGGGCCGCTTCGAAGACAGGATCTCGCTCAACGAGACCTTCTGCCAAGCGATCCGGTGGTGGGGCACCTGCACGCATGTGCCGGCGGGTACGGACTTCAGACCCCGGCACATCAGGAGACGGTGTGATGACGGATGCCTCCCTGGAGGGATGGGGAGCGCACACCGGAGATCTCCAAGCAAGAGGCCTTTGGCTCCCGGAGGAGAGGTCACTGCACATCAACGTCTTGCAGCTCCGAGCCGTGTCCTGGGCCCTCAGGTCATTCCTCCTGTCCCTCAAGGGCAAGGTGGTGAGGCTCTTCACCGACAACACCACCACGATGTTCTACATCCGGAAGCAGGGAGGCACCAGATCCCCAGCCCTATCCAAGGAGGCCCAGGATCTGTGGCACTGGGCTGTCGCCCAGGGGATGTATCTGGTGCCCTTCCACCTGGCAGGAATAAAGAACACCATCGCCGACTCACTCAGCAGGGAGCTGCGCTCACGCCATGAGTGGGAACTGTGGCAGGATCAAGTGGATCGGCTATTCCAATGATGGGGCAATCCCCAGATCGACCTATACGAGACAGCGACGAACACCAAGTGCCGGAGGTTCTCCCCAGCCGGGGAGCATGGGCGATGCCTTCTCATTCCCCTGGGACGGCCTGTTCCTGTATGCGTTCCTGCCGTTGCTGCTGCGACTCATCAACCAACTCAAGCGGTCCCGGTGCAGGATGATCCTCGTTGCACCGGCGTGGCCGAGACAGATCTGGTTCCCGGACTTTCTGGACTTGTCAGCGTCCCCCCCCCCCAGTCAAACTGCCGATTGACGCGGATCTCCTCGCCAGAGAAGGAGGCGCCATCCTCCATCACGACCCGGGGTCGCTGAACTTTCAGGCCTGGCTCCTGCAGCACTAGAGTTTGGAGGGTACGATATCCCGGCGGACTGCAAGGAGGTGCATGCAAAGGCCAGGGCGTCCTCAACTCTCAAGTGCTATGGACACAAATGGAAGAGGTTTTCTGTCTGGTGCCGGGCACAGAAGATGAACCCTCTGTGGATTACGGCCCCTCAAGTGCTGCCGTACTTATCGTCGCTGGCCAAGGCGGGGCTGGCCCATGCCTCCCATCAAGATCCATCTGGCGGCTATCTCCCGCTATACTAGAACTCTGGGGCGCTCATCCCTGTGGTCCCATCGCCTGGTGAAGGAGTTCATGAAGGGACTGTTGTTCCCACCGGTGAAGCCTCCGGCCCCGGCGTGGGAGCTCAACGTGGTGCTGACCAGGCTCATTGGGCCGCCATTCGAGCCTCTGCATTCGGCACTGTTGAAGTTCCTGGCCACAAGAAACGCTGTTTTCCACGACATCACCTCCGCACGACGAGTGGGAGAGATCCAGGCCCTCTCCTGCAAGCCTCCATACCTGACTTTCCACGAGACGAGCGTGGTGCTGAGGACGCACCCCTCCTTCATGCCCTTGGTGTTACCTGTTTTCTTCCCGTCGCTGGCCGAGAGGACTTTGCACTAGCTGGATGTAGCTAGAGCGGTGAAGTTCTACGTGGACCGCACAAAGAGTTTTTCGGAAGCACCACAGCTGTTTTTGAACCAAGGGAATGCCCTCTCGAAGGCTTCCATTTCCAGATGGCTCTCTGGCTGCATCCTGCATTGTCACCGGTTGGCAAACCGGCCGTCTGAGAGCCCATTCAACCCGAGCGATCGCTGCTACCACGGCGTTCCTATCTGGTGTGCCCCTGCTGGACATCTGCAAGGCTGCTACGTGGAGGTCGACGCACACCTTCACGAGATTCTACTGCGTCGACCAGGATTCCAGGGAGGAGTCCAGAGTCGGCCAGGTAGTGCTGCGCAACCTGTTCGCCTGAAGGGGGGCCTGGTGAGGAGGTAAGATGCTTAATGTTCAGTTGATGAAATGCTTAATGTTGTGCCTTGCCACCTCCCGTGGTTGTGAATGTGTATCTTGTATTCATGAGCATGTGAATCCATGCCAGACCTCATGCTGGAGAAGGAACAAGTTCCTTAACTGTTGTTCTCCAGCATGGGTCTGGCATGGATTCAAATGCGAACCCTCCCTCCTACCCCTCTGCGACTCTTCACTTGGTCCTACTGCCACTTTACGTGCTACCAAATCTGAGGATGGCTTAGGTAGAGGGCAGTCATTGGCTGGGGCAGTATGACCGAGACCAGTGATTGGTTATTAGGAGAAAGACAGTTCAGAAACGAACTGAAACTGATTTTTTTCTTTACCGAGGATTCCCAGCCTGATGACGGGGAATATTCATGAGCATGTGAATCCATGCCAGACCCATGCTGGAGAACAACAGTTACAGGTAAGTAACTTGTTCCTTTCATTTACTGCAAACACTTTGTTTGTAGTAAATGGCTAATACAAGTTTCACTGTGCATGCATGAAAGCATTGCACCAAATATGAAGTGTGCTTATGGCGACATGCACCATTTTACAAAAAGCACTGGTAAATATTTTGTCAGCAGTCACCTTGGTGCAAGTGCATTTCTCTTAGATCGAGTATATAAAGTAAAGAACTTGCCCTACAAGTCTAGTAGGATTTTGAACCAGCCCTACAGGTCTAGTGGGATTTTGAATAATTTGCAAGGCCTAAAGCATTTATCCTCGGAACAAGAGTACCATCAGCAACCCCAGACACGAGTTTCAGCCTTGTTGGGCCTTTTTAGTGAGGTGAAGCTGAGCCTCTCCACGGCAAAGTGAGCAAGCGTCTACGCCTGGATTACCCTGGGTTACTTGGGGTGAATCTATTGAGAACAAACAAATCGATATTTCTCCATTATGGAAGGTACAGTGAGATAAAACATGGTGGTAGACCCTCCCGATTGACAACCTACCCATAGAACAGATTTGGCCATGCTTGTTCTCAGTAGAGGGGCTCACAGTATAAACCTTCTCCACATCTTGCAGGTCTCGGCTCAACCACACTCTTTATGAAGCTTGTGCCAATGATAACTGCATCCCTCTGGTGCAGTGCAGTCCCCTCTCCTCCTTTAATTTTTTCTTTAGTTTGGGTCGTTTCGTGGTAGGGGGGGAAACAAATCCACTTTTACGGAGTTGAGCCTTCCATTTATTGGTGCAGTTTGAAACTCAATGGAGGGTAACTCCTTCCCTTCACATAGGAAATATTGGGCCTCTACAGGATGCCCCTTGCCCATGTCCCTAATGGGCACCAAGCTGTGGTATTTCTGGGGGACCCATGACAGTCTGTGTCCAAATAGTTATGTGCCAACATCTACATGAGCACCACCATACTGACCTGGTTCCAATATAGCAAACCAATATGCTTCTCTACTGGGCGTGTTTGGCGCAATCTCCCAGCTGGTGAGGCGAGCTCTTTGCTTTTCTGATGAGTCTAACCTTTTACTAAAGAAACATAAATTGTTCAGCAAGCAGGTGAGGACTAGAGCAATCAATTACCTCCAAAAGACAGAAACAATCTCATTGAAGTTCTGGAATTGACCACTTTGTGTGCCTTATTAACACAGCCTACCATTTGTTCCTAATAGCGTATTTGTCCGTAGGCCTTAAAACAGGGTTCCATGTTAGCAAGCGAGGGTGTGAGACGGCACTCGCTTCACTCCGCATGGTTGTCATTGAGCTACAGAAGTAGGCTACTAACCCATCATTTTTGCTAATAACACATTGTGTTGATTTTGCAAGCTGGGAAACTTAATGGGTGCGCTTTTCAAGTCTTGGTGTTGACCACCAGTAGAAAACCAGCGACGATGTGAAGGATCTCTTTGATGGAAAAGGGCCCTCCCTCATTCTGAGGAATTAAGGTTTTTTAATTAAGTTTATGATCTGAGGCATCCTAGGATTGTACTGAATCTGTTGGAGCATTTTACATGCTTTGTGTGGCATACAGTGGCCCTTCACCTGGAGCCCCTAAGACTTCCATTACCTGTTGGCTAGTCTCCTGTATTGAATAATACAAGAGTAATCTAGTTTCTTTCAATTTTTCCCATCAATTTGAAAGAAGACACATAAAATACCATGCAGCACCCACCCACATTCTATGTGCCTGCCCATTAGCTACACCGCCTTCTTTCTTTATATTGAGCTGGGTCCATTGTGCAGTGACTGCTGTCTCTCCACCGATTTTGTAAGAGGCAGGGACTGTAGTAATAAATGGATTCTTGTACTCCTGGTCCACGTTCCTCTTCCTTCAGACGAGCCACGTCCCCAGCCCTTCTTGTCGACGTTTTTGTACTTTGTTGGTACAGTTGGGGGTAACATGTAACCAATACTTGGGAATGCTGAAGGGCCTTCCTGGAACTGGGCCTGGGAGGAGAATAGCATCTGCTTGGGCTTTTCGCATGGGAGATGTTAAGGGAAAGATCTTGCTTCCGTCTTGGAGGTCCTGGCCTTCTTCGGCCAGGGTCCAATGATGAATTCTTCCTTCTGGTGAAGCCTGCAGATGATCTTCCAAAAGAGGGGCTCAGCCCTCTTTATGGGCACCCGTGATTGGTGTAGGCTAAGCCTACCTTAATGAACCAATCCTGGGCCCCCACCAACAATCTCCTGTATGTGTAAGGTCATAACCTGAGTGCTTTGCAACAGAAAAGTTAAAGAGGTGAAACTATGTAATACTAAGTCCCACCCATATTTTGGTCTGTTGTGGATCAAAAGGTCCCTCTGGTTAATGGAGCACCCTGAGTAGCAGGTCTCTCTTGAAGGTGCAGCGAGACCAGACTTTCTGGCTCTGTCAATCCACATACTTTTACCTTCTGAATGGGGTCTCCCTATGATATGGCATTTATAACGCGCCTATGCAAAAGTGCTTCAAGGCGCGATGAGGCAAGGGAGGGGAACAAAGAGAGGACAGACAGCGATCCTACTAGGCCAGGTGTCATTCAGATCGCGCAAGTGCGTGGGAAAGGGGGGACAGTGCAATACAAGAAGATAACAGTAAGTAGCGGCCAGCAAGAGGCAAGTGCAAGTGCGGACATCCGGTGTCAGGGGCTGGTAGGGGGACTGTAGGGATACAGAAACAGTCCCCAAGTGCAGGGGTTGCAAGGGGGGGCAGTGCAGGTGTGAGACGCTGGCAGGGGAGGGACCTGGGCCCGAGATCATAGGGTGTCCAGGTAGCCAGTGTAGTTCAGGTTTCAACCAGGAGGTCAGCAGAGGAGAAAAGGCAGAAGCAAAGAGAAAAGTTTTGAGGTGCTTCCGGAACTGGAGATGGTTCTCCTCAAGTTTAAGGGGGGGGATGGAGGCTGTTCCAGAGAGAGACACCAGCCGAGGAAAGAGATCTACCACCAACTCGTTGATTGGAGAAGCGGCTGACCCTGAGGGAGTTGGAGGGGGATGAGCGAAGAGCTTGAGAAGGAAGATATTTAGGAAGGGAGAGTTGAAGGTATTGAGGACCCAGACCCCAGAAGGCCTTATGAACGATCCAGAGAGTTTTGAACTTAATCCTCGCATCCACTGGGAGCCAGTGCAGAGATTTCAGTCCTGGAGAGATACGATCCCTGGGCTTGATGCCAAGGACAAGTCTTGCAGTCCTGTTTTGGATAAATTGCAGAGGGCGGAGAGTAGAAGCAGTCGGATTTAGAAAGAGGCTGTTAGAATAGTCCAGCCTAAAGAGAACCAGAGCTCTGGAGACGGTGAGTTTCTGGGGGAAGGAGAGTAAGGGAAGAATACCTCTGAGGAGGTGCAGCTGGTAGTGTGACTTCTTAGAGACGTCTGAGATGTGAGGAGAGGAGTGTAGATTTGAAGATGACACCAAGGTTTCTAGCCTTGCAGGTGGGAGCAGGAAGAAAGCCAAGAGCGGCAGGCCAGAGAGCTACAGGGAAGGAGGGAGCGGGTGTGCCTATGAGGAGAATCTCAGTCTTACTGGCATTAAGGCAGAGGTTATTGGCGGCACACCAGTCCTGGATAGCAGACAGTCAGAGATGAGGGAAGGAGAGGAGGAGGCCGAGGGTAGCCTGAAAATGAGCTGGGTGTCCTCCACATAGCACGGAAAGTTGGGGCAGAGAGTGGCGATGCGGTGGGCAAGGAGTGCCAGGTATTTGTTGAACAGCCATGGCGAGAGGTTAGACCCCTGGGGGACACCACAGGTCGAGAAAAAGATAGCGGAGAGGAAGGGGATGACTACTGTAAACACGCAGTCCCAGACATACTGAGGGCGGGAGCTGGCTTCCGGTTGACAAAGTGTATGAAAGGGTGTTGGGGTTTCCTGTCTCCTTTGTTAGACTCTGCAGCCAGGCCTCATGTGGGCCTGTTTGAATTAAACTCTAATTAGTATGTGAATGCTGCCACCAAGACATGGCAGATCCATGGAGCCTTAATTAGTTAATTAAGCTCTCCATGGCAGGGGAAAGGTTTGGCCCTCCCCCCTTCTGAGGTGACATGGTGTACTCCTGGCTGTCATATCCTATCTAAATATGATCCGGGGGACTGCGTCTGTAGGCTGTGTCCACACATAGTACACAAGTATATGCGTATGTCATGCAGTGAGCATAGGAAAATGTGTGCGGATCAGCCCCACACATTTTCTGGAGGTTGATCTACCATCATTCAATTTCATTTTAAAAAGCCCAGGCGAGTGCACACCCCCCATGTGGATGGGCGAATTCCTCACAACTAGTGACTAGAAGTCCTTGTACTGTGTAACATGCAATCCACCAATTAGAGCTGGGTGACATCGGCAGGGCTCAAGCCCACCCGCATCCAAGCCCCCCCCCAACATGAACAGAAGCGTGTCTGCCTGACTTACTGTCCCAGCCACCTCACTTCCTGTCCCGCCCAGCCAATCATTGATTGACTGGGAGAGGAGCACTTGACTGTGCAGTGGCTGTGGCAAATTTAGTGGTTTGCTCATTCCCCTTGACATCTCTCATGCCCCTCCTTCCCCTCACCATTCAAAAACCACTGGCGCTGTCTCCGCCACCTCCTCTCCCCAAGCGCCACCATCCCCTTTTCCCTGTCCCAGCTCCCCCCATCCCAAACACACAAGCGCTTCTCCAAACCCCCAGCATTCTGCTTAGTCCCCCTCCCTTAGGGGCCACCATCTTCTTTACCTTGTTCTCTGCCATAGGCGGCCCCCCCAAAAGAAACACTAGCGCTGTCCTGATCCAGCACCCCATGTGCTGCCTGTCCCCTTGTCCCCCTTCCCAGCGCCACCATCCACGAAATACCAGGGACTCTGCCTGCCCTCTCCATTACCTCCACCTGTGTACGACTACTCCCTTCCTTGTCCTCAGCCCCTTTTGTTGCCCCAGGTACTCTTAGCTCCTTTTCTTGCCCCCAGTTCGCTTTAGCCCCTTTTTGCCCCACCCCTAGACCTCATTTTCTTACACCAATCCCCTTTACCCCCTTTACTTGCTCCGCCCCCTTTTGTCTCCCCAACCGCTTTAGCCCCTTTGTTTCCCTCTAGTCCTATTCTGCACATTTTCTTGCCCGCCCCTTGTTTGAGCACCATTTCCCTGGCTCGGCTCGTGTTTGTAGCCAAGAGCCAGGCCAGACCCCTGGCTCAGCCCTACCCATAAATTCTCTCAGGTCTTCTAATACACCTGTGCCAGAAGTTAACGTCAGATGTTAACACCAGTACACTCTTCCCAGAGTAGAATCCTACAGTAGTGCTGGTTTGTTCTTCTTTTTAACTTGCAGACTTTCTTTTAAAAGCAACCCCTTTTTTGTCTGGCAATTGCATTTCATAGCTCAGCTACTTGATAGTTTAGTGCCCTGGTTTACTTTCCTGCAAGTTAGTGCCAGGAATTTTATGCACACACCTCCCCACCCCCCCCAAACATCAGTTCCAGGAATCTGGCCCATGTGTTCTCGTGCCATAGTTTACACATTTGAGCCAGGATTAATGTTGTAGCACAGTTCTTTGGCACCTTCTGCTGCAAGTCTACGAAGGCATGGTCTAGAGCCCAGTACACTCACATGTTTAGCCTATATAGACGCGAGTCCCACCAAGGCCCATTTAGGGGAAGATGGACAGTCCATTCACAGGAGAATGCACATTTCGGCAATGTATGATTTGGGGTTGTTTTACCGAAACGGAAATGTTCGAGGGAGAAAAGACCAAAGATTATTACAGATTTGCCCAAATGGCTATCCCCTGACTATCCCCCCCCTCACTCCCCACTTACCTTGCATTCCGTCTCGTTCTGTCCCTGCGACGCTGGTTCCCTTTCACTTCTGTGATCGGGAACCGGCGCTGGAGGGTCCTTTCTTCTTTTTTTTTTTTTTTTTGGGTCAGCTGTAGGGGTTTCCCCCTCAACCCCCGCTCACTATATAGCATAGTAAGTGGGGGTTTGCAGGGGACACCGCTGCAGCCTTTTTGGGGGAATGCGGGGCAGCTGCAGGGGACACCCCTGCAACCCTCACTCACAGTATAGTGAGCATGGGTCGCGTGGCGACACCCCTGCAGCCCTAGACCAAATCCAAATGACCTACCCAACCAAAAGTCGACATTTTAGAAGGTCCAACATTTGGTGGTACCTTCTTTCGGACTTTTGGTTGGTTAGGTCATTTGGGTTCGGTCTTTTTGGCTGAAACGCAATGTACACCATCAGAGGGCTCTGTTGCTAGAATCCACATCTTGATGCAGTGGTAGCTTGCTCTGCACCCAAATCCCCGGTGCCCCAGCCCACAGAAGTAGTGCTGGGATTCACAGCTTAATGTAAAGGCGCAAACGACCTACACAACGGTACCAAGATTAAAAACACAATGAATGACAAAATATAGGGCTTCATACCCTGTCATTGGTGCAAACTCCCAAAACACAAATGACGGGAAGCACATGGTCTAATAATAATTCAGCCTGAGTGCACAAGTGACATTCCACATTGGTACAGGGTAGGTACTCCAGCACACTAATCGCAAGATCCAGCACCTTTGTTCTAGATTGTAGTCTGGCATTTGGAACCAGAGCCAGTGCTCCCAGGGCTCGGTTTCACACATATAACATGATCTGAGGCCTACGCCTCCCACCTGACCAGTGAAGTGAGACTAGGGATTAGCGGCCAAGGAAGAGAGAGTAGACTGGGCTCTCTACCTGTAGATCAGAAGGCCAGCAAGGGTGAGGGGAGGGCAGGTGCAGGAGCTGTAGGTGCAAGAAGTTGGACGGCAACGTGTTCAAAGTGGCAATGGAGAAAGTAGGACCGAGAAATGGAGCTGGTTGATGATACAAATCCACCCGGCCTTCCTTCTTTACCACCTGGCAGTGTCGAAGGTTTCTGTCGGTGTGCGCGGCAGCAATCCTTGCTGTTTCATTGGGGATAAAACATTTTCTGTGATGCCCATGAGTGCAAGCTGGGGATGCGGGATTTGAAGTGTTCAGTGGGAAGGGATGTGGGAGAGGGCAGAGTGTAGGGCTGTGGGGGTGAGGTTGGAGTGTAATTATAGGCGCTATCAAAAGGCAAGAAGGTCCTAAGGGAATGGGGAAGAGAGGTCGTAGAGTAGTGGGGGTGTATTGTCGGGCAGGGCTTGTGAGTGCTCCAAGCAGAAGTATATTGGGGTTATAATGCACAGTGGAGGGGGGGGTCTTAAGTGGGGTGCAATTTTTATATATGGTCGCTAGCGACCAGTACACTTGATCCATTGCCTTTCACACTGAATGCAGTTATCCTGTTGGGGAGAAGCAGAGTTCGGGGAGAGGGATGCTGGCAGCCATTTTGTGCAAGAGGTTAATCGGTTCACAGATGAGACTGTTTTTAATCCCTTTTGTGCTGGATACCTTTAGTGTTTTAATTGAGTTACCCGTTCACATGCCTGTAATGCAAGCGCTGCCCTCTGTGGCTTTTGGCTTAGGGTCCACATGGGTGGGAGGGCGGAGATTCAAACTAGCACCAAGCACCTTCAAAAGACCATTAAAGTCGGCAGTTTGCTGTTCGTCAGAGCAGAGTGACACCATGAAGAGCGGAGTTTGGGACTATAAATGTCAAATATCTAACGTGCTTTTCCACAGCTATGCTAAAGCGCTGGGCCATTGGAGGGAATGAGGAGCTGGTTAATAGTTGCCTCTACGTTCACTTTTTGAGTTGGTTTAAAAAAGAAAGTGCAGCTCAATAGTTGTCAGTAAAGTGGTAAAACTTCTTCCATGTGTTGGTATTTATGTGAAGTTTCGTGCCTGACGCAAGCCACCCTAATGGGATCTCCCTCGCTAGCATCTTCCAATCCTCCTCTCTCAACTCGTCTGCTCTCTATTGAGCACCTCTGCTCCTTTCATCCATCCCCAAAAGAAAGTTCACACCCAACCCTTTGTCCCTTTACTTTGACCTCACCCTCACTTCGTCACTTTCCGCTTTCATTGACGCACTTGCCACCTTCTTTGGCCTTCACTATCCTTGCTTGCATCCGCCTCCCGCCCTCAACTCCTGAACTCTCCAACCATCCCAAAACTGAATGCCATCCGGATGTCGCCACCTCTCGCTGAGGAATTGATCGCTCACTCATGATCCTTATTGCCTATAAGACTGTGCTTGCCTTTACCAATGCTCTTTACTCTGCCATTTCTGATTACTATACTGATCTCGTATCCCTTCTTCGTTCTCACCCCCAAAATGAAACGTACACCCATATTCTCCCCTCAATATGCTCCCTATCCCATTCTATACTCCTTCTCCTCCAAAATCGGATATGACACCCTGCCCATTTCTTGCCTCTTCCAAGCACACCTTTCTTCTTTTTTTGCCTGTCACCCCACTTCCCCACCGTATCCCTCCCACTTCCCCACTGAGCTCCTACCCACCCTCTGCTCACACTTCTAGTGCTCCCTTGACCCCTTTTATCAAAGAGGTTGTGCCACCCCCCTATCCCCTCACACTTCATTCAATCTTTCCCTGTCTAACGCCCTCTTCCCTGCCTGCTACAGAATAGCCACTCTTGTCCCCCTGATTAATAATCCCCCGTCTGACCATCCTAGAGTTGTCTTTAACCGTATTGTCCTTAATCTTGAGCTTCACTTGCTCTCATTCATCCTCCTACTACTTGAGCTTTCGGCAGCCTTTGATACAGTGAACGGCCGTGCCTCCCTTCAAACCATCCCCTCCCCTGCCCTCCCTCGGCTTCGAGGACCGTGTTCTTGAGTGGGTAGCTTCTTATCTCTAACTGCTCCTTATCTCGTGGAACTCTTTCGCTTAAGATCGGTCCTCGTTCCACTTCTCACCTCTGTTGTGTCCATAAATTGATAGACACTTTAAGAAGGAGGAGCTAGGAAGGGTTGCACAGGCAAGGGAGAGGAGGAGTTGGGGAGAAGGAAGTTAGTTGGTGTAAAGGAGGGAAATGAAGAAAAGCTATGCCAAGCAGTGGCTCCTGGCTGTTCTTTTGTCCTGTGGTCGGTGTATCTATAAAACAGCCTCCTACTTTGGCAAACTCATCTCATCCTTTGGCTTTCAATACTACTTCTTTCACCTTCCCTCCTTCACCCTTGTTCTCTGTGGACGTATTATGCAGCTGCCTCTCAGCCACACACAATAGATGCCATCATGCAGTCTGAGGCGTAATACCTCCAAGATGGAAATCTTCTTTCTTCCTGCTCCCAATGCTAACCATAGCCTCATCTCCTGATCACCTCACTCCATCACTTAAGACTTAAAATCTTGGGGTTTTCTTTGACTGTGATGTTGGACTCCAGGAAATTATCATGATTGCTCGAACTGCTGCCAGGGTTCACCTTCTCAACCGAATGAGAATCCACCTTTACCGTCCCCCATCGATCAGCCAAAACCCTGATCTCTGCCCTTGTGCTCAGCAAGCTGGGCTACTATTCGAGCCTACTCCTTGCCGCTCCCCCATACTCCTTCTCTCCACAAAATAGAGTTCTCCCCTCATACCCTCTACAACTTACCCAGATCCATTTCCCACCAGGCTTAATGGCTATCCATATAAAAAGCCTCCTTCTCTTATACGTGCATCCATGGACTTGCTGCTGACTGCACCTCTCTACCCTCCCTCACACTGTGCAGTCGTCCTTTCTACACAGCCTTGTCCCCCGGCCTCCTTCCCCCACATCCCGCTCCTCTCTACTTGCCCCTCTCCGATGGAATGCCCTCAGCAACCTATAGCCCATCAGTGGCATTATTAAAGACCAGACTTAAACTCCACCTGTTAACCAGTGTACATCCCATGCCACATATTATTCGGTTGGGATGTGATGCGAGAACGCACAGACATAGTGGCACCAAGCTATTGACTGGAGAGTGGCCTTATGTTACACCATGCGAGCAAGGGTAGTGAGCAAGCCCAGCCCATTTTAAGCTCAGTGGCTTCTCTGCCATTGGAAAAATGGCTCTAAACAGGCATTTTTTAAAACACGTGTCCCTCCCAACACAATGATGGACAAGTTAAATATATGAAAAACTGGCATATAAGATTTGATACAAACAAAGGAATAACTCTGGAAGCTTTATAACGCATTACTTGCTTCAAAGGGATGTGGAGGATAAGGAGAGATGGAAAGAATGTGGCGGGGTGACTGAGAGACGACGGTAAGAGAAGCAGAAAGCAAACCAGAGGATTCACAGAAAAGAGAACCACAGGAAATCTCCAGTGTCCTGTGGCCAGACCACCACTCCCAGTGTTGCCAACAAGGCAACCACCGCTTGCACACGAGCCTGCCTAGCAGAATAATATTTCTCTCTTGGGTGGGTCGCGCTCCTACAGAAGCCAAGACATCCCAGGCTCAAAATGAAACTGCTATGCAAAGAAAAAACAGGAAACCAGCTTTCCCTTGCTTTGCCCTTGACCGCTGGAACACCACCCTGGTGTCAATCCAGTCTGCACCAACGCTCTTGCAATTCAGGAAGTCAAGACTTTACTGTCCAGTCAATAGCTTGGTGCCACTAGGACTTTGTGTTCTCACATCCCAACCCTGTGGCTGGTACATCCCATGCCACATATTGTAACCCACTTTTTACGTTATGTTGCCCTTAACGACATATACAGTGCTCTGTTGTTTCTTTGATGGGTTCACACTATATAATACCCCATATATATTGCTGTAGAATGCAATGCACTGCTGACCGCACCTAGAGCTTTGTGAACTACTGCCATTCATAGTCTTTCTTCTGATTTCTTTACATGTTGTCTGCATCTCTAACTCTGTTAATCTATTCTTATTTTTTTTTTTTAGGCACGGGATCGAAAGGTTGTGGGGGATATTAATGGGGCCACCAGCTATGGCTCGACAGCAAAGTGCCTGAATATCACATCGCTTGTACTGAGCTTGCTCTTCGTCCTCCTCTTCATCGTCCTGCTGGCCACTGGTGTCATTGCTATGCAAAGTGTAATCCGTCAGCAGGCCGAATTTGAGCACAACGTCTGGGGGCCTGGATCTGGGAAGTAACCTGGCAAACCACAGTATACCGGTCCAGCACTGTGAATATACCACTGTGACTTCTAACTTCATACCATCTTGGCACGCTTTACCAACACCTGGCTTCTGGTTTCTTGCCAACCAGTCGTGGTCGATGAATTTGACAACAAGCTCTGAATAATTTTCCCGAACTGCACCAGCATAGTCCTCTCTCCTCGGCTTCTGTGTGAATTCTCACACCCATCTCCACTGATCTGTGGTTTCTCCATAAGTGCGTGAGCACTTGGGCCCACATCTGGACCCCATGCAGCCCTACAGTTAGGGTATGTATTGGCCGCTTTTACTCCATAAAAGTAGCCAAATACTCCCAAAAAGTAAAAATACCCCCAACAAAAATGGGAAACTGGACATATATGACCTTGTGCCCCTGCTTTCACTCGCACAGCTCTGTGGTTATGTTTGGACCAGCAGTGCACTAAGTACCACAGGAAGAATTTGCCTGATCGGAAGAAGTAAACGGTGCAAAGAAATATATTAAAAAAAACATTTCCGTTTTCCAGTTAAAGCATATTTTTACTCGCTTATAAAATAGTCCGATTGCCAATTGGACTTTCATTTTTACTCCCTCAAAAAATCTTTTGACTGCAAAAAATAGGGAGTAAAATACACTCACTATAAAATCTTATCTGGAGCACTAACCCCATTCCTTCATATCCCTATCCATGCCTCAAACACTGATTTCTTTTTTTAATTTTTTTTGTTTTTAAGCCCAGTTTAATTTCAATAAATTTAGTTGGAGAGCATTCTGCCCTTTGTTCTCCCAGACCTTGTTCAAGTGCTCACATTTCTTCAGCACTCGCTGATTGTGTGCTGATTGCCTTAGACGGGCCTCCAGCGTGATACATGCCCCCCACCCCATATCCTATGTTATTGTATCCCCTATGTACCTTTTGTGCTTGTGGTTGGAGCCTGTGTAATGTTCACGTACTGTGCTCATTCGCAGGGGACACCACTGCTCACACACAGGAGTGGACTGGGAACCAAAAGAGGCCCTGGATTTGTTTTTCTCAAAGTGCCCCCATATTTCAGAATGCAAGAGAAAATGGCATCCTAATTGAGTGTGCTGCATACAAGCAACCTAGACATCGAGCAATGAGGCGCTCTAGAGCCACCTGGAACCATCCTTCTGTTCAAGAGCCATTGTGCTGGTAGCGTCTCTGTTCGTTCTTTCCTGACTCTGTAGAACCAGTGTGCGTTATGGCAGCGATAGCTTTTCTTGTAGCAGCACTTATTACCTATACTGCGAAAAGGAGAGATCTCTCCATGTTTAGACTATAACCATTTTTGTTGCCTTTTGTGTCTTAACACTTTCTATGGGCGCTTTCTGCAATGTAAGTGATGTTGTGGGCACTAATAAAGAAAATATATACCACATTTGTATTCCTTGTTGTGTTGTGTATGTGTGACTGCGTGGAGAGCATACACATCTTTTGGTTGAGTGTGTTCACACCATAAGTGTTTGTGTCTCTAGCTCTGGTGCTGTTTTTTTCTGTAGCTAAAGAGCTGTATTTCAGTGTACCACCATGAACCGCTATACTGCTGCCTTTATTCTCTCCCTACCGTAGAAAAGACAAAGGCCACTCGTGTGTCACTACGATCTCCTGCAGCATTCCCCCCACCATAAATATTAATAACAAACGGACCCCAGTGCAAAGATCTGCCACCCTCCTGACTGAGCTTTTCAGTATCATATTGTAATAGCATCATCTACACAGAAGCAAAATAATCCAGCATACTTCACGCACATAATCCTTTTATAATAAAATATCTTAATCACAGCCGCAAATATCAGTAATGCCTACATTTTTTACTGACCCTGCCGAACTCCTCTGTCTATAATCAGCCAATGCAGGGACTTTTAGTTTCATGCAAGGGATCCTGATGATGCTGTTAAACTCGCCATGCACTCTTTTAAATATTACTCTTAGGACTTTCTTTTAGTACCGTAACACATTACTATTAGACCCTCCAGCTTATTCCTCCTTTATTTTGAAGATGTCAGTGGGAGCAGGACCCATCCCTCAAGCCTGTAGGGAACAGCTGCTGCAGATGAGGCTGAAGTTTACGTGCACAGCTCAACCACCGTCCTTAGCGTGGAGCTCCATGTCCTCCACCTATGCAATGCCGAGGATGTGGGTGCCCACCTGGCACTGTAGTAAGAACTCCTGACCCAGTTAGATTTGTTTTTGCCAGGGAACCTGAAAAACAGAAGTTGCATTTCCAAACATCTCCATCCCACAAGTGACTATACCTATACACGCAAAGTTCACCAGTCCACAAACTCCCCTGCAAAATCCTGATGTAGAAGTCTGGAGCGAGATTCTCCCACTGAAGATCTACATAAAACCGCTAACATCTGGGCCCAGAGATGAGTAGTCCCAGGGGCAGTGTTAAGATGTCCCACATTTTCTTTCTGGAAAATAAGATTAAGTGGTACATCGTGGTTTATGCACAAAGTCTCTTGCAATGTGGATTTTCTGCTTCTAGAGGATCCGATTCCATTGGCACGCTCTAATTAACTCCATTATTTAAGCATACATAGGCGCTTCACCAATTGTAGTTGAAGGACTACGTGTTTGTGTGGGTGGGGGTGCCAGTCGGAGTAAGACTGGGCGAACCTTTACGGAAGGGTGACTTGGCTTGTAGTGTGTCCAGGTGAGATGTGCTGGTTTGCGAGTATTGCACAGCCTTAATCTCCTTCCAAAGCCATGAATCTAGGCCATGTTTGTGAGATTCTTGTAAAAAGAAAACTTTGGAGGAGTGACTTCAAAGTGAGCAATTGTTGCAGGAAAGGTGCAAAGTGCAGTGGATAAAGTGTGCTTGCAAGAATGGAGTGTCATGCATCTATCGATGCTTTCCAGATGATGCTACTTTAAATTATGAGATAAGTTAAAACACCTGTGGTAATGATCTGGTAATGATCATGATCTGTCTATAAGTGGGTCATTTTATTGGTACTCTTGGGGCACGGGCAACTGCATGTTGGCGATACCTGGATCATCTTTACCTCTTTCGGAGGTTAGTAAAAGGAGCTCCAATGAGGTGTATAATATTTCAATATCGAAAGTAAATGTCTGACCTGTACCACTGAAAGGGATATAGTGCTGGGGTTGAGTCAGACACCCAATTCCTGGTATGATTTTGAAGAGGGCATATTTTACTTCCTATGAGCACCCTGAAGGGGGGGGGGGCACCAGAAAATTAGGAAGCTGCTATGCAGGCTGTATTCACTGGCATAAGCCTGTATTCTGAACAGCCTGTGCTGTGCAGAGCCGGTGCACTCCAAAAGTCAATTTTAGTCCTTGGTGATTTCCTGGTCATCAGCAAAGAAAACAGACTTTTCTAGTGTAGCTGCTTCATTGAACTGCTGCATAAGGTCCATAATCTAAAGCTCCCGGTCAACTACGCTGGTGCTAATGATGATGATATGACCTTCGGGGAAGACTGTTCAGGCTGGTAACGGCAGAGCTGCCCGTGTTAAGGGCCATTAACTTGGGCAGCTGCCCAGTAGCAACACGTTCATATTGCCTCATTACCTTTTGGAGTGTTAATTTGACATATTCGTTGGACAATCCGTGGGCGCTTACACCTCTGCTAGGCCAGATGCAAGGATTTAGCTACTGGGTACAGGGGAACTTGATCCACAACAGTGGAGAAAATCAGCCACACTTGTACCCGTCTGGGTTTCAACAACCGTTTCCTTAAGTACTTCAATTACAGGGAGATCAGCGAAAAATGGACATCCGTTTGAACAGCCAAGTTACAATAGCCACATGTGTCGCTATTCCACTTGTGTTGACATGCTGCCAGTGGAAGGAATCTCCATTGCAAAAAATCCAAATATTTCTCATTGCATACATTTTACACCAGTGGTGGGTCAAGGAGGCGGCATGCATTTTCTGCTGTAGTGACGTGTCTTTCATTACCTTAAATTTACTTAACAGATTTCTCGTTATTGGTTCTATTGCTTCCATCACATGCCAGCACCCACCAAGTCTTATGTTGCCCAATAGTCTTCTAATCTGTGCAAACCTCACCAAAGTCGACCTACATTCCTGGATCGTCACATGCTGTACTGAATTCCAATATTTTTCCAGTGCTGGACAACTCCATAGCCTTAACCAGAACAGTAACGGTTTAGCTGAATTAATTCTCCGATTCTGTTCAAATTCAGTTGTAGGAGCAGTGAAATGGTAGGGGTAGACTTTAGACCTATATTTTTCAAAAACCCATTCTCCAATAGCGGCCATAGTTGAGCACCATAGAGGCTTGCCTGGCAAGCCTGTCTCTTGTATACCTCTCCTGTAACTTTCAATGCCCCACTTCCATGTGTTCTAGCCAAACGCACAGTGGCCCCATTGTATCTATGCAGTACTACACCAGCTTTCTATTTATGCTTATGCTAGGTAGCGTTAGCTGCAACATTTGTACCCAGATAATCAAGAATGATGAACCTGTTCCAGCATCATTCCCTCCTGAGTATATAGCTATATAAATGGTTTTTGCCTTTTCTTGGTAAATGCAACATTTTAGTTTTCAAGCTATTATCTGTAAGGCGTTGATTTTGCAGAGGGTTTCAAACGTGCAGAATTGGGTTTTCAGGGCCTTTGGGGCTAGTGATAGAAGGGTGGCATCGTCTGTGAACATTAAGATGGGAAACTTGTTCCTACCCAACGTAGGTGCATCTGTGGTGAAGGGAGGGAAAGGAGTCAAAAGCTACCCCTATTCAGAGACGCATTGGAGCTAGGTCCGTGATGCAGCATGAGCTAGGTATGACAAGTACTAGCTAATAGGAGAGGTCACAGAAGGAGGGATTGTGAACACATAGAAAAACCTTTATTTAAATGCTAGACAAACAACTAAAATATGGAGGCCTGTAACTCAACAAGAGGCCTACAAAAAGTGAAATTAAAAAGCACATAAATCAAAGGAGAAAAAGGTACAATTTCACATTTAGCTGCACATTTATTGTGAGGGTTTGTAGCACACTATTTTGTGCAATTTCATGTACTACTCAAGTGTAGTTGTACGCATTTGTTGTCGGCTGCTCTGCTACTTTCAAAACCCTGACCCAGAATCAGGTCGTCTACGAATGATTTAGCACCAGATTCCCCACGAACATGCGGTGCACTACGGGCGAGAGAGGTGTCCCCCTTTTGTCCACACTCGAGGCCCGAGGCAAGCGGCTCTACGCATCGGCCCAGAGGCCGCTATCCTAGGCCAACCGAGACTCAGCAGCGCTGCGGTATCGTTACGGTTTAGGGGGGGATTGATTCAGTCATAATCCCACAGATGGTAGCTTCGCCCCATTGGCTCCTCAGCCAAGCACATACACCAAATGTCTGAACCTGCGGTTCCTCTTGTACTGGTGCATCTATGGGTGCAACCTTAAGTCTAGCATTGCATGATTAATGAATGGACAGAACTGTTTAGGGGCAAGGACACAGCCCTGTTGTATTCCCTTATTATAACTAATGGCCGAGTGTCTCAGCTCTATTTCCGTTATATAGCAACATAATATCAGATTGTAGTTGGGGGGGGGGGTGCCCAAGTCAAATGGGCAAGACCAAAGTTGATGCCTAGGTACAGCATCAAATGCTGTTTAAAATTAACTGCCCCTCCCCCCACTATTTATCTTGTTAGGTTGAGGGGGCGGATGGCTGCCCCTCTGTTGCCTGCAGCTTTCGCCAGGTGACACCTGGCAGATGTGGACTGGCTGCTAATAAAGCTCATGTTTGGACGCGGTTGCTGAGAACTAGCAAATTCCCAGCAACCACCCCGGCGGATTTCCTTTAAAAAATATATATATATATTTTTGGTGGGTTTTGGGGCATTATGGCTTTATAGATCACGCCCGCCCTTGAGCCCCACCAGACGTTATAGGCTGTGCTCGGGCATTTAACTTGGTCTTCAGGTCCCATAACTCCCGGCTGGTACATCCCTCGGGTTGGGGTCTGTAAAGCTTAAATGATAACATTGGAATGTTGGCAGTTCCCGGGCAGACGACTTTACGGCAGAGGGCACTAATGATTGTGTATAGGTCGTCTGTCCCAACATTCCAATATTTCTCCTTTGTCATTTCTACAATATTCTTCCTTCATTAAGTGCAATGTGATTTATAGCAATAATTCCCCTACTTTTCAGCCTATTCCTAGGTGCTTTAGGTCCCTTGGACTGGGAGCTGTTATGAGCTGCTAAAGGACCAAAGAGGAGGGGGCCGGGGGGTTATTATACCAGTGGGATTAGCACTCAACACAACTCTTGATATACTGACCTATCCTCACTGATGTTCTTTCCATTTTACCAAGGCCCTCGGTAGCTTTCATGGGGCACAAAGCTCCAGAGACTCTGTCCCAACCTCACCCTTTGGCATTGGTCCATGAACAAATTGTCTGTCTTTTGTCGCACAGATCAGTTCTCAAACAGAGGCCATGCTTTTGTCATCATGCTGGTCAACTTGATACTTTTCCTACTTTTCCTGTCCTCTTGAAAGTAAACTCACTGAAGGCATCGCCATCTCTGTGACAAGTCCGTCTAGCCAATCGCAAGCAATGACAAGTAAAACGTCTGCATGACCCTACCCCATCCAATATAAAACGCCTACTTCATTAACTTGATGGTACATGTATCGCTGATATTTCTGACAATTGTGCATGTAATTTGCTTGTTATTTAGTGTACTTTTGTTCTGCATATAAAGTATAGCAGAGACTCAACTGTAGACAATCGCCTTTGGGGTTGATAGACTATTTTATAATACCCCGTACCCCTGTTAGAGCTACGATCCACAGAATACAGCTCAGTCCCACACAAATTCTGACCAGCTGCCACAGAGCCACTGCCATTGCAGTCCTCTGTGTGCCTGAACCCTGCTTAGCATTTCTACTATGTGTCCAAACTAGGCTTTGCTGCGAACAATTAAGCAATCTGCTAACTCCCAATTGATATTTGCATGCAATGTAATGCATGTTTTCTCAGACTATGGCATGCCAAAGAGCCATCAAACCCATCACGCTTTGCGGCCATAGTAATGGCAGGTTCTATACACATTTCATATAACATATTACATGTAGAATGCCTGCAATGGAAAATCGTGTGAACATGTATTTTTATTCAGTGTTGACTATAATGCTGTTCACTGTACTCTTTTAGGCATGGATTGGAGGGGCACATGCTCCATTTGCCTACTTAGTTTATTGCCTTGGTTTATGAGCTTGTCTTTTGTGAGAAAGACATTTGCCTTACCAAGAAGGATATTGTGGAAGGCAACCATTGCTTTGATTTTTGAACAAGTATTTGTGAAAGGGACATTTACTTTACCAAGTGGAAGGACGCAGTGAATGGGAACATATATTTTATGTTGAACTGAACAGAACTTTGTTGCATCAGAACTCTTCCATGGTTATTCCTGAGTTGATCCAGGGGAAGGGAGCCTAATCACCTCTTTTGTTTTGCCTTTGTCATTCCGAGTGGAACGGGTATGCCTAGACATGGTCCCTGTGCCTGCTTGGCCTAGAGACCTAAGCTACTGCTCATTGATGAGGCCCAACGAGGCTGAAACATGTTTGGGGATGCTTGTGGCCTTGTGCAGAAGGGATGTGAGCAAGCAGTTTGGGTTGGACTGCCCCTTTTGGGATGGGACCAAGCCCGATTTCCATGTTTATTTATTTTTATTGGTCATCTAAATGGCACCTACAAATCAAAAAGTGTTTCCGGGTACCACAAGACAAAAAAGTGACATTTACTTTACCAAGTGGAAGGAGGCAGTGAAGGGAAAATATATTTCGTGTTGAACTGAACAGAACTTTGTTGAATCAGAACTCTTGGATGGGTATCCCTGAGTTGATCCAGGGGAAGGGAGCCCAATCACTTTTGTTTTGCCTTTATCACCCCCAGTGGGACGTGACCCAGCAGTTTGGGTTGCACTGCCCCTTTTGGGATGGGACCAAGCCTTATTTCCATGTTTATAATTTTTATTGGGCATTTATATGGCACCTACAAATCAAAGTGTTTTCGGGCGCCACAAGACAAAAAAGTGGGTTGGGTTTCAGTAGTCCAACCTGGAGCGAACCAGAGCTCTGGAGACATTGAGTTTCTGGGGGAAAGGTGAGGAAAGGGAGAATACCTCTGAGGAGGCGAAGCTGAAAATGAGATTTCTTGACAAGGTCAGTGATATGAGGTGAGAAGGAAAGGGAGGTGTCGAAGATGAAACCCAGGTTTTTTTTTACCTCACACAAGAGTAAGGGGAGGAGACCCAAGGAGGGTGGCCAGAGAGTAGAAGGGAAGGAGGGAAGGAGGGTGCAGGAGTCCCAATGAAGAGTATCTCTGTTTTACTGGCATTAAGGCAGAGATAATTAGCAGCACACCATGCCTGAATAGCAAACAGACCGTCCAGAATGGGAGGAGGAAGCGGTGGGTAGCTTAAAGAAGAGTTTGAGTGTCATCAGTATAGCATTGGAAATGAGGAGAGAAGGTGGAAATCAGGTGGGCGAGAGGGGCAAGGTAAATGTTGAAAAGCCACAGTGAGGGGATGGCTCCATGATGGACGATGCAAGTAGAGAGTGAGGTAGAGGAGAGAAATGGGCCCATTTGCACTTGGAAGGGACAGTTAGAAAGGAAAGAGGTCAACCAATCCAGTGCCCGTCCGTGATGCCCAAAGTATCACAAAGCCGATTTATGAGGGTGGAGTGATTGACTGTGTCAAAGATAGAGGACAGATTGAGGAGGATGAGCACAGAAGGAGAGTTAGAGTTGATGTTTGAGAGCAGGTCATCAAGCGTGTTCAGGAGAGCAGTTTCCATGCCTCTGGCTGCTCTGAAGCCAGACTGGCGGTCATGGAGACAACCAACAGATTCAGTGTGATGGATTAGTTGGGGGGAGGGGGTGACCAATATCTCATCCAAGAAGGGGGTGGTGGAGATAGGGCGGTAGTTAGCCAGCCAGGAAGTGTCCGCAGATGGATTTTTAGGAGAGGGTGCAGAAGGGAGTGCTTGAGGGGTGATGGGAAGGAGCCAGTGGCAAAACAATGATGCATAACTCAGGGGGGAGTGAGAGAGGCAATATTGTCCTTGGTAGTCTAGAGGTGCAGGGGAGAACCTGTTTGGAAGAGACTTTCGTAGTCTTGCTGAGAAGGAGGAGAGAAGGGGAGAAGGAGAGAGGTGGGCCAAGGGAAGGCCTGGGTGCAGGGGGAGGAGAGAGGAAGAGACGGAGGACAGGATATCCTGAGTTTTGGTAGAGAAATGGGTGGCCAAGGCTATGCAGAGGGCCTGGGAAGGAAGAGAAGTGGAGACAGAGGTAGGATTGGCACATTGCTTGCAGATTTCAGCTGTGTTGTTTGTGACCCCAGAGATGCAGGTTTGGATATGGCCCCTTTCTTGGTGCAGGCAGAGAGTCTGTATTGCCTTTGGAGCAGGCGACAGACCAGTTTGTCACAGGATGGGATAAAAGCCAACCATTTCTGTTCAGCGACTTTGCGTTTAAGCAAGGCAGTCGGAATTATACCAACTATTGCACTTGGAGGCAGGCTACATGCAGAACCTCATGGCAGGGGCAAGGATGTTGGAGATGGAGAGGTGAAGGTTAGCAAGGGAGGATTCTGTGTGGGAGTCGATACCAGGAGAGACTGGAGGAATGAAGGAGGCGGTAAAAGCACCTACTGACACTCGCTTCAAAGGGTGAAAGGTTGAGTAACAGGCTTAGCCAGGAAGCCCGTGAGCTCCAGATAGGAGGAGAGAAGAGCATAGTCAGACCAGGAGAGGGGGGGGGGGAGTGAGAGGGTTGGACAAGGAGATACCAGCTGTGATGAGCGCATCCAAGGTGTGCCCGGCTGAGTGGGTTGGACCAGTGCGAAGATAGTGAGTTGCAGAGGTTGCAAAGTGTAGAGTGGATGAGTTGGAGGAATCTAGATGAATGTTGAAGTCTCGCAGAAAGAGAAGCTCAGAGGTAGAGGTCAGAGCAGAAGAGAGGTCAGCCCTCTCAGAGAGGAAGAGGGAGATCGTCCCAGAGGTCCTGTAGATAGTAGCGAGAGTGAGCCAGAGGAAAGGAGAGACACAAAGCTTACAAACAAGACATTCAAAGGAGGAATAGTATTGAGTGGGTATGACGGAGGCACAGACCCATTCAGGGAAGACAAGAGCCACTCCGCCTCCAGATCGGTTAGACCTGTGCTTGGATAGGATCTTGTAGCCCTCATGAGTGTCAAAAACAGTGACAGAGCTGGCATTGAACCACGTCTCTGTGAGAGCGAGAACATCAAGGTCAAAGTCTTCAAGGAGGTGACAGATGTCAGAGGAGTGTTTGACAGCCGTTTGAGAGTTGAGGTGGATAGATGAAGCAGGTTGCCATCCTTTTTGATGGTTTTCCGAGGAGGGTGGGGGGTACATGGACAGGGTACACCCATCGGGGGTAGGGGGCGGAGTCCAGGAGATGGCAGAAAGAGGGGTGGCTGGTGAGGGGAAGAAGTTAATGAGGGAGAGGGAAGATGCATGTCAAGAAGGAGTTGGGTGGGTTGAGAGTCCTGGGCCATGGTAGTGCCATTCTGGTAGACCTTAATGATGCAACTGGATGATAAGTGTGCCAAGAGCACTTCCTATAGGGTTCCACCATTAATGGGTGAGGAGGAGAAAGGGGAGCGCATAGAGGGACAGGGGACAGCAAAGAGGATGTCCGTTATAGTCTGCCTTGATGCAGGTGTCAGCAATGGGCAATCCAGGGTTGGAGACCAGAAGTGGTTTTAATAAAAATGATCTTCCAGTCATCGAGAGAGGGCTGGGAAAGGAGATAGAAAACCAGTTAGAATTGAAACAAGAGATGGGGAGCACCATGGTGGCAGGAGGGGGCTGGAGAGAAGAAAATGGGACTGCACAAAGCACTCAAAGGGTGGCCTAGCAGCCAATAAGGTGGGAGAAGAGCGAATGCAGCAAATGAAGAACAGCAAATCAAGGGTAAGAAGGGCCTAGGTTACACAGGCAACGCAATGAGGGGAGCATGGTCACTTCAGTTTTTAGAGCACAAGGCATCAGTTATCAGAAGGTAAGTTTAACATTTGAAAAGCTAACCTGTGAGTACAGCCAGTAGTTTTAAGAACATTCAGATTCAGAATCCATAATACTTTCAGAATGCCAACGTTAGGATAAAGCAGTGGGTGCAGAGCAACACCAGGCTGCACGATGCATTTAAGACATAAAGCTAAATGCAGCAGTTAAGTAAAGAAATCAAACGTTCTACACAGGCAGGTTCTATTTTAAAACCGATGAGCAAAATGCAGCAGTTGGGTAAGGCATAACACCCAGATTCGATTTTATAACAGACCTGGTCTTTCCCCTTTTGTAATGGCTTGTCAGGCGAAGAACGGTGGTCTTGAGGGTTGCCCAGAGCAATGCCAGAGGTTAAGATTAATTCCAAACCTTCCAGCTATTACATCTTTTGTTTTGCTTTAGTCAACCCAAGTGTGATGGGTATGCCCAGACGTGGGCCCCGTGACTGCTGGGCATAGAGACTCAAGCTACTCCTCACTGGTGAGGCTGAAACATGTCTGGGGATGCTCGTGGTCCCATGCCGAAGGGATGTGACCTAGTAGTTCGGGCTGGACTGCCCCTTTTGGGTGGGACCAAGCCCGATTTGCATATGGTCTTTCCCTTTTTATGATGGTTTGGCAGGCAATGGTCTGGAGGGTTGCCCAAAGCAATGCCAGAGGTTATGAGTCATTCTAAACCTTCCAGCCATCACCTCTTTTGTTTTGCTTTGGTCGTTCTATACAGCGGGCAGCACCGTGGCTGCTATGTTCATGCCAAGGTGACGATAGAGTGTGCAGGGTGCTCACAGACAGCGCATGTGCACGGCAGCCCACCTCCCCCAAAAACAGTCAAAACAAAGTACAGAGACAGCCCCCTATGTCCACTTCAAAGCTGCCTGTCTGTACGGATTGGCCCAGCACGATCTAGTTATCTCACCAGCAACATCGGACTTCGCAGCCACCACAGTCTGACATCCAAATGACACCCCCGAAACGGGCTCCTGTCTCCTGGAGCGAGGTCCAGCCACACCGATGCCGCGCACCACCACTGCCAAACTTCAACGATACTCGTAGGTGCTATACTCCGTTCTCAGGGTCTTCCTTCACCGTCACCACTAATGTGATAATATTTAAACAGCACCACATATGAAGAGTAATAACAGAAGATTTATTCGAAGGAAAAGAACCCAAGGCAGGTCGAACCTCAGGCAGCCACATCTTGCAGCAACTGGCACAAGCAACTGTCATCTCAAACGGTCGCAAGCAATGGCATTCCAAAGCGTTGGGCTGCCATCACCTGACATATGCAGTGGAACGTTGGGCTGCAACCACCTGACAGATAGCACAGGCTGGCAGCGAGGGTCCACATTTACCCTGTGTCAATGCGTTTCGCCCTCGCAGCGGACACACAGAATGGAAAATGACGCCTCTTCTTGCTGTAGGGCCCCGTTGTTCATTTTTGTTTGGCAGTGTTTGCCTATTTTTAGGGAGTTTAAAGTGGCTGGCATGCCGCATATCTGTAGAGCTGCTGACAGGAAGAGCGCTGACCTTTTCAGCCCACTGGTTACAGACACTCAAGTGAGCAAGTGTCCGGAACTTAACCCGGAATCCATAACCAAACATCTTAACAATTTGAAGTTTGTTTTAACTGAATTTCCTGCCAATTCATCTTGTTCGGAGATCAGCTGGATACATTTTTCCCAGGCCTGATTGTCCGATTCTGCTCGGTCTGAAATTGGGCTTTTTATGCTGGAGGAGATGCTGTGTGTGTTCTGCCCTGAATTAGACCTGGGCCTCACTATAAATTTTGCGATGCAGGAAATAATGGGTTGAAATTACGTTGCAACACTTTTTTTGTGCTAATGAAATTACTGCCATGTTTACCACACTGCCAATCAATAGGTTTGACCTTGAAGGGGAGGACTTTCATCCAGCATCATGCTGGAGGTAAATCTGCTGCGTAAAGGTGAAATTGCAGCGGAATTACCACCAGCAGTAATTCTGCCGAAATCCCAATGGAGTCCTAAGGACTCTGAAAAGGGGATTAACACCAACCTGCCACTATTGGTAATCGCATGGTAATCCCATCGGAAAAGTGGTGGTAATAGTAATTGAGTTTGGCGGTAATTCAGTGGATTTACTGCCAAATTACCAAATAACTCGTAGTGAGGTCGAGGCCCACTGTGATATTTTCAATCAGAAAATCTACCAACAATGTTATAGCTGTAATTTGTATTCACTCCAATACATCTCGTGCTAAAATCTAATCTCATTCCACGTAGTAGTGTTTTCGTGGGAGTGTTTCTCGAAGGTAACATATCCATATAGTCCATTCTGTTTTGCTTCATGAGGACACTGGTATTTGGGCCAGCCACGACTGTGGGGGCAGAGTACTTTTCATTCCACCATTTGCATTCTGTGTCCACCATTACCTGACATTTGGCATGTGGGTAGGTTCCATGGTGTAGACAATGTAAAAAGTATAACATTTAATTTACCTATTTTTTTTAAGCATTCTGGCTAGTCACACCGTAGTTTTGCTGTAGTTCTACGCCAACTTCAGCAGTTCATTGTTCCTCAACTTTCCACACTATCAGAATTCTAGCTGACATTAGCGGCACTCGCCTTTGAAGTCCTGCAGGTGACACAAAACGGTGCTTTGTAGTAATGTGGGTGACGGGAAACGGTGCATGTCTCTTCAATGGTGTACGCAATGACATTGTCTATCACATTGTGGCAAATCTCTCATGATGATTACAGAAACTTAATTCCCCACAGAAGTTGATGTTTGATTGCCATCTCAACAGTACGAACCTTGCATGTTTCAGTTGTACACGTACTGGTACGGCACTTCAAGCTTATACACTTCAGCCCTGCATGTACGGCCCTTATGTAGAGATCGCTGCAGCCTCGGGCTGTAGATCAGGACACCAAGAATGTTTCTGCGAAGTAGGGATTACTGTGGAACGCACGGGCGCAACTGCTAGCTTGGCCTATAAGGCAAAGTAGGACCTTACAGAAAAGTCAAGGCTATGCAGATGTGTGTCACAAACACAATTTGAGGGTCACAGGATCCCTAACACATCTGGTGTTGAAAGACCCATGGAGAACATCTGCCACAGTATGTTTCAATCTGGCTAAAGGTTATAAAGGGCATTGTTCAGGTCTTGTATTTGTCCATTGACTTCCATCAGAGTAATGAATCAACATTTTGGTTGAGCTTGTTCGATTACTGCACCCCTTTCTAAGCTTGGGTGTGGTGGTATGTGCACTCCCTTATGTACTGAGGTCAACTGCACTTCCCTTTCACTTTTCCCTTCCTTCCCTCCTAAGCACTTCATTGGTTCCAGACCTGCACTTCCCATTCCTCTTTTTCTCCTTGCACTTCTTGTTCTGCACTTGCACAATCCGAATGTCACAAGGCCTAGTAAAACCGTTATTGTATCTTTCTCCCCCCTCCCCTTTTTGTCTTGTGGCACCTTGAAACACCATTTGCTGTATAGGTGCCTTACAAATGGCCAATAAATAATGCAACCCCAGTTTAGCCTATGGTTCCTTGCACACTGCAATAGTGCATGACTTTCAATTTCCACGCCATGAAGGGCTGAAGCCAAAGGCAGACTGTGATGGGTTGGTGAGGCTAACCGGAAGTTGTTGAATGCGGCAACATGCACTGGTGAGATCTCGAAGTGCTGCGTAAGACACCACAACAGCGACTGAAGAGATCTGAAGGCGAGACTAACAGCAACATTAGCTGGATCTGTGTGAACATGCGGCCATGGAAAAATGCATTCCAGATTTCCTGTTTGAACCGATTGTGTGATCTTGTGCAAATCAGCCATGCTTTTTTGAATGCTTCGTCCCATTACCGCCAACTCAGGGAGAGCCTAAACATGGGTTAGTAAATGCTACGCACGAGGCATACACATTTACATGCACATTTTTTCTCCCCGACCATAAATGAAGGGCTGTCATGGTTGTCAGCGGGAGAGGAAGACATCCCTCCGATTAGAGCCCCCGATCATTTATAAGCATCTCCCAGTAGTTGACGCATGTGCACACATGTGCCTGACAAAAGATAGCTTGACTTTCTTGACCTCGATTTGTGGATAATCTGTCACAGTGCAAAGTGATAGCGAGGAGGTAAGAACTAAAACACGTAAACACCTTGGGAAAGGCGTCATTGATATGACACCGCAGTATTGGCTAACAGGGCATAGGGCCAGCTGGCCCCACACTGTTTGGTGTGGCTTGTGTAGGTGTCAATGTGTTTTCTAAAAATGCTCAGCAGTGATTGATTCCCATTGTAATAGAAGGTCGGGAGAGAGCTTGCTTCCACGAGATGCACTAGTATTCATGTGAAACATTTACACTGGTGCCGCCCGTTTTTATTGGAGCTCGGATGTTCGCTCGCTCTTCCTTCTGCAAAAATAGATATATTTTTAAACGCTGTAATACCATTTTGTTAACTTAATAGGACTTTGCTACACATGTCTTGTCTTCTGCTCTACTGCTTCCTGCTCCTACCTGTGAGGCAAAGAACCTTGGGGTCATCTTCAACTCCACTTTCTCCTTCTCTCCTCACATCTCTGACATCTCTAAGAAGTCAAACTATCAACTGCACCTCCTCAGAGGTATTCTTCCTTACCTCACTTTCCCATAGAAGCTCACTGTCTCCAGAGCTCTGGTCCTCTCTAGGCTGGACTACTGCAAGAGCCTCTTTCCAACTCTGCCTGCCTCTACTCTCAGACATCTACAACTTATACAGAACAGTACTGCGAGACTTGTCCTTGGCCTCAAGCCCAGGGATCGTATCTCTCCAGCTCTGAAATATCTGCATTGGCTCCCAGTGGAGGCAAAGATCAAGTTCAAGACCCTCTGCATTGTCCAAAAGCCTTTCTGAGCTACCTCCAACTCTCTTTCTTCCTAAACATCTCCCTTCTCAAGCTCTCCCATCATCCACCTCCAACTCTGAGGGGCAGTCGCTTTTCCAAGCAGAGAGTTGGGGGCAGAGCTCTATCTTCAGTTGGGGCCTCCCTTTGGAACAGTCTCCCTGCCTCCCTTAAACTTGAGCAGAACCACCTTCGGTTCAGGAAGCAACTCAAGACCTTTGTCTTCGCTTACGCATTTTCTCTTCCTCTCCCCTGCTAATGCACGTGACTACTCCACTGGTCACCTGATATCCTCTGCACCTGGGCCCAGGATCCTGCATGTCCAGTTGCAGTTTGCACTGCCTCCCTTAGCACTTGTGGTCTGTATCTACAACCCAACAGTCTCTTCTCTCTGCACTTATGAGCCACCCGATGGCTGCACTTTTTGAGTTACCTGCACTGAGCCACACACAGGCTGCACTTTTGGTTTACGTGCTTCTCCCCACTTCAGCACTTCTAACCTTCCTCTTCCCTGAACTTGAGCTATCTGAATGACACCAGGCCTAATAAGATTGTTGTTTTGTCCTCCCTATGTTTCCCCCTCCCTGTCTTGCCGCGCCTAGCAACACTTGCGTACAGGCGCGTTATAAATGCCAGATCATAGCGGAACACCACACAGCAGGCCTCAGGGTTCAGATGTATACATTAATCGCATTAAATTGTAGAATAGAAATAATGTTAGATAAAGGATGTGTGTGAAGTGATCCATTATATCGTGCATAGTGGACCTTCCTTTCCAAAACTGCTCCTGTAGCAGAAACGAGGGCCGTGGGGGTTCAAAGTGACAGAACAGAACCCTACGTGGCCTCGTTTTTCCCATAACAGGGGCGCCACATGGTGAAAAAGGCTCCCGGTTCAACCCAGGTCTCAAGTCGAGGGTGCGCTGCGTCCGCCCACTTTTTTCAGAGGGCTGACGCAACTCCACACCCCCCCACCCTCAGGTATTTTAGATGCCTTTGTGTAAAATGATAAACATGGTCTATTTTACACCAACCTCAGAACTCAAACCATAGTTACCAGGTTCGCAGGCCGGGCACTTCACCACTGCACCATATGATGAACTATAATACACGACTAATAGTTCAATGTATTATTTCAGGACTGCATGTTTCTGGGAAAAAATTAGTATCGGTTCTGGAGTTTAAAACGTGCGCATCTTTTAATGTTTTCAAAACCCTATTAGAAGAAAATATCGCCCTGTGCAACTTGTATGGTTATGCAAAGCTTATTGAATTAAATTAGCATATTTCACCCTCATATGCTAATTTCTGGTGCCTGCGCCAGTGTGAAGTGAAAACGCCACAGGGAAGTTCTCACCACATCAGCACCAATCCCTGCTGTTAAGTTTCATTAGAATTTAAACTTATTAGCAGGGGTCGACGCTGCAGCACCGATGTAGTGAAGAAGCCAACAATAAGCCACTGAGAAGTTAACTCCTATTTCAGTCATATTCTAAATTAGAACATGATGTGAAATAGGAGTTAAAGGATAGTTCCGGGACTTTTTTTTTATTGTCCCTAAGGTTCGGCCATGTGTTTTTAAGCATAAATCGGTAGATCGTAGAAAACTTTTCTATGGACCTTACCCGACTTTTCGTCCATTAACGCACTCGAAATCAGCCGCCATTTTCTGACAATCCTATCATTTCCCCCCATCGCCCTGGCTCACCTGCTTTTGCGGCACTAAATCAAATCCCCCGCCCCTGAAACAGACTTTATCAAAACATTCATATTCCCCGCCTCTATCCGTGACGTGACTGTGCTGCGTAGGCAAACGCGCCCAGGCGTCTTCTACGCGACTGCACACAGAACCCGGAAACCAACACAGATTAGCTCACAACACAGCGCGCCACAATTCGGAATATGAAACTGTACTTTTAAATCAAACCGCAAGATTGTAAATTTGGTAAAGTACATTTATTTGACATCAAATGTTTAGAGAATATTCAGCGATTTGCATTTTTATTTGCTCACGTTCCAAAAAGTTTGTTTTGAGGCACGCGATGTTCCTTTGCTGTACACAGGGTCTTAGATCATCTCACAATACAGCGCCACAATTCGGAATATGAAACTGTGGTTTAAAAGCAAACGGCAAGATTGTCCATTTGGCAAAGTACATTTATTGGACATCAAATGTTTAGAGAATATTCTGCGATTTGCATTTTTCTTTGCTCTCGATCCAAAATAGTTCGTCTTGAGGCAAGCAATGTTTGTGTGCAGTACACAGGGTGTTGGTTTACGATAAAATAAGCTCTTCGGTCGCACTGATAATCGCATGGCTGTTCCAACAACGAGGCACTAGGCCACCACAACGGTCTGTATGTTGCATCTAGCCGTTAGTACCGCATAAGGGCATACATGTACTTGGCGATCGTCCCATAAAATGGTCAGGGTGGTAACGTTGTTCACGCGGAGAAGCAACTGGCGGTTGTAAAAGCCATCCGCCGGTGTCTGGTACTCGTGACACATACAATAATGAAGGATGTACCTGTTTTAAAAACATAAAAAATGAAATTAGTCTCACCATCAGATCTTTATCAAAATTATTCATTTTATATATTAGGTCGGGAAATTATTTCATAGCTAGGACAGCGCAACTGGGTATTATACGTCAAGGGGGGGCTGTAGGATACTGAGACAGTCCCCCAGTGCAGGGGTTGACAGGGAGGCAGTGCAGGTGGAGAGTGGAAGGGCCCAGGACCGAGGTCGCAGACAGTGGACCAGTTGTAGCAGGGGAGAGGGAGAGAGAAAGCAGAAGCAAAGAGGAAGGTTTTGAGGTGCTTCCGTAAAAGGAGATGGTTCTCCTCAAGATAGTGCGCGGTACAAAACAATATGCCACATAGAACGAACAAGTACAACTTAACCCGTCTTTAAAGCTACTGTATAGTAATTAAATTGCGGTATAAACTCATCTAAAGAGTTACTTACATTATATTTGCATTTTCCATTGTGTCTGTGCGTAGGGCAGCCCCGAAATACCACTCCTTCTATGCCGATGTTATTTCTTCTAATGAACGAACATTAAATGGCTTTCGTTTCTGAAATTATATTCATTATCGTTTCTTACGTTATTGCCCCACACCCCCAAAAAGAAGTCTTTCGGGATGGTCCCGGCCTGTCAAGGTCAAATAACAATAGAACCTTATACTGAGTCGTGGGCCATTCCGGCACCCGAGAAAAAAATCAAAGCAGCTGACCTTCACTTTGAACGAGCACACATTCCTAGTTAGCTACATTCAGTGTAAGGCCATCTCACAGGACTCACAGAGCAATCACTTTTATTTACACAATACATAGCTACACATATTCAATGGGCCTGCGACATGAGGAGACTCGAGAGAACAGACAATCGAATTACAAGTCAGTGGCAGAATAGCTAAGTAAGATTACCCGATAGGCGCTTGAAGTGGCTGATGACTGCAATAACGACACGGATGGAGAATCTTCCGCCTTCATATTGAGTGGATACATAAATGGGGAAATTATTGTTAGCAAATGCTACACACTACCGCAAGGCCGAGAGATAAATACGTAAACTTGACTCACCAGTGGAGGGATGTGGACGGATAGAGTGGGAATAGCGGTTGAGAGCAATTTTCGCTTCGCTCGCGGTGTGTTCTTCTTTATTAGCAATGATGTGGAGTACATGTCTGAGCTAAAGTGCCTGCTGCAGATGCGGTATCGATCACCCCTCTTGTCCGCAAAGACTTCTAGGACTCTACTTTGAAGCTCAGACGGTGGATATCCGCAATATCGGACCCATTCTCTTATCTGATCTATTGTCTTAGGGAAAACATTCATTATAGTACCTTCAGATTTATTATGGGTCTTCGAAGGGCAACCGCCAATGGAACAGGCAGGCATTGTGGAAAGTTCTGAAAAGTAAAGATCAACAATTCTCTATGAATACCAATGTGTTAAAAAATTAAATGACACATAAAAGGTTCAATGCAAGGTTCGTTTTGGTTCTTGGAACTATACACGTTATTCACATGCGGATAAGTATTTGAATAACTTTAAAAAAATAGAAAAATAATTTGACTAAACTCAGAACATGTGACTAGTTCCTTGCATGTACTGTCTTGAACGAAAAGAAATTGGACGCAAAATGATTATGGTACATGGCCTTACCTTGACGAACAAACAGTTAGATGCAGGGATCAGAGTAGTTTCTTGTCGTAGAACAGGGAGCAGTTCACAGGTTGCAAACTGACGAGTTTCCTCGAAGTGGTCACGGAAGTTCACAGAGACGAAGAGCAGATAACCAGCACCTTCACGGGTTGACTAGCAAAGCGCAAAGAAGTTCTCATTACAAATATGAAGTGGGTTATAAAGAATTCGAAACAGGGGTGTGTTTGTGAATGACGTGTATATGTCGTGGCATTATGTGGATTGCAGGGGGGCGTCCAGCGTGAGGGGGGATGCTTGGCAGGAGACACGGGGTCTGGAGGTAGACATGGGAACAACAACCCATGCTCTATAGACCACTTTGAAGTGTACATGGTCTTTGGCACCTCTTGGCCTTTATCGCTCCCTGACAGCTCCACTTGCCAGCACAAGTACCCCGGTGCGAACTGCCTTTGATAGGGCGGGGGGGGGGTGGATTGGGGCGGTGGTCGTGCAGACAAGACTCGTTTGCCGCAGGGCCTCACCAAGGAGAGGCCATCTAACTGCATGTAAGAGGCAGGCTGCAGGATCTAGTACATGGAAGGCAGGGGGGTGAGTTTATAAATACCTCACCCTCCCAGGAGAATATATGGGTGCAGTTCACCCTGGAGACCCTGGATGCCTAGGCAGTTAGTCAGCAGCAGGCTGGCCTGTGGTGGCAAGGCGGCACGGGCCAGAGGGGGTCATCTCTGTACCCGGTGCCCAAAAGGATGATTTATTATGATCAACCATATTGATTATTTACCTATAACCATGTTTTGTATCAATAAAATCCAACGGCCTTTTATTGCCAACGCTTGAACAAAGTGGTGTGGTAAGTATTTTTGGAGGAGGAGGCAATAATAAATACATAAATAATAAACATTACACATTGTAAAGTTCCGGTTGCAGCACATCCAGGGAAAATCCGCGGTATTGTCCACTGTCGCTGGGGAAATGTTGTCTAATGGCAAGTACCGCACAGGCAGGTATTACTCTCCGAACGCGGTGTCCGAGCCTCCCGTGAAGCCACCAAGTGAAGCAACGATAGGCCACCAGCCTGTACCACCTGTGAAAATGAAAGATGCAAACTGTATTAAAATGACAAAACTTTCTTATCACTGTCGATTCAGGTAAAAAATGTCATTCTGCTTTGAAAAAAATTCTATCTAGAAAATGCACAATATGGAACCAATTTACATGCATTCGAATGATATGTAGATGTAATTTTATATGTGGGAGACGACCATGAAATAGTAGTGGCATCACTGACATCACAACCAGAGTATACTTACTCGTTACTCGGATTACGCGGACGAACAGTGCCGCGAAGTTCGTGCATAAGCACCATCATCATCCTCAACATGGTCCGTGAGAGGCAGGCTTCCCTGAACTCTGGCAGCTCGGTGATGCATTGCGGACTTGGCTCGCCTTCCGAAATGTAGGCCAAGCACCCGGAATTTTCACGGCAGCAGCAGTTCTCCTCCTCAGTTGGCATTAGCTCGCACCGATTGCACGTGCACCAGGTGGAGACGCCGTCCATGCGACATGGTCCAGGCTCTTCATCCGTTGACTGGTCCTCCCAACTGCCGTCCGAATCCCCATCGTTTTCGCGTGCTTGCCTTTCCAGTAGTTCTTCCTCGGTGTACTCGGGCTCGTACATATACGGCATTATTGTAGCCATTGTGTGGTAAAGAAAGTAAAATAATTTACAGAGATGGTACAGGTGTTCACAAGGCCTAGAAGCGGCGAAGGTAGCTGACCAGAGCACAGAAACGAGTCACAGAATACTCAAAGTAACACAGAGAGAGTAATGGAATCGAAAATCTGCTGCTGTGTGTTGTGAAACGGTGTGTTTATACTTATTGAGGAAAGAGGCGTCCTGCCATTTCCATGGCGACACTTCATTAGCTGAGGCGCAGCGATTGTTGACACGAAACGTGCTTTGGCGTTGGGAAATGGGCGGTACGCGTCTGCTGATGTCAGGCTCAGGGGCGGGGGATTTGTTTTAGTGCCGCAAAAGCAGGTGAGCCAGGGCGATGGGGGGAAATGATAGGATTATCAGAAAATGGCGGCTGATTTCGAGTGCGTTATTGGACGAAAAGTCAGGTAAGGTCCATAGGAAAGTTTTCTACGATCTACCGATTTATGCTTAAAAACACATGGCCGAACCGTAGGGACAATAAAAAAAAAAGTCCCGGAACTATCCTTTAACTTCCCTGTGGCTTATTGTTGCGCTTTGTCACTTCACCGCTGCAGCACAGAGAGTGACACTTGCTACTAATGAGGCTAACAGCAGGGGTCGGCGCCAGCCATAACAGGGATTGAAGTGAACAAGTGTAACCTCTTTATGCATTCTAATGAGACTATTCTAGTGCAGCTTCAATGTTACCAGCAGTTAACTCTCTTAAGTCTGAAAACATTCACTTAAGGACTGCTGTGAGAATGACCGGTCTCCTGCCTCCTCTCTACCCTTCCAATCACTCCCATGGCATGCAAGTACTAACTCCACATCACGATTTCAATTGCCTAAAAATCTATGCATATGAATGCAGGCACTAACAGTGAAATGCTTATTTGGTAGTTGCAGGCATGGGCGTAGGACATGGGGGGGGCAGGGAGGGTACACATCCCCCCCACAATTTTAAGTGGGGGATATAATGGCATTTATCCCCCCAGAATATGTCTATCATTTTTTTAATGTAATTAATACATTTTATGTAATTAATGTATAAATCGCCATAGGGCCCTAAGGCGTAAGGGCATTGATCTACAAACACTGGCGTAACAGGGGCCCCCACATACCCCGCGGTGCAGGGGCCCCACTATCCCATGTCCTGGGAGGGGGCCCCCACTTGGAGAAAAAAACTAAAAAATACATTTTTCACATTTTTTTAAAAAAAAACATCTTTTTGAATTCACTCTGCCTTCATCAAGAATTTATTTCTGTTACAGAAATTATTTCTTGATGAAGGCAGAGAGACTACAAAAATAAAGTTTCTTTTTGAAGTCCAATGGCTCCCCCAGCCTCATGACATGGAAGACCCCAGGCTGGAGGCCTCCATGTCATGGGGCGGGGGAAGCCCCATGACTTCAAAAAGAAATAGTCTATTTTTGAAGTCACTCTGCCTTCATACAGAAATTATTTCCGTCATTGTTCGGGCCTTAAGGGAAACAATTTCTTTATGAAGTCCGAGTGACTTCAAAAAGAAACAATTTCTTTTTGAAGTAATAGGGCTCCCCTCAACCCCATGATGGGAGCGTGTGTGAGTGTATTTTGAAAGGGTGTACACTTAAATGTGTAGGCGGCTGCCTGTGTAAGTGTATGGTGAAAGGGTGCACACAAATGTATGGGTGGCTGGGTGTGCGCATGTATAGTGAAAGGGTGCACACTTAAATGTATGGGTGGGTGCCTGGGTGTGTGTACCTCTATGGTGAAAGGATGCGCACATAAATGTACGGGTGGCTGCTTGGGTGTGCTTGTATGGTAAAAGGGTGCACACTTAAATGTATGAATGGCTGGGTGTGCATGTCTGTATATGGTGAATGGTGTGTGTGCTTGTATTCAGGGGCGCAACAAAACCTACATTTTGGGGGGCTAATCCTTCAAATGCTGGGAGAGGCACGAACTTCACGGGCGTTGGGGGGCAAACCTATTTGTGTGGGGCATCTAACTTCTTTACGCATTTTAATAAGACTATTCTAGTGCCGCTTCAATGTTACAAGCAGTTAACTCTCTCCTTTAAGTCTGAAAGCACCCACTTGTGGACTGCTGTGAGAATGAGCGGTCTCATGTTCCCTCTCTACCCTTCGAATCACTCCCCTTGCATGCAAGTACTACACGAGGAGACGCGATCTATGCATCTATGGGAGCAGAGGTAAATTATGCTGTTTTCAGAAAAAATCTGAAAACCTCTGTTTGAATAAACCAACCCCCTAGAGTGTAAATGTTTGTTTGTATGATTTGCGCCCTGATGCCTGTGGGCCATGGCGCGGTAGAAATGCAGGTACTAACAGTGAAATGCTTTACGTTAGTAATTGCTGGGCCCTTGTTAGCAGTGAAACCCAGGTGCCGTTTAACATCTGTGTCCTGTTCTGTTCCGGCAACTGCTCTGAAGGTCAGCCAGGTTGAGTCAACATAGGCCAACATTTCAGTGGGGGGGAGGAGGAGTGCTGAAGCCCAGTCAACTCAATGGTGTTACTCCACTACTTGTGTTTAATGCCTTGATTACTTTTTGGTAATCATTATTACTCCCAGCCCTATTCTTCCTCGTCCCTGTACTTGTGTATGAGGCAGTACTTGTGTATGAGGCACTCTGCTTCATACACAAGTACTGGGATGAGGTAGAGGTACATGGAGGTAATGCCTGATTTAGCTACCTGTAATATTCATTACTCCTAGTCCCACTCTTCCTCATCCCAGCACTTACATATGAGGCAAGGAGCCTCATACGTAATCTTTGGGACAAGGAAGAGGAACGTGAAGGTAATTCTGGGCCAAGGAGCAGATTTTGGAGGTTGGGGTAGGGTGTGGGAGGGAGAGGGGATGTGTGGTGCGCAGGAATGTGCAATAAATCATAATGGTTTTCGATCGTGTGGATTGGAATTTCCTCTTTTGCGTATTGGAGGAAATGGGTTTTGGGGTGAAGTATAGATCGTGGATTAAACTGTTGTACACAGAACCTACAGCTGATGTGAATACTAACGGCAGACGCTCGGATCCGTTTAGACTAGAGAGAGGGACTAGACAAGGGTGCCCTCTTTCACTGCTACTGTTTGTTATTGCTATTGAACCTCTGGCAGCGGTGATTAGGAAAGACCCTGTTATATGTGGAGTTTCGTGTTGGGGGTTGCAACAGAAGCTATGGCTGTTTGCGGATGATGTCCTATTGGTTCTTCGGGACTTGGAGAAGTCTTTACCTGTTCTCATGGAGATCTTGACGGAGTTTCATATTTTATCTGGCTTTAAAATTAATTGGACGAAATCTGAAGTGCTCCCCTTGAACTCTTGTTGCATTAAACAATACGTTATTGATTTAGGGTTCCAGTGGTGTCGTGATAAGATGCTATACCTTGGAATCTGGATTACTCCAAATGTCAGTGGACTGGTGAAGGAGAACATGAGCATGATTAGTGTGACTCTTAAAAATGACCTAGAGAGGTGGGGACTATTAAATCTCTCGTTGTGGGGGAAGGTTAAAGCCTTAAAAATGGTTTCGGCTCACAAAATCAATTACATATTAAGCATGCTCCCACTTAATATTGAGAATCATTATTGGAAGGAATTGGATAGGCTTGTACAAGGGTTTTTGTGGGATAAGAAGCCCTCTAGGCTACGACTATGGAAATTACAACTGCCCCTTGAGAAGGGTGGACTAGGTGTTCCCAATTTTAGGGCCTATCATCTTGGATATATTTGTGATTTCATTGTTGATTTTTTGACACCCTCACCCGATGATTGGGTTAGGGCGGAGACAAGTTACAATGGCCCATTATCACCAAGGGCATTATTTTTTTTGATAAAACATTTTTTATTGTTTTACATTCAAAACTACACAACAACAGCTTGTGCGGATTGGCATGTCCTTCCAAAATTCAACCATTAACAGATCAAGTATCAATCTCCCATGACATTTCCCCAGGTTTTAGTGCCATCCGATCGTATCCCCCTCCCTGCATACAACAGGGTCCAGCCGGTTCTAGGGTCCATTTTCTTCCCACCTCCCCCATATCTTATCTGCCTTAGCAGGGCATCCTCTGGCAGTATATACTCGGTGCTCTATAGTGGCACAAATGCTCATGTCTGTTGCCCATTGCTCCATCGTTGGGGACTCCGGGGCTCCCCATTTCTGCGCTATGTTGCGCTTCATCAGTCCCGCTGCTGTGTTCAGGAGCAGCTTGCCCCATTTAGTAAGTTCAATCTCATCCGGAGCACCCAAAATGAGAATCTTCGGGTCTAGTGGTATGCGGCACGCCAAGACATTGCCGAGTACAGTACAGCATTCACTCCAGAAGGTGCGGATTTGGGGGCATTCCCACAGGATGTGGAAGAAGGTCCCCTCCTCATTCCCACAACGGAGACAGTTCGGGTTCAGGGCTCTCCCCCATCTATATAGTATCATCCTGGGGTAATAGACCCTGTGCAGGATCTTTAATTGAACCAGTCGAATCCTGGAAGAGATGGCCACCTCCCTTGGGTGCATTAGTACTTGGATCCAGTCTTCTGGATCTATCACCCCTACATCCACCTCCCATTTAGTTTTCAGGGTCGTGAGTTCTGGCGTAGCAAAGGATGTAATAGCATTATATAGGATGGAGGTGCATTTGGTGGGGATGAGAGCTGGTAATATGTTACGTTCTATTGGTGTGTAGTCCGGGATATTGGTGCCTGCAGGTATGTGGTTTCTTAGGGCATGGGCCAGCTGTACATAGTGGTATCGCTCAGTGCCCGGGAGTTGGAATTTTTGCTGGATAGTTTCAAACGGGGCTATATCCCCCTCCTCAAGAATGTCCCCAACCCTCAGAATCCCAGCCCTCACCCATCGGGGCCATGGTTGAAGCTTCTTTATCTCGGGCAGGTTACTATTTCTCCACAGGGGTTGTGCCACAGTTACACTATTTTCCCACCCAACGAATCTATGCGCCTGTTTCCAAACCACGATGGTATGGACCGTGGTCGTTGGTGGAAGGGGTCTCGGAAGAGTTTGGTATAGTAGTTGCCATGGGTCGGTATCGTGCATGGCTGCAACCTCGGCCCTGATGTGGGGGAGCTCCCTATCTCCATGAAGCAAGTCGTTGACCACTGCCAGCTGTGCAGCCCAGTAATATGTTTGGAGGCGCGGAGCTCCTATCCCACCCTCCCAGACCGATCTTTGGAGCGTAGTCAGTGCTATCCTCGGCTGACCACCCCCCCATATCAGTTCCCGAAAGAGAGATTCAACCCGCCCAAAGTCAGAGTCTGGGATCCTTAGTGGGGCATTTTGTAAGACATAGAGAAACCTTGGGAGAGTCATCATCTTAAAGAGTGCGGCTCTTCCCATGGGCGTAAGAGGAAGAAGTCTCCAGTGGTGGGCGTCATTGACAAAGCGGTCAAGGATCGGTTGAAAATTGTGTAGTGTGTATTCAGTCAGGTTCGCGGTCACCCAGATCCCCAAGTATCGAAAACCTTGCGGTTCTACTCGGTACGGACATTCCCGAGGGTCAGCCTGCACATTGCCTTTCACCGGGAAGAGGATTGATTTTCCCCAGTTGATTTTAAGCCCACTAAGGACACCAAAGCGGGCAAGCATCTGCGTCACCTTGGGGCAGGACCGAGCCGGGTCTCCCAGGTAGATCAGGAGGTCATCTGCATACAAGGAGACACGGTCCTCATGTCCTTCAGGCCATCTGAACCCCGTCCATGCAGCGTCTTGTCGAAGCCAAAGGGCCAGAGGTTCAATCGCCAGGGCAAAGAGAAGGGGAGAAAGGGGACATCCCTGTCTCGTGCCCTTTCCCAACGAGAAGGACCGGGACGGCCAACCATTCACTCTGACCTCCGCTCGGGTGTTAGTGTAGAGTAGTTTCACCCATTTCAAGAAGCTGTCTCCGAACCCCATACGCCTCATGACCTCCCAAAGGCAGTCCCACCTAACCGAGTCGAAGGCCTTCTCGAAATCCACTGCCAGTAGGGCGAGAGGGGTGTCAATGATCGGGGCCCGCTCCAGCGCCAGATGGAGCCGGCGCAGGTTCATACGCGTTGATTTGTGTGGCATAAAGCCACATTGATCCGGGTGGATCAAGGTATGGATCACTGATTGCAGCCGGTTGGCAAGGAGCTTAGCAAGAACTTTGGCCTCGCTGTTAATTAACGAGATAGGCCGATAAGAGGCGCACTGTTCCGGGGGTTTATCGGGTTTGGGAATGACCACAATGGTGGCTTTACATAGGTCAGGTGGGAGGGTGCCCTGGTCGCGGGCACCAAGAAACATCCTGTAAAGGGGGGTCGCCATTTTATTCCCCCCTAGTTTTTGCCAGGTCTCGGCCGGGAAACCATTAGGGCCCGGTGTTTTCCCTGTTTGGAGTTGCGCTAGGGCTTCGGCTATTTCGGATTCAGAGAGATCCGAGTCTAGCTCCTCCCGTTGTTGTGGTGTCAGTGCTGGGAGTGTAATTTCATCTAGTAGGGTCGGGTCGAAAGGTGTTATCGGGGCTCGGTAGAGTTCCGCGTAGAACTGGGCAAATGCCTCTGCAATTTCAGCATCCGTCTGGTACCCAACACCACTTGGGGCAACAATCTCTCTGACATGACGTCTCCCCTCCTCCCTCCTCTCCAGCCAGGCCAGCATTTTACCCGCCTTGTCCCCCAGCTCGTATATCCTCGCTCTGGTGTCCCAGTGGGCCTGCTTGGCGTTATCTAGCATAATATTTCTAAGGGTTTCTGTGGTTAGTTTGAGGGACCTTTGAGTCTGCGGGGTAGGGTCAAGAATATGCGTGCTTTCGGCCTGGACCATTTCAGCCTCCGCCTCTACTATTTTCTGGAGTCTCTCCCGCTTTTTGTTTGCTACCCAGGAGATGATTTCCCCACGCAGCACTGTTTTATAAGTCTCCCACACCACCACCGGGTCATCCATTGCTGGTATATTTATGTCAAAGTATTCATCAGACACCTCCGTAAGGCGGTCTACCAATTCTGGGAAGCCAAGGTGGTAGCTGTTTAGCCTCCACGTTCTAAGGGGAGTTACAGAGTGCGTTCGTATTTCAATTAATAGGGGGGAGTGGTCCGAGATTCCACGAGGGAGGTATTCTGCGGATATTGCCCTGTGTAGGTCTGTGTTCGGGACCAGGAGGTAGTCCAGTCTAGAGAGAGAGCCATGGGCTCCAGAGTGGAACGAGTAGCCTCTATCCTGGGGGTGCAGTTCGCGCCACACATCTCAGAGGCCTAGGGCGGACACAAAGTTGGAGAGTTTCGTGGGAACATCCGGATTACGCCCTCTAAGATGGGTACGGTCCATAGTATTGCACATGACATCATTAAAGTCTCCCCCCAGGACCCATCGATCTGGGTGGTGTTTCCCCAGGAGAGTGGTGACGTCCTCCAAGAGTCCCTGGCCCAGTCCGGGTGGGGAATATATTGACACAATGGCCAGCGTTTCACCCCAGAGTGAACCTAGAATGAGTACATAGCGACCCCGTGGGTCCAGTTCCACAACTTGTGGGGAGAACGGGAGCCTCTTGTGTATAAGAATAAGGGTGCCCCTGGATCCCATCGTGTACCCTGCATGGAATGCGGTCCTGTAATTTGTTCTCTGGAAAAGGGTGCAGTGTGTTCCCGCTAGGTGCGTCTCTGATAGAAGGGCCAAGTCGGGAGAGTACCTATTCAACAGTTGTTTAATCAGGCGTCTTTTAATCCCAGAGCCCATTCCGTTCACATTCCAACTGAGCAGCTTGAGGGACCTGGGGCGATCGGGTGGGGGTGGGTGTAATTGTGGGTGTGTCATCTAGAGCTTCCCGTTAGAGGGCACGCAGGATGCTTGTGTCGGGAGAGCTTCCTCCCCTCGGTGTGTCTGTCGGGAATGTGGTCCCAATACCTAGTACAGCAGGGTGTAATGTGCAGAGGGTTGTTTTTAGGTCTGTGGTTGGACATGCCATGGATCCGAACTAACAAAGCAACCTTAAAACTTTCCCTTATATCCCCCACCCCATACTCCACCCCAACTTGAAGTACCTGTCGCCCGAACATACGAATACAACCGACTGTCAAGGGACAGTCAACTCATCAACCTAGAACTGTTCCACAAGTGGTATAGCACTACTTAATCTTAAGTTGCCTTGTTCCGGCCGTGGGGGTTGCGTGGTCCGGGCCGTCAGTTATACAGACATCGGGTTCACATTTAATTCGCTGTTAACATGGGCTAATAACATGGCGCCGGGTCTCAAAGCGTAACTACGAGTGGGTACCTTATTCTTCATTTCAGTCATTGTCCCTGTTTGGCTGTGCCTGGGGTTGATGCTGCGGGAGTTCAGGGGACATCCTGTCTCGTCTCGGGCGATTCCTACCATTATCTTGTCTTCTGTCTGGCCTCCAATCACCCTCCAGGTGTCTTGCTGCCCAATTCCATGCTTCAGCTGGGTCCGTGAAGTGCACAGTTGTTCCATTAAAGTATATTTTCAGCTGCGCCGGGAATAAGAGTCCGTATTTTACGTTGAGGGTCTGGAGACGTTTTTTAAGAGGGCCAAAGGATTGTCTAGCTCTTTGCACTTCTCTAGTGAAATCCGGGAAGAAACCTATCTTGGAGCCGTTGAACGTTATAGTGCCCTTGGCCCTGGCCATTTGGAGTATTGCATCTCGGTCTCTATAATTCAGAAGTTTCGCAATCACTGTGCGGGGTGGGGCACCTGGGATTTGCCTGCCAGTTGGCATTCGGTGGGCCGTTCAATTGAGAAGAAGTTCGACAAGGTCTTGGGGGCAAAGATGTCTGCGAGCCATTGCTCTAAGAACAGTTCCATGCTTGCTCCTTCCGCTTTTTCCGGCAGACCGAGGATCCGAATGTTGTTTCGTCTTGCCCTGCCCTCCCCTTCTTCCACCCTTTCTTCCAATGCTTTGAGGCGGGCTAGCGCTCCTGACATTTGCTGGTTCATTGTTCTTAAATTGTCCTCTGTTTCAGATATTCGACCTTCAGCTTCTCCGGTACGGGCTGTGAGTTTTTGGAGGTCGTGGCGTAATAATGACACATCTGCACTGATGCCATCCTTCTTTTTTTCCATGGAGGTTCTCGAACTTGCTATAGCGTTCATGACATCCTTCAGCGAAATGTTCTCCTCTGTTTCTGGTGTTGCGCTAGTATTGGGTTGCTCCGGCGGGAGGGCTTGGGCGGGGGTCGTATACTGCTCTATTTTGCTCTGTGTTGTCATGCCTCTTGCCTTATCTTTACCCATTTCTGAAGGTATATAGTGGACCGCGGGAGGTCGGCCCCACTCACGCACTGTTTATAGGGCTTTGCGGCGTATGTTCATTAGGACGGTTTGTAGGGCGGGTAGGTGCTGCACCCCGTTCCGGAGCTGATAGGATATGTTGGCGCCCAACGGTTGATGGGTGGGTTGGTTTGCGCACCTGGGGATTACCCCCTTCTGTACCCCCTTTCCTTGTGTGTTCCTTGTGGTGTCTCCGCAAGGACCCTACTCCTCTATTGCCGCACTATATGTTTGATTGTTGGCCTCTGGTTGTGGAGCTGATTGCGTCCCAGGCACCCAGCTCATATAGTGTTTTTTGCTGGTTTAGTGCGTCGCGGTGCCGTCCCCCCAAAACCGGTCCCCAGGGCCCCAGACTTCCAACGGCTTTCCCCCTTCCCCCGGATCCGCTCAGGCTCTGTCACGCGGGGGGGGGGTATGGGATCAGGCCTGCCTCCGGTGAGATAGCGCTCCGGCGGGGGTCGGATTCATGTGCGCCCGAAAGCACACGTCAGGATGTGGCCGCTAGCAGCAGGGCCCGCCTACCTTCCCAACTGCGGGCAACTCGCTCCGTTCCGCCCTCCAGCTGGGCAGGGTGTCTGCCTTCTTCAGTTGGCGTTTTTTCCTCGCCTGCCGCTCCGGCGGCCAAACGCATCCGCGGGGGCTGCAGGGATCGGATTTGTATGCGCCCGAAAGCACACGGCAGGATATGGCCGCTAGCAGCGGGGACCGCCTACCTTCCCAATCGCAGGCAGCTCCCGCTTGTATGATCCGTTCCGCCCGGCAGGAGTCCACGGGCTCGTCTCTCCCCTCCGCTCTTTGCTGTAATCCTGCGCGGCTGCTCCAGGCACCATCGGGGCAGGGTGTCTGCTTCTTGCCGTTGGCGCCGTATTACGCGCCTTCTCCTAGTCCGCCATTTTGTCCATCGTCGGCGTCTCGGGCTTCTCGGATCAATTGTGCCCGACTGGTGCTGTGTTTCGGGTCGGTAGTATGGCGACCTGAGCGTCCAAGGTTCCGCCGCACCTGGATATAATTTCGGCCGTTGTGGTGCCCAAATAGCAGGATATTTTCAGGATTTGGCTGACGGCCGCGGGAGCTCCGAGGAATCACGTCCTCATCCCGTGCTCGCTGGCCACGCCCCCACCAAGGGCATTATTAACTACGGAATCAGGAGGGAGGACTAGGAAGGATCCGCTGACGGCCTGTTTGAGGAGTTCGTGGTCGAAACTGGCTGGATTTTTGGGTGTGGATGCATACAAGAATCCGGATGCTTCCATATGGCTGAATCCCTCTGTTAGATTGGACAATTAATTATTCTTCTGGCCGGATTGGTTTTTCGGGGGTGTCAATTGGATTGGTGATTTGCTCTCAGAAGGTAATTGGATGACTGCCATAGAGTTGCAACAACAATTTAAGATTGATAATTTCAGGATTTCAGATTATAAGCGATTAAAGACTGCTATTGGTGGGCTTGTTCCTCAGGCAAAGGTGGATTTGAACTTTTTCACTAGGAAGTCATTGGTGGGTGAGAGTGGCCTGGCAAGCCGGGTGTACAAACGGATTGTATGTGAATATAAAGGTAATGATGTGCTGAGAGATGAGTGGAGTAGGAGGCTTGGTGTTGCGATAACAGTGGACACTTGGACGAGGATATGTGCGAATGTCAGTCTGTGTTCCCTGAGCCTTTCTGAAAGAACGAGACAAATAAAGATTCTAAATAGGGTGTATTGGACCCCAGAAAGATTATGGAAAAGAGGTTTGAGGGATGGGGGTGGAATATTGGGCATGTGTTCTTGAAAATGGTACTCTCGAACATATGGTCTGGAATTGCGTGAAAGTTAGAGGATTCTGGAGTGATATAGGGGGTGTCATGGAGAGTGTTTTGAATGAGCGAATTTGCTTGGATTTTGAAATGCTGATTCTGGGGAATGATGTGACCCTGGAGGAGTTTACTAATTGCAAAAAAAAAGGATTTTTAGGGGTGCCTTGATGGGGGAAAAAATCATCTTTAGGAATTGGAAACATTGTTGAAGGAAGAGTGGTTGAATGAAATGCACAATTTTGCAGCAATTGAGAAATGTATATATAGGAAACAGGGCAAAACAGGGTTGTTCGTGAAGATTTGGGGACATTTTCTGGCGATGTTCTGAATCTGAATTTTGTGTACTATATGATGTGAACTGTGCACATCCTGGGGGTAGGGGGTTTGGAGTTGCTATGCTGTTGTAGTATTATTGTTACAATTTGTAAATATATTTGTTTCTATTAACCTTTTTGGTTTTATTGTATGTAAATTATAATTAAAGTTTAAAAAAAAAGAAATCATAATGGTTGTCCATGTCCAGGCTAAGCAGGCGCGATATGTGGTATTAGTGGCTAGAGAGGCATTTTGGTGCAGCCAGTCAAGTCATTCCTCAGTTTGGTATGACATTTTTTAAGTGCACATTTCTGTTAAAGCAGTCTTGCTAAGTATAAATTACCTGGCTAGACTGGCATGTTGGTGCTGTCAGTCTAGCCGTCTCTTACTGCGGCATTGTATATTGTTTCTGGGAATCTGTGTACAAGTCATTTATAACACGCCTGTACACAAGTGTTTCTAGGCACGACAAGACAAGGGAGCAAAGATAGAGGAAGGACAAGACAAACGTACTTACTAGGCCTTGTGTCATTCAGATCGTGCAAGTGCGAGAACGAGAAATGCAAGGGGAAAGGGAGGGGGGAATTGCTCTGAGTAAGTGCAGCCGGGGCAGCGTGGTTCTGGGTAGTGCCAGGAGAACAAGGGACTGCAGGGTTACAGTTAGAGCCCCCAAGTGCGTGGGAGGCTTGGAGGTAGTGCAAGGGTGACTGATCAAGAAAGAGCCTTGACCCAGTGAGACTGAGGGTAGCCAAGCAACCCGTCGGTACAGCGACGCAGGGAGAGAAAGAAAGCAGAGGAGAAGAGGAACGTTCTGAGCTGTTTCTGGAACTTCAGGTGGTCTGCTCAAGTTTGAGAGGGGCAGAGAGGCCATTTCAGAGGGAGGCACCTGCAGAGGAGAGAGATCTACCCGCCACTCTCTGCCTGGAGAAGCGTCTAACCCTTAGAGAGTTGGAGGTAGCTGGGGGAAGGGCTCGAGAAGGAAGATATTTTGGAAGAGAGCGTTGGATTTGTATGGGCCCCGCCCCCAGAAAACCTTGTGGACAATGCAAAGGGTCTTAAACTTGATCCTTGCAGCCACCGGGAGCCAGTGGAGAGATTTCAGGACTGGAGAGATATGATCCCTGGGCTTGAGGCCAAGGATAAATCGTGCAGTCCTGTTCTGGATTAGTTTCAGAGGGCGGAGAGTAGAGGAAGGCAGATTGAGGAAGAGGTTGTTGCAGTAACCCAGCCTAGAGAGAAACAGGGTTCTGGGGACAATGAGCTTCTGATGAGTCCCTTTGAGGAGGAGCACCTGGTAGTGGGACTTCTTGGCGATGTCCGAGATGTGAGGAGAGAAAGAGATCGTGGAGTCGAAGATGACACCAAGTATTTTTGCCTCGCGGAAGGCGAAGGAAGAAGGCCCAAGGTGGGTGGCCAGAGTGAGAGAGGGAAAGAAGGGGCAGGAGTCCTAATGAGAAGGATCTCTGTTTTACTGGCATTAAGGCAGAGATCGTTGGAGGAACACCAATCCTGAATCGCGAATAGTCAGTCACGAATGCGCGAGAGAGGAGAGGAGCCCGAAGGAAAGCTGAGTATCATCCGCATAACACTGGAAGTTAGAGGAGATGGTAGAGATCAGTTTAGCCAAATAGAGGTGGAAAAACCAGGGTGAGAGGATAGAGCCCTGGGGAAAGCCACAAGTAGAGAGAGAGAGATGGCGGAGAGAAAGGGACCCAGTTGGACCTTGGAGGGGCAGTCCAAGAGGAAGGAGGTCAGCCGCTCCAGGGCCTGATCCATGATGCCCAGGTTCTCACATAGTCAATTGATCAGGATGGTGTGGTTGACTGTGTTGAAAGTAGAGGAAAGATCAAGGAGGATTAGGACAGAAGGAATGCTGGAATCAAGGTTAGAGAGCCGATCTTCACAGGTGTTCAGGAGAGCAGTTTCCGTGCCTCTGGAAGCTCTGAAGCCAGACTGATGGTCATGGAGGCAACCAAGAGATTCAGTATGGCGAATAAGCTGGGAGATGGTCAGATTTTCCAGGAGTATGCCCAGGAAAGGGGTAATGAAGATTGGGTGATAGCTTGCCAGGCAGCTAGGATCGGCAGACAGCTTCTTGAGGATTGGGTGCACAAGGGAGTGCTTAAGGAGAGAAGGGAACGCTCCAGTGGCGAAAGAGTGATTACAGAAATCGTCCAAGTCTGGAGCGAGGGTGTCAATATGGTCCTTGATGGTTCTGGAGGAGCAGGGGAGCACCTGTTTGGGCGACACTTTCATAGATCAGACTTGTCTAGAAACCTTGTCAGGTGTTGTCAGCGAGAAAGAGGAGAAAGGAGGATGAGAGGTAGAGATGGCCAAAGGGGGGCTGAGAGAGGAAGAGGAAGAGGAGATAGAGGACAGGATGTCCTGAGTTTTAGCAGAGAAGTGAGAGGCCAGAGCCATACAGAGGGCCTGAGAGGGAACAGGAGAGGTAGAGACCGCAACAGGATTGACTAGTTCCTTGCAGATTTTAAAGTGTTTGGCCGTGTTGTTAGAGGCTGCAGAGACCCGGGCTTGAATGTTTGATCTCTTCTTGATGAGTGTTATTGCTTCGACTGGACTTTTGGTGCAACTAGACTAGGTATGTCTAAATGTGGCCTTGCATGCTTTACTGTAAAGTTGTGTCTGCACTGGTCTACATTGTGCAGCCAGTGGGACATGTTTTCAATGTGGCATGGAATGTTTTATAGCAACGCATTAATGTTCCTGTGCACTGTTGGTGACTTGTATGTATTGGATTGGTGTGCTGCATATTGCATTAAAACACATATTTATATCTTTCTTCTAGTACAGTGTGCAGCATAGCCCTTCAGTAGCACTTTCATATGTATTGTGCCAGCGTGATCATCTAGGCGGCACAGAGTGTGACACAACCCGTGATTTGTTGCCGAGTTGGGGGAGGGCCCTCAGCATGCCTCGCAGGGGGTCCCCACATTTTGTGTTACGCCACTGTCTACAAACGTGTCCCACTGGCACCATCTGAGGAGCACAGTGGCACAAGTAAATGTCTCCTCTGCTGCACAGCAGTAATCCGAAAGCACCAAACTGGTTAATAGGAAAGCTCTCCCAACCAATAACGCTACTAATGAGGAACAGCTCTCAGATCATTTTTTTGCGGGCTCTGGCATGTGTAGCTCATGTCATTCAGCACCTCTGCACTATACATGGAAGACTTCAGGTACCACGATGCAATACGATGTTAACTTAAAGCAGTCACATGTTTATGATTTTACACCACATTGGGCCACTTGGGATCTGTGCAAGGTGCCCTATATGTTGCGCTACCTTCAAGACATAGATACAACCTAGAAGGGACTGTGTGATGAAGTCAATTACCTGAGAGAATTGTTTGGCACAGACATGTATCTTGCAGGTATGCATAATGTGCAAAACGTTTAATATACACAAAAAAGTCAACATGGTTTATGCTCGTCAAAGAAGCAGAAATGAACCAGTCCATGTTTTAAATCTTTTAAAAATAGGTTTACTTTGTGATTCAGTTTATTTAGGCATAATTAAAAGGTGGGGCTTTGAAGAGCAAATTGACATTTGGAGTGCTAATGACCCCGACTTCAAAACTTAAACCAAAAGCAGATATTTACAAAGACAAGGTTACGAGAACGTTCTTTGTGGTGTTAGCTGCAGCCATTTCAACCAAATACTGTGAACATTGTGATTTTCAGGCCCTCGTGAGATGGGTCCACGTCAATCATGAAGTCTCAGTCTCACACTGTGGCAAACTGCCCCGAAATGTAACAGGCAACACTGGCAGTATTGAGTGAAGGTACAGACTATCAAGCTGAAGGCTGGAAAAGGTGCGCAGCATCACAGAAGGAGGCGTGAGGCAAGTTTGGCTCCGGTGGTCATCTGAGGAAACTCTACCCGTGAGAGTAGGTATGAGGCTTAAACTTTTGACAGGAGCCCTTGGCTGCCTGACGGTGGCAGCCAGCCTCTCTGAAGTCTGGTGTGGGCTTGGGGAGCTTTTTCCTTTGTGTTCTGCATGGACTGCGCGCACCACGTGCTTCAGTAGTCAGCGGTGTGGGCACTGGAGACACTTGGAGGCCGCGTTGGGGACACTGGCTAGAGGTAAAGTAGGCGCTATGGAAGCGTTCTCTTGCTTCCTTAGGTCTCCCTTTTAACCTTTTTTCTTCTCTCCCTGCCCTTTCCCCATAGTTTTGGTGCCTTCCTTTATACAGTTTGCATATTTGTTTCATTTTCTATAATGTTGAAAATGTTGCATCAAAAAGCATTCCTCATTATACTTGGTTCTCTTTATTTCCCATTCTCTTGCCCCACTTCCACTCTTCAGTGATTCACATCCCGTGCAGAGTATCACTTCTGGCCTCCCCCTCTCAGAGTTGCCAACATCATCTTCTGGGGGCCACACCACTCTATCACTATTCTTCTCCCCCTTTTTGCTTTCTCTCCTTACCACCTTCCCTTTCTCCTCTCACACGCCACCCTATATTTGCAAAATGGCTTGTGTCATGCTGCAGGGCCATGCATTTGTTCGGTGTTCACTCCGACTAATGGAGCGTGACACCTGTGTTTGCAATTAAGTCACAGATAATTTCACCCTGTAACTGTGAACCAGTCAGCAATGAATTGTACACACTGGCTGTAATGTTACTCTAAATGCACGGTCGTCGTTTCCTGCACAATGTAATATCCAGGTTAAGGAATTTGTCTACGGAAGAACACCAAACTGACCAACCAGGTTCAAAACCCAATTACATATAAAAAAGAGCTATAATTGTTTGTCATTGTAGCTTTCATATTTGATGTGGTTTCTCGCCAGGTTCTATAATTTGGGATTATATTTTGTTCAGCTTTTAGTCTGGGCAGGGTCTTTTCTTTCCTGGTTTCGTGGAGATGTAGTACTTACCGCGTTTACCTGGGGCTACAGAATCTAACATCTCCACCAGTGCTAAAAATTGGGCAAATGCTTAATACGGAATGGAGCAGACAAGTTTTGTCACAATACGTATTATATAAAAAGAAAAGTACTTTACATTAGAACAAAAAGAATCCGACTGATGTGTGCACTAGTTTGTTACATGACATAAACGTGTATACTACATTTGAAGTTTGACAGCAAATATCTACCACAATACATTTTTACCCCAGTGAACCATTTTTTTTTAAATAATAGGGATTGGGGCTAAACCTGTTTGTACCATCTCATGTTTTCTATACTTCAAAAATGAGTTCTATATTAATTTGGTATATTTTTTTTGCACAAGAGCAAAGTTTTGATAATCTGGCACCAGATCTTTTCTTGGCAGTGCATTTGATAAAACACATGGAAGGCGGTCAGGCCGCAGGCGGACAGCAGTACATACCATGATTTCAGGCAAACCTCCAAACGTAACTTTGCACTCTCTAGAATTGTGGAAGATAAATGAGCACAGAGCACCGTTTTCATGAGCCTGCACGGCGCTTCAAAATAATACCACGTCCGTTGTTAATTTTCCAGCAAAATGCACATCAGCTTATGCCTTTACCCTGTGGTTACATGAAAAAGATGTTTTTTAAGCTGTTCCAGTAGCCATGTTGGTCTAAAGTTAATGCTGTCAGACTATTTGTCTTAAGACAATTTTTCATTTCCTGCCAAAATCAACATTCCAACACACTATGTGCCTTGTATTCAGAAGAGTTTTATAATTTGCATTCCATTTACGTCTCTGAAAAAACTCACTTGAAAATAGGGAACACGTGGTGACGTGGTGACTTTGTCTTTGCAAAAGAATGTAGACATATTGTAAAGGCTGGAAAATAAAGTTTACAAATGACTTTTTAGTCCACGTGGTTTTAACAGGATGGTGCACTTGCTCAATTTTCTGTGCACTAGATGACGCAAGTTCACATTTACTTGCTCATGCAAAATTACTGTTTTTGTTGTGTCCTGAGGTTTTCCTTCTGTTTTGAACGGGGATGACATGCATGTTATTTTTTACTGTGCATCGTATCGCTGCATATTTAACATTATGCTAATTATTCTGGCTGCCTTCTTCCAGGCCTGGCAATGTTCCTCCTTCTAAACCCAGCCTTTGGCTCCCATATAGCAGCCTACTCTCTACAAGGTAAGTAGTAGAAGGAGCCCCCTTTTGTCTCATGTTTCATTTTGACAGGTGGACATGCCCCCTGTTCCCGGTCTTATTCCCGCCCTTTTTGATGTCCTTTGATATAAACTTAATATACATTTGATATAAAAATAATATACAAAATATTTATTGATTTGAAATCAATCCAGCTCAAACAACTGTCGGTTTTGTGAAACATCAGACATTGTGGAAACTACTAAACATCTGATCCTCGAATGCCCTGGCCTAACAGGGAACAGACACCGATTTTTGGCCGACCCTTTGAAGAACCACCGCACCCTCGCCTTAGAAAACCTATGGGCCTTATTGGCTAGCGGTAACAACAGAAGGTGCACCATCGGTCTCTCTCTGTTTCTGGAAAAACTGAATTTGTGAAATTGGTCTTTCTGTTAAAAGATCTCATTCAGAATTAAGAATGAATAATTCAATAACTCATCATTGGTCGGATTTTTTTTGTAAAAATTGTAACACAATTAAATCAAATAAAAATAAAAAAAAAATAAAAAAATGTATATTTTATAGGAAGTGTTTTCTAATTTATTTTAGTTTTGATATGTGAATATACAGTGCTGGACGATGTTGCTCGGTCGAGTGCTGAAAGCGAAGTGAGCTCTGACGATGGGGACTGTGAATCTAGGGTTTTGCAGAGTCGTGCGTTGCTGATGCCACAGAGGGGATTCGCCCAAGGGTGATAGGAAGAGGATATAAATTTTATGTCAAATAGATAAGCCCCTCAAAGTTGTTGATAGCAATTTTATTGATGCCCAATAATTTTTATATAAACTTTACAGGAACCGGAAAATGATATCAAACAATGTTGATATCATTTTGATATAAAAATCTATATAAAAATATAAAACATTTTTTTGATATATATATTTTTATATAGAAATCAATGTAAAATATATTTTTGGATCTAAAGTCATGATATTTAAATTTCTATAACAATTCATATAAAAATCATATTTTGTATATAGAAATGTATATTTCAATTATATTTTTTGATATACAATATTTATTAAAATGTTTTATATAAACTTCGCTGAAACTTTTGATATAAAAAATGTTCAGTCTGCTCCCTCCTCCATGTTTTCACTTTTGTGCCTTTTTATTCTTTTCCTGCTTGCCTTTCACATCAAATGCCTAACTTGATCTCCATCACTGATGCCTTATTAAAATCTCAAGCTTTTTTTTTCTTCCTCTCCCCACCTTTTTATCTCCCTCTTTTCAGATATGGCGACTAATTTGTTCTTACCGATATGTATTTGTGTTCTTGTATAGTTGTCTGTTGTTCGTTTCATTGTTGACCTTTTTTTTAAATGATGAAATCAATTAAAAAAAAATCTACAATAAAATCCCCAAGCTCAGTCTGCTTTCTCAGTCTGCTTTCCTCTTCTTTAGCTACTCAATATATCACTAAGGGCAGGCAAAGCCCCCTGTGTCTTTTAAATCTGCCATTGTGATGCTCTTTCTTAAAAAGCCTTCAACGGATCCTTGCTCCCAAGAAAATGTTCATCCTATGTCCTTCATACCTGCCTCTACACATGTGACTAAACATCTGCAGACCTTCATTAAAGGATATTCGCTGCTTCATCCTTCACAGGCTGGCTTTCATCCTCTCATGAATCTGGGTGGCTTCAGTTGGCGAGTCAGCTTCTAGATAGCAGTGGCGTAAGATCTATGGTGGTGTTGGATCTTTATGCAATCTTTGACACAAGCAGCTACATTATTCTCATTGATCTATTCCATCCTTTTAGCATTTTAGGCACCGATTTTGTATGGCTTTGCTCATTCCTTGCCGACAGGAAGCGCCCTTGGTCTCTTTTTTTTTTCAGCTCTAAATTTCAATCGCTTACTGGTGGTGCTCCTCAGGGCTCCTCTCGTTTCCCCTTTCACTTCAATTTGTCTGCATGCTCTGGCCATACCTATACATTCTTCTGGCCTAATTTTACACGTGTATGCCACCGACACCCAGCTGGGTGAATCGGCATTCAAAGTCTAACATTGTACGTCGGCTGTCTGGATGAGATGTCACAGTCTGAAGCTTCATGGCGACCAGACCAAAGTCATGAACCTTTATGGTCCTTTAATTGAGGTAACACATTGTACGATGGGGGGGATGCAGAATAACTCTTACACCAAATAGAAAGACTGACTCAGGCATAGTCTCATCGCATTTAATAAAAAAGCATTCTTATATAGCAAAAACCTGTCATACGTGATGTCATACTACGTTGCAAACAGGAAAAACCTATGTGAGATTGTGGTTGGCTTAAGGGGAACATCTAAGTATACTTTCTATATAGGGACTGTTTGTGATTGGATCTCTACACTCATGTGGACAATTTATGGCCACCCCTACCGGCGCAAGTCATCTTCAACAATTATTTAGTACACAGAATACTATTGGTTCTTAAACTATAAGGCCTTCATTATGTGGCCTTCTACAATTGTTTGGCACACTTTTACACTTCTGGAACATTCGATTCACTAGCAGCATGTAAGCTGGTACCCCAGGTGCTGGTGGGTGGACTTGACTGTGTCTCCCTACCCAATTAGCCCCATATCTTTAATCGCTCATGCCTTCTGCCATGCAATTTGCCTTTGAACTCAGCCTTGTAGTAGCTTCTCTTATCTGGGAATATAAGGGAATATAGGCACATCCTTATCGTAGCTCAGGTCTGCACATCCATTCCTATTTTCATCCTCCGCTCACGTGACAGGAGACCATGAATCAGCCCTGTTATAGCATTAAAATTGTCTTGAATAAAGAAACTTAGCACTCATGGTGTTCTCTCTTTTCAATTTAACAAGGGATGCCTCAACGTCTCACATTCACTGTTCTTCAAGGACTGTTAACCAGTTTTGGCTGCTTCAGCCTTTGACACCAGGCCAGACAGCCTTCTTGGTCTTGCTTTGAGCTTCAGCTAACACTTTGCTGTGACACATGCATAGCTATCAATCCTTCTTTCTCCATGGGTTTGAGCTTCCTAAAATTGGGACATAGAATATCCAGATTCTAAATAATGGCGGCACCACCTGCAGTCTATTCACCAAGTGTAGCCAGCCTCATGATTACGTAGACTTAGTCTTGCGTTACAGCATCTGTACAGTTATAAAACGGCTTGCATTTTCTTCAGTGCTTCTTCACACGTGCAATCTTCAATCCACATATAAAAGACTTCTTGATTCTTTACTTCGTCATTAGCTTCTATAAGTCTATAAGCAAACAAAATCCGGCAAAAAAGCAGCTTTGCGCCACTATCTCCACTCTCACCACCCTTACTGCCTGGAACCACATTGCCATTGAGGTAAATAAAAAAAAGAAAGGAAGCCAAAACATACTATAGACGATGTCTTCATCAACACAAAAAGATTCGTGAAAACGAGCGATGGCTCAAGATTGCACTCTTCGCTATGACCAATAACACGACCGGAATATGGCAAACAATGAGAGCAAGTAACAAGAATGTGTTGCCAATCAATTGTGTTGAACAAAGCATCCCAATCTGATATAAGAGCAATAATCAAAAAGATTAACAGCTCACGCGCATGTGGACTTGATGGGATAAATAATGGCGTCCTAAAGATGTCGGCTGACAGTTGGGCAATAGCGTTGTGGCTACTCTTTGTGGAAATTGGAAAATCTGGAGTGCTTCCGGAATCTTGGAACGAGAGCCACATACTGACCGTTAATAAAAAGGGCCAACATAGCTATCCACGAAATTACCGTTTACTAGCCATGGATATCTCTGCAATAGTTTTTGCACGGATATTACTAGCAGATCTAAATACGTGAATAACTGACAATGGTATCTTCAGCAAGTATCAAACAGGCTTCAGAGTGAAATCAAATATACTTACATTGGTATCCTCAATCGAATACGCATGGCTAAGAAGGAAAACAAAAGTATATGGTGCATTCATAGACTTTACTGGTGCTTTCGATACGATCATCAGAAACAACCTCTGGCAGAAACTAATTAAATGCAAAATCCACCAGGGCCTTCTGAGGATGCTAATGTTATTACATTCTGATACCAATGTGAAAGTGCGCCTGAATGCTAAAGTACAACTGTCCGCCTCTATTCCCACCAACAGAGGGGTAAAACAGGGCTGTATTGTGGCCGTGACTATTTTTAATCTCTACTTGGCCTACCATGCGAAGTCCTTTGATACCAGCAAGTTATAAATTGGATTAGAGCAGATAAACTGGCTCAGATATGCAGATGATTTATTGCTCTTAGATTATACACCAAAGGGACTACAAAGTTTAATTAATGGTCTTGGTGAATTTGCCAAACAGAATGGTCTTCGCGTAAACACTGAAAAGAGTAAAATAATGGTGTTTTCAGGAAGTAGCAAACAATCTGTCAGTATGAGCTGGTGCTTGTATGAGGAAAACCTAGAGCTAGTAAATTCGTATACATACTTAGGACTCTTGGTAGATGAGAAATTAAATTGGAAAATGCATTGGCATAAAACCAAGCTGAAATGCTGGAAGCTAGTTGAGACAGTGAGTGTCTTCATTGGAAGGAAATGTCAGTAAAAACAGTGCTACTTTTATATTCAATGAAAATCGTACCAATATTAACATATGGAATTGAGATATAGGGACATGGATTCACACCTGATCTAAAGAGATTTAAAGCAAAACATTTACGCCGACTGTTTCGCATGCCACAATCTGTAACTGAGGACTTTTTTTATTTGGAATATGATTTAATGCCGATTTTATCTATTTTTATCACCAGAGTTTTTATGTGTTCAGTTGACTTAATGACTTTGAATAACAGAACAGTGATAGTAGATTATGTCAAGGCCTTCCTGAGCTTAGAAAATTACATATGGATTGGCGTGTGGGGAAAAGTATTTGCAGTTTATAATAAATGGAAGGGTGGATGTGCGGTAGAGATATCGGCGAATAACATAAAAAGAGTCAAATATTGGCTCAAGAAGAAAACCACATTGTTTGAGCAAGATAATAATGTGGTACAACTATCAAGCAAGGCCCACAGTGGGCCTTTTATTCGGTATATACACTCTCGATCTAGCCCCCGAAAGTACATAAACGCCCTTTCCGAGTCTTTGGTAGTAAGACAATACATACTTCTAAAATTCTATAAAAGTAAGGTCCATGAAACTGAAGGTGCGCAGAAAGGCATTGATTGTATGGAGCGAAATTGCAGGTTATCTGGTGAAGAAACAGTTGAGTCACTTGAACATGTATTGACGAGATGTGACAGCCTTATCAATATTAGAAATGAGATTCTAAAATCCTACAACTATTGTTTTACTTATAGTGATCCAGCTATCTTGTGGCACTTGTTCGTGGATGGAAATGATCTGAATTTTGTTTATTTTATGGTTAAATGTTATCTGAAATGGGTTGCAATATTGAAACTACATGACTTATGACGGGAAAGTCATTCCAACCAAAATTGGGCTAGGAGATTAGGGAAATGGTTTGTAATTTTAATGTTTTATGTGTGTAATCATTATGCATGTTATTGTCTTTTATGTAAACTGTTGTGCTTTTTTTATATAAATCTTTGTTAATGTGTTTTATATTGTATATACGAAGCATATTTTCTCTATGTAATTAATACATTGAAATTAGAATAAGCTAACAAAAGGAAACAAACAAGAACTTGCTTTGCTTTTTGGGAACCGTACCCATCGGCTACCCTTAATTATGAACAAAACTCCTATCAAAAGGTCAGTTTGAGGGACAGGAGGAGGAGCCAAAAGAACTATTTAGAAATGGCCAAAAAACACAAAGCAAGAATTAGGAGGGCAGGTATTCAAGCATAAGAGAAAGTGTAGCCAAAGTGCTGAAAGCAAGGATCATATACTGGCCAGGGAAATATGAACTAGCAGGTCGGTTGGGGCAGTGAAAGGACATTAAGTGGTTGACCACAAAACTAGCAGAAAATACAGGAAGAGATCTGGGGCGGGGGGGGGGGCAGAGGGAGACTTGCCCTACTCCAAATCAACCTTTCCAAAGCCATGAATGTGCAATGTAGCACTCACAGCTTGTGGGGGATGGGCCAGAGTCAGGGCGTCCTGCACTGTGTACAGAAAGGATGCCAACAATTTATGGATCCAGCAAGGGAAAAGAGGGGTGCAGGGTATGAAATCCCCCCCCCCAGGAGCCTGCTTTTACAAGAAAGAGAGATATGGCACAAATGACAAAAACGGGCATTTGAAGTACAGTCATGATATCTGAGAAATAATGCAGACCTGCAGTTCAGCAAGTAGGATAATGCACGGTGGAGGGAGGCATGGGACAATTTCTAGAAAAACCCTGAAATGGTGGAGGGTGGTATGGGACAAGTTCGAGAAAAACCCAGAATGGTCAGAACATAACAGGGAGAAATAATCTGGGGAGTGAGGAGGAGATAAGTGTCAATTATGCAGGAATATAGGGCTTAGTTGGAGAACAGTTGAAGAAGAAAGGGGTGACTTGCTTTAGTGAAGGTAGATATGCAAATTATTACATTCAACCCAAACGGAATGTGGAGGGAGGCTGGATAATAGCACAGCATTCAGGCCTGGCATAAAGCAGAGACAAAAGCTGGAACTCAAGGGGCTTCCCTACATTTAGAGAAGGAAGCAATTACTCGTGCCCCAGATGGGGTGTATAAATGTAAGGTTTGGGTGTGAGGCTTGTAGACATTGTGAAGTTCCTGCCGAGGTGGGTTCGAGGTATATTGCAAGTCAACCTGAAGGCCACCAATAAGAAACTGGACGTCTGCATTTTTTGTATTTATGCAGGTCCTGTGAGATATACCCTCAAGGCAGTGTGTCAGTGATGTAAGCAGATATTTGGACGTGAACCACAAGGCACACAACGATTTCAGGGGTGCAGTTTAGATAAGAAATACAGAGGAGTTTAGTTCAATGATTCTGGAGACCGGCCCATAGGTTGTGATGCATATGGATTTGAGTCTCCAGAAAATTGCAGCCACAATGCTGACAGAAGCTGCACACTGCCAGTAGTCTGCCAGTGCCGTAATATCTTTCCAAAGGGCAGAGAAAATTAAAGATGGTGGGGCTGGAAACAAGGGGCACAAAGCAGTGTTGTGAATGTTAACAAAGTGCACATTCACAATGCAAACTCATGGTCTAGGCTGAGAACATAACATTGAGGAACGAATGGCAAGATTTGGTTAGGGTGAAATACGAGAAGCCATTAGCGGATGGGAGCCTTCAGGGTCATATCAAGGTCTCCAACTAGACACATTTAGTGTCAACGCTACTTTCTCTGAGGGCATTGTGCCAAAGAAAGTGCCAGGGGAGTCCTGCTGAATACATACTTTACGAGGCAGCCAGGCAGGATAGGGAAATGACTTGAGTGAACAGATTCCAGTCTGTCATACAGGTGGGATCGATAAGGTAGTGCATCTGGTGAATGGGTACAGTTAGGAGCACAAAGGGCAAGTCAGCTTCCCCCCCCCCCACCCCCGATACCAGTGTTCCTGGAAGACCTCTACTTGCCACGTCTGCTGTTTAGTAGCAACATGCATGTACATAACTCAGGCCTGTGCAAAAGCTACGCTACTTAGATCATTAAAAGGAACTTCATGAGGCCTTTGAGAGAATTGGGAAAATGCGCAATGTAATGTGGTCAGAACGTGATCGAAGTGATAGGAGGAGGAGTGTTCCAAAGAGCAGGTGCCAGAGCAAAAAAAGAAATAAACAGAGCAATGTCCGGACCTGCTCCTCTTAGAGCTGGGAACTTGGAGCAGCAGCTTGTTTGTGGACTGAGGGGACCTATAAGGACAAAATGGAATGATCGGAGCAGAGAAGGTTGCATCCATAAAGACGCTTGGAATCAATCCACAAGACCATGAAATGGATGCGCTGCTTAATGGGCAGCCAAGGGAGAGTAAGAAGAATATGGGGGTTTTGGGAGTTTTGCTTTGTGGTAGTAAGTAGGCGAGCTGCAACCTTCTGAAGATGTTGGAGCTGGTAAAGACTACACTATGGAAGACCAAAGTAGAGGGCATCGCTGCAGTCCAAACAGGATCGGACCACAGCGGTGATAAGGGAATGACAGGAGCAGTAGTTAAAAAAAAAAAATTAAAAAAAAGGAGAAATCAGTGAGGACCCAGAAATCAAAAAACACAACACGTCCACTTGGATAAAATAGTGAGCAAAAGACATTCTTTAGCTAATTTGACAACCAGATTTCTCATGACCGAGATCAGTATATTGCATGAGACAAAAGTGAAGGGCAACAATTGTGGTACCCAGAACTTAAGTTCTCTGCTGACCAATGCCTCTATAGGAAGTAAGTCCCACCCATGGTACATGTATGCTGGAAACCAGACGTTGCGGCATGCACAACACCATTTATTGTGACTATTCTGAGAAGAGTCTTCGAGACAAGGTATCCATTAGGAAAACCCTATCTGATGTATCCTCAGAGAACTGAGAATCTCCTGGAGGAGACCCTCGAAGAAATATGAAAATGAGAGAAAGAGAAGCTGTTTCTGTTGATGTCACAAGAAATGAGTATGATGCACTGAGAAGAGTGGCTGAAGATGAAGATGCATAGACTTATAGAAGCTAATGACGAAGTAAAGAATCAAGAATCAATTTGTTTGTTTAAATCAAAGGTGCTAAGGAACTGAACCTCCAATATATCTTTTGTCTCATTGTGGGATGGTTTATGTGGGTGTCCTTGTGACAGCATTATGCCTTATGTAATCCAAGGATATGCCTAAATAATGTTTTGCCGATTTTGGCAACAGTATGAGTGGACCTGCTCATGGGCTCTGCAAACGTCCAATGACCTCTATTGCAAGCATTTTGGTGACCGCTGCCTTAATTCACTCTCTGATCTTATCTGACATCTTGCAAGATTTACTCTTCACAGGTAACTTCTTCCCAGTGTTTACCTTTCAGCTCATATCGTGTTCATGCTAGAGAGAGGGTGAAGTGGGGAACTGAAAAGGCTCCATCCACAGATACACTTACAGACACTGTCCTAATGCCGGGGTGTCTAAATAATTCTATTATAAAAACTTTCAGGGTAGTGCTTCAAAATAGTAAGCCAAATATCCTTTACATGCATTATTAGGTCATCAAGCGTGATAGAAGAAGGCACAAATCCCTCGTTCTTAATTGTAATTGAATTCAATTTATTGATTTTTTATATTAACCAAGAAATCATAAGCCATAGCTGGCTAGTTACTAAACAGAAAAAGAAACATAAGTCCAATAGTTGGAAAAACAATTACACAATGGATACTTTTGCTGTTCAGAAATCACACAGTGAGTGGGTTAGTATCATTTAGTGGTGCAAAAAAAACATATTTGTGCACAGTGAACAGGAAAAAACAGGTTTTTTTCAGTTGTATCAACAAGTTGTACAATTGTTCTGTAGCACAAAATAGCCCAATTTGTTAGTCCACTAGTATGGCCAGGTACTCGGGTTACCCAGCTGTATTTGGGGGGACAGAACAATCAAATCAGGGTGTCAATTGAATTGCAAGAGCAGAGGACCAAAACCATTGGTGAAGAGCTGGGAGAACTATTTTTGGAGAGATTTACAGTCAACCTGCTGCCAGGATGCAGGCAAAGTTAACTTCCTTGTGGTAGGGGATACTGACCATTTTCTTGTCTGAGGATACAATGAATGTAGCTACATGCACATGCTTGTCATATGACTAGAGCCCTTTCACAAAGAAGCGCCAAGGGAAGCCAACCAGTAGTCCTGTGTCAACTAAGTAATTTCCCTTCATTTGCTCCGTGATTCATGCCCCGAGTCTTGATGGGTCACTTTCTGATTATACATCAAACCAAGATTCTGGAAAAGAACTTGTCAGAAAGCGGGTGAACCTCCAATGGCTCTGCCATAAAATGTCACTACTGAATTCTTTCTATGTATCGCTTTAAATAATGTAATATTTGTATTTCATTCCCTCTAAAGATGAAAGTTCCTTTGCGTGTAAAATACAGGCCTTAATTCTTTGTGGATCCGATGCATTTCAGACTGGAGTCCTTCTTTAGGGATGTAAAACAACCATAGAGAGGGTGTACAATGTATTTTTGCATCACAGTTTATATTTGGTAATAAACGTGTTAGTCGCTATCCATTCAATTAGTTATTACATACCTGCCTGTAAAATCTCTCTGATCTGATCCTGTAAGAAAAATGAAATGACACTCATTTTCAAAAACAATGTTCTAATTTTCAACAACGTTTCTCATAATTGCTCCTGTACAGGATATGTACAGGACAATCTAAGATATATCAAAGTCACATTGGTGACTTAGCTCAACGTCTATTGAAATTTACAGTTCTGGCTCTTGTGTGGTCTCAACACCCCTTCCATTAGAAAACAGCATGATAAAAGAAGAGGAAAAAAACCTTATGAATGTACTTGTTATTGCACCAATATAATACAGGTCGGAAGAACCCCAAAAAAACTCACCCCCAGTAAGGGTGACCTATCCCTACTGTCTGGAGTCGACAGGATACATATATGCATAAAAAGAGACAGGTACAGTCAATTTCAACAATCCTGGTGACTATCTCATGTTCATTTCCAATGTTCAGTCCTGAAAAAATGTACCCAATAGCAAAAACATAAAATCATAATGCCAATTGTATTACAATTTCATATTGAATTTCAACATAGTATCAATCTAGAACATTTATATAAAAAACAATTATCTAAGAACATCTACAAACAAATTATTAAATACAAAACCCACCAAACATACAATACATGTACATATAACTAACAATATAATCTTAAAACCATTACATCAACCGCAATAGGACACCAACTGAATTTTAATTGGTCCAGTTTATGTCTCAACAATCACAGGCCCAACATGTTTCTGTCCCTAGCACCACATTCTTCAGACATTCATCAGGGGCTGTCCACTGGAAATCTTTAGTAGAGCTTCTGATTCTTGTATCATGGATATTGTTGTTCACATTAAGTAACTTTCTGCTCATTATGCATAGTAACACCTGTGCACTGGAGAATTAATTCCTCAATCCTACATCATAGGAGTCATTCTTCATATCACGGCCTCCATTGGCCTCTGCAACCCACTTGCGCAGGAACACTAGTACTCTGCACCACTAGGGTAGGCCACTGGTTACTAAGGAAATATCATCGCTGCTTGCCCAAAAAGGCATGGAAGGATCCGACATTCATTCCTCTTCAAAACACAGAGTTTCAAACCGCAGCTTAAAATAGCTTAATACAAAAACTTTTAGCAAAAGAGAGAGAAATCCATCCTAGCGAACGTTCATCTTGTTAAGATATCATAGTTTTCATCTAATTCCTGTTGTTGACTGAGGCTACTACATTAGTACTAGACCCCAAACACTTTTCCCCGTTGATGTGCCAGACACCTCGAGATAGTACTGTTCTCCATACCTAATAATTTAGGGATATGAACTGTAAGAGCAAGCAATTATAAAGACTTTAGAAGCCCCAATTGTATCCTCTCGTAGGAAGAGCCATTCTGCAGCCTACTGACCCAGGTCATGTAGTATGGAAGTGCATGGAAGTGTATAAATGTCCTACATCAAATGTAAATAAATCATCTGTTGGTTCTGCTTTAAATCCCTGTAAAATTGTCAAAAAATGTTTGGTGTCCTTGATATATGTATCCATTATCTGAACTAACGGTTGCAAAAAGTCATCTATGTAGGTACCTAATAACAATAGGTCATCCTGGGGGTTGAATTAAATCCTTGTGAATTTTCAGTAAAATGTAAAACATGACAGTGGTTGGATGTACATTTGTCAAAAAAGCTTTAGTCTTGTTGATCCATTCCCTATCCATGACCTCATTTAATAATACTGTCAGTCTTGTTTGAATTTCCCCTTGAGGGTCTTTATGCAAAGGCATATATACATTCCTGTCTCTTAACTGACACTTGCATTTATTGCCATGATCGATTGTGTTTAATGTAACCAAAGCACCACCTTAATCGGCTGGGCAAATGTGATATTACCATCTAAGTATAGAGTGCTGATAAATGCCATCTCTTGTCTACTGAAATTGGTATATCAGGGATGTCTGAATGACACCTTCTGAAGGTCATTGAGTACGGTCCGTGGAACAGTTCTATTGTGGATTCTGGATTGAGGGTACAAATGTATTCTTAGGTTTGAATTCTTTATATTTTATGTCCTCTTCTCTGGTATTGTCTTAGGAGTCTTCTATTTCTGAAAAAAAGGCACACAATTTCAACTTCCTGATGAATTTATAAAGGTCTATTATGCTCTCAAATAATGTGCTGTTATATGTCGGTACAAAAGTTAAGTCCTTCTGTAAGATGTGAGTGGTCTCTCCCCTTTTGCCCCTTTAGTCCCTCCAGTAGTTGTATAACCAGACCTCTTTCAGTTTTCCACCATTTCCACACACCTTACTCTGTGAAAGGAGGGCTTTCAAGGGTTCATGGTCCAACCTGGTGTGATAAATTAGATTTCAGCTGAAGTTAGTAACCCATTATACCAGAGTTTTGTTACCACTCGTCCCCCCGTACCCCATCTTTTTAAGTGCCTACCTCGGGTAGTCTGGCCGACACTGTCAAGACCTGTGAGATAGGGCTTTAAACATCTGAGGAGGACCTAGCAATACTCTTCTAAACTGGCCTAGGCTCTATGGCCCTTCAAAATGTAATGGTCGCCTCTCCTAGATCCCAAACAGGATCTATGAGACAACAGTCGAGTTAAAATGGGCTCAAATTTGTGATCCTACTCATAGAATGTCGACTGCTCACAGAGCCCCATCCAATTAAGATCTTGGATTGTTCTGTGAGTGCAGAGTATACTCGTGCCCCCAAATCAATGCAATGTTCGAAGTGGTAAACCACCAACTGCTCCGAAGCAGAAAGAATCTTGCCTATTTCACAATAATCCATCGATAAAAGGTTGAACGCACGCGTCTTAAGAAATACAACACAAAGGAACTTCACTTTTGAAACCATGCACCTAATGTTTTTATAGCGTCCAAAGAAAAGCCGACAGTGCCTGATCCAACACTGAAAAGTCCTCGGATTGCTTGCATTCAAACAGTAGCTTTCGTCTGGAATCATACTGAAAAGAGCGCCCCACTAGAGAAAACCCTCTTTAAGCACTGTGCACCAACGCACAGCTCCATTCTAAAAGCGCATGGCTCTGATCAAAACCTGAATGGCAAATATGTGGGGAAGGAACCGAACACCACAGGGATAAGGAATGCCAGGCTCGGACAAAATGCTGGCGTGGGGCACTTTTTTAAGCAAATGTGGGTCAGTTTGAGGAGCAGGGATGGATTGGCCCGTGGCCGGGCCGAAATCGTCCCTGGGGAGTGGGGGCCGGTTTCTGGCCATGCCTGGGCCGGTTTGGACAAAAATACCTGCAAAGGCATAATTCATCAAAACAAGGTAATAAATGTTATCTTGCTTTGATGATTTATTTGCATGCATGATGTGGGCATCATAAATTATGATGCATGCATCATTCACATGCTGCTGCAGCATGCAAAGTTGAGGCAGTGGTCACTGGAGTTGCTGTGCTGTTGTGGTATTAGTGATAAATATGTATTAGTGATAAACAACCAATTTTAGAGTAAAATAAGCATTAATTTCGGACTATGTATTTTGCCTTTCACAAGTTGCAGTAATAGCATGTTTTTTTTCCTGCCGTTGTCTCTGTTACAGTCATCATAAGACATTCCATCTCGGTGTCCTCAGTCACTTGACAAAATCCTTGTGCCTAAAAGCTTCTGTATAGTGTATAAATATTTGACCATAGCACATCAAGTGGCCATTGACTTCATTGTACCACAATTAATGCTTTGTTGTAATGTGTCGTCCCTTTCCCATCTCACTGGCATGCTGCTCGGGATGTTTGTTTGCATGTATGAGGTAACGAGTGCTCAGAGTATGGGATGTCCTGTGAGTGCACTGCTTTACCTATTTTGCATACCTCTGAACCCTGAAAGTAGATGCACGCAGGATTGAGATGCGGCCAACTTTGCACCAGACCTGCAGAAGAAATTAACTGGTCTGCTGTTAAATCTCAGTTACCAGTTTAATGGTATCCACTACAGAATAATTGCTCATTTCACTATAACTGATATGATGGCTCAGTGGGTTGAGTGCTCGCTGCTGCGATGTGCTTGTGATCTGCAGGTTCGAATCCCAGCAAGGCCATCTCAGCCTTTCATCCTTCTTAGGTCGATAAATGAGTACCAGCACAGGCTGGGTGATATTGTATGCATATTTGTTCTATAAAAAAGAGCTTAAGCGTAAGTTCTATACAATAACATTATCATTTGGCCTTGGACGTCTGCTTGCATTCACAGTAATTTGACAATATGGATCATACACACAGATATTAATGATACATATGGTCAAAAAATTCTTGTATGAAACGTATATCACATTAGTGGAATCATAGCATTGTTCCTAAGTACACTAAGAAAAATATGGTTATTTGATGACACTTCCAGTTTTATCAAGGGGAGAAAGGTTGTGTTTCATCGCTTCCCGGGATGTCACTTTGGGGTGGGGTCAAATGACATCACTTCCGGTGATGTCATCAGTGGTCAAGGGTCATGAGGCGGGGGCACTTTTTTTTGGGTGTCCGGGCCTATTTCTTGTCCCGATCCGACCCTGTTGAGTTACTTCACCATGCGGATAGTAGTTTGACCTTGACTATTATTGCTGAATAAATGTTCTTTAAAAAGCACAATTTGCATCACATTTATCAAAAAACGCCCCCTTGGATACTACTCGGACAATCTGTTACAAAAGGAATGAATTGCCATTTGCAACTGTGGACCATATTTTAATTGGTGCCCAAGATAGTTTTATGCCTCAGCCCTACCCTGAGGAATGGCTCTCCCACTCTCTAGAAATCTTGAATAAAGCCACCTGGAATTCAGAAAGAAACGATAAACCACGCAGTTCACACAGGCTTTCCCAACTTAACCCCATTCTATCCAGTCCACTGAACCCAAGAGGGGACACAAATTAAACCCGGCCCCGGTAACCAAAAGTGGCCCGCAACAAAGTGCCCTGCAACAACAAAAACTGTAAACGTGGCCCACATACACAAATTATATTTGGAAGGATGGTGGAAGGGTGATGCGGTTGTTGCTGAGGGATGGGGTGGTTGGAGTGTGTTGTTATGCCGCCTCCAGCAGCACAGAGATGGCAGGCATGTTCGTCAACTGCAGAATGGTGTACAGTCTTGTCTTCTGCACTGACTGCGGTCCGCAATGCAGAGTCCTGTGACACACATACATGTTTCAAGATGGTCAGTGAACAACAGACCTCACTGTAGAGTTTGGATATTTCCAAATTTTTCATCCTTTGCGCCGGCTATAAAGTGGCTCTGAAAAACAGTGAAAGTGCTACATGACAAAGCAGAGTGGATGGGAAATGTTAATGTTAAAGGTCATTTATACCGCGCACTAACACCACCGGAGTGGTCCCCTGGCGCTCTGCCGGATCCAAAAGGTAAGAGGGAGGGATGGGTAAGTAGGGCATAGCGGGAAGAGGTTGAGCGAGAGTTGTGATGTCCTGTTGACAGCTTCAGTTTGTTTCACACCGTTCACTGAGCATGGGTGCGATTTACGGATCGGTAGACTCCCATATGCTGTTGTTATTGATATTTTTTATTTCTATCGCGCTCGTACACAAGTGTTTCAGAGAGCGACAAGGCAAGGGAGGGGAACAGGGGAGAACAAAACACCGATCTTACTAGGCCCAGTGAAATTGAGAACGCCCAACTGCATGGGCAAGGGGGAGGGGAAAAGTGCATGGAAGGGGGGAGAAGTGGAAAGTGCGAAGCAAAGGAGAAACAGATAAATAATAATAAATAAATAATAAAGGCAACAAACAGTGGTAGTGCAGCCAGCAATTGGCAAGTGCTAGGTTTAAGGCAGTAGGCAGGGTAGGTCTGATAAGTACAGGAAGAAAGGGGGGGCTGTATGGGTACAGATACAGTCCCCAGTGCAAGGGGTGGTCTGTAGGCAGTGCAGGAGGGTGAGCTGGTACCGGGGCCCAGAGGACAGAGGGTGGCCAGGTGCACGGAACAGATTATCAGGGGAGAGGGGGAGCGAAGGCAGAAGATAAAAGGAAGGTCTTGAGGTGCTTCCGGAACCAGAGATGGTTCTCAGGTTTTAGAGTAGCAGGGAGGCTGTTCCAGAGGGAGGTCCCAGCTGAAGACAGAGATCTACCCCCAGCTTGTTTCTTTGAAAAACGACTGACCCTGAGGGAGTTGGAGGTAGAGGACCGAAGAGCTCGAGAGGGGAGGTATTTGTGGAGGAATAGCTGAAGATATTTTGTACCCAGGCCCCAGAAAGCCTTGTGGACAATGCAGAGTGTTTTGAATTTAATCCTTGCATCCACTGGGAGCCAATGGAGGGATTTCAGAGCTGGAGAGATACGATCCCAGGGCTTGAGTCCAAGGACAAGCTCGCAGTCCTGTTCTGGATTAGTTGCAGAGGGCAGAGAGTAGAGGCAGGTAGATTTAGAAAGAGGCTGTTCCAATAGTCCAACCTAGAGAGAACCAGAGCTTGGGAGACCATGAGCTTCTGGGGGAAGGAGAGGAAAGGCAGAGTACCTCTGAGGAGGTGCAGTAGGAGGTTTGACTTTTTAGAGACATCAGAGATGTGGGCAGAGAAGGAAAGTGTGGAGTCAAAGATGACCCCAAGGTTCTTACCCTCGCAGGTGGGGGTAGGAGGAGGGCCAAGGGAGGCCAACCAGAGAGTGAGGGGAAAGGATGGTGAAGGTGTGCTGATGAGGAGGATATCCGTCTTGCTGGCATTCAGACAAAGATTGTTGGCGGCACACCAATCTTGAATGGCAGTTAGGCAATCAGAGATGAGAGAGGGAGAGGAGGTGGCCGAGGGCAGTCCGAAAATGAGTTGTCAGCGTAGCACTGGAAATTGGAACAGAAAATGGCAATGCAGTGGGCGAGAGTTGCCAGGTATTGGTTGAAAAGCCAGGGCGAGAGGTTAGACCCCTGGGGAACACCACAGGTAGAGAGCAAGATGGATGATAGAAGGACCCAAGTTGGACCTGGGAGGGTTGATCAGAGAGGAAAGAGTCAGCCAGGCCAGAGCCTGATCAGTGATACCCAGGTTATCATGGAGACGGTTGAGCAGGATGGTATGGTTGACCGTGTCGAAGACAGAAGATAGATTGAGGAGGATGAGGACAGAGGGAATGTTCGAGTCAAGGTTGGAGAGCAGATCTTCACGGATGTTCAGGAGACTGTGTGGTTTGTTTTGTTGCAGTGTAGTGAAGTGCATGCGTATTGCTGTGCAAAGATGTGGTTGCATTTGTTTAGCGTTTGAGAGTTGTATGCAGGAGTTCAGATTTTAGCGGTTGGGTTAGTGGGGCTTTTTTCTTACCTCGTTGCTTCAGACATCTGTGTTAGGCGTCTCTGCCTGTGCTATGTACTGGGGTGTTTTGTGGTGGGTAATTTGCCGAGTTCTGCACATAGTGGTGGCTTGGCTCTGTAACTATCGAGCACTCTGTGGGCAAGAAGGTGGTGAAGGCCTCCCCCAACCCCTGTGTGGAGATAGGAATGGTTGAAGGGTTTGTTCTTAGGTTGTCAAGGGGTGTGCCTGCCATTGCCTCCCTGAGCTTCTAGGGCGGGGTACCCACCCTCTGAAATACAGGTGCTCTAAGGCCTCCTGGGGTGCCAGTTATTGGTTAAAGCTCCCTCGTCTGCAACTAAGGCACCTGTCCCTTTGGTAATGCCTAACATGGGGGCTTCATTTGGGAATGGGTCTTTCCTGGGCTCCCTCCCTCCCCGGCTTCTTTCCATGTATGCTTTTTGAGGCATGTTCTATTTCCAGTGGTGTCTTTGTTTTTTCTAGTCATTCCTGTCTGATTCTGAGGTGAAGGGCCAAGTTTTAAGTAATTTTCTGAATTTTAGTTGATACTTCGTATTGCGGATTTCTTCCGGGAAGTTTTTGCTGCTTGGTGGGAGAATAACGATCCCCCACGGTTTTTTTTCTTGTGTATGGTTTTGGTTCCAGCGGATGTTGTTGCTTGTCGGTAGGTAAATGGTTATTTTCTTTAGTAGGAATTCTACTCCTTGGCCATGGATTGCTCTCGATGCGTTTTGCACATTGTTTTGAACGTGATTCGTTGTTTGAGAGGCATCAAATGTAGCATTTCTAGCGCTGGGATGATGTGGTCCATTCATGGTAGCCTGAGGAGAAGTCTGGCCACTGCATTTTGGATACGTTTCAGTATCTTCATCAGGTGTTCTGGCATTCCAAGGTATAGGCTATTGGCATAGTCTATTCTGGACAGGATGTAGGTGATTTGACCGAATCCATGTTTTCGAAAGAGTGAAGTGACTGAATTTCTTTTTTTTATTGTGGCGGGAGACTCCCCACATCTCCCCTTCTTCCCCCTATCTTTATTCATATCCATTACCCCAGCCCCACATATATTTTTTTAAAGTTTTCTTTGGTAAAAAAATAAAAAAAACAATCCGGTCACTTGTTCCTCGAAAGCATTGCTTCGGTCACTTCTACGGTATCGTTCTGGACATGATGAGGGCGATGATGGTAAGTGTTTCATGAGTGAAGGAGAGGAATGGTAGGATCCTTTTTACCGTGTGTAGGAGGGAGAAGCATTTCTTGATTGTTGCCTTTATTTGTGTGTCTAGTGTTAGTTCATTCTCCATTAGGACTCCAAGGTTTTTGACTCTTCAACGGTGTAGGTGCTCTTCCTAGTTTTGTGGGCCATGGGATGTAATGGTTACTATCCTGGTTTTGCGGTTTAATCATGATTTCCGTCTTGCCTCGGTTGAGTTTGAGGCTGTTTGTGTTCATCCATTCATAGAGTTCTTTTAGACAGTTTTCCAGCGTTGTGTTCTCTTCTTGTGTGTCTTTGATTTTGTAGATGATTTCTGTGTCATCTGATTAGTTGTAGCATGTATGGCTGTCTTTTGATGAGCCTGATTAATGGAGTTAGGTAGATATTGACGAGCAGTGGGGATAGGGACGATCTTTGTGATACTCCACAGTTGGTGTCCCATGGAGTGAATTTGAAAGGTTTTATCCAGACGGTTTCCTTTCTATCAGTTAGGAATTATTTAACATAGAGCAGGGCTAAACCGGTTATTCCTATTTCTTCTAGTCTCTTGATGAGGATGCCATGGCTGACTGTGTCGAACGCTGCAGAGAGGTCCAGTAGTATCAGAGCTGAGTTTGTGTCGGGGGCTGCGTTTGTCTTTAGGTCATCCCACATAGAAAGGAGTGCTGTCTCTGTCCCTCTCTTATGCCTAAAGCTGACTTGTGGCTGATCCAGCAGCTGGAAATTTTCTACATGCTCCTGTGTTGGTCCGTAGACGTAGGTTTATAGTAGTTTTGCTAGGTGGGGAAGGTTTGAAATAGGCCTGTAGCTAGAGAGGTCTTCCACGTCCCCTGGAGTGTCCTAGAGGAGTGGTTTGATGTACGGCAATTGGAATGATTGCGGTACATTCCCTGTTGTGAGTGATAGGTTAAAGAGGTTTCCTTAGCATTCCAAAGGTGTGCCCTGTGCGAGGATTGATTTGTAGATGTCTGGAGGGTAGGGATCCACCAGGGAGCCTGCTTTATCTTACCACCTTGACAAATGTCTCTACTGATATTTGGGGAAAGCTTTGTAGTTTGTTCTGTGGTTCCACGACTGGTGGTGGGGGTTGTGAGTTTTGGTTGACTGGTCTGCTTTGTATGATTCGGTGGAAGTCGCTGAATTCATTTTTGAAGTAGTCTGCAAGGTCGCTGCATAGTTTCTGTGAAGGTACCAGAGTGGTGTTGCATCCTGGTGGGTTCCTCATTTCATTTATAATGTTGAACAGTTCTTTTTGGGTGTTGGCAGCTTTATTGATTCGGTTGTCAGAGTATTTTTTTTTTGGCCTTTTGAATTTATTTTTTGTAAGATCAGATTTGTCGTTGATATTGTGATTCATTTTTTTTTTTGCCTGGTCATATTTTTTTTCTCCATTCTAGTTCCAGCTTCTTGTTCCTTTTCATGGCTCCGAGGGGGGGAGTAAACCATTTTGCCATTGCTCTCTTTCGTGATGAGGTGAAAGGTTTTTTACAATAACAGATTGTTTTGGTGATCCATTTATGAAATAGGTCTGTTTTTCCATTGAGATCGGCTTCTTCCAGGTTAGTGGATGATGGTTTTGTGAGTTCAAGTTGTTCTATTGGGTTGCTAACTTTTGACGCTCTTCCAGTTTCTTTTCATGATAGCTGGACTTTTTTGGGCTGCTTGGCTGCTTTAGTTTGTAGCATGATCACAAATGGAATGATGAGGTGGTCGCTCCAGAGTATCTGTATTAGTGGTGCAGTGGTGATAAGGTTTTTGTAGGTGAAGATTTCGTCAAGCATGTGTCCCACTGTGTGTGTTTCTCCTTTAGCCATCTGACGTAGTTTCATTGTTTTGAGTTGCTCAACTAGCGATTTTTGTAAGTTTGCATTTTCTTCTTCAAACCAAATGTTGAAGTCCACGAGGATTATCAGGTGTTCATGTTCAATGCCAAAGTTGGTGATGGCTTCTATGAAGGTGTCAACGAATGCTGCATCGTATGTGGGTGGTCTGTAAGCCAGAATGAATTTGAAGTTTGTTTTGGGGTTCAGTGTCATTTGAAGAACTAGGGATTCACAGGTTTTTGATGTTTAGTGGTTCGTCTGCTTTTATTTTCAGATGCTCGTATACTATTGCAAGTCCTCCTTCTCTTTTTTTCTTTCCTGTTTACCTGTGAGCACTTGAAGTTGTCAAGCCGTGTAAGGAAATCATGCTGGCAACAGTAAAGACAGACACAAGTGATCACAGTTCAAGGGTGTTTATTGAACAATGAATGCAGGGTGGAAAAATGCCTAACCTAAACCTTAATCTAAGATGGGAGCAAGTGTCAATCCTCAAATGAAAAATAAGGCAGTCCTAGTTGCGTTGTGTCAAATAAAAGGGCTTTTACTAAAAAAAACTAATATTGCCAAATCATTACAACCAGTTACAGAAAAGAGTGTGGGATAGGGTTCCAATAAAGAAAGAGGTGTTCTCAAATCATAAGTCAGGATGTGATTGCCAGGTGGTCTCCCTTCCTCACGTTTTCAGCACGGGACAAGGTGGGACCTTGGAGCACTGAAAAAGCTCAAGCTGTCCCAGCACGAGCCGACAGTTCCGCATCAGCTGTCGGGTTCTTCGAGGGCCAAGTCTCTTTTCAATAAAAAGTCTCTTGCCTTTGAGGCCTGATGTATCTAACAGATAAACACAAAGTTCTGCTTCACGTTTACCTTGGGTGATACTTTCACCCCTGGGTCCCCCTCTTCCGGGCGTAGACCCTTCACAAAATCGTAGTCAACAGTTCCTTTTCATTGCACTTTGGGTGACAACGTTCCACCCCGGATCTCCCTCTTTCGGGCTCGAACCCCTTTCAGATGTTCGCCTCCCTCCTTTGGGTTCACTCCCTCCTTTGGGTTCACTGTGGCTTTACTTACTTTCACGAATCTTAATGTCTTTTTAAACAGTTCTTTGGGCTTTGCCGGGTTCACTCTTGCCAAAATTTACAACGCACTGTTCATATCCTCATTTCACCAAACAGGACTCATTTCACTCAACTTTGCAATCATCTGTCTGTCAAACTTTTTGACGCTACAGAGGATTTTACGGTTCCATGTCTTAAAATCGTGGCAAAAATGGCTGTGAATACAAAATATTGTGGCAAAAATGCTGTGGTTTTGCTGCCAAAATCCTGTAAAGGATACAGGGACACCCCTGCATCCCCCGCTCCCCTTAAATGGTATAATGGGGGTACACCTTTACCGGGTCGAACATTGCCGTGATTTCTTTTACTAGCGTCATTTTTGCCACGATTTTATTACCTGATACCGATTTTATGACTACTTTGACCTCTGCTCACCTCTTCCCAAGGGCTTCTGGTTACGGTAGTCTTTCTACCATCGGGTACTCGCCCAGAGTAGTACTGCAGTGCCGACCTCCTCTGTTGCTGGTTTTTCCCCTCTTTAGCTTTTCAAAGTCGATTTTAGCCAATGGCTATTTATCGTTCAACACAGTGCAGTGTCTTATCGGCTTTTCCCTCGACTCACCAGCTGTGATGATCGTTTTGTCTTTGTTTTTCTTCGAGTCAAGGTTGGTACCAGGGAGACCCGCGTCTCTCCCTGTCTTGGTTATCAGTGGAGGAGGGTCTCATGTACCGTAGACATCTGCTGCAACACACGTTGGCTACTGTTCGCAGAGTTTTCATGGGCCTTGATCAGAAAGGGCAAGGTCACTTCTCTCCTTGTCAGCATCTCGGTATTTGTCGTCTTTCGCCTCCTCTTGAACTGCTGTGCTGAGTTAGCTTTCATGTTGTGCGGTCTGCCTTGCTCATCCTGTGCTCTTGTGCTCCACCTTCTATCCCTGTGGGGAAGGGTAAGGGCTGTGAGGTGTGAGTGATTCTGGTCAATCGCCTGACTTTGCTTGACCCTTGTATTGGGACATGCCAGTTAAATGGATCTGGTGTTAGTCCGTTGTCTTTCGTGTTGTGTGAAAGTGTTTGTGTCGGATAAGAGGGTGGGCGGGGGCAGGGTTTTGGAATATCCTACGTCGTAGGATGGGGAAAAGGTGTTGAAAGAAGGGGGATACCGCATCTCACCCATCAGTGTCCCACTCCCAAGGACCCCCCATCCAGGTGATTCTCCCTCACTGGTCCACCCCCAGGAACTGGATCCATTAGAGATGGCTGTGTCCTGGCCACCGGGATGACAGATCCCCGACGGCTAGCTAGGGAGACACTGTTAAGACGGATTTCTGAACTCTGTCCTGGAGACACAGAGGTTCAGAAGGCCAACCTAATTACTTGGAACAGGGTAACCTCTGGACAAGCCAGACCAATCAGGGTAGCGATCGTGGCGGTCAAGACTAGGTCTCAAGAGGGGTGAGGGTGACTGAAAGCCCGCAATGAGCACACAAAGCAAGGACACTTACAAATGACTCCAAACAGGTGTTATATTAAAAATATATACACATTTATTCCAAGGCCTTTGCAACAATGACCGTAGCGAGAAAATCACAATAAAACTCTAGTAAACCAACACATACCAAACCAATACAATATATATACAAATACAAACGAGTCTAAAGCGCTAGATGCACGAAATGTGTAGAAAGGGGAGGAAAACAGGCAGTGCGAAATAATGATTAGACCCAGTCCGCCTTCAGAGGCACCTAACTAAAAGGAAGTCCAAGCCCTACGAAGAGTGGAGCCTTGTGCTCAAAAGTACCTGCACACGCTGGTGCCAACGGGCAAAAAGGGGAGTCTCTTCGAGGGAATCAGGCAGTTCAGTTTGGCGCACAAATGAAGAAGAACAGAGTTCCGTGACTCAAGCGCAGCCTCCACTGTGGGCAGAAGCAGAGCGCGAGTACGGAAAGGCGTGCTGTTTGACACAGCGGGGAAAAGCTATGGGCTCCTGCAGGAGGGCAACCAGTTCCTAGCTATGCTACTCACCGGTCCCCGATGCAAGCAGACCCAGGCTTCTCCGCGTCAGTTTCAGTGCTGGCAGGTTCAGTGGAGCAGGGGACGTCTCGTCGTCGTGTAGATTCTGCAGAAGCAGAGTTGAGTTAAAGATATCCCAAACGAAGTGAACCCGCACAGTTTGTTACCACAGCAGGGCAACGGAGCGGCCGTGTGTATCTCAGCCAAATGTACACTACTCACTTCAGACCTGGGAATGCCAAGTGTACGAATCGTATGAGAGTGACAAGGACTCGAAATACAACACAACCTGGCGGCAGTTACAGAGCACGACTCCTGGGTAGGCTGGTCAGTCTGCTGGATGGCCCTGAGACACTTCCGAAGGCTTACGTGCAGGAGATGGTGAAGATGCCGAGAATAGCTGTCCCCGCTATTCCAAGGGTCGAAGTACCAGTACAGGCCTTCTGGTTCGATCAGAGGTAGAAAGGGTTTCACAAAGCGACAGCAGTGCAGAGGAGCAGTCCTTCAGCGGGTCACCAGCGATTCCTCGGTTCAGCCTCGTGGCTGCAGAATACTTGGCTCCTGTATTCCTTTGTTCGTGAGAACTCAGGAGATCGACATGGTAGTGGCGTTTCCAGTCCCCTCTTATCCACTGTTCCCTTCGTGCCAAAACAGAGGGGACCCAATGGGAGATCTGCTCATCAAACACTCACACCATACGTGGACCTATCACGGACCACGGTGGTCCCAGGCATTCACACCACACTAGACTCTCTGGCACCCAGGATGTGTATTGGGACCAGACATCCCAGCCCACATCCTGGAGGCACACACAAGGCCTGTAGAAGCCCACGAAAGCATCTGTGTTTCGCGGGAAAGTACATGCCCAAATAAGGAAGGCCCCGGGTCGGCTCGACCTGGGGAAGGTGAAGGGGGCAAGACGGTCAGTGGACAGGACAAAGGAGCCTCGTGGTCTGGCCATTTTGGGAGCCAGGCCACCATTTTGGGCTAAGCGCGAGAAATGCGCTTAAAATGCCAAAAGGAGCTCAAAAACACAAGAAACGATCGCTGCCACCATTCCCGTCCGTGATTCACTTGCACCGATCATTTACAATCCAAACAGATTATCTAGGGCCTGTAGAAGGCTAGAGACCCAAGAGAGCAGTAACTTAGCTTACAGTGCCCTCTTGTGTCATGTTACACGAAAGCTGCAACATGATAAAGAAACTACGGAAAACAGCGTTTCCCGGTACTGACTGTCTTAAGGGCATGTCAGTTTCCCTGTAAGAATGGAGCGAAAGCCCAGAGGAGTGCGGCAGAAGGCTGCACTTCCCTGGCAAAGTCTAGATCATGGTGAAAACAACAGCAAAAAGTTTAGGGGTTGCCACATGGAAGGACAATTACCCACAATTAAGAAATCTTTCCTAACACTCGCCCCTCCCAGACTATGGACAGGGGGAACTAATCCACCCCTGGATGAGTCTCTTGTTCAGGTCGGTTAAACATTCTGGACAACCCATCAGCATTGCTATGTTGGACACCTGGCCTATGCTCAATAGTGAAGTCGAAGCCTTGTAGACTTATGGACCACCTAAGCAACTTTGGATTCTCTCCCATCATGTTCATTAGCCACTTGAAGGGCTTATGGTCAGTTTGCACAGTGAAGTGGGTCCCATAGAGGTAGGGCCTCAGCTTCCGTAGGGCCCACACAACAGAGAAACATTCTTTCTCCACTGTGGACCATCTGAGCTCTCTGTCCTTAAACTGGCGACTAATAATACCAAAAGGGTGTTCCTTACCCTTCTCATCTACTTGCGATAGTACAGCTCCTATCCCAGTGTCACAGGCGTCCGTCTGCACAATAACAGGTCTTTGATAATCAGGGGCACTGAGGACAGGGGCCTGGCACAAGGAGTCTTTTAAGCCATTGAAGGCCTTCTCACACTCGTCGGTCCAAGTTACCTTCTTGGGTTTCTTCGGAGTGGTGAGGGCAGTCAGAGGGGCAGCTATGGTGCCATAGTCTGCCACGAAGTTGCGGTAATACCCCGTGAGTCCTAAGAAGGCTCTCACTTGGGTCTGTGTAGTGGGGGTAGGCCAGTCTTGTACTGCTTGTACTTAACTGGGAAGAGGCTGTATCCTCCCTCCACCTACTTCATGTCCAAGGTAAACCACTGAGCCTTGTCCAATCTGGCATTTACTAGCCTTTATGGTCAAGTGTGCTTTCTGAAGAGCCTGGAGCACAATCCCGAGGTGTTTCACATGGTCTTCCCAGGTGGCACTGAAGACTGCTATATCGTCCAGATATGCAAGACAGAATTCGTCCAACCCATTCAACACATGATTCACAAGCCTCTGGAAAGTGGCAGGTGCATTTTTCAACCCGAACGGCATTACCTTGAATTGGTAAAGGCCGCCTGGAGTAGAAAACGCTGTCTTCTCCTTGGCATGTTCTGCTAAAGCTATTTGCCAATAGCCCGCAGTGAGGTCAAACGTGCTGAGGTACTTGGAGGCACCCAAAGTATCCACCAGCTCATCTGTTCGAGGCAAGGGGTGTGCATCTGTCTTGGTGACAGCATTCAGAGCCCTGTAATCCACGCAGAACCTCAATTCAGAAGTGCCTACCTTTGGAACCAAAACCACAGGGCTGGACCAAGGACTACTAGAGGGTTTAATCACCCCAAGGTCTAACATCTTGTTGCCCTCGGTCTTAATATAAGACCGTACTTTGTCTGACATCCTGTATCCCCTACTTTTGGTAGGTACACTGTCTCCTGTGTCTATGTTATGTTTGCACCAAGGTGTCAAACCAGGCGACTGTGAAAACAGGGGGGAAAACTGCCTAAGCAAACTTTTCACCTCAGCCTGCTGATTAGAAGTCAGGTGAGGGGCCACTCGGACACCCTCAAAGGAGCTATCTGAAGGACCGCTTTGGAACAGGTCGGGGAGAGGTTCAGACTCCTCTTCCTCAACATCTGAGGCCAGTAGCAGTGCTGCGATTTCGACTCTTGGGACGAAAGCCTTCAGCCTATTTATGTGAAACACTTTTGGAGCCTGTCCAGGCCTTCCAAGGTCCCCTAAATAGTTAACCTCACCCAGGGGCTCCACTACTGTGTAAGGGCCTGACCATTTGTCCTGTAAAGCTCGAGGCCTTATGGGATTCATGATCAGGACTTGCTGACCAGGTGTAAAGTTGATGAGGGAAGCTTTCTGGTCGTACCAATGTTTCACCAGCGCTTGTCCTGCCTTCAATTTATCACTAGCCAAGCCCATCAGAAGTACCATCCGTTTTCTGAGCCCCAGCACATAATCTACTACTTTGGTAGTAACAGGGGGAGTGGGCATCTCCCATCCCTCTTTGACTATGGCTAAGGGTCCCCGTACAGGATGACCGAACAGAAGTTCGAAGGGGCTGAAGCCAACACCCTCCTGTGGTACCTCTCGGTAGGCAAACAGTAAGCATGGTAAAAGAAGATCCTATTTTCTTCTCTGAGGTTCTTCCAGAGCCTCAATCATGCTCTTTAATGTTCTGTTGAAACGTTCCACCAGACCATTGGTCTGGGGGTGGTATGCAGAAGAGAACTTGTAGGTGACCCCACATTCTTTCCACATAACCTGCATATACTTCGACATAAAGTTGCTGCCACGATCCGACACAACTTCTTTAGGGAAGCCAACCCTAGTAAATATGCCAAGTAACGCTTTTGCAACTGACTTGGCAGTTACAGTTTTCAATGGGATGGCCTCAGGATATCTGGTTGCATGGTCGACCAGCATCAGGAATAACCTATTGCCTGGGGATGTTTGTGGGTCAAGGGGACCAACGATGTCGATCCCTACCCTTTCGAATGGTATTCCCACAATTGGGAGTGGTACCAATGGAGCTTGGATTGTCGAGCCAACCTTACCAGATTACTAGCAGGAGGCACAACTCCTGCAGTGACTTTCTATTTGCACCCCCATCTTGGGCCAGTAGAAGTGCATGGATAACCTTTGCTTGGTCCTCTTAATACCAAGGTGACCAGCAAGAGGCACTTCATGCGCCAACTGCAGGAAGAAGGGTCTTACAGCAAGGGGAACCACCAACCTCCTATGGTCTCCTTCTGTAGACTCTGTGGGCTCACTATATAGGAGTCCACCTTCCCAATAAATCCGATGCGTCCCAGGAGGTTCACCCTCAAGCTGGGAGCAGGCCTGTCTCCTTAGGCCTTCCAGAGATGGGCACTCACGTTGGCCTTTACTGAATTCTTCCCTGTCAGGACCACCTTCTACTAACAAGTCTTTTAGTTCCGGATGGTCGTTGGGGTCAAATACTTCAGGCATCGCCACCTCCTCGTCAGGCCCGGGCGATTGACCAACTTCCTCCACCACAGTGGTAGGCGAGCTCGAGGGAATATTCTCTTTCCCTCGTATTGACTTGTTTACTCCTTTCGTCTTGGGTTTCCCCTTCGGCTGGGGCAGCGTATTGGTCTTGGCCAATGCTGCCCGTGTTTGAGACCGTGTGCAGGGTCTGTCGGCAGTGTCTCCTACGAGCCCTAAAGCTCTGAGATCATTGCCTAACAAGACCTTTCCTGGGACATTTCTCTGAATGCTCACTGGAATCCTGACTGCTGTACCATTCAAAGTAAGATTTACAGGTATTACTGGAAACATGCGAGGTGGGCCGTCAGCCAACTTAGTGGGCATCAGAGTAGCTCTGGCAACTTCCTCTGAGTCTACCAATGTAGAATCCACTACAGTTCGACTGCACCCACTATCCCTAAGAGCTGGAGTATCCACTCCATTGATCAGCACACTGTCTTTAAAGTAGTGCTTGGTATTATCTGGAATCCTAGCATAAGCCTCTGCGACTTTAGGCTCCCAGGAACCCAGGGAAACTAAAACTACCTCAGCTTCTATCCCGCTGGGGAAGGAGTCTGAGGAGAAGGATGCTCCTGTAATCTCTTCTTCCTCGTAGGAGGAGAAGGCCAGATTAGCGGAGTGGACCCCCAAAGGTTTAACCTTACACCGGCGATCCCCCTTCACGTGGTCAGTTGCTCCACAAGCAAAACAAGATCCATTGGGTCTGTTTACATAGGGATGCTTATTGTAACCAGAGTTCTGTTTCGGAGGCTGACCTCCACTACCCTGTGAGTTCTCTTGTGTCTTACCCTTATTTTTCTTTTTGTGGCCCTTTTGAGAAGAAGATTTATCAGATTCTCCACCCTCCTTATCTTTGGACTTTTTCCCTTCCTCCTGCTTACCAGGATGAGTTTTGTCCTTATGGGACACTCGATGTGACACCCATAAGTCGGCTGCAATGGCCAGCTTCTTAGGATGTATCTCCTTCGAATCGGCCAAATGCTGCTTAAGCTCCGGGGAAGAAGATGAAAAAATGTGTTCCAGCATGACAAGATTTATCATGCCTTCAAAGGTAGAAACCTTATAACCTTCGACCCAGCCAGTCAAGTTTTTTAAGGATTCGGTTACATAAGATACCCAAGTACCACCTTCTTTTTTCTTGTACTCTCGGAATCGTTTTAAATATTGGGCAGGAGTCTTTCTAAACTTTAAAAAGAGAGTTTGCTTTAACATTGCGAAATCAGCTCGCTCAGCCTTCGACATTTCCATAATGGCACTACAGCCAGAATGGGGCAGTCTGCTGAGTAACCAGGCAATCTTATCAGCATTGTCAACTTGTTGAACTTCACATGCATACTCAAACTTATTCAGCCAGTCCATAATGTCATTCCTTTCCTCATAAACACTGAGCAGATCTTTCGGAAACCGTGGATGAGAGGAGGCCCCAGACCCATGTCCAGGACCCTTGGACCCATTTGCAACCTGAAGCTTGGCCAGTTCCAACTGGTGATCCCTGTCTTTCTGTTTTTCTGCCTGTTCGATTTGTAGTTTGGCTATGCTGAACTCAAGCTCCTTCTGCCTAAACCGCAGCTCTTGCTTCTTCAATTCAAGCATAGCCTCCCCATCAACACTGGCAGAGGAAACATTAGACATCTCATCCTCCCTGTCCTCGTGGTCGCGGTGGATCAGTGCAGCGGCAGAACCGTCGGTTCTATCAGTGAGAGCAGCCCCACCTCCTTCCGCACTGTCCTCAGAAGTTATAGCATCAAGCTGCGCTTCTTGCCACGCCACGATTCTTTGGATCATATCCAATTTGGTGCCTTGAGAGGAAACACCTCTCTCCGCCCACATCTTTTTCAATGTTTCGGATTTGGAAGCATTTAAAGTTAACAAGGTATTTGTTTCCATACTGTTAGATAGAACTATGGCCTTTTTAAAGTTATACTACGACGATTCACTATGTGTCCTGGAAGGAATAACTTGAAATGCCTTAGTTTGTGCGCAACACTGGATACCTTCAGTCGTATCCCACCTCTGTACACCAATTTGTTAAGATGGATTTCTGAACTCTGTCCTGGAGGCGCAGAGGTTCAGAAGGCCAACCTAATTACTTGGAACAGGGTAACCTCTGGACAAGCCAGACCAATCAGGGTACCGATCGCGGCGGTCAAGACTAGGTCTCAAGAGGGGTGAGGGTGACTGAAAGCCCGCAATGAGCACACAAAGCAAGGACACTTACAAATGACTCCAAACAGGTGTTATATTAAAAATATATACACATTTATTCCAAGGCCTTTGCAACAATGACCGTAGCGAGAAAATCACAATAAAACTCTAGTAAACCAACACATACCAAACCAATACAATATATATACAAATACAAACGAGTCTAAAGCGTTAGATGCACGAAATGTGTAGTCCACCTAGAAAGGGGAGGAAAACAGGCAGTGCGAAATAATGATTTGACCAAGTCCGCCTTCAGAGGCACCTAACTAAAAGGAAGTCCAAGCCCTACGAAGAGTGGAGCCTTGTGCTCAAAAGTACCTGCACACGCTGGTGCCAACGGGCAAAAAGGGGAGCCTCTTTGAGGGAATCAGGCAGTTCAGTTTGGCGCACAAATGAAGAAGAACAGAGTTCTGCGACTCAAGCGCAGCCTCCACTGTGGGCAGAAGCAGAGCGCGAGTACGGAAAGGCGTGCTGTTTGACACAGCGGGGAAAAGCTATGGGCTCCTGCAGGAGGGCGACCAGTTCCAAGCTATGCTACTCACCGGTCCCCGATGCAAGCAGACCCAGGCTTCTCCGCGTCAGTTTCAGTGCTGGCAGGTTCAGGTGAGCAGGGGACGTCTCGTCGTCGTGTAGTTTCTGCAGAAGCAGTGTTGAGTTAAAGATGTCCCAAACGAAGTGAACCCGCACAGTTTGTTACCACAGCAGGGCAACGGAGCGGCCGTGTGTATCTCAGCCAAATGTACACTACTCACTTCAGACCTGGGAATGCCAAGTGTACGAATCGTGTGAGAGTGACAAGGACTCGAAATACAACACAACCTGGCGACGGTTACAGAGCACGACTCCTGGGTAGGCTGGTCAGTCTGCTGGATGGCCCAGAGACACTTCCGAAGGCTTACGTGCAGGAGATGGTGAAGATGCCGAGAATAGCTGTCCCCGCTATTCCAAGGGTCGAAGTACCAGTACAGGCCTTCTGGTTCGATCAGAGGTAGAAAGGGTTTCACAAAGCGACAGCAGTGCAGAGGAGCAGTCCTTCAGCGGGTTCCTCGGTTCAGCCTCGTGGTTGCAGGATACTTGGCTCCTGTATTCCTTTGTACGTGAGAACTCAGGAGATCAACATGGTAGTGGCGTTTCCAGCCCCCTCTTATCCACGGTTCCCTTCGCGCCAAAACGGAGGGGACCCAATGGGAGATCCACTCATCAAACACTCACACCATACGTGGACCTATCACGGACCACGGTGGTCCCAGGCATTCACACCACACTAGACTCTCTGGCACCCAGGATGTGTATTGGGACCAGACATCCCAGCCCACATCCTGGAGCCACACACAAGGCCTGTAGAAGCCCGCGAAAGCATCTGTGTTTCGCGGGAAAGTACATGCCCAAATAAGGAAGGCCCCGGGTCGGCTCGACCTGGGGAAGGTGAAGGGGGCAAGACGGTCAGCGGACAGGACAAAGGAGCCTCCTGGTCTGGCCATTTTGGGAGCCAGGGCACCATTTTGGGCTAAGCGCGAGAAACGCGCTTAAAACGCCAAAAGGAGCTCAAAAACACAAGAAACGATTGCTGCCACCATTCCCGTGCGTGATTCACTTGCACCGATCATTTACAATCCAAACAGAGTATCTAGGGCCTGTAGAAGGCTAGAGACCCAAGAGAGCAGTAACTTAGCTTACAGGGCCCTCTTGTGTCATGTTGCACGAAAGCTGCAACATGATAAAGAAACTACGGAAAACAGCGTTTCCCGGTACTGACTGTCTTAAGGGCATGTCAGTTTCCCCGTAAGAATGGAGCAAAAGCCCAGAGGAGTGCTGCACTTCCCTGGCAAAGTCTAGATCATGGTGAAAACAACAGCAAAAAGTTTAGGGGTTGCCACATGGAAGGAAAATTACCCACAATTAAGAAATCTTTCCTAACGGACACCTTCAGGTTTCTCACAGCAGCTGTGGAGTGTGATTTAGTAGTTGTCGTCTAACCATGTTTCTGTGATGAAAAGGATGTCAATACCACCATTGTGCAGTAGGTCGTAGATCTCTGTGGCATGTTTGGACATCGATCTTGCGTTGATTAGGTTACGTTTCAAATTATAGCAGGCAACGCAAGATTTAGAGCGCAGGTAGGCAATGAAAACACACCTAGATTTGATTTTCCTGAATAGTGGTTAAAAGGACTACATTTCAAACTATATCAGTCAATGAAGACGCACCTAGATTTGATTTTTTTTAATGATGTCTACCGTGCAACTACGGGTGAACTAGAGCAGTGTGCTATGTGTGGTAGAGAAGTGGTGTTAGCGATGAGAAATTAATTAAAAGGTTAATATGATTGGTGGGGTAGTTTAATGATGAACAGTGATGGCTGTCCCCACTGTTTGCACCTTGCCTACCTTGTCAGTTGCTGCTGGTTAACAACTGTTGGCTTCTAGCTTCCCCTGCTGAGCCCTGCAGACATAGTCTGGAGCTGCTTCATTAGGAGCTTCCCTTTGCCTCGGGGCCCTTAGCTGCCTAGGGGCTGGCTGGCAGGGGGCTGCCCTACAGTGATGACTTATGGGGCACCAGGGACCAATCACGGGTCGGGGGTGGACTGGGAGGTGGAAACAGGCTAATCAGGGGAGGTGGAAGGACTGGGAGGCGGCAACCACACATAGTCAACAGTGAGGACAGTCGGGGAAGGCACACAGGGAACACGGGATAAATCAACTAAATAAATGCAAAAGCCTGCACAAGGACAGCAGGCATGGGGCCAACAACAACCTTACCTCACACCGGGAAGCTAAAGTGGTGGAGGCAAGGAAGCGAACGCAGGGCCTAGGTCCGCGTTGCAGATGGTGGGTTGAACAAGCCAATCAGGGGAGGTGGGAGGGCCAGGAGGCAGCAACCACAAACGAAATGCTTGAAACGTGAATTATTGTGCTTCAAATATGTCATTAGTATGATTAAGGCTGGGTTTAGCCCAAATGGCACCTCAGGCAGGAAGCATCCTTGGGTGCCTCCCTCTCTTGCCCTCTATCAGGGTCCCCAAGCTTGCATCGTGTCTAGAGTTTTTGCAACCCATTTCCATATACATGCAGTGTTCCCAATATTAATATTTAATATCTTGCTCTGTATATCTGAGCATGGAATCCAAGGCAGAGACTTGCATAAGGCACATCACAGGCAGCATGCGGTAATGTCACAATCACAATTTATCAGTGAAACAACCTGTTTTAAAGATTATAGAAGCACTTAGCGGCCACAGGTTTAGCCACTGCCAGTTTTGCAGATAACGGACTGAAACTGAGGAGTTCATTATCCAAGTCCCCATCGGGTAAATAAAGGTGCTGAATGACAGGTGAAAAGGTGATAAGCCTAGTTTATCACCATTATTTACGCTCTGGGATATTTTTGTGGTTTTTAAGGTGCAGGGTGGCATGGAAAGGTTCCGGCTCCCTTTTCCCCTCTGCACCCAAAAAAAACACTAAACAATGGATTCATATGGAATACGTCTGCTTTTCACACCAGCAAAAAGCTGCCAGATTCTATAAGAATCCATTGAAAATGCAGCCAGCCATGCATATATTGTACACCTCGTTAGGATCATTATGCTAAGTAACACGAGTGTCTAGTAAACCGCATAAGTGAGGCTGGATATGTAGTGAACTCTTAGCACAATTACCTGTAGATGCTCACAATTTTAGGAGCTAGTGAAAATTAAAGGGTTGTGAGTGCATGTTATTTGACCAGGATCACACCATTTTATGAAGTTGGAAAGCTGGATTTGAGCCCGGCTTTCTGTTTCCATAGTTTACAATTTCTCAGCATTCCATATTCAGTTGTGAAATAATATGCAATGGTTTCTGTATAGTGGTTTTAAAGTGATTATTTATTTATCAGTGTTTAATATAACTAATTCACAAAGCACCACAACACATGTTCAATCACACTCACAACATATACACAATCTAAACAGAAACATGTAGAGCAATTGACTACCACTCTGCTGGATTACAGGGATGAGTAGTGGTTCCTAAACTGCTACCTAGCCTCACACTACTACTAAACCAGCAGTGAGTTGCACCATAAAAGTGAAACAAACACAACATAAAAGGCACACTTCCTTTGCCTCTTTAACAGAGAATGAGCAGAGGGCAGGCTCTACTCATCAAGAGCGAAGTGAGATTGCAAAGAAGCATCCAAACAACCATACTACTATGATACCAAAATAAAGTAAATCTCCAATCAAGGTTCTATATAAATAGGAGTACTTAATCAACCTTTGAAAAGCAATCAAACTAATACATACAGTAAACCTCCACCAATGTTAAGGAAGACACAGAATATGAAGACTTTTCGATTAAATGGCCATCACAGGAACAAAGACCGGGGTAGATAGGCAATAGTCTCTGCAGCAATGTTCAAGTTTATGAATATCTCATTAAAAATGTAAACAGTAGGCTCTATACCACAATTGGGCATTTCCCCTATTTTTTGTTTTAGGGGGATCGGTTCTCAAACGGGAAGAAGGCCCTTATATCTATTTTGCAAAGGACACTGAGATAGTGTCCCATTTAAGTTGAGGCCGAAACATGTCGATGATCTGTAAGACTACAAATAACAGGAGTCTTTCTATACAAATAAATATTTCATGTTATTCGACACCTAACCCTTTCTAATTTTGTTGTTGATTTAATTGGCAACTTTTTAATAATTGTTAACTAAGACAAAGAATGAAGTCATGTTGTCTAGTCTTTCAATTTTTTACTTATTGTGTACAATTAATAAAATAGTTTTTCAACAATGAGTCGGCCACCAAGCCTTGGAGATGTACAGTTCTATGTAATTTGGATTAGGTTGGTTTGCCCATGCTTAAGGGCAGCCATGTCTGTTGGAACTGTGGGTCCCAGTAGGATGTTTGCATATCACATATCACCTTCTAACTGCCATTTTGTCAAACTACATGGCTGCTTCTGGAGCATCAATAGACAGTTCCAGCAGAGATGTACTCTATATTTTCGGCATTGAGCATTGTGAAAGTGAAGCCTGATTAGCAGAGATCACTTTCTAAGGAAGAATTACCAGTATAATTTTATGATACGAAAATTACAAGAAGCTTGTAATTTCCAACCTCTGCAGATGGCATTCTGTTGCAGTAAGATAAGTGTGTTGCTTTTTTCATTTGTAAACAAAGATGCAATAGTTTCAAGTAATAAAAACACCATAGAACGTGCTCAGTAAGCCTCACAATATATAAGAAATCTAGACTGAAACATAGCAAGACACGTATGATGCTCTGTGGAAGGAGGATCGAGAACAAGAAAATGCACATAGGCAAATTGATTAAAAGGCAATTCAGTAATGTATGTGGCTCACTAAGCATGTGTGTTGGTAATCTTGATATCACCCCACTTGGACGTATCAATACAGCTAGTTCATGAACTACTACTAAACATTAAAAAAACAAGAGAACCTCTACAAAGTGATTTTACAGCTTCAGGCTGATTAGCATAATGTTATCATAAGTGCTTGCATTGTAATGTTAATGTTAAAAGATATTTGTACTGTGCACTATCACCACCGGAGTGGTCCCCTGGCGCTCTAACTACAGCATCACAGGTGCCAATGACTGCAAGAAGGCTTCAGCTAATAAATGCAGGATTTGTCCCTCTTCTAAGTGCTCTGATCATAGGTTTAATTACCGATTCAACAGTGCTTCTTTTTTTTCAGATTTCAGCCTAGCTCCACACTGTCCAAATGTTTGCACATGGGAACAGCAGTCAATCCAGTAGGTGCCAGCATGCTGAGGTATATGTGCGTGCAACAGCACTTGATGTCGCACACCGATGCACATCCTAGGGTGGCCTGGCAGATGCATATTAATGAGCCAGGCCAATCTAGTTATGTTATGTTAAAGGAAATGTATATCGTGCACGATCACCACCGGAGTGGTCCACTGCCGCTCTGGTGGATCTCAAAAGGAAAGAGGGTGGGATGGGTTAGTAAGGCTGAGTGGGAAAAAGAGCAAGATAGCTGTGATGTGCTGTGGACAGCCTCAGTTCGGTTAACACCGTTCGCTGAGCTTAGGTGTGCTTTTCGGTTTGTAGCCGTCATGTGTTGTTGTGCGAGTCTATTTGTGGTATGTTTTGTTGTTGCAATGTAGTGAAGTGTGTGCAGTTTGTAGTGCTTTGGAGTTATGGTTGTGTTTGTGTAGAGTGTGAGAGATGTATGCAGATGAGTGAGATTGTTCAGTGGGGTTGGTTAGTGGCATTGCTATTTAAAAGTGACGCATGCTAATCTTCACAATCCTGTCTAAATGTGACGCAAGCTTATCTTTACAATTCTATCTAGATTTGACGCAGGCTAGTATTACAATTCTGTCTAGATGTGACGCAAGCTAATCTTCACAATTCTGTCTAGATGTGACGCAAGCTTATCTTTACAATTCTATCTAGATGTGATGCAATGCTAATCTTCACAATTATGTCTAGATGTAACACAAGCTAATCTTTACAATACTATCTAGATGTGACGCAATGCTAATCTTCACAATTCTGTCTAGATGTGATGCAAGCTAATCTTTACAATTCTATCTGGATGTGACGCAAGCTAGTATTATAATTCTGTCTGGATGTGACGCAAGCTAATCTTCACATTTCTGTCTAGATATGATGCAAGCTAGCATTACAATTCTGTCTAGATGTGATGCAATGCTAATTTTCACAATTGTGTCTTGGTGTGACGCAAGTTAATCTTCACAATTCTGTCTAGATATGACGCAAGCTAGCATTACAATTCTATCTAGATGTGACACAAGCTAATCTTTACAATTCTGTCTAGATATAACGTCAGCTAACATAATTCAATCTAGATGTGACACAATGCTATCTTTATAATTGTGTCTAGATGTCACGCGAGCTAGTATTACAATTCTGTCTAGATGGGACACAATGCTAATCTTCACAATTCTGTCTAGATGTGACGCAAGCTAATCTTTACAATTCTTTCTAGATGTGACGCAATGCTAATCTTCACAATACTGTCTAGATGTGACACAAGCTGATCTTTACAATTCTATCTGGATGTGACGCAAGCTAGTATTACAATTCTGCCAAGAAGTGACACAAGCTAATCTTCACAATTCTGTCTAGATATGACGCAAGCTAGCATTACAAGTCTGTCTAGATGTAATGCAATGCTAATCTTCACAATTCTGTCTAGATGTGACGCGAGCTAATCTTCACAATTCTGTCAAGACATGAGGCAAGCTCATCTTTACAATTCTGTCTAGATGTGATGCAGGCTCATATATACTATTTTATCTGAACTAGTTAACACAGAGTATAATCTACTTAGTTGTGAGATATTGCTAACTGATAGTTATCTTGATGTGGGACATGGCTGGGCAACACAATTCACAACTCAATGAGTCTATGTGGGGCGACAGTTGCAGAATGGAAGTGGATACATGCATGTTACCGTCTATTTGGTGGCAGGGATAATAACATAGGAGAGAGGTGGGCCAATTTTGTGGGCGCAGAAATAGATGTGCCACCCTGTCCTGACCACACTTACTTTGTATGTTGCTGGCTGGCTGACGGCTGCCTGTTTCCTGCTTCTCCGGCTGACACCGGTCAGACACCATCTGGTGCTGCTGCTTCTGTAGGAGCTGCTCTTTGCCTCTGGGCCCTTAGCATAGAGGGCTGCCCTGGTTGGGTGTAGATTAAAGGGGCAGCTAACCAACCAGGGCTTGGGGGTGGTGCGGGGGGGAGGGGATACAGACCAGGAGTGTAATTGTGCATTTTCAGTAGTGAGTATGGCAAGGGAATGCGTGGCTTGGATACAGCACTCACCTGGAAGCTAAAGTGGGTTCAGGGGTCCTGGCTGAGTTTTTAACTCTCAGTGGTGAGTACAACAGCCAATGGGGGTGGAGGGTTAAGCTGGGGGTGGAAAGGGACGCAAAGCAAGACACAGGGCTGGGGAATGAGCACAGGGTCCAAAAACATGGGATAGGAAGCATATTTAAAAACAAAAAATGAAAGGCAAGGGGATGCGTGCCATGGATACAGCATTCAATTTAGGACAGTGGTATTTGGGTTGAGCGGGGCAACCAAGTCTAGTGAGTGCACAAACACATAGACGAGACACTTAGAGAGAGGGACCTGAGATGGGGCACAGTAGTAGATGCAGTATCACCTAGGTTTGAGACCGCTGGATAGAGAGGGTGAGGTGCCAAAGGATGGGGCACATTAATGAAAGCAAAACACCTAGATTTGAGACAGTGGTACATGTAGTACACCTAGAAATTGACAGTAGTAGATGCACCAACACCCCGATTTGAGACAGTAGTAAATACCTAGATTTGCTACACCTGGATGGAGGAGAAATGCCTAAAATAGGGGCACAGTAGTGAAAGCAATAATACCTTGATTTGAGACAGTGGAAAATATAGTACACCTAGAAATTGAGACAGTAGTAAATTCACCAACGCCTAGATTTGGGACAGTAGTAAATACTTAGATTTGATGCACCAGGACGGAGGGGGAAAGTGCCTAAAATGGGGGGAACAGTAGTGAATACAAAAACCTGGGGTTTTGCTACATCTGGGTGGAAGAGAAACCGCCTAAAATAGGGCACAGTAGTGAAAGCAATAACACCTTGGTGTTAGACAGTAGAACATGTAGTACACCTAGAAATTGAGACAGTATTAAATTCACCAACGCCTAGATTTGAGACAGTAGTAAATACCTAGATTTGATACACCTAGAAATTGAGACAATAGTAAATTCACCAATGCCTAGATTTGAGACAGTAGTAAATACCTAAATTTGATATATGTGGATGGAGGGGAAAGTGCCTAAAATGGCGGGAACAGTAGTGAATGCAAACACCTGGTGTTTTGTGAGAGATCTGATGCAGTGGCTAAAGCGAATTACGATTGTGTGCGGGCTATGGCTGACTAACAATATTGTCAGATGCGAAATATGGCTAAGTGAACTGTAGGCTTAGGTGTTCGACAAGGCAAGGATGTGAGTGCTCAACAAAATGTAGGCTTTGACAGTGTGAACAAATGGATATTAAGATGGGTCAGATAGTCTAATGAGGGACAGTAATTGCTGGCCTCCCTGGCCTGTACCTCGTCAGTTGCTGCTGGTTGATGACTGCAGGCTCGATAGGCTAACACGGGCCAACACGGACAGGAGCTGCTTCTTCTGGAGTTGCTCTTTGCCTCACAACCATTCACCAAAGGGGGCTGCCATAGAATTTTGACTTATGGGGGTTCAGGGAACTAATCATGGGTCGGGAGGAGGCAGAGGAGGAAACCAGAAAGCGGGACCGGTCTGGGTGAAGGGACTAAGACACAACACACACAGCGTTTACAGTGTTGTAAGGCAAATGGACAACTACATTTCTGTGCTCAGGAGCAGGAGCTCCGTGACAGAGGTGGAGACTTACAACACGAGGAGGCCGCTAAGGTTGAAATGCGCACCGATCCTCAAGGCAAAACAGAAATAGCACGGATGAAAACAAAAGGGTGCAGGGAACTAATCGAGGGGCGGGCAGAGGAGGAGGAAACTAGGAAGCATGGCTGGGCAGAGAGAAGGGACTAAGACACACCGCACATGGCTTTTCCAGTGTTGCAAGGCAAATGGCCAACTACATTTCTGTGTCAGGAGCAGGAGCTCAGGGGCAGAGGTGGAGACTTGCCACACGAGGAGAGCGCAAAGCAGATTCACAAGCATCAGAAACGATTATACAACAGAACATATAAATAACCACGGGAGGTGGCTAGGCTCATGGAAGCAATACGCTTACCCCTAGAACAGACTCCCCAAAAACAGGTTGGTTGCACAGCACTGCTCAGCCGACCCGGGACTGCTCCCTGGAATCCCTGTCAACAGTAGAAGTTTGTGACAGTGTGGGTAGACCTCAACGTAGCAGCCCTGCAGATGTTGAGCAGGGGAACACCAGAGAGAAGCGCTGTCGTTGCTGCCATGGCACTGGTGGAGTGGACTCTCAGCCAACCCGGAAGTGGTCTGTTGGCCATGCTATGACAATGCATGATACAGCAGGAGATCCACCTGGAGATGGAAGCCTTAGGCAGGGCCTTCCCATGTCCCATAGGTCCAGAATTTACGGAAAGCTACCTGCAGTGAACTCAATAAATTTTAGTGCAATGTGAAGCATGCATTATTTAAGTTAAAGACAGGCCCGCAAACTAGAGAAATACTGGCCCATATTGGTTGTCGGGGTCTTCTGACCACAGGCCAAATGCTCAGTGTCTGAGTCCAAACCTGACCCAAGTAGAAATGCTATCTGAACCTATGAGTTACAGCATAAAGATTTGCTTATATATGTTCTGTGTTTGCAGTGTTATATGTACAGGTGTTGTGAAGCAATTTATGTGCACATGTAGTGTTACATACACTACAGGCTAACACATAAATAAGGTCACCTTTTAGCTTTGTTTTTAACAAAAAAAATGTTTTTGTTTTTGTTTAGTCATTGTGTCTTTGTCTAGTGTTTGCCTCTTTAACACACTTCTTGGTCTGTGCTGCTTTTCTTTCTCTGCCATGTGTTAATCTCTCTCCGGCCTGCTGTCTCTCAATCTATAGTTAACTTCTCAATATATTGTCAGTGTGAATTGGTTGTCTCTGTGGCATTGTTTCCTTTCCTTAATCTTGTTACTTTTTTGTCCATGTTTTCTTTTTTACTTTGCTGTTTCTCTGAATGTCTATAGGTCTGTCCTTTGCTCTCTACCTGTAGTTAGTGTCTGTTACTCGTTTTCCCTTTGTTTGTAGTATGGTTGTCGGTTGTCTGTGTGCTTGTGTATGTGGCTTCATTTTTTCTCTGTATTTGTTTGCCCCTCTGTTCTTTTTTTTATTTGTATCAGTTGGTTACTTCTCTGTCTGTTGTGTGTATGTCTACCTATTATGCTTTCCTTTCCCTTTGATGGTTGCATGCCTCTGTTGTTTGGCTCTCTGTTGTTTCTCTATGTTTATTATGTATTGCTGTGTCTGTTGTTAATCTGAGGGGTCAATTGTTTGTCTCTGACTTTTTTATCTGTGTGATATGTGTTAGTCTCTTGTTTTCGGTGTGTTTTTTCTTTGTTCATATGCCCTTAATTTCTATCAAAATCTAATGTCTCTGTTCTCTCATTTTCTTTTTTCTTTCTGACGTTTGTTTCTCTATGATGTTTCCCTGTCTTTAATTTGTCTTTTTAATTCCATCTGTTATTCAGCTCTATCTCTGGTTATAGGTCTATTGTTGGTACTCTATATTTTTTGTCAGCATCTGTTTGTTGTTTGCATCTCTGCCTACTTCCTCAGCCTTCATGCTAAGGAAAGGGGTGTGCTGGAACATCATCTCACATGAGCCAATCACACCTTTAAGGGGGAAAGACCAGTTCATGGCATGGGATTTTAGGACAGATCTTTTTGTGCAGAGAGATAGAAAACGGAAATGATCGAGTCTCCTGACAATTAAGTGATCCCTGAGAGCTGAACAGGTGTGTCCGAGGGCGCTTTGACTTGATGGTGGGCAGTCCACATAGAACACATGACCAGGATCCTCAGAGCATGTCTTTGGTGAAGAGACATACTTCGGAAAAGCAAGGGGCAATTCGCAATATAGGCAACTTTGGCAAAGTGGACAGGATCCCTAGTCTCGGGTTAACCATTTCGAGCAGTGGCTAGAGCTGGGGGAGCAAGGATAAGGAATCCAGGATGCAAATAAATCCTAGGGGTGATCTCACATGGAAGTTTAGGCATTTCAAAAGAATGACATGGGCCCTGTGGCACTGCCATAATGGGTACGATATAGAAGAGGACAGGAAAAACACACATACAATGGCTAACCAAGGCCTTTAATAGGGTTTAGCAAATCTTACTCAGCATCATGAGCTGTCGGCCACATGCAGGGTATCAGAGCAGATTAGGACTCCCATCAGAAGTCATGATGACTAGTTGCTGGTTTGAACTCTTTCCAATCTTTCACGTTTTCCAATATTCATGGCTGGTTCTGATGAGCTTCTTTTGCCACGGGCATTGAGGGAACACAGAAACAGTACACATGAGACCCTGTGGGAAAATAGTGTCTTTCACCGCACCTTGCAAGGATGCTCCTGTGCTGGGTACCCCCACTTCACTCACATAAGAGCTTGACGATGCTCTTGTGCCTGTTTACTGGGAGGCAAGCTGTCCGGGTGAGTCTAACCTCAACACCAGCTCGTTTCCTTGGTTGTGGGGTATCCCTTTAGTGTAGGGGAACCGCAGCCTCTCTTATGTGCGGTGCGGTGTAGTGCTTCATCAATTTATGAGCTAATGAAATCGGGTTCGCACACAAGTCTGCGTTTGCCTCCATCTGACGGCATGTGCACAATTGAGGACCCCTTTTTATTGTCACAATCGCACCTCACTGTGTCATGGCGTGCATGCATGCGAAAATGCATGGGCTGTGATGTCAATCCGGACATCAGTCTTACTATGTCCGTTGAGACCACATTTGTCCCCAACACAGCAATACGCGACTAACCTGTACTGCATGCGGAAAGTCTTCCCGTGCACGGTCAGTCAATCACATAGTCTTTGAATCGCTCTGGCATGTGACACTCACTGTGTATTGTGTTTGGTGATGATTACATTCTCCCGGAAGTCCTCTTCCACCTCAGAGATTGATGTTCCCTGGCTCTGGAGCATCACTGATTGGTCTAAATCTTCCACGTTTGGGATGCTTCCTTGCGAATCTCAAGCCTATTATCTTCTTATCGACCTCCTGCGTCAGTCATTGGAAATGTGATGCATTTCATGTGACTATGTATGGGCGTCTCTAAGCAGGGATCATAGTGCATTCATTGACTACCAGCATTCCATCCCCAACAGCGTTGGCAGGTTCTGTAGCCTTCCAACAAGACGTTTTATTGACGCTGTTGCAGCAACACCCCAAACGCATTCATGGCTATGGAGTGGCATAACGGGTGTGTCAGGATTGTGCCTTTTGGGGTCTCGTCTATTTGAAGAGTGGGTGCTACCCCTGTGGAGGCATATGGTGTGGGTCGATCTTCATATAGCTATCAATGCATTGATCTCGAGAGCTGCAGATTACTCATGGTCAATTTGCAATGTCTTCTTCAGGGTTGGCATACATCTCTCAGCATCTCCTGCAGGGCGTGCAACCTTATAGCAGACCTTCTGCTTTCTTCTTACTGGAAAACCATGCTTTCTCTTTCAACCTGACAGTCATCCTTTTGATGTCCTGATAGCTGATTTGTTCCAGGTGAATTACTCTTTGCATCTGTTTGATCAGAATCACAATGCCTGTGTCCCGGAGCAGTAGACTTTCTGGTGTGGCGAACAATTCCGTGTAAATCATGCAGCGATATTCGTGTGTGTTTCATACCCCAGAGGTGCACTGATGATGAGCACTCAGGAAGCATCTCCACCTGCCACTGAATCATTGCTACATGACGCACATGCACTATTGCTGTTGGTGTGTGTGTGTGTTGCCTGTGTTATGGATACTCCGTGCGATGCATGCTGCTCCTTCATGGCTGCTTTGAAAGGATATCGGAACCAGGGCGGTACATCAAATCAAATTTATATTCTTGCAACTGGAGGACCCCCTTCTCAATCTGTGCAGGAGGGCACAGAGTTGTACCTTTAATGATGGGGTGAGGGGCTTGTAGTCAGTCATAACAGTGAAATGATGGGTGCATCTGTACACCCCCAAAGCACGTCCATGGCCTCCTTTTCTATCTGGGAATACAAGATGTCAGATGGCGTCAGCATTCAGGTGGCGTAAGCAACCGGGATGATGTTCCCCTGAGCATGAACTAATTGAGGACGGCTCCAAGACCACAGCGTGTGGCTTTTTCTACCAATTCCACTGTTCATGTTGGATTGAGTTGTGCCATTGTGGTGTTGGTGCCAGGGTATCCCTAGTTGGCTGAAAAGCCTGCTGAGATGGGGGTGCCCCACTGCCCTGGTTTTGCTGCTCATGTGAGCTGCCTCCCAAAGTAATTGACCCTCCTGAGTAAAGTGTGCACCTCTGTCTGGTTCTGAGCAGTGGTCGAAGTGAGCGGGAGCGGTCGGGAGCGGTGCTCCTATACTTGTTTTAATTACCTTGTACAGCTCCTATACTTTTATTTGAAAAAGAAACCGTTCTGGAATGGTTTTATTTTAAAATAAAAGTGTAGCAAGAAGTTGAAACCTTCCCTTTCAGTGCACTGCACTGAACGTTCCCTTAAACAGCAGGTGCAAGTGTTTGGGGGGTGTATTGTGTGTGTGGGGGGGGTTTGTGGCAATGGGGTTTGTGGGGAGCAGGGGCAGGCCAGCAGGGAACACCTACTTCTTTTCCTACACTTCGACCACTGGTTCTGAGGAGCAGTGGCTGACTTGATGTCTTTGCACCAATCTGCAGATATGCCATGATGATGAAATAATTCCTGCTGATCATTGTGGAATTCATATTTCTTATTGTGGAGTATTAGGCAGTGATCCTAGAGATGTTGAAAAACATTGTGGCTAAGAATGGTGCTCACCTATAGTTTGTGCGAAGATTAAAATGTTGTCGGCTTTGTTCTGCCCTAGGCTCAACTAAAGGCATGGCCCTCCCCAACTTTACTCCACCTCTTTACCATAACCTGCACCTTAACTGGATTCTGCCCTTTCTTCAGACTCTGCTCCCTTGGCCTAACTACACCTCTTCACCATCAACCTCTACCAGTGTGGCTCCATAACAACACAGGGACACTTTTAAGGCTTAAGGGATTCGAAAGAAGTGCTTCCACTCTATGCATTCAAGCCTGTTTTCGTCTGTGCTGCAGTTAGGTGAAGGAGTGGTTCCAGATCTCTGCTGCCCAGGATTTGGGGAAGGCAAGATGTGGCACACTTGAGTGCACTAGAAGTACTTGTCTAGGCTAACTGCCTTCTTTCCTTTAGGTCAGAGAGACATCTTTTAGAGGAAGTGGTCAGAGCATAATCTGCCCGCCATCAGGGCTCATTTGATGAAGGGTTGGAAGAAGGGATTTTAGTTTCAATGCTAATACCTGGTGGCTCATGAGTAACCTGCTGACACCTCACGAGAAGCACCTCGACTGGTCTGTAATGTGAATGCTTCTAGCAACATAATGAACAACATATCCATGTGGTCTTGTCAAATGGTAAAGTTTTAACAAATATTGACAAAGAACTAAACCTCCTCATATTTCCGTTGTCTGGCAGCAGGGCGTGAACGGTGATAGGGCAGGGTGTCACCTGTTGGGGCCATGTACCTCTCATCCCTTGGGCCGTGGCACCATTATCTGTCAGAATGTACCAAAGTATTAACTGAAAAGGATACAATACTCAAAAGGATACAGGAGGTAGGGTCTTCCGGATCCCTGTTCACACGATTTGATAGTCGTGAAGTCAATTAAAGACCTTCCAAATGATACAACCCTCTGGCTGATAAAACAGGCAGAGCGATGGATCACTGGAAAGGGCGTGGGTAAGGTATAGTAATCCAGCCTAGGACAAATTAAAGTATCATGAATAACTGCTCCAACCTGAGTATGATGAATTAGATAATGACAGGAATGTTTACACTGACCTTTAGATTTGGGTAGAATAATCCAGAAGTCTCTTGATGGATTTGAATGAAGAACAAACGACAAGGAAGGGAAAATTAGTAAGGGAGACTTATCCCGAACGGAACGAGGCTCACGCTAGATACGGGTTGAATTCACCACAGGATAGCGTCCAAAGTTCAGTTCAATGTCACCTTCCAATAATCCTTGAAAGGCTTCCTTCCCACTATAGGGATCAATCCTTCTGTTAATTCCACAGATGCAGGAGTTAGAAGTACACGCGGTTATAAACAGCCGCGAAGAAAATAACGTTTGAAGACAACGTGCGCGTGTGGATTTTACACGCGGGCAGGATTCGCGCAGTCTGGGCCAGCCGCGTGTGAAGACAACGTGCGCGTGTGGATTTACACGCGGGCAGGATTTACACAGTCCGGGCCAGCCGCGTATGAAGACAGAGAGCGCGTGTGGATTTTACACGCGGGCAGGATTCACGCAGCCTTGGCCAGCCGCACTTGAAGACAAAGAGCGCGTGTGGATTTTACACGCGGGCAGGATTCACGCAGCCTTGGCCAGCCGCACTTGAAGACAAAGAGCGCGTGTGGATTTACACGCGGGCAGGATTCACGCAGCCTTGGCCAGCCGCACTTGAAGACAAAGAGCGCGTGTGGATTTTACACGCGGGCAGGATTCACGCAGCCTTGGCCAGCCGCACTTGAAGACAAAGAGCGCGTGTGGATTTTACACGCGGGCAGGATTCACGCAGCCTTGGCCAGCCGCACTTGAAGACAAAGAGCGCGTGTGGATTTTACACGCGGGCAGGATTTACGCAGCCTTGGCCAGGCGCGCTTGAAGACAGAGAGCGCGTGTGGAATAACACGCGGGCGGTGTTCCCGCAGTCCGGAACAGCCGCGTTTAGAGACAGCGTGAGCGTGTGGAATTACACGCGGGCAGGATTCCCGCAGTCCGGACCAGCCACGCTTGAAGACAGAGAACGCGTGTGAATTATCACGCTAAAGGGATAGCTCCAGGAATCAGCGTGTGGCGTAACAAACGCTATTGAAGGCCCAAAAGTAGCTGTAGAAATATGCCAGGATGCAGATCAGAGGTTCAGCTACACAACGCCAATAGATACGATCAGAAGCAGCGAGTGAAGTTTCTACGCTGCTTAAATACGTAATACCGTAGTTCACGTGACGAAGCAAAAGTCACGTGAAGTTAGCGACGTGAAAAGTGCAAACGTCGTTTTCCCGGTAACGTATCGAATAACCTCCATTTGGAGTAGAACGGTCTAGCTGTTCTACGAGCGTAGCGTCCAGCATGCATGACATTATCACAAGGTAAATAAGGAAACTCTGCCTGGGCATAAGCGCGTCAGTGAAGTAAAGGCAGTTGGAGAAGGGGCTTGGCACCCTGGCCTGAGCCTCCTTGCGGTGGAGTATTGGATAAGGGTGACCCTGGACACTCATGTGTGGGGAGCGTCAGCATTCCCCAAAGCTGCGCAGTGCAATCAGCAGCTTTTATGACAAATGCCCTGGTACATACTGATTACTTCAGTGCTGTTTGTGCTCCCAACACCCCAAGCATGGAACTCAGCTATACGTCAGACTTTCCAGCAGGACATTACTTTTGTGGGTGTAGTCTGGGGCATGTGACTTTCCAGCTTCAGTTTGTGGCCATTGAAGAGGTTTGTCAACTCCTTCGAGTGGGTGGGACTGCCCAATACACATGAACATGTTGAGACTTGTGTCGTTCAATGGACTGTTTAACAGTAATATTCCTATCATGTATGTACTACTCCATGTAAAGGATAATCATAATCATACCTGTTATGCATGGTGTGGGATACTTTGCAATGTATCTTCTGGCAGTGAGCTGTGCCGCTGCAGTTGAATGTCCTGGGAGACACCGTATGAACCCAGCAGGGGTGGCATATGCCTGCTTAGTAGTGGGCATCATGTACATATCAAGCATATACAGAAGCTTGAATAGCATAGGCTTCAGCTGTCAGAGTGCATGACTGCCAACAGCTTGGCATTAGTTTGGGCTGGCTGTTTTCCAAGGATGCCGCAACCGCAGGAGTCAGAAGGATGTTACCCACCAGATCAGCACGAGCCAAAAGGAGGTGACTCACCAGATAACATCCAACGTTGCTGTGGATCAACCCGACTCCAAGAAACAAAATGAACTTTAAAAAAATGCCAAAGAATAAATTGTACATAGCATTGCTACGAACATGCTGCGCTAGGTGGCCTCACTAACTGTACACGCATCACTGGTCGTTGACATTGAGCTTGCACGGTATGCTGGACTGGACACCCCCTAATCTGTCCCGACAACCTTCACCCACTGGTGAGACTCCAGAGCTGCACCATGTGCTGCACTAAAAGCCAACACAGGAGGAAAAGGTTGTTATGAATTTGAAATTAGGATATACGGCATCGGAGGGTAACCAGCGTTCAGGTCCAATTTTGTAAATGATAATGATGTTGTCAGTGGTAGGTGTCCCCTTTGACTGCCTTGTTAGGGAGGCACACATCAACAAAGATGCAGACATCACCAGGTTGCTTTGGTTTGTGTGTGACATGAATGGTGAGACCCACGGCATGGACCCTTGAGCTCAATTATATCAGCTTCTTCCAAATTATGGAGGGCACGTTTGACGTACCTGATTAATAATGCAGAAGGTCACAAAATAGAATTTGCAACTGACACAATTGTCCTTGTGGCTAATGTCTGCGGAACCTGCCTTGTCAGAACAGTGGGGCATTGCCACCAGAAGAGTGGAGATTGGCATGTGTTGAACACACCTGGTTGCGAATCGAGTTGCATGAACTGGCTCTGTACCCTTACATTGACTGACACTTAATGGATGTGACCTCCTGTAATGACATGAGCATTAAACCATTTAGTTGTCAGTATGTCATCCACATTTTGTGTTCTCGTCCGTTTCCTCGATCATGAACACTTTGTGCTGGTCACCCAAGACCTCACCATTGGTGGATGATGTGAACTTACTTTTCCTGAGATGATTGATGGTTTTAGGGGCTGGGCATGGTCCAAACTCGGTCTGCACAGTTTTGCATAGTGATTCAGTTGACTACACCCTTTGTTGGACAGTGACATTTGTGTGGCAGTGCAACTCCACAGGAGTTGAATAAGGATGACTATTCCGGCTTTCTTTTTTTTTTTTTTTTACTTTTTTTATTTGAATTGACAGCTTACCAGAAACACAGAGGGAGCCATAAGGCGTCAGCATTAAAACACAAGCAATGTACATATTAGGCAAAACGTAATGAATAGACTGAAGCACCATCGAAAACAGGCAACATACAAAGTACTAACAACTGTATCAGAGGAGTATGCATCTACGGGGGGCCCACCGGAGAGGAGGACAGAGAATTTGATGGTGAAGCCATGGCGGTCATATATTCCCAGAATCTATGCCAGATGTCCCTCGGTCTGGAATGCGGGTGTTGCATTGCGTTCCAGGATTACTCAGTGTTGTGAGCCCATGTGACTGATCTGAGCCACTGTGTATAGGTAGGCGCTCTAGGGCAGAGCCAACATAGTAATATGCAGCGGACTGCCAACAGCATGCAGAGGCCTGCTAGTTTCCTAGAGTCGCGGGCTAATTGAGGGAGGTCATGGAACAAGCAGTGCAGTGGGGTGGGGGCAATAGTATGTTCCAGGATGTCCGACAGTGTGGAGCAGATGTCCAGCCAAAATTGGGTTAGGCGGGGACAGTCCCATAGCATATGGATATAGGAAGCTTGATCCATGCCACCCCTGGGGCATGTGGGAGGGGTGGCGTGGAACATGCAATGAAGTTTCATGGGTGTATGGTGGAACCTGTGCAGAACCTTGAATTGAATTAGTTTAAATTTGGTGTTATAGGACACATCATGGGTTCGAGCACACATTCGAGACCATCTATCCTCTGTAATTTCAACCCCGATATCCTCCTCCCACCTGCGCCTCAGCTTGGTGAAGGGTGGGGGGCTGCTCTAGTCTGCAGTAAGGAATAAAGTCTCGACACTTTACCTCTGATGAAGAGATTATTCCGGCTTTCTTGCAGACTTTCCTGGCCTGTTTGTATATGTCTTCATGTGGACCACCAGGACACCTGCCACCTTGAGCTTTTTCAGCGCAGCCTCCATCCGTTCTGCCCTTTAGTTGGCAAGTTCATGGGAGCAACCCAGCTCCAGTATTTGATGAGAGACAAGACTTGTGAAATGGCAGCCCTGGATTAGCTGGCCTCTTGTGTTGCTGACTAACATGTGGAGGCCAAGTGTCGCAAGCGGGCAGGATAGGCATCTATGAAATCATCAGTTCCTTGTCTGGATTGGCAGAACTAAAAATGCTCATAATCAGTGTTGGCTTGCCATCTGAAGTAAGTGGAGGGTGCTGCCTTTTCTGGACTGTAGCTTTGGTACATTGCTGTCAGTGTTAAAAGATCTAAGATACCCCTGTGCCAACATAAAAAAGAAGAGACTATTTTTTGGTGCATCAGTCTTTTTGATGACGGTGAAATACATTTCACTACTTTCCACCCCGAAGGGCAGCATGGACCCAGAGCCAAAGGCATCAAATTTTTGTACCGGAGCAGAGGGGGACGGCAAAGTGCCAGAGATGTGGGGCAACCATGCTCTTCAATGTCTCTGGCCATCTCTCGTCACCGGTTGTTGGGTGGTGGTGCCCTTTAGTGAGATAACCACGCTCTTTGTTCTGTGGGATGCAGTGCAGGGCTTCATTCATGTATAATCCATACAAATGAGAACACAACAGACCATATTCTCTTCTGTATAGACACATATGATTGGATGCATTTGTATTGACACAGGGACACCACTGCGTCATCACGTGCTTGGCTGCATGCGGGAACACATGAACCGCGAGTATCACAACATGTCAGTCTCAGCAAGTCTGTGGACATAACATCGCTCCCTTCTACTGCAACTCTAAGCTCGGGACCTTTGGTACTGCGGCTACTGGAGATATTTCATGGACGGAAAAATGATATGGCGGTGGGACTCCTCTTTGAGCGTTGGGTAGTCCATGCCACAGCCGTTGTATGTGAATATTTGCAAAAATCATCCCTTTCGCATTTACCATTGCGATGAGACTCTCGCCCAACAGAAGCTGTGAAAGTGATGTATGTTCACTCCTTGTCCCCCTGCCAAACTCCTCTTCTCCCACCAAGAACTCATGTCCATTCTGCCCCCTCAACACATATCCCCACTCTCATCTTCTGAGGGACACCACCAGAACCTCCACCACTCGCCCATCCATCTCTGACTCCATTGCACCATCCTCTTCCGGCCTGCTTGTCCCCCAACCAACCACTCCCGAATTAGCGGTTCTCCTGCGCTGTCCCAGCCCTTCTGGTCCACTTTCTATTGCAGCACATTGCTAATAGGATGTTTGGCACTGGTTTATGTGCCAATGCTCTGTGCAATACATGGGGCACATTGTACCAGCTATAAGCCGAAAGTCCTGCATTAGAGTACAGATGGGGAGAAATAGCATATGAGGAGGGACACAAAGCGCGTAGGTGTGGTTTGGGGTTGTTTGGAGATTTGCCCACCCGTTGCCTGCCCATGGCCATGCTAATCCCTATGGCCATTCCCACCCAGTTCCTGCCCCTCCCCACCCAAAACACCTCCTCATGGAGCTCTTTGAGCTCACTTTACTCGAGCCCTACCATCAAACTGTGTCTGCCAATGTTTATGAAAGCAGTCTCTGACAGTTAATTACTTAATTGGCACTGTTAAGGCACTACTGGTCTAATGCAAATTTCTTAACCAGGTGTGCCTTCAGCCACTAGATTTATAAGCACTATGGCCCACATTACAAGTATGGCGGTCCGGAAATAAGGGTGCCGGTAGCAATGTACCGGCACCCTTTCCGGACCGCCATACTACAGCGATGCCGGTAGAGGCCACGCCACAAATCCCCCGGCATGCCTGACATGCCGGGAGTTCACGCCCTTACCGGCATGGTTTTCACGGTGCGGTGCTTCCGCGTCCCCATTTCCATGGACTCCTATTGGACTCCATGGAAATGAAAACCTTAAAAAATGAAAAGCTTATCATCGCTGCTTGAGATATCCCAGTGGCACAGGGATATAAGGCAACGGTAAGGGTGTTACTGGGTTGTTACCGCCAACCTCGTAATAAGGCCCATTTGTGTGTCCTTCACCGAAGTCCTGTTAAAAGAAGCATTGGCAAAGCCAACAGGCATTTGCCAGGAACTGCTATTAGACACCCAGGTACTTGCATCATTTTGCACCTGCTACAATCCATGGCCAGTTAATACCACTACGGCAGGGCCTGGCAAGTGATTTTCCTATACCTACCTTGTCCCTGGATGTTACTGGAAGAGCAGCAAGGCATGGCACCAGGCATTACACACAGAGCCTGCAGCCACTTTCCTCCCTCAAATTTCCTGGGTTGCCAGGCAGATGACATACATGTTACTCTCTGCTCAGATGAGCGGCACCTGGTACCATCAGTCCTAGCAAACATGCTTTGAGTATAATGAAGTGACTACTGATCTGCAGGACTGCAGGGATCAGCAGCAGCTAAACCACTTGCTCAGCCCAACACTACTACTAAACCAGCAGTGATCCCAATCATAAAGGTAAGATGAGCACAGCCCGACAGGTATACCTCCTTTGCCTTGTGTGGTAGTGCAGCCTCGAGGGCCGGCTGTATCTTCAGGAGGGGTGTGAGCTGATAACAGTATAAACCCAAACAGATTTTGTACAATGGTTCCAAAATAAAAGAATGTCCACTCAAGGTTCTATAAAAACAGACTTCAAAAAAAAAAAAAAAAATTGAGCTTTTATATCACCCTTCATGCCGGAGACCGGTTTTTAGCACAAAACCGGATTTCAAATCCATGATTTGCCGTGTTGTCTTGCTTCCAAGACAAACATGATGCCCCAGAGCTATCCTAAGCTTTTGATCAAACAATAAAATGCAAACGACTAATGCCAACATTTCTGTAAGGGCACTGTTGGTGGATGAACAGGGGTGTTCAGGCAATAGATTTGCAACAATGACACTGTTCAAGGATGTGGCTTTGAAGAAAACGATAGAGAAAGGGGCTTAAAAGTCACTAAGGTTCCAGAAAGAGGACCCAGAGGACAGGGCCTCTTCAGTACCTGTTTTCTCTTTATTGCTCAAAGGTATCGAGCCAAGCATTTCGGAGCTTCCTGAGGCAGTGAGTTGGCATCAAATTGGTGAGCTGGCCGACTTGATCCAACACATGGTGAGGTCCAAGAAGCAACAGCATGTGATTTAAAAAAAAGCTTGGGACAGGCAGGTGATTCATGGGTCAGTGTAGGATCAATATAGGAATCAAGTCCAAGAGCTGTTCTTTGACTTCTGTGTTGCTAGGATTCCCAATCCAGGGTCTCCGGGTAGGTGGGTTCTTAGTTCTACACGTCCACTCCAGGAAGTTGTCTGTCACCTATATTGGGTTCTTCGCGTCCTGTGAGCACGATCCTGGTTCCAGTGCACAGCCAGCAAAGATGCCTTGGTCTAACAGCGGTGTCCCCTCCACAGCTCCCTGGGGGTGGTCAGGGGGCAGAGTTTTCCTCTGTCTTGGAAACCTCTGTCTTCACCTCTATCAAGGGAGTCCAAAGATGAATAAAAAAAGTGGATTTTCGCTCCCAATGTAGTGACAAAATGCCCTGTTGGAATGGCCCAAAGCAAGCCTGCTGAAAGAGGTCTAATCCAGGCTGTTGCAACAAGAGCCCTCTGCCTTATGACATCACACCAAAGGTGCCTTGCCTGCAAAAAATGGGGGTGGGGGGGTGGACAGGAAGAGGTAGTAAGCTCTAACAGAAACCAAGTTGGTGGAACCCTTCTCGCAGCCAATCCATCCCTTCTGGTTACTCTTGGCGCAGCCTCTTCACATGTCTGCTGACTTCAAATGGACTCTAGTGTTCAATATCCTGGTGTGAGAGTGAATTTGTTATGTCCATGTTGCCTTTGGGAGGCTTGTTCCCGGGAGACCTCTTGGGGGAGGTTCCTGTGCCGTGGGAAGAAGGTGTTGGCCTTCCTCTTGGACGTCAAAGAGGCAGAATCCTAGCCATTGCTCCACATGGCAGCTGTGGCTACAGACAGATCAGACATCAAACCACACCAGTCCAGTCATAGCTGGGCCATGCTTATAGAGCTGTCACTAATGTCATATTAAATTGCTATGGCTGTATATATGCTCTTAGTAGTCATCATGCCACAATCAGCATGACCTTTATTTAAAGATTTACGTGCCGCCAGACTGACTAAGGCATACACATATTACGTTTGGAAACAGAGGTCCATGTCTTAATCCTGCCAAATGGAGTCCACTCCTCCAAAAGATTGCCCTTTTTTATTTGGCTGCCCCAAGTTAGCCTCCAAAGGGTGGGATTTTCCGCCCATCATGGGATTCCAGCCCCCCAAACCCTGCTTGACACCTCTCCCCCTGGAGACATCCTCGTCGCCAAATGTTGCCCGGATGGGCCTTTCAGGAATGGAGAGGAGACCGGAGCTCAGGCAATATGTACTCTTTATTGAGATACAAACTTGGAACTAACCTCTCTCCTTTAACACCCCCTTCCTCCCTCAACGTCATTAACTCCTCCCCCTAAATCGGACGTTGCTTCCCCAAACCCTGCTTGACACCTCTCATGGGCATAGGACACAATTCTAAGTGGGAGGATACAATGGCATTTATCCCCCACAGTTTCCCTTCAGTTTGTGTCTAGTTTGTGTCTAGTCTGCAGGCTGCAGCGTGTAGATTATGGTCTGCAGCTTGCCTGTGCAGTGATGCGTACAAACTTGAAACTTCGGGCAGCGGCACAGGTAATTGTAAACAAGATTCTCTTGTTACAAGAACTGTACTGCTCGCAGGCTCGCTCATGCGTGCCCCCTGCCCACCGCGCCTGCACCTTTGGAGCGTGCCCAGGCCAGGCCGGGGAACATTCTGCAGCATAGCATCTGCCCCTGCGAGTGCGCAGTACACTGCTGTGCAGCCTTCCAGTACGAAGGAGAAGCCAGCAGACAGCGACGCATGCTCCTCAGAGACAACAGTGTAACTAATGATCTTGCCATCCGTTAGGGCAGTTCAGCCCTGGTAAACTTGGAAAGATAATACATTTAAGCTTCAGACCCGTGCCAGTCACCTCTGTGGTAGAGCAGGACTCGGAATACTGCTGTGTATATGCCGGCGGTGGATGCTGGCAAGGTTTAACGGCAAGACATGACCGTCTCTTCCGCTGCTTCTACCCAACGACGGGGGTAAAGAGGGCCTAGCACAGGGTTTTGCAGCGCTCCTTGATTTACGGAACCAACCAAAGACAAGCATTTTGTGGACATTCAGATCAGGTAGCGTCTCATTTTACAGTATTATAAATGAACAGACTGTGAATATATACGTTCTCGTGTAAGTGCGTGACTTTTATGATCCTCGGCATGCCAAGGATCATAAAAGACATAGCAGATGTAGTGATTAGGTTGGGGAAAAGGAGACATTGAGTCGCTCGATTTTAAGTACACATTTGAACCTGGTACACCTACAAAAAATAATTTTGGTCATTATAATGACAAGATAACATGTTGATAGATGCAATTTGCGTTGTTCCGGTTTGTTCGATGGAACCCCGCCCCCTTCACAACAACGAACATTATCTGTCTTTAGCCTCTTAATGCCATCACTTTCAAGTCAAAGTTCACCTGTGTGCTTCAGACTAGCAAAGGTTTTGTACAACCCAGGTTCCTTCTCGTACAAATAATAAACTGGATTTCTTTTCCCTGCAATGAGTTCCAGCTTGGGGCAATGTGTTGGAAAGGACGACATTAAGCTTAGATAATGCGAACATTGGTGATGCATCTTTCAGTATACTAAAAAGCATGAGTGTGTGTGTTACATTCCGTGTAATGCTACTCTAGAGGCAGTGCACGGCTAGGTAGATATACAGAGTTCAAGCTGTCAGCACAAGTGTTTGTATGCCAAAATTGCACAATGCTTTAGCATGGCATCGATTTTCATGTGTATATCATGCTGGCCGTTATGCCAATCCAACGTATAACGGAGAGAAGGCCACCCCCCTGACTGAACTGACCGAGCGCAACCAGGCGCATCGGCGCGGAACGCTGAAAGTCAGCCCCTCATCACCGTCTCACCATTACAGTCAAGGTAACTTTACTCCCAGCCCTCGTGAAGGCTCGCAACACAGGCACCCGCCCCCCCTCGCACTCCAAAACAGACTTAATGCCTATAACACTGTGGTCTATGCGCTTGTAGTATAACCTGTTCATTTGATCCTCTGTTGCACCTCTTGATCGCATAAGTGTCACCAGCTAGTAGAAAACCGCTCTATGACTGATGTGTATGCTCCACTCCTTCTATATGACCTCCTTTGAACTAGCACCCTGCAGACCAGCAAACCAAACTGTGGCCAATGATAGTGCACAAACCATTTGTACTGCTATCCCATGCATATTACTTGCCACTTATGGCACATGACACCGTGACAGACCAGTCCTACATGCAAGTAAACAATATGTGGTTTTAAGTAGTGTCATTCTAGCATGTTTCAGCCTACTATCTTGCACTAGTGACTCTGCACCTAGCATCTTCTTTGCCCCTTCCGACCCTTGCTGATAAGAAACACACCTGCTAGCCCGTTTTTGCTCCCACCACTGCTGTCATTGTACTTACTGCCTCGATGTGTTCCATGTACCTGCCTACACCTGTCTAGCATATACCCCCAGCTGCTACCGCACGGCATTTATTTGTACTCTAATCTAGGCACTACCTCATTGTATCCTAGCCCAAGTGTGTACCAGATTCGCATTGCGCAGCCGCGCGTCCAGACCATGATCTCCTGGCTCACTCTCACTCTCACCATGTTCCCTTTCTGCATCATACCGGACAATGTACACTGTACCAGCAATACCTTCATAACCGTCAACAACGGTTTAGCCAATCTAGGTTGCCCTAGGCACTACCCGATCCCCTGCCCCACGCCCTTCTTACCCTCCCAGCCGCCTTTTCCACCTAATCACCACTCTCACCTCACCTCCGTAGACAACCGCTCCCCTGCCAATACTACCCCTAACAAAACTCCCAATCACAGTACACTTAGTGTTCCATGTCTCTCGGTGCCCCCCGCACGAAAATCTCCAGAACCCCTACGTTCTACCAACCCTGACCTCTCTGCCCGCAACAACAGACTAGGCACTAGGCTGCCCCTTACAAACAGCATCCACCCTGCCAAACTCAATACCAAAGCCAAAAAGAAATTAAAGACCCCTAATGAGCCCATCTCACTCCCCCTAAAAGGAGCCTTACTCAATACCAGATCCCTGCCCGCTCACCCCACAGAAATTGCTGACACCATTCTAACATATGATCTTGACTTCCTTGCCCTAACGGAAACATGGCTACACGAGGCCTCAGGACCACACTTATGGTTAGCCATTCCTGCCAACTACTCCATCCTCAGAGCCGACAGACCCAAGGGTAAAGGAGGAGGCGTAGCGTTCATCTCAAAATCGCCGCTAGGCTGTAGATTAGTATCCACCATTTCACTTAAATCCTGCGAGTTACTCACAATCAAGTTACAAACTTCCCCCACAAGCACGATCACACTACACCTTATATACAGACCCCCAGGCCCTCCAGGAACTTTTGAAGAAGACATTACAGCGCTCATCACTGAAAATTCCAAGCCACTAGCACAAACTATCATCCTCGGCGACTTCAATCTGGGGTCTGACGACCCCAAGGACGCAACAGCCGCATCCTTAGCAAACGCCCTCACTGAGCACGGTTTCGCCCAACTTAGTATCTCACCGACCCACCAGAAAGGCATAATTCTCGACTGGGTAGCAACTCTTAATTGCAACACCACCTGCAAGGCCCCCCAACCTCTTAGATGGACAGATCACTACCTTATCCCACTCGAAATTCACACCAACCGGGCCACGCCTAAGAAACACCCCCTGGCTCTAGCCTGCCCAACCAGAAATAAGCGTAACATTACCCCCGAAGCCTTACTACCTCTGGTCCTACCCACCCTTAACGCTCTACCGGACAAGGCTGACCTTAACCTACTAGTTGACACCTTCAACAATTCCATGGCTACCGCCATTGATACCATTGCCCCTTTGAAACTACGCAAAAGCAAACCAATTAACCACCTGAACTTGTGGTACACTCCCGAACTCAAACTACTCAGGAAAAAGAAAGCTAAACTAGAACTACTATGGAAAACCAACCCATCACCTGAAAACAAATCCAATCTCAAAAACATCTCCACGCTATACAAAAGCGAGATAATTCGTACCAAAAAAGATGCCTATAACGTCAGGATTGACCAGGCAGGCTCCTCCACCAAAGAATTATTTAAAATTCTAAAGGAGCTAGAAAACCCCAATCCCCCTCCAGACAACTGCTCAAAAGATAAACCATGGTGCACCAGCATCCAGAATGCCCTCAACAATAAAATCACAGGGCTCCAGACCAAAATTGAGAACAAACGTCAACAACTCCTCAGCAACAAAACCACCAACCCCAGTTTAAGCCCACCAACACCCAACAAAGCCAACATAGACTTTTCCTTTAAGAAAGTGACTATCCTGGAAGTCCAAAAAATCATTACTTCCCTAAAACCCTCTAATTGCAAAAGGGACAGCTGCCCTGCCCAAATAATAAAAGACGCTGCCAGAGACCTCTCCCCTTTTATCACCAAGCTAATCAACCTCTCATTCGATAACAATTCTGTCCCCAACAACCTAAAACAATCCTGGGTACTCCCTCTCCTAAAAAACAATCCCTAGACCCAGCCATACCAACTAATTATAGACCAATCACCACTGTCCCTTTTCTGTTAAAAATCTTGGACAGAGTCGCCTACATCCAGATTCAGGAGTACCTGGAATCTAACCAACTGCTAGGTATGCGTCAATCTGGCTTCAGACCTCAACATGGAACTGAAACCGCTCTGGTTGACCTCAAAAGTCAGATTGATGAAATCAAAGACAAAGGCAATGCAGCAATCCTACTTCTCTTAGATCTCTCAGTGGACTTCGATTTAGTTGACCACGAAATACTATGCAACCACCTATCTATCGCAGCCCACTTTTCCTCCTCTGCCTCTGCATGGATACAATCCTTCCTAGCAAATAGAACCATGCGAGTTTTCTCCACCACAGCTGCTGCTGACCCGATCCCCATCACCTGCGGAGTCCCACAAGGCTCCTGTGTCTCCCCCACCCTGTATAATATATTTACGAAGCCTCTATTTGACATATTGGACCATCTGGGTGTCACCTACACCAACTATGCAGATGACACCCAGATTCTCCTCACCATCTCAGGCAACTACAATGCGGACGTCATCCGGATCAACGAAATCTTCTCCATCATTCAGGCATGGATGGCCACCCACGGCCTCTGCCTGAATGATGAGAAGACGGAGCTTCTTCTGGTCGGCTCTCCCAATAACATGTCCAAACTCAGTCCCAGCTACAAGAACATTATCATAGACGGTAACACCACCCCTATTGCTAAAAGTGTGAAAACCTTAGGCTTCCACCTTGATGCCAACACCAACCTCGTCAAACAAATCAACTCAACCGCCTCGGCCACTGCCTATACGGGTAAGCTAATCAGGGCTAGCAGACCCTTCCTATCCCCCGACAGCTGCCTCACTCTGGCCAGAGCACTCATTCAATCCAAACTAGACTATTGCAACAGCTTGTACCTTGGAGCCAACCAAACCGTAACTAACAAACTCCAGGTTCTCCAGAACAATGCTCTACGCGCAGCACTCAACATCCCAAGGCGTGAGCACATCTCCACAACCAGGAAAGCGTGCAAATGGCTCTCCATACAGCAAAAAATTGACCTCGAAACTATCTGCCTCACTTACAAGGCCTTAAACAATTTAGCCCCACCGTACCTCTCCAACAAATTCACCTTAAAACCCACATCTAGAACCACTAGATCTTCCAACTCCTTATGCCTGTTAGTGCCCAGATTTGCCTTAAAAAGAGCAGGAGGCACTAGCTTCACTGTGCTAGCCTCCCAACTTTGGAACACCATACCATTCATAATTAAAACCACGGAATCCTTCCCGATCTTTAGGAAACTTGTTATTGGCTGGTTACTGAACAATGAGTAGCATTTACCCCCACCTCTAATAAGCTAGCAGCCGCAACCATACTTGTATTATATGTAAATTGTTGTATGTAAACCCTTGCTTTGTAAATTATTGTACTTTGTAAATGTAATGTATATGTGTTGCCTGTAACCGCCTTTTTAAGTGCCCTTCTACCCACAGGTCCGGAGCGCTCTACAAATAAATAAAACAAACAAACAAACAAACGTCCCACTTGCAGGATTGAAACGTCCAAAGCCGGGTTTGAGGTGCTTGAACGTTGTAACATGTAGGTTAAATCACTATACTTGGACTAATCGCCTAGGGACCCACGTACATATGTTGAACGATCATGGTGCACACAGAGAAGGTGGCTTGCACAATCGGAACTATGACTAAGGAAGCCCTTTCTTATGAACACGTTGTCAGCAGTGTGGCCTGTATCTCTGTTTTAAATGGGAATGAGGCAAAGGAAGCCTACCTTACTATTAAGGCAGCGCATTGTGTTGAGCACAAAGCCCAAGGAGAACAGCCTCTAGTAAAGACGGGGCACATTACATAATAATCATGGTCTAGTCAGTCACTCATCTTTCGGCTGTAACCATTGCAGAGAACCCCAATGCATAGCGTGTTTGCTTTTCAGTGATAAATTAATATCTCTTTGTGCAACGGCGGATAAAGTGACAGTTAGTCAAAGTGGGCGTGCTGGGGTGCAATAAGGGGGGGAGTTACCCAATAAGTGTTGGAGTAGTACACAATGCCAGAGCGGTGACGCACAATGCTCTTAGGGGTCTCTGAAGCAGTGCACTTGAAGGTGATTCCAAACTAGCTCTGTTCGTGTTTTTCATCAGCATTGGTTAGGAACTGCCCATGGTCGGACTGGGCTATAAAACTGTCTCTGGCACAATGGAAGAGTGGGCCAGAGTTGCAAATGGCAATTAATTCCTTTTTTGACACTTTTTTGACACTGTTTGAATAGTACCCAAGGGGGTGTTTTTTGATAAAATGTGATGCAAATTGTGCATTTTGAAGAATATTTCTTTAGCAACACTTGTCAAAACTACTAGCCGCATAGTGAAGTAATTCACCAAACTGGCCCGTATCAGCCATAAAGCTGGCCCACACCAGCATTTTACGTCGGCCATGGGCCTATTGGCCTATAGGCCAGTCCGAGCTTGATACTGCCCTAATGAGCGCTCCCGGGCCCAAAAGGATTATAGCTGATGAAGAACATTTAGTACTACGATTCAACCTCCTGAGAGACCTCACTCAGCTTACTATCGTACTAAAGTAAGTCAAGTGGCCCACTGGCTGGCTCCCCTCCCAGGTGCAGTGCAGACTGTGCCGGCATGGGTTGGGAGGATGACTTGCACGACTCACGAGCACGAAGAGCAGCCCATTGGCTGCCTGCCCTGGCATTTTTTACCGGCTTTTGACTTAGTCCCCGACCCCGGCCCGAATCCCGATCACTGCTTAGGTACTTTCAAACATCACTCCGCCTCTGCCATGGCCTCATCCAAAGCGGTAGGTAAGATGATGGCCTCCAGGGGCCAAATGAGGACTCATTTTTGGGACTCCTTGCCTAATGTTACAAGTCTTGTTTTGTGTTCTCCTAGGTGCCACTGATGATGACTACTTCAATGCTCGTAAAAATAAATGATTCATGGCCGTGTTTCTTTTATTAACAGGGCGTGCATTAGCATTTTCTATGAATTAGTGAGCGACCAAATGTAGCGAGGTAACTGAAACCAACCTGAGTTAGGTCTGTTGAGGTTCTCTCTAGACATTTTCAAAAATAATAGGTTGAAAATGTGCATTTTGTAGCACCTTTTTAAAAAGAATTATTGCTAAAAACCCTCACCCGATCGCCGAGGTACCAACAACTCAGGAAAAATGTGACAGAAACGACACATTTTTTATAGAAAAAATAGACAAAATCTGTAAAACCATTGAACCAACTGTGACGAATCAACTTGCGGGGCACCAGTGGCCCAGGGATGAATATCGGTTTCTAAACAATCAATCAGCCAACACCTCTAATTCACCAGAAGGGATCCAAACAGATTGGAAATGCAAGCAAATTATAAACCTCTTTGTCCTATGTTGGCAACGTGGACGGAATGGAAGGCTTATTCTGCAAGGTCGTGGATCGTTGGTTAGTTGCAACACAGCGAAAATACAATTATTACCCAATGATAAAAGGGATTGTCCAGTCAAGGTTGTATAAAAATATCTACTTTATTATTATCACAACAGACAGTTCTAGCACAACACAAAATACAATCCACCCTGTAAAGGAATGCAGAGGACAGAATGTTTCAAAGAAGGAGAAGGGATGCACTCTGGATACTGACAGGAGGGTAGTCGGTATAGTAATTAATCGCAATAGTTCCAGATTACTTGGTTTCAACACAAAGGGAGCAATGGGTCATAAAAGTTCACTAGGGGCCTTCGGAGAAGGACCAGGGGGACAGAACCACAATGTACCTTGTGCTGTAGATGTTCATGGTGCTCGACAGGGTCGAGTTGGTTTCAGGGCGCTTTGTCAGCTTCTGCAACAGAGTTCAAGACGGGAGCTAGCAGCGCATATCAGGCGACAAGTAGTTCAGCGAGCGAGGCTGGATGGATGGCTGCAGGCTGGCCTACACAGTGGCTCAGGGTCAGGAATTTTTGTATCAGTGCTGGTTGGCGGATCTGTACCCCTGGTCGAGGTGTCGCAGATGACGTTAGCGACTGCGGCGTGACAACAGTCAGAGGTGCAGTCGGTTGCAGTTCGAGGGACTCAACTGGCTTGAAAATGCCCTTTAAGGCGGATGCTGGTTGATGCACTCCTCCTAGCTTCTTCACTGGGCTTGTGTCGTCCTTTAAGGCGGACGGGCCAAAGCTGAGGAGAGTGTTGCAGGCACTGGCCTTTTTCTGGATTTGGTTCAGAGACTCTGGCACTTCTAACGTAGGACGCTTGCTTGCAGAGCTTAGCAGGACACGCTGTGTGCTGGCTGTATACTGGTTTTGGAGCTGCTGCAGGGTCCTCTGGATTCAGTATCTTCCACTGTTCCCTGGGAGACATTTAGGGGAGGGATCTTGCTTCCCTCTTTGGAAATCCTGGCCTTCCTTCACTGGCGAAAACTGTAAGGCAGACTGTACTTCCAGCCAGGGTCCAAATTAGTTCTTCTTGTTACTCCTTCTGAAGTCTTCAAATTATCTGCCCAAAAGAAGGGCTCAGCCCTTTTTTAAATCCAAACAGTCCACAGTGATTGGTGTAGGCTAAGCCTACCTTAATGAACCAATCCTGGGTCCCCACTAACTTTCTCCGTATGGCTGAGGTCATAACTAGAGTCCTCTGCAACAGAAAAGGTAAAGGGGTGAAAACATTTAATACTAAGTCCCACCCATCTTCCTGTCTGTTGTGGATCAAATGGTCTCTCTGGTTAATTGAGCTTTCTGTGGTTCCTGATTAAAGTTGCAGGTTTCCCTTGAAACTGCGGCAAGACCAGAATTTTGGTTGCCGCCATACCACATACTCGTACCTTCTGAATGGGGTCCCCCTGCAGGGATGACTACAGTAAATACATGGCCCCAGACATGACAGGCCACTGTCCTTGATACTGAGAGGTGGGAGCTGGCTTCAGTTTGACACAGTGCATATCAAAGGTTGTTGGGGTTTCCTGTTTCTTTTGTTAAACTCTGCAGCCAGACGCCATGTGGGCATGTTTGAAGTATACTCTATTAGTATGTTAATTATGTTAATTGCTGTCACCAACTGCAGTGCTTACACAAAAGGACAGGATGTATCCATGGAACCTTTGATAGTGAATTAGGCTGGCCACGGCAGGAGGAAGGTATTGCCTTCCCCCTTCTGAGATGCCTTGATGTAATCTTGGCTGTCATTTTCCAACTAAATATCGCAGGGGGGAAGGTGCCTGTAGGCTGTGTCCACCCAGAGTACATAGGTCTCTGTGTATGTTGTGCGGTGAACATAGGAAAATGTGTGAGGGTTAGCCCCACACATTTTCCAGAGGCTGATCTACCATCATTCAATTTCATTTAAAATTTCAAAAAAGCCCAGGTGAGTGCACACCCACTGTGCGGATGGTCGAATTTCTTACACCAACCTCTCATAGCATTAGCATGTCCTGCACCCAAGCACGCACTCTACCCCTCTGGACCGAATTATCTTCTCTCTTTCACCCGGATGTCCTAAACACGATTCCCTCCTTCAAAGCTACTACCTCTTTTGAAGAAAAAAAACCCTATTCTGATATTCAAAGGCAAGAGTGTTGTCTGCTTACGAGGGAGATCTCAATATGTGCCAGGTACAGACTGATCCATTTTAGACTGTTAAACCACTTGCATTACACACCTGCGGAGATGGCAAAATATGTGCAGGGGTTTTAAGATAGTTGCTTGAAGTGGGGGAGGTCTCCGGCCAACACTATTCAAATGTATTGGGAATGTCCGGGTGTTGCTCACTTCTGGAAGGAGGTTGCCAAAGTTTTACAAGATGTAATCGACATTCCCCTCACATTGGCTTCTACTAAATACCTGCTTGGTGGCATAGGTAATGTGTCCATAGTCAACTGATGATTATTTAACGTAGCATGTATAGTATGCAAAAAATATATTTCTTCGGCATTGGAAGTCGAAAACATGCCCCATGTCACACAGAATGGCTACATGATTTGGTTTTTACCTCTGAGAGATAAGATATGTATATCGCTATGGTGCCCTCTTCATGTAGGTGCAAAGACATTTGGTCCCCTTTATTGATTTATTTTGCAGCGTCTGCACAGATGAAAGAAGATATTTGACCAAAAGCTATGGAGTATGGAAACTCTATTATGTGTTTAATTTGAAGGTTGATTTTGTAAATGGACTATTTTACTGTATTATCCACTGATGTATATGCTACTCTATAATTTATTTAGCTGGTCATGCCAAATGTGTATGTAAGTTGTATGCCCTAGTTTTTCTATATAAAGTTAAAAAAAATAAAAACAACCCTAGATCCAGATGACCTGGGCAACTACAGGTCCATTACAAACCCCTGTTTATTGGCAAAATCTTGGGAAAATTAGTTGCTACACAACTACTCTCCAGAAATGAACAACCTCCACCTCCTAAATGACTATCAGTCAGGGTTCCACCCAAAGTGTAGCATTGAGACAGCCACCATCCAACTGGTGGATGATGCTCTCCAAATCATAGGTAAGGGTGGCTCATGCCTCCTGGTCGTCCTTGACCTCTCGACTGTATTTGACACCATCGACCACCTTATCCGTCTCTCCCTCCTTGCTGACAGGATGTGATTCTCTGGCACTGTCTTGAATTGGTTTACCTCCTACCTCTCAGGTAGACACCAGGCCGTCCAGATGACCTCGTGTTCTAACCAACTCCAGGCCTCCTGTGTGTCCCCCAAGGCTTCAGCCTCTTACCAATCCTTTTAACCTTTACATTGAGCCTCGGACGATGTTGATTTATGTAAGACTTCCTGACAAGCACCCCTTTGTTATTTTGTAGATTAATTAACCTCCACCTTAGAACTAGGGCTAGGTGAGGCCTTTTCTTTTATTTTAATGAACGTAAGTGTTATAGAATAATGTCCAGTTGTCAGTCTCCTGTGTCTGACCTACCACAAGTGGTGTCAGAAGTGGGATTCAAACAATCCGATGCAGGGTTGGCACCCATGTTAGTTCAGCGCCTGAACCCCACTGCCAAACTACCCACAAAAGCTACTCCCCAATCCATCAGGATGGACTTCTTCACTACAAAAGAGGTTGAGATCCACAGTCAAGAACAACAAATGATCCCTACAGGGGTCAGTGTCATCCCTACCCAAGGAAGTTACCTCAGGCATGCAGCAAAATCAGAGTTATCCTGTTGGTATTGCTTTGATGCAGTCTCCCGCATGCGAGATCTAGATTATAGGGGGGAGACTCAAATTATACTACACAATTTGGGCAGTCAAAACGACATGGTAAGGGTAGAGGAACCCATTGCCAAGGGAATCTTAGAGCCAGCATTAAATCCTGCCATACAGGAGATAGACGCTCTTTCACAAACCTTGCAAGGCTCAGGGGATTCAGAGAGGCCGATAATAACCTAAGCTCACCTTGCCCAAGTGAGAGCGATGATACCGCCATCCTGCCTGATCTAGCCTTTGCCCAACCAATGATTCCATCTTGCCAAGGCCTTCAGGAGGACCATCCCGGAAGAAGAGGAGCGTGATCATATCAGACCTATTTTCTTTAGATAAATGTGTTGCTGTACAGAGGATGTGGCAGAAAAAGCGAACCGGTTATTCCAAGAAGTCATCGTAGGGTTGTTATGGAGTTAGCCAACTCCCATTCAATGGCTGGACATCAAGGAATAGGCAGAAATGAGGATCAGGTCCTCACTAAATTGTACTGGGCCAGAATTTACACAAATGTGAAAGGTTACGTGGCAATGTGTGAGATATGCTAAAAGACCTCAGCCACCCCAATACCTTGAGCTCCTTTGCAGCCCTTATCCATAATTGGGGTACCCTTCTTGCACATAACGATGGATATTGTGGGTCCCCTGGAGCCCTCCAAGATGGACAAAAAATACATATTGGTTGTCCTTGACTATGCTACCCCATTTGCAGAGTCCTTTCCCTTAAGGAATAAAACTAGTCAACAGATATTACCACACCTTATTCCCTTTCTCTCCCAGGTGGGTTTCCCGAAGGAGATTCTTACTGATCAAATGGCCACTTTTATGTCACATCTCATTCAGGAGGTCAATGAAATATTAAACATAAAGACCATGAGGACCTCTGCCTACCATCCAATGAATGACGGTCTGGTGGAACGCTGTACTCAAACTTTTTAAATCAAATTTTGCACATACTGGTAGAGACTGATGGACGTAATTGGGAACCCATGATACCCTGAGCCCTCTTTCACATAAGAAAAACTACCCGTAGCTCTCTAGGGTACTCCCCTTTTGAGCTTTTATTTGGAAGAGACCCCAATGATGGATCGTATAAGCTAAGAGAGACATGTGAAAAGAGGGAGGAAGCAGCATTACCAATATCCCAAACTGCCCACAAAATAAACTCACATGAAGGCGGTAAGTGTACATCAATATCTTTCAAGGGCCCAGGAACAACAGAAAGGTAGATATGACCAACAGGCCGTAACAAGATCTTTTTCGTTAGGGGATTCAGTTATGGTTCTCTTACCGACTTCAGAGGACAAGATGGTCTCAAAATGGTATTGCCCATATAAAATGTTGGAGAAGAAAGGACCTTTAAATTATCTAATTTCCCAACCCGAGAATCGACAAAAGACACAAGTCTATCACATGAACACCTTGAAGGCATGGACATACACCCAGTTGAGCATAGGAGTGTCACAATTTTAATATTGAAAGAACATGAGCTCAGTCTCATTCCAGAGAACCTTAGTGCCACTCAAAAACGGGTATTCCATGACTTATTAAATCAATTTCCAGAGGTATTTTTTAAAAAAACAGGGAGAGTAAACAACTTTTTCCATTATATATGAACAACCCAGGGACAGAGTATACATCTACAACCCTATTACATCCCGGAAGCCTGTAGAAAAACCATTGAAGAAGAAATCACCAACATGCTAAAATTGGGGGTGATAGAACCCTCTGATAGCCTTTGGTCTTCCCTAATCCTGCTCATCATTAAACCTTGATGGGTCTTTGCGATTTTGTATTTATTTCAGAAGCTTAACTCCATTTCAGTCTTTGGCAATTACCCCTTGCCATGGATTGACAAGCTAATTGAAAGATTGTGGCATGCCCAATATACTTTCACTTTAGATCTTACCAAGGGTTACTGGCAGGCCCCCCTCAATCCCTCTGATAAAGAGAAGACTGCCTTTTCCACCCCTCAGGGGTTATTTCAATTCACTGTTCTGCCTTTCGGCCTCCATGGCGCCCCAGTAACATTTCAGGTGCTTATGGATTAAGTGCTCAGACCTATTCCGCCTTGGTTATATTGTAATCCACAGTAACAGCTGGGAATAGCCATCTAGCCCAAATGGCTTTAAGATACTGTGGCTATTTTGTGGGTAATAGTTTCCAGACTTCTACAACGCGAGACCGAAAAGGTAAAGGCAGTGACATTGATACCTAATAGGAAAGGGGGACCTTGAACTTTTCTGGGGCTAACCGGATATTACCGGAGATGTATCCCTAACTATTCAACACTGGTGGCTAACATCGCAGATACGCTCAAGCATTCCCAACCGAACAAGCTCAGTTGGACCCTTCAGGATCAGAGACATTTTTAAAAAAAATTGTTTTTTTATTGTTTTTCAATAGTTACCACACAAACACATTAGAAACAAACACCAGCAGTGGTTCAGAGAATCAACCCCGTTCAACCCAATACATTATAATTCATTGTCATTACACACCCATAAAAAGTACCCATATCATGAGTCACGTCACATTGTCAGTTATTCCTCAGAGCGCATTCAGCTTTTCCACACCACTCCTTTGCCCATCAGTATTGCAACATAACCAGCCATCTCTCACGACGTCAACATTTTCCACTGCCCTATGGGCCTGCCTAATCAGTTATTCTTTTTATGGTCCCCATATATCTCTGGGTCTAGCACAGGAATGCACCACTCTACCATTGTCACACCTCGGGGAATCTGGCGGCTTTGGACTAGATGGAAGCTACGCCCTCCATTGCTGGTTCCATCACGTACGGCGAAGCGCAGAGTACGGGTCTAGCCCTTCTGTGCAATGCGTTCCGACGCCGGTATTTAATCCCTCCCACTTCCCGTGTCGGATGCGTTGCAACGTACAGTATCCCTGTTCACCTGCGCTGCCCGTACTCTCGTGTTTCTTTCCTGTAGCCTTTGGCTTATATTCCATACCCGGTTTTCTAATTCTTTTCTTCCCATTTTCTGCAGCCTGCCTTCGCTCCTCCACCCTCTGCTGTTCCGTTCCCGGCTACTCCCTTCCTTCCCTCCCGCCTAGTGTTGTTTTCCTCTCTGCTCTTGTGCCTTCCCTCTTGTCTACTCTGTCTCTCTTTGCTGCCCTCGTCATCCTGTGTACCGACCTCGGCCTGTCCAGTGGATTGCCTTGCCTCATCCTTTATCTAAATTGATTCGTCTGGTACTCTATCCCGCGTGACCCTGGTACCTCTCTTCAACTTTGCACACTTATTGTTCTCTTCCTGGACTCTGTTGTTACCAGCCACTCCTCCATCGCTGCTGGCCCTGGAGTTTACCAAATCCTGCAGAAGGAGACCACGCTCCAGCAGAGAAGAACTATTCTGTTTTTTTTTGTGCCACAGGCTTTTTCCCCACTGTCCGGCGGCCGCGGAGGAAAGCCACAGCTCACCCATTGGGTGTCACTGTGGCGTCCTTCCACGGTCGCCCCTATCTTCACAAAAAAAAGGAGAAGACTCAAACCAAGGACAACCCGAAGCTGACTCTACGCCGGAAACTCAGAGGTGAGGTGGAAGGGGAGGAAAGGGAAACAGACTCTTCTCAGGAGGAAGAGGACATAACGGATCTTTCTGACAACCATATTCCATTTCGTTACAATAAACAACGTCATCCTTCCATCGTTCTATAGTATGTGGATTGGGTCTACCCCATACCATCACTACCCTTCTTTTAGCCAATAATAGCAATAGTGCAGCCAGCCTGCTTGACAAGCTGGTAATCTGTCGGGTGTGCCCCAATAAAGCCACCACAGCACCTAGTTTCACCCTCTCCCCTATAATATCACTCAGAATATCAATACTGTCTCTCAGTATTGCAACACCAGATGGCAGTTCCAAGCTACATGTGTGAAATCTGCTGATGCTCTTGCACACCTAACACATTCATCTGTAGTGTCTGGGAAAAATGTGTAGAACAGCCGTGGTGCATATTAAAATTGAGGCAAAAATGTAAAATGAATCAGCTTAAATCGACTGTAAATTTCTATTTCCCTCCTTCGTGAACAACAATAGTCCCATACTTCGTTGGGCACCAATCCTCCAAGCGAGACCTCCCATTTCTCCTGTGATGGCTGTAAAGACTGGAGGGGGTGTCTGTACTCCTACTCTCTATATGGCAGAGGAGAGGCACAGAGGACCCCGGCCAAGATTCTCTATATATGTAAACGTGGCGAGCAATTAAGGCCTAGCTTCTTAGGAGGTGATGCGGGCTGGTTCTTAGGTACAGTGTAGTCCCCAAGCACCCACAAAGGAATGTCCACACATTGTATTAGTGAAACCACAGTTCTTTATATAATTAAGGTTGAAGGTTATATACACAATCACAATAACTCACTTTGTGCTCAGTTAATCTACAATGGCAAATATATACACCGTTCTACGTGGTACCACAATTACTATCAGATTTCATTAAAGTGCATCAACTGGACTTAGTTTAAATGTCACACAAATCAAGTAATAAAGAGAACCAACAGTAGACATAGGAGGAAAAGCAGTTGGTTAGAACAATAGACAGAATACTGAGCCCCTACCACCAGGCACAATTCTTTATGAGGATCCCCCCACCTGGGCAACCTGTAAATAAAGATATATCGTACAAGCCCAGTCCATATATTGTTCACAAGAGTCTTATTTTCTTCTAAATAGTTCTCAACCCCAATGTACCTGGAATAGCTGAGTTCGACATCGGGTCGTCGACGGATCCTTCTTGAGCGGCTCCCTTTAAAGCAGGAGCCATGGATCGTCGAGATCCCACAAGGGGTGAACACTGTTGTTGCAGCAGTAGCTTCGGTTCTTGTGGTGCTCGTTGACGATCGGTCGAAAACGTCTTGCAAGCTGAGGCGTGCGGTGCACCACACCGACGAGTGTTTGTTGCCACAAAGAGTTACTGAAGAACTTTGGCCCAGCAAGGGTGTCGAGTTGTCCAGTGTCTCTGCGGTCTTCGGGTGGTGGGAAACCCACCGGCGGATTCTCCTTGGTCGTCGACTGCCTTGACTTTCTCCGGCAGGATGAAAGCGGTTGACGATGATGAACAAGGGAGTCCTTGGATCAGAATGTTCTTAGGCAAAGGGAGCACTGCGGCTCCGGTCAGCGACGGCAGTTGTCGACGGTTGACGGCTGCCCGGTACTTCTCTTCATTCTCCTCGGCGGTCCCCTTCTCCGGTCGGCAGCCTTTTGTAGGTCTGTCTACCAGGGAGCTTTGGCAAAGATCAGCTGGTGCACAATGGTCCCTCGTAGCTCGGGGAGAGGTCTCCTAGCCAGGTCCTTTCTTGGATCAGTTCCTTGAAGGCACAGCAGCTTTCAGATTAGCGAAGGACAGCAGCAGCAGTTCTTCTTCTTCCAGTGGGCTTCAAAGTTAAGCATCAGTTTCAACTTCAGCTGCTGAACAATTTCTAGCAGTGGGAGGCCCCCAGATATACTGTTCATCTCCCATTCACTCTGCCGGGTCACACTCAGGCAACCAATCATCCAGAAAGGCATTCAGGCAGTCAGTCAGCCAATCAGGCGCATGGTGCATTCAGGCCATTTCTTCTCCATCCAGACACCCACAATACGGAATGTGGATTTGGACAAGTACCACACCATTCAACACTACACACTGCATTCATACCAGTTTCGGGCAGGGCTGTCTCAGTCATTGTGTCAATCACCAGATTCTGACTCCCAAAACATGAAATACGTATTCGTCACACACTCCCTTCATCCAGATCCCACCCCACGGGCGTACCCACAACATACAGTCATTGGGAAGGCTCCAGCCAGTCTGGCCTGGTCTTCCCCACAACACCATATATGGAACTTCCACCCAACAGCCAGGCAGGGGGAAGACCAACTTTGGCCCAGCAAGGGTGTTGAGTCAGGGCCTGGGTATCCCAAAATGGAGGATACTCAGAGCACCTGTCAAATTCAGCATGGAGGTGCCACCAGCCCATACCCTGCTCTGTGGGCCACACACAAGTGCCCAAAAACATACACTAGGAGTACAGGGTCGTACTCTCACCCATGGGTGCCATAGGGGTATCCCAAGGGTCTGTTCACCAAACCAAATACAGGAAGAACCGCACCGCCAGGAGTCCTGCGCGGAAAACAAGACAGAACACATGATTAAAAGCAATAAAGGACAAGGATACGCAGGCCCTGTCCCTCCGATGCATTTTCAGCATCACAATGTTGCTGCCCAGTCCACCCTTTACTTATCAGACACATTTACCAGACAAAACTCTCCCAGACCCACTAGATCCCCATATCTGCACCAACTGAACATCCCGAAGTTTAACCTGAAAACGGCAGGGGGAGCAAGCTTCCCTGTGTTAGCAGCGATATGTTGGAATGCACTCCCCATGATAATCAGAGCAGACACCTCGTTCTGGTCCTTCAGAGCCAAGGTGAAGGAGCTGCTCATAACTCAATAGACTCTTACTTGTATTCAGCTAATTTTCGCATCCTGGTAAATATGTGCTTTCTACAGCTGCGGGCCAATTTGTAACCCGGTCCTCTCTAGAATTCTTCTATGACCTGTTTGTACGGACCCTCTGTAATCTGGTCCATCATGTAACTCATTGTACTGTATCATTCTCTGCTGTCTTTCGCATGTGCAACCTTCTGTAACCTATGTTTTCTCTTAAGGATAAAGCGCCCAGTTACCCCAGGGTTTGGCTGCGCTATACAAATAAACAAACTAAACTACACTAAACTAAACCCTAGCCTCCTGCACTCTGCTGTGAAGATTGTAAAGATTGAATACCACTATAGTGATGTCGGCCCCTCCTATCATTATGTCCAAAATGGGAGCCATCAGTTTTTGTGGAAATGTGCGGAACAAACACCTCAGGGATTCCCTCAATCTGTAATTAAAAAACAAATCCAGAGATGTGATAATTCCCCTATCCCGCAGCCCCTCTACCGTCAGAAAATGCCAATCCGGGAAGAGATCCCGAAAACAGGTAATACCAAGTCGCTTCATACACTGTACATATCCCGATTCACTGGTCAATGGCAACCACGGGATATAAATGACTGGAAGTCATGGTGAGTTTAGAATGTCCCCCTTCCCTTTCTTCTCCATAAGAGCCCAAGATCTACAAATCAATTCCACCATATCCTCAACCTTCGATACTCTTTCAGGAGCCATCAATATCACTTCACGCAGTAGAAAGGACACTACAAGGTCCCGTTTTATCTTCACATGCCGCCTATATGTCCCTTCTTCAAACCAGTACAAATAGAATCCTGCCTGGGCTGCTTCATAGTACATCTCAAACTCTGGCAATGACAGATCACCCATACTCAATGGCACTGCCAGCTTCTGCCAGGATATGTGCACTTACATATTTACCCAAATAAATCAAGACACCATCGACTTCACCCCCTGAAAATGCACCTTGGGTAATGCTAGTGGAACGTTCAAGAACACATACACATATCTAGGGAGCAGGACCATCTTTACTAGAGAAAACCTTCCATATAGACTGAGTGGCAACCGCATCCACGTGTCCACCACCTTCAGAGTGTGTTCCAATACGGCAGCATAATTACGCTGATATAACACCTCTGGAGTCTGTACTATATCCATACCTAAATACCGAGTATAATCGCCATGCCTCTTGGATCTTAAACCATTGTTAAACTGCATACTCTGAGCTGTGAGTGGAAAAAGCACAGACTTCGTTACATTAAACCTTAGACCAGAGAAATCCCTGAATCTCAACACCTCATTCATGATCGGCTCTGTATTAACTTGCGGTTCCTTAACATAATGTACCATGTCATCCGCATAAAGGGAAATCACCACCTCGTGATTCTATATCTGTATCCCCCTATGCATGTTCTCCTCCTGAATTCTTTCAGCAAATAGTCATGACAAGGGGCATCCCTGTCTTGTGCCCCTTCCCATTGGGACAACCAATGCGATTTGGTTGTTTACCCGAACGCACGCAACTGGCCGAGTGTAGAGTAATGGAACCAGAGAGACAAACTGTTCCTCCAACCCCATCCTATGTAAAACCATAAAAAGAAAGGGCCATTCAACGGAGTCGAATGCCTTTTCGGCTTCCAATAGTGCTGCCACTACATCCTCCTCCTGTTGACCCGCCAATAACAACGCAAACATCCTCCTTAAACCATACAACATTGACCACCCGGAATAAATCCCGACTGGTCAGACCGTACACACTTCCGCATACGGGGCACCAACCTTGTCGTCAGCAACTTAACCAGTATTTTATTATCCATATTAATAAGCGAGATCGGGAAGTAAGACAAACACAAATCTGCCTCCTTTTCACGCTTTAAAAGTATTGTAACCACTGCCTCCCTCATCATTGTCAGCAATTCACCCTGCTAGAGAGCTTGTTGATATACCCCCCTGAAGATACAGGGCCTCATTACGACCCAGGCGGTAAGTTACCGCCTGGGTCGTACCCTTACCACCATGGTGTAAACTATGTTTACACCATGGTGGATGGCGGATTTACCGCCTCATTCCAAGGTGAGTGGGGCAATAAATCCCCATTTCCCATTTACCCTTCCCCATTCCCATTTTTGCCCCATAGGGCATAATGGGAGTGGGGAAGGTGCTAATTACGCCACCGTAAATTACGGTGGCGTAATTAGGACCATGGTCCCTTAGCGCCATGGATTTTAACGCCTGCAAAAAGCAGGCGTTAAACTCACCATGGCGCAAAGGGACCTCGGAATCAGGCGTTAAGGGTCGGCGCCGTCTACGGCGCCGTTAACCCCGTACCGCCTGACTCTAATGAGGCCCACAGAGCTACTTTCACACCAACATGTTTATAAAATTCAGCTGTAAAGCCATCAGGACCCGGAGCCTTCCCGGCCGAAAGCGCTTTAATCACCTCCAAGTCTTCAGCCTTTGTAACAGATCAGCACAGCGACTCCCGTTCCTCATCAGTGCACCAATAAAGTGCCATTTGATCTAGAAACCCATTATTTATTTTATTCATTGTGTGATTTAGCTTTATCAAGAAAGCTTTACACACAGGCATCAATATAAAACATTACATGTCGATTCTTATATAAATACACACACAAAAAACATTAATTCAGACTGAGATAAAAAGGAAGACTTAAAAACAGAATATCTTACACAATTCATCATTACAAGCACAATTAAAACAGGTCTTTTACACCATTAATTATTGTAATCACAAGATCCCCATTGGGTCTACAAGGAGAGTCCACCACAAAGATTCAAGCATCAGATTGCGATGGTCAGAAAGTACGGTGCATTCTATAATTACATGTTTCAAAGTTTTGTTCGCCTTCATACAGTGCCGGCAGGATCGGTCTGCATTAGTTAGTTTACTACGCGTCCCCAAGTCATCCTTAGTCAAAAAGAGATTTAATTTCATCGTACCCAGAAAGTCCTTGATTTCTTTGCAGGATGTCTGAGAAGAAATTTCTTTATTTTGTTGAATGGTTTAATATCAAATGCAAAGTGTTCAAAAATATTATATGTTTCTAACTGGGTTCTATTCAAAATCCAATAATTTTCGTAAATTTTTTTTTTGACTATAAAAGAAGTATATTCCAGGTCTCATACAGATAGATCATTGGTCGTGAGTATGGTCATGGGCCCCTTAAACTATTGAGTCAAGGTAATACAATCACCTCGAGTAACAGATGCCTTTAGTTGTTTGAACAGGGAACCAACTGGAGGAAATAGGATCCTGCATAATAGCTGTAATCTACGCCAAGAGATCATGGCATCCAGCAAAACCAGGCCCAAGATGTGTTGAATAGTGTCCAAAGGAACACACAAGGGGAGGGAAAGCACATGCTTCCAAATAGTTGCTTCAGCTTTGGACCGTAGTTGGCCCTCTTCTCGTACCTCAGCTCCATAAATCAATCTCAGAACCAAGATTTGATTATACATCTTAATCACTGGGGCAAGAGAAAATCGACCATATTTATTGCCAAAAACCCGAAGCTGGGTAGCGGCCGAGACAGATTTTAGCTCAAGTGCCTGGTTTGCCAGGACCAATGATCTCTTGGATTTGAAAATTACGCCGAGATATTTGAATTCAGACACTTCCTCCATTATTTGACCATCGATAAACAAGCCAAAGTTTCTTCTACCCAAAAACGGCTGCACCAATTCATAATAAGGACCTCGGATTTCGGAACATTAATGTGCAAACCCAGATCCTTAAAATATTGATCAATCACTGACAAAGAAGTTTACAATCCCACTGCGGTGTAATCCAGCAGAACTACATGCATAAAGATTGTACTGCAATTTAATGGAACCCAGTTTTGGTGGATCTGCAACAATAGTAGCCAAGGCTGCTCTTATTCCAAGAATACACAAGTTAAATAGGAACAGCGCTAACACACAACCCTGTCGAAGATCTCATGCTGCATAAATCTAGTTCCCCCTTTGATCTAATTTGACCTTCAAACGAATATCTGTATGCAGATGTTCCAAAATACTGACCAGATATTCAGGGCAACGCCATTGCCTTAACATCTTCCATAGGCGTAAGCGATCTAAGCAGTCAAATGCCTTTGTGATGCCTAAAAAGGCTATGTACAAACTGTGCTTTGATTGAAGCCCTTGTTTAGTTAGTAAAGGAATAAGGAAACAATTAAGGGAGTCATTGGCCCCCGTTCTGAAGCCATGACACAACAGCCCTTGCAGTACAAAAGCAGTAAAACCTCTGCCCACTTTTTTGCCTTGTTGATTGCCCACAATATGTTTTCTGTGTCCATTTTCAAATCCTCCCATGAGGAAAAACGCACCAGTGCTAGGTCAGAAGCCATGGTGGAGGTATTCGTTCCATTAGCGCAGCCATATAAGGTGTTGAAGGGGGCCTCCTAAACAGGCCCCGAGATTGGCTGTGCTTGCAGAGACATCTGATCCGCTTGACATCGTATGAACTGGCAAAAGTTCGACAAGTCGCTTGAGTTCAATGCGGGTAACATGCACTCTGCGTCTTTTTGGAAAGGTAGGTACCTGTGGCCCCTTAGACAATTTTGATACGTTTGTTTGAGTTTCTATATTAGCAACGGAGCCGAAGGCCCTAACTTGTTAGCTTGCCTGATGTTCTGTCTAAGTATTATTTTTCTTGAGCTAACAGCTAAGTTATATTTGTGGGAAAGATCAGGACATGATGATGATGATAAACCCTGCAATGTAGTCTGTAGGTGGAGGCCAAATGTGACAGGGGATGTATCAGTGAAGGTTCCCTCCAGTAAGTGCTGTTTTACTTTAATGTTAAAGGGATCAGCTATTTTAGGACGCCATAACACGGCTTGATCACGTGGTCTGATCTCAATGAGGGGTAAAGGGTTTAACGTGGGACCCCCATTATTGAATCCTACCTATGAGAGTATAAGCTGTGAGTGGTCACCGTCCCGGCAATTGTTAATATTCAAACCATGAAAACTAGTCACCATGGTGTCTCAGATACACACGTGTTGATTGATGGCTTCCGCTAGACTAGGTACATTTAGGCAGAATATCTCCCTCTGTTCCACCATTTATAGGTGTTAAGTTACATTTGTCTAAAAAAGAATGTACTAATCTGCCCCTAACTCTGGCGTTCTGTGTATATTGCTGGTCACAGACTTGGTTGTACCAGGTAGCATCTAGACATTCTGCGTTAATGTCACCCATGATAACCAGATCGGTTTCTTTGGAAGCACAATGTGATTCAATGCCCTCAGTGATTACAGATAAAAAGTCAACGAGACATGTTCATCTTGCATCCCTGTCTTGTGCCCCTTCCCATTGGGACAACCAATGCGATTTGGTTGTTTACCCGAACGCACGCAACTGGCCGAGTGTAGAGTAATGGAACCAGAGAGACAAACTGTTCCTCCAACCCCATCCTATGTAAAACCATAAAAAGAAAGGGCCATTCAATGGAGTCGAATGCCTTTTCGGCTTCCAATAGTGCTGCCACTACATCCTCCTCCTGTTGACCCGCCAATAACAACGCAAACATCCTCCTTAAACCATACAACATTGACCACCCGGAATTAATCCCGACTGGTCAGACCGTACACACTTCCGCATCCGGGGCACCAACCTTGTCGTCAGCAATTTAACCAGTATTTTATTATCCAGATTAATAAGCGAGATCGGGCAGTAAGACAAACACAAATCTGCTTCCTTCTCACGCTTTAAAAGTATTGTAACCACTGCCTCCCTCATCATTGTCAGCAATTCACCCTGCTAGAGAGCTTGTTGATATACCCCCCTGAAGATACAGGGCCTCATTACGACCCAGGCGGTAAGTTACCGCCTGGGTCGTACCCTTACCACCATGGTGTAAACTATGTTTACACCATGGTGGATGGTGGATTTACCGCCCCATTCCAAGGTGAGTGGGGCAGTAAATCCCCATTTCCCATTTACCCTTCCCCATTCCCATTTTTGCCCCATAGGGCATAATGGGAGTGGGGAAGGTGCTAATTACGCCACCGTAAATTACGGTGGCGTAATTAGGACCATGGTCCCTTAGCGCCATGGATTTTAACGCCTGCAAAAAGCAGGCGTTAAACTCACCATGGCGCAAAGGGACCTCGGAATCAGGCGTTAAGGGTCGGCGCCGTCTACGGCGCCGTTAACCCCTTACCGCCTGACTCTAATGAGGCCCACAGAGCTACTTTCACACCAACATGTTTATAAAATTCAGCTGTAAAGCCATCAGGCCCCGGAGCCTTCCCGGCCGAAAGCGCTTTAATCACCTCCAAGTCTTCAGCCTTTGTAACAGATCAGCACAGCGACTCCCGTTCCTCATCAGTGCACCAATAAAGTGCCATTTGATCTAGAAACCCATTATTTATTTTATTCATTGTGTGATTTAGCTTTATCAATAAAGCTTTACACACAGGCATCAATATAAAACATTACATGTCGATTCTTATATAAATACACACACAAAAAACATTAATTCAGACCGAGATAAAAAGGAAGACTTAAAAACAGAATATCTTACACAATTCATCATTACAAGCACAATTAAAACAGGTCTTTTACACCATTAATTATTGTAATCACAAGATCCCCATTGGGTTCTACAAGGAGAGTCCACCACAAAGATTCAAGCATCAGATTGCGATGGTCAGAAAGTACGGTGCATTCTATAATTACATGTTTCAAAGTTTTGTTCGCCTTCATACAGTGCCGGCAGGATCGGTCTGCATTAGTTAGTTTACTACGCGCCCCCAAGTCATCCTTAGTCAAAAAGAGATTTAATTTCATCGTACCCAGAAAATCCTTGATTTCTTTGCAGGATGTCTGAGAAGAAATTTCTTTATTTTGTTGAATGGTTTAATATCAAATGCAAAGTGTTCAAAAATATTATCAGGGTAATTCATAGAATTTCGCAGAAAAGTGTCGCAAGCGGCTGGCGCAGAGTGTCCGCGTGCGATTGACTGCGCCAGGCACGTGCGCTAAAACCGATTTCCGCGCACAGCGTATTCATGGATTTCATGCTCCCAAACCAGCCGTGGCGCAGAGTATCGCAGCGACCCTGCAGCAGCGCCAGTAACGCCCCCAAGAACGCCCTCGCGCAAGGAAAAGCCAGCAAAATCGCTAAATCATCGCAAAGGGCTGCGCTAACCCTGGACCAGTTTACAGGGCAGCCAAACAAGGAACGCAAAGCGGGTAACGTGCATATCAGGGGTACACGTGAAGTCATACACGCGATTAGCCAGGGTAAGTGTATTACAGGGGTACACGTGAAGTCATACACGCGATTAGCCAGGGTACGTGTATTACAGGGGTACGCGGGAAGTTTAACACGCGATTGGGCAGGGTACGTGTATTACAGGGGTACGCGGGAAGTTTAACACGCGATTGGCCAGGGTACGTGTATTACAGGGGTACGCGGGAAGTTTAACACGCGATTAGCCAGGGTAAGTGTATTACAGGGGTACACGTGAAGTTATACACGCGATTAGCCAGGGTACGTGTATTACAGGGGTACGCGGGAAGTTTAACACGCAATTGGCCAGGGTACGTGTATTACAGGGGTACGCGGGAAGTTTAACACGCAATTGGCCAGGGTACGTGTATCAAAGGGGTACGCGGGAAGTTTAACACGCGATTAGCCAGTGTAAGTGTATTACAGGGGTACACGTGAAGTCATACACGCGATTAGCCAGGGTACGTGTATTACAGGGGTACGCGGGAAGTTTAACACGCGATTGGCCAGGGTACGTGTATTACAGGGGTACGCGGGAAGTTTAACACGCGATTAGCCAGGGTAAGTGTATTACAGGGGTACGCGGGAAGTTTAACACGCGATTAGCCAGGGTACGTGTATTACAGGGGTACGCGGGAAGTTTAACACGCGATTGGCCAGGGTACGTGTATTACAGGGGTACGCGGGAAGTTTAACACGCGATTGGCCAGGGTACGTGTATTACAGGGGTACGCGTGAAGTTATACACGCGATTAGCCAGGGTACGTATATTACAGGGGTACGCGGGAAGTTTAACACGCGATTGGCCAGGGTACGTGTATTACAGGGGTACGCGGGAAGTTCAACACGCGATTGGCCAGGGTACGTGTATTACAGGGGTATGCGGGAAGTTTCACATGCGATTTGGCCAGGTACGTGTATTACAGGGGTGCGTGGGAATTATCACACGCGATTTGGCTTGGTACGTGTATTACAGGGGTGTGCGGGAATTATCACACGCAATTAGGCTGGGTGGGTCCTCACAGGTGTTCCCTGTACACCCTCCACAGCCCCTGCAGGCAGCCCACAAAACAGGGGACTACCCTGCACACCTGCTCATGTCCCCCTGCACCCCCACCCCCCAGCAGTGCAGGGGCACCCTCCACCAGGCCCCCACTCATGTCTCCCACCACCCCCACCCCCCAGCCACCAGGGGCACCCTCCACCAGGCCCCCACTCATGTCCCCTATCACCCCCACCCCCCCGCCACCAGGGGCACCCTCCACCAGGCCCCCACTCATGTCTCCCACCACCCCCACCCCCCAGCCACCAGGGTCACCCTCCACCAGGCCCCCACTCATGTCTCCCACCACCCCCACCCCCCAGCAGTGCAGGGGCACCCTCCACCAGGCCCCCACTCATGTCTCCCACCACCCCCACCCCCCAGCCACCAGGGTCACCCTCCACCAGGCCCCCACTCATGTCTCCCACCACCCCCACCCCCCCAGCAGTGCAGGGGCACCCTCCACCAGGCCCCCACTCATGTCTCCCACCACCCCCACCCCCCAGCCACCAGGGTCACCCTCCACCAGGCCCCCACTCATGTCTCCCACCACCCCCACCCCCCAGCAGTGCAGGGGCACCCTCCACCAGGCCCCCACTCATGTCTCCCACCACCCCCACCCCCCAGCAGTGCAGGGGCACCCTCCACCAGGCCCCCACTCATGTCTCCCACCACCCCCACCCCCCAGCCACCAGGGTCACCCTCCACCAGGCCCCCACTCATGTCTCCCACCACCCCCACCCCCCAGCAGTGCAGGGGCACCCTCCACCAGGCCCCCACTCATGTCTCCCACCACCCCCACCCCCCAGCAGTGCAGGGGCAGTCTCCACCAGGCCCCCACTCATGTCCCCTATCACCCCCACCCCCCCGCCACCAGGGGCACCCTCCACCAGGCCCCCACATATGTCTCCCACCACCCACACCCCCCAGCAGTGCAGGGGCACCCTCCACCAGGCCCCCACTCATGTCTCCCACCACCCCCACCCCCCAGCCACCAGGGGCACCCTCCACCAGGCCCCCACTCATGTCTCCCACCACCCCCACCCCCCAGCAGTGCAGGGGCACCCTCCACCAGGCCCCCACTCATGTCTCCCACCACCCCCACCCCCCAGCAGTGCAGGGGCACCCTCCACCAGGCCCCCACTCATGTCTCCCACCACCCCCACCCCCCAGCAGTGCAGGGGCACCCTCCACCAGGCCCCCACTCATGTCTCCCACCACCCCCACCCCCCAGCCACCAGGGTCACCCTCCACCAGGCCCCCACTCATGTCTCCCACCACCCCCACCCCCCAGCAGTGCAGGGGCAGCCTCCACCAGGCCCCCACTCATGTCTCCCACCACCCCCACCCCCCAGCAGTGCAGGGGCAGCCTCCACCAGGCCCCCACTCATGTCCCCTATCACCCCCACCCCCCGCCACCAGGGGCACCCTCCACCAGGCCCCCACATATGTCTCCCACCACCCACACCCCCCAGCAGTGCAGGGGCACCCTCCACCAGGCCCCCACTCATGTCTCCCACCACCCCCACCCCCCAGCCACCAGGGGCACCCTCCACCAGGCCCCCACTCATGTCTCCCACCACCCCCACCCCCCAGCAGTGCAGGGGCACCCTCCACCAGGCCCCCACTCATGTCTCCCACCACCCCCACCCCCCAGCCACCAGGGGCACCCTCCACCAGGCCCCCACTCATGTCTCCCACCACCCCCACCCCCCAGCAGTGCAGGGGCACCCTCCACCAGGCCCCCACTCATGTCTCCCACCACCCCCACCCCCCAGCAGTGCAGGGGCAGCCTCCACCAGGCCCCCACTCATGTCCCCTATCACCCCCACCCCCCCGCCACCAGGGGCACCCTCCACCAGGCCCCCACTCATGTCTCCCACCACCCCCACCCCCCAGCAGTGCAGGGGCAGCCTCCACCAGGCCCCCACTCATGTCCCCTATCACCCCCACCCCCCAGCCACCAGGGTCACCCTCCACCAGGCCCCCACTCATGTCTCCCACCACCCCCACCCCCCAGCAGTGCAGGGGCAGCCTCCACCAGGCCCCCACTCATGTCCCCTATCACCCCCACCCCCCCGCCACCAGGGGCACCCTCCACCAGGCCCCCACATATGTCTCCCACCACCCACACCCCCCAGCAGTGCAGGGGCACCCTCCACCAGGCCCCCACTCATGTCTCCCACCACCCCCACCCCCCAGCCACCAGGGGCACCCTCCACCAGGCCCCCACTCATGTCTCCCACCACCCCCACCCCCCAGCAGTGCAGGGGCACCCTCCACCAGGCCCCCACTCATGTCTCCCACCACCCCCACCCCCCAGCCACCAGGGGCACCCTCCACCAGGCCCCCACTCATGTCTCCCACTACCCCCACCCCCCAGCAGTGCAGGGGCACCCTCCACCAGGCCCCCACTCATGTCTCCCACCACCCCCACCCCCCAGCAGTGCAGGGGCACCCTCCACCAGGCCCCCACTCATGTCTCCCACCACCCCCACCCCCCAGCAGTGCAGGGGCACCCTCCACCAGGCCCCCACTCATGTCTCCCACCACCCCCACCCCCCAGCCACCAGGGGCACCCTCCACCAGGCCCCCACTCATGTCTCCCACCACCCCCACCCCCCAGCAGTGCAGGGGCAGCCTCCACCAGGCCCCCACTCATGTCCCCTATCACCCCCACCCCCCCGCCACCAGGGGCACCCTCCACCAGGCCCCCACATATGTCTCCCACCACCCACACCCCCCAGCAGTGCAGGGGCACCCTCCACCAGGCCCCCACTCATGTCTCCCACCACCCCCACCCCCCAGCCACCAGGGGCACCCTCCACCAGGCCCCCACTCATGTCTCCCACCACCCCCACCCCCCAGCAGTGCAGGGGCACCCTCCACCAGGCCCCCACTCATGTCTCCCACCACCCCCACCCCCCAGCACTGTGGGGCACCTGCCAGTAGGCCCCCACCCATGTCCAACTCATGTCTCCCACCACCCCCACCCCCCAGCCACCAGGGTCACCCTCCACCAGGGCCCCACTCATGTCTCCCACCACCCCCACCCCCCAGCACTGTGGGGCACCTGCCAGTAGGCCCCCACCCATGTCCAACTCATGTCTCCCACCACCCCCACCCCCCAGCACTGTGGGGCACCTGCCAGCAGGCCCCCACCCATGTCCAACTCATGTCTCCCACCACCCCCACACCCCAGCACTGTGGGGCACCTGCCAGCAGGCCCCCACCCATGTCCAACTCATGTCTCCCACCACCCCCACCCCCCAGCCACCAGGGTCACCCTCCACCAGGCCCCCACTCATGTCCCCTATCACCCCCACCCCCCAGCCACCAGGGTCACCCTCCACCAGGCCCCCACTCATGTCTCCCATCACCCCCACACCCCAGCAGTGCAGGGTCACCCTCCACCAGGCCCCCACTCATGTCTCCCACCACCCCCACCCCCCAGCAGTGCAGGCTCAACCTCCACCAGGCCCCCACTCATGTCTCCCACCACCCCCACCCCCCAGCAGTGCAGGGGCACCCTCCACCAGGCCCCCACTCATGTCTCCCACCACCCCCACCCCCCAGCAGTGCAGGGGCAGCCTCCACCAGGCCCCCACTCATGTCCCCTATCACCCCCACCCCCCCGCCACCAGGGGCACCCTCCACCAGGCCCCCACTCATGTCTCCCACCACCCCCACCCCCCAGCAGTGCAGGGGCAGCCTCCACCAGGCCCCCACTCATGTCCCCTATCACCCCCACCCCCCAGCCACCAGGGTCACCCTCCACCAGGCCCCCACTCATGTCTCCCACCACCCCCACCCCCCAGCAGTGCAGGGGCACCCTCCACCAGGCCCCCACTCATGTCTCCCACCACCCCCACCCCCCTGCCACCATGTGCAGCCCCCACCAGGTCCTCACAATGTGCGTATTGGTCAGCCTCCACAGCCAAAAAGCCCTACCAAGTAACCCATTCACCCACATGGAAATGGAAATCACATGTTACACCCCCAATGTTCATGAAGCAAATGAACCCATGTCCGTCACACACATATTTTCCAATTGAATGGGAAAACACACAACATGACATGCATGAAACCAATGAGATGAAACCACACAGTGAACAATGTAAAAATAAATGTATTAGAAAAAAATACGAATGCTAAAGAAAGAAAACTAACTACAATGTAAATGTGAAAAAAGAAGCTGCATGTCCACATAAAAACACAAAACTAGAAAATCTAATCCAAAAAATGTTGTCCAAAGTGAAATGTCAAAACTCTCCGTGCAACAAAGAACTATGTACAAAAATAACAAGGGTCCATCATCACAACAGAACTAAGGAAACCTCCTAAAAAACCTACCTAAATATCAACTATATACAAAAAGTGGAGCAGTGTCCGTCGACTCCAAATCATAAGAAAAAACAAAGGAAACCTAAAACTAAAGAACTATATACAAAGGCGGCGGGCAAGTCCAGCGGCTCACTCTGTGGTGTTCCGGGCCAGGGCATCATCGAACTCCTGTTCGATGTCCCGGAGGCGGTCCAGTTCCATGGCCCCGAGGGTCCGCAGGGACGACGCCGTGTCCTCCTCCAACCCCCTGCGGATTGCCTCGAGGCACTCGGCCCGCCTCAGGGCCCTCCGCATGGAGTTCTCCGCCCTGACCATTGTGAGCCGCGCCTCTTCCGCCCGCCGCCGCTCCGCACCTATGGCGTGGCCCAACCGCTGCCACACGGAAGACACTCTCTGTCCTGGGTCCTCCTGCCCTCCGGCCGATGCCTGCCCCTCCGATGTCGAAGGCCCCGAGCCTTCATGGCTCCCACCATCTTGCTGCTGCTGCTGCTCTGCCTCTGCCCGTGCACTGCCTCCTGCTGCCTGCACATCCTCCGCCGGCTGGGGTGCACCTGTTGATGTGGCCACCCCTGCTGGACGTCCGACTCCCGACTGTGGCAGAGATGCCTCCTCCACCAGCCTGGCCGCACTGTCAGAGGCAGCTCCACAGGGCACCCAGGTGACTGATGGGTGGGAAGATGGCACAGAGGACGACTGGCGCGTAGGGGGTCCAGTTGAGGAGGGGGTCGGAACAAGCCCCATCAGACGGAGGAATCCGGTCTGGGTGACCTGTCCCAGCAGGCTGACGTGGTCAACGAGCCATTCGAGATGACGTGCAGTCTCTCCATGAAAAGACTGCAGGTCACCTCGCATGGCCCGTTGACGCAACGCCACACCAGCCAGGACAGGCTCAACCCGGACCTGGATAGCCACGTCCGCAGGCAGAGGAAGGCCAGTTGACGTCAGCTCATCCCCTGCCTGAAAACGGGTCTGGACGTAGGCATCCCTGCTGGTGCAAGATGATGCAGGGACAGGATCGGGGACAGGATTGCACACAGGCACCTCCGCGGCCGCCTGTGCTGCCTCCTGTCCCTGGTCCTGGACTGCACCACTAGCACCAGTGGGATCCCCACCTCCAGACCCCGTCTCTGGTGCTTGCACGGCCTCCTCCTCCACCAGACCCCCCACCAACCTGGATGACTCTGTGCCATCTTCCCCTGTTGGGCCCTGTGGGGTCCCAGCTGCCCCTTCTGCTGCCGAGGAGTCCAACTGCAACCTCCGCCTCTTGGACCTCCCCCCCGGCAGCTGCGGCCTGGGACGCGGCACCGGACTCCTCACTCCCCGACGAGATGACAACACGGGAGGGGAGCCGGGCCTTGCGTCTCCGGCTGGCGGTCGGATCCCCGCCGCTGTGCTCCACAGCACCTTCTCCGCCCTCTTCATCAGTTGACGCTGCAGACAGGGAGAAACAAAACACAGGCATCAGGGCACTGTACAATGGACACATACACGCATGACAGTTGCACATGAGTGGCATTGGCAAACCTCAGACATGTCATCACAATCCCCAACACACATGTCATTGCAACTGGCACACATGAGCCATACCACAGCCATATCGCAACTGCCACCACCATCCCCACACATACAACAGCATCAGCAGCCAAAGGGGAGCCATACATCACATGCAACACAGGAAGTGCACCACACATGTACACACACCACCACACTTGCATGCATGTCTACACCTCTGCCAAGTGTCGCACTGTTCAGACGGGCATCCATGTCACATCTGCCAATCAGGCTTCCACATACCGCTGTCACATGCATCCATGTAGCATCACTGTTGCACCTTTGACAAATACACACACATGCACATGTACACAGTGCTCATACATGCAGCCGAAAACAACATACATGCCTGACATCACGGACATGTCTACTTACATACACATTCATCGAAACATGTGTGCACGCACAACTGCATTTGCCATGCAAGCCCACACACACAAGCACCATCCATGTCTCACACATTACAGCCCTCGCATGTGTCAGCCCCACGGCCCTGTACACCCCCACCCATACTCCACCCCATACAAACAGATGTGCAACTGGCACAATGGGGAATGATCACCACACGCCCTGCTCACAACCAGGATGCATGTACACTCACCGCTCGACTCCAGACGGCTCTGCTTCTCTAGGACCTGGACGTGGAGCGCTGGGGATATGCGTTCCAGGACCCCCATCTGTTCTTCCGACAAGTGGCCCCGGCGCCCCTTGGCATCCGCTGCCTTCAAGAGGCGCCGGGCCTTGTTCAGGGTCCTGGACCTGAAGTCCTCCCAGCGCTTCCTGACATGTTGTAAGTCCCGGACTGCCACCCCCTCCGCGTTGATGGCAGTCACGATGTCTGTCCAGATCCGAGTCCGTCCTTCCTTGTCGGCGCGGGAACTTCCAAAGAGGGCATCATACTGCCCCAGGACTTGCTCCACCAGGACACCAACTTCGGTGGCACTGAAGCTGGTGCCCCTCTGCCTCTCTGGCCGGGGGTTGTCAGTGGTCACAGATGGTGTTAGCCCCGACATGACAACCCCAGAGGCAGGAGTGGGTGGGCAACTGGGTCCTGGGGCTGGGCTGTGGAGCGATGGAATTCCAGTCGGGAGTCTTCTGTTCCAGCAGGGGTGGTCACAGCAACAGCACCCCTGGCTGATGTGCAGGCAGCAAATGGCAGTGCACGTGGGCAGCAGGCAGTCAGGCAGCAGCAGATAGCAGGTGGGAGCGTGCTCGGGGCTCTGGGGGGCAGTAATTCGGCCTTCTGGGCAGGAGCGTGGTCTCCCGTGTGCTCACGCGTGGCCAGCTTGGTACGGAGTGAATTGGCACGTGAAAATCCTGCACGTCAGCGTGAAAACCGAGGAAAGGCCCTTAGCGCGTAAGCGCGTCAGCACGCATACGCGATTCCATTGGACCAAAGGCCCTCAGCGCGTAAGCGCGTCTGTGACGTGACCCGCACGGGTGTTTCCCACACAGCACGTGATGACAGAGCACACGTGGAAAGACTGCACGTCAGAGTCTCATCGCGTGTAATTGGACAAAAGTGCGTGTACACGCGATTGGCCTATGTACGTGTATATGAGGTGTGCGCGGACACTTACACACGCAAGTACGTCAGCGCACCTGTATCCCGGTGTACGGCTATTTCCACCAATCACACGCAATGAGACTCTGACGTGCAGTCTTTCCACGTGTGCTCTGTCATCACGTGCTGTGTGGGAAACACCCGTGCGGGTCACGTCACAGACGCGCTTACGCGCTGAGGGCCTTTGGTCCAATGGAATCGCGTATGCGTGCTGACGCGCTTACGCGCTAAGGGCCTTTCCTCGGTTTTCACGCTGACGTGCAGGATTTTCACGTGCCAATTCACTCCGTACCAAGCTGGCCACGCGTGAGCACACGGGAGACCACGCTCCTGCCCAGAAGGCCGAATTACTGCCCCCCAGAGCCCCGAGCACGCTCCCACCTGCTATCTGCTGCTGCCTGACTGCCTGCTGCCCACGTGCACTGCCATTTGCTGCCTGCACATCAGCCAGGGGTGCTGTTGCTGTGACCACCCCTGCTGGAACAGAAGACTCCCGACTGGAATTCCATCGCTCCACAGCCCAGCCCCAGGACCCAGTTGCCCACCCACTCCTGCCTCTGGGGTTGTCATGTCGGGGCTAACACCATCTGTGACCACTGACAACCCCCGGCCAGAGAGGCAGAGGGGCACCAGCTTCAGTGCCACCGAAGTTGGTGTCCTGGTGGAGCAAGTCCTGGGGCAGTATGATGCCCTCTTTGGAAGTTCCCGCGCCGACAAGGAAGGACGGACTCGGATCTGGACAGACATCGTGACTGCCATCAACGCGGAGGGGGTGGCAGTCCGGGACTTACAACATGTCAGGAAGCGCTGGGAGGACTTCAGGTCCAGGACCCTGAACAAGGCCCGGCGCCTCTTGAAGGCAGCGGATGCCAAGGGGCGCCGGGGCCACTTGTCGGAAGAACAGATGGGGGTCCTGGAACGCATATCCCCAGCGCTCCACGTCCAGGTCCTAGGGAAGCAGAGCCGTCTGGAGTCGAGCGGTGAGTGTACATGCATCCTGGTTGTGAGCAGGGCGTGTGGTGATCATTCCCCATTGTGCCAGTTGCACATCTGTTTGTATGGGGTGGAGTATGGGTGGGGGTGTACAGGGCCGTGGGGCTGACACATGCGAGGGCTGTAATGTGTGAGACATGGATGGTGCTTGTGTGTGTGGGCTTGCATGGCAAATGCAGTTGTGCGTGCACACATGTTTGGATGAATGTGTATGTAAGTAGACATGTCCGTGATGTCAGGCATGTATGTTGTTTTCGGCTGCATGTATGAGCACTGTGTACATGTGCATGTGTGTGTATTTGTCAAAGGTGCAACAGTGATGCTACATGGATGCATGTGACAGCGGTATGTGGAAGCCTGATTGGCAGATGTGACATGGATGCCCGTCTGAGCAGTGCGACACTTGGCAGAGGTGTAGACATGCATGCAAGTGTGGTGGTGTGTGTACATGTGTGGTGCACTTCCTGTGTTGCATGTGATGTATGGCTCCCCTTTGGCTGCTGATGCTGTTGTATGTGTGGGGATGGTGGTGGCAGTTGCGATATGGCTGTGGTATGGCTCATGTGTGCCAGTTGCAATGACATGTGTGTTGGGGATTGTGATGACATGTCTGAGGTTTGCCAATGCCACTCATGTGCAACTGTCATGCGTGTATGTGTCCATTGTACAGTGCCCTGATGCCTGTGTTTTGTTTCTCCCTGTCTGCAGCGTCAACTGATGAAGAGGGCGGAGAAGGTGCTGTGGAGCACAGCGGCGGGGATCCGACCGCCAGCCGGAGACGCAAGGCCCGGCTCCCCTCCCGTGTTGTCATCTCGTCGGGGAGTGAGGAGTCCGGTGCCGCGTCCCAGGCCGCAGCTGCCGGGGGGAGGTCCAAGAGGCGGAGGTTGCAGTTGGACTCCTCGGCAGCAGAAGGGGCAGCTGGGACCCCACAGGGCCCAACAGGGGAAGATGGCACAGAGTCATCCAGGTTGGTGGGGGGTTTGGTGGAGGAGGGGGCCGCGCAAGCACCAGAGACGGGGTCTGGAGGTGGGGATCCCACTGGTGCTAGTGGTGCAGTGCAGGACCAGGGACAGGAGGCAGCACAGGCGGCCGCGGAGGTGCCTGTGTGCAATCCTGTCCCCGATCCTGTCCCTGCATCATCTTGCACCAGCAGGGATGCCTACGTCCAGACCCGTTTTCAGGCAGGGGATGAGCTGACGTCAACTGGCCTTCCTCTGCCTGCGGACGTGGCCATCCAGGACCGGGTTGAGCCTGTCCTGGCTGGTGTGGCGTTGCGTCAACGGGCCATGCGAGGTGACCTGCAGTCTTTTCATGGAGAGACTGCACGTCATCTCGAATGGCTCGTTGACCACGTCAGCCTGCTGGGACAGGTCACCCAGGCCGGATTCCGCTGTCTGATGGGGCTTGCTCCGACCCCCTCCTCAACTGGACCCCCTACGCGCCAGTCGTCCTCTGTGCCATCTTCCCACCCATCAGTCACCTGGGTGCCCTGTGGAGCTGCCTCTGACAGTGCGGCCAGGCTGGTGGAGGAGGCATCCCTGCCACAGTCGGGAGTCGGACGTCCAGCAGGGGTGGCCACATCAACAGGTGCACCCCAGCCGGCGGAGGATGTGCAGGCAGCAGGAGGCAGTGCACGGGCAGAGGCAGAGCAGCAGCAGCAGCAAGATGGTGGGAGCCATGAAGGCTCGGGGCCTTCGACATCGGAGGGGCAGGCATCGGCCGGAGGGCAGGAGGACCCAGGACAGAGAGTGTCTTCCGTGTGGCAGCGGTTGGGCCACGCCATAGGTGCGGAGCGGCGGCGGGCGGAAGAGGCGCGGCTCACAATGGTCAGGGCGGAGAACTCCATGCGGAGGGCCCTGAGGCGGGCCGAGTGCCTCGAGGCAATCCGCAGGGGGTTGGAGGAGGACACAGCGTCGTCCCTGCGGACCCTCGGGGCCATGGAACTGGACCGCCTCCGGGACATCGAACAGGAGTTCGATGATGCCCTGGCCCGGAACACCACAGAGTGAGCCGCTGGACTTGCCCGCCGCCTTTGTATATAGTTCTTTAGTTTTAGGTTTCCTTTCGTTCTTATTATTATTTGGAATCGACGGACACTGCTCCACTTTTTGTATATAGTTGATATTTAGGTAGGTTTTTTAGGAGGTTTCCTTAGTTCAGTTGTGATGATGGACCCTTGTTATTTTTGTACATAGTTCTTTGTTGCATGGAGAGTTTTTACATTTCACTTTGGACATAATTTTTTTGATTTGATTTTCTAGTTTTGTGTTTTTATGCGGACATGCAGCTTATTTTTTCACATTTACATTGTAGTTAGTTTTCTTTCTTTGGCATTTGTATTTTTTTCAATACATTTTTTTTTACATTGTTCACTGTGTGGTTTCATCTCATTGGTTTCATGCATGTCATGTTGTGTGTTTTCCCATTCAATTTGAAAATATGTGTGTGACGGACATGGGTTCATTTGCTTCATGTACATTGGGGGTGTAACATGTGATTTCCATTTCCATGTGGGTGAATGGGTTACTTGGTAGGTCTTTTTGGCTGTGGAGGCTGACCATTACGCACATGATTGGGGATTGTGAGGACCTGGTGGGGGCTGCACATGGTGGCAGGGGGGTGGGGGTGCAGGGGGACATGAGTGGGGGCCTGGTGGAGGTTGAGCCTGCACTGCTGGGGGGTGGGGGTGGTGGGAGACATGAGTGGGGGCCTGGTGGAGGGTGACCCTGCACTGCTGGGGTGTGGGGGTGATGGGAGACATGAGTGGGGGCCTGGTGGAGGGTGACCCTGGTGGCTGGGGGGTGGGGGTGATAGGGGACATGAGTGGGGGCCTGGTGGAGGGTGACCCTGGTGGCTGGGGGGTGGGGGTGGTGGGAGACATGAGTTGGACATGGGTGGGGGCCTGCTGGCAGGTGCCCCACAGTGCTGGGGTGTGGGGGTGGTGGGAGACATGAGTTGGACATGGGTGGGGGCCTGCTGGCAGGTGCCCCACAGTGCTGGGGGGTGGGGGTGGTGGGAGACATGAGTTGGACATGGGTGGGGGCCTACTGGCAGGTGCCCCACAGTGCTGGGGGGTGGGGGTGGTGGGAGACATGAGTGGGGCCCTGGTGGAGGGTGACCCTGGTGGCTGGGGGGTGGGGGTGGTGGGAGACATGAGTTGGACATGGGTGGGGGCCTACTGGCAGGTGCCCCACAGTGCTGGGGGGTGGGGGTGGTGGGAGACATGAGTGGGGCCCTGGTGGAGGGTGACCCTGCACTGCTGGGGGGTGGGGGTGGTGGGAGACATGAGTGGGGCCCTGGTGGAGGGTGACCCTGGTGGCTGGGGGGTGGGGGTGGTGGGAGACATGAGTTGGACATGGGTGGGGGCCTGCTGGCAGGTGCCCCACAGTGCTGGGGTGTGGGGGTGGTGGGAGACATGAGTTGGACATGGGTGGGGGCCTGCTGGCAGGTGCCCCACAGTGCTGGGGGGTGGGGGTGGTGGGAGACATGAGTGGGGCCCTGGTGGAGGGTGACCCTGGTGGCTGGGGGGTGGGGGTGGTGGGAGACATGAGTTGGACATGGGTGGGGGCCTACTGGCAGGTGCCCCACAGTGCTGGGGGGTGGGGGTGGTGGGAGACATGAGTGGGGCCCTGGTGGAGGGTGACCCTGCACTGCTGGGGGGTGGGGGTGGTGGGAGACATGAGTGGGGCCCTGGTGGAGGGTGACCCTGGTGGCTGGGGGGTGGGGGTGGTGGGAGACATGAGTTGGACATGGGTGGGGGCCTGCTGGCAGGTGCCCCACAGTGCTGGGGTGTGGGGGTGGTGGGAGACATGAGTTGGACATGGGTGGGGGCCTGCTGGCAGGTGCCCCACAGTGCTGGGGGGTGGGGGTGGTGGGAGACATGAGTGGGGCCCTGGTGGAGGGTGACCCTGCACTGCTGGGGGGTGGGGGTGGTGGGAGACATGAGTGGGGCCCTGGTGGAGGGTGACCCTGGTGGCTGGGGGGTGGGGGTGGTGGGAGACATGAGTTGGATATGGGTGGGGGCCTGCTGGCAGGTGCCCCACAGTGCTGGGGTGTGGGGGTGGTGGGAGACATGAGTTGGACATGGGTGGGGGCCTGCTGGCAGGTGCCCCACAGTGCTGGGGGGTGGGGGTGGTGGGAGACATGAGTTGGACATGGGTGGGGGCCTACTGGCAGGTGCCCCACAGTGCTGGGGGGTGGGGGTGGTGGGAGACATGAGTGGGGCCCTGGTGGAGGGTGACCCTGGGGGGTGGGGGTGGTGGGAGACATGAGTTGGACATGGGTGGGGGCCTGCTGGCAGGTGCCCCACAGTGCTGGGGTGTGGGGGTGGTGGGAGACATGAGTTGGACATGGGTGGGGGCCTGCTGGCAGGTGCCCCACAGTGCTGGGGGGTGGGGGTGGTGGGAGACATGAGTGGGGCCCTGGTGGAGGGTGACCCTGCACTGCTGGGGGGTGGGGGTGGTGGGAGACATGTGTGGGGCCCTGGTGGAGGGTGACCCTGGTGGCTGGGGGGTGGGGGTGGTGGGAGACATGAGTTGGACATGGGTGGGGGCCTGCTGGCAGGTGCCCCACAGTGCTGGGGTGTGGGGGTGGTGGGAGACATGAGTTGGACATGGGTGGGGGCCTGCTGGCAGGTGCCCCACAGTGCTGGGGGGTGGGGGTGGTGGGAGACATGAGTGGGGCCCTGGTGGAGGGTGACCCTGCACTGCTGGGGGGTGGGGGTGGTGGGAGACATGAGTGGGGCCCTGGTGGAGGGTGACCCTGGTGGCTGGAGGGTGGGGGTGGTGGGAGACATGAGTTGGACATGGGTGGGGGCCTGCTGGCAGGTGCCCCACAGTGCTGGGGTGTGGGGGTGGTGGGAGACATGAGTTGGACATGGGTGGGGGCCTGCTGGCAGGTGCCCCACAGTGCTGGGGGGTGGGGGTGGTGGGAGACATGAGTTGGACATGGGTGGGGGCCTACTGGCAGGTGCCCCACAGTGCTGGGGGGTGGGGGTGGTGGGAGACATGAGTTGGACATGGGTGGGGGCCTGCTGGCAGGTGCCCCACAGTGCTGGGGGGTGGGGGTGGTCGGAGACATGAGTGGGGCCCTGGTGGAGGGTGACCCTGGTGGCTGGGGGGTGGGGGTGGTGGGAGACATGAGTTGGACATGGGTGGGGGCCTACTGGCAGGTGCCCCACAGTGCTGGGGGGTGGGGGTGGTGGGGGACATGAGTTGGACATGGGTGGGGGACTGCTGGCATGTGCCCCACAGTGCTGGGGGGTGGGGGTGCAAGGGGACATGTGTTGGTGTTCATTAGTTCAAGGAGACATGTGCCTTTGCTGGGGGGCATGCCCATGTTGGGTGGGCTGCCTGCGGGACATGACCAGGGATGCAGGGTAGTCCCCTGTGGTGTGGGCTGCCTGCAGGGGCCGTGGAGGGTGTACAGGGTACACCTGGGAGGACCCACACTGTCAAATCACATGTGGGACTCCCCGGCACCCCTGAAATACACGTACCGTGCAGAAATCGCGTGTAAAACTTCCCGCGCACCCCTGAAATACACGCGCCCAGGCTATTCGCGTGTAAAACTTCCCGCGCACCCCTGAAATACACGCGCCCAGGCTATTCGCGTGTAAAACTTCCCGCGCACCCCTGAAATACACGCGCCCAGGCTATTCGCGTGTAAAACTTCCCGCGCACCCCTGAAATACACGCGCCCAGGCTATTCGCGTGTAAAACTTCCCGTGCACCCCTGATATACACGCGCCCAGGCTATTCGCGTGTGGAACTTCCCGCGCACCCCTGAAATACACGGGCCCAGGCTATTCGCGTGTGGAACTCCCCGCGCACCCCTGAAATACACGCGCCCAGGCTATTCGCGTGTGGAACTTCCCGCGCACCCCTCAAATTCACGCGCCCAGGCTATTCGCGTGTGGAACTTCCCGCGAACCCCTGAAATACACGCGCCCAGGCTATTCGCGTGTGGAACTTCCCGCGCACCCCTGTAATACACGTAGCCCGCTCCCCCAGGCCCGATCGCGTGAGGAACTTCACGCGAACCCCTGTAATACACGTAGCCCGCTCCCCCAGGCCCGATCGCGTGAGGAACTTCACGCGAACCCCTGTAATACACGTAGCCCGCTCCCCCAGGCCCGATCGCGTGAGGAACTTCACGCGAACCCCTGTAATACACGTAGCCCGCTCCCCCAGGCCCGATCGCGTGAGGAACTTCACGCGAACCCCTGTAATACACGTAGCCCGCTCCCCCAGGCCCGATCGCGTGAGGAACTTCACGCGAACCCCTGTAATACACGTAGCCCGCTCCCCCAGGCCCGATCGTGTGAATAACTTCACGCGAACCCCTGTGATGCACGTACCCTGCAAATCGCGTGTGACACTTCCCGCGCACCCCGGTATACATGCACACGTATTTTTTGTCAGCGGGTGTCCGTGTTTGTGGGTACCCCTTTGCACGTCATTTTTCCTGGAGGGCCACAGTATGGGACATTCATCATGGCAGTATATAGGTGCTATTTGTTGGCGCACCTTTTGGCGCACATTTCTTACAGCCGCAGAGACGCTACCGCCTCCTTTCTTGTGGCGGTCGTGTTTGTGCCTGTGCGCTGGTTTGAGCGTGCGCTTTTTCCCCTATTCTATTCCATGAATACGTGTTGTAGGCGAGCGTGTGGGCGTTCCGCGCACTTGTGCCCTGTACTTCCCCCGTGACGCCCACGTTTTGGCAAGTTGTTCCCCATTCCGAGTGTTACGCCCGTGTTCCGCCTACTTTTATTGCGTGCGCCGCGCTATGTGCGAATTTCGCTGTGGCCTGTGCGATTTTCGCTGTGACCTGGCGCACGCTGTTAGATGGCCTGTGCGCCAACGTGCGCCAACGTGCGCCGCGCACTTTTTTTTCGCACATCCGCTGGTTTTCTCGCGCACGGCCTTCCATGAATCGACGTGCGCTGCTTTTCGTGCGATTTTCGCACGTTCACTGCGATTTTCGCTATTCCACTGCGATTCGCACGTTTTTGCCCACTTGCGCCGCGCTAATTATTCCATGAATCGGCCTGTTTATGTTTCTAACTGGGTTCTATTCAAAATCCAATAATTTTCGTAAATTTTTTTTTTGACTCTAAAAGAAGTATATTCCAGGTCTCATACAGATAGATCATTGGTCGTGAGTATGGTCATGGGCCCCTTAAACTATTGAGTCAAGGTAATACAATCACCTCGAGTAACAGATGCCTTTAGTTGTTTAAACAGGGAACCAACTGGAGGAAATAGGATCCTGCATAATAGCTGTAATCTACGCCAAGAGATCATGGCATCCAGCAAAACCAGGCCCAAGATGTGTTGAATAGTGTCCAAAGGAACACACAAGGGGAGGGAAAGCACATGCTTCCAAATAGTTGCTTCAGCTTTGGACCGTAGTTGGCCCTCTTCTCGTACCTCAGCTCCATAAATCAATCTCAGAACCAAGATTTGATTATACATCTTAATCACTGGGGCAAGAGAAAATCGACCATATTTATTGCCAAAAACCCGAAGCTGGGTAGCGGCTGAGACAGATTTTAGCTCAAGTGCCTGGTTTGCCAGGACCAATGATCTCTTGGATTTGAAAATTACGCCGAGATATTTGAATTCAGACACTTCCTCCATTATTTGACCATCGATAAACAAGCCAAAGTTTCTTCTACCCAAAAACGGCTGCACCAATTCATAATAAGGACCTCGGATTTCGGGAACATTAATGTGCAAACCCAGATCCTTAAAATATTTATCAATCACTGACAAAGAAGTTTACAATCCCACTGCGGTGTAATCCAGCAGAACTACATGCATAAAGATTGTACTGCAATTTAATGGAACCCAGTTTTGGTGGATTTGCACCAATAGTAGCCAAGGCTGCTCTTATTCCAAGAATACCCAAGTTAAATAGGAACAGCGCTAACACACAGCCCTGTCGAAGATCTCATGCTGCATAAATCTAGTTCCCCCTTTGATCTAATTTGACCTTCAAACGAATATATGTATGCAGATGTTCCAAAATACTGACCAGATATTCAGGGCAACGCCATTGCCTTAACATCTTTCGTAGGCGTAAGCGATCTAAGCAGTCAAATGCCTTTGTGATGCCTAAAAAGGCTATGTACAAACTGTGCTTTGATTGAAGCCCTTGTTTAGTTAGTAAAGGAATAAGGAAACAATTAAGGGAGTCATTGGCCCCCGTTCTGAAGCCATGACACAACAGCCCTTGCGGTACAAAAGCAGTAAAACCTCTGCCCACTTTTTTGCCTTGTTGATTGCCCACAATATGTTTTCTGTGTCCATTTTCAAATCCTCCCATGAGGAAAAACGCACCAGTGCTAGGTCAGAAGCCATGGTGGAGGCGTTCGTTCCATTAGCGCAGCCATATAAGGTGTTGAAGGGGGCCTCCTAAACAGGCCCCGAGATTGGCTGTGCTTGCAGAGACATCTAATCCGCTTGACATCGTATGAACTGCCAAAAGTTCGACACGTCGCTTGAGTTCAATGCGGGTAACATGCACTCTGCGTCTGCACCTGTGGCCCCTCAGACAATTTTGATACGTTTGTCTGAGTTTCTATATTAGCAACGGAGCCGAAGGCCCTAACTTGTTAGCTTGCCTGATGTTCTGTCTAAGTATTATTTTTCTTGAGCTAACAGCTAAGTTATATTTGTGGGAAAGATCAGGACATGATGATGATAAACCCTGCAATGTAGTCTGTAGGTGGAGGCCAAATGTGACAGGGGATGTATCAGTGAAGGTTCCATCCAGTAAGTGCTGTTTTACTTTAATGTTAAAGGGATCAGCTATTTTAGGACGCCATAACACGGCTTGATCACGTGGTCTGATCTCAATGAGGGGTAAAGGGTTTAACGTGGGACCCCCATTATTGAATCCTACCTATGAGAGTATAAACTGTGAGTGGTCACCCTCCCGGCAATTGTTAATATTCAAACCATGAAAACTAGTCACCATGGTGTCTCAGATACACACGTGTTGATTGATGGCTTCCGCTAGACTAGGTACATTTAGGCAGAATATCTCCCTCTGTTCCACCATTTATAGGTGTTAAGTTACATTTGTCTAAAAACGAATGTACTAATCTGCCCCTAACTCTGGCGTTCTGTGTATATTGCTGGTCACAGACTTGATTGTACCAGGTAGCATCTAGACATTCTGCGTTAATGTCACCCATGATAACCAGATCGGTTTCTTTGGAAGCACAATGTGATTCAATGCCCTCAGTGATTACAGATAAAAAGTCAACGAGACATGTTGAGGCAGGACTGTAGTAAACATTTGACACAACCAACGACTTCCCGACAAGGTCAGCAACATCACACCAAGTAATCTTAATGCCCAGAATATCCCCACACCCCAGTAAGAGATTTTCAACCGTACAACCTGGTGAAATTCGCCAGGCAGTCAATAGGACACCGAAAGGTCTTCCCTTTTGCCCTTTTTGGGCAGGCTCATGTAAGATGAGAAACCCATACACAACTGGGATGTATAACATAAAGGTTTACTGTAGACAAATAATCCCAGAGCAGTCCTATACAACAAAGATGGTAAAAACCTTGCGTGTTCCATGCGAGCAATCGCGTGGCCAGATTTCAATTGGAACCATTTTGCCACTGTTTATGCTCTTCAAGGGAATTAATCATGTGAGCCCAGTCGTATGAAACGGTACGCTTTTTGTCAGTAGCGGGGTCCTGCGCCAATGGAATGGATCGAGTCCACTTTCAAATTAACTAGCAGAGGTTCACGGGGAATTAAACCAAAATCCTGACGGGGGATTTCCTGTTGACTGACAGAGAGCAGTTCTTCACAAACATCAGTTAGCAAATATCCCATGTTACATGGCCTCTCTTATTCATCCATAACCAAATTCTTGACCAAAAAGGAATGAAAACCCACTTTTACAACGTCCACCCTTCTGAAATCCACCAAAAATATTCTTGCAATATCTCTAGATGTCAACGAATATAAATATGGAATATCTTTGAACAAAACAAAAATATATTGTCGATTTAGCAGATAAACCCTGTTGACCTTAAACGTATGTTTTATTGAGAGATAGACTAAACTCTACCCCAAGTTCGTACTGTACCCCACAAGACCTGGAAGTGAGGGCCCGTTATCAACCTCCCCTATTACTGGGAGCTTCAAGGGTGCCGTGGTTATTGGGCCTTTAGGTTCCTGTGGAGCATGATCTAAGAAACTGGACATGCTGCCTTGTGGCACTAAGTCTCTGTTCTTCCATTGGAATAAAGGGGGAGAGCGTCTATCCAGAGCAGCTGGGGCATGCAGGCGACAGGTACAAAATTAGCGGCAATTGTATTTAACACTACCGTGGACTGCACATTTCCAGCTGACAAAAGTAAGATAGCTCTCTCACCCCTTCCACCCAGACTCAGAGAACCATCTAGTGGTTCATTGACAATATTTGGTGTCAAACTAGAATCGCTCCCTGCAGAGTCAATAGAAAAAGTATGGAGCATTGAAAGGTTAACCATGTTTTAAGTTCCAATTTTGTCTTTAGGCTTTACTAATAGCTGTAATTAAGCCGTTACTCTTATTATCAATTTGCAGCAATTTTGACCTTTTAGAATGCGAACTATAGCACATGGCCATGGTTGTGTCCCTCTTCTGTGTAGCAGGCGCCTTTGGTTTACGTGACGAAATAGCCGCTTCTCGTATTTTATCACGCACAACCTCTGGAGCCTGGTCTTCAGGGAAAACTTCAATCTGCGCTTTTACCGACCGTAGAAACTTAAGAGAGCCTTTGTTATTTTGGCCTCACATGGACTGAGATTTTTTCGCATTTTTAGCTTTCTTCTTTTTTTGTTTGGTGACAACAATCTGGGTAAGCGGGGGTTCTCTTGCCAATACAGCCTCGGCCGTGGTCCCCACACCCTCAGCGGTGAAACCCAATATGGCTGTCTGAGCGGTGTACTGATTGACAGCCGCGGGTTGCAGCATGGGTTCCAGAACTGATTGCAGTGACGCACAGACCACAGCCGGATTAGCTGACACAACAGGGACCCCACCAAACACAACTGTGTCCAAGGGAGACGTTTTAGAGGCTCTAGACAGGTAATCAGTAATGCAGTATGGCTCTCCACGACCTTTCCCACCATTGACATTATAAATTAGGGAATCCATAATAAAACCTTCAATAAAGTTCGTTTTCGCATAAAGATCTTTTAGAATGGAGCGCACTTCACGCAGTTCATATAAACTCTGACCATTGCCTCTGTCCATCGTATCCAAAGTCCTAGAGAGAACTGGAAAGGAAAATGCATCAATTAAGGGCTCATCCTCACACAAGGGTTGACCATAAGGTTGTTTTGAGGGCAAGAACTGGTCATCTTGAGATGCACGGTACCCGCCCTCTTCATTGGAGAAGAGCATTGAGAAGAGTCAGGACCTGGTTGGTTAAAAAAGAGACAGGCCTCCACTTGATTAGGAGAGAGCCCTGGGTCATTCCCATGATGGGGAGACTTAAACACCACTTTCCCCTGTAGATTTATGCAAGAACACTTCCTCCATGATTCCTTGAGGCGTCCCCGGGCAAGTCGCCAGGGGATCTAATGTGTTTGGCCCCAATGACAAACAAACCTGTTTAGACAGTTCGAGGGATATTACCGGGGCCAGTATTGAAATGTCTGAAACAAAGTTGGAATCAGTCCAGCAAGTCCTCTGGATCCACTTGGTTTGGAGAGTATGTGATTCCTGGGAAGGCTTCCATGGTGTTACCATATGTAAGCTCCATTATGGGAACCTTTATGGAGGCTGCCACTCCCCACCCCTCTGTATATAAGAGCGGCACTGACTCTTGTTGTGAGGGAAGGGGCCAAGGGGGAGCTCTTTGGATGCGTTGTCTGATATTACCTTGGTATTAATGCTGTCTGGACAGGGGACTGGTCCCTCACCCTGGTCCAATTCCAGCTCCCCAAGACATTTACCACTGCGGAGGCCGTGCATCGTGGGGGGAGCTGAGTGCACATGCAACCAACCCTGAAGGACGCTATGAGGCAACAAAGAAAATAATGGTAGAGAGCACCTTTTTAGGATGAAGTCCTAACCAGTCAGTCCGCTGATGAACCAGTCGCAATAGTGACGTGGTGACAGGGTGCCCACGCTGTCGCATGGGAACACGGAAACACACAGTGCACACTGCGTGCTCCGCTAGGAAATGCCTCTTTGAAGGCTGCCTCCAGGCATGGGCAATGAAAGTGGACTGTCTCAGGCTCAATTCCAGTATCTGTAACTCCACGGAAACATACAGCGCACACCACGCGCTCCGTTCAGAAATGCCTCTTTGAAGGCTGCCTCCAGGCATGGGCAATGAAAGAGGACAGGCTCAGGCTCAGTTTCAGTATGTGTAACTCCACAGAAACACAGTGCACCATAGAAAGCCATTGATCTCTGGCTGTAAAACCTGTGCCATGATCTGCATACTTCGGCTCCCCCTGCCCGCCTATAACAGCCAGAATCTGTGTGCTTGGCATATCCGCATTAGCTGCTGTCCCTCCCCGTACTGCTGGATTGCCACTCCCGCTGACAGAAATATCACTTCCCTCTGGGCTAACTCCTTTAATGTATCCACCTCTTATAATAGTTCCCAACTCCCGTACTAGCTTGGTAACTTTGAAGTTGTGCCTCACTCTTTGCAAGCTCTATCCGTATATGTTGTAACCCTCTGTATGTCATCATCCACGTACTTCGGCTCCCCTTGGCCATCATTAAAGGTCAGGATCCATGTCCTTGGCATATCAGCCTACGCTACTCGTGCGAGCAGCCTACCGGGGCAATGTCCCTTCCCGTACTGCCGGATTGCGACTCCCGATGACAGAATTTTCACTTCCCTTGGGGCTAACGCCTTAAATGTATCCACCTCCTCTCTTAGTTCCTTCTGCATAACCGGCTTGATCCCAACTCCCGTACTAGCTTGTCAACTTTGAAGGTGTGACTCACACTTCGTGAGCTCTTTCTGTATCTGTTTTACCACTCCGGATTCCCTTGAAAGGCGTTCCCCCTCACCACACATTTAAAGGCTTCTCATAACACAAAACTGGAAGTAACAGATCCCACATTTTCTTCAAAAAAATGTATCTACAATATTGGTGATTCCTGCCCGAAACACCTCGTCAGTGAGACACTGCTTCTTAAATCTCCATGGTGGTCTACTACCCAGCCTCCCTGGTATCTACAAACCCATCATTACTGATGAATGATCTTACAGGGTAAGTGCTATTATCATGACCTTGGTTACACACCACGCCATCCTCTCAGAGATCAAGAAATAATCCAACTGATAAGCAGATTGGTGAACCGTGGAAAAAAATGTATAACACCTTTCTGCCCCATGCTTCGGCCTCCAAATATCCCGCAACTCCCAAGCCCAACACATTTCTTGTTACTTGGGAGTCGACTTCATGGACAATCGTAGTGTGCTCCCTGTCCTCTGTAAATTCAGCTCTAACACTGCGTTGAAGTCCCCCACCCATATGATCACCACAGTGTTTTCCCCCCTCAAACTGCTGGGAAATCTACTCTACCGTGTCCTCGTTAGGATCATAATAATGTATTAAATGAACCTCCTGTCCATGCAGGTTCCCTACTAGCACTAGTGCCCACCTTCGTCAGGCGAAAGCCCATTGTGCCCCGTATTAGAATGCAGACCCCCCTGGAATACGAAGAGTATGAAGAAAAATATTGATGGCAACCCCACCTTTGGCCAAATCATGTCTCCCCATGTAGGGTCAGGTGGGTTTCCTGTAGAAACGCTACATATCTACCTTAAACTGGATATCCCAGCCCCTTTGAGTAGCAATTACCCTTCAGATGGATAGGGAGGCAAATTTTATGCGTATATCAATAAACAAAATGGCTCAGGTAGTTTGGCAAAAGGAAGTCTGTTTTAATGTCAGGTATCTAAAACAGGGAGTACAGCGAACATCAGCACTCACTGGATCCTCTTACTCAACAAATCTTACAAAAACCAGAGGTTTTATTAAGCAAAATCGGCATCAGTGGCGTGTGGACCTGCGTCATTACCAACGTCATCCTACGTGGCAATCTACAAAAACCTATTGAAGGAGGTGATAGGCTCTAGGTGACTATCTAAGTATAAGTTCCATATCAGTATAGAACAGTGAAGGAAAGTGATAGGGTATTTAACATCAGGTGCAGCAACTACACCCTCCCCTTAAAATGGCCACTATGAACATCACTAAATACAGGATGTCCCATTGGCTACACAAACTATAGGACCCTTAATTACGCGGTCCTCTACAATTGGTTGGCGTCTAACCCCTGTCAGTACTTTTCCACCTACGTTTAGCAGCATGCAGACTGAACATCCAGGTGCTGGTGAGCTTGTCTTAACACTAGCTTCCCACCAATTAGCAAATCAATCCATCATCACCTCAATGGTCCAGTGTTAATTAGGGCTTTGAAGCCTGGCTTTGAGTTTATACTGTGCTTTGAGAAATTGTAAGGAGTGTGGGCACACTCTGCCCTCGTGCGTAGGTGTGAGCACCTCATTCTTCCAACTTAATTCTTCCATGTGACTGGAGACCATAGAATCAAACCTTTTAGTGTATTAAAATACTATTTTCTAATAGTCCTCTGATATCTTTTGTTTTGATCAAGCCCTCTGAACAGGAGTTTCTGTTCTTTCACACAAATTGTATCCAATATCAGTTCACTCCAGTTTGATAAGACCTTGGCTTCTTGGCTCATCAAACTCCTTCTGCTGAGATTCATTTTGTAATTCAATTTGCTTTTTAACTGCGATATACTGAAATGAGGCCTTCTTGCTAATGTCCAGCACTGCTTATAATGCGTAGTGGAAACATCCATCCTTTACTCGTCGATATGCATATATTCACTACAAAAAAAACTTTGTTGAAGGGACGTTATGGTTAAATTGCCCTATTAAAAACCTATGCCATTCTGTAGAAAAACTTTGTAAAAAGGATGTTATGATTACAAGTACAATCTAAAAAACCCTGAAATTCGGAGGTTATGGTAGGATAATCACCCATTTTTTCCATCTGCACTCTCCACTGCTACCACTACACCCGACCATAAAAGATGCCACCACACATGCTATTGATGCCATCACTGACGCCATCCCATATTTAGCCCCTTTCTTTTATGTCAGCTAAGCAACCATAACTCGCGCCACCACCGTGCACTGCTAAGACTAACACCCAGGATATCAAAGATGACATGTCAAATGTCATTGATGACATCACTGATGACATCACATGGGAAAATAATGCCAATTAAAAATGCCTATCTGCAAGCGGTTGTGTGTATTATGTTGGTAGCAAGATTTGAGGGGTGTTTATGCAATGGTAAACATGCAATAGCGAGCTAACACTGTGGTAGTAGAAACAATACATATGAAGACCCACAATGCATACTAATTAGAGAAACACACACATGGAAACTAAATGAAGGAAGAAAGAAACAGCATCATCAGAAAATGTTAATGGCATTAAAGTTTATCTTCCTGTATGCAAATGAAGTCTGTGTTGGATGCCTCCCATTGCGCCATTTATGTGTACCATGATCTGAGAACGAGCCCTAAGGCATGTACTTTAAGAACATATGAGAAGGTTAACATTTTCATGTACAGCACCTTTTGAATTTTTATATTGTGATTGTTAGTGAAGAAAACCAGCTGGCCTACATTTTGCAATGACACAATATAAGTAAGCCAGACATGTGATGTCATCAGTGATGTCATCAATGACTTTTGTTTTTTATTGAGCATTTAGAAGGATTCCAATAGTAACACATATGCATACCGTAAAGCAACATGTGACTTCACTGCCCATCTTTCTATGAATTGCACAGCACTATATGCTGTTGCACAGCATGGTCACATGGCGCAGAACGCATATACACTGCACAATAATATGGGTGAGTCGTTGATAGTGCAGAAGGACATTGTGTATTGTTGTACGAACTTGTAACTGCAACACTTCCCGTTCACAACACAGCAGGGCAAGTTTACACCACAATAGAAGCAAGAGTGCATACCGAGGTCTTTGATTCATTAAACCCCATTCCACCCTTAAAAAAGTGGGGGCTGAATGCCATTACCAATACAGATTTTACGGCAGTAACCCATTCCACCAAAAAAAAGGATTTTTTATCTTCAACCGGAACGCCTTCGGCGTTCCCGTTTGAAGAAAACAAATTCTTTTCCAAGATGGCCACCATGGAACGGGAAAGCGGCCGTTGCATAGAAAGTCTTTTTCCGCTTTCCATTACAGCTGGCAGAAAGTAAAAAAGGAAAACGTGTGACCGTAGTGGGCGAAGAAGATTTGTATTTGTTCGAAAATGTGTAGTTATCAGCAACACCTTTAACAGAAAGCCAGTGTCTGGTGGACATGTCGACTGCAATGCAATGTTTTGTCCCAACCTGTAAATGGAAGTATTTACTTCCTCGACACTGTGGTCAGTAAGCATACCTACAGCGTACCCTTCAGAGACGAAAGGCGTACCATTGATTGCTTATGTACATGACGACACTTGTGAAGTATGAAAACACTACGACATGTAAAATACAAAGGTGTTTGTTCGTGCGCAATTACCTTTACATAAATGTGTGGAATATGTTTGGCAAAAACGAGCGTGCAGAACGCAAAAACATTATCCTCTAAAATGTGGACAAAATCACAACAACCCCTGTGAAGTGAAGTGCACTAATGGCATAAATATGGCAAGCAACACCCTTACCACGGACCTGTGCACACATTTTTGTATAAGTGCCACAAGGTGAACAGGGTGAAGAAATGTGTAGTGCGAAGGTATGAGGAAGCATTGCTTTTGAAACGTTTCTGTACAGCAAACACTTTCAGTGCATCTGATCTCATTTTTCCACTTTTAGAAAGATACCAAATCTGACAACATAGCGTCTTCATGCAGAACTAATCTTTGTAATTGGGGCAGCTGGGTAACAGAAAGTACCCTAACGGCACGAAAGCATAATAGATGGACCTGAGCCTTACATTGCCAAAGCAAGTGGTGTGCAATAGCGTTCTGGATAATGTACCTTGGCAGAGTAAACAAATGCTTTCTTAAAGGCTTACACACCGTGATACGGCACCTATTAAAGAACATACTACAACCTGCAACATACCATGGCAGATAGTGAAGGGGAACATGAAATGATTAAAAAACACACTCACATGTAAAAAGTAGTAATGTACTTTTATTTCACAATGCACAGCGCTAAATCATTGCCCTTTTCCCAGTTGCAAGGAAATTTGAAGTTTGTGTCTCCGCCGCACAATGAAAATGTTAATTTTGACGGTCACGTTGATGTTTTCCCACACAGTCACCATGCGTTGGCACCACAGTTTGTATCATGCACACAGTGTGCAGTGGCGACAAAGTAGTAGGTTTCCTCTCACAATCATTGGCAAGATGCCGTCAATCGTGTGATGTAGTCCATCAGAAAGTATAATGTTAGTGGCAATGGTGACGTTGTTGTTTAACCACACATAAATTATGCGTTGTTGACACAGTAGGCGTATTCCTGTCACAGTGATTTACAAGGTGACGTAAATGGCTGCGAACTATGACACCAGAAAGGAGGGTATGTTGCTTCTTACTGCTACAACTGCGTAGGGACATAGAGGTCCGATGCGGTCATCCCATTCAATGATGACGCACATACAACCGGTGACGAATAGCTTCAATTGACGATTAAAAAACCCATCACTCGGACGCTGCAATACATGACACTCGCAATACGGAAGGAAGTAGCTGAGGGGAAAATGACAAAAAAGATCTATCAATATGAAGCCTTTACGGAAATGTAAGGTGTACTACATAGCATCTCTATAAATAATTAATGTTATATAGGGAAATGTACTGACTCCCTACAAACGGCGACAATGTGCAATAGACATACTAGGTAAAAAAGTATCAGTGCCACATAAATTTCATAGGTAATAGTGGAAATTGTAGTGACATTGTACAGATGGCGGTAATGTGCAATCTGAAATATCAACGGCACACAAACTTCCAAATGCATTACTAGTAACAGTAATGTGCAATCTGAAACTTCAACGGCACACAAACTTCCAAATGAATTACTAGTAATATATTTTTTTTTCACACTAAGTAAATAATGGCAGTTTGGTGTACAGGCCTGAGAAATAAGCATACATTATGTGCACCAGCACCATTTCGGCTTACTCAGTCACACAGTAGTTGTTTGCAGTAAAACGTCCTCGGGAACTGATTTTTCATGAGCTTCACAAACCTTTTTTGAAGCATAACTTATCAAAGGGAATGTTTCACAAACTGTAACTCCGTATATTCTTTCAGTCTCTGTTCCGTGTACGTCAAGGTCGAAAAACAATTGACCCTTATGAGGTTTGCTACATGTGCGCCCATACTGAGCGCCTACTGAAAAAAGGAAATGAAATAAACTGACCTTCACTCCGAACGCAAATACATTCTCATTTTGCAACAGCATATCAGCAGTCAATAATGAGAACCGTTACTCCCGACCACGTGCAGACGTGCGGTGTTGACGAATCCGTGCAGGTGGCTGCCTCAGATTCCAAAACATAGGACGCCAGTCTAATAGCACTACTTTTGGTGGTGGCTTCTTACATAGATGCAGTAAGTGCTTGTCGTACGTTGCCTACCAAATTTCACTGTACGGGACGATATTGGTAACAAGAATAAAGCACTGTTTAACTTTGTACTACCACATATAATTAATGCTTACCTTTCGACACAGTCTTTCATGACGGTATGTTTGCGGGAATTTCGGCGTTCAACACAAAAACTAAATGACCATGGCGGCCCTATGAAAAGAATGCTACGCACTTGACGCTGCGGCAGAACAATCGGTGAAAGCGCTACATCTTGACGTACAGCATGCCATAGATTAGCCAATAGAAATCTTCTCCACTGAGCGAACAGGGAAGTGGGACCGCGGAGCGGACATAGATATCACTAATTCTTAGACTGCTACTTTTTGATCGTTTTAAAGGAAAGTACAGTATGATTTCTCACAAAATTTACAAAAGCACGCTTTGGGGAACAAGCCCCTGACCCTGCCGCAAAATTGATGATAATCTGTCCAGTGGTTTGCCCTGTAGCCGTGCGCAAAGTTTTTTCCCCATTCAGTCTATGGGAAAAAAGGAAGTTTTGGGACCCTCCCTATAACTTTGCCCCCCCTGGATGAATCCTTACCAAAATTTGGGGAAAAATTCAGAGTGGCCCATATGCTTTTTTTTGCAAACTTTGGTAACGATTCGTCCAGGGGGAGCCGAGTTATAAGCCGCCAAAAATGTGCTCTTCCTATGGAAACAGCAACTAAACCATAACTACATGGCCACTATTGTGGCCGTGTAATATATTACACAGCCTCGGTTGCAGGAGCGGCGGCTTGGTCCCGAAAGCGTGCTTTTTTTTATTTGGTGTAAATCTGTCCAGTAGTTTCCTTTTAAACGACCAAAATGTAAAGCAAAAAAATTAGTGATATCCATGTCCAATGCGCGGACTCACTTTCCTGTTCGGTCTGCAGACTGACCTCTGATTGGCTGTGCTGTCCACGGACTGGCCTCCGATTGGCCAGAAAAATTTGCTTACTTTTGTGTAGTTCGCGAACACCGGGATTGGATGGTGAGAAAACGTGAAATGCGTCTGTTTTCTTGAAATGCCTGCCATCTTGGATTCACTAACTTTTTTGGGGTCCGCGAACGGCGCGGTGAAAACTTAAAAAAAAGAATAATCAGCATTTCGCTTGTCAAACTCGACAAACAATCTCTGGGGGGGTGGGGGGATGAGGATTCGATTGGATATGGCCATAAGAAGCCAAAAAATGGGTTGTTTCACACCCCAAAGGTCTGCGAACACTCTGGATGTCCTGGGATAGTCGTGTGGTGTTCGGGGACACTTCAGATGTCCTAGGACATCTGTACCTACAGGGTTGGGGAAAAGCAGTTTTTGGATGGCTTATAACTTTTGCGCCACTCAATGAAACTGCATGTAATTTAGCAATTTTATTCTAGAACTAATTCTGAATGGTTTTTCAAATGTTTTTGGGATTCTGTCAAATGGGGGCAAAATTAGAGGGGGGTCCCAAAATATTGTAAAGGCATATAAATGTGGTGTCATTTGACGAATCTGCACAACATTTGGCAAAACGAGTTTGGATCTAGATATAAATGGTTTTCTAAAGTTTGGTGGGATTTTCTCAAGGGGGTGAAATTAGAGGCGGGGTCTCAACATTTTTTGATGGCTTATAACTTTGTAGCTATTTGACGAATGTGGACAAAGGTTTTGAGAAAGATTATAGACCAAACCTTCAATGTTTGTGTAAAGACTGAATGGATTTTGTCGAATGTGGGCTAAGTTATTTGACTATTGTATGTACATACATTTTGACACTTTTTAAAAAATAAAACATGTGCGGATTTCGAGCAAACTCGTGAGGAGCATTGGCAAGGACATTAAAGCATGGTTTTGCAAATGTGCCCGTGTTTTATTTTTTGACAAGTGTAATAATGTAGGTACAAAAAATAGTCATATACCTTTGGTGACTGAGGTATAGCCTGTGGCCGTGGGCAGTGGCCAGATTGTCTGGGTCATGGCATAAGGTTATTGCACGGACAATCTGGCTACTGGCCATGACCGCTAGGGACGAGAAATGGTGTTAAAGTGGCTATGTCTACCTGGGACCGGCTATGTGGTAAAGATATTCGAAGGTAGGATAGGTTTGAAAGGGAAAAAAGTGCTTGTGGTAATATGTTCATAGGGTTTTGTGGGCTGCCATGGCAGGGGAAGAGGGGCTGTGTATGGAGCCCCACCTTTTCTTTCCATGTTGGCTGTCTTGGAAAAGGATTTTCCTTCCTACAGCGGGACGCTGCAGGCGTCCCGCTATAGGAAGAAAAATCTATGTTTTAGCACCGTGGGTTCCCGCTTTGGGAACCATGGGTGCTAATGACCTTTATCCCCCATTTCAGGGGCTGCAATGGACGATAATGGTCCATAGCCCTCCTTATTTATTTATTTATTTATTTATTTATAACACACCAATGCCCGCAGACATCAGACTGTGTGGTTACAGTATTTGTTGAGGTAGATGAGGTGGGATAAGACAGCTTACTACTTGCTGAGAAAGGAATAACCTTTCTCAGAGCATTGCGGTCATTGGATCTGGTGTGGCGGCGCATGGAGGTGGTCCCAACGGAGTACTGTCCAGGTAGTCTGCGACTGAGTACAAAATTGCACTCAGTGCATTTCACTTTGGTAGCTTTAGCCGTTGGTACACTCCCAACAGTAGCAAAGAACTGGTACACACATGATTCGATCTTGGTGCTAGTAGTAGGCACTTCCTCTACCTCATCTTCTTGGTCCTCTTCATTGTCTTTGAAAGTACTGTGCTTTCTTTGTTGTGAAGGACCTCCAGCTGGTGGTGGTGGTGGCTCCTGGGGATGAGGGATGGCAATAACTGATGCCATTTTTACGATAAATAGCAGTTTTGATAAAATTCTTCCAAGTATGTACTGTGTACTAGATTGGTAATCGATAATGAGTATGAAAAGGTGTCGGAGGTGTGCAAGGTAAATTTTGAAGTTGAAAGTTCCTAGATCAGTAGAAAATGCAGTTCTGAATTGTCCGCGAAGGACAGATCTTATCGTGAAGTGCAGACGGGTTCTCGGACACGTCATCATGCCGCGCGCCAGCGTATGGTCATGTGGCACTTTCCGGAAGGTCCGCAATGAAGTCAGATGTTCGTAGATATCTACGGATGCAAAACTAGTTGAAATAGATGCAAAACGTGTATAGAAGTGTTAACAATGATTCTAGAAGGTGGGAAATGGCAGAGTTTTAACGTGACACTTTGTAAATTGGACACAAATATTGTTATATTTGGTAAGATGTAGGAAAATAGCATGCACTGGTAAAAACCCATGAAATTCACTGAAAAAATGTTGTTAAAGGGGCGTTATGGTTAAGTTGGACTAATAAAAACATATGAAATTCAATGAAAAAACGTTGTTAAAGGGACGTTATAGTTAAGTTGCACTAATAAAAACCTATGAAATTCAATGAAAAAACTTTGTTAAAGGGACGTTATGGTTAAATTGCACTAATAAAAACCTATGAAATTCAATGAAAAAACTTTGTTAAAGGGACGTTATGGTAAAGTTGCACTAATAAAAACCTATGAAATTCAGTAAAAAAACGTTGTTAAAAAGACATTATGGTTACAAGTAAAATCGAAAAACCCCTGAAATTTGCCAGTTGTGGTAAGCTAAGCAACCATAACTCGCGCCACCACCGTGCACTGCTAAGACTAACACCCTGGACATCAAAGATGACATCACAAATATCATTGATGACATCACTGATGACATCACATGTGCATTTACTTTTCATACAAGGGGTTGTGAATGTAATGTTGGCAAAAAAGTATCAGGGATTATCCGGAGATGTGTAATAAATGACATACTTCATCACGCAATGTAGCGTTCTAAAGAACATTGCATTGCAGTGTTCTTTCTAGTACAGGAACCTACTCATACAGAAATGTAGGTATTGGCTGCAGCATACACCACAGAGGTGCTATATTTGTAATTTTCCAAAGTTATATAATAAAACGGTTGTCAGGAATGCTCAGGTCCCAGGCGCAAGAGTGATGCAGAACCAACCACCCCCTCTGCGGTCTTGGTGTCTGCAAGTCTAAGCTTACACAAACCTCCGTGACCAGAGCGGGGAAGGAGGGTTAGGGTCTCGATGGTTGGATAGGTAGGGGGATTATAGGGTAACCGGATTAAGGAATAGGAAGAGGTAATGGATAGGGCTGGGAATTAAGGGGAAGGCGATGATTGCACACTTTTGTTAGCCAATACTTGTTTGGCGCCCTTTTGAGGGGGCGATGTTTCAACACCTCTACATGTAAAGGTGTTCCCCAGTACACATGAGTAAAGAAACCAACAAGAACCTGTTAACCCCAACATCAAGATTAAGCACAATGCCACAATGGAGTTTCCAGCACAGGTTTAGCCCAAAATATGTTTGCACCCAAGGTTAGTCAACATGCACTTGCACACTTAGCTTTCACAGTCTGTAAGTCCAGTCCAGCAAGAGCTGTTGAGTCCTGTGCCACGTCCCTGAAGTCGGTGGGTCCTTTTCACACTAAAAGGAAACAAAAGATTGTATTAGCGTATGCCTTGGATTCGTTCGTCATTCATTCCTCACAACACATCTGACACACTCATTCCGCACATAACGTGCACTGGAGTTCCAAATTCCACCGACGTGCGCTGCCGCACGTGGCTGGTAATATCTATTGATGTTTATCTGCTCAGCACGGTCTTACGTCAGACCGATCTTTCTTGCCGTAACACGCTTTTCGTCTCATGTGCCCTTCGGGCTTAACGTTCCGTGAGGCGAAATAGCGCGTAGTTAAATGCTGACCAAAAACGTTTTGGTAAAACCCAAAATGTGCTTCCCCGCAGATCCCTGCCCACTTAGCTTTATGTCGATGGCGCAGGGGCTCTGGAGGGGTTGGTAACGCCCCCTGCACTTTCCCCCTCTTTCCCAATGAATGCCAATGCCAAGCGGTACTTATCTTCTGAAAGCGAGGGGCCGGATCGCTGCTCCGGAGGCTCTGGGCCCCTCGCGTGGGATTTTCTCGGAGCTCCTGGGCGCACGTCCTGTCTCTCTGGAATCTCGAGCACAAGCCCCGTGCCTCGGGACTTGCGCATGCGCGTAGGCCTGCCACACCCGACACAGCTTCCCATTGGTTCGCGGGCCCGCGAAGCCTGCTGGGTAATGTAGTCCTGGCGTGCCTTTTGCCAGGTCTTGTAGTTTGTTAGTGTTTTCTGCCTGCAGAAAGGGCACAGCAGCCGCCTATACGGCTGCAATCTTTTAAACAGTGCCTTTTGTGATGATTCCAACCCCACAACCCCAATAGTTCGTGGCCCATGCCCAGTCCTGCCCCTGACAGCACTCCCCCCCCCCCACTGAGGGCAGAGCCACCAGGCTTATCGGGGTAATTCTTATGAAAAGTGCGCAATAATCTGGGGGCATGCACATGGTGAGAGGGTTGCCAGGAGCGGTCTTCCGGTCCATAGCCCACCCAGTCTATTAGATAATATATTTGACCATTTTTCCCTTTTTTAGAATTGAGGATGGCCCGGACTTCGTATTCTGGTTCCTCTTGTATGAGCACTGGGGGCGGTTTCTGGGCAACAGCCCCATGAGGAGCCGGTTTCAACAGTGATGTATGGAAGGTGGGGTGAATTTTTATCTGGGGTGGCAAGGTTAGGCGGACCGCTACTGGATTAATGACCCTCTCAACACTGAATGGACCTAAGTAACGGGGTTGTAATTTTCTAGGCCCAGTTAGGCGTAAATTACGGGTGGACAACCATACCAGGTCGTTTTTACGATACAATGGACTGGGACGCCGACGTTTGTCGGCATAGGTTTTGTAGGTGTTTTTGGCCGTTAAGAGATTTCCCTGTACCTCCTTCCAAACCTGCTCAATACCGATCCCCTGTCCGGCCAGCGTGGGCAACTCTGCTTTTGCTGTTGGGACGGATTGTGGTAATATCCGTGGATGTCTTCCATACAGACAGAAGAAAGGGGATCGTTTAGTGGATGAGTGAACAGCATTATTGTACGCCAATTCAGCTAGCCAAGTATGTTGGACCCAGGTTGTCTCTCTTCCAGCGGCCAAGCAACGCAAGAATTGCTCGAGTCCCTGGTTCACGCGCTCGGTCTGGCCGTCCGTTTCCGGGTGATAACCCGAAGATAACCGGACTTCCATACCGATGATATTACAAAACTCGCGCCAGAACCTAGAGGTGAACTGTGGTCCTCTATCAGTTATGATAAGACACGGTAGGCCATGGAGGCGAACCACGTTCTGCAAGAACAACTCCGCAATCTCTTTGGCCGTTGGGACCCCTTTGCAGGGGAAAAAATGAGCCATTTTGGAGAAGGTATCTACAACCACTAATATGGAGGTGTAACCCTGTACCTCTGGGAGCTCTACTATAAGGTCCATGGTAACTGTATGCCATGGTATAGTTGGAGTTGGCAAAGGCCGAAGAAGACCTGCTGGTTTCTGATGATCGGTCTTATTCTGGGCACATATCGGACAATTTCGCACATATTGCTGGACATCGTGCCGCCACTTTGGCCACCATAAATGTCTGGCTACTAACTCTAATGTTTTAGTCTTACCGGGATGACCCACTAACGAGGAATCATGACACCATGATATGGCTTATTTTGCAACTGAATTATGGGTAGGTACAAAGGTTGCACATGATAGGGGAGCCCGTCTACAATAGAATGTTGCGGATCCTGCTTGAACCACTGGTGAAGATCTTGCATGAAGAACTCTTTTTGAATGTTTTCAAATAGGTTAGTGGTTAAGCCGACTATTCTTGTCAGAGGAACTATTGGCCGAGGTGCAGGTTCTTCGTCTTTTAACATAGTGTGATAAAATATCAGCTTTCCGATTGCTAGATATTTGTAAGTAATAATAAAATCGAACTCGGCGAAATATTGGGCCCAACGCAATTGGCGCGGGCTCAAAGTCTTGGCAGTTTTGATAAACTGTAGGTTGCGATGGTCGGTAATTACCGTCACATTGTGGCGTGCCCCCATCAGATAATGCTGCCATTCGCTAAAAGCTGCTTTTATGGCCAATAGTTCTCGGTCGGCAATAATGTAATTTGCCTCGGCGAGAAGCAACTTTCTTGAATAATAGGCCACAGGGTGTAGAAGGCCTCTCTGGGAGTCTCTTTGGGACAAAATGGCTCCTAAAGCATAACTAGAAGCATCCGTTTCTACTACGAAGGGTTGGGACAAGTCTGGGTGCTTTAGTACCAGTGCATCAGTGAAGGCTTTCTTGAGCCGTTGAAATCCCTGCTCGGCCTGGGTGTCCCAAGTGAAAGGACAACCTTTACGCAGAAGTCTTGTGATTGGGGTAACCAATTCCGAGAAATTCTTGACAAAACGTCTGTAAAAGTTTGCAAAGCCTAAAAAGGATTGCACATCCTTTACGTTGGCCGGGGGGGCCCAATCTAGAATAGCCTGTACCTTCTTGCGGTCCATCTGTACGCCTGTCGGGGTAAGGTAGTACCCTGAGAATTCCACAGTGGTCTGGTGGAACTCGCACTTTTCCAATTTGGCATAAAGGTGATGTTCTCTCAACTTCTGTAAGACAGCGCGTACATGCTGGACATGTTCCTGGAGGCTATGTGAGTAAATAAGGATGTCGTCAATGTACACGACGGCACATACGTCCAGGTACTCACGCAACACCTCGTCAAGGAAATGTTGGAAGGCGGCGGGCGCGTTACACAGACCGAATGGCATAACTTGATATTCATACAATCCGAATTTTGTTCGGAAGGCAGTTTTCCATTCGTCACCTTCACGCACCCGCACCAGATGGTATGCGCCACGGAGGTCCAATTTAGTATAGATAACCGCATCCCTCACTTGGTCTAGCAGGACTGGGATAAGGGGGAGCGGATAACGGTTCTTGATGGTTATCCGATTCACCCCGCGGTAGTCTATGCAAGTCCGAAGTTCCCCGGACTTCTTCAGTACAAAGAACAGAGGTGAAGACACCGGCGAGTTAGAGTGCCTTATAAAGCTGTTTTGTAAATTGGCTGCTATATACTCCCAGAGGTGTTCGTTTTCGGCCTCAGTCAAGGCGTATATACGACTGCAGGGTAATGTTGCCCCAGGCTCTAGATCTATTCGACAGTCGAATGGCCGGTGTGGGGGTAAAGACTCTGCTGCCTTCTTATTGAAGACGTCTACGAAGTCGATATATTCCGCAGGTAGATCCTCAGGGCGTACCTCTGAGTGGTTACTCGTGAGGCTTGCAATGTGAAGGGGTGATGATTCCGAAAGCCTACAATACTCTAGAAAATAAGGCGAGTTCAAATTGACCAACCTAGTGGCCCACTGAATCTGGGGATCATGCTTTCTCAACCAAGGCAGTCCCAAGATAAGCCCAAATTGCGGGGCGGCAATTATATCAAAGGCTATGTCCTCCCAATGATCATTCCCACAGGTTAATCTCACCAAAGGGGTGCTGTGCGTTATGGGCCCGGAGGATAGGGGAGTACCATCCACTGCTCGTATGGGTTCGGGCTTACTCTTCCGCTGTACCGGAATGCCCAGTGTAGCCGCAAACTCGGCATCTAAGAAATTGCCCGTTGCTCCTGAGTCAATTAGCATGGTAACTTCTTTTCGCAACCCTAGGAACCCTAGACACCCCTTTATAGTGACATACGGGGCATAATTGCAGCAGCCTTCAATTGGGGCCCTGCTTTCAGTCAGGCTCGACCGGGTGACCCCCACTACCGACGAGCTGAGGCGTTTCCCTGCGTTTTGGGTTTCGTGGGGCATTCTCGGACAAAGTGTCCCGACTTCCCACAATAAATGCATACCCCATCCTTCCTCCTCCGTTCCTTTTCTTCTTTTGACAGGGGACCTCGAATAGAACCGATTTGCATCGGTTCCTCTCCCTCAGACTTGTCCACAGTCCCACGCGTCCCTTTGAACTGATCCAAACGGGCTACCGGGTGTGATTCCCCTCTTCTTGTGTCCCCCCCGTCGTTCAGCCAAACGGTGGTCTAAGCGCATGGCCAGATTGATCATATCAGAACACTCCCGAGGTTGGGGGTCGATCTGGGTGATAAGGTCCTTAATGTCGTCCCTTAGCCCCTGATAAAACAAGGACATACTTTTGTCGCGTGGCCACTCCGCTTCGGCCACCAACCGATTGAACTGTGTGACGTAAGTCACCAATTCCTTATTCCCTTGTCTTAAGGCTAGCAATTCCCGATCCTTCCACAACGTGGCTGCCTTCCGGTTAAATATCTTCTCAAACTCTCTGAGAAAGTCATCCCAGTCATATAGGACCATATTGTCCTTCTGGACTAATGGATTAGCCCAGGCTGCAGCATCCCCCGTGAGATATGAGATGACAAACGCTGTTCTAGACTGATGGGACCGGAATGCTGCAGGTTTCATGAGAAAGTGAAGACGGCATTGGGTTATGAAGGTCGAGAATTTCTGTGGGTCCCCCGAATACCGTTCAGGTGGTGCTAGAGGGACAACAGGGTCTGGGGTTACTTGCACCTGTACTGGTGCTTGACCCGGCAATGGAGAGGTTTGGGCTGCCAGACTGCGTACCTGTGCAGACAGGGTAGCGTAGTCCTGTCTGGACGCTGCCAACTCCCCCTGTAAGTCCTGCAAGGCCTTGGCAATCTCTTCCATGGCTACGACGGGGCTGGCTGCACCACCCAGGCGCCTAGATATTACGTGGGCATGTGCTTCTGTCAGGAATGCTCAGGTCCCAGGCGCAGGAGTGATACAGAACCAACCACCCCCTCTGCGGTCTTGGTGTCTGCAAGTCTAAGCTTACACAGACCTCCGTGACCAGAGCGGGGAAGGAGGATTAGGGTCTCGATGGTTGGATAGGTAGGGGGATTATAGGGTAACCGGATTAAGGAATAGGAAGAGGTAATGGATAGGGCTGGGAATTAAGGGGAAGGCAGTGATTGCACACTTTTGTTAGCCAATACGTGTTTGGCGCCCTTTTGAGGGGGCGATGTTTCAACACCTCTACATGTAAAGGTGTTCCCCAGTACACATGAGTAAAGAAACCAACAAGAACCTGTTAACCTCAACATCAAGATTAAGCACAATGCCACAATGGAGTTTCCAGCACAGGTTTAGCCCAAAATACGTTTGCACCCAAGGTTAGTCAACATGCACTTGCACACTTAGCTTTCACAGTCTGTAAGTCCAGTCCAGCAAGAGATGTTGAGTCCTGTGCCACGTCCCTGAAGTCGGTGGGTCCTTTTCACACTAAAAGGAAACAAAAGATTGTATTAGCGTATGCCTTGGATTCGTTCGTCATTCATTCCTCACAACACATCCGACACACTCATTCCGCACATAACGTGCACTGGAGTTTCAAATTCCACCGACGTGCGCAGCCGCACGTGGCTGGTAACATCTATTGATGTTTATCTGCTCAGCACGGTCTTACGTCAGACCGATCTTTCTTGCCGTAACACGCTTTTCGTCTCATGTGCCCTTCGGGCTTAACGTTCCGTGAAGCGAAATAGCGTGTAGTTAAATGCTGACCAAAAACGTTTTGGTAACACCCAAAATGTGCTTCCCCGGAGATCCCTGCCCACTTAGCTTTATGTCGGCGGCGCACGGGCTCTGGAGGGGTTGGTAACGCCCCCTGCGTTTCCCCCTCTTTCCCAATGAATGCCAATGCCAAGCGGTACTTATCTTCTGAAAGCGAGGGGCCGGATCGCTGCTCCGGAGGCTCTGGGCCGCTCGCGTGGGATTTTCTCTGAGCTCCTGGGCGCACGTCCTGTCTCTCTGGAATCTCGAGCACAAGCCCTGTGCCTCGGGACTTGTGCATGCGCGTAGGCCTGCCACACCCGACACGGCTTCCCATTGGCTCTCGGGCCCGCGAAGCCTGCTGGGTAATGTAGTCCTGGCATGCCTTTTGCCGGGTCTTGTAGTTTGTTAGTGTTTTCTGCCTGCAGAAAGGGCACAGCAGTCGTCTATACGGCTGCAATCTTTTAAACAGTGCATTTTGTGATGATTCCAACCCCACAACCCCAATAGTTCGTGGCCCACGCCCAGTCCTGCCCCTGACAACGGTGAATGCTTGTGTATCAGACTTTTAAGTACTGTGAAACATGTACTAAGTAGCTAACAATGCATCACTTACTACATATTTCTACTTATACACGCAAAACATAAATAGACTACAATGCATACAAATATGGGGCTTATATATGGAGAGTAAAGTAAGCAAACAAGAGGCAGTACCATTAGCAATTGTGTAGCAATTGTGTATAATCTACATGATTGTATTCACGCACACAAATGATTGCTGTGTTTCAGGCCTGCTTCTACCCTTATATATGTACATCATAAGAAGTAGTGTAAGAACATGTGAGAATAGCAATATCTATAAATGTAATATCTTTAGAAAGTTAAGTTTCTGATTGTCAGTAAATAAACCCACCTGGCCTAGATATGGCAGTGAACAAAAAAGAAGGGGCTAAACATGTGATGTCATCAGTGATGTCATCAATGATATTTGTGATGTCATCTTTGATGTCCTGGGTGTTAGTCTTAGCAGTGCACGGTGGTGGCGCGAGTTATGGTTGCTTAGCTTACCATAACTGTTGAATTTCAGGGGTTTTTCGATTTTACTTGTAACCATAATGGGCCTCATTCCGAGTATGGCGGTAAGGGATAGCGGCCACCGGTAACTAGACCGGTGGCGGTAATCCCTTACCGCCATACTCTGAGTTCCCTTTGCGCCCTCGCCTGCTTTGAGCAGGTGTTAAAGTCGAGGGCGCAAAGGGGCCTCCAAGCCAATAACGGTGACCGTAATGAACGGTCACTGTTATTTGCATCTTCCCCATTCCCATTGAGCCCTATGGGGGCTCATTTGGGAATGGGGAAGAGCCTTGGTGAATGGGGAATTACTGCCCCGCCAACCTTGGAATGGGGCGGTAATTCCGCCATCCACCAAGGCGCTGCCGGTCCGGGTACGGCGTCAACCAAGGCGTTAATAGCGCCATTGGTTAACGCTGTACTCGGAATGAGGCCCAATGTCCTTTTAACAACGTTTTTTTACTGAATTTCATAGGTTTTTATTAGTGCAACTTTACCATAACGTCCCTTTAACAAGGTTTTTTCATTGAATATATATATATTGGTGCTTGCCGCAATCTATTTACAATAAAGCTAGCCTCAAGATTACTTTGTCTGCTTGCGTTTCTTTTGCATCTGTACAAGTATAAACTAGCTCAATATCTTCATCTGTTTCTATGGCATAAGCTTTTTCACCTTAATCCCAAGATGTCACTTATCCTTGATACTTTCTTGATGCCTTATAGAATATCTGCATTCTCTGGTCTCTGCATCTCTTATACAGACGTCAGCTCGATTCTGTGTGATGTCACCATTCATAGTTGCCATTTATCTGCTCTGCGTCTTCAGGAATTTCATTTAAATGGCCATCATATTTTCTTTTACGCAGGTACGGTTTTCTCAATCGGTACCTTGCCTCCCAGATCTTCGTAGGTATTGGTACTTTCACTGGTACTGCACAGAGTCCATACTCTGCTCTTTGTCTGTTCAACTGCTCCCTGTATGTCTCATATTCTGGTTTCCAACAGACAGGTAATATGGGCGGGGCCGTTGGAGTAGGGGTTTTTGGCTCCTCCTCTACAACCTGATGACATTTCATACACAGACTGGAGAGGAATAAGGTCTGTTTGATTGAATTGACAGGTGTCATTGAGTATGTGATTACAGAAATTCTGATTACACAATGTTTTTTTACAGTTCTCTGATTGGTGTATTTTTTGGTAGTGCAAGAGAACACAGGTCAGTGCTAGGTGTTTATGGATATACTCTGGTTACATTTTTGAATGGATATCCATCCAAATTCAACCTTTTTCTATCTTCTTAGATTTTATGGAAAAGATTACAGGCCCACCTGATGAAGAGGCTTCTGGTCCCGAAACACATAGTGGATATGGGAGCATTTCAATGAGAAACTGTCTTTGTTGATGTTAAATTGCTCTTGGACAAGGTAGAATTGGTGTCTTGGTAGACAAATGTATGACATAGCTTTGTTTGTAAACAAGGAATCAACAGTTGTTGAGTATCCTGCAATTAAGACTATGGGCCTCATTACGAGGTGGGCGGAATGGGTTTAAGGGCGCTGGTAATGGTGCCGGTAAACCCATTCCGCCCTATTACGAGGTTCCCTTGCGGGACCCGCTCAGAACGTCTGGTCAGACCAGACGTCCTTTGCGGGTCCCACAAGGGGACCAGGGAGCTAATAACGGGCCCGTTATTAGCTCCCTCCCCATTCCCATTGAGCCCTATGGGGGCTCGAATGGGAATGGGGATGGGTTTTTTGAATGAGGAATTACTGGGTCCTTCAAGGTTGGAATGACCCAGTAATTCCTCATTCAAGGAACCCGGACCCAGACCCAAGTTTGGAGGCAGCCATGGCGCTAATAGCACCATGCCTACCTCCAAACTAGTAATGAGGCCCTATGTTCTTTTCTTCTTTATTATGAAATTATTTGCATATAGGAAAACAGTTGTTGAAATTCGTTATCGTCATTTGTGAACAAAAGTAAATATTTAACTTAATGTGCTTGCTATCATTATATTTTTGAAAAAAACAACTTTTGATTAAACTTATAAGTAAGCGAACAGGGGTGTTTTCCTCGAAGGAGTGACTGGGTAACTTGTCAAGTGTTTGGTGAGTCATTTTTTGCTAGTATTTTGTCCCAAGAGCTAAGGACGTATCCAGGGCACCTGAAACATACGTGGGTATTAACACGGAATTGTTCTATTATGAATATTACAATCTAAACAAAGAAGTATTGCACTACAGTTGATATATATATGTATTTAAGTGACGTTTCATACACAGTAATAACTTATGGGATTTGGACAGGCAGTTCAAACCTCAAATATTCCATGTCATACCTTTAAGCGCTCTTGCCATAATTACATGTGACTTTTACACTCATCTCCAGGCAGTGCAACACACATTCGCAACACAGATGTAGTCTCCCCGTATACCACGTAGATTCCATCAATTGAGTGGGGGTGACCCCCCGAACCACAGTGCCCCCAAACAACCAACCCACTCCCCAACATCCCCTTCCGCACTGGCAACTACAACACACCAGATGTCTCCCCTCCACAAACTTCAACCATCAGTAACTTCTGCATGAAGTTACTGAAGTGCCCAGCCACCTCAGCTCTTTATCAACAAGTTTACTACCCTCTCACCCCATCCTACACAATCAGCATAATTAGCAGCATTGGTCTTTAACCACATTTGCAGACTTCACAGGGGATCCCCTCCCCCGTCATTATTCCCCCTGCCCCTCGGGACTATGGGCAATGACTCTGAAAAGGTATTTGCTTCTTCGGGGGTGTGGAAAAACAATACTTGCCCCACCCCCATGCTCCACTCTTGGTTTGGCAGGAAAAAGCATAGCATACTTCATGCCCCTCTCCCTTAGCCTTTTTTTCACATCAATATACGTTTGCTTGTTTATCTGAACTTGGTAAAAATCTGGAAAATGTCTCTTAGTGTCCCCTTTGAATGGCAATGACCACTTCTCCATGGCTTTTTGCAATGGCATGTCTTTGTCCCATTAGTTGAACATGCGTTCTATGATACGCTTAGGCGGAGCTCCCGGTATCGGCTTGCTTCCACTGGGTATCCAATTTGCTCTTTCCACTATTAAGACTTCTGAGAAGTCCTCACTGCCAAGCACCTCATGCAAAATGGATTCAACCAAGGGATCCATAGCTCGCTGATCCACTGTCTCGGGCACACCAACTATTCTCAAGTTATTTTGTCTGGACTGCGATTTTATGTCCTCCTGTTTATCCGCCAGTTCCTTGAGTGCTCTCTTGAGTTGCACAATTTTTTGGTCAGCTGCTATTGATTCATCCTCCACTGTGGAGACACGTCCCTCAACCTCATCTAGTCTCTCCCTGTGTTTATCCAATCGCCCCTGCATGTGGTACACTTTACACGTGAGATTGTCCATCTCCCAATCCAATGACTGTATACTGACATGTAGTTGGTTAAACATAGTTATTATGTCATTGAATCCACGGGGATCGAAGGGACAAAGCCTGAGGGCCTCATTACGAGTTGGGTGGAATGGGTTTAACAGTGCGGTAATGGTGCCGGTGCCGGTAAACCCATTCCGCCCTATTACGATGTTCCCTTGCGGGACCTGCTCTGAAAGTCTGGTCAGACCAGACGTCCTTTGCGGGTCCTGCAAGTGGACAAGAGAGCTAATAACGGGCCCGTTATTAACAGGCCTGTTATTAGCACCCTCCCCATTCCCTTTGAGCCCTACCTATAGGGGCTCAAATGTGAATGGGGATGGGTTTTTTAAATGAGGAATTACCGGGTCCTCCAAGGTTGGAATGCCCCGGTAATTCCTCATTCAAGGAACCCGGACCCGAGTTTGGAGGGGGCATGGCTACCTCCAAACTTGTAATGAGGGCCTGAGAATTCCATTCCTCTGAGTCCTCCACCGCTTTTGGATTCTTCATCGGTGCAGGGGTATCAAAATGCAACTTTGATTTTTGTTTCCCCACCTTATGTGACTTAAACATAATGATAATCTGGGACCTGCTGGAGACTGGGGGGGGGCGCACACCTCCAGTATTTGAGGCTTGCAGTCTTATCACTGTACTTGGGCAGCTCAACGGTGCAAGCCCGCCTCACTATTCAATAGCACCAGTTGCCACTGACCTCCATGCCAAACCGTATGGCCACCCCAGAGTGTCCGTCTCCTCAATGGGCCCCAGCCGCACCACAGTACTTCCCGCTGATCACAATTACCACCTCCATCCCCTCCATGGCACAAGGACCATGTGGTTCTGCACTGCCACTCCTGGCCTACCCTGGGCAATCACGCAAATGGTTCCTCGCCCCACCTCACCCTAGTCAAACTGACCTGCGCAAAGTCGGGGCATCTGCAGTTCTTCCGGGTATGCTGGCATGCAGGTATCCCCCTTGTCCTGCACTGCACTGCCTACCCTCAGTACTTTACTGCTGGCACTGAAATCCAAGTGTCTCAGATGCACTCAGGTTCCCTGTCTCTCACCGTGGCACCCGGTTAAGCCTCACACATTCCACACTGCAGTGGTGGACCCTCCAGCTCATCCACAACAAGATGCTCCCCAGGGTGTAAAGATGCCCAGAGTATTCGCCTAATCTGATCACCTCGTGCTGTTGGCTGATCATCCAGCAAGTCAGGGACAATCCTCATTACTGCAGCAGCTTCCAGCGTAACATCTGGATGCCAAGGGATCACCTTACAATGCTGCCAGCTGCTTGTGAACGGATCTCCAACTCAACAGTATAAAGGATGGGGCCTCCTCACCGCGACCGTCGAGTGCTATCCACTGGAGCAGCGCTCTGCCAACACTCGGCTGCTTTGCCTCTGAGTCACTATGTCCATGGTTGCTCTCAATCTCGCTCTCCTTCTTCCGCAGGTTCATGCTCTGGCAACCCGGTCCCCGGAAGCCACTCTGAGTCTTTCTCGCCACACTCAGGGGTCCCAGGTCTACACAAGATGTTATACCCCTCCCCGGGTGATGCCACTCTCCTGCTTGGTTCAGCGTCACCCCCTCTCCTCTGGTGATACTTGCAGGGGCACGCACCCAGTGGTGGAAGTGAGGGGGAGCAGTTGGCCGCGGTGCTCCTCTACTTTTTTAAATTAAGTTTTACTGTACCTGTAATTTTATTTTGAAATTGAAACCGTTTCGGAATGGTTTCGTTATAAAATAAAAGTGTAGGAAGAAGTTGAAACTTGCTCTTTCAGTGCACTGCACTTAACGTTCCCTTTAATGGCATTTGTATACATTTGGGAGCTTGTATTGTGTGTGGGAGGCGGCTTGGTGATGGGGTTTGTGGGGAGTGGGTGCAGACCAGCCGGGAACATAGTTCCACTGCTTCTTTTCATACACTTTGACCAATGCCCCCATCTGCCTGGTGCTTCTCTCTTGTCGCATTTTACTGCAACATCCATAGCACCCCATCGTGTACCGGCGCCTCACTTCGTGATCCTCCGGAGCGCCCCTCCAGACGTCTCCTGTGCCTTTGGCAGCCAAGAATTGCAGAATTCGCCACTCTCAGTCTCCCACAAGGGGGCTACCGGGCACTTCGCTCAGCTGCAGCACGGCCTGCCTGACTTTACAAGCAGTCACACGCTCTGCGCAGGGCTCGAGTCCGGCGCACTCCTCTATTTTGCCTTCCACATCTCTTGTAGGTGGGCTGGAGGCTCCATACCTTATTTATTTATTTATTTCTATTGCGCCGGTAACTTGCAAGTCTCGGGGCGCAGATACATGGACACGTGAAACAAACATGAATAAATGAGACAAAAAACTGGGTGCTTAGATATGTCTGAGTGAACCTTTATGCAGGTTTTAATTGAAGAGATGAGTCTTGACCAGTTTGCGGAAGCGTAGGTAGTTAGCTTCTTTTCTTATGTTAATAGCCAGATTATTCCAAAGGCCTGCTGTGATGATCAGAAAGGATTTGCCCAGTCCAAGCTTGCGTTTGTGCATGGCTACCGCAATCCTGTTTTGTTCCGCTGATCTTAAGCTGCGGATGGGTGCGTATGTGTGTATTTTGGATTTCAGGTACCCTGGTGCTTTCCCATGGATGCATCTGTGGGCTAGGGTAAGGGCCTTGAATTGGGTTCTGCTTTCAACTCTAAGCCAGTGCAGCTCCTTCCTGGAATTACTGATATGGTCGGATTTGGATTTGTACTTAATAATCCTGACCGCATTATTCTGTATGATCTGATAGACTTACAGGCCTTCTTTATTTGCCCCTACCATCCGTGCATTACCGTAGTTGAGGCAGGATAGAAAACCTTGCTTTGACACGGCCAGGATACTCATACACCTGAAGCACCTCTCATTACCACGGTGCTGGGCGAAAGGGTATCAGGATGTCGTCCGGATTTATCAAAGAGCCAGGGAGCTCACAGGTTCGCTGCCATTTTGGCCGGGATCAACAGCAGACCCCAGGATCAGATACATTTTGAGGGATTAAATCAGATACTTTGTGATGAACCTGTTCTGAAGATGCCTGATTTCATCCAGGAATTCATTTTACAGACAGACCCATCCAAAGTAGGTTAAGGAGTAGTACTCTCACAACTACACAATGGACAAGAACGTCCAGTCCTCTATACAAGTAGAAAACTGTTTCCTCGAGAGAAGGCCTATGCTACAGTTGAACTAGAGGCCCTCACCATCAAATGGGCTGTTGCGACTATAAGGTACTACCTGATCAGATGGAAATTTTGTCTGGGCACTGATCATTCTCTCCTAACCTGGATGAGTTTCAGGAAGGACTCCAATCCTCAAGTAATGAGGTGGTTTGTAGATCTTTTTGCTTCTGTGTAGAACAGCGAAAAAAGGAAGGAACAGGAGAATGTGGAGTTCCTCAGTCGTTTCCCACTGGGTCGGGAAGAGGGGAGCTCCCATTTAACAGAAGGAGTATGTGACGAATCCAGGAAGTTCATCCCTTCTCCCCAGGGGAGAGCCATCCCCTTTTGGACTAGGAAGGTGAGCCTGCTCCGAAAAATACTCCCTAGGGGGTAGAGCAAGCAGGATCTCACTGGGGGTACCCCGTGCGCTTTTGGACAAGAATTCCCCAGATGACAATTTTGTAACATTTCCCTTAACATCAGCTGCACAAGTCTTCATCGGATATATACCCTGGTTAGTCACAATAACACTGTACAGGACCCTTTAAATGTGCCTTGTGTGGTTGCTGACCATTCTGTGTTGAGCAAAATTCTGAACCAATGGCGTTGTGTCTCTCGTTACAGAGACCCTCACCTAAAGGAAAGGAGCAGCTGTTGAGCGAACCAGCCACAGGGCAGCAGCCAGACTGAGCAACGCTGTGATGTGCGGTAGCCTGCCCTACAGCACAGAGCCAAGACATCCTGCAGGTGGGACCACGTCACACGTGTTGTGGGCAGAGAGCATGCGGAATGCCATCGAACCCAGGAGGGTCAAGTGCCCCAAACGCTGAGCTCTCCTATGTTGAGCTACCGAGCAGGCACAAAGTAGCACACTGGCGTGTACGAATGATGGCACCCCGACTGCAAACTGCAAACAAGCAGGTACACTGGTCAAGCAGAGGAGAGGGAGGAGAGCAGCCAAACTCTGCAACACTCCGAAAAGGAGTAAGAGCAACTAGAAAATGGATAGACTATCGAAGGGCCCTTGGGGTCTTTAATAACCCAGAGCGCAATAGAAACAACCTGAGGAGGTGGGCCTGTCCCCAATAACCCACGAGGGGTTACTAGAGAGTAGAAAGCAGGAGAAACGCCCTGAGTGGGTGAACCTGAATTAAAGGAGCTACAGTGTCAAACTGTACAGTTGAGGGACAAACTTCTTATCTTGAACAAGGCTTTGCAGGAGGGCACAAGCGCCACCTAATAGCTTAAACTAAAAATGATAAAGCTTGCCCCTCATGCCAGACCTTGTTTACACAACTGGGTAGGCGGCTCTTATCCTGTCCTGTCAATAGAGCAGCACTAGCACCCCAAACCAGCCCTAGATGTCTTTTTTAAAGCATCCCGCATACTGCACCAAACATGCCCGTCAAATGAGCCACACCACATAAAAGACGGCAGAGGTGTTCTTGTCCTAAGAAAATATGTTTTTTTTAATTGAGAAAATTGTCAATTTGCTCATTGGGCATCAGCCCTAGGAAATTTGTGTGGGAGGAGGTATGGTGCAGACGATGGGATTCCATACCTCTTTCTTACAGGGGACACATTGCATCCTCGAGATATCACCACAGTATGGGATCAACCTTCTGCTTATAGATTTGGGACTACACCCACCCCCTTGGACTATATTGTGGCAGGGATGCAGCAGACACGCCTGTTTCCGGGGACATAGTGGGAGTGAGACCAGTGAAGACAACAACAGAAGGAGAACCAGAGAGGACAACGTCATCAGCTGTGCAAAGTCATCAGTGGTGTCAACAGTGAGGATTCAGTGGCCGCACCCTCAATATCAGAGAAGATCTGGTAGCGGCAGTGGAGAGGCATTGGCACTGGAGCACACACTGTTAAGAGAAAAAGCCAGAAAAGGGAAGTGTTTGGAACGTGTCTGGGGAAACATTAGTCCATGGTAGTGCCTCCAGGCTAATGCCTTGAAAAAAATCCCCCTTTGTATAATAGTAGTTTGTTTGTAAAACTTCCACCTCCCACTAGCGCACCAGGTACCTTTAGACAAGCCCGGTCTCTGTAGGGTGTGGCATCTCAGACCAGGTTTGTGCTGTGCACACCATTATTTCATCAATAATGCCTGCAGTGACATGCTGGATAGGCCGCTAACGGGCCGCTAACGGGCTGGTGCCAAATTTATAGGCCCGAGCAAAGCGCAGATTTTAACGCTGGAGTCAGTGCCACTGCCACTGCCATGGCTGATCCAGACCCCTGCTGTGGATATTATTCGATCCTAGGGCTACGGCCTGTCCACTAGAAGGTAAGCGGACCTCTGAGCAGAGCCCATCTTCCATTTCCATGACATGGTAGGCAATGTGGGAAGCAGTGCAAGGCAAAGATCCGGGTGCAGTGAGGGACCTAGGGCGCAGTTGCAAGCTTGGGGGGTGGGCCGGGTGGGGGGTGGTTAAGGGTGGCGGGGAAGGGCGCCAGGACACCAGGCTATGGCTGACTGAAGCGGGCTCAGGAAGAAGAGTTCCGGCCTCAGGTTGGAATGCAGGCTTCTACTGTGAGATTTCTCCCACATTCCTACTCTCCTGACTTGCTGGTACCTTCTCCCTGGGAGCTTATCTGCAATTTCAGCAGTACCTACTCTTTCTCCAAGGTGGTGGTCTGTACAGTGCATTCTTCCATACAAATATTGAAAAGGATTTCCAAGGTTACTCGACAGGGAGGTAAGTCTGGAGCAAATACTGCTGCAGTGCATGGCAGTGAATATGTGCTGGTGTTTTTCTTCGCTACATAACTTGTTATATATGCTGTTATATATGCTCTGAAGGACCACACTTTTGTGCTTTTTATTCAGTTCCTGCAACTTTGATAAAGAAAAAGTTGTGCAGGAGGCATCATCCATGGGGAATTTATTTATAGAGGGTTTTACACTACAACTATGGTTGAAAAGAGGAACATATGAACATTGGAAGAAAAGCAAAAAGGTTATATTCATTCATACTGAAATGCTAATTTTTTTATTTATTTATTTGTTTTGGTTTTTGAAAACCTTTACAAAATTCATATGAAGTATTATTATTCTTTCACAATTTCACAAATTCAAATAATAAAATCCAAATTGATGTTCGTATATGATACATAAACAACTTAAAACACCACTAAGCAAGAATAAAACCTAAATGCTAATAAAGGAAAAAAAAAACTACAACAATGGCAGAGGGAAAAAAATGACAGCTGATAAGGTGGGGGGCTTTTGGGAGGGCCACGCGTGCAACTTTGACCAGCAAATCGGAAGCAGAGTATATGGCAAAAGCGGGGAATTCCAGAGACTAGGACAGAAAAGTTGAAAGAGCAGCTAAAGGTGAGAATGAGGGAATGCACTGCTTCAGGAGGATGAATAGAAAACCGAAAGGCGGAGAAAGGGGTCTCATCCAATCCATTAGAAGAGGACATCCAAGACACAGTAACAAAGCCTGATGTGTTGGGGGTACAGTGGAAAGCAGTCATCATAATGGGAAAGGTGGGGGCACAAGGAGGTATTGCTAAAGATGCCATCTGTGATGTTTTTACACCGAACACGATGGTCCTCACTAGAGAATTCTGTAACAATATGATGTTTTATTTTATTGAAACAAAAATTCTTGTTTAGTGCTCCGCTGGCAATGTGGACCACAGCTACCAGCATGGAGCATAAACGGCGTTCTTTTCTCCTCTCACTGTTCTCTTTGGATTTAAGCTGGTAATTTTGAACCACAGATACCAATCTACAACATGGCCGACTTTCCTCTTTTTCCGTACTCTGTACGCCTGAGACAGCAATTTCACCCAGCTCTAATAGTCTGCAAAATAAATTACTTTCTGCTCTTTCGCTTCTCTTTAAACTTGAGCTGGCGATTGGGAACACCATTATGCAACACGAACGCCCTTGTTTTGTTTCAGTTCCCTTTATACTTGTGCTGGCATTTGGAACAAAAACCACAACCATACACATTAATTAATTTCCCCTTTTCAGTTCTCTTTATACCTGTGCTAGGACTTCGGATCCCTTCAACCAGCAAGTGGCATGAATTACATACTTCTGTTTTGGTTTTCTTTGCATTTGAGCGGGCATCAAATCTGGTTTTAACGTGCAAGCGCTGGGTTGAACCTCTCTCTCCACAACCCATTTTTGGCTTCTGTGTTCCCTACCCTCGTCTTCCCTTGTTCTTGTCTTGTTCTGCTTCTCTTTCTCTTCTTACAGGGAGACAGAAAAAAATGGAACATAGGAGTCGCAGAAGCCAGGAGGAATGAGTATGGAGGGAACATTAACAGCCCGATTCATGGAAAAGTGTGCATTTATCCAGCAAAGGCCACGTGCTGAGAACTGAGTTTATTCTGCTCGCTCAGCATATTCATGGAATTGCTTGCACAAAATAACCGTATATGCAAGTCGCGGCCGGAAGGCCCCTGACACGCCCCATGCATAGCAAAAACAGCCAGAAAAGCTAGCTTTGCATGCTCACATGGGCGCCAATACATGCACCCTTCAAACAGTGCGTGGGGTCCCCTGCAAGCAGGCCTGCATCTCAGGGACCCTGCGCAGGGTCCACTGTAACTTTTACCAGCACCCCGACAACATGCACATGATTTATCGTAACTCGGGTAAAACCCAGAAAATCTGCATGCAAACTCTGTAAACCATTCCTGCACCCTGCTACACTGTGTACGCGCTCCCCTAAGTCAGATCGGAACCCCGGCTGCATACACGCACCCCTAAATCCGACACCCAATCTTAACTCTCTGCGGTGAATCATATGCGCAAGTTCTGTACGCCTGCCTTCGTCTGGAGGATAATATAGGGGCTTTGCATGGCCATTTCCCTGCCCAGAGGATGTGCAGTCAGATCCATGAATACGTATCATTCCATGCAATAGTGGGTGTGCGATGGACTGCCTGCAGGCCGTCCATCGAAACACCCAGATTTTCCTTTATTCTTCTTCATTTTCTGAGTTCCGCCCCCTTCCCTGTCCTCTGCGCAAGCCACGCCCACACTCCGCACAGTGTCTCGTGCAAGGGTCACGCCCACTCGTAGTGACGTGCTGAGCATGTGCGAAGTCCCCGCAAAGTAGGGAAAAGTCCTGCACAGTCGATTCCATGAATCCACAAATGGGATTTTGCACGCAGTTTGCCATGCAGACAATTCCATTAATCAAGCCCTAAATGCTTACATGCAAGGGAGCAATAAGGGCAGATGAAGGGGTCGTTCAGAGAACAGGACAAAGGTAGTTAAAATGTAACAAAATATGGAAAGAGGAGTGGGGAAAGAATACAGAAGTTGGGAAGTTGGCGAAGGATAAGACATGAGATGTTAATCAACCATATCCTAAAAGGTGGGTGGGGCCCATGATGGATTGGGCGAGGGGAGTTGAGGCAAACCATGCAGCCCATGTTTTAAGAGTGGTTGCAGACGGGACGGTGGGAGAGAAATATGTTCCCCATTGTTGCCACAGTTAGGGGAGGAAATAATGCCCTTGTAACATGAGGACACATGGGTAGAACCTGAGAAGGAACCCCCAGAAGAACAACAGTAAGGTCATTTGATAACTGGAGGACAGGTGGAGCAGCGTTACAACAATTCTTCACGACCCAAGGCATTCTAAAACATACTTTGGCAACGAAATTAAGAAATTGCATGACCTACACAAAGGGGGTGCCAGGTGCTCTTATGATTACAATTTTGGAGGCATTAGGAAAAACAACTTTCTTTTCGGAGCGCAGGCTGGGGACATGATGGAGACAAGAGACTGGCTACAGACACGGAATGAAGAAGACCATTGGGAGAGGAGGAGGGAAAGAAAAAGGACATAGGGAAAGAAAAACATAAGCTTATGTTGGCAATACGACATGGGCCAATGTTTTATTAGTTCAACGTTCAAGTTTGTGCATATCTGTGAAGAATGTGCTGGGGCACCAGAGAATGTGCTGTAAGTGACAACAGGGCAGGAGAGGGGAATGGAGGATGAGCAAAAAAGAAGGAGCCTCGCAGGAGAGAATGGACCAAAGGAAGAAGCAGGAGAATCAGGGAAGCCATGAAGGGCAGGGAGCGATAGAGTCAGGGGGTAGACATCTTCCTACACCTGGCATGGTATAGGAGCTGTCCTTGGTGTGGACAGTGTTTCCTAGGAGAAAGTAGGCAGAATATTGTTTGAAGGGATGTGTGTAGGATTTTGTTATACCCTTTACGAAGTGACAAAGGAAAGATTGTTGAAATAATTTGAAGTCAGCTCAAGATGTTCAAGGAAAGAATTGGGAACCAGTTTATGCTTGCTAGGCTGGCAGGACCTTTTCCACATCTACTTTTGCCCAGTTTACAAGTGGCACTTGTGGGAATGGTTCCCAAGAAACAAGTGGTTGAATTCAGATTGATTCATAACTTGCAGTGCCAATATAGGTAATCAGCTGATCACTTCCTAGAATCCATGAACATCAACAATTTACTTCTTTCCCAAATTCAATAAACCTTATACCACATGATCTACCATCAGACCAATAGTGAGTGGCAATGGCCCACTCATGGAACCATTATCTCAATAAATGTATGCATATTTGCATACTTTGGTATGTCTTTGTTCCTCATCGATCAGAGACATAAAGTATATTTTGGACCAATTGAGCAATCTGGAATTGAAAAGAGCATTCCTGGATTGTAACACTAGATGTATCAGCGCTTTCATTCATGAGGGAAAAGCAGCCCCCTATTGAGCTGTACAAAATGCTGTTGGACGTGTCTGATGTTATTCTGAGTAATTACGTATTTTTTATATTTTACTTTTTATACGATTTTCATGACAAGCAAAACAAAACACAAGAATTCAGCGCAGAAGTAGTGCACGTGCCTAGCGCAGAGAGGGAGGGTGTGCCACGTGTGCGCCAGGCGCAGCGCAAAACAGCATATAGGCACACTGCATATTCATGGATTTCCCTAGCCATTTGCAGCCGTGGCGCAGCGAACATCCAGCAGTGGCAGTTACGCCCCCAAGAACGCCCCTTGAACCAGAAAAAGCCACAGAAATACCTAATATGGTGCAACGGGCCAGCATATAGCCCCCCTACACTGTAATTGCGTGAAAAACTGAGCGTACCCCGCTCGCACCAGCCAAATTGCGTGAAAATGTACTTGCGCACCCCCTTGAATACGCGTACCCCGCTCGCGGCATCCAAAACACGTGAAAATGTCCACGCGCACCTCCTTGAATATGCGTACCCTGCTCACGCCAGCCAAAATGTGTGAAAATCTCCCTGCGCACCCCATTGAATACGCGTACCCTACCCCGCTCGTGCAAGCCAAAAAGTGTGAAAATCTCCCCGCGCATCCACTTGAATATGTGTACCCGCTCGCGCCATTCAAATCACGTGAAAAAGGCCTACTGTAAACTTGTGAACACGCGTACCCCGCTTCGCCAGCCAAATCGTGTGAAAATCACCTTGCGCACCCCTTTGAATACGCGTTCCTGGCTCGCGCCAGCCAAATGTGTGGAAAGGGCTCTGGTGACAGGTGTTGGGGGGGTCCCCCCTGTGGTGTGGGCTGCCTGTGGGGCATCGTCACGGGTGTTGGGGGTCTCCGCAGGCAGCCCACATCACAAGGCACCACCCATGACCATGTCCCGCAGGCAGCCAAAACACGTGTCCATGCCCTGCAGGTAGCCCACACCACAGGGGCCCCCCCGACACCCATGGCGATGCCCCGCAGGCAGTACATCACTCGTGACCATACCCCGCAGGCAGCCCACATGGCACCATACACTGCATGCAAACCCCGACTCATGTCCCCCCACCCCACCAGTGATGGCAACCTGCAGGCAGGCCCGACTCATGTCCCCCACCAAACACATTGACACAACATAGAATCATGTAGTAAATGTCCACCCAAATGCCACCCCACGCTGCCCCCCCAGTGCAACTCCACACCCATCCATTGGCCCCACTTCACAGTACTGGCCCCATGGCATGGCATTCACCAAAGCACACATGCATGCACCCAGATACATGTCCAACATAGCCACACAGCAGTGACACATGCCTGAGCCAATGGCGATCGACACATGCACCAAACAAATGAGAGCAGACAACAAAAATATATGACTGCATGGAAATGTATTAAAAAATTGAAATTTACCAAAGGAAAAGCAAACGTGACAATGAAAAAGAAATGAATGTTAATTGAAATGAAATGCAAAATCCAAAGGAACATGAAATCCCAAAAAAGTGCAAATCCTTAAAGTGGTCCTTGTCCAAACTCAAATAATCCACATCCAAACAGTAAACCAAAAAAACCATTCCTCCATGGGTAAAAAAAAAAACTAAAAACACCATACTCCAACTATGTACAAGGAATGTTTGAAGGGTCCATGATCCCAACACAAAATGAAACTTCTAAAAACCCTATAAAAATACAACTATATACAAAAAGTGTAGCAATATCCATGGACTCCAAAGAAAGAAAAAATAAAAGGAAAGGAAACCTAACCCTAAGAACTATTTACAATGGCGGGGGCTAGTCCTACGGCTCACCGTTCTTACCAAGAGTTTTGGCCAGGGCATCATTGAACTCGGCGTCTATGGCCCAGAGGCGGGACTGTGCTCTATCCTCGAGGGCTCGCAGGGACGCCGCCATGTTCTCCACCAACTCCCTGTGAGTCTCTTCGAGGAACTCTGCCCGCCTCTCTGCCCGCCGCATGCAGTTCTCCGCCCTGACCATGGTGAGCCGTGCCCTCTCTGCCCGCCGCCGCTCTGCACCTATTTGCTGGCCCATCCGCTGCCACATGGAAGACACACTTTGTCCAAGGTCCTCCTACCCTTTGGCCGATGCCTGCCCCGTGATGTAGTTGGCCCCGAGTCCTGATGCCTCCTACGCCGAGCCTGCTGCTGCCTTGATGCCATCTGCCTGTGCCACCTTGACTGCCTCCGGGACAATGGCAAACCCCGGGGCTGTCGTGCACGTGCCCTGCTCAAAGGTGCCTGCACATCCTCCATTGCCAGGGGTCCTGTTGCTGGGGTGACCACTTCTGCAGCACCTCCGACTCCCGACTGTGTCAGGGATGGGATCTCCACCAGCTTGGCCGCGGTGGCTGGGGCAGGTCCACAGGGGGCCCTGGTGTCATCTGGGCCGGAAGACGGCATGGAGGACGACTGGCGCATAGTGGGTGAAGAGGAGGAGAGGGTCGTAAGAGCGCCCAGCACATGGAGGAAACCCGTTACAATGAGCCGTCCTAGCCAGTTCAGGATGGCACACGTCTGTTCGTGATGACGTGCGTGGTCCTGCCAGGAAGCATGCACATAATCACGAATGACGCGTTTGCGCATCGCAACACCAACTACCCTGTCACGGATTGCCACATCTGCAGGTAGAGGAATGTCGTTTGACATGGACTCTTCCTCTACCTGCGGACAGGCCTGGACTGAGGCATTTTTGCCGGTGCACAGTGATGCAGTCTCAGTATCAGGGACAGGATTAGGCACAGGCCCCTGTGCTGCCTCCTGCCCCTGGACTGCACCACTTGCACTGGTGGCATCACCCCCTCCAGGCCCCATGTGTGGGTCTGATGCAGCCTCTTCCTCCTCCTCCTCAACCACCACCAACCTGGATGCCTCTGCACCATCTTCCGCACTGTCCTGCCCCTGTGAGAGCTCACCTGCCCCTTCCGCGGCCGTAGTAGCGGACGCGGCACCAGTCCCCTCGCTCCCAGAAGATGTTGCAACATGGGAGGGTGACTGGGCCTTGCGTCTCTGCCTGGTGGAGGCATCCACGCCGCTTTACTCCACTGCGCCGTCTTCGCTCTCTACCTTTATCAACGCTGTAGAGAGGGAGACATTGAACATAAGCATCAGGGCACTGAACAAATGTCTGCTAGATACAAAGCAAATGAACATGATTGGCACCGTCAAACGTCATATCCATCATCACCCTCCAAAACACTTTGGTCAGTGCAAGCAATACACATGCACATACAAGCATGGCACGTGCTACAGACATTTGCATCCATGTCCAAGGCACTGTGTGAACATCAGAATGGGGGGCTGAACCTCACATGCATCATGGGACATGCACATCACATGCACACCCTCCACCAGACAGTCATGCATCTGGGCTTGTCTACCTCCCGTCACCGTGCATTCATGGACAACTGGGCCGCATCAGTCAATCACGAATTCTGATGCTCATGTGTCATGCATCCATGGCGTTTTCCAGTCACACACTCACCACTCAAACACACCCACATGTACACCATGCATGTCCATGAAGGTGACTTAAGCATCCATGTCTCACACCCCTCGCATTGCCAAGTCCAGACACTGGCATGCAAACATGTGTGCGTCTTCACATGCTGGTGCACATCATGCATTGCAACACAGACATCATTGATGTGGAACACGCTTGACTGGACTCACATGTTATCCATACATGTGGCATGCCAGACATAAGTACAAGGTGCACACTCTAGCCACACCTCAACATGCACTACGGAGGACAAGAACACATGGACACTTACCACTGGACTCCAGACAGGTCTGCAAATCGAGTACCTGGTGGTGAAGCGCTGGGTGTATGCGCTCCAGGACCCTCATCTGGATGTTGCTGAACTGGGCCCAGCGCCCCACATCATCCTCAGCCTGGACGAGGTGCTGGGCCTTGTAGAGGGTCCTGGACCTGAAGTCCTCCCAGCGCTTCATGACATGCTTGTAGTCGTGGGTGCCACCCCCTCCTCGTTGATGGCCCCCACGATGTCCTCCCAGATCCTCCTCCATCCTTCCTTGTCAGTGCGCAATGTTGAGAAGAGGGCATCATAATGCCCCAGGAATTGCTCCACGAGGATGCCAACTTCATTGGCAGTGAAGCTGGCAGCCCTCTGCCTCTCTGCTGGGAGGTTGACACTGGCTCCAGATGATGTTTGGTCCGACATGGCAACCCCTGAGGCAGGTGTGGGTGGGCAACTGGGTCCTGGGGCTGGGCTGTGGAGCGATGGGACAGCAGTGGGGAGTCTTCTGTTTCAGCAGAGGTGGTCGCAGTAACAGGACCTCTGGCAATGTCTTCTGTGCAGGCACCAAATTGCAGGGCACGTATTATTCCCACTGTGGTTGCTGCCGTGTGTCGCGTACCCCATTTATGAGGTCATGGTAACCTGCGTGTTCCACACGTACACATTGTTTGTGTTTCTGGGTGCCACAGCGTACTGCGGGACATTAATTCCACGCATGTGGGCTACCGACGGGTCGCATGCACGTTTGTTTTTGGGGTGCCTGAGCATTGCGTGACCCGTCATTTTTACCCAGGGGTCACAGACAGCCTTGCAGGAGCACAGGGGTACCTATTGCATCTAGTACCCTGCCCCCTTCACCCCAATTGCCTAGGACAATTGTTTTCTGCACCTCCCATTCGCACAAGTAACATCAGTGCAAAACAGAGGGGGTGTCTGAGAAATTCTCTACCAGCACGAACACAGCCCATTGACTTGTTCTTGGGTGGATGGCACCCGGGAGAGTCTCATCCAAGTCTTTAGCTCACTGCATCATCAGTGAGGTAAAGCTGTGCCTTTCTAAGAGCAGTGAGCAAGGGGTCCACACCTGGATTCCCCTGGTAACTTAGGGTAAGACCCAAAGTTACTTGGTATGCAAAACAGAGGGGGATCTGGGAAACTCTCTACCAGCACAAACACAGCCCATTGACTTGTTCTTGGGTGGATGGCCCCTGGGAGCGTCTTTAGCTCACTGTTTATTTCACAGAGACATGGGGCTCATTATAAGTATTGCGGAATGGGTTAACGGGTGCCGCTAATGGTGGCGGTCCCGTTAAACCCATTCCGCAATATTACGAGGTTCCCTCGCGGAACCCGATGTGGACGTCTGGTTTTACCAGATGTCCTTACTGGGTCCCGCTAGGGGACCAGGGAGCTAACAAAGGGTCGGTCGTAATCGGCCCGTTGTTAGCTATCTCACCCATTCCCATTGAGCCCTATGGGAGCTCAAATGGGAATGGGGAAGGTCCGGGCCCGGGTTCCCTAAAGGAGGAATTACCGGACCCTCCAAACTCGGAATGGCCCGATAATTCCCCATTCAGGGAACCCAGACCCGGACACGGTTTTGGAGGCAGCCATGCCCTTTTTAAGGACATGGCTACCTCCAAAGTCGTAAGGAGGCCCATGGACTCCCTGCTCACTGTGCTCAGAGAGGCACAGCTTCACCTCACTGATGACGCCCAACAAGGCTGAAACACATCTATGGGGTTGCTGTTGGTACTCTTGCTCAGAGAGGAATTGCCATAGCATTTCGGTGCTGAACTGCCCATGTGGGTGGGACAAAGACTGATATGCAAATAGATATTTCCCATCTGTGAAAGGTACAGTGAGCAAAAAGTGTGTGCTGCAAACTCTCATCTCAGAACAGGTTATCATGCCATGTTCTTTCTGGAGAGGAGCGCCTGGTACCTTTTTTGATACATCAGTGCCATGGTTGGGAGGCCACCAAGTGGTAAGGGAGGCAAAGCTGGGCAACCTCCCAGAGGTGTCCACGGTAGGGGACGTGGCCAGGGTGACCAGGATGGCCAAGGTGGCAGCGGTGGGTGACGTGGGTAGGGTGGCCCACAAGGGCAGTGTGTCCAGGAACATTCAGGGACATCTATGCCCCCCCCCAGTGGGTCAGATAGATGCAGCTGACACCACCCCAGCTCAGGGCCTGCTAGCCGGCCCGGATTGGTCACAGAACAGGCATGGGATGACTCACAGGCCGACTTCTGTGTCACAAAGTCCAAGCCACGTGTGGCGGTGAAAGTTGCTGTCACCAGGCCACGTGGATTTGGGGCAGCAATATCATCTGCTGCCCCGAGCAGCCAGGTTGCCGAGGCTGCAGGGGCAGCTGAAGCTGACACCACCCTGGCTGTGAGTCACCCAGCCAGGGCAGTGTTGGTCCCGGCCCCTCACACCGAGGCAGTTGTGGCGCTTGGTCCTGGCAACAGCAGCCAGCAGCCAATGCCTGCAGTGAGACCTTTGGTCATCATGCCATTGCCTGCTTCCAGTGGCCAGTCCACCTGCGCTTCAGCCCCTACTGACCGGAGCGGCGTAAGCCATGCAGGGTCCGCACTACCTCTCAAGAGGCAGAAGCGTGCTCTTGTGGAACAGGCTGGGACCCCAGACACGGCTCGGCCCCCCGACACGTCAAGGAAGCGGAGTTTCAATAATGTGGAACTGGACGCACTTGTGGGCTACATGTCGTAACACGGCTGCGATATGCTGGTGACGGCAGGGTGCAAAACCACGCCTGCTCAGCCTAGGGCCCACTGGCAGTGTATTGTGGACCGCATTAGTGCCTTGGGATTTGTGAAGCACACAGCTGATGATTGCTTCTAATAACGCCTCTACTCTGGTGACTGGCAGTAGGACACCACCAGACGATGAACTCACAGAACATGAGGCGATCGCTGGAGGGTTCATCGCAGAGGATTAGATCCAAGGCGTGGGAGACCTCCCGGATCTTGACACAATGTCCGGTGAGTGTCCATGCGTGTGTGTCCAGGCCATGTGTATGTTGCTTGGGTGATGTGTTGTGATTGACTGCCAGTTCAAGCTATGTAGTCATAACTGCCATGTGTGACCCATGCACTGCCTTCAAGCCATCCCCAGCCCTTGGCTTTGGGGTTCATTGTATCCCTACAACCCACTGCAAACATTTTGCACATGATTACTGCACTTGCCCTTACACTGCCATCATGACACGACATTGTAATTACTGTTTTTGTCTTTTTATTGACAGTTGAGGACCTACACATGTACTGCACTGCACCCGCTCACTTCTGAGCCCTGTTTCAACCTTGAACATGCCTATTCACTTGTGTCATGTCAAAGTGACCTACCATTGATGTATCGATGTGCCTCCCGTCACTGTATTTGAACACACTGGCGTTGTTGCATCGTGTGACATGTGTGTTTTGTCACAGTGATTTCAATGTACTGTCTGATGACATGCATTTTATATGGATGGTGAACAGTAGTGATTCACTCCCATCTGGGCCTGCTTGTCAGTTCTGCCATGGCTATGCTATGTGCCATCTGTGTGCTGGCATCTGTCATGTTTGTTGAAGGTCCATGCCAGTCACAGGCTTCTGTGTGATGCAGGTGCTATGCACCATGCTGCACATGTGTTACTTTTCAATTTTAGACTAATCAATATCTGCTTTCAGGGTCCCCTTCCACTTCATTGTCACTGCATGCATGGCTGAGTTTATGTTATGTGTGACATGTCTGATTAATGTGTTTAATGTCAACATTGTAATGCCTATGTGTGTGGCCTATGCTGTTAACATGTGTGTTCATGTCTTCTTTTTTATTTTGTGCAGGTGATGAGGCACTGGAAGGAGATGGCGCAGGGGGAGGAGTATTCAGAGCCCCAACCAGGCACCAGTGGAGGACGTGGGGTGGTAGCACATGAGAATCCATTGGTCCTACAGACCATCCTGTCCACGGGTGTCTCTGAGTACACCTCTGAGGATCTCTATGCCTCTGGTGCTTTATCGGATATTGACCCATATGTCCCGTCGCAGGTGAGTGATTCTGGAAGGGATGCTGTTCTGTCCAACACACCTGCACTAGGGGTAGACCCCTCAAGGGCTAATTCAGTGTTGGAATGTCCACCTGTGGCGGTTACGGATGCAGGATCACACTCCACACTATTTGCTCCTGTTCCTGGGGCAGCAGATCAAAGGAGGAATGCAGTCCTGCAGCCACAGGCAGCGCCAGCACTGCAAGGTCCACGTCTCCTTGGGCCCGACAGGTGTGATGTACGGCAACGTGGTGGCCGTGCGCCACCGGGTAATACTGTGTGGGAGAATTCCATGTATGCCATTGCACAGCAACAGGGGGCCTCATGTGAGATGATGGCTCAGGCCGTGGAAAGGGTGGCCACTTCCATTCTCCCCCCCCAAAAGGCAGGTGGAGCTCCAGCAGCAGGCAATGCGGTCCACATGCCACTCACACAGGCAATACATGCTGGCCGCCAACACGGACCGACGGGCTGAACTGGGGGCTCAGCACACAGCCATAGCTGCAGAGGCACAGGCCCACAGGGATGTCCTGAGGGAAGATAACAGCTCCCTCAGAGCTACTCTGGGTGCACTTGAGATGGCCCAGAGTAGACGGGCAGAACAGCAGATGGAGCAGCTAAAACACAACATCTCGGCTGAGCTCCAGGCAACCCGTGAGGAGATCTGTACATCAAGAGAGGGCTTGCAGGTGGAAGTCCATGCTACACGTGAGGTGCTGCATGGGGACCTCCGGACAATCATCCCGCAGAACCAAACCTTTCAGACCTGCATGCTTGCTGCAATGGAGGATCATGCCACGGCTATGCATGGTCAGCCTCCCGTACCAAGCACACCTTCTCATGTTGCACCAGAGGGTGACGACAGCGATGGCAGTTCTCCCACTATAGGCTAGCCGTGCAGGCCATGAGCCCATGGAGGTTTTTGTTTTTGTTCTCAACATCCACGCATCTGGGTGTTGAGGTGCACCCTGCACCTCCTCCCTCCTGGGTACCCCCCCAGTCAACCATGGCCATTTTTGATTTTGATTTTTCACTTTTTTGTCTATTGTGCATTCATGTAACAGTGTGTTGCTTTGTGTGGCATCCAAAGGCATCCACTGTGTGTTCCAGCTGGGCCCATACAAGCTTGTCTTGTGTTTGAGTTTGAGGCTTGGGGTCCAGACACATTTGCCACTCCTGCTTCCCCTTTCCATGGGCTTGCAAGGAGGGCACCGTGTGACAGTAACTTACACAGAGGCATTGGGCTTCCATCAGTTGTGTGGCCAGCCTGAAGTCCAAACTGTGTATACACCCCTAGTGGGGATTCATGAGGGTTTCTCGAGTGCATGGTTGACATGTATATTGTTTTTAATATTGCTCATTGTGCGTATTTACATGCTGCATCTTCATGTATTACCTTGCCTGTCTCCATTGTTGATGCACTTCATGCTGTATGCAGTACCTTGACACATTTAGCTACCAGCAACACACTGGAGATGGGAAGGGTCCATGTGATGGCTTTGTCAGATTGGGACACTTGCGCTATTGTGATTGGTCACTGTCTGACGTTGGCACTGTTGGGTCCTGTGTTCATGATTTGTTATGCTGGTAAATATATGTTCATGTGTACAGTTTCATTTTGATGTGTGAGAGGGAATTGTCTCTGGCCTGTTTCCATTTGTCACAGTGCATTTTGTGACAGTTGTGTCATCTGTTGTGCATTTATTTGGTTGCTTTCACATTGAATGCCATGGCATGGTGTGTCGGGTGGGTGCCTTGGGGTTTGGGAGAATTTAGGTGATATACCAGTATTTGGATGTGCTGTTTTGCAAGGGGGTAGTGGATTATGCACCATGAATGTGTGCCTTTTGGTCACACAGCAATGGGTTTGTTTAAGTAGCTAGGGATGCACACAATGTAGCACTTCCAGGGACACATACTCAGGGTGGTAAGGTTATGACAGTTGACTGTCCCTTTGTCATCATCGATTGTCCCCTGGTATGTGCCAGTGTTACGCTCACCTGGTATCCACAGGTACGCCACCCAGCCTGGTTGCTCGCTGGTATGCTTCTCAGCTTTGCCCTGATGTGGTCTGCGGGGAAGGTTCTGCCTGAAAATACAGGAGGACTGTGTTCAAGACTGACCGACTGGGGTAAGTATCCTCCCTCCACCCCCGTATGATTTCAGTCCCTCTGGCGCCCTCTCCTCACCTTGTAGAATTAGGCGTGCTCTCCGTCCTGCCTTCTTTGCAGGGGCACGTTGTCTTTCATGGGCGAGTGCGGTCCAGTTACTTCACTGACGCCAGCCCGTTTGATATTGTTCAGGTAGGTCTTATTGCTGTTCTTTAGTTTTGTTGCTATCCTACATGCCTTTCTTTGTTTAAAATGTCTCTTTTTTCTCCCTTAGGTATGCAGAGCTTCAGCGTGGCGAACTGCCTTGGTTGAGCCCCGCTGGTAAATGATGGCGCATTAAGAGCGCTATGATGCGGTAAGTAATCGATATGCGCAGCGCTGCAAAGTCTTGCATTTGCTAACCTGTGTTTTCCTTCCTTGTAGGTCGCGATGTTCTTCAGCGCGAGTGGAATGTCCGGAGTGGTGCCAGCCGAGAGGCGACCAGCCAGGTAAGCCTTTTGAGCCGTTCGTAATTTGTAAATGTCTCTACTGCTTTCTTTAATGTTGCCTCTGTCTTCCTCTTTCAGGTCGTTCTGTCCGGGAGGCGTGCAGATTCGAGGAAGCTGTTCTCAGTAGCTGCGAGTGTTTAAAGATGAAGACTGCAGGTAAGATGCTGCTGCTAATGATGTTCCTTTTGCCTCCTTGCAGGTTCTGCTTTTCTGAGGTTCGAGGGAATGGCTGGACACGGTAAGCGTCACGTTGCAAGCTGCAAAGTAACGCGAAGCGTGTTGTCTTGCTCGGGTGTGGTTTAAATAGCCCCAACAAAATAGTCCAGGTAAAGTAGTCCCTAGGCTACCACACCCAAAACTCTAGACCGCATAGCTTGGTTCTTATGAACCAAGCTATGTGGATGCCTCCATGTTGGCTGACAACACAATAAAGTAGTTCCCAAGCACATTGTTTTTCATGGTGTATGAGCCTGGCGCCATAAGCGCCAGGACTGGCCCCATGAGGGCTTTTGAAGAGGATGCCAGGCTCTAGAGGCCCGAGTCCTGACTCCACCTGGCCAATGGGTTTTCCAGAGGGGGTTTTGGGCGAGGGTGGTGACAGCCAGGCCTGTGTGCACTCCGCAGGGGTGGTATCTTAGGTGAAAAATGTAGCCACAAGCTGGGTACGGGCTGCCTCGCCATGTGCCCTTTCCCCTCCCATGTGCATGTGGTTGGGGCACCACCATGTCCACTGGTACGCCCCGCCCTGTTGCAACGTGTTGTGCAGGACACATGCTGCCACAATGATCCTGCACACTACTGACGGTGCACATAGTAGCTGTCCACCAGTGCGGTCAAGGGATCGGAAACGTGACTTCAGCACTCTGAATGTGTGCTCCACTATGGCCCTGGTTGCAATATGGGCTGCGTTGTTGTTAGGGAGAATTCTCAAGAATGCGTTAATTTCCCTTACCTTTTGAGACCCACTGCAACTTTGATGGATTTCTGGGATAAAATTATTTACCTGGGAAGAGTGTGAGCCTTTTTTTCCCACTCTTCCATGTACTGCGTATGTGTTTTACTTTTGTGTTATTTGGTTATGGAGTGTTCAAACATCATCTTTTTCTGTGTGTCACACAGCACCTTCAGTGCAGTGGCACAGGGGTGTCTTTCAGACTCCTCAAGTTTCAAATACCTTCTCTGGGACTGACTACCGTCTCCCAGAGCATGTAAAGTTAAATTGGCTTTACTATTCTATTTAAATTTACTGACCCAGCACACACTATCTTCCAATAGAATGCTGGAGGGGTTGCTTAGCTTCAAAACACTCATGCAACAGTAAAATGTTACCTTTTCCTATTTTAAATGGCTGGTGGCAGTGGTTTAGATCAACTACCATGATTTTTCACGACCATTAACAACAGTAGCTCAAAATCAGGGGTAGCCATGTTTTTCAATATGGCACCCAAAAAGTATCTGTAAAAACAGACTCAGGTAATCTTTTTTCGCCATTTCTTTTAGGAAAAGTCCTTCTTGTGTGTAACTCTGCGCGCCAAATCCGGTGTGATTGGCTGGCTGACTGTCCGGCAAGGACAACCACCCTGCTGGGTGAGTGACAGCCAGGCTCAATGAATGGGGGAAAACTGTTTAAAAGCAGGTCTCTGGGAAAAGGAAAGCAGAGTCGACCACTGGAACGAAAGAACCGAAGATGATCTGTAGGAAGAGGACTGCTGCAACTCCGGGCCGACCAGTGAAGCCCTGCTGCAGGTCCGAATTGCCTGAAACTCCAATCGACAGAGAAGCCCTTCAAGGTAACCTTCTTCCCTTGAGTTTGGTGGGAACAACCAACTCGTAAGCCACCTGGACACCGTCCCTGACTTGTCGAATTTTCAACAGAGTGCTGCTTGAAAACCGGATAGCAAGTGGGAAGGAAACCAGTTTGTGGTCTTTAAGGCACTCACACCTTAAAGACCTGCTCGACCTGCCAGGAACAACTGCCTCAGCTACAGCTTTCTTCGTTAACCAAGGTACTGTGCAAACGCGGTCCAGAAATATTTTCGGCTTTCGAGAAAGTGTGTCAAACTTTCCTCAACTTCGAAGGTTCGTCCTTCTCTAAACATTCGTCAAACTTTTCGCCTAGCCAAATCCTTTAAAAATCTGTGGCAAAGACTTAACCGTTATATACCAGAGCTGTGCTATCCTATACAAAAGACTCTGAACCATTGACTTTGGCCCAGGCCTGTTGATAAGAATTGCTGGTCGTATCCAACTGAAACCCTTTGCCCTGCCTATGAATGTATTTGGGCTGTCTATTCTTATAACCTTGTCTTTTCCTCCCTTTTCTGAGTATTTGAAGTGGCATTTTGCTCCCACTTCATTTTGGAGCTAAACGTACTTATCTGGTTGGATTTTTGAGGTTTATTAGTGTGTGATATTGAGCTGCTTGTGCTAGTGTAATGTTTTCTAAGACAATGTGTAAATAATTGTATATTCTTTTACCAAGAAACCTTGGGTAAGTGTCTATTTGAATCACTGTATTATTGGTCCTTTGTGTAACTTGTTCTACTGCTCACTTAAACGCTTGAGATAAGTCTGGCTGCTCAGCCATCGCTACCACTTTACTGTATAGTACAGGCTTGTACCAAAGGTGAAATTGTGCTTACACTTGTAGTCCTAATTGCATGTAGTGGTCCCAAAGCGCAAATTACCAATGGGGGTCCTGGGAGTCCCTCTGCCAGACATTAGTCCTGGTTACGAGAGGCTTACCCAGAGTCTTTAGCTCACTATCTTTCACAGAGAAGAAATATCCCAAACATATCAGTCTTTGTCCTGCCCTGGGGCAGTCCAGCACCGAAATGCTAGGCAATTCTCCTCTGAACAAGTGTACCAACAGCATCCCCAGACAGGTGTTTCAGTCTGGTTGGACCTCATCAGTAGGGAAGAGCTGTGCCTCTCTAAGAATAGTGAGCAAGGGGTCCACGTCTGGATTCCCCTAGTAACTTAGTGTGAGACCCAAAGTTACGTAAATATGCAAATTGCCAATGGGGGTCCTGGGAGTCCCTCTGCTAGACATTAGTCCTGGTTACGAGAGACTTACCCAGAGTCTTTAGCTCACCATCTTTCACAGAGAAGAAATATCCCAAACATATCAGTCTTTGTCCTGCCCTGGGGCAGTCCAGCACTGAAATGCTAGGCAATTCTCCTCTGAACAAGAGTACCAACAGCATCCCCAGACACGTGTTTCGGTCTGGTTGGATCTCATCAGTAGGGAGGAGCTGTGCCTCTCTAAGAATAGTGAGCAAGAGGTCCACATCTGGATTCCCCTAGTAACTTAGGGTGAGACCCAAAGTTACTTAAATATGTTAATTACCAATGGGGGTCCTGGGAGTCCCTCTGCCAGACATTAGTCCTGGTTACGAGAGACTTACCCAAAGTCTTTAGCTTACTATCTTTCACAGAGAAGAAATATCCCAAACATATCAGTCTTTGTCCTGCCCTGGGGCAGTCCAGCACCGAAATGCTAGGCAATTCTCCTCTGAACAAGAGTACCAACAGCATCCCCAGACACGTGTTTCGGTCTGGTTGGACCTCATCAGTAGGGAGGAGCTGTGCCTCTCTAAGAATAGTGAGCAAGGGGTCCACGTCTGGATTCCCCTAGTAACTTAGGGTGAGACCCAAAGTTACTTGAATATGTAAATTACAAATGGGGGTCCTGGGAGTCCCTCTGCCAGACATTAGTCCTGGTTACGAGAGACTTACCCAGAGTCTTTAGCTCACTATCTTTCACAGAGAAGAAATATCCCAAACATATCAGTCTTTGTCCTGCCCTGGGGCAGTCCAGCACCGAAATGCTAGGCAATTCTCCTCTGAACAAGAGTACCAACAGCATCCCCAGACACGTGTTTCGGTCTGGTTGGATCTCATCAGTAGGGAGGAGTTGTGCCTCTCTAAGAATAGTGAGCAAGGGGTCCACGTCTGGATTCCCCTAGTAACTTAGGGTGAGACCCAAAGTTACTTAAATATACAAATTACCAATGGGCGTCCTGGGAGTCCCTCTGCCAGACATTAGTCCTGGTTACGAGAGACTTACCCAGAGTCTTTAGCTCACTATCTTTCACGGAGAAGAAATATCCCAAACATATCAGTCTTTGTCCTGCCCTGGGGCAGTCCAGCACCCAGTAGGGAGGAGCTGTGCCTCTCTAAGAATAGTGAGCAAGGAGTACTGCTTGTGATTCTGCCTAACAGTTGTATTTTACCTGGGGTGGTGTGATGGGGTTCCGTATTAGCATCATCATGTAGGTGCTCAGAGGATAGGCACTGTCCCCTGGGGAGGTGATAATGGTTGTGATTAGTTGGGTTTCTCTATTTATCTGTGTGTGACATGCATGCATGTGCACAGGCATTTGTACTCACCAATGAGCCATGTGTCGCCATGCCTCCCAGCTTCCAGGACCCGGTTTAGGGGTGACATTCTGAATATGAAACTATCATGGGTGGACCCTGGATAGTTTGCGTAGACAGAGGTGATGATTCCCTTGGCATCGCATACCACCTGCACGTTGATGGAATGCCAGTGCTTGCGGTTGCAATAGATGTGCTCAGTGGCACTAGGTGGACGTAGAGCCACGTGGATGCAATCTATGCAATCTGAGCACTCTGGGGAAGTGTACCACCCCATAAAAGTCCTGGACCATGGCCTGCCTTTCTGCGGGTGTTCTGGGCATGTATATGTGCCTGCGGACTGAGGGGCGTGCAGTCATGATTGCCAACACCTGGTGTAGGCAACGTGACTGCGTGTGCTGTGAGACACACCTAACTATGGCAGTTGTCTGCTGAAATGACCCAGTGGCCAAAGAATACAGTACATTCAGCACCTTTTCCAAGGGGCTCAGTGCTTGGGAGCACAGGTTGGGTGATGTGAGGTCCTCCTCCCACTCGGTGACCAGGTCTAGGATGATATGGGGTGGAAACCTGTACCTGCCATAGACCTGGTCATCAGACATCCCAAAAAGGCTGGTCCTGGGTAAATAAATGCGGGGCCTGGCTATCCTCCTCCTCCTGCGGTGTCCCACGACCACTGCTGCGAGGAATGGTACATTCATCGTAGCTGTAGGAGCTTGTTTGTTGTTTGCGTGCACTTTTATGCTGAGCGGGGGCGCTTACGCCAGCTTTCGCCTGGCATACTTGTTTCCGGCTTAGCGCGTCTTTTGGAGCGCGCAGGTTTGCCCTGTTCGATTCCATGAATACGTGTTGTTAGCGTGCGTTTTGCAGCGTTATTTTTCCCGTAATGCCCACATTTTCGCGTGCTGTTCCCCATTCTGCCTGTTCCACCCCCTTTTTAGGTGTGGGTGCTGAGCAGTGTGTGCCTTCAATAGGCATGTAGCGCGCAACCATCGGGATGTGGCAATGGCGTGTGAGACATGCGCAGATTTGGCGTAGGTCCCAGGTAAGCCACTCGCAGTGCCTTCCATGAATCGGGAAACGGGCGCTTGCGTGGGTTTCGCACCCGTGACCTGTGATTTTCACGCTTGCGCCCCCGTTTTCGGTGCACATTAATTCAATGAATTGCCCTGTAAGTATGCACCTGCGTCGGCAAACCTCTGTAATCGGCCTTTTCAAACAGACAATAGCATTATCTTCAAAACTATAAGGTATAGATACATCATTAAATTGTCCTGAAACATAGATGATATTTTCATAGTATGACAAAGTACTGAGCAAGAATTATTAGGCTATCTATATGAATTAAATAATAACAACGCACACATTAATTTTACAAACGATCTTTGTCAAGGGCCACATTTAATTTCTTGATTTCAATGTTTTGATTTTGAAAAACCAAATTGATATTATGTCCTACAAAAAACCGTTGCAACTTAATTTTATATTGAATGCTGCCATGGCAAAAATTTTATTGACAATGGGCCTCATTACGAGTTTGGAGGTAGCCATGCCTTTAATAAGGACATGGCTACCCCCAAACCCGGGTCCGGGTCCCGCAAAAGGGGACTTATCAGGCCATTCCGACCTTGGAGGGCCCAGTAAATCCCTTTCGCAGGACCCGGACCCTCTACGTCCCCATTCCCATTTGAGGCCCAATAGGTCTCAAAGGGAATGGGGAGGATGGCAACAACAGCCCCGTTGATAACGGGGCCGTTGCTGCCTTCCGGTAATGCTCGCGGGTGCCGCTCTGCACGCCTGGTCTGACCAGGCATTCCAGAGCGGTACCTGCGGGCATAGTTGGAATGTAGCGGCGAGGTAACAACGGCGCCGGTAGCGATACCAGCGTCGTTGTTGCCTTACCGCAACACTCCAAATGAGGCCCAACATCTCAGTTGCAAAAAGGAATTGCAGCACAGACGCCAACTACATTAGTGAACTAACCACAATTTACACAAGATTTGTTTGAAGGGATATGATCCGTGCATAATCAGTAATGCAGAAACTGAGACAGATATACATCATTGTCATGATTTGCTTGTACCAAAAGTAAAACATCGTTGCCCTGACACACAGCAAGTTACATTATTTACACAGCACCCTGCACCTCTGCAAAAAGTTAATGTGCTGGACTGAATGTTCAACAAATATTGGCATATTTTAAGATTTGCTGAAGACTGACATCACTACATCAGTGAAATACCAAAAAGATATATGATAAAGAGCAAACTTTACTCAGCAAACTATCTCCCCATCATTTAACAATTAAGAAACATGGAAATATGTCATGGCTTTCAAAGTCAAACTCTGGGTTGTTACATTTATGGCTTGTGCAATGTGTTGGTATGCTCCAAACAAGATTACATGTGTTAAATATGGCAATATGAAATCAATATGTTAACATGTATGAGTTTATTAACTGTAAATGTATTTTTGTTGTATGTGTAAGCACATCTGGGGTTTCAGAATTGAAGATGAACACCATCCATTAGTCCAACACCTGCCACAATAGCACAAAGAGGAGAAGGGAGAAAGGCTGTGATTTGAGGAGACAGAAAGATAAGACGGTTTTGAAAGAGGAGGGCATAGAGAAATGTATCTGCGGCAAAGAGAAGCCAAAAATATATTCACTGTGCACCCAATATCACAACCATTAAAAAGACAATTTTCAAAAAAGCTTTATAGACATAGCCCGAGGGTCTACCATGAATTATGGGCCCCACAGACCAAAGTTTACCGGCTCATTACTTCAAGTATGACAAGAGGGAGTGGACTATAAAGCTATTATGTCCCTTTTGTATGAAGAGGTGGGTTTAAAAAAAAAAGCAATCTGGGTCGAGTGATTGCTGGGAACAGGCTAGTGCATATTGATGAGGAGGGAGGGTGGGCTTACTTATATTCCAGCCGGCTGCTGTTGGGTGTGGTCCAGTAGGGTGAGTGCATGGCGGGCGGGTAGTGTTACAGAGAAGCTTGACCGCATCTGCCAGGTGTGGCCTAGAGAAGTTTCGGTAAAGTGCAGGGGGTGGGTGGCAGGGGATTCATCAAGCTTGGTTCGCATCTGTCAGGCAAGACTTAATGGTGCGGGTGGAAGGCGGGCTCCCAATGCGACGCTCCTATTAGGTTATGTTATGTTATTTTGCACTTATATAGCGCCTTATATACCATTGGTATGGTCTGAAGGCGCTGGTAGGTTGAACGCCCTTGGGAACCGAAGTTCAGATCAGTAGAGAGAGTAGAGAGAGTCAAAGGTGCATGTGAGCACCGGGTATGTGTGCAGCTCATGCAGTATTCGTGTAATAGCTGCTTCTTAGCGGTAGGTGTGGTGGTTGAGGGATCAGGAGAATGTGTTCGTTCTGGCAGGTTTTATCCAGAACGGTTGTGGCTGCGTTAGGCCTGAGGAGAACACCTGGCTGGGGGTGTGAAACCAGCAGTGTTTATTCAGAGTGATGTGGAGTAAGCGGCGGATGTTGGTATGAGAACAGTTATACCGAATGGTGTCATAGTATCTCTGTGTTCTAGCTGAGTGGTGATGTAAAGGAGAGAGTAAGCGTGGAGGTGTGATATGATGGGTTATATGCTCTTTCAACGTTCTCTGCATTCCGAACCATACTATGTACGTCCTTCTATGCGCTCCAGTCCGTAGCATGCACACTATCCACTCCGTGCACCCCAGTCTGGTATAATACACTCCGGTCCACCCCGTGTGCACTAGTCTGCTCCGCTCTATCCACCTATCTGCACCATACACTCATCCGCTCCATACACTCATCCGTTCCATACACTCATCCGCTCCATACACTCATCCGCTCCATACACTCATCCGTTCCATAGACTCATCCGCTCCATACACTCATCCCGCTCCATACACTCATCCCGCTGTGAGTGCTGCGATGAGAGACCTGCTGCTGGCGGTGACTAGGAGAGTCACAGACCTCCCCCTCATTGCCAATTTTCGAGCACATTATGAGATTTACGAGCCATACCGGCCTGGAAATTGGCCAGTGGGAGAGTGCCATGTCACTCCCCTGTGTTCAAATACATTTTATAAGTACGAACTTCATCCTTCTTAGGCTTTCAGCAATAAAGTATTTTTGATAAAACACGATGGAGAGAGAGCAAGGACTCCAGCAGAGCACAGGACAGGATTCACACCAAGTCAATGAAACAAGAAACCACCCATGACTAGCGGATACGTATCACATTCCATTTCTATGCAATGTAGCAGCAGGCAAAGCCACCCACCCGCACGCATATGCCAACACACACTATTTGATGACACATCGCACAACACCTCTGCTACTAGAAGGCATCTAAGTCCCACAATAAAAATTCTGTATAGCTGGACACATAATCAATCTCCTTGACTCGCAAACTCTCCCCTCAGCCGTCACAGCACCCACGCAAAAGCCAGCTCTATGTGGGTCACTAGCAGGGACTTAGCCCCCCCTAAGTATCTTCGTACTGGCTAAAATGCACTTCAATCTCCTCTGACCAATCTCTCATAATTTGGACTTCAGTCCTCCAAGGGCATTCAACCACAGTGCTTTGAGGCCATACCAATTGAAAAAGGCACTATACAAATTCCATATTACATTGCCTTACATTACTACAGTGTTTATTGGAAATTGATTATGAAATTACTTTACATTTTATTAATGGTACAATGGGGTGAGTTTATATTTTTAAAATGGTTGCTGAAGTGCTGTAGTTTAACAGCACAAAATATAGTTAGTAGTACCCATTGATACAATATAACTACATGGCTGTAAAAGAAAGGCGAAACCCCTCATTGTGCCAGAATAACCAACAGTAATACAGTGGAAATGAAAGTATACAAACCGAGGATAATTTCACATGAATTGATAGTCATAATTTATTTCAAAAGATGGTGCCATTGTATGAAACGAATTTTGCAAATAACATTCCTTTAACAATGAGATTTGGCTACAAGCGTCTGTACTAAGAATGTTACTACATGTTATTGTTCTTGGGTTATTAGCAAAACAGTATTCATACACTTCAAAGGGGGCACTGCCATGATGAAATGAAAAGAGTCAATAGGGAATGGTTTCCCCAATAAAATGTACCTGTGGCCATCAAAACTTCCTGTTTGTATGGAGATGGCGGTATGAAAACCGCGCACACCACGGCTACGATTCTCTGTTCCTAAAAAATGGCAAGTCTACATGTTTGCAACAGTGTTCCAGAAGCCGTCAATAAAGCATGAAGTAAAAAAAAATGCGATCATATTTTTTTTTTCTGTTGCAACTTCTGGTTGTGATGCTTACATCCGGAGCAGAAGAAACATGCGAATGTTGTGCTTTCTTTTACGGTGCAAGATTAACTTCAGAATAGAAAGATATTCAATGTTTGACTTAATTAAGATAATGCAGATATATGAATAGCTATGCATTATCTGCTGTCTCTGAATGTAACACATGTCGTTTGAATAAACACGGTATACTTATTTTGGCGGACATTAGTTAATTATTAATAGAAAGCTGGTGACAGGAGTTATAACTCTGAAATGGACTTTATTCTGCAAACATGGCATGTCAGTACACAGGATACACTAATTACAAGATGAAACTAGGAAACGTAATGAGCAATTTTTAATATCGGGAATGATACGGACTTATAATACAGCACCACAAACAACAAGATAACGCCACCATCAGTAAATTAGAAACAATATGATCGCATTTCGTTTTACTTCCATCTTTAGTGACGAACTCTGGGCCACCACTGCAAACATGCAGGGAATTGTAGCCATGGCGTGCAAGGATTTCATACTGCTCTCTCCATACAAACAGGATTTTTTGAAAGCTGCAGGTACATATTATTGAGAATACCATTCCCTATTGAGTCTTTGCTTTTGCTTTGAAATGTTCAACTTTTAATTTTCAATTTGTATACAGAAGACAGGAGGGGGCCTCATCATGGCATATTCCATTTGTTCACAGCTTCAATAATCCTTAGACCACATTCATATTTAATTGAAATCGGCAACTTCTAACGCAAAACACTGTGCCAAAGTATTCAAGAAGACATCTAAAAATCGGGTTATTGTCACATAAACTGGAACACAACACACTAATTTAAGGTGATTTAAATTTCAATGTCACACATTTTCAACTTATCTCTATTAGAAATTAGCGTTTGTATTTTCATTCAGAAACATCCACAAAAGAAGAGAACAGAACATAATGTATTTATGGACCACGCATACAAATTGTGTTCAAACTCAAGAAAATCATCACAAAAATGCTATTAGGAACATAACATTAAAGATTTTTGTTTTGACTTCATTCAACACCAACAATGATACAGTGCAATGTGAATTACTTTAATGAGGCCAATGGAAGACTTTACAGTAAATCTTTTTGTTTCCCGTTTTTTGATGATCATTATCTTCAACAGACCTTGAAAAAATCCATCATAGGTCTGATCTTTAATGCCCAAACATTATCTGTACATAATAGCTATATAAAAGGTTAAATATTGAGTTGGTCTGATGTGTTAAGATTCTGAATATTTCTTGTGTTATATATATATATATATATATATATATAGCAGGTCAAAAGTTTAAGTTAGAATTGGAGTAAATAGATTTTTTAAAGGCGAGCTACATTGTAAAACCAGAATTTGGTTTGGCCAAGATCTATATTTGACAATTGCTAGTTAATAAACCCCTATAATGATAAAGCAATATGCATAGTGTGATGCACATTTCTTCCCCAATGTTGCAAACGCTTCCTAGAGATGACTGGCTTTTCTGTAACATATGCATCAGTTCAATTCACTTTAAGGCTATTCAAGCAGAAGAGCATGAAACAAATATTTGCTCTGTCTGATGATCCAAGAAAATTAGAGTCGCTTTTGGGTAAACTGAATGTCACGACCAATTCGGTCATCCTTTTTTCAAAAAGACTAGCAAGAGCTATGGTAGGCTTCAAGCACAAGCACCATTCAAGAGGTTGTCCCAAGGATCAAAATAGGATTATAGATTATGGTATGGTTTTTCGGCTGAAGTATAATGTTTTTTTGTGATGAGGGGAAAGGACTACCAACAACCTGCAGGAGCTATTTGCTGATGCTGGCATAATTTCGGATTCAGAACCATCACAACCAAGAAATGCTGCTCCTGGACAGCGACAAATAGCTATACAAACTTCATCAAGCTGTATCCTATTATAGTAAATGTAACACCTTAATTTTGAAAGACAAAAATAATGTATTTCTGTCCAATAGCTGGTGTATCATACAAGTTCTAAATAGTCAGTTAAGTATATGTCTAAACACACTGAGATTGTTGGTATGACTGGTTTTGAGAGGTGCAAAATAAATAATTTGTATTTTTTGCGCAATGTTGCTCGGTGGTAACATTTAGATCTCTGAATTTGGGGCACCTTAATTAAATCAATTGGAATGGAATTGACTCACACTTGAAATAATGTTATGTCTGACATGGGTATTTATTTATTTATTTGTATTTGTAGAGCGCACTAGCAGCCTGCAGGCATTGAGGCGCTGTAACAGAGCTAAAGCAGGCTTACTTGAGGGTTACACTGAAGCCGCACATGAGAGAACTTGTTCATATTACAGGGTTGCATGTTTTTTGAGCATACAGATTTACAACACAAGATACATCAGACAAAGAGGTTCGTTTTGACTGCTTTGCGAAACGCTGAGTGAGAGTCAGTGAGCCTGAGGTGTGGTGGGAGGGCATTCCACAGAGTGGGTGCGAATGACGGGAAGCTAGAGCCGCCTGCACGGGCTTTGTGAGTTCTAGGGACAGAAAGCAGGTTGAAGATTATGTTACACAAATTGTTTAACAGGAGCGGTGGGCTAGTTGTCAACAGAATTCATGGCTGCATTCGAATTGTGGGCATGGCAGAAAGTTGTTTAATCACAAGTATGAGGAGGGCTGCTGGTCTACCTCACTGTTTCTTAGTGTGGAGGATGGGGATAGTCTCTGCCGCAAGGCTGAAGAGGGAGCCTGATGAGAGAGAAGGGATCTCAAGGCAGGTGTTGCAAATGCTAATGAGCGTTCTGGAGATTTCTGGTGGATGTATGTCATCCCTCACATACAGTAAAGCTATTTAGATTTGCATTCTTATTGACAGTCTTCTGGACCACAAGTGTGAATGACAGTGTGTGAGCAAGAAAAGGACAGGTACAGAGAAGAGTACCGGGAGTCTTTCTTGATGGCTTCAATGGGCCAGTGTTTAAAATCGACCGGGTGGCACAAGAAGCATGCGTGACTCTGGGACAAAGAAGAAGGACTGTTAGGTTATGGCAACTAAAGACTACTAAGGTGGCTATGTATGGGGCCACGCTATGGGGGCTTGTGGATGTGGCTCCCATACAAGTAACTGAAAAAGATTTATCAAGAAACAGCTCGGTCTGCCTCGTTCTGTGCCCAATTATGGTATCCATTTGGAGCTAGGATTACATTTCATAGCAGACTCTGTGAAACTTCATCCCATTCAACACTGACTCCTAAGGCGGAACTCACACAGGGTGTTATAAAGACTTTACTACCCAAAGTGGGCTCAAAGGGTATTCCATGGCTTCAAAATGTAAAATCTCATCTAGAAAAAATCAATGCAGGGATTCACTTTACTGCACCCACCTTTCTGGAACACAGTTTGGCAGAACAATGGAGCAGACGGCTGTTAGCACACACACAAGATTTAGGTGTGTCCAACAAATTATTGAAATGTTCTAACCGCAGACTTCTAGGGCCTCATTACGACCCGTGCGGAATGTGTTTAACGGGTTCCGCTAATGGATGCGGACCCGTTAACACCATCCCGCACGATTATGAGGTCCCCTCGTCATTACCGGGACCCGCGAGGGGACCAGGGAGCTAACAACGGGCCAGTCGTAATCGGCCCGTTGTTAGCTCCCTCTCCCATTCCCATTAAGCCCTATGGGGGCTCAAATGGGAATGGGGAAGGTCCGGGCCCGGGTTCCCTGAGGGAGGAATTACCGAGCCCTCCGAACTCGGAATGGCCCGGTAATTCCCCATTCAGGGAACCCGATAAAGGAGCCCGGTTTGGCGGCAGCCATGGAGCTAATAACCGCCAAACTCGTAATGAGGCCTCTAGTGTTATCTTCTGGCAATACACAAAATTATCTTTTATTGTCTTAACTACAGTTATGAAAGAAATGCCATCACAAGGGCAAGGTTTCATTGGCCTCATTACAAGGTTGGAGGTAGCCTTGCCGGTTTTACCGGCAAGGCTACCTCCATACCGGCATGAAAATCCAGCACCTGCGAATGGGCAATTACCGGGGTATTCCGGCCCTGGTAATTGCCCTTTCGCGGGTGCTGGTGCCGATATATCCCCATTCCAATTTCAGCCCCATAGGGCTCAATGGGAATGGGGGTACCTGTAGCACCGGCACCGTTCAAAATGGTGCCAGTGCTACAAGCTTGCTGTGGTCGCTGGTGCCTTCCATTCCGCCAGGGAAGACCTGGCGGAATGAAAGCAACCAGCGAACACAACTCGGCAACCTCGTAATGAGGCCTTTTGCCTTCATTTTAGAGTGGTTATGGTGAGTTGGTCAGGCCAGTTTACAGACAAAAGTTGTTTACTTTTCTGTGAAACTGTGGAGCACCACAGGCACTTTATAGTCTTCTAGACAGATATCACAGATATCAGAGCAAGAACGCTATCGCCCTGAACAGCTGACTTGTCACTCATTAAATACTCTTCTTTCGTCTTCTTGTCCTGCGCAGCACCAAGAGACGACTGTGGTGAAGGCTACACTCTGCAAATGCTGTAAATCAATATTACATTCATAAGTAACTAATTGTGAAAGGTTTTGAGGAGCGCAGTCACTCGTGTGCCTGCCCGAAATCTGGTTAACCTGGCTCATGAAATCAAGAAAAAACCTGGAGACAAACAACTGGTTCAGAGGCACAATAAATACTTCAACTTGGATTTAAAATAAAGCGTAAACTGCCTTAAGTACACATTTGAAGGAAATCAGAATGAAACCGAATTGACATGAAAGAAGTCAATGAAGTTACATTCACCTGTGCCACACTTGTGTTTACCATGAGGAAAACATAAACACAAATCAACCCTTCCTACCACCAGTTGGCAGGATCAACGCCCATTAGAAGGCAACAAGGCTGTCAGCAATGCATATGCTCCTGTGCTTGCACAAAAGAATACTTGAAGGGATCCTCAGTCCCCAGCTCCCAAAAGATGTCTTGTAGGGCCTTGCTGGGAGGGAAAACCCCTCCACCAAAACCCTTTTGCGAAAAGATGGATGGGGGTGCAATCCCCTCCACCAAAACCCTTTTGCGAAAAGATGGATGGGGGTGCAATCCCCTCCACCAAAACACTTTTGGGAAAAGACAGAGAGAGAATCCCCTTAGATGGTGACCAGTGTCCCCAAGGCAAGTACCTTCTTCAATCTTGTGGGAGAGTAGAGTACTCTGGATAAGTCTAGCAAAGGGCGCACATTAAAAACAATTGGAGTACAATAGAAATGCCTTCATAATGCCCTTACTAGCCACAAAGGCCAGGTCTGCATTTCACACTGCTTCAGTTCTGAAAGAGTGGGAACACAATCAGCAGTGGGCTGAAAACAACCCAACAGGACCAACCACAGAATGGTGCCGAATTGAAAAGCCATCATTGGGCATCAAACCCCCACTGAAGCAGAAAACTCCCTTCTTTCTCAGGCCTACCTTCTAAGTAGTTAGTCAGTATAATTTTTTTTGTTGCCAAATTGCCATTAAAGCGTACATAATTAGATACAAATCATAAATACCAAGACCGCAGCAATAACACAATTGATATAAAATAAGTAAGCAATGGGATGATCTTGTAAAGGGCTTCTGCTTCATAAATTAAATTACCATCCAGTAATAAGATTCTTAGAGTTATTATAAAACCATCAAATTACAAGTCCCATAGCAGTGAGGGTAATAATAATAATGATTTATTGGTCATATATAATCACAGAGAAATGTTTGTGTTCAAGCCTTAAAACACATTTTAGTCATCAAATCATGAAATAATCACGCTATTGCAGCAAAATGCAAGGGTTGTCCTCCTACGAATGTAAGGGCCATGGACGTACAATGCCCTACACTGGTCCATGATGAGTAGGAAATTGAGACAATACATTATGTCTGACATGCAGTGCTTGTCTGAGGTGGGATAAGAGGGACCAACTCACTAATGGTGTATCTGCCTGGAGCAGGTATACCACTGGCAGGCGGCACTGTCTATGGCCAATTTCCCTCAAAATCAGATTCCGAGTTATTGCTCTCATATCTGTGTAGAAAAATAGAAAGTGCATGAGGGCCTCCAAAGTTTCACAGAAAAGTAAACAACTTTTGTCTGTAAGATGGTCTGACCAACTCCCCATAACCACTCTAAAATGAAGACAATTTAACCTTGTCCTTGTGATGACATTTATCTCAATTTCCGTACTTACTTAAAGTGAGTGTTTTGATGTTCTGATGATTGTTTCTTTTTATTTCATGCTCATTTGTACAAATAAGGTGGAAGATTAATTCTGGAATGTTCTTTGCTTATTTACTTTCTTATATAGTATTTTTCCGTTATATTTTACATCTTTGCACTTTTGTTTTTCTCTTATCAGTTTCTGACTTTTTCATCATTACAAACGTTACATATGAATGTGATATGTATCTTATAGGATTGCTTGTTTACTGTGTTTTTATGCTCTATTGTATGTAGTTTTATGCTATTTGATTTTAGGTATTTTCTACTATATGTATATGCTTAAATTTAGATTATGTGTAAAGTTTATTAAGTAAACTGTATCACATTAAACACATTATTATTATCATTATTATTATTATTATTATTATTAAAGTACTATAAGGTACTCTTGCAACTCATTCTCAGGAGCAATATATGTTAGACCTTTTCTAGATCAGCAGTATGTTGTGATTTCTCTTTATTGATGCCACAAACTCCATCCCTACGGTGCATCCCCTCACTTACCTTGTGTGTTGGTATTACTCTGCCTGCACTTCACCCTTCCTGCCCTCTGGTGCCCTTTGGCATTACCCCACAGAATAAGGTCTGCATACCCCTGGCAGGGGCACAGTACTTCACATTTCGGTCATGCCACAGTGCTGTTAGACCACTAAGGTGGTGACTGATGCACCATAAACAAAATGACCATACCATAATGTATGCCTCATATAGCTCTCATATGTAAAGTGCGCGTAACCATACATGTCCAGGTGACTCCATTCTACCCACCCCTGCCCCAATGCATCTCATACCTTAAAGAGTATCAAATACGCACTAACCCTGTGTCACTGTGCATCGGCTCCTGCAGTCGCTAGAGCTATGGTCTCAACCTATATTCCTATGGAGGCCAGGCATGGGGTGCTGGGCCTGGAGAAGGCTTGGCTTCTCTGTACCAAAGATGTGCTGCTCCATCCATTCGGCAGCTGCTCCTCCCTGCCTTCTCCTTGACCTTTTACTACTCACACCATGTCCCTAAACCTCTTGTTGACATAGTGAGTGTGGAAGGTGGAGCTAGGAACCTGTTGGTGATCTAGGGGGGGACGAGGAGTGGGAGTTGCAGAAAGTAGACACAGTTCATAAAGAGCCGCGTAGGGTTTATGTGTGCGGCACTGCGCTTGCATCCTGTACACCAAGTATAGCAAGGGAAGCAACAAGGGCACCAAAGGTGATGCTAGGGGTTGCAGCTGTTATCCCTGGTGCACCTTTGTAATGCTTATCACACACAGGGATGGACTGAGAACCAAACGACAGCTTTTTTCCAACCCAACCCCGATATTGCCAGAACCAGGACACTGTAAATCAGCCCCATCTAGAAGCGGGTGGTTTAGGGTTCACCCTCTAAGTAAATGTTTAACAAAATGAGGCAAACTATTTTTCCCAGCGTTTCCGATAAAAGTATATATTTTTTACATTTTAAAACACAATGGGCCTCATTGCACGTTAGGCGGTAAGGGAATAACGGTACCGGTAAGGAATTACCTGTATCGCTAAATTCCCTGGCTAATCATGACCCAAACTGGCCGCTATTAGCGGCACCGCAAAGAACGGTGCCACTAATAGCGGCCAGTCCGTGGGCGCGCGACCCCTCATGTCGGAAATAGTGGCATGGCGCTAATAGCACGCCATTACAAGGCATGCAGACATGCTAATAGCGGCATGGTATTGGCCGAAGAAGCCCATACCGGCAAGGAGGAAATACCGGCATCGCGAACCACATGTTAAGAGAGCTGAGTAGTGTCCCCACCTGCCACAGGTGGCCACAACACCACAGGTGGAGGCAATGGAGACTGGGGCAGCACAAAAGGAGCACACCACACCCCTTCCCACACCAAGATGGTTCCAATACTTGCAGCATTACATGGCCCGGAGGACATGATTGCATTGCAGCACCAACAACAACAGGCAGTAGTGAGCCACATACACATCCGTACTGCCATACCCCCTCTACTGAAGGTGGTAACTGTGCTCCACTACCTGGCCACAGGCACCTACCAGCATACGGTAGTGCAGATGCATGGCATTTCATAACCAGTATTCACACGCGCGCCGACCCAGGTGCTCGATGCCCCCCTGAAGCACACCAGTGAACACATATCCCTGCCACGGACAGCCCAGGAGATCTCCAACGACAAAGTTGGCATCTATTCACTTGCATGCATCCCAAGTAGCATCGGGGCAGTCGACTGTACCCATGTGGAAATGGTGCCCCCACATCACAATGAGCCTGTCTACCGAAACAGAAAGCATTACCACTCCATCAATGTCCAAATGGTATGTGACTCAAAAAAGAGAACAGCAGTCGTGACCGATACCCCTGATCAACCCATGAATCAATGGTCCTGCGGAACTCAATGATACCACGCAACATGGAGCGCCATGCTGGACAAAGTTTGTGGCTACTTGGTGAGTAGCAGGGCAGGCACATGGCAGTGTGATGTGGGGTGTGTTTGGGGGGGGGGGAGAGATGCATACTCCAACTGGTTGTGGACTGTCGTCCGTACAATAAAGGGACATACAGATGTACGCCAATGTCCACCAACGCTGCACACAATGAAGAGGACACGAAACCACATGCAAGTAGTAAAATGCACAACAAAGGCATCAATCCATAACGCAAGACATGACACATCTATCCACATGCACATTGCACATCATACCATACCCTACATGACACAAAGCTACTACATGCAGCCAATATGCATAATGTAAATGTGCGTTGAACAACATCACAACAGATATGCGCCCTTGAGTGCATGCAAAGGGATCACCTGTAGCCATTGTACAGAACCACACCTGTACTGATGTGCCGCTTCACAGTATGGGGACATTGGAATCATAATGCCAGTACAGTAGCAGTGTCGTACAAAGGTTGCCTGGGCCCAGGAACACCTAGGACCTATCCACACCCAGGACATTGGAAATACTGCTGGAGGCATGCATGGTGCACGTCCACTTGGAGGGACTAGCTTACCTTCTCACATTGCAGTTACACGGATCGTCTCCATGCATGCTGGGAATCGTGGATGCTAATCAGAATGCTAACAGAATTAGTGTGAAATGTCCAGGTTGTAATTGAGGTGACCAGTAACAAGGCCCCATTGTTCCAGCCATGCAGGTCATGCTGGCTATCCCCTGAAGAGTTGGCTCCTTACCCCTATACGGAACTCACAGAACAGGCACGAAGAAGAATAGAACCTTGCACAGAACCTTACCCGCGTCGTGATTGAGCAGGCATTTGGCCTTCTGAAGACACGGCCCCGGTGCCTAAGCTGGCCGGGTGAGGCTCTCCTTTACGGCCATGACAAAGTGCTGAAGACAACCATGGCATGTGTCATGCAGCACAATATGTGTATCAGACGGAATGTGTCTATGCCCCCTGACATTGACATGCAACCACCTGATGATGTTGATGGGGATGAGGATGGGGGAAATGGGCCACCAGGACATGCAAGTGGCGATGGCCAGGAGGCACACAATGTGCGTAGGCATCTGATTTATCAAATATTCTGAGGGACAAGGGTCAACTATTTTGGATGGAGATGGGTATTGTTGCCCTACTGTATGTGATGAGGCGCACAATGGACACTGTCCCCAATAAACTACACATACACAATGAAGAAGACCAAGCCTGTGTCTCAACTTGTCCACAGTGTATTATGATTAATTCTTGAACAAAAAGTGTACGGCCCCAACTGTGCAAACACCCTTTCCCCACTCCCCCCACAACACTCCCAAAAACACCCTTTCCCCCTCCCCCACAACACTCCCAAAAACACCCTTTCCCCCCTCCCCCCACAACACTCCAAAAACACCCTTTTCCCCCTACTCCCACAACACCCCCATGTGTGGCTTGTAGTGCGTAGGTGTCCTGCTGCACATGTGCCAGCTAGTTCTTGCTGGCCCTACTTCTCATGACCTCCACCGCCATTGGGAGGTTGGGACGGCGTGCGCCTCATGGTGCGCAAGGAGCGGCGGCAGGGGCTTGTCTGGCGAGAACTTGCAGAGGAGGAGGTGCTCGGTTGATCCTGTGGTGGGGGGATATTGTCGCGCCATAGCATCCGCTATGCGTGTGAAGACCTGCCTCAGTTGGGCCGTCTCCTCGCATAGCCGGTTTGTGCAGGCCTCCATGCCCTCTCTTGTCTGGCTTGCATTCGACCTAACCTCCTCCCTCAGACGGGCTGCCTCTTCCACATGCTGGCCAACCAGCGCTGTTATTTCCACCTGCCTCTGGCTGATGGCTGACAGGTCATGGCGACTGCGTCCAGCTCTTGGGGTGGCTGCTGCGCCCTGGTCCATGCCTCGGCCATCAGGTGAGGACACCTGAGGGCTCCAGCGCCCTTCCACAGTGTCGTTGCAGATTGTCCATGGCTACTTGATTGCGATGGTTGCGGGAGGCTGGGGGCCTGCCTTTGCGTTTCAAGGTCAATGGTCTCCTCAACGTCCGACAGCGGCGCGGTGGCTGCTGCCTCACCAGTGGAACTGGTGGCAGCAGAGAGCGGGCCCTCCGCGCTTGTTTCCAATGATGGGGGGAACACTGCCGTGGGTGCAGCTATTGTAGCAGCTGTGGCTTCAGGCCGTGTTGAACTGGCGCTCTTGCTGACTTTACCCCTCTGCTGGTACTCACTCCTCACGGTGCCCCTTGAGGTGGTGGCGGTGTCCCCTGTCTCCTGTGCCCTGGGCTTTTTCTTGGCTGGGGGAGCATGTGTCACAGTGCCCTGTTCATCACTGTCTGTCTGTGATCCTGTGGGGGACAAAAATAGGGAATATCATTGGTGATGGTTCTACGTGCCTTATGCATAATGATTACGTCATGCCGCTCTATGCATTGGGACCTCTTTAGTTGGGAATCCGGTAATGGGGATGTCGGGAGGGTCATGCATGAATGGGTCTGTGTTGCACGTGTATGTGGTGATGCGTGCATGTGTGTGTGTTGGGGTGTGACACTCACATTGGCAGGGTTGTGTGCATATATGTTTGTGGCTGGATCCATGGGCTGGTTCCGGACTCAGATTTGGGGGGCCCCTCACCCTTCACAGTGCATTGTTTAATGTGTACACTCACCGCCATCTGATGAAGTGGGCGCACCACGCTCCATATCTCCGTCTCCCTCGATCGATTCCACGCCAATAGTGCTGGCCCAGGTCTCCTCCCACTCCCGGAGTTTTATTGGTGAATCAGCTCCACCTCCTGTGGCCATAGCCAGGTTGCGATTTGCAGCCAGAATGCTGCGGACCCGGAGCCGTAGATCATCCCACCGCTTTCTGCAGCACTGACTTTGTGGGCAGCCTCAGCCCAGATGGCCTTCTTCGTCACGAGGGTCTCATGCCGCATGTCATTGGTGAATACAACATTGGCATTTGCGGCAAGGGTCTCAGTTAAGATGATCAGCTCCTCGCTGGTGAATTTTTCTTTGCGCTGCCGATCACCGCCTTTCTTGATGGCCTTTGGCATCTTCAGGGTATCCGGGATGATTTGGTGTTGGAGTCGTGTGGAAACAGGTCCTGGCTGCTGAGAATGGCAACGGATTGTGTTTTTAAAGATGGCCACTGTGCTCTTTCCCGTTCCTGTGCGATGACGCTATTTCCGGTTTCTCAATTTTACGGTCACCGCTCGGTGATCGCTAATAGCGGTCTCCACTATTAGCGGTGACCACTATTTGCATGTAGCGGGAGGTCGGAAGTGCTATCAGCGCTTTCGTCGAAGCCGGTAAGGGACTTTTTGGGTTCTTTTGCAGCAGGGTCATTACTGGCATGGCACTGTGCTCGTAATAGCGCCATGCCGGTAATGGACGGATTTTACTGCATAACGTGTGATGAGGCCCAATAAAAGGAGCTATAGGGCCTCATTCCAAGTTTGGCGGGTAGCCTTGCCGGTAAAACCAGCAGGCTGCCGCCAAACTTGCAAATTTTTCCAGCACCCAGGAATGGGCAATTCCCAGGGTATTACAACCCCAGCGGACCCGGGAATTGCCCATTCCTGGGCGCCAGAAAATATTCTTCCCCATTCCCATTTAAGCCTAATAGGGCTCAATGGGAATGGGGAGGCTGGATGCACTGGCACCATTCATGAATGGTGCCGGTGCATGCGGGATGCTCTGCTCGCGGGAGCCGGTACGGCTGCCAGGTCAGACCTGGCGGCCGCAAATGCACCCACGAGCAGAACTCGTTCTTACTGTACCGGCAAACTCGTAATGAGGCCCATAGAATCTGAATATTTTTTTCCAGCAAGGTACAAAGTATACATTGCCCGACAAATAGGGTAGAGAGAATGAGCACAGGTGATATAGCAAACTAGCAACCGTCCCACTTTGCCAAACCAAGATAAATTATATCATTGACTGTGTATTTTTACTTAGCTAATTCGTGCTTGCATGTGCCCAGCAAACAACAGGGGGCTAAATCATGCTCCCTTATGCGTTCAGGTTTTCGTAATGGCTGCATGTGCTAAAAAATGTACCTGCTAAGTTTATACTCTGTATTTATCGAATTGTAGAGAAGCAGATGTACACATCATCTATAGAACCCACCCCCTCACCTCCGTCATATTGGAGGGACAGCAAGAGAAAACAGAGCATGACACCTGGTATCATTCCAATACCACATTGAAGGTATGAGAGACGTTATGCACTTAGACAACCATATCAAATGTATCCTCGAGCTGATGGGGTAGACATGAGTCTGCAGACACCACTGGACATAAAAGAACTATGAGTAAAGTCTGACAGGTGTGAGGTGATGTCATGAAGAAGATAAGATACGAGGGTGCACTAAACCTAATGTACAGATATCTAAAGAATGAAGATGTGATATGTGAATTTGAAGAAAACCATATACACTTAGAAGAGAACAAGAGATGCAGTAGATGTATATACGCAGAAAGGCAAGGTAGATAAGATAATGTAGAAGCTTGCTAAAGTAGGAAACATAACGTGAGTAAAACAGCCATGTTGAGAAAATGGACGTCAGCATCGTATAATAGTAAGCGAGAAGCCTCAAGAGGAGAAAGGCCAAGGCTGCAGGGTTGACAGGCACTGGAATACAGATTTGTGCAAGAACAAACAATATTTGTTTGGATCAGAATCAAGGATGCTGCAGCAAGAAGCAACTGAAAGGCACAAAGGAAGTTGAAGAGGATAAGCCATGTACATTGTAATTGTATATTTGTAAAGCGCTTATACAAAAGTGAAGTGCTTCAAACCACTTCAAGGAGTGAAGGGAACAAGTGAATACAGTGGTCATTCTTAGGCCTTGAAGTTTCCGAATGATCTAACAAAATTAACTAGCATACTAGGCCTGAGGCATTTCTACTACCGCAAGTGCATAAGACCTACATTAGACATATTAGTGCATAAGACATATTTCTCTTATATTAAGTAAAAGAGTGAATTATTGTGAGTTCCAAGTATTGAACAATCAAAGATGCAGAAAGCAAAAGCAAAATGGAGCAACCAAGTCTCCAAAGGCCGAGGAGAGTAATAGCACCCAATATAATTGAATCAAATAGCACTAAATAAAAGGACACAATGGATAAAATCATGGTCTCCTCATACATGGTACAAGACCAGAAGACAAGGACTATTCATAAAGCTCCAGACGAAGATAGCAATGCACCTTCACTCCCTTTTAAAGTTCCAAGGAAGAGAACAGTCAGCAAGGTCAACTACCGAGAAGAGGCACTGGTTTAAGACCTAACTGATGAGAGATGGTAGGCTAATTAGCAAAGGAAGGCAGTTGTCTGACGCTGTTCCTTTGCACCTGGGTTTTATTGCTTACATGCTGCTAACAAGCTGAATGTCCAAGGTTGGAAGACAGTGGCAACCAATCACGAGGGCCTATGTAATGGTGGACTATACATTGTTGCAGAAGTCTATTTGCTGCTGTTGTTATGTTATTATTAGTGTTTTACGTAGTTAGAGGTAGGTGAAGGCGTGCCTACCTGATAAGGGGCAGCCAATGATGATATTAATTTATGTATTCATATTTATTTATGTATACACTTCTAAAGTGCACCTTCACCATCAAGGGCATCATGGCGCTACTGGTAAAAAAGGACTGAAAAGGAAAACCAGGTATTCATAGAAGAAAGCACAACAGAAAATGAAAATTAAAAGAGAAACGTTTTCAAGGTTCGGCGGAAGGTCAGATGATCTTGTAGCGCACACAAGGGCAGCAGGAGGGAATTCCATAGCTTAGCTGCCGCAACAGAGAAGGCCCGCCCTCCAAATCTCGAACAATGAACAGGGGGGACCTGGATCAGAAGCAAAGATGCAGAACAAAGAGACCGAGAGGGAACATAAAGAGGAAACATTTCACATAGATACTCAGGACCAGGCATAGTGATTTAAAATCAACCCGCCTTGCCACCGGCAATCATTGCAGGGACAAAGGTAATGGGAGAGGTAGAAGCCCAAAGGTTTGCCACCGTGGCTAATCTTGCCGCAATGTTTTGCAAGACCTGAAGGCGGCGGAGTAGATAAAGATACTGAGCAAGGTAAAGAGCATTACAATAGTCCAAACTGACAGCCACAATGGACTATATCACTACAGAATGAAGGTGAGGCGGCAAGCAGGGAAGGACTTTACGAAGTACCTTAAGTTTAAAATACATGGACTTGCAGACTGCACTAACCTGTGGCTCGAAGGAGAGATTGGATGAGAGTTTAATACCCAGGTTTTTTACAATCATGGCAGATTTAGGTAATGGGCCCAAAGAGGAGGGCCAAAAATCACAACAGGGCAACAGGGCCCACAACTAAGACCTCTGTTTTGTTGCCATTTAGAAGAAGCCAATCATCACTCATCTATATGTTGATCGCATTCAAAAATTCCTAAATTCCTGACAGTGCACCGCTGTATGTTGCTGAAGAAGATCAAGGCGGATAAGAATTTGGGTGTCATCTGCATAGGAATAACACCTAAAGCTAAAAGAGTCAATAAGAAGAACCAGAGGCTGAATGTAGATATTAAAGAGAAGAGAGGAGAGAACAGACCCCTGTGGAACCCTGCTTGAGAGCGGTAACAGTGCAAAACAAAAAGGAGAAAGAAAAAGAGACTGCGAGCAACAGTAAGAAAAGAACTGAACCAGGCGAGAACCGAGACAGAGATGCCCGCTGAGTCCAGCCTGTCCAACAACACGGCATGACCAATGGTATTGAAATCAGCACTCCACCCCACCCTGATCCCCCATGCTGGACAGATTCTCCACGACGGATACGAACATTGACTCCGTCCATCGGCCGGTACGAAAGCCAGATTGAAAAGGGTCTAAGAGACGAGAATCTTCCATGAATGAGCAGAAAAGAGGCATCACCAAAGATTCCAGGAGTTTCATAGAAAAGGAAGACAGAGGTTAGAAAGAACATCAGGATCTAGAGAGGTTTTTTTGAACAACGGGATCACCAAAGCGTGTTTAAGAGAAGGTGGAATACAACTATTTATGAAAGAACAATTTACAGCAGAAGTCACCCAAGAGGAAATCAGAGGAATACGCTTCTTTAGAACGGGAAGTGGAAAGGGATCAGCAGGGGAGGCTGATTTAAAGGCCAAGGTCGCTTCAAGATGTCCTCCTCACTAAACAGTGGGAAACACAACCAGCTATGTGTAGGAGGCACAGACATAGGAGGGCTCACTGGTAAGCAAGACTGAGATCCTGTTATATACTATTTTCTGGTGTATCGTGGCAGTTTTATCCACTAGAATCTCTGCCAGAGAATCACACAACCCCTGGGTGGGTACAACAGTTTCAGCAGGCATAGAGGATGATAGCGAATGCACCAGCCTAAATAATTCCCTAGGCTGATTCACAGCCGCAACCACTCATGAAGAAAAGAAGGCCTGTTTGGCCTCAAAGACCGCGGTCTGAAAAACTGCTGTGGCCTTGCGCAGCTCAAGGGAAGTAGCAGAACTATAAGAAACCCGCCACTTATGCTGTGCCTGCCTACGCAGCAAACAAAGGGTTGCCAGTTCAGATAAGAACCATGGTTAAGACGGAAGCCTCTGGGGTGTGGCTTGTTTTAGAGGGGTCAAAAGATTGGCCGTAGAAGTCAAGGCTGAATCAAGCATCATAAACTCTGTATCCTGAGGGGAGGGGGAACGTGACATAATGTTATCGACCACTTCAGGCAAGGAAATAGACTACCACCTCCTATGGGGGGGAACTAGAAGAGGGTTGTGTCACCACAGGCACTATATTCATAGTGAAGGGGATCAAAGAAGTGGTCTGTCCACCATACTTATATGAACTATAGGTATATATGTTCCCTTAACCAATCCCTCCACCCAGTAGGTAATACTGTTTGCCACACAGGATGACGTCATAGCTGACGTACATCGAGGTATAATACCTTTTGAGTAACTGAAATGCGTTGAGAGTGTAGGAGCTACAATCTGTTTGTTCGCCAGATTTCCCTACTTTATTGAACTGATAATAAAGTAGTTTTTTGCCATATTCTCTGAGTCTGTCTGGTTATGTGGGCTTGAGATCATTTTGAAACGCTCCAGGTGCTATTGCACAGAATAATCAGTTCCTCTAAGTTTATAGCAATTTGTTGTGGTGCTATATAAATGCACAAACTCCTCACTCACCGTGAGGCTTTCTCTCATTTACATCGTGTTTACTAAGTGAAGCTGAACTTTTAAGCAGGTGGTTGGCTCATCAATGAGGATCAAAAACACTATTTAAAAGTAAAAGGTTCTAGAAAGTTGATTTTCTAGTTGTGTACGAAATGCATGATTTTATTAAAGACAACAGAGGCATAGATTTTGCATAACAACCTCTTTATTGAACTGCCAGCAGCAAAGACATGACAGGGTTAACTTTGAGAAACAAATAAAAAATACTCTGCCCTGGGCCCACCATGACCCATGTGCACTCCATCACTAACTACAGTCTGTAAATAGTCCTCAGGCTCCAGCCTCGTCCTCTTCTTTGCTCAAAATGCCATCACCACCAACCCACGAAACGTGAAGAACAGGAAAAGCATTGTCCATGCCTTCTCATCTAACCAGACCACCTCCTCAGATGTTGTTTCCTGAAGCAAAACAAACATAACAGTTAGGGCGAGCACAATGATGGGAAAATCTACGCTTTTTTGCCTTTAATAAAATCACGATTTTCGTACACAACTAGCTAAGAAAATCGACATTTTATGGCAAGTCACGAAGGCTGTGATTTTGCCTGTTCAAAGCGCATTTAACACCAATTGGGAAGCATGCACGACCGGCTTAAAATAGAACGCCTTGAAAGTAGAATCGCCAGACCAATCAACTGCTCTCGAAATGTCCTGCAAGGAACCCTCTGCTAAATACGATCTAGAAGCCATGACACCCCTAGAGGAATGGGCGTCACACTGGGGCACATCAATACCAGATAGGAACATCACCCACAAAACCCACCGGGCTAACGTAGGAGAGGAAAAAGGGCGAAGGGGCTTCTTCCTGAGAGAAGCAGTAACATGTTCATATTGCTTCAAACACTTGACAACACATACCTTTTCATGCACTGGAAAATCAGGATAGGAGATAGAGGAAGAATTGCATTTGGTTTGCCTGGTAATGTAAAAACACACCCCAGAAGGTGTAAATGTTCTGTTGTGCATATCCAATGCCCAACATCAGACACCTGCAAAATGAAATGAGGCAGAGCAACATAGTCAGCTTAGCAGACAACTGTTTCGATGACAACTGTGCATTACCAGACTATGAATGAAAAAGCTTAAACACCAGATCAACATCCCATGATGTTGAATACCTAGCCTATCTGGGGTTTCAACACTTTGACGCCCCCCCCAAGAAATCGGCAAACCAAAGAATGACTACCTAACGTTAATCCGTCCAATAAGCAAAAATCTGCAGAAATGGCCGACCGGTACAAATCAATCGTACGAAAGGGTTAGACCTGCTCAAAAAAGGTAGCCAAATAATTCACCACCCCTACAGAAGACCCCGCAAGGGGATCCAAGTGTCTCCCCAACACCAGCGCATCCAAACTCTCCAAGCCGCCTTATAACACTTGGAGGTTCTGGGAACCCAAGACTCCCGGATGATGAAAGAAGCTGTACCAAAAAGTCCCTGGAAATTCCAGGGACCCCTGAAATCTTCCACACCACCAGCCGAAGAAGACACTGCAATACCAACTCGTGAGTCCTCCCCTGCGGGTCCACAGCCGTGAATAATCTACAGACAACTCGAGTAGGGCTGGATACCAAGACTGGGATGGCCACAGAGGTGTCACGAGGATCAAAGACGCCCTCTGCACCATCACCTGCCGAATCAGTCTCGGAATCATCATGAAGGGGGAAACGCATACCTCAGGGTACGATCTCCAACTGAAAAACGTCAGAACCTGACAATTCAGACGGGATACAGAAAGGTACACCTGCACAAGGTTCCAAATCCTCACAATCCTGCTGAAGATTTAGGGATGAAGCCTCCAATGGATGGAGTCCTGAAAGTGCCTGGAATTTCTGTCTGCCACCGTATTGCACAGCCCTGGCAGGTACTCTGTCTGTAGTACGATCTGTCTGTCCAAGCCGAAATGCCTAAAATCTATCACAATCTCCACTAATAAGCGAGACCGGGGACCCTCCTGTTATGGGCCTTAGGGCATGCCGGGGCCTCGCTCGCACACACACGCATACATGCAGGCATGCAAAGAGTGGACGCCGGAGACGTGTGTCTGCTCCGGTCGCCGGCGCGAACTGCCGGTGCACCCCATTTAATAATGTCTGCGCATGCGCGAGCCTCGATGCGGCTCGCGCATGCGTATACAATTGAAATTGCTACGCAACATCCCTCCTTTTCCCCCCAAAACAAAACAACATATTCAAACATGGGGGCCAACGGGCCCATCATAACGTTCACGATACCTCTGCCTTAATTAAGAGGTAGGGTCCATGATGAAGTCTTTGAACCTCAGCAGTGGCTTGCGCCCCGCCCGGCTCGGGTACCTGCGTACTCCGGCGTCGGGGTCCTCGGGTGCCGCCGGAGCCTCTGGCGGCCCATCGTCTTCCACCGGCACTCCCGTACTCGGGTCGGGATCATCTCTGATGGCTGCTCCAGGGGTTTCAGGTTCTATGCGCTTGAAGAACGAAACATTTCTGGTCACAGTCCCCCTTGCATTGGCGGCCGTGACCATCGACCCTTTGACGCGGGTCACGCCCAATGGTTGTGGTTCATATGGCAGGGATAGCTTCCCTTCCGGCTTCCTGTTGCACACCAGCACGGTGTCTCCTATGGCGATTGCCCTCTCGGGTAGTCTCCGCCGTGCGGTCTCTTTCTCATTCAGAGTGGCCCTCGCCGTGCGCACTTTGCTGTTGTCAATCTCTCCTGGTGTCCTCCCTTCCACTTCGGGTAGTAGGCCTCTTGGTATTCTTTTGAAAAGGGCCTCTGCGGGGGCTACTCCGTTGGACTGATGTGGGGTCGTGCGATATTCTCTGAGGAACTCGACCAGATTTCACCTGAGATCTTCTCCCCATTCACCGATATGCGGAACACTTTGTTGAGCGTTCGGATAAAGCGCTCCACCTCGCCATTTGCTCTCGGCCATAACGGTGTTATTTTGCGATGCTTTATCCGCCTGTCCTCGCAGTATTGAGCAAAACGCTGGCCCTGAAACAGTGACCCGTTGTCTGAGCAAATTTCGAGAGGGAACCCATGGGTGGCGAATATTTTGTCCATGGCCAGAATGGTGTGATCGCTGGATGTGGATTCGACCAATTCCACCTCTGGGTATCGTGACCACTGGTCTGTCACCACCAGAAAGTATAAGCCTCGGCCCGTGGACCCGAAGACCGCGCGCACTATCCCCCATGGGCGGTCACTCCTCTCCATGGCCTGAATGGGTGGCGCCTTCTCCACCGGGCTGGCGGCTTGACAGGGGATACAGGCCTTCACAAATTTCTCCACCCTTCCTTCCAGATCTGGAAACCAGACATTCAATCTGAGCCGAACTTTCATCTTGGCCATTCCTTGATGTCCCTTGTGGGCCAGCTGTAGGACTTTCTCAACCAGCACTCCTGGTATTACGATCTGGTGCCCTCTTAGCAGTATTCCATCATTCGCCACCGACAATTCGTGGCGTGCCTTCCAGAGTGCTTGTAGATCTCTTTGAGCTTCTGCGGTCCTTCGGGAGTTGTCAAGGAGGACCTCCCGCCATTCCCCTGTGTCCACCGCGTCTTTTATTTTCCGGAACGCTTCGTCGTTATTGGACTCCTCTGCAATTTCCTGACGCGACAGGGCTACAGGCAGTGCTGCCTCCACAACTAGATGTACAGCTTCCACGCAGTCCGCCACCTCCAGTGAGTCCCTGGGCCTCCCGGTGCCCGGATGGCGCGACAGATAATCCGCCGGGTTGTGTGTCCCTGGTCGATATAGCAATTTGACCCCATATTCCATGAGGGCCAACATCCACCTTTCTATGCGCGGAGGTGGTTTGGACGATGTTCCAGACAGTATGAGGATGAGGGGTTTGTGCTCAGTTACCACCACAACTGGCTTCCCTAGAATGTAGATTCTGAAATGTTTACACCCCCACAGTATGGCCAAGGCTTCTCGCTCTATTTGGGAGTAACGCCTCTCCGTGTCGGTCAGGGCCTTGCTGGCATAGGCGATGGGCCTCATGGTCCCTTGCTGGTCTGCTTGCATGAGGACTGCTCCCAGCCCTACCGGGCTAGCATCAACTACGATCTACGACTCGCGACCGGGGTGGAAGTATGCCATTGTTTCTTGCTCCAACAGGGCATTTTTAATGGCGGTGAACGCTCTTTGTTCCTTCCCTGTCCATGTCCACGCCACATCATTTCTGGTGAGCGCCCTCAGTGGTTCCGATAGGGAGGCTAGATCTCGGATAAAGCGGCCGCAATAATTGACCATCCCTAAGAAACTTCTTACTTCGGCTGGGGACGCTGGTGGGGATGCATCTCTGATGTCTTTCACTTTCTCCGGATCCGGGGAAATCCCTCCAGCGTGAAATATAAATCCGAAAAACTCAAGCCTGTCCTTCAGAAATTCGCATTTCTCCTTATGTAGGGTTAAACCGACACTGCACAGTCTCTCCAGGGTATGCTGAAGGCGCTTCAGGTGTTCCGCTTCTGATTTTGCAAACACTAGGATGTCATCTGACATGTTGATGACCCCTTTTAGTCCTGAGAGTGCCCCCCTGATGGCATTCTGAAAGACCTCTGCTGCGGACGAGATCCCGAAGCTAAGTCTTTTGTATTGATACAACCCCTCATGGGTCGTAAAGGTCGTAATATACCTGGACTCGGGGTGGAGTTCCAGCTGGTGGTAGCCTGACCTCAGGTCTAGCTTCGAGAAGACCCTGGCTCCCTGGAGCTCTCCTACGATGTCATCTAGGGTTGGTGTGAGATGGCGTTCTCGTTTGATTGCTACATTGGGCAGCCTCATATCTACGCAGATGCGTACTGCCCCTGGTTGTTTCGGCTTCGGGGCCACCACAATTGGGGAGACCCAGGGAGTGGGTCCATCTACCCTCTCGATAATGTCCTTGTCCACCAGTGACTGTAATTCTTTCACCACTTGTTCCCTGAGATGAAAAGGGATACGCCGATGTTTCAGCGCAGTCGGCCTCATGGACTCATCTATGTGCAATCGTATGGGCTCTGCCTTGAGCTTTCCGATGCTGGTGAATATCTTCTCAAAACGCTGTAGTAGGCGGCCCAGATCTGTGAAGTACACAGCAAGGGTGAAGTGTACGATGTTGAGCGCTTCTGACGCGGCACAGTTTAGGAGGGAGTGGGGGCTTACGCTGGTGACAAAAAACCTCGCCTTTATTCTGTTTTGACCATGAGAGACCGGGGCCACAAACACTCCTTGGATGGGAAGAGGTGTGTCCCCTCCGAATGCGTAGATTCGCGCTGTGGAATTCGTCAGCCTTGGTGGGCCAGGAAGAGCATTGTAATGTTTTGTTGCAAGTACGCAGACGGACGCCCCAGTATCTATGAGGACCGGAGTTGGTATCTCGCCAATGTTGATGGTGCATTTGGGTTGTCGACGGTCCCCAGGGCCTTGCGCAATGCTTGAAATGAAAAATATTTCTTCATCTTCCTCCTCCTCTTCCGCGATATTGAGATCTTGCATGCCTTGTTCGACAGAGGGCACGCCCCTTACTCTTCCAGCGACACCCCTGCCGACTCTCTCTGGTCCTCTCAAGACCGTAACTGGCGTCGTCGCCCTGCACACTCTCGCATAGGGTCCTGGTATGCCGCATCGACCACAGGTCCTTGACTTTGCTGGGCACTCTCCCGCATGCAGCAGATCGTATCCACAGTATGAACACGATGAGACATTCCCTTGCGTCGTGGGCCCTTCACTTCTCTTTGGTGTCCATCTTGCCTTCCCCATGGCTGAGCGTCCTATAGCGTATGCCTCTTCCTCCTTCCTGGAGCGCGTAGCAGCGTCCATTTTTGCCCCTCTTGCCTCCGCCAGTTCGTACGCTCTCCCCATGTCCAGAATTTGCTGCAGAGTCAGTCCGGGCTCTCTTAGCACTTGTCTCCTCAGTTTACCTGAGTAGCAACCTTGCAGCAGTTGGTTACGAACCATTTCTTCCTCGTTGACCCATCTGCAGGAGCTCGCTAGCTGTCTCAGACGAGCGCAAAACTGGTGATTCCTCTTCCAATTGTTTCTCCGCACCCATGACAAACCTGTCAAAGTCAACATTCGCCATAGGAAGGAAGTGGTCATGGAAGGCTCGCTTGACCGCATCATAATTCGCTGCTGGAATGTTGAGAGTGTCATAAATGCGTTGAACCTCGGTCCCTGCAGAATAGACCATGATGGCAATCTTCGCCTCATCTTCCGTTTCCCCCGAGGCTCTAAAAAACATTTCCAGCTTCTTAACCCATGTGATCCACTTCGGCCCTAACTTGGATGGGGGGCCCGTGGTGTCAAATTCAGGCATAGGAGCCAGAGTACTGTGCATTCTGCGAGGTATTGGGGCGACAGCATTTTCTTCTTCCTCTCCTTCTTCCCCCATAGTGTACTCACAATGGTCCTTGTCTGGTAAGAGCCGGGGTAACTGGTTGTCTTCAGAGTGTAATCACACTCTCTTTCTTGTCTTTATCACAACCCTGTGGTGTCTGGGCTGTGGTGTTTCCAAAAATTTCTCTGGAGCAGTACAGGAGGTAGATGGCGCACGAGCACCCTCTCGGGCCGCAACCACTGCACTCCGCGTGTAGAGAGGAGAAAAAGAAAATGGCCGCCGGCCGTGCGCGTGGGTCCGTGTGCATCCGATCGATACACACGCAGCAGCGTTCCTTCACTCCGATGCCGTCGGAGCAGAGGATGGCTCCGTGTCCGCCCTCGTCGCCATTGTTATGGGCCTTAGGGCGTGCCGGGGCCTCGCTCGCACACACACACACACGCATACATGCAGACATGCAGAGAGTGGACGCCGGAGACGTGTGTCTGCTCCGGTCGCCGGCCTGAACTGCCGGCGCACCGCATTTAATAACGTCTGCGCATGCGCGAGCCTCGATGCGGCTCGCGCATGCGTATTCAATTGAAATTGCTACGCAACACCTCCCATCTTGTTGACATATTTAATTGCTGAGATGTTATCCATCCTCAATAATATGCAATAATTCACTCTGTCCTTTGCCAGACTCTTCAGAGCAAACAACCCAGCTAGGAGCTCCAGACAATTGATGTGAAGGTCCCTCTCCAGGGCAGTCCATTTGCCCCCACCTGTGTACAGGGTACTGCATTGTGTCCTACAACCCAAAAGACTGGCATCCGACTTGATGAACATTTTTGGGGACATGGCAAAAACGGCCTTGCCATTCCACGCCTCCATGTGCTGAAGCCACCACTCCAACTTCTCTCTCACTTCCGGTGAGAGGGCAATGCAATCCGCATAACTCAACCCCACCTCAGATGCAGCGTCTTCAGCCTCAGAAGGGCACGATAATGGAGAGGTCCTGGAAAAATTGCCTGAATAGATAACGACAAAAGGCCTACAATCCGTGCTAGCATCCCCAAAGTCAATGTTTGCGCTGCCAGGACAGCCTGAATCTCCTTCCTGATTGCCCTTATCTTGGCCAGCGGCAACAACAGAGGCGCCTGCAAGGTGCCCATTTGAAACCCCAAAATATCTATCTTCTGGCTTGACTGTGTCTGAATCTTCTCCCAGTTGATCACGAAGCCCAGGCTCTGCAACAAGGGCACCGTGATCTGTAACTGACACTTGCACTCCCTTCTCCTTCTCACAAGTGACTCCAAAGGAAGTTGAAGATATCACAAAGAGTCTAAAACCCTCCCACTGCCAAGGAGATATATGCCTAGCCTCCATCATTAAAGAGGGAGCTAAATACCTAGCCCCGTTCATCACTTCATTGATAAACTCTTCGTTCTCATCCAACCAGGTACCCAACAACCTCAAGGAAACTTGGGTCATGCCGTTACTAAAAAAACCTAACTTCTTCCCCAATGTCACTACTAACTACAGGCCCATTACCACCACCCCGTTCCTGCTGAAAATCCTACATCAGGTGGCCTACCTGCAGATCCAGAAGCACCTAGAAGAAAATTAACTCCTCGGACTCAGGCAATCTGGATTCAGATCCAGACATGGAACCGAGACAGCTCTGTTAGATCTTAAGATCCAAATGGACGAGGAGAAGGACAATGGCAAGCTAGCAGTCCTCCTACTTCTAGACCTTTCCGCTGCCTTCGACCTCGTCGACCATCAAATTCTTACTAAGCACCTTAAAACAGTGGCAGCATTCTCCTCCAATGCTTCCGACTGGATTAAATCCTTCCTCTCAAATCGGACTACAAGAGTCTTCTGCCCCTCTGCCTCAGCTGATCCCATTCCAATACTGTGCAGCGTCCCTCAGGGTTCCTGTGTGTCGCCCACATTATACAATATTTTCACTAAGCTACTTTTTGACCACCTGGACAAGCTGGGTGTCGCCTACACCAACTATGCAGATGACACTCAAGTCCTCATCCCCCTCTCTGGCTGCTATGATCATGACTCAAAACTGTTAAACAACATCTATAGCGAAATCCAAGCATGGATGGCTAGCAACAGTCTTTGCCTCAATGACGACAACACTGAGTTAATGATCGTTGGCACACAGGCACGCCTGAACAAACTCGACGCCAGATACACTTCCTTCATCATTGACGGCAACATGATTAAAGTCTCCAACGAAATAAAAACATTGGGGGTCTATCTAGACTCAACCCTTTCTCTCAAAAGACAGGTCAGTAGTGTTGCATCCGCCACGGTTTATACTAACAAATTGATCTACAGTTGCAATTCGTACCTCTCCACAAGCAGTTGTCTAACGCTAACTAGAGGTCTCGTTCTATCTAAACTTGATTACTGTAATACACTATTCCTGGGCACTTCTGAACAAAATCTAAACAGGCTCCAGGTACTCCAAAATAATTCACTAAGAGCGGCACTCAGTCTCCCCAGATCCTGTCACCTATCCACTCACAGAACTAGCGCCAACTGGCTGCCCATCCAGGATAAAATCACTCTACGCACCCTGGCCATCACGCACAAATGTCTCACAAACTCAGCCCCGAGATATTTGGCAGACAAAATCTGTATGCACAAACCTACATGTACCACCAGATCTTCTCTCTACCATAGTCTGGTGGTACCAAGGTTCAATCTCAAAACTGCTGGAGGTGCCAGCTTCCCGGTCCAAGCAGCCAAACAATGGAATTCCATCCCCACCCCTCTCAGACAGGAACCTTCCTTCCTCTCCTTCAAAGCCAGCATAAAAAACTGGCAATCCACTCATCACTATGTTACTGCTATCTCATTATTGCTCAGGGAATATGCATGATATCGGCATAATGTATGTAACCATTTCCCTGTTATCCTTGACTTCCTTGGACCCATTGGTAACCAGGTAACCAGGTCCTTCGTATTTATTATCTTCTCACCTGACTGTTTCTTTCTGCCTGTTCATGTATGTAACACTAAGTCTCTCAAGCACCCAGCTACCTCAGGGTTTGGTGCGCGATATAAATATTAAACAAATACAACAACAAAAAATACTGTCTCCTTGGACTGAGACATCAAAAGAATGTTATTCAAATAAATGATGAGCCGAATCCCCCAAGCCCTGAGGACCGCCACCACTGGCTTTGTCACCTTTGTGAAGGACAACGGGCCAACAATAGACCGAACAGCAGCGATACCAACGCCCATTTCTTGCCGCCCCACAGAAATTGCAGGAACCTCTGGTGCAGCCCGTGAATAGGTATGGTCAAGTAAGCATCTTTGATATCCAATTTCATCATCCAATGCCCCTCGAGGAGAGTGTCTCTCAGAAGATTAATACCTTCCATCTTAAAATGGTTGTACAACGGGAACTTGTTGAACTCCCAGAGATTGATCACTGGTCGCACCCCCTCCAATTGTTTCTTTACCAAAAATATATTTCTGATGAAACAGAGGGGGACCATCCCACCTGACGAATCGCCCCTTTTTGAAGCAGGTTTTGCACCTCCTGATCTATCACCTGCATATTTTCTTTCGAGAAAACAATCAGCCTCTGAGGCGTGACCTGAAAGGACTCCACGGAAATGTATATGTGAAACCCCTGGACAGGCTGCAGCACCCACGGATCGTGTGTGATGGTGCACCAAGAATCGAAAAACCCAGTCAATCTGCTCCTATCTTTTCCCAGAAAGAATTGCATGTCGGGAATAAAGGAACACTCACCTCTGTGAACCCTTCATTTAATGCTGGGTTTCAGCGAAGACTTTTGTAAAATTGCAATGTATGTGAAAAGAAAATATAAAACTGTGTTGTCTTTAAATGTATAGTTGCCTTTTGTAAAATGGCTGGAAATGTACAGTGGGGTGTTCATGTTGCTTGTTATGCATCACTGGGCATCGAAAAATAAATCGAGGTCGTGTGTCATGTAATTACCAGTGTTTGTTATTGGTTTGGACACCTGCTGCGAAACCGTGTCCCCTATGTCAGATATTGGCCCTCACTACGAGTCAGGCGGTGGACCATGGTGCTATTAGCACATGGTCCATGCCGGTAACTCACCGACTCCGCCATGGTGGATAGCGGAATTACCGCCCCATTCCAAGGTTGGCGGGGCAGTAACTCCCCATTCACCATGGCCCCTTCCCCATTCCCATTTTTGCCCCCATAGGGCATAATGGGAATGGGGAAGGCGCTAATTACGGCACCGTAAATTACGGTGCCGTAATTAGCTCCAAAGTCCGCAGGCGTTAAACACCAACCCGCAAAGGGACACTTGTAATCAGGCGTTAAGGGTTTCACGGCGCCAACGCTCTTTACGGCGCCGTTAACCCCTTAACGCCTGACTTGTAATGAGGGCCATTGTATTTTATAGGCATTCGTTTTGGTTGCTGAGACCCGGGGCTCTTATTTGGCAAAATGGCAGGTGTTGGTTTTGCCCATGGACAGGGGGGACTGGTGGGCATGTGATGAAGGGTCGGGAGCTCCCCTACGTAGTAATGCAAGTGGGCGTTCCCGTGAACAAGAAAAAGCAAGAAGGGACTGCTGACAAGAGGCACTGTTTCAGATTTGTGTGGCCGTCCTCTTGCAGTGCGAGGCACGGCTATACTATAAACGGGGATTGGAACCTCACACACTACAATAGATCTGTGTGACAAGAAACCAAACAGAGAAAAAAAGAACAGCAGGAAGTATAACTAAAAATTCTAGTGACAGCTAAGCGAAAACCTGTTGTTGAGGGTACCCGTTCTATTTTATTAGAGGTATTATATGGGCATCCAGCAGGCCCCCAAGGGTGCTATGGCTCATCAGCACCGTAGAGGGTTGCTGGGGGACACCCAGTCTTTAGTGGGGGCAGAGCAGGCCAGGCCATACCCATGACCATGCAAACCCCTGCCACCTTGATGGCTCAATGGTCCCACAGCAACATGGGCTGCAGGCCCATGCTCACACAGTGTGGGCCTGCAGGTCTAAATGAGAGACGGACCAGTCATTCGTCTTTGGGAGTCTGGAGCCGTTCTGGTGCACGTGCCCACAGGTGCTCCTTTTATTAGCTTGTTAACAGGGCAATACACATGGGAGGAATACATTCCCTTAAAGGGGCAACATACTTGGGAGGTTCACACACCACACTCCTCCTTTTTCATAACAAAAAAAAAGATGTTACTGAAACATGAAAGATTCCCTCCCTGTTACAGAACGACATTACTTGGGCTACTTCTGAATCGTAGGATCGACAACAGATAGGATATGCCACTGCTACACACATGGCGCTCACCTAGTCATAAACATACAACACATATCAACACACTCTACACATAACCCGCGGGTGACGGTCGCGGTTGGTGAACCGCTGGTGGAATATTGGCAGTTCGACCACATGTTTCAAACCTCTTTTTTAACCTGGGGTCAGTGGAACGCCCACCACTGAATGACGCCATTGCTAGCTGCTGGTACCATTTAGAGCTTGCCTACAAACTTACGGGAACACACCTTCACATCCATTTAACTGCCACCGCTTTAAGCACATACTTTACATGCAGGCCCTCAGCATCTAAACACATGTCTACTGGGACATCTCTGAGCACTTGCAGGACTGCAGGAGACCAGTTCACTTCACTTTCCATTCAGGATAGTCATTACCACAGGTCCAGGCCCGTTGATGTTACAGTTCAAAGACCGGTAAAGCTGCACCTGGTGGAGGGGGCGTGGCTTACCAGCCATGGAGTAGGACGTGCGGGCTAGAGCTGCTCCCATGATCCGACATTGATCCTTGAGGAAATGCACGTAATACCGGCCAAAATTGTCACCAGAAGGGATGTGCGTGCGTGGGAACGTATGCGCTACTAGACCCAAGAAGATTTCAGCTTACTGGGCAATTATCGGCGAGATCGAGGAACCCGAGGAGCCTAGCTGCATGGATACGTTGTATCCAAAATGGCGGCGAACAAAGGATGAGCGGCCGTAACTGCAGTACGGATAAAAGCGCACCGCGCGTTGCTGCCCTGCCACAGAGAAGTCGGGCCGATCCCCTGCTAACGACCTGGAGGGAGAATTACACGCGAAGCCGAGGTTGCTTTCCTCGGCCACCAGCTGACTCGATGCGCGGCTCTTGCTGCCTGCAGAAAACGAAACAAAAGCATCGGGGGCCTCAAATGGAAAGGCGCGAGAAATGATGAACAAGATAGATACAATGTAGCAGCAGAGGACGTGAGGAGCGACACTCAGACCATTGGCTGGCGTGTTATGCGGGGAAGCCGAACGCATGGTGAGGCTCCGCTGCCCAGCTGAACAAATAGAACGGCCGCTGTGACACGGAGCTGGAAGTGGATGCGGCAAGCTCAGAGGAGGACTGGAGGCCCTGCAACCAGCATTGTGTATGCTGACATAACACGGGGAGACCAACGAACGGAAGCTTAAGCAGGAGGCCCGTGAAGGACTGGCACACAACTGGAAGGGAAACACTTCCCTTTGTTCTGGAAACGTGCGGCTCCCCGCAGGCCATAATTGGAACATTGCAAAGAACGAACGTGCGCCGCACTACAGCGAGGGGGACTCATGGACCTAGAGCTCTTGGCCCCTGACGGAGCGCTAAATGGGGCATAATTAACAGGTCTGCGCGGAAGGGTGAAAGCGCAGGGATATGCCACATGGACTTTGGGATAGTGGCTCACAGGGGTCTGATGTGAGGACCCCACCTACGACAAGACCGAGAAGGTGAGCCAGCGAGAATACATGCGAGAGGCCAGGGGGGCATGGTGCACAGAACTGTTATGCTGGTAGGTGCTGCCCAGTGGTACACTGAAATGGGATGTGACAGTGCGTAAACGCAGCCGGCACCACGGTATATGGTGGTGCGCGGGGAAGACGGCTGAGGATATACCCAGCGGTGCACATTGCACAAGAGCCCAAAAGTCAGGGGCCAGCGATATAAGGAGTTGCCCCCCGCGATCAACAAAAGGAGCCAATACGTGGGAGAGCACAACCCACCCCAGGAATAGCCCGGCGAATGTAGGCCGGTACGGAGGCTCTCCTGGTCAACTTTCTGGGCCCTGGGTGTGCGTCGGAACAGAAGTGCGGAGCAGACACGTCAGAGACTAAGCGCCCATAGGCAAGATGGCGGGAAGAGGGACCATAACCAAGAGTAAGAATAAACAGTCCACGATGGAAACATTTGCCAAGACGCAGTTGTCTCCAGCGACCACGGCACTCAAGGGAGCGTCAGGACCGATGGAGAGCACCATAACGATCGAAAACCACCAGATTTTAGCGGCTATCACTGAACTAAAAGATTCATGGGGGCTAGCGATGGCTGACTTGCGCATTTCCCTGGAGGCCAAGATAGATGCAGTGGGCATCGATGTCACCTTGCTGAGGCAAGATGTCAGGGCGTTGGCGGAGAGAACGAGCTGCTTGGAAAGTGCGGTGAAAACCAACACGGACACCAGTAGCAGCAATGCAAAGGAGGTCCACGTGCTAAAACAGCAGGTAGCTAACCTGGAGAATCGGGCTGAGGAGGCGGAAGGTAGAGCGAGGAGAAACAACATTCGCGTCGTCGGACTCCCAGAGGGAGAGGAAGGCCGAGACCCCACAGACTACATCGAAAATTTACTCCTGCAAGAAATCGGGGCCGAAAAACTCTCGCAAGGTTTTACTGTAGAGCGGGCGCATAGGGCCCTCATGAGGAGGCCACAACCGGGGGCTCCCCCCCGGCCTATCATAGCGAAAATACTGAACTATAAGGATCGCGAGAAGATTTTGGAATACTTCCGCAAGGGTGGAACCATTGAGAGAGCGTCGTGCACCGTCACGGCGTATCCAGATTACACGATGCTGGTCCAAAGGCAGCGATACAGCTACGTGGCGATCAAAAGAAGGCTACGTGCGGTGGGGATCAAATATATGCTGCTGTATCCCGCGAAGCTAAAAGTGATACATAAGAGCAAGATGTTTCTTTTCCACACGCCCGAAGAAGCGACGACCTGGCTAGACCTTCAGGGGTGCCCGGAACAGGAGGCGGATCAGGCGCAGGAGTAACACGATAAGTGGCTGGGACATTACATGTGGCGGGACATGATGTGCGGTGGGTATCCATTAGAATTATGAGCGATGACTATGGCTGAGGGGTATTAATGGGAACGGGTGGCACCTGAAGCAGATCCCATGGACTTGGGCGAACACAAGGACTTGAATATAGCAAAGAGGATAGACATATGTGGTAATTGCACAGTTAAGTGTGTTGAATTCTTAGCAAATAGGAGCGGCAGAACGCGAGCACCCTACCCCCCCCCCATACTAGTCTTAGTAGGCTAGCCAGTAGGGCGGCCTTACCCCGCGGAGCACTGAGTACAGGCGGAAGCCAGAAAAGTGCTAGATGCGGGCGAGCCTGAGATCCAGGGATGGAGCTGGGCAACAGTTGGGGAGGGGGGCGGGGGGGTTGGGAGGGAATATGGGGGGTGGGAGGTGTGGGGAGTTGGGTGTGGTTGGGAGGGAGAAGGGGAAGGGAGGAGTGTCAGGGGTGTGTGTAGTTAAGGGGAGTTTGAACTGGAATACGAGCCTAAACAGACAAAAACGGGTACAAACAGTTGATTGCGTTGCAGAGGTGGGGGCGGAAAACATAACAGGCCATGGGGGACCTTAAAATGATTACGTGGAATGTTAGGGGTCTAAACAGTTATTTGAAGAGGAACAAGGTAATGCTATACTTGCGACGACAAAAAATAGACATTGCGTTATTACAAGAGACCCATCTGACAAGTGAGAGACTGGGAATGATCAAGAAGAAATGGAAAGGAGTGGTGGTGGGCTCAACATACTCGGCTTATGCTAGAGGGGTCCTTATCTGGGTGGCCCCACATGTCCCCTTTCATGTGTTACAGGAAACTGCAGGAGCGGACGGGAGAATGGTAATACTCAGGGGCCTGGTAGAGAACAGAGAGATAAGTGTAATCAATACATATGCTCCCAATCAGAATACAGCGAGGTATTTCAGAACCCTGAGTGCTACCCTGGGTATGTGTATGGGAAGTGCGGTACTATGGGGTGGGGATTTTAACTGCGTACTAGACCCAAGGGTGGACAGATCAGACCAGAAAATGGAAAAACCCGCCCCGGCGGCACGGGTGTTACAAGCACTGCTCAGTGATTTTGACCTGACTGACGTATGGAGAGCGAAGCACCCCCGAGAAAGACAGTACTCTCATTACTCGGCCCCACACCAGTTGTCCACCAGATTAGACTATGTCTTTGCTACGTCAGGCCTAATAACGGAAGTGGTGCGGGCGGAATATAAAGCGAGAGTCCTGTCGGACCACTCGCCCTTGATTGTTACCTGGCAGTACTGCCCTCCAAGAGCGAGGATCCCGACGTGGAGGCTCCGAGCGGAAGCGCTTAAGGAACCTGTGTTCAAGGAAGAGTTAAGGGACGAAATCATAACCTACTTTGAGGAGAACACGGGTAGTGTAGACTCAGCGTGCACATTGTGGGAGGCCTTTAAAGTAGTGTTGAGGGGCGTGGCCATAGCGAAGTCCCACAGTCTGCAAAGCGGTATCCTGGCTGATTTACGGGAGGCTGAGAGGGATTTGGAAAAAACACAAAGAGAGGAGGGCGATAATGGTCCACAAGCGGAGCGGATACTTCAACTTCAACAAACGTGTGGAGAGCACTGGGACAGGTTGTGTAAACTGAATTATAGGAAATACATAGAGAGGCAGCACGCGGGTGGTGACAAAACAGGACGGCTTTTAGCGTGGTTATATAAGAGCGAAACCCCTAGACCCACCATCAGGGCGATAACAAGGGAGGACGGTAGTGTAGTGGACACCCAGGAGGGAGTTAATCAGGAATTTGCCAAATATTACAGAGAACTATATGGGGATGTTGAAGAGGATAATCAAGAGAGGATAAAAGAAACACTCGAAGATATAGGCCTACCAAGGATAAGTGCTGAAGAGAGAGAGGAGCTGGATGCACCAATCACTTTAGAAGAATTAGAGGCGGTGGTGAGACAATTGCCTACTAGTAAAACCCCAGGGGCGGACGGGTTTCTGAGCGAGTTTTATAAAGCATACATGGCCTCCGATGCTGAACATGCTAAATGAGGCGTTTGAGGCGGGACAGCTGCCGGAGTCGCTAAGGGAAGCAATTATAATTCCGCTCCCTAAACCAAATAAGCTTGGGCACAGTTGCGGCTCCTACAGACCACTATCAATGCTGAATCAAGACAGCAAGATATTAACAGCCGTTTTGGCGAGCAGACTGCGGAGAGTCATAGATAAACTCATACACCCGGACCAGACGGGCTATGTTCCAAACAGAAACATAACTCATAATCACAGACGACTCCACCGAGTCCTTGAATGGGCGGGGCGGAATGAAGGTGATATGGCAGTAGTGTCCTTGGATGCGGTAAAGGCTTTCGATTCTGTTAGGTGGCCATGGTTGCTGTCGACGTTAGAGGAATACGGGATGGGGCCCGGATATGTCAGATGGGCAAAGATGTTATACAGTGCGCCGCTCGCTAGAGTTAAGACGGGTGCAGTTATTTCAGAGAGATGGCGGTTAAGCAGAGGTACCAGACAGGGATGCCCATGGTCCCCTATGTTATATATATTGGCATTGGAACCGTTGGCTATATACCTCAGACAGCAGTATGACACCATAGGCATTGAAGTGGGTGGAGAGCGACACTTAATCTCTTTATATGCAGATGATATGTTATTGTATCTGAAGCATCCCGAGGAGAACCTCCAGTATATTCACTTAACAGACAAATATGTCTAAGCTTTATTTTCAATGTAAATAAAGAACTCTCATGTTAAAAACCACAGCAAAAACACGCGAGATCCTTCTATAAACAAGGGTCCAAATACCTACTTTGCAAGGTAACCAGGACATTCTTTCTAAACTTTTCCCTCCAAGAAGAGGCATTGGGTGTGCCTCTTCCAACCTGTGACCTTGCAGAAACTAACGTATTTGAAGAGGCCTACACAAAGAGCATAGCACAGGAGTGTTCAATATCTAGAACCCAGTTGTCTTAAGTTATCTCTTACATGTAAATCTTCCATGGCAGGGATCAGCTCGATACAGTGGTGTTCAGTGAACACTGTTGGTACCCTTTGCACTTTATAGGCACGTAGCATCGGAGTTGAGACCTCCAAGGGTTATTGTTTGTTTTTTTATTTTTACATTTTATGGTGCCTGGTTATTGTGGTTGTCTTTTGTGAGCATTGTGTCTGTAGTGGTAGACTGCAGCTACCAGGGGTTTTAAAGTGTGAAGACAGCATGAACTAGGCAGTGTTTTTATTGAAAAGAAAACCTTTCAACTTTAAATCATATGTAATTTATGACATGCACTTATATATGTATAGTTATTCATCTAACAAGTACCCGGTGCCATGGTCATTTAACAATGTATGAACTAGGCAGTGTTTATGCGAGTATTCAAAGAGCATAGTTTGTTATTTCATTTTTTTTCTTCCTGGCAGCTTCGTGTGGTTCGGCTATATTTATTTAATATTTATGGTATAAAACTACTCTGTTACAGAGCTTACAAACTCATGAGTAAGCTGCCTTTATTATCCTCATTAAAGAACATATAAGTGTATTTCAGGCCACAAGTAGGTTAGTGAAATATTGTTTTGTCTCAGAGGAATAAGTGGTCTGCAGCTGTTACCCAGCTGTTCACCCCAGTGGAGGCATTTTTGTTCTTCCAACATACATAGGGAGGTACTGGCCCTATCATAGTCCCCGCATCTCACTAACACGCGTGTGCGCAGGGTAAGGTTTGGGCCCATTCACCTATGTTCATACAAGTTGCTGATCAATCATACAATCCCACGGGTGCTCCTCATACAGTACTACTTAAGGGCTGATACACCTTACATCTGTGCGTCCTGGACCTCTGGCCACGTCGGGGCAAATTCTGTCATACCCGCCATCCTATAGCGCATTGCAGGTAGAAGTATTGGGCCGGGGCGACATCAACCAACTGCTTCACAAACTGCGACTGCTGGTTGGGAGCTTGACTGAGACGGCCGAGTAAAAGACCCCGTCCTTTACCAGCTCGTCAAAAAACACACCCTCCAAAAACCCTCTTCACAGAGGCCTGTGCCTTATCAAGCGAGGTAAAGAGACCTGCATACTTAGATATATGCTTAATGAACTTGTCTTCAAACAACTGTGTGCCCGCCTCAACCCCAGGCTCTTAACAATGTGAAATCTGCCATCTTGGGATCTGGGGCCAGCAAAACACTCTTTCTGCGCTCCACTGTGATAGCCGCATTGGCATTGCCCAAAAAGGGGCTGTTACACCTTACATCTGTGTGTCCTGGACCTCTGGCCACGTCGGGGCAAATTCTGTCATACCCGCCATCCTATAGCGCATTGCAGGTAGAAGTATTGGGCCGGGGCGACATCAACCAACTGCTTCACAAACTGCAACTGCTGGTTGGGAGCTTGACTGAGACGGCCGAGTAAAAGACCCTGTCCTTTACCAGCTCGTCAAAAAACACACCCTCCAAAAACCCTCTTCACAGAGGCCTGTGCCTTATCAAGCGAAGTATAGAGACCTGCACACTTAGATATATACTTAATAAACTTGTCTTCAAACAACTGTGTGCCCGCCTCAACCCCAGGCTCTTAACAATGTGAAATCTGCCAACTTGGGATCTGAGGCCAGCAAAACACTCTTTCTGCGCTCCACTGTGATAGCCGCATTGGCATTGCCCCAAAAAACTAATGGCACTCTACACCCACTGACGTAGAACACCAGGCTCCACCAAACCACCTTGCTCCAATGCCTCCTCCGAGAGATCAAAAATCTTTGCGCGAGGAAAAATATAATCAAGCACCTTGTCCTGACACAAATGCAGGGCCCTATCCAAACCCTTTTTAGTATCCTAGCCGGGCTTGGTAAAAAAAAAAACACTAACTGTGGATCCAACTCCAGGGTTACAGTGACCTTCTGAAAAGTGGACGGTCTAGGGCCCTCTGAGCATAGCCTATTCTTTTTCTCCTTCACCTTCTGGATCCTTGCATCCAAATAATGTGCACAGTAAGGGCAAAAGAACCCTCTTTTTTGATGGGGGCCTGACTCCGGAGGGTTTAGGTGCAGTGGAGCTTTGGATAACGTATATCATACTATATTTCAGTGGGTTAGTACAATTCTAGTGACTGTGACTGTAAATCACAGTCACTAGAATTGTACTAACCCACTGAAATATGTACAAAGTATTGTGATCTATATACAATATCTTTTTGTGCCCAGGACGGCATATGTCATTGTTTTAAATATTCTTTTATTGGATGTGGACTAATAAATTGCAGAACTTAACTATATCTCTTTTCCTGAAGATTATATTGATGTACGTTATCCAAAGCTCCACTGCACCCTTTTAGACAAACCACCTTAGCGTCACTGATAAGGGTAGCCTTTGACTCAATTTTCTTTCGATATATTTTCCAAATACTGTGCTACATGGGGAAAAGACACCCGCTTCAGGGACCTAAGATAGGCCTCCACAGAGGGATCAAACAAAGGCACATCCAAAATCTCCTGTGCGGCCTCAGGTGCTTCAACAGAAGGGCAAGCATTACCCTCACCCCTAAGGGGTGCTGAAGCATGTCTATGCTGGCTTTGACCATCCGCAGTCCGCAGGTCAGAGGAATCAAGCCCAGGTCAGAGGAATCAGATTCGCCATCCCATCATTCCCGGAAGAGGAGGCTGCAACATCCTGCTTTCTTTTTTGTGCCACACTCACCCCTGTCACCTTGGACATAGGTGCTTTCCCCTTACTATGGGACACTTTCTTTGACTGAGGCACACACACCACCTTGATTCTCTTTGCACCTCCGAGGACTTATGCCCATACTCTGCCCCAACTTTTTCATTAAAGGTGCCTGCATAACTGATTCCTCTAATCCGGACAAGCCAGCCGACCAAAACTGCTCCTCTACAGCAGGAGCCATCATAACATGTACCACCCCCTCCTTGCCCCTGAGCTGCCCCTCCGAAAGCGTTGCCAATGTGGAAGCTATAGATGAAGAAAGAGACTGCACTGCCCCCAACAGAGAGGAATGCAACTGTGCCAGGTCCTGGAACTACACTGCAGACACTGTGGAAGGCCACTCACCAGACCCAGACTCATTGCCACATTGCGACATGCTGTTCCCAGAAACCTCACTTCAGGACACTCCTAGAACAGGACTGACAACTACCAAAGGCTTGCTGAGGAAGTGAAACACACGCAGAAACAAAGTAGCACCGAAAACGCTGACTCCAGGGACCAACACGTGGGCAGAGAAAGCAGACTGCCGAAATCTCTGGCTCACACGCAGCTGCTGTCATGTACCACCAGGACATGCGCGTTCCCCCTTCTGTGAGGACCGCCCGCAACAGCCCCACTCCAGCCACCCAACAAGGCAGCGCGTCGCTGCCAACCGAATGTTCCCTCTTCCGCGAATGGACTCTGCCCTGCGGTCACCAAGTAAGGAAAGGCACTGTACGGTGCAATCAAAAAACACCCTCCGGCTACCGGCAGGCAGGATGCATCTCCGGGAGCAAGCATGGGCGACCGATCCATCGTACCCCTATAACACACATCACCCGTACAATGCTTCAGAATAAGGAACACAAATAAAATCACTTAACTGGCAGCAACAAAGAAGAGTACGAGGCGGGAGCAAGCCAACTATTTGTAGACTATTGGTGGTGATGGAGTGCACATGGGTCATGGTGGGCCCAGGGCAGAGTATTTTTGTATGTTTCTCAAAGTTTCCCCTGTCATGTCCTTGCTGCTGGCAGTTCAGTAAAGAGGTTGTTATGCAAAATCGCAGCCTCTGTGCCTTGCCATAAAATTGGGACTATGGCTGGCAGAAGGGGTCATAGGGCCTCCCTGCCAAACAGGAACCTCAGAAGACCGGCTATACCACATGGTGTTGCCCGTGTTCCAAGACTCTTCAGAAGCAGTAGGCCACAATCTTCACTGACAGGTAGCAGGAAAGTCCTCCTGACCCCACCCCCCCCTACCCACTCCTTCCAATTTCCACCTCCCCTGTCCACACCCAACAGACCCCAATCCCTGCCCCACATACTATCGGCTGGCAGTGCAAATATAGAAAAGATTGAAGCCTGTGTTGCCTCATTAATTAACAAGGACTGCAGCTTTGTTCCGTGGCAGAGGAAAACTGAGCATAATATGTAAAAATGTAATTTTTCGATGTCGATCGGAATAATGTAATCCTTGGAACTGACTGAGCCCCTCAGAGAAACTCTGCGGTGGGGTTAAAACTAAATGTTTACTTGCCAATTCTACACTATATCTAAAGGAAACCTGTGCACACGTGTTTTGCAGGAGTTCCCTCTGAGTCTGCAGCCATCAGAATAAGGCGGTAAGTGTTCACTGCTTCAAATAAACCTGATTAGGGGCAGAAGCATTCTGGTATTGACCTTGCAACAGCTACACTACATCCTTCTGGGGTCAGAGGTTCTTACCAGGCAGGCCAGAATGGAGAGTAACTGGCACACCCAACCAGACCCCAACCAGAGGCCACCAGAAGCCCACTACCTCGCCTCACCACCCAATCTCACGCTAACCCCTCATGAACCTTACCCCACCACCTCACCGTAACACCCAACCTCCCATCACCATACACCAGCTTGCCTACCTACCTCACATCCCCACTTCACATCACCCTATCACCTCTCTTCACTCCAACCAAAAAACTCAAATAACCTTACTGTCATGAACCATCGGATGCGTCCCTTTTGGACTTCCTGGTCCCTGTGACATAGGGGCTTGCACTCAGCAGTACTCCCAACATGGCCGTCAAACACGGACGTTGTTTACCAGCTTCCACCTCAGACGCAGCACGTTCTATAAAGAAGACACGCCCCAGCGGCCCCGCGCGTCTCAACGCTACCGCTTGCAGTGGCTAGACGTGTGCTGCCGTAGTTCGCTCTCGCTACCTTCTTTGATTCCTAATTCCTGGCCCCTAATTTTCCCTCCTCATTCATTCCCTTCCTCTTTTTACCTCTTGCATCCCGGATCTCCGTGTAGCCATCTCCGAGTACTCTCTTCATCGTTTTCCAGGACTTCCGGGACATTCTGAACGTTCCAGGAGTCGGAACGCTGAACGCACGCTGGAACACGAGGACGTTCCCACAGGGTTATACAAGACCCGAACTGTGCGCAAGAAAACTCCTTCAAAGAACTCCAATAAAGAACACAGACAGGTGAGAAGGGGGGAAACCTGTGACACTTACCTCACTACACACACCATCCATTCACACTATCTCACCATGTCACACCCCCCACAGCACCCACCCAAACCAACCTCAAACCACACCTATCACCCACTTTATTCCACCTCCCCCCACCACCACTGTGCCACATACCTCACCTACCCCACCAACACCTTCAACTTGACCCCATCACCTCAACTCACTCCACCACAGCTCAACACACAGATCAAACACCCACCTCACACCGTCCACAACACACACCTAACACACCCACCACATTATCTCACACTACCCACAACACCCACCTACATCACACCTCACCCAAACTCACCCCAAACCCCTTCTTCACCAACCCAATGTTATACCCATCACCTCATCCCAACAACAAACCTCACCCAACCACCTCATTCCATACATACCTCCCACCCTCATTGCACCAGCAGCTTCACAACGCCCCAAAACACACAACCTTTCCAAAATCACCCAACCACCTTCCCCTTTTCACCCACTTTCATCCCACCACCTTACCTTACTACCCAACATCACCCCATCCCACCTGAACTTAATTCACCCATACCAACTCACATTACCCAACCTCACCCCAGCACCTCACCTCACCCAGCGAACCTTGTCCCTGATCATACACTCACCCAGCCCATGCAGCTCAACTACCCAGCCCACCTCACCCTGCTCACCATAACTCACACACACTTGCACTGAGATCACTATACCCACCTCCCACCCAACCACGTGATCAAGCCTCACACCACCCATCCAACCTCAACAATACCAACCAACCCAAACTCACCATTGCACCTTACCTCAGATAACCCTGGCACCCAATCTCATCAAGTGGTCGAAGTGGGTGGGAGTGAGCAGGAGCAGTGCTCCTCTACTTCTTTTAATTAAGTCTTACTGTTCCTATTCTTCTATTTTTAAAGGAACCCGTTCCGGAATGGTTTCGTTTTAAAATAAAAGTGTAGGAAGAAGTAGAAACTTGCACTTTCAGTGCACTGCACTGAACGTTCCACTAAACAGCAGGTGCATCTGTTTTGGAGTTTGTATTGTGCGTGGGAGGGAGGTGGCGATGGGGTTTGTGGGGAGCGGTGCAGGCCAGTAGGGAACATAGTTCCACTACTTCTTTTCGTACACTTCGACCACTGATCTCATCTCACTACATCAACTCACCCTGCACCTTCCTCCCACATCACTGTGATGGCATGCCATGTTGTGAGCGAATCAGACAGAGACAACATGATAATGGTTTAGTAACTTTTATATACATATTGCAACAGGGTTATGGGTTGGATAATAAACACCTATATTTGTCACCAGCATTATTCATCATTACATTAAACCACTTTGTAACATTCTTGCTGACGTGTGTACAATTCACTAACAAAGCTGATGATACACAACTGTTGTTTGAACTTGAGGTGACATACAAAACAGACGCTGAGACACTGCATCCCATCTATCATACCATTAAGCACCGGATGTCGACCAACTGGATGTGCCTTAAGAGTAACAAAACGGAATTGTTAATATTTGGTTCCTCTCAATTTAGGTCAAAACCTTTCTACAACTACGATCGGCAATTGTGAGATCCCTGTTATTAATAAAGTAAAAACACGCAGTGTTTCCCTAGAAGCATCACTATGCGCTGAATCTCATGTGAATTACATTTTTTAAAAACTCACACTACTACCTTAAGCTCCTTAGACAGATAAAACTTTTTCTTTCAGAACAAAACTGCATTTCTCTGGCACGTGCCACTATTCTGTACAGAATTGATTATCGCAACGCCCTTCTGGGGGCCACCAGTAAGATTTGTACTCAGAAATTGCAAGTTATGAAAAATGTGTCAACAGTTTCACAAAACTTTTGCCTTGTAGCTCTCATATTTCGCAAGTAAGGACATAATTGCACTGGCTCTCTGTAGCAGCTTGGGTGCATTTTAAGATACTTACCTTGGCCTATAACTGTTTTCACAGTAATGCTGACCAAACATGAGCCTAGTAGGACATTAAGGTGCATGGATTCTTGGTTGCTCTGATGTCCAATAGCCAGATGAGCTTTGGGCAACAGAAGATCCTGGCTCCTAGAGCCTGGAATTCCCTGCCCATCAATCTTCAGCAGGAAACGAATTTATCCCAATTTCAGAAATGTTTGAAGACCTTCCTGTTTGAATACATTCTCCACGCTCTGGTGGATCCCTTGATCTTCATATGCTGTCTTGTCTTATATGTTTTGTCTTGAGTTTTTATGTGCACCCTGATGCCTGTGAGTTTTTGGCATGTTACAAACAAATACGATGAATAAATAAATATTTACTAGGAGGAGTTCTAAAAATTATGAAAAGGTTCCTAATGAAAATAGTGTCAGAAGTGGTACAACATAAAGTGGGGTATTTATCAGATGTCCAACACCTCTAGCGGTAGTTCTGCAAATCATACAATTCTTAATCCTAATCTTGAGTCCCTCCAACGAAACCCAAGTCAACCAACCAATACTCATAGTTGTTATAAACAGAAGAGTTCACAAAGCCTACTCTCAAAGTGCCCAACCTTATTCTAAATAACAAACCAGCCAAGTTCTCATGGGAAGTCTATACCAGGGTTACTCACAGTCTGAACCCTCTGTCTGTCATTCTGATTTCATGATGTCTTGCAAGCCCTCTCACAGACTTTGGACTTCTATCTACTCAGGTTCTGCCTCAGCCTTGCAGGATTTACTCTCTGCTAGAATGTGGGGTTTCTCAGGATAGTCCAGGTCCCTCCCAGAACATGGGCTTTTCAAGATTAAACTCGGGTCACTCGCAGACCGTAGGTTATTCAAGCTTTAATTCAAGTCCCTCACAGACCATGGGTTTCTTCAGCATCAATTTAGGTCTCTCAGGATTCAATTCCGGTCTCTCGCAAACCTTGGGTTTCTTAAGCTTCAACTAAAGTTTCCCAAAGACCATTGCCAGGCTTTTAACAATGCACTGCTCACGTCTCTTATAGACCTTTGCAAGGGCTCTCCATATGCACTGTTCAGGTCTCTCATAGACCGTGGCTAGGTTTCTAAGTATTCACTTCAGGTAATGTGGGTATCTCACCAACCCCCTCTTCTTCAGACTTGGGTCAGCCATCTTGGTTTCTCAGTTAGTGCTTGGAATGGCTTATTTTAGGCAGGGTTTTTGTCTCTCCCGGCCCCACCTCAAGATTCTTGGTGCTTTTCTGGTAAGCCCCAGGAGTTTGCTGGGGGTCCTGGCCATTCTCCTGGGAGGTTTTATCTTTAGAGCCTCTAGTAGTCTGAAAATCTCTCTGCCACCTGAAATTTTTTTAATGTGGATTGCTGATGACATTGGTTTTTCATGCAGCGAAGTAGAGAGGGGTCACTTCTTCAGACTCTGTAGGTAAGGTAGGGAGTCAGGAGACTTTCTTTCTGGTTTGTCTTTCGGGAGTTGTGTAGTTGTATGCCCACATGCTGTAAATGGCCCTGTGCCAGCTGCCAACAGCCTGGTCTCTCTTCTGCTGGGGTATGCATTTGTTTTAAGTTTCTGGGAGAACCCTGTTAAGGTGTTTATTAAGGTTCTTAATAGTTTCCCTTGGTCTCTGTCGATTTTCACTGTCATGCTGCGTATTTCTGATTCCTATTCCGGTAATCCAGTCCTGGTTTTGTTTTCTGGAAAATGATGCATTTTGGGAGTAATAGCGGTCACAGGATTTTAGTGAGTGGGGGCTATGGTGTGCATCAGTGTTTTTGGGAAAATCTACAAGCTATGGGAATTCTGGTCCAGGTGTTGGAATTGTGAGAATGTTGCATTTTGAGATTGTTCTGCGTGATGTGTCAAGTGATTTGCGAGGGCGCCGGAAGGCACGGGGAGTGGGGTGGGTGGAAATGGAGGAGTCGGGGTTAGGCAAGTTCAGTATATGTTTGGAAGGGAAGAATAAAGATGCATAGAAAAACAGCCCGTGCCTGCGCTTTCGTTATATTATTTGAGGCGCTGTTTGGGGGGCTGGCATGGAGACTCGAGGAGGAGTCAACATTTGGCAACAAGGATACTCGTGCCCGTGAGTGTCTCCACATGACGGGAGGCGGGCCATGCCTGATAGTGGAGCAGTGCCGGAAAGCGCTGGTTCATGCTCCGGAGCTGCTGAGATGCGGCGCGAGTGCTCTGATGCAAGATTCAGTCACTTGGCAATGCGGCACGTAAGGAGACGCGGGAATCCTGAAACAGCATGATTGGGCTGTGCAAACTGGCAGCGGCACACGAGTCGACCACGTTGGGACTTTTGTTCAGTCATGCTGGGGGCGAGGAAGAGAGAGAGCAAGCCCCCATCCTGGCAGTCTGAGGCAAGAGCAGGGGCAGTTTGTGAGCTGGAGCAGGGGGTGAAAGTGCATAAAACCTTCACTTTGTACCTATACTGATGGGGAGACCCCATTTGAAGTGTGACTGCACCACCCGGTTGTGCACACTATAACAGCGTGTCGCGGTGGGGAGGAGAGGAAGGCGGCATGCGCAGGAAATAAGTGATGCATGCGTCATGGTGATCAAAGAAGATTTTCTGCATTCACTTCATGTCCAATGAAGATGAAATGGCAGCGCCTGCTACACCACCACCTACGCCGCAAGGAGGCCTACCATCAAGATTACAGAAAAACCTGGTCATGCAACTGCCTGGCCTAGATGGAAAAGGTGGATGAGTGATTTCAATTTATATGTATGAGCAATTGGGGCCTTGGAGGACGAAAAGAAGCACCACCTACTGCACTTAGCAATAGGGCCGAACGTGAGGGATATCGTAGATGAACATCCGGTTGACACCTGCACAGGCCTCAGGGACGCCCTCACCAAATACTTCACTCCACACACCACTGTTGACTATGGACGGCATATGTTTCACATGACTAAACAATTCAAAGGAGAATCGATGGACGTGGTTGTGATGTGATTGCATGTGAGGATGAAACACTGTGACTTCATCAGCTACTCTAATGCAGAGGCGCTGAGGTCGCAAATCATTGCTAGCTTTGAGTCCCCCGTATTTTGCAAACACCTTTTACAGAAGCAACTGTTCCTCTGCGAGATCTTGAAGTTGGCCAGATCCGACACTGCACTGGAGCAACAGGTGGAAGCCATGGGAAAGGTCAAGGTATCAGCGCCGGCATCATAAACCATGTACACGGTGGCCGCATTCTCAGCATCGTAACAGAACAAAGGCTCTTTTTGATTCCGCTGTGGCTACGAATTTCCTCAAGAGGGCGCATGTCCTGCCCCGGGGTAACAGTGCACAGCGTGTGGAGGGAAGAGCCATTTTAAAGCAGTATGCCGCATGTCCTGCTGCCAGGCTAGAGGAGAACATATGCAAGTGGGGCCAGCCAAGGCAAAAGACAAGTAGACTGGTCCACAAATGGAGATACCTATACCATATGAACCCCCACATAGACCTCACAAGGCTCGTAGAGAAGAGAATCGTAGACATGATAAACCTGTGCTAGATTGGTGCACTCGTCGATCCTCCAGGTTGAGGTCCCAATGGAAACCCAGGAAGACACATGAGATACCTGGTAGAACAATCCACTTCAGATAGCAGCTCCAGTTGTTCATCAGCTGAAAAGATTCGGAGAAAACAGAAAGTCAAACAAATCAGCCAGGAAGAAACAAAGAGGAAAGGATATTAATATGCCCTAGGAAACCCCATGGCCAAAGAATAGAGACTCATATTGCTACTCCAAATACAAGGACTGTCAGCAGAATTCCTCAGAGACACAGGGGCAACCGTGAATGTCATTAGCAAAGAGATATAAGGCAAAGTCCAAAAGTCCTGAGACACAAACCGGCAGAAGTGAACTTATACCCATACAGATCCAGAACGCCACTACCGTGCAAAGGTTACTTTATGGCAGAATGCAAATATAAAGGTCAATCCAAGATACTGCCCATACACGTGCTGGAAGCGGCCGCTGAAAGTGGATGCACCCTTAGTTTCAGAGCCGTCTTAGACATGGGTCTGATCCACATATTGTATCAGCTCATGGCCCACAAATATACTGATGTACCCGACAAAATGGAACAGCTAGTCCCCAAGTTGTTCAAGGCACTAGGAAAATTGCAGAACAGACGGATAAGTCTACACATCAACCGCAAAGTGCGCCCAGTGGCACAACATTATAGGGGCATTCCAATAAACATTCAGAAGCAGGTAGAGGAGGAGCTGCATCACCAACTGGAACAAGATATCATTAAACCAGCCGACGGTCCCCGCCAGTGGGTTTCGCCCATAGCCCCGCTCCCCAAGAAACGGTCGCCAACATTAGAATTTGAGTTGATATGCGCAGACCCAATCAAACTATTATGAGAAAGAGATATCAAGTCCCAAGAATTACGGACATGACACACTTATTAAACAGTGCTCTAATCTTCTCCAAACTCGACCTCGACAAGTGGTATCATCAGTTAGAATTAAGTGAAGAGTCAAGATACATAAACACATTCATCACATATCTGGGGCTTTTCCGATACAAGCGATTAAGCTTTGGAGTGTCGTCGGCTGCTGAAATCTTTCAATCCGAAATGTACAATGTCATCAAGCATATACCAAATCGTCCCAATTATATTGACGACATGTTAGTCTTCGGAAAAGATCAAGATCAGCATGGCAATACAGTGGCGAGCATGTGCAAGGCATTGGAGGCAGCGAATCTCATCATGAATAAGGAGAAGTGTGAGTTTCATAAAGGACATCTATAATTCTTTGGACACATCTTCTCAGCACAGGGAATGATGCCGGACCCTGAGAAGGTGGCTGCGCTCACAAATGCCAAGCCCCTGAGAATGTTTCGGACCTGCGCTCTTTTCTAGGTCTTACCAGTTACTGCACGAGATACATACAAAGTTTTGCCAGTGTGAGTGAACCCCTCTGCATGCTCACCAGGAAGGAAGTGCCGTTTGTGTGTGTGCCAACATCCGTCTACGCATTTCATCTGAGGACAATATGGCATATTTCAACAGAGACTGAGAAACAAAGCTCACAGTGGATGCCAGTCCTGTGGGAATGGAGCCATTCTGGCTCAGATAGACCCAGAGGCGCCTGTCAAAAGACACATTGTGCCATATGACAGCGAGAGTCTTTCTCCCACAGAACAGGCATATTCACAAGCAGAAAAAGAGGGTTTGACAGTTGTGTGGGCCTGTAAACATTTCCATTTTTCCATTTGTTCTTGTATGGAAAGCCGTTCATGGTGGTGACAGACCATCAGGCACTCCTATTCATATTTGGAAACCCACAGGCAAAAATGTGTCCTCGAATCAATAGGTGGGGACTCTGCCTTCAGGATTACCAATTCCGCACCATACACGGACCAGGCAAGGATGAGAACCCGGCAGATTTCTTGTCCCGTCACCCGGTCCCCTCGGCAGACACGGATGTGTCGATTGCGGATCAGTACATACACTATGTAGTCAAGGCCGCCACTCTGGAAGGGGTTGATGTTAGGCAGACAGCTCAGGAATCAGAAAATGACCCCACCATTCAAATCATCCTGCACTGCATGTGATCTGGAAGGTGGAAAAAAGTCAAACAGACGGGGAAGAGCACCTGTCCAGAGACGCAAAGAGAGATTCAAGAATTACTGCTGGTGAGGGAAGAATTAACATGGGCGGAGGAAGGCCTAATGTTGCAAGGAAACAAAATTGTGGTACCTCAGAGTCTAAGGAGGAAAATGCTGGAATTGGATCATGACGGCCACAAGGGTATTGTAGCAACAAAGAGGCTACTACGCCCACAAATTTGGTTTCCACACATGGATGGGCAAGTGGAAGTGCTACTCAAAGACTGTTCCAAATGCGCTGTCCTGAATCGACACATCCGACCAGAACCCCTACGGATGACTGAGTTGCCAGAACATGCATGGGACGTAGCAGCCATTGATTTCTTTGGGCCCATGGCAGGAGGTGAACACATACTTGTGGCCATGGACGAGCACTCCAAATATCCCAATTTACAGATAGCGACATCTACGGTTGCCTATCACACCATACCTGTTTTGGATAGACTGCTCAAAGCCTACTGAGTGCCCTGGGTAGTCAAATCTGACAATGGTCCTGCATCCACAGGACAGGGCTTCAAAACGTTTGCTGTGTAGATGGGGTTCAGGCACAGAAAGATCACCCTGTTGTGGCCTCAAGCCAACAGAACAGTTGAATGATTCATGCGCAACGTCAAGAGGACCGTCCAGATTCCTCATTTGACGGGAGCGTCAGTAGAGAAGATACTCTATCAACTCCTGAGAGCCTACCGCAATACCCCACACAGTACCACAGGGAAAACACCATCCAAGGTCATGTTTGGGCACAATGTAAGAACACGATTGCCCCACATCACCCTACAAGAGGAAAGGTACTCGCAGAACCTGGAGATGAGAGAACGAGATGCTCATGCTAAGGCGAACACGAAACACTATGCGAATGACACACAACGGGCCGGAGAGGCGAACATCCGTGAAGGTGATACTGTTGTTGTAAGACAGCCTCATACCCACCAACACGCTGGCGCTTTCAAGAGTGCTCCACTGTTACTCATGTTAAGGGATCGTTAATAGCGGCAGAGGATGGACAGTGGCAAATAACCAGAAATTCCTTGCCTTTTCGCAAGTTCCCTGCAATGCTGGAAGGAGAAAGGTGGATGGAGGATGTCACAGCCCAGATCCCTGAGGAAACTTATGATGGTGATGGCGAAGAATATGAGGATGAGTGTTAGAACCCTTCTGAACATTCCAGCCCAGAGAACAGGCTGGAGGTCTCCTCAGGGCGACCCCAAAGGGCCAGGACTAGCAATGCTGGAAGGAGAAAGGTGGATGGAGGATGTCACAGCCCAGATCCCTGAGGAAACTTATGATGGTGATGGCGAAGAATCTGAGGATGAGTGTTAGAACCCTTCTGAACATTCCAGCCCAGAGAACAGGCTGGAGGTCTCCTCAGGGCGACCCCAAAGGGCCAGGACTTAGACAAATGGACTGATTGAAGAAATGGATAAAAGTTAACCTCATGTTTAAAAAGGGGGGATGTTGTAATGTTCTGCGTGATGTGTCACGTGATTTGGGCGGGCGCCAGAAGGAAGGGGGAGCGGGGTGGGCGGAAAGGGAGGAGTTGGGGTTAGGGAAGTTCTACATGTTTGGAAGCGAAGAATAAAGACACATTACAAAGCAGCCCGTGTCTGCGATTTCATTATATCATAGGAGGTGCCTTGTGGGGGGCTGGCATCGAGACTTGAGAAGGAGTCAATAGGTAGTGTAAACTGATATGTCAGTTACGTGAAATTGATTGGCCAAGTGTTTTAGACTCCCCTAGTTGTGATTGGAGAAATAATACTCTTCTGCCCTCTGGGAGTTGCTGGCAGGTTTTCCACATTCAAACTCGGTCTGAGTGTTTTAGGTCCACTTTGGGTTCAGTAATTTATAATCTGATGCATTATGAGAGATGCCTTTTGTAACTCTCCTTCCTTGTCTAGATGTTGTTATCAACTGGGAAAAGGTTACCACTGGTACATTGGGATCTGCAGGGAATGGAATAGAATTTACGGGAAATCATTTTTGTGCCTCCTCCAGAGTCCACTTCGCTAACTAGAGTGATGTAAGGGATGAATTCCACATACCACCCACACCCACCATTATCCCACCACCTTGGCTCACCCCACCCGCAAAACCTGCTCCACCTCACACCACCACTTCTCACCCCACCCAAACAACTCACCAATCGTCATCCCACCACATCGCTTCATCCCACTCACCCAATCTCACCCTAACCACAAAACTCAGCAACACTACCGGGTCAACCTCATACAATGACCTCACCCCATGGATGCCACTGACCCAAACACATTGCATCAACTTAGCTCACCACACCCACTAACTGCAACTCCCCACATCACATAATCCCATTCACCAACCTCACCTTAACACCTCACTCTTCCAACGATCAACCTTACCCAAAACCTGCACCCATCCGACCACACCCCATCAACTGTCATCACCCAACCTCAACCCAGCAACACACTTCACTGCATGCATCTCACCCACCTACCCTCACCCTACCTATCCAACCTCACCCCACCACCTCACCACCCCAATAAACCCATTCAACCTCATCACTCCAACTCATCATCCAACCCACCACAGCACACCCCAGATCCTCACTTCATAGTGCACACCTCACCCACCCCACTGCATTTTCTCACCACACCCAGAACCTCACTTCACCCTCCTCACACCCAACTTCATGCCAACACCTCACCTTATCCACCCAACCTCAAGCCAGCACCTCACCTCACCAGACCCATACCACCCATGTTGCCCCACCTCAGCACATTATCTCAACGCACCTGACCCACACCACCAACATCACCCTAACCTCACCCACACTACCTGACCCACCTACGTCCCCCTCCACCTCGCACCTAGAGGACCAAACATACTGAACCCCACCCAACAACCTCTGCCCACCAACTAAGCCACCCAAACTCAACAAAAGCAAAACCAAATGTTGATTGCTGGAAGGTTTTGAACAAATCATAACCACGGGCACAGCTCTGGGCAAACCCACCAGCATATCGTTGTTCAGCCTGCAAAGCCATCGCAGAAGGGGAAAGACCATTTGGAAATCAACCTTGGTCCCCATCCAAAAGGGGCAGTTCAGCCTGAACTGCTAGGTCACATCCCTTCTGCACGAGACAACAAGCATCCCCAGACATGTTTCGCCCTTGTTGGGCATCATCAGTGAGGATTAGCTTGGCTCTCTAGGCCAATCAGGCTCAGGACTCATGTCTGGGCATACGCATCCCACTCGGGGTGACTAAAGCAAAACCAAACGTAGATAGCTGGAAGATTTTGAACAAATCATAACCACTGGCAATAGATTTGGGCAACCCTTCAGACCATTGTTTTTCAGCCAACCAAGCACCTCGCCTCACAACACAAACCTCACACCACCAACTTATCTATGTAAATCAGGTCATCCAATGGATTCAACCTCACCCAACCACCTCACATTCACCATATAAACACCCACCCAACCTTTCCCCAACAAGTTACACAACCCTACCTACACCAATAGCTCACCCTCACTCCACCACCACCTAACTTCACCCCAGCACCCTCTTTTACACTACCACCTGACCTCCCCACCCAGTCACCCCACCACTTAACCTCATATCTCAACCCACTGCTAAACCTCAGTCAACTCCTCACTTCAACACATCACACCAACCTCTCACCCTGCCACCTGACCCGAACACCCTACCTTTATCCAACCACTCTATCCACCTAACCACACCACTTTACCTCACCCCATCACCCAACCTCACCCGATCACCTCACATCTTCCTCATTACATCACTTAATCCCACTCACCTAACTTCACCCCACTAGCTCATCTCACAAACCACCTCACCCCACCAATCTGCCTCACCTCATTTATCTACCCTCCACCCCTTACTCCAATTCATCCCACTGTGTCAACACACATACATACTCACTGAACCCACCACACTCACCCAACTTCACCCCCACTGGAGCAGGTTGTCTCTCTGCAATTAAATCAGTATGCCACCACTGCCCAACCAAATTGTACCCCTGCTAGTGATGGACAATATGCTTCAATTGCCGGATGCCAGCAATGTTTTGGTTTTGCTGGATCTCTCAGACCCTTTTCACATGATCAACCATGGGGTACTACCTGACATCCTGCACCATCGCAGTGGGACAGAGGTGATTTGGGCCTCGTTTTCCTCCCTTCCATCTCGGCATTCCCAGCTGATCAGGGTGGGAGTGGTCTCATGCACCCCAGCCTCCATTTCTTTGAGATGCCTCGGGGGTCCTTCCTGTCACCTATGTTAGTTCATATTTACCTGGTGTCCACGGAGGATCTGGTCTCAGACCAGGGCATCTTTGCGCACTAGTAAGCTAATGCCATGTAGATGTACCTGCAGGTGTGATCTGTAGAGGGCATCTGTGTGCTGAGGAACATACAAGGATGGATGGCTAAGCAGTTCCTAAAATATAATTCCTCCAGTACCAAATTCCTTTAGTATTCGTTGTGAGCCAGGATGGCACCCAAGCACAGGGAACCACTGGAAGTTGCCATGGCGACTGAAACAATGTCCCCTATGTGGACATCCACCAATGGAGTGCAATTAGTGCCACACACATGGAGGACGATGCATGTGACATCACCACATACTCCCATGCAAACAATGAGAAGGCTGCAAGAGGGTCTATCTCTATGGCAGTGAAGAGCTATCCGGCGCTTCACAACTGAAGGAATTGCCTTGATACCCTGTTCGTCTGGAGATCTGTGTTTTTGTTTTGTCCTCACTTGTATACAGACCCTTGACTTGCCTCCTGACTACTCTTCTGCCTCCTCCTATGCGGAACTATTTTGCCCGACTCGTAACCGACCTCTGGCTTGCCTCCTGACTACTCTTCTGCCTACTTCTATGAGGAACTGTATTGCCTCACTCCTCTTCTGACCCCTGGTCTGCCACCTGATTACGTTTTCTGCATACTCCTAGTCTGAAGTGTTTATGAATTACCTGGTTCTGCTATTTTTCCCCGACTTGTGAACTGACCTCTGGGTTACCTCCCTGACTACGCTTCCACCTATGTACCCAGGGAACTGCTCACCCTCAGATTATAACATCACCTTTTCCATCTGGATTGCCTTGACCCAAAGAACTATCTTAGTGGGATATATGTGACCTACACAGGAATGACTGTGTTGCCAGATGATCCTCCTGTCCGAACTTAAGCCTGTTTTTTCCATTAGAAGTGGGTCTTTGTGCTGTTCAGTTCAGGTCCATTCGACCTTTGTACGAACCTTAACATTGTGTCCCAATGGCAGAATGACAACGGGCTGTTCTCTGGTCTCTGGACTTCCTACAAAGTGAGAGACATCTTCCTAGGCTCACCTACAGGACCATCTAACCTTGCAGGTAGAGTAGGTTGTAGTGGTGGGGTATCACTTTAGGTGGTGCTCAAGGGCAAACAATATTTCTTTTCCCGGCCTGGAAACCCCAGGTGGTGTTCTTCCGCCTTTTCATCTGAACATTTTTTGTCTACCGTGCCATTATTATCACGTAGGATATTGTTTCAGGAGGAAAGTCACTCTCGCAGTAGTAGATCTTGACCTCCTGGGACCCTGTAAATCCTGACAGTATTTTGGGCCTATTCATGGTTTGCTGGTCCAATTGTGGATGCAAACCAAAGATGAAAATTGGCCCACGCTGTCCCTCTAAGCCAAACCTTTGCCATTACTGCTGGATGATAACCCCTTTATGAGCATTCATGAACAGCAGGTTGTCAAATGCTGCCATTTTCAGTTCCTGCTATCAAACCCTAGCAGTTCACGCAGGATTGCCACTTTTGGAAATGGACTAAGCCTGATTACATGTGGTCTTTCCCTTTTTAGTAATGACACATCAGGCTGGAAAACAATGGTCTGGGGTGTTTCCCAGAGCAATGAAAGCGGTAATGATTAATTCAACACTTTCCAGCCATCAACCTTCATTTTTGCAAAGGTAGTTCATGTGGCAGCCAGGCATGTTGTTAAAGCCAGAAATGTGAACATGTGAACGCTATACTGTGGCAACTCCTTTGGTTTTCCTAAAATACCATACATATTTCAAGCAGACTTGATTTACTTACAAGGTAGTTCAGCCAATAAACTACATATTTCTGGTGGCAGTAGATGTCCACAGAGTTGGGACCTACTCGGTTTAGAGGTTTCAAAGTACAAAAAATCCACCACGAGAAACAGGGCGTTCTAATATTTTTCCATTTCTTTAGAAATATATTCCTGTTAACTTACAACACATCCCTTATTTATTTATTTATTTTTGGCTTTCCATGAGAAATGTTAAGCCTTTTCCTGGATCCGGGACTTCGAAAAATATGATTTTGAGCCCTAACTTTCGAGATTAACATTGTATCAGTATCACGGTCCTTGGTACAGTATTTTTGTGTGCTACTATTTTTGAATAGTGCTCCAATGCCAGGATACAAGTAGAAGCACCACGCGAGCGTACTGCGTCTGCCCACTTTGAGAGGGCGGATGTTGTCCTCCCCATTGTTCGAAGCGGTTGGGAGTGATGCTCCTTTACTTTTTCTGTTAAATTGTACTGTTCCTATACTTTTATTTTAAAAAGAAACTGTTCCAGAATGTTTTTTTTGCAAAATAAGTTGGAACTTGCACTACGTCTCCTCAAACAGCAGGCGTGTTTGTTTCTTGCGTACGACTTAGTGGGGATTCGACTCTAAGGGCTGCTGGAGCAGCTCCAACCTCACATCACGGTGAGCTATCATAGAACTGCTGGGTTGCTGTTATTTTTTCAGTGGCCTGCTTTCGACAACGCCCATTCCCAAGCCCCATCATAGCCCTGGTCCTGCAGTAATCAGAATTTTTCTTTTGCGTTTAAGCAACAGAACGTGAAAATAATGCAAGAGCTGCACTTGTAGTTAATGAGTAGGTGGGACTAGGGCTGTACTGGCCTATCGGGAACTCTGAAGATTTCCTGGTAGGCCTCGGCACCATGTGCCAATTTTGTGTGTGTGTGTGTTTTTTTTTTTACTAAGCATTTGGCTTTACATTCAAAACCTTAAGCTTATATGAAACATTAGAAAAAAGAAGAAAAAAAAGAAGAGAAAAAGAGAGAAAAGAAAGAGAAAAAAAAGCCATCATTATCATCGTCATCAGCCCACTTCAAGACGCTCCTAAGTTTCATATGTTAGTTGAATGGAGGAGGGATGTATCCCAGGGGGGCCCTCCCATGCATCCGATCAAGAATGTTCTTTGATTGTCTCAGTGGGCTCGACCGTCTTATCTATGCTGGAAAAAACTTCTTTCAAGAAGCCAAGTACAGAGAGAACCAAGGAGGTGCTTCCCCCTTGTAGGATCTCGGACCACCAATGTTCTGGTGTTCTTGTTGCAAATTTTCCAACAAATCTGCCCATACATCTGTTTCTCTTATTATTTAAAACGGGGCAATTCATGATCAAATGCCGCAGGATCTCCTTTTGCTCTCCACATCACCTACAGGTATAGGCCCTCGGATTCTTGTTATTCCTAGCTTCCAAGATTTCTTTTGTAGGCATTAGGTTCATCCGAAGTCTCATAAATTCCATTCTCCGTAGTCTACAGGGGAATTTTTTCAGATATTGTTGAGGTTTGCCTCTTTTCCTGGGAGCTGCATTTTTCTGTCCGTAAAGCCTGAGTGCGCTAACATTTTCTTTGGTATATATCCTGTCAAGATTTAACAATTTCTCTTTGACTTTAGTAGGGTTAGACTTTAATACGTCTACTGAAGAATTTAGTTCAACCAGGATATTAAAACAGCGCCTTGTATTCAGATTATGTTCTGATTGTTTACATAAAATTTGGTTAAGTATTTTGAAGCCTCCTTGCAATTTGTTTAAAAGGCATTTTCGGAAGAAAGCCAGCATTTTCCATTGTACTATAGCGAATAAGGAGCTAAGTCCCAGCTCTTCACGTATCAGATCAATAGGAGTGCACGAGGGGAGAACCAGTATCTTCCGCCAGTATGATCCCTCTAACTTAGGCCATAGGTCCTTAGAAAGTAAAAAGGTAGATTCCGAGCCATAAGTTATAATGGGAACAGTCTTCATGTTGTAAAAGTCTATTACTGGTTGCAGTGTGAATTTGCAATATTTTCTGGAAATAATGAATCCTTGCGAAGTGAGATTTCTCATCTTTGATCGTAGGCTCAGCTCCTGTGGTGCCTCTATCTTGCTGTTACTGATCGTAATCCCCAAATAAACAAGACTAGCAACTTCCGGGATAGCTTCTCCCTTTAAAAAACATTTTTTCTTTCCTGTCATTTTTTGTGCTGTTTTCCTAACCAGAGTCAGGATTTTTGACTTGGAGACATTCACCCTTAAGTCATTATCGTCTAAGTACGTTGAGATAGGATCCAGCTGTCGTTGCAATCCAACTTTCGTTTGATCAAGCAGAATTAGAACCTTTGCATATAGCAGATGATCCACAGCTGTGCCTGCCAATCTTGGTGGAAATTATCTAGTTTTTTCAAAAGCCAACGGTATGTCCGATATGAACTGATTGAATATGATTGGAGCTAGTCTGCAACCCTGCTTTAATCCTTTTGTAGTAGATATTGGTTCAGTGTAATTACCTTCTCTATCCAGCTTAACCTGCATGCTAGTATTATTATGCAGGGCCATTAAGGCTTCTCGTGTATCCGCCAGACAGTTCAATTTCTGTAGCTTTTCCCATAATTTAGGTCTTTCAATCACATGAAAGGCCTGGGCAAGATCTATTGATGCCAGATATACCCTCTTATTGTATTCGACTTAACAATGGTCTTAATGTAATTGATCAGGAATAGGTTTACGGCAGTCCCTATGCCCTTTTCAAAGCCTGCTTGCCATTCGTCAATCTCCAGGTGTTAAAGGCTCTCAGGATCAGAGCGCCAAAGACTTTACCCATCATGTCAAGGAGGGCGATACGGTTATAGTTAGATGGATCTGACCTATCACCCTTCTTGAATATGGGCACCACGATCGACGTGCACCAGGAAGCGGGAATCTTCTTCGTTCTTTTGATCTCTTCAAACAATCTGTGCATCACTTCCGACCATCCGTCAGGGTCCTCCTTTAATTTGCAATTTGATAAGGCGTCAGGTCCTGGGGATCTCGAATTACTTGCTGACGGTATTAGTACCCTTATGTCTGTTTTTTCTGTGGAGAATGACCAGACAGTATTGGTCGGAAGTTGTTCGGCCCTCACTTCTTCTTTTGACTTAAAGAGGGACTTGAAGTGGATCTGCCAGTTTTATGCTGTTACTCCATTCCCCAGCATGGCATTTTGTGGTGCACTTAAATTGTTTAGAATTTTCCAAATACCTGAGGTGTTTCTAGTTTCAATTAGCCATAGCATCTCCTCTGCATCCCTTTGATGTAGCAACCATTTGTGATTTTTCATCCAGTTCTTATAGTGTAATTTCAAATTTTTTATGATAGTCAAATCGCAGTCCTCCCTTCTGGCTTTAGTCAGTTTGCACCTAAGAGCCTTTTTCATCCTTCTAACTTCAGGGTCGAAAACATGATCCTTCTTGAAGCCGAGCTTTATTTAGCGCCCATTCAATTCTTTAAAGGACTCCAGTTTACGACTCCCTAATTTATTAGCATGCTAAGTCTATTTCCCCCCCGATTAACATATAGGTCCAAAGTTGTTATATGTTGTTCTACACAGGGCCAGTTGCGGAAGGATGTATTGAGGATCTCGTGGTCGCTCTTGGCTGATGACTTAATTGAAAGGTCAAGAAAATGACCAAAAGTGAGCTCAGATGCAAATAGGTAATCCAGAACTTGGTGTTCCATTCCTCTAATCCAGGAGGTTTTTGCTGGGATATCTCCCCGGATATGACTGTTGGCCATAAGGATGTTCCTTTCTGCCATCTCCTCTCTCCAGAGGAGCCCCTTGGTGACTTGCTGTGAAGAGTTTAAGTGTCAATTTGATATTATTTTGGCATCTTTTCTCGAAACAGTGCATATTGAGGTCACCACAGATTACAATTTCAAGGTCCGGTGTTAGTTCCCGTGCATTGTCCATGATGTTCGAGACTGTACCAACGAAGACTTCATCCGAGATCCCCAGCTGGTTCCAGTATAGGTTGAAAAGTAGCATGTTTCTTATCTGTTTAATGTTCCTCGGTCCTGTTGTAATCAGTAAGGCCTGAATCCAAGGGGACGGATAATATTCTTTGATCACTGAGGTATTTTATTTCTAAATGTTCTCATAGGAAAAGGGTTGGGCTTGCTGAGAATGTGTAATATGGCCCACTTCGAAAATTATTTCTAGGGCCTCTTCTGATTCCCAGTCCACCTCTAGGTGGGAGGGGTGGGTTTAATCTTTAGGAGGTCCCTTATGAGTTGTGAATGATGGGTGATTAGAAAGGGGAGGGTGCTTAAAGCTTCAAGCTGTGGGGGGGGACAATGAATACAAGTAATGGGGTCCTTTAAAATGCATTTCGATTTTTCTTCCACTGTTTTTTTCAGCCTTTACACAGTGGTGGGGGTGGAATGGAGGAAAGGCAGGACCCAGGCATGGGGTTTGTATTGCACGTGGGGGGGAGGGGGCGTGGCGATGGGGTTGTAGGGAGCTGCGGTGGGCCAGCATGGAACATAGTTCTACTAGTTCTTTTCCTACACTTCCCTGTGTGTTTAAGGAATTCAATAAAAATAACAATTTGCTGCATTTAGGTCACGCGGCTGGGAGGCAACACACCACACAAACTGCTTAGCATTGAGCAATACAATGTCTCACACTGGCATATTGTACAGGACAAAGATGTGATCCTTTTATAGTTAGTCAGCAATAGGTTCGCATGATAAATGCGAATTCGTCCTGTGCACTTTCTTCAGCTGGGAAAGACAAGTTGAACGAAATTCGCATATATCCCTTTAGGAAATGCTCACTTCCTGTGGTCACTTCCCAATGCGTACTTTGGGTTCCCACCCCAACCGGAGGATTCAAGACCTGTCTGATGTGTTTGTGTTCTGTTCCTGTGAATAAAACTCAAAAGTGAATAAACAAACCCTGTTCTAAGCAGCGACGTGGGCTGCGCGATTCCTGGTACTGCGCAGAGCTAATTTACTGAAAGGGTCACACGGAGGACAAGGGAAATCCCCGAATAAGGAAAGAGCGCGGCTGTTTTCCATCGCGCTGGAACTCATTATGGCAAGATGGGAGTGTGTTGTTCTTGGTCGACCTTGAGTTAACGGCTGGGTTGCTCGTCTAAGCTAAAGAAACACCAGACAACTCTGACTGGATCAATTCTGCGAAAAGAGGAAACAGTGGCTCCAAAAACCCCATTGCTCATGGAGAGCTGATTGAGGGTAATTCTCCCTTTTCGGGCATTACAACAAACTGTTACGTAACGACAAACAATAGACAAAATGTCTGCTCTTGAGACATTCCACTACAGTCCACAATCTTAAAATTAAGCAAACTGTAACTGGGATAATACATAAATAATAAAAAATGAACCCAGAGGGGAACATTCGTGATTGAAACTTGATAGAAATGTAAAAGTCTAAATGCGGAGAAATGTGCAAGGACGCACCAAATGGGTCAGGTCAGCAAAGGCTGCACTTGGAGGAGATTCATGGAGTTGGCGCCACTTGTGATGAACCTTACATTTGGACTTAGCCCTAGGGCAGCCAGAGGGAGGAAAAGGACATCTAGTACCTCCTGGCCAGCTTTCACGCACCTATGCTGCTTGTTCTTGTAGGCTTTTCAAACCATAATTCTTCTGCCTGCTACGCCGTTACAAAAAGGGAAAAGATCATAGGCAGATCGGGGTAGGTCCCACCCAAAAAGGACCTTCCAGAGGGAACTGCTTGGTGACATGCCTTCTGCGCGAGACCACAAACACGATGGGACAGTTTTCACACAAAAATAGCGCTATCCGCTTGACTTTTTCAAAGCTTTTATTATTTGTATGTTTTCATGTATTCAACTTCTGTGGTTTTCACATGATAGTGGGCCTCATTACAAGTCCGGCGGTAACCGTGCCGGTAAAACCGGCAGGTTGCCACCAGACTTGTAAATTATACCGGTACCTGGCTTGCCGGAAACACTGGGGCATTACAACCCCAGTGTTCCGGGAAGTCAGGCGCCGCTAATTGTAAATCCCCATTCCCATTTGAGTCCGATAGGACTCACTGGGAATGGGGACCAGAGAAGCACCGGCACCGTTAATAGCGTTTAAACCTGGCGGGCGGGATGGCACCCGCCTGCAGCGTCATACTGTGCCAGTCCGGTAACAACGGTGCGGGTAGGTTTACCAGCACCGTTGTTACCGGACCGGCATAGTTATAATGAGGCCCAATATGCTGTTAATAACAATGGCCCATGAAGATAAAGTGCCAGGGAGTGCGAGTGATTAGCTAAATAATTTGAGACCACAAGCAACCCCAGATTTGTTTCGTCCTCTTTGAGCGTAATCGGTGAGGTGTAGCTAGGCCCTCTAGGCTCAGCAGGCTCTGGACCCACTTCTGAGTATAGCCCTCCCACTTGGAGTGACTATATCAAAACAAGAGGTGATGGCTGGCAGGTTTAGAATTAATCTTAACAACTGGCACTGCTCTGCACAACCCTCCAGACCATCGTTCTACAGCCTGCCATGTCATTGCACAAAGGGCAAAGGCCATATGCAAATCAGGTGGGACAAAGCCCCAGATAAACGACTGGAATCCATTGTGTTAGTGCTGTCACAATCACATTGGGACCACTTTATGCGGCTGCATCGTGCATAGTCATTTACATAGGGACAAGCAAATATAACAGCTCAATTCTAGGTGTTCAATGGCATTCTAGCCACCAGGCATCGACAGCTCCATCTGCTTGATAGATCGTACTTCACCTATCGGGCACCTTCTATGCATGAATCGCATGCCATGTTCGAGGGCCCTGACCTGGGATGGTTCCAATCCTTTATGGAGGAGAAGGTTTCAGAGTGTGGGGCTGGGTTCACATCCACCCCCATGAGGTTTATTATTGTGACTGGACAAATGTAGCCTTTATCCCTCATTCCATATAATGTAAATATGCCACCCACCTTCTGGCAGTGCAATCATGCCACAGGTTGACATCGGTCGAAATTGGGATTTGTTGACTACGAGCAACTAACCAGGCTCTTCTCAGCTATAAGCAGGAGCTAAATACCTCCCAGCTCCTGTCAATTTCAAACCGTGGGTTGAGCTGCTGTTACTCATATGTTGATGAGAACACTATTTATATTGCGTTGGAAGGCATCTCAGACCAGTTGAAGGAACTGATCTCCTGCCTTCATCGCGTTGAGTGGTGGATGTGAAATACCTGGTAGCTGTTAGGTCTCAGATGGAGCTCCCCGTGGTGTGAGGGAGCTCAGGTGCGCCATGCATAGGCCTCAGGGGTGTGGCGCATACAAATCAGACACGTCCACTCCGTATCAGGGTTAACGCCGAACTGCCCGTGCCTTCCGGCTCTTTATTTAACATGTGTCATGTCCCACGTGTGCAGTCATGTGACGAGTACACAACATCCCTCTTCTTTCATAACGACAAAAATACATAAACACGCTCAGATCTTACAAATTTCTTTACACCTCAGATAAACTCAAGTTTATATTACCACACATTGGGCCTCATTACGAGTCCGGCGGTAGCCGTGCTGGAAAAACCGGCAGGCTGCCGCCAGACCGGTAGTTCCATTCCGGCTCTGTGATTGCCAGAATCACCGGGGCATTACAACCCCAGTGACCCGGTAATTCTGGAGGCGGAATTCTGTAAAACCCCATTCCCATGGAGTCCAACAGGACTCCATGGGGATGGGGACCATGGAAACACCGGTTCCGTCTATGACAGAGTCAGTGTTTCCATGTCCGCCTGCAGGCGGGTGGTGTTACTTCCGCCAGGTCAGACCTGGCAGGAGTGACACCTCCCGCCTGCAGGACTAGGAATCAGCCAGTCCGGAAACGACGGTGGCAGCGGATTTACCGCCACCGTTGTTTCCAGACTGGCTGACTTGTAATGAGGCCCATAGTCTCTCAGTTTACCCGGGGGCCGCAGGGCCACCCTCAGGTTGTATCCACTGTAGCGTTGATATGGTGCCGCCTCTGCATCTACATCCTCGTCACGCTCGCCCTTCAGGCTGGGGGGCGTCTTCTCTTCCTCTGCTTGGTCAATGGGTTCAGGACCCCATACTGTTTCCCACCCCCGGTGTTGCATGGGGAGGTTTGTGCATCGTCACTCTCTATCTGTGGCTGGTTCTGATCTTCCGCCCACATCTCTTCTTGGAAACGCTTGAACCACAATGCATTCCTCATAATGGTCTCCTGCCCTCAGCTGGCCATTATCATTGTCCCTTCTCTCCTGATCACCGTCTATAGTGCAAGGTCATAGCGGGTTGATAGCTTGGCCTTTGTTGCATTTCTCAGCACCAACACCTGGTCCCCCACCTTGTGCCTTCATTTCCTTGCACGTCGCTCGGTGCTCATGCTCTTGTTGGCTTTTTCTTCACTGATCTGCTGGGGTGGTGCGGTATTGAAGAGTTGAGAATTGTTCCATACATTAGAACTGCTGGGAGCATGTCGGTGGAGCTATGCGGGGTCACCCGGTAGTTTTGCAAAAACCGGTACAGGTCCACCCTGCACAGGCTGTTCTGGGCTTTTGCTATGCGTGACTCCTTCTTTATGGTCCTCATAACCGTTCGGCGTCACCATTTGCTTGTGGCCACCTTGGGGAAATGTGGTGATGGCGGATGTGTAAATCGTCCATATACTTTGTTTGTTATTTCCTTTGAAATAGCGGCCTATGGTCGCTTTTGATGTATTTCGGCAGTCCATGTGTGGCAAACATCTTTTCCAGAGCTAGGTTCACCGCCTCTGCTGCTATTGACCGTATAATTTCCACTTCGGGGTATCTTGAGTAGTGGTCTATGGAGACCAAAAGGTATGTTCCTTCCTGCACCATGCAGAGGTCAACACTGATCGCCTCCCATCTCGCTGAGGCTTTCTTCGCGGACTGTATCGGCTCCGGCCCCAGGGGTGCACTGGTCACTTGGCATGGGTGGCATGATTTGATGACACTCACTACTTTTGCAGCTATTTGGGGAAACCACACACTGTTTCGTATCCTGGCCTTGGTTCTCACCATTCCCTGATGTCCCTCATGCACCAAGGTAATGATTCGGTCCTGTAGGCTGGTAGGGATGAGGATGCGTGTGCCTCTTAGAATCAACCCCTCACTTGTGATGGAAAGCTCCTGGCGAACCGCAAACGTCCCTGTCAAAAAGTCTCTGGCAGCTTCCGTTCGATTGTGGACCTTTCGGAGGAATGTTTTCCATTTGCCTGCAAGTATTGCATTCTTTATTATGTCGCAGCATGGGTCAGTGGGGGTGGCTTCTAGAATGTCCGGGATGCTGACGACTTTGGGTTCCATTGAGCTGACAATTTGGCAAATGTGTTCTTCTGTCTCTCTGTATTCCTTGACCTCTACTGGTGTCGAAGCTCTTGGGTGCCTGGATAGGAAATCTGTAGGGTTGTACGCTACTGCTTGGTATACCAGGTCAAAATCATACTTCCGGAGGTGTAGGAGCCATTTGCCAATCGTGGCCTATGGGTGAGGTGATGGTCCCGTGAATATTGGCAGTAGTGGCTTGTGGTCAGAGTACGCCTTGAAATTCCGCTCATAGAGGTAAAGGTGGCAATGTCTGCAACCCCATAAGACTGTGATCGCCTCTTTCTCAATATGCAAATATCTCTATTCTGTTGGTGTCAGGGCACGTGATGCGTAAGCAATTGGATTTATTTCTCCAGTGTGCGACGTACCAGGATTGCTCCCCGTCTGTAGTGTGACGTCATAGTATGCCATGGTGGTATCCACTGATATTGATTCTTTGATGTGTTTGAAGGCTTCTTGGCAGCCTGTGTTCTATTCCCACTTGGTGCTTGATGTGGTTAACTCGCTCAGGGGTTCCGATATGGTAGCCAAGTTCGGTATAAATCTGGCACAGTAGGTCGCCATGCCTAGGAAGCTGCGCACCTCTGTGGGCGTAGTGTGTGGTGTTGCTCTCTTGACATCAGCGACTTTGAGCGGGTCAGCCGTCACCCCTTTGTTGTTGAACACATAGCCAAAGCAAGTGATCTCCTCCTCCAGGAATTCACACTTCTCTTTGTGAATGCTGAGTCCAGCAGTTTACAGCCTATCGGGTACAATTTCTAGTCTGCGTATATGTTCTTTTCTGCTGGTGGCGTGTGCGAGGATGGCATCACTGACATTTAGCACCTCTGGTATGCCTTGAATTACCTCCTGGATCACTTGCTGAAATACTTCCGCTACGCAGGATATGCCGAAGCTCAACCTCTAGTATCTACTGAGGCCAAGCTGGGTTGAGAATGTCGTGATGTATCTCGAGTCACGGTGCAATTTCAACTGGTGGTATCCAGCGTTGAGATCCAGTTTGGAGAAGAACTGGGAACCTGTGAGGTCCGTTATAATCTTGTCCAGGGTCGGGGTGATGTGCCGTTCTCTTATTATGGCCGCTTCGGCAGGTGCATGTCGATGCATGGACGTGAGGCGAGAGCAATAGGCCCTGAACAATGTTCACGGGATGCATACCTATGTTTATTGCAGGGACAGGATCTTCAAATGGGAGTCTGGAGACACTGGGTCTGCAGTGGCCATGTGGACAATGGTCACAGTGCGGAAGATGCCTTTGAGGTGTACATGTTGTTTGGTGCCTTGAGCCTTCCCACCCAGCCAGCCACCTCGGGAGCGTACGTTCATAGGTGCAAACTGCCATTGATACTAGAGGGGGATGGTGGGCATGAGGCGAGCGCAATAGGCCTGGAACAATGTACAAGGGATAGATACATATGTTGATTGCAAGGACGGGGTCTTAAAAGGGGAGTCTGGAGACACCGGGTCTGGGGTGGCCATGTGGACAATGTTGCAGTGTGGAAGATGCCCTTGAGGTGTACATGGTATTCGGCACCTTGAGTCTTTCCATACACCCAGCCCCCCTGAGAGAGCACGGTCACAGGTGCGAACTGCCATTGATACTAGCAGGGGGATGGATGAGGATGGGGTGAGCGCAATAGGCCCGGAGCAATGTTCAATGGACACATACATATGTTGATTGCAGGGACAGGGTCTTCAAAGGGGAGACTGGGACACAAGGTCTGCTGTGGCCATGTAGACAATGGTCGCAGTGCAGAAGATGCCTTTGAGGTGTACATGGTGTTCGGCACCTTGAGCCTTCCCATCCACCCAGCCCACTTGCGAACGCACGGTCACAAGTGCAAACTGCCATTGATACTGGAGGGGGGATGGATGAGGATGAGGTGAGCGCGATAGTCCAATACACGTGCTATTGCACACCAGTATCTTAAGATACTCTTTACAAAATAATTCTCACAACTGTTCAGCTTGAATTATTTTTTATTTTTGCATTTAGTTTGGTAAGGTGGATGTCAATGACACTACAAATTATAATGCTGCGGTCAAGGTACTGGCTGCATAAATCTACGGTATTGTCCGTTGTCACTGGGGAATTCATCACGAATGGCTCGAACCACACAGGTAGGTATTACTCTTTGGACGCGAAATGACAGTGTTGCATAAAACCACCATGTAAACGTGCGTAATGCCACAAGCCTGTAGCACCTTTGTAAGAGATGCAGACATAGTTTACTGGAATTAACCCAATAATTGCATTTTCTTATTTGCAATACCCTGAACAATGTACGCCATTGTTTTGCTTTAAAAAGTACCTTTTCATACAACGTATTGACAGTACTTGTGATTTCAAGTACAGATCACTTACAAATGTGAATCCACTTTAAAGAAAAAAATGTGGGAGATACTACAAAGTGAAAAAAATGTAATTGTTCAGACGATAAATCTAAAGTGGAACACTTTGGCTTCAATTCATAATGAGTAAATTATTTAATTTACAGAAACATGCTAGTGTCAGTGACCCGTCGATCTTATATTGATTTGGGTGAACGACATATTATGTTACCCGTCTCTATTGTCAAACAAATGACACATGTAGAGTAGTAACCTTACTCGTTACTTGGATTACAAGGGAAAACTGTAAAGCTCTAAATTTGTGCATAAGGGCCATCATCATTCGCAGCATGGATCTTGTAAGGTAGGCAGTTCTAAAGTCATGCAGTTCGCTAACGCGTAGCGGCGGTGTGTCTCCTTTGGCAATGTAGGCCAAGAAGCCAGCATTTTCTCTGCAACAGCAGTTCTCCACAAGACTAGGCAAAAGCTCAGAACGATGGCAGGTACACCAGGTGGAAGCGTATTCCATGTGACTGGGTTCAGGCTCTGGCGATTGATCCTCATGACTTTCAGCTGATTCCACATTGTCTCAACTTTTGTCTCATTCAAGGATCTCCTTTTCTGAGTATTCGGGCTCGTACATGTAGGGCAGAAATGTTGCCATAGTTCCTGAATAGTGAAGAAGCACAGAATCAACAGAGAGGCTAATAAAACCCTTTTTGTTTGTGTAAAGCAAAGCAAAGAGGTTTTCCATTAAGATTGAATGTTAAAGAAAGACAAGCAAATAAAAAGCCAATGTCACAAAAGCACATCGTAAAAAGGGAAGATTAATAGTCTCAAACTGTAAAAATTCCCATGGATACATGTTTTAATATGTTTTGATAAAGACCTTTTTACATAATATATGAAATGAAAAGCGACCACTTGGTTAATTGATTTTATGCTGTATAAGTACCTGTTCTCAGTGTGTCGTACTTGGCAGAGAGCAGAAACAAGTCAGGGAAGCTCAAAATGAAATACACTGACACAAAGGAAAGATAAACTCCAATGTTTTGTGCTCAGAAAGGGTTTGTTTACACTTTAAGAAACGAGACGTCTTGGCATTTCCATGGAGACACATCAATAGTTTGCGCACAGAGGATGTTGACATGAAACGTGCATTGGTGTTGTGAAATGCGGCGTGAGCGTCTAGTAATGTTAGCGTTAGGGGCGGGCGAACCGAATCACTGCCGCTAGGGCACTTGAACTTAGGGCAATAGATAAACGGATAAGAATAGCACAAGATGGCGGTACCCGAGCCGTTGTTTCACATGTGTTAAAAATGTGAAAAACTCAGGTACGTTGCATTTGACATTTTCTTAAAAATGATCGATGTATGCTCTGAAATACATGCCCAATGCATTGGGCCAATAACATTTCTGACCAAACTACCCCTTTAGCAGAACTGTAAACGTTCATCAGTTTAAGTTAAGCAATAAAATAAGTTGTGTAATAAACTCAGGTACTATTTGACTATTGACATGAAAGCCCCCCTTTTTCTTTTTTTGCATGCCAAGCTACTGTACATGGATACAAACACATCTTTAAAAGGGAGATTTATTGTGTTACTGCCTTTAAATGGCACAGATGTGCTAGCTAATGGTGCCATGCAAGGCCTTTCAGTTGGAAATTTCCCATCCCATATAACACAGACTCTGCTGGTGATTAGAGAAAAGTGCTAGCAAGGTTATTAAGCTGCAGACTGCAGTGCTACTGATGCTGTGTGTGCCTGAGCCTGGCTGCGCAGTGCTTGATCCTATGAGCATGACTGATTCTATATTTTCTCGGCCTTACACGGAAGAACATGCGTCCCAGACACATTTTGTGTGCCTTTGAGCTAAAGGTACGCTCTTTAAAAAACATATCAACTCGTGGTACAGAATATCAATGATTTGTATTATACTTCCATCTCTGCTATGAAGGACAACTTCCACTCTGCATCGGATGCGAACAGCTTCATGAGTGTAGGCAATATTCCCCAGGACAGCTACCTAGCTGCACCCCCACGCGCACACCGATGTCCTCTTTACAATGACTCTTTTCCCCATTGTGACCACTGCCTTGTGAAGGGACAGGGATCGTGGGCGTGGCTAGCTTTTGGGCTGAATTTTCCTGAGTCCAAGATCCTGCAAAATATGTCTCCCCGTATCTCGGATCCGGGAAATCCCTATGCACCCTTAAGGTGTTTTAGTGCGTTTGATCTGCTTTAAACATTGCCAAAGAGACACCCACAAGACCACTTAAACGTCTGTTCGGTATGTCTGCAAAATTGCATGTTAGGATTGTACTTTTCTGAAAATATTTAAGTCCAGCTTTTTAGGTTTAAAAGGTGTGCACCTTTAAAACTTCTCTTGCGACATTATAGGAAATGCTCCTCCTCTCTTGGGTTTTTTCCTGGTGTTCATGAATAATCACCTGAAATGCAAATGTTTATTCATGGGTGGGGGGGGCGTGGTCAGGGAAAAATCTCCAGACACCCTAGATCTGAGTATAGTGTAACGGTTTATTGAGAAGCCACCCTCAACGCGGGAGTTCCTTCCCCTTCCCACAATAAACGGTTAATGTCAGTCATTTTATTCCTCCCTATCTCAGCATCATATCATTCCCCTTGGATCCCCCCACCCCCTCTGAGTTACCAAAGAGCCAAGAACCAGGCCGGAGTACAGGAAATATATTTGGATTTATTTGAATTATAGGTAATATACCTTGTTAGGACAGTTTTTCTGAAGTCCAACTAAGGGCTTAAAAAAACCATACAACTGAGACAGTACAAAACTCCACTCAGTATAAGGCTGTGCCACCTTAGTATTTGGTAACGCAGACATAGCAGCCAGGCTCATCTTAGGAGGTAGAGAGGGCTCTAGGAAGGAACAAAGAACCTGTAGCATACAAATGGTTCAACAGAAACACTTACACTCAAAAGTAATATAACATATGAAGGTTTATTCTAGATACAAATAGGTCAAGGTAAATCTTGGAAATCTTGGTGGGTAAGTGCTTTTTCATTGAATCATAAACACAATATACAAACACAACGCAATACTTAAGGTACACAGACCAAAGCATAGACCTTGTTCAGAATAACTAACAGTATTTATAGGCAAGTCAAACCTAATCATACACATCTAGAATAGAGCACACATATTCAGGGGGAGTAAAACCACAAGTTACTTTTAGATTACTTACAGTATTTCAAGGGTAGTAGGGTATCAGGTAATATTATCCCCAAATATATGGTCACCGTATATAATATCGACGGGAAAAGGTTGCGGCGATATTATATGGGTGACCATATATATGGGGACAGGGGCAAAAAAATAAATAATGCAATAATGTCACCACAAAAAACAGCCATTTTTCGGCAATATTTTTGCATGGCGAGATTTTTGTGGCGACATTTTTACATGGAACCAGTAGTAGACCGTGTCAGTCATGCAGTGACACTTAGCTAAGAAATCACTTAGTAAACAAACCATGTTACCAGGATACTTTTCTGACTAGTGTAACATCAATTCATGGAACAGTATTAACTTTTAACTACATTCGGGATAACCCTCAGTTACACCAGGTGAGAGCTAATGTTGTAATAAACTATTATAGTTGAGTTGCAGATCAGTGGAACACAAATTGAGTTAAGCAATAACTCTCTAACTTATTTTAGGATGGCACAAGTTAGACCTAGGTTAGTAAAACCCACACTACATTTATTAAGAATGGCACACAATTATTCACAGTAGGTAAAACCCAAGGCAGACTTATTCTAGACAGGCTATACAGCAGGTCAGGGGAAGCAAGACTCACTTTGTGAACCTATACACTTATTTTCGAAAGAAATAGTTAGGTGAAGCCAACATCATTACTTTTTTTGCGAAGTGGGGGAACCAATTCAAAGGTGAGTAAAATAACCTTATATATACTTTTCAGAATGACAGAACACATTCAAAGGACAGTAAGAACTTGTGTAACTGCTCATATTTCAGAGGAACAGTTAACAACCAACAACAAGTAAGTAACTTTTAAACACTTGCTGCATTTACTAGGCAAAAGGCCCACACCTTATAAGGCCTTCCCTATGCTTGGAGCATGAGTGTTCTCAGTGGCAGGAGGGTTCACTAGTCTCTAGTGGCCAACAGACAGGTCAGGAAAGGCACAGTTGAAGTTACTGAGGAAAGCTGTTCAAACAAGTAGGTATTTTATGTTACAGTTGTAAAAGAGTTCCAGGGACTTCAGAGAGGACACCCTAGAGGGATTCCAGCAATGGGCCTGGGTGAACTGGTTGAGAGGACTCCCAAATACATGAATCATCCCCAAAGCTTCACAAGAATCACAAAAGTTTTAAGCTAAGTAATACCCCAGCCAAACACAGTACCTCAGCACAGAAGAAGAGTTTGCAGCAGGACATCTTCAGGATCTGCAGCCAAAAACCTGGTTGATTAATTCCTCGTTGTGAAGACTGAAGACAGGACACTGGAAGGGAATTTGCAGCAGGAATCAATGAAAATGGTTCCAGGCAAGAGTTTATTCATGGCTGGATGCAGCTCTGTGGTTTTGGCCTCCTTTTCAAGAGCCAGGAGAAGGCTTTATACCGCCGGTCGGATTCACGTTGCTAATATAGTCCAGCACACTGGTGAGGGGACCTCAAGGTCTCAAATCATGTCTGTGGCAAGCCAGGAGGAAGACTCCAAATTTTCTGACAGATTTGGACTTCGGAAGACCATGCACTGCACATTGGCTTACGGTCCCAGGGCATGGAGGTATTGCAGGCCTGCAAAGTCGCAGCATGACGTGGGATGGCTCCAAATGCAGGTCTTCTGGAGTCTAGTGGATCACAATAGACTCTGGGTCAAAGTTGTTGTTTTAGGGACCCCAAGGGTGATTGGACGGAAGGGTTACATCAGGCTCCAGTTACATAGCAGGCTTTCTGGTCGCTAAAAATAGCTTCAGCTCTCTTTTCTTCATCCTCCTGTTAAGTTTCAGCTCCAGTGGTCAACTTGTTAGCAGCTTCCAGGTTTAGAGTTTCTTTCAGGAACTACAGCACAACTTCTGCATTCTCTCCCTGCATTTTACAGCAAGGGGCAGTCTTGCTGTTCAATCAAGGCAGCCATCCCCACTGGGAGTTGGTTCCTTTCAGGCAAGGTGAAAGACAAAGGGCTGTAGAGTTTTTGACACCTTCCTCACTTCCTGCCTTCTCAGCCACTCTGGAGCCTGGGAGTGTAATCCGAAGGATTCCCGCCAAAGACAAAACTTCTGCTGAGGTTGTTCCCACCTAGGATGGCAGGGGAACTCCTCAGATACAGCAAGCACATAGGAAATGGCAAAAAAAGAAGGAGCCCACCATTTTTAGAAAGCCTCCTGACCATTAACGAGGCTGAAATAACAGCCTGCGCGTAAACATGACTAAACATCGTAAACATTCGAGTAAACTCGCAATTGTAACAAAAATGGTTGTTTTGGGCCTCATTACGAATCAGGCGTTAAGGGGTTAACGGCGCCGTAAACGGCGCCAACCCTTAACGCCTGATTCCGAGGTCCCTTTGCGCCATGGTGAGTTTAACGCCTGCTTTTTGCAGGCGTTAAAATCCATGGCGCTAAGGGACCATGGTGCTAATTACGCCACCGTAATTTACGGTGGCGTAATTAGCGCCTTCCCCACTCCCATTATGCCCTATGGGGCAAAAATGGGAATGGGGAAGGGTAAAATGGGAAATGGGGATTTACCCCCCCACTCACCTTGGAATGGGGCGGTAAATCCGCCATCCACCATGGTGTAAACATAGTTTACACCATGGTGGTAAGGGTACGACCCAGGCGGTAACTTACCGCCTGGGTCGTAATGAGGCCCAAGGAGCTGGGCTATAGGAAAGGGGATCATGCTTGCAAGGGCTTACCCAAGCAAGCCATAGTAAATGTTGGACTCATGGAAGAGTCCATCATTGGTATGGGCCTCGTAGAGGAGGACTTCCCACTAGGCCAAGGAGTGGCCGAATGTGGATTGGTTACACTGAGTGGGAACAGTACTGGGTCTCCGGAGGAGATCCCAGTTCCCAATAATACTGAACTCCATTTAGAGCATTTTGACCAGACCTTCTGTGCGGGTCCCGCAAGGGACCCTCGTAATAGGGAGGAATGGGTTTACCGGCACCATTACCGGTGCCGGTAAACCCATTCCTCCAACCTCGTAATGAGGCCCAATGTGTTTCAAAGCACTTCAAGGCAGGGAGGAAACAAGGGAGAAAACAGTGACATTCTTACAAGTCCTTGATAGAGTCCGAATGTGAAAAGTAACTATCATAATCAGCTTGGCGAAATTTCAGATAGTGCAAGACCTATAGACAATGATGAGGAAGGGGGAGGGAGAGAAGAGACAGACAAGCAGCTACATTACTATGCCTGACGACAATTGAGGTTGTGCCGGAATTTAACAAGAGGAGGGTAGGGTTATGGGGTTTGGAGTGAGGGAGAAGAAGAAGAACAGAACAAGCGACAATCATACTAGGCCTGACAGCATTTCAGATAGTGATGGAGGGGGAGAGGTAGGAAAACAAAATGACGGTGGGGAAGACAAACAAGCTGCTTTCAAACAGGTCAGGAGACATTAGTGTTAGAGTAAGGGCTATTGACATTGATGAGGAGGGGAGGAGGACCCTTGGCCTCAACTCCTTCCTCCCCCTTGGGCCCTCTCCTCACGTTAATATTGTAGAAGGTGGATTCTCCATCCTGCTCCTCGTGGCAGGGGCGCGTAGATGTGGGGGGGCAAGCACCGACCAAGTTACTTCACTGGTGCAAGCCCGCCCCGTGGGAATCTAGGCCTGCTGCGACTCCGTAGGTTTGCTGCTTTACAGTCTTTATATGCAGTTCTTATGTTCCTCTTAGTTCAAATAATAATGTCTTGCTTCTTTCCTTTTAGGTATGGAAAGGTATTTTGGAGTTGTCATGCAGTTTGAAAATGAGCATGGGCCGGTAGGCGAAAGCGCGGTGTGCGCAATGCTGTCCGGTGAGTAATGCGCGATGCGCGGCGCTGTTTCGCCTTTTATATTGCTAACCTGTGTCTTTTCTCTCCTTGCAGGTTGCGAAGAGGAAGAAGGATTCAAGTGGGCAGACATGACAAGACTGCAGGGCAACAGTGGAGTGGGAGGGGTGCACAAGGACAAAGAGGGGGAACAGAGGAGTGAGTGATATACAATTTCAGGAGTCAGAAATGATACATAATGATGCAAGAGGACAATCAAATGCAAACCAGGATTCAAGATGAGGAAGTTCACAGCATGATTTAGGTGTCACCAGTTTGAGATGCAGTGGAAGTCCTGCATAAAGTTGAGCGAGGGTGAAGCGCCATGAGTTAATGAGTAAAAAGACAAAATCTCAGTACTGGCCACAACACAATGGTGATGAGTAGATATGAATGAAGAAAGCTCCTGAAAAGGGGGGATGGGCGCAAAGAGGTGACCAGAGGGGGGGGCTCAGAGGTAAAAACAGGGGAACCAGAGGGGGTGAGGGGCACAGAGCAACAACATGGGGGGCAAGAGGGGGGAAAGTGGGAGCACAACGGACATCAGGGGGGCAAGAGGGGGGTGGGCGAGCACACAAACATCAGGGGGCAAGAGGGGGTTGGGGAAGCACAACAAACATCAGGGGGGCAAGAGGGGGATGGGGGAGCAAATGAACATCAGGGGGCAAGAGGGGCACAGAGCAACAACATGGAGGGCAAGAGGGGGAGTAGGGGGAGGACAACGGACATCAGGGGGGCAAGAGGGGGTGGGGGAGCACACAAACATCAGGGGGACAAGAGGGGGGTTGGGAGAAGCACAACAAACATCAGGGGGGCAAGACAGGGATGGGGGAGCAAATGAACGTCAGGGGGCAAGAGGGGGGGTGGGGGGAGCACACAAACATGAGGGGTGCAAGATGGTGTTAGGGGGAACACAATGAACATCACAGGGGCAAGAGGGGATGGGGAGCACAACGAACTTCAGGGGCAAGAGGGGCTTGGGGGGAGCAAATGAACATCAGGGGGGCAAGAGGGGGGTGGGGGGAGCACACAAACATCAAGAGGGGGCGGGGGTATGGGGAGCACAACGAACATCACAGGGGCAAGGGGGAGCATAGCGAACATCACAGGGGCAAGAGGGGACTGGGGGAGAACAACGGACATCACGGGGGAAGAGGAGGGGAGCACAACGAACATCAGAGGGGCAAGAGGGTTGGGAGGAGCAAACGAACATCAGGGGGGCAAGAGGGGATGGGGGAGTACAAGGGACATCACAGGGGCACGAGGAGGGTAGGGGGGAGCACAACAAAAATCCCAGGGGCAAGGGGGGAGCACAGTGAACATCACAGGGGCAAGAGGGGGGATGGGAAGCTCAACGGACATCATGGTGGAAAAGGGGGGTGGGGGAGCACAACGAACATCACGGGGGAAGAGGGTGGTGGGAAGAGCACAACGAACATCACAGGGGCAAATGGGGGGTTGGGGGTAACACAACGAACATCACAGGGGCAATAGGAGGGTAGGGGGAGCAAAACAAACATCACAGTGGCAAGAGGGAGGTGGGAGGAGCACAACTAACATCACAGGGACAAGAGGGGGAGGGGCGAGCACAGCGAACATCAATGTCCATGTGTATATCAATGGACACAAAACTCCTGCGATTACGAGACATCATGGCTAGCATCACTGCTGTCATGAGGCAGTAGGTACAGCCGGCCAGTAGATTGATGGGCCTTATTGTAGTGTCAGTGGGTTTGACGGAAAGAGTAAGTGCCCCTTGACGATAGAAGAGTTCAGCTGGTGAGGTGAAACGACCCAGCACCGTGTATCGGTGAAAGACTCCATCCCTGTCCCATGTCGGTTGGGGAATGATATTCCTGATCCCGAGATAGTCGTAGCGGCTACCCGATCAAGGGCCAAAGAGATCGCTACATTGAACATTACCAGAGCCTTAGGGCCTGGGGGGCTTCCAGAGGGCTTGTTGGAACTACCGCTTTGACCTGTAGCCCCTAGTCCAGTTCCACAGACTGCTGAGTCGCCTACTCCTGTGGGTGAGGGGCCAGTAGCCACTGAGGACCCTACTTTGGTAGCAGGGGACTCGGTGACTTCAGATTTGCCTGGCACAGCACAGGGATCTGAGGCGGAGGACCAGGTGAGAGCAGATCTGTCATGATCTCTGCTTCCAAAAGATCAGGACTTGCCCGACTCCCTTGGAAGCAGACCCATAACCCCGGTTCCGAGTGCCAGCCAGTCCCAATTGGGACCTTTTGGACCCTGTCCTGGCGCCAGTGGCACCAGGCTCATAAAGATGCCCAGTCCCAGCGCTGGAAGCGCCGGGCTCATAATGCTTGGGTGGACTTACCTGCAGCAGACCATGCTGCTTTCTTACATGCCAGTTGAACCCCTGATCCTCTTCTGTTTGGGACTACTTTTCCTGTTGGGTGGGGCAGGAGCCACTCCCTAGGTTCAGAACACTGGAACTCTTCTGGAAAGCAGGAACTCTTTTCTTACCTAGGCGTGGCTGTGGAAGGAGACACCTAAGCACTACAGGAGGCTATTTAAACCACACCCGATGGATGAATCTTGCTTTGTGTTATTCTGCATTCTCTGCAGCAGAACGCTCATTGTGTCTTCTGATCCTGGGCCTAAGGGAACAAAGGCTTACCATCCTGGAATCCAGTCTTCAGCAGCACCTGTAAAGACAAAGAAAGAACAGGTTAGCACTACGGTCTTCAGTGGCAGCGCATCTCTTACCTGGTCCATCGGCTGTCACCAACGCCTCGCGCTGCATTCCGGCATCTGAAAGACAAAGGCTTACCTACTCTTCGCATGCTCCGGAGGTCTTCGCACTGCATTCCGGCATCTGAAAGACAAAAGCTTACCAGCTCTTCGCACGCTCCGGAGGCCTTCGGCGCTGCATCCCGCATCTGAAAGACAAAAGAAGGTGCGTTTAAAGACATTGGGCAACTTTATTACTCACATGCCATTACTCTTTCCCACACCGAATCCAGTGGGTATTCCAGCACCCTTCAGCTTCTCTAAAGCTCCGAACTTGTACATGCAAGATAAAAGGGACAGTTAGTGCGCATCGTGAAGCAGGCTACAAGCGCTTACTTACGTGCTTCCAGGCGCTTCTATTCCTCACGCGGGTTTGATCCTCAACTCTCATCAGCCCGCCATCGCCGGAACCCTGCAAAACAAGAGATATCATTACAAAAGACTTTTAAGACATTTGAAGTGCCCAGAACTTACCGTTCGTGCAGTTAACGACGGACAGAGGTCAAGAGGCCTGCACCCTTATCCAGTGAAGAAACTGGTTACGGCACCCTGCCCCGAGGCATATGGAGAGCTCGGCGTTCACTTACCTAAGGTGAGGGCGTTAACCTTTGGGGTTCTACAGGAGAAGAGAAAGGGAAGAAGAGAGAGGCACCCAATAACCCCAGTTCATTAATCCCATATTTTCTATCTGCAGACATCTTCCTCTTCGAGTCAGACATACAGTGCACAGAGGTCCAGCCCAAAGAGCCAACCGTGTGTTACACATCACCTTTGAAGATACGGCATTCACCCAGTCAAGACCAGCGCCTCTGCGGGAATCAGGTGAGTGTTACAGAACACAAAGCCTACTGCAAAACTCCCACCCAGGCGCTATGGAAACCTCGGATACCGACCAGGTAGCCCAGTTACTTGGGGAACTAAAAGCAGAAGTGCATGCAGCCCGTCAGGAAACGAATGCTCTAAGAAGGGAACTGATTATTTCCAAGGAGCGAACAGACGATCTCGCTAGACAATTGCTACAGTCACAAGCCGGACAAACTCCGTTACCCGCATCAGGGGCAAATCTTCCTTCAACATCCTCTACGAACCCAGTGCAGATCAACCTACCTGGGAATGTACCTCTGGCTCCGCCCGAACGATTTTCTGGTGACCCAAAGAGGTTTGCAGTATTTATTAATCAGTGCCGGTTGCACTTCTTATGCCGGCCAGCAGCCTTTCCAACTGATCAAGCTAAGGTAGCTTTCGTGCTTTCGTACCTTAGTGGCAATGCGGCAGACTGGTCGATCCCTCTAGTTAATCAAGATGATCCGGTTCTCCATGATTTTCAAGCTTTTCAGCTCAGTATGGAAAAACTGTTTGCAAGACATTCACAGGGGCAGGCCTTGGACAATGAGCTCCTTTCATTGCGACAGGGTAATCAAGACCTTTTGGCTTATATTGTGTCTTTCAACAGACTGATAGTAGAAACTCGATGGCCTGAGGACAAAAGGATTACGCTGTTTTATAGAGGTCTACGTGGAGAGCTCAAAGATGTGTTAGCCCAAGTAGTGAATCCCCCGCAAGACTGTTCGGACTATATTGACTTAGTCGTTCAAATTGACCACAGACTGCAGAACAGGAAGGCCGATCGTTCCAAGTTTGATGCTCGAGTATTTTCCAAACCACCAACTCCTACCAAAGGAGTAGACTCCGGGGAACCCATGCAAATAGGGGGCCTGAAAGGACCACTAACACAAAAGGAGCGGGAAAGGAGAAAACAGCTGCAATTATGCCTCTATTGCGGAAACTCGGGGAACTTTCTTCGAGACTGTCCGGTGAAACCAGCCAAGAAGGCAGTAGGAGCTGCAGTTACCAGGGTCACAAACTCTGAGCAGGGAAACGACCTCACCCGACAAGAATAGAGGTCCTCTTGCCGAGCGTTAAAACCAGTTCAGTGACCTCGCATTTCGTGATACCTATGGTCCTCATTAGCCCTGAACATCCGGATCGATTACATGCGATTGAAGCTTACGTCGACAGCGGTGCCATCGGCAATTATGTAGATCATGAAATGGTTTTGAGGATGAATCTGACTCTTTGTCCAAAGGCTGTAAAGGACGTCATTACTACGGTGGATGGTACGGAGATAGCCTCCGGACCAGTAACGCATACCACCCAAGAAGTGACGCTAGTAAGTCAAGATGGACACCATGAGAAGATCGTGTTCGATGTGATCAAGGCCCCTCAGTTCCAGATTATTCTAGGAATTCCTTGGTTAGAGAAGCACAATCCTCAGATCGATTGGCGAGCAAGAACGGTTCAGTTTCCAGAATGTGTCTCTACTTGTCACCCTCGACCTGGTGTTGCACTGGTAGCAATTTCCTCGGAGGCTCCCCAGTTACCTCCTGAATACCTAGAATTCCAAGATGTTTTCCGGAAGGATCAGGCTAACTCTCTACCTCCTCATAGGTCTTATGACTGCCAGATAGACCTGATACCTGGATCTACTCCTCCTTGTAGTAGAATTTATGCCCTCACCGAGCCTGAGAATCTTCACCTCCGACAATACCTGGATCAATACCTAGCGAATGGGTTTATTTGTCCTTCCAAGTCCCCTGCTTCCTCAGCTTTGTTCTTCGTTCCAAAAAAAGAAGGGGACCTTAGAACTTGTATAGATTATCGCGCCCTGAACCAGATCACCGTTAAGAATAGATATCCGTTACCTTTGATCCCTGAACTCCTGGACCAAGTCAGAAAAGCATGCATATATACAAAGCTGGATCTTAGAGGAGCCTACCACTTGGTACGAGTAAAAGAGGGCGATGAATGGAAGACGGCCTTCCGCACCAAGTATGGGCTATTTCAATATCAGGTCATGCCCTTCGGACTTTGCAATGCCCCAGCCGCCTTTCAATATTTTATGAACGATGTCCTCAGAGAGCTCATAGATGTGTGTGTTGTTGTTTACATTGACGACATCCTCGTTTATTCTTCATCGGAAACTGAACATCGGAAACACGTGAAAATGGTCCTCGAGAGATTGCGTCAACACAAACTTTTCGCTAAGTTGGAAAAATGTGTTTTCAACGTGACTGAAGTTGAATTCTTGGGATTCATATTATCACCTAGCGGAGTGCGTATGGATTCAAAGAAGGTCGATGCAATTCTCAAATGGCCATCGCCATCCTCCGTAAAAGGTGTTCAAAGCATGTTAGGCTTCGCTAACTTTTACCGCAGGTTTATCCCCGAATTCTCTCGAATAGTCCAGCCCATCACCGCCTTGTTAAAGAAAAACAAACGTTTTGAATGGTCTACCGAGGCGGAACAAGCTTTCCAGAATTTGAAGACTAGATTTATCTCTGCACCGATCTTAAAACATTCTCGCCCAGAACTCCCCTACATCGTTGAAACTGATGCTTCGAGCCTTGCCATGGGGGCAGTTCTATCACAAAAGGACCCAGTAACCAATCAGTTGCATCCCGTGGCATTTTGGTCCCGCAAATTCTCGCCTCCTGAAATCAATTACACTATTACTGATAAGGAACTTCTAGCTATCAAGTCCGCCTTTAAGGCTTGGCGGCATTATCTTCTGGGGGCCCGACACACCATTACTGTGATTACAGATCACCGAAACCTGCAATATTTGAAAACCGCAAAAGCTCAATCCTCTAGGCAACTCCGTTGGGCACTATTCTTTGCCGAGTTTGACTTCATAATTACCTATCGACCTGGTACAAAAAACGGTAAAGCTGATGCCCTTTCTCGGATGGGAGTGGAAGAACATTTGATCAATCCTAAACCTGTACCTATCATTCCCGAACAAAGAATTCTAGGTGTAATCGCCACACAATCCATAGAGGAAGTTAAGGATAAAGCCAGGCTACTGGTAACTCCAGCAGACATACAGGATTGGCATCTGCAGGGAAAGGTCTTTACGGTGAAGGACAACCTATTATATTTCCAAGAACGGTTATACCTGCCCAGCACAGATTTACAGAAAAAGGTAATCTCTTGTTATCACGATTCTTTAATGGAAGGACATCCCGGTATGACCAAGACCTCGGAAAAGATCAAGCGCTACTTCTGGTGGCCGTCTTGGAAAAAAGATATCAGAGACTTTATAATGTCCTGTGGAGTATGCGCCCAAAACAAGAGTCAAAAGGAAAAACCAGCCGGCCTCTTACGCCCTATTGACATCCCGCCTCGCCCTTGGCATACGCTTTCTATGGACTTCATCACCGATCTACCTCCATGCTCCGGATACAATACGATCCTAGTAATCATGGACCTATTCTCCAAGATGGCGCATTTCATTCCACTCAAAGGCTTACCAACAGCAGCAACTCTGGCCCGAGAATTTCTCGAAAACATCGTCCGACTGCACGGTTTTCCTTCAGTTCTAATTTCGGATCGAGGTAGTCAATTTATTTCTCATTTTTGGCGAAGTTGCTGTCGGTCGGCTCAAATTGATGTGAGCCTTTCAACCAGCCACCACCCTCAAACCGACGGACAAACCGAGAGGACCAATCAAACTCTGGAACAGTATTTGCGCTGCATGCTACAACAAACTGAAAAAACTTGGAAAGATATCCTTTGGATAGCCGAATATGCCTACAATAACTCTGTCCACTCGGGAACTGGGAAGACCCCGTTTTTTCTTTTATACGGTAGTCACCCTCGAACCTCGGAGTTGGATCCACTCCAAGATCTTGGAACACCAGCAGTAGACCACCTGCATTCTACAATCACCCAAGCCTTTAAGGAAGCCGTTTCTCACCTTCAAAGGGCTAAAGAACAATACAAGAAAGGAGCAGACCAACATCGGAAGGAAGCCCCCCAATATCAAGTAGGAGATCAAGTCTGGTAATCCACCAAATATCTACCTCTAAAAGGACCACGCACATTCAACCCAAGATACATTGGTCCCTATTCCATCACTACCATAGTAAATCCAGTAGCGGTCAAGTTGGACTTGCCCCCTCACATGAAGATACATCCGGTCTTCCACGTCTCTCTATTAAAACCCGTGCAACCTCAAACCCGACTAACTACATCTCCAAAACCTATTCTAGTTGATGGAGAACTCGAGTTTGAAGTCAAAAGCATCCTGGATTCCAAGATCTCCAAATCTAAACTATTTTACCTGATTGACTGGAAAGGCTACGGTCCCCAAGAAAGATCCTGGGAACCTGCAGAATATGTCCACGCGCCTCGTCTAATCAAAAGATTTCATCGAATATTTCCTAACAAGCCCAAACCCCCGGAGAAGCCCGGTTTGGGAGGGGCCTTGAGGGGGGGTGCTGTCATGATCTCTGCTTCCAAAAGATCAGGACTTGCCCGACTCCCTTGGAAGCAGACCCATAACCCCGGTTCCGAGTGCCAGCCAGTCCCAATTGGGACCTTTTGGACCCTGTCCTGGCGCCAGTGGCACCAGGCTTATAAAGATGCCCAGTCCCAGCGCTGGAAGCGCCGGGCTCATAATGCTTGGGTGTACTTACCTGCAGCAGACCATGCTGCTTACTTACCTGCCAGTTGAACCCCTGATCCTCTTCTGTTTGGGACTACTTTTCCTGTTGGGTGGGGCAGGAGCCACTCCCTAGGTTCAGAACACTGGAACTCTTCTGGAAAGCAGGAACTCTTTTCTTACCTAGGCGTGGCTGTGGAAGGAGACACCTAAGCACTACAGGAGGCTATTTAAACCACACCCGATGGATGAATCTTGCTTTGTGTTATTCTGCATTCTCTGCAGCAGAACGCTCATCGTGTCTTCTGCTTCTGATCCTGGGCCTAAGGGAACAAAGGCTTACCATCCTGGAATCCAGTCTTCAGCAGCACCTGTAAAGACAAAGAAAGAACAGGTTAGCACTACGGTCTTCAGTGGCAGCGCATCTCTTACCTGGTCCATCGGCTGTCACCAACGCCTCGCGCTGCATTCCGGCATCTGAAAGACAAAGGCTTACCAGCTCTTTGCACGCTCCGGAGGCCTTCGGCGCTGCATCCCGCATCTGAAAGACAAAAGAAGGTGTGTTTAAAGACATTGGGCAACTTTATTACTCATGTGCCATTACTCCTTCCCACGCCGAATCCAGTGGGTATTCCAGCACCCTTCAGCTTCTCTAAAGCTCCGAACTTGTACCTGCAAGATAAAAGGGACAGTTAGTGCGCATCGTGAAGCAGGCTACAAGCGCTTACTTACGTGCTTCCAGGCGCTTCTATTCCTCACGCGGGTTTGATCCTCAACTCTCATCAGCCCGCCATCCGCCATCGCCAGAACCCTGCAAAACAAGAGATATCATTACAAAAGACTTTTAAGACATTTGAAGTGCCCAGAATTTACCGTTCGTGCAGTTAACGACGGACAGCAGTCCACTGAGGTCAAGAGGCCTGCACCCTTATCCAGTGAAGAAACTGGTTACGGCACCCTGCCCCGAGGCAGATGGAGAGCTCAGCGTTCACTTACCTAAGGTGAGGGCGTTAACCTTTGGGATTCTACAGGAGAAGAGAAAGGGAAGAGGAGAGAGGCACCCAATAACCCCAGTTCATTAATCCCATATTTTCTATCTGCAGACATCTTACTCTTCGAGTCAGACATACAGTGCACAGAGGTCCAGCCCAAAGAGCCAACCGTGTGTTACACATCACCTTTGAAGATACGGCATTCACCCAGTCAAGACCGGCGCCTCTGCGGGAATCAGGTGAGCGTTACAAGATCTGAAGGGCCTGCCCAAGCTGGATGAGTTTGCATCAGCTGGGAGCCAAGATCAGACTGACTTCTTCCCAGCCCAGAAAGAGTGTCCACTCTGGCGGGTCTGTGGAAGCAGGTTAAGGGCAAGGCTGCAGACTGTTCAAAGTGTATTGGGAGGATAGACTCCTGTACAGTGAGCCAAAAGACTCTGAGGGCGAGGGCACCATAGAGTTGGTGATTCCCCAATGTCACAGAAAGTACCTTTGAGATTTGGCTCACCAAATTACTTGAGCAGGTCACTTGGGAGTGACTAAGACATCGGACCGGTTGTCTGGGCACTTTTACAGGCTGCAGTTCGTCATAAAGGTAAAGGAATTTGTTCGGTCCTACCCGACTTGTCAAGCTTCTGGCAAGTCAGGTGGTGCCACCAAGGCCCCCTTAAATTCCACTACCCAGGGTCAGGCGGCCTTTTGAGAAAATAGGCATAGACATTGTGGGTCCTTTGTATTCTCAATCTCAACTTCACAGGAGGGAGCAGGCGGAGGGCCAAGGGAGGCTGCCCAGAGTGTGACAGGAAAGGAGGGAGTGGATGTGCCGATGAGCAGAATCTCAGTCTTGCTGGCATTAAGGCAGAGGTCATTGTTGGCACACCACTCCTGGATAGCAGACAGACAGTCAGAGATGAGGGAAGGAGAAGAAGAGGCTGAAGGTAGCCTGAAAATGAGTTGAGTGTCATTCGTATAGCACTGTTGGGGCAGAAAGCGGCAATGCGGTGGGCAAGAAGTGCCGCTAGAGGTTGAAGAGCCAGGGAGAGAGGTTAGACCCATGGGGGACACCACAGGTAGAGACAAAGATAACTGAGAGGTAGGCCCCAAATTGGACCTGGGAGGGTCGGTCAGAGAGGAAGGAAGCCTGACCAGTGATACCAAGGTTATCAGGGAGACAATTAAGCAGGATGGCATGGTTGACAGTGTTAAAGGCAGAAGAGAGATCAAGCAGGATGAGGACACAGGGGGTGTTAGAGTCAAGGTTTGAGAGCAGGTCTTCACGGATGTTCAGGAGAGCAGTTTCCGTGCTTCTGGCAACTCTGAAGCCAGACTGATGATCATGAAGGCAGCCAACAGATTCAGTGTGGAGATTAAGCTGGGAGATGACCAATTTCTCTAGGAGCTTGCCCAGGAAGGAAGTGCTGGAAATTGGGCGATAGTTAGCCCGGCAGGAGGGATCAGCAGAGGGTTTCTTAAGAAGAGGCTGCACAAGGGAGTACTTTAGGGGGGATGGGAAGACTCCAGTAGCGAAGGAGTGGTTGCCAGAGTCAGCCAGGGCAGGAGCCAGGGTGTTTATGTGATTCTTGATGGTTTTGGAGGAACAGGGGTGAGCCTGTTTTGTTGAGACTTTCATAGATCGGGCTTGTCTAGAAATCTCATCGGCGGAGAACAGGGGAAAGGCTGTAACGCTCACCTTGTATCCACAGGGATGCCACCCGACTTGACTGGTTCGCTTCCGATTCGGATTCACCTCCCCCAAGGACTCGTTCTGCCGTGGATCTATTCTGGAAGACAGGAGTTCTGTTTTAGCCACAATCTCCTTCTCTTGGGGCCCACCTCCCAAGTGCTCCCCAGCGACCCCCTTACAATCTTCCTCACCATGTATCAAGATACGGTGCACTCTCCATCCTGCTGTTCTGTGCAGGGGCGCGTTGTGGCTGGGCACCTTATAGCCAAGTTACTTCACTGGCGTGGGCCCGGGAGTCCAGTCCTGCTGCGACTCCACTCTTGAGGTAAGTCTTTAGTTCTTAAAGGGTGTGTGTCCGTAATAGTAGTTGCCCTGTTAATCTCCTCCTTTTCCCGTAGGTGCAGAAAGGATGATGAAGACGTCGAGCTGATGGGGAAGCCGATGCTCGAGAAGGTAAATGAATGTGCGAAGCGCAGCGCTATGAGCGTCTTTGTAATTTGTCTAACCTGTGCTGTTCTTCCCTTGCAGGTCGCAGAGAAGTTCCTGGAAGAAGTACGATCAGATAGAAGTGGAACGTAGAGTGGAAGATGTCCGGACCGCTGTCGAATACCAGGAGAGCTTCGGTAGGTAAGCGCGAGCCTGAAGGGCATTGGGAACGGAAGATGAGCGCTTACTAAATGTCCTCTTCTCTCTCTCTCCCTAGGATGTTGCTCGTTGGAGAGGACAGGTTCCAGAGAAGACTCCGGAGCGATCGAAGAGCTGGATTGCTTAAAACAGGTAAGGAGGAATAATGATGTTTTTCTTCTCTCCCCAGATGCAAGCCTCGAATGCTGCAAGCAGGTCCTGGGGAACGTCACGCTGCGAGTGCAGAACAACGCGAAGCGCGTGCTTCAGCTCGGGCATGGCTTAAATAGCCTACAGGTATCCCAGGTGCCTCCAGGGCGGACCACGCCCTAGATGCTAGACTGCATGGTTCAGTTCCGAACCAAACCTTGTGGGGGCAGGCATGTTGGTCCATTCCCCAATGGGAACTCCATCTGTCATATAAGCCTGGCTCCAGGACAGCCGAGAGGGGCATGATTGGGCCCTTGAGACCTTGCAGGAACACTGTGGAGAGGCCCAGAGACCCCGAGTCCCAAGGCCAGGGGCTGTGGCCATGGCAAAGGCAGAGAAGGAGAGAGGCGCGATGGCTGCAGAAGGGCCAGAGGAAGAGCAGGGAGTAGCGGGAGGGTTGGGAGGGGAGGAGAGTGAGGACAGGATGCCCTGAGTTTTAGAGATGAAGTCAGAAGCCAGTGCCGTGCAGAGGGCCTGGGAAGGGACAGGAGAGGTAGAGATTGCAGCAGGATTGGCCAGTTCCTTGCAGATTTTAAAGAGTTTAGCCGAGTTGTTAGATGCCACAGAGACTCGGGCTTGGATATGAGCTCTCTTCTTGGTGAGGACAGAGAGTCGGTATTGCCTTTGGAGCAGGCGGCAGGCCAGTTTGTCAGAGGATGTACAAGAAGCATGCCATTTCCTCTCGGCCACCTTGCACTTGCATTTTAGAGTGGCGAGGTCTGGGTCGTACCAGGAGTTACTTTGGGCTTCAGGCGGATTCTCATGGTAGGGGCGAGGATATCCAGAGTATCAGATATAGCAGAGTGGAGCGTGGAGAGGGATGTGTCAGGGTGAGAGTCAGCCAAAGGGGGGTTGAGAAAGTGGTGGCAAAAGCCTCAACTGATACACGCTTCATGGGTCGGATGACCGAGAAGGTGGATGGCAGTGATGGAAGAGGCTTATCCTGAAGGGTAGAAAGGGTGAGCTGGGAGGAAAGGAGAAAGTGATCCCTCCAGGAGGGAGGAGTGGTGAGAGGGATAGAAAGGGGAAGGTCTGAGGAGATCAGAACATACAGAGTGTGCCCTGCAGAGTGAGTCAGGCCAGAGGGGAGAATAGTGAGTGAGAGACAGTTGTAGCGGTCGCGAAAGAGTCCATAGGGAGGACAGGAGGCATCCAGGTGGATGTTGAAGTCACCAAGAAGGAGAAGTTGAGTGGTCGAGGCCAGGAGTGAGGAGTAGAGGTCCGCCCACTCAGAGAGCAAGGGGGAAATTTGACCAGGTGGCCGATAGATAGTAGCCACATTAAGGGAATGGCTAGGAGTGAAAGAGTCTGCAGAAGAGGCATTCAACGGAGGAGTAGGCCTGTGTAGGAATGACAAAGGCAGGAATCCACTAGGGGAAGATAAGGGCTACACCCCCTCCGGAGTGGTTGGTCGGGCGCAGAGAGGATCTTGTAGCCATCGGGGAGGAGCGTGTCAAAGCTTGTGACAGAGCTGGCCGTGAACCATGTCTCGGTGAGGCCGAGGATATCAAGGTCAAGTTCTTCCAGAAGGCGGCAGATGTCAGAGGAGTGTTTGACAGCAGAGCGAGAGTTAAGAGTGGCAATATGGAGATGGTTGCCGTCCTTGAAGGACTTCTGGGGAGGGGTACAGATCAGAGGTATGCCCTGCAGAGGTGTGGAAGGAGCCTGAGGGGGGGCAGAGAGGGAATGAGAGGGCAATGGGAACTCCATCTATCATATGAGCCTGGCGCCAGGACTGGCTCCAGGACAGCCGAGAGGGGCATGATTGGGCACTTGAGGCCTTGCAGGAACACTGTGGTGAGGCCCAGAGACCCCGAGTCCCAAGGCCAGGGGCTGTGGCCATGACAGCACTCCCCCCAAGGCCCCTCTCACGGTGGTTCTTCTGTCCGGCCCAGCTTGGTGGGGTTCTCCTGATAAAAACATTGTATTAGACGTGGTGCATGAATGTAATCACTGGGCTCCATGTTCTGTCCTGTGGGCCATACCCTTTCCAGTCTACTAAATAGTAAAGTTTTGTTCTAACATACTTTGAGTCTAGAATGTCTTTTACTTCAAATTCTGGCTCTCCGTGGATCACCACAGGTCCGGGTGGGGTAGTTATTCGAGTCCCAGGCTGAACTGGTTTCAAAAGGGATACATGAAACACCGGGTGTATCCTCATGTTGGTTGGCAACGTCAGTTTAACTGCTGCTGGGTTTATGATGGACTCAATGGGGAACGGCCCCAAGAATCGTGGGCGGAAAGTCCGGGTTCCTTTTAGAGGCATGTTTAAATGCTAACCACACTCTGTCCCCTACTTGGTAGTCGGGGGACTTGTCACGATACTGGTCCGCGTATTTCTTCTGGTGAATTTTAGCTTGGCACAAATGTTCAATGGCTTTTGTGAAAGCTTGCGAAATGGTCGCGTGTAGGGTCTTGATGGCTGGCATTTCCAGAGTCTGACATGCGTGGGTGTCTGCCATACACAGTAAAGAATGGAGTCTGCCCGGTACTGCTGTGTAATGAATTATTATAGGCATACTCAGCGATCCACAATAAGTCTTTCCAATCCCGATCCACTTGGTGAAGCATGCAGCGCAAGTATTGTTCGAGCGTCTGGTTCGTCCTCTCCCTTTGAACATCCGTTTGGGGTTGATGGCTAGTGGATAGTCGAATGTCTATTTGGGCCATCGAGCAACATTTTCTCCAGAAGTTGGACACAAATTGGGTACCTTGATCTGAGATCAAGACTGACGGGAACCCATGTAGCCGTACCACGTGTTCAAGGAAGGTTTTAGCCAGACAGGATGTGTTTGGTTGTCCTTTAAACGGAAAGAAATGCGCTATCTTGGAGAACAGGTCTACGATCACTAGAATGGTGTTATAACCTTGACAAGAGGGTTGGTCTGCGATGAAGTCAAGAGACAACGTGTGTCATGGAGCCGGTGGGATGTCCAGTGGTTGCAGGAGCCCAGCTGGTTTTTGTTTTGACGATTTGTTTTGAGCACAGATACCACAGGCGGTGACGAATTGAATGACATCTCTGCGCCACGTTCGTCACCAGTAATTTCGTTTCACCTTGGCCAGGGTTTTAGCAATTCCTGCGTGGCCTTCCATGAGGGAGTCATGATACTCCGAGATAACCTGTCCTTGAAGCTCTTTTTCAGGCACAAATAACCGACCCTTGTAATAAGGTAATTGGTCCTTAACACTATAGTGTTCTCCTCTCAAAGTCCATTCGTGTAGTTGTTCCTGATCATTACGTGTCGGATTTCATGCAGCAGCTCATCTTGCGTATGGTGGTTGTAATGCCTAAAAGGCGGTCCCCCGGAATGATGGCCACGGGATCAGGAGGTGTATACACCAGCTCGTCGGTGCCCATGCGTGAAAGAACATCAGCTTTGCCATTTTTGACTCCAGGCCGGAACGTGATCACATAGTCTTACTTCGCGAAGAAAAGGGCCCAGCGTAGTTGTCGAGAGGATTGAGCCTTCGCACTCTTCAGGTATTGTAGATTTCGGTGGTCAGTTATCACTGTGATAGTGTGTCTGGCTCCCAACAGATAGTGTCGCCAGGCCTTGAAGGCCGCTTTTATGGCCAGAAGCTCTTTAGCAGTGATGGAATAATTGAGCTCAGTTAGTGAGAATTTCTCATGACCAGAAGGCCACAGGATGTAATTGGCCGTTGTCTGTGTCCCTTTGTGATAGTGCACCATGCTGGAAGCGTCTGTCTCCTCCACATATGGAAGGTCTGGGCGAGGATGTCATAAGATTGGAGCGGTAGTGAATTTCGCCTTGAGTTCTTGGAAGGCTTTTTCTGCCTCTTCAGTCCATTGGAACGTCTTGTTGCACTTCCTTAACAACGAGGTGATCGGGTGTACAATTTGCGAGAAACCTGGGATGAATCGACGGTAAAGGTTTGCAAAACCTAGCAGGCTCTGGACTCCCTTGAATGAGCCTGGGGCGGGCCAATTGAGGACGCATCGACCTTGTGCATATCCATTTGTATTCCTTTTGGAGTGAGGATAAATCCCATGAACTCTACTTCTGTAACTTGGAATGAACATTTCTCAAGTTTGGCGTAGAGTTGATGTTGATGGAGCTTGGTAAGGTCGGACCGTACATGCTTAACATGATCCTATTTTGACGCCGGATATACCAGGATGTCATCTATACAGACTAAGGCGCAGACATCAATCAGCTCCCTCAGAACATTGTTCATTAAGTATTGCAATGCGGCCGGGGCATTGCACAGGCCAAATGGCATTACTTGATATTCTTATAAGCCATATTTGGTGCGGAATGCTGTTTTCCATTCGTGCCCTTCTTTAATGCGCACAAGATGGTAGGCTCCTCTAAGGTCCAATTTCGTGTAGATTTGGGCATCTTTAACTTGGTCTAACAATTCGGGGATCAGGGGTAAGGGGTAGCGGTTCTTGATGGTAACTTGGTTCAATGCACGGTAGTCGATGCAGGTCCTCAATTCTCCTTCCTTCTTCGGCACAAATAATAAGGGAGACGCTACTGAAGACTTTGAGGGGCGGATGAACCCGTTGGCCAGATATTGTTTCAGATATGACTTCAAATGTTGGTTCTCGGGTTCAGTGAGTGCGTAGATACGACCACAAGGAATTCGGGCACCAGGTATCAGATCAATCTGGCAATCATAGGGTCTGTGGGGCAGCAAGGTATTCGCTTGTTCTTTTTGGAACACATCTTGAAAGTCCTGATATTGAATTGGTAGGGTAGCAACCACACCCAAGACACTTATCGCCCCTTCCTGAACGGCTGAGCCGGTATGCTTACTCTTCCTTCCTTTGGGATAGCAGGTATGCGTGCAGTCATGGAAGAAGACCAACTCTCGGGCACGCCAGTTGATCCGTGGATTATGTGCGACCAGCCACGGCATCCCAAGGATTAATCGGAACTGTAGTGCTTTAATGAGGTCAAAAGTGATTGATTCTCGATGACCATCCTGACATAAGAGGGTGAAATCAGTGGTACATTCGGACACGGGACCAAGGCGATTTTGGTGCGATCTACAGTGCTTACAGTCTCTTTGGTGGGCTTTGAGTAGACTGGGAGCCCCATCTTTGCTGCAAGATCCTGGTCCATGTAATTCCCCACGGCTCCACTATCAATGTACGCTTCTAATGAGTGCATCTCTGATGGCTGTTGATGGGTGATCAGGATCATGGGTAAAGCAAAATGGGAGGTCTTAATTGGATTTCTTTGCTCGACAATTGGACCCATACAATTGCCGGGCTTGGTAGTTTTCTGACTCACTTGGTTTTTCCTTGTCTGTAGCTCCTACAGTTCTTCTTGGTGGTTTTATCGGGCACTCCTTGACGAAATGGCCTGCCTTTCCGCAGTACAGGCATAACTGCTATTCCCTCTTGTCCCTTTCTGCCTTGGTTAGAGGAGGTCTAACTCCTCCTAGTTGCATTGGTTTTACGGAACTTTCTGTTCCCCGCTGAGCATGATCTTTGGGGCACATGAACATGGGACGTGCATCCGGTTTACTTCGATCTGTTCTCCGATCTTGCAACCGATGGTCAAGTTGAACTACCAGATTAATGAACTCGGCACAGTTCTTGGGTGGATCTACTACTTGAGCCAGTACATCCTTTAACTCCTCTCGCAAGCCCCGGTGGAACAAGGTGGTTCTTTTGTCCTCTGGCCACTCTGCTTCGACCACAAGCCTATTAAAGGTAGCTATGTATGTAAACAGATCTTGGTTTCCTTTGCCGAGGGACAATAGTTCATTGTCTAAGGCCTGGCCATGAGAACAACGGGCAAAGAGCTTTTTTAACTCCTGTTGGAAGCCCCCAAAACCGTGTAACAGCAGATCATCCCGGCTAATGAACGGTACCGACCAGTCTGCTGCACTGCCACTCAAGTAGGACAACACAAAGGCCACTCATGACTGGTCATTTGGAAACGCCCCAGGTCTGCACAAAAAGTGGAGGCGACACTGATTTATAAAGGTCGCATATCTTCTGGGATCCCCCGAGAAGCGCTCCAGTGGAGCGAGTGGAACTGCCCCAGGAAGGGTGATCTGCCCCGGGTTACTTGTGGGGGTTGGTATTGATGGACTAATTCCAGGCAAAGGGGCTTGCCTGGCCTGTGATTGAAGGAGTTGCCTGCCGAGATTGTCAGTTCGCGCTTTGGCCACAATTAGTTCTCTCCGCAAGGCATTGGTTTCTTGTCAGGCTGAATGTACCTCTGCGCGTAACTGCCCCAACAACTGAGCTAACTGGTCGGTTTCTGAGGTTTCCATACTTGGTGCCCGAGTGGATTATTATGTTAGGGCTTTGGGTTCTATAACGCTCACCTTGTATTTACAGGGACACCACCTGACTTGACTGGTTCGCTTCCGATTCGGATTCACCACCCCCGGGGACTCGTTCTGCCGTGGATCTATTCTGGAAGTAGCCACAATCTCCTTCTCTTGGGGCCCACCTCCCAAGTGCTCCCCAGCGACCCCCTTAGAATCTTCCTCACCTTGTATCTTGATAAGGTGCGCTCTCCGTCCTGCTGATCTGTGCAGGGGCATGTCGTGGCTGGGCACCTTACAGCCAAGTTACTTCACTGGCGTGGGCCCGGGAGTCCAGTCCTGCTGCGACTCCGCTCTAGAGGTAAGTCTTTAGTTCTTAAAGGGTGTGTGTCCGTAATAGTAGTTGCCCTGTTAATCTCCTCCTTTTCTCGTAGGTGCAGAATGGATGATGAAGACGTCGAGCTGATGGGGAGGGCGATGCTCGAGGAGGTAAATGAATGCACGAAGCGCGGCGCTATGAGCGTCTTTGGAATTTGGCTAACCTGTGCTGTTCTTCCCTTGCAGGTCGCCGAGAAGTTCCTGGAAGAAGTACAATCAGATAGAAGTGGAACATAGAGTGGAAGATGTCCGGACCGCTGTCGAATACCAGGAGAGCTTCGGTAGGTAAGCGTGAGCCTGAAGGGCGTTGGAACGGAAGACGAGCGGTTACTAAATGTCCTCTTCTCTCTCTCTCTCCCTAGGATGTTGCTCGTGGGAGAGGACAGGTTCCAGAGAAGACTCCGGAGCAATCGAGGAGCTGGATTGCTGAAAACAGGTAAGGAGGAATAAATATGTTCTTCTTCTCTCCCCAGATGCAGGCCTGGAATGCTGCGAGCAGGTCTCGGTGAACGTCACGCTGCGAGTGCAGAACAACGCGAAGCGCGTGCTTTAGCCCGGGCGTGGCTTAAATAGCCTACAGGTATCCCAGGTGCCTCCAGGAGGGACCACGCGCTAGATTCTAGACTGCATTCTTCAGTTCCGAACCGAACCTTGTGGGGGCAGCCATGTTGGTCCATTCCCAATGGGAACTCCATCTGTCATGATGAGCCTGGCGCCAAAGGCTGGCGCCAGGACTGGCTCCAGGACAGCCGAGAGGGGCATGATTGGGCCCTTGAGGCCTGTCATGATCACTGCTTCCAAGGAGCCAGGACCAGCCCAACGTCCTTGGAAGCAGGCCCCTAACCCTAATCCTAGGCACCAGCCGGTCCCCACTGGGACCTTTTGGACCTCGTCCTGGCGCCGGTGGCACCAGGCTCATCAGAACTATCGGTCCCGGCACTGGAAGCGCCGGGCTCATAATATGTGTGCTGATGTTTGGGTGGATTTACCTGCAGCAGACCATGCTGCTTACTTACCAGCCACTTAGAAGTCCTCTGTGAACAGGAACTACTTTCTTACCTGGGTGGGGCAAGCTCCACTCCCTGGATTCAGCACTGGAAAGCTTCTGGAACTGGAACTCTTTTCTTACCTAGGCGGGGCCGTGGAGGAAGACGCCTCATCACTCCAAGGCTATTTAAACCACACCCGATAGACGAAACGTGCTTCGCGTTATACTGCATCTGCAGCAGAACGCTCACCGAGTCTGTTCCAGCCTTCCTCTTTCGATCCTGAACCTGCAAGAATTATACTTACTATTCCTGTATACAGGCAACATCAGCACCTGCAAAAGACAAGAAACAACAGGTTAGCAAGACAAACTTTGCACACAGTGCTTTCTCACCTGATCCATCAGCAGCGGCCGTGTCTTCACGCTGCACCTTCGCCTGCAAAGACAAAGGCATTGTTAAACTTACCGGCACGCCTTGAATTCCGGATTTCTTCATTTTGCATCGCCGCCTGTGAAGACAAAGTTAGTTACAACTTACCAGTATTCCGCTGACTCCGGCGCTGCAACCAACATCTGAAAGACAAAAGAAAAAGACATTAAGCAGGTATTTACTTACGCCCATCACGCTCGTCGCAATAAAACGCCTGCAAATACTTCAGCGTCTCTTTAACACGAACTAAGCTGCAAGGAAAGAGACAGTCAGAGCGCTTGCCATACTTACGGACTTCCAAGCGCTTCACTCCATCTTCCATCCCAAGAGTCCTGCAATACATAAGGGAAAAGCATTATACAGAGTCTTCAACATTAACGTGCCACGCTTAAAGACTATAAAGACAAAAGGTGTCCAGAAACTCACCGCTCGTGCAGATAACGACGGTAACCATCCTCTGAATTCAAGAGGCCAATGTTTCACCAGTGAAGGAACTGGCAACGGCACCCTGCACCAGACGCAGATGGAGAGCCCAGCATTCACCTATCTAAGGTGAGCACGTTGACCTGGGGAGGGGGGAACTCTACAGAAAAGCCGAGAGAGAGAGAGAGAGAGAGACATTCAACAACCCAGGCCATTAACCCCCATATTCTTTCACCTGCAGAAACCTCACTCTTCGAGTTCGACACACAGTGCGAAGAGGTTCGACCCCAGAAGCCAGTCGAGTCCTGCACATCACTTTTCGAGTCACAGACACCCTCCTGCCAAGACCTGCGCCTCCGTGGGAATCAGGTGAGCGTTACAGAATGCGAAGCACCACCACAAAACTCCTACCCAGGCGCAATGGAAACCTCAGACACTGATCACCTAGCCCAGCTGCTCGGAGAATTAAGAGCAGAAGTACATGCAGCTCGTCAGGAAACGAACTCTCTAAGAAGAGAACTGATCATTTCCAAGGAGCGAACTGAGGACCTCGCTAGGCAGTTGCTACAAGCGCAGGCAGGACAGACACCTTTGCCCGCTCCAGGAGGAAGCTATCCTTCTGCATCATCTTTAAATCCAGTGCAAATTAATCTGCCCGGTAATGTGCCCTTGGCTCCGCCCGAACGCTTTTCAGGTGATCCAAAGAAATTCGCGGTGTTCATCAATCAGTGCCGCTTGCACTTCTTATGTCGACCAGCTGCTTTCCCAACAGACCAGACCAAGGTGGCTTTCGTACTTTCTTATCTTAGTGGCAGCGCCGCAGATTGGTCGATCCCTTTAGTCACCCAGGATGATCCGGTTTTACATGATTTCCAGGCCTTCCAGTCCAGCATGGAGAAACTGTTCGCAAGACATGCACAGGGGCAGGCCTTGGACAATGAACTTCTTTCATTACGACAGGGGAATCAAGAACTCTTGACCTATATAGCCTCATTCAACAGACTCATAGTGGAAACTCAATGACCCGAGGATAAGAGAATAACGCTTTTCTACAGAGGCCTGCGTGGAGAGCTCAAGGATGTGTTAGCTCAAGTTGTGAACCCTCCACAAGAATGTTCAGACTATATTGACTTAGTTGTCCAATTGGACCACAGATTACAGAACAGGAAGGCTGATCGTTCTAAATTTGATACCCGAGTGTTTTCTAAACCACAGACTTCTACTAAGGGAGCTGACACTGTGGAACCCATGCAAATAGGGGGCATGAAAGGTCCTTTAACCCAAAAGGAGCGGGAAAGAAGAAGACAGCTGCAATTATGTCTCTATTGCGGGAACTCAGGGCACTTTCTTCGAGACTGTCCAGTGAAACCAGCTAAGAAGGCTGTAGGAGCCGCAGATACCGGTACCACAAGTTCTGAGCAGGGAAACGACCTAGCCCGGCAAGTGTAGAGGTCCTCTTGCCGAGCGTTAAGATCTGTCCCGTGACCTCGCATTTCGTGGTGCTCATGGTCCTCATTAGTCCTGCACGTCCGGATCATTTGCATGCAATTGAAGCTTACATCGACAGCGGAGCAATCGGCAATTATGTGGACCGTGAAATGGCATCAAGGATGAATCTACCCCTTGTTCCTAAGGCAGTAAAAGACGTCATTACTACCGTGGATGGCACAGAGATAGCCTCCGGACCAGTAACGCACGCTACCCAAGAAGTGACGCTAGTGAGCCAAGATGGACACCGGGAGAAAATCGCGTTCCATGTGATCAAGGCCCCTCAGTTCCAGATCATTCTGGGAATCCCTTGGTTAGAGAAGCACAATCCTCAGATCAACTGGCGAGCAAAGACGGTTCAGTTTCCAGAATGTTTTACCACTTGTTATCCTCGGCCTGAAGTTTCGGTGGCAGCAATCTCTTCTGAGGTTCCCACATTACCTCCCGACTACCAAGAATTCCAAGATGTCTTTCGGAAGGATCAAGCTAACACCCTGCCTCCTCATAGGTCTTACGACTGTCAAATAGACCAGATACCCGGAACAACTCCTCCTTGCAGTAGGATTTATGCCCTCACCGAGCCTGAGAATCTTCACCTCAGGCAATATCTGGACCAATACCTAGCTAACGTGTTTATCCGTCCTTCTAAATCTCCAGCTTCCTCGGCTTTGTTCTTCGTTCCGAAAAAGGTAGGAGACCTTAGAACTTGTATAGATTACCGCGCCCTGAATCAAATCACCGTTAAAAACAGATACCCATTACCTTTGATCCCTGAACTCCTGGACCAAGTCAAAGAAGCATGCATATATACAAAGTTGGATCTCAGAGGAGCCTACCACTTGGTATGAATAAAAGAAGGCGATGAGTGGAAGACGGCCTTTCGCACCAAGTATGGGCTATTCGAATATCAAGTGATGCCCTTTGGACTTTGTAACGCTCCTGCCGCCTTCCAGTATTTTATGAACGATGTCCTTAGAGAACTCATAGATGTGTGTGTTGTTGTCTACATTGATGACATCCTTGTCTATTCATCATCTGAAGAGGAACATCAGAGACACGTTAAAAAGGTTCTCGAGAGACTGCGTCAACATAACCTTTTTGCCAAGCTTGAAAAATGCGTTTTCAACGTAACTGAAGTGGAGTTCCTGGGATTCATATTGTCACCTAATGGGGTTTATATGGATTCAAAGAAGGTCGATGCAATCATCAAGTGGCCATCACCAACCTCGGTAAAAGGAGTTCAAAGCATGTTAGGCTTCGCTAACTTTTACCGCAGATTCATTCCTGAATTCTCTCGGATCGTCCAGCCCATCACCGCTCTGTTAAAGAAGAACAAACGTTTTGAATGGTCTACTGAAGCAGAACAAGATTTTCAGGACTTAAAGGCTAAATTCATTTCTGCACCCGTTCTAAATCATCCTCGCCCAGAACTCCCCTACATCGTGGAAACGGATGCTTCTAGTCTTGCTATGGGGGCAGTGTTATCACAAAGAGATCCGGTCACACACCAATTACATCCAGTAGCCTTTTGGTCCCGCAAATTCTCGGCTTCCGAGATCAACTATTCAATTACAGACAAGGAACTTTTAGCTATCAGATCGGCCTTTAAAGCCTGGCGGCATTATCTTTTGGGAGCCAGACACACAGTCACCGTAATGACTGATCACCGCAATCTACAATATCTGAAGACGGCCAAAGCTCAGTCTTCCAGACAGCTTCGCTGGGCTCTGTTTCTGGCTGAGTTTGACTTTATAATTACTTATCGACCCGGCAGTAAAAACGGAAAAGCAGATGCCCTCTCTCGGATGGGAGTAGATGAACATTTGACCAATCCGGAACCAATACCCATAATCCCAGAACAAAGGATTTTGGGGTTGGTCAGCGCTCAATCCTTTGAAGACATCAAGACTACAGTCAAGGCACTCCTAACTCCGGCCGATTTGCAGGACTGGCAATTAAAGGGAAAAGAATTCTCAGTGGATCAAGACCTACCATATTTCCAAGGGCGATTGTACTTGCCCTGTGAGAAAACACAAAAACAAGTAATCTCCAGTTATCACGACTCTCTAATGGAGGGTCACCCTGGCATTACCAAAACCATGGAAAAGATCAAGAGACATTTCTGGTGGCCATCATGGAAGAAGGATATTAGAGACTTTGTAATCTCCTGCGGTGTGTGTGCCCAGAATAAAAGTCAGAAGGAGAAACCAGCCGGCCTTTTACACCCTCTGGATATTCCTCCCTGTCCATGGCATACCCTGTCCATGGATTTCATCACGGACTTACCTCCATGCTCAGGGTATAATACCATTTTAGTAGTCGTAGATCTATTCTCCAAGATGGCTCACTTCATTCCCCTGAAGGGCTTACCTTCGGCCTCGATATTGGCCCGAGAATTCTTAGAAAACATTGTTCGGTTACATGGTTTTCCCTCCGTTTTAATCTCCGATAGGGGAAGTCAATTCATCTCCCACTTTTGGCGAAGTTGCTGTCGTCTAGCCCAAATTGATGTAAGACTTTCAACCAGTCACCATCCCCAAACTGACGGACAAACCGAGAGGACAAATCAGACTCTAGAGCAATATCTGCGTTGCATGCTCCAACAAACTGAAAACCCCTGGAAGGATATTCTTTGGATCGCTGAATACGCTTACAACAATTCGACTCATTCTGGAACCGGGAAGACTCCCTTCTTCCTATTGTACGGACATCATCCTAGAACCTCTAATCTGGATCCTCCCCAAGAATTCGAAACACCTGCGGTGGATCATTTGCACTCTGAGATTACCAGTGCTTTTAAAGAAGCCACTGCCCATCTGCAAAGAGCTAAAGCTCAAGTCAAAAAGGGAGCAGATCGACACCGTAAAGAGGCCCCTCACTACGCAGTAGGAGACCAGGTATGGTTATCCACGAAGCACCTGCCTCTAAAGGGACCCCGCACCTTCAACCCGAGATACCTTGGACCTTATCCCATCTCTACCATAGTTAATCCGGTGGCGGTCAAATTGGAATTACCTGCGCATATGAAAATACATCCAGTATTCCATGTCTTCTTATTAAAACCAGTACAACCAGAAACCCGATTGATTGAACTCCCAGAACCTGTTTTGGTAGACGGAGAACTCGAATTCGAAGTAAAGAACATTCTAGACTCCAAGATCTCCAAATCTAAGTTATATTATCTGGTTGATTGGAAAGGATACGGCCCCCAGGAAAGGTCTTGGGAACCCTCAGAATATGTCCACGCACCTCGTCTGGTCAAGAGATTCCATCGGAATCACCCCGACAAGCCAAAACCCCCGGAGAAGACACGCTTAGGAGGGGCCTTGAGGGGGGGTACTGTCATGATCACTGCTTCCAAGGAGCCAGGACCAGCCCAACGTCCTTGGAAGCAGGCCCCTAACCCTAATCCTAGGCACCAGCCGGTCCCCACTGGGACCTTTTGGACCTCGTCCTGGCGCCGGTGGCACCAGGCTCATCAGAACTATCGGTCCCGGCACTGGAAGCGCCGGGCTCATAATATGTGTGCTGATGTTTGGGTGGACTTACCTGCAGCAGACCATGCTGCTTACTTACCAGCCACTTAGAAGTCCTCTGTGAACAGGAACTACTTTCTTACCTGGGTGGGGCAAGCTCCACTCCCTGGATTCAGCACTGGAAAGCTTCTGGAACTGGAACTCTTTTCTTACCTAGGCGGGGCCGTGGAGGAAGACGCCTCATCACTCCAAGGCTATTTAAACCACACCCGATAGACGCAACGTGCTTCGCGTTATTCTGCATCTGCAGCAGAATGCTCACCGAGTCTGTTCCAGCCCTCCTCTTTCGATCCTGAACCTGCAAGAATTATACTTACTATTCCTGTATCCAGGCAACATCAGCACCTGCAAAAGACAAGAAACAACAGGTTAGCAAGACAAACTTTGCACACAGTGCTTTCTCACCTCATCCATCAGCAGCGGCCGTGTCTTCATGCTGCACCTTCGCCTGCAAAGACAAAGGCATTGTTAAACTTACCGGCACGCCTTGAATTCCGGATTTCTTCATTTTGCATCGCCGCCTGTGAAGACAAAGTTGGTTACAACTTACCAGCATTCCGCTGACTCCGGCGCTGCAACCAACATCTGAAAGACAAAAGAAAAAGACATTAAGCAGGTATTTACTTACGCCCATCACGCTCGTCGCAATAAAACGCCTGCGAATACTCCGGCGTCTCTTTAACACGAACTAAGCTGCAAGGAAAGAGACAGTCAGAGCGCTTGCCATACTTACGGACTTCCAAGCGCTTCACTCCATCTTCCATCCCAAGAGTCCTGCAATACATAAGGGAAAAGCATTATACAGAGTCTTCAACATTAACGTGCCACGCTTAAAGACTATAAAGACAAAAGGTGTCCAGAAACTCACCGCTCGTGCAGATAACGACGGTAACCATCCTCTGAATTCAAGAGGCCAATGTTTCACCAGTGAAGGAACTGGCAACGGCACCCTGCACCAGACGCAGATGGAGAGCCCAGCATTCACCTATCTAAGGTGAGCACGTTGACCTGGGGAGGGGGGAACTCTACAGAAAAGCCGAGAGAGAGAGAGAGAGACATTCAACAACCCAGGCCATTAACCCCCATATTCTTTCACCTGCAGAAACCTCACTCTTCGAGTTCGACACACAGTGCGAAGAGGTTCGACCCCAGAAGCCAGTCGAGTCCTGCGCATCACTTTTCGAGTCACAGACACCCTCCTGCCAAGACCTGCGCCTCCGTGGGAATCAGGTGAGCGTTACAGGCCTTGCAGGAACTCTGTGGCGAGGCCCAGAGACCCCGAGTCCCAAGGCCAGTGGCTGTGGACCGTGACAAAGGCAGAGAAGGAGGGAGGCGTGATGGCTGCAGAAGGGCCAGAGGAAGAGCAGGGAGTAGCGGGAGGGTTGGGAGGGGAGAAGAGTGAGGACAGGATGCCCTGAGTTTTAGAGATGAAGTCAGAAGCCAGTGCCGTGCAGAGGGCCTGGGAAGGGAAAAGGAGAGGTAGAGGTTGCAGCAGGATTGGCCAGTTCCTTGCAGATTTTAAAGAGTTTAGCCGAGTTGTTAGATGCCACAGAGACGCAGGCTTGGATATGAGCTCTCTTCGTGGTGAGGACAGAGAACCGGTTTTGCCTTTGGAGCAGGCGGCAGGCCAGTTTGTCAGAGGATGTACAAGAAGCACGCCATTTCCTCTCGGCCACCCTGCACTCGCGTTTTAGGGTGGCGAGGTCTGAGTCGTACCAGGAGTTACTTTGGGCTTCAGGCGGATCCTCATGGCAGGGGCGAGGATATCTAGAGTATCAGATATAGCAGAGTGGAGTGTGGCGAGGGCTGTGTCAGGGTGAGAGTCAGCCAAAGGGGAAGGGGGGTTGAGAAAGTGGTGGGAAAAGCCTCAACTGATACATGCTTCATGGGTCGGATGACCGGGAAGGTGGGTGGCAGTGATGAAGAGGGTTGGCCTGAGGGGTAGAGAGGGTGAGCTGGGAGTGAAGGAGAAAGTGATCGCTCCAGGAGAGAGGACTGGTGAGAGGGATAGAAAGGGGAAGATCTCAGGGGATCAGAACATCCAGAGTGTGCCCTGCAGAGTGAGCCGGGCCAGAGGGGAGAATAGTGAGTGAGAGAGAGTTGTAGCGGTCGCGAAAGAGTCCAGAGGGAGGACAGGAGACATCCAAGTGGATGTTGAAGTCACCAAGAAGGAGAAGTTAAGTGGTCGAGGCCAGGAATGAGGAGGAGAGGTCTGCCCACTCAGAGAGGAAGGGCGAAATCTGACCAGGTGGCCGATAGATAGCAGCCACAGCAAGGGAATCGCTAGGAGAGTGTGAGAGCCTGCAGACGAGGCATTCAAAGGAGGCGTGGGCCTGTGTAGGAATGACAAAGGCAGGAATCCACTAGGGGAAGATAAGGGCTACACCCCCTCCGGAGTGGTTGGACCGGGCGCAGAGAGGATATTGTAGCCATCGGGGAGGAGCGTGTCAAAGCTTGTGACAGAGCTGGCCATGAACCATGTCTCGGTGAGGCCGAGGACATCAAGGTCAAGTTCTTCCAGAAGGTGGCAGATGTCGGAGGAGTGTTTGACAGCAGAGTGAGAGTTAAGAGTGGCAATATGGAGAAGGTTGCCGTCCTTGAAGGAGTTCCGAGGGAGGGGTACAGATCAGAGGTACACCCTGCGGAGGTGTGGAAGGAGCCCGAGGCGGGGCAGAGAGGGAATGAGAGGGCAAGGAAGCCAAGGAGGAGGCAGCGGGGGGAGAGGGGATAGCAGGAGAAAAAAAGGAAATTGATGAGGAACGGGAAGCGTCTATCAAAGGGGTGAAGGTTGGCCTGAGGGCCTTGGACCAGAATGGTCCCGTTTGACTAGACATTAATGATGACCTTAGAGGAATGGAAGGAAGCCAGGAGGGCATCCCACCGGGTGCCACCATTAATGGGAGAAGAAGAGAAAGGAAAGAGCACAGAGACCATATGTAGAGTCCATAGGTCTGGTGAGGGAACGACAAAGAGGATGTCGGTGAGAGTTTCCTTAGAGGAGGCACTGGTATAGGTGTCAGCGATAGGGAGGCCTGGGTTGGAGACCAGGATATCCTTTTTAAACTTCTTCCTACCAGATTTTGTGAGGAGGGCAGGATAGGCAATAGAGAAGCAGTTAGAGAAGATAGGAGAGACAGAGAGCACCATAGAGTAGGTGGGGAGAGGAGTGAGGTGAAAGGGTGAGGGGAACAATACGGAAGGAGGACGGGCAGGGTGAAGGCAGACGAGACAGCAATAGGCAGGGAGGTTCAGCAATAGGACAAGACAAGACGACAGCACTCAGGATTTAGAACAATCAAAAAGTATGTTATTAGACCGGTGGAAAAACCCACCTAAGGTTGAGAATCCAGTAAAGAGGGGAAAATGCCTAGATTTAACTATGTAATGTGAGGTACTGATACAGTGCAAATTACAAACCACAGGTGGAACCTACCTGTAGGTGTACAGGGGTAAGCAGGGATGTCAGAGCGGTCATGACTGGCAACTGGCGTCCCCTGCGGACACCTGCAGACACTAACAGGTGACTGCCCTTTGTTTAAGGGCTCTTAGCCGTGGGGCTGCCGGGCAGAGGCTGCCTAGGGAAGGTCAGTGATAAGGGAGGGGAGGCCAATCAGGGGGGAAGGGCGGTTTGGGAGGCGGGCGGGAAGGAGTGAACAGAAGAGGGAGGAAGGGCCAGGAAGGAGCAGGAGACACGAGAGGGCAGGGACAGCAAACAAACAACTAAAGTACACTAATCACAGTATCCCTGAGTACAAGGTAAAACACAAGCCCAGGAGGGCGGCAAATATTTCAAATCAGGTGCGCTGCACTCACCTCGCTCGACCCAGATGGAGAATGGCGAGCCTGGGTGAGCAGCGCCGCACTAGCTCCGGACACCACAGACAGTAAGCCAATCAGCGGGAAGGGCTGGTTGGAGGCGGACGGGAAGGAGGGAACAGAAGAGAGAGGAAGGACCAGGAAGGAGCTGGAGACACGGGAGGGCAGGGACAGCAAACAAACAACTAAAGTACACTAATCGCAGTATCCCTGAGTACACAGTAAAACACAAGCCCTGCAGGGTGGCAAATATTTCAAATCAGGTGCACTGCACTCACCTTGCTCGACCCAAATGGAGAATGGTGAGCGTGGGTGAGCAGCGCTGCACTATCCTCCGGACACCAGAACAGTAAGCCAATCAGGAGGAAGGTCGGGTTGGGAGGCGGGCGGGAAGGAGGGAACAGAAGAGGGAGGAAGGGCCAGGAAGGAGCAGGAGACACAGGGTGGCAGGGACAGCAAACAAACAACTAAAGTACACTAATCATAGTATCCCCGAGTACAAAGTAAAACACAAGCCCAGGAGGGTGGCAAATATTTCAAATCAGGTGTGTTGCACTCACCTCGCTCGACCCAGATGGAGAATGGCGAGCGTGGGTGAGCAGTGCTGCACTAGCCTCCGGACACCAGGGACAGTAAGCCAATCAGTGGGAAGGGTGGGTTAGGAGGCGGGTGGGAAGGAGAGAACAGAAGAGGGAGGAAGGGCCAGGAAGGAGCAGGAGACACGGGAGGGCAGGGACAGCAAACAAACAACTAAAGTACACTTATCACAGTATCCTCGAGTACAAAGTAAAACACAAGCCCAGGAGGGTGGCAAATATTTCAAATCAGGTGCGCTGCACTCACCTCGCTCGACCCAGATGGAGAATGGCGAGCATGTGTGAGCAGCGCCGCACTAGCCTCTGGACACCAGGGACAGTAAGCCAATCAGGGGGAAAGGAGGGTTGGGAGGCGGGCGAGAAGGAGGGAACAGAATGTCAGGGCTCCAAGTTGAACAGTCCTTGGAAGATTGGAACAATGCAGGTAAGGGGAATTGGTAAGTCAGATCTGTGTCTTCAGGATAAGAATTGTCTCTAAGGGCTGGGTCGGTCAGGCTGGTGCACGAGGTGGGGCTGGGCGTGTGCCGTGGCATCTCCCCGCAAGGGGCAGCACCAACTCTGAATGCGAGCCGCGCTCTTCCTGTGGATTGCCCAGCTGCTGTGGTTTCCTCTATTAGTTCCCTCCCGGGGTTCGGGCTGGTGTTCTGCCTCGGCCATCGAATAGCAGCTCACTTAGAATGGGTGCGGACCAGGAGAATCTAACTGTTTAATTAAAACAAAGCATTGCTAAGGCCCACGGCGGGTGTTAACACAATATGATTTCTGCCCACTCCTCTGAATGTTATGTTAAGTTATGTTATGTTGATTTATACCGCACACCGCTACAACCAGAGCTCAGTCTCCAGGCGCTCTGTCAAAGTGAAGAAATTCAGTGAAGCACGGGAGAACAACTGGAGTATCTTTTGACTCTCTTAGTTTAGCCAAATGGCTTGTCATCTAATTAGTGCCGCATATGAATGGATGAAGGAGGCTCCCACTGTCCCTACCTACTATCTAGCGAAACCACAGGCAAGTGAACAGGCTTGGCAGAATCAACAGGGAACGATGACATGGTTTAACTTAACTTAACTACCACTACTTAACATTTATCCACTTACCTGTTGAGGCGAGGAGGGGGTGAGCCCTGTGGGGGTTCTCGCTTCTGGCACCAGCCGGGTGAAACCTGATCCAGGAATAGAGTGGAAGGTGGGAAGTTTGACTGGGTCGGTACACCTGTCAAATGATGACTGAGGTGTGACAAATCAAATTCCGGGGTACCAATGGTCCACGGGTGAATACCATCAATCAGCCCCACACCTCTAATACACCCGAATGGATCCGAACAGATTGAATTAAACAGGCATACAATCAAAATTATGTACCTCCTTGTTCAATTTTGGTAACATGGACGGAACGGCAGGCTTATCTCCTCTTAAGGTCGTGGATCATTCGTTAGTTCCACCACAGAGAAAATACAATTATTACCCAATGATAAAAGGAGTGTCCAGTCAAGGTTGTATACAAATATCTACTTTATTATTATCACACCAGACAATCTAATAACACTAATACTACTACTCACCCTGTAATTGAATGCAGAGGACAGACTGTTTCTAAGAAGGAAAGAGGATGCATTCTGGGTACTGACAAGAGGCTAGTTGATAAGGTTAACAACCACAATAGTTTGTTAAGGTTTCTTGGCTCTAGCAAAAAGGACAAATTGGGTTTTACAATGTCTCTAGGGGCCTTCTAGGAAGGACCACAGGGACATAACCACAATGTACATTTCTCTGAAGATATTCTTGGTGCTCGACAGGGTCGAGTCGGGTTCAGGGTGCTTGCATGCTTCTGTGACAGAGTTCTAGATAGGAGTCAGCGGCTGGTATCAAGTGGTAAGGTGGTTCAGCGAGCAAAGTTGGATGAACGGTTACAAGCTTGCCTTCATGGCTATTTGTGGTCAGGAATTGTTGTTTCAGTGCTGATAAGTGGTTCTGCAGCACTGGTCGAGACGTCTCATAGGGCCTCATTACGACTGAGGTGGAACGGGTTAATGGGCTCCGCTAAAGGAGGCGGACCCGTTAAACCCATTCGGCCTCATTACAAGCTCTCCTCACGGGACCCGGTAAGTAACACCTGATCAAACCAGGCGTCCTTACCGGGTCCCGTGAGGGGAAGAGGGAGCAAACAACGGGCCGCTCATAATTGGCCTGTTGTTTGCACCCTCTCCCATTCCCATTGAGCCCTATGGGGGCTCAGATGGGAATGGGAAAGGTCCGGCCCGGGTTCCTGGAGGGAGGAATAACCGGGCCCTCCGAACTCGGAATGGCACAGTAATTCCCCATTCCGGGAACCCAGACCCGGACCCGATTTCGGCGGCAACCATGCCGCCAATAGCAGCATGGCTACCGCCGAAGTCGTAATGAGGCCCATAGTGTGTTGCAGGCAGCTGCCTTGTCCTTTGTTTCGGGTTCAGAGACCTTCCGTCACTCCCTATCCAGAAAGCTTGCTGCAGAGCCTAGCAGGGCAGGCTGAGTGTTGGGTCTGAAGCGGCTGTAGGGTCCTCTAAGTTCTTATCTCCCTCTGTTCCCTGGGAGTAGTTGCAGGGGGGATCTTACTTCCTGTAACGCTCACCTGATTCCCACGGAGGCGCCAATCTGTTCTGGACTGCTATGACCTCTTCTAAGGTGATGCGCAGGACTCGGAAGACGGACTGGACCGGACCCCCAAACCTCGCCTGTCTGGCCCATAGAAGAATCCTTCTGTAGATGGAAAAGGGGATTAACTGTCTGCTGGATAATGTGTCGGATTCACCCCCTTCCCCCTCTCACACTCCTCGAACCCCCTCCGCGATTCCCCGTAGAGTCTCACCTTAGAGTCTGAAAGGACGAGCTCTCCATCCTGCTTCTGATGCAGGGGCGCGTTGATTTCCAGTTACTTCACTGGATCTCGGGTTTGGTGAGTATTCAACTCTGCTTGACTTTTCCGATATGAGGCTGTAAGTATTCAGTTGCAAAAGTTCAAGCCTTAATTGTCCGATGTCCTTTTCTCTATTTCAGATGTAGGATGAAGAATCCGCGTAGAGGAATGGATTCGCCGAAGGTAACTCTGGTGAGTCTTTTTGATGGATGCTTCCCTTAGTGATCTTGCTTTCACCCACTAATGCGTGTGTCTTTTTCCCCTTAGGGGCCGGGGTACGGAAGTGCCAAAGAAGCAGCGCCGACCCGAGGTGAGGAAAGATTGTCCCAACAATAATCAGGTAAGTCTTAAGGTGGAAGAATCAGGCCTTCCTCGATCTGTTCCTTCGCTCACCTTTGCTTTGTCTCTTTTTCCCCTTAGGGGCCGGGGTACGGCAGTGCCAAAGAAGCGGCGCCGACCCGAGGTGTGGAAAGATTGTCCCAACCAAAATCAGGTAAGTCTTAAGGTGGAAGAATCAGGCCTTCCTCAATCTGTTCCTTCGCTCACCTTTGTTTTGTCTCTTTTTCTCCTTAGGCGCTGAAAGGCGACGGATGGTGCCAATGGTGGCTGAAGAGCCCGAGGGCGCCTCATGAAGGTGAGTGGAACGCGGCGCTGCAGCGAGCGATGCGATGCGCTTCTAAAAATAATGTCTTTTCTCAGGATCGTCGGAGTGATGGTTCGGGACTCCGGATGAAGGTAGGTAAAGTTCAATTATTCACCTTTCTCTCCCTTCCTTCCTTTTCAGGTGTTCCAGGTTTCAGGCGGGCGTGGCTGGAGCCAGGATGCAGGAGCAGACACGGTGAGCGTCCAGCTGCTAGATGCAGAACAACGCGAAGCGTGAGCTGCTGTCTGGGCGTGGTTTAAATAGCCCCCCAAAGTAGTTTCAGGTAAGTATTCTTCCTCAGCCACGCCCGAGTGGTAAAATAGTCCCATAGGTAAAATAGTCCCTTTCAGACCTCAAGGAGGTCTGGATCCGGCAGCATGGTCTGCATCAGGTAAGTCCATCCAAGCACTCTCATAATGAGCCTGGCGCCTATGGTGCCAGGACTGATGCCTTCTATGAGCCTGGCGCCAAAGGCGCCAGGACAATGTCCAAAGAGCCCCTATAAGGGGTTGCTGGGTCCACCCCTGGGGACATGATGTCTGCTTTCGGGGACGCTGGCCCTGAACTGGCTTCCCGGGAGTAGGCATCATGACAGCACTCTCCCCCAAGGCCCCTCCCAAGATTGTTCCCTCCGGGGGTTTTGGTTTGTTTGGGAAGATCCGGTGGAATTTCTTAATTAATCGAGGTGCATGTACATGGTCACTGGGTTCCCACGACCTCTCCTGAGGCCCGTATCCCTTCCAATCGATTAGATAGAAAGGTTTTGACCTTACATCTTTGAATCTAAAATGTTCTTCACCTCGAATTCAGGTTCTCCATCTATTTGAATGGGTTCTGGAGGCTTGATTAGTCTGGTTCCTGGTTGCACTGGTTTCAAAAGTGACACATGAAAAACAGGGTGAATTTGCATGTTAGCTGGTAAATCAAGTTTAACGGCCGCTGGATTGATTATGGCCGTAATGGAGTAAGGCCCCAGATATTTTGGATTAAAAGTTCGAGGTCCCTTGAGCGATAAGTGCCTGGTAGCCAGCCATACTTGGTCCCCAATCTGGTACTGAGGTGCTTCACTCCGATGCAGGTCAGCATTCTTCTTGTATTTTCTCTTGGCTTGTTGTAAATGTGTAGTTGCTTCTTTGGGTAATTGTAGAATGCAGATGGTCCACTGCGCGCATTCCGAGGCCTTGAGGCGAGTCGAGGTCTGAGGTTCGAGGGTGATGCCCATATAAAGTATAAAAAGGACTTTGCCCAGTTCCAGAGTGTACCGAATTATTATATGCATATTCGGCTATCCAAAGAATGTCTTTCCAGTTACTTTCAGATTGATGCAACATACACCGTAAATATTGATCAAGGGTCTGATTCGTCCTCTCTGTTTGACCATCGGTCTGAGGGTGGTGACTAGTCGATAATCTTACATCGATTTGTGCCAATTGACTACATCTATGCCAAAAGTGGGAAATTAATTGGCTTCCCCGGTCTGAGATTAGTACAGACGGGAATCCATGTAAACGAACAATATTTTCAAGGAATTCTTTGGCTAGAACTGAAGCTGAAGGTAAACCTTTCAATGGAATGAAGTGGGCCATTTTGGAAAATCAATCCACAATAACAAGAATAGTGTTATATCCTGAACAAGGAGGTAAGTCCGTAATAAAATCCAATGACAGGGTGTGCCAAGGTGCTGGCGGAATGTCTAAAGGTTGAAGGAGACGGGCTGGTCTTTTCTTTTGGCCTTTATTTTGGGCGCAAACACCACAGGACATCACAAATGATTTAACATCTTTTCGCCAAGAAGGCCACCAGAATTGTCGTTTCACCTTTTCTTCCGTCTTGGCAATACCGGGGTGCCCCTCTATTAGTGTATCATGATAACGAGAAATAACGAGCTCTTGTAATTCCTTGTGTGGCAGAAATAAGCGCCCTTGGAAATAAGGTAAATCATTATTTATAGTAAAGTCAGATCCCTTTTGTACCCAATCCTGTAAGTCTGTAGGGTCCAGGAGTTGTTTAACTCTAGCTTGAATGTCTTCAAGTGTTTGTAAAGAAGTCATGCCCAAAATTCTCTGTTCGGGAATTATCGGTACAGGTTCTGAGTTAGTATCAGTTTCTCCCATTCCTATTCGGGATAGAGCGTCCGCTTTGCCATTCTTACAGCCAGGACGGTAGGTGATTACAAAATCGAATTCCGCAAAAAACAAAGCCCAACGGAGCTGTCGGGATGACTGAGCCTTGGCGGTCTTTAAATACTGTAAGTTCCGGTGGTCGGTGATCACCGTGATGGTATGTCTAGCGCCAAGTAGATAATGCCGCCAGGCTGTAAAGGCGGATTTAATGGCTAACAGTTCTTTGTCAGTGATTGTGTAGTTAACCTCGGGTGCCGAGAATTTTCTGGACCAAAATGCAACGGGATGCAGTTGGTTAGTTTCGGGATCTCTTTGAGACAGGACAGCTCCCATGGCTAGACTGGATGCGTCAGTTTCGACAACATAAGGGAGATCTGGGTGCGGGTGCTTCAATACAGGTGCAGAGGTAAATTTAGCTTTTAGTTCCTGAAAGGCCTGCTCGGCTTCTTCAGACCATTCGAAACGTTTATTTTTCCTTAAGAGCGCAGTGATGGGTTGAACAACACGAGAAAATTCCGGGATAAACCTGCGATAAAAATTGGCAAAGCCAAGCATGCTTTGAACACCTTTCACAGAGCTAGGCGACGGCCATTTGAGGATAGCATCCACTTTTCGTGAGTCCATGCGGACTCCTTTAGGTGTCAGGATGAAACCAAGAAACTCGACATCCGTGGCATGGAAAACACATTTTTCAAGTTTAGCAAATAGTTTGTGTTGGCGCAATTTCTCGAGAACTGCCCTGACATGTTCTCTATGATCAGATTCCGAAGAGGAGTACACAAGAATGTCATCGATATATACGACAACACAAACGTTGATGAGTTCCCGAAAGACATCGTTCATGAAGTATTGGAAGGCAGCCGGTGCATTGCACAATCCGAAAGGCATCACCTGGTACTCGAATAGCCCATATTTGGTGCGGAAGGCAGTTTTCCATTCATCGCCTTCCTTTATTCGCACCAGATGGTAGGCCCCCCGGAGATCTAACTTGGTGTATATGCAGGCATCCTTCACCTGGTCAAGGAGTTCAGGGATCAGAGGCAAAGGGTATCGGTTTTTAACAGTTATCTGGTTCAATGCGCGGTAGTCAATACAAGTTCTGAGGTCGCCTTCTTTTTAAGGCACGAAGAATAAAGCTGAGGATGCAGGAGACTTAGACGGGCGAATAAAACCATTGGCTAGGTACTGATCTAGATATTGTCGTAAATGAAGATTCTCGGGTTCGGTAAGGGCATAGATCCTGCTGCAAGGGGGTTGTGCACCGGGCAATAGATCGATCTGGCAATCGTACGACCTGTGAGGTGGTAGAGTGTTGGCCTGTTCCTTTTGGAAGACGTCTTGAAATTCTTGGTATTCTGGCGGTATTTGCAAAATGACAGGGGTTACTGTAGCTAGGCCAATATTTGGATTTCTTGGATAACAGGTTTGTGCACAATCTGGAAAGGTTATCCTCTTTCCTCGCCAGTCAATTCGAGGATTATGTGTTTCCAACCAAGGGATTCCTAGAATTACTTGAAATTGCGGAGCCTTGATTACATCAAACACAATTGCCTCGTGATGTCTGTCTTGACCCAACAATGTCACTTCAGTAGTGGAGTGTGTTACCGGCCCAGAGGCGATTTCGGTTCCATCCACTGTGGTGATGACATCCTTACTGGTTTTAGGGCAAAGAGGGAGGTTGATCCTGGAAGCCAATTCACGATCCCCATAGTTTCCTATAGCCCCACTATCGATGTATGCCTTAATGGCATGTAACCGCCCAGGCTGCTTCGGATATACGAGGACCATTGGCATGATGAAATGCGAGGTCAGAGAGTTAGTTTTTAAGCTCGGCAAGCGGACCCCTACGCTTGTCGGGCGTGGTTGTTTCCCGACTCAGATTCCATCAGGTTCTTATCAGCGACTCCTACCGCCTTCTTAGACGGTTTTATAGGGCAATTTCGTAAAAAGTGTCCAGAAGCCCCACAATAAAGGCATAATTGCATTTGCCGTCTTCGTTCACGCTCTTATTGAGTTAAAGGTCCTTTAACCCCTCCAATTTGCATCGGTTCAGTAACATCGGCACCCTTGGGGTTAACATGGGTTTTAACCAAAACCCGGGTCTCAAACTTGGACCGATCTGCCTTTCTGTTTTGAAGCCGGTGATCTAATTGGACCACCAAGTCTATATATTCAGAGCAGTCTTGGGGTGGATTTACGACCTGGGCCAGGACATCCTTAAATTCTCCATGTAGACCTCGATGGAATAACGTGATTCTTTTATCCTCCGGCCATCCAGTCTCCACAATTAACCTATTGAAGGTCGCGATATAGGCTAAGAGGTCCTGGTTACCCTGTCATAGGGATAGAAGCTCGTTGTCCAGGGCCTGTCCCTGAGAATGCCGCGCAAACAGTCTTTCCATGCTTGTCTGGAAGGCTTGAAAGTTCCGAAGAATTGGGTCATCTTGAGTAACCAGTGGAACTGACCAATCCGCAGCACAGCCGCTGAGATATCATAGTACAAAAGCGACCTTGGTTTGGTCGTTAGGGAAGGCCCCAGGACTGCAGAGGAAGTGCATTCGGCATTGATTCATGAATACGGCAAACCTTTTGGGGTCCCCGGCAAAACGTTCCGGTGGGGCCAGTGGCATATTTCCAGGTAGATTAATTTGCACGGGGTTATTAGAAACCACTGGGGCGGAATTACCCCCAGAACCTGGAAAAGGAGTTTGACCAGCCTGACCTTGTAATAGCTGTCTGGCAAGATCATCAGTTCGTTCTTTAGATACAATTAACTGTCTCCTGAGGGCATTCGTCTCCTGGCGAGCAGAATGAACTTCAGCCCGTAATTCCCCCAATAGCTGGGCCAGCTGGTCTGTCTCGGAAGTCTCCATAGCTCCCGGGTGGGAAATTGTAGGTAGGCTTCGCGTTCTGTAACGCTCACCTGATTCCCACGGAGGCGCCAATCTGTTCTGGACTGCTATGACCTCTTCTAAGGTGATGCGCAGGACTCGGAAGACGGACTGGACCGGACCCCCAAACCTCGCCTGTCTGGCCCATAGAAGAATCCTTCTGTAGATGGAAAAGGGGATTAACTGTCTGCTGGATAATGTGTCGGATTCCCCCCCTTCCCCCTCTCACACTCCTCGAACCCCCTCCGCGATTCCCCGTAGAGTCTCACCTTAGAGTCTGAAAGGACGAGCTCTCCATCCTGCTTCCGATACAGGGGCACGTTGATTTCCAGTTACTTCACTGGATCTTGGGTTTGGTGAGTATTCAACTCTGCTTGACTTTTCTGATATGAGGCCGTAAGTATTCAGTTGCAAAAGTTCAAGCCTTAATTGTCCGTTGTCCTTTTCTCTATTTCAGATGTAGGATGAAGAATCCGCGTAGAGGAATGGATTTGCCGAAGGTAACTCTGGTGAGTCTTTTTGATGGATGGGTCCCTTAGTGATCTTGCTTTCACCCACTAATGCGTGTGTCTTTTTCCCCTTAGGGGCCGGGGTACGGAAGTGCCAAAGAAGCGGTGCCGACCCGAAGTGAGGAAAGATTGTCCCAACAATAATCAGGTAAGTCTTAAGGTGGAAGAATCAGGCCTTCCTCGATCTGTTCCTTCGCTCACCTTTGTTTTGTCTCTTTTTCCCCTTAGGCACTGAAAGGCGACGGATGGTGCCAATGGTGGCTGAAGAGCCCGAGGGCGCCTCGTGAAGGTGAGTGGAACGTGGCGCTGCAGCGAGCGATGCGATGCGCTTCTAAAAATAATGTCTTTTCTCAGGATCGTCAGAGTGATGGTTCCGGACTCCGGATGAAGGTAGGTAAAGTTCAATTATTCACCTTTCTCTCCTTTCCTTCCTTTTCAGGTGTTCCAGGTTGCAGGCTGGCGTGGCTGGAGCCAGGATGCAGGAGCAGACACAGTGAGCGTCCAGCTGCTAGATGCAGAACAACGCGAAGCGTGAGCTGCTGTCTGGGCGTGGTTTAAATAGCCCCCCAAAGTAGTTCCAGGTAAGTATTCTTCCTCAGCCACGCCCGAGTGGTAAAATAGTCCCATAGGTAAAATAGTCCCTTTCAGACCTCAAAGAGGTCTGGATCCGGCAGCATGGTCTGCATCAGGTAAGTCCATCCAAGCACTCTCATAATGAGCCTGGCGCCCTTGGTGCCAGGACTGATGCCTTCTATGAGCCTGGCGCCAAAGGCGCCAGGACAATGTCCAAAGAGCCCCTATAAGGGGTTGCTGGGTCCCTCCCTGGGGACATGATGTCTGCTTTCGGGGACGCTGGCCCTGAACTGGCTTCCCAGGAGTAGGCATCATGACACTTCCCTCTTTGGATGCCCTGGCCTTCCTTCACTGGTGGAAGCTGTGAGGCAGACTGTACCTTCAGCCAGGTCCAAGAATTAGTTCCTCTTTCTTACTTCTTGTGAAATCTTCAGATGTCCTGCCAAAAAAGGGGCTCAGGCCTTTTTTAAAGCCAAGTGGGCAAAAGTTATTGGTGCAGGCTAAGCCTACCTTAGTGAACCAATTCTGGGGTCCCTGCCAACAATCATCTGTATGCGTGAGGTCGTAACCAGAGTGCTTTGCAACAGGAAACGTAAAGGGGTAAAACAGGAAAAAGGTGTGCCCCAGAACTAATATGGCAGAACTCTTCTCTCAATAGAAAGAGTTCTGGGCTCACTCCCTTATACTACTAAGTTCCACCCATCTTCATGTTTGTGGTGGTCAAAGAGTCTCTCTGGTTAATGGTCCTCCCTGTGTGGTTCCTGTTAAAGCAGCAGGTCTCCCTTGAAGATTCTGAGAGACCAGACACTCTGGCTGCTGCAAACCACATTCTCGTACCTATGAACCGGGTCCCCCTAGCAGGGTGGCCTACTGTAACAACAGACCCAGACATGACAGTTCACACGCCATTTATAGAGAGAGGCTTGAGCTGGCTTCAGGTTGACACAGTTACATAGGAAAGGTTGTGTGGTTCCCTTTCTCCTTTGTTATCCCATGCAGCCAGGCCCTGGGTGGGCCTGTTTGAAATAACACCTGTTGATATGATAATTGCTGTCACCAGCTGCCAGGCCTAACAAAAGAGCAGGGCCTTTGTCAGTTAATCAGGCTGACCATGGCAGGGGGAAGGCTGGTCCTCCACCATACTGGGGATGACATTGTGCACTCCTAGGCTGTCACATTCAAACTAAATATGACAAGGTCAAACTGTGCCTGTAGGAATTGTCAGTCCGGGGTACATGGGTCCTTGTTTGGTCGTGGTGTGAGCATAGGAAAATGTGTGTGGATTAATCCCATGAATTTTCTTGAGGTCGGTCTACCATCATTCCATTGAATTAAAACTTCAAAAAAGACCAGGTGAGCGCACACCGACCACGCGGATGGTTTCATTTCTCACAGCAGGTATCCTAAGGTGAGCTCAGGGAGGACAGAAACCTCCCGTGGAGCGGAAGGGCTAAAGCTCGCTTGAACTTGATTTTCAATATGAATCCAGACCGTGAAAGCGGGGCCTCACGATCCTTAGGACTTTTTTTGTTTCAAGCTGGAGGTGTCAGAAAAGTTATTAATTAGGTAACTGGCTTGTGGAAGTCTATCTTTCTTTCTATGATTGTGAAGCAGAATTCACCAAGTATTGGATTGTTCAGCCACTAATAGGGAATGTGAGCTGGGTTTAGACCGTTGTGAGTCAGTTTAGTTTTACCCTACTGAAGATGTGTTGTTGCAATAGTAATCCTGCTCAGTGCGAGAGGAACTGCAGGTTCAGACATTTGGTGTATGTGCATGGCTGAGTAGCCAATGGGGCATAACTACCCTCCGCGGGATCTGTGGCGCAGAGTATGCGGGTGCTCCGGGGCCTGGGCACCCCACGAGAAAGGCCATCTCTGGTGAAAGTCCCAATACTTATAATGAGATGTCTGAAGATTTTGTCCATTGGACACCGTGCCAGGCAAATCAAAAGTCTACTCCCCTGTGTGGGATTATGACATAATGCCTCTAAGTCAGAATACCCTCTAAACCGTAACAATACTGCAATGCTGTGGAGCCTACGTTGGCTTAGGATAGCCGGTCTCTGGGCCGGTGCGTAGAGCCGATCGCCTCGGGACTCGAGTGTGGAGAAAAGGGGGGACACCTCTCTTGCCCATAGTGCACTGCATATTCGTGGGAAACTGGTGCTAAATCATTCATAGATGTCCTAATTCTGGGTCAGGGTTTAGTAAGTAGAGCAGCGACTGCTCTGTGATCTATAGAAAGTCATCCTCTGAGCCAGGTTTTGTCAAAGGCACCACCGCGGTGGCAGCACTGCAAGGGTCTGGATCCCTCCTGCTGACCATGGGGTGCACAGGAAACTCCAATCCACCCTGGGTGCATCCGTGGTGTGCAGGCAGGCCGGGGAGTGGTCTTCTCCCTTTCTGTTCAACCTAGCAGACCAGATGGCCTTGGCCCAGCTGGTGACAGTGTGGCAGGACCATCCCTTTGGGAGGCAGGGAAGAGAGGCTGAGACTTGATTGCAGATAGCGGCTTAAGCCCCAGGGCGCGAAGGTGGCGACTTAAGCCCTGCACCCTAGACGATGGCCTTAAGGCAGGCACAACTTAATTCCCGCCCAGCCATGTGATCGCGGCAGACCCTCCTGAGCCATCTGGTCCTTCGGCTGGGCCAAACCAGCCATCTGGCTGCGGCGGTCAGTCCAGATGGCCCGAGTTGCGGCTGGCCTGGCTGACTCCTACATATGTCTCTAGCAGGGCTCCATAAACCTCAACTTTGTGGGGGCTTAATAGTCGATGAGAAGTGTCTTCTTGCGGGGCAGCTGGGTGGTGCAGATGGTGGCTACCTCCTCTGCACCTGGACAGGTGTCCCTGGAAGGAGACAAGCCAACCCCTCACCCGCCGAGGATGCCAGGGTGCCCCAGTGCAGGTGGTGCCCAACAGGCCTGAGCGCAGGGCGAGGCTGCCATCTGAAGCCCAGGCGTGACCAGGGGTGCAGCAGGAGTCCCTGGGGAGAGCTAGGAGGTCTTTGCAATACTGTCCAGGGCCCCCTGGCTTGGCATCTTAGAGCACGGGGCCTTTACCCACTGGCCCCAGAGAGCCAGAGCAGACAGAGTACCACCAAACATGGCAACTGGACACCCAGGCGTATGGGAAGGCAGTCAGGCTGCGTAGTGGGTCCTGGTCAGGGCTCCCTGAGGCCGGCTGGGGAGTTCTGGGTTCACACCCAAAAAATATTGAGCCCAAACGCTCACTCCCCACCCGGCCATGGTGGAGGTTCCTGCGCCCACTGGCGGTGGCCCTGGCCCCCATCAGAGGGAAAAGCTCTAACACGTCCCAGCTGGCCAGGGTTGCTGCCCCTGCCCTGTGGCGCCCTAGATTTCTACCAGGGGCTAAGGTCTTAATACCTCGAGGCCAGAGCCCTGCCCCCGCCATCTGCTGCAACCTCTTTACCCCAGCCATGGGCGTCCAACAGCCGATATGGGCATGAGGGCCATCCTATCCTCCATGCCAAGTTTCCTAGTTGCATGACACCTCAAACCAATCCTGCTTTTTGCTTTCAACTGCATGCTGGAACTTGTAGTTTTGTTTTTCTCATTGCAAGGGTGGGCCTTCAAGTCCCTGCATGCAGTTGCGAAAAAAAAACACAGAGGACTGGCTCAAAGATTCTGCATGGAACTGGGAAACTTGGCAGCTATGCACAGACCTGACTGGAAGACCCAGCATGAGACCCTGTCAGCTGCTGAAAAACAAATAAATCATTGCTGCGCCAGCCACAGTAGGCAGACAACAGCAGATCAGTGAATTGGAGGAAAAGTTAAAAAAGCGAGGTCTGGCCTGTTGCTATCATGTCCCATTTCATATGAAATTAGGGTTCCACCAGGAAACGTTCTTGCCTTTGCCCTCTTAAAGTCTGAAGGGAGTGGTAGATGCCAGTCAGTGGCACGAGGTATCAGTGAGAGGAGTATGTCAGGAGATGACGGGGCAAGGGAGCATGAGGGTCCCTTAGGAGACGTGTGAGCAGGGTCTGTTCTAATATAAGGTAATTCTAGGTGGCCGCCTAGGGCACAACCAGCAGAGGGGCACCAGGGGTTTCACATTAGCCGTAAAAACATACAAACCGGCTACCTGCAAAGGATTGGTGGGGGCGGGGTCGGGCAAAATTACAGTTCTCCTAGTGACAGTGGTGCCCCGAGACATTTTTCATAGGGGTGGCATGATGAGGGCCCGCCCGTCCGCATTCATTGTACTAGCCATGTGCGAGGGAGCGCGTAACACATCTTTTATTGTATATTATTATATCAGGAATATTTATATACCAGGGACCTGGAGGTAAGGGGATATGCACAGCTGTGTCAATGTTGGTGTTTACAGAGTGCAAGGTTCTTAAAATGGTTGGAGAGCGTTCACAAATGTAGATGATTCGAAATGTATCTGTTTCAGAGTTGAAATATAATGGTAACACTCACAAAACAATACCCCTGCTTTGAATAGGAAATACATTTTTACTCCTTAAAAATATAATTTTACTCACAATTTTTTTAAAAATAAGGAGTAAGATACTATGTCAAACTCTTACTGGAGAACTGGGTGTAGCGGAGCAAAACCCAGGCAGGTGATGTGGTCGGCAGGTAGTGGAGAGCGAACGGTTGAGTTTAAGTTTTTTCTTCTTACTTGGGGGCAAGTTTCAGGTGAGGTGTCGAGCAGGCCAGTTAGTAGGAACGTAGCATATCAGCAGAGCAGGAGTGCAAGGAATGGAGAGACAAGAGACAGATTCATGGAAATAGAGGTCTGGGAGCAGGCAAGTGGCACCATCAAATGGGCGCCGGATGAGCATGGGAGAGGGGGTGCAAATAGGTTAAGAGAGAAGAGTCACATTGATGGAAATGAGGCCCTGAGAGCAAGGTAGGTGGCAACATTATTTCTGCCTCTGGTCAAGTACCTCCTTCTAGGGCTAGTTTGATATTTAAATGGCTTAATTTCATGACCCTTAGATGGGTGTACTCTAACCAGCAGTCCAAAATTGACTTCTTATGGCCTGGTATAAAATCTTGAGGGGCGGGAGGGGACTCATTAACATACCAAATAAATAATGTGGCACCACCATAAATTTGAATATGAAGGAGCCCTCTGAAAAAAGTGGGGGGACTCCGTCCACTCACGTGTACCCTCGACTTATTTATTTATTTATTTATATATTTGTTTATTTATTTTGTTGAGCCCTGCCTATGGCACCGGTGCTATGTGTGAGAGAAAGAGGCAAAAAGGTATGCAGGAAATGACCGCAAAAGACTGAGGGACACATGAACGGAAGATAAACAAGATGTGGGAGACGAAGAGACGTGCCACATCATAGTGTTCCTGTTTGTGCAACTGCCTGAATGTCTTTGACAATGCACACAATGGATGACTCATGAACCTGCAAGACCAGTCCTGGTGGTATAGAGCACCTGGCACCCTGTTAGCTGTGCTTAAATTTCCCTGTTCTTTTTAATTTCTCTGCCGGGGCCAGTTGTGAAGATTGATTGTGCTCCACAGCTCCACAGAAACCTTTAAATGTGAGCCCCGCAGTGGGAAATGATGGCACCTACCCAACCTCCAACCAATGCATATCAGCTCACATGGAAGGCTGGCGTACACCCAATACCTCCTGTTCCAAACTCCTCAAAGTTAAACCAGAGGACCGAGGTTCGCGCTACACATTCACCATTCGGCAGAGTGCCCAGTCCGAACAAACCCCCCCCTCCCCCCCGGCAATGATGGAGGACCCAGCCAAGGGCATGTTAGAACTGTCTTTTATTATCCAAACAGACAGGGATCATAAAGGGAACCAAAGGTCTTCAGCAATCACAGCTGCTGGGCCTGTGTCACAGGGTTTTGTTACCAAAGTGCGTCACAACTTGTGACTTTTCCCCAAAAACCTATTGGGTTGCTCGGGTGGTAGAAACTATAGTTGGCACCTATATCCGTTAGCTAACTGGTACTTCCATGTCAGGTGGCTTCACCCAAGACTTCCCTAAAAAACAATCTATTACATGGTTGCAGGATCACAGGACTTCCATTGGCCATTACCCATTACCCTCCATCTCAGGATTTGTACTCCCTGATTGGCTGGAGCGGGTCTCCCAGGCCTGGGAGTCTGCTCTGTTCCCAGAGCTCACTGTACATTTGCATGGTAATGAGAAAGACTGTGGGCCTCATTACAACTATGCTGGTCCGAAAACAACTGGGCCGGTAAGCTTACTAGCACTGTTGTTTCTGGACTGGCATATTACAGGTCTGCCTGCCGGAGTCGCTGCTCCCGGCAGGTCTGACCCGGCCGGGCACAACGGCCATGGTAGGCAGACTGGCACGGAAGCACCGGCACCGTTAATAATATTGGACTCTATGGGAATGGGGAATTACAATTTACCAGTGCCTGACTTCCTGGACCGCCAGGGTTGTAATCCCCCGGTGTTACCGGGAAGTCAGGTGCCGGTAAATCGTAACAGATCCGACGTCTACCTGCCGGTATCACTGGCACGACCCGTAATGAGACCCAGTGTTTCCCAATTGTTGCCACTGGTATATCCACCTAGCCTGAGATAGTGCCTGTGGACTGCAATGTTTGTCGGGCAACACATGTATCAGTTCTTGTCTGCTTTGCTGGGAACAGCTTCTCTTCCCACTTTGGGTAAAGGTCTATTGTTCGGCTCGGCAGCGTCACGTTGGTCAGGGCTGAAAAACAGAGTCTTTTCGGTCTGCAATTAGTGAGGATTTATTCTGCCAATTTGCAGGTGACTCCTGGTCCCTGGAGTCGGGAATGTTCCATCGCCCTTGTCCTTGGCTGCAAGCACTGGCACCTTCGCTTTGTGCTGCAGAATCTGCATCTCTTCATTCCTTATTCTGATGCCTGTGGCTTTGTGCAATTTCACTACAATCGTTCTATGGTTCTTCTATGTATACATATATTCATTGAAAAAACTTTGTTAAAGGGACGTTATGGTCAAGTTGCGCTACTAAAAACCTATGAAATTCAGTAAAAAAACGTTGTTAAAAGGACGTTATGGTTACAAGTAAAATCGAAAAACAGGGCCAAGCCTGATTTGCAAATGGTCTTTCCCCTTTTCTACGGCTTGGCAGGCAAAGAACGATGGTCTGGAGTGTTGCCCAGAGCAATGCCAAAGGTTAGAATTAATTTGCAGCATGGATCTTGTAAGGCAGGCAGTTCTAAAGTCATGCAGTTCGCTAACACGTAGCGGCAATGTGTCTCCTTTGGCAATGTAGGCCAAGAAGCCAGCATTTTCTCTGCAACAGCAGTTCTCCACAAGACTAGGCAAAAGCTCAGAACGATGGCAGGTACATCAGGTGGAAGCGTGTTCCATGTGACTGGGTTCAGGCTCTGACGATTGATCCTCATGACTTTCATCTGATTCCACATTGTCTCAACTTTTTTCTCATTCAAGGATCTCCTCTTCTGAGTATTCGGGCTCGTACATGTAAGGCTGAATTGTTGCCATAGTTCCTGAATAGTGAAGAAGCACAGATACAACAAAGAGGGAAATAAAACCCTTTTTGTTTGTGGAAAGGAAAGCAAAGAGGTTTTCCATTAACATTGAAAGTTAAAGAAAGACAAGCAAATAAAAAGCCAATGTCACAAAAGCACATCATAAAAAGGGAAGATTAAAAGCCTCAAACTGTAAAAATTCCCATGGATACATGTTTTAATATGATTTGATAAAGACTGATGTACATAATATAAGAAATGAAAAGCGACTACTTGGTTAATTGATTTTAGGCTGTATAAGTAGTGTTTTCAGTGTGTCGTACTTGGCAGAGAGCAGAAACAAGTCAGGGAAGCTCAAAATGAAATACACTGACACAAAGGAAAGATAAACTCCAATGTTTTGTGCTCAGAAAGGGCTTGTTTACACTTTAAGAAATGAGACGTCTTGGCATTTCCATGGAGACACGTCAATAGTTTGTGCACAGAGGATGTTGACATGAAACGTGCATTGGTGTTCTGAAAAGGTGTTTGAGCGTCTGTCTAGTAATGTTAACGTTAGGGGCGGGCGAACCGAATCAGTGTCGCTAGGGCACTTGAACTTAGGGCAATAGATCAACGGATAAGAATAGCACAAGATGGCGGACCCCGAGCCGTCGTTTTCGCATGTGTTCAAAGTGTGAAAAACTCAGACAAGTTGCATTGGAAATTTTCTTAAGAACGATCGACTAATTTAGTCCAGTACACTGGTGAGGGGACTTCAAAATCTCAGATCATGTCTGTGGCAAGCAAGGAGGTGGACACCAAAGTTCTGATGGATTTGGACTTCGGAAGACCATGCACTGCACAATGGCTTAAGGTCCCAGGGTACAGAGGTATTGCAGGCCTGCAAAGTCACAGCATAACGTGGGATGGCTCAAAATGCAGGTCTTCTGGGGTCTAGTGGATCACAATAGACTCTGGGTCAGAATCGTTGTTTTAGGGACCCCCAGGGTGATTGGAAGGCAGGGTTACAGCAGGCTCTCTGGTCGCTAAAAATTGCTACAGCTCTCTTTTCTTCATCCTGTTCAGTTTCAGTTCCAGTGGTCAACTTGTTAGCAGCTTCCAGGTTCAGAGTTTCTTTCAGGAACTATAGCACAATGTCTGCATTTTCTCCCTGCATTTTACAGCAAGGGGCAGTCTTGCTGTTCAATCAAGGCAGCCAGCCCCCACTGGGAGTTGGCTCCTTTCAGGCAAGGTGAAAAAAAAAAAGCCGGTGTAGAGTTTTGGACTCCTCCCTCGCTTCCTGCCTTCTCAGCCACTCTGGAGCCTGGGAGTGTAATCCAAAGGATTCCCGCCAAAGACAAAACTTCTGCTGAGGTCGTTCCCACCTAGAATGGCAGAGGAACACCTCAGATACAGCAAGCACACATGAAATGGCAAAAAAGAAGGAGTCCACCATTTTTAGAAAGCCCTTCAGTGCATTAAGGAGTTTGAATTAACAGCCTGCGAGTAAACATGACTAAACATCATAACCATTCAAGTAAACTCGCAATTGTAACAAAAATGGTTCTTTTGTGTGTAAGGAGCTGGGCCATAGGAAAGGGGATCCTGCTTGCAAGGGCTTACCGAAGCAAGCCATAGTGAATGTTGGACTCATGGAAGAGGCCATTATTGGTGTGGGCCTCGTAGAGGAGGACTTCCCACTAGGTCAAGGAGTGGCTGAATGTGGATTGGTTACACTGAGTGGGAACAGTACCGGGTATCTGGTAGAGATCCCAGTTCCCAATAATACTGAACTCCATTTAGAGCATTTTGATTGATTGATTGATTGTTTATTTGTATAGCGCCTATACACAATTGGGCCTCATTACGACCCTGGCGCTGACTGAATGAAGGGGGCCAGTACGGGGCAGGCCCCCTTCATTCCGTCAGGGCCGATTATGAGGTTCCCTTTTCGGGACCTGGATCAGACATATGGTAAAACCATACGTCTTTTCCGGGTCCCGCGAGGGGAAGAGGGAGGTAACAACGGGACACTTGTAATGTGTCCATTGTTACCTCCATCCCCATTCCCATTGGGGAATCGTTCCTGCAAGGAGGAATTACCGGGTCCTCCTATGTCGGAATGACCCGGTTATTCCTCATTGCAGGAACCCGGTAATGGAGCCCGGTTTGGAGGCAGCCATGGAGCTAATAGCTCCATGGCTGCCTCCAAACTCGTATTGAGGCCCAATGTGTTTCAAAGCGCTTCAAGGCAGGAAGGGAACAAGGAAGAAGAAGTCCTTCATAGAGTCAAATGCGAAAAAGAAACTATCATAATCAGCCGGGTGACATTTCAGATAGTGCAAGTGCTGTAGACAATGATGAGGAGGGGGGAAAGAGACAGACAAGCGGCTACATTACTATGCCTGACGACAACTAAGTTAGTGCCGGAATTTAATAATAGGAGCGGAGGGGGGTGGGAGGGTTGGAGTAAGGGAGAAGGAGAAGTACAGAACAAGCGACAATCATACTAGGCCTGATGACATTTCAGATAGTGCTGGAGTGGGAGAGGTAGGAAAACAAAATGAGGGAGGGGAGACAAACAAGCTGCTATCAAACAGGTCGGGAGACATTAGTGATAGAGTAAGGGCTATTGACATTGATGAGGATGGGGGGGTGGGCAGGAGAAAGAGACAGACACGCGGCTACCTTACTATGCTTGATAACAATTGAGGTAGTGCCAGAATTTAACAAAAGGAGGGTTGGAGTGAGGGAGAAGGAGAAGAACAGAACAAGCGACAATCATACTAGCCCTGGCGACATTTCAGATAGTGCTGGAGCGGGAGAGGTAGGAAAAAAAAATGAGGAGGGGGGGAGACAAACAAGCTGCTATCAAACAGGTTGGGAGACATGATAGAGGACATTGATGAGGAGGGGAGGAGGGGTGGGCAGGACAAAGAGACAGCCAAGCGGCTACCTTACTATGCCTGACGACAATTGAGGTTGTGCCGGAATTTAACAAGAGGTCAGGTGGATGAGGGTGAAAGGGGGAGGAGAAGAGAAAAACAAGCGACTATCGTACTGGGCCTGACAACATTTCAGATAGTGCTGGGGGGGGAAACAGAATGAGGGGGTGGGGAGACAAACAAGTGGCTATCAAATAAGTCAAGCAGCATATCTGAAATGCATAAGTGCTAAGGATATGTTGAAGAGAGTGGGGAGGGGGAGAGGGTGTGACAGAGGAAGAAGGATTCAAGTGGGCAGACATGACAAGACTGCAGGGCAACAGTGGAGTGGGGGGTGCACAAGGACAAAGAGGGGGAACAGAGGAGTGAGTGATATACAATTTCAGGAGTCAGAAATAACACATAATGATGCAAGAGGACAATCAAATGCAAACCAGGATTCAAGATGAGGAAGTTCACAGCATGATTTAGGTGTCACCAGTTTGAGATGCAGTGGAAGTCCCGCATAAAGCTGACCGAGTGTGAAGCTCCATGAGTCAATGAGTAAAAAGTCAAAATCCCAGTGATGGCCACAAGACAATGGTGATGAGTAGATATGAATGAATACAGCTCCTGAAAAGGGGGGATGGGCGCAAAGAGGTAAAACAAGGTGACCAGAGGGGGGGGGCTCAGAGGTAAAAACAGGGGAACCAGAGGGGGTGAGGGGCACAGAGCAACAACATGGGGGGCAAGAGGGGGGAAAGTGGGAGCACAACGGACATCAGGGGGGCAAGAGGGGGGTGGGCGAGCACACAAACATCAGGGGGCAAGAGGGGGTTGGGGAAGCAAAACAAACATCAGGGGGGCAAGAGGGGGATGGGGAGCAAATGAACATCAGGGGGCAAGAGGGGGTAGGGGGAGCACACGAACATCAGGGGCGCAAGAGGGGCATGGGGGGGAGCAAACGAACATGAGGGGGGAAGAGGGGGCTGGGGGGAGCACATGAACATCAGGGGGGAGGTGGGGGGTATGGGGAGCACAACGAACATCACAGGGGCAAGGGCGAGCACAGCAAACATCACCGGGGCAAGAGGGGGCTGGGGGAGCACAACGGACATCACAGGGGAAGAGGAGGGGAGCACAATTAACATCAAGGGGGCAAGAGGGGGGTGGGAGGAGCAAACAAACCTCAGGGGGGCAAGAGGGGGTGGGGGAGCACAAGGGACATAACAGGGGCACAAGGGGATAGGGGGAGCACAACAAACATCACAGGGGCAAAAGGGGAGCACAGCAAACATCACGGAGCAAGAGGGGGGTTGGGGAGCACAACGGACATCACAGTGGATAAGCGGGGTGGGGGAGCACAACGAACATCAAGGGGGAAGAGGGCGGTGGGTGGAGCTCAACGAACATTACAGGGGCAAATGGGGGGCTGGGGGGAACACAACATCACAGGTGCAATAGGGGGTTAGGGGGAGCACAATGAACATCACAGGGGCAAGAGGGGGAGGGGCGAGCACAGCGAACATCAATGTCCATGTGTATATCAATGGGCACAAAACTCCTGCGGTTAAGAGACATCATGGCTAGCATCACAGCTGTCCTGCGGCAGTGGGTACAGCCGGCCAGTAGATTGATGGGCCTTATTGTAGTGTCAGTGGGTTTGACAGAAAGAGTAAGTCCCCCTTGGCGATAGAAGAGTTCAGCTGGTGAGGTGAAACGACCCAGCACGTGTATCGGTGAAAGAATCCATCCCTGTCCCATGTCTGTTGGGAATGATATTCCTGATCCCGAGATAGTCGTAGCGGCTACCCGATCAAGGGCCAAAGAGATCGCTAAATTGAACATTACCAGAGCCTTAGGGCCTGGGCGGCTTCCAGAGGGCTTGTTGGAACTACCGGCATGACCTGTAGCCCCTAGTTCAGTTCCACAGACTGCTGAGTTACCTACTCCTGTGGGTGAGGGGCCAGTAGCCACTGAGGACCCCAGTTTGGTAGCAGGGGACTCAGTGACTTCAGAGTTGCCTGGCACAGCAGGGGGATCTGAGGCGGAGGACAGGGGAGCGCAGATCTGAAAGGCCTGCCCAAGCTGGATGAGTTTGCATCAGCTGGGGGCCAAGATCAGACTGACTTCTTCCCAGCCCAGAATGAGTGTCCCACTCTGGTGGGTCTGTGGAAGCAGGCTAAGGGCGAGGCTGCGGACTGTTCAAAGTGTACTGGGAGGATGAACTCCTTTGCAGTGAGCCAAAAGACTCTGAGGGTGAGGGCACCATAGAGTTGGTGATTCCCCAGTGCCACAGAAAGTTCCTTTTGGATTTGGCTCACCAAATTCCTTGAGTAGGTCACTTGGGAGTGACTAAGACATCGGACGTGTGGCTGGGCACTTTTAATGGCTGCAGTTCATCATAAAGGTTAAGGAATTTGTTCGGTCCTACCCGACTTGTCAAGCTTCTGGCAAGTCAGGTGGTGCCACCAAGGCCCCCTTAAATTCCACTACCCATGGTCAGGCGGCCTTTTGAGAAAATAGGCATAGACATTGTGGGTCCTTTGTATTCTCAATCCAGCTCAGGGACCAGATACATCTTGGTGGTGGTAGACCAAGCCACAAGGTACCCATAGGCTGTCCCTCTGAGGAGCATCAATGTCCCTGTGGTTGTGAAGTCTCTGGCTGGGCTTTTCTCCTGTATTGGTTTCCCCAAGAAAGTTATTTCTGACAAGGGATCAAACTTCAAATCAGCTTTTATGACGGCTATGTTGTAAGAGTGTGGAGTCACCTACCGGTTCTCTACATCCTTCCAACCACAAACAAATGGGCTTGTTGAGCGGTTCAACAAGACCCTGAAGACATGATAGGTGGCTTGGGCGAGCACCTGAGGAGAAAATGGGATATTCTCCTACCATGCCTTCTGTCCGTCTACAGGGACTTGCCATAGAACGGATTAGGGTTTAGCCCATTGAGCTTCTGTTTCGACACCCTGTATGAGGTCCTATCAGTCTAGTGAAAGAGAGATGGGAGTGCATCCCTTTTCCTTCTTGTGACTGTCTGTCCTCTGCATTTCTTTACAGGGTGGGTTGTATTTTCTAGTGTGCTAGAACTGTCTGTTGAATAATAATAAAGTAGATATTTTTGTACAACCTTAACTGAACAGTCCCTTTTATCATTGGGTAATAATTGTATTTTTTGCTGTGTTGCAACTAACCCAATGGTCCATGACCTTGCAGAGATAAGCCTGCTGTTCCGTCCACGTTACCAAAATTGAACAAGGAGGTTTATAATTGGCCTTTGTTTCCAATCTGTTCAGATCCCTTCTGGTGTACTGGAGGTGTGGGGCTGATTGATGGTTTAGAAACTTATATTCATCCCTGGACCACTGGTACTCCGGAAGTTGATTTGTCAATGAAATAGTATAAATCTTGCGCCAGGCGGTACCTATATGATATGATATGATATGACATTTATAACTCGCCTATACACAAGTGTTTTAAGGCGCGACGTGGAAAAGGATGGGGAACAAAGGGAAGACTGACAACGATCTTACTAGGCTAGGTGTCATTCAGATCGAGCAAGTGCAGGGGAAGGGGGAAGGGAACGTGCGGTGGGGGTGGGGGTGAAATTGAAGTACATAGGATAATAAATAACAAGATAAATAAAGGAACAGCCAGCTGGTGGCAAGTGCAGTGTGAGTGCAGACAAAGTGCAGGTGGGGGGTCTGTGGGGATACAGAAAACAGTCCTCAGGTGCAGGGGTTGCCAGGGATGCAGTGCAGGCGTGCAACTGGCAAGGCATGGGCCCGAGATCAGACGGGTGGCCAGGTAACCCTGCAGTAACAGTATCAGCAGGACTTCAGCAGGGGAGAGGGGGAGAGAAAGCAGAAGCAAAGAGGAGGGTTTTAAGGTGCTTCCAGAACCAAAGATGGTTCTCCTCATGTTTCAGGGAGACAGGGAGGCTGTTGCAGAGGGAGGCCCCAGCCGAAAAAAGAGCTCTACCACCAACTCGTTGCTTGTTGAAGCGATGGACCCTGAGTGAGTTGGAGACGGATGAGCGAAGAGCTCGAGAAGTGAGATATTTAGGAAGAGAGTGGAAGATATTAGGGCCCCAGGCCCCAGAAGGCCTTGTGAACAATGCAAAGGGTTTTTGCACTGGGAGCCGGTGCCGAGATTTCAGTCCTGGAGAGACACGATCCCTGGGCTTGAGGCCAAGGACAAGTCTCGCAGTCCTGTTTTGGATGAGTTGCAGAGGGCGGAGAGTAGAGGCAGGCAGATTTAGAAAGAGGCTGTTGCAGATGTCAAGCCTAGAGAGAACCAGAGCTCTGGAGACAGTGAGCTTCTGGGGTAAGGAGCGGAAGGGAAGAATGCCTCTGAGGAGGTGGAGATGGTAGTGTGACTTCTAGGGGATGTCAGAGATGTGAGGAGTTGTGAGGAGAGAAGGAGAGTGTAGAGTCAATGATGACCCCGAGGTTTTTAGCCTCACGGGAGGGAGCGGGAGGAGGGCCAAGTGAGGCTGGCCGGAGTGTGACAGTAAAGGAGGGAGTGGGTGTGCCGATGAGGAGAATCTCAGTCTTGCTGGCATTAAGGCAGAGGTCATTGGCGGCTCACCACTCCTGGATAGCAGACAAACAGTCAGAGATTAGGGAAGGAGAAGAGGAGGCTGAAGGTAGCCTGAAAATGAGTTGAGTGTCATCTGCATAGCACTGTTGGGGTAGAAAGCGGCAATGCGGTGGGCAAGAAGTGCCTGGTACAGGTTGAAGAGCCGGGGAGAGAGGTTAGACCCCTGGGGACACCACAGGTAGAGAAAAAGATAACTGAGAGGAAGGCCCCAAGTTGGACCTGGGAGGGTCGGTCGGAGAGGAAGGAAGTAAGCCACACCAGGGCCTGACCGGTATTACCAAGGTTATCACGGAGACAATTAAGACGGATGGCATGGTTGACAGTGTCAAAGGCAGAAGAGAGATCAACCAGGATGAGGACACAGGGGGTGTTAGAGTCAAGATTGGAGAGCAGGTCTTCACGGATGTTCAGGAGAGCAGTTTCCGCGCAGCTCTGAAGCCAGACTGATGGTCACAAAGGCAGCCAACAGATTCAGTGTGGAGATTAACGCTGGGAGATGGCCAATTTCTCCAGGGTCTTGCCCAGGAAGGGAGTGATGGAAATTGCATGATAGTTAGCCGGGCAGGAGGGATCAGCAGAGGGGTTATTAAGAAGAGGTTGCACAAGAGAGTGCTTCAGGGGGGATGGGAAGACTCCAGTGGCGAAAGAGTGGTTGCAAAAGTCAGCCAGGGCAGGAGCCAAGGTGTCTATGTGGTTCTTGATGGTTTTGGAGGAACAGGGGTGCACCTGTTTTGTCGAGACTTTCATAGATCGGACTTGTCTAGAAATCTCATCGGCGCAGAACACGGGAAAGGCAGAGAAGAGGGGAGGCGCGGTGGCCGCAGAAGGGCCAGAGGAAGAGCAGGGAGTAGCGGGAGGGATGGGAGAGGAGGAGAGTGAGGACAGGATGTCCTGAGTTTTAGAGATGAAGTGAGAAGCCAGTGCCGTGCAGAGGGCCAGGGAAGGGATAGGAGAGGTAGAGACTGCAGCAGGATTGGCCAGTTCCTTGCAGATTTTAAAGAGTTCAGCCGAGTTGTTAGATGCCGCAGAGACGCGGGCTTGGATATGAGCTCTCTTCTTGGTGAGGATAGAGAGCCGGTATTGCCTTTGGAGCAGGTGGCAGGCAAGTTTGTCAGAGGATGTACAAGAAGCACGCCATTTCCTCTCGGCCACCCTGCACTTGTGTTTTAGGGTGGTGAGGTCTGAGTCGTACCAGGAGTTGTACTTGGCTTTGGGCTTCAGACGGATCCTCATGGCAGGGGCGAGGATATCCAGAGGATCAGATATAGCAGAGTGGAGGGTGGAGAGGGCTGTGTCAGGGTGAGAGTCAGCCAAAGGGGAAGAGGGGGTTGAGAAGGTGGTGGCGAAAGCCTCAACTGATACACCCTTCATGGATTGATGACCGAGAAGGTGGGTGGCAGTGATGGAAGAGGCTTGGCCTGAGGGGTAGAGATGGTGAGCTGGGAGGAAAGGAGAAAGTGATCCCTCCAGGAGAGAGGAGTGGTGAGAGGGATAGAAAGGGGAAGGTCTGAGGTGATCAGAGCATCCAGAGTGTGCCCTGCAGAGTGAATCGGGCCAGAGGGGAGAATAGTGAGTGAGAGAGAGTTACAGAGGTCACGAAAGAGTCCAGATGGAGGACAGGAGACTTCCAGGTGGATGTTGAAGTCACCAAGAAGGAGAAGTTGAGTTGTTGAGGCCAGGAGTGAGGAGGAGAGGTCTGCCCACTCAGAGAGGAAGGGGGAAATCTGACCAGATGGCCAATAGATAGTAGCCACAGTAAGGGAATGGCTAGGAGAGAGAAAGGGAGCCTGCAGACGAGGCATTCAAAGGAGGAGTAGGCCTGCATAGGAATGACAGAGGAAGGAATCCACTCGGGGAAGATAAGGGCTACAACCCCTCCGGAGTGGTTGGACCTGGGCACGGAGAGGATCTTGTAGCCATCGAGGAGGAGCGTGTCAAAGCTTGTGACAGAGCTGGCCGTGAACCATGTCTTGTGAGGCCGAGGATATCAAGGCAAGTTATTCCAGAAGGCAGCAGATGTCAGAGGAATGTTTGACAGCAGAGCAAGAGTTAAGAGTGGCAATATGGAGATGGTTGCCGTCCTTGAAGGACTTCCGGGGAGGGGTACAGATAGGAGATACACCCTGCAGAGGTGTGAAAGGAACCTGAGGGGGGGCAGAGGGAATCAGAGGGCAAGGAAGCTGAGGAGGAGGCAGCGAGGGGTGAGGGGACAGCAGGAGAAGAAAGGAACTTGATGAGGTGCAGGAAGCGTCTATCAAAGAGGTGAAGGTTGGCCTGAGGGCCTTGGACCAGAACGGTCCCGTTTGAATAGACATTAATGATGACCTTAGAGGAATGGAAGGAGGCCAGGAGGGCATCCCATCGGGTGCCACCATTAATGGGAGAAGAAGAGAAAGGAGAGAGCACAGAGACCATATGTAGAGTCCATAGGTCTGGCGAGGGAATGACAAAGAGGATGTCAGTGAGAGTTTCCTTAGAGGAGGCACTGGTATAGGTGTCGACGATAGGGAGGCCTGGGTTGGAGACCAGGATATCCTTTTTAAACTTCTTCCTACCAGATTTCGTGGGGAGGGCAGGATAGTCAATAGAGAAGCAGTTAGAGAAGATAGGAGAGACAGAGAGCACCATAGAGTAGGTGGGGAGAGGAGTGAGGTGGAAGGGTGAGGGGACCATTAAGGAAGGTGGACGTGCAGGGTGAAGGCAGACGAGACAGCGAGGCAGGGAGGTTGAGGAATAGGACAAGACGAGACGACAGAACTCAGGATTTATAACAATCAAAAAGCATGTTAGACAGGTAGAAAAACCCACCTAAAGTCGAGAATCCAGTAAAGAGGGAAAAAGGCCTAGATTTAACTATGTAATGTGAGGTACTGATACAGTGCAAATTAAAAACCACAGGTGGAACCTACCTGTAGGTGTACAGGGGTACGCAGGGATGCCAGAGGGGTGGTGACTGGCAACTGGTGTCCCCTGTGGACACCTGCAGACATTAACAGGGGACCTTCCTTTGCTTAAGGGCCCTTAGCCCTGGGGCTGCCGGGCAGAGGCTGCCCAGGAAAGGTCAGTGATAAGGGAAGGGAGGCCAATCAGGGAGGAAGGGCGGGTTGGGAGGCGGGCAGGAAGGGGGGAACAGAAGAGGGAGGAAGGGCCAGGAAGGAGCAGGAGACACGGGAGGGCAGGGACAGCAAACAAAAAAATAAAGTACACTAATCACAGTATCCCCGAGTACACAGTAAAACACAAGCCCAAGAGGGCAGCAAATATTTCAAATCAGGTGCGCTGCACTCACCTCGCTCGACCCAGATGGAGAATGGCGAGCGTGGGTGAGCAGCGCCGCACTAGCCTCCGGACACCAGGGACAGTAAGCCAATCAGGGGGAAGGGCGGGTTGGGAAGTGGGTGGGAAGGAGGGAACAGAAGAGCAGGGCTCCAAGTTGAACAGTCCCTGGAAGATTTGAACAATGTAGGTAAGGGAAGTCGGTAAGTCAGATCCGTATCTTCAGAATAAGAATTGGCTCTAATGGATGGGTCAGTCGGGCTGGTGCACGAAGTGGGGCTGGGTGTGTGCCGTGGCATCTCCCCCCAGGGGCAGCACCAACTCTGAATGCGAGCCGGAGTCTTCCTGTGGATTGCCCAGCTGCTGTGGTTTCCTCTTTCAGTTCCCTCCCAGGGTTCGGGCTGGCGTTCTGCCTCGGCCAACGAATTGCAGCTCACTTAGAATGGGTACGGACCAGGAGAATCTAACTGTTTAATTAAAACAAAGCATTGCTAAAGCCCATGGCGGGTGTTAACACAATGTGATTTCTGCCCCTCCTCTGAATGTTATGTTATGTTATGTTATGTTATGTTATGTTGATTTATACCACACACCGCTACCACCAGAGCACCAGTCTCCAGGCGCTCTGTCAAAGTGAAGAAATTCAATGAAGCACGGGTGAACGACTGGAGTATCTTTTGACTCTCTTAGGGTAGCCAAATGTCTTGTCATCTAATTAGTGCCGCATATGAATGGATGAAGGAGGTTCCCACTGTCCCTACCTACTATCTACCGAAACCACAGCCAAGCAAACAGGCTTGGCAGAATCAGCAGGGAACGATGACATGGTTTAACTTGACTCTAGTCTGGCAATGTGAAGAGACATGAGAGGTGTAGGATGGTGGGAAGCCCTCAGACCGGCAGTGAAATACCACTACTCAACATTTATCCACTTACCCGTTGAGGCGAGGGGGGTGAGCCCCGTGGGGTTCTCGCTTCTGGCACCGGCCGGGTGCAACCTGATCCAGGAATATGGGAAGGTGGAAGTTTGACTGGGGCTGTACACCTGTCAAATGATGACTGAGGTGTGAAAAATCAAATTCCGGGGTACCAGTGGTCCACGGGTGAATACCATCAATCAGCCCCACACCTCTAATACACCAGAATGGATCTGAACAGATTGAATTAAACTGGCATACAATCAAAATTATGAACCTCCTTGTTCAATTTTGGTAACATGGACGGAATGGCAGGCTTATCTCCTCTAAAGGTCGTGGATCGTTCGTTAGTTGCACCACAGAGAAAATACAATTATTACCCAATGATAAAAGGAGTGTCCAGTCAAGGTTGTATGCAAATATCTACTTTATTATTATCACACCAGACAATCTAATAACACTACTACTACCCACCCTGTAAAGGAATGCAGAGGACAGACTGTTTCTAAGAAGGAAAAAGGATGCACTCGGGGTACTGACAGGAGGGTAGTTGGTATTGTTAACAACCACAATAGTTTGTTAAGGTTTCTTGGCTTCAGCAAAAAGGGCAAATGTGGTCTTAGAATGTCTCTAGGGGCCTTCTAGGAAGGACCAGGGGGACATAACCACAATGTACATTTTGCTGTAGATATTCTTGGTGCTCGACAGGGTTGAGTCGGCTTCAGGGTGCTTGCATGCTTCTGTGACAGAGTTCTAGACAGGAGTCAGCGGCTGGTATCAAGTGGCAAAGCGATTCAGCAAGCAAAGTTGGATGGACGGCTACAAGCTTGCCTTCATGGCAATTGTGGTCAGGAATTGTTGTTTCAGTGCTGATCAGTGGCTCTGCAGCACTGGTCGAGACATTTCATAGTGTGTTGCAGGCAGCTGCCTTGACGTTTGTTTCGGGTTCAGAGACCTTCCGTCACTCCCTATCCAGGAAGCTTGCTGCAGAGCGTAGCAGGGCAGGCTGAGTGTTGGTTCTGAAGCGGCTGTAGGGTCCTCTAAGTTCTTATCTCCCTCTGTTCCCTGGGAGAAGTTACGGGGAGGGATCTTACTTCCCTCTTTGGATGTCCTGGCCTTCCTTCACTGGTGGAAGCTGTGAGGCAGACTGTACCTTCAGCCAGGTACAAGGATGAGTTCTTCTTTCTTACTTCTTGTGAATTCTTCAGATGATCTGCCAAAAGAGTGGCTCAGGCCTCCTTTAAAACCAAGTGGGCAACAGTGATTGGTGCAGGCTAAGTCTACCTTAGTGAACCAATTCTGGGTCCCTGCCAACAATCATCTGTATGTGTGAGGTCATAACCAGAGTGCTTTGCAACAGGAAACGTAAAGGGGTAAAACAGGTGTGCCCCAGAACTAATACGGCAGAACCCTTCTCTCAATAGAAAGAGTTCTGGGATCACTCCCTTGTACTACTAAGTCCCACCCATCTTCCTATCTGTGGTGTTCAAAGAGTCTCTCTGGTTAATGGTCCTCCCTGTGTGGTTCCTGTTAAAGCAGCAGGTCGCCATTGAAGATGCTGAGAGACCAGACTCTCTGGCTGCTGCAAACCACATTCTCGTACCTATGAACGGGGTCCCCCTAGCGGGGTGGCCTGCTGTAAAAACAGACCCAGATATGACAGTTCACTGCCATTTATAGAGAGAGGCTTGAGCTGGCTTCAGGTTGATACAGTTACATATGAAAGGTTGTTGAGATCCCTGTCTCCTTTGTTATCCCATGCAGCCAGGCCCTGTGTGGGCCTGTTTGAAATAACACCTGTTGGCATGATAATTGCTGTCATCAGCTGCATGGCCTAACAAAAGAGCAGGGCCTTTGTCTGTTAATCTGGCTGACCATGGCAGGGGGAAGGCTGGTCCTCCACCACACTGGGGATGACATTGTGCACTCCTCCGCTATCACATTCAAACCAAATATGACAGGGCCAGACTGTGCCTGTAGGAATTGTCAGTCCTGAGTACATGTGTCCTTGTTTGGTTGTGGTGTGAGCATAGGAAAATGTGTGTGGATTAGTCCCATGAATTTTCTTGAGGTCGGTCTACCATCATTCCATTGAATTAAAACTTCAAAAAAGACCAGGTGAGCGCACACCGACCACGCGGATGGTCTCACTCCTCACAGCAGGTGTCCTAAGGTGAGCTCAGGGAGGACAGAAACCTCCCGCGGAGCAGAAGGGCTAAAGCTCGCTTGAACTTGATTTTCAATATGAATCCAGACCGTGAAAGCAGGGCCTCACAATCCTTAGGACTTTTTGTGTTTCAAGCAGAAGGTATCAGAAATGTTACTAACTGTGGAAGCCAATCGTTCTTCCTATCATTGTGAAGCAGAATTCACCAAGTATTGGATTATTCAGCCACTAATAGGGAATGTGAGCTGGGTTTAGACCGTTGTGAGTCAGTTTATTTTTACCCTACTGAAGATGTGTCGTTGCAATAGTAATCCTGCTCAGTGCGAGAGGAACTGCAGGTTAAGACATTTGGTGTATGTGCATGGCTGAGGAGCCAATGGGGCATAACTACCATGTGCGGGATCAGGGGCGCAGAGTTTGCGGGTGCTCCAAGGCCTGGGCACCCCACAGGAAAGGCTATCTGCGGTGAAAGTCCTAATACTGATAATGGGACGTCTGAAGATTTTGTCCACCGGACACCGCGCCAGGCAAATCAAAAGTCTACTCCCCTCTCTGGGATTATGACTTAATGCCTCTAAATCAGAATACCCTCTAAACCATAATGATACTGCAATGCTGTGGAGCCTCGGTTGGCCTAGGATAGCCGGTCTCTGGGCCAGTGCGTAGAGCCGATCGTCTCAGGACTCGAGTGTGGAGAAAAGGGGGACACCTCTCTCGCCTATAGTGCACTGCAAGTTCGTGGGAAACTGGTGCTAAATCATTCATAGGTGTCCTAATTCCAGGTCAGGGTTTAGTAAGTAGAGCAGCAACTGCTCTGTGATCTATAGAAAGTCATCCTCTGAGCTAAGTTTATTTCAAAGGTGCCACCAAAGGTCTGGATTCCTCCTGCTGGGCCTTGGGGTGCACAGGAAACTCCCACCCACCCTGGGTGCACCCGTGGTGTGCAGGCAGGCCGGGGGGGTGCTCTTCCCCCTTTCTGGTCAGCCTAGCAGACCAGATGGCCTTGGCCTAGCTGGTGGCAGTGTGGCAGGACCATCCCTTTGGGAGACAGGGAAGAGAGTCTGAGCCTTGATTGCAGATGGCGGCTTAAGCCCCAGGACGCGAAGGTCGCAACTTAAGCCCTGTACCCTAGACGATGGCCTTAAGGCAGGCACAAGTTCATTCCTGCCCAACCACGTGGTCGCGGAGGACCCTCCTGAGGCATCTGGTCCTTCGGCTGGGCCCAACAAGCCATCTGGCTGCGGCGGTCAGTCCAGATGGCCCTTGTTGCGGCTGGCCCGGCTGACTCCTACATATGTCACTAGTCGGGCTCCATAAGCCTCCACTTTGTGCGGGCTTAATAGTCGATGGGAAGTGTCTTCTTGCGGGGCGGCTGGGAGGTGCAGATGGCGGCTTCCTCCTCCGCACCTGGACCGGTGCCCCTGGAAGGAGACAAGCCAACCCCTCACCTGCCGAGGATGCCATGGTGCTCCAGTGCAGGTGGTGCCCAACAGGCCTGAGCGCAGGGCGAGGCTGCCATCTGAAGCCCAGGCGTGACCTGGGGTGCAGCAGGAGCCCCTGGGGAGAGCTAGGAGGGCTTTGCAGGACAGTCCAGGGCCCCATGGGTTGGAATCTTAGAGCACAGAGTCTTTACCCACTGGCCCCAGAGAGCCAGAGCAGGCAGAGTACCACCAAACATAGCAGCTGGACACCCAGGCGTATGGGAAGGCAGTCAGGCTGTGTACTGGGTCCTGGTCAGGGCTCCCTGAAGCCGGCTGGGGAGTTCTGGGTTCGTATCCTAAAAATATTGAGCCCAAACGCTCATTCCCCACCCCGCCATGGTGGAGGTCCCTGCGCACGCCGGCGGTGGCCCTGGCCCCCTTCAGAGGGAAAAGTTCTAACACGTCCCGGCTGGCCAGGGTTGCTGCCACTGCCCTCTGGCGCCCTAGACTTCTACAACGGGCTAAGCTCTTAATACCTCGAGGCCAGAGCCCTGCCCCCATCTGCTGCAACCCCTTTACCCAGGCCATGGGCATTCAGCAGCCGACATGGGCACGAGGATACTCGGTCCTCCATACCAAGTTTCCTAGTCACATGACACCTCAAGCCAATCCTGCTTTTTGCTTTCAACTGCATGCTGGAACTTGTAGTTTTGTTTTTCTCATTGCAAGGGTGGGCCTACAAGACCCTGCATGCAGTTGTGAAAAAAACACAGAGGACTGGCTGAAATATTCTGTATGGAACTGGTAAACTTGGCAGCTATGCACAGACCTGACTGGAAGACCCGGCATGAGACCCTGTCAGCTGCTGAAAAACAAATAAATCATTGCTGCGCCAGCCACAGTAGGCAGACAACAGCAGATCAGTGAATTGGAGGAAAAGTTAAAAAAAAGCGAGCTCTGGCCTGTTGCTATCATGTCCCATTTCATATGAAATTAGGGTTCCACCAGGAAACGTTCTTGCCCTTGCCCTCTTAAAGTCTGAAGGGAGTGGTAGATGCCAGTCAGTGGCACGAGGTATCAGTGAGAGGAGGATGTAAAGAGATGTAAGGGCAAGGGAGCATGAGGGTCCATTAGGAGACGTGTGAGCAGGGTCTGTTCTAATATAAGGTAATTCTAGGTGGCCGCCTGGGGCACAACCAGCAGAGGGGCAACAGGGGTTTCACATTAGCCATAAAAACATACAAACCGGCTACATGCAAAGGATTGGTGGGGGCAGGGTCGGGCAAAATTACAGTTCTCCTAGTGACAAGTGATGCCCCAAGACTTTTTTCATAGGGGTGGCCTGATCATTGTACTAGCCATGCGTGAGGGAGCGCGTAACACATCTTTTATTGTATATTATTATATCGGGAATATTTATATACCAGGGACCTGAAGGTAAGGGAGATATGCACATAGCTGTGTCCATGTTGGTGTTTACAGAGTGCAAGGTCTTTAAAATTGTAGGAGAGCGTTGACAAATGTAGATGATTCGAAATGTATCTGTTTCAGAGTTCAGATATAATGGTAAGGCTCATAAAACAATACTCCTGCTTTGAATAGGAAATACTTTTTTACTCCTTAAAAATATAATTTTACTCAAAAGTTTTAAAAAATTGGAGTAAGATACTATGTCAAACTCTTACCGGAGAACTGGGTGTAGCGGAGCAAAACCCAGGCAGGTGATGTGGTCGGCAGGTAGTGGAGAGCGAACGGTTGAGTTTAAGTTTTTTCTTATTACTTGGGGGCAAGTTTCAGGTGAGGTGTCGGGCAGGCCAGTTAGTAGGAACGTAGCATATCAGCAGAGCAGGAGTGCAAGGAATGGAGAGACAAGAGACAGATTCATGGAAATAGAGGTCTGGGAGCAGGCAAGTGGCACCATCAAATGGGCGCCGGGTGAGCATGAGAGAGGGGGTGCAAATAGGTTAAGAGAGAAGAGTCACATTGATGGAAATGAGGCCCTGAGAGCAAGGCAGGTGGCAACATTATTTCTGCCTCAGGTCAAGTACCTCCCTCTAGGGCTAGTTTGATATATAAATGGCTTCATTTCATGACCCTTAGATGGGTGTACTCTAACCAGCAGTCCAAAATTTACTTCTTATGGCCTCGTATTGGGGAGGGGGGGACTCATTAACATACCAAATAAATAATGTGGCACCACCATAAATTTGAATATGAAGGAGCCCTCTGAAAAAAGTGGGGGGACTCCGTCCACCCACGTGTACCCTCGACTTATTTCTTTCTTTCTTTCTTTCTTTCTTTCTTTCTTTCTTTCTTTCTTTCTTTCTTTCTTTCTTTCTTTCTTTCTTTCTTTCTTTCCTTCTTTCTTTCTTTCGTTGAGCCCTGCCTATAGCACTGGTGCTATGTGTGAGAAAAAGAGGCAAAAAGGTATTCAGGAGATGATCTCAAAGGACTCAGGGACACATGAACAGAAGATAAACAAGATGTGGGCGACGAAGAGACGAGCCACATGACAGTGTTCCTGTTTGCGCAACTACCTGTATGTCTTTGACAATGCACACAATGGATAACTCATAAACCTGCAAGACCAGTCCTGGTGGTATACAGCACCTGGCACCCTGTTAGCTGTGCTTACATTTCCCTGTTCTTTTGAATTTCTCTGCCGGGGCCAGTTGTGAAGATTGATTGTGCTCCACAGCTCCACAGAAACCTTTAAATGTGAGCCCCGCAGTGGGAAATGCTGGCACCTACCCAACCTCCAACCAATGCATATCAGCTCACATGGAAGGCTGGCGTACACCCAATACCTCCTGTTCCAAACTCCTCAAAGTTAAACCAGAGGACCGAGGTTCACGCTACACAATCACCATTCGGCAGAGTGCCCAGGACGAATGAACCCGCCCCCCGCAATGATGGAGGACCCAGCCAAAGGCATGTTAGAACTGTGTTTTATTATCCAAACAGACAGGGATCATAAAGGGAACCAAAGGTCTTCAGCAATCACAGCTGCTGGGCCTGTGTCACAGGGTTTTGTTACCAAAGTGCGTCACAACTTGTGACCTTTCCCCAAAAACCTATTGGGTTGCTCGGGTGGTAGAAACTATAGTTGGCACCTATATCCGTTAGCTAACTGGTACTTCCATGTCAGGTGGCTTCACCCGAGACTTCCCTAAAAAACGATCTATTACATGGTTGCAGAGTCACAGGACTTCCATTGGCCATTACCCATTACCCTCCATCTCAGGATTTGTACTCCCTGATTGGCTGGAGCGGGTCTCCCAGGCCTGGGAGTCTGCTCTGTTCCCAGAGCTCACTGTACATTCTCATGGTAATGAGAAAGACTGTGGGCCTCATTACAACTATGCTGGTCCGAAAAGAACTAGGCCGGTAAGCTTACTAGCACTGTTGTTTCTGGACGGGCATATTACAGGTCTGCCTGCCGGAGTCGCTGCTGCCGGCAGGTCTGACCCTGCCGGGCACAACGGCCACGGTAGGCAGATTGGCACGGAAGCACCGGCACCGTTAATAATATTGGACTCTATGGGAATGGGGAATTACAATTTACCAGTGCCTGGCTTCCTGGACCGCCGGGGTTGTAATCCCCCGGTGTTACCGGGAAGTCAGGTGCCAGTAAATCGTAACAGGTCCGACGGCTGCCTGCCGGTATCACTGGCACGACCCGTAATGAGATCCTGTGTTTCCCAATTGTTGCCACTGGTATATCCACCTAGCCTGAGATAGTGCCTGTGGACTGCAATGTTATTCGGGCAACACATGTATCAGTTCTTGTCTGCTTTGCTGGGAACAGCTTCTCTTCCCACTTTGGGTAAAGGACTATTGTTCGGCTCAGCAGCATCACGTTGGTCAGGGCTGCAAAACAGAGGGCCTCATTACACGGTAGGCGGTAAAAATCGCCAATTACCGGCATGGCGTAATTAGCGTGTCCGCCCTCGCAAGGGGCCGCGAATTGCGTGCCATTACGAGATCGCGGGCACGAGCCTACCGCCATGCCGGTAATGAGCCTACCGCCATGCCGCAAAAGTCCCCAAAAAGTCCCTTCACGGCATCGTCGAAAGCGCTGTTAGCACTTCCGACCTGCAGCCACATGCAAATAGCGGTCTTCGCAAATAGCGGTGACCGCATTAGCGGTCACCGCTAATAGCGGTTACCGTAATTTTGCGGAACTGGAAATAGCGTCATCGCACCGGGACGGGAAAGAGCACGGCGGCCATCTTTAAAAACACAATCCATTGCCATCCTCCTTATCCAGGACACCTTACCAGGAACCACGTTGGAAAATACACCAAGGACACCGTAAAGATGCCCAAGGCCGTTAAAAAATCGTCTGAGCGGCAACGCAAGGAGAAATTTAGCAAGGAGGAGCTCCTTATGCTCACGCAGACACTAGCAGAAAATGCACAGGTGGTCTTCAATAACGACATGCGTCGGGAGACCATTGTGAAGAAGAAGACCATCTGGGAAGAGGTAGCCCACAAGGTCAGCGCGGTAGGCACCACAACCCGCACAGTTAAAGACTGCCGAAAGAGGTGGGATGACCCCCGGCTCCGTGTGCGGAACATTCTATCCGTTAACTGCAACCTGGCTACGGGCACAAGAGGAGGCAGTGAATCGCCAATCAAGCTCACTGAGTGGGAAGAGAGGTGTGCATCAACTATCGGGGTGGAATCCATCCAGGGAGTTGGACAAATGGAGCATGGCGTGCACATTTCGTCCGATGGAGGTGAGTGTATGCATCAAACAATGCACAGTGAAGTGTGATGTTCCCCCCAATCATGTGTCCATATGAATGCCGTGGATCCAGCCACAAACAAACATCCATGCATCACCACATACCCGTACAACACAGAGCCATTCATGCATGACCCACCCAACATCCCCATTACCTGCATCCACACTAAAGAGCCCTAAATGCATAGAACGGCATGACATATTTATTTATCTCAAGGCAGGTCGACCCATGACTGATGGTTTTCCACATTTCTCACCTGTACAGGATCACACACTGACACTGAGGAGACACGCACTTCCACACCTGCTCCCACATCCAGCAAAAAACCCAGGAGGGATGCCACAGGGGACACTGCCACATCCGCAAGGGCAGCCAGGACGAGTGACCATGACCACAGGGACAAAGGCAGCCGGAACACCAGTTGCACGCATCCACAGGCCATGCCTGCTCCCGGCGTGGCACCCACGGAAGTGTGTCTCCCAGCAGGTGAAGGCAGCATTGAGGAAATGCACTCTGCTGCCACCAGCTCAACGGGTGAGGCAGCAGCCACTGCCCCACCTTCAGATGAGGAGGAAACACCTGCCATTAATGATGAAAGCCAGAGCCCCAGACCAACAAGCCCCTTACTTGCAAGCCCGAGGTGCTCTTCAGGTCCGGGTAGTCAAGGAGAATCACCCACCCCTGAAGGGCCTTGGAGCCCCCAGGTATTCTCTCCTGATGCAAGTGCAATGGATCCAGGTGCATCAGCCATCCCACCAGCACCCACCATGCGACATGACCTCTCGTCCATCTTTCAGAGGCAGACCGAGATAACTGGCCTAGTAGGGCAACATGTGACTGAGACAGCCCACCTGAGGGAGGACATTGCTACACTTGCACAGCAGACGAGGGAGGGCATGGAGGCATGCACCAACCGAATCTGCAGTGAAATGGCCCAACTGCGGCAGGCCATGAACCGCATAGCAGACGCAATTGAGCGTCGGTGCCCACTCACGGCCCAGGAAGAACCAGGACCCTCCTTGTCTGGGAGTTCACGTCATACTAGTCCCCTACGCCGGTCTATGCGGAACCTGCGGCGCACCGCTTCACAACCACCAGATGACGATGCAGGCACTGGCAAATAGGGCCACCAAGATTCGGGTGCCACATGTGGCGATGGACACATTCACGCCATGAGACTCACATGGGAGTGTTGAGGGGGGAGGGGGGTAAGGGTATATTTGGGTGTGTTGAGTGGGGAGGGAGGTAAGGGTGTATTTGGGTGTGTTGAGGGGGTAGGGGGGTAAGGGTGTATTTGGGAGTGTTGAGGGGGGAGGGGGGTAAGGGTGTATTTATGGAGTTGGGGTAATGCACTTTTTATCACATTATGTTCAATATAATCTGTTCTGAGTTTGAAACCCAAGCGTGGTCTCCATTATTGTGTATGTGTCATTCATTGTGGACAGGGTCCTTTGTGGGCCTCGAAACATGCACCAGGGCAACAATACCCATCTACGTCCATGCTATTTCACCTTGGTGCCTGATGAGATTCCAGAATCAGATGCTGATGCACATCGTGTGCCTCCTTGGCACTGCCTCTTTCATGTCCTGCCGGGGCATTCCACCCGCACTCATCCCCAGCCACATCATACTCTTCTGGTGGTTGCATGTCAATTTCAAGTGGCATAGGCACATTCCATCATATGCACATTTTGTGATGCTCTACACATGCCATGGTTGTCTTTGCCACTTTGACACGGCCGTACAGGAGTGCCACACCCAGGCCGCTTAGGCAGCAGAGCACTTTCATTGGAAGGATGTGCAATATTGTTGTCCACTTCCTGATGGTTCTGTGGGTTCCGTACAGGGGTTAGGAGCCACCTCCTCAGTGGATAGCTGGCATCGCCTGTATGGTGTGAGGAATGGGTACCTGTTACGGCTCATCTCTGGTGCTGGCTGTTGTTGTTGGTGCTGCACTGCTATCATGTACTCCAGCCCATCATGTCATGCTGCTGCTATTGGGACCATCTTGGTGTGGGAAGGGGTGTGGTGTGCTCTTTTGTGCTGCCTGTCTCCATTGCATACACCTGTGCTGATTGTGTCCCCTGTGGCATATGGGTACACTGCTCAGGTCTCTTAACGGGTGCTTTTCGATGCCGTTATTTGCGCCATGCCGGTAAGGGGTTTTTAGGTGTTTTCCATGCCGCTAATGCCATGTCCGCATGGCTTGTGATGCCCTGTTATTAGCGCCATGGCGCTAATTGCGGCATGGGGGTCGCGCACCCGCGGCCTTGACGCTATTAGTGGCACCGTAATTAACGGGTGTGCTAATAGCAGTGGGTCCAGGTCGTGATTGGCTTGGGAAATTACCGGTACCGGTATTCCCTTACCGCACAACGTGTAATGAGGCCCAGAGTCTTTTCGGTCTGCAATTAGTGAGGATTTATTCTGCCATTTTGCAGGTTACTCCTGGTCCCTGGAGTCGGGAATGTTCCATCGCCCTTGTCCTTGGCTGCAAGCACTGGCACCTTCGCATTGTGCTTCAGAATCTGCATCTCTTCATTACTTATTCTGAGGCCTGTGGCTTTGTGCAATTTCACTACAATCGTTCTATGGTTCTTCTATGTATATATATACATTCATTGAAAAAACTTTGTTAAAGGGACGTTATGGTCAAGTTGCGCTACTAAAAACCTATGAAATTCAGTAAAAAAAGTTATTAAAAGGACGTTATGGTTACAAGTAAAATCAAAAAACAGGGCCAAGCCTGATTTGCAAATGGTCTTTCCCCTTTTCTACGGCTTGGCCGGCAAAGAACGATGGTCTGGAGTGTTGCCCAGAGCAATGCCAAAGGTTAGAATTAATTTGAAGCATGGATCTTGTAAGGCAGGCAGTTCTAAAGTCATTCAGTTCGCTAACGCGTAGCGGCAGTGTGTCTCCTTTGGCAATGTAGGCCAAGAAGCCAGCATTTTCTCTGCAACAACAGTTCTCCACAAGACTAGGCAAAAGCTCAGAACGATGGCAGGTACACCAGGTGGAAGCGTGTTCCATGTGACTGGGTTCAGGCTCTGACGATTTATCCTCATGACTTTCATCTGATTCCACATTGTCTCAACTTTTTTCTCATTCAAGGATCTCCTTTTCTGAGTATTCGGGCTCATACATGTAGGGCTGAATTGTTGCCATAGTTCCTGAATAGTGAAGAAGCACAGATACAACAGAGAGGGAAATAAAACCCTTTTTGTTTGTGGAAAGGAAAGCAAAGAGGTTTTCCATTAACATTGAAAGTTAAAGAAAGACAAGCAAATAAAAAGCCAATGTCACAAAAGCACATCATAGAAAGGGAAGATCAATAGCCTCAAACTGTAAAAATTCCAATGGATACATGTTTTAATATGATTTGATAAAGACTGATGTACATAATATAAGAAATGAAAAGCGACTACTTGGTTAATTGATTTTAGGCTGTATAAGTAGTGTTTTCAGTGTGTCGTACTTGGCAGAGAGCAGAAACAAGACAGGGAAGCTCAAAATGAAATACACTGACACAAAGGAAAGATAAACTCCAATGTTTTGTGCTCAGAAAGGGTTTGTTTACACTTTAAGAAACGAGACGTCTTGGCATTTCCATGGAGACACGTCAATAGTTTGCACACAGAGCATGTTGACATGAAACGTGCATTTGTGTTCTGAAAAGGTGTTTGAGCGTCTAGTAATGTTAACGTTAGGGGCGGGCGAACCGAATCAGTGTCGCTAGGGCACTTGAACTTAGGGCAATAGATCAACGGATAAGAATAGCACAAAATGGCGGACCCCGAGCCGTCGTTTTCGCATGTGTTCAAAGTGTGAAAAACTCAGGCAAGTTGCATTGGAAATTTTCTTAAGAACGATCGATGTAAGCTCTGAAATACATGCCTGATCCATTGGGCCAATAAAATTTCTGACCATCCTACCCCTTTAACAGCACTGTATACTTTCATCAGTTTAAGTTAAACAATGACATGAAAGGACCCTTTTTTCTTTTTTGCATGCCAACATACTGTGCATGGATACAAACACATCTTTAAAAGGGAGATTTATTGTGTTACTTGCCTTTAAATGGCACATATTTGCTAGCTAATGGTGCCGTGCAAGGCCTTTCAGTTGGAAATGTCCCATCCCAAATAACACAGACTCTGCTGCTGATTATAGAAACGTTATGAAGCAAGCTGCAGTGCTACTGATGCTGTGTGTGCCTGAGCCTGGCAGTGCAGTGCTTTATCCTATGAGCACAGCACAGCTGATTTTATATTTTCTCGGCTTCGCATGGAAGAAAATGCATCCCAGGCACCTTTCGAGTGCCTTTGAACTAACGGTACGCTCTTTAAAAAACATATCAACTCGTGGTACAGCATGTCCATGATTTGTATTAAACTTCCATCTCTGCTATGAAGGACAACTTCCACTCTGCAGCGGATGCAAACAGCTTCATTGGTGTAGGCAATATTCCCCAGGACAGCTACCTAGCTGCACCCCTGAGTCCAAGATCCTGCAAAATATGTCTCCACGGATCTCTGATCTGGGAAATCCACATGCACCCTTAAGGTGTTTTAGTGCTTTTGATCTGCTTTAAACATCGCCAAAGAGAAACCCATAAGACCACTTGAACGTCTGTTCAGTATGCCTACAAAATTGCATGTTAGGATTGTAATCTTCTGAAAATATTTAAGTACAGCTTTTTAGGTTTAAAAGGTGTGCAACTTTAAAACTTCTCTTGCAACATTATAGGAAATGCTCCTCTCTTGGGTTTTTTTTCACGGTGTTCATGAATAATCACCTGCAATGCAAATGTTTATTCATGGGGTCAGGGAAAAATCTCTGGACTCCCTAGATCTAGTATAGTGTAAGGGTTTATTGAGTAGCCACCCTCAACACAGGGAGTTCCTTCCCTCCCTACGCTAAGTGTTACACAATAAATGGTTAATGCCAGTCATTTTATTCCTCCCTATCTCAGCCTCATATCATTCCCCTTGGATCCCTCCCCCTGAGTTACCAAAGAGCCAAGAACCAGGCCGGAGTAAAGGAAATATATTTGGATTTATTTGAATTATAGGTAATATACATTGTCAGGACAGTTTTTCTGAAGTCCAACTAAGGGCTTAGTAAAACCATACAACTGAGACATTACAAAACTACACTCAGTATAAGGCTGTACCACCTTAGTATTTGGTAGCGTAGACATCGCAGCCAGGCTCATTTTAGGAGGGAGAGAGGGCTCTAGGAAGAAACAAAGAACCTGTAGCATACAAATGGTTCAACAGAAACACTTACACTCAAAAGTATTATAACAAATGAAGGTTTGTTCTAGATACAAATAGGTCAAGGTAGATCTTGGTGGGTAAGTACTATTTCATAGAATCATAAACACAATATACAAACACAAGGCAATGCTTAGGGTACACAGACCAAAGCATAGACCTTGTTCAGAATAACTAACAGTATTTCTAGGCAAGTCAAACCTAATCATACACATTTAGAATAGAGCACACATATTCAGGGGGAGTAAAACCACACGTTACTTTTAGAGTACTTACAGTATTTCAAGGGTAGTAGACCCTGTCAGTCATGCAGTGACACTTAGCTAAGAAATCACTTAGTAAGCCAACCCTGTTACCAGGATACTTTTCTGAATAGTGTAACATCAATTCATGGAACAGTATTCAGTTTTAACTACATTCGGGATAACCCTCAGTTACACCAGGTGAGTAAGATCTAATGTTGTAATAAACTATTACAGTTGTGTCTCAGATCAGTGGAACACAGATTGAGTTAAGCAATAACTCTCTAACTTATTTTAGGATGGCACAAGTCAGACCTAGGTTAGTAAAACCCACACTATATTTATTAAGAATGGCACACAGTTATTCACAGTAGTTAAAACCCAAGGCAGACTTATTCTAGACAGGTTATACAGAAGGTCACGGGAAGCAAGACCCACTTGGTGAACTTAAACACTTATTTTCGAAAGAAATAGTTAGGTGAAGCCAACATCATTATTTTTGGGAAGTGGGGGAACCAATTCAAAGGTGAGTAAAATAAACTTATATATACTTTTCAGAATTAAAAAAATACATTAAAAGGACAGTAAGAACTTTTGTAACTGCTCATATTTCAGAGGGACAGTTACCAACCAACAACAAGTAAGTAACTTTTAAACACTTGCTGCATTTACTAGGTAAAATGCCCAAACCTTATAAGGCCTTCCCTATGTTTGGAGCATGAGTGTTCTCAATGGCAGGAGGGGGCACTAGTCTCTAGTGGCCAACAGACTGGTCAGGATAGGCACAGTTGTAGTTACTATGAAAGCTGTTCAAACAAGTAAGCATTTTATGTTACAGTTGCAAAAGGGGTTCAGGGACTTCAGAGAGGACACCCTAGAGGGATTCCAGCAATGGGCCTGGGTGAACTGGTTGAGAGGACTCCCAAATACACAAATCACCCCCAAAGCTTCACAAGAATCAAAAAGGTTTAAGCTAAGTAGTACCGCAGCCAACACAGTACCTCAGCACAGAAGAAGAGTTTGCAGCTGGACATCTTCAGGATCTGCAGCCAAAAACCTGGTCGATTAATTCCTCGTTGTGAAGGCTGAAGACAGGACACTGGAAGGGAATTTGTAGCAGGAATCAATGAAAACGTTTCCAGACAAGAGTTTCTTCGTGCCTGATTGCAGCTCTGTGGTTTTGGCCTCCTTTTCAAGAGCGAGGAGAAGGCTGAATACCGCCGGTTGGATTCTCCTTGCTAATTTAGTCCAGTACACTGGTGAGGGGACTTCAAAATCTCAAATCATGTCTGTGGCAAGCTGTCACGTCCCCCGGTTTCTTAGGGTATTCTTATGCCCAGGGGAGAAGCCCGTGGCGTTTAACTTGGCGTTTGCGGCAACGCCGACGCCACCGCCGGTAATCAACTACATCTCCCAAGAGGACGATGCCCGCCAGGAACCTTTGGAACGTTTTCTACTTTCTTTTTGCGTGCGTTCCACGCCTCGATTGCATTTCACTTCCTATAATTGGCCACGCCCCCAGTAAGCCGGTGCTCCTAAACCATTGCGTTACGCGAGCTACGCTCTTGGATTAAGTTCCTTCTCCCCTTTTTCCTTGCCTTTCTGGTTCCTGAAATTCTATGCTTACCTTGGACTTTGGACCTTTGTTATCGTCTCCTTGGTTCTGCCTTAGACCTTCGTTTGATCAACTCCCCTGCTCGACCACGGAATACACCTCGGACTGATTTTGGATTCTGCTTCTCATCTCTGGTTTCCGGCCCCCTTCAACCCCATAGTCTTCAAATCACTCCTGGCCACCCGCTCCCCGAGTGGAGAACCTCACTTCTTGGTTATTGTTGGGACGCTTTGCTGTGCTCATCATTTGTGGGATTTTTTGGGACGCTTTGCTGTGCTCATCATTTACTCCGCCCCCTTGGATCTTGAGACACTTGGCTTCACTCCTTGGATAGTGGGACGCTCTGCTGTTTTCTTTGCCTATTTGCTCTTGGAACATTTGATTTTGTTTTCACTCATTGGAATGGGGGACACTCTACTGTTGACATCACCAATCCATCATTGAGGGAAGTCTATGGTCCCCCTTCATTCAAGCCAGAAAACTTCCCCTGACCTTCACGCACTCCCATTCTTGTGTATTGTCACAAGTAGGTATTCCGCGGAAGGAAAAGAATACACAGGTAAGCTTGTGGGGCTCGGAGGGGGTAGAGGGACTGGAATTGTCAACAAACGGTATGTAATATTTGCTTTGTTTGTTTTCTTCCCTCTAGCTCCGCTGTGCGTTCTGCCTTTTTGCCTGAGCCCTTGGCCTGACAGGTGTTTCTTTTCCCTGCAAGCTGTGCTCTCAGGAAGGAAGTCTGGATTACTTTAGCGGCATCTAACCCAAGTGATTCCTCAGACTCATCGTGGAACCCTCGAACCGCGACAGATTTAGGAGCCCAATACTGGTGCCTGTCTGTCCGAGATGGATCCTAATGCAGATCCTATGGCTGCTATGATGCAAGCCTTTACCACGTTACGCACAGACATGGCAGCAGCACATGCCGCTTTGCACCAACGCATGGATGTCATGCAAAGCTTTGTGCAACCCTTGCCGGTGGATGAGGAGTTTGGGGATGTTCCCGCTCCTGTACCACCACCAGTTCCTCCGACACCCCTAGCCCCTGTGGTGTTGCCGGGTCCTTTTCCATTGGCACCACCGGAACGCTTCACGGGAGACCCAAAAACGTATAGGACATTTGTCAATCAATGTCGTTTACATTTCCTATGCCGTCCCTTGGCATTCCCTAATTCTGAAACAAAAGCAGCTTTTGTGCTCTCTCATCTAGGGGGTATGGCTGCGGCCTGGGCAAATCCGTTGTTGGAGTCCAATGACCCGGTCTTGTACGATTTCGATGCCCTACTAGTCGCCATGAATCTGGTCTTTGACACCAGATATAAGGCTCAGGCTTCGGATTTAGAGTTTTTGGCAATATCCCAGGGGAAACAACCTCTTTTGGCGTATTTAGCCCGATTTAATCAGCTGGCCGCAGAAACCTCTTGGCCTGAATCAAAAAAGGCGGCAGTCTTCTATAAGGGGTTATCAGACGAACTTAAGGACGCATTGTCCGTTGTCCCTTCTATCCCTTCCGTATTCCCTGAATTGCTTGATTTGGTGTTACAGGTCGATGCTCGGATGCAACAAAGGCGTGGAGAACGCCGTCACCTTGAGCCTCGCCCTGGCAGATCCGAATTAGGATCTTCTCCAACCTCTGGAGAGGTAGAACCCATGCAAATTGGGGCAGTAAAAGGTGCCCTCTCAAAAGCAGAGAGGGAGAGAAGAATGCAAAACAATCTGTGTCTGTATTGTGGACAAACGGGACATTTCATTCGTGTCTGCCCTAAACGCCCTGTTAAACGGGCGGGAAACGCCACGACCCGTCCCTAAATCGAGCCGACGTGACGGGTCAGCCTTCCAATGGCTCATTCCTTCAAACAGCTGCCGCGCACATATATTTGGATATGTCTTTTATGTTGCCCAATTCTCAAGTCTTTTCTAGTCCAGTCATGATAGATTCCGGGGCAACAGGTAATTATATGGATGAACATCTGGCAGCAACCTATGGTATCCCAGTAGACCCTAAGGAGTCACCAGAACTTGTCTATGCAGTAGACGGCTCCTGTTTGGTTTCGGGTCATGTTGTGAAACAAACACAACCCTTGCGGATATGCACAACGGAAGGGCATGCTGAATACCTGTCCTTCGATCTCATTTCCACACCACAATTTGGGGTCATCTTGGGCCTCCCATGGTTGCGTAAACATAACCCTATCATTGATTGGGTGGAGCAAACAGTGCTTTTTTCTTCTCCCCTGTGTTTGAGGGACTGCTTTCCACTTCACGGGACATCTCACCCATCTCCATGTAAGGCTCTGATTTCAAGTATCCTCACTTGTAATGCTACTACTAGGATGACGGTGGAAATTCCTTCTGCATATCAGGACCTGATGGAAGTGTTTGACAAAGGTTTGTCTGAACAACTGCCGCCACATCGGGAATATGACTGTCCGATTGATTTGGTACCCAATGCCATTCTCCCCCACGGAAGGATATATTCTTTGGCACGGCCTGAGGAAGAACTCCTAAAGGAATACGTTGAGAAATCTCTGAGATTGGGCCATATAAGGCCTTCCCGTTCTCCAGCTGCTTCTCCGATTTTTTTTGTCCCAAAAAAGGAAGGGGATCTCCGGCCTTGTGTAGATTATCGTACACTTAATGCTGTGACAATAAAAAACCAGTACCCATTACCCCTCATTTCGGAGTTGTTGGATCGTCTCTCTACCGCCAAACTCTTTACGAAACTAGATCTAAGGGGGGCCTACAATCTGGTGAGAGTGCGTGCGGGCGACGAGTGGAAGACTGCCTTCAAGTGCAAATACGGCCTTTTTGAATACCTAGTAATGCCGTTTGGTCTATGTAACGCCCCCGCAACCTTCCAACACTTTGTCAATGACATCTTCCGAGACCTGTTGGATGTTTTTGTTGTGATATATCTGGATGATATATTAATATTCTCGGAAACGTTATCATGTCCGGACGGTGTTACTCCGTCTTCGGGAACATGGGTTATATGCAAAGGCTGAAAAATGCGTCTTTCATGTTTCCTCTGTGGAGTTTCTAGGATTCGTGATATCCTCTCAGGGTGTTCAAATGCATGATGCAAAGATACGAGCAGTCCTTGATTGGCCTGCTCTGACTTCGCTTAAGGGTTTACAATCTTTCCTAGGATTTGCTAACTTTTATAGACGCTTTATTGCATCCTTTTCAGCCATTGTAGTCCCATTGACACGCCTTACCAGTCCTTCAGTTCCCTTTTGTTGGGACATTCAGGCTCAGGACGCCTTTCAGGCCTTGAAAGAGGCGTTCACTACGGCTCCGGTCTTGCTACATCCAAACCCCCTATTACCTTTCATCATCGAAGCTGATGCCTCTGCCCTTGCCCTTGGGGCGATCTTATCTCAGAAATGCCCCACGACTCGGCAACTACACCCAGTAGCCTTCTTTTCCAGGAAATTGACTTCTCCGGAGAAACATTATACTATAATGGAACGTGAGCTATTGGCTATTCGAGCTGCCTTTAAGGAGTGGAGACACCATCTACTGGGGGGTCGACACCCTGTCACGGTTTACACGGACCACCGTAACCTACAAGCTCTATCCACGGTGAAATGTACCAACTCTAGACAAATCAGATGGCATTTGTTTTTTGCACAATTGAATTTCACGGTTTCTTATCGACCGGGCCCCTTGCATGGCAAGGCCGATGCACTTTCTCGTATCGGAGTTGATATCCCCTTCGAGGAGACAGTCCTTCCTGTTTTGCCACACAACACGGTTATGTGTGTCTGTGCTGCAACCGGTTCCTTATTAGAACGGATCCGTCACTGGGCTGCTGATCATGGGGAGGTACTTCAAGGGCTAAAAGCACAATTGATATCGGGATTACCTTACGTACAGGAACGTCTATATATCCCTGATGCTCGGACCCGCTTACAGGCCCTAAACTGGTCCCATGATACTCGCCTGGCGGCCCATCCAGGACAAACCAAGACAGCTGATCTACTCCTCCGGTGGTGTTGGTGGCCCAATATGAAACGGGATGTGGCAGACTATGTATCTAAATGTGCCGTCTGTACACAATGCAAAACGGTGCCTGGAAAACCGGTGGGGCTTCTCCAGAAAATGCCCATCCCATCACGCCCATGGCACACTGTGTCACTTGATTTTGTGGTAGAGCTACCACCAGTCCAGGGGTTTACCACTATCTTGGTGGTGGTAGATGCCTTCACCAAGATGGCACGCTTTGTCCCCTGCAATGGTGTTCCTTCTGCTCCTACATTGGCCAAGTTGTTCTTCGAACAGGTGGTTCGCCTATTCGGCCTCCCTCTGATCCTTATCTCAGATCGTGGATCCCAATTCACCTCGCGTTTCTGGCTAGCTCTCACTCGATTTCTTGGCATTGACGTTCGTCTATCCTCAGCATACCATCCTCAGACGGACGGGCAAACAGAACGTCTCAATGCCACAATGGAGCAGTATCTCCGATGTTTGTGTCTACAATATCAGTCGGACTGGCTGTCTGTATTGGGGGCTGCGGAATTCGCTTACAACAATGCCTGCCATGCATCGGCTGGTTGTTCACCCTTCTATGCCATGTATGGTTTACATCCTCGAGTTCTACCATCCACCCTTCCTTCGGTGGCACGAGTACCCGCAGCTCAGGCAACAGCCCAGTCCTTACGATCTATCCGTGCCGCTGTGCTTCAGCATCTACACCAAGCACAAGATCGCACGAAACGGAATGCTGATAGGCATCGCAGGACAGCCCCGGAGTATCACCTGGGGGACAAGGTCTGGCTATCCACTGTGCACCTTCGCATACCAGGAAAACGTAAGCTGAATCCCCGCTACGTGGGTCCCTATACCATCACGCGATGCATCAACGCAGTGGCCTATCGTTTGGGCATACCCTCGGCTTGGAAGATCCACCCCGTGTTCCACGTCTCCCTATTACCGGCTTATGTTGCCGGTACGCGTTTGGGTGATCGTCCCGCTCCCGTTGCGATTCAGGGGGAAGAGGAATATGAGGTTCAGGCCATATTGGATACTCGAGTAATCCGGGGCACCCGGCATTATCTAGTAGACTGGAAAGGCTATGGCCCCGAAGATCGTACCTGGGAACCTGCCTCAAATCTTCACGCTCCGCGTCTTTTGCGGGCGTTTCTCCGGTCTAATGGTTCGAGACCCGGGGGAGGCCCATCTTTGAGGAGGGGTACTGTCACGTCCCCCGGTTTCTTAGGGTATTCTTATGCCCAGGGGAGAAGCCCGTGGCGTTTAACTTGGCGTTTGCGGCAACGCCGACGCCACCGCCGGTAATCAACTACATCTCCCAAGAGGACGATGCCCGCCAGGAACCTTTGGAACGTTTTCTACTTTCTTTTTGCGTGCGTTCCACGCCTCGATTGCATTTCACTTCCTATAATTGGCCACGCCCCCAGTAAGCCGGTGCTCCTAAACCATTGCGTTACGCGAGCTACGCTCTTGGATTAAGTTCCTTCTCCCCTTTTTCCTTGCCTTTCTGGTTCCTGAAATTCTATGCTTACCTTGGACTTTGGACCTTTGTTATCGTCTCCTTGGTTCTGCCTTAGACCTTCGTTTGATCAACTCCCCTGCTCGACCACGGAATACACCTCGGACTGATTTTGGATTCTGCTTCTCATCTCTGGTTTCCGGCCCCCTTCAACCCCGTAGTCTTCAAATCACTCCTGGCCACCCGCTCCCCGAGTGGAGAACCTCACTTCTTGGTTATTGTTGGGACGCTTTGCTGTGCTCATCATTTGTGGGATTTTTTGGGAAGCTTTGCTGTGCTCATCATTTGTGGGATTTTTTGGGACGCTTTGCTGTGCTCATCATTTACTCCGCCCCCTTGGATCTTGAGACACTTGGCTTCACTCCTTGGATAGTGGGACGCTCTGCTGTTTTCTTTGCCTATTTGCTCTTGGAACATTTGATTTTGTTTTCACTCATTGGAATGGGGGACACTCTACTGTTGACATCACCAATCCATCATTGAGGGAAGTCTATGGTCCCCCTTCATTCAAGCCAGAAAACTTCCCCTGACCTTCACGCACTCCCATTCTTGTGTATTGTCACAAGTAGGTATTCCGCGGAAGGAAAAGAATACACAGGTAAGCTTGTGGGGCTCGGAGGGGGTAGAGGGACTGGAATTGTCAACAAACGGTATGTAATATTTGCTTTGTTTGTTTTCTTCCCTCTAGCTCCGCTGTGCGTTCTGCCTTTTTGCCTGAGCCCTTGGCCTGACAGGTGTTTCTTTTCCCTGCAAGCTGTGCTCTCAGGAAGGAAGTCTGGATTACTTTAGCGGCATCTAACCCAAGTGATTCCTCAGACTCATCGTGGAACCCTCGAACCGCGACACAAGCAAGGAGGCAGACACCAAAGTTCTATTCTATTTTCTATTGCGAATTGTGTGGGGACTGCCTACTGAGCCACTTACACCTATCTGATGTGCCCGACACTGCGAGCATAATCACGCTCTTGTCGGTGCTGCCGCCGCGCTTCCTGGAGGAGGCGGAGACTGGACCACGTGACTCATCACGTGACCGCAACTGGCCACAAAAGACCGAGGCTGCCGCCCGTGCGCGGTTTTCTATTGCGAATTGTGTGGGGACTGCCTACTGAGCCACTTACACCTATCTGATGTGCCCGACTGTCACGCCGCCCGCATTGGGGTCCACTTACTTGAAGCGGCGCGCCCCGTCCTGGAGGCTGTACCCGCGCTTTCGCTTAGGGGTTCCTGGGTTGTTCTGGTCATCGCGCGCTTCCGGGTTTCCTGGGCAGGTTGGTCAGCGCATGCGCGGGCGGCCATTCCGCGCTCTTCGCGCATGCGCGCTGCACGGAGTACTCGCTTTGGAGGACCTTGCGGTCCACGCCTCTCTCCGAGCCAACCAACGCTTGGGAGTCGGCTCGGCTTGCGTTCCAAGCCTCCTAGGGGTTGGCAGTCCTATTTAAGGAGCCCGGTCGTTCATCCAAACTGCGTCTCAACGCGGTTTGATTAAGGATCGTGTTTCCTCGCCGGTTCCTTGTGCCTACCTTACCTGTTACCTGACTCCTGTCCTCCTTGTTCCTGGTACCCTCGGGTCCTTACCTGTAACCTGACTCCTGTCCTCCTTGTTCCTGGTACCCTCGGGTACATTCTGCAGTTGCCTTGACTTGTCCTTCCTTCCCTTGTCCTGTGGTAGGGTGGTTCCCTTTCCCCTCTTCTGAGTTGGGTGGTTCCCCTGCGGTTATTAGTTGGTCCTTGCCTTGTACCTTGTCTGCCTGCACTTTCAGCCTCCCTCTACCTTGTGAGCCATTCTTCTACCTTCCTTCCCGGATCCTGCCTCCTACCAATCTTCACTGTGTCCTCTCCCTTGGGACTTCCATCTTCCGGATCCAGACTTCCTTGGGACTTCCGTCTTCCGGATCCAGTCTTCCTTGAGACTCAGTATCGTCATCTGGAAAGGCTCCCCCTGTCAGTGCTTGCACTGTCCTGACGCCACGTTAATCAGGGGTGAGCAGACTCGTGGCGTTGGGAGCTGGTTCATCTCCAACCCGGTTCCATTCGGGCGGGAGCTGGGCTGGCTTCTCGCGTCATCAACCACATCCACGCAGGACTCCTGACAGCCTGGCATCATCATCAAGGTCTTCAACCAGACGAACAGGTACGCAACGTCCTCGTGACGCACTCTATAACAGATTGAGACGCCTGCCTTCGGATACTTCGGACACTGAGATGGAAGAGGACCCAGGTCTTCGTATTGAAGTACAAGCACTTCGTGCTGAGATGACAGCACTCCGTCAGGAGAACGTGGCTTTACGTCAAATGGTGACACAGAACATAGGGGCATCTCCACAGTCTGAAAACACCATGGCCCACACCGCACCCATCAAGTTCGATGGAGACCCCAGACGTGTGGGTGAATTCTGCAATCATTGTCGGATACATTTCCTCTACCGTTCGACTCATTTCAACAATGACAAAGCCAAGATCGGCTACATTTTGGGCAATTTATCTGGGAATGCTCTTGCTTGGGCTACACCCCTGGTTGTTACTAATAGCCCCATACTTGGCGATTTCTTGGCCTTTGAAAAAGCGTTCTTGGATGTTTTTCAGTCTCCTAATCTGGCTTCCACAGCACAGAATCTATTGATGGACATTCAACAGGCAAATTCCGATATAATAACTTATATCAGCCGTTTTCGTCAACTAGCGACTGATTCCCTATGGCCAGAGATAACACAGAAGACCTTGTTTCGCCGGGGATTAAGAGAGGAATACAAGGACGAGTTGTTGCACATTCCTGAACCCGAAGATCTACAGAAACTTATTGAACAGGTTTTGAGGATAGACCAGAGATTGGCCGAGAGAAAGGGTGAGAGACGTCGGTTTGAGAAGGTGTTCCCCAGGCCATCAACCCTACCGACTGGATTGCCAGTACCTTCGGATTCCTCTACCGAACCAATGCAATTAGGCGCAGTAAGGGGTCCCTTATCAGAAGAAGAGAAGAAGCGCAGAAGAAGACTGCGATTGTGTCTATACTGTGGAGCTGCCGGTCACTATCTGAGTACCTGTCCTTTGCGCCCTATCAAGAAAGGGGGAAACTAGGAGGCCTGTCGTCTAATGGAAAGGCCACGACAGGTTCTTCTTTGCTACAAGTCCTTTCTTGTGCCAGTACGGCGTTTCCGCCTATGCAGCCAGCCGTCTTGATGACTTTGCAAATCAGTCTGAAGTGGCAGGAGAAGACAATTGATGTCCATGGATTATTGGACTGTGGGGCTTCCGGTAATTACATTGACAAGGAATTCGCCATCAACAACGGCATACCATTGCTCACCAGAAGAAATGCGATACCTGTGGAGGTCATTGATGGTACACCTTTGTCTTCCGGACCTATTCGATTGCATACTGTTGGCATGCTATTGCGAATCGAGGCTCATGAGGAGGAGATCGCTCTCGATGTCATCAAATCGCCTTCATATCAAGTGGTGTTGGGATTACCTTGGCTACAGCGACACAATCCCTCGATCAATTGGGAGTCTCGTATTCTAGTGTTTACCTCTGCTCTTTGTATTCAGGAATGTTGTGGTTCCGGCACGTCATTGAAGCCACCAACCTCAACCTCTCTTACCACCGGTAAGAACCCGCTTGGTTTGTGCTCCTTGTCCCAGATTCCACATGCGTATGCTGACCTGAGGACAGTATTTTCTGAACCTGGAGACATACCCCTTCCACCTCACAGAACTTTTGATTGCTCCATTGACCTGATCCCGGGTGCGGTGATCCCACATGGGAAGGTTTATTCCTTGACCCAGACCGAAAGACTGGTACTTCGGAACTACCTGGATGAATGTGTCAAGAAAGGATACATCGTACCTTCTAAATCCCCCGCGGGATTCCCGCTGTTTTTCGTGAAGAAGAAGGAGGGCACTCTACGGCCATGTATTGATTATCGTCAATTGAATGACATCACCCTTAAAGACAGGTACCCGTTACCTTTGATTCGAAACATCATGGAGTCATTACGGTCAGCCAGGGAGTTCACCAAACTAGACCTTCGCGGAGCCTACCATTTGGTCAGAATCAAGGAGGGCGACGAGTGGAAGACGGCCTTTAAGACTCCATTTGGGCATTACGAATACAGGGTAATGCCTTTCGGGTTGTGTAATGCCCCGGCCGTCTTCCAGCGGTTCATGGATCACATCTTCAGCGACTTGATTGGCATCTCGGTTTGGGTTTATCTGGATGATATCCTGATCTTCTCAGAAAATCCGGAGGAACACGTTTCACATGTACGAGAGGTCCTTCTACGTTTATCACAGTATCAATTGTTCGCCAAAGCCGGAAAATGTTCATTTCATCGGAACAAGATGGAGTTTCTGGGATATGTAATCAGCGAGGCTGGAATCCACATGGATTCTGATAAAGTACAAGCACTCCGAGACTGGAAACAACCTCATGACCTGAAGTCCCTCCAAAGATTCCTGGGATTCGCCAATTTTTATCGGCGCTTCATTCCTCAGTTTTCCCGTATCACGGCCTCGTTGACACGTTTGACCAGCGTTAAGACTCCGTTCCTTTGGGATTCAGAGGCATTAGCAGCCTTCAACCGTTTGAAGACGGCGTTCAGTACAGCTCCTGTTTTACGTCATCCCAACGACGAGATGCCTTACATCGTTGAGGCTGATTCTTCCAACTTCGCTGTTGGCGCTGTTCTCCTACAGAAGCATCCTGTATCTAACGAAGAACACCCGGTGGCCTATTTCTCACGAAAGCTCGCTCCGAGCGAACAGAACTACGCTGTCATAGAGAAGGAACTCTTGGCCATAAAGACTGCGTTTGAGGAGTGGAGGCACCACTTGCTGGGAGGACGTTTTTCTGTAGAAGTCCGCACTGATCATCGTAACCTGCAATATTTGCGATCCTTGCAGTGTCTCACCGCTCGCCAGGCCAGGTGGGCTTTTTTCTTTTCTCACTACGACTTCAACATTACTTACATCCCCAGCTCTCAGAACCTGAAGGCTGACGCCTTATCGCGCTCACTGGAGAAGGAAGAGAAGGATTGCAGTCAGAACACTCCATTGATTTCTCCTAAGCATTTTCTTTTGACGATTTCTCCTCATCTGCAGAGAATAGTACAAGAAACATCGGTGGACCCTGATCGAGCCGACATTCTGAAGCGACCACAGATCACTGAACACAACGGTCTTTTGTTCTTTTTGAAACGTCTGTACTTACCGACGTGTTCACTCCGGTTAGACATCCTTCAAGGTTTACACGATTCACATGTTGGTGGTCATCGTGGCGTCAAGGCCACTCAAGAGCTGATTTCCAGACAATTCTGGTGGCCGGGTTGGGCCAAGGAGGTCAAGCGGTATGTGGAGAGTTGTCCAGTTTGCGCTCAAACTAAGACGCCAAGAAGAAAACCTTTGGGATTGCTTCAGCCTACTGAAACACCGCCTTAACCATGGCACACCATCGCTACTGACTTTATTGTTGAGCTTCCGCCTTCTGAGGGCAATACTTGCATTATGGTAGTAGTGGACTGTTTCACGAAGTATGCTCACTTTATCCCTTTTTCTAAGATACCTACCTCCTCTCAGATGGCTCTGGCATTTCTACACAACATTTACCGGCTACATGGGTTACCGGAGAAGATCATCTCTGATCGTGGCTCGCAGTTTCTCTCTTCGTTTTGGCATCAATTGTGCAATCATCTTGGTATCCGCAGAGCCTTGAGTTCTGGCTATCATCCGCACACAAACGGACAGACGGAGAGAACTAACCAAACCCTAGAGCAGTACCTACGCTGTTATGCCAATGCTACTCAATCCAACTGGGTGAAGAATCTTGATTTGGCTGAGGTATCCTATAACAACGCAACGCATACTGCTACGGGTATCAGTCCTTTCTTTTGCTCTACTGGACTACACCCCAAGTTGGTTCCTTTTACTCCAGTACCACCTAGTGCTGTTCCTTCGGCGGATCAAATGGTTTCTGACATCCAAAAGCAGCACGACCTGGCCCGGGGTACCCTGGTTGAGACACGGAAGCGCATGAAGAAGCAGGCAGACAAGTGTCGGACTACGGAACCGGATCTCCAGGTGGGCGATCTGGTTTGGTTGTCCTCTAAGAACCTGCCAGTACGCAATCTGCCCACCAAATTGGCACCCCGATTCTATGGGCCTTTCAGGATTTCCAAACGTTTGTCCTCAGTTGCTTTTCGACTGGTGTTACCCCAATCTTGGCGAGTGCATCCAGTGTTTCATGTCTCCCTTTTGAAACCCTTTGTGAAAGATGTCTTTGGGCGTTCCAGTCCTCGGCCTTCCTCCATTCAAGTACGGGGGGTCCCTGAATTTGAGGTACAGGAAATATGTGACTCACGGATTCGTCGGGGCGTGCTCCAATTCCTTGTTGATTGGAAAGGTTACCCTGCTTGTGATCGCACTTGGGAGCCACGCTGTCATGTGCATGCGCCCCGTCTGATTCGTGACTTTTTCCTTCGTTGTCCCTGGAAGCCGGGGGCTCCGGGTCTTTCTGGGAGGGGGCATAGTGTCACGCCGCCCGCATTGGGGTCCACTTACTTGAAGCGGCGCGCCCCGTCCTGGAGGCTGTACCCGCGCTTTCGCTTAGGGGTTCCTGGGTTGTTCTGGTCATCGCGCGCTTCCGGGTTTCCTGGGCAGGTTGGTCAGCGCATGCGCGGGCGGCCATTCCGCGCTCTTCGCGCATGCGCGCTGCACGGAGTACTCGCTTTGGAGGACCTTGCGGTCCACGCCTCTCTCCGAGCCAACCAACGCTTGGGAGTCGGCTCGGCTTGCGTTCCAAGCCTCCTAGGGGTTGGCAGTCCTATTTAAGGAGCCCGGTCGTTCATCCAAACTGCGTCTCAACGCGGTTTGATTAAGGATCGTGTTTCCTCGCCGGTTCCTTGTGCCTACCTTACCTGTTACCTGACTCCTGTCCTCCTTGTTCCTGGTACCCTCGGGTCCTTACCTGTAACCTGACTCCTGTCCTCCTTGTTCCTGGTACCCTCGGGTACATTCTGCAGTTGCCTTGCCTTGTCCTTCCTTCCCTTGTCCTGTGGTAGGGTGGTTCCCTTTCCCCTCTTCTGAGTTGGGTGGTTCCCCTGCGGTTATTAGTTGGTCCTTGCCTTGTACCTTGTCTGCCTGCACTTTCAGCCTCCCTCTACCTTGTGAGCCATTCTTCTACCTTCCTTCCCGGATCCTGCCTCCTACCAATCTTCACTGTGTCCTCTCCCTTGGGACTTCCATCTTCCGGATCCAGACTTCCTTGGGACTTCCGTCTTCCGGATCCAGTCTTCCTTGAGACTCAGTATCGTCATCTGGAAAGGCTCCCCCTGTCAGTGCTTGCACTGTCTGACGCCACGTTAATCAGGGGTGAGCAGACTCGTGGCGTTGGGAGCTGGTTCATCTCCAACCCGGTTCCATTCGGGCGGGAGCTGGGCTGGCTTCTCGCGTCATCAACCACATCCACGCAGGACTCCTGACAGCCTGGCATCATCATCAAGGTCTTCAACCAGACGAACAGGTACGCAACGTCCTTGTGACGCACTCTATAACACCGACACTGCGAGCATAATCACGCTCTTGTCGGTGCTGCCGCCGCGCTTCCTGGAGGAGGCGGAGACTGGACCACGTGACTCATCACGTGACCGCAACTGGCCACAAAAGACCGAGGCTGCCGCCCGTGCGCGGTTTTCTATTGCGAATTGTGTGGGGACTGCCTACTGAGCCACTTACACCTATCAGATGTGCCCGACACTGCGAGCATAATCACGCTCTTGTCGGTGCTGCCGCCGCGCTTCCTGGAGGAGGCGGAGACTGGACCATGTGACTCATCACGTGACCGCAACTGGCCACAAAAGACCGAGGCTACCACCCTTGTGGCGTGAAGCCCGGTGGAGTAAAGCCCACTGGCTGTTGTGCGGCTGTTTGGCGAGCTGCGAACAAGAACATCTATACGTGCCGGTACTTTTCAAATATAGGACACCTATATTAATAACGTAACGTACATCTGCCATTCGATAAAGCAATCATCATATCATAACATGAAAAGGGGCATCACTTCTCTAAAATCAGGTATGCCTGCAATTACTAAAAATCATGTCACCAACGTGGAGCGATCTTATTTAAATTCTTCGTCTTGTTTAACCAAGAAATGTCGTCTGAGCTCTACCCCCTCTGCAACTACAACTAAGCGTTCCGTAAAATCCAAAACTGACTCTTCATTGCAAGTGGATATCCGCCCTTTTTTTTGTGATATGGATAACTTACACTCTAAAGCGAAGGGTCAGATGACCGCATCTGATGAACTGATTGGTTCAGTTATAAAACCTGCCACAACGTACATCCATGGCACGAACACTTCTGTCTCTGAGACGTGTGGGTTGCAAAATTCTCCAGGAACACCAAGAGTTCAAACTAATGGTGAAACTGGAGGCACCCCCACTGTCACATTTGCTAAGGAAAATGTTTCTTTAACAGACAGTATACTTTTAAACAATGTACTTACTGCAAAGACAATAGTGTCTGCAAACAATTCTGCTCTGCCCTTACCTGTTGTAAATGGTGCCAAAAGTCCACTTTCTACCGACTTGGCAGTAATAGATTTGGACATAAACGCTTCTTGTTTTACTGTGCACACTCTTTCGGACAACCTCTCTAAATCACCAATTATGTTCACAAACATTAGTGATTCTTACTCTGCTGAGAAAATATCATTTATTGCTCCCACTCCGCGTAAAATTGCCCCTGATCATCATTCTATAACGGAAGCAGCAAATCCACAAATTAACATGGTCACTATTGCCTTGTCATCTATGAACACAGCTATTCTGTCTCTTGCAAAGCTATTTGAAGCTTTGGCTTCCAAGGCTGATGTACATTCAGAGCAACTAAATCAGTTGCTATCTGGTCATCTTGACATAATAAACAAGCTAAACGATCTACACTTTCCATCTTGTCCACTTCCGCAGAAAAAATCTGTCAGCTCTCAAACTACTGTATGGTCTGATGAGCTTCGTCAAACATATTCTATCTTACCCTACGTAAGTAAGCCCATCGTGGATTTAACGGCTAGCCCTAAAGAGCATTTGCCTGACTCTACCATTCAGAAGAAAAAACCAAACTATGCTTTGTTTGGCAATATGGGGACAGAGACCGTATCCTTAAAGCAAGGGAAATCTAAGGATGATCTACAAAAGAAATCAAAAAATATCAAATCTGTCCCTAAACGATCGTCACAAATTAAAGCATTTGTTAAAAATATTACATTGCCCGCATCAAATTCTCAAATGGCTTCTAAGGCAATAACAAAAAAATATTTAACAATGTCCCAGACAAAGTCAATTAGAGAAGCTTTGGTGAAAAATAAAATTGTTCAGTCGTATAGTCCTCTGAATGCTTTGGTTGATGTAGCGCTGGAAGTAGAACCAGATTTACCTGTAAATAATTTGAAAAAAAAAACATCATTTTTACAATCCAAACAATCTACACATGAACCGAATCTAATGGCTCAGCGACGAGAAATTAGACAGGCTGTTGATGACTATATGGCTTCCCAGCCGGTCTTAAAGAAGTTGGTATTACCAAACTGTGAACCTATTGTTCCTGATGTCAAAACATTGAGTCCAAATGTTAACTCCAGCTCTGGAAACGCTCGATCTCTGAATTTTTGCAAAATTCAAGGGCCAGGACAGCAAGTGATTGATGACACTAGGACAGCGCCTCATAAGAATAAAACACAAGAAGAAAATTTGTCTTGTCTGAATATTGAATCTTTGATTAAAACTACATTAGTCAAAATTCTTAATACTGATACCTCTGTAGTTGGAAAAGACCCTACATTTGTGACCTTGAGAAACAAAACATCTATGGAGGCTAATAATAATTCTGAACTGACCCAAGGGAATTTGCGCCCTAAGAGACCTGCTGTCCATTCGCTATCTTTCAAATGTTGTCCCTTACCGGCCACTCAGTACCTCTTGAATCGCGCATCTATTTTAGCCATATTCAGTGAGTTCTCAGAGCTGGATGATATTGGCTCTATTGATATCGCACAAGTGGAATTCCCTGACCACTCTCAACGGTCTTCAGTAATATTGTGGATAAATTCTCGCATTGTAGTTAATACCATCTGGGCAGTTCGAGCAAAACTGCTTGAATTAGGCTTTATGGTTTCGGTGCATTCTAGTCCATCAGAACATACTTCAGAACAAAACACTCAGCATCTCACACATCAATTTGCAAACCGTAATCTGAGTTGCAGTCCTGTAAAGTGTGCCTGCAATCAAAAGCAAACTCAGCGTTAGCATCAGGCAAACAATGAGGTTACCTTTTCCTTGATCAGCTGGAATTCCAGGGGGCCTCGACATCTGATGAATAACCGACTTTATGATCTGTCGAAGCATGATGTCATACTGCTACAAGAATCTTGGCTCATGCATCTGCCATCCTGGGATAACTACGACATCTTGCTTGTACCCGCTGAGAAGGGGAAATATGGAAGGCCTACCTCTGGTCTTCTAATGGGCGTTAAACAAAATTCCACTCTTAAAGTTGAACCATGGTTTTTCCCTAATGCTTCTATCCAAATGTCAAGGCTCATTGGTCCCGACATGCATTGTGCACTTATCAATGTATATTGGAATGCCTTGAGCATTACAGATGATACATTTTTGGCCAACATAACTAACGCACTTGATCTTACTATTGTAGATGACAAAGTAGATTCTATTGTCATTGCCGGAGACTTTAATCTCCATTGTCTTGGTACGCCTCGCAGTACAGAGTTGAGTCGGTTGAATAAATGGCTGAACTTAGTTGAGGACAGAGGACTGTTTATGTTAAATGGTTCAATTGCTCCTGATATACCTGCAAGAGCAACATGGGAACGTGCCTTCAGTAAAGGAACCATCGACTATATCTATGTAGATAGCCGTATGTTAGACAGGGTTAAATCATTTCAGGTTATAGATGCAGAAGCAAGTGACCATAATATTCTTAACATGTCTTGGACTTCTAAGACTTCCACGAGTCACGAAATGCCACAATACTTAAGAGGTTCCATAAATGTGAATACAGCTGGGAACAGATTACATTGGACTGAAACCTCTTTGGAAGCATTTAGACATTACTATGAGGCTCAACTTGAACATCAGTGTATGTTGGATCACAACCCTACAGTTATATATTACGAGTTAATGCAATTGTTTCAACCCGCTTCTATCATGCATACACAAAGACAATCACCTCATTTTCACACTTTCGATCGTGAAATTAAAACCATGAAAGCTCTAGTTCGAGCAGAAAAAAGGGTGGCTTGTAAACTTAATGATGAAAATCGAAAGAAAATGCTTATGTCGATTAAAACCAGGTATAGGAACTGGTTAAGAGGTAAGCGGGCCAAACTATATCAACAAGATGGTAGTAAGATGTTAAAAATACTGGCTAGCAAAAACTCGAAAGCATCATGGGAAATTATAAACCAGGCGACTGCAGGTCAGCAGGCTGCTGCACAGACAAATGGGGTGAGTGAAGGATCCTGGGTACAATATTACTCTAATTTGTATGCTTCTCGCACCATCATAGCAGACAGCTTTAAGCTTCAACAGTCTGCGTTTGAGCTTAATTTTGATGAAGAAGACCTTTTATTCTTTATCAATAAAGCTAACTCTTCACGGGCCCCTGGGCCTGATGGTTTGTCAAACATGCACCTGAAGCAATTTCCTCTAATTTGGGCCAAAATACTGTACTCCATTTTTGTGCACATACACAAGACCCAATGCATTCCGGCATCGTGGAAAAAGTCCATTATTGTTCCTATTTATAAAAAGGGGGATCGATCTAACCCGGCGAGTTATCGCCCAATATCCTTGTTAGACGTGCCGGGAAAAATTTTCTGTCGCCTAATTTTAAGAGATCTGCGTGTGTGGTCGACCAACAATCATGTGGCAGATCCTTTTCAATCTGGCTTTATCTCAGGAGTTGGTACTCTGCCTAACATCATGACCATTAACATGTTAAAATCCCAATATGCAGTACGGAAGCAGTTTTTATACTTTGCTTTCATAGATTTCAGGTCAGCTTTTGATTCTATAAATAGGAGTCTTATGTTTCAGAAATTGTATCTCTTAGGTTGCCCTCCCCCTTTGTTAACCCTTATTGTACAGCTACATTCTAACACCTCTATGCGTGTAAGGTTAAACTTAGATGGGCTTCTGTCATCTTCCTTCTGCACATACAAGGGCCTCAAACAAGGCTGTATACTGGCCTCTTTTTTGTTTAACTTATTTATTCTTGACTTGGGTAAGGTGTTTTCTGAGGTGCCTTCTGATGCCCCAGAGTTAGGGGGTCAGCGCATAGGATGGTTATTATACGCTGATGACTTGGTCCTAATATCGCAGACCCCAAAGGGATTACAAAATCTATTAACTGCACTGTCAACTTATGCTGAGGATAATTATTTAATTATAAACTTTGACAAATCTCAGATTTTGATGTGTAACCCTCATGTTAACAGAAAATCCACTTACTTCTCTTGGTCTATTGGCAATGAACCCTTGAAATCTGTCTCAGAATACAAATATTTGGGCCTTACGGTGCAAAATACATTAAATGACAATCTTTACTTATCCAACTTACAGTCTAAACTAGCTAACTTGACTTCTCAAGCAAGAATCTTGAACTTTAAGTATGGCAAATTCACTTTAAAACACCTTTTGCTCTTTTATGAACAAAAAGTTATACCTATATTATTATATGCTGCAGAATCCAAGCTTTGTCTTAGTGATAGAATATGGAATAAGTTTGAAGCTATGTTTTGGAAGAGTGTCTTACGTCTACCAAATTGTGTTCCTATGCCCATACTAAGATTTGAACTTGGCTTGAATTCAATGGCTTCTAGAGTCAAATGGCGGATGTGTGCTTTTTTCCGCAAATGTTTATTGGGCCTAGGAATGAACAATATTTTAAGTACTGTAGCTCGTTACTTGATTTCTTCTACTCACTCTTATCCACGAACTTGGCAGGCATGTAATTGATATTTTGCTTGTAGCTAATATATCAATACCTCTTTTACTTGAAAACCCTGCACGGGCAAAGATAAAATTTTATCAATGGTCATGGATTCTTAATCAAACAGCATGCCTGAAATATAAAGACTTTGATAGACGTATCTTTGGTCATAAACTTTTGGGCCATTCTGGGCCTTATTTGTTGAAATGTCCTTCCACTGACATAAGGACCAAATATCTACGGTTTAGGTTGAACCTGTTCCCTACTAGGGAAGTCCTTGTGAGGCGGCATTTGATTCCAAATAATATGGACTATTGTCGCTATTGTGGAATAACTGATGAAAAGGAGACATTAGAGCATTTGATCATTTTTTGTAGTGGCTTGCATGATCAACGGTCCAAATTCTTTACAAATTTAATGAACTTTTATAGCCAAAAAAATGGTACACAAATTTGGGAAGCAGTATGTGCTGATATGAAATTTTCTACAATTAAATCATTAGTGCAATTTTGGATGCAATTCTACCTGCTTTAACTAAGTAATGTCGAACTAAATAAGTTACGAGCTAGATTTGTTTATTAATTGCTCGAAATTTTTATGCTGCTAAAATTGCAATTTTAGAGAAGAATCGATGTACAATTATATGCATGTATATTTCCATATTTGTTGATTTTAGTTTGTTGTTATCTGCTGTTTTCACTCTGCTTTTTCTTTTTTTTTTTTTGAAAAGTTGAATTATTCAGCTAAATCAAAATAAAATTTAAAAAAAAAAAAAAAAAAGACAGCAAAGTTCTGATGGATTTGGACTTCAGAAGACCATGCACTGCACAATGGCTTAAGGTCCCAGGGTACGGAGGTATTGCAGGCCTGCAAAGTCGCAGCACAACGTGGGATGGCTCAAAATGCAGGTCTTCTGGGGTCTAGTGGATCACAATAGACTCTGGGTCAAAGTCGTTGTTTTAGGGACCCCCAGGGTGATTGGAAGGCAGGGTTACAGCATGCTCCAGTTACACAGCAGGCTCTCTGGTCGCTAAAAATTGCTACAGCTCTCTTTGCTTCATCCTGTTCAGTTTCAGTTGCAGTGGTCAACTTGTTAGCAGCTTCCAGGTTCAGAGTTTCTTTCAGGAACTACAGCACAACGTCTGCATTTTCTCCCTGCATTTTACAGCAAGGGGCAGTCTTGCTGTTCAATCAAGGCAGCCTGCCCCCACTGGGAGTTGGCTCCTTTCAGGCAAGGTGAAAGACAAACGGCTGTAGAGTTTTGGACTCCTCCCTCGCTTCCTGCCTTCTCAGCCACTCTGGAGCCTGGGAGTGTAATCCGAAGGATTCCCGCCAAAGACAAAACTTCTGCTGAGGTTGTTCCCACCTAGAATGGCAGAGGAACACCTCACATACAGCAAGCACACATGAAATGGCAAAAAAAGAAGGAGTCCACCATTTTTAGAAAGCCCTCCAATGCATTAAGGAGGCTGAATTAACAGCCTGCGAGTAAACATGACTAAACATCATAACCATTCAAGTAAACTCGCAATTATAACAAAAATGGTTCTTGTGTGTGTAAGGAGCTGGGCCATAGGAAAGGGGATCCTGCTTGCAAGAGCTTACCCAAGCAAGCCATAGTGAATGTTGGACTCATGGAAGAGGCCATCATTGGTGTGGGCCTCATAGAGGAGGACTTCCCACTAGGTCAAGGAGTGGCTGAATGTGGATTGGTTACACTGAGTGGGAACAGTACCGGATATCCGGTAGAGATCCCAGTTCCCAATAATACTGAACTCCATTTAGAGCATTTTGATTGATTGATTGATTGTTTATTTGTATAGCGCCTATACACAATGGGCCTCATTACGACCCTGGCGCTGACGGAATGAAGGGGGCCGGTACGGGACCGGCCCCCTTCATTCCGTCAGGGCCAATTATGAGGTTCCTTTTCTGGACCTGGATCAGACATCTGGTAAAACCATACGTCTTTTCCGGGTCCCACAAGGGGAAGGGGGAGGTAACAACGGGACACTTGTAATGTGTCCATTGTTATCTCCATCCCCATTCCCATTGAGCCCTATGGGGGCTCAAATGGGGAATCGTTCCTGCAAGGAGGAATTACCGGGTCCTCCTATGTCGGAATGACCCGGTTGTTCCTCATTGCAGGAACCCGGTAATGGAGCCCGGTTTGGAGGCAGCCCTGGAGCTAATAGCTTCATGGCTGCCTCCCAACTCATAATGAGGCCCAATGTGTTTCAAAGCGCTTCAAGGCAGGAAGGGAACAAGGAAGAATACAGTGACATTATTACAAGTCCTTCATAGAGTCAGAATGCGAAAAGTAACTATCATAATCAGCCGGGCGACATTTCAGATAGTGCAAATGCTGTAGACAATGATGAGGAGGGGGGAGGGAGAGAAGAGACAGACAAGCGGCTACATTACTATGCCTGACGACAACTAAGTTAGTGCCGGAATTTAATAAGAGGAGGGGAGGGGGGTAGGAGGGTTGGAGTAAGGGAAAAAGAGAAGTACAGAACAAGCAACAATCATACTAGGCCTGATGACATTTCAGATAGTGCTGGAGGGGGAGAGGTAGGAAAACAAAATGAGGGGGGGAGACAAACAAGCTGCTATCAAACAGGTCGGGAGACATTAGTGATAGAGTAAGGGCTATTGACATTGATGAGGAGGGCGGGGTGGGCAGGAGAAAAAGAGACAGACAAGCGGCTACCTTACTATGCTTGATAACAATTGAGGTAGTTCCAGAATTTAACAAAAGGAGGGTTGGAGTGAGGGAGAAGGAGAAGAACACAACAAGCGACAATCATACTAGTCCTGGCGGCATTTCAAATAGTGCTGGAGCGGGAGAGGTAGAAAAACAAAATGAGGAGGGGGGGAGACAAACAAGCTGCTATCAAACAGGTTGGGAGACATGATAGAGGACATTGATGAGGGGAGGAGGGCTGGACAGGAGAAAGAGACAGACAAGCGGCTACCTTACTATGCCTGACCACAATTGAGGTAGTGCCAGAATTTAACAAGAGGTCAGGGGGATGATGGTGAAAGGGGGAGGAGAAGAGAAAAACAAGCGACTATCGTACTGGGCCTGACAACATTTCAGATAGTGCTGGGGGGGAGGGAAGGAAAAGACAGAATGAGGGGGTGGGGAGACAAACAAGTGGCTATCAAATAAGTCAAGCAACATATCTGAAATGCATAAGTGCTAAGGATATGGTGAAGAGAGTGGGGAGGGGGAAAGGGTGGGACAGAGGAAGAGGGATTCAAGTGGGCAGACATGACAAGACTGCAGGGCAACAGTGGAGTGGGGGGTGCACAAGGACAAAGAGGGGGAACAGAGGAGTGATTGATATACAATTTCAGGAGTCAGAAATAACACATAATGATGCAAGAGGACAATCAAATGCAAACCAGGATTCAAGATGAGGAAGTTCACAGCATGATTTAGGTGTCACCAGTTTGAGATGAAGTGGAAGTCCCGCATAAAGCTGAGCGAGAGTGAAGCTCCATGAGTCAATGAGTAAAAAGTCAAAATCCCAGTGATGGCCACAAGACAATGGTGATGAGTAGATATGAATGAATACAGGGGGGTTGGGGAGCACAACGGACATCACGGTGGATAAGCGGGGTGGGAGAGCACAACGAACATCAAGGGGGAAGAGGGTGGTGGGTGGAGCTCAACGAACATTACAGGGGCAAATGGGGGGTTGGGGGGAACACAACAAACATCAGGGGTGCAATAGGGGGTTAGGGGGAGCACAATGAACATCACAGGGGCAAGAGCGGGGAGGGGGAGCACAAAGAACATCAATGTCCATGTGTATATCAATGGACACAAAACACCTGCGGTTAAGAGACATCATGGCTAGCATCACAGCTGTCCTGCGGCAGTGGGTACAGCCGGCCAGTAGATTGACGGGCCTGATTGTAGTGTCAGTGGGTTTGACAGAAAGAGTAAGTGCCCCTTGGCGATAGAAGAGTTCAGCTCGTGAGGTGAAACGACCCAGCACGTGTATCTGTGAAAGAATACATCCCTGTCCCATATCTGTTGGGCAATGATCTTCCTGATCCCGAGATAGTCGTAGCGGCTACCTGATCAAGGGCCAAAGAGATAGCTAAATTGAACATTACCAGAGCCTTAGAGCCTGGGGGCCTTCCAGAGGGCTTGTTGGAACTACCGGCATGACCTGTAGCCCCTAGTTCAGTTCCACAGACTGCTGAGTTGCCTACTCCTGTGGGTGAGGGGCCAGTAGCCACTGAGGACCCTACTTTGGTAGCAGGGGACTCAGTGACCTCAGAGTTGCCTGGCACAGCAGAGGGATCTGAGGCGGAGGACAGGGGAGCGCAGATCTGAAGGGCCTGCCCAAGCTGGATGAGTTTGCATCAGCTGGGGGCCAAGATCAGACTGACTTCTTCCCAGCCCAGAATGAGTGTCCCACTCTGGCGGGTCTGTGGAAGCAGGCTAAGGGCGAGGCTGCGGACTGTTCAAAGTGTACTGGGAGGATGAACTCCTTTACAGTGAGCCAAAAGACTCTGAGGGCGAGGACACCATAGAGTTGGTGATTCCCCAGTGCCACAGAAAGTTCCTTTTGGATTTGGCTCACCAAATTCCTTGAGTAGGTCACTTGGGAGTGACTAAGACATCGGACGTGTGGCTGGACACTTTTACTGGCTGCAGTTCGTCATAAAGGTTAAGGAATTTGTTCGGTCCTACCCGACTTGTCAAGCTTCTGGCAAGTCAGGTGGTGCCACCAAGGCCCCCTTAAATTCCACTACCCATGGTCAGGCGGCCTTTTGAGAAAATAGGCATAGACATTGTGGGTCCTTTGTATTCTCAATCCAGCTCAGGGACCAGATATATCTTGGTGGTGGTAGACCAAGCCACAAGGTACCCATAGGCTGTCCCTCTGAGGAGCATCAATGTCCCCGTGGTTGTGAAGTCTCTGGCTGGGCTTTTCTCCTGTGTTGGTTTCCCCAAGGAAGTCATTTCTGACAAGGGATCAAACTTCATATCAGCTTTTATGACGGCTATGTTGTAAGAGTGTGGAGTCACCTACCAGTTCTCTACATCCTACCAACCACAAACAAATGGGCTTGTTGAGCGGTTCAACAAGACCCTGAAGACATGATATGTGGCTTGGACGAGCACCTGAGGAGAAAATGGGATATTCTACTACCATGCGTTCTGTCTGTCTACAGGGACTTGCCATAGAACGGATTAGAGTTTAGCCCATTGAGCTTCTGTTTCGACACCCTGTATGAGGTCCTATCAGTCTAGTGAAAGAGAGATGGGAGTGCATTCCTTTTCCTTCTTGTGACTGTCTGTCCTCTGCATTTCTTTACAGGGTGGGTTGCATTTTGTAATGTGCTAGAACTGTCTGTTGAATAATAATAAAGTAGATATTTTTATACAACCTTAACTGGACAGTCCCTTTTATCATTGGGTAATAATTATATTTTTTGCCGTGTTGCAACTAACCCAATGGTCCATGACCTTGCGGAGATAAGCCTGTTTTTCTGTCCGCGTTACCAAAATTGAACAAGGAGGTTTATAATTGGCCTGTGTTTCCAATCTGTTCAGATCCCTTCTGGTGTACTGGAGGTGTGGGGCTGATTGATGGTTTAGAAACTTATATTCATCCCTGGACCACTGGTACCCCGGAAGTTGATTTGTCAATGAAATAGTATAAATCTTGCCCAAGGCGGTACCTATATGATATGACATTTATAACTCACCTATACACAAGTGTTTCAAGGCGCGACGTGGAAAAGGATGGGGAACAAAGGGAAGACTGACAACTATCTTACTAGGCTAGGTGTCATTCAGATCGAGCAAGTGCAGGGGAAGGGGGAAGAGAACGTGCGGGGGGGAGGTGGGAGGGAAATTGCAGTACATAGGATAATAAATAACAAGATAAATAAAGGAACGGCCAGCTGGTGGCAAGTGCAGCGTGAGTGCACACAAAGTGCAGGTGGGGGGACTGTAGGGATACAGAAAACAGTCATCAGGTTCAGGGGTTGCCAGGGATGCAGTGCAGGCGTGCAACTGGCAAGGCATGGGCCCGAGATCAGATGGGTGGCCAGGTAACCCTGCAGTAACAGTATCAGCAGGACTTCAGCAGGGGAGAGGGGGAGAGAAAGCAGAAGCAAAGAGGAGGGTTTTAAGGTGCTTCCGGAACCGAAGATGGTTCTCCTCATGTTTCAGGGAGACAGGGAGGCTGTTGCAGAGGGAGGCCCCAGCCGAAAAAAGAGCTCTACCACCAACTTGTTGTTTGTTGAAGCGATGGACCCTGAGTAAGTTGGAGACGGATGAGCGAAGAGCTCGAGAAGGGAGATATTTAGGAAGAGAGTGGAAGATATTAGGGCCCCAGGCCCCAGAAGGCCTTGTGAACAATGCAAAGGGGTTTTGCACTGGGAGCCAGTGCAGAGATTTCAGTCCTGGAGAGACACGATCCCTGGGCTTGAGGCCAAGAACAAGTCTCGCAGTCCTGTTTTGGATGAGTTGCAGAGGGCGGAGAGTAGAGGCAGGCAGATTTAGAAAGAGGCTGTTGCAGAAGTCAAGCCTAGAGAGAACCAGAGCTCTGGAGACAGTGAGCTTCTGGGGTGAGGAGAGGAAGGGAAGAATGCCTCTGAGGAGTTGGAGATGGTAGTGTGACTTCTTGGAGATGTCAGAGATGTGAGGAGAGAAGGAGAGTGTAGAGTCAAAGATGACCCTGAGGTTTTTAGCCTCACGGGAGGGAGCAGGAGGAGGGCCAAGGGAGGCTGGCCGGAGTGTGACAGGAAAGGAGGGAGTGGGTGTGCCGATGAGGAGAATCTCAGTCTTGCTGGCATTAAGGCAGAGGTCATTGGTGGCTCACCATTCCTGATTAGCAGACAAACAGTCAGAGATGAGGGAAGGAGAAGAGGAGGCTGAAGGTAGCCTGAAAATGAGCAGAGTGTCATCCGCATAGCACTGTTGGGGCAGAAAGCGGCAATGCGGTGGGCAAGAAGTGCCTGGTACAGGTTGAAGAGCCAGGGAGAGAGGTTAGACCCCTGGGGACACCACAGGTAGAGAAAAAGATAACTGAGAGGAAGGCCCCAAGTTGGACCTGGGAGGGTCGGTCGGAGAGGAAGGAAGTCAGCCACACCAGGGCCTGACCGGTATTACCAAGGTTATCACGGAGACAATTAAGACGGATGGCATGGTTGACAGTGTCAAAGGCAGAAGAGAGATCAACCAGGATGAGGACACAGGGGGTGTTAGAGTCAAGGTTTGAGAGCAGGTCTTCACGGATGTTCAGGAGAGCAGTTTCCGTGCAGCTCTGAAGCCAGACTGATGGTCACGATGCAGCCAACAGATTCAGTGTGGAGATTAATGCTGGGAGATGGCCAATTTCTCCAGGATCTTGCCCAGGAAGGGAGTGATGGAAATTGCGTGATAGTTAGCAGGGCAGGAGGGATCAGCAGAGGGGTTATTAAGAAGAGGGTGCACAAGAGAGTGCTTCAGGGGGGATGGGAAGACTCCAGTGGCGAAGGAGTGGTTGCAAAAGTTCTCCAGGGCAGGAGCCAGGGTGTCTATGTGGTCCTTGATGGTTTTGGAGGAACAGGGGTACACCTGTTTTGTCGAGACTTTCATAGATCGGACTTGTCTAGAAATCTCATCGGCGCAGAACACGGGAAAGGCAGAGAAGGGGGGAGGCGCGGTGGCCGCAGAAGGGCCAGAGGAAGAGCAGGGAGTAGCGGGAGGGATGGGAGAGGAGGATAGTGAGGACAGGATGTCCTGAGTTTTAGAGATGAAGTGAGAAGCCAGTGCCGTGCAGAGAGCCTGGGAAGGGACAGGAGAGGTAGAGACTGCAGCAGGATTGGCCAGTTCCATGCAGATTTTAAAGAGTTCAGCCGAATTGTTAGAGGCTGCAGGAAGGCAGGCTTGGATATGAGCTCTCTTCTTGGTGAGGACAGAGAGCCGGTATTGCCTTTGGAGCAGGTGGCAGGCCAGTTTGTCAGAGGATGTACAAGAAGCACGCCATTTCCTCTCGCCCACCCTGCACTTGTGTTTTAGGGTGGTGAGGTCTGAGTCGTACCAGGAGTTGTACTTGGCTTTGGGCTTCAGACGGATCCTCATGGCAGGGGCGAGGATATCCAGAGTATCAGATATAGCAGAGCAGAGTGGAGGGTGGAGAGGGCTATGTCAGGGTGAGAGTCAGCCAAAGGTGAAGGGGGGGTTGAGAAGGTGGTGGCGAAAGCCTCAACTGATACATGCTTCATGGATCGATGACCGAGAAGGTGGGTGGAAGTGATGGAAGAGGCTTGGCCTGAGGGGTAGAGAGGGTGAGCTGGGAGGAAAGGAGAAAGTGATCCCTCCAGGAGAGAGGAGTGGTGAGAGGGATAGAAAGGGGAAGGTCTGAGGCGATCAGAACATTCAGAGTGTGCCCTGCAGAGTGAATCGGGCCAGAGGGGAGAATAGTGCGTGAGAGAGAGTTACAGAGGTCACGAAAGAGTCCAGAGGGAGGACAGGAGACTTCCAGGTGGATGTTGAAGTCACCAAGAAGGAGAAGTTGAGTGGTTGAGGCCAGGAGTGAGGAGGAGAGGTCTGCCCACTCGCAGAGGAAGGGGGAAATCTGACCAGGTGGCCAATAGATAGTAGCCACAATAAGGGAATGACTAGGAGAGAGAAATAGAGCCTGCAGACGAGGCATTCAAATGAGGAGTAGGCCTGCATAGGAATGACAGAGGAAGGAATCCACTCGGGGAAGATAAGGGCTACAACCCCTGCGGAGTGGTTGGACCTGGGTGCGGAGAGGATCTTGTAGCCATCGGGGAGGAGCGTGTCAAAGCTTGTGACAGAGCTGGCCGTGAACCATGTCTCGTGAGGCCGAGGATATCAAGGCAAGTTATTCCAGAAGGCAGCAGATGTCAGAGGAGTGTTTGACAGCAGAGCAAGAGTTAGGAGTGGCAATATGGAGAAGGTTGCCATCCTTGAAGGACTTCCGGGGAGGGGTACAGATAGGAGATACGCCCTGCAGAGGTGTGAAAGGAACCTGAGGGGGGGCAGAGGGAATCAGAGGGCAAGGAAGCTGAGGAGGAGGCAGCGAGGGGAGAGGGGACAGCAGGAGAAGAAAGGAAATTGATGAGGCGCGGGAAGCATCTATCAAAGAGGTGAAGGTAGTCCTGAGGGCCTTGGACCAGAACGGTCCTGTTTGAATAATAATAATAATAATAATAATTTGGCATTTATATAGCGCTACGAACCCTCAGGTATCTGAGTGCTGCTTATTATTACCCACGGTGTGTGGTGCTCATTTATCGACCTCGGAAGGATGAAACGCTGAGTTTGGCACTGCCGGGATTCGAACCTGCATTCCAGGCTCTGCACTGATGTCAAAGCGAGCGCTCTACTCGCTGTGCCACTTGACCGGCTGTAATGGCGGAAATATGGCAGGCCCTCAGTCGTTAAGGACGCCCAAGGCCGGTCCATGAAGGCGCAATCATGGTATATGGATGAGAAAGTGAAGGAGAAAACATGGTGAAAAAAAAATAAAAAAAAATGCATTGATATTTTTTCATTAATGAGTTGGCAAAAGAGAGGTCAAAACGTATCAGTAGAGGACATGAAGGAGGATGAGAAGGGATTATTAAAAAGGCACCAGTAGCAAGGACCCTTTTATAATGGGAGGGCGGTTTTCCAAAGATTGTACATTGTTATATTGCAGAAATACACAGAAGACGGGGTGTCACTTGTAACATACCAACAGAGAGTCTTAAAGGTCTACAAAGCATTTGGGCATAATGGGAAAATAATGATAGAAGCAAAGACAGGTACAAACATCAGGATACGATAATAACGACAAGGAAGCATATGAGGTCAGGGGAACAGAACCTGTGGGGCAATCAATAGGGGACACAAAGAGGACGGCAGAGTAGCAAAGTAACAGACCACCAACGGTGCAAAAGGGGTGGCAGGGGAGATAGCGGGAAAAGCATAGCTGGGAGCATGGAGCACAAGAGGAAGGGCAGGAAAGGGGAAATGCCAAAGTGTCCATTAAGCTTACACGAATAAAGCATCGGGAAAAGGAGAATATGGCCGCGTAGATGGCAGGAAAATAACACCCACACCGGGAAAAGGCATGGGTTCCACAAATAAAGCTCTGGAAATAATTAAGAGGTTAGCCATAAGGCTGACTGGAAAAGGAAAAAGATGGCCACATGTATGGCAGGAAAATAACGCCCATACTGGGAAAAGAATGGGTTCCCCGGAGAAACATCGGAAATAATGAAAAGGTTAGCCACAAGGCTGACTGGAAAAGGAAAATATGGCCACGGGTTGGCAGGAAAATAACGCCCATACCGGGAAAGGCATGGGTTCCACGAATGAGCACAGGAAATAAGGAAAGGGTTAGCCATAGGTTTGGCTGGAAAAGGTAAATATGGCCAGGTGTATGGCAAGAAATTAACGCCCACACCCGAAAAGGCATGGGTGCCACGGGAGGAGAAGCGGAAATAGCAACAAAGAGGTCCGAGAAATAGGTAAAACCAAAGGAACCAGGGCGAGTCAAAGAGAATCAGGACAGGAAAGTACAAAGCGGGTAAGCAGTACAAAAAGCAGGTAAATAGGTGATAGCGGAAACAGGACAAGACGTAGGTAAAATGTCAATGGCCAACAGGGGCGATTGCTGTTAAAAAAAGCATTGGCCCAGGGTAAAAGGAAAAGATGGGCAGCAGCACATTTGTCTGCGGTCGCATATACCACAAAGGTGGCCGGGGTGACGGACCCAACAAATAGCACACGGATAAGGAATGCAATGAGGGGTTGGGCAAGATTGCAAGAGCAGGGTGGGATGCAGCGGAATTTGGGACCCACCCGTTCAGAACAGGGGCAAGCCACTTCAGCATGGGCAAGAGGCCTGGGAGCGAAAGGCGCAAAGAAAGTTGGGGTGGTTGAGGTAATCCACCTTGGGGGTAGTGACCTGGCCAAAACAGATAGGGGCGGATTGATGCGCAACATGTGCGAGTCATCAAGGGCTATAGCTCATTGCTGGTGGGAAACCAAAATTTCTGAGATATTTACACGCAGAGTCTGGTACGGGGCGCGCAGGATGCAGGCCATTGAAACTACAAGGAAAAAGCTAAACAAGGCAGTGGAAAGTTATCGTAGGAGTACAGGGCCCCAGTTTATAAAGCATGGCTTATCACAGAACATTCCGGAGAGGCGCCACCAAGACGGCATACACCTATCCAGCTAAGGGATGGGACAATTTTCAGATAATATTCTCAGAGCCTTAGCAGCGCGAGGATGCAGTTAGGAGCGCGTTTTTGGGGGGACCTGAGCGCGGCCGAGGCGGCACCCACTCAGGTGTGGCGGCACGTGTCCAGGAACGGATGCCCCAGGGTAACTAAAACGAGCCGAGGAGAAGGCTGGGCATCTACAACCCCTGGACACGAAGTGCCCAAAAAGCGAGTTGGTGTTATTCTGTGTTTGTTATGATTATTATTTGGTGTTATTTTCTGTAGAAAATAAACAAGCCTACGGCCTATAATTTTTCCACAAACAAAAACCTGTCTGTACTATTCTTTCGGGGGAATAGGGTAATAGGAATAAGAGCGACGGGGGGCCCCCACTACTCCTCAGCCTATGCCCCAGGCCCCGTGCAGTACAAAGTACGGCACGATGGAGGGCCTGGGGGGTTAGGCGCAGGGTGGGGGAAACAGAACGGCGCAAAATACAAGGGGAGGGGCAGCCAAGCGGCGCCCCCACCCTCAGCGTTGCTAGGGAAACCCCACACGGATGGGGGAAAGGTGTGAGGAAAGCAACAGGGGGGCAGGAGGAAGTCCAGCCCCCCCCAGAGGGACAACAAAGGGCCAGGGGGGTATAAGTACCCCAAGGAAATGCAGGATGGGCACAACCAGGCAAGGAGCTCACCTCACTCGGGTAAGCTCCTAAGGCCTGGAAAAGGGGGAGAAGGAAATGTTTTGCCACCCAACCCACCCAGCAGAAAAAAAGGCAAGGAAAGGAGACAGAACAAGGAACAGGAACGCTGAGTACTTTCTTCGGTACACGGTAGAAGAAAGTCGTAGGCGGCCGCACGTGTCCAGGGGTTGTAGATGCCCAGCCTTCTCCTCGGCTCGTCTTAGTTACCCTGGGGCATCCGTTCCTGGACACGTGCCGCCGCCTACGACTTTCTTCTACCGTGTACCGAAGAAAGTACTCGGCGTTCCTGTTCCTTGTTCTGTCTCCTTTCCTTGCCTTTTTTTCTGCTGGGTGGGTTGGGTGGCAAAACGTTTCCTTCTCCCCCTTTTCCAGGCCTTAGGAGCTTAGACATTAATGATGACCTTAGAGGAATGGAAGAAGGCCAGGAGGGCATCCCATCGGGTGCCACCATTAATGGGAGAAGAAGAGAAAGGAGAGAGCACAGAGACCATATGTAGTGTCCATAGGTCTGGCGAGGGAATGACAAAGAGGATGTCGGTGAGAGTTTCCTTAGAGGAGGCACTGGTATAGGCTACCTCCTCCGCACCTGGACCGGTGCCCTGGAAGGAGACAAGCCAACCCCTCACCCTCCGAGGATGCCATGGTGCCCCAGTGCAGGTGGTGCCCAACAGGCCTAAGCGCAGGGCGAGGCTGCCATTCTGAAGCTCAGGCGTGACCTGGGGTGCAGCAGGAGTCCCTGGGGAGAGCTAGGAGGGCTTTGCAGGACAGTCCAGGGCCCCCCGGGTTGGCATCCTAGAGCACGGAGCCTTTACCCACTGGCCCCAGAGAGCCAGAGCAGACAGAGTACCACCAAACATGGCAGCTGGACACCCAGGCGTATGGGAAGGCAGTCAGGCTGTGTACTGGGTCCTGGTCAGGGCTCCCTGAAGCCGGCTGGGGAGTTCTGGGTTTGCACCCTAAAAATATTGAGCCCAAACGCTCATTCCCCACCCTGCCATGGTGGAGGTCCCTGCGCACGCCGGCGGTGCCCTGGCCCCCTTCAGAGGGAAAAGCTCTAACACGTCCCGGCTGGCCAGGGTTGCTGCCCCTGCCCTCTGGCGCCCTAGACTTCTACCAGGGGCTAAGCTCTTAATACCTCGAGGCCAGAGCCCTGCCCACCCATCTGCTGCAACCCTTTTACCCAGGCCATGGGCATTCAGCAGCCGACATGGGCACGAGGGATACTCGGTCCTCCATGCCAAGTTTCCTAGTCACATGACACCTCAAGCCAATCCTGCTTTTTGCTTTCAACTGCATGCTGGAACTTGTAGTTTTGTTTTTCTCATTGCAATGGTGGGCCTACAAGACCCTGCATGCAGTTGTGAAAAAAACACAGAAGACTGGCTCAAAGATTCTGTATGGAACTGGTAAACCTGGCAGCTATGCACAGACCTGACTGGAAGACCCAGCATGAGACCCTGTCAGCTGCTGAAAAACAAATAAATCATTGCTGTGCCAGCCACAGTAGGCAGACAACAATAGCAGATCAGTGAATTGGAGGAAAAGTTAAAAAAGCGAGCTCTGGCCTGTTGCTATCATGTCCCATTTCGTATGAAATTAGGATTCCACCAGGAAACGTTCTTGCCCCTGCCCTCTTAAAGTCTGAAGGGAGTGGTAGATGCCAGTCAGTGGCACGAGGTATCAGTGAGAGGAGTATGTCAGGAGATGCAGGGGCAAGGGAGCATGAGGGTCCATTAGGAGACGTGTGAGCAGGGTCAGTTCTAAAATAAGGTAATTCTAGGTGGCTGCCTAGGGCTCAACCAGCAGAGGGGCACCAGGGGTTTCACATTAGCAATAAAAACATACAATCCGGCTACTTGCAAAGGATTGGTGGGGGCGGGGTGGGGCATATCTACAGTTCTCCTAGTGACAAGTGTTGCCCCAAGACATTTTTCATAGGGGTGGCCTGATGAGGGCCCCGGCCCGCCCGCATTCATTGTACTAGCTATGCGCGAGGGAGCGCGTAACACATCTTTTACTGTATATTATTATATCGGGAATATTTATCTACCAGGGACCTGGAGGTAAGGGGGATATGCACATAGCTGTGTCCATGTTGGTGTTTACAGAGTGCAAGGTTTTTAAAATGGTTGGAGGGCGTTGACAAATGTAGATGATTCGAAATATTTCTGTTTCAGAGTTCAGATATAATGGTAAGGCTCATAAAACAATACTCCTGCTTTGAATAGGAAATACTTTTTTACTCCTTAAAAATATAATTTTACTCACAATTTTTAAAAAATTGGAGTAAGATACTATGACAAACTCTTACTGGAGAACTGGGTGTAGCGGAGCAAAACCCAGGCAGGTGATGTGGTCGGCAGGTAGTGGAGAGCGAACGGTTGAGTTTACGTTTTTTCTTATTACTTGGGGGCAAGTTTCAGGTGAGGTTTCAAGCAGGCCAGTTAGTAGGAATGTAGCATATCAGCAGAGCAGGAGTGCAAGGAATGGAGAGGCAAGAGACAGATTCATGGAAATAGAGGTCTGGGAGCAGACAAGTGGCACCATCAAATGGACGCCGGGTGAGCATGAGAGAGGGGGTGCAAATAGGTTAAGAGAGAAGAGTCACATTGATGGAAATGAGGCCCTGAGAGCAAGGCAGGTGGCAACATTATTTCTGCCTCAGGTCAAGTGCCCCCCTCTAGGGCTAGTTTGATATTTAAATGGCTTAATTGCATGACCCTTATATGGGTGTACTCTAACCAGCAGTCCAAAATTGACTTCTTATGGCCTGGTATAAAGTCTTGGGGGGGAACGCATTAACATACCAAATAAATAATGTGGCACCACCATAAATTTGAATATGAAGGAGCCCTCTGAAAAAGGTGGGGGGACTCCGTCCACCCGCGTGTATCCTCGACTTATTTATTTATTTAATTTATTTCTTTCATTTGTTGAGCCCTGCTTATAGCACCGGTGCGGTGTGTGAGAGAAAGAGGCAAAAGGGTATGCAGGAGATGACTGCAAAGGACTCAGGGACGCATGGACGGAAGATAAACAAGATGTGGCAGACGAAGAGACGAACCACATTACAGTGTTCCTGTTTGCGCAACTACCTGTATGTCTTTGACTATGCACACAATGGATGACTCATAAACCTGCAAGACCAGTCCTGGAGGTATACAGCACCTGGCACCCTATGAGCTGTGCTTACATTTCCCTGTTCTTTTGAATTTCTCTGCAGGGGCCAATTGTGAAGATTGATTGTGCTCCACAGCTCCACAGAAACCTTTAAATGTGAGCCCTGCAGTGGGAAATGCTGGCACCTACCCAACCTCCAACCAATGCATATCAGCTCACACGGAAGGCTGGCGTACACCCAATCCCTCCTGTTCCAATCTCCTGCAAAGGTAAACCAGAGGACCGAGGTTCACGCTACACAATCACCATTCGGCAGAGTGCTCAGGCTGAACAAACCCTCCCCGGCAATGACGGAGGACTCAGCCAAGGGCATGTTAGAACTGTCTTTTATTATCCAAACAGACAGGGATCATACAGGGAACCAACCAAAGGTCTCCAGCAATCACAGCTCCTGGGCCTGTGTCACAGGCTTTTGTTACCAAAGTGCGTCATAAGTTGTGACCTTTCCCCAAAAACCTATTGGGTTGCTCGGATGGTAGAACCTATAGTCGGCACCTATGTCCGTTAGCTAACTGGTACTTCCATGACAGGTGGCTTTGTCTGAGACTTCCCTAAAAAACAATCTATTACATTGTTGCAGGGTCACAAGACTTCCATTGGCCATTACACATTACCCTCCATCTCAGGATTTTTACTCCCTGATTGGCTGGAGCGGGTCTCCCAGGCCTGGGAGTCTGCTCTGTTCCCAGCGCTCACTGTACATTCTCAAGGTAATGAGAAAGACTGTGGGCCTCAAGTCAACTATGCTGGTCCGAAAACAACTGGGCCGGTAAGCTTACTGGCACTGTTGTTTCTGGACTGGCATATTACAGGTCTGCCTGTCGGAGTCGCTGCTCCCGGCAGGTCTGACCCTGCCGGGCACAACGGCCACAGTAGGCAGACCGGCAGAGAAGCACCGGCACCGTTAATACCTTTTGGACTCTATGGGAATGGGGAATTACAATTTACCGGTGCCTGACTTCCTGGACCTCCGGGGTTGTAATTCAGGAAATCAGGTGCCGGTAAATCGTAACAGATCCGATGGCATCCTGCCGGTATCACTGGCACGATTACCGCCTGACCTGTAAAGAGACCCAGTGTGTCCCAATTGTTGCCACTAGTATATCCACCTAGCCTGAGAGACTGCCTGCGAACTGCAATGTTTGTCGGGCAACACGTGTATCAGTTCTTGTCTGCTTTGCTGGGAACAGCTTCTCTTCCCACTTTGGCTAAAGGACTATTGTTCGGCTCGGCAGCGTCACGTGGGTCAGGGCTACAAAACAGAGTCTTTTCGGTCTACAATAAGTGAGGATTTATTCTGCTATTTTGCAGGGGACTCCTTGCCCCTAGAGTCGGGAATGTTCCATTGCCCTTGTCCTTGGCTGCAAGCACTGGCACCTTCGCTTTGTGCTGCAGAATCTGCATCTCTTCATTCCTTATTCTGAGGCCTGTGGCTTTGTGTAAATTCACTACAATCGTTCTATGGTTCTTCTATGTATATATATATTAATTGAAAAAACTTTGTTAAAGGGACGTTATGGTTAAGTTGCACTACTAAAAACCTATGAAATTCAGTAAATAAATGTTGTTAAAAGGACGTTATGGTTACAAGTAAAATCGAAAAACAGGACCAAGCCTGATTTGCAAATGGTCTTTCCCCTTTTGTATGGCTTGGCAGGCAAAGAACGATGGTCTGGAGAGTTGCCCAGAGCAATGCCGGAGGTTAGAATTAATTCCAAACCGTCCAGCCATCATCTCTTTTGTTTTACATTTGTAGGAATCACCCCAGATGAATCATAGACATTTTTTAATTTGACCACTTTCTCTCGTGGCATCTGAAATATGTGTCACTCCCCTGTACCTTTATGAACCACCAAATATATAACGCTGGGGCTGAGCCTGTGTGACCTGGCTGCATGTCTGTTTTCGTCACCTAGACTTGGCAGGATTGTGTTAACGTTGGCTGATCAGATGATGCTGGTCAGTATGTGGTTGGGTCACAGCTTCGCCGAGTACCAAGGGGCATTACTTCTGCATTCTGATCCTCTTTCTTTTCTTTTCATTCGGCCAGTCTCTGCTACTTTCATCCTCTCCACCACCCTGATGTTTCCTTTCTCAGGTGGAGCCTCCTCTTTTAGCTTCTTTTATGTCTGCAGGCCCGCCATCTCATCTTCTTCGTAACATTGTGGGCAGTACAGGCGCCTATCCATCCTGTTGCATTATATATCCATGGTTCTTTCTCAGGCTCATCACCTATCCGGATTTAGACCAGATTGGCAATTGTTCTAGAGCTTTGTCTGAAATTCTGGATTTCTCCGCTCTAGTCTGGTTTTGATCTGCTCCTGCTGACTGATGGCAGAGATGTATCCTCTTTGAACTATTTCTGATTTATGGCAGTGCCACAGAGACACACCAGTGCTTAGATGGGCCAATTGAGGTCAGTTGTTTGCTGCACAGTAACTTGTTTCATTTTTAATTCCTCCTCAAACACCAGCTGTGAAGCCCTAGGGCTATTTGCATAGAGAGAGCGGCAAACCCTTAACAAAAACAGGAGATAGTGGATATGACTAAATGACTACTGGTCTGCAGGAATACAGGAAAAAGTGGTTACTGAACCTCATACTCAGCATCACACAACTATTAAACCAACAGTATTCCCAACAATAAAGGTGAAACAGGCACAGCCTGACTAATGTGGTGGCACATGCTAAGGGTAGGCAATATCTTCAAGAGGGGTGTGACCTAATAACAGTAGCAACCCAAAAGGTTTAAGTACAATGGGACAAAATAAAAGCATGTCCAATCATGGTTCTATACAAATATAGACTTAAACAGTAACATGAAATCAACTAATCAGACATCACTAGAAAGACCTACCCCTGAAAAGAGAACATAGAGAATGCAGAGTTTTGTAGAAAGGCATTCTGTGCAGATGAGCCGAGGTGTTCAGGGACTTAATTGGCACAATCTCAATATGTCTTTGAAGAAATAGGTAAAGAAGGGTGGCTTAAAAGTCACTACAGTGTGCATGGCTTGGACCGCCAGCAATGCAGACGCTTCCTTGAAAGCCTCCATGATGTGCCCAGCAACTATGGTGTTGTATCCGGATCGGTGACAAGACCGACAGTCGAGAGGGGTTCAATCGATGCCGAAGTGTGCCATGAATGCACAGGCGGCCTACCGCCTGTGGCAGAACCGGAGATCGAGTGCTACGATCTACATTGGAGAATCAATCGTTCTAGATAGAGCCCGTGAAGGTGAAGGAAAAGGATACTCCAGGCATGGGACACACAATGAGGTGAAGGCACCAGATCCTCAGAGCTGACCGAGCGAGTACCCCCTCTTACCTCCCCAGACATAGGCCCCTCATATATGTGATCAACCAACCGATCCATGGCTACCAACTGCGCGGACCGTCTGGGATAATGAGCATGGGGGGGCTACAGAAGCTGACTCCTCAGGTGGGGAGCGAACCAATCAAAGTTCCAACGTTCCTCAATAGATAAGGGAGCATATATGTAAATCAGCAGCAATTGAAATGGACCCGGGTCAACCCTGAAGGGGAGAAGGAGCCAGCACTTACAGCCAAAAGGCCCGGAGGAGGCTGTGAGCTCACATCAGTCCTCACCAAGCATCATTCCCTCCAAATATGCCAAGTCCAATAATAAAATGGCAAAACCTGTGAAATCTACCAGGGCAAGTGATATCGCGAACATGCTGCAAATCCAAGACAAAGGGGAAAATGGTGAGGTGGTGGCAGCTGTGATCCATTCCCCAGAATAGCCAGATAGAGATCGGGACAAATGGCCACCAAAGCCGAACTACAGAATTTCATGGCGGACAAAAAAAAAGAATTTAGAAATTGCATGACGGAGCTTATGGAGAAAGTAGAGCAGCTGGATGGGCGAGTAAGGGAAGCGTAACAAAGGATTGTGGAAATAGAGGATTCAGCAACAGAGCAGATGTCCACAATAACAGACCTGGCTCAACGGGTCCAGGCCCTGGAATGCAATGGAGAGTCTATAGAAGCAAAGTAAAAAACGACCTCGGAAAACGAGCCAGAAGGATTCATCTAAGATAAAGGGGGATCCCGACTACGGTGCAAGACGAAGACCTCATGGAATATGTAGGAGCCGTATTTCGGATGCTATTGCCATCTCATTAGGAGGCAATGCTGTGACTGGATCGCACTCACAGGCTCCGAGGGTTGAGGGGTGCAAGAAGAGGTACTTCCTCAGATGTCATAACACGAGTACACTTTATGACAAAGCAAGATATCATGAATGCAGCTCGCAATATGACAGAGATAATGTTGCGGGATTCCACCATCCAGATATACCAAGATCCAGCTGAAATCACGATTCAGAAAAGAAGAGCCCTCAAGCCGTTAAACAGTCATCTCCAAAATAAGAAAATCTGATACAGGTGAATCTTCCAGCTCCATTACAGTTCACAATAGTAAACAAAGCTTGGATTATTGGATCCCTTAAGGAAGCACTGGACACCTTACACTGATCCCCCAGAATTCCCAATGAAAGGGACACAGCAGACAACCCCTCCATCGAGCAAACTGAAACCAAAGTACCAGTGAATTCCATGGTACTTTGCCGGGAAGCCCTGGAAACCATGGGGCCCCTCAAAGCGCGAATGAAATACGAGTGCGCGATATGAGAAGACTGCACACATAATTTCATCACAAAAGAAAATGTGAGGGGACCTTTCAGAGGCTCTTACGCTTGCTAACTTTGACGTCCCAATCTGGAATATCCCCAGTCATGAGCAGTCTGGCCACCTGATGGTATTAGCTCCGATAAATGAGCACAATTGCCCATAGGCCAATTGGGTGATTTTCTCTTTGCTGTTACTGTTATTTTTGTTTTCTAATTCCCGTTATTTTGAGATTGTTAAGGAAAATGCTGCTTGCAGCTAATGGGTTTAATATCATATATGAGCACAGATGGGAGATGATAAACAAATGGGTCCTTACCCCCAACCCTCATTAGCGATTCACCAAAATAAACAGGACATTGCCCTAACTTGCACATACAAATCATAACCCTTAGCGTACAAGACCTTAACTCACCCGCTAAACGGAAATCTGTCCTACAAAGACTGGCAGATCTGGGCTGATCAATTGCATTTCTTCAAGAGACACATTTGCCCAACACCCCAGATATAGCCAGACTTAGAAAACGGCTTTTCCTGATGCAGTATGTAGCGTCCAGTTGTTGAAAAACATGGGGACAGATATCCTGATCGCAAAAGGTGCCCCATTTACAGAACTTGACATTAAAAAAGACCCTGGGGCAGATATATAGGGGTCAAGGGATCTCTATGTGGGCAGGTTTTCACCCTGCTGTCGGTATACGCCTGAATGACAAGCAGGATGGACTTTTGAATGATTTGGTGGCAGAAATAGTCTCGTTTGTCGTAGGCTACTTGCTGATTGGTGAGGATGTTCGTGTGGCCCCAGACCCCTATATTGATAAAAGGCATGCCCCTTAACAGTTAGATTTGAAGAACGCCCTTGCCTTGCTCCGCCTCTTTAGAATGGTGGGAGTGATTGACGTATGGAGAATCCTACATCCAGCAGAACGAGACTACACACACTTTCCTCAGGTGCACCGTACTTTTTCTAGGATCGATCTTCTATTGACCTCACCTCAGGTTGTGCTATGTGTGGACCAAGTGGTGCTAGGTACCAGGATACTATCTGATAACACACAATTGATAATGGACATGAGAATTCAAAACTCGCCCCTCAAACCCCTCGCCCCTTGCCATGCCACCATGGAAATTGTATTACCCTGCTCTTAATGGCTTGGCTCTTTAAGACGATATTGCGAAGGCGATGTCTAACTATTTCTGTGAAAATACAGGGGACGCACAGTCAGAGACAACAATCTGGGATGCAATGATGGCGGTCATACATGGGGAGTTGATAGCCCAGTTCTCAGTTTACACCAATTATAGGAAGGCATAAAAAGCTGACCTAGAGTGTATAGTATACAAAGCGAAGTTAGCACATAAAAATAAATGTTTCTCCAAAACACAATGATGTTTAAGATTGGCCTGGAATAAGCTTGAAGCACACCTGCCAGAGGAAACAGCCCAATCACTAGCCAGAATGAAGCAAGGGTACCACGCAAAATGTAATCAAGCTAATAAATACCTAGTGAGGAAGTTGGCAAAAATTCAATATAGAAATGTAGTGGTGGGACTGAAAGCCTCATCGGGGTTGATACAATACACAGAGGACTCCAAGTTGCAGATAGTGGAAAACTATTTCAGGGAAACTATGATGGCTCTGACTCACTCCCCATCTGTACAGAGGACGTATATATAAACAGCCAGGTTTCGGCACCTAACAGACGCAGAAAGGGAGCATTTAGATCGCCCTGTTAGTATTGAGAAAGTCGACGTAGTGAATAAATCACTTAAAACTAGAGCCCCAGACCATGATGGATATATACCACTATTTTACAAAACATTCAGAGTCCGACTCCTTCAGCCCCTCACTGAATTATTTAACTTATTCCAAAAAGCGGGAAAGGTGATGGACACATTGGAGGAATCAGCCACCATATTGATATTAAAAGCAGGGAAGGACTCCCAGAATTGGGCCTCCTATAGCCCAATTTCACTCTGAAATATTGATTCAAATATTTGTTACAAAATGTTAGCTAATAGGTTAGCATAAGTGGTGCCATGGTTCATTGATCCAGACCAAACAGGCTTTATTTGAAACTATTTGGCGGAGACTCAATCTCATATTAAAATGCCCCTCTTAATGTTGGATGCCACCAAATCTTTTGACAAGGTGGATAGGTCTTTTATGTACACTATGCTTGAAGCATTGTACTTCGGGCTGACATTCCAGAGAACGAATCCAGCTAAATACAGAACAACCAGTACAAGGTTCTGGGTGAACCAAGGGCACACTCTGCCCATATCACGCAACTGCGGCATCAAACATGGATGTCTCCTTTCCCCATACATATTTCCTTTGGTAATTGAGTCATTTGCCAACCGAATTAGAGAGAACCCTCCATGGAGGTAATTAGGGTAGGAGATAGGCAATATAAAAAAATCACTTTATGCGGATGACGTCATGCTGACGCTCGTAAATGTACAGACATCGGTTGGGGAAACCATGTCAGAACTTAAGTTATTCCGGCAGACAGCGGAAATCAGTAGCCATTGGTTGGAAATGATGGAAGAGGATCTAAAACCATTATGCCCAATATGTCCGCTCTCTTGGGGAAAAGATGCAGTGGAATATTTGGGGGTGAGGATCCTACTTAGCAAATTTGCCTGAATTTTTGAAGACTTTAGAAAGAGATCTAAAATGATGAAACACACAGGAGATATATTTCATAGGCCGAACTGCGGCGGTAAAAATGAACCTACTCCCGAGTCTTCTATTACTGTATGACACTTCCAATTGAGATTCCACAGCCAGCTCTGATGCAAATACAACAGGGGGTATTCAGATTTCTTTGGCAAAGTGAAAAACCCAGGATCCTCCAAGTAGTGATGTTGGGAGATGTGCGCGATACAAAGATACAATATCGCTGCCCAAATTTCATATATAATAAAATGGAATGACTCAAACTCCCCTCCAACATGGGTGGGCCTGGAAATAAAACAGGACGATATTGCCCCTACGATCATTACCACATATAACGCGGCAGCCCAGAAGCATTGGCACCGGCTACTAATATCCAACAAAAACACGCTGGGGTATTGGGATAAAGCGATGCGAGCCAAAGGTCCTCCGGTAGGCTTTGGCCCCTTAATTCCGATGCTCAACAACCCAGACTTCACCCCAGGCATTCAATGGGGAAATTTCAGTAGCTGGTTGCAGGAGTGATTACAGCACATTTCACAGTTGTTTGGGAGGGCTCAGCCATTAACCATCATGGAGTGTAAAGAGAAATTCACACTCACAGAAAAACAATATTTAGATACGCATGAATAAGGCACTGGATAGTCCAGCACCAGGTTAAGCAGACGGCAGTGAGAGAGACATGTGCCCTGGAGCTCACAATTAGGGACATCAAAGAGTAGCATCTCCAGGCTATATAAGATCTTAGGTAGAGATAGGGACGCTTAGACCCAAGTATATGGCCACATTGGAAGCTGATTTGGGCCACCCAGTTGAGGATCCAATCTGGACAGGTATATGGGCCAGAAATGATAATTCCTCCACATGTGACACAAACAGGGAATGTATGTTCAAACTAACAAGTAGAAGGTACGACACCCTGCCAAACTACACGAAACTAAGCATTCTATAGATCCCCACTGTTGGTGTAAATGCGGTTTACGAGTTTCATACTTTCATATGTGACTGGGACTGCCAACTATTCAAATCTATTGCAAGGGGCCTTGGCTGCCATTGCAGCTATAGCCAGGGTCTTGTTGCCGGTGGAGCTGGATGTCATTCTATTAGGCACTCCCGTCTAAGAGATATATATGAAATCAGGGGTGACCGTCAAGCTGCTCACCCACTTATTGGTGGCGGCAAGAATTAAGATTGCCAGATTTTGGAATGCTGAAGAAGGTTCACTCCTAGCAATGTGATGGACTAAAGTATGGGGCATACTGGTAGCAGAGAAAGTCACGGCTGCAATGGACGGCCTGCTCCATAGGTTTCCGGATGTCTGGTTTACTGTACTTAAGTGTTAAGATGGATTTCTGAACTCTGACCTGGAGGGGCAGAGGTTCAGAAGGCCAACCTAGTTTCTTGGAACAGGGTAACCTCTGGACAAGCCAGACCAATCAGGGTAGCTATGGCAGGCGGTCAAGACTAAGTCTCAAGAGGGGTGAGGGTGACTGAAAGACCTCAATGAGCACACAAAGCAAGGACACTTACAAATTACTCCAGACAGGTGTTATATTAAAAATATAGACACATTTATTACAAGGCCTTTGTAATATAGACCATAGCAAAGAATCACAATAATACTGAAGTAAACCAACACATCACAATCAACACAATATATATACAAGACCAAAGGGGTCTAACAGATTAAGAAGCACGAAATATGTAGTCCATCTAGATGGGGAGGAAAACAGGCAGTGCAGGTAATCTTTAAACCCAGTTCCACATCAAGAATACACCTAACTAAGAGGCAGTCCAAGCCCTACGAAGAGAGGAGCCTTATGCTCAATAGTACATGCACACGCTTGTACCACTGGACAAAATAGGGTCTCTTCAAGGGTCACTAGCAGCTCAGGAAGGCGGGTAAGGTCGATGAAGAACAAGTCACCACTATTCAAGCAGGACCTCCACTTGCAGGCAGAGGCAGGTTGAGAGTGTGGGATAGAGTCGCTATTTCGCAACAGCGGTAGAAAAGAAATGGGCTCCTGCGCTAGGGGCCACTTGTTGGGGTATGGACTACTCACCGGTCCCCGACGCAGGCAGACCCAGACTTCGCCAGTTCAGTCCACTTCGCTGGCAGGTTCGAATGCGACAATCAGGAGGTCTCAACACTGTGTAGTTTCCGTGGTAGCAGGCTTCAGGGTCAAGAGGGTCACAAGTGCAGCGAACTTGCACAGGTCGTTGCCACAGCAGGGCAACATGGTAACCGCGTTTACTCCGGTCCGGGCGCACTCGTCTCACTTCAGACCTGGGAATGCCAAGTGTACGGAATTTGGTGGGAGGGTGCCGTGGACACAGAGCAAGCAGTATACCAAGTTTCGAGGGCTTCCTCGAACCGCGGCAATGACAGAACAAACGTCCTGCGTGAGCTGGTCAGCCCACTGGTTGGCCCAGGGACACTTCCGAAGAGGCTTACTTGCAGGGTTTGATGAAGGTGCCGAGAATAGTTGGTCCCACTATTCGAATGGGTCGAAGCGCCTTTGCAGACCTTCTAGGACGATCAGATGCAGAGGGGTCTCGAAGGACGACAGCGGGCTCAGGATGCCAAACCTTCCAGCGGGTCACCAGCGGTTCCTTGACTCAGCTTCTTGTTGCAGGATACTTGGCTCCTTATCCTTTGTTCGTGTGAACTCAGGAGATCGACATGGTAGTGGTGTTTTCGGCCTCCTCTTATCCAAAGTTCCCTTCGCGCCAAAACGGAGAGGACCCAATGGGAGATCTGCTCACAAACACTCACTCCATACGTGGACCAATCACGGACCACAGTGGTCCCAGGCATTCAGGACACTCCAGACTCTCTGGCACCCAGGATGTGTATTGGGAACAGACATCCCAGCCCACATCCTGGAGGCACACACACAAGGCATGCTGAAGCCCGCAAAAGCTTTGGGTTTCACGGGAAAGTGCATGACCAAATAAGGACTGACCCGGGTCAGCTCGACCTGGGGAAGGTGAAGGGGCAAGATGGCCAAAGGACAGGACAAAGAACCTCGTGGCATGGCCATTTTGGAGCCAGGCCACCTATTCATGCCAAACTCGGTAAGCGTGGATAACATGGCAAAAAAGGGTTCAAAACATAGCTGCCACCAGTCCTGTCCGTAGCGCACAGTTCATAATAAGTCCAGCAAGAGTTTCTAGTGCCTTTGGAATGACTAGAGACCCAAGGGTGTGGTAAAGTAAGTTACATTGCACTCTTGTTACATGGTGCACAAAAGCTGCAACATGAGGAAAGGACTAAGGGAAACGAAGTCTCCCAGTACTGACTGTCTTAACCCTATTAGTGCCCATTGGAAAACACTCAGTGCCATGCTATTTTCTCTGATTCTTAGCTGTTGTATCTCAAATTGCTGTAGCTCACTAGAAATCGATAATACTATAGGATAACCATACATTTGTTGTTTCAGTATATTTTTCTCTATAAATTTAGCCAAAAAGCACATGTTTGTGTCACACCCTGAGGTCACATGACATAATTCAATATGGTGGACACATATCACTGTAAAAAGTATATATCACTGACGACAAAGGTAGCACTTTTAGAAAACTATTTTTTTCAGTAGGTAGATGGGCAGATTTCAAGTATATTATGTTTGCAGCTCAGACAAAAAACTGAAGTTTCATGTTTTATTTTATTTATTTATTTTTTGGGGCTTAGCGTAAGTGCATCCCATGAGTGTCAAATGTGAACTTTTTTTTCCAAACCACAAATATAATGAAAAAAGGAAAAGGAAAAGACCAATAATTTAGAAGCATCATTAGGGAAATCAGGTTTTACTTAGTAGCAATGTGATGCAAAGGAAAATAAATATTTTCAAACATTCTGGGTAGTCTTACATACACTTCAAAATAGCTGACATTGTTTATTTCCCTTGTTGTTTTCCCTGCAAGAATCTCTATTGCAGAACTGGGACTCAATAAAGTCTAGTAAATGGTTTGTTCTGGTATGTATGTTTAGTCATCAGACAATTTTCAAACGTGTTATCTCTGTATGTGAGCCAATGGGTCAGAGAGTCTTTATATCTGACCTTTGACCTTAAAATGCACTACATTAAATGTGTTTGTCATCATATCTTTGTAACCCTAGATCTGTTTATCTTAATTGCGGTGTCTTTTGAAAGTTAATGACATGTTCTCCATAATCCATTGTCTAATATGTTGAGAGGTTATGACATTTGACCTTTGACCTCTGAATAATCAAGTGCAAAATGCTTTTTTTAGTAATTGTTATACAACCGTGGGACTGATTTTGACAAATGAGGTGTCTCTTCGAAAGTCCTGAATTGTGCTTCTTAATTTATGGATCAGATTAGGCCTCAGGATTTGTTATTTGACCTTTGACCTTAGAATCTCTCACCCAAAAGTGTTATTTTGTTGTTGCTCTACTACCATTTAGCACATTTATATAAAAGAGGTGTTATTGGAACAGTCATGTTGGGTACTTTGACTTGGAGGCATCAAGTAGGGTGTAGGGGTGTATGTGTCACGCCCCTGCGAAGACCATGGTCACTGTGGCATAGATGGTCTATTAGACGGATTGCGGCCATCTTTACTACCAAGATGGCCGCCGCTACAGAGGGTGTGGGTCTAGACGTACACCATGGCCGCGCGGTGGAAGGACCGCCCCCCGACGCCGGAGCCGGTTCATCTGATCCTGCGGACAACGCGCGGATGCGTTGCTACTCCTCCACAACAACGCTTCGTGAGTTCGATACTAGGATCTATTGCTTACCAGAGTGTGTGTCATTCCTTCTGTGTAACTCTACCCCTTTTCACTCACCTGTTTTCAGACCTGAATCCTTCTCTCAACTTTTGCACAACATCTAAGACTCGAGCGGATTTCCTCAGCCCCATTTGTTTCGAGCTGAACCTCACTGATCGGTTCGCTAGTGAGACTCCCTCCCTGGCGTGCGGTACGTGAAGATTGATATTCAGTCCCTAGTATACCCGGGGATAGATATAGATCAGAATTGACACCTAACCTTGTTTTACCTATGCAGAAGCAGGGAAAAGCAGGGTACGATCTGCAGCATTGAGATATGAGAACAATTCTCTTCCTGGGACGCCCCCGAGGTTACTCCTGTCCGCGTCTCATCGGGAGACCTGCAATCTAGTTTGATGAGTGGTTTCCCCATTTCAATCAGGTACTCCTCATTTCCTCTACCCATATTCTGCCTTCTAATATCCTTGCCTCAACTTACCACTTTCCTCTGTCTTTATTCAGACGGCTCACCTTCAGCGGATATTCTGGGTACCAAGAACCTCGCCAGACAGACAACATCTATCCAGGGGCCATCAACACAGGGTTTTCTTCCCCAGAGGGTTTCCCTGGAGTCCTTCCCCTCCTTAATCTTTGTATTTGAGGCGGAGGAAGGGTCTCAGGGAGGCACTCATTTTCTTCCCCTGTTGGAAACCATTTCCGAAGAAGGAAGCGTAGGAGAGATAACGACTGGTGTTTCTCTAAGGTAACCCTTTGGTCATTTCAATTCTCGTAATTAATCTAAATATTACAGTTAGCAACGCCCAAAAGAAAAAGAAGATACTGGGTCTTCCCAGGTGCTGAACGGTTGCCTTAGAGAACTCGATAGTTCTAGGAGATACCATGGACGCAGCCCAACAGCAGCAATTAGTTTCTGCTGTCCAGTCTTTGACTGCGGAAGTGCAGGCATTAAAGCAGGAAAATGCATTTTTGAGACAACAGGTTGGAAGGGTACCTAGTTGTTCAGAATTACCTCCCGGTCCTATTCCAGGGGGTTTATATGATGGGAATCCCCACAAACTTAAAGCCTTTATCGAAGCATGTACTGTCCAGTTTTCATTTAAAACGGCCTTCTTTCAGAATGATCGTGACAAGGTGGGACATATGATAGCTAACTTGACTGGACCGGCATTGGCATGGGCTACACCTCTGGTTGTGACAAACAACGCTCTGCTTGACTCCTATCCCGCCTTTCTGAACAGTCTTAGGTCCATGTTTAGCAGACAAGAGATCACTGTTTCTTCCCAAGAGCAATTATTAGACTTCAAACAGGGATCAAAGGATCTACTGTCATATATCACCTCTTTTAAACAGCTTGCTGCTGGAACCTCTTGGGCTGATGATGCTCTGATAACACTATTTCGTAGGGGTTTGAATGAGGAACTTAAAGACGAGGTGTCTAGGGTGTCTCGACCTCCCAACCTAGCGGAAATGATTACACTAGTGATGCAAATGGACTACCGTCTACAGGAAAGGCTCAGAGAGCGACGTCGAAACCGTTCTGTGAGACCATTTACTATGCACCCTTCTAGTCCTATGAAAACCCCAATTGATGAACCTATGCAAATAGGGATCACAAGAGGAAGAGGTAGACTCACCTTGGAAGAACGAAATCGACGGAGGGCTAAGGGCTTGTGTATGTATTGTGGGTCCAAGGACCACCCAGTACAGGATTGCCCCCTCACCCCTACCAAACGACAGGGAAACGCTTCCTCCCAACCGCTTGGGGAACCGCGGCTAGGGAGCCAATAACAGGTTCCTCATCCATGTCAGTAACTTCTCAAGTCACAGACACTCCCGATCCTCCCATGATTGCCATACAGGTTTCATTGGAATGGGGCACTTCCAAGCCAATATTGGTTCCTGCATTGATTGATTGCGGAGCCGCGGGAAATTTTGTAGACACCCATTGGAAGAATGACAAGAATATACCATGCTCCCTTAAAACCATTGCTGTTCCAGTAGAATCTGTTGATGGAAGTCCACTGACTTCCGGTCCTATCCGGGAACAAACAAGACCTATTCAAATGAAGATTGCTTCTCATCAAGAGACTATCGTATTCGATGTCATTCGCACTGCACATTATCCCTTGATATTGGGATTACCGTGGCTCAGAGCCCATAATCCATACATCAATTGGAAGGCCGGCACAATTTTTCTAGGATCGGAACATTGCCTTACTCACTGCCTTTCTGGTGGAGCGTTGGGGTTTTGTTCTACACACTCCGTCCAAGAAAGGAATTGCACTACTTCGGTGTTACATAACATCCAGGAAATACCTCCGGACTACCAAGAATTCCAAGTAGTATTTTCCAATTCTGAGTTCGCCGAATTACCTCCCCATCGTAGAGATGATTGCGCCCTAGAGCTAGATCCAGGTGTTCCAATCCCCTTTGGGCGCATGTATATACTTTCAGCACGCGAACGGGAAGTCCTAAAAGAGTATCTCCAGAAGAATTTACATAACGGCCTCATTCAGGAATCCACTTCTCCTGCCGGCGCCTCACTATTCTTTATCCCCAAGAAGGATTCGACAGAACTCAGACCATGTGTAGACTATCGGGGTTTGAACAAGATCACCACTCCGGATCGCTACCCGATGCCATTAATCCCAGATATTCTAGAGGCAGTAAAGGGTGCCAAGATATTTACCAAGCTAGACCTACGCGGAGCTTACCATCTTATCCGAATCCGCGCAGGGGATGAATGGAAAACCGCCTTTCGTACTCCCTTGGGCCACTATGAATACAAAGTGATGCCATTCGGACTTTCCAATGCACCAGCTGTTTTCCAACGTTTTATGGATCACATATTCTCGGATATCCTTCTACATACCGTTATTGTCTATTTGGACGACATACTGGTCTTCTCAGTTTCCATATCGGACCATATCCGACATGTGAAGGAAGTATTACAGAGACTGGAGGAGAATCATCTTTTTTGCAAACTAGACAAATGTGAATTCCACAAGGACAGAGTGGCTTATCTGGGTTATATACTATCCACCGAAGGAGTTGCCATGGATCCCAGAAAGGTCTCTGCTATAACGGAATGGCCAGTTCCACAGTGTGTTAAAGACCTGCAGAGATTCTTAGGTTTCGCCAACTTTTATAGGCGTTTCATTCCCCACTATTCAGAGAAGATTCTCCCTATGACGGCTCTCCTTAAGAAAAATGCAAAGTTCTTTTGGTCAGACAAGGCTCAAATAGCCTTTGAGAGTCTCAAGGAAGATTTCACCAAGGAACCTATACTCTTGACCCCAGACCAAAACAAGAAGTTCATTGTAGAATCGGATGCCTCGCATCATGCTGTAGGTGCCGTACTACTGCAAGAAAATGAACAAGGAGAGGAGTGCCCTTTGGCCTATCTATCTAAGACACTCTCACCTTCAGAGATCAATTACTCGGTCCTCGAAAAGGAATTATTAGCTATTAAGAGAGCCTTTGAGGAGTGGCGCCATCTGTTACTAGGGGCCAAATTTGCCATCGAAGTACGGACCGATCACAGCAATCTCCGAGCCTTACAATACTCTCAAACCCGAAATAGTCGCCAAGCTCGTTGGGCCCATTTTTTTTCGCCCTATGATATCATCTTCTCCTTCATACCGGGAAGAGTTAACCTCAAGGCAGATGCATTATCCAGAAAGGATTACAACTCTACCACTCCTTTCCGTTCCGAACCCTTGTTTCCCAAAGCCAGATTTTTGCAGGAAATCACCACCTTTCTTCAACTGGTAGCTATGGATACCTCTCGATTTATACAGGCCAATCCACGGTTTGCCGCTCTCTGGAGGCTTAACTCCTCTCAAGGAAGCCTCTATAGAAACAAACAGTTATTCATTCCCTCCGAAGAATTAAGAAGAGTGGTACTTCAACTCTGTCATGATTCTCCGATGGCAGGACATCGCGGTATGACTAATACCAAGGATTTGATTCAACGCCATTTCTGGTGGCCAAAGATGAGCAGAGATATCAGAGACTATGTGTCGGCATGTGCCATGTGTTTACAAACAAAGACCCCTCGGTCGGGCCCAGTGGGTCTTCTATCATTGATGCCGATTCCTGATCGACCTTGGCAGATAATTTCGACAGATTTTATAGTCGAACTCCCTATCTCAGATGGTTGTACGGTAATCATGGTTACAATCGACTACTTTACGAAGATGGCACACTTTATTCCTCTACCTTGCATTCCCACTGCAGCCCAGATGGCGAAAGTTTTCCTTTCACGCATCTTCACGCTCCATGGGCTTCCAGAAACTATCATCTCCGATCGTGGTTCCCAATATACTTCACGTTATTGGCAACAGATATGTAAAAGTCTCAAGATCTCCCGAGCATTGAGTTCTGGGTTCCATCCTCAAACCAACGGCCAGACGGAACGACTGAACCAGACATTGGAGGGCTATTTGCGCTGCTACATCTCAGCTTCACAGGACAACTGGGTTTCTCTATTACCATTGGCGGAGTTTGCCTATAATAATTCCCGTCATTCCGCTCTGGGTTCCAGTCCTTTTTTTTGCTCATATGGATTTCACCCTTCTTGTTTTCCTACTGGCCTTCCTTCTTCGTCACGATTTCCAGATGTGGATAACCTACTTCAAGCTATCCAGTCAGGTCATTTGGCGGCCAAATCCTCGCTACTTGAAGCACAGGATAGAGTCAAACGGTTTGCAGACAAACACCGTTCTCCAGCACCCTCCCTGAAGGCGGGTGATTTGGTATGGCTGGCCTCTCGTTTCTTACCACGGCATCTGGTCCCATCCAAACTGTCTCCTAAATATTTCGGACCTTTTCCCATTCTGCGGAAGTTGGGTTCCTCTGCTTTCAAACTCAGGCTTCCTCCTTCTTGGTCCCGGATTCATCCCGTGTTTCATGTGTCCCAACTAAAGAAGGATGTGTGTGATCGATTTTCAAGATTGAAGAATACTCACCCTCCTCCGGTGTCTACCCCGTCGGGTCCTGAATATGAGGTGGCGGATATTTGTGACTCTCGCATCTTTCGAGGTCGCCTTCAGTTTTTGGTTGATTGGCAGGGTTATTCTCCTGCTGACCGTTCCTGGGAACCTGCATCTGCAGTGCATGCACCAGCTCTTATTCGCCGATTCTTCCGTAACCATCCGGGAAAGCCGGGGGCCCCTGCCCTTCGGAGGGGGCATACTGTCACGCCCCTGCGAAGACCATGGTCACTGTGGCATAGATGGTCTATTAGACGGATTGCGGCCATCTTTACTACCAAGATGGCCGCCGCTACAGAGGGTGTGGGTCTAGACGTACACCATGGCCGCGCGGTGGAAGGACCGCCCCCCGACGCCGGAGCCGGTTCATCTGATCCTGCGGACAACGCGCGGATGCGTTGCTACTCCTCCACAACAACGCTTCGTGAGTTCGATACTAGGATCTATTGCTTACCAGAGTGTGTGTCATTCCTTCTGTGTAACTCTACCCCTTTTCACTCACCTGTTTTCAGACCTGAATCCTTCTCTCAACTTTTGCACAACATCTAAGACTCGAGCGGATTTCCTCAGCCCCATTTGTTTCGAGCTGAACCTCACTGATCGGTTCGCTAGTGAGACTCCCTCCCTGGCGTGCGGTACGTGAAGATTGATATTCAGTCCCTAGTATACCCGGGGATAGATATAGATCAGAATTGACACCTAACCTTGTTTTACCTATGCAGAAGCAGGGAAAAGCAGGGTACGATCTGCAGCATTGAGATATGAGAACAATTCTCTTCCTGGGACGCCCCCGAGGTTACTCCTGTCCGCGTCTCATCGGGAGACCTGCAATCTAGTTTGATGAGTGGTTTCCCCATTTCAATCAGGTACTCCTCATTTCCTCTACCCATATTCTGCCTTCTAATATCCTTGCCTCAACTTACCACTTTCCTCTGTCTTTATTCAGACGGCTCACCTTCAGCGGATATTCTGGGTACCAAGAACCTCGCCAGACAGACAACATCTATCCAGGGGCCATCAACACAGGGTTTTCTTCCCCAGAGGGTTTCCCTGGAGTCCTTCCCCTCCTTAATCTTTGTATTTGAGGCGGAGGAAGGGTCTCAGGGAGGCACTCATTTTCTTCCCCTGTTGGAAACCATTTCCGAAGAAGGAAGCGTAGGAGAGATAACGACTGGTGTTTCTCTAAGGTAACCCTTTGGTCATTTCAATTCTCGTAATTAATCTAAATATTACAGTATGACATTTGACCTTTGAATGAGCACTTCCAAAGTGTTTTTGTAATTTCTCAGCAACCATTCATTTGATTTAGCTGTGTGGGGTATCACTGTAACGGACATGGTATGTGCTACTCATCAATGGGGTAGATACTCAAAGTGGCCTTTTTATGTGACCTTTGACCTCAGAAAAAAGGATTGTAAATATGATTTATTTGTTATATTATGACAATTCTTGAACAGTTTTAGAAAAGGGTGAAGCCAACACTAATGTATTGGTATGTACTATCACATCTATTGGATATATATGTCAAGTGGAAATTATCGTTGACCTTTGACCCTTAGAATAATTATTCTCAATGTGTGTTTTGCTATTGCTTTGGAACTGGGTTCGATATAGACAAATGTGGTGTCATCTCAATCCCGTGGTACATTCTTTCGTATAAAAGGTTACAGATAGTTTGAGATGCTTTGGGATTTGACCTTTGACCTCTAAATCATTCAACTAAAACTTTTTTTTGTTCTGCTACCATGTAGAACATTTATACAAGCGAGGTGTTGTTGGAATGGTCATGTCATGTACTTTGTCTTCTATGCATCAAGTAGGGCATGGGGGTAGGAAATGTGACGTTTGACCTTGAAATTTGTATTTGCAAAATGTTTTTTTGTAATTTCTCAGCAACCATTTGTTTGATTTCGATGAGTGGGGTATCACTGTAAAGGTTATGCTATGTGCTATCTCATAAATGTTGTAGCTAGTCAGAGTGGCCATTTAATTTGACATTTGATCTCAGAATATTCTAAATATGACTTTTGATTATATTTTCACAACTCTTGAGCAGATTTATAAAAATGTGAAGCCATGAGTAATGTGTTGGTACGCACTATCCCAGGATTTATATCTAAATGAAGTGGCAATTATTGTTGAGCTTTGATCTTAGAACAATCATTCTTAATGGGTTTTTGGCAATTGTTTTGAAACCGTGGAACGAGTACAGACAGGTGTGATGTCATCTCAAAGCCATGGTACATACTTTCCTATTTTGTTCAAAAACCACGGACCAGACATACATTACAGAAATGTGACTGTAATATGGAAACAACACCTGATCCGGCAGGCCACATTGCGGGGCGATGGCCCTGAGCCCACATTGTAGGCCCGAGCACAGTGAGGACCTCAGCAATGGGCCCAGCTGCCATTACCCTATGATCTGGCCTGCCGGATCTGGTGCTATTGCCAGTAGTGTGTCAGGTTTCCAATCCGGAAACCTGGGTTCTAATAACAATTTATTTTGTTGGAATAAATGGTATGTTTCCCATTCAAACAAAATATTAACTTAAGATGGGGGCCGTGGAGATGGAAGGTGTGGCTCCATGCTGAGTCCCTCTTCTATTTCCACGTCGGCCCATGATGGAGGCTGGAATGGCGGCAGCAGTTGTGCTGCAGCTAAAAGAATAAGCTGAGTGGGTTAAAAGGGTGTGGAGGGGAGGAAACGATGACCGGAGGGACAGGGGAGCATGGAAGTAAGATGGGTTGGAGAATGATTTGTTCTTTGAACATTGACCTCTTGAATTTGCCAATGGCCATTTCCTGAAAATGGGAGAGCCAGCAAAAAGCATGACTAGCCATTTAGCATTAGTGTCTTATAAAAAAAACATATAGGAAAAAACAAGGAATTTGGTCTCTTAGAAAAAACTGGAGGTTGGAACTAGAATGCATGTTTATGACATTGCCTGAAATTATGTGATCTTTGGAACATCCCTTACAATAGCTTTTCTCAAGGGGTAGAGGCAAGCGGGACCTCACTGGGTGAGACTCCCCCTTATAACCCACCATTAGCAGCTATAATCAAAAAGAAGACAAGAAGACCAAGCTACTGTTTGTTACTGTGGTATAAAACCATTGTTTCACCATAAGGAGAAGTATTCTTGTAATACTGAGAAGAAGAGTGCCCGAGTAATTGAGAAAACTCAGGAAACAGATACAAATGACTATGAGGCTCCGCTCTGGAAGTCCCAGCAACATGTCATAAAACAGAAAGAGTCCCATTGGAGAGATAAGTACGGGGGTTTCGAGTCAGCTGTGCAGTGAGAGATGAGAGAGACCGGGACATGCAGGGTTCAAACCTGGAAGAAAGCTGGCGTGGGAATGTGACACAAGTGAAGCTGGAAGCAGGAGAAGCTGGAGGAAGGGAACGCCAATGAAGATACCGAACCTTAGGTGGTGGCGTGAACGAGCGTCAGTGGACTGTTAAGTCCAACAATGACGCAGAAACCACAGACCCGCTCACATGAAAGAGCGGACACTGAGCGAGAGAAAGAGAAGCAGAGAAGCCTGAAGCCAACCTGACAACATGAGAAAAGTTCTTCTTCCTGAATACAGGCCCGGTGATAGTGGTAGGGACAGAATAGATTAGTTTTGGATGGAGAACAGATCTTCAATTTGGACTGACTATTACTGACGACCACCCTAGTTAGTTTTGTGTAAGGCATAGAAAACCCATAGTTCTGGGAGAGTTAGGAGTTTACACCTTTTCTTGTAATTGATAAAATACTTGATACTGGAAGATATCCGTCTCTGTCCTTCTTCAGACCATCCACATTACCAATGCAAATGTGGGTCAGCTTGGACAAGGGAATACATTCAGCCTTGAAAAGAGGTATCATGTTACGCTACATATAAAAAAATGTCTATGTTGAACAAAGTGTTGCACATAAATTCATAGTGCTCTGTTCAGTGCTTGCTGACAGCGAACATGTTTTACATACCATACTCAATAACCCTAGCTAATATGAAATAACAACACACACTCTCTAACACGCTCTCCAAATGGGTGTTCAAAATGGACACAATCCTTTTGTGGACCTTAACCACAGCACATTGGGAGGCTAGTGGGTGCCTGCATATGTTGTTCTAGTCTCTAGGGGAGTATGCGCAGTTAAAGTAGCTGTGTATGTTAAAACAAGTGGAACAGAGTAATTAGTTTGGTTTGGTTGTTTATTTGTATAGCGTGCATCGCCTCGGCGCTTAGCGCACACACCAATCAATCCCCAAACCCATTCCCACCTCCCTCAATCCCCCTCACCCATGCCCTCCGACCTCCCTCAATCCCCCAACACAAAACTATTTTTAAAAAATTAAAAATTGAAACATAGAGGCTGAAAATCAAACTAAGATTACTCCCTTGCTTGCTGTGTCTTCCTCCTCATCTGCACAGGCTCCCTTGCCTGCTGTGCCCTCGCTAACTTCAATCTCTCTATCTCTAACACCCTTGATACTCTGGCCCCTGTCATGTGGGTCGGACTGAAGCCTTCCAAAAAGAGCAATTCTTGGTACGACTCTGATCTGGCTGCCCTTAAACACATGTGTTGGGCAGCTGAGTGGAAATGGAATGCGTCAGGTGGACCGCCCCTCTGACAAACCGGCCTGCCGCCTTCTTCAAAGGCAATATCGACTCTGCATCCACTCTTAGATAAGTGTCTTTAATCAAGCACGCATCTCTGCGGCATCAAACAACATGGCCGATCTTTTCAAAGTCTGTAAGGAACTGGCCAATCCTGCAACAGCCTCCTCTTCTGTGACACCCACCAAGGACTTTTGTGTGATCTACAGCCTGGGTGAAGAGTACCAGTACTTAGAAAACTGTGGCCCTCATTCATGGCATTCAAATGCACTCCTAGCAGATAATGGAGTGGAGTGTACCCAGGGTACACATCAGGGTTTGAAATTGAGGGGAGCTGGGTGCTAGTTAGCTCCTGCTTCTAGCATAGTAGAGCCTGGTTAGCTTAAAACCAACATCTACCAGGAGCTACCATTGGCTCATATGGCCAACTGGTGCCTTCCAACCATGGAAATGTGACATTAACTTTGAGTATTTGGGAATGTTAATACAGAAGAATTAGAACACATCTAATAAACATTTAAGCACAATGGTTCATACAAAATGAACAAAAATGAGCATTGCTGGTAGCTCCTGGTTCCCCTGTGGTAGCTCCTGCCCACAGGGGGATGCCCAACACCCAGGAGCTGGATTTAGCTCCTGCTAATTGAATCTCAATTCCAAACCCTGCACATGTACGGTGTCTAAACAGAAATCTGTAGTGTTCATCGTGGAGTGGGTCATACTCCACTTTGTCGCACTTGCAGCCTGCCAAGCTTGCCCATGGGCACAAAGCTCTCTCTCAAAAGGGTCATTCATTTCAACCAGCTGAGACGCTCGCCTGTCACTTTAGGCCTGCATTTTGGGTAAAACGTGTTTCCCGTGCAGGCGGTAGGCTATGCCATCAAGAACTAAGCTGGGATGCCCCTTTTTCGTTACTTGGTTTTGCTTGTGCACTCCCATGTATGGCTGCTCTGGACAGGGCAGGCCGTGGAATGGAGAGGGATCAGTCTCCAATGTATGTTAGCTACAGCCTGGGAGAAGTGTGTTAGTGCTGAAAGTAACACTGGCCTTCTACATGGCTTGAACAATGCTCTCCTGGCTGTCACAGCACTGGAATGTACACAGTATCCTCACATACTGGGTCTGATGAGGACTGCACAGTGCTCATCATGGCTTAGGGTCAGTCTCGCAGTTGTCACACTTGCAGCCTGCCAAGCCTGTCTGTGGGCACAAGGCTTTCTATCAAAAGGGTCATGCATTTCAACCAGCTGAGATGTTTGCCTGTCACTTTAGGCCTGCATTTTGGGTAAAACGTGTTCCCCGTGCAGGGGGTAGGCTCTTCCATCAAGAAGTAAGCTGCGAAGCCCCCTGTTTGTCACTCTGTTTTGCTGGTGCACTCCCACGTACGCCTACTCCGGACAGAGCAGGCTATGATAAGATATTTTATTTGTATTGCGCTCATACACAAGTGTTTCAGAGCGCGACGAGGCAAGTGAGGGGAACAAGGGAGGACAAAACAACAATCTTACTAGGCCCAGTGACATTGAGAACGCACAGGTGCATGGGAAAGGGAAGGGGGAAGGTGCAAGGGAGAGGGGAGGAGTGGAAAGTGCAGAGCAAGGGATAAAACAACAACAACTGGTAGTGCAGCCAGCAATGTGGCAAGTGCAAGGTTAAAGCGCAGACAAGGGGTGTCTGATAAATGCAGGTAAGGGGAATGTAGGGTTACAGATACAGACCCAAGTGCCAGGGTTGCCAGGAGGCAGTGCGGGTGTGTGGCTGGGTGGGCAGGGACCTGGGCCCGAAAATCAGAGGGTAACCAGGTGCCTGGTGCCGAAGCAGACAGATCAGCAGGGGAATGGAATGGAGATGGGTCAGAGTCCAATTTGTGTCATCGACATGCCTATTTGTTAATTATTTTTACGTGTATATTATTTCTAGGGACTGGGCACTTTTTGAAGGGTTGTTAGTGTTAATTTTATAACATGTATTATATTTTTCCAGAATATATGTACAATGAAATATATTTATTAAAATAGGGAGGGAAAATTATTTGACAAAAAAAATGGTAAACATATTTTTTTCACTTTATATTTTTTTGAGTATTTTTTACTTGTTTTCCGAGTTAAACCTTTTTAAACATTTTTAAAAAAAGAAGCCCCCAAACTGCTTAATCTATCCCCTCCCCCACATGGAAAACCTGATCAGTTTTATAATGGGAGGTAAAGTACATATAGGTGTTTGTGTAGACAATATTTTGCAGTGTCTTTCATGTGTATCACCCTACACTTGAATCATCCGGGTCTATGTTGCATGGGGTGTTATGGACAAGAAGCGGGTAGCATCTTTCATGGATGCCAACATTGCAGCCTGGGCACCAGTGGCGTGATCTTTTTCGTCCACCAGGCTTACTTCTGTCAGAACATATGGCACAGTCCCTTTCTTTCTTTGCCAGCAAAATGGCAAAACCATGCTCCTTTGATGATGGGGCGAGCAGTGGGGTTGCTGCTGAGTGTTCAGAGGACGTTCCCTCCTGAGACAAGCAGAGAGCCTCTATGATATCAACTACAAAGCTGTGCCTGCTAAGGAGTTTGCTGTGTTCAGTATTAGTTTTGTAAAGCTCATAGGCGTTCATTATGGAAACGTCTATGAGGTTACGCCATATCTTCGACCAATACCTATGTGTTGGTCTCTCTGCAGCAAACTCATATATTTTTCTGTCGCTTACATCAACCCCACCCATTCCTTTGTTATAGTCAAGAATGATTTGGGGCTTGATGGCTGACTGGCCACATCTAGTATGCACGAGTACATCACTTGCCAGACTGGCAGTGGACAGCAGCAGCACAGGCTTGCGATGGCTTTTTTTTTCTCTAAAGGCACATGCCAACAACCCACCTTTTCTCAAATATTTTGATCCACCCGGCTGTAACTTGGCCCTGGTTATCTCGGATGGCAAACCGTTAGAGTTGACCCTCACTGTGCCTGTTAGAAGGGTTGTGGTCAATAAGAGATCCTCAGCAAGGCCGACACTGGTGTAATAATTGTCGGTCATTAAGTGATATCCCTTATTAAGTAAGTCACAAGACTTTAAGAGGCTCATGACCTTGTTATATACAAATCCCTTTTCACACCCTGTTGTTTTATCCCTGCCTGCATACAGGTCAACGTGCAAAATATAGCTGTTGCTGCTGTCACAGACCTCAAATTTTTTAATCCCAAACCTGGCATGTCTTTTGTTGGGCATGTACTGAATATAGGCGACCCTATTCTTCATGCCAATCATGGACTCATCAATGGAGAGCACCTGCCGTGGCACATAGTATTTTTTAAATGCACGGTTCAGGGAGTCCAAAACTGGACTCACCTTATGCCAGGGATCAAACCCTTCCTCTCCTCGTGCCTTTGCAGTGGCGTTGTCATTTAAGTGGATCATCCGTGTGACAATGAGATATTGCCACAACGGCATGACTTGGCCAAAGAAAGGTGTGGCCTGAGAAGGGTGTGTAAGGTCCCAGTACATTTTTACATTTTTCTTGCGAATAATTCCCATATTTATAGAAAGGCCAATCCATTTTTTTTAGAAGTGCCACAGTCAGCCCTTCATTCATCCACCGGCGCAGCCGTGAATGAGGATGAATTTGGATCCACTCTGCCTTTGCTGCTAGTAGATCCCTTGCATATTTGTTTGTCTCCCTCACTATGTGGATTAGCAGGTCCATTGTGAGGAACAAGTTAAAATACACAATAGGAGGGGAATTTCTGAGTGGAAGACTGCGACCCCCTGGGTTCCTGACGCTGAACTCCACTCCATTGCTGTATGGATCTGCGCCAGGCAAAACCTCATCCCAATAGGCTTCACAAACATCTTCCTGTGACAGTCCCTCCTCCCCAGAGTCGTCATTGCACTCATCCTCAGAGGGACTATCCTCTCCACTGCTTGTCTCTGGCAACCCCTCAGGCTCAAACTCAATATCACTCTCCCCTTCTGAGCTAATGTCTGGTGCCTCTGCCATCAGCTCAAATAAAGCATCTTGATTGTCAATTCTAAATCTTTTTGCTGCCATTTCTTTCCCCTAAAATATCCTGTCAAAATGTTTTCTAAATTAATTGATCCTTTTCACAATCTTTTAACCCTCTCAGAAAAAAAAGTCTAATGACAGGATGGAGACAAAGAAACTTCAGCCAATAAAAAACAAAACAAAAACACACAGGGATGGTATCCTGTGTCCTAGAAAGACTCAGGAAGGGGTAAAAAAAAAAGAAATGTCCTTCCCAGTAAAGCTACACGAAGTAGAATTTACCAAAACACAATCACCTAGTCACCCAAACTTCCAAATTCACCTTTGAAATCAATCTCCTTGACAAAGAATTGGTTTCACACGAGCAGTAAAAACACAACCTCTCTCCTTCACACACAAAGCCCTCAAAGAGAGATTCCAGTCAGTCAGAGGCTAAATGTACCTTTTTTTCCCCTTTCACTGCCGCAAGGCTGAACTTTATTAGCAAAGGTCACACACAATGGACATGTCTGGGCACTGTAGCACCCCCTGCTGCCTGGTCATGCCCCATAGCTAACATTTGTTATACACATGAACCCCTTTGAGGAGCCTTTCTGAGAATACTTGACATGTTTTATAATGTGGTCAAATGTGGGGACTGTGGGTGGATTTGGTTAATTTATTGAAGAATATCAGTACTTTCTTAGAGAAGAGAGAAAAAAGAGCTGAATGGGTTGTGTGTGACTGTCTTGTCAGAAAATGTTTTTGGAGAGCCTTTTTCTTGAACAGTCCCTACAATCTATTACTGTAAAGTGTGTGGTAAAATTATAATTTAACACCAAAAAGCACTTATAAACCAAGAAATAGATCTACATTTTCTGTCACAAACATTGGAGAAAAAAAAGTCTACTTCGCCTCACACAGAGAGCCCTGTCAGAAGGCCTGCTGACAGAAAGCAGGTAAATGTATCTATTTCAGCTCTCCATGGCTGCAAGCTCAGCCCCTTTTGCAAGCAGCACCCAGTGCACATGAATAAGAGTAACCAGATCACATTGGTCATTTATATTGCACGCTTTTCAAATGGAGAAATGGTAGATGTTGTTAGTAATCATGAATGTCAGTAAAAACATGAAATTAATGCACTTCCTCCTCTTTTAAAACGCCCACTTCACTATGGGCAAAGCCTGCTTGGAAAAATGCTGTAGTGCAATCAAAGTGTGGCATGAAAAAGAAAGGGTTCCAGGGGAGTACAAACTTTCAAACTGCAGATCGTGTGGGCTGCAAAATCCTTCCACCATGACACATATTGATTATATTGAGGAATTATGGGTGTTGTAGTAAAATAAGTACGATCTCGAGAGCCACATGTTGCAGACCCCTGCTGTGGGCTTAGTTACCTCCTAATTATAAATACATTTCATGCTTTTAAATGCATTCCATTTCGGTAATAAGCACCACAAACAATTTTAAGAGAGCCTGGCCAACCATAGACACAGCTGGGATCACTGATGCGGGCAAAACCTCCTATGGTGGTAATTTCTGCTTCTCTAACTTCAACATAAAAAAAATCTTATGGCATCTGTCTTTGACCAGCCCTAAAACCGAACATGTTGGGAAGATCATTAAGCACATTTTGCACACAGAAAATGTAAACGAGAATAAAAGGTATGCACTTTTATTCAACATATTCCATGTGGCCACATTTGGTATAAACTAGCAACACCTGAACAGACTGCCTTCCTGAAGATTACAAGAGACATGAAAGCGCTTGGAGCAGAAGATCAACTGAACTGTGGAAGGTATACTAAGCTGGGAACCAGAGTGCGCCCGCACCTCCTAGTTTTTATATATATATGTATATATATATATATATATATATATATATATATATATATATATATATAAATTCACCTACAAAAAAAAAAACAGAGCAATAGAGAAGCAAGATCAATAGTGTTGCATGCAACATGTCAGGCCGCTCAAACTACTACAGTGTAAAGTCTCCTAAAACAGGGTGACTTTCCTCCTGAGAGCATGGCGTCCATGATAAGATATCACACACGGCAACCAGGCGGCTCAGGCAGAAAGGGGGGTGAAGGTGGTTGGTGCAGTGTTCACTCCCATGCTGCAAAGAAAACACACAAAGAATTGGTTGTCACCCACAATAAGACTAAAATACTCCCCCACAAACTTATCAATAGACGATCGCGATGTCCAAATGGTGGTGAAAGTAGGGCAAAATCGTTTTGCGAACCTTAACCACAGCACATTGGAAGGCCAGTGGGAGACTGCATATGTTGTGCTAGTCTCTAGAGGAGTATGCACACTTTAAGTAACTGTGTATGGGAAAACAAGTGAGAAACTGAGTAATTAGCCCTCACAAACCCATCAATCCCCACACCCATTCCCTCCCACCTCCCTCAACTCCCCACACCCATGCCATCCCACCTCACCCATGCCCTCCCACCTCCCTCAAACCCCAACACCAAATTATTTTGAGAAATTACAAATTGAAACATAGATGCTGAAAATCAAACTAAGATTACTGTGAGCAACCAGTAGTTTACTGACATATTTAGAAATGCATTAATTAAAATACTGCTGAGGCCTAGTCTAGTGGTGAGCCCTTGTCTACTGTGTTGGGTGTAGAGAAGATGATTCCCGTGTCTACCTGCAAAATAAAAGATGGATGCAGTGATTTTCCCGTCAACCAGCTGCCCAGGGGAACGCAAGGCGGGAGAACTCACTGCCCATCAGGTGCTCCGATGGGCAGGTTGGATAGATGCAAACTGCATGGGCCTAATCTAGTGGCAATCCCTGGTCTACTGTGTTGGGTGTAGAGAAGACGATGCCCGAGTCCACCTGCAAAAAAAAGACGGATGCAGAGATTTTGCCGTCAACTAGCTACCCAGAGGAGCGCAAGGTGGGAGAACTCTCTGCCCGTCAGGCGCTCCGATGGGCAGGTTAGATAGACACAAACTGCATGGGCCTAATCTAGTGGCATTCCCTGGTCTACTGTGTTGTGTGTAGAGAAGACGATGCCCGGATCCACCTGCAAAAAAAAGACAGATGCAGAGATTTTGCCGTCTACCAGCTGCCCAGGGGAGCGCAAGGCGGGAGTACTCACTGCCCATCTGGCACTCTGATGGGCGGGTTGGATAGACAGAAACTGCATGGACCTAATCTAGTGACAATCCCTGGTCTACTGTGTTGTGTGTAGAGAAGACGATGCCCGGATCCACCTGCAAAAAAAAGATGGATGCAGAGATTTTGCCGTCTACCAGCTGCCCAGGGGAGCGCAAGGTGGGAGAACTCTCTGCCCGTCAGGCACTCCGATGGGCAGGTTAGATAGACACAAACACATGGGCCTAATCTAGTGGCATTCCCTGGTCTACTGTGTTGTGTGTAGAGAAGACGATGCCCGGATCCACCTGCAAAAAAAAGATGGATGCAGAGATTTTGCCATCTACCAGCTGCCCAGGGGAGCACAAGGAGGGGCGGGGGGAACTCATTGCCCCATCAGGTGCTGCGATGGGCGGGTTGGATAGATGCAAACTGCATAGGCCTAATCTAGTGGCGAGCCCTCGTCTAAATTATAATTTTACATGGAGTAGACAAACCTCAGAAAAGTATTTATATTCATAGAGGAAGAAAAATTCTGGTAATAAACTCCGATTCCTAGTAAGTATACCATGCTGCTTCAAAAGTCACCACATGGTGCCCACAGCGTAGGCATACCCAGCTAGTCACCGACTTACCTGGAAGATGATTTCAATGATCTGCAACACTTGCCTGCAGATTGATCTGGTAGTGTGCGTAGACATCTGCAGCCACCGTTCTCAATGAAATAATTCCAAAAACATAGAATGAAAAGAAGTCAGTCATAGAAAAAAGAGGCACAATCCCTCACCCCACCCATTACAGCCGATTTCTGTTGTCCAATTTCCATGTCTCAGCAGTTCAACCTCTTACAAAGAAACATCAGCAGGAGTTCTCACTATTCCAGGCATTTGCATCAGACACCCATTTTACCAGAAGAGTTAAGACCCATTCTCCTGCACCAGACAAGAGAAGACTAGATGGTGGAGTCACACGCATGTTGCAAAGTGTTAAGAAGGCAATGGAGGGGAAACAGAGGACACAGGTGCAGAAGATGTACCCAGTGTTAAATATTCCCAATTAACACAACTATAAGACATCCTGAGGCACACACCCCCATCAGAGACTCACTTAGGCCATTAGTCCCACTGTCACCACATCCAGCACTTGCATACCACATTGCCTCATCAGATGCTCACCACAGGCAAACAAATCATATCAGACCATTCCTGCAGGCAATCCCATTAGTCAGTAACTCTCTAATCTGGACTCAAACTCTCCCTTGCTTCTGATACTCCTCGATCCTTCTTCTGCCTTTGACACAGTCAAGCAGTTCATCCTCATAAACCGTCTCCATGATACCCTAGGATTCCCGGACAGGGAATTTACCTCCTTCCTTTCAAACAGACCATCTCAAATGCAAATGGGTCCTTTTCTCTCCTCCACCTCACTCTCTGCCTGTGGCGTCCCTCGGGGCTCTATCCTATCGCCATGGCTTTTCAACATCTACCTGGCCCCCATGTTCTCCACTCATTTCCAGTGTTATGCAGACGACACACAACTTTCTTTGAAGCTGCCATCCTCTACCTCCTCCTCCCTCATACCCGACTGCCTGACCGCTATTCAGGCATGGTGCTCTGCCAATGGGTTCTGCCCTAATGCCAGTAAGACAGAGATCCTTCTCATTGGGATGCCTGCTCCTTGTTTGTTCCCCACTCTCTCGCCAGACTCCTTGTGTCCCCTTCATCCACTTGTGTGGCAAAAAACCTTGGGATGATCTTTGATTCCTCTCTCTCCTTCTCTCCACTCATCACAGACCTTGCCAAGGAGTCCAACCTTCAGCTGCACCTCCTTCGGGGCATTCTACCTTTCTTCATCTTAACCCAGAAGCCCAACATCTCCAGAGCCCGGGTTCTCTCTAGGCTGGACTACTGCAACAGCCTCTTCCTCTTTCCTCCCTTTCGACACCCCTTCAACTAATACAGAATAGAACTGCAAGACTTATACATGGCCTCAAGCCCAGGGACCACATCTCTCTAGCCCTAAAATCTCTCCACTGGCTCTTGGTGACTGCAAGGATCAAATTGAAGACCCTTTGCATCATCCACAAGGCTGTTGGTGGCCTGGGTCCACTATACATCCAGCTTTCCCTCCATAAATACCTCCCGACCACCTGCAAAACAAAAGAACGCTGGGACCACAAGGCCACCTGGTAATAGAGCCACCCCCAGGTTGGTAAACACACTGCGGGAACGTAAATGAATATTTTAGAGTACTCCCAACACTAACGTGCAGAATAAAATCTAAAGATGGCCGACAGGGGGGGAGCTAAGGGAGTGTTTCCTACTGGCTATGCCAGTATGACCCAAAACGACAACTATAGAGCACTAAAGTGACTGAAATTGATTGAACTGGCACGGAAACGAGGGGAAGATCCCGCCATGATTCGACTGAGTCACAGCCCCGGCGCTGGCAGAGCGCCTAATACCATGACATCAATGACTGCTGCGTGGTTGCCCTAAATATTTAAAACATATTTGTAAGCACTTGCAATTAGTAAGTGCAGCTCATAATCTACTGTTTAGTGGGAGAACAAACGTTTTTCCAAAGCGTGCCAATGTGTGCACGGAACGCAACTCCCTGTGCACTGCACTGCCAGCTGTCATGTATGCATCCCATAAGGGCACAAGCCTTAAGAAAACACGTGTGGGGGGCACTCTAAAATATGCAAGTGAGCAGATCTTAAATGGACATGTTTATACATTCAATTGGTCTTTCACAATCAAAGAAAGTGCACAAGGCAAATAATCATGCGCCTTTAAAAATCAACACCTGACAAATAATCAGGCAATGACAAGGGCAACCAATAAGCATTTTTAACACATCTGTCATTTTGAAAAATAAATACATCACTGATTAGCCAAAGGTTTGCTAACATCTGAACATTATTGTTATCTATCAGCACTCCACGGGACACCGTGCAGCCAGCAAGGTCAACTGCCCTTACTTAGCATATCAAAGAGGTGCTAAATTTACCAGTTATCAAACCGACACTTAGCGCCTCTTTGATAATTGCAGCTCTCTTGTGGATTTAATGTGCTTCAATACAGCACACGTCACGAAAATAACAAAAAGGGACTACTTTGAAATCAGCACATCCCCCAGAATGCATGCACCAGTCTACCTGGCGCATCCCCCAACCCACTGCAGGCCTCAGCTGCCACCTGGGCCCCCTGCACTCTCATGCACCTTCCACCCCCACACTCCATGGCACAGCCGTAGGAGCACCCTCTTACCTGGCTGTACTTGAAATCCTGGCCCAAAGGGGTCTTCTTGAAGTGGACGAGGAGGTGCTGAAAATTGCTCATGCTCATGGTGCTCCACTCCTCCAGCTTTGGACTGTGATACGGGGAAGCCTTGTTCACTGCCGGGGCAAAGAAAGAGCAAAGGTCAGTGGCTTGGAGACATGGGTGTAACACATGCACAAACACATGTCACATGTTCAAGGACACACCTGGGTGAATGCCCCCCAAGCCCCAATCCTCTGAATGCATGCACCAGCCTACCTGGTGCATCCCCCCACCAACTGCAGGACTCTGCTCCCACCTTCCACTGCACACTTCTTGGCACACTGCAGTCACCACACTGGGCCATAGGGGTGCTCTCTTACCCAGCTGTCATTGGTCTCCTGGTCTCCCCCAGTGTCTCCCAACCCTTAGCATGCCATGCACTCCACACCTATGAGCACTGTTACTCAGCAAAAAGCATGGCATGAGCAGGAAAGACAAATTCCACAGAAAGTCCCACAAACTAGAAGAGCCCTAAGCCTCGTATAAGCACATTTGACACTCATCACCACAGCAAAAGCAAACCACGACATGATTCTCATGGAAGCCTCCAACAAGAGCAGAGCGATCTTCCAAGCTATGAAGCATGTCATCAGGCTGTTGCCAGACCCTGCAGCACCACAATCCACCTACGAGTGCAATACCAGCAGCAGCTTCTTCAGAGACATGATAGGGGAACACATTAACAGTTTCAAACACACCACAGACATGCTAGCCCAAAACAGATAAATATGAACTGAATTCAATATAGTACATACATACACACATTCAAAATACTCAGATGTTTAGAATGGCAATTGTCTTTCAGATGCTTCGGTTTAGAAATATCACTGTTAGACCATATATTAGTGGCTTATTTCTTATTCTTTTGTATGCAGTGCTTTCGTGTCGACTAAAAAAGTCAATGCGGTGTTACTCCTGAACTGGATTTAAATGGTGGGGATAACATTCACACATGCCCACTACACCAGGGTCACTCATGATGTCTCCATGACAAAACCAGCCCAAAAAAACAGTAGGGTTAAAATGCACAAACACATGTCACATGCTGAAAGACACACTTGGGTGAAGGTGGATTGGGGAATGACATCAAAAGCACAGTGCCCCCACCCCCAATCCTCCGAATGCACGCACCAGCCTACCTGTTGCATACCACCCAACCACTGCAGACCTCTACTGCCACTTTCTCCCACTGCACTCTCCTGCACCTTCCACCCCACACTCCATATCATGCCTGTAAGGTCGCTCTCTTACCTGGCTGTACTTGGACTCCTGGTCCAGAGGGGTCTCATCAAGGCCGACGAGGAGATGTTGGAAGTTACTCCTGCTCATGGTGCTCCACTCCTGAAGCATCGGACTGTGATCAGGGGAAGCCTCATTCACTGCAGATGCAGAGACAGGACAAAAGTCAGTGGCTTAGAGACGTGGGTGAAACACATGCACAAACACACGTAACATGCTCACGGGCACACCTGGGTGAAGGTGGATCAGGGAATGACATCCAAAAGCACAGTGCCCCACCCAGTCCCAATCCTACAAATGCATGAACCAGCTTGCTATGACCAGGACACCGTAACAATTAATAAAATGTACTTCATCATACAAAATTGGAAGGCGCTAAACAGCCTATGTCTTAACGATGAGAAGACAGAATTCCTCATTGTAGGATCTCCAGCCAAAATAGCAACCCTTCACCCAGAATACTCAACCATCAATATCGATGGTACCAATATTCCCGTGCTGAATATAACTGTCCACTAATGATGTCATGTAACCAATGTAATGGTGTTTTTATTAATCTCTAAGCTGTCTTATAACCACGCCGTGACACCCGAGGGTCTGGGCGTGTAACAAATAAAATAAATGAAATAAAATCCACCCACCACACAGCAGCCTCTGTGGAGAGGAACAAAACTGGAAAGGTGTCCTGCAGGCATTTGAACCCTTTCAAATAACAGGTGCCTTAAGCCCCCAGAAACTGCCCCCATATTCCCAGTCAGCAGTCTAATAACATGGAATAATAATGCTTTATATATTACTTACTTTCTGGGGCTTACAGTGTGCGCTTTGCATCACTTGGCTTAAAAGCTGCATTTGCTGCAGCCCGTCTGGCTGTCACTTCCATTGGGGAAAAAAGAAGTGTTATCACTGCATTGCCTTTCAACACTGGTTCCTCCATGCCAGCCACTTGCTCACAAAGAAGGATTCATAGATTAAAAGGCCCTGGATCCCTGGGATGGCTCCAGGGCCTTTCAACTTTTTCAATTGAAATAAGCCTCAGTCCTCAGATGGGGGCCTAGCCACTACTCTCATATTGCCAGCATGCAGTCTAACAACATGACTATATAATCCTTTATACATTACTAAAAAATGGGGCTTACAGTGGGTACTTCGTGGCGCTTGCCTTACAAGCTGCGTTTGCTGCAGACCGTCTTCCATTGGGGAAAAAAGAAGTGTTATCACTGCACTGCCTTTCAACACTGGTTCCTGCAGGCCAGCCAGTTGCTCACAAAGAAAGATTCCTAGATATTCAGTGGGCATTCAGTGATTCAACTCCCTGCTGGATCGCTATACAGTGATTTGTTTGAAAATATCTAAAGGGGCAAACATACCTGGGTGGGGGCATCTAACTTTTATAGCATTCTAATGAAACTCTTCTGGTGAAGATTTAATGTTACAAGCAGTTAATTCTCTCCTTCATGTCCGAAACCACACACTTCAGACCTGCTGTGAGAATGAGCTGCCTCCTTTCCCCCCTACCCTTCCAATGACTCTCATGACATGCAAGTACTAAACCCACATTACAATTTCAGTTGCCTAAAAATGTCACCCCTTGTCAAAACAGGAAGTGGCATCACACAGCATTTTTTCTAAGTACACTACGAAAAATATGGTTACGATATCACTATAAAGTGAAATACATTTCATACAAGAATGGATCACCATATGTATCGACAAAATCAGTGCATAAGCCCATACTGCAAATGACTCTATGCAAGCGTACGAACAAGGCTAAACGATGATGATGAGTTATTATATAGCACTTACGCTTAAGTGCTTCATACATACAATATCACCCAACCAGTGCCGGCAATCATTCCTCAACCTCAGCAGGCCCCCACACATTTTTAACAAGGCCTGCAGAACTGGTACCTTAACTTTCTAATTTCCTGGCAGCCTAGTCTGTGAGCAGCAAAGTTATTCAAAGCGTGTCAATAGTTATTTTCGATTGCATGTATATTTCATCATTTCATGCAAACATGCAGATTGTGTTCCCTGTGTGCTGCTTGTGCCATTTATCAAAATCTCAAGAACCAGAAGTACAGCGAGTACAAGGGACGCATTTGCTGCTACAAAATGGGACCAACCCACTAGTGATAGATGTCCGGAAAGTGCAAAATGCGAGGGGAGCAACCTTGTGTATTCAACGTCCATTTTAAGTAAAGCAAAAGTATGTTCGCACAATGTAGCTACACATCGGGGAAGGCATATTGGAATTCCAGCCCTGTACTTCTAGTGTATTATGTTTTGCCTGCTGAGCCCACACCACCTTCCCCCGTACAATGGTGTTCTCTCGTGCTGCTTTGCGAGACGCCATTGTGAGATCTTAGTTGCAAAATGAAATTGGGCCCTGCGATGGTTAGACTGAAACCTGCCAACCTTATGTCTATTCAGGGTTGGCAGAAGTCTGCACACATAAGCTGGGGGTCTGATACTGGAGCTTAGAGATGTACAGTCTGTATACCTGAAAGGCAGAGGGCGTATGGCCAATAAGGAGAGTGAGTAAATGAATGAGCTTGCTTTCCCTATAAGGGGACGCATTTAAATGCGATTCACCAAAGGCTTAATCTTACGGTCTATGGCGCCTGCCAGCCAGTCGGTACAGGTAACTAATTTGTGAAGTCTGGAACATGTTGGCACAACGAGTTGTCCAATGGTTTTTATTTTTAAACTATGACTTTAGCACACCGCACAGGTGCATTACGTTTCCCAGTGGTGTCAATAAGATCTCAACCAAACACAATGAGAGGGGGTGCTATAAGGCAGGAATTCAGTGCAGTTCACAGGTAAAGTGAAACCCACAGCCCTAACAGACATCAAACCCACCCTTCCTGCAGCACTGTATGGGTTCAGTAAATCCTGCTCGCTGACATCTCCGTGAAGACTGCCTAGGGCCTAGGCCCTGGAGCTTCTGTGCACAGCCATGGACGAGACAATGTGAGAGTAACCAGCAAAATGCAACGCTTTCATGCAAGCCACCCCCTTACCTCTAGTACTCTGGAAAGAAAAAGACAGGCAGCAAACGGGCTAGCAAACCTAGCATTCAAGAAAAAGCCATTCAATAACAGCCAAATTAGTGTACATAAGGCCTCGCCATGCTAAATAGCGCCATCATTTAAATGTGCATCATCCGTGTGAGAACAAATGCCCGGTATATTGTCATAGGTTTTAAATCCAATTACCTTCAAATTAGTCGCCACACGTTAATGCCATACTCTAGTTTCCTGCAAGCTTCAGAGCACAACATTTCAGCAAAAGAAAACGTCCAATGTGTAAAAAGATTGGAATAATAAACCGTCAGAGCATACTTACAGCACTGGGAAACAGCAACTGCGCATATCCAGGGCCTTTCACTCCGATGCAAACATTCCGGCCCTTTACCTCCAGCGCACCTCATGGTGCTTTCCCAGGGGCCTGCAGCGTTTAGCAGAAATGTTGCATGATGCAACAATCAAAGTTCCAGCAATTGAGAGAGCACTAGTTTTTCACCAGAAAATCCTGCAAACGCTCGAGTCTCGGAAGTGAAACCGCACGACCAATTAACTTTCACCTCTTAGACTTGTGCATTTGCGGACTGGATTAAAGCAGCAAAACACTCGTTTTTACACGGTTTCTGCACAGAGAGCACCTTCTCACATTGCAAAGGCAGTAACAGCGCCGGCACAGGTCTAAGAACTGGAACATTCAGAGCTGACCTGTCAGTGCCGTTTCTGCAGAAATGGAGGACCCGACATGCGTAGTCGTGCTGTGGGTTTCCTGCCACTGTTTAGTGAAAGTGGCCAGCAGGCAGCAAAGCTGCACTCAATGTTGGAAGCCCAGCGTAGATTGGGGTGAAAAAACGAATCCTTTACCGTATAACTGCTAATGGCGAGGGCAAGCCAGGCTGACTGCACGTAATGGCGAGGGCAACCCAGGCAGACTGCACGTGCACAAAATGGACACGTGGGAGTAGAGGGGCAGGTCTTACATTCCAGAAGGGGCTGGATAAGGAGGGGGTGCAGTTTGATTGACAGTGGGAGCAGGAAATACTGAAAATGAAGCAGGGTTGGACAAAAAATGAACTGGTCCAAGTGCAGGGAGGAACATTTGAACCACTTTTTATTTTGAATATTCAGACTAAGAAATGATGTACATTGGTGAAGCAAATCACATACAGTAAAGAATAAAGCACACAGGAGCAGATTGTAATGGCAGGGCTTGGTTTTGGAGAGGTGTATATAACAGAACACCCCTCCTATTGATAGGTATACCTCTCGGCCGATGCATTCGGCCTAGCACTGACAGTTTCACACAGGGGCCGTTTAGATCGGCCCATGGCACTTCTTAAGGGCATGTCAGTTTCCCCATAAGAAATGAGCGAAAGCCCAGAGGAGTGCGGCTGAGGGCTGCGCTTATCTGGCAAAGGTTAGATCAGGGTGTAAAACAGCAGCAAAAAGTTTGGGGGTTGACACATGGAGGGAAAATTACATTCAAATATGAAATCTTTCCTAACACTAAGTATGATCAAAACTGTCCTGCTCAAACTTATAAGTCAAGCTTTAAAAAACATTTCTTACAGTTTTAAGGACAAGGCGGTAAAAAAGGAAACACTGCAGGGGAGGGGATTCCAATTGAGGAAGGGTGGGAGGGGATAGTTTTAAGGGGCCAAATCACATTGAATGTACTTGTTTTGTGGATCTAATCTCCTGTATAACAGTACTGTAGCTGAATACATGATGTCGGTCCAAAACAAAGTCACTATGGTGCCAGGAGTGGACCAGGTGACAGGACCTCGTCACAGTACTTTAGTTCTGTATTTGGGACTCAACAGCGCTAAGTCAGACCATGAGTCTGGTTGAGCGTCGAGGTCAAGGATGACTCCAGAGGTCCCCTTGCAGCAGTTTGGATGGCATCAAAGCTGCCTAAACTGCTTTCAATCCAATTCAGTGATGCAGGGAGAGCCAGAGGTCACATCCTTTTTCCTGTCATTGCTCCGAGTCCTTATCCAGGGGCTCTAGGACAAAGTAAGAAGTACTTTGCTGGCCCTCCCACTCCAGGGAGCTCAGCAGGCATCTATGGGGGACCTCAACCTCCAATGAACAGGAGCCTGGTTCTAGTGCAGCCAGCAGAGAGAGGCCTTTGTTAAGCAGCAGTGAACTCCACAGTTCTGTGGGGATGGTTAGGGGATAGAGCTCTCTTCTGCCTTGTATGCCGTCTGTCTTCACCTCTATAGCAGAGGACTTTGGAAAGGCCTGCACTCCCAGTAAAGGTCTAAAAGTGTACCCTTCTTCTTCTGTTTATAATCCAAAGATGAATCAAAGAATGAGGGGTTGACCCTCTCCATTTAAAAGGCAAATTGCCACAGGGAACGTGTCCAAAGCAAGTATGCTGTAAGCGGTCCAACCACTGTTGTTGTAACAAGTGCCCTTTGCTTAATGATATCACACCCTGAGTACCTTGATTGCAAGAAACTGAGGGGACAGGAAAAGGAAGAGGACCCTAACAGAAAGCAAGATGGTGGAACCCTTCACTGGACCTACCTTTCCTCTCTGGCTACTCTAAGCCTGCCCCCTCCTTATGGCTGCTAGCTTCAAAAGAACTCCAGTGATCAGCATCCTGGTGTATGGTGATATTGTTATGCAAGTGCTGCCGCTAAAGCACTCTTCCCATGAGACTTTGTGGAGGAAATGTCTATGCCCTGGGGGAAGGCTCTAGCCTTCCTGCTGGAGAATCAAAGGGTCAGCTTCCTGGCTATTGCTACACATGGCAGCTGCAGTGACATTCAGCCTAGACACCAATATACATCAGTCCTGTCATAATTGGGCAGCGCTCACAGGGCTGACATTGTTGTGATATCAAGTTGCTGTGGCTTTATGGTGGACTGCCTCAATTCTGCAATCATATGAATTTAGATCAGAGATGCATATAGGTAAACTGCTACTTCTGCCTGCAGTGAATTTGTTTTCCAACAGCTGTCAGGGATGCACAGGAGACCTTTGAGCCTGATCTGTGCTACTACAGAGCTGGTGCTGTACATGTCGGTAGACTTGTTACAGCAAGGCACATGTGTATGCTTTAATTTTGGCATGGAGAATTTGGAAAGCAGGTCTCCCTTTCTGAAACAGAATTAACTGCATAATTTCTTTAAAATTACAATAACAAATTTAGAGATTTCACACCCTCACAGATGGCAATAAATTACAAGTCCACAGCCAAAAAGATTGATCTTCACCCATCTCAGCATCTGGCTGATCCTCAAGGAGAGAAATTATACTGAGTTATCTGCCTTCAAGTAATGAGATCCAGGTTCTCGTGTCGTTCTCATGTCAGGTTACACGTGTATGCTTTGCGTTGTTTGACTTGTGTGCCGCAGAGAGAAAAGGCACTCTCATTGTATCAAAATTGTTTATTGCACTGAGTCTTGCAGCTAGTAGCTCCTAAACACCTAGGAGGACATCCCTTCCCAGAAGTCCCTGCTGCTATTTATCCACACTTCAGGCGCTGCATCCCGCCTACAGGTCGACCGCGGAAGAATTGCTATTCCTAGTAAGTTGTGTCCATATTGTGAATTGTATTGTTCCCTACCTTCCAGCTAGCACGGCGGCCTATCAGCAGAAACTTGTATCCACTATATTGCACCCATAAGAGCACCCATTCAAATGTGGTTTTAAATACCAGATCTTTAGTGAAGCACTCTTTGGAAGAGGCAGATTATATCAGGGATGAGAACATTTACATATGCGCTTTGACTGAGTCATGGCTCCACCCTGCAGTGGGTGCTCCGCTATTGTTAGCGGTCCCAGAGGGTTACGCCATTCTCAGGGAAGATCGTCAGGGTGGCAAAGGTGGAGGGTTGGCAGTCATCTATCGGAGTGATTTTCCTACACGTAAGGCAACCTTGATGGAAATACCAAATTGTGAAATGTTACTAGTCAAATTATATTTGAATCCGAATTCCACTCTAAATATGTGTCTTCTGTATCGCCCACCTACCTCGATGCCAGATTTTGAAGCAAACCTATGTGTATGATCTCCTCAATGCTCAAACCTAAATCCAAAGTGGTTCTGGTCGGAGATTTCAATCTGGGCCTCAGGGACCCTCTCGACTCAGCCAGAGCAACTATGATGGCGCTGGAAAATGTGGGTTTTACCCAACATGTTCTACATCCTACACACCTTCGTGGCAGAACTCTTGAATGGGTGGTGTCACATGAAATTGGCCATGACAAAATAGAAGAGACCCCCTGTCCTGGGTCAGATCATTGTTTTGTTAGATTTGAAATTCCTCTAATCTCCACTATTAAGAGAGACAAACAAACATAAGGGAAAGTGCGTTGTCGTAACCTATGAAAACGTACTGTATGAGCAGTAACCCCTTTTTTCGTCCCCTATGTGAACAACCTTGAACAATAGAGGTCGGTAGTCGACCTGTTATTAGCCTACAATGAGTTGATGATGAATGCTGTGGAGAAAAGGCTTTTTGAAAATGGCAAAAGACACTGGGCCTCATTACAAATCGCCCGGTATGGAAACAACGGTGGCGGTAAACCCGCCGCCACCGTTGTTTCCATGCCGGGCGATCACAACTCCTGCAGGCGGGAGGTGATGTTCCCGCCAGGTCTGACCTGGCGGGTTTAACACCGCCCGCCTGCAGGCGGACGAGGAAACACCGGCAGCATTACGAGGTGCTGCCGGTGTTTCCATTTTCCCCATTCCCATTGGGTCCTATAGGACTCAATGGGAATGGGGATTAACACCGTTCCGCCTCCGTGATTCCCGGGAAACCGGGGTTGTAATGCCCCGGTAATTCCGGGAATCACGGAGGCGGAATGGTAATACGAGTCTGGCGGTAACCAGGCGGTTTTACCGCCTCGGTTACCGCCAGACTCGTAATGAGGCCCACTGCCTCTGAGGATAAATCTTACTATTCCAAGGCAGCCAAAGACTACAAAAAAGTTGTTTGTACTGCAAAAAAGTGCTCCTACGAGAACAGGATAAAAGCAGCGGACTCAGACACAAAGGAACTGTTCAAAATATTAAAAGCAGTCGAAGATTCCTGCCCAATTGACACTTCATGTTCTGAAAAACGCTCACTGGTGTACACAAATTGAAAAGGCCATGTCCAGTAAGATCCGTCTTATTAAAGTGGATATTGAATCCAGGTTGGCTAATTTGAACCCTACACCTCCTACTGCTGTGGCTTTGCATCAGGTTGCCCCGCACAAGCCCTTTAATTTCAGTGAGGTAACTGAAGCAGAGGTCCTGGGACTTTTGAAGAGGATAATACCCATGAATTGTAAGGGCGATATTTGCCCTGCAAAAATAGTTAATGCCCCTTGCCCCCTTCATTGCTAAATTTGTTAATGCTTCTTTTGGAGAAATGCTAGTCCCAATGGAGATCAAACAAGCCTGGATAAATCCCCTTCTAAACAAGCCTTCCTTGGATTCGGGGGTGACAAATAACTATCGCCCAATCACAAACTCTCAGTTACTTTTAAAGGTTCTGGATAAGATGGCAAACGAACAGATCAGGCATTTCTGAGCACACATTGCCTATTAGGCCCCAACTAATCAGGCTTTCTGAGCTTTCCTAGTACCGAATCCACATTATTGGATCTTAAAACCAATATTTTACTACAAATGGATAAAGGCAAAGCTTCTCTACTGATGCTCCTGGACCTAACGGCTGCTTTCGATCTAGTCGATCATTCCATCCTAGCCAGCAGATTATTTGAGAGGGCTTTCTTCTCCAGAGAAGAAGCTAGTTGGGTGCTTTCCTTCCTGTCAGACCATACAGACCATACAGCTAAGGTCTTCCATGAGGAGGCCATGTTAGGGGGTTATGCTTTGAATTGTGGAGTGCCGCAGGGCTCTTGTCTGTCACCCACTCATTTTAACATATTCATGCTGACACTGTTTGATCAACTGGATATGGAGGATACTTGTTACGCCAACTATGCTGATGACACTCAGTGTCTCTTCCCACTTACTGGGAACTACATCAAAGACAATGAGGTCATCAATATTACTTACAACAAAATCCATTGTTGGATGCTGTAAAATGTCCTTGCCCTGAACAACTCCAAAACTGAGATTAACATTCTAGGCACTCCCCCTAAGCTGCGTCAACTAGACCAAGCCTATTCATCCATACAAATTGCTGATTGTCTGCTACCCACTCTCAATAAAGTTTAGACCTTGGGAATTACCATACTACATCAAGCTCATGGCTCAACTCAGACCATATCTTGCAATGTCTTGCTGTGCTGCCCTGGATAGAGCAATTATATGCAGCCGCCTGGACTATTGTGCTAGCTCTCTACTAGGTGTAGGTAAGGGGGAGATCAATTGCCTACAAGCTGTTCAGGACACAATCAGGGTAGTAGCAGACCATCTCTCAACAACCAGGAGATCATTACATTGGCTTCCTATAGCTAAGAGGGTTATGTTTCGTACCTTGCGCATTGCGCACTCCTGTCTCTATGGTAAATGTCCAATCTACCTGACAGCTCATATTAAATGGGAACCTGATAGATGCAATCATAGGTCTAATAACACCGGTCTACTGCAACCACTGAAAGCAAAACTGTCACTTGTGGAAAGAGGATGCTTCCCATTCTCGACTCCAGGTCTTTGGAATACCCTGCCACCTGACCTGAGACTGTGTCCTAGTCTCGTCAGTTTCAAACGCAAACTGAAAACCATTCTCTTTGAATAACTGCACACTTCTATGTGTTCACCCTTAGGACTCTTGCAGCCTTTTTATGTGTTTTTGTTTGTCTGTTCCAGCACTCCCATGCCTCACGGCTCTCGCCCAGCGCTTTACAAATACATTAAATAAATAAATAAATCCAGGCTGTAGAGATTTGTTAATTTGTGATCTCTGTAGAGATATGCCCCAATACCATAGCCCTGGGCTCTTCTCAGATGCGGCACAGTTTCGCCCACTTCTCATCAGCCCCCTGCTAAGGTAGGCAAGGGGCCAAATAAGTCCTTCTAAGATCATCTGTGCTGAATCTGCTCCAATTCTAGATTTACAGGTGCCTGTTTGGCATATTATTTCCTGGCCATAGTCTAGGAATTCTTGAACTGGGCCCTGAAAGAATGCTCTTTCCAGTGTTGAAAAGCTGGTTGGCAGACAGAGGTCCGCTAAGATTTCTGTGGAATCTGCAGAACCAGAGTCATGAAATGGGGTCCACTGTGAGATATGACTTCCTGGAAAGATTCCAACTGAGAGAAGCTCCCTTTACTCTCAAAAGACCACCCAATCACATGCAGTAGGTTTAAGGGGACCTGTATTGCCTCTTCTGTCACACCAAAACCGAAGCAAGACGGCAAGGAGTGCAACTATTCTTCCATTTTTACACCGCTTCTAAGAATGATCTGACAAGCTGTCAGAGGCTCCAGTCATCTCTAACTGACTAACCAGAATTCTAAGGGTCTGGGCCAGTCGGAAACTCCGGAGGCCTGCAAAACAACCACCTCCTGGCTCACTGTGCCTCAGAATTCATTCTTAGACTCACTCTTTGAAAAGGTCAGGGCTTTAGTGATGCATCTGCTCCCTCTTGTTATTTATTGATTTTAACATTTGTAGAGCGTGCAAAGCCCAATAGGAATCAAGGCGCTGTTTGAACAGTGGGAGGGGAATGGGGGTGAATGGGGATGGGAGATGTAGGGGGTGGTAGTAGAGACACAGATAGTTGTTGCAGTTACAGTTACAATTACAGTCGCTACAGTGGAATAAGTTGTACTAGTGTTTCTGAGGGCGGGAGGCAGCGATGAAGTGCCCTGAGATTCAAAGGTAACGGAACCAGCTGGTTTTGAATTGTTTTCCGAACTATCTTTAACGTGGCTCGGTGCGCAGTTTATGGATAGGTAGTTCCACAAACGAGCAGCAATGACTGGGAAGCTAGAACCCCCAGCGCTGCTGCATTTGAAGTGCTGGGTGATTAGTCTGTGGCAGTAAATTGCTCTTCCATGTCTTAAAGAGTTTGTCTTTGCAATCCTCTGTGAGAGATGGGGTAGTGCAGTGTTAGAGAGACATCAGTGAGTTATAGACAGAATTTTGAAGTTGATCCTTTTTCTGACTGGAAGCCAATGTGCAGCTTTTCTGTAGGCTAAGACATGGCCACATTTAGATAAGCTCAATGCGGCTTGGATGGCATTGTTCTGGGTGGTCTGGAGCTTGCTTAGGTTGCGTTCCGATGTGCCTGCAAAAAGGGAGTTACAATAGTCCACCCGGGAGCCAATTATTGCTCTGGCAATGGTCAGGGGGTCTTGGGAGGAGAAGAGCTGCTTGGTTGCATTCAAGAGTTTGGTGGTGTGGGCTGTTGAGGAAGCGATGGTGTTGACTTGACAGGTCATGCTGAGGCTGGAGTCCAATTAAGATGCCTAATGTTTTGACGGAGGAGGAAACTGGAATGGAGCAGGCATCAATGGTAAATGAGTGGAAGGCTGGATCAAGTTTGGCAATACGAGAGCGGTGGCCACTATTAGGATATCTGTTGTGTCATCATTCAAGCAGAGCTGATGTTTGGCCATCCAGGCGTGGATAGTTTCAAATATTCTGTTGAACTAGCTGGAGTCTTGCTCATAAATCCCTGAGATGGGAATGCAGATTTGTGTATCGTCAGCATAGATGGTGTATGAAATGCCCAAGGTGTCAAGATGGTCAAACAGTGGTTTTGTATAAATGTTGTATAATGTTGGGGAGACACATGAACCTTGTGGTACCCCACAGGGAACTAGAGTAGGATGTGCAGCTGCACTACCAGCATAGACACAGGCTGTTCTGTCTGCAAGAAATGAGGCAATCCATTTGGTGGCCTTTGGAGAAAAGTTAACAGCTGTAGTAAAGTGGTGGTTGACCAGATCAAATGCAGCCGATAGCTCAAGATGATGGAGGGGGACTCGGGTGCCATTGTCAGGGATATCGTCTAGTTGGTTTGTAAGGTCAAAGATGGCAGATTCTTTACCGGGGCCAGGTCTGAAATCTGACTAACGAGGACTGAGGATGCTGTATTGTTCCAAGTAGGCCTGTATCTGGATGTGGACATGCTCCACAAATATCTGAGTATTGGCCCCAACTGAGGGCCCTCTAGGGACCCTCAATGTTCCACTGAGATGGGCTAGGGGCATTCGGCCACTCCCTGGCCTAGTGGGACTTCATCTGTTAAGATGCCCACAATGACAGGGCCTCCTCAATGAGACCTCAATGAGACCAGGAGACCTAATCTGCTTAGGTTTACGCTTACAGGATGGGTATCCTTAATATGTGTCATGTCCCCACACAGAAATCAACCTTTGGGTGTTGAGGGTGCTGGTGCCTCACATGGCAGTCCGCCACAGTGGCACACATTAAGAACTCATCAAGCGGTATAAATCAACATAACATCACAAAGTTACAAAGGAGGCGAGCTGAGGCCTTAATAGAGCATTTGCATATTGTTTGTATGCTTTAAAACACTTCCAGTTCCTAGTACAATTTATGAGTAATTATTTATTTTGTGCATGCATAATTGGCAATATTTCCGATTCATAAAACATATATTCATGTACAGTGCCATCAAGTTTCTGCAGGCCATGCATGAATAGACCATACAGTCCTGGTTTTATTTTTGCATTCTGGGACTTGCAGTTTTGCATTTCCTATTTTAAATTCAGAACTAAAAGTCACAGAATGCAAATCGAACTCTAGAACTGGATGGCCCAGTCAGGCATGGTATGGGGAATCTGTTTATAGGTGACAGAATGTTTTATTTTGCAGTCTGTTGTTAGTGAGATACTCTAGAGCAGCAACTGCACAATTTAAGTATATATTTTATTTTGCTGCCACTAAATTGTTGTTATGCCTGATTTAAGTGGTAAATCTGTTCCAAGGGCAAGATGCAACATTCTCAACTATTTGGATGATTCACGGAGCTCCCATCTCAAACAAATCAGATGTGCCTATCCCACACAGTCCCATTTGTCTTGGGCAAATCCCACAATGTACAGAAAAAAAAACATTGACAAGGCTACATTGCCCTGACGTGTCTATTTGAGAGCTCTGGGAATTGACCAGGGAATCACATATTGTGAATATTGCGACTAAAACATTCTACATCTAGAACAAATCATTCTATGTTGTATTAGGGTGGGGCATCTAGTCCAGTTTCCACAAGAAGAAAAGGTGTCAATCCTTCTTTCGATGTAGTTATGTTTTCTTTTCATATGATATCCCTCTTTCTTTTACGTAGCACACGACTATCTCCCGAAAACTACAAAAAAAACACAAAATGCCTCCTCTCTAAACAACCCAACTCCTCCACCACCGAGTAATCAAGCATTACTCTTCCTCAGAAACTCTTTCAGATATGGGGCCTCATTACGAGATGGGTGGCAGCCATGGAGCTATTAGCTCCATGTCTGCCTCCCATACCGTGCCGGTGTTCTTCAATGGGGACTTACCGGTGTAGTCCGACCCTTGCGGAACCGGTAAGTCCACATTGAAGAAACCATTCCCCATTCCCACTTCTTACCAGTGCCCGCTATCCCTTACCGCCCACTTTGTAATGACCCCCAATATCCTCTAAATCCATCAGTTTCATGGGTCCTTTTGTAGTATACTCCCAACTGCGCCTCACCTGCACGCCTGACCTGCGCCTCCTGTTCTGTCAGCACGGTATGCTCATAACTACACATACATGCCTCTCAATTGTACTAAGTCACACTCACACCAAGTCCCATCCCCCCTCCATAGTCATTAATGGGCACTCATCTGCCAAACACATTAAGCCTCACCACAGGTTTGGTGGTAATTCAGTGGTAAATCTACCAAATTACTGCCAAAATCTGTTGTCATTGCCGCCACTGTCCGCAGATTTACCACGAGATTCTGAGTGCTGGTGTGGCGGGGTTAGTACCCATTTTTGGAGTCCGTAGAACTCCATGGGTATTTTCGGAGATTTACCACAAGCAGTAATTCCACCTGTGTAAATCAGACCATTTTTGGCATTCAAGTGGCGGTTAACCACCACTTTTTTACTACACTGCCAAACTTGTAAAGAAGTCCATCAGCGTCAATACCCTTGGAGTGTCAATGGTTTGAGAAGTGTAGAGGGAAAGTCAGAACCGTGCGAAGTTTGAGGAAAAGGAAATAAAAGCGTGAAAAGTGGGTGCGGCAAATTCACCTAATGCATAAAAGGTGCAGGTGCAACAACAAAAAATAATCCCATTCCAGTGATTTCCATGTCTGGGAAGCCATTCTTTCACACTGCATCTAGAGCGCGGCCCATCCACTAAAACCACATCCTGCTTCCGGCCCCCACTCGCAGGCTACTCTCCATTTGCTTTCTTCTTCCCACTCAGTTATTTGTCTCTCAGTTTCGTTTCTCTTCTCTGACCTTATTTCTCCCCCTTAATCCCTTCCAGTTCGTTTCGAACCCACCCCTTCTCCTGGTGAGTCCCCTCCGCTTTTGTCTCCACCCTTAAATCGCTACACGCGAGTTTCTTTTCTTCCCTGACTGCTCCTGTGCGTTTAGGTTTCGTTTCCTCTGATCTGATGCTAAGCGACGGGACCTGTTTTTGCCAAAGTTCATCAGCTTGCTCCGCCCGCGCATTCCCCGCCCCCGTCTCCTCCCTCTTCCTGGCGCCAACTCCAGCTCCCCGGCAAGCACTGCAGTCTCTGCCAGACAGCCTGCAGGAGTTGCACCACGTGCATCGCCCCCCTTTCTTTTACCCATAATGTGGATGGGCTTGCACGGCAGCCCCCCTCACACCACTGGTATATGCTGTGTTTTTAACAGAGCCACATTTCTGAACCACGTCCCCATCCTTACTTTGGGGCAAAAAGGCACAAAGCAAACACACGTGCGTCTGTTGTTTTGATAAAATATTCAGTATACTGGAGCCCTCCACACACTTACAACCATGCCTTCTCCCAGTACCAGTTAGAAAAGTCGTAAACAGTTTACAAATACATTACAATTCCCATATCCCTCACTATCGCAGAAGAATATCTGTTCCTCAACTGCCCCGCCCATGGTCTACCTGCCGTATTTCCTTCCTCATGGAGGGCTAGAAGAGGGTATGGAATGACGAGTGAGGTCCAGGGCTGTCACAAGATGTGGTGAGGCCCAGGGCAAAAACATTTGGTGAGACCCCCTTTCGATTTTACGCACTGGGCCAGCGGCGGCACCTTCGCAAACAGGGGCTTGAAAAATCTCCCCTTGAGTTTGTGTGGAGGAAACCAAATATGGTTTATTACTACAATTGCAAATCAACTACAGCAAAGTTGATTTCTCTTTTGAAGAAAGGTTTATGCCAAACTAACTTTTGTATCATATGTATAAACATATATAGGATGGCATGACGCATGTGGTGCATGACACCAGCATTAAGGAGCACCCTGCCCCAGTGTGCGCATTAAAACACACTTCATACACAGTGACAGACAGATGATGTACAGTGGAGGCTGGTGAATTTCTGAGCTGAAGAGGCTTAAATGTTTGTATTATGCAGGATCGACAGAGCACAGTGAGGGTGCCCAAATCAAACAACGGTTATTTGAGGGGGGTTCTCACTCCCAATGAAAAGTTTGAAACATTGGGTTACAATTATGCATTTTACAGCACATTCTTTGTAAAATTAGGTGGAAATCCATACAGTTTGAAATAGTTTTTTTTATAGAAGCACATGGAAAAACCCAATAGTTGCAAGTCACCAACCGTGCACAGGAACATTTTCCAATACATTTCATGCTGCTGTTGCACACAAAATATGCTAGTATAAAAATATATTCATGCTGGTTGTTCCCATGTGGTCTATGCAGGCTGCACCAATATATGCCATTATTAGCATGTACGCTCTCCCAGCCAGGAAACATGCCATGCCACAGAAAGTATGTGCAGGCTGGCTGTGCACCATAAGTGTTATTACTGGCTCGATTGGCCTAAATTCAATGTGGGCCAATTTAGCCAAGTAGTATGTTTGTTTTAACCTTGATGCATAGTCCTGTGCAACATGGGTAAAGCAAAACAAGCATTGGCAATGCTAAAAGTTGGGCTTTCCTGCGGACATGGTAAAGGCACTGCTGTATTGGTATTAACTGGCCATTGATGGTAGCAGATGCAAACTGGTTTGAGTTCCTGCCAATGTTTGTTTTTCACAGGACTTCAGTAAAAGACTTGTAGGGTGCAACACAATTGAGCGGATTGGGCTATAGCCCCCTCTCGAAATGTTGGGTTTTGTTGACTCGACCTGGCTGCCTGGGCGGGGCCAGCCCCTGGCTAGGGAGGGCTGAAGCCCTCCCACTTTGAGGCAGAAGGCCTCTTTCGATGTGTCGACTACCCGTAGCTCTCGTTATGGAGCGCCAGCAGCATCAAACATGCAGAGTACAAATGCCTATGCATGCGAAATCAACAGACTAACATTGATAAAGTCAAAGTCTTAACTTCTGGTCACAGCTTTTAGATGGCCCAGCTCTCCAGAGATTAGCATAGCATTATGAAAGTAAATAGCCTTAGGGTGAAAGGTACAACTAGTTACCAAAGGGAAGGTGAAATAGCTATTCAGCTTCCTACCTGGGCTCAGGGTATTGGAAGGGAAGTGGGAGCAGGGCTGGTTGAAGATGTGTTAGGGCTGGGGGGGCCCCATTTCTTTGCGATGTTTGTGGGGCCCCCCTGGCCTTACAGTTTGGAAAAATAGGCCAAGTCATCTGTGGAGTGCTTAAATCAATAATGAAGTCAAACTAATACAGTGACGTGGTTAAAAGCTGCAGAGTATCAGTAGGTGTCTGTGTCATAAGACTGCCAGCATGGGGGCAGCTGCTTGGGGGCCCATTTCAACTGCAAAAGCTGAAAGAGCCAGACGCCATCCCTCAGCGGGGAGACTGACAGCGGAATGGGGTTATGAGCCCCACATTGGCCCCACTCACTATCCACCTATCCACTTTCAAAACTGTCATCCAGCCGCTGCTGGGCTGACCAAGAGAGCTGGGGCTAGACGGAACAAGACACAGACGTTAAACAGTGCCTGGGCTTCGCTGTTAACAAAGGCTCTGCAATTACTAACATAAAACATTTCACTGTTAGCACTTGCATTCATAAACATACATTTTTAGGTCATTGAAATTGCGATGTGGGGTTAGCACTCGCATGCCAGGGGAGTGATTAGAAATGAAGTGGTGACATGAGACATCTCATTCTCACAGCAGTCCTTAAGTGTGACTTTTCATAAATGAAGGCGAGGGTTAGCTGCTAGTAACATTAAAGCTTCACCAGAATAGTCTCATTCGAATGTGGAAAGATGTTAGATGTGCCACACAAGTAAGTTTGCCCCTCCCCCACAGGCTCCGAAATTAGCGCGCTCCCAACATTTGAAGTGTTAGTCCCACTGCGTCACCCCCCGAATGTTTAGACTAGGTGTACCACTTATGCCATGACCCCACCTCTTAATTAAGTGGCCCACGGGTCTGCTAAATGTAGGGGTGGGGGCTGGCGCACACACTCACATACAAAACTTTCACCCATGTATCCAATCACCAGTCACACAACACCTTGCATGCACGCAAACATAAAACCAAACACAACATTGACACCAACATACACACCAGCATATACGAGCACAATTATGCACATATACATACTCATTTAATTTAAATACACATTTAAATTAAAATAAAAAACACTTACCTTGTTTGTTGGTTTGTTTGTTTATTATTTATAATGCGCGAACATACCCTGGGGTAACAGTACGCAGCCAATACAAGAATATGTGAAGCTTAGTTACACAACTTTAAATTTACGTACAGATATTTAGGTATACAGGGTATACATAGAGGAATCATAATACAACATATTTACAATAGCAAGCGATCATAGTACAGCAAATTTACAATAGCAGAATATACAAGTTTGATGGGCAGTTATTTCAGTTAGCACTACATTTAGTGAGCATTCGCTTTCAACCACAGGATAGTGTTGGACCTAAAGTTTTGGTAGGGAAGGTCAGTTCTTAATGTGTGGGGTAGGGAGTTCCACAATTTAGCTGCTTTCACCGGGAAACTGTTGCCACCTATAGTAGAGCGATTGAAATTGGGGATAGAAAGGCAGTCTTTGTAGGCTATTCTGGTGGGTCTCAAGGAGTGTTGTCTATGGAATTTGTTGACCAGGTAAGAAGGTGCAGCGTTATTAAGGGATTTGTGGGTGAGTGACAGGGTTTTTAGGTGCATTTTATCCACGGTTTGCAACCAGTTGTTGTGGCGGCTACTCTCAGTGATGTGGTCTCTTCTGGAGATGCCCAATGCCGCCCTAAGGGCATTATTTTGTAGAATTTTGAGTTTTCTAATGGTAGCTTTGGTTGCCCCAGGATAGAGGGCATTGCAGTAGTCTTGGCGATAGAGGATAAGGGCTCGGGCCAAGGTAGTGCAGCTAGAATCAGATAGGAATGGTTTGGTTGTGCGGATAAGTTTGCACATATAGGCCATGGAGGATGCCAGAGAATTTACCTGTTTTGCAAGTGAGAGTTTCGAGTGAAGGTAAAAGCCCAGCGTTTTTACTTCATGACCTACTTTAATGCTAATGCTGTCAATTAAAAATGAAGAGTAGTCAGGTCCTAGTTTTTTTAGGCTAGAGGAAGTGCCAAGGATGATGAGTTCCGTTTTATCATCATTCAGGCATAGTCCATGCGTGGCCATCCATGCCTGGATGATGATGTACACTCTATTCACCAAGGCCAAATCCTTTCCATAATCCCCAGAAAGCAGGAGGAGGATCTGGGTGTCGTCTGCATAGTTTAGTGTAGGTGACACCAAGACGATCCATATCATCGAAAAGGGGCTTAGTAAAAATGTTGTACAGCGTAGGCGAGACACAAGAGCCCTGGGGAAAGCCACAGGTGATTGGTATGGGGTCGGCAGCTGCAGTAGGCGAGACGACCCTCATGGTTCTGCCATTTAGAAAGGATCTAATCCAAGTAATTGCCTTGTCAGAGAAGTGTGCAGCCGAATTGAGATGGTTACATAGGATGGTATGATCAACCAAGTCGAAGGCCGCCGAGAGGTCTAGGAGGAGGAGAAGGGCAGCTCAGCCGTTGTCTCTACACTCATCAACTTGGGTCTTGTAACGCTCACCTTGTTTCCATGGGGACGCCTCACGATGAGCCGGGATGCTCTTTGGGACCTCTCACCTTTCCTGGAGTTCGGGCTGTCGAGGATCGGCTCTAGAAGACAGGAGGTGAAGTTTAACTGCTGTCCCTTCCTTGTGAGGGGACGTCTCTCACCTTGATTTCTATAAGGATGCGCTCTCCATCCTGCCGCACCGGGCAGGGGCGCGTCGTTAAAGGCACCGTTCCGCCGAGTTTCTTCACTGGCGAGGGCCGGCGTTCAGACCGGCTGCAACTCCTTCTTCTCAGGTAAGTCTTTAAAGGTGAAAGAAATGTCTTTTTCATGGTTTGCACTAAGTAAACGTTTCCCTTCTTTTTGCAGATGCTGGAAGCTGCGATGGAAGCCGGGGCCAAGTTCAAGAAGGTAAGATGGTACGCCAAGCGGCGCAGAGAGCGTCCTTGTAAATGGCTAACCTGTGCTATGGTTTGTCTTGCAGGTCGAGAAGAACTGAAGATGAGTGGTTCTCAGGAATCCAAGGGACGAAAGATGTCTTGGAGGTGATGGTCTTCCTGACGAACTGGTAAGTAGTTCCCAAGATGTTCCGTTATTTTCCCGTTACCTTCTAGTGATGAAACAGGAGAGAGTCGACGAGCGTTGGAGGACTTCGATTGCAGAAGGATGCTGCTGAGCAGGTAAGGATGGCAATGGTTCTAGTCTCTTCTCGTCCCAGAAGGTCAGGATGCAGAGCAAGACCCAGTGAACGTCACGCTGCAAGAGCAGAATAACGCAAAGCGCCTGCCTCTAATCGGGCGTGGCTTAAATAGTCAGGTGGTATCCCAGGTGCCTTCGGGGCGGGCTCCGCCATGGATGCTAGACCACTGAACCAGTTCCCCAGTGTTCCTCATGGGGGCGGCCAAGCTTATCCATTGCCCATTGAAACCCCGTCCCAGCATGTGTCTCCGATGCCAACAGCGCCAGGACTGGCTGCAAGGAATCGTTCCTTTTATTGGTGTATGCTTGGAGGCAAGCCACACCATATCTCCCACCTGATATACGGGGGTTTTGGAGCGAAGCTGGTCCGCGCATCTTTTCTGGCATGCCTTAGTTTGTTGCAGGTGTTCTTGAGCCTTTAACAAGGCCTGAGTGATGGTTGTGTGCAGCAAGCATTTCCAGGGTTGTGGGGATGTCTAATTCAGAAGTGCGTGGGTGTCTTCCATACACCGTAAAAAATGGCATTTGCCCCGTACTGCTATGCAGCGAATTATTATAAGCGTACTCAGCGATCCATAAAAGTTCCTTCCAATCTCCTTCACCTTGATGAAGTATGCAGCGTAGGTACTGCTCGAGAGTCTGATTCGTTCTCTCAGTTTGGCCGTCGGTCTGAGGGTGGTGACTAGTGGACAGACGGATGTCTATCTGTGCCAATGAGCAGCATTTCTTCCAGAAGGTGGACACAAATTGCGTCCCACGGTCCGATATTAGAACTGAAGTGAATCCATGCAGGCGCACTATGTGTTCCAGGAAGACTTTGGCGAGGCCGGATGCAGTCGGTAGGCCTTTGAATGGGAAGAAATGAGCCATTTTAGAAAATAGATCCACGATCACCAGGATGGTATTGTAGCCTTGACATGGAGGAAGATCGGTGATGAAATCTAGTGACAGGGTGTGCCATGGAGCTGGCGGAATGTCCAATGGCTGCAGGAGCCCGGCGGGTCTTTGCTTGACAGATTTATTTTGGGCACAGATACCACAAGATGACACAAATTCGATTACATCCTTATGCCAAGTTGGCCACCAGTAGTTCCTTTTTATCTTGGCCAAGGTTTTGGCGATTCCTGGATGGCCTTCAATGAGGGAGTCATTGTCACGACCCTCGCTCAAAACCCCCTCTGGCAAACCCATTGGCCAGGTGGAGTCAGGACTCGGGCCTCTAGAACCTGGCATCCTCTTCAAAAGCCCTCATGGGGCCAGTCCTGGCGCCTATGGCGCCAGGCTCATATACCATGAAAAACAATGTGCTTGGGAACTACTTTATCGTATTGTCAGCCAACATGGTGGCATCCAAATAGCTTGGTTCCTAAGAACCAAGCTATGCGGTCTAGTGTTTTGGGTGTGGTAGCCTAGGGACTACTTTACCTGGACTATTTTGTTGGGGCTATTTAAACCACACCCGAGCAAGACAACACGCTTCGCGTTACTTTGCAACGTGACGCTCACCGTGTCCAGCTATTCCCTCGAACCTCAGAGAAGCAGAACCAGCAAGTAGACAAAAGGAACATCATTAGCAGCAGCATCTTACCTGCAGTCTTCATCTTTAAACACTCGCAGCTACTGAGAACAGCTTCCTCGAATCTGCACGCCTCCCGGACAGAACGAACTGAAAGAGGAAGATAGAGGCAACATTAAAGAAAGCAGTAGAGACAAATTACGAACTGCTCAAAAGGCTTACCTGGCTGGTCGCCTCACGGCTGGCACCATTCCGGACATTCCACTCGCGCTGAAGAACACAGCGACCTACAAGGAAGGAAAACACAGGTTAGCAAAGGCAAGACTTTGCAGCGCTGCGCATAGCGCTTACTTACCGCATCATAGCGCTCTTAATGCGCCATAATTTACCAGCGGGGCTCAACCAAGCCAGTTCGCTGTGCTCAAGCTCTGCATACCTAAGGGAGAAAAAAGGGACATTTTAAACAAAGAAAGGCATGCAGGATAGCAACAAAACTAAAGAACAGCAATAAGGCCTACCTGAACAATATCAAATGGGCCGGCATCAGTGAAGTAACTGGACCACACTCGCCCATGAAAGACAACGCGCCCCTGCAAAGAAGGCAGGACGGAGAGCACGCCTAATTCTACCACAAGGCAGAACCTTCCCCGCAGACCACATCAGGGCAAAGCTGAAAAGCATACCAGCGAGTAACCCGGCTGGGTGGCGTCCCTGTGGATGCCAGGTGAGCGTAACAGAACGCAAAGCCTACCATAACAAATCCACCTGGGCGCCATGGAGACATCAGAAATGGACCAATTGGCCCAATTTCTAGGAGAGCTTCGTGCTGAGGTTCATTCTGCCCGACAAGAGACTAATGCCCTCCGGAGAGACCAAATAGTGACCAAAGAACGCACTGAAGAGATTAGCAGGCAATACTTGCAATCACAGGCAGGACAGACGCCTCTACCTGGAAGCAATCCAACAATGCAAAACCCTGCCATACCACCCACTCCAGTACAGAACACGTTACCTGGAACAGTGCCCCTGGCACCACCAGAAAGGTTCTCAGGCAATCCACGGAAGTATGCGGCATTCATCAATCAGTGCCGCCTTCATTTTCTTTGTAGGCCTGGAGCATTTCCAAACGACCAAGCTCGGGTACCTTTTGTATTATCATACCTGAGTGGTAGTGCGGCAGATTGGTTGGTGCCGTTGGTAACCCATGACGATCCTCTATTACATGACTTTGGGGGGTTCCAGAGAGAAATGGAAAAACGTTTTGCTCGCCATACCCAGGATCAAGCAGTAGACAATGAACTCTTGTCCCTCCGACAGGGGAATCAGGACTTGTTAACGTACATTGCTACCTTCAACAGACTGGTTGCCGAAGCTAGGTGGCCAGAAAACAAAAGAACCACGTTATTCCATCGAGGCTTACGAGGCGAATTAAAGGACGTCTTAGCCCAGGTGGTTGATCCACCCAGAGATTGTGCAGAATTCATAAATCTGGTCGTGCAGCTAGACCACCGGTTGCAGGACCGAAAGGCAGACCGGTCTAAGACAGACCCTCGGACTGTGTATGTTCGACCAAGGGAAAACACACCCTGTGTACCTGAAAATGCTGTAGAACCGATGCAGATTGGAGGGATACAGCCTCCATTAACAAAACAAGAGCGGCACAAAAGAAGACAACAACAGCTTTGTTTGTATTGTGGGAAACCAGGACATTTCCTGAAGGACTGTCCAGTAAAACCCCCAAGAAGAACAGTCCGGGCCACAGAGAAGGATGAAGCTAAGGAATCGGAAAACTACCAAGCTCGACAAACGTAGAGGTCAGTTTGTCGAGTGAGAAGAAAGAGTTGCTGACCTCGCACTTTGCAATACCAGTGATCTTGTCAAGAATGCATGCCGTTGAAGCATACATCGATAGCGGAGCAGTTGGAAATTATATTGATCAAGAACTGGCAGCAGAGAAGGGGCTTCCTTTGTGTTCTAAGCCAACTATGGACAAGGTAACCACCGTGGATGGGACAGAAATCGCTTCCAGACCAGTAACCCAGTGCACAGCCAGGGTAACCTTGCTGTGCCAGGACGGACATCGGGAGTCTATTTCATTCGATCTCATCAAGGCACCTCAGTTCAGGCTAATACTAGGGATGCCATGGTTGGTTGCTCACAACCCTTTGATAGACTGGCGGGCAGGAAAATTAACCTTCCCCGGTGACTGCTCACCTGCCTGCTATTACCAAGTGGAGAAACCGGACGTCTGTATCCCCATGACTCCCGGAGTGACAGTATCAACCCTGGGAGCAACTAATACCTTGCCAAGTGAATACCATGATTTCCAGGATGTTTTCTGAAAGGACCAAGCCAATACATTGCTGCCGCACAGGCCCTATGACTGTCAGATCGACCTTGTTCCTGGTGCACAAATCCCTTGCGGCAGGATCTACGCTCTCACAGAACCAGAAAACCTTAATTTGAAATCCTATTTAGAACAGTACCTTGCAAACGGATGTATCCGTCCTTCGAAGTCCCCCGCAGCCAATCCTTTGTTCTTCGTACCGAAAAAGGAAGGAGACTTGAGAACCTGTATTGACTACCGCGCATTGAACCAGATCACTGTGAAGAACGCTACCCCTTGCCACTTATCCCTGAGATGCTAGACCAAGTTAAAGATGCCCAGATTTACACCAAATTGGATCTTCGAGGAGCGTACCACCTGGTCCGAGTCAGAAAAGCAGATGAATGGAAAACCGCCTTCCGTACTAAGTACGGCTTGTTTGAATATCAAGTCATGCCCTTCGGGTTATGCAACGCTCCTGCGGCATTCCAGTATTTCATGAATGACGTCGTAAGGGAGTTAATTGATGTGTGCGCCTTAGTGTACATAGATGACATCTTAGTATACTCAGCCTCGGAACAAGATCATGTCAGACACCTTCGTTCAATCCTCACCAAGCTCCGTCAACATTGCTTGTTTGCAAAGCTTGAAAAATGCTTTTTTTACGTTACCGAAGTAGAATTTCTTGGTTTTATCCTTACTCCAGGAGGCATCAGAATAGACGTGCACAAGGTAGATGCCATTCTGAAATGGCCTTCACCGACGTCTCTGAAAGGGGTACAAAGCATGCTGGGCTTTGTGAACTTCTACCGCCGGTCCATCCCAGACTTCTCTCAGGTTGTGCACCCAATCACAGTACTATTATGAAAAAACAATAAAAAGTTTGCTTGGACCGAAGAAGCAGAAGAAGCCTTTCCGGAACTTAAACAAAGGTTTACCTCCGCTCCAATCCTGAGACCTCCTCGTCCAGACCTCTCTTATGTCGTTGAAAATGATGCGTCCAGTCTCGCAATGGGGCTGTCCTTTCACAGAGAGACCCGGAAACCGGCCAGCTACATCCTGTGGCCTTCTGGTCGAAAAAGTTCTGACCTCCAGAGATTAATTATGCCATCACGGACAAGGAACTCCTGGCTATCAAATCCGCCTTTGAAGCCTGGAGGCACTACCTTCTGGGGGCCAGACACACCATTACAGTCATCACAGACCACAGAAACCTGCAATATCTAAAAACAGCCAAGGCCCAGTCCTCGCGCCAATTAAGGTGGGCCCTTTTCTTCGCCGAATATGATTATGTAATCACATTTCGACCAGGAGTCAGAAACGGAAAGGCGGATGCCTTATCTCGCATGGGCATAGATGAAATAGTATGTACAACTCCAGACCCAGTACCTATTATACCTGAAGACAAACTCTTGGGTATCATGACAGCCTTAACACAAGCAGAACTACGAAAAGAAATCCAACGGACAATGAATCCTGATGCCTACCTCGCATGGCAAACTCACGGAGAACAATATACCATCAAGGACTATCTACCCTTTTTTAGGGATCGCCTATATGTACCCAAGAAGGAATTACAAAAGCATATTATTTCGAACTATCATGATTCACTGATCGAAGGGCATCCTGGGATCGCCAAAACCTTAGGTAAGGTGAAAGAGAACTTTTGGTTGCCTACCTGGCGTAAGGACATCATTCAGTATATTCAGTCCTGCGGTGTCTGCGCACAGAATAAATCACAGAAACAAAAACCATCTGGTCTCCTACAACCATTGGACATTCCTCCAGTTCCATGGCACACTCTTTCCCTTGACTTCATCACTGATCTACCTCCAAGCCAAGGGTTCAACACCATTCTTGTAGTTGTGGACTTATTCTCGAAGATGGCCCATTTTATTCCTCTCAATGGCCTCCCAGACGCAGCCACTTTAGCAAAAGTGTTCCTGGAGGGCGTGGTTAAGCTACATGGCTTCCCTTCGGTTCTGGTCTCTGATCGAGGCAGCCAGTTTGTTTCAAACTTCTGGAATAAATGTTGTGCAATGGCGCAGTTCGACGTTCGGCTTTTTACCAGTCACCATCCCCAAATGGACGGCCAAACCGAGAGAACCAATCAGACACTCGAGCAATATTTACGGTGCATGCTGCACCACAAACAAAGGAATTGGAAAGACCTACTATGGATAGCCGAATATACATATAACAATTGTTTGCATTCAAGCACGGGATAAACGCCCTTCTATACCCTTTATGGCAGAAATCCACGTACCTCTGAACTAGACCTTCCAGCCAGCTTGGAAATGCCAGCAGTAAAGACTACACACAACCATTACTCAGGCTTTCAAAAGGGCAAAGGAACACCTTATTCATGCCAAAGAAAAACAAAAGAGATTTGCCGACCAACACTGGAAAAAGGCCCCTGATTATCAAGTAGGAGACAAAGGGCCTCATTACACGGAAGGCGTTAATGGTTAACGGCCACCGTTAATGGTAACGGTGGCCGTTAACCATTACCGCCTTACTACTAGGTCCCTTAGCGGGTTGGTGCTTTAACGCCTGCTTTTTGCAGGCGTTAAAAACCAACCCGATAAGGGACCTCGGAGCTAATTACGGCACCGCAAAATTGCGGTGCCGTAATTAGCGCCTTCCCCATTCCCATAGAGCCCTATGGGGCAGAAATGGGAATGGGGAAGGGCAATGGTGGAAGGGGGATTTACCGCCCCACCAACCTTGGAATGGGGCGGTAAATCCCCTTTCCGCCAAGGCGGTGCCGGTATTTTACCGGCATGAGCCATGGCGCTAATAGCGCCATGGCTCACCGCCTTCCGTGTAATGAGGCCCAAAGTTTGGTTAGCCGCTAAATTCATACCCATCAAGGGAACCCGGACCTTTCATCCCAGATTCTTAGGACCCTATACTATTAAGGCAATTATCAACCCAGCAGCCGTGAAACTGGATTTACCACCTAATCTACACATCCACCCGGTATTCCATGTGTCCCTCCTGAAACCAATGCAACCCGGCACACGGATTGGGACACCACCTAAGCCCATACTTGTTGACGGAGAACCAGAATTCAAAGTCAAAGATATCTTGGACTCTAAATACTCTAGGACCAAGCTATATTATCTCGTCAATTGGAAAGGATTTGGACCACAAGATAGATCCTGGGAGCCCAGTGAGAATATCCACGCACCACGTCTAATCAGGAAATTCCATCGGAACTTCCCAACCAAACCTGAGCCAGACAGAAGGAACACCATGGGAGAGGCTTTAGGGGGGGGGGGTGCTGTCACGACCCACCCTCGAAACCCCCTCTGGCAAACCCATTGGCCAGGTGGAGTCAGGACTCGGGCCTCTAGAGCCTGGCATCCTCTTCAAAAGCCCTCATGGGGCCAGTCCTGGTGCCTATGGTGCCAGGCTCATACACCATGAAAAACAATGTGCTTGGGAACTACTTTATTGTATTGTCAGCCAACATGGTGGCATCCACATAGCTTGGTTCCTAGGAACCAAGCTATCCGGTCTAGTGTTTTGGGTGTGGTAGCCTAGGGACTACTTTACCTGGACTATTTTGTTGGTGCTATTTAAACCACACCCGAGCAAGACAACACGCTTCGCGTCACTTTGCAACTTGATGCTCACTCTGTCCAGCTATTCCCTCGAACCGCAGAGAAGCAGAACCTGCAAGGAGACAAAAGGAACATCATTAGCAGCAGCATCTTACCTGCAGTCTTCATCTTTAAACACTCACAGCTACTGAGAACAGCTTCCTCGAATCTGCACGCCTCCCGGACAGAACGACCTGAAAGAGGAAGATAGAGGCCACATTAAAGAAAGCAGTAGAGACATTTACAAATTACGAACTGCTCAAAAGGCTTACCTGGCTGGTCGCCTCTCGGCTGGCACCGCTCCAGACATTCCACTCGCGCTGAAGAACACAGCGACCTACAAGGAAGGAAAACACAGGTTAGCAAAGGCAAGACTTTGCAGCGCTGCGCATAGCGCTTACTTACCGCATCATAGCGCTCTTAATGCGCCATCATTTACCAGCGGGGCTCAACCAAGCCAGTTCGCTGCGCTCAAGCTCTGCATACCTAAGGGAGAAAAAAGAGACATTTTAAACAAAGAAAGGCATGCAGGATAGCACAAAACTAAAGAACAGCAATAAGACCTACCTGAACAATATCAAACGGGCCGGCGTCAGTGAAGTAACTGGACCGCACTCGCCCATGAAAGACAACGCGCCCATGCAAAGAAGGCAGGACGGAGAGCACGCCTAATTCTACCACAAGGCAGAACCTTCCCCGCAGACCACATCACGGCAAGGCTGAGAAACATACCAGCGAGTAACCCAGCTGGGTGGCATCCCTGTGGATACCAGTTGAGCCTAACAGTCATGGTGCTCGGAGATGACCTGTCCTTGCAATTCCTTCACTGGTACAAATAGCCGGTTTCGGTAATATGGTAGTTGATTCTTGATACAGTAATGCTCCCTTCTGGAGCCCCACTCTTTTAGCTGTTCCTGGGTGAAAACCTGCCGAATTTCGTATTGAAGCTCACTTTGGGTCATGGTGGTTGTGATGCCTAGGACTCTATTCTCTGGGATAATGGCCACCGGCTCCGGTGGCATGTGTGCCATTTTGTCCGTGACCGTGCGGGAGAGTGCGTCAGCTTTGCCTTTTTTAACCCCAGGTCTGTATGTAATCACAAAATCATATTCTGCAAAGAAAAGGGCCCAGCGCAGCTGCCGTGATGATTGAACCTTTGCTCCCTTTAGATACTGGAGGTTTCTGTGGTCTGTTATCACGGTGACAGTGTGCCTGGCCTCCAGCAGGTAGTGTTACCAGTGCTTGAAGGCAGCTTTAATGGCCAATAACTCTTTATCTGTGATGGCATAATTGAGCTCTGCTGGCGTGAATTTTCGTGACCAAAAGGCCACCGGATGCAGTTGGCCTGTTAGTGGGTCTTTTTGGGACAAAACCGCCCCCATTGCCAGACTGGACGCATCAGTTTCAACAATGTAAGGAAGGTCTGGACATGGGTGTCGCAAAATGGGGGCGGTGGTGAACCTTGTCTTGAGTTCTTGAAATGCTCTTTCAGCTTCTTCAGTCCAGTTAAACGTCTTGTTGCATTTTCTGAGCAATTAAGTAATCGGGTGTACGATTTGGGAGAATCCAGGGATGAATCGACGGTAGAAATTTGCAAATCCCAACATGATCTGGACTCCTTTGAATTAAGTGGGGGCTGGCCAATTGAGGACTACATCCACCTTATGAGCGTCCATTTGTATGCCTTTGGGGGACAGGATAAAGCCCAGGAACTCCACTTCCATGACATGGAACGAGCATTTTTCCAGCTTGGCGTAAAGATGGTGTTCTCGAAGTTTGGTCAGGGCTGCCCGTACGTGCCCAATGTGCTCTTGCTCAGATGTTGAATACACCAGGATATCGTCGATGTATACAAGAGCGTAGACGTTGATGAGTTCTCGAAGGATGTCGTTCATAAAATACTGGAACGCAGCAGGGGCATTGCATAGGCTGAATGGCATTACTTGGTACTCGAACAAACCGTACTTAGTGCGGAATGCCGTCTTTGGCACTCGAACAAACCGTACTTAGTACGGAATGCCGTCTTCCACTCATCGCCTTCTTTGATGCGCACCAGATGATAGGCCCCTCTCATATCCAGTTTCGTATAGATCCGGGCTTCTTTAACCTGATCCAGTAACTCTGGGATCAAAGGCAATGGGTAGCGCTTTTTGATGGTTACTTGGTTTAATGCACGATAGTCAATGCACGTTCTCAAATCGCCTTCTTTTTTGGGTATGAAGAATAACGGCACCGCGGCCGATGACTTGGACGGGCGGATGAAACTGTTGGCCAGGTACTGCTTCAGGTACGTTTTCAGGTGCTGATTTTCGGGCTCAGTGAGTGTGTAAATGCGCCCACATGGAATTTGGGCTCCTGGTAGCAGATCGATTTGGCAGTCGTAGGGTCTGTGGGGGGGTAACGTGTTCGCTTGCTCCTTCTGGAAAACATCTTGGAAATCTTGGTAATGAACTGGAAGGGTCACGACCCCTTCGAGAGCATGGGTCATTCCCTCCCGAACCGGAGAATTTGCTTGTTTCGCTTTTCGCCCATTTGGGTAACAGGTGTAGTGCAGCTGTGGGCGAAAACCAATTCGCGAGCTCGCCAGTTGATTCGTGGATTATGAGCAACCAGCCATGGCATTCCCAGGATCAGCCGAAATTGGGGGGCTTTGATCAGATCAAAGGCTATGATTTCGTGGTGCCCATCTTCGCACAGGAGGGTGAGTTTGGTGGTGCACTCCGACACAGGGCTCTAGGGAATTTCAATACCATCAACGGTGGTTACTGTCTCTGCGGTTGGCTTGGGACAAAGGACTAGCCCCATCTTTGCTGCAAGGTTTTGATCGATGTAATTCCCCACCGCTCCCCTGTCGATGTAGGCTTCCAGCGAATGCATGTCGGACGGCTGTTGATGGGGAATTAGGATCACAGGTAGCGCAAAATGGGAGGTCTGAAACTGGATTTCTTCGCTCGACAATTGGCCCCCTACAATTGCCGGGCTTGGTCGTTTCCCAATTCCTCATTAGGGGTTTCTTTATCCGTGGCTCAGACGGTTCTTCTGGGTGGTTTAACCGGGCATTCCCTTAGGAAATTACCTGCTTTTCCACAATACAGGCACAATTGCAACTCCCTCCTTTTATCTCGTTCAGCCTTGGTTAGAGGGGGGCCTGACTCCTCCTATCTGCATGGGTTTGCTAGTCCCGTCGGGGCCCCGCTGAGTTTGATCTTTGGGTCGTACGAATAAGGGGCGCAAATCCGGTTTCCCACGATCATTCTTCCTATCTTGCAGTCGGCAATCCAACTGGACCACCAAACTAATGAACTCGGCACAATCCTGGGGTGGGTCCACCACTTGGGCCAAAACGTCCTTTAGCTCCCCACGAAGACCCCGGTGAAACAATGTGGTCCGTTTGTCCTCAGGCCAGTCTGCCCCGACCACCAGTCTATTGAAGGTTGCGATGTACGTCAGCAGATCCTGGCTCCCTTGACGAAGGGACAAAAGTTTGTTGTCTAGAGCCTGCCCATGGTAGCGTCGGGCGAAGAGTTTCTCCAGCTCCCGCTGAAACCCATCAAAGTCTTGTAACAGAGGCTAGTTTCGGCTAATGAACGGTACTGACCAGTCTGCAGCACTCCCACTAAGGTAAAATAGCACGAAGGGCACATGTGATTGGTCCGTGGGAAACGCCCCAGGCCTGCACAGAAAGTGGAGGCGACATTGGTTCATGAAGGTAGCGTATCGGCGGGGGTCTCCCGAAAACCGTTCCGGAGGAGCCAGAGACACTGCCCCAGGGAGGTTGATCTGAACTGGATTGCTTGCGGTGGCTGAGGTGGACTGATTGATTCCGGGCAATGGAGCTTGTCCTGCTTGCGACTGGAGGAGTTGCCTCCCGAGGTCATCCGTCCTCTCCTTGGTCACAATTAACTCCCTTCACAACGCATTAGTTTCCTGCCGTGCAGAATAGACCTCCGAGCGCAACTGCCCCAACAACTGGGCTAACTGATCTGTTTCCGAAGTTTCCATGCTAGGCGCCCAGGTGGATAATTAAGTTATGGGCTTCGCGTTCTGGAACGCTCACTTTGTTTCCACGGGGACGCCTCACGATGAGCCGGGATGCTCTTCTGGACCTCTCACCTTTCCTGGAGTTCGGGCTGTCGAGGATCGGCTCTAGAAGACAGGAGGTGAAGTTTAACTGCTGTCCTTTCCTTGCGACCCACCTCCCGGGTTCCCCATGCAGTTCCCCAGGGGACGTCTCTCACCTTGATTTCTATAAGGATGCGCTCTCCGTCCTGCCGCACCGGGCAGGGGCGCGCTATTAAAGGCACCGTTCCGCCGAGTTTCTTCACTGGCGAGGGCCAGAGTTCAGACCGGCTGCAACTCCTTCTTCTCAGGTAAGTCTTTAAAGGTGAAAGCAATGTCTTTATCAGGGTTTGCACTAAGTAACCTTTTCCCTTCTTCTTGCAGATGCTGGAAGCTGCGATGGAAGCCGGGGCCAAGTTCAAGAAGGTAAGATGGTACGCCAAGCGGCGCAGAGAGCGTCCTTGCAAATGGCTAACCTGTGCTATGGTTTGTCTTGCAGGTCGAGAAGAACTGAAGATGAGTGGTTCTCAGGAATCCAAGGGACGAAAGATGTCTTGGAGGTGATGGTCTTCCTGACGAACTGGTAAGTAGTTCCCAAGATGTTCCGTTATTTTCCCGTTACCTTCTAGTGATGAAACAGGAGAGAGTCGACAAGCGTTGGAGGACTTCGATTGCAGAAGAATGCTGCTGAGCAGGTAAGGATGGTGATGGTTCTAGCCTCTTCTCGCCCCAGAAGGTCAGGATGCAGAGCAAGACCCGGTGAACGTCACGCTGCAAGAGCAGAATAATGCGAAGCGCCTGCCTCTAATCGGGCGTGGTTTAAATAGCCAGGTCGTATCCCAGGTGCCTTTGGGGAGGGTCCCGCCCTAGATGCTAGACCGCTGAATGCAGTTCCCCAGTATTCCTCATGGGGGCGGCCATGCTTATCCATTGGCCATTGAAACCCCGTCCCAGCATGTGTCTCTGATGCCAACAGCGCCAGGACTGGCTCCAAGGAATCCAAGGGGAACCGAATAAGGTCTTTAGGGCCCCGTGAACCCTCAGTGGGGATGAGGTCGTGACAGTCTTGAGGTCGATAAGAGCTGTCTCTGTTCCGTGTTGAGGGCCGAAACCTGATTGTCTGGCTCCTAGTAAATGGTGTACTTCCAAGTGTTTTTGGATTTGTACATAGGCAACCTTATCCAGAATTTTTAGGAGGAAGGGTACTGTCGTGATCGTTCGATAGTTAGTCGGTACGGATGGGTCGAAGAAGAATGGCTTCTGCTGTTTCCCGCAGGCCGATTTCATGGATGCCTGGTTATCAAGGCTCAATTTCACCACTGCAGAGAAACATCTTTCCCTTTCTGCGTCCCAGAGATGGAAGTGTAATATAAATCATTGGTATGAGCTGCCCTGTGGGGAGGTCTATTGATGGGGCTCTTGGGCCAATCGCGGAAGGAGGTCATGCGGGAGGAGGGTGAGGAATGGGGGATGGGGAAGCAGATAGCCGGGCAGAAAAGAGCTCAACAGAGCCCACGGAAATTAAAAGCATCTTTATAAGGGTGCAATTCCATGACAGAGCAAACAGCAAAAGTGGAGCAGTTTGATGTGCGAGTAAGGGAAGCGTAACAAAGGATTGTGGAAATAGAGGATTCAGCAGCAGAGCAGATTTCGACAATAACAGACCAGGCTCAACAGGTCCTTGCCCTGGAATGTACAGGAGATTCTTTAGCAGCAACGGAAGGGGACCTCGAAAACCGAGCCAGAAGGAATAATCTAAGATTAAGGGGGATCCTGACTATGTTGCAAGACAAAGACCTCATGGAATATGTGGGAGCCATATTTTGGATGCTGTTGACATCTCATGAGTATGCAATGCTGTCACTGGATCGCACTCATAGGCTACGAGGGTGGAGGGGGGCAGGAAAATGTCCTCCACCAGATGCCATAACACAAGTACACTTTTTTACGACAAAGCAAGACATCATGAATGCAGCTCACAATATGTCAGAGACAATATTCCAGGATGGCACCATTCAGATTTACCAAGATCTAGCTGCAATCACGATTCAGAAAAGAAAGGTCCTCAAACCGTTAACCACTCATCTCCAAAATAAGAACATCTGATATAGGTGGATCTTCCCAGCTACATTACAATTCACAATGGTGAACAAAGCTTGGATTATTCAATCCCTTGAGGAAGTAGAGGAAATCTTTCACACTGATCACCCAGAAATCCCAGTGAAAGGGACCCCGCAAACAACCCCTCCATCGCACAAACTGGAACCACCAAAGTCCCAGCGAATTCCATGGTCCATCGCCGGGAAGCCCTGGAAACCAGGGGGCCCCTCTTAGCGCAAATGAAACATGACTGTGTGATATGAGAAGACCGCACACATAGTTTCATCACAGAACAAACTCTGAGTGGACCTTTCATATGCTGTTAACCTAGCTAAATGTGATGTCCAATCTGGAATATCCCCACTCATGATTGGTCTGGGAACTTGATGGTATTAGCCCAACCAATTCCCTTCGCTGTTACTGTTGTTTTTGTTCTCTATTCCCGGTAATGTTGAGATTGTTAAAGAAAATGTAGCTGCAGCTAATTGAGATTGTTAAAGAAAATGCAGCTGCAGCTAATAGGTTTTTAATCATATATGAGCACAGATGGGAGATGATAAACAATGGGTCGCCCTCCCCCCTTATTAGTGATTCACTGAAACAAATGGGGCATAGCCCTAACTGGCACATACAAATTATGATTCTTAACATACAGGGCCTTAACTCACCCGCTAAACGGAAATTTGTCCTCCACAGACTGGCAGGCGGGGCTGCTCAATTGCATTCATACAGAGCACGGATAGCTCACTCGGTAGAGCATCAGACCTTTAATCTGAGGGTCCAGGCTTCAAGTCCCTGTTCGGGTGTGACTTCTCTTGCGCCTAGAAACACTCGTGTACAGGCGGGTTATAAATGCCACATCATATATCATATCATACAAGAAACACATTCTCCGCAGCCCCCCGGTACTGGGAGACTTGGAAATAGGATTTTCTCAATGCAGTATGTGGCGTCCAGTGACAAAAAAGAAGGAGGGACAGCTATTCTGATCGCAAAAGGTGTCCCATTTACAGAACCTGAAATTTCTTTTAAAATCCTGGTGTCAGATATATAGGGGTCAAAGGCTCACATTATGGGCAGATTTTCACTCTGCTATCAGTATATGCCCAGAACAACAAGCAGGATGAATTTATGAATTATTTGGTGGCAGAAATAGACCCGTTTGTCAAAGGCCACTTGCGGATTGGTGGGGATTTTCATGTGGTCCCAGACCCCTACATTGATAAAACTCATGCCCCTTCACCGTGAGATTTTAAGAACGCCCTTGCCTTGTTCAACCCCTTTAGAACGCTGGGAGATATTGACATACAGAGTGTCCTACATCCAGGAGAACGATATTACTCACACTTTTCTCAGGTGCACTATACTTTTTCTAGTATCAAGCTTCTATTGACCTACCCTCAGTTTGTGCCATGTGTGGACAAGTGGTGCTAGGTACCAGGATAAAAAATGTTCACACACCAGTTATAATGGACATGAGAATTCAAAACCCGCCCCTCCCACCCCCCACAGCCCACTTGCCAAACCACCCTGGAAATTGTATGACCATGCTCTTAATGATTTGACCCTTCGAGATGATATTGAGAAGGCGATATCTAACTATTTCCATGTAAACACAGGGTACACACTGTCAGAGGTGACAATCTGGGATGCAATGAAGCAGTCATCCGTGGGGAGATAATAGCCCAGTCGTCAGCCCACAATAAACGTAGGCAGGCGTTCAAAACGGACCTAGAGGGTATAATATCAAATACAGAGTTAGCACATAAAAAGAAATGTTTCCCCAAAACACAACAATGTTTATGATTGGCCCGTAATAAGCTTGAAGCACAACTGCCAGAGCAAACTACCCAATCATTAGCCAGAACTAAGCAAGGGTACTACGCAAAAGGTATTAAAGCTAATAAATACCTGGTGATGAAGTTGGCAAAAATTAAATATAGAAATTTAGTGTTGGGATTGAAAGACCCATTGTGGTTGGTACATTACATGGAAGACTCCAAGTTGCAGATAGTGGAAAACTATTTTAGGGAAACAAATGTTGGGTATGACTCGCTCCCCGATTGTACAGAGGCAGCTTATTGAAACAGCCAGGCTTCTGCACCTAACGGACGCAGACAGGGAGCATTTGGACCGCCCTATTAGGTTTGAGTAAGTCAAGTTAGTGATTAAATCACTTAAAACTAGAGCCCCAGGCCCTGATGGCTAGACCCCACTATTTTACAAAACATTCAGTGTCCAGCTCCTTCAGCCCTTCACTAAATCATATAACTCATTCCGACAAGCGGGAAATGTGACGTACGCAATGGATGAAACAGTCACTGTATTTATGTTAATGTTAATGTTAAAGAACATTTGTACAGTGCACTATCACCACCAGAGTGATCCCCTGGTGCTATGGTGAATCTGAAAAGGAAAGGTGGTGGGGTGAGTTAGTGGGACAGAGCCAGAAAAAGTGCAAGAGAGTAGTGATGTCCTGTTGGCAGCTTCAGTTCGGTTAGCACTATTTGCTGAGCTTCGGTGTGATTTTTGGTTGGTAGCCGTTGTGTTATGTTGTGCGAATCTATATGTGATTTGTTTTGTTGTTGACAGGACTCTTTCAAGGCACCACATCCTTCCCCTGCTTAACACCCCAGAGATCCAACTCCCATTCACAACTAACTCTGACATACTTGTGGCAACATACACCCCAATCCTCTCTAAAGTGGTGAACAGCTTAGCTCCCATAGGCCCTCACAAATCCAAGACAATAAGACATGCTAACTCCTGGTTCACACCAGACCTCATGGAACTCCACACAATAAAACGTAAAGCCCAGTTCACTTGGTGTAGGACCCCTCCCAATCCTTGAAAAATGAATTCAACACTATATCCAAACAATACAAAGCAGCCACTTTCGCAGCCAAATTCAACTCCTTTAACTCCAGAATTAACAGCGCCTCCTCCAACACCAATGAAATATTTACCATATACAGGGATTTAGAATCCCCCACTTCACCACCTGCCACCATCACCAAAGACGCATCATGGTGTTCGGACATCCAAACTGCTCTCCTAGGAAAAATCGACACCCTCAATCAAAAATACTCTCTCAACAAGACACTCTAAAGAACGACCTAGTAGCTAGCAACTCCAACTCGATTCCTCCCCTCCCTATCCCTTCCACCCAACCTTTCCGCTTCACAGACCGTGCTAAAATGAAGTCACAAAGATAATCCAGAGACTGAAACCCTCCAAATGCAAAGGCAATGCCTGCCCAGCTGTGCTGACATTCAAACCCGTATAATCACTGCCTCGATTAACGCCTCATTTGCCCATAGCACGGTGCCAGCCAGCCTCAAAGAAGCCTGGGGCCTCCCCTGTTGAAAAAAATCTCACTAGACCCAACCATTCCATCTAACTACCAGCCTCAGTTTCCGCCCAGGACATGGAATGGAATCTGCACTTCTAGATCTCAAGAATCAGCTTGATGAGATCAGGGATAAAAGAAATTGCGCCCTGCTCCTTCTCATAGATCTATCTGCAGTGTTCGATCTGGTCAACCATCAAATCCTCTGCCAACACCTCACCCCCCATGCCAATTTTTCCCCACCTGCCATTGCTGGATTGCATCCTCTCTGGAAGGCAAAGTCATGCAAATCTTCTCAGACACAGCCAATGCCTCGCCCTCCCCTATCACCTGCAGTGCCCCCCAAGGCTCCTGCATCGCCCCCACCCTCTATAACATCTTCACCAGTTCCCTCTTCAATATTTTAGATGCCCTCTGCATAGCCTACACCAACTATGCTGATGACACACAAATCCTAATCCCTCTCTCAGGCAATTACAGAGAGGACTCCAACTCTCTCAACAACATTTACTCTACTATCCAGGCATGGGGGGCAGCAAACCACCTTTGTTTAAAAAGCAACAAGACTGAAATCCTAATTGTCGGCACTTCCTATACCCGTAAGTCGCTCAACTCTCAATACACTTCTTTCCAGATCGACCAGTGTGTGATTCCACTCTCAACTACAGTAAAGACACACAGCGTCTACCTTGACGCCTATCTAACCCTGTCCAGACAAGTGAGCGCCATCGCATTCTCTGCAGTTTAAGCAACTAAAGTCCTCAATGCAGCCAGTCCCTTGCATACTAAAAACAATTGTCTCACCATTGCCCGGCCATCATTGGCTCTAAGATAGACTATTGTAATGTCCTCTTTACAGGCACCTCCGTTGGTAATATTAGAAAAACTGCACATTTTTCAAAATAATGCCCTCAGAACAGCCATGAGCATCCCTAAGCGTGACCACATCTCCAATGCCAGAAGGGAAGCTCACTGGTTGCCCATCCAGGAACGTATCCACTTAAAAATACTGTCCATCGCCCACAAGTGCCTTTGCAATACTGCATCTCTTTACCTCATTCAAAGAATCACCAAAGCCCACTCATCAAGACCCACCAGGACCCCTTACTCGGACAGACTCCTCTTGCCAAAAGTGAGACGATGCAAAGCTGGAGGCTGCAGCTTCCCCTACTGCATAGCCAAACTCTGGAATGACCTCCTCCAAACCCTGAGAAATCCTACTGGATCTTTTGCAAAGCCCTCAAAACACAGCTCTTCTCCTAACTCCCCCACGCAGACCATTGAATTCAGCTACTCTGTGACACCTTACATCAGTATGCTCAGTATTACTACTATGTATGCAACTCTGTCACTCTGTTACCAATGTAAACATTACCTATGCTTCCTTGCCTTTCCACTATTACCATACTGTCTTACTGTGTCCCCATTTCCTGTACCTACATGTGTGATATTGGAACATGCATACTGTCCCACACGTTTATGACGGCACAGCATATTAACTGCTGCCCTGTGCACACAGTATGGATATCGTTTTTCCTGCATGGTAACCTCTTTGTTTTTGTTTTGCACTATTTTATGTGTTGTGTGAATAATGACAAATGTAAAATGACAAAAGGATATAAAAAAAGTAAAAATGATGAAATAATTGTCTGAAAAAATAAGCTCCCAAGCTAAATAATAAATGCTGTGTGAACTTGATATAGTAAAGTGTTATTGTATTTGTATGATAATTCCAGCAGATACAGAGCCATCTTTGCTAAGGTTGTGAATGGGCTAACTAATGAAAGCCCCCATTAAAGGATTGGATGAAAAATTCACTTACATGAATAAATGTTTCATAATCTACCAAGCCCATAGTCCTCCCACTAATAGGACTGTCCTTCAGTTACTCCTGCCTTGTATGTGCAACAGCGCCTCAATGCCAATGGGTTGTAAGTGCGCTTTACAAATGAAATAAATAAATAAATGTCACCATGCTTACCCGACACAGGGCGCAACGTCAACACCGGCGCTTCTGATTGAAGTAAGTACCCGCGCATCTTGGTTTCCGTGTCACTTGTCTTGAACACTCGCTTTGACCCTGTGTCTGCACCGACTGCTTCGGATCCCTATTTGGTGCCTCTGTTTTTCTGAATGCTTGGTAACAAACGATTTATGTGTTTTGCACTGCTTTCTGGATTGCCCTACGTTTACTGTGGTTTCAAACTCTCTGAGTCTGTGGGATTATGGACCATAGTTTATTGCTGAACCCTTGAGGGCTGAGTTGTGCACTGGACTAAGGAGGCTCTGCTGTTTTTCTGTGCACCATACTGTCGTTCGTGCATCCTAGTGCTGGCCGGAGGTAGGTCCCTACTAACCATACAAAGCCCTTCCCTTATCCCTTTTCTGCACTCGTCTTGCCCTGGGACTGATACTCTGGTCATTCAACACTCACAGGACTTCACTCTCTGTCTATCTAGTTAAGGCATACATTCCTCAGGAATCATATTTGCCCTTCGCAAGTCACTCCAGTTAGTTCATGCTTCTACGCTCTCTTTTCTATCTAGAGTGAGAACAAAGCCTTTTTTGCCACCAGACCAAACCCTCGAAATAACGGCTGAACCCAAAATGTATCAGGTTAGTGCTGACCTATTTCTCCAGCATTGGATCTTTCATGGATTCACATGCTGTAAATATTCCCCGTCGTCAGGCTGGGAATCCCCAGTTACTTTGATTTAGTACTTTTCCTATGGAAAACTTTGAAATCGTGAGTGTCCCAATCGACGTTGTTGTGGGTGCTTTTGGTTCGTCGAGTGTATAGCTCTGCCCCAGCTTCCTCTCAGATTTCAACTGTCTTTCGAGCTGGTGGGATTCCTCGAGTTCTCCTCTCCAAAGTGAAAATATCTTTCCACACAAAATTAATCTTTTTTCAACGTATTCTCCAACCGGAGCAACCGACGACTCATCTACGGTCCCGTTTATGAACATGGAGACCGTTGGACCGGAAAAATCATTGTTCAGCCCTGTGACACTTACGGCCTAAGAAAGTGTACGAAGGTGACAGGCATGCAGATTGTTTATACTGCCTCTGCTCTAACCATTCCCCGGAGGAATGTGAAATATGCCAAGGTTTCTCACAGAAAACCCTTAAAGACAGAAACCGTTGCCTCATTTGTTGGCTTAATGAAGAAGCATAACCGGTGTCGGAAGTGTGTTCGTCAAGGAGTGGGAGAGCTACCACTCCCTCTGCCAAGCGGTCACCATCAGATTACAGGTCCAAGTCTGAAGAACCTTCGGCGAAGAAACAGAAAACAGGTGAGCCAAAACCGTCCATGAGTCACGATAAGGCCACACACTCCCAGTCTCCTATTAAAAAAATACCAGTTAGCAGTGAGGGTTCCCATTCTGTGTCTAAGCACTTGTCCAAAGTCCCGTTGACGAAGACACCATTGGAAAAACCAACGGGTAAAGGCTCATGCCCCTAGACTAAAACCACGTCCCACTCTTCGAGAAGGTCCTTTCCGACAACGGACAAACACAAATCAAAGTCATCCATGAATACCCCGTCTTCGTCAGCAAAAAAGAAACACCATTCGTCCTCGGAGTCTTGCACTTCTAAAGAAGGTCACAGATCCTCTTCTGGACAACAGTCATCCACAAAGCACCCTCCGATGACCAAATAGTTGTCGACACTCACTCCGACGATGAAATCGACGACGACATCGGGACATCACTCGTCGACGATCCCCTTGTCGACGACCAAAATATACAAATCTTCCGGGAGTAAGGCTGCACTGCCATCAACCCTGTCAACCATTTCCACAACTGAAGCCATGGAATTACCTATCCAACTTTTACAACATGACAGTACATCATCCGGCAGTAAAGGAATACTAAAAACCCCAACAAGGGATCCTGTAGCGCATGGACCGCTTTCACTAGGAGTGTCTCCTATGAGCTATCCCAACATCATGCCAGATGGCATTTTACAGCATAAAATCACTTCAGATTTCGAGCCTCCAGGAGAGGAGTGCCCAGGGGTCATGGACTCCGATCCTGAGGAAGGCAGGTCCCAACCTCAAATTCATGGCAAACCCTCTGATCAAAGAGGACAAGAAACGCCTCTAAGAATACATAACATACCACCTACTCTACCATCAGCACCTTCGGGAATGGGAGGTATGACTCCACAATACCCCCTTTTAAACCTGCGATCCTTACTCTCCCTGCAGTGCCTTCCACTTTACAAACACTGCTGGGACAACTCATTGCCAGGCTTCCACCTCATCAGCCACAGGGGGTTCATCTATGCAGGAAAGACCAGGGTACACCAGGAACAAAGGGATCCAGGGCATTCCTCCAGGGACCGCGACAAACGTCCAAGAGCCCAATCTCCTCCTAGACCTCCGCCTCCTCGAAGGATAGTCCATGAATACACAAACAAGAAGTGGGGAACTAGTAGCTACAGACCAAGACAGAGGTCCAAGGGACACAAGCTCTACCGCCTCTTCATCTTTGCCTTGCAGAGATGATATGTGGGACACGGATGACCCGGATCAAGATACACAAGGGAGTCTTGTTCAACCCTCTCCTACAGATGACATTGGGGCTTTCCAGTTCATGGTATCTAAGGTGTGCCAGGAATTCTGTTTAACTCCTTCAGAAGAAAAGAAAGACTGCTTTCTTTTTGACCAAATTGGTAAGCGCAGAAAGGCTGTGTTTTCTATACTCATCCTAGATCATGTTTGACAAGAAGGCCTTCGTACTTTCAAACACCCATTCTCTGAACCGGCACTTAAAGGGAGACTTGACAAAAAATGTAAGGCACCAGACACGAAACCAAAATGTCTCACCTCACAGCCCTCTCCAGAATCGGTTGTGTCAGCGGTAGTGGGTCGCAAGGCTCGCACGCAGCACAAATGCGCCACTTGCCCAGGCAATGAAGGCAGAAAAATCGATGCCTTTGGTAAAAAGTGCTCACCATCGGGGCAACAACATTCAAAGCGGCCAATGCCCTTGCAATATTTGCTCGCTATGATCGAGAAATATGGCATTGCTTGGCTCCTATACTAGAGCACTTGCCAGAGCAACAACGTAAAGAAGCCATTACACTGGTGCGTGAAGGGGAAGAGGCCTCAAACCACAGTATTAACATCACATTGGATCTCGCAGAAACGGGATTCAAACAAATTGGTAATGGGGTCGTCCTCAGAAGATAAGGATGGCTACTTTGCAACGATTTCAGACAGGAGGTACAACATAAGGTGGTTGACATGCCGTTTGAGGGAGAAAATGTTTTTGATGACAAAATCGATGAGGCTCTCAAAACGATGAAAGCAGACTCCAGTACTGCTAGGTCACTAACATACTTACAGGGCAGAAGGTCTTTTCATTCCTTTTAAGGTGCCTCAGGTAACTCTAGGTTCTCATCCTCAACGGACAGCAAAAGCTACGGCAGTTCTGGATACTACTCCCAGGGATACAAGAGAAACTACCAGTCCACACAGCGCTGCAGGGAGTATCACCAGGGACATCACAAACGCGGATCATCAACCTCTAAAAGAGGTAGACAGAACAAAGCCCAGCAATCACTGCCTCAGGGGCACACAGGTGGGAGGAAATGTGGCGTTTCATCTCCACAAGTGGCAAGCAATTACAAAAGACAGATGGGTGCTAGATGCCATCCAGCACGGCCACTTGTTGGAATTCAAGCGCACACATAAACTGTTACCTCCCATAAGGGTATTGCATCCGCACCTTCCATTTTTACAACAGGAAGTGTGCCAAATGTTAAAGAAACGAGCAATCAAAAGAGTTCCTCATTCTTCAAAGGGAAAGGGAGTATACTCCAGATACTTCGTCGTCAAGAAACCGGACGGGAAATGGCGTCCAATCCTGGACTTGCGAAGGTTAAACAAAAACATCAAAAAGCAAAAGTTCAAGATGGTCACACTACAAGACGTCATAGAGGCGGTACAACCCCACAAATATCTAGCGGCGTTAGACATCAAGGACGCATACTTCCACATCCTGATACCTCAAAAACACTGAAAGTATCTCAGGTTCAAGGTCAGCGAAAATCATTACCAATTTCGAGTACTTCCATTCGGCCTCAAATCAGCCCCCAGTACATTTACCAAATGCCTAGCACCGGTGGCAGCTTTTCTCAGAAAACAGGGCCACCACGTCTACCCATACCTAGACGACTGGTTGGTTTGAGGTCAAACATTTCAACAAACCACGGTTTCTCTGAGACAAACAGAATCCCCTCTCTAACAATTGGGATTTGCAATCAATTACGCCAAATCTTGCCCAGTTTCATCGAAACGGTTGTTATTCCTGGGTGCGCAATTGCTCACGGACCAAAGGCTTGTCAAACCCTCGTCTGGCAGAGTGAAAAAATGAATCACCCTGACAAATACCTGGTCAGATGAAATTACCATCACCCTGGCTCTCTCAAACTCACTAAAATGGTGGGCAGTCCTCAACAACATCTCAAAAGGGATGCCCCTTGTAAAACCCAATCACCATATCACAATCGTAACCGATGCTTCCCTGGCGGGGTGGGGAGCTCACCTAGACAAGCACAAAGTCAAAGGCCTGTGGACCCCTGAAGAATCCATCTCCACATGAATGTGCTGGAGCTGCGTGCAGTACATTGGGCCCTGAACTCTTTCCTCCCTCTAATTAGGAATTCAGTTGTGCGAATCCTCATGCACAATACTACCACAATGTTTTATCTGCGCAAACAAGGTGGAACATGGTTAAACACCCTGTCTCAAGAGGCGCAGACCATTTGGTACTGGGCCATTCAGAACAACGTTCTGTTGCAAGTTTTCCACATCCCGGGGATACACAACAATCAAGCGGACACTCGCAGCAGGGATTAATTGCTGTCCCACAAATGCCAACTGTACAACAACCAAGTATCCAAAATCTTCTCAACATGTGGTCATCCTCCTCTGGACCTCTTCGCCACCCAGGGCAACAGGCAGTGTAAGAAATGTGCGTGCGAGCAGGATTCCACATCCCGACTCTCAAGGGGACACATTCTCGTTCCCATGGACCGGCATGTTCGCATATGCGTTCCCTCCATTTCCTCTCATTAGGAAAACAATCCAGATGATACGCATATATCACTGCAAAATAATTCTGGTAGCACCATACTGGCCCAGACAAACCTCCTTCAACTGGCGGCGGACAATGCAATCCATCTGGGATCTCACGCCAATTTCTTTTCGCAGAACGATGGGGTGATTCTACATCACGACCTGGGCTCCCTCAAATTAACAGAATGGCTCCTTATCACTCCAAATTCAGCCACCTAAACATTCCGCAAGACAGCCATCGCATACTAGCTACAGCTAGGGCTCCGTCCACTAACTTTTCCTACAACCACAAATGGAAAAGGTTCTGTACATGGTGTGCGCAGCAGCCCAACCTTCAACTACTAGCCATAAAACCTCAACAGGTTCTTCCCTACCTTCTCAAATTGGCAAACAAAGGTCTAGCAATCTCCTCTATAAAGGTACACTTAGCTGCAATCTCTAGATTCACAAGGAAAAGTGGAGTGCCTCCTCTCTACAGCAACAAGCTGCTCAAGCACTTCCTAAAGGGATTCTTTCGTACTTTTTCTCCAAAGTTTGTGACCTGGAAAGTGGCATTCTTAATCACTGTTACATCCTCCAGACGAGTCTCTGAACTACAGGCTTTGTTGGTGCACCGTCCGTATTTCCGATTAGCGAAGGACAAGGTAATCCTTTCCACCAATCCTCACTATATCCCAAAAGTGCCATCGGAATTTCACAAGAATGCAACCATAACCCGACTTCTTTCTTTCAAAAGGCCACCTCCCCAGCAGAGAGAGCTCTACACTCTCTGGACGTAAAAAGGGCGTTAAAATATTATCTGGACCGGACAAAATCATTTAGAGCAACAAAATAGCTCTTTGTCGACTTTGGCACCTCAAACAAGGGGGAGACAATCAGAAAACAAGGCATTGCAAGGTGGATATCCTCAGTAATATCCTTCTGCCACACAAAGGCCAACAGGCCACTGGAAACTGCAACTAAGGTACATTCTACAAGGGTGGCAGCTGTGCTCAAAGGCTCTCTGGTGCGGAGTGCCCATCAAAGGCATTTGCCAGGCGGCAACATGGCCAGTGCCTCACATATTTCCCAGGCACTACTGCCTACAACAGCAGCACGCGGAAGACGTGCAGATGGGACAGGAAGTCCTTCAACAGCTGTTCCAGTAAGGTAAGCCCAGCAGCTTGCGGGGTATTGTCTTGTACTTACGTATGTATACTTCTAGCATAAGCGCAGAAAAGTGCAAAAGTTTCTAATCTTTGTTTGCCTGGTTTATATTGCTATAACATCTATTCACAGTATGTGAATCCATGAAAGATCCAATGCTGGAGAAGGGAGTAGTTTCTTACCTGTAACGCCATTTCTCCAGCGTTGGTATCTTTCATGGATTCCCATGCACCCTCTAGCTTTCCCCTGCAAGCAAACATCCTCTACAGTCAGGTTATCCTCCATCTTCATTGGTTAAAATCCGAGGGAAGCTGCTGGGGCGAAGCTATACACTCGACGTCCTATTGGTGGGAACCAAAAGCACCCAAAACGACGTTGATGGGACACTCCAGGTGTCAATGATTTCCAGAGGAAAAGTACTAAATCAAAGTAACTGGGGATCCCAGCCTGACAACAGGGAATATTCAGAGCATGCGAATCCATGAAAGCTACCAACGCTGGAGAAATGGAGTTACAGGTAAGAATCTACTCCCTTCCATGCATTTCATATGTACAACAGAGTGTCAGTATTAAGACCTACTCTTATTTACACAGCTTGGCGCGTGCCTGGTGGTACCTTTTGCTCTTTAATTTGAACTACACCTTTGTTTGTGTTTTAGTAAACAAACAGAGGGGTGTATCAAAAGGAAGGTCACCGTCATTGAGGGGACCCTACCTTTTAGCCTTGGGTTTGCAAGATCACCGGAGAGAATGATAGGTCCATCATCTCCATCCGTTGGTGAGTACTGACAGACGCAAGCCAATATTCACAACCTTGTCTAGACGTGGCCCAGGCCAATATTCACAATTCTGTCTAGATGTGGCATGGGCTAATATTCACAATCCCGTCCAGAAGCGGCACAGGCTAATATTAACAATCCTGTCTAGATGTGGCACAGGCCAATATTCACAATCCTGTCCAGATGCGACACAAGTCAATATTCACAATCCTGTCTAGACTTGGCACAGGCCAATATTCACAATCCTGTCTAGATGTGGCACAACCTCATATTCACAATTCTGTCTAGATGTGGCATATCATATCATTTCATATCACAATTTTGTCTAGACGTGGCACAGGCCAATATTCACAATCCTGTCTAGATATGGCACAGGCCAATATTCACAATCCTGTCCGGATGCGACGCAAGCCAATATTCACAATTCTGTCTCGATGTGTGTAAAGCAACCGGAGGGGTTGTCTGTACTTCTGCTCTCTATATGGCAGAGAGAGGCACAGAGGACCCCAGCCAAGATTTTCTATAGGGCAGCTATGGTCGAGCAATCAAGGCTTAGCTTCTCCGGAGTTGATGCGGGCTGGTTCTTAAGTACAGTGTAGTCCCCAAGCACCCACAAAGGAATGTCCACACACTGTATTAGTTAAAATACAGCAAAGAATACAAACACTGTTGAAATGCGCTCCAAAAAGCAATTTTATTCTTGCTAGTGCTTTCAAAGTTTGTTTTGCTTTATTATTTGGCTTTGGTTCAAACATTGATGATAGCCCCTGACACGTGTTTCCCCATTTTTATCAATGGTTCCTCAGGAGGGTTAAGAAATGAATATAAGCATTTGGTATTCTGTAAAATAAAGTAAACAAGAAACACTCCATTACTATGCTTGATCCTCTATTCCAAGAGGTTACATATACAACCAAACTAAAACAAAAACCATCCAAAAATCTATATTAGAAAATACAGTCTTTATATAATTAAGGTTCAAGGTTATATACACAATCACGATAATACACTTTGTGCTCCGACAATTCTAAAAATGGTAAATATATACAGTTCTACGTGGTACCACAATTACTTTGATTCCTTTAAAGTGCATTAACTAGACGTAGTTTAAATGTCACACAAATTAATAAATCAGTGAACCAATGATAGACTTAGGAGGAAATCAGTTGTTGGAACAATAGGCAGAATACTGGCCCCGTTACCTAGACACAGTTCTGTGTGAGGATCTCCCCACCTGGGCAACCTGTAAATAAATATATATCGTACAAGTCCAGTCCATATATTGTTCTCAAGAGTCTTATTTTCTTCTAAATAGGTCTACGACCCCAAAGTACCTGGTTACATAGAGTTCTTCGATGAGTTGTCGACGGGCCCTTCTTGAGTGCACTCCCTTTCAGGCAGGAGCCACGGGTCATCGAGATTCGGTGAAGAAAAGGGTGAACACTGTTGTTGCGGCAGCAGCTTCCGTTCTTGCGGTGCTCGTTGACGATCAGTTGAAAACGTCCTGCAAGCTGAGGTGTGCGGGGCACCTCGATGACGAGTGTTCGTATCCGCAAAGAGTTATTGAAGAACTTTGGCCCAGCAAGGGCGTCAAGTCGTCCGGCGTCCCTGCGGTCTTCGGTTGGCGGGAAACCCACCGGCGGATTCACTTCGGTCATCGGCAGTCTTGACTTTATCCGGCAGGACGAAAGCGGTCGTCGAGAATGAGCAAGGGAGTCCTTGTTTCAATGGTCTTAGGCAAAGGAGCACTGCGGCTCCGGTCTGTGACATCGGTCTTCGACGGGGGACAGCTGTCCGGTGCCTCTCTTCGTTCTCCTCGGCGGTCCCCTTCTCCGGTCAGCAGCTTTTCGTAGGTCTGTCTACCAGGGAGCTTTAGCAAAGATCAGCTGGTGCACAATAGTCCCTCGTAGCTCGGGGGAGAGGTCTCCTAGCCAGGTCCTCTCTCGGATCAGTTCCTTGAAGGCACAGCAGCTTTCAGATTAGGGAAGGACAGCAGCAGCAGTTCTTCTCCTTCCACTTGGCTTCAGCGTCAGTTTCTACGTCAGCTTCTGAACAGTGTCAGTTTCGATGTCAGTTTCTACTTCAGCTTCGGTTTGATTTCTAGCAGTGAGAGGCCCCCAGATATAGGGGATCATTCTGAGTATGGCGGTAGGGGGTTAACGGCACCGGTAAGGATGCCGGTGCCATTAACCCTCTACCGCTGCATTCCGAGGTCCCTTAGCGGATCCCGCTAAGGGCGGCTGTTTTACCAGCCGCCCTTAGCGGGACCCGTTAAGGGACCATGGAGCTAATAACGGGCCCGCAATTTGCGGGCCCGTAATTAGCTCCTTCCCCATTCCCATTGAGCCCAATGGGAGCTCAAATGGGAATGGGGAATGGTTTTCGAAATGGGGACTTACTGGGTCCGCATAGGTCGGAATGTCCCGGTAAGTCCCCATTCCGACTACCCAGACCCGAGTTTGGAGGCAGCCATGGCGCTAATAGCACCATGGCTACCTCCAAACACGGAATGACTCCCATACTGTTGATCTCCCATTCACTTTGCTGGGTCACACTCCGGCAACCAATCACTCAGAAGGGCATTCAGGCAGTCAGGCAGCCATTCAGGTGCACAGTGCATTCAGGCCATTCTTCTCCATCCAGACACTCACAACACAGAATGTGGATTCGGACAAGCACTCTGCCCTTCAGCACTTCACAATGCATTCATTCCGGTTTCGGGCAGGGCTGTCTCAGTCATTGTGTCAACCACCAGGTACTAGACACCCATAACACAGAGTGCGTATTCGTCACACGCTCCATTCACCCAGGTCCCACCCCACGGGCGTACCCACAACATACAGTCATTGGGAAGGCTCCAGCCAGTCTGGCCTGGACTTCCTCACAACACCATATATGGAACTTCCAACCAACAGCTAGTCAGGGGAAGGGATAGAGTCAGGGCTTCCTGGGACTTCGGGAAAAGTAAGGTAACAGGCGATAGAAAGCAAGAGGCCACACGGGCCATCTTGTTTCCTTTTCCTATCAGGAATCCATTGATTCCAATGACAGGGCCTGGGCATCCCAAAATGGAGGACGCTCAGGGCACCTGTCAATTCAGCCCAGAGCTGCCACCAGCCCGTACTGTGCTCTGTGGGCCATACGCAGGTGCCCAAAAACATACACTAGGAGTACAGGATTGTACTCCTACCCATGGGTGCCCTAAGGGTATCCCAAGGGTCTGTTCACCAAACCAAATCCAGGAAGAGCCGCACCGCCAGGAGTCCCACATGAACTCCTGCACGGAAAACAAGTCAGAACACATGATAAAAAAAAATAAAGGACAAGGATATGGATGCCCTGTCCCTCCAATGCATTTCCAGCATTACAATGTGAAAGAGACTAATATTCCCAATTCTGTCTAGATGTGGCACAGGCCAATATTTACAATCCTGTCTAGATTTGGCACAGGCTAATATTCACAATTTTGTCTAGATGTGGAAGAGGCTAATATTCATAATTCTGTCTAGATGTGGCATAGGCCAATATTCACAATCCTGTCCAGATGCGATGCAAGACAATATTCACAATCCTGTCTAGACGAAGCACAGGTCAATATTTACAATCCTGTCTAGATGTGACACAGGCCAATATTCACAATTCTGTCTAGATGTGGAAGAGGCTAATACTCACAATTCTGTCTAGATGTGGCACAGGCTAACATTCACGATTCTGTCTAGATGTGGCAAAGGCCAATATTCACAATCTTGTCCAGATGCGACGCAAGCCAGTATTCACAATCCTGTCTAGACGTGGCACAGGACAATATTCACAATCCTGTCTAGATGTGGCACAGGCAAATATTCACAATTCTGTCTAAATATGGCACAGGACAATATAATATTCACAATCCTGTCCAGATGCAATGCAAGCGAATATTCACAATCCTTACTAGACGTGGCAAAGGCCAATTTTCAAAATTCTGTCTAGATGTGGCATGGGTTAATATTCACAATCCTGTCTAGATGTGACGCAAGCTATTATTCACAATCCTGTCTAGAACTCATGCAATCTGAATTTTGCAGTTTTTTCTGGAGTGGCTAGCACAGTTGGGTTACAGTTCATCTAGAAGTGAGTGATGGATAGGTAATACAGTTTACATCTTATGGGGTGTATTTGTGTTAGCAGTTGCCAAAAGGAGATTGGCACATCATGCCGGCCTCACGCTAATGGGTGGTGGAGATAAGGTAGGAGAGAGGTGGGCCAGTTTAGTGGGGCACAGTGATTTCTACACCCCTTGTCCGCACCACACTTACTTTGTCTGTAGCTGCTGGTTGACGGCTGCCTGATTCCTGCTTCCCCTGCTGACACAGGCAGATGCCATCTGGAGCTGCTTCTTCTGGAGCTATCCTTTGCCTCCAGGTCCTTCGCCGCAGGGGGCTGCCCGCGCAGAAAGGGCTGCCCTGAGGGAATGTGTTTTGATGGGGATCTAGGGCCAATCCCGGAAGGAGGGTTGTACAGGAGGAGGGGCAGGAATGGGGAAGCAGCTAGCCAGGTCAGGAAAGAGCTCAACAGAGCACACGAAAATTTAAACAAAAGCACCTTCAAAAGGGTGCATGGAAAGGAGATCTGGCCCTCCACTTACCTCTCGCCTTGGGAGCTAAAGTTGCAGAGAAGGTGAAACTCGGGCCTTAGACCTTCATTGTTGATGTTAAACAACGGGGCCAATCGTGGAAGGAGGGCGGTGCGGGAGGAGGGGGAGGAATGGGGAAGCAGGTAACCGGGTCAGGAAAGAGCCCAACATAGTGCGCAAAAATTAAAACAAAAGCACCTTCAAAAGGGTGCATGGAAGGGGGATCTGTCCCTCCACTTACCTCTCACCTTGGGAACTAAAGTGGCGGAGGAGGTGAAACTCGGTCTCTAGACACTCGTTGTTAATGTTAAATCAACGGGGCCAATCGCGGAAGCAGGGTGGTGCTGGAGGAGGGGCATACTTGCCAATCCTACAGATTTAGGCAGTAGGCTACTGCTTTTTAAGCAGTCCTACTGCCTACAGATTTCAGCGACAGATCCTACTGCTTTTTACAGTGGCAGGTAATTTATGTGACTCTAAGGCAGGCTGCAGGACAAAGCATGCATCACATTAATTAGTCGGTCCATACAGTGGGCTGGTAGGTGATTACTTTGATTAGGCTCAGACCAATCCACTGACCTGACAGCTACTTTACTCTGTCTTGCACTATTGTTCAGACAACCCTTAGATGAACCACTGGTGAAGGCAAGTGGCAGAGTGTAACACAATCACACAGCATCTGCCTATCACACTGAGGGGGGTATCAGTCGCCATGTCATTCACTGTTCAGCTTGCAATACATATCTACTGCCTGGGCTGCCGCTACAGAGCAGTGGCAAAAGTTGCCTACCAGCTCTGTGTGATTACCTTCTGTGAAGTTAGGTAATTGAATTTGGTGTTAATTTACCATTCAGAATTATACATTTTTAAAATGTCGACATCTTTCCATGTTGTGCTCCTGTGATGTCATTGTTATGGGAATTATTATTTTTGAAACTTTAAAAATCCTGCATCTTTTTGGTCACAGAATGTTGGCAAATATGGAGGGGGATGAATGGGGAAACAGGTAGCTGGGTCGGGAAAGAGCTCAACAGAGCACCTGAAAATTAAAACAAAAGCACTGTCAAAAGGGTGCATGGAAAGGGGATCTGGTCCTCCACTTACCTCTCGCCTTGGGAACTAAAGTGACGGAGGAGGTGAAACTGGGGCCTTGGACAGTCGTTGTTGATGTTAAACAACAGGGCCAATCACGTAACAGGGCGTGCAGGAGGAAGGGGAGGAATGGAGAATCAAAGTGGCAACTTCCTGGCTATTGCTCCACATGGCAGCTGCAGTGACAGTCATTCCCTTTCCTTTCAGAAGACAACCCAACCACATGCAGTAGGTTTTAAGGGGGTCTGTATTGCCTCTTCAGCCTTACCATTAACGAAGCAAGACTGCAAGGAGTACACCTATTCTTCCATTTGTACACACCTGTAAGAATGATCTGACAAGCTGTCAGATGTTCCATTCACCTGTGAATGACCAACCAGAATTCCAGGAGTCTGGGCCAGTAGGAAACTCCTGAGGCCTGCAGAACAACCACCTCCTGGCTGCACGCTGCTTCAGAATTCTTAGACTCACTCTTTGAAAAGGTCGGGGCTTTAGCGATGCACCTTCTACCACTTTTTGAAGTAGGCCAGGACTCTCACCATGCGTCTGATCGACTGTGTTTCCACAGAATCGCCAGAATGGGACAGTCCCTCTGTTCCAGCTAAGGACATCTCACTCAGTTCTAGCAGTCTGTTCAGGTATGAATCTACTTTTCCACAATCTCAGGTTCCTTTTCTATGAGGTAGGCAACCCTGAGATCACTAAATACAGTGCTGCATCCGTAGGCCCTTCAGTGGCCGCCGGGTCCTCTCCCTTTGGTGAAGGTACCTCACGGGATTTCAGGTCTAGATTGGGAGCTGCCGATGAGACCGGTCACTTGTGCTGTCTAGCAGAAAAAGCCTCAGGGCCAAATGCTCAAAATGCATCCTCTCCTTTTGCCCTCAGAGCTCTTGCTGTGGTGACTGCTGCGACTTTGCCTGCAACAGGGAGGTCATTACTTAACAGACACCCCACTGGAATGGGGTCTTTAATAACTGTAACACAAACACAGTGCATGGAGGTTTTACCCCTTCAACTAAGCTCTTCGATGTCAGGTGACAGTAGCTAAGACCATCAAACCCTCTTACCATTGGCTTGGGCTTGGGATGTACTGCCCTTCCTTCATCCATTCCCGCTTAACAGCTGTACCACTGGCAGCCATGTCACGCAAAGTGGGAGATTACTTTGAATTTATGAAGACATGCTCCACAAATATCTGAGTATTGACCCCAACTGAGGCCCCTCTAGGGACCCTTACTTTTCCACTCAGATGGGCCAGGGGCATTCGGTCACGCCCTGGCCTAGTGGGACTTTATCTGCTAAAATGCTTACAGTGACAAGGCCTCCTCAATGAGACCAGCAGCCAGAATGGTCTGCTTAGGTTTACGCTTACGGGATCGTTATCCTTACTATGTGTCATGTCCCCACACAGAAATCAACCTTTGGGTGTTGAGGGTGCTGGGTCCTCACATGGCAGTCCCTCACAGTGGCACACATTAAGAACTCATCAAGCGGTATAAATCAACATAACATAACATCACAAAGTTACAAAGAAGGAGAGCTGAGGCCTTAATAGAGCATTTGCATATTTGGTTTTATGTTTTAAAAGACTTCCAGTGCCTAGTGCAATTCACATGAGTATTTAGTTGTTTTGTGCATAATAATTGGCAATAATTTTGATTCATAAAACATATATTCATGTACAGTGCCCTCAAGCTTCTCCAGCCCATGCATAAATGGGCCGTGCAGTACTGGTTTTATTTTTGCGTTCTGGGACTTGTAGTTTTGCTTTTCCCACTTTAAGTTGAGAACAAAAATAAACAGAATGCAAATCAAACTCTAGACCCGGATGACCCAGTCAGGCATGGCATGGAGAATCTACTTATAGCTGACAGAATGGTTTATTTTGCAGTCTGTTGTTACTGAGATCCCCTAGAGCAGCAACTGTACAATTTAAGTATACATTTTATTTTGCTGTTACTGAATTGGTTGTATTTCTTTCCTCTCCGACCGACCCTCCCAGGTTCAACTTGGGTCCTTCCTCTCTGCTATCTTTTTCTCTACCTGTGGTGTCCCCCAGGGGTCTAACCTCTCTCCCTAGTTGCTCAACTAATACCTGGCACTCCTGGCCCACCGCATAGCTGCTCTCTGCCCCAACTTTCAGTGCTACGCGGATGACACTCAGCTCATCTTCAGGCTACCCTCGGCCTCCTCCTCTACTTCCCTAATATCTGACTGTCTGTCTGCTATCCAGGAGTGGTGTGCAGCCAATGACCTCTGCCTTAATGCCAGTAAGACTGAGATTTACCTCATCGGCAAACCCGCTCCCTCCTTTCCTGTATCTCTCTGGCCGGCCTCTCTTGGCCCCCTTCCTGCTCCCATCTGCAAGGCTAAAAATCTCGGCATTATCTTCGACTCTACACTCTCCTTCTCTCCTCACATCACTGACGTCTCTAAGAAGTCACACTACCAGCTGCACCTCCTCAGAGGTATTCTTCCTTTCCTCTCCTTCCCCCAGAAGCTCACTGTCTCCAGAGCTCTGGTTCTCTCCAGGCTGAACTATTGCAACAGCCTCTTTCTAAATCTGCCTGCCTCTACTCTCTGCCATCTGCACCTTATCCAGAACAGAACTGCAAGACTTGACTTGGCCTCAAGCTCAGGGATCGTATCTCTCCAGGACTGAAATCTCTGCACTGGCTCCCAGTGGCTGCGAGGATTAAGTTCAAAACACTCTGCATCGTCCACAAGACCTTCTGGGGCCTGGGGTCTCAATACCTTCAACTCTCTCTTCCTAAATACCTTCCTTCTCGAGCTCTTCACTCATCTGCCTCCAATTCCCTCAGGGTCAGTCGCTTCTCCAAGCAACGAGTTGGTGGTAGATCTCTCTCTTTGGCTGGGGCCTCCCTCTGGAACAGCCTCCCTGCCTCCCTGAAATTGGAGGAGAACCATCTTCGGTTCCGTAAGCACCTCAAAACCTTTCTTTTTGCGTCCGCTTTTTCTCCTCCTCTCCCTTGCTGATTTCCTGGCTGACACGGAAACTGCACTGGTTACCGGGCCACCCTCTGATCTTGGACCCAGGTCCACTCCCCCGCCAGTCGCACTCCTGCACTGTCTTCCTGGCAACCCTCGCACTTGGTGACTGTTTTCTGTATCCCTACGGTCCCACTTCCTGCACTTACCACCGGATGTCTGCACTTACCCTTTCACTTGCCACCTGCTGGCCATACTTCTATTTATTGTTTATGTATTGTTCTTATCCCATGTACTGCACTGTCCTCATCCCCCTGCCCCCCGCACTTCTCCTCCTTCCCCTTCCCATGCACTTGCGTGTTCTAAATGACACCTGGCCTAGTAGGCTTGTTGTCTGTCTTCCCCTTGTTCCCCCTCCCTTGCCTCGTCGCGCCTTGAAACACTTGTGTATAGGCGCGTTATAAATGCCATATCATATCATATCATATCATATCATATATAATATCATATAATCATAAGTAGTAAATCTGTTGCAAGGGAAAGATACAACATTCTCGACTGAGCTCCAAACTCAAACCAAATCACCTCTGCTTAGCCCACACAGTCCTGATTTTTCTTTTGCATTCTGGGCACGTAGTCCTTCATTTTAAATTAAATTTACAACTATAAATCCCACAATGTAAAGAAAAACCTATTGACAAGGCTGCACTGCCCTGACGTGTCTATTTGAGAGCTCTGGGCATTGTCCAGGGAATTACATATTTAGAATATTGCGACGAAAACATTCTACATCTAGAACAAATCGTTGTATGTTGTATTATGGTGGGGCGTCTAGTCCATTTTCCACAATAAGAAAAGGTGTCAATCCTACTTTCGATTATCTTATGTAGTTAGGTTATGTTTTCTTTTCATATGATCTCCCTCTTTCTTTTGCGTAGCTGTTAGGAAAGATTTCATAATTGTATGTAATTTTCCCTCCATGTGTCAACCCCCAAACTTTTTGCTGCTGTTTAGACACCATTGACTGACTTTGCCAGAGAAACACAGCCTTCAGCTGCACTCCTCTGGGCTTTCGCTCACTTTTTATGGGGAAACTGACATGCCCTTAAGACAGTCAGTACTGGGAGACTTTGTTTCCCTTAGTCCTTTCCTCATGTTGCAACTTTTGTGCAACATGTAACAAGTGTGCAATGTATCTTACCATACAGCACACTTGGGTCTATAGTCATTTCCAAAGGCCCTAGAAACTCTCGCTGGACTTTTTATGAACTGTGCAGATGTGTCATGGACAGGACTGGCGGCAGCTATCTTTTTTGCATTCTTTTTAACCCTTTCCTGCCATGTTAATCACGTTAACCGTGTGTGGCACAAATAGGTGGCCTTGGTCCAAAATGGCCATGCCACGAGGTTTTTTTTCCTGTCCTTTGGCCATCTTGCCCCTTTGCCTTCCCCAGGTCGAGTCGACCCGGGTCAGTCCTAATTTGGTCATACACTTTCCCGCAAATCCCAATGGTTTCTCAGGCTCTGCATGCCTTGTGTGTGTGCCTCCAGGGTCTGGGCTGGAACGTCTGGTTCTAATACACATCCTGGGTGCCAGAGCATCTGGAGTGCCATGAATGCCTGGAACCACTGTGGTCCGTGATTGGTCCACGTATGGAGTGTGTGTTTGTGAGCAGATCTCCCATTGGGTCCTCTCCGTTTTGGCGCAAAAGGAACTTTGGATAAGAGGAGGCTGAAAACACCACTACCATGTCAATCTCCTGAGTTCTCACTGAACAAAGGATAGGATCCAACTATCCTGCAACACGAAGCCGAGTCGAGGAACCGCTGGTGACCCGCTGGAAGGTTTGGCACCCTGAGCCCGCTGTCGTCCCGTGGGACCCCTCTGCATCTGGTCATCCTAGAAGGTCTGCGAAGACGCTTCGACACATTGGAATAGTGGGACCAACTATTCTCGGCACCTTCATCAAACCCTGCAAGTAAGCTTTGGTCCTTGAAACTTGATATACTGCTAGCTCCGTGTCCCCGGCACCCTCACACCGAATTTCGTACACTTGGCATTCCCAGGTCTGAAGTGAGACGAGTGCGCCAGGACCGGAGTAAACGCAGTTACTGTGTTGCCCTGCCGCGGCAACGTCCTTTGCAAGTCTGCATTTGTGACCCTCTTGCCCCTGAAGCCTGCTGCAGTGAAACTGGGTCGATTCATCCACCTGGAGCGGAGAAATCACCACTGTCCCGTTTGGGATTCATCGCTGTATCTCAGGAACTGAAAGGTGCTGAGGCGTCCTTTTTGCCGCATTCGAACCTGCAAGCGAAGTGGACTTACCTGGTGAAGTTTGGGTCTGCCTGTGTCGGGGACCAGTGAGTACTCCATACCCAAACTTGTGGCCCCTAGCACAAGGAACCATTTTTACGCACGAGTGGCCCCTACGGGCCCCTCTCCTTTCCACTGCTACTGTGAAATAGCGACTCCATCCCGAACTCTCGATCTGCCTCTGCCTTCAAGTGGAGGTCCTTCTTGAATAGTGGGAACTTGTTCTGCATCGCCTCATCCACCTTCCCGAACTGCCAGAGACCCCTGAACAGACCCTATTTTGCCCATTGGAGCACCCGTGTGCGCTTGCATTGCATGTACTATTGAGCATAAGGCTCCTCTCTTCTTAGGGCTTGGACTGCCTCTTAGTTAGGTGTATTGTTGATGTCGAACTGGGCCTAAACAATATGTGCACTACCTGTTCCCTTCCCCTCTAGGTTGTCGACATATTTCGTGCATTTAACCCTTTAGACCTCAATGGTCTTGTATATACATTGTATTGATAGAGTTGTGTTGGTTTATTTAGTGTTACTGTGATTCTTTTGCTATAGTCTATGTTACAAAGGCCTTGTAAAAAGTGTCTATATTTTTGATATAACACCTGTCTGGAGTAATTTGTAAGTGTCCTTGCTCTATGTGCTCATTGAGGTCCTTCAGTTACCTTCACCCCTCCTGAGATTTAGGGCCTCATTACAAGTTTGGAGGTAGCCATGCCGGTATTTGCGGCATGGCTGCCTCCAAACTCGGTCCGGGTTCCCTAAATGGGGACTTGCCGGGTCATTCCAACCTTGGAGGAGCCGGTAAGTCCCCATTCAGGGAAGCCATCCCCATTACCATTTGAGCCCCTATAGGGCTCAATGGGAATGGGGAGGGAGCTAATAACGGACCAGTTAATTACGGGCCCGTTATTAGCTCCCTGGTCCTTTAGTGGCTCCCGCTAAGGGCGGCTGGTTTTACCAGCCGCCCTTAGCAGGACCCGCTAACGGACCTTGGAATACGGCGGTAAGGGGTTAACGGCACCGGCATCTTTACCGGTGCCGTTAACCCCTTACCGCCGCACTCGGAATGAGGCCCTTAGTCTTGACTGCCTGCCATAGCTACCCTGATTGGTCTGGCTTGTCCAGAGGTTACCCTGTTCCAAGAAACTAGGCTGACCTTCTGAACCTCTGCCCCTCCAGGTCAGAGTTCAGAAATCCATCTTAACAGTAGCATACGACTATCTCCCGAAAACTCCAAAAAACACAAAATGCCTCCTCTCCTCTCTAAACGACCCAACTCATCCACCACCGAGCAGTCAAGCATTAGTCTTCCTCAGAACCTCTTTCAGATATTATCTTCTAAATCTATCAGTTTCATGGGTCCTTTTGTAGTATACTCCCAACTGTGCCTCACCTGCACCGCTGACCTGCGCCTCCTGTTCTGTCAGCACGGCATGCTCATAACTATACATACATGCCTCTCAATTGTACTAAGTCACACTCACGCCATGCCCCATCCCCCCTCCATAGTCATTGATGGGCATTCATCTGCCAAACACATTCAACCTCATCACAGGTTTGGTGGTAATTCAGCAGTAAATCTTCCACAAAATCGGTTGTCATTACCACCACTCGGGCGCGCAGATTTACCACGAGATTCTGAGTGCTGGTGTGGCGGGGTTAGTCCCCATTTTTGGAGTCCATAGAACTCCATGGGTATTTTGGAAGATATACCATGAGCAGTAATTCTGGCTGTGTAAATGAGGCAATTTCTGGCAGTAAAGATTTACCATCACTTTTTTACTACACTGCCAAACTTGTAAAGAAGTCCATTGGCGTCAATACCCTTGGAGTGTCAATGGTTTGAGAAGTGTAGAGGGAAAGTCAGAACCGTGCGAAGTTTGAGGAAAAGGAAATAAAAGCGTGAAAAGTGGGTGCGGCAAATTCACCTAATGCATAAAAGGTGCAGGTGCAACAACAAAAAATAATCCCATTCCAGTGATTTCCATGTCTGGGAAGCCATTCTTTCACACTGCATCTAGAGCGCAGCCCATCCACTAAAACCACATCCTGCTTCCGGCCCCCACTCGCAGGCTACTCTCCATTTGCTTTCTTCTTCCCACTCAGTTATTTGTCTCTCAGTTTCGTTTCTCTTCTCTGACCTTATTTCTCCCCCTTAATCCCTTCCAGTTCGTTTCGAACCCACCCCTTCTCCTGGTGAGTCCCCTCCGCTTTTGTCTCCACCCTTAAATCGCTACACGCGAGTTTCTTTTCTTCCCTGACTGCTCCTGTGCGTTTAGGTTTCGTTTCCTCTGATCTGATGCTAAGCGACGGGACCTGTTTTTGCCAAAGTTCATCAGCTTGCTCCGCCCGCGCATTCCCCGCCCCCGTCTCCTCCCTCTTCCTGGCGCCAACTCCAGCTCCCCGGCAAGCACTGCAGTCTCTGCCAGACAGCCTGCAGGAGTTGCACCACGTGCTTCGCCCCCCTTTCTTTTACCCATAAGCCTGGAAAATCTTTGACCACAAGCTCTATTATATGATGAGCTATAGTGCAAAGAAAACCAACCGACAAAACATAATGATAATACAACACAAATATTTTGGGGAACAAGGGATCAGGTGAGCGGGGACCCTATCCCACGTGGGGCCAACTCAAGGCCCATAGTACAAAAGCTTGTGACATTATGTGTACCCAGCATGTGAGCTGTGCCCGGTTTATCTTCTTTGCTTTTGAGTTAATTTCTCAAGTTCAATAATTGTTTATGTGATGACTCCATTACTTCTCCAACGGCATTCATCTTCCTTCAAAATGTTTTTTCAATTTCTAATCCTGGTGAGGCATTTTGCCTTTCTCCTTTCCTTTTGAGTTTTACACCTTTTTGGTGATGGCCTGCTTAGCCTTTGTTCTGATATATCATCCCTTTTTGTGATTGTCCCCTTCAGGGGCGTGATTATTTTTCCATGCATCCTGGAGAGGTATTTTCCCTTTCCCCTGTTTTTATGCATTTTTCCTCGTTTTGAGGCATATATCAGAAATGTACTCCTATTTTAGGATTAGCCCTTTGAGAGGCGCAGTGAATACTTCCGGTTTTTCCTATGATATATCATCCCTTTTTGGGATTTTCCCCTTGAGGGGAGTGATTATTTTCCATGCATCCTGGGAGGCATTTTCCCTTACCCCAGGTGTTTATGCATTTTTCCTCGTTTTGAGGCATATATCAGAAATGTAATCCTATTTTAGGATTGGCCCCTGAGAAGCGCTATGGATATTTCCAGCCCTTTGGTGTGTTTCCTTCATTTTCTTGATGTTTTTCTTTTAATTTGTCTCTTGTGAGGCTAGTTGATATTTACTGACTGGCTTCCTCTCCCTGGCCAGATTAACTTGTTCTAATATTTTTCTGCTTGGTGAGGCATTTGCCTTAGGTTATTTATGCCTTTTCCTCCTTAGTGGTGGATAACTGGGCTTCAGCTTTCATCAAACTTTACCTCAGGTTTGGCAACCTTCCCATGTTGTTTGGTTATTTAATTAACTCCAGTGAGGCTTTTACTGGGCTTCAAATTTCATCAAACTCTCATGTTTGGCAACCTGCCCATGCGGTTTGGTTATTTAAATAACTTCAGTGAGGCATCTACTGGGCTTCAGCTTTCATCAAACTTGACCCCAAGTTTGGCAACCTGCCCATGTGGTTTGGTTATTTAATTAACTCCAGTGAGGCATCTTCTGGGCTTCAGCTTTCATCAAACTTTACCCCAAGTTTGGCAACCTGCCCATGTGGTTTGGTTATTTAAATAACTCCAGTGAGGCATTTACTGGGCTTCAGCTTTCATCAAACGTTACCTCAAGTTTGGCAACCTGCCCATGTTGTTTGGTTATTTAATTAACTCCAGTGAGGCATCTACTGGGCTTCAGCTTTCATCACACTTTACCCCAAGTTTGGCAACCTGCCCATGTGGTTTGGTTATTTAAATAACTCCAGTGAAGCATTTACTGGGCTTCAGCTTTCATCAAACTTTACCTCAAGTTTGGCAACCTGCCCATGTGGTTTGATTATTTAATTAAATCCAGTGAGGCATTTACTGGGCTTCAGCATTCATTAAACTCTACCATCAGTTTGGCAACCTGCCCAAGTGGTTTGGTTATTTAAATAACTCCAGTGAGGCATTTACTGGGCTTCAGCTTTCATCAAACTTTACCTCAAGATTGGCAACCTGCTCATGTGGTTTGGTTATTTAAATAACTCCAGTGAGGCATTTACTGGGCTTCAGCATTCATTAAACTTTACCTCCAGTTTGCAACCTGCCCATATGGTTTGGTTATTTAAATAACTCCAGTGAGGCATCTATTGGGCTTCAGCTTTCATCACACTTTACCCCAAGTTTGGCAACCTGCCCATGTGGTTTGGTTATTTAAATAACTCCAGTGAAGCATTTACTGGGCTTCAGCTTTCATCAAACTTTACCTCAAGTTTGGCAACCTGCCCATGTGGTTTGATTATTTAATTAAATCCAGTGAGGCATTTACTGGGCTTCAGCATTCATTAAACTCTACCATCAGTTTGGCAACCTGCCCATGTGGTTTGGTTATTTAAATAACTCCAGTGAGGCATTTACTGGGCTTCAGCATTCATTAAACTCTACCATCAGTTTGGCAACCTGCCCATGTGGTTTGGTTATTTAAATAACTCCAGTGAGGCATTTACTGGGCTTCAGCATTCATTAAACTTTACCTCAAGATTGGCAACCTGCTCATGTGGTTTGGTTATTTAATTAAATCCAGTGAGGCATTTACTGAGCTTCAGCATTCATTAAACTTTACCTCCAGTTTGGCAACCTGCCCATGTGGTTTGGTTATTTAAATAACTCCAGTGAGGCATTTACTGGGCTTCAGCATTCATTAAACTTTACCTCCAGTTTGGCAACCTGCCCATGTGGTTTGGTTATTTAAATAACTCCAGTGAGGCATTTACTGGGCTTCAGCATTCATTAAACTCTACCATCAGTTTGGCAACCTGCCCATGTGGTTTGGTTATTTAAATAACTCCAGTGAGGCATTTACTGGGCTTCAGCTTTCATCAAACTTTACCTCAAGTTTGGCAACCTGCCCACGTTGTTTGGTTATTTAATTAACTCCAGTGAGGCATCTACTGGGCTTCAGCTTTCATCAAACTTTACCCCAAGTTTGGCAACCTGCCCATGTGGTTTGGTTATTTAGATAACTCCATTGAGGCATTTACTGGGCTTCAGCTTTCATCAAACTTTACCTCAAGTTTGGCAACCTGCCCATGTGGTTTGGTTATTTAATTAAATGCAGTGTGAGGCATTTACTGGGCTTCAGCATTCATTAAACTTTACCTCCAGTTTGGCAACCTGCCTATATGGTTTGGTTATTTCATTATTTCCAGTGAAGCATATGATAACTTCTTTCTTTGGGTATTCCTGTGAACCTATACATTTTAAATTGGTCCCTGCCTATTCTTAAAATGTTTCTGCTTTGTGAGGCGTTTGCCTATTTTGGTTATTGTATGCCTTATACTCCTTGGTGGTGGATTGCTGGGTTTTGGCTTTCATCAAACTCACCTCAAGTTTTGCAACCTGCCCGTGTGGTTTTGGTTATTTAATTATGCTCAGTGAGGCATATGATAACTACTTTCTGTGAAGTTGCCTAATGAGGCGTTAGAGCTAGTTGATGCTACCACTTTGCTTCCTCACCCTGGGTAGTTTACTCTGTCTTAATACTTTTCCCTGCTTGTGAGACGTCTGCCCATTCGGTTATTTATGCCTATTCCTCCTAAGTGGTGGCTTCCTGGGCTTAGCCTTTCATCAAACCCACCTCCAGTTTGGCAACTTGCCCCTGTGGTTTGTTTTATTTAATTAATTCCAGAGAGGCATATGATAACTTCTTTCTTTGCGCATTCTTGTGGACTTATACCTTTTTAATTGTTGCCTGCTCTATTCTGTTAATGTTATGTTTTTAATTGGTGCCTGTCCTGTTTATCCACTATTCACAATTCAGTAGTTTCTCTACTTAGGGGAAGGAGGCATGTTTTTTAATGAATATCGCCTATCTCTTGCTGTGAGGAGGCGATGGCACCGCTCCTGCGTGTACTGGGGATAGGGGAAAGAAGACTCAGGGCTGCCTGCCCTCCTCAGATATAGGGCAAAATTGGCCTGAGGGCAGGTAGCCCCCTTTGAAGCATCAAAGGCCCTTTGACCCCCACCCATCCGGATGGGAGCGGGGCCTTTGATGTGGGTGTATGGGGCAGGGACTGCCAAGCTGTCACCTGCCCCCCCGTCACCTTCTCGCACTATGGGCGCCCAGAAGTCTAGGTCCCTTTTGTTGCTGGGGCCTGATGGCCCACCTTGTACACCCACATGCTAATGGGCGCACCTGGTAGGTGCTACCCATGTGCTGGTCCCACTCCAATCCCACCTCCCATCTTATGCCACTGGGCCTCCCACATACGTGGTGGGGGGCTCATGTAAATAATGGGGATGAGCTTGCACGCCAGTACTCCTAACACCACTGAATGTATATTCTCTGTTTTTAGCAGAGCCTCATTTCTGAACCTCGTCCCCATCCTTACTTTGGGGCAAAACGGCACAAAGCTAACACACGAGAAAGTGTTGTTTTGATAACATAATAACATATTGCATATACTGGAGACTGCTACCAGGTGCGCAACGTCATTGAGCTGACTGAACTGAAAGCCCACCAGTTACCTTGCAAATGAGTGACAGTTAAAGCGAGCAACACAATAAAGCACCCTTTGAAAATGTGGTCATACCCATAACGCCTAATAGCTCGATATGCTAAAAGTTTGCTTCGATGTCCTTAGTTGGATGTTCTTAAACCATACATAACAACACGCTGGGGGTTTGTGACGAATCTCCAAACCTAAGTGAGTTTATGACACAACTTATTTTATTGTGTGTTAAAGCGCTGAAAATAAAGTGGGTATATAGATATTTTGCCTTTTTGATCTTAGTTTTCCATTCAGTATGTGGAAAATAAAGGTACACTGATATTATTTTGGCCCACTATGCTGCTATAAGGATTTCCATGTTACCATGATGCCTCACTATGCAATTTGGTTTTTTGCAAGTAAACTCTATAGGACAGTATTATTGTAGGTCTTGACACCCAAAACTTAAATATCTGTTCCAAGTAAAGCGTGGAAGCAGGTGGCCGTGCCCAAATTGAAAGAGTAAGTTAAAATCCCTGCTTAGCTGTTTAGCGTAAGTGTGTGATCTTGGGCAAATAATGTAATCTCACCCTGACTTCAACTGCAAACAGTGGAGTGCTTATAAGTGATTACATTTACACCCTTACAATAGGACAGTTTTAATAAGTGTAGGGACACTTTGGTGTACCCTGGTCCTCCTCTGCTAGTGGCGCCAATACTTCCATATAGAATTGCATTATTGCTGCACTGGCCCTCCCCCAGTCTCGTAACACTTGATCTGACAGGCAGGCAGTCTCACCAGCCAGCCAGTGCACCAGAGATTCTAGTATAGCAGACTAACTGTGGTAGAACCAACATTAAATGTTCTCCCTTGTTGACCCCAGCCTCTGACGTTGCTTGGGCCGTCCACAGTACTGCCCCACACTCTGCAATGTCCTGTTATGCTATGATATTGAGTCTTTCATTGCACACCATCTGCCATTTTCACACTTTCTAGGACCTTCAGGATCTGCAAGAAGTGGGTGTTTCAGACTTAAAGGAGAGAGTTAACTGGTTGTAACATTGAAGCTGCACTAGAATAGTCTCATTACAATGAGTAATGAAGTTAGATGCCCCTACACAAGTAAGTTTGCCACTCCTCCTCTGTCTCTAAAGTTAGCGCCTCTCCCAACATTGAAGGCTTAGCCCCTGCCTAAATTTTATCCTAGGTGCACCCCTGGATGTGCGCACTTGCATTTTGTTAGGCCGAGAAGTGAGCGAGGCCTCTCCTCAAAACTGGTGGTGTTAAAGTTTTACTGTGTTTGTTCAGAGAAATGTACTTGAACAAACGCAGTAAAACTTTAAAGCTGCTACTTTCAAGAAAGACTTCCATCACCTCTCTGCATATTGTGCTTTAAAATATACCATTTGATAGTTGGTCCCCACACAAGACCATGGAGGGGGAGGGGGTAGAACAGTAGGAGAGGAGCCTCGAAGTTCACCCCGCCTATTTTCTGAAGTGGCCCCTCCCATCACCTCTTAGCCCCCTCCGAAATGTAGGTTTTGTTGCGCCCCTGCCTGCTACACACTTGTAACACCATACCAATACATTACAATTCTTATATCGTGCCTCACTATCGCTGAACTTTATCTGCTCCTCAACTGCCCTGCCCACAGTCTCTCTACCTGCCCTATTTCCTTCCTCATGGAGGGCTAGAAGAGGGTATGGAATGAGGTGGCTAGCAGGGGGGGGGCAAAGCGAGGGGGAGGGGGTGCAGACATCATGAGTGAGGTCACGAAGAAAACAAGGAGGGCTGTTGTGGCTCAGCGCTCTCAAACTAACTACACAACTAAATCCCTGGAGGGAATGGATATGGGGCTGCTAGCGGGCAGGTGTGCAGGCACTGCCAACCCAGGCCTGGAACACCATTAGTGGCATCTGTAGCGCGATTAGGTTGCTATGGGAGGGTGTCCCCTCCACCACAAGGGACATGCCAACGATTGTCCGTGCTAAGGGGACATTTCTTAAATAGTTTAACACCAAGACAAAAACGTTAATGCTGAGCCTAGGTTGCATTTCATTTTCATTGACATTTATGTTTTTCATATTAAGACAAATTATAAACCTGGTGAGTGACTTGCCACTCCCCCACTGCACTGGCTAATTTCCGAGCCCTACGAGCTGGTATGGCTCTTAAATCACACAATGGGCCCATAAATGGGACAATGAGGGGGAGCCATTTGACTCCCTTGGTCACCCCGGCTGACAGGTCTCTCAGCAGGACGCTTGCTCTCATCATGGGAGCACCATGCTAAGAGTCACGCCTCCCACCCGCACCATTAGGTCTGCCCAGCAGGGTTGTTATTTCACCAAAATGCCAGGGGTAGCGCAAGTGAGATCACATGACCCTTGACCTCTAATGACATCACGGGAAGTGATGTCATTTGATATCACGGGAAGTGATGTCATTTGACAACGCTCCAAGTGACATCAAAGGAAGTGATGGCACACAACCTTTCACCCCTTGACAAAACAGGAAGTGGCATCACATAGTTCCTCAGAAAAACGAAGAAAAATATTGTTACGATTTCACTGTAATATGATATACATTTCATACAAGAAAGAAAGCCTGAGCGCAAAACCTAATCAATACGTTCAGACGAGTCTTGGGCTCTGGAGTATGTCTGGACATTTAAGTCCTCCCTGTGGAGGAATAGCCACAGATCTGAGCCTGTGGAACCTTAACAAAGCCCACACTGCTGAGAATTGTCCCTACTAGCATCCTGTGCATTAAAATCACCCCCCACAATCCATTAATATCCCTAATCCACCCTTCTCTAATATCAATACGAGTGCATGTCACCAGCCCCTCTAATCTTGTTGGTATCTTCCCTTGCAATGTCATCCCCACCTCCAATCCCCCCTCCCTCTGTCTCAAGGCCAAGATATAAGAGCGAACTTCTACATCGGATGTCACCTTGAACACAAGTCCCAGACGTATTTGGAATATTAATATACACTCATATCTAACTTGATCTAACCGGCTCCAGCAGAGCTCTGCAGCAGGTGCTCAACCCCACGCACGTTTACATCTCGCCACTCCTTCATTACAGCAGATGCTGCCATCATATCCGATGTTCCGGGTCAAACTTGCTGTAGCAGCACCACGGGTCTGCCCCAACCCCAGCCTCATTGCTGCCAGCCCCAGCAGTAGGATTGTGTGGGGCAGCGAGGGAGGGCAGCAGGTGTAGGCCCTTTGTTATGGGGAGAATGGGGTTGGCCATACGCCATATGCCGTCTCTTGTGGTGGAGAGAGGATGACACCATGTGGGGTTCGTCTGTTGTGGGGGTTCAGGAAGGGCATCCTCCTATTGATGGTGGGAATTAGGGAGACGCACAGAATGTGGGTAAGGGTTTTTTTTATTTTTGTGGAGGCAGTGCTTGAAATGGAAATACATACGCTCAGGTACTCGCTATCCCAGAGTACCTGCTTCCTGCTGAGAAGTACTGGTACCATGTCTTTTGAATAAAAGAAGTGCAGGTACTCCGGCCTGGCAAGTAGGTGCCAATTTAAAGCACAGGGGGAGGGGCAGTAGAAGAGAAGGGGAGGGGGGATTTAGGGATAGTGTAGAGGGCTTATTGTACTGAGTGTGTGCTGAAAGCGTGCTCTGCCCATGCGTTTTCCCATTGCTATATATATTCACGCCTTCATTCTTTTTTTCGACTTACCCTGCATAAGGCTGTTGGAGCCAAGCCTGGCCGGCTGGCCCGCTCTACCCATGAATTCTCTGGCTAGGACACCTGGAGTTCTGAAACAGGCGCTGGCGCTTTTTCTTTGACTCTGTCATTTAGAAATCTTAAAAGGCTATTAAAAACAAACTGGCCACCTTTTCAAAGACTAGAATTTGGTTAGTGCCCATGGCTTGTGCACAGGAACACAAGTAGTTTCTAGCCCAGGGCAGTGCAGGCAATGCACGCAGCCGGCTGCATTTCCAACGTCCAAACCTTCGCCTGCCGCGCCCTTCAATGAAGATGGAAAGTCTTTAGTGTACAAATTAAAATTGTCCCCACCTGATGTGTTGCTGCTTGTGTTTGCTGAATGAAGGTGCCCCACACACAGGGAAATAGTATTGTTTTCCATATCTGACTCAACAGCTTCTGGCACACAGATAACTTGCAACCCGACGTTCAAGTGAATCCTCCATCAAATATGTGTTCTATTTACTTGTGTTTAACCCCATCAAAGGCCTCAAGGGTAGCATTAGCAATGCACTAAATGGATCTAGAACACGCCCAATGTGAATGATGTCACTTACGAGGAAAGGACAGTATTATTGTAGGTCTTGACACCCAAAACTTAAATATTTGTTCCAAGTAAAGCGTGGAAGCAGGTGGCCGTGCCCAAATTGAAAGAATGGGTTAAAATCCCTGCTCCAATTAAAACATCGGCAGCAAACAGAATACTGTTTACCGATCTGGAAACACATGCCACGGACTTGATCGACACTGGTGTATATCTTCGCAAAATCATAAGTGCTCACTGAATTAGCATGAAAATCGAAGCACTGTGTGCAAAGGATTTGTATGTATGAGGGTGTCCTGCTCGTACCTCTCTCCCTTATGCGCTCTACCTGCTGTCCACAATCAGGGCACCCTGCACTGTTTTTGACATATGTTTGAGCTTCGCACACCACACTCAGCCCAATTATCCATAGAGAATAATGTAGCCCCCCCCCCACCAATGTCACCCTGTGTGATGCTGCGCTCCAGCCCAGGCCCCAGGAATGTACATCTGGGTGGGCCGGGTTTGTTATCTGGGAGGCCCAACTTCCAACACAACACTGGCTGTGAGTGTATGAGTACCTTAAAAAAGTGGTGCCATTAAGCCACATTTCTCAGATCCATGATCCAGCATAACATGTCTGCCCGTATCTGTAAAAATCCATTTGCACCCTTAAATTGGTTTAGTCTGTTAGACTGCTTTAAAAGGTGCATCGTCCTGGATTCAAACCTGGGTTGTGAGGACCAGCGGTGGCCCATTTAGCTGCAAGACCACTTGAATGTCTGATAAAGATGCTTTTTAGGATTGTACTCCGTGGCAGATTTAACACAAAGGGATTCTTGGGCAGGGCTGGCAGATGGTCCCGGGTAGGTGGGGTATGGGTGTGGAGCTTATGGCAGGAGTAGTTAATGGCTTTCATGTGTGCAACTAGTGTTACATGTTTTTAAGTTGTCTTTTTCTACTATCAGAACTGTTTGTTTAGGGGTATGACTCTGGCTGGAAACAGCCTGTTCACACAGGGCTGGACTGGGAACTAAAAGAGGCCCTGGAAATAATGTTCAAAGTGGCCCCATAACACATTTTCAGCATGCCAACCCTTTTCCTATAGGAAAATGTGGAAATAGGACACAAAAGAGGCCCAGGATGCAGAGGTCTACCGGGAAATCACCAGAGTACCCTATAGGCCAGTCCACCCCAGTGTTCACCACACCAGGTTTTGCAGATATAAAGTGATTTGCCCAGGGTCACCCAAATTTGTTTAAGTGGGGAATCTGCTCTCCCCCTCCACCTGATCATCCCTTCCAAAATCACAAGCTCTCCAGTACCCCTTCCGAAGTCTTCTGCTTTCTTTTTCCATATGCTCCTATGTTTCCTTCCATAATGCTCCCTAAATACTTTGACCTTCTATTTGCTGCTTACTACATCTTCCATCCGCTTCCCCATCTCCATATGGAAAACTATTGCCAAAGCATGACAAATTAAAATGGTATACTGCAGAACCCTTAACAAGAGTCTGAGAGATTAATCCTAATGAATCATGCCCTAAGAACAAAACATGTGTACTTCTTTCGACATAATGCTATAACTGAGCTATGAAAAACAGTACATAGCAAAAGAGCAGAATAAATAGCGTGGCAATATTTATCTACCTATCTTCCTTTCCCATTTGCTCTCCCCTTTCTATGCTATACACTCCTCCTTTACTTTTCACCCCCCCACCTTCCATCAGCTCCCCCTAACCACCCCTCCCACCTACTCCACACTACTCGTATCATGTCTTCTTACCTGTTGGGGAGACTCAGTGATGATGCCACCTGCTCCTCTGCAGGGGCTGAGTAATGAAGGCCCCAGTCCTTCTCAGGAGGTGTGCGTTCAACAATACCTCCTTGAATACAGTGGCTACGCAGACCACGCAGGAGGTGCTTGTGGTACAGTCATCTTGTTATGAAAGAAAGCCCCCTCCTCCTCCTCTATAAATAATGAAACAAGCAATAAGACATGTTGTTTCTCACAAAAATTACGTTTTTCAGCACATTGTATTTTGAGTCACAATTTTTCAGCACATTTTAATTAAGTTGAGGGTGTGTGGGAGTGTTAGCATGCAGGAGAAAGTGGGATAAGGAAGTAGGCAGTGCAGGTTGAGGGGTTTACAGCCTCCTGGTATCGCCCCCTTTTGTGCATGGCAGTGAGCAGGGGTCGGCACTACCCTGCCACCCACTATATGTCATTGTCTGGAACATACTGTTTATATACTGTTTATAACATGCATTTGTCCATGATGACTTCTGTTTTGACATCTTTACTTTGATTTGCTATTAAATGTCACAATGTCCTTCAATAAATATGGCTGTATATTTTCCAAAGAAAGATCTGTGTGTGTGTCCTTGGCGAGCGCTGACCCCTGCCTTGCCCATCTGTTAAACCATGAGTGGGGCTTTTTGGAATATCTCACACTGTGAACTGAAGGTGCACCTCATTTTGGCAGGGAAAGCACAGTGAGATTAAAGGATTTGCCCAAGATTACACACTTTGGCTAAGTGGTAAAGCCAAAATTTGAGCTTGACCACACATCCTCCCAGCTCAAGTTGATACAAATACCTATTGAAGTTTGGTTTTAAATTCCTAAAAAAAAGACTCAATTTCATACAAATTGCTTTAAAAATGCACAAGTCACATGATAAACCAACCTGACAATGGATACATTATTGTAAACATGGGTTGATGAAAAAGAGAGATGGGGTCATTTTGTTTTGAATCCTACATTGCATGGAAGGGACCACTGCTGTTTGCATGGTTTTGCTAATGGGCCCCTACAGGACATGTTAATTGTTTCCACCAAGTAATGGAAAAGTAAATAGCAAAACATAGGTAAAAATTGCCTCTTCTCTTCACTTTTACACTACATGTTTGCAAAAGAGCAAATCCCTCCCACAATTAATGATTTGGAATCAGCTTGCTTTTACCAATAAAGCAACAATAATAGGGGGTCATTTTCCAAGTCCTGCGGAGTGGAAAAAGTGGTGGCGTAATGATTTTATGATTAGAGTTTTATTTTCCCCACCCTGAATGGTAGCCTGCAAGCTCCAGAATGCAAATTAATGAGGATTTACAAAGAATCTCATACAGATACAAAGTGAAATGAAATGCATAACAAAAGTCATTGTTTCACACAGTTTGTTCTGTAACCCATCATGACTAATCACCCAACAAATACACTTACATAGCCTATTAAAACCTTATATAATTTAAAGAGAAAAGTGGCAGCTACCCCTTCCCATCACTAATCACATCCTAAAATAAATAAATTAGCTGCTGCTGAGACATGTTAGAAAGATAAGGCCTCCCCGGAAGGGCCTGTGCAGCCCTGGCTGATTTTGAGAGGAGATAGGCAAAACATGGATTGACCCATGGGTATTTGTCCCTTGTCCTACTGTTAAATCCACCTCTGATTGCACTCTGCAGGAAATGTTTCAATACCCTTTTTTAGTTTTAAAAGATTTGCACCATTTATACGTTGCAAGCAACATAATAGTAAATGTTAGTTTATTTGTTATTTTCCAGATTTTCCAGGTATTCATGATCAATCTCTGAGAGGCAAATGTTTATTGGGGGGGTGGGACTCCTCCAGTTCCGCCCCCCCTTCCCATCACTGGTAAGATCTGGTAAGATCCCACAGTAGATACATTACATTTCTGGCACTGCCTAAACACCCTATAACTAAAAAAGTGATGGGTGGAAGGTTTTGAATAAATCTGAGCTACTGGCACTGCCCTCTGCAATCTTCCACATCACTGTTTTTTAGCCCGTCTGTGCCATTGCAAAAAGGGTCCAACCATATGCAAATCAGTCAGGTACTAGTCCAACCCGAACTGCTAGACCAGCTCCCCTCTGCAGGGAAAAACAAACCCACCCCAGACAGGTTTCAACATTGTTGGGCTTCATCAGTGAGGTGCAGCTTGGTTCCCTATGGTACAGCAAGCAAGGGACCCACATCTGGGCATTCCCTCTTTCACACAGTGAGACAAGCTGTTACCAAAAGAGTGATGAGTGGAAGGTTTTGAATAAATCTGAACCACTGGCACTGCTCTGGGCAACCTTCCACACTACTATTTTTTATCCCGTCTGTGACATTGCAAAAGGGGACCAGCAGTTACTACATACTTTCCAAAAAAGACCCACAATCCACATGATGTATTTTGTTTGCATTCAAACACTGTCAATAGTTACTCCAAGAGTATGGTGTTATCAAGTTAGTACTTATCAGTTCATTTCCCTAATTCCAATGGACACACATCCTGATGCACAGACCCCACACTACTGCCCTATTGTTAAAGGAAAATGGTGCTAGTACCTAAGCATATGATGTAATTGTCTGGCAAATGTCTGTCTGATACCAATACACAAGCCAACACTGTTGGTTTAGCAATTCTTTTAGACCCCACTCCAATGCAAGGAACAGATGTGAGAACACACATGTTGCTTTTAAATCTACTGGCTGAAAACACTCAATAAGAGATTTTTATTTATTACAACAGGAGCTCATTTACAGAGACAATTAAGTCATTAAGCACTCCAAAAAATGCTTAGATATGACATGATGTTACTGTGTGAGAGAGCTAGATCAAAGAGTAGCTGAGAGGGTATGTTTCAGCAGGGAGGCACAGGCATTTGGTGGGAATACCATAGGGATTAACATGGCAATGGATGGGTAAACAACAAATGCGTCCATAGAAAGTGTGTCCCTCCTTACATCCTATCTCCATCCTATCTGTGGTCCCATGCAATTGTTCAAGCTTACACCCAAGAGCCTAATTCAAAGCCTTATATCAAATCACTTTTTGATTTTACTCCCCTCTCCCCTCCAGAATTACATTTTTCTTACTACCAACCTTATTGTTTCAGTAGTTAATGTAACAGAATATATACTTTGAATGTAATTTGTAAGGGCCCTCGGTTTGATGGATGTAAGTCTCTAATTCAACCATAACCACTGGCAATGCTTTGGTCAGCCTCCTATACCATTGTTTGCAAACCAGCCTTGGCCCTGCCACTGTTGCGAGCAGCCCTGACCAAACTGCTGGACCACAAGGCCTAAACATGCTTGCAATAGCTTGTGTTCCAGTGCAGAGAGGGCATGGCCTAGCAATAGAGACTAAACTGTACTGTTTGGTGGCAGAACCAAGACTCTAATGGCGTGTACCCTTCTGTAACGGCGCAGACATATTTAAAAATTATAGACTGGAAGACTGCCCAGTGAAATGATAATGGTAATGTCCAATTCAAAGTCTTGCATCAGATAACATTTTGATTTCACTACACTCTCCTCTCTAGAATTACATTTGTCTTACTACCAACCCTATTTGTAAACCTCAACTTAAGTAGTTAATGCAGCAAAATATATACCTTGAATGTAATTTGTCAGGATCATTAACCGTTTATGCTCTGCTGCAGAAATCTGTGTCCAAGCATCATCCACTGCCATTTATTGTTTGATACAGTTAACCATCTTATTAAGAATGATGGTTACAAAAAGTTATATTTCCACATAGAAAACATACTTTATATTAAAGAAATCAACTTGATATGTTTGGAAAAAATAGCTACCTTGTAAATGAGAGGTTTGTAATGTAAGATGAACTGTGCAGTTAAAAAAAGCAACACAGGAACTGTGTGCAAGATGGTTGTAGGCATCCTGCTTGAGCAAGTGTGCTACCTTACTTAGAGGTGTGAATGTCCCTCAAGCCCCCTGGTCATTTGTGCTTTCATGGCTGTGGGGCAGAAATCATTGTCAAAGGCAAGCAAATAAATCCCGGCCAGGATGCGGTTCAGCTCCTCAGAATGCTAATCACTATATCCCCTGCCAGCCTGCAACCTCACTTTGCCCCTTGTGTCCCAGTGGTGGTTAACACCACTGGCAAGGCCACCTTTCTAGGAGGGGCCAGGAGGTGGACTTGGGGGAGCCTGTCCTTCCTACTGGAGAAGGGCCTGCTGCACTCTTTTATCAGCTTGAATAATAGATTCTGGGCTTTGAATGCGAGAGTACAAGACCTAAAAAAGGTTGAGGCACTTTCCAAGTGATGTTTTGTATCTTGTGTCAGCTGCAATCTCTCTTGGCAAGGAATGAAAAGCAGCGTGACCGGCCATCTGAAGAAAACATCAGCCTGGATGCGAAGGTCCTGGCAATGCCCCACCTCCATTTTCTTACTTGAAGTAATCATCTGTTTCTTAGTATAGACACATTGGCAGCTAATTTGAATTCGTAAACATCATTAAAGAAATAATGCATTAGCGGCATCTCTCTCATGTCTGCTTATGATGAGACAAAGAATGCCTCCACCCAAAAGTAAAATGAACACCGCAAACACAGCATAACTAGTTAAGGCCTGGCAGAACACCTCCTACCTGCTGTTTTCCTGTGCTCTGCACAGCGAACACATTGTCCATTAATAACATAATGAAACAGATAATCATTGCAAATGTGGCTCAATTAATACACCGAGTCATCATGCGGTTCGCACATACGCCTACTTCTGAAACACCATGTGAAGTTAATTCGAAGCTAGCGACTGCAAGTGTGACCACACGAGTAATGGAGACAGGCCGCGCGAGCAAAGGTCACCGGCTGCATAAGAAACATACAAATATATCAGCGCGCTTCGCCTATCCAGTCGCAAGATGCCTTGACTGGTTCAAAACTACATCATATTTCAGCGGTCTCACGCAGCCTTGAGACACTCCTCTCGGCCTCATTACGAGGAAGGCGGCCACGGAATGAACAGTTGAACAGTGCCCGTAATGGACCCGCACCGTTCATTCCGGGCCGCCTCATTGCGAGGTCTGCAGCGGGTCCTGCTCAGGACGCCTGGCAAGACCAGGCGTCCTTAGCGGGACATGCTAGCAGACCAGGATGCTAACAACGGGCCCGTCATCAACGGGCCCATGTCAGCATCCTCCTCATTTCCATTGAGCCCTTTGGGTGCTCAAATGGGAATGGGGATGTACTGGGTCCGGGTCTCGAGAATGGGAATTACCATGCCCACCAAAGTTGGCATGGCCCGGTAATTCCCTATTCCTGGAACCCAGACTCGGTAGCCGGTTTGGTGGTAGCCATGCCGCTTTGAGCGGCATGGCTACCTACAAACTCGTAATGAGGCCCTCTGTGTTTAAACCACTTCACAGAAATTCTAATGATGGACAGTCAGATGCAAGGGAGTGTTGCTACCTTTTGAACATAACCTGTTTCGTAAATTTTTCATTGTAGATCGCGATGATCGAAGGGCAGATCGCGATGATCGAAGGGCACCCGCGTACGGAATGCCCTGTAGAAAAGAGAGTGCTGACCTCGGGCTAATAACTAAGGAAGCGGCATGTGAATTTATGAAGCACCGCTAAGATACTTGTGGTTGTACAGTGGACATTTTTCGCTGGTAGATGGAGGTAATCAGGATTACTTTGTACTAGAATTGGAACACGTTTTGTACGAGTTGCAGATTAATATGGTCACATGGTCCCAAGGCTCTAGTAAGAGCTGACGTGATTTATTGGTTTGATTCATTGGATCATTTACCCTTATCCGGGATCCGGAATTAAACAATTGAATAAATGATAGCATGTTGCCAGCAACCATAAATGGTGCTTAGGTGAACATAGGGGTGCAACATCTTAGTATTCTTCTTTTTAAACAACATTGTGGTTGCGAAGCAAGTTTAATAGACTAGATATGTCGCAATATGCCTTTTAAGAGATTGAAGTGTGTGTCGACGTTCTCCTCAAGTGTTGTTATCACACATTTTTTCAGATTGCAGCCTACTGACAAGGCAATTTAACCAACCTTTGTGTTTACACTCACAAAACTCACGGTTGGGACGTCCTCTGTAGGTTATTAAAGTACTTACATAGTATGTCGAATTTGAAACTGACAGCACTAATTCGAGCTGTTCATACTGTTTCATAAGGTCCAAGTACGGAACTCGATATTGGGAAATCAACTACCAAATGTTTAAGATTGGACTCTCTGCATCTAATTAAAGAGTGTTGAGAACTTGTTGTTCACGTTATCTCCCCTGAAGAAGTTATTTCAATATTGATTAATGATGTGACGAAAGAAATATGTTGGGCCGTAATCACTATGACATTTGACAGTATTGGGTATTAATGTATTAAGTTGTTTATGACTTATGCATACAATTTTCTAGTTGATATATGCATTTAGCTAGTGAAGTAGTACACCTAGAGACAGGCGGGTATTACTAGCACGAATAACGAGTCTAAGGGTGTACGTTCATACCTCCCATTGTTTGCTATTGGAGAGTGTCTATTGGTTTATAGTACGTAGCACATAAAAAAAATGTGCGCAGCACATGTCACTTTTTTTGACTGTATTTTATGTGATTGCGATTGTATGATAAAATGTTTATGATTTTTTTTAAAAAACTGTATTTAATCAAAGAGTTTAACTAATATATTGTATAGGGCGCTATTTGAAGAAGTTATGCTATGCAAATATAATGCTGCTAATTGAGTCATAGGCCCTCATTACCACCCTGGCGTTAAGGGGTTAACGGCGCTGTAAAAGGTGTCGGTGCTGTTAAACCCTTAACGCCTGATTACGAGGTCCCTTTGCGGCTCCCAACCTTAACAGCTGGTCTGGACCAGCCGTTAAAGTAGGGACCCGCAAAGGGACTTTCGAGGTAATTACGGTACCGCAATTTGCGGTACCGTAATTACCACTTTCCCCAGTCCCATTGAGCCCTATGGGGCAAAAATGGGAATGGGGAAGGGCCAATGGTAAATGGGGAATTACCGCCCCACCATCCTTGGAATGGGGTGGTAATTCCCCATTTACCATTGGCGGAATCGGTAAGTTACCGGCGTTAACCATGGTGCTATTAGCGTCATTGGTTAACGCCGGAGTCGTAATGAGGGCCATAGTGTTCTTGGGACTTAAAGAAACAGTATAGTGGCACTAGGATCTCTTTAGTTTTTGTTAACAAGTGGTTCATATCAGGGTATGGTCCCAGTGTCTAAATCCACCCTGAATCTCCCTAAAGTTGTTATTGTAGCCCGAGAAGGCACCTATATTGAAAGAACTGAAGCTCATAGCTCAGAGCCCAAATGACATCCCTGATCATGATAAGTGGAATTCTATTACTGTCTGGACTGGCCTACGCTAAATGTAGGCCAGTCTAGCCATTAATAACGCTTATCAGGTTAGCTTTACCCTTGATGCACAGTAACTATGCATCAAGGGCAAAGCAAATATGGGAAGTGAAATAGTATTATGTGGCCAGACTGGCCTGTAGGCCAGTCTACTCATGTAATAACACATCACTTATCATGTTTAGTTAACTGTTATTGGGAGGATAGCTCAGCGGTAACATGCTCGCCTTAGAAGCAAACCACTCGGAGCACCACAGGTTCGATTCCCCCCGTCCGCGCTTAAAAACCTCTAGGTACTAAGCACGTTATAAATAACATATCATATCAAAATCATATATCATATCATGCACGGTATCTGTGCATCAAGGGTAAGTCAAACATAAGTGTTATTACATGGCTAGACTGCATTGCATGTAGGCCAGTCTAGCCATTCAATAACACTTACCAGTCACTGTGCATCAAGAGTAAAGAAAATATGATAAGTGATATTATGTGTCTAGCCATGTAATGCCACCTAATAACACTCAGCATGCTGACTTTATACTTGATGCACTTTACTGCTAGACAGTCTAGCCAAATAATGACACATATCATGTTTTCTTTACACTTAATGCACAGCAAAGTGCTTCAAGGGCAAAGCAAACATGATGAGTGTTAATAACATGCTAGACTGGCCTACATTAGTGGTAACAGTCCCCAAACGCTTTCTTATTATGGCATGGCATTTATTACTCGGGGTAAGGATAAAGCAAAGATGGTAAGTGTTATTACACAGATACACTGGAATATATTAGTGATGCCATCCTCCTTATACTTTCTTTCTGTGTCATGACATTTTGTGCTTGGCATCAAGGGTACGGCAAACATGAAAGATTTTATTACATGGCTCACCTGGCCTATGGTGTTGGTGTTCATTTACTTTCTTAAAGTATTATGGCATTTGTTACTTTTTACTTGCCATTAAGGTAAAGCAAACATGATGAGTGTTATTATGTGGCTAGACTGGCTTACATGGATGACTCCCGTCTGCCCATATATGTGCGTGTCATGGCACTTTTGTACTTTGCATCAAGGGTAAAAGCAAACATAAGTGTGATTGTATGGCACACTGGCCTATGTTGGCATAGCCTTTCTGGATATGCTTTCTTTCTGTGGCTTTGGCATTTTTACTGGCTAGGAGTCCTGATTTGGTAATGCTGGCATATAATGATGCTGCCTGCATGGGCATGTGTGGACGCAGCCAGTATGAAAACGTTTTTTATACTAGCATATGTTAAGGGCAATGTCATCATGAAAATGCATAGAAAAAATGTTCAGTGCCCTGTTGGTGAATTGCATCTATTCATGGGTTTTTGCATCTGCCAATGTACCAAACCGACTGCAAACAGCTTTTTACCCGATTTTTCACAGAACGGCTGTAAAATGCACCATTTTAACCCCTTATTTTAATAATGTTCACAGGGAGAGTCGGTCCACCCACCCCCAAACCTCCCTTGTTTGGTCTGAGCTCCCTTGCTGAGCTTGGTCGCTCCTGCATATTAGGTGCTGATTTTACACCACTCCAGTTAAACAATTTACCAGCCGCCACTGCGGTAAATAAAGCTTAAAGAAATATATTTCCCCATAGTCTATAAATAGCATACTCTATACCATTGAGATTCCTGTTCCAGAGGAATACAATGGACGATTGTGACATGCATCTCAGCCAGCTGTCTTCTTGGCTGAGATTATTTAGTTTCAGTTATCTCAGGCAGTCTTCTCAAGCGTGTGACTTTTCTCCCAAGTGAAAGACAAGTAAGAAGTATCTTGACCATTGATTTAGGAAAAAAAACACCTTTTACAGAGAACCAGAAGAATACTTGCAGTATACTTGCTCTGTCGCCCTCAACCCTTCCACCCAAAGGAGCAAGCACAGGAAGGAATAAAACCACTAGTTCTCACCAATAATTCCTGCAAAAGAAAGCTTTCTGAAATTGTCAGTAAATTCCAGAAACAGGGGTGCCCCGGCATCTGTGTTGGTAGAATTGGAATTTTGCGCTAGCATCTTCTGCATGTTTTATTCTTAAACGTTTATATTTCACTCCTGGAATATTTTAAAGAATTACTTTTAGGTTTCGCCCCTAGAATGTAATCTATGTAGATTATAATCGTCACGCCTTGAAACACTTGTGTGTAGGCGCGTTAAAAATGCTATATCATATCATATAATCAATCAGTGACCTAAAAGCTGAACCCTTCAAGAAGGCTTTTGCAAGGACAAACTTAGATATCAATCCAGAATGTAACTGACTCTGCCCAAGATTTATTGGCTTTTCATAAGCACTGAAGCGTTCACCAGTTTCTCTCTGTCTCTCGCTCACTCTCTCAATCTCTCAGTCTCTTTCCCAGTCTCTCTCTCTCTCTCTCTCTTAGTCTCTCCCTCAGTCACTCTCTCTGCCCAAACAGACCACTCTGTGGTGTAACACAACATTTGGGGGCCCCCTGTGAGACATGCTGGCAACAAAGCATGGGCCACGCCCCACTCTCTGCCGGCCTGGACCACCACGTATGATGATCATGCTGCTGCAGGAGTGGACCGCTCACTGCACTAGGTGAAAGGTGCAAGTATGTGTTTTAATCAAGCCTTACATCTTCCACCTATTGCAGAAACAAGAGGCTGTTCCTGGCTCCTGAGTCCTGACATCTAAATGTCCCAGCCAATGCTATGCATTGGCAGTTACATTACTCACAGTAAAGATACCATAAGAAAACATGTTCATGCTGGCTCTCTCAGTATATGCCAGTATCCCCGTTTACGAACATTTATTGACTGCCCTTAATGCCAGCAACAAATCTCCTGCCACAGGAAGAAAACATGTTACTGCTGCTGCACAAATGGTCGCCAACCCTGGCTCCACCATGTAAGAATACTCTTCCTGCTAACTTTGCCTTCAATGCCAGTAAAGCATGCAATGCTACAGTGAAAAACCATTTCCTTATTTGGGTGCACAAATACCTCCACCCGCCATGTAAGAACACTCATCATGTTGCCTTTGCCCTTAACATCAGTAAAATATGCAATGCCACAGTAAGAAAACAATAACTTACTGATAGCCCCCACCCTCCGCATGTAAGAATCCACATCACACTTGTCTTTCCCCTAAAGTGAGTAAAAATGCCATGCCACAGAAAGAAAATGCCTTGTCTGCCTGCTCCATTGTGCTATAAGCCCCCCACCCCAAACTGTCCTCCATGTAACATGTTTCATCGAGTTGAGTTTGCCTAAAAATACCAGTAAAGCATGTAAGAAAAACGTTATGCTCCAATGGCCCTTGCCTAAGCCACAGCCTTGCACACACACATTCATATCCATTCACCCACCAGTCACTCACCCAGTGATGCTAGAGTGACTGAGTGTGGTGAGGGAGCCCAAACTAAACAAAGGGACTCAGGGGGGGGGATTCCCCCATGAGAAACCTTTTTGAATAATGGGTTAAATGGTGCATTATACAGCAGACATTCTGTGAACAATTGGGTAAAAAGCTAGGCAGTTTCTACTGGTTTTGTAGAGTCACCCTAATCCAAAAATCGAATAGTTGCAACTCACCGTCCGTTCGCAGGAGCAGTTCCCAACACATTGTCAAGATGCCTTTACCAACAATACATGCCAGTATACAAACATTTTCACACTGGCTGTGCCCATACATATCCATGATGGCTGCAAAAATGTATGCCAGTATTCCAATTTAAGAATATACTCATGTTTGCTTTGCGCATAATGCCTGTAATCATACTATCAGAAATAGAAACAGACGGGGCCTGCCAATATATGGCATTCTCCCCACATAGGGACAAACTCCTGTTGGCTTTGACATTACAAATGCCATGCCACAACAAGAAAACCTCTCCAGACTGGCAGCACCAAAATGCCAGTTTAGACACGTAATAACACGTACCATGCTTACTGTATTATAAATGTCCAGAATAAAATGCCATGCCACAATAAGAAATAAATACACTGGCTGCATTAAAATTCCAGTCTAGCCACTTAATAACACTTATCATGCTTACTTTATTATAAATGACCAGTATAAAAATGTCATGCCACAGCACAAAATGGCTAGACCAGCTGCACCACAATGCCAGTCTAGTAAGTCACATAGTAACACATAACATGCTTGATTTATCATGTATGGATGCCCATTAAAAATGCCTTATTAGCACACCCCAACCCTCCCCCAGCTGCTAAAATCAGTTCTGTGTCAGCCAGCTGCGTAGGGTCAGAAATGTGAGATGGACATATTTGTGAAGGTTTTTCGAAGAATGCCATTTTATTAACTCAAAAGGTTGGATAAAGGCCTCACTATCCCTACTCCGATGAGGATTTCCCTGCCTCAAATAAACTAAAGGAAACACTCCAGCAAAAGAGTTCTGTCCCTCACACTTGACCATACAGAAAATCAACAAGGAAATATGTGGCAATTCAACAACTACTTTATATTATTAACTTTCACACCACAATAGTTGCTTCTTCCAATAACCTGGGTGAAATCCTGTGTCAAATAAAAGTTCCATGTCAAGTTTCTTTCTGATCCAACTTGATAACACAAAGTTCCAACTTGGATTTCAAGGTTCATTCAGAATAGTCCAACAAAAAGCTTTCCTCTTTCCACTTGTATCCAAGGACTTGAGACAACGTCTTGTCATTAATCATGTATACTACAGTAAGGATCTCCTATCCTCAACAAGGAATATTTCAGTACTTCATTGGTTTTACAACAAATGTCCTTGTCAAGATGCTTTGACATGACTTTTGGTTTCAGTACTAATTCACCAACACACTTGAGTGATTCTTCAACTATTTCAGACCAAATGTCTTTGTCAGGATATTTTGGCACCACTTTTAGTTTCAGTACAACTTCACCAAAACACTTAATTGATTTTTCAAGTGCTTCTTCATAAGCTTGACCCCACCACAGTACTTTCAACAACATTCACCTGGTTTACTCCCATGCCAGGTTTACAGCTACTACTACTCTATGTTCTGTTATAATCCCTTATCAGAACAAAACCGATTACTAATGCAGTTATCCATTTGGGTATACTCTCCTGCCCAAACAGAGTCAATTGGCATAAAGTTCTATGGTCTGGTATTCTCCCTTGCCAGACCAACTACTGCTTCCAAGTACTTTTGTGGGAAAGGTCAACTTAAAAGGTTTTAACAACATCTTCTGCATCACACAGTTAGGTTTGAGAATGACTTTTAAGAAGAACAAGAATCTCACTGGTGCTATTTACTACCCCTAAGTGTGTGCCCCATGAAAACCAGCCATAGCTTCCTTCCTCCTGAACCTCTAGTATCGGAAGGGCAGCCCTCCTGACAATCCTGATCTCCTCTGTTTTATTAACCAAGTGCTAATAACAACTCTTTCTCTCCTTCAGATTTCTTTGGCTTTGGAAATGCAGGGTTAAGCCATCTCTTAATATAACATCATCTACACATGGGCAATATTCTGCACAAACACGTAAATGCTCAATGTTCTTCTTTTGGCTTGGGTAACACTGGTTGTTTATCAATTGCCTTAGTATTACTTTCTTTTGGCTTTGGCAATAATGGTTTATGCTTTCTTCTTGAGCTATTGCCCCTTCATGTGATTGGCTTATATTGTAATCCAACATATAACAATCACAGCCATCCAATTATATCTTTAAGGTCTTGTTATGCCAATCGCTTCAGTTTAAATCAGGTTGGTATTCGTAAAAGTCATTTACTTAGTTTACATCAGTTCAGTATTCAAAATAAGACCTGGAATCAGCCAGCGGGCGGTCACAGACTGCTCTGGGGTCACATTGCAACAGTGAACTCAACGGGTCTGGCGTGCGCGTCCGTCTGCCTCACTGCCTCCAGCTCTTCTGCTTCAGTTTTCTTACTTGGCCCAGCAGCTCCTCCTTCACAGATTCCTGCGGCCGGCATCTGACATCAACAAAGCTCCTCTGTCTTCCCCAACAATCCGGTGCTTGCCTGTCACCACGGATCGCTTCACAATGGGTAATAGAGCTCTTTTTGCTTCCCCAAGGGTCCAGTGCTCGTCGGTCGCCATGGAACGCTTCACATTGGGGAAGGTTACCAAATGATACTCTTTCTGCTGCATGACCTGTGCAGCCTAAATCTCAAGCCCATATGACCCTCCCAGGACCCTCTCGCCATGGTGGCCCTGGCATACTAGATCTTTGGTGATTTCTTCCTCTGCTGCTTTGTAGAGGGTCTAGAACTCCTCCACCTGCTACTGCCCTCCTGCTACTGCTGCTTGGACTGCTTCCCCTCCTTCCACCTTAATCTCATGGTCTGCACCTGAGGGGGCCTTTTATGCCTCTCAACCACGCTTGGGTGTGGGTCATTAACCTTGTTAGGCTGCACTTTGCAGTCTTGTGCCTCTGCAGTCCTCTTCTTCGTCACAGTACTATGGGAATTCTGGAACTTGAAGTCTGTGGGCCTCATTACGAGGTGGGCGTAATGGGTTTAATGGCGCCGGTAACGGTGCCGGTGCCGGTAAACCCATTCCGCCCTATTACGAGGTTCCCTTGCGGGACCCGCTCAGAACATCTGGTCAGATCAGACGTCATTTGCGCGCCTCGCAAGGGGACCAGGGAGCTAATAACGGGCCTGTTATTAACGAGCCCATTATTAGCTCTCTCCCCATTCCCATTGAGCTCGATGGGGCCTTGAATGGGAATGGGGATGGGTTTTTTGAATGAGGAATTACCGAGTCCTCCAAGGTTGGAATGACCCGGTAATTCCTCATTCAAGGAACCTGGACCCAGACCCGATTTTGGAGGCAGCATGGCTCTAATAGCACCATGGCTACATCCAAACTCGTAATGAGGCCCTGCAACTTTAAAATCAGTCCTTTCAACAGTTTCTATTTTACAATAACCTATTAGGAGATTGGGGCCCGGGGGAAAATAACAGAAAGGGGTTTACCATTCCTCCTGACCTGTTTCCCCTTCCATGTGATTCTCCCGGCTAACACCACCCCCAGGGTCACGATCAGAAGGTGTCTGCTTTTTGTGAGAGGTCAGCTATGCGAGGCAGACAATCTTTGAATGGTTTTTCAAAATACACAATTGTATTAAATTGTATATGTTAACAAAAACGCCTCACTAGCCCTACACTGAAGAGGATTTCCCTGCCTTTCAAAACTAAAGGAAAAAACTCTAACATAGGATATCTAGTCCTCACACTTAAGCATCAAATCCATAAAGAAGTATATGCCATTCAACAATGATATTCACAAGCTCTCTTGGTAACCCCAGGTTTCAAGGTAAATTCAACTCCAATGTTCAACAAAAAGAAATAAGTAAATCCAGGTTTGTAAAACAGTCTCAATTCAGTTCTTGGCTCCATAAATGTCAAAGGGCCTCATCACGAGTTTGGATTCAGCTCTTAAAGGCAGCGGTAATGCTATTACTGCCGCATTTAAGGGTTGGGCAAATCTCGAGTTGGGTGGTAAGTGTCAGTTTTACCTCCAGCTTTATGCTGGAGGTAAAAATCTGCACTTACCGCCCATTTTTTTGGACGTTTCCGGTGCTATTACAGCTGGCACAATTACAGCCAGCAGTAATAGGACCCAATAGGGAGTGGGGATTTACTGCCCCCTGGCATCTCCGATCCGGTGCAAATTGCACCAGACCAAGTTGCGGTATCCCAGTGCAATTGGCGCCGGGATACCACCCAACTTGTGATGAGACACAAAGTAAAGTTTTGTTAACCAAAGTTCAAACAACAGAAATGCTTCTCTTCCTGGTGAAATACAGTCTTTCCACTTCATCAAAATAGCATCAATGACATTCCCAGCCACAATGCTTTTCCATAACTTGCAGTAGTCAAAGAAAAAATACCACAATTCTTTGTTAGGTTAAAGTAAATACTTCTGCCAATGTTAATGCACAGTTGTTGCTTAACACTTATTACGTCTTTCTTTATAAGATTAGGAGTCACAGTTTGTATCTTTGCCAGGATTACTTCACAGCACTTCTACTTCCACTTTAGCATTTCTCAACTCTGAGCAACTTCTACAAGAGTTCACCATGAGGGTCTACTCGTCTGCCTCATAGTATTCCAACTTCAATTGTGCTACTGAAGCCTCAAATCTACTTACAACCAAATACACCACCACAGCTTCAGACTCTAAACAGTTTTCAGTTATGACAAGATTCACTTTCTGGTACTTCAACACCTTCAAGTAACCAAGGCACTCCTCCTCTGATCATTCATTTTCCAGAGCAGCAGCCTCGTTGCCACTCTTCTGTGTCTGCAACAATGACAGCCCAGAATTGCCTTTTGGCCACACCTCTCTCTTCTTCCTATTGGCTTTGGCACTGTAGGTTGTACCAACTGCAAAGAAAAATTATAATGAGCAAGTTTCCCTTCCCCAACCTTGCCTTCATCCCTCTGTTTAGTGTTAGCCAGGATAATTAGCCAGAAGCTTTGTTGCCACTCTCTTGGCTTCAAGTAATGCTTGCACACTATTGTCTTAGGCAATGCTGATGTTCTATTTGGGTCTGGAAAAGGTTGGCTTCAATCTTTATTGAGGAAATACCTTGTTCACTCTTGGCTTGGGTAATGCTTGCTATTTACAACTTGTAACAATGTTTAAACACTTTGATTGTTAAAATTGTTTAACTGCTTCAGTAAAGATTCAGAGGTCACTCATCCTCTCAGAATCTTTTATAGGCACCCGCAACCACTTCTACCTGTGATTTTACAAGTTTTAAGTTCTACAATCATGTTTCACTGCAGTTCTTCCTTATGCGAGTGACATAGAGAACGTCTGCATGTACGTGAGTGCTACAATTCAAGTGTTCCATTGTTAGATAATCAACGATCAGTTTAACATCACTTTCGCTCATACGCAAGTGATTATATTTCTGGCTACTGTTGCTGGCAGTGTTCACGCAAGGTATCAGAATGCTCGGTTAGACTCACTGGCTTCCTGTATTCCTTTCTTTGCGGCTGCACAACTTCTGGCTTTGCTTTATAACCACGCCCTTCCTCGCTGAAAATGTCTCTGGTCCGGCCACACAATTAAGGAGCTCCTCTCGCTCTTGAGACCCTAGGCTCCACAGCAACTTCTTGCCACGGTCTCCGACATGCTTCCTGCTGCGCAATCTCTGCAATTAGGGGAAAGGCAGTCTTCCTTCAGGCCTTCCGCTGTGCAACCTCTTCACATCAGAATTTGTGAGAAAAGGACCCTCACAGGCAGGGCCATCGTAAGCAATTTGGGGCCCTGGGCACGGACATCTTTGGCGGCCCCATCCACCAAACCAAAGGAATGAAGGGATCAAGAATACTGGTCACGCCCTCCACCCCCAACCGTCACGCTCATAACCTATAGGTTGATATGCTGTCTCACAGCATATTAGCATATTAAGCAGGTTTACTCCCTTTAAGTCCCCTTAGCCTCTTCATTCAGAATGATAAACAAGTAGCATTTGAAGACCAACATTAGCAGTCTACAAAGAGGTTACTGTTCTAGTACATACGGGACACCTTTTATCAATACCATCAAGGAAGGTAATGTTGTATTAAAGGATAGTTCCGGGACTTTTTTTTTATTGTTCCTATGGTTCGGCCATGTGTTTTTAAGCATAAATCGGTAGATCGTAGAAAACTTTCCTATGGACCTTACCCGACTTTTCGTCCATTAACGCACTCGAAAACATCCGCCATTTTATGATAATCCTATCATTTCCCCCCATCGCCCTGGCTCACCTGCTTTTGCGGCACTAAATCAAATCCCCCGCCCCTGAGCCTGACATCAGCAGACGCGTACCGCCCATTTCCCGTTTCGTGTCAACAATCGCTGCGCCTCAGCTAATGAAGTGTCGCCATGGAAATGGCAGGACGCCTCTTTCCTCAATAAGTATAAACAGACCGTTTCACAACACACAGCAGCAGATTTTCGAATCCATTCCTCTCTCTGTGTTACTTTGAGTATTCTGTGACTCGTTTCTGTGCTCTGGTCAGCTACCTTCGTTGATTGTAGCCCGTGTGAACAGATACCAGTACCACCGCTATAAATTATTTTACTTTCTTTACCACATAATGGCTACAATAATGCTGTATATGTACGAGCCCGAGTACACCGAGGAAGAACTACTGGAAAGGCAAGCACGCGAAAACGATGGGGATTCGGACGGCAGTTGGGAGGACCAGTCAACGGATGAAGAGCCTGGACCATGTCGCATGGACGGCGTCTCCACCTGGTGCACGTGCAATCGGTGCGAGCTAATGCCAACTGAGGAGGAGAACTGCTGCTGCCGAGAAAACTCGGGATGCCTGGCCTACATTTCTGAAGGAGAGCCAAGTCCGCAATGCATCACTGAGCTGCCAGAGTTCAGGGAAGCCTGCCTCTCATGGACCGTGTTGAGGATGAGGATGGTGCTTATGCACGAACTTCGCGGCACTGTTCGTCCGCGTAATCCGAGTAACGAGTAAGTATACTCTGTTTGTGATGCCAGTGATGCCACTACTATGTCATGGTCGTCTCACACATATAAAATTACATCTACATATCATTCGAATGCATGTAAATTGGTTCCATATTGAGCATTTTCTAGATAGAATTTTTTTCAAAGCAGAATGACATTTTTTACCTGAATCGACAGTGATAAGAAAGTTTTGTCATTTTAATACAGTTTGCATCTTTCATTTTCACAGGTGGTACAGGCTGGTGGCCTATCGTTGCTTCACTTGGTGGCTTCACGGGAGGCTCGGACACCGCGTTCGGAGAGTAATACCTGCCTGTGCGGTACTTGCCATTAGACAACATTTCCCCAGCGACAGTGGACAATACCGCGGATTTTCCCTGGATGTGCTGCAACCGCAAATTTACAATGTGTAATGTTTATTATTTATGTTCAATTGAAATTAAGATCCAAAATAAAACCCAATATATATTTTAACAATGGTTGTTTTGATTTGTTCAAGCGTTGGCAATAAAAGGAAGGCCGTTGTATTTTATTGATACAAAACATGGTTATAGGTAAATATGGTTGATCATAATAAATCATCCTTTTGGGCACCGGGTACAGAGATGACCACCTCTGGCCCGTGCCGCCTTGCCACCACAGGCCAGCCTGCTGCTGACTAACTGCCTAGGCATCCAGGGTCTCCAGGGTGAACTGCACCCATATATTCTCCTGGGAGGGTGAGGTATTTATAAACTCACCCCCCTGCCTTCCATGTACTAGATCCTGCAGCCAGCCTCTTACATGCAGTTAGATGGCCTCTCCTTGGTGAGGCCCTGCGGCAAACGAGTCTTGTCTGCACGACCACCGCCCCAATCCACCCCCCGCCCTATCAAAGGCAGTTCGCACCGGGGTACTTGTGCTGGCAACTGGAGCAGTCAGGGAGCGATAAAGGCCAAGAGGTGCCAAAGACCATGTACACTTCAAAGTGGTCTACAGAGCATGGGTTGTTGTTCCCATGTCTACCTCCAGACCCCGTGTCTCCTGCCAAGCATCCCCCCTCACGCTGGACGGCCCCCTGCAATCCACATAAGTGTGTCTCCATTCACGAGTCTTCCTGTGTCTTGTCTGCACGACCACCGCCGAAGGCGGAAGATTCTCCATCCGTGTCGTTATTGCAGTCATCAGCCACTTCAAGCGCCTATCGGGTAATCTTACTTGGCTATTCTGCCACTGACTTGTTTTAGGCATGTAAATCAATAGTTTTAATTTATCGTGTAATTATGTTACCTAATGGTACACCCTTGTACTCGTCCTCTAGTCTTTGTTTTCAGTTATAATTATTGTTATCCAAAATAATGCAAGTACTGTCTTTCAGGGAGATGCTGAGGAGTCCAGCGTATTGACGACTACCGTTGATGTCACTCAGATGCTCGAGGTACGTTTCAGGACAGTTCCGTCGCCCTCCTATGTGTCTTCTTTTTTCAATTTTGTGTTCATTACTAATGAAAGTCCTATGTTTCAGGGAGTCGATGGAGCATTAGTCCAAGAAGAAGGGGGAGCATGCAGTTACGGGTCGGCGCAACAGCTTGCAGAAGTGTGCACCGCAGTTACATCGTCCCTTGATGTTCTTATGCATTTCGAGGTATGGATACTGACAGTTCGATCAAGCGAAATCATATGACGTGATTACATCCGCTATACTTCCTTCTTTATTAACGCAAGTACTATGTTTCAGGGAGATGACGGAGCTTCTTCTACAAGAACATCACCCCTAGTAGTTGATGCAGATCTCTGGGTGGTGACACTTCCAACGATCAAGCAAATCGAATCATATTTACATATCCATTATTTATTTTAGACAACTGATCATTTGTGCAGGTCTATTTAGATGAGCCGTTCACGCCTGCACAAAGTTTCTGTTCTTTTTATCAAAATAGAAAACCATACTAATGCAATTACTGTGTTTCAGGGAGTCACTGAAGCATCATCTTCAATAATATCATCAATGGAAGTCTATGAGGAGCCCGAGGTATGGATCTTGACAGTTCCATCTAACTAGATCAACAATGCGTGAATAATTGTCGTTTGAATGTTCTACACAAAGCGTTCATTCGTGTTTTGCTATTGAGATGTACGTGGGTATTGGTCCCCAAGTACATTTTGTGTTTTCGATATTATTATACATACTAATGAAAGTTCTATGTTTCAGGGAGTCGATGGAGCGTTAGTGCGTGATGGATGTGCTTATCATGAAAATGTAGTCGTTGCAGCGCAAGAGGAAGTGGAGACATGCACACACGAGTCGGAGCAACAGCGTCCTGATGTTGAAGTTCGAGGCAAGAAAGTTTCAAAGAAAAGAAAGCAAAAGAAGGTTAGTGTCCTGGTCACTATATTATGTTGTTTTTCACTGTTAATAGTTCAATACTGTAAGTTGTGTTTAAACTGAACATCCCTTTTCCAATCTGTCCTCTAGTTGCGAGTGGGTGTACGAACTAGATCTACACAGACAGTGAAGCGAACGAGAGATGTTGCTTGTCAAACCTTTTGGCAGGGACTTGAGACTGGAGATGCATCGTGCCAATGGGAAGAATATGAAGTGATTGACAACGGAGCTATACCACCACCAGCCATTGATAGTGAATGTCCTCCTGGTAGTTTGGATGCAGTTGGAGATAAATTCACAGAATCCACACCCGCAAAAACTAAGACCGCGAGAAAGTTGAAGAAATTGTCCTATTCACCCATTGCCGGAGAAGGAACAGATGTTGCAATGGAAGAGAATGAAGTGGACTACAATGAAACACCTTCAATATCACTGAACATAGCGGAAGACGATATCAGAGATTCTACCTTTCATGTGAGTGACATGTCCTCAACGTTACAGGCCGAACCAGCTGGGATGCAGAGTGACAGTATAAGGAAAGAGGCCAAATTCATTGTATTCGATAGTTGTTTGATTGATATTATTATTCGGTTGAAATGTGGGCATTCGGTAGGTGGGGAAGTATGTGGGGAGCCATTGATTAATGTGACTCGTGCAATTCGAGGCACTAACCTTAAAATACATGCCACCTGTACAAAATATCATCCTTTCTCATGGTCTGCACAACCCACGCTGGGACAACTGCCAGCAGGCAATCTACTTTGTGCAGCGGCTGCACTTTTTAGTGGTTCAAGTTTTAAAAAATTAGAGTCTTTCTTTCAGTTTGTGGGAATCCGTTTCATTGCGAAAACTCTGTTCTACAAATACCAAACCGATTATCTATTTCCAGCCATTAGCGAAGCTTGGAGAATGGAAAAAATGTCTATTGATAGTACATTCGCGGGCAAACGGTTCAGGCTAGCCGGTGATGGACAGTGCGACAGCCCAGGATTTTCAGCCAAGTACTGCACCTACCACTTTCAGGACATGGAAAGTAAGAAAATTGTGAGTTCGGTGGTTGTGCAGGTGTCACAAAGTACATCCTCAGTGGCCATGGAGAAAGTTGGCTTTGTAGCATCATTGCAAGAACTACAATCGCGGGGAATGGTGATCGACCTGATAGCCACGGACAGACACGTTTCAATTGCCAAGACAATGAGAGAAGAGTACAAAAATATAAATCACCAATTTGACGTTTGGCATCTTGCAAAAACAATCAATAAAAAATTGTCGGCTGCAGGTAAAAAAAAAGATATGCAAGGTATTTCACAGTGGTCCAAGTCAATCAGCAACCATCTTTGGTGGAGCTCAAAAACATGTGGAGGGTCGTTGGAAATTCTACTGGAAAAATGGCGGTCAGTAATGCTACACTGTACAAACGTGCACAGCTGGAACACGAACCAACATTTCCACAATTGTGAACATGGCCATTTGTCCACAGAGGAGGCACGGAAGAAGAAGTGGTTGATTCCTTCATCACCCACTCACAAAGCCATTGAAAAGATTGTATTTGATAAAACTATAACAAAAGCTTTGAGGGGACTCACGGAATTCTGCCACACAGGAGATTTGGAGGTGTTCCACAATATGTGCCTAAAGTACAGGCCAAAACGATTGCATTTTGGCATGGAGGGCATGATAAATCGGACTCTTCTAGCGGTCTTGGCACATAACCATAATGTTGGCCGTCAACAAAGTAGGACGACCGGAACTTTAGGGACGCTTCGCTACAATAAGGCCTTGACTAAAAGAAGTAAACAATGGGTGATCAAACCAGTGTTTGAGGATATGCAATATGAGTTTATTGAGAGACTTATTGTTGACGTCCTAGATAGGCACATAAATGGAGTTGTGAACGAACCTGTGCAGGTGACAACTGCATTGCCACCCAACATTGCCTCTGTTCCATGTCCACCTAAAGAAGAGCTCATTGAGAAATACACATCACGGTTTAAATGATTGTAATTTGATTGTCTGTTCTCTCGAGTCTCCTCATGTCGCAGGCCCATTGAATATGTTTATATATCCAACCTTGTTCATTTGCGCATTAAATTAAACCAAACAGTAATATAAATTATTTTTCCAAAAATATGGAATGTCTCCGTATTTATGGTTCTGTGGGGCAGCAAAGCAAGCAGACAAAATGCAAAGATGGAGTGTAAATTTCAAGTCCTGTAAGACGGCCTTACACTGAATGTAGTTAACTAGGAATGTGTGTTCGTTCAAAGTGAAGGTCAGCTGCTTTGATTTTTTCTCGGGTGCCAGAATGGCCCACCACTCAGTATAAGGTTCTATTGTTATTTGACCTTGACAGGCCGGGACCACGTAAGAAACGATAATGAATATAATTTCAGAAACGAAAGCCATTTCATGTTCGTTCATTAGAAGAAATAAAACGTCGGCATAGAAGGAGTGGTATTTCGGGGCTGCCCTACGCACAGACACAATGGAAAATGCAAATATAATGTAAGTAACTCTTTAGATGAGTTTATACCGCAATTTAATTACTATACAGTAGCTTTAAAGACGGGTTAAGTTGTACTTGTTCATTCTATGTGGCATATTGTTTTGTACCGCGCACTATCTAACTTGTCCACTGTCTGCGATCTCGGTCCTCGGCCCTTCCACTCTCCACCTGCACTCCCTGTCAACCCCTGCACTGGGGGACTGTCTCAGTATCCTACAGCCCCCCTTGACGTAGAAAACCCAGTTGCACTGTCCTAGCTATGAAATAATTTCCAGACCTAATATATAAAATGAATAATTTTAATAAAGATCTGATGGTGAGACTAATTTCCTTTTTTTATGTTTTTCAAATAGATACATCGTCCATTATTGTCTGTGTCACGAGTACCAGACACCGGCGGATGGGTTTTTCAACCGCCAGTTGCTTCTCCGCGTGAACAACGTTAGCACCCTGACCATTTTGTGGGACGATCGCCAAGTACAAGTATGCCCTTACGCGGTACTAACGGCTAGATGCAACATACAGACCGTTGTGGTGCCCTAGTGCCTCGTTGTTGGAATAGCCATGCGATTATCAGTGCGACCGAAGAGCTTATTTTATCGTAAACCAACACCCTGTCTACTGCACACGAACATCGCTTGCCTCAAGACGAAATATTTTGGATCGAGAGCAACTAAAAATGCAAATCGCTGAATATTCTCAAAACATTTGATGTCAAATAAATGTACTTTGCCAAATGTACAATCTTGCCGTTTGCTTTTAAACCACTGTTTCATATTCCGAATTGTGGCGCTGTATTGTGAGATGATCTAAGACCCTGTGTACAGCAAAGGAACATCGTGTGCCTCGAAACGAACTTTTTGGAACGTGAGCAAATAAAAATGCTAATCGCTGAATATTCTCAAAACATTTGATGTCAAATAAATGTACTTTACCAAATTTACAATCTTGCGGTTTAATTTAAAAGTACAGTTTCATATTCCCAATTGTGGCGCGATGTGTTGTTTGAGCTCATCTGTGTTGATTTCCTGGTTCTGTGTGGAGTCGCGTAGAAGACGCCTGGGCGCGTTTGCCTACGCAGCTCAGTCACGTCACGGATAGAGGCGGGGAATATGAATGTTTTGATCAAGTCTGTTTCAGGGGCGGGGGATTTGATTTAGTGCCGCAAAAGCAGGTGAGCCAGGGCGATGCGGCAAGTGAGAGGATTATCATAAAATGGCGGATGTTTTCGAGTGCGTTAATGGACGAAAAGTCGGGTAAGGTCCATAGGAAAGTTTTCTACGATCTACCGATTTATGCTTAAAAACACATGGCCGAACCATAGGAACAATAAAAAAAAAGTCCCGGAACTATCCTTTAATGCAGGACTGTATATAAAAGGTACATGTACCCCATAATAGACAGAGAACTCACATTAGCTGCCTCACAGAATGCAAATGTGCTCATGCATGGATAGAGACCACCAATTAGAAGGAAGGAGAAAACTACACATACCATAGCATGGATAGTGGAGGCAGATTAGAAGCTACCAGGAAGTATCCAGGCAGACTGAGATTAGAAGTGGGATATGGTTTTCAAATAGTGTTGCCATTAGATATCAAAGGAACAAATGCCTGCGGTGTGTGATATAAATATCCTGACTTTTAACACAGTTAAACCATGAATAAGGCTTTTATGAAGATTATACCATGAGAAGGAAATCACTCTGAAGGGCTGACAATTTTGAAAGGTTTAGGGACTGACAATATTGAGAGGTTAGGCAACACAAGATTAAATGAGATGCCCAGGATCACACATTGGTTAAAGGGTGAAGGGGTGAAGCTGGGATTTGTGCCAATTCTGCAATTTCTGCATTTGAACACTTTCTTTTCCAGTTCTTACCATGAACTAAAACAATCTCATTTTATAATAAAACGGACTTGGAAACTACACAAATCACATTACCAAACATGACCATTTTAAACAAAATGTTATAGAGGGGTGTTATGCAAAATGGGACTGATTCTAGCTTCATTCTCTCCATCATCAAGGGAAGTATAGAAGAACCAAGGAAAGAGGGGGGGGGATTTGCCCCATGAGCAGAAAAGGAGGGGACAAAAGACCAAAATAACACCGTAGATCCCTTACTGCTATGTATCAAAATCAACATGATTAAATTGTTCAAAAAAGTACCAAACTCTGGTATCATGCATTTTTATGAAATTCTCTGAAAACAAAAAGGGCAAATTTCTAGAAAGTTATTTGAAATATTTATTGTTTAGACAAAGAAAATCCTGATGAGCATAAAGGTTGTAATAACAAAGAAGTATAACAGAAATTGTTAAAACACTCACAGTTGTAATTCACAATTTTGTTTAAAGAACAGAAAACAATCAATTATTCTTTTTATGAGAAACAGAAAAAAATATTTTTTAAAATAGGTTCTTCTTTGTTGTAAAGTCACAAAGAAGAAATAAAAAAGGAATGGAGTACTAGTGGAGAGAAGATATATAGACGGTTCTTAAGGTAAAAAGTTCTTCCTTCTCTACACAGAACAACCGTATCCTCTCAAACTCTAACTCCAATATTCCTAATGACAGGTCTAGAAGAACCAGCATACCAATCTATGTGATTTAACACATTTAATCTGGATGTGTCTTTTGTATTTTAAAGCTTTAAATACTTCTAAAACAATGGCTTGTGACATTTTAATTTATAAACGTGCAAAAAAACCTATGTCTTTTACCAAAACAATTTTTGTGTCAAACAAGCAGACCTTAAAATATACTCACCTTAGGCTTGCAACATATGGTTCGCTCTCTTCTGTCTACACCCCTTCCACCCAAAAGGCCTACATAAGAAGAAAGGAGGATAGCTCATGGGCAACGTGCTCGCCTTGGAAGCAAGACGTCACGGAGCAGGTTTGATCCCTGTGTCGGCGCTTTGAAATCTTTGGCTATTAAGCGTGCTATAAATAACCTATCATATATCAAATAATGGGCTAAACTATACCAGCAGCATGCAAGAAGGCAAACCTCACAGAAGACAGCACAGTAATGTAAAATATATTAAATGATTTAACCAGGATCACTGTATCGTCTGCTGGCAAACCATAGTCTTAAATTTGGATACTTAGTCACCTCTTGGACTAACAATTTATGCCATCATTGGAGGTGATTGCCTAGGTTTTACATCATCCCATCTGAACAAACCAATTTCTACACTTTCACCATACGGATGATATGGTAGTTTGTATAGCAACCCCTAGCTGGTGCAGGTACATTGCTGATAACAGCAGATGTTGTTCTGCAAAACCAAGTTCATTTGCAGGCAGGTTTATAAACTTCAGACATAGGAAAGGCTCAGCCTGCCTTGCTGCAATGTGATATTATAATTGTGCATATGAACACATATCTCTGCAATGGGTGCTTCACACACTGAGCTAACTTCTGAACCACTGTGGCACTCAATTTATCAATATGCATTTCACCATTGCCTATTGCACATGATCAACATAATTCCCACAGGAAGAAAAGAATGCTACAGAGTTGTGCCGTAAGGAACACACAAACTAGGTATAACACAGTGAACACAGAGAGCAATACATGATGAATTGATCAAGGCAGAATGTACTTGTCAAAACAGAAAGGCAATGAGTTTAGAGCCTCAGCAGCACCCCATAAAATAACCTGACGTGTGCAGTGTGACTGGGGAATGATATAATCTTCTTCAGATCAGCTAGCCTTTTGGGACCCCTCTCCAAGGTGGGGGCCCTGGGCAAGTGCCCCTTTTGCCCTCCCATAAAGACGTCTCTGCTCACAGGACAGGCAGGTGAAATCTGCTCTATCAGAGTCCCGGCATCCCTTCGGTTCTGCCATTTCTGCCTGGATTGCCAACACCATGTCTTCTTCCTTCTACTTCTGCTACTACTGCATACTCTCCAGCCACAGTTCCAGCTCCTACTAAAGGCCTGCACTTGAGAGGGTCTCATCTTCTTTCAGGTGTGGGCTATCAGGCTTAATTGCCTGACTACTACTGCAACATGACTCTTCAGCCCTCTTCCTGGTCCTAGTCAATACTTATAAGGTTTTGGGGTGCTTCACAAAAGTCATGGAGCAACTGACACGTTACTGCTACTTGCACAAACGGACTAGTGGAAAGAAAATACACATGTTCTACAAGCATCATTCTTTTTTGTTTTGTTATTTATTATGTCATTATTTGGGTTCTAATATTGTGTTCCCCGATGTCTTTGTTTCCTTTTCCCATCCCTCCTCCAACAATGATTGTGGTATGTATATATCATTTTCCAAACATGCTAATGTCAAACATATATTTACGCCATTACAATAACAATATATCAATAACAGCCTTGATAAAGACCTGGGGCCTCATTCCAACGTTGGTGGTAGTCATGACGCTATTTGCGCCATGACTGCCACCAATAACGGTACCGTGTCCGGTTTGGTGCAATGGGGACTTACCGGTCTAGTCAGACCTCGGAGGGACTGGTAAATCCCCATTCACCAAACCATTCCACATTCCCATTTGAGCCCCTATAGGGCTCAATGGGAATGGGGAGGGCGCAAATAACGGGCCGGCGTATGCCAAGCCCGTTATTTGCACCCAGGTCCCTTAACGGGTCCCGTCCTTAACACCTGGTCAGACCAGGCGTTTAGGAAGGGACCCGCTAAGGGACCTCGTAGTACCGGTGCCCGGTATCCCTTACCGCCCTACTAGGAATGAGGCCCCTGGTGTCGAAACACATGTTGGCTGTCACAAGAACTACAATGGGATGCAATAAAATCCATTGGATGGACAGAAACTGTTTATATTGATTCTAGTGTTCAATATAGTTTCAGTTTTCATTAGATATAAGGCAAGCGCGATTAACTAGTAAAACAACCTAACTGTGTTTAGGACAAGTATTGAAATGCACAAGTTCTGATATTGTACCTTAATCAGTCCCACAATAGCAGGGGGTGTCACAGGTGGATCACATTGGATAGAAGTCCATGTAGAGTTGTTCTGGATAATATTATCTGGCATTAATTTGAACCAATAGTCAGAAGTGGAACATTGATCTCCCAGATTTGCGCCCTGGGGAGGTAAAGCATTCTAAACAGCAGTGTTTGTGGAACCGGTCAGGTGGTGCCATCATTCTCTTACCTTGACCATCCAGAAAGCAGTTTGTGTGTGTGTGTGTATGTTGAGGGGGTTTCTTGGTAGCTGGGGGGTGCCTGGGTGCAATGTTCATGGCAGGGAAGGGAGTGGGCGGGGGAGCAAAAGGGGCTTGGGGGTGCACCACCCAATTGTAAAAGGTAGGGGTGGGTGGTGGAGCGGCTCCCAGTAGGAGTTCGGAAGGTGAAACGCCCCGAAATTGTCATAATCCCTGTCGTTGAAGACCGCACAAAATTGGCCCAATCAAAAAGGCTTTTTTGGTGCACCCATTAACAGTCCGGATTATGATATAGAACTCTTTTGAAAGGACAGTGCAGGCACTTCCATCAGGCCACTGAGAACACCCTTTTGATCCGCCTCTACCCCACCACCTATCCTATAACTCCATCTTTTGATTGTGCTCTGTTTTTTCATAGCCCACTGCAATGCACATTCCCTGCCTTCTTGGAAGCCTTTCCTTTGTAGCCCCTATTTTCTAGCCTTGCCAGGGGCATGGGTTTGTTCCTCCGTTACCCCAGACCAGGGAAGGTCCTCATGGGAAATAACCACTCCCACCCACCAGGCCAGCTGAACAGGGAGGGGCGCTGCAACTGCAAAATAAAATTGCTGTTAACAGGAGATGGGCCATGCACTGAGTACCTTACAAGATGCTTAGCTTAATAAATAAAGGCAAGTTAGGAGTGTTAATGCTTTTAGATTTAAGTGCCGCCTTTGACCTGGTGGATCACCACCTTCTAATCAAGGCACTCAGAGAGAATGTGGGATGTTCAGAAGGAGCCATAGATTGGCCTCTGTCCTTCCTTTCGGACCGTCAAGCCAGAGTCCATTGGGGCAGTAGCTTCTCCGATCCCTGTGATATTTTATTTGGAGTCCCACAAGGGGCCAGCCTGTCCCCAATGCTGTTTAACATATACATGCGCACTCTGTGCAGTTTACTGGTGAAGGAGGGGGTGTTGTTTACAAATTACGCAGACGACACCCAACTCATATTGGAACTGGATGGCAGCCATCATGACGCAGACAGTGAAGTAATAGCCAGGGTCTATAAGATAATTAATGCTTGGATGCAGACAAATTGGATGTGTCTGAACGACTCCAAAACTGAGCTTATGCTGTTTGGATCTAGTCGTCAGCTTGCCAACTTGGGGGCAGAGTATAAGTCATTTAAAATCAAGAACGCCACTATCCAGGTAGTCCAGAAAGTGAAGACCCTGGGAATGATGGTTAACGCAGTGGTAGACTCTCATGCTCAGACTAGCTATCTACAAAAAAACACGGCATATTACTTAAGGCTCATGAAAGCCATTAAGCCTTACCTTAATGAGGACAACATGGCTACCATAACCAGAGCCATTATATTATCAAGACTTGACTATGGTAATGCCCTGATGCTAGGGGCTTCCTCTAGGGATGTCTCTAGTTGTCAGGTGATTCAGAATAACGCGGTTAGGCTGGTCAAAAATTTGAGGAAAAGAGACCATGTCACTAAAGATAGAATGGCGTTACACTGGCTAAGAGTAGAGGATCGTATAAAATTTAAAGCTCTCTGCCTGGTTCATAAATGCCTTTATGGCTCTGCTCCAGAGTATTTAAAAAAGAGGTTAGTGCTTCATACCCCCATTAGAAGTCTTCACTCCGGGGGTAAATGCCTGTTGATCGTTCCCAAGTTCAAGCTGAAATCGGGGTTGGGCAGCTCCTTTTTGGTTCAGGCGCCCAGCTTGTGGAATAGTGTTCCGGAAACACTCAGGTCTGAAACAAACCTTCTTGCTTTCAGGAAGGGTTTGAAAACATATCTCTTCAGATGATGAACCGGGATAAGTTGGATCAGGGACATCTTCAGGGTTCAGCTTTGGACTGGCCTCTTTCTGTGTTCTATGTGTGTCTCTGTTCGTTTAAAGCGCCCTGATGCCCTTGGGCTACCGGCGCTATATAAAAATGAAATGAAATGAAATGAAACAAGACTGGAACACAGTCGCTAAAAGTGGTCTTTTTAGGATCTTAACAGGGGCCCCCCCTTTATTGATAAAACACATAGGGCCTCATTACGAGAATGGAGGTAATGAAAAAGGAAAGGCGGAATGGTAATAGCGGCATCGTTAACAGGTCCGGGGCATTCCGTCCCGACAACCCGCCAATACTGGCACCACCCGTACTGTGCCCCCTAATACCGGCATGTGCGCGTACACACGCCCCTTCAGGGATCAAATACCGGCATGCCGGTAATAGGAGGACATCACAACCCACGCAGATATGCAAATACCAGCATCCCGAAGGTGGTAATCAGGGGCTGCACGATGCCGGCCATAAAGGCATCGCGGACCACCCGCAAACAGCAATCAGCAATCAAGCCAACTGCCACAGGTGCACACAATCACCACAGGTGGACTCAATGGAGTCTGCACCAGTATAAAAGGAGTTCACCCACACACCACACCACTTCCTACACCCAAATGCTACCACTAGCTGTTGCAATCATGGCGCTGGAGGACATGCCTATACTGCTACAACTACAGCAACAACAACAACTACAACAGCAACTACAGCAGCAACAACAGGGAGCACAGAGGAGATGCAGGAGGAGAAGGAGGGTGAGACAGGCCCAGCAATTACCTCCAGTGCACCCAGTAGTCCCTCGTAAGCAGCCGCCAATCCCTCGCATCAGACCCAGTCCATTCAACCTTACCCCTGACTAGATCCACACCCTGTACCGGTTGGACCGGGACACCATCACCACCATAGTGGACATGATAGGTAACGACATTGCCAGCCTCATAGAAATACGCACTGCCATCCCCCCGCTATTAAAAGGTGGTGTCTGTGCTCCACTTCCTGGCCACAGGCACCTACCAAAAATTACGGCATCGTAGTTTAGGGTGCCGTAAATAGGGGTCTGACAGGTCAGAATAGCCCGTAGCGGAAAGCGATGACGGTAATCCTTTACCAGCATCGTTTTTCCCTTACCTCCAGCCTCGGAATGAGGCCCACTGAGAGAAACCCTCCTCAGGACTGAAAAAAACCCTAGTGAGAAATTCAATCCCGGACAGATTTTTCCTCTGTCAAGGATGTTCAGTACCCATGCTTGGTCTAATTCTTGACGGTCCCACATTCCGCCAGAATAGCTACAGTGTTTGGCTTACTCTGCCTAAACATGTTGATCTTTCACATTATGTCATAATATGAAAATGGTTCAACAGATCAGAAAGAACTTGATGTGTTATCAAGGGGTTTATTGTGGTAGTAGGGATCTTAACAGTAGTGTCATGAAGAAAACAAATAAAACGAAAACTTCTATGCTGGCCACTCTGCCTTTGTTCTTTCAAACAATTCCTTCCAAAGATAAATCAAAGGCCCAACAAAATTATATTCTCACATTAATTATCTGGATGGATTTGTGTTCTGTACACCTTAGGAAGGAATCACAAGATTTGCTTGATCTCATTCTGGAGTATATCTTTCATAATCACAATAGTTAAGTTAAACGAAAAAGGTTGCCACACTCCATAGTCTCCTTTGCAGGTTTAGAAGAGTTGAGGGCGCATTCTCGTGTCCCACAGTCTTTGTGATTCTACAAAGGTCTTCCAGCTTGGATTCGGTTGATGGTGGAATATAAATGCATGAACTTTCCTGCCAGCTCCTGTAGTTGTTGCTATATCTTGGTCACAAATTGCAGAACAAGGCCGAGTCTCTGATTGACATTGTCATAGATCTAAGTACTAATTTTTACAGAGGCGCTGAAGAGTGGCTTGTCACCCCCCTCTCCTGGGGTGTATTCTTATTAATATTTTCAGCACATCCCTGGTCCTGTTCTGACCGTGGATCTCCCCAGTCTCGTTCTTCCATCTGCCATGGGTGTGAAACCTTTTGGATCGGGGTCTCGCCCATACCTTGTGCCTTAAACTTAAGAACCCCTCTTGTTCATTCCTGCTCTCGCTAGATAGGATCATGCTATTGTTATTTTTTTTATTGCTAACTTGTGCTGGGTTTCATCCTTCTAAATCCTCCTGGAGTCTTTCCGCAGCACCTTCCTGAAATGTTACTAAACAGTCTACTGATGTTTCTCTCCTATTGCTTCCCGCTTTCTTTCACAAATCACCTCCTGTTCACTTTCTCCAACCACCTTCTGATGTCTTCTCCATAAGTTCTTCTGGTCAATTTTCCCAACTATCACCTGATGCCTCTCTGCTACTACACCCTTGTGTTCTTCTCAATTCACCTACTGGTGGCCTTTACCAACCACCTTCTGTACTCTTTTTACAAGTACCTCTTGAGTTTCTTTCCTACTACCCCTCGCTTTCCTGCTCCACAAACCTTCTGTTGTTTCTTTCCGACCATCTGATGGTGTCCTTCTCTAACTACCTACTGATTTTTCTTCTCCCCCCTCTAGTCTCCAAACACCCCCGTTTACCCCATTCATCTCCAAGCTCCTTCCACTATCTCCTTTCTGAATTTCCAAACTCACTCCAAACTCCTTCCACAACCTCTTCCTCTGAATGACCATAACACCCTTTCCTGGTGCATACTGTACATACAACATTGGATCTTCCCCTCGGGTCAGTCTGAGTTAACAGGCCACCTGCTGTATATTCTTATAATTAAGACCGCGTGATTGATTGGATATTAATTGCTTTACTACCTTGGGTGTACCATATTTCCAATGTGTGATTTGATTGGCGGTGGGAATGAGGCTTTAAAAAGACCATTTTGATTTCCCTGTCTGTGTGACTCGATGCAGGAGTGTGGGTGTCCACAAAGGGCTTTGAAGCCACATTGGGTGCTGTCAGCGCCTCCTGGTTGGTATTGTAGCCCGATCTCTGGCCCTGGTCCGGGGCAAGGGTGTGCACCTCCCTCACCCCAGATCAGGGGCAGTCACCACGCTCATCCCCCATGTCAGCCGGATGGGGAGGGGCACTGTACCTGCCAAATATAGTCAATGTTTAACAGGAGATGGGGTAAGCCTTGAATTCTTACATTACGTCTTCATTAGACACAGACACCAATGTGGATCTTTTTAGGATCTCAATGGGGAACCCTTTTTATTTATAAAACACTTAAACTTTTCCTAGCCAACATTTCTACTTTTCTAATTTCTAATCCCTTGTACGTTTTCCTCGTGTGCGTTCTTACCAAAGGGAACTGCCCAATCAGCCCACTCTTTCTTAGAGGGATCACAGAGATACCCACAGTATGAAACTGACAGAAAGAACTCCTGCCCTACACCTGGCACCACGCAAAGGAACGTAAGGTCAGAGGATGGCTTCTGAAGGTGGTCCACCTCCTAGGCAGCCCCAGGCAGATCCAATCTGATTGTACTTGCTCTGTGTGAGTTGGCATGTGTGCAAGAGTTTCGGACCTATGGCTGTATCATTTTATTTTATTTAGTTATTGTTCACTTGGTAGGTGCTTATACAGGAATCAAATACTGTTTCAAAGCGGCCACAGTGAACCATGGAGTGGACAGGAGATGAAGGCAATGCAATTACTACAATTTTAAACAATTAAATACAACAAAAGAAGAAACAATGGGGGAGGAGACAATCCTACTATGCCTTGTGAGTGTTCAGAACGTGCAAGTGCAGAGGAGAGAGGGGTATGGGATAGGTGCTGTGGTGCTCATGGAGAGCAGCAGGTGAAGTGCGCTATGAAGAAAGGTAAGTGCAACCCCCAGTGGTGGAGGGTGAGCTGAGGCAAGTGCGTAGGATAGACAGCAGCTGGGATGACAAGATGTGGGAGGTCAGGGCCCTGATGATGTCTAAGGGCCCTGCACACCAGTCAGGCTACTGTGCGATTAGCATGGTAGAAGGGAAGGGAAGGAAGAGGTAAATAGTAAGGTCTTGAGGCTTTTCTGGAACTTAAGGAGGTCCTGCTCAAGACAAAGAGGGAAGGGGAGGCTGTTCCCAAGAAGGGAGCCCGCTGAGGAAAGCAACCAATCAACTGCTCTCTGTTTATCAAACTGCTTCACACGCAAGGAGTTGGTGCCACAGGAATGAATGTGTCTATAGGGAGAGTATTTGGTCAGAGAAAGTTGCAGATGGATTGGTCTCCAGCCCCAGACAGCCTTGTGGATGATGCAGAGGGGGTTGAACATCATAAGCCAGGTCCAGCGTTTGAGGGGCAGGGGTACACTGTTTGCAGCCATCTCTGACACCTGCAAGTGGTCTGTGTCATCTTCCAGTTACTCATGGTCCTCTGCCAGGATGCTGTTCTTGATATAACAGCTATATACTCACTCTTTAGTTTTGCTATAAAGTTGTCCCAAGTGGGGTGGATATGCCCAGATGTGAGTTTCAGCTTGCTATACCCAGAGACCCAAACTGCACTATCTGCTGTTGTCCATTGAGGCTAAAATATATCAAGTGTTACTTGTGGGCTTGTCTAGAAGGGGTGTCAGCAGTTCAGGCAGGGCTGGGCCTTTTGGATAGGGGCAAGCCTGATTTGTCTGTGGTCTTTCACCTTCTGTAATGGCATGGCCAGCTGAAAATGATGGTTTGGATGGTTGTCCAAAGCAACGCCAGTGGTTACAACCGTCATTCTTCAGATTTGCTAACATCAGAGAGAGTCTGGGATTCAAGTTACGTGCGGTTCCGTGGAACTGCTCCTTCTGCGACACCAGCATTCGTAGGCACTGTTCTACACTGTAAACCACTCACAGGACACAGGGATATAAATGTAATCCCCTGAGTTCCAGGAACAAGTTGGATACGACCTCCGATGACATAAAGGTCCAGCGTTAAAGTATCAAGGATGTCAATGCACAACAAAATAGTCATTGGGCCTCATTACGAGTCTGCCGGTCCGGAAACAAGGAGCAACATACCAGCACCCTTTCCAGTCCGGCAGACTACAACTCTGCCTGCAAGAGCAAATGCGCCTAGCAGGTCTGAGCTGCTGGGCCCAATGGCCCCAGAAAGCAGAGTTGTCACCGAAGCACCGGCACTGTTAGAAGCGGTGCCGGTGCTTCTGAATCTCCATTCCCATGGAGTCCTATGGGACACCATGGGAATGGGGATTAACAATTAATGACGCCTGACCTCCCGATCCGCCGGTACTTGTCATGTCCCAGTGGCACCGGGAAGTCAGGTGGCATAAAGAGTGTTAAAGTCCGGCGGCAACCCACTGGTTGCATTTCTGGACTCGGAATGAGGCCCATTGTCTTCAGGGCATTGGTTGCTTCACCACTGTTGAGAAAGACAAGAGCACAGAACAACAGAACCTAAGTAGCTTTGCTGGTTACCAACTACAGCTTAAGACTATCCAGTAAAACTAATGGGGTGTTTATACATTTTGAAAACTAAACAAGTGTGGGAGCCTCTTCACTGAGAATGGACATGGGTCAAATACCCTGTTCTATGGAATTTCTTCCACTCAGGAAGGTCTACAGCCACGTTTTAGCTCACTGCACCATTCACACACAGAGAAGAAATATTCATTTGCATATAAGTCTGGCCACACCCACAAGGGCAGTCAAGCACCGACATGCTGTGTTCACAAGGTAATACATAAGCTGTGAGAAATAAATTCATAGAAAGCTACTAATTCTAATTGACTTGGTATCCAACAAATGGATATCCTAACCTGAAACTGACCAGGGTAGCCAAGAAAAACATACAGCAATGTGAAGTCACACCAAACACAACTTGTTGAAAAAATAATATTACAATTTTTATTACACAAAGGTAAATACATTTAACAAATACACAAAATCCTATGCTTTAAACAAATACATAATGGATGTATTTTCAACAAGTACATGAAGACAACAAAATTCAACTTCTTTGGTGAATGTCCTGATTTGCCATAAAGATGGAAACCAAAAAGTTGAAAAAAGCCAGAGTGAACTAATCAATTAAGTTGATTATGCAGAAATATATAAATGCGGTAATACAGGTCTGCCGATTGTGCAGAAATATATAAATGCGGTAGTACAGGTCTGCCTATGTAAACATTTCGCATTATTTTGGTGCAAAAGTAAGGGTCTCAACCAATGGTGATGTAGTAGGAAACAAAAATGAGTTTCAGCAAAAAGAGACCACTGTTACGTTTCGGCGGGCCACCTGTGGGGCCTCTTTAAAGAAACCGCCTTCCTCTGGGCAGAGTAAATGATGATAATCCCCAAAATGAATGTGGAGGGAATTCGTCAAAGGTAGAAATTCTTGACGCAAACTCGACCTCTGAATGAAGCGTGGGGCAGCAACGACTGGAGAAAATCACTAAGTGTGAAGGTATATTAGTTTCTCCTGTCAGGGCATCTGTCCTGAGTAAATCAAGGCCAGTATCCAAAGTCCAACTTCGGAACGTAGAAAAGACTGCCACAAGTTGTTAACAAAGAGATGTCCAACTTTGGAACATTCTTCCGGTAATAAATACCGTAAGCACCGACATGCTAAGCAATTCTCCTCTGAACAAGAGTACCAACAGCAACCTCATTTTTTGACTGCATGGGTTACTGTTGAGTACACAGACTATTGGAATTGATCGGTGCAACATTCACGGTCTTCATACTTCTGGCTCAATCTATTGCCTTGCCATGTTCTCTGCTGAGTGTCCCCTTAGAACTGGCCTATTGCAGATGTCCCTCCCTGTGCCTCACTAGACTGCGTGTGCGCTACATTACATCCAGCTGTCTCACTGAGCAGAGAGAGATTTTTCCTCCACAGTACATGCTGCATTTCACTCTCTCTGGGGGAGGGGATCACATTTATTTCCATCATTCTTATTGTGGAAAAGATACAGGTTCTATCCCAAGGGACGTTTCCTATATTGGGGAGAAGTACACCTCTGGAAGAACATACTAGTGTGAGCAAACTGGGGGAAAAGCTCATCCTTTTCTGGCGGTGGGTGAGCTATAACTGACCGGCCTGGGGCATACAGAAGAGATATTCCCTTCATCTTCTGCTCACTCTACTTCTCATCTGAAAATGTTAAGGGGAGAAGACGCTCAAGTCTGCGGGGCTACAAAGTCAATAAAGGCATTCTAAGCCTCATTATTCCATCCAGTCTCCTACTGACATGGGCATCCCCAGAGATCTGCCATGGGTCTCTCTCTCTCAGGTGACTCTCCAAACAGGAAGAGTTATGATGTCCATAATTTTGTGTTGAAGCGTAGAGGGGAGGCCCCTCTGCGACTAGCAACCAAGTGACCAAGAGCACTCCTCAATGAGGTGGCCACCCCACCTGCCTGGAAACCCACGAGATCTGTATGGAGAATTAACTGCTCTTTAGCCTCTCTCTCCTTCTCCAATCAACTCCCAACTTCTCGCTCGTTCTGAGCCTGGTCTATTAAATAAGCCTCCCATTTCAATGCACCTTACCCATAGCTCTCAACTCACACGCTTTTGGCGGGTGTCACCCGCCTTGTAAAGGGCTGCCTCACCCGCCAAGCCTCCTGCACGCCCATTCATTCCAATGGGCGTCTCACCCACCAAAAATAAAATCGGGTGAATTCACCCGCCTTTGCAACACAAATGGTTGAGAGCTATGCCTTACCGGGGCTGGGCCACCAGCACCCGTTTCGAGAACACACCCTATGCCTTGCTGCTTATCCCTCTAAAGGGTCCTCCCCAATCCCGAGGCTTTATCCAAAGAAATTATGTCATTAGTCCTACTCAAGACAGAAAGCACACAGGGAATGCAGTTTACTATCATCCTGCAAGCGGCCCCTGACCCTTTTTTGAGTCACAGGCGCCTGCTGTGGGCTACAATGTTTTACAATCTCCAGAGATGGTACATAACAGGGGAGCAGAGATGGTTACAGCGCATCATTGTGAACCTTACTTTTTCTGGTGATGTTTATTCCAATAATGAATGAGACTTTGGTTTCATGCTGGCAGGAAAAAGTTATTGATTTAATTGCAAAATAATATACATACTTGCATGTTTTTATTTACAAAAAGACAATCATGACTAAAGGTCTCATTTCTGTTGTACTTTTGGGCAAAGGGCCAGGGGGTAATGCTCTGATTACTTACTAGAAATCTTCGTTACTCCTAGTCCTACTCTTCCTCCTCACAGTACTTACCTCATGAGGCCCCTGCCTCCGACACAGGACCTTTTTTTTAATTTCTTTTATCCCTATAACTCCTCCCCTATCACCATGTCACTCAGTTTCATATCACCAAGCTGGAGCATGGGACCTTCACCGCAGGGAGGGTGAGGAGGGTCGTCAGTACTGTGATGAGGAAGAGTAGGACTAGGAGTAATGGAGATTATGATAAGTAATCAGAGCATTACCTCCACGTCCACTCTTCCTCGTCCCAGTACTTACCTCATGAGGTATACCAAAGAAGCAATGGGGAAAAAGTCCCAATGAGACATAGAGCCAGAAACAGTGCCGAAAAACACACACCTTTAATAACTCTAAATTCACATCCCCACAGAAAAAAACTCCTACCCCGAAGGAACCAACCCCTAATTGGGAGACATTCAACCTATAGTGGTTGATGAAAGTGCTTTGATCAGCCCAAGTGGCAGCCGTACAAATCTCCTGTAGAGAAACCCCCTTGCATCGGCCCAGGAAGCCTCCAAACCCGTGGTGGACCGCCCCTCAACGTGCGCGGGGCACAGGCAGGCCAGAAGCCACATATGCCATGGAGACCACAAAACGTATCCACCGGCTAATGACACCACAGATGCCCTACGCCCAACACCAGCCAGGCAAAAAGTAATCAGAAGACTATCAGAGTGGCGGAAAGGGGCAGTCCTAGCCAAATACTCCAACATTGCCCACCGCACATCAATGTTATGCCAAGCCACTTCCTCTGGCGTTTGCGGATTCTGAAAAAAGGCAGGGAGAACCAGATCCTGAGAGCTGTGAAACCGAGAAACAACTTCAGGGAGAAACTGCGGATCACACATCAGCATCGCCTAGTCCGGCAGAACCCTCAGGAAAGGGGGGTGACATAACAGAGCCCCAATCTCCTAAAGCCTACGGGCAGAAGTGATGGCAATAAGAAAGGTAGTCTTCCGCGACAGATGTTTTATATCAATCTCGAAAATGGGCTCAAAAGGAGGCCCTTGAAGGAACCTTAAGACAAGAGGAGATCCCAAGGTGGAAGCCCCTTATAAGTACAAGGACGGGAAGAAGAAAAACCCCGGAGCAACTTCCCCACCAACACCTCCCCATCCAAGTGACCATCAGAGTCCCCCAAAAGGAATTTTATGGAGGCCAACTGACAGCGAAGCTTGGAAACCGCCAGGCCCTTGTCAAGGCCATCCCGGAGGAATTGAAGGATAGTAGGGAGGCCAGAACATAAGGGAGGGATCCCAGACCGCCCACACCAGTCCTGGAAATGGCTCTAATGCCTGTCGTAAGCCTTCAGAGCGGAGGGCCTAAGAGCATTCATTATGGACTCTACCACAGAACCAGAGAACCCCTGAAATATCAGCCTAGCCCACGCAATAGCCACACTGCCCATTGCATCTGGCAGACTCCCAACCGCAGATCCCCTAAAGCGGACAAGGCCACTTCGGAACCAGCCAAGGCTCCTAGGACCGAAGCTCCAACAGAGAGGGGAACCAACTCCGGTGGGGCCAAAATGAGGCCAACAATAATGCAGTCACCCTGGACACTCTGATGCGCTGAACCACCCGGGGCAGAAGGGGAATAGGCGGAAAAGCATAAAGGAGACCCTGAGGCCACTGCCCAGAGAGGGCGTCCACCCCCCAAGCTCCATCGGCTTGAAAACGAGAGCAGAAGAGGGGAACTTTCGCTGAGGCCGGAGATGCAAACAGGTCCAGAACAGGGGTCCCGAACCTGACACAGATCTCCGCAAAGACAGGACCAGTTTCACAGAGGAGGGAAACCGGCAGCTTAGAAGATCCGTTCGAACATTGTCCACCCCCGTGATATGTGAGGCCACCAGGGACACCAGATGTGATTCCCCCCATGCGTCTATCTGAGCTGCCAGGACAGTCAAGAAGCAGCCAGAACCCCCTTGGCGGTTGACGTATGCCAAGGCCGTCGTATTGTCCGTCCGGACCAAAACCCCCCGGCCTACCACAAACCTCTTGAAGTACACCAGAGCCCGGAGAATGGCACACAACTCTCGCCAATTGGATGATCGACGGCTCTCCTCTGGATCCCACAACCCCTGAGCAGAGAGGACCCCCAACGTAGCCCCCAACCCCTTCCTCTGGAGTCAGTACTAAGAGTGGTCACAGGAGGAAGGATCAGGGACACCCCAGCCCGTAGATTTGGGACCCCCAACCACCACAGCAGGGAGACCCGTAGCGCTGGGGACACCGGAATCAAAGCCTTAAAAGCTTGAGATGTCGGGAGCCAGTGGGAGAGAAGGTAAGACACCAGGGGACGTAAATGGAGACGGGCCCAGGGAACTAGAAACACGCAAGAAGCCATGTGCCCCTGCAACTTCAGTAACAGGTGAGCTGAGACATACTGCCTCCTGAAAACCTTGCCCATAACAGCCAGCAAGCGACAGACTCTCTCCAGGGACAGGAACACCCTCCCCATCCTGGTGCAAAAAACCTGTGCACCAATAAAAACTAGATCCTGAGAAATCTCCAATTGAGACTTCTGCCAGTTCATCAGGAAACCCCAGTCCTGGAACGCCTGGCAGACCAATTGGAGATGAGTCATGACAGTCTGCCGGCAGCCCGCTTTGATCAACCAATCGTCCAGGTAGGGAAAAGTCTGAATGCCCGCAGATGTAAATGCGCCACCATGGGAGCCACCAGCTTGGTGAACACTCTGGGGGACGATCGCAGTCCGAACAGGAGCACTCTGAACTAAATGTCGGGATCCCACCGCAAAGCGGAAGAACTTCATGTGCCAGGGACAGAGAGTCACGTGGTAATAAGCATCCTGGAGATCCAGAGATGTCATCCAATCCCCCTTGAATAACATTGGAATAATGTTCTGTAAAGTTTCCATTTTGAAGTGTTCCTTCTGGACGAAGCAGTTCAGGGCTTTGATGTCCAAAATTAGGCGATAATAGGTTTGGGGACCAGGAACACCCGCGAATAGAAACTCCAACCCTGAACAGGGAGAGGAACGGGCATGATGGACGCTTTCAACACCAATTTGGAGAGAGCGGCTTCCATGGCCAACCTCTTGATCTGAGACCTGGGAACCACGGTTTGAACCATGCAATGCTGGACAGGAGGAGACAGGAAATGCACTTGATAACCCCTTCGCACTGTGACCAGAACCCAGGAGTCGGAACACCACCTTTCTCATACTGAAAAAAACTGCAGGAGCCGCCCGCCAACTGGCAGGTCCAAACTGTCAGGACTTAGGCGCCAGCCCAGGACGCGAAGAGCGTGGAGGACCCCGACCCCCCTAGCTCTCCGAAAAGAATGTGATGAGGAGCCAGGGAAAGACCTGCTGGTCACTGCACCAGCACCAAAGGAAGACTTCTTGGCCATTGAAGGAGGCTTGCGTCGAAGTTTTTCAGCATGTTTGTCCACCCTAAAAACGTTGTGCACCTTATCCTGAAGGCAATCCCCAAAAAGCCTGGACCCAGTGAAAGGAAGTTTCAGGGCAGCCGCCTTCTGAGACCCATCAGTTTTCCAGTGCCTCAAGAGCACCTGCCTCCGGGCAGACACACCAGCCCCCATGGCCATGGCCGAACCACGCACCCCATAAAAAGCCAGATCGGCCAAAGGTTCAACCTGTCTCTGCATGTCCGATAGCAAAGGGGCACAATCAGAGCCTTCATTGACAGCCTCTTCAATTTCCTGAAACCATTTAGCACTGTTTCAGCCGTGTAGGAACCATAGACCTTTGCCCTAAGGGCCAGATGCGCCCCTGCATGAACCTTTTTAAGACTGGAATTAACCTGGCGGTCCACTGGATCCCGGACGGCCGCCTCCTCGGCCGACATAGAGGAGCGACCCACCAGGCTGGCGAGGATATCGTCGGCTTCAACTGGACCAGACAGCAAAGTTTTGCTCCTCAATGGGTAAAATTTGTACACGAAGCGGGGCATTGCAATCTTCTCCGGGTCATGCCATTCCCGAAGGATTTTATCCTGGATATCAGAAACCAATGGCAACCCCAACCTAGGGGTATGCCTATACTGGCGAATAGAAGGGTTGGCCCCCTCCACCGGTACCAGGGCTTCCGAAAACCCCATGCAATCCCTTACTTGATCAAGCACATCCTGCACTCCCTCTCTGTCCAGGTACTTCCCTTCTGCATCAGCAGAAGAGGAACCAGAAGAGGAACAAGAAGAGGCCGAAGATTCAGTACAAGAAGATGAAGAGGAAGACAGACGCCTGCGCTTGTGTCCATGTGCATGTGCACGCCTCCTCCCATGATGTTTAAGCAGCTTTTTCAGCTCCTTGCTGGACAGGGAAAAACGCTTAACCTTCTTCTTTCTCTTTCTGCAGAGAAAAGGAAGACGACGAAGAAGAAGACAGGACCATATGCCTACTCTTCGAAGAATGTTTACCCATCATGCATTCACAGAATACAGGTGACCAAAGGATACCAAGAGCTCTCAATACTGATGCAAAACAAAAATGCCAACCAGCCGTTAGCCTCCACTCCCTAAAGACAGGCCAGAAAATAAAAACAACCAATAGGACCACATCTATCCCTATAGCAACCTCACTTATAGCACCAGAGGCGGAGCCCACACGCTTCCGGAGCAACGTGGAGAGAGAGAGACCAACCCGAGCTGCAAAACCGCTCAAGCAGAAGAGCGTTAGGAGGAAACAACATCACAATGATTAATACCCGACAGAAGAGCCGTCAGACTCCCGCTTCAGCTGACCACCCCCACCCCCCACTTCAAAAACTCCTTACCTGCACCCTGGGCCGGAAAGCCCTGCACCAGCCATAGCCCTGACGAAGCCAGGCGAAGCAACCAACTCCACCGGGTCCCGAGCCCTGCAGGGAACCCAGGAGTATCAACGCACCTAAGGGGGAGCCGAAGGCCCCGCCACATAGCCCCACCAAGGGGCCAGCAAAGGTCGCTCCCCAGCGCCCCGCACCAGGAAAAACAAGCCCAAACTGCCAGAGGCAGGAAAAATTAAACTGAGTGACATGGTGATGGGGGACGAGTTATAGGGATAAAAGAAATAACAGAAGGTCCTTTGTCAGAGGGAGGGGCCTTATGAGGTAAGTACTGGGACGAGGAAGAGTGGATGTGGAGGTAATGGGAATTAGTTCCTATTCTTTTGGTCCACAGGAGTGTAACTACTTAGGCTAGTGTAGCTCTCTTGTGGCAGTAGGCAGCTTCTCGCCTGGCCCGTGCTGCTGTCGCCATTTTCTTCCCACGACTGTGGAACAAAGTGCATTATCCTGCCTCTCTTCCCTTGTGTGATTCTTCTCTTCTTTTTTTCGGGATGGGATGGAACGGGTGAATTCGCAGAATAACTTTGCTGCACTCTGTTCGGAGTATTGGCAAGCTGGAGAGTTTGATCCAGCTGTCCCCCGCTTATAATTGGAAAACCGATGCCTGAGGCGGCGCCTAAACCAGAAGGCTAGTGCCGAAGATCGTTCAAACATCCAGTGATTTTCGTTATATTTTTATATTTTCTTTCTTCTTTTGTTATACTACTTCCTTTCCTTGGAATTTGTTGCCAAAATTAGTTTCAGGGGCGGCGCCACCCCCCATTCTCACCCTGGTGTGTAAACGTCTTTCCCTGTCCCTAAATATATTATCTGCGTTTCTGCGCTACCGGACTGATGACATGGAAACATGGAAACTACTGTGGGGGGAGATGGCGGGCGCCCTGCTACTCCCTTCCCTTTTGATGAAGGCTATGGATGCTTGTGCCCAGTCTCACTGCCAGTGGTGGCCCACCTTTGGTCACATGGGCGGGCCACACCAAGTGCCGGGGGCACCCGACTCACCACAGATGCTGCGAGCACGCAGCTGATAATCAGCAGGGGGAACCCTACTTTGGCTAGAACACCGGACGATGCACAGTGGCTGGGGGTCACCCCAGATATGGCAGCCTCAGGTCTGGGGGCACACAGGCCAGGGCTGCAGGACCAGCTTACAATGAGACACAGACACAAGTTGCTGCTTCCTGGGGCTCTGCTGCACTGCCTCCCACACGCCAGCAGAGCCCCTTTTATTGAAAAGTGTCATGACTCTGACATGATGCTCTTTCTTGAAGGGGCAACGCCCCCACACTTAAATGGACCATACACCACATCCCTCCTTTATTATAACAAAAACACAGCACACATAAAACAACGACCCGACACAGGGGTTTACTACTGTGGTGCAATACAGTCCGCGCACCACCAATACACTACTCACTCACTGCAAACCAGGATGCATTCCAGTCCACGCACCACCAATAAACTACTCAAACACAGCAAACCAGTGTGCATGCCAGTCTGCACACCCATGGGGCTCAGTGGGCGAAGTCGGGAATCAGAAGATGCCTGGATCAAATTGGCCACTGGTGCAGCTTCAGGACAAGAAAACACATTCTCCTCATCTTTTTCCTCTGCATAATCATGCAGTCCCCTCCTTTGCTCCTCTGCCACCTGAACCACGGCCACTCTGGGGGGTCTTCCTCCCTGGGACCTCCTTGGACACCCCTCCTGTTGATGGCCCCACCATGCTTGCTGGGGTTGGGGTGGGACACACCCGTGCGAATTGATCAAATGGACACAGAGGCGCCAGCTGCACATTCTGGCGATATGCCCAGTCATTGTCGTCATCCCCCATTCTGGGCAATGGGCGTGCTGCAGTCTGTGCTCACTGTTGATGGACCCCTGATTGGGATGCACACTTTGTGGCTAACGGAGGGCGCACAGGCACTCCCTGTGGAGCCGCTACCCTTTCGGGGTCTTCTGTTCTGTCTGGGTTTCATGGTACCAGTGGGTTATTATTGTTTAATTTTACGCTGTGCAAAGTTAGCACTGTTGGCATTTTGGTATAGGTCCACGGGTAGGTCTTGGCTCGGGGGCTTAGTTAGCTAGCCTGACTGGGAATACCCTTGGTGCACAACTAGATTGTTGGGCACAATGGTGGGCCGGGGAGCTGGCAAGGAGGGATTGGTCGATGCCAGGGCACTGAGGGAGGCCCTGGCAATAATTAGCAGGGCATCTAGGGCCCAGCTGGAGGGGGCGGCTGAGCGGCAGCCGATGGGGCTCTCGCGGCAGTGGTGGCTTGCACCCCCGCGGCGGGGAGAGGGGAGGTGTGGGAATCCAGGGGCAGGAAGATGAGGAGGGAGATAGACAGGAGGGCGTCCGGGGAAGAGATGATTTCGGGTGGGCAGCCATGTGGGGAGGGAATGAAGGATAGCACTGAGGAAGCAGGGAGTGCTCAAAGGGATGGGGCTCGAGGGAATAACGGCGGGGCTAGGGATGGGGCACAGAAGGGGGTGCAAGGGCAGCGGGGAAGAGGGGGGAAATACCTGCGTAAGAGTGCGGGTGGGAGAAGGAGGGAGAGGACCCCATCAATTGAGGTGGATAGGGTGGGGTGCGGAACGGCCCCCCCTGGTAGGAGGAGTGAGGGTGGAGGGCGCTGCTCAGCCCCCGCTGGTCAGGTGGAGGGTTTGGGAACGGCCCCTCCTCGGTCAGCGTACGGAGAGCCTAGAGGGTTCAGCACGGCCCCTAGCAATGAGGACCCCAGGGCAGAGGTCGGAGCGCCTCGCCCGAGTGAAGAGGACCAGGCAGGGGTTTCCACGGCCCCGCCGAGAAGACGTCAAAGGAGTGGCGGGGTGGACACCCCGGGCTCGCAGGAAGGAGATCAACTCATCTGGGGCACGAGCTCACAGCCACAATGGAGCTCTCTAAGAAAAGAGATGAGGAGCATTGGTGTGGACGCCAGACCGCAGACGGCCGGTGTGGAAAGAGGTGAGCGGGAAAGGGAATGGTCTTCTGCATGGCAGAGAGGGGTCACAAGAAGGGGGACGGGAAATTAGGGGTCTGGATTGCAAGGGGTAAGGAAGGAAGTTGGTGTGCAGGCCATTGGAGCCTTGGGGGTTGAGAAGAGCATTTTCTCAGTGGAGATTCAAACGGACAAGGTGGTGGAGCCATTGGGGCTCGAGGTGCAAGGGGAAAAAGAAAAGGAGGTTGAAGGGAAAGGAAAGGAGAAAAAACTGCCATACATGCGGATAACAAAACCGTTGGGGGCGCACTTGATGGCGGCGACCAGGGAGAAGATTCAGGCGGGGGAATTTGTAGACGTTTTTAAATTGCTACATAGGGAAGTGAGAGCTAAGGAGGGGTCTAAAGAAGAGGATAGGGAACTGGCTGCGCGACCAAGGGTACCAGTGACCATTGAGAATTGGACGTCGGCATATATCATTTATGCCAGTGTTCATTGTGAAAAATTTCCCGAGATGTGTGTGGCCCTACTTAAATATATGGACGTAATTAGGAAGGCTTTCACGAGTTTCGGGGGATTTGCCTGTGTAAGGTATGATGAGGAATTCAGAGCCAGGATGGCGGAGGACAGTCAGGCGGTCTGGGGGGAGATAGATATGGATCTTTGGCTGCAATGGATGGCCCCAACGAGGCCTGCCCCGACATTGCACACTGCAAGTGGGCTGCCGGTGCCCTTCCGGCCCTTTCTTGGTCGCCCCGGCCATTAAGGGGCGGGGGGAGGGGGCAGAGGGCAGTCCTCAGCAGCATGTTGGGCGTTTAATAAGGATGGCTGCACAAGGACCCTGTGTAGGTTCAGGCATGAGTGTAGCAAGTGTGGAGGAAAACACCCTCTCACTCAATGTTTCCAACGGGGGCAGGGGGAGGGGGAGAGGTTCGGGCAGAGGGGTTGTGGGGAAAAGCTTTTACGCCAATTAAAGTGGGGGTTCTGCAGAAATGGTTGCAATTCTATCCAGACAGGGAAGGGGCGAAGATTTTGAGTGAGGGGTTTAGTGAGGGTTTCAGATTGGGTTACCAGGGCCCAAGGGTGCGCCGGTGGGCTGAAAATCTGAAGTCAGCCAAAGAAAATGTTGAAGTGGTAAGGCAAAAATTGAGCAAGGAAATAGCGGCGGGAAGGATCGTAGGGCCATTTGATGACCTGCCGGGTGACTTGGTTATATCCACACTGGGGGTGGTGCTCAAAAAAGCTCCGGGGGAGTTTCGTTTAATACACCATTTGTCTTGGCCGGAGGGCATGTCAGTGAATGATTTAATTGCCCCGGAAGAGTGTGGGGTTGTACATGCAAGTTTTGACCAGGCAGTGGAGCTGATAAGGAAGGTAGGGCGAGGGGCCTTCATGGCCAAGTGTGACATCAAGGCAGCGTTCAGGTTATTGCCGGTGCACCCGGAGGATTTTTGGTTGTTAGGTTTGCAGTTTGAGGACCGCATATATATAGACAAAGCCTTGCCAATGGGGTGCGCAATTTCCTGTGCGCTGTTTGAGCGATTCAGATCTTTCCTACAGTGGGTTTTCTCATTTAACTCGGGTTGGGAGAGTGTGCTGCACTACTTGGACAATTTTCTGTTTATTAGCAGGGCAGATAGTGAGGGGGAATGCAAGGGCATGCTGAAGTTGTTTCAGGAGCTAATGGAAGAGTTGGGTGTGCCGTTAGCGGAAGACAAAACGGAAGGGCCTGCAGTGGTGTTGACATTTCTGGGAATTGAACTGGACTCAGTGGCTATGACCTCACGCTTGCCGCACGACAAGGTGAGCAAACTGGTGGTGTTGCTGGAAAGGGCGGTGGGGGCCAAGAAAATGACGCTGGTGGACATGCAGAGATTGGTAGGGCATCTGAATTTCGCATGCAAGGTGGTGGCCCCAGGGCGGACGTTTTGTAGGAACATGGCGAGGGCTATGGCGGGAGCAAAGTGCCCGCATCACCGGATAAGAGTATCGGGGTCAGTGAGGGAGGACTGCAGAATTTGGCTGCGTTTTTTGGAGAAGTTTAATGGGGTGTCGATGTGGTTGCAGGGGGACCCGTGACATGGGAAGTGCAGATATTTTCGGACGCAGCAGGAGCAGGGGGTTTCGGAGTATTTTGGGGGGGAAAATGGTGTGCGGAGAAATGGCCTGATCGGTGGTTGAAGGAGGGAAGGAGTATAGCATTCCTGGAATTTTTCCCATTACTGGTGGCATTGGAGTTGTGGGGGAAGTATTTGCAGGATAGGAAAGTGAATTTCAATGTGGACAATGAATGCGTGGTCCATGTGGTAAACAGGCAATCAGCGAGGGATCAGAAGGTGGCAAGACTCATGAGGGAGTTTGTGCTGCGTTGCATGGAATTGAATGTGGTGTTTAAGGCAACACATGTGCCAGGGAAGGATAATGGCATCGCTGATGCATTATCTCGTTTTCAATGGCAGAGATTCCGTGGATTGGCTCCAGATGCGGATCAGGAGGGGCAGCAGATTCCGGAGGAGCTGTGGAAGATAGGAGGATGAGAGCGCTGGCTTTGGTGGAGGGTTCATTGGCTGGGGCGTCTAGGGAGTCTTATAGGAGGGCCTGGGAGGATTTCATTTGGGGGGGGAGCGCGTAGTTGGAAGGGCAGATGGGATGCGGAAGAGAGGAGGAGGGATGATGTCATGAATTTCCTCCTGAGGTGCATGGACAGGGGCTAGTCAAGAGCAACTATAGCGGGGAAGTTGCTTTTTACAGGAAATGGTTTTGGGGTTTCCAGCCGAGTGGGGGGGAAATGGTGAGTAGGATGTTGGAAGGATGGGCAAGAGAGAGTAAGAGGGACAAGGACAGGAGGAGGCCAATATCGGCGGAGTTGCTGCAAAGGTTGGTTAAGGTAGTAGGGGGAGTTTGCTGGTCGGTATGGGAGGGGGAGCTGTTTGCGACCTGTTTTACATGGTTGTTTTTCGGGGCTTTTCGGGTTTCGGAGCTGGTGTGGGGAAAAGGGGAGTCTGGGGGATTGCAGTGGGAGGATGTGCAAGTTACAGAATTGGGTTTGGACATCAGGATTAATAAGTCTAAAACGGATCAGAAGGGGAAGGGTTCCTGGGTTTTGTTGGGGCTGGGGAGCAAGGATTTATGCCCAGTGCGGGCAGACAGGCTGTAGAAGGAGCGGTGTGGGGGGAAGACAGGCTTAGTGTTTAAACATGAGGATGGGTCGCCGGTTTCAGCAGCACAAGTTTTGGGGGTATTGCGGAAGGCTCTGCGGGAGGTAGGAGAAAACGGCGAGGATTTTGGTACACATTCATTCAGGATGGGGGCAGCATCAGAGGGTAATAGGTTGGGTTTCACAGAGGATAAGGTGAAAAGTTTGTGGCGTTGGAGGTTTGGGAGATACAAGGGGTATGTCAGGGAATTTTCATAAAGGGGAATTTTAAGGAAGGGGGTAAAAGTGGGCAGACAACAGCGTGGGGGTTGTATGTATTGTGTGGGTAATTTTGTAATTTCTTTTTCAGATGCTGTGCGAAAGGAGGGGGAGTTGGCGCAAGTGTGGATTGTCGGCCATTCAATTGTTAAATGGGCGGGGAAGGAAGCGGAGAAAAGGGTTATGGGCAGGCAGCTGGGGTGTAGCTATAAGGATGTGGTGGTAAAATGGCAAGGGTTAGGGGGCCTGCGCTGGGAACAGTTGCTGCCTATGCTGGCTGGGATGCGGGAACGCTACGGGGCGCTGGAGGTGTTGATTATTCACGCTGGGGAGACTGACCTGGTTAGGGATATGGGGGTGGCCCTGCTAAGGAAAATGAAAAGGGATTTAGTTTGGGTGCGGGAAATGTGGCCTCAAGCAGAGGTGTTGTGGACTAAGTTGTTGCCGCACAGAGTGTGGAGGGGGGCGAGGCGCGAGGGAGCGATAGAGAGGGCTAGAAAGGGGATTAACAGAGAAATGGTAAAGTTTTGTGCCTCCGTGGCGGTGCAGGTGATGGATCATAAGGAAATAGTGTATGAGGGCTTTATGATTTTTAGGGAGGATGGGGTGCACTTGTCGGTTTATGGGAACAACCACTATTTGGCGGACCTGTGCTCCTGGCTAGGAGATTGGTTAAAGAGTTGGAAGTAAAGGAATGTTGTTGGGGGGGGAGGTCGGGCAGAAAGAACACCTCGGGAGAGGGTTTTTCTGGTGGGATGTTGGAAGGATGGGCAAGAGAGAGTAAGAGGGACAAGGACAGGAGGAGGCCAATATCGGCGGAGTTGCTGCAAAGGTTGGTTAAGGTAGTAGGGGGAGTTTGCTGGTCGGTATGGGAGGGGGAGCTGTTTGCGACCTGTTTTACATGGTTGTTTTTCGGGGCTTTTCGGGTTTCGGAGCTGGTGTGGGGAAAAGGGGAGTCTGGGGGATTGCAGTGGGAGGATGTGCAAGTTACAGAATTGGGTTTGGACATCAGGATTAATAAGGGGGTAAGTAGCTCCCAATGCTTGCGTGCCAATTCCGCTTTAGCGGGATTGGTTCTCTTAAGTGCGCTCCTTTCCAGAGAGCATGTCTTGGCTAGCATGCCAGACAGTTGTGTTTTAGTAGGCGCGTTGCTATTTTCCAGTTAATTATTAGTAGTTTGCGGGCTGCAAATAGCGTTGTGTTCATGACTTTGCGTATAGGGGGTCTGTGCGCCAGTCCCTGTGGTTGGCCCCTAAAAGCAAGTCCTCCGGGGACATTGTCAGATCGGCGTCTGGTAAGTGGGTGGATACCTGCCCCAGCACCATTTGCCAATATTGTTACATTTTTGGGCATGACCATAGTATGCGCCCCATTGTGCCTATTTCCGCATGGCCCCTTTTGATGTGGGGGGAGGGAAGCACAATGGGGGAATGACACGGGAAAGGATGGGGTGGTGCTGTTTGCACAAGCGGGCCACCTCGGGGGAACAGGTATTGAGCCTGGAGGGGCATGGCCCCAGGGAGAAAGCGGGACGCTTGAAAAGGGGTAAGGAGATGCTAGGGTCCAAGGGACATGTAGGGAGGAAATGGCTTTATTTAATTATTTAATTGTTGGGGGGAATGGAAAGGTGGAATTAGTTAATTGGTTGTTTAAATATTTCGTTAGTCTGTAAGGCCATGGAGCCAGGTAAGCGTTTTATTGTAAGCTTTGGCCTGTCACATTAAAGCGACCTTTTCCACTTTTAAATGAGTCTGGGTTTTTGTGCAGTAAGCCAAAAAGCGTACAATAAGTCACAGATACGAGTTGCCGCTTCCTGGGGCTCTGCTGCACTGCCTCCTACGTGCCAGCAGAGCCCCTTTTATTGAGGAGCATCATGACTCTGTCATAACGCTTTTTTTTTAAAACTTCTTTTTATTAATCATTTTACTGTGTAGACAATGTTGGGCAACATACATAGTTTTAATGATACATTATACTTATCATGTCAAACTGCCCCCATACCTCTCCCTCTCCCCGCCCTCCGCCCTTATCCCCTCTTTGGGACAGGTGGAGCTCCAGTTCCATGCCCTTCCTTGTCCACTTTCGTTAGTCACAGCATGTCCTGGAATGGAGGCCTCGATCCAAGGGCCAAACCCTGTAGGCCCGCTTGGCTACCCTTCCCCTCCCGCCCCCCAAATATAAACTGTTCTTACTACAACTGCTACTACTACTCGGGATCAGACTGTAAATTGTTTTTAGAGTGTTAATGGCCATTAGAGTTGCGTAGGTGTGATAGCTTATGCCAATCTGGGCGTGCATCAGGTATAGAATGTAGGATGTGGGAGCTATCAGTGTTTTGTGGGTGAGTCTGGGGCTGTGTGTCGCTGGAATAGGACCAGTATGTTCACTATATGTTCAGTATTCATGTGTGCTTGGATCTATATGGTGGGGGTAAGTAGCTCCCAATGCTTGCGTGCCAATTCCGCTTTAGCGGGATTGGTTCTCTTAAGTGCGCTCCTTTCCAGAGAGCATGTCTTGGCTAGCATGCCAGACAGTTGTGTTTTAGTAGGCGCGTTGCTATTTTCCAGTTAATTATTAGTAGTTTGCGGGCTGCAAATAGCGTTGTGTTCATGACTTTGCGTATAGGGGGTCTGTGCGCCAGTCCCTGTGGTTGGCCCCTAAAAGCAAATCCTCCGGGGACATTGTCAGATCGGCGTCTGGGAAGTGGGTGGATACCTGCCCCAGCACCATTTGCCAATATTGTTACATTTTTGGGCATGACCATAGTATGCGCCCCATTGTGCCTATTTCCGCACACCCGCGCCAACAGAGCGGAGTGGGTGTCAAGCCCATTTTGTGCATCTTAGACAGCGTGTAATAGAGGCGTTGAATGATTTGAAACTGGGCCTCTTTGTTTTGTATATTCAGTGAGGTCCCGAGTATGGCTTTGAAAAAATATATATATATCGCTCGTCTCGATCTGAGCGTCGAGGTCAAGTGACCATGAATTTGCGAGGGAAGAGTTCCTATCCACGTTGTTAGGAATGGCCATGGAGTAGAAAGTGCGGAGGCGGGGTGGGTTCCTATGTGCCGCTCCAGGTCTAATTTGCAGGGTGGTGGGGAGACCTGTCTGGAGGCTGCTGTAGTATAGCGCTTTATCTTGGAATATACTGTGCCATATTGTAGCCATTTCACTACGTGCAGGTCGAGGAGATTCCTGCCCTCTGCGAACGTGTGTATTTGGGGGCCGTCACATAGGTCGAGTATTTTCACATGTGCCCAACGGGTGTCTTGCTGTGGGTGTAGTTTGGGCTTGTGGTCAAGAGACATGAGGGTCTTAATCGACATCCATATGGGTGCCAGCTTCGTGTTTATGCCCTGTAGGGAACGGAGTTTGTGCCATTGATTTATGGATGGGCCAATGACAGGGTCTACTGTGAGGTGTTGAGGTAGTTTTGTCGGTGGGGTGGTAAGGATGTCTAGATGTGTCAGTGGAGCCATCCAAGTTAATTCCACGCCTTTCCAGTGAGAGCAGTCATCAGGATTTAGCCACCATTTGGCCCAGCTGATCTGTGCTGCCTGATAGCTGCGCCACAATGGTAAAGCAAGGCCGCCGTCTGCTTAGGACGCCATGAGGGTCCGTGAACGGATATGTGCTTTCTTGCCCGGCCAGATACATTTCGTGAACAGACGATCGAGTGTTCTGTACAATTCTGGGCTGGGGGCACACAGTAACATCATCGCTAGATAGATCAATTTTGGCATCAAGTTCATCTTGACGGCATTGATCCTTCCCATCAGAGATAAAGGGAGGGTGTCCCATTTAATGAGGTCCGAGCAAATCTGCTTGACCGTGTGTGGGTAGTTAATATCCCTGAGGTCTGAAATGTGTGCGTTAATGTTGACCCCCACATATTTGATATGATCTACCTGCAACTTGAATGGAGCCACTCCTCCCGGATCCCAAGGAATATCCAGCCGTAGCTGCAGGATTTGGACCAATTGACCCGATATCCGGCCATTGGCCCGTACCGCTACAAGAGGTAACGCACTCGGGGGAGGGAGGTGGGTGCATTGCTTAAGTATAAAATAAGGTCGTCAGCATATAAGGACACACAATGCTCCACCCCCCCTCTCCCGAGCCCCCGCCACCGGGGTCTGTACGCAGTTTCTCTGCCACCGATTCAATAGACAGAGCATAAAGTAGGTGCTATACAGGGCAACCCTGCCGTGTACCTGAATAGAGAGAAAATGGGGCAGAGGTAAGGCCGTTGGTGGTCACTGTTGCCTCAGAGTTTGTGTATAATAGGTGGATCATGTCGATCAGAGCCAGGGGGAGCCCATAGTTCGCGAGGAACATAAAGTCCCATTGGACTTTGTCAAATGCTTTTTCATTATCGACAGTAAGGATAGTGGACCTCATTACGGGTTTGGAGGCAAACCGGGCTCCATTACCGGGTTCCTGCAATGGGGACTTACCGGGTCATTCCGACATAGGAGGACCCAGTAAGTCCTCCTTGCAGGAACAAGTGTCCCGTTGTTACCTCCCTCTTCCCCTCGCGGGACCTGGAAAAGAGTTCTGGTTTTACGCAAAGGGAACCTCGTAATCAGCCCTGACGGAATGAAGGGGGCCGGTGCCGTACTGGCCCCCTTCATTCCGTCAGCGCCAGGGTCATAATGAGGCCCAGTGTCTCCCTGGTCTGTCTCATCAGCGATAACGTGTAGCATCCGGTGTACATTGTCCCCCAAGTGCCATTTTCATATGAACACTGTCTGGTCGGCATGCACCAGGTGTGGCAGGATCGATTCCAATTTCTGTGAGTTTATTCCCATTAGACTACTGCTTGCTGTGTAAGAGGCCTGTGTGATGCCGGGCCCCTGAAACTGTCTGCTTACCTCCAGCACCTTTATTGGGCCGTACACATTGTGGCTCTCCTTTGCTGTGCTTCCCCCTCTCACGAGGCGTGCGAAGTAGATGCCCGGGGCCCACTGGGGCTGCTAAGGGTGAGCTTCTCCCTGGCAACCGAGGCTCTGCTGGCAGGGGGCTGCTATATTGCGGGCAGGGTTCCGGCCCAGTCTGGGAGACCATGGTTTGCCTGAGGCACCTGCCGTCACGGTGATCCTGGCCGTGTGGTTGTGCCCCTCCCCAGGAGCGGGGGTACGCGGATGTGGCCTCCGTAGTCTGCCGGGGCTGAGGGGGAGTTGGGCCGTGTATGGATGTGCCCTTCTGGACCAGGTGTGCCCCCACGCTATCCTGGCCGGCCCACGCTCCACCATCGTGCAATGCCTGCACCTCAGGCCCACAATCACTGGTAATTCTCAGGAGGGGTACGGGGCGCCCTCTACCCCTGCACGGGCCGCACCCCAGGTTCGCCATATCTCTGCCAGGAGTCAGGGGGTAGGTGGGGTGCCCCGCTCCATTGTCGTCATGATGGTGTGTCCGATCGTCTTGTGCCGGTGTTGGGCGATGGTTCGATGTCCTTTGCAGGTCTGAGGTCAGTCACTTCTCAGTCACCGTGACTGTGCCGCAGTTGTAGCAGGTGATGGGCTGGGCGTTGTTAGGGGAAGGTCAATCTTTGGCAGAGCCGCTGGGGAGGGGCACCCTCCAGGACGTGGATTCTGGCAGCTGCTGGATAGAGTGCCCCAGGCCCCGTGCAGTACAAAGTACGGCACGATGGAGGGCCTGGGGGGTTAGGCACAGGGTGGGAGAAACAGAACGGCGCGAAATACAAGGGGAGGGGCAGCCAAGCGGCACCCCCACCCCCAGCGTTGCTAGGGAAACCCCACACGGATGGGGGAAAGGTGTGAGGAAAGCAACAGGGGGGCAGGAGGAAGTCCAGCCCCCCCCAGAGGGACAACAAAGGGCCAGGGGGGTATAAGTACCCCAAGGAAATGCAGGATGGGCACAACCAGGCAAGGAGCTCACCTCACTCGGGTAAGCTCCTATGGCCTGGAAAAGGGAGAGAAGGAAACGTTTTGTTTCGTTTTTGCCTCTGCGGGCTTAAGCGGATTGAGGTCTGTTTCCCTGGTCGTTTTCGCCTCTGCGGGCTTAAGTGGCGGGAGGAACAGGAAGAACGGTTGTAGGAGCGGCGGGTGGAAGAAGGAGGACCCACCCCAAGACGACAGCAGATCCAGCGGAGCGGGACCCCGGATGGAGAAAAGCAGTCACAGCAGCGGGAGACCCGGGAGGCCGGAGCTGCGTGCGAGAGAAGGAAGACCCACCGCACAACAGCAGCGGATCCAGTAGAGAGGAGCGGGACCCCGGCTGAAGAGAAGCAGTCACAGCAGCGGGAGACCCGTGAGGTCGGAGCTGCGTGCGAGAGAAGGAAGACCCACCTCACGACGGCAGCGGATCCAGCGGAGAGGAGCGGGAACCCGGCCGGAGAGAAGAGGTTGCAGCAGCGGGAGACCCAGAAGGCCGGAGCTGCGGGCAGACGAAGGAAGACCGCCACAGCAGACGTCTGGGGAAACCAGGCTGCGAGGCGGTGAACGAAGACAGGGAAGCCGGGCAACACAACCGCCACAGCAGACATCGGGAGGACCGGTGGAGGCGGTAAGCAAGGCGGGAGAAGCCGGGCGACAACGGGAAGCTGGTAACCGCGGACGTCACGCCTTGGAGGCGGGGCGAGGGACGGACCAGAGAAGGTCTTAAAGACACAGTACATAAGGACAAACGTGGTGGCGCAGGAAGAAGGGGCGCGCCAACCCTCCACATAAGGCGGCCATCGGGAAGGTTGGGGGTTCGCGCCAACCCTCCAACGGCAGGCAGCAGGAAGTGCCACACTTTCACTTTTAAGGCCAGTCACTGAATTCACAGCGCAGTGTGCGTTCAGTGCACACATTGGAAGCAGGACGACACGGAGCAGACCAGGAGCATGGGGGCGGGGGGGGCAGCGTCAGGTCAGTTTCACAGCTCCGAGAGGGAGCCAACTAACAATGCCCCAGGCCCCGTGCAGTACAAAGTACGGCACGATGGAGGGCCTAGGGGGTATGGGGGTTTTAAGAATGTTGTCGCATGTGGCGTGACGATATGCATACATTTTATGACACAGTTGCTGTGATGGCATGCCCCTCTTGCAGCCACGGCGGTTTATGGCCGCAATGCAGGTATTTTGATGGAAATGTTGCTTGGATGGCAGGCCCCCCTTTTGCGACCACGGCACCATGGGCGCACCAGTGATTAGCACTTGTTTAAAACTGTCGTGGGAAAGGGGCTCCTGGAGTACTTAGGAGTGAGGATGGGAGTGGTAGCGCCCTCTGGCCTGAAGTGGGAGTCAAGGGTGTTATTGGTAGCCATGTTCCCGCAGGATAGCTGGCGCTCGGAAACCCCAGTTTTATCTGGTAAAGCGAATGATTAGAGGTCTTGGGGCCGAAACGATCTCAACCTATGCGCAGGTAGTAAAATAAAGAAAGTTAACGAAGGGAGGTAAATATTAGGGACCGAGTTGATGAGGTGGCCCCTGTTTTCCCTGTGTGTACATGGGGACTTCTCTCATTTCTGTGTCGAGGGTGATATCACGGGCCGCATCAGGCACGGTGGATCCGTCAATCAGTATGGGGTTGCTGGGGAAGCCCGCATTTAGGAGATCAAGCTGGTTAGGGCAGAGTTTCGCCCAGGAGAAAATGGAGCACCTGAAGAAAGGAAAGGCACGCCGAGAAGATTAGCATGGCCCCTGCACAAGGATGACACGCAAATTCATGAAGCATTCCATATTTGAAAAGCACCCGGGGCACAATCAGTAAATGCAGTAAGCATTAAAGGGGCAGTACGTGCCGAATTAGAACAACGGTCGGAACAGGCAACACGGGAAGCCAGACAGGGGCCCGGTGAAACAAGACAGGAGGAACAAGGCGAGCGAAGGCAAGTCTACAGGAAAGCCAGAAGAGGCAAAAGTCGGGAATGACGGAAGAAAGAACAAGAAGAGCGCAAGAATTCAGCGCATGGGCCAAAAAGGCAGAAAAAGACCATGGGGCCAAATGGGTGCTGGATGTGAGGCAAAAGGAAGAAAGGGCTAGGGCAATGTCGCCCCTGCTGCTAGAGGATTCCACGGACAGCAACGAGGAAGCCGCGGTACCCCAAGGACAGAAGAGGGCAAGAGAAGTGGCGGAGGAATCGCAGAAGCCAGAGAAGAACATGCTAGACCCAAGAGGGGCACAGGAGCAGCCGGAGGCGCCGTTGAGGAGTCAAAGGAAAGGTATTGTTAAAAGGGATAACAGAGTTGGGGAAAAAATGGTGAAAAGGTTAAAGGCATGCAGCACGGCTCAGGGTAAGGCGCCCAGAACCTGGGAGCATGGAGCACAATGGGTGCTTGATGTAATGAATAAGGATGAAAAGGCAAGGGCAAGGTCGCCTTTGCTGCTAGAGGAGGCCAGCGGCAGCGAAGAGGAATACCACAAGGCCAAAGGAGGTCGAGAGAAGACCCAAGAGGGGCACAGGAGCAGCCGGAGGTGCCGTGGAGGAGGCAAAGGAAAGATACGGTGAAAAGGGATAACAGAGTTGGGAGAAAAATGCTAAAAAGGTGAAAGGCATGCAGCACGGCTCAGGGTAAGTCGTCCAGAACCTTGGAGCATGGAGCACAATGGGTGCTAGATATAATGAATAAGGATGAAAAGGCAAGGGCAAGGTCGCCTTTGCTGCTAAAGGAGTCCAGCAGCAGCAAGGAGGAATACCACAAGGCCAAAGGAGGCCGAGAGAAGACCTGAGAGGGGCACAGGAGCAGCCGGAGGCGCCGTTGAGGAGGCAAAGGAAAGGTACGGTGAAAAGAGATAACAGAGTTGGGGGAAAATTGGTAAAAAGGTTAAAAGCATGCAGCACGGGTCAGGGTAAGTCGCCCAGAACCCGTGGAGGGAAAGGTTTAGAAGCACAAGAGGCACAGGGAAAAGCAAGGGGTAACGCCTTCAGAGACGAAAAGTAGCGAAAGTAGAGAGGCAATAACGAACAGAAAGGGGGGCCTGGACCAGTGGGCAACGGGGTTCCCAGATGACAGAGGGTGGCAAAAGGAAGTACGCCAGGGTCTATTCACCAGGGAACGACCACCAGTTTACCGGTGGCACCGGGAGGGGTCACCACTATAGCAATACAAGGGGCAGAAGCAGTAATGGCGAAATATGGCAGGCCCTCAGTCGTTAAGGACGCCCAAGGCCGGTCCATGAAGCGGGGTGTCGCTTGTAACATACCAACAGAGAGTATTAAAGGTCTGCAAAGCATTTGGGCATAATGGGAATATAAGCATAGAAGCGAAGACATGTACAAACATCAGGATACGATAATAACGACAAGGAATCATTTGAGGGCAGGGGAACAGAACCTGTGGGGCAGCCAATAGGGGACACAAAGTGGACGGCAGAGTAGCAAAGTAACAGACCACCAACGGTGCAAAAGGGGTGACAGGGGAGATAGCGGGAAAAGCATAGCTGTGAGCATGGAGCACAAGAGGAAGGGCAGGAAAGGGGAAATGCCAAAATGTCCATTAAGCTTACACGAATAAAGCATCGGGAAAAGGAGAATATGGCCGCGTAGATGGCAGGAAAATAACACCCACACCGGGAAAAGGCATGGGTTCCACGAATAAAGCTCCGGAAATAATTAAGAGGTTAGCCATAAGGCTGACTGAAAAAGGAAAAAGATGGCCACATGTATGGCAGGAAAATAACGCCCATACTGAGAAAGGAATGGGTTCCCCAGAGAAACATCGAAAATAATGAAAAGGTTAGCCACAAGGCCGACTGGAAAAGGAAAATATGGCCACGGGTTGGCAGGAAAATAACGCCCATGCCGGGAAACGCATGGGTTCCACGAATGAGCACAGGAAATAAGGAAAGGGTTAGCCATAGGTTTGGCTGGAAAAGGTAAAAATGGACAGGTGCATGGCAAGAAATTAACGCCCACACCCGAAAAGGCAGGGGTGCCACGGGAGGAGAAGCGGAAATAGCAACAAAGAGGTCCGACCAAAGGAACCAGGGCGAGTCAAAGAGAATCAGGACAGGAACGTACAAAACGGGTAAGCAGTACAAAAAGCACACGGATAAGGAATGCAATGAGGGGTTGGGCAAGATTGCAAGAGCAGGGTGGGATGCAGCAGAATTTGGGACCCACCCGTTCTGAACAGGGGCAAGCCACTTCAGCATGGGCAAGAGGCCTGGGAGCGAAAGGCGCAAAGAAAGTTGGGGGGGTTGAGGTAATCCACCTTGGGGGTAGTGACCTGGCCAAAACAGATAAGGGCGATTTGATGCGCAACATGTGCGAGTCATCAAGGGCTATAGCTCAGTGCTGGTTGGAAACCGAAATGTCTGAGATATTTACACGCAGAGTCTGGTACGGGGGCGCGCAGGATGCAGGCCATTGAAACTACAAGGAAAAAGCTAAACAAGGCAGTGGAAAGTTATCGTAGGAGTACAGGGCCCCAGTTTATAAAGCATGGCTTATCACAGAACATTCCGGAGAGGCGCCACCAAGACGGCATACACCTATCCAGCTAAGGGATGGGACAATTTTCAGAGTCTATTCTCAGAGCCTTAGCAGCGCGAGGAGGCAGTTAGGAGCGCGTTTTTGGGGGGACCTGAGCGCGGCCGAGGCGGCACCCACTCAGGTGTGGCGGCTCGTGTCCAGGAACGGATGCCCCAGGGTAACTAAGACGAGCCGAGGAGAAGGCTGGGCATCTACAACCCCTGGACACGAAGTGCCCAAAAAGCGAGTTGGTGTTATTCTGTGTTTGTTATGAGTATTATTTGGTGTTATTTTCTGTAGAAAATAAACAAGCCTACGGCCGATAATTTTTCCACAAACAAAAACCTGTCTGCACTATTCTTTCGGGGGAATAGGGTAATAGGAATAAGAGCGACGGGGGGGCCCCCACTACTCAGCCTATGCCCCAGGCCCCGTGCAGTACAAAGTACGGCACGATGGAGGGCCTGGGGGGTTAGGCGCAGGGTGGGGGAAACAGAACGGCGCGAAATACAAGGGGAGGGGCAGCCAAGCGGCGCCCCCACCCCCAGCGTTGTTAGGGAAACCCCACACGGATGGGGGAAAGGTGTGAGGAAAGCAACAGGGGGGCAGGAGGAAGTCCAGCCCCCCCCAGAGGGACAACAAAGGGCCAGGGGGGTATAAGTACCCCAAGGAAATGCAGGATGGGCACAACCAGGCAAGGAGCTCACCTCACTCGGGTAAGCTCCTAAGGCCTGGAAAAGGGAGAGAAGGAAACGTTTTGCCACCCAACCCACCCAGCAGAAAGAAGAAAAAAAAAAAAAAAAAAAAAAAAAAAGGGGCAAGGAAAGGAGACAGAACAAGGAACAGGAACGCCGAGTACTTTCTTCGGTACACGGTAGAAGAAAGTCGTAGGCGGCGGCTCGTGTCCAGGAACGGATGCCCCAGGGTAACTAAGACGAGCCGAGGAGAAGGCTGGGCATCTACAACCCCTGGACACGAAGTGCCCAAAAAGCGAGTTGGTGTTATTCTGTGTTTGTTATGAGTATTATTTGGTGTTATTTTCTGTAGAAAATAAACAAGCCTACGGCCGATAATTTTTCCACAAACAAAAACCTGTCTGTACTATTCTTTCGGGGGAATAGGGTAATAGGAATAAGAGCGACGGGGGGGCCCCCACTACTCAGCCTATGGGGCCAGCGGGGGTCGGCCTCCCTCAGTCTCACAGCTCTTTTCCTCCGCCTCATCTGCAGGGGTGGGTGGGTGCTATCCTGCGTGTCTCACGGTAAAACATTCTGAGCGGCTGAAGGCCCATTTCGGCGGCGAGGGCAGATGGCCTCATAGCGTCTATATCTGCGACTCAATTGTGCTGAGGTTCCGCTTCCCATATTTGCACCTTTTGCATCGTACCGGGGGTTGGAGAGGAAGATATATGTATCATGGCAGCAGGATCACACAGAGCTTCAGTAACCTGCGGCCATCTTCGTTCGGGCTCTCAAGCGCCCCCCCGACGCTCTTTCTTGAAGGGCCATACACCCAGCTTAAGCGCCAGTGCCCGCCCCTCGAGCTCCATTAGGTTCCCCATTTCGCGGTCATAAGCATTCCTGGTGTTCCTCAAAGCACTGTTAGACTGAGATGTACAGGAAGCTTCATACCTGCTTTGTGAGAATCAGGGTTTTTACGCTCTTCTCCGGGTCTCCGGCGAAGAGCATTGAGTCTCTGGATTTTCGGGAGACTTTATTACAGATGGCCCAGCGCAAGGCACTTCTGTGCTGGCGGAAGGGAAAGCTGCAGATCAGGTTTCTGGTGTATTTACAGACTTGCTAATGGGGCGCATTGTTATCAGTCACTCCCCCACTGTGCCGAACATTAGCAATAACAATGGAGCACCTTCTACTCCTAAGCATCAAGGGGCAGCACAGCAGCCGCACAATTCGGGCAAGTACCTGGGCCATTATGGAATATTCTGCCAAATTACAGTCTAATTACACAAACTAGTGAAGACACCCTTAGCTCTCAGGGTGTGGCTGGCTCCCTAAGGGAATGTTTGGGCTCGCCAAAGGGTGTTAATGAATGTGAGAGCGGCACATGGGAGAACGGCTCTGCAGAATAATAAAGGCTAAACAACTGAACAGAAAACTGCAGCTATTTTACCTACAAAAAAAACAATATCGCCTTACAGTTTACAGTTTCCTCAGTTGCTTAGTCTTAACTCCACAGCCATTTCAATCAGCCTTGCAGATTCTGCCTAATTTATTAAAAAACTAGATTACCAGTCTCCAGCTTGCAAAAATGTGGCCGGGATCTCGGGGACGGCGGTGGGGATCCGATGACATCATCCTCCGGGTTTTCCTATGCTAAATGTAGGCAGGTATGCTCGAACAAACGTAGAAAGACAGTTGGCAATGTCCAGGAGTGGGCAGAGCAATACAGCAAATAGGAGCGAGACACTGCTGTACTAAACACAAATAGACGCAGTGCAGTATACAGGAGATACACCAAGCACCACGCAGTAAAAGATAGCACTGCTGCACAAAAAAACAAAGAGACATACACATTGGACAGAAGACAAAGAACGTCTGCACTAAACACAGAGGGATACCACTGCTGTACCAAACACAGGAACACATTGGGCAGTGTATGGACAACATAGTACTGCTGTACCAGTGGCCCAAATAGACCAAGCAGTATACAAAAACATAGCGCTTCTGTTCCAAGCACAGAGAGACAATGTCGAGGAGCCATAACACTACTATACACAATATGGGATGGGAGCTATGCCACTGACGTATCATACACAGAGCAATACTGTGCATTGACAGAGAGAAACCAAGCTGTCTGTAGAACCCATAACACTAAGCCAACAACTATGGGACAGAAACTAATGCTGTACCATACAGGGAAGCACTGTTCAATGCACAAGAAGCGGAGCACTGCTGTTCTACTTAGCATTGCACAGGAGACATATCCCTGCTGTATCAAACTCAGGGGCAGACAAACATACAGGCGACATAGTATTGAGGTAGCAAACGTTTAGTCGCTGGGCAAGCTGGGAGTGATAACACAAAATAGAGGAAAGATAACAGTTTTCTACCAACAGAGATAGCACAGCTCCAGCAAAAGAAGTGAAATAGCACAGCTGGACTAAAAACAGAAGCGGTGGCACCAAACACTGGACAGAAAGCACAGCAGTTCCAATCACAAAACACATTGTGCCCAATACCTACCTGTTTGTCTGATGGACCTAGCTCTACTGCACATTGCACAATGAATAACCAGCTACCTCAGGACATGCTCACACATCCCCAACCAGATGCATCAGGCCAACCCAGAGACCTCTGGAGATGCGCACAGACACATGTACCGCATGCGCGCGCGCGCGCGCACACACACACACACACGCCAAGAAGACACCTCGCACGCACACACAGCAACATACACACACTTGCATGCATTCTCAGCACTGGCACACAGACACTCTCAGCACTACCCACATGTGTAGGAGAAATGACTATTACATTTACATTGACATATACACATCACCTCACACACGAGGAGTTCAATAAAAAAGGTAAAGTCTAAGAACATATTGAACAACAACATTAAAGGTACTGCCAACACTCCAAAATAACGAAAACACCTACACATGTAGGCAATACCAACATTAAGGTGAAAACGCGAAATCAACTATTTCTCTAATCCAGAATCCACCGCACTATAAATGAAACCTTATTTATTTACTGCATTGATTTACAGCGCCCAAACTCTTAAGTATCCCAGCGCTGGTACGACTTAACTCACACTACAGCACTACTTCACAACGCTTAGCAGGTAGCTTAACTAAGTGCTGAAGTTAAATAGGTCTGAACTCCCAGTGTCCTCTGATGAAACCCTGAAGCTCAGAGTTATTGACTGCACAATTGATTAATGGATTACCGTTGGGTCAAGCAATCCCGCCAATTGGCAAGTGCAGTTTGCGTTCCGGCAACCCTCTGGTAAAAAGGGGAAGTAAGAAATATGCAGGGTAATTCATGGATTATTTGCGCTGAAAAAAACTGGATTTGTGCGCCATTCTGCCCGCAAAATCCTATTTAACAAATGGGGATTTGCGGGCAGAATGGCACACAAATCCCGTTCTTTTTGGCGCTAATAATCCATGAATTACCCCCATGATCACATGGAAGTTATTATTGACCTCTCTCAACCAACTGAAATGTTTTCAGTGCAGTCAATAACTACTGGTATTGACTGCCTTCCAGACATTATGACTTCAGAAGCATCCGGGCAAACAACACAAAACATTTCTCTGCATTCAAGAAACAGCAATGCTATTTCCCAGCAAGTGTTATTTTATGAAGACCCTCCAACCTAATGTATCAAAACAAAGTGAAAGCCAAAACATGGAACAGTGCTTCTACTTCAGTAAATACACTTTAACATTGATCCTAAAGAAAGCTCATGCTACAATGGTTCAATTTCAACAAAGTTTACAATATAAAGGCTTACTTTTTCAAAGACAACCTACTTCTTTAAATATTAGAAAATAAAACCACATTTATTGAATGTATAGATTGTATGTACTTTAATTATTATAATTCTAACATGTTTTACTTCACAACCACAACTCCAAACTCTTTATTGCCAGTAGCACTATGCCCTAATAACCTTATAGACTTCTGTGATAATGGCACATCCACTCTGTCTATAAAGCTATATTAACTGAAGAATCTGGGAAGAGAAAGAAATGTATTTTAAGAATTGAAGTCAGAATTCTAATTTTTCTTTCATGAATATTGGAAGCAGAGGATCACTAACCTGAGAACCTAAAAGACACAAAGTAAGTTGGTTTGTGAATTAAAGCCCTCCACTGAATTGGTTGAGCACCACTCAGTGGAGAAACCCTATCTACTGGAAATTGCACTTTGAGTTCCAGAAAGAACACACGAGAGGATCAAGTTTGCACCCTGGGCATCTCTGAAAACTCAGAGAAAGAGACAGTTCATATTCTAGATTGAAGTTCAAGAGCTCAGTGACCTTCGAGAAAATATCTAACAACTCAATACACTCAGAATCGACGTCTAAGTGCCCTGATGTTTCTACTGAAACCCTGACCAGCCAACATCATTTGTGATGTGATTGGAGTTCAAGTCCCCAGGTCAAGTTAACAGATTGACTCAGATAATCTTGTACCCATGTGACTGAAGTACAAATTCCCAGTCAGGGGTAAACACTACCTCACTGAAGAGTGCAGCCAAATTCCCAAGACCTTACTAAGATAAAAACTGAAAGAACTGTAGGCCGTGATCTGGGTGTTACAACAAGCAGACCACCTGACAAATCTTCTGATAAACACTTTAAACTTCATGCCTGGTCTAACATCATTTTATTAAGAAATCACTGCATTATGGACAAAGGAAAGTGTAATACAATATAATGACGAATGTATAGGGTGGAGAGGAAAATGTGGGGGACTAATAGGGAGATATGTCCTTGTTTCCTGAATGCTGATTTTGCAAATGGCTCCCAAGGCTAATGTTAATGGGCTATGAAGCTCATGTTATGAAATGGAGGATGTTCTGTGTGAAGTGTTGTGAGGATCTAGTAGAGTTTGTTAATCTCTTGTTGTCTGGCAGTATCTCTTGGTGTTTTGATGTCTTATAGAATCCATTGATCTTCTTGAGGTTAATAGTGCCTGTGCCTGATCAGTGGTGGTTAGTGAATTTTTTATTGGAAGGGCCTAAATATTTGCCACAAGTGTGCGTGAGTGACCGAGCTTAGGGATAGAGCCCAAACCAACTAAGGAGGGCTCCGGAGGTTCTCCCCCTCAAACATTTTTTGAATAATGGGTCAACATTTTGCATTATACAGCACACCTTCTGTGAAAAAAATGGGGACAAGGCAGGCAGTTTGCAATCAGTTTTGTTGGGTAATGCATAACAAAACCAATAAATGCAAGTCACTAAAAGTGAACAGGAGAATTTCCTAAAGCTTTTTCACAATGTCTTTCCCCATAATATATGTTGGTATTAAAACATTTTTACGCTAGCTGTACCCATCCATTTCCATGCTGGCTTCACGTATTCATGACAGTATTCCCATATAAGAACATACTCATGTTTGGTTTGTGCATAATGCCAGCAATGATACTATAAGAAAACATGGCAAAGTGGGTCTGCCAATATATGCCAGTACCAGCATTAAAGAACATACTCCTGTTGATTTTCCCATTAGAAATGCCTTGCCCTAATAAGAAAACATGTCTGACGCATAATAGCACTTATGTTTGTTTTTCATAGTTGCCCAGTAGAAACACCATGCCACAGTAAGAAATGGCTAGACTGGTTATACCACAATGCTAGTCTTGGCAGGCAATAACACTTACAATGCTTTATTTATCACACAGATCATCTGTGATAAAGCAAACATCATGATAAATGTTGTTGGTTCCCTGTGATATTTCTGCTTTTTGTTGGTCGCCTATCAAAAAGACAGATTTTTTAGGCCAATTTCAGCAGCCTGCAGAAAGCAAAAATATCACTTCCCCTTTGCCCTTCACCACCACCCCTGCTTGTGGGATGTCTTTGAAATCAGGGCGTTCTCACCCCCCAAGCCTCCTTTCCTTAGCTGCATCTGCCTCCCTCACCGCCCAAGCATACCCTAAATCCATAAACACACAAATGCGCAGCACACACACACATAGACATAAACACTTACCTGTTCTCCCGCGATAATTCTTCCTGGTCCTGACGTGCCTTTCAGACCCTGCGCGTACTCGTGCGCGGCAGGGGCATAACAGTTTGATTTAGAAAGACCGGTCACAGAGCGGTCTTTCTAAATCAGTCTTTTTTCGATTCGTTGAATAGAAAAATACTTTTCCACTTATTGCTGTGTTATTACGTGGCTGGTATTTTAAGTGGTAACTGATCCCTGGGTCAATGATGCTGTGAATTGGTCTATGATAGTGTTGAGGCATCTGAAAGTGTCAGCTGATTTGAGGATGCCTGTTGTTTGTTGTTTTGATATTTAATGGTGTTTTCTGGTGTTTGAGTGTCTGACAGTGTCTATTGATCTTGCTGTGTCTTATAGTGCCGGATGGTCATTTATTATCTGGCTGGTTGGTCTCTCCAGCACTGATGTACATCTGATGCTTCCTGTAGGGTTATGAATGTTTAATTGTTTCGCCTAATATCTGGTTGTCTCACAGTTACTTTTAGTCTCTAATTGACAGCGAGTGCCTCTTTGTGTCTGGGTGACTCTAATATTTTCTTTGGGCCTATGTCTGTATCATAAAATATCTTCGTCTGGGTGACTGAGAGAGTCTGTTTGTCTCTGGGTGCGGTCTGGGTACTGCATTTTGGGCCTCCAATTTAGTAGATTGGTCTTGTTGTCTGTTAGTCTGTAATTGTCTGGTAATATCTTTGGTCTAAAGGTGTTTGAGAGGGCCTCTCTATTTGGTCTGGGTATCTGAGAGCGTGTGTTAGTCTCTGATAGCGACTGTTGTTGTCTGTGTGCCTCGTATTGTCTTTTGCACGATGGGTGAATATGTTGCTCTAGCTACCCAGGAGTGTCTGTTAGTTTCTGTGTGTCTGTGTTTTGTTGTCTCTGGGTGCCTGGTTTGGATCTTTTTTTGTATATTCAGCTCCTCTGTCTTTCCCTTAAGTTTCGTTTCTTTCATTTCAGGAAGTGGCTTCCCGCTCTGCCAAACACTCCCTTCCATTCCCTGCCCACCCACTCTCTCTTCAAACACCCCACTCTCGCACCTGGCACACACACCACCGTGGGCGGAATTCGTAGCTCTGATCCCTCGTGTCGGGTTTTGTTGTTCGCCGACGTAACGTGGCAATGCGTCAGGATCTGTTTTGGACCTTGGCATGTATGACTTATGCAACAAGAGAGTCATTGTTTGTGTTCGCGAGTGAGCCGCCAGCCATTATTCTTGTCCTTGCGGTCTGATACCCATGGGCTGCATCGAGGTGTTGTTCTAGTCCCTTGATCTGGTGCCAGTTGTTTGCCTGGTCCCTGGGTCTACAACAATGTAGAGAGGCCCGCCCAGCCTGTATTTTTCTTTTATTGTAGTTTTGCCGTTCCCATTACACAAATCCAGGGTGGCAAGTCCCAGACTGCTGCCAACAATCTAAGGACTGGGTGAGCATCTCCGAAGTGATATGCTTTGGCATGCAGACTGGAGTCCAGTGTGGTGCACGTCCCTAGATCTACAGCCAGGTAAAGACTGGTCCTCGTGGTGTGTAGTCACATAATGATATGGTTCCTCGGTTGCATACATTCCTATTTGGGCCCCCGGGTGTGCAGTCAATCATTGTTCTAGTTCTGGCACTGTCATTCCCCTTTGTTACCGGGTTTGTGGTTACTCTCTGGTTCATTTGTACTCCACCTTCATTCTCCTTGGGGAACAGGCTTATGGTGCCTCTCTTGTGCATCTGTTCTCCACCCTCACTCTCCTTGGGTACGGGGCTTGTGGACTCTCTTTTGCACACTTGTTCCCCACCCTAATTCTCCTTGGGTACCAGGCGTGTGTTCTCTATCTTAGCATCAGTTTTCCACACTCATTTTCCATGAGTACCAGACTCCTGGTCTTTCCATTGGATATTTGTTCTCCACCCTCATTCTTCTTGGTTACCAGACTTGTGGTCTCTCTCTTGTGCATTCGTTCTCCACCCTCATTCTCCTTGGGTACCGGGCTTGTGGACTCTCTCTTGTGCATTTGTTCTCCACCCTCATTCCTCTTGGGTAACGAGATTGTGGACTTTCTCTTGTGTATTTTTTTCCCACCATCATTCTCCTTGGGCCATGGGCCTGTGGACTCTCTCTTGCGCACTTGTTCTCCACCCACATTCTCCCTGGGAACCAGGCGTGTGGTCTCTATTTTAGCATTAGTTCTCCACACTCATTTTCCATGAGTAGCAGACTTCTGGTCTTTCCATTGGGTATTTGTTCTCCACCCTCATTCTTCTCGGTTACCGGACCTGTGATCTCTCTCTTGTGCATTTGTTCTCCACTCTCATTCTCCTTGGGTACCGGGCTTGTGGTCTCTCCCTTGTGCATTTGTTCTCCACCCTCATTCCTCTTGGGTAACAAGCTTGTGGACTCTCTCTTGTGTATTTCTTTCCCACCATCATTCTACTTGGGCCATGGGCCTGTGGACTCTCTCGTGCGCACTTGTTCTCCACCCTAATTCTCCTTGTGCACCAGGCGTGTAGTCTCTATTTTAGCATCAGTTCTCCACACTAATTTTATATGAGTAGCAGACTTCTGGTCTTTCCAATGGGTATTTGTTCTCCACCCTCATTCTTCTTGGATACCGGGCTTGTGGTCTCTCTCTTGTGCATTTGTTCTCCACCCTCATTCTCCTTGGGTACCGGGATTGTGGTCTCTCTGGTGCATTTGTTCTTTGCCCTCATTCTCCTTGGGTACCGGGATTGTGGTCTCTCTGGTGCATTTGTTCTCCACCCTCATTCTCCTTGGGTACCGGGCTTGTGGTCTCTCTCTTGTGCATTTGTTCTCCACCCTCATTCTCCTTGGGTACCGGGATTGTGGTCTCTCTGGTGCATTTGTTCTTTGCCCTCATTCTCCTTGGGTACCGGGATTGTGGTCTCTCTGGTGCATTTGTTCTCCACCCTCATTCTCCTTGGGTACCGGGCTTGTGGTCTCTCTCTTGTGCATTTGTTCTCCACCCTCATTCTCCTTGGGTACCGGGATTGTGGTCTCTCTGGTGCATTTGTTCTCCACCATCATTCCTCTGGTGTATGAATCGAAAGATCTTTTAAGTGATATTCAAGGAAACAATTATGGGACTACACAAGTTGTAAGAAAACACAGGTTTATTACAAAGTTACAAGGAAAGTTACAAGGCCAAGAGAGGTCAGACCGTCCCTTGAGGCTGAAAAGCTGAGAACTCTCTCCGCCCAAATCAGTTACTAATATTTAAAGAAAAAAACGACAAAATTAGGTTAATTGAATATGGAATCATAACATTAAATTTGTAACATTATTCCAAGCATTCGATTGGCTGTCGCCTATAGAAAACATCAGCCTATAAACGTACATCTAAGCTGATTTGTTAGTGCCTAGCTATACTACAAGCTTCATTCCGGTATGCAATCCCTTGTAGGTGACCTAATTACGTGCTGCCAGCAAGAAAAGCGAAACGTTCCATTCTTGACAATAAACTACTCCGAAGGACATACTTCCCATACGACCAGATACTGTGCCTCCCGGGAAACTCCCAGCACCTACAGTTTGCAACTATCATCTTCTCATCTGGCTATGCCAAGGATGAAGCTTTGAATTCACAGTGTGCTTGCTGCCCTTTGGAGGTTCTCATGAGATAGTGTACCAGGAGCCCAATTCCTAGAATAAAAGCTAATAAATTACTCTGCTGAACCGTGCGGCCAGGGCTCCCTGATGAAGAACTGAAACTCTAATTCAACACGGCAGAAGCACTAAAACAAAATGGATGACATTCAGAGGCCTGGTTCTAGATGCAGCGGTTAATATTTGTGCTACAAATATATTGTATTTCGTTCCTTATGATATAGAAGCTTCTCTAAAATATTGCAATATGGAGGCCTCATGCAATTAAAGGGGAGGACTGTGGGTCATTAAAAATCTAGCAGGCGATACTTTCTCTTATGTTTTGGACGTTATACCACCATTCTAACAGTTACCAGGCTTGTTGTCTGTCATTTGTACATTTGTTCTCCACCTTCATTCTCGCTGGGTACTGTGCTTGTGGTCTGTATCATGTGCTTTTGTACTCCCCCCTCATTCCACTTGGGTACCTGGCGTATGGTCTCTCTCTTAGCATCAGTTCTCCACCCTCATTTGTCTTGAATACCAGACTAATGTTCTTTCCCTTGTGCATTTGTTCGCCACTCTCATTCCTCTCAGGTACCGGGCCTGTCATTTCTCTCTTGGGCATTTGTTCTCCACCCTCATTGCTCTAATTTTCCTTGGGTACCGAGCATGTGGTCTCTCTCTTAGCATCAGTTCTCCATCCCCATTTTCCTTGAGTACCAGACTTCAGGTCTTTCCCACGTGCATTTATTTCTCACAATCATTCCTCTTGGGTACCGGGCTCGTCTTCTCTCCCTTGGGCATTTGTTCTCTACCCTCATACATCTTGGTTACTGGGCTTGCATTCTCTCTCTTATGCATTTGTTCTACCCGTTTACTCTCGTTAGGTACTGCGCTTGTGGCCTGTCTCATGTGCATTTGAACTCCACCCTCATTCTCCTTGGTTACTGTGCTTGTGGCCGCTCTCTTGGGCATTTGTTCTCCACATTCATTCTCATTGGGTACTGTGCTTGTCATCTCTCTTGAAGAGGAAGTGGCAAGCACCATCCACACTCCAGCCGTCCCCTTCGAAGTACCAGGTATGTTCATGCCAAAATATGTGATGTATGGAGAACAGATAAACCAGCAAAGAGCCGCAGTTTGGCTCTGCCCAGTGCCTATAAGGGTAACAGAACCTATTTAAGTACCGACACCTAAGAAAGCCTGGACAGTAAGGTACCCATTGAGAAGACCATATCTACAGGCAAAATGAAATGACGGTTGTCAGAATGAAATACCTGAAAAAGCCAAGAAAATAATAAAGGAAGATAAATGGTGACATCATAAGAAATCGGACTAACGCACATATAGAAGATATAAGGACCTAAGAATACTGACAGAGAGATGAAATACGATGAATAAGTGACATCTTGAGCCTAAAATGAAGAAATTGATGTCAGAGATGAAGAAACTTATGCCATAAGCACGATGAAGATATTAAATTAGTTTAAACGTGTACAGATGCAAGAAACCGCAAGAAGCAAAGAAATCGTGAAGCTTGCTTATGCTTAGTTTTTTTTTATTTTTTATTTATTCGCATTTGTATAGCGCACTTGCAGCCCATGGACATCGAGGCGCTGTTACAAGTAAGTGTTGGATTCTTGATTCAGCGGATATGCATGAGACCGGAGGTTTTATGGATACACAATTACAGGCATAGTTGCAGGTGAAGCATGATATTCGTAATACAGTAACAGAATGCAGTCAGGTACGTTTCATACAAAGAGCTTGGTTTTAACAGCTTTGCGGAAGGCTTGGTGGGATTCAATCATTCTTATGTGCGGTGGCAGTGCGTTCCAGTGAGTGGCGGCCTAGTAGTATTTAGTAGTAAAATAGATTGCGGCAAGTGCCAACTATATATAAATATACCTCAAAAGCACTTTATAGATAAGTGAAAATCCACTACGCACATGAGCAGAATTGAACAGAGGTTACTAAAGGCCAACATTGGATACAATTAAAGAGAAAAGAACAGAGTATCCTGTTCAGAAACGTCAAGATAAGCCACAGATGGTAGAAGGCTGGCAGAATGAAATCAAATACACGAAATTGCATGAAGAAGAGGTCGATTTCACACTGTCCTAATCACGTGACAAGGCAGGCAGCAAGGGATGAGACTTTCACACCTACGCATGGAACCCTGCCAGACCCATACCCCTTAAACTTCCTCAGACCAAGAAGCAGACTCGAGGCCAAACTACAAAGAAATAATTGACACATGACCATCGAGGTGATGATTGATTGTAACATAATTGGAGGGAAGCTGGGGTGCAGACAAACACCCTGCACCTGGCTGATTATGCTGCATGCTGCTAAGCGCAAGTGGAAAAGTATGAGTGGGGTTGATGCCAAACCTATCATAGTGGACCGCGTAATCTAGGGTCCTATAGTAAGTAAAACCAATGAGACATCGTACTTTTAGTGATGTTTATAGTGGCCATTTTGAAGGAAGGGCTTAGTTGCCCCACCTGACATTGATTATCCAATCCCCTCTCCCCGTTACCATAGACAGAGATAGTACCCGTGTTAAAGTTACCTTTCTATAACCAATCACATTGCATGTTCGGTTTTTAAGAGTACGCATCAGTGATGATGAGGTTTTGGTATAAATGTTGTGTTTTTTCTGAAATTAATTGGAGTTTAAGCGAGAAGGAAGATCGAGCGGTCGCTGATGTTCATTGAACTCCCCATTTTTGGTACTTGTCATTAAACGGACTCCCTTTGCCAAACTATTAAGTTGTCATTATTATTTGGTGCAAGAGTCGAATGTGCATCCCCATCTATCTCGAAGGTGCTACTGCTCATCTTAAAGGGCAGTTTGGAGACCCGCAGTTCTATGGGCCGGCTGGGGTCTATCCAGTTCACTTGGTAGCAGAGATTAGATGGTTAAGATTAGATAAGGGACCCATTGATCGTCGACATAAGTAACTTCGGGTCCTCTGCAATATCACAAGTCCTTTGCCATCTGGCTGAGTAGAATGAGAAGCTCCCCATAGATAGTGGTTAGTCTAATTAAAAGCCCTGCAGGTTAGGTCTGAAGGAACCTTTGCTTTCCCCCAAGAACCCCTTCCCACATCTACGAGCAGCTGATTGAACGAACAGCACGGAAAGGCGGTAACAAAGGTGGTGATCCCGAGTGTCCGGAGAGGAAAAACATGTGAACAGTGAGTGAAAAAGAGTGAATGCTTTGCCAAAAAAGTTGCATGCCTTAAAACAAGTAAAGGGAAGGTAACGGTGGGAGGCGGGACAAAAATATTGTCAGAGTAAGAGTATAATGTATATATAAGGGGAAAATATTGACTCGAGGGTGACCGAGCAATAGGGAGATACCGGGAGAGACCGAGAGAGGAGTATACACCCAGATACCTAGGTTTTTATTTTATTTTATTTATTTTATTACATTTGTTATACGCCCAGACCCGGGGGTATCACGGCGTAGTTACAGACAATGGGAGAATGCAATCTTGGAAAGTACACAGAGGAACACAGGAATAGCAGTCAATAAGGTACAATAATATGCAAGGCAGTCAATAATATACAATAAAATGCAAAGCAGTTAGATATGTACAGTTAATTGGAGAGGATTAGTGCTCTAGTTCAGTTAGAACGTATTGAAGAGCCAAGTCTTCAGGAAGCTTTTGAATTTAGGGAAGGAGGTTTTGTTCATATTGTGGGTAGGTAGCGCATTCCAGTGTCTAGGTGCCAGTGTTTTGAAGCTACTACCCCCTGCTTTCTCTCTTTTGTATCTGGGGGTTTCAAGGTATGCGTTTTTGTTGGACCTGAGTCGTCTAGTCTGGGGCTTCATCGTGACTGTATTGTTGAGGTATTTGGGAGCTTTGTTAGCCCTGCATTTGTGGGTGATGCTCAGGGTTTTAAATAGAATTCTGGCTTGGATGGGGAGCCAGTGGTATTCTCTTCTGGTGTTACAGATATGTTCAGATTTTTTGATGCCTAAGGCTGCTCTGAGGGCTTTGTTCTACATGAGTTGGAGTTTGGCTAAGTTGGCCTTGGACGTGCCCAGGAAGAGGATATTACAATAGTCTAGCTTAGACAGTATGAGTGCTCTGGCTAGAGTAACACAATTTTTGGCTGAGAGGAATTTACGGCTGAGGGAGATGAGTTTGGAGGTGTAGGAGGTGGACGAGGCTAATGTGTTTACTTGTTTGGACATGGATAGTGTTGCATCTAAGTAGACGCCAAGGGTCTTGACTTGTTTAAGAACAGGGATTGTGGTTCCATCGATGGTGAATGATTTGAAGGCGGGCTCAAGGGTGTTGATTTTGCTGGAGGAGCCTAGTATGAGGAGCTCCGTTTTATCGTCGTTGAGACAAAGGCTGTTATTAACCATCCAGTTTTGTGAGTAGATTTGGTTAACCAGGAGGGAGTCTTGTTCATGATTGCCTGAGAGAGGAATGAGGATTTGGGTGTCATCAGCGAAGTTAGTATAGATGACACCCATGGCATCCAATGCTGCAAATAATAGCTTAGTATAGGCATTATACAGAGTGGGGGATAGGCAAGAGCCTTGCGGCACACCTGCTGGGACAGGCACTGGGTCTGCTGATTCTTTGCCGATGGACACTCTGGAGGTCCTATCAGCCAAGAATGATTTGATCCAGTTGGTAGCGCTCTGAGCTAGGTTGAAGTTGTTTGCTAGAGTGTTGCAGAGTTTGTCGTGGTCAACCAGATCGAAGGCCGCTGAGCGGTCCAGGAGCATCAGCAGACAGAGTTTGCCTGCTTCTTTAGTGGCATCCATTTGGCTCTTCAGATCAAGGAGGGCTGTCTCTGTACTATGGTTGGGACGGAATCCTGACTGGCGGTCTTCTAATAGTTGATGTTGTTCCAAATGGTTCTGAATTTGGCAGTAGGCTATTTTGTCAATTATTTTTAGGAGAAATGGGACCGTTGTAATAGGTCGGTAATTAGTGGGTATTGAAGGGTCCAGGGATGTTTTTTTTAGGAGTGGTGTCACCCAAGCTTTTTTGATACTGGTGGGGACTGTGTTTGTGAGGAAAGAGGCATTGATGAATTCGGTAATTATGGGTGTGAGGGTGGGGTCACAGAGTTTCACTAGATGGAAGGGGAATTGGTCTTCTTTACAGTTGGAAGCTTTGACTTTCATTATGGTGTCAAATACTTCCTTGTTAGACACTGGTGTAAATTGAAATGGGGGTCCAATAGTGGCATTTGATGTAGTCGTTGATATGGTGGGTGGAGTTTTGTCAGCTAGGAGCGTTTTTTTATTATCGATTTTATTTTGCAGTAGGAGAATTTTAGATGAGAGTGCGTTTTGTATAGTGGTGCACCAGTCTTTGCTAGCGTTAGAAGGTGCTGAAGTTTGACAGAGGTTTTCAAGCTCTCTAAGGATGGTAAACAGTTCATTGCTGTCGGAGGAAGCATTAGTAATGCAGAGGTTGTAGGCATTGGCTTTTTGAGTGATTATTGCTAATTTATATGTTTTGTTGGCTTCAGCGAAGGCTAGTGCCGATTCTGGGGTATTGTTTTTCTTATGGAGGTGTTCAAGAGATCTTTTTGTGCGTCTTAAGGCTACAAGTTCCTCATTAAACCAAAAACAGGAACGTTTGTCAGGTCTACGGGTTTTGGTGGTGATGGGAGCAAGTAGGTCAATAGTTTGGGTAAGGCATTGTTGGTATCGTTCTGCTAGATAGGAGGGGTTGTTGGTGCCTAGAACCGTAAGGGCAAGGGCAGCACTCAGGACTGGAGTGAGTTTGTCGGAGGAGAGTTTTTTGATATTTCTAGTTTCGAATGTTTCTGGTTTTTTAGGGGTGATGTGCTCTGTACTGGCATTATCTATGGTGAGGTTAATTACATAGTGGTCTGACCAATTGACTGGGAGGATGGAGTCAATGGTGATTAGAGAGTTGAGCGTGAGAAGCCAGTCTAGGGTTCTTCCTTTTGAGTGGGTGGGTTTATCTATCAGTTGTACAAAGTGCATTTCTGACATGGCTGTATAGAATGCAGATGCTTCTGAGTCCATGGGGTCATTGTATCCTAGGTGAAAGTCACCGAGGACTATGCATTTAGTTTTAGGCTTGATGAGGGGCGTTAGGAGTAGCGGTATGTCCAAGTCAGGGTGTGTATTTTTGTTGGGTGATCTGTATACCACTAGTAAGTTGGTAGTGGTTTTGGGGTTGGAGGTGTACTTCACTAGAAGGAGTTCATAGCCTTGTATCTGTTCTATTGGGCTAGCTCTTATTTCCAGAGTGGTTTTGGCTATTATGGCAACTCCACCTCCTTGGGTATTTGTCCTGTCTGTTCTAATGATACTGAATCCTGGGGGAATGGCAAGGGCTAGAGATGGTCCTGCTGCTGGATGAAGCCAGGTTTCAGTGACCACCAGCATGTCAAGGTGTTGGTCCTCAATAAGGTCATGGATGTCTATAGCATGGGCACCTAATGAGCGGGCATTGATGAGTGCACTTTTGAGGGTGGAGGTGGGGGCAGGGGGTGGTGTGTTGTCTAAAATGGTGAAAGAATCAGTGGTTTTGTTATTGGTTAGGTGTTTGAGTGGTGCGTTGTGGAGGCTTTTGTGTTGGAGATTAATGGGCGTGGTGTTTAGTTTGGTCAGTGTAGTGGGTGTGGTGGTGAGTGGGGTGGGTAGTAGGGACATTTTAGTTCTAGACATGAGTCTATTGAGTCTTTCAATACCCAGGATGGGTGTGGTCGTATCATGAATGCTGGTAGGTATGGTGTGATTGTATATGGACGGGTTGGGACTAAGACACGGGAGGTCTGAGGTTGCTCCATTTTTGATGGTGGTGGGTGTAATGTGGGACTGGGGAGATGGTATGGGGAAAGAGGGGTCTGTGGGGGAAAGGGGTGGGGCAGGGGATGGGGAAGTGTCGTGGACAGCCTGGTCTAACTAGTCCTTCGCCAACCTTGATGAAATGACCTGCATGGTGTAGCATTAGGGACTAAACAATAGGGGAACATGATAATGGTAAGGAGCGCCAGCATTATATTGGTAGGGGCTGAGTAGTCAGAGATATAGTTCGATGAACTACTTAGGCACATGGGCTGGGTACAATAGTCCAGCGCAGACAGACATGCCTGTGTCGCTAGCAGGGTGCACAGGCAATGGGTCACCTAAATTCGATTTCAGCAATCAAGGCACAAGAGTGCAGGTCGCTATCAAGGTGCATAGGCAGTGGGACACCTAAATTCGATTTTAGCAATCAGGCACAAAAAGCATAGGTCACTAGCAAGGTGCATAGGCAGTGGGACACCTAAATTCGATTTTAGCAATCAGGCACAAAAATCATAGGTCACTAGCAGGGTGCATAGGCAGTGGGACACCTAAGTTCGATTTCAGCAATCAAGGCACAAGAGCGCAGGTCGCTATCATGGTGCATAGGCAGTGGGACACCCAAATTCGATTTTAGCAATCAGGCACAAAAAGCATAGGTCACTAGCAGGGTGCATAGGCAGTGGGACACCTAAATTCGATTTTAGCAATCAGGCACAAAAAGCATAGGTCACTAGCAAGGTGCATAGGCAGTGGGACACCTAAATTCGATTTTAGCAATCAGCCACAAAAAACATAGGTCACTACCAGGGTGCATAGGCAGTGGGACACCTACATTCGATTTTAGCAATCAGACACAAAAAGCATAGGTCACTAGCAAGGTGTATAGGCAGTGGGACACCTAAATTCGATTTTAGCAATCAGGCACAAAAAGCATAGGTCACTAGCAGGGTGCATAGGCAGTGGGACACCTAAATTCAATTTTAGCAATCAGGGCTACAGGTGATAGGTAAGCAGTAGAGAGGCAGTGGACATGCTACTTAGGCGGTTTAGATCCAGTAGCTGAGAGGCAGCCTAATGTTGATTTTTCTTGTAGTAACAGCATTAATTAGTCTGTTTAAAAGGCAAGCTTAATATTTTAAGAGCATTTGTGAGTCTGCTATGTATGGTAAAGTCATGGCTACAGGTACTTGGGTTACCTTGTATGTGGCAGGTAGGGGGTCTGGCTGACGGCAGACACAGGCACAAACAGGAACCAAACAGGTGCTGGTCTTGTAACAGTGGGCCTTGGTGCATGTGGGCCGGCTTTGCCTGCCGGTCATCAGGGATTGGCTAAGGCGCTAGGCCAGCCAATCCGGTTGCAGGCAGGTCCTTGGTAGGGAGTCAGGCCGAAGCCAGGGCAGCCATCTTGGAATAATCTGCTCCTCGTGGGCTGTAATGGTGGAGAGGGAGAGCTGGCAGGCACAGATGGTGCACTGATGCTGCATTCAGTGCATCACACCAATAAAGCAGCTTCTTCAAAATTATGAAGAGAGCTTGCGTTGAAGGCGCGGTTTTTCAAAAATGCGGGGGGGTGCGTAGGGAACCCAGCAAAGATGCCTGGGCTTACCTGGGGCACTCCAAAGCTTGCTGGGATGAGGCACTGCTTCAGCAGTGCCTCTCCGGATCTGGCGGCTGGCTTCTGATAGAGCGCTAGAAGAACCCTTCATTTAGAGTCCTGAATTGATAGGATGACATAGACGACCAGATCGATTAAAGATGATCTGAAAGAAATGGGATTAAATTCCATGTCGAATACAAATTAGGGGCAGAATGCATCTGAGGAAGCAGATGGCATGAGATTTGTGTAGCCGGCCGGAGTCTGTCTTGTCTGTTTTATGTTTTTTCTCTATGACATCATTAGATAAAAAACTTTTTGGGGGAAAATAGCATGAAAATTGCACGAGTGAATAGATAAAATGTTGCATGGCATGGATTGATGGTTGTTGTTTGTAAAAGTAAAAGTAACATTTTGTGTTGAAAAAATGGGATTGGAACTTACGACGATTGGTGCTGGCTCATATTGTTGATCTTGTTTGTGAACCGTAAAGCATAACAAAGTGTTATATAAGGAGAGGATAAACAGATCAAGCATGGAAGACATTACCCCATTGGTACGCATGTGCAAACAGCTGCCGAAACACGCACCTAAGCTTAAGCAGTACAGTGCAGAATGGGTTAAAGGGACCGCAGACAAAATGTTTATGCCAGGGCCCCAGGGAGGATCGCTATCCAAAAAGGTCCTGCAGCACATGACGACATATTTGCACGCCACATACACGGGCAAAAAGTTAGATAAAGGCCTTGGTAGTTTAGAACTTTGGAAGATTTACCAACAAGAAAAGGAGGAGGAGCCGCTGTTAGATTGGGTACTGAATATATGCACAGAGGGGGGTAAGGAGCCTTCTGCGCCACCCACCCCGTCTGAAGCAAAAAGCGAAGCTAATAAAGATGAAAGATTATACCCGTTGAGGGAACTTAAAGCAGCCATGGGATATAGCAACCCGTCATAAGAGTCGCCTACGCAAAGTAGTGACGGAAGCCCAGAAAAGGATAGAGAAAGATATATTACCTCCAAAGTTCCGAAGGACAAGGAGAGACGTGAAAAGGAAAAAGGAGATCAAGCACAAGCAAGCACATCTCTAAGTACGGAAAGAGAGGTAAAGAGATGGAAAGGAGATGAGGATAGAAATTATGAGATAGCATTCGCCCAGAATGAATGGATGGGAGGTCAGATTTTATTGAAACTCGATGGTAAAGGCATTGAGGATATGAGACAACGGGAAGAACAAGATTAATTGAAAAGGAAAGAGAAGGAAAAGGAAAACTGATTAAGAGAAGAAGGGGCTAAGAAAAAGGATAGACAGAAACGAGAGCAGTTACATTGTGATGAACAGGTCAGAAAACAGGAAAAGGCAGAAGAGCAAAGAAAACGCGATCATAAGCAGAGAACAGCTGATGATCAGGATAGACAAGAACAAAGGAGAATAGAAGAAGAAGAACAAAAAATACGGGAGAAGAGAATGAAAAGACGGAAAGATGAGGAAATGCGAAGCGCAAATGAACGAAGAGATGCGAGAAAACAAGAAGAAGATAGGGTCAGAGAGGAAGCGAGGAAGAGTAGAGAGTTTGATGATGACATAAAACGTAAGTGAAGACAGAGAGCACAGGATCTCGAATATCTGGAAAGAGAGGTTAAAAAACCTGATCCAGTAGTAGACTGGGAAGACATGGAAGAATTCTTTCCTGAGTACGATTCAGTACCAGGCACGTCTATGGCAAATATGGAAGATGACTTTGAAACCCGAAGCATCGGAGAGACGATCGATAGACTAAATGATGAAATGTGGGGCTAGAGCAAGTACCCCAAGGGAAAGGAGAGGATGAGCGTCTTGAGAGCACTCAGTTGTTTGATACTGAGGACGCCTCCCAAAGTAGCAGAAATAGAGAGCTGTCTCTAGATAGGCTGACTCTCAACAGAAATGAGGGGGATGAGAGAAGTAGCACAAGTTGGGCACAGACAATATCGGACGCAGAAAGAGAAGACTGTGAAGAAAGAGAAGACGAGCGAAGATGCGAAAGATGCTTCGCTAGGGGAAAGGGAATAAGGTGGTCAGATTCTAATCGGTCTGTACCTAAGGCCTCAGAGTCAGCCAGACAATCAGATCGGCATGAAGGAGTATCATGCGGTCAGAAGGGGATGTCTGCACCACCCTATGTGAGCAGATTACGGACATTGCCAGGTAGACAGCGATGCGGGAACATTACCCCTGCGGTGGACAGAAAAATGTTGAGTGAGGAAAAAGAGTCCCATGTGTCACAGTTCCCTTTAATAGAAAAAGGAGGAACGAGGCCACAATATATACCTTGGCCACACATGGATAGAGAAAACCTGAAAAATAAGCTCCCATTGTTGACATCGAGAGCTGGAAAATGGATACATGAGTTAGAAAAATGACAGGAGGAAACACTTTAGCTATAGGGGATATTAAGGGTCTTTTAATCGCCATATTTGGTGATAGAGCTGACGATGTGTGGACACAAGCATGTTACCCTGGGGTAACTACAGTTAATACTGCACATGACGGAGTGCCGTTTAACAATTGCAGAACCGCGGTATGGAAGGGCTGCCAGAACAGGTACAGAAACAGCTCAAGAAATTGGTAGGGATTGAGGCTAAGTCATGGTCTAAAATACAGTTGACCATTGCGCACTATTGCAGGCTGCTGCAAGAGAAGAATCGCAAAAAGGATGCTGCACGAAAAGCTGAAGAGGCTAAATTGGTACAGAAAAATTATCAAAGTATGCCATTGAAGAGGCAATGATAACTAACACAGACAGATCTAATGCACAGCAGATAAATAATCAAAGGCAGTTTGATCAAGGCAATAACAAGCTTTACCCAAGGGGCAAGAGGCTTTCGAGGAAGAGGATGGCAGAGTAATCAGGGAAGTTTTCAAAGCAATCAAGGAGGTTTTCAAAATATGCAAAGCGGAAACCAGGATATGCAAAATGGGCAAATAATCAGACCACCGCCAATATGTTGAACTTGTGGAATGACAGGGCATATAGCGCAACATGCAGAAGTCAAGGCATGGTGCAAAACGACCAATTCACAAGAGGAGGAATGGTGAATCCACCTGCATTCTCGTAGCATGGTGGAAATGAAGTTGCGAAAAATCACACGGTGCAACAGCAAGGAACAAGAGTACAGCAAAGCTTGCAGCCGCAGAACAATGTAACACATTTTCCACAGGGGCAGTCTCAGCAGTCACCAATGCAACTGTTACCAACAACAGGTACAGGTCAGGTACTGAATTCTGGAATAAGAAATGCCACAAGTGACGGGGGAATCCATTCACTCAGAATGGGACAAGATTATATATGGACTCGGACAGTTCACTGGGAGACCTGATGTGTTCTATCCTATCGAACCCTCAGGAGGAACCAAGGGTAGATGTCTGTATAGGGGACAAAGAATATTCTTTTTTAGCTGACACAGGGGCGACACACTTGTGTATATGTGAAGGCATATTTTCTTTGGACGGCGATGCTATAAATACTCAGGGCTTTACAGGAGAAACAAGTCATGTTCCTTTTACAAAAGAACTTCCAGTTTCCGTAGGTGAATGTGGCATGAATGTGCCACTGCTATATTCAAGGCAAACCCCAGTGAATATATTGGGACGAGACTGTAACGCTCACCTTCCCGTAGAGGCGCCGGTCTTGACTGGGCGTATACCGTATCTTCAAAGGTGATGTGTAACACACGGCTGGCTCTTTGGGCTGGACCTCTGTGCACTGTATGTCTGACTTGAAGGGTAAGATGTCTGCAGATAGAAAATATGGGATTAAGGAACTGGGTTATTGAATGTCTCTCTCTTCTTCCCTTTCTCTTCTCCTGTAGAACCCCAAAGGTTAACGCTCTCACCTTAGGTAAGTGAACACCGTGCTCTCCATCTGCCTCGGGGCAGGGTGCTGAAACCAGTTTCTTCACTGGATAAGGGGAGCAGGCCTCTTGACTTCAGAGGACTGCTGTCCGTCGTTTACTGCACGAACGGTAAGTTTCGAGTAATTCTAATGTCTTTAAAGTCTTTAGTAATGCTGTTTCTTGTTTTGCAGGGTTCCGGCGATGGCGGATGACGGGCTGAAGTGAGTTGAAGATGGAGCCCGTGTGATGAATAGAAGCGCCTGGAAGCACGTAAGTAAGCGCTTGTTGCCTGCTTCACGATGCGCTCTAACTGTCTTTTTATTTTGCAGGTACAAGTTCGGAGCGGCTGCAGGGTGCCGGAATACCCACTGGGTTAGATGTGGAAAGGAGTAATGGCACGTGAGTATTAAAGTTCCCCAATGTCTTTAAACGCACCTTGTTTTGTCTTTCAGATGCGGGATGCAGCGCCAAAGGCCTCCGGAGCGTGCAAAGAGTTGGTAAGCTTTTGTCTTTCAGATGCCGGAATGCAGTGTGAAGACCTCCGGAGCGCACGAAGAGTAGGTAAGCCTTTGTCTTTCAGATGCCGGAATGCAGCGCGAGGCGTTGGTGACAGCCGATGGACCAGGTAAGTGAAGAGCTGTCACTGAAGCCCATAATGCTAACCTGTTCTTTCTTGTCTTTATAGGTGTTGCTGAAGACTGGATTCAGGATGGTAAGCCTTTTTCCTTAGGCCCAGGATCAGATGCAGAAGACACGATGAGCGTTCTGCTGCAGAGGATGCAGAATAACGCAAAGCAAGATTCATCCATCGGGTGTGGTTTAAATAGCCTTCTGTAGTGCTTAGGTGTCTCCTTCCACAGCCACGCCTAGGTAAGAAAAGAGTTCCTGCTTTCCAGAAGAGTTCCAGTGTTCTGAATCTAGGGAGTGGCTCCTGCCCCACCCAACAGGAAAAGTTGTTCCAAACAGAAGAGGATCAGAGGCTCAACTGGCAGGCAAGTAAGCAGCATGGTCTGCTGCAGGTAAGTCCACCCAAGCATTATGAGCCCGGCGCTTCCAGCGCTGGGACTGGGCATATTTATGAGCCTGGTGCCACTGGCGACAGGACTGGGTCCAAAAGGTCCAAATTGGGACTGGTTGGCACTCGGAACCTGGGTTATGGATCTGCTTCCAAGGGAGTTGGGAAAACCCTGACCTTTTGGAAGCAGAGATCATGACAGAGACCTAATGACAAAAGTTAAATAATCTCGTTCACAGAGAAGGGCATAGTATGTTCAACTCCAGGAATGCATTATTTGAACGTATGCGAAATGATTAGAGCATATGCAGGACAAATGGATATGAAAGCTATTCCATTGGAACCTGAAATATTTGCTTATGGAGTGCGTATATTAATGTCATGGCCACCAGGCCTGGCAGACAAAACCATGAGAACCCAGGATGAGTTTTCATTTAGACCAAGAATACCTATGCATGAGGAAAAGGGACAAGTGTTTCCCTTAACAATACAAACAGCCATAGTGTGAGGAGAGATGGGTTTGCTTGACGGTTGTGATGATGAAGGCAGACAATGGTGTGCAGTAATCGCCATTGGGGAAGGTTACAGATTGACTGACGTCACTGATGACGATCTATTTGAAGAACAAATAAGTGAAGATGAGATGACAGTTGAGGTTAATCTCATCTATTGGGTGAGAATGATCAACAGAGAGTGCCTCAGAGAATGATGCTGGCACAAAAACGTCCTGAATATTTTGATGATGACATGGAAAAGGTGCCTGTCTCAGTATGGACTACAGGCCCTTATGACGTAGGCTTACTGAAAGGAGTCAGAGAAGTGAAGATTAAATTTAAACCAGGAGCAATATTAACAAAAGCACGACAGTATCCCATGTCTAGGGAGGTGGATGAAGGGATTTTTAAGACGATTTCTGCCATGATGGAGCAGGGCCTCTTAGTGACATCAGAGTCGCCATGCAATACTTAAAAAATCAAAGGCAGGGTCTTGGCGTCTAATCCAAGATTTACACCCCATAAACCAGATAGTCGAGGCTGAGTTCCCTCTACGATCCTATGTAATATACCCATTGAAGCGAGGTATTTCACAGTGATTGACTTAAAAAATGCATTTTCCTCAATCCCATTGCACAAAGATTTGCAAGACTTGACATCATTTGTCTGAAGAGCAAAAGGCTGACTCAAGTGTACTCTGAGTCTCCTTCGATTTTCAATAGAGTCCTGCAGATGGACTTAAGCAATATTGCATTAGAGAGTGTTGTCTTACAATAAGTGGATGACATTTTAATTTGCAGCACGACAGAGGAAAAGTGCAGACACAATTCTATTCAGCTATTGACTATACTGACTGAGAAAGGATATTAAGTTGACAAGGAGAAGTTACAATATTGTCAACAAGACGTGCTGTGTATAAGCCAGCTGATCTCACATGAGGGGAAAAAGGTTACCCCTGAAAGAGCTGAAGCCATTTCAAAGGCAGCCAAACCACACGATAAAACAAATGCAGAGTTTTCTAGGATTATGTAACTATGTCAGGGCATGGGTATTTGACTACAGTTCTTATACCAGGCCCTTGTTACAAGCCTTAAAGAAAGCACAGGCAATGAAAGAGAAAATTGTGTGGACCCAGACCATGGAAGAAGGGTTTGTTGAACTAAAAAGGGCCATATGCACAGCACCAGTTTTAGGGATTCCCAATTATACAGAGGAATTTTACCTGTTTTCACACACGAATGGCAGTGTTATGACAGCAGTACTCAAACAGAAAACCAAGCTGGGGTACAAGCCCTTTGCATACTACAGTGGGAATTTAGACACAGTAATGAGGGGTCACTTCCTGTGCGAACAAAGTTTGGCTGCTGCAGCGTTCACCATAGAGAAGGCTACAACCATTGTAATGGGATGCCCAATGACGTTATTTGTCGAGCACGCATAATTTGCTATTTTAGAAAAGCCAAAAGGCACATTGACATCTCAGAGAGCTTCGGGTTATGAAGTGGGGATATCAAATCCAACTATTAAAATAGTTCAATGCAAAATAGTGAACCCAGATATGTTTATAGCAGAGCCAGTTACTGAAGGAGAGCCAATACATGATTGCGCGAACTATGAAGAATTTTATGATGAGATTCCCACAGTGAAAGAAAATGCATTAGCTGAAGGGGAAATCGTCTTCGTTGATGGTTCCTCGAGGATCGATCAAAATGATCGACAAAGATTACCGGCGCCGCTGTGATGAAACACACGACAAATGGCGAGTTTTGAGTACTCATTAGTGCACGATTCCCTCCCATTACTCAGCACATGCTGCAGAATTATTGGCGTTGATACTCGCACTCGAGAATCACGCAGACCAGGAAGTGACGGTGTACAGTGACTCCGCGTATGTGACGTCAACAGTGCACACAGTCCTAGCGTGCTGGAAAAGGAGGGCTACCTCAGAGCGGACGGCACGTCAGTGCAGCACACAGCTTTATTGGACAGGCTCATTAAGGCACTACAACTCCAACTCCCAGTGGGCATAGCGGTCATAAAATGCACCGTCCACATGAAAGAGACAGATTTTATCTCGTGGAAAGGCAGCAGGCACTGAAGCCAAGCATGTGGCAACTAAAGATGAAATAATCATGAGGGTGGAAATAACTGATGTGCATTTGAGAACAATTGTTGCATGAAGCGAGCCTGATGGCTATAGCAATATGGCAAAAACTCAATTAGTGGAGCTCCAAGAGGAGGCACCACAGGAGGAAAAGAACCTATGGAAGCAACAAGGGTGTTCTTTAAACCCCTCAGAGAGCTTGTGGCGACAAGACAGCACTGGTAAACTGGTGATGCCTATAGCCTTATTAAAAATAGCACTGGAACAGTTACACTATCCAGCGCATATGACAAAGGAGAATCTAGCAGCGACAATTGCCGAAGACTGGTTCATACCGAACTTGGCAGAACACGTTGCATTTTTTATGATAAACTGTATAATCTGTCAGCAGTTCACAGCTGGGCATACACTACGTGTAATTAGAGGAGTTATCCCAAGGCCTAATGGCCCTTTTCAGCACTTGCATATCGATTATGTTGAGATGATTCAAGTATGTAACGGGTACATGTATCTAATTGTTGTGGTGTGTCCATTCTCTAGATGGATAGAAGCAGGACCATATACATACCCAGACTCTACCTGTGCGGCCAAACTCCTGGTAAGGGAGGTTTTTCCCAGATGGGGAGTGTGTGAAGTCATGAGGTCAGACAATGGTCCTCATTTTGTTAGTGCAGTATTTCAACAGATTAGCTTGTTGCTTGGAATAAAGCACAGGTTTTCTTCGGTGTATCATCCTCAAGGGAATGGTGTATGCGAGAAGCTCAATGGCTTGTTAAGGGAAAGGATAGCCAAGTTGAAGCTTACTTTGAAGAAGGGATGGCTACACTGTCTTCCACTGGCACTGTATGCACTCATAAACCAGCCTGGTTCTGACCATCATCTCACACTGCACAATATCGTGACAGGCAGAAGGATGCGCATGCCATTGCCACCTCAAAATAGAGCTAGATGTGATCCCCAGCCAACAGGAGAAATGTTAGGACTGGAAATGCAAAACTACTTGAATTACATGACATATTGTCTTACTGTAATTTCAGGACAGCTGCAGTGACGAAAAGAAGGGTGCAGGGCAGCACAGAACACAGAAGGAGATACTACAGCAGACCAAGTTCCAGAATTATGTGTTCCTCCCATATTTCCTGGGGACACGGTCCTGGTGAGAAACCACACAAGAAAAAAGTGGGATGAGCCAAGGTTCAACGGCCCCTTTAGATTGGAGGATGTTACACCCTCTGCAGTCAAGTTACAGGGAAGAAGAGCTTGGATCTTTTTGTGTGACATCAAGCCATACATCAAAGAATACCCTCTGCCCGCACCCCACATCGTAGAGACTACAGACAACGGGGAAGAACCACAGCACGTGCAGATGAGATCCATGACGAGGAAGAAGGACACATGACCAGCCAAGCAAAAGACAAAGAACCTTTGTGTAAAGTTGTGGCTTGGTTTTGGACACTTCCTTTGAGCAAAATAAGGGAAAAAGGACATAAAAACACAGACACTCTGTGCATCCTAGTTGCAGGGTGAAGAAGAAGAATGGCACGTATAAGCCACAAAATAGCTTGTTGAATTTGAATTTTGGACTGAGGCACACTGAATCATTGAAAAAGAAAAGATATGCCAAATTTTTATCGAGGATACGTAAATTGTAAGAGAATACAGTATCCTGAATCTTTTGACACAGAAGCCTTATTTGGACTTACTTATGGTGTCACTCAATAGTGACCTCACCAAAGATATTCTGATCTATGTTGAGTTAGTATTGAGGTCATACCTATCGTTGGTGGGAATAATCATGAGCATAACAGAGTTTCTTCAAGATCTGAAAACGAAAAGACAATAAGGAGGCTGCTCACAGTGATTGCAGAGCAGTTTCCTTTGCTCCCGGAGTACAGCGAGTCCAAGACAAATGTCCCTGTCACAAGAAGATAGCAGAGCAATGTGTTTTTTCGCTTGATTGAAGATTTTCCAGAACTTGTGGAGACACCTGCCAGTGTTGATGTCCTCACTTTTTATCAGAGACCCAGAGAACTCTACACATATGAGTATACTCCTGCATGGTATCATAATGCAGGTCGAACTTTCTAATCATCATCAGAATCACCAGAAAAGATTGTTAACCTTCCTTCGAGGGACAGATCATGAAGGTGTAGCCAAGGACTTCACTTTTGTGTATACTAACAAAGGAACAACATATCGTCTGGAATGAAACAGATAAGAGGCATTGACTGGGAACTGGTCTACCTTGAACATGCAAACTAAAACTCACAGAATTTATTGCCTCATATGGAATTTTCGTTTATGGAAAAGAGGACTGTTTCCAGAGACAAGAGACAGTCTATTACTCGGACAAAGAGGATAATCGGTCCAGCATTTGTGACCTCTAAGCAGAGACAGCAGAATCCAGATATGATGACACTGTTTAGCATGTATTAAAGAGTTCGTTTTATTTCCTTAGATGATCGAGATGGGCAACCAGAGCAGTAACTTTGTCCTTCCTCGTGAGGAGAGACATTCATATTGGCCCAGGAGCAAATGCTGTAAGCTAATTTCCAAGTGTGTCGTTTACACTTGTATTGTGTTTATTATCATATTACTGTCATTGACGATTAGAACTGCATTTTGTATTGGTGCACATAGCGTTCAGAATCCAGTGCACCCACCTAATGATGTACGCATGAAACCTACAAAGATACCCAGAACTTACATAGTCATTCCAGTTACTAGAAAGAATGATAGAGTGACTGAACTTGAGATGGATGTGATTGATGATGAGACATGCACACTTGTGGTAAAAAATGAATCAAAAAGCCGGAGACAGGGTCGGCAAAGCAAACCTGAGAAAGGATTGATGAAAGGTACACGTACACAAATAATTAGTACATACACACCTGGTCTAGTTTCAAAGGGTTCAGAATCACATTCCAGAGAATGGAGGAAGCTTGGACAAACAATGATGAGAAACTCCACACCAAGAGAAGTTGAGAGACAAATGGAGAAGGCTGAACTTTTAAAGAAACGAAAGGCTTTAGAGAATAAGCAAACAGAGACAACACCTGCAAGCACACCTGATCCTGCAAGACAGGAGGTCAGGACAGTGACTGGAGAGAAGACACAAGCAGAAATAATAATAGACCTTTTCATGCCTGATTGGTATATTGAAAGGATGAAGCAGCTTGCGCAAACCCCTACAAAAATAATACATGAGGACATGCCCAAATCATTGATTGAGATACCTAAGAATTCTCCAGTAAGAAGAAGCTTTACGGATATATTTAAGGATGTGGTTATAGCAAACTACAAGAAGACCTTAAGAATTAAAAGAAGCACACAAGAAGACAATAACAAACTGAATGATTATCTGGACAGCACAGCACACTTGGAAATAACATATGGTATCAACATATGAAGGAAGTTGGAAGACGAACTTCAGAAGAAGAATGCTTTGTGTGTGCAGACCTACCGTACAGCATGGGGAAGTCAAAAATCTTCATAGCTGTTGAAATAGACGTGCAGACAGCACACACTGTCTATCATATATAGCAATGTGCACGGCCAGAGGCCAGTTCATGGGAAGTGATGCTTCACTCATATGGGCAACTGAAGTAACTGATCCAGATGAAGATGATTATGTCCAACACATAAAGACAAGAAACAATGGCAAAACAAAAAACTTTGTGATCAGATATGGGAAGCCTGGAGTTAAAGGAGCAGAGATCAGAAGAGAAACAAACAAAAAGGAGTACGTCAAAGGGAAATCTACAGAAGAAGCTCGAAGTGGGAAAGAAAGAGGCCAAATGCAAATTTGGGGAACAGTGCTTTCTCCTGAAGGATGGGAGAAAGGAGTAGTGATCTGCAGAGCATTGATGATCATTGGATACTATAAGGAAACCATCGAAAATGCACAAATGTTATGCAAACCATTATGGCCGAGACTGGCAAGACTGCTAAGATGGGTCGAGGACAGAGGAGGACTCTTGCAGATAGTGCCATTGGAGAACTCCAAACTGTGCTTCAGAAAAAATGGTACAAGAAAAATGGGAGAAAATCAGAACTGTGGACGAATCTTCAATGCAACAGGAATGATGCATGGAACATGATCATGGATCATTATTGGGCATGTGGATCTAAAGCATATATCAGATTGCCGAAGAATTGGGGAGGTATATGTACATTGGTGAATGTCCATGTTCCAGCATTGGTGATTGCAAAAAGCGATCTGAATATTGACAGTTTCCCAAAAGCAGATGTTCACATGAGGAAGAAGAGATCTGTGGAACTGATGAGCCGAATCAAGAGAGAGAATTACTTATCTGCCAAATCAGAAGAAGTCTTTCGTGCAATCCCATATGAACACAGGTTATTCAGCTTGACCTCATCAGTGTTCACGACAATCCTGATGCCAAGAATTCAGATTGGAGCAAATACTAAATGGTTGCAGTTAACCAGAAGGGAGTTACTGAAGACCATCAACACAACTATAAAGGGATTCAATGCAATCAAAGAAGAGAACAGATATGTCATTGACATGATCACAGCTATGGATGGAGGTGTTTGTACAAAAATCGGAGAATCATGTTGCACATTTATACCGTCAAAAGATGATGAGAATGGAACCTTAACAGAAGGGATAGGTATGCTGACAACACTACAGAACAAAATGATATATGAAGACGACGAAGTTGATGATGACGGTTGCTTTGGATCACTCTTTTCATGGGTTCCACAATGGATGGAAGGTGCATTAAAGTTCCTAGGAGGCCTGTTGGTGATGATATTGCTTTGATTCTCTGTTATCAAATACTTATTTCTCAGTGCCAGAAAACTGCAATAAAAGGCCATAGGGATGCAGATCATGATTGATGTCGAGTCAGGATAGAAGCATAAGGGTCCTGTCTGATGAAGAAATAAGAGACTTCGTGAAGGCTAGCATTTATGCACCAGAAGGAACAAAGTTTTGGTATCCGAACAAACATAGAAAATATGTAGGAAAATTGATCTATTGTAATCCAAGTGGAGAGTGTCAACTAATGACATGGAACAAGGATGAGCAAGTAAGGACAGCAGGATGCCTGAAGGGAGACATTAAAATATGGGTCCCTAAGAGGCACTTCTTCAGACTAGGATGTCTAGGTATAGAAGAATAGAAGATGATGTGAGAGTGGTCGATGAATCGCCCAGAGGGGGGAGTGAAACGGAAGTGCCAAGCATCATCCCCACTCCAGCCGTCCCCTTCGAAGTACCAGGTACGTTCACGCCAAAATATGTGACGTAGGGAGAACAGATAAACAGCAAAATGCCGCAGTTGGGGTCTGCCCAGTGCCTATAAGGGTAACAGAACCTCTTGAAGTACTGACACCTAAGAAAGCCTGGACAATAAGGTACCCATTGAGAAGACCATATCTACAGGCAACACGAAATGACGGTTGTCAGAATTAAATACCTGAAGAAGCCAATGAAATAATAAAGCAAGATGAATGGTGACGTCATAAGAAATCGGACTGAGGTACATATAGAAGATATAAGGACCTAAGAATACTGACAGAGAGACGAAATACCATGAATAAGTGACATCTTGAGCCTAAAATGAAGAAATTGATGTTGTCAGAGATGAGGAAACATATGCCATATGCACGATGAAGATATTAGGTTAGTTTAAACCTGTACAGATGCAAGAAACCGCAAGAAGCAAAGAAATCGTGAAGCTTGCTTATGCTTAGTAGTAAAATATATTACGGCAAGTGCAACTATACATAAATATACCTCAAAAGCACTTTATATATAAGTGAAAATCCACTACACACATGAGCAGAATTGAACAGAATTTACTAAAGGTCTCAAGAGAAGAGTGCTGCAGCAAACAAATCGAGAATTAAGACGGAGAGAAACCCAGCTGAAGGTAACAATGCTAAGAAGCCAAGGTCATATCGGCTGGAATAGGCCAACAGTGGATACAATTAAAGAGAAAAAGAACAGAGTATCCTGTTCAGAAAGGTCAAGATAAACCACAGATGTTAGAAGACTGGCAGAATTAAATGAATTACACGAAATTGCATGAAGAAGTGGTCGATTTCACGCTCTGAAACACTTGTGTACGAGCGTGATACAAATAAAATATCATATCATATCACGGTGTCCTAATCACGTGACAAGACCGGCAGGAAGGGATGAGACTTTCACACCTACGCATGGACCCCTGCCAGACCCATACTCCTTAAACTTTCTCAGACCAAGAAGCAGACTCGAGGCCAAACTACAAAAAAATAATTTACACATGACCATTGAAGTGATGATTGATTGTAACATAATTAGAGGGATGCTGGGGTGCAGACGAACTCCCTGCACCTGACTGATTATTCTACATGCTGCAAAGCGCAAGTGGAAAAGTATGAGTGGGGTTCATGCCAACCCAATCATAGTGGACCGCATAATCTAGGGTCCTATAATAAGTAGAACCAATAAGATGTCGTACTTCTAGTGACATTTATAGTTGCCATTTTGAAGCAAGGGCTTAGTTACCCTCCCTGACATTGATTATCCAATCCCCTCTCCCCGTTAACATATACAGATATAGTACCTATGTTAAAGTTACCTTCCTATAACCAATCACATTGCATGTTAGGTTTTTAAGATTACACGTCAATGATGACAAGTTTTTGGCATAAATGTGTTTTTTCTGAAATTAATTGGAGTTTAAGCAAGAAGGAAGATCGAGCGGTCGCTGATGTTCATTGAACTCCCCGTTTTTTGTACTTGTCATTAAACGGACTCCCTTTGCCAAACTATTGAGTTGTCATTATTATTTGGTGCAATAGTACAAATCTGCATCCCCATCTATCTCAAGGGTGCTGCTGCTCATCTTAAAGGGCTGTTTTGAGACCCCCAGTTCTATGGGCCGGCTGGGGTCCATCCAGTTCACTCTCTTGGGCATTTCTTCTCCACCCTCATTCCTCTTGGGTACTGGGCTTGTAGTCTCTCTCTTGTGCATTTGTTCTCCACCCTCATTCTTGTAGGGAACTGGACTTGTGATCTCTCTCTTGTGCATTTGTTCTCCAACCTCATTCTTGTAGGATACTAGGCTTGGCGTCTCTTTCTTGTGTATTTGTACCGCACCCTCATTCTCTTTGGATACTGTGCTTGTCGTCTCTCTCTTGAGCATGTGCATTCGACCATCATTCTCCTTGGGTACCGGGCTTGCAATCTCTCTCTGGTTCATTTGTGCTCTACCATCATTCATCTTGGGTAACAGGTTTATGGACTCTCTCTTATGCATTTGTTTTCCACCATCATTCCCCTTGGTTAGCGGGCTTGTGGTCTCTCTCTTGTCGATTGGTTCTTCACCCTAATTCTCCTTGGGGACTGTGAGGGGTCAACAATGTGAGCCAGACACAAAGTTGTTGTTTTCTCACTGTTTGCCATTTTATTACAATTAAAGAGGGGTGAAATAAATGCCCATCAGTCCCTATCCTAATGAGAGTGTTGCTACCTAGCAGACTAAAACTAAAGAAAGATGACCTAGTGACCCAAATGTATCTGACCCTCACACTAATACATATAACCAGTGTACAAGATAAATATATCTGATTTCAGTTTAACTAAATATTGCACAAGTTCAAACTTATAATTCCCCAAAGTACTCCTTGTGATCAAGATTTGGTTCCCTTCGCCTGGATCAATCCAGGAAGTCCTTTGCAAAGAGTTTGATTCAACAAAGTTTTATTCAGTTCAACGTCTTTGCCATTCAATGTGTCCTTCCACTTGGCAAAGTAACTGTCCCTTTCACAAAACACATGTTCAAAACCAAAGTAACTGTTTTCTCCACAAAGTGTTCTTCCCAGGATATAAAGCAGATATAAGGATACTACAATATTCTTCCAATGGAATACCTTTGTCAGGACAGCACAGCAAAAGTGTTTTGTTATGCAACAGTTTGTCAGAATGATGAAGTTAACAGTTTATTTCCAGACCTTTTTGCCACAACCACACTTCTTCAAAACAACTGTTTCTTGTCTGGTATACTCGTCTGCCAGGACTAACTACTACTGATCCCTTTCCTGGTTTACTCGCCTGCCAGGAAGAAAACCTCCTACAACTACAATTGGTCTTTTCTGTTAGTGGCAATATTTCTTCCAGGGTTCTCCATGTCAGAATCCCATGTGAGGGAAACTAAACAATGGCTCCCTCTCTTTATAGTCTCCTGACTCTTGGCAATGTGGGTTTCAGGTTTCCCCAAACTGGCATCGCCAGTAAGGAGAAATGCACCCATGTTGCCTCTTTACTGCTTCTTTATAGCCTCTTGGCTGTTGGCAATGTGAGTTACAGGTTTCCCCATGTTGATATCTCATAAAAGGAGAATTGTGCCCTTATTGCCTCATTACTCTACCTGTTTGGTATTCAAAATGATCTGTCACTGCAACATTTTCTGCTCGGAGCACCCCAGGGTTACCTTTTACTTCAGGCAACTCGCTGTTCTCCTTCAACATCTCTGTGTCCCTCCTTGCTGCTGCAGCAGACCTTCTGCAGTCTGACCATTCCATTGACAGCCCCCCGTACCTTCAGTGGACTGCAAAGCTCTTCTCTGGAGCTCTACAGGATCCGCTGGGTCTCTGTGTCCCCCTGCACACAAGAGCAACTCACGTCGGATTGGGAGCACATCTCCCACACGGCTCGGCTTCTCTCCTTGCTGCCTTCCATGACTCTGGTTCCTGCTGTGCATACTCTGCAAAACCGCACACCTTCTCTTCCCGCATCAGTTCCTGCTGGCACTCTTCCTTCTACTTCTGCGGCAACCACTTTTCAGCCGTCAGCGACCTTCCCAACTTCATTGGACTCTCTCCTGACTGCTTTGGCCTTTGCTACTCCTTCGCCCAGCTGTGCCTCATTTCCAAGTTTAAATGTCTCACTTAGGTGCCTTGGCCTCCAACAGCTAGACATCATATTCCTGTTAGAAGCACCTTTGATCCTCATTAACTGTATCCCACTTCATCGTCCCAGTACCAAAGGCATTATGGATCCTGAAGTCCCTAGCGTTTTGGTTCTTTTACATTTATTTAGTTCTGATTGATTTATGAACTGAGAGTTATCAGAGTTAGGATATGTTATATAAAAGGTTTGTGATTGTTTAGATTTTTCTTGGCCACGTGGGGGGAATCTCAGACTTACGTTTCCCCTGACGCTGACAAAACCAGTTATTGGACTCAGACAGGCAAAAAAAAAATCACACTTAGACCAATACTTATAGAAAATAAGTAAATGGCTCGTTATAGGCACTTTATTCACCTCTTACATATATACACATCACATAGATATATTATAGATTATACATAAAGAGAAATCATCATTATAATAGTTGCAGGAAGACAACTTCATCTTGGCCACCAGCAACACTGCTTAGTCCCAGAGCAGGTAGGCAGAGAGAGTCACGTGTTAACGGGACCTGGAGCAGAGCGTGTTCCCTCTCAGCGAGACTGCATCTCCTGGGGGTCCAAATTCTAACTCTCTTCTACAGAGGAAAACCTCTTCTCTTTATGTGGAAAGTCCCTGTCCTTTTAGTTATGACTGCCTTTGGCAGTTGGAGTGGAAAAAACCAGCCATAAGTGGAAAAACCCAACATCCCTCCCAGGACCCCCTATCACTGTATGTAAAGAGCGCTCATACTCCCTCTCTGGCTCGTCCTTCAGCGGACAATACAATAACTATTCTCCAGAGTAAGTCCACTCGGCAACAATATTTATGTGACCTTGCCTTGCCTTCACTGCCGAGATGCATGTTTATTTTACTAAGCTCACGAAAAATGGAGGCTTTCATTGCGGTGATGGAAGGTGAATGTCCAAGAATGCTGCGCACTGGCACCATGTTGTTTTAGCTCGTCTTTTCGCATAAGCATTACAATGATTTAAAAGTGGGATTAGGACTTCTGTCTAAGACAGAATCAATTACAGGATGTCACATTTGATTCATGAACTCCCAAGGTACAAACGTTATTCTGTCTGGAAGACTTTTCATAGAATGTTCTTTGGGTTGTTTCAAGGTATGAACTTGTACAGTGACATCATGCCATTCGGTATTTGGGGATTATTGGGTCATCATCCTCATAGGAAGATGAATGTTGCTTCTCTCCCAAAGGAGTCAGCACTTCCAATGGACATCCATCTCCTCCCATGTGATCCTCCCTCGTAATACCACCCCCATGGTAAGAAACAGGTAGCGGTGGCCTTCTCCTGACCACAAGGGAGGAGATTTTAGGCTGGGTTCAGTGATTACTCCACAGGATTCATCAAAGTACCGGGTGTTTGGTCTCTCTTTTAGCATCAGTTCTCCACCCTCATTTTCCTTGAGTACCATACTTCTGGCCTTTCCCATGTGCATTTGTTCTCTACACTCATTCCTCTTGGGTATCAGGTTTGCCGTCTCTCTCTTGGGCATTTGTTCTCCACCCTCACTCTACTTCGTTACTGGGCTTGTGTTCTCTCTCATGCATTTGTTCTCCACCCTCATTCTCCCTGGTTAGCAGGTTTCTGGTCTCTCTCTTGCGGATTGGTTCTCCACCCTCATTCTCCTTGGGTACTGGGCTTGTTGTCTCTCTGGTGTGCATTTGTTCTCCACCCTCATTCTTCTTGGTTACTGAGCTTGTGGTATCTTTCTTGTGTATTTGCTCTCCACCCTCATTCCTCCTGGATACCGGGCTTGTAGTCTCTCTGGTATGCATTTGTTCTTCACCTTCATTCTTCCTGGTTACTGGGCTTGTGGTCTCTCTGGTATGCATTTGTTCTCCACCTTCATTCTTCCTGGTTACTGAGCTTGTGGTCTCCCTCTTGTGCATTTGTTCTTCACCCTCATTTTCTGTGAGTACCAGACTTCCGATCTCTCGCTTGTGCACTTGTTCTCTACCCTCATTTGTTTTGGCTACCGAGCTTGTGATCTCTCTCTTGTGCATTTGTACCCCATCCTCTTTCTCTTTGTGTACTGGGCATGTGGTCTCTCTCTTGAGCATGTGTACTTCACCCTCATTCTCCTTGGCTTGCAGTCTCTCTCCAGTTTATTTGTTCCCACCCTTATTCTCCTTGGGTACAAGGCTTGTGTTCTCTCTCTGAAGCATTTGTTCTCCACCCTCATTCTCGTTGGGTACAGATGCTGTGGTCCCTCTCTCTTGTGCATTTGTACTCCACCCTAATCCACCTTGGATGCAGGGCTTATGGTCTCTTTCTTATGCATTTGTTCTTCGCCTTCACTCTCGTTAGGTTCTGTGCTTGTGGTCTGTCTCATGTGCATTTGCACTCCACCCCCATTCCTTTTGGGTACCAGGCTTGAGGTTTCTTTCTTATTCATTTGCTCTCCACCTTGATTCCTCTTGGGTCCTGGGCTTGTGGTCTCTCTCTTGTGCATTTGATTTCCACCCTTCTTATTCTCCATGGGTACAAGGCTTGTGGTCTCCCTCTCTGGTGCATTTGTACTTCACCCTCATTCTCCTTGGATACATGGCTTGTGGCCTCTCTCTTGTGCTTTTAATTTCCACCATCATTCTCCTTGAGTACCAGATTTCTGGTCTCTCTCTTGTGCACATGTCCTCTCCTCTCATTCTCTTTGGGTAACTGGCTTTTTGTAACTCTCTTGTGCATTTTGTTTTCCAGCCTCATTCTCCTTGGCTACCGGATTTATACTCTCTTTCTTGTGCATTTGTTCTCGACCCTAATTTTCCTTGTGTACCAGACTTCTGGTATCTTCCATGTGCCTTTGTTCTCCACCCTCATTCCTCTTGGGTACCGGACTTGTGGTCTCCCTCTTGTGCATTGTTTTATTTTTTTATTGTTGCGTCTATAGTTCACATAAAACCTTACACAACATTAAACAACATTGGCATTTATACAGAAACATTTAAAACAAGAACAATTTCTCAAAATAAACAGATAAAATATCTGTCTGATAACAATTTATAATCTCCATCTCTAAGAGGAATATTTTAAAATACATTCATCATATACAAATTTCTGATTCCATTTCATGCCTATATATTAATTTTTTTCCATTTCTTCCATAATATACTCTATCATTTTATATAGTGCCAAAATTAAAGAAATGTTAATGCCCCTCATTAGTCGACTCCAGAATAAATTGACTGACGAAACAAGGTCTCTATCAAATCTCCCTTCAAAACAAATTGCACGAATAGGCTCAAAAGAAGTGCAAAAAAGCACTAGATGTTTGAGTGTCTCTTTAGCAGCAGAATCCTTACAAAATCGACACCTCGTTTCCAGCAATCCCCCTCTGTTTCAGCTCTAGAAGACCAATATCTAGTCCTCTCCAAGGTTGGTATCTGATTCAATCTAAAACGCATGTATACTGATCTTACCCTCTCACATGGGAGACATTGGATATATAAGTGCAGACATTCTCTAGCATGGCCATGATGTGCATATTCCTTATAAGTAGAGAATTAATCAATCTTATTTGCAGTGCCTGCCCAATCCGCCCTCAGTAAGAACCTCTTCACCAACTCTGTGAGTTGGATAAGATCTTCAGATTTTAGACCCAAGGAGTCCACAATAAAATTAATTTTAAGGCTAAATTTCTTAATCGATGGGACCGTTTCTGTTCTTACCAACTTAGATAAAGTTTCGTACAATGAGTTATTGGGCGGAACCAAGATTTTTCTATATAACGACAACTGTTTCCATTTAAGTCTGGTTTCCAAGGAAATCAGACATAACTCGCTTCGAATAATAACATTGGGGATAGATCTTGATAAACCGAGTAAGTCCTTCCACAATTTCCCTCAAAGCGTATTCAGGACAGGACCCATTTCATGTGTACAGATGTCCAGGCCATACAGGAGTATTGGCTCACATTTAGCCAAGTAAAAACGCCTCAGGCGAAGAAGTGAAAATTTACATGTTCTTACTTTCAAAAATTTCATTTGTAACTTAAGATTATTCATTTTATCCTCGAGAATTTGTCTCCAGGTTTTAAAATTTACTTTATTAGTATGGTTATAACCTAAATAAGTAATGGCCTGGACCTGCTCCACCGGTTTTTCTCCCATAAACCAAGTATAATTTATTTTCTTTGTTTTTTTAGTAAATACCAATATTCGTGATTTCGAAGCATTCGGAGCCATTCAATGGCCACAGTACCCAGTCTAGCAGATGCAATAAGAGGACCACCCCAAATAACCTCCACATCACTGACGTACAAGTTAAAAATCAAAGGTGCCAATGAGAAACATTGCTTCATTCTTATGTAGGTGGGTATAATCCCTGATAGTGTGCCCTCCTTAGATAGACGAACCCTAATTGAAGTGTTAGTGTGAAGAAGTGCTAAAAGCTGTACAAGTTTACGAGGGCTGTTCATCTTCAGCATCTTTCTCCAGAGTCTCGATCTAATGACCCCATCAAAAGCGTTAGAAAGATCTAAAGATGCTAAAAATACCTCCCCTATGTTAAATTGATGGACATAATCTCTTAAGTGATCCAGTATCGTGCCGTTTAATTTTGTACCTAATTCTGCTCTAAAACCAACCTGAAATCTACTTAGGCAAGAATTTTCTCTCACTGTTTGATTAAGGTCTCTTAAGAGTAAAATACCAAAGACCTTACTTGCCGCGTCTAGGAGAACTATTGGTCTATAATTGTTAGGATTGATGATGTCACCCTTTTTGAAAACTGGAACTATAATACTTTGAGTCCACAATTTAGGTATAATGTGGGTCTCGGAAATAGAATCAAAGATAGGTTTTAACACTTTTACCCACAATTCAGGTTCAGCTTTCATAGCAAAAGGAGGAATACCGTCCGGGCCTGGTGCCCTTGACGGTTTAAGTTTATTAATCGCCCAAATGATGTTGTCCCGATCCCAGGGGCAACCACCCTTTTCTGGGATTCCCAAAAGTGTATCTGAACCTACAACGAAGACCGGTGATAGAGAACATTTTTTAAGAAAGTAAGCATACCAAACCTCCTCTGAAATAGGGCAATCTAGTTTATCTCTAGCAGGAGTTAACATCGAGTTTACTGATGCCCAAAATTTAGCCTCCTTTCCCTTACAAAGATTTTCAATCATGAGTTGATGGGCTTTTAAATAGTGGTCCATTTTCAGGGATTTAATAAAGTTTTTATGTCTCATGATGATTTTCTTTTTTTGAATCTGAAAAAGTTCATTCGGAAGGATAAGGCGGGTATGTTTTGCCAGTTCCCTTTGTTTGGTTCATTTAGAATAATGTATCGCAGAATCCCAGCTAACACTTTTTCTATTAAGCAACGTAGGCCTCGATACCTTGGTGATTTTATATGCACATGCTACCCTTATAAATCGAGTGTAAGACCTCAATTAGATGTTTCAAGATAAGAGAATTAAATTTTTTAACAGTATAATGGTTCCAAGTGACTGTTCTACCCTGATTAGATAAACCCAAGCCCATAAATTCAGGTCTTACATGTCTCACTTGTGTCTGCAACAAAAAAGGGAATAAAATAGGGATATGATCTCCCAAATCTGAATCTAAATGGAGCAAAGAACCCTTAGTTTGTTTCCAGGCATTAGAGACATAAAAAAGTCTATCCTCGAAGTCTTGTCCCCCCTCTCCCAGGTGTATTTAGGCAAGATGTAATTATCAGCATGGTCCACCAATCCCAAATTCCATGTTTCAAGGACATTTTCCCATTGAAACCCCTTCCTAACAGTTGGACAAATCTCATTAGGAATATCTCCCCTTTCGTTCCACCAGCTCCCTTCTGCACAGGAGGCATTGAAGTCCCCCCCTATCACAATACGGTTTCCCAAACCCTTCTCGTACCATTCCCCTAAAATCTCTCCCAATTTTTCTTCTACAATTTCAAAGGGAACTTTGCGCTCGTTCCAATAGAGGCTAAGAAGCAAGATCGAATCTAATTCACTACCATGCGACAGAACGATACCCAATAACCATTCACTAGAATGAAACACACTACAACAAAATCTGAGATTATAATCCACTGCTACAATCAGTCCTCCACTAGGCCTCCCTGTTATTCCCCTAGTAGCCGAGTGCGAGAAGATATGAAAACCTTCTATATCGCATTTTTCCATCAGCATGGTTTCTTGAAAAAGATAAATACGTGGAATCGTGTACAGGTTAATAGAACCACAAGAATTCCACAAAACCATCTTGATGTGAATACTGTTAGGGTCGCCCTGAAACCTGAGTGACCGTTTCCTGAGACGTTAAAGCAGGTTTAATCCAAAACCAATCCTGTCCATGATTTAAGAGATTAGATATCAAGGACATTATGATTTCAGTGTTCATATGTGGTTTTAACTCCGGATGATTGATATTTAGCATAGCAATATTATCGCCCTTAGACAATTCCTTATATGCTAAGAATATAGCCGCCTCATTTGAGTTGGGTATTCCAAATATTTTTCCTGAGCCCAAACCATATCGGCCGCCATATCTGAGTGGAAACTACTTACCATTCTATGGTTGTTATGTTCGGGAAGAGCTATAGCATCAAAATTTATAGCATCTATAGCATCAATATCGTCAGTGGATATCGAGCGAAGTAGGGGTATCTTTTTAAATAGATTTAAAAGATTAGTTCTATTTAATTTTGCAACTGAGTCCGCCTTATTGTTATTAATCCAACCTATAATTTTTCCCGATTTATTTGTTGAAACCTGCACTTTAGTCCCCTGATAATCTTTTTCCGACTCTACCGGAAGATTACCAACAATTTTTCCCTTGACATTTCGGAGTGTTAAGAGCCAATAAAGTATTCAAGAGTTTGGGGATATTTTGCGGTAGTATGGAAATAGATGGGTTAGTGGAATTATGTAGAGGCAAAGGGGCTGATTCATGGAATCTGTGCACCGAAAAACGGGGATTTGTGCGCCATTCTGCCCGCAAATCCCCATTTGTTAAACAGGGATTTGCGGGCAGAATGGCGCACAAATCCCTGTTTTTCGGCGCACAAATTCCATGAATCAGCCCAAATATGTTTTCAGAGTGGAACCCAATCTCAGAAGTACCCCTTAGTTGAGTCTCTTTAGTAGATGAAATAGTGGACTGCTTCACCTGGGATTCCCCACTTGTGGACGTGGGAATATTCCCATTTTGAGCCCCCAAAGATGTTCTAGCATGCTTGGTACTAACAATGTTCCTGAAAGCAGTGATTTTCGTCTCTTTCATTTGAACAAGGTCTAACCCTTCCCTAAAACGGTTACTCTCCCTAATTTCTTCGACGTTCACTCCTACTACCTTATTATGGGCCGAGTCAATACCCACTTTTCCAGTGAAAAGGGGATCTAAAATGTTGTTCTTGATGGCCCTCTCCTTACCCCCCGAATCCGTTTCATTAAGAGGAAGGTCTCTAATGTCTTTTAAATTGGAGTTCCTACCCGTAATTTTTATATCAGGCATATTTTTAGATTTCTTTGTCTTCTTACCCACTTGTTTCATCCTTTTACGTCATTTGACCAATGAGTTTGGGTTTTCGTTGATATTATAATTTGAAGTATCGTGCACAATTTCCCACTCCGTATGAATTTTACATACCTCCGATGTATCAACCTCTCTATGTGGCAATGATTTTTGTTGATATTTAGTTTTTTGTTTGCATTTCCATCCCTGTTTTTGTGGGATCATTTGAATGACAACCGAGTCATCACTACAGCTGTTCATTTCAACTTCCACCTGATTAAGTTCCCCCATCTGCCCTCCTTCCATTTGCTCTCCCATGTTCGTAAGAGCTTCTAGCAGTATCGTAGGACTGTCTGAGACACTTACTCTATTCTGATAGTCTTAGTTTGCTGACAACTTTCCATTTTGACCCCAGGATTCCCTATCACTTACTATACCCCCAGATGAGGAAGCACATTCCCCCGAGAGCACATATTCCAATAAGGTAGTAATTTTTGCGTCCATTGTTGACATCCTCAAGTTGTGTTCCTCTGTAAACTTCCCCCATCCAAACTTCCCGTTATTAGGAGAGTCCTGTTTTTTCCTCCCCTCAGTCAAACCTTCTAAAAATGCTAATCGCGCAGTTAATGCATTGAAGGCTGATTGTTGCCCCACCATAGCTCCACCCAACATTTCCTGTGTCTCTGCAAGAGTTTTAAGGGCTAAGTTCAAACTAACATGCAAGTTAGATAGAAGGGGTGTAATGTATTCGTCCTTATCCCCAGTACGAGTTGAAGTTTTTCCGGACATACCCCTTGTGATGAGGTTATTATCATTTTTATCCACCTGGGAGTCCGCAAATTTAATATGTAGCCTACCCACACCATCACCCCTTTCCCCTCCCTCTGTTTGGGAAAAGGCTTCTCCCCCCACCCCTAGATTTTAACCCCCCACTTCCTTGGGGCATATCTAACTCTATGATTTGCTTTAAAAGCTCACCCGTTGCATCTGCCATTTGAATGAAGGAATCATCCATTACCTCCCCATCCATCTCTTGATAAAGATTTTGTTCACATAACTTAACCCCTTCTCTAGGAGGAATATTGAGGGGACATACCTTGGCCATATCTAAGAAAGTCAAAGTACCTGCCTTGTTAGCCTGTTTATTCCCAAATACAAACACAGGGGGGACACTATATGTAGTAGCTGTTAATTTCTTAGATGTCCTGTCATTTCTGCCTACATATGTATGGGCCGAAAAGGAGTCTGAAAGGGGTCTATGCCTATGTTTGTTATTTTTTTCTCGAATAACCTCCTCCTGAAGAGGAGTAGAAGCATGAAAACGAACAACCCTTTTCAGAACATTCATACTCTCATGTAGACATTCAGCATCTGTAAGTTCATGTATACTAACCGATAACATATCTCTCAGAGAATCTCTTTCTATAAAAGAGGTGTTCACTTTTTCTAAATATGTGTCGTGTTCATTATGTGCAGATACAGACTTCTCAACCACTGATGACCCGCTCTCTATCCTCCTACTAAGTTGAGGTAGCTCGAAATTCTCAATCACTTCCAATATGGGTGCGTCATGTCCTGAACCAACTTGGTGTTCCCCTTCCCTTTCTCCCCTTATTTGCGAATTAAGCTGGGATATGTCTGTCCCCTTAGCCTCCCTGATCTCAGTCATACCAAGACCACTTCTCAGTACTCTTCTCTCCATATCCGTGAAAGGAAAAGAAGGGATCTACTCATTGTACACAGAAGATACCAGGACTAACTAAGGAGGCCTTATAAAAATACCAAGGTGTTAGTGTGAACCCCAGTGGCTCCCAAGAACACCCACTACAAAGGTTTTACAAATACACCACTAATAAGAGCAGTAACACTCTAAATAAAATTCATAAAATACTGCGAGTCTACAAAAATATCCCTTATAATACAGAAAGATGTTCTCCAACTTCCGCCGGGGGAGAGTTCCTGCTCGCAACCCCCGTAAAAGTGGGGTAGACAATCACTGGGGAGAGGCAACCTCGCAACCCCTTGGGATAGTGTATTACAAAGTTCAATCGTCTAAAAAAAAAATACAATAAAAAGAAACAACAAAACAGCTTCTTCGTACAACCAGGAGTTATTATCAAAATTATCCGAAACTTGATTGAAGTATGTAGTTCAACTAAAATTCCTCATAGAGATGGAACAACCCCAGGTCTAAAGTGCAAAATACGGAAGTCCGGAGCAAAGTTAAAGAAAAGTACTCTTGATCAAAAAATGTCCATCCTGGGCACGCCCGACAGCTTGGGGAGCTGCCTTAGTCCGTATCTCCCCCCAAGGACCGGTACCAAATTGATCACAATACACACTCTCCAAGGAGTTTCCAATCGTGCCGAGTTAGTAGAAATCTATATAAAGTCCGCCTCTAGATCTCTCGAGCAGACTTATACATGCAGCAGTAACGAACTCTGTTCTGCTATAATAATTAAAATTGGTAAATGCAAGAAACTCACAAGAGGGCAGGCTTCCCGACCTTCCCGCCGAACACCGCCAAACACAAGCACTTTCTTGTGCATTTGTTCTTCGCCAGCATTCTCCTTGAGAACCAGATTGCTGGCCACTCCGTTGTGCACTTGTCCTCTCCTCTCATTCTCTCTGAGTAACTGGATATTTGTAACTCTCTTGTGCATTTGTTTTACAGCCCCATTTTCCTTGTCTACCAGACTTGTGCTCTCTTTCTTGTGCATTTGTTCTCCACCCTCATTCTCCTTGGGTACAGTGCATGTGGTCTCTCTCTGGTGAACCAGTTCTCCACCCTCATTGTCCTTGGGTACTGGGCTTGCTGTCTCTCTGGTGTGCATTTGTCCTCCACCCTCATTCTTCTTGGTTACTGGGCTTGTGGTATCTTTCTTGTGTATTTGCTCTCAACCCTCATTCCTCCTGGATACCGGGCTTGTAGTCTCTCTGGTATGCATTTGTTCTCCACCTTCATTCTTCCTGGTTACCTGGCTTGTGGTCTCCCTCTTGTGCATTTGTTCTTCACCCTCATTTTCTGTGAGTACCAGACTTCTGGTCTCTTGCTTGTGCATTTGTTCTCTACCCTCATTTGTCTTGGCTACCGAGCTTGTGATCTCTCTCTTGTGCATTTATACCCCATCCTCATTCGCCTTGGGTACATGGCTTGTGGTCCCTCTCTGGAGCATTCGTTCTCCACCCTCATTCTCGTTGGGTACAGACTCCGTGGTCCCTCTCTCTGGTGCATTTGTACTCCACCCTAATTCACCTTGGGTGCAGGGCTTGTGGTCTCTTTCTTATGCATTTGTTCTCCGCCTTCACTCTCGTTAGGTTCTGTGCTTGTGGTCTGTCTCACGTGCATTTGTACTCCACCCTCATTCCTTTTGGTTTTGATTTCCACCCTTCTTATTCTCCATGGGTACAAGGCTTGTGGTCTCCCTCTTTGGTGCATTTGTACTTCACCCTCATTCTCCTTGGGTACATGCCATGTGGTCTCTCTCTTGTACATTTAATGTCCACCATCATTTTCCTTGAGTACCAGATTTCTGGTCTCTCTATTGCGCACATGTCCTCTCCCCTCATTCTTTTTGGGTAACTGGCTTTTTTGTAACTCCTTGTGCATTTGTTTCCCAGCCTCATTCTCCTTGGCTACTGGACGTGTGGTCTCTCTCTTGTGCATTTGTTCTTTGCCCTCATTCTCCTTGGGTACCAGTATTGTGTGCTCTCTTTCTTGTGCATTTGTTCTCCACCCTAATGTTCCTTGTGTACCAGACGTCTGGTATCTTCCATGTGCATTTGTTCTCCACCCTCATTCCTCTTGGGTACCGGACTTGTGGTCTCCCACTTGTGCATTTGTTCTTCGCCAGCATTCTCCTTGAGAACCAGATTGCTGGCCACTCTGTTGTGCACTTGTCCTCTCCTCTCATTCTCTCTGAGTAACTGGATATTTGTAACTCTCTTGTGCATTGGTTTTACAGCCCCATTCTCCTTGGCTACCAGACTTGTGCTCTCTTTCTTGCACATTTGTTCTCCACCCTAATTCTCCTTGTGTACCAGACTTCTGGTATCTTCCATGTGCATTTGTTCTTCACGCTCATTCCTCTTGGGTATCGGGCTTGTGGTCTCTTTCTTGTGCATTTGTTCTCCACCGTAATTCTTCTTGGTTACTGGGCTTTTGGTGTCCCTCTTGTGCTGGCACTCTCTTGTGCATTTGTTCTCCACCCTCACTTTCCTTGAGTACCGGTCTTGTGGTCTCTCTCTTATGCATTTGCTTTCTACCCTCATTCTCCTTGGTAACCGAGCATGTGGTCTCTCCCTTGTGCATTTGTTCTCCACCCTCATTCTTCTTGGGTACCGTGTTTGCAGTCTCTCACTGGTTCATTTGTACTCCACCCTCATTCTCGTTGGGTACCAATCTTGTGGTCTCTCTATCATGCATTTTTTCTTCCCTTTCATTCACATTGGTTACCGGGGTTGTGGTCTCTATCTCTTGTGCATTTGTTCTCCACCCATCTTCTTCTTGTTACTGTACTTGTGGTCTCTCTCTTGTGCATTTGTTCTGCACCGTCTTTTTCCTTGTGTACGGGGTTTGGGGTCTCTCTCTCGTGCATTTGTTTTCACCCTTCAGTCTCGTTGGGTACAGGGATTGGTTTCTCTTGCTTGTTCATTTGTTATCCCCATTCATTCCCCTTGGGTACTGGGCTTGTGCTCTCTTTATAGTGCATGTGTATTCAACCCTCATTCTCCTTGGATACTGGGCTTGCTCTCTCTCTCTGGTTCGTTTGTACTCCACCAACATTCTCCTTGGGTAACAGCTTTTGGACTCTCTCTTGAGCATTTGATCTCCACCATCATTCTCCTATAGTCCCAGATTTCTGGTCTCTTTCTTGTGCATTTGTCTTCTCAGCTCATTCTCTTTGGGTAACTGGATTTTTGTCTCTCTCTTGTGCAGCATTTGTTCTTCGCCCTCATTTTCCTTGCGTACCCGACTTATGGTCTCTCCGTTGTGCATTTGTTCTCCACTCTCATTCCTCTTGTGTACCGGGCTTGTGGTCTCTCTTTTCTGGATTGGTTCTCCACTCTCAAACGTGAGGGTACAGGGCTTGTGGTGTTTCTGTAGTGCATTGATTCTCCAGCCTCATTTTCCATAGGTACCAGGCCTGCAGTCTCGCTGGTGTGCATTTGTTCTCCACCCTCATTTCCCTTGAGTACAGGATTTCTGGTCTCTCCCTTGTGCATTTGTTCTCCATTCTAATTTCCCTTGAGTACCAGACTTCTGGTATCCACCATATGTATTTGTTCTCCACCCTCATTCCTCTTGGGTACAGGGTTTGTGGTCTCTTTCTTGTGCATTTGTTATCCATCCTCATTCTCGCTGGGTAACGGATTTGTGATCTCTCTCTTGTGCATTTGTTCTTCACCCTGAGTTTCCTTGCGTACCGGACTTCTGGTCTCTCCCTTGTGCATTTGTTCTCCACTCTCATTCCACATGTGTATCGGGATTGTGGTCTCTTTCTTGTGCATTTTTTCCTCACCCTCATTCTCCTTGGTTACCGGGCTTGTGTGGCCTCTCTCCCATGTGGATTGATTCTCCACTCACATTCTCCTTGGGTACCGGGCTTGTGGTGTTTCTCTTGTGCATTGATTCTCCACTCTAATTTTCCTTAGGTACCAGGTGTGTGGTCTCTCTGGTTTGCATTTGTTTTCCACCCTCATTCTCCTTGGGCACCGGGCGTGTGGTCTCTCTCTTGTGCATTTGTTCTCTGCACTCATTCTTCTTGGCTACCGGGTTTGCAGTCTCTCACTGGTTCATTTGTACTCCACCCTCTTTCTCGTTGGGTACTGGGCTTGTGGTCTCTCTCTCATGCATTAGTTCTCCCCCTTCATTCACGTTGGGTACTGGGCTTGTGGTCTCTGCCTTGTGAATTTGCTCTCCACCCTCCTTCTTCTTGTTTACATCACTAGTGGTTTCTTTCTTGTGCATTTGTTCTCCACCCTCATTTTCCTTGACTACCGAACATCTGATCTTTCCCATGTGCATTTATTCTCCACCCTCATTCGTCTAGGGTACCAGGCATGTGGTCTCTTTCTTGTGCATTTTTTCTCCACCCTTATTCTAGTTGAGTTCCAGATTTCAGGTTTCTCTCTTGTGCATTTGTCCTCTCTTCTCATTCTCCTTGGGTAACTGGCTTGTTGTATCTCTCTTGTGCATTTGTTCTTCACCCTCATTTTCCTTGCGTACCGAACTTCTGGTCTCTCTCTTGTGGATTGGTTCGCCTCTCTCATTCTCCTTCAGTACCAGATTTCTGGTCTCTGTCTTGTGCGTTTGTCCTCTCCTCTCATTCTCCTTGGGTAACTGGCTTGTTGTCTCTCTATTATGCATTTGTTTTTGAGTCTCATTCTCCTTGGGTACCGGACTTGTGGTCTCTCTATTGTGTATTTGTTCTTCTCCCTCATTTGTCTTGCATACCAGACTTCTGGTCTCTCCCCTGTGCATTTTTTCTCCCCTCTCTTCCCTTTGGGTACCGGGCTTGTGGTATTTCTCTTGTGCATTGATTCTCCACCCTCATTTTCCTTAGGTACCAGGCTTGCAGTCTCTCTGGTGTGCATTTGTTCTATAACCTAAGTTTCCTTGAGTACAAGATTTCTGGTCTCTCCCTTGTGCAGTTGTTCTCCACCTTAATTGTCGTTTAGTACCAGACTTCTGGTCTCTCCCATGTGCATTTGTTGTCCACCCTCATTCCTCTTGGGTACTGGGATTATCATCTCTCTCTTGGGCATTTGTTCTCCCCCTAGTTTTGCTTGAGTACCAGACTTTTGGTCACACTCTTGTGCAGTTGTTCTGCAGTCTCATTCTCCCTGGTTACGGTCTCTCTCTGGTTTATTTGTGCTCCACCCTTGTTCCTCTTGGGTGCTGGGCTTGTACTCTCTTTCTTGTGCATTTGTGCTCCACCCTTATTTCTCTTGGATACTGGCCTTGTGGTGTTTCTTTTGTGCCTTTTATCGCCACCCTTATTTTCCATGGGTACAGGGATTGTGGTCTCCCTCTTGTGCTTTTTTTCTCCGTCTTTATTCTAGTTGGGCACTGGGCTTGTAGTCTGTCTCTTGTACATTTCTACTCTACCCTCATTTCTCTACCGGGCTTGTGGTTTCTTTCTTGTGAATTTCTTCTCCAGCCTCATTTCTGTTGAAAACCAGGTTTGTGGTTTCTCTCTTCTGCATTTGTTCCTCACCCTCATTCTCCTTTAGCACTAGGCTTGCAGTCTCTCTCAGGTACATTTTTATTCTACCCTCATTCTCCTTGTTTACAGAGTTTGCAGTCTCTTCCTTGTGCACCTCTTATCCCCCTTCATTCTCTTTGGGTACAGGGCTTGCGGTTTCTCGCTTGTGCTTTTGTTATCCCCCTTCATTCTCATTGGGCACTGTGCTTGTGGCCTCTCTCTTGTGCATTCGTTCTGCCCCCTCTCATTCTCATTGGGTAACAGGCTTATGGTGCCTCTCTTGTGCATTTGTTTTCCTCCCTCATTCTCCTTGGGTACCGGGCGTGTAGTCTCTCTCTTGTGCATTTGTTCTCCACCCTCATTCTCGTTGGGTGCCGGGTTTGTGGCCCCTCGCTCTCTCTGGTGCATTTGTTATCCCCCTTCATTTTCATTGGGTACAGGACTTGTGGTCTCTCTTGTATTTTTGTATACCCCTTCATTCTCGTTGGGTACTGGGCTTGTGGTATGTCTCTTGGTCATTTGTACTTCACCCTCATTCTAATTCAGTACCGGACTTCTGGTGCCTCCCTTGTGCGTTTGTTCTCCACCCTCCTTCTTCTTGGTTAGTGGGCTTGTGGTCTCTCTCGTGTGGATTCATTCTCCACCCTCATTCTCCTTGGGTTTGGGGCTTGTGGTGTTTCTCTGGTAATAGAGTGGCAGGGGAACTGTTATTAGACTCCCCCTCTACATGCAAGAGGAACTGGGCCCTGGAGATCCACTGCACCAAGAACCGAGGACCCAGCCAGAGGACAAATTTGACTGCCGTTATTAGTAATTTAATGACTGACAGGGATTGCAGTATGAACCATGCAATATTCTCCACACCCGCTTATCCTCCAGGTGCCTGTCATCCAGTTTTGTTAACACATGACATCACAAAATGAGGTTACATTAAAAAAACCTAACAGGGGAAGGGATTGTTTAGTGTCGTTAATATCGTCAGGATTTATAGGTTCCTTGTTGGAGCTCACCTGTTGTTTCTTATGTAAGGACTTATCTTTCTTCTCCTTTGTGGATTTCTTTTTTGTGCTGGTCTCGTGGAGGAAGGGGCGAGCCTCCCCCGAGGCCCTCCCACCCAATGGTTAAACAATCAGGCAGAGTAACCCCGGGGAGACAACCCATTAAACAGGAAATAAAACTCTACAAGCTAAAAAAATAAAAACTGTACATGTTATGCGTTTGTAGTCCAGATGAAGATGAGGGATCCAGGAACTTTGGCGGACAGAGGGACAACAAAGTCCGGAAGGAAAGAAGAGAAGGCAGAAGAGCAACTTCGCAGACAACTAGGATCCAGGTGAAGGCAGCAAGGAAGAAGGGACAGCCAGGAGAGCAACGAAGAATGGGCGGGGGTGCAGAACAGGAAACAAGATAACTCACAAGGAAGCGCTGAGCTGGGCACCAGATTAGGCAAGCATTGAGACGCCAGGAGCTCCGGCTCTGTTAATGCATATAAACACACTGCACGGAAGAACTAGACCATGCACAGCAATGCCTGATTAAGCCGGCGGCGGCCATGTTGTGATGAAATATGGCACCCGCAAATTGGGAATGGTGTCTCCAGCTGGCCAAATGAGTCCTGGGATGGTAAATCATGACATATATACACATTCCATATGGGATTAGTATGATTGCTGGGTAGCCATATCTGGTGGCTCTGCCTGAGACCACCTCTTCATGTTTCAAATACAAAGTTACAAGTTAGCATGGGGTGATTGGCCAGTGCAACATAGTGTACGCTTAGTGTAGAAGATGGTTAGGGATTGGACAGAAAGTGTCTTCTCAGCCTTGGAGCTTTGAACAGTTACAAGGCCAAATGCAACTATTTAAGGTAGTAGGAACGGCCCCGAAGGTGCTGCATGTTCTCAATAAGTTACTATCTCTGATCTCCTAGGCCCTGAGACAGAACGTTCAGCTTGGAACCTGTATTATTATTTTATCTTCCTGCCTTCTGTCCGATGGGAACGGCCACCTCAGTCTGGCTCGAATTAATAGGCTCTGTCTTGCAGGTTCAGATCACGTGACTAGGGAGCATGAAATTGACTCCTCTTCCTTATAATTATGAGGATTTTCAGCTTGTGTTCCCTGCAGGTGTCCTATCTCTTCGGCTAACTTGAAACCTTTATCCCTGTGTCCTTGGCAGACTGTGTATGGTAGCCACGCTGGAAGCTTGGTCGGCGTGCTTCTGCAGAATTAGGCTGTCAGCCCTCCCCTGTGCTCTTTGGTTCATTTTGCTTCTCCCATTCACTCCAATCTACCTGTGGCTCACATCCTTATTTGCATGGCCACCCATGTTAGCTGCGTTTAAGCGTTAGCAAGCAGTTCATATGTGGTTTTATGTGTCTTGGGGTTTGCGCGTAGCAAAAGGTATATGTGTGTCAGTCCTCTAGCTATGTGCGTCATAAGCATATTCTTTGTATCTACCAGCAATAAAGATAAATGTCTGCATAACTTTGTGCATGGATGTCTATGCATCTACGTCATAGTGTCAGATCTGACATCATTGGTGTCCTCCGAGGTTGCGGTCAGTCAGCTTGTTCGATCGATGGTATGCCTGTCTTGTCTATGACATCATCGGAATAAGGTCTGAATGGCTGTCTGAGTGAATAGCGCTTCTCACACCTGCGATATATCAAGGAGGAGGGGCCCAGAAGCAATGTACATCTCTGGTTTATCTGTCACCTGGCTGAGAACCTGATGGGTGTAACGAGGGCCACATTTAGGTCCCCCTCTTCAATCCCGCCTCTGGTCGACAGGTCGACCACACTTCCTTGACAACTTTCTCTATTCACGTGTTGTTTTGGGATCCATATCTTTGCCACACCTCCCAGATGTCCCTGGTATTTCACTTGCTCGTCTAAGCTCCAGGTCATATAGCAGCAACCTCCATCGGGTTTGCACCACACCCACCTTCCCCAGTAATTGCGTGGATCCGGGGGAAAGGAGTACCTCATACCTGGTGAGAACAAAGGACACTGCTTCAGGTGTGATTGCAATACGTCAAGAGTCTGTGTCTCTCCATCAGTTTTCGTCTCTACGTCCAACAGTATTTTTTATCCCTATAGTCTTTTTGGTAGCCTTTTTCTATTGTGCTGTAGCTACTCTGATAACACAGAAGGATAATAATACTAGCACTAAGGCTGCAATCAGTACCTTCAGTCAACTAGCCAGCCATGATGGTATCCAAGAAAAGATGTATGTTGGCCAATCTTCATCTTCTTCCATTTGATCTGTCTCTGCCTCCATTTTAGTATGCAGGTCTGATAGTTGCATGATTGTATGATTGTCTCCGTTAGAGCCCCATTCTCTCCATCATGAGAAGGTACGTACGTACAGCAACAAGGCCCGATCTTGGTGAAAACACATTGTTCCATGGCTGTGAGGAGATCCAGAACTTATCTGCTCTGTAAGGTCATCAGTGTGACTGCGCTCAACTCTTATTTGATAGCACTGAAGCCCTTGATGGTCGAGCTTGTTGTCTGCAACAATTCCCAACGGGTGATCTGGAGCCATTTGGCGTTCGAGTTTGCCTGAATTCCTGGAATAACTGATGCAAAGAACATTTCTGCTCTGCTGAACAGTCTATGCTCTGGTGGTATTGCATCTAGTGCGTCTTCCATCCTCGTTGACATGCAGTTTCCTCTCTTTAGTCTTTCGAGTTTCACAGGCGGTTGTTGCATGTATGCCTTGGACCCGCATGCGCAGTAGTGATCCATTAGCACTGCAGTACCGACCTTCATGCCTGGTATCTTCGATATTTGTTTGCATCCTCTATTTTTTCCTTTGCTGGACCGTTATTCTGGAAACATAACTAAGCATTCTCGAGTAGTATGATTGGCATAGGACCTTATTCATTCTCCACCCAGGTGAGCAGTTTTGTGCTTGCTGCCTATTCTTGAGGCAATCATCCTTTTTTTTCTGTACCACTTCTACTGGAATTGTTAAGAGTGCATGTGCTTTGCACTCTACCATCTGTTCCTTCTATCCTTCTCCTGTGAATATCTGTCCATATACTAGCAGCTGAGGTCTTTCCCAGCATCCTGGCATCCCTATCTCTCTTTGTCCTGTCTTTGGGCATTGCAACTCTTGTGGCTTCTCCTTTGTTTGGGCCCTCCAGAATGTACTCTCTTATCTTGACAGTTCTCCAATAGTCTTCTATCATTTCTTGAGTCTTGATATAGCTATCTTCATATGGGAAAATCTTCTGTGACATCCATCTTAGTGTAGCACATCTTCCTTGGAATCGGCCTCTTGTTGTGCAGAGCGGCGATAGGTGCATAAGGCATTGTGCTCTGGCCGTTGGGATTTCTGTTGCATTGGTCATGTGCTGATGCCACACGTTAGACACGTGGGCCGAATCAGCTAGGTATGCGTTTACTTGTTAAAAATCTATATCAGCGCTTCACCTGAGAATTTTTACTTCTCAAGCAGTGCTGCTCACCTGCCCAGATATGGCTTCAGCCAGAGCAGGAATATGGGGTTGTGTTAGCAGGTAGCAAAGCGTGTGCATGAGACAATACAACATTTTGCAATGCAAAGGGGGTAAAGAGGTTGAGACATCAGAAAGCAAAAAATAGATCTCGCTGCAGCTTACGTTTTCTGTAAAACTGGATGTCTTTTATATTGCCCAAGAGTTCATGAGACCACTTGGAAAAGTCCTTGAAACGCATTGTTGTTACTTTGTTGTGTTAGTCAAGCTCTTCTGCAGTAATACTGAGCCAGTGCAGCAAGAAACAGTCATTCCCAAACCAATCGTACTTTGGCAGTATTAAGCAATGCAATAACAGATGTATCACCTCATGTTAATATTGGGTCAGTGTGTGCCACGTAAAGAAGGAAAGCATAAAAGAACACCTTAGCTGGTATAATTTTTCCAGATGTGGCTACAAGTTGCGAAAAGTGCTTCTCCAAGTTTTGTGCAGGTATAGGGTTATTGGTCAAAAATGAGTCCAAACTTTCACAATGATTACCTAGTCTAAGGAACGGACAGTGTGCCTAATCTAACTTTTCATTAGCTGTAGTCCTTGATCGTGTTTGGATTTGTTGCATTATTTCTTCTTCTTGCTCTTTTTTTTGTTCTTCCTCTTGCGTCAAATCGTCCACGTGTTGGGCATAGGAGGTCTCACCTCTGCAAGGCTTGACGTCTCCAATATAGTTCCACGCCTTTTTTCCAACTAACTTAACCACCTTGTCAGTTGCTTGTTCTACAGAATAAGGACTTCTCAAACCTGGGCGTGTACCAGGACCTGATGAAACTGCAAAGATGCACTTGGTCTGCCGGATAAAGAAGTGTTTGCTTGAGCAGTTCAGAGTCTTTGGTTGGTGTGTTGTCTTCCTCGTCCTGCTTCGACATCCCCCACCGGGATTGAAGCTGTTGAGAGAAAAAAGAAGCACTAGCCATCATTGAAGCGAAATATTTGTGCATTTCATCATCTAGGACAGTGGCTGTACTTTGGGCGTCTGTCAATGTTCTAATGGGAAGAGAAATAGGGAGTCACATGCGCCGTCCAGTCATCACCTCATGAGGGATCAAATGGTGGTTGGATTCAGGTGATTGCAACACCCAACACTAAAGCCATACTCCTAGGAGACACGAACCTCGGATTTAATGACACAAAAGACAAACACAGGTAAACCTTTGCTAAAGCCCTTCTAGACCTAAAATTCATCCAGAGAATTGACTCTGCCACTCACACTAAAGGCCGCATACTAGACTGGCTAGTCGACCACAACTGCAGGGTAGACATCAGCTCAAACACGTCACAACCATGGACCGACCACCATCTCATCCACTTCTACATCCCAACAAAGGCTCCTATTAGTCAAAACCTTCCCATGCCAGAGGCCATAGCCAGATCAAAAAAATTACTCACCAAAGACAGAATGTGTCCGCTCCTAGAAGTCTCAGCACTAGCATCACCCACTTCCCGAAGAACTAGTTGAACTTTACGACCCCGCCATTAAAGAGATCATCGACACAATTGCCCCACTAGAGACAAAAAAGCGAGAAAACTCTTCCACGCCAACTCATGGTTCAACCAAGACCTCTGTGACCTAAAAACACTCAAAAGACAAGCACTCAAAAAATGGCAATCCTGTCCCTCCGCCCCACTATGCGACTCATACCTAACTATTGCTAAACAATAAAAGAACGCTATTGCCAAAGCTAAAGCTGACACATACAACACTAGAATCGACAATGCCCAATCACATTCAAAAGAACTATTCGCTATCTTCAACGAACTAGTCATACCGCCCGCATCCAAACATCAAACAGACAAAGACGAGAAATGGTGCAATGACATCCGGAAGGCTATGCTTGACAAAATAGACCTACTCAAAAAGAAAATCAAAGCCAACCTTGACAGTCTACCCAAGTCTCCTCACAAAACGCGGATTGCCCCCAGCCCTAAACACCCTACCCAACACAACAACAATCCTCCACCGCCATTTACCTTCAGAAAGGTAACCGCTCCTGAGGTCCTACGCATCATGGAACACATAAAACCTTCTCTCTCATTTGTCCAGCAAACATAATCAAAGACTGCGCTGAGCCCCTAACCCAGTTCATCGCTACCTTTATTAACGCCTCATTCGCCACTGGCTCAGTACCCTCCTCCCTCAAGGAAGCCTGGGTTCGCCCACTACTAAAAAAGCCCACACTAGACCGAGACTCACCCAACAGCTATAGACCCATTACAACAGTGCCATTCTTGCTGAAAATCTTGGATAAGGCTGCTTGTCTACAGGTACAAGTCTACCTTGAATCTCACAACATCCTAGGCAAGAGACAGTCCGGTTTTCGCCCACGCCATGGCACAGAGGGAGCGCTACTCGACCTAAAGAACCAACTCCTAAAAAATATGGATAAAGGCAAATGTGCCATCCTCCTACTCCTTGACCTGTCGGCTGCATTCGACCTAGTCAACCATAAAACCTTAAAGACACACCTCACCAATACAGCTCACTTCTCGGATGAAGCTACAACATGGATCTCATCCTTCCTGGGGGGCAGAGCGATGAGGGTCTACTCAGACCAAGCGTCAGCCACTCCCTCCCCCATCAATTGTGGAGTTCCACAAGGGTCCTGCACCTCCCCCACACTATACAACTTATTCACACTCCTGCTATTCAATTACCTAGAAGAATTCGGCATAACGTTCACCAATTATGCCGACGATACTCAAATCCTTCTACCACTAACTGGTGACTAGAAGCAAGACCTAAAAACCCTACAAAACACTTATGCCATCATCCAGGCATGGATGGCAGCCAATGGCCTATGTCTCAACGGAGACAAGACAGAGATCTTACTGGTGGGACCTAAAGAAACCCTCAACAAACTAGACAGCAAATACAGCACCTTCCTAATTGAGAACTCAGTAATCTCTGTCTCCCCTGCTGTAAAAACGCTGGGAGTATACCTAGATTCTACCCTGTCCATGGACAGACATGTCAGTTACATCTCCTCCTCAGCAGCTCTAACAACCAAAATAATCAACGCAGTAAAGCCCTACTTGTCCACTACAAACCGCCTCAACATCGCCAGGGCCACCATAGGCGCTAAACTGGACTACTGCAACGTCCTCCTAGTAGGCACCTCTGCCAAAAACATTAACAGACTTCAGATCGCACAGAACAACGCCCTGAGAGCAGCCCTCCATATTCCAAGGAGGGAACACATCTCCCAAGCAAGACAAAATGCCCACTGGCTCTCTGTTAAAGAGCGCATCCAGTTCAAGACTCTCACCATTACCCACAGATGCATATCCCAATCTGCCCCTAGCTACGTTACCGAACGGATACAACCAGTCCAGTCACTCAGACCCAAAAGGGACTTGTACGCCAACCAACTTGCAATCCCCAACTCCACCAGAGTTAAAGCTGGCGGCTCGAGTTTTGAAGTCCTAGCGCCAAAAGCCTGGAACTCCTTACCGCCTAAACTAAGAGCTGAAACATCCCTCATAGCTTTCAGAAAAGCTCTGAAAACCACCCTATTCAAGTGAATCTCTCTTATAATACTACTGCATGCAACAATATCTGAATATTACAACTGTACCATGCTCACTGTTCACATTTAACCTCGGAAGTGTAGCCATGCCTGTAACCATGTCGCCATTTCTGTTTTGTCGTTATTTTCACCATGCCAAGCAAACCTTCTTGTAACAGCGCCACAATGGCCTAGGGCAGCTGTGCACTTTAAAAATGCAAATAAATAAATAAATAAAGTGACCAATGCTAAGGACAGGTAATACAGCCACCCCTTCTTTAATGTTGCCTTTATTTTGGCAATCTTGTCTTTGAGCAAGCCATTGAGGCATTCAAAAATCCATTCTCTTGCGGTTGATAAGTTCAGGAAAACATATGCTTAATCCCCAGCAAGTTTGCGATGTACTCAAAAACATTGTTTACGAAGTGAGGCTCATTGGCTGAACGGAGGACCTTGCACACCCCCATCATGAGGAATCCTGTTGCACTGAGGGCATTGGATGCGAGTATGGACCAGCTCGGATTCAGTGAGAAAAAGGGCATACAACTACGATCATGTACCTATACCCTTGGCACACTCGGATCATGGCCACATAATCTACACAGCGATGTTGGAAAGGCCCATAAGGGCGCGGTATTGCTCCTCGCACTATGCGTAATGTGTGACCTGTATTACATTTCTGACATACTATACAAGTGTCCATAAAAGTGGTGATATATTCCAACAAGTTGGGACTGAACCAATTTTCCCCAATATGTGCAGCAAGAACATCCTTACTAAGGTGAGTAGGGTAGTGCAGTTGCGTGAGCGCAATCTGCAATAATGCCGTGAGACTCACCAGCCTTCCTGTGCTTTTCTGTCAACACAGTCCATCTGCAGGGGATATTGAACACCATCTCTTTGCTCACAATTCTTTCTCTTCTGTTGGTGCTCTCCCCTGAAACTCTGTTATTTGGGTAATGGGTAATGAGCTGTAGCCTTCTCTCATTATCATGCTAAGTGCACACGTGCATGTGTAAAATGGGGTGTCAAACTAATTTATCTCATAAAATACGCTGCTTGCTTTGCTTCTGTGTCTGCGGCTTCATTGCCATGGGAGATTACATCCTCCGCCTTCATGTGTGCTTGGCACTACACGACCACTATGGCTGATGGGAAGTGTAGTGCGTTCATGAGTCTGGCCAGTAGGGGCGTGTGCTGCAATGGTGTGCCATCAGCACTCCGCTAGCTCCTCCTTTTCCAATGTGACAGTCCTGCATGTACTGTTTACATCATGTAGCCGGAGTCAGAGTACACAGTGATCTGCTTGTCCTTGTGTGCTTCTAATGCCATTATAAGAGCTACTAATTCTGATGCTTGCACTGAAAAATGTAAAGGCAATCTTGCGCTCGCCACTACTTCAACTGTTCCGCTTGGTTTTATTCTTACTACTGTCGTCCTAGTATGTCTTTACCCATTTCCTGGTCTATGGTTGAAGACCATTTAATAAAGAGTACTTCCCTCCCTTGAGGGCATTCTCCCCTGCTCTGGGGATGTTGTCATAGTGTTCTGTGTATGTGGTAAAGTCATGTACATAGTCTCCCTCCTCTACTGGCTCTGCTATAAATGTTGCTTGGTTGAAGATTCTGCATCCCACTACTTTTATCACCGGGTTTCGAGATTATCACCTTGTATCCTGATGCTCTCGCCGGGGTCAATGTGCTCTTGGGCTTTTACAGGATAGCAAAAAAGGCACGCTCCATGTAAAGGGTGGTGCTAAAGTCCATTTTGACGCTTGCTAACTTCTCTACTGCAAATGCAGCAGCAGCCAATGCTTCTTCGCAAGGGTAATGTCCTCTCAATACTGGGTCTAAATGCCCATTATAGTAAGCTATTGGTTTGTGCCCTAAGGTCATTTTCTATGTGAGCACCGCCATCATCACAGCTACGTTGGAGTGCAAAAACAAATAGAATTCTTCACTGCGATCAGGAATCCTTAGCACCGGGGTCACGCATATTGCCCATTTTAGTTTCTCAAATACTTAAGTCATCTCATGTGTCCATGTCAGGTTACTGTCCCCCCTCTGTGCCTCCCGGAACCCGCTCAAAAGGTGTCTCATGTATGTGCTGCAATCGAACACCCAGGCCCTACAATAGGTACAGAGACATACGAATTGCTGCATCTCCCTTGCAGTCCGTGGTGGTGGCATTCTGAAGATCGCCTCCACCCTTTCTGGGGTTACTTTCCTACCTTCTTGTGATATTAACTGTCCAATGTACAAGACCTCACTTTGGCAATATTGTAATTTTGCCATGTCTACTTTGCAATCCTTTTCCGCTAACACTGTCAATAACTGTGCTGAGTCCTTTCGGCACTTTCAGCTGATCTGCCACAAACCAAAATGTTATCTACATACTGAATGACCGTACTGTCCAACTGTGTGTTCCCTAGGACCATTTGGAAGACCTTATTGAATATAGAAGGTGATTTGCACTACTTTTGAGGAAGTCTTGTGAGTTTTCACCTTTTATTTCTATTTAGAAATTACGTCAGATCCTGTGATTCCTCATTAAATGATATAGAGAAGAAAGCGTTCTTCAAATCTATCACTGTAAAATGGGTAGCTTCCAGCGGAATGCTACATAGTATTGTCACTGGATTGGGAACTAACGGGAAATCTGCTTCAACAATATTGTTCAGAGGGTGCAAATCCTGAATAAACTGCCACAATCCCCCTGACGCCTTCTTCAACGGGCTCACAGCTGTGTTACACTGTGATTCTGATGGTACCAAGATCTCTTGCTGCACTAATGCAGAAATGTCTAAAAAATGCCTTTGTCTGCTTCCCTGGATAAAGGATATTACTTTGCCCTTGGTAAAAAAATCACCCCTGGCTTGAGCTTGATTTTGACAGTTCCCACTCCCCTTAAACGGCCACCCTCACACTGGCTGTTGGTCCTTAAGACACTTGGTACTTGTGCCAGATCTTCCACAAGAAATGGAACTAGTGCCTTTTTCAGTAGGGACATTTTTTGTGGTGCCTCCATTAAACAAATTCTCACCCAATAGGTAATGCTCATGAAGAACACTGTCTCAAGATGTGAACAATCTTCTTGGAACAATTACTTGTCTGTCAAGTCAGTCAGTTTGTGTCCTTCTCCTACCGTGAATACTGCTCTCCACGCCCATCCTGTGTCATTGGTCCCATGCAGTACTACTCTCTCGTCCCTCGCTGTCATGGTCATCGGGCCAAGGACGCAAACATTAAAGGGCCACATACACAGGGGGCCCAGATGGACACAGTCCTGGCACCTTTGGCGTCAGGCTCATGAATAAAAGTAAGCAAGAACATTTTATTTGGGACAAGAATGCTTTTATTTGGGATATAACACCTCATTTCGTGTGCACGGTGCATTTAGCATTTAACATGGGAACTTCTATCACTAAGGCAGCCCCACGTGTACTCTTGGGTGTGGCTGCTGATGCTACTGGGTTGCCTTGCACGTGCTGACTCTCTAGGAGTGGCAGGGTGTGGCAGGCAAGCCAGGCCTAGTGGGCGTGCCTATGATCGCAGCTATGTAAGCTGCTCTGATCCACAAGGCAGACGCTTTGAGTTATTCTGCACTTCCATGCAGCGTAACGCTCACTGCCGCCTGGGATTAACTTACCTTTGGAAATCCTGCTTCCTGCTTTCATACTTACCACCTCGGGAACCTGCTCTCACCTATGCGCGTCTTCGTTGATCCTGACATTCTTCTTCAAATCTTCCGGAACGCTGACATCTTTATCCTGGCACCGCAGCTCATCTTCAAATCTTCTGAGACGCTGAAATCTTCATCTTTGCACCGCAGCACGATGCGCTTCGTCAGCGACATCATCACCTGCAAATAAAACGAAAGGCAAGGTTAGACACTTAAAAGACATTCAGTTTAAGGTCATGCTACCACTGAACCTCGCAATTTGCCTAAAGTCTTCCCTCACTTGTTGTCGGACATTGCGGTTTCATCCATCTTCCTCCTGGCTGTGCTCCGCGCCTCAACTGCTGCTTTTGGGTCGCATTTCCATCTATTGGGAAGAAAGCAGAAGAGAAAACCTTATTCAGGAATTAACAGCAATATTGAGAGCAATAATACCAAGACAGAAAATGAGAAGAGGCAAAGAGAAAACAGAAATAGAAAGAGACAAGAGGAGAAGCATAGTCATAGCTGGACTGGACTATTACTTACCAGGGATCAGTGAAGGAACTAGATCCCATCGACAAGCGCCCCTGCTAGAAGTAGCAGGACGGAGAGCTTACCATCAATAATTAACAGGTGAGCCCTATGGGCTGGTACATGCCCACAGAAATCGCACCTTTGGTAGAAGGGTTTGAGAGGTACAATAGTCACCGATCAGCGCACTCACTTTTTCTCATATCCACGCAGGAGCAGTGTCACCATTTGCCACCGCTCACGGCTTATGCGCAGAGGGAAAGACTTGATTGGTGTGATTTAACTCCTGGGAGGGCTGCAACGGTGCCCCAATGCCTCCGCAGAGACCAGGTGAGCGTAACACTCACTATAGCAGTTTCTAGTTCCAGTAGAAACACTTGCCCCTCCTTCTCGTCTAAGGGGATCTTTGGTCTGAATAAAAGTTCATTGGGTAAACAAAACAGTCTGCCCTGTATCCCTGGAAGCCATGCTACTAGTATTGCTACTCCATATTGGAATACCTCAGGGTCTAAGGGCACCCCCTTCTGTACAGTCTGACTGCAAAATGCCTGAATGAATTCTTGTGTGTTCATATAATTAATTCCTGGAGTTGAGCATAATATCCCCTGCTCGGTGAATGAAATGGTCCTGTTAAGTCATCGGCTCATCATGTCCCTGCCCATTATGTTAAATGGTGTGTTTCGGGAATATAACAGTGGCATGGTAAAATCATGTTCCCCTAAAGAGAGTGGAAGTTTGTCAGTGAAAGGAACAAAGTCTGTAGCCCCAAAGAATCCTTGCGCATTCATGGAAATGCCTGACATCGGGTATCTCCCCTCCCTAATACAGGATCTGGTCGCCCCTGTATCCACGAGAAAAGAGAAAGTCACCTATGGTTTTCCCTACATATGGTTCCTCATTCGAGTTGGGTGTAACAAATAGGATTGAGCATATCAGATCCGTCTGTGGGTTATGCTTTTGTGGGTATAAAGTCACCCCTGTGTCGTGAAGGGGTTGCCCCTCACCTCGGTCGCTCACCCTAGTTCCCTATGGGAGTCTGCATTGTAAAGTCTGTGTGTCATGTGGCTACAACGTTCTGCTGTGCTGGTGTTTGCTGCACTGTTTGTGGTGGCTGCATGTACTATGTCGTTGGTGTGTACACCATGGGCTGTTGTGACTGTCCTAGTGCCTTTTTGGTTTGCGCCATTTGCGGCGCATGTGTCTGTGTGTGATCTTGGGCATAATAGTCTGGCTCCTCAGCTTGCTATCTCGATTGATATGTCGCCCCCTATTCTGCTCCATTCCACCTCTGTTTCTACACAGTTGTGCTATGTAGCCTACTCTTCTGCATGTCCAGCATTGCGGTGGACCCCACATGGGTCTCTGCTGCCCTCCGTTAAACACGTCTCCACCCTGCTGTATTGGAAGTCCAAATCCTCTTCCCTTTCCCCGTGGCCAATAGTTAGCATCTCCTCTTCCACCTACTACTGGTTGTCAATTTTGTGTGTTCTGAGTAACGACTCTTCTCCGCTCATCAACATCGCCCCTTCCATCATATACTTTGATAACTTCTTCTGAACTAACTTCACTTCCTCATGCTTCCTTTCCTTGTGTTTCTTTCTCGCGTTCTTCTGCATTAGAAGACAATAATGTACTTAGTTGATTGAATATCTAACCATGGCTTCACTTCCATCCCCACTAATTTCTTCAATTGCTTCTGTACCTGCTTTGGTAGCCCCTGGCTTAATAGGTGTAGAATAACCCCACTGTTTTATCCCATGGGTCTCTTGCCTCGAGATGCCAACATTCTTGTAGCTCCTGAATATATTGAAGGGAGCCTTCGTCTTCACGCATTTTGCATGCCATAATCGCACTTATGTCAGACATGTCCGGGCACTGTACTTTTAGAGCCTGCCACACGGCCGCTCCATCATGCGCTCTGTTCTGTGCCGCCAATCCGGGATATCCTGCCGCTTCCAAACGCTGTCAGCTACATCCTCAAGAATGGCTTAGAGTTAGCTCCTCAAGGCGCCCACTGTCAATGTTGTCCCTGCCGTCAGTCGTTCTGACTCATATATCCACTCCCCCGCTCCGGCAGTCAACAAGGGAAACTTGCACCTCAAGTTATCTTTGTCTATCTGTTGCCATGGTATATATTGTGGTCATGCACCCCCCTTTTCTAGCAACGGAAACTGTGTCAATTGTACTCCCCTGTCATGCTTCCCTACGTCTTTTGTAGCAGTGAACACTCTTGTCATTGTCATACTTGCTCTTTTCCATCCGGGTCAGGCTCTTAGCCTCTGTACATATGGGGTATATTCCTCTCTGCTATGCAATCTACCTATGGAATGCTCTAGGCATCCTTTGGGTTCTTGCTTACTTTTCACAATGCCTTCCTCTCCACCCCATAGTATCTCCCTATCAGGGCTTACTCTCCTGAAGGGGCGGCATGGCCGCCTCCCTTCGTCATTGTCACTTTCCCCTAGGTATTCATCTGACCCCATGTTTCCCCCACTATCATTGCTATCCCATTTTTCTTCATTTTCAAAATTAAGTCTCCTTAGCATGCCTTTCCCCTGTTTTTTCCCGCTGCTCTTTACAGTAAGTTGCTCTCCTCCCTCAATGGAGACCCTGCTATACTCCTGTGTGTTTTAGGGGCAGAGGCACTATCCCTTATACTCCTATGCAGTATACCTATTCTTCTTCATATCATCCCTTCCTCATCATCATTTAGATGTGTTGGTCCAGTCATGATATCTGCTCCCTCTTTGAGGCGTCTCTTTCTACTTCTCTCTCTTTCCCGTTCTTGTCTCCTGTTCCTCTCTTCCTCTTCTCTATGCTGATGCTCTTTAACAAGCCTTTACATTTCTAACTTCCTCTTTTCACTAATCACTTGCAGTGACCTCTCCTTTTCTTCTACCACTTTTCTCATAGCTTTTTCCTCTATGTCCTTCTGTCCTTTCCTCTCTTTCTTCCCTTTCGTTCTCTTCTGCTCTTTTTCCCTTTTCACCGCTCTTGTTCCTCTTTTTCTTCCCTCTCTCCTCTCTTCACTTCCTGCATTAACTCTGCTCATTCTCTGTCCTGTTCTTCTGTCCCCTTGCGTTTCTGTGCTTCCTCCTCCATACTTCTATGCTCAGCTGCAATGCTGCCATCCAGTTATGAGCAGTATCTGTTCTCCTACCCACTCGTCTGGTGGGACTGTCACTTCGTTATACCCACTATGTCCGGATATCCCCTTGCCGTCCCACATCAGCTTTCCTTGCAGATCACTACGCTACATGCGTTAATCACCTACAGCCTCTATTCTCTTGTTTGCCTGCTTCGCACCACTAAGCGTGTCCTTGCTGGTGGTGCATAAACAGGTGGTGCATAAACAGGATTAGTTTACCCTACCACTGCTTTTAGATCCATCTAGGGGTAAAATCCATGGCTTTCCGTTGTGGGTCTGTGGTTTGAGGAAGGGGAGGAGGAGCCGTGGGCGCTTCGCCCCCCACATCATGCTGGCTGAGCATCCACTCCTTCTTGAGTGGGTCCTCTTCCCCATCCTGAAACATTTTCCACAGCTCCAATATGGATAATCTGTTACTCAATTTTTTCCCCTTATAGGTGGCAAGTAAATATGTGGTCATGTGTGGCAGTACATATTTGGACAGACAGCCTTTGAGGGGCCATGGCTTTGCCATTTTGCAGTCTGTATGGCGAGTCAATTCCACGCTATGCTTGCATATCTTGTCTTGATATCATGGAAGGGACTTGCTCAAATGCCTAAGGGGTGTATCCCCCATGGTGGCATGTCAGCTTGAGACCGCCGATACTTGACTTCAAGTTGGGATTTTTTTACACGTTTCACCACTTATTCAATTTGTACATTTCAGAATTATCGTCATTTCTCACTCAAATTCTGAGAAGCCACAACAATTCTCAAAATATTCCAGCAGGCTCTCCAGCTCACCAACGTCAACAAAAGTGTGCTGCATGCACCGCCCACACTGTATTCTATGCCCTTAAAGGCCAAACCACAATTCCTTCACATGCTCTTCGAGCCCAACGCAAATGGCATAACACTCTGTGCCAATCTAATCATCACTTCATCACGTTAAAGCCCATAGTTCTTCCCGTCCCTCTCCCTTTTCTATTTCCCTTACAACCACGTCAGTGCCCCACTATGGGCCTTCACTCTCACATCAACACACCCTGTCCTATTCACCAACCTTATATGTGGTGTCACAAGCTTAAGGTGAAGATCCCACTACTTTGAGTGCACTCTCTAGTTTTACAACATGCCAGGACACAACAACACAAATAATATAAGATATGGCCATCTTCCCGCTTTCAAATCGCAGGGAATACCAAAACATGTGGTCCTCCTTCTATATTTTTGCATAGGAATACATCTCCATGAGACAAACTTAGAAACCACCTTCCATGACCTAAGCGAGCTACGCTAGTGCCTAGACACAGCTATACTTCTCTTCATCTGAAAGCTAAGCTGACTGTCTAGAAAACAGGTATACTTCTCTTCCTCCGTAAGATAAACTGATTGCCTAGAAAACAGGTATACTTTTTTGTCTTTGGTCTTTTTCATCTGCAAACTAAGCTAGCACCTAGAGAATAAGTATATTTTGTCTTTTTCATACGCAAACTAAGCTGGCTGACTAGATAACAGGTATACTATTTATTTATCTTTTCCTTTTCATCCGCAAACTAAGGTCACTGCCTAGATAAAAGGTTTGTCGGCTCTCAATAGAAACCAGGGGTTGCTTACAAGTCAGTGGAATTCAGTGGCTAAACCGGCCGAGTAGCTGTGGAATTGTACTGGCAGTGGACCTCTCTGGAAAAATACCAGGCTGTACTTGATGACAACAGAGGGAAATACATCAGACAGAGAGAGCAAAATCGAGTCACTTTGACCTCTGCTGGATTGAAAGAAGTAGACGTATTTCTGCCAGTCCGTTCCCGTGGCAAGTGGCTCTTTGCCAACCTGGGGTTTCCAATGAAGCGCTTGGCGAAGATGATGGGTTGCAAAACACAGCTAACAGTGATGTATGAAATTCTTGCTTTAATCCTCTGTTTTGATTCTGTAACATGTATTTCAGTTAATATAGAGGCCAGATAAGTGCTTGTTTTAAAATCTAAATAGAGTGTTAATGCATTCTTGTGTTCCAAAAAGCACACAACTTTTTTAAGTGCAGAGGAGAACTTCATAAGTGAAGAATATATCTGACTTACTCAGATTTGGGAGGGCAAAACAGGCTTGCATCTTTATTTGCATGGCCGCCCATGTTAGCTCTGTTTTTAGCATCAGCAGGCAGTTCATATGTGGTCTTATACGTCTTGCGGTTTCAGCGTAGCAAAAGGTATATGTGTGTCAGTTCTGTAGCTATGTGAGTCATAAGCATACTCTTAGTGTCTACCAGCAATAAAGCTAAATGTCTGCGTAACTCCCGGCATGGATGTCTATATGGTTCATGTCTAACGCATCTAAGTCATAATGTCAGATGTGATGTCATCAGTGTCCTCCGAGGTTGCAGTCAGTTGACTGGTCCGATCAATGGTATGCCCGTATTGTCTATGAAGTCATCAGATAAGGTCTAAATGGTTGTCAAAGTGAATAGCGCTGGTCACACCTGCGATACATCAATGATGGGTAGGAGAGGCCCAGAAGCAATGTACATCTCTCGTTTCTCTGTCGCCAGGCTGAGAGCAGGATGGGAGTAACGGGCCATGTTTAGGTCTCCCGCTTCACTCTTGTGCATTGATTTTCCATCCTCATTCTGTTGGGACGAACTCCCAGGTATGCCAGAATGATGCTGGAAGTCTGCGGACTTGGAGAGCCCAACTCTCTCCCCAGTATACACAGAGGACTCAGTCAACGGCAAGTTCAAACTGTTGTTTATTACAAATAAAACCAACAGGGATCGATACAAGAACACAGGTGGATTCCAGTGCTTCTCGATGCCTCCTGGCTCGCAGGCCAGTTTTACTCTAAAATTAGGTCATCACTCCGGCATTACCTGGGCCCTTCTCCAAAAACCTATCAGTGTGAGGGATTGGCTGTCAGGAGTCTATTGACCTGTATGGTCATCAATATGTGTTACTCTACTGGCTCTCACATGTCAGGTGACTGGCCTGTCCCATCCCCATGACGTTATCTACTACATTGTTGCAGAGTAGTGGGTTTACCATTGGTTTGTCCCCTTTGCCATCCACCCCATGAAACTAAACTGTGATTGACCAGCGCTGCTGCCCCCAGGCCTGGCACCCAAACTAGTTCTCAGTGCTCTGTGCACCTCTTCAAGGTGATGTAAATGATTATGTGTCTGTATTGTAACTTGTGTACAGCACCTTTTGCTTATGAGAATGTGCTCTGTACGTTGCAACAAATGTCGCAGCCTGCGTCTGCTTCTGATGGGATCGGCTCCCCTCTCCCACCACGGAAGACTGTCCATTGTCCTCTTTGGCTGTACCAAGTGTTTAGGGACAACGAAATTGAGCTTTGCAGGTTCTCATTGTGAGGATTTATTCCATTTCTCTGCAACTGGTCCCTTTGTTGTATGGGGATTGGAATGCCCCTTCATACCTCTGACCGTGGCTGTGGGCCATGTCTCACGCGCCTTGCTTCCTGTGCTGCCTGAAACAGCTTTGTTCATCTCATGCTGAGTGGTTTGAAGCCTGCTGTACTTTTCCTAAACCTGATAATACTGGTTTCTTCACTGTCCATGTTGTGCTATGTTCTTCAGAGGTTAATCACACTTGGTTCTGTCAGGTTCTATAGGTGCTCCTGCAGTTCCATAGAGTTATTCGCGTTAAGCATCTGTAAGCTTGCTCAGGATCTCTTGTTCCTTGCGGTTCTGCTTTGCTACATTTGGCCAATGACAAAATAATAAAAAGCAATGACAGTATGTATATGTATCTGTGCTCTAACTATAGAACTGTGCGCTCATGTTCTTCATGTATACCAGTGTTTGCTTGTGTGTTGCAGTGTGGACTGCACATGTGTTTCATGTCTAATGCTGCTATGTCTTGATAAATCTAATGATGTCAGTAACATGACTTCTTGGTGCCTAGTCCAGGCTGTCTACGTAGGTGTCTCTGACCATGGTCTCAGGCTCTTCTCCCACACATGGATAGATTTGTAACACACTCGGTCTGTATGGCTGACTGAGAGGGTACCTCTTTGTGTATTTATCAATCATTGGTGCATTTGGGATTCATCGGAAATAGAATGGGTGGTTGTGGGCTTTTCTGACCGTCCGTCTTGTCATGAACTTGGTGGGAGGGGGGTGGTCTTAGGATCCAGAATCCCTCTTCAGTACCCCCTCTGGTCGACCTGTCGACCACATCACAATAAGCTAGCCCTTTTGCTCTTGGCTGCCATATCTTAGTAATTCCTCCAAGGTGTCCATAGTAATTCACATGATCGTCGTAAGTCATTTTCATATAACTGCACACTCCTTTGGGGTTGCAACACACCCACTTCCCTTCATAGTACTTTCGCATTGAATGGGTTGTCCAACATCATTGCTCCAAGCGAGAACAATTCACACATTGCTATTCTCTCTCCCACATTGTCTCTTTCTGCCACAATCTGATCTGTTGCTCCTCCTATGTTCACATTCATCAACACCTGCATTCCAATAGATTCTTCTGCTGTCTTCTGGCACTTCGTGAGGCAAATCTTCACTTCACACATTGATACTACTGCCAGTATCAGTGCTCCCTTTATCAACTTTAGTCCATCTGACAGCTACGACAGCATTCATGGCCATATGTACGCTATCCAGCTCTGGTCCTTTCCTGTCCCCTTCGCTTCGTCTTCCATTTTGGCATGCATCTGGGATATCTGAGTACCGCTTCTGACAGTGTACCATTGTTTTCGGCATTGGCAGGTATGAACGTACAACAGGAACTCCCGATTTTTGCACAAACTCCTCCTTCCATCGCTGTGAGCCGATCCAGAACGTATCTATTCTGGAGCGCCACCGACCTCACTGCTCGCTGCTCTTCTTTTATTGTATCGGACCCATTTACTGTGGAGTTGATCTTCATCATCAGCTCCCAACAAGTAATTTTCAGCTATTTTGCATTTGTGTATGCCTGTACAGATGGTAATATTGCTGCGAAGAACATTTGCAGCCTACTGAACAATATGTGCTCTGCTGGAACTTCATATAGTGCTGTTTCTGTGCTCCAAGATACCCACCCTCCGGCACGAATGTCGCCTCTAAACAGACTACAACATTGAACTTCAGCCCAGTCTCAGAAGAGTATACTGCCACCATCCTAAAGAGCCTAAAACTCTTGAGGTGCAAAGGAGATGCCTGCCCAGCTACCATCATAAAGGATTGCTCAGAAACTCTTTTCCCGTTCATCACCAGATTTATAGATGCCCATTAACAAAATGCCATGCCTGCCCCTGGGCCCCCGAGCACCTCGCAACGCAGTGCTGATTTTGGCCGGTGGGGGGGGCTTGTGCAACAAACCCTCTACTGACAAAATCAGCTTCACACCTCAGCACAAACACACACACGCATTCACGCGTAGCATGCACTCCCTCATTCACACACACAACCATCATCATACACTCACTTGTTTCACACAACTCAAGCATTCACTCATACATACACATATTTTAATGAACATACCTTCTGCCCTGGTCCTGAAGTTTCTGCCCAGCGCTGCAGCTGGTGCATATCACGAACAGGAATCAGGAAGCAAAGAGCACTGCCTGGTTCCTGCACATGTGCACAAGAGCCAGAGTGCTGATGACAAAGTGCCTATTCCATTTGTATGTGCGGGGAGGCGCAAGGGCGCCCCCTCGCACATTTAAGCATGCAGTTCCACAGCCAGCATCCCCAATGAGCCATGCAAGGTTATGGAAGCAAAACACCCCCAGACTTTGCATGGCCCATTTGACATGCGTGGCTGGAGAACAGAGATTTCAAACTGAAACCGCGTTTCCCTTCAATAGTTGTATTGTATTGTATTGTATATGTCACTTATATAGCACCCTTTCCCATATGTATGGCCTCAATGCACTTTGTGGTTGGAACGGCCTAGGGGAACGAACTCCATGTGTGGGAGATTCTAGGAGTTCGTTTGTAAATTGCGTGTGTGCATATTGCCAGATTATGAAGTAGGTGGGCTGGCTAGGCTACTGTAAGCAGCCTGGAGGTCAGGCACGTGGGCGGGTGCTGTCAGTGGTTTAGGATAGAGTGCTAGTGCCGCAGACTCGATGTTCAAACCATCCTAGGAGTGGTCCCTCAGCTGGCTCCTCTGCATACCTGGCTACATTTGATTTTTTTAAAACAGAGGATGATGTCATGGCACGCCCCGCCCCATTTTCACTAAGAGCCCTACCCACCCGCGCTACCCACATTTATTTTTTTTAACTGCAGGTTTTACGGTTCCACCTCTGGCTCTGAGGTGGAAACGTAAAATGCATATAGAAAAGCTTATGGCATGCGCAAGCCTAGCACTTTGAGGTAGCAACTTACTGACAGGGGTCCAACAAGAGCCTGGCATCATGCAGCATTCCCATGCCATGCACTTGGTTTCAGGTAGGGTAGGCCAGGTATTGCCTTTACCTCGATGTGGTTGGCTACTATCAGTCAGTTTGTAACCAATCACATCGAGGTGTGGGGAGAGTTACTGGAAGGGCCGGAAATCCCAGATGCTCCACGCTTTTCCTCAAAGACACAGAGAAGAGCATAAAAACCCAGAGTCTCCGGGATAAACCCAGAGTCTAGGCAGGTATGCTGCTCGGGACCTCCACAATGGGAGAGGGTGCTTGTGGGTGGGGGCCCACCCGGCCCACCCGGCCCACCCGGCCCACCCGGGCCCACCCTCGCCCATTAAGGACAAGCCCCCACTAGTACACCCTCAATGAATCTATGCACAGGCCGGGTCAGTGGGGTTGGGGATGAAATACTGTTGACTCTGAAGTCATGTACATGAGCTAGAGCGTTGGAAATGTGGCACCCATGAACCCACCGTTTAATTCCAAGTTACTGCTGTCAGCTTAATAGAAACATTTATTTCTGATTAAGCAGTTTGTCAAGTATCTAACATATTTATAAATATACCCTGTGATGAAACACAAACGAAGGGGCACAATATCATAGGGTATTTGTGTGGTAGTCTGAGAAAAAAAGAAACACATTTTAAAGAAAACTAGGGAATGCCCCTTAACTGCCAGGCTATTATGGAAACCTATGCAAAAAGGACGAGCAAAGCATTTTTCTGTTTGAAGCTGTCTTTTTAGTGTTTTTCTCTGCAAGTGTAAACTGCACGATTGGAAAACAATAGTGTGTCCAGCAAGTAGGAGGTCTACTCTTAGCAAGGATAGCCCTCACCCCAGTTATATTCATGGTCCATTGATTCCCTAGTGTCCCTTTCAGGCCAGAAGAACACGAGCTAGGCAAATAAGGCATGCAAACGCATGCCTGCTGGGCAAAGGTACACCTTTAAGACTCCTGGAAAGAGTTCCCATAGGGGGTATACCTGCCTACATTAGCGAACCAAAAACCTGCAGAATTACGTCACCCAAGCACTGCCAACCGGCCACGCCCACATATTTTTAAAAAAATACAACTACCAAGAAACATATACAAGTTCTAAGAAAACAAGGGCAGTTTTCCCCCAAACTAACAATTGGAATAGAAACAGGAAACCCTGACAAATGAGTCAACTTTTGTTTTCTTCCTCGCCAGACAATGCATTTCTTTCCCTTTAAAAAGGGACTGTAACTTTATACACAATGCTCTGCACTCGCCCATGTTTACATAAATTCTATAACTTGACAACCAGGCCACTAGATTATCAGGCACAGTCATGTAACGGTCAGCGCAAAAGGCCAGAAAAGTGTATTTTTGCATGGTGTTCACGCCCAGGCAGCATTTTGCCCTTAGCAGGAATGTATATGGCTCACTCATATAGTGGTGTCCTGAACGGCCATAAACCCGGAGACTCCATGCTCTGCTGTCTCCAGGATAAAACGAGAGGTTTGGCAGGTATGGGGTTTGGGGTGGACACAGTGGAGTAACTTTGCTGAAAATGTTGGGGGGGACATGACATCTGAAGAAAAGGTGCCCAAGCCAAATGAATGGGGACAAAATGGTGCACCATGAAAGTTGGGGGGGGGGAACACCCCTGTCCCCCCCACCCCTAAAATTACGCCCAGGCCCCTCTTTTCTGTCTACCAACCCTTCCACCCAAATGGTCTACATAAAAACAAAGATCAAGTAATGGGCTAAACGTTACCAGCAGCATTCAGGAAGGCAAACCTCACAGAAGACAACACAGTAATGTAAGATATTAATTAGATGATTTGACCAGGATCACTGTATCGTCTGCTGGCAAATCCAGGATACAAGCATGAACGCTTTTGTTCCATAGTCTTGAATTTGGATACCTATTCACCTCTTGGCCTAACAGTTTCTGCCATCGTTGGAGGGGATTGCCTAGGTTTTACATCATCCCATCTGAACAAACCAATTTCTAGACCTTCAACATACGGATGATATGTTAGTTTTTATAGCAACCCCTATCTGGTGCAGGTACATTGCTCATAATGGTAGGTGTTGTTCTGCAAAACCAAGTACATATGTAAAAAAGGGGGGGTGAGGCGCGCACTCCAATTCCTCGCCAATATACTACCCGAAGAAAGAAAAAATATATAACTGGGTTAGATCCCAAAAGTGTCCAATTCACAGGGTTAGATCCCAATTGTTGCCAAAATGTTCAAAGGGTTGATCCCTTCTGCTGCATTTGTGCAGCTGTTCTCCTCCTAGCGCTTTTGTGTCCCAACAATCTTCAGGGAGGCTGTGTTGCCTTGCTTTTCAGGTGAATCCAATTAAATTGCTAATGCAGTCTCTAAGGATTATGGGAGCTGTAGTGAACAAATGTTGTTCAGTTCAGGTGACCAAGGAAAGACTCCCCTCCAGGAGCACACATCTTACCCTTAGCAGGGGGAGGGGGGAAAACCACAACTATGGTTCTCCATTGTAGGGCAAAATATCCCCGCTGCTGCAGCCTCTGGAGTCCGGATCTCCACAAATTACACGTAAAAAAGGGGGGTGAGGCGCGCACTCCAATTCCTGGCCAATATACTACCCAAAGAAAGAAAAAATATATAACTGGGTTAAATCCCAAAAGTGTCCAATTCACATGGTTAGATCCCAATTGTTGCCAAAATGTTCAAAGGGTTGGATCCCTTCTGCTGCATTTGTGCTGCTGTTCTCCTCCTCCTAGCGTTTTTGTGTCCCAACACTCTTCAGGGAGGTTGTGTTGCCTTGCTTTTCAGGGGAATCCAATTAAATTGCTAATGCAGTCTCTAAGGATTATGGGAGCTGTAGTGAAAAAATGTTGTTCAGTTCAGGTGACCAAGGAAAGACTCCCCTCCAGGAGCACACATCTTACCCTTAGCAGGAGGAGAATCATAGTTATGGTTTTCCCCCTTCCCCTGCTAAGGGTAAGATGTGTGCTCCTGGAGGGGAGTCTTTCCTTGGTCACCTGAAATGAAGTAATGATTTCACTACAGCTCCCATAATTCTTAAGAGACTGCATTAGCAATTTAATTGGACTCGCCTGAAGTGAAAGGCAACACAGCCTCCCTGAAGAGTGTTGGGACATGAAAGTGCTAGGAGGAGGAGAACAGCAGCCCAAATGCAGCATAAGGGATCCAACCCTGAGAATATTTGACGGAGGAGAACAGCAGTACCAATGCAGCATAAGGGATCTAATGGTGTGAATATTTTTGCAACAATTGGGATCTAACCCAGTGAATTGGACACTTTGGGATTTACCCCATTTATTAATTTTCTTTTTTCAGGTAGTATATTGGCCAGGAATTGGAGTGCGCACCTCACCCCTTTTTTTTTACAAGTACATATGTAAGCAAGTTTATCAGACATGGGAAAGGCTTACCCAGCCTTGCTGGAATGTGATATTCTAATTTTGTATATTAACACATATCTCTGCAATGGGTGATTCACACACTGAGCTAACTTCTGAACCCTTGTGGCACTCAATTTATCAACATGCATTTCACTATTGCCTATTGCTACAGAGTTGTGCCGCAAGGAACACACAAACTATGTATACCACAGTGAATGCAGAAAACAATACCTGATGAATTGATCAAGGCTGACGTGTGCTATTTGAGACTAGTGAACAAGGGAATCTTACTTATTTAGATCAGGCAGCCTGTGGGGCCCCCTACTAGGTGGGGGCCCTGGGCAAGCACCCCTTTTGCCCTCCCATAAAAACGTCTCTGTCAGGATGTCCCTTTTGTTGGTAGCAAGTTGCACCTATTTGGTTTGTGCAGCCTCTGGGGCACAGTCCAAGCCTCCAGACGCTGGTGATTATTGTGTAGACCTCTCTGGGTATGGGGCTGGTACAGCATAGGCCATCTGGTGCTGTTGTCAAACTCTACCACAGTCTCTGGCAGCATTGGGATGCTAGGCGCTCTACCAGTCCAGTACCTCATCATAGGCACTTCCTTTCCCACCTGACTCCCCTTGCTATTCGCTTGTCTGCTGTTGTCCTTTCTCATCTTTGCTCACCAACACCGAACAACGGTTGGGTCCTCTTCAACACGCCCTTGCCTTTCCTCACCACTTGCTTATACATTCTTCCTTGATCTCTCTTATTGCCTCCTTGCTCCCCTCCAGCCAGCTGTTCTCCACCATCTTCCTTAAGAGGCTATTTTCCCCTCCTCAACTCTCTGCCCTGCTCCACCCTCTGGTCCTCCACCTGCTTGTGTTGTTCCTTGACCCCTTGGTCTCTTTCAAAGACCTTTGTTCTCTCTCGTTCTTTCCTCTGGCTTCCTGCTTTTCACCAGCACTCCCTCTCCAATCTTTTCTGCTCTACTACGTCCAGATCTTTCCAAGCTCCTGCACGCTCCCTCTCTCCTCATTCCCACTTTCCTCCTCTGCATACTGCTCTACCACTTCCTGTCTCCCATGCTTGTCCTACTTCTCTATCTCCTCTCTGCACCGATCCACCACCTCTCTCTCGCTCAAGCCCCATCCTGTAACTCCCACACCCACACTGGCATCCTGTGAGCATTAATACTAACGCTGGCCTGCCCACGGATCCCATTATTTTCAAGCCATGCTTAGCTGTGTCTGTCAGTGAGCTGAGCACGGGATTGGCTCCTTGTATTGAATTGAATTTTTAGCTGATGGGGGTTGGCTTCCGTGGCTGCATGTGGAGCCACAGGTAAATCCCAGAGGTGGTTTATGGGCGAATGCTGTGTTTTCTTAGTCTGTGGGCACCCACCTTTGTTGCTCCCCAGCTAGGTTTCAGGGAAGCAACATTTTGAAGTAATTTATTGTTTTCGAAAGTCAACAGACTTCCAGGCCTAAAACTCTGAAAGTAAGCGATTTGCAGACCAAAGGCCATGGAAGCTGATTGATGGATAGAAGGTGGGTAGACAAGGAAGACAGAGTAACATTAGGATTTTTGTTCCAAACAGAAAGTAATATGTCTTGTCAAAGCAACAGCATAGATTCTTACAGATAGCAACAACTGGGAGCCAGAAGATGACAGACGTAGATACTGAGATCAACTCATGCTATGTGATAGGTCTTGGGAGGTTAGTTTAGCCACGTGCTCCCCTTGCAAGCAAGACGACACAGAGCAGCACAGGTTCGATCCCCGGTCCGCGCTTAGAACCCCCTGCGTGTTATAAATAACCTATCATATCATATCATAGTCTGTTGGTCCAATTTCCTCCTAAAACCCATCTGCCAGTCTAAACAGATGAATCAAATGTTGGCGAACCAGCCGAGGGTGGGGGGCCTTCATACAATCCCAGGGAATTGTTCTGCGTATGTAAGGAAAGGGGACCATATCCTGTCAAATGTACCCTCCAACCCCCAGGCAGGTAATTATGATGTGTTTCCACCACTGCCGTATCCCAGCACAACACAGTGCGCATGTGCCTCTCAGCCCAGGGACCAGGGAAAATCGTATAGTACGGAAAGCAAACTGACCCAGCCCAACACGGCGCTGCACACACACAAGCAGAAAATGAAACTCAGCTCACTCAGCCGAGTTTCATTTTCTGCTTCTGGCTGAGTTTCGTTTTCTGCTGTGGACAACTCAGAGGCTGGCACCAAAATGCAGCCCAAATAACTGGGAGGGGGGGGGGGGGGGACAATAAGGCATGACACAAAAGTTTGGGGGGACAAAACCCGCCCCCCCCTATAATTACGCCCATGGGTGGACAGGCCATTAATTAGGGTGGTGGGGGCTAAGCAGCCCGTTACCTGGTATCGTTTATGCCCCTCCCCTGGACCCTTCCTCATCTCCCCCCCCTCCGTCTCCTCAGTGGTGGAAATGGAAAAAATGTGGTGGGGATCCCACAAGTGCCGGAGTGGGGGAAGAGTTGGGGGGGGCAGAGGGGGCGTGGTCTAGAGGGGGCGGGGTTGGTAGTGGCCATCAGGTCAGATAAATACTTCAAAAAAGAAAGAAAAAAAAGCGCCCACAAAGGCAACATTGCCTTTTACCGCTGGCCAGGGCTTTAAGTGGGGTGGGGCCTGCTGGGGCTCAGCCCCAGCAGGCTCCGAAATTTCGATTTGAGGCGGGGCCTGTGGGGGCCACTAATCTCCCCTGCCAGCCCCGGCCACTACACGAAAAGGATTTTTTTCTGAAGCCTGAAGCTCTCCCTCGTGTGCGAAAGCTTCAGGCTCCAGAAAAAAATGTCTTTCAGCCATAATGGTGGCGTCGCACCTGCGAGGCATCCCTTTAATCAAGTGATGCACGTGGGCCGGCGACACCATTATGGAGAAAACGTGAGGCCGCTGGAAGCAGAGGCCTTGCTTTCCAAATACTGAAGCTCCCGCGGGGGTTTCAGTCTTAAGGAACAGGGCCTCTGCTTCCAGGGGCCTCACCTTTTCAGTCTTAATGGTGACGCTGCCCCTACCCAGCTGGCAAGGGGCAGCGCCACCATTAAGGCTGAATATGCGAGGCCCTGTCCCCTGCCAGGCAAGCCTATAGAAAATAAATGCAGAGATGAACACCCTCTCCCCAAGGGCGAGAGGGTGTTGATCACTACAAAAGGCTGCCTGGCAGAGGTGCCAGTGGCCCATTGAGCCGGGGCTCCTCGGGGGAGCATAGCCTAACGGGCCAGCAGGACCCCTGCAGTTAGGCCAGGCCCCCTTGATGAGCCCTGGCTCATTTTGTTGTGCCAAAAAAATAAAACGAAAAAAGAAAAAAACGCCCGCGAGGGCAGCATTGCCTTTTATGCTGCTCTGACACTTGTGTGTAAAGCACAATGCTCGCTACATGTACAACTGACTCCTTTCAGTCGTACATGTAGTGAACATTGTGAATTACACATCAGTGCCAAAGCTGCGGTAAACGCCAATGCTGCCGTCGCGGACGCTTTTTTTTTTCATTTTCTTTTTTCCAGCGCAGTTCATGGGCTTGGGCGGCTGACAATGGCCGGATCCCGAGATCCGGCTGCACATCTGGTGCCGGATCTCCGATCCGCCGAGAGAGCCGGCCCAATGACCAGCACTGCTGGCACTTATATTCTCGATCAAGGTAAACCCTCCACAGGAGGTATATGGCGGTTTATATCCAATCCCAGGACGGTTTAACTATAGCACCTCAGACAATACACAGATCCATTGAGCTTCTGTGCCATAGTCCCCAGCTATACTGAGCTTTTAACCCTGAGCTGTGGCCCTCGGCTCGGTGGCTCCTGGGCATTATACGCAGCCGCGGGAAGATTGACACCTATTATACTGAGCCAGGCATCCTCACCCCCACACGATATTTAGAAATAGTCTCCCGGGCGTTGTACTGGACTTTAGCGCCTCTCTACTTCCAGCAAAACATTGAGGCTTAGCCAGCGGCGTAACACAACATGTGGGCCCCTCTGCAAGCCACGTGCCACCACCAGGCATGGGCAATGCCCGTGATGATCATGCCGCTACAGGGGCACATGCACACTGCACTAGGGGAAAGATGTAAGCATGTTTTTTAATCTAATCTTACATCTTTCACCTAGTGTAGGAACAAGGGGTGGTGGCTGATCCCTTATTTATTTATTTGCATTTTGAAAGCATTACAAAGCCCTCAGGCATCGAGGCACTGTTACAGAAATTGTTTGTTTTTTAATTGCGTAATTGTTTTTTTTTGTATCTTAGTTGCGTATTTATAACGTGCTTAAATACCCAGAGGTTTCTTGACCCGGGGATCGAACCTGTGTTGCTTCGTGTTGTCTTGCTTCCAAGGCGAACACGTTGCCGCTGAGCTATCCTCCCGGGCTCCAAACTGTGCCAGGCACTAGTGGCGGCTTGTGATTTTTTTTATTGGAGGGACATAAATAGTTGCTGCAAGTATACAAGAACAACATAAAGCGCAGTGAGGATGCTCGAACCAACGAAAAGGGGCCAAGTGGTTATCCCATGAGACCATTTTTTAAAAATAATTGGATACATGAGGCATTATACTGCACACTTTCTGTGAACAATCAGGTAAAAAGCCAGACAGTTTGCAATCAGCTTTGTAGGGTAACTCACAAAATATGCAATAAGTACATGTCACCAGCAGTGCACAGGAGTCTTTCCCAACACATTTTTATGTCTTTCCCCAGAATATATGCCAGTATAAAAATATGTTCTTGCTGACTGTGCAACTGCCATGCTGGCTGCATCAATACATGCCAGTATTGTCATATAAGAACATACTCATGTTTGCTTTGTGCATAATGGCGGTAATACTACTGTAAGAAAACGTGTCCAACTGGTTGCACAATGTTATCCAGTACCCCCATGTCAGAACATACCCCTGTTACTTTGCCATTAATAATGCCATGCCACAATAAGAAAACATGTCCAACATGGCTGCACAATGTAGTCCTGTCTTGACAGGTAATAGCAGAATGCCCAGAATAAAATGACATGCCATAGTAAGAAATGTAGTCTGGCTGAACCAAAATGCCAATCTGCCCAGAATAAAATGCCATGTCACAGTAAGAAATAACTAGACTGGCTGCACCAAAATGCCAATCTGCCCAACTGATAACACTTATCATGCTTGCTTTATCATAGATGCCCAGTAAACAATGGCCTGCCACAGTAAGAAATGACTAGATTGGCTGCACCAACATGCCAGTTTAGCCACATAATTACACTCACCAAGTTGGTTTTACCCAAAAATTCCAGTAAAACATGTCACAGGCTTCATTACAAGTTTGCCGGTCCGGTAACTACGGTACCGGTAAGCTTGCCGGTACCGTAGTTACCGGACCGGCAAACTACAAGTTCTGCTCGCGGTGCCTTTTCTCCCGCCAGGTCTGCCCTGGCGGAATGGAAGGCACCCTCAAGCACAGCAAGCCTGTAGCACCAGCACTGTTATGAACCATATGGGGCAGAAATGGGGATATACCGGCGCCTGCGAAAGGGCAATTACCGGGTCTAGCGGGTGCCAGAATACCCCAGTAATTGCTCATTCGCGGGTGCCGGATTTTCAGTGGTATGGAGGTAGCCTTGCCGGTAAAACCGGCAAGGCTACCTCCAACCTAGTAATGAGACCCCATGTCACTTTAAGGATATGACAACAATGGCCCAGGGGGCCGCTCAAAGAAAAAGCTTCCCATTCTGAGAATAAGGACTTTCATGAAAATAGCATTTTCCGGGGGGTGCCAGGGTCCCGGAACACCCACGTACTCCGCGCCCCTGCCCACCAGTCACTCACCCATTCACCTTCTCTCACATTCACTCACACTGCATTCTACACATGCACACCATCCAGAACATTCACACACAATCGCATTCATATCCATTCACACACACTCAACCATACGCCTTCTCATACAGACTCACTGCATTCTCCACATGCGCACCCACAAAGAAGATTCAGACACTGCTTTCTCATTCATGACACACAAACTCACACCCATACATACATACACAACATTCACATGCATGCACGCACGTATATATACATATATACACATCTGGCATGCGCCATACACACATACCACATAGGGCCTCATTCCGAGTCCGGCAGTAACCCTACTGGTGCTACCAGCTTATCCGGATTTATAATATTTTACTGGTGCCTGATTTCCCGGTGCCATCAGGCTTTTACAAGTCTGGCGGCCCAGGAAGTCAGGTGCGGATAAAATGTAAGTCCCCATTCCCATAGAGTCCCGTAGGACTTGTCATGAGCACTGCTCCCGAGAAGCCAAGTCAAGCCCCGCATCCCCGGAAGCAGGCTCACGACCCTCGTCCCCGGCTCCAGCTCCTTTGGACCATGTCCTGGCGCCTCTGGCGCCAGGCTCATAAGGAACCTCAGGGGCGCCGGGCTCATAATTCTTGCAAAGGTGCTTGGGTGGACCTACCTGTAGCAGACCATGCTGCATACTCACCTTTGCAAATGCTGGCAGGATAAAGTCCCCAGCCTTCTGCTGGGAGGAACTATTCCCTGAACTGGGACTACTTTCTTACCTGGGTGGGGCTGGTGCCACTCCTTAGCTCTGGAACACAGGAACACTTTTACCTGGGCGAGGCTGAGGAAGAAGACACCCAATCACTCCAACACTATTTAAACCACACCCGATTGGGAAAACGTGCTTCGCGTTATTCTGCATCTGCAGCAGGACGCTCACCGAGTCAGCTCCAGCATTCCAGTGACATCTCCAGCTTCAGCTCAGCAACCTGTGGAAGAAAGACACGAGAACTATACTTACCATCCAGGAATCCAGACACTGGCAGAACCTGCAAGCAAAAGAAACATAAGGTTAGCAAGTTGCAACACGTTCGCAGCCGCGCTCGCTTACCTGATCCATCTGTGCTTTCACGGATTCTTCGCGGCCTTCTCTTCAGCAGCCTAACGGCACCTGTAAAGACAAAGAACATTATTAAGTAGGAATCGGGTGAAGGCGGCCGCATTTACTTTTCTAACCTGCTTTTGTGCGCGTATTACGATCTCTTCAACCGCAGCAGCCCGGCACCTGAAAACAAGAAAAGACATTATTTAAGTGCCATTAAAGACTGCAACAAAGCCTAACACTTACGTGTTTCCCCACGTGCATCCGCGACTGGGAAAACGCCCGCAAGGTCCCGACACCTGCAAATAAGAAAGAACATTGTTAGAGGTGCTATAATAAGGTCACAGATCATAATACTCACGTACTTCGCACGGGCAACGGCAACGGACGAACAACGCCCGCAACATCTCAAGACCTGAAAACAGAAAACAAGGGACATTATTGAGGTGTCATTGAAATTCCCATACCTACGTACTACCGCACGTGTCGCGCTCTCAGTGACCACGCCCTCAGCATCCAGGCACCTGAAAAAGACAATGCAAAGATTTCATTAAAGGTGCCCATCTCTTCAAGACTATAAACTCTTTATACCCACTGGCATCCGCTCGTGCAGTAACGGCGGCATCACCTTTTGGCATCTCAGCACCTGTGCCACTTCTAAGGCTACAAAAGACTTTGAGGACCTCCAGTGACTTAACTGGAACCCACGCACCCCTGCATAAGTCGTAGGATGGAGAGCCCAGCATTTATACGCCTAAGGTGAGAGCTCACCAGGACATTGGACTTTTGGAGAGTTGGCGATTAGTGAGGAGGAAGTCCAGCCAAACGGTCATTAACCCTTTTTTCTTCCACCTGCAGAAACCTTACCCTGCAAGTCAGACGGTCAATAAGAGGAAGCCCAGTCCAGAGAGTCATCCGAGCTCTACGCTTCTCAATTGAAGAGACTATAACAGTTCAGCCGGGACCAGCGCCTCTGTGGGAATCAGGTGAGCGTTACAGAACGCGAAGCCCTCCAATAACCTCCTACCCAGGCGCTATGGAAACTTCCGACACTGATCAACTGGCCCAGTTACTAGGGGAATTAAGAGCTGAAGTACATGCTGCCCGCCAGGAAACGAATGCCCTGAGGAGGGAATTGATTATGTCCAAAGAATAAGCTGATGACCTCGCCAGACAGTTATTACAAACACAAGCAGGGCAAACCCCTCTACCTAATTCAGGAGGCACCTATACCCTGGCGGCTTCAGCCAATCCTGTTCAAATCAATCTGCCCGGAAATGTGCCTTTGGCTCCGCCCGAACGCTTCTCTGGTGACCCTAAGAGGTTTGCGGTGTTCATAAATCAGTGCCGATTGCACTTTCTTTGTAGACCAGCTACTTTTCTGACTGATCAGACTAAAGTAGCCTTTGTGCTTTCGTATCTTAGCGGCAGCGCCGCTGATTGGTCAATCCCTCTGGTTACACAGGATGACCCGATTCTTCGCAATTTCCAGGCCTTCCAGGCCAATATGGAAAGACTTTTCGCAAGACATTCTCAGGGGCAGGCCCTGGACAACGAACTCCTTTCCCTACGGCAGGGCAATCAGGATCTTCTGGCTTATATTGCGTCATTTAACAGACTAATCGTAGAAACCAGATGGCCCGAGGACAAGAGGATCACGCTTTTCCACAGGGGTTTGCGTGGCGAACTCAAAGACGTCCTAGCCCAGGTCGTGAATCCCCCTCAAGATTGTTCAGAGTAAATTGATTTAGTGGTCCAATTGGATCACAGACTACAAAACAGAAAGGCAGACCGCTCCAGGTTCGAAACTCGAGTATTCTCTAAGCCACTAACTCACACCAAAGGAGTTGAAGCCGTAGAACCTATGCAAATAGGGGTCGTAAAGGGTCCCCTAACCCAGAAAGAACGCGACAGGAGACGACAATTGCAGCTATGTCTCTATTGTGGAAATTCAGGACATTTCCTCCGAGATTGCCCGGTGAAACCTCCGAAGAAGACAGTGGGAGCTTCTGATAAGAATTCCGAAAAGCCCGAGCCGGGAAAAGACCTCGCCCGACAAGTGTAGAGGTCCGCTTGCCGAGCGTAAAAACCAGTTCTTTGACCTCACACTTCATAATGTCAATGGTCCTCATAAATCCAGAACGACCGGATCGTTTGCATGCCATTAAAGCATACATTGATAGCGGAGCGATTGGAAATTATGTAGACCGCAAGATGGCTTCCAGGATGAACCTACCCCTTTGTCCTAAGGTAATTAAAGACGTCATTACCACAGTGGATGGTACGGAAATAGCCTCCGGACCGGTAACCCATACCACCACAGAAGTGACGTTATTAGGCCAAGATGGACATCAGGAGGTAATCGTGTTCGATGTGATCAAGGCCCCTCAGTTCCAAATAATTCTGGGGATCCCTTGGTTGGAGAAACACAATCCTCAAATCGATTGGCGAGCAAAGACGATACAGTTCCCAGAGTGTGCACCTACTTGTTATCCTCGACCCAGTATTGGCCTAGCGGCAGCAACTTCCGAAGGACCGCAATTGCCTCCAGAGTATCAAGAATTCCAAGATGTCTTTCAGAAGGAACAGGCTAATACCCTGCCGCCCCACAGATCTTACGACTGTCAAATAGACCTGATACCCGGAGCCACTCCCCCTTGTAGTAGAATTTACACCCTTAACGAGCCTGAAAATCTTCATTTGCGACAGTATCTGGACCAGTACCTGGCCAATGGATTTATCCGCCCATAAAAGTCTCCTGCATCCTCGGCTCTGTTCTTCGTACCTAAAAAAGAAGGTGACCTTAGAACCTGTATTGATTATCGTGCCCTGAACCAGATAACGGTAAAGAACAGATACCCCCTACCTCTGATTCCGGAACTCCTTGACCAAGTTAAGAACGCCTGCATTTATACAAAGCTAGATCTCTGGGGAGCCTACCACTTGGTACGGATTAAAGAAGGCGACAAATGGAAGACGGCATTTCGCACCAAGTATGGACTATTTGAATACCAAGTGATGCCCTTCGGACTATGCAATGCACCAGCCGCTTTTCAGTATTTTATGAATGATGTCCTCAAATAACTCATAGATGTTTGCGTAGTCGTCTACATAGATGACATCCTTGTGTACTCATCTTCAGAAGCAGATCATCGGAAACATGTTAGAGCCGTCCTTGAAAAACTCTGCCAACATAAGCTTTTTGCTAAGCTCGAAAAATGTGTTTTTCACGTCACGGAGGTTGAATTTCTAGGCTTTATTCTGACACCCAAAGGAGTCCACATGGACTCGAGAAAGGTGGACGCTATCATCAAGTGGCCATCACCTACTTCCGTGAAAGGTGTCCAAAGCATGTTAGGTTTCGCCAACTTTTACCGCAGGTTTATTCCAGAGTTTTCACGAGTGGTGCAGCCCATCACCGCCCTCTTAAGAAAAAACAAACGTTTCGAGTGGTCAACAGAAGCAGAACAGGCCTTTCAAGAGCTAAAAGCCAAGTTCACCTCAGCACCCATACTGAAACACCCACGCCCAGACCTCCCTTACATCGTTGAGACCGACGCCTCCAGCTTAGCAATGGGGGCGGTTCTATCAGAGAGAGATCCGGAAACTAACCAATTGCACCCCGTGGCATTCTGGTCTCGCAAGTTCTCGGTGCCTGAAATTAACTACACCATCACAGATAAAGAGCTTTTAGCAATTAAGTCCGCTTTCAAGGCCTGGCGGCACTATCTCCTTGGAGCCAAACACACTGTCACGGTAATCACCGATCATCGAAACCTACAATACCTGAAAACCGCCAAAGCTCAGTCCTCCAGACAGCTTCGCTTCGCTGGGCACTTTTCTTTGCCGAATTTGACTTTGTAATTACTTATCGCCCCGGCAACAAAAATGGCAAAGCGGATGCCCTTTCCCGGATTGGAATGGGAGATAATATTGTCAATCCTGAACCTGTGCCAATAATTCCAGAACAGAGAATCCTGGGCCTGATTTCTTCACAATCCATCGAAGATATCGAAGCAAAAGTTAAACGACTTGTGACCCCTTCGGACTTACAAAACTGGCAACTGAAGGGAAAGGACTTCATCATAAAAAAAGACCTGCCTTATTTTCAGGGACGACTATTCCTACCACATGCCGATTTACAAAAACAGGTAATCTCTTGCTACCATGATTCCTTGATGGAGGGCCACCCAGGCATTGCCAAAACCTCGGAAAAAGTCAAGAGACACTTCTGGTGGCCGTCATGGAGAAAAGAAGTAAAGGAGTTTGTGATGTCCTGTGGTGTGTGTGCCCAAAACAAAGGTCAGAAGGAAAGACCAGCGGGTCTCCTGCATCCGCTAGACATCCCGCCACATCCCTGGCATACCCTCTCCATGGACTTCATCACCGATTTACCCTCCTGTTCCGGATACAACACTATTCTAGTAATCGTAGATTTGTTTTCTAAAATGGCCCACTTCGTTCCACTAAAGGGCTTACCTTCAGCTTCAGTTCTAGCACGGGAATTCCTTGAAAATATTGTAAGATTGCACGGCTTCCCTTCGGTTTTGATCTCAAATAGGGGGAGCCAGTTTATCTCTCACTTTTGGCGAAGTTGCTGTCGTTTAGCTCAAATAGATGTGAGACTTTCAACCAGCCATCATCCCCAGACCGACGGACAAACTGAGAGGACAAACCAAACTCTGGAACAATATTTACGTTGTATGCTACAGCAGTCGGAAAGTAATTGGAAAGATATCCTTTGGATAGCCGAATATGCTTACAACAACTCGATCCATTCAGGAACCGGAAAAAGTCCCTTTTACATTTTATATGGGATTCATCCTCGAACCTCCAATCTCGACCCGCCCCAAGATCTTGGAACGCCTGCCGTGGATCAACTTCACAATGCTATCACTCAAGCTTTCAAAGAAGCGACAATCCACCTACAACAGGCTAAAGAACGGTACAAAAGGGGAGCAGACCAACACCCAAGAGACGCCCCTCAATACCAGGTTGGAGATCAAGTTTGGTTATCCACCAAACATTTATCACTTAAAGGACCTCACACCTTCAACCCAAAATATCTGGGACCATATCCAATTACAGCCATAATAAACCCTGTGGCTGTCAAATTGGGTTTGCCATCCCACATGAAAATACATCCGGTGTTTCACGTATCTCTACTAAAACCTCCAGAGCCTATTCAAGTAAATGGAGAACCTGAATTTGAGGTTAAAAACATCCTGGACTCCAAGATCATCAAGTCAAAATTATACTATCTGATCGACTGGAAGGGTTACGGACCTCAAGAACGATCATGGGAACCCTCTGACCACGTCCATCGTCTAGTCAGAAAATTCCACCGAACTTTTCCCAATAGGCCAAAACCTCCGGGGAAGACAAGTTTGGGAGGGGCCTTGAGGGGGGGTGCTGTCATGAGCACTGCTCCCGAGAAGCCAAGTCAAGCCCCGCATCCCCGGAAGCAGGCTCACGACCCTCGTCCCCGGCTCCAGCAAACCCCTATTGGGGCCCTTTGGACCATGTCCTGGCGCCTCTGGCGCCAGGCTCATAAGGAACCTCAGTCCCGGCGCCAGGGGCGCCGGGCTCATAATTCTTGCAAAGGTGCTTGGGTGGACCTACCTGTAGCAGACCATGCTGAATACTCACCTTTGCAAATGCTGGCAGGATGAAGTCCCCAGCCTTCTGCTGGGAGGAACTATTCCCTGAACTGGGACTACTTTCTTACCTGGGTGGGGCTGGTGCCACTCCTTAGCTCTGGAACACAGGAACTCTTTTACCTGGGCGAGGCTAAGGAAGAAGACACCCAATCACTCCAACACTATTTAAACCACACCCGATTGGGAAAACGTGCTTCGCGTTATTCTGCATCTGCAGCAGGACGCTCACCCAGTCAGCTCCAGCATTCCAGTGACATCTCCAGCTTCAGCTCAGCAACCTGGGGAAGAAAGACACGAGAACTATACTTACCATCCAGGAATCCAGACACCGGCAGAACCTGCAAGCAAAAGAAACATAAGGTTAGCAAGTTGCAACACGTTCGCAGCCGTGCTCGCTTACCTGATCCATCTGTGCTTTCACGGATTCTTCGCGGCCTTCTCTTCAGCAGCCTAACGGCACCTGTAAAGACAAAGAACGTTTTTAAGTAGGGATCGGGTGAAGGCGGCCACATTTACTTTTCTAACCTGCTTTTGTGCGCGTATTACGATCTCTTCAACCGCAGCAGCCCGGCACCTGAAAACAAGAAAAGACATTATTTAAGTGCCATTAAAGACAGCAAGAAAGCCTAACACTTACGTGTTTCCCCACGTGCATCCGCGACTGGGAAAACGCCCGCAAGGTCCCGACACCTGCAAATAAGAAAGAACATTGTTAGAGGTGCTATAATAAGGTCACAGATCATAATACTCACGTACTTCGCACGTGCAACGGCAACGGGCGAACAACGCCCGCAACATCTCAAGACCTGAAAACAGAAAACAAGGGACATTATTGAGGTGTCATTGAAATTCCCATACCTACGTACTACCGCACGTGTCGCGCTCTCAGTGACCACGCCCTCAGCATCCAGGCACCTGAAAAAGACAATGCAAATACTTCATTAAAGGTGCCCATCTCTTCAAGACTATAAACTCTTTATACCTACTGGCATCCGCTCGTGCAGTAACGGCGGCATCACCTTTTGGCATCTCAGCACCTGTGCCACTTCTAAGGCCACAAAAGACTTTGAGGACCTCCAGTGACGTAACTGGAACCCACGCACCCCTGCATAAATCGCAGGATGGAGAGCCCAGCATTTATACGCCTAAGGTGAGAGCTCACCAGGACATTGGACTTTCGGAGAGTTGGCGATTAGTGAGGAGGCAGTCCAGCCAAACGGTCATTAACCCTTTTCTCTTCCCCCTGCAGAAACCTTACCCTGCAAGTCAGACGGTCAATAAGAGGAAGCCCAGTCCAGAGAGTCATCCGAGCTCTACGCTTCTCAATTGAAGAGACTATAACAGTTCAGCCGGGACCAACGCCTCCGTGGGAATCAGGTGAGCGTTACAGGACTCGGGAGTGGGGGCTCAGAAGCACCAGCACCGTTGCTAACGGTGCCGGTGCTTCCTTGAACGGTCTGTATACCGTGGCCTCAACGCTCAGCAGGGCCAGACCTGTCGAGCACAGTGGCCATGGCAGGCAGACTCAGAGTTTGCCGATCCGGAAACAAGGGTGCCACTGAGCTTACGTGCACCCTTGTTTATGGACCGGCAAAAACATTTCTTACCTCTTTCCCATGTTGGGTCTGCCGCAATACTCCGGTACACATTTCAATGATGCATTTACACTTTTTTTAGGACAAGCCCCACGTAGCCCTCCCTTTTTTATTTTACTATACCACTTACCCTTTTATATGTCTGTTTTCTTGTACCCTGAAAAAGGAGGGAAACTGCTGTAAATGCACCAATGTTAAGACTGGTCACAGTTTGGGTGAAGCTTATAGCTCAGTATGTTTCCTATGTGTGCCTTACCTTGATGTTTATTGCCCATGGAGTAATTCCAGGGGGGGTCCCACCGAAGTCCGGGTGAGGGCTGTCTGGCGGTGCGGGAAGCGGCTGTCCACCTTTGGTTCCCCCACACACGCTTTTGGGCGTACTGCACAAAAATACCCAGATTTGCTTGAAGTGGAAAAGGTCGCTTTAATGTGACAGGCCAAAGCTCACAAATAAACGCTAACCTGGCCCCTGGCCTTACAGACTAAACTAACTGCTTTAACAATTTGCCAAAACATTAAATAAATAACTTGTATATCCCCCCAACAAATAAATAAATAAATCCAACTTCCTCCCTACCTATCTCCAGGTCCTTACATCCCCTTACCATCTTCTCAAGCCTTCGTTCCCGCTTTCTCTCATCATCTCCCCGGGGCCATGCCCCTCCATCTTCAAGACCTGTTCCCCTCTCTGCACCCCCGGGGTAGCCCATTCGTGCAAACAGCACCACCCCCATCCTTACCCGCGCTATTCCCCCATTGTGCTTGCCTCCCCCCTCATCCAAAGGGGCCATGCCCTTGGTACCAGAAAAAACCCTCCCCTGAGGTGCTCTTTTCTGCCCCACCACCAAACTTCCTACTACTTCCAACTCTTTACCATGTCCCCCACCTGCAATGTCAAATCCAAGAGGTAGTAGCTATTTCTATAAACCGACAAATGAACCCCATCCTCCCTGAAAACCTCAAAATTCTCATATACAATCTCATTGTGCTCCAAAACTTGCACTACTGCCAAACCACAAAACTTTATCATCTCCCTATTTATTTTCTTTCTTGTCCTCTCTACTGCACCCTCGCTTACTGCCCCCTCCACACTCTCCTCTGTTTCAACTTAATCCATATCAAACTTACCTCAGGCCATATCTCCCTAAGTCATACCAGGTCCCTTTTCAACTTTCTCCCCAAGGAGCTACACCTGTATCCTGTACCAGGTCATTCTCCCCGGCGTGTATGGTCAACCCATCCGGGACCCCGAAACGCTCCTTCATCTCTGCCAGCATGGGCAGCAGTTGATCCCAGCACAGCCCCCCCAAGACCTGACCACCTCACAATCGCCACCTTATAGCTGCAGCCCAATTGCGTGCCAGAAATCCTCTTCTCTGCCTCCCTACCCGCCCATTTCACAATAGAATGCCAGAGAATCCAGATCTGCAGAATCTGCCCCGCCTCCTCGCCGTCTCTGAAAAAGAAATTGCATTGTCACTCCACTATCCCTCGCCCCCTCAACCCTCCGCCCTTCCCGCGCACCCTCTACCCCATCTCATCCAGAACCTTTCCCCAGATCCCTAATATATCCCTTATTCTTCCCCGACCTCCAGCGGCCCAAGCTCTTAACCATGTTCTCTGATAGCCCCAAACGGTTACCCTCAGATGCCGCACCCATCCTAAATGAATGAGTTCCAAACTCCTCCGGGTTCTCCCCTACTACCATCAATGCCTTCCTTAGCACCCCCAGCACTTGTGCTGCTGACACTCCCGACCCATCCTCATGCCGGAAAACCAGCCCCAAAATGCCTCCGGGTAGATCCTTCCATGCCAACCCTGACCTGACAGGGCACAGCTCCTTACTTCCCCACCCCAGCGATACCCAGCAGCCCCTCCCTTTCTACCCCAAATCCGAGAAAGAGACATCTTCCCACTGCAACCCACCTGCTCCACCCTTTACCCCCACAAGTTCTGACACCCTGAACGCCCCAAAAAACAACCACGTAAAACAAACCTGAAACATAACTCCTTCTCCCTCCTATTTTCCCTTGCCCAGCCCACTAACATCCTACTCGTCATTTCCCCAGCACTCGGCTGGAAGCCCCAAAACCATTTGCCATAGAAGGCTATTCCCGCCAACTTCCCAGCTATAGTTGCCTTCAACCAACCCCTATCCATACACAACAAAAGGAAATTGACCACATCATCCCTTCTGTGCTCCTCAGCATCCTCCCTACCCCTCCAACTATGTGCTCCCCCCATCAAGAATTCTTCCCATGCCCTCCTGTAGGCCGCCTTAGACGCCACAGCCAGCGAACCCTCCACTAAGGACAGCACTCTCAACTTCCTATCTTCCATAGCTATACCGGGATCCGCTACCCCCTCTGGTCTGCTCCTGGTGCCAATCCACGGAATCTCTGCCACTGAAAACGAGATAATGCATCAGCGATGCCATTATCCTTACCCGGCATGTGTGTTGCCCTGAACACCACATTCCATGTGTGGAGAATCCCTGAACATCTCCAATAGCAGACAGTACTTCCATAATATTTGGCAGTGGATATCATGCCTGTATTATACACGTATTTAATGCTCTCAGGTTAATGCATAGTCTGAACTTCCCAGTGGGTTTTGTTATCACTACAATGGCAAACACCAAACCCACTACATTGATTCTTTTAATGATTCCCTGTTTCTCTAGTTTGCTAAATCCTTTTTTTACTTTACCCTTTATTGGTAGTAGGACGCTGTTCAGTTCATAAACTACAGATGTTTAACCTGGGTGTATTCTGATTTTATCTACAAAACCTTTGAGGCATAAAGTTTCTTATCTGAATACGCCCATCTCACTTATTACTTTGTAGCAGAACACTGTTTATTCTGAATTAGGAATCCGTTTAATATCTATTTATTTCTGTTGCAGCCAACTGAGTAATCAGGTGGTCCCTTTACTGGAGACATAGACTTTCCTTTAGGCTTGCCTACCGTTGACCATTAGTTCAACTCAGAACCAACCCATGACTTTTATCTTTACTCCCCCATATGCCACTGGTTTGATGTTGACTTTGTTTAACGTTTCACCTCAAGGTTGAGTTGAATGTTATTTTTAGCAGTAGCGTGTACTTTGCACCAGAATCTATCATCAATGTTATTAATGTAGACTGTGTCTTTTGGTCCATCCATGTCTTCGCCTGTTCCTATTGCAAAAAAACACCTCTACTGGCACATTGTGCATTTCTTCTGCTAGATAAATTACCACATTTGTCCTGCAGCACCCTGCTAGGTGTCCCTTACGTTTACATTTGCTGCAAACAATGTTGATTGCATGGCACGCTGGGCTACTAACAATGTGCCCTGGTGTATTACATCTGTAGAATCTGTGCTGAGTGGCTTCTACATTTCTTAGCACACCCAGTCTAAATATGCACGTACCTGGACGTATGAATGTTCTTCCCAAATTGAGAGTCTTCATTACAGTTTTGGCTTGTGGTTTCAATATAACTGCATTTGTGTCTGTTGTGTTTTGTTCTCCTTTCTTCCCAGATATTATTACTGTTTGTGAGTACTTATTTTCCAATGTTCGAACACACCTGTTAGCGTGCTCTACTTCTTTTGCTATCCTAAGTAATTTTTCTAAGCATTTGGAAGAACCATAAGGGTTGCCAATATATTGCATTTTGAAGAATTGTGAAGGATGGCTGGTACATTTCATTACGCTTAGATACATTGTGAAGGTTCGGCCAGGCATTGCATTTGGAAGATTGCGAAGGTTAGGCCATGCACTGCATTTAGAAGAATTGCAAAGGTTAGACTATGGGCCTCATCACGAGTTGGCTCACAGTTTTGTGGGATCGCTATTGAATTGCGTGCGCTATTTACCACTCTCGAATCCTAAATGAAAAGTCGGCAGCAAGTGATATACTTCCCTCAAGCTTCCCACAAAGCTTGTATCAAGTAAACAGACAATATCGTGGTTCGGGCGGATATCTTGCGCTCACACCATATACTTGTGCTCAAGTATCAAAAATTATTTTACAAGTCTAACATCCTTATTCATAACGTCATTCCAAGTCAATCCAAAAAAATCAATTGGCATAATGTTTGTCAATGATTTTAATTCTTCATGCAGAAAAACACACCCGACACGTGTTTCGACCACCGGTCGTTCTCAAGGCCCATATGCACTTCCTATATCTCTTTGATTTGAGATCTCAATGTAAGTTGATCTCATTTAATCTTTAGTTTCAATCCTGTCGGGATGAGTCTATTGAATAAGATATTAGGTGAAAATTATAAGCTCCAGTAATCTTGTATGTTTTTGGGTCCAAGGTTCAAAAAGACACCATTTAATGGGCTAGATCCCAGGCTCTGTTCTTTAAAATGCTCCATCGGTGGTCGAAACACGTGTCGGCTGTGTTTTTCTGCATGAAGAATTAAAATCATTGACAAACATTATGCCAATTAATTTTTTGGATTGACTTGGAATGACGTTATGAATAAGGATGTTAGACTTGTAAAATAATTTTTGATACTGGAGCACAAGTATATGGTGTGAGTGCAAGATATCCGCCCGAACCACAATATTGTCTCATCACGAGTTGGGCTGTATCCCGGCTGTAATACCGCCTGACCGTAATAGCCCTAGCACCGACGGGTCCCGTGGTATTACCGCCGGATCACAGGTTGGGTGTCAACAGTAAATCCCCATTCCCCATTCGGTCCATTGGATTCAATGGGGCATTTTCAGCGCTAATTATGCGGGCTAACACAGCCGGCAGTAATACAGCCTGAAAACAGGGGATTTTCACCTCCAAGGAAAGGCTGGAGGTAAAACAGCCCATTTAGCGCTCAACTCGTGATATGGCCAGCCCTTAAATGCGGCGGTAATACCAGTACGACCGCATTTAAGGGTTACAGCCCAACTCGTGATGAGGCCCATGTGTCGCATTAGATGAATTATGAGGCTAGCCACTGTATTGCATTTAGAGGAAGTGTAAAGACTAGCTAATATATTGCGCTTAGGTAAACTCCACTAAGCTTAGACAATTCAGAATGGCGAAGGGTCAGAGTCGAGGCAGTCATTTGGAATTAGCCTATGCATTTAAACTTGTCGCACTCCATACTTATGGAACTTTTGCCGAGGGCACGGCCGCTCTCCTGCATACACTGGCCTCCGTACACCAGGCAAACACAAAGCACAACCATCTCTGCCATCGCAGTGCAGCTACAACATACAACAAAATGCAGTCTAGCTGGACACATAACCACACTCTTGCACGTGTGCACTCTCCTGCCCACCTCCCACCGCCCATACACATGCCTGACCATCATGCGTAGTGGATTGGGGCACAGACAGCCCACCCGACTGCCTATCTCAGCCTAATGCCCACCTGCATTTCATTCTTACAATTTCCCATACATTGGACTGCAGTGCCCGAGGACGTTCACCCCCAAGAGGCGCCCTGAGGCCATGCTAATGGGATAAAAGCGCTATATAAATGACAAACTACTACTAATAAAAATTGAGAACCACTGGCTTGGGCTATTACAAGTAGGTATGCTTAGGGGTGTTATTTTTCTGCAATTGTTTTTAGATAGAGATCAGATACAGAAAAGCCCCTCTCTCTCTCTCTCTCTCCTTCTATCTCTGTTTTGTCACCTTCTTCTCATCCTCGTCCCCTGTAGCCACACACTTTCCCCCCTTCTCTCTCAATCTCGCATTCATCTCTCCTTTCCGCCCCTGTCATCTCCACCTGGATACAGAGACATAAAGCCATTGCTTCTGTTCCTTCTGTGCCTCTTGCTGCCTCCCTCTGCGATCCCACTTCCACCCCCCAACCCCTCCCTTGACCTCACCGTTTGTTCGCTCTCTGGTTAAATCACTGTTTCCAGTTCCATTTTCTGAGTGTTGTTTTCCTCTCTCCCCCTACCCAGGCCAGAGATCGGAAGATGGTGGCGGACCTGGAGGGAGCCCAGCACTATGGCGCCACCGCCAAGGTCTTCAACATCATTGTCACCGTGCTCCTGGTCCTGTGTTTGGTAGCGGCTGTGGTCTGCATTGTGTTCGTTGTTTAGTGCCCGGCCCTAGGAATTTCTGCCCCATCCCTTCTGCCTCGCTTAAATATTTCATGAAGCACAACCATTGGTGGTATCAGATTGAGTGAACACGAATCAGCCAATAGGGCTTCGAATGGAAAGTCAGACTCCCTTCTTACTTCAACTACATAAGCCACCCCTGATGTCCCACCGCTCGGAGTCCTGCTGCACACAAGGCAGCAGAGAGGAGCTGTGCGCAGTCACGAGGAGCTGCGAGGAGCCCGGAGCACCCGCCCAAGAACCAGCACGGGACCACGGCCTCTCGCCTGTGTCAAAGGCGGCACCATCTATCTTCTTGCTCACCCCCCTCTCTCGCTCTCCGTTTGCAGCCTCTAACTTTCATCATTTTCGAAACAAAAAACTCTTAAATATTTACCAATTCCAACTTTTTAAATGCGCAATAACTTTAATATCCTTCCAACACACAATTGAACTTTAATCCTTGTTTCGGAAAAAACGCCTTTAATATTTGTATACCTTTGTAACTAAGAGCAATACAACTTTAGGTATTTTCACAATCAAATGTACATATAAGAATCACTTGTTTTTTGATGTGTACCTTTTTTATGTCAAGTTTTATATTTTTATAAGTAGGTGAAATATGTTTCCCCTGTTTCTGGACCTACCCTACTCTACTCTTCCTCTAGGTATGCTCTCATCACATGATGCAAACAAGAACATCTTCATGTCGTATTAATACCTATTAAGAGTTAAAAAAAACCTTTGCGGTGTAAGAATGATACATTGAGGCTACTATGTTTTCAATAATGTATTTGAGCAGATGTGGCTTACTCTTGTAATGTTTGTATCTGCAGTGCACGCTTCCAGCCCTTCCTGGTGATGCTTCGAGGTTAGAGCACTAGAGAGGTCAACACACAAAAATCCATTTCACGTTCATGTGACATGTCTGTTATTTTACACAGTGTTCAGTAACCTGCGATCACGCCTTCTTGTATATGTTACATCTGTTTGTGATTAATCAAACACTGAGGTCTATTAAAGTGTTCCTTCTGTGATGATGGCTATCCTGCACGAGTGTGTCTTTTTTTTGTTTATACACATACAGCCTGTCATCACAAGGATTTGGGTCAGGGGTCTTCATGGTGTGACGTTCCGATACCAACTAGATGGAGGCGTCAGTCTTCCAGCGCCTATTTTCAGGGTTCTAGCCACAAAGCACTGTGCATGTCCCAATGCTAGTAGTCCTCTTTGTAACCGTGGCGCAGAAGCAAAGCCCTGTGAATGGTTCATCTAAAATGTGCCCCCAAGTCCATCAGCTTTCTATGGTCTTATGCAAATGGCCCCCTTCCTGCACTAGAATTCCGAGTTTTCCTCACAAGCCACTGCATCTGGAAGGACTGGTACAGGGTCTGTCAGGTGTCAACAGGCCTCATATAGGACTGACCTTGCTCCAGCCCTAATGCCTTTCAGATGGATGGGCTTGTTAAATAATCCCCTGACTCCCACGTTCTCTGTAGAGTTCAGATGGCTAGTGGGACTCTCTGACCTCTGTTTAGACAATTATGCCTCCACCTGATTACAGCACAATAGATTCAGTAACATTTCGTGAATGAAAACCAGCAAATATTTTAGATTTAATTTCAATAAGGTTCTGGTGAAGGGATACACTGTAAGATATAGTTGAGGATTTTTCGTTAGACTATCCATGAGAACACATTTCAAACACTGGCGGAGATGCCACATAAGTCTTTGTTGAAGCGATGATTGTGTGAGCTAATGACTGTAGCCATTCTTCTTAGTTTCTTAAAAGGTACGCACTTTTAACTCTAGCCATTGCCTCAAATGTTTTCAGATTCCATATTCTGAGGCTGTTCCTCACATATTCAGAATGGATTCAAAGACTCATTTAAAATGTATGTGGCTACTAGAAAGGGTAATGATAGAAAAAAAGGGTGTTCTGTCACTGTATGAATTTGGGTGTGAAAGGGTAGTAAATTTGCCTATTTTGTCATGTGTGTAGTAGGCTGATACCCTATAAATGAAACATTGGATGAGAAAGGCGGAAATGTAAAAGAGGGGTGGAAACCCCCTGGGTAAGCAAAGAGGACAGACCAGGGGAAATCCCATGCTCAAAAAACGGGAGAGTCCAAAGAATTTGACAAACACCTGTTTCATTTAACAAAACCGATATAACACAGGGACAGCATGAACATTAAAACAATCTCGGCGACTCATTGGCTCCAGGCTTGACAGTAGTTTAAAAAGGAGAATGACATCACAATTGATGTTTCCTCTTAGAAAACCTATGAGGTGTGGGGATTGGTTAAGGGGATCTCGACCCCCACACCAGACTGCAGTCCTCATCTCCTTGGTCATTCACCTGCACCAATGCCAAGAAGCCAGAACAGGCAAACAGAAGTAGTAGGATACCTGCTGTTTGTTCTTTTGGCCCAAGAGAGAGACACCCAGTCCAGAGGCATTCATGGCCAGGCACAGACAACAGAGATTGAGGAAGTGGGGGCCAGAAAATGCTGGTGGCCATGACAATGCCCATGGAAACCTACAAAAAGCAGCTTTGGTCTTGCTATACTCAGACTTTTGAAACCGTCTCACAAATGGACATCACCCATCGAGAAAGACAATGCCCCTTATTTAGGAAGGATCAGTTATCAATCACCACACTTCCCAGCCAACATCATTCACAGCAAGGAAGACACTACATCTCATGCAGAGATATGTATGGCAGAAGACTATTATTTCTGATATGTAAGACGGTGCTTAGGTGTCCTACTTATGCTAGATACAAAACGGTATTGCTCGGAAACAGCAAAAGAAAAGCTGAATGCGCATTTACTGAGCATTGGACTTGCACACAAAAAAATCGTCTCTCTTAATGCTATATACCTTAATGCCGAACATGGGGAGTAGGGGTTCCGGGGGTGTCCCCCCTCCCCATGTTCGGCATTATGTGCTTCGGGGGATTCCAGGCAATTGGGGGACAATAAAGACAAAAAAAGATAGAAGATTCGCAGCACACTTCTGTGTGTGCGGTGGAATAGGTAAGAAGGGGGAGGGGTGGAGTATGCAGGATGTCAGCGACCGTGATTTATGTGATCACTGAGCATCAGGATTTTGCGACTCGATATTTTCGGATTCGCAATTTCCTGCTTTGCAGTAATCATGTAGATCCTACAAAACCACTGGGACTTCTCCAACTTCTACCCATCTCCACCAGCCCATGGAAGAAATGAACAATGTACCCACCTTACTCCCATACAAGAGCGCACAGCTTATAGTCATTTCTTCACCCTTGCCTATCATTCTCACTGTCCAGACATTAGCCTCATTATTCCTGTCACAGATATTCAGCCCCATTGTCTCCCAGAACATATAGTCAATAGTCACTGACACAGGGAGCCAGGTGTAAAGACTGGTAGGGGATGGTCTGTACTTCTGCTCTCTATATGGTAGAGGAGAGGCACAGAGGACCCCAGCCAAGAGTCTCTATTTGGTAGCTATGGTCGAGCAATCAAGGCCTAGCTTCTCAGGAGGTTATGCAGGCTGGTTCTTAAGTACAGTGTAGTCCCCAAGCCCCCACAAAGGAATGTCCACACACTGTATTACTGAAAACACAGTCTTTATATAATTAATATTCAAAGGTTATGTACACTTATCACAATAACGCACTTTGTGCTCAGGAAAATCAACAATGGTAAATATCTACAATTCTAAAGTGGTACCACTAATATTAGACCTCATTAAAGTGCATTAACAATACTGTAGCAATGGCACACAGATCAATAAAGAGGAAAACCAGCAATAGAGAGGAAGGAAAGCAAGATGGTTGAAACAAGAAGCAGAATACTGGCCCCTATCAATGGACACAGTTCTGTGTGGGGGTCCCCCCACCTGGGCAACCTGGAAAATAAAGATATATAACACAAGCCCAGTCCTTATTGTTCAATAGTCTTATTCTCTCCTATAATGTTTTTACCCCCCCAATGTACCTGGTGGAGTGGAGTTTTTCGAAGAGGCGTCGACAGATCCTTCTTGAGTGACTCCCTTTAAAGCAGGAGTCACGGATCGTCGAGAGGCGTCGAGAAGCGTTGAGGAACTCAGTGTTCGGCGTCGGGGAATCGAATGCCCTTCTTGAGTGCCTTCCCTTTAAAGCGGGAGACACGGGTCGTCGAACGTCCGACAGTGAACGGGGTAGAACGGCGTCGATGAGGCGGTAGGCTTCGATCCGAGCGGTGCTCGTCGGCGTCGGAGCGTCGGCGTCCTGCAAGGAAGAGGCGTGCGGGGCACCTCGGAGACACTAGTTCTGGACCGCAAAGATTGTGAAGGACGGTGGCCCAGCAAGGGCGTCGTGTCGATCGAGTCTTTGTGGTCGTGAGGTGGTGGGAAACCCACCGGCAGATTCTCCTCGGCGCGTTGGTCGTGCTTGACTTTCTACGGAAGGGTAAAGCGGTCAACGGTGCGGACGAGGGAGTCCTTCGATTCAAATGTTCTTAGGCAAGGGAGCAGGCGGCTCCGGTCGTCGGCGGCACAGCGTCAAGCGGTTCCCTCTTCTGGAATGACACGGCTTCGACGGGCCTCCAGCGGTTACACGAACCTGTGAACCCTGGTCGACGGCAATGGACTTCGACGGCGTCGAGGTCCGGGTGCTTCACTTCGATCTCCTCGGCGGTCCCCTTCTCCGGTCGGCAGCCTTTCGAGGGTCTGGCGTCCAGGGAGCTTCGGCGAAGATTCAGCGGTGCTCGATGGTCCCTCGGAGCACGGGAAGAGGACGCCTAGCCAGGTCCTCTCTCGGGTCAGTCCTCGACGAACACGGCAGCCTTCGGATCGGGTCGAAGCAAAAGCAACAGCAGGGCTTCTTCTTCCAGCTGGGCGTCGAGGGTCAGCAGTTCCAGTTACTCTTAAAGTGGAGACTCAGCTTCTGAACAATTTCCAGTGGTGAGAGGTCCCCAGATATACTATTTGGTCTCCCATCCACACTGCTGGCACACACTCAGCAGCCAATCATACAGAAGGGCATTCATGCAGTCAGTCAGCCAATCAGGCATACAGTGTATTCAGGCCATCCTCCTCCCTCTCAGACACTCACAACAAGGAATGTGGATTGGGACAAGTACCCAGCCATTCAACACTACACACAGCATTCAGCCAGTTTCGGGCAGGGCTGTCTCAGTCTTTGTCTCTCATGCCAGAAACCAGACAGCCACAACAAGGAGTGCATATTGGTCACACCACTCCATTCACCCAGGTCCCCCCCACAGGGGTACCCACAACATACAGTCACTGGGAAGGATCCAGCTAGTCTGGCCTGGCCTTCACAACAACTCCATATATGGAACTTCCACCCATCAGCCAGGCAGGGGGAAGGGGCAGAGTCAGGGCTTCCCAGGACTTTGGGAAAACAAGGTAAGAGGCAATATAAAGCAAGAGGCCACAGGGGCCATCTTGTTTTCCATCAGGAATCAACTGATTCCAATGGCAGGCCCTGGGTATCCCAAAATGGAGGACACCCAGAGCACCTGTCAAATTCAGCATGGTGCTGTCACCAGCCTATACCCTGCTCTGTGGGTCACACACAGGTGCCCAAAAAACATACACTAGGGGCACAGGGTTGCACCCCCACCCATGGGTGCCATAAAGGTATCCCATGGGTCTGTACACCAAACAAAAAAGAGGAAGAGCTGCACTGCCAGGAGTCCCCCGTGGACTCCTGGGCAGAAAACAACACAGAACACAATATGAAAAAGGGCTACAGGACAAGGACAGGGAGGCCCTGTCCCTCCAATGCCTTTCCAGCATCACACCAGGTCATGTCATGCTTCTGGAGGGAGGTTAATACATGTCTGGGAAACACACTTAAGAACACCACAGCATTGCATCCCGAAGGTGGACAACGAAAAGGGCAAGCGAAACAGTGGGTCAGTAAGTACCTGCCGTGCCACACTACAGAAACAGCTTTTTGTGCAAACAGCGAGTCCAGATTTTGCCACCACACAGTGACTACTTAAAGGCTTGTTTTGTCTCTCCTTTTTAGTTCTCTTGCATCAGGCTTAGGGGAGTGACCCTGGTAATGTAACAAGCTCTGTAGCCTCAAGCCCAATGGCCAATCAGGTGCCACCTGCTCTTCCTTCTACCCAGCCTTCATTTCCGCTGAGTACCAGTCTCCTCCTTGTGAATTTGTTCTTCACCCTCATTCTTCTGGATTACTGGGCTTGTGGTCTCTCTCTTGTACATTTGTTTTCCACCCTCATTTTTCCTTGAATACCAGACTTCTGGTCTCTCCCTTGAGGATTTTTTCTCCACCAACATTCTGCTTGGTTACTGGGCACTTCTCTTCATGCTTGGACAGTGGCTCTCTCTAAGGGAAGGCGGCCTGCCTACAGTTGCTGTTGTTCTTTCTCATGTGTGGTTGTTAGTTCTCTGTGCAGTTCTTTCACGTTTAGTTTGCTTCCTGCTTGTGCAATGGTTCTCTTTCAGGAAGATGCACTGCCTACAGTTGCTGTTGTTCATTCTAAGGTGCGGTTGTTTGTTCTCTGTGCAGTTGTTCTTTCACGTGCAGTTCTCTTTGTGCTTGGGCAGTGGCTCTCTCTCAGGGAAGGTGCCCTGCCTACAGGTGCTGTTGTTCTTTCTAAGGTGCGGTTGTTAGTTCTCTGTGCAGTTGTTCTTTCACGTGCAGTTCTCTTTGTGCTTGGACAGTGGATCTCACTCAGGGAAGGTGCCCTGCCTACAGTTGCTGTTGTTCTTTCTAAGGTGCATTTGTTTGTTCTCTGTGCAGTTGTTCCTTCACGTGCAGTTCCCTTCGTGCTTGGGCAGTGGCTCTCTCTCAGGGAAGGTGCCCTGCCTACAGTTGCTGTTGTTCTTTCTAAGGTGCAGTTGTTTGTTCTCTGTGCAGTTCTTTCACATGTAGTTTGTTTCCTGCTTGTGCAATGGTTCTCTCTCAGGAAGATGCCCTGCCTACAGTTGCTGTTGTTCTTTCTAAGGTGCGGTTCTTTGTTCTCTGTGCAGTTGTTCTTTCACGTGCAGTACTCTTCGTGCTTGGAGAGTGGCTCTCTCTCACGGAAGGTGCCCTGCCTGCTGTTGCTGTTGATCTTTCTCATGTGCAGGTTGTCGTGTTTCCAGTGTAGACACCCACAAGACCATATAAATAAAAGCATCATCAAAGCACACGTCTCATATTTGGATGTTGTTTTCCAGAGATATTTCTTTATACATTATTGGGTTTAAAAGGTGGACATCTTTTATACTTTGCAAGCATAGTTATTGGAAATTCTCCTCTGTTGGATTACTTTTCCAGTGTTATGAATTCTTTTGAAGGCCAATGCTCATTTGTCTTGTCCACTTTTTTCTAAGGGGGAAAAGTCAGATTAACTAAACTCTAAGATATGTTATTGTACATATATTCATGGGTGCCAGCTTTTCATTTTCGCTACAAGGGCAGAGATTCCCATACTGTGTGACGTGAGGGAGCTGTACCCATCCCTCGGTTGAAACAACACATTTTGCAGAAGGAATTGGGGCAGAAAGCCATACGAGTTACAGGAATGTCTAAACATATAACCTCTCAGCAACAGGCACCTAACCTGCTGAGTTGTCTTTGCAGTAGTCTGCTAAAGGATCCCCTGCTTAACACAGATACTCCTACACCTGCAAAATAGAAATGTCCTGCCCCCTCCCGCCCTTCCCAAATCAAGGATCAGATGGTCCATGGATAAGGCCCCCTTCCCATTGTAAAGTTGGGAGCATTTGTTATATTTGCAAGAGGCATGCTAACACGTCACCAAGCCTGAACCCAGCAGGAAAGGAGACAACAATCATGGCACAACCCGTGATTTAGATTAGCATGGCAAGGGCAACGGGTGCAACTTCGCCCTCGGCCCCATGTACTAAGTGTCTATGCATATATCATTAAGTCCCACAACTTTTTTAAAAGCAGATTGCTAGTTTGGACAATATGGATAAATAGATACACAGTTAGCAAAACACAATCACCATACATATGCAATGCCTTCTGCAGTCAAACAAGAGTTACAAAAAGACTGTTTACAAAAATGATTTCTACCAATTACACCTGGGAAGAGATGTGTTGAAGTTCCTGAATTGCAGACTGGTCTCAAACCCCGGCTTCGGCACTTAACCAAAGTGTGTGCTTGGGCATACCCTTTTTTAAAATCTCACTATGCCTTCTCTGCCAAAATTAAAAGTCTATGGGCCTCATCACGAGTTGGGCAGTAGCCCTTAAATGCAGCGGTAATGCTATTACTGCCACATTTAAGGGCTGGCCCTATTATGAGTTGGGCAGAGAGTTTGAAGTTTTACCGCCAGCTTTTACAATCAAGCTTTCCATCCATTTTCGGCAGTTTTTGGCACTATTAACACTGGCGGTAATAGTGCCATGAACCCCCCCATTGGGCCCAATGAACCCAATGGGGAATGGGAAATAACCATTAGCCTGCTACTCGTGATTTGGTGCTAATAGCGCCAGACTGAGTAGCGGTAACGCTATTTGCACTAGAGGTATCCCAGCGGTATTACCGCCGGTATACCATCAGACTTGTGATGAGGGAAGGTATTTACCTCACACTGGGCCTCATAACGAGTTGGGCGATAAGCAGATGCTATTTCCGCAGAGCGAAAACAACGTTACCGCCGGGACCTGTGGCACAAATAGCAAGGCATCACAAGTATGTGGGCATGTGCACATGGCCCCCACGATAATGCTAAATGCCTCAGGCAGAAACAGCGCCGGAAAGCAGGCTATTGCCCAAAATCCCAGCGCTAATATCGGTACTGCTGTCGGCGCTATTAGCGTTGGTGCAATTAGCGAGCGCTATTAGTGCCAGCTGGAAATGCATCACCGCAGGAACGGGAAACATTGCAGCCATTTTGAAAAACACAATCCATCAAAAATGAGAGCCCCTGGCAGCCATCCACACTCCCAGAGTATATGAAATGTCTCAGGAGAGGATAAGGGGCAACGCAACACAATATCACCTGCGTAGGCCCAAATTTACTGACGCAGAGTTTGAGGTCTTGGTGGATGAGGTTTTGGCCCACCATGCATAGCTCTATGGGGCCAGACAGGGGAAAACTACATTCCAGCGCTGCACCGAAATCTGGCAGGCGGTGAGCCAGAGGGTTGGAAAGGTTGCGGCCAACAAAGCACTCCCTTGGCGACTGCTGTTACTAGTTTAGTAGAGAACAAGTGTTAGGTAGCTTTGAAGAGATACGCAAGGTTGTCAGCTTGGGTACTTCCCAGATACACTGCAAGTAAGTAAAGGATTGGAAAAAAGGTACTCACAGGTAGGTATGTTGAAATGCCTTGTTCATCTAAGAACATTTCCTTGGTGTAGTATTGATCTTCAATATTAAGTAAGTCCACAGTATCTTCGACCATTTTTTCTGTAAGTTGTGATGGGAATAGTGTTTGAGACTGTGTTTTTTTAATTATTGTTTCCTCAAAATATTTTTTAAGTTTCAATTTTCTGCAAAATCTATAAAGGTCCAATTGTGTTTGGAAGTAGTCTCCTTTATACATTGGGCTGAAAGAAAGCCCTCTGCTAAGGGCTGAAGTTAGAGCTGGTGTGACTTGATAGTCTGATAGGTTGATAATAAGCTCTTGTGTTTTGCTTCCTCCTCTCTTGCCTCTGTGATGTTTTGGTGAGAGATATTTTGAGGTTTTTGTTGTTTTGGTGGTGCACCATGGTATGTTGTGTTGCTTATTCGTGAATTTTTTCTGTGTCTCTGCACTTCCTCCAAAAAAGGACATGCTCTTATTTTTGGAGCTTGAATAATTTCTGGTGTGAGATCAATAGTCGGAGTTGATGTCGCTGAAATAGATTCTGCTTCGGGTACTTCCTTGTAACTTGATGTTTCTACATCAGAGGAAGTGTGTGTAGAGTAGTTGCTTTCATTAGTTGGTGTTTGACTTTTCCCGGGTTATTGTTTGGTGCTAGCATCATATTTTCTCTGAAATGTAAATATCCTATTGTTGATGAAGTCATTCTCATCTCTAATAAAGGTTCTTTGTTTCTTGATTTTAAGTTCTTTTTCATAATTGCCAAGAAAGTCATCCAGTATCTGGTAATTTTTAAAGGTAATCTCAGGAAATTGTAGGTCCTTAATTGCATCTTTAGTGTCTTCTATATCTTTCATAATTCTTTCATGTGTTAAAGCTGCTTGGTTTATCAATCGTATCATCATTTCTTTGGAAGTATTATTTAGTAGGTCTACCAAATCATTTAGAGCTGTTGTGTCATCATCATCATCAAAAGACGGGAATATAAAAATCTGGAGGCCTCTAGGAATCCGATTGACCTCCAAGTACATTTTGAGGGTTTTGATCTCCCACCATTTATTTAGTTCTTGTTTGCTTAAGTTCTCTAATTGCTTTCTTATCAGATATTATCTTTTCTCCTGATGAACCATTGACAGTTTCAATGGGAAAACATGTGTCAAGAGAGAGTTAAGGACATAGAATTTGAAGTACTATAAGGATCTGTGCATGTTAATTAATTTTAAAATTATAAGGTATGAAACTAGCACCGGGCAGAACGTTATTTGTGTTTGTTCTTTTCTTATCATATCACGAGAATAAAAAGGGGATTTCAAGAACATCACCAATACTGAATGAAACATTTCTTTCAAAATTATAATTTGGACCCTATTCCAACTATATAACACTAACTGGATGACTCACCTATGAATACTATAGGAATTAGGTTGGGCATGTGAGTACCTTTTTTCCAATCCTTTACTTACCTACGGTGAGCCAGAAGGTGTCTGCAGTCGGCTGCGACCCCCAGGACAGGGATGACTGCTGTAAAAATGTGGAATTACCTGCACAGACATGACAGACAGGCCACAGGTAGAGGCCACCACTGGAACTTGTCCTCACGCCATGGGAAGAGAAATGTTGCTCGGTCACCGACATGGAGGGGATCGAGGGTGTTAGAGGAGCCAAGGTGGGTGCTGGCAGTGAGGAGGCAGAAGGTGAGTCAACCCCCTCCCCCCAATTTCCATGTAACTACAACAGCCTAGCACAGAATTCCCCAGTTGAAAGAACCATTAGCCGGGCACTGCGACGGGTGGCAGTGTGTGTGAGCCACTACAGGCACCTACCGCAGCACCCATATGCCAGTGTACCAAGGCCAGCCCTGTGAGCACGAGCAGTGGGGAGGGCGGCCAAGGGACACATGCAAGTGTCATGCATCACACAGCCCTCACGGGGGCACATCAGTGCGACATTGGGACATGGCAGTGACAAGTACCAGACCCCCCAAATCATCATGTGTAACTGTGAAGTTGGTCATTGGGATCAGATGCATGCAAGTCAAGCAACAGCTAGGCCATCAATGTACCCCTGCCATGCCACTACGGCCAAATGCAATCCCCCAATGTCCCCCTTCCAGCACGTGTCCCCGTCATTAACAATCCACTACGAAACGCAACCAGACCAGGCCCACACATCAGTGCAACAGCCCGGGCTACAACAATAACCATGCCATCCATGGGCGCAAAAAAGGTACCCCGATACACCCAACTGCAACAGGAGCTCGCCTACACCATCAACCCAGCCCGCCAGGCGCACACCCATTGTCATTGAGGACACCACTGTGGCAATCCACACCACCAGGAAGGACACCCCTCTGCCTACTGTGTCTTTTGAGGAACAAGGGGAGAGCAGCAGCAGTGACAGCCAACATGCGACAGCATCCCCGACACCAGGCAGCAGTCTGCGCCGTCCACCATGCACCAAACCCGAGAGCGCAGTCCTTGCCATGGAGCACAGGCCCAGCCCACAGAGGCCACCACGCCGCCGGTGCACATAGCCCCCAACCTGACACTGACTCCAGCTCCTATGGTTCACCTGTTCCCAGCCACCTCAGGCAATGGAGCGGCTTAATGAAATGGAGGCAAGGCAAAGGCAAATGGAGAGAATTGCCACTGCACACAGTGACAATATGGAGGCCATCCATGACGCCATCCATGGGACCACGAGGAGGATGGGCCGCAACAATGCGAGGACCAGGAATGTCATCACGGCATGCACCGCTTCACTGTCTGGGTTTGGGCAAAGAATGCGTGAGTTGTGCAAGGGCGTTTCTGCCCTTGCTGAAGAAATCAGGGAGAGCAATGCCCTCCAACGTCAGCAGCTGCATGTGGCTGGAACAATTCCTTCAACTTCAACCACCCCCACAAAGGAATCACATCAGAGAACCCCTAGGCGGAGGTCCCTGCGCCAGCTGCGTTCACGTTCCCCGGATGCTGGAGTCGGTAGAAGAGGGAAAGACCTTGCAAATATCATGACTCTTGTTGGCCTGAGTGGCTTTGCCATGGACACGATGGTGGGTGGGGGGTGAGGGAATAGTGTGCTGGGGTGTTGGTAGGGGTGCAGGGGATTGTGTGCTGGGTAGTTGGTGGGGGTGGAGGGAGGGGAGTAGTGTGCTGGGGTTTTGGTGGGGCGTGAGAGTAGGAGGGATAGTGTGCTGGGGTATTGGTGTGAGTGAGGAAGAGGGGATAGTGTGCTGGGGAGCGGGTGGGGGTGCGGAGAGGGCGTGTAGTGTTTGAATAAGTTACGTTAAAATCTGTTTAACTGTTAACATGCAGGGACATTCATCATTGGGCCTCATTACAAGTCCGGCGGTAGCCATGCCGATAAAAGCGGCAGGCTGCCGCCGGACTTGTGTATTTTTCCAGCGCCTGGCTTTACGGAAACACCGGGGCATTACAGCACCGGCAGTCCATGAAGTCAGGCGCCAAAAAAAGTAAATTCTCATTTCCATTTGAGTCCCCTTAGGACTCAATGGGAATGGAGATGATGGTAGCACTCGCACCGTTAAAAACAGTGCCTGTGCTTCCAGAAAAGTCTGCGAGTACCCGCCCGCAGACTCGTAGTGTGCTGGTCCGGTAACCACAGTGCCAGTAGGCTTACCAGCACCGTTGTTACCAGACCGGCACACTTGTAATGAGGCCCATTGGGGGTCATTACGAGTTTGTCGGTCCGGAAACAACGGTACCTGTAAGCTTGCCGGTACCGTTGTTTCTGGACCGGCAAATTATGAGGTCTGCGAGCAGGTGCCTGTCAGCATGCTAGGTCTGATCTGGCGGGCTAAACGGCACCCACCTGCAGACCTTGACGGTATATCTGACCTCCCCATTCCCATTGAGTCCAATGGGACTCGAATGGGGATGGGGAGTCATTTTTGCCAGCATTCGGCAACGGGGAATTACCGGGTCTGCCGGGGTTGCCCCGGTAATTCCCCATTTCCGGGTGCCGGCAAAAAAATGACTCCAGCGGCAGCTGTGCCATTTCTACCGGCACGGCTGCCACCGGACCCATAATGTGGCCCATTTTGTTCTTGTGCACTTTATTCACACTGTGCTGGTTGTGTACTGAGTCAGGTCACTGTTCTAGAAGTAATTGTCTATTAGTGCCAGTCGGGCAAGTTTCCCTTTCCTCATATCATCCCTGTGAGCGTGTGCTCTGGCTCCTGCTACATGGTCGTCCTCTTCATCTTCCTCTGGTGTGGCCTGCCAGTGTCAGGGGGTAGGGACACATTCCTCCTCAGGTACCAGTACTTTGACTTTGTCTGGGGCATACATGAGGGCTCCACCAGTGTGATCTAGGCACCAGAACCGTGCCTTTAGGAGTCCAAAGGTGCGCTCTATGCATACATGGGTGCAATGTGGGCATGGTTGTAGGTCATCTCATGTGGTGCACGTGGGTCACGCACAGAGGTCATCAGCCAAGCCAGCTGCAATATCCAGAATCACCTGCATGGTGTGAAATACGGGCATCTGTCTTTTTTCTCATCCATGGGTCTTCAGTCTCAATGTATCTGCCCATTGTTAGCTGTGAGCATTATTATGTGCATCATGCCCATGCACTTTGTATGCGTGATGGGTGTGCATCCTTTGTATTTCATGCCACACATTCCTTGTCCTGTACATGAACCCTGTGTTGTTGTGGTGGGTGTTCTGTGGCATGTCCCAGGTGAGTGCACATGGCCAGATGGCTGTGGCACGGGTGGGGATGATATTGGGTGCTGCTGTGTGGATCTGCGATGTGCCACATTCAAGATGCATTGTGGTCCATGTGGTTTGATGTGTCATCATGAGGGCAGCTGTGTTTGTCCGTCAGCATGTATGTGGCCAGGTGTGTACAACGTGTTCATGCACCTTTGGATGCCTGCCTTCATAGGTGCAGGTGCTTCCTGGGTGCTGCCAGTTCACCATCTTGACATACAGAGCTTCCTTTAGTTGTGGCTATGCCCTCCCCCATTTCTGTTCTTGAGCTTCACTGTGCATATGTGGCTGCATTTGTACTCACCCACTATCCAGGTCCGTTGTCCTCTGTGCCTCTCCATATATCCTGGCAGCGTGATGTTGCGTAGGACAATGGAGTCGTGTGTTGAACCTGGCTAGCAGGTACAGCAGTGGATAATGATGAGGTCAGGGCCACATGCCACCTTCACGTTCAGGGAGTGGTAGTGCTTCCTGTTCCTGTAGGCAGCCTCACGGGCCTGGGGCATCACCAACGCTACATAGGTGCAGTTGATGGCTGCTATCATATTGGGCAGTTGTGCAGTGGCATAAAACTGTGCCTTCATGTCATTGACCTGGGCCTGGGGGCGGGCAGTGCAATGTGAGTCGGTGGGCATGGTGCAGAAGGGCATCCAGCACCTGGCCCAGGACTGCACTGAATGTGGGCTGTGCCATGCCATGCATCAGGGCCACAGAGAGCTGGAAGGTGCCGGTTCCCAGGAACTGCTGGACTTCCACCAACTTAAGCAGTAGGGGCACCACTGTGCGGATCCTGATCCCGATGTACTGGATTGTAGCCAGCAGTTCCGTGATTGTCTCCTTGTTCAGGCGGTACTCAGCAACCCACTGGGTGTTGCTGAGTACCCAGGGTGAGGGCCTAGTGCTGGGGATGGGTGCTCATCTTGCTGGTGCCATTCTCCTCCTCCTCCTCCTCATTCCATCCAGCGCCCCCGGTACTTCCTGTGTTCTGGCCTGGTTGACCTGCTTCTCAAGCTCCAGGTGCAGCATGAGCAGCTGCCTGTCCCAGCTTCCAGCAAACAATGGTTGCATGGTGTTGGAAGCAGTGTTTGGGGCCTTGGTGTGTCTTATGTAGGCCTCTGGTGTTCATTGCGTGCACCTCTCACTTTATTTATGGCACCTGGCTTCAATTACCTCCAGCTGTAGGCTGTAGGCGTTTCTCAGCTGTATTGGCGTTGGATTTCGGCGCTAACGCTGCCGTACACGCAGTTGTGATCTGACTAATAGCGCTGTGTGTTGTCAGGGCGCTATTAGCGCCGGCTGTAATTCAATTGCACCGGCTGCAACTGCGCCGGTTCATTTTGGGTCCGGTGCCAATTGCGCAGGGTCCAGATCTGGCAGAGCTGTATTAGCGGTGCTAATACTGTTACCGGCAGATTTCAGGCATATCACCCAACTCGTGATGAGGCCCACAGTCTGCTACTACATAGGTAAATATTAATAGGGACCATTCATATACTGGTTGTCACAGTTTATTTCTCTCCTGCCTTACTCATGGCAATGTGTTTTTCATTTATCTTCCCATTATTGTGCATTGAAGACTCATTCTACAAAATAATTTTCTACAATCTCACTAGGGTCATTTTTCAGAAAACAAGGGGGGCCCACACATCTTTTGGATGGGTACACCAAACATGAGAGCTGCTGGGCTGACTATGGTGGATGAGTGCTGGGTTTGCCTGTAGGATCGGAAAAACTGGTAGAGCTCTGACAGCAATGGTCGGCCTGTATCTTTTGCCATCTGCACTTCCTTGTTGATCGAGGACATGAAACTTTCAGCGTCCCAATTGGCTTGGGGTCAGTATGGTGTGATATGGTGGTGTCGTACTCCCATGTCATCGAGGAACACCTTGAATTCTCTGCTCCCGAATAGCGGGCCATTGTCACTTTTGATTGAGGATGGTATCCCATGAAAGGCGAACATCTTTTCCGGTGCTGTTGTTACGGAGGCTGCATCAGTACATCTCATAGGCTCTACTTCCGGGTATCTTGTGAATTCGTCCATGGCCACGACAAGGTATGTGTCATTTGCAATGGTGCAGAAGTCTATGTTGACACCGTCTCATCTGTGTTCGCTCCGGGGTGGGCTGGCGATTGGTAGAGGGGGCCCTACCCGGCGAGCTGCTTGGCACGACACGCAGGTTTCCACCAGTGCAATGACCTTTTGTTGGATCTGTGGCATCCACACTCTTGATTTAAGGAGCGCTTGTGTTTTTACTATCCGCTGGTGGCCTTAATGCGCTAGCTTGAGTGCTCTGTTCTGCAAGCTGGTGGGTACTACAATGCAGTGCCCTTTTAGTAATAGCCGTTTGGGGGAGACTGACAGCTTGTGCCTGATTCCGAAGAGGCTCTGCATCAGTTCTTGAGCTTGTGGAGTATGGTGGGCCACCGCTGTGAGGTAGTTCTTTCATTACCCTGTTAGTATGGCCTCTTTTGTGATCTGGAGCATGTGTCCTTGTCCGTTTCTGTTATCATTTTGTGCAAGTGCATCGCTTTTGGCCGGGCAGAGGCTATGATGTGACAGACATGTTCTTCCGTTTCTTTTGCAGCCTCACACTCCATCACATTAGCCGGTCTTGGGTGTCATACCATAAAGCCAGCCGAGTTGTCCACCCATGCCCGGTATTCCAGTTCGAGGTCGAATTGATGAAGCTGGAGCATCCAATGTTCTATTCTCGCTGGTGGGTGAGGTGCAGATCCCTTGAAAATGGGTACCAGTGGCTTGTGGTCCATCAGCACCTTGGCTGGGTGCCCTACGATGTAGACGTGGAAGTGTTGGCACACCCATATTATGGCTAACCCTTCTTTAACAATGTGTGCGTACTTCCTTTCCGTTGGTGTAAGGGCCCGGCTGGCAAACGTGATGGGATGTATGGTCCCGTTTTGTCTATTTGGGTCAGCACTGCTCCGAGCCTGGCCGGGCTGGTGTCTACTAGCAGTTCGGTCTCACGGGATGTATCAAAGAAAGCCATTGAGGTATCTCATGACAGTAAGTCTTTTATTCGTTGGAACGCTGCCTCGTGTGTATCATTCCATTCCCACACAATTTTTGTCTTCGTGAGCTCCCGCAGGGGTGTGGCCTGGTGGCCAGGTCAGGGATGAACCTCCCACAGTATCTCGCCATCCTGAGGAAGCTGCAGACTTTGGTGACGCTGGTGGGTGCTGTAGCATTTTGGATACAGTTTAGCTTAGCTAGATATGGCTAGTAGGACAGGATTGGAATTGTTCATCCTCATGTGGACTAGTTTATATCTGTAAACACACCCGTGCGTGTAAAATATCCCACTGTTTACCTATGTACTTTGAACAAAAACTGTTTTTGGTATGATACTTAGTATTCAGTTAATAAATACGTATAAATGTACTATATGCATCTTCAACCTATGTATAGGTAATTTTTTTTTTATTTCAGATTTTGAGTGGTGAGTTTATCATGTCTATATGCATTATATATATAACAATTTCTGATCATATTTGTATGAATTCTGAAGCATTTAATTATTTAGTGTGAGGTAGTAGGACCTATTGGCCTACATAATAAATAAAATAAAAATTGCTTTGTTTTTTATATTTACCCGTGTGCCTCCATACAGTAATGGCCATATCCAAATACAGATTGGCCTTTTGAGAATTAATAATTGAAGTGGTTCATTTTTGGGATCCCCCTTTTTGTGTTTATTGTGCTGCTCCTTTGTCCCCTTAATGCCATTTGAGCATATTTCCCTTGTGTGAGGCGTTTTTTATGTCCGCCACCTTGCTGGGGATACCCCGCTCTCATTGGAAACATACTTGTCGGAGCCGATTGTCGGCTTTCCAAACTCACACTTCTCCATGTGGAGGGTGAGTCTTCAGTCCACTAGCCGCTGGAGTACTGCTGCCATTCATAAATCGTGTTCTTTGTCAGTTTTCCCTATCCAAATACAGATTGGCCTTTTGAGAATTAATAATTGAAGTGGTTCATTTTTGGGACCCCCCTTTTTGTGTTTATTGTGCTGCTCATTTGTCCCCTTAATGCCATTTGAGCATATTTCCCTTGTGTGAGGCATTTTTTATGTCCGCCACCTTGCTGGGGATACCCCTCTCTCATTGGAAACATACTTGTCGAAGCCGATTGTCGGCTTTCCAAACTCACACTTCTCCATGTGGAGGGTGAGTCTTCAGCCCACTAGCCGCTGGAGTACTGCTGCCATTCATAAATTGTGTCAGTTTTCCCGTACACTAGAATGTCATCACTCACGTTTGTGGCCCCTGGGAGATCCTGTAACACCTTTTTGATTTTGGGCTGGAAGAATTCCACCATGGATGAGATCCTGAAATGGAGTCCCGCTATTGGAGCCAGTTCCTGGGAGTGGACCAGTATGGGAGGATCACCTGGATGGGGTGTCTTCGGGGAGTGCAAGTGGGGCACCGAAAGGTGAGACACGGTAACCCCTTCCTTATGACACCTTGTCCCCATCCTACCCTGTATGATATTGAGAAACTCTACAACCCCCCATTTTCCTACAGGAACACTTTCTTACAATGTGAAAGACAATGGACTAACACCAGAGCCATTTACATGAAATGTTCCAACACAAGGGTCAGGCAGAGTCAGGCAATTACGATAACTACACACACCTGACAGATCTTTCCCTTCCCCACAGGGATAAAAGGCAGAGCACGAGAGCACACTTTCAGCTAGGCCGAACACACAAGGAAGCAGCTATTCAGGGACGGCAGTTCAAATGGAGGAGAAAAGTGGTGGAAAGCAAAAAGGAAGACAAGGTGGGAATTGCCCTAGCCCTTTTCAACCCAGAGCCATGAACCCTTCGAGAAAAGGACAGTAAGACTGGGAATTGCAGCTGGTGATTGGTGTGGCAGATGTCAACAGTACACGGGGCCCTCCTGCACTGATAGCCAGGGCCGGGAAAAGAGCTTGCCGCCGTGGTACCATCCTTGACTCCAGCGGAAGAAAAGCCAATGAGTCCAGCATAGCCCATGAGTTGGAGGAAACCGATAGTGGCCTCGACTGTGTTAAAGCTCAAAGTTGCAGTGGCAACATTTGCATAAAAGAAAAGAAGATAATATACAAAGGTCTTTTGTGAACAAGCAAGTATTAAGGTTAGAGCGGTCTGGCGCCGTGTGAGCGCTCATTGAAAAGGCTCTAACGAATGCCTCTTTCCTCAGCAAGGAGGATATGTTGAGTTGAGAAAATCACAAGAACCAGGAGGTCCCAGGAGAGGCCGGCAAGAGATATCAAAGTGGTCATACAAGGGTTGAGTCAAAACCCCTTGTACAGTCGAAAGTCTTTGACACGTTGTGATTTGAAAAGCTTAGTGAACTGCATTGTGGTGACAAATGTGAACCTGACTGATGGATGTCCACAGTGAGCTGTTGGTCTGAGTCTGAGCCCGATTGAGGGAGGTTGACGTTGTGAAGGGATCTGAGTCCGGCTGAAGGGAATCCTTGGGTGAAGAGTAATCGTCCGACATGAAGAATAATAGAAGGAACTTTTGTTTGTTGTTTGTGATACATAAGGACCTCTGAAGCAGAGACTTTGCATAACAGAGAATTGGGCACAGGAGGCCCTGATATTGTAAAAAGGAACTGTAAACTCGGGCTGGAGAAGCCAAGAAGTGTGCTTGAGAGTCCTGCCAATTCCTGTGTGGAGTTGCTTCCTCTGGGCAATTCTTCTTTCTCTGGTGCAGTTGTTCTCCTATAACATTTTTCTTTCCCGTGTAGTTGTTGAATAGACTACACAGTTGGTTTCACTCTGTGCAGTTATTCTTAATCATGTGCTGTTATTTTCCTTCTATACTGTCCCTATGCAGCTGCTCGCCTTCTGCTCCTGTTCTTTACCACATGTACCAGTTGGTCCCCTGTATAGTTGCTCAGCTGTCCCATATACACACTCTTCACCAAGTCTTTGAGCGTTTCTGTTTTTCCCTTTGTAGTGGCTACGGCACATCTGCTCCCCTCCCTGTGCACATTTTCTTCACTTAGTGTAACTGTTTTCCCCTAAATAGTTGCTCACTTCCTTGCACAGTTGCTGTGTCACATGTTTGTTGCCGTGTGTATCTATGGAGCCATGTTTAGTTGCACATATGTTTCCTGCCCTGTGTACCTTTTTGTTTACCACGTGTATCTGCTGTCACTCTGTATAGTGCCCCAATTCTCGGGACACCCGTTTCATCGCGTGTACTTTGTACATGGTCCTCGCCGGGTATATCAGGTGTTCCTATATATATAATGTTTTACTTGCCGGCACATTTGCCCTCTCCTTTGTGCACCTCTTTGCCATGTGTGTGTATCTGTTCAGATGGTGACGACGGAAGAATAGCCCCAAAATGGAGGAGGCAACCCGATAACCGGGGCAGGGGCCTCTCTCCTCTGCTCTCTTCCCCCTACCGCCCTCGGGGTCAGGGGAGAGGGCAGGAAGCCCCAAAAGGGTGCCAAGAGCACAAGAAGCCCGCGAAGGGCGAACAAAAGGAATGGGCGGGGCAAGCCCAATATAAGCAGCGGGCGTCCAGCTGGCAAGCACTTGCAGCTCTTCCAGCAGCCGGATGCCCGCCAACGAAGAGAGGATTTCATTTTCGTTTTGTTTCCAGCTTTGCGACAGCAGGAAGGAGTTCGTTCGTAGGAGGAAAAGGGATTGCGGTACCTGCTTACTTTGTCCCGCGCTGCGCTCATCAGCGGAGGGTCGTGTGGTGGATCGTGCACCAGGGTGCAAGGACTGCAGGCACCAGGGACATCGCAGAAGCCGAGGAGACCCAACGCAGGACGGGACGCCAAAGAAGAGCAGCACGTACAGGAGAGGTCCCGCAGGGCGGCGAGAAGGTGCTGAGAGGCAATACGGTCGGGCGGCTGCACATCGCGGAGGACCAGGAGCCGAGGAACGGAAGTGTCAGTCAGCTGTGTAGGAGGAAGCCGGAGAAAAGGGGCGGTCCCGGAAAGATGAGATCTGGTAAGGGAGCCGGCAAGGGACAGCGGGACCGCCAGTGTGTACAGGAAGCTGTAACAGGCCGCTGAGGCATAGGTGGAGAAGCAAGTTAAGACTAACAAAAGGGGAGAGCTGTGCCAAGCGGGCTCTAGGGTTTTGCTAAATTTTTGCATTTTGACTGGCTTACTGGCAGGGGCACTTCAGTCCTGCCAGAACACAGAGGACAGCAATTAACAGAGGCACGTTTCAGTCCTGCTAAGGCCAGAGGCTGACACAGCGCAACACAGGAAAAGATCACTGTGTCCACAAGTGAGCTACGATAAGCAGGCGTTAAAAGAAGGATGGAGCAGCAAGGCCAGAGTAAGGGGCTGGAAGAACAACAGAAGGATCTGGAGGCCTTCCTCGCCATGGCACGGATGGCGGCGGGCAGAGGGTCCTACCACCTTGGAGATGGTTAGAGGTATGTTCATGCAATGTATGCAAGCATGGGGAAATGGGGCGACTGGACAGATGCTATGTAATAATATCAATGCTTTCAACCAGCTGGGTTGGGAGGCTGAAGCGGTCCATCAACATGGGGGTACCATGGCCACAAGTCAGGGGGTGGTGGCCGGGGGCCGGGCAGTTCCGGCATCTATGGCAGGCCAGGTGGTGGGAGCAGGGCAGTTGCCACAGGGGATGGCAACTACAACAGGCGTGCAGCCCTTAGGAGCACCTTGGTGGGGGTAAGGGTCCACAATAGAAGGGGGTAAGCCTGGGAATCTTCCAACGGGACGGATGGCCAGGGAAGACTGACAGTGGTGACACCAGCTGCAGGGCAGGCGCAAGAGCAAGGGGCAAACAATGTCACGGTACATGGGAGGCCTATGCCAGGCTGTGCACGAGCTAGAGTGGCAGTGAACACATTAGTGTGGCACATACCCTTAGCATACAAGAGGAGGGTATGGCGTAAGGAGTTCTTGGAAATCCGGGATCTAGTGGGTATGGAGCCGCAGGGTGAAGGTCTAAGGGAGTTAACCGAGAGGGAAAGGGAAAAGAAGGAGAGAGAGAGACCTAAGGTGGAGGCCACGATTCATAACTGGTTGAGGGCCTTTTGAATGTATGCTACCATCATGTTAGAGAAGTACCCACAGGATGGGGTGGCAATGATCGCGTATGAGCAGTACATTCATGAGCAGTACCTAAAACATGGGGGTGATGCTTGGATTAACTATGATAGGGGTTTTAGACTCAAGATGCAAGTGTGGCAGGCAATTACCTGGGATGAATTGGTTGTGGGCAGGTACATAGATAAAATGGTACCGGCCAGGGCACTGGGGGAGAAGGTCCAAGGAGAAAGGCCACAGTACAGGAAAAGCAGAGGGTCCTACTCTCACAGAGGCAGGGTGTCCTTTCGAGGGAACTTCTCCTGGAACAACCATTCCAGCTTCCAGGGGGAACAAGCAGAATGCTGGTTGTTTGCTGAGGGTAAATGCACCTACTGGAATGCGTATAGGTTTAAGCACACAAAGGGCAAAAGTTCAGGGGGGCGCAGGTTTTCAGCTGGGGAAGGAAAACAGAGGAACAGTGTCAAACCCAAAGAAAAAGCCAAGCATGATTAAAAATCACTTACCCACACCGGTACAATTTCAGGCCATGATTCCTTATTTTAAATCCATATCAAGACAGGGGTGATGCCAAAATTCTTAGGGAAGGTTTTAGGTGGGGGTTTAAGATCCCTTTCACCGGGAACAGGGGATCAAGAGAGGCATGCAATTTGAAGTCGGCGTTGGCAATGCCGGAGGTACTGGTGCAGAAAGTGGGGAAGGAATTGCAGTTGGGAAGGGTGGCGCCCTTTCCCCTCTCCTCCCCTGGAGAATTTTGTGGTATCACCTCTGGGTTTGGTGCCCAAGAAGGAAGTGGGCCAGTACAGATTGATTCAACACCTTTCCTTCCCCAAGGGTGAATCCATGATTGATGGCTTTTCTGAGGAGCAATGCAGGGTGCACTATGCATCATTTGATGAGGCAGTGGAAATGGTAAAAGCAACAGGGTGGGAGCCCTCGTGGGGAAGGCGGACATAGAGTCTGCATTCCGGCTGTTGCATATGCATAAGGATAGCTATCACCTGCTGGGTTTCAAGGTACTCCAGGAATACTTTTATGACAAATGTCTACCAATGGGTTGTGCGATTTCATGCGCGTATTTTGAAAAATTCAGCCGCTTTTTGGAATCCACAGTACGGCAAAGGTCCAAGGCCGGGGGGGTGCTACACTACCTGGACGACTTCTTGTTTATCAGTAAAAAAGGGACAAACGATTGTGAGGTGCTCATAGGGATATTTCAAGAGTTGATGGCTGAGTTCGGGGTCCCCCTTGCCAGGGGGAAGACGGTCGGTCCGGTCACAAAATTGACCTTTTTGGGGATTGAAATTGACACAATTGCAGGGAAAGGCAGGCTGCCGAGGGACAAAGAATTGAAACTGAAACAGGTGATTACGGGACTGTTGGGTAAAGAGAAAGCCACGCTGAGGGAGCTTCAGTCTCTGGCTGGCAATCTGAATTTTGCAGGGAAGGTCATCGCAGCGCATAATATGTTTGCAAGAAGTGTGGGCGGTAACCCACCTTTGGCGTGGCAGTGTTTTGGCGACCAATGATAAGAGATAGACTGCGAATGAACCATTGCAAAACCGGAAGGGGCTTCACTTGTTCGGACAAGCGCCTCCTGGGAGCCTAAAACGGCGGGGGCGTCTGGTGGTAGCAATGAGGGCTCAGCTTCCCTCCAACAAATGGCACTCCCCCAGTCCAGAAATACCTGCACGGGCAGGCGGTTCTCAGACTCGAGGGTCTTGGGGGAGTTGGGCCTATTATGGACATGGAGAAAATGGGGAGGAAACAGGATATGGAGCAGTCGCTGCACCTTTGGAGCTAGTTTCCTTTTTGTTTGCTGTGGTTATTAATGTGGGAATAAATCTGCAGCCTTTTTATGCCAAAAAGAAAACATGTCTCATTCTGCACCTTACTGGAGGGGAAAGAAAGGGGCATTTGCAAATGAGTAATTGGTGATGTATATGGCATAACAAATGGACAAATGCCCAGGTTATGAAGGTGACGACGGAAGGATGGCCCCAAATGGAGGAGGCACCTTGATAACTGGGGCAGGGGCCTCTCTCCTCCGCTCTCTCCCCCTTCCATCCAATCGGGGTCAGGGGAGAGGGCGGGAAGCCCCAAAAGGGCACCAAGCGCACAAGAAGCCCACGAAGTGCGAACAAAAGGAATGGGCAGGGCAAGCCCAATATAAGCAGCAGGCGTCCAGCTGGAAAGCACTTTCAGCTCTTCCAGCAGCCTGACGTCTGCCAACGAGGAGAGGATTTTGTTTTCCCACCCACCCTTCAGGAGGAACAGCTACGGTAGGGCCTGGCCGTCGATGTCGCAGGACGGCAAGGTGGTGTTTTGGCGACCAATGATAAGAGACGGACTCCAAATGAGCCATTGCAAAACAGGAAGGGGCTTCGCTCGTTCGGACCAACGCCTCCTGGGAGCCTAAAACTGCAGGGGCATCTTGTGGTAGCAATGAGGGCTCAGCTTCCCCCCAACAAACGGCGCTCCCCCAGTCCAGAAATACCTGTACGGGCAGGCGGTTCTCAGACTCAAAGGTCTTGGGGGAGTTGGGCCTATTATGGACATGGAAAAAATGGGGAGGAAACAGGATATGGAGCAGTCGCTGCACCTTTGGAGCTATTTTTCCTATTTGTTTGCTGTGGTTATTATGAGTAGGAATAAATCTGCGGCCTTTTTATGCCAAAAAGAAAACATGTCTCATTCTGCACAGTCTCATTCTGCACCTTACTGGAGGGGAAAGAAAGGAGCATTTGCGAATGAGTCATTGGTGATGTATATGGCATAACAAATGGACAAATGCCCAGGTTATGCCTGTGTATGGTGGCTCCCCCAATGGACAGTTCCGCACTCCAATGTGCGCCTGTTCTTACCCTGATTCCTATTGGTGGCCGCGGCTGCAGCTTCACTGTCCGGGTTATGCCCCATCAACCTTATTTTGTGACCCACACGCCTGCCCTTTGCCTCCTCCTTTTCTCTCTTCTACATTTTATCTACCGAGCTATCCTCCACCTGGTACCGTAGTACATCACCTCTCCTTTTTCTCCACCGACTCGTTTTCGCGCCATGTCCTCCCAACCCCCTCTACTCATAACTCTATCCTTCTATAACAACTCCTTCTGCCTTCTCTTTGATTCCGCGTCTTACAGTAACACAAATGCCCGCGCTAACGCGCGCCTCCACATATATCTCTCCCTTACCCGCCCCAGTCCGCCATGAACCTGAAGCTATCACCAGTGCCACCCTCTACCCTGGTATCGTTTATGCCCCTCCCCTGGGCCCTTCCTCACCCCTCCCACTTCCTCTCCTCCTGTAACTGCATGTCCCCACCCTTCTTTTTACTTATACGCACACCCTTCCTGGAACCGTTGGTACACACCTGCCGTCTTGTTTTGGGGTCTGCTAGGCCAGCCTCTAGAGATCTGCTCCCCCGCGCTCCTCGGCTGCGCCACTTTCTGCCCCGGGCGTATCGATATGGACAACCCCCCGCAGCCCGTCGTGTTGCAGCCCTGGGGCTCAGGGTACCGGAGGCTGTCGGAGGATGTGGAAATGATCTCGCTACGGGACCCTCCCAAGGACTTCGTGCTCTGGTCCCTTTTCAACACCATCTTCCTCAACTGCTTCTGCTGCCTGGGCTTCCTGGCACTTGTATTCTCGATCAAGGTAAGCCCTCCACAGGCGGTATGTGGAGGTTTATATCCAATCCCAGGACGGTTTAACTATAGCACCTCAGACAATACACAGATCCATTGAGCTTCTCTGCATTACACGGAGGCATAGTCACCATCAATGGCGTCATTACAAATCACAATTGGTTGGGGGGGGTGGGTGGAGGCGGGTACAATAAGCTTTAACAGGCCAAACTGGTTTAACTATACCTATATTTTACCAAGCTGGTTTAAAACACGTGACATTAAGCATGTTTACAGTAGGTTTAACACGAGTGCAAGGAAACCTACGTTTGGGGGTTGGGGGGCTAACTGGTTATGGGTGTTAGAAACTAGGCGGGTCAAACTTAGATGCTCCGCCCCCTCTGTTCTACCCCACCCAGGCTTGTCTGGCAGGAGCCCATGTATCCTATCCCTCTTTCCCCAGCTGTCCTGCTCCTACCAACCACCACACCCCCATACCCACCACCCGCCAGAACCAGCTCCTCGGTTCAGCATGACACATAAGCGCATATATATATATATATGTGTACACACGTACACACACACACACACACACACACACACACACACACACACACACACACACACACACACACACACACACACACACACACACACACACACACACACACACACACACACACACACACACACACACACACACTTAAACATCCCATTGACCATACACCCATTTACATGCACACCCAGCCCCCATATGTGTACACACGTACACACACACACACACACACACACACACACACACACACACACACACACACACACACACACACACACACACACACACACACACACACACACACACACACACACACACACACACACACACACACACACACACACACACACACACACACTTAAACATCCCATTGACCATACACCCATTTACATGCACACCCAGCCCCCATACATCATACACTCATTCACACACACTCGTTCATACATACTTACATTACATACACACTCCTTGCATACATAATAAGCTAACATGCAACACCCATTCACACTGCTTACTTTCAGAAAAGACTTCCCTCTTCTCTATGCCTAACAAAGAGCAAGTGTGCACATCAGCCCCCTCCCCTCGGATGTGAAAGAACACATAACGTTATGCATGCGTGGGAAGGGGGCTGATGTTTTTTAAGGAGTGCAGTGATGGAAGCCTTTCCGGAAACCAGCAGCTTTAAAGCTTTGCTGCGTTCTGCACGAACACAGTAAGACTAGCTTCTCTCCCCTCTCTAAGTAACAAAAAGCCCCGCCCCTCAGCTCACATTTTTTTTGGGTTGGAGGGCTGAAGCCCAGCCAGCTCAATGACGTTGTGCGCGTGCGGCTTAATGCAATAAAAGTTTTGCGTCAAGGTAAGATCCTGAAAAGTTGATTCATGTTTAACAGTTGTAAAATAACAGTTGCATAAATGTCATTGCACGAAGCGAGAGACTGCATTCTTTTAACTCAAGCAGACACCACCCCAAGAAAAGCTTCAAATAATGTGCATGTAAAAAGCAGATTCCCAGGGCACATAAGCAAGGTTCCTCAGGTAAGCTTTAGTCTGGTTACATGTTAAGCTGTGAAAGTGAACCACTGGGTCCCATCACCCAGGCTAGGCTTCTCCAACTGCTCACTCCTGGAACCTTCACCGCAAGGCGCGACCCTCCTACCTGGTGGGACACCATTCCCACACGCACACTATGGAAGGCGCAACCGTCCTACCTGGTGGGACACCACACCCACTTACACGTGGCGGAAGGCGCAACCCTCCCACCTGGTGGGACACCATACCCACTCACACACACTCTGCGGAAGGGGCAACCCTCCTACCCGGTGGGACATCATACCCACTCACACACAGACTGTGGAAGGCGCGACCCTCCTACCTGGTGGGACACCATACCCACTCACACACTGCAGAAGGTGCAACCCTCCTACCTGGTGGGACACCATACCCACTCACACACACACTGCGGAAGGGGTGACCCTCCTACCTGGTGGGACACCATACCCACTCACACACTGCGCAAGGTGCAACCCTTCTACCGGGTGGGACACCAAACCCACTCACACACTGCGGAAGAGGCAACCCTCCTACCTGGTGGCACACCATTCGCACACACACACTGCGGAAGGCGCAACCCTCCTACCTGGTGGGACACCATACCCACTCACACACTGCGGAATGCGCGACCCCCTTATCTCTCCACTTCGCATAAGTCACTGAACATGACAACACTAGACACATTCAAACACTTCTGCATTCACTTATAATGCACAACTCTAATGATAATGCTGAGAGAATGTTGGTGTGCCTGAGGGAATGTTTGGGTGTGAATACTGGCGTGAAGTTTCCAGGAGTGAGCAGTTGGGGAAGCCTAGCCTGGGCTATGGGACCAAGTGGTTCACTGTAACAGCTTAACATGTAACCTGCATTCACTCCAAGCACTATACAACAATGTAGTTAGGGTGTTAGGTCGAGAGACCTTTTTAAAAAGAAAAAAAACTGAATTAGAAAGACAGCTCTGCGACCGCACAGAGCGTTCTTTCTAAATCGAACTGTCCGCCTCTGCCGCACACAAGTGCACGCAGGGGCTGACAGGCATGCCAGGAATGGAAGCGGGCAGGAGGGAGAACGGGTATGTATGTGTGTGTTTGTGTGTGTTGGGTGTTTGTTTGTGAGCGTTTTGGTGGGGGGGTGTTGGGACAGGAGGGAGACAGTGGGGCCCGGGTTTGGGGAGATGAAACACCACGATTTGAACTAAATCTGGGAATAGGGGTTGCAGTGTTAGGGAGATCTCTGGGGCCAGCAGAGCCGTGCCAATGGTTCGCAGGCTCCCAGCTCGCAAAAGGCCCTAACTCCTTCCCAGGTCCCAAGAAGTCGAGGTCCACACAAGGAGCAAGGATCACTGTGGTTTATTACATGAAACGCACAGGGTTTACATGTATGAACGAAGCTCAGGTACATCTCGCTGCTCTCTGGCACGCAGGCCAGTTTTGTGTACTCATGACGTGATAATTGACGTCATCTAGCAGCCACCAACGAAAACCTATCGAGGCACAGGATTGGCCCCCCCGAGTAGTAGGGTTAGTATAGGATCCTATAGAGCAACTGGTCATAGGACGTTACCATGTCAGTTGGTGCACTTGGGTCATCCCTAAAAGTTGTTACTTTGGAGAAGTTACTGTGAGGGAGCCTAGTGATTGGTTTGCTCATCTTGCTATCTCCCCCCAGGTCCCTGGTGTCCTGATTGGTCAGGTGGTGGCCCCCAAGCTTGGGACAACCTTCATTCCCAGCAGCAAGACACCTGCTACCGGTGCAGGTCCCAGTGAACTGCAACTATGTGTCTGCGTATTACAATAGTGTGTGGATGGCTAATGCCATGAGAGAGTTCCATTCCCGTAGTACAAGATATGTGGAGGTAACCAATATGTTGCAGGTCGTCGTCTAGTCGTGGGACGGCTGCTTGTTCTCGGTCCTCGAGACTTGGCCTGTCCTCAGCTCGGCCGGGTCACGTGACTGGAGATCCTTCTCGCAGGCTGAATTTTCTCGGATAAATGTGTTTATTTGCACAGAATATTCCTTACTTCAGCCATTGTCAACTTGGCTCGAGGTGTGGAATGTCACTTACAACATGATGGCCTTGGCAGCCTGCTGCTCACGTCTGGGCTTGTTCTGCTAGCACAGCATCTTGTAAAAAAGGATTTCTTTGGAAAATAATAACATGCTAATAGTGTGTATGTGTTACTGTCCTCTAGCTCATCGAACTGTATGTGTTCTTGGTGTAGGTTGGTGCGTGTGTGTGTGTGTCCATCCGACGACTGCGCGTGTGCTTCATGTCTAATGGGGCTACGTCATCGGGGTGTCTCTAACGACCAGTAGCATGGCGTTTTTGGTTCGATGCCTTTAGTCAAGTCTATCCATTGTCTTTTCGTCCACTCTAGGCAATGTTTGTGGCGTGACAGGAACATATGGTCGACCGATAGGGTGTCTTTCGTAGTAGTTGTCCATGGCTGGAGCAGTGGGAATTGGCATAAGTTCATAGGATCGACGTCCATGATGCTGCTGGTACTTCGGGGGTCGTCCGGGACTGAGATTAAGTCTGGGTTCACTCTTCAGGGGTGTGGAGGTGGGGGTTGAACAAATGTCATTATTTTGATTTTTGTAGGCCACCTAAAATCGTCCGAAAAAAATCATCTTTTTGTTAGGCGACCTACAAAAATCAAAATAATGACATAGAACCTTAGTTACAGGTGATATTTAGCAGAAGAGATATCACTCAGACCTCGGTTTCAAATGATAGCCAAGGACACCCTCTTTAACATAGGAAATGTCACATAAAGGCTCTGAGTACAGGGGGGGGGGCAGCTTCTCCCTTCTTCCTTTAGCAATTGTTGCAAGAATCCCACTTTGCTGCTGTAGAATTGTTGCCAGTTTTCAGTTTCTGGCTGTGCCTCCCAGTGGTGGTTGGTAATTGTTTTTAGTTGGAGGGATGTAAATATTTGCCCCAAATATACCTGTGTGATGGAGAGTAGCGAGGATGCCTGAACAAATCAAGAAGTGTTGATTGGTTCCCCACACCCAAGAACATTTTTAAAATAATGGCTTAAAATGTTGCTTTTTACAGCACACATTTTTGGGGCAAATTGGGTAAAATACGAGAAAAAAAATTGCAATTGGTTTTGTAGTGTAACTCATGAACAAAATCCAATAGATGCAAGTCACCAACAGTGCAGATGAGCATTTCACTAACACATTTTCATGATGCCTTTACCCACAGTATATGCTATTAAAAAACTTTTTCACGCTAACTGCACACATACATGTCCATGCTGGCTGCACTAATAAATATGCCAGTATTCCAATACAAGCACATATTCATGTTTGCTTTGCACATAATGCTAGTAATGAAGATGCTATAAGAAAACATGTCCACTCTTTTTCTGGCAGTATCCCCACATAAGAACATACTCCAGTTGGCTTTACCATTAAAAATCCCATGCCACAGTATGAAAACATATGTACTACTCCAGTTATTAACATAGTACTACTCCAGTGATTAACATAGCTATTTGTTTACCCTTGATTTAATTTTCCTTTTTTTATTATTGGATCTGTTGGCAACCGGTTTCAGCGGCATCTCATTACTTTGTGCTTTCTTCAAGACATATACTGATTTTAGCGTTACTGGTTTCAATTATTAACAACAGAATAGCAGGGCAGAAAAACAACAACAACAAGAAGAATGGTGACTATTCTTGTCCTGTGTGGCCACATTTATAGTTTGTGGATCCTTTTCGCCAATTTTCTGTAGGCCGGGCATTCTGGTCACGTGCCCTGTCTTCTCTTTTGTACAGATGATCTTATGTGACCTCTGTTGCCCTTTTGCTCCATACTTCAACTGTTAACTCAATCCCCTTCTCTTCCCTTGCACGCACAACCTTCAGTTGCCCACATTACACCAACTCTTAGCCACGCACGCCCTTTAATTGCCCATCACACCAAGATTATTCCTTACCCTTCACCACCTTCCATTGCCCTGGCTTACAGATAGACAGTAGGCCACCTTGATTTGCCAGTCAACTTTGCCAGACACGACAAGAAGCCGTGCTCAGGATCTTGCTGGTAATTGTGGCTAAGGTCTGCACTTGGACAATGCAGAGCGAAAGAAGGTGAGAGGACATGTCTTTTTTTGTGCTGACACGTTGCACTTTCTTGGAAAGTCAGCTGTATATTTCAATGGAAGCAGAGAGAACTGCAAGCGGAATACGCATTGGACCTGGTGATGGAGAGGTTGTGACAGTGTAAGGTATAGTTGGAAGGATGCATCTGTGTTCATGTGACTTTGTATCTATCTATCTGAATTTGGTGTCGATTTGCATGTGTGTCTTTTGTTGGTCACGTACTAGATGAGTGTTGTGGACAAGACAATGGAAAATGTTCACAGACGTAGGTGGTCATTCAGAGTTGGGTGATTAGGGCTGGGCATAATTGTTAAATTTCTTTCTGACAGCCACAAGAGCGAAATCTGTAAGATTTCAATCTGTTTCACTGCAATCCACTGGTCTGTCACCCCTGCATATCGAAAAGAGCGGCACAAAGTTTCTCGTGTCATCTTGCGAACGAAACCCGCCACACAAAGTTTCTTGTGCCGCTGTGAGAACCTAGCACTAATCGAAAAGAGTGGCACGAAGTTTCTAATGCCGTTGTATGAACCTAGCATAAATAGGAAATAGCGGCACAAAGTTTATCGTGCCACTGCATGTACTCAACAAAATGCTACACACAGTTTCTCATACCACTGCGCAGACCTAGAACTAATCAAAGAGTGGCATGAAGTTTTTTGTGCCGCTGCATGAACCTACGAAGAATCAAACAAAAAGCTGTGCAAAGTTCCTTGTGCCACTGCGCGAACATGACACAGTTTGAAAAAAACTTGCAAAGTTTCTTGAGCTGCAACACAAAACTAGTACAGGTCTAAAATAAGCCAGTGCAAAGTTTCTCGAGTTCCTGCGTGACATTAGCACGGACCGTTGAAAACCATGCCAAGTTTCTTATGCTGCTGCACGAAACTACCATGGATCGAAAAAGACCAGCATAAAGTTTCTCGTGTCACTGCACAAAACTAGCACGGATAAAAAAAAAGGCATGTGCAAATGTTCTCGTCATGTTAGACAAAACTAACATGGGAACTAAACACAATACTATGCACAAAACCGTTTAGAAATTTCAGTGGTGGTGGTACCGTAATGCTGATTTTGTGGAACAGGGTTGAGCAGATTCCAGTGCCGAATCTGCATTTTTTTCACTTTGCTGGAGAGTGTTTTGCTCACCACTAGTGATCAGTATATAACACATACTGTTAATTTTACCATCCACCCAATTCAGTGATTTATCAAATACCATCAGTGGTATTCCATGAGAACACCGGCAGTGGTATTTTAGTTTTACTTTTTGCAGAAAATCCACCTAGTTTTACCTCCACCTTGAGGGTGGAGGTGAACAAATTTAAAATGTCTGCACATTTTTTATAAATCTTCAGTTTTGCACAGTTAAAATGGAAGCACAGGTGCTTCCCTTCAATAGAGTGAGAAAATATTTTACAATTGGCCATGGTGAGGTGGCAAAAAGGTGGGACTCTGAATGCCTCCTCTCACCACCATATCCATATAATGCACAAAAGGCCAGCATGGACTTTTTGTGTATTAACAAAATCAACAGTAGTGGTATGAGCCATCCCTGTACATAATGTATTTCTCCCTTCACATTGATGCTGAAAATGGCCGAAAAAAATGTAAATAAAACTGTTTACATTGCCACTATCATAGGTGGTATTCCTGAAATAGTACTGGAGATATTCCAGAAATATCAGCTTTGCTGGTGGTAAACTTTGAGTACAGCAAATTATCAGAAATACCACTGGCGGAGTTGGTAACTTTCTTCAACGGTATTAAAAAATCAGCACAATTCTGAATGACCCTCTTTGCTCATAGTTTGTAATAATTAATTTCTGGCTATTACATCTTTCTATGTGTGTTTTTCAACTGTGTCCAAAAATAAGTACCACAAACAGGTCAAAAGCTATTTCGATAACAACTCATCCAAGTAACATCCAGGGTGCAATTTAGGGTGCTACTAAACTATTTTTGTATGAACACACTGGTGATCAAGAAATTCACCAGAATATAGAGTTAAACCGAAGACAAACTCTAATTCGATATGGACACTTACTTCCTTTGCAGGTACGCCTTTGGGCTAGGCTGCTGTGGATTTTAAAATTCCTATGGTGTATGGGGAGCAGTGGTTCGAACATTACCATCCAGGGTCACATAATCTGTTATTTAAATGCATACATTTTTACTGGGCGGTATGAACACGCTGCTGCAGCCTAGGCTCCTCTTCCTCTCACTTACTGTGGAGGCCCATGTGTGGAGGGCCGGAAATTGCTGAAATCCAAACGTGTGCCTCCACCTTTTACACAGAATCTGAGCAGGCTTAGCAGCACTCGCTTCCTGTTTGGCAGACTAGATTCTGAAGGATTTCGTCTTTTTCAATAACTGCTTTTACATCTTGGAGCTCTGGCCCATGGAGCAAACTCTCAGTCAGCCTAGGGGACAATTGTCCCTTTGCACCCCTTGCCAGTCCGACCCTGACTCTGGTAATACCACTAAACTCTATTATTACCACAAGGGGTAAATAACAATTACTACCCAATTCAGAATTAGCGTTGCTCACCATTTGTGGCATCCCATTGTCTCCATTGGAGGTAGGCAGTATTACTGTATGCAGTACTGTCCCCAACCATCACCACCTCCAATACCTCTATAAACACCACCTATTTTACCTCCACTCGCATGCAGGTGATTTTGCTGGGTTTGTGTTCCCAAGCCTAAATCAGGTGGAACAGTAAAACAGGCAGTATTTACCACTTCGACCAGGCTACGTTTTGACAGTTACCGTTATATTTCTAATAAGGGCATATATGTACTAAACCTATTATCTATGTTTACTCTATGACACCCAATAAATATAATATACAGCATAGTGTATAGGAAGAAAATCAAGCAACTGAGAGCAATATGTTTTGGCCTAAAATATTCTAGCCTCAGTCTTGGTGTATTTTTAATGTGCACTGTAGTTGCTGACATCGCCTATAATTCACATGTTTTTATATAATACTTTAACGCTTCTACGCACTGTAGCCAGAAGAAATATTAGCACATGGAGATTATTATTGAACTCCTCTCAACCAACAAGATTGTTGAAAGTGCAGTCAATAAGTACTGGTATTGACTGCACTATTCTGAACATTCTGTCTTTAGAAGCAGACAGTCAAACAACAATGCAATTTCCAGGCAAGATTGTTTTCAACAAGACACTTTCTCTCTGAGAGTACCTGTTTTTTGCTGCAACATGCTATTTAACACACAAAAGAGAAAGATAATTGGAAAATGCTTTTACTTTCTTATAGAGAAACCGTGTACTTTTACATGACATCTAAAAAAAGCGCATGTTAAAATGCTTAACCTATGAAGACAACCGTGTAATTTAAATAATTAAAAATAAGCCACATTTCATGTATTAACTCAGTCTATTTACTCACTCTTAAAGTAACCTTTTTTACTTCACTTACTTCACCACCAAAACTCTAAAATGTATTGCAAATACCAGTATGTGCTAATAACCTTATAGACCTCGGCAGGGGTCATTATCACTTGGGATAATCACCCTCCGCCACTGTAGGCTCTTAGCGATTATCCCCCGATAATGACCCCTCCGTGCCCCCTTATTACGAATTTAATATCACTTAATTTCTCCACCTTAGAAGGAGGAAGGCTTGAATTTGCACTGCCTAGATTAAAATGTGGGTGTTGCCAAACACTGTAAATCATGCCACGCCCCGCTGTTTTAAGAAACAACTGTAACATGCACCATGTCAGTTAACATGTTGGAAGAACATGCAACACACTGACAAACATAGAGGTTTGGGGGTGGTCAGCCACACGTTTTCTAATATGAATGGATGCTTATTAAGAACACTCCTGTTTTATGGGACCCATTCAAATCATTTGAAAGATGTAGTGAAGAAGTGGCAGAGTATATGACATTGATCAAATAACTGTATTAATTAGTGTTGTGTTGATGTAGAGTTGGAACCAACGAAATTATTATTTTTCCTTGCCATGCAAAGGAACATGTTCCGCATTTGTGTAAACAATTCTTTGATACTGTTAGCAAATAAAAAGCGCAGAGAAGAAACGTTAGGTTGTGCTTTCAGAACATTGTATGACATTTGTTAGACATAAGCAGGTAAAGTGCCTTGGAACTGTTGTACTTCTTTGCAGCCAACTATAAACTTTATGATTATAGTAAACTGCAGAGCTCATTATAGAAATAGAGTGCAACCACGCCTGTAGTGTACCTGCCTAGAGATTAGTTGGCTTTTGGGTTAAACCCTATTCCTGCAAATTGCACCCATATTTCACCAGCAATCGCTTAATTCGGGGGGCTATTTTACTGGCTTCCATAACTATATTCTTGTTTTTCTTCTAGCACTTGTCTCCCTCAGGCGCTAAAGCACAACTATATAACCTATGCTGTAGGCGCTAAAGCAGCATCTAGGAGCCAACGTTATGTTACTTAACTAGGTGGCACCACAGCGCAGCCTAGTTAAGTAACAATACGTCACCTTTGTGCTACAATGTTGTAGCCTTACTAGTCGACACTAAAGCACCACTCTGTAGGAGCCAAAACGAATGGTAGTTTAGCACAAACGACAAGCCAACATTGTATAGCATTAGGGCATCTGCAGACTTTTTACACAGGCAAACAGACTCTTGCGCTCTTTGTCTCTCTCTCTCTCTCTCTCTCTCGCTCTCTCTCGCTCTATCACTCCACACACGCTGTATAGCAGCATTCTTCTGGCTTGGTGGCACTAAAGTCAGAGGAGGACTTCTGGAATTCTGAGATGCCTAATGGGACAAATCTTCTGCTTCGCCTCCAGCACTTCACCCCTGGTGCTAAACTGAGCCAATTCCATTGGTTTCCATGTCCACATCCCTCTCTGCAGACTGGCAATGGTGCCCCGGCGTGCAGAATGTCTCAGACAGGACCCACCACAACCAGCGGAGTTCCACTTTCAGGCCAGAATGGGAAGAGTGGACACGCTCAAGATTGCCTGGAGCATTCCGCATGGCATTCCCCTGAGTACTGCTCTCCAAAAAGCGCTCAGAAGCCGCAGAAAGATTTGCTCAACAAATCTCCAAATTACCAACAGCCTCTCTTTTTTTATAAAGGTACTGACCATTAATGCAGCAATAAAAGTATTAATAAAGCTCATTAAGGTATTTCATACCTATATTTCATGTTGTTAGCGCTTCCTACCTTCTCAATACAAACAGACTCATCTAAAAGAGTGCAGGACAGAAGCTGCTATAACTGCGCTCTACCAGTTGAACACGCTGCATGCGCTCATATGGTTTCACTGATCCATGAAAAATGTTGGCTAGGGAAAGTGGGAGTAGCAACAGATAATACTTTACTATCTCTGCACCTTTGTAAATTGGCTGTTTGTAACAGAGGGGCAAAAGGCGCCACCAGTGTATGTGTTGTTGGAAAGGAGGCAGGGTCTTCCCTCCCCCCAACACGATGCTGAATAAGACACAACCATTAGGAGATGCATTCGGGGAACAGGGGGGAGCAGGGCACTCACAAAGGGGGGTGAACGATCACTGTAATGCTGTATTAGGAGCTATAGAAGAAACACAAATGCGAATGCCATGTTAGACACATTGCATCCACCCTAGAGCATAGGCCCAAGCGTGGCAAATAGTATGCGATGCTTGAATATTGGGTCCCTTGCATGAGCATGAACAACACCCTCACCGCGCCCAGGTCTCACACATCCCATGACATCCTCCATTGTTCCAAACAATCAGAGGCCCTCACACACAGGAAAGAATGCACCCTGCAAGGTCATGAGAAGGGATCAGGGTGCCTCTTGGCAGTACCATCCCAAGAGACAGATAGCAAGGCCCCCTACCCCAATTATCCCGGGATGAAATGCTTTTATCCTGAGACCCCCTCATGCCACAGTATCATCCAAGCCCAGACCATCAACCATAAAATGTTTACACCCCTCGATTGATCACTAAGATCAGAAGGCAAGGCTATCGTGCCTTCAGAAATGGATCACCTGATTTGTGCAGCTACGTGCAGGGTAGCAACTAAATTACAGCCCAAAACTAAGGTGGAGGACCTTGGGAGTTGCTGAGCTGCCTGGGAATGAGTGAAGCATGTGAGTTAGTTTGACCTCGACTTTCCTACAGCCCATCGATATATCTGCCAGGTGTTTACAAGAATGATAAGTTAACATTGCATAACAAAGTAGCCAATTAATTGTTAGACTAGCCCAGCAACATCCATGTGGACGGAGATGGACAGATGATGGACCAATGGCCTGGCATCCCATATTGAGCCGACCCTATACGTGTAGTGCCCGTCCAATTGAGATGGTAGAATTGTACTGTATAGTATGATGTCATGAGTGATGCTGTCTGTAGTCATAAGGTACTGCATATGCTCCCAGAGGCCAGAGCGTTCTCGTGCAGCAGAGTCCTTTGCTAATATTCTTTCTGTTTTGTGGAAATAAACACTCGTTACCTTTGCAAGCACATCTTGGGCCTTCTTCCCTAGTAGGCTGCATTTTTTTCTGGTGTGAGTGTACAGGGGCATGCCTTCATTTGGTGACCCCGACGTGATCTCAGCAGCCCGTGCCTGCAGAGGCTTCCAGGCCACTTCTCTGGAAGGGTGCGCCCACCTACAGCAACCAGTCCCCCAAAATGTGTAGGAGAATATTATGGAAAGAAAGACGAAGTGGTAGGGAGCCTCCCCGAGTGAGGGTAGACGTTGATAACACTGATGTTGTGTAACGGAGAAAAAAGGAAATGGATAGGAGCCCTGCATAATTAGTGGGCTCAGGAACAGTGGTGTTTGTTGTTTTAGGTTGTTATTTTAGTTTATTGTGTTTGTGTTTTTATTGCATAGCGTGGAGGCCCAAGGGGGGCAGTCTGTAAATGGTGTTGTGCGTTGAGTAAGCGGAGTGTAAGAGTGGGTATGTTTGAAGGCGAAGGTAGGGAAAGTAACGTGGGCTGACGGGGAGTAGGGAACCACAATTTGATTTTTTTGGCTGTGAGTTTTGCAGTATGCGCAGCACGTGATTAGGGGCATGTAGACGCTTTACAGCGCGTATCCCGCTGCAATGGGAGGGGAAACACCTTTAGAATACACGTAGAAGGCCCTGTCCTTGTACCAGGAAAAGATTGAGAAGCATCACAAACAAAGGTGACAGAAGCACGAGGGGGATGCCTAACGCCTGGCCAGAGCAGGGCACCCATAATAAGAGAATTCTGGAGCTACTGACCACGTTCCTAGCAGCAAAATATAAGGGTAAACAACTGCAAAAGAGAAATGAAATTCTGGACTTATGGAAAATGATCCAGGAAGTAGAAGAGACCAATGAGGGAGGTGCACAGCACGCAGAAGCAGAGGAAACCCGAACTAAACACAAAGGGCTATACCCATTAGTGGCACTCATGGCGAGAGGATATAGCAACCCAACCTATGTATTCATGCATGCCACTGTCCTCCAACCTCATACAGACCCAGAATAGCAACAGCCCTTCCCCAAGATTGTGCAGGACAGAAGGAGCTAGAATAAGCACAAGCAGAGTTAGAGCGACTGGGGGCAGTGCAAAGCGAAACAAAGGAGAATGGGTAACATGAATGGAGAGCAGGAGACATTTTTATCTGTGCGTACAGTACGCCACTAAAGGACGTACTTATAGAAAAGAAAGAAGATGGGCGGCAGCCAATACTGGGTACAGAACTGGGAGATATGGGAGAGGGCTAGGTCGGGGGCAGAGGATGGGTGGAGCACCGTGGATGAGTTTGAGGATGATGGAGAGGAGGAAGCACAACAAGCACCTGACATAACACCTCAGGTGGAAAGCTTGTGGGCTGAAAGGGTACGGAGATATGGCCGCATGGTGGTGGCAATGAAAAAGGGAAGTATCAAAAGAAAGGACAGGAAGGGAGCAGGTTTACAGATGCCCCTGATACATAAAGGTGTAGGCAGAGCTCAGTATGTGCCAAGGGTGCAGATGGGCAAAAACATTCTGATAAATGCACTCCCGCCGTTGACAGTCGGAGGGAGCAGGGAAGTTGGATATACGCATTTGAGAAACAGACTGCGGGTGTACCCCTTGCAGTTGGAGACATGAAAAGTTTGTTAGTATCGATAGTGCGAGAGCAGACGGGAGATGTGTGGATTAAAGCAGGATATCCAACAGTGAGGTTAGATGATGATGATGATGCGCCTTTCAACAATGTCAGGGCACGGGTGTGGGGCGCACTTCAGCGCACCTACCCAGACATGCCTGATTTACAGTCCATAATGCAAAACACTATGGGTGATGACGAAGACCCCACGCATCACATTATTAAGATTCAGAAGATGTGGAGAGCGGAGACGGGGGACCATTGGGATAGATCAATTCCTCTTTTCTATTTCATCATTAGGCAGGGTTTGCTGAAGGAAGTACTGAAGGAAGTACAGAAGGCTCTAGATAAAATTATAGGCATCGGGGCGAAGAGGTGGGTGAAAATACAAACGATAATACACCACTCCAAGCGAATAAAGGAACACGAAAGGGAAGCTGCACAGCAGCTGCAGGCAAATGAGGCAAAACTAGTGCAAAACAACCTGGGCAGCTTCCCTTTCATGCTCCTTTGTTCGGTAGCCACACTGACACAAACAGAGGGAACAGGGAACGCGCAGGGACCCACGGAGGTCCGAATGGCAGCATTTGGCCAGAAGGAGGACAAGGGCAGTGGGGAGCACGACAGCATTACCCCACTCAGGAGTGGCAACAAGGAGGTCAGCAGCATGGGAGGGTGGGTTTGGGGGGTTTGATGGGGCTTTGGAGGAATGGGGCCAAGAGGAGCGGGCATGGGTCCTTTCCAGTGTTGGAATTGCAGGAAGTAGGGACACTTCTTGAGGGAATGCAGAAGCAGACATGGGGGCGGATATAACTTGTACAACACTTACCACCCACCACCCCAAAGCGCTCCACAAATGTCAACACAGAGTATGATCTCTATCCCCTATGAGATACGCCAGGCATATATGCAACTCCCGCCCCAGACCCCAGGGGCACAAGCACCACAAATACAGCCCCAACAGCAACAGTATCCACACCAGCCTATGGCCCAGCAAGGAGGCAGCAATATGCTCACACCCAACAAGGTCCTGAATGGCACCATAGTACCATACAGAGGGGTGAGCATGATGGGTACAAACCTGTTCACGTTCCCGGGGTCCAATACCTATCCAGACTAGGAAAGCCCACAGAGAGCGCTTGCGTGCCCAGTTCTATCTATGACAGTTCACCCTGATGAGAAACCCTTGGTGAGCACAGAGATGGGAAGCAAAATTTCATTTTTATTGTTGACTCTGGTGCCACAAAATCATGCATCACTGAGGGGGATTTCCCGCTCTCGAGCAAAACTCCTGACGTGCAGGGCTTCTCTGGGGCTGTATCCACGGTTCCATACACTGAAGAGGTTGACATCAAAATAGGGGGGGAAGGTACTACTGTATTCCTAAAGTTCGCCAGTTAACTTGTAGGGCAGGCTTAACATGACAATTCCATTCAATGACAACGGTAGAGTTTGTGCCACACCAGGGATGTGTGCCATACAAGCAATGTTGATAATACAAGCAATGGTGGTAGAGGTGGTGGTTCAGGGAGTTCCCATCGACCTGTTTATGTTATTTATGGAATAACTGTGCTTGTGGAGATGGTGCCTAAAATTGGCAAAGGCTTTTGGAGAGTGCCCTCAAATTTCATTTTTCACCCTGTTATGTTGCCTGAATTGGCACCAGGTACAATACTGTCCCTAGATTTACAAGGATTGGTGGTCTCTGCAAAAAGTATTGTGGTGATAGGGACTGACCAACAGGGGTGTGGGTGATGCACAGTACTTTGCATTGACCCCACAATACCTGTGAAGGAGGTTACAGATGCAGAATTGTTTGAGGATAAACCAGAGGACAGAGACATTGGGTTGGAAATATGTACCCCTTGTGAGATCCTTTTGCAGTACAGGAAGGTCTGGTGTCCCATAATGGCCCTCACAGCCCAGCCCCCATTTCTTGATGGGGACCTAGAGCAGGTGCCCCAGAGACTGTGGACCACTAACCCCCAAGACGTAGGGCTCCTGCAGGGATTGATTCCAGTGCGCATTACACTAAAACCAGGAGTAGTGCGGCCACAAGGAAAACAATAGCCACTTTCAAGGGAGGCATAAAAGGGAATAAAAGATGCCAGCAGTGCCCTGCTTGCCCAAGGGATAATTGTGCATTCCACCTCTCCATGTAAAACAGCTATATACCCTGTGAAAAAGGGAGCTGTGGTGAGTTGGAAGATGATCCAGGACTTGCTCCCCCTCAATGATATTGTACAGCAAGAATTTCTTGTGGTTCCCAACCCTGCCGCAATCTTATGTAGCTTCCCCAAGGTAGTGACGCACTTCACGGTGGTTGACCTAAAAAATGAATTGTTCTCCATACCATTACACCCAGACTCCAAGTATCTCATCACCTTTACCCATGAGGGAATGAGATTCAAACACAAAAGACTGCCTCGGGGTCCTGTGAGAGCACCAGTTTCTTTAACAGAATATTACACGCAGACTTAGGCAGCATCCAAGTGCCCAGCATGATCATTCAGTACGTTGATGACTTGCTCATATGCAGCGACTGTGAACAACAGTGCAGGCAGGACTCCCTCACACTCTTACAACTCCTAGCTCGCAAAGGATACAAGGTTCACAGAGTAAAATTGCAGTACTGCCTCTAAGAAGCCTTATAATTAGCGCAGTTCATATCAGCAAATGGGAAAATAATAATACCAGACAGAGCAGCATCTGTGGGTGCCGACCCGCAACAGTAAAGGAGATGCAAAAACTCAGAGGGATGTGCAACTACTGCGTGGCATGGATACTTGATTATGCAGCATACACAAGGCTGCTCTTACAGGGCCTCCAAGAGGCACAAACGACTGACAAGGTGGTATGGACTGAAGAGACAAACTTGCAGCATACCTCCCAGTTACCAATGTAACTGAATATATCATCACAACACCTGCCGCTGATCATCCCCCCTACGACTACAATGCCCTGCCTAGTGAGCAAATTATTGAAGTACAGGGCAGTGCCCCAGACAAGGAAAAGCAATTGTGGGTAAAAAGAGGTGGCACACAATCCCCTACAGATCTATTGTGGAGGCATGAATTCACAGGAAAGATAGCAATGCAACACAACCTGCTCATAACCGCATTTGATCATCTCCATCACCCCTCTCACAGCTCCAAGCATCATATTGCCACAGGCATGCAGGAGGATTGGTTTGTTCCAAATCTCCAGGAACACCTAACAAACGTGGTCATTCGATGCACCACGTGTCAAAGTTTCAGGACCGGCATGGACCTACGAATGTTGAGAGGCACTCTGCTCTGCCCCACTGGGCCATTCCATGAGTTGCATATTGACTACACGGACATGGGGGAGAGGTGCAGTGGGTCCAGATATTTAATCGTTGCTGTCTGCCCCATTTCACGTTGGGTGGAGGTGGGTCCATGTGCACATCCAGATGCCAAATACACTGCAACATTATGGTCCGCGAAGTGTTTCCCCAATGGGGCATGTGCGATGTTTTAGGGTAAGATAATGCAAACACTTTTTCAATGAATTGTTTAGGATATTACTGCACTGCTTGGCATCAAACACTGAATGTGTACAATTCATCACCCCAGGCCAACAGGGTGTGGAAATAATCAATGGACTGCTGAAAAGTAAACTCTAAGCTTGGCACCACGTTAAAGAACAAATTTGTGCATTGCCTAGCCTTGGCCCTGTTCAGATTGCGCACACAGCCCAGCAAGGACCACCATCTATTGCCCCATGAGGTGGCAACTGGTCGTCGTATGCACACACCAATATCTCCCCTCAGAAAAGCTTTAGACACACACAGGGCAGCAGCGGTTCTAGGTGATGGGTTTAAAGACTATTTAACAACCCTAACACACGCCGTTAAATATATTTCCCAACAGATCGCACCACCATGATCAGAAGATGTCTCAGGCTTCACAACTGACTCCACGACTGATTCCCCACCAACTCAACCGCTGCTGCCAGGAGACATTGTCTACGTTCGGTCCTTTGTCCATAGGTGGAACAGCCCCATGTTCAACGGACCATTTGAATTGGTCTATGCCACTCCGCTTGCTGTCAAAGTGAAGGGCCTCCGGTACTGGATCGACTTGTCCAACATTAGGAAGGCCCTTTCAGACGCTACACCAGCACTTTAATAATTGGCAGTGGGCATCTACCTCATTAGCACCAGCACCTTCAAATCATTCAATACAGGTTAGAAAGCGTTATGTTGGGTCTAGATGTTTGTATTCATACATGAGTGCTATGCATTTTGTAGCTATTGTATTTGCTATTTCCATGGTTAGCATGGGAATGTATTTAGTGAGGTTTTTTTATATTAGAGGGTAATATAAAAGAGGGGAGGGCAGGAAGAGATTATAACCTTACAGTAGATAGTGTTTCACATGTAGAATCAGACGAAATCAAACATTCCACAATGGTAAAGACATATGTATTGTTCCGAGTGCCCAACCCACAAGCTAATGCATCACTCCCAAATTCCAACTCCATGCCCCAAAATGATAATACCCCACCCCCTTCAGCTGGAATGTTAGAATATATTGCTAGGTTCCTCTTGTTTTCCAAATGTATCAACCCCACTGATGTAAATAATGCAACCGTAATCATAAATGGATATAATGGGGTACCCATAAGTACAAAGGGACAAGCTCGAAGGCAAACACATGATGCATATAGTGGACTTGGATTAGATGCTATAGAAGATGTACATCAAACGGAACTGTTTAACAGTTGGTATACTAATATTAGTGTGGTGGGAAGAAATTGGTGAATGGAAGCTGTTATGTGTGTTCATTGATACTGCATGCATCAGGGGCACCCAAGGGGCACATCTTGCGCTGTGTAGGCTCAGAGACACTTTCCAGGCACACAATGTAAGACCAGAAGTGGTGGACGCAGATCACCTGGGAAGCAACAACAATCCAAAAAGCAACCAATGCCTAAAGATACCTTATTTGGTAATGGGAGGACTGAAATACTCCAATAACAAATGGCAAGAAACAACAGGGAGCTGCATGGCAGAAGGTCTCGTGGGATACGAAGAAGGGGTCCTGGCAAGTATGGAAGCTGCATGTACACAATTCTGAACTAACCTAACATGGATTGAAGCGATGGAGAAATCAGTGAAAATACACAGAGGAGAAACTTATGAACTTTGCTTTTATAGTGCTGCAACAGTACCTGTACGGTCAAATGAAAAATGCAACAGAACTATACTAATTCCTGATTTTAAAAAAGGCAGTGATGGATTACTACTGGGTGTGTAGCCAACAAGCCTACTTGCACCTCCCACACTAATGCAGGGACTATTGTTCACTGGCCACACGGCACTCAGCTCTACTTATAATCCCAGAAGTACATTTGCAAGGGGGGGCCATCAGAAATGTTTGACCCTGCCCCCTGCCAACTGCTGAAGAAGAAACAAGAAGTACCTAGTCAACACCACAGTTTCGCATCCTCCCAGAAAAAGAAAAGTGTGAACCCCTAAAAAGGAAGAAGAGATCAAACTACCTGTCCCAGGACTTAGCAACCCTGCTCAGTGAGATACCAGACATTGTTAGGTAAGATTATCATATCAATGATAAATCCTCCTGACCTGTGTCAACCCCAGAACCTTTCGCTGGACTGGTAGATTATTTTTTCCTATACCTCAGTGAGTGGGCACTTTTTTCACGCTCAGAGTCTTTTACTCTTGTTATGGATGTCATTTTAACTTTCTCTGGCTAACCTTGAGAGTACTACAGATCCCATGGGTAAAAAGGATCTTTGGATTCCTTTTTCATTTTATTAGGTGAGACAAGCACCCCCCCCTTACCTTATGTGGAGTGCTAGGGAGATACAAGGTATCCCTGTTCTCATTCTAAATGTAACATTTATGTTACAAGGACAAACATACCTTTAATGGTTTGTGGCAGTGAACCTTTTTATTAATTGGGTGCACTTTTACTGGAGGCTGTTTCCACAGCCCCGGTAAAGGCACCTATGGGTGCTCATTTTACCAAAATGGCCCCTGTCTACCTTTTTTGCCATTTAAGTGTTCATTGTCCTTTCTTTTTCCTTCCCCTGCCATTCAGGGCAGGACCATCCTTTCTGTTAACTTTATCTTCGGCGGGAATCCTGTGGGTTCACCGCCGAGGCTCCAGAGTGTCTGTGAAGGTAGGAAGCGAGGGAGGAGTCCAAAACTCTGCAGCCCTCTGTCTTCCAGCATAACTGCGAGAATCCAGTTCAAACTGGGTGGCTCGCTGTCCTGAAAGGACTGGCAACCGGCCAAGTTTGAATGTTGCATGGCTATTTGATTGGCTGGGTTCCTGCATAAAAGTCTGATCCTGGAAGCCGAAGCGGTAGCTGACCACTGGAACTAAAACCGAAGAGGATGATGAAGAAATTGCAGCCAAGACGATTTCCAACGACAGAAGAGCCAGCTGTGTAACCAGAGCCTGCTGTTACCCTTCCTTCCAATCAACCTGGGGACTCTGAAAATGACAGCCTCCGACCCAGAGACTGGTGAGAATCAATAGAATCACAGAAGACCTGCATTTTGAGCCATCCCATGTCCTGCTGTGGCCTTGCAGGCTTCAATACCCCAATACCCTGGGACATCAAGCTATTGTGCGGTTCACGGCCTTCCGAATTCCGATCTTGAAACTTTGTGGGCATCCTGCCGGACCTCCACAGATGTAAATCAATTCCAAAAGGTCCCCTCACCAGAGTGCTGTATCTTGCAAACGACGAGAATCTGATTGGAAATATTCTGTCTTCTGTGCTCCTGAAAAGGCGCCAAATCCACAGAGATGCACCCAGTCATGAAGAAACCCTTGCCTGAAGCCTTCTCTGTCAATCCTTGCTGAAAAAGCGCACCCAAGGTCCGGTCTCCTGTCCTCCTGACAAGGAATGCAGTGCCTGGGTTTTTGGCTACAGATCCTGAAGTCCTCTGTGTGTAAAACGTCTTCTGTGCTGAGATACTGTGCTGGCTTGGGTATTTGCTTTCCTTAAGTCTCTTGTGATTCCTGTGTAGTTTTGGGGTTGTTTTCTGTGATTGGGAGGCCTCTCGTCCAGTTCACCCAGGCCCACTTCTGGAATCCTCCTAGGGTGGCTTGTCTGATATCCCTGGACCCTCCACTTACTTGTTTGAACAGTCTTCCACTGGAATTCTGAACTTTGCCTGGACCTGAGCCCTATCTCACCCTGCCTACAATTGCCTACTAGACCACTAGGGTCCCTCTTCTGCCTCTGAGATAACTAGAATTGGGAAGGGCTGGATACTTTAAGGGGTCAGCCTTGAAAAGTAAAACAAGTGTTGAAAAGGTGAGTTACTTGTAAATTATGTGGTTGGTAACTTCAAACTCTCAGAGTGAATACTTACAAAAGTGTATTACTTACCTTAGATATGTTCTCCCACTTTGAAAAGTATGTGTAGGATCTACTTACCTTGAATAAGCTGCGTGTCTTCTTAAATAAGTATTCTCAAATTCTTACTTTCCTTAGAAACTGTCTTGCCATTCTAACAGAAAGTAGATAGGTTAAATTACGCATCTGTGAATTGGGTTCCCTTCTTCCCAAAAGTAATGCCATTGGTTTCACTTTATTATTTCTGTTAGGATAATTGTACGAGTTTCCCCAATTGGGTCTTGCTTCCCCTGACTAGCTGATAGCCTGTCCATAATAAGTCTGCTTAGGTCATACTTAGCTTTTAGGTAACTGGTACCTCCTTACAAAAGTATATAGGTTTTACTTAACTTATTTTTGGATGCCAAACAACTATGCAAGTTAACAAGCTATTGCTTCCCTTAGTCTATGAACTGATAAGCAACTGTAATTGAAAATTACACAAGGGGTCTCACTAACCTGGTATAACTGTGTTATCCAAAACTTAGTTAAAGATTGATACTGTTCCTAGAATCTGTGTTTCACTAGATCAGAAAAGTATATTTTTCAGTTGAATTACTATGTGATTTCTCACTGAGCGTCACGGTATAACTGCTAGGGCCTACTACCCTGTATTACTGTAAGTAATCCAAAAGTAACTATTGATTTTGAGTTCCCTAGAACTACTGTTAGGTGTTTCAAATTAGGTTATATGCTTTGGTCCATGTCCATGTGAAAGCATAGTGTTGTGTTTTATATATAATGTGAAAGTACTTATTTACTCAAGATTTACCTTGGTCTGCTTGTATTTAAATAAACCCTTTATTTTTACAATAGATAGTGTGTTAGTGTTTCTTTAGACCATTATTGTATTACAATGTCTTATGCCCTCTCTCAGTCCTAAAATGAGCCTGGCTGCTCTGTCTACGCAAGCCTGAACTCGGGTGGTACAGCCTTGTACTAAGAGTGGAGTCTTGTACTGTTTCAGTTGTATGGTTTTGATGAAATCAATGGTAGGGCTTCAGAAAAGCTGTCCTAACACAGACGAATACCGGCTCTTCAGCAGAGCAGAGACCTTTTTTGCTTTATTGATGCTGCCCGGGGTGTAAGCAGTGGCCAATGCAAAATGGCTGCAGATTGTCAGCTGGGAACTTATAGAGCTAGAAAACGACACTGAACAAGGGTTCAACGTTATAAAAGTGGAACTTTGTGCCCTCAGACTGTTGACAATGCAGAACAGGTACGTCCTGGACATGCTTACTGCCATGGAAGGAGGTGTGTGCAAGAAAATTGGTGATTCTTGCTGCACATTCGTGCCTTACGAAGATGCTGAGAATGGCTCACTTTCACACATCATCAAGGCGGTACACAACTTGGAGGTACACATGAACAAGGAAGCTGGCATACAGGATGAATATTGGTTTGATCTGGCTTTTTCTTGGGCTCCGTACAGGGTGGGGGCAATAGTGAAGATGCTGGTGCCTGTCCTCCCTTTTATTTTGGTTATTTGTTTTGCACGTGCCAGGTGGGATTCTGATGTTGCACCAAACCAGTGCCAAGTAGCGCAATGCTGATGGTCTCGATTGGGGTAGCTCCCAGAGCACCTTGTGGTACCACAGGTTATCCCCAAACAGATGACCCAAACAAACCAGGTATGGTTGAGATTTACCACCCCTTACATCCCCCTGGCACTGTCACCAAACCCCCACCCGACCTCGAGAACTACACTGAATACTGGGTTGACTTAGCTGGGAATAGGCGTTGCATTTACATGACATATACCCCAGAAGAATACGCCCAGTCTGGAGAAAACATGTGGGATGTGTGCAGAGCATGGGCCCCAATTAAAGGCTCACCCCTGTACATAGGGGCCAAAAGATCAGAGGAAGATAAATCCAGGAAGAATGCTGAAGGAAACAGACAATCTCACTGGCCCCTAGGGGAACCTATTGGGGAGTTTGGTACTGTAGAAGTAATGAAAGGGGGGAATGTTGGGAAGGAGACAGGGCCTTCCCACCCCCCCAGGTGATACTGAATAAGGCACAACCATTAGGAGACACATTCGGGGAGCAGGGGGGAGGAGGGCGCACACAAAGGGGGGTGGACGATCACTGTAATGCTGTATTAGGAACTATAGAAGAAACACAAATGTGAACGCCATCTTAAACACATGGCAGCCATCCTGGAGCATTGGCACAAGTGCGGCAAACAGTATGAGATGCTTGAATATTGGGTCCCTCGCATGAGCGTGAACAACACCCTCACCCCCCCCAGGTCTCGCACAGCCCATGTTGCAACAATGATAAGGTAACCTTGCATAACAGAGTAGCCAATTCATTGTTAGACCAACCTCACCACGGACGACGAGCCCAGCAACACCCACGTGGATGGAGATTAACAGATGAAGATGGACCAATGGCCTGGCATCCCATATGGAGCAGACCCTATATGTGTGGTGCCCATCCAATTGGGATGGTAGAATTGTACTGTGTAGTATTACTTCATGAGTGATGCTGTCTGTAGTTATAAGGTACTGCACGTGCTCCCAGAGGCCAGGGCGTTCTCGTGCAGCAGAGTCCTTTGCTGATATTTTTTCTGTTTTGTGGAAATAAACACTCGTTACCTTTGTAAGCGCATCTTGGGCCTTTTTCCCTAGTGGGTTGTATTTTTTTCTGGTGTGAGCGTACAGGAGTGTGCCTTCATTGTAAAATACCTTTCTGCTACATACATGGAAACTCGTTTTATGCACTTGATGATCCCTATTTCTAACAAGCAAAAACCAATTAACCTAAACTTATATTTTCAAGGTACACCTACAAGGTTTTTCAATTTTTAAAGAGGAAAAATACCCATTTGCTTATCAGTCTGGTCCCACCATCAATCCAGCACCAAAATGCTAGGCAATTCTCCTCTGGATAAGAGCATCATCAGCAACCTCATTTTGTGACTACATGGGTTACTATTGAGTGCACAGACTGTACTGAACAATTTCAGATGAAAATGATAGGTGCCGCATTTGCAGTCTCGGGTGTCGATGATATGACATAGAACCCTTTGTTCTATCTTCGTGTTCTATCCTTGCCAGGGACAGTGGCCGGCTCAGGAGGATGGAGATGTGTATTACACAGTGAAAAGCATGGTATCTATCCGTAGCGGCTCTGCCCATGTTTGAAACACTAAAGAGCTATAGTCACGTGTGAAGATTTTCCTCCACCACAATGTTTGCATTATTCATAATCATTTAAATAACTCTGGCCCCATACTACCAACACCAGCTTACAGTGTGAAATACAGTTCAGCTGTATCCAACTGCGGGTGGGGTACTAGATGCTGAGCAAGTGTTTATAGTTGTATGGGGTCATTTTGGCACAGTGGCACTATACACCGGTTTGGGGTCAAGTACATCACCACACTGGTGCCTCCAAAAATGCAACCCTGGTTCCCAGTGTTTTAGGCGCTACTTTTGTGGCTAAATAGGAGACTGATGGAGTGGTTAATGCCCTCCTGGTTATCTGTGTGCCTGATTGTCCACTTAGAACTGGCTTAGTGCAGATGTCCCTCCCTGTGCCTCACTAGACCGTCTGTGCGCTACATTACCTCCAGCTGTCTCATTGAGCAGAGAGAGAATGTTCCTCCACAGTACATGCTGCATTTCACTCTCTCTGGGGGAGGGGATCCTATTTATTTCCATCATTCTTATTGTGAAAAGACACAGGTTCTATTCTAAGGAAGGTTTCCTATTCTGGGGAGAAGTACTGTCAGGAAAGAAAAGGGACTTCATCTCCTCTTCACTCTTCTCATCTGAACAAGTTAAAGAGACATGACACTCTAGTCTGTGGGGCTACAAGGTCAATATCAGCATTTTCCCATTCCTTAAGTCTCCTACCTCCCCTATGTGCCCTGGGCACCCCAGAGATCTGCCACGGGCCTCTCTCTGTTAGGCAGAACTTCATTTTTGTGCAATATTCTTGCCACTTATGAGTCCCCCAGCACTTTTTGCTGGACTCTTGGATTTTTTAAATCAGTTTTCCTGAGTGAGTGAGACACCTTTTTCACACTCACTTAATCTTTTACTCTACCTCTGGGAACCTTTTTCAACCCTTTTGGTTGTATCTTTTTGGAGTCATGCTTTGCTCCACTTCTTAAGGGATCTGCAATGTATTATTGCATCACACAGTACTTTCTGTGCAGAGTTGCTGGGCACTCTTTGAGCTGGCCTTTTCATTTTCCTTGTGATAACTACTGTTTCCAAGGGCATAGGATATTTTTTATCTTACCTATCTTTATTTTGTGGAATCAGCAGACCCCTCCTTATGTGGAGTGCTGAGGGGACAATATATCAACTTTTTCACATCTCCTGTAAGTTTCTAGTTATATTGAGCTAATCTGAGCGGCTGGTGGCAGTGGATATTTTCTGCTGACTTTCCAGGATTTTTACACGCAGGCTGCTATCGTAGCTGCGTTAAGGGACACATGGGTCACCATTGACCTAAAATGGTGCCTGTCTTCTTTTTCCGCCAACTCTTGATGATGTGTCCTTTCTTGAGCCTTCTTCTGCCCTTTTGGGTGGGAGAGGTCCTGCTGACTCTCTTGTCGTTGCCGGGCTCCCATTGGGAAGCCCACCCGAGGGTGCAAGCATGTTTAGGAGGACTGGCTGGTTTGTGGTTGTTCGTTGTTTTGATATTTGATGGTGCCTTACACTGCCTGATGGTCATTTAGTATCTGGCTGGTTGGTCTCTCCGGGACTCATGTGCATCTGATGCTTCCTGTAGGGTTGTGAGTGTTTAATTGTGTTTCTTGAAGTCTGGTTATCTCACAATTCATTTTAGTCTCTAGCTGACAGATGGTGTCTGTTGGTCTCTGAGTGACTTTGATATTTTCTTTAGGCCTATGGCTGTATCTTTGTCTGGGCGGCAGAGAGTGTCTGTTTGTCTCTGTGTGCTGGTACTGTCTTTTGGGCCTCTAATTGAGTAGATTGGTCTTGATGTCTGTTAGACTGTAGGTGTCTGGTGTTATCCTTGCTCTACAGGTGTTTGAGAGGGCCTATCTGTTTCTGGATGCCTGCTATATTGGTCAGGTTACCTGAGAGTGTATGTAAGTGTCGGTGTGCCTCGTATTGTCTTTTGCTCTGGGGGTATGTTGCTCTGCGTATCCGGGAATGTGTTACTTTCGGCGTGTCGGATATTATTTGTTCGTCTCTCGGTTCCTGATCTGGATCTTTTTTTGCATATTCAGTTTGTCTGTATTTCGCTTAAGTTTCGTTTCTTTCATTTCAGGAAGTGGCTTTCAGCTCTGCCACACACACCCTTTCATTGCCCTCCCACCCATGCTCTTTTCAAACACGCCTGCACACTACCTTAGGCGGAATTCGTAGCTCTGGTCGCTCGTGTTGGGTTCTGTTTTGGTCCTTGGCATGTATGGCTCTTATGCAACAAGAGAGCCACTGTTTGTGCTCGGGAGGGAGCAGCCAGGCATTCTTCTCATCCTTGTGCTGTGGCCTGATACCCATGGGCTGTAGTGAGATGTTGTTCTAACCGCCTTGGTCTGCGTCCAGCTGTTTGCTTGGTCCCAGGGTCTGCAACGTTCTAGGGGTTGCATAGACATACCAATATAATGCATACCATTAGAAAGGTGCCCACCCAGGCTTGTTTATTTTTTTTCTTTTATTGAAGTTTTGCTTTTCCTATAATACAAATCGATGCCTGTAAGTCCCAGACTGCTGAGAAAAATCCTAGTACTGGGTGAGCATCTCCGGGCTGACATGCTTAGGCTTGGGGTCCAGTGTTGTGTAGGTCCCGGGATCTACAGTCTGGTATAGATGGGAGCTTGTGGTGTGCAGACCGGTATTGATCTTGTTCCTGGGTTGCAGCTAGTCCTATTTGGACCCCAGGGTGTGCAGTCCATCATTGTGCTAGTTCTGACATGGCAGTTCCATGGGTTTACGGACTGGCATTGTTCTGGTAGTTCACTTAGGCCTACATTATTCTTTTACTGTCAACATAAAGGGGATATGCTGTTTCATGGAACTTTCAGGTAGGGCGTGCCAAGGATACATAGAGGCTGCAGGCCAGGGAGGTAGGGGCAGGGTCTGGTCCAAAAGCTTGTCACCTAAATTAGGTTTTCAGATCACTGTGGAAGTTGCCAATGGCAGCCTCAAGACAAAAGGTTGTGAGTGGGGAGTAAGATGGGGAAGAACCTCTTGTACCTCACTGGTCGGACAGACGGGAGCTTTTGCAGGACGATCCTTACCAGAGTTTCAGCAGCCTTCCAACCCCTGGAAAGCATTAAGCATTTACTTAAGACATTCTGGAAAGTCTGTTGTTTATTTTTATTTAAGGTGTAATTTGAATTGTTCTAACTATAGCACCCACCATGCAGTCCATTAGGGTCGAGACCCACCCAATCCCACCAATTCGACCTCGGATGATGGTACAGACTGAGCGCATCCCTCAGGGGGGGTCTCTCATCGGAATCACAAAACATCAATTGCAATGAGCATTCCAAGCCTCCAAGTTTGTCATAGGCTCTCTGAGGCCTCTTCTCAATACTCTATGCCACTCTACGTATTCTGCCGTAGACAATTGCTGCATATCTCCCCCCACAACCTGTATAGCGGGCCAGTGTCCAGCCTCCACGACCTGGCAATCCTCCTTTTGGCCAACACGCAAGCCAGGTCCATTCGTTTCACCACGTGTCTAACGTTTTCAGGATGTGAGTAGATACCCAGTAGGCATTCAGCAGGGGTCCAGCTGTATTAACACACACACCAATCCCCTCCAATAGCTGTCTGATCTGTAACCAGAAGGCCTGGGTGACGTGCACAGCCAAAACGTATGTAGAAAGTCAGCAGGTTTGGTTCCACACCAAAGACAATTTGGTGAAGCCTGTTTATAAAATTTCATGAGTCTACGTGGGGTCATGTAAGTTCTATGCAATACGTTCAATTGTAATAGGCCGAAGCGTGCATTTCTGTCGACCTGTTTCACAAACACCATTGCACAATCCCATTGCTTATCATCCAGCTCATAACCCATATTGGCTTCCCATGCTACTTTGATCCGCAAGGATCTACTGCTCGTAGCAGTTAACAACATCTGATATATTCTATAAACATGCCTCCATCCATCTTTCAGCTCTTATAATAGGTACCTGTCTTTTTGCTTGGGCTCTGTGTGCCACATCGGCCACCTCATCTTTGCAATTTTAGTGAGTCTCATATCTCAGAAATTGGCCCCTGTGTATCCCATAATTCTTCACCACTTCAGAGAATTCCATGAGAACCCCATCCTTGAAAACATCACCCGATGTAGCAAGGCCGGACTCCTCACATTTTCTGAAGATACCAACATCGTATTTATCCAAACTCATGCAGGCTGACATAGGAATGTGTGGGGGGTATGCATTATCAAAATTAAGGATCCCTGTTAGGCTACCCCATATATCTCTGCCTAGTATCAAAAGGTAGGGTCTATCCTGGAAGCAACCCTCAGAGATCCACAGGGCCTCCTTTAGTACCACCGATGTTAGAGCGCCCTGCATCAGGACAGTATTCAGTGTCTCATTATTTGCCAAACACCAAGTACTGCAATTGGGCAGCCAAATAATACATCTCAAATGACGGAAGCTGTACCCCACCATCCTCCTATCACATGCATAGCATTGATAGAGCAATGTTGTGTCTCTTATTGCCCCATCAGAGAAACACCTTGACCAGTGAATCCAAAGTTCTAAAGAAGGAGCTTGGAACAAGAAACATGACATTAGTAAAGTAGTATAGTAGGCACGCAGAACCATCATTTTAATCAGTGCTAATCTACCCATCACAGAGAGCGGTAGTCGGCTCCAGAAGACCATCAACTTCTTTATCCCATCCAATGCCCTGATCTTGTTTTGTGTGTGCATATGCTTTGGCTGGTGCCTAATGTTTACTCCTAGATATCGAAATGAATGAACCGCCCATTGGAGACCATGTGATGGAAGGTCTTCAAACTTATATTTGCATATTGTCGCCAGTGGGAAGAGGGAGGACTTTTCTCTAGAGAAGGAGATACCCGAGAGTTTTGCTAAATTATCCAGCACCTCCATCACAAGAGGGAGATTGTGTGCCGGCTCCTGCATATATATATGAGAAAGTCATCTGCATAGAAAGAGAACAGATGGTGTGTCCTGTCAATTAATATATTAATATACCCATTGCCTCAAATTCACTGTGTAGGCAAACAGCCAACGGTTCCAACGCTACAATGAACATCATTGATAACTGTGGGCATCCCTGCCTGGTACCTCTTTACATAGACCATGAGGAAAATATAAGTCTACCCGTTCAAACTCTAGCAAAAGGCTCTGAATAAATTAATTTTACCCATCGAATGAACCCTCACCAATCCCAAACCTACTATAGGATGTGCAAATCCACAATTAAATATTGGAGTCTGCACAGATTCAGTGAGGTATTCCTGCCAGGCACAAAACCAGTCTGATCTTTGTGAATCAGAGAGCAGATCACTTGCTTAAATCGACCTGCTAGCAGTGTGGTGAGGATCTTAACATCATGGTTTAGCATTGATAATGGTCTATATGATTTATAGAGATGTTGAGACTTCCTTGGCTTAAGTAATGGGACGATTATAGATTTGCGCATACTGGCAGGCAGGCGTCCAATACTATATGCATCTTCATATGCCTTAAGCAGCATGGGCATCAAAATGTTGCCATACGATTTATAGAATTCAGATGGCAACCAATCTCCTCCAGGTGTTCTACCAGTTACCAAGGATGCGATCACCCCTTGCAACTCCACCTCAGTTATGGGTACATTTAACATGGCCACCTGCTCTGCCATCAACTGAGGTAAGTCCGTTGGATAATGTGAAGTCAACCAAGTCCATATCAACTGCCCCATTCACATCATAGAGTGACTGGTAGTATCTACTAAAGAGTCTGTTCATTTCAGTCTGGGATCTCCAGAGTTCACCACATCAATCCTTGATCTCAGTAATCGCATGTCTGCATTTCTCATTCTTACAGAGCTAAGCCAGTAACCTACCAGACTTATCACCCTCACTATGTATTCTAGACAGATATACCCTGTAGTCAAACTTCCTATGTTGCTCCCATGTCGCTGTGCACTGTAATCGAAAATATCCCAGATCAGCCTCTCCAGGGCCCACCTGAGCGTCCATGCCTTCCAGGTATTGTATATGATCTTCTAGTGCCCCCAGTTCCGCCACCAGGGCTTTCCTGATACCACTAGCCTTGGCAATCCTCTCACCCCTTACTACAACCTTAAGTGCCTCCCAGACAGTGCCCCACCAATCCACATTCCCAACGTTCTTATCAAGGTATTTGACTATCATATCTTCCAAGTGCTTTTAAAAAACCTCGCCATACAAGGCATTTGTGGGCATACGCCACATCGGTATTGGTGGAACCAACACTTTCAGTGTCCAAGTAATAATTAGTTGGGAGTGGTCAGAGATCAATCTACCAGCATACATAGCCTCTGAAAATTAATTCAGGAATTCCTGTCCGTAAAAAAAGAATCAATGCAAGTATGGACTCTGTGCGGCACTGAGTAGTACGAATTGCACATATAGGGCCTCATGCTAACCTTGCCGGTCGCAAAAACAACAGTACCGGTAAGCTTACCGGCATCGTTGTTTCCAGACCAGCAAAGTACAAGTCTGGTGGGCGGGTGCCCTCCTGCCCGGCAGGTCTGACTTGCCGGGCAGACCGCCACCCACCCACAGACCTTCACAGAAGCACCAGCACCATTATTACCGGTACCAGTGTTTCCATGGTCCCCTTTCCCATAGAGTCCTATGGGACTCTATCAGAATGGGGAACAACTATATACCGGCGTCTGACTTTCTGGTCGCCGGGGTTGTAATACCCTGGTGTTACCGGCAAGTCAGGCGCTGGTAACTGTTAACGGGTCCGGCAGCTACCTCCCGATTTTACTGGCACGGTTACCGCCGGACCCGTAATGAGGCGCATAGTTTGCATAAATAGCCCTCCAAACATCCAATAATGAGAGGTTATCCAACATGTTGCTGAGGGTCTTGGCCACAGCGAGTGCTGCTCAAATGTATGATCTGACCTATCTAATTTGGGGTTCAACGTACAATTGAAGTCACCCCCAAAATCCATAAAGACCCTCTGAGATGTGTCATTCACCGATATGGTGAGCAAAAATAAAGAGTTTACAGTGCAGACCGCTTTATGTTCAGTATAACCCTGTATGATCACTAGCCTACCCTGGTCGTCTGATTCTGCTTTCATCAATTTGAAAGGCACTGATCCAGCTATCCACACCAAAACACCCCTTGCATAAGCCGAATAATGAGAGCTATACCCAATCCCACTTAGCGACAATCTTATCAAACTCATCACCCACAGGTGTGTTTCTTGGAGGAGGGCAATTGTAATCTTTCTTCTACACAGATACCAGCCAATCGTAAGGCGTCTCAGGGAGGTGGATATGCCCCTGACATTCCACGCTGCAATCTTAAGGGTATCCATCTACACAGGTGTCAGCCATCCACCCCATCTCAAAACAACCTGCCTTCATAAATTACCATCATCCCTCAGGTTAGCTTCCATCGCAATCCAGCCCAAATCCACAGCCATCTCAATTACGTCAATTATGTCCCATCCTCCATGTTCCATCTCTAACACCCAGAGGTGCCCACTGATACCCACTTGCACCACTCCATTGTCCTGATGCCAAACAAAAAGTTGGAAAAAACAGTAAACCATATCAACAAGAACAACCAGTCCGCTGAACAGCACATCGCCATTCAAGCCATCCTGCCCATCAAGAGCGAGACCACTCCAGAAGTTAGCAGGAGCAGGGGGACCTACAACGGTGGGATACCCCAGTGGTGCCACCACCTTGGGACCGTTGGCCACTGCAAAATGTTATGAGCATATAATCCTCTGAGAGGTGTGAGGGGTCAGCAATGCGGGGCAGACAACTGTTTGATGATTGTTCAATGCATGCCATTTAAGTATAAATGATATTAAATGCCTCTCTATCCCTACTCTGCTGAGGATTTCCCTGCCTAACTAAAACTAACGGGAAACACTCTAATACAGGATGTCTGGCCCTCACACTAAACATCAAATACAAAGAAAAATATATGGCAATTCAAATACCATCAACAATATTCACAGTTTCTTGATGACTTCTCAATAACCTGGGCAAGTTCCCTTCCCCAGGATTCAAAGTGAATTCAACTCCAATGTTCAATAAAACAAAGAAACAAGGAAATCCTTGTAGGTAAGATAGTCTCAGATCAGTTCTTGATGTTGCAATGTCAAGGTAAAGTTTTGTTAAGCAAAGTTTCCAACAATAGCAAATCTTTTCATTTTGGTGAAATATGGACTTTCCGCTTCCTTAGAACTGCACCAATGCTATTCCCAGCCACGATACTTTGCCACCACTTCCAGTAATCCAAGAAGACGAATTGCCATGGTTCAAAGGAAATGCAACTTCTAAAAGTATCAGTGAAACACAGTTTTGGTTAACAGCATGTCATTAGTTACAAGATTAGGATTCACAGTAGGTATCTTTGTCAGGATGTCTTCAAAGTGCTGCTGCCTCTTCTTCAACGACCTCACTTCTACTAAAGTTTACCATGAGAACATTCTCCTTTGTCTCATAGTGCTCCACTTCACTTGGGCTACTGTAATGTTGCAACACTGACAACCAGATATACCACCACAGCTTCAGTACTTTGTGATTCAAAACAGGTTTAGTTCTGACAAGATGTAGGTTAAGGCACCAACTGGCAAGGCACTCTTCCTCTGACTATCTCTCTTCAAAAAGGGCAGACTCTTTGCCTCTCTTGTCTGTCTGCCACAACAACAACTTAAGTTTGCCTTTATGACCCACTTCTCTCTGTTGCTTAAAGTCTTTGGCAATTTATATTGTGTCAACTTCAAATAATATTCAGATCAACAAATTACCAACCAGCCATTCTGTCTTTGTAAATGTACTGACGATTAATGCAGAAAAGCAGTATTAATAAAGCTCATTAAGGTGTTCCATACCTATATTTTATGTTGTAAACCCCTCCTACCTTCTCAACACATATAGACTCATCTAAAAGGGTGCAGGACAGAAGCTGATGTAACTGCGCTCTACCGGTGGTACACGCTGCATGCGCTTAGATGGTTTCACTGATCCATGCAGTGTGTTTGCTAGGGACAGTGGGAGTAGCAACAGATAATACTATACTATCTCTGCACCTTTGTAAATTGGGTGTTTTTTACAGCTGGGAAAGAGGCCACCAATGTATGTGTAAAATGCCTTTCTGCTGCGTACATGGAAACTCGTTTTATACAATTGATGATGCCTATTTTTTAACCAGCAAAAACAAATTAACCTACACTTGTATTTTCAAGGTAAACCTACAATGTTTTTTAATTTTCAGTTTTGGCAGAGGACTGCCACCATTCCCCTTTGTCAACATGCAGAGCACTGGGACAATATCTTTGGTGCCTATATGTAGGGGACTGCCACTATATCCCCCGTGCCAACATGCAGAGCACTGCCACCATCTCTCTTGTGCCTATATACCCACAGAACCTTTAAGCCCCATTTCCCCTCCCAAGTCAGTATATAAACCTACAGCCCACTTTCCACAATATACTGATCTACACCCATAGAGCTTTCTGGCAATTTTCCCTAAAAATATCTGATCAACTGTCTAAGTCAATCACCACCCCCACTTCCTCAAGAATCCTCTATACCTTAAAAGCATACAGCCCCATTCAACACAGATGCAGAAGAAGAGGAATTTGTGGTAAAATGCCCTCCATCAGAGGACCACAATTATGGAATAAATATCCTCGAGCCCTCTGGCTCAAAGCAGACCACCTACATTTTAAGGAAATGCTAAAACGCATCTTTTCTGTGAGGCCTACCCGACCTACAAACCTATCGAACAGGCCCGATAGTTTAATATTAACAGTTAAAAGATATATTCTTAGGGCATCGAGAATGGAACTTCACTGCATGATCTTGACGTTAGCAACACAAACGAGGTGATGGCTGGAAGGTTTAGAATTAATATTAACCACTGGCATTACTCTGGACAACCGTCAAGACCATTGTTCTTCGCCCGCCAAGCCATTACAGAAAGGGGAAAGACCTTGTGCAAATCTGGCTTGGTCCCACCCCAAAAGGAGCAGTCCACCTCTAAGTGATTGGTCCCATCCCTTCTGCATGAGACCACAAACAACCCCAGACATATTTTGGCCTCATTGGACGTCATCGGTGAAGTGTGTCTTTGCCAAGCAGTTCAGATGGTCTGGGGGTCCCCCAGAGCAATGTCAGAGGTTTAGATTAATTCAAAAAACCTTCAGGCCATCACGTTTTTTTTGCTGATCTAGAAGTTTACCAACTCTTTGTGTTACCTTTCTTCTTCCCTGTCTCCTATCTCATAATAAGCGAGTGTGTATGCATGTAGTGCATTATTAAACTCCACTAAATTGCTTCCAAGATAATACTCTAACCTATGGCCCTAATTGGTCCAGATACTGAGCTTGATCCTCCACCCGGGAAATATAATTAATTATAAGCTTTTACAATGATCTATACTGACCGATTACCCCCATTCCAGGGAACCGACCGAGTTATAGACCTCCAAAATAAAAATGCTTCACTTTAACGCCTGTATGCTGAATGTTTGTCCCTTCAGCTGTAAAATATATATTTGCTCATCTCTGGAAAAAATAACTAGCAGGGGGGCGGACATGACCAGTAATGTCCCTTCAGCCCAAGCTATGGTAGACACGAGCAAAGTAAGGGCCTCAGCTTGGGCATGTTCCGCTCTAAAGAGAGGAACACACAAGGAGAGAGATCGAGGCAGTATGTTGACTACCTTTGCTGGCTGTGATGGAAGGGGCTGGCTTAATAGTAAAAGGGCTCCAGAATGCATAGGAAGTGTAGAGAGGATCTTGGCACATGGTGAAAGGGTCAGTGTTATTACCCACTGAATAGACTGTCAGCCCTTAAATTAGATCAAGACATAGGCATTTTAGAAGGGAATGCCAAGCCCTGCAGGGGGAGGAGAAAATGCCAGTCTTGTTCTGTATTTGGGTGAAATGGGGATCTGTGTAGGGATTTTGGAGAAGGCTTTTTGTCTGTGGCTTGTCTCTGGCTGAATTAATTTGTGCGTGTGTGTGTGTGTGTGTGTGTTGCTTTGTGCCTAGGGGTGCAATATGGTTAGCACTGAAAGATGTGAGGCAAAATGTGAGTGACTTCCTCCTGCTTTCCACAGAGTGCCACTGCAGGCTGAGTCAGGTTACGGTAGGAAGAGTAGGAGTGACCGTTGGTGTGCAAGTGACTCTGAGTGATGTAGTCTTCCAGCAACAGTGTTAAGATCAAGTATGATTGATTGATGTAGGTTGTTCACAAGAGTAATGACCTCCCAGGAGATGAATGATTTGATATATGATGTCATTTATAATGCGCCTGTACACAAGAGTTTCTAGGCGCGTCAAGACAAGGAAGGGTAGACGGATGGAGGACCAAACAAACGACTTTACTAGGCCTTGTGTCTTTCAGATCGTGCAAGTACTAGGGGGAGGGAAGAGGAGAAGTACCAGGTGGATAGGGGGAGGGGAGAGTGCAGTGGCAAGAACGTAGTAAGTGCTGCTAGGGTGGTGGCTCAGTAAGTGCAAAGAGGTAGGGGACTGTAGGGTTGCAGATACAGTCCCTGAGTGGGTGTGAGGCCTGGAGGCAGTGCAAGGGGCTATTGGTCACAGGTAGTGCAGGAGCCTGGTGCCCGAGGGGGGGAGAGAGAGAGATCTTCAGTTGCTTCTGGAACCTTAGGTGGTCCTACTCAAGTTTGAGAGAGGCAGCAAGGCTGTTCCAGAGGGAGGCCCCAGCTAAGGACAGAGATCTACCCCCCCCCACTCTCTGCTGGAGAAGTGAATGAGCGGAGGGCTTCAGAGGAAGGGTTTTGTTTGTCTTTGTGGAAAGAACAGAATCACTATGTGGGTAGGGGGCATGTTATTGTAGCTGGTAGAAAAGTAGAGGATGAAGGGGAAACTACTGATATAGGCTGGTTACTTTGTGGAGGTATAGCACCCAGGCCTAAGGCAGTGGTGGAGATTAGATGCCCAGAAATCCAGACTTAACAGCCCAAGTGAAATAAGGGCTGTTAATGAAGGCTGAGTCTACTTGATCCCCAGCATTGCCGATCCAAGTGTGCTACAGCTATTCGAACCCATTGTCATCCTGCACATGACCCTCAGAAGAAACGCATCCAATGAAAGAAAGAGCAGGTGCATTGCGCTTTACGTTGGAGGCCCTTACAGGAAGGACTGGCACAGAGCGGAGAGAGAAGGGGCTGGTGTGGCACTCCTTCTCCACAAAGGAGCACCTTCTTGCTGAGCCCACACCCATGGAGGTGAAGTGAGCGGCATCACTCTTGCTCATGGGGCACCAAGAGCATTAGTAAATGTCCCTGGGTCATGGAACTGACAAGTGTGGCGCCCCTCTAGAGCCGCAGTGCTGTATGAACAAACTGAGTCTGGTCTGGTGGTGGTGATAATATTAGTGCACCAAAGACTCACAGTGTGCCATGATGAGGAATTCCTGCCAGAATTAACCAGGCACAGAACGTTGGGCTTAATTCACCTGGGTAGGTTGGAGAAGTGTCTTTAATTTGTTTGCAATCCCCAATCCTGATGGGCTGAGCCAATCCAAACTTATTTATGGTGCTAATTCCAATATAGGATGCACTGAGAGGTGAAACTGAGGAACACAAAGGTCTCCCGGACCTCGGAATGGCACAGATCCTAAAATAGATGGTTTTGAGGTGCAGCTGTCTAAATCTGAATGCACTGAGGAAAGAGTTGGTATCACCTGACCTGAGGGGCAGCTTAGATATGACATTAGATTAGAAAGGGCAATGTTGGTGAACTCAGGAAAGCTCTAGCCATGGGCATGGGATGAGATTCCACATCCAACCGCAGTGCAGGGGTACCACTAATCTGGAGTTCATTGTCACAGTTCACATGTTCAACCTGGTTAGATGAAAGTAGCAGAATTTAACAACCTCATTAATTTGTGCTATAAAAAATATTTTGGGGTCCATAGGAAAACACTGATTTTCAATGGGTTTAGCAGAAGGAGGATGAGATGAAATATATGGCGCAAAGGGTATCACCAGTGGAGGGCTAATAACCAGCATACAGTAAGAGCCTTGGTTTTTACCACGGTTAAGGCAGGGACCACTGTTGTCCATCCAGCTTTTGATGGCGTTTAGGCAGTTTTTCAAGGGATCATATGTATTAGCAGATTATGCTATGCAAATGTGCACTGGATTGTTCTCAAGATATGACTGAGGCATATGTGAGGAGTCAGGAATGAAACTCGGACACAAGTTATCTATGTTTTTGTTTAAAGACTTTTATTAAAATAAAAGGGTTCCTCTCTGATCCTGCGCTAAGAGGAATTTCCCTACCTAAACCAAAACTAAGCATCTTTCTGTGTCAGGAAGTCAAAATCAACTGTCCTGTGTCCAAAAGTTCAATTCTGACCCTCACACTATAAACAAAACAAAAAGATGAAAAGGGAAATGTCTTTAACCTTTGATGCCCTTTGAAAAAAGGTGTTTATAAAGAAAGAATAAGTAGCTCCAACTCAAATGTTCTCCAAGGATAGAGCCCTTGTTCCAGAGGGTGACTCCCTTCCCCTGGATTAGTCTTTAATATAAACAGTTCTGATGCCTCGTAAAAGAAGTGTCCATGAAAAAAGAAATAAGTGACTCCAAGTCAGAATTTCTTCAAGGGTAAAAAGAGTCCTTGTTCCAGAGGGTGACTCCCTTGCCCTGGATTTATCTTTACCACAAACAGTTCTTTATACAACAGTTACTTATATCCTATTGGCCACACAGTCATACTGTCACACACAAAGTTCTATGGCTCTATTCACTTCAAAGTTCTGTGGCCAGCATTTTGCTCCAGCTTGTCTGGCCAACACAGTCTTACTTAGGACCTCTTGTTGGCACATATTTGCACTATTCACTGGATAGCTCCGGGCAACGTGCTTGCCTTGGAAGCAAGACGACACGGAGAAACACGGGGTCGATCCCTGGGTCCGTGCTTAGAAACCTCTGGGTATTAAGCGCGTTATAAATAACCTATCATATTATATCAAAGTTCTGTGGTCAGGATTTTCCTCCAGCTTGTCTGGCCAACACAGTCCTGATATCCTTGCCCAGGACATCTTGTTTACATACATTTGCAAATTGCCTGATATACTCTCCTGTCAGGGCTTCTTGTATTTTCACCCTTATGGTTGCCTGGTATACTTTCCTGCCAGGGCTTCTTGTACTTCATACAGTAGAAACTACCTGGTATCTCCTGCCAGGGTTTCCAATATTCATCCACTTCCAGAATTGAACATTTATTTGGTTGGATAGTATATCTTCTTGATATATTATTTGTTTCTGTGTTTCCATGTGTTTGCATTCTATAAATTCACATACTGGTAAAGGCTTCAGTTTCGATTAACTTTTCCCTTCTTACAATTAGTCTCTTCGCTTTCTCTTGTTCTTCAGTCTGCTTTACTATTATTTGCATTTTTGAGAACCTGAAGATACGCCCTGGGGTCCCCACTAACCTTGGGTTGACTCACCAGGTTTTGTTGGTGTTCTTTGGCTCATTCGAGGTCATTCGGTGAAGGTACTCTTCCTGTTTGCCCTTCGTGACTGCTTACTTGGTGCCCTGTCATCTCCTGTGGCTTCCCTTCAACACGCTGGTTTTGGCTTGTGCTCTCTCAGGTAAGGGTCTGATTTCGGCGGTCAGTGAATGCCCAGGAATCGCTCTGTCTCCTGGCGTCTCTGCAGTGCACCCCTTTTTTGCAGTATTTCCCTTCTGCCTCTGCTCTGAGCCGTGCGGCACCACCACACCTGTTTGTTACCTCGAGCCTCGCAGAGAGGCTGACCTTTCTCTCACCAACCACAGCAGCCTTTGAGACTGGGCTGCCGGTCTTTACATTTCCCGGGCATAGGTATTTTCGGCCCAACAGATAAAGCATTTACTGGGTTGGAAGCTTCTTCCATTCTGCACTGCTCTTCTCTTCTTCGTCCCAGTATTCGGGGGATTCTGGTAAAATTAGTCCATTGTTGATATTTGGTGAGGATAATCACTTTCAACTTACTTGGATGGTAAAGTAGTTCTGTATGATGAATAAATGGGACTCAAAGAGAAACTCTCGTCACTTCCACATGATAGACCAAAGTTGGGAGTTTGGTTTATACGCTTTGGTGAAGAGTCTTTTCTATTCTTCCAAGGAGAAGGTGTAGAGGTATGGCAATAGGCCTTAATGGTATTGTGCATGAGAGGATTAGCTTCAAGGGCAAATGGTGGATACCATGTCTCATCCAATGAAGCCATGACATCACCCTGAAAGTTGTCTTCTCCCATGTGATCCTCCCTCAAATAGCTGCCCCTAGGGTCAGGATCAGGTAGTGGCTGCTGTCTTCTGGCCACATGAGAGGAGGATACCACCGGGGCATCAGTGATGAATCCAATGGAAAAGAGATAAAAGGTGATGAATGCAAATATTGAATACTATGGGGGGACAAAAAGGAGCCCCTTGAAAACCCCTGCAACTGAGCTTAGTGACATAGTGAAAAGATACCCATTGGAAGGCAAGGCTCCTGCCATGTCGAAACAAAGTAAACGAGGAAATGGACTCTGCAGAGCACTGAGCGCTGATGGAGAGATGCACAGTGCTGAATGCTGTAGAGAGAACAAGATGGGAGTAGCACTGCCCTCATCAGTTGCTTTAAGAGCATAGCCCAAGACAGTGAGCAGAACAGATCCGGCCACACAAGACGAAAGGCAGATTGAAGGGGACCAGAGAAAAGATAATTAAGAAGAATCTTGCCAAGGGCCTATTTTTTTTTTTAAGATTAGAGTAAAAGAAGAATAACAAAAGGGCTAGAGCAGCTTGGCTATGAAGGCAGCAGTTTGATGGATTGAAGTATGAGAAGGATAGTTACCATATAGACTTAAGAGACTAGAGCCCAACATCTAGAGAAGGTGGCAAGTCAGTGAATGATGGTTAAGGAAAGAGTAATCATGCAGTAGTTATTTTTATGTGAATCACAATCTTTGCATAAAGCATGACTGGCTTGATAACTTTGGAGATGACATTCAGCTACAAAGAGGCCTGTGCAACTTTAATATAGTGTTAACACCCCCATTCCAAGGGCTGGAACAGGGGGTATCGGCCTGTTAGCCCAAGTTATCGGCCCGAGCAAAGCGAGGGCCTATAACAGGGGCACTAGGCTGTTACCCCCTGTCCCAGCCCTTGGAACGCTATTAGCACTCCAGGTTGGTGCTAAAATAAAAGTATTTTCCGTCATTCAACGGGACGCTGCACACATCCCATTTAATGAATGAAAATACTTAACCAAAATGGCTGCCATGGTTATAGATGGTGGGCTCCATATGGAGCCCCTCTTCTATGACCATGGCATTTTGAGAAGGGAAGCTGCTTCAGCGGTGGGCAGGGCTGCCGCCAGCACCGCAAACAGGTAAGTGAGGATGGGGAGAGGGGTTGGGATTTTAAAAAAGAATGAAAAGAAAGATATACAGGAGTTCTGGGGGTAAGATTGCAGCCCACAGGAGGGGGAGGCAGCCTGCAGGTTCTGTGAAATGTGGGCTGAGATTACAGGTTTCAGCCCGCGATCCACAGAACCTGATTGGCTGCGCCCCCTGCCCTGGGTGCTAATAAGTTTGCCAGAGTGGGAATGTCCACAGAAATATTGAAGTTAGCGGAGCATCTTATGGTCAGTGGTATAGGCCTGGAACTTCTAAGACAGAGGTCTTCAAACTGTGGGGTGTGCACTGGCTCCTGGGGGGGGTGGGAGAGACCCCAGCCTGAAATGTAAAAAACAAAAGATTTTTTTTTAATGGACGAAAGAAAAAGCGGGGCATGAGGGGAGTCCTGCCCAGGGGTGGCTTGACCATAATGGGCGAGGGGGTGTCGACCCAGTGACACCCTTACCCATTATGGAGGAGCCAGCCCAGTGAAACATTGAGCGCTCTGTGAGAAACCAGAAGGTGTCTCACCCACTAGTCCCCGGGGATCTGTCATCCAAGTGGGTAGGACACGGCCATCGCTTTTGGATCCAGGTCCTAGGGGTGGACGAGTGTGGGAGGATCATCTGAGTGAGGAGTGGGAATGGGACACCAGATGGTGAGACGCGGTATCCCTTTCCTTGTAACACCTTCACCCCATCCTACCCGGTAGGATATTTAGAAACTCTACCCTTCCCCTTTTCCACCCTTCCCCTTTTCCAACACAAACACTTTCTCACTGACAGGCCGCTCTAAGGGAAAACAGACTAACACCCAAACCATGTACCTGACATGTCCCAATACTATGGTCAGGCGAGGTAAGGCAATTATCGACAATCACTCACACCTGACTTCCATTACGCTTCCCCACACGGATAAAAGGCGGAGCTCGAGAGCACACACTGAGCGAGGCAAAGCATGCGAGGAAACAGCATTTCCGAGACAGCAGCTGAGCAAGATAGGAAAGGTGGCAAAACCGAATGGGATCGCAAGGAGGCAAATTCCCTTGACCTTTTCAACAAGGAACTGTTACTTTCCCGAAGCCTTGAGAGAAAACGTAGGACCAGGAAACCAGGATGAGGAATCCTGCATTGTGTGGCGGAGATACCCAGGGCCCTCCCACATCAATAATAAAGGTGGGGAAAATCACCAGCCACCGTGGTACTGTTACGCTCACCTGGTCTCTGCGGAGGCGCTGGGGCACGGTTGCAGCCCTCCCGGGGGTGAGGTTGCTCGGGTCTGACTTCGCCTTCTGCGCTTATGTGGTGACTAGTGGTAATAGGTGATGATGCTGCTCGGGACTGATCCTGTTGATTAGTTTTGGCGAGCACTCCGTCCTGCTGCTTCTGGCAGAGGCGCTTGTATGATATGGACTGAGTTCCGTCACTGGTCCCTTGCACGTGGTAGTCCATTCCTGCTGCGACTAAGCCACTATACTTCAGGTAAGTGTTCCTGTTTGCCTTTCTTTCCTCGTCTGTTTTTGTTGTATTGTAAAGTTCGTTATCTTGTATTGCTGTCTGTTCCACTTTTGATGTTTGCTATTTTGCTTTCTTCCCTTGCAGGCGATGTTGCCACTTGAAAAAACTTTAAGAGACTAGAGGGAATATTTATCTGGACCTCTTTAAGACAACCCTCAAAATGTCAAAACCACTAAACATACCACACTAATGCTTAAAGGGTCCCTTGCCAGCCACGGCAGAAGCTGCGGAGCTCGAGGCGACAGCCGGAGGGAATGAGGAACGAAGCTGCAGAGGTACAGTAGCTGGTAAATTGTTAACTATGGGGTGCGTGGGGTTCAAATGTGGCGCGGCCCTAGGACGGGTGTTCTAACCTTGTCTTTCTTCTTCTTCACAGGGTCCGAGTTCATGGATACGGAGTGCGGTGCTGCGGCGTCGGGATCAAGATCAGTGGATGTCAGGAGATGAGTCTGCAGATGAAGCGATGAAGCACCGGTTTCCTGGAGGTGAGTATGCAGGAGAATGCCCGGTTTCAAAGGTAAGTAAACTGGTCCAAGCGGCGGTGAGCGTCACATTGCACGCGAGTGCACAGTAACGCGAAGCACTGGCCTTAAGGATGGGACAGCTTATATAGCTTAGCTTCTGAAGCCACGGCCCCCAGGTTCAGCCTGCCTGCCACACCCGATGAGTCAGCACATGAGGATGCTCTCTGGAATAAAGGCTTTCAGCTCCTAAAAAGTTATTTTAAAATAAAAGCACTCCTGCACTGAAATAAAGTGTTCCTGCTCACATCTCTATATGAGACTGGCGCCAAAGGCACCAGGACTGAGTCCAGCCAGGGCCCCTGTGTTTATAGGTCCCAAAAGGACATAAATGAGTCAAGTGACCCATTGCCCCCGTCACTAGATGGTGTGGTTTTTGTGTTCTGGGGCCTGTGGCCATGACAGGTACCATCCTTGGCTCCAACAGCAAAGCTGCTTAAGTGAAAGCAATACAGCTGGTGAATTGGGGAGACCGATCTAAGACCGGTCTATTTTGAACCCAACGTTGCAAGCAGCAACACTGTATGGCGAGTGCTGGAACAAACATTGTTAAAATGCGTATGATAAAAGACACAAGTGAAATGAACTGCTAATGAGTGATTGAACTTTAAAGCAAACTACAATAGCTTTGACAGAGTGGTCCGGCACCGCGTGGGTGCTCAATTGAAGGTCTCTGTAAGGCATTGAGCTGAGAAGTGACGAAAGTAGATACATATGATCTGAGCCCGGCAGAGGGAGATAATTTGAAAGTGAATGAATAAATGTGAATCGAAGTGGGCCTGCGACGGGTCAAGCAAAATCCTGCACACAGTCAAAAGTCTTCAATTTTGATATCATAGAGAAAGTTTGGAAAAGTATGTGAATTTGGTCCGAGCCAGGCAGAGAGAGGCCGATTGAAGGGTTTGTGATCAAGTGGGTCTGAGCCCGGCGTAGAGGGACCTGGGGTGAACAGTAAATCACCTGAGAAGTTGTATAAGTGAACATCCTGAGAAGATGGGAACTTGAATGTTGTTTGTCGCATCAGGCCCTCTGAAGTAAGAGACTTTGAATGGCAAAGAGACTTCTGCACAGGATGACCTGATACTAAGATTTTGAACTGAATCCTCATGCTAGAGAAGCCAGAGAGTGTGCTAAGCTCGAGTGTGCCACCTTGTCCCATACTGAGAACGTGGGGAAGGGAAGCCAATGGCTTGCATCCTGACATATCATTTCTTGAACATTTTTCTTTTGCATAACATTGTTTCCCACGCTATTTGTATTTAGAAGTAATTATTGGCAATAGGTTTATTAGTATAGGTCCTTTTTATTTTGACAAGACACCACACTAGGACTGCATTATTATTTGATGGTCGTAGCTTGCTCCCATCTTTAGATTTATGATTAGATAGGTGTTTTTCAAACCCAGTTAAAGTTCAATAAACACCCTTGAACTGTGATCACTTGTGTCTGTCTTACTGTTTGTTACCATGCCTTCCTTAGAGCTCCCTCAGCTGCTTTTTCCATCTGAGGGAGCACTCCTGGGCTGGCTGAACTGTCAAAGGGAAACACTGTTTCCCTTTGACAGTTCAGTTTCCCAGACATACATGCTCAATGAGCCATGCAAGGTTGGGGGCCTTGTATAGCTCATTGGAAATTCTGGCTGGGGAACTGCATGTCTGTATGTGCGAGGGGAGCTCCTTCTGTTCTCGCACATACAGAGCAGGCTAGAGCAGCGCATTTCAGCAGCCATGTCCAGGAACCAGGAAGCTCTTGCTTCCAGATTCCTGTTCATGATGCAGGAGCTTGGGCGCTGGGGAGGGGCGGGGAGTGTGTGTGTGTGGGGATGGTATTTTTTTTTTTTATCGGACATCTATCATAGATGTCCAGTCAAAAATACCATGCTTTCCTCCTGGACTCCCCAGTGGCTTGCATACACACATAATCACGTTTGTTGTGTGAATGTGTTAGGTGCTGTGAAGCCCAGGGGCCCGGCATGGTATTTTTTACTGGACATATATGTCCAGTAAGGCATGGTATTTTTTGATGGACATGTATGTCCAGTAAAAGAATACCATGCCTGCTTCCTAGGCCCCCCTGTGCCAATTGCAAACTGGCTTTTCAATTTCTTTTTTTAAGTATGCTCTGAAATGCAACATTTTAACCCATTATTTTAAAAGAATTCCCAGGGGGAGACCCCATCCCACCACCCTTGATTAGTTCAGCTCCCTCGCTATGCTCACTCGCTATGACATATCTATGGGAAATATTTAAGCCCCTCCATTAAAGAAATTCACCATCCACCACTGGCCCAGGGACTGTGCTAGGAATGGGGTGGGTGGGGAGTCCAGGGACTGCAGTGGAAGCAGGATATTGGCGCAGCCATGGAATAGTTGTGGGAGCAGAGGCGGGGCGCCCAGGGACTGTGGTGGGGTAGGGAAAACCCAGAGACTGGGTAGGAGTGGGATGAGGGAGCCTAGAGACTGTGATGGGCACAGGTGGGGGAGCCCAGGGACTACACTGGGAGTGGGGTGAGGTGAAGGCACACAATCGCTCATAGCCATTTGGACTTAATGTCCATTTGGCATTTTTTGGGGGCCTGGCCTGCTCACGTTTTGTTCAGGAGGGGCCCAGGCCAAAAAAGTTTGAAGACCACTGTTCTAAGATATCCTGCAGAAGACCCGAGGAGCTGAGGGACACAGGAAAAGGAAAATAACTAGAAATGCTGGTGACACAAGTGTTCTGGGTCAACAGCAATCTACTTATGTGGGGTGGAAATTTTAGCAAGCACCGATGTCGGCTGGGGTACACACACACACCATACCACACCATATATTTAGGGGACCTAATCAGAATACCATAATCTTCCACCAATCTACTGCCATTGCCTGATGAATGTAACCTCTCAAAAATGCTACCTACATGAAGAAAAGAGACTACTGCAGTGTCTCGTGTCTGGCTGACCTCCTGAAAGCGGCTCAGCACCACAAGATAATATGACATTAAAAAATGAAAGGTCACTGTGCCATGCGTTTGAGTCAATGCTTCTAGGACTCATCAGGTGAACCTTCACCCCAACAAGCTGGCAAACGCTTCCTCTGCTTTGTTTTTTTGTTGAGCTGTGCCTGTGCGGTGTAGAGGTTGTCATAGTGGTGCAGTGTTTGGGAGGGTACCGCAATAGACCAGGTGCATGGGCCCTTGAATCGCTCTTTTGCTTCTTCAGTGCCTACAGCAGTCTTTGACTAACTAGAGTCATAGGTTGGAACCTTGGTGATTGGTTATCTCTGATTCTACACTGGATCTCTGGTCCCATTTCACCTTTAATTGCATCCTACATACCCAGGGACTGGGCTGTTCACTCTGGGGCACTAAGGGCGGCTCGTTTGTCTGTGCCTGGTTCATACATGCAGTTTTGCTCTCTCTGATGAATGATTTATATAATTTGTTTCCCGGATTCCTGTTTTTATCATGGAGATGTGTGCTGTCAGTTTTCCTCCTGGGAGTTTGGGAGGGCAGGGCGCCCTCAATATGTTTTTTTTGTTTTGGTGTGATTTTCATGGTGCTGGCTGTTGCTTCGTCCATGGTCTGCTCTTAGGGGGATGGCATGTGTAATGTGTGCTCGGGGAACTCCCGGCCACCAGTTCTTATGCTGGCCTTGTTTGGCGTGTGTTATTGTTTCTTTTTACTTTCTCTGATCCTTAAATCCGAGTCTGGCGCTTCGGTGGCTTTGTGGATGAGGTGTCCGGAACAATTTCAATGTGATCTGGCGGGTTTGATTGGGTCTGAGTTAATGAAAGCATACTCTTAACCAGGGCCAATGCAAGACCGCAGTTCTCGCTTGACATGCAAGCGAGGGCATTCAGAATGCAAAGTCCAAGACGTTTACACTTCCTTAATGAATACTTGCCACGGCTGTTAGGGCACTCTGTGGACATGTGTTCAAGCAGGGTACTCTCTACCACGATATGTGCTTCTATTCATCCTCTTGCCTGTCGCCTGGTAGATCCAGGCACACTCCTAACAAGCATTGGCAATGCCAAAAGGGCTTTTGTGTAGGCATGGGGAAGGCACTTGCCAGGCACAGTGGCAGGGGTATTAACTACCCATTGCTGGTGGCAGGTAAAAGAAAGGGCAAGTACCTGGGCATCTAATAGCTGTACCTGGCCAAAGCTTAAAAAGTATGCACAAGCCACAAATGTCGGCTTTGACAATGCTTGTTTTTAAACAGGACTTCAGCGAAAGACAGGCAGAGTGCTTATAAAACAAGTGGCTGAAGGCAGATATGGTTGACAGAAGAGTGTTTACAACACCAATTAAGTTATCAACTCTCATAAGACTGCTTTGAACAAACTCTAGCAGCCACTTTGAATGCAAAGCCTGATAGTAAGGCTCGATTAAAGTGAGCTCAAAGAGCTCTCATGAGGAAGTGTTTAGAGTAGGGAGAGGCAGGAATGGGTGGGAACGGCCATAGGGATTAGCATGGACATGGGCAGGCAATGGGTGGGCACATAAACAAACAACACCCAACAAACTCCCTCCTCCTATGTTATTCCTCCCTATCTGTACTCCAATGCAATAGTTTTGGCTTATAGGTGTCGCAAACTAAAAGTGACTGATTATTATCCGGCCACCGCTTAGCAAGATTGGTGACCCGTGAGGGTACGCCTACCGGCAAAGGGTTCTATGTGTTTTTTACCGCTCATATTTTCAACGCAGCTTTTTGTCGTACTGACATTTCTACTGCAAAATCCAGGGGGAGACCCCCACACCCCTGTCTAAGCCCCCATACTCTATCCGCTCCCCAGTACCCCCAACACCCACCCCATGTTACCTTACCAAAGCCCACCAACCTCCCCACCCCTCCCTGCATTTTGCGGCAAAGATCTGGTAAAATCGCCTTGGTGGGGCGGGGGGGGGGGGAGCGAAGCTATGAAACAAATGTGGTAATAAAGACTGGCTAGCTCAGTGCCAAAGGTTGGTGTCTGTTGCAGGTAGTTCAGGATTGTTGCACTCAGGTGGTTGGTGCCATCCTCCACAATGTAAGAAGAGCTTCTGTGTACCTTATATCATCTCTGCCACACGCCTGCTTCTTCATAACCATACTTTCTCCATACCCAAGAGGGCGAAGCCAGGTGTCCTATTAAATAATGAGAGCATGGTCCATTATAGAATTACGTTTTTTTAAATTTTTATTATTAGTTTCTCCCAGAAAATATACAATTTCTAGCTTGAGCTATTCCAAGTAGTTATGCATAGGGGTGTTCTTTTTCTGCAGTTGATTTTAGATTAAAAAAGATGAGATACAGAAAAGCGTTCCTCTCCCACCAGCTCTCCATCTTCCTTTCTCTTGCTGTCTCTCTTTCTGTATTGACAACCTTTTCTGCTTATCCTCTTCCCCTGTACTCGGACACTTTCCCTCCCCTCCTCTCTCAATCTCACCTTCATCTCTCCTTTCCTGTCCCCTTTCATCTCCACCTAGATAGACAGATAGAAAGCCATTTCTTCTATTCCCTCTGTCTCTTGCTGCCCCCCACCACCCTATCGTCTGTTCCCTCTCTGGTTAAATCAGTGTTTCCAGTGACATTATCTAAGTGTTGTTTCTTTCTCTCCTCCTACCCAGTCCAGAGATCGGAAGATTGCGGGGGACCTGGACGGCGCCCAGCACTATGCCAACACCGCCAAGGTCTTCAACATCATTGTCACCGTGTTATTGGTCTTGTGTGTGGTAGCTGCTGCCACCTGCATTGGGATCGTGCTTAGTGCCCGGCACTAGGGATTTCTGCTCCTTCCCTTCCTTCGTCCCTTTCTCCTTCCCTTCCATATTGCATGGAGCACCACCATTGGTGGCAACAGATTGATCGAACATGAATCAGCCAATAGGACTTCGAATGAAGAGTCCGATTCCATTCATACTGCAACTACATAAACCACCACTGATGTCCAACCCCGGGCAGTCCTGCTGAAACCGAGGCGGCAGAGAGGAGCACAGAGCAGTCATGAGGAGCTGTGAGAAATCTGGAGCACCCCCCCCCCCAAGCTCCCAGGAACCAGCATTGGACAACAGCATCTTTCTTGTGTCAAAGGCGGCACAGCTAGGGGGGCATAGAACACCTGATCAAAGAGGCAAACAGATGGACAAATATTATGATTATTGTTCCTGCCAAAATGCTAACCTGGCCCTAGGTGTCCCGTGACTTCCCTGCTGTGTCAGTTGAGGAGCTCACATTATCTCTCTGGAGCATACACCTGCACATTCTACCTGGAGCATGCGCCTGCACAGTCTGTCTGGATCATGCACCTGCACAGTCTGTCTGGATCATGCACCTGCACAGTCTGTCTGGATCATGCACCTGCGCAGTCTGTCTGGATCATGCGCCTGCACAGTCTGTCTGGAGCATGTGCCTGCACATTCTGTCTGGAGCATGCGCCTGCACATGCTGTCTGGATCATGCACCTGCACATTCTGTTTGGAGCATGCGCCTGCACATTCTGTCCACCCAGAGGTCTAATTCTGCTGTGCGAGTCCCAACCTTGTTAAATCTGCGGAACCCAGGGAATAGCTCGGCCGCCCAAAGGGATAAGCATGTACGATCGGAATAACGTGAAGTTAGCACCACCATCTGAGGTCTGAGCCTGTAAAATGTGTGTAACCCAGGGGCTCATCGGATGACCAAGGCAACAGCCTGTATGATCTGAGTAACCTAAGGATAGCTCTACCATGTGAGGTCTGATTTTAAGATCTGAGTAACCCAGGGACGCCTCAGGTGACCAAGGCATCAGCCTGTATGACCTAAGTAACCTTAGAATAACTCTGCTGTATGAAATCAGATATACCCAGGAAGTTGGCTCTTTTGGTTGGGACTGAGCCTGGCAAATCGAGTGTTCCCTCAGGTGCCTTTAAGATCTGAAACAAAGCTTTCAGACGATGCCCAGGCCAGTGATGTTTCTTATTGGCCACCTGTGGAAATGACTCGATGGTGGACACATCTGGGCCCTCCCTGGGAGAATAAGAAAGCAGGAGAGGGGTAATAGTGCTGACTAATTCAGAGGGCCCATTGCACTAGTGGCAAGCGTGCTATGTTCTAAGCAATGGGGATAGCAATTTCGCTGCATGGCATCATTTGGGTATGTCTACAGTTCTGCTGAATGTTTCGCTTCTTGACACAATGATATGGCGGAGGTGGGAGGGGAGGGTTTGGTGGGGGGGTCCCCTTAGTAGACTGCATTTCCTGTTCCCATATGCCACCTTTACTGCAGCTGTGAAACAATGACAGAGAGGAATGACATGAATGCGATGGGCGAGCCCGTGCCTCAGGCCGCCCTGTACTCGCACACAAATAACCAATAATAATAATAATAACTTCCTCTCTGCCACACAAGCACGCCCCGCCTTGAAGGTCCCCACAGCAGCATGGTTTGCAATACTACGTGTTCACGTGTAAGGTAAGTGGTTCTCTAAAGCGCTCTACTGCCACTATTGGCGGCCTTGCTGCCACTGCAACAGCAAGTAACAACTCTGGGGTCCTCATCGATCCCTACTCCCCAGCTGTGTCATACTGTAGCAGCTATACAACAGCAGTGCATCCTACGGCTTGCCGCCATCTTCTGTGCAATGCATCCTGCTGCTTGCCACCATCTCCCGTGCAGCGCAGGCTGGGCCGCATCACCCCTTCTGGAATTCCTCTGCCCGGCTGGCAGAAGCCTCCAGGCTACTGAAAGTGAGGCACAAACTTAGTGTGTCAGTGCACCCAGGTTCCACGACTAAGAGTGGCAAAGCTGGTAGAGTATTTACAGGCAGGACATCCAAGTACACACTAATACTGTATAAAGGAGAGTAAAATATAGGCAAGTTTTTTTTGACAACTTAAATTGTTTCTCTGAAGTGCCCAATCCGAGTGAAGACTGCAAGGCTCCTAAACCGCATTGCTCCCTGGGATCTGAAAATGGTTGCATGGGTTCCGATCCAATGGATGCACTGTGGGGATATTTCCTGAAGAAGAGATAGGCTGCGGAACAGATGCTACTGAGGGTGCATGCACTGGGGGTCCAGAGGGATGGCATTGAGAGTCTGTCATCAATCACCATCTTGGTAGTAGAAGCACACACATCCAGCTGAACCACAGCTGACAGATGAACCAGATGTGGGTATATTGTGCACACAATCGAAAGAGAAATGATACAATCTTATGCGGTAATAGGCAGTCATATACATGACTGCTGGGGGGAGAATTGGGTAGACAAACTGCCAGCTCAATGGAATGAATTGAAAGGCGTGTCCTAGGAAGGGCTGTATTCAATGTTTGACGTTCTTCCTACCAGACAATAAGCAACACTACTTGTTTTTTTCCTGCTGTGATCCCTGTGTGGCGAAAAGAAGGGCATTACCCACCCTATGAAATTTGAATTTTTAATATCCTATAGTATTTCCTTTTACAGAGAAAACATATTGGCAGAAGTTTTAATTAGAATGCCATTTGTTTACACCAAACTATTTTATTATGGTGTAGCTAGCAATTCAGATTTATTTTAAAACCCACACTTAAAAAACGTTGTAATTTATAATCCCATATTTTATAACAAATAAATGACACCCCCAACATGTTCAAAATCCCTAAAGGACTTTAGAATAATCCAAATCCAAAACTTCGAAAGCTCAGCAATGTGTTCCTATAGCTTTTATGTACGATTTCCAACTTTTTAATCTGCAAAATAGCTTTTTATAATTGTTTAATCAAAAAATCCAAACTTTTTAAAACTCTCAAATATTTACCAATTCCAACTTTTTAGTTGCACAATAAATTTATTAGCGCTGTAACACACAATTAAAACTTTCACTTTTTTGTATTAATGCTTCTGATAAATGCCTTATTTTTTATAACTTTGTAACTTGTAACTTTCAGTTTTTTGACAATGAAATGCACATACAAGAAATACTTGTTTTATTCAGGGGTACCTTTTTTATCTCTAGTTCTACATTTTTAGATTGAATCAATCCAGACAAAAGAGATTTTTTTTGTTTGCCTGTATGCCAGTAGGTGAAATATGTTCCCCCTCTTCTGGACCTACCCTACTCTGCTCCTCTAATTTTCTTCTTTTTTTCCCCACCTCTCTTTCTCTTTCTCTGTTTCTCTCCCTCTCTCTCGCCCTTCTTTCTCACTCTCTCTCGTCCACTCTCTCCCCTCTCCACCTCTTGCTCTCTCTTTCCCTCCGTTTGCAGCCTGTGGGCCTCATTACTACCCTGCCGGTCCATAAAGAATGGTGTCGGTAAAACCGCTGCCACCATTGTTTCCGGACCGGCTGATTAAGAGTCCTGCAGGTAGGAGGTGTCACTTTCCGCCAGGTCTGACCTGGCGGGATTTACACCACTCACCTGCTGGCGGACATGGAAACACTGGCTCCGTCATAGACGGAACCAGTGTTTCCATTGTCCTCATCCCCATGGAGTCCATTGGGACTCCATGGGAATGGGGATTCACAGAATTCCGCCTCCGGAATTCCTGGTTCACCGGGGTCGTAGTGCCCCGGTGATTCCGGGAATCACAGAGGCGGAATGGTAATACGGGTCTGGCGTTAACCTGCCGGTTTTTCTGGCACAGTTAACTTTTATAATTTTTTTTTAACAAAAAATCCAAACTTTTTTAACTCTCAAATATTTGCCAATTCTACCTTTTTTATTACACAATGCCTTTTTAGCATTGTAACACACAATTACATTTTTAATTATTACTTCTGAAAAATGCCCTAAATACTTGTGCAACTTTGTTACTTGTAGTTATCTTGACAATCAAATGTACATATAAGAATCACTTATTTTTAATGTATACCTTTTTTTAATCTCAAGTTAGAATCCAAGCAAAAGAGAGATTTTTGTTTGTATACCAGTAGGTGAAATATGTTTCCCCTCTACTCTTCCTCTAATTATTTCCCCCCACCTCTCTCGCTTTCCTTTCTCCCCCTTTCTGTTTCCCTTCCACTCTCTCCCCCTCACACACTTTCTCTTTGTTCGCATCCTATGGAGGTGGCGGTGCATGATGGCGTCTGTGTTCTGTGCAGCTCTTGTGGAAGTGCTGTGAGGAATGCTGTGGTGCTGTCAGTCTGGGCATCTTCTTCACTGCAGGCGCTCTGTGTGGGAGAGCACCAAATGATGCTCTCATCACATGATGTAAACAAGAAAATCTTCATGTCTTATTAATACCTAGCTAATAGTTAAAAAAAACCTTTGCGGTGTAAGAATGATACATTGAGGCTACTATGTTTTCAATAATGTATTTGAGCAGATGTGGCTTACTCTTGTAATGTTTGTATCTGCAGTGCACGCTTCCAGCCCTTCCTGGTGATGCTTCGAGGTTAGAGCAATAGAGAAGTCAAAACACAAAAGTCAATTTTATGTTCATGTGCCATGTCTGTTATTTTACGCAATTTTGAGTGACCTGCGATCAAGTCTTCTTGTATATGTTACATGTATTTGTGATTAATCAAACATTGAGGTCTATTCAAGTGTTCTTTCTGTGGTGGCTATTCTGCATGGGTGTCTTTCTTTTGTCTAAACGCATGTAACCTGTCACCACAAGGATTTGGGTCAGGGGTCTTCATGGGGTAGCGGTCTGATACCAACCAGATGGAGGTGTCAATCTTCGTCTTCCAGCATATTTTCAGGGTTTTCCCACAAAGCACTGTGCATGTCCCAATGCTAGTAGTCCTCTTTCTAACTGGGGCGCAGAAGTGAAGCCCTGTGAATGGTTCATATAAAAAGTGCCCCATGCATCCAAGTCCATCAGCCTTCTATGGTTTTATGTAAAAGGCACCCTTCCTACACTAGACTTCTGAGTCTTTCTCACAAGCCTCTGACTCTGGTATGACTGTGTCAGGTCCTGTGCTGGGAATGGAAATGTGCAACTGTGGGATCACACCAGGGCAGGGTTGGGGTGTGTGGGGCTCCATGAGGGGTCGGGGGGGCATCCAGAGACCTTTCTCAGCCCCCCACCCATAAATAAACATTCCCTTTAAGCAGTTAAAACATGAATATCTGTACAATTACCAAAGAGAGGATGAGCGTTTTCTGTGGAGAGCACAGTTCTCATCGTTAACACTTCAGCTTCAGTCTTTTCTGTTCTATCATCTAGTCCAATAGAGCAGCGGTGAAGTGCCCAACCTGGAGATTGCGGTTCTAATCCTCACTGTTGTTCGAATGAGTAAACTCTTAATATTCCCCAAAACACAGATGCCTTGATTCATGATTCATGGAATTATTTGTGCTGAAAATAGAGAACTTGCGTGCCAAACTGTGTGCAAATCAATGTTAGTAGATTCATGGAACTGTCTGCGGGACATACTTGGGACTTGCATGGATTACGCGCAGGCCTGGCAAGTCTCTGTGAGTCGAGAAGGGTCTTGCACGAGACTCCACACACAGTGTGAGCTGGGCTTGCACATCGAACAAAAAAAGGGGCGGAACATGCAGAATGAGGAAGAACATGCAAAAATGTGGACGTATTGAGGGACGGTACACGGCCCAAGCAAGTGCACGCCCATCACCACGCAAATACAACCGTAGTCATGGATTTGAACAGGAAAGTCAGGTTGCAAAAAAAGTACACGCAAATCCCAGAACCCATACGCCACATGATAGCAGGTATAAACGTCAACGCGCATAGGAACAAATGTTATGTTATTTGTTATGTTATTTGGGATTTATATAGTGCTATATATTAATGGTATGACCTCAAAACGCTGGTAGATTGCACACCCTCTGGGACCGTAGTCCAGGTCAGTCGAGAGAGTAGGTTGTCATAAGGTGCTTGGGTGCACCGATTATGTGTGCAGCAGATGCAATTGCTTTATGGTAGCTGCATCCTAGCCTTAGGTGTGGTAGTATTTCATATCAGTTGAATGTGTGCAGTCTGAGGGTTGGTTACCAAGACTGGGTTCTGGCTGCATTAGGACTGTGTAGGATGCTTATGTGTGCAGCTAGGCCGATTTTTGTGGGGTATAGCTGCATTTTATTAGAATGTTGAGGTGTTCATGGAGTATTGTTCGTATGTGAGCAGCTAGGCTGAAATTGATTGAGGGGTGTAGCTGCGCTCTAATTGGGTGTTGATGTAGTGTAGAAGGTGAGCATAGTGATAGAGGTGAGTGTCTGAGTAGAGGTTTTGAACTGACGAGCTCGCTATTCTGGATTTCAAGTGCACGTTTGCCGTTGTCGTATCCAGAGTAGACTTATTAGTGACTTGATAGTCTCATTCAGTGATGTTATTGCTCAGGATCTCTTTGAACATTAGTCAGCAGGTTGCTCGGTCTCAGCAGCCTTAGATGGGTTTAATCAGCATTATGGAAAGAGCCAGGTTTTTAGAGCTTTGCGGCAGGCCATGTAGTCTTGGGTGAGTTGAATATATGGAGGGAGGGAGTTCCACAGAGTAGGGGCCAAGGTTGAGAAGGCGGATCCTCCAATCCTGACAGAATTAGAGGATGGAATTGCTAGAAAGAGGGCAGTGCTTGATCTTAGGGTGCGAGATCGGAGGTAGGGTTTTATCGTCTTTTGTAGATATGTTGGCCGGTCTTGTGGACTGCTCAGTGAGTAATGCATATGGTCTTGAAGATGGCCCTTCGTCCGACTGGGAGCCAGTGGAGGGTGCGGAGAGCGGGTGAGATATGGTCTCTGTGTTCCAGGGCGAGGAAGAGTTTGGCTGCAGCGTTTTGGGTTCTTTGGAGTTTGAGTTGTTATGCCGCTGCTCCCAGGTATAAGGAGCTGGCATAGTCCAGTCTCGGAATAACCTAACAATAGACATAACAGCAGCGAGTCTGGTAAGAGGTAAGGAAACATGCATCTAAGAAGTTTGAGGTGGTAGTGACAGCATTTTGAAACATTATTGATCTGACGGAAGAGGGTTAGGCCTGAGTCCATAGTGCAGCCTAGGTTTTTTACTATATTGGCGGGGGCGAGGGAGGGCGGTCAAGAGAGTGGTTGTGGGAGAAGGGCAGCATTGCAGCACACCAAGATTTCAGTTTTATCAGGGTTTAAAATGAGGTGGTTACATTTTGTCCATCGGTCAATATCACGGAGACAAGCTTCAAAGTTGGGACGTTGGTTGGTGCTTGTCTTGGGGATTCTTGGGATAATTTGGGTATCGCCGGCATAGTTGTAGCAGGAGTGGTTGCGCGCACGGATGATTCCTGGTAGAGGGGTCGGATAGAGTTTGAAAAGGAGAGCAGAGAGGCATGTGTTTTGGGGTACTCCAGTGTTCGCAGCGCAAGCAGTTGAGACAAAGGGGGAGAGGAAGGTGAATTGTTTCCTGTTGCTGAGGAAGGAGGCAATCCATTTGAGTGCCGAGCCACGGATTCCTATCGAGTGGAGGCAGTCAAGGAGGATTGAAGGTTAACAGTGTCAAAGGCTGCAGAGAATGCATATAATGCACGCAATACTCACCAAATGGATGTCTACAGCCACGATGAATCCAGAAGTACTCAGAGCCGTTGTGCACGGAAACCGCAGGAGGAGAATGCCCAGGGCCCGGATCTTCACAACACGTAACCCACTTTTTGGGATTCCCGATGATCAGCTCTATGGCAGGTACAGGTCTCCCCACCCCATATAATCCTAGACCTTGACAGGGAGTGGGAAGATGGCCTAACATCACCCACCATTTGCTCCCAGCACCTTGCCCTGCTAGAAAAAGTGCTGACTGCACTTCATTTCCTTGCCACTGGGTCCTTCCAGCAGACCACTGCAATAGTTGGTGGGATATCACAGGCCACCCAGTAATGCAGTCTACACCAGGTGCTGTCCTGCATAACAGCACGTGCATGTGTGCACAGGCAGATATACATGCCCCGAACACCAGCAGAAAGGCAGACAGTCATGTAGGATTTCTATGTAGTGACACTCTTCCCCCGTGCACTAGGCACCATAGACTGGACACATGTAGCGCAACGGCCACCCCGGTTGACAGAGCACATCTACAGGTACAGAAAGCACTGGCACTCCATTAATGTGCAAGTATTGTGTGATGCCAAGCGAATCATCATGGAAGTCTATGCTAATTTCCCAGGCAGCACACATGAAAGCTACATCTTCTGCATATCATCACTGCACTGGGCCTTGGTATCTGGAAAACATGGCAACGCATGGCTCATTGGTGAGTATGAACGCTCATGCACATGCATGTACATCACACACTGGACAATAGACCCTGCAAAAAAAATGACAATAACAACCATGTCGACATTTACACAGGAAGTGCCTACCCGCTGACTACCTTATTGATGTCCCCCATCAGGAACCCCACAACACCAGCTGAGGTGAGATACGATACTGCACATATAGCCACTTAGGGCATAGTGGAGTGCACATTCAGAGTGCTGAAGTCAGGGCTCCACTCCCTTGACCACTCTGGTGGGGTGTTGCTGTATGCACCACCAGTAGTCTGTTGAATAATTGTGTCTGCATCTGTACTGCACAATGTTGCCACACGGCGCAGTGTACCAGTGGACATTCAGGTGGGACACCGCCCGCACCCACAGGCACCACTGTTGCTCACGGCTGACCAAAGGGCACATGGAGAGGCTGCATGCACACAGCTGGTGCAATCGTACTTCATATAAATACTAGCCCCTGTAGAGTACACACAGTGAAGCCACCTCCCAGGTGTCATTCAATGATGAATTGGGGACTATCCTATGTGCCCACAACACCATGAGAATGTGCCACTGGGAGTGGAAATGTGTGTGTGTGTGTGTCCATTAGCCCTAAAACAACATGGCCAAGCAGAGCTCCCTGAAAAGACTTGTAAGTGGCATTATACCACTACCACTTTGTGAAGTATGTAGTAAAATCAATCTTGTGGATCAGCAAGTGTAGTAATGTCAAACATTCATGCACAAGTACAAATATGATGGCACAGAAAAATGCATGAGGTAGGCAACAATCAAATCTTAGTACCTAGCCATTCATGGACACCAAAATCAACAAGTCCTCCATTTCTGAGATGCAAACCAAAATCTGATTAAAGACCTGTGAGACCATGTGCACTACAAGCACAAACATGTCCCATGTACAACAACAACTGGGTTGCATGTAGACATCAAACCACACACATGAGACCACACGTAGGAAGGCATACTACAAATTTGATGCTAACAAACTAATGCAAGGACGGCCCTGGACCCACAATGCGTGTCACACAAAAATAAACTGGTTCAGGTGCCAAACCATTCCCTAACAACCACTATGCCCACAATACACAGTCACATCAAAGGAGTCATGTTAAAACCGGAAAATAAAGTGCGCTGCAAGAGAAATACACATTTTACCCCATCCTATGTGAGCCTGCATCATCGGGATTGTGCAGTCCACCAAACTGCCCCTCTGTCGGCCTGCAAATCACCAAACCCTCATGATGTTTCCTGTGAATGCATAGAGCTGCTGCTTCCTTCACAATTCCTGTATCCATCATTCCATGCCAAAATCATCTGTAGGGAAAAACAATTTAATGTGAGTGCTCGCAACTCATCCATGCACACAAACATACACCTACATGTGCCCCCCTATGTGACATGCTACAAATGCATACACCAGCCACCCATCACCATGTGTCCTGGCACACATGCAGCCACCTCCGCCCACCTCACGCAATGCAACATAAACAACCCACACAGTTACACCTTAGCCCCCCAAAACCCCTACACTGGCTGCCCCCCCACCCCCTGACTGACATGCAGTGAATGACCATGTTACACTTGCCCATCATCATGCGCATGGAACCTTCCCAACACATGCATCAGGCCACAGTGAGCATGACACTGAGACAATCCACAAAAAGAGAACATGGAGAGGATGGAAACACAGGAGCACCTTTGTATTATTGTCAAAGCCATGATATGCCATCCCTGCGTCTACGTGCCAGTGTGACAATGCAGTAAACACTGGCAGTGGAGACTGTAAAGACCGGAGGGGGGGTCTGCACTTCCGCTCTCTATATGGTAGAGGGGAGGCACAGAGACCCCTGCCAAGATTCTCTATTATGGTAACGTAGTCGAGCAATCAAGGCCTAGCTTCTCAGGAGGTGATGCGAGCTGGTTCTTAAGTACAGTGTAGTGCCCGAGCACCCACGAAGGAATGTCCACACACTGTATCGGTTAAAACACAGTCTTTATATAATTAATATTTAAGGTCATATACACAATCACGATAACTCACTTTGTACTCCGACAATCAACAATGGTAAATATGTACAATTCTAAAGTGGTACCACTAACGTTATTAGTGCATATTAAAGTGCATACAGTCAGAATGACACACAGATCAAAATAAAAAGGAAAACCAGCAATCGAGAGAAGAAGGAAAGCAAGATGGTTGAGCAACAGGCAGAATACTGGACCCGTCTACCTGGACACAGTTCTGTGTGGAGATCCCCCCACCCGGGCAACCTGTTGAAGAAAGATACAAGCCCAGTCCATATATTGTTCACCCTTAGACTTCCCAATAGTTCTGCAACCCCAAAGTACCACTCACTTTGTACTCCGACAATCAACAATGGTAAATATGTACAATTCTAAAGTGGTACCACTAACGTTATTAGTGCATATTAAAGTGCATACAGTCAGAATGACACACAGATCAAAATAAAAAGGAAAACCAGCAATCGAGAGAAGAAGGAAAGCAAGATGGTTGAGCAACAGGCAGAATACTGGACCCGTCTACCTGGACACAGTTCTGTGTGGAGATCCCCCCACCCGGGCAACCTGTTGAAGAAAGATACAAGCCCAGTCCATATATTGTTCACCCTTAGACTTCCCAATAGTTCTGCAACCCCAAAGTACCTTGGTGTTGTAGCATTCTGTGTCGGGGAAATCGACAACCCTTCTTGAGTGTCCTCCCTTTCAGGCAGGAGTCACGGGTCGTCGAACGTCCGACGGAGAACAGGTCGAGCTACGACGGTGAAGTGGCCGCGTCGTTCCTAGCGGTGCTCGTGGACGGGGAAGCGTAAACGTCCTGCCAGGAATAGGCGTGCAGGGCACCTCAGGGTCGATAGTTCTGGACCGCAAAGAGTTGAAGAACTGTGGGCCAGCAAGGGCGTTGAGTCGTCGGCGTCTCTGTGGCCTTTGTGTGGCGGGAATCCCACCGGTGGATGCTCCTCGGCGCGTCAACGGTCAGGTGTTCTCTAGCAGGATACAGCGGCGACGATGCGGACGAAAGCGTCCTTGGATCAGGAAGTTCTGAGGCAATGGGAGCACGGCGGCTCCAGTCGACGACAGTGGCGGACAACAGTCCGGGCACTTCTCCTTGGAGTTCCGCTGCAGTCCCCATATCGGGTTGGCAGCCTGTCGAAGGTTTGTCTACCAGGGAGCTTAGGCAAAGATCAGCTGTGCACGATGGTCCCTCGTAGCTCGGGAAGAGGGCGCCATACAAGGTCCTCTCTGGGTCAGTCCTTGAAGCACAGCAGCTTTCCGATTGTGAAGGAGAGCAACAGCAATTCTTCTCGTCCAGCAAGGCTCAAGGTTAAGCTTCACTCCAGTTACTCGTTGTAGTGGACTTCAGCTTCTGAACACGATTCCTAGCAGTGAGAGGTCCCCAGATATACTGTTGATCTCCCATTCATTCCGCTGGGTCGCACTCAAGCATCCAATTGAGACTACGTGCATTCATGCAGGCAGGCAGCCAATCACGCACACAAGGTATTCAGGCCATTCGCTTCTCTCCAGACCCTCACAACAAGTTATGTGTATTGGGACAAGTACCGAGCCATTCAGCACTCCAAGCTCCATTCATACCGGTTTCAGGCAGGGCTGTCTCAACCATTGTGTCAAACACCAGATACTAGACAGTCACAACATAGAATGTATATTCGTCACACACTCCATTCACCCAGGTCCCACCCACAGGCGTAGCCACAACATACGGTCGTTGAGAAGGCTCCAGCCAGTCTGGTCGGCACTTCCCCACGCTACCATATACGGAACTTCCACCCAACAGCCAGTCAGGGGGAAGGGACAGAGGCAGTGCTTCCTGGGACTTCGGGAAGATCAGGGTAACAGGTGATGGAATGCAAGAGGCCATGGGGGCCATTTTGTCTCCATCAGGAATCTACCGATTCCAATGACAGGGCCTGGGCATCCCAAAATGGAGGACGCTCAGGGCACCAGTCATTTCAGCACAGAGCTGCCACCAACCTGTACCCTGCTCTGTGGGTCACTCACAGGTGTCCAAAAACATACACTAGGGGCACAGGGTTGTACCCCTACCCATGGGTGCCATAAGGGTACCCCATGGGTCCGTTCACCAAACCAAAGGAGAGAGAGCTGCACCGCCAGGAGTCCCACATGAATTCCTGCGCGGAAAACACGACAGAACACACAATAAAAAGCAGTAAAAGACAAGGATACGGAAGCCCTGTCCTTCCGATGCATTTCCAGCATCATGGAGACGATGATGCAAAGCCCAAGAAGAGGTGAACCAAAAATCTCACTAATTGCATAGAAAACAGGATCTTGGAGAAGGCAGCACTTCACAGAGGCAGCTGTTAGACTGGAAGGCAAGTCACTGGGGTGACTGGCATGAAACACACAAGCAAACATCAGAAAGCAATGATAACAGAGGCCAAGGACAAACACACACAAAATGGAGCATGCAAAAGGAAAGTGCAAGGGAAGTCAGACTTCACCGGTAATGGATTGAATTGAGTGAAATGGGCATTGAACTGAAGTGACCATTGACATGCACCCAGCAGCTGTCAACATGCTTCATAATAAGTAATGGTGCAACCTGCATGGTACATGGTCACCATGGCAACCAACAAAGAATGGTCAATCATGTGTGCCTGGTGTCTGTGGAGTACATTGCATCACAACAATGTGCAGCGATGCTGGTATGTGCGTGGATTGGTCTTGGTACAGCATCCCCAGAAGGGGAAGAAGCATCAGGATTGGACTGCCTGTGTGAGTAGGAATTAGAATTAAAACAAATTCCAACAGGAAGACACGTGACAGCCAAGACTGATGTGTAAAGCGCAAACAACACTCACCACCACCACCACCTTAAAGACGTGTTACAGCACACAAACAGCTGGGGCAGATAGCATCATGACAACTAACTAACTAAGGCCCTACAGTGATACCCACGCCCAACTAGGATCCCACAACCAGTGCCACCATGATTATCTTGAAAAAACAGCATGCATACACAAACCATCCTAACAACACTATGATATGATATGATAGTTTATTTATGTAGCGCCTATACACAATGGCCCTCATTACGACCCTGGCGGAAAGTGACTGACCGGACCGCCACAGCGTAAATAGCGTTTCCGCCATTGCAAGAAGGAGCAAAGTGCGGCCCATTCCGACCCATCGGGCACGAGCACCACGGCATGGCGGAAGTGCAAAGTCCGCGATGGCGGAAATGACCCCAAAACGGCCCACACCGCCGCCGTACGGCGCCCTAGGTGCAATACCGCCACCCATCACAGCGGACACCGCAGTGTGCGCCTACCGTAAAGTACGGTGACCGGAAATATACGGAAACGGAAGTTAAAACACGGGCCCGGAACGGGAAACAACCCGCCGTACACCTATAAAACCACTAAAACCACACAACCACTAAAATCACCACCCTGAGACACAACCCAACCCGTCATCCACCCTAGCGAAACCAAGAAAAATGGGAAAAGTAGCGAAGAAAGCGTGCGACCGCAAGCGGCAGGTCCACTTCTCCCGTGAGGAACTCACCGTGCTAACAGAGACCCTCCAGGAGAATGCTGCCGTCGTCTTCTCCACGCAAATGACCAGGACGGCACTCGCAAACAAGAAGGCCATATGGGCTCTGGTGGCACAGCGGGTAAGTGCGGTGGGGACCGCACCCCGCACCCCACAGCAATGCAGGAAGCGGTGGGACGACCTGCGGATACGCGTCCGCAGCATACTCTCTGCCAACCGCAACATTGCCACAGCCACCGGGGGAGGGTCGGAATCACCAATCAAGCTGACCCCCTGGGAAGAAATCTGTGCCTCCACCATCGGAATGGAGAGCATAGAGGGAGTCGGAGGGATGGAGAAAGGAGTGCAGACATCCGAAGATTCAGGTAGGTGGGCCTAATGAAACAATGCTAAATCCACAAAGTCCATCCATTCGAAGCACCATGTGTCCCCATAGTGCAACAGAAACACATGTCCAGGAGAACGTCCACACACATTGGCCTGATAGCGCACGTTAAAACCCACAATAAATACATAAATAATTAAAAACCCCTAAAACACGCACTACACGTGCAGCAGGCACACCCTAACTGCAGGCTGCCAAACAACTGCACCCTCACTCCACACACAAATGGAAGCACCTCCAAGGCCCCGACCCAAATCACCCTCAGGTACCACCCCAATGCATGTGATACATTGCCATTCCAATTCCCACAGACCCACCAATAACCCTCGCCCTCCTTTACTCCACCACAGGGTCCGATCCAAACGACGAGCTGCAGGACACCCCTACCAGCACACCTGCAAAGAGGGCCAAGACCGACGGCCAAAGACCCTCTACCTCAGCTGCACGCATCAAGACACGGCAGCAGCACAAATCAGGTGGCAGCACACAGGAGGGAACATCAACAGGCACCCCAGCAGCCAGCACGGCCACAACACCACCACCACAGGTCCCCCCAACGGATGCCACAGAAGGCACTGCCTCCGGTGGCAGCAGCACCATAGGTGACACCCCATTGATGGCAGCATGCTCCGACACAGAAGACGGGGATGTCGAAGTCAGATCCATCCATGACCTGTCCCAATCCCCCTGTCTGTTCCATCCCGTACACCATGAGGATACCACGCAGGGGCACCCACAAGACGACGACTGGACATCCCCCACAAGCCCTGTGGCAGGGCAACATGAGGACAACAGCCCCTCTGTGACACCCCCGCAAATGGCCATGGCCCAGCAGAGGCAACAGTCCCTCGACCAGTTAATCGTGCAACAGCAGCAACTGGCCACGCTCCTCAAGGACCATGCCGATGAATGTGGGGGCACTAAGGCAGACATAGAAACATCAACTGAGACACTTAGGGCACAAATGGAGAGAGGCACAGAGACACTAAGGGCACAAATGGAGAGTAGCACCGAGAGCCTGAGAGTCCAAATGGAGAGAAGCACCGAGAGCCTGAGGGGGGAACTGCATGCGACGTCCAAAGACGTATGTGGTGAACTTGCCGCAGTGCGCCGTGTGCTCACTGAGCTCTCGCAAACCCTTAGGGACATGCATGGACGTGAGCAGGCAGAGACATCATCCGTTGCAAGTTCCGTCCAGGGCAGCCCCCAACGTAGATCTGGGAGGAACCTGCGCTCCACAGGCAGGGGTGCCCCTGATACCCGCAGAGGGGGCTTGCAATAGCGACTGCCCACGGACGATGAGCATCTTTGGACACTGGTGTTCGGGGGGGAGGTGGGAGGGTGGAGGGGGTGTGTTGGGCTCACTTGGGTGGCGGGTCGATAGGGTGTACAACATGATATCACATATGCCATAAAAAGTGCACGATCAACCAATGAGATGTGTGGACATTGATCTTTGTGTACTAGGCCATTATAGGCGTACAGTCCATATTGTGCATGTACCAGACACACACAGTGCCACGCATCCCGTGTCCATGTATCAGCCACCAGGCGTGAGTGCTAGAAGCATGCATCAATGAGATGCTGACGAATGTCACGGGCCTCCGGTGCCTCGCAGACTCCTTGAGGTGCTGCCACATCCCCACCCTCATCATGACCATCATCAGGTGCTTGCAGTTCTGCGTCAGGGGGCATGGGCACATTTCTACGTACGCACATGTTGTGGAGCATGACACATGCCATCACCATCTTTGCAACCTTCTCATGGCGGTACAGGAGTGCCCCGCCAGACCTGCTGAGGCACCGGAAACGGGTCTTCAGTAGGCCGAATGCCTGTTCAATGACTACACGGGTACGTGGGTGGGCATGGTTGTAGTCCTCCTCATGCTGGTCCCGTGGGTTCCGGACTGGTGTGAGGAGCCATCTCTTCAGTGGATATCCAGCATCACCTGTATGTGGACGAGAAACGTATGATGTGGAATGCCATTGCTACGTACGCACACCCCCCCCCCCCTCCTGCCAGGTCATTGCCGAATCACATACCCCACATTATCATGCATGTAATGAGACTCACCGAGTAGCCAGGATCTGTTCCCTGCGTGTCGCTCCATGTAGCGTGGTATTGTAGAGTTCCTCAAGACCATAGAATCATGGGTTGATCCAGGGAATCGGGCACAACAATGTGTAATGATCCTGTTGGAGTCACACACCATTTGTACATTCAGGGAATGAAATTGTTTTCGGTTGCGGTACTGGGCCTCCATGGCATGTGGGACGACCAATTCCACATGGGTGCAGTCGATGGCACCAATGCAACCCGGTATGCCGCCAAGTGCATGGAATCCCACTTTTGTGTTGGTAATTTCCTGCTCCGAGCGTGGTAGAGAGATGTAGTCGTCTGCGTGCTGCAGGAGGGCATCGAGCACTTGCAATAGTGTCCGTGAGAACAGTGGCTGAGAAATGCCATGCAACTGTCCGACTGTGTGCTGGTAGGTGCCTGTGGCCAGGAAGTGGAGTACAGACACCACCTTCAGTAGGGGTGGGATGGCGGTTGGGCTATCTATCATGCTGACAAGGTCAGCCTGTGTCATGTCCACAATGGCGGTTATGGTGTCCCGGTCCAGACGGTAGAGGGTGTGGATCTGCTCATCAGTGAGGTTGAACGGATGTGCTCGGAGGCGTGGGATTGCGGGCTGCCTGCGTGGTGGTAGTGGCTGTGCTGGCGGCCCTTGCTGGCCCTGCCTTGGCCTCCTCCTCCTCCTGCGTCTCCTCCGTGCGGCCGGTTGTAGTTGGTGTTCGTCTTCTTCTTGGAGTTGGAGTACTTGCAGTGCTATCAGGTCCCCCAGGGCCAACATCGCGAGTCCTGCCGGTAGCATTTCGGAGTGGGTGTGGGAGGAGACTGGCTGTGCAATTTATGTGTTTCCAGGCTGAATGGCCTCCACCTGTGGTGATTCATTCCACCTGTGCAAACTGCTCTCCCCTTTGGCCGAGCACGTCCCGCGCACAACGCTGCAATTCGTGGAATGGCATCTTGCTATTGCAATCTTGTATTTGTACCCGATGGCCGTGTAACATTGGTTGATATGTTCATTCTGTTGTGGTCCCATTGTTTCACATACTATCTGTGCAGTCGCGAACAGAGTTGTGAAGGGTCAGTGGAACGTAGTACTCGAGTAACGGTGGGCCCTCATTCATCACTGTACCGAGTTGCAACGACGGGCGGGGCGTCCCATTCGTGGTTGAAGGCAGTTGCCATTTTCACACACAGCCGCACTCGATGGATTAATTAGTGTTTTCAAACGGCCACAGATGCCTCTTCGACGTGATGTTGCAAATGAGGAATTCGAAGGGCGGCGCTTTCGGTTTTCAGCTAGCGGCGAGGAGATGCCCACAGGTCTGACTGCAAATATAACGTTCTATTGTTCAATGTCCTTGGGACAGGGGCCATGGCGAGAATGCTATGATTGATATGAATAGTATGGGATGCGCAATTGCGTAGTGGACGATAAGGCAGGACGTTCCCAAATACATGTTACTTCACTAGACTGGAATTACGTGCTGGGGCACTGTGGATTTTGCAGGCTGCATAACGCACAGACTCGATGGATATTTCTAATGTTATGTGAGTAAATATTCAGGCGTTTTCATTACGGGATGAGGGAATGATGAATGGATGCATGGGCAGGTGATTTGATACAGTGTTTGCCATGTACAGGGCTTCTTGGGATCTGTCCGCCCCCCCTGCGCTATGTGATGCAGGGCTGCCATAGTGGGACCATCGTCTATCTGGCCTTGTTGAGCCCTCCCTGTCTCGACGCGCCTTCAGACACTTGTGTCCATGCACGTTACCAATCCCATCTGAAGGATTCTGTTTTCACAGGCGCATGCACAGGTACACTCGTTTGTGATGGTGTTTTCACCTCGATATAGGTAGTTATGATTCGCAAGTGGTTTTGGGGTGGTGATGATCCTTTGGAGTGGGCTTGCATGCATATGGCTGTGGATCTAGTGTGATCATTGAAGTGAGTTGTTCGAATGTAGTTCTGATGGCCATTCTATTCTGTTTCTTTTCTTTTGGTTGACAGGTATCTCCTCCCCTTTTGCCACTGCCATCTGTATGCCACTCCTGCAGATGGATTTTACTCCTGACACCTGCTGCTTCGTGTTAATCAGTGGAGCAGCATTACGATCTTATGGGACGATCGCCAATGGGCCACATGCCCTTACGCAGTACTGGTGGCTCGGAGCAACATTTCGGCCTTTCAGCTGGACTAGTGCCTCCCCATTGGGACGGCCCTGCGGTTCTGTGCGCTTCCATGTTGCCTTTTCGTACGTGTATGTGGCTCTGTGTACCATGAGGGAACAGGGCGTCACACGAGTAGTGGCTGGTCATTTCTTGCGGATGCAGCCCACAATGGTGAAATGTGTTTTGGAGTTCATGGCCTGATGGCTGTATGGGCTTGGTGATATTGATGTGCATTAAAATTCTATTCTGATATGGGCCGTGTAGCGTTCTTCTTTGCAAGTGATGTGGCATATTCCTATTTGGGGAGCGATGTATTGTGAGGGGATCTGCATTGGGTTCCAGCTTCGGAGTTTTGTTGCGTGGTCCTGTACTGGGCGCGTTTGCCTACGAAGCCCGTGAGGTCAGGGATGGGGGCTGCCAATATGACAGTTTGAATGTTGTCATGCTCAGGGGCGGGGGATTGGGTTTTGTGTGACAGATGCCGGTCAGCCAGGTGGACTGGTGGAATGTTGTGATTTTCTGAATATTGCTGGTCACAGGTGCCTGTGTTTGCGTGCGTTTCTTGGTGGGGGACTGTGGTCTGTATTCGTGCCATCTGTGCCCTGCAGCTCCCATTGGCCCCTCTTGAGGTCCATTTGTTCGTTGGCATGCATGGGTGACTTGTGCATTTCACTGGTTGCATTGTGGCTTCGTTGCACCTACGGGGAGTTGTACTTTGTGGGCAGGGAGCGGTGTACGGGCAGTCAGTGGGGCCGTTTACGGTTGATTCGCGATGCCGTACTTCTCACCATGGCGGAATGGTGCATTCCGCCATGCTTGATGGCGTTAGGTACATGTCCGCTGGGGTCGGAATTGGCGTACCGTTGCGCCATGGTGGTGTTTACGGTTTGGCATGGCGCGCGCGCGCGCGTGCTTGGTGCAGTTAGCGTTGGCGTTCACTACGGTGTCGCTAATGGCATCGTACTTTGCGGTGACGGGTCATAGTCGCACCGAGCCCTATTCGATGGCGGTATTGCATTTCCGCCATCGTTTTCCGAATTCCGCCAGGGTCGTAATGAGGGCCAATGTGTTTCAAAGCGCAAGGGAGGGAGCAAGGGAAAAAACAATGACATTCTTACAGGCCATGAACAGTAAGGATGTGAAATTAACTATCGTACTCGGCCTGGCGACATTTCAGATAGTGCAAGAGCTAAAACATAGATAAGGAACGGAGGGGGAGAGTGGGAAGGAAATGGAAACAGACAGGCGACTACCGTACTAGGCCTGATGACATTTCTGGTAGAGCTGGAAAAAAAACAAGAGGTGAGGGAGAGGGGTGCAGAAAGTTAGAGGAGGAACAAAACAAGCGACTATCATATTAGGCCTGACGACATTTCAGATAGTGCTGGAGGGGGGTGTCACATGCACCCACGAAGCTGGACCCGTTCCCCCCCCCCCCCTCAACCAAGTAAACAGAAGCAACTCCACACACTACCAAACTCCATGCCACAAAACACAACACAAGTCACACCCTGAGTGCACTTCACATACCTGCACATGTTAGCCAACTGGCTTGCATCTACTGCATCCCACCTGCAAATAAATTTGCAAATCGCAAAAAGACATGCATTGCAACAACTTCAAGATACTTGCCATCAATGCCAACTCATGTAGGCAACACAAAAGTAGTCATGCACCACCCAGTGTATAAGGATCACAGAGTGCAAGAAGGAGACAGGACACGAAGTGACTATTGACGAGCAGTGGAGTGGAGCGAGATAGGGGCAGAATAAAACATTGCAAGGAGGAGACTGTCTGGAGCAGAGATGAGGACAGACCTGACTGACATCACAAGGTGTGAGGGCATAGACAATCCACCCTAGGGAAGAAGATGGAAACATAAACACCTCTTCAAGTAGGATCCTGGTTGGAGAGCATGGAAGGAACATAGATGGACAAGAACCACATCTAGTGGTACATGAAGGACAAAAGTGGGTGACGGTGAAGGGTAGACTGGCAAAGAATGGGCCCATGTGAAAAGTCAATCATCAGCTCTACATTAAAAAAAAACACCAGGAACGCACATCCTGGCATGCAAATGACCCAAAGACCCATGTACGCTACACCCCTGCAAAGAAGGCACTTCAAACATATACGGAGACCCGACACCAACCAACATACACCCGGAGCTACAACACTGCAAATGGACCTACGGACAGCATGCAGCTGTTCCCTCACCCCTAACACACCACACACCCTCATAGAGACTGTCCCCAGATGTGTGCATGGATTCCAGGGCGCATTTGCAACTCACACAGGGAGAGCAGATGAAGACAGGCTATGGGGAGTGGATGATCATACACATGTATGTGTCCCCAATGTGTGCATGCAATGTTCACTCACTGACAGTGGCTGATGACATGAAGAAGGATTCAAAACCAAAGAACATGTAACACACCCTGGTGCAGGTAACCAACAAAATCAAACACTGTGATAAAAGTGTCCTCATCGTGTGACTCAAACAGTCAGTCACAAGAACACATGCGCATATTTGTATAACCCGACATGCATCAACTGTAACAAACATGTCCTGTGGAATCAATGCACACAAGAGGCCAGAATGATTATCCATAGTCTACGCCATGAAGCGAAAAAAGCGGAGGATGATGATACATAAGAACGAATGTGTGTGGCACATGTTGAACAGTGGCATGTCTGGGGTGGTCATGGAAGTGTCGAAGGGATTGGATTGTGAAGTGGCACAGGTCAAAGAGAAGTGTGCACAGGGAGTACATCTGCAGGGCAAGGTAGGAAACATGGGGACAGGGGGAGTGGAAGGGTGGCAGTAAGGAAACATCAATCAGTACATACATCTGTCAGTCTAGAAATATGGATACCTCTACTTTGTGACCGCAAACGCATTTTGGTGGCCGTGGGCCAACCGTCTCATGCACGATATGACAGAATATAGGTTTTCGAGTTTACCAATGAACGGCCATTTTGATGTAACAAGAATCGCCATTTTGTTTTCTAACCATTGCTCATTGCTTTCTGTTCCTATTGCTTCGCAGTATATTTTCCGCTTACACTGCTTGACTGTGAAACATTGTTGTCTGTATGTGAAAAGGACAAGGCCGCAGGGCCGAGAAGATAACAAGAGTTCATTGAAACACAAACGTAGGCAGCGCCAGGAAGAATGCCCGGCTTCCTCCCAAATGTAGCCTTGAAGCAGAGCTGCAGGGCATTTAATCATTTCACAGCTGCCAGCCAGTCTCGTTATGTGGTAGAATATGTTAGAATAATTCCGCTAAAGGCTTGAATTATGCTTTTCTTACGGCCCCCCTTTGCTGAGCCCGCTAGAGCGTGTCGGCTCCCAGGACACGAATAGCACCTAATAGATAGCAAAGTCCGGAATGCAACTCCCCCCCCCCCTATGTAGCTCGCTTCCAAGAACAGAAGCGCTGTGTTCTATTCAACAACTGAAAGATGCCTTCGCACTCACAAATTGCAAATTGTTACTAAAATAGATGTTTGAAGGTGTCATAGTAGTCGGAGATGTCCATCATCACACCAAGTTCAAAGAAACCCAATGAAGGGGGGTGTTAAACATGTCGTAGCTGATTGTTTGATATGCATTTTGTATATATGTAACTGATGTACGTAATTCACTCTCTTGCGTCCCTCGAGGTCTAGAGATACACGTCGCAGGGCGTGAGACCGAGTTGGCCAACTGAGATTTTTGCTTTGCAATAAACCCTACCTTTGAGAATACAACCTTGTGTCTGGCGTATCTATCGTGTGTGGTGACTCGCCTTGTTTCCATAGACGTCAGGGTCCCCTAGGGGCCCCTTTCAGGATGGCGCCCAAATAGGGAGCCTCCCCCACTTGTTCCATCGCATAACGTTGTAATTGAGTAAGGCAGAGAATGGCGAGGACGGGACGATCGAGCCGGGATCAAGAGGTGTTCGGGGCGCCCTGTAAAAGTGATGAGAGATTCCTTTGCAGATCTGCACACATCTGATCCCTGATCGACGTGCCTGGCTAGAGAACAAGGAGGTGAGGGTCCCGAAACGAGGCGGAAGCCAAGAAACGCAGACACGACGTCCTTTGGTGCGACAGTATACAGACGACTTGATTTATCAGGCGAGCCATTCCCCGATTCAAAGTATCCTGATATTGGTTGAGAGTTGACTTTGCAAAATCAAACGCCCTAGGTATGGTTGATTAACCAGGGGGAAGGTTGAAACATGCCTGGGGTATTGTCCACCTTAGCAGGGTTTTTCCGCTGTGGTAGACAATCTTTGGAAGATGGTCAAATTGTACCACCTGGGGAAACGCCGGCGTATGAGATGTTTGTGAATTATGGAGTGGGTGCGATAATATTCTGTGAGACTTGGCATAGGCAAACCAGAAAGCAGCAACACTATCAGTGGCCGGTTAATGGTAGTTTTGAGATAACAAGTGTAGACAACCTGGAAAGGGTGTTGATAAGAAAGAAAGCGCGTCCTGCAGCATTTGAGACTATTAAAGACTGGAGGAAGGAAGCAATGCTCCGATTTAAAAGCAGAGCAAAGCATGCGCGCAGGCATAAATCGTAGCGGAAGAGAAAGAAGAGGAGGAGTGGACTGAGAGTCTAAGAAGGGCAGGTAGGCGTGACCAGTTGAATATAGAAAAGATATACCCACAACGAGAATTACACATAGCAGATGAATTGATAGAAAATATATTGACCCATACAAAACAAGGCCCAAGATCAGAAGTAAGACCAGACACATTAGTAGCTATTGCCCAGACCCCGCCCCTAGCTTAAGCTCCCCCTCCGGTAGCTCAAGCCCTCCCGCAGCTACAGACCGCGCGCGTAACACTTCCTATTAGCCAATCAGGCAAACAACAGACACTCCCTGTTCCCATTGTCCCATCCTCACCTCCCGCCTCAGGCACAGACTCGGTACCGTCCGTTCCTCCCGCGGTTGAAGTTGAAACCACGGGGGCAAGAGGCAGGACTGACCAACGGGGGTGCCAGAGGGTAACCCGCAGCGCAATCAGCAAAGAAAGGAAGGTGGAATTGCAGCAACAGGCAGAGATGTATATAGACGGAATGATGGGACGGCAGCAGTGGCTTCGATATATGACTTCCGTAGAAGCAACAAAAGACATGTAGTGTTGGAATGCATGGGTGAATATTTGGTGGAGAAATGGAAACAGCTAATTGGGAAATTACCACCGCAGCGATTGTTAGATTTGAATGCATTAGCATGCTGTAGGGAGAGGAATGAAGAAGTGAGAGAACATGTATATAGACTTTTTGAGCTTAAAGATGAATTAGATAATGATTATGCCGAAATGTTTGCTACACCTGGGTACCGGAGTAGGGATATCGGGAGAAATAGGAAGGAAACTGTAGAGCCATATATACAACGACGACATTCAATGTCGTCAGTACAAAGGGGCGATAAGTTAAAAGTATGTATACGAGGAGCGTTTAGATGGTTGTCGGATCCTAGTATTCCCACAATGGAGATACACGAGATATTTGATGAATATTCCATGCCCATGAAAAAAAAGAAAAGCACTACAGTCGATGGCTGAACATTTATTAGACAAAGATATAAAAAAAGATAAGGCCAGCCCACCCGAAATAATGGCAGTATACAGAAGAGCACTAGAGCGAGGGACAGGAGAAACAGCCCTATCATTGGATCTGGGAACATTGTTACTTCTAAGAGAAAGGGAGGGGCGGTAAGTGGGGCATTTCCAATGAGAGAGGTCCCACCTACCTTTGTGCCCAAAGTGGAGGTTCCCGCAGTGGGCAGTGCAGGGGCGCAGGTGACACCAGCCCATTACACCGCCCAATATGTGCATGTCCCCTTTTCCAGACAGGAGGTGAACAACATAAAACAGACGATTCCTGATATAAGAAAGAATCCTGCAGGGTTTTACAAGGAAGTAGAGTCCTGCCTACAATCATCCGTGCTTACCACGGGTGATATAGACCTAATATTCCCGGTGATCCTGCCAGCAGACATATGGAAACAAATAAGGAAGGTAGATGACCCAACAGCCTTTGGCGCCACATGGGCGGACTTGATAATAGAAGATAGGAATAAAGCGGTTGGAGGGACACCAGGAGCGAACCTGGCGGCGTTACCAGCGCATATGGTGCAGAAGTTAAAAGTAATTGTCCCAGAGAAAAGAATTCAATGGGACAAATTGACTGCATGTGTACAAGGCAAGACTGAGTTGGCTACAGATTATTTTAATAGATTTGAAGAAGTATTCACAGATTTCAGTGGGCAGGATGTGGGTTCGGAAGCAGGAAAGAGGTTATTTGTTGACAAATATGTGAGGGGGTTAAAACTTCCAATTCAGGATCTAATAATGACATCAGAGAGTGCATGGCAAGCAAAAACGTTGGGCAAAGTATTACATATGGCCCAATATTATGAGCGCAGAGTGACTGCAGGAAAAGAAAAAGAAGAGAGAGATAGGGTAAATCTAAAGACACGAGTATTAATACAGCAAGTAGTAGGACATAATAGAGGGCGAGGGAACGCACAAGGAAGGAGTAATTTGAATATGCCTGGGGGAACCGTGGGACCGAATCAGTGTGCATATTGTAAGGAGGAAGGACATTGGCGAGCGCAATGTCTGCATCTACAGAATAGAAATGGGTCTGGTCAGAGGAGACAGCATAGAGGACACCCAGGAGCGAATGGAGCAAATAGGAATAGTATGCAGCAGCATCACAATAACGGAGGTAATCAAAACCAAGGTCAAAACCAAAATGCCCCAAAACAGAGTCAGGGACAGCAAAATCAACAATATGGAAACCAGAGTGGGGGAAATAGAGGGAAGAGTGGGAATGTTTTCGATACACAGCCAAACACGTATTACAGTAATAGTAATGATTACACATCGGATGATGTGTTATTTCCCCAATAGGACAGCCCAGGACAGGGGTCGGAACCAGTGTCTATTCCCGTGAATCAGAGAGGACCCTACGTAGAAATGAGTGTCGGGAATGAGGAGCACCGCTTTCTTGTAGATACAGGAGCACAGAAGTGTTCAATAGACCATCACTTGGTTCCGGATATACCACTGTCAGGGCAAAAGAATATTTCTGTAGGGTTCGCAGGTACACCAGTCATAAACCCAGTGTCCAAACCAGTCCCAGTTACCATAGGACCATTTACTGAACATTGTCCTTTCCTTTTAACAGAAAATTGTGGGGAGAATTTGTTGGGATTAAACTTGTTGAAAAAACTAGGTTCTGTTATACATTGCACGGCAGACGGAGTGTTTCTAACGATATGGCCACACGATGCCCCTGTGTCAGAATTCATGTTCGGAGCGTTACCAGGGGAACTTAGTAAAGTACCAACCTGTATATGGGCAATGCATGACAATGATGTAGGATGTTTAAAGATAGAGCCAGTAAAGATCATTTTGAAAGAAGGTGTTACCCTACCGCGAATACCCCAATACAAAATTTCGGTTGAAGGTGAGAAAGGATTGAAGAGTTTGTTACAGATTTGGTGAAATTAGGGGTAATCGAGGAAATTACAGGCAGTACATGCAACAGCTCGATTCTTCCGGTTTATAAAAAAGGCTTCTTGCTCAAGAATGAGTGCCTGAAGCAACCTGCACGGTCTTGGTATGCCAGCTGCCCCTCTTTTGCCTGGACTCCTGTGTTGGCCCTGCAGCCACCTTCTCTGTACTTTCCGGAACTTCCACCTCTGCTAACATACCGTTTCATAATTGATACTGTTTTATAATTGATCTACGCGCATTGAATAAGGTAGTAGATCCACAATTTCCTCTAGTGCCAGATGTCACTACAATATTGACAATGATACCTGTTTCAGCAGAATATTTTAGTGTAGTAGATTTGAAAAACGCATTCTTCAGTATTCCAGTGGACAAGGACAGCAGGTATTTGTTCACGTTCACATTAGGAGGACAATCATTTACATTTACGCGGATTCCGCAAGGTTACACGGAAAGTCCAAGTATTTACAGTAGAGCATTAAAAGAGCAGCTAGACATGCTGGAATTACCCATGGGTTGTGTACTTTTGCAATACATAGACGATATATTGCTAGCTGCAGACACAGAGGAGATTTGTAAAGAAAGCACTGTATTACTACTGTCACACCTAGCGGCACATGGCCATAAAGCTAGTTTGAAGAAATGTCAGTATAATCGAAAGGAGATGGCCTATCTGGGATACCTACTTTCGAAAGGAGGGAGAAGACTAACGCCAGAACGCATAGAAAGTATTTCTTGTATGCCTATTCCAAAGACACAAAAAGGAGTCAGATCCATAATAGGCATGGCTTCATATTGCCGACAATGGATTGGTAATTTTGCGTTAATTGTGAAACCGTTGGTGAATTTAATTAGAAAGGATGCGGTTATGCCTTTACAGTGGGATGAGGAATGTCAGAAAGCATTTGATGGATTGAAAACTGCATTATGCTCGGCTCCAGTTTTGGGTACACCGAACTATGAGAACATTTTTAGACTATTTGTGTGTGAAAGTGAAGGATGTGCATTGGCGGTTTTGACACAGGAACAAGGTGGAAGAAATAGGCCGTGCGGCTATTTTTCTTCTGCGCTGGACCCAGTAGCGCGCGCACTACCACGATGTTTGCGATCTGTCGCGGCGGCTGCTGCGTCAGTGAAACAAACGGAAGGGATGGTATTGGGGCACACTTTAATTTTGATGGTGCCACATGCCATAGACGTTCTATTAAATAGGACACAGACGCAACACCTTACCTCTGCTAGATTGACAAGATATGAGATTATCTTGTTCGCGCCCCATATCCAAATTATGAGGTGTAGCGCTTTGAATCCTGCAGAATTAATGCCACCAACCATAAAAGAAATTTTGAAGAATGAATCACCTCCCCACGATTGCTTAATGGTCACTGAGGAAGAAACAAAGGGAAGAGTTGATTTAAGTGATATCCCACAGAAAGAGCCAGATGGAGAGTTATTTTGTGACGGCTCATGTTTTAAATTACCAGATGGCACGACAACTGCCGCATTCGCTATCACTACCCTAGAGAGCGTTGTAGAAAGCAAAAGAATTCCCTATAATTCAGCACAAGCCGCGGAAATAATAGCATTAACCAGAGCCTGCGAGATTTCTGAAAATTTGAATGTGAATATATATACTGATAGTCGGTATGCTTTTGGAGTGGTTCATAATTTTGGTCGACTCTGGGCTGAGAGAGGGTTTCTGACATCACATAGCGCCTGAATTCAACATGGCCCTTTGATTGTACGATTGCTGTCTGCACTCACGTTTCCAAAGCGCCTAGCAATAGTGAAATGCGAGGCACATAAAAAAGTAACATGCAAAGTAGGAGAGGGAAACGCGTTTGCAGACAGAATTGCGAAACAAACTGCCACTGATTTGAATACCAAAATGATGACAGTTCAGAAAGAGGAAGTACCCTGTATGATAGAAGATGGAGTTGCCACTGTCAAGGAAATGCAGGCCGAGGCTACGGCCGATGAAATACTGGGGTGGGCAGAGGGATCTGCTGAGTTGGATCTGGAGGGTTGTTGGGTGGACAACGAAACTAGAAACTGGATGTTGCCAAATTCGTAGGTGACTGCAATGGTCACAATGGCCCACAGCCCTACGCACATCTGTGCGAAGAAAATAATACAGCACCTTTCTACAGTTTGGCAGAATGTAAACATAAAAAAGAATGCAGAGAGGTTGGTGCAGAACTGTATCACGTGTTTGCAACACAATGTAGGGGAGGTAACAGTGACTCCAACAGGCAGTTTTGGCCCGCCCTCCATGCCATTTGAGGTAATTCATTTTGATTTCATAGAGATGGAGAGGTGGCAAAACTTAAAATACGTCTTGGTGGTGATCTGTGCATTCAGTAAGTGGGTGGAGGCATATCCTTTGAAGGACTGCACAGCAATGAGCACGGCAAAAGTAATGTTGAAGGAGTACTTTTCCAGATTTGGCTTGCCCCGAGTCCTATGGTCTGATAATGGACCACATTTTGTGGGTGCAGTGGTATTACAGATATGTGCTGGTCTTCAGGTTGATAAGAGATTCCACAGTTCAAGGCATCCGAGTTCTGCCGGTCTTGTGGAGAGGCACAACGGGATTCTTAAATCAAAGTTTAGCAAGATTTGTGCGGGAAGCAAGTTGAGTTGGGTGGATGCATTACCAATAGCACTATTATGCATGCGTACGTCTGTACAGGCTAAAACTGGGCTCTCCCCGTACGAGATCTTAATGGGGAGGCCGACAAATGTTTGGTGCGCACCTCAGCCAAAACGACTTAGTGAGATAGAACATCCTGTGCTTAGTACTTATTGTGGACTTTTAATGTAGAAATTGCGTTTGATTCATCAGCAGGTGCAGGAGGCATTACCAGTGAGATACACCGGTCCGGGGCACGCGCTGGAACCAGGAGACTGGGTGCTGCTAAAGAACTTTGGAAGAAAGTCATCATTAGCACCCAGGTGGCGTGGGCCCTATCAAGTACTTTTGGCGAGGCAGACGGCAATACGGGTGGATGGAAGGAAGTCGTGGATCCATGCCACCCATGCCAAGAAGATTCGAAATGTACTGAAAGACTTGCCTGACACTGATAACCGGAAAGAGACAGCGGTCCCAGAAACGAAATAAACTGTTGCCAGTAAGCAGCCACCTAATCTGCCAAAACGAGAAGTGAAACTCGAAACAAAGCCTGAGACGATTGCCAAAGAGGGGGAAGGGCAAAGAGTGCCCCAACGTTGCCCAGCAGGATCGACATCACTGCTGACCGACGTGAAATCTGCCTTGCAAATAACAGAAGAAACAAATTGTGTACCACTTTTGGCGCCCACCAGCACTTGCCAACACGCCAAAAAACAGATCTGCATCATTGGCGCGGCGCACACCAGCACCTGCAGTAGCGCCACAGGCTGACTTCGAGCCTGAATCTGGAAGTGCACCGGCACTGTTCACAGATCATACAATACCAGGAGCAAGGCGATACAACCTGCGGCCTCGGAAGACAAAGTGATCCGCAGTTCTTTTTGGTATTTGTCAACCTCTGGTTCAGCTCATGGACGGAGAAGGAACCAGAGGTGTACTGGAGAGAAGCGTGAGAATTGTGCAAGTCGGACAATTCAAGACTCGCGGCTCCTTGGTGCGATCATAAAAAGTACATGTGTCCGGAACCAGAGCGGACAAGCTGGGCGCAAATGGTACTATGGCAAGTGAGATAACTTATTAGCAGTACATGTGTCCGGAACCAGAGCGGACAAGCTGGGCGCACATGATACTAAGGCGATAAGATAACTGATCAAAGGTCCTCTGAGCAGTATAAGAAAGGAGAAGTGATCTTGCCTAAAAACGAATAATCGAATCCAGGCTAAAAAGGACAGGCGGGACTGAACTGTGACAATTCCATTGAACTTATTAAACATCAGAGCAAGCGCGACGAAGAGAGATATCCACAACGAACTGGGATAAGAAAGAAGAAGGACGACGAAAAACATGCCGGGACCAGTTCCAGCCTCCTCCTGCACCACCACCTCTGAGAATGAGACAATTATAAAGACTATAAGCTTAAGAAAAACGCATGGTAAAACAAATTGTATGCTGGTACTGACGATAATAATGTGCTTTATGAGCATGGTAGCACCAATATCGACAGCCCTAATATTATGGTGGGTAGAAACAATACACCCATTAGAAATATTTTTACCAATAACTAATATATCCACTACTGAAAGCCCGGTTCAGGTGATCACTTATACCCTACCCCCAATGGAAGAAAAACACAGGGAAGGTTTTGGAAATAACACTTTACTGTTGATCATGAACATGACACATGCAATCCTGAAGAAAACAAATTGCTGGGTATGTGCCCATTTACCACAGCATGCTGGGAAAGGAATAGGGTGGTATGTGCAGCCATTACCATTAAGTTCTGCAAGTAGTGCATCTTTAGGTGCAATGTTCTATGGGAAATGGAATGAGAGAAATAGGGGTCAATTAGACAGAACCAACATGAATGAGTTTGAGGAGATAATAATGAAGCCTGTGGGTTGTTCCATTTTCCATAAAGCACAAGTAATAGCCCCAGACCTCACTAGGAAAAGTACACGAAAGATAACACGACAAAATAGACGAGATAGAAAAAACCACCAGAAAAAACATCTGTAATGACGTTTCGTGTAAGAACAGAAGGGGACAAAGATGCAATTCCCCCATCTTACACTGTGAATTATAGCCCAAGAACTGTCCCTTTTTGTCTAAAAAAGAAAGGCTCTTTTTCAGTCGGAACATATGCTGGTTGTATGAATACAGTGGTATTAAAATGGGAAATAGAACCAGTATACGTAGGTGATCCAGTTTATTTTATATGTGGGGAGAAAGCATACCCTTGGTTGTGCAGAAACTGGGGAGGTACATGTTACCTAGGGCTACTGTTGCCAGGAGTATTCCTCTTAGAAACAGCAGCCATGGCCAGATTATCCAGAACTAGAGTCAAAAGGACTGACAAGGGTGTTTTAATAGCAACTGATGTAGCAAAATCATTCATTCCATTCTTAGGGCAGATAGTGAACACCTATAATATAAGGCAACTGTCCAGAATCCTAAAGAATACAATAAACACAACAACAGATATATTATTTAACATGACATTGGAAGAAAGAGGAATCAGGTTAATGACGCTGCAAAATAGAATGGCTCTTGATGTGATCCTGGTTGATCGTGGGGGAATTTGCAAAATAGTGGGGTCAGCATGTTGCGTTTATGTCGATGACTATTCCCCCACGATCTTTGAAGCAATAAAGAAAATGCACGTCCTAAGCTCTGAACTCCCTACTGGAGAAGGGAGCTGGGGAATAGGATCTTGGTTTTGGGGAATACTACGTTCTTGGGGATGGAAGTTGATCTGAATATTAGTAGTGGTGTTTGGAATATTCCTAACGTGCTGTTGTTGTATACATTGTCTACCCATAGTTTGCACTGAGGTAACTGAGGGATGTACGGAAGGATGTATGCATATGATGACAAAGAAAAAACAACCTCATGGTCGAACTGACCCAGACCCAAATGAGATGAGAGCAGTAAAAGAGTTGATGGCCATAGATATTGATGACGACAATGATGTTTACAATAGCATGAAAAATTCAGACATAAGTACTTCAGACTCATCATCACTAGAGGAGATTTCAATAAATAGATGAGATGTTTGGCATACGGCAAAAGGAGGGTTTGTCAGTCTAGAAATATGGATACCTCTACTTTGTGACCGCAAACGCATTTTGGTGGCCGTGGGCCAACCGTCTCATGCACGATATGACAGAATATAGGTTTTCGAGTTTACCAATGAACGGCCATTTCGATGTAACAAGAATCGCCATTTTATTTTCTAACCATTGCTCATTGCTTTCTGTTCCTATTGCTTCGCAGTATATTTTCCGCTTACACTGCTCGACTGTGAAACATTGTTGTCTGTATGTGAAAAGGACAAGGCCGCAGGGCCGAGAGGATAACAAGAGTTTGTTGAAACACAAACCTAGGCAGCGCCAGGAAGAATGCCCGGCTCCCTCCTGAATGTAGCCTTGAAGAAGAGCTGCAGGGCATTTAATCATTTCGCAGCTGCCAGCCAGTCTCGTTATATGGTAGAATATGTTAGAATAATACCGCTAAAGGCTTGAATTCTGCTTTTCTTATGACCCCCCTTTGCTGAGCCCGCTAGAGCGGGTCGGCTCCTAGGACACGAATAGATAGCAAGGTCCGGAATGCAACTCTCCCCCCCCGTATGTAGCTCGCTTCCAAGAACAGAAGTGCTGTGTTCTATTCAACAACTGAAAGATGCCTTCGCACTCACGGATTGCAAATTGTTACTAAAATAGATGTTTGAAGGTGTCATAGTAGTCAGAGATGTCCATCATCACACCAAGTTCAAAGAAACCCAATGAAGGGGGGTGTTAAACATGTCGTAGCTGATTGTTTGATATGCATTTTGTATATATGTAACTGATGTACGTAATTCCCTCTCTTGCGTCCCTCGAGGTCTAGAGATACACCTCGCGGGGCGTGAGACTGAGTTGGCCAACTGAGACTTTTTGCTTTGCAATAAACCCTAGATTTGGGAATACAACCTTGTGTCTGGCGTATCTATCGTGTGTGGTGACTCGCCTTGTTTCCATAGACGTCAGGGTCCCCTAGGGGCCCCTTTCACATCGAGACTCAATGAAACATTGCCTATGGGTAAAGTGTGTATAGTGCCGTCCATTCACTTCCAATTATGGCATCGATGATCTAAATGCATCCACACAAACAATGCACACGCATAGAGGTGTAACTGCACATACACCCTCATGCATGTGTAAAGACACGCATCTGCCCAGACATTCCCCAAGACACAATGTTAAGCCACCAGTATACCAAGATGTGTACTGCATGCAAATACCATGGTGACGAATAACACCAACACAACATGCGAGACATAGTGCATGTTTACCTGCTGACTGAGCTGGCATGATGTAATCCCTCATCACCACCACCAGGAACTTTGCCTCCAAATGCGTGAGAGGAGGGCCAGTGCCTGGCATAGGGCATGGGGACTAGGGATGCAAAGTGTGCATGGTGGAACTCCCATGGAGTGCAGTCAATGCATGATTCTGTAGCACTGCAAAAACATGGGACAATGCATTACAACAGCTGTATTTCACAATCATGCATTAAGCACACAGGCGTTAATATTCACTTAACCCAATGTTACCTGCACATGTCCTCCTGCTTTCCACGATGCAACCATGCCAGTTGACATCACCATGCATTGCTGCTTGTCCAGAACTGCATCCATCATGCCCCTGAGAGTTCAACTGCATATGTCAAGGGACCCAAAATAAGAAAAATGAATACAATTCACCTTGGAAAGTGAAAGAAAAGGATAAGCTCACATCCGGTCCAGGAGAATGTAATAAACCACCAAAAAGTGTCCATGCAGGATCAAGGGGAACCAAAAAAATTAAATAATATACTCTGGCCATGGACAACAAATAAAACAAAGGTCCATCATGGACATGGAGTGGGGGGTAGGGTGCCTGCCAAAAAAGACCAAAAAGAAAAAAGAAAACGCCATGGCCTCATGGACCTCACAGCAACGGTGGACAAGGAGGCTGAAATTTGCTGGGACCCCCATCCTGCAGTTTACCTGCAGGAGGATGTGGTGCAGGAGCAACACCATGCAGTGTCGAGGCCTGGTCTTCACTGGCCACGGCCAGCCGTGGCACAGTACAATGCACCAGCACTGTGAAGTTGGTAAGGTCTCCATGCATTTCCTCACGGATGGCTGCAGAGTTTGTATGCGCGTTCACCTGTGATGTATTGAATTGCTCGGAAAGTGTCTGTGGGAAGGCATCCATCTTCTCATAGATCAGTGTTCTAGTGGCTGATAGTTCTTCATGGATAGCATTCTTCATGGTGAACATTTCATGCCTCAGGGCTTCACTGTGTGCCTGAAGATCAGCCTGTTAGCCCTTAATGTTCGCCCCATGCACAGACTGTGGGAGCAGCATGAGGACTGCATGACCTGCAGCTGTTGCTCTATCGAGGCTGCTGGAGGGGCCATGGACTTCAACATCTTATCCATCCCCTCAGATATCTTGACCAAGACATTCCCATGTTGGAGGGCGGCACGCAACATCTGCTGCTCCCACTCTGTCTCCCCAGCCTGCACACATCCCCCATGTGTGCGGGGCCCACAGCAGCCAGATGCAAGGTTCCATGCCCGTTGCTGTGGTACCCCTGTCATTGGCTTCAGGTCTGCAACCCTTGCATGGACATCAGCCCCAGGACCTGAAGCCAAATCGTGGGAGGATGGACCGGCAGCCGTAACCACCGCAAATGGGAGGAAACCACTGACTGGCCTTGAGAAGCCAGCTGCCCCGCCGTAGACTTGCGGGCCCCACCTGATCAGCCCATTGGGTCACTCACTGTTACCCTCTTTGGAGGTATGCACATCAGGTACAGCATCAAAGCCAGCTGAGTCAGAAGAGTCTGCAGCACTACTCACGATGCTCTGGAGCACCAGTGGGTTCTCACAGCCTATCACACCACAGCCCCCAATGGTGGTCTAAGGCACCATCAACTCTTCCTCCCCCTCCTCTGCATCTGGTGCATCCTCACCTGCACATGGACAGGGAAAGACATATTGATTCATGTTCAAAGAGACAAGAGTGGATTGGGTGATGTAAACAAGGTCCACTGAGCCACAAGAGGGTGAGGGAGTGGCTCCATGGAGTTGTCCCAGAGTGTGGGAGTGTAAGAGGGAGCAGGCGTCACAATGCGTTGGCTCTCTGTGTCACAGGAAGCGAGTCACTGTGGATGTTGTCTGTGGACACTTATGCAGCTTCATTATCGGAACACCACAAGGTGTGTTGACAGACAGCTGTGATATGCATCGGGACAAGTAAACCAATAGGATCAGGTGACAAATGGAACATGCAACTGTGCGTGACATGGCGTGAAAGTTAAACTTTGCCTGCATGCACCTGTCTAGCAGTGCAGAGTTAAACGCAACAAGAATGTAGCACTCAACACTACATGTAGGTGTCACATGGTGAACATGTACCAGGGGAGTACCCTGTGCGGGTTGTGTCCTGTCACACAGGCATGCGCCAAAAATGGCAGCCACACAGGGTTGTCATACAAATGCAATCAGATGTGCCAATACACAAATGATGTGTGTGAAGAATGACTGGCAAAACACAGAACGCGCAATGACGGACACTCACCTGATGTGTCCTCATAATTCTCCAGGCCTCCCAAGCCTTGCAACAACAAAGAGGTGGTGGCTGGAAGGTTAAGAATGAATCTTAACCTCTGGCATTGCTCTGGGCAACCCTCCAGACCATCGTTCTTCGCCTGCCAAGCCATTACAGAAAGGAAAAGACCATATGCAAATCAGGCTTGGTCCCACCCCAAAAGGGGCAGTACAGCCCGAACTGCCAGGCCACATCCCTTCTTCACGAGACCACAAGCATCCCATAGGGAACCAAGCTGCACCTCACTGAGGAGGCCCAACAAGGCCGAAACATGTCTGGGGTTGCTTGTTTCTGTGCAGAGGGGACCTGGCCTAGCAGTTTGGGCTGGGCTGCTACAATTGGTGGCAGTACCAGACAGATTTGCATATGGCTGGACCCCTGTTGCAATGGCGCAGACGGGCTAAAAAACGGTGGTGTGGAAGCTTGCCCAGAGCAATGCCAGTGGTTCAGATTCATTCAAAACCTTCCACCCATCACTTTTGTGGTTACACTCCCAAGCCTTGCACCTGCTCAAGGAGGATGAATTGGCTCGTGGTCTCCTCATGCAGTGTCGGCTGCTCCTCTTCTGCTGGTCCCCCTCTGGTTGTCAGTGCAGAGGCCAGTTTGACAATTTTGTTGCGCCGGGAGAGATCATTCCAGTGCTTCTGAACCTGTTCAGCATTGCGCATCTCCACCCCTAAGGTGTTTTTCTGTTCTGTGGCACATTGCCAATGCACCAAAGGCTGTATGTGTGCTCCCCGCATATAGGCACATGTCACGATGGTGATCGGTCACGTAGTCAATGAGGACCTGTGGCTCATCAGTGAATTACTTCTTACTCTGGGGACCAGTGTCCTGTGCCGTGCCTCAGGGTTGAGCCTGTTAATTCTGTGCAGGGTGTCCCTTCCTACCACGATTGGCACGGGGTGTTGGAGATGCTCCTGCCTGGCTGGAGCCACGTTGGCATCCAGGTGCCGGGCCACCTGTGGACTGTGGAACATGGCCATTTCGGCTTAGGAAGCAAGTTGAAGGCCATTTGCTCTTCTGCGCTCTTGTGCATGGTTTGAACACACCCAGGCTCACAATGACACGCAATATCTGAAGGTAATGATTTAGTAGAAATAATGCATACGATTTTGTAACTCCTCTGCATCTTAACCTTCACATTCACAACTAGTGATGCATGTTGTTTGACTTATGTTACGGCGCCATTGCTGTGAGCCACGTAGGCATGTCACTTAGGTGCAGAGGGTCACTGCACGCAGGATGCAACTTATGTGTTAAGGGCCTTTACTTTGCTATTGGCTGCTGAGGATGCAAGACGCACACCACTGTTACTCCAGCCTAAACTGCTGCTGTTTTGCCTCCTCTGGCCCTGCTTTGCCTCATTCAGTCCTATAGTGCTGCTTCTTGCTCAAGAATGAGTGCCTGAAGCAACCTGCACGGTCTTGGTATGCCAGCTGCCCCTCTTTTGCCTGGACTCCTGTGTTGGCCCTGCAGCCACCTTCTCTGTACTTTCCGGAACTTCCACCTCTGCTAACATCACCGTAGCTCCACAAAACTTACCAAGGAAGCCCATACCTGCCTCGGGTGTGCCATGTCTGCCCCATCCATGTCATCTGGGGAGGGCAGCACACCCATTTTGAGGCAGAGGGCAGCCAACTTTATGAACCTTGAGCTTGGAATCCTGGTGGATGGGGTCCTGGGCACCTATGATGCCTTCTTCAACCCATCTACACAGCTGTGCACCAACGCAAGTCAAAGGATCTGGGATCATATCACAGCTGCCATCAACACGGAGGGGGTGGCAGTCTGGTCCAGGGAGACATTCTGGAAATGCTGGGACGACCTCAAGACCTGCAGCCATACCAAGGTGTTGGCAGTCCTCTCTGCGGAACCCACTGTGGAGCTGTACCGTGCTGGCTGCCACCGGATCAGCCAGATACAGCTGCGGGTACTTGAGAGGTTCTATCTGGACCTCGACTCCTGACTCTTTAACTGGAAAAAAGTCTGGATGCCGCTGGTCAGTACCTATGTGGGACAGTGCTCTAGGGCATATGTGTGGCATGCATGTTTGCAGATGCCACATCCGGTTTGTGGCTTGTGTGTATTGTGAGACGGAGCTGATTGCTGACTCATGCAATGCAAACCATTTGTGGCATCATACATTGTATGCTGCCATTGGCATAGGATTGCCGGATTGTGCATTCATGGCTTCTTGCTGTTGTGCACGTGCAGTGTGTGAGCATGGAGCAAGTGCTTGGACATGACCGATGTGTACATGCTATGTTGTGGGCATGTATATAACATGCATGATGTTCGAGTCGATGTGTGGCACAACTGACAGTGCACACATGCAGGCACATCTGATGATAGTGAGACATGTGCTTTGATGCCTGCGTGTGTGGGGTTCATGCATTGATGCCTCAGGGACTGGGATGTGACATATCCTACCACTGGATTTGCAAGATGACTGTATGTGTGTACATGCAATAATAAAATGGTTGGCCAACTGACATGTGCAATTTGATGTCAGACATAGCTGCTAGTACAAGTTGCTTGCCTGTTGTAGGGGATGTGTTTGTTCACATGTGCATGGGTCATGACTGTGATTGAGCCTTCACACTACAATGTTGCCACGTTTTCAATGCAGTTTGTCAGGAGACATGCATGTGTGTGTATGTCAGTTCATGGTTGTGACATGATACATGATACCTCTTGTTAATTTTGTGTATGCAAGACATCCACTGATGACGATTACTGATGTCAATGTCAAACAAAGCCACCAGGCAAAGGCACAGACCCCGGCCAGCCCTACTGGTGTCTACATCATCCGAGGGTGAGTTGGATTGGGGGAGGGCTAGTTCCATCGGGTGGAGCTGCTGGGGGTATGACCCAGGAGGTTGTTGTGGAAGGGGACTCCTCAGTGGCTGTGGGCCCGGGCACAGGGACTGAGTGGCCATCCAAGGGGGAAGACTCTCTGGAGTCATCCAGGGAGATGGAGGTGGTAGTGGTGGAGGAGGAGCCAGCACCGGGTGGGGGCATCCAGGAGGGTGTTCAGTCTGCACCCCTGGGCCAGGGACAGGAGGATGTGCAGTGCACCGTGGAGGGAGCTGACCAACCTCATTCAGCTCCTCTCACATAATCACCAAACAATATGTGCCTCAATGTCCCAGCTGTCACGTGTGCTGGTCTCGGGTGATCTCTGTGCGCTGGCACATTCAGCTGCACCCTCTTTCACTGTCTCCTCTGTGCCCCAGTCGTCCTCCGGAGAGGCCTGCCTTGCCTTTTCCCATCACTGCCCCCTCTCCTCCTGTGCCACCCACAATACCCAGTCGGGTGGTCAGCACGTCCCTGCCTAAGGTGGAAGTACAGCGGAGGTGGTCGCTTCGCCTGCCCAGCCACATGCACAGGAACAGGCATCAGTGGGGCAGCTGGCACATCAGGATAGTGCTGGTACTGTACCCTCCATCGTGCAACATACAGATGGAGGTGGGGGTACATGCACAGGGTATGCTTGGCCAGGCAGCAGCACTATAGGAGTGTCCAGGGGCAAGCCACACAGGGCCCAACAGCATCAGGGAGGCAAGCTACACAAAAAGGTTTTGACAACTGGCAGGAGGAGCGCTGCCAGTTCAGGCATATGGTGTGCGTCCGGATGAATTCGAAAATGCAGCTGATGGCGGAGAGGCAGCGGGCTAGTTTGGCACGGGTTGCCAGGGCAGATGTGGTGGAAAGAAGGACACTGAGGTGGGTTGAGATCCTGAGCAAGCTTGCAAGGTATGTGAGGGAGGAGGAGGATGAGGGACTGCCTGTAAGCCATCCAAGACCAGACAGCGGCCCGCCTCCAAATGGAGGATGAGGAATGTAACTCTGCCCTTGAGGACATAATGGCACAGTATTGAGCCCACTGCCCATGTAAATAGTTGATTGTACGGTTTATTGTTTTGGTACATTTGGACATTTCACCCTTTCCACATACAGATTTTTGATAGTGTATATATTGTTACTGCAGTTTCTTATTGTTCATCACACAGTTGTTGTTTCTTTGTTCAAGTATTTTGGTTTTATTTTGCTATGCATGTGTTGTGTGACTCTCACGTGGGTTTGGGGCCAAACTGTGGAGGGGTGGTATGTGCTCAACAATTATGTATGGCGGTGATGGGGGTGGGGGCTCACAATGCATGTACACCCACCAACACACATCAGCTAACAAACAGTGTGTGGTCTCGTGGCATGCAGCACCCCTGCCACTGTATTGCTTCTTCATGACATGTCAATTTGGCTAACACATCATATGTCTACTTGGCTCACACACTCTCAGAATTCCTTTGCATCACCCCAAAACATGCCTGTTCAAATTATGTTAGTTGCTGGGACTTAGAATGATGTGCTTTCCGACCTCAGTCCCTTGATTCATTGCACGTTGTTTGCTACTATGCACTGACATCACATGTGACTCTGTCCTGTAAGTGATGTCTTCAACTAGTATCCTCCTAGGTCATTCACCTACAGCAGTTTGAGGCAGTTGCAATGACACATGTGCACATTGATACTTCACATTGCATCACTGTGTGACATGTACATGGTGGTTTCACTGTGTAGCTGCTGCTATAGTCAGCTGTCCTGTTGCGGTGCCACTGGTAGTGACGTACCAGGGAATCCTGTGATGAGCTAGGAGACCTGCATTCTGCATCAGTGCATCCAGTGGTTGGGTGTATGGCTGGGTATGTGGCCAGTGTGCTTTATGTTGTTGGCAGGCCAGTAGAATTTAGGTAAGTTGTTGTGCAATATTGCACTCTTAGGGGGGTGATGTGGCAGAGCCAGTCTGGGCTTGTGTCGGAGGTGAGGAGGGCTGGTGGGTGGTGTGAGGGCTGTCTGGGGTTGTGTCAGAGGTAAGGGAGGCTGGTGGGTGGTGTCAGGACTTGTGGGGGCTGCCTGGGGTAGTGTCAGGGGTTAGGGGGGCTGGTGGGTGGTGTGAGGGCTCTCTAGGGTAGCGTTGGAGGTGAGGGGGCTGGTGGGTGGTGTGAGGACTGCCTGGGGTAGTGTCAGAGGTGAGGGGGGCTGTTGGGTGGTGCGAGGGCTGTCTGGGGTAGTGTCAGAGATGAGGGGGGCTGGTGGGTAGTGTGAGGACTTGAGGGGGCTGCATGAAGTTGTGTCAGAGGTCAGGGGGGCTGGTGGGTGGTGTCTGCAGCTGAGAAGGGTTAATGTGCAGTTGAGGTATGTACCAGCAGTCTGTGTGTGTTGGCAGTGCGGGGGGAGGAGGGGTTCGCAGGGGTGCAGCCATTACTTAGTGCTACATCATGCAGAGTGGCTGTGGTGCAGCCGTTACTTATGGTGAGTGGTGGGGGTAGTGTCAGAAGTGAGGGGGGCTGGTGGGTGGTTTGAGAACTTGAGGGGGCTGCCTGAAGTTGTGTCGGAGGTGAGGAGGGCTGGTGGTGGGTGGTGTCAGGACTTGAGGGGGCTACCTGGGGTAGTGTCAGAGGTGAGGGGGGCTGGTGGGTATTGTGAGGATGTGAGGGGGCTGTCTGGGGTAGTGTCGGAGGTGAGGGGGCTGGTGGGTAGTGTGAGGAATTGAGTGGGCTGCTTGGGGTAGTGTTGAATGTGAGGGGGGCTGGTGGGTGGTGTGAGGGCTGCTTGGGGTAGTGGCAGAGGTGAAGGTGGCTGGTGTGAGGCCTGCCTGGGGTAGTGTTGGAGGTGAGGAGGGCTGGTGAGTAGTGTGAGGGATGCCTGTGGTAGTGTCAGAGGTGAGTTGGCCTGGTAGTGGTGTGAGGACTTGAGGGGGCTGCCTGGGGTAGTGTCAAAGTGAGGGGGGCTGGTGGGTGGTGCGAGGCCTGCATGGGGTAGTGTCAGAGGTGAGGGGGGGCTGGTGGGTGCTGTGAGGGCTATCTGGGGTAGTGTCAGAGGTGAGGGGGGCTGGTGGGTGGAGTGAGGACTTGAGAGGGCTGACAGAAGTTGTGTCGGAGGTCAGGGGGCTGGTGGGTGGTGTCTGCAGCTGAGGGGGCTGATGTGCAGTCAAGGTGTGTGCCAGCAGTCAGTGTGCATTCGGAGTGGGGGGTGGTTTGCAGGGGTGCAGCCATTACGTAGTGGTACATTGTGCAGAGTGGCTAGGGTGCAGCAGTTACTAATGTGGTACCTTGCGCAGATTATCTGGGGTGCAGCCGTTACTTACGTGGGACCTTGCACAGAAAAGCTGGGGTGCAGCCGTTACTTACGTGGGTCCTCAAGCAGAGTGGCTGGGGTGCAGCCGTTACTTACGTGGGACCGCGCATGCAGAGTGGCTGGGGTGCAGTCGTTACTTCCGTGGGACCGCGCGCAGAGTGGCAGGATATGCAGCCGTTACTTACTTGGGACCTCAAGCAGAGTAGATGGGGTGCAGCCATTACTTACATGGGACTTCGCACAGTGTGGCTGGGTGCAGCCGTTACTTACGTGGGACCTCGTGCAGAGTAGCTGGGGTGCTGTATGTCTGTCAGAGGTGGACACAGAGATTTGCCCAAAGGTTGGTCTTCAGCTATGTTTTTGATTTGCGTGTTGTGGGCGTTCCTTGCATAGCTCGATTCCCTTTGCGTGTCAGTTGGAAATGCGCGTTTGGATCCATGAATACTTGGAGCGCGCAGATTTACTTCTACGCTCAGCCTCGCGCACTGTCGTTCTCAGCTTGTGGAAACTGCAGGAGAAATGCACACTTTTCCATGAATCGGCCTCAAAATAACTAGTTTCACCTGCTGCTTTTAAAATTCAGAGGGGTGGTCAGCGTCCGCTCTCTGAAGATAGTGAGCCCTGAACCCATAAAAGGTGCACATAGATTTCCCGGGTCCGAGATCCAGCAAGATGTTTTTTTCCAGATCTGGGAAAATCCAGCCCAATAACCAGCGCTGCAGTAGGCCTCATATAGGACTGAGCTTGCTCGAGCCCTAATGTCTTTCAGATGTATGGGCTTGCTAAATAATTTCCCGACTTCCAAATTATCTCTGGAGTTTAGGTTTTGCTAGCATTGTGGCTAAAGATGGTGTGGATATTTTATCCACTTCTAAACAAAAGTAATAACAATATTGTAACTATAGGTGTTTGCCTTATGAAACAAGTTCAACAAAAGTTACTTAAAAGAGGCAAAGTTGAATAATGTAAGAAAGGACGTGGTTTTGTGTGCCTCTTTAGGTTTGCTTGTGATGTATGATTACAGCCCATTTCTACATGGTATATTTGAAATGAAACAACACAGTGCTGCTTTTTGGTGTTATATAAAACATATATGTTAGTTATTAATTTAATTGAAAACTTCCATTTCGATCCATGTGAAGATATCTTGGTTACTTTGGACATTGCTTCATTGTATATCAAGATCCCACAGTCTGCCACCTTGGACGTTATAGAAGAGCTATTGTTAAACAAACGCATCTCTGGCATGACACCCAATTATTTTATTCTGTGGTGCACCATGCTTTCACTCACTGAGAATTATTTTCAGTTCAATGGACAATTTTATCAACAGGTCCACGGGATGGCGATGGGCTCAGCGGTGGCGCCGTCATTGGCAAATCTATATGTGGATTTCTTCGAACACTTGAGTGTTTATAACGAAAACAACATCTTTAAACAACACATTACCATGTGGAAAAGATACATCGATGATGTGCTACTGGTGTGGCATGGAGATGAAACCACCCTGCTGGCCTTTTTTCAGTGGCTAAATGGATTGAATCTGTTCCTTAAGTTTACATTATACTATAATAAGGGTCGGATATATTTTCTAGATCTGACCATCGTGTCCAATCCAGAGACCAAGACACTTGAGCTTAGACCTTTTCACAATGCCACTGATCGGAATTCACTCCTCAGATATGAGAGTTTGCATCCAAAGGCACTGAGGGACAATTTACCCTTTGGCCAATTTCTAAGGCTCAAGCGGAACAGCAGCAATAGGGATGTGTTCTTGTCGGAGGCTACCACCTTGAGTAACAATCTAGTTTCTCGCGGGTACCCTAGTAAGATTGTTAAAAAGTCTTTAAAGAGAGCGCTTAACAACAACCGAGAGGATATTCCAACTCCAACCGAGTTGGAATACAGGCCGAAACCCATTCCTGACGGGACAGACATATTAGTGTTTGTGAGCACTTTTAATCATATATCCAACCAGGTAGTTAAGATTGTTAAGAAACACTGGTACATTTTGGCTAAGGCTGAAATACCTGTGGACACGCCCCGTTGCGCTTTCAAACGTGGTCGCAACGTGAAAGAATTGGTCATCAGAAATGACATCAGTACTAAAGGCGATGCTCAGATTACCATCACTGAACAGTGGGGTTTGCCAAAACCCAAAGGCCATGCACCGTGTGGTGCCTGTACCTGTTGCCAGTTTACGAGTCGCACTACTGAAGTAGACATTGGATTACCGAGACCATGGGAACATAAGTTGTTCTCCAATTGTAATTCCAGTAATGTGATATGTGCCATTTGGTGCTCATGTCCCAAGTTGTATATTGGGAAAACAGAACGTAAAATCAAGGTCCGCATTAACGAACATAGGAGCTGCATTAGAACGAGGAATTTAACAGCCCCAATGGTTGGCCACTTTATTATGCGTGATCATAGCTGTAATGATTTAAGGTGGATGGTACCAAAAAAGATCCCTGTTACTAATAATAGGTCTACAGACAAACAGACCCTATCTAGGGAAGAGATGAGACTCATTTTCTTAAGCAGAAGCCACTTGGTGGGTTTGAATGAACAAATCGACTGGAATATATGAGTCCCGATATTGATTCTGTTCAGGGACATACCAGTGAAGTGTGGCGTGTCTAAACATTGGGTTTGAGAAATGGAATGCGTGTATTTAGCTGAGATCATTACACGTGTTATTCTACATCCATTCTCTTCCTTTCTTTTCCTTTGTTTTAGTTCCTTGTCTGAGTCCTGGATACTGAATGGGTGTACACAGTGGCTTTTTGATACTTGCAACATTTATATCTGTGCACTTACCCCATTTCATGGGTAGTGAATGAACAGGGCCAGTAAAATATCCGATGTCTACATTGGAATGTGTACACCCCTATTGGGACGTGTTTACGTAACGGGGGTTGTACAAGTTGGCATTAGTATCCAGGTGCCATAATGACCGTCACGTGGTTATATGTGAGGTCACGTGGAGCATTTAAACGCCGGACACGGTCTCATACGATGGCTTGTGGACTCACTGCCGCCGATTAGGAGCACCGCAGACTTTTTTTCTGGTAAGTGAATACACGGGATATCCGCACGCGAATGCTGTATCCCGTTGCCAGTTGATTAAGACTCTGACTGCATGCTACGGGCTTGACCTTAGAGTTTTAATACGATCAGCTGTTACCTATGTGCATAGAGGGAGGATTGTTAGCGCTGGTTTCGTTTCTGGCTGAATTTGCACTTGCCCTTTAACACGGCTTGTTTTGCTTTCTGTCATGCAGACGATGGCTCCGTACTGTAACTACAAAACCAGTGATTGCTGCAGTGTGCGGATTGTCCACCATACGAAGACTGAATGGGTGATAGTTACATCTACAGTATGCGCTAGAGACGGCGTGCACTCAATATCAGGTTAGTAATACCTGTACTTACAATGAGTTGGTTTATCCACGTTTTTAGGCTACTGAAGGGACATTCATTGAATGTACTGTTAGCTATTCAGGATTAAGCTGATGACTTTGACAGAGTTTCTGTTTTGTCTTTTCTATCCCTTTGCACGTGTTCCGCTCTGTTGCCTGGTGAATTCATGATTTCAGCCTGACCGAGTGGGTGAAATATTTCGGCATATGCGAGAGCAAAGTCAATGTTGACCGACCCATTGAAGGGGTCCAACATTAGTATTCGCCACCTGACGTTCTTTGCCATTGCACGATGGGTGCTTCCAAGGGCTGTGAGTTTGTGTTTCAATTAGTTCACTTATCCAGTATCACTTGGGGTGTCTGATGATGGTGGTAGTATCGAGTGTCACTTATTACTTTTGCTGACCCTGGTTCCATCTTGGTTTTGGCAACTATACCACTCTATATAAATCCAAGCCACGTGTTGCGGTGTTGGGTTTGTTATTTATTTCACCTCCGTTTTGGAGTGAGCTTGAAAGACTATTTTAGGGTGCTTGGCTCAGTTCAACCTTTGTAACCAGGATTACTCAGGGTTGTTTCATGGTGTCTATGGTGGTGGTGTTGGCTTACAGGGATTGATTCAATTAAGATGGTCTCCCTCTCACTTTACCTGGTTGGGTATATGTGATTACCTCAGAGGAAGAGGTTGTAGTGGGGTGGTTTCTGCCCCATCTTTTTGCACTCCGCTTATTTATTTGGTCGAAGATGCATGTTCCAATCGGTATAATTATGCATTGAGCCCGATTTAGTGTGTTTCTCTGTGTTTCTGTTTATAGGTGAGCTCTGTGTCCTGTCCACACATTTGTACCTCTATGTCAACTCCCCTGAAAACACCGGACCTACTTACCCCTGAAGAATTTCTACATAATGGAATAAGCATAGAAAGAAACTTGTTGGGTTGGGGAATTTGATGCTGTAGTAGGCAGCAGTTTTTATCACAGTGCTGTGTATTGTTTTGAATACCTTGATTATTGATTGGTCACCTTACTGTGAGGATCTCCTATTTTTCTTTATAACTAATGGAGATTGTATTTTAGAACACTGTTTTAGAATTGATTAGTATTTGTTAGAATTGAATGTAATAACAGTGGTGCGAATTTGAATGTTTGTGTATGAGTGAGGTTTGTCTGTAGTATGGTTTTGGGGAGAGGATATGAATAGAGTGTTGTATGACACAGAACTTGTGTGTCTGTAATGTTTTAGAGGTGTTATTATGATGAAACTATGGATGATTTTTAGATATATATGATTAATGTATTTTTTATATGCCTTTTTTCTAAACAATTTAATAAAAACTAATATTCTATTGTGTCCAGTGAAGTAAATTGAATTGTTTTGCTTTACTCTTTGTTACATGTGGACATTTTACAATCCTGTGGCTTGTCTGAATGAGATAATAACTGTTTAAATGTGTGCACGTTTCTAGAGCTCATCACACAGAGTAACCCGTTCTATGGTCTCTTTTGTCTATATAAATATAACGGTGCTCTCCAGGTTAGACCATAAAACAGAGATAGACCTGGTATCCTTTGTTACTCCAGTTTGTTGCCATATAAAACATAAGTACATTTTATAAATCGAAAGTGGCTTATATGTTCAGAACGTGCTCTCGCTCACTGAAGCTCTCTCATTGGGCACCACCTGACTGTTTTATAGAATAAAGCAGCAGCTGGAAGGAGAAACAGTCTGTGACTAGGCAGGCAATCATGTGACGAGTCTGCCCAACCCTGTACCAGTCTTTTCAGAGGTACCAGTATGTTGAAAATAAACATGTTACCCCCCCTATAAGCCGATAGCTTCTGCTTAGGTTGAAATGCGGTTTTGTGACTTAAGTTGGTGACTAAGGGCCCGATTCATGGAACACTGCATATTTCTCTCGCAATTGCCACGTGTGCACGCAGAATACAAAATGCACGCCCCACCTATTCAGGGAATTTACTGCATAAGTAACTGAAATCGCAAGTATCACCCGGAACGCCCCTCACACGCCCCCAAGCAAAGCATAAACAGCCAGAACAGCTACCTTTCTATGCTCCCTTGTGCACAAATACACGCACCGTTCAAACAGTGCGTGGGGTCCCTCACAAGCAGGCCTGCATCTCGGGGACCCTGCGCAGGGCACCCCGACAAACATGCGTATGATACTTCTTAACTCTGGTTAAACTCTGAAAATCTGCTTGCGAACCCCCGTAAACCGTTCCTGTACCCTGTTACACTGCGTACACGCACCCCTAAGTAAGATCGGAACCCTGGTTGTGTACATGCGCCCCTACATCCGACATGCAAACCCACCTCCGCACTGCAATTCATATGCGCAAGTGTCTTTACACTTGCCTGCCTTTGGGTGGCGTAGTGATCGAGTGATTTGCATCTCCATTTCTATGCCGAGAGGCTCCGTTGGTGGTTCCATGAATACGTGTCGTTTGGTGCAATTGTGGGTGTGCAAATGAATGCCTGCGGGCCGTCCAGCGTAACCACCACTTTTTTTAATGTTCTTCCCCATTTTCTGGTTTTCGCACCCTTTGCAGCCCTCTGTGCAAGCCACGCCCACCCTCTGCGTGGTGGCTCGTGCAAGGCGCTCGACAGCTCGCAGAGACGTGCCAAGCCTGCGCAAACTCCACGCAAGTCCTGGAAAAGTCTAGCGCATTCGATTCCATGAATCGACTAACAGGATTTTGCCCGCAGTTTGGCGCGCATGTTCCCTATTTCACATGCAAATAATTCCATGAATCAGGCCCTAGGTCTCAGCTATCTGGCTTCCACACTTGACCACATTTTGACAGCATGGACAAACTGTTTTACCTCAGTGTGCCTCAGTTCCCTTATCTACCAAACCGGGAACACTTCAAAATTGGTTAAATACCAGTATTGAAGTATTACAAATAAACAACAAAAATGCAAAAGAAGTAACACTGCACCCTGGAACAAAATGTGCATCATGTTCTCCAATGAGCAGAACCAATGATGTCGAGGATAACAAAGGCTTAGCAGTGTGTATTCAATTCATGAGAAACCTCCTGAGGCTTCCAGGGGGCAATATAACCCAAGTGAATTGTTTGTATAAATACCTACGTGATATATCTGCTGGATATTTAGGAATGTTGCTGGATATGTACTTAGAAGAGCTTCACTGGCTATGACTCAGTGGCTTTGACTTTCCAAGTAGAGACTGTCTGGATCATAGCAAAATGCTGGTAGAACTGGGGCTCTTACAGACACAGGGATCAACAAGCTGATACAGGTTCTACAGAAGCCAGCAAACCCCCAGCTCTTGGGGATGATGTGGTCCAGTGACTAATCCAGATTTTCCATACTAACATTCTGGAAAGTCATGGTTCTGTCCAAGCTACAGAGGCAAAGTAATATGCTTACTCGGTTCTTTACTGAAACTCAAGCATCAATATTAACAAAGAAAATCATTCAACACAAATCAAAGATACAACCATTTCGTGTGACAATATAGTCTTTGCCGTTTCAAAACTCTATTGCCCTCAGGCATGTCACGTGCTTTAGTCCACCAATCACAGTGCTACAGTGCTATCACCTCACAAGTGCTCCTCTCAACTTCCTCTTTCTTTCGCTGTCTCACTGCAGCTTCCTGATAAATGAATCACGAAGCAGGGTAAAACGAAGCACCAAACTTGTACTGAACAACCGCCTCCTGGTCCCCTAGGGCATCACCCTATGCTATCTGCTTTCATCCATGAGGTGTCTCAAGAGCCTGCCTGCTTAGCGCCCATAACTGTCTGCATAGAAGAAAAAAGAAACCACAACCATGTTCCCTTTAACTGTTCCTGGGTAATTGCCACTACCGCCACGCTGCGCTGCTGCCTGGCTGTGCTTCTCACTCACGCTTGCAGCCGTTCTGCATCTTGCCTCACTGCGCCCTATCTGTATAGATCTGAGCGATTGAACAGGTGGGATAATACTTCGCCTCTGTGTCTTTAATAGAATCATGACATTCCTGAACGTTAGTATGGAAAGTCTGGATTCTATGTCAAGACCAGAGGCTCGTTTTATGCTTGTGTCAAGCTTATTTACCACCAATGAGGCAACCTGGTTGAACGGCTTGAAATAAAAGTTCTTAAAAGTAGACTCACTCGACCAGCCCACGCTTTGAGGATGTCTTGCAGACGAGCTCTGCTGGCAAAGGCTTTGGACGCCATAGCCCCTTGTGCGGAATGTGCTCCAAAGCAGGAAGTATCTATGCCTGCTTCTTGTATGGCCCCCTTTACCCACCTGGCTATGGTGGCATTGAACACTGCCTTGAAAGGCTTGCAGAGTGCAACAAATCTGAACTTTCTCCTGCGGGTCTGCAATGTGCAGTCATCTTCTGTATGCTTTCAGATTCCTGACCGGACATAGCTTAGGCTGCTCCGGAAAAGTGGGGAAGGTAGCTGTTCTAATTGAAGACTGTGTTCTCCTTTTTCCATGGAACGTAACTCTTTCTGGAGAAAGGACTTGCTATCTATCTCCAGCGCTTCCATGTCCGACACTCTCTTGCAGGCCACTAAACACAACAGCATTGCCAGTTTAGCTGACAGAGCCCTCCTGGTCAAGTCGTCATTGTCCAGCCAACTCCGAAAAGGCCAGAGCACATCATTCATGTCCCACAGGTGTGAATATTTTGGCGTCGGCAGCCTGGTAGCTCTCACCCCCTTGAGTAGCGTGACTACTAGGGCACCAGCTGTGCCATCTATTCAAAAGAATAACTTATCAAAAACAAATCCGAGCATACAAAAAGGAAATTCTTAAAGCAAAAAATAAATTCTACGACGACCAGATCACAAAAGCCACCAATTCTCATAAAAAACTATTCAACATCGTAAACGAGTTGAGAAATCCCCCGGATGCAATAACACACTGGTGCCTTCACATAAATTATGCAATGATCTTGCAGATCATTTTAAGAATAAAATCACTGATATACACCGGATCAAACAAAGTAGACCAATCAACCAGACCGCGAAACATCTCCTAACAACCCCAGAACCACAGAACAGACAGAACAGCTTTGCCCAAAAGTACTTAGCTTGGTGAAAATAACAACAATGCAGGCTCCCCAATGGACCCCTGTCCAACAGACATTTACAAATCAATCCTTACTCAGAGTACACCATCGGAATGCTACCTTAACCTCTTCAATCAATCACTCTCAATGGGGAGAGTACCACAAGCATTCAAATCTGAGTACATCAGGCCACTCCTCAATGATAAAATGGGCGATGTGGAAGACCTCTCAAACTACAGATCAATCTCAAACATGCCTTAGCCAGTAAAATTCGGAGAGACCTATGTCTATGAAAAAATACTGGAACACGTAGAAGGTTACCAACTATTGGACCAGGCACAAGTAGGGTTCAGCCCCATGAGAGGGACGGAGATGGCACTACTCTATATATGGAACAACTTAAAGACCAACGCAGACTCCAACACAAACTTAGCACTGTTACTACTCGACCTCTCCGCAGCATTCGATACAGTCAACCATTACATCCTCATCAAGAGACTGAAATAAATAAGAACTGCTGACAGAGCGCTGCTCTGGATTAAATCTTTCTTGACTGAAATCAAACCATTCAAATCCACAACGTGGGACACCACCTGTGGAGTATCACAAGGCTCCTTGTAATCCCTACTACTCTTCAACATCTATATGACGCCGCTAAACAGCCTCATCAAAAAACACGGCTGCACTTGCTACAACTATGCAGATGATAACCAAATCATCTACAAAATCGGTGATAAACAAGAAGAGAACACAACGCTATTAGAGTGCCTCAAACAACTCTACCAATGGATGAACACTAACAACCACAAAATCAACCCGATCAAGACAGAAATCATGATTACATCAAACAACTAGGTAAACAACCAGTACATCCCATGGCCCACAGAACTGGGAACCCCACCCACACCATCCAACATTGTCCAAAACCTTGAAATGCTAATGGACAACGAGTAAACCCTAGAACCACATGTAAACATGATAGTTAAAAAATGCTCCTTCCATTTACACACAGTCCAAAAGATTCTACCATTCCTCTCCTTCACGCACAAAACTCTGCCCAACAGCTCCCTCATCATGTCCAGGATAGACAACGCCAACAGCCTATACTGCAGAATGCTGGCATACTTACTAAGGAAACTGCAACGAATACAGAACGCAGCCGCCAGACTTTTCCTCAAACTCTCACAAAGGGACCACATCACACCAGTGCTAGGGATGCTACATTGGCTCCCAGTCAAAAAATGAATCGCCTTCAAAACAATGTACATAACACACAGTTCATGGCCAAGGAGCGGAATTCATACAAAAGTAAATTGACATCCAGCAGCTGACTAGAACCCTTGCATCCAGTGACGACACCCTTTTAGAACCTAAACCATACAATAGGAAAAAACATGGTGGACCAACATTCTCTTGCTTAGCCATAAAAAACTTTGGAACTCTCTTCCCAGAGAAATACGAACTATGAAGGACCATCTAAAATTCAGAAAACTTTTAAAAACCTGGCTCTTCAACTCCGAACAGGATGCAATTGATTGAATAACATCCACGCAACATTAAATGAACAAACAACTGTCAAGGAGTTGGGAGTTGGTCGGACCGGAGTGCAGGGCAGAGGAGAAGAGAGGCATCTGAATGGGAAGGGTGGTTTTGAGACCTTAATGTATCCAACCCGACAGAGGGCCAAAGGTGGAAACATGGGAGAGAGAAGTGTTTGACTACCTGACCACTTTACCTGATGGAGGGCCTGAGGTGAAACAGGAGAGGGATAACTGTCCCACTTAAACCACAGAGGGTGTGAAACACGTCACACATAAAGGAATAGGGCAAGACGCAGAATCCAGGCAGCCCACTGGGCAAAGGGAATACACTTCCCCTGGAGGAAATTGTGGGGGCGGGGGGTAATTGCTATGATCTAGAATGATCGACAGGCAAAGGAATAGGAATCGCACTTACAACAGCAGGGGTAGGTAATGTACTGCCACTAACATAACCGTACTAAAGATGTACCCTTCTGCATACACCTCCCAAACTCTGGACTAAACACAACCATACCTCTACAGCACCACAAATCACACATTCTTCACAACACCACAACAACAAAACAAACCACACATAATCTCGCCCAACACCACATGGCGCCCTCCAACCAAAAATCACATCTACGCTCAGTGAACGGTGCAAATGAACTGAAGCTGTCAACAGCACCTCACAGCTCTCTTGCTCTTCTCCCACTCAATCCTACTAATCCACCCTGCCCTCCTTGCATTACAGACCCGCCAAAGTGCCAAGAGACTACTCAGGTGGCAACAGTGTGTGGTATAAGAACCCTTAACATAACATAACATAACATAACATAACATAACATAACATCTATTCAAAGCCGTCCTCTAGGATTTGGTCTTGGGAGCCCAGGACTCTCTGATAAAGCATTCAATTTCTTCTGACAGGCCTGGCTTTTTCCAGGTAACCCTGAAATCACCCAGGCTACCAGCTGTAGTGTTCCTAGCATGACCAGGGGGTATTGGAGGACTTTCTGGTCCGATAAAATATCTGGTCTGTCCGGAAGGAGAACTGGGGTGTCGCAGGTTAGTTCCTGCAGGTCTGGGAACCAGGCTCGACTCCTCCAAGCTGGCGTCACCAGAATTAATCTTGTATGTTGCTGCCTTGTGTACGCTAGTGTCCTTACAATCATTGTAAAAGGGGGAAGCATTATTCCTATAATTCCTGCGAGAACCCCACTGCTGTAGGAAGGCGTGCATGGCCACTGTTTTTCCGGATCCGGCCTCCAACTGAAGAACCATTCCAGTTGGCAATTCAATCTGGACGCGAAAAATTCCATCTCGCAAGGACCGGTCATCTGCATTAGCTCACGTAAATTAGAGCTGTCTAACTTCCAGTTACTGGAATCCCTGAGTGTCTGGAGTTTGAGTCCGCCACCTGGTTGGTAACTCCCGGAAGATACTCCACTGTGACACTCAGACCTTTCTCCAAGCAGATGTACCATGAATCCTTGGGCATTTCCGCTAACCACTTGGACTTCATCCCTCCTATGCGGTTGATGTACCACACGGCCGAGACATTGTCCATTTTCAGCAATATGCTGCATTGCACCTTGTCTCGTGTCAGGCATTCGATTGCAAAGGACAGCTCCAGGCAGATAATGTGAAGTCTGGTTTCCTCTAGGGAACACGGCCTTCCAGTCATCAGCTCTCCAAAGCGGCCGCCCAGCCCTTGTGACAGGCATCCGACTCTATCACTAGGTCCGGAGCAGACCCAAATATGTCCCTTCCGTTCAACATTTCCATGTGCCTGAGCCGACAGGCCAACTCCGTTCTCGCCTCGTGCGACATCGGCACTGTGTGCTTATTAGACACACCCTGTCTGAGATATTGGATCTTGAGGCTTTGGAGGGCATGGTAATGAATGGGCCCAAGGTTGATTGCTTGAATAGAGGAGGTCAAGCTCCCCACAATTCTCGCTAATTCTCCCAGGGAGATCTGATCTTTGTCCAGGACAGATATGATCTCCCTCTTAATGTTGTTCACTTTCTTCAGGGGCAGACTCATCGTCCCTAGCTCTGAGTCTATGATAAACCTCAGAAACTCCATTCTCTGCTGTGGACTGATCTCAGACTTCTCCCAGTTGATGCGAAATCCCATTCTCTCTGGGAGACGCATCATCAGGGCCATCTGCTCTCACAGTCAACTCGGGTCTTGTGCCATGAGACGTAGGTTGTCGAGGTATATGATCAGCCTCACTCCTTGCTCATGTAAATATGCCACTAAAGGTCTGAGTAGCATGGTTAAACACCAAGGTGCTGAGGCTAGGCCAAAAGGGAGACACATAAATGCCCATCTCTGGCCAGAGGAATTGCAGGAATGATATGATATGATATGATATGGCATTTGTAACGCGCCTACACACAAGTGTTTCAAGGCGCGACGAGGCAGGGAGGGGGGAACAAAGGGGAAGACAGACAGCGATCCTACTAGGCCAGGTGTCATTCAGACCGCGCAAGTGCAGGGGTAGGGGAAAGGGAAAAAGTGCAAGGGGAAGGGGGAGGGGGGGAGTGCAGTACAAGTAGTAGAATAGAAATAAAATAATAAATAAATAGGGCCAGCTGGTGGCAAGTGCAAGGTAAGTGCAGACAAGTGCTGAGGGGGGCTGAAGTGATACAGAGACAGTCCCGCAGTGCAGGGGTTGCCAGGGAGGGAGTGCAAGTGAAGAGTGACAGGGCCCAGGAGCGAGGTCGGTGAGAGTGGCCCAGTTGCAGAATCAGTGCAGTTTTGGTGAAGAATTTAGCAGGGGAGAGGGAGAGAGAAAGCAGAAGTGAAGAGGAAGGTTTTGAGGTGCTTCCGGAACCGGGGATGGTTCTCCTCAAGTTTCAGGGAGGCAGGAAGGCTGTTCCAGAGGGAGGCACCTGCCGCGGAGAGAGATCTACCCCCAGCTCGTTGCTTCGAGAAGCGGCTGACCCTGAGGGAGTTGGAGACGGATGAGCGTAGGGCTCGGGAAGGAAGATATTTAGGAAGAGAGAGTTGAAGGTATTTAGGCCCCAGGCCCCAGAAGGCCTTGTGGACAATGCAGAGGGTTTTGAACTTAATCCTCGCAGCCACTGGGAGCCAGTGTAGAGATTTCAGTCCTGGAGAGATACGGTCCCTGGGCTTGAGGCCAAGGACAAGTCTCGCAGTTCTGTTCTGGATGAGTTGCAGAGGGCGGAGAGTGGAGGCAGGCAGATTAAGATAGAGGCTGTTACAGTAGTCCAGCTTCGAGAGAACCAGGGCTCGGGAGACAGTGAGCTTCCGGGGGAAGGAGAGGAAGGGAAGAATACCTCTGAGGAGGTGCAGCTGGTAATGTGACTTCTTAGAGACGTCAGATATATGAGGAGAGAAGGAGAGTGTGGAGTCGAAGATGACCCCGGGGTTTTTTGCCTTGCAGGTAGGAGCAGGAAGAGGGCCAAGAGAGGCCGGCCAGAGAGCTGCAGGGAAGGAGGGAGTGGGTGTGCCGATGAGTAGGATCTCAGTCTTACTAGCATTAAGGCAGAGGTCATTGGCAGCACACCAATCCTGGATAGCAGACAGACAGTCGGAGATGAGGGAGGGAGAGGAGGAGGCCGAGGGTAGCCTGAAAATGAGCTGGGTATCGTCCGCATAGCACTGAAAGTTGGGGCAGAGGGCGGCGATGCGGTGGGCAAGGAGTGCCAGATACTGGTTGAAAAGCCAGGGAGAGAGATTAGATCCCTAGGGAACGCCACAGGTGGAGAAAAAGTTGTCAGAGAGGAAGGACCCAAGTTGGACCTGGGAGGGTCGATTGGAAAGGAAAGAGGTCAGCCACGCCAGAGCCTGACTAGTGATACCCAGGTTATCATGGAGATGGTTGAGCAGGATGGCATGGTTGACAGTGTCAAAGGCAGAAGAGAGATCGAGCAGAATGAGAACACACGGAGTGTTGGAGTCGAGGTTTAAGAGCAGGTCCTCACGGATGTTCAGGAGAGCAGTTTCCGTGCTTCTGGCCGCTCTGAAGCCAGATTGATGGTCATGGAGACTGTCAACAGCTTCAGCATGGAGGTTAAGCTGGGAGATGGCCAGTTTCTCCAGGAGCTTGCCCAGGAAGGGAGTGATGGAGATTGGGCGATAGTTAGCCGGACAGGAGGGGTCGGCAGAGGGTTTCTTAAGGAGAGGGTGCACAAGGGAGTGCTTGAGGGGGGATGGGAAGACTCCAGAGGTGAAGGAGTGGTTGCAAAAGTCAGCCAGGGCAGGAGCCAGGGAGGCGATGTGGTCCTTGATAGTTTTGGAGGAACAGGGGTGAGTCTGTTTGAACGAGACTTTCATAGATCGGACTTGTCTGGAAACCTCGTCAGCAGAAAAAAGGGGAAAGGCAGAGAAGGAGGGAGGAGGGGTGGCTGCAGAAGGGCCAGAGGAGGAGCAGGGAAGAGAGGGGGGGAGGTGATAGGAGGAGAGTGAGGACAGGATGTCCTGAGTTTTAGAGATGAAGTGGGAGGCCAGTGCAGTGCAGAGGGCCTGGGAGGGGACAGGAGAGGTAGAGACTGCAGCAGGGTTGGCAAGCTCCTTGCAGATTTTAAAGAGTTCAGCCGAGTTGTTAGATGCCGCAGAGATGCGGGCTTGGATAAGGGCTCTCTTCTTGGTGAGAACAGAGAGACGGTATTGCCTTTGGAGCAGGTGGCAGGCCAGTTTGTCAGAGGATGAACATGAAGCACGCCATTTCCTCTCTGCCACCCTGCACTTGCGTTTTAGGGTGACGAGATCCGAATCATACCAGGAGTTACAATCGCTGGTGCATCTCGTGAATGGGCACTCGCAGGTAGGCAATCCTCAAATATATGCGGGCTAGCCAATCCCCTCTCTGCAAAACGTCCATCAAAAGATGAATCTCTTCCATTTTGAAGTGTCGGTAAATGAGGAAGTCATTTAAATGTCTGAGGATGATCACCGGCCTGACTTCCTGCTACTGTTTCACTAGGAATACATTGTTTAGGAAGCCTTGCGCTACCTGGTTGGTCTGCCTCATTGCCCTTTTCTTCAGAAGTTCTCCTAACTCTCTGTCCATGAACCTTTGCTCTTCCTTCGACATTGCAAACAGATTTGGCGGCTTCTCCTGCTCATGCTCCTGAAGAAACTCCAGGCGAAAGCCTTGCACCATCTCTAGGACCCATGTGGCCGCAGTCGGCTCTTGCCAAGCGTCTATATGCGCTGCTAGCATGCCACCTATCGAGGGCATCATGCTGCTTGCTGTTGTGCTGAGCATGTGTGGCTGTACTCTCAACTGTGTTAGTGGCTTTCTATTGCCGCCTCTCCAGCCCTGGTCTCTGTCCCTCCCACATGAGGGGAGGAAAGGATTCGGGTATCTGTCCTCCTGCGTTCACCATGTGTTTCTTCCGGAGGGCTTTTGGCCTCCTCTGTGGCTCGTTGAGTGGTCCCCAATTCTGCCAGCCCTGGTGAAAACCCAGGGTACAAATACTCTTTTTAAAGTCGTCTGTGCTTTGCCCAGAGCAGCAAAGATGCTAACAAATCTGGACATTTCTTTGACGAAAGCTTTGCCAAACAAAAGACCTTTTGCTGCAGCTGTGGTCTCTGAGGATGCCAACTCCCCGAACTTTGGTGAATCTTTACCAATAGCGATCGCACATTTGGCATTGCCTATAAGGAAGACTGTCCTTTGGGCCAAACCCGCTAAAACCTGCGGATCAATCAGCATGCCTTCTTTGGCTTCTTCTGCCATTTTCAAGATTTTTGCTATGGGACCCGCAAAATCCAGGAGTTTGCCCTGTCAAGCCCTCCAGGAGCGATCAATGCCCTTCTTCAAGTCTATAGTGTATTTCTCCATAAACGTGAGCATGCATGGGCCCACTTCAGGCCTCTATGATACTCTGGCAAAGAGGGCCTGGGACACTCTGCTCTCAGTTTGCTCCTGGACTCCTTTTTTAGAGGCGTGTGAAGGCGCTTCCATAACTAGCTTGCGACCTTCGCTGGGGGCACCGACTCCGAGGACCTCGGGTGGAGTATCAAATCTGAATCAAAGGCATCATCTGGGGAGCTTTCCTGGAACACTTGGCACTTTTTTTGCACTTCTTGCGCGGTTCGCAGTCATGCGGAGTGTCCGAAGGCACCAAGACATGCAAACTGTTTTTGTTGTTGGATTCCCATGGACTATGGGAGTCAGTGCCCTCTTGGCTAGAGGATATGTCACCATGCCACCTCCGCCGCACCTTTCTCTTGTTTGGTGCGGTTGACGGTTCAATAAGGGCCTTATGTTCGTCCTGCCATTGCCTCTTATGGGATCTGGTTTAACAGCTCTGGGGCCCTGTGTAAAGATGACCCACTCTTGAATAAAACCCAGTTTGTGGGTAAAGGTCCTAAGCCTGCCCACAATGCCCATCAACTGCCCCAGGGAGGAGTCTTGCAGAGCGTTAGAAGGCCTGTCTCTAAATGAATAGCTGCCTCAGGATTCTCCCCCTGCAAATGCCATTTTGTGTAATGCACAGGAGAAAAAATGGCTATATGCTGCAAGGTAACAATCAGGCTTACTTGGGGCCTGTACCCGTGCACAAGCATGTCTTGGGCTCTCACCCGTATCCATTTTATAGGCTTGTGATTAGCTGTGCCCATATGATTTATCAGATTCAGGAATTCTTGTGTCTGCACTGTTTAAAATAGTAAGGCTTGTACCATTAATGGTTAACAGTAACTAAGCACTGTCTGCTTATTACGTAGAGTGCTCTATATTCACTTGGGACTTGCCCGTCAATCATCTCTCTAAGATCGGATATGCCGTCACAGTATCGTCTTGCTGCCACTAGGTGGCATCGCTACAAGGAACGTTAACTGCAGATGGTCTTAGGACAATCCCTGTGGGCAGCTGCAGAGAGCAACCAAAACCGTATCTGTAACTGTAAAGACTGGTAGGGTGTGTCTGTACTTCTGCTCTATATGGTAGAGGAGAGGCACAGAAGACCCCAGCCTAGATTCTCTATAAGGTACCAATGGACGAGCAATCAAGGCCTAGCTTCTCAGGAGGTGATGCGGCTGGTTCTTAAGTACAGTGTAGTCCCCGAACCTCCACAAAGGAATGTCCACACACTGTATTACTGAAACCACAGTCTTTATATAATTAATATTCAAAGGTATGTACACAATCACAATAACGCACTTTGTACTCGGAAGTCAATAATGATAAATAAATACAATTCTAAAGTGGTACCACTAATGTTATCGAATCTCATTAAAGTGCATCAACTGTACGGTTAAAATGTCACACAGATTAATAACGAGGAAACCAGCAATAGAGATAGGCAGGAACGTAAGATGGTTGAAACAATAGGCAGAATGCTGGCCCCGTTACCTAGACACAGTTCTGTGTGGTGATCCCCCCACCTGGGCAACCTGTAAAATAAGATATATCGCACAAGCCCAGTCCATATGTTCAATAGTCTCGTTTCTTCGTAGTAAGGTTTTACCACCCCAATGTACCTGGAGGAGTAGAGTTCTCCGACGATGCGTCGACCGATCCTTCTTGAGTGCCTCCCTTTTAGGCGGGAGCCACGGATCGTCGAGAGGTGTCGGGGAACTTGGCGTTCGGTGTCGGGGAATCGACGGCCCTTCTTGAGTGCCTCCCCTTTAAGGCAGGAGTCACGGGTCGTCGAACGTCTGACGGTGAACAGGGTGAACTACGGCAGGGAAGTGGCAGCTTCGTTCCTAGCGGTGCTCGTCGATGACAGAGCATTGGCATCCTGCAAGGAAGAGGCGTGCTTAACACCTCGGTGACGATAGTTCTGGACCGCAAAGAGATGATGAAGAACTGTGGCCCAGCAAGGGCGTCAAGTCATCGGCGTCTCTGTAGTCTTTAGGTGGCGAGAAACCCACCGGTGGATGTTCCTCGGCACGTCGACGGTCGGGCCTTCTCCGGCGGGAGACAAGCGGATGACGATGCAGGCGCGTGCGTCTGATGATCAATGGAAGTTCTCAGGCAAACGGGAACATGGCGGCTCCGGTCGGCGATGGCGGTCATCGACAGTGGCGGACAACAGTCCGAGTGCTTCTCCTTGGAGTTCCGCAGAAGTCCCCGTATCGGGTCGGCAGCCTGTCGAAGGTCTGTCTACCAGGGAGCGATGGCAAAGATCAGCTGTGCACGATGGTCCCTCGTAGCTCGGGAAGAGGGCGTCTTACAAGGTCCTCTCTGGGTCAGTCCTTGGAGGCACAGCAGCTTTCAGATTGTGAAGGAGAGCAACAGCAATTCTTCTCGTCCAGCAGGGCTTCAAGGTCAAGCGTCAGTTACTCCAGTTACTCGTCGTAGTGGACTTCAACTTCTGAACACGATTCCTAGCAGTGAGAGGTCCCCAGATATACTGTTGATCTCCCATTCATTCCGCTGGGTCACACTCAAGCATCCAATCACGACTACGGGCATTCATGCAGGCAGGCAGCCAATCAGGCACATGAGGTATTCAGGCCATTCACTTCTCTCCAGACACTCACAACAAGTTATGTGTATTGGGACAAGTAACAAGCCATTCAACACTCCAAGCTGCATTCATACCGGTTTCGGGGAGGGCTGTCTCAGTCATTGCGTCAATCACCAGATACTAGACATCCACAACACAGAATGCATATTCGTCACAAACTCTATTCACCCACGTCCCACCCACAGGAGGTACCCACAACATGCATCACCGGGAAGGCTCCAGCTAGTCTGGCCGGGCCTTCACAACAACACCATATATGGCATTTCCACCCAACAGCCAGTCAGGGGGAAGGGACAGAGTCAGGGCTTCCCAGGACTTTGGGAAAACAAGGTAATGGGTAATAGAAAGCAAGAGGCCACCGGGGCCATCTTGTTTTCCATCGGGAATCAACTGATCCCAATGGCAGGGCCGGGGTATCCCAAAATGGAGGATACTCCGCGCACCTGTCAAATTCAGCATGGAGCTGCCACCAGTCCATACCTTGCTCTGCAGGCCACCCACAGGTGCCCAAAAACATACACTAGGGCACAGGGTTGGACCCCCACCCATGGGTGCCATAAGGGTATCCCACGGGTCCGTTCACCAAACCAAAAGACAGAGAGCTGCACCGTCAGGAGTCCCACATGAACTCCTGCACGGAAAACCGACAGAGCACACGATAAAAAGCAGTAAAGGACAAGGATACGGAGACCATGTCCCTCCGATGCATTTCCAGCATCACAGTAACCGAACGACGAAAGACGAAACTGCAACATACGGAACTGAAACAGGGTCAGTTCGGAGCGTGTCACTGTTTCGCTTCCACGTTCGTCACTATTCCGCAGCTATGTACTGCCTTCTGTAAACAACAAACAAGAAAGGCAGTACAATGAAAGTCCAACTACGCATACAGTGCACTCTAGTGCTAACGCAATTAGCAAAGCTAACCAGTCACACATAAGAGAATTAAACTAGTACTTTTCTGCTGCTCGAGCAGCAAAGAAAGAGGAAGGTGAGACGAGGACATGCCTGAGGGCAATAGAGTTTTCAAACTGCAAAGACCACATTGTCACAGAAAATTGAAGATTCTATGAGTTGTGTTGAATGTTTTTCTTTGTTAATATTGCTCTTCGAGTTTTAGTAAAGAAAAGAGTATGCATAATACAAGCCTCCGGTCTAGACATACAATTTGTGTCTGCTGTCTCAGATGACTTAACTTCCAATCTGAGGCTTCCCCACATTGTTCAATTCTGGGCAAATTAATGTACTTCTCTGCACCAGAGTTTGAAAATCTGCCAAAGTTGGGAGCCATTATTTGATTGTTAGAAATAAACTGCAATTATCAGAGTGGATTTATAGATTTCATTGATGTACGTTGGCATATGACTATAAACCATCCAGAGGCACAGAAACTGCTCTCTTGAACACATGCAAAGACCTGCTCTCTAACCTTGATTCCAATTCTCCTACCTTTCTCATTTTACTTGATCTTTCCTCTGCCTTTGACATGGTCAGTCATTCCATCCTCATAAAATGGCTCTGCTATTCCCTCAGCAACATGGACCTGGCACTGGACTGGCTCACCTCCTTCCTATGTAATCACCCTTTATCAGGTGCAACTGCACCCTTTCCTCTCCTCCACCTCACTCTCTACCTGTGGCATTCCTCAGGGCTCTATCCTATCACCATAACTATTCAACATTTACTTTACCCCTCTTGCCCACATCATCGCCTCCTTCTCTCCTCATTTCCAGTGTTATGCTGATGCCACACAGCTCCACTACCTCCTCTTCTCCCTCTCTCATTCCAGACTGTCTGACTGCTATTCAGGCATGGTGCACTGCTAACAATCTCTGTCTTTATGCCAGTAAGACTGATATCCTTCTCATTGGGACCCTGCTCTCTGCCCCCCCACTCTCTGACCACCCTCCTTGTGTCCTCTCCCCTCACCATCTTGCGAGGCCAAAAACCTTGGTGTCATCTTTGACTCCTCTCTATCCTCATCCCCTCACATCATGGACCTTGCCAAGAAAGCCCACCTTCTGCTTCACCTCCTTAGAGGCATTCTCCCCTTCCTCGCCTTCCCCCAGAAACTCAATATCTTTAGAGCTCCGGCCCTCTCTAGGCTTGACTACTGTAACAGCCTCTTCCTCAATCTGCCTCTTTCCTCCCTTTGCCCCCTTCAACCAACCCAGAATATGACTTTAAGACATATCCTTGGCCTCAAGCCCAGGGACCACATCTCTCCAGCTCTAAAACCTCTCCATTGGCTAACAGTGGTACTGAGGATCAAATTTAACACCCTCTGCATCATTCACAAGGTTTTCTGGGGCCTAAGAACTAGCTATATCCAACTCTCTTGGTGAGGTCTGGTATGCCAGAGGTCTGGGGGTTACTATGAGCTAACCCGTTCAGCTCCCAGGGCCCAGCAATCCTTGCCCCAGAACAAATGGAGGACTCACCCAAGGGCAAGGTAGACTTTCGTTTATTACAAAAACCGACAGGGATCACCACTCCCCTGTGTCAAGCCTTTTTGTTGCAGAGTATCGACAACATGGACCCCTCCCTGAAAAACCTATCCCAGTTTCTGGTTGGGCGATCGGAGTGGTATACAGTATAGATTGCTCCTATGGATCTTAGTAAATTGGCCCTTTCATGTCAGGTGGCTCGCCTGTCCCTTCCCACAAAACTATCTATTACATTGTTGCAGGGCCGCAGGATTACCATTGGCCCTTGCCCCCTGCCATCCACCCCTGGATTTCTGTCCCCTGATTGGCTGGAACAGGTCTCTTCAGGGCTGGGACCCAGCTCTGTTCTCAGCGCTCTGTGTACCTCTTCAAGGTGATGAGAATTACTGTGTGTTCACAATGTATCTGTTAGCAGTACCACTTCTGCCTTTGAGAATGCTCTCCACGTTGCAACGTTGTTTATGTTTATGTTCATGTTTATCATTTGATAATGCGCACAAAACCCTGGGGTAGCCGGGCGCAGCAGGTACAAGGATACTTAAGCTTAGGTTGCATACAGAGGATAGGAAACATGTCAGTACAGTGCATACATGTCAATACAAGCAATTGAAATGAGAGCTGACATGTTACAGTATTGCAAAGTATATACAAAAAGGTAAAAAGGGTAAAAGCAGAATAGTCTTAGACTGGGTTTCTGGAGTATTACGGCCGTTAGATACCACGAAAATTAGTTGTCGTTGGACCAGAGCCAGTTTTTTACCTTACATCTAAAGCTGGAGTAGGGTAGGTTAGCCCTCAATGCAGTAGGCAATGCGTTCCAAGCCTGGGCAGCTCTGACAGGGAAGCTTGCTCCACCCGCTTTGGATCGTCTAAATCTAGGGGTTTCTAGAAGGAAGTGGTTAGTAGCCCTAGTGTATTGGCTGGACAATTTTCTGGTCAGTCTGGCCGAGATGTAGGGGGGTGCTGTGTTGCTGAGCCCTTTGTGGGTGAGAGATAGTGTCTTGAGTAGGACTCTGTCGCTGATTTTTAGCCAGTGGTGGTCTTTCCTGATGTTGGAAATATGTGCTCTACGGGGTATGTCAAGGGCTGCTCCAAGAGCGTTATTTTGAAGGATTTGCATTTTATTTATGATAGTTTTCTTGGCTCCTGCATAGAGGGCATTACAATAGTCCAGCTGCGACATTACTAATGCGTTAGCTAGTGTGATGCAGTTAGTTTTGGAGAGGTAAGGTCTACAGGTCCTGATTAATTTACAGGTGTACGCTGTGGAGGATGCCAAGGTATCAACTTGTTTTTTTGAGAGATAGAGTGGAATCAAGGTAAAAGCCTAGAGTTTTTACCTCGGTTGCCACCTTGATTGTGTTACCATCTATGTTGAAATTCCGATAGTTGGGACTCCGTTTTTTTAGGTTGGAGTCGGAGCCCAAGATCAGTATCTCTGTTTTGTCGTCATTTAGGCAGAGGCCGTGGGAGGCCATCCATGCCTGAATGAGGAGGTACATTTTGTTTATTAGAGCTGTGTCTTCGACAAAGAATCCTGATAGTAGTATGAGAATCTGCGTATCGTCCGCATAATTAGTATAGGTTACCCTAATCTGTCAAGTTTGTCGAAGAGTGGCTTAGTAAAGATATTATACATTGTCGGGGAGACACATGAGCCTTGTGGGACACCACAAGTGATATGGATTGGGTCCGCTGCAGCTACAGGGTAGAATACTCTCATCGTATGGTTAGCTAGGAAGGATTGTACCCATTCTATAACTTCACTTGAGAAATGGGCGGCAGACGCTAAGTGGTTGCATAATACTGCATGATCCACCAGGTCAAAGGCCGCTGATAGGTCAAGGAGGAGGAGCATAGCTGTACTACCTTTATCCTTCAACTCGTCGATTTGTGTCTTGAGGTCGATTAGGGCCGTTTCAGTACCGTGAAGTGGTCTGAAGCCAGATTGCTGTGAACCTAATAGTTGGTGTGTCTCCAGATAGTTTTGGATCTGGAGGTAGGCTACTCTATCGATGATTTTAAGGAGAAATGGGACCGTAGTAATGGGCCTGTAGTTATTGGGGATTGCTGGGTCAAGTGTCTTTTTTTTGAGTAGGGGCAGTACCCACGATTCTTTGAGGTTTGTGGGTACAATACTCGTATTGAAAGAGGCGTTGATTAGTTTCGAGATGAAGGGTGCTAAATCTCTGGCTGCATCCTTGATGATTTGCGCAGGGCAGCTGTCGCCTTGGCAGTTCAATGGTTTAAGGGATAGAAGACCTTTTCAGTTTCCAGTATAGAGATGTTGGTAAACCTAAAGGGTTTACAGTTGCTTTGGGTGGATGTGCTGGGTATCTCTTTCGGTGGGGTGGTGTGAGTTCCATTAGGGCTCAAGGAGGCTTTTTTCTTAGCAATTTTAGATTGAAGGGTTGTGATTTTATTTGCTAGGGGATTTTGGATGCTGGTGCACCAGGATTTGTCCTTGGGGACATTGTCTGTAGGGGCAATTGGGTTTTCCAATTCTCGGAGAATAGTGAAGAGTTCTTTGGAGTTCGAGTTGGCTTTACTGATTCTTTCGTTGAATTAATCTTTTTTAGTTTGAATTATTTCCTCCTTGTATCTTTTGGCAAAGTTGGCAAGTGTGGTTTTATTGTCAGCAGAAGGAGTGTGCCTCCAGATAGCTTGGAGTTTGCGTTTTTGGATGCGCATTTCTTTCAGTTGGGGAGTGAACAAAGAATTAAGGTGAGCTTCACGTTTACTTTTATGGAATTTGATAGGGGCAATCAAGTCTAGAGCTTTGGCCATGGAGTTGTTGAATGACTCAACTAACTCGCTACGGTTAGATTCACTGGAGCTGGCAGTGAGAGCTGGGAGGAGTAGTGGGAGTAGTTTTTCAGCCATGCTTTCTTTTTTGCTTCTCGTTGGCATGGGGGGTGCTATTTTATTCTTGTTAGGTTTGGGAGGCTCTATGCTGGCTGTAAAGCATATAAGATAGTGGTCCGTCCATATTTGAGGTAGAATACTAGAGATGGTGATGTCACAGTTATGGTTAGCTATCCAGTCTAGTGTGTGTCCTTTTATGTGTGTAGGAGCTAGGACTTTTTGAGTAATGTCATGATTGACTAAAATGGATTGGATAGATTGGGCTTGTTTGTCCTCAGCGTCATTAAAGCCCAGGTTAAATTCACCTAGTAAAAGGAGCTGGGTGGAGTCTTTAATGCTATTAGTGAGGAGACTGGATAGGTCTTCCTCAAAGTTGCCTAGTGGGCCTGGTGGTCTGTACACTAGAAGTATCGTTAGTGTGCTATTGTTGGAGATCGGTATTTTAGCTGAGAGAAGTTCGCACGATGTGATTGCTGGGCGTGGGGTAAGTCTAACAGCTAGCTGTGTTTTGGTTATGATGGCCAGGCCACCTCCTCTAGTGTTGGGCCGGTCGACTCTTAGGATATTGTAATTGTCCGGTATGGCAGTCATGAGGTCAGGGCCAGCTGCATCATGGAGCCAGGTTTCAGAAACAGCAAGGATATCTAAGTTGTCCATAGCCAGTATATCAGCTATTTCAGTATTGTGTGCTATAAGGGACCTAGCATTAATAAGGGCTCCTGATAATGCAGGAGTTGTAGTGGTATCTTTGGCAAATCTGGGACTAAGGTGGTTGGGGCTCCTCTGTTTGTGATATGGGTCACCTTGTGGTTCGGGACGATTTACCGTTGCTGATGCTAGTGAGTTAGGATTAATGGCAGAGAGGTACGTGTGGGTACTGGTTCTTTTATTTTTGATGTCATAAAGTCGTGGCAGATTTAACAAGGGGGGTCCTGGGAGTCTCTCTGCCAGACATTAGTCCTGGTTACGAGAGACTTACCCAGAGTCTTTAGCTCACTATCTTTTCACAGAGAAGAAATATCCCAAACATATCAGTCTTTGTCCTGCCCTGGGGCAGTCCAGCACCGAAATGCGAGGCAATTCTCCTCTGAACAAGAGTACCAACAGAAACCCCAGACACGTGTTTCGGTCTGGTTGGACCTCATCAGTAGGGTGGATCTGTGCCTCTCTAAGAATAGTGAGCAAGGGGTCCACGTCTGGATTCCCCTAGTAACTTAGGGTGAGACCCAAAGTTACTTAAATATGCAGATTTAACAAGGGGGGTCCTGGGAGTCTCTCTGCCAGACATTAGTCCTGGTTACGAGAGACTTACCCAGAGTCTTTAGCTCACTATCTTTTCACAGAGAAGAAATATCCCAAACATATCAGTCTTTGTCCTGCCCTGGGGCAGTCCAGCACCGAAATGCGAGGCAATTCTCCTCTGAACAAGAGTACCAACAGAAACCCCAGACACGTGTTTCGGTCTGGTTGGACCTCATCAGTAGGGTGGATCTGTGCCTCTCTAAGAATAGTGAGCAAGGGGTCCACGTCTGGATTCCCCTAGTAACTTAGGGTGAGACCCAAAGTTACTTAAATATGCAGATTTAACAAGGGGGGTCCTGGGAGTCTCTCTGCCAGACATTAGTCCTGGTTACGAGAGACTTACCCAGAGTCTTTAGCTCACTATCTTTTCACAGAGAAGAAATATCCCAAACATATCAGTCTTTGTCCTGCCCTGGGGCAGTCCAGCACCGAAATGCGAGGCAATTCTCCTCTGAACAAGAGTACCAACAGAAACCCCAGACACGTGTTTCGGTCTGGTTGGACCTCATCAGTAGGGTGGATCTGTGCCTCTCTAAGAATAGTGAGCAAGGGGTCCACGTCTGGATTCCCCTAGTAACTTAGGGTGAGACCCAGAGTTACTTAAATATGCAGATTTGACAAGGGGGGTCCTGGGAGTCTCTCTGCCAGACATTAGTCCTGGTTACGAGAGACTTACCCAGAGTCTTTAGCTCACTATCTTTCACAGAGAAGAAATATCCCAAACATATCAGTCTTTGTCCTGCCCAGGGGCAGTCCAGCACCGAAATGCTAGGCAATTCTCCTCTAAAGAAGAGTACCAACAGCAATCCCAGGCACGTGTTTTGGTCTGGTTGGACCTCATCAGTAGGGTGGAGCTGTGCCTCTCTAAGAATAGTGAGCAAGGGGTCCACGTCTGGATTCCCCTACTAACTTAGGGTGAGACCCAAAGTTACTTAAATATGAGTGAGTGTGCCTAGAAGGTCTGCTGCCTTTTCCCCCCACCTTTTGTTGGCATCGGCGGTCCCCCAGCCCCCCAGGTATCCCCCTTGTCCCCCTCTCCCTCCCCGATCCCATTTCCTGAGTCCCGGCCCTCCCCACCTCCATTGGTGTATCCCCCTCTGACACGCCTCCCCACTCTGATTGGTTCTGCAAGGAGATCCCCCTCATTGCCAGTCCTCCCAGGGCAGCCCATCAGCTAAGGACCCCGAGGCAAAGGACGGCTCCTATTGAGACGGCTCCGAGCAGTAACTGCAGGTATCCGCAGGAGAAGCAAAAAGCGGACAACAAGTAAGTGTGGCAAGGGTGGGGCCAGAAGCAATAACTTCATGCCATACTACCCCACCACTCATCTAACAAAGCATCACCAGTGTAAACTCCTTATATTTGTAGTATACTTCCATTTGGAAACTATCCTATACATGTGCGAAGCTGAATTTAGAAGTGTGCCCAATAGACTCTCTGTGATTTTCGAAGTGTGCCCAATTGCCTCCCTGTGATTTTAGAAGTGTACCCAATAGCCTCTCTGTGAATTTAGAAGTGTGCCAAATAGCTTCTCTGTGAATTTAGAAGTGTGCCCAATAGCCTGTCTGTGAAAAGTTGCATCTAGAAGTGTGCCCAATTGCCTCTCTATGATTTTAGAAGTGTGCCCCATAGCCTCTCTGTGAATTTAGAAGTGACCCCAATAACCTCTCTGTGAATTTAGAAGTGTGCCCAACAGCCTCTCTGTGAATTTAGAAGTGTGCCCAATAGCCTCTCTGTGAAAAGTTGCATTTAGAAGTGTGCCCAATAGCCTCTCTGTGAAAAGTTGCATATAGAAGTGTGCCCAATAGACTCTCTGTGAAAGTTGCAATTAGAAATGTGCCCAATAGCCTCTCTGTGAATTTTAAAGTGTGCCCAAAAGCCTCTCTGTGAATCTAGAAGCATGCCCAATTGCCTTCTCTGTGAAAGTTGCTTTTAGAAGTGCGCCCAATAGCCTCTCTGTGAAAGTTGCATTTAGAAGTGTGCCCATTAGCCTCTCTGTGAATTTAGAGATGTGCCCAATAGCCTCTCTGTGAATTTAGAAGTGTGCCCAATAGCCTCTCTGTGAAAGTTGCATTTAGAAGTGTGCCCAATAGCCTCTCTGTGAACTTAGAAGTGTGCCCAATAGCCTCCCTGTGAATTTAGAAGTGTGCCCAATAACCTCTCTGTGAAAGTTGAATTTAGAAGTGCATTTAGAAGCTGAATTTAGAAGTGTGCCCAATAGCCTCTCTGTAAACTTAGAAGTGTACCCAATAGCCTCTCCGTGAAAATTTAATGTAAAAGTGCATTTAGAAGCTGAATTTGGAAGTGTGCCCAATAGCCTCTCTGTGAACTTAGAAGTGTACCCAACACCCAATAGCCTCTCTGTGAACTTAGAAGTGTACCCAATAGCCTCTCTATGAAAATTGAATTTAAAAGTGCATTTAGAAGCTGAATTTAGAAGTGTGCCCAATAGCCTCTCTGTGAACTTAGAAGTGTGCCCAATACCCTCTCTGTGAAAGTTGTATTTAGAAGTGCATCTACAAGTCGAATTTAGAAGTATGCCCAATGGCCTCTCTGTGAAAGTTGAACATAGAAGTGCATTTAGAAGTTGAATTTAGAAGTGCTTTTAGAAGCTGAACTCAGAAATGCATTTAGAAGTGGAATTTGAAGTGTGCCCAATAGCCTCTCTGTGAAAAGTCGAATTTAGAAGTGTACCCAATAACCTCTCTGTGAACGTAGAATTGTGCCCAATAGCCTCTCTGTGAGAGTTGTATTTAGAAGTTGAATTTAGAAATGTGCCAATAGCCTCTCTGTGAAAGTCGAACTTAGAAGTGCATCTAGAAGTTGAATTTTGAAATGTGCCCAATAGCCTCTCTGTGAAAGTTGAACTTAGAAGTACATTTAGAAATTGAATTTAGAAGTGTGCCGAATAGCCTCTCTGTGAATTTAGAAGTGTGCCCAATTGCCTCTCTGTGAAAAGTTGTATTTAGAAGTGCGCCCAATAGCATACCATTGAAAGTTGAACTTAGAAGTGCGCCCAATAGCATACCTGTAAAATTTGAATTTAGAAGTGTGCCCAATAGCCTCTCTGTGAATCTAGAAGTGTGCCCAATAGCCTCTGTGAATTTAGAAGTGTGCCCAATAGCCTCTAAGTAAAAACTGAATTTAGAAGTGCGCCTAACAGCCTATCTGTGAAAGCTGAATTTAGATGTACGCACAATAGCAAACCTGTGAAAGGTGAATTTAGATGTTGAATTTAGAAGTGCGCCCAATAGCCTCTCTATGAAAAGCTGAATTTAGAAGTGTGCCCAATAGCCTCTCTGTGAATTTAACAAATGTGGCTAACAGCCTCTCTGAATTTAGAAGTGTGCCCAATAGCCCCTCTGTGAATTTAGAAGTGTGCCCAATAGCCTCTCTGTGAAAAGCTGAATTTAGAAGTGTACCCAATAACCTCTCTGTGAATTTGAAATGCGCCCAATAACCTCTCTGTGAATTTAGAAGTGTGCCGAATAGCCTCCCTCCGAAAGTCGAATTTAGAAGTGCACCCAATATCCTAATAGTCTAATACCGTGCCCGGTTGAACCGACTAATCTCCCTAATAACCCCTCTGTGCAAGGTTGACTTTAGAATCATGCCGAAAACCCTCCCTGTCAAATCTAGGAGTATACCTAATACTACCCAATAGCCTAATATCACCTCTGTGTACAGTTGAAGCAAGAAGTGCACCTAATAGTCTAATATCATCTCTGTGCAAATTGAACCTGGAAGTGTGCCTAATAGCGTGCCCCCGCTGAATTTAGAACTACATTTAGAAAGCCCTCCCAATATCCACCTAAAGTCCAACTAAAACCATACCTAGAGTGTTGCTACTTTCAACTTCTCCTCCTTAATAGCTTACCTGTATTACTTGCTTACTAGAAGAAAGTCTACCCAACAGCGTAACTGTGCTATAGTTTCAACTAAATAGGCCGCCTAATCTGCATATCCTAAGGCTAGCTACACTTCAAAACGGCCTAATATCTGCAAGCTAGTACAAATAGTACACTAAAACCTAGAATAAGTGAATAATATCACCCGGCTTCTTAGCCAGGCTATTACTTGAATTCAAGACTACTCACTGCCAGTGATACAGCCGAACTTATAAAGTCCAATAAACTGTAAGCAGCACTTGAGACTACACCTAACAGCTTGTACCAAACATGAGTGCACCCACTCCACCAGAGTCAGTCGGAAACTACCACCATGAACCGCCCCCACTTCCCGATCTGCCTTCCCTCCCATCAGCCCCTTCCCAAATTATCCCACACTCCTTAGCACTCCCTAACATTCCCCTTTCCAAACAACAAGCCGGAGGGGCACGATGGCGAGCTAACCACCCTAAAACCACTCCTTCCCCAAACTCCACCACCAACCAGCCTACGTTAACCATGCCCGCTCCCCTCACTATCATAGCGGGCTCACCCTGACCTGCAAGCATCCACCCCCCGCCATGCCCACAAACCCCACCCCATTCCCCTCCGAATGCACATTTCCCCTTCCTTAAAAACTGCACGCCTAACCTTAGCAAGAACCGAAGCCGCATCCCTCTCCCCCTCTGACACCCCTACCCTCTCACACACTCCAATCGCAATAAAGAAACTAAAGAGGAATCGTACCTGGTCCCCCTCAATCCCTCAGCACTCTTCGCCTGCCCTGTCTCGACTCACTGCCTCCTTCCCCCAATCACCTCCTTCCCCCATAGCTTCACCCTTCCTGAAACCCCTCTCCCTCGACTTCTCATCAACTGCAACTGAAACTCCTAACCGCCCACACCCCACCCTCAAATCCCCCGAGCCAAACCCGATCATCCTAAAACACGCAGCCACCCAATCCCACCCGAAACCCGCCAATTCTTCTGCTCGCCCACTATTCCCATCTATCAGGTCCCGCCCTACCCCCCTCCCTCTCCAGCTTCCTCTCTCTCCGCCACCACCCCCTTCCGCTCCTGCTCATAGACCAACCTCGACCGCCGATGTGAACTGCATCCTATTTAATGCCCGATCCGTAGCAAAAAGCAGATACTCCATCTTTGACCTCCTCGCCTCTGACAAACCAGATCTGGTTTTCATCACCGAAACTTGGTTCTCTGACGACTTCGCCCCAATCGCCAGCGAAGCCTTTCCCCCTGACTACTCCCTCATCCCACTGAACCGTCCCACTAGAGGAGGGGGAGTAGCATTTGTCTTAAAGTCTCTCTTCCACGCCTCAATCATCGACAACCAACCTTCCATTCCTGCCTGCAAATCACTCCTCATTAAACTATCCCTCTCCCCGTCGCTCTCACATAGCTTCCTAATAATCTACAAGGCCCCTGGCTACGATAGACAATTCGCAAACAACCTCTGCGACTCTATTGCCACCCTTCAACTAAACCATCAACTCCTCACCCTTCTTGGAGACTTCAACATATGGCTCGACATCCCCACAAAACCTATGACTCACTCTCTGGTTGAGGTTTAGACGCAATTAACCTCCAACCCCACATAAATGGCCCGACTCACTATAAAGGACACACTCTTGATGCCATCTTTAGCTCCAACACCCAGATTCATCTAAAGCCCCGCCACCCCTATGATCTGGTCCGATCACTTCATTCTCTCTTTCGCCATTCGAACTTCCGACCCCTGTCCCGTACTCGAATCTGAACCAACGAATCTACACAAATGCTGGAAAAAACTAATAATCGTCCCAGACCTAGCCGATGCACTCCTCCAGCCTCCACCACCTACTTGCCAACTCAATAAACAACTAACCCCTGACGCCTTTGACTCATGGCTCAATGCATCTCTAATGCGGCTCACACCCTCTTGCAAACCGTCAACCCGCCATGGCCTCTTCCCCAGATGGTTCACTCCTGAGTTGAAGACAACTAAACAACTATATAAATACCTACAACGCAAATGGCAGAAAAACAAAACCAAAGAGAGCAGGGCCACCTTGGCCCGACACCTCTATCAGTACAAGGCCGAAATCCGGAAAGCAAAAAAAGTCCACTACAACTCCCGAATCCTAAACTGCAAAAACCCAAGCAAAGAACTCCACAAAATCATCTCTGAATTCACTAAACCGGCTTGCACCGTGACCATCCCGACTCCCTCACAATCACTGTGCAACTCACTCTCCCTCCACTTTCACACCACGGCTCTCGAAAGAACAAATACTCTAGCCACCAAACTGGCTCTCTTACAGCCACCAGGCAATACTCCCCCCATATCGGCAAGCCCACCAGCTGCGACCACTACGCAATCAACGTTCGAATCCTTTAGTCCAATATCACCTGAACAATTTCTCAAACTCCTATCTGTCCGCAAACCATCTGGCTCTCCGCTGGACCCTTGCCACAACCCTCAAAGAGATCTTCGCTTCCAACTGTGCAGGAGAACACGCAAGATCCATCATAAATACCTCCCTTTCCTCTGGTATCTTTCCCGACGCATTCAAAACGGTTAATGTCAAACTGCTAATTAAAAAACCTTCCCTCGAGCCTCTCGAGCCTAAAAACTACCGCCCCATCTCAAACACCAGATTCCTTGCCAAACTCATTGACCGAACCACCTACTCCCAAATAAATGCCTTTGTCGAAGCCAACAATCTCCTAGACCCCGCACAATCAGGTTTCAGAGCACGTCAGCACCCTAACCTCAATCTGGGATGACCTTAAAATGACGGCAGACTCTGCGGGATGCGCCGCACTAATCCTTCTTGACCTATCTGCCGCCTTTGACACAATCAATCACTCAATCCTTCTAGACCGCCTCCACTCCCTAGGAATTTTTGGAACCGCTCTTAAATGGATTGCTTCATTCCTGAAAGATAGGTACCAAATAACGATTCTCTCAACCTATTTCCCCTAAAACCGACCGGTAGCAAACCAACCCGAACAGACTAACAGCATCTCAACGACATCTATCCAACAAACTACCAAGTGCGAGAAATTGACAGCTAATAACCCCGAATATAAACTAGAAGGACAAACAGAATTTAACAAGTAAAATAGATCAAAACAGTGAAGTGGATAATAAGAATAAATCATAGGGAAACGATAAAGAGATGTAAACTACTGAAAATGAACATAATGCATGAGGAGCGAACGAAGTGAATGGCATGGATGAAATAGAATGGATGAACCGTGTGGAATAGATGAATGCGCTGAGTGGAAGAATGAATGAGTGGAAGAACAGATGACTATATAGATTGAATGAGTATGAGTAGATCAGATGAGTGTATAGAATGGATAAACATGTTAAGCGGTTGCGTGTGTAGAGCGGTTGCGTGTGTAGAGCGGATAAGCATGTGGCGCGGACGAGTGCGTAAATACAGAGAAGCGAATAGAACGCATGAGTGCATAGAACAGATGAATGTACAGAACGGATGAGCGTAAACCGGATGAGTGTGTAGAGCGGATGAGTATGTAGACCAGATGAATGTGGAATGAGTGTGGATAGCAAATGAGTACGGAAGTGAGGAGAGTGTGTAGATTGCTGGGGCAGATGAATGTGCAGACCTGGCGAATGTATAGAGCGGACGAGTGCATAGAGCGGACGAGTGCATAGAGCGGACAAGTGCATAGAGCGGAAGAGTGCGGGGAGCGGATGAGTGCGGAGAAATGACAAGTTGAATGTGTGGAAAGCACAAGTGCATAGTGCGGATGAGTACATAGAACAGATGAGTGCGGGGAACAGATGAGTACGGGGAGAAGATGTGTGAGGCGAGCGAATGAGTGAGGCGAGCCGACGAGTGCGAGGAGCGGTTGAGTTGAATGTGTGGAAAGCACAAGTGCATAAGAGCGGATGTGTACATGGAGTGGATGTGTACATGGAGTGGATGAGTGCATAGAACGGATGAGTGCATAGAGCGGATGAGTGCGGGGAGCGGATGAGTGCGGAGAGCGGATGAGTGCGGAGAGCGGATGAGTGCGGGGAGCGGATGAGTGCAGGCAGCAAATGAGTGCGGAGAGCGGATGAGTGCGGAGAGCGGGTGAGTGCAGGGAGCGGATGAGTGTGTAGAGGGGAGGAGCGCATAGAGGGGGAGGAGCGCATAGAGGGGGAGGAGCGTGTAGAAGGGAGGAGTGCGCAGAAGGGAGGAATGCATAGAGGGGAGGAGTGCGTAGAGGGGAGGAGTGCGTAGAGGGGAGGAGTGCATAGAGAGGAGGAGTGCCTAGAGGGGATGAGTGCGTAGAGGAGATGAGTGCGTAGATGGGATGAGTGCGTAGAGGGGATGAGTGCGTAGAGGGGTTGAGTGCGTAGAGGGGACGAGTGCGTAGAGTGGACGAGTGCGTAGAGGGGACGAGTGCGTAGAGGGGACGAGTGCGTAGAGGGGACGGGTGCGTAGAGGGGACGGGTGCGTAGAGGGGACGAGTGGGTAGAGGGGACGAGTGCGTAGAGGGGATGAGTGCGTAGAAGGGATGAGGGTGTGGAGTAAATAGAGCAGCTTTGAGCGCGAGTGGCGGACAGGAGTGCGAGTAGTGGACAGGAGTGTGAGTGGCGGACAGAAGTGCGAGTGGCGGACAGGAGTGGGAGTGTCGGACAGGAGTGCGAGTGGCAGAAAGGAGTACATGCATGAGCCTGACAGGAATGCATGAATGAGGCGGACAGGAGTGCATACATGGTACTGTCAGGAGTATTAGGGCGGACTGGAGCGCGCGGGGCGGACTGGAATGCATGAGTGCATCGTGCAGACCGAAGTGTGTGGAGCAGATCCGAGTGGATGGAATGAATCAGAGTGCATGGAACGGACTGGAGTGCATTGAACTGTGTGACGTGCATAGTATGGTTTGGAATGCAGGGAATGTTTGAAAGAGCATATAACCCCATCATATCACATCACCACGCTTACTCTCCTCTTTACACCACCACTCAACTAGAACACAGAGATACTATGACACCATTCGGTATAACTGTCCTCATACCAACATCGGCCGCTCACTCCCCATCATTGTAAGTAATCACTGCTGGTTACACACCCCCCAGCCAGGCGTTCTCCTCAGGCCTAACGCAGCCACATTCGGTCTGGATAAATCCTGCCAGAACGAACACATACTCCGGATCTCTCAACCATCACACCTACCACTAAAAAGCAGCTATTACACGAATACCGCACCAGCTGCACACATACCCGGTGCTCGCATGCACCTTTGACTCTCTCTACTCTCTCTACTGACCTGAATTTCGGTTCCCAAGGGCGTTCAAACTACCAGCGCCTTCAGACCATTCCAATGGTATATAAGGCGCTATATGAATGCAAAATAACATAACATATGCAAAAAACAAGGGGTGTCCTGGGAGTCTCTCTGCCAGACATTAGTCCTGGTTGCGAGAGCCTTACCCAGATTCTTTAGCTCACTATCTTTCACAGAGAAGAAATATCCCAAACATATCAGTCTTTGTCCTGCCCAGGGGCAGTCCAGCACCGAAATGCTAGGCAATCTCCTCTGAACAAGAGTACCAACAGCAACCCCAGACACGTGTTTCGGTCTGGTTGGACCTCATCAGTAGGGTGGAGCTGTGCCTCTCTAAGAATAGTGAGCAAGGGGTCCACGTCTGGATTCCCCTAGTAACTTAGGGTGAGTCCCAAAGTTACTTAAATATGCAAAAAACAAGGGGTGTCCTGGGAGTCTCTCTGCCAGACATTAGTCCTGGTTGCGAGAGCCTTACCCAGATTCTTTAGCTCACTATCTTTCACAGAGAAGAAATATCCCACACATATTAGTCTTTGTCCTGCCCTGGGGCAGTCCAGCACCGAAATGCTAGGCAATTCTCCTCTGAACAAGAGTACCAACAGCAACCACAGGCACGTGTTTCGGTCTGGTTGGACCTCATCAGTAGGGTGGAGCTGTGCCTCTCTAAGAATAGTGAGCAAGGGGTCCACGTCTGGATTCCCCTACTAACTTAGGGTGAGTCCCAAAGTAATTTAAAAACGCAAAAAACAAGGGGTGTCCTGGGAGTCTCTCTGCCAGACATTAGCCCTGGTTGCGAGAGCCTTACCCAGATTCTTTAGCTCACTATCTTTCACAGAGAAGAAATATACCAAACATATCAGTCTTTGTCTTGGCCAGGGGCAGTCCAGCACCGAAATGGTAGGCAATTTTCCTCTGAACAAGAGTACCAACAGCAACCCCAGACACGTGTTTCGGTCTGATTGGACCTCATCAGTAGGGTGGAGCTATGCCTCTCTAAGAATAGTGAGCAAGGGGTCCACGTCTGGATTCCCCTAGTAACTTAGGGTGAGTCCCAAAGTTACTTAAATATGCAAAAAGCAAGGGGTGTCCTGGGAGTCTCTCTGGCAGACATTAATCCTGGTTGCGAGAGCCTTACCCAGATTCTTTAGCTCACTATCTTTCACAGAGAAGAAATATCCCACACATATTAGTCTTTGTCCTGCCCAGAGGCAGTCCAGCACCGAAATGCTAGGCAATTCTCCTCTGAACAAGAGTACCAACAGCAACCACAGGCACGTGTTTCGGTCTGGTTGGACCTCATCAGTAGGATGGAGCTGTGCCTCTCTAAGAATAGTGAGCAAGGGGTCCAAGTCTGGATTCCCCTACTAACTTAGGGTGAGTCCCAAAGTTACTTAAATATGCAAAAAACAAGGGGTGTCCTGGGAGTCTCTCTGCCAGACATTAGTCCTGGTTGCGAGAGCCTTACCCAGATGCTTTAGCTCACTATCTTTCACAGAGAAGAAATATCCCACACATATCAGTCTTTGTCCTGCCCAGGGGCAGTGCAGCACCAAAATGCCAGGCAATTCTCCTCTGACCAAGAGTACCAACAGCAACCCCAGACACGTGTTTCGGTCTGATTGGACCTCATCAGTAGGGTGGAGCTGTGCCTCTCTAAGAATAGTGAGCAAGGGGTCCACGTCTGGATTCCCCTAGTAACTTAGGGTGAGTCCCAAAGTTACTTAAATATGCAAAAAACAAGGGGTGTCCTGGGAGTCTCTCTGCCAGACATTAGTCCTGATTGCGAGAGCCTTACCCAGATTCTTTAGCTCACTATCTTTCACAGAGAAGAAATATCCCAAACTTATCAGTCTTTGTCCTGTCCATGGGCAGTCCAGCACCTAAATGCTAGGCAATTCTCCTCTGAACAACAGTACCGACAGCAACCCCAGACAGGTGTTTCGGTCTGGTTGGACCTCATAAGTAGGGTGCAGCTGTGCTTCTCTAAGAATAGTGAGTAGGGTGAGTCCCAAAGTTACTTAAATATGCAAAAAACAAGGGGTGTCCTGGGAGTCTCTCTGCCAGACATTAGTTTTGGTTGCGAGAGCCTTACCCAGATTCTTTAGCTCACTATCTTTCACAGAGAAGAAATATCCCAAACATATCAGTCTTTGTCCTGCCCAGGGGCAGTGCAGCACCAAAATGCCAGGCAATTCTCCTCTGAACAAGAGTACCAACAGCAACCACAGGCACGTGTTTCGGTCTGGTTGGACCTCATCAGTAGGGTGGAGCTGTGCCTCTCTAAGAATAGTGAGCAAGGGGCCCACAGCTGGATTCCCCTACTAACTTAGGGTGAGTCCCAAAGTTACTTAAATATGCAAAAAACAAGGGGTGTCCTGGGAGTCTCTCTGCCAGACATTAGTCCTGGTTGCGAGAGCCTTACCCAGATTCTTTAGCTCACTATCTTTCACAGAGAATAAATATCCCAAACATATCAGTCTTTGTCCTGCCCAGGGGCAGTCCAGCACCAAAATGCTAGGCAATTCTCCTCTGAACAACAGTACCAACAGCAAACCCAGACAGGTGTTTCGGTCTGGTTGGACCTCATAAGTAGGGTGGAGCTGTGCCTCTCTAAGAATAGTGAGCAAGGGGTCCACGTCCGGATTCCCCTAGTAACTTAGGGTGAGTCCCAAAGTTACTTAAATATGCAAAAAACAAGAGGTGACTTGGGAGTCTCTCTGCCAGACATTAGTCCTGGTTGCGAGAGCCTTACCCAGATTCTTTAGCTCACTATCTTTCACAGAGAAGAAATATCCCAAACATATCAGTCTTTGTCCTGCCCACGGGCAGTCCAGCACCGAAATGGTAGGCAATTCTCCTCTGAACAAGAGTACCAACAGAAACCCCAGACATGTGTTTCGGTCTGATTGGACCTCATCAGTAGGGTGGAGCTATGCCTCTCTAAGAATAGTGAGCAAGGGGTCTATGTCTGGATTCCCCTAGTAACTTAGGGTGAGTCCCAAAGTTACTTAAATATGCAAAAAAAAAGGGGTGTCCTGGGAGTCTCTCTGCCAGACATTAATCCTGGTTGCGAGAGCGTTACCCAGATTCTTTAGCTCACTATCTTTCAAAGAGAAGAAATATCCCAAACATATCAGTCTTTGTCCTGCCCAGGGGCAGTCCAGCACCGAAATGGTAGGCAATTCTCCTCTGAACAAGAGTACCAACAGCAACCCCAGACATGTGTTTCGGTCTGATTGGACCTCATCAGTAGGGTGGAGCTGTGCCTCTCTAAGAATAGTGAGCAAGGGGTCCACGTCTGGATTCCCCTAGTAACTTAGGGTGAGTCCCAAAGTTACTTAAATATGCAAAAAACAAGGGGTGTCCTAGGAGTCTCTCTGCCAGACATTAGTCCTGGTTGCGAGAGCCTTACCCAGATTCTTTAGTTCACTATCTTTCACAGAGAAGAAATATCCCACACATATTAGTCGTTGTCCTGCCCTGGGGCAGTCCAGCACCGAAATGCTAGGCAATTCTCCTCTGAACAAGAGTACCAACAGCAACCACAGGCACGTGTTTCGGTCTGGTTGGACCTCATCAGTAGGGTGGAGCTGTGCCTCTCTAAGAATAGTGAGCAAGGGGTCCACGTCTGGATTCCCCTACTAACTTAGGCTGAGTCCCAAAGTAATTTAAATACGCAAAAAACAAGGGGTGTCCTGGGAGTCTCTCTGCCAGACATTAGCCCTGGTTGCGAGAGCCTTACCCAGATTCTTTAGCTCACTATCTTTCACAGAGAAGAAATATACCAAACATATCAGTCTTTGTCTTGGCCAGGGGCAGTCCAGCACCGAAATGGTAGGCAATTTTCCTCTGAACAAGAGTACCAACAGCAACCCCAGACACGTGTTTCGGTCTGATTGGACCTCATCAGTAGGGTGGAGCTATGCCTCTCTAAGAATAGTGAGCAAGGGGTCCACGTCTGGATTCCCCTAGTAACTTAGGGTGAGTCCCAAAGTTACTTAAATATGCAAAAAGCAAGGGGTGTCCTGGGAGTCTCTCTGGCAGACATTAATCCTGGTTGCGAGAGCCTTACCCAGATTCTTTAGCTCACTATCTTTCACAGAGAAGAAATATCCCACACATATTAGTCTTTGTCCTGCCCAGAGGCAGTCCAGCACCGAAATGCTAGGCAATTCTCCTCTGAACAAGAGTACCAACAGCAACCACAGGCACGTGTTTCGGTCTGGTTGGACCTCATCAGTAGGATGGAGCTGTGCCTCTCTAAGAATAGTGAGCAAGGGGTCCACGTCTGGATTCCCCTACTAACTTAGGGTGAGTCCCAAAGTTACTTAAATATGCAAAAAACAAGGGGTGTCCTGGGAGTCTCTCTGCCAGACATTAGTCCTGGTTGCGAGATCCTTACCCAGATGCTTTAGCTCACTATCTTTCACTGAGAAGAAATATCCCACACATATCAGTCTTTGTCCTGCCCAGGGGCAGTGCAGCACCAAAATGCCAGGCAATTCTCCTCTGACCAAGAGTACCAACAGCAACCCCAGACACGTGTTTCGGTCTGATTGGACCTCATCAGTAGGGTGGAGCTGTGCCTCTCTAAGAATAGTGAGCAAGGGGTCCACGTCTGGATTCCCCTAGTAACTTAGGGTGAGTCCCAAAGTTACTTAAATATGCAAAAAACAAGGGGTGTCCTGGGAGTCTCTCTGCCAGACATTAGTCCTGATTGCGAGAGCCTTACCCAGATTCTTTAGCTCACTATCTTTCACAGAGAAGAAATATCCCAAACTTATCAGTCTTTGTCCTGTCCATGGGCAGTCCAGCACCTAAATGCTAGGCAATTCTCCTCTGAACAACAGTACCAACAGCAACCCCAGACAGGTGTTTCGGTCTGGTTGGACCTCATAAGTAGGGTGCAGCTGTGCTTCTCTAAGAATAGTGAGTAGGGTGAGTCCCAAAGTTACTTAAATATGCAAAAAACAAGGGGTGTTCTGGGAGTCTCTCTGCCAGACATTAGTTTTGGTTGCGAGAGCCTTACCCAGATTCTTTAGCGCACTATCTTTCACAGAGAAGAAATATCCCAAACATATCAGTCTTTGTCCTGCCCAGGGGCAGTCCAGCACCGAAATGGTAGGCAATTCTCCTCTGAACAAGAGTACCAACAGCAACCCCAGACATGTGTTTTGGTCTGATTGGACCTCATCAGTAGGGTGGAGCTATGCCTCTCTAAGAATAATGAGCAAAGGGTCCACGTCTGGATTCCCCTAGTAACTTAGGGTGAGTCCCAAAGTTACTTAAATATGCAAAAAACAAGGGGTGTCCTGGGAGTCCCTCTGCCAGACATTAATCCTGGTTGCGAGAGCCTTACCCAGATTCTTTAGCTCACTATCTTTCACAGAGAAGAAATATCCCACACATATTAGTCTTTGTCCTGCCCAGGGGCAGTCCAGCACCGGAATGCTAGGCAATTCTCCTCTGAACAAGAGTACCAACAGCAACCACAGGCACGTGTTTCAGTCTGGTTGGACCTCATCAGTAGGGTGGAGCTGTGCCTCTCTAAGAATAGTGAGCAAGGGGCCCACAGCTGGATTCCCCTACTAACTTAGGGTGAGTCCCAAAGTTACTTAAATATGCAAAAAACAAGGGGTGTCCTGGGAGTCTCTCTGCCAGACATTAGTCCTGGTTGCGAGAGCCTTACCCAGATTCTTTAGCTCACTATCTTTCACAGAGAAGAAATATCCCAAACATATCAGTCTTTGTCCTGCCCAGGGGCAGTCCAGCACCAAAATGCTAGGCAATTCTCCTCTGAATAACAGTACCAACAGCAAACCCAGACAGGTGTTTCGGTCTGGTTGGACCTCAATGGTAGGGTGGAGCTGTGCCTCTCTAAGAATAGTGAGCAAGGGGTCCACGTCTGGATTCCCCTAGTAACTTAGGGTGAGTCCCAAAGTTACTTAAATATGCAAAAAACAAGGGGTGACTTGGGAGTCTCTCTGCCAGACATTATTCCTGGTTGCGAGAGCCTTACCCAGATTCTTTAGCTCACTATCTTTCACAGAGAAGAAATATCCCAAACATATCAGTCTTTGTCCTGCCCAGGGGCAGTCCAGCACCAAAATGGTAGGCAATTCTCCTCTGAACAAGAGTACCAACAGCAACCCCAGACATGTGTTTCGGTCTGATTGGACCTCATCAGTAGGGTGGAGCTATGCCTCTCTAAGAATAGTGAGCAAGGGGTCTACGTCTGGATTCCCCTAGTAACTTAGGGTGAGTCCCAAAGTTACTTAAATATGCAAAAAACAAGGGGTGTCCTGGGAGTCTCTCTGCCAGACATTAATCCTGGTTGCGAGAGCCTTACCCAGATTCTTTAGCTCACTATCTTTCAAAGAGAAGAAATATTCCAAACATATCAGTCTTTGTCCTGCCCAGGGGCAGTCCAGCACCGAAATGGTAGGCAATTCTCCTCTGAAGAAGAGTACCAACAGCAACCCCAGACATGTGTTTCGGTCTGATTGGACCTCATCAGTAGGGTGGAGCTGTGCCTCTCTAAGAATAATGAGCAAGGGGTCCACGTCTGGATTCCCCTAGTAACTTAGGGTGAGTCCCAAAGTTACTTAAATATGCAAAAAACAAGGGGTGTCCTGGGAGTCTCTCTGCCAGACATTAGTTTTGGTTGCGAGAGCCTTACCCAGATTCTTTAGCTCACTATCTTTCACAGAGAAGAAATATCCCAAACATATCAGTCTTTGTCCTGCCCAGGGGCAGTCCAGCACCAAAATGCTAGGCAATTCTCCTCTGAACAAGAGTAGCAATAGCAACCCCAGACACGTGTTTTGGTCTGGTTGGACCACATCAGTAGGGTGGAGCTGTGCCTCTCTAAGAATAGTGAGCAAGGGGCCCACGGCTGGATTCCCCTACTAACTTAGGCACAAAAGTATTCATTATGGAAAAGGTGGAAATGGGTAAGTTCTATTTTGCCGTCACGCTGCAAGTGGAACAATCCTGACAGGTTTAGTGGTTTTCAAAATGGCACCTACTACACTATTTACACTGTGAAGATGCCGAACGCCAGTGCGTTGAAACCCTCTGCTATCGGGTAAATCGCTAGTTGTTTCCTGATACTCCTGATGCCTCCCGCTGCTTATTTTTTTTCCCTTTTTGTTGGCTGCCTCTGCAATCATTACCTCCTTCTCTGACATTCATTCCTTGGAATCCTTTGTTTTCCGTCTGTTACGCACGGAGCTCTGTTTATCCAAGGAGCTCTATTGTGATCCGGTATGCCATCTTCGGATTCTTTCATCCCCCCTGGATATTTTTTTTGAGCATCCGCTTTTTCACCAATTTAGGACTTACCCACCCATGGCGCCAGCGTCTGGGCTGTTCACCAGACAGGTGCTGTGGCTACTGGAGGAGAACGTCCGTTTCTCTACCAGGAGAGCTGTGCAGCCAAAAAGGAAAAGAACAAGAAGTTTGCTAAAGCATCATCTGACGAAGGTGAGACTAGTGCCACTGCTGCGCATTCTGAGAACTATCCCCTTGTCAGTGAATTAAATGGTCATGTTAACTCTGCTCTTGATGTCTCTCTCCAGTATATTTACAGGTGTCTGTCGAGAATAGAGTAGGGGCAAAGATAGGTTGTGCTCCCCTATAGAAAGTGCGATATCGTCTGTAAAAGGAACCACTTCCATCGCCCCAGAGAATACAGGAGAATTCATGGCATCGCCTGACATACTATATTTCCCTTCCCGGATGCAGGATTTGGTCGCCCCTGTGTCTACAAGAAAGGAAAAAGTCTTGTCACCTATTGTCATCCCTATATGTGGTTCCTCCACAGGGTTGGGTGTAATCGATAGGATGGAACACATCAAGTCCGTCTGTGGGCTGTCCTTTTGAGGGTATAAGGACATCCCGTTGCCCAGGAATGTGTTACCCCCCACTAAAGTGACCCCCTCGCTTTCCTAATGGGAGTCATTGTCATGGAGTCTGTGTATGCCATTGTCCCGTTGTTTGGTTGTGTGCTGCTCTCCGACTGCAGTATTTGCTGTGCCGTGTATCCGTGTTGTGTGTTATACTGCATCTGTGGTGCCTGCAAATACTGCTGCATAGGCGCTTGCATTTGTGGTGCCTGTGTCATCAGCTAGTGTGTTTGTGGGCATGCGTTCAAGGTCTGTCCTTGTTGTGGTGTCTGGTCCTGCGTGTAATACTTGTTATGTTCCAATTGGTATACTGGCTGGTATTGCATCCCCTCCCCTGCTTCTGCACAGCCTTGAGATATGCCCTATCTGTCCACACACCTAGCATTGGGGTGGCTCTCTCACCTGCCTCTGGAACCCCCCTGAAAGCCCCTCTGGGCCCTGTTGCATTTGTTGCCCATATCCTCGAAACACCCCTGGGAATCCCCTACCCTGTGATTCTGGCGCATCTGATGCCCATACCTGCATCCTATATGTGGCCCCCTCTTCCTCAAAACCCATGCTGCGCATCCCCTGCCACATGAATCTGCCTCCCACTGGCAGTGGTGCGTCCTGCATCTGTGGTGCCCCTTGTCCTCCTGTGCACGTTAATACTGCCCCTTCCATGGCATATTTAGATAGCTTCTTCTGTACTAACTTTGCCTCCTGCTGCTTTCTTTCCTCACACTTTTTCCTTGCGCTCTCTTGCATTAGCTTACACTAGTGTGCTATTGTGAGCTGTATTTCTGACCATGGCCACCCCCACCAATTTCTTCAGTTGCCTTTTCACCTGCTCTGGCAACCCTTAGCATAATATGTGGTAGAATAATGCTACTGTTTTGCCCCACAGTTCTTGTGTTTCAAGGTGGCAAAGCTCTTGAATCGTCTGAATGCAGTGTAAGGGATCTTCGCCTTCCCCCATTTTGCATGCCATAATCCCACTAATGTCTGCCGTGTCTGGGTACTGCGTCCGTAGAGCTTGCCATATGGCCGCTCTGCAATTAGCAAATGGCGCACCATCATGTGTCCTGGGCAGTTACTCCTGGGTACCCTTCCCTTCTGCATACGTCATCAGCGGCTCCCCCCGAGGATTGCCACAAGTAGCCCCTTTAAGTCCCCACTGCTAGTTTCTGTCCCTTTCCGTTTCATATATCCATTTCCCCGCACCCACGGTTAAAGAGGGTAGCCTACTCCTCAGGTTTTCGTTGTCTACGTGTCCATGGTATGTATTGAGGTCACCCCCATCCCTTTTCCAGTAAGGGCAACTGTGTGACCCGATCTCTGACCCGATCTCCCCATTAGACCCTCGTGTCTATCTGATCTGTCTCTCAGCATCTTTAATGTCAGTACATGACTTTGTCAGCTCCCCATTACATCGCCCGCAAGATCTCTAAGCCCCTGCGTGTATGAGGTCAGGTCAGGTCGTCCATACTGCGTGATGCATCTCTGGGCTGTTCATCGTCACCCCTAAATCCCCCCTCAGTCTTTTCCTGGTTCCCATGTCATGCTTCTATTTGCGCCTTTCCCCGTCGACCGATGCTTGGGTTGCCCTCTTCCCTTGTCTTCACTTCTCTCTGCGTCCCCGTCTGAGTCGGTGTCCATATCACTGTCAAAATCGCCTGCTAAACTCAGCCTCCTAGAGGTTGTGTCTTTGCTGAGCTTCCCTTCAAAGTTAATCAGGTCCCTGCTACCCCTTCTCCCGAAGGACCCCACGTCTGTCCTGTCCGATGTAGTGGCAGTCCTGTCCTGTGTGGTACTGCTGTCTGGCTCTCTTTGCCTACCTCCTCCCACTTTGTCGTCTCCCGTGCCCATTCACCACTTTGTTCTTATGGCTCTATTGCATGCTCCTACTCCTCGCATTTGCACTCTCTTACGAGTCCCTCTTTTTCCCACTTTCTCCATTCCCTTCTCACTAAAACTTGCTATTCCTTCTCGTCTTTTTGCCTTCGCCTCTCTATTTCTTCAAGCTCCCTTCTTCTCCTCATCTCTCGCGGCTCCCATTCTTTCTCCTCCTCCCTTTGCTTGTCCATACGCGCTCTTGCATCCCTCCTCTTCTTCGTTCTCCTTTCTTTCTCCTTCTTGCATTATTTCCACCCAGTCTCGCACTTCGCTGCTCCCCTAATGACCATCCATTTTTTTAGTTGCCCCAGCTGATTCTCCCATTGCCTTCCATCCATTTTCAGAAGTATCTGCCCTCCTACCCATTCGTTCGATGCTATGCCCTCTGGCCCCTCCTTGGTGTTTGTCGGGGCCTTGCTGCATGCTCCCTTCCCACTGTCTGTCGAACCCCTTTCTGCCCCTCCTCCTTAGTATATGGTGGAGGTTGAAATATTGGATTTAGGTACCCCGCCGCTGACTTAGCTCCCGTATAGGGTATAACCCCTGTGCTTCTGCTGCAGCTCCTTCTTTCTCGTTCTCAGGAGAAGGTGGGGGAGCGGAGGCCGAGGGCACTGCCCCCAGTGTCTCCTGCTGGCTCAGCATCCATTGACGCTGCGCTACTTCCCCCTCGTCCTCCTCGAACATTCTCCAGAGCTCAAATATCAGCATATGATTGGCCAACTCCTTCCCCTTATAGGTGTCTTGTATGTATGTCTGTATGGTTGCTGCACATTTTTGGAAAAACTTCCGCATTGTGGCCATAGATTAGTCAATTTACCCTCTGGGCTTTTTGTCCATTCTGCGTTATATGTACAAATCTTGTCCTTATATCGTGACAGGGCCTTACACAAGTGCCATAGGGGCGTATCCCCCCGGACTTCCTTGAAACATTGATTTTATACTTACTTGACCTCATGTCGAGGCTTTCGATTCTCCGTTATTAAACAAGCACAATGAATATTTTCAGCTGAGACTTATGAATATCACAAATACCAGTTCTCAACAATTCTTCTCGAGCCTCTCTGGCCCCAAAACACCCTGTCAGTCGCCCTTCTGCCACTCGCTGCCTCCTCAGGCGCACCCACAAATTCCACACATGAGCCTTCCGCACGCCACCACCGAACAGCCTCCATTGTTAATTTTAAGTTTCTCAACATCAACCTCTACAACTCCACGGGATCTCCGAGTCCTATGCACAGACCTGATGGGTGATGTCCACAATTCACTAAACAAGGGAGTGCTAGAGATCACTTACAATCCTCACAATGCTAATGTCACGTTACACAAACAATTACACAACCCCAACATGAACCCACAGCTGTCTTCCTGCCTCCTAACCGGGGATAAAAATATTTGTCTTCAATCTGTACCTACAGCGTCACCTTGCAGATAAAACACCTCCTCGAGACTTATCCAGATGAACACCTTCCGCAATCTATGCTAGCTCCCTTTGCTAGGCCTTTACACAGGGATACCATCATCCATGACCCGAGCTAAAATGGCCAATTCACAGGGAATCCAATACTCACATAACTTCTGTCATCTGTGTCCTTAATTCAATAGTCTAGGTTATTCACCAGAACCTTTTCCCTCAAAACCGAATGTGGCCTAACCACAGAAATGACATCTGCCTCTGCTCCTTTTCCTACTATGCGTCACAATACTTGACACTACTAGACAATACTCAACAATACTCCAAGGATACTTAACAACACTCACTACCACCACGCATCCACTGTTACTTTCCAACTGCCCTTGGTTGCTGTGTGGCTGAGTCAATACTTACTCTCCAGCTCCCCCAAAGCTGCCACGCCACCCTTCTGGTCTGCTGGACTCCTCATGGACCACAGGCAGGACATTTCCAAGATGGATCCTGAAGGCCCTTGTACAGGGGTGCCCACCCCGTCAAACTCGGTTTCCGTGAGGTGCCCAGCAGCCCTCCAGGCACTGCGGCGGAAGAGGCAGCTTATGCCGAGCGGGCCTAGTAAACCAACCCTCTGCTATCAACTTGTTGGTGAGGTCTGGTATGCCAGAGGTCTGAGAGTTACTACGAGCTTACCTGTTCAGCTCCTAGGGTCCAACAACCTTTAACCCAGAACAAACGGAGGACTCAGCTATGGTTAAGTTAAACTGTTGTTTATTACAAAAACCGACCGGGATCATACATGGCATTGAAACATCTCCAGAGTCATCACTCACAAACCTGTGTCAAGCCTTTGTGTTGCAGAGTATCGTCACAACATGGGCCCCTATCCGAAAAACCTATCCTACTTTCTGGTTTGGTGATCAGAGTGGTATACAGTACAGATTGCCCCTATGGATCTTAGTTAAGTGGCCCTCTCATGTCAGTTGGCTGGCCTGCCCCTTCTCATGAAACGATCTATTACATTGTTGCAAAATCGCAGGATTACCATTGGCCCTTGTCCCCTGACATCCACCCCTGCATTCCTGTTCCCTGATTGCCTGGAACTGGTCCCCCCGGCCTGGGACCCAGCTCTGTTCTCAGCGCGCTGTGTGCACCTCTTCAAGCTGATAAGAATGACTATGTGTTCCCAATGTATCTTTAATCAGTGCCATTTTGCCTGTGAGAGTGCTCTCCACGTTGCAACGTTGTTAACTTGTTCATGTTTCACTTCATGTCTGTGATGCTGAGAACTGTTAGTCTTCCCACCGCGGGTGAATAACCATTGTCTAGCTCGGCCGCATCACGTGGTCGAGGACTACGAAATCGAGCTCCTCTGGGTCTGCAATTTATGAGGATTTATTCTGTTTTTCTACAGATGGCCCCTTGTCATTTTAGGTTTGGAATGTGCTTCTTGTCTCTGACCTGGGCTGTGAGCTCTGGTATTCCTGTTCTGTGCAGCCTGGTTCTGCTTTCCCTCGTGTCCCATCCTGTGGCTTTATGTGGTCCTCGCTATACTCATAATATGATTTCTGCACACCTATATCGTGCTGATTCCTATAGGTGAGTCATATTTGGTCCTGCCAGACTCCTTATGTGGTCCTTTAGTTGCATAGGGTTAGTTGCAATAAGCATCTGCAAGCTTGCTCTGCTTTTCGTTGCCTTGCGTTCCGCGTTTCTGCACTAATGGGCTAATGAGAAAAATAATAAAAGCTTTCGACAGTATGTATATGTATCTGTCATCTACCTACAGAACTGTGTACGTATGTTCTTTGTGTATAAGAGTGTGCGGTTGTGTAACGTTGTGCATGATTGCGAGTGTACTACATGACTAACGTGGCTATGTCGTGGTGTCACTAATGACTTCAGCACAGTGGTTTCTCAGCATTAGTCAACGTCATCCATCGAGGCATTTGGGTTCATCTTCATGTCCAATGTTGAAGCACCTGTATCCATAAAGACATTCATTGGATAATGTTTGAATGGCTTTCTGAGAGAATATCTTTTTGCATACATGTCAGCGACTGGTCCTCCTGGGGCCTGGCCAAATAGTGAGTGACTTTGCGCATTTTTGACTTTTCAGGCCGTCATGTGCGTGGGGGCGAGGAGGGGCATTCCAGGGACTCTCTCTTCAGTGTCTCCCTAAATATCTCCCTGCTAGCCCTTCAGTCATCCAGCCCCAATTCTCTGCAGATATGATGTTTTTCCAAGCAGAGAGTGGGAGGTAGTTCTCTCTCTTTGGCAAGTTCCTCCCTCTGGAATAGCCTCTCGGCCCCTCTCAGACATGTGCCGGACCTCCTTAAGTTCCAGAAACTGCTCAAAACCCTGCTCTTCTCTACCTCTTTCCCTCTCTCTCTTCCCTGTTAATTCCCCATCTGCCGCTGCAACTGGTGGCCTGGTCTCTTATGACTCTTACAGGCTACCAGGTCCTCCTTGACCAGTCTATACCAGCACTCCCCTTTTTCAGCACTGCCCTACTGGGGCCCTCTTCCTGACTAGCATTCCCTGAGTCTGGTCCAACCCCGCCAGCGCCCTTAGCCAGTGGTCTCCACCAACGGAACCCCCTGGGACTTATCCCCCCTGGGCTCCCCTCAGCTGTTGCCTAACCCCTGGGCCCCCCTCACTCCCTCTGCATTTTATGTAGTCCCCCCCTTTTTGCTCTTCTCGTTACTGCACTTGCACGATCTGAATGTCACAAGGCCTAGTAGGACAGTTATTGTTGTTTTTTTGCCCCTGTTGCCTCATCCCCTTTTGTCTTGTGGTGCCTGGAAACACCATTTGCTGTATAGATGCCTTATAAATATTCAATAAATAAAAATAAAAATAAATATTAAACAGACTAATTTTGCATACTGGCGCTATATCAAGCATGCAACACCTGTGCTCAAATACTGGTTCTGTGTGATACCGGACAAATCACTTTGCATCTGTGTGCCACAGTTCCCTTGTTATTGGACAAATTAGGCACACCATGATATAAGATAAATGCTGGTATAACTCTACTAGAGAAAGGCTCTAAACAACCACCAAACGTTTTCATTTTTGGCGATTAGGCAAATGGCTAGTGGGACTCTCTGACCTCTGGTTAGACATTTATGCTGCCACCTGATCACCCCACATTGCATTCAGTGACCTTTCTTGAATGAAAACTAGCAAACATTTTGGGTTTAATTTCACTAAACCTCTGCTGAAGGCCTACACTGTCAGATTTAGTTTTGACAAGACTAGCCATGAGAACACATTTGAAACACTGGCGGTGATGCCACGTCAGTCTTTGGGCCTCATCCTGAGTTGGGTGGTATCCCAGCGGTTAGACGGCTGGGATACCGCCTAACGCTAATAGTGCTACCGCAACTCTATCTGGCGCAATTTGCACCAGATCACGAGTTGCGGGTGGGCGGTAAATCCCCATTCCCCATTGGATCCATAGAACCCAATGGAGTTGGCTGGTGCTATTACTGCTCGCAGTAACAGCGCTCAAAACGGGCCAACATTGACATTTTTACCTCCAGTAAAAAGCTGGAGGTAAAAATTACATTTTCCGCACACTTGTGATCTGGCCAGCACTTAAATGCGGCAATAATGCCGTTACTGCCGCATTTAAGAGCTCAGGCCAAAATCGCGTGGAAGAAATGATTGTGTGAGCTAATGACTATATGTCATTCTTCTTAGTTTCTTTAGTTCTACGCAAAGTAGCAGCACTCAAGTTCTTATGGCCTTGTATTGTATTGTGTGTGGTATTTATAGAGCGCACAAAGACCGCAAGGCATCAAGGCGCTGAGGGTGAGAGGGAAACTGTTGGGCAGTCAGGCTAAAAGAAGTACGTTTTTAGTGCCTTTCGAAAAGAGAGCAACTACTGAAGATTATGAAGGTCCAGAGGCAGGGCGTTAATTGATTCGAAATTCTGCGTAGACCGCTACCTAACATATTGTTCAAGCCGCAGGGATATTTTTTCGCATTCTTAAAAACCTTGATCCCATGCAACACGACTAAACTGAGGTAAGCCTCTTTATTTTGTTAGTCATATACATTTAGTCACCCACGGGTACACTAAACTAAGCATTCAAACACACTCTTCTCTTTGTGGTTCTGTCTTGGTCTCCTGCAGTTTGCAATTGGAAGCGGAGAAATTATTAAAATATTCACTTTCCCGCTGATGTTCAAGTGCTACATTGGAATGGAAAGATAATTTACACTCGCCAACTTAAGAACAACTCTAAGTCGGTATGCATTATATTTTACTTAGGGAGTATTTTAACTGGTGCACAACAGGGGTATAACACTGGTCTCAGCTAGCAGGAAGCTAAGTCTTCGTAAATTGATATTACAGGTCATGTTACAACCTCTTTATTCGGTTGCCTTGACCATAGATGTAAGTTCCTGCTTTGAACAGGATACCGTTTTCCTAAGACTTTCTCCACTGACTAGACCAGGTCATTTATATTCCTCGCCTAGCCTAGATATAATTAAAAATATTCAAAAGATTATAGCTCATCTCAAAAACGAATTGATGACTTTTCATTGTGAACAAGGGTGGAATTTACCTCCAATCTACGCTGCTGTTCTTTGTCTTTTTTTTTAATGTAATAATAACTGTATTGTGACATACCTCCTTATGAATGTTCCTAGAATTACATAAGAGAACTGAAACGTGTCGAGTTTTGTGTCCCGGTAAAGGTTCCTACCAGGGTCCACTTTGTAACCCAGATTTAGGGTTTTGACAACACTAAGATGGTGAATGCTTCTACAGTTGTCATTTACTAACCATGTGAATTGTATACACATTACCCTACCTCATTTAGGCTTCTTTTTCACAAACATTTGTAAATGTTTTATATTGTGTTTTAGAATTTGATACTTTGCGTGACAACAGATGGTTCTGTTGTTTTTTAAGTTTTGAGATATTTGTAATTTTTTGAACAAAATGATATTGTGTCTAATGAAATACTCACAATCTTATGCGTGACTGTTGATAGTCTCTAACTACCTTCTTGTTTACTCGAGTATTGCACATGATCAACATAATTCCCACAGGAAGGAAAGAATGATACAGGAGTTGTGCCGCAAGGAACACACAAACTATATATACCACAGTCAACCCAGAAAGCATTACATTGTGAATTGATCTAGGCAGAATGTACTTGGCAAAACAGACAGGCAATAGGTTTAGAGCCTCAGCACCATGCCATAAAATATCATGATGTGTGCTATTTAAGTCTGGTGAACAAAGGAATCTTGCTTCTTTAGATCAGGCAGCCTTGTGGGGCCCCCTCCAAGGTGGGGAACCTGGGCAAGTGCCCCCTTTGCCCTCCCATAAAAACGTCTCTGCTGGCAACGGTGCCCGGGCGGACAGAATGTCTTAGACAGGACCCACCACAACCAGTGGAATTCCGCTTTCAGGCCAGAATGGGGAGAGTGGACACGCTAATGATTGCCTGGACCATTCCGCATGGCATTCCCCTGAAAACCGTGCTCTAAAAAGCGCCCAAAACCCACCGAAATAAGATTTGCTCAACACATCTCTAAATTATCAAACAGCCATTCTGTTTTTGTAAAGGTACTGACCATTAATGCAGAAAAGCAGTATTAATAAAACTCATTAAGGTGTTCCATACCTATATTTCATGTTGTAAGCCCCTCCTACCTTCTCAACACACATAGACTCACCTGAAAGGGTGCAGGACAGAAGCTGCTGTAACTGCACTCAACCGGTGGTACACGCTGCATGCGCTCAGATGGTTTCACTGATCCCTGCACAGTGTTTGCTAGGGACAGTGGGAGCAGCAACAGATAATACTATACTATCTCTGCACCTTTGTAAACTGGGGGGAAAAAGGCGCCACCAATGTATGTGTAAAATACCTTTCTGCTGTGTACGTGGAAACTCATTTTGTACAATTGATAATGACTATTTTTTAACAAGCAAAAACAAATTAACCTAAACTTGTATTTTCAAGGTACACCTTCAATGATTTTCAATTTTCGCTTTTGGCAGAGGACTGCCACCATGCCTCTTTGCCAACATGCAGAGCACTGGCACTTTATCCCTTGTGCCTATATGCAAGGGACTGTCACTATATCCTCTGTGCCAACATACAGGGGACTGGCACCATATCTCTTGTGCCTTTATGTAGGGGACTGCCACTATAGCCCCCCGTGCCAACATGCAGTGGACTGCCATCATATCTCTTGTGCCTATACACCTATAGAACCTTTAAGCCCCATTTGCCCTCCCCAGGCAGTATATAAAGCTACTTTGCACAATATACCGATCTACATACATAAAGCTTTTTGGCAATTCGCCCTAAAATATCTGATCAACAGGCTAAGTCACCCCCCCACCCCCAACTTCCTCAAGAATCCTCTACACCTCAAAAGCATACAGCCCCATTCAGCAGAGATACAGAAGAAGAATTTCCATCAGAGGACCACAGTTATGGAATAAACTTCCTCCAGCCCTCGGACTCAAAATAGACCCCTGACAATTTAAGGAAATGCCAAAAACACATATTTTCCGCAAGGCATACTCGCAAACCTATTGAATATTAACAGTTAAAAGGTATATTCTTGGGGCTTCCAGAATAGAACTTCACTGCGTGATCTTGAAGTTAGCAGCACAAACGAGGTGATGGCTGGAAGGTTTAGAATTAATCTTAACCACTAGTATTGCTCTAGGTAACCCTCAAGACCATTGTTCTTTGCCCGCCAAGGCATTACAGGAAGGGGAAAGACCTTGTGCAAATCTGGCTTGGTCCCATCCCAAAAGGGGCAGTCCACCTCAAAGTGCTTGGTCACATCCCTTCTGCATGAGACCACAAGCAACCCGAGACATGTTTTGGCATCACTGGGCGTCATCAGTGAGGTGTGTCTTGGCCAAGCCGTTCATTTGGTCTGGAAGGTTGCCCAGAGCAAATTCAGTGGTTTAGATTCATTCAGAAAACCTTCCAGCAATCACGTGTTTTTTTCTGATCTAGCAGTTAACCATCTGCTCATTTGTGTTACCTTTCTTTTCTTCCCTGTCTCCCATCACATAATTCTCTTTTCCCTCCCCCTCAATAATTTCTGGCACTCTAAAGCGACTGTGTATGCATTTAGTGCATTATTAAACTCCAATGAAAAGCTTCTTGCGAGATAAGATCCCTTTACAGTCAAGCCTAACTTGGATCTTCGACTCTGCATAACAATAAGACGTAACACGCCCTCAGAGACCCCCCATTTTCTTAATTTGGCCCAAAAAAGTCCCCTTTCCAAGACATCAAAAGCGCCCGATAGTTCAATTGTTGCCACATATATAGAATCATATTGGTTAAATCCTACTTGGCTCATAATACACTTCAAAGTGAAACCATTAAGGGACTTTCCCATATACTTTAGAAAACCTGTTTGCCACTTCTTAATCCTACTCAAACCTTTTTGCCATTCCTCAAGATGTTTTAACGGAAAGGCAGCAAAAACGTTGCTGTCGGCGTCCGGTATTGCTATCGGATGATAATTGCATGGCGGCGATCGGGATCCTTTTTTATAGATAGGTAGGATTTAAGCAGTTGACCATGATTTAGGACACAGGATGAGGAAACAATGTGTTCAAAGAGTATAACCAAGATAGAAGCCCATGCCTCTGGGCTCTCCTTAAACAAGAGGTTCGATAAATAATTAGGCCCACGGGCCATGGAGGGACTAATCTTAGTGATAATCATCTGAATCGATTCACAGTAGACCGAGAGTTTCCATTTCTTATCAATTTGAGGCCACTCTGGGAGATCACTAGTCACCAAAAAGGGTGGTATAATATAACACCCAAGTTTGTTCCCGGGATTGGATTAATCTGACTTGCACACAGAGGTTTCTCGAGATAATTAATGAGCTTCCAGAATCTGTGTGTTACGAGTACACAGGTAGTCTAGAATACATTCAGCGTCAAACTGAGTTGTAAGGATATGATTTCTCTTTATCCAGTTATGGTATATCTGCTTCATTTTTTTTTATTTGCACACCCTTTAGGGTGAGCGACAAGGCCCTAAATTTGGTAATTAGCATAATCTGTGCTCTCATCTCTTTTTTTTTCCTGGCGACCTCAGTGTCGAAACGATGAACATGCTTTGTTTGAGAAATCACAGAAAATGTTTTCCCCATTTAAAAATTATAATCAATAAGGTTGTTAACAAAATTTCCAAATGTATCCACTGAGGAAATATCATACTGCCATTCAGATGATGTCAGACTTAATATGAAGTGACTGACCTATTTACTTGTTGCACTACTATAGGATTCCACCTAACTCTATTGCCAGCAGTGTTTATTGAAAGGTCACTACTCAAGTGTTCTGATATCACATGTATTACAACTCCAAATTCAAATTCTGCCATAATAATGTAGTGATCGCTGAATTGAGAGGGTTCAACATGGAGAGATGTACATTTCTCAAATAGACTATTGTTGACAAAAATATAATCGAGTGTGGAATAGGGGGATCCGTTAGACCAAGTGTATTTACTCGGAATATCACAATGAACTGATCCATTTAACATATGGAGACCTATCTCACTCAGGTATTTGAACCACACCGAACCACGATATTATTTCCCCATTAATTTAGAGAATATTCTATGTTCTAAATCTAGCTTTGTGCAGGAGGCATTTAACTCACTGGAGAGGAGTAATTTACCCTCTGCCCATTTATCTGACCATATATGTATACATTTTATGATGTGTTCAGTAATCGTACTAATGTTACTAATACCAATATGCCAGTATACATTTATGGTTAGAATATCGTGGTGTTTATTCAACATAAGCCGGACATTTGAGCCCAATATACCGAAACTGGGTTGAAAGCTTTTGACAATTGACAAAATGCCACTAGACTTGACCAATGATAATAGACCACCCGAGGGCCGCCTATGACTACTTTTTTTTTGAAGATTGAAAATTAGAAACTTAGCCATCAGAAATTGGGGCCGTTCACAGTACTATTGGTCAGCAAATGAGTATGTCCTCTGGTGTTCCATGACAGGACTGTGAGCAGAAAAGAGCTGATGTTAGGCAGAGTACTGTGATTTATCTTTTTTGTTTCCCAAAAGGGACCAGTTATCCAGGACCAGTCTTTGATCCGATTAAGAGAGTTTGGATTATTCCTAGAAAATTGAATCGCCCGGTTACTGAAACCAAAATGTCACTTGGAAGAGGTACATTCTCCACATTTGCATCCACGTCGGGATAACCCCTATCCAAATGGGATGTTATATCAAATCCATAGATACGTATAGATGACAATTCTTTCATCACTATAGCGTGAAATCAATTTAGATAGAAAATATATATCAATCCGGTCAGTTCTGTAATGGTCCGCAAATTCAATCCTATCTATGTCTCGAGAAGAAGTACCCACAAGATTAGGGATTGCATTTAGAAAGCGCAAAATATTAAAACGTTTCAATACAACAAGCCTGCTTTCAGGAAGAATACTTTCCAATAATGCTTTAATTGGCTGAGTGCCGCTTTTGCCTTTAGGATGACAAAGGAATCCAAGGGTATTTTACTATGGAAATGATCAGGTCCCATTCGTGGTCAGGGGAGCTGATCATTGTTAGATCTATCACTGCCCTTAGAGCCCTTCACAACGCTATAAATCTGATTCGAAGTTTCCAGCGACAGACCTCCTTCCCACTGACTAGAACTCATTAATATAACAAAAGTTACTCTGCATGTTATGATCTTGAGGTGGGCGAAACAGCCTAATAAAATCAAGGGATGTGCCCTAACGAAGATCAGGAGGAAGAAAGGGATTTCTGCATACAATTGTTTGATCGAAAACCGGATTGGTAAGAGCCCTTGTCAAATTCAATTTAAATGTCGGTTGATTCAAACAGGGAATCTGAGCTTCAACCCAGTTCGGAACATTCACATTTAAGGACTCTTTAGATGTTACAGAGGGCAGATTCGATATCGAAGTCAAAGGTGGCTGAATTTGAACAGGAATATTATTATTCACAGATTCAACACTTACAATGACAGTCAGGCACTTCCGTTATCGATTGCTCAGCTATTAAGATATTGTCATTATCTTTTTTTCGATGTAGACAGCATCCCTTGCCAAAGCCGCTTTAATCCGTGGCCGATTTAAAAGACAATTTACACATTTCCTCGGGGCTTGTTCTTGCAGGTTATGACGCGATATATTCTTTGAATTTTTAACCTGCATAACCTTCTTATTTTTGTTTGCATATTAAATGGGATAAACGGTGGGCACACCCTTCAAGAAGAAGCCACACACTCAGCTGCATCCCGACATTCAGTAACAATCGAATGGTTTGCAGGGAAGCAGGTTGACATATAGAAACAACATTATTACCAAGAATAGAGTCAGCAACCACATTTCCAGTTGTAAAATAAGGAGGGAGGCACAACATATTTGGCTGTAACTGCAACTACCAAAACATTGTTAACGGGGGCAACGATATTACAAACATTTTCTGGATGATCGAACCAAAGGCTTGTTTTTCTTGTATTGTGACCTTGTCGTAAAAATGGAGATTAGGGGGCTCAATATTTGTGTTCACATCACTATTTCCATCATACACAAGTGGTGCCATAGAGGTACCATCAACATTATTAAGCATGTCTGTTTTTGCTTTAGTAGTAGGTCTTTGGTGATCATTAAACAAGTATTCCTTCAAGTTACTGTGAGCCTTAATATTATCAAATTTAAAGAGAGGTGATTCTAACAGAACTGAGTGCGTTTGGTCTCAACCTTAATATATTTGTAAAGGGAGACCAGCACACATAGAACTTGATCAATCTCTGTTAAGACACCTGTCTGACCAGCGTCTAATTTACTGTCCATGCATTGCATCTTTGCCGAAGGTCTCAGTGGGGGTAACTGTACGAAAGCGGACATAAGAAAAGAAGTTGACGATGAGTCAGAGGGAGGACTAGTAGAAAATTCAGGGAGGTTGTCAAACTTAAGGGAAGTATTAAATTGCTCCGCTGGTCAAATTGATGAGGAGTTATGGTCTTCTGCCAAATTTGCCTCTTGGACCGTGGCACATGAAGTATCTTGCAAGCGTAGATCAGAATTCATAAGTGACTTAGGGCCTCCAAACTGGGGTCCGGGTCCGTGGTCCCAGAATGGGGAAATACCAGGCCATTCCGACTTTGGAGGCCCCGGTATTTCCCCATTCAGGGAACCCAGACCCGAACCATCCCCATTCCCATTGAGCCCCAAGAGGGCTCAATGGGAATGGGGAGCATGCTAACAACGGGCCCATTAATGACGGGCCTGTTGTTAGCATCCTTGTCCCCTCGCGGGACCCGCAAAGGACGTCTGGTAAAACCAGACGTCCAGAGCGGGTCCCGCGAGGGGACCTCGTAATAGGGCGGTACGGGGTTAACGGCTCCGGCACCTTTGCCGGCGGCGTTAACTCCTTACCGCCCTCCTCGTAATGAGGCCCTTAGTCAAAAAAGGAGTGTCAAGATAGCTCAATGAAGCACTATGCATGTTAACTAAAAAATTATCAGTAATTCAACTCAGTGACGAGGGGATATGGGGTTTCGCCATGCGTAACCCAGAAGAGGAGGAAACATGACTAGGGCTCGCAATACCTACTGAAGTGGAGGGGCCATCATCCGGGGAAGGTGGCAAGAGGAGATTAATCCCCAAAAGCATCTCTCAGTCAGTTAAGGGCATGGGCAGAGCCATCTTTTTACCACTATGCAGGTTTTACATGGGCCACCCCAAGGAATAAAGAGAATACTTATTATGTTGGAACTATACAAAACAATAGAGGACAATGAACAAAGTGTAGAACTAACATCCGAAAATTGGGCAAAGATAACATTCTTTTAATAAATTACACTAGAAGGCGAATATCAAAGTCTCCAAACAGGGAGGAGGATTAAAATATCAACCAAGTCTGGGGATATTAAGATCACTTGCCCAGGGGTGAATAAGGCTGCCTCACTGCCAAACTCCACAACTCCGGTCACACTCTTGCTGCACTCCTTCGCATGTTCTTTGCCCTGTGGGAGGGATTATAAGTCCTGTATGCAGGATCACGAAATGCAGAGCTGACTGCTCCCAGGCAAAACAATCTATTCTTGCACACTGGAGTATTCCAAGATCCAGCACAGTAGAAAGTGCAAAGTTTCAAAAGCACGAACTCCAGGCAGACAATAAGGGCAAAATCTCCTGCACAACTGCGGTCACACTATTGCCGCATTCCACTGAGTATCTTGTGAGCATGCATACGTTAAAAAAACTACACAATCCATTGACTGTCCAAGTCCCTGAAATATGAACCGACTGATACTATGTCCCCTCTTACATGCGCACATGTCGGTTTGTCAATTTCGAAATTATATCCAGAAGCATTTCATTTACCTATTATACAGGTATGACACAGAAGGCACATCATCGATTGATGCACATGTTTTATCCTCAAAACCTCAAAACTATTTTAGGAAATTCTTCAAGAGATGCAGCACTGTACGAACCACGGGTGGACTGGGAACGAAAAGAGGCCCTGGAAATAATTTTCAAAGAGGCCCCATATTGGACATTTTCAGCGAGCCCAGACATTTTCTTATGGGAAAATGTGTAAATACCACACAAAAGGGGCCAAGGGTGCACAGGCCTACCAGGAAATCTCCAGAGTTCACTATAGGCCACTCCACTCCTGGGTGCTTTAAACCCCTGAGATAGTGAGTGCACTGAAGAAAACATTAAGGGCCAGGCAACTTTGGACTCATGTTGTGCAGTCTGTAGCATACAGTACATGCGTACAATGTACGTGTAAAATTTTACACATCCATTTGATGTCATGCTTGATTTTCTTTCATGCATATGGCAGAAAGGGGTCATGGAACCTAATATCGGATTCGGTCTCCCCATTCTGTCGGCCATACGGATGGCACAGCATTTACGCCGGCATGACATATTCATGCTGGTGTAAATGATGTAGATTCCCATACGATCTGAATGGTTTTTAAACCAGCAAAAAGCAAGCAGATTCCTTTTGAATCCATTTTAGATGCTGCCTGGCATGCATAAATATTAGGCAGTGCTTTTTTGCACTGTGACGTGCAAAAACAAAGGTCCACAGTCGATTACTCACACATTTACAACTTTGTTTTGCACTTTGTGTTGCAAATGACTAAAGTGCACAGAGGGGACCTGTTTGCGCATCAAGCGTAAATGTAGGGGGCCCCATCTGTGCGATTATTGGGACTTTGAAAATGAGGCTCCCTTATTGCTTACAATAGGACATTGGATACTTGACTATGACATTAAGTCCACTTAGATTAGACTCTTATACCAGATTTCTCCATCCTGATACTGTTACTATAGGCCCTCCACCCCTTAATGTTTCAGGGAGTTTCCCCATAGCCCTGAAGGAGCTTTTCCTACCCGGCTCCATATATAAATAATACATACTTGTGCCACAAATGTTTTGTTGTATTCACACTGTGACGATGGTCATATCAGATTCTACACACGGCAGCTCTTGCTCTCCGATACAGACACAGATCATGATCACACATGGTAACATCCGTATCCCACACAAAGTCAGCACATTCAGCTTTTGGACCAGAAGGGAAACACCCTGTGTACTTGCACCACCTATAAGCCGAAACTATTGCATAAGAGTACAGATAGAGAGACATGGTATATGGGGAGGAACTCACAGCCTGTAGGTGTTGTTTGGTTATGTGCCCACCCATTGACTGCCCATGGCCATGCTAATCTTTATGGCCTTTCCAACCCAGTTTCTGCCCCTCCCATCCCAAAACATCTCCTCAAAGGAACTCTTCGAGCTTGCTTTAATCAAGCCTTACCATCAAACTTTGCATTTGAAGTCCCTGCCAGTGTTTTTTCAAAGCAGTCTTCTGAGAGTTAATGACTTAATTAGATATGTAAACCCCTACTGGTGTAATAATGACGTCTTACCCAGGTCTGCCTTTAGCCACTCGATTTATAAGCACTATGTGTGTCCTCCACTGGAGTCCTGTTAAAAACAAGCATTGGTAAAGCCAACAGTTTCAGCTTGTGTATATAAGTATTAGGCTTTTGACAGGCACTGCTTTTAGATGCCAGGGTAAATGCCTTTCCCAGGCCTACACAAAAGCCCAACCTGTTGCCATTGTCAATAATTGTTTATTTTGGCAAGACTCTGGTTAAATTGTACGTTCAACCCTTGAGGTAACAACTCTTAAGCAAAAGGCTTCAGAAAGGATAAATGCCAAATAAAAGCCCCAGGTAAAAATCTATTGTTCATGCCTTCGCCCTGAGGAAAGTTGCTTTCTTCAGAGCAAGACCTTGAGAAATTGCCTGGCGATCATTCATGTGAAGGGGTACCCATTGTCCAAAAATATATGATTTCACGTTGCAACTCAGAAGAGAAACCAGTACCTACCTCACTCGATTGTCCAGCACCTGGAATCGAGCTGCATACACTAGGAATGTCATAGAAGGCACATTTTGGATTGGGGATTGCATCATGTATGAATAAACTGCCATTATGTGAGGATGGGGGCATAACGTAGCTCCGCTTTAAATACCCATAGAATCCTGTAAAGGGCTGACTTTCATTGCGGTTGATTTAAGTAATATCTGATGACTGTGATCCTTGGACTCCAAAGACCACTATTCAGTTAAATGTTTGCAATAAACTAGAAATATCAGAAACACGGCCCATCTAACTCGAGGGAGGCAGTTATTGTCCTTATGTATCTCTAATGGCACAAAGACTAAAGAAAAGGGGCTTCTTTGAATAATTAATTTCGTACTCGGTTTTGGTGGCATGCATACATGTCCCCGTAGAGCCACTTTGCAGAATTTATTTCATTCATGGTGGCGGCACCTCGTTGGGTGCATACACAGAAGGCTATTAGAGGCTGGTCTCACCGTGTGAATAAAACAGCATGCCATTCGGAGATGTTGGGCGGCTCACTTGATTAAAAGAAGGTCGACAAGGGCACTAAAGGATTAACAGTGCTGTGTAACGTACACACATGCTGTGTATAGCCAGAGAGGCCGAATGCTTGAACAGCAGCTTTCATGTGGTGAAAATCCAGTCCTATTATAGCTACGATCAGTGAGTGACACACACAGTTCAAATGAAAAGTTCCTTCGTATCTCTTTGTTTAATCAAGTGTCTGCTTGCTTATCTTCCAGTCCACATTGATCCCAGCCCGGCTGGCTGCTGCAGCCTGCCCTGCTGAACTGCGCTGGCAATGTGTGTGCGCTCCAAAGAGGCCCTATGGGCCAGAGGCCTACCGGGGGATGTCCCAGTGGGGCAGTCCAGCCCTGGTACGAACTGAGGCGATTCTGGGTACTTTTTTTATCTTCCATAATCTGTAAGTAAAGCAGAGAGAGGTGCCAACTTACATTTCAAGATCAACAGAGCTTGTTCTCAAGGCATAGCCATCATGGAACGTTTCAGGTGATGAAGCTCCATGTTTAATGCAACAAAAGATATGGTGTATCTACCCGTCAGTTCAACACTAGACTACGCCATGAAAATGGCCAAATGTAGCACCCATGTGGCCCTCCACCCACAAAGTGTCCTTTGCAAGACAGTATTTGGTGCATTTGTATACAAGAATCTAGGGCAGAATTGGCACTTTATCCGGATAAAGGTCTCTGTGGGACAACATAGAGGCTCTGCCCATCTCCACAGTCCAGACATTCGCATATATACCCGCACTGCTTACACCCATTAAAAGTAAACAGATATGTTATCTATGGGGGTCATTACGAGTTGGGGGGTAAGGGTTAACGGTCACCGGTAATGAAGCTGGTCGGTAAACCCTTACTACCCTATTCCGAGATCCCTTAGCGGGTCCCAGCAGGAACAGCTGGACTGACCAGCCGTTCTCTGCAGGTCCCGTAAAGGGACCTTGGAGCTAATAACGGGCCCGCAATTTGCGGGCCTGTTATTAGCACCTTCCCCATTTCCATTGAGCCCTATGGGGGCTCAAATGGGAATGGGGAATGGTTAACTGAATGGGGACTTACCGGGTACGCATAGGTCGGAATGTCCCGGTAAGTCCCCATTCAGCCAGACCGGACCCGGACCCGGGTTTTGAGGCAGCCATGGCGCTAGTAGCGCCATGGCTACCTCCAAACTCGTAATGACCCCCTATATACGGTTTATAGACAAAAAGTCGAAAACATAATGTCGAATAGCAAAAATGTCAAAAAAAAAATGTCGAATGTAAAAAAGTCGAAAACACATACATATAATAGGAAAAGTCATAATTTCGAAAAAAAAATTGAAAACCCAAAACACTTTTTTTTTTTTTTTTACCCAGATAGTAACATTTATTATGGGGGGGGTCCCCCCCCCAACCCCCCCATCCCAAACCCCTACCCCAACCGCCCCCCTCCTCCCCATCCCCCCCACCCCCCATAGATATACCTTTAATTATTTTAAAAAAATCTTTAATATAATATTAAATAATTAATTATTTAAAAAACCATCCCAAACCCCTATCCCCAACCCCCCCCCATCCTCCCCATCACCCCCACCCCCCATGGAAATACCTTTAATTATTTTTTTAAAAAAGTTTAATTAAATATTTATTATTAACACATAAAATCGAAAAATGTCGACATTTTTGTTTTTCGACATTTTTGTTTTTCGACTACATATTTTCGACATTTTTACTTTCGAATATATTGTATTCGAAATTATGACTGGATACCTACCATAATATCTCTGCTTATTTTTAATGGGTGTATGCAGTTTGTGGATATTTGCGAATGGCTGGTCTGTGGAGATGGGTTGTGCCTCTGTATTGGCCCACAGAAACCTCTATCCGGATAAAGTGCCAATTCTGCCCTGGATTCGAGTGTGTATGTATGAGTTTGGCATTGCACAACTGTGTTTATTCTGTGTATATGACAATGAAGGTGGTGGATAATTTACAATGGAGAAAAGCACCAGATTTATTTGCTTGTAGATGCCTGCTTTGTGGAACTGATAATCGGTTGCAGAGTCGAGTTTTTCGGATGCCACCACCAGTGAATGCTGAGTTACATAGGTTAAATCCCCATTTCTTTTCAGCTCATGGAAACTAGCCCCACTGTGGCAATTATTAGGATGCGATGCAACCGTAGTAAGAATCATATTTTTGAAAATGAAACTCAATCCGTGGGGCAGAGATTTCTGCACAGGGGGCATGAAAAGCGTGTTGCAGTTGGGTGGCAAGGAAAGAGTATCTCTGCGCTGTGAGGAAAATATGTACTTAATGTTCAACGCTGCATGCACTGTCTACTTAGTTGCCCTCTCTCTACACTGGTAAGTATGTTGATTTTGGAATGGTGGAGGACAGCTTGCTCTTGCTTGCCATTTTTGTTTGATTACATTCTGGTTTGTTTTTTGAAGGTAACAATGGTCTACAGTCCCGCTTATTCATATAGTTTAGACACGGTGTTATGTGTGCAAAGGCGCATATTCAAAACATTTTCAAGTTTACTCCATAATTATAAACGTGTTTCTCCTCAAGGAGCACTTCTTCAGGTCTTAGAAATGGAAGGGAACAGAAGAAATCCAAATCTTGGAAAGCTGCGTCCCCTGCACACTGTCAATGAGGCAATAAGCCTAAGGAGATGTAAAAACAGGTCTGACTGGTTTCAAGAAGACTTTTTGTATATTTTACACACATACAGTGCATACAATTTTTAGAATGACAGTGATATGTAGTTCAATACATCCAAAGAATGACATACGTTGATTCTGTTCGTTTTTGGAGGAAAAGATGTCTTCTCCTTTTTTATTATTTTCAGGTTGGCCCAACGCGTTTCGAGATTAATATTCTCTTCATCAAGGGCATAAATCTTCAATAATTCTTTCACTTTAATCTACAAATAATTAATCAAGCATTAATTACTTTTTACAGAAGGTCGAAAGAAGAATAATTAACCAAGTTAAATCACTTTTTATAAAAAACAGACAATTCTTAAAGAGGGGCATCCCCTTACAAGTTCCTCAATGAACCTGACCTTGCTAGGGTACAATTGTTAAGAGTGCAATGATTTGATTCATGTTGTACATTTGGTACCGAAATATTATGTCATGTGAGACCAAGATTGAGAATAATGTAGTTTTAACAAGATTTCTACACATTAAGAACCTTTAATTTACATGGATATGCTATCTTGAGACATAATAAAGCCTAGAAAAAATTCAAATAAATAAATAGAGCCTGAATATAAAGTAGGGAAGAGATGGGGGGAAGGAGAACTCATCCTTCTTCCGGTAAGATAGTGGATAGAAGTCCACGGAGAGAGCAGTGGTTGCTGAAGGTAGTCTAGTCAAGAAGCTCCGTTCTCCTATGGGAGAATAAGAGCATAAGTGCCTGCAGTCCGTCTAGGCTTAAGTAATAGCCCTATGATGTGAAAGAGAACTTACTTTCAATTAGATGATAGAAGAAGCAACAGTCTACGGCAGGATTGCGGTCAGGAAGCCCAGCTCTCAGACCGCATCTGCCACGGACTGTTTATTTATACTCAATGATGGAGCCTTGACACCACTCGCGCATGCGCGAGCGGTGTCACAACAACCATGACGTCACTCGCGTGCGCGCGAGCGGCATAATGTCAGGAATACGTGTGCGCGGGCGGCGTCAATGACACGTCACCCGACACCCTGTAATCAATATGAAGGTAAGTAGACGAGACGTGATAACATAACAGAAAATAATAATAGAAATGGAAGGCACAGGTCTAATAAGGCAGGTGTTTCCTCCAAACCAAGCAGACTGCCAGACCAAGAAGCAACAGACTCCCAATGTTACCGTATTTTTAAAAACTGGTCTAAAATAGGACTGTTGTTTTGGGCTGTTGTCTTGGGTAATGTTAGTCTTGATTTTGATGTTAAAATAGGTGGCAACGCTCGCAATGTCTAACTCATCTTCAGTGAAAGTAATGAGGGTTTGGAGGTTTTGAAGGTGTAGATCTGACAATTCTGAGATAGGCTTTGACTTGATATGTCAAAGATGACAGGCGAGTTATCCCTGATTTGACCCTCCACTGCAGAGCATAAAAATAGGCGAATAAGCCACACCTTGGAACATTATTAAGTTAGTTAAAAAAATCAAATAATATAAAAACAACAAAAACAGGCAGCTAAGCACAGGCTGTCCTCCACCTTTTCCAAATGAAAAACATGTTATGGGTAAAATATGTAACATAATTGGGGTATTTTGAGAACAGATGTTAATCTTAAGTTTTCTCAATATTACTTTTAAGGAAGCACCAACAATCTGGCAAAATAAATTAGTTCTAGTGAACATAAACAATTGGAAAGTCGACGCGTGCCCAATGGCCCTGCCACCAAAAAAAGGGCCCTTTGCATTACAAGATGCATTGTGCGTTGTCATGCCAGGAATAGAGTACCTGAATTCATTTACAATGAACCCCGGATCTATCGGACAATATATCTTATTAATTGTGAGATACAATATGTAAGTGGGGAGTTCAGTCTGTATGCTTAAAGTGAGAAACCTTGAACATACTCAAGCTATGCGCCCAATGGATAATCCCTGTACAGTAGCCAGGCACTATCAGCTAAAATATAGAGGCCCAAGGACCTGGATCACATTTGCTGGGATTGACCACATCCCTTGCACTATTGGGAGGAGGAACAGAACAATACAGCTTAGTTGGAGGCAGGTAACATTGATTTAGGCCTAAACATGTGTCAAGTTTGATCTGACTACCGACACAGTATCACATGTTTTCTTGGATGATGAGTGAATTCATGATTTTTTTTTTAACAAAAATGTCTATTATGGTTCACTTACTCGATGTCATGTCCGATAATGGTCTTAGTGAGATTTTCATGAAGGTTAAGAATTGTGTAACACTAGGATTACTGACATTATCTTTGATTTTTGTTGTCAGGTAAGTATTGAGGGACAGGTGGCTAAAAATAAAGATTGTTTCTTAAATCTCTTCATTTAATTTTCAATGAGAATAAACCACAATGAAAAGAAAATATGAGAGTAGTAATTAATAAGAGGAAAAAAATATGAGAGTAATAATTAATAAGAGGAAAATAAAATATAATTACAGAAAGCCATTAGCACAAATAATGATTTGAACAATGGTGAAGATTATGTATTAATAATACTAATTTAGGTTTCTGTTTTGGATTAATTGCACTTACAAATTCTATTATTTGATCATTATTTTATTACTACAAAATGCTTGTTGATCATTATTTTTGATGTGATCAACTATTAGTGATGCACTGTTATTTGTCTAATGGTTATGTTTTAGTAACATTTTATGTGTAGCCCGTTGCTTCACAATGCCCGGTTAGTGTGGCTACATGCTTGTCCCCTGAGGGAACACCTAGAAATAAAAGACGTAGACACCTGGATAATAAAAGTATTTTATTAAATGTGTAGGGTATGTTTATATTTATATGTGTGTGTTCAATGTGTTTGGCCATCCAGCCCACCATGGGGCTGTAGGGAATGTTAATTATGCAATAAGCCCCTCGACGCGGGGGCATTACCGAGTCAGGTTATATATTCATTTGGCAAACGTATCACCTGCATTTAGTTCACAGCCTGTATTCATTCAAGCATGTTGGTCCACATCATATTAGTATATTATACACAATTGTGAATTCGAGGCACTGAGGGGCACAGGGGTCAGGTATGGTATTTTTTTAACTGGACATCTATGATAGATGTCCATTAGAAAAATACCATACCTGTCCTCTGCCACCCCCAGCACCACAGTTAGGGAGTTGATTGTGGCCAGTGAGGAGGGGGTGTTGTACAAAAAATGGCATTTTTAAAATGCCGTTGTTGTACAACCTTCCTCACCCCCACTTGTCATACACATATTTAAACAATTAACGTAATAAACTTACCTTCTGCCCGGCCGGTCCTAAAGTTTGTTTCCTTCCAGCGCCCCAGCTACCTCTTAGCACATACACATGCGCTTAGGAGCTGGAGCATTGGTTAGGAAGCCCCCCCCCCCATGCCTGTATGTGCAGGGAGACACATGAGCGTCCCAACACACGTACAGATATGCATTTCTCCAGCCAGCATTTCAATGAGCCATGCAAGGCTGGGACAGCAAAACGCCCCCAGCCTTGCAAGACTCATTGAGGATGTGTGGCTAGGTAACAGAACTGTCAAAGGGAAACCGCATTTCGCTTTGACAGTTCAGCCAGCCCAGGAGTGCTCCCTCAGCTGCAAAAAGCAGCTGAGGGAGCGCTCAGTGTTTAGACTGGGCTGGTTCCTCGCCTTCACCAAACTGTGCGAGGGGGCCTGTGGGTCGACACCACGTCGCCCATTATGGATGGTTGCAGACGTCACTAAAACACAGCCACACACAGAATGGAAATTGCAAAGGGATATGCAAGTGGTGCTCGACATGCCTAGACAATAGAGGGCAAAATCTCAAAACGTTTCTTGGCGTAAGCGATGAGATGCGCTAGTGCATCCTGTCTCTTGCACCAAACAAAGGTGCATTGAAATCCACAAAGGGCATCACAATGGGCCAGATTCTCAAACAAGCACATCTCCTACTTGCGCCAAAAAATGGTACAGTCCAATTCTCAAAGGGCATCTGAATGAGTGCATCACAGATGTGCTCATTCAGATGCCCTTTTTCCCCTTTGCGCATTTGCGCAAATATGGGGGCGTTTCTGTGCATTTCTGACCCTGTCATGATTTGTTCTTGAAGTGCGACAGCCGCAGTTTAAACCGTTGCTGTCACACAAGCATTTCCATCCCCCAAACGGGGATAGAAATGCTTTTTATTTCCAGTCATTTCACCGAGACAACTCGTCTCGGTGAAATGTGCTCCCAGCAGCTTTGTGGTAGTTAGGAGCCATGGACGTCATTTGGGGATCACTGGGGGTTGCAGCTGTGAACCCTGTGGTCTCCCTTGCGATCCCTGCGTTGGCCGTTGTGACCCCTACCTATATTGAAAAATTCAGACGCACGGAAGCTCAGAGCTTCTGTTTTTGCATCAATTTTTTTCAATATAGGTGGCTTCCTGGGCTGCGCCGCTGCGGCGTGAACCCCTATGTCTCGTGCTTTCAAGAGTTCTGTAACTTTTAGTGGTTGCTTAGCAACCACGAAAAGTTGCAGAGTTCTTGAAAGCACAGGCGGGAAAACATGTTCCCATGGTGCGCTGACACAGGCCCACTGGATTCCCTGGGGCGTTGTCCATGGACAGGATTGGAACTAGGCAGGAAAGAAAAAGGTAAGCAGGTTAGGTGACTGTTGCTGAGATATAAATGTTAAAATCAACCTTTGCATCCCTTATGTTTTTTTCAATTTCTTCTGCAAATTGTGCTTAAAAAAAAAGGCACTGTTTCCCCATGGGAAGGGTTTGATGTGGGTTGCTTGCACATATTCACGGTGGGTTTGGGGGCTTACCCTTTTCTCATCCTGGATTGGGGCATTTCTCCGAGCCCATGGAGTTTGCACAATATTGTCTGTGGTGTTTTATACTGAATGCTGGAGGAGCCCCAACAGCTCATGAAGTTGACAACGGAAAAGAAAGCAGCAAATGGAGGAGGCACCCTGATAACCGGGGCAGGGTCCTCCCTCCTCTTCCCTCCCTCCTGGGTAAGGGGGAGGAATAAGCCCAAAGCGTGCCAAAGCGCTCGGAAAGCCTGCGAAGGCCAACAAAAGAAAGGGGCGGGCCAAGCCCCATATAAGTGGCAGGCGTCCTGCTGGAAAGAACTTTCAGCTTTCAGCAGAAGAACACCCGCCGCTGCAGAAGAAGATTTTCGTTTTCGTTCTGAGGAGAGGATTTCGATCTGAGTCGTGAGGAGGTTGGTCTATCGTTCCTTGCGAAGTGCTGTGGAATCGTGAGCTGCTCGGGGCTTCGAGTGCGGGAGCGGAGGAATCGGGAGCGGCAAGGCGGTACGAGCAGTGGTGCGGCCAGAATGGAAGAATTAGTAGAGGCTGCGGGCAAGCTGCAAGGAAGTCAGAGCTGCAGTCCTGGTGCCGGTGAGAGGAACTCCATGGTCACGTCACTGGAGTTCGGTGTACGGAGATGCCAAAACCAAGCCAGAGCGGAGGTGAGCAAGCGGCAAAGCAGGACTGCGGAGTGGGTCGAGCAGGAGCAGTGGAGCAGGCATCCGGACCGGAAGACATTCGGATCTCATGTAGGCGGGCCCAGGCTGCAAGCGGTGAGCACGGTGGGGAGGCATAGAACAATAACTATTGCCACCGGCCACCTGGGTGAAGGACGCTTGTGAGGGAAAGAAGTTTCTCCAGGACCTGGGCTGCAGCAGTGATTGCTTTGCCTGAAAGATAAATATATCGAGTTGATCAAACTTCGGGCCCGCTGGTGGAGTTAAACTGTGACTGGGGTGCTCTCCTTCAAGTCCGCTGGCCACCTCAGCATCGCCAATTTTTGCTTCCAAGTCGCTGAGGTGAGGCCTCCTTGTGCATCTCTGCCCCCCTTTTGCAGGAGTATTGTAATTTAGCATTTTGTGTCTTGAATTTTACTTTGTGAGCGATGTGCGCTCTGTGTTGTGTTCCCGTTCCCCGCTTCCCTGTTTGGTTGTTTCCGCCTCTTGTCCCGCCCTCTCCCCCCATTAGCTAATAAAATTCTAGCTTGCCCACCCCGGCATCGCCAATTTAGCTTCCAAGGTGCTGAGGTGAGGCATCCATGTGCATCTCAGACCCCCTTTTGCAGGAGTATTGTAATTTAGCGTGTATGTGTCCTTTGTGAGCATTGAGCGCTCTGTGTTGTGTTCCTGTAGTTCGCTTCCCTATTTCTTCCCGCCTCTTGTCTCGCCTTCTGCCCCCATATGCTAACAGTATTCTAGCTTCACTGAGGACCTAGTCCTTTGCTGGCCACCTCTGCATCGCCAATTTAGCTTCCAAGGTGCTCAGGTGATGCATGAATTTGTCTTTTGTGAGTGCTGTGCGCTCTGCGTTGTGTTACTGTTGCCCGCTTACCTGTTTGGCTGTTCCTGCCTCTTGTCTCACCCCTTTCCCCATTGGCTAACAGTATTCTCGATTGAGCGAGGACCTATAATGTTTACTGCATTTTACTGTCTACTTTGTAACTCCATTTGGGTGGTGTCGCTCCTGCTATCCAGGTGCTATTGCGTTTTACTGTCTACTGTGGTACCTCCTTTTAGGCACGTCACACCCTCTATCCAGGCATCCCAAAACCAACTCCTACTGCCCCCACCTTAAATGCTCCTCCCCTGATCAGGTGCCCCAAGGCCAGGTAAGTACACATCTAGTGTTGTATCCCAGTTGGACATGCCCCCCCACTCGGTCACACAATCCGATGTACCCTTCCCACAGGTTAGACTAGACCCATCACACCCCAAACCAGCCACCCCCAACGCACAGCCCATCATCCCAACCCTCCATCTCACAGCTCCCCTCAAAACCCAATGGTATAGCTCCCTCCTCCTCGCCTGTTCAAACCCCCCTCAAACCCCCACCTGCTACACCCTCCATGTAGCTCATGCTTTGCTCAATCAAGGGGGGCAAGATGGAGAGCGGAAGCTGAAAACATTGACCCCCGGAATATACCAGACCACCCATCGACCCAGGTATACCACCACCCCCCTGCTAGCTCCTCACCTGCACCCCTGCTCGCATCTCTCCCGAACACAGCACACCCGCCCCAAACTCGCGCTTCCCTTCTCTTAGCGCAGCAATAGTTGCCCTGGCCAAAGCCCCAAACCCAACCCCCCGCCCTCACCACTCCCACCCACACCACATGGGCTGCCCGAATGTCAAGGAAAGGCCCAGACCAAGGCCACCTCAGGCCCCTCATAGCATTACCCATTCTGCAACCCAGATCCCAAACCCTGCCACCTCACTGTAGGGCCCAAACCTCCCTACCGGCACCCAATCCAGTTCTAGCCTTATTCCCCTCTTCGCCTATCCCCCCTGGTCTACCTCCACCCCGCCATGCCTCCTCCCTACACCCTCCACCGCCCACCCCTTTGCCCCTACCCACCCGACCAACCCCTTTCCCCTAATACCCTCCCCTGGTCACACCCTTCCCCAACACCAGGCCACCCCTTCCTCCTCCAGTCCTGCTTTTCCTACAAGTCCCAACCCAACCCATCCAGTACTTGCAAGCATACCCCACTAACTCTCTTGCGCCTTCATCAACGTCCGGTCAGTCGCCAAAAACAAATTCCACATCTTTTTTTAATTTTATTTTACTTGTTTATTTGTATTGCGCCGACTGCTCTCAAGCATTTGACCTCATAATAGAAGAAAATCCAGAAGTCCTTATCATCACAGAAACCTGGTTTGCTGACTATTACAAGCCCATTGCACACAAGGCCTTCCCACCCAAGTACAACCTTACTGTTGGAACAGATCGCGGAGGGCTGGAGGACTTGCAATACTACACAAACACCAATTCCCACTAATAATCACGGACACCTCAGCCAACACCACAGACTACTAATCCCTTCTGGTAAAACTCCATCTCTCACCCTTGCACAGCTTCCTACCCATCTACAGACCCCCTGGCTACAACAAAAACTTTGCAGATACACTCTGCAATGCTTTGACAATGAACCTCAACCTCCATCCAACATTTATCATCCTAGGGAATTTCAAAATCTGGTTTGACTCACCCTCGAACCCTATGACCCAATCTCTCACAGACAACCTAGAAGCATTCAACCTAACAACGCATCTCCACAACCACCCACACTGGAGGTCACACCCTTGATGCGATCCTCAGCACTTTGCTAACCCCTCAGCCCCTATCATGGACAGACCACTCAGCAATCTTCTTCTCTGTACCACTGACCACTGCAGCTCGAGCCCAAGGCCACACCGACCACCACCAACCCCAACACATCTCACTCAACTATGGAATAAAGTAATTATAACCCCAGATCTAGCCACCCCCCTCCTTGCCTCTCTCCCTCCAGGAAGGGCCGTCACCCCACAACCCCCCCACCAACCTCTTCAACCTCTGGCTCTAGAGCGCCCATACGTCCCTCACCCCAACAAAACTGACCTCTCAGAGATCAGGATCCACACCCAGGTGGCACATCATCAACCTCAGATCACTGAACACCCTCAAGCGTTGTCTAGAACGGACCAGGAGAAACATTCATACGGCCCAGAACAAAACCGCCATAGCAAGACTAACCAGAACATACAGATTGGAAATCAGAAAAAACAAGAAAGCATTCTATGGGAACAGAATCTTAAACTCTTGCAACCCGAGCAAGGAACTGAATAGAATAATTTCCAAATTCAACTCCCCAGCCTGCTCCAACCCCCCCCTTTAATATCCCAATCGATATGTGACACCTCATCAGAACACTTCCAGAATGTCGCTATTGATAGACACTCCGCCATCATCTCTACATTGGAACACATTACCCCACCCCCTATCCACCCACAGCCTGACTCCCGTCAAAACCCCCCTTCGATACAAACCTTCACCTCTTTCTCTCCATTCTCACACCAGGAGTTCCTCTCACTCCTCCCCCAGAACTACCGGCCAATCAACACCTGCTTCATGCCCAAACTCATCTACTGCACGGCAAACAAGCAGCTTGGTCTTCTCATTGAAGCAAACAACCTCCTGGACCCGGCTCAATCTGGCTTCAGACCACTGCGAGGAACAGAATCCTCCATATTGTCCATCTGGGATTACCTAATAAGAACAGTTCATGGAGAAGGCTGAGCTATACTCATCCTTCTTGACCTCTCTGCCGCCTTCAATACCATTGATCACACCATCCTCCTAGACAGGCTACACTCATTAGGAATCAAAGACACTGCCCTCTCTTGGATCTCCTCTTTCATCTCTAATAGCTCACAAATCATGCTGCTTCACCCGTTGACCTCCACCTCAGGACCATCTACCCTGCTCTTCAACATCTATCTAAACCCCCTGCCCGGACTCATCCGCTCCCTCAATCTTACCTGCTACAACTACCCAGATGACACCCAGATTATCCTTAAAACCCCAAAATTGCCAGGTTCCAACCGTCCAGATCTGTCATCATGCCTCTCGGATATTGACTATTGGATGATGACCAACCACCTCATCCCCAATCCTGGGAAAACTGAAATCCTAGTCTGTGGAAAAATAGCGATCCTCCCCCAACCTATTCCCTGGCCGCGGCGCCCCCCCACCCCCACCTCAGTAAAAACCCTTGGATGTACACTGTTCATGGATTTCTCTCTCTCTCCCAACACATGCTTCTTCCATCTACTCATCCTCGGGCATATCTTTCCTTACATCACCTATCCTCACCGTTTCTCCACCATCATCTCCATCATCCTCTCCCACTTAGACTACGCAAACTGTCTTTACCTAGGCGCACTAGCCTTTCAGCTAAGGAAACCACAAAGAATCCAAAACGCTGCTGCGTGCCTGCTCGTTAACTTACCTCCCAGAGAACACATCAGTCCTACACTAAGAGTCCTTCATTGGCTCCCTATTGGTCGATGCACTACCTTTAAAGCCATGTGCCTCACCCACCGGGCCATCCACTACAATGCCCCGGAATTCCTTCAAGACAAAATCACTCGCTACCACCCCCTCAAGGACTCTCAGATCTCGCACAACATCTCTCCTAGTAGTCTAACATTACAACTCCTTCAGACTGGGTGTTTCCTCGTTCTACATCCAAGCGCTGATTATCTGGAACTCCCTACCCCTAGACATTCACAATATTGACAATCACCTGCCTTTCAGAAAGGCCCTCAAAACCTAGCTTTTCCCTCCCTCCTCTTGAAACCCTCTCGCACTCTACACTCTCGATAGGCGGACAGAAATGCTGACCCAAACACAACAACACTCATATCCGCCAATACCCCACTGATGCCAGCAGCGTTTGCAGTAGCACACTGTGACAAACTATTGTTCTCCCCAAACACAACACTCGTACCGACCAATACCCCTTGAATTCTGGCAGCGTTCGCAGAGGCACACCACTGTCGTCCTCCCCTCACCCCCCCACTCGCCGTCCATCTGGGCCCCTCTTCCACTGCTCAGACTTTCGTTCCAGGGAGATCACGAATAGCGAGACCAGCCAATTGCATTGGATCAAGAAAAGGAACACTGCAGGAAAACTCCATCCAAGTGTACAGTACATATACCTTACACCAAGTCTGTGGACACCGGCCACAGGCACGCCCACCCATCCATGCACCCTAAAATGCAGCTATGGCTATGATATTCCGGTCTAGCAGCACACATAGCCGTCAACACTGAAACCCCTGAGGTACCTCAACACCTCTGCCATTAGTATACAGCGAAAATCAAATAAAACAAAATCGGTCTAGCTGGGCACACATCACATCTTCAGCACTAGCACTCTATCCTAAACCACCAACTGCACCCACCCACGTGCCGAACCTCCGGGCTGCTTACTGGAGGCTAGCCAGCCCACTTAAGTCCTAACCCGGCAAAAATGCACACATGCATCTTTTAATTTAAACTCTTAGAGCCCCCTACACATGGACTGCAGTCACCAGGGGTATTCCAACCACAAAGCACATTGAGGTCATACAAATGGGGAAAGGGCGCCATATAAATGACAAATGCAGTACAATAAAAGCTTCCCTCTTCTTCCTCCTCTCTCATCCCTGACTGTTTTACTGCTCTTCAGGCAGGTTGTGCTGCCAATGTTCTCTGCTTTAAAGCCAGCAAGACGGGGATCCTTCCATTTAGACCCTAGAGCCCTGCTTCCCTCCAACCTTCTGGCTGCCCTCTATGGGCTCCCTCCCCTCACCCTCTTACGAGTCAAAAAACCTTGGTGTCATCTTTGACTCCTCTCTCTCCTCCCCTCACACTCTTAAGAGTCAAAAAACCTCAGTGTCATCTTTGACTCCTCTCTCTCTCCTTCTCTCTTCCCATTGCGGACTTTTCCAAGAAGGCCCACTATCCGCTGCACCTCCTCAGATGCATTCTCCCGTTCCTCACCTTTCCCTGGAAACTCAGTAGGCCTCATTACAACCCAGGCATTAAACCATGGCGCTATTAGCACCATGGTTGACGTCGGATTCCGCCATGGTGAATGGCGGAATTACCGCCTCATTCCAAGGTTGGCAGGGCGGTAATTCCCCATTCACCATTGGCCCTTCCCCATTCCCATTTTTGCCCCATAGGGCTCAATGGGAATGGGGAAGGGGGTAATTACGGTACCGCAAAATGCGGTACCGTAATTACCTTCAAACTCCCTTTGCGGGTCCCGTACTTAACAGCTGATAAAACCAGCCGTTATGGTAGGGGGACCCGCAAAGGGACCTCATAATTGGGTGGTAAGGGATTACCGGTACCCCTACCGGTAATCCCTTACCGCCGGGTTGTAATGAGGCCCAATGTCTCCAAAGCTCTGGGCCTCTCTAGGCTGGGCTACTGCAAAAGCATCTTCCTAAATCTTCCTTTATCCTCCCTGCGCCCCCTCCAATTTATCAAGAATAGGACTGCAAGACTTATCCTTGGCCTCAAGTCCAGGGACTGCATCTCTCCAGCCCTAAAATCTCTCCACTGGCTCCTGGTTGCTGCTAGGATCAAGTTCAAGACCTGTTGCATCATACACAAGGCTTTCTGGGGCCTAGGACCCTGCTCCATCCAACTCTCTCCCTAAATACTTCCCTGCTAGAGCCCTTCGGTCTTCTAGCTCCAACTCTCGGTAGATCAGACGCTTTAAGCAGAGAGTGGGGGGTAGATCTCTCTCCTCTGCAGGAGCCTCCCTCTGGAATGGTCTCCCTTCCCCTGGAATGGTCTTCCTGCCCCTCTCAGGCTTGAACCGGACCTCCATAAGTTCCAGAAGCTCCTCAAGACCCTCCTTTTCTCTTCTTCGTTCCCTCTCCCACTCTCCTGCTAACACCCCCGTCTGCCGCAGTGACTGGCTGCCTGGTTCCCTTTGAATTTTACAGGGCACAAGCACACGCCCCTCCCCACCCACTCCACCCACCCTCCTTGCATTTAGCATTTAGACCCTCTACACCTACACCCTATGCAATCCCTGGCACTTGCCCCTCCTGGTCTCCCCTTAGCACTTGTTTAGCCCCTTTGCCTTCCCACCGCCCTTTTTTCACTTGCCCTCTTTCCTGTTTACCCTGCACTTCCCACCCTAGTACTTTGCATGTCGCGCACGCCTGCACTTCGCCCCCTCTCCCTTCTTTACTGCACCTGCACGATCCAAATGTCACAAGGCCTAGTAGGATCCTTATTGTTAGATTTCTCCCGTGTTATCCCTCCTCCTTTTTTTGTCTTGTGGCGCCTTGAAACACCATTTGTTGTATAGGCGCCTTACAAATAAGCAATAAATATATAAAATAAATATTTTCCTTCTATACTGTCCCTATGCAGCTACTCTTCTTCTGCGCCTGCTCGTCTACACGTGCACCAGTTACTCGCCTGTTTAGTTGCTCAGTTGTCCCACCATGTACACGTTCTTCACCAAGTCTTTGAGCGTTTCCGTTTTCACCTTTGTAGTGGCTCACTTCTCTGCACATCTGCTCCCGTGCACATTTTCTTCACCAATTTTAACTTATTCCCCCTAAATAGTGGCTTGCTCCCTTGCAGAGTTGATGTCTCGCAAGCTCGTCTCCGTGTGTATCTGTGGACCCCCCAGTTTAGTTGCTCACTTCTCTGAACATATGTTCCCTGCCTGTGTTGTTTCTTTTTTACCATGTGTATCTGTCTGTTGTTACACTGTATAGTGCCTGAATTCTCAGGAGAGTCGTTTCCTCGCGTGGACATGGTCCTCGCCGGGTATATCGGTTGTCCCTAAATATAACAATGGTTCACTTCTCTGCCCATTTGCTCTCTCCCCGTGCATGTGTTCTTCGCCATGGGTCTCTTGTTCCCAAGGGTCAATTCCTAAAAATGTAATTGGGGGGGAATCATCAACAAATGCAGTGGGATGTGACGTTGCCAGAAATTTGCATATCAAGGTGAAATATGCACATTTCATTAAATTGGCTTTGCATAACCACCCAAATTGCACTGGCACGAAAGGCATTTACCTTTTATAAGATCAACACACACACAAAACCAAGAGAGTATATTTTCTTCTAATAGTGTTTTTAAAAACTTTAAAAGGTGTGCATGTTTTAAACTCCAAGAACCAATACAAATGTTTTCCCTGGGACTTGCAGTACCGAAATGGGATGTTTCACCTTCAGTTGTTTATTATTTTTCGTCAGGTTATATAGTGAAGTGGTGAAGTGTACGGCCTACAAACCTGACGTGGGCTTTAATGTATACATTAAAAGAGGACATTAATTGTTTCTTATTTTAGCTGGGGGGGGGTGCTGAATTCACCCTCTGAAAAAAGTGGCTGGACTGCATTCCCCCGCGTGTACCCTCGACTTGAGCCCTGGTTGTTCCCGCGAAAGGCGCCCCGCTTCCCTGCACATCTGCTCCTCTACTTTGTGCCCTCTTCCTCGCGATGTGTATGCATCAATTCAGCCCGTGTATGGTGGCGCCCCCAATGGACAGTTCCGCACTCCCATGTGCATCTGTTCTTGCCATTCACTGTCCATTTTATGCGCCTTTATCCTTATTAACCCTCACGCCTGCCCTTTCGTCTTCCTTTTCTCTGTTCTACATTGGATCTACCGAGCTCTCCCACGTGTTCCCCTACCTGGTACTCTTCCCCCCCGCCCCCGCGTCTGACAGTCACACACGTGCCAGCTAACGTACACCCCCACATCGTCCTCCGCCCGTTAGCCTGAAGCTATCACCACCCTCTACCCTGGTATCGTTTATGCCCCTCCCCTGGCCCCTTCCTCACCCCCTCCCACTTCCTCTCCTCGTGTAGCCTGTCCCCACCCTCCTACTGACACCCACTCACACTCTTCCTGAATCGTTGCCAGCCCAGCCTCTAGAGATCTGCTTTCCCGCGCCCCTCGGCTGCGCCACTTACTTTCTGCCCCGGGCTCCGTTCTGCTGCTGCCCCGACCGTATCGATATGAACCACCCCCCGGAGCCCGTCGCGTTGCAGCCCCTGTGCTCCGGTTACCGGGGGCTACCGGATGAGGTGGAAATGGCCCCGGTACGGGAGCCTCCCAAGGACTTCGTGCTCTGGTCCCTTTTCAACACCATCTTCCTCAACTACTTTTGCTGCCTGGGCTTCCTGGCACTTGTATTCTCGATCAAGGTAAGCAGGCCTGGTCGAAGCAGGCGACTGCCCGGGGTGTGGAGCGGGGTGTGGGAGTGATGGCTCTGTGTCCTGGCGCTGCTTTTACGTCCTTAATACTACCGGGGTCATGTTTTCTTTTTTCGCGAGCTGCTTTGGCGGAAAAAAGCGGAGCTCAGTCCTCGCTTTTGGGACTTATGTTTGCTCTGTGGCGTGGTGTCCGGGACCAGGGATGTGGGTGTGCGCACAGATCCCAATCAATCGCTGGCGAGGGTGTGCCTGTAACGGCCGCCCTTCACCCTGCACAGTTCAACGGCCTGCATCCGCTCTATCATTCTTTCCCCTAGGTCCTCCTCGTGTCAGCATCCCGACGAACCACGCAGGAAACGAGAGGCCCAGCCCAGCGTGGTTAGTGACAGGCGACCAGCGAGCTGCCTGGCGCTCTGGAAGGCAGCCCTGTGGAATACTTTGTCAAATCCAGATTGAAGCTCTCCTGTAAAATACTCCAGCAGTGCATTAAATAAAAATGTCCTTTAATCCAATGCTTCTCAATTGTTAGAGAAAGTTAATTCCGGAATGGTAGCAGGGGTTCTGCTATGAATGGTTAGAGAAAGTTAGGGAACAAGTGATAGCAGAAGATTCCCAGAGGAAGCTGGCTTCAGTACTGTGTGTTACGGAGATATGTGTTTCCCCTTTAAGGGGGAGTTGTACCTTTATACTGTGTTGCCCTTTTAAGATGGGCCATAGTCATGGCCCAAGATAATAAAACGAAGCCCGCAGGCACGTGCGGGCAGTACGGCTGCGGACACCATGACCAATTAATCTGTGTGTGTGTGTCCTTTCTTGTGACCTGCAGGCCCGCCTTGAATACAAGGGGCATGCAGGCCACGGCGTCATGGGGCCTCCTACAAAGCCAGCCAGATGAGCCCGCCCAAGTCAGCAAGATCAGCCTTGCCACCTACTGAGGCACTGAAGCCTCCCAAGTGCTGGTGTCCCATAGCACTACAGGGTGGGGCTGGTACAATGTCCCATGGCCAGCCCCCACCCTTCCGACCTCCGAGGCCCTGGGCCTCCTGATGCTGGTGTCCCATAGCATCTGATGGGGGAGCTGGTCCGATATCCCATGGCCAGCTCCACCCTCCAACACTGTTGCTGCTCTCTTTTACTTTCCCCTTCTCCAGTCACCCTCAGGGCTTCCTCTGACAACTGCTCCCTTCTGAGTCCTTGGAATTGTTTGTTCGCAACCTTACTGCTTGTATGTATCCCCTTGGCTTCTGGGTTGGCTGCCCTTCCACCGCTTATGGGCGACCCATTTTCCCTTCTCTTTTACCCGTGCTGGGGTGGCACAGGCAGTGGGCGGATTGCCCCCGTCCTGCCTTCGGGCTGGGAGCAGCCTTTGTGTGGGGCGGATGGCCGTTCCTCTATTCGCAGGTTGGTTGCCCTCCTTTGTTTTTCACCAGGCCGGGATCGGCACCTGTCCACCTTTGGGCTGGGATCGGCCTCTGGCCCTCTTCACTCCAATGGGCGGACTACGCATATTCCTTCCTGGGGTGGTATCAGCCTCTATGTGGGGCAGACTTACTTCCCTCACTTTACAGGTCGATTGCCCTTCGTAGTCCTTCACCAGGTCTGTGACAGGTACCTGTCCAATCTCGGGGTGGGATCAGCGTGTCTGTGGGGTGGAATGCCCTTCCTCTGCTCCATTGGGCAGATTGCCCTTGTTCAGTTATAAAATCAGCCTTGATGTGGGGCAGACTGCCCTTCCTCTGCTCCAGTGGGCAGATTTTGTTCCTTGTGGCTGGGATCAGCCGCTGGGTGGGGCGGTGTACCAATCTCCTCTACCCTACCCCTGCTGGGCACCTTGATGGTGCAGTGCACCACTGCTGTAACATATTCCGCAAACAGAAATTAGTAGTCCTCTACCTACAAGAGACCCATTATCCACAGGGGGCGGAGTCACCGCTAAAAGGCAAAGACATAGGAAGGAATTTTTGGGCTTCCCATAAATCTTCTAAAAAGGAAAGGGTGGGTATACTCCTGGGCAAGTCATTTCATCTGATGGAGATTGAGACGAGGAGGGGTTTTGGGGGAAGATTCCTGTGAATACAAGGCACATGGCACATGTGAGGGAATGCAGATGACACTTGCCACCTCTATGCACCCAATGCGGGACAGGTAGGGTTTCTACGTCGGGTCTTTAGGGCGATGGATGAGTGGGCAGAGGGAGCCATGATGTTGGGTGGGGATTTCAATTTGATACTGGACCCCAGGCTGGACTGGTGGTCAGCGAAAGGGTTGGGGATGAGGGACAACCTAGCCATGACACCTTCTGCAGGACCATTATTGGGTGGATGTGTGGCATAGACCATGGTCTGGGCCGGGGGGCTATACTTCTCACCCACGCATCAATCGTACACAAGAATTGATCTGCTGATGTCTGGGGAGGGGCAAGGGAAGGTTGGAGTGCCAAGGGTGGAGGCCATCACATGGTCAGACCATGAGCTTCTGGTAGTGGATTGGTGGCTAACGAAGGCCCTCACAGAGTTATAGGTGGCAGTGTAATAACACTCTCTTGAGAGACCAAGTGTTTAGGGAGTTTTTGAGGAAGGAGATACAGGCCTATTTAGAAATTAATGATAATGGGGAGACAGACATGGCGACAGTGTGGGGGGCAGCCAAGGCCACTTTGTGGGGTCTGCTCATCATGCAGGGTTTCCATAGGAAACGCGAAAGGGCACTGATCGAAGGTAAGCTCCGAGAGGAACTGAGGGCTATGCGGGTACAGCTGAATCAGAGTGGCACAGAGAGGGAGGCCCTTCTAGGGGAAATGATAGACAAGCCCTTCACTTGGTCCTAATTGGTGAGGTTGTCAAGAAAATGAGATACACCCGAAAAAGTTATTATGAGAAGGGCGACGCAGTGGGGACCCTCCTTGCAAATAGGATGAGCGGTTATAGGGTGGATAGGAGGGTAGAAGGTATCCGGGACACATGGGGCCAGATGAGGAAAGGTGGGGTGGATATAACGGAATGCTTTGCTAGTTCCTACAAGGAGTTATATGCTAGGCAGAAGGAGGAATCAGTGGAGGCCATACAGCAATACCTGGCCAAGCAAAACCTCCCTAAGTTTACAGGGACAGAGAGAGATGCCTTGGAGGGGGAGATAACCCGGAGAAGAGGTTCTGGAAGCCATTAAAAGGCTGAAGACAGGGAAGGCCCCGGGAGGAGACGGCTTCACAGCCGATTTTTTATAAGCAGTACCAAACTTGCTGGCAAAGCCATTGGCTAAGCTGTTTAATCTAATAGTGGGGCAGGATACAATACCACTGATGTTTCTACAGGCCCTGATTTCAGTTATACCGAAATTGGAGAAAGACTCGACAGACTGCGCCTCCTACAGGCCCATCTGCCCACTAAATGTGGAGGCAAAAAGTTTTTGCTAGGCTCCTAGTGACGTGTTTGGAGACATGTCTCCCTCGATTGATTCAGCCGGATCAGTTGGGGTTTGTGTTAAACAGGCAGGGAGTGGACAGTATGAGGAACTCTCCACGTGATGTGTGCACGGGCAGTCTGGGAGCGCTTTTGCTTTCCCTGGACGCTGAGAAGGCATTCGACCAGGTGAGATGGGCCTTCATGGGGGATGTTTTGTCACTGGGATTGGGCCTGAGATCGATGGGTTGGAAGGAATCATGAAAACTGCTCTCCTGAACATCCGTGAAGACCTGCTCTCCAACCTTGACTCCAATACCCCTTGCATCCTCATCTTGCTTGATCTCTCCTCTGCCTTTGACACTGTCAACCTCGCCATCCTGCTCAACCGTCTCCATGATAACCTGGGTATCACCAGTCAGGCTTTGGCGTGGCTGACTTCTTTCCTCTCTGACCGACCCTCCCAGGTCCAACTTGGGTCCTTCCTCTCCGGTATCTTTTTCTCTACCTGTGGTGTCCCACAGGGATCTAACCTCTCTCCCTGGCTGTTCAACCAGTACCTGGCACTCCTTGCCACCGCATCGCCACTCTCTGTCCCAACTTTTAGTGCTATGCGGATGACACACAGCTCATTTTCAGGCTTCCCTCGGCCTCCTCCTCCCCTTCCCTCATCTCTGACTGTGTCTGCTATCCAGGATTGGTGTGCCGCAAATGACCTCTGCCTTAATGCCAGTAAAACTGAGATCCTACTCATCGGCACACCCACTCCCTCCTTCCCTGCGGCCTTCTGGCCGGCCTCTCTTGGCCCACTTCCTGCTCCCACCTGCAAGGCTAAGAACCTTGGGGTTATCTTCGACTCCACACTATCCTTCTCTCCTCACATCTCGGACGTCTCTAAGAAGTCACACTACCAGCTGCACCTCCTCAGAGGTATTCTTCCTTTCCTCTCCTTCCCCCAAAAGCTCACCGTCTCCAGAGCCCTGGTTCTCTCTAAGCTGGACTATTGTAACAGCCTCTGTCTAAATCTGCCTGCCTCTACTCTCCGCCCTTTGCAACTTATCCAGAACAGGACTGCGAGACTTGTCCTTGGCCTCAAGCCCAGGGATCGTATCTCTCCAGGACTGAAATCTTTGCACTGGCTCCCAGTGTCTGCGAGGATTAAGTTAAAAACCCTCTGCATTGTCCACAAGGCCTACTGGGGCCTGTGGCCGAATTACCTTCAACTCTCTCTTCCCAAATATCTTCCTTCTCGAGCTCTTCGCTCATCTGCCTCCAACTCCCTGAGTGTCAGTCGCTTCTCTAAGCAACAAGTTGGTGGCAGATCTCTCTCTTCGGCAGGGGCCTCCCTCTGGAACAGCCTTCCTTCCTCCCTGAAACTTGAGGAGAACCATCTCCGGTTCCGTAAGCACCTCAAAACCTTCCTCTTCGCTTCCGCTTTCTCTCCCTCTCTCCCCTGCTGAATTCCGGGCTAAATCTGCACTGTTCAAAACCACCCGCCCACCCTATCTGATTCGGGCACAGGCACTGCCAGTTACACACCTGCACTCCCTTCCCTGGCAACCCTGCACCAAGGGACTGTTTCTGTCTCCCTACAGTCCCCCTACCAGCACTTATGTCTGCACTTACCTTGCATGTGCCACCATATGGCTGTTTTATTATCTTATTTATTCTACTACCCCTTGTACTGCACTTTCCCCCCTCTTTTCCCCCCTCGCACTCCCCCTCAACTCCCATGCACTTGTGCGAGCTGAATGACACCTGGCCTAGTAGGATCGTTGTCTGTCGTCCCTTTGTTTTACCCCACCCTTGCCTTGTCGCGCCTTGAAACACTTGTGTATAGGCGCGTTATAAATGCCATGCTAATATCATATCGGCCCTGTACTCAAAGCCCACAGCTAAACTTGTGGTCAATGGGAACAAATCAGGGCCCTTTCCGCTAGACAGGGGTACGCGACAGGAATGCCCCCTATCCCCGCTCATATATGCACTGGTGATGGAACCATGGGCGGCGTCGATCCGGGACAACGGGGAGATTAGGGATGGCACAGTGGGTGGGGTACACTGTAAGATTATTCTATTCACGGACAATGCACTATTCTATATTTCCAAGCCATCCCAAACGGTCCCCCATGTGTTGAGAAGTTTGGAACGTTATGGGAAGCTGTCGGGTTTCAAGGTCAACCCGGGGAAATCTGTGGCGTTCATAGCAGGGGGGCTGTCGGATAAAGGAGGGGAATTTGTGACAGGGCTTTTTTTAAGGTACACAGGGAAATCGTTCGCTACCTGGGGATCTAGGTGACACGATGCCCAGGGGACCTTTTCGCCAGTAATTTTCTCCCCCTCTGGTCGGCGTGAAGCGAGACATGGAGAGGTGGGCAGGGCTGGGGTTATCGTGGATGGTGCATCTGAACTCTGTAAGAATGGTGGGTCTCCCCAAGTTCTTATTCCTATTCCAGTTGCTACCGGTTTCAGTGTCCAGGTCTTTCTTGATGGAGGTGAAACAAACTATGTTGTGGTTTCTTTGGGCAGGGAAGAAACATAGGATCTCCTACGAAATATTAAATAGGCCGAAGGAGGAGGGAGGAGTGGGATTCCCGGATCTAGCAACGTATTACAAAGCATCCCGGCTGAGAGTCCTGGTGGATCATTTTACTCCAGGGTCCAGGAAACAATGGGTGGCAATGGACAATGCGGTTCTGGCCCCGGTCACACTAGAAGAGTGGCTATGGGTTCCCAAGACCAGCATTCCGAGAAGAGTTCTGCTTCACACAGTGTTGGAGGTCCTGTGGTGTGTTTGGACGGAGGGAGGCGATAATAGGTGGCTCACGACGTGGCCGTCGCCCTTGAGCAATATTTGCCCCCCCCACTTAGGGACGGGATTGAGGAACCATTGGCGTTCCAGCCCTGGTACGAAGCTGGGCTCATCAGGGTGGGACAACTATTGGACAGGGGAACCTTTGTATCTTTAAAGGGACTGGAGGAGGCCCTAGGTCTGGATACACTGTCACCCTTTCGCTTCCTGGAATTGAAGAGGGCCCTGACTGAGGAAAGATGGGGGGGGGGAAATCTCAAGAGGGAACTGCCAGACTTCGAAAGGTTCCTGATCACGCAGAAGGGGTTCAAAGGACCGATAGCTAGACTATATAGAATGCTTCTCTGGGCAGCTCCAAGGGAACCCCTCCACCCCCCCCCCCCCGCAAGAGTGCGATGGGGACAGGATCTGGGCAGGGATATCGAGGACACTTTTGCATAGGTGGCACTACCCCCCATTAAGGATAGCCTGAATGAGGGAGGAATATGACCCCCACTTCTGGAAGTGCCACAGTGAAAAGGGGGATTATATACACATGTGGTGGAACTGCCCTCGGGTACAGGTAGACTGGAGGCAGGTGCTTTTGTGGATAAAGGGGGTGTATGGGATCCAGAGGGACCTCTCCCCGTGGCTCATCCTCTCTGGTGTTAATATGGAAGGGGAGCCTGATGCGGAACAGGGCCACATGTTTCATGTAATGTTGGTGGCAGCGAGGTGTTGTCTGGCCCAACGGTGGAAAACTCCACAAAAGGGAGAAGGAGAGGACCTCCAAAATCCGTGTGATATATGATATGGAATACCTAACCCACCTTTTGGATGAGTACAGATCTAACATTGAGGAAATGTGGCTCCTGTTCTTTGAGAGATCCGATCGGTTGGCCGTGTAAAGCTGGGAGATAGCTGTAAGATGAAATGAACGAAGAACATTTTTGTATTGGAAAATATGTCTGACGGCCCTGTTATCTAAGTCGGGGATCTGGGGCGGGGGGGGTTCATACACCCAGTGTTTTAGCGTACCCAGGAGGAATACCCAGATTTGAAGAAGAGACATTAGTATGTGTCCAATGTTTGATGGAGTTAAGTCGGAAAGATCCATGGCGGGGGGTCAGGCACCTTATTGTTGGGGTTAATGAGTAACGTATAATTGCTATTCTGTGTTGTTATAACCGAAATGACAATAAAATGTGATTTCCCCCCCCCCCCCCCAAAGAAATGTGTTAATGCACCAATGATATGCATACTGACGTAAAGTTGTGGAGCCACTCGCACTCCCACAAAGGTATACTGATACACCCAGACACTCTACTGAGCCATAGACTCAGAATTACAGCGAGTCATTGGCTCCAGGCATTATATTGAGTCATGGACCATCTGGACATAAACTGTGGAACCACTATCCTTATGGGTCATATAATCTTACAGTTAATATATAAAACCAATACGTGGAAACTTGTTTTGTGTTGGCAATAAAAAGGCTGTTGCTTTTTATTAAACATATCACTAATAAAACAAAGGGTATGATGGGTAATTCCCAACAAACAGGTGTGCAGTGTTATCATGGTTCTGTACTTTTGTGCACTTGGGCAAAGAACTGGAAATTTCCCTTCTTTGCCCACAGTGTGCCGTGGCTCACCCTGGGCTCCCAGGTCTGTGTGTTTGGGACCTGTACATTGTCTGGTGAGCACTCCTGTGCCTGCTGGCAGGTTCCTTCCAGGCTCATGCTGCCTTTCCTGTTCTTCTGTTCCAAGACTTTCAGACAACAGCCGTTGTCCTGTGCTTGCCCAAATGTACCTTTACCAGGGGTGGGTGGGATCGGGGCAATCGAGAAGCTGGGTCTGCGAACGCAGAGTCCATGTACACGCAGGCCAGAGTGTTCCTTCTGCAGGGCTGCTCCAGCAGTCCTGTCTTTATAGGGCAAATATGTCTTAAGGCCATGTCATGTCCATGACTCCCTGACCTGTGCCTGTGCTGACAGCCACTTAGCACCTATGTGCGTAGTGTCCCTCACATTTTTGTTTTATTGTCCTCTCCCCCTTTGAAGAGGGGGGGGAAACACTGTTGCTAAATGGTGCTGTCGCCCACCTCCAGTTAGCTCCGTTTGCTGTCTGGGTCCCCTCCCTGTCAGGCTCTCCTTTGAGATGCCTGTAGCAGGAGAGAGGGAAGGGGAGGCGAGGCATGCCTTATGGCGCCTCCCCTCCTATGTGCTTCTGTGGGCAGCTTGCCAGGCGTAAGGTCACAAGCCCTTTAGCTTCATGGGGGTACCCCCTCATTCTGCGGCACTGAACATTATATTAAGCCTCACCCCTACCCACCACAGGCTTTAAACTGAGCAGTTTTTCTGCACAATGCAGAAGCATAGCCTTCTTGCACAATATATCAAGGTAATGCCCACTTGTGAAATAAAATGAGATCCTCGGGCAATATACTGAGCTATAGTCCCCCAGAAGTGATGCGTATCCCATGCAATCCTGCCACATAATTAAATGATATTTTAAACACAAGTGGTATTTAAAACACCATAGGCCTCATTATGAGTTTGGTCATATTAACTCTGGTAATACCACCAAACTTAATTATCATTACCACAAGTGGTAAATGACAACTGCCACTCGATTCCGAGTTAAGGTTACTCACCATTTTTGGCATCCCAGGGGTTCCGGTGGAGGTAGGCAGTATTAATGCATGTAGTACTGCCACCAACCCTTACTACCTCTATAATTACCACCAATTGTACCTCCACACTCATGCAGGTGATTTTACTGGGTTTGCGTTGCCAAGCCTAAATCAGGCGCAACAGTAAAACAGGCAGTATTTACCACTTCTACCAGGCTCTGAACGAGACCCCCTCATGTTTTTACAGTTACCATTATAATACGAATAAAGGCATATATCTACTAAGCCCATTATCTATGTTTACTTTATGACACCCCAGACATATAATATTCAGCATAGTGTATAGGAAGAAAAGCAAGCAACTGAGAGCAATATGTTTTGGAATAAAATATCCCATCCCCGGTCGTGGTGCAATTTTAGTGTGCACTGTAGTTTCTGACATTGCTTAGTACTCACATGTTTTTATATGGTACGGCTACGCTTCTAAGCACTGTAACAAGAAGTATTATGAGCACATGGAGATTGTTATTGAACTCCGCTCAGCCAAACGGATTGTTTAGAGTGCTATCAATAAGTACTGGTATTGACTGCATAATTCTGGGCCTGATTCATGGAATAATTTGCGTGGAAAATAGGGAACTTGCGTGCCAAACTGCATGCGTAATCCTGCTTGTCGAGGAATCGAATGCACAGGACTTTTCTTCGACTTGCGTGGATTTTGCGGCAGCCCTGCACGGCTCTGTGAGTGGACGTGTGCCTTGCACTCGACACCACACAGAGCGTGGGCATGGCTTGCACAGACGGCGGGGTCGGGCGGAACACAGAAAATGGGAAGGACATGCCGAAAAGTGGGCATTACGAGGGATGGCCCGCAAGCAGTCCATCGCACGCTCTCTATTGCATGGAACAGTACGTATTCAGGGATTCAACCGCGCAACCTGACGGCAGGGAAATGGCCACGCAAAGCTGTCATAGCCGTCATACTATCTGCCACCCGAAGGCAGGCATACAAACACGTGCGCAAAGGAATCACCATGCAGTGGTAAGATCGGGTGTCGGATTTAGGGGTGTGTACGCGCAGCCAGGGTTCCGACCTAACTTAGGGGAGCGCATAAGCAGTATAGCGGGGTGCAGGAAAGGTTTACGGGGGTTCGCACACAGATTTTCAGAGTTTTACCCAAGTTACGATAAATTGTATGCATGTTCGTGGGGTGCCGTAACAGTTACGGGGGACCCCGCGTAGGATCCCCGAGATGCAGGCCTGCTTGCGGGGGTCCCTGCGCACTGTTCTGTGGGTGCATGTGTTTGCACCCAGGAAGCACGCAAAGGTGGCTGTTTGTGTCTGTTTTTGATTTGCGTGTCGGGGGCGTTCCCGCCGTGACTTGCTTATACAGTTACTTTGCGCGAACAATTCCACGAATACGTGGAGCGTGCAGAAAAATGTCTGCACGCAGGCTCGCGCAGTGACGCTCTCGGGCGCGGGAGTTCTGTGCACTTTTCCATGAATCGGGCCCTCTGCCTTGAGAAGCAGACACGCAAACAACAACGCAAATTCCAGGCAAAAATGTTTTTCAACCAGACACTTTATTTTTTTGCTACCACATGCTTTTGAACATACAAAAGAGAAGGCTAAAACATTGAAAAATGCTTTCACTTTCTCATAGAGAAAACATTTACTTTTTCGTGACATCTAATACATGTTCGTGTTAAAATGCTTAATGTATGAAGACAACCATGTTATTTAAATAAAAAAGAAGATACACTTAATGCATTAACTCAGTCCATTTACTCACTTTTAAAGTAACTTTTTTACTTCACCACCAAAACTCCAAAACGTATTGCTTTTACCACTATCTGCTAATAATATTATAGACCTCGGGAGAGGTAATTATCACTTGGGATAATCACCCTTCCCCAATTTATGGCCCTCGGCGATTATCCCCCAATAACGACCCCTCCCTCAGTCTGTAAGGCTACATTATTACCCAATGTAATAGCACTCTATTTGTCTACCTTTAGAAGGACGCCATTCTGAATCTGCACTGCCTAGATTAAAATGTGGGTGTTGCCAAACACCGTAAGTCTTAAGAAACCACTGTAACACGCATGCAAAAGACTTTAGGGGAGAATCCTGCACCATGTCAGTTAACATGTTGGAAGAACATGCCGCATACTGACAAACATAGAGATTTGGGGGTGGTCAGCCACACGTTATCTAATATGAATGGATGCTTATTAAGAACACTCCTGTTTTATGGGACCCATTCGAATCATTTGAAAGATGTAATGAAGAAGTGGCAGAGTATATGGCATTGATAACATTACTGGATTAATTAGTGTTGTATTGATGTAGAGTTGGAACCAACGAAATTACTATTTTTCCTTGCCATGCAAAGGAACATGTTCCGCATTTGTGTAAACAATTCTTTGATACTGTTAGCAAATAAAAAGCGCAGAGAAGAAACGTTAGATTGTGCTTTCAGAACATTCTGTGTATCACACTTGTTAGACATAAGCAGGTAAAGTGCCTTGGAACTGTTGTACTTCTTTGCAGCCAACTCTAAACTTTATGATTATAGTAAACTGCAGAGCTCATTATAGAAATAGAGTGCAACCACGCCTGTAGTGTACCTGCCTAGAGATTAGTTGGCTTTTGGATTAAACCCTATTCCTGCAAATTGCACCCATATTTCACCAGCAATCGCTTAATTCGGGGGGCTATTTTACTGGCTTCCATAACTATATTCTTGTTTTTCTTCTAGCACTTGTCTCCCTCAGGCGCTAAAGCACAACTATATAACCTATGCTGTAGGCGCTAAAGCAGCATCTAGGAGCCAACGTTATGTTACTTAACTAGGTGGCACCACAGCGCAGCCTAGTTAAGTAACAATACGTCACCTTTGTGCTACAATGTTGTAGCCTTACTAGTAGACACTAAAGCACCACTCTGTAGGAGCCAAAACGAATGGTAGTTTAGCACCAACGACAAGCCAACATTGTATAGCATTAGGGCATCTGCAGACTTTTTACACAGGCAAACAGACTCTTGCGCTCTTTGTCTCTCTCTCTCTCTCTCTCTCTCGCTCTCTCTCGCTCTATCACTCCACACACGCTGTATAGCAGCATTCTTCTGGCTTGGTGGCACTAAAGTCAGAGGAGGACTTCTGGAATTCTGAGATGCCTAATGGGACAAATCTTCTGCTTTGCCTCCAGCACTTCACCCCTGGTGCTAAACTGAGCCAATACCATTGGTTTCCATGTCCACATCCCTCTCTGCAGACTGGCAATGGTGCCCCGGCGTGCAGAATGTCTCAGACAGGACCCACCACAACCAGTGGAGTTCCACTTTCAGGCCAGAATGGGAAGAGTGGACACGCTAATGATTGCCTGGAGCATTCCGCATGGCATTCCCCTGAGTACTGCTCTCCAAAAAGCGCTCAGAAGCCGCAGAAAGATTTGCTCAACAAATCTCCAAATTACCAACAGCCACTCTGTTTTTATAAAGGTACTGACCTCAGTGCAGAAAGAAAAGTATGAATAAAGCTCATTAAGGTATTTCATACCTATATTTCATGTTGTTAGCGCCTCCTACCTTCTCAATACAAACAGACTCACCTAAAAGGGTGCAGGACAGAAGCTGCTGTAACTGCGCTCTACCGGTGGTACACGCTGCATGCGCTCAGATGGTTTCACTGATCCCTGCACAGTGTTTGCTAGGGACAGTGGGAGTAGCAACAGATAATACTATACTATCTCTGCACCTTTGCAAACTGGGGGGAAAAGGCGCCACCAATGTATGTGTAAAATACCTTTCTGCTGTGTACGTGGAAACTCATTTTGTACAATTGATAATGACTATTTTTTAACAAGGAAAAACAAATTAACCTAAACTTGTATTTTTAAGGTACACCTGCAATGTTTTTCAGTTTTGGCAGAGGACTGCCACCATTTCCCTTTGCAAAACATGCAGAGTGTGCCACTATATCCCTCATGCCAACATGCAGGGGACTGCCACTATATCCCTCGTGCCAACATGCAGGGGACTGCCACCATATCTCTTGTGCCTGCATGCAGCGGACTGTAACCATATCTCCTGTGCCAGCATGCAGCGCACTGGCACCATATCTCTTGTGCCTATATGTAGGGGACTGCCACTATATATCTAGTGCCTACATACCCTTAAAACATTTAAGCCCCACTCACTTGCCCTCCCCACTCAGTATATAAACCTACAGCCCTCTTTCCACAATATACCGATCTACACCCATAAAACATTCTGGCAATTTGCCCTAAAATATTCCATCAACAGGCTAAGTCACCCCCCTATCCCCACTTCCTCAAAAATCCTCTACACCTCAACAGCATACAGCCCCATTCAGCACAGATGCAGAAGAGGAGTTTGGGGTAAAATGCCCTCCATCGGAGGACCACAATTATGGAATAAACATCCTCAAGCCCTCTGACTCAAAGCAGACCACCTAAATTTTAAGAAAATGTTAAAAACGCATCTTTTCTGTGAGGCCTACCCGACCTACAAACCTATCGAACAGGCCCGATTGTTTAATATTAAGAGTTCAAAGATATTCTTAGGGCTTCCAGAATGGGACTTCATTGCATGATCTTGAAGTTAGCAGCACAAACGAGGTGATGGCTGGAAGGTTTAGAATTAATCTTAACCACTGGCATTGCTCTGGGCAGTCCTCCAGACCATTCTTCTTCGCCCGCCAAGACATTACACAAAGGGGAAAGACCATGTAATAATCTGGTTTGGTCACATCCCTACTGCGTGAGACCACAAGCAACCCCAGACATGTTTTGGCGTCATTGGCCGTCATCAGTGAGGTGTGTCTTGGCCAAGCAGTTCATCTGGTCTGCAGGGTTGCCCAGAGCAATGTCACAGATTTAGATTAATAAAAAAAAAACCTCCAGCCATCGCATGTTTTTTTTGCTGATCTTGATAACCATCTGCTCCTGTTCCCTTCCGTCTCCTATCCCATAATTCCCTTTTCCCTCCCCTCATTCATTCCCGGCACTCTAAAGCGACTGTGTATGCACGTAGTGCATTATTAAACTCCACTGAAGAGCTTCCAAGACAATACTCTAAACTATGCCCCTAATTGGTCCAGATACTGAGCTTGATCCTCAGCTCAGCCAATATGAGTTCTAAGCTTTTACAATGAACTATACTGACCGATGCCCCCCATTCCAGGGAACAGACCGAGTTATAGCCCTTCAGAATAAAAATGCTTCGCCTTAACGCCTGTATACTGATTTCATGAACCCACAGCTGTAAAATCTCTCTGGAAATAATAACTAATATACTAATCTATAGCCACCCCTTACTAAGACCATAATACTTTATATCATATCCCCCTCCCCCATGTATGGCATTTCTCTGTAGGCAATGGGCAATACAGTGGGTTATAGCCAGCCATTTTAGCAGCATCCTGGGCATTCAACTCTCACATAGTCAATATGTGGAGCTATAAAGCCCCACGCATGCGATTACACCAAACTATAGATGTACATTCGGCTTCCGGACTACCATCAAGGCTGAGTGCTTACTTCCCACACAGTACAATTGGGTATATAGCCCTCGTCCCCAACATATGACCTACCTGGACAAGATACTAAGCTTTAGCCCTCCCCAGGGCTTCCTTACTTAGAAACCCTGCATCTCGGGCAATATGTTGAGCACTAGCCCTACACTATGCTTTCCTTTCCCTCGCTGTTCCCCCAACCTCTCTTCTCCTTCTCTCTTTCATTATTACTCTATTCTCTCCCAGTCTATTCTCCTCTTCCTTCTTATTCTGATCTCTACGTATGTCTTGCTGTCATGTTCCTTTTTTGGTTTTCTGTCTGTGTTCCCTAGTAACCCTGTCGATCTGCGCGCTCTTTCGGCTTTCTCTTAGGGTGGAGCATTTTACCTGTAAAGAAACGATTTATTTATTTTATGACATTTAAAGCACAAACTGCAAAAGAGATCAAATATCGCTCTAGTGCAATCTACAATTTTAACACAAAGTTACCCTGATACACTGAACATTCTGGTCTCATTTTTGTTTCCTACCAAGCCAGGAAAGGCGACGAGGAGGTTTTAGGGGGACACACATTCCCAAGTAGTCACAGCGGCTAAAACCTGGCCAAGTAGCTCAATGGGTGTATAGTCCCAAGTAGTCCCAAGTGGGATTTGGTTGTGGTGATTTCAGTGAGGTCGTGGCATTTCCCAGTGTGGCTCTGCGGCAGCGCGCTGTTAGGGTAGGAGGAGAGACAAGAATGGTGCTGAGTAGGTGGAGCTTTATTGACCAGAGGGAAGGACTCTGATGAAGACAGGAATGTACTCTTATGAGATGAAAGCACATCCTTTACCATTGTCGGCTCTAAACTGTTCTCTATTTTAGTTTCAACCGGGCTGCTTCATGTTGCTGGTCCTCCAGTGCAGCTTATCCATTATGCGCAAGTGGTCACCGAACAAAAACTCTCTTCATTTCTTTTAGATGAAAGGCCGCTTTTTTCAAGGCAGGACCGCTTACAATCATTAACATATTAACTTTCTTTACAACAAATCCCCTTCTTCCTTGTTATCATCTTTCTCTTCCCCTCCCCTATCTTTCCTTGTACTTTCTTTCTTTCCTTCTGCTCTTCCTTCTTATTCCCAACTTTTGATCTCTCCTTGATCTTTCTCTCTTCTTTCTGCTTTTTTCTTTCTTCCTCTTGTTCATACCTGCCCACTCTAAGACCAAGCATGTGTTCTCTTTTCATTTATGTTTCTTCCCCTTCTGTTCTCTTATTGTGACCATTAAAACCACGTCGGCTATTGTTAAGCTTTCTTATTGTTTTTCTGCTCTCGATACTCTGTTCCGGCACTCAGCGTGACACTCCCCAGATAGTGCCCCGCTGCCCCCCACCCACTTCCCCTTTCTTTAGAAACCCACCCGCCACATCCATCAAATATATTTCAGCTCCTTAAAATGACAAGTGCACCCCGTCCTGTCTGAAGTATACTGACACCCCAAACTTAATGTCATCATGTCCTAACACCCCTATTTCTGTAGCTCTGCAAAAACGAGACACTTCTCTGTTAATTTCTTTGTCAATGGCCGCAGGTTTCCGAGCACCCCTCCATACTCTTCGTGGCAACAATTGTGTCCACACCACTTCTATGCCCTTCCATAATTTCTTAATAAGGCCCAGTTCTTTCTTCATCATTTTTATTATTTCTAGCCTGGTGCATTGCATTAAGTTATTCTCCCCCCAAATGAATGATCAACAAATCTGCCATCCGTCTTCTATCCCTTAATTCACACAGCATTGGCATCAACTGTCCCCATCCCATGCCCCCCCACCCCGAATCATACAAGTTCCACCTCACTGTAGGCCCACAAGTCCTTGTCTCTGCTTGTTTCCCAGGCCATTTAACAATGGGGTGTCCACAAATCCACACTTCTTTCGGCATCATTGGCACTAAATAAACGACAAAAGGGGAGCACCGTCGCCATATTCCCCTACATATTTTCCACATCCCTTACATAGAATATAAACGTGTGAGACTTCCACCGGCCCAACAATTTCACCTCCTTTTCGCCTAAGCCCAAACCAACCCCTTCCAATGCAGCTCCAATACGGAACAAGTGTGTACCAAACTCTTTTGAGTCACCCACCACTCTTTTTAACCCTTTCCTAACACCTGTCCTCCTTTTACCCGTTCCCCATTGTCATGTATGAAAAAAAACACCCCACTCGCCTCCTTTTTTTTCTCCAAATAACATCAACGCCCTCACCAGGCATATTTCCCTGCTTTCAGACCCCCCCAGTTCCACCGCCACCCCTTTCATTTTCTGATCCGTCTTGCTCTGTCTTATCCATAATCGCACTCCTTCTTTTCTCCATGCCACTGCGTCCATCCTCAAACTCTTCCTACCTATCCCACCAACCAACTCTAAACGCTCCAAAAAACAAAGCCATAAACACAGCTTTAAACAAATACACTTCCCAAACAGAGGAACACACCACGTCTAATGCCACCAACAGTCTCTGGAACAAACCCACCAACATAGGACTGCAACTATCTTTCTGCCCTCCCACTTCCTGGCCCGCCCTTCTAATATCCGCATCCCCAATTCACCTGAACCCTTCCCATAAAATGTCACCGCTGCCAGGTTAGCGGCGATAGCCACTGGTGACCGTTGTTTCTTAATAAGCATCATTATGAAATCCACAACATCATACCTCTGTTCTATGTCCCCTCTGCATCCGAACCTCGTCTCTCTTTAGCACCACTTCCCGCAAGCTCTTCTCAAGCAAGCCTGTATGATGCTCTAGTTGATGCAGCCAGAGACGCTTCCACCAGTTCCATCACTTCGTCATCCCCAATTTACACAGTTTGGAGGGCATCTCTGTCGGCCATTTGTCTGCCGCTTGTGCCAGCCCACGGAATCTGAACCACTGTGAACGAGATGCGTCAGCAATATTATTAGCTGCCCTGCAATATGTTTTGCCCTGAAAATTACATTGTTTCAAACAGATCAGCACCATCCTTCAAAGTAACTTCAATACCCACACATCTTTGGTAGACTGCCTATGGATCACTGCCACAATACTCTTGTTATCCACCCTGAACACTACTCTTTTGTTTTTCAAAAATCTACCCCACAGTTCCAAAGCCACGATCATTGGATAAAGCTCCAAAAACACAATACTATGCTTCTCTTCTGCGCATTCTGCCGGCCATACCGCCGCACACCACTTCCCTTCCCAGTACAACCCAAAACCCTTTGTCCCAGGCGCGTCAGACAAAATGTCCACATTCCAAGAGCTCACCCAATCGTCTAGCCACATTGATATTCCAATGTATCCTGATAAAAAAACACCTGTACACCTCTAGGTCCTGCCTCATCCGAGCCATCACCCTAAACCTTTGGTGCAGTCTTTTTTCACCTGCAATTGCCAACGCCATCTGTCTACAAAACGCCCTCCCTGGCGCTGCCACCCTGCAGCAAAATTCAGCTGTCCCAAAAGATGTTGTATTGTCCTCACCTCACACTTTTCTTTTGACGACACCTCGTAAAATTTGTCTCTCAATTTTCCAATCTACTCCAAAGGTAGTCTAGGTTCTATTCTTTTTTCATGCAATTCAATGCCCAGAAACCCCAGCACTGACGCTGGACCTTCAGTTTTTGCTAAAGCCAGTGGAATGATCAGTTCTTCTGTTCATCTTTGGAATTATGAAATTCCTTTAGTAACTGTTCACATTCCTCTGTATTTTTTTCCCACCATCAAAAAGTCATCCAGGTAATGGACCATATTCTTTTATCCAGATTGTTTCGTAAATGCCCATTCTATAAAAGTGCTGAAACACTCAAATAGTGCACACTCTGCTGCGCATCCCATGGGCAATGCTTCGACCACATATACGCCACCCTTCAGTCTGAATACCTAACAGCAGAACATTCTCTGTGTGTACTGGTAACAGCCATTTGAGCCGTAACCCCACGTCTTAATTAGTGCAATTGCGTCATCAAGGCTAGCCTAACGGGTTGATGTAATAATTAATAGACTCCCCCTCTGGCCATGACAGGTGATGAATCATCCGAAACTCGCTGTTTTCTTTTTTAGGCACAATGCCCATAGGCGAAGCAATCAAATTTGACAATGAACTGTATTCAAATGGACCAGCCATTCTACCTTCCCTCACTTCTTTCTTTAACTTGTCCGCCACTAAAACTATGTTCTTTTATAGATTTTAAGTTCTCTGCCCATCTTCCCACTCTGGACCCTTATACGGTATTCTGAAGCCATTCTCAAATCCCTCTGCTAGTAACTTTTCTGCCACCCTGCCTGTGTAAACTCCTTCAATTTTGTTTACATTAACTGGAGTATGCCCCTTTTCCCAAAACCCCCATGTAATTCCCGGACCCCCTACCTCCTCTGTCATTCCCTCTTCCCCAGCATTGCGTGAGGGGATGCCATCCAATGCATTTCGTGCATTTGTGCTTGTACTTCCATGCCACTCTGGAATATTCCCCTGTGTTGTAAGCCCAGCATGCTCCCTCACCACCATATGCCCTTCTCTGATTGCCCATCCCTCTTTGGATGGACCTTCCTTGAAGGGGCACAAACGGCACCGGCAGCCCACTTGCTGTGTGTGTGCCTGCCACTGGCCTTGTGGAAGCCATTACTGAAGCCCTAGTTCTTCATTGATTTCTCCCCAATCTTCCCCTTCATCCTCTGGCATCCGTGACCTGAACTCCTCATCATATTATAACCATCCGAACCCTCCAAAATATATCTGTGCCTTCCTCACCACATCCATGTATTTAAATAGTGCCACACTCCACTCAGGGAACGTTTCACAGTATATGCTGGCATATATGAGGAAAGCAGATGTCCAAATTCTCAGTGTTGGTCAGTACCCTAGGTCTCCTAGCTAATTCCCATTCTTCTTCCTTTGACCCTTCTTTACATCTTACTTTTCTGTGTAACAACTTAAAGATCTCCACAAATTCTCCCCTCCAAATGTGTTCTTTTGTAGCCAATGTGAGGTGCGACGCTAGTGGCTTTGCTACCCCCATATATGGCAATTTATGTTCTTATCTGCGTTTGCCCCTTCCTTCTCCTCTGTTATTACATCCTTCACTTCTTTCTTTTTACTCTTCCTTTGCCTGCTGCCCCTTCACAGTCCTCATCCTTGCATTCTCCTCTTTTTTCTATACTTCCTCTATAGTAAACTAACCTCCCTTTTTTACCTATTGCATTTTCATTCTCAGGCCCGCTTTCATTCCTCTCCTCTTTCCTCTCTCTTTTTTCTGCATCACAACCAATGTTCTTGCGGTTTTGCTTTACAAAAGCATCCCACAAACTCCATCACCTCTCCTGTCTTTCCCATTCGAACTTGTCCTCTTGCCTACTCCTCTCCCCCACTCCCTTCCCACATCATGACCATATTTAATTCACCTCTTTCTCTTCATTTTCATTGCCCATTACTTTCTCTTCACTTCTCGTCATAACTGTCGCTCTGGGACTCTCCGAAAACAGTGGCTTGTGTTCAGACGTCCCTTCCATCTGTCTACTTTCTCTTTTTGTGCCACTCCTGCCTGTTGTGCTCCTCTCTTGTGTCCTTTTGCACGCTTCTCCATTCTCTAACTCACACCACTCTCCCCTTTGTACCCGTTGCTCCATTCTTTCTATTGGCGACCAAACCCTTCCCTCTTCTGACCTTGCCCAATCTTCACCTCTGTCCCCCCATCCTTTCTTCTGGTATCTTTGGTCACCCCATAGTCCTTCCACCTCAGTCATTTTTCTTTGCTCCCTTTCATCCTTTCTATCTGTAAAGCTGTAGCACACCTCCTTTCTCCCAAACCCTCTTTTGCCTCTATTTTCCTCTCTTGCTTCTATCTGTCTAGTTGCCTGCATGTCCCCTTTTCCTGATTATTCTCTTCCCAGACCATCCCTACCATTTATTTCGTCCATGGCGGCAACTGCTGTACTCTCAACCCCTCTTCACCTACTGCTGACCCCCTCTCCTGAGGCAGGTCCGCACCCTGGGCCCGTATTTCCTTCTTATTTGCCACCCCCTTCTTTTCTCTCTCCTTCTTGTCTGCCTCTCGTGCACCTTCACACTTCCTTTGTACCACCACTATCACTTCGTTATCTCCCCTCTGTTCTCCAAATCCAAACCTCTTCTCCTCATCACTCCCCTTTTCTTCGTTCTCAACCTCACTTTCATCTCCTTGTGTCAATATACTTTGACTTATTTTGCTTATGTCCCCCTTCTTCATTATGGAACTCCTTTCTTTTCCCCCAACTTCTTTCACCTCTCCACCCTTTTTTTGCCCCATTTTTTGTGTGCACCTCTTTCTTTGAACTCATTATATGCTCACCTGTGCCTTCCCCTGTCCCACCTTCTTCCTCATCTCCTCCCTTCTTTTTTCTTTTTGGGCTGCTACAAGCCCACACTGCTGCAGCTCTCCTCTTAGGCCTCCCTCTTGCACTCTCCCCCCACCTCAGGTGGCCCTTCAGGCGCATCTCCCTCACTTACCCTTCATTTGTTTCTGACCCCAGCCCCCTCTACCCTAACACCCATCCACCTCTGTCCTGCTGCCTGCAACACTGCAATGGTGGCCGCGATCTCCTCTTCCGACGGAGCCACAGCCCTATCCGGATTCTCCTCAGAAAGGAGTCTTTCATCTAGGATGACGTGCAACGCCGTCCCACTGCCCAATCAGTGAGAACTGGTGCTGCACGTCATCCCGTTCTTGTGCCCTTCCCCGCACAATGTCCGCATGGGCGGGATCGTTCCTTCGGCGCTCTTTGGGTAGGGCTGAGCCTGCATGACACCTTTCCAGGACTGACCATTGACCCCGGGCTGTATGCCACAGTTCCCTGGTTCGACCTTGAGCCACATGCTTTGTTATTGTAGTCTTAGGTTAGGGACCGAGCTGGCATTGGAATTTCTTTAAAGGGCACCCCCAAGCAGCACTCGGACAGGTCTTGAATCTCTTTCTTTCAGCAACAGGCTTCCAGCTAAACATTGCAGGGTCTCCAGGCTGGCAAGACTTCACACATCCCTGAATTGAGTAGGCTGTACCCAAGGCTGATGCTACTACCCTCATTGACTAGTTCCTTGAAGACAATTGGCAGGGCTATACATGCTACGAAGCTTCCACATGCTGTGTGAGCCACAATCCTGGGTGGGCTGGCTCCTCGTTCCAGCATGCTATATTAGAGGCTCCTTTTCGAAGCTACTGAATGCAAAAATAAGGTGCAAGGCATTAGCCATTTGCACCTTTTACACTACAGGGCATTTTATTGCCAAATGGCAGCAGAGAAGGGGCAGAATTCGGACAGAATTGACATTTCCGCTGTGATCTCCTTCTCCGGGCTTCAAAGAGCGCCTGGATTAAAGCCAGCATGAGGCAGTTTCCATAGGAAGCCATTGGGCCTCATTACAACGTTGCCGGTCCGGAAAAAACGGTGCTGGTAAGCTTACCAGCACCGTTGTTTCTGGACCGGCAAAGTAGAAGTTTGGTGTGCGAGTGCCGTCCCGTGCAGCAGGTCTGACTTGCCGGACGGACCGGCACCCGCCCACAGACCTTCATGGAAGCAATGGCACCGCTTTTACCAGTGCCAGTGTTTCAGAATGGGGAACAACATATTACCGGCACCTAGCTCCCGGGAAGCTAGGTGCTGGTAACTGTTTACAGGTCCGGCAGCTACCTGTCGGTTTTACCGGCACGGTTACCGCCGGACCCGTAATGATTATATAAATCGTCTGCAATGCTTACTTTTCAGGCTGTATTGGCATTTTAATTACAAAACGGAGAGTAGACTTAAACAGTGAAGGCGATCTTGCCTGTTTTTACCCTTTCCTTTTCCTGTTCTAATTTGTAAATGTGTAAAATTGCATGTTGGGGCCTCAACAGCATGTAAGCACTACCTGCATGCAAGTTCACCTTTTTTACAAAATGGTCCCCACAATGTTCTTAATTCCATTGAGTACCTTGTGAGCATACATGCATTAAATAATCCATTGACTGTCCAAGGCCCTGAAATATGAACCGACTGATACTATGTACCCTCTTACATGGGCACATGTTGGTTTATTTACAAATTCTATCCAGAAGCATTTGGCATTTACCTATTTTACAGGTATGTCACAGAGCAACCCATTATCGATCGATACACCATAAATATGCTTTATCCTCAAACCTATTTTAGGAAATTCTTCAAGGGGTGCAGCATTGTTCGAACGGATGCAATTCAGGGTACTTTTTTGAGTTACATCGCAGTGGAAGCAGCCCTTTCAACCTCAACATACCGCTGTTTTATACGTTAGAAGAGGCAGAAAGAGCAGTTCCTACCTACATATGCTTGAAACATGGCAGTCTGCCTTTCTGGAATTCTATCCGACGTGAAGGAGTTTTCTTTCCTGGGATTCTTTTCAGCCTCCAAAGTTCTGGAAAAGATTTAGGGAATGGCGCTGAGTGCAAGCCGCTGGGGTCCCAGGGTGCAGCCATGGCATTTTTTACTGGGCATAGATGCCCATGAATACATGAAATACCCTGGGCCCTTCACGCCTCAAATGCGCAGATAATCAATTATGTGTGCATGCGAGCGAAAGGGGGGTTTGGGGGTTAGGCATGAGATTGCTTGTGAGGCACTAGGAATCCCAGGGGATTGGGCTGGCATTCTTTACTGGGCATACTCAGTAAGAAATATTCCATTCCTGTCCCCTCGGCCCCAGCACCTGACACGCACGCAATTAATGTGATTGTGTGTATGTGAGGCGCTGGGGGGGGGGGCACAGGGGTCAGGCATGATATTTATTTACTGGACATCTATGATAGCTGTCTTGTAAAAAATGACCCTGCCTGTCCCGTGTGCTCCCCAGCACCTCACACACATACGATCAATGTGATTGTGTGTATGCGAGGGGCTGGGGTCCACAGCGGGCGGGCATGATATTTTTTTTACTGGACATCTTCATAATGTCCAATAAAAAACAATACGCTAATGTCGGGACTCAGGGCTAGCTATTGCCTTTTGATTGTAGCCTCTGAGATTCTATGCGGGGCTACAACCAAAAGACCCCGGGCTATAGCCCCCTAAGCCCCGCTAGCAACGCCTCTGGCACCCTCGCGCATTATGGATGAGCTGCCCCTGGTTGCAGACGTCACTAAAACACAGTCACACACGGAATGGGAATTGCAAAGGGATATGCAAGTGGTGCTCGACATGCTTTGACAATAGAGGGCAAATTCTCGAAACGTTTCTTGGCGTAAGTGATGAGATGCGCTAGTGCATCCCGTCTCTTGCACCAAAAAAAGGTGCATTGAAATTCACAAAGGGCATCACAGTGGGCCAGATTCTCAAACAAGCCCATCTCCTACTTGAACCAAAAAAAGGTGCAGTCCAACTCTCAAAGGGCATCTGAATGCACACATCTTTGATGCGCTCATTATGATGGCCTTCCCCCCCCTTGCGCATTTGCACAAGTAAGCGGGCGTTTGCGCATTTCTGATCCTCTTGTGATTTGTTTTTTGAAGCGTTAAAGCTGTGGTTTAAACCGTGACTGTCACACATGCATTTCCACCCCACACACGAGGATAGAAATGCGTTTTATATCCAGTAATTTCGCCGAGACAGGCCCCTTAATGACCCGTCTCTGTGAAATGTACTCCGGGAGCCTGACATACATCAGTGGGACACTAATGTATGCAAAGGGGCGCCTCTTTGCGCAATTGTCCAGCCCCTCCAGAAATGCTCAGGTCACCGTTGTGAATAAGGTGACCTGAGCATTTTGGATATTAACACAAATGAATGGAGCACATGCTCTGCGTTCCTTTCAGTTGCGCTCCTACTTGAGAATCTGACCCAATTTGCGTATCACGGATCCATACATTCTGATGGCCTTTTTCAACCTCTTGGACATGTGCACAAGAGAGGACATCTCTGCGCATTTTAAAGCAGATTCTGAATCCACAAATGGAATGTGCCTTAAAATGCGCAGAAAACTAAGACAAATGGGCATGGGAGTGCATATTATATGACAGGGTCTCCCTAACTCTGTCATGCATTTTGAAGGTTGGCAGCAGCGGTACCACTTCCATTTCTATCCTTCCAACATTGACAGAAAGTGCCTGACGGTGAAATATGCTTGCGCTGAGAACTTGTAATACATTAGTGGCCGTGCGGTCCCGATACTAATGTATGCAAAGGGGCTGGCCAGTGCATCTTTTGCACTGCCACACAGCCACCAAGAAATGTACAGACCACCTTTATGAATAAGGTGACATGCACATTTCCTATAGTGGTGCAAAGAAAGAAGTGCACTTTATGGACTTTAAAAAAAAATGTTTACTTGCACCACTTTTTCTGAGAAGCCGGCTCTAGATTCCTAAGTAAAAACACCGACCATGTGAGGGAAATTACAGAACAGTACTAGTCTTCTACCAAATTGCCCAATTGTTTGTAAATATATCGCATGAACATATATTTGGATCTTAGATGCAGCTGATATATTTTTCAAGACAACAATATTAACACTCTGTGTGAACCTATGCTATGACTTTCATGTGTGAGCGAGGGGGCGGACATGACAGATAACGGCCCTCCAGCCCGAGCCATTGTAGGCCTGAGCAAAGCGAGGGAGCCGGCTCTGGCTGTGAGCCATTAACGGATATGTCCTCCCACCATGCCGGGGCATGAAAGCCATTCGCACCCCGGATGAGACTGGACATAAGGTTGTGAAGGCACACCCCTGAACGCTCACATCAGAGAGAATAAAACCTGCTAGAGAAGAAAGGCCCAAGTTGATCTTGTAAGGATAACAAGTTTCATCTCACACGCAGATGAGAGCAACAGCAAAGGACTCTGCTGATGAGAACGTTCTGCCGTAAACTGGTACAAGCAGAATCTTATAAATGGTCATAAGTGACCCAATGCATACAGTAAACACCCGCTGGGCTGATTGGATGTACCCTATACAAGTACCGCCTTTATCCATAAGGGATGGCAGTTTATTGGTCCCAGTCCGTCCTCCATCACGTGGGTGCTGCGGGGCTCATCATCTTCTTTCGTTGAAGGTCAGAAAACAAATTAATTATGTTCCTACTATACAGCTTGTTTCATCACTCATACTGTGCACTTGGCAGGCCTGAAGACGGACACACAGGAGGTTCTGGGGCACTCTAACCTTCACACACACATTTCACTCACTCCTTCCTCGCCATCCGGCTCCAAGGTCTCCACCCTCGATTTGAACTATAAGTTATTTCTCCCAGCACCTTGTGATACAAATCACACGATTGTCGCTCAACAATGTGCCCTGTCCATCCTCTTTGAACATTTCAGGACTTGTTGCTTTGGGGGTGGTGGTCAAAGGGCACATGGTGTCATGGAATTCAGGGATTTTAGGATTTAGTCAGTTATATGGGCTATAACTCGTGGTCATTCAGGAATGGGCCAGGCCATGCTTTGGCCAATATGAGATAACCTTCCCACCAGGCGCCAGTCTCTGACCGCAGCCTTGTAGGGCACATTCCTCTTTGGTGAAAGACACATCTTTGCAACACTTTTAAGAACAATGAATAAACAGTGTGGCGGGTGGGGGTGCAAACTTTCCTCATGGGAACTCGGGCATGACTGGAGATTTCTGTGACCTTGTGCATTTGGGCATGGTTCATGTAATGCCACATTTGTGGCACAAGCTTTCTCTTCTACCTAGGATTATTAGTATCTATGCAAAAATAGCAATGCTGCCTGCACCTTGGGCCACACTATGTAGTTAAACTGTAATTGGTTATATTCAAATGCATCTCGCCTTACTTTAAAGTGACTAGGGGAGAGGGGACAGGTCTGCCCCCTTCCCAACATTCCCCCCCTTTTGTTACTTCTACAGTAACGAATTCTGGAATAGTTCTGTGCTCCCGCTCCCCAGTTTCTACATCAACATATGGCTTATTCCTCTTTACCGGCACCCACGCCCTACACACTGACTGAAAACTCTCCCTCCTGCGTGCCTACTCTTCAGGTGCACATGTAAATGCACCTCCCTATCTGCGCCAGGTTAACCCAAACCTCTGTGTAATTTTCTGGATGAGGGGGTGGAGGGGTGAAATGATAGTGTGTTATAGAGGATCAACTTCATCTCCATACGGAATGGGGAACATTTCGTACTTCGTGCCACCCTGTGGAATATTGGTTTGTACTTCAATGTTTTATTGTTTCGCGAGGTGCTTTTGAACCCCCAATTGATACCGTCATTCTTGCGCTATCAGGTGCCACGGGGCCACAGCATCAAAGATTCAGCTGATAAGTGCAGAAAATGACCAGGATGAACACAATGATTGGCATTAACACCTTCACGATCGCTCCTAGCCCCAACGTGGCCCAGTTAAAAGCCCCAGTTTGCCAGTCACTGTCCTGTATTCCTCCCTCCTCCTTCATGCAAGCACCCAGGCCATGGACGGCTGCAATGATGTGGGATAATGATGCCTTCTCCGTGTCTTCTGGTGGCACGAATGTACAGCAGGAATCACCAAAATGTTTGCAAACCCCAACCTCCATTGCTGTTAACATGTCGAGCACATAGCGATTTTGCATTGTCATAAGTCTCAACGCCCACAACTCGACCGTGATCACGTTAAACCCATTCTCTGTCATTCGCGAGCTGGTCCAGTTCCCACCACACTATTTGCAGCCATTTGTCATTGGCTGCAGCCTTCACTCCCGGCAAAAGTAAAGAGGCGAAAAAAGATTCTGCTGAACTGAAAAGCTTATATTCGTCTGGTAGTTCAGCAAGCAATGTGGTAGAGTCTTTAGAAATGTAATTTGATCTTTTCATCCTCTGCGGTTGCTGGAACTGTCCTTTCCCCAGCCGGATATGGGGCTCTTGCATGGACACCGTGCATGGAACGGATTGGAGTGCATGGAACGGATTGAGTGCATGGAACGGATTGAGTGCATGGAACGGATTGGAGTGCGTGGAACGGATTGGAGCGCATAGAACGGATCAGAGTCCATGAAGAGATTCGAGCGCATAGAATTACGCGACATACATGGAATGGTGTAGAGTGCATAGAACGTTTGAAAGAGCATGTAAACAATCGTATCACATCACCACGCTTACTCTCTTCTTTACACCACCACTGAACTAGAACACAGAGATACTATGACACCATTCGGTATAGCTGTTCTCATACCAACATCGGCCTCATACTCCACATCACTCTAACTAAACACCGCTGGTTACACACCCCACAGCCAGGCATTCTCGTCAGCCCTAACGCAGCCAGAATCGATCTGGATAAACCTGCCTGAACGAACACATACGCCTGATCTCCCAACCACCACACCTAATGCTAAGAAGCAGCTATTACACGATTACGAATGCCACACCAGTTGCACACATATACGGTGCTCACACGCACCTTTGACTCTCTTTACTCTCTCTACTGACTTGAACATCGGTTCCCGAGGGCGTTCAACCTACCAGCGCCTTGAGACTATACCAATGGTACATAAGGCGCTATATAAATGCAAAGTAACATAACATAACACCAAGCTCTAATCTGCATTTTCCATTGTGGAGAAACTCACTAGCCCCTTTGCAGGCAGTACCCCCCACCCCCTACGGTGTTCTTCTGTGATTACTAGTAGCGCTGAATGAGGATGATAGTTACCCTATAGCCTTGAGAGACTAGAGCCCAACCTCTAGAGAAGGCGGCAAGTCAGTGAATGATGGTTAAGGAAAGGGTAATCATGCGGTAGTTATTTTTATGAGAATTTGGATCACAAATCTTTGCATAAAGCATGACTGGCTTCATATCTTTGGAGAGGACATTCAGCTACATAGAGGCCTGTGTAAAATAAGTATTCATAATCGGGAAGTATTCATAGTCGTGTGGGTACAAATGGAGTAAATTCTTGCCATAGTTGGAATGTTCACAGGAATATTGAAGTTAGCAGACCATCTTATTGTCAGTGTAAAAGGCCTGGACTTTCTGAGATATCCTGCAGAAGACCCTAGGAGCCTAAGGGGCACAGGAACAGGAAAATGGCAGGAAATGCTGGCGACACAAGTGTTCAGTGTCAACAGCAATCTAATGTTAATGTTAAAGGATATTTGTACCGCACACTATCACCACCGGAGTGGTCCCCAGGCACTCTGGCGGCTCTGGAAAAAAAAGGAGGGGTGGGGGAGTTAGTGGCTCAGGGCTGTACGACACTCACGGTCCCTTTCCCAAATGGCATCCGTTCATATGCATAACCTTGCCCAAGTTGGGCAACAGGCTGCCTACGTGGCCCCTGTTAGTATGCGGGGCGGGCCGGTGTTTGTGCGTCCCTTGCAATCTAGCCCTTAAAGCATTCCTAATCTAGTAGGAGGGTGGCATTGGTAAACCCGGGTTTACTCCCTCCATGTGTTGGGGCTGCTCAGCATTCATCATCTTATTCGGTTGCTCATTCATGTTACCGCTCCTACCCCCTTTGGAATGTCACAATGCTAACACTTGCAGTTATGTCCAGGGGCCGCGTCTGCCTTCATTCCCAACTCTCTATGGTCTATGCCCCTGCCAATATCCACAGCTTAATTAGTGTGGCAAGTACTAACGTTCACCCAACTTTATTAGTAGCATTTATCGTTTGGGTGAAGGTTGTTTGCTGGGAGTTGGCTAGGGACGCTGGATTCTGTCCTTAAGGGAATCGCTTGTGTCCTATTTGACATAGAGTCGCCTCTCTTGTTTGCAGTAAGAGTTTTTTATTCGGTTCTAGATGTTGTCGTCCGGGATTTATCATCCTTTTCATTGTGCTTCCTGTGTGGTGGTTTTGGTTTTTCAGTTTGCATCTGTGATGTTGAAGAGCCGTTTTTTTTTTTGTTATGATGTGAGATGGTCATTTTCACAAGCATCGAGGTTGGCATGGATACACACGCCATACCACACCCTGTATTTAGGGAACCTTAACAGATCACCTTTCGTATCAGATGATTCGTCTTGAACAAAGCATCAAACATTATCCATAATTCATAATCTTCCACCAATCTACTGCCATTGCCTAATGTAACCTCCATGCAGAAAAGAAGACACTGCAGTGTCTCGTGTCTGGCTGACCTCTAAAAGTGGCCTCAGCACCACAAGATAATATGACAAATGCGTTTGAGTCAGAAAGTTTGGCATGCTTCTAGGGGCTCATCAGGGGAACCGTAACCCCATGACGCTGGCAAACGCTTCCTCTGCTTTGTTTTTTTGTTGAGCTGTGCCTGTGCGGTGTAGAGGTTGTCATAGTGGTGCAGTGTTTGGGGGGTACAGCAATAGACCAGGTGCATGGGCCCTTGAATCACTCTTTTGCTTCTTCAGTGCCTACAGCAGTCTTTGACTAACTAGAGTCATAGGTTGGAACCTTGCTGATTGGTTATCTCTGATTCTACACTGGATCTCTGGTCCCTTTTCATCTTTAATTGCACCCTACATACCCAGGGACTGGGCTGTTCACTCTGGGGCACTAAGGGCGCCTCGTTTGTCTGTGCCTGGTTCATACATGCAGTTTTGCTCTCTCTGATGAGTGATTTATATCATTTGTTTCCCGGATTCCTGTTTTTATCATGGAGATGTGTGCTGTCAGTTTTCCTCCTGGGAGTTTGGGAGGGCAGGGCGCCCTCAATATGTTTCTTTTGTTTTGGTGTGATTTTCATGGTGCTGGCTGTTGTCTCGTCCATGGTCTGCTCTTAGACGGGTGGCATGTGTAATGTGTGCTCGGGGAACTCCCGGCCACCAGTTCTTATGCTGGCCTTGTTTGGCGTGTGTTATTGTTTCTTTTTACTTTCTCTGATCCTTAAATCCGAGTCTGGCGCTTCGGTGGCTTTGTGGATGAGGTGTCCGGAATCGGTTGCTGCTTGGATCTGTTCCTATAGGAACAATTTCAATGTGGTCTGGCGGGTTTGATTGGGTCTGAGTTAATGAAAGCATACCCGTGAATCTTACGAACGAGTGCATTCAGAATGCAAAGTGCAAGGCATTTACACTTGCCTAATGAATTCTTGCCACAGCTGGTAAGGACACTCTGTGGACATGTGTTCAAGCAGGGTACTCTCTACAACGATATGTGCTTATTTCCTTGCCATTCATTTTCTTCCCTGTCGTCTGGTAGATCCAGGCAAACTCCTAACAACCATTGGCAATGCCAATAGGGCTTTTGTGTAGGCATGGGCGATTGCACTTGCCAGGCACAGCCGTAGTGGTATTAACTACCCATTGCTGGTAGCAGCTACAAAATGGTGCGAGTACCTGGCCATCTAATAGCTTGTTGTAAACAGGACTTCAGTGGCTTTCCCAATGCATGTTTTTAACTTTAGTAAAAGACATGCAGAGTGCTTATAAATCGAGTGGCTGAAGGCAAACCTGGTTGACATTTTTATTACACCAGTAGCATGTTTACAACTCCAATTAAGCCATGAACTCTCCTCAGACTTCTTTTAACAGACACTGGCAGGCACTTTGAATGCAAAGCCTGATGTTGAGGCTTGATTAAAGTGAGCTGAAGATTTCCCATGATGGCGTGTTTTGGCCAGGGCGAGGCAGGAATGGTTGGACATGGCTATAGGGATTAGCATGACCATGGGCAGGCAATATCTGGGCACATAACCAAACAACACCGACAGACTGTCCCTCCTCATATGTCATTCCTCCCTATCTGTACTCCAATGCAATCGTTTCGGTTTATAGGTGTCGCAAACTAAAAAATGACTGGTAAATATTCTCGGCGACCCGGGAGCGTACGCCTACCAGCAAAGATTTCGATGTGTTTTTACTGCTCATTTTTTATCGTGGCCTTTTGTCACGCTGAATTTATTACTGCAAAATCCAGGTGGAGACCCCCACGCCCCTGTGCTAGACCCACACTCCACCCTCTCCCCCAATAGCCCCCAATCCCCACCACATATTGCCTTACCAAAGCCCAACCCCCTGCATTTTGCAGCACAAAAACAGTAACATCGCCTGGGGGGGTGGGGGAGGAGAAAGCCTGCTATGAAATAAATGTGGGAAAAAGGCTGGCTACCCCAGCGCCTAAGGTTGGTGTCTGTTGCAGGTATTTCAGCATTTTTTGCACTCGGGTGGTTGGCGCCATCCTCCAAAGTGGTGAGAAATGCACGAAGAGCTAATGTTTCCCAAGTAATATTGCTCCTTATATCATCTCTGCCACATTCTGCTTCTTCATAACCATACTTTCTCCATGCCCAAGAGGGCGAAGCCAGGTGTCCTATTAAATAATGAGATCATGGTCCATTATAGAATAGGTTTTTTTCATTATTAGTTTCTCCCTATAAATAGAGACTCATTGGCGTGGGCTATTCCAAGTAATTATGCTCAGGGGTGTTCTTTTTCTGCAATTGTTTTTAGATAAAGAGATCAGATACAGAAAAACCTCTCTCTCTCACTCCTCTCTCTCTCTCCCTCTCCCTCTCCCTCTCCTCTCCTCTCCTCTCTCCCTCTCTCCTCTCTGTTTTTGTCACCTTTCTTATCCTCGTCCTCTGTACCCACGCACTTTCCCTCCCCTCCTCTTCCAATCTGACCTTCATCTCTTCTTTCATCTCCACCTAGATACACAGATAGATTGAAAGCCGGTGCTTCTGTTCCCTCTTTATTTCTTGTTCACCCCCCACCCCCACGCCCTCATCGTCTGTTCGCTCTCTGGTTGAATCATTGTTGCCAGTTACATTTTCTAAGTGTTGTTTTTCTCCCTCCCCCTACCCAGGCCAGAGATCGGAAGATGGTGGCGGACCTGGAGGGAGCCCAGCACTATGCCAACACCGCCAAGGCCTTCAACATCACTGTCACCGTGTTACTGGTCCTGTGTGTGATAGCGGCAGCCGTCTACATTGGGATCCGGATTCGCACTGGAGTAAATTTGCTGAACATGTTAGACGGGATTTGACATCTAAAATGAAAATGGCCCCTGCCAAATGAATGGGACAAAATGGTGTGGCACAAAAGTTGGGGCAGGGCGTCAAACACCTTGTCGCGCTGTAAAATGACACCGATGTGGCTTAGTGCCATGCGCTACGAATTTCTGCTGCATCTCTCCCTCCTTTACATATTGCATGAAGGGCCACCATTGGTGGCATCCGATTGAGCGAACAGGAATCGGCCAATGGGGCTTCAAATGAAGTCGGACTCCCTTCATACTTCAACTACATAACCCACCATTGCTGTCCCGCCGCTCGGGGTCCCGCTGGACCCAGGCAGCAGAGAGGAGCACAGAACAGTCATGAGGAGCTGTGAGCAGCCCGGAGCACTTGCCCAGGAACCAGCAATGGACCACAGACTTTTTCCTGTGTCAAAGGCGGCACAGCTAGGGGGGCATAGAACACCTGATCAAAGAGGCAAACAGATGGACAAATATTATGATAATTTTTCCTGCCAAAATGCTAACCTGGTCATAGGTAAAAGGTAGAGCCCCCCCTTTCTAAGACCTCCCTGCTGTGTCAGTTGAGGAGCTCACATCTTCTCTGGACCATGTGCCTTCACATTCTGCCTGCAGCACACGCCTGCACATTCCGTCCCCCCAGAGGTCTAATTCTGCTGTGTGACACACGCCTGCACATTCCGTCCCCCCAGAGGTCTAATTCTGCTGTGTGAATCCCGAGCCTGTCAAATCTGCTCGGCCGCCCAAAGGAATAAAGTACGATCTGAGTAGCCTTAGGATAGCCTGTAAGATCTCTGTAACCCAGGAGTACCAGCGACGGCCACGGCATCAGCCTGTATGATCTGAGTAGCCTTAAGATAGCTCTGCCATCTGAGGTCTGAGCCTGTAAGATCTGAGTAACCCAGAGGACGCCTCAGGTGACCAAGGCATCAGCCTGTATGACCTAAGTAACCTTAGAATAGCTCTGCCATATGAAATCGGAGCCTTTAAGATTCATGGACCCAGGAAGTTAGCTCTTTTTGTTGAGACTGAGCCTGGCAAAGGTGCCTTTAAGATCTGAAACATAGCGTTCAGCCAATGCCCAGGCCAGTGATGTTTCTTATTGGCCACCTGTGGAAATGACTGGTTGATGGACACCTCTGGGGCCCTCCTTGGCAGAGTTCAAGTGCAGGAGTGTTCATTGTTCTGACTACTTCAGAGGGCACTTTGCACTGGTAGCAATCGTGCTATGTTCTAGACAATGGGGATTGCAATTGCTCTGTGCATGGCATAATTTGGGGGTGCCTACAGTACTGCTGAATGCTTTGCTTCTTGATACAGTGTAATGGCGAAGGTGGGATGGTGGGGTCGCCTTAGTAGATCGCATTTCCTGTTCCCACGTGCCACCTTTGTTGCAGTATGACACACACCCACGTCCCGCTTTGTGGGTCCACACAGCAACAATTCTGAAGTCCAGTCGACCCCTACTCCACAGCTGTGTCATACTGTAGCAGCTATACAACAGCAGTGCATCCTGCTGTTTATCGGATCACCCCTTCTGAAATTCCTCAGCCCAGCTGGCAGAAGCCTCAATGCCACTGAAAGCGAGGCACAAACTGAGTGTCAATGCGCCCAGGTTCCACGACTAAGAGTGGCAAAGCTGGTCCAGTATTTACTGGCAGGACATCCAACTGTGTCAACTTTCAACAAGGCACATATTTCCCATGATAGACTGTTCATTGTGTCCTTTTCAGCAAGACATGCATTTTGCATTCACTAGGCCCTTCACTGTGTTAAGGTTTTAGGCCTGTCATTTTTCCAGTGTGACTTGCCATAAGAACCATGTATTTCAAATTAGAGGCCTAACCTGGCCTTTCCTTTTGTGTGCCTTTCATCTCAAGTTTTACATTTTTATATTGGATCAATCCATGGCAACGAGATTTCTTTTTGCCTGTATGCCATTAGGTGAAATATCTTTCCCCTGTTCTGGACCTACCCTGCTCTACTCTTTCTCTAATTTACTCTTTCTTATATTGTCCTCTTTTTTCCCTTTCTCCCTCTCTGTTTGCAGCCTATAACTTTTATACTTTTTGAAACAAAAAAATCCAATCTTTTTTAACTCAAATATTTACCAATTCTAACTTTTTAATTGCACAGTGACTTTATTAGCGTTGTAACACAATTAAAACTTTCATTATTTTTAATTATTACTTTTGAAAAAGGCCATAAATATTTGCATAACTTTGTAACTTGTAACCAGTTATTTTGACAATCAAATGTACATATAATACATATATTTTTGAAGTGGATCTTTTTTTATCTCAAGTTTTATATTATATTTTTATATTGGGAGAATCCAAGCAAAAGAGAGATTTTTGCACATATACCACCAGGAGGTGAAATATGTTCCTCTGTTCTGGATCTTCCCTAGTCTACTCTTCCTCCAATTATTTTCCCCCACCTCTATTGCCCTCTTTCCTTTATCGCCCTCCCTTTCTTTCTCTTCCACTCTTTAACACTCTTCCCCCCCTCTCTGTCTCTCCCCCTCACACACTTTCTCTTTGTTCGCATCCTATGGAGGTGGCGGTGCATGATGGCGTCTGTGTTCTGTGCAGCTCTTGTGGAAGTGCTGTGAGGAATGCTGTGGTGTTGTCAGTCTGGGCGCCTTCTTCACTGCAGGCGCTCTGTGTGGGAGGGAACCAAATGATGCTCTCATCACATGATGCAAACAAGAAAATCTTCACGACTTATTAATAAACAAAAAGCCTAGCTAAGAATTTAAAAACCTTTGCGATGTAACAATGATACATTGAGGCTACTATGTTTTCAATAATGTATTTGAGCAGATGTGACTTTCTCTTGTAATGCTGCAGTGCACGCTTCCAGCCCTTCCTGGTGATGCTTCGAGGTTAGAGCAATAGAGAGGTCCACACACAAAAATCGATTTCACGTTCATGTGACATGTCTGTTATTTTACACAATGTTCAGTGACCTGAGATCAAGTCTTCTTGTATATGTTACATCTGTTTGTGATTAATCAAACATTGAAGTCTATTAAAGTGTTCCTTCTGTGGTGATGGCTACTCTGCGGAGTGTGTCTTTTTTTTGTCTATACACATACAAAATGTCATCACAAAAATTTGGGTCAGGGGCCTTGATGGGGTGGCCGCCCGATAGCTACCAGATGGCGGTATCAGTCTTCACGCACCTATTTTCAGGGTTCTCCCACAAAGCGCTGTGCATGTCCCAATCTTAGTAGTTCTCTTTCTAACTAGGGCTCAGTTTCGAAGCCCTGTGAATGGTTCATCTAAGAAGTGCCCCCATGTCCATGAGCCTTCTATGCCCCCATGTCCATGATCCTTCTATGGTCTTATGCAAAAGGCCCCCTTCCTGCACTAGAATTCCGAGTCTTCCTCACAATCCACTGCCTCTGGAAGGATGGGTACAGGGTCCATCAGGTGTCAGCAGGCCTCATATAGGACTGACCTTGCTCGGGCCCTAATGCCTTTCAGATGGATGGTCTTGTTAAATAATCCCCTGACCCCCACGTTCTCTGTAGAGTTCAGATGGCTAGTGGGACTCTCTGACCTCTGTTTAGACAATTATGCCTCCACCTGATTATCCCACATTACATTCACTAAGATGTTTTGAATGAAAAGCAGCAAACATTTTGGGTTTGATTTTATTAAATGACTGGTGAAGGGATACACTGTAAGATATAGGTATGAGGATTTTTCGTTAGACTAGCCATGAGAGCACATGTCAAACACTGGCGGAGATGCCACATCAGTCTTTGCAAAGCATGATTGTGTGAGCTAATGACTGTAAGCCATTCTTCTTAGTTTCTTTACTCCTACACAAAGCAGCAGCACTCAAGTTCTTATGGACTTCTCAAAGCAAAGGCACCTGAAACCTTCAGGACATTAGATGTTTTGTTTCGATGTGCAATCTATTTCCTCCTGGTGTGTATTGGTGAGTATTTAAAGGTACGCACTTTTAACTCTAGCCATTGCCTCAAATGTTTTCATATTCCATATTCTGAGGCTGTTCCTCACATGTTTAGACTAGATTTCAAGACTCATTTAAAATGTCTGTGGCTACCAGAAAGGGTAATGATAGAAGAAAGGGGTTTCCGTCACTGTATGATTTTGAGTGTCAAAGAGTAGCTTTGCCTATTTTCTCATGATGTGTGTAGGCTGGTACCCTGTAAAGGAAAAAATAGATGTGACTGAGAAAGGCAGAAGTGTAAAAGAGGGGTGGAAACCCCCGGGGTAAGCAAAGAGGACAGGCCCGGGGAAAACCCACACCCAAAAAACACAAGAGTCCAAAAGAATTTGACAAACACCTGTTCTATTTAACAAAACACATATAAAACAGGGACAGCACGAACATTGGAAAATCTCTGCGACTCTCAAATGGCTCCAGACTTGACAGTAGTTTAAAAAGCAGAATTATATCACAATCGATGATTCATCTTAGAAAACCTATGAGGTGTGGGGATTGGTTAGAAAACCTACGAGGTGTGGGTATTGGTTAAGGGGATCAACTAGATATGCATTCCATAGGGGTTAGTACGTTCATTGGCGGCACTCTATCTGGTGGCCCTGCCTGAGACCACCTACTAAACTGATACAATAAAAACATGTCATCATAATACAATGTTACTGGCCGATGCAAATAATTATGGATGAGCGTTAAAGGTGGGTAGGCAGTGGTCAGTGGTGTCTTTCTCAGCCATGGCAATTTGCAAGGTTACCAGCACATGAGCAACAATAGGGCTTGGTGAGAACGGCACAACACAGCTACTTTTCCTAATAAGGTTACCATTTCTGATTCTTTAGGCCACAAGCCTGGACGTTTATCTTTTAGCTTTAAACTATCTTGTATCTTTTGAATTAGATGGGACTGACGGCCTCAGCCTGTCCGTCCCTGAATTCGATGAAAAGACATTATTCTCTGTAGATAAGGTATGTGGAGACCACATTTTGAATTATTTTGCTCAGCATTTATTAGGATTTTAGCCCTTATTAATGCAGATGTCCTTGCCCTTCCTGGCCTCTAGAGACTTGCTTGGGCTGCTTCCTTCCCAATATTGAGCTTTAGTTCATGGGAATTTGACCGTCTGGCATGTTTTGATTTTTTTCCTAATCTGAGAGAGGTGTCTCATGCCAGGGTACTACTTTCGTCTGTTTTCTTGGGTAACGAACCTTGGCTGTCCCGAGCCAAGTTACGATCAGGAAAGAGAATGGTGTAAAGAAGACTTGGCGCTCTCTGGAGTGGATTAAGACTGGAGCAGAATATCAGCGCAGGAACTACCGCTGGAAAAAAGTAAAGCTCCTGGCTGCACAGAATAGGGGCCCCAAGTGAGCCCACCCAAGATTTCCTGAAGACCTTTGTAAAATAGAAGAACTCACTGCAGGCGAAAATGCCCTTGATGATTAATCTAGATTGACTACATGCAGCTCCAATAATACTGAAGTGAATGATGTACCTGCCACACACAGCAAAGCATGCCGAATAAAAAGAGGCCTTTGGTGATAATTGATTACCTGCCTAAACCCATGGACAAGGAAGAGACAACATATTCTGTTAGTGCTGTATGTTCCCTGATGAAGATGTGGTCAAGTTGTGTCTTCACGTCGAAACCGGTCGGTCTTGTTTAAGCACCTTGAAATGTGCTTATGCTCTCCATAGAAATCAAATACTATTCATTGCAGGAGAAATATCAAATATACACTTTGTAAATATTAGTTTATTATATTGTGATGTATTGTAGTTGTTGTTATGGATGGATGTGAGTAGTGGATATGGATATGAGTGTTGGGATTAGAGCATACTGCCCAGTCTAGATTTGAGAATGATTTGTGATTTTTTTTTTTTACATTTTTTCATTTACCTGCATTAACTTAATTGTTCTTTGATTCATTCATGATTTAGTTAACATACTGTTGCATCAACCAAAGTAAATAATGTTGATACTTTTGTAGAATTGTGTCCTCTGGACTTCCTTTCTGATAATTGGTTATTATTTATTTCTTTGCCTAATCTGAGAGAGATGTGTCTCACGCCTGGTAACTGCTAGTGTTTGTCCTCTTGGATACCAATCCAATTCTTCCCTGGGCACGATAACCTTGGCACAAGCTGTATGAGTGTTTGTCTGGGCTGCTCACGTCTGAATGTTCTGCTAACTCATTGATCCAATTCTCCCTACAGCTTCAAAGCTTCTCAATTTCTCTCCTTCACTCGAAAGGGGCTGCACCGTCCATCTTGTTTAACATGGCCAATCGTTCTTGTTGCATTTCTACGTTAAGCAAGCTTTATGTGAATTCTTATGCATCTTACGTTTCAGCATATAGAGAACATGTGTTTTCTAACCTATTCGATGCAAGCATATTCTTCATGTCTAAGTGCAATTTGACCTATTCTTGTAGCTTCATGGTGGATGCGTATCTGCTTTGTGTCGAATGTACTTACATGTGTCAGTTTCAGTGATGACATAATTTGCGTCTTTTCTGGGAAACCTGAAGGTGTCTCACTCGCTAGTCCCCGGGGATCTGTCATGCAGGTGGTCAGGACACGGCCATCGTTATTGTATCCAGTTCCTGGGGGCAGTACAGTGCGGGAGGATCACATGGACGAGGTGTCTTCGGGGAGTGGAAGTGGGACACCGAAGGGTGAGCCGCGGTACCCCCTTCCTTATGACCTCCCCATCCTACCCCGTAGGATATCTAGAAACTCAACCCCCCCTCCCTTTCTTGACACAAACACTTTCTCACAAACCGATTACCATGAAAGACAACGGACTAACACCAGAGCCATATACCTGACATGTGCCAACACAAGGGTCAGGCAATGGCCGATAATTACACACACCTGACTTCACTTTCCCCATAGAGATAAAAGGAAGAGCACAAAAGCACACTCTGAGAAAGGCCAAACGCATGAGGAAGCAGCTAATTGAGGACGCCAGTTCAAACGGAGGAGAAAGGCGGTGAGACTGAAAGGACAACGACTAGGGAATTGCCCTTACCCTTTTCAACCCAGAACCATGGAGCCTATGAGAAGGGGAAACGTAAGACCAGGAATTGCAGCTGGCCAATGGTGCGAAGGATGTCAGCGGCACATGGGACCCTCCCGCACTGATAGCCGTGGCGGGGAGAAGCAGTTGCCATCATGGTACCTGCCTTGACTCCAGAGGTAAGAGACGTCAACAGAGATCGGCACAGCAGATCGGAAAGAGCTGATAATAGACCAGACTGTGTTGGGCTCAAGGTTGCGAAGAACAACATTGTAAGAAGAAAGAAGACTAAAATACAAAAGTCTTTTGTGAGTAAAATTGGCATCAGAGTTAGAGTGGTCTGGCTTCACATGGGTGCTCATTCGAAGGACTCTAACTGGTGCCCCACTCCTGAACAAGGAGAATGTGTTGAATAAGGGGATCGAAGAGGTCCTGCAGCAGGTTATGTTGAATCCTGTGCATAGTCGAAAGCCTTCGCCTTAGGGGAAGCTGGCGTGAGGTGTCAAGTGGTCAAATGAGGGTCAAGCCAAACCCCCTTGTACAGTCGAAAGTCTTTGGCACATAGTGGAAGCAAAGAGAACTATGTAAATGAGGCAAGTGTGAACCCAACAGAGGAATGCCTGCAAATTAGGGTAAAACAGTAACCCATGCAAATTCATTGTGATGATAGAACTAAGCCTGACTGGGGGCTTAAGGCAAAGCCTGTCTGGGGGCTAAGATCCAGACCTAGGTAAGGGATGAACCTAAGGGGTCTAGAAGAACTTTCTTTTAGGAACTGTGTTAAAAAGGCAATGTGAACCCGACAGAGGGATGCCAGGAGAAAGCCAATGGAAGTGAATCGTGCATTATGAGAGCACCAAGTAAACAGGGTATTTTGGCAAATGTTAACCTGGCTGAAGGATGCCCTCGAATTAGGGTGAGCAGTAATACACCCGTGAACATTGTGATGACAAGTGTGAACTCGACTGAGGGATGTCCACAGTGAGTGGTTTGTCTGAGCCCGACTGAGGGAGGCTAACGTTGAGAGAACGATCGGAGCCCGGCTGAGGGGGATCCAAGGGTGAAGAGTAATCGCCCGACGTGAAGTTTAGCAGACGGAACTTTTGTTTTATTGTGAATATCATATCAGGCCCTCCGAAGCAAGAGTCTTTGCATGAACGAGACTTGGACACAGAAGGAACTGTAACCATGTGTCGGAGAAGCCCAGGAGTGTGCTGTGCTCAAGAGTCCCGCCTTGTCCCGTGCTAAAAACGTGGTAAAGGGAAACCCTGGCTATAACATCCTGACTTATCATTTTGTGAACACTTCTTTCTTCTCTTGTGAATATTATCCTACACTCTTTTGTAGCATAGCGGTAAGGATTGGCAGTAGTTTTTTTTTTTTAGCATAGGTCCTGTTTATTTGACTAGGCTGACTAGACTCCACTAGGACTGAATTATTATTATATGATGGTCGTAGCTTGCTCCCATTTTAGATTTGGTGGTTATCTCACCCATTTTTACAGTTTAATAAACACCCTTGAACTGTGATCACTTGTGTCCGTCTTACTTTGAGACCATGCCTACCTTACATTGGTTACAACATGTTCATGTCTTCCATAGTTTTCAAATGTATCTCTTCTTCGATTGATCCAGGATAAGGCCAGTAGGGTTGCCTCAGCCAGTAACGTCTCTTGCACCTGCGATATGGCAGCGGAGAGAGGTGGTTGATATAAGTGATGTGCACTGCCCAATTCTATAGCATCGGGATAGGTGGAGGGGCCGACGTAATGAGTGATGCATTCATTTGCCTGTCAACATTCCCTCTTTTGGTCGAGTCCTTAACTGTCATGATGCCTGCCCCCAGACATCCAGAACAGGTCCATCTGTCCAGGGAACAGGCACCTAAGAAGACACAGGAATTCTCAAAACCCCACCTAGGGGCTATATGGGTTCAGTCCTGGCGCCGAAGGCGCCAGGCTCATATTGCCAACTTTAAACTATGCAGGTCATCCTGCAAAGAACTCATGTACAGGCCATGAAGGGACTACTTTCCTTTGGGAACTATTTTGCTGCTTGGGTGTGGTACTGGAACTTTTTACCTGGGAACTACTTTTTTGATGCTATTTAAACCACGCCCGAAGAGCAGCACACGCTTCGCATTATTCTGCATTTTAGCAGCGTAACGCTCACCGTGTCTGCAGTCCAGCATCTAGTCTACAGCCACACCCGTCTTGTGTCCAGAGCCAATCCTAGAGAAAAGGAAAGAAGAAGAGAAGGTTAGAACAAGGAGATTTCCATTTGGTCATCATCTTTTCCTGGAGCAGCCGCACCTGTGGATAAAGGAAAAAGTCATGAAAATAAACCGCGTCGCATTGCCAGCTGCAGCGCCGCGCCATACTCACCTGTCTTCGGAGCATCTCCACGACCCGGCGCAGCACCCGTTGAATCGCCGCCTGAAACATCAGCATCTGAAAAGACAAGAACAAACAAAAGGTGAGTGGGGTTCCGCCAAAGACATTCTTTTACTTACTGCAAGATACTTGCTCTGAATTTTACCGCTCGAGGCAGCGCTGGTCACCATCCTACGTTAGACATTTTCTGCACGGCGCTACACCTGCAAAGAAGATAGAGAACTATTGGTTAATTAAATTTGGAACAATATTACTTGCTAGACAGTGCTTGGTACAAACTGACTCTTACCTAAGCGCTACCTTCATCCATCGAGGCAAACTCACTCTTTGGGTCAATCTGCAAGGGAAAAGGTATGAAAGGAGCAAGAGTGAATTAACAGACATTTGAACTCTAAAAGAACTATACATTTGGTTTACACACTACTTACCTCGGAGTCATTGTTGTCTGGAACTCTGACAAATACCTTCGGATAGTGAAGTAACTGAACTTCTACGCGCCCCTGCATTCCACGCAGGATGGAGAGTTCATCCTTCCAAACAATAAGGTGAGTCTTTATGAAGGGGAATACTGGAAGTTTTCAGGGAAAATAGTGTTAGTGTAACCTCTCTACCACGGGTGGCTAATCCCCTTTACTGCTTTTAGGAAAATATTCTTGCGGGCCAGGCAGACGAAACTGAGTGGGCAAGTGCAGTCGATCATCACTTCGCTCCGAGTCACAATGGTGGAGACCACAGCAGTCCAGCTTCATTCGACGCCCCTGGGGATTCCAGGTGAGTGTAACATTAACCTCATTTCCCAGAGGACCCTCCCACCAAAAGGTACCTTAGGAATCCATATCTTTGTCACCCCCTCAGGTTACCTGAGTTCTTTATATGTTCGTCCACGCTTCAGGTCATATAGCAGCACTCCCCATCCCCCACATAATTACAGGCATCTCATGTGTGATGTAAGTACATTATCAGTTTGTGTCTGCTCATCTGTCTTAGTGTCCATATCTATTACTAGTTTCATCTCTACCGTCTTCTTGGCCATCTTCTTATTGGGCTACGGGTATTCTCAGGACACAGAATCCAAATAGCACTAGCACTAATGCAGCTATTAGTACCTTACCTTGAACCCATTAGCCAGCCAGGAGAGGATCCAGGAAAATGGATAAGAGAGCCAATCGTCTTCTTGCCCCATTGTGTTTACTTCCTCTTCCATCTTCGCGTTCAAGTCTGTCAACAGTGTTATAGCTTCTGTGAGGGTCCCATTTTTCAAGAGTCATAAGCCTGAATGTTCTGAGCTCTTCCTTTATGGTGGTAAATCCTTTCATTGTCGAATCAATTGTTTGTAACTTTTCCCAATGGGTTATTTGTAGCCGTTTGGCATTTACGTTTGTTTGTATCCCAGGAATGACAGAGGCAAAGAACATCCCTGTTCTACTGAACAGCCTATGTTCATTTTTTCAGACATGTAAATGCTGCTTTTTACCCTCGAGGTTTAGGGATCTTTTCTTTCTCTGGTGCGCATCCATTTTAGGGAACCCACCAATTGTATCTCCTGCGATACTACCAGGCTGGTGTATTTAGAAATACTAAGGAACATATCCCTCCCCTGTTTGGGGGCAACTGCATATACGCGTATGAACCACAGGCCCAATAGTGGTCTATGATTACTGCAGTGCCAACTTTCATGCCTGGTATTTTCGATATGCGTTTCTACCCTACATTTGCTCCAACCTTCACTGGACCATCTCTCTGGAATCACGGGGAGACATTTTTGAGGGGTATATGGGTACAGGGCGTGCTTCATTTTCCACTGTGTAAGCATGTTGGAATCCTCCCAATCTTTGAGGTATTCATCATTTTCTGTGTGCACAAACTCCACTGGTACCGCCAAGAGCACTTGTGCTTTGCACCCCATCAGCCCATCAACCCACTCGTCTGCGATGAATACATGTCCATATATTAGTAATTGTCATCTTTCCCAACACCCAGGCATTTCCCCTATTTCTCTTTTCCCGTTAGGTGGGCACTGCAATTCCTTTTGATCTACTGTTCTTCTTTCTCTATATGGGCCTTCTAATATATACTGTATTATCTTGCTTCTGGTCCAATACTCCTCTATCAATGACTTCGTATTTATGTAGCTATCCCCAAAAGGGAATGTTTTCTTAGACATCCATCGTATAGTAGCCCATTTCCCTTGGAATTGTCCCCTAATATGCATAGCGCCAAATGCATTAGGCACTGTGCTCTTGTTGCTGGTATTTCAGTGGCCACAAATGTCCTGGAAGCGCTCATGGCATAGGGAATGAGAGAGCACACATAGCAGCTCTCCCTTGATGTACCTCGCCCCACCTGGGTCATGTGCTTGTACCACATATTATTTGTTATGTGGGCCAATCATCCATCTAGGCGTTTATGTGCTCAAAATTATCCGCATTTCTCTTGAGTCTCGTAGAGTGTTTTGTAGTAATAGAGAAGGACTGGGTCATGGCTTCGTTCAACAAGGGAATAGGGGTCCCATTAGCATATGCTGGTTCAGGTACATGATAGGGAGCCACCTTTTTTAATGCCAGATGAGTAAATAGATAGAGACAGCAAAAAGCAAAAAATATTGCCAGAATAATTTTTCCAGATGAGTTCCCATGTTGTAAAGGTGCAGGCACATGGCATTGTCTGTGTATTAAGAGCCCATATTTAGCAGAATTAAAAATGTTAATCATCTTTTTTTCTTTTATACTTTCATGTCAATGTCCAAGTAGTCAATACCTACAAGAAAAATGGTATCACTATTGCTAGAAAAATCCTCTAAAAAATGAATTGTCTCTTCGGATTAACTAATAATGCAAGAATGGGCACTCTGCTTTTCGTAAGTGCATTGTAACTGTTAACTACAAACAAGAGTATAGCATGGAGAAATAAATGGAGCGGTGACATCTAATTGTTTATTTCTGTATGAAACGTGTTTCCTTTTACACTGCAGGTAAAAGGTTTCTTAGAAACAAGAGTTCATAGGCAGACTAGGTGCCTGTGTAAAAAAGGACAGTGTGTACTTTAACTTTCTGTGGACTGTCGTTTGCTTCTGGTGAGGTACCATGTCTGGGGTCTTATACTTCTTCAGCTTCAACCTCTGGGACTGGAGGTAGGGGGGGGTCTTATCTTTGCATGCTTTAATGGTGCAGAGGTGTAGCCAAGCTCTCCTACCTGAGACTTTGACAGCATTGGGTTTAATATTCATCACTCTTCTTCCACCTGCCATGCTCAAAGTTGTTGAGATATAAAAGAAACACTAGCCGTCATTGCCACCAGTTATTCATGCATCTCAGACCCCATAACAACAGCGGCACTGTGGTCATCAGTTTGCGCTCTACTCTGAGGAGCAAGGGGTATATGCATACAGCGCCCTGTCACCAGCTCATGAGGAGTCAGGTGATGGTCCGAGATGGGCTAATTGCATAATGCAAATAGGGCTAGGGGCAGGAAATGGAACCATCCTTTCTTCAGAGTAATTTTCAATTTGGCTATTATCTCTTTGAGCAGACCATTGATGCATTCGCAAATCCTGTTCATCTGTGGGTGATAAGTGGCAGAGATTGTATGCTTAATGCCCAGTATGACTGTTATGCGCTCAAACAATTCTTTCACAAAGTGTGGGCCATTTTCTGACTGGAGGACTTCACACACACACACCATCATGGGAATACAGCACAGGTGGCATCAGGGTACATGCATGGACCAGCTTCAATCCATTGAGAGAAAGGGCGTACGACCACCCACATATATCTGTAGCCGTTAACATTTTGGATCTTGTCTACATAATCAATGTGCAAATGTTGGAAATGTCCAGTAGGCCAGGGTATTGCTCCACTCACTACCCGCAGTGTGTGCCCTGCCATATATTTTTGGCACACAATACAGTTGACAATGAAGGCAGCAACATGCTTTGCCAGATTGGGGGGTAAACTAATCTTCCACAATCTGGGCTGCAAAACTCTTCTGTTGTGTGGGCAAGAGAGTGAAGCTGCTCTAATGCTACATTTAGTAATGTGAGGGGCAAAACCGGTTTACCAGTGTTGTCTTTCTGCCACATTGCATTTGTGGAGGATACTGAGCACCCTCTGTTTTTCATAGCTCCTGCTCCTTCGGTGGTACACGTCCCTGTAGCTCCATTATTGGCATGAAGGGCAAGGAATTAAAGCCTTATTTCATTACCATGTTACATGCTCGTGTGTACTTATTAGGTGAAGTGTCAAATTCAGATATTTTGGGAAAATATGCTGATTTTTTTTACCTCTCTGTTGGCAGCTTTGTTGCCATGGTAGATTTCATCTCCCCCTACTGTGGGTGGCATACTTCACCACTGCAATGCCCGATGGGAGCTGTAGTGTGTTGATGAGCCTGTCTAGTAGGCCCATGTGCTGCACTGGCATGCTGTCAGCATGTAGGAAGCCCTGCCTTTACCAACGTGACAGTCCTGCGTGTACTGTTTACGTCATGTAGGCAGAGTCAGAATACACTGTTGTCTCCTCCTCTTCATGCATTTCTAGAGCTACAGTAAGTGCTACTAGTCCTGCTGTCTTTGCTGAAAAATGTAACTGCAATATCACACTTGCTACTACCTCAAAATTGCCATTCTGCTTTAATTTTATTACTGCCGTCCCAGTGTGCTCTCCCCCAAATTTTGCTCAAGCAATGATGGCCCGTCAATGAAGAGTATCCCCTCCCTCCAAGGGCATTTTCTTTGACATGAGGTATATCGTCATGGTACTCTGTGTATTTGGTGCATAATCTCCTTCTTCCAATGGGTTCTGCTATGAAAGTTGCTGGGTTCATTACTCTGCATCAGACTATTTTGATTGCTGGGTTGGAAATAATCGCGTCGTACCCTGATGCTCTCTGGGTGATCAGTGTGATTTTTGGGTTTCTCAAGTATGGCGAACAGGGCATGCTCCACGAATAGTGTTACTTTGCACCCCGTCGTGATATTAGCTGACTTTTCTAATGCTAAAGCTGATGGAGCCAACAATTGTTTACAGGGATAATTGGCTCTCATTACTGGATCTGGATCTAGTATCCCACTGTAATATGCCAGTGATTTGTGTCCCAAAGCAGTCTTCTGTGTGACCCCTGCTGACATTACCACCCCATTTGAATATGAGAACAGGTAACACTCTGCACTGTAATCAGGGATCCCCAGTACTGGTGCTGTGCATATTGCCCTTTTTTAACTTGTCGAATGATTCTGTCATTTCACATGTCCAGGCTAATTTGCTGTCGTCTTTCTGGCTTCTTTGAATCCTCTTAAGAGGGGCTTGACACATGGGCTGTAATCAAAGACCCAGGCCCTACAGTAGTTGCAAAGGCCCAAACATTGCTGCATCCCTTTCACTGTCTGTCTGTGGTGTTTTCATGATTGGCTTCTGCTCTTTTGGGGGTTACTTTCCTGCTTTCATGGGATATCAACTATCCAATATATAGAAACTCCTCCTGACAAAATTGTAATTTCACACTGTCAACCTTGTGTCCCTTGTCTGCCAAAACTGTCATCAACTGCACTGAGTCCTTCCTGCAGAACTCTTCGGTCCCACTGCACACCATAATGTTGTCCACATTTTGAGTTACTGCACTCTAAAGGTGCACATTTCCTAAGTCAATCTGGAGGACCCCATTGCATATGGGAGGGTACTCACAGTACCCCTGGGGTAACCTTTTATGTTTCCACTTTTTATTTCTGTATGAAAATGAAGTCAAGTCTTGTGACTCTTCATGGACAGGGATAGAGAAGAATGCATTCTTTAGATCGATCACTGTGAAATGTTTGGCCTGGGGTGGGATATTCTATCGTGGCTGGGTTTGGAACTAATGGGAATTCTTCCTCAACAATATTTTTTAAGGGGTGTAAATCCTGAATAAATCTCCACGACCCTCCGTCGCTTTTTTCACTGAATACGTAGCTGTGTTGCTTGGGGAATTCTGATGGTTCTAAGATTTCCTGCTGCATTAATGCTCAAATTGTCTCAACAATACCCCCATCTACTTCTTTGGACATGGGATATTGGTTTACTCTCGGCAAGATTGCTCCTAGCTTCAGTTTGAGCTTAACCGCCCATACTCTCTTCAATAGACCAATGTCATAGGGACTGCTGGTCCACAGGGTGCTCGGCACCTGTGCCAAATCATCTTTAAGAAATATTATCAGCGCCATCCTCTATGGGACCTCCCTATGCTAAGTAATGCTTATAAAAATCACCACTTCATCATCTAAATCATCTCGACACAACTCTTCATCTATCAAATCAGTTAGCCTGTGCCGCTTATATAGGATGATCACTGCCTGGCATGATTTCCCTTCATCATCCGTCCTGTGAAGAAACACTCTCTTCCCTTTCTAAAACTGCCTCCAATTCTAGTGGCAAATACATGTCCTTCCTCCTAATTCATGGGGTTCTCTGGTTTAAACAAGAACTCTGCAGGTAGCCTCAGTACCCTGCCCTGTATCCCCAGAAGCCATGCTAGTAAATAATTCACCTCATATTGGAATACTTCAGGATCCATGGGCACGTCCCTCTTTGCTGTCTGACCACAAAATACTAATATGAATTCTAGTGCGTTCATGTAGTGAATCCCTGGAGTGGAACACACTATCCCCTTGTCAGTAAAGGAGATGGTCATGTTGAGCTTACTTATCATGTCCCTTCCCTTTATATTAACTGGTGTATGGCAGGAGTATAATAGTGGCATGGTGAGGTTGTGTTCTCCGATAGTAATGGGCAAATGGTCAGTGAATGGAACCAAATGTGTAGCCCCAGAAAAGCCTTGTGCATTCATGGCAACACCTGACATTGGCCCATCCCTAACACAGGATCTGGTCGCTCCCATATCTACAAGAAAGGAATTTATTTTTGTCACCTATGGTCACGCCGACTCATGTATCCTCTTGCGGGTCAGGTGTAATGAATAGGATTGAACACATCAAGTCAGTCTGTGGGCTGTCCTATTGTGGGTATAGGTTCATCCCTGACCCTGTGAAACGATTCCCTCCCACTACAGTCATGTTCCCTACTCTGGGTGTAGGGGCCTGCACTTCGGTACCTCGGTGCCACGTGGCCACAGTATTCTGTTCTGTCGGTGCTTGCGGCTGCGTCTGTGTCTGCTGTACCGGTATGGGTGCTTGCTGTGGTTGCATTTGCGGCGCATATGAATGATGCTGCGTGTAATCTTGGGCATAGTAGTCAGGTGGCTCAGCAGTGTATGGTGGAGGATAGGTTGCCCCCCGCTTGTGTCTTGCCAATTCTGTTGCAACCCTCCCCTGCTTTTACATACTCAAGCAATGTGCCCCATTTGCTCACATGCACAACATTGCTGGGGTGGTCCCATAGGTCTGGGCTGCCCCCAATTGAACCCTCCTCCTTGTGGAGCTTACAATCCAACCCCTCTTCCTCTAGGTACTGTGAGAAACCAGAGGGTGTCTCACCTGCATGTCCCCAGGGATCTCGATCCCAGGTGGCCAAGGTGCGGCCATCGCCTTTGGATCCAGACCCTGACGGTGGACCAGTACGGGAGGATCACCTGGGTGAGGGGCCTCCGGGGAGTGGGGGTGAGACAGCCAATGGTAAGATGCAGTATTCCCCCCTTTTTTGTTCATCTTCCTCATCCTATTTTGTAGGATTCTCCGAGGTCTCAACCCCCCCGTTTTTACACAAACACTGTGCTGAGGAAGAGGGTGACTGAGAGTAACAAGACTAACTCTCATACATCGTACTGGACATGTCCTATTAATCGGGTCAGGCGAAGTCAGGCACTTGTCTTCAAGTGCATACACCTGATACCAATTAGCTCTCCTCATATACCAATTAGCTCTCCCCACACGGATAAAAGGCAACACCTAAAGACACATGGAACATGAGTATGAGTATGAGCAGGACTTCTGGAGCGAAGGCAAACCTACTGGATGAGAGCGACAGACCAAGGGACGAGAGAAGTGGGTCGAAAACCCCAAGAGTTCCCTACTGGAGGTTGTTGCCTCCGACTGGCTGCGAAAGACACATGGGGAAGGCCAGATCCCATTGTGTTTCAAGGACGCCAGCAACCCTCCTGGGTGAACGGCAGAGTCGGGGAGGCGAGGCCAAGCCTGTGGTACTGACCTTAACTCGTTAATCGGAAATCATAAAACCAAGAACAAAATGCACACAGCCGGTGAGTTGGCAAGCAACCTGAGAGACCGGTGTGTTAAAGAAAGTTGGAAGTGGCAACATTATATTGCAAGTAAAGGCTGCATGCATGTGGATGAGACGCAAAGAAAGGCAGGCCTGTGAATGAACTTTGAAGTAAAAAGACAGTGGTGGAATCAGCGATACAAGTAACTGAGTGGTCTGGCGAAAGGAAGTAGTCGACTCGAAAGTCTCTGTGAAAGGTACATTGTTTGTAACGATAAAGAGAGTGAAGTGCAAAAGCAAAGTAAGCAGAATTACCTCCTAGAGAAGGGGAGAGTGGAAGTCGAATCTTGAATTATAAGTCGAAGTAAAAAGTCTTCGACACCCGAAAGTGGTCTGAGCCCGGCTGAGGGAGACCCGAAGTGTAATAAGCTTGGGGAAGAGAGCCCCTTTACAAGTTTTGTTGAACTTTGTGCTGAAGAGGTCTGAGCCCAACAGAGGGGGATCTACGTGAACTTGTGTTTGAAGAGGTCTGAGCCCGACAGAGGGGGACCTAAGTGAAGTTTGTGTTGAAACATTATTTGGAGGTCTGAACAAGAGACTTTAACGTGGAAGGCCAGGCGGGCCTCGCTCCATGTTTTGGAACTGTTTACTGTACTAAGAACCCGAAACAGAGTGTGTCATTCTGCCTACAAAGACCAGCTTAATCCATGGGCTCTAACGCAGGGAATGGAGCTGGTTTAGCTACCTTTATTAGTTTGAACACTGATTTTTCCTTTGCATACATTTCCCCGTTATACACTTTTTTGTACAAGAGATAGGGCAAGCATTAGGTTTTGCTAGCATAGGCCATTTTGATTTGACAAACTCTACTAGGACTGTTTTGTTTGTCGTTTGATGGTCGAGACTATTGCCATCTTAGTTATAGGGCAGAGTAGGAGTTTTCCAACCTCCAAAACCTCAATAAAGGATTTACAAATTGTACCTATTGTGTCCGTGTCATACTTGTGTTACCATGCCTCCCTATATATGGTGTCAATAGTGGGATATGACTCAATTGAGACAAATTGGGGGACCCTAGAATTCCAGAAACTTAGTCACAGAGCCTCAGACCCGTCTACTGCCACAATAGAATCCATAAACTTTGATATTTGTAGCAGCTGAGAAGCCACTATCGCCTCCCAGGAAAAGAGGGATGATTACAACTGACCTAGTCTTATAACCCCTGCGGGTTTTTATACAAGATTGCCCCCAAAATCTGGCCTGGCCTGAAAGTTTGGCCTAGATGTCCTAGCAGGCATTATATATTCAGACTTTCTGGGAGACATAAAGGTTCTCTTACAGAACCATGGTGAAACTATGTTTGAAATATACTGGGGGGACAAAATTGCACAGGGAATTCTTGAGCAGGCTCTATTTCCCCCATTTTAAGGAAGAATGTAAACCAGAGGAAACTGAGAGGTAGTTTAGGCTTTGGGGATGCCGATGAGCCACGTGCCCCTGAGGCAAAAAGGGACAAAGAACCTACCATCCTTCCAGATCTATCCTCGCCCCAGCTAAACGACCCAGCACTAGCTGGTGATAGCCCTTTCGGAGGTTCAGTTTGTGCAAGACCTTAGCACCATTTAACAGGTGTATCATGTCCATGATACGTGGTGCCATGTGTCTCATTCTTTTAATGGCCTGGTTCGGTCTCTGCATGTCCACACACAAACGGATGGCGTCTGTGCCTTTCTTCTGAAGGAGGACAATGGGGATACCCATGTTGTGGGGCCCATGGCTGGTTCAATTGTATCTTGCTCTAGTAGTTTGCACAGTTCCTCCTCTACCTTTCGCTGTATATTGACGAGGATGCCTCTGTAGTGTTTTGCTACGGGCGGGACGTCCTCATCTATGTGCAGTTTGATTTGTTTTTCCGTAGTTTTCCTATCCCTTTAGATAGCGTTGGGTGCAGCTCCTTGATCATGCTCATGGGGTCGATGTACTTGTGCACCATTAACTTGTATAGCACGTGTATCAAACCCATGTCTATCGCGTTTCGAAAGCTGATTATGCATCCGCTTTCAACCTCAGTTCCAAGCACATGTATTATTATTTTCTTTTGTTGTGACTTGTATTGGCAGGTGCCTTCAAACTGTTCTACGAACTTCAGGTGAGTGGTTGCCCTATACGGGTATATGTCTGCAGTTGCCGGATTGAGTTTCGGGGGTGCTGTAGTTCGTTGTATACTTGTTCACTTACCACGTTCATAGTGGCGCTAGTGTCTATCAGGAACTATGCCGGTCTTTCATTTAGCCCCACGAGATGGGTCGGGCTGCGGAGTTGCCCAGAGTTTACTCGTAGCCCCTCTTTTTCTGCTCGCCTTCGGACAACCTGATCTCTGTGCTTGCACGTGGTGTCTTGATCTTCTGTTTGGTCATGTGCGTGTGACGTCCCTACGTCTCTCCTTTTTGTCCTTCCTGTGTTTGTCATCACCAGATTCTGGCTCCCTCGCTTCCGTCTCTTTTGGCCTGTAGTGAGAATGGCCTGCTGCTTGGGACGTTTCTGTCACCGTAAGGAGGGGTCTGGGCCTGTAGCGAGCTGTGGACTCTCTCCCCTTCTCTCACTCTCTCTCTCTCGCCACGTGACATACTAATTTGAAGTGCCCTTCCTCCCCACCGGTGGAGCTTCTCTGGCCGATTACCGGGCAAGATCCCTCGTGTGGATATTCATCCCCACACTGATAGCAGAAAGGTTCTTCTTGTCTGCTGTCATTCTGTAGCCTGTGTATCATCTCTGAGGGTGTGGCCGTGTTGAAACTCTTGACCTGGGTGTCCACGTCCAGTTCTGCCCTTGCAAGTGTTAGGATTTCGTCAGGTATTCAAGCTTTTTGAAGTAGCTTGCGCCGAAATTATTGAGATTTGCACCCTGCAATGATCTGGGAGCGTAGGGCCTCTGTGTTTGAGTAATTCGCACAAAGTCACAATGTTTCATCTTAATTCGTAAGCGCATGACGTAGGCGTCCATTGTCTCACCTTTCGCCTGCTTTGTACTGTGAAACAGGTGACGTTCAGAGTCCACATTGGTATGCAGTGTAAAATAGGCAGCCACGCTCCTTTCAAGCCCTGGATTGAGTCAATTGATGTTGCAGGCATTTCGTCAATGATGTCCCTAGTTGCGGGACCCACGGCCAACTTGAGCAGGCATTTTTGCCTTTCTACATCCATGGGCCCTGTTGCCCCCATGTAGAGATCAAAATCTGTAATCCACCTGGCCCACCTTCGCCCCATATTGCTTGTGTCCGCCACATCAAACACTCCAGGTAACTGCACCGCAAGAGATTCAGGGAGTCTGTATAGTGTTGCAGCAGATGGGGTTTCCTGAACCACTGCCTGCACATCCTGATTGACAGCCTGTGGAATATCCTGTGCAGGATCTCTGAAGTGTCCCAGGAACCACGAATCCTTCAATCCCCCTGAAACTCCTCTAATTCCTCATACGGCTGCCTGTGAAGGCACAAGGACTATGATATTTTGGGAGATGGGAGGGAGGGACTCCTGAAAACGGCCTCCATGATGCATGAGCTCTGTTTGACTCCTTCCCTCACTCACCGCTGCTCCGGACGATCACTGTTGCAGCCCCAGGCTCGATCCACCCACACTTTGTCTTCTAATCATGGGCAGAGCAACACCCTCACTGCCACAGCCACGGGTGACTCTCCCGCCTGCGGACCTCTGCATCTGTGTGTTTCCGGTGCCTAGACCTCCCACGCATCGAGCGTGCTTTATCCTCGTTGCCAGTGTCAGTGGGCCCGAGATGAGGAACCACCTATGCCGGTGTCAGCACTCTGCAGCGCAAGAAGACACAGGAGGCAAGTGTCACACAACACGTCTTTATTCCCCAAAGGATTACACATCCCAAGAAGGCCTAAGTAAAACTCAGTTCGTAATGCATAAAACCCATTGCAAGATCGTGCTAGAAATTGCACACTTTCATTTGACAAGGGGACATTTCGAACAGTTTAAAACCCAAGCTCACATCAGTGGGAAATTCTACTGGCCAGGTATCCATGCTGACATAAAGAACTTCATTCAGACATGTGAAATATGCCAGAATATCAGCTCACATATTCCCTTACCTGCAACCCTAAACCCATTACCGATAATAGAAGTCCCTTTCTCCCAAATTGGGATGGATATCATTGGACCATTGGAAACTTCTAGACTGGGTAATAAATATGTTCTCGTAATAGCTGATTATGCTACCTGGTACCCAGAAGCCTTTCCCAAATGGAGCAACACAACCCAGCACATTTTAAAGCACCTGCTACCATTTTCTAGGGTTGTGTTCCCCAAGGAAATTCTGATGGATCAGGGATCTAATTTCATGAGTAAGCTTATGGGTGAAGTCAAAGAATTACTACACATTGCCACCTAAAGAACTTCAGTTTACCACCTCCAAACAGACTGATTGGTAGAGAGATTTAACAAAACTCTTTAAATGATTTTGAGAAAATTGGTATCTGAGGATGGGAAGGACAGGGATCGCATTATTCCATGGGCCTTATTTGCAGTAAGAAAGACCCCTCAGCTATCCACCGGTTTCTGTGCTTTTCAGTTACTCTACAGTAGAAAACCAAGAGATATCTTAGACATGCTCCGGGAGACCTGGGAAGAGAGAGAAGAGGCACCCATTCCTCTCTCAGAAACAGCTACCCGATTGCGAGAATACATGAAACTAGTCTGGTGTCTAGTCCACACTCAAATTGAGAAAGCTGAACCCAACAGAAGCCCACCTATGGCAAGATGGTAAATTTAAAAGATCTTTTTCAGTAGGACAGAAGGTATTAGTCCTTTTATCTACCTCTGAAAATAAACTTGTCTCAAAGTGGCATGGTCCCTCTGAGGTGCTAGTCCAAACAGGAACCTGTACCTATAAAACAGCCCAACCTAATAGAAAGCAAAAGACCCACCTCTACCACGTAAGTCTCCTAAAGGAGTGGAAAGAAAATCCTTCTAGCGTCACCTCCTCTATATTGTCTTGTTTGGTTACGAGGAGATGTACAACTCTGAACTTATCCCCCAAGAACTATCTAAACAGAAACAAGAAGATTTGAACGACTTTATTATGGCATTGCCTGATGTATTCTGTGAGAAGCCAGGGTGAATACATGGTACTTATCATTATATCAGAACTCCAAAGGAAAAGGTGGTCCATTTGAAACCATATAGACTCCCAGAAGCACGAAAACAAATAGTGGTTGAGGAAGTTAACAAAATGCTGAAGACCAACATTATCGAGCCCTCTTCAAGTCCAAGGTCCTCCCCCATTGTGTTGGTAACAAAACATGATCATTATTGGGGTTTTTGCATAGACTTCAGGCAGGTTAACGTCATCTCTGCCTTCAATGCCTATCCGATGCCATGCATCAATAAGTTAATAGATAAACTTGGAAAGGCCACCTTCCTGTCAACCCTAGATTTAACCAAGCGATATTGGCAGGTCCCAGCACATGGACCTGATAAGCAAAAGACAGCTTTCCCAACACCAATAGGACTATTCCAATGTAAAGTCCTCCCTTTTGCACTGCATGGGGCCCCAGCCACTGTCCAATGACTTATGGACAGTATACTGCAGCCCTACTCTAATTTCTGTGGGGCCTATATTGACATAGTAATTTATAGTAAAACTTGGGAAGACCATCTTTTTACTATATTTGCCTATGTCACAGGAGCACATGGAGCTTTGGTTTGGGCTCAAAGGGCAGAGTCCTGGGCTGGGCGGCATTTGACGTGCATGCCCAACCTGCTGGTGTTGAAGCTGGAAAGGCTTGGGAAAGGTTTGAAAAGTGTTTTGGAATAGAAGAATATATTGTTCATGAGAAAGTTGTGAAGGTAGAGGGGAAAGATAGTCAGTACCAAATATTTTAAAGGTCAGGTTAGTATCGGCAGTCAAGAGTGTGATGTGCCATCATGGCAGACACTCCCCGAAGCACCTGTGCAAATCCCTTCCATGTTATAAGGCCAAAATGTGCAAGTATAACGTGGAATGGGATCGCAAAACAGCAGGCAAAATGGTTAAAGCCTGGCCCCAGGAGGGCAGTCTTTTGAAATCTGTGCTGCAACACATGCCTACATATTTACATGCGGCATATAGGGGAAAGAAGTTATGCAACAGGTTAGCAATTCTGGAGCTTTGGAAGATGTTTGGGGACGAGGTGGAGGGCCCACCCCGGAGAGAGAGTGGATGCTTAACCAGCATGAAGGAGAGGGCGAAGCACCCAGAGATCCTCCACCTTACCCATTGAAGAATTGAAAGCAGAGGCAGGCTACACTAACCCTGTATTTGTGCTCCCTGCGTATAGGAGTGAACACACAATAAATGGAGCCAAGTTAAATAACGAGAAGCCAGGGTTCATAATCAATGAGTATATAGAGTGCTGCAAACTACAGGCAAAGCTAACCACGAGTGACAAGGAAGAGACACCGACTAGCCCAAATGAGTGGGTGGGAGGACAAATATTGCTTAAACTAGACAGACAAAACCTGAGTGATGCTAAAGTGAGAGAAAGAGATGCAAAAGAGAAGCAGGACAAAGAGGAAGAAGTAGCTAGGCAGAAAAAGAAGTTAGAAGAGGAAGAAAATGAATGTGAAGGAATAATGGTGGAAGTAAAAGAAGGGGAAAGAAGAGAACAAAACAACGAGAAAAGATGAGAGTGGAATGAGAGGAAGCAGAGAAGGAGAAAGAGAGAGAGATAGGGAAAACCTGAGAAGACATAAGGAGGAAAAGGAAAGACAAAAGGAAGCAGAGGAGTTCCACAGTGAAGCAGTAGGGTTTCAGGTCTAAGAACCATTGAATGACTCGAGGGTTAGAGTCCTTTTGCTGACTTATCAATACTAAAGGTGAGTGGTCAGTGACAAGTGTGAACATTTTCCCTAGAAGGTAGTACCTTAGATGGACAGCTGCCCATTTGATAGCAAGGGTCTCTTATTCCAATACAGAGAAGTTCTTCTCACGTGGGAAGAGTTTACGACTAGTGAATAGGATGGGGTATTTTAATTCATCGCATACTTGCAATAAAACTGCTCCTAACCCTGTGAGAGAGGCATCAGTTTCTAACACAAATTCTTTGGAAAACTCTACTACTTTTAGGATTGAGCTCTGACAGAAGGTTTGTTTTAGATTGTTGTAACCTGCATCGTCCTCATCATTTCAATTAATCTTCTGGGGTTCAGCATTTCTTAGCTTGTCTGTTAATCTGGCTATTCTATCTGAGAAATTTGGGATAAACCTACGGCAATAACCAATCCATCCTAGGAATGTCCTTAGGTCTCTCTTGGTCTTAGGCGTGGGGGGCATCTAGGACGGCTTTCACTTTTTCTTGCTGGGGCTGGACACTGCCATTCCATACAAAGAAGCCTAGGTATTTCACGGCCGATTGAGCCAGTTTACATTTGGATGGATTGGCAGTTAAACCGGCCTCTCTGAGGGTTCTCATAATAAGCTAAAGTGTCCTTGTTGTTGTTTTCTGATAAACTGATGTGCATTAAAAGCATGGGGTCAATACTTTTTTGACCCTCATAGCATTTGAGAGCAATGGTCTTTCTGTACGTAGGGATATAACCGTGAAATTGTGTGGTTTCACTCACCCTGATTATTTTTTATTATATAGTTCTGAGGGCATTGGCCAATCATCCTCTGCTACCACAGGTAAAAGAGGGGTGGAACCCCCCTAGGTAAGCAAAGAGGACAGGCCAGGGGAAATCTCATGCCCAAAAAACTAAAGAGTCCAAACAATTTGACAAACACCTGTTTAATTTAACAAAACCCATATAAAAAACAGACAGCACGAACATTAAGAAAACCCCTGTGACTCTCAAATGGCTACAGGCTTGACAGTAGTTTAAAAAGGAGAATGACATCACAATTGATGTTTCATCTTAGAAAACCTATGAGGTGTGGGGATTGGTTAAGGGGATCAACTAGATATACATTCCATAGAAGTTAGTACGTTCATTGGCTACACTCTATCTGGTGGCCCCGCCTGAGACCACCTACTAAACTGGGACCACCAAACAGGTTATCATGCCATGTTCTTTCTAGAGAGGGGTGCCTGCTACCTTTTTTGCACCTACTAAACTGATACAAGTAAAACATGTCATCATAATACAATATTACTAGCAAATGCAACAAATTATGGATGAGTGATAAAGGTGGGTAGGGATTGGTCAGTGGTGTCTTTCTTAGCCTTGGCCATTTGGAAGGTTACCAGCACATGAGCAACAATAGGGGTTTGGGAGAACGACACCAGGGTGCTACGTTTCCCAGTAAGGTTACCATTTCTGATTCTGCAGGTCACAAGCCGGGACGTTAAGCTTTTAACTTTAAACTATCTTGTATCTTTTGTCTCGATAATTAAATGGGAACAAAGTTCTCAGCCTGTTCATTCCTGAATCCGATGAATAGACATTATTCTTTGACTGTAGATCTTGTGTGTGGAAACCACATTTTGAATTATTCTGCTCAGTATTTATCAGGATTTTAGCCCTTTTTAATGCAGGTTTCATTGCCCTTCCTGGCCTCTAGAGACTTGTTTGAGATACTTCCTTCCCAATATTGAGCTTTAGTTAATGGGAATCTTACTTTCTAGCATTATTTGTTTCTTTGCCTAATCTGAGAGCGCTGTGTCTCATGCATGTGAACTACTTTCGTCTTTTCTCTTGGGTAGCGATCCGATTCTTCTCTGGGCACGATAACCTTGACACAGGCTGTACAATTGTTTGTCTGAGCTGCTCAGGTCTGAATGGTCTTCTAACTCAGCGAGCCAAGTCCCCCTGCAGCTTTGAGGCTTCTCGATGGCTCCCCTTCACTAGAACGTGGTTGCACCATCCATCTTGTTTAACATGGCCACCCATTCTTGTTGTGTTTCTGCGTTAAGCAAGCTTTATTTGCTTTCTTATGCATTTTGCGTTTCAGCGTATAGACCACATGTGTTTTCTAACCAATTGGATGCAAGCATAGTCTTCATGTCTAAGTGCAATTTGACCTATTGTTCGTGTAGCTTCATGATGGATGCGTATATTCTTTGTTTACTAATGCACCTACGTGTGTCCGTTTCAGTGATGACATCTGTGTCTTTGGTTACAACATGTTCATGTCTACCATAGTTTGCGAATGTATCTCTTCTTAAATTGATCCAGGATAAGGCTGGTAGGGTTGCCTCATCGAGTAACGTCTCTCGGACCTGCGATATGGTGGCAGAGAAGAGGTGGTTGATATAAGTGATATGCACTAACCATTTCTATAGCACCGGACAGGGGAGGGGCCAATTTAATTAATGATACATTATTTTGCCTCTCAACAGATGTTTACGGGTCTCAGTCTAGGTTCGGGTGTAAGTGAAGCTATGATCAGCAAGACACGGGGCTAGGGTGATAAAGCAGGGTATCCCTTGGGGACCCCTCACAAAGTCCCTGTCAAAGAACACAGCACCATCACATGATAGGGATACTATCTCCTTAAGAGACATGCAACTTCCACTGAGGATTTTTAAACTGAAGAGAGGTAACGATACATTGTTTCCACTGCCTTCAAAGTTAGTTTCAGTTTATCTCCGAGTTGCCCAACTGCAGGCCTTGAGGGCCGGACACCTGACAGGTTTTCAAGAAATGCCTCATTAATATGCATGAGAACATTTGCATACATTTAGAAACATTGCATGCAAATGTATCTCATGAATATTAATGAGGGGACTGCTGAAAATACAATATGGTTCCTGTCATTGAGGCCCTTTCGTTGGATAGCCCTGTGATGTTGCTTTTCCTTTAAGGGGACAGAGCCAAGAGAGTCGTGAAAAATATGTGGTCTTGAAGTCCTATTTTTTTGATATACGGTGCAGCACTTCACTCACTCATTAGAGAAGCTTACAGAATTTCTATGCAGCTTCTACTGCAAAGCCACACAGACCTCAAGGACCCATTGGGCCTCATTACGACCCTGGCGGAAATGGAAAAATGATGGCGGAAATGCAATACCGCCATCGAACACCGCTCGTTGCGATTATGACCCGTCACCGTAAAGTACGATGCCATTAGCGACACCGCAGTGAACGGCAACGCTAACTGCACCAAGTACGCGCACGCGCGCCTTGCAAAACCGGAATCACCGCCATGGCGCAACGGTACGCGAATTCTGACCCTAGCGGACATGTACTGAACGCCATCAAGCACGTCGTAAAGTACCATTCCGCCATGGCGAGAAATACGGCATCGTGAACCAACCGTAAATGGCCCACTGAGTGCCTGTACTCCACTCCCTGGCCACATTGCACAACTCCTGGCAGGCGCAATGTACTCACACTATGCAACCAGTGAAATCTACAATTCACCCATGCATGCCAACGTAGAAATGCATGCAGGGGCTCAAAGCGCCCCGTGAGTGGGCATCCATGTACGGCATGTCACCATAGCCGTACTGATGCAGCACAGGCATGTGAAGGTACAATACATCAAAATGAAAATCAAGAACACATGACACAAAACAACAGTAGTCCCCCATCGCTTGCCACCAGCGCAAGGCAACATCCAAAACAGCATCCTGAGGGGGATTGCACCAGCCCTGTACTCTTGCCAGTAAACAAACCAACCATCAGCAGAAGCATGTACCACACAAGTTGGCAGAGTGACTGAGCAGCCAGGCTCATCCCAAGAGGGGCCGATGGGAGCTGCAGGGCACAGATGGCATGAATACAGAAGCTATTCCAATGGACATGACCCCAGTCCCCCTCCAACAAACGCACGCAAACACAGGCACCTGTGACCAGCCACATTCTGAACATCCCATCATTCCACCAATCGACCTGGCTGACAGGCACCAGTCGGCCAAAAGCCAATCCCCCGCCCCTGAACAGCACATCATGTAAACAGTCACAATGGCAGCCCCTATCCGTGACCATACTGTGCTACGTAGGCAAACGCGGCCAGTACTGTACCACACAACTCAACTCAGAAGGCGGAACACAATGCAGATCATCTCGCAATACATACCGCCACAAATCGAAAATCGCCACATCACCTGCAAAGAATAACGCAACACGACAAATATCGGAATACAATTTAAATGCACATCCAAATGACAAAGGCCCCACAGCAATTTGCAAAATAACACCAAAACATCCATCATCACCGAGGGCTGCATCTGCAATAATTGACCAGCTTCCACTTGTGTGACGCCCTGTACCATCATGGCACACAGGGCCTACATCAACGTTCCAAAAGGCAACATGGAAGCGGCAAGAACCGCAGGTCCGTCCCATGAGGCAGGCACTAGTCGAGCTGAAAGGCCGAAATGTTGCACCTAGCCACCAGTACAGCGTAAGGGCATGTGGCCCATTGGCGATCGTCCCATAAGATCGAAATGGTGCTCCACTGATTCACCCGAAGCTGCAGGTGTCGAGAGTAAAACCCATCTGGAGGAGTGGCGTAGAGATGGCATCTGCAATAGGGCAGGAGATACCTGTCACCCAAATGAAACACAAATTAACCGATTGCATTACGGGACTCATGATGCATTACAATCTTCATTCAACACACCAAATCCACACCCATATGCATGCTAGCCCACTCCAAAGGAATATACAGACCCCTAAATCAGTATCGATTCATAACGAAATCAATCGAGGTAAATACACCATTGGCAACGTCGGTTACTGTGCATGCGTCCGTCAAGATAGAACCCATGACATGGGATTAGTAACGTGCCTAGACACAAGTGTATGAAGGCGCGTCGAGACAGGGAGGATCCGACAAGGGCAGATAGACGTAAGTCCCACTATGGCAGCCTTGCATCACATAGCGCAGGGGAAGGGGAGTGATTCAAAAAACCCATGTACATGGCAGACCCTAAACGGAATCATCTGTCCATGCATCCATTCATCATTCCCTCATCCCGCAATGAAAACGCATGAATATTCACTCACATAATATGTGAAACTTCCATCGCGTCTGTGCGTAATGCAGTCTGCAAAAACCACTGTGCTCCTGGCCGGATCTGTAGTGTTGTGAAGCAAGATGGATTTGGGAACGTCCTGCCTTATCGTCCACTACGCTATTGCGCATCCCATTCAATTCATATCATTCATTGCTTGCTCGTTATGGGCCATGTCCCAAGGACATTCTACAATAGAACGTTACATTTCCAGCCAGACCTGTGGGCGTATCCTCGCCGCTACTTCAAAACCAAAAATGCTGGCCTTCGAATTCCTCACTTGCAACATTACGTCGAAAAGGCTTCTGTGAACGCTTGCATTCACAATTACATCAATGTAGTGCGGCTGTGTGTCATAATGCTAACTGGCTGCAATCACAAATGGGACGCCACGCCCGTCGGTGAAGTACGTTACTGTGCTGCATGAGGGTCGGCCATCGATCGAGCCCTACATACCACTGACTCTTCACAGGTATGTAAGCGGCTGCAATCATAGCATGTGTAACAATGGGAGCATAGCATGAAAATCAGTCAAAGTACATCACACTGCCATCGGGATTTGATACATGATTCCAATCCCAAGATGCCATGCGGCCAAATGCAGCCTTACGTGCGGGACGTGCTCGGCCAGAAGGGATTGCATCTGCCACAGATTCATTCAATCAGCACAGGTGGAGGCCATACAGGCCGACAGCACATATATAGCAGACCCAAACCCCTCCCACAACCACTCCCACTCCAAAATGCTACCGGCAGGACTAGCGATGTTGGGCCTGGGGGACCAGATAGCACTGCAAGTGCTACAACTACAAGAAGACGACGAACAACAACAGGTACAACAACCGGGCGCACAGGGGAGACGGAGGAGAAGGAGGAGGAGGAGGGCAAGGCAGGGTCAGCAAGGCCCACAAGCACTGCCACTACCACCACGCAGGCGGCCCGCAATCCCACGCCTCCGAGCTGATCCGTTCAACCTCACTGCTGAGCAGATCCACACCCTCTACCGTTTGGACCGGGACACCATAATCGCCATTGTGGACATGACACATGCTGACCTCGTGAGCATGATAGATAGCCCAACCGCCATCCCACCCCTACTGAAGGTGGTGTCTGTACTCCACTTCCTGGCCACAGGCACCTACCAGCACACAGTGGGACAGTTGCATGGCATTTCACAGCCACTGTTCTCACGGACACTCTTCCAAGTGCACGATGCCCTCCTGAAGCACGCCGACGACCACATCACACTACCACGCACGTACCAGGAGATTACCAACGCAAAAGTGGGATTCCATGCACTTGGCGGCATCCCGGGTTGCATTGGTGCCATCGACTGCACCCATGTTGAATTGGTTGTCCCACATGCCATGGAGGTCCAGTACCGCAACCGGAAACAATTTCATTCAATCAATGTGCAAATGGTGTGTGACTCCAACAAGATCTTTACGCATTGTTGTGCCAGATTTCCAGGATCTACCCATGATTCTATGGTCCTGAGGAACACAAGAATACCACGCTACATGGAGCGACACGCAGGGCACAGATCCTGGCTACTCGGTGAGTCTCATTCCATGCATGACATCGTGGCCCATTTGATGCGTCAATGACCTTGCAGGAGGGGGGGGGGGCTACTTAGCACTATCATTCCACTGACACCCTTTATTCGTCTCATACAGGTGATGCCGGGTATCCACTGAAGAGATGGCTCCTTACACCAATCCGGAACCCACAGAACGAGCATGAGGAGGACTACAACCATGCCCACTCACGTACCCGTGTGGTCATTGAACAGGCATTCGGCCTACTGAAGGCTCGTTTCCGCAGCCTCAGCAGGTCTGGCGGGGCACTCATGTACAGCCATGAGAAGGTTTCTAAGATGGTCATGGCATGTGTCATGCTGCACAACATGTGCATACGTAGGAATGTGCCCATGCCCCCTGACGCTGTACTGCATGCACCTGAAGATGATGATGATGATGAGGGTGGGGATGTGGAGGCACCTCAAGGAGTCCATGAGGCACAGGATGCACGTGCAATCCGACAGAGCATCATAGATGCATGCTTCTAGCAACCACGCATGGTGCCTATTACACGGAAAGGGGACCTGTGGCACTGTGTGTGTGTAGTACAGGCACATTGTGGACTGTACGCCTATGAAGGCCTCGTACGCAAATATCAATGTCCACACATGTCATTGGATGATAATGAGGTGCTGTATTGTTAATGTGATTTGATTTATACACCCTATGGACCCGCCACCCAGTGAAGCCCAACACACCCCCTCCACCCTACTACCTCCCCCCCCCAACACCAGTGTCCAAATATGCATGCTGTCCGTGGGTAGACGCTATTGCAAGCCCCCTCTACGGGTATCAGGGGCACCCCTGCCCGTGGAGCGCAGGTTCCTGCCAGATCTGCGTTGGGGGCTGCCCTGGACGGAACTTGCCACGGATGATGTCTCTGCCTGCTCGCGTCCATGCATGTCTCTGAGGGTTTGTGAGAGCTCCGAGAGCACACGGCGCACAGCAGCAAGTTCAGCACAAACGTCTTTGGACGTCGCATGCAGTTCCCCCCTCAGGCTCTCGGTGCTTTTCTCCATTTGTGCTCTCAGGCTCTCGGTGCTTCTCTCCATTTCTCCCCTGAGGCTCTCACTACTTTTCTCTATTTGTGCCCTGAGTGTCTCGGTGGATGTTTCCATGGCTGCCCTGGAACCCCCGCATTCATTTGCATGGTCCTTGAGTAGCGTGGACACTTCCTGCTGTTGCTCGATCAGCAGGTCGAGGGACTGTTGCCTCTGCTGGGCCATGGACATTTGCGGTGGTGTGACAGGGGGGCTGCTCAACACATGTTGCCTTGGCACAGGACTTGTGGGGGTTGGCCAGTCGTCGTCTTCAGGGTGCCCCTGCGTGGTTTCGTCATGGTGTAGGGGATGGAACATGCAGGGGGATTGGGAAAGGTCATGGATGGTACCTACGTCGCCAGCACTGTTTTCCGTGTCGGAGCATGCTGGCATGACAGCTGTGTCACCTATGGTGCTGCTACCACCAGAGGCAGTGCCATCAGATACGTTCTTTGGGGGGACCTGTGGTGCTGGGGTTGTGGACTTGCTGGCTGCTGGGGTGCCTGTTGCAGTCCCCTCCAGTGTGCTGCCACTTGATTCCTGCTGCTGCCGTGTCTTGATCCTTGCACCTGAGGTGGAGGCTCTTGGGACGTTGGTCCTGGCCCTCTTTGCAGGCGTGCTGGTAGGGGTGTCCTGCAGCTCGTCGTTGGTATCGGACCCTGTGGTGGAGTAAAGAGGGGCGAGCGTTAGTTATGGGTCTGTCGGATTTGGAATGGCAACGTATCAAATGCATTGGGGTGGTACATGAGGCTGATTTGGGACTGGGCCTTGGAGGTGGTCTCATTTTCGTGTGGATTGAGGATGCATTCATTTGGCTGCCTGCAGTTAGGGGGTGCATGCTGCACATGTAGGGGTTGTTTATGGCATCTTGATTGATTTGTTTATTCATTCTGACTTTTAGAGGGCGCTGTCAGGGCAAAGTATGTATTGCACTATGGGGTCACATGGTACTGCACATGTTCGTGTTTTGTGGATTTCGCATTGTTTCTCTTGGCCAACCTACCTGATTCTCCGGATGTCGGCACTCCTTTCTCCATCCCTCCGACTCCCTCTATGCTCTCCATTCCTATGGTGGAGGCGCAGATATCCTCCCAGGGGGTCAACTTGATGGGCGACTCTGAACCCCCCCCGGTAGCTGTGGCGATGTTCCTGTTCGCAGAAAGTATGCTGCGTACGCGGATCCGCAGGTCGTCCCACCGCTTGCGACATTGCTGTGGCGTGCGGGGTGTTGTCCCCACCGCACTTACGCGCTGTGCCACCAGGGCCCATATGGCCTTCTTGTTGGCAAGGGCCGTCCTGGTCATTTGACTGGAGAAGACGACGGCGGCATTTTCCTGGAGGGTCTCGGTGAGCACGGTCAGTTCCTCTCGGGAGAAGTGTACCTGCCGCTTGCGATCACACGCTTTCTTGGCTACCTTTCCCATATTTATTTTTTTAACTGGGGTTGCTAACGGGTTGGGATGTGTGTCAGGGTCGGATTTTTAATGGTTGTGTTGGGATTCGGATTTTATAGTTGTGCGGCGTGCTGTTTCCCGTTCCGGCCACATGCTTTTACTTCCGTTTCCGTATATTTACGGTGCCCGTAATTTGCGGTGCCCGCTCGTTACGGTGACCGCTCATTACGGTGACCGCTAAGATGGGTGGCGGTATTGCACCTGGTGCAGCGTACGGCGGCGGTAAGGGCCGTTTTGGGGTCATTTCCGCCATCGCAGCCTTTCGGATTCCGCCATGGCGTAATGCTCGTGCCCGATGGGTCGTAATTAGCCGCACTTTGCTCCTTCGTGCAATGGCGGAAACGCTATTTACGCTGTTGCGGTCCGGTCAGTCACTTTCCGCCAGGGTCGTAATGAGGCCCATTGTGTTTTCTCATGGCGCTCGCAAGTCGAGCCTGCATAGACATCAAGGGAGCATTGAATTCTGAGACTCCTGAACAGTGAGCCTGCTTGTTGAAACTAAAGGAGTGTGTCTATGCTCAGTTTCATTAATCTAACTCACAGACAGCACACACACATTCTTGATTCACTACAGGAGGACAGTGGCTGGATCAAAGGAGGGCAGGCTGAAGTCCAAAATGGTGGTTCAGCCTCCAAGCCCCACATCAGACACAGGTGAAGCAATTAGTAATGACCAATCCCGCTCCTCACCAATTTACATCCACGGATGCAGAGCCCTATAGACATTCCAATCAAGGGGAATGGGTTATGGAAAGAGGAGGCTGGAGCTCATTTGGAGTTAGATGGTACAAGGAGCAGGAGCCAAGGCTAGAAGAGCAGCTCTAGTGGGGAACTCGGATAAGCTGGGGACCAAAACTTGGAGAAAAGGCCAAGAAAAAGGGGGAAAGAAACTAGCCAGACTGAACACAGGGGAAAGTGGGTTAAGAATGGTGGCTAAAGAAATAGAAATGCATCATCAGGAGGTGGGCGGAAGCAGTACTACCCAGCCCTCAGTATCTGCACTTCTTATTTCTGAGCATTTCAGTACCTGCACTTCTCAACGCTTGAAAGAGAGTACCGGTAGCAGTACTGAACTATGTTGCGAGGTAAAAATGAAAGCTTTTCATTTCACTTTATTGCAAGCTTCTACATCCTTTCCCGGGGAAAGTAGCACCCTCTCCCTCCTCCCTCCACCACCCGCAGTGCCCACAATGTCTCCTTCAGAGCCCACCCTGCAGAACAAAAGGAGAGACAAACATGCATCTCACACTAGGCGCGGAACAATGTTTCGCTAAGTGGGCTTCACTTGTTACCATTGGTGTCTTTTGATGCAGGTGGGTTTGATTTCGAAAGCCTGGAAAATTACTTTTTAAAGATGTTTTTTTTGTTATTAGCAGTCCTATTCTAATATGTAAATGGTTAAGTAATTGGAGTTGTGATGGAACGTTTTCGACTGAAAACTCGCACACTGCTCCAGTTACCTACGGAATGTCTCATTAGGCAAGGAAAGCGAGCAATAATAAAACTCCCCTACTAAAGGTTAGTTTACAGCTATTATATCTGCTAGTATGATACGCAAAAAAGAAGGTCTCATTTAATATAGATATTCAAACCTTTTTAACACAATGCATAACAACAAACTGGAAGTTTTTGTCAAAGAATCTCAGATACACTGCTTTACCAAAGTGTGTGCTCTTTGGCACATCATTTATTCTGACTGGGCATTGCCTGCAAACAACAGGGTGTGCCTAAAAGGGACCTGTGCTCGAGGTGCCATGCCGAAACGCGCAGCGCCGAAAGCGCTGCGCCAGAATGTTCGGCTTCGTAGCTTCATAAGTACCTGCACTTTTTTTTTCTAATTAAAGCACTAGACGGAAGTGACTATCAGGGTGGATAGTTCAGTATCAGGAGGTGTAGAGTGTTGAATATCAGGAACCAATATCTGTGGACTATCGAGAGAGGAGTGGAACTGAATATCAGGAGTGAATAGTTGATTATCAGGAGGGTGAGGCTGTTAAACATCAGGAGGGGACTACCACAAGACAGAATTAAGGAGATACCAGGAGGTTGAAAGGGAGGAATGTCAGGAAGTGCAACATAGTGATTACCATTGTGGCGGTAAACAGAGATGACTATCAAGAGGTGGAAGTAGTAGACTATCAGGAATGAATAAAGGAGATGGGAGAACATGGCGTGTAGATTGAAGGAGAGTTAGATCTAAATGCATTGAAGGAAATTATATTAAATGAGGGTAGTTCCCAAAGGGGCAAAGAAGCAGGATGCAGTAGGAGAAACGTGGAGAGTAGTATCTGCAAGGAAGAACGTGCCCCGGGGATGAAGAAGGTATTTAAAATGGGAGAGAGCTAGCTGTAACCCCTTGGAATGGAGAGCTAGTCAAAGGGGAGAAGAAGGCAAGGACAGACGCAGATAATAGGATGGAAAGAAGGTGGAAAAGAAAGGAATGGTTGTTATAAGACTGAAGTGAGGAGTTTGACCAGGAGGCGGTTGAAGAAGTAAGGAAGAAAGAGGAGAACCACAGTGTTAGGCTACTAGTCATCCGTAGCCTATCAGGCTAGCTCTGGGAGCTACACTGGCCCCAGCCAGTCACATTCTGCCAGGCTGGCTCAAGCATCCATGCTAGTCCCAAAGATATAAGCCCCTGAGGTGGCATCAGCCATTCAGGATTCTGGTGAGCCAAAAGTCAGGCAGAGGCTGCCTAGGCACTGGAAGTCAGGTCTACTATGGTCAGATGTGCGCCATCCTCACCACTGTTCTTAACAAAAGACACCATCAGCAAGAGGGGCAGCAGCAAGTGAGTTGGATAACCAACCTGTGGAAGCCAGACTGGAGTTCTAATGCTGAAACAGTGATCTGATTGCCTTTAAAATGATGGCACCTCCAGGCTATCATAGCCCCACATCAATTACTTTATTTTTTTACTGCCTCAGGATAACTATCTCCCTCGACGGAACCAATTAGAGAACATGCTATAGTCTGTGCCCCAAACCAATGTCCCCTTGAGGAGAAACACAGCTCAAGTTCAGGAGATACCGGACATCAAGCCCCCAATGAAGAAACGGAAAACCCATGAAGATCAGCTATTTACATTGACCGATGTCCCACCTCCTCCCCAGAAAGTTATGATTTGGTAGAACATTGTTTTGACTGGACATGAGGGTTGGTGTCTCAGGTAATGATTACAATCTTGCTTGTCACTCATGACCAGAGATGATGCTCCGGCCTTCAGGTCTTGTATTGTATTTGTATTGAAGGTTTTAAATATTGCAAATCTAGCCAGGAAGCATTGGAGCGCTGGTCATATCGTTGATGGCAACATGTAAGGTAAGGACGAGACATGAGTTACACAATGTGGCATGGGGATTCCAGCCATGGGGGTGGGAAGCTATACTGATACACAAGGAGCCTTGGTGGCTCCTAGGTATTAATTCAAGAGTAAGAGCTTGAGTTCCTTCCTGAACCACAAGCAAGTTGGCACAGTCTGAATTGCAACTGGCATCATTTAATAGCCAGCGGCTTAGTAAGAGAAGGCCTGTTCCCTGACTCCTTTCTTGTGTGTCAACTACGTCTTGCACCTATTGATGGCCTTGCTCCTGGATGAACTGGACCCACCTGAGCTACAAAGGTTTGCAGCTAGGCCGGCAGGTGTGAGAGCAGTGGTTTCTTTATAAGTAATTCAAGCAATCTTAAAGAGTATTCTATTCTGGCTGGGACGCGAAGGATGTATTAGTTATTTAATGCCTCTGCCTAGTCTTCCCACCCTAACCCTAAGAGGGAAAGGAGGAGCCTACCTGTCTAGGTGTATGTTCTTCATTTACTCCTGGGGAGAACTCCCAATTCTGTTGCAAATCATAACAGATTTTAAAGGCCTACTTGTCCCCCACTGTAACGCTCACCTGATTCCCGTAGAGGCGCCGATCTTGACTGGGCGTATGCCGTATCTTCAAAGGTGATGTGTAACACACGGCTGGCTCTTTGGGCTGGACCTCTGTGCACTGTATGTCTGACTCGAAGGGTAAAATGTCTGCAGATAGAAAATATGGGATTAAGGAACTGGGTTATTGAATGTCTCTATCTTCTTCCCTTTCTCTTCTCCTGTAGAACCCCAAAGGTTAACGCTCTCACCTTAGGTAAGTGAACGCCGTGCTCTCCATCTGCCTCGGGGCAGGGTGCTGTAACCAGTTTCTTCACTGGATAAGGGGAGCAGGCCTCTTGACTTCAGAGGACTGCTCTCCGTCGTTTACTGCACGAACGGTAAGTTTCGAGTAATTCTAATGTCTTTAAAGTCTTTAGTAATGATGTTTCTTGTTTTGCAGGGTTCCGGCGATGGCGGATGACGGGCTGAAGTGAGTTGAAGATGGAGCCCGTGTGATGAATAGAAGCGCCTGGAAGCACGTAAGTAAGCGCTTGTTGCCTGCTACACGATGCACTCTAACTGTCTTTTTATTTTGCAGGTACAAGTTCGGAGCGGCTGCAGGGTGCCGGAATACCCACTGGGTTAGATGTGGAAAGGAGTAATGGCACGTGAGTATTAAAGTTCCCCAATGTCTTTAAACGCACCTTGTTTTGTCTTTCAGATGCGGGATGCAGCACCGAAGGCCTCCGGAGCGCGCGAAGAGTTGGTAAGCTTTTGTCTTTCAGATGCCGGAATGCAGTGTGAAGACCTCCGGAGCGCACGAAGAGTAGGTAAGCCTTTGTCTTTCAGATGCCGGAATGCAGCGCGAGGCGTTGGTGACAGCCGATGGACCAGGTAAGTGAAGAGCTGTAACTGAAGACCGTAATGCTAACCTGTTCTTTCTTGTCTTTATAGGTGTTGCTGAAGACTGGATTCAGGATGGTAAGCCTTTTTCCTTAGGCCCAGGATCAGATGCAGAAGACACGATGAGCGTTCTGCTGCAGAGGATGCAGAATAACGCAAAGCAAGATTCATCCATCGGGTGTGGTTTAAATAGCCTCCTGTAGTGCTTAGGTGTCTCCTTCCACAGCCACGCCTAGGTAAGAAAAGAGTTCCTGCTTTCCAGAAGAGTTCCAGTGTTCTGAATCTAGGCAGTGGCTCCTGTCCCACCCAACAGGAAAAGTAGTTCCAAACAGAAGAGGATCAGAGGCTCAACTGGCAGGCAAGTAAGCAGCATGGTCTGCTGCAGGTAAGTCCACCCAAGCATTATGAGCCCGGCGCTTCCAGCGCTGGGACTGGGCATATTTATGAGCCTGGTGCCACTGGCGCCAGGACTGGGTCCAAAAGGTCCCAATTGGGACTGGTTGGCACTCGGAACCTGGGTTATGGATCTGCTTCCAAGGGAGTTGGGAAAACCCTGACCTTTTGGAAGCAGAGATCATGACACCCACCCTGACAGATGAAGGGCATACTTCAGGAAATGTCCCTTGCCCTCTAAAAGCTACACACCGAGGTAGCCACATCCAGACATGAGAACGCTTTGTTACATCATGCATTTTCCATGTGACAAGGAAAGCTGGATGAGCAATCACACAAAGGCCCAGTCACTGGTAATCCCTGTGGAGTGGTGTCAGACACCAACACAAAACCTACCACATCAAGGATATATGAGATGTATGTTATTACACCCTCTACATTAACCCTTCACATCCTTGTGGCTTCCATTATATGAGAGCCCTAACCCCTCTATTCCCCCTCTGGTACGGGGAGACGCTCCAGCATATTGTTTATTTATTACACGGTGCAAGATACATTTCAGGAATAGGCTGAACACGTATGCTACCAACACTTCCTTAGTGGCCATTGTGTTATTTGATTTTCAATTTGCATACCAAGTGGTCAGGAACAAACTCCTGGACTTGAAACAAGGACCATAGGATTGAATGTCCAATGTGGCCAACTTCCGGGGCCTCATGGCCTTGACTACCTGGCCAGAGGACTTTCAGGTCGCATAGTGCTCTATCATAGACTTAAGTGAACTTGAAGATGCACTACATCACATAGTCTTGACCCCCACATCAAATTGCAGTCCTCATCTCCTTGGTCATTCAACTGGACCACTGCCAAAAAGCCCAAAAGGGAAAACAGAAGTGGTATGATACCTGTTGTTTTTTCTTAGGGCCCAAGAGAGAGACACCCAATCCGGTGGGAATTAAGGTCAGGCCCAGACAACAAGAAATTGAGGAAGTGGAGGGCACCCACTTTCTGCCCCTGCAGAAAATCCTGGTGGCCATAACAACTCCCATGGAAACCTACAACGAGCAGATTTGGTCTTGCTATGCTCAAGACCTTTGAACCGTTTTACAAGTGGACATCACCCTTCAAGAAAAACATGGCTGCTTATTTAGGAAAAATCAGGTCTGAATCACCACTCTTCCCGGCCAACATCATTCACAGCAAGGAAGAAACTATATCTCATGCAGATATATGTATGGCAGAAGACTATTATTTCTGATATTTCAGACTATGCTTAGCTGTCCTACTTATGCTAGATACAAATCCACTGTCACTTGTCCAACTTCTGCGTATCGCTACCAGAGCCTGGCAGAAGTGTACTTAGGTCCCTGACGCTAACCCGTAGTGAGCTGGTTAGCCCCCTTCAACTAAAACAATATAAAAAATCAATGTCATTGGGCCTCATTAGGACCCTGACGCTAAGTGTTTAACGGTGCCGTAAAAGGCTGCGGCGCCGTTAAACACTTAGCGCCTTACTACGAGGTCCCTTTGTGGGACCCGACCTGAACGGCTGGTCTAGACCATCCGTTAAAATAGGGACCCTCAAAGGGACCTTGGTGCTAAGTACGGTACTGCAATTTGCTGTACAGTACTTAGCACCTTCCGCATTCCCATAGAGCCCTATGGGGCGAAAATGGGAATGGGGGAGGGCCATGATTCAATGGGGAATTACCGCCCCGCCAACCTTGGAATGGGGTGGTAATTCCCCATTGAACCATGGCGGACCCGTTACAACACCAGCACAAAACATGGTGCTAATAGCGCCATGGTTTAGCGCCGGTGTTGTAATGAGGGCCATTGTTTAGATCCAGCATGATAAGGCATTTATTTTTGTTAGATCACATACAGGTGCTGAAATATTTGGCTGCAAAAGAGAGGGGCTGCCGCCTCCTCAACACCATTTTGGAAAAAGTCATTCATTTCAATACATATTTGTTAGATCCGGTAAGATCAACCATTGTTTATGTTAAATTCACTACAGAACATTCTTCTTAAATGTTTTTATAAATTTGATTTTATTAAGTTTTTTTGTTCACTGCAAGTCACATTACATAATAACATGTATGAACACATGAATACAGAGCAAGATCGGAGGATTAATGTTATCAAGAATGTACATTTCGAGCATTTATCGGTTCTCGTGCTGTTTTCTTTCAACATGACTTACCCCTAACCCTCCCCCTCCCCCCTTAGGTCTAGTCAGCAGTTAAGAGTTTCTTGGGGTATGCATCAATGGGAGGGTCACAGTTTACTGATAATGGGGAGTCCCCATGGGACGAGCGCTCGTTGTCAAGTCCCTTGATCCGTCAGATCGCAATATGTACTTTTGCGCTCTTGGGTATTAGTCGGCTTGGGGCTTTGGTTCGCTAGAGAGGTGCTTGTTTGTGAAAACCATCCATAAGGCCTCGCATTGTGACGATCTTCTGTGTAACGACGATGTTATCATTTCCATTACACATATGTTGGAGGCAACATTGATCCATTCATTCTTACTCGGGGCTGTTTTGGATTTCCATTTTGTTACAAGTGTGGCACGAGCAGCCAATAGTAACTGGGGGGCCAAACCTTTCACCCTGTTCCAGTCGTCCTTGTCTTTTTCTAGACCGAACAAAATGAGGTGAGGGTCTGCCACTCTAGAGATGCCATCTATGTCTTTAATCCAACCCAAGACCTCATCCCAGAATACCTTTATTCATGGGCAACCCCACCACATGTGCCAATAATCGCCAGTTTCACCACATTCCCGCCAACACCTTGGGTTTGCTGTCTGGAACATTTTGGAGAGCCTAAGAGGATCATATTGCCACCTATGTAAGAGCTTGATTGCGTGTAATTTGTATTGATTTGATTGGATGTTCATATTGCAGATTTGCACATTAAACCCCATATGTCTGGACTGATTTGTTACCCTAGATCCCTCTCCCATATCTCTCTCAGCAGTTCTGTGGTCCCTTCTCCTGCCTCTATCAGTTCTTTGTACATTGCTGATATCAGACCCTTCATTTCCGTCCTGGAGTCTAATAGCTTTTCAAAGGGGGTAAGCCCTCTTTTCAGCTTGGTTTTCCATACTGGGTTCGATAAGAGGCCCTTTATCTGTATATATTGAAATGTAGACAATGGGCCTATTCCTAGGGCCTCGGTCAGTTCTGGGAGTGGGATGAATGAGTCGCTTTTTTGTAGTTGTCCCACTCTCTCTAGGCCTGCTTCATACCATGTTTGGAATTGTTCCACATTAGGGATATGGTCATTAATTACGGGGGACCATAGGTGGCTTAGTGGGGATGGCCATGTGGTGATCTTTTGCATATCTTTACCTTTCTTCCAAATGTCCCATATGGAGCTCAGTATTGGGTGGCCTTTAAGTCTATTTTGGAGTTTTTTCTTGGGAGACCCGAGCCATTCCGCGACCGTTGCTGGTGATAGGTAGTGATTGTCCATGTGGACCCATTGGGTGTCTTTATGGTTACAGAGGTGAGGGATCAGGATGCGCAGCTGGGGCGCTTCGTAATATTTTCTCAGGTCAGGGAGTCCTACCCCACCCTTGTCTTTGGGAAGTGTAAGGGTATCATATGAAATTCTTGCTTTCTTCCCCTGCCAGAGGAATTTCACGATGGTTTTCTTGGCCTCCGAAAAGAAGCTTTTGGGTATCATGACGGGTAACATTTGAAAGGGGTACAAGAACCGAGGGAGACTTATCATTTTAATTGCGCTGAGGCACCCCAACCATGATATCGTCAGCTTGTTCTATCTAATTAGATCAGCACAGAACCGCAGTAGGAGAGGAGGGAAATTGGCTTCGTATAGGTCGGTCAAGTTTTTGGTGATGTCTATACCCAAATATTTTAATTTAGTGTGTTCGATCTTAAGGCCCAATGGGGAGAACCTGGTTTTGTTTTCTCTTTCCTGTCCCTGTAAAGGAAATAGTGTAGATTTTGTTTTGTTTATCTTGAATCCTAAGAGTTGACCATACTCTTCTAGCAGGAGGAGGGCTCGGGGAATGGAGATAATTGGGTTAGTTATGTGCAGAAGGATGTCATCCGCGTAGAGGGCTACCTTGTATTCCGTCATCCCTAATTGAATGCCTTTCACCATGGGATCATCTCTCATTGTCTGTGCCAAGGGTTCTAGGGAAAGTGCAAAAATGATCGCAGAGCGTGGGCACCCCTGTCGTGTTCCACGTCCTAATTTGAACCATCTAGAATACCCACCGTTCACAAATATGGAGGCCTTAGGGGACGTGTACACCACCCGCATTCCCTTCCTAAACCTTGGTCCTATCCCCACCTTACGTAGGACTGCTCTCAGGAATCCCCACTCTACCCTCTCGAAGGCTTTCTCTGCGTCGATTGAAAGAAGGGCAGGGTCGTTGGTTAGGGTCTGGGCTGTATGGATCAGGTGCAGTGTTTTGCGTAATGTGTCTGCTCCCTGCCTCCCCAGTATAAATCCAACCTGATCAGGGTGTATGAGTTGGGGCATTAGTGTCTCTATTCTAGCCGCCAACACTCTTGTGTAGATTTTGGCATCTATGTTGAGCAGGGAGATGGGGCGATATGATCCACATTTTCTGGGGTCCCTTCCTTCTTTGGGAATTACTGTAATCAGTGCTCTGGTAAAGGAATCGGGGGCTTTCCCTGTTTCTATTATTTCATTAAAGAGTTCGGTTAGGAATGCCGTAAGGTGTGTACGAAAGGATTTGTAGAATCTGGCTGTGTAGCCGTCTTCGCCTGGGGATTTGCCTATGGTCAATCTCTTTATCGCATCTATGATTTCCCGTTCGGATATAGGGGTTTCTAGTGTCTCGGAATCTAGTCTCGATATCCTAGGCATATTGATCTGTGATAAGTAGGCCTCTGTGTCTGGTTGTTCAGAGTATGTTTCTGAGGTGTATAGGGCTTTGTAAAAGTTGGCGAAGCAGTCTGGGATGGAAGGGGGAGTGCAGGTCTCGGAAGGGTTGTCTTCATTTATTTCAATTACTCTCCGATCAGCTCTCTGTTCTGAGTCTAGCAGCCAGTAGTGCATCGGCCTTCTCACCTTTTTCATAAAATTTTTGCTTCCGGAATCTGAGTTTGCTCACTATCTGCTTGTGTTCCAACAATTTCAATTCCTCCCTTTTCTTTCTAGCTCTGCTAATTTTATCGAGATACAGCTCTGTATCCCTCCGAATTTCCCCCTCAAGTTGAAAGATATCAGTTCTTAATTTATGTTCGATAATCTTTCGTTCTCTTTTCTTGGCCGCCCCTTCCCTAATCAGGATCCCCCTCCAGGTAGCCTTTCCTGCCTCCCAGACGACCTGCTTAGATACTTCCCCTGTATTATTTATTTCAAGGAACTCGTTAATTTCAGTCTCCATTTGCGTCTTGAAGACAGCATCTTTCCAGAGACTCTCGTTGCAGCGCCATTTTCCCCCCTTGGTCGGTAGGTTCTCCCACCGGATATCAGCTAGTACCATATCATAGTCTGACCATGTGATTGGGGTTATCTCTGAATGTGTTGTCGTATCAGCTAGATCTTTAGATAGATATATATAATCAATTCAGGTGTATGTGTTGTGTGGGGTGGAGAAGAAGGTATAGCCGTGGTCTTCCGGATGTATGTCCCTCCACGCATCTACCATTCCATATGTTTCCATCATTACGGCGAATTCTGTACGGTCTCCTCTAGTTTGGTTTCTCGTATCAGGCTTGCCAGGTTTCCTATCTTTGACGGGGTCTGCCCACTGGTTGAAGTCACCTCCTAGAATGATGTGACCGGTGGCCTCAAGCAGTATTTTAAGGATTGTTTTGGTTAAAAATCTGTTTTGTCCTGTGTTAGGGGAGTAAATTGTTGCAAGTGTCACATCCACTTTGCCTATGTTACCTTTTAACAACAGGGCTCGCCCTTCTATGTCTGACCATATTTTGGTATCCACAAACTCTAGACCCTTTCTGACAAGAATTCACACGCCTCCTCTTCTATGTGGTCCCGATCCCCAGAACTCACTCCCTGTGCGTTTTCCCAGGATTTGCCGTTCCTCCCCTTAGCATATTTTGTCTCCTGTAGCAGGAGGATATCTATTTTGGCTCTCCGGAATTCTCTAGCCACAAGTGATTGTTTAGTTGGTGAGTATAGCCCTTTAACGTTGAGCGTTCCCACCCTCAGGGAGTTTCCCCCCTCTTTATCAGCATGCATTGCCATTGATTGTTCTTGCTTGGAGGTATCTTATGTTGCGTGCCCGGTATTGCATTTTCCCATTGAATTTCACCCTACATCGAATGTTGTGCGTGTCTTGAGTTGCTGCTATGACCCCTTCCCCTTGTATGCCCTCCCTCCTTCCCCCTCCCCCTCCCCTTCCCAGTTTGTGGCGTCCGATCGTGCCCGGTTGGTACCACCAGACTTGCATCGAACTACCTGTGGGGGCCGTTACTTCACGCCCCTGACCTGATATAATGTCTCAGTCTTAATTGAGCCTTCCCCGTGTCCCTCCCCCTCCCAATACTCATATCATGAACACAGTGTTATCCCCAACTTAGTTTCGTACTCCGTTCGGGTTCGGAGCAGTGGGTTACGTTCTTTCTTACCAAGTTCATAAGCATTCAGGCGTCCCCTTCCGGAGAGATGTTGCCCCTCCGGTACTTCCTGGATCCTTTCACTCGCTTCCTCCTTGGGCCCTGAATGCGCCATTCACGATCCTCTCGCCTCGGTTCTACTTGTTCGCTTTCTTCTTCTCGGGGGCCGATTATATCGGAGATGCATGCCTTGATTTCTTTTTCAGATCTCAGTCTAATCTTGGTTCCTTTGTATTCAAAGGAGAGGGAGAAGGGTTAGCCCAACCTGTATCGAATGTTCTTTTCCTTCAATCGTTTCGTGAGGGGTCCGCACATCTGCCTGAGAGCCAGCGTCAGGGCCGATAGGTCTTGGTATATTGAAATTTGAGCGCCCCCTAATGTGATGGATTCACTACTTTTGGCCTTCTCGAGTACCCTGGCCTTGTCCTGGAAGCTTTGGAATCGGGCGAGCACGGATCTTGGGCCTACCGTGGGGCCTCCGGCCCTGTGGATTCGTTCTGTCAGGGGTTCATCTATGGCGTCGTCTGCGACCAGGAGCTTGATAATGTCATGAAGTGTTTTTCTGAGATCAGTTTCTGTTTCTCCTTCCCGCTCCGGGATCCCAAAAAATTGTATGTTATTCCTTCTTTCTCTATTTTCCACGTCATCGAGCTTGAACTTGAAGTCTTCTTCTCGATGTTCCAGTTCTGTCATCCTCTGGTCCAGTTGTGCTTCTAGAGTGTCTATGGATGCTTGGTTGTTTTCTACTCCTTCAAGTCTTTCTTCCATGTCCTGTCTTTGTGTGATTTTATCTATCTTGCCTCCTATGTTAGCCCCCATATTTTTGATTTCTCCCAACAGGGCCGCAATGTCTCCTTTTGTGGCTGCCAACTCGTTCCCTGTGGTGTCTTTGGCCGCCATATTGCTGTCCTCTGATCTGACAGGCGTGTGGGTGTAGGCAAATGGGGCCAATTTTTGCCTCACACTCATATAGCTTTTTTTTTGGGGGGGGTGGCTTGGGTAGGACATGTGAGACCTTATAAGAGGTTAGGGCGCAGTGTATGTCCGAAGTTCGGATGCGCTGATACCGTGCTGTCCAGGTCCTGCTAGCGCGGGTTCTTGGTGTTGTCCTTTTCTGGGACGGTACAGTGAGGTACCTGTTGGACGATCTGTCTTTTGTTTTAATATATAAGATTATGACTGGTTCAGTGATGTATCCGTCCGACACATTGCTCTGGGGTTCGGCCTTTCCTTGTAGCCTTCTCCTTCTTGCTCTATTGTATAGTGGATTGGGTCACTCCCTGTAACATATGGTTTAACGGGAGGCCACTTGTGGTGTTGCGTTGATTAGGTGCATAGAGGGGTGCCTTCAGTATAGTACCAGGATCTGGATATGTCCTTGGGGTTTCGCTGGGCCCACTCCTCTCGCCCTCGGGTCAGTATGTGGTAGTCTTTGGATTGTTGGGTGCTTCAGCGGAGTCCGGGGGCAATTTTTGAGCGTGGTTCAGGTCTGTCTTGGCCTGAAGGCGAGATGTTATCAGCATGCGCGGGCCCACATTCACTTTCTGCAGTTGGGTGGAGTAAATATGTAGGGAGGTGATCCACGCGTCGTGTCTGGTTGCTTTAGCACTATTGTTTGATGCTGGATTATCCTGGCGTGTCCAGGCCACCTATACTTGCACGTGGCCACCTCTCCCTCATCTGCCCCTCACTTTCGTGTTTTGTCCGCATGGAGGGCATTCTGGGAGTTAAATGGTCATATGAGGTTGTGTGGCTGCGGGGAGTCTAATGGTTCTCTTTAACAGCAGTCGGGGGTGGCCAATCTACAACGGCTGAAACTTTTCTGGGATCCATGGATATGCCGTGGGCTGATAGAATGAATCCTAGATAGGTGATTTGGGTTTGATGGAATTCACATTTTTCGGCTTTGCAATATAACTGGTTGGTCTGTAACTGATCCAAAACAATGTTGACATGACGTATGTGATCACTCTTGTTTGCGGAGAAAATCAAGATATCATCTAGGTAGACAATGACAAAATGTAGAAGGATATCGGAGAACAAGTGGTCCATGAATCGTTGGAAAACAGCGGGGGCGTTAGCTAAACCGAAGGGCATCACTTGGTATTGGAAATGACCGACAGGAGTACGGAAAGCTGTCTTCCACTCATCCCCTGCTGCAATCCGGATCAAGTGGTATGCCCCTCTAAGGTCTAACTTGGTATACAATGCGGCTCCTCGAACTGCTTCTCCGCTTGCCTTCACTGTTGGTTTTCAGTTTCTCTGCCAGTTGCTTATGCTGTTCCGATGCGGAGTGGAAATTGTGTTCGGATGGGGCGGGGGGCCTCCAGGTGCCTGCTCCTTGCTGTATTGCGCCGCCCTATGTGCCACAAGTCCCTATTTCGGGTCCCAGCAGCCACCCGATGCACTTTAAGTGCAGTTCGAGGGGGTGCTGAAGTTCTGCGGTGGCGAGGGGTTTATTGCTCCAACTCTTCACTGCGCTGTTAGCCGCGTGTATCCATCTGTTGTGGAGTGTAGGGTCCGGGTGCGGTTGGGGGTGCAGCGTGATTCACAGGGCCCAGCGTATTAGTTATGTTTGTATGGGGAGGGGGTACCTTCGGGTGCCTGCTCCTTACCGTTTGGCGCCAGTCTCAACAGGGCAGCGCGCGGCTGGGCCCGGGCCTCAGTACCCTCGATGCAGCTCGATGCAGCATTGCCGGGGCGGGATCGTGAGACTCGCCGCGTGGGTCCCGATCTCCTTAGTTGACAGCGGTGTAGGGAATTATTCTGTTCCGTCCTCTGTGAATTCCGCTTCGATGTTCCAATCTCCAGGGAGCCACTGGTCTCCGTATCGGCTTATGTAGCTGCGTAGTCCCCTTTGGCTTTTGGGTCCGGCGGGCCTCCCGTTCAGGCAGTGATTTTGGGGTGATCCCAGGTCCGATTTCCTTCAGCATTTTTCCGAGTAGTTGGGGGATCTTCGCACTACGTCAGCTCATTTTCCGTCCATGGGGGGTCTGCAAGTGGGGGCTCAATCCACTTTTCGGGGCTGTGATGGTGCAGTTTACGCAGGGACCATCCGTGTCTCTGCGCCCCTGGTGGCCAGTCCAGAACATTATTTATAAGCAATTAATTAAAGGGGGGGCTAACCTGTAGCCAGCCACCCTAAATCAAAAATTGACCTAAATATATGTAATTTGTTAGATTTTTGTGAGCTCCTGTATGATCAAGCATTTTCAATGTTAGATCCGCTACAAAACAGGCGTTATAAGCAATTATTTAGATGGGGGGCAAACATGTAGTAAGCTAGTCACCCCATCAATCAAAAATAGTACAACATATGTTATATGTTAGATCTTCGTTAGATCCGGTATGATCAACCATTTTCAATGTTAGATATGCTACAGAACAGGAGTTATAAGCAATTATTTAGACGGGGGCTAGCCCATAACCAGCCCCCCCTCAATCAAAAAATTGACCAAAATGTATGCCATTTTTTGTTAGATATTTATTAGATCCGGTATGATCAGCCATTTTCAATGTTAAATTTGCTACAGAAGAGGAGTTGTAAGCAATTATTTAGAGGAGGGCTCACCCATAGCCAGATCCCCTCAATCAAAAATAGTATAAAAACGTATGTTATATGTTAGATCTTTGTTAGATCCGGTATGATCAACCATTTTCAACGTTAGATACGCTACAGAACAGGAGTTATAAGCAATTATTTAGAGGGGGGCAAACCGATAGCCAGCCCCCCCTCAATCAAAAAATTGACCAAAATGTATGCCATTTGTTATATCTTCGTTAGATCCTGTATGCTTAACGAGTTTCAACGTTAGATTTGCTACAGAACAGGAGTTATAAGCAATTATTTAGAGTGCGGCTAACACGTATTGAGCTAGTTAGCCCCCCTCAATCAAAAAATGCACAAAATTTGATGTCATTGGTTAGATATCCATTAGATCCGGTATGATCAGGCATTTTTTTTGTTAGATCACACACACAGGGGCTGAAATATTTGGCTTCAAAGGGGGGGGGGGTTGTAACAACCTTTTGGAGAAAAAAGTAATTCATTTAAATGCATATTCTCTAGATCCTGTAAGATCAACTATTTTTAATGTTAGATCCGCTACAGAGCAGGAGTTATAAGCAATTATTTTGAGATGGGGGCTAACCCGTAGTAAGCTAGTCACTCTCCCAATCAAAAATAGTACAAAAACGTATGTCATTTGTTAGATCTTCGTTATCCGGTATGATCAACCATTTTTAATGTTAGATCTGCTGCAGAACAGACATTATAAGCAATTATTTAGAGGGGGGGCAAACCTGTAGTAAGCTACTCACACCATCAATCAAAAATAGTACAACAATGTATGTTATTTGTTAGATCTTCATTAGATCCGGTATGATCAACCATTTTCAACGTTAGATATGCTACAGAACAGGAGTTATAAGATATTATTTAGGGAGGGCTAACCCATAGCCAGCCCCCCCTCAATCAAAAATGTACCAAAATGTATGCCATTTGTTTGATATTCATTAGATCCGGTATGATCAGCCATTTTCAATGTTAGATCCGCTACAGAACAGGAGTTATAAGCAATTATTTAGAGGCAGGGCTAACCCGTAGTGAGCTGGTTAGCCCCCTTCAACCAAAACAATATAAAAAATCAATGTCATTGTTTAGATCCAGCATGATGAGGCATTTATTTTTGTTAGATCACATACAGGTGCTGAAATATTTGGCTGCAAAAGAGAGGGGCTGCCGCCCCCTCAACACCATTTTGGAAAAAGTCACTCATTTCAATACATATTTGTTAGATCCGGTAAGATCAACCATTTTGTATGTTAAATTCACTACAGAACATTATTTATAAGCAATTAATTAAAGGGGGGCTAACCCGTAGCCAGCCCCTCTTAATCAAAAAATTGACAAAAATATATGTAATTTGCTAGATTTTTGTTAGCTCCTGTATGATCAAGCATTTTCAATGTTAGATCCGCTACAGAACAAGCGTTATAAGCAATTATTTAAATGGGGGGCAAACCTGTAGTAAGCTAGTCACCCCATCAATCAAAAATAGTACAACAACGTATGTTATATGTTAGATATTCATTAGATCCGATATGATCAGCCATTTTCAACTTTAAATCTGCTACAGAACAGGAGTTGTAAGCAATTATTTAGAGGGGGGCTCACCCATAGCCAGCACCCCTCAATCAAAAATAGTATAAAAACATATATCATTTGTTAGATCTTTGCCAGACCCAGTATGATCAACCATATTCAATGTTAGATCTGCTAGAAAATAGGAGTTATAAGCAATTATTTAGAGACAGGGCTAACTCGTAGTGAGCTGGTTAGCCCCACACAACCAAAACAATCTCAAAAATCAATGTCATTGTTTAGATCCAGCATGATGAGGCATTTCTTTTCGTTAGATCACATACAGGTGCTGAAATATTTGGCTGCAAAAAAGAGGTGCTGCCGCCCCATCAACAACATTTTTGAAAAAAAGGAATTCATTTCAATACATATTCGATATATCTGTTCAAATCAACCATTTTTAACATTAGATCTGCTACAGAACAGGAGTTATATGCAATTATTTAGAGGGTGTGTGACAGGGCGGCTGCTAAAAATAACCGCGCTGACTCTTATGAAAAGTACAAGGGTGTTTATTTTCATACAAATTGTCAGAATGGGTACTTCTCTCCTTAATTCTCTGCGGTCTAAGGGATTGGGAATGATTGGCACTAGGGCCGTGCCTTTCCTCTCTTGACGTCCCCGGGCGCGGATCTACAGATCGGTAACCCTGCTCTGTCTTCTACTTCTCTACTATTCAGGGGTTTGCCCTAATATGATGGCTACTTGACTCCCTAGGGAACTACTAACTTTCTCTCTCCTATTGTTGGTTAGTCTCTCTGGGAAGAGGAAATGGGGCCTTCTTTCGCCCTGCGTCACGTACACTCCTTTCACAACCTCTCACTCCTGACCCTTCACTTATCTGACCTATTCTCCTCCCACATCACTATCCTTCTAATCTCTCACTCTGCCTTTCCATCTCCACCCTCCAATGATAGTTCCTTTCCCACTTCTATTCTTTAACGCTTCTACTTCCACCTATCCTTCTACTTCTGTTATTAGTTTTCCCTCCTTCCTCTCACTCTACTTCCCCACCTCTTGCTATTCCCCTTGTTAATATTTATGTCTCATTTGATGCCAATAGCCCCTCATACTCTCCCACTAACTGTCACTCATCCCGCTCTACTACTGTTCCTATTTCCCTAATACCACTACCTCTTTCTCTTTCTACTACCTTCCAAGTTACTCCAGGATATTGTGCCCTGCACACCACTCTCACTGTTACAGACACCCAGGGATATGGTGCCTTGCCCACCCTTCTACTATTAATGTGCTTTGCTCGCTACTCCCATGACCTACTGCCTTTACTCCCAACAGCTACTACTGCTACCACTGATCCTACTACTCCTACTCTGCTTCTACTACTGGATGAAGGGTGTCCCAGCGGTGGAGCTTCCTACCCTCATTACATTGGGAAGCCCCTGTTTCGCTTCTGTAGATGGAGGGTGGGCTTCCCAGGCTGAGCATCTGGAACATGTTCCTTTGAAAACCGCAATGATCTTGGCTCACTCCCAAGTGGGGAAGCTAGATGAGGCACCTGGCTGTCTCGATGCACGGGCGGGGGGGGGGGTGAGAAATCAGAAGGTTTCTCACCCACTAGTCCCCAGGGATCTGTAATCCAGGTGGCCAGGACACGGTCATCTCTTTTGGATCCAGTTCCTGGGGATGGACCAGTGAGGGAGGATCATCTGGGTGAGGGGTCTTTGGGGAGTGGGAGTGGGACAACGGATGGTGAGATGCGGTATCCCCTTCCCTGTAACACCTTTACCCCATCCTATCAGGTAGGATTTTTAGGAACTCAACCCCCCCCCCCTTTACAACACAAACCCTTTCTCACAGACAGCACGCTATGAGAGAAAACTGACTAACACTCCAGCTTTATCCCTGATGTGTCCCAATACAATGGTCAGTCAGGGTCAGGCAATTAGTGACATCACACACACCTGACTTTCATTACAGTCCCCACACGGATAAAAGGTGGACTGCAAGAGCACACTCTGAGTGAGGCAAAGCAAACGAGGAGAAACAGTTCCAAGATGCCAGTTTAACACGAGGAGAGAGATGGGCAAACCTTAGGGGATCACAAGAAGGGTAGTTCCCTTGACCTTTTCAACAAGGAACAGTTACTTTCATGAAGCCTCGAGAATAGAAAGTGTAAGACCAGGAAACCAGGCGGAAGAATCCTGCATTGTGTGTCGGAGGTACCCGGGGCCCTCCTGCCCAGTCGATAATCAAGGCGGGGAGAAGCTGCCGTGGTACTGTCCTTGGCTCCAACAACAAAGCAGCATCAGTGAAATCAACACAGCCGGTGAGATGGGAGACCGATACAGGACCGGTCTGTGTTAAAGCCAAGGTTGCAAGCGGTAACATTGTATGGTGAATGCTGGAACAAACATTGTATGGAACGTGTGTGATAATCAACGCAAGTAAAGTTTAACTGCAGATGAGTGATTTAACTTTGAAACCAAGATATATACGATACCTTTGACAAAGTGGTCTGGCACCGCGTGCATGCTCAATCAAAGGTCTCTATAAGGTGTCCAGCTGAGAGTTGACAAAAGTTAAAGAGTGGCAAAGGATTGTGAATGGAAGTTGTCCTGCAACGGGTCAAGCAAAATCCTGTCCTCAATCAAATGTCTTTGATGTTGATACAGTAGAGAAATTTGACGGCAAAGTAGATAAAGTTGGTCCGAGCCCAGCAGAGGGGGGTCAAATGAGAGCTTTGTATTAAAGCAAGTTTGTTTCACAATAAATACATTGGTCTGAGCATGGCAGAGGGAGACTAATTGAAGATTTTGGATTAGGAAAGATCTGAGCCCAGCAAAGTGGGGTCTGGGGTGAACGGTAAATCACCTGGGAAAAGTGTGCGTAGGAGAATCCTGAAAAGAAAGGAAATGTATTATTTGTTTGTTACATCAGGCCCTCTGAAAGAAGAAACTTTGAACGACAAAGAGACTTTGGCACAGAAGGCCATGATGTTGGAGTCTTGAACTGCACCCTCATGCTAGAGAAGCCAGAGACTGTGCTAAACTCGAGTGTGCCGCCTTATCCTGTGCTGAAAACATGGGGAAGGGAAGTCAACGGCTTGAATATCCTGACATATCATTTCTTGAACACCTTCCTTTGCATAACATTGTTTCCCACACTATTTGTATTTAGAGGTAAGGATTGGCAAAAGTTTTATTAGTGTTTTGACAAGACACCACTAGGACTGCGTTATTATTATTTGATGGTTGTAGTTCTCTCCCATCTTTAGATTTAGGATCAGATAGGCATTTTTCAAACCCAATTGAAGTTCAATAAACACCCTTGAACTGTGATCACTTGTGTCTGTTTTACTGTTGATACCATGCCTTCCTTACAGTGGTACAGGCAGTGCTGTCTCCCCAGCCCTTCTGCATTTGCAGGTTTGGGCCGATGTCTGGACAAAAAAGTTGCCTGTGACTCCTAGGGGCTGGACCATTCGGCTCGCACCTCGCTGAAGAATGCAGCTAGTTGCGAGAATCAGTGTGAATTGGACACAATGATCGACACTTCAAGCGTACATTGTGGCCCTGGATTCCTCCTGAGGCTCTACATGTCTGAGGGTCGCTTCAATGTCTATAGCCCAGGAACACTCCCAGGGGCATGGCTGGGGCTGTTGCAGGGACCCTGTTCCCTTCGTCCCCTTAAGGTCAGACCCCGATCAGCACTGTTGCAGGATCCCTGGACCCGACATGGAGGCTTGGTGCTGGAGCATCCTGCCCTCTGGTTCCCCACCCCGTGGGTTTAAGAGGGCCAGGCACCCAGTGTGCCCCGGTGGTGGTGGTGGCAGCGACGGCCTAAAGACCTGGTGCACCTTCCCCTACCCTGGGGCAGCTGGCAATGCCTCTTGTCGCCATCTGTGGTATCCCATGTCTGCCTGCATAGGACAGCCATGGAGTGGAGGCCTTGTGACTGCCTCCGATGGCCAACCCCTCTTAGGCGTTCTATGGCACTGATCAGAACAGTGCACACACAGCTAATCAGAGGTGCGGGACTGGGGCAAACCCCCTCAAACAGCCCCGGCCCTGAAGCTGGCTGCCTGAACTTTGGCTCCCCAACCATGTCCTCAGATTAAACGTGGCCACCTGCTGAACTGAAGCATAGTACTAAGAGGAGGAAACGAGACTAACCAGTATTCCCTCACAAATGGCAAGTGAAGAGGGAAGAACCCAGTGCAGAATCCACATCCAACAGCAGGGTGAGGCCGGTATGCCCCTCCCCCGCCCGGCATGGTGGAATAGGGTCATCTTGGAGTTGGGTTGCTTGGGAATGCAGTCCAAAGTGGGTGTCAAACTTCATGTAAGGCCAAATACGGACATAAGACAGATAGCCAACAAGTACTATAAGGGAAAGTTGAAAAGAACTCTGTAGACAGAGTACAGAGGGTGTGAAACTGTTGAGAGGTAAAGTCTGCTTGGAGGATTCAACACCGCAAGCAAGTTGGTCTCCCAGAATGGTGAATCCCCTTGTGGGACTGCCGCACAGGCCCACACGGCCCCTGCAGGTTGCATTTCTTCCATGATGCGGCACTGCGACTGGCTCTGGGTCAGCTGGGAAGGCTCTCCAATCCGGTGGAGAGTGGCAGCAGTCTCGTCATGTCTGCGGGTTGAGGGAGATTGACTGCTGCCGTGTCTTCCTCCACCAACCATCCCGGCCCCTCTCGGGGGGGTCACCTCGTCAGGGATGGGGGATGGGACCCCCTGATCCAAGTGCGACTGTCGACTTGGGTGGACTGTTGTTAGTGCGCCACAACTGCTTTGTCGTGCTGGGCTGGGAGGGCCACAAAGGACGCCATTGGTCTGCAGTTATATTGGTTACCTACCTGTAATGAAGTGACCTCCTTAGGCTTCTTGTAGGTTGCTTCATGTTTATTACATCTTCTTAGGTTTCAGTTACACAGATGGGTGCCAGGGTCTTGCTCTATGTAACTCATAGCCCAGGCAGGGCTCTCTCTAACTGCCTAGGCTAGGAACCCTCACCACCAACATTCTCTCATTCCCACAATAACATTCCACCTTACATCATGGTGTTCCACATACATCACCAACATATCACAACACTACCCAACACATCTTCAAGCACAGACCAAGGAGCCAAACATGTGTGCGAGTCAGAGGCCATTATCAAACCCTTGGTGCAATGAAGGTGAGGGCTGGTGCATGCTGGCTGAAGTGGGGTCCTGTTGTGGCGTTGTGGCAGGTGCACCACCGGCCCCTCTACCCCGCTCTGTCGGGGAAGTGGAGCATGAGCATCTGTGATAGAACTTGAAAGATGGTGAACAATACCTGGGCAGGGCAAAACCAGAGGAACCCCTGGTGGAGGACTATAGCGTTCCTGACGTGCAAATCAGTCTTCCAATCTGTATGTAGGGAAAAAAAAATCAAACCATATTGTAGCTGGTTCACTTTGAAGTTACCCTCAGAAGAGCTGGCGCTCGTAACCCCCACTTTCACCTAGTAAAGCAAATTATCAGAGGTCTTGGAGGCGATAGTATCGCAACCTATTCTCAAACTTAAAATGGGCAAGAAGCCAGGCTCACTGGTGTGGGGCCAGGCGTGGAATGCAAGTGCACAGCGGGCCACTTTTGGGAAGCAGAACTGGCACTGAGGGATGAACCTAATACTGGGTTAAGGTGACCCATGCTGATGCTCATCAGAGACCAGAAAAGGTGTTGGTTGATACAGACAGCCCTGAAATGGATTGAGCTGGAGCATCTGGCCCATACTAGGCCATCGTCAGTGCTCATTGTTGGTGCTGAGAACCATGGGGCAAAACCCAGAGGAGTAGGAGGGCCCCTTTCAGGGTTAGGAGCAGTTTTGTCACAATTTTGTGATGGATTAGAGCACCATATCCTATTGACTAGTCAAAAACTCTTCCCACGTGAAAAAAACGACTCTGCCCGTGGCATGAAATGGGCCATCATCCATCTAAGGTACTATACCCTAGGAAGGAAGTTCACACTCATCACGGATCATTCTGCATTAGTGTGGATCAGCCAGAGAAAGGATTCTAACCCCAGAGTCATGAAACCTCGAGAATAGGAAGTGTAAGACAAGGAAACCAGGCTGAAGAATCCTGCATTGTGTGTCTGAGGTACACGGGACCCTTCCTCGTCAATAATCAAGCCAGGGAGAACTGCCAGCCGCCGTGGGACTGTCCTTGGCTCCAAGAACAAAGCAGTGTCAGTGAAATCAACAGAGCTGGTTAGTTGGAGAGACCGATACAAAACCGGTCTAGGTTGAAGCCAAGGTTGTAAGTAGCAACATTGTATGGCAAGCACTGGAACGAACATTGTTAAAACACATGTGATAAAGCATGCAAATAAAGTCGAACTGCTGATGAGTTCTGTTATGTTATGGGTTTTGGCATTTATATAGCGCTCTATATATCATTGGTATGACCTCAAAGTGCTGGTAGGTTGAACGCCCCCGGTAACTGTAGTTCCGGTCAGTAGAGAGAAATAGTGTCGTAGGGTGCGTGGGTGCACCAGATAAGTGGGCAGCTGCTGTAATTGCCGGGTGGTAGCTGCATCCTAGTGTTTAGGTGTGGTGCTGGTGGTGTCAGTTGAATGTGTGCAGTCTGGTGGTAGACATCCAAACTGGGCTCTGGCTGCGTTAGGCCTGAAGGATGCATATGTGAGCAACTATGCCGGAATGTGCTAGGCTAGCTGCGTTTTATTAGAGTGATGAGGTGTTGATGAGGTCGTGTTCGTATGTGGACAGCTAGGCCGAATTAATCAGGGGTTTAGCTGTGTTCTAGTTGAGTGATGGTGTATAGTAAAGAGTAAGAGTAGTGATGTGATGTGGTGGTTATCTTTAGAGCGCCCGAGACCAGGCACGTGAACAGGATGGTGGGAAGATAGCGACAAACAGACACTTATAGACAGGGGGCGATAAGGGTATATATGGGAGATACAGATATGTAGCATGTATAGGGGGATACAGGTATATAGCAACAGCATGGGGAGCAGTGGGGCAAATTCAATTGAGATCTCCTCATTCCATCTGCCGCATTCATTCTGTTCACTCCGTCCATTCCTTTTACTTCAACCACTCTATCTATTCTATCCACTCTATCAATACTATCTTTTCAACCTATTCTATACACTTGTTACGCTCACCTGACTCCCACTGAGGCACTGGCCTGGTTCGCGCTGCAGTGACCTCTTCTAAGGTGATGCGCAGGGTTTGGAAGACGGACTGGACCGGGCCCCCAAATCTGGCTTGTCTTGCTCGCTGAAGTATCCTACTGTAGGCGAAAATAGGGGATTAACTGTCTGCGGGGTAATGCAATTGGCCTCCCACTTTCCCCTCTCACCCTCCTCGAAACCCTTCTGTGATTCCTCGTAGCGTCTCACCTTAGGGTCTGGAAGGACGAGCTCTCCATCCTGCTTCTGATGCAGGGGCGCGTTGGTATCCAGTTACTTCACTGGATTTTCGGATTGGTGAGAACCAAACTTGCTTGGCTTCCAGGTAAGTTTTTTGATAAGAGGTTCCCCTTGTGTCCATGCATTAATGTACTAATGCTAGTGTCTTTTTCCCCATAGGGGCCGGGGTACGGAATGCCGGGGAACAGGCACCGACCCGAGATGAGAGGTGAAATCCTTGTAGAAATCAGGTAAGTCTTTAATGAGCGTTTTTTGATAATGTCTTTTCATTCGCTCATTAACGCTGATGTCTCTTTTTCCCCTTAGGGGTTGGGGTCCGGAAATGCCAGGATGCGGCGCGGGCCCGAAATGAAGAGGGAATGAATCAACAGGTAAGTCTTAACATGGAGATTTAGCTTTCCTTATTCCCTTCTGTCTCTCACCTTTTGTTCTGGTCTTTTTCTCCCTAGGCGCTGGGGCGTGACTGCGAATCCGGATGATCGCTGCTGAACATGGAGGCGCCCTGTAAAGGTGAGTGGAATGCGGCGCTGCAGAGATCGACGCGATGAGCTTTTAAATAAAAGTTTTCCTTTTCAGGATTGTCAGCGAGATGTCTCCGGGATGCGGATTTAGCAGGTAAGGACTTTTCCTTCTTCTGTTCTCTTCTTCTCTTCCTTTGCAGGTGATCCAGGATGCTGGCAGGCGTGGCAGAAGTCAGGATGCAGGAGCAGACACAGTGAGCATCCAGCTGCTAGATGCAGAACAACGCGAAGCACGTGTGGCTGTTCGGGTGGGGTTTAAATAGCCTTGGAAGAAGTTCCAGGTATGTATCCTTCCTCCAATCAGGTATGTATCCTTCCCCGACCACGCCCGGATGGTAAATTAGTCCCACAGGTAAAGTAGTTCCTTTCAGGCCTCAAGGAGGCCGGGATCCTGCAGCATGGTCTGCATCAGGTAAGTGCACCCAAGCACTCCCTTAATGAGCCTGGCGCCTATGGCGCCAGGACTGATGTCTTTTATGAGCCTGGCGCCATAGGCGCCAGGACACTGTCCAAAGGGCCCCTATATGGGGTTGCTGGGTCCTTCCTTGGGGACTGGATGTCCTCTTTTGGGGACGCAGGGCTTGAACCGGCTCCCCGGGAGCGGGCATCATGACAGCACTCCCCCCCCCAAGGCCCCTCCCAAGGTTGTTCCCTCCGGGGGTTTTGGTTTGTCTGGGAAGAGTCGGTGGAATTTACTGACTAATCGAGGTGAATGCACATGGTCGCTGGGTTCCAACAACCTCTCCTGAGGTCCATACCCCTTTCAATCAATTAGGTAGAACAGTTTTGACCTAAAAATTTTTGAGTCTAAAATGTTCTTCACTTCGAATTCGGGCTCTCCATCTATTAGAATAGGTTCTGGAGGTTTGAGTAGTCGGGTTCCGGGTACCACTGGTTCCAGAAGTGACACATGAAAAACAGGGTGAATTCGCATACTAGCTGGTAAATCAAGTTTAACAGCCACTGGGTTAATTATTGCCGTAATAGAATAAGGTCCCAGATATTTTGGGTTAAAAGTTCGAGGCCCTTTGAGTGGTAAATGTCTGGTAGCTAACCACACTTGATCCCCAATCTGATACGCAGGTGCTTCACTCCGATGTAGATCAGCATTCTCCTTGTATTTTCTCTTGGCTTGTTGTAAATGCGTAGTTGCCTCTTTGAAGGCTTGGGTAATTGTAGAATGCAGATGTTCTACTGCAGGCATTCCGAGGTTCTGAGGTGAGTCAAGGTTTGAGGTTCGAGGGCGATGCCCAAACAAAGTATAAAAAGGACTGTGGCCAGTTCCAGAGTGTACGGAATTATTATATGCGTATTCGGCTATCCAAAGAATGTCTTTCCAGTTGCTTTCAGATTGCTGTAACATACACCGTAAGTACTGCTCAAGGGTCTGATTTGTCCTCTCTGTCTGACCATCGGTCTGAGGGTGGTGACTGGTCGATAATCTTACGTCGATCTGCGCCATTTGACAACATTTGCGCCAGAAGTGGGAAATGAATTGGCTTCCCCGGTCAGAGATTAGTATAGATGGGAATCCATGTAGCCAAACAATATTTTCGAGGAATTCTTTGGCTAGGACAGAAGCTGAAGGTAAACCTTTCAAAGGAATAAAGTGGGCCATTTTGGAAAACAAATCCACAATTACCAGAATAGTATTGTACCCCGAACAAGGAGGCAGGTCCGTAATAAAATCCATTGATAGGGTGTGCCAGGGTGCTGGCGGTATGTCTAGAGGTTGACGGAGACCGGCTGGTCTTTTCTTTTGACTTTTATTTTGGGCGCAAACACCAGAGGACATCACAAAAGATTTAACATCTTTTCGCCAAGAGGGCCACCAAAATTGTCGTTTCACCTTTTCCTCTGTCTTGGCAATACAGGAGTGTCCCTCTATTAATGTATCATGATAACCGGAAATAACTAGTTCGTGTAATTCCTTATGTGGCAGGAATAAGCGTCCTTGGAAATAAGGTAAACCATTATCTATGGTAAAGTCTGATCCCTTTTGTATCCATTCCTGTAAGGTTATAGGGTCCAGGAGTTGTTTCACTCTGGCTTGAATGTCTTCAAGCGTCTGTAACGAAGTCATGCCTAGAATCCTCTGTTCGGGAATTATTGGTACTGGTTCTTAGTTTGTATCAGATTCTCCCATTCCAATTCGGGATAAGGCGTCTGCTTTGCCATTCTTGCAGCCAGGTCGATAGGTAATCACGAAATCAAATCCAGCGAAAAACAAAGCCCATCGGAGCTGCCGTGATGACTGAGCCTTGGCGGTTTTCAAATACTGTAAATTCCGGTGATCAGTGATCACTGTGATGGTATGTCGAGCGCCAAGCAGATAATGCCGCCAGGCTTTAAAAGCGGACTTAAAGGCTAACAGTTCTTTGTCCGTGATTGCATAATTAACCTCGGGTGCCGAGAATTTTCTGGACCAAAATGCTACGGGATGCAGTTGGTTGGTTTCGGGATCTCTTTGGGACAGGACAGCTCCCATGGCTAGGCTGGATGCGTCAGTCTCGACGACATAAGGGAGATCTGGACGCGGGTGTTTCAATATAGGTGCAGAGGTAAACTTAGCTTTTAAATCCTGAAAGGCCTGCTCGGCTTCTTCAGACCATTCAAAACGTTTATTTTTCCTCAAGAGTGCAGTAATGGGTTGTACCACGCGTGAAAATTCCGGGATAAACCTGCGATAGAAATTGGCAAAGCCGAGCATGCTTTGAACCCCTTTTACAGAGCTAGGTGATGGCCATTTGAGGATGGCATCCACTTTTCTTGAGTCCATTCGGACTCCTTTGGGTGTCAGGATGAACCCTAGAAACTCGACTTCTGTGGTATGGAAAACACATTTCTCCAATTTAGCAAATAGTTTGTGTTGGCGCAGTTTTTCAACTACTGCCCTGACGTGTTTTCTGTGATCAGATTCCGAAGAGGAGTACACCAGAATGTCATCGATATATATGACAACACAAACATCGATGAGTTCCTGAAGGACATCATTCATGAAGTATTGGAAGGCAGCCGGCGCGTTACACAATCCAAAAGGCATCACCTGGTACTCGAATAATCCGTATTTAGTAAGGAAGGCAGTTTTCCATTCGTCGCCTTCTTTAACTCGTACCAGATGATAAGGCCCCCGGAGATCTAACTTGGTGTATATGCAAGCGTCCTTCACCTGGTCAAGGAGTTCAGGGATCAGAGGCAGAGGATAACGGTTTTTAACCGTTATCTGGTTCAATCCGCGGTAATCGATACAAGTTCTAAGGTCGCCATCTCTTTTGGGCACGAAGAACAAAGCCGAGGATGCCGGGGACTTTGACGGGCGAATAAAACCATTAGCTAGGTATTGATCCAAATATTGTCTCAAATGCAGATTCTCAGGTTCGGTAAGGGCATAAATCCTGCTACAAGGGGGTTGTGCACCGGGCACCAGATCGATTTGGCAATCATAGGATCTGTGAGGAGATAACGTGTTGGCCTGTTCCTTTTGGAAGACGTCCTGAAAGTCTTGGTATTCCGGAGGTAGTTGCATGGAGGCAGAGGTTACAGATGCTAGATTAATCTTCAGGTTTTCTGGGTAGCAGGTTTGTGTACAATCCGGGAAGGTGATTCTCTTAGCTCGCCAATCAATTCGAGGATTATGTGTCTCTAACCAAGGGATTCCAAGAATAACCTGAAACTGTGGAGCCTTGATTACATCAAACACAACACCCTCCCGATGGCCGTCGGGACCAATAAGAGTCACCTCAGTAGTGGAATGTGTTACCGGTCCAGAGGCAATTACAGTTCCATCGACTGTGGTTATGACATCTTTGCTGGATTTAGGACGGAGAGGGAGGTTAATCCTAGAGACCAATTCACGATCCACATAGTTTCCAATAGCCCCACTATCGATGTATGCCTTTATTGCATGCAACCGCTTAGGCTGTTCTGGATCTACGAGAACCATTGGCACAATGAAATGCGAGGTCTGAGAATTAGTTTTCAAGCTCGGCAAGTGGACCCCTACACTTGTCGGGCGGAGTCGTTTCCCGAAACAGAGTCTTCATGGTTTTTATCAGCGGCTCCTACCGCCTTTCGGTGCCGTTTTGCCGGGCAATCTCGTAGAAAGTGTCCAGAATTCCCACAATAAAGACATAATTTTAACTGCCGCCTCCTTTCACGTTCCTTTTGAGTTAAGGGTCCTTTAACCCCTCCAATTTGCATAGGCTCAGAGACATCAACTCCCTTGGGATTAGCATGGGTCTTGACCAACACCCGGGTCTCAAACCTGGACCGATCTGCTTTTCTGTTTTGAAGTCTGTGATCCAATTGGACCACTAAGTCTATATACTCTGTGCATTCTTGGGGTGGATTTACAACTTGGGCCAAGACATCTTTAAGTTCTCCGCGTAGGCCTCGATAAAACAACGTGACTCTTTTATCCTCTGGCCATCCCGTTTCCACAATTAGTCTATTAAAGGTTGCAATATAGGATAGGAGGTCCTGATTGCCCTGTCGCAGGGATAGAAGTTCGCCATCCAGAGCCTGCCCCTGAGAGTGTCGAGCAAATAACCTTTCCATGCTTGCTTGAAACCTTTGAAAATCACAGAGAATCGGGTCATCTTGAGTAACCAGTGGAACTGACCAATCGGCAGCGCAGCCTCTGAGATATGACAATACAAAGGCTACCTTGGTCTGATCATTAGGGAAGGCCCCAGGTCTGCATAGGAAGTGCAAACGACACTAATTCATGAATACGGCGAATCGTTTGGGGTCCCCAGCAAAGCGTTCGGGTGGGGCCAGCGGCATGTTTCTAGGTAGATTCATCTGCACAGGGTTACTGGAAACCACAGGAGCGGGGTTCCCTCTGGAACCGGGTAGAGGAGTTTGCCCAGCTTGACCTTGCAAAAGCTGTCTGGCCAGGTCATCAGTTCTTTCCTTTGATACTATTAATTCCCTCCTGAGGGCATTAGTCTCTTGACGAGCGGCATGTACTTCGGCCCATAATTCCCCCAGTAATTGGGGCAACTGATCAGTCTCAGAACTTTCCATAGCGCCTGGGTGGGAATTTGTAGGAAGGCTTCGCGTTCTGTTACACTCACCTGACTCCCATGGAGGCGCTGGCCTGGTTCGCGCTGCAGTGACCTCTTCTAAGGTGATGCGCAGGGTTCGGAAGACGGACTGGACCGGGCCCCGAAATCTGGCTTGTCTGGCTCGCAGAAGTATCCTTCTGTAGGCGAAAATAGGGGATTAACTGTCTGCGGGGTAATGCAATCGGCCTCCCACTTTCCCCTCTCACCCTCCTCAAACCCTTCTGTGATTCCTCGTAGCGTCTCACCTTAGGGTCTGGAAGGACGAGCTCTCCATCCTGCTTCTGATGCAGGGGCGCGTTGGTATCCAGTTACTTCACTGGATTTTTGGATTGGTGAGAACCAAACTTGCTTGGCTTCCAGGTAAGTTTTTTGATAAGAGGTTCCCCTTGTGTCCATGCATTAATGTACTAATGCTAGTGTCTTTTTCCCCATAGGGGCCGGGGTACGGAATGCCGGGGAACAGGCACCGACCCGAGATGAGAGGTGAAATCCTTGTAGAAATCAGGTAAGTCTTTAATGAGCGTTTTTTGGTAATGTCTTTTCATTCGCTCATTAACGCTGATGTCTCTTTTTCCCCTTAGGGGCTGGGGTCCGGAAATGCCAGGATGCGGAGCGGACCCGAAATGAAGAGGGAATGAATCAACAGGTAAGTCTTAACATGGAGATTTAGCTTTCCTTATTCCCTTCTCTCGCTCACCTTTTGTTCTGGTCTTTTTCTCCCTAGGCGCTGGGGCGTGACTGCGAATCCGGATGATCGCTGCTGAACATGGAGGCGCCCTCTAAAGGTGAGTGGAATGCGGCGCTGCAGCGATCGACGCGATGAGCTTTTAAATAAAAGTTTTCCTTTTCAGGATTGTCGGCGAGATGTCTCCGGGATGCGGATTTAGCAGGTAAGGACTTTTCCTTCTTCTGTTCTCTTCTTCTCTTCCTTTGCAGGTGATCCAGGATGCTGGCAGGCGTGGCAGAAGTCAGGATGCAGGAGCAGACACGGTGAGCGTCCAGCTGCTAGATGCAGAACAACGCGAAGCACGTGTGGCTGTTCGGGTGGGGTTTAAATAGCCTTGGAAGAAGTTCCAGGTATGTATCCTTCCTCCAATCAGGTATGTATCCTTCCATGACCACGCCCGGATGGTAAATTAGTCCCACAGGTAAAGTAGTTCCTTTCAGGCCTCAAGGAGGCCGGTATCCTGCAGCATGGTCTGCATCAGGTAAGTGCACCCAAGCACTCCCATAATGAGCCTGGCGCCTATGGCGCCAGGACTGATGTCTTTTATGAGCCTAGCGCCATAGGCGCCAGGACACTGTCCAAACGGCCCCTACATGGGGTTGCTGGGTCCTTCCTTGGGGACTGGATGTCCGCTTTCGGGTACGCAGGGCTTGAACCGGCTCCCCGGGAGCAGGCATCATGACACCACTCTATCCATTCCATCCATTCCACCTATTCCATCAACTCTACCCATTCTATCGACCCTATCCATACCATCTATTCCTCCTATTCCACCCACTCTATCCATTCCATCCATTCCACCTATTCCATCGACTCTACCCATTCTATCTATTCCATCCACTCTATCCATTCATCTATTCTGTCTACTCTATCCATTCCATCTATTCCATCCACTCTATCCATTCCATCCACTCTATCCATTTCGCCATTCCATCCACCCTATCCATTCCATCTATTCCATCCATTCCATCTGTTACATCCACCCTATCAAATTCATCCATTCTATCCACTTCATCTATTGTATCTTTTCCAGTTAGTCTATTCCATCCATTTCATCCGCTCCATCAACTCCATCCATTCCACCTATTATGTCTATCCATTCCATCCACTCTATCCATTCCATCCACACCATCCATTCCATCTGTTCCGGCCACTCTATCCATTCTGTCCACTCTATCCGTTCCATCCACTCTATCTATTCCATCCACTCTATTTGTTCCATCCACTCTATCCATTCCATCCGCTCTGTCTATTCCATCTGCTCTGTCCATTTCATCCGCTCTGTCCCATCCATCCACTCTATCCATTCCATACACTTGATCCATTCCATCCACTCTATCCATTCCATCCACTCCACCCATTCCAACCACTCTATATCCATTCCATCCACTCTTTCCATTCAACCACTTTATCCATTTTACCGATTTCATCAATTCTACCCATTCCATCTATCCCACCACTCTATCCATTCCATCCACTCTATCCATTCCATTGATTTCATCAACTCTACCCATTTCATCTATCCCATCCACTCTACCCATTCAATCTATCCCATCCACTCTGCCAAGTCAATCAATCCCAACCACTTTACCCAAGTAATCTATCTCACCCACTCAGCCCATTCAATCTATCCCATTCACCCAACCCATTTGAATTATCCCACTCATTTTACTCAACTCTATCAATTCCATCTATTCTATCCATTCCATCCACTCTATCTATTCCATTGATTTTATTAACTCTACCCATTCCAACTATCCCACCCACTGTACATCTATCCCATCCACTCTGCCCAGGCAATCAATCCCATCCACTTTACCCATTTAATCTATCTCATCCAGTCTATCCATTCAATCTATCCCATTTACCCTACCCATTCGATTTATCCCACCCACTTTACCCAACTCTATCAATTCCATCCACCCTATCCATTCCATCCGCTCAGTCCATTCCATTTATTCTATCCGTTCCATCCACTCTATCCATTCTATCAACACTATCAATTCCGTCCACTCTATCCATTCCATCAGTCTATCCATTTTATGTCTATCTATTCTATCAACTCATTCATGTCATCTATTCGATCTATTCCATCTACTCCATCCAATCCATCCACTCTATCCAATCCATCACTCTATCTATTCCATCAATTTCATCAACTCTACCCATTCCAACTATCCCACCCACTCTACATCTATCCCATTCACTCTGCCCAGTCAATCAATCCCAACCACTTTACCCATTTAATCTATCTCATCCAATCTATCCATTCAATGTATCCCATTCACCCTACCCATTCGATTTATCCAACCCACTTTACCCAACTCTATCAATTCCATCCACTCTATCCATTCCATCCGCTCAGTCCATTCCATCTACTCTATCTGTTCCATCTACTCTATCCATTCTATCAACACTATCAATTCCGTCCACTCTATCCGTTCCATCACTCTATCCCCTTTATGTCTATCTATCTCATTCATGCCATCTATTCGATCTATTCCATCTACTCTATCCAATCCATCCACTCTATCCAATCCATTCACTCTATCCATTCCATCAGCTCTATCCATTCCATCCGCTCTATCCATTCCATCCCCTCTATCCATTCCATCCCCTCTGTCCATTGCATCCCCTCCGTACATTCCATCAAATCTATTTATTCCATCTACTCCATCCGCTCCATCCGTTGCATCCGCTTCATATATTCCATCCGTTTCATCCAGTTCCATTAATTCCATCTATTCCATCTACTCCATCCAATCCATCCGCTCTATCCAATCCATCCACTCTATCCATTCCATCGATTTCATCAACTCTACCCATTCCAACTATCCCACCCACTCTACATCTATCCCATCCACTCTGCCCAGTCAATCAATCCCAACCATTTTACCCATTTAATCTATCTCATCCAATCTATCCATTCAATTTATCCCATTCACCCTACCCATTTGATTTATCCCACCCACTTTACACAACTCTCTCAATTCCATCCACTCTATCCATTCCATCCGCTCAGTCCATTCCATCTACTCTATCCATTCCATCTACTCTATCCATTCTATAAACACTATCAATTCCGTCCACTCTATCCGTTCCATCAATCTATCCATTTTATGTCTATCTATTCTATCTATCACATTCATGCCATCTATCCGATCTATTCCATCTACTCCATCCAATCCATCCACTGTATCCAATCCATTCACTCTATCCATTCCATCCCCTCTATCCATTCCATCCCCTCTGTCCATTCCATCCCCTCTGTACATTCCATCAACTCTATATATTCCATCTACTCCATCCGTTCCATCCGCTTCATTGGTTCCATCTGTTCCATCCAGTTCTATTAATTCCATCTATTCCTTCTACTCCATCCAATCCATCCACTCTATCCAATCCATCCACTCTATCCAATCCATCCACTCTATCCATTCCATCAACTCTATCTATTCCATCTACTCCATCCGCTCCATCCGTTGTATCCGCTCCATCCGTTCAATCTGTTCCATCCACTCCATCCAGTTCCATCCACTCCACCCAGTTCCTCCACTCCACCCAGTTCATTCACTCCATACAGTTCTGCCCACTCCATCAAGTTCCGTCCACTCCATCCGTTCCATCCACTTAATCCACTCCATCCACTCCATCAACTCCATCCACTCCATCTATTCAAACTTTTCAATCCATTCATTCATCCATTCATTCCACCTGTTCCATCTATTCCATACGCTCTATCCAGTTCCATCCAATTCCATCCACTCCATCCAATATCATCCACTCCATCTAGTCCAGCTTCTCCATTCAATTCCATCCACTTCATCCAATTCCACTCCACTCCATCCAATTCCACTCCACTCACTCCATCCACTCCATTCATCCCATCTATTCCATTCTATCCTGTTGGTAGGATCAGAGTTCTTTGAACACCATGTAGGCAGTCTCATTGTGTGTTTCGTCATTGGGTTGATGGGGTTCAGACAAATCTTTGGGTTGGTCATTGGTGTTATGGGAAGAGCCATGTTTTTAGTTATTTGTGGAAAGACAAATAGTCTTGGGTGTGTCCGATGTGAGGTGGAAGCGAGTTCCATAGGGTAGGGGCCAAAGCTGAGAAGGAGGATCCCCCGATCCTGACGGAGTTGGTGGTAGGGAATCACTAAAAGGAGGGCGGAGCTTGATCTTAGGATGCGTGGTGGGAGGTAAGGTTTAGCTTGTCTTGCAGGTATAGAGGGCCGGTTTTGTGCACTGCACAGTGAGTGATGCACAGGGTCTTGAAAGTGGCCCTTTGTCCAACTGGGAGCCAGTAGAGGGTTCTGAGAGCTGGGGAGGTGTGGTCTCTTGGACCTAGCGCTAGCAGCATTTTGGCAGCAGCGTTTTGCGCTCTTTGCAGTTTATTAAAGTTGTATACCGGGACTCCAAGGTAAAGGGAGTTGGCATAGTCCGGTCTCGAGATTACAATGGACAGAACAGCAGCGAGTCAGTTCGGGAAGGAGAAGTAGGGAAAGATGCGTCTAAGAATTTTGAGATGGTAATTACATGATTTAGATACATTGTTGATTTGTCGGGAGAGGGTTACGTCAGAGTCTATAGTGCATCCAAGGTTTTTTACTGTGGCGGAGGGGGTGGGAGGTTGGCCCATGGATGGGGGCCAAGGCAGTGGACGGGGAAGAAGCTCAGCCGCACACTATGATTTCGGTTTTAGTGGGGTTTAGGAGGAGGTGGTTTGTAGTCATCCAACGGTCGATATCAAGGAGACAGGCTGTGAGGTCGGGCTGAGAGTTGGAGTCTGAGTTAAGGAGTTTAAGGATGATTTGTGTATCATCGGCATAGTTGTAGCACAGGATATTTTGCGGGCGGATAATTCCAGGGAGGGTGGACATATAGAGGTTGAATAGGAGGGCTGATGGACATGCGCCTTGCGGTACTCCAGTATCAACTGGGCGAGCAGCCGAGGCAAAAGGGGAGAGGAGGGTTATTTGTTTCCTGTTGTTGAGCAAGGAGGCGATCCATTTTTAAAGCGGTTCCACGATTACAAGGGAGTGGAGGCGGTCAAGAAGGATTGAGTGGTTAATTGTGTCAAAAGCGGCAGAGAGGTCTAGGAGAATTAGTGCAGCGCATCCTGCAGAGTCTGCAGTGATCTTAAGATCGTCCCAGATTGAGGCCAGAGTGGTTTCGGTTCCGTGTCGTGGTCTGAAGCCTGATTGGGCGGGGGCAAGGAGGTTGTTGGATTCGACAAAGGCGTTTAGTTGGGAGTATGCAGTTTGGTTGATGAGTTTTGCAAGGAATCTGGTGTTCGAGATGGGGTGGTAGTTTATGGGGTCTAGGGGGTCGAGGGATATTTTTTTTTAGAAGAGGCTTGACGTGCAATTTTGAAGGCATCAGGGAAGATTCCAGAGCTGAGGGAGTCATTTAGGATGGTTCTTGTGTACTCTCCTGCGTAGGTGGATGAGAATATTTCTTTGAGGACTGAGGCGGGCAGGGGTCTAGGGGGGAGCCACAGGGTTTGCGAGCAGAAAGAAGGTTGAGAAATTTGTCTCTGGATATTGGTTAGAAGGAGTCAAAAGTGGGTAAGGTCGGTGTTGCGGCAGCGAGCGGGGGGGTGGTTGAGAGGGTTGTCAGATCTTGGGGCGGGGAGAGGAGGGCCAGTTTGTTGTTAAGGGAAGTCGTTCTGTCGAGAGCGGTAGTGTAGAAGTGGAGCGAGAGAGTCGCAGAGTGATTGTGATGGGGTAGATTGGGCAGAGATACAGGTGGGTTTGGCAAATTCAGATATGATTCTGTCGAGTTCCTTGCTGCGGTTTCCACAGTTGAGAATCCGATTGTTGTAGTGGGCCTTTTTGGCTTTATAGTTGCGATGGTGCAAGGCGAAGGTGGATCTATTGAGATTGGTTTTCGTTTTTCTCCATTTGAGTTCTAGGGATTTATTTAGTAGTTTGGCATTCCTCAGCTCAGAAGTAAACCATTTGAGCGGAATTAGTGAATCATTGAGCCATGAGTCGAAGGAGCCGATGGTTAGAGATTCATCTGGGGGGGTAGTAGTGGGGGGTCTGTGCAGCAAGGCTTCGGCTAGGTCAGGGAGTGTCTTTAGTTTTTTCCAGCATTTGCGGCGAAGGGGGGCGGCGGGGTCTGGGGTGGGGGCGGAGTTAGGGTAGATGATGGAGAAAGGGACAGCAAAGTGATATGACCAAATCAGTGGTACGGGGGAGCTAGATGTATCAGTTTATGGGCGCTGAAGATAGCATCTAGGGTGTGCCCTTTATAGTCAGGGTCGGACTGGGACAAGAAATAGGCCTGGTCACCCAAATAAAAGTGGCCCACAACTCGCCTCCAAAAAGTGGTCCACCCCTTGCCTCATGACCCTTGACCTCTGATGACATCACCGGAAGTGATGTCATTTGACCCCATCCAAAAGTGACATCCCGGGAAGCGATGAAACACGACCTTTCACCCCTTGACAAAACATGAAGTGGCATCAAATAGCATTGTTCCTAAGTACACTAAATTACTGTGAATCCAAGCAGGCGCCCAAGGCCAAATGATAATGGGCCTCATTACGACCCAAGCGGTAAGGGATTAACGGCGCTGTAAAAGGTTGCGGCGCCGTTAACCTCTTACCGCCTAATTACGAGGTCCCTTTGCAGGTCCCTACCTTAACGGCTGGTCTTGACCAGCCGTTAAGGATTGGACCCGCAAAAGGACCTTGGAGGTAATTACGGTACTGCAATTTGCGGTACCGTAATTACCGCCTTCCCCATTCGCATTGATCCGTATGGGGGCAAAAATGGGAATGGGGAAGGGCCAATCGTGAATGGGAATTACCGCCCCACCAACCTTGGAATCGGGCGGTAATTCTGCCATCCACAATGGCGCAATTATTAAAATACCGGCGTCAACCATGGCGCTAATAGCACCATCGTTGACGCCTGGGTCGTAATGACCCCCAATATGTTATTGTATAGCACTTACGCTTAAGCTGGGGGGGAAGCCTCGTGAGCAACAGGGGCAAAGTCGTTGGAGAACCAGGTATACGTGATAAAGACTAGGTCAGGATTGTCAGAGGAGAGGAGGTCAAAGATGCTGTGTCTGATTTTTGCTAAAGAGTGAGCATTAAAGGATGTATTTGACTTCGGAGTGGGGAGTTGTCCTGGAGGTTGTAGGGGTGTGGGTAGGGGGCATAAGGGGAGTAGCGGGGTGGATGGGGGTGGGGCAAGGAGAGGAAGGGAAGAGGGGAGCTAGGGTTGTCAGCAGGTTCTGGTTGATGAATGGTGGGGTCAGGTCGATGGAGGTTGGGAAGAGTAGGTGGGCGGAGGAGGATGTGAGGGGGGAAGGTAGAGATGGGAAGGTGGGTGCAGATGGGCAGTTGGTCAGAGGGTGGGGGGATTTGGGACTGGTGATTCCTGTGTGAATCTCAAGGGGCTGGGGATGTCATGTGAGTGGGGGCAGAAGTCAAGGGAGAGGGGTTGGAAGCAGGGCGAGGGTAGGGGGGAGTGTGGTGATGGTGCGGGGTGAGGGATTGTGGGGTTGGGTCGCAGTAGGATAGGTGAGGAGTAGATAGTCATTGAAGGGGACCGGGCTCATTTTCTGCATTTGAGTGTTTTCAGTGCAGTCGGTGTGTGAGAGAGGGTAGGGAGTTCGGAGGGTGATGGGGATGAGGCCATTGTTCTTGCCAGGGCGAGATGTGCAGTTAATAGAGAGGGGAGGGGATATGGCGTGGGGATGTTGGCTGGAGTCGATGGGGGATAGGGTAGGGGAATGGGGAAGGAGGAGGTGGGTCTCAGAGGGCAGTTCTGTGATGGGTTAGGGGTGGGGACTCTGAGGTATTGGGGGTGAAAGGAGGGGAGGTCTGATCGCATGAGGGTGGGAGGAAGGGGTGGAGGAAACAGAGGTTTTTAGATGTTTGGAGCGCCATCAGGCTCCTCTGGCTTGGGAGTTAGATGGGGGCGGGGTGTCACAGCGAGGGTTACTAGAGAGTTCTCAATGGCAGGTGGATGGTGAGTTGGGGGTGATGAGTTTGCTTGGAACAGGAGGGGGGAAGGTTTAAGAGGAGGGAGATGGGAGGCGTGCCAGAGTGAAGCTCTTGTTTTAGTTTTAGATGGGGGCGTGGAGTTGTGGCGTGTTGGAGTTCCGGTTTGCCATCCGGAAGTGGCGGAGCCCTATGGGGTAGGTTTCTTTGTGATGCAGATGGCAACACAGTTATCTTTGGGCGTGGAATCTAGTTGTGACACAGTCTTTTAGGAGGTAGGATTCAGCACAATGATCTTTCAGAGAACTCGAGGCACAGGGGGTGGAATGCAACACCGTATTGCTTGACCACAGTATCTAGGAGTGACACAGTGTTAAGATGCAGAATTCAACACATTAAACTTTCAGTGCTGCCTCAATGTCGCTTAACTAAAATATCAAGGTGCAGAGATCTACAAAGTAAACCTTAAGTGCAAACTCAAAGTTGCTTGGCCACACATCTAGGTGTGGCACAGTCCTAAAATGCAGAATTCAACACAGAAGTTTCTTAGCGCAAACTCGGTCGCTTGACCACAATCTCTAGGTGCAAAATTCTGCACGGTATACCTTTAGTGTAAACTCAATGTCGCTTGACCACAATATCTAGATGCAGAGATCTATACAGTAAACCTTTAGTGCAAACTCAAAGTTGCTTGGCCACACTATCTAGGGGTGACACAGTCATACAATGCTGAATTAAACACAGTTGACTCTTAGTGCAAACTCAGTGTCGCTTGACCATAACATCTAGATGTAGAATTCAACACAGTAAACATTTAGTGCAAATTCAATGTTGCTTGGCTACACTATCTAGGAGTGACGCCGTCCTAAGATGCAGAGTTCAATACAATAAACTTTTAGTGCAAACTCAATGTCGCTTGACCGCAATATCTAGATGCTGAATTCAACAGAGTAAGCTTTTTAGTGCAAATCGGTGTCGCTTGGGCACAATCTCTAGAATATCTAGATGCAGAATTCAATACAGTAAGCTTTTTAGTGCAAATCAGTGTCGTTTGGGCACAATCTCTAGAAGCAGAATTCCATACATTAAACTTTTGGTGCAAACTCAGTGTCGCTTGACCACAATATCTAGATGCAGAGTTCAACACAATGGGCCTCTTTACGAGGTATGCCGGTAAGGCAAAAACGATGCCGGTATGGTAATACCGGCATCGTTTATCATCCCGTTGCATTCCGACCCGCAAACCCGGTACTAGCGGCACACTAAACAACGGTGCCGCTAATAGCGGCATAGGCGCGTACACGCGCCCCTTCAGGGAGCAAATACCGGCATGCCGGTAATAGGGGGTAATTCCAACCCACGCATTCATGCAAATACCGGCATCGCGTAGCCGGTAATCACGGGCTGAACGATGCCGGCCGTATGGCTGTTTGCGGGTGGTACGCGATGCCTGTATAGGAATCGCGTACCACCCGCAAACAGCAAGCAGGATACAAGGCAGCTGCCGCAGGTGCACACAATCCCCACAGGTGGAGCCAATGGAGACTGTGCCAGTATAAACTGAGCACACCCACACACCACAACCCCCCCCCCACAGGTGTATGCAATTTAGAGTGGCCCAGTACAAAAGGAGCACACCTACACACCACACCCCTTCCTACACCAAAATGCTACCACTAGCAGTTGCTATCATGGCGCTGGCAGACATGCCTATACTGCTACAACTACAGCAACAACAGCAGCAACAACAGCAACAACAACAACTACTACAGCATCAAGAACAGGCAGCACATAGGAGACGCAGGAGGAGAAGGAGGGTGAGACAGGCCCAGCAATTACCACTAGCGCAGCCACCAGTGCCTCGTAGGCAGCCACCAATCCCTCACACCAGACCCAGCCCATTCAACCTAACCCCTGAGCAGATCCACACCCTGTACCGGTTGGACCGTGACACCATCACCACCATAGTGGACATGATACAGAACAACATTGCCAGCCACATAGAAATACGCACTGCCATCCCCCCACTACTAAAGGTGGTGCCTGTGCTACACTTCCTGGCCACAGGCACCTACCAACACACAGTGGGCCCGTTGCATGGCATTTCACAACCACTATTCTCACGCATGCTGAACCAAGTGCTGGATACCCTCCTGAAGCATGCAAGCACCCATATATCCCTACCACGGACTGCCCAGGAGATAGCCGAAACCAAAGTAGGCTTTCATGCACTGGCAGGCATGCCCAATTGTGTTGGTGCCATCGACTGCACCCATGTGGAATTGGTAGTCCCCCATGCCATAGAGGCGGTGTACCGCAATCGCAAGCAATACCACTCCATCAATGTGCAAATGGTATGTGACTCCAGCAAGATCATCACCCATTGCTGCGCCCTATTTCCTGGATCCACACATGATGCCATGGTACTGCGCAACTCAACGCTACCCAGTCACATGGAGCTACATGCTGGACCACGTGCCTGGCTGCTCGGTGAGTTGCACAACAAGCCCATGGCCATGCTGTGGGGTACTGATGTGTGCGGATGCAGAAGGGGGGGGGAATAGTGCACCGAGTTGCACTAGCCAGTGAGTGGAGAATGCATGCAGAGCTAAACACTCCTCCCCTAAACCAGAAAAACAGAACACAACACATCACTGGGCCACTTATCACAAATATTGCAGATGGATGACAATAAGTAAGAAGCACAACCAGGGCACCATCGTGATGGCAAGCAATGCATGAATGAATAGGATGGCAACTGTGGCAAAGCGGCGAGTGTGACCATGGATATTAAAGAATATACAGCATGATTTGGAGCCCAAACATTTGCGCACTACCAAAGCACATCTGCCAGTGCATACATGATTACACCCAGCATCATCTATTGAACCCCATCCAGTGTACCACACCTCATTACAGTATACATTGCATCTAGGTGACTATTTTGTACACATACAGGACATGTGCATGCCCACACCAAGTAGCTGCTGCCATGACTGTGCTCCCTGAAGGTGGCAGTTCTGTGTAACACACACCTATTTGTATCTGCTTGCAGGTGATGGAGGATATCCCTTGAGGCCGTGGCTTCTTACCCCTGTGCGGAACCCGCAGAACAACCATGAAGAGGAGTACAATCGTGTGCACACTCGTACCCGTGTTGTGATTGAGCAGGCCTTTGGCCTGCTGAAGGCGAGGTTCCGCTGCCTAAGCAGGTCTGGTGGGGCACTCCTATATAGGCCTGAGAAGGTGGCAAAGATCACCATGGCCTGTGTCATGCTGTATAACATGTGCGTCCGAAGGAATGTACCACTGCCACCTGACATTGACATGCATGGGCTGGGTGAGGATGAAGGGGATGGAGATGGAGGCGAAGGAGCCCCCCTGCCAGTACGTGATGCACGGGATGGCCATGCTGTACGGCAAGCACTAATTGACGAATACTTTTGAAAAGCATGGACAATGTAAGCAATGTGTCTGTGACACACTGAATCTGGACATTTTTTGTTCGAATTGCCCCACTGTACACCATCACACAATAAATGTACATGTACAAAAAGAACGATGTCCAGCCAATGATTTGCTTGCACACAACGGTGTATTTTCAGCAGACGTGATATGGTGAACATAATCCCCTCACAACCCCCAGTAAACTCCCTCCCCCACCCCACAAACCCCAGAAATACCCCAGTAAACTCCCTCTTCCACCCCACAGAACCTAAACGTCCCCATATGTCCAACAAACAGTGGTCCCTTCACCAATGTACATTTTCAAAATGTCATTGCCTGTCCAGTTATTTCTTGGCAATTTTTGTATCCGGGGTGCCATGGTCAAGCGCCGTGCACTTCTCTGCGTCAACCGCAGAGGGCTCGATTGGGCCGAGGTGGAAGGGATTGTTGCAGAGGAGGTGTCAATGGTCAGTCCCATGGCTGGCCCAAGGTGTGGGCGCTGCATTTGCAGCAGATTTGCAAGAAGGGCCTGTGTAAGTGACCCCATACACTCCCTAAAGGCACATGTCGATGCCTCCACAGCAGCAGTATTGGCTGCAATGGGCGTGGCAATGGCCCTCATGGCCTCATTCCCATTGTTTACTTGTTTCCGCATGAGTTAAAGCATGGACTCTTGTCGGGCCTCAACCCTTGCCAGGCGAGCCTCGAAAGAGTCGTCGGTTGCAGGAGTACTGGTAGCCAGGGTGGTGGCTGGCAGTGTGATGGCTGGCAGGGTGGTGGCTGGCAGGGTGGTGGCTGGCACCTGCGTGGGGCCCACGTCCAGGGCACTATCCTCCTCAAACATGGCAATGTCAGAGTCTCGTAGGTCTGAGTCATGGAGGCACGGATTATCCATGCTCTCAGAGTCTATAGAGGGGGGGCTGGTAATGTGGCTTGGGGTGGGTGTTCCGGACATGATGTCAGCCTCATTATCCACCTCTGTAGTCACAACGTCCGTGGTGGCTGGCGGGGCATCAATGGAAACGCTTCCCACTGTTGTGGGTGGCTGCTGCTGTTCTGTGGCTGCAAGTGTCCCCTGCAGGGTTACTGCCTTGCGTGGTACACTGGCTGTTGCTGTGGGCAGTTTCTTGGGCTGGGGGGTGGCGGTGGCCCTGGTCCTTTGGCGTGCAGTGGATGAACTTGCACCCCTGTCCTGCATTCATTCTTCCTCATCGGTGCCTGGGGGATAGAAGAGATGCAGGTCATCAGTGATGTTGTCAAATGGCAGCTATGATGTATTGCGGTGTGATGTGTTCATACATTCAGGCATCATTTCATTTCTGGGCTGTGGCATTTGGTGTTCTGAGGGGGCATGTGGGAAATCAGTGCATGGCTGGTGGCATGGCATTGGTTTGGTGTCTGTGTGGTGAGTTCCATGGGCAAGGTTGGGTCATGTAGCACCTCTGTTGGGATTGGGATTGGCACTCAGCATGCGTGTGGTGCAGGGTGTGGCACACATTCTTGAATGGATATGTTGATGTAGCCTTGGGACATGCATTACCTTGCCTAGTCTCACTTCCACATCACTTGTGCCAAATCATGGTTTAGTCTACATGGATGTGATGGTTCACTCACCTTCCTCTGTGGATGATGCGGCCTTCCTCTGTGGATGATGCGGCGCCAACCTCCTGGTCTCCAATTCCCTCGATTGATTCAGGGTCGATGAAGGAACTTGCGGTCTCCTCCCATGCTGTCAGCTTCACAGGGGAGTGTGGGCCCCCGCCTGTCGCCATTGCAGCCCTCCTGTTCTACGCCAGGATCTTTCTCACCCAGAGGCAGAGGTCGTCCCACCGCTTCCGGCAGTCACGCACACTCCTTGGGGTGCTCCCCACGGCCGACACCCTCTGTGCGACCTCCTGCCAGACTTCTTTTTTTCTTGTTTGGGATGCATGCTTCAGGTCAGTGCTCCTGATCGTATCTGCATGCTGTGCAAGGGTGTTGGCAAGCATGGTGAGTTCTGCGTCTGAAAAATACTGCTTTCTCTTCCTTTGGGTCAACTTCTTGGTAGCTTTAGACCTCCTGCTTCTGTTGTGGCACACAACAACACGAAAGAAGTGGTGGTTATGGAGGATGGCAATGGATTGTGTTTTTAAAGATGGCCGCCGGCCCATTTCCCGTTCCTGCGCGATGACGCATTTTCCGGGTCCTGTTTTTGCGAACACGGTAATATCGTGCCGGTATTACCGTGCCGGTATTTAGGGGTGTTATGAGGCGGTTACACAATGGGCGGCACCAGCAATGCCGGTATAGGGGGGTTGGTGGCCCTTTACCGGCATGGCGGTTTTGCCACTACCGGCATGGGGGAACGCGCGTGCTCGCGCACTCGTAATCACCCGCTGTTAGCGGGTTCATGCGGGCACGGACTTGCACGTTCCGGCATGCCGGTAATGAACACGCTGTTACCGGCCTACTCGTAATGAGGGCCAATACATTTTTTTTTAGCGCAAACTCAATGTCGCTTGACCATAAAATCTAGATGCAGATTTCAATACAGTAAACTTTTAGCCCAAACTCAATGTCGCTTGACCATGATATTTAGATACAGATTTCAATACAGTAAACTTTTAGTGCAAGCTCAATGTCGTTTGGCTGCAATATCTAGGTCGCAGTTCAACACAGTAGACTTTTTGGTACGAGCTCAATGCTGAGCACACTATCTCGAACACAGTCTTAAGAGGCAGAGTATAACACTGCCAATGAGCGACTGACGAAGGGCGAACTTCACATCTCCATTAAACGTGTTTGAACACCTAACAGGAGTTCTAGGGAGTTCCTAGGGAAGTCAAAACCAATAGTTACTTTTACATTACTTTCAGTAGTAACATGGTAGTAGACCCTGTCAGTTGTACTGTGACACTCAGCAAGAAATCAGATAGTAATATCAAGTGCACAATATACTTTTCTGATCTAGTGACACACAGATTCTAGTAACAGTATAAACCTATAATTCTGATTCAGGATAACAGTTATTCTAGGGGAGTTGGCCCTTGGGGTGTAATATTCAATTACAGTTGCTTTTCAGTTCACAGACTAAGGGAAGCAATAACTAACTTATTTTAGCATAAGTTAGTTATACTCAAGCTAAGTTCACTTTTAACAGGAGCTATAAGCAACGATTATAGGTGAAAGGATCTAAAACAAAAGGATCAAATGCCTTTTTTTCGACACCAAAAGGACCGAAAAAAAGGGTCAAATTTTTTTATTTTTGTATTATTTTATTTTATGGGGGGGGGGTTCCCCATAACCCTCCGTTTTCTTTTTAAAATTTTTTTTTAGGCATACTAAACTAAAAAATATATAAATAAATAAATAAAAAAGCATTCAACCCTTTTTTTTCGGTCCTTTTGGTTTCGAAAAAAAGGGCATTCGATCCTTTTTTTTTCGATCCTTTGGCTGGACACCATGAGCAACTACAAGGCAGGTTTAAACATAAAACTGTTTTTGTGTCTGTCAAAAACAGACCAGGGACAGCAAAACCCTGTGTTACAATTTATGAATGACTCAGTTATTCTAGGTAGGTAAAACCTAATGCAGACTTATTCTGGACAGGCTAACAGCAAGTCAGGGGAAGCAAGACCCAGTTGGGGACACTCATACATTTATCCTAACAGGAATAGTGAAGTGACACCAACAACCTTACATTAAGGAAGAGGGACAACCAGATAACAGGTAAGTAATATAACCTTACATCTACTTTCTGTTAGAATGGCAAAAAGGTTTTGAGGAAAGAAAGATGTTACAAATACTTTTCATAATGGTAGAACATTGGACAAGCAGCCAGGCTTAAGCTTTCAGGAGATGATGCAGGCTGGTTCTTAAGTGCAATGTTTCCGCCAAAGCCCCCACAAAGGAATGTCCACACACTATGTTAGGTAACAACACAGCTTCTTTAAATAAAATAAGGGTTCAGGAATAAATTATAACACTTTGTACTTGGAATATTTATTCAAAGAATGGCAAATATATACACTCTATGTGGTACCACACAATACTTAAATACAATAATAACTGCAGTAATGAGTAACTGAGTGTCATCCGCATAACAATGAAAATTGGAGCAGAAATTACAAGTTACTCACCATAGTGACTAACGTCGTCTTAGTCCTTAGTCCCCTTTCCTCCACACTGCACGGGCGTCCCTTCCAGGGATGGGAGAAGGAACCCCCCCCCCCACCAGAAAAACCTTCCTCCCCTCCAAATTCAGAGGCGTGCGGCCCTGGGAGCAAGTGCCACCCCCGACTCCGCCCCCCGGCTCCACTCCTCAGTCCCCATTGACGCATCGACAATTTTTATCATTGCCTAATGACAGCAGGATTATTAGGGGGGAGGATCGTGGGACGTATGGAGGAAAGGGGACTAGGGACAAGTAACTTGTAATTACTCTTACGTCCCGTCCCCTTTCCTCCATACTGTATGGGCGATTACAACATGTATTCCCAGGGTGGAGGAGACCCCCCTTAAGCAAACAAGTTCCTTAGAACCGCCTGTCCGAAGGCTGCGTCTGATTTAGAGCTGGCGTCCAAACAGAAATGCTTACAGAAAGCTTAAGGGATGGTCCGGAAGCTGCCCTGCTTATGACCTGCCACGGCACCTGCCCCTGGAATGCGATGGCCGTGGCCTTGGCTCTGACCGTGTGAGCGTGCATGTTGGTTGGCAGCTGCTTGCACTGCCCCTCATATGCTTCCATGATGGCCGCCACCATCCACCTTGCGATGGAAGTCTTGGATGCCTGATAACCGGGTCTGGAGCCCCCATATGTGACAAAAAGTGCATATGACTTGCAGAAGCCCTTGGTCCTAGCTAGATAGAATTTCAGAGCATGTCCGACATCCAGGCAGTGCAAGACTCTGAGCCTTGTCCTTGGGGTCATCGAAGAATGTAGGTAATACTATTTCCTCGTTCAGATGGAAAGCGGAGGGTACCTTAAGTAAAAACACCAGGTGAGTCCGCAGGACCACCTTATCCCTGTGGAAAGTGGTATAGGGTTCTGATGCCACCAGAGCCTGGATCTCGCTCACTCTGCGAGCAGAGGTGAGTCCTACTAGCAGAGCTGTCTTGATGGTGATCAGCCTGATGTCCGCGAACACCATTGACTCGAAGGGTTTTGCGCCAAGGCGCCCAACACCACATTGAGGTCCCACACAGGATGTGGCTTCTTCATGGGTGGGTAAAGCCTGGACAAGGCCACCATAACTTTCTTGACAATCAGGTTGGAAGAGAAGAAGACCTCCTCTGAGTTTCTGTAGGCCCCTATGGCTGCCAGATAGGTGCGACCTATCCACCTCTACGCCAGAGTGGGCCATATGTGCCGAGAAGGAGAGCATGTCAGGGAGTTGATCTCCTTAGAATCTGCCCAGTGACAAATCTGCTCCATTTACTCCTCTATTGGCTCCTAGTGGCCTTGCTCCTAGTGCAGTGGATGATCTCCTGGTTAGCCCGAGATAGGCTCAGGTGCTTGAGGCTGATCTGCTCACGAACCACGCGGCAAGGGCTAGCTTCTGGGGATTGAACTTTTAAAGCAAGATACAATACCCTTGACAGAGCGGTCTGGCACCACGTGGGTGCTCAGTCGAAAGTCTCTGTAAGGTATCCAGCTGAAAATTGGCAAAGTGAAAGTGAGAAAGAGAGCATATCAAGAAGAGAGCGAGTAACCGTGAATCGAAGTGGTCCTGCGACAGGTTGAGCAACATCCCACGGTGATAGTCGAAAGTCTTCGATTTCTGAAGTAAAGAAAGCTTGGAAAAGTAGAGAAAGTTGGTCAGATCCCGGTGGAGGTAGGTCAATTGAAAGCTTTGTGTTAAAGTGGGTTTGAGCCCGGCAGAGGGGTACTCGGGGTGAACAGTGAATCACCCGAGAAGGTTTTTTGTTAAAGTGGGTCTAAGCCCGTTGTATGGGGACCCGGGGTGAATTCGAAAATCACCTAAGAAGTTGTACATGTGAAATCCTGAGAAGAAAGGAACCTTAATGTGTATCGTGTTGCATCAGGCCATCTGAAATAAGAGACTTTGGATGGCAAAGAGACTCTGGCACAGAAGGCCCTGTTGTAGTGGTTTTGAACTGCATATCGTGCTAGAGAAGCCAACAAGTGTGCTGAACTCGAATGTTCTGCCTTGTCCCGTGCTGAAAACGTGGGGAAAGACAGCCAATGGCTTGAATATCCTGACTTATCATTTCTTGAACACTTTTCTTTTGCATAACCTTGTTTCCCGCACTATTTGTATTTAGAAGTAAGGATTGACAATAGCTTTATTAGTATAGGCCCTTTTATTTTGACAGACTCGACTAGGACAGCGTTATTATTATTTGATGGTCGTAGCTTGCTCCCATCTTTAGATTTAGGATTAGATAGGCATTTTTCAAACCCAACATAGATCCACATAGAAGAGAAAGGAAGAGTCAGGGAGAACACAAGACAACCCAGAGGGATCTAGGATGCACGTGAAAGAGTAGAAGAAGTTGAAACAAGGGGGCGAGGAGCCACTTCTAAAGGAACTTCTAAAGGAAGAGACATTTGCTGGAATTCTGAATTTGATGGTCAAGCCTGGCAGCATAGTGTACCAGACTTGGCGCTATCGTTTTGAATAGAAGACAAGAACAAGGGGAAGAGACTCCGCCATTTGAGGAACTATACGTAAAGATTCACTCATTGGTCCTAATTCCGACTATGTCGGTATCCTGATGGAAGAGCTGCCAGGATACTGGCATCTGGTACTTACCTTTACCGACACCCGGTCCGGCGGCATTTCCGGCGGAGCAGTGTAAATCCCCATTCATGGTGTCCCATAGGACGCCATGAGGGGAATTGCTGTCATTACCGCCACCGGCAATGCCAGTAGCGGTAAGAAGGGCTTTCTTGTATGGTAGGGTGCTTGGCTTACCTCCAGCATTTAGCTGGAGGTAACCCAGGTGTCCCTCCGGCACTCCCGTAGTCGGACGGTCCGGTAAAGTGCTAGTATCCTCGGATACCAGCACTTTCTTTACCGGCCCGCTCGACTCGGAATGAGGCCCAGTGTGTTTTCACTCCACAAACTGAACTTTACAGGGGCTGTATTCAGAATGAGGGAAACCTCCCTCTGGATCAAGAAGATGCCCAGTTTTCCTTAGTTAGTTTATTGTAAGAGACGGATATAGGTTTGGAGATAGGGTGGTGGACATTTTATTTTATTAGACATCCTGACCAAGTCCTTAGTGTTTTGTTGAGGTAGGGCAACCCCTCATAGAAATAGGGCAAGATAGGTTTACCCTTTTGTTTACTTTCATTATAAATGTCTTTGCCAAACCAGCATGCCACCACTGTATCAGACTTGTATGTACTTTTGAAACCTTACAATATCCCCCTGGCCCCTAGGGCTTCCCCTCTTTCTCTCTTACAATTAAAGTATTTGGACTACAATAACGAATTCTGATTTGTTCTTCATGCCTGTCTTCAGGAGATGTTGTTAAAGGTGTGTTAATGATATGTAGCTCAGCAAGATGCTTACAAGAACCAGAGTCTTTGTCCCCAGAGAGAGAGTCTCCCCAGGTGAGGTCCTTCTTGCCTCTACCCCTAGGAAGGGTATTGCATAGCAGGCTCCCACCCCTAACCTCAAGGGTAAGGCTGCACCTTGGGAAGTCATAAGAGAATCCCGCGATTCATCTCAACAGGGATCGCAAGCCTCTCTGCACGGGTACATGCAGTAACCTTCAGTGTGATTGCCACCTTTCAGGAGTTTGACTCTTTGCTGATGTCTCATGTTCAAGACGAAAATGGTCTGTCTACAGTCTCAGAGCATGTAGCACCTTACATACAGGATAAATACACTAAGTGAACCCTTCCAGTACAGGTAGAAAACATAGCTGTCTGGCAAAAGCAAGCATAGGTTGTTGAAATTCTCAGCATCTCCCCAGCAAGTGTCAAATGAGGGTGTTTTACAGATGCTGGGGGATAGTGACAGACAAAAGGGCATGTTTGCTGACTGCAAGTGTACAGAGGGTGACTATTTTTAAAACTGAACCATGGGGGGTGCGCTCGAGAGCTCGAGCAAGAACGCCACTGGGTGAATGAGCTCTGAATGCGATGAGCGATAATATTTTAATAATTCCCATGAAGCAGTATCATTTTTTGGCAGGAATGGTCTCAGGGTGTGCCTACGCATGTGCAGCAACACCGGTAAAGAATTGGGGGCTCCTACCGACTGCCCACTGCAGATCGCCGAGTCGATGCTACTGGAGCCTTTACTGGGAGCACGTAGCCCAGATGTCTTCCCGTGCTCTGGCACTGAAGGTGCCGGAGACTAGATCATCCAGGCGCGGCATACAGCTCGCTGCTGAGGGAAGCTTGCCGTGGCAGTGGGACTGTAGAAGCACTGGCCCGCTATGCCTGGGCAACATGGTGGCTGGAGCTGACCTGCAGTGCCGTGGGGATGACTGGAGCCGCCTCTCAATGCCGCGCCGGACACCTGCAGGTGGATAGAAGTGACCGTGACTCCAAGTAGGGACTGAAAAATAAAGCGACTGAATGAACTGTTACACCAACTGACGGTGAGGCAGGGAGGTCCCCTTGCTTCTACCCCACTGGCTGACTAACAATTTGATGATGAACCGTAGTGGGGAAGCTGCCTGGGACATGCAGAGGGGGGCTGCCTGACCCAGCCAAATTTTGCTGCTGGGAGGCCGAATGCAGAGTTGAGACCTGCATGTCGCAGCCTGTGCCCGGGGGCTCTTAACTGAGTGAGCATGCAACATAGTGGGGAAACAGAGCATTGCATCAAATTGTGCCCCATTCAATGAGACCAGCACTGGAAGACCCATGACGTGGCAGAACGTACATCAACAGTGGAGAAGAGTGCGACGTGGGATTGAGTACGGGCCCTGTCAGAGGCTCATGGTGCCGTGGAGGAGGGGGGCCTGTCGCGTGTGACGAGGAGCAGGGTAATAGTTTTCTGCAGCTACCCATATTATACAATAGCTCTTCCTGCTCCTGCCGCGTACCGGGCGCATTCCACCAAACTCCCAGTGAGATCAGTGTAGTGGCGCTGCAGCGACAGCTCTGGAGTGGGAGCCGCTGTATGTGCCCACAGGCCCGCAACACGCCCTGCACACACTTGCTAGCAGGCAATCAAGGCAATTGTGAAAACCCACTGCCTTCTGTGCCCAGGTGTGCCCAGTGCCTGATTGTGACCATAGTATGCACACCTGATATGCAACTAAATTACTTCTATGGCACCAAATAGAGGCGCAGAAGATGGTATTACAGGGCTGGGCTTCTGCCACGGTAGCCACTGCCTACGGCCTCTGAGATTGTAATTAGTGTGCTTAACTGGTCTGGACCCAGAGGAGGCGCCCAGGGGGCCATGTGCCATGTACTTTCGGCACACCACTGCAGCATAATCCTTTGAATCTGGTCGGTATATCGCAATATCTATCGCTAAGGTATATGACTCTTCTATCGCCTCCTTGGAGACATCATTAGCTGCACACCAACAGCCCCACTGCACTATGCTGACAGAACGCTATTAATGGGTGCAGTGAAGGCAAGACGATACATATGCTGAGAGAGCTGTCTAGGGGTGGACTGGCCCATTGCACCACAGATCTGGCTGGTCACGAACCAGAGTGCTACTCCACTACTGGCACTGTGGACACAGGGGCATGCAACACACACCGGGTTCCCCGATTCGGATAGCTGAAAAGACAGCATCCCCATTAACACCCGGCTTCATAGATCTGCCAGACGCCCCATAAAAATGGATATTCAGATGCAATTGCAAGCAATCCTGGGGAAAATTAAGTTTATTGGCCAATGGGTGCAGGAGACCAACGCTACAGTCCAGGATATCAAGAGGGAGATTCATGACGATGCTAACACACGGATGAAGGTCCGGGATGACAGAATTGCAGACAATGAACAACGGATTAGCACGCTCGAAGATAACTATGAAACGGCAAATACGGATCTGGACAGGCTTATCAGAGAGGTGCAATGTCTGGGGGCTAAGATGATGGAGGATCAGGAGGACAGATCTAGATGCAAAAACCTTCACCTGGTCGGCCTGACAGAAAATGCTGAGGGGAGTGACCTGGAGAGCTTTATCTATGGTCTTCTACAGGACAAATTGCATCTAGAGAACCCTCAAACTTACATCATCGAGAAAGATCACAGAGTCCCCATCCCCAAGCCTCCAACCGGTGAGCGCCCACGTACCATCACGATACACCTGTGAACTTCCAGCATAAGCTTGTCATACTCAAGACCTACTGGGAAGCTGAGACCATTTGAGTGGAGAACAACACAATACACATATTCAATGTCTATTCTCTTGCAGTGTCCAAATACAGGAAGGCCTTCAAACTCCTATTTGAGGCATGGCACTTCTTAAAACTGTGGCGGAGCAGCCACCACAACCAGGCAGGGCACATACAAACACAATCTTGGGAAGGATGGAAGAAGGCGGGCAGGAAGTTCAAAGGATTGGGTTGACTGCAAGAGGATCCAGTGCGATGTTGCTAGTGGGCTGCTCGATAGCAGTACGTGCTCCTTCACTGGGATGCCAAGTGTCCCCTCGCTTCAACATGTTTTCCTCCAGGGACTGCTGAACACTTTGGCCCGGCAAATGCACAAAATCGGGGTAATACCGTCCCTTGGCCGCTAGTGATGGACAATCTCACACCGATCTGCAGGCTGAATCACTGAAATTCCTAAAACTGGCCTGCTGGGAAGGGCCACTATAATGGGGCTCGTCACCCGGGGGTAACTACTTGTCTCTACTTGTCTGTTGAGGGGCTATGCCACTGCTCAGGCACCATGGCTGGCATTCTCGACCTGGGAGTGTAAGCGCACAGGGATACGGACGGCAGCAATGAGGTTGCCCCTGTCTGCCAACTTGCATTGGCTCTATTTTGCTTTCAGAGTTGTATTGGAGTCATGTTCTTAGATTCCAAAGTTTTACTGTTTTGGTGGTTTTGGGGGGAATGTTTGGGTAATGGGAGGGAAACACTTGCCAAGATATGCCTATGCTGCATGATATATACAAGCTTGCACATGCCCTGGGTTCAGGATTACACATGATGGAATGGTGTGTCCCCTACTGGGGCCTAGGATATGGGGCCAAATATCTAGGGGTTTTGGATGATCACACTAGCATGTATTACCCTAAATGTAACAGGGTCTAGGACATCCCATCAAGCAGCGGCGAATGCTAAAGCTGCTGCGCGATCTGCATGGGGACATCATATTTCTACAAGAAACCCACTTAGATGCTCATGAATATGCAAAACTGTGCAGAGGTTGGGTGGGGGTGGCAGGCCATTCTCCGTTGCACGGGAAGAGGGGTGTATCGATCGTGGTGCACCAGAGGGTCCCTATTGAAATAATCACTACAGAAACTGACAAGGAGGGGCGATTTGGTCTTTTACACGAACTACTCCATAGTCAACTTTATCACCCTCATAAACATTTACGACCCCATGACGGACACACCAAAGTTTTTTGTTAATGTGTTGGCTTTGTGCGCACCACTAAGGGGCTGCCTGACACTGATGGGGGGTGACTTGAACATAGCGATACAGTCTGAGATCGACCAACATAACCCCTCACACTAAGGTAACGGACCTGCGCTGAAAAATGAGCGGAGGCTCCGGACCCTGATGTCGGACCTAGTGGACGTGCAGAGACAACTACATGCACACACTAAGGACTACACATTCTTCTGTAATCACCACCAGAGATACTCTAGGCTAGATTATATGTGTTTTACCATTGGGGATGCCCCAGTCAAAGCTCCCACCTGTAGGCTGAACCTAATGGCGCTGCATTACCCTGATCTGGTAGAGTCGCTGGTGCAAGACCAGGGAGGTTTTGGCAGGATATCCAAGTAGAAGGATTCAATAGTTTCAGGTGTTGGGACCCTTTAAGGCTTTCATTAGTGGGCAATTCATCTTGCGTTGGACATATAAAAGAAATCTTGGGCCGCAAGGGAATCTCAAATTATGGCAGAGCTCACGGCGGCTGAACCAATGCACAAAGCCAATAGGGACACCCAGACATACGGCAAGATAGTAAAACTCTGATCGGAAAGCACACACATCGCTAAGGCTAGGGCCCAGAAGGTCTTCTTCAAATGGGCGGTGGATCTGTACGCAGCAGAGGACAGGCCCCTTTGCATGCTCGCTCTAGCCCTTAAGGGGAAACAGCAGAGTCAGTTTATTACATCCATCAGGGGTGCTGATGGTGGGCTGCTCACTGGAGACCGAGCCATTAAGGAACGATTTGCTGAGTACTATAGAGATCTCTACGCTGCCCCGCCGCACAGAGACACGGACAAGTCACAGCGCTCCTTAGCGACATTCATCTCCCAACACTCGCCCTGCTGATCTTGATCTCTTAAATGCTCCTTTGGAGGATGAGGAGGTCATAAGGGCCATACAGGGACTGACCTTGGGTAAAGCCGCATGACCGGGCGGTGGAGTTTTTGATGGCGTGTGCTACAGATGGTTCAGGCAGAGAGTGGATGCAGTCCTTGTAGGATTTCAAGAGGGATCTGCTTTCATTGTTGGCGTTGGCTGTGGTGTTTTGGTAATAGTTGGCCTTGGCAGTGTTGATCATTCGCCTGCGTGTAACACAGAGTTCTCTGAGCAAAGTGAGGTTGGATGCACTGCAGGCTTTATGCCAATTCTTTTCTTGTTTTCTGATGATTTGTTGGTTGTGGTCGGGTTCTTGAGTGTACCAGGGTGCTGAATGTTTAGGCTTGAGGGGTCACCATTTCACTCGGGCATGGTGGTTGATGTTGTTTATGAGGGTGGTGTTGAGATCTTGGAGAAGCAAGTTGCAGTCCTGGTTCGTCCGGGGTACACCAACCCATGTGAGGTGGAGTTTGGTGAAGTCTTCTGTGGGAGCCTCCTCTGGGAAGTTCTCGAAGGATCTGAAGGGTTGATTGCTTGGTCTACAATGGGTTTGCTTCAGAGGTGTGGTGTGACTAATATCAAAGGGGATTGACAGGTGGTCCCACCAGTCGATCGGAATAGGAGAGCTGTCATGAAGGGTGGGCAGTGTGGTGAGGATGATATGATATGATATTTTATTTGAGGTTGAGGATATTACCTTTCCTGTGAGTTGGTTCTTTCATGTGCTGTTTGAGGTTCAGTGTGTTGAGTAGACAGTGGAGATCTTTCTTCATTGATTTGGTCGCTGAGTGGCCAGGGATGTGGAAGCCGCTGTGGAAGATGTTGTTGGCATGTATGAGAGACATGGTGGTGGCTAAGTCTGTGAAATCTTCAATGAAGGAGGTGCTGGGCTTGGGTGGTCTCTAGATGAGATGAAAAGTGACTCTGTCCATTGGGGAGAGCGGCAAGTGGCAGGATAGGTTTTAAAACAGCCAATGGTGGTGACGTCCAGTTGGGTGCACACCCATCATGCCTTGTGAATGATGGCAAGGCCTCCGCCGACCTTGTTTTGATGGTCTCGTAGAATTCTCATAGAAATCTGTAGCCGCTGGGGGTGAGAACATCTAGGATGTGGGTGGAGGTGGATGTCATCCAGTTCTCAGTAATGAATATGGCATCCATGTCATGTGTGGTGATGAGGTTGGCGATGTCAGCAGCATGGTTGATTGCTGAGTGAACATTGGCGAGCATACATTTTCGTGTAATGGTGGATGATGGAGTGGTGATGGAGTGTATGGTGACATGGCTGAGGTTGCTGCAATGCAGTGTCCATGAAGTTGTTGGTGAGGGGCGTGGCTGTTGCTGAGTGCTGATGGCAGGATTGGGCTGTTGGGTGAGAGTAGTGAAACATATTGGTTTTTAAATATAACACCAGCAACTTAATCCAGCAAATTCCAGCAGGAAGGTTAAAGTTCCTTCATGCAAATTACTTGCCAGTGGTAGTGGTAGTAATTGCTACTCCAGTGGCAATGGCGAGTCTGGTGGTCATGGTGGAGGACATATGTGTCAAGATATCCTCATGCATGACTCTCCCAGATTTGACGTGTTCCACATCTCCGCATGGCAGGCCTTCATAAATGGTTGCAGCAGCATCTCTTGCACTCTTTTGTGACATCACTGTGCTGGAAGCATGCCAATATCATACATCTGGAACGGGGGTGATTGGGGCAACAACAGAAGTAATTCCACTGCTTTCTATAGTGGAGGAGTTGGGCATATCGCTACGGTTGCAAGCACCTACAATTCTATACCATGCGCGTGCTAAGACATATGTATTACATCCTCATCATTAGAAAGATAATGCTAAGGCTAACCAATGTCTATGGTGTATTTTGTCCTGTTCTGTAATAGATCTGACATTGAAAATGGTTGATCCTACCGGATATAACAAATATCTAACAAATGACATACATTTTTGTCCATTCTTTGGTTGAGGGGGGCTGGCTAGGGGTTAGCCCCCTCTAAATAATTGCTTATAACTCCTGTCCTGTAGCGGATCTAACATTAAAAATGGTTGATCTAACGAATATGTATTGAAATGAATGACTTTTTTTCAAAAATCTTGTTGAGGGGGGACAGCCCACCTCCTTTGCAGCCAACTATTTCAGCACCTGTGTGTAATCTAACAAAGAAAATTCCTGATCATACTGGATCTAATGTATATCTAACCAATGACATTGATTTGTGTTCATTTTATGGTTGGGGTGGGGGGCTAACTAACTCACTATGTTTTTGTACTATTTTTGATCGAGTGGGGTAACAAGCTTACTATGTGTTAGCCCCCCTCTCTAAATAATTGCCTATAACTCCTGTTCTGTAGCAGATCTAACATTGAAAATGCTTGATCATACCGGATCTAAAGAAGATCTAACAAATTACATACATTTTGGTCAATTTTTTGATTGAGGGGGGCTGGCTATGGGTTAGCTCCCCTCTAAATAATTGCTCATAACTCCTGTTTCTGTAGCAGATCTAATGTTAAAATGTTTTGATCTTACCGGATCTAACGCATATGCATTGAAATTAATGACTTTTCACTCCAAATAGTGTTGAGGGGGGCTGCCCCACCTCCTTTGCAGCCAAATATTTCAGCACCTGTGTGTGATCTAACAAAATAAATGCCTGATCATACCGGATCTAAAGCATGTATAACCAATGACATCGATTTTTTGCATTTTTTGGTTGAGGGGGAGTTAACTAGCTCACTACGGGTTAGCCCCCCATCTTAATAATTGCTTATAACTCCTGTTCTGTAACAGATCTAACGTTGAAAATGGTTGATACTAGCAGATCTAACGAATATCTAACAAATTACATACGCTTTTGTACTGTTTTTGATTGAGGGGTTAGCTGCGGTTAGACCCCCCCTCTAAAGAATTGCTCATAACCCCTGTTCTGTATCAGATCTAATGTCAAAAATGGGTGATCAAACTGGATCTGACAGAGATCTAACGAAACAGATCTTTTTTTGTAAAGGATCATGAAAAGGGCGGGCTAAACCGGGTGAGGTTACTTACCAAGGATAAACATAACATGCCTGAATGATTCCAGACACATAGGGCCTCATTACAACTCAGGCGTTAAGGGTTAACGCCACCGTTAACCCTTAACGCCTGATTCTGATTTTAACGCCTGCTTTTAGCAGGCTTTAAAATCCATGGCGCTAACCTGCCATGGTGCTAATTACGGCGCCGTAATTTACGGCGGCGTAATTAGCGCCTTCCCCACTCCCATTATGCCCTATGGGGCAAAAATGGGAATGGGGAAGGGAAAATGGGAAATGGGGATTTACCGCCCCACTCACCTTGGAATGGGGCGGTAAATCCGCCATCCACCATGGTGTAAACGGAGTTTACACCATGGTGGTAAAGTTGGTGCACTTAGCACGAAGGTTGTAATGAGGCCCTAGTCAAAGCAGTCCTTGGCGTATTTTGTAGGTGAAATTATTCAGCTTCGAGTGATAATTAATTAAGTATTCGGCCGAAGCCGAGTATCTAATTTTCAGCCTGAATCGGCCAAATACTTTCTCGAAGCTGAATTTTGGTACACCCCTACTGTATACACAGGAGCACAGCTCTGTCTCTTTTCAGCCCAATTCCTCACCTGGGGCAAACCAAACTACACTGCTTTAGGGAGAGAAGTTGATGCACTGACTAAGCATTAAAAGTGGTGGGGAAAAAAGCAGCAAATATGTTGCAAGTAGCTTTGGACAGACACCGGAGCACTAAAAATAGAAAGACCAAAGTTGGAGACCAGAACTTCAACATCAGAAACAGGAGAGAAACTGGCCAATTGAATTCACCATTATAACGTCTATGTGTGTTTCTCTATTCTAATTATTGTTGGCACTCTGTCTATTTGCTGAAGCTCCTGCTTCCCACGCCACTGAGCATAGCTAATTAAACGTGTATCCATCCATGCCCCAACTGTCGCACTTTAAAGGTCACCTCGATTATGTTGTGCTTTTGTGGTCTGTATTGTGTACTTAAAGCAGACCGGCCCAACTGGTTTCCCGGTTACACACCGTGTTCATGTATCCTCTTGCTGCTGCCTGTAAAGATTCATCGCTTGATTAGTGCCAAATGGAAGGGTTAGGGGTACCAATCAGGGAAGATGTTCAAGACCCACAGTGCGTCCATCATCCTCTGAACCAAAGGGCATGGTGACTCTATTGGGCCCGAGTTGGGAGGGGGGCGGGCTGAGAGCCCAGTGGTTAATACACTGACTGTAACCAGCACCATTTCTATGTAAATTCTCTTCCAGCACCCACAGCTCATGTTATCCCAACAAACCTCAAGCCTGGGCGTCTTGCCACTTTGCCTGCGGTGCATAAATTCTTCTACAGGCTGCAACAAATGGCCTGGTTAGCACACGCTGACGTACGTAGCTGCTCAACTTCATTTGATGAACATTAAGGGCTCGATTCATGGAATTTTTTGCACAGTTCCAAGTGGCTTTGCACTGCTGAAAAGGGACTGCACTGCCGACACAAACCCTGATTCATGGAACTGTGCAAAGTGTATTTGTGCAGTGCAATGTCCGTGCAAAGTCATTTTTTGCAGTACAAAATGACTTTGCACGGATTTTGCACAGTTCCATGAATCAGGGTTTGTGTCAGCACTGGAAAGTCACTTTGAACCATGCAAAAATTCCATGAATTGGGCCCTAACTCTGTTGCCTGAAAAAAAGTGCAAATAACAATTTATTGTACCAGTCTGATCTCAGTTTGGGTGCAAAATGGGCCAGATAGCTGTTCCGTGATTAACGGATTGGGTCAAATCAGTGCAATTAAACTGCTGCGCTCGTGTGCAAACACAATCCCGCCGAGTTTACCCAAGCAATGTGCCAATTTGCACATCTAAATCATGTGTCTTGCCCGTGCGCATTTGCAAAGGCCGTACAGTGCATTCAGAGCAGTACAATCGCTTTACGCCCTGCCTTCACTGGATCGCAGCAGAGAGGAGTGGTGGAAGGGCAGTGTTTTAATGTAACTTTTCCAGCCCACAATACACAGATTTCAGCAGGCCAATGTCGTTAAAAATCATCCTGAGCCATGGGCCCAGTGGCGCCGCCCTGCCTCTGCTTTCCCTTCTTTCTCCCAACTCTGTTGTCAATCCGACTCCCTCTGGTGGTTCCACATGGATTCCTACTGCTTTTCCATTAAAAGGGTGGGACTTGCAGCAGGCCAAACTCCATACACTCCCTTAGCAATTAATTAAAGTGCTACCCCAGGCATATTAAAAACAATGCCAACAGTTTTGGCTATTGTGTAGGCAATTGGCAAATGCATTTGCCAGGAACTGTCGTAATGGTATCAACTGTCCGTCGATGGTGGCAGCCATTTTGTCTCACTGAACTATGGATGTTGAAAGAGAGCTGACAGAGGCCTCAGTGGCCGTGGATATCTCTGGTTTCCATGCTGTCAGCGGATTTGATCAGTTGGTGCCACATGCACAGGCTGTGCCATGTGTGCAGCACCCCGTTTGCAAGAAGCAAAGCGGCCATGCTGGTCTGCAGGTTGCTGCCATTATGGAGGTATTTAATGGCACAATGAAGGGCTATTGCTGGGGTAAGTGCCAAGAGTAGAGAAAATAAGTTGTACGGGTGAGAAAGGAAGAGGTAGGGCCTATCTCTAGTCTTATGGCCTTTCTGTTCCTGCCCTTGTGTCTCAGTTACTGCCTTTCCATTTGATTCTGCCTCAACGCCCCAAATGCACTGGTCTTGTCGTGCTCTTCTCCTTTTCCCACTTCCTTTCTCTCAACTTCTTTCCTTTTCCTTCCAATGCATTTTTCCCAGGCGTTGATACGCTGGACTTCACTCTTCCTGTCCTTTGTGCCTGCTTTTTAGAATGAAGGGCCACTAAGGAGGTGAGGGGTATCCCATGACCCTATGGTGGTCATGCATGTATGGTGAGGAGGGGCACAGGAGGGCATCCTGTGTCAACAGGAGGTGGGATGCAGGGATGCAGGCCACTGAGGGTGTATTATAATAAAGCATTGGATGTAAGAGTTGTTGGGGTGGACCCTCTAGAGTACAAGGTCAAGAACCAGGCTGGAGGGGACTCTCTTAGGGAGGAATTATGGGGCCCTCCCTGACTCAGCAATATGGGGCCCCCACTGAGAGACTGGCAGGGTTCATGAAAGACAGGGCCAGAAAGCCAGTCCTATGGTATGGGGTATATGAACCCAGTGCGAAGTAGTGGTAACTCGTACCCTGTGAAAATGCTGGAGTATGGAACCAGATATTGGAGCGAAAAAGGGCACTTCAATGCAGGTCCTGCTGATGGTTAACACATTGTGGTTCTAAAGAGGTTCTTGGGAACCAAAATAAGAACTGGCGTTCGCTAAGGTTCCACCACAGTGGCAGATGGACAAGAGTGGATAACATCAAGCAACCACCTGAAGGGTAGAATGGATCAGGGTTCAGCCAAGACATCCAACCTCATATCTGGGACAGCACAGCAACTGGAGAAATAAAGAAGCAAAGGATGAAGACTAGGTGCCCCTTCCTTGATATCATCTGGAGCTCCACTAGGAGAAACCGGCAGCGCAGCTTCTTTGTGAATGCCCCAGAGAGGTTGGTCCGACGGGCTGGGACGCTAAAGAAGGTTGCCCACAGCAGGAGATCAAGGACACACATGGCCAGGAGCTCGGAGCAGAAGGACAACGGTAGTAGGATTGTGTGGGAGAGTGGGGTCTGGGAACGAAGGGCCATTATACTGTGAGGGGTATGCTATGGGCCTGTAGTGTCATGCATGGTTGGAGGAGATGAGGGAGCACTAGGGCATTGAGCAGGATGGCATTAGGGAGAAAAGTGCAACCCCTGGGGAGGAGGGGTGGAATGCAGAATATAGGGCAGCTGGTGGTGTGCCACGAAGACCCCATCTAATAAGTATCAACAGAAGTGTTTTGCTAAATGGTATTTATATATTGAGCAAAGAACGAGGAGAGGAAACAAAGAGGGAAGGGCCAGTTTGCATGGCAGCATCCGTGAAAGCAGGAATTTCTGAGGTTCCAGGGCCAATCAGTGATCAAAAGGAGATGCGATAGGTGTGGCCAAGTGGCACGACATGAAAACATGTCTTCCATAAGCTCCTGAGCTCTGCAGCCTGCATGCCCATCCCTTGCCACCTGTGTAGTTCCACCTGGTGCCAGCATGCCTCGGTAGTGTTTCTACATGTGCCCAGCACCGACAGTACTAGCCCAGAGAAAGTGGGAAGCGTGATATGCTGCCGGCTGAAAAGATGGCCCAAACCAGTGGCTTGCCCAGCTATGATGAGTGAGAGCACCACAAATGAAAACGTAAGAGGGTTGTGGATGAACCATAAAACATCAGCAATCGTGAGCCTGTGTCTCCAAGGAGGGCTTCCACAGGGTTTAGTGAGGCAAAAAATATCGTTATCCTCCCCTTACTGTTCTTTGCACTAGGTCAGTGGCACTGCAAACAGGAGAAGTAAGAACTCTCCCTTTCAGTTTATGTATTGGGGAACAGAAATATGGTTTATTATTATGACTGCAGATCAACGAAAACAAAGTCATATTTCTGTACCGGAGAAGGGTTTATTGCAGAGTAAGTTTTGTAAAACAATCATAAATATATATATTTCCACACATTTTATTTAGAAAAGTTACTTTTTGAAGTAATCAGATTACAACTCTATACACGTTTCAAACATTGAATATATGTCTACACCCCAGCTTTCATCCACTTTAGAACTTTCTTCTCTACAAATAAAGAAATGTATTATTTATAGTCAATATCAGATTGACATTTCATTTGACAGCATAGATGGGCTGTTAAATCTCTCCTGGCTCATTGCTGACCAGAGGTAGTTTTTGTTTGCTAAGTGTGTGCTAAAGGAACATTCCCCTGTAAGTGACACTAACTGAGATTGTTAAATAAAAGCTGAAGACCTATGCAAACCTGTAGAAATACATTTTCCACATTTCCCTTGTACATTTTTTTGAATCAGGTTCTGTGGTGCAATCTTTGAGGTTACGATGTATTTTCCCCACACAGCCCAGAAAGATAAGTTCATAAAAGTTTGAAAGAAATATTCTCTCTGTGAACAGATTTTGGATTCCTTTGGGGAAAGTTCCACAATACTCTAAATCTATTATACATCTGTCGCGCTGACTTTGAGTGCTGGCTCATTTCTGTGACCAAATTATCAACTACTCATTGAATGGCTGGTAATTCTCTATGTAACATGACTTCTTCCAGCATTTCATGAAAGACTCTAGGAGGTAATGGCTCTTCTGGTGTTTCAGCACACATTATTTTCCATTTCTTTATCCGTTTTGTGGGAAATTCTGCTGGGATGGTTAAATGTGTTGCAATGAATGTTGCTTTAATTTCATATTTCTGTCCACGAATCACAAATATTTTAAAGATCAGACAGAAGTTGCTTACCTAGCTGCAAGTGAGAACTGCTTTTGCTGTACTACTCTATTTACGGTATCTGCAGACAGAAGAATGTTAAACCAAATGAATGAAATCAATACTGTACTAAAGTAATTATCAAAGCTGCAAAGCTTTTGCTTCAGCCTTTGCTCTTGTGATGAATGTACTTCTGCCTAAATGCTCGCAAGTGATAACAGATGGAAGCTGTTTGGCGACTGGTTTCACAGAATCAAGTCTTTCATCCCACCTCGTCTGAGACTGTCACTTGAAGCTAATCTTCATCGGTTCATTAGCAATTTTCCATAGTACTAGACTACAACTGAAAAGGGTGTTTGAATTTTGGAGGTTTCAAAAATATGTCACAAATTCAGAACCTATTTCGCAACCATGAACTCCACAGAAGTTCAGACATTGGACTGCATGAGAAGAGAAAAGAGAAAATATTTGTTTTCACAAAGAATTTCAGCCTGCACTCCTTTGTAAATTCCTGACATGTTTGACCCATTGCCATACCCGGTGCCCCATGGTCTGCAAGACTAACCTTCTCTAAAACAGACCATAAGAATATGGCAATCTAAGCCCAGTCATCTTTTCATTATACAAAAACTCAATTAATCTTTTTTCAATTGCTCATATTTTTGAGGGCATGTCAAATTTTGTGTATCTCAAAATTATGATTGCCTGCTCCATGCGACTGATTTGTAGCATAGCATCACGGGTCAATGCATAACCCTTTGCTTTTGCAACCTTTTTCAGAATTTCTCTGCAGACTTGGTTACCGGATAGTGACAAAAAATGTATTTTCATAGGTACTTGCCGTAGACTGCTGATTTTTCTTTAAATGATCTCGTAGTAAACTATCATATTTGCTTGAATGTTCCAGGCCAAACCCCAACATGGACACTCAGATATCATGTCCAAAAGAGAGATTAGCTCTCTCAAAGGTTTAGGCAGGAATTAATTCCACAATAGATTTTTCTGTTATGTTACCTACAACTGTCATGATTCGCTGTTTCCGCCCTTTCTGGACTTCATGGTCCATCAAGCACCGCAATGTCGTACCCGCTATTCTACCAACATGGCCAACACCATTGAGAAGCCGCTGTCTAGTGTTTCCGGAAGATCTGCCACTTCCTAGAAAACAGACACGCCCCGCTGCTCTGCGCGTCTTACCGCTACCTTTCCGAGTATCCGGCAAGTGCGTACCTAACTTTTCCCTCTAACCCAGTGCTACTCCCTTTCAAGTTAGCGGTTCCTAAATATCTGTCCTGGTATCAATTTGTGCTGCTCCTCGTGCTTCTGCCTGAGGATCCGCTCGTCCCTCTTCCTTCCCCGGCCTTCGGCCCTGCTCCTTCCGTACTCGCATTCTGTCTTCTGCACTGTGCAAGTACCTCGACTCTTCCCTGGTTCCTAGACCCATCCTGGACTTAAGACCATTACTCACCTGATCTTCCTGGAATATTGAACGCTTACCATCTCTCCGAGGCTTGTGTCCGGTATACACACTGGAGACAGAGGATACCCGTCTGTACCTGTACAAGTCCCGAACGTCTAGAAAGAAAGAAAGACCTCAGAGAAAGAAGACTTCAAAGGACAAACAGGTGAGACAAGAGGCATAGTGTGACAGTTTGAGACACCAAAGACTTGATATAGAATTCAATATGGAGGCTCCTGTCCAGGACCCCTTGAGAGGAATGCAAGAATTAACAACAGAAGTTCAGAACCTCAAAGCCAAAAATGCAGCACTAAAATAACTTGTGCCATCCAGGGACTCGGCATTCCAGGAAAGTGCCTTGGTAGGGAGCATAGTGGACAAATATGACAGTTCTTCTAAGACACTGCGTTCCTTCCTCGATTCTTGTCTGGTGCATTTCACATTTAAACCCTACAATTTTTCCACACACAGGGCCAAAGTGGGATTTATAATCTCACACCTCTCTGGAAATGCTTTAGCCTGGGCAACTCCCTTGGTGAATGCGGGTGACCCGCTCCTGGACAACTATGACGGATTTGTGGAGGCTTTCAAAACTATGTTTGACCGTCCTGAACAAGTGTACAGTGCTCAGGAGAAGCTGCTGGAGTTCCAACAAGGAAACCAAGATATGTTGTCTTATGTAACCCGCTTTAAGCAATTGGCTAAGGAGGCTGATTGGACCCAGGAGGCATGCTTTACCTTGTTTTATCAAGGGTTAAATGAAGAAATCAAGTATGAATTGGCTAGAGTGGCCCGTCCAGGTTCCTTCCAGGCTTTGATAGATTTGTCTTTACAAATCGACATCCGTATTCAAGAGAGAAAGGCAGAGAAAAGAAAGACACGAACAGTACCACCAAAGGTTCCCGTGGATTATCCTAGCCCTAAAGAAACAACCACTCCTCACTTCCCTGATCTTGAACCTATGCAACGTGGCTCCTTGCAGGGTTCAATCTCTCCACAAGAAAGGATTCGCAGGATCAACACAGGACTCTGTATCTATTGTGCTTCTGATAAACATCTCGTAAGAAACTGTCCAATAGCCCCGCCTCCGTGTTTGGGAAACACCAGCTCCCGATCTTGAACGGAGCCCAGCTTCGGGAGAAGGTACTTGCTCCGCTTCTTCTCCTTCCTTGAACTGTCTTCATCAAAACACTTGGTGGTACTACAGGCATTTGTGTCTTCCGCCAATAAGGAGACTCATTCCATCCTGGCCCTAGTGGCTTGTGGTGCTATGGGAATATTCTTGGAACACGAATGGGCCTTAAAGCACAATATTACTCGAGAATCCAAAGAAACAATCCAGGCAGTCGAAGGGATAGATGGGAAACCACTGTCTTTTGGACCCATAACCCAGCAAACCACGGAACTACTGCTCTCAATAAACAACCACCAGGAGATGCTACGTTTTGATATAATAAAGGCAGCTCATTACCCAATGGTTCTGGGCATGCCCTGGCTTCAAAAACACAACCCATACATCAACTGGACAGCCGGATCCTTGTTTCTAGGTTCAGAATTGTGTCTGTCTCATTGTCCATCACGGAATTTGATGCAAACTATATCCATGGAATCCCGGATCCCAGAACAACCCCCTATTTGTGTTTCCAACATTACCCAAGTACCTGAGATGTATCAACAATTTTCAGATGTATTCTCAACAGCCATCGTTCAGTCACTATCTCCCCATCCACCAGAAGACTGTGCTATCGATACTGAAGTTCCTGCAGTTATACCATTTGGAAGGATGTTCATACTTTAAGAGCATGAGAAAAGAGCTCTACATGAATACCTGGACACCAATCTCAACAATGGAACTATTCGTCCTTCTAAGTCTCCTGCTGGGGCCTCTTTGTTCTTTGTGCCCAAAAAGGACACCAAGAAACTCTGACCATGCCTGGACTACTCGGGCCTTAACCAATGCACCCCAAGGACCGCTATCCTTTACCACTCATTTCAGACATATTGGAAGCAGTACACGGCGCTGTAATCTTTACCAAACTCGACTTAGAGGGCGCTTACCATCTGATCCGCATAAAGGAAGGTGATGAATGGAAGACTGCCTTCAGGACGCCATTCGGTCACTTTGAATATTTGGTTATGCCATTTGCTCTTGCCAACGCTCCCGCGGTTTTCCAGCGCTTCATGGATAAAGTCTTTTCAGATATGCTATTCCGCTTTGTCATTGTTTACCTGGATGACATATTGATATATTCCAACGATCCCATATTACATCATGAACACGTGACCTTGGTTTTACAACGTCTAAGAGAGAACAAGCCGCTTGCTAAACCAGAAAAGTGTATCTTTCATGTCCCTACAGTCCATTACCGGGGATTTGTTTTGAGTTCCAAAGAATAGAAATGGATCCCGCCAAGGTTGACTCTATCCTTCCGTGGCCGGCTCCTACAACAAACAGTAAAACAGATCCAATCCTTCCTGGGATTTTTATAGGAAATTCATTCCTACATTCTCTGCCATAGTACAACCTATAGTTGCATTGTTAAAGAAAGACATTCCTTTCAACTGGTCTGTTGATCAAGAGACTGCCTTCCAAGAACTAAAACAAAGGTTTACTCAAGGTCCTGTCCTGGCTCAACCTGACATCAATAAACCCTTCCTGGTAGAAAATGATGCCTCAGATTACGCCTGACATCAAGATTACGCCTGGCATCAATAAACCCTTACTGGTAGAAACAGATTACGCTATTGGGGCAGTGTTAAAACAAGAATCCAAGGACAAAGAAGAACATCCCATTGCTTACCTATCTCGAACTCTGCATCCCAGTCAGACCCATTACTCAGTACTGGAGAAGGAATTGCTCGCCATCCGGCAGGCTTTTACAGAATGGCGTCATCTGCTTCTGGGTGCCAAATTCCCTGTACAAGTACGAACTGATCACAGGAATTTACAGGTCCTGCAATCCCTGGAGTGCAGAAACAGTCGTCAGGCTCGTTGGGCCTTTTTCTTTACCCAATATGAGTTTCACATCCATCACGTACCCGGAACAATCAGCATAATCGCTGATGCCTTATCTAGACGTCCTGATTACGAACCGATTGAGGCACGTGCTTTTCCCAAGATGTTTCTCGACACTGTATTCGTGGCCCAGGCCAGCTCTTTATTGGACAATGTCCGCACTGAGTTCCCACTTTCTGATCTCTGGAAGGATTACACCAAGACCAACCAATGGTCCCTGATTGCTAAAGACGGTTACCTTTTCAAGGACAAGAGATTGGTTATACCTACTCAGACCCTGAGAACCAAGATAATAAACCTCTGTCATGATACCTTCCATTCCGGGCATCGGGGCATTACAGCTACTCTCCATCTCATCCAGAGACATTTTTGGTGGCCTAGAATGATTGATGGGGCAAAGGTATACATCCAAGCCTGTGCTGTCTGCAGTCAGAACAAGTGCGACAATAGAAAACCTGAAGGTCTTCTCCATCAACCCACATTGCCAGACCGTCCTTGGGAAATAATTGCCACCAATTTTATCGTGGATTTACCTCCTTCCATCACTACCATTGTGGTTACCATAGATCTATTCTCCCATATCGCCCACTTCACTCTCTTGTACAAGCTACCTTCGGCACAAGAAATGGCAGGGATATTTTTGAACCACACCTTTAGACTGCATGGTCTCCCTTCCAAAATCATTTCAGACCATGGGCCTCAATACATTTCCCGATTCTGGAAGTACCTGTGCCAGATGTTAGGTATTCAACGTGCCTTATCTTCAGGATATCATCCTCAGTCCAACGGGATAACCGAAAGAGTAAATCCGACCCTGGAACAATATTTATGATGCTTTGCTGCCAAGGTCCAGGATGATTGGTCAGTTCTAATCCCAGTTGCTGAATTTGCATACAACAATTCTGACCACTCTGCTATCAACACAAGCCCTTTCTTTTGCAGTCAAGGTTTCCATCCATCTGTCCTGCCAACTCTCCTGCCTCACTTCACCCCGGTTCCTTCGGTTGATTCCTCGATTGAACATCTAGTCACTGCACATAAGGACGTTAAGAGTCATTTGGAAAAAGCCAGGATGGCTGTTAAAAGACGCGCTGATACCAAGAGGAGACCTGGTCCCATGTATGCCATTGGCGACAAGGTCTGGTTTTCCTCTAGACTCTTGCCTCGACACCTGCGACCCAATAAATTGACCCCTCGATTTTATGGGCCTTTTTCCATAAAGGAAATCATTGACCAAGTGGCATATCGACTTCAATTACCAGAATCCTGGAAGAAGATACATCCCGTTTTTCACACTTCCTTGCTCAAACCCTATTCTCAATCCACCAGGACAGCTCATCGACCTACCCCTGTACTCGTCAATGATCAGATCGAATTTGAGGTCTCCAGGATATGTGATTCCAGATATAGGATAGGCCGACTACAATACTTGGTGGAATGGAAATGTTATCCCCCTAGCGAATGAACATGGGAACAAGTGTCCAACATGAATGCCCCCCATTTGGTACGGAGATTCCACCTAACTCATCCAGGTATACCCGCTGGATCGAAGTTTAAGAGGGGCATGCTGTCATGATTCACCGTTTCCGCCCTTTCTGGACTTCATGGTCCATCACGCACCGCAATGTCGTACCCGCTATTCTACCAACATGGCCGACACCACTGAGGAGCCGCTGTATAGTGTTTCTGCAAGACCTGCTGCTCCCTAGAAAACAGACATGCCCCCACGGCTCGGCGCGTCTCAACGCTACCTTTCCGATTATCCGGCAAGTGCGTACCTAACTTTTCCCTCTAACCCCATGCTACTCCCTTTCTAGTTAGCGGTTCCTAAATATCCGTCCTGGTATCATTTTGTGCTGCTCCTCGCGCTTCCCTCTGAGGATCCGCTTGTCCCTCTTCCTTCCCGGGCCTTCGGTCCTGCTCCTTCCGTACTCGCATTCTGCCTTCTGCACTGTGCGAGTACCTCGACTCCTCCCTTGTTCCTAGACCCATCCCCGACTTAAAACCATTACTCACCTGATCTTCCTGGAATATTGAACGCTTACCATCTCTCCGAGGCTGGTGTCCGGTCTACACACCGGAGACAGAGGATACCCGTCCTTACCTGTACAAGTCCCGAACGTCCAGAAAGAAAGAAAGAAAGACCTCCGAGAAAGAAGACTTCAAAGGACAAACAGGTGAGACAAGAGGCAGAGTGTGACAACAACAATTGTTTAAATTGTGAAACTTGGAACCAACTGACTGTCATGAAATTGAATTTAGCTCATTAATTGACGTTTATGTTAAATTATTAATACAGAAAAAACTCCTTAATTCTTTCATTGTCAATCTATTTACAAGAGATGTTCATCAAAAGTCAAAACTAATTGACTATTCACCTTTTCTTTTTTTCTTGAATTTGACTGGATTTCACTGCATATTTTTCTTTGACGTTTTTATGTATTGTGTTACTTGTATGTTATAACACTGGCATGTTGTTTTATGAATATTGAATAAACTACTCTAAAACAGAGTTCAGTAGATATAGGTTCCTCACCCTCATGCTTTTCATGAGTTTATTGAGCACTGCTTTGTGAATACATTACACAATTTTTATGTGCATGTTTTTCTGCTTTTGGTGTTACCCAGCGCAATATCCTTGCAAATACATGCAAACTATGAATTAATTTTGTACTAAATTCTAAAATTCTTAACGCAGCGGGGACTATATTCTTTTGATGATAATTGAATGCTCCATAAAATCAAGACCTTTTCCATTGTCAGGACTACCAATGAAACAACTACGATCCCTGAAGGACAGGTACTTGTTTACTAAAAAGAGAGTCACATCAAGGGGACGTTCCCGCAAGCTATTCCATTTCTCAACCTACGCAGCCACCACAGTTTGCCTAACTGTGCCAATTACTTTTCCCTTTAAACTGCCTAGTCTAATTTGGCACTGTAGATATGAAAACAAATGATGTTTGCTTTGCTCATGAATTTCTAATTTTTCAAGTCGTCTCTCATGAGCACCAAATCTGCCAGCAATGTACTTATTAGGAAGCCACAAGCCTGATCCTTGCGTAGGATGTTCGTTTGGGAACGAGCGACAAGGAAAATAAAATAAAGCTTGTTTCTTATCTCTCCAGCAAAGATAAGATCTTCAAATGCATGTTATTTTACTTCATCATTGTGCATGAGCTCTTGCACATGGGATTGAACAGTTTCCAGTATCTGCTCCTTGGCCTGGGAGAAAGATGCATCCTTTGTGTTAGCAAACTCGTCTTCCTTCTGTTAGGGCTTTTTCCCCTTGTAATTTTTGTACTTTTCTTTGTCTTTTGGGAGGTCCACTTTGATGTCTTCTTCTGATGTCAGGTGCACGACCCTGGTCCCTCCCTGACAAATAAGTCTGTCTAAAAGGCAAAAAAGGCAAATGGAAGTATATTTTTAAAAGTCAACTAAGCCTCCATACTTTGGGCAAGTACATATATTGTTATATGGTCGTTGGAGAATTGGCTGAGAAAGACTTCCCATGACAAGCACAGCAACTAGTTTGACATCAGTCTTATATAGAAAGCTAGGGTAGGAAACAGCCTGAAGCATTGTATACTAGTATTAGTTCTAAGCATTTGTTTAAAGCAGTCTTTTGGTACACAGAGTAGGGTTTAAGTGCACTTGCCATTGAGACTGTGGTTTTGCCCTCAAATAATTCTTAAACATTTGAAATCATTTTTGCTTTGTTCATTAGTCAAAACTAACATTTCTGAAACAGTTTGGGCCCGATTTATGGATTTGTTTGGACAGTTCAAAGAGACTTTGCACTGCTTATAAGTGACTTTGCACTGTCGACACAAACCCTGATTAATGGAACTGCGCAAAGTGTATTTTTGCAGTGCAAAGTCAGTGAAGAAATAATTTCGTACTGCAAAAATGACTTTGCACTGACTTTGCACAGAAAAAAAACACTTTGCACAGTTCCATGAATCAGAGTGTGTGTCGGCAGGGCAAAGTTACTATTCAGCAGTGCAAAGACACTTTGAACTGTGCAACAAATTCCACGAGTCAGGCCCTTTGAGTTTATGGTTGAATTCATCCTTAAAAAGTGACTTTATGTCCCAAACTATAAAGTGAAATAAACATGGTTATATGAGCTTCTCTCGCCCAAAATGGGACAACTGGAGGGCTCTTGCCGCACGTGGGACAGACTTGAGTTTGCAGTGCTTTTCTTGGATAAGTGGCTATGGGGAAGAGGCTTTGGCATATATTCAAAATGTATTTTAGATATAGAACTTGCTGGTAGGTCTTTTGCTTTTGAACCTCAAAAGCAAGTGAAACAGAAAAGGCTGTTTAACACCACGCTGTGATGCCAACTTGTGAGATACATAGACAAGTCAGCTACATGTGGTATAACCCACTGAGCAATCCCACCGGCACATCACAATCTTTAACCCATATGGCCTTAATATGAAGGGTTTGAGTTATTTAGACATTTAAATGCAAAGTTCCTTTTTTTCTAAAGTAGTCTATGTGGCTTCCCTAGGAATCATACATAAAAAGCAAATACGATCACAAAGAGAGAAGCAAACTGATTAAAGTCGCAAACGATGGTCTGGGAACCTCAGGAATGCATAATTATGTGCTCCTATCGTTCGCAAGTAAACACTAGCTGTAACAAACAGAGGCATGCAACACCCAGGGGTTTTATGTGTTGCCATAAACATTTAAAGATTTAAAAAGTACACCAAGAAAAGAGACCTTTCTGAGGATCAGCGGATGGTTTGTTTCATACATTATGTTATGTTATATGGCATTTGTGTAGTGCCTACTGCCATTATGGTATGACACTGAGTTTTATGACGCAGGATTTGAACCCTGGTTCCTTAGTTTACAGTTTGAACTGCAGAGATGACCATACCTTCTCCTGTGTCATCTTCAGTTTTAGAACCAGCATGCAATGATTTCTGTGTAGGTATCTTTCATGGGATAGACGAGTGCTCTCTTCTGTACATTTGAATTGCAATGCACAAAGGTAAGGTGAAGTCAGTCGTTATCAAATAAAGTTGAAATGGTGTAGTCAGTATTTGAGCCCTGGTTTCATCGGTTCTAATTTAAACAACAGAGAAGAGCACATCTACTCCTGTACAATCTCAGATTTTATGACAAGCATAAAACGCGAGTAGGTGTCTTTCACAGGCCAAACTAGTACTGGCACCAGTAAATCAGACTTGCAAATGGTAATGTACCAACTCACATAATAAATGAACCTGACAATATATAAAAATTGTAATATAAGCAGTACAGCAGAAACGAGTATGACTTCTTCTTCTGAGAAAGGAAAGGGGTTGGATCTGCATCACATGGGTTCCAAAGGGTTTAGTGCCCTGCATCGTGCAAGCAGATCTCGACTACAGTCTCTCAACTGGCTGAGGGATTTTTGCACATTCGTGCCTTGAATGTGAAGAGGTTTTGGTATCAAAAGAGAGAAGATATGATGGATGGGATAAGCAAAGCTTGATGGAGAGAGGGGGGAATGTGTAACCCAGAGGGGGGCGGGATGGGGGCACTCACCTTGTTTAGTGAAAAAAAATGTTTTGAAGAATGAAAGAGTACAATATCATCATAGTCGTGAAAATTGCCTAATGGGGTAATGTGCTCACCTTTATATTCACAGGATCCATTTGTGTTATAGCAAACCAAAAAAACACATCTTTACTAGAAGACTTGCAGCAGTAGCTAAAGGGGGAAAGGGGACCTTCATTGTGAGCTTTAAGTGCTAAGTGCAGTGGAATCCCTTCAAGACTTTCCACCGGGCAAGACTCTTAAAACCAATGATCAGTTAAGTGTTGCTATAGGGCCCCAAATATGCTATGAGCAGCTAAGGCACTGGTTAGTGTGTTCACTGTGTGCCCACATATCCTTGGGGTGAGGCTAAAAGGGATTCATGTTAATGAGGTCCTCTGGAGGCACCTGGGCTAAGCTCAAATCTTGCTGTTGGTCCATCACACCTACCATCATAAGGATTTTTAGGGTAAATCTGGAGACTGACACAATGGAAATCTCATGTCATGTTCGCCCAACATATGTCTTTTCTTCTCCCAGTCTCTAGGATCCTTAAATATTAGACTATCTTGTACACTTTAGTGTAGGAAAACCCCTAGATGCTCACACCAGAAAAAATACAACCCACTAGGGAAAAAGGACCAATACATCTCTTGCAAGCATAACAAGTTTATTTCCACACAAAATGGAAGGCGTCAACAAAGTACTCTGCTGCTGTGGAACGTTCTGGCAAAATATGCATGTGCAGCACATTAAGAAGGTCACACCATAATTCTACAATAATGAACTCCCAAATGAGCCCATCTTTATTTGTCCCCCACCAGCGCTCCTCTTCCAACCTTCAAGCCACTAAGTAAGGTAGTTATCCCTCCTTTGGAACCCATGCTCTACATACATGATGCAAACTCTGACCAGATTGGGCATACACCTCAGGGGTGCAAGTCATATATATACAACCCCCTTCGCCTGCTAAATCAACCCAGTGGTCAGTGTAATGCTAAGAGTCAGGTGGGGGTGTATTGATAGTGCCGGGTAGGTGTAAACGCTGCTCTATCACCACCATGCCTGGTTTGTGTGGGTCATCTGTTTGGACAGCACTGTCTTTTGTACCGCGAGGTGCATTAGATACCCCAATTGAAACCATCATCATGGCACTGTTAGGTACTACTTTGGCACAACATCGGGGTCCCATTTGCAAGTGCAGAAAAGGACCAACACAAACACGATCACAGGCACCAGTCATTTCACAATTGCCCCCATCCAGGACGGTGCCCAAGCAAAAAAGGTTATTAAACCAGTCATCCTTCTGTATGCCAGCTTCAGTTTGCATGTGCGAGCCGAGGGTGAGCAGTGCTCCTATTATTTGCATGAGGGAGACGTTCTTTGCGTTGTTTGGAGGCACAAATGTGCAGCAAGAATCGCCAATTTTTTGGCAAACCCCTCCTTCCATCGCTGTGAGCAGGTCGAGCACATATCGGTGCTGGAGTGTCATCAATCTTATGGCACGCATCTCGACCTTGATTGTGTTGACGCCTTCCTCTGTGTCATTCGGCAGCTGTATGACCTCCCACCTAACAATTCTGAGCCACTTGGCATTGGAAGCTGTTTGAATCGAGGCAGTAGTAGAGATGCGAAAAACGTTTCTTCTTTGCTGAACAGTCTAAATTCATTGTGTATTTCTTTGAGCAATTCAGATGAGTCTTGAGACAGGTAATTTGATCATTTTTTCCTATGCAGTTTTTGGTTCTTTTCTTTTTCAGGTAAGATACAGAAGATGGGGGGCCACAATGGGCTTCAGGTGGGTCCCCATTGTTGAACTCAGAATTGGGCCAAGCAAGTTCTTCGGTCCCACTGTGGGGTGGTCTTCAGGAATTACAAGAAGTGTTGAGTGTAGCGTGGTCAGTGAGTAGTAGCGCCTCCATGATGGTGGGAGGTGCAAGAAGGCCTGCTGTCGACACACCCAGTAGAAGTCCATTACTGCAGCAGTGCCATTTTTGAGGTCTGGAATGAACAGTGTCTTATTGCATGTTTGGTTGGCCCCTAGAAAAACAGTTCCTTCATTGTAAAAACATAATGAATTGCTTTTGCACTTTCACTGGCTTTTCCACTGCTTCGATCCACATCAGCTTTGCTATATGTTAGTTCCAAAATGGTGCACATGCTTTATTCGCTCGGTCCAACACTTCATCTCCGAACCCCATGGGTCCTCCTGCTGCGGAGCTTATTGATGTTTCTAGCCACTTGCTTGTTACATATTTAACATCTTGCAATTTTAGGTATGGTCTCCGCAGCCACTGGATGCTCTTAGGATTTTGAGTGTATTGCAGGTGGTCATAGTCCATAACTTTTAGTCGCATACTTCACGCCTGGAAAGTGCCTCGTAGCCTACACAGTGCCAGTTGAACTAGGCATTGAGTCTCTAAAATTGGTAATTCTTGTGATATTAATACTTTGGAGAAATGCCTATCTAAACCGGAATCCACAGATGGGTGCAAGCTACAAGCATCAAATAATAATAATACAGTCCTAGTGGAGTCTTGTCAAATTAAAAAGGGCCTATACTAAAAAAAACTATTGCCAATCCTTACTACTAATTTACCAATCATGTGGGGTGAAGTTCATGAAAAGGAAAGAAGTGTTCGCTAAATGATAAGTCAGGATGAGTGGGCCGTTGGCCTCCCTTCCCCACATTTTCAGCACGGGGCAAGGTGGTTCACTCAAGCCGAGCACACACTCTGGCTTCTACGGCATGAGGATACAGTTCTATTTTCACAGTTCACGACCTGCTGTGTCCAAGTCTCTTTGCTTCTTGCAAGTTTTTTGACTCAGAGGGCGTGGTGTACACAAAACAACACGTAAATGTTCTTTTCTCTGGATCCCCCTCTGCCAGGCTGAGATCTCTTCCAAAACAATATTTCAATGTTAGATCTCCCTCTTCTGGGCTCAGATCCCCTTTCACACCAATGTCTGAGAGTTCTTTCACTGGTGACTCACAGTTCACCCCGGATTCCTCTCAGCTGGGCTCAGATCCATTTCACTTTCTCAATTAGTCTCCCTCAGCCAGGCTTGGACCAATTGTGAGGTACTTTAAAGGCAGATGGGGAGCAGGTGCAAGTGGATCTAGGTCACCTGGCCTAAGCCGCGCCCACCTGGTGCCTTCCTGCCTGCCGCTCTTTTTCACCACTTAGCAAGCCCCGCCCACTTGGTGCCTTCCTGCTTGCCGCTCTTTTTCACCACTTAGCAAACCCCACCCACCTGGTGCCTTCCTCCTTGCCACTCTTTTTCCTACTTAAGGAACCCTCCAGCCTCTTTTCCTTTGCAGATGGGGAGCAGGTGCAAGTGGATCTAGGTCACCTGACCTACACCCCGCCCACCTGGTGCCTTCCTGCCTGCTGCCCTTTTTCACCGCTTAGCAAGCCCCGCCCACCTGGTGCCTTCCTGCTTGCTGCACTTTTTCCTACTTAAGGAGCCCTTCAGCCTCTTTTCCTTTGCAGATGGAGAGCAGGTGCAAGTGGATCTAGGTCACCTGGCCTAAGCCCCGCCCACCTGGTGCCTTCCTGCTTGCCGCTCTTTTTCCTACTTAAGGAGCCCTCCAGCCTCTTTTCCTTTGCAGATGGGGAGCAGGTGCAAGTGGATCTAGGTCACCTGGCCTAAGCCCCGCCCACTTGGTGCATTCCTGCCTGATGCTCTTTTTCACCACTTAGCAAGCCTCGCCCCCCTGGTGCCTCCCTGCTTGCCGCTCTTTTTCACCACTTAGCAAGCCCCGCCCACCTGGTGCCTTCCTGCTTGCTGCTCTTTTTCCTACTTAAGGAGCCCTCCAGCCTCTTTTCCTTTGCAGATGGGGAGCAGGTGCAATTGGATATAGGTCACCTGGCCTAAGCCCCGCCCACCTGGTGCCTTCCTGCCTGCCGCTCTTTTTCACCACTTAGCAAGCCCCGCCCACCTGGTGCCTTCCTGCTTGCCGCTCTTTTTCACCACTTAGCAAGCCCTGGACACCTTGTGCCTTCCTGCTTGCTGCTCTTTTTCCTGCTTAAGGAGCCCTCCAGCCGTATTTCCTTTGCAGATGGGGAGCAGGTGCAAGTGGATCTAGGTCACCTGGCCTAAGCCCCGCCCACCTGGTGCCTTCCTGCCTGCCGCACTTTTTCACCACTTATCAAGCCCCGCCCACCTGGTGCCTTCCTGCTTGCCGCTCTTTTTCCTACTTAAGGAGCCCTCCAGCCTCTTTTCCTTTGCAGATGGGGATCAGGTGCAAGTGGATCTAGGTCACCTGGCCTAAGCCCCGTCCACCTGGTGCCTTCCTGCCTGATGCTCTTTTTCACCACTTAGTAAGCCGCGCCCCTCTGGTGCCTCCCTGCTTGCCGCTCTTTTTCACCACTTAACAAGCCCCGCCCACCTGGTGCCTTCCTGCTTGCCACTCTTTTTCCTACTTAAGGAACCCTCCAGCCTCTTTTCCTTTGCAGATGGGGAGCAGGTGCAAGTGGATCTAGGTCACCTGGCCTAAGCCCCGCCCACCTGGTGCCTTCCTGCCTGCCGCTGTTTTTCACCACTTAGCAAGCTCTACACATCCTTTTCCTATCTCCTCCCCTTACTTTCTTCTATGCACTTACTCTATCAGAATTGTCCCTGGACCTAATATGATAGCAACCTCGTCTGTTTCCTCCACCCTCCCATTACTGTTTTTCCCCCATCCAGCACTATCTGAAATGTCGTCATGCCTAGTATGATAGTCGCTTGTTTTGTTCCTCCCCTCCCTTTCTGCACCCCTCTCCCTCACCTTTTGTTTTCTCTGGCTCTACCAGGAATGTTGTCAGGCCTAGTACGGTAGTCGCCTGTCTGTTTCCATTTCCTTCCCACTCTCACCCTCCCTTCCTTATCTATGTCTTAGCTCTTGCACTATCTGAATTGTCGTCAGGCTGAGTACGATAGTTAATTTCACATCCTTACTGTTCATGGCCTGTAAGAATGTCATTGTATTTTCCCTTGTTCCCTCCCTTGCCTTGAAGCGCTTTGAAACACATTGTGTATAGGCGCTAAATAAATAAACGATCATATCATATCATATCATATCAAAACAAAAGTTCAACGTGGGATTCCCCTCTTCCGGGCTCAGATCCCCTTTCAAATCAAGGTTCAGTTAGTCTCCCTCAGCCAGGCTGGAACCAAATTGGATTTACTTTAAACTACCAAAGACTTTTGAATGTGCACAGGATTTAGCAAGAGCTGTTGCATGACCAATTTGATCTCAGTATTCCTTTTTCTCACACTCAGCATCAATTGGATACCTAACAGAGACCTTCGAATGAGCGCCCAGCTGGAGCCGGCCCACTCTGTGCATGGTAACTTTTCTCCCAAAATTCAATCACAAAGTCCAATGGGCCTCATTACGACTCTGGCGGTAGCTGTGCCGGTAAAACAGGCACGGCTGCCACCGGAGTCGTTTTTTTCCAGCACCCAGGAATGGGGAATTACCGGGGTATTACAACCCGGGCGGACCCGGTAATTGCCCATTCCCGGGCACCGGAAAATATTAGTTCCCATTCCCATTTGAGTCCCATTGGACTCAATGGGAATGGGGATGCCGGATGCATCCGACATGGTCTGCGAGCGGGTGCCTGGCGGGTGGACAGGCACCCACTCGCAGACTCATAGTTTGCCAGTAATGCTGAAACTTCTTTGAAAAGTTCATTGAAGAAATGCGTGCCGTTATCTGACCTTAATACATCGCACATGATCCATCGAGTAAAAACCTGCCACACTAAACATTTAGCAGCGCACTTAGCGTCTGGATGTGCACAAGGTGCCACTTCCACCCATTTGAGAAGGGACACACGACCAAAATGATGTAACAAGATCCCTTGCACCTTTCCCCCATGTCCGTATAATCAATGTGTAGTTCGCAGAATGGCCCAGTAAGGCAGAATAACTCATGTGGCATAACCACCTTCCCAGATACCTCTTGCCCCATAACAGATTGGTCGGGGACTGTTTACACCCTCTTTTCACCCAAAGTTCTTTTTCCTCTTGTGGCGCTCATCCCTGTAACTCAATTATCTGTGCAATTGATAATGTATTGTACAGTGATGGCAACTGTTCAGTGTTATGTGCCAATACAGGATTTTCTGAGACCTGTGGCACTGGAAGGTATGCTGCCATTTTCACTGCTGCACCCATGACAGCGTTACCGAGTGAGACCTCATCTGTATTATTTGTGTGGGCTGGGGATTTTACGACTGCCACTACAGATGGTTGGGTCAGTGAGTGAATGAGTGTATCCAATGTTGCAGCATGTTGAACAGGAGGACCACCAGCTCTCATAACCCCCTCCTCTTCCACTGTGCGAGGTCTGTATGCACTGTGGTGGTGACATATGCTGAATTGGAATAAAAGGTCACGTGGCACCCTGGGATGCTAGTAGTGCTTCAATAAGCGCAATAAGGTCTGCTGCTTGGGCCGAGAAATGCATCAGTAGTCTTTTTTGCACTGGTATTTCATATTCTTCACCCACCAGGCAGACCACTGCCACACAAGTGTGCCGCAAGCCAGTGTCCTGGTCAATTGTGGCTGACCGATCAACAAAGAGGACCTCCCCCCTCAAGCAGTCATGTGCTTTTGGAATATTATCTTCCTCTGCCTCAAAAATTACAGTGATGTTTTTCTAAATCTTCGTCAGAGCACATTTCTGTCAGAAAGGTAGCAGGGTTCACTGTTTTGCATCGCACAATGTGAATGTTTGGGCTTGATAAAATAATCTCGTATGCAGATGCACGCTGCGTGGTTAGTGTGGATTTCGAGTGTTCTAAAATTGCAAAAACTGCATGCTCGAAGTGCAATGTTACAGAACACCCCATAAAGATAGTAGAAATCTTCTCAATGGCAAATGCTGCGCATCAAGTGCTTGTTCACATGCAAATTGGCCATGCATTACTGAATCTAGTACACCACTGTAATAGGCCAATGGCTTGTGGCCCATGGTGCTCTTCTGTGTGAGCACCGCAGTCATCAGTTGCCCGTTGGAGTGGGAAAATAAATAGAACTCTTGCGTGTAGTCTGGGGTCGCTAACACTGGTGCAGTGGATATGACCTCCTTGAAGGTCACTGAAATTGGTGAGTATGTCCTCTGCCCATACTATTTTATTGTCCCCTTTTGTGTTTTCTTGAGGGCCTGTAAAAGAGGCCTGGTGTATGCTGCATAGTCAAGTATCCACACCCTGCAATGATTGCAGAGTCACAAGAATATTTGCATTTCCTTCCCTGTTTCGGGCTGTAGGGTGGCAAGTTAATATACAGAATAATAACTCTTTGCAAGACTCGCTAAATATCATTGCTGCCACAGAAGAAGTTGCCACTGAGGCACTGTGTAATGAACTATCTATGATTGACAGCCCTCCCATTATATGAAATAAAAAATGGATGCGCCAAACTGGCAGTAAAGTCTGCCAGGCTACAAAACACATGGCTTTCCCTAATGTGCCTGCACCTGCCTTACCCCCAGTTGTGATGTACAAACAATGTCCTCCCCTACCTATAGACAAAGAGTGGTAAAAAGGATCAGGGCGATGGTACTATACAGCAGGTGACATTACAGGGTCGCATTGATAAATGAGTACGTCCCATACAGGCTAAAACACCAAATGTACCATTGTACCAGGCTATGTCACCTTCTACTTGTTCTAACCCTATGATAAATCCTCAGATGAAGGCTGCAGATAATCCTCAAATGAATACAGAAGCGATTGTTGGTATATCTAACATGATCCCAGCTCCAATTGATACCTGTCCTATTCCTTCTAGGTACCAATCAAATGGCCCCTGCTTCCCCAACTTCCCTCTGGGGAAACTGGTGAAACTTGAAGAACACTTTCCGAAAAGCGAGAGTCCTTTTTTCAGTCGCACTGCCCTTCTCTCAATGTGGAAAGACATTCCCTGGCCTTCCTCCATTACTAATTATGACACCCAGTGCATTGAGCTACCGAAGTGGGACAGTGATTCAAACTGGGTATTAATTGAATTTGCATTGCCCGCTGTTGCGTCATTGCTCTGTACATGGGCTGAAATCAATGAGACTGCGGCTTAGAATCTGTAGCGGGGGGTGAGAGAATGTATTTAAACCTTGATGCTCCTAGATTTGGTACTAGAGGATTGGGTGGATATCCCTTTGGACAAGAAATTGGGGGAACTGAGCACAAGTAACCCACTTGTGTATTTGCTCCAGGGGTGGTGGTGGGAACAACTACCAGGTAAGGGACCTTATGGCCCTGAACAACATTTGACTGCACTATCAGTGTGACTCTCTTAATTGGGTGTGTTGGAATACTTGTGGTTTTCGATCGTTCCTTGCCCTCCCTCTGGGTATAACACATATTAGATCGAGTGATATTTTTATGCTTTAAGAGACTTGGGCCATCAATGCTTCTAATATTGATGGTTATAATATTATGTACTCCCCTGCCATTCGTGGGAAAGGGATCATCCATGTGGTGCCTTGCAAATGGTTTGCAGGTAAAATATTCTTTACAACCCTTTAGCACCTATACATCATCCCCATTTGTTATGGCTGCCATCCTCCATTATTTGACTACTAAGATCCTTATTATTAACATGTATAATCCGACTGGTGGAGTAGACACAGCAGGAATTATAATAAATATTAAGAAAATACTTGCGAAATGGCATGATTCCTGCCCTAATGGCAATGTTATCATTGCAGGCGATGTTAATGCTCCTCAACTTTTGAGGAATGTGCTATCTGTCTCGGATGAATTTGATAACTTGAGTGGTGGAGAAAATAAGTATATTACATCTAGTGCTGATTATGATTGGTTTAAGCTGTTTGAAGTCCATGATCCAATTCGTTTAAACACCAAACGTAGTGACAAATCCACTTCTATGTATCCTTGGACTAATGGAACCAGCTCATCGTGTCTTGAATATATCTTTGTTGACATGTCTATTTGGGAACACTATGGTCATCTTTCTACAATATTTAACATGCTTAGCGATCATGCTGTATTACATTGGTCTTTTAAACTCGCAACCCCAAGACATTTGAAACATATGAACTCTTTGGTGACTGTTACCACACAAGGGAATCGGATTGTGTGGAGTGTGAAGAATTTTTCTTTAGTTAGTGGCTTTGTTCATTCTAACCACAGCACTCACTGTGGCTCACTAAACAGAACTGGGACCTTTCCAATCTCATGTAATTTCTGAACAATCTGAGCCATAACGCCCTAGCCTCTTTGACTAATCATGCTAGTAATTTTGATATTGTCGTCCATCATGTAACAAAAGCCCATCATAGACAATGCACTGATATCAAGAAGTCCCAAACATGCACTGACTGTGAGAAAAATAGTTTGTTGGCAGGCCTTTCCACCAAGTATAAGAACTGGTTGCATAGCTATAAATTCTTAATGATTGGTGCTGATTGGAAACTCTTGTTTCGCCTATTAACAAGCAACGATGATAGAAAATTTTGCGCCATTGCCACAAATGTCATTAATGGTACGAATAAATTGGAATTGACCCCAATTAGTGCATCTGGGCACTTTTATTTTCCCACTCCTTTATTCTTGAAATGGTGTATTATCATTGTTTGAAACTCAGCCCGCCCTTTCGCTTCAATGCCCACTATTTTGTCAGCACCTTCTGAACTTCCTTGGTTAAACCCCTTTTGATAACGAAATAGAAAAGAGGAACCGACCAGTCCTACTGGTCCCCCATCTCTGCACGCCACATCTCCTCAACCTTAATAATGTATTGCGCTGGGCTGGGTCTTCATTGTCCCCCATGGTATACTGCATAATGGGCTGTAGGTCTGGCGTGTCGGGGTAGGTTTCGCGACAGCACATCCCACACCTGCCCCCTGATATTGTTAAAAGGCGTACCAATGTGTGCATCATTGTCCAACTTTGCTCCTGGATATCCTACTTTAACCCACACGTCCCCAGCCTGATCCCCCGCAATTGAGACAAGTAAGGTTTTCATGTCCCCCACGGCCAAGGGAATCTCTGTGGTCTGCTTTTTAAAAGGGTAGATTCATTTTCTGGTCCCGGAAGAAAGGGACAGGAGCAGCCTAATCAAATTATTTGTATCCATTTGCGCCCAGGTCACATAGTGCGTACTGCCTAGGCCTTTATGCAGAAAAACGGCATCTGGGTACCTACCCATATTCTTCCCTTCTTTACGTCCAACACTTCCCTTTTTCCTTGCTTCTGCCACCCGGCCAAACCTATTCCTTAACCGTGGTCCCCACAAACTTTACAAACACAGCGTATTCTCTGGTGCCTAGTGAACATCCCCTTCATCGTCCTCAATCTCATCCATTGTGTCCCATTCATCTTCTCTCAGCTCTCTGTGTCCCGGTCGGACCTCACTGTCCCGTACACCATACTTCCCGCTCGCTCATCACCTCCCTCCTTCTCAATGTGCACATCCTTTATGGCCGTGCTATCTAACTGAAACAAAATGTCTCCTGCTCTCCATTCATACAACCCAATCCCCTTCTTCCCTCCTCCCTCCTGAGTCGCTCTCAGTCGAGCCAATTTTACCTCTGTAGCCTCCATTGCTTCTTCTAACTCCTTCTGAACCTTACTATCCTGGGGTGGGATAGCACTCTGTGTCGATACGTAGGGAGGTGGGGCAGTTGCCGGGGTGAGCCGTATGTCGGTTTAGTATACCCAGTGGCTGGGCGAGTAGTGAGTGGGTAAAGAATCCAAAGCGGCCCCTTCAATATTTGGGGTCCCACCACCATCAGGGTCCTCCACATCCTCTATCATCTTCGACAGCTCGAATATCTCTTTTCCCTTTTGAAGTTGTTTATGTAATGAAGTGACCTTCTTAGACTTCTTTGGGTTACTTCAAGTTTATTAACAGCTTCTTAAGTTATGGTTACAAAAAAGTTACATCTAACAATAAACTGGCACCCATCAGCCAGGCAGGGACTCTCTAACTGCCTGGGCTTGCAACCCTCAACTAAACATTCTCTCATTCACAGCACAACATTCCACGTGACATCACAGGCTTCAAACATGCAAAGACAGGCACTATACAACAGTTTACCTTTATATCTAGGTGCTAAAACATACTCATGTGGAATTGTATCCTTCTATTGTGGGTGCACTGCTCTGACCAGGAGCGGGGCATCTCCCCTTGTGTCTCTACCACCCATTGTTTATGATACCTCTCAATTTTCTCCCTGTACAATGCTAATGACCTATATGTGTACTCCAATGGCGTCTCCCTCCCATCTTTACAATTTGCGTGCTCAGTACCCCAACATTTGTAATTATGCGCTGCGCACACATTTATCACCAAAGTCACTAACAGTCCACCAACCCCGCCTCCCCATCGTCCCCCATCAACACGTCCTCCTCCCCCTTTCCACATGCACACACACACTATCACACTGCACGCTTAAAAAACACATTATCAACACTGGCCCACTTCTGGCCTCGGCACTTTGCACAAAAATCGTAATACAATAAAACAACAAGCTAAAATATCAAGCTAAAACAACAATCACTACTTCCACTGAACCCACTAATTACACAGAGCTCCTAATTTTTTCTTTATCTAATTGTCACAAAACAAATGGCGCCATCATCTTCCCTCACTCGGAAAGGCTCACTACACTCCTGTTTTTCCTACATAAAATCCTCTTAACTTCCCAAAAATAATAATAAAACTAAATCTTGCCAAGTGGCCTTAGCAAACTCCTCTTTCACTCATACACACAACAATCCCCCAGCCACCATGCCCATCAATGTTAACTCTCGCAAGGGGTGTACTCACGTCTGCGTGTTCACCAGAGCTTTCCGTCACATGGTCCCAATAGTAGCCTGCCCTCTCCCAGGAGTCGTGCCCCGCTCCAAAGAGCAGACAGGAATTCTGTAAAAATGTCTCCTGCAAACCTCTACAGTTTGCGCGTTTGGGACTGGTTGCTGTAGGTCGGCACGGCCCCTTCAGAGAAGCGGCCTGGAATCCTCCGTCATCGTGGGGGTCGCTGGGATCACGTCAGGGTCACCAAATGTAGGAAAGCCCACAGACGCTCACACCAGAAAAAATACAACCCACTAAGGAAAAAGGCCCAATACACCTCTTGCAAGGATAACAAGTTTATTTCCACACAAAATGGAAGGTGTCAACAAAGTACTCTGCTGCCTCACAACGTTCTGGCAAAATCTGCATGAGCAGCACATTAAGAAGGTACACAGCATCATCAGTGACATCATTACATACAGTAGCAACCCGCGCAGCAGGTTGGTGAGACCCTATACATAGGTCACCTGCTCCATAGGGGATGTCAGGCCATTGGTCCTAGCCCTGTGCGTCCATTTATCTTCCATGTGGGTGATGCTGCCTTCGTCAATGGACACAAGCCGGATAATTGGCAATTGTTAGCAAACTGAACAACACATCTATATCTATGTAGCAGTGAACCTGGTACAAGCAGACAGGGGCCCGTGGGAAAGCCAAGGTCATACTAACTCACACACTTCACTCACTCCCAGACAAGCCAGCACCTCTCCAAGGTCTTCCACCCTCGTTCTGGGCTATAATTTCATCCCTCCATGCACCTCGCAGCACAAATCATGTGACCTAGAAGTGAAGGCAGGGAAGCCATGCGTTCTAATCTTTTTGATCAATCGGGGGTCTAACAGGTTTATGATCAGTGGTCTGAGGCTGGCTGGTACCTCGGAATTCAAAGGTTCTAAAGCTGGGAAATTTGGATGCTATAACTTAGAATTGGGACTGGTGGGGGTCAGAGGCCCGTGCCCTCCTTCTTGTGGGATCGTATCGTACAAAGACACTCAGCCCTCTTCCCGTGGCCTTCCTGGGCACATTCTTCCCATAGCACCAAGATTGACAACATTTTAGGACAATTAAAGGTTTATGGATCTCTGTGGCTCTTGCCTTTCTCATCAGTGCCCAGGATACAACCTATTCTGTTCTTCATGTTCAGGGCCTACGCCTGGGATGCTGGCTGCTGCGCTGCGTTTAGGCCTTAGGTTGCAATATGGCTGCTAATATCTAAGATGCGTTTGTTCCTGCATGTTCACTATATCTATGAAGCATGTAATAATGTGATTGTGTAGAAACCTTTATAGCCACCCCCCTCGCCCCTGGTCTCTTATATTATAACACACAGTCTTTGCATTATTCTAAACCGTTTGGGGTGCGGGAAGAGCATCTCTCTTTCCCAACAATAGTCAGAAAAAAAATCAGAGCGCAATGCAACTAATGTGAGCTGAAGTGTGAGATTTCTATCACAATACCCATGCCAAAGTCTTTCTCATTTCACAGGTGTTTGGATTTCTTTAATGTGCTATATTTGCAAAGGTTCAGCTGGAGAGAAGGGTTGTATACGTAGGACAGGCAGACTGGATTCCTCAAAGCTTCTTACCCAGAGTCAACGTGATTGTTTTATGTTTCTTATCTTAGGCCTATCATTTTATGCAAGAATGTGCCACTTTTTAGAAGTTACACTTGCCTATAATTACCTTTATATTTATACCGGTAGAATAGTTGATGTATCATATTGTTATGTAGGGCGCTTCATGCCTGACTCCTCCGGCTTCTTAGCACCGTAGGAATAGGTATTATTACTATCAAATGTAATGGCACTTAATTTATCAAAATCAGAACGCTAATAGGACAATTAAGCCCTGCAGAGATTTGGACTTAGAAAGTGCAGGCTGGCATGTGTCAGAGTTGAGTTTTTAAATCGCTGAGCTATCCACCTGCCACACAGCATGTTGTTTGATCAACTAGTAACATTAGGATATGTGCGCCCCGTGCCCGATTCAGTCTTTTTTTAAAGACAAATTATAACATTGATATTATCATGTTTACAAGTAGGTCAGGACCACCTTCTAAACTGTAATAGTAGGTGTTAAATTAATAAGAAAGGTAAACCCCAGAGTCAAGGCATTAGCAAATGGTGGTGGTATGCACATTTAAAGATAAATAGCTGGTGAGATTGATCAGTTGGTTAGGTGCTCACTGCTGAGATCTTAGTGTGATCTGCAGGTCGCTGGTTTGAATCCTAGCAAGGTCAATTTAGCTTTCCATCCTTCAGGTCAGCAAATGAGTATTAATTCCAAGCAGATGCCCAGAATAATATCATGCTCTTAAATTAGTATAATTTTAAGTGTGGCTTCTGTAACTGTTATTCAACTTCACAAAAGCCCGTATAAAAGTCACAGCCCGAGCAGTTTCCTGGCGCCCTTGAGATATGTGTAAACCTTATTTTTACACTGCCTGAAGCTGAATAAAGCTGGGTTATGAATGGATTTACAGTGTGATGATGACACTTTCACACAGCTTGCTGTAAATACAAATCAAGATGATACCTTCAAGACAAAGACCATTTCCTGGAGCAAAAGGCTTCCATTTATGCTAATTTGCATACCCACAATGCCTTCCTGGTGTGGCTCGTAACTGCAGGCAAACTCCCATCAGTGGCCACTAGGTGGGGTTGTGGCCTGAGTGTCTCATCTCAAATGGATTATTGTACTTAGTGTGTGCAGACTTTAAGTATGTTATGAGCACATATATGGATGACCCGGCCCCAAAACATAGCTCACAGAAACACCACTGCTCCCTTTATGCCACACCTCCCCCCACCCCCCTTCGCCACCCATCTGGTGGCCTTGAACCACATGAAAAATACCTACACCAAAACTCGGAAACAGTAAATTCCTCTTGATAACAGAATAAGGCAGTCAGGAGCACAGGAAGGAATGAGACCCGAGATCATGCAACAAGCAATCCATCTAAGTCATTCAAGCAATGAGCTGCAGGCTGCAGAGAGTCCAGGCAGCAAGGGGGTGATTTTTGTGTGCATATCACAGCTGTGAAAGGGCAAAGGCAAAATGGGATCTGCGCTCACTCTCTTTTTGTAACTAGCCTGCATCCTGGCATGTTGCTGCTGGAGGCTTTCTGCACCAAGAGTAATAAAGAGGTGCTAATGGCCCGAGAGAGTGGACACGAGGTTGATGGCGCACTCAAGCCCCTCTGTAATGTCCTTACTAAAGGACACATCCATTAAGAGGCATGTGGTGAGTCAGAAGGACACGGACACTCTGAGGACATGATACACATTATTCTATCAAAGTAACACTATAAGACCTAACCTTCTCTATCACCATGGGTGGTCTATACTTATCTTACTAACTAATGGGATCATTAGTCAGTTGTGAACGTCCAAAGAAAAAAGTCAGCTGTCCAAAACGACCCTAACTGACCCTATCACTATGAAAACTAACTTTGGTCAGAGAATGACCACACGCCCCTCTCTAATGTGTGTACTAAAGCACACATCCATTAAGGGGCATGTGGTGAGTCAGAAGGACACAGAATCTCTGGGGACATGATCACTATAAGGCCTAACATTCCCGATCAATATGGATGGTCTTTACTTATGTTACTAACTAATGTGCTCGTTAGTCAGTCGTGAACGTCCAAAGAAATAAGTCGTCCAGGTACTCAGAAAATAGACTGCGCCAATATTATGTGATGCTAGATAATTTATTGAGTGAAAGAACTTGACTTAACAGGTTGCCCTTAAAAGATGACACATGTTTCGGCTTAGGAGCCTTTTTCAGATCAGGGCTTGTTATCACTTCTTTTAAGACTCTTCAATGCCTTGTTCAATATATTGTCACCAAAATGTAAGGGTTAGATCCCTCTTTCTCCCTAGTTCGATCATTCGCACGTGTCGGCTTAGCCCTGATTTGAAAAAGGCACCTAGGCCGAAACACGTGTCATCTCTTAAGGGCAACCTGTTAAATCACGTTCTTTCACTCAATAAATTATCTAGCATCACATGATATTGGCGCAGTCTATTTTCTGAGTACCTGGAAGTCTAATGCTATAGGTAGTTTACTTGGCTTTTTGGACCACCACACTCAGTTGGATGCCACAGTTTAATTATAAATCTTCAAACCTGTAAATAAGGCAAATATTTCGTATAATCAGTGTTTAAGCAAGAAATGTTGCCCGTACAGCCAGTCCCTCAAAAGCCAACCTTTTAAATTTGTCCAAAGAAATAAGTCTGCTGTCCTAAACTACCCTAACTGGCCTTACCACTATGAAAATTAACTTAGGTCAGAGAATGACTTCTCTCCTGAGGGTACCTCTAGTACCAATCTCTTTTTTTCACTTAAATACATATTCCGCGAATAGTATCTTGTGACTTCTTGAATCCGTCTCTTGAGTTCTTCAAATGAGTTATTGAGTTTTTCCTCGGCTTTGGGAACCCCTTTTGGGGATCTGTTATAAAATCGATAATTTCCTGGTTGTTGGTCTCAGCGTATCCTTGTAAGATATTATTGCTGTGGTAGGCTTTCTCTCCTGGGCAATTATAGTTCAGCTTGTTTTGGCCTACTTGAATTTGTAAGTGGCTCAATTATCTATTTCCTCTAAACTCCAGCTCATACCTTTCTTTCTGTTTGCTATAATATTCTACTTGTACAAAATATCCAGTTACTTTCCCCTTTTGCCAAGGTATTATTATCCACTGTTGTTATCATTCATTACTCAGCTTTTCAATAATTCTTTTTCTCATATCATAACATTTTGAGTTCATTCGTTTCCAGGTTAACCCTGTTTCATAGTTTCTACTGAGACAAGTTTCTTGTGTGGTATAAAGATTCCCTCAGGTCTTCCTGTGCTTCCCAATCTTCCCGTTAGCTTCGTTCTTGAAGGAGAATGTCTTCGGGAGCCTTGTTGCTCAGGGACCTTCTGTCGGGTTATAACCCGCAAGCGCCTTCTCGCATTTGGCATTTATCTCCTTGCATTCTCTTGTTTCCATGCGGTGTCCTGGTGCTTCAATGCGTGACTGGACACCCGGTGACTCGTTATTGGCTGTTGGATCAGTGAAGTTCTGTGGACCAGTTGTCCACCACGGATCCTCCTTCCTGGTCTTGCCACCACCTTATCCGGGGCTCCTACCCTGTCGACCTCTCAGACTTAGGGTTCGCCATAGCTCTGGCTCCCGCGCTGTGATGTCAAGCGAGTTTGAAACTCATGGGCTTCCTGTTTTCTGTCTTCTCCAGGCGTTACGCAGCTTGGGGGCTTCATAGGCGGACGTACGCATTCCTCTCTCTCTTCTTGCCGAACTTTTCTCTGAGTGCACTGCAATGTCATCACTCCCTCCCGAGGAAACTCTTTTCCCATGTGACCAGGGAAAGGCAGCTGCTACCAGATCCTCACCCTGGGGGTGGCTGCCTGTGGGAGGACCATATGGGGGGAGACAACCCTCAGGGTAGGGAAGGAGACTCGCTTGCAGGGGGATGGCATCCCCCTTTCCACTCAGGGTGTGACATCGACCCCTGCAATTCCCAATCCTGTATGGCCTATTGCAAAGTAGAACCAGACCATCCTATTTGCACTGACGATAAGACTCTTTCTTATGCCTTTAGTAAAAGGTTTGAGATGAGGAGCAACACAAGAGCAATGCTGAGAGCTGAAGCTGCAGAACCAGAGATGCTCTCTAGTTGTTGGATGGATCCGATAGGTGCCTAGACATTTTAAAACCCTGCACAGCAAGGAAGATGGCAATCCACTACTCCCAACGCGGGTCGGGAAGCGAGGAAAAAGCCAGCTGCAGCAGGGAGCAGGAGAGCTCCAATCAGCACTGCCACGAGAAGCTTGGAGGTACACCACATGGAGGCCGGCAGCTGGAGAAGCTGTGGGAGAAGACTGAGGCAAAGAGGGTACCAGAGAGTAGACGGATCACCAGCTGAAGGAGGAAGCAACCCGCTGGAGAAGCCGCAGACTGCAGAGAACGCCAAAGCAGCCATGAGAGACTGTGAGCCCAGAGAGGCGAATTGGGACACCTGGGCGCTTCACGCTGTATACCGCACATCGATAAGAGACAGGAATACTGATGGGGCGAACCTGAGCAACGGAACTGGAACGTTGAGTGCATTACTGATTGAAGCAGATGGGAGAAGATCAAAGACCCAGTGCCTGAATGAGTCAGACTGTTACATGTTGAGAAGGTCCTGGCAGGAGAGTATACTAGGCAACCTGATTGCGAGTCTGGGACCCACACCCACAATTGAGGGAAGAAAGTCCTGGCAGAGTATACCAGGTGAATTGATTGCAACTCTGGGATTCACACCCAATCATGTGAAATCTAGAGGAAGGGTACCATACCCCCTGGACTGGAAAGTTGAATAAACTGTGAAATTGCGAAATTCAAGGCAGCCTCTGAAGTGTATGAAATCCAGGGGAAGGGCACCATAGCCCCTGGGTTGGAAAGTTGCATATTGTGGAAAAGAGAGAGAGCACAGCAAGAACCATACCCCGTTAAGCACTGTGAACTGTAAGATACCTGAGGAACTCAGGGGAAGGCGACCCCCCTTCCTGAGAACTGTGGAACTTTGGTTATTCCTTTCTTTGTGCACCTTTTGAAACTTTTTGTTGGAACTGTTGAAAAAGCTGCTCATGGCCAGTTGAGAGACTATATTCCTTTTCACTTTAAATTGAGTTTTAATAAGTAAGGGTCAGGTTAGGATTTTGGACACAGGACAAATAACTCTTTATTGTTGGAACTTCTGACATCCTTTAGTTTTGTTGAGGCACAGAAACCCCTCATAGCGATAGGGCGAAGTAGGTCTTTTTCGAACCCTCGTTTTACCTTAATAAAAGTTCTATAGCAATCATTGTAATGCCCCTGTGTACGAGTCTTACTCCTGATTCATTACAGCACATTAATCAACATACTCGTCCTAGTGGATTGGATATATTGATTTAAAGGGAAATGTTCTTTTCCATAAGATAATGGCATCTATTAGATGTTTCTTATTTATTAAATTATTTTAATTCTTATTATGCGATACACGCCTGTGGGCCTCAGAGCGCATATATATATATTTTTTTTTAAACTTTTATTTATTGGCAGAAGGTTAAGACAAGTACAGTACAGTGAAGTCAGAGACAATCAACATCATAATAGCATGCGAAGGCATTACAACATATCAATTTCAGACATCTCCTGATAAGGGGGATTGCAAGCATGTACGGGTGGACGTGACAGTTACCTAGGAGGAGTCGGCGGGGGGGGGTGGAACTCCATTCTACTTCGTCCCTGTTGTTCAAGTAGGTGCAAAATTCTGACCGTGCGAGGAGAGAGGCAGGGTTGCGATATAGTCTTCCTCACACCTCTGCACCCAGGTAAGTGCTTTCAACCACATTTGTGGGGTAGGGGGGTAGCGATGCTACCAACATTGCATTATACATCTTTTAGCTACAATAGTGCTCACATTTAAAAATTTCGACATCTTCCGTTCACTCTCCCTGACCCAGATTCCATATAGTAAGGCTAGTAGGTCCGGGTTTACTAGGGACCCCTTTATTTCAGAAAGCGCATTTGTCACTTCCACCCAAAACGATTTAATCGCTGCGTAGCACCAGAACATGTGTAGATGATCTGCTTCATCTGATCTACACTTTGGGCATATGTGAGTCGGGGTGCGTGTAAACTTCGCCACTCTATACGGGGTGTAATGGAGCCTATTTAAGAGTTTATATTGTATGCAACGGAATCTGGTATTGAGGGAGACCTTACGCGTGTGTGCACACATCTTACTCCACAGCTCCTCTGACATTTCTGTTTCCAGTTCCCTAGCCCATGCTTCCCGTAGTTTGGGGGATGTGTTTGGTCCATTCGCCAGCTGCATTTTGTATAGGGAGGATGTTATGCCCCTACAACCAGCGGAGTTTGCAATGTATTGGAGTTCAGGCGAGTCTGGGGGTTCATCTGGGCATGAAGGCCACATTGCCCGTACTGCTGCCTTAAGCCTGTAGTATTGTAGCATCTCTAGTGCGGAATTGGAGTGGCCAGGCCGCCACGTCTGAGGACTGATAAAGGGCCCTCCGGGAACAGGTTGGTTAGGGCTCGATAACCCAGAGCCTCCCAGTGTCGCAAAAGTTGTTGATCGTGTGTAGAGGGGAGGCCAGGAAATTGCCATATGGGAAGCCACTTATAACATGGACAAGGCTCTTGTGTACATTCTAAAATATTCTTCCATGCCTTGATCGTACAAGCTACAGGGTCTGCTGGGGCCTCTGTTCTGAAGGTACGGTTCATTAATAAGGTCATGATGTTGGTCCCATCCCCTGCGAGTTTCTCTAATTTTACATGCGGGCCGGATTTAGATGTTCGTACCAGTGGGCGACATGCTGAGCTTGCGCAGCGTTCCAGTATAATAAAAGGTCTGGGGCCGTGAAACCCCCCTTTTCATAGGGCAAGGTCATCTGTTGCCACTTCTTGCAGACCGCCCCAGAGTGGCAGAGGAATTGGCTGCACTCTGAGTGGAGCCACCTGACGAATTGCTGTCCCTGGCCAAACAGGTACGTTCACGAAGACGTATAGGAGCTTGGGGACCAACACCATTTTTATTAGGGAGAGCCTGCCTGCAAGAGAAAGTGGGAGAGTGCGCCATTTGATCATCTTAGATTTGGTAAGCTGTGCCACGGTCTCATAGTTGTCTGCCAGTAAGGAAGCTCTGGACAGCGATACCTGCACCCCGAGGTACCTTATGCCACCCAGGGACCAACGTAGGGGGTTTTCACATGTCGGTTGTCGAGTGGATGTAGTGAGAGGGAAAATTTCTGATTTTGGTTATGTCCCGGATAATAGGGTCTAGGAATGTAGAATGGTTTCTGACGTACAGGAGTACGTCATCTGCGTACAGCGAAATGATTTCCGGCGCATCCTGCAACCGAATACCCTTGCTGGAGTGTTGTTCCCTTATGTGATCCGCCATGGGTTCGATGGCAAGCGCAAAAAGGATAGGTGAGAATGGACATCCCTGACGGGTACCCCTATGTAGTGCGAAAGGAGATGAGGGAATCGAGTTGACCAACACCCTGGCCAGTGGACCAATGTATAGTAGTTTTATATAGGAAATCATATTTGGTCCCACTCCCATTTTTTCCAGTACGGCCCATAAGTATTGCCAAGAGACCATGTGAAAAGCCTTTTGGGCATCAAGAGTTACTGCAACAGCATCCGCTTTCGGATCTATTCTGGACAGTACATTAAATAATCTACGGATGTTAAGGGCCTTTGATCGTCCAGGGACAAATCCACTCTGATCGGCGTGGACCATATGGGGCATAAATGGAAGGAACCTGTTGGCGATTACCTTGGTGAAAATCTTCGTGTCCTTGTTGATAAGGGACAGGGGCCTGTAGGACCCGCACTCGTCCGGCAGTTTCCCTGGTTTGGGGAGGACCGTTATTACTGCTTCTCTCAGGGAGGGGGGGAGAGTGTTTAAGCGGAGTGATTCTCTCCAGACCCTGTGCAGTGCAGGTGCTAATATGGCGACATGTTCCTGATAGAACTCAGATGTGAGCCCGTCAGGGCCCGGGGCTTTGTTGTTGGGAAGGTCAGAAATGACCTGGACAATCTCGTTCAAAGTGAACGGAGCTTCGAGGCAGTCCCTGGTATTTGGAGAAATAATGGTCATAGGAATGTTCTCCAGCAGGTCATCCAGGTCTTGGGCTGTGCGTGCGGTCTGGGGACCATATAGGTTGGTGTAAAAACTGGCGAAGGTGTCAAGGATGGCCTGATCTGCCCAATGTCTTACTCACTTTTCATCAATTATGCTGCCAATTCTGGTCCTACCGCCCTTTATCTGCACCAGCCTGGCCAGGGTTCTTCCCAGTCTGTTGCCCTCCCCATATCTGCAGGCTGCCACAGGGAGGGCAAAGTACCGCACCTCACTTAGGGCATGCGACTCAAATTGTTCCAGTTCTGTTCTAATCTTAGCTAGGGTTGCCTGAGTGGGTTTGGAAACGTACTCTTGTTCTAGGGTTTTGAGGTTGGTTTCAGAGTTGTCTAGGGCCTGCCTTATGGACTTGAGGACCCCTGTTTCCCTGGAGATACACATCCCCCTAATGGATACTTTAAATGCCTCCCAGCGGATCCCTTCAGGTGTATCTGCCACGTTGTTAGTGTTGAAAAGTGTGCTGACATCCGCCAGGATCTCAGCCTTGAAGACGATATCAGACAGGGCTTCCGCCTTGAAGCGCCAGGGGGGACGAGCCAACAGTGTACTACCCAACTGGATCTGCATCAGTACTGGGGAGTGATCAGAGAGCGTGCGTGCAAGGATCTTAACCTCCAAGACCTTTCCCACGCGGTCGCCAGACAGGAGGAACAAATCTATTCTTGAGGAGCTGTCATGGACAGTTGAGTAGAATGTATAGTCTCTGTCGTGGGGATGGAGTGTTCTCCAAACGTCATGTAGATTCATGGTGGTCATATGTGTATGCAGTGGTTTAGCAGGTCGAGTTGGTACCCTATGAGTAGTGGTTGTTCTGTCTAGAGCCGTGTCGAGTATGAGATTCATATCTCCTCCCCATATGACGGGTAGGTCACTGTGTCTATAAATTCGGGGGAATCTGTGTTCGGCGCGTAAGAATTTGCAAGCACGCATTCTTCGTTGGCTAAGGTGCAATGTAGGATCACATATCTACCATCTGCATCAATATGGGGTGTGTGCAGTGTAAATTTTACCGATTTATGGATGAGAGTAAGAACCCCTCTGGCTTGGGTGGAGTACTGGGTATAGTACCTATTGGGGCCCCAGGTTTGTGTGAGGTTTGAGGCCAAGAGTTTCAAAGCATGTGTCTCCTGCAATAACAGCACCTTGACCCCATGCCTCTATGCATACGCTGTGATCTTACAGGACTTTGTGAAGTTCGTTAGCCCCCGTATATTCCATGTCATTATTTTAATAGACATGCAGCGCCTTACGGAACCTCTCTGGTGTAGAGTCTGTCTCCTATTGCCCAAACATGCATTGCAGCGGCGCTGGAGCGCCCCTCTGTATAATCAGTCGCCACCCGCCTGCCATTTTGTGTATAACTCCCCCATCTCGTCCATCCCCCACCCTCACCGCAATGTGGAACCTAGCAGTGTAAAGGTACCCTCTCTTGAAACACCCAGCTGCCTGCCCACCCCAACATGGCAGTACCTGAGAAACAGCCCAACAGGGGCTTGAACACAAACACTTCGCCCAAGGGGGCATTGCAGTCGCAATGGGGCTGCCGTTGCCGTCCGGCCCACATACATTGATACTTTATGTGAATGATACATCATTAATTGTGTGGATCGGCTGAAAAAACTTAGGTTACAAAGCAAGGATACGCCTGTTTCAGAATAGCAAAATCATGGCTTGAACTGCCATAGTCAGAGTACAATAGTGACACTTAGCTCTGTGTAATAAGGGCCCAGTGGATGGTATTATAGTCCGATTAACTCAGGTTGCTTCCCCAACGAGGGGTTGCATGCATACTACGGTGATAGTAGGCCAAGCTAGGCCGCTGCGGCACCACAAGGGGAAGGTCTGAGCCCAAAGAGGAGGTTGAAGATAAACCACCATGCCTTTAGGGGGCCACAGGGGGGTACCTGAGCTTTGGGATCAGTCATCGTCCATTCGCTATCACAGGGGGAGCTGCCAGTGGGATCTGCGATTCAATGAACTTGACAGCCTTGTCGGGGACTGTGAAAAAGTAAAGTTTGTTGCGATAGGTGAATTTCAGGCGAGCAGGGAACAGCATCGCATACTCAATGTTCCTTTCCCTCAACATTTTCTTCACCCCACCAAATTGTCTCCTCTCCGCCTGGACGCCTACAGAGAAATCCGGGAATATCCTGATGAGCTGAGAGTCCAGCCTGAATTCCCCCTTCTCTCTGGCCAAACGGAGTATGTGGTCTCTGTCTTTATAACTCAGAAGTTTTGCTATTATTGGCCTGGGAAAAGTCTCCCGGTTTAGGCCGGGGTGCCAGGGAGCGGTATGCTCTTTTCACTGTAAAGAAAGGGGAGAGGTCTGGGCTCCCAAGGAGGTCTCTGATGAGTTGTTCCACTGCCAGTTCCATACGACCCGTCAGCGCGGATTCAGGTACCCCTACTATGCGAATGTTATTTCTTCGGGACCTCAATTCAAGGTCATCGCACTTAGCTTTGACCTGTTTCATGTCTCGGAAAAGATCAGCAACTGTGTTTTGTAGTGTATGAACGTTGTCTTCATTGGTACTTATTCTCTGCTCCACCTCGGTGATCCTGGTCCCATGATGGTCAATTTTCGCCTTCAGTGAGGCAACATTTGCGTTTATGTCGTCCAGCTTTTCATGGAAAGCAGCGAAGTTCTTGGCCATAGATTCCATCATCGCGGATAAATCTGATTGTAGGGGGACAGGCAGGTCCTCATCTCTCTCCTGTGTCTCAGAAGACGATGCCTGCTCCGCTCTCTGCGCTATCTTGGTGAACCTGTCCATGGCGCGGACTTTGCCATTTACTCGCACCTTGCCGGGCACCGCAACTGTGAAGGATAATGCCTGATCAGTCAGGGTCGCTATGGCCCCTGGATGTCCCCTAAAAGGGAGGATGGCAGTAGGGAGGTGGCTGCAATGTGCGGAGAGCACACGGGCTGAGGGCTGCAGCGTATAGCTAGGCAGCGATCATGAGCCGGGGGGGAGACCAGATGGGGAGGGCCCACAGCTTTGTATGGAGAGCGTCTCCTTGGATTGTGTCCGGGTACCCAGGGCTCAGCGCCAGTGACGAGACAGACGGGTCCCCTACAGGCTAGGGAAATGCGGCTGCATGCAGCTATGAACTTTGTTGGATGGGGGGCTCAGCTTTCAATCACCCACCGCAGGAGCAGTGATGGTGTTGCCTACAGGCTTCAGTTCGTGATTATGTGGAGTCTCATGGGCAATATCCGCCTGGACCCATGCCACTCCAAGGGGGAGGAGAGAGCTGGGAGATGGCAGGGCAAGCCCTCACGGAAACGTCTTGGCTGGATTATAGAAGGGTGTGCGAGCATGGGCCAGTGGAGGCTGGAGGAGAGAACATCAGACAGTTCTAGGCACCCACCTTGTAGCTTCCAGGGCAGCTAAATCCGTGTGCTCCCGCATGTAATCCCCCCTCCAGGGGGCCGAGCCTCGTCCTGCTGATCAGGCCCAGTCCGGGGCCAATGCGACGATGGGGAGCAGGCGGTGGGCACAGCCGGAGATCTGTGGTCCGGTGCTCTCCAGGCCCGGCGCGATTGCAGGGCTACGCCGGCGGGCCCCGGATGAAGTCTGCAGCCGAGTAGGGCCACGGGGGGGGGGAGCACCCACCACGTGAGATCAGCGTTTGCAGGGAACCTGCCGTCCGTGGGCGATGACAGCGGCTTTGCCGGCGCCGTATCTGGAGGAGCAGCACATTTCCAGAAGCCCCGGCTCTGCAGGACGGGGGTCGCAGTCATGCGCGGGCACAGGGGGGCAGGCTGCGGCACTCAAGGGCAGTCCGGGGAGTGCCCCGGGAGAGGGGCGCAGCTGGGGCCGCGGGCGACTGCACACAAGTCCACGAGGAGGCTGCACGGCGCCTCAGGTCTCAATCGTACGTTGTGCCAGTATCAAGCTCCGATTTATTCCCAAATTTCGGCCACTCGACCTGGAAGAGGCAGGAAGTGGGAGCGTGGCAGTTTCATCAGGCAAAAGTATGGATTAGCGCCGATATTCAACCGATTTTGGTGGGCCAGGACAGAGCTCACCAGCTAGGCAGCCATTTTCTTCGGCTGCTCAACAGCGCCCCCCAGAGCGCATATCTTTAGCCCAGTATTATTTCATCGTTTCTGGTATTTCTGAGCATCCCAAGTAGGCCACAGTATGCACAGCTCAAGGGAGTTCCTCACAGGAACAGGAGTTCTTGTCCCCTATGAGGGACTCTCTCCTGGTGAGGTCCTACTTGCCTCTATTCCTAGGGAGGGTATTGCCCAGTGGGCTCACCTCCCTAGCCTCAGAAGGGGGGGTCCCCCTTGGTGAGAAGGGATGAATTCCCTTGGTTCGTCACAGGCAGGTGTTAATGAATGGACTCAGTCAACATGGGACCAGCAATAGGACCCTCGTGAAGCCCATGCAAGTGCAAAGCCAAGGGCAGTTTCCTCTCCCTCTGATTCTCCCTCATGACAGGCCTCTCTGCAAGTGCCCTGAGAAGGTAACTGCAATGTGAGCACACTGAACAGTAACCGTGAATCGAAAGCAACACACCACATAAAGCACAAACCAGAACACAAATTCATACTAACCAGACTGCATACAACACTACGCCAGCCTACAACTACCACCTCCACTACCACATCAATCAATATATCCAACAACCCACACCAACCTACCACAATGGTCCCCAATGCCACAGAAATTGCACTCTGAACTGCACTACCAGCAGAAAATACACCCAATGTACCACCAGTCGTACTCCTCATGCATGCGCACTACCCGCACCATCACGACCACAACTGACCAACCCAAACTAATAGTACCATTCATCAATTTCACACCAGCCTCCACAACTAACCAAAACAAAATGAACATGCCAAATAATCTAATGCACCTCCTGCCAGCACCTCAACAAAACAATGTGAACATGCCAAATAACCTAATGCACCTCCTGCAGCACCTCAACAATACCATGCCCCTCACATGGACCAACACCAAACCACAACCGTACCCGACAGTTGACAATAACAACCCCACCATGCACTTCATGCACCTCACATGAACCCTGGCTGTAACCATCAGTCCTCAAACCTATGCTGCAACACAACAACCAACCGACCGTACCAGATATTCACCACCCTGACTGTAATAAACAGCCCCCCAGAACCAACTACACACACACGTGACATGCACTCACCCGAACCAACAGCAACAGACCGACTGTAACCAACACTCATAACCATGAGCGTTACCAACAGCCCCCCCAAAACTGCTGTATCCAACATCAACGAACTGACTGTAACCGACAGTCACCACCCACCTGCCTGTACCCAACAGCCCCACCGAACCAAATATGCACACACACACACCTCATTCACGCATAACCACCATGCACCACAAGCACCTGGCTGTAACCAACACCCCACTGAACCGGCTACACCACCACAACACACAACACACCCACACCAGAACCAACAATTTACCAAACCCCAAACCGACAGCAACCGACTGACTGTAACCAACAGTCATAACCAGGGGCGTATCCAACAGCCCCCAAACCTACTGTATCCCACAGCAACCAACCGACTGTAACTGACAGTCACCACCCACCTGGCTGTACCCAACAGCCCCACCGAACCATATACACACACACACGCCTCATGCACGCATAACCATCATGCACCGCAAGCACCTGGCTGTAACTAACAGTCCACTGAATCAGCTACACCACCACGACGCACAACACACCCACACCAGAACCAACAATTTACCAAACCCCAACCATACCACGCACCTCTAAGCACCGCCTACACTTGGCTGTACCAACAGCCCATAAGATGCTGTAATCGACAGCAATACCACCACTTTAACAAACAGTAATAACCATGGCTGTACAAATAGCCCCCAAAACCTGCTATAACCAAAAGCAACGAACGACTGTAACCTACAGTCATAATCATGGCCGTAACAACAGCCCCCCAAACCTACTGTATCCAACAGCGACTGACCGACTGTAACCAACAGTCATAACCATGGACGTACTAACATCCCCCCAAACCTGATGTAGCCAACAGCAACCAACCTACTGTAACCGACAGTCACACTTGGCTGTGCCCACAGCCCCTAACCCCGACTGTAACTGACAGTCATAACCGTGGCCGTAGCGAACAGCCCCCAAACCTGCTGTAACCAACAGCAACCGAGTAACTTTACCCGCCCAAACCTGCTGTAGACAACAGCAACCAACTGACTGTAACTGACAGTCACACTTGTCTGTACCCACAGCCCCTAACCCCGACTGTAACTGACAGTCGTAACCGTGGCCGTAACGAACAGCCCCCAAACCTGCTGTAGCCAACAGCAACCAACCAACTGTAACCGACAGTCACACAGACACTACACCACCATCCACCAGGAGAACCATTCACAAACCACACTAACGAACAAATACATATATACATGCAGGAATAACCTAGTACTGTTGCCATATCCCAACGACCCCACCCGCATGTCCAAACTTGCCACCTCTGCAGAAAAAAACATTGTTAACATGAACTGAGAAAGCAACCTTTCTCACTCCTTAATACATTACACTCCATGCACCCACATGTCCACATAGCACCCCTGCAGGAGTAAACCCTGTCACAGTCCCAGGTAGGCACACTGCATGTCTTGACCCAATAAAATTGTCTTGCCAATAACCCAACACCCTCAAGTCCTGATCACCCTGAAAAGGAAATTGCATGTAAAAGTACACAAAGCAATGCATAACATCAGTAACCTAAAACCACAGGAAAACGCTAATGGGATACCCGGGCCACCACATGTACACTCACACACATGCTACCGGCCCTCAACAACATCAACCCATGTCCACCCCATTATGTCCACCCCAACCGAAATGCTTACCCAGAGGCCACAGCACCAAACGCCACAATAACATTACCAGCCTCCACACAACTATCCTTATCAGTCTTCGGACAACGCAAGGACCTTCAACCGTGCGTAAAAACCGCAGAGATCAGGGTCAAGCTCCCTTAAGTTCTCCATAACGCTGCAACACTTGCCACAAAAATCCTCTTGGAACCTCACCCCCACATGGCAGATGAAACCGACTTTGGTCACCATGCGAACTCCAGAGATACAGCCTGTTCTTTTAGCATCCACAAGGCCATTATCCATACCACTGCCTTGCATAGAAGCTGCACAACGTCTCTTAGCTCCATGTTCTTTAAGGCACTCCACTGAAGTAATACCAAGACCGGCCGTTCCTGCCACCAGCCCCGATACCACAGACGATGTGCCCCGTGCACCAGTCGTTGCTGCCTCTACAAAATTCCCTTGTGATGAAACAACGCCAGGACCAGCCGTCGTGCCTGCCATCGGCCCTGCTACCTCAGACGATGTGCATGATGCGCCAGCCATTCCTGCCCCCAGTCCAGCTGCCTCTGAAAATGTCCCTTGTGACACTTCCACCAAAAATGTCGCTCATATTGAAGCACCGCCAGGACCAGCCGTTCCTACCACCGGTCCCGCTGCCATGGCTCCATTGCTGTGCTGCATAGAATGTACATTACGCTCGATGGCCTGGTATACGCTGCTCTCCAAAACACCTTTGCGTTCCACCTTCTTCTGCAAGAACGCCCACATCTGCTGCGCTGTGGACATCATCACTCCTGCCACTGACTTCCAAGGAGGAACACCTCTGCTGGCCTTTCCCCCACAGACCTGTTGCTGCGCCACTCAGCCACACAAAAGCTCTCACATGGAGATGACAATGGCGACCTTGACCGTGACATCAACAGCACTCCAATCTCATTTCCTTCTCCTGCACCGCCCTGACACAGGTGAATAATCCGACTTGCAAACCGTCAGCAGACACTGCGGCAACTTCTCTCTCCTCAGCGCCGCCCGCAATAATTTCACTCTCCTCAGCGCCGCTCCAAGAACCTCTGGCCTGGATATGTCCTCCACTGACCCACGGTCCCACACGGACCAGGACACTACTGAGGCTACCACCTCCCAGCCGACACTGACCATTTGCTGCCTCTCCCGGCCCGTAACTGCTCTGCCGAGGCTACTACCTCTGCCAGGACTCTACGCTCCGAGGCTACCTCCGCCTCCCTGACTACCTCTGCCAGGACTCCACGCTCCGCGGCTACCTCTGCCTCCCTACTGGCTGCTCCAGCACCACTCGCTGCTCTGGCACCACTCAGCCACCAGCACTCCCCGGGCTCAGACTCTTCTGAGGTTACCTCTGCCAGGACTCCACGCTCCGGGGCTACCTCCTCCTCCCTGCAGTCTGCTCCGGCACCACTCGCTGCTCCGGCACCACTCAGCCACCAGCACTCCCGGACTCGGACTCTTCCGAGGCTACCTCTGCCAGGACGCCACACTCTGAGGCTACCTCTGTCCCCCTGCAGTCTGCTCTGGCACCACTCACTGTTCCAGTACCACTCGGCCACCAGCACTCCCCAGATCCAGACTGCTCCAGCACCAGCCGTGCCCCCGAGCACTGGACTCTTCAGGACTCACCGTCCAGGCACTAGGTCCACCGTGCTGTCTGATGACACCCCGGACACTGTGTCAAACACTGTAACCACTCCAGCAAAGGACTGCCTTGCCCCCTGAACCAGGGACACTCTCCACATATGTTTTCCTCTGCCCAATTGTCCGCATGAAAACACCTCCTCACACCGCCCGGCCTCCGAGGTACCCCGAGCTAGTGAATGAGAACCTTTGGGGGCAGTGCCTGTCTTCCGCCTGCTGCTCCCCCACAGCAGCTCCTGGTGTTGACAAAAGATCCTCGTCGCCAGTGAAATAGGGTAGTGGGATCCTTCCACCACACAACACGCAGGAATCAGGTAAGCTATTTGTGGTTTATTGGACATGTAGTTCCTCAGTACAATTGTAGTACAGACACCGACCATCCACCCAGCTCGCTCTCCATCTCCAACTGACACTTCAGAACTTCCTCACTCAAGACTCCACACACACATTCTATCCACTAGAGATTCCACAGCGCCAGCACATTATGACACCTTCCCAATCACAGCCCTGGGAGGAGTCACTCGAAGGACTCTGGGGCTTCCTGAACTCTTGAATTGAACTCTCTAGGCTTCACTAATATGCTTACTAATGTTTCTAGGAGTTCTCAACGCTCAGGTTTGGTCCTAATAAGATGAAATAGACAAGGAGTCCCAGCACGCAGTAGTCTATGTTAAGACATGGCATCTGTTTATGAAGTTTAGATTTGTTATTGGACGTACATTGTCCTTTTGGCTGCAAGCGTGGGGATGGGGCCTTGCTGGGTGTGGGCGGTTCCCAAGGTGCTCAGGATTGAACTCCCCACTTTGACAGAGTTTTACAGATAAAAGTTTATACTCGAAATACTGTGATTCTACTCACATTATAATACCGATGTTTTTAACTTGTTTTTTCTATTTTCAATATGTTAGGTTACTTGTTTTTTGGGACCAGGCAAGGGGAAGAAGGGCCAATCTCTGCACAGACAGTGCATCTAATGTTAACGCCTAGTTTCCTTCGTCACGGTCTGCTTAGATGGATGAATTTTAAATTGTGACTCTGAATGTCCAAGACCTCCACTCCTCTGCCAAGCGAAATCTATCATACAGAGACTAAATTAGATGGACGCTAAAGTAATTTTTCTGTAAGCAATACACCTTACCGCCACAAGGTTAGTATGGGTTGAAGAGGAAACATTTCCTTAGCAGTATTTCACTTCCAGTAGTTAGAGGCAAAACCGTGTGGGGAGTTAATTTCAGAGGGACTTTTATTTTGTGAAGAAAGACATAATAAAATATGGAGAAGGAAGTTACATAATGCTAAAGGGTGAAATTCAGGGACCGTTATTCACCTTGGTGGCTCTAATGGTCCAGATGAGGTACAGGACTGTATTTTAAAGAGCCCCTTCCTACTGCAGGCCCCTTTGGTGATGGCGGTGATTTTAATATTGTCCTAGACACTAAACTTGATAAGATATATCACCCTTGACAACCAGATAAAGGAAAACTATGTGCAGTCGCCAGAATATGAAGAGAGATTTCAATGATTGAGGAGTGTCGAAGCTTCCATCATAGGACAGAGACTTCACCATACTCAGAAGGGGTATTCCAGACTAGACATGATTTTAATTTCTATGATCATAATTCCTAGACTCATTTTGTGGAGGTAGGACAGAGATAGGTATCAGGCGATGCTCCAGTTACCCTCAAAATGCATACTTGTCCTCAGTTCCTGAAACCAGGAGACCATGAAGACTAAAAAACTTGACCTTGCGAAATCCATTTATCAAGGCTCACATCTCGAAATGTTGGTCAACTCTTCCCAGGAGAACGACTCTGGGGATCATGGGTATGAGAACCACAGAGAATGCTGCGAAAGCAGTGCTCAGAGGTGAAATCATAAGTAGGACAACTACTTTCCTGACAATGGAGGAAACTAGAAGGCGAGAACTGGAATAGGAAGTGGGGTGATTTGATATAGAATATAAGCATGGAGGTACAGAGGCATCTTTTAGAGCATTGAAAGTTGCTAGGTCTCAGCTGGATGCACAGTGGCAGATTGCACAGCGCAACCCTTGCTACAGTTCAAGCAAACATGTCACACCAAAGATAACAAAGTCAATGGGTCTCATTCCGAGTATGGAGGTAATCATGGCGCTATTAGTGCTATGACTACCTCCAATACCGGTACTGAGTCCGCCCTGGTTCAATGGGGACTTAGCGGTCTATTCCGACCTTTGCTGGACCGGTAAATCCCCATTGAAAAAGCCATTCCCCATTCTCATTTGAGCCCCCATCAGGCTCAATGGGAAGGGGGAAGGCGCTAATAACGGTACCACAAATTGCGGTACCGTTATTAGCTCTAAAGTCCCTTAACGGGTCCCGTCCTTAAAGCCTGGTAAAACCAGGCGGTAAGGAAGGGACCCGCTAAGGGAACTCGGAATAGGGCGCAAAGGGGTTACCAGCACCAGTGTCCTTACCAGTGCCCGGTATCCCTTTGCGCCCAACTCGTAATGAGTCCCAATGCCCTCTAACAGGGAAGATACTACAACTTAAAATGCCAAACAAGAAGGGGAGTAGATGTTTGAGGAAGTAAAGAAAGTTGAAATCATGAAAGCCGACTTTAAATTCCTCATGGATAATCCCCCACAAAATCCAAGTGCTCAACAGGCATCTGGGTACACCATCCTCTTCCCAAGCTAACTCATTGAGAAAAAGAAGACTTTGAATTCCCTATCTTACCTGAAGGTGTTTTGCAAGCTACAGAGTCCCTTCCAGTCACAGACGTCTTTATGGGAGGGCAAAAGAGGCACTTGTCCCAGACCCCCACCTTGGAGGGGGCCCACAGGGCTGCCTGAACCAAATAAGTCAGTTGTCACTGATCACCAAACTTAAATAGCGCATGTCAGGATATTTTATGGCGTGCTGCTGAGGCTCTAAACCTAGTGCCAGTTGGTTGTTGACAAGTGCATTCTGCTCTGATCAATTCATCATGTAATGCTTTCTGTGTTCACTGTGGAAAACAAAGTTTGTGCGTTCGCTGTGGCAAAACTCCTGTAGCATTTACACCCTCTTATGGGGATTATATTTATCATGTGCAACAGCCAAACTTTAAATGCTTATTGATATATTTGAGTGCTGCGATGGTTCAGAATAGCTCAGTGGGTTACATATTCATTGCAGAGATCTGTGTTCATATGCAAAATTACAATACCACGTTACAGCTAAACTGACTCAGCCTTTTCTATGTCTGAAGTTGATAAACATGCATGTGTATGTACTTTGATTTGTAGCACAACGGGTGCTATTATCAGGAATGTACTTGCACCAGGTAGTAGTTGCTATAAAAACAAGCATAGCATCAGTGGGCCTCATTACGGGTCCGACGGTAACGGTGCAAGCGAAACCGGCGGGTTGCTGCCAGACCTGTAATGATTTACCGTCACCTAACTTCCCGGTTACACCAGGGCATTACAACCCCGGCGGACCGGAAAGTCAGGTGCTGGTGAATTGAATTGTAAGTCCCCATTCCCATAGAGTCCAGTAGGACTCTATGGGATTGGGGACCACAGAAACACTGGCACCGTTAATAACGGTGCCAGTGGTTCCGTGAAAATGCCACGGGCGGGTGCCAATCCGCCCGCAGAGTTGTAGTGTGCCGGTCTGGAAACAACGCTGCCGGTAAGCTTACCGGCACCGTTGTTTTCGGACCGGCACAGTTAGAATGAGGCCCATGTGCTGATTGTTTAGAAATTGGTTTGTTTAGATAGGGAGTTGTAAAACCTATGTAGACACATCTAATGATGAGCATAACGTGTTAGCCCATTTGGGTGAGAAGGGTTCTAGATGGAAGAGAGCAGATGAAATACCACAGGCATAAAAGTTGTTTGCTTTTTTGTATAATTCAGAGGTTTTTGTGCACGTTTATAAATAACAATTTCACAAGCCTGTGTTTTGAGCATATTCAAAGTTTTAAAATACAATTGAGAAACTCAGCTAAAATCTTGCAAGATCACACCAATTAGTATGCCGGTACTTGATAACTTCCCTTGTTGAAGGAGACAATCAAGCCAGAATCATTCCTATTTTGCATAATTCTATAACATTTTGTCAGGTTGGATTATGTGATTTGTGTATTTTCCTGTAGAATGGGGTTCTTTCAGTTTTGTTTTGGGGGGATTTAATGGTTTCCAAGCTCTTGGGTTAATGGGCCACAAGGGGGATCCTGGGTTCCATGTAGGGGTATCAATGTCATGATGGAGCTTGGCCAACCTTCACAGTTCCGACAGGCAAGGAAGTGATGGGGCCCTCACCTAGATCAGAGGTCAGGGGTCCATGGGTAGTTCCTGTTGAGGTGCCAGGACGGCTTGCTTATTACTGCAGGAAGTGATTGGAGTCTGCAGAAAGGACTTCAGGAAATAAGTTGCATTGGCACACATTTGTTTTGGGTTTGGTTTGCTTCACAGGGGTCAGGAGGGCAGGAGGGAAAGAGAGCTGATGCGATTGGACAGGTGCCGATCAAGGAGTTGGACCAATGCAAGCTTATCAGTGTTGCGAGGCAACAGAATAACAGATTTTTCTCAACACATTTTCATCAGAAGAATACCTGCTTACCGACCGTACCAAGGGCTCAGAGACCACCACACTTAGCTGTAAAGCGCTTGCGTGGTTCCTTGGCACTCTGGTGGATCTGTAAAGCAAGAGGGTAAGCGAGTGAGTAGGAGTCAGCGGGAAAAAGGAGAAAGTGGGCTATGATGTGCTGTTTCCAGTTTCAGTCCGGTTGGCACCGTTTGCTGAGCGCAGGTGTGTTTTCGGGTTGGTAGCTGTTATGTGCTGTTGTGAGTGGCTATGTGTGGTTTCTTTTGTTGTTTTTGTATAGTGAAGTGCGTGCGTTTTGCTGTGCTGTAGAGGTATGATTGTTAGTTCGGAGTTGGAGAGGTGTATGGAGAAGGATACATTTTTTTGTAGGGTTGATTAGTGGTGGTGGTGCTTTATCCTACACCGTCTGTAGCAGATGATAACTATTACCTATGTGTTTTATTACAAAATATATTCCTTGCAGGTTTGTTGCATCAGAGTTACATGGTGTATCTAAGGATGAATGTGCGGTCAGGGTCAAAATTAAATGTGCTTAAAGTGTTAATGAATGAAACTAATTGCACAATAAAACAAAATAATTAAAAAAATTATGGTGCCCCAGAGTTCAAGACCTTCGGAAGGCCCAATGTGTGGGTAGCAGAGAGGCTGCCCCAAAATGGAGAGCAAAATGGGATTTCTTGCCATTGCAAGAAAAATGGAAAAAGCCAAACTTGCCAGTGCAGGTAAAGAGACGCAACGCAAATTGCTGATGCCAGAAATGAAAGTGTATGGAAACCAAACATTGGAAACTCAAGTGCAGCTTGGATGGAATTTGGATTTATTCGGGATGCACAGCCTGACACCACCACCCCATAGACCCTAAGGCTGGGAAGTCAAACACAGGTCCCCTTTAAGTTAACTTGCGCTGATAAAGCAGTATCGACCTTCGTACTCCCACTGAATTGGTCTGTTTGCCAATTCTTGGGATTATGGGCGGAAAAGGGTGGGGTAGTTATGGTCAAGGGTCTGAGAGTGACAAGGTGTGGCCTTTCACCTCCATGTAATCGTGATATGGATCATGGGTCATTCTCTCTTAGAGGAGGAGGTGGAGTTTAGTCTACCAGCATTGTTCCCTCAGGATGGGGGTCACCTTCCCTTTTGAGGACTGAGGTGTACATTTATAAGTTGATTGAAATTCTTGGTAGGTTCTTTCAGTCAGTTGAAGCCTTTTATTTTATTTTTATAAAATGCTATTGTGAAGTTATGTTTGCGTTAGAGGGGTCCTTAAACCCCCAGGATTCCCATGTCATCCTGAGCCCATCTGATCCATCAACCAGCATCCATTTCTGCTGGACTCAGGTTGCAGCCATAACAAACTACAAAGACAGCCCCAAAAATCAAGTGATTTATCCGTGAACAGACAACCATGTTTGTCTGGAGAGTGCCATGGACAGTTCTGCTGCTTTCACAAAAATCCAGGGTTTTATACAATGCAACACCATTAACATACCTGCCTCTCGGAAGTCACAAGCAATGAAACAATTTCCAGCAGAGGTTCCTGATAGATCTTTGTCCGAGCCATAAAGACCTTACAACCTCCTTCTGGTGCCTTGATTCAGTTTGATGACTATAGTCCATTCTTGCGGGTGTAGATCCTAGATCAGGCTGAGGTGCAAGGACCTCGCAGTGCTATGGTTTTAGCACATCAACAAAACATGGTTCTGCAACACTGCATTTTGATGCTCATGCACATTCATTTTGCATGTAGCATCTTTTATCTAACAGTTATAGGACGCCAAAGATGCATGTGAAATCACTCAGGTCAGGGTGCATTGGGTGGTCAGATGGAACACTAGCTGAGAGGGCTTGCAAGTTCTTAACTTAGGAGTTTATGTAAGAGAAAGTTAAGCATTTGGGATATTGTTTATGGCGTGTTGGTCACAGAACTGACAGGAGACAGTAGGGGACAGCCAAGGAAAAGTGCAGGCTGAAAAAATGAAAAGAGCCAAAAGAGTGACTATAGCCCCAGAAACTTAACAGGTGGGCCCAGACTACAGCATAAAGCGGTATAGACCAGCATGGCAGAGTGGGCCAATGTGTGAGGCTTCTGATGTTTGAATCTATGTGCCTCATTACGAGTGTGCCGGTCCGGTGACAACGGTGTCGGTAAGCCTACCTGCACCGTTGTTACTGGACCGGCACACTCTGAGTCTGCGGACGGCAGCTGCTCGCAGAGTTTCACGGAAGCACCAGCACCATTATTACCGGTTAGCTTCCGTCATCCCCATTCCCATTGAGTCCTACTAGACTCAAATGGGAATGGGGATTAAGCATTTTCCGGCACCTGACTTTCAGGAACACAGGGGTCGTAATCCCCCTGGTGTTTCCGTGAAGACAGGCACTGGAAAAATACACAGGCCCAGCGGCAGCCTGCCGGTTTTACCAGCACGGCTACCGCCGTACTTGTAATGAGGCACTATGTGTTTGCGCTGCCCCCCCTCTCTCCTGAAGGAATATTTGTATTTTCTATGTTTAAATTCTAGGTTCTCATTAGTGCAATATACCGACTTGACTTAACATCCCCAATTATACAATCCCACCCCACAATTCTGGGCAATAAATTAGACGGTGTGATTTTCTAAACTCGATTTCCATTTTTTTATTTTTTATTAAGTAACTTCAGCTAATGTTGTCAATGTTTAAGATACCAAACAAATAGCAAAACGAATGTACCTTCCTGCATGAATCTCACTATTAGTAGTTAGCCAGGCATTCACTCTGAATTCTATATGGCATTCTAAATACTCCTTCAAGAATTGCTTCTATCTCAACAGCACAATTGACTTTAAGGACAGAATTAATGCTTCTCAGGCAGTGTATGCATTTTTAAATGGAAACATTTCAAACAACGTTCCAAAATACTTGTTTTTCTACAGTATCAAGACACGTATGCTATTGGAGAAATTACCCGAACACATAACATTTAAATCAAATGTTCCTTTAACCGATCTGTCCTATATAAGTGTGGAGTTGTTAATGTATTGGCTATGTCCACGCAATTTGAATGTAGACAATGGCCAGCTTAATTTGGCTCCTGCAGGTTTGAATTTGAATAATGATACTTTCATATTCTTGCACTCAGCTTTGAATACGAGTGTGCAGTCTACTCAGAGTATGGATGTACAGCTTTTTCTGAATGTGTGGCCGAATTACTATATACATGTGCCTGCTGCTTGCATTCTATGTGCATTTGAGGACTTTAAATACACTATTGGTGTGTGCCTTTAAATACACCTGTGTGTGTGTACTGCTTTCAATCTATTTGCGTGTGCAAATGTCATTCTATCTATGCATGAATAGTCTTTAATGTGTCTGTGTATAGTTTTCAACCTGCATATGTTTTTGAACTGGAGCTATACTATTTCTCAGTAACATGTCCAATGTTAGCTCCCCCACCCCTCACACATAGGCCTCTCTCTCTGTGCATTTAACGAGGACCGCAGAGGTTTTAATACTTTGCATAAAACAAATTCCCTATATTAATTCCTGTTTCGCATACATCTGATTTGTGACTACGCCTCCCCAGGTTGCTTTAATGCCTGTTATCTCCCAAACAATAGTGTGTCAGAGCAACACTATGATCCAAAATGTTCGACACCGGAATAAGTCATAGATTATATGTAAATGATGCTTAATTTTATTAAGCAATTCAACATTGAACTGGCACCCAAATAAGAGATCCGGATAGGATTTTGATGTGGGAGTATTTTACTCCCTATTCTTAGAATAGAAGAGTACATCCAGTTTCAAGAGAGTAAAAAAAGGGGTTCTCCTTCACAAGAGTGTAAAAAGTATCTGACATCCATCCAAAGAGTGCACGAAGTTAAAACATTATAGAAAATATCGGAACCAAAATGAGTATAGAAAAGTTATCTGGCTTCAAATAATGTATTACACATATGGGAAAGGTTCACACAGAACTTCTAGGTGTGTGCTACACAGCTGCTTCTGTGTGTGCTACTAGGGCACAGAAATTCTGTTAAGACCTCCTACAGGTGTAGACCAGCATATGGCCATGAGACAAACCGTTGAATATACAGGGCAAGATTACTGCACATCAGTGTAGGGAGACTCAGCCCTGCTCTTTGCTTTTAGAGTACTCAGTCCAGATGCAGCGCAAGGCACTGGGAAGACTGATTTCATTTGTTGGAATGTGCAAAGGTAGCATTTTATATGAGTCCAATAAAGCAAAATTGCACATCATTATGGATATTTTTAAGTTTGTGTATCTTAACACATTAAGTTTTTAATACCTTCTTTTCCCACTAAGTCCTTCCAAATAATTTCACTACATAAAGTGACGTGTGCTCAGTTTGTCAATTCTCTGGATTGACCTCAACCTTACTGGACACAAAGGCCTCATCCATTTATGGGCCATGCACTGGCGACTTGCCTTTGAGAATCATAGCTTTGCCACAGCATATGAGATAGAAATGAAACAATGGGGCATGCTAGTAAAGGACCAAAGCAATACAAAATGCTTTGTCAGGAAATAATGCTGGCGTAAAGTGAGAATAACAATCGTATAAAACACTGCTCACAAATGTTCTCTTCACAGGTGACTAATGAGCAAATGAGCATAGACTGTAAAACCTTTTTTTTCGTGGCAGACTAGACAACATATATTTTGCGTGACATTTTAATCCCCTGACTGCCGTACTGTCTGGCAACCCCAGTGTATCGAAGTGCAGTATTTATGCCCCACATTGTTGCTAGCACAGCAGCAAAGCAAGCTGAGAGGCAAAGTGGTAGACCCTACACCAAGACAATGGGCCTCATTACGAGTCCGGCGGTAGTCGTGCTGGAAACACTGGCAGGCTGTCACCAGACTCGTAGTGAGTTACCAGCTCCGGACTTGCCGGAATCACCGGGACATTACAACCCCGGTGATCCGGTAATTCCAGAGCCGGCATTCCGTTACTCCCCATTCCCATTGAGTTCCATAGGACTCCATGGGAATGGGGACCATGGAAACACCTGCACCGTATTTAACAGTGCCAGTGTTTCCATTTCCGTCTGCAGGCGGGTGGCCTTACTCCCGCCAGGTTATACCTGGCGGGAGTAAGGCCACCCACCTGCAGAACTCGTAGTTTGCTGGTCCGGAAACAATGGTGGCGGCGGGTTTACTGCCACCGTTGTTTCCGGACCAGCAACCTTGTAATGAGGCCCAATGTCTCCAGCTCCTCGTCCTTACCTGGTGAGGTGCCAGGTCCCTCTCATAAAGGACGCAGCCAAACTTCTAACCAGTCCTCCTCTGCATTCCAAAGTCCAGCCCCTTGATCCTTTAGGGTTTACAACAATTACAATACAAATATTGGATTACATAACCCAGCGGGTTGGGTTCCTCAATACAGAAACTGAAATGAACGTTAAAACCCAACACCGTGATGCTTCAAATGCCTGTGTTCAAAATGATAATGTTATTGTTTCATGCCATTGTATATATGTCACAGATTTTTGTTTATTTATTTATTTGTTTATTTCTAGTGCGCCATAGCCTGCAGGCATCAGGGCGCACAAATAGACAGAGATAAGACTAGACATACATGGTCAGCAGCTATTTATTCAAAAAGAAAGGTTTTTAGGTTTTTCATGAAGATATTGTATTTTTCTTCTGACCACACGGATGTAGGTAAATTATTCCATGCACCTGCAGCTCTGAGGGGAAAGGATCTACCTTTTCCTCTGACTCGGTTGGCCTGAGGAATGGTGAGGAGATGCTCTAAGCTTGATCTAAGAGTCCGGTTGGATATGTATCGTGTCAAGGTGAATTTCAGGTATTCCGGCGCTTTCTCATGTATGCACTTTTGGGGTAACGATAATAATTTGAATTGAATTTTTTTTTCCAGTGAGGTTTCTTCCAATAGTTGAAGACGTGTTCTTTCTTTGGGACATTATGTATTATCCTAACAGCATCATTTTGAATGATCTGTAGCATCTAGATATTCTTTTTGCTGGCTCCGTTAAGTAAGGCATTACAATAGTCCAACTGAGGCAAGATTATAGCACTAAGGTTTTTGCAGTTTTTACACAACACTAGTGGATTTATTTGTCTCAGAATTCTTAGATGATAGTGTGTATTTTTGGCAATATTGTTGACATGGGCATCTGAGTTCAGAGATGTCTCAAGTACTATACCAAGCGTGTTTACCTTGTCAACAACCTTAATAGAACAGTTGTCAAGTAAGACGTTAGCATAAGTTGAATTGAGCTTACTTCTGGCTTGGTTTGTCACAAAGATCATGAGCTTGGTCTTTGAGCTATTTAGACACATCCAGTTACTAATCATCCATTCCTGGATGAATAGGTAGATGTCATTTAGAAAAGCTGTATCAGCGAGATAGTCACTGCTGAGGTCCATAATAAGCTGAAAATCATCAGCGCAGTTACTAAAATTGAGACCCTTGGCTCCTAGATATAGGACCAGATGCCAACTACTTATATCAGATATTCATAAATGAAGTCCCTCACTCTAATAGCATCTAGTCTCTGCCTCACTCCTACTGTTTCTGTCTAGCCCTACCTTTGTGCATCTTAATTTATTTTGACCTGGCTGACACCGGTCCTCGCACCTCTTGAGAGTCTGCCATTTTGTCTGTCATGCTCCCTCTACTGTCTACATCCTATTATTGCTTTTTCTATTCTCTATCTTGAAGTCTCCGTTGCTGTAAATCCTTGCTCTCTCACTTTCCTGTGAACCCCTCTTTTTCACTTTCATGTTAGTACTCTGGCGCTCTCTCCGATTTCATTATTTCTAATGTGGTCTCTCTCCAGTTAATGGCCTTTCCCCCGTCTCGCGTTTTCCTTTTCCAGCTCTCCAAGCTGCCCAGTTTCTTTGTTGTTCTCCCACCTGTCACTTATTGGTCTCTCTCCCTCTGCTGTTCTTACTCTAGCTCCATTTTTGGTCTGCTGTTTGGCAAGTCTATTACAGGGGTCTGCAATCTCTGCATTGCCAGAGGTTTTGGAATACAATGCTTATCATAACTAGCCAGCATATCCAATGGTGAAGGATCATGGAAGTAGCAGTTCTGAGAAGCGTGACAGTGTTCTCCCACCTACTCCCCCGGGATCCTCTATTCAGTTGGCCAGGGAAGGGACACCGCTTTTGGATCAGACCCTGGGTGTGGAGAAGCGAGGGAGGATCACCTGAGTGGAGGGTCACAAAGGATTTCGAGGAGAATACCCAAGGGTGAGACATGCTATTCCCCCCTCACTGTTTACCATCAGAAATCCCTTCCTCAACCTACATGGGATATTTCCAATTCCATCTCCCCCTCCCATTTACAACTAATACTGGGAAGAAGAAGAGGCAGCCGACAGTAGCGAGGATTTCTCATAGAAACACTATAGGAAAACTGAGGGAAACCTACTGTAGAAAATCCTCAAGTTGTCCCACTAATAAAGACAGGCAGGGTCAGGCATTTAATAATGACCACTTATGCTTGACTCCACTTGACTCTCTTTTCAGGACTGATGGACAGCCATGTCCTGTTAGTTGGAGTATTGAAGGTCAGGCAAACCCAGTCCTGACCACCCACACACCTGCAGCCCATTGATACAACAGAGGGATATAAAAGGAGACTGCTGAGAGCAGGCAGAGCAGCAGTTGGGAGAGCAGAAGAGGGGTTGTGTGGCTGAGTCCAGCAGGGGATCCCTTCTCAGTCCCAGTCTAATTTTTGTCAGAACCACAGTGAGCTGGGGATGCCGTTTGGACCAGAGAAGCCAAGAAGGAGAGAGGGGCAGGAGCTGATGTTTGGAGGAAAACGGCGTGCAGATACGCTGGCCCGGTGTCTGTGAAGCGCTGCAGCGTTGCAAGGGAGACATGTTTACAAGGAGCCGGAGTGAGGCTGCCTGCATCCTGCTGGCATGGTACAGTGGAGTGCTTGTTCCTTTGGGACCTGTGCCGGCCCCTGTCCGAGGGGCTGGTGGTGAGACCCTGATATCAACCCTGCGTATCCTGGAGGGACCGCCTGTCAACGCAATGCTGCCCTGTGAGTTTTGTGAAAGTTAATGACAGAAAAACTCAGGAGTTTGCGTGACTGCAGCAGAGTGTGAGGAAGGCACTGAAGTAAAGCGGCACGGAGTGAAAGGCAAGTGACAGACTGTGAAAAGGCACAAAGCAAGAAAGCAAGCAGAAAGAGTGTAAAGCCGCATGAAAGAAAGAAAGTTGAAAGCAAGAGAGAGAGAAAACAAATGGACAGTCAGAAAGAAAGCTTGAAGGAGAAGCGCTAGGGGCGCTGAAATACGAGGAAAGTGAACTGTGAGAAATATAAGAGAAACCGACAGATTTAAAAGGGAAAAGTAAAAGCGAGAGGAAGTGAAAAGAGGGTACAAGCGACCCGAAGGTGAAAACAAGAAAGTGCAAGCAGGTACAAGAGTGCACAGCCAAAGGAACAGAGGGTTCAAGGGGCAGGATAAAGGCAAGAGAAGTGTGCAAGAGGCAAGGAAAGGCAAAAAAAGGGTGCAAGTATGCACGAAAGAAAAGAAGGAGTGCATGAGGCACAGTGAAGTGGAAAAGAACAGAGTGAAAGAGGCACAGAAGAGAAAAGGTGTCTGATGAAAGGTACAAACAGCAAGAAGAGGGGTTGCAGGTCAGAGTGGACGTGCTTGGAAGGAGCAAAGAGCCCAGCATTCTCGAAGGAATCAGATACTATCCCATGTAAGAACTGTACAGTGAAAGGTACATCCTGACTAGAAGAACTTTGTTTGTTTAAAGACGAAAGGGACCTAAGCTCGGGGAAGGGAACCCTGAGAGGCCTAAGAAGGATTGTGTAAGAAACGAAAGGGACATCCTGACCAGAAGAACGTTGTTTGTTTGTTAAAAGACGGGAGGGGCCTAGGCTTGGAGAAGGGAACCCTGAGAGGCCTAAGAGGAACTGTGTTGTTAAATTGAACTTGTGTTTGAAAGTGAAGGTGCCTGAGGTTGGGGAAGGGAACCGTAAGAGACCTAACAGAGGTGACCTTTTATTTTGTGAAACAGAGAGGAATAAGGTCAGGGAAGGGAATCCTGAGAGGCCTAAAAATGTTGATACTGAAGGAATTGAAGCTGGGGGAAGGGAACCCCGAGAAGGTGAAAGAGGAACTGTGTTATATTTCTTTTGTTGTGTTTGAATTTGGTCAAGTTGAAGCTTGGGGAAGGGAATCCCAAGGGACCAAAGACATTGAAAATACTTGAGAATATTGCAAGGGCCTTGTGGGAAGGTCTTATGAACAGCCCTTTTTGATTTAAATCATTTTTGTGACATTGACCAAACTACACCTGGTAGTGAGGGCAAGTATGGGTTTAGACACAGACAGATTGTTGTTTTGTACTTCCAGACTTTGACGGCCCTTAGAAACATCAGTTAAGGGAACCATCCCTTTAAAGTTAGAGGCAGTTAGACATTACACCAACCCATGGACCTTAGTAAATAAAGGTTTTGAAACTAACATCTTTGAGTCTGTGTCTCTCCTGATACCATGCCTGTCTCAAATAGCCCAAAATCTCTGAAGAGCTTCAGGTTGCAGACCCCTGGTATGTCACATTCTTTGTTCTCTCTGCCCCATCTTTCTCTCTAAGAGATATTCAAGAGAAACATAGCTGTCCTTCTTCTCCTTTTACTTTAGCCGTATCAATACGCAACACTGAAGGTGAACATTTATTTAACCTGTAGGTCAAAGGTACAGCTTGGAAATTGGGCGTGCCATTACAATGTGTTGAAACCTGCTTTTGGGGATTGAGCTGACACATGCAGGTGTTTTCTCTGTATTGTATCAGAGGAAACATTTCAGCTTCATCAGTTTACCAGTGTTCCATGGGGAAAGCAGTACCCCAATACTTCTTAGGTCTAAAAAATAAAAGCAATTGTTTCAATGGTATGTATATAGATTCTGTGTTATCATAAATGAAAGGGGAATGGAGGAGTAGGAAGTTTAGATGTAATGGCATAGATCACAGTGAACAACAGTAATAATATTTTTGCAATGGTGGACTTTGACTGTTCACATTACTGCCAACTTCCCTTCACTGTTTACAGCTGGCACTCTGCGGCTGACTCTCCGTGACAGACTAGGCCGCAGGGGCATTAGGCTGAGGTAAGCAAAGAAAGCATCAGAAGTTTAAATAGAAAGGTGTTCCTAGTGCACCATCTCTTCCACAGCAGTGGTCAGCTCACTTTTGGCTCTCTCTGTCCCAGCTAAAAGTAACCCTTAGGTTCATCTGGTCTGAGAAAGGTTCAGCACACTTTAAGCTGTGCCATGCTGGAGGTCTGGGCCCTACGTAACAGCTTGTTTACATGACATGACCAATGTTTGTTTTTTCTCCTTCTCCGGCAGGAGCGTAATACAGGAAGGCATAGTCTCCATGCCTGTCCATTTTGTATTTCTATTTGTTTTTTATTGAATTTATATATCGCTTTAATCCAAAGCGCTTTACAAGAGGAACAGGCAAAATACATCAAGCGTTACATAATAAATGAATCAAAACCTGAAAACAGTACAAGGAACAATATACATTATTGGTAAGGTTAAGCATGAGTGGAGAGGGTAGTGGTAGTAGTAGCAGAAGTAAGAGAGGAAGCAAATGGTGATGGGGAGGTGAGTGGAAGAGATAAGAATTAGAGAAGTGCAGAAAGTGAGGTAGGAGGGAGAAGAGCTGAAGAAAAGGGTGAGGGGGTATTAAAGTGAAAGAGGGAGTAGGAGGTGTGGGTAGAGGTAGAAGCAGAAGTAAGAGAGGAAGCAAAGAGTGTCATGGAGGTGAATGGAAGAAATAGGATTTTAGTGAAGTGCGGAACGTAGGGTAGGAGGGAGCAGAGTGATGGAGAGCGGAAGGCGGTTCCAGTGGAAAGGAGCGAGTAGTTGGAAGCGCAAGGTGGTGGAGGAGGAAAGAGTAGGAAAAGATTGGCAGAGCGGAGAGAGCGAGAAGGGGTATGGATAGTGAGAAAGGAGGACAGGTAGGGGGGGCTAGACCATGGAGGGATTTGAAGACTAGACAGAGGAACTTGAATTTGAGTTGGGAGTGGAATGAGAGCCAATCCAGTGAGGTGAGAGATGAGGAAATGGAGTCACGGGGTGAGAGAAGGCAAAGGGAGCGAATGGCTGAGTAGTAAACAGATTTGAGGGGGAGAGGTGCGTGGAGGGGAGTCCAAAGAAAAGATTGGAGCAGTAGAAAAGTCTGGAGAAGATGAGGGAGGTGATTAAGAGTTTTGTCGCATGATGGTAAGGAGGGGTCGAATTTTACGGATGTTATAAAGGTGAAAGCAGCAAGATCTGGCAGTGAGAGAAATGTGGTGAGATAGAGAGAGGTGGGGGTCAATGTGAAGCCCAAGGTTACGGGCATGGGGAGAGAGGTAGAGTTGGGAGGGGGGAAAAAGAATGAAGGGAGGAGGGGAGGGAGGAGGAATTGTGTGGCAGGGAGGAATAGGACTTCGGTTTTGTCTGCATTAAGAGTAAGGAAGTGAGAGGACATCCATGACATTTAGATTGCCTCATAGCTTGATATACAAGTGGCTTAGATAATCCAATTTTTAAAACTCACAATCAGCTTAATTTAGGAGTGTGTGCATGCATGGCCCTGCTCCATTCTCTGCAGCCACCAGGAAATACCTGCATTTTGAAGACTCCAGCACGCACAAAGTCTCTTATTCCTGCTCTCCAGCACAACAGTGAATTCGAAAGTGGCACTGTAGAGTCAGCTACCACTTGCTGAAGAATTGCCACTGGAGGAAACTCAGAACTAATTTATAAAAAACTGCTGTGCATAATCGGCATATTGATATGATTTCATATGCACCTTATTTTTTTATTTTATTTTTACTGTTTAAAGCGCAGACCTAGCTCCAGAGCAGCAGAATGCTGTACAGAGTGTGGGTAGCAGGCGTGTTGTCTGACATCTTTTAACAGTAGTACAGTACTGCGAGTTGAGGTCTGTCGGTATGTGCATCAATTAGAATGAGTCCTTCATCAGGTGTTGTTGAAAACAAGATATTTTGAGAGATTTGCGAGATTGTAGAGTTGTGGAGGCATTCCGGGATCGAGTTCCACAGGGTGGGTGCCTGACAAGAAATGGTTGGTTGCAGGTTCTCTTTTTGCAGACAATGGTGATTGAAGCCAGTTGGTCTATTTGCTACACGAGGAGCGTGTGCTACCAGGTACGCTGCTGTGCTACTCATGACTGCTTTGTAGATGAAACATGCAGTCTTCAACAGTATCCTAGCCTGGAGAGGAAGCCAATCTAGTTTGTATAGGACAGTGACGTTTCAGTCAAATTTCCACCTGTAATAAGACGTGCTGCAGCTGGACTGCTTTTAGGGGAGCCAAGAGAGCAGCTAGGAGCCCCGTCAGAAGGGCATATCCCTCAAGGATGTGCGAGACCATAAGGGCATGCACTACGGTCCGGAAGTCTTGAAGGGGGATGAAGGGTTTGATTTTGAGAAGGGTGGAGAGTTGGAGCCAAGCTGTTTGGGCCTTCTTGACTATGTGTTTCTGAAAGGACAGGCTGCTGTCAATGGGAAGCCTAAGGATATTGCTGAGTCCGAGAGCTATGGATATCATTAAGCCATTATTGGACAAGTTGATTTTCAGCGGGCGGACCGATGAGGACGAATTCTGCCTTGGATGGGTATAGTCTCAGGTAGGCAGTCGACATCCAGGACTGGATGATGGCTATGAAAAAGAGTGGGGGAGCCCTTCGTGGGTGAGCAAAAAGACAGGCCAGGGTAAATCCTATGCTCAAAAACAGAAGAGTCCGCAATTTGACAAAGAAGTGTTGTATTCAACAAAATACATATAAAACAGGGACAGCTAAGGACATCACAGCGATCTCCCAACTCTCGAATAACTTCATGCTTGACAGTTCCTTAAAAAGGTGTATGACATCACAATTGACATTTCATCTGAGAGAACCTAAGGTGGGAAGGGATTGGTTAGGGGTGCCTTTCTCAACCCTAGCACCTTGGACTGTTACCAGCACATAGGCAACAATAGGGGTTGGTGAGAACAGCACCAAAGGGCTTTCTTTCCCCAATAAGGTTAACATTTCAGATTCTCTAGGCCACAAGCCAAGATGTTTAGCTTTCAACATTGCACTGTCTTGTATCGTTTGTCCCGAGAACTGGATGGGAATGAAGGTCTCAATCTCTCTATCTCTGAATCTAATGAATAGGCATTATCGTCCACTGTGGGTCACATGTGTAGGGTCCACATTTTGGAGTCTTCTGTTCAGCATTTATGTGGATTTTAGCCCCTTTTACTGTGGGTGTCTTTACCTTCCTTGGCCTCTAGAAACTTGTTCGAGCTACTCTTCCCCCAATACTAAGTCCGAGTTGGTGGGAATCTGACCTTCTGGCGTTATTTATCTCTTTTCTCAAGCTAAGAGAAATCTGTCTCCTGTCTCGGTACTGTTAGCGTCTGCTCTTTTGGTGTCGATTCAAAACTTTCATTCTACTGTAACCTAGGCAGGTGCTTCTATTGTATGAGCTGCTCAGATTGGGTTTTTCTGCTAACTTGGCGAGCTTGGTCCCCCTGCATTTTCGAGGTCTCTTGATGTCCATTCACCCAGACATGGCTGCGCCTTCTATCTTTTTTTACCTGGCCACTCATTTTATTTGCTTTCAACATTAAGCAAGCTGTATGTGTGTTCTTGTGCATCTTGCATTTCAGAATAGAGAGAGAGTATATGTGTTCTAAACTAGTTGATGCAAGCATATTCTTGCTGTCTACGTGCAATTTGACCTATTGTCTGTGTAGCTTCGGGGTGGATGCGTGTGTGCTTCGTGTCTAATGCACCTACGTGTGTCAGTGTTCAGTAGTGACGTAATTTCCTTTCATCACCTTTGTCATAGCATGTTCATATCCTCCATAGCTTGCAGATTTAGCTCTTGTATGATCATAAAGTTAAAAACGTCCTCAACTCAAAAAGGGGTAATAAAAGGAAGCTGATAATATTAATAAAATCTAGAAAACCTTATTCTACTTTCCAAACACGTCTGATGACTGACCTGTGTGATACCCCTTCAATAAATATTGTAGAGGGTGGAAATCAAATCATTAAAGTAGAAAAGGTTAGGGAAACTAACTTTGTTGGCAGGAACTTTGAGTCCCATAATTCCCTCAGTACTGGGATGAGGAAGAGGGATGTAGAAGAATACTGCTGTAGGAGCCGTCAGCTAACTGGTGTAGATGACCTGCACCTGAGGGAGACTGAGCGGCTTAAAAGGCCCCCTCGGGTGCAGGCGTGGAAGAAGCAGGTGGGGAGAAAGCAGTGCAGGCCCTGTTTGCCATTGAAGGTGAAACTGGAGAAGAGAAAAGATGCCAGGACCACTGTAAAGCCAAAAGAAGTGTCGGGTCCTGAGAGGGTCTTTGCCTCGAGTTGTCCCTGTTGCAGAGGTCACATAGCAGGAAGTGTGAGAAAAAAGATGCTTGCCCATTGAAAACTCAATGTCCAGAGGTCACGCAGTGGGAAGCAGAAGCAATGAGGGAGGTGTGCCCTCTCTAGATGTTTCATGTGGCTGGGTTGCAGCAGAGCCTCTTTGGAGCAGAGGAAACTTCATTTCCCAGTGGCACGAGCAGTTGTGGACCAGGAAAGGCTGTGCACCGAATCGCAAGGAGCCAAAACGACCGAAGACCTACGAACACCATGCAGCGCACAAGCAAGCGACTTACCCGGTGAGTTCACACCCTATAACTGACTCTGCAGCGCTCCGGCTCTGTCCGCATGTTCATAGCAGGCAGGTTCACTCGTGTGTGAGTGAAAGAAACAGTAATTACAGTTTTGAACACCAAACTGTTTGAAAACAACAAAATGTATATTTACTGAACCAAGGTGACTATGCAAGCAAGTGTGTGAGTTTGTGGAAAGCCCAAAAAATCCCACGGGGAAGCTTTATTAAAACCAAAAGCATACAAGCATTACCTAAGCCAATAGTGTTTAAAAAACTCAGCAATACCAATACAACACACATTACCCAAGACGAGAGGGGAATATTGTGAAACCCAAGAATTGTAAGACTTGCTGCTCATGTATTGTGAAATACAGATCATCAATTGACATAAACACACATTGACAAAGCCAATATAGAAGCAGAGTAAAACAATAGCCTTGTCACTATTTGGTTGTTGATGCTATTTTTCTTTCAATAAACTCTCAGATACAATCACACTGCGCATATGTCAAAATATTAGATGCTTGGTCGCTTTTGATTTATTGAATTCTGAGTCAGCCGACACGTGTTTCGAGAACCTGCTCTTCTTCTGAGGCTTGTGCGCTCTTCTATTCCATTGCGTATCATTTGGTATTGAAGGTCATAATAAAAATGTGCTGGGTTGGAATCTATATCTCTTCGCAATTACGGATGATAAATATCTAGCCTTTCGGCGTTGTGTAGCATACCAGTAAACTATATAAGCGCTTGGGTCTCTAGTCTTTTCTGCTTCCAGTTTTGATTATTTTTCATTCAACACAGTTTGATTCCTTATCCACACTCCCCTTGACTCACCTGCTGTGATGAACCGCTTAACTTTCTCTCTCCTTGGAGTCAAATTTGGTACCACATAGCCAAGAGCCTCCCCCCGGCTTGGTAATCAGCAAAGGAGGGTTTTGTGTACCGTTGACATCTGCTGGAAAACACGCTGGCTATTGTTCTCAGACTTATTACGCCTTCTGCAGAGGTTTCACGGACCTTGGTCGGAAACGCCAAGGTCGATTCTCTCCTTGTCACCCTCTCGGTCTGTGCCGTCTTTCTCCTCCTCTTGAACTGCCGTGCTGAGTTAGCTCTCACATTGTGTGTACTGCCTTGCTCGTTCTGTGCTCTTGTGCTCTACCTTTTATCACGGTGGGGAAGTTAAAGGGCTGTTAGGTGTGTATGAAAGAAGGCGGATACCGCATCTCGCTCATCGGTGTGCCACTTCCACTCCCCAATCCAGGTGATCCTCCGTCACTGGCCCACACCCAGGAACTGGATCCAATAGCAATGGCCTTGTACTGGCCACCTGGATGACAGATCCCCGGGGACTAGCTAGGGAGAAACTTTCAGGTTTCTCACACTATCCACAGTCTCCACACTCCCCCGTCTAGCCCATGCCTAGTTAGAAAACCTGGTTTGCACATGCACACCATCAGACAAAAACAGCCCTTCGATTTTTTACTGTTATGTTTGTAACACTCCTGCATTACCTGTTTTAGACCATTCACACATATATCCACCAATCACTTAAAAACACTCTACATATAACCTATAAACATATACTTCCACCCACCAACTGCCACTTAACAGTTTTCTACAAATCTTTTGCATCTGCATTTCCCATCCGTATACCAAGCAATTGTACATAGTGCTCCTATAAATGCACACATGCATTGTGCAGTGACAGAAGTGCATAAATAAAAGGGGCAATACGGATGGAAAAGTGTTCACGGGAGCCCATGAGGGAAGTGTGAAAGGATCCCAAGATGGGGGGCCACTAGCTAACTGCTGGGGCAGAGGAGGATATCTTACCCGTAACGTCCTCTTAAGTTTTTTCTGTCAATTGAATAGGTTTTTATAAATGAAAATGTTTCAGAATGTTATATAACTGTATATAAATTATTAATAATTCCTCTTTTAACATATGTGAAAGAATTATAAAACTCCTTTAACAAACATATTTTTGCAACACATACTTATGTGAGCCGTTATCAGCAGAGCATACCCCAAAAGGCAAATCAGAGTAGACATTCGTCCTTGCCGAAGGCCAGGCCCTCTGCCCACAGCAGAAAGGTTATATCACAATTATTTGTCATTACGTTTTGACAATTTCAAACAAGTACAACACAGGACAGATTTCCAAAAGCATCCTTTCAGGTCATTGCTGATGCTCCTCGCACAACTTTGCTGCAATCGCGTCCAGCACTCCGCCGCAAGCAGATTTCTTTTTCACATTTAAACATACAGCTTTGGCCATGCTGCATTCCCCAATAAGTAAATCAAAGTAGGCATTCGTCCTTGCCGAGGGCCAGGCCCATTGTCCATGCACCAAACGTATATCACTATTTATTGTGCAACTGCCCATGGCAGAAAAGTCATATCACTATTTTTTGTACTTGCGTTTCCGCACTTTCAAAAAAATAAAACACAGGACGGATTTGCAAAAGCATCTGTTTAGGTCCTTGCTGATGCTCCTTGCGCAATTTTGCGGCAATCCCGTCCAGCCCTCCGGCCTGCAGTCGCAATCAGAATTTCTTTTCCCATTTCAACCTAGAGATTCAGCCATGCCGCATGTCCCAATAAGTAACTCAGAGTAGGCATTCGACCTTGCTGAGGGCCAGGTCCATTGTCTATGCACCAAATTTATATCACAGTTTTTTGTGCTTACATTTGGACACTTTGGAAAAATAAAACACAAAACAGATTTGCAAAACCATGCTTTCAGGTCTTTGCTGGTGCAGGTTTGTTGTCATTCAGTACAGCACTTTAGGATGTAGCCCCAAGCAGAATATTTCTTCCCATTCAAACCTAGGGTTCGACCATGCTGCATGCCCCAATAATTTGCATTTGATTATGTATATGGATTATAAATGTATTTATTTATTATGTTTATGATTTATATTCTATGTGAAAAGTTTATTTATAAACTAAAACACATTGATAAAATAATAATAATAATCAAATCAGAGTACACGATTATCAAGTAATTGCAGGGCGGTAGAATGGGTAGATCACTTCGCTTCATCTAGTACTTTAAAAAGATTATCCTGCTGCTGGTGATGGGGTTCTTTTGTGAAGGTGCCCTTCCTTCTTGAAGTGTTAGCTTTCGAATAGTAGAGTGAGCCCTATTCACCTCAGCACTGGGTTATTCAATAAGTAACTTGTCGTAATGCAGCAGTCTTCAAAGCCATTCTTGATGCTATATTTATTGTTAGAACTCAGCCGATACGTAATTCGATGCTCTAAAGTCTTTCTTAAGTCATATGGATTGTGGGTCAGTCATTGCTGCTAGGTTGTGGAAATGAGTCCAGCATCCAATCCCAATATCATATACCACTATAGTCACAAATAAGGGTAGGTAATGATTTCAAGGGGTGGCCTGGTGACCACGTGGGCAGCTGGTTCAGCGTGCTTGGTAATTATCTGCTGATTAGCATTGTCTCGGAGGCTATGCAGCGATAGTCACGTTTTTAAAGTGTCAAAATGTAGGTACATAAAATAGTCATACAACTTAGCTCCCAGTTGACAAAATCCATTCAGACTTTGCAGAAGAATTCAAGGTTGAGTCTATAATTTTCTAAAATCTTTTGTGCACATGCGTCAAACGTCAACAAAGTTAAAACCCATCTTAAAACCTCCCCTCTAATTTTTCCACCTCTTCACAAAATCCCACCAAAATTTGCACAAATATTCAAATCTGGGTCTTAAATCTTTTTGCAAACCTGTGTGCAGATTTGTGAAACAGTGCCAAATGTATAAGCCTTTCAAATATTTTGGCAAAACAGCACCAAACTTTGTAGAACCATTCAAGGTCCCGTGTAGAATAATATCACAAAATTTCATACAGTCTCACTGAGTGGTGCCAAAGTCATACACCATCCAAAAACTGCTTTTCACCAAACCTGCAATGCACAAATATGCATGGATGCCCCCGAACATGTGTGATGTTCGCGAACATCACAGGGCTGTCCCCAAACTGTTTGCTGACATCGGAGGTGAAAAACTGGCAATTATTTGGCTTTTTATGGCCATATCCCATCCCACCCTCATCACCCCTTACCTCCCCAGAGATTGTTTCATTTGTTTGACAAGGGCACTGTCCGTGAATCCAACATGGCGGGTGTTTCCCACAAATATTACGCCCCTCAGACTTTTCACCATCCAATTAGAGGGCGCGTCCGATGACATCACGTTGTCCCCCTTGACCAATCAGAGGACAGAACAGGGAATTGATTCTGCGGACTAAACCCAGATATCACTCATTTATACGGACCTGCTGTTTGGCTGTGTTAAAAAAAACACTACTGGACGGACTTACACCAAATTTACAAAAGCACGCTTTTGGTACCAAGCCACCGCTCCTGGTGCAAATTTGGTGAAAACCCGTCCAGCAGTTTGGGCTACAGGCATGAGCAAAACATTTTTGCCATTGCGTCCATGGGAAAAAACATACATTTTGCGACCCCCCCTAAAGTGTTGCCCCCCCCCCTGTATGAAACCTCGCCAAACCTCATAGAATCAATCTGACAGGGCCATATACTTCTTTTGCAAAGTTTGGTGAGGATTCATCCAGGAGGGGCAAAGCTATAAGCCACCCAAAAAGTGCTCTACCTATCCGTTGAGCAACTTAACCATAACTACATGGCCGCTATCGCAGGCCGTGTAATAGATATATATATTTATATTTGTTGAATTGAACTACCATGCATTTCCCTATTGCTTCATTGAATGTACAAGTGTGAGGGACAGATATCCTTTTTTTAGAGTGTTTCCTTAAGTTTATTTTAGGCAGGGGACTCCTCATCAGGGTTCGTATAGTGAGGCATTTATCCAACCTTTTTATTTAATAAAAATGGCTCATGTTGAAAACTCTTTAGAAAGTTGCCTGTTTCACATTTCTGACCTCTCAAATCTGTTAGTATAGTTATAGCTTCTGTAAGGGTACAATTTTCTTCACCGTGGGCAGGTGGTAGGTACAGCAGGATGGACCGATCTTTGTGCATAAGCCACCCTCCATGGCCAAGATGAGGTTGAAGACAAACCTACTTTGAAGATTCATGAGTCTCACGGCTCTGAGCTCCTCCTTTATGGCATTAAAGCCCTTCACTGTTGAGATGATTGTTTGCAACAACTTCTAACGGGTAATCTTTAACCCTTTGGCATTTACATTTCTTTGTATCCCAGGAACAACAGAGGCGAAGAACATTTCTGACCTACTGAAAAGTCTGTGCTCCTATGATATCTCATTGAGTGCTGCTTCCATCTTGCTAGAAATAGAATTGCCTCTTCTTACCCATTTAACCTCCAGGCATCTTTTGCTTCTTTGGTGCACATCCATTTTGGGAAACCCACCAATTTGTATGCACTTCTGGGGTACTACCAAGGCTGGTGTATTCAGTAACACTAGGGAGCATATGCCTCCCCAGTTTGGGGGAACCTGCATGTAGTCGTTGGAAATACATGTCCAATAGTGATCCATGAGCACGGCCGTATCTACTTTCATACCAGGTATTTTCGATATGCGTTTGCATCCATAATTTGTTCCAACCTTTACCAGGCAATCATTCTAGAAGCATAGTGAGGCATTCTTGAGGGGTATTATGGGTAGGGTTCCTGCTTTATTGTCTATCCATTTGAGCAACTTTGAGTACTCTGCATATTCATTGATGCATTCATTATTCTCTGGCTGTGTTACTCCCACTGGCACAGTCAAAAGTGCTTGTGCCTTACATCCCATCAGTCCTCCAAACCACTCGTCTCCTTTGAATACCTGTCCATATACCAGTAGTTGAGGCCTTTCCCAACATCCAGGTATTCCCCCTATTTCTTTCCTCCCATTTGCTGGACACTGTAATTCCTTATAGATTACTATTCTAGCTTCCTCTCTGTTTGGGCCATCAGTATATTGTGTATCATCTTAGCTGTGCTCCAATAATCCTCTATCATTGCTTGTGTTTCTGTGTAGCACCTAGTTGTGCAGAGCACTAAGTGCATTAGGCACGGTGCTCTAGTGGCTGGGATTTCAGTACCCACGAATGTCCTGGAGGCTGTCATGGTGTAGAGAATGAGAGAACAACATAGCAGCCCTCCCTCGATGTCTCTTTCTCCACCCTGGTCATGTGCTGGTACCACATATTATTGGTCACGTGAGCCTAGTTAGCCACGTATGATTGTATGTGTTTGAAGTTGTTACTGGCACTCCTTTTGAGCCTTTTCATTTCTATAGTGGTACTGCTAAAAGGTTGGGTTACCACTTCATTTACTAAGGGTACAGGGGTCGTATTAGCATATTCTTCATAAAACACATGATAGGGAACAATTCTGCATAATGTCAGGAGGGGAAAGTGGTAGAGACAGCCGAAAGCAAAACATTTTGCTACAATCATTTTGGCCGGTGAGTCCACAAGCTGCAAGTGTGCATACTCATTGCGTTGTCGGTGGGCCAGAACCCTGTGTTTATCAAAATTTACTGAATTCATCATGATATATACTTTTGTGTTTCCCATTTTGCCTCTCTTTTTAATGATACTTTCACAATGATTTCCAAACTTCTCATGCTTACAAAAAGTATTAGTATGGCTAGAAAAATTCTTTAAAAAATAAACCTCGTCTTCGGGTTAGTCAGTAAGGCAAGGATTGGCACTTTACTTTTCTTAAACATGCTAAAATTGTTCACTACGAATGAGAGAATAGCATAGAGGAATATCTAGAAAGGCAACATTTAGCACATTTCTTTAGTTTTATCACAATGTTATCCTTCTTGTTACGCTGCGAGTAAAGGATTCTTAAGGACACTGTTCATGCAAGCAGAATGGTTGCTTGTATAAAGAAAGACAGTGTGCATTTACTAATTTTCTGTGTTGGTGTGTCTACTCCTTTTCATGGCTCGATTTTGTACTGGTTTCTCTTCTTCTTCTTGCGCTGCACCTTCTGGGACGTGGGGCAGGGGGTCTCACCTTTGCAAGGTTTGCCATTGCCAGCTTTTCTCGCTACCACTTTCACTGCTCTAGGGGTTATGTCTTCAATAAGGAACGTCCCTTCTAAATGTGGCTTGTGCCATGACCATGTAAGGTTCCTCAAATATACTGTGTCCCCAGGGTATAGCGAGGGGGTTTGAGAAGGTCTTGCAGGTCTATTGAGGTATCATCTTCATTATTCTTCTCTGACCACCCCTGCCATGCTTGAAGATGTTGGGAAATAAAAGAAACACTCGCCATCATCATCGCCAGGTAATCATGCATCTCAGAACCCAAAACAACATCAGCACTCTGGGCATCAGTTAGCACTCTAATGGGAGGGGTAAGGTGTTTGCGCATGCAGCATCCCACCACTAGTTCAGCGCAAGTCAAGTAATGCTCTGAGCTCGGCTGATTTCATAATGCAAACAGAGCTAAGGGCAGGCACTGAAACCATCCTTTCTTCAGGGTCATTTTTAATTTGTCTATTTTTTCTTTAAGCAGGTCATTGAGGTGTTCACAAAGCCCATGCGCTTGCGGGTGATAAATGCAGGAGAATGTATGCTTAATCCCCAGTCGGATTCTGATATGCTTAAAGACTTCGTTCACAAAGTGCAGTCCATTGTTGGACTGGAGGTCTTCGCACACCCCCAATCATGGGAATACCTCTCTTACAAGGAATTTGGCAGCACAGGTGTCATCGGGTGCCTGCATGGACCAGCTTCAATCCACTGGGAGAAAAGGCATACGACTACTAGCATGTATATGTAGTTGTTACAATTTTGGATCATGTCCACACAGTCTATATGCATATGCTGAAAAGGTCTGGTAGGATGGGGTATTGCTCCTCTCACTACTCACAAATTGTTCCCTGCCATGTATTTCGGGCAGACAATACAATAGAAAAGGAAGGAAGCAATAAGCTGTGGCAAATTTAGAGTGAACCAATCTTCTGCAATCTGTGCTGCAAGACTCTCCTTACTGGTGTGGGTCGGATGGTCGAGCTGGTCTAATGTTACCTTAAGTAATGCAAGAGGTATAACCACTTTACCAGTGCTGTCCTGCCACCATGTTGCATTTGTGGGGAATACTGAGCACCCCCTCCGCTTCCATAACTCCTGCTCCTCTGGTGGTGCATGTCCCTGAGGTTCTATTATCTGTATGATGGGCAAGTAATTAAAGCTTTCCTTCATTACCATATTGCACGCTCATGTGTACTTTTTGAGTGATGTGTCAAATTCAGTTACTTCAGAAAAATACATTGCTCTTTTGGCATCTCTGTCAGCGGCTTTGTTCCAGTGGGAGATTATGCCCCCTGGTATGGGCTGCATACTTCACCATTAGCCTGTCCAATAATGATGCTTGTTGCACTGGTATGCCATCAGCGCGTAGGATGCCCTGCCTTTTCCAATGTGACAGTCCTGCATGTACTTTTGACGCCACATAGGGGGAGCCAGAATACACTGTGATCTCTGCGTCTTCATATGTTTCTAGTGCTACAATAAGCGCTATTAATTCTGCTGATTGCGCTGAGAAATGCAAAGGCAATCGCTCACTCGCACTACCTCGAAGTTCCCATTCTCGAAGTTCCCATTCTGTCTCAATTTTACCACTGCAATACCTGTATGCCTGTCCACTAAATTCTGATCAATCAATGAGCCATCAATAAAGAGTATTTCCCGTTCCCTCCAAGGGCATTTTCTCTGACGTGGGGTATATCATCATGGTATTCTGTGTTGTATTTGCTGCAGTCATGCACGTAATCTCCTTCCTCCACTGCCTCTGTTGTGACGTTGCTGGGTTCACTACTCTGCATCTCACTATTTTGATTGCTGGGTTGTAAATAATTACCTCAGACCCTGATGCTCTCTGTGTGGTCAATGCGCTTTTGGGTTTCTCAAGGATGGCAAAGAGGGCACACTCCATATAGAGTGTTGTCTCACAGCCCATTGTAATAGTTGACTTCTCAATTCCAAGGGCTGCTGTAGGCAACACTTGTTTGCAGGGATAATGACCCTTCATCACTGAATCATAAAGCCCACATGAGTATGGCAATGGTTTGTGTCCCATGGTAGTCTTCTGTGTGACCACTGCTGTCATTACCACCCCATTTGAGTGAGAGAATAGGTGCAATTCTGCACTGTAATCAGGGATCCCTAGAACGGGTGCTGTGCATATTGCTCATTCACTTAATCAAATGCCTCTGTAATTTGACCTGTCTAGGCTATCTTGCTGTCCTCTCTCTGAGCTTCTTTAAGTCCTTTTAAGAGGGGTGTAATGTATGTGCTGTAATCAAAGACCCATGCCCTCCAAAGGTTGGGAAGACCCAAATATTGCTGCATCTCTCTCACTGTCTCTGGTTGCAGTGTTTTCATGATTGTTTCTGCTCTCTCAGGACTTCCCCTTGACAATATTGTAATTTGGCCTTTTCTACCATGTACTCTTTGTCTTCCAAAATTGTCATCAACTTTATTGAGTATTTTCGGCAATGCTCTTCAGTCTCACTGCACACTAGAATATCATCCACATATTGTATTACTGTGCTGTCTAGGTGTGTGTTCCCTAAGTCGATTTGGAGGACCCTGTTGAATATAGATGGGGACGCACAGTTCCCCTGGAGCAGCCTTGTATGTTTCTACTTTTTATTTCTGTACAAAAACGAGGTCAAGCCTTGTGATGCCTCATGAAGGTGGATTGAGAAAAATGCATTTTTTAGATTGAGCACTGTCAAATGTGTGGCTTTGGATGGGATATTGTACAGTATCGTTGCTGGATTGGGGACCCATGTAAATTCTGCCTCAACAATGTTATTTAGGGGATGTAAATCTTGAATAAATCTCCATGACCCCTGCTGTGCTGCTTTTTTCACTGGGTACATAGCCATGCTACACAGGGACCCTGATGGCAATAAGATGCCCTGCTGTACTAGCATAGAAACTGTCTAAAAAATACCCTCATCTGCCTCCTTGGACATGGGATATTTTTCACTCTTTGCAGAATCGCTCCTGGTTTCAGTTTTATCTTCACTGCCCCCACCCCTTTCAGAAGGCCAACATCATAGGGACTAATTGTACACAATACGCTTGGGACTTGCGCTAAATCATCTTCAAGAAATGATAGTGTCTTTTTCATCAGTGCCATCTTTCGCAGCATTTTCCTTTTCTCAACTCTCATCCAATAAGTAATGCTAATGAAAAACACCACTTCTTCCTCATCATCTTGCAAAAGCTCTTCTTCCATCAACTCTGTTAGTTTGGGTCCCTCATCGAAAGCAGTCACTGCCACCATGCTTTCCCCTCATTGTCAGTCCCATGGGGAATTACTCTCTCCTCCCTTACTATGACTCCTTCCAACTGTAGTGGGAATACATGTCCTTCCTCTTGGTCCATTGGAATCTCTGGTCTAAATGGAATTTCTGCAGGTAGTTGCAGTATTTTGCCCTGTATCCCACAAAGCCACGCCAACATGAGATTCACCCCATATGGGAACACCTTGGATTCCAGGGGTGCCCCCCTCTGTGCTGTCTAGCCACAAAATGCTAGTAAGAACTCTTGAGAATTCATATATTGAATACCTGGAGCGCAGCATATTATTCCCTTATCAGTAAATGAGATGGTCATGTTGAGTTTCCCACAGCCAAAATTGGAAGTGCCCAAAATTTGACAAATAAATGTTTTATTCAACAATATCCATATAAAACATGGACCTCTATGAACATCACACCAATCCCCCAACTCTCAAATAACTTCATGCTTGACAGTTCCTTAAAAAGGGCTATGACACCACAATTGACATTTCATCTCAGAGAACCTAAGGTGGGAAGGGATTGGTTAGAGGAATTAACTATACATATATATTACATAGAGGTTAGTGCATTAATTGGCCACACTCTATCTGGTGGCTTCGCATGAGACCACCTACTAAAAAGATACAAGTGAAAACATGTCATCATAAGGCACTGTGAGTGGCTACTGCAACATTGATAGAGGAGCGTTAAAGGTGAGTAGTTTTGGTCAGTGGTGCCTTCCTCGGCCTTGGCTCCTTGAACTGTTGCCAGCACATGAGCAACAATAGGGGTTGGTGAGAACGGCACCAAGGTGCTACTTTTTCCCAATAAGGTTACCATTTCATATTCTCTAGGTCACAACAAGACTGTGGGTCACGTGTACAGGGACCACATTTTGGATTATTCTGCTCGGCACTTATGAGGATTTTAGCCCCTTTTGCGGCGGGTGTCATTATCTTCCTTGGCCTCTAGAGGCTTGTTCGAGCTACTCTCCCCCCCAATACGAAGCAGGTCATTACGAGGTTGCCAGTACTGGCAACCTCAGCTTACTGTTTCTGCTACCCGATATCCCAGTATTACCAGGATATTACGGGCGGCGGCAGAACGTCAAGAACCACTGAAGCACCGTCATCATTGTTAATGGTGCCAGTGCGCCAGTGAATTATCTGATGGTAGGCACCTGAACTACCGGCAGGTCAGGCCTGGCAGTAGTTCACTGCCCCAGGGTATGCCATTCCAGAAAAAGTGCTGGCAACTGTTGTTACCGGCACCTTTTTCCAGACCGGCTTGCTCGTAATGATGGCCCAATGTCCAAGGTGGTAGGAATCTGACCTTCCAGCATTATTTGTTTCCTTGCTAAGAGAAATGTGTCTCCTGTCTGGGAACTGTTAAGTGTGGCCAATTAATGCATTAACCTCTATGTAATATATATGTATAGTTAATTCCTCTAACCAATCCCTTCCCACCTTAGGTTCTCTGAGATGAAATGTCAATTGTGGCGTCTGCTCTTTGGGTGTCGATTTGAAATTGTCCTTCCACTGTTACCTTGTCGAGGCAGGTGCATCTACTACCTGAGTTGCTCAGATTTGGCTTTTCTGATAACTCAGCGTGCCGGCTCACCCTGCAGTTTTGAGGTCTCTCGAGGTCTCCCATTCAACCAGACGTGGTTGCGCTGTCCATCTTGTTTTACATGCCCACTCATTTTAGCTGTGTTCGACACTAAGCACTTTTTATGTGTGTTCTTGTGTGGCTTGCGTTTCAGCATAGAGAGAGAGTATATGTGTTCTAACCTAGTGGATGCAAACATATTCTTTGTGTCTAAGTGCAATTTGACCTATTGTTTGTGTAGCTTTGTGGCGGATGTGTGTGTCCTTCGTGTCTAACGCACCTACGTGTGTCACTTTTCATTAGTGATGCCATTTGCTTTCATCACCTTTGTCACAGCATATGGACACCTTTGTCCATATCCTCCATAGCTTGCAGATTTAGCTCTGCTACGATCCCTGTGGGGTAGTGTCAGTAGGGATGTTTCAGTGAGTACTGTCTCTCACACCTGCGGCACAGTGGTGGGGAGGGGTCAGAGACCATAAGTGATGCCATTTCTGCCGTATCGGGACAGGGAGGGGCAGAGGCGATGAATGGCACATTCATCTGTCTCTCTTCAGCTAGGTAAGTGCAGAGATGAATAATATCCTGTGCGCTATTTATTCTCATGTCCAACTGAGTATCATCTGCGTACTGGTGGATGGCTATATTGGGATCTTTGAGGAGAGTGCCCAGATGCTTCATATAAAGGTTAAAAAGGATAGGTGAGAGGTTGGAGTGTTGGGGGACTCTGCAAGAGACCTGGACTCAGTTAGAATGCAACAAGTTCATTTGGACGGCCTGGTGTCTGCCTGAGAGTTATAGATAAACCAATTCAGGACGGTGCCAGAAGATCCCAAGGCCAGAGCAAATGATGCGGAGGTCGACTCTGTTGAATGCAACCATGAGGTCAAGGAGGAGAAGGACGCATGTCTCGCCTTTATCCATGATATGGAGGGCATCCTACACCAACTGGATGGTGGCTGTATTAATGCTACACTTATGTCGGAACCCTGACTGATAGTCATTTAGGAGGTGAAGTTGTTAGATTCTGGTGAGTAGTTTTGTAGCGACTACCTTTTCCAAGATTTTGCAAATAAACAGGAGGTTTGTCATGGGCCATTAATTGGTCGGTCGTCTGGATCTGGGTTTGTTTTTCAAAAGGGGTCGTATGAGACCAGTCTTGAGGGTGTCCGTGAATGACCCTTCTGTGATGGAGGCATTAAAGATGCTGAGGAGCGCGTTGTTCGCTGGGCCCGTCAATTGTTTAATGATGGAGGCTGGGATGATATCGTCAGAGTAAGAAGTATGTTTGAGAGAGAGGAAATCGTTTTTAGAAGAACTGGGAGAGAGGGAGGAGAGAATTCAGTGCAGAGGGGTAGTGTACATGCCAAGGTGCAGGGGGGGCACTAAAGATGTGGGAGGTGAATTTGATGGTCTCTGAGATTTTGTTAATTTTTTTGATTAAAATGTGTTGATTCTGCTGCATTTTTCCTGAATTGCTGGTACCTTCGAGTCGGGTTAGAGTTCAGAGAGAGCCTTCCTCCTGTTAGTAGCTGCAGCAATGGGGGCAGAGTAGTAAGCTGATTTGGCCTTGGTAATCAGAATCTTATGGTTGGTGCAGAGAGATGTGAGGTTGGTGAGGTGTCCAGGGTTACGGGTTTTGCACCACTGTTTCTCTAGGGTTCTGACTGAGCGTTTGTTGGAGGCAAGCTCGTAGTATATAAAGGAACGGATGGTTTGGTCTTGGCACGGCTGGTTTTATGTGGGCAATAGTGTTCACCAGTTTCATAGCAGAGTTGTTGAATTATTCTAGTAGGAAGCCTGAGGCATTCCCGGTGGAGAACTCTGCAAAGTTTGCTTCTAGCTCATTGATAAGCACAGGTTTGAATGAGTGGCGTTGAGTGAGGAGCAATGTTCCCTCTAAGCTGTGCGCATGTGCGCTTGCCCAGTTTCCTTTTGGGTGCCACTCAGACGATTTTTAGCAGCGCACACCGACAATTTTCACCTATTCAAAAAGATTTAATAAGGCATAAGCCACAGTAATTACCTGAAATGTTCTTTCTCTTAAAATAAGCAACTAGTCTTGATAGTCTGCCCATTTGCATTACACTACTATGCAAGGGTGACCGTAAACACCTAAAATCCCTAACAGCAAAATACACACACGAGGTTAAAAAATAATATGAAAAAATGGCTCCATGAAGAGAAGAATCTAAGCAAGATAAGCCTGCACACATTAACCAAATAATTTTCCCTCCCCACCCATGACTCCTAAACTTGACTCTACCATACTTTTACCTTATGACTCTAACTTCTGCCCCAGAACACATTAGAATACTGCCAGACAACCTTGACTCTTCCTCTCTTTGCTCTGCAAAAGTTTAGCAGATGTGTACTTATATCCACTTGTTTTATGTTTATATGAATAACGTTCATGCGCCAGAATTTCTGTTACTCATTGCGCCTTACCAAAAGTGTCACCCACACTATACAATGGAAATACTAGTTGAATTATCGGATAATGACTGTAAGTAAGCAGGCTACTTGGATGTGTAATATTATCCCATACGTCCTCTTCTTTGTACACATGTCACGCAAGTGCTTTGAACCAGCCGCCTTGCAAGTTAACGCATTGTAAAACTCAAATATTAATTTGCCCTCTAAGGATTTTGAGAAAACAAATGTGATGCTCAGCATCTCCTCCTTTAGCATCACTAACATTACCCTTTAAGTGGAGAGCAACATTGCAATATCATTTACTTTGCCTACAATGGATAATGGATATGAACTATGCCTGGGATTATTCGTCCATATTATCACTGCACCGGATATTCAGACAGGAGAATGCTTTTCACACAATATGCATCGTTTCCAAGTGTTCAGAGTGCCTTTGGGCATAGACCTTTACGCACTATAGGGTAACTTGCTGCTATACAAAACAGTTTCACTGAGCACTGCATAATCCTACACACATAGGGTGGGGTATGCTGCAAACAATATTGCATGCACTGCAAAATAATTGTGTACATGCAAAGTCGTGACATTCTTAAAATGCACATAATATGTTGAGGCATTAAATATGCCTTGCTTACAAAGTATTGTGTGTCTGCAAATATCCCACTGAGTGTTTACTGCTACATTCCCTCACTTTTTACAGTGCCTTATTAACTAGTATTGGAGGCTAGCACAGGGGCTGGTGAAGGATATGGGTGTAAGAGTACAGGTCATCACTCCTTGTAGGTGATGAACAAAGCAGCAAATAAAAAAATAAAAAAGTCCTACGTTTCGGCAGTACACTGAGGGAAATGTGTTGCTTGTTTGCTAAAGGATAGGAAAGTCTAGTATCCGTCTAGACAGCAGCACTTTCTTTTTCTTTCTATGCTCATCTGCTGAGGGTTTTTCAATATACCCATGTGTTCGGTGTGTATCGTCTCTAGCATCTTATTTAACTGATAACAAAGAATTACAGAAGAGGGATCCCTAGTTACGGAAGAAGGCACTCGATCAGTGTATCTCTGATGAATTTATGCTATTAACTTAAAAGGCATATATATGTTATTTTCTTCAGCAGGGCTTCATAATAAACCTCAGTAAATCTCTTGCTTAATTTTGTCTAGGTTGTGGTGCGGAAGGGTGGGCAAAACTATAGACTTTATTATGTGCCCTGTCATTTCACTTCCTATTTCAGGGGTCTAATCAGATTTTGCTCCCTACTTGGCGTCACATGATCTTTCAAGGAGTAAAAAAGTTATTAGCTAATAAGGATAGTTTCTGTTTATTAAAAGATGTTATTCCCCTTAAAATTCCTCTTGAGATTGGGCATTAATCTTAGAGTTCCTTCCTATGCCAGAGCTTTACTGGTCACTAATTTGAAAAAATATCAGTGGTGCTTTGTGGGTTGAAACGATATGTTCATTGTTTCTCGTTTTTGTTAGGCACATTTTCATTTTTTTAGGGCATCAAAATTGATGGTGCATAAGTCTCTTAGCTGTAGGCTGGTGTTCTAACTACCCACAGGATAAGGTAATGTGGATAGTAAGCAGAGGTACAGGAATGTTTGATCATCATATTCTGAGGTGCTGTTATTCGGATGTAATTATCCTTAAAGTGGCACTTGAACTCCTAACAGCATGTTTTTGACACATTTCTTTTAATTGCTATTAATCCATTGGCAAATGTATTCTTTCTGAATTTCTTGACAGCCACATCAGTTATGACAACAGATATTTTTGTTTTGTAGTACAGAAGTGATTTTCCAATGGCATAAAACATTTGCAAGGTACTGTGGTAGATGTTGAAGTCTTGGGCTGGTTGATGAGTTTTTTGTATAATCACATATGCCATATTTTATTTTAGCCTATGTGTTTGGAAAAAGTGTTGTAAGATTTGGCAAGAATTGCAGTGGCTGGGAAGAAGAAATTCCTTTTCAAACTGTTTTCTGCGACAGTAGTTCACTAAATACACATGCTCACAAAGTGCCTTACCTTATTAGTCAGTTGAGCACATGGAAAATAATGTGCACACAGCAGCCAACCGGTTCTGCACATAGAGAAAAATAATTAGAGGGAACATTGGTGAGGAGGCATTTAGCCTGACATTTGTGGGCTGTGGTCGAGTGTGTAAGCGATAGTGAGATGGTGGCGTGGTCAGATCAGTCGAGTGGGATCGTGCCTGCGGAGGTGATGAGGGGGATGATGTGGAATCTAAGTCTAGGGTGTTGCCTTTGTTATGTGTGGGGGAGAGCGCAATTTGCTTAATGTACATGGAATCAGTCAGATTAAAAATCGTGCTTTGAATATGGTTGTTATCTTGCGACTCTGGGATATTAAAATCTCTGTGAAAGGCATTATTAAAGTGTGCTAATTTGGCAGAGGAGAGTCATTTGGAGATGTCAGCAATGCAAGTGTCACTCCTGTCAGGTGGTCTGTAGATGAGGTGGAAGGTGATGGTTTCCTTGTGCAATAAAAGAAACCGGCAGGCAAGTGATTCAAACAAGCTTGTTCTGGGAGAGGGGAACATGGCCAACTGTGCCTGTGGACGATGGCCACTCTGCCTCCTGCCCTTCCTGGCCAGTCAGCATGTTGGATGCAGTAGTCTTGAAGTAGGAAGGAAAACCTGGGGGGAGGATGGGGTAAACCATGTTTCAACACTGAACAGAGCATCAAGGTCGTTGTACGAGATGAGGTCAGCGATCTCTTCAGCGTTAGCGACTGCTGTATGAGCATTGATCAACATGAGAGGGCGTGTATGTGTGTGGTCCATGGTTGTAGGATGGGGCAAGGGATGATATTGATGAGGTTGACTAGGGTAGATTGCTGGGGCAGCCCAAGGCACTTGGCCGTTCGAACACTAGCGAGGGTGTGAAGTGGTTGTGGAGGGAGGAGACACATAGTGATGTCTTATAGCGAGTAGCAGTAGTAGTGACTACTTTGTAGGTGAAATAAAGGATATGATATGATATGACATTTATAATGAGCCTATACACAAGTGTTTCAAGGCACGCCGAGGCAAGGAGGGGAACAGAGGGCAGACAGACAACGATCTTACTAGGCCGGTGACATTGAGATCTCGCAAGTGCAGGGGAGGAGAGAAGGCAAAAGTGCGAGGGGAAAGGGAAGGGGGCAGTGCAATACATAGGATAACAGTAAAATAAAAAAATAAAAACATAATAAATACAATAAATAAGAAGTGCAGCCAAGTGGTGGCAAGTGCAGGGGTAAATCCAGACATCAGGTGCCAGGTGCTGGTAGGGGGCTGCAGGGATACAGAAACAGCCTCCGAATGCAGGGAGTTGCCAGGGGGGCAGTGCAGGTGTTCAACTGGTGGGGAGGGTACTTGGGCCCAAGAACAGAGGGTAGCCAGGTGGCCAGTGCAATTTCAGTTTCAGCCAGGAGTTCAGCAGGGGAGAGGAGAGAAAGCAGAAGCAAAGAGGAAGGTCTTGAGGTGCTTCCGGAACCAGAGATGGTTCCCCTCAGGTGTCAGGGAGGCAGTTCCAGAGCAAGGCCCCAGTCGAAGAAAGATATCTACCACAAGCTTGTTGCTTGGAGAAGCGACTGACCTTGAGGGAGTTGGAGGCGGATGAGTGAAGGGATCGAGAAGGAAGATATTTAGGAAGAGAGAATTGAAGGTATTGAGGCCCCAGGCTCCAGAAGTCCTTGTGGACAATGCAGAGGGTTTTGGGTCTGGATAAAGGGTCTGGTCCTTGGCCATATCAGGGCCAAACAGGTAAGGTCATTTTCTATGTCCGTCATTTGCAGAGGACTCTGGCAATGAGGACACCTAAGGAGGACTGATGAAATAGTTGGTGGGCGGAGCAACTGAGTGGCAGGGCCTGGTCACATACATGTCCAGCAGCCAACTCAATGCTGTCTGCCTGGAGCTTGCCTACAGTCCTTAAGTAGAAGCTTTCAAGGCATGACAACTGGTGGTGGGCAGGTTTCAAAATTGCTGCGAGCTGTTTAGCTCCTGCTTTCCTGCTTCTACCCCAAGAGGGCCTGGTTAGCTTTAGCTGGATCTACATTTAGCTCCCCAGGCCAACTGGTGCATTACAAACATATATATATATGAAATTAAATGTGAGTGCTAGAGACTGTAAATAAAGAAGAATTAGGGCACATTTGAATATAGTGAATCATACAACATGAGCAAAAAGTTATAAAGTGTGCATCTCATGTTGAAGTTAGATTCGCAGGATGCCTGACACTCAGTAGCTGGTTTTAGCTCCTGCTCATTGAATCTTAATTTCAAACCTTGGTGGGCGGAGCAACTGAGTGTCAGGGCCTGGTCACGTGGCCAGCAGCCTGCTTATTTCTGTCTGCCTGGAGCTGGCCTAGAGTCCTTAAGCGGGACGGCTGACCAAAATGCCTTGAGTTTTAAATTTTGTCTCTCAGTACAAAATATATTGGTCTTTAAGGAAATAACATTTCACTTTTTGTTCAATGTAAATGGGAGAACACAACGCATTTTAAATACACTGCACCTGTGTTCCTGTTCTCAAATTGCCTTCCCTTGGGCTCCCAGCCCTATATTCCTGAGATTTACCGTGGACAGTCCATAGAGATAAGTTGGAGTTATATTTGGGGGTTGTCTTACTTTTTAAAAGTGGATTCCTGTTTTTTAAGAGAATCATCAAGCACTCCCTCAGTCTGGGATTACTGCATCAGCAAGGGCAGTCAGTTGTCTGGAATCCAAAAGTGCAAAGGCGTCTCTCTTCAGCCTCTGCCTGTTGCACATCAGTCTCCAGGGGACTCAGCTTTCCTCAGCCATCTAGTTAGTTAAAAAATCTTCAATGTTCATCTCCTCATATTCCATCCTCCTCTCCCATTTTATGAGCATACAAATATATATTTTAACACCTTCCTAATCGTGTGACTAGGTGTGGTGTTTACCAGTCCCATGACACACAGAGTGGGTTGAATCCACTCCTAATATAACATAACTATTTTGTTTTTAGGCCCCAACTTTGGAATTATGTGTGCATGTTTAAAACAATTGATATTATTAGGTTCTGTAGTTTAGTGTGCACAATTCGATATGTGAGTGATCGTGCTGTAATAAAATGTGGACCATTTACATGTTTGTACCATTTTTCTCCCAATCTTTACATGGTACCCTATTTAACTTTTTACACGGTTTGGTAGATATACTTTCTAGCTACAAAATGCAGGTTTTTTGTGTTAATCCGAACTTGCACACTAGTCCTACTGTGTTTTGTATGAGAGGCCTGGAGTTTGATGGATTATGAGAAGCCCTTTTAAATGATGGCCCCAAGTCATCTTACAGTTCTTTTATGGGACTGTCTTCTTAGAAACACCCTTCAGCACAATAGATCAATGATTCTGTGTAGGCTAATGTCTTGTAATATTACATTCCTGAGCTGGAGTTTCAGAAAGGGGAACTCTGACAATTTCAAATTTCCCCTTTAGCATCCAACTGGAATTTGCCTTTTCCAAATATATCATGTAGAATAAAATAAGCCTTTGTATTAGACTTCCTTTTGTAACCTTGTAACCTTTTGTAATATTTTACATGAGAATTCACAAGCACATTTGTCCTTTTACAATTGCATTTCCCCATTATCAAGAAAAGGATATAGCTTAGATAACATACATTTTCTTGACACATGGTATTCACATTACAAGAGCATGTTAACAAATAAAGTTATTTTTAAGCTACAGATGTGAAAATGAGTGTTTTGGGATCCAGCATGGGTTCTTAATGTTTATAACCTATTCCAGGTTCTTGTGCCTTGTCTTTGTGTTTTTATATAAAGAAAGTTCCTGCTTAAATACATTCAATTCTCTAAATGTCATCAGCATCACTGAGGCAATAATTGAAGAAATGTGTTCGTTGAGCACCTCTCCCACAGGAGGGTCTTCTGCCTCGTCTCCCTCAGGAGTTGAGTTTGGGTTTACCACTGGACCCAGCCCCTCCGGAGCATGAATCCAAGTGGGTGCGGCTGATGCAGCAGGAAGAGAAGGGGCCCCCTTCGCAGAGGTGAGCTTCTTGGTCGTCCTTCTTCGTGCCTTGGGTTTCCCCGTCGGCGGGGGTACCGGACTCACAGCCGGACCCGGTGTGACCTGTAGTCGGGTGACTGCCGCAGCAGCCATGGGTAGACCATCCGTGATCATCTGCATTTCCACCAAATCATTGCCTAACAAAATGTTAGCAGGCACATTGTCCTGAACCAGGACAGGAAGCTTTGCTGTCTTTTATCCAATCATAATGTTGACTAAGGCTACAGGCGATAATTTGGGAGGCCCACCAGCTAACCTGGTAGTTCTCAGAGGAGCACCTACATAGTCCTCTGGCTTGAGCAGGGTCCTGTCCAACCCCGGTCGTGCTTGCCCCAGTGTCTCTCAGGCCAGCAGAAGGCTGGCCATTCAAGAGCACACTTCTCAAAAACCTATGGGTGTTCTATGGGATTGTAGCCAGCACTTCTGGGTACTGGTCCCAGGCCCCAAGGGACACTAGGGAAAGCACTACATGGGCACCAAATGTGATCCCTGTAGAGGAGGGGAGGACAGTGGTCTCTACCTCAGGCATGGGGTAAGGGTAGGTCAGGCTGGCAGATTGGATTCCAAGTGCCTTACCTTTACACTTGGGGTCACCCTTATTGTGGTCCAGAGCCCCACAGTCCCAAAAAGTGCCGGTATGTGGGGTACAGTACTGGAACCACTGGGAGCCTGCTTTGCAGCAGGTGGACCACTACTCTTACTCCCACCCACATAGGACCTATCCCCACTAGCTAGTGGGTTTTAGGAGAGGAAGGTTTTGGTTTACTCAACTGTGATTGCCTCTGGGACACCTCAGACTTCTGAGAGGTCCCCTTTTCTCTGTCCTTGTCCTTCCCACTGGAGTCCTTAGGGGACACCCGGTGGGAGACTCACTTGTCAGCCAGCCTGGCCAGCTTAAAGGGATCTAAAATGTTCTGGTCAGCAACATGCTGACGCAGCTCTGGTGAACAAGCTTCAGAAAAATGCTCAAAAAACAAGAGGTTGACAATTCAACAAACGTTTTCACTTTGTAACAATCAATCCACCCCATCATGTTCATTGTTCATATGAGCAGCACTCATCCAGTCAACCCACGACACATTCTCTCTTTTCTTTAATTCCCTGACCTTTTAAGGTATTGGGTAGGTGTCTTGCCAAACTTGGCAATCAAAGCAGACTTCATGCACTCGTACTGACCCCTTTCTTCCACACTCAGTTTCAGAATGCAGTCATAACCAGTCTGAGGCCCTCTGCTTAACAGACACTTAGCCCAATCTCTTTTATAAACATTATGGATTCCACAAGCAATTTCAAACCCTTCAATCCATTGGAGGATATCAGAACCCTCCACATACACACCAACCAAATCTTTCATAAACTTGGTGGCTGGGGACCCAGAATCAGATTCAACAACAGTCCCAGGGGCAGAGTCCTCATTGGTTGCATCCCCCGCTTCAAGAGCTTCACAATCAGTCTGCTAGTCCACCAAGGCAGCTATCAGCTCAGCCCTAGCATTATCTTCAAAGTCTAGCTCCCTGGCTTCACAAGCTCTCTGGAGAGCCTCTAAGCTCATCCTAGTCAATGTATCATTTGCAATAGATTCCATGGCTTGTTATGTAGTTATCTAGTACACAACTAAACCTAATTTAATAAAGTGTGGATTTTTTTTTTATAAGTGGCAAGGTTACACAGTGATTCTTAAATCCATAAGCATCCCACCGCTGCCACCAGTGTAAAGCACCGGAGGGGGGTATCTGTACTCCTGCTCTCTCTATGGCAGAGTCAAAGCACAGAGCACCCCAGCCAAGATTCTCTATGTGGTAAAATGCGGGTGAGCAACCAAGGCTTAGCTCTCAGGAGGTGATGTGGGCTGGTTCTTAAGTACAGTGTAGTCCGCAAGAACCCACAAAGGAATTTCCACGCACTGTGTTACTGAAAACACAGTCTTTATATAAATAAAGTTCAAGGTTATATACACAATCACAATGACACACTTTGTACTCTGGCAATACTATAATGGCAAATATATACAGGGCTACATGGTACCACTGTTAACTATCAATTCCTTTGAAATGCATCAACTGCTAACAGTTTCAAATGGCATACGATTCAGATTATAAGATGAGTCAATGATAGACACAGAAAGAATGCAAGTTAAATCAAGCAATGGCATAACAGTCTATCCCACTACCATGAGACGGTTCTGTGCGAGGATCCCCCCACCTGGGCAACCTGTAAATAAAGAGTATTTGACAAGCCGAGTCCAATTATGCTCAATATAGTCTCAATTCCTTCTAAAAGGTTCCACAACACCAAAGTACCTGGTCTCGTAGAGTTCTTCAATGAGGCTTCGACGGGCCCTTCTTGAGTGCACTCCCTTTAAGGCAGGAGCTACGGGTCATCGAGAGTCGGTGAAGAAAAGGGTCAACACTGTCGTTGTGGCAGCAGCTTTGGTTTTTGCGGTGCTCGTTGACGAAATGCTTATTCGGCACACACTCCATTCACCCAGGTCCCACCCCATGGGCGTACCCACAACATACAGTCATTGGGAAGTCTCCAGCCAGTCTGGCCTGGACTTCCCCACAATACCATATATGGAACTTCCACCCAACAGCCAGGCAGGGGGAAGGGACAGAGTCAGGGCTTCCCGGGACTTCGGGAAAACACAGTAACGGGCGATAGAAAGCAAGAGGCCACATGGGCCATCTTGTTTCCTATCAGGAATCAACTGATTCCAATGACAGGGCCTGGGTATCCCAAAATGGAGGATACTCAGAGCACCTGTCAAATTCAGCATGAAGCTGCCACCAGCCCCTACCTCGCTATGTGGGCCACGCATGGGTTGTACTCCCACCCATGGGTGCCCTAAGGGTATCCCAAGGGTCTGTTCACCACGACCAAAAAGAGGAAGAGATGCACCACCAGGAGTCCCACATGAACTCCTGCACGGACAACAAGACAGAACATACATGATAAAGGCATAAAGGACAAGCATATGCAGGCCCTGTCCCTCTGATGCATTTCCAGGATCACACACACACACACACACACACACACATATGTAGATTGTGCTGGCGCCAGCTGGCCGGCAGGCCTCCAAGCCTGCCACCAATAGAATGGCCTGAGGCAGCAGAAAGCATATAAGAGGAGACCCTGCCAGCAAGGGTTTCTAGTTCGCATAGCTCTCCTCACGGAGTGCAAAGGAGCCTTTCTGCGAGCGCAAGAGACTCCTGCTCCTATACTCCTCTTCAAGCATTTCACTTTATCTGGAAACTCTCTTTGGAATTGGCAGTTCCCTTTGCCTACAGCGAGCATTGCCCTGCTCCTTCACTCGTTCCCGAGCATTGCTCTGCCGACGCAACACTCTTTTGAAATGGAGTGCATCGGAAAGCGGGTGCCGTGGTAATCGGCGTGAATCCGGACTGGTGGGGGCTTTCAAGGCACGAGCGACGCACACAGACAGCATCCAGAAAACAGGCCCTCGAAGGAAGTGGTCTGAACTAAGACTAGCGGGCCGTCATTGGGCAGAGCGACACACACTCTCTGAAATCTGAGTGTTTCTGGCGTTGCAAAGCCCCAGCGGAAGAACCCTTAACGTATACTGTTTGGAGGTCCCAGCCGGCATCTAAGCAAGCAGGGTGTGTTGGGTGCATGGATGGTGTGTTTATCCAAAGGATGCGTAGGGAAGAAGAAAGAAGTACGCCTGGCCACGGTTGAGGAGCAACCAGCGAAACTGACATGCTCTGAGCGTCACAGAAGAGATTGCCGGAACTTGCTTGCATGGGGTAACTAGAGGGAGCGCCCAAGTAGTGGAAAGACTAAGGGCTTTGTAAATTATGAGACATTTAGGCGTCCCGCCACATATATTTATACTGACTTACTCTAATTTCTGTAAGTCTTCTCTGGATTTTATATAATTCTTTGGTTCTACGTTTTACAACAGTCTGCCCATGAATATCCTCAACAGAGCTATCACCGTACCTGCTGATGTACAGCATTAATAATTTGGCTCATAAAGAAATTGTTTTTATATATCAAAATGTTTCTTTTTTCAATTTAGCATATACAACAATACATAGACATACATTTAACGCACATTGTAGAGGTCAAGATAGAGGACACATATAGATCACAAACTAAGTCAGCAACTCCAAAATTCATAAATCAGATCAGGAGGAGTTGCTGATATTTGTGGATCGTCTTTTGTGTATGTATAACAGAGTTACTTACAAATGTGATACTGATTCTTGTACCGCCCTACATGAAAATGACGGGAGTTTATATCAATTTTGGTTTTATATACCATACATGCCAACCCTCCCGATTTAGGCGGTAGACTCCCGATTTTTCAGTGAAAAATCGGGCTATTTTTCACTGTCTCCCGCCTGAAATAGCTCTAGCCCCAATGCATTCCTATGGGGAAATGTTGGTCTCCCGATTTCCCTGTGGAAATCTCCCTCCCAGCTGTGTCTGAATGTTGGCATGTATGATATACACACTTATTTGAAAAAGATTTTTTCATTTGTGGAAACTACAATGTGCGTTAAATGTCTGTCTATGTATTGTTGTATATGTTAAATTGAAAAAAGCAAAAATGTTTGATATGCAAAAACAATTTGTTTATCAGACAAATAATAAATGCTGTACAATGCTTTTTTCAAAACCGTACGTGTATTTGCATGCTTTAATCAGCAGGTCCAGTGATATAGCTCTGTTGAGGATATTAATGGGCAGACTGTTGAAAACCCTAGAACCAAAGATTTATATAAAATCCAAAGAAGACTTGCCGAGATTAGAGTAAGTCAGCATAAATATACATGGCAGAACTTGCTTGCCAGCATCAAAGGCGGCTGCAGAAAAGGAACACACATTTCGTTCAGCAGCACCGAGGTTCCAGAGGAATATTGGGAAATCCTGGCACAATATTGAAGGCAGCTATTCGGTCAACGCCGGACGGCCAGGGCCAAAACAAGATAGAACCACACACCTCCAGAACGGGTGCCAGCACAAGCGCCTCCTATACCACAAATCAAGAACCTGAATCACGTGTGCTAATGGGGCTAGCCAGCAAAGCGCTAGCCTACAGCGCAGCAAAATAATACAGTAAGTATCTGTCCACTGTACTGGAAGTTACAAATAAAACACACATAGGCCAGATAATAACCAGGGAAGTCAACACATTCTTAGAATGGGCTTATGATCAAAACAAAAAGAAGGATTGGGCGAGGGGTCATTTGTGAACAGTAGCAAACTTTGCAAAACTCCAGGGAAACTCAGACCTAACACAGCGCTTTGTCAGTTTTGCCCTCAAAGGTTGGGGAAAATGGAAGGAACACACAAAGACAAGAGGCACCCTCTAAACTTCCAAAAACTAACAATACTCCTAAGTACCTTGGGGGAAACATGCTCCAACAGATACGAAGCCCAACTTTTCAAAACAGCATTCTCGCTAGAATATTTTGGAGCACTGAGAGTTAGCAAACTTATAGCTTCAAACACAAAGGCAGAGGATGAGCTTGGAATGCCAGAGACATGGGTCAGAGAAAACTGCATGCCCTTGGAAATATTGAAAACCAAAACTGGGAAAATAAGAATGATACATCTGCATTGCACAGAGGCTCAAGTACACTGCCAAGTATGCGTATTGCATAAAGGATCAAGTTAACTGCCCAGTATGCATTACAAAAGACTACTTAAAAGTTTGTCCGCTTCTTGGGGGTCGTTTTTTGATTCATGTCGATGGCATAGCAATCAGCCGCTTCCAGTTTCAAGCTGTATTTAAAAAGAACATAACAAGGGCAGGTTGGGAGAGGGCGGAATTTGGTACACATTCTGTCAGAATAGGCACAGCCACATCCGCCTGGGATGGGGGATAGGTGTGTGAAGGTAAAAACAGATCAGGGTTTGGGTCTCTGACAGTTACAAAAGATACATAAGACCCAAGCTAATATAATCACATTTCTTTGACTGAACAGGGAACCCCACTGGACGGCCTGGATGGTGGATCACTCTTTCATTTTCAGGGCAGAGAGATGGGCAGAGGAATCAAGGTTGAGCCCACCTTCTAAGAACACCAAATTACTTTGGTGGGGCACCAGGTCATGAATTGGGACGTGATCCACGATAAGTTGGCGGATGGGGTGGGGTTTAGAGACCCACCTAATTTCCTAATTATACATGTAGGAGGCAACGACCTGGTGCAGAGGGGCAGAGGAGAGTTGCTATATGCACGTCCTTGGCAGGAATATTGCACAGCTGGAAGGACACTTACATTTTTTATTCAGAGATCCTCCTCAGAATAATATGGCAGTGGTCAGTGTCATACAAGGCGATAGGCATCCCTAGGAAAAAGCTTAACAAAGGGTTGGAAATATTCTGCATCAGCAGGGGCATCAATTATATTAGGCACAGCGCCATGTTCCTTGCAGACCCGGAACTCTATCACAAGGATGGGACTAACCTTTTGGGGGGAACTTGGACAGCCGGGTACCTACCAGGTGTGGAGGCACGGGCCAGGGGGATATCCGCTGGTCCATGTGCCCCAAAGGACTTTTTTATTGTTCTCATACACATTTTTTGAATAAAATGTCTTTATTGTGATATATGTAACTGTGCAATAAAAACCAGTCTTTTATTGCCAACACTAACCCCTGTGTCTCAGTAGTTCTTGGGGAACAACCCAGCAAGGTTGGGCTAAGGAAGGGTTACAACAATATGACCCCAGGGACCATAGCTGCTCCTCAGCTTAGGGCCAGCACTGCGTAATAGGGAACCATATGGAGCTAAAGGGTGCAGGGCATAAACTGAGGCAGCAGGGTCACGATAGGTACACACAGCTTGCAGAAACTGTACAATAATAGTAGCAAAAGCACAAAAGTGTGCAACTCGAAATGCACCAGTCACCCCTCACCCCCTCTCGCCTCCCCTTTCCCCTCCTCTCCCCTCCAGCCAGAATACAAAGAGAGAACCAGTTGGTGAGTGATCCAAAGGGGCAAGGTAGGATGTCCCACCTAGGTGTGAACAGCCAAAAACAAGAAAGGAAAGGTAGTGGGGATTCCAAAGTAAGACAGGGCACACACACACACATATGTAGATTGTGTCGACGCCAGCCGGCCGGCAGAGCTACAAGCCTGCCACCAGACGAATGGCCTGAGGCCACCTAAAGCGAACAAGAGGAGACCCTGCCAGTAAGGGTCTCCAGTTCGCAGAGCTCTCCTCGTGGAGTGCAAAGGAGCCTTTCTGCGAACGCAGAAGACTCCTCTTTTTCACCCAACCCACCCACCTGAAAAGAAGAAGAAAAAACAAGAGACATACACAAAAATGAGAACAGGATAACAAACGTTGTCTCACAGTTGTGGGATAAGAAGGCGGCACGGGCCAGGGGGACATCCGCCTGCCCTCGTGCCCAAAAGGACTTTTTAATTGTTCTTATACAAATTTTATTAATAAAATGTCTTTATTGTGATATATGTAACTGTGCAATAAAAACCACAGCCTTTTATTGCCAACACTAACCCGTGCCATTAGTATGATCTGTATATTTCCAAAATAAACAATCACTCCTGCAACCGGCCCACCCCCAGATTGCTAATCAGCAAATAATATCCCAGAAGCGCAACCCTGGGTAACAGTCACACCCATCATGCCCATTGGAATATAATAATTGCCTTGATAAAGACCCTTGTAGGGTCGAAACACGGGTTGGCACCTTGAGCAACAATAATGACCCTAATGAGAACCAACCCCAAACAGGAGTGATTGTTTATTATGGAAATATACAGATCATACTAATGAGGCTTACAAAGAAACTTGAAATGAAGCGCTGGTTACCCGGATTCAGAGGCGTTGTTAGGGGGGGGCCTGAGGAGGCTATAGCACCTGGTCTTTTGGTTATAGCCCCGTATAGAAGCTCAGGAGCTACACCCAAAAGGCTACCTAGCCCTGACTCCCAACAGCCCAGACATTAGCATAGCACCAGCTCTCTTCCAGATCCAGCAACACCCCTGCACGGACTCTCACCACAACCATATATATCCCTACAGTAATTCTATGACAAGACAGGAGGCTCATATTATGCATTACAATCTTTACTCTGAAACCACAGCAGCAAAGAAGATACTTTTACAAACAAAAAAAGTTGTAAAGAACAGAACTAAATAGAGTTAAATGTCAATGTTAGGGGAGCTCCCCAATCTATCATGGAGAACAGGTCATGCCCTGCAGGAGACCAATGAGCAGGGACGCCTGCCATTATACCACTAGACTTAGCAAATGAATTCCTTACAACCGCATCTGATTGCTTCTTTGCAGTATAACTCAGGCTTAGCTCGAAAGTGCCGCTTTGCACCTGTACTGTTATCTACTACTTAGGCGCCAATACTCTATACTAGGTACCTTTGAGAATGTCTGTGGCCTTGCATTAATACTGTATGGTGCACCTTTATCTCAGTATAGAGCAGTGCACAAGTCTATCATGATTAGTTTATATCTGCTCCTGCATTAGGATGATAAACTGTTGCACTTTCAGCCGTGCTTCTTAGTGTCATTATCAAATCTAGATTTTTTACATGTATAGACATTGTTGCTTGTCAGCTTTAACGATGTATCCACTAATTTGTTTGCTTAGCTCAGCACCATTCCATGGCATCAACCATTAAACTGACCTATAGTGATTCAGTGCTTGCCTTATCAACTTTACATGCCAGCACATAACCCCCACCCTCCTTGATATTGTCTCACAGGCACAGGTGCACCTGCTTTTGGTCAGCGCACACTGTTCAATCCCTGGTGACTACCCTCACCACCATGCTTCCCAGGACTTTCCGTATCCTTTATTTTTGCATAACCTTACCTGCTGCCATTATTGCTTAGTCAATCTTTGGGATAACACTCTCACACCTCCCACATGCACCCCTGCCAACCTTCCACTCCTTACCTGATACACCCGTTACATATCTCAGCCCCTACTAACAGCTACTCCATAGCCTGGACCCCACTATGGGCTATCCCAAGGATAACACCCTTGCACAGTGTTGCAGTAGCAACGGAACCAATCAATACCTTAACAACCCGGTCCTCTGGCTAGAACACTTTGCAAAGAAACCAACCCTGAACCAACCATGCTCCCTCTTCCTTAGAAACAAGAAACTTGGTTCAAGATTCCACCTAACTCACACCCATAGTTACATCTCCAAGAAAACTATTCACACACCGCCTCTCTCACCTTCACATCTCAGCACGTTGAAACCCAATACAACAGTTGCCAAACCACCACAAATCAAGGGCGCCCTCATTAACGCCAGATCCCTTCCAGCTCACGCCCTAGACATCGCTGACCTCATCACAACCCACGAACTTGACTTTATTGCCATATCTGAAACCTGCCTACGTGCCGCTTCTGAACCTGCCTTAGCCCTGGCCTTACCGGCAGACTACGGCATCATGAGATGCAATCGTATCACGGCCCACACCAGAGACGGTGATGTGGCCTTCATTCATAAAAATTCTCTTGGTCTTAGAGTGTCAACTAATTCAAAACTTGAATCAGCCGAACTACTATCAGTCAAACTACCACTCACGCTCAACCAAACCGACACCCTCCACCTTATCTACAGACCCCCTGGCCCTGCACCCTCCTTTGCTGGTGATATGTCCACCCTCCTCCTCGACAAAACCAAAACTAATTCGCAAATTATCATCCTAGGTTACCTCAACCTAGGACTTGGTGACCCCAAAGACTCTACTGCATCCGACCTTGAGAACGTACTAACTGACCTTGGCTTCTCCCTGCACATCCAAGAATCTACCCACTCCAAAGGGAGAACTCTACACTGGCTAGCCAGTTCCAACTTTAACATTAATGTCCTTTCCAACACCCCATGTCGATGGTCTGACCACCACATCATTACCTTCAACATTGAAGCAGCCCCGCATGCCCCAACTTTATTTGCTCTGGCCCTCCCCACTATAAATAAAAGAGACATAACGAAGGAGAAACTTCTCCCACTGTTACTCCCATCGCTCAATGCCGCCACATACTCTTGCACTGACCCCACATCCCTGGCAGACACCTATAATCACACCATGCTCTCTGCCATTAATTCCATCGCCCCTATCAAACTTAGAAAGTCCAAACCACGGGCACCTCTCAACTCCTGGTTTACACCACAGTTAAGAGTGCTCCGTAAAGGTAAATGCTGTGTTGAAAATAGTTGGAAAAGTCATCCTTCTGACGTGCATAAAGACGGTTTCATCCTCGCCTCCATCACCTACAAAGATGCCATTATCACAGCCAAAAAGGACTTCCTTAACAACCGTATCCTGCAAGCTGACTCGAACACAAAAGAACTCTTTAAAATTTTAAAAGAACTCGAATCTCCAGCCACCCCCCCTGACACATGCACTAAAGACAGAAAATGGTGTGCCAATATTCAGACCGCCCTTTTGAACAAAATCTCCACTCTGCAATCTAAAATCAAAGACAAACAAGACAGTCTGAAGATGGACAACCGTCCACCTACCCATGCAAGGGCCGTCCCTCTTGATTGTCCTAATATCAAACCGTTTGCCTTCTCCCCTCTCACCATTGCTGAGGTAGAAGAAATCATCACGCAAATCAAACCTTCAAACTGCCAAGATGACCCGTGCCCTGCTGCTATCGTCAAGGACTCGGCCCACAACCTGGCCCCATTCATCACGGCCTTCATTAATTCCTCTTTTAAAACTCGCACAGTCCCTGACAACTTCAAAGACGCTTGGGTGATCCCACTGCTCAAAAAACCAACCTTAGACCCTAGCATACCCACTAATTTCAGACCCATAACCACAGTACCATTCCTGCTTAAGATTCTGGACCGCACAGCATACCTGCAGATCCAAGACCACCTGGAATCTAATAATCTCTTCGGTTTACAGCAATCTGGATTCTGCCCCAGACATGGGACAGAAACGGCCTTGATAGATTTAAAAATCCAAATTGAGATCTTGAAAGATAATGGGAAACTAGCTATGCTTCTTCTCCTAGACCTCTCTGCCGCTTTTGATTTGGTCAATCACCAAATCCTATGCCGGCACCTCCACTCTGCTGCCCATTTCTCGGACTCCGCCTCGGCTTGGAACAAATCTTTCCTGAGTAACAGATCCATGAGGGTCTTCTCACCATCTGCAGCTGCTGACCCTGCTCCAATTCACTGCGGCATTCCTCAAGGATCGTGTGTGTTACCCACATTTTATAATGTTTTCACTAAGCCGCTCTTTGATGTACTTGATTATCTGGGTGTTTCATATACTAACTATGCTAACGACACCCAGATACTCATCCCCATCACTGGCGACTACCTAGTTCACACTAAGGCCCTGAATGACGTTTATCTGGTCATCCAGGCCTGGATGGCCCAACATGAAATATGTCACAATGACGACAAGACAGAGCTCCTCGTCCTGGGCTCACCGCAACGTCTTGGCAAGCTAGATCCCTCCTACCAGTCATTCATCATAGATGGTAACACCATTAAAGTCTCCAAAGACACTAAAACATTAGGTTTTTACTTGGACGCCACCCTCTCCCTGACCCAACAAACCAATACTGTCAGATCAGTGTCAGCTTATACGTGTAAACTCATTGCAGCTTGCAGACCGTTCCTGACCACTCTGAACAGTGTCACCTTAGCCAGAACGCTCATTATATCTAAAATTGACTATTGTAGCACTTATATCTAGCGACTAGCCAAGGGAATCCGAATAAACTTCAAATCATCCAGAACAATGCCATTAGGGCAGCCTTAAACATTCCCAGAAACCACCACATCTCTGAATCTAGATCCAACCTACACTGGCTACCTGTCAAGCAAAGAATTTCACTGAAAACACTTGCCGTTACGCACAAATGCCTAGCCAACAAGGCCCCCCCTTACCTCTGCAACCGGCTCTCCTTCTATTCCTCCACCCAACCGCAAAGAACTGCTCAGCTCCATACCCTCTCTATCCCTAGGTTCAAACTTCAAAAAGCGGGGGGTACGAGTTTCCCTGTTCTTGCCTCCAACCTGTGAAACACCCTCCCTGTCACCGTCAGATCTGAAAACTCTCTTAACACCTTCAAGCAAAAAACAAAATTTTGGCTTTTTGATCAGAACTAAGGCACCTCTGCCTCTAGGCTTATCTGCTAACTTCTATTGTTAGTTTGTATATACTCATGTTTGTACATTCATTTGTATATAATCATGTATGTATATTATGTATATAACCATGTATGTATACTATCTGCATGCATATAAACCTAGCTTGTGCCCTGATGCCCCTCGGCCGGATGGTGCACGTTACAAATAAACAAAATACAAATACAAAATACCCTTCCTTATATAAGTCCATTACTCTAAACCCAACTCCTCTTTCTTTGCTCCTGACACCACATCTAAGTCACTCCTTCTAGTTTTGCTTTGCATGCTAGGTGTCAATTTGTATATTGTATTAATATAATATATTTATATTGGTGGTTTATTGGTCATACAGTATATGTTTACTGTTTTACACTTACAATATTAAGTCCTATGGTTTTGCGCCACTTTATTCTGGTGGGGTCTTTCTCTCCTTGGTGTTATTGCCCAAAGCGCGTGAGCCTGTCAGAAGTTTTGACTTCAGGCCCGACGCGTGGGTCTCTGGCGCTCAAGCGGCCTGCTCTCTTCATTCCTTTAGGGGCCAGTCGGCCCTCCCGCTCCAGTCCGCGTGTGCGGCTTCGGTTTGTTAAATGAGCCGAGCAGCCCTTCCGCTCCAAGCCACGGGGGTGGCTGTGTGTTGGTGGTTGGCCTGCCCACTCCTTTCCCAGCGCTCTCCTGTAATCTAAATACAGAGCATATTTACGCCGCCCGTGGCCCATTCCATTTCATTTCTTTTTCGTTTCATTTTCATTCTTGGGTGTATTTACAAAGCCAATGGGGGTCATTACGAGTCTGGAGGTAAGGTACAAACCATGCCGGTATTGATTTACCGGCATGGTTTTCCGCTCCATGCCATTCCGACCCCTCAGACCGTAAATTACGGCACCGTAAACTACAATGCCGTAATTTACGGTCTTGGGGGGCGCGCGCGCACCACCATGGCGAAATTAACGCCATGGCGTAAACCGGAGCTGATTCCAAGTAAGGACCACACGTAAATTATGTCCTCCTCAAGACCGTAAAGTACCTTACCGGCATTGAGTACATACAGGCATCTCAGAGAAGGAGTAAAGAACCCTGAGCAGTGGGACCCAGAGCCACAGGTGCACACATGCAACACAGACGGAGGCCAGGAGTCTGGCATAGTAGAAAAGGAACACACCCACACACCACCACCCTCGCACACCAAGATGAGACCAATTGAACAATCAAGTCCACAACCACACAAACCCCTGCAACAACACCAGGCACCCCCACTGAGGAGACAGAGGGGTAGAAGGAGGGGGGAGACAGGCCCTGCATGCAGCACCAGTGCATCCTCCGTTACCACCCCTGCAGCCCCCATGCACACGTAGCATGACTTGACGCTCTAGGAGAAGGCCTACCAGACAGACACCGCTGACCATCTAGACTGTGCCACCGTCACCACCATATTGCGGCACAGACACAAGACAAGCGAGCACCATACAAATGTACAGTGCCAACCCGGCACAAGTGATGGTGTTGCCTGTGCCCCACACCCATGCCAAAGGCACCCACCAGCACACAGTGGCATGTCACAACCGTCCATTATGCGGCCACATATCCAAGTGCCCTTACATCCCCCAAACACATCCCAAAACACACAAGGGTCCACCGATCCCCAACATGGATCACCCATGAGACACACAACAGTAAAGCTGGACCAAAAGCAAATGGAGGCATGGCAAATGACAATGGGCCTCATTCCCAGTATGGCGGTAAGGGATAGCGGCCACCGGTAACGAGACCGGTGGCGGTAATCCCTTACCGCCATACTCTGAGTTCCCTTTGCGCCCTCGCCCTTAACGCCTGCTTTAGGCAGGTGTTAAAGTCGAGGGCACAAAGGGGCCTCCAAGCCAATAACGGTGTCCGTAATGAAAGGTCACCGTTATTTGCATCTTCCACATTCCCATTGAGCCCTATGGGGGCTCATTTGGGAATGGGGAAGAGCCTTGGTGAATGGGGAATTACCGCCCCGCCGACCTTGGAATGGGGCGGTAATTCCGCCATCCACCAAGGCGCTGCCGGTCCGGGTACGGCGTCAACCAAGGCGTTAATAGCGCCATTGATTAGCACCGTACTCGGAATGAGGCCCAATGTTGCCCCTAACAGCACCCACCGGTCGTATGTGGACCAGCTTGGCATGCACGTTGCGGACATCAACTGCAAACAATACTACTCCCCCTACGTGCAGATGGAATGCAACACTACCAAGAACCGCACACATGGGTGGGCCCGACACCAAACAACTACACATGACTCAAAGGGCCTGCTGAAATGACATGATATGATATGAAATGGCATTTGGAACGCGCCCATACACAAGTGTCTCAAGGCGCGACGAGGCAGGGAGGGGGGAACAAGGGGAAGACAGACAACGATCCCACCAGGCCAGGTGTCACACAGACCGCGCAAGTGCAGGGGTAGTGAGAATGGAAAAGTGCAAGTGCAAGGGGACGGGGGAAGTGCAGTACAAAGTAAGTCGAATATCCAAAAATAAATTAATAGGGCCAGCTGGTGGCAAGTGCAAGGTAAGTGCAGACAAGTGCTTGGAAGGGGGGGCTGCAGGGATAGAGAGACAGACCCGCAGAGCAGGGGTTGCCAGGGAGGCAGTGCAAGTGGAGAGTGGCTGGGCCCAGGACCGAGGTCGGCGAGAATGGCCCTGATCCAGATCCTGTGCAGTTTCAGCGAACAATGCAGCAGGGGAGAGGGAGAGAGAAAGCAGAAGCAAAGAGGAAAGTTATGAGGTGCTTCCGGAACCAGAGAGGGTTCTCCTCAAATATCAGGGATTCAGGAAGGCTGTTCCAGAGGGAGGCCCCTGCCGCGGAGAGAGATCTACCCCCAGCTTGTTGCTCTGAGAAGCGGCTGACCCTGAGTGAGTCGGAGACGGATTAGCAAAGGTCTTGGGAAGGAAGACATTCAGGAAGAGAGAGTAGAAGGTATTCATGCCCCAGGCCCCAGAAGGCCTTGTGGACAATGCATAGTGTTTTGAACTTAAGGGAAGGAGGGAGTGGGTGTGCCGATGAGGAGAATCTCAGTCTTACTAGCATTAAGGCAGTGTTCATTGGCTGCACACCATTCCTGGATATCGGACAGACAGTCAAAGATGAGGGAAGGAGAGGAGGACGCCGAGGGTAGGCCGAAAATTTGCCGGGTATCGTCCGCATAGCGCTGAAAGTTTGGGCAGAGGGTGGCGATGCGGTGGCCAAGGAGGGCCAAATACTGGTTGAACAGCCAGGGAGGGAGATTAGATCCCAGGGGAACACCACAAGTGGAGGAAAAGATGTAAGAGAGGAGGGCCCCAAGTTGGACCTGGGAGGGTCGATTGAAAAGGAAAGAGGTCAGCACACTACCGCGCCACATGGCCCAACATGCAGGATGACTTGTCTGGCTGGCTGTTGAGTCGTCTGACTGTGTCATGCAAGTGCACTGGTGCCACAGGGTGGGTGCCTGCATGAACCAACTGCGTAGAAAAGATGGAGCCATTGTACGTTGTTCACCCTGACAACAAACCTGCCAAAGAACCAGGGCAACGGCACATATGAACATATTTTCACTTTGCCAGAATAAGGCACCCACATCACACTACATCCACACCAACTGACAAGGGATAGGCACACTACACCAGCACCACTCATTTGCGGACACCACAACCGCAAGTGCATATCCGAGGGCATATTCCTGGATATGCACTTGCGGCATCCCCCAGCCTGGCACCACATTGGAGACCCACACCTGGAAGTGGAATTCACGGAGGACAGCAGGGGTACGATATCACGTCACCGGCATGGCACCCCCGTAGGAGTGTTGGGAATCACCATAGAATGGATCAGAGCTGGATGATGGACATGATCCACAGCCAAATGAGAATGTAAACAGTACACAGCACCAGAATGATCCGACATCAGAACAGCAGCATGCGACAAAGGAACATGTACCCCAAGACGTCCACACCACCGTTCACGGACCATCATGTAGACACGACACCCCACAGCATTACATTGCATCGGACACATATTTGTGTCCCTGATCGTGCCGAATATATCTATGTACATGTACATATGGCCATCATCAAAAGCCTGCCATGACAGCCAAGTGCTGTTCACCACCATGACAGTCCACACACCCACCTCATTTTGCGACACATGCAGCTGTTGGTGGATGTACCCTGACAGCAAGCCACATGACCCCTGTCATGAACCCCCTGAACAGACCCATGGGGCAACCAGACCATGGCCATACCCGTGCATGCGTGTAGATGCAGCAGTCACCAGGTTTGCGTGATGCACATATGTGCCCGCGAACCAGGACTGGTGGCTGACCCCTCCACTGATATCTGGTGTCGAATGGGCACATGCCATATGTGCAGATGGACAAAAAGTGCAATGAAGAATGTCCACAACGGTTCAACTTTGCAACACCAATTGTGTATTGTGATAACAAGAAATGAAATAAAAGTGCTTACTTCAGCAAATGCCCATGCCCCCTCCCCCCTCCCCCCAACTCCAGAACACAACGCCACCCCCCTCCCCCCAACCCCAGAACACAACGCCACCGCCCTCCCCCCACCCCCAGAACACAACATCACCCCCCTCCCCCCAACTCCAGAACACAATGCCACCCCTCTCCCCCTTCCCCCCAACTCCCGAGCAGTCGTCCCATGTAGGATCTTGGGACCACATGTGGCAGGAATGGCTAATGTCCCTTGGAGCCCTTGTCTGGGGGTGGCAAATCCCGTTTGCGCAAGGAAAGGAACGCCGGAGGCGTCTCTCCGGGCTGCCTTGTGTGGCCTCACTTGTCTCGGACGTGCCCTCCTGCTGCGGCTCCGTATTTTGACTCCCTGCCTCAAGGGCATTAGCAATGCGGTTCAGGACATGGCATAGCCGGGTTGTATTGTCCGTCAGGGAGTCACACAATCTGGTGGTGCAGTCGTTGAGGGACTGGCGCATTTGCTCGAGTTCCTCATGCAGTCCAGCCCTGGTCTGGCGATTATCCTCAATGTAGTTCCCTATGAGATCGCTCAATTGCTGGACTCTGAACTGGTCAGGTGAAGGGGGGCCAGCGGATGATCTACTTGCACCAGCATGCTGTGCAGGGGGTTGTATGGGTGGACTGGGGGGAACGACGTCACACCCCAGCGGGTCAAGTTCAAGGCTGTGCACTGGTGATGGTGCATCCCCGGAGTCGCTGCATGACGCCAGTGTCACGGGGCATGGTTCCAGCATTTGCATGCTCTCCTGGTCGTCCTCTGACATGGGCCCCTGGATGGGTGGCGGGCTGGGCTCCCACTCATCTGGTGCGGTAGCGGCAGCCTCCCCTGAAATGCTAGATTGTGCTGAGGTAGGGGTCTGCTCGGCTGCTGCCACGGATGTTGTGTGGCTTGCTGGTCTGCCAGCTTCAAGTGGCCTTTCCGTAGGCTGAGGGGTGGTTTTCTTGGCTGCTGGCTTCGGCCTGGCCCTGCCAGTACCCGCGGAGGTGCTTGGCCGGCTTCCTTGGGGCTCTGTGCTGTCATGGTCTGTGCCTGTGGGGGTAGGAGAGAGGGACAACATTAGTGTATGTGCTATGTCCTATTTGCATACATGGTTGCATGGACATTTCAGTTATTCACGGGTTGTTCAGTTTGGGGGGTAGCTATGGCAGTGGTACATGTGCATGGTGAAGCAATATACACATGTTTGGGAGTGATTCGTTGTGCCCTGTTCGTGTACATTTCGGCAGGTACTATGCCTACCACGCTGGACGGGGTGCATGATGGGCTGTGCAAGTCAGTCCAGTATGGTTGATGTGCGTTATGTACTCGCACTTGGGCCAGCATTAGGCGGCACTTGCCTCAGCATTTGTTGGATGGGGGGATGCGTTAGATGGGGGGAGGGCAACACGAGAGGGTGCCTTCGATGGCCCCTGGGTCAGTTTACATGATGCAATGGACATTGCCAGTGTGCACTGTCAACACTCACCTCCTTCTGCAGAAGTCGTTCCGCCGCACTCCATGGTCCCCACGCCCTCTATGGATTCTGTCCCAATAAGCTGCGCGCAGGTCTCCTCCCACGGCTCTAGTTGGACCTGTGTACTGTGCACCTCCTGTCTGCAGGGCCTGGCTGCGGTTGGTGGAGAGGAGGCCCCGCACCCGCACCCGCAGGTCGTCCCACCGCTTGCGGCAGTCCCTTGGGGTGCGGGGGGTGCTTCCAACAGCGCTCACCCTCTGTGCCAGTTCCGCCCAGATGGTCTTCTTGCGGAGGGTTGATTCCCTGCGCATGTCGCCGCTGAAAACTACATCAGCATGCTCTGCAAGGTGGTCTACCATGACCTGCAGTTCATCGGTGGAGAATTTCACCTTGCGGACGCGATCCGCCGCCCTTTTTGGTGCTTTCGGCATGTCCTGCGGTGCCTGGTCCGGTTCACGACTTTACTTTCCTCACAGGGCTGCTGGCAGCTGCGGATGGCAATGGATTGTGTTTTTAAAGATGGCCACCGCTCTTCTTCCCGTTCCTGTGCGATGTCGTAATTTCCGGATCCGTTTTTCGGTGGAGACCGTAATTTACGGTTTCTGTAAATTACGGTCACCGTAATTTACGGTCACCGTTATGCACTGTCGCTAATGCTTACAGGGCGGTGTAGAACTTTACGTGTCGGTTGCATGCCGGTAGGGGTTTTTCGGGGGATTTTGCGGCAGGCCGCGCGGTCCTTTTCCGGCATGGCGGAAAGCGCGTGTGTGTGAGCTCGGAATGGGCCGTAATTTTCGGCCTTCAACCAGCACGGTGTCGTACTTTACGCCATGCCGGAAAATACAGTTACTTACCGGCATGACTCGGAATGAGGCCCAATGTCTGTGGCACAGCCAGTAAGCATTGGGACTGGTATCTGAAAGGTTGGTGGTTCGAGCCAATCCTCCTACGTAAAAAAGAAATTGGAAAGTGTTATGAAATAAAAACTATAATTTTAAAAGCGGCGCACGGCCCTCCTTTTGTTGGTAAAGCTCTTTCAGTGAGCATATCTACAGTGTGCAGCTGTAACGTCCTTTTAGGTTGAAACGCCTCTATGTGTTTTCTTTATATCTATATATATATATATATATATATATATATATATATATATTATTGGGAAGTATAAGGAAGGCTTCTGTTTCTACACAAAAGTGAGATGGCTCAATATGAAGGCTGCAGCTTTACCATGCAGAGGGACCTGGGTTCGCTTCCCGCCATTTCCAGTGTACAGATGTGTATGTGTATATGTATATGTACAGCTATGGGGTCGTGTATGGCCCCAATTTACGCCAACCTATACATGAGATGGTGGGAGACAAATCAGGCGTGGACAGAAGAATTGGAACATTGGACCCAACATATAAAAATTTGGTATCGATTTGTTTATTATTTGGGATGGGACCGAATGGGAACTTATGGAATATGTGAATATACTTAATGACAACACATTCAATTTGGAAAGGACAACGGTTATCAGCAAACATAATCTGGTATTTCTAGATGTGGAATTCCAGGTAGAGAAAGATAAGCTGACTTCCAAATTATATAGGAAACCCACCAGTTCCAATTCAACTCTCCACGCCAAAAGTCATCACCCAAGAGCCCTAATAGACTCCATTCCCTCTGGAGAATTTTTGCGAGCGAAAAGAGCCTGTAGTAATAGCAATGACTACATGAGTGAAGCCAAAAAAATCAGTCAGAGATTCATAAAACGTGGGTTTGATAAGGATATTATTTCCAAAAGTTTCACGAAAGCAAAAATACCCACTAGAGAATCCTTGTTGTCTAGAAAAATGAAAGTGAAAGACAAGAAAATCAGGCTTGTCACAGGATTTAACCATCAAGCCAAAGAAATCAAAAAGATAATGAACAAACATTGGAAGGTTCTGCTCACTGACCCTCATCTTAAGCTAGTGTTGGATGACTTCCCTTAGGTCACTTATCGTAAGGCTCCTACTCTCAAAACCATGCTGTCCCCAGTATGGTAATCACCAAATCGGTTGAAAGCATAGGGATGATTCAGAGTAGCAGATCTGGTTTCTACAAATGTGCCCACTGTAAACTGTGTAATCATGTGTCTAAGGTCCCTTTTCAGAGTGTGAATGGCCAACGTTGGAAGTACAAACAGAATCTCCTGTACTACGAAATATGTAGTATATGTGATCAAATGTGCCTGTGGCCTCCATTATATAGGCTCAACGATAGGTCCTTTAAAAGTGCGGATCCTCCAACATTATAGAGCCATCAAAAATGGGGATTCAACATATCCCCTCAATAGCCATTTTCAAGAAAAGCACAATGGCGATGTTAAATTTCTTTCCTTCATGGGCTTGGCCCATATACCACCAAATAAAAGATTAGGTAACCGTGAATTGAGATTGAGGCAATTAGAAGCGACACTCATATGTAAGTTTGACACCTTGAAACCGAAAGGTTTGAACATAGATGCTGAACTATATGTGTTTTTACAAACATGAGCTTTCTTAGAATATGATGATTGTCCACTCATTTGAGTTACATTATATGTTTTGTTGAGACCTTTGCATACCATCTTCATGAGGGTATCATGGAATAACTAACTCTCAACATCTATTAAGAGTTCTACAATTGCTATTTGCACATATGGTTGGAGGTATCTCTCTGTACAAGATGAACTTTAGGTAATTATGTCATATTTGCACGAATTGTACCGTATTATAGACATAGGAATTGCTATTTGCACACTGGGAAGAGTAAGAGTTAGTCATCAAGTTGCTGATTTACTTGAAAAGATCGCTATCCTTTGTAATGTGTTATTGACATAGGAATTGACATTTGCACATTGGGAAGAGCAACAGTTAGACATCTCAGTTGTGTAATTCTTCCAATTGCTGTTTTTATTGGAATATGCTGCTATCCTCTGGTACTGTATCATTGATTTAGGAACTGCTATTTGCACATTGGGAGGAGCTACATTATGTAACATTTCTCATCTTTTTATTGACTCCGTGCCTACCCGTGCATTCAATTGGGAAAGGGGCACTTGCCTGATGGATCAGTACTCATTACAAGTACACTTCGCAGCAACGGGGCACTTGCCCACCTATGATCTGGCTGCTGCCGTTTTTCTCTTAATCCCAGGCTTGTAAAGCACTTGCCCTATGTGGGAGCGTATGTCTAATAGCGGCCATCTGAGCTGCTTTTAGTCATCTAATAACTAACAGGCACACTTGTGCACACATGTTACACATCGATTGTTATTTTATAACAACTTTTTAAATAAGCAGCTTAGAGCGTCTCCATGCTTAAGTTTTCATTGCGGTAGCGATTTAATGTGTCAAGTGATTTTCTTGCACATAATTTTTACGTAAATTGCTAAGATATATACCCTATTTATGGGTTTTGACCACTCCAATATGGAGGTCATAGTATAGGACTGAATTCATCATGTTTACACGCAGCGGTCACATGACCGTTTTTTGCACGTGATGAGACACGAGTGGGGACGCTCTGTAACTGCTTTTCTTTTTAAACTCTATGATGTGCATGCCGCATTAGGATTTTATAGGACTGAGGAAGCCTGAGCATTCAGGCGGAATGCGTGACTTTCTTCCACCCGTGGGGTGAGTGCTTTGTTCAACCTTACGGCTGTCACAGGGGTGAATGATTTCACCTCTGTTTTTTGTAATGGGCTGTATTATGCAACAATAAATATGACATTTTAAATAGCTAGGTCTTGTGTGCTGGACTACTTTTTGCGCATGCCCACTGGGTGGTTTTTTGCAGTGTTACAACCGCGCAGGGGCTTGTGTGTTTTTATATATATATATATGTATTTATATTTAAAAACTTGACTTTTTATTTTGTTTTAAATTGGTATTTTCATCTTATATTTGACACTAGTTTGCCCACTGAAGAACCTCTTACGCTGCCAATCTGCAGTTTTATTTATTTATTTATTTATTTATTTAAGCGCTGCATAGGGCATAGGTGATTTGCCTTCACTGTAGGTGCCATAACCTGTTCGGTTTCAGGTTCTGCCTCAGTTCTAATGCGAGGTTAACCCCTCGTGTACTGCTGGTTACCACACCCTGCTGGGGTGAGCAGTTTGAGGTACACTTGCTCAGTGTATTCCTCCCTTAAACTTGGCATTTTTGTTTAGGTGCTGCTTGTGGCAGATGTCATTATCTTGCCTGTAAAGGTGCCGTCACCTGCTCGGTGGCAGGCTTTGCCTGTGTTCTTCTGTGAGGTGACCCCTTGTATACTGCTGGTTCCACACCCTGCTAGGGTGAGCAGTTTGAGGTACACTTGCTCGGTGTATTCCATGCTTAAAGTCAGCAACTTTGTTTATGTACTGCATATGGCATTGGTGATTACCTTAACTCTTTGTGTGCCATAACCTGCTCGGTTTCAGGTTCTGCCTGAGTTCTAATGCGAGGTTACCCCTCGTGTGCTGCTGGTTATAACGCCCTGCTCGGGCGAGCAGTTGGAGGTACACTTGCTCAGTGTATTCCTCCCTTAAAGTAGGCAGCTTTGGTTTTTGTTTAGGTGCTGCATGTGCCAGTTGTCATTATCTTCCCTGTATGTGTGATGTCACCTGCTCGGGGGCAGGCTTTGCCTGTGTTCTTCTGCGAGGTGAACCCCTCGTATGCTGCTGGTTCCGCACCCTGCTGGGGTGAGCAGTTGAGGTGCACTTACTCAGTGTACCCTTGTGCTAAACATTATGTTTAAGTGATGCCTGGAACACATTTGCGTTTTCAGAATTGTCAGTAGCCCGAATAGCTCAGTAGGTATCAGCTTCTATATGGCTGGTGGTTCGGACCTATGTGATGGCTTAACCCTCTTCCTTGGACATCTTATATTATTTTATATTATTTTATTTATTAATTAAGTACTTTAAAGAAAAGAGTGTGTGGAGGTAGTTTTAAACAGACCCATGTGGGGGATTGTACCTTCCTCTCTAGCCATCACTCTGTTGTTAACCGTCCTCTTTTAGTTAAAATTCTGTTGCCCTTTAACTTTAGTTAGTTTCAGGACAACTCAGTTATTTCCTTAGGTTTTGCTTTCCCCAATAACAATTGCTCCACCCAATATCTGTGCTAATTAAGCTGCAGATGTTTCTGCCCCTATTGAGGTCTGCAGGGCTTGGTGCTGACTTTCATGGGTGGCGTGTTTCCCTTACTATTTGTCCCATTATGACATTCATTATATTATTTGGACTATTGGTGGAGACAAGGTCAGTTTTGTTGCAAGGCAGGTTGGGCAACTGCTCTCTAATTGGATGGAGTGTTTGGAAACACTTGTTGGTATCAGAGGGACGAGTTGCCAAATAATAACTTTCTGGCTCCTGCCCATGGTTTTTCCTCCCAAGGCTTGGCCTGTTTTCAGCTATCTGTCTAGCAGTGTGTTACAATTTTTCCTCTGCTCGAGGAGTACAAGTAGGCTTCTGAACCCTCAAGAGAGTTGGTTAGCCTCTTTCTTTATATATGTATATTTTTTCTACAGTGCAGCAAATACTGTGCTGGCTTTCAGATCTGTGCTGAGCCTACTGATGCAGGTTCCTAATTTGGGAGGGTTTAAATCAGTCTTTCATCCTGCTGAGATTGATAAGTTAACACCTCAAACCACACACCTTTGGTAGTAGTAATGAGCAACACTTGTATACCTGAGGGTTCGTAGCACTATATAAGTGCTATTTTGCTATGGGCAATGTGCTTAATGTTTCCTTTCCCTGATCCCCATAGTGGCCAGTCAGCCTCACATGCATACAGAGACTCAGACCTCAGTGTTTGAAGGGACAGTGGTCCCAGTATTCTTTCACAACCTTTCATTTACGGGGCATGATAATTATCCCAAAGTCCTTTGCCCCTTCATTCCCCTTCCCGCCATCCTTGGGGGGGGATTGCATCATAATATTACACCTCTTGGAGTAACACCTGATGGTTTCCGTTTTTCCTTTCACAGGAGTTCTGGATCATGACCAGTGCAGACTCGCACTGAGCATTTCCCTCCTGTCAGTTTACTTTCATTTGCGCTACTTCCTAGTATTTCTCTATGTTAAGCAGAGCCCCCTTCCACTGTCAGGGGGTTGGTTAGAAGTGTAAGAATGTATTTATTTTAAGAGGGTAAAGCGGGGCTTTAGTGTGGTCCTCAGGGTAGCCGCCTTCTGGGTAGCAAGGTTTTTCCTTAGATAAGTGGGGGAGGTTTTCTCCTCCTTTGGGAAGGCACAATATCCCTTGGTGGGATAGAGGGGTCTGGGAGTGCTACTCATCTTCCATCCAAGTTCTTACGGCCCTCTATCACAAGGCGTTCCAACGTCTCTATGTTATCTATCTCAGAAGGTGTCTGTCAGTGCGATCTCCAGAGGGCTGGGATATATATTTAGTTATTGACTTGTTTCTCCTAGTCACCTGCATGGCAGGTAGACCTTTTGGGTTTTCATAGGAGATTGTTTTGCAATAAGGTGCCAGCACAGGGTGCTGGGGGCTTCAAGGTTCTTCAGATTGGCTAAGGTAGAGGTTAGCAAAAACAAAGAGGTGATGGCTGGAAGGTTCAGACTGAATCTTAACCACCGGCATTGCTCGGGGCAACCCTCCAGACCATCGTTCTTCACCTGCCAAGCCATTACAGAAGGGGAAGGACCATATGCAAATCAGGCTTGGCCCCACCCCAAAAGGGGCAGTCCAGCCTGAACTGCTAGGTCACATCCCTTTTGCACGAGACCACAAGCATCCCCAAACATGTTTCGCCCTTGTTGGGGCTCATCAGTGAGGAGTAGCTTGGGTCTCTAGGCCCAGCAGGCACGGGACCCACGTCTGGGCATACCCGTCCCACTCGGGGTGACAAAGCAAAAACAAAAAGGTGATGGCTGGAAGGTTTAGACTGAATCTTAACCACTGGCATTGCTCGGGGCAACCCTCCAGACCATCGTTCTTCGCCTGCCAAGCCATTACAGGAGGGGAAACACCATATGCAAATCAGGCTTGGCCCCACCCCAAAAGGGGCAGTCCAGCCCAAACTGCTAGGTCACATCCCTTTTGCACGAGACCACAAGCATCCCCAAACATGTTTCGCCCTTGTTGGGGCTCATCAGTGAGGAGTAGCTTGGGTCTCTTGGCCCAGCAGGCACGGGACCCACGTCTGAGCATACCCATCACACTCGGGGTGACAAAGCCAAAACAAAGAGGTGATGGCTGGAAGGTTTAGACTGAATCTTAACCACTGGCATTGCTCGGGGCAACCCTCCAGACCCTCGTTCTTCGCCTGCCAAGCCATTACAGAAGGGGAAAGACCATATGCAAATCAGGGTTGGCCCCACCCCAAAAGGGGCAGTCCAGCCCGAACTGCTAGGTCACATCCCTTTTGCACAAGACCACAAGCATCCCCAAACATGTTTCGCCCTTGTTGGGGCTCATCAGTGAGGAGTAGCTTGGGTCTCTAGGCCCAGCAGGCACGGGACCCACGTCTGGGCATACCCGTCCCTCTCGGGGTGACAAAGCAAAAACAAAGAGGCGATGGCTGGAAGGTTTAGACTGAATCTTAACCACTGGCATTGCTCGGGGCAACCCTCCAGACCATCGTTCTTTGCCTGCCAAGCCATTACAGAAGGGGAAAGACCATATGCAAATCAGGCTTGGCCCCACCCCAAAAGGGACAGTCCAGCCCGAACTGCTAGGTCACATCCCTTTTGCACGAGACCACAAGATCCCCAAATATGTTTCACCCTTATTGGTGCTCATCAGTGAGGAGTAGCTTGGGTCTCTAGGCCCAGCAGGCACGGGACCCACGTCTGGGCATACCCGTCCCACTCGGGGTGACAAAGCAAAAACAAAGAGGTGATGGCTGGAAGGTTTAGACTGAATCTTAACCACTGACATTGCTCGGGGCAACCCTCCAGACCATCGTTCTTCGCCTGCCAAGCCATTACAGAAGGGGAAAGACCATATGCAAATCAGGCTTGGCCCCACCCCAAAAGGGGCAGTCCAGCCCGAACTGCTAGGTCACATCCCTTTTGCACGAGACCACAAGCATCCCCAAACATGTTTCGCCCTTGTTGGGGCTCATCAGTGAGGAGTAGCTTGGGTCTCTAGGCCCAGCAGGCACGGGACCCACGTCTGGGCATACCCGTCCCACTCGGGGTGACAAAGCAAAAACAAAGAGGTGATGGCTGGAAGGTTTAGACTGAATCTTAACCACTGGCATTGCTCGGGGCAACCCTCCAGACCATCGTTCTTCTCCTGCCAAGTCATTACAGAAGGGGAAAGAACATATGCAAATCAGGCTTGGCCCCACCCCCAAAGGGGCAGTCCAGCCCGAACTGCTAGGTCACATCCCTTTTGCACGAGACCACAAGCATCCCCAAACATGTTTCGCCCTTGTTGGGGCTCATCAGTGAGGAGTAGCTTCGGTCTCTAGGCCCAGTAGGCACGGGACCCACGTCTGGGCATACCCATCCCACTCAGGGTGACAAAGCAAAAACAAAGAGGTGATGGCTGGAAGGTTTAGCCTGAATCTTAACCACTGGCATTGCTCGGGGCAACCCTCCAGACCATCGTTCTTTGCCTGCCAAGCCATTACAGAAGGGGAAAGACCATATGCAAATCAGGCTTCGCCCCACCCCAAAAGGGGCAGTCCAGCCCAAACTGCTAGGTCACATCCCTTTTGCACGAGACCACAAGCATCCCCAAACATGTTTCGCCCTTGTTGGGGCTCATCAGTGAGGAGTAGCTTGGGTGTCTAGGCCCAGCAGGCACGGGACCCACGTTTAGAGGTTAGTCTTCTTCTGGTGAGCAACTTCATTTTAACTGTTTAGTGATCAGTTCTTTGCAGTTTAGAGTCTTTGCTGAGACTATGGAACATAGTGGTCCTCCTTCGGTTAGGTTATGATCCTCTAGGGGATTAATCAACCATGGAGGAGGGAGCAAGGCCCAAGCACCTGGCACACCTACAAAGGGGTTCAGATATCACTATGATGGTAGTGATTGGATGTAAGATACATTTTTCTCCTTACCAAGTTCGGTCTCTTAAGGTTCAGGTTTTTGTAAATATCTTCCTTTTGTCAGGGTAGCAGAGTCCTTCTTCAAGAGCTCGCGAGATCTGTTGGTCTCCGTCTTGGTGGTTTGGCAGGTTTTAACTTTTCAGGTGGGGCCCCTCTCTTCCATTCTGCTTCTACCTCCAGAAAACATACCTTTCTTAGTATAACACATATGTTTGGGGACAATTGCGTGTTAAGTCTATTCCTTCAGCTCCGCTCAGGATAGGTCATCCTATTTCAGATTAATAAAATTACCTTTTACTCCCATTTCCCTTTTATGAAGATTTGTCTTTCCCACTTGGTTCCCCAGTGTAGTTATGTAACATGTCCTGTTTCTAATACGATATCTTCCTTTAACACATGGGATGGAACCTACAAAGCTTTCACCCCCCCAAGGGGTATTTTTCTTTATCTCCAGGAGAGCTACGTGTTTACCTTCTTTTGTTTGCTATCTAGGTTCCCAAAGATGGTATGAATTTAAGTGTTTTAAATGTTTGATTGGACAACATGGGAGTTTATTACTCGGATGGGTTTTTTCCTAACCTATTAGTATAGGGAAACTTTGTTGAGTGTTTTTCCCCTCTCTTTTTAACCAGTTGGTTTTGGTGGCCTGTAAGGAACGCTGGAATTGGCACATCTTCCAGTTATTTTCCTTGCAGTGTATTTGGCTGTGCCTTATAAGAGTTATTCGGCCAGCCTAGCCTTGGGCAATACTCTTGCGGTCAGCTGATTGATCAAATGAATAAATTTTAAAACATTCTTCTATTATTTTTATTATATTGTCACTATTGTATTGATCATGTTGTACTAATGGGATGCAAGGGCTTCAAACTTGCATAATATGAGCCTCCTGTCTTGTCATAGAATGGCTAATCCCCCACACTAACGTGAGATGGGGGTTTAGTTTCTATTAAAGTCAAGGAGACGAGGATTATCCCACCCACCCTTGATTTGATATCATATGGCAGTTATGACATGCATATACACAGGTGTTTCAAGAGAGAACATTCTTTGGTTTGTTGTTCTTCCCATCCACCCACCCTTCTTGCTTGTTGTTCTTACAGCTACGAGTTGAGATTCTGATCAGGAGTGTGGATCACAGTTACAAGATGTGGAGTGCGTGGTACGAGGGCTTCGCTGGATTTGTCGTCACCTTTTATCATCTGATCTGTGCAGTGGACATCTGGTTCAAGACAGCTACAGAAAGAGGAGTTGGGTTTAGAGTAATGGACTTATATAATATAAGGAAGGGTCCCTGCTCATTGGTCTCCTGCAGGGCATGACCTGTCCTCCATGATGGATTGGGGAGCTCCCCTTATAGTGACATTGAACTCTATTTAGTTCTGTTCTTTACAACTTTTTTTGTAAAAGTTTTTTCTTTGCTGCTGTGGTTTCAGAGTAAAGATTGTAATGCATAATACTCACCTCCTTGTCTTTAATAGAATGTAAACCCCCATCTCACGTTAGTGTGGGGGATTGGCCATTGGGGCAAATGAGCACTGTACAATGGGAATTCGAAAGCTGGCAGCATAACAACGTTCCATGTGCTCTTCAACCTTATCTCTCAACTAACCCCTGTGTCTCAGTAGATTTGGGGAACAAACCAGCAAGGCTGGGCTAAGGAAGGGTAAAAACAATAGGGCCCCAGGCACCATAGCTGTTACTCAGTTTATGTTAGGTTTGCCAGTTGCTTTGCAGTAAGGCCGCCCTTTTCCCATCAGAAAAAAACACGACGCTTGATGCGTGCGCGCTCGCTGCCATTTCCTCCCTCCCACGGCGCCCTCCAGGCAGCAGATAATGAATTACTGGAACTCGGGAAGTTGAAGCTTAGATGCCGCTGCTGGAGGAAAGAGGCAAGAGTCCAACGGCCGCCCCTCTCGTCTCTAACTTCATCACTGAGATGTGCGTCCTGCCTTCTGCGTGTCCCGGGGTAACGGCTCGTTGATCTTTTCGTGATGAAGAACGCTGTGTGGCCAAACTGTGTACAGTCTTACGCGCTGCTGTCTTAAACATAAAACTGTCTGATATGTAAGCCCCAAGCGATCCCTCCTACGGTCAACCCCTCCCTCACGGGGTCATTGAATGTAGAAAAAAAGACGAGTCAGTGATGGCAAGTCTCCCACACAAGCCGCCGCTGATGTTCTGCCCAAACACGCAAGGCCGGGCCCTAGACGTGGTATCATTTCACAAGCCTGCTTTTTTGGTTCGGTGCCCAGTGCTTGCCTACGTGAGCTCCCCCGCCCCCATACTGTAAACGGTCCAGGGACTCAATATGGAAAGAATTCGATTTGCCCCGCGGGATGATTGTTCATAACAGGAAGCCACCCAGACCTGACTTTAAGCATGTTTTAACTGTTCAAAACCACACTCACTGCAAGCACGCACGAACAGAGCTGCAGCACCGCCCTTCTGTCACAGGCGACAGTGAAGTGATTTAGGCCGGTTAAGAAATGCAAAGGCTTGGCGCGCTAACAAGTTCTAAACAGTTTTTTTGGCTTGAGACCTAAGGAGCATCTGGAACAGCATAAGAAGCGAAAGTAGCTTAAAGACCCTGTAGCCTATGCATGTAATTAATGAAAAGATCTTGAAAACAAAGCCGAGATCCCCCTCCCCCCACACACCACCCCATGAAAGGGAGCAGCATATGTTAACTAAAACGAACATAAAGATATTCAATTATAAAAACGAAATGAATGGATACAATGCCAATGCAGCTTCCAATACCTCTGATCTTTTAAAGAAATTCCATGATTTAAATATGCACATTTAAATAAATCACTCCAATGGCAAGACTTCAATATAATACTCAATATTTTGTTTTTCCTTAAGAGTATTACAAAACAGATGATCTAACTCTAAATGTATGTGACTGATGATGTGATTCCAAACATGGCATGATAGTGGCATCTACTGGGGAAAAGAAGTATTGTCACTCACCATCTTTTTATGAATTCTTAGCACACAGGGAAGTCAGGCCAGAGCACTCCGATAGTGCTGTGTTCAAGAACGTTTTTTGGACCTTGCCAAGCCTGAGTCTCGGAGACCTCTAAAGCCCTGACTGACATTGAGGGGCCATACTCATAAGGCAATGGGAAAACTGGTGACCAGGATAAAACAACGAGGTCTAATGTTACTAAACAAGTGAGGGTGTGATTGGGAAGCAGGGCAGAGACACTGGCGAGCCATAGTACGGAAAAGCGAAGGATAAAAGTAGAGATGAGGACAGAGACAGGGAGACCCTTGTTAGATGGGGGCACGGTACAGGGAGCGCTGGCGCTGCAATGATAAGACGGACACAGAGCGTGATCTTCACACGTCTTCCTTTATTGAATATCATACCGGAACTGAACTCCCTTTCTCCCGCCCCACCCACGTCACTTCCCTTCCCTTCCTTCCCCTGGTTCTCCCGCCCCCGTTACCATAACAACGTCAACGTGACATCTCCCCCCTTTTTAAACAGTTACCAGACTCTTCGCAACAGGCGGCGGTCTAGTGGGTTTCTAGTCCATTTCCTCGATCCATCTACGAGGTCTGTTCCGGGCCCTCTGTGGGCGCGCCTGACTCTGCCCTGGCGACGGTCCGTTGTTGTTGTGCCTTGTGTGTCGTGTAGACCAGAGATACCTCCATCCGCAAGTGTCGCACAGGGAAAGTCAAAGGCACTCCCTGTGCAACCCTTGAGGCCACAGGTGGAAGATGTCAATGCCTGGATCCATGGAACCTCGAAGACCCCGAAGCTGCTGAAAAGGAAAGATTAATGAATACAAGTATCAGGCAATGACAGTGACCTGGTGTACAAGGAATCAAGAGAGGCTTACCTATTGATGTATAACAGGGCATGGGGAACCTATGTGATGGGGATTGGTTCCGAGACTCAGGTAAGCAGCGGCCCCAGTCTAGCCAAGACCAGCTCACTAGTGTTGCAGGCAAGACCACCTGTGCTGATGTCTTATTTGCGTAGGGAAGTTTCCAGAGGACTTGAGTTTCTTAGGTACCAAAATCAGAGTCCAAAGCAGCGTGATAAACAGTCCAAATTCAGTAACAATGTAGCAGTTCCAAGCAACCAAAACAAAAAGGGCAATCCAAAGAAGTCCAGGTAACGTAATCCGAGGTCGAACAAATCCGTGGGATCAAAAAGAACAAATCGCCAAACAGGACGTAGATAACAGCTGTGAGGCAAGGTCTGCTCGGTGAATCAGGGTTTAAATAGCGAGCGCTTCCGGATCACGAGAGGCGCATCGGCAACACGTGATTGATGCAAGGAGTCAAGTGAGCGGGACCGAACCGTCACGCGACGCGGATGCGCCAGCCCGATCCTCCTAGCACGCCATCGCCAAGGCAACTGCCAATGCAGAAACGGATGCAGGCGAGTCTGCATGTTGCACCAGGCACGTCGTGCTCAATCCTGAAGACCATTCTGCGCACGTTAGTCTCGGACCGTATAGCTATGGTGTAACACTGAGGGTCGTGCTGTGGGTATGTTAGCAGTGTTCTGTGTGGAGTGTGTGTGCGTGGCTGAGTGCATGACAGAGCCCCCCCAAAAGGCCGCGACCACGTGGGCAGGACGGATGCTCCCTATGAAAACGGGCCACAAGGCGGGGGGCATGGACATCTACCGCAGAGACCCAGGAACGCTCCTCCCGACCGTAACCCGCCCAATCTACCAGATACCGCAAGTGGCCCCTACCGACATGGGACCCCAAAATGGCAGATACCTCAAAGACGTCGGGGGAATCTAGGGATACAGGAGCAACCGGGGCACGGAGACGAGAAGAGTCAGGGCACAATTTCAGTAGAGAGGCATGGAAAACAGGATGAATGCGCCAGGAACTCGGAAGCACCAGACGAAAAGCCACGGGTTGACCCCCTGAGACACTACATACGGGCCAACAAAGCGGGGTAAGAGTTTGCGACAACCCACCAACCGCAAATGTCGAGAAGACAACCACATCCGGGAACCCACCATGAACGCCGGGACGCAGCTCGCTTCAGGTCAGCTTGGGACTTCATGGAGGCCTGTGCCTCACAGAGATGGACCGGGGTCTGACCGTGAACAGAAGTCAGGTCCCTGACACAAGCCGCAGCAGCAGGATTCGCAGACAAAAAAGGTTCAGGGATAGGTAGGACCTTGGGGTGCTGACCATACAGAGCATAGAAGGGAGAGACACCCGTGGATGAATGCATCGCATTGTTATATGCGAATTCAGCAAGGCGAAGCACACTAAGCCAGTTCCATGGTTGCTGCATGGTCAGACAGCGTAAGTACTGCTCCATAGTCTCATTGGTCCTCTCGGTCTGTCCATCCGTCTCAGGATGATAGGCCGAAGAGTACCGTGTATCAATACCGAGCAACCGGGTCAGAGCACGCCAGAAACGAGAGGTGAATTGAGAACCCCTGTCAGAGACAAGAACGGAGGGCAACCCAAACAAACGGAACACTGAATCAAAAAACAGGTCAGCCAGGACTGGGACGGACGGGATCCCCTTACACGGGATAAAACGGGCCATTTTCGTGAACGGGTCCACCACCACCCATATGGAATCGAATTCACGGACCCTGGGGAGATCAGTCACGAAGTCCATGGTTAGCGTGTGCCATGGCTTTGGGGGTACAGGTCGCAACAAGCCTACCGGGCGTCCCCTACGATGCTTGCACTGAGCACACACAGAGCATGAGGCCATGTAACTATCCACGTCACACTTCGTGGAAGGCCACCAACACCAACGATTCAAGAGATCCATAGTGCGTTTCTGGCCGGGATGAATGTTGATGGGGGCGTCGTGAGACCATTTGAGGGCGAGATTGCGGGTGTCAGTGGTGGCGAGAAACATTCGATCATGCACGAAGGGCAAGCCGTCGCGATATACCAGATCCCACTCCACCAGTTGCTCGGGATGACGTGCCGTCCATTCACGCACGGAGTCGAGCAATGATGAAGGCGGGGTGCAAAGACATACCACATGACTTTTGTCCAGAAGAGTGTCAGGATAGAGCGGCAGAGAAACCCCTCCCCCGGGGAACGGGATAAGGCATCAGCTTTGCCATGCGCGACACCCGGGCGGTGCATGATGCGATAATCAAAAGCAGCAAAGAACAGGTGCCATCTGACTTGGCTGCTGTTGACACATTTGAGGGAGGCCAAGTCTTGTAAATTCTGATGATTGGAATACACAGTGATGCAATGTTTGGCACCAAGGAGATGGTGACGCCCGACACGGAAGGCATCCATGACTGTCAGAAGCTCCTTCTCCATCACAGCGTAGTGTGATTCCGCTCCGGTGAATTTGCGAGAATGGAATGCCATGGGGTGCAATTTGCCTGAGGTAGGACACTCTTGTGACAACACGGCTCCTAAGGCAAAAGATGAGGCATCTGCCTCGACTATATAAGGGAGTTCCGGATTGGGGCGCTGGAGGACCAGGGCCGTGGTGAATGCGGTTTTCAGGCCCTCAAAGGCGTCCTGCTGTTCCTTTTGCCAATGATAGGGTACCTGAGGGCTGGTCAAGGACGTGAGAGGCGCTACAATAGCAGAGAAAGATAATATGAAATGCCTGTAAAAGTTGGCGAAACCCAAAAAGGCCTGCAGGGACTTGAGTGTCTGAGGTACTGGCCATTCCAATACTGCCCGAACTTTAGACTGGTTCATAGCCAACCCCTCAGGAGCGATGTGAAACCCCAAGAATTCGACAGACCTTTTATGGAATTGGCATTTTTCTGGTTTTGCAAAAAGTGAATGTGTTCTTAGCCTGGATAGTACCTCTCGGACATGGTGAACGTGTTCTTCCATATTTCGGGAAAAGATAAGAATGTCATCCAGATACACGACCATGAACACGTCTAGGATGTCACTAAAGATGTCATTCATGAACTGCTGGAACGTGGCAGGGGCGTTGCATAGACCAAAAGGCATGACTAAATACTCGTACAAACCATAGCGGGTACAGAAAGCGGTTTTCCACTCATCCCCCTCGCGGACGCGGACCAAATTGTACGCACCCCGCAGGTCCAGCTTGGTGAAAACAGATGCGTGAGTTAGATGATCTAGGAGTGGTGTATCTAGGAGTGGTGTAATCAGAGGTATTGGGTATCGGTCCTTCTTGGTGATAGCATTGAGGCGTCGATAATCCACGCAGGGACGCAGATCACCCTCTTTTTTAGGAACGAAGAATATGGGGCGTGCTGCGGGCGAGGTGGAGGGACGTATGTGTCCTAAGCGTAAGGATTTCTGTATATATTCCTTGAGGGCTTGTTCCTCTGAGGGGGACAGAGAGTAGATACGACCTGAGGGTATGGTGGAGTCAGTGACTAGTTCTATAGGACAGTCATAAGGTTGGTGAGGTGGGAGCACCTCCGAGGAACCCCGGTCGAACACCTCTTTGTAGTCCTTATACTCCACCGGAACCCCGTTGGCCACCACCCCGATAGTGTGTGAATCAGTGGGAGAGGGCCCAATATCCTCTATCGTGAGTTGAGCAAGGGCCCCCAGAGCCTGTGATGGTGTCTCGAGCTCCTGATGTGAGGGGAGGCAAAAGTTCTGACAAATCTCAGATTCAAAATGCACAGTACCCGATTTCCAGGCTATGAGTGGGTTGTGCTCCTGCAACCAGGGAATTCCTAAGATAAGACCAAATTGCAGCATGGATATCAGATCGAAGCTGATTGTTTCCTTGTGAACGCTCTGTATGGTTATCAAGAGAGGGGATGTTTGGTGCTTAATAGGACCCGATATCAGGGCAGTGCCGTCCACGGCGTGTACTGGTTCAGGGCGGTTTTTAACCACTAAGGGCAAATTCAAGGAATGGGCTAACGTGATATCGATGTAATTTCCCATGGCTCCTGAATCTATGACTATGGTGACTGGATGCGAGATACCTGGTGTGGGTTGAAGGAGAGCCTGCACACAGACCAGCCTTATATGACCAAAAGCAGGTGGAACATCCGAGGTGGGTAAATGAGCGCCCAATCTAGCCCCCGGTTCTAAGATCGAGCCGTCTGAAAAACCTGGTTCTTTTTTGGATGGCGAGGGCACTCTTTAACGTAATGCCCGGTTAGTCCTCAGTAGAAGCATGCATTGTCTGTCCTCCTACGTTCTCTTTCTATTGAGGTGATAGGACTCCATATACCCCCTACTTGCATGGGTTCATCTGAGGTAAAGGTGGAGGGAGAGACAGATACTGCCTGGGAAAACCCGATTTCTGCCTTACGCTCGGATCGACGAGCATCCACCTTGAGTGCCAAATCAACCAAATCCTGAAACTGCGTGGGCAGTGAGGGAACTACAGAGAGGGCATCCTTCATGGTATTACTCAAACCCCTGTAAAAGACTACCGCCTTTTTACTCTCTGGCCACAAGGTCTCTGCGGCCAATTGGTTGAAGCGTGTGATGTAATCTATCAGGGAACCCCTTCTCTAGGTCAAGTCCAACAGTTTCAGGTCTCGGGATTGGACCTTGCTTCTGGTGTCGAAAAAGCGCGAAATCTCAGTCACGAGGAGGTCGAAATCATAGAGTGTAGGGCTGTCATTCTCTAACAATGGATTGGCCCAGGCAGCGGCAGTGCCGGCCAAATGTGACAGAGTAAAGGCCGCCTTGGTGGTCGAATCAGGAAAAGCCTGAGGACTGCACAGGAAATGGAGTTTACATTGATTAAAGAAGGTTCTGAACTTCCTAGGGTCACCATGATAACGTTCAGGGGCTGCTAATAGAAAAGGTGAAGGAAGCACCACAGGAACAGGGAGCTGGGCGTTGGGGACTGGTGGTTGTGTGGGTGGAGGTGCAGCATCCCCGAACTCGGAGTCTGCGGGGAGAGGATGCTGGACACTCTGTATGGAATCGAGTCTCTGGTGAATGACCGTGTTAGCGGCGGCCATATCAGCCCGTAATACTGTGATAGCCTGGACTAATGCGGCCATGGGGTCATCCGCGGATCCCCCCTCCATGTCCAACTCAACAAGGGCTTCACAGTATGTTGTGCCTTGAGTGTCGTGTAGACCGGAGATACCTCCGTCCCCAAGTGTCGCACAGGGAAAGTCAAAGGCACTCCCTGTGCAACCCTTGAGGCCACAGGTGGAAGATGTCGATGCCTGGATCCACGGAACCTCGAAGACCCCGAAGCCGCTGAAAAGGAAATATTAATGAATACAAGTACCAGCCAATGACAGTAACTGGCTGTACAAGGAATCAAGAGAGGCTTACCTATTGATGTATAACAGGGCACGGGGAACCTATGTGATGGGGATTGGTTCCGAGACTCAGGTAAGCAGCGGTCCCAGTCTAGCCAAGACCAGCTCACAAGTGTTGCAGGCAAGACCACCTGTGCTGATGTCTTAATTGCGTAGAGAAGTTTCCAGAGCACTTGAGTTTCTTAGGTACCAAAATCAGAGTCCAAAGCAGCGTGATAAACAGTCCGAATTCTGTAACAATGTAGCAGTTACAAGCAACCAAAACAAAAAGGGCAATCCAAAGAAGTCCAGGTAACGTAGTCCGAGGTCGAACAAATCCGTGGGATCAAAAAGAACAAATCGCCAAACAGTACGTAGATAACAGCTGTGAGGCAAGGTTTTCTCTGTGAATCAGGGTTTAAACAGCGAGCACTTCCGGATCACGTGATGCGCATCGGCAACACGTGATTGATGCAAGGAGTCACGTGAGTGGGACCGAACAGTCACGTGACGTGGAAGTGCCAGCCCGATCCTCCTAGCACGTAATCGCCAAGGCAACTGCCAATGCAGAAACGGATGCAGGCGAGTCTGCATGTTGCACCAGGCACGTCGTGCTCGATCCTGAAGACCATTCTGCGCACGTGAGTCTCGGACCGTATAGCTATGGTGTAACACTGAGGGTCGTGCTGTGGGTATGTTAGTAGTGTTCTGTGTGGAGTGTGTGCGTGGCTGAGTGCATGACAGTTCTCTGCATTTCCGCTTCCCACGGCCTGCTCCGATTCATCCGAGTCCCACTGGTCTCCTTGATAGGGATCATCCGACTCATGGTCCAGGTGAGCCTGCACTCTCCCGCTCAGACGTCTTGTCCCTGTCAGGGGAAGTTCCTTGAAGTGGGACGAGTTCCTCGTGATGGATCCCTCTGACCCTTGGGCGGTGACCACGGATCCCTTCTTCTGAGTGACAAGCAGAGGTGTCAACGGCTGTCTGACTCCCACCACGGCCCTCATTACGACCCTTGCGGAAATGGAAAAATGATGGCGGAAATGCAATACCGCCATCGAACACCGCTCGTTGCGATCATGACCCGTCACCGTAAAGTACGATGCCATTAGCGACACCGCAGTGAACGGCAACGCTGACTGCACCAAGTACGCGCACGCGCGCCTTGCAAAACCGGAATCACCGCCATGGCGCAACGGTACGCGAATTCTGACCCTAGCGGACATGTACTGAACGCCATCAAGCACGTCGTAAAGTACCATTCCGCCATGGCGAGAAATACGGCAACGCGAACCAACCGTAAATGGCCCACTGAGTGCCTGTACTCCACTCCCTGGCCTCATTGCACAACTCCTGGCAGGCGCAATGTACTCACACTATGCAACCAGTGAAATCCACTATTCACCCATGCATGCCAACGTAGAAAAGCATGCAGGGGCTCAAAGCGCCCCGTGAGTGGGCATCCATGTACGGCATGTCACCATAGCCGTACTGACGCAGCACAGGCATGTGAAGGTACAACACATCAAAATGAAAATCAAGAACACATGACACAAAACAACAGTAGTCCCCCATCGCTTGCCACCAGCGCAAGGCAACATCCACAACAGCATCCTGAGGGGGATTGCACCAGCCCTGTACTCATGCCAGTAAACAAACCAACCATCAGCAGAAGCATGTACCACACAAGTCGGCAGAGTGACTGAGCAGCCAGGCTCATCCCAAGAGGGGCCGATGGGAGCTGCAGGGCACAGATGGCATCAATACAGAAGCTATTCCAATGGACATGACCCCAGTCCCCCTCCAACAAACGCACGCAAACACAGTCACCTGTGACCAGCCACATTCTGAACAACCCATCATTCCACCAATCGACCTGGCTGACAGGCACCAGTCGGCCAAAAGCCAATCCCCCGCCCCTGAACAGCACATCATGTAAACAGACACAATGGCAGCCTCTATCCGTGACCATACTGTGCTACGTAGGCAAACGCGGCCAGTACTGTACCACACAACTCAACTCAGAAGGCGGAACACAAAGCAGATCATCACGCAATACATACCGCCACAAAGCGAAAATCGCCACATCACCTGCAAAGAACAACGCAACACGACAAATATCGGAATACAATTTAAATGCACATCCAAATGACAAAGGCCCCACATCAATTTGCAAAATCCCACCAAAACAACCATCATCACCGAGGGCTGCATCTGCAATAATTGACCGGCTTCCACTTGTGTGACGCCCTGTACCATCATGGCACACAGGGCTTACATCAACGTTCCAAAAGGCAACATGGAAGCGGCAAGAACCGCAGGTCCGTCCCATGAGGCAGGCACTAGTCGAGCTGAAAGGCCGAAATGTTGCACCTAGCCACCAGTACAGCGTAAGGGCATGTGGCCCATTGGCGATCGTCCCATATGATCGAAATGGTGCTCCACTGATTCACCCGAAGCTGCAGGAGTCGAGAGTAAAAACCATCTGGAGGAGTGGCGTAGAGATGGCATCTGCAATAGGGCAGGAGATACCTGTCACCCAAAAGAAACACAAATCAACCGATTGCATTACGGGTCTCATGATGCATTACAATCTTCATTCAACACACCAAATCCACACCCATATGCATGCTAGCCCACTCCAAAGGAATATACACACCCCTAATCCAGCATCGAATCACAACGAAACCAATCGAGCTAAATACACCATTGGCAACGTCGGTTACTGTGCATGCGTCCGTCAAGATAGAACCCATGACATGGGATTAGTAACGTGCCTAGACACAAGTGTATGAAGGCGCGTCGAGACAGGGAGGATCCGACAAGGGCAGAGAGACGTATGTCCCACTATGGCAGCCTTGCATCACATAACGCAGGGGAAGGGGAGTGAACCAAAAAACCCATGTACATGGCAGACCCTAAACGGATTCATCAGTCCATGCATCCACACATCATTCCCTCATCCCGCAATGAAAACGCATGAATATTCACTCACATAATATGTGAAACTTCCATCGCGTCTGTGCGTAATGCAGTCCGCAAAAACCACTGTGCCCCTGGCCGGATCTGTAGTGTTGTGAAGCAAGATGGATTTGGGAACGTCCTGCCTCATCGTCCACTACGCTATTGCGCATCCCCTTCAATTCATATCATTCATTGCCTGCTCGTTATGGGCCATGTCCCAAGGACATTCTACAATAGAACGTTACATTTCCAGCCAGACCTGTGGGCGTATCCTCGCCGCTACTTCAAAACCCAAAATGCTGGCCTTCGAATTCCTCACTTGCAACATTACGTCGAAAAGGCTTCTGTGAACGCTTGCATTCACAATTACATCAATGTAGTGCGGCTGTGTGTCATGATGCTAACTGGCTGCAATCACAAATGGGACGCCACGCCCGTCGGTGAAGTACGTTACTGTGCTGCATGAGGGTCGGCCATCGATCGAGCCCTACATACCACTGACTCTTCACAGGTATGTAAGCGGCTGCAATCATAGCATGTGTAACAATGGGAGCATAGCATGAAAATCAGTCAAAGTACATCACACTGCCATCGGGATTTGATACATGATTCCAATCCCAAGATGCCATGCGGCCAAATGCAGCCTTACGTGCGGGCCGTGCTCGACCAGAAGGGATTGCATCTGCCACAGATTCATTCAATCAGCACAGGTGGAGGCCATACAGGCCGACAGCACATATATTGCAGACCCAAACCCCTCCCACAACCACTCCCACTCCAAAATGCTACCGGCAGGACTAGCGATGTTGGGCCTGGGGTACCAGATAGCACTGCAAGTGCTACAACTACAAGAAGACGACGAACAACAACAGGTACAACAACCGGGCGCACAGGGGAGACGGAGGAGGAGGAGGAGGAGGAGGGCAAGGCAGGGTCAGCAAGGCCCACAAGCACTGCCACTACCACCACGCAGGCGGCCCGCAATCCCACGCCTCCGAGCCGATCCGTTCAACCTCACTGCTGAGCAGATCCACACCCTCTACCGTTTGGACCGGGACACCATAATCGCCATTGTGGACATGACACATGCTGACCTCGTGAGCATGATAGATAGCCCAACCGCCATCCCACCCCTACTGAAGGTGGTGTCTGCACTCCACTTCCTGGCCACAGGCACCTACCAGCACACAGTGGGACAGTTGCATGGCATTTCACAGCCACTGTTCTCACGGACACTCTTCCAAGTGCACGATGCCCTCCTGAAGCACGCCGACGACCACATCACACTACCACGCACGTACCAGGAGATTACCAACGCTAAAGTGGGATTCCATGCACTTGGCGGCATCCCGGGTTGCATTGGTGCCATCGACTGCACCCATGTTGAATTGGTTGTCCCACATGCCATGGAGGTCCAGTACCGCAACCGGAAACAATTTCATTCAATCAATGTGCAAATGGTGTGTGACTCCAACAAGATATTTACGCATTGTTGTGCCAGATTTCCAGGATCTACCCATGATTCTATGGTCCTGAGGAACACAAGAATACCACGCTACATGGAGCGACACGCAGGGCACAGATCCTGGCTACTCGGTGAGTCTCATTCCATGCATGACATCGTGGCCCATTTGATGCGTCAATGACCTTGCAGGGGGGGGGGGCTACTTAGCACTATCATTCCACTGACACCCTTTATTCGTCTCATACAGGTGATGCCGGGTATCCACTGAAGAGATGGCTCCTTACACCAATCCGGAACCCACAGAACGAGCATGAGGAGGACTACAACCATGCCCACTCACGTACCCGTGTGGTCATTGAACAGGCATTCGGCCTACTGAAGGCTCGTTTCCGCAGCCTCAGCAGGTCTGGCGGGGCACTCATATACAGCCATGAGAAGGTTTCTAAGATGGTCATGGCATGTGTCATGCTGCACAACATGTGCATACGTAGGAATGTGCCCATGCCCCCTGACGCTGTACTGCATGCACCTGAAGATGATGATGATGATGAGGGTGGGGATGTGGAGGCACCTCAAGGAGTCCATGAGGCACAGGATGCACGTGCAATCCGACAGAGCATCATAGATGCATGCTTCTAGCAACCACGCATGGTGCCTATTACACGGAAAGGGGACCTGTGGCACTGTGTGTGTGTAGTACAGGCACATTGTGGACTGTACGCCTATGAAGGCCTCGTACGCAAATATCAATGTCCACACATGTCATTGGATGATAATGAGGTGCTGTATTGTTGATGTGATTTGATTTATACACCCTATGGACCCGCCACCCAGTGAAGCCCAACACACCCCCTCCACCCTACTACCTCCCCCCCCAACACCAGTGTCCAAATATGCATGCTGTCCGTGGGTAGACGCTATTGCAAGCCCCCTCTACGGGTATCAGGGGCACCCCTGCCCGTGGAGCGCAGGTTCCTGCCAGATCTGCGTTGGGGGCTGCCCTGGACGGAACTTGCCACGGATGAGGTCTCTGCCTGCTCGCGTCCATGCATGTCTCTGAGGGTTTGTGAGAGCTCCGAGAGCACACGGCGCACAGCAGCAAGTTCAGCACAGACGTCTTTGGACGTCGCATGCAGTTCCCCCCTCAGGCTCTCGGTGCTTCTCTCCATTTCTCCCCTGAGGCTCTCACTACTTTTCTCTATTTGTGCCCTGAGTGTCTCGGTGGATGTTTCCATGGCTGCCCTGGAACCCCCGCATTCATTTGCATGGTCCTTGAGTAGCGTGGACGCTTCCTGCTGTTGCTCGATCAGCAGGTCGAGGGACTGTTGCCTCTGCTGGGCCATGGACATTTGCGGTGGTGTGACAGGGGGGCTGCTCAACACATGTTGCCTTGGCACAGGACTTGTGGGGGTTGGCCAGTCGTCGTCTTCAGGGTGCCCCTGCGTGGTTTCGTCATGGTGTAGGGGATGGAACATGCAGGGGGATTGGGAAAGGTCATGGATGGTACCTACGTCGCCAGCACTGTTTTCCGTGTCGGAGCATGCTGGCATGACAGCTGTGTCACCTATGGTGCTGCTACCACCAGAGGCAGTGCCATCAGATACGTTCTTTGGGGGGACCTGTGGTGCTGGGGTTGTGGACTTGCTGGCTGCTGGGGTGCCTGTTGCAGTCCCCTCCAGTGTGCTGCCACTTGATTCCTGCTGCTGCCGTGTCTTGATCCTTGCACCTGAGGTGGAGGCTCTTGGGACGTTGGTCCTGGCCCTCTTTGCAGGCGTGCTGGTAGGGGTGTCCTGCAGCTCGTCGTTGGTATCGGACCCTGTGGTGGAGTAAAGAGGGGCGAGCGTTAGTTATGGGTCTGTCGGATTTGGAATGGCAACGTATCAAATGCATTGGGGTGGTACATGAGGCTGATTTGGGACTGGGCCTTGGAGGTGGTCTCATTTTCGTGTGGATTGAGGATGCATTCATTTGGCTGCCTGCAGTTAGGGGGTGCATGCTGCACATGTAGGGGTTGTTTATGGCTTCTTGATTGATTTGTTTGTTCATTCTGACTTTTAGAGGGCGCTGTCAGGGCTAAGTATGTATTGCACTATGGGGTCACATGGTACTGCACATGTTCGTGGTTTGTGGATTTCGCATTGTTTCTCTTGGCCAACCTACCTGATTCTCCGGATGTCGGCACTCCTTTCTCCATCCCTCCGACTCCCTCTATGCTCTCCATTCCTATGGTGGAGGCGCAGATTTCCTCCCAGGGGGACAACTTGATGGGCGACTCTGAACCCCCCCCGGTAGCTGTGGCGATGTTCCTGTTCGCAGAAAGTATGCTGCGTACGCGGATCCGCAGGTCGTCCCACCGCTTGCGACATTGCTGTGGCGTGCGGGGTGTTGTCCCCACCGCATTTACGCGCTGTGCCACCAGGACCCATATGGCCTTCTTGTTGGCAAGGGCCGTCCTGGTCATTTGACTGGAGAAGACGACGGCGGAATTTTCCTGTAGGGTCTCGGTGAGCACGGTCAGTTCCTCTCGGGAGAAGTGTACCTGCCGCTTGCGGTCACACGCTTTCTTGGCTACCTTTCCCATATTTATTTTTTTAACTGGGGTTGCTAACGGGTTGGGATGTGTGTCAGGGTCGGATTTTTTATGGTTGTGTTGGGATTCGGATTTTATAGTTGTGCGGCGTGCTGTTTCCCGTTCCGGCCACATGCTTTTACTTCCGTTTCCGTATATTTACGGTGGCCGTAATTTGCGGTGCACGCTCGTTGCGGTGACCGCTCATTACGGTGACCGCTAAGATGGGTGGCGGTATTGCACCTGGTGCAGCGTACGGCGGCGGTAAGGGCCGTTTTGGGGTCATTTCCGCCATCGCAGCCTTTCGGATTCCGCCATGGCGTAATGCTCGTGCCCGATGGGTCGTGATTGGCCGCACTTTGCTCCTTCGTGCTATGGCGGAAACGCTATTTACGCTGTTGCGGTCCGGTCAGTCAATTTCCGCCAGGGTCGTAATGAGGCCCCACGTCTCCTACTTCTATGTGAGAGGCCTGGGCCCGCCTGCGGGTGTCCGCGTATTCTTTCATCCAGGCTTTTGCTGCTTCATCCCGCTCCCGCACCTCTGTGGCAAACGCGGGGTGGGGTTGATCACCTCTGCCTGGGGAATGCGTGTCTCGGTGTTCTGCCCAAACATCAGTTATGCCGGGGTCTTCCCTGTGGTGCTGTGGTAGGTCCCCCTGTAGTCTCTCATGAGTTGCTTGAGGATATGTCGTATGGCTGTCCTATCAGCCGGGCAATCTGAGGGCTCTCTTGAGATTCGCCATGAAGCGCTCTATCATCCCGTTGGCCTGGGGCCATAGGGGAGTGATCTTTCTGTCCCGGAATCCTAGGTAGTCGGCGAACTGGGCGAACTGATGCCCGCAAAATGGGGGTCCATTGTCCGTCTTGAGTACTTTAGGTATGCCATAAGCCGAGAACATGTGGTCCAAGGCAGGGATAACGTGATGGGCAGCGGTCGATGATATGAGCCTGACATCGGGATACCGTGAGTACTCGTCCATCATGGCCAGGACATATTTTCCTCCTTTGATGGGTCCAAAGAAGTCAGCCGCCACAGCCTCCCATATTCTCTGCGGGAGTTCTGCCATGACCAGTGGTTCGGGGTGGCAATTTGGCATGAAGAGGCAGCATGTAAGGCCCGCTTTCAGGGCTGCCTCTACCAAGGTGTCCATGTGGGGGAACCACACCTTTTGGCAGAGCATGCGTTTGGTGGATGCTATGCCTCTGTGTGTCTCGTGGGCAAGTTCAATGACTTTCGCTCTCATGCCATCGGGGATTACCAGTTTTCAGTCTTTTAAGAGCAAGTGATCTTCCAATACAGCCAGTTCATCTTTGACTTGTAGCAGACGTTCCACGTCCTCCCGCACTTTGCCTCCCGCGGCTCTCCCTCTTTCTTTGGCCCTTCACTACATTCCGGATTGCAGTCCTTCGCAGATGATGCGACAGGCCAGGTCGCCCTCGGTCTCTCTGGCGAGTGATTCCATGTTGACTCCTTCTGGTGTGGTCTGGTGTATCAGGTATCTTACGTACCTGTCGGCCACCGATGGTTCGGGTACACACTCCTCTCGTGGCCTCCTGGAAAGGAAGTCTTCCGGATTTTCACCTTTTCCCAGCCTGTGGATGAGCCCTGCAGTCTCAATCCCCATCGGGCGATTCGCAGTGGCATCTTGGCTTGAGGGTTGCCGTACAAGAATAATAGGGCCTGGTGGTCCGTGACGACTTGGAACGGCTTCCCGTAGAAAAACATGTGGAAGTGCTCACACGCCCATACGATGGCGAGCCCTTCCTTTTCCGCTTGAGAGTACGCCTGTTCAGTGGTGGACAGGCTGCAGCTGGCATAGGCCACAATGTGCTTCTGAGAGGGGTCCTTTGGGTCGAGTTGCGCCAGGATGGCTCCCAGGCCCACTGGACTGGTGTCAACGGTTGTAGTATGACATGATTTCTGCTTTGACGACCCTTTCTCTTATTAGTTTGAATGCCTTTTGGCAGTCACTGGTCCATTCGAATTTTACGTCCTGATGTGTCAGGTGTCTCAGCGGTTCGCTGACTGATGCGAAGTCCCGGATATAGCGGTTGCAGTAACTGGCCAGGCCTAGATTGTCCTAGACACTTTAGGGGTGTCTTGGCTCAGTATGCGTATATGTCAACGGTTGCCGGCTGCAACTTGGGTCTCTGATGGAGGTTAGTGTATACTTTTTCACTACCATGTTGACCGTGGCTCCAGTGTCTATGAGAAATTCCGTGGTCTTTCTTGCAGCTTGATAATGAGTGTTGGGCGGTGTGCTGGTGCTGTGGGGTTGCCCAGGGCGTATGCATAGGCCTTTTTCTTTTGATCACTCCCTGACGAGCTTGGGTCAGACTCGGTGGGGGATTGCTCCACCAGGTATCATACATGGCGTCTTGACCTGCGCTCGGGTCATGCGCGCATTACGAACCGTCTTCTGTCTTTCCTTTTCTGTTGGTCTTCTCCCGAGTCTCTGTCTCTCAGGTCACCTGTGGGTTGATTCTGGGTGTTCGGGGCACTGGGGGTTGGGTTGTTGAGTGAGGATCCCCCGTACCTGCTTCTCGAGCAGGAAGGGTTCTCCTTGATTCGGTCTCTCCCTCAGTCTCGAAATAGCCTGCACACGGCCTTGAAGTGTCCCTCTTCGCCGCAAGAGGTGCAGCGTTGTCCGATGCGGGGCATGATCCTTTGTGCGGGTATTTGGACACGCATTTATAGCAGAAGAGCTCTTCAGTTCTTTTCTTCAGTTGTAATCTGTTTAGGTTTTGCCCTGCAGTGGTGTTTCCGAAGTAGAGGTCAAAGACTCTGATCCACTTGGTCCACCTGGCACCCATGTTGCTGGTGTCCATCACATCGAATGCTCCTGGCATCTGGGCTGCCAGGGTGTCTGGCAGTTGATATGGCACATGGTCTGGTGTGGGTGCCACAGGCACTGGGATCCATTCCCTTGAGCTTGTGCTCCTTGGACATCATCTTGGCCCGACATTTTGCCTGGGGTCGTTACTCACCTACGGTGTACATTCCTCGTTGTCCTCACCTCGTGATGGCCGCCTCTGAGGCACGAGCACCATCCGTTGGATGTTTGGATGAGGGTCTTCTGAGCTTTCTCCCTTGGTGGGGCGTGGCTTCCCTCCTCACCCCCGTTGGATGGCTGCCAGAATTGGCACAAGCACCATCAAAGTCCCACCAGCCCCTCCCGGGGTGAATACCACCTTGTCTGCAGTGGCGTTTTGCTTTAGGCTTTGTGTGTGTCAATGCGGTGGAATTCCTTATTGCAGGTTGCACACGAGTGCCGTGCGTCTCCCTCTACCCTTTCAGGCCCGACAACCACGTGGTTTACTCACATGGAAACACGTGCGCCGTGTTCTTATGGGCGGGGGGCTCACGCTGTTGTGAGGGGCACATGTGTGGTGCTTTGCGCGTGCAGCCGCTGCAGGTTTTCCACGGCCCCGCCTCACGCGTGTTCACCGTAGCGGCCCAGGCCACGTGTGATGGATGGTGTCGGCTGAGCAGGCCTGCGCCTCCGCGTGCACTCTTTCTCCCTGTTCATGGCGGCGGGCTGCCTCCCGCTCCTATGCGGGCTGCTCTACCTGTTATGGTGCCACCCTCATCGCCATTGTAGATAGGGGCTCGGTACAGGGAGCGCTGGCGCCGCAATGATAAGACGACACAGAGCTTGATCTTTACACGTCTTCCTTTATTGAATAACATACCGGAACTGAACTCCCTTTCCCCCCGACCCACCCACGTCACTTCCCTTCCCTTCCCCTGGTTCTCCCGCCCCGTTACCATAACGACGTCAACGTGACAACCCATCATTTAGGAAGTGAGGGTAAACTTGGAGATCAGCGGCAGACACATGTAAGCGATGGTACTAATACAAGAAGTGCAGCTATACAGTCAAGAGACGAAAAAAATGGAGCAAAGATGCTTACAGATCCAAGGGACAGAAGCAACACATTCATATTACTGAAAAAACAAGAGCGAGTCTGTAGCCGAGATCTGGACATCCAGGGGAACATATGATATAACATAGAAAGAAAAGCTACATCAGGAGAAAAAACACCAACTCCAGTTGTAGATTGAACTCCTTTAGTACAGAAAATCGAGTGGCCCGATTAACAGAACGTTTCTGTGGTTCAAGAGATGTCACGCGTTTTTAAAGGGCGTCTAGAACTCACAAACTGGGTGAAGGCAGAAATGTACAGAAAACAAAAGGCCTCCTGTGCACCCGTTTGAAATAGTTGCAGGTCAACGCGCAATGCATGGCTGCCTCTGACCATTTCCTCACGTTTGTGTAAGAAAGCGAGAGCTGCTCCAGCCCCCCTTCCATTTCCATGACGGAAACTTATTATTGCTATCATGGTATTCATTGAGCGTGGACCTAGCTTTCAGAGGGAACAGAACACTTCACAGAGGTATACAAGAGAACAGATACACAGCGGGCGGGGTGGGAGAGGGTTGGATACAGAGGGGCCCAGAGGAGGGGGTGCAGCTGTACCTGGTGGCGGGGAGGAGAGGGAGAGATTCTTTTTGACATTTCACAATGACAGACCCTTTAAGGCAGTGGTCTACAAATTGTGGGACTGGCACCTCTAGGGGCCCCGAAGGATGTACAAGGGTGTGAGGCTCTTTAAAGGTATAAAGGTGGCTGCTTTTAATAGAAAATATAAGCATTTCATATGAAATATAAGCAGGCATACATTGTAAGGGGGTCCGGAAACAATATCTTTGTACTAAGGGGAGTGGGAGAATCAAAATAAAAAAGGTTGAATTCCACTACTTTAAGGGCTAATCGCTTTGAAATGCATCCACAGCACCAAAACTGTGCTGGGATCCAATAACGCAATAGTGTCCAGGCACTAATGTATGCAGGGGGAGTTGGCCAGCGCATCACTTGCACTTGCGCACATGTCCGCTCTAATGTGCTGGTCACCGTTGTGAATAAGGTGGCATGTGCAGTTCCGAAAGTCGGGAATTTAAAAAAGGTCTCCTTTGTGCTATATTTAGATGTCTGGATTGTTTGCATGAATCAAGCTTAATGAGTGTATTTAATTACAAATGAAAGATTTTTCCATATAAGAAAATCATTCTCAATTGCGGCTATCATATTTGATTGAGCTCTAAAAATATGAAGCAAATCTAATGGCATTGAGATAAAGGCTTTTTATTTTGAGTGTTTCACACAGAAGATTTGGCGGGTAAACCTTCACATTATCAAGGTCGTTTACTTGCAATGTCCGTACATTAGGTATCTACAACCTTTGGCTCTCCAGATGTTTTGGACTACAACTCCCATCAGACCAGGCAAGCATAGTCAATGTTTATAGAGTTTACTGTCACCACCAGTGGTGTCCTGGCACTGAGCCAGACTGCATAATCTGCACAAACATTCATGAAACATTTTGAATAGCCAGGTTTTCAGCTTCCATTGGTAGACATTCAGGGTGCAGGATGTTCTCAATCTATAGGGAGAGAGCTCTGCAACCAGAGTCGAGAACGCAGAAGGCATTTGCATCTTTGCGCATGCAATGTAATCTAAGCACTGTCAAAACTAAATCTGCCACCGGAAAGGCATAGAAAGGAAAAACAAAGGATTTGGCGAAATCAGCAAAAAGTTGCAAACAAACTTAAAAAAGAATGGTTGAAAGCAAAGAGCCCTGGGGGACTCTGTGTTTCAAGGGCCAAAGCTTAGTAGACAAGCATTGGCAAAACCAACAGTTTTTGCTTTTGTGTAGGCATGCAATAGTTATTTGCCATATGCTGCCATAATTGTACTATCTGGCCATAAGATGGCAACAGCTGGAAAATGGTGTGATTACATGGGCATATGATAACAATGCCTGGCAATGCCGGTGTCTAGTCAAAGGATCGGAAAAAAAGGGTCGACAGGACAAAGGATCAACACCAAAGGGTCGACAGGACAAAGGATCAAACTTTTTATTTGTAATTATATATTTTTTTTAGGTTTTCGTTTTGGAAAAAAGTGTTTTTTAGCAGAAAAAGGGGGTTGGGGGGAACCCCCCCCAAAAAAAAAAATTTGAGAAAAAAAAAAAAAATTTGATCCTTTGTCCTGTCGACCCTTTGGTGTCGATCCTTTGACCTGTCGACCCTTTCACTGTCGATCCTTTGACTGGCAACCGGCAATGCCTATATAACATCTATATACAAGCCAAAACTGTTTGGCTTTATAAATGCATGTTTTTAACATGATGTCAGTGTAATGAACCAATATAAATCAAGTGTCTGAAAGCACACATGGTTAACATTTTTATTATGACAATAGTGCAATTATGCCAATTATCATGTTAGTCTCAGCTACAAAGATAAACCAGCCTTTGATTTCTACAAGCTTGGGCAATTTGATGTATGTCAATAGGTATCCTTATTTGGCCCTTGATATGAGCCAGAGCCGGAGCGACAAACACATCGTAGAGGCTAAAACGAACAAGGACCGCAAACTGGCAGACTTCATTGTGAAGTGTGTGTGCCAGATAGCCATCTTCTCATTGGAGGGAATTCTCATTTTATACCAACAAAGTGTCTGCCAAATGGCCCTCTATGGTCTAGAGGCCCTAGTAATGACAAATCCAAGTTGGCTTGATAGATTAGAGGACTATTTTCGGAAACGTGTACTGAGATTGGCAAAGAACGTCTTGGTGGAATTCCTGAGATTAGAACTTGAACTGATTTCTCTAAGGGGCCAGTTGCTTGTGTCACAGGGCGGACTCCATCTCAAGGCTAACACTAACCCCAGATGCAAACTACTGTTCTCCACCCTAAGCTTTCAGGTTCCAGAAAAATAATTTGGGACAGAAACAGCTCTTTTGGAGCTTAAAACTAATATCTTGGGAGATATGGATAGAAGGGGCTTATCGTTAATAATTTCCTTAGATCAATCAGCAGCTTTTGATCTGATTGAACACTCCATTCTCATTCCTAGATTACAAGAAGTGGCTAATCGATCTGCCTCAGCAGCTCAGTGGGTTCAGTCCTTCCTGGAGCATAGAAGCAGCAGAGTCTGCTCGGCCTCTGCCGAAACCACTCCTATATCGGTGCTATACAGAGTTCCCCAAGGGGCGAGCATGTCACCTTGCCTATATAATCTATTTATGGTGCCGTTTTTCTTCATGCTTGAGGAGGAGAGGGTCTTATTTTCAAATTATGCAGATGACACTCAATGTGTCATCTCATTAACAGGACATCACGAGAGGGACGAGCTCGAGGTAAATGGAATTTTCACTTTAATAGAAAGGTGGATGTTGGAAAACTTCCTTGCTCTGAACCGTAGCAAGACAGAGCTTTTGATTGTTGGTAGTTCAAAGGCTCTAAAAAATCTTGATCAAGCATGTAGCTCCTTCAAACTAGGGGATGATGTCATCTCTCCCTTACCGAAAACAAAAATCTTAGGGGTAACCTTGGACTCGACTCTGAGGATGAAGGCTCATGTTTCTACGGTAGTGGCGGGAGTAGCGTAATATGTTAAGCTACGCTCTCACCTGAGGCCTATGATATCTCAGGAATGCACCAAGACTATTGCAAGGGCAATAATTGGGGCAAAGTTGGACTATTGCTGCAGTCTTCTGCTAGGCATTAGTCAACTTGAATTATGCAGATTGCAGATCGCTCAGAACTGGGCGGTCAGAGTAGTTCTCAGACTTCCCAAGTATAGTCACATAACAGAGGCTAGGAGATCTCTTCACTGGCTTCCGATAGAAGCTTGGATTGCCTTCAGAGTGCTGGTAATCACTTTCAAGTGTAGGCTACAAGTTATGCCCATATACCTACAAAGTCACATAAAAGAGAAATGCAACCAGCAATCCCTCAGATCCGGAACACATAACCTGATAGTGCAGCCTAGAAGCAGGACTGCAAAGGCAGAAAATGGGGCTTTCAACGTCAGGGCTCCTTTTCTGTGGAATAAACTTCCAGTCATACTAAGGAATTTGAACTCTTTGCAACTCTTTAAGAAAGAACTTAAAACCCATCTCTTTGCTTAATTTCCTCATAAAAAATAAGAGACTCCTCGTTATAACCTCTCTCTCTACCATTACTTCAATGTTTTAATATCACTTGCGATTTGATATCTAGGGTTGACCCAGCTGTACATACTCTGGTTGTCCCCATATGCCTCTTTCCCTCCTGTGTCTGGTTGGAAAATGTGCCTTTTTGTCCCACTGTTGTATATTACCTGTTGTCAAGGAGTTCCCCCCTTCTCACCTGGGTCCGATGTTTGCCGGTGACTTCGATCGCTGCCTTCTTGCGAACGCTCCTGGTCTTGAACAGCGCTGCTCGAGATTCGTCTGGTTCCAGGTTGCGTTTAGTTCCGGGATCATGGAGTCCAGGAATCCGGGAGACTGGAAAAGGCTAGAAAAGCTCGGAGCCAGGAAAGGGGAAAGGAAAAGGAATGGGTAATAGCACTGGGACAAGGGAAACAATACCACGAGCTACGAACACACGTCTGGGCTACTCTGCAATAGCATTGAGACGCACGGAGCCGCAGAAGGCGTGGTCTATAAATAGACCACGCCGCGTTCAGGGCATGGAGCGAGCACGGGATTCAGCTCTGGACAGCCATGTTGGAAGTATTACGGAATGCAAGCCCCGTTGAGACAAGGACCAGGAGGTCCAAAAGGGGCGTGATCTGAAGTTCATGACACCTGTCCTTGTCTTGTCTGCGCCTTTATGCCTGAGGGCCAATAGTGCGCATTACAAATGTAATGTAATGTAATGTAATGTAACTGTCAATAGTGGGAGCAGACCGGGAGAGAAAGTGGAGAGGGAATGAGGGAGAATTCTCAAGTATAGACAGGCAGCTATAAGAGGTCCTGGCATGGTATCCTCGTTTTGAGTGGGGGACAAAATATGAAAAATTGAAAAATCTCCTGGGAAACAGGGTGGCCAAATGGGATTGGACTAGGAATTACGACCGACTATCGCTACTAAAATCATATGCATATGTCTCTCCGGTCGTCCATAGGTATTTGAGCTCCCAGTCCTATTTGCGCCAGTGTTGCTCGCCTGCAGTGAGTAGCCTTATATGAAGACTTCGTAACAATCAACTTCCTCTCTTGGTGTTTGTGGGAGCACAACAGAAAATGCCTTTGGCACAAAGTGTGTGTAGAATATGTAACATATTGCGTGCTATGGAGACCCCTAGACATGTATTCACCGAATGCAAACTCTTGGTTGATACCTATATGTCCATATTCGGTAGGTATGTTCATAATTATGACACCATAAAAAGTGACTCATTTTGGACATACTGCCTCAACTCCGACCTGGAAAGTCTCCATATTAGTCTATATTGGCTTTGGCTTCAAATAGCTAGTCGATTGCTGATAGATAAAAAGATTACCTAAAACGGATGATATGAATTTCCCATTGTTTTTAGTATTTAAATTATGAATGTAGCAGCGGTATAGCTGTTAGTGCTGTTTTTAGTGGAAACATGAGTTCATGTATTTTAATCATGTGGTTTCGCCGATATGTGACTTCAAGTTGATGAATGTAAGAGTGCTATACATTGTAATCATGTGATTATTAAGTGTGTGTTGAAATATTTTAAGATAATAATAATTAAGGCATTGTAAATCTTGTTTTTTAAACTGTATTTCTATCAAACTGTTTTTGTAAAGATTCTGTAAGAATTGTATACAGATAAAGAATAATAATAATTATGACAATAGTGCAATTTTGGCTGCAATTAAGCGGTCAACGCTCAGCAGACTGCTTAGAAGTAATCCTTGATTTGACGATGATGTTGATAATTCTGGCAAGTTAAAGATTGATGTTACTGCTTGATAAAGCTAGCTTATAGAGATCCCTGGAGGATATGCTGTGGGCAGGGAGGAGCAGGTAGTGGATGGGAATGGCAATAGCGATTAGCATTGCATGGGCAGTCAATGGGAGGGTTAATTGCCAAACAAACCCCCCATACTATGTGTCCCTCCTCACATGCCATCTCCCCGCTATCTGTACTCCAATGCAATCGATATGGACACTGTTTTAGATTTATAAGCCAAAAAGAAGAGGACCAGTTGCTCGCAGTGTCAGCCACTCGACAAGTTGCAAGGCGCATCAGAAGAATGTTATGGTCCACAGTGTTGAAGACTGCAGACAGGTTGAGCAACATCGGGTCCACAACACTGCCCCCATCCACCACCCTCGGAATATAATCCCATACTGCTAACAGTACAGATTCTGTTTTTGCGCTGATTCTATACATTTATGGACTTGTAACAATAGATTTGGGACGATTAGCTGAAACTGGAATAAGTGGAACAGGTCTATAGCTTGCCACATCTTTAGGACTATGTTTAGGCTTCTTTAAAAGTGGCCTAATAACAGCTTACTTCATATTATATGGAAGCTCTCCCTAAGAAAGAGATACATTAATAACTTGGGCGAGTGGATCATACATTACTGAAGAGCACACTCTAACACTCTTCACAGCACGAGGGTCCAAATGGGACCCAGGTTTTAATGTTTGCATGCCTTCGGCTACTAGGTTTGTAAAAGAGACGGAAAAAAATAATTCGATAGAAGAGCCGATTTCATAGGATTTATCTTGGAGCAGGGTGCAACAGAAAGAAGGACGCTCTGATGCGTTCTACTTTATCATAAAAATAAAGGGCCCATTGTTCACATAGTCAATGGTGCTGGATCATGGAAGTCGTAGTCCAACACATCTGGAGAGCCCCAAGTTGCTGTTCACTGCTCTTGAGGATGCCAAAGAATTTGATACTATAAGTTCTATCTTTTCAATCTTAAACTGATTCAAAGACACTCTAAAAACATCCGGACCTACAGTAAATAGCATCAGCCAACCAAACTGCTTAGGCTTTTGTATAGCTAGCACTCTTGGCTGCGTAGGCCACACCCTCAGGGGCACACGCTGCCAACATGGCCCAAGGAGGATGTCAGTCGTCCCAAATATTGCCATCACATGCCAAGGATGTTTTGCCACTGCCAGGGATTGCCATCAACTGCCCAGGTGGATACGCCACTGCTAAGAATTGCCCTCAAGGGCCCAAGTACTTGCTCCACTGCTTAAGATTGCATCGAATGCACTGGTACATTTACTATGGTGAAGCACTTCAATCGAATTGGGCAGCTACCTGGCCCATGTCAATGACTGCCATGAACTGCTCAGATGGTTAGGGATCACTTTACCGTAGGTCTCTACTTCGCAGGTCAATTTACTTCAGCAGCATTGATGTCCTAGTGCTTTCCTCCTCCCACTTTCTGCTGCTCGGGCCTGCTGTCCTGGTTCTGTTTACCTTTGTCTCCGGGTTCCGTGGCCCTCCTCCAACGGCCTTTCCTTTTTTTTGCCCTTTGCTTCTTGGCCTTCTGTGACGCTCGTTTGGGCAAGACCACGGAGCCCGCTGTGGCGGATGGAGCTGTGTCCAATATTGTCTCTTGTTCAACTTTGTCCCTTTCACTGGGGACACCCCATTGATCCTCGTGTTTGTTCTTTATCTCCTTTCATGGGAAATAGACTCTGAACCCCGTTTGTTTTATCCCCCGAGCACTCCATTTTCCCCTTGTTACTGCCTCTGCCACCTGTTTGTTTGCCCTTTCCCAATCCCATTCATAATATCAGCATGCAGTGTCCCGCACACAAAAATATGAGCAACCATAGACCAAATACCTCGGCCTAATTGCCAAAGATGGCCATCAACTTCCCAGCTACTGCACCATTGCCCAATATTGTCAAAAAGTGCCCTGTGTTAAGGGTTCCGGTGAGGCCAGGCCCTGCTTTAGTGCCCCCACACAATTAGACACTGGAGCCAGCTTTAGAGTTAAAGGAAGTGGCGAGCGGGAGACTGCACGCCACTTTTATTAACATGTCACACGTGATCACTGCCGTCCTTTCTAGTGACGTGCTGTGATCACTTAAACACCAACACATGACAGCACAATACGTGCCTTAGTCACAACATCCCATGCAAATGGTAGGAACATGAACATTAAGGTAAACTTTATTAACAGCAGCATTATTCAGATCCAGAGTTCATCTGCGCACCTAGCCCTGGCCACTCGCTCTTCTGTGCTGGCGGGCCCGGGCCTTCTTTGCCCTCTTCTTCTGCCTCTTCTGCTCCACGGCCCACCCGTCGCTTGCAGGTGGCATCGGCTCCTGCTCACACAGGAAGAACACATCCTCAACATCATAGCCATATTCAACCAGGGCGGCCACTTCGTCCTCGTTGGTGTGTTCTCCTGCCTCCTCCTCTGGCAGTTGGGATCTTCCGCAATGAGCACCAAGTTGGCGGCTATTTCGTCCCGCTTGTTTCTCCATGGCCCAGGATCACTGGCCCCGGTAAATGATGCCTAGGATGCCTTACAGAAGTTGGAGTAATGTCCTGCCTTATGGCACCGCCCACAATGTTGCCCCACCGCTGGACACAGCCCTGCATGCGGCAACCCTCCTCCAGAAAATTCACACAGGCTCTGGGGCGCCTCTTCTTTGGTGTTGTTCCGCTTCTGCCCCCTGTTACTGGAGCAGTCTTCGTGCTCCGTGTCCTGACAGCATGCACCTCTTCCACATGCACCCCTTTCTTTGCTACCTGCATCTGGGTCGACCGCACATCGGCCAGCTCTTGGGCTCCTGCTACTTTGAGGATTCGCGCCAGAGGGATTCCTGGCTCCTTCAGTATCCGAGTGCGCAACTTGTTGGACCAGCATTTTTGGATTATCTAGCCCCCCCACAACTCTCCTTCTTCATCGACAAATGCGCACATCGCTGCCAACTGGCGCCACCGGGTGTGGAAGGCATCAATGGACTCTGTGGGCCCCAGAGCAGCCTGCCAGAGCTGGAATCGTTCATAGTCAATGTTGACCATTGGGGCAAAATAGTTGTACAGTGCCCTCCCTGCCGCTTGGTATGACCCATCACCGGGCAGCAGCACAATATACAGTTTATGGACCTTGCTCCTGTGTAGAACAGCAGGAGGGTCTTCCTTTATTTCAGCCACTTCGAAAAACATATCTAGGCGCTCCAGCCAACGTGCCCAGCTTGGGCCTATGGTCACAGGTTTTGCCTTCATGTCGTATTCCGGCACTGGGTGGCTGTGGAACGACGTGGCTTGTTGTCAGGAAGTTGGGGCATCCTGGTGTTGTGAGCCCCGGCCCTTTTGCATCTGCATCCTTGCCTCTGCTGCCGAACATGGAGCCCTGCATCATGATGGGCCTCTGCTGATCTTACTGCTATGCAGGCATGCTCCTTTGATGGTACCACACTCGTCTCACATTGCGACGAAGGCTGGATGGCTGGTGGGCAGTGGTGTTGGGCCCGTCTGATGGTGCTGGGTCCCTCACACCTCGCTGCAGAGAGCTGGAAAGCTGGTGGGCAATGGTGTGCCGTAATGTCACTGTAGTCAAGACTTTAAGGTCACTGAAATGCAGGCTGTTGCCCTCAGAGCACCCCCTCCTCTTGCTGCCTTGGCCTGCTGCAGGCTTTTTGGTCCTTTTCCCTGGCTTCCTCCTTGCACCTCTCCTCCCCTGCCGCACGACCCGCTGTGGGGGCTGGCGGTAGTAGTGGGCCTTGCCGGCAGGCTGCGTTGCACTCAGGGACGTCATTTGGGGGTCACCAGAGGTCGCAAGTGCGACCCCTGAGGTCTCCCTTGCGACCTCTGTGGTTTTCCATGTAACCCAAAAAAAAAAAGTTTTTTTTTTTCTTTTTTTTTTTTTTTTTGCAATGCAAGTTCCTGGGCTGTGGCCAGCACCATGTGTCTCTTTAATTCTGGAGTGGCTAGCTTTCTTGTTCAGGCCCCTTAAAAAAGAAGAAAAATAAGAAAATGAGGCCACAAGTCTAACACTTTCAGCACTGAACCTAAATAAGAAAGAATAGGAATGGCAAAAAATGTGTCTTTCTGGAATTCTATACAATAATTGCTAGCCTCATTAAAGGTTTATTTCAGGCACACTTCAGTCACTGATTTAGTCTGTTCTCAAACGCCTCAACTCAGCTTTTCATCCTTCTTTGGTCGATAAATGGGTACCAACACAGGTTGGGTGATAGTGGGTTTATATGTCTTCTATGTAAAGCGCTTAAGCGTAAGTGCTATATAATAACACATCATTATCATTTTGCCTTGAACGTCTGCTTGCAATCACAGTAATTTGGTAATATGGGCCTATACACACTGATCTTAACGATACATATGGCGATCCATTCAGGAATGAAATGTACATCACAGTGATATAGTGATATTGTAACCACATTTTTCCTAGTGTACAATGCTATGCGATGCCACTTCCTGGTTTGTCAACGGGTGAAAGGTTGTGTTCCATCGCTTCCCACAATATCACTTTGGGGAGGGGTCAAATGACATCACTTCCTGTGATGTCATCAGGGGGTCAAGGGTCATGTGATGTCACTTCCGCTACCCCTGGCATTTTGATGAAATGACGTCCCTGGTTGCACTGCCTTTGCTGCGCGGTCTTGGAGGCTTCACTGCCGAGGTGATTAGAGGCGGGAGAGCAGGGGACTGATCTTTCATTTCACTAGCCGAGCGCCGGTGTCCTACCTACGGTGTCCGCCTACACTCCACCACTGAGGGGACCCTCCAGGTGGGAGTGCAGGCAGGCAGGGGACGGGCTGCAGGCGTTGGTCAGCAGCTCACAGGCTGCCCGGCCAGACAGGTGCCTCCTCCTTATGCTCCAGGCTTTTCGTCTATTTTATTTCTTATTCCGCCACAGAGCGGCAGCAGACATGTCCGACCCAGGCCCACGCCAGGAATTGAACGGTGTGTATGCGCCGGTCGGGGAGATCAACAACCGCCCACAGGACCACTCCTCCAGAAGACACCATGCCATAGGTGGGCCGACACACACCTGGGTGCTTCAAGACCCTCTTTACCAGTTGTTAAGGTCTCTGTGGAGGCCGGGTCTTGCTTCAGTACCCCCACACAATTAGACACTGGAGCCAGCTTTAGAGTGAAAGCAACTGGCGAGCAGGAGACTGCACGCCGGTTTTATTAACATATTACACGTGATCACAGCCATCCTTTCTAGCGATGTGCTGTGATCACTTAGACACCAACACGTGACAGTACAATACATGCCTTAGTCACAACACCCTGTACATGCCCCTTTTCCATGGGTTGCCATCAACTTCTCATCTAATTAACACATTGGCATGTATTGCCACAACAACCCAGGTACATGTCCCTTCATTAACATTTGACATCAACTGCCTCACTGCTGCTGTAGTGACGCACCTGCAGCGTCTGTGTGCACTGTCGCACTTCACCACGACATGGCCCTCGTGGTGCAGCGTAGAGGGCTGTGGCTTCACAGGCATGGCAACAGAGAGCGACGGAGCGGAGCTGCAGAGAGACACAGCAATACGTCTCCATCCCCCAGGTTCTCAGGAGATAACCGTGCCCTTGAAAAAATCCACCAGACTTCGTTAAAATATTCATATTTAGGTGGAAAATCATTTTGCTAACTTTTGTGCAGATTCGTCAAATGGCACCACATTTGTAAGCCTTTAAAATATTTTGGGACCCCCCTCTAATTTTGTTCCCTCTTGACAAAACAGCATCACACTTTGCAGAACCATTCAGGTCTAGAATGAAAGTCCAAAATTCATGCAGTTTCATTGAGTGGCACAAAAGTTATAAGCCATCCAGAAACACCTTTTCACCAACCCTGTAATGCAGTAATAGGCAAAGAAGCCCATAAAAGTTTTAGTTGTCCGCAAACATCACAGGTCTGCCCTGGAAATCCGGCCTGTTTGTGAACTTCAGAGGTGAAAAAGCACCTATTCTTTTGTGCTTTTTAAGGCCATATCCCATTGCATCCTCATCATCCCTCACCTTGCCAGAGATTGTTTCATGAGTTTGACAAGTGCAACGTTGTGTTTTCTAATATGTTTTTAGCAATGTCAACGGACTACAGGCACTGTCTGCAGATCTAACATGGCGGGCATTTCCAAAAATCTGACGCACCTCACGCTTTTCACCAGATCTCTGCAGACCTCACAACGCCCTATGGATCGATCGGCAGCCCATCCATGGACCGAACAGGTAAGTGAGTCCGCGGACCGAACCCAGATATCACTCATTTTATTGGACTACTTTTTGGTCGTTTTAAAAAAAAAATACTGGACGGATTTACACCAAATTTACAAAAGCACACTTTTGGGACCAAGCCGCCGCTCCTGCTGAAAATTTGGTGAAAATCTGTCCAGCGATTTGGGCTGTAAACGTGAGCAAAATATTTTTTCTATTGCGTCTATGGGAAAAAAACTCACATTTTGGGACCTTCCATATAACTTCCATATAACTTTGCCCCCCCTTGATGAAACCTCACCAAATTTCGCATCGCAGGATTAATCTAACGGGGCCATATACTTTTTCTGCAAAGTTTCGTGAGGATTCGTTTGGTGGGCCGAAATTATAAGCCGCCCAACAAGTGTTCTTCCTATGAGTTGAGCAACTTAACCATAACTACAGGGCTGCTACCCCGCTACTGCAGGCCCTGTAATATTATATATATATATATGTTATGGTTAAGTTGCTGTTTCCATAGGAAGAGCACTTTTTGGGCGGCTTATAACTTCGCTCCCCCTGGACCATACTTTGCAAAAACAGTATATGGCCCACTCTGAATTTTTTTGCACAGTTTGGTGATGTTTGGTCCGGGGGGGCAAAGTTATAAGGGGGGTCCCAAAACTTTTTTTTCCCCATAGACTGAATGGGGGAAAACTTTATGCACGGCTACAGGCTACAGGCCAAACCGCTGGATGGATTTGCACCAAATTTGAGGCCTTGGCAGGGGCTTGGGCAAACAACGTGACCTTTAACATTGTCATTGTCGACCAAAGAGACAAACTTAATACTTCTATGGAAAAGTGAATAGTGCCATCTTTTCGCACAGTTCATTGTGAAACAAAACTACTTTACTACTTGCATAGGGCGATGATTTCACCCACTTTATTGTGAAATAAAACTACTGGACATATTTTTAAATGTTAGTGTTTTCTTTACAAATTTACTCTCTGTTTTCACAATGTGGCATGCTACGTTGCAAGTCGTAATGTGTTCTTTTGTAGATGCTACATCACAGCACGTACGTCCATATGGATGCATTTGTTTAAGATGCCAAGGAACATTATGGAGAAAGGTACTCCATACAACTTGCATTGGCTACGTCAGGGTCAGGCCCATCACATATGCATTAGTGCCGTCAGGCCAATTTCTGTCACCGTCAGCCCATTTCTGTCACCCAGATGCCCTATGCACAGAAATGTTTGTACAATAATATATGGTTACACCCTCCCAATACACATATCTTCACACCTTTCCACCTGTGTCACTTACAACATTATGTGTCGAAAGGTGAGTGGTAATGGTGTTGCATCCAGTACTTCTGACCTCATTGCGCTTCGCATCACAGAGTTTGTTTGGCATTTTATGTCAACATAAGTACACTACTCCTTTGCTGTTTTTACACACATTTTTACAGAAAAAAAATTGTACATGTACAACACATGTATGTAAAGGTCATTGACAACGACTGAAAAGCTTTGTGTTGTGCATGTGATAGTCTTTTCATATTTAACGGTACAGCTTCCGTCTCTGAGGGGTAGCCTCTATGTATGGGTAGTGCCCACAATGTCGGGGATATGGCTACTGGCCTTTACTGCATGGGAGAAAATATTGCATTGAGGTCGCCATGTCCACCAGGGACTGCCTTTCTGGTAAATGTCTTGCTCATAACCACACATTTATCAAGGAACACAAATGTTGTGCTGCCATAACGGTAACACAGTTTCTTTTTTGCTTTCTGCAGCATGCAATGGAAAGCAAAGAAGGCTTTCTAGCCAATTCCCGTCTTTCCTTTGTATGGTGGCCATCTTGAAAAAGGATTTGTTTTCTTCAGCCGGGAACGCCGGAGGCGTTCCGATTGAAGACAAAAAATCCTCTTTCTTGGTACCACGAATTACTGCTATAAAATCTCGATTGCCAATGGCATTCATCCCCCACTCTTTGGGGAGGAATGGGGGTGAATGATCCAGAAACGTCGGTATGCACTCTTGCTTATATTGTGTTGCACATTTGCATTGTAGAGTTCTGTGCCAGACATTTTGCAGTTAGAAGTTCTTACAAGAATACCCAATGTACTTTCGCACTATCAATCAGTTACACATGTCATTGTGAAGTGTGTATGACTGTTCAAACACGCCCCCATGCTGTACGTCAGCATTTGATAATGTGGAATTCTTCGAAAGGTGGGCAGTTACTTCAAGTGTTCCTTTACAGTCGTATGCTTACGTGTTACTATTAGAACCCTGATAAATGTATTCGAAAATGTTTGTTAAAGTAATTTTATGATGCATTTATTCTACTGAAAACCTATGGCATTCAGTTAAAAAAAAATTCTTACAGGGACGTTATGGTTACGTTGCCCTCCCAAAAACCTGTAAAATTCACTACAAAAAAAACTTAGTTGAGGGGACGTTATGGTTAAGTTGCCCTACGAAAAACCTGTGCACTTCACTAAAAAAAATGTTTGCCCTCCCCATTGTGGTTCAAATTAAAAACGAAAAACCCCTGAAATTCGCCAGGTATGGCAGACTCAGCCCCCTTACTTGCCATCGCCATCGTGCACTGCTAACACTAACACCCAGAACATGAAAGTTGTCCTCTGAAATGTCACTGATGACATCACTGACAACATCACATGTTTAGCCTATTTGTTTTCGTTGCCTGCCATATAAATATATATGTACATTAAGGAAAAAAACTTTGTTAAAGGGATGTTATACTTCACAGTGAAACCAAAAAACACTGCACATTCCCCCATTATGGTAAGCGAAGCAACCATAACTGCCTGCACCACTGTGCACTGTGCACTGCTAACACTAACACCCAGGACAAGAAAGATGACATCACAAATGTCATTGATGACATCACTGATGACATCACACGTGTAGCCCCTTTGTTTTTGTTCACTGTAATATCTAGGCCAGGTAGGTGTATTTACTGACAGTCAGAAAGTTACCTTTGAAAAGGTATTACATTTATAGATATTGCTATTCTCACATGTTCTTACACTACTTTCCTTAGAATTTAATTGCATCTTATGATGTACATATATAGGGGAAGAAGCAGACCTGAAGCACAGCAATAATTTTTGTACGTGACTACAATCATGTACATTATACACAGTTGCTAATGATACTGCCTCTTGTATGCTTACTTTACACTCCATATATAAGCCCTATATTTGTATGCATTGCAGTCTATTTATGTTTTGTGTGTATTACTACAAATATGTATTGAGTGATGCATTATTAACAACTGAGTACATGTTTCAGAGACCAGAAAAGTCTGGTACAGAAGCATTCACCATTTTATAGTACAACTTTGGAAAGTAGAAACATAGCACCTCTGTGGTGAATGCTGCAGCCAATACGTACCTTTCTGTATGAGTAGGTTCCTGTACTAGAAAGAACACTGCAATGGAATTTTCTTTAGAACAATACATTGCGTGATGAAGTATGAAGTTTATTACACATGTCCCGATAATCCCTGATACTTTTTTACCAAATTTACATTCTGAACCCCTTGTCTGAAAATTAAATGCACATGTGATGTCATCAGTGATGTCATCAACGACATTTGTGATGTCATCTTTCTTGTCCTGGGTGTTAGTGTTAGCAGTGCACAGTGGTGCGGGCAGTTATGGTTGCTTAGCTTACTATAATGGGGGAATGTGCAGTGTTTTTTGGTTTCACTGTGAAGTATAACATCCCTTTAACAAAGTTTTATTACTGAATGTACATATATATATATATATATATATATATATATATATATATATATATATATATATATATATATATGGCAGGCAATGAAAACAAATAGGCTAAACATGTGATGTCGTCAGTGATGTCATCAGTAACATTTCAGAGGACAGCTTTCATGTACTGGGTGTTAGTGTTAGTAGTGCACAGTGGCGATGGCAAGTAAGGGGGCTCAGTCTGCCATAACTGGCGAATTTCAGGGGTTTTTCGTTTTTAATTTGAACCACAATGGGGAGTGCAAACATTTTTTTTAGTGAAGTGCACAGGTTTCTCGTAGGGCAACTTAACCATAACGCCCCCTCAACAAAGTTTTTTTTGTAGTGAATATATATATATAATATATATATATATATATATCACACAGCCACGTTAGTGGCTGTGTAGTTATGGTTAAATTGCTGTTTCCATAGGAAGAGCACTTTTTGGGCGGCCTATAACTCTGCTCCCCCTGGACGAATCCCCACCAAACTTTGCAAAAAAAAGTATATCGGCCACTCCGAATTTTCTTGCAAAGTTTGGTGAGGATTCGTCTAGGGGGGAAAATGTTATAGGGGGGGGGGGGTCCCAAAACGTCTTTTTTTCCCATAGACTGAATGGGGGAAAAACTTTGCGCACGGCTACAGGCCAAACCGCTGGACGGATTTTCACCAAATTTGCAGAAGGGGCACAGGCTTGGTCCCGAAAGCGTGCTTTTGTAAATTTGGTGACAATCCGTGCAGTACTTTTATTTAAAATGACCAAAAAGTAGTTCTAAAAAATGTGTGATATCTATGTCTGCTCCGCGGTCACACTTCCCTATTCGCTCCGCGGACAAGATACCGATTGGCTAAGGGGCTGGCATCATGACTGCAGACACGCAACGTCTCTGCCGATTGGCTGCAGTGAGACGTGTTCTGCGTCAGATTGTTTGGATGCGCCCAACATCTTGGATCCGCCAACATCGCAGCGGCAATCAGCGGCAACATGCTATTTCGAAAACTATTTTGCTGTGTCATAGTGCTTGGGGAGGTTCACACAGTGAGAGATGGGTGAAAAACTGTATTTGTTCAGGCGGTAGGTGTTAATGATGTATTCTCTATGCCGCCTTGTTTGGAACGTTTGCGCGTACAGAAAATTAGGGATTTAATAAGGGGAGTATTTCAGTCCGTGCTGTGCACAGGCACCTTGAAACTGTTCTAAGGACAGGTGTGGTGTTAGCGAACATTGAAATTGAGTACATGTTGTTATTACATTATTTTTTCCTACGGGTGTGCTATTGATTAGTCCGCCGCCATGGGTGTGACATGCTGCGGTGGTTGTGGCCAGGGCCTAGAGTCTTGGATGCATGGCCGTAGGCCGAAGGCCATACTTCCAAGACTGTAGGCCCTGGCCACAACCACCACAGCATGTCACACACGGATACACCTGTAGTATTGATTATCGATTAGATGGTTGTGGGGGGTGTGTACAGTCTTGGGTGCTATAAGCACTGGAGGTATAAACCACTGCCCACCCATACATTGTAATATCTATGGGCATACAGCTAGGAGTCTAGCCTCTGGCCAGAACCACCGAAGCATACCACACCTTTCGATACACCCATACTACCGCACATCACTCAGGTGGTTGTGGGGAGGGCCTGCAGTTTTCGGTGCATGGCCAAATGCCATGCACCAGAGAACTAACTTGTCAACTCTAAAGTTATAAGCCAACATGGATTTTACATAGTGCGGTGGTTGTGGGCAGGACGTAGTTTTGGATGCATGGCTGCAGGCTGTAGGCCATACACCGAAGAGTGTAGATCCTGCCCACAAGCTGTGCAGGATATCACATTCATACATCACACCCATACATTTGATTATGTATCTGGTAGGTGTGGGCAGGGCTTAGAGTGGGCTTAGAGTTCTGGGTACAAATTGAGTACATGCTACAGTTATAATGTTTCATTGTATGGGTCTGTTACTTATGTATAAGCGACCATGGATGTAATATGCTGCAGTGGTTGTGGCCAGGGCCTAGAGTCTTGGGTGCATGGCCGTAGGCCATACTTCCAAGACTCTAGGCCCTGGCCACAACCACCGCAGCATGTCAAAGCAATGGATACACCTGTAGTATTGCTTATGGGTCAGATGGTTGTAGGGAGTGGGTTGTGGGGAGTGGCCAAAGGCCATGCACCCATGAATAAAGTTGTAAGCACGAGAGTAATAAGCTACTGCATGCCCATACATTGCAATATCTATGGACATACAACTAAGAGTCTATACTCTCGCCACATCCACTGCAGCATACCACACCTATAGATACACCCGTAGTATCGCACATCACTCAAGTTGTTGTGGGGAGGCCCTGCACTCTTGGGTTACAACAGAGTTATAACCTCTTAACTTATAAGCCAACATTTGTTCTATATAGTGCAGTGGTTGTGGGCAAGACGTAGACTTTTGGGTGCATGGCTGCAGGCTGTATGCCTTACACCCAAGTATGTACACACTGCCCACAACCACTGCAGCATATCACATTCATACATCACACCCATACATTCGATTATGTATCTGGTAGGTGTGGGCAGGACCTAGAGTCTTGGCTACAAATTGAGTACATGCTACAGTTACAATGTTTCGTTCTATGGGTGTGCTACTGATTTATAAGCAACCATGGGTTTAAAATGCTGAGGTTGTTGTGGCCAGGGCCTAGAGTCTTGGGTGCATGGCCGTAGGCCATACTTCCAAGACTCTGGCCACAACCACCGCAGCATGTCACAGCAATGGGTACACATGTAGTATTCGTTATCGATCAGATGGTTGTGGGGAGTGTGTAGAGTCTTGGATGCATGGCCGAAGGCCATACACCCAAGAACAAAGTTATAAGCACTGGAGCTATAAGCCACTTCACACCCATACATTGAAATATGTATGGACATACACCTAAGACTTTAGGCCCTGGCCACAACCACTGCAGCATATCACATCTATAGATACACCCGTAGTATGGAACATCACTCAGGTGGCTGTTGGGGGGCCTGCAGTCAAGGGTGCATGGCCAACAGCACATTTATACGTAGTGTTGTTACAAGCCAGAATGGGTGTGATATGGTGTGGTAGTTGTGGCCAGGATGTAGAGTCTTTGGTGCATGGCCGAAGTTATAAATACTGCAGTTGTGAGCCACTATGGATCTTATATACTGCATACCCATACATTGAAGAATCTATGGCCTTACACCCAAGTCTGTTGCCTGTGGCCACAACTACTGCAGCATATCACAGGTATAGGTACCCTTGTACTATGAAACATCATTCAGGTGGTTGTGGGAAGGGTGTAGGGTTTTGGGAGCATGGCCCAAAACCAACTTTATACGTAGTGAAATTAGAAGCCACAATGGTTGCGATATGCTTTGGTGGTTCTGGCCAGGACCCGCCAAGACTGAAGTCATAAGCAGTGAGGTTATAAGTGAACATGGGCTTTGTGTGGTGCGGTGGTTGTGTGCACGTTCTAGTGTCTTCGCTGCATGGCTGCAGACCATGCACCCAAAACTAAACTTAGAAGAAGTCAAATTAGAAGCACCAAGGTTTTGATATGCAGCGATGGTTGTGGGTAGGACCTATAGTCTTGGTTGCTTGGCCATAGGGTGAAGGTGGTAGGTTATACATCAAAGATGCTAGGCCTAGCCTACAGCCACTGCACCATATTACTGCCATAGATTAGCCGTGTAGATTTGCATATGTATGAAATGACTGTAATTATACTTACTGTTTAATTTGTTCAGAATCCATATATGTCTTACATGACTGTAGTACTTGGCGGAACTACCCTTTTTTAATTTCTGTGATAAAAGAAAAAAGCATGTTAGTGTTTGCATTTTATGAAGACTTATTATATTGTATTATAGACGAATTAGCTTTTTTTCTACCCTCATATTTAGTTTACAAACCAGTGTACTGTGCATTTTGCTCAGTTTCTGTGTTTGTTTTTCAAATCCTTGGGTCTGGGGGAAAAAAATCCTTGTCGGATAAAAAAAAACCTTTATTTGCTATGCTACAAACTATTTCTTTGCTTTCTTTGAGTGTTTTCTTGTTCTTTCTGATTAATGTTATGTTTGTTGCCTTGTTGCCGATTTTTAACAACAGTTAGATCTGTTGGCGTATTCTAACTGCATTTGTTTTTACGGTTCTGTGGTATTCATTTATCTGTGTCTTTGTTATAAACTCTTAGGCAGTTAGATACTTGTTGGCGTATTCGAACTGTTTGTAGTCTTTCACTTCATTTTTTGGTAATGTTGAAGTACACATTAGTTATTACATTTTGGCTTTAAGAAGGTTAAATACGCATTTGTAAGATTAGCTGGCAATCTCTGCTTTAGAGTAATGGTGCTATCATTACATTCACGCACCCATCCACATTTCTTTTTAATGTATGCAGAGTAGTGACCTGCATTGGTTGTAGCTCCTGCATGGTAGATTAAACCTACTGTTGTAAAGGTTTTCTTTCCAAGTGACACTTGACCGTGTGTGAATCCAGTCAGCTTGCAGTTGTTTTTGGTAGCATCTGCATTATAATGTAGCAGCATAAGTATTATGTATTTACTATGTGTTTGTATCAGTAAGCTGGAGCGATTGTCTGAATTGCACATAGTACATAATCTGCCATGGTTTCCATTCTGTACAAGTTGCTGAAATGGAATGGATTCACAATTAGGTATGGATACATACACACATCGCTCATTTGGGATTTGTTCCTGTATCACATTGCTACAGAGACTGCATGTATGTTTCCACATGTATGAAATCTGGAAGATTTCATTTATAGGTATGCTTTTGTTTTCCAGTACTTGTAGTAAGTACATTAGACATTCTTGTGGATCTTCTTGTGAGTTTATAGTGAATCTCACCATTCCAGCACAGTAGTCCAATTCTTGTCTTATTCCGTGAACACTGTACGTGTTGTCAGGATTGTTTGTTGCGTTTCTATGAAGGACTAACATTTGCAAACACAATTGGTCTGTACTGTCTAAGTAAATATTGTTAACAATTGGTGCAATTGAAATAGAATATTCATTGCTACATTTGCATAGCAACTTACACCAGTTTCATTTGAAAATTTGAATGGACCAGCTATTTTTATATCTGAGTGCTTTTTTTCGGAGTTTCTCTACCTTCTTTGAAGAAGTACCTGGTTTACTTTCCCTAATAGGTTCTTCTTTGCTTGTGGTAATTGATGAACCTTTACCTTGTTTTGTTTTCTTTGAAGGATTTGCTGTTAGATTCTGCTGCATTTCTGTTTGAATTCGTTTTCTTTTACCACGTTTTACTTTTTCTGGAACACAATATTGTTTCAGATGGGGGGTGTACACTGAACGCAGTCTATTGTATTCTAAAATGCAAGGAATATCAGCGTTCACTTTACTTGCATCAAAGTTGATTAGAAATAGACCATCAAGTGTACGTAAGCGTGATAGTGCTAGGTAGCTCATGCCATCTTTAAAGACTGTGTTTCCTATATCTATCAATGCTTTATCTAGGGTAAGACCTTGGGATTTATGAATGGTGACTGCATATGCAAGAGTTAGAGAAAATTGTTCTCTACGTACATACATGTCTTTGAACAGAAGGAATCAAGCAGTTGAGCGCCCTATCCTTTTCACTTCTGAAAGTTGGTCAAAGCAAATATTGACAAACTGAATGTTGTTGTCACGTGGGTATGATTGAAAGCCAACAACTGTGCCCAGTGGCCCATTAACTAGCCCTTGCTCCACGTCAAGGTTACGTTTAAGCATTACTGTACAATTTAAGGATAATTTTAATATTTTCTCCAACCCAGCTGTGTTGGAGATTGAATTTCTTAAGCTATTTAGTCTTGTGCCTTGCTCACACATGGGTAGTGTCATACCATGTACGTCTAGTTTGTCTGTGGCGCAAATATCCATTATTGGTTGCATTTCTTTATTTAACATTGTTTCGTTGAATTTGAAACAGCTTGCAAGAGTTGGCATTTAGGCCATACAATTGACATTTTTGTGCGCTAATTGTTCCATAACATTAGTAGCACATGCTTTATCGCCATAAAGTGCATGAATGTGCCGCTTTTTCAATATTGCTTGTGCTTCATGAGATAGTACACCAACTCCAATACTTTTTAGGATGTAGGCATAAGTGAGATCTGCACATTGCTGCATGTTTTCTTTTAATTCTCTGTATTGGAAATGTTGCCAAAGGTTGACATTTCCTATTCTGCCAACAGTTTTATCGCAGAGTTTGTGTCCTAAGGTTTTAAAAATAGATTCACCTTTCACTGGTGTCAATTGTAGAAGATCTCCGAAAATGATAATGTGTTTCCCTGCAAAAAGTTCTTCGTAGTTTGTTTTAAGTACTTCTTGTAATCTGAGGTGAATCAAAGGCAACATTAGGTTGGAGACCATGCTCAATTCATCTATTAGTAGCATTTTCATTTGCTTTAATACTCTGCGTAGTTCCATTGCAGCTTCTGCAGAAAGTTTGTAATAGTCTGATTTGTTTTGGTGTTCTACTGGAAGAAGTAGTAATCGGTGTAAAGTGACACCGCCTATGTTGTAGGCAGCTAAACCTGTGGGGCAGTTACAACAGCTGACAGTTTGTTGTTTGTCAATTGCTGAAGGAACTTACTGATGATTTTGATTAAGAATGTTTTTCCTGACCCAGCTTCACCACTGACGTACAGCAGTATTGGTTTGTAATTTTGCCAGGTACATTCTTTATTTTCATGTTGTACACCATGTGCAATTTGTTTTGTTACGTCTTCAAAAATGGTGCGCTGATCTTTGTTAAGTTTTGCTTGTTGTACAGTTAAGTCTTCTATATTTTCTTTATAGTGACACGTGGTTTTTTCCACTTCTGTCATAGCTAATTCTGCTTCATTTACTATTAGTGGCTGTCCTAGTGTTTCTTTGCTTCCTGTTACAGAAGGTTGACTACTGTCGGAAGAGTCCTTATCTAGTTGGGCCTGAAGTTCTTCTTCGTGTTGCTTTTCATTTTGCAACATTGTTTTGTACTGCGTAAAGTTCACATCAGGGATAGCGCTTTCATTTGCTTTGAAAGCATCTTCATAGCAGTCATAGTTATCTAGTATCTCTTCCTCTTTTCTCCATGGTTTAAAAAGTTGTAGCAGAGACATGTAATATAGTTCTTTCTGTTGAGGAGTTTTTAATGACAATTTAACATGATTAATTAAGCTTCGTTTGGTAAGTTTCACAATCTGTGACTCTATATCTGCTTTTGCTTTCATCAGGTTTTATATTATTTTTGTATGCAAAGTTTTGAGCTATGTGGTATAGACACATGCTTTCCAAAGTGCTACTCCTGTTCGGATAGTATGCGTCCAGTAAATTGTTTTTTAAAATGTCTTGGCTGTTGGGATAGTTTCTGGCAATTGTTTCTATGTCCTCATATGATTTCAGAACTCTTTTTCTAGATTTAGCAGGACCAAGACATAGCCATACTATGTTGTCTGATTTTCTGTATAAAGCAGTACCGGTTAAACGATCTGCCGCTTCATAGGCACCACATTCTCTATGAGAGAGCATTTTTATGCCTAGGCTGTACAATTTCTGAGATAGTGTTTTGTCTGCTTCTGTTAAGTAGGCTGTAACATATCGTGCAACAGCAGTGGGATTGTCTGCAATGTACTGCACATCTATGTTTGCATTCCTTAAAAGGGCAATGATTCAATTGTAATCATTGATATATTTTGATTCTTCTGTTCTTTTTATGTAATATGTGTTCTTAGGTGATTTACCTTTAACACTATGTCGAACTGAAGACATGAAGTTGTTCACTTCACCTGTTTCTGTAACTGGTCTAGAGGAAACCAAACCAGCATTTGGTGTAGTATTTCCCTTTGTTTTGGTATTTGCGATGTCAATATTTGCCACATTTGTGTCTTTGAAATTGTAAAATCTGCCCATGCAGGTCACTATGTTTCCGTTGTGAAGGGATTTCACAAGTGACATATTTTTGGATGAACTGCAAAACAGCGGCATCAGTGTCGTGACCAAATTTAGGTGCACCTTTGATCCATAAAAGCATGTGAATATGTAGTGCCCCTCTCGCTTAGTATTCTTTTCTCCAAAAGAAGTGTTGCACTTCTCCAAGGGGAGGAACAGTTTTATTGCAAATAAAGTGTAGCATAGCAATGAAACGATGATGGAAATATCTTGACACATTAACTGGATCTAGAGAGCAAAGTTCTCCAGGTGTTAATAAATGTATGTTGGTTTTGTTGTTGTTTGATATGCGTAGGAACTCATGTAAATCTTCCCATGCATGTTCTGCACAACTTAGTATAACAAACCAAGTCGGTGGTCCAAGGTTTCTGATCATACAACGTACGTCTCCGTGCCATCAGAACCAGTATTCTTTTGTACCACGCATGTTTGCAAACAAATTTGTTATACTTGATTGTAAAACCTCATCTATTTCTTGTACTTTTTGTATTAATTGCGTAGCTGACATATTTTGAAAGTGGGTTCCAGATTTCAAAATGTGTGCAACTCCGTAACATAGGGTTGCTAGTTCACTTTCAAAGAGTAGGTGGAATATGAATTCCACATTTTGTCTAAACCTGGGATCTTGCGCATACATTCGTAATGAGCGGTATTCTGATGCCATAATCTGAGTGGGTCTATCATCGTATCTTCCACCTTGGCCAGTTGGAAATAACAGTGGAAAAGAACGTGCTTCTATACTTTTTTCCCATATGCTCATTGGTGACCCTTTGGTTTGTCGCATTTGGTAAGTTTCTAGTGCATCATCTATGCTTTCATTGGAATGCAATGGATGAATTGTGTACTGGTCCAAAAGCGTGGATATTGCAGCAGGATCCAGAAGTTCGAATTGTCCAGTTTTTGATGACTCTTCAATTATTTCAGTTGTTTCCCTTAAGCTTTCTTCAATATTTATTTCCTTGTAGTATTCGTTATTGTCTTTTAGATATTGCAAGGCTTGTCTAACTTTATGTAAATCCACCAGTTGTTGCCAAATTTTTTTGTCTTTTGTTGGTACCCCATTTACCAAGACAATTAACGAATGCTCTCTTGAACGTTGCACTCCTAGAGTGTGTACATTTTCTGTTAGATCTAATGGCAAATAAACTACTTTGCCACAAATGCCTTTCACCAATTCAGAGGGAGGTAATTTTGCAGTTTTTGGGTGAAGATGTATAATTGCTGAAATGGGTGAACTGTTTGAATTATGATGCTCTCATACAAAATTGAGTTGTCGCAGGGTTTATGGTAGTAGGAACAATTCCAAATTATTTGTGATATCACGTGAAGGAGTTTGGTTGTTGTCTAGTTTTGTAGTGCAGTAACTGCAACATATTAGGGCTTCACTTATTTGATATTTGTTTTCGGCTAAAAGGAAGAGAGCTAATTCAAACTATTTGGAATCTTCATTGTCTTCTATTTTGTATGCTATGTCTATATTTTTTGTGTTCCTTTTGTAAAACGTTCTGCGCCAACACACACACACACATGGTTTGGTATTTCAGCCGATGCACTTTTAAATTTTAGTATTTCTTTTTTGTATGTGTGTAATAGAAGATTGCTATGTGCAGAATTGTTGCTAGTCGGTTCTAAAACTATTGCATTTTGTAAGTGGCTTTCACGTCCAAAATATTTTCTCTGGATACGGTCAATTTCTTCTTGTAGGTATTTGGGTGTACCACGCAGAAGAGTGTTATTTAAATTGGCTAATTCTGAAGCTGGACTTTTAGCATAGTATATTTTATACACTAGATTTCTTACATTTGAATGATGTATTGATATCCTTTTGATATCATGGAAGGTGCTTTTGCAAATAGGTCCAGAAATGCAGACTAATGAACGTCCTTGTAGTCCTGTGTACTTGCGCACTGGACAATATCCATATTTTGCAGCACTTTCATTTTAATTTTGTCTTTACCATTCACATACTGATTGAGGAACTGATGTAAAGATTTGAACGATTTGTTAGGTATGGCACATATTGACGTGCACGGCCATTTGTATACTGGACGGTCTGGTTCAGTCGAATCGAGAGGTAATTCTGAGTTTTCAGGGGATACTTATCTAAGCAGTGTTTCTTGTTCCATGATGCTATTATTGATTTTTTCATTCCCTCGTCCACTGCTATGGATGGCAATTGTGTTTGTTTGATTTTGTTTGTATGCTTCTTCATTAAAATATGGTTCTGTGGTTGTTGTGTGACTCCATTCACCTCCACAAATATGCAAGAAGTTATTTTCGTTCACATTCTGTTTATTGATAAGTGTCTTTTGTAGTTTGTACTTAGTTTTGTTAGTGGTTTCATCCTATTTAACACTAATATAAACAACTTCCTTTTGAGAAGGATTGCACTGTCCATGAGAGCTTGTAGGATTAATTTTCTACGGTAGGTTTTAAGGGTTGAGGATGATTTCGGTCCTCTTCTTATTAGATTCTGAAGGACTCTGTGGCGAAACATTTTTCCTGAAATACTTTTTTTACTATAGGTTCTTGTTACTATATCAGGATTAATAGGAGCATTGTTAGCAGTACTGGTAGCCAATTTTTTGTGAAGAGTTTTGTGTTTCGTTGGAGGAGGTAAAGTTTCGGTAGTTGAAGCTTCCTTTGTTTCGCTAAACGACTCTATTAGCTGTTTTTTTACAACATTCTCTACAAACTCTGCTACCGATGGATGCTTAGGTTGGACACTTTTATTTTTATTTGCTCTACTTCTGTTTTTCTTTCTATGGACTTGCTTTTTGGTAGGCATTCTTTGGAGTCTGTTGAAAAAAAGAAGGCATGGTTTGCTCTGTTGTACAATTATGTGTGCTGTGTGCATGCGTGCATGAGTTTGATGGGGAAGCTGTTTGTGGTGGTGTGTAAATGTGCATTGGCCTCTTACAATGATTTGGAAAGGCTATTTTTCTGTTTGTATACTACTACAATGTGCTTCAGATGAGAGTACAAAGTGGGCTAGTGGTGAGGAGAAGCATTAATAGTAAATGTCATGGCATAAAATTGAAACTGCTATTTATTTTGTACTACTAACATTCTAAGGCTTCTGTATGTTATTTGAGTTCCAAACACACAGGGATTTGTGAGCCACTCTGCCTGTTATTCTTTGTTTAATAAATGGGGATTTGTGGGTAGAATGGTTCAGAAATCACTGTTTGCTTTGGTGCGCCAATTAAATACATAACCCACACAGTCTGTTTGAGGAATAGTTAGACTATAAAGGTAGTACTGTACTTACTTTTTTTGCAGAATGACCAGGTTTCTTCGGATATGTCGTTTGCAGTTTAGATGCTGTTGATTTTCAGTAGAGTAGTCTTCACTGCGATTGTAAAAAGAAGAAGTTAGTAACTTTGTGTGTTTAAAGCAGTGATGTTACTGTACACGTTAATTTTGCATCTTTCGTCGGAGTATTCTCCTTTGATATTTCAACACAGTGCATGTGTGCATTTCACTTTACTATGTGCTGCCTTTGTATGTTACTTGCAGTATGTTAGTTGCACATGCTTCATAAATTAGTACAATTTTTAGATTATGAAAATGCCTTGTTTCTTTTAAGCTGTGTTATCTATAGCAGAGAGATTTGTGAGCGATAGGTCATTATATTAGATGGGAAAAATTTCTGTACTTTCATATTATAAGTACGATTTTGAAACATCGGGAGACCCTCAGAGGGAGATGTCACCACAGCAATCGGGAGCGTTTATTTTTCTCATACGATCGCATTGGAAGTAGCAGTTATGTAGGCGGTACACAGTAACAAATTGTGCCATTTTCTAATGGAAAATCGAGTTTCGCGCTAATTAGGCAGGGTTGTAACGTATGTATAGGTTATGCGGGAGACAGTAAGAAGTAGTGCGGTTTGTCAATGAAAAATCGGACATCTTGCACTTAAAGGGGGAGCGTTGGTATGTATTGGCTATGCAGATTTAGTGGCATTAATTTGTTTAAATGAAATCATAAGGGTTGCACATGTTCTCTGATTAAAATATGCATACCTGTACTTTATACGCATGCATGTGCGCATGCATGGAGGTGTACGTAGAAATCCGCGACACTTGCACAGTAGTTTTTGAAGTAGGTGCTTTGCAATGATATGCGACTTGCATTCAGAGTGATCAATAGTACATTTGAAGTGCAAAATTTTGATAACGGAGTTAGATGTAGGGATGTTGAATGTGATTGGTGGATGGTTGTGTGACTGCTTAGCTGTGTCCAATGAGGGAATGGATTCGCAAGTGATGTGGAAAGGGTAGAAGGACTGGCTAAGAGTTACGTGCTGCACGTAGACAACGCTTGTCCGTGGGTAGGGCGTGTCACATACGGGTTTCTACAGCAAATCCAGCATGGAAAGGGGACTGTAGGCATCAGCCAATCAGATGTTCACATTGCTCTTTTCTGTCGAAAGACGGTGCATATACTGAAGATGGCAGAGGTGCAGAGGGTCAGGGTTTTGGTCCATGGAGATATTTTTGTCCAGGGTTTACAGCACTATGCCGAAAGTAGGCATTTGGCACACCATTTCAATATGAGAGGAGTGGAGGTGGTGTGGAGCGCTGAGACTGATCGCAATGTTGCAGCAATTCTCCAAGTTTGCACCGAGATGCGTATGATGACCACTCCTCATGTGGTACTTTTGCACTACGGTGCTTGCCATTTGGGCTACGTGAGTACTTTGTTGGAAGATTTGGAACAGTTGGTTCAAGCAGTCATGAACATCTTTTGTGATGTCATCTTTGATGTCCTGGGTGTTAGTGTTAGCAGTGCACAGCGGTGCGGGCAGTTATGGTTGCTTACCCTACCATAACTGGTGAATTTCAGGGGTTTTTCGGTTTTACTTCGAACCATAATGTCACGTTTATAAACATTTTTTTAGTGAATTTCACAGGTTTTTAGTAGCGCAACTTAACCATAACGTCCCCTTAACAACGTTTTTTAGTGATATATATATATATATATATATATATATATATATATGTAAAGTTGCTTTATACCGCAGTATAAAGTTGGTGGAGTGCACTCCAAAAAGCAGTCCAGTGAGACTAATCCACGCTGAACACAGAGTCCAAAAGCCAATAATGTTCCAAGTATCAAAAATTATTCTTTAATTGAGTAAATGCCATGGACAGAGGAAAGGTAAACACGAAAACGACGCGTTTCACGGCAAACCGACCGCTTGATCATGTTTCGGGTGGAAACACAAAAGAAGGATTTATAAACTGGCATGCTCTCTATGGTACAAATCTATAGAGCAACGTGCACTTGCAGAAAAGCTTATTTACAAAACCCGCCATTTTTGAACGTGTTACATACCATGGTAGGTTGTGATAAATACACTTAAATACATTAAAAAAAGCATCAAATAAACTGTTAAATAAACTGTTAGTGTTTCTCTTTTCTCAACAATGTTAAAACCTGCGCAACAATCATTTTATATTCACAGTAAGAATATTATGCAGTCGTATTTACAACATGCGAAAAATTACATTTATTTAGCCTCATCTTCATATAAACTTTCTGGTTGCCGTTTACATTCTGAATCTTGAAAGGCAAACAGCAACACAACCCTGCATTGGCACAAGCAAGTTCATGCTGTACACATATGGATCGGCCTGGTATATGGTCCTAGTAAGCCTATTGTTTTACCCTGCAGACCCCGTAGGTTAACCATTTTATAACAAGTTCCATGTCTATTTAAGTATCCTGCACGAATGCATGCTGCATATTTCTATTTGAATATATATATAATGAATAAAACAAGATGAGCTATACCTATAATAACAACAAGCTGAGTTATACATATAATAACTAATGAAGATGTACTAAAAAATCCTATCTCATCTTTTTCTGTGCCTTTAGCGATACCCCCTGCCTTTCCTTTTCCTGCCTAAAATTGAGAGAGAGAGGTATTTAGTCACGGACATCAAATAGTCATGTAACTTATTACTCAGGACCGACACAGATCTCCCTATATTTGTTAGATATAGTGAATCTTCATGGAGGGGTATATTGAAAAATGCATTCTTCAGATCAATCTGAAATAAGTGGCTGTGGGTGGCATATTACACAATATCGTTCTCGCGCTCAGTAAAATTGACCCTTTCTTCAGTTTTATTGTCACTGCTCCAATCCCCTTTAACCACCCCACATCATAAGGGCTAGTTGTCCATATTGTGATAGGCCCTTTTGCCAAATCTTATACACCATGGTACTTGTTTAGCTAGCATTATCCTTTGTGGCACTTCCCTGTACTCCATTTTCAACTGATAAGGTATAGATATTTTGAAAATGACATCATCATCAACTGAGTCACTGTCTTCAAACAATTCATCATCTGTCATGAATTCATCATCTGCCATGTCAGTCAGCCTGTATGTAACATCAAGGGCTATCACTGTGTGCCAATTCACCCCCTCCTCATTTGTTCCCTATAAAATCTCCCTGTCCCCTCTGACTACAGCCACTTCCAATTCAACTATAATCAATTTTCCTTCTGCTACATCTGTAGGTACCTCTGCACTGAACAGATATTCTGCAGGTAATCTGAATAGCTGTGCTGTAATGCGGGGAAGCCATTCTAGCATCACTTGTACTCCATAAAAGAATATTTCGGGGTCTGTTGGCACTTCCCTTTTTACTTTCTATACATAGAATGCTCATAAACATACTCTCGCTGTCTGTAAATGTATGCCTGGTGTCTTTTGGGAATATAAGAATGGAATAGCTACCGCCTCGTGTCCTACCATCAGAGGCAAGCTATTAGTGAAAGGAACCATATTTGTCACTCCAGAGAACCCTTGCGTGTCCATACATATGTCTGACATTGGGCATTTTCACTCTCTGACACAGGCTTTTGTCACTCCAGTGTCAACTAAGAAAGAAATAGTCCTGTCCCCTATAATTACTCCCACCCCGGTTCTTGCTCAGGGTCTGTAGTTACTGATAGGATAGGGCACATCAAGTCACTCTGTGGGCTTTTCTACTGTGAGTACATATTCAGACCTGTCCCTGTGAAAGGATTCCCTCCTACCTCTGTCACCTGTCTTTTCCGGGGGGTCAGTGTCTGTGGTCAAATGTTTGCATCCCACTGTGTCAATGCTTGTTGTGGTTGAACTATGTTCTGTGGTTGCTGTGTCTGTGGTGGCACTATCTGTGGTTGTGGCAGTGGCCTTTGTGGCTGCTGCCTTGGTTGCATCTGCTGTGTTTGTGTCTGACCTTGTGGGTATTATGTGTAGTCATAATACCCATTCACGTAAGTGAGCAGAAAGTGAGAATGCGGTTTGGTGGTGAAATCTTGGGAATTTGTTTCTACATTGGAGTGAACCAGTGTTACCTTGCCTCTCCCACTTTCACTGGGAAAATATTTCAGCTGTTCCACCGCGCTCATGCGCATGCGCACACAAGTAATTGAGCAGAAAGTGAGAATGCGGTTTGGTGGTGAAAAATTGGAAATTTGTTTCTACATTGGAGTGATCCAGCGTTACCTTGCCTCTCCCACTTTCACTGAGAAAGTTGTTCAACTGTTCCGACACGCTCATGCACGCACACTCACAAGTAAGTGAGCAGAAAGTGAGAACGTGGTTTGGCGGTTCAGAGGTTTGGGGCTGGCCTGGACATAAGGCACAGCTCGTGTGAAACTGGATTAAAAGAAATATAGCCAGTAACTATTAACATGGGGAGGGGTATTGTATTCTGCTCACTGAGGAACCTATACATTTGCTGTTTGGGCAATAATTGAAGCCAATGTGATGGTAAATAAGACTAAAACAAAGAAATCTGTTCACAACCTGCGTGCGAATAAGAAAGTAAATTACCGGATGGCATATACAGACATAAGTGTGAAGACAGTAACTAGCATTTTGAAGAGTGATGAGGTGCGTGTGAAGCAACAAGCGATGAATGGGGATACACAAAATACATCATATTTTTCTGTAAAGAATCCTAAGCAGGCAGGGAGCTCTTTGGATGAAATAACAAAAAATGAGGGATCTACACGTGCCCATGTGATTGGTCAATTACCAGAGATTGACAATCATTTCTTGCTCAATCTCTGCTATACTTTGTAATCCTTGCAGCACACGTGGCCTTTAATAGATCTGGTAACTGATAATATAGAGTATGTATCTATTGGGATTCAGGTGAGAACAGATGCCCCATTTTTTAAAGAGAAGCTGAGTACCTCACCTTTACTGTACGCCATATCGGTTAATGAAGAACAGTCAAATATGAATAAAGATCCATCTATGGACCTTATGTCGGCGATCTCGACCATGCAATTCGCATTGAAAACTTTGCTGAAGCTTGAGAGCCTTAGTGAAGAAATGAGCAATGAAGGGGAAATGTTACTGAAAATTGAAGTGAAGCAATCCACCAAGACCTACGCCCTATGCAAAGAGAGTGAATCTTAAAAGGGCGCTATACAGCATACAGCTAGTTTGGGGAACAGTGTTGCAGCTGCAACATCAGACTGTGCCGTGGAAAACCAACATCTAAATTCAGAAGATGGTAGTGATAGCGCAGAAGACGTTGAGGAAATCCTGACGCAGAAACAGCACTGACAATTACTATCTAAGCAACAAAAGCTGGGAAATACTAATCCAAAGGGAGTTCCAGTAGTGAAAACAACTACATCACATGAGGCAACTATATTACCAGGAATGGGCTGAAAGGCCAGGAAGAAAATAAACCAAAGGCTCTGGTATGTTGGAATACCCGGTGATATCAACATTTATTGGACCCAACGTGTTCCTTGGTGTTAGTACAGTCTGTTGATATCTTCACGCTGCAAGAAAGTTGGGTTACAGGGAAATTGATTATTGAAGGCTTTGCTTTATTTCAAAATAAGGCAATGAAAGGGCCCTTGGGTAGACTGCCACTTGTTACAGGAATTAAACACAGCTGCTATTCAAGTAGGATTGATATACCCTTGGAGCAAAGGAGCGTATTAATGGTGGAAATATGAACTGGTAAAGCTAAAGTTGCTAGGAGAATTTTGTTGTTGAATATTTAGGACTCGTCTGATGGTGGCTACACTGAGGATTTTTTTGCCTCTATCACTGAAGTTATTATTTCTTGGTGGAGGGGCGATACGGATGTAATCATTCTTGCAGATGATTTAAATGCTTACTGCAAGGATGTGATCAAGTTGGAAGAGTCTATATGGGTGAAAGTGCACTCAGCCTTGCATCAATCTAAAATAAATCAAGCAGGGACTCACTGGTCAACATTTACACAGGAGTGCGACCTGATTATGGTTATTGTTTGCTCTCTGGGAGATCTACCAGGCAGATTTATGTTGCAGGGCAGTAATAAAAAGGCAACAATAGATTATGGGCCTCATCACAAGATGGGCGGTAAGTCCTAAAAGTGGCAGTAACGGAATTAGCGCCGCCAATACCGCTACGCTGGATCAAGAGCCGGCGCAAATTCTACCGACTGTAAAAACAGCCAGCTGGTATTACAGCTGGTGCTATTACAGCCAGCGCAATTACAGACGGCGGAATCTGCGTCGATAACATAAAGTGCAATTACTGCTGAAACACAAGTCCATGTACGGTAATACCACGGAAAACATGGTGCAATTACCCCCAGCCTCCATGTGGAGGTAAATGAACACAGGTGGCAGAAATGAAGCACAGGTGAACCCAATCCACTCAAGAGGGCTACATAAGGCACACCCCTTCCCCAAACACTGATTCCAACACCATGCTGCCACTAGCCATTGCGAGCTGGGACATTCAGCTGCTCATGCTGTGCCTGGAAGTAGAAATGCAGGACAACCAGCCCAGGGCACAGGAAGTACAGGGAGGCGGGAGGAGGAGGAGGATAATCCATGCAAGGAGTGCACCTATCCCTAGGGTCAGGCCCTCCCCCTGGACCCTCACTGACAGCCAGTTAGTGACCCTGTACTGCCTCAGCAGGGATATAACTGAGCTCCTCACTATAATACAGGACGACACATGGAGCAGGATTAACATCCAGACAGATGTGCCCCAACTGCTGAAGCTAGTGTCCGTCCTACAATTCCTAGGGATCGGCACCTTCAAGAACTCCGTGGCCATGATGCACAGCATGGCACAGCCCACATTTTGTGCAGTGTTGGCACAGGTGCTGGATGTCCTCCTGCAGCATGTGCAATGCCACATCTCACTGCCCATCACCCCAGCCCAGGTCAATGCCATGAAGACACTGTTGTATGCCGTTGCCCAGATGCCAAATGTGATTGCAGCCCTGGACTGTACCCATATTGTGTTGGTGGCCCTCCAGGCCCACGAAGCAGTGTACCGTAACTAGAAGCACTACCACTCCCCAAATGCGCAGGTTACCTTCGACCCCAACCTGTACATCACCCACTGCTGTGCCCGCTACCCTGGTTCCACACACAATTCTGTGGTCCTACGGAACAGCACACTGCCAGGATACATAGAGAGGTAGCGGACAAGGGACGTGGATAGTGGGTGAGTAAAACTGTCTGCAAGCATTGGCTGCAAAGCACCTGACCAAATGGGGTAGGGAGATTTGAAAAACGACAGAAAGCATGGCATGACAAGCTAATGCTAAATTCGCACCTGACCACCTCCCGCACCAATGTCACACTACAACCCAGTGAACATGCACATGTCAGACATACCTTGACGGAGAAGCCGATGAACACATACAGTAGCCACTCCAAACACAACATGACTACAGGTACCACAATGCAACATGCATAATCCAAAAGCAATGCAAACAAATTGCCACACTGCACGACACAACAGCAAACCTGCCAGTACCACAGCCATGTACTCATTTACACTCTGCCCGCAATGCCGACCTGCTTTCCCTAGAAGCCGAAGGAGGGCCAATGGGAAACCCAGCATGCCACATGCACGAGAGCAATACACTGCAACAAGACAGCCACCGTGTCAGCACCACATGTCACCGAGAGACACATTAAGGTACATCTGCTGAAAGGGAACAGGGTGCATGTAAAGTAAATACAATGCATGATATGAGTGACACAGCATTCACAGACATTGTATGGACTCATGCCACAGAATTAAGCCCCATATGCATTTCACATGCCCTGATACTGTGTAAGGCAACCCCCACACATTACATTGTAACTAATGGCTGTGCCTTCCCCCATGCAGGTGACTCCGGATACCTGCAGCTGCCATGGCTAATGACCCCTCAGCGTGATCCACAAACATTGCAGGATATTGCCTACAACCTCACTCACAACAGGACCTGTGTGTGCATTGAGCTTACCTTCGGTCTCCTGAATGCACATTTCCGCTGCTTCGACCGTACCGGTGGATGCTCCTGAGGAAGTGGGTACAATTACGCTTGTGTGTGCCGTGCTGTACACTATCTGCCTACAGAGAAATATACTGCTACCCCCTGACGTGGACATGGTACCTCCAGAGGATGAGGATGCAGGGCCAGTGGCAGAGGCAACTGCACATTCTGCCAGAGATGACGTGAAGGATGGGAGACTGGCTCGACAGGGACTGATAGACAATTTCTTTTGACACATTCACATGGCACAAGCCATGCACCACTGTGTTACACTCACTTCCATCAATAAACACAAAAGTGACACCATCAGGAATGTTCTCGCATTGATGAAGTTCAACAGTTTTAATGAAACAATGTGCACTAACTATCTCCCTCGTTCCATCACCAACTCTACAGCACACTATCCCCCTCTCACTGACAACTCCCCAGCACACTATCCCCCCTCCAGCCTCCCGCCACCAACTCCCCACCTCACTATCCCCCCTTCCCCCTCCCACCACTGACTCCCCAACAGGGCCACTCGGGGCAAAATATGTCTCAATGTAATTTCCTTGGCCTCTTCTCCCCATACCAGACCCTAGTGACCTGGGACCAAATTGGTGTGCAGACCGGCTCCTGGGTGTGCTCGGCCGTGACCCCTTAGTGGGTGTTGTGGAACTTGAGGGTATTGACCCTGCCTCTTGGATGTGCTGCAGTGTGACCTTGGTGCTCTGACTGATGTCCTCTACAAGGCCTCTACTGGCTGTTGTCCCCCTGTGACTCAATGGTGGCCCTTCCAGGAGGTGTGGCACTGCAGCTGCGGGAGTGGATGCATGGGCTTGGGGGAGCTCCTGGCGGCCTGTGGTGTTGGCACAGGGCCTGTGGTGCCACCTGCACGCTTGCTGGGTCAAGGTGTATCACAGCGGTCCATGTGCCTAGGTTTTGGCCTGTGTGTGCGTTTGTGGGGTGGTGGTGGCTGGCCTTGAGGGCCTGGAGGCGCCACTTCCTGATGGGAAATGTCAAATATAGTTAATTCATGTGTTCTAGCATGCAATAACATTTGCTATGGTAAATAGTGGCATATCACACATTTGGGCACATGGGCATGGTTGGTCAGGGGACATTGCATGTGGGCAAATCATTGTGGGGATGGTTGCTGCCATGTCTTTGTGACGCATGGCCAGGTGGCATTTGACCTCTGTGTGGGGATGGCAGGGTGTCCATGCTGGTGCAGCTGATGTATGGCATGCATGCTTCTGGTACTTCATGCTCCCACCTCCCCTCCTCGGGTGGTGCACACCTTGTAGGAGGGGGTGTGGTGGCTTTGTCTATGGCACTGCCATGGCTCTATGGGATGCTGCTGTGCAGCCAGCAGTGTTGCGCTGTGGTGTTCAGTGATTGGCTAGCTGCACCTATGTCGGTGTAGGGGGACATGTACTTCCATGGGGCTTGTCTGCCATTCCAACAGGGGGCAGGCCAACTGGGCCGGCAACATGTTGGTGTGACTGCTGCACAGTGTTGTGGTTACTGACGCACCACAATCCTGCTGGCACAGGGTGCACCATCAGGGATGTAGTGTGCGTGGCACTTGTATTGGTCACTTGACACCCCTTCGCACTGCTGTGACACTTCAGCGGTGCACTCGGTGCACTGTCCCCTGGATGCTGGGGATTGTGGCTGATGTGGCACCCTTTCACTTCACCCTGACTGGCCCGCCTAGCTGCTGGATCTGCTGACATGTGTCCCTGTCCACTGCAATGTCTTATGCTAGGCTGACATTTGACTCACCTCCTGCCTCCTGGCTGCTAGCCCCTGCCTCTGCACCTCTGACTCCCTCAATGCCCTTCATATCAAGGACGGTGTTGCACTTCTCTTCTCAGGACGTCAGGACCATTGGATCAACAGTTCCACCTCCTGTTGCCAGGGACTCCTGCCGGTGTCGGGACAGGAGTCCCTGCACCCTTACCCTGAGGTCCTTCCAGCACTTTCTCCAGTCATCAGCATCACAGGGAACGCTGGATACCACAGTCACCTTCTGGCTGATGGCATGCCAGATGGCAGTCCTGACCTGGCCTGATGTTTTTCTCTGCCTAATGCCATACAGTTTGTCTCAGTGGGCCACAACATCATCAGTAAGGCCCACCAGTTCTCCCTCACTGAAGTCGGGTTTGTGTAGGCGATTTTCAGGCACATTGCCTGGGGACCTCTCTCGTGACATATTTGCTGTATTTCAGGTCTGGAAGGCTGCAGGAAGTGGGTATTTCTGGCTGTATGATTTTTTAAAGATGGCCGCTACCATGTGTCCCAATCCGGTGATGATGCAGTTTCTGTCAGCGCATATTGCGCTGGTACTCATAGCGCTGGGGAGAGCGGCAGTATAGCTATTAGCACTGATATTTCAGTGGTGAGCCTTATTTTGGTGCAGTTTCTGCTGGGCGGTATTAGCATTACTGCCGGAGTGGGGTGCGCATACACGTCAGGTTGTGATGCAGCGCTAATACCGCTGCACACCCAGCAGTAACGCTAATTGTGCGTGGAAGAATTTGTGCCGGAATACAGCCAGACTTGTGATGAAGCCCCATATTTTCTGCTCCCCAGAGTTAGTGGCGCATGTAAGATATTTTAATGTCAAAGTAATTGAAAATAGTGACCATGTGCCCTTACTACTATATTTGGAAATGCCGACTGAAACCGCCAATACGATCTTTAAAGCGGGGGTGAGTGTTAATGTTGTGAAAAATCTGCTATGTTGGTCGGATCGTAACCTTCTTAAATTGAGTCAGTATATGGAGGAAAATGGAAACTTGATTATGAAGAATGTTTGTGATAAAACCTCGGAAGAATTTGAGGTATGGATAACTGAATTAACATCTAAACTTATCACGGTTAGCTCAACTGTAGATTTCCACTCTAAGAATGTAGATAGTGGAAAGAAATGTGACATCTGAATCAGAAATAGAAAACATGAGGTTAGACTGATGATTAGATATATATTGAGACAGGTGGAGCAGGTGGAGGAACAACAAAGATTGATCAGGAATATTAAGAATAAATACACAACTTGGTTGAGACGTCATAGGCAATCCATAAAAAACATTCATTGGCAAACATGTTAAGAAATCTCGCGGGAGGCAAAGCGAAATTGGTATGGGAGGACTTGGGGGCATATAAGAGCATTTCTAAGAAAAGCATGTTAAATCCCATATCTGCTTATGATTGGGTAACTTATATCCAAGAGACCTTTAAATCTAGGAGGGACTTCAGTGTAGCCTCCACGGTTGATCTCGTTTGAGTTCAATTATGACATTGAAGATTTAGTCATCCTTATCCAAATGTTGAAGTGTTCTCAGGCCCCCGGAACAAATGGTTTAGCAAATATTGCATTTAAAGATAAACCTGAGTATTGGTCTACAATACTCTTGATAATGTTTAATAAGGTATGCGCTCTTGGGGTAATTCCTGGATCATGGCGCCGATATTTGTTAATACCCATCTATAAAAAGGGCAAAAGGAAAGATCCTGTTAAATACTGCCTATTCGCTATTTATTTTATTTTGTTTTGTTACACGCCAAAAACCCAAAGGCAGCAGGGTGTGATGGTAAATGGTAGATAGATGTTACCGGGAATATGTTCTCCCTGTTAATTCTGAAAGCTCTACAGGAATGGGTTGAGCGAGCTGGGATCCTGGGAACATTTTAAACAGGATTTAGGGCAGGGTCGGCAACAACGCATAATATCTTTCTTGTCAATTCCCTGGTCAGAAGTGCTATGAAAAATGATGCATTGCCTCTGTAAGTGCTGTTTGTCAATTTACGTGCCGCATTTGACACAGTTGATCATGGCCGGTTATGGGAGAAGCTGGAGCGCATGGGGATACCTCCTTTGTTATTGGCAGCAATTAGGAAATTACATGAACAAACACGCATACATCTACAGTTGGATCGTGGATGTGCGAGCACCAGTGCGAGCCCGAGGTAAAGCAAGGCTGTGTGCTCGCGCCACTCCTTTTCAATTTATATCGGGCCGATCTACCAGGTTCTTTCTCACTTATTAATCGTTGTCCTTCAATAATTCGAGGTGAACATGTTGATTGGCTGTCCTATGCGGACGATATTGTGTTCTGTGATCACATGTATGTTGGTCTGCGTAGGGTGGCTAATGGATTGTTAAGTTATGCTGAAATTAATAGCCTTTTTTTATCAATTTTGACAAGACCCAGTTTATGTGTTTTGGCAAAGGCAGATTCGATCCCTTAGGGACAGGTGAGGGTGCAGTTGATCAAGTGATGCCCTATAGATATCTGGGCACGGAAATTGGTAACAGACAGTATGTTACATTGAAGGTAGAAAAGACGGGCAAGGAATGGGTGCAAACTTTGCTTATCAAGAGATTTGCAAGCAATACCACTGGCTTTAGCTATGCAGGGATCATTAAGCTATATTACAAAAGGCACAGGTGTCATGATACACGTGCAGACCCTCTTCGCATTTGTATTATTAATAAACAGATCGAATACAATACCTTCTTTAAACAACTGATTTAAAAAATTGCACGTTGTCATAACTTTTCTTATTTTTTTCTTATTTTCTTTTTTCTTTCATAAACATCATCATATATAAGACTGTGTACAAAAATGACAATGGTTGATTAACAATCGTTAAAACCTTACATGGAAAAAATATACTAAAGGCTAAACTTGTACCATTCCATTATATAAAAACACCACACCATACTGTGACCTCATATATCAACACATTCGTATCAATCACTTTCATCCTCATTCAAAAAACCATTCATACCTTTGCAAAGAAAGAGCAATCATAATAATTTGTTTGGAAAAAACCATTAGGTCTAACCTTCGACCTTAGATACTGGACGATATTCGTCGTCTGACAAAGTGCATCAATATTTAATCTACTGTTGGCATATATTATCAAGTCATTCTAATATATTCAATCACCAAAATAACTTTTGTGTAAACCAAAATCAGACTCCTGAAGGAATTTAAACTGTTGTCATGTCGACTCGAGTTTCGGGCCTGGTTTAGATGTAATTATCCCACCAGCGCCCTCATCAGGACATAAAGAACAATCTTGTTTTTGGGTCACAATGGTGTATGCTGAATTGATTTTTTTTCGAAAAGTTGACTATTATTTCTGTGTGTTCCATATTCCGGATCGTGGATGAATCAAAATGATCGCCAAAAAGAGGGAGAAAAAACATATATGTCTCTATGCCCTATAGATATCTGGGTGCGGAAATTGATGAGGGACACTATGTCACATTAAGGGTAGAAAAAATGCGCAAGGCCTGGGTGCAAACTTTGCTTATCAACAGATTTGCAACCAATACCGCTGGCTTTAGCTATGCAGGGATCATTAAGCTATACAAATAGAGCTTCTGTCCGGCTGTATTATATGGCCTGGAGGCAACCCATATGAATGATTTTAACTGGTTTAAGAGAATTAAAGTGAAATTCTGGCACAATCTTCTTGGCCTCCCCAAATCTATTCCTACTGAACGAATACTTCTGGAAATGGGGTTGTTGTCTTTAGAGTCGCAGGCTAACATTAAAAGAGGTATTCTATTGCTTAAATCTTGGAAAGAGCTGTGCTGCCCTTCGCTTTATCTTTTGGGACAGGTTATGTGTGAGGATAAGCCGGGAAATTAAATGCTGTAAATGGTCGGAATTGGCCTTGCCTTTTTTTGATTTGGTGAATTGGTCCCCTGATTGGGCATCTGACTTTTTTAAATTAAAGGCTGAGCTGGTCACTAATGTTAAGGTCTGGGACTGGGTCACACATTTCTCTCATTTGGAAGGTCTGCAGAGTTTTGAGAAGCATTTTGAAGTAACAAATAAGTTTAGGACCCCACAGTTCTACTTATTGAAATGTCCCTTGATTTCTGTTTGCAGATTTTATTTGCAGCTTAGATGTAATTTGTTGCCCACTCCTTCAGTATTGGGGCCCAGATAAGGAATACCCAGGGAAGGTCATACATGTCGTATTTGTAAAGATCCTTTGGTGTATGAGACAGCAAGGAATGTCTGACCACTTGTCTGGGAATGAGGGGCTATATATTAGGTTTCTTTCATGTTTTGTTCATAGATTTCTTAGTTTGATGGAGGATTCTTTTTGGCAATACAGTCTAAAGTCGTGTAATGGAAGTTTAATGATTGCTTTGTTTAATGTGTAGAATGCTTGAGTGAGGAAAATGGAAGGACACTTTCTTTTATGTTTTTAATGTTTTTATGCTCTATGTATAATAAACTATTTTAGGCTTTTTAAGTTTAGTGATTGTTAATTGGATGCGATGTGTTTTCACTTTCTTTTCTTTTTTTGTATGTAAATGTGAAATAGTTATTTTAACTAGTGAACACATTATAATACATTAAAAAAATAATAATACCCATAACCTTGCTGTGATGCACCATATCATGGTGGCTTTGCCATACCCTCTTGGCCCATATTGAATTGTACCTTGCTGCATTGCTCCTCTACTTCTGCACACTTGTGAAATGTGTCCTACTTTCCCACATGTCTAACATACGGCTTCGGGGGTCCCAGGCCCTCCAAAGCTTGGCTTTCCCCTGCCGAAACCCCCAGTGGTGCTCCAAATACAAACCCTCTCCCTCTCGGGGCAAATCCTCTTCCTCCCATGGGATAAAAGTTATTCTCATCCTTTGCCAAAAAAATGCCACCCTGGGCCTTGCTGTGGCATGGCAGTTTCCTGCCCATTGTACCCTTCTCCTGTATTTATCAATACCGCCCCTTCTACTGCCATTATAGATATTTCTTCTGTACCAATTTTTCCTATTCAATCTTCCTCTCTACAATTTTATTTTGGTCTTCCTCCTGTTTTAACCTACAATGGTGGACAATAGTCACTTGTATCTCTGGCTATGATCTCATTTCAATCTCCACAATCTTTTTTAGCTGCCTCTGCACTTCTTCAGGAAGACCCTGACATTTAATATGATAGAACACAGGCATATTTTTGTCCCAATGATCTTTGGTTTCTAAGTGCCGCTGTTCCTTAATGTCCTGAATATATGCAGAGGGGTCCTCACTAGGTCCCATCTTTCTAGTCATGATGGCTCTCATGTCTGACTGATCTGGAAATAGCATCCTTAATGCTTTCCATCCATTTGCTCTACATTAATTAAATGGTGACCCATCATATTTAGAGGTAGTTTTTTCTGTCACTGTGGAATAGCCTGCTCTCTTCCACATGTCCTCTGCCTGTTCACCTAATATGGACGCAAATAGGCTTTGCGTGCCACCTGTAGCTAATTCAATTTCCATATGATTCTTGGTCTAGCTGGTAGATCCATTTGACTGCTCATGCAGTAAGTGATGGCAATGTATCCATTCAATGATGTTTATCTGTCTGGTGCCGTGACGTATAATGTGGCGGCCCTGATCCCTTATGGAGCAGCGGGAATTGTGATATCCCTTGTTTGCGCAAGGGTGAAGCTGCAAATTCTCCTTCTCAATGTCTCAGCTATACGGTTTTGCTGGTGTTCTGGCAAGTCTCTTAATAAATATGGTGACCTATTGTTTTCATTTATTGGGAGTACTGATGTGAGCTTAGATATATGCTTAAATTTGGCCCCAACAAATCTGGTATCTCTCCTACTGCTGGTCCTGTGGTATCCATTGGTAGGGCTTGCGTTGTCTCTTCTTCCCATATTCATCATCAATGTCTACCCAATCTGTCTCTCTGTAACTTTCTCCACTCTCATCATCCTCAATTATGGGATCAAAACTCACTCTCTTAACAGGCTCCCTAACATATGTTGCACTCATTACCTCTGGCAGCACGTCTCTTCCCCTGTTTTCTGGGGTTACTGTCCCACTTCCTTCTCCCCACATTTCTGGCATTATATGTCTGCTCACACTTTGGCTCACTTCCTTCTTCCTCTGTTCAATTTCTTCCTTTTCTCTTGTTAGTCTCCTATTTTTCCCATTTAATCTCTTTACACACTCATCCCTTCCTCTAACTTCCCTTTTCCTTCTTTGCCTTTCCTGTTCTCTCTGTTCACTCTCATTTCTCTCTCCTTCCATTTTGCTCTATGGGCTCATATGTCACTCTTCTAAACTCCTCTCACGCTTCTTCCTTTCTTTCTTCATACTCTTTCTTCATACTTTACTACTGTTACATAATTATTTTCTGTGTCCTTCCCATCAAGTTTAAGTATAATCTTTCCTCCTACCCGCTTCTCTCATTCAAGTGATTTCTCTCCACTACCTGTCAGTATGTTTCTCATCCTTGTCCCTTACTCTCTGCAGTTCCTCCTTAGCTTCTTTTAGTTGTTGTTCTAAGCCATATAGCGCTCTGTTGTCCTCCTCATCTCTTAGCTGCACCTCTAAGATATGTTGTGCTCTACTCTCCATTGACAATATTGGCACCTTCTTTCTCACTACTTTCACCGTCATTCTACTCTCGTTACTGTCCTCATCAGGGGATTCATATCTGGGATTGCTATACCCTGCTGCTGCCTCTTGTAATGGGTATATTCCTGGGATAATCAGGGTCAAGACACTCTTTTCTGGAGGGGATGGTTCTATGGGCTGTGTGCAAACGCTTGCCTCGAGTGGCAGAGGTGGAGTTGTAGGCTGCACACAAGCACACTCCTTAGAGGGAGGAGACAGCAGAAGGGCTATGTGAACCCTTCCTCATGGACATTAAGCATCCATTCCTTCTTAGGAATCTCTATCTCCTCCAGTATGCCCACCCTGCTTTGGAGCATTCTACCCTTGTGTATGGCATGTAGGCATGTTCACATATGCTGGAGTACAGCCCTCAAATTCGTTGCTTCTTGTGGCCATGCCATAAACATTTCACCAGCGGTATCTTTCACTCACTCGCCATGGTATTTGGTGATTTATGCGCTCTATCTAGGGAACACCTTGCATAGGTGTATGATAGGTGTATCATACATTTTGACACTACGGGCACTACACAAATAAACAATGCAAATAATATTGAGCTTGCCAATAATGAGGACAAAGATGTTCTTCACAGTTCTCTCACACTATTCCCTTACTCACACCCCCACCCCTTTTCAAATCCGCATTACAATTCGACCACTTGTGGTCATTGTCTGAGACCATGCCTCCATGTCCAAATCCTACCTCTATGTCACAACAAAATCTGCTCACAATCTAAATATTCATACTTACTGCATCAACCTCTGTCAAACAATACTACCTGCTAGTCTAACAAAGCATGAAGAAAAACACCACTGCAGGACCTATCTCACAACACAACACAATGCTGGCAAGTAACAATTTTATCAATTTAAACTCAATACAATACAGCTGTCTTTCGGTTTCCCCCACAATATCCTTATCTATCTATCTGCTTTCGCTTTGCATTATTCTTGGGGTGATTTTTCTATCACGTTCTCTGATTGTGTGCCTTGCATTTCTTTCTGCATTCAGTTCCTAATACATCCATCATGGCACTTAGTTACTGCGTTAGTTCTGCATTCCACTTGCAGGGTTTTTCTGTCATCCCGGCTTTGCCTTCGATGCTGGGGCAAGTTCCCACTTGCCTACCTCTCTGTCCTCACCTTAATATCACAGGGGAGCATAGTAGCAGCAGGCCAGGATTGGCCTTATCTCTACAAAGAGAAGCTGTGAGACAAGAACAAGACAAGCAAGAATACCTCACGGTTGCCGCTTCTGGAAACTGAAACAAGTCATAAAGGTGAGACATAAATAATAAATAATACATTTCCCCAACCCCAAGTGTTACCCAGCACATAACATACCTCACTTCTGTGGCTCTTTGAGGGTTTCTGGTGTCAGGGGTCCCCACCAATCTGCCTATTTCTCCTCAGAGTCCAGCGGTGGTCCAAGACTGAGACAGGAATTCACTCCAAAGCAGGCTCCTGCTGACCTCCTGTTTAGTTGTGCACAGAACTCCACTGTTAGAATTCTCATTTATGGCAAATTTGCCTCACCTAGTGAGTCCCTCAGCAGCTTTGCTGGATTTCTTGGGTTTATTTTTTCCACCTGGTAAGAGTGTGGGCCTTGTTTCACACACTTACATGTGTTTTGCCATGTGTATTTCTACTTTTTGTGTGATCTTGGGCTCTGGAGCCACACCACTCCATGAGCCACACTTTTTGTGTGTTTTACACACACAGCACCTTCAGTGCAGTGACACTGGGTTCTTTTTTGAGACTTCCCCCTGACTCACTTTTTCTGGGGCTGACTATTGTCCCCCAGAAACAGGTGAAGTTGCCATTAACTTTATGTAGTCTCTTTAAACTGCAGACCCAGTACACCCCATCTTACATGGAGTATTGGAAAGGGTTAATTCCTACCCCTTTTTGTCTGTGCGTCTTGGAGCCTTGTTTCGCTCCCTTAACATTAAGACTTGGTGGTGGCAGTGGTATCTACCCTAACTTTTCTACCGCGATTATAGTATATAAACGTGGTACTGTTTTAGGCTATTGTATTAGCCTCGAACATAAACCTGCTTGACCAAATACATTTTCTTTTGTCTCCGTTCGGGTTAAGTTGCCATTTCTTTTTGTTAAAACCCTTCTTGTGTTTTACCTTTTGCGCCAAACCAGGTTTGCCTTCTTTGTTCGCCGTCCTTTGGCGGGCTTCTGCCCAGAAGTCCTCCTTTGGCGTCTGGGTGTCTAGGTGGGCTGAATGTGAGGGAGGGGTTTAGTAACCCCCTGCACAGGGTTTCCTTGGAGACCCAGGTCACACTTTGTGTCGATTGGCTGAGGTGGTTGTCCGGGCCGGACAACCCCCCTGCTGGGTGATTGACAGCCAGGCTGTGTGAATGGGGGATTGTGGCATAAAAGGCAGGACTCTTGGGCTAGAAGTCAGTCGCCACTGGAACTGCAAGAACCGAAGAGAAGCGGAGAAGAAGATGGCTGCTGCAACTCCCGAGTCTCGGTGAAGCCCTGCTACAGTCCTGAGCTATCTACCCTTCAATGACAGAGAAGATCCATTCCGGAGTCTTCTTCCCTTGAGCCTGGTGGGATCAACCAGCTCATCTTCAACAGCCAGAGAATCCTCTTCTTGGTCGAAATCGCTGCACACAGCTTTAGTGGTCTGGATAGCCATCTGACGAGCCCGCTCCTGTTTTAAAGGAGCACACCTTTTATTCACCGTTGCTACGCTGCTGCTGGCTTCATCCCTGGGTAGTGCAGATCGCTCCAGACGTCCTCCTTCTTGTCCCCATGACTGAAGCTCCAGGAACCGTGAGTCTGCAGAAACTACCAGGAAAAACTGCCGTAGCACCAGCTTTGTTCAAACGAATAAGGTACTGTGTCCGACCTTGAGGAATCGGGTTTAACCCTTTTTCCTCGCCAAAGGCTTGTCCTTTGTTTCCTTCCCTCTTATAACTTTTGCTTCCTTTCGACAATATCCAAGTGCTTCTGGCAATCTCAAATCGTGAACTGTTCTAACCTTGTAATCCTCGACAACAGGATTCCTGTCTCATTTTGACACTGGCGCAGGCCTATTGACATTTATCTACTTTTTAGAAAGTGTCCTCTGATTCCATTTGCCTTGACAAAAGTAGTGCCTATGATTTTTGTTCCCTATTCCCTTGTTTTCATTCTTTGTGCTAAGTGTGTTTAACTTTGGATGTAGTACTTTCCGCGGGTACGCTTTATTTTTCGTAAGACCGAACTGTCATTACTGTCAAAAAGTGATAGCGTTTTTAACCCATGGCAACGTCTTTCTTTCGAAACACTGGTCTATCGGAGTTTAATGTACTTACCTTGAATTGACCTGAACAAGAGGAATTGGTTGTGTGTAGTATATTTTTAGTGTGGGTTTATTTAATAGAAGTCAAGTGTTTTGTGAACAGATGGTTTAAAAATAAATGTACTTATGTTTTTTAACCAGGAACCTTGAGTCAGTGTTTGTTTGAGTCACAGTAATTGTAGTCCTTAGTGTAATCTCTACTACTACTCATTTGCTCTTGAGATAAGCCTGGCTGCTCAGCCACTGCTACCACTTTACTGTGTAGTACAGGCTTGTAACACAGGTGAAATTGTATTACCACTTGAAGTCCTAATTGTGTGCAGTGGCCCCTAAGGGCACTGCATATGATTCTGCCTAACACTGGTGTACAGCAGTGAGATTTCACTTAGAGTGCTGGTATTACCTTGGGTCAACTAACCACAATGCTAAACACCACTAAAATCTATTAACTGAAAAATCATGTCAAATATGGAAAACTACAGTGAAAAGAACCTTTCAAACAACACTGCTGGGGTTTTAAGAAGCATGTGTAGGGAACAGAGCCTCTCTGGTAAAGGAAAGAAATCTGAACTGGTTGCTACGTTATTGGGAAAACAAAGCCTGGAGAGTGGGTCAAAAGGGCCTACCCCTCCAGCAAATGTGGATAATGATGTTTCTTATTCTAAGAGTGTTGGATTAGAAGGAGTAGATGAGTCTATGTCAGAAGGCCCTACCACTCCTCTATCTGCCCAGAAACCATGACCTCTCTCCACAAGGACCCCATCAGGTCCTACACTCACTCCTGAATTTATTGCCCTTGAGAAAATGAGACTTGAGTTTTAAGTGAAACATATTGAGGCACAAACTGCCATGAAACATCAAGAGCTAAGGCTCAGGGAAATGGAGATGGATCATGCTTATAGATAAAGAAATTGTCTTTGGAAAATGCTTCTCTCCCAGAATCTTCTAGGTCTTCCAGCCCTAAGAGACCCTGTATGCCAAAGGAAATGATTGGTATGTATGAGACTAAACTTGATGTTTTGGATTGGTTAGCAATGTTTGAGTATAATCATGGGATTCAGGGTATCTCAGGGAATCAGTTGATTCCTTGGCTCTTCTCTAGGCTCCCCCCTGTTGCAAGTGATGCTGTGATGGAGTTGGGGGAGGAGGATAAGCAGGATTATGAGTGTGTGAAGCTAGCTTTGATAGCTAGTTTTGGGAAGACCCCTTCCCAGTACCTTAAGAGGTTTAGGACCCTCAAAAAGCATGATGGTACTCCTTGGGCTACCTGGATGTGTGAATGTTTGATGTGATGGTTGGATTAAGGGTTACAAAGTGAAGACTTATGAAGCGTTGAGGAATCTTGTTATGTTGGAGTCAATTTATGATGCCTGCTCTCCTGAGCTTAGACAGCACTTGGCGGATTCAAAGGAGATAGATCTTAAGAGGTTAGCTAAGGCTGCTGACTTGTGGGTTGCCAACAGGGCTTCTCACAAGGATTCTGGGGCAACTCAGAAGAAAGATGAGGGAAAGCAGCCAAAGAAAGATAACAAGGAGAATTCCAATAACTCCCATCCAATAGAGGGCCCCAAACATAGCCAGGGTAAGCCACAAGGGAAACTGAATCAGGCTAGTGTACCATCTGGACCCAAACCAGATGGAGGTCAGAACAAACCCCCATTCATCAAAGCGTTTGGGAAATGTTATGCTTGTGCATCAACTGATCATGTGAAAGCGGATCCCAGATGTAAGGGTAAACCTTCAGGGGTCCACACTGTCTCCTTCGCCTTCTCCCAGGTGGAGGAAGTACCCATGGCCAGTGGAAACTTTCAGTCACTAGCTGATGAACCCATGAGAGTCTCAACTAGTGTTTCTTTAGTGTTGTTGGGTCTTTGGAAACAACAGAATTTAGATGTCTATAACTCAATCCCAGATAATACTAAAGAGTATTATAAAGATAATGTTCTTGTGAATGGTCAGGAGACACCTGCCCTCAGAGACACTGGAGCCAGCATAACTGTGGTTGATGAATGTTTTTTCAAGTTAGAGGATGTTGCTAAGGCACCCAAACAGCTAACCAAGTTAGCTGGAGGCCCTGTGCAAATAGTTCCCCAGTTACCAGCTCTCATCCAGTGCAATGACATGACTGTCAGAATGCCTGTTAGTGTGCAGAGTGACGTACCTGGGAGAATTCTGTTGGCTAATGACCTGAAAACTCTTGGAGTTGTGTCTAGTACCCCCAGACCTCCCAGTAAAAGGAAGCAGGAGCTCACAAGGTCTGCTAGGGAGAGAACCTTGAGAGGCTCTCCTGGGGACTTGATAGAAGAAGCTATCACCGCATGTCCACAGAACATATCTATTGCTATTGCAAGTAAAAAAGAGACAAAGGGGAAACCCAAGTCTACCAGCAAGAAAACAGCAAGCACCCCTGTGCCGACAAGGACATCCCAGAGACTGTCCAAAGTCACACCTGTGACTCCTCCACCAGCTGAGACTGAGTGTGAGGTTCAACCCTGTGTGGTTCCACCAGATACTGAGGACTCAGATCTGGAAGAAGATCTTACTCTAGTTGGAGATTTAGACCCTGTTGAACATCCTGAGCTGCAGTCTTTACTGGCAGAAGGTGGACCCAACAGGGCAGACTTTAGCAGAGGACAAAGATAGTGTCCTACTCTTGAAGGTCTTCACCTACAGGCAGCTTCTCAGCTCGATGGGGAAGAGCCTGGGAGGTATAGGTTGCGCTGGGAAGATGGCCTCAGTGAACCGACTGAGTCAACCCCTGGAGACTGCAAAAGACTTGTAGGACCTCTAGTGAACCGACTCCAGTTCCTACAGTTAGCCCACAAGATACCTTTGGCTGGTCACTTAAGTTTTAAGAAGACCAAGGAAAGGCTCTCACTCTACTTCTACTGGCCTAAGATGGGTTCAGAAGTAGATAAATTCTGCAGGAGCTGTCACACTTGCCAAGCCTCTGGCAATAGTGGGGCCAAGAATGTGGCACCCTTGGTGCCTCTCCCAGTGGTGGGAGTTCCTTTTGAGAGGGTAGGGATTGACATTGTTGGTCCTCTTGATCCTCCCACATCTTCAGGTAACAGGTATATCCTGGTTGTAGTAGTGTTACGGACTTGCTGGTCGTGCAGAGTATGAATACCTCCGTCCCAAGTACCACACAGGCAATACCAGAAACACTGCCTGTGCGATCTTTGAGGCCACAGGTGTGGTAGTCTGTCGGGCCTGGATCCGGGAACAGCCAGAAGAACCCCCTGAACGCTGTAAGGCAAAAATGTTTATGTACAGGGCATAAATGTAATAACACAAGAATACAGCAAGAGGTAGCTAAGCACTGCTTACCTATGAGCACTGAAAGTTCACCCAGAGATGGGAGGAGGACTGGACCCCGGACAATGATCCGGGCTAGCTTCTCCTAGTGGGGTTTGGCACAAGTGAGCCACCTGGATAGCTTGATGGAGTCAGGGGCACAGGCAGGTAAACACCTAGTGTAGGGCCGATGGCCAGAGTTCCAAAACAAAACATAATCCGTAGCATATCCAAAAGACAATTCCGTGGTGTGGCAACAAATGTCCAAAGTTCCAAAGCAGATTCGGGGCGTAGGCAAAGACAGTCCGTAAGACAATTCCGTGGTCTGGCAACAAATGTCCAAAGTTCCCAAACAGATTCAGGGCGTAGGCAAAGACAGTCCGTAAGACGAAACGTGGTCGCGAAGGAAATCCAAATTCACAATGAGAAACAAAGCGTCACACAATCCTGGAGGAAAACAGCTGTGAAGCAACGCTTCCGTGTTTCCGAAGGCATTTAACCAATAGCAGAAGTCATGTGATGCGTGACACGGAAGCGTTGATGCGTGATGGAACGTCACGTGATCCGTGACGCGCAGGTCTCTGTGTAAGGCGTCGGGTGTTGTGACCAAGCAGGATTCTCCAGTTTAGTTGCCAATGACGGGAGGGGCGATACACACCAGGTCTTTCATAACGTGCTCTGCTAGGAGCGAGAGAACGTAAAGATGTTCGTGTGCCTGGGTGTGTGTGTCGGGTGATGGGATGGATGGAGGCTGAAGGTGGGTGTAAACGTCTACCTGTAGGAGGTGCACTTGGTTGTGCGGAAGACGTGACAAGTAGATCATGCTACTAGGTATCATGAATCCATACCTATGAGAACTGTTACGGCTCAGGCTGTGGCTAAGGCCCAACTTGGTATTTTTACCAGAGTAGGTTTTCCTAAGGAAGTGATATCTGACAGGGGATCACATTTTATGTCCCACTACATGCAAGCCATGTGGAAAACCTGTGGAGTCACTTACAAGTTCTCTACTGCCTACCATCCACAAACAAATGGATTGGTGGAGAGGTTTAATAGAACTATGAAGAGCATGATACGTGGTTTAGAAGAACCCCTTGAAAGAAAGTGGGACCTTTTATTGCCATGCCTTCTCTTTGCATATAGAGAAGTCCCTCAGGAGGGAGTAGGTTACAGTCCCTTTGAACTTCTCTTTGGCCATCCAGTCAGAGGTCCATTGGCCCTGATTAAGGAGGGGTTGGAGAGTGCTACTTCCCCCAAGCCAGTCAGAGTGACTGACTATATGATAGGTCTCCGGAGGAGAATGTCACACATGATGGCAGAGTCAAATGATAACTTGAGGGCTGGTCAAGCTCTGGTCAAACATTGGCACGACCAGAAGGCTAACATGGTTGAGTTTACTCAAGACCAGCTTGTTCTTGTTATGGTGCCCACAAGGCAGAGGGCCTTGCAGGACAAATGGATGGGACCCTTCAACGTTGTGGGTAAACTTGGAGAGGTGAACTATCTGGTGGACTTAAGCAATCCTAAGGAGGCTCCTAGAGTCTTTCACACCAACCGTTTGAAGACTTATGTCTCTAGACCTGAAATGGGAGCTTTGCTTCTAGCTTCTGCTCAGGAAAAGGACGAGAGCGAACCTCTATCTGATCTCCTCAGAGGCTTACCTTTAGATGATTAAGTGGAAGGAGTTAATCTCTCTTCCAGTCTAACATCTGACCAGTAGGAGGAGTGCAAATTATTGTTATATCAGTTTGCCTCCCCGTTCTCACTTTCAGCAGGCTTGACCCCTTGGGGCCAGCATGATATCCTCACTGGTGACTGTTTGCCTGTGAAAAGCAGGGGGTACAGAATGTCAGACAATGTCAGGACCCATATAAGGACTGAGGTCAACAAGATGCTTGATCTCGGGGTTATAGAGCCCTCTACTAGCCCATGGTCTAGCCCAGTTGTGCTTGTAGCAAAGGCAGGATCCAAAGAGATGAGATTCTGTGTGGACTATGGAGCTCTAAATGCAGTCACAAAGACTGATGCCTATCTTTTACCTAGGACAGATGAGCTGATGGACAAACTTGGTGCAGCCAAATACCTCAGCACATTTGACCTAACCTCAGGCTAATGGCAAATAGCTCTGACACACCATGCCAGGGAGAAGACTGCATTCTCCACCCCAGCAGGCCTCTACCAGTTTAAGGTAATGCCTTTTGGACTAAAGAATGCACTTGCTACATTTCAAAGGATGGTCAATCAAGTTCTGAATGGGATGGAGGACTTCTGCATGGCATACTTGGGTGACATGGCAGTGTTCAGCCCTACATGGAAAGAACATCTTGATCACCTAGGATATGTTTTGCAGGCTCTTGAACAGGCCCATCTGACCATAAAGGCAAGCAAATGTCAAATTGGTCAGAGCAAAGTGGTCTACCGTGGACATGAGGTAGGAGGGGGTGAAATAAGGCCATTGCCTAGCAAAGTACGGGCTGTACAAAACTGGGCCACCCCTACTACTCAAACCCAAGTGAGAGCCTGTCTAAGTCTCACTGGGTACTACAGGAACTTCATAGAGAACTATGGGACCATAGCTTCTCCCCTGAATGTTATCTCCTCTCCCAAATTTCCTAAAAAGGTCAGATGGAATGAGGAGTGCACTCAAGCCTTTGAAGGCCTGAAGAAAGCCCTTTGTCAAGCTCCAGTCCTAAGAGCTCCTGACTACCACAACCCTTCATTGTACAAACTGATGCTTCAAATGCAGGTATAGGTGCAGTCCTTAGTCAACTGGATGAGAAAGGTAGGGAACATCCCATTTGTTTCATCAGCAGGAAGTTAAAGGATCCTGAGACAAGGTGGGCAACAATAGAATGTGAATGTTTTGCTATTGTGTGGGCACTGAACAAGTTTAGACCATACTTGAATGGATCTACTTTCGTTATTCAGACTTACCACCAACCCTTGAGATGGCTGATGGAAATGAAAGGGGAAAACCCTAAACTACTAAGATGGTCAATCTGCCTGCAAGGGCTTGATTTTACCAGAGAGCACAGAGCAGGAAGTCACCACCAAAATGCTAATGGTCTCTCTAGGATGTTTATAACCAACTAGAGGCATAAAATCCATCCATGAGTGGAATAGATACTCCGGTCCCTTAGTCTGGGGGGGGCGAGTGTTAGGGAGAATTCTCATTTATGACTTATTTCCCTCACCTAGTGAGTCCCTCAGTAGCTTTGCTGGATTTCTGGGGTTTATTTTTTCCACCTGGTAAGAGTGTGGGCCTTGTTTCACACCCTTACATGTGTTTTGCCATGTGTATTTCTACTTTTTGTGTGTTCTTGGGCTCTGGAGCCACACCACTCCATGAGCCCACTTTTTGTGTGTGTTACACAGCACCTTCAGTGCAGTGACAGTATACAGTTCTTTTTCCGCAGGATTTTTCGCCGCGGGACTTTTCATCGCCTATTTTTAACGAAAAAATATCATTGTTTTTTTTTTGTTGGGGGGGTTTAAAAATTAAATAAATATTTGTGGGTGAAAGGGAATAATTTAAAAAAAAGAAAGGGGTGTTTGGGGGGTAACCCCCCCCAAAAAAACAAAAAAACCCCAAGTTTTTTTCGATACAAAAACGGCGATGAAAAGCCCCGCGACGAAAAATCCTGTGGCAAAATAGCGTAGAACCGCAGTTACACAGGGTTGTCTTTAAAGACTTGCCCCGGACTGAATTTTTCGGGGGCTGACTACTGTCCCCCAGAAACAGGTAAAGTTGCCATTAACTTTATGTAGTCTCTTCAAACTGCAGACCCAGTACACCCCATCTTTCATGGAGTATTGGAAAGGGTTAATTCCTACCCCTTTTTGTCTGTGCCTCTTGGAGCCTTGTTTCGCTCCCTTAACATTAAGACTTGGTGGTGGCAGTGGTATCTACCCTAACCTTTCTACTGCGATTATAGTATATAAACGTGGTACTGTTTTAGGGTATTGTATTAGCCTCGAACATAAACCCGCTTGACCAAATACGTTTTCTTTTGGCTCCGGTCGGGTTTAGTCACCATTTCTTTTTGTTAAAACGCTTCTTGTGTTTTACTTTTCGCGCCAAACCAGGTTTGCCTTCTTTGTTCGCCGTCCTTTGGCGGGCTTCTGCCCAGAAGCCCTCCTTTGGCGTCTGGGTGTCTAGGTGGGCTGAATGTGAGGGTGGGGTTTAGTAACCCCCTGGACAGGGTCCCCTTGGAGACTCAGGCCGCACTTTGTGTCGATTGGCTGAAGTGGTGTCTGGGCCAGACAACCCCCCTGCTGGGGGATTGACAGCCAGGCTGTGTGAATGGGGATTTTGGCATAAAAGGCAGGACTCTTGGGCTGGAAGTCAGAGCCACCACTGGAACTGCAGGAACTGAATAGAAGCGGAGAAGAAGACGGCTGCTGCAACTCCCGAGTCTCGGTGAAGCCCTGCTACAGTCCTGAGCTATCTACCCTTCAACGACAGAGAAGATCCAGTCCGGAGTCTTCTTCCCTTGAGCCTGGTGGGATCAACCAGCTCATCTTCAACAGCCAGAGAATCCTCTTCTTGGTTGAAATCACTGCACATAGCTGTAGTGGTCCGGATAGCCATCTGAAGAGCCCTCTCCTGTTTTAAAGGAGCACACCTTTTATTCACTGTTGCTTCGCTGCTGCTGCTGGCTTCATCCCTGGGTAGTGTAGATCGCTCCAGATGTCCTCCTTCTTGTCCCCATGACTGAAGCTCCAGGAACCGTGAGTCTGCAGAAACTACCAGGAACAACTGCCGTAGCGCCAGCTTTCTTCAAACGAATAAGCTACTGTGTCCGACCTTGAGGAATCGGGTTGAACCCTTTTTCCTCACCAAAGGCTTGTCCTTTGCTTCCTTCCCTCTTATAACTTTTGCTTCCCTTTGACAATATCCAAGTACTCCTTGTAATCTTGAATCGTGAACTGTTCTAACCTTTTGATCCTCGACAACAGGATTCCTGTCCCATTTTGACACTGGGGCAGGCCTATTGCCTATGATTTTTGTTCCCTATTCCCTTGTGTTCATTCTTTGTGCTAAGTGTGTTTAACTTTGGGTGTAGTACTTTCCGCGGGTACGCATTATTTTTCGTAAGACCAAACTGTCATTACTGTCAAAAAGTGATAGCGTTTTTAACGTCTTTTTTTCGAAACACTTGTCTATCAGAGCCTAATGTACTTACCTTGAATTGATCTGAACAAGAGGAATTGGTTGTGTGTAGTGTATTTTTAGTGTGGTTTTATTTATTGGAAGTGAAGTGTTTTGTGAACAGATGGTTTAAAAAATAAATGTACTTATATTTTTTAACCAGAAACCTCGAGTCAGTGTTTGTTTGAGTCACAGTAATTGTAGTACTTGATGTAATCTCTTCTACGGCTCATTTGCTCTTGAGATAAGTCTGGCGCTCAGCCATTGCTACCACTTTACTGTGTCGCACAGGCTTGTACCAAAGGTGAAATTATATTACCACTTGTAGTCTTAATTGTGTGCAGTGGTCCCTAAAGCACTGCATATGATTCTGCCTAACATCCACTTCCACATCCACTTTCCAGACCGGGCTACTGTTTAAAAAGGAAGGACTGCTTGGGTCCCAACAATCCACCCACAAACCCCTAAAGAACCATACTCCTTCTGCTACCAAAATGTAATCTGTGCCCAAAAACGTAATTTAGCTCACTACCTGGCAACTGCCAATAAAAGAGGCGACAGTGGATGGAATATGCTAAATGCTAAGTAATCCCAGCTCTTTATTCAGAATACACAAACAGCTGGGGGGAAAACACAAGATCCACAGGCATGCCCTCACCCAATGTCCTTCTGTGCTCCATTGCTGAACAATTATTTAAAGTCCAAACTTGTCACTGATGATGTCACAATGACAAGCAAGATACACAACCTATCTCTAACATTCATTGATTTGTATACCTAGGGTACATATATTTCCTATAGGTGCCACAATCAGGATTGGAGGGTCCCTATCTACTGGTCAACCCACATTTAGATAACATATATGCTTGCATCACTCTTACAGCTAATAGGCTAGCACTAGACTGAAGTAGTGTGGGCTCTCATTGGTTGGCATAGGATGTGCTCAACCTTGTACTGAACAGGTGTGATGAAATATCGAGTTTTTATAATGAGGGTAGAGGGATCAGTGTACCATTTATAATTGCAATTAGAGAAGAGCTCTTCATTATCTCAGTGTTATATCTGCGAATGTCCAAGGCTATTCTCTGAGTGATTTTCTGCCTCTGTCTAGTACGGAAGGTGTGCTTATCTTAGTGTTGACACCTTGACTAACTGCCTGTTGAAGTACATGTTCCTCAATCATGTTTCAGCTTAGAATACCGACTTGTATTAATATTTTATCTACCGCTAACTATGCATCTCATCCACTAATTCCTTGAAACATTTATCATTGCGTCGGCAGGATGTTTCCTGGACTTCAAGGCTGTCTGCTTTGCTCTGAAGCTAATACATTGTAATGTTTACCAGCCTTGATCGTCCCTGTGTTCTGCCATGCTTATCTTAAACTGTGGCCTTCACATTCCATTCTGCTGAGTTGTGCAGCTGCTTCCAGGCTGCTTGGGATTTGTTTTCCTGGCCAATTTGAGCCCTGGGGCCTAACGCCTAACTCGATTTGTAAACCCTGCTTTTCATTTGCAATGATTTTAAGGATGGCAATGGGTGTCTCACATGTACTTCTCATGCTAGCATTTCATTGCTGTATTTTACTGGGATTAAATGCATCTTCTGCCATATATTAATTCCCTTTAAGTGTATTCAGCATCTGACCCTGCATGCATTTTTTAAATCTTTCCCCTTTACCAATGTACTGAGACCCAGTTCTAATGTATACCGGACCCTAGCTCCTCTATAAATGTTTAGCACACTCTGTGCTTCTGTTATTATCTAATTTTAGTTTCTACACTAATGATTTTTTAAACTAACTACTGCTTTATGGCATTTAACATGTTCATTGTCTATTTAAATGTAAGTTTATGGATGCTGCTTTTTAGTGCACGTGCGCATGTGTCATCTTTACATCTCAGGAATGGAGTAAGGCTATGTCAGCTTATATCTTTTTTTACCTACTCAGTACTTGTATGTACTGGGGGCAAAATCTGGTACTGGCATATTCACCTGTACCCTTACAATGTTGTATGCAATAAAGTATCTTGCACCATTCTTCGGGCTCCACCACTTCATTATAAGTTAATAATGTATGCATGTAAAATACATTTCTACAACTGCTGCGGCCTCCTCCCCCCTGTGCCAAAGAGATGAGGAACATAGGCACCGAAATAGAGCTCAGCAGTTTTTTTTAAAGAAGTGTAGCGAGTGTCATACTATAGAAAAGTCCACTCCATGTCTGGTTGGTTGCCAAACAAATTATTTTAGTATTCAACGTGGAGTTCCGTGTTACATCAGTTCTTGGCGAATGTACTTCCACGGTGTGGTTTAGGAACATTACTCCTGGTCCTAGTGTTCTCTTTGAGTGCACTTTCTCATGGGGTTCCTGGGTAATTTGACTGTTCCCAGAAAAGTTCAGAGAAACATATTAGGCAAACATGGCACGATTCACTTTGAAAGGAGAAATAAGCACAGCAAATAAAGCATATCTTTAAAATTCAATGGAGCAAAGTGTTTTTTCCATTTACAATTAAAATGCAAGGAATGAACCATTTTGAATTAATATTTGAGAAGTTCACAATCAAGATGAAAAGAACAACTTGCAATTATTAATAAAGGTGATACATATCTTATTCAAGACGCATGCAAAAGGTGTGCTTTCACGTTATAGGGCTGCAGACTGCTTGAAGCATTTGCAGCTTCACTCCACTATCCGAAATGGGCCAGTGTGTCTGATCACCAGGCAAGAATCCCATAGGGGCCTTTAGCTGCTGAAGAAAATCACCAAATAAAAACAAGGAAGCGGAAAGAAAATATGGGCAGTTCCGAGTGCCTCCTGGGTTTACGCAACCCGGAACAGACGCCCAGCCGGCCCATGGCTAAGGGTGGTCCTGGTGGAAATCCCAAACAGCCACCCAGCTTGTGTGTCCTCTATTTCAATGTACAGGTGACATGAACCATGCCCATGTCCTGATGGGGAAAAAAGGCTGGGATCAAAGTCTACCAGCAAATGCAATGTAATGTAAGTGGTCTTGTATAGTAGCCCATGTGCCACCTTTGGTGGCCTCACTGCATGTGGCTCTGTAAGAAAAAGAGGGGTGTCATTAGTGGTACAGTGGCAGTGGGAGACATAAAACCTGTGTTTTTGATGGGTGCAAGTTGAAGTGCCCAGTTACTCTGTGCCAATGTTTTTTCCATGGGTTAAGCAGAGAAAGTTGGGAGTATGTTATCCACAGGGAAGAGCCCAAGATTTGATAGACTTGATAGATTTGATAGATCCCAGATTGAGGTTAGGGTGGTTTCAGTTCCGTGTCAGGCTCTGAAACCTGATTGTGCGGGGTCTATGAGATTGTTGGCTTCGACAAAGGCATTTAGTTGGGAGTAGGCGGTTCAGTCGATGAGTTTGGCGAGGAACCTGGTGTTTGAGATGGGGCGGTAGTTTTTCGGCTCGAGAGGGTCAAGGGAAGTTTTTTTATTAGATGTTTGACATGAACCGTTTTGTATGCGTCAGGAAAAATTCCTGAGGAAAGGGAGTCATTTATTATGGATCTTGCGTGTTCACCTGCGCAGGTAGAAGCGAAAACTCCTCGAGGGTTGTGGCTGGGCAAGGGTCTAGTGGAGAGCCGGGTGGTTTGCGGGCAGAGCGAAGTTTGAGAAATTGGTCAGGGGATATTGGACTAAAGGAGTCGAACTGTGGTTGGATATTGGTCGGAGGCGGTGGGTTTGCCGGTATGGGGGTGGATTGCCTGGTGGGTGTAAGAGAGCTAGTTTGTTGGTTAGAGCATTTGTTCTTTCGAGTGCTGTGGTGTAAAAGTGGGGAGAGAGTGAGTCGCACAGTGATTGGGAGGGGGTCAAGACGGTGGTAGTGCATGATGGGTTGGTGAATTTGGTGATGATTTTGTGAAGTTCTTTGCTGGGGTTTTTACAGTTTAGGATTCGGGAGTTGTAATTGGCTTTTTTTGCTTTCTGGATTTCGGTCTTGTATTGATGAAGGTGCCGGGTCAAGGTGTATCTTCTCAGGGGGGTTTTGTCTTTCTGCCATTTGCGTTCTTGGTATTTATACAGTTGTTTAGTGGTCTTCAATTCAGGTGTGAACCATCTAGGGAACAGGCCACTGCAGGCTGATGGTTTGCATGAGGGTGTGAGCCGCATTAGTGAGTCAAAGGCATCGGGGGTTAGTTGATTATTGGGTTGATAAGTAGGTGGAGGAGACTGGAGGAGTGCGTCGGCTATGTCAGGAAGGATTATTAGTTTTTTCCAGCATTTGCGTAGATTCCGAGGTTCAGGTTCAGGTACAGGAAGCGAGTTGGGTGAGTGAATGGCGAAAGAAATAATGAAGTGATCGGACCAAATGATATGGGTGAGGGGGTTTAGATGAATCAGGTTGTGGGAGCTGAAGATGTCATCAAGAGTGTGTCCTTTAAAGTGAGTCGGGCCGTTTATGTGGGGTTGGAAGTTAATCGTGTCTAGGCCGTCAACCAGAGAGTGTGTCATAGGGTTGGTGGGGATGTCCAGCCATATGTTGAAATCTCCTAGAAGGATGAGGTTGGGATGGTTTAGTTGAAGGGTTGCAATGGAGTCGCAGAGGTTGTTTGGGAATTGTCTATCGTAGCCAGGGGGTCTGTAGATTATTAGGAAGCTGTGTGAGAACGAAGGGGAAAGGGATAGTTTAACAAGGAGTGATTCGCAGGAAGCAATGGAAGGTTGGTTGTCGGTGATTGAGGCGTGGAAGTGAGACTTGAAGACGAATGCTATTCCTCCTCCTCTAGAGGGACGGTTCAGTGGGATGAGGGAGTAGTCGGGGGGGGGGGGGCTTCGTTGGCGATAAGGGCGAAGTCGTCAGAGAACCAGGTTTCAGTGTTGAAGACCAGGTCTAGTTTGTCAGAAGCGAGGAGGTCAAAGATGTTGTGTCTGTTGGGGTGGGGGCAGAGGGGGTGGAAACTGGACGGTGAGAGGGGTGGGGTGGTTGATGATCGATGGAAAAAGTGGGTGAGCAGAAAAGTTGGCAGGTTTCGGGTGGGAATGGATGGATGCGTGTGTTAGGGTGATTGGGTTTGGCCGGGGATTTGAAGGTGGGGTGTGGGGGGTTAGGGGTTTCAGTTGCAGTCGGTGAGAAATTGAGGGAGAGGGGTTTCAGGCAGGGTGAGGCGTGGGGGAGGGAGGTAATTGGAGGGGTGAGGTGGTGGTTCGAGACAGGGGAGGCGATGAGTGCTGAGAGATTGAGAGGGACCAGCTATGTTTCCTCTTTAGTGTCTTTGTTGCGATTGGTGTGTGTGATAGGGTAGGAAGGTCAGAGGGTGAGAGGGATGAGGCTTCTGTTCTTGCTAGGGCTAGGCGTGCAGTTTTTAGGGAGGGGAAGAGGTGTGGTCGGGGGGATGATGGTGGGGGTTAATGGGAAAAGCGGGGGGTGCATGATTGCTGGGCAGGGTGTGCCCGGTATGTTAATGAGGGGAGTGAGTGTGATCAAGGTAGGCTGATTGGTGGGGTGTTCGGAGGAGCAGTGGATTTAAGGTGGTTGGCTCGCCAACATGCCCCTCTGGCTTGGTGTTTGGAAAGGGGATGGGTAGGGGATGTGGTGGAGGGTGGGATGATTTGGGGAGGCGGGGACGGGAGGCAGGGGTGGCCGGAGGGCAGAGGCGGTGCACAGGGGTCGTTTCCGGCATACCTTGGTGGATTGGGTGCACTCATAGTTAGTAGCTGTGACATAGTTAGGTTGGAAGATATCGTTCACACCATCCCACTATAGCTATAATACCAGATGTTAATTGTTGACTCTTTCTGTGATTAACAGTACCATGGCAGTACCTGCTGTTAGGCACAGTTTCAGATGTAAATTACACTTTATATTAGTTCAGCTATATCACTGGGTGAGATTATTTATGGTTTCTGGGTTCAACTAAGCAGGGTGATATCATTCACTTATTCTAGGTTTTAACCTCATTAGTGCCAAGGATGAGCTATCTCGTCCTTGGGAGTACCTTCCTGTTGCCAAGGACGAGATAGCTTGTCCTTTCAGGCACAAAACTGTAATCCAACCCCCGGGCTATGTGAGGGGGAGGTTCCTCTTCATGGCCCGGGGTTTGGATTTCCTTCAATTTCACGTCGGCGTGCGTGATGCACGCCAACATGAAATTGAAAGTCAATTCACCGCGGCAGCCATTTTCGGCTGCCACGATGAAGAGAGAAGGTAAGAGCCCCGCTCCCTCTGCCTATATCTCCGGCTATATTTCAAGCCGGAGATCGAAGCAGGTATCGTTGGAAAGGGGCGGTCCTCCCCTTTCCAACGATACCTTGTGTGACAGCATTGCTGCCCACGGATCCGGTGCAGAGCTCGATCCGCGGGCAGCAATGTGCACTAGACCACCAGGGATCTGTTTTGGGAGCGGGGGGAGGGGGACTGCTTACTAGGTAAGCGGCCCCCTTTCCCCTAAGCCCCCAAAGCATGGCACCACGGCTGTGGAGACCCCTGGGAGCAGAGATCATCTGCCCCCAGGGGTAAAAATAAAACATTTTTTAAAAAAAATCAAAGGGAGGTGGGAGGGGTTTGGGGCCCTGGGCCCCACCAGACCACCATGGATTGTAGAACAAATGGTGTATTTGGAAATGGGAGATTCTCCCCTTTCCAAAGACACCATTTTAGAAGCATTGCTGGTCACGGATCGGCGCAGAACGCTCGATCCGTGACCAGCAATGGCCACAAGACACCAGGGATTAGTTTGTGACGTGGGGGGGCAGGGGGGCTGCTTACAGTAAGCAGCCCTCTCCCCCCCCAGCCCCCAAAGCATGGGGGCACATATCTAATAAACACTGGGGGCAGAGGGCTGATCATCTGCCCCCAGGGAAGGGGGGAAAAAAATGACAAATTTGGAAGGGAGGTGGGAGGGGGTTTGGGGCCCTGGGGCCGACTAGACCACCATGGATTTTTGAAAAAATGGTGTTGTTGAAAAGAGGAGATTCTCCCCTTTCCAAAGACACCATTTTTGAAGCATTGCTGGTCACGGATCAGCGCAGAGCGCTCGATCCGTGACCAGAAATGCCCACTAGACCACCAGGGATATGTTTGTGAGGTGGGGGTGGGGGGCTGCAAGCAGCCCCTCCCCCGGCCCCCAAAGCATGGGGGCACATATCTAATAAACCCTGGGCCAGATGGCTGATCATCTGCCACCAGGGAAGGGGGCAAAAAAAAATAAATAAGAAAATGACAAATTTGGAAGGGAGGTGGGAGGGAGTTTGGGGCCCTGGGGCCCACTAGACCACCATGGATTTTTGAAAAAATTGTGTCTTTGGAAAGGGGAGATTCTCGCTCATCTGGCGCCAGGGTGCCCAAACCTTACATCCTCACCCACTAGGGGGCCTGTCCCACCATTTTTGGAGGCCCTCTCCCCCCTCACACCAAATGGGTGGCGGGGGCACCTCATGAAGGCCTCCCTGGGCCTCCTTCAAACGGCTGTGTGAGGTACACACCACCCCTCCATTTGGGGTGGGGGGGAGCGGGCCCCCAAAAACGGTGGGACAGGCACCCCAATGGGTGGGGCAGTAAGGTTAGGGCACCCCAGTGCCAGTTTGGCACACCAATGTGCCCCTCTGCACCAAGGCAGGTCTAGTAAACAAAGAACACAATTCAAAATGGCAGGCTGCCCTTTAGCGGGTGACGGAGGGGCCCCCTACACCGCTGTGGAATTTTCTAATGTGAAGGGGGGTGCACCTCATCACCCCCACCCCAATTGGAGGGGCGGCCCATCTCATGTAGCCCTCCCCAGGGGCAGATAAGGGGGGCTGTCCTGCACTCCTCTCTGGGCTCAGGCGTCCGTTCCTAGGAGCAGATGTCTGGTCCCAGGGAGGGCTGCATGACATGGCACCCACTCCATTATGGGTGGGAGAGAGGGGGTCAACGCCCCATCCCATTAGAAATTTCCTCGACTCTTTGGGGTGCCCCACAACCCCCCCTAAAAAGCATTCCACCATTTTCACTTTTTTCCTTTGGTAACCCAACTCCCCTTGGTGCAGAGAGGCACATTGATGTGCAAATCTGGCCCTGGGGTGCCCAAACCTTACTGCCCCACCCACTGGGGGGCCTGTACCACCATTTTTGGGGGCCCTCTCACCCCCTCACCCCAAATGAGTGGCAGGGGCACATCATGCAGGCCTCCCTGGGCCTCCTACAAACGGCTGCATTTCGCCACAGCACAATTTGTTCATGTGGGCAACCCATAGATTTGGGCCTAGGGTGTCGAAGCCAGCAAGGAAAACAGGGAACCCCATGCATTTCCCAAAAGAGGATACCCGTGGGAATCCACAGAGGTCTGCCTTGCGCAAATCCTCCCAGAATCTACTACCCAGAACCTCCGGAAAATTCCAAATTTGGGTGTAAAAAACACAATTTCCAGACATTTCACTCTGCTCAACCACCGAAACACGCTGCCAACAACAGATGTCATACCTTCCCGCATTCCCATAGGTGTCCCAACGAAAACGGTACCTCACATGTGTGGGTTCACCAATCTAGCCGCAAACGGAAATGGCTAACCCATTGGTAACCACAAAAGGGTTTGGGGAGATAACCTACAGATTTGGGCATAGGGTATCCAAGCCACCAAGGAAAACTGGGAACCCAATGCATTTCTGAAAAGATGGCACCAGTAGGAATCCACAGAGGTCCAACTTGCGCGAAGCGGACCAGAACGTTTTACCCAGAACCCCTGACAAAGTGAAAAACGTGGGTTTTATCTGCACATTTTGGACTTTGTCGGGGCTTGTGGGTAATAAATTCTGGGCCGATTTACGCAAATCATACCTCTACGGATTCCCACGGGTGTCCTCTTTTCGGAAAAGCATTGGGTTCCCGGTTTTCCTTGGTGGCTTGGACAGCCGAGGACCATATCTGTATGTTGTGCTTGTCTGGAGAAAGTGTCAAATTCAGGTGTCGAAACAGACTTGGGGTTACCTGTGGTTTAGGCTTTCCCCTTGGGGCCCAGGTAGGTGCACCCACACATGTGAGATACCGTTTTCATCGGGACACCTGTGGGAACGCGGGACGGTAGGCCATGTGTTGTTGGCGGCGTGTTTCGATGGGTGCGCCGAGTGAAATGTGCGGAAAATCCGTTTTTTCCCCACATATTGGACTTTGCGGGGGTGTCTGGGTAATAAATTCTGGGCCGATTTGCGCAAATCATACCTCTGCGGATTCCCACGGGTGTCCTCTTTTAGGAAATGCATGGGGTTCCCTGTTTCCCTTGGTGGCTTGGACACCCAAGGCCCATATCTGTATGTTGTGCTTGTCTGGAGAAAGTGTCAACTTCAGGTGACGAAACAGACTTGGGGTTACCTGTGGTTTAGGCTTTCCCCTTGGCACCCAGGTAGGTGCACCCACACATGTGAGGTACCATTTTCATCGGGACACGGATGGGAACGCGGGACGGTAGGCCATATGTTGTTGGCGGCGTGTTTTGATCGGTGCGCCGAGTGAAATGTGCGAAAAATGTGTTTTTTTCCAACATTTCGGACTTTGCGAGGGTGCCTGGGTAATAAATTCTGGGCCGATTTGCGCAAATCATACCTCTGCGTATTCCCACGCGTGTCCTCTTTTCGGAAATGCATGGGGTTTCCCTGTTTTCCTTGGTGGATTGGACACCCGAGGCCCATATCTGTATTTTGTGTTTGTCTGGAGAAAGTGTCAAATTCAGGTGTCGAAACAGTCTTGGGTTTACCTGTGTTTTAGGCTTTCCCCTTAGCGCCCAGGTAGGTGCACCTACACATGTGAGGTACCGCTTTCATTGGGACACCTGTGGGAACGCGGGACTGTAGGCCATGTGTTGTTGGCGGCGTGTTTCGATGGGTGCGCCGAGTGAAATGGGCGGAACATGCGTTTTTTTCCCACCTTTCGGATTTTGCGGTGGTGTCTGGGTAATAAATTCTGGACCGATTTGCGCAAATCATACCTCTGCGGATTCCCACAGGTGTCCTCTTTTCGGAAATGCATGGGGTTCCCTGTTTTCCTTGGTGGCTTGGACACCCGAGGCCCATATCTGTATGTTGTGCTTGTCTGGAGAAAGTGACAAATTCAGGTGTCGAAACAGACTTGGGGTTACCTGTGTTTTAGGCTTTCCCCTTGTTGCCCAGGTAGATGCACCCACACATGTGAGGTACCATTTTCATCGGGACACGGATGGGAACGCGGGACGGTAGGTTATATTTTGTTGGCGGCGTGTTTTGATCGGTGCGCCGAGTGAAATGTGCGGAAAATGTGTTTTTATTTCCCACATTTCGGACTTTGCGGGGGTGTCTGGGTAATAAATTCTGGGCCGATTTGCGCAAATCCTACCTCTACGGATTCCCACGGGTGTCCTCTTTTCGATAATGCATTGGGTTCCCTGTTTTCCTTGGTGGCTTGGACAGCCGAGGACCATATCTGTATGTTGTGCTTGTCTGGAGAAAGTGTCAAATTGAGGTGTCGAAACAGACTTGGGGTTACCTGTGTTTTAGGCTTTCCCCTTGGGGCCCAGGTAGGTGCACCCACACATGTGAGGTACCATTTTCATCGGGACACCTGTGGGAACGCGGGACGGTAGACCATGTGTTGTTGGCGGCGTGTTTCGATGGGTGCGCCGAGTGAAATGTGCGGAAAATCCGTTTTTTCCCCACATTTTGGACTTTGCGGGGGTGTCTGGGTAATAAATTCTGGGCCGATTTGCACAAATCATACCTCTGCGGATTCCCACGGGTGTCCTCTTTTAGGAAATGCATGGGGTTCCCTGTTTTCCTTGGTGGCTTGGACACCCGAGGCCCATATCTATATGTTGTGCTTGTCTGGAGAAAGTGTCAACTTCAGGTGACGAAACAGACTTGGGGTTACCTGTGGTTTAGGCTTTCCCCTTGGCACCCAGGTAGGTGCACCCACACATGTGAGGTACCATTTTCATCGGGACACGGATGGGAACGCGGGACGGTAGGCCATATGTTGTTGGCGGCGTGTTTTGATCGGTGCGCCAAGTGAAATGTGCGGAAAATGTGTTTTTTCCAACATTTCGGACTTTGCGAGGGTGCCTGGGTAATAAATTCTGGGCCGATTTGCGCAAATCATACCTCTGCGTATTCCCACGCGTGTCCTCTTTTCGGAAATGCATGGGGTTTCCCTGTTTTCCTTGGTGGATTGGACACCCGAGGCCCATATCTGTATGTTGTGTTTGTCTGGAGAAAGTGTCAAATTCAGGTGTCGCAACAGTCTTGGGTTTACCTGTGTTTTAGGCTTTCCCCTTGGCGCCCAGGTAGGTGCACCCGCACATGTGAGGTACCGCTTTCAATGGAACACCTGTGGGACCGCGGGACTGTAGGCCATGTGTTGTTGGCGGCGTGTTTCGATGGGTGCGCCGAGTGAAATGGGCGGAACATGCGTTTTTTTCCCACCTTTCGGATTTTGTGGTGGTGTCTGGGTAATAAACTCTGGACCGATTTGCGCAAATCTTACCTCTGCAGATTCCCACGGGTGTCCTCTTTTCGGAAATGCATGGGGTTCCCTGTTTTCCTTGGTGGTTTGGACACCCGAGGCCCATATCTGTATGTTGTGCTTGTCTTGAGAAAGTGACAAATTCAGGTGTCGAAACAGACTTGGGGTTACCTGTGTTTTAGGCTTTCCTCTTGGTGCCCAGGTAGGTGCATCCACGCATTTGAGGGATTGTTTTCATCGGGACACCTGTGGGAACGCGGGATGGTAGGCCATGTGTTGTTGGTGGCGTGATTCGATGGGTGCACCGAGTGAAATGTGCGGAAAATGTGTTTTTATTTCCGACATTTCGGAATTTGCGGGGGTGTCTGGGTAATAAATTCTGGGCCGATTTGCGCAAATCATACCTCTACGGATTCCCACGGGTGTCCTCTTTTCGTAAAAGCATTGGGTTCCCGGTTTTCCTTGGTGGCTTGGACAGCCGAGGACCATATCTGTATGTTGTGCTTGTCTGGAGAAAGTGTCAAATTCAGGTGTCGAAACAGACTTGGGGTTACCTGTGGTTTAGGCTTTCCCCTTGGGGCCCAGGTAGGTGCACCGACACATGTGAGGTACCGTTTTCATCGGGACACCTGTGGGAACGCGGGACGGTAGGCCATGTGTTGCTGGCGGCGTGTTTCGATGGGTGCGCCGAGTGAAATGTGCGGAAAATCCACTTTTTCCCCACATTTTGGACTTTGCGGGGGTGTCTGGGTATTACATTCTGGGCCGATTTGCGCAAATCATACCTCTGCGGATTCCCACGTGTGTCCTCTTTTAGGAAATGCATGGGGTTCCCTGTTTCCCTTGTTGGCTTGGACACCCTAGGCCCATATCTGTATGTTGTGCTTGTCTGGAGAAAGTGTCAACTTCAGGTGACGAAACAGACTTGGGGTTACCTGTGGTTTAGGCTTTCCCCTTGGCACCCAGGTAGGTGCACCCACACATGTGAGGTACCATTTTCATCGGGACACAGATGGGAATGCGGGACGGTAGGGCATATGTTGTTGGCGGCGTGTTTTGATCGGTGCGCCGAGTGAAATGTGCGGAAAATGTGTTTTTTTCCAACATTTCGGACTTTGCGAGGGTGCCTGGGTAATAAATTCTGGACCGATTTGCGCAAATCATACCTCTGCGTATTCCCACGCGTGTCCTCTTTTCGGAAATGCATGGGGTTTCCCTGTTTTCCTTGGTGGATTGGACACCCGAGGCCCATATCTGTATGTTGTGTTTGTCTGGAGAAAGTGTCAAATTCAGGTGTCGAAACAGTCTTGGGTTTACCTGTGTTTAGGCTTTCCCCTTGGCGCCCAGGTAGGTGCACCCACACATGTGAGGTACCGCTTTCATTGGGACACCTGTGGGAACGCGGGACTGTAGGCCATGTGTTGTTGGCGGCGTGTTTCGATGGGTGCGCCGAGTGAAATGGGCGGAACATGCGGTTTTTTCCCACCTTTCGGATTTTGTGTCTGTGTCTGGGTAATAAATTCTGGACCGATTTGCGCAAATCATATCTCTGCGGATTCCCACAGGTGTCCTCTTTTCGGAAATGCATGGGGTTCCCTGTTTTCCTTGGTGGCTTGGACACCCGAGGCCCATATCTGTATGTTGTGCTTGTCTGGAGAAAGTGACAAATTCAGGTGTCGAAACAGACTTGGGGTTACCTGTGTTTTAGGCTTTCCCCTTGGTGCCCAGGTAGGTGCACCCACACATGTGAGGTACCGTTTTCATTGGGACACCTGTGGGAACGCAGGATGGTAGGCCATGTATTGTTGGCGGCGGGTTTCGATGGGTGCGCCGAGTGAAATGTGCAGAAAATCCGTTTTTTTCCCACATTTCAGACTTTGCGGGGGTTTCTGGGTAATACATTCTGGGCCGATTTGCACAAATCATACCTCTGCGGATTCTCACGGGTGTCCTTTTTTCGGAAATGCATGGGGTTCCCTGTTTTCCTTGTTGGCTTGGACACCCGAGGCCCATATCTGTATGTTGTGCTTGTCTGGAGAAAGTGTCAAATTCACGTGTCTAAACAGACTTTGGGTTACCTGTGTTTTAGGCTTTCCCCTTGGCACCCAGGTAGGTGCACCCACACATGTGAGGTCCTGTTTTCATCAGGACACCTGTGGGAACGCGGGACGGTAGGCCATGTGTTGTTGGCGGCGTTATTCGATGGGTGCGCCGAGTGAAATGTGCGGAAAATGTGTTTTTATTTCCCACATTTCGGAATTTGCGGGGGTGTCTGGGTAATAAATTCTGGGCCGATTTGCGCAAATCATACCTCTACGGATTCCCACGGGTGTCCTCTTTTCGGAAAAGCATTGGGTTCCCGGCTTTCCTCGGTGGCTTGGACAGACGAGGACCATATCTGTATGTTGTGCTTGTCTGGAGAAAGTGTCAAATTCAGGTGTCGAAACAGACTTGGGGTTACCTGTGGTTTAGGCTTTCCCCTTGGCACCCAGGTAGGTGCACCCACACATGTGAGGTACCATTTTCATTGGGACACCTGTGGGAACGCAGGATGGTAGGCCATGTGTTGTTGGCGGCGGGTTTCGATGGGTGCGCCGAGTGAAATGTGCTGAAAATGTGTTTTTTTTCCAACATTTCGGACTTTGCGAGGGTGCCTTGGTAATAAATTCTGGACCGATTTGTGCAAATCGTACCTCTGCGGATTCCCACGGGTGTCCTCTTTTCGGAAATGCATGGGGTTTCCTGTTTTCCTCGGTGGCTTGGACACCCGAGGCCCATATCTGTATGTTGTGCTTGTCTGGAGAAAGTGACAAATTCAGGTGTCGAAACAGACTTGGGGTTACCTGTGTTTAGGCTTTCCCCTTGGCGCCCAGGTAGGTGCACCCACACATGTGAGGGATTGTTTTCATCGGGGCACCTGTGGGAACGCGGGACGGTAGGCCATGTGTTGTTGGTGGCGTGTTTCGATGGGTGTGCCGAGTGAAATGTGCAGAAAATGCTTTTTTTCCGCACATTTCGGACTTTGCAGGGGTGTCTGGGTAATAAATTCTGGGCCGATTTGCGCAAATCATACCTCTGCGGATTACCACAGGTGTCCTCTTTTCGGAAATGCATGGGGTTCCCTATTTTCCTTGGTGGCTTGGACACCCAAGGCCCATATCTGTATGTTGTGCTTGTCTGGAGAAAGTGTCAAATTCAGGTGTTGAAACAGACTTGGGGTTACCTGTGTTTTAGGCTTTGCCCTTGTCGCCCAGGTTGGTGCACCCACACATGTGAGGTACCGTTTTCATCGGGACACCTGTGGGAATGCGGGACGGTAGGCCATGTGTTGTTGGCGGCGTGTTCCAACATTTCAGACTTTGCGGGGGTGTCTGGGTAATACATTCTCGGCCGATTTGCGCAATTCACAATTCTGCTGATTCCCACGGGTGTTCTCTTTTCAGAAAAGCTTGGGGTTCCCTGTTTTCCTTGGTGGCTTGGACACCCAAGGCCCATATCTGTATGTTGTGCTTGTCTGGAGAAAGTGTCAAATTCAGGTGACGAAACAGACTTGGGGTTAACTGTGTTTTAGGCTTTCCCGTTCAAGCTCAGGTAGGTGCACCCAAACATGTGAGGTACTGTTTTCATCGGGACACCTGTGGGAACGCGGGACGGTAGGCCATGTGTTGTTGGCTGCGTGTTTCGATGGGTGCGCCGAGTGAAATGTGCAGAAAATGCGTTTTTTTCCCCACATTTCGGACTTTGCGGGGGTGTCTGGGTAATAAATTCTGGGCCGATTTGCGCAAATCATACCTCTGCTGATTCCCACGGGTGTTCTCTTTTCAGAAATGCATGGGGTTCCCTGTTTTCCTTGGTGGCTTGGACACCCGATGCCCATATCTGTATGTTGTGCTTGTCTGGAGAAAGTGTCAAATTCAGGTGTCGAAACAGACTTGGGATTACCTGTGTTTTAGGCTTTCCCCTTGGCACCCAGGTAGTTGCACCCACACATGTGAGGTACTGTTTTCATCCAGACACGTGTGGGAATGCGGGATGGTAGGCCATGTGTTGTTGACGGCGTGTTTCGATGGGTGCGCCGAGTGAAATGTGCGGAAAATGCGTTTTTTTTTCCCACATTCCCTAATTTGCGGGGGTGTCTGGGTAATAAATTCTGGGCCGATTTGCGCAAATCATACCTCTGCGGATTCCCACGGGTGCCTGTTTTCGGAAAAGCATGGGGTTCCCTGTTTTCCTTGGTGGCTTGGACACCCGATGCCCATATCTGTATGTTGTGCTTGTCTGGAGAAAGTGTCAAATTCAGGTGTCAAAACAGACATGGGGTTACCTGTGTTTTAGGCTTTCCCCTAAGCGCCCAGGTAGGTGCACCCACACATGTGAGGTACCCTTTTCAATGGGACACCTGTGGGAACGCGGGACGGTAGGCCATGTGTTGTTGGCAGCGTGTTTCGATGGATGCGCCGAGTGAAATGTGCAGAAAATGCGTTTTTTTCCCACATTTCGGAGTTTGCAGGGGTGTCTGGGTAATACATTCCGGGCCGATTTGTGCAAATCTTACCTCTGCGGATTCCCACGGGTGTCCTCTTTTCGGAAATGCATGGGGTTCCCTGTTTTCCTTGGTGGCTTGGACACCCGAGGCCCATATCTGTATGTTGTGCTTGTCTGGAGAAAGTGTCAAATTCAGGTGTCGAAACAGACTTGGGGTTACCTGTGTTTTAGGCTTTCCCCTTGGCGCCCAGGTAGGTGCACCCACACATGTGAGGGATTGTTTTCATCGGGACACCTGTGGGAACGCGGGACGGTAGACCATGTGTTGTTGGCGGCGTGTTTCGATGGGTGCGCCGAGTGAAATGTGCGGAAAATCCGTTTTTTCCCCACATTTTGGACTTTGCGGGGGTGTCTGGGTAATAAATTCTGGGCCGATTTGCGCAAATCATACCTCTGCGGATTCCCACGGGTGTCCTCTTTTCGGAAATGCATGGGGTTCCCTGTTTTCCTTGGTGGCTTGGACACCCAAGGCCCATATCTGTATGTTGTGCTTGTCTGGAGAAAGTGTCAACTTCAGGTGACGAAACAGACTTGGGGTTACCTGTGGTTTAGGCTTTCCCCTTGGCACCCGGGTAGGTGCACCCACACATGTGAGGTACTGTTTTCATCGGGACACGTGTGGGAACGCGGGACGGTAGGCCATGTGTTGTTGGCGGCGTGTTTCGATGGGTGTGCCGAGTGAAATGTGCAGAAAATGCTTTTCTTCCCCACATTTCGGACTTTGCAGGGGTGTCTGGGAAATACATTCCGGGCCGATTTGCGCAAATCTTACCTCTGCGGATTCCCACGGGTGTCCTCTTTTCGGAAATGAATGGGGTTCCCTGTTTTCCTTGGTGGCTTGGACACCCGAGGCCCATATCTGTATGTTGTGCTTGTCTGGAGAAAGTGTCAAATTCAGGTGTCGAAACAGACTTGGGGTTACCTGTGTTTTAGGCTTTCCCCTTGGTGCCCAGGTAGGTGCACCCACACATGTGAGGGATTATTTTCATCGGGACACCTGTGGGAACGCGGGACGGTAGGCCATGTGTTGTTGGCGGCTTGATTCGATGGGTGCGCCGAGTGAAATGTGCGGAAAATGTGTTTTTATTTCCCACATTTCGGACTTTGGGGGGTGTCTGGGTAATACATTCTGGGCCGATTTGCGCAAATCTTACCTCTGCGGATTCCCACGGGTGTCCTCTTTTCGGAAATGCATGGGGTTCCCTGTTTTCCTTGGTGGCTTGGACACCCGTGGCCCATATCTGTATGTTGTGATTGTCTGGAGAAAGTTTCAAATTCAGGTGTCGAAACAGACTTGGGATTACCTGTGTTTTAGGCTTTGCCCCTGGCGCCCAGGTTGGTCCACCCACACATGTGAGGTACCGCTTTCATCAGGACACCTGTGGGAACGCGGGACGGTAGGCCATGTGTTGTTGGCGGTGTGTTTCAATGGGTAAGCCGAGTGAAATGTGCGGAAAATGCATTTTTTCCCCCACATTTTGGACTTTGCGGGGGTGTCTGGGTAATACATACTGGGCCGATTTGCACAAATCATACCTCTGCGGATTCCCACATGTGTCCTCTATTCGGAAATGCATGGAGTTCCCTGTTTTCCTTGGTGGATTGGACACCAGAGTCACATATCTGTATGTTGTGCTTGTCTGGAGAAAGTGTCAAATTCAGGTGTCGAAACAGACTTGGGGTTACTGTGTTTTAGGCTTTTCCCATGGCGCCCAGGTAGGTGCACCCACACATGTGAGGTACCGTTTTCATCGGGACACCTTTGGGAACGCGGGACGGTAGGCCATGTGTTATTGGCGGCGTGTTCCAACATTTCAGACTTTGCGGGGGTGTCTGGGTAATAAATTTGCGGCCGATTTGCGCAATTCATACCTCTGCTGATTCCCACGGGTGTTCTCTTTTCAGAAAAGCATGGGGTTCCCTGTTTTCCTTGGTGGCTTAGACACCCAAGGCCCATATCGGTATGTTGCGCTTGTCTGGAGAAAGTGTCAAATTCAGGTGTCGAAACAGATTTGGGGTTACTTGTGTTTTAGGCTTTCCCCTTTGCGCCCAGGTAGGTGCACCCACACATGTGAGGCACCGTTTTCATCAGGACACCTGTGGGAACGCGGGACGTTAGGCCATGTGTTGTTGGCGGCGTGTTTCGATGGGTGCGCCGAGTGAAATGTGCGGAAAATCCGTTTTTTCCCCACATTTTGGACTTTGCGGGGGTGTCTGGGTAATAAATTCTGGGCCGATTTGCGCAAATCATACCTCTGCGGATTCCAATGGGTGTCCTCTTTTAGGAAATGCATGGGGTTGCCTGTTTCCCTTGGTGGCTTGGACACCCGAGGCCCATATCTGTATGTTGTGCTTGTCTGGAGAAAGTGTCAACTTCAGGTGACGAAACAGACTTGGGGTTACCTGTGGTTTAGGCTTTCCCCTTGGCACCCAGGTAGGTGCACCCACACATGTGAAGTACCGTTTTCATCGGGACACGGATGGGAACGCGGGACGGTAGGTCATATTTTGTTGGCGGCGTGTTTTGATCAGTGCGCCGAGTGAAATGTGCGGAAAATGTGTTTTTATTTCCCACATTTCGGACTTTGCGGGGGTGTCTAGGTAATAAATTCTGGGCCGATTTGCGCAAATCATACCTCTACGGATTCCCACGGGTGTCCTCTTTTCGATAATGCATTGGGTTCCCTGTTTTCCTTGGTGGCTTGGACAGCCGAGGACCATATCTGTATGTTGTGCTTGTCTGGAGAAAGTGTCAAATTCAGGTGTCGAAACAGACTTGGGGTTACCTGTGTTTTAGGCTTTCCCCTTGGGACCCAGGTAGGTGCACCCACACATGTGAGGTACCTTTTTCATCGGGACACCTGTGGGAACGCGGGACGGTAGGCCATGTGTTGTTGGCGGCGTGTTTTGATCGGTGCGCCGAGTGAAATGTGCGGAAAATGTGTTTTTTTCCAACATTTCGGACTTTGCGAGGGTGCCTGGGTAATAAATTCTGGGCCGATTTGCGCAAATCATACCTCTGCGTATTCCCACGCGTGTCCTCTTTTCGGAAATGCATGGGGTTTCCCTGTTTTCCTTGGTGGATTGGACACCCGAGGCCCATATCTGTATGTTGTGTTTGTCTGGAGAAAGTGTCAAGTTCAGGTGTCGAAACAGTCTTGGGTTTACCTGTGTTTTAGGGTTTCCCCTTGGCGCCCAGGTAGGCGCACCCACACATGTGAGGTACCGCTTTCATTGGAACACCTGTGGGAACGCGGGACTGTAGGCCATGTGTTGTTGGCGGCATGTTTCGATGGGTGCGCCGAGTGAAATGGGCGGAACATGCGTTTTTTTCCCACCTTTCGGATTTTGTGGTGGTGTCTGGGTAATAAATTCTTGACCGATTTGCGCAAATCATACCTCTGCGGATTCCACCGGGTGTCCTCTTTTCGGAAATGCATGGGGTTCCCTGTTTTCCTTTGTGGCTTGGACACCCGAGGCCCATATCTGTATGTTGTGCTTGTCTGGAGAAAGTGACAAATTCAGGTGTCGAAACAGACTTGGGGTTACCTGTGTTTTAGGCTTTCCCCTTGGTGCCCAGGTAGGTGCACCCACACATGTGAGGTACCGTTTTCATTGGGACACCTGTGGGAACGCAGGATGGTAGGCCATGTGTTGTTGGCGACGGGTTTCGATGGGTGCGCCGAGTGAAATGTGCAGAAAATCCGTTTTTTTCCCACATTTCGGACTTTGCGGGGGTGTCTGGGTAATACATTCCGGGCCGATTTGCACAAATCATACCTCTGCGGATTCCCACGGGTGTCCTCTTTTCGGAAATGCATGGGGTTCCCTGTTTTCCTTGGTGGCTTGGACACCCGAAGCCCATATCTGTATGTTGTGCTTGTCTGGAGAAAGTGTCAAATTCACGTGTCGAAACAGACTTTGGGTTACCTGTGTTTTAGGCTTTCCCCTTGGCGCCCAGGTAGGTGCACCCACGCATGTGAGGGATTGTTTTCATCGGGACACCTGTGGGAACGCGGGATGGTAGGCCATGTGTTGTTGGCGGCGTGATTCGATGGGTGCGCCGAGTGAAATGTGCGGAAAATGTGTTTTTATTTCCCACATTTCGGAATTTGCAGGGGTGTCTGGGTAATAAATTCTGGGCCGATTTACGCAAATCATACCTCTACGGATTCCCACGGGTGGCCTCTTTTCGGAAAAGCATTGGGTTCCCGGTTTTCCTTGGTGGCTTGGACAGCCGAGGACCATATCTGTATGTTGTGCTTGTCTGGAGAAAGTGTCAAATTCAGGTGTCGAAACAGACTTGGGGTTACCTGTGGTTTAGGCTTTCCCCATGGCACCCAGGTAGGTGCACCCACACATGTGAGGTACCGTTTTCATCGGGACACCTGTGGGAACGCGGGACGGTAGGCCATGTGTTGTTGGCGGCGTGTTTCGATGGGTGCGCTGAGTGAAATGTGCGGAAAATCCGTTTTTTCCCCACATTTTGGACTTTGCAGGTGTGTCTGGGTAATAAATTCTGGGCCGATTTGCGCAAATCATACCTCTGCGGATTCCCACGGGTGTCCTCTTTTAGGAAATGCATGGGGTTTCCCTGTTTTCCTTGGTGGATTGGACACCCGAGGCCCATATCTGTATGTTGTGTTTGTCTGGAGAAAGTGTCAAATTCAGGTGTCGAAACAGTCTTGGGTTTACCTGTGTTTTAGGCTTTCCCCTTGGCGCCCAGGTAGGTGCACCCACACATGTGAGGTACCGCTTTCATTGGGACACCTGTGGGAACGCGGGACTGTAGGCCATGTGTTGTTGGCGGCGTGTTTCGATGGGTGCGCCGAGTGAAATGGGCGGAATATGCGTTTTTTTCCCACCTTTCGGATTTTGCGGTGGTGTCTGGGTAATAAATTCTGGACCGATTTGCGCAAATCATACCTCTGCGGATTCCCACGGGTGTCCTATTTTCGGAAATGCACGGGGTTCACTGTTTTCCTTGGTGGCTTGGACACCCGAGGCCCATATCTGTATGTTGTGCTTGTCTGGAGAAAGGGACAAATTCAGGTGTCGAAACAGACTTGGGGTTACCTGTGTTTTAGGCTTTCCCCTTGGTGCCCAGGTAGGTGCACCCACACATGTGAGGTACCGTTTTCATTGGGACACCTGTGGGAACGCAGGATGGTAGGCCATGTGTTGTTGGCGGCGGGTTTCGATGGGTGCGCCGAGTGAAATGTGCAGAAAATCCATTTTTTTCCCACATTTCGGACTTTGCGGGGGTTTCTGGGTAATACATTCTGGACCGATTTGCACAAATCATACCTCTGCGGATTCCCACGGGTGTCCTCTTTTAGGAAATGCATGGGGTTCCCTGTTTTCCTTGGTGGCTTGGACAGCCGAGGCCCATATCTGTATGTTGTGCTTGTCTGGAGAAAGTGTCAACTTCAAGTGACGAAACAGACTTGGGGTTACCTGTGGTTTAGGCTTTCCCCTTGGCACCCAGGTAGGTGCACCCACACATGTGAGGTACCGTTTTCATTGGGACACCTGTGGGAACGCAGGATGGTAGGCCATGTGTTGTTGGCGGCGGGTTTCGATGGGTGCGCCGAGTGAAATGTGCAGAAAATCCGTTTTTTTCCCACATTTCAGACTTTGCGGGGGTTTCTGGGTAATACATTCTGGGCCGATTTGCACAAATCATACCTCTGCGGATTCCCACGGGTGTCCTCTTTTCAGAAATGCATGGGGTTCCCTGTTTTCCTAGTTGGCTTGGACACCTGAGGCCCATATCTGTATGTTGTGCTTGTCTGGAGAAAGTGTCAAATTCACGTGTCGAAACAGACTTTGGGTTACCTGTGTTTTAGGCTTTCCCCTTGGCACCCAGGTAGGTGCACCCACGCATGTGAGGTCCTGTTTTCATCAGGTCACCTCTGGGAACGCGGGACGGTAGGCCATGTGTTGTTGGCGGCGTTATTCGATGGGTGCGCCGAGTGAAATGTGCGGAAAATGTGTTTTTATTTCCCACATTTCGGAATTTGCAGGGGTGTCTGGGTAATAAATTCTGGGCCGATTTACGCAAATCATACCTCTACGGATTCCCATGGGTGTCCTCTTTTCGGAAAAGCATTGGGTTCCCGGTTTTCCTTGGTGGCTTGGACAGCCGAGGACCATATCTGTATGTTGTGCTTGTCTGGAGAAAGTGTCAAATTCAGGTGTCGAAACAGACTTGGGAATACCTGTGGTTTAGGCTTTCCCCATGGCACCCAGGTAGGTGCACCCACACATGTGAGGTACTGTTTTCATCGGGACACCTGTGGGAACGCGGGACGGTAGGCCATGTGTTGTTGGCGGCGTGTTTCGATGGGTGCGCCGAGTGAAATGTGCGGAAAATCCGTTTTTTCCCCACATTTTGGACTTTGCAGGGGTGTCTGGGTAATAAATTCTGGGCCGATTTGCGCAAATCATACCTCTGCGGATTCCCACGGGTGTCCTCTTTTAGGAAATGCATGGGGTTCCCTGTTTCTCTTGCTGGCTTGGACACCCGAGGCCCATATCTGTATGTTGTGCTTGTCTGGAGAAAGTGTCAACTTCAGGTGACGAAACAGACTTGGGGTTACCTGTGGTTTAGGCTTTCCCCTTGGCACCCAGGTAGGTGCACCCACACATGTGAGGTACCATTTTCATCGGGACACGGATGGGAACGCGGGACGGTAGGCCATATGTTGTTGGCGGCGTGTTTTGATCGGTGCGCCGAGTGAAATGTGCGGAAAATGTGTTTTTTTCCAACATTTCGGACTTTGCGAGGGTGCCTGGGTAATAAATCCTGGGCCGATTTGCGCAAATCATACCTCTGCGTATTCCCACGCGTGTCCTCTTTTCGGAAATGCATGGGGTTTCCCTGTTTTCCTTGGTGGATTGGACACCCGAGGCCCACATCTGTATGTTGTGTTTGTCTGGAGAAAGTGTCAAATTCAGGTGTCGAAACAGTCTTGGGTTTACCTGTGTTTTAGGCTTTCCCCTTGGCGCCCAGGTAGGTGCACCCACACATGTGAGGTACCGTTTTCATTGGGACACCTGTGGGAACGCAGGATGGTAGGCCATGTGTTGTTGGCGGCGGGTTTCGATGGGTGCGCCGAGTGAAATGTGCGGAACATGCGTTTTTTTCCCACCTTTCGGATTTTGCGGTGGTGTCTGGGTAATAAATTCTGGACCGATTTCCGCAAATCATACCTATGCGGATTCCCACAGGTATCCTCTTTTCGGAAATGCCCGGGGTTCCCTGTTTTCCTTGGTGGCTTGGACACCCGAGGCCCATATCTGTATGTTGTGCTTGTCTGGAGAAAGTGACAAATTCAGGTGTTGAAACAGACTTGGGGTTATCTGTGTTTTAGGCTTTCCCCTTGGTGCCCAGGTAGGTGCACCCACACATGTGAGGTACCGTTTTCATTGGGACACCTGTGGGAACGCAGGATGGTAGGCCATGTGTTGTTGGCGGCGGGTTTCGATGGGTGCGCCGAGTGAAATGTGCAGAAAATCCATTTTTTTCCCACATTTCGGACTTTGCGGGGCTTTCTGGGTAATACATTCTGGGCCGATTTGCACAAATCATACCTCTGCGGATTCCCACGGGTGTCCTCTTTTAGGAAATGCATGGGGTTCCCTGTTTTCCTTGGTGGCTTGGACACCCGAGGCCCGTATCTGTATGTTGTGCTTGTCTGGAGAAAGTGTCAACTTCAGGTGACGAAACAGACTTGGGGTTACATGTGGTTTAGGCTTTCCCCTTGGCACCCAGGTAGGTGCACCCACACATGTGAAGTACCGTTTTCATCGGGACACGGATGGGAACGCGGGATGGTAGGTTATATTTTGTTGGCGGCGTTTTTTGATCGGTGCGCCGAGTGAAATGTGCGGAAAATGTGTTTTTATTTCCCACATTTCGGACTTTGCGGGGGTGTCTGGGTAATAAATTCTGGACCGATTTGCGCAAATCCTACCTCTACGGATTCCCACGGGTGTCCTCTTTTCGATAATGTATTGGGTTCCCTGTTTCCCTTGGTGGATTGGACACCCGAGGCCCACATCTGTATGTTGTGTTTGTCTGGAGAAAGTGTCAAATTCAGGTGTCGAAACAGTCTTGGGTTTACCTGTGTTTTAGGCTTTCCCCTTGGCGCCCAGGTAGGTGCACCCACACATGTGAGGTACCGCTTTCATTGGGACACCTGTGGGAACGCGGGACTGTAGGCCATGTGTTGTTGGCGGCGTGTTTCGATGGTTGCGCCGAGTGAAATGTGCGGAACATGCGTTTTTTTCCCACCTTTCGGATTTTGCGGTGGTGTCTGGGTAATAAATTCTGGACCGATTTCCGCAAATCATACCTATGCGGATTCCCACAGGTATCCTCTTTTCGGAAATGCCCGGGGTTCCCTGTTTTCCTTGGTGGCTTGGACACCCGAGGCCCGTATCTGTATGTTGTGCTTGTCTGGAGAAAGTGTCAACTTCAGGTGACGAAACAGACTTGGGGTTACATGTGGTTTAGGCTTTCCCCTTGGCACCCAGGTAGGTGCACCCACACATGTGAGGTACTGTTTTCATCGGGACACGTGTGGGAACGCGGGACGGTAGGCCATGTGTTGTTGGCGGCGTGTTTTGATGGGTGTGCCGAGTGAAATGTGCAGAAAATGCTTTTTTTCCCCACATTTCGGACTTTGCAGGGGTGTCTGGGAAATATATTCTGGGCCGATTTACGCAAATCTTACCTCTGCGGATTCCCACGGGTGTCCTCTTTTCGGAAATGAATGGGGTTCCCTGTTTTCCTTGGTGGCTTGGACACCTGAGGCCCATATCTGTATGTTGTGCTTGTCTGGAGAAAGTGTCAAATTCAGGTGTCGAAACAGACTTGGGGTTACCTGTGTTTTAGGCTTTCCCCTTGGTGCCCAGGTAGGTGCACCCACACATGTGAGGGATTGTTGTCATCGGGACACCTGTGGGAACGCGGGACGGTAGGCCATGTGTTGTTGGCGGCTTGATTCGATGGGTGCGCCGAGTGAAATGTGCGGAAAATGTGTTATTATTTCCCACATTTCGGACTTTGTGGGGGTGTCTGGGTAATATATTCTGGGCCGATTTGCGCAAATCTTACCTCTGCGGATTCCCACGGGTGTCCTCTTTTCGGAAATGCATGGGGTTCCCTGATTTCCTTGGTGGCTTGGACACCCGTGGCCCATATCTGTATGTTGTGATTGTCTGGAGAAAGTGTCAAATTCAGGTGTCGAAACAGACTTGGGATTACCTGTGTTTTAGGCTTTGCCCCTGGCGCCCAGGTTGGTGCACCCACACATGTGAGGTACCGCTTTCATCAGGACACCTGTGGGAACGCGGGACGGTAGGCCATGTGTTGTTGGCGGTTTGTTTCAATGGGTAAGCCGAGTGAAATGTGCGGAAAATGCATTTTTTTCCCCACATTTTGGACTTTGCGGGGGTGTCTGGGTAATACATACTGGGCCGATTTGCGCAAATCATACCTCTGCGGATTCCCACATGTGTCCTCTTTTCGGAAATGCATGGAGTTCCCTGTTTTCATTGGTGGCTTGGACACCAGAGTCCCATATCTGTATGTTGTGCTTGTATGGAGAAAGTGTCAAATTCAGGTGTCGAAACACACTTGGGGTTACTGTGTTTTAGGCTTTTCCCATGGCGCCCAGGTAGGTGCACCCACACATGTGAGGTACCGTTTTCATCGGGACACCTTTGGGAACGCGGGACGGTAGGCCATGTGTTATTGGCGGCGTGTTCCAACATTTCAGACTTTGCGGGGGTGTCTGGGAAATAAATTTGCGGCCGATTTGCGCAATTCATACCTCTGCTGATTCCCACGGGTGTTCTCTTTTCAGAAAAGCATGGGGTTCCCTGTTTTCCTTGGTGGCTTAGACACCCAAGGCCCATATCTGTATGTTGCGCTTGTCTGGAGAAAGTGTCAAATTCAGCTGTCGAAACAGATTTGGGGTTACATGTGTTTTAGGCTTTCCCCTTTGCGCTCAGGTAGGTGCACCCACACATGTGAGGCACCGTTTTCATCAGGACACCCGTGGGAACGCGGGACGGTAGGCCATGTGTTGTTGGCGGCGTGTTTCGATGGGTGCGCCGAGTGAAATGTGCGGAAAATCCGTTTTTTCCCCACATTTTGGACTTTGCGGGGTCGTCTGGGTAATAAATTCTGGGCCGATTTGCGCAAATAATACCTCTGCGGATTCCCACGGGTGTCCTCTTTTAGGAAATGCATGGGGTTCCCTGTTTTCCTTGGTGGCTTGGACACCCGAGGCCCATATCTGTATGTTGTGCTTGTCTGGAGAAAGTGTCAACTTCAGGTGACGAAACAGACTTGGGGTTACCTGTGGTTTAGGCTTTCCCCTTGGCACCCAGGTAGGTGCACCCACACATGTGAAGTACCGTTTTCATCGGGACACGGATGGGAACGCGGGACGGTAGGTCATATTTTGTTGGTGGCGTGTTTTGATCAGTGCGCCGAGTGAAATGTGCGGAAAATGTGTTTTTATTTCCCACATTTCGGACTTTGCGGGGGTGTCTGGGTAATAAATTCTGGGCCGATTTGCGCAAATCATACCTCTACGGATTCCCACGGGTGTCCACTTTTCGATAATGCATTGGGTTCCCTGTTTTCCTTGGTGGCTTGGACAGCCAAGGATCATATCTGTATGTTGTGCTTGTCTGGAGAAAGTGTCAAATTTAGGTGTCGAAACAGACTTGGGGTTACCTGTGTTTTAGGCTTTCCCCTTGGGGCCCAGGTAGGTGCACCCACACATGTGAGGTACCGTTTTCATCGGGACACCTGTGGGAACGCGGGACGGTAGGCCATGTGTTGTTGGCGGCGTGTTTCGATGGGTGCGCCGAGTGAAATGTGCGGAAAATCCGTTTTTTCCCCACATTTTGGACTTTGCGGGGGTGTCTGGGTAATAAATTCTGGGCCGATTTGCGCAAATCATACCTCTGCGGATTCCCACGGGTGTCCTCTTTTAGGAAATGCATGGGTTTCCTTGTTTTCCTTGGTGGCTTGGACACCCGAGGCCCATATCTGTATGTTGGGCTTGTCTGGAGAAAGTGTCAACTTCAGGTGACGAAACAGACTTGGGGTTACCTGTGGTTTAGGCTTTCCCCTTGGCACCCAGGTAGGTGCACCCACACATGTGAAGTACCGTTTTCATCAGGACACGGATGGGAACGCGGGACGGTAGGCCATATGTTGTTGGCGGCGTGTTTTGATCGGTGCGCCGAGTGAAATGTGCGGAAAATGTGTTTTTTTCCAACATTTCGGACTTTGCGAGGGTGCCTGGGTAATAAATTCTGGGCCGATTTGCGCAAATCATACCTCTGCGTATTCCCACGCGTGTCCTCTTTTCGGAAATGCATGGGGTTTCCCTGTTTTCCTTGGTGGATTGGACACCCGAGGCCCATATCTGTATGTTGCGCTTGTCTGGAGAAAGTGTCAAATTCAGGTGTCGAAAAAGATTTGGGGTTACTTGTGCTTTAGGCTTTCCCCTTTGCGCCCAGGTAGGTGCACCCACACATGTGAGGCACCGTTTTCATCAGGACACCTGTGGGAACGCGGGACGGTAGGCCATGTGTTGTTGGCGGCGTGTTTCAATGGGTGCGCCGAGTGAAATGTGCGGAAAATCCGTTTTTTCCCCACATTTTGGATTTTGCGGGGGTGTCTGGGTAATAAATTCTGGGCCGATTTGCGCAAATAATACCTCTGCGGATTCCCACGGGTGTCCTCTTTTAGGAAATGCATGGGGTTCCCTGTTTTCCTTGGTGGCTTGGACACCCGAGGCCCATATCTGTATGTTGTGCTTGTCTGGAGAAAGTGTCAACTTCAGGTGACGAAACAGACTTGGGGTTACCTGTGGTTTAGGCTTTCCCCTTGGCACCCAGGTAGGTGCACCCACACATGTGAAGTACCGTTTTCATCGGGACACGGATGGGAACGCGGGACGGTAGGTCATATTTTGTTGGCGGCGTGTTTTGATCAGTGCGCCGAGTGAAATGTGCGGAAAATTTGTTTTTATTTCCCACATTTCGGATTTTGCGGGGGTGTCTGGGTAATAAATTCGGGGCCGATTTGCGCAAATCATACCTCTACGGATTCCCACGGGTGTCCTCTTTTCGATAATGCATTGGGTTCCCTGTTTTCCTTGGTGGCTTGGACAGCCGAGGACCTTATCTGTATGTTGTGCTTGTCTGGAAAAAGTGTCAAATTCAGGTGTCGAAACAGACTTGGGGTTACCTGTGTTTTAGGCTTTCCCCTTGGGGCCCAGGTAGGTGCACCCACACATGTGAGGTACCGCTTTCATTGGAACACCTGTGGGAACGCGGGACTGTAGGCCATGTGTTGTTGGCGGCGTGTTTCGATGGGTGCGCCGAGTGAAATGGGCGGAACATGCGTTTTTTTCCCACCTTTTGGATTTTGTGGTGGTGTCTGGGTAATAAATTCTGGAACGATTTGCGTAAATCATACCTCTGCGGATTCCCACGGGTGTCCTCTTTTCGGAAATGCATGGGGTTCCCTGTTTTCCTTGGTGGCTTGGACACCCGAGGCCCATATCTGTATGTTGTGCTTGTCTGGAGAAAGTGACAAATTCAGGTGTCGAAACAGACTTGGGGTTACCTGTGTTTTAGGCTTTCCCCTTGGTGCCCAGGTAGGTGCACCCACACATGTGAGGTACCGTTTTCATTGGGACACCTGTGGGAACGCAGGATGGTAGGCCATGTGTTGTTGGCAGCGGGTTTCGATGGGTGCGCCGAGTGAAATGTGCAGAAAATCCGTTTTTTTCCCACATTTCAGACTTTGCGGGGGTGTCTGGGTGATACATTCCGGGCCGATTTGCACAAATCATACCTCTGCGGATTCCCACGGGTGTCCTCTTTTCGATAATGCATTGGGTTCCCTGTTTTCCTTGGTGGCTTGGACAGCCGAGGACCTTATCTGTATGTTGTGCTTGTCTGGAAAAAGTGTCAAATTCAGGTGTCGAAACCGACTTGGGGTTACCTGTGTTTTAGGCTTTCCCCTTGGGGCCCAGGTAGGTGCACCCACACATGTGAGGTACCGCTTTCATTGGAACACCTGTGGGAACGCGGGACTGTAGGCCATGTGTTGTTGGCGGCGTGTTTCGATGGGTGCGCCGAGTGAAATGGGCGGAACATGCGTTTTTTTCCCACCTTTTGGATTTTGTGGTGGTGTCTGGGTAATAAATTCTGGACCGATTTGCGTAAATCATACCTCTGCGGATTCCCACGGGTGTCCTCTTTTCGGAAATGCATGGGGTTCCCTGTTTTCCTTGGTGGCTTGGACACCCGAGGCCCATATCTGTATGTTGTGCTTGTCTGGAGAAAGTGACAAATTCAGGTGTCGAAACAGACTTGGGGTTACCTGTGTTTTAGGCTTTCCCCTTGGTGCCCAGGTAGGTGCACCCACACATGTGAGGTACCGTTTTCATTGGGACACCTGTGGGAACGCAGGATGGTAGGCCATGTGTTGTTGGCAGCGGGTTTCGATGGGTGCGCCGAGTGAAATGTGCAGAAAATCCGTTTTTTTCCCACATTTCAGACTTTGCGGGGGTGTCTGGGTAATACATTCCGGGCCGATTTGCACAAATCATACCTCTGCGGATTCCCACGGGTGTCCTCTTTTCGGAAATGCATGGAGTTCCCTGTTTTCCTTGGTGGCTTGGACACCCGAGGCCCATATCTGTATGTTGTGCAAGTCTGGAGAAAGTGTCAAATTCACGTGTCGAAACAGACTTTGGGTTACCTGTGTTTTAGGCTTTCCCCTTGGCGCCCAGGTAGGTGAACCCACGCATGTGAGGGATTTTTTTCATCGGGACACCTGTGGGAATGCGTGATAGTAGGCCATGTGTTGTTGGCGGCGTGATTCGATGGGTGCGCCGAGTGAAATGTGAGGAAGATGTGTTTTTATTTCCCACATTTCGGAATTTGCGGGGGTGTCTGGGTAATAAATTCTGGGCCGATTTGCGCAAATCATACCTCTGCGGATTCCCACGGGTGTCCTCTTTTAGGAAATGCATGGGTTTCCCTGTTTTCCTTGGTGGCTTGGACACCCGAGGGCCATATCTGTATGTTGTGCTTGTCTGGAGAAAGTGTCAACTTCAGGTGACGAAACAGACTTGGGGTTACCTGTGGTTTAGGCTTTCCCCTTGGCACCCAGGTAGGTGCACCCACACATGTGAAGTACCGTTTTCATCAGGACACGGATGGGAACGCGGGACGGTAGGCCATATGTTGTTGGCGGCGTGTTTTGATCGGTGCGCCGAGTGAAATGTGCGGAAAATGTGTTTTTTTCCAACATTTCGGACTTTGCGAGGGTGCCTGGGTAATAAATTCTGGGCCGATTTGCGCAAATCATACCTCTGCGTATTCCCACGCGTGTCCTCTTTTCGGAAATGCATGGGGTTTCCCTGTTTTCCTTGGTGGATTGGACACCCGAGGCCCATATCTGTATGTTGCGCTTGTCTGGAGAAAGTGTCAAATTCAGGTGTCGAAACAGATTTGGGGTTACTTGTGCTTTAGGCTTTCCCCTTTGCGCCCAGGTAGGTGCACCCACACATGTGAGGCACCGTTTTCATCAGGACACCTGTGGGAACGCGGGACGGTAGGCCATGTGTTGTTGGCGGCGTGTTTCAATGGGTGCGCCGAGTGAAATGTGCGGAAAATCCGTTTTTTCCCCACATTTTGGACTTTGCGGGGGTGTCTGGGTAATAAATTCTGGGCCGATTTGCGCAAATAATACCTCTGCGGATTCCCACGGGTGTCCTCTTTTAGGAAATGCATGGGGTTCCCTGTTTTCCTTGGTGGCTTGGACACCCGAGGCCCATATCTGTATGTTGTGCTTGTCTGGAGAAAGTGTCAACTTCAGGTGACGAAACAGACTTGGGGTTACCTGTGGTTTAGGCTTTCCCCTTGGCACCCAGGTAGGTGCACCCACACATGTGAAGTACCGTTTTCATCGGGACACGGATGGGAACGCGGGACGGTAGGTCATATTTTGTTGGCGGCGTGTTTTGATCAGTGCGCCGAGTGAAATGTGCGGAAAATGTGTTTTTATTTCCCACATTTTCGGACTTTGCGGGGGTGTCTGGGTAATAAATTTGGGGCCGATTTGCGCAAATCATACCTCTACGGATTCCCACGGGTGTCCTCTTTTCGATAATGCATTGGGTTCCCTGTTTTCCTTGGTGGCTTGGACAGCCGAGGACCTTATCTGTATGTTGTGCTTGTCTGGAAAAAGTGTCAAATTCAGGTGTCGAAACAGACTTGGGGTTACCTGTGTTTTAGGCTTTCCCCTTGGGGCCCAGGTAGGTGCACCCACACATGTGAGGTACCGTTTTCATCGGGACACCTGTGGGAACGCGGGACGGTAGGCCATGTGTTGTTGGCGGCGTGTTTCGATGGGTGCGCCTAGTGAAATGTGCGGAAAATCAGTTTTTTCCCCACATTTTGGACTTTGCGGGGGTGTCTGGGTAATAAATTCTGGGCCGGTTTGCGCAAATCATACCTCTGCGGATTACCACGGGTGTCCTCTTTTAGGAAATGCATGGGTTTCCCTGTTTTCCTTGGTGGCTTGGACACCCGAGGCCCATATCTGTATGTTGTGCTTGTCTGGAGAAAGTGTCAACTTCAGGTGACGAAACAGACTTGGGGTTACCTGTGGTTTAGGCTTTCCCCTTGGCACCCAGGTAGGTGCACCCACACATGTGAGGTACCATTTTCATCGGGACACGGATGGGAACGCGGGACGGTAGGCCATATGTTGTTGGCGGCGTGTTTTGATCGGTGCGCCGAGTGAAATGTGCGGAAAATGTGTTTTTTTCCAACATTTCGGACTTTGCAAGGGTGCCTGGGTAATAAATTCTGGGCCGATTTGCGCAAATCATACCTCTGCGTATTCCCACGCGTGTCCTCTTTTCGGAAATGCATGGGGTTTCCCTGTTTTCCTTGGTGGATTGGACACCCGAGGCCCATATCTGTATGTTGTGTTTGTCTGGAGAAAGTGACAAATTCAGGTGTCGAAACAGACTTGGGGTTACCTGTGTTTTAGGCTTTCCCCTTTGCGCCCAGGTAGGTGCACCCACACATGTGAGGTACCGCTTTCATTGGAACACCTGTGGGAACGCGGGACTGTAGGCCATGTGTTGTTGGCGGCGTGTTTCGATGGGTGCGCCGAGTGAAATGTGCGGAACATGCGTTTTTTTCCCACCTTTTGGATTTTGTGGTGGTGTCTGGGTAATAAATTCTGGACCGATTTGCGTAAATCATACCTCTGCGGATTCCCACGGGTGTCCTCTTTTCGGAAATGCATGGGGTTCCCTGTTTTCCTTGGTGGCTTGGACACCCGAGGCCCATATCTGTATGTTGTGCTTGTCTGGAGAAAGTGACAAATTCAGGTGTCGAAACAGACTTGGGGTTACCTGTGTTTTAGGCTTTCCCCTTGGTGCCCAGGTAGGTGCACCCACACATGTGAGGTACCGTTTTCATTGGGACACCTCTGGGAACGCAGGATGGTAGGCCATGTGTTGTTGGCAGCGGGTTTCGATGGGTGCGCCGAGTGAAATGTGCAGAAAATCCGTTTTTTTCCCACATTTCGGACTTTGCGGGGGTGTCTGGGTAATACATTCCGGGCCGATTTGCACAAATCATACCTCTGCGGATTCCCACGGGTGTCCTCTTTTCGGAAATGCATGGGGTCCCCTGTTTTCCTTGGTGGCTTGGACACCCGAGGCCCATATCTGTATGTTGTGCAAGTCTGGAGAAAGTGTCAAATTCACGTGTCGAAACAGACTTTGGGTTACCTGTGTTTTAGGCTTTCCCCTTGGCGCCCAGGTAGGTGCACCCACGCATGTGAGGGATTGTTTTCATCGGGACACCTGTGGGAATGCGTGATAGTAGGCCATGTGTTGTTGGCGGCGTGATTCGATGGGTGCGCCGAGTGAAATGTGCCGAAAATGTGTTTTTATTTCCAACATTTCGGAATTTGCGGGGGTGTCTGGGTAATAAATTCTGGGCCGATTTACGCAAATCATACCTCTACGGATTCCCACGGGTGTCCTCTTTTCGGAAAAGCATTGGGTTCCCGGTTTTCCTTGGTGGCTTGGACAGCCGAGGACCATATCTGTATGTTGTGCTTGTCTGGAGAAAGTGTCAAATTCAGGTGTCGAAACAGACTTGGGGTTACCTGTGGTTTAGGCTTTCCCCATGGGGCCCAGGTAGGTGCACCCACACATGTGAGGTACCGTTTCCATCGGGACACCTGTGGGAACGCGGGACGGTAGGCCATGTGTTGTTGGCGGCGTGTTTCGATGGGTGCGCCGAGTGAAATGTGCGGAAAATCCGTTTTTTCCCCACATTTTGGACTTTGCGGGGGTGTCTGGGTAATACATTCTGGGCCGATTTGCGCAAATCATACCTCTGCGGATTCCCACGGGTGTCCTCTTTTAGGAAATGCATGGGATTCCCTGTTTCCCTTGGTGGCTTGGACACCCGAGGCCCATATCTGTATGTTGTGCTTGTCTGGAGAAAGTGTCAACTTCAGGTGACGAAACAGACTTGGGGTTACCTGTGATTTAGGCTTTCCCCTTGGCACCCAGGTAGGTGCACCCACAAATGTGAGGTACCATTTTCATCGGGACACGGATGGGAACGCGGGACGGTAGGCCATATGTTGTTGGCGGCGTGTTTTGATCGGTGCACCGAGTGAAATGTGCGGAAAATGTGTTTTTTTCCAACATTTCGGACTTTGCGAGGGTGCCTGGGTAATAAATTCTGGGCCGATTTGCGCAAATCATACCTCTGCGTATTCCCACGGGTGTCCTCTTTTCGGAAATGCATGGGGTTCCCTGTTTTCCTTGGTGGCTTGGACACCCGAGGCCCATATCTGTATGTTGTGCTTGTCTGGAGAAAGTGACAAATTCAGGTGTCAAAACAGACTTGGGGTTACCTGTGTTTTAGGCTTTCCCCTTGGTGCCCAGGTAGGTGCACCCACACATGTGAGGTACCGTTTTCATTGGGACACCTGTGGGAACGCAGGATGGTAGGCCATGTGTTGTTGGCGGCGGGTTTCGATGGGTGCGCCGAGTGAAATGTGCAGAAAATCCATTTTTTTCCCTCATTTCGGACTTTGCGGGGGTTTCTGGGTAATACATTCTGGCCCGATTTGCACAAATCATACCTCTGCGGATTCCCACGGGTGTCCTCTTTTAGGAAATGCATGGGGTTCCCTGTTTTCCATGGTGGCTTGGACACCCGAGGCCCATATCTGTATGTTGTGCTTGTCTGGAGAAAGTGTCAACTTCAGGTGACGAAACAGACTTGGGGTTACCTGTGGTTTAGGCTTTCTCCTTGGCACCCAGGTAGGTGCACCCACACATGTGAAGTACCGTTTTCATCGGGACACGGATGGGAACGCGGGACGGTAGGTTATATTTTGTTGGCGGCGTGTTTTGATCGGTGCGCCGAGTGAAATGTGCGGAAAATGTGTTTTTATTTCCCACATTTCGGACTTTGCGGGGGTGTCTGGGTAATAAATTCTGGGCCGATTTGCGCAAATCCTACCTCTACGGATTCCCACGGGTGTCCTCTTTTCGATAATGCATTGGGTTCCCTGTTTTCCTTGGTGGCTTGGACAGCCGAGGACCATATCTGTATGTTGTGCTTGTCTGGAGAAAGTGTCAAATTCAGGTGTCGAAACAGACTTGGGGTTACCTGTGTTTTAGGCTTTCCCCTTGGGGCCCAGGTAGGTGCACCCACACATGTGAGGTACCGTTTTCATCGGGACACCTGTGGGAACGCAGGACGGTAGGCCATGTGTTGTTGGCGGCGTGTTTCGATGGGTGCGCCGAGTGATATGTGCGGAAAATCCGTTTTTTCCCCACATTTTGGACTTTGCGGGGGTGTCTGGGTAATAAATTCTGGGCCGATTTGCACAAATCATACCTCTGCGGATTCCCACGGGTGTCCTCTTTTAGGAAATGCATGGGGTTCCCTGTTTTCCTTGGTGGCTTGGACACCCGAGGCCCATATCTGTATGTTGTGCTTGTCTGGAGAAAGTGTCAACTTCAGGTGACGAAACAGACTTGGGGTTACCTGTGATTTAGGCTTTCCCCTTGGCACCCAGGTAGGTGCACCCACAAATGTGAGGTACCATTTTCATCGGGACACGGATGGGAACGCGGGACGGTAGGCCATATGTTGTTGGCGGCGTGTTTTGATCGGTGCACCGAGTGAAATGTGCGGAAAATGTGTTTTTTTCCAACATTTCGGACTTTGCGAGGGTGCCTGGGTAATAAATTCTGGGCCGATTTGCGCAAATCATACCTCTGCGTATTCCCACGGGTGTCCTCTTTTCGGAAATGCATGGGGTTCCCTGTTTTCCTTGGTGGCTTGGACACCCGAGGCCCATATCTGTATGTTGTGCTTGTCTGGAGAAAGTGACAAATTCAGGTGTCAAAACAGACTTGGGGTTACCTGTGTTTTAGGCTTTCCCCTTGGTGCCCAGGTAGGTGCACCCACACATGTGAGGTACCGTTTTCATTGGGACACCTGTGGGAACGCAGGATGGTAGGCCATGTGTTGTTGGCGGCGGGTTTCGATGGGTGCGCCGAGTGAAATGTGCAGAAAATCCATTTTTTTCCCTCATTTCGGACTTTGCGGGGGTTTCTGGGTAATACATTCTGGGCCGATTTGCACAAATCATACCTCTGCGGATTCCCACGGGTGTCCTCTTTTAGGAAATGCATGGGGTTCCCTGTTTTCCTTGGTGGCTTGGACACCCGAGGCCCATATCTGTATGTTGTGCTTGTCTGGAGAAAGTGTCAACTTCAGGTGACGAAACAGACTTGGGGTTACCTGTGGTTTAGGCTTTCCCCTTGGCACCCAGGTAGGTGCACCCACACATGTGAAGTACCGTTTTCATCGGGACACGGATGGGAACGCGGGATGGTAGGTTATATTTTGTTGGCGGCGTGTTTTGATCGGTGCGCCGAGTGAAATGTGCGGAAAATGTGTTTTTATTTCCCACATTTCGGACTTTGCGGGGGTGTCTGGGTAATAAATTCTGGGCCGATTTGCGCAAATCCTACCTCTACGGATTCCCACGGGTGTCCTGTTTTCGATAATGCATTGGGTTCCCTGTTTTCCTTGGTGGCTTGGACAGCCGAGGACCATATCTGTATGTTGTGCTTGTCTGGAGAAAGTGTCAAATTCAGGTGTCGAAACAGACTTGGGGTTACCTGTGTTTTAGGCTTTCCCCTTGGGGCCCAGGTAGGTGCACCCACACATGTGAGGTACCGTTTTCATCGGGACACCTGTGGGAACGCGGGACGGTAGGCCATGTGTTGTTGGCGGCGTGTTTCGATGGGTGCGCCGAGTGATATGTGCGGAAAATCCGTTTTTTCCCCACATTTTGGACTTTGCGGGGGTGTCTGGGTAATATATTCTGGGCCGATTTGCACAAATCATACCTCTGCGGATTCCCACGGGTGTCCTCTTTTAGGAAATGCATGGGGTTCCCTGTTTTCCTTGGTGGCTTGGACACCCGAGGCACGCGAGGCACTCATCTGTATGTTGTGCTTGTCTGGAGAAAGTGTCAACTTCAGGTGACGAAACAGACTTGGGGTTACCTGTGGTTTAGGCTTTCCCCTTGGCACCCAGGTAGGTGCACCCACACATGTGAGGTACCATTTTCATCGGGACACGGATGGGAACGCGGGACGGTAGGCCATATGTTGTTGGCGGCGTGTTTTGATCGGTGCGCCGAGTGAAATGTGCTGAAAATGTGTTTTTTTCCAACATTTCGGACTTTGCGAGGGTGCCTGGGTAATAAATTCTAGGCCGATTTGCGCAAATCATACCTCTGCGTATTCCCACACGTGTCCTCTTTTCGGAAATGCATGGGGTTTCCCTGCTTTCCTTGGTGGATTGGACACCCGAGGCCCATATCTGTATGTTGTGTTTGTCTGGAGAAAGTGTCAAATTCAGGTGTCGAAACAGTCTTGGGTTTACCTGTGTTTTAGGCTTTCCCCTTGGTGCCCAGGTAGGTGCACCCACACATGTGAGGTACCGTTTTCATTGGGACACCTGTGGGAACGCAGGATGGTAGGCCATGTGTTGTTGGCGGCGTGTTTCGATGGGTGCGCCGAGTGAAATGGGCGGAACATGCGTTTTTTTCCCACCTTTCGGATTTTGCGGTGGTGTCTGGGTAATAAACTCTGGACCGATTTGCGCAAATCATACCTCTGCGGATTCCCATGGGTGTCCTCTTTTCGGAAATGCATGGGGTTCCCTGTTTTCCTTTGTGGCTTGGACACCCGAGGCCCATATCTGTATGTTGTGCTTGTCTGGAGAAAGTGACAAATTCAGGTGTCGAAACAGACTTGGGGTTACCTGTGTTTTAGGCTTTCCCCTTGGTGCCCAGGTAGGTGCACCCACACATGTGAGGTACCGTTTTCATTGGGACACCTGTGGGAACGCAGGATGGTAGGCCATGTGTTTTTGGCGGCGGGTTTCGATGGGTGCGCCGAGTGAAATGTGCAGAAAATCCGTTTTTTTTCCACATTTCAGACTTTGCGGGGGTGTCTGGGTAATACATTCCGGGCCGATTTGCACAAATCATACCTCTGCGGATTCCCACGGGTGTCCTCTTTATGGAAATGCATGGGGTTCCCTGTTTTCCTTGGTGGCTTGGACACCCGAGGCCCATATCTGTATGTTGTGCTTATCTGGAGAAAGTGTCAAATTCACGTGTCGAAACAGCCTTTGTGTTACCTGTGTTTGAGGCTTTCCCCTTGGCGCCCAGGTAGGTGCACCCACGCATTTAAGGGATTGTTTTCATCGGGACACCTGTGGGAACGCGGGATGGTAGGCCATGTGTTGTTGGCGGCGTGATTCGATGGGTGCGCCGAGTGAAATGTGCGGAAAATGTGTTTTTATTTCCCACATTTCGGAATTTGCGGGGGTGTCTGGGTAATAAATTCTGGGCCGATTTGCGCAAATCATACCTCTACGGATTCCCACGGGTGTCCTCTTTTCGGAAAAGCATTGGGTTCCCGGTTTTCCTTGGTGGCTTGGACAGCCGAGGACCATATCTGTATGTTGTGCTTGTCTGGAGAAAGTGTCAAATTCAGGTGTCGAAACAGACTTGGGGTTACCTGTGGTTTAGGCTTTCCCCTTGGGGCCCAGGTAGGTGCACCCACACATGTGAGGTACCGTTTTCATCGGGACACCTGTGGGAACGCGGGACGGTAGGCCATGTGTTGTTGGCGGCGTGGTTCGATGGGTGCGCCGAGTGAAATGTGCCGCAAATCCGCTTTTTCCCCACATTTTGGACTTTGCGGGGGTGTCTGGGTAATAAATTCTGGGCCGATTTGCGCAAATCATACCTCTGTGGATTCCCACGGGTGTCCTCTTTTAGGAAATGCATGGGGTTCCCTGTTTCCCTTGGTGGCTTGGACACCCGAGGCCCATATCTGTATGTTGTGCTTGTCTGGAGAAAGTGTCAACTTCAGGTGACGAAACAGACTTGGGGTTACCTGTGGTTTAGGCTTTCCCCTTGGCACCCAGGTAGGTGCACCCACACATGTGAGGTACCATTTTCATCGGGACACGGATGGGAACGCGGGACGGTAGGCCATATGTTGTTGGCGGCGTGTTTTGATCGGTGCGCCGAGTGAAATGTGCGGAAAAGGTGTTTTTTTCCAACATTTCGGACTTTGCGAGGGTGCCTGGGTAATAAATTCTGGACCGATTTGCGCAAATCATACCTCTGCGTATTCCCACGCGTGTTCTCTTTTCGGAAATGCATGGGGTTTCCCTGTTTTCCTTGGTGGATTGGACACCCGAGGCCCATATCTGTATGTTGTGTTTGTCTGGAGAAAGTGTCAAATTCAGGTGTCGAAACAGTCTTGGGTTTACCTGTGTTTAGGCTTTCCCCTTGGCGCCCAGGTAGGTGCACCCACACATGTGAGGTACCGCTTTCATTGGGACACCTGTGGGAACACGGGACTGTAGGCCATGTGTTGTTGGCGGCGTGTTTCGATGGGTGCGCCGAGTGAAATGGGCGGAACATGCGTTTTTTTCCCACCTTTCGGATTTTGCGGTGTTGTCTGGGTAATAAATTCTGGACCGATTTGCGCAAATCATACCTCTGCGGATTCCCACGGGTGTCCTCTTTTCGGAAATGCATGGGGTTCCCTGTTTTCCTTGGTGGCTTGGACACCCGAGGCCCATATCTGTATGTTGTGCTTGTCTGAAGAAAGTGACAAATTCAGGTGTCAAAGCAGACTTGGGGTTACCTGTGTTTTAGGCTTTCCCCTTGGTGCCCAGGTAGGTGCACCCACACATGTGAGGTACCGTTTTCATTGGGACACCTGTGGGAACGCAGGATGGTAGGCCATGTGTTGTTGGCGGCGGGTTTCGATGGGTGCGCCGAGTGAAATGTGCAGAAAATCCGTTTTTTTCCCACATTTCAGACTTTGCGGGGGTTTCTGGGTAATACATTCTGGGCCGATTAACACAAATCATTCCTCTGGGGATTCCCACGGGTGTCCTCTTTTCGGAAATGCATGGGGTTCCCTGTTTTCCTTGGTGGCTTGGACACCCGAGGCCCATATCTGTATGTTGTGCTTGTCTGGAGAAAGTGTCAAATTCACGTGTCGAAACAGACTTTGGGTTACCTGTGTTTTAGGCTTTCCCCTTGGCACCCAGGTAGGTGCACCCACACATGTGAGGTCCTGTTTTCATCAGGACACCTGTGGGAACGCGGGACGGTAGGCCATGTGTTGTTGGCGGCGTGATTCGATGGGTGCGCCGAGTGAAATGTGCGGAAAATGTGTTTTTATTTCCCACATTTCGGAATTTGCGGGGGTGTCTGGGTAATAAATTCTGGGCCGATTTGCGCAAATCATACCTCTACGGATTCCCACAGGTGTCCTCTTTTCGGAAAAGCATTGGGTTCCCGGTTTTCCTCGGTGGCTTGGACAGCCGAGGACCATATCTGTATGTTGTGCTTGTCTGGAGAAAGTATCAAATTCAGGTGTCGAAACAGACTTTGGGTTACCTGTGGTTTAGGCTTTCCCCTTGGCACCCAGGTAGGTGCACCCACACATGTGAGGTACCGTTTTCATTGGGACACCTGTGGTAACGCAGGATGGTAGGCCATGTGTTGTTGGCGGCGGGTTTCGATGGGTGCGCCGAGTGAAATGTGCGGAAAATGTGTTTTTTTCCAACATTTCGGACTTTGCGAGGGTGCCTGGGTAATAAATTCTGGCCCGATTTGCGCAAATCATACCTCTGCGTATTCCCACGCGTGTCCTCTTTACGGAAATGCATTGGTTTCCCTGTTTTCCTTGGTGGATTGGACACCCGAGGCCCATATCTGTATGTTGTGTTTGTCTGGAGAAAGTGTCAAATTCAGGTGTCGAAACAGACTTGGGGTTACCTGTGGTTTAGGCTTTCCCCTTGGCACCCAGGTAGGTGCACCCACACATGTGAAGTACCGTTTTCATCGGGACACCTGTAGGAACGCGGGACGGTAGGCCAGGTGTTGTTGGCGGTGTGTTTTGATGGGTGCGGTGAGTGAAATGTGTGGAAAATATGTTTTTTCCCCACATTTCGGGCTTTGCTGGGGTGTCTGGGTAATATATTCTGGGCCGATTTGCACAAATCACAACTCTGCGGATTCCCACGGGTGTCCTCTTTTTCGGAAATGCATGGGGTTCCCTGTTTTCCTTGGTGGCTTGGACACCCGAGGCCCATATCTGTATGTTGTGCTTGTCTGCAGAAAGTGTCAAATTCAGGTGTCGAAACAGACCTGGAGTTACCTGTGTTTTAGGCTTTCCCGTTCAAGCTCAGGTAGGTGCTCCCACACATGTGAGATACTGTTTTCATCGGGACACCTGTGGGAATGCGGGACGGTAGGCCATGTGTTGTTGGCTGCGTGTTTCGTTGGGTGCGCTGAGTGAAATGTGCAGAAAATGCGTTTTTTTCCCCACATTTTGGACTTTGCTGGGGTGTCTGGGTAATAAATTCTGGGCGGATTTGCGCAAATCATACCTCTGCGGATTCCCACAGGTGTCCTCTTTTCGGAAATGCATGGGGTTCCCTGTTTTCTTTGGTGGCTTGGAAACCCGAGGCCCATATCTGTATGTTGTGCTTGTCTGGAGAAAGTGTCAAATTGAGGTGTCGGTACAGACTTGGGGTTACCTGTGTTTTAGGCTTTGCCCTTGGCGCCCAGGTAGGTGCACCCACACATGAGAGGTACCGTTTTCATCGGGTCACCTGTGGGAACGTGCGACGGTAGGCCATGTGTTGTTGGCGGCGTGTTTCGTTGGGTGCGCTGAGTGAAATGTGCGGAAAATGCGTTTTTTTCCCCTCATTTCAGACTTTGCGGGGGTATCTGGGTAATAAATTCTGGGCCGATTTGCGCAAATCGTACCTCTGCGGATTCCCACGGGTGTCCTATTTTCGGAAATGCATGGGGTTCCCTGTTTTCCTTGGTGGCTTGGACACCCGAGCCGATATATGTATGTTGTGCTTGTCTGGAGAAAGTGTCAAATTCAGGTGTCGAAACAGACTTGGGGTTACCTGTGTTTTAGGTTTTCCCCTTGGCGCCCAGGTAGGTGCACCCACACATGTGAGGTACCGTTTTCATCGGGACACCTGTGGGAACGCGGGACGGTAGGCCATGTGTTGTTGGCTGTGTGTTTCGATGGGTGCGCCAAGTGAAATGTGCGGAAAATGTGTTTTTTTACCCCCATTTCGGACTTTTCAGGGGTTTCTGGGTAATACAGTCTTGGCGGATTTGCGCAAATCATACCTCTGTGAATCCCACGGGTGTCCTCTTTTCAGAAATGCATGGGGTTCCCTGTTTTCCTTGGTGGCTAGGACACCCGATGCCCATATCGGTATGTTGTGCTTGTCTGGAGAAAGTGTCAAATTCAGGTGTCGAAACAGACTTGGGATTACCTGTGTTTTAGTCTTTCCCCTTGGCACCCAGGTAGGTGCACCCACACATGTGAGGTCCTGTTTTCATCAGGACACCTGTGGGAACGCGGGACGGTAGGCCATGTGTTGTTGGAAGCGTGTTTCGATGGGTGTGCCGAGTGAAATGTGCAGAAAATGCGTTTTTTTCCCACATTTCGGACTTTTCAGGGGTTTCTGGGTAATACAGTCTGGGCCGATTTGTGCAAATCATACCTCTGCGGATTCCCACGGGTGTCCTGTTTTCGGAAAAGCATGGGGTTCCCTGTTTTCCTTGGTGGCTTAGACACCCGATGCCCAAATCTGTATGTTGTGGTTGTCTGGAGAAAGTGTCAAATTCAGGTGTCAAAACAGACTTGGGGTTACCTGTGTTTTAGGCTTTCCCCTAAGCGCCTAGGTAGGTGCACCCACACATGTGAGGTACCCTTTTCAATGGGACACCTGTGGGAACGCGGGACGGTAGGCCATGTGTTGGTGGCAGCGTGTTTCGATGGATGCGCCGAGTGAAATGTGCAGAAAATGCGTTTTTTTCCCACAGTTCGGACTTTGCGGGGGTGTCTGGGTAATACATTCCGGGCCGATTTGCGCAAATCTTACCTCTGCGCATTCCCACGGGTGTCTTCTTTTCGGAAATGCATGGGGTTCCCTGTTTTCCTTGGTGGCTTGGACACCCGAGGCCCATATCTGTATGTTGTGCTTGTCTGGAGAAAGTGTCAAATTCAGGTGTCGAAACAGACTTGAGGTTACCTGTGTTTTAGGCTTTCCCCTTGGCGCCCAGGTAGGTGCACCCACACATGTGAGGGATTGTTTTCATCGGGACACCTGTGGGAACGTGGGACGGTAGACCATGTGTTGTTGGCGGCGTGTTTCGATGGGTGCGCCGAGTGAAATGTGCGGAAAATCTGTTTTTTCCCTACATTTTGGACTTTGCGGGGGTGTCTGGGTAATAAATTCTGGGCCGATTTGTGCAAATCATACCTCTGCGGATTCCCACGGGTGTCCTCTTTTCGGAAATGCATGGGGTTCCCTGTTTTCCTTGGTGGCTTGGACACCCAATGCCCATATCTGTATGTTGTGCTTGTCTGGAGAAAGTGTCAACTTCAGGTGACGAAACAGACTTGGGGTTACCTGTGTTTTAGGCTTTGCCCTTGGCGCCCAGGTAGGTGCACCCACACATGTGAGGTACCGTTTTCATCGGGTCACCTGTGGGAACGCGCGACGGTAGGCCATGTGTTGTTGGCGGCGTGTTTCGTTGGGTGCGCTGAGTGAAATGTGCGGAAAATGCGTTTTTTTCCCCACATTTCAGACTTTGCGGGGGTATCTGGGTAATAAATTCTGGGCCGATTTGCGCAAATCGTACCTCTGCGGATTCCCACGGGTGTCCTATTTTCGGAAATGCATGGGGTTACCTGTTTTCCTTGGTGGCTTGGACACCCGAGCCGATATATGTATGTTGTGCTTGTCTGGAGAAAGTGTCAAATTCAGGTGTCGAAACAGACTTGGGGTTACCTGTGTTTTAGGTTTTCCCCTTGGCGCCCAGGTAGGTGCACCCACACATGTGAGGTACCGTTTTCATCGGGACACCTGTGGGAACGCGGGACGGTAGGCCATGTGTTGTTGGCTGTGTGTTTCGATGGGTGCGCCAAGTGAAATGTGCGGAAAATGTGTTTTTTTACCCCCATTTCGGACTTTTCAGGGGTTTCTGGGTAATACAGTCTTGGCTGATTTGCGCAAATCATACCTCTGTGAATCCCACGGGTGTCCTCTTTTCAGAAATGCATGGGGTTCCCTGTTTTCCTTGGTGGCTTGGACACCCGATGCCCATATCTGTATGTTGTGCTTGTCTGGAGAAAGTGTCAAATTCAGGTGTCGAAACAGACTTGGGATTACCTGTGTTTTAGGCTTTCCCCTTGGCACCCAGGTAGGTGCACCCACACATGTGAGGTCCTGTTTTCATCAGGACACCTGTGGGAACGCGGGACGTTAGGCCATGTGTTGTTGGAAGCGTGTTTCGATGGGTGTGCCGAGTGAAATGTGCAGAAAATGCGTTTTTTTCCCACATTTCGGACTTTTCAGGGGTTTCTGGGTAATACAGTCTGGGCCGATTTGTGCAAATCATACCTCTGCGGATTCCCACGGGTGTCCTGTTTTCGGAAAAGCATGGGGTTCCCTGTTTTCCTTGGTGGCTTAGACACCCGATGCCCAAATCTGTATGTTGTGCTTGTCTGGAGAAAGTGTCAGATTCAGGTGTCAAAACAGACTTGGGGTTACCTGTGTTTTAGGCTTTCCCCTAAGCGCCTAGGTAGGTGCACCCACACATGTGGGGTACCCTTTTCAATGGGACACCTGTGGGAACGCGGGACGGTAGGCCATGTGTTGGTGGCAGCGTGTTTCGATGGATGCGCCGAGTGAAATGTGCAGAAAATGCGTTTTTTTCCCACAGTTCGGACTTTGCGGGGGTGTCTGGGTAATACATTCCGAGCCGATTTGCGCAAATCTTACCTCTGCGGATTCCCACGGGTGTCTTCTTTTCGGAAATGCATGGGGTTCCCTGTTTTCCTTGGTGGCTTGGACACCCGAGGCCCATATCTGTATGTTGTGCTTGTCTGGAGAAAGTATCAAATTCAGGTGTCGAAACAGACTTGGGGTTACCTGTGTTTTAGGCTTTCCCCTTGGCGCCCAGGTAGGTGCACCCACACATGTGAGGGATTGTTTTCATCGGGACACCTGTGGGAACGTGGGACGGTAGACCATGTGTTGTTGGCGGCGTGTTTCGATGGGTGCGCCGAGTGAAATGTGCGGAAAATCTGTTTTTTCCCTACATTTTGGACTTTGCGGGGGTGTCTGGGTAATAAATTCTGGGCCGATTTGTGCAAATCATACCTCTGCGGATTCCCACGGGTGTCCTCTTTTCGGAAATGCATCGGGTTCCCTGTTTTCCTTGGTGGCTTGGACACCCAAGGCCCATATCTGTATGTTGTGCTTGTCTGGAGAAAGTGTCAACTTCAGGTGACGAAACAGACTTGGGGTTACCTGTGGTTTAGGCTTTCCCCTTGGCACGCGGGTAGGTGCACCCACACATGTGAGGTACTGTTTTCATTGGGACACCTGTGGGAACGCGGGACAGTAGGCCATGTGTTCTTGCGACGTGTTTCGATGGGTGTGCCGAGTGAAATGTGCAGAAAATGCTTTTTTTCCCCACATTTCGGACTTTTCAGGGGTTTCTGGGTAATACAGTCTGGGCCGATTTGTGCAAATCATACCTCTGCGGATTCCCACGGGTGTCCTGTTTTCGGAAAAGCATGGGGTTCCCTGTTTTCCTTGGTGGCTTAGACACCCGATGCCCAAATCTGTATGTTGTGCTTGTCTGGAGAAAGTGTCAGATTCAGGTGTCAAAACAGACTTGGGGTTACCTGTGTTTTAGGCTTTCCCCTAAGCGCCTAGGTAGGTGAACCCACACATGTGGGGTACCCTTTTCAATGGGACACCTGTGGGAATGCGGGACGGTAGGCCATGTGTTGGTGGCAGCGTGTTTCGATGGATGCGCCGAGTGAAATGTGCAGAAAATGCGTTTTTTTCCCACAGTTCGGACTTTGCGGGGGTGTCTGGGTAATACATTCCGAGCCGATTTGCGCAAATCTTACCTCTGCGGATTCCCACGGGTGTCTTCTTTTTGGAAATGCATGGGGTTCCCTGTTTTCCTTGGTGGCTTGGACACCCGAGGCCCATATCTGTATGTTGTGCTTGTCTGGAGAAAGTATCAAATTCAGGTGTCGAAACAGACTTGGGGTTACCTGTGTTTTAGGCTTTCCCCTTGGCGCCCAGGTAGGTGCACCCACACATGTGAGGGATTGTTTTCATCGGGACACCTGTGGGAACGTGGGACGGTAGACCATGTGTTGTTGGCGGCGTGTTTCGATGGGTGCGCCGAGTGAAATGTGCGGAAAATCTGTTTTTTCCCTACATTTTGGACTTTGCGGGGGTGTCTGGGTAATAAATTCTGGGCCGATTTGTGCAAATCATACCTCTGCGGATTCCCACGGGTGTCCTCTTTTCGGAAATGCATCGGGTTCCCTGTTTTCCTTGGTGGCTTGGACACCCAAGGCCCATATCTGTATGTTGTGCTTGTCTGGAGAAAGTGTCAACTTCAGGTGACGAAACAGACTTGGGGTTACCTGTGGTTTAGGCTTTCCCCTTGGCACGCGGGTAGGTGCACCCACACATGTGAGGTACTGTTTTCATTGGGACACCTGTGGGAACGCGGGACAGTAGGCCATGTGTTCTTGGCGACGTGTTTCGATGGGTGTGCCGAGTGAAATGTGCAGAAAATGCTTTTTTTCCCCACATTTCGGACTTTGCAGGGGTGTCTGGGTAATACATTGTGGGCCGATTTGCGCAAATCTTACCTCTGCGGATTCCCACGGGTGTCCTGTTTTCGGAAATGAATGGGGTTCCCTGTTTTCCTTGGTGGCTTGGACACCCGAGGCCCATATCTGTATGTTGTGCTTTCTGGAGAAAGTGTCAAATTCAGGTGTCGAAACAGACTTGGGGTTACCTGTGTTTTAGGCTTTCCCCTTGGTGCCCAGGCAGGTGCACCCACACACGTGAGGGATTGTTTTCATCGGGACACCTGTGGGAACGCAGGACAGTAGGCCATGTGTTGTTGGCGGCTTGATTCGATGGGTGCGCCGAGTGAAATATGCGGAAAATGTGTTTTTATTTCCCACATTTCGGACTTTGCGGGGGTCTGGGTAATACATTCTGGGCCGATTTGCGCAAATCTTACCTCTGCGGATTCCCACGGGTGTCCTCTTTTCGGAAATGCATGGGGTTCCCTGTTTTCCTTGGTGGTTTGGACACCCGTGGCCCATATCTGTATGTTGTGATTGTCTGGAAAAAGTGTCAAATTCAGGTGTCGAAACAGACTTGGGGTTACCTGTGTTTTAGGCATTGCCCCTGGCGCCCAGGTTGGTGCACCCACACATGTGAGGTACCGTTTTCATCAGGACACCTGTGGGAACGCGGGTCGGTAGGCCATGTGTGGTTGGCGGTGTGTTTCAATGGGTAAGCCGAGTGAAATGTGCGGAAAATGCATTTTTTTCCCCACATTTTGGACTTTGCGGGGGTGTCTGGGTAATACATACTGGGCCGATTTGCGCAAATCATACCTCTGCTGATTCCCACAGGTGTTCTCTTTTCAGAAAAGCATGGGGTTCCCTGTTTTCCTTGGTGGTTTAGACACCCAAGGCCCATATCTGTATGTTGCGCTTGTCTGGAGAAAGTGTCAAATTCAGGTGTCGAAACAGATTTGGGGTTACTTGTGTTTTAGGCTTTCCCCTTTGCGCCCAGGTAGGTGCACCCACACATGTGAGGCACCGTTTTCATCAGGACACCTGTGGGAACGCGGGACGGTAGGCCATGTGTTGTTGGGGGCGTGTTTCGATGGGTTTGCCGAGTGAAATGTGCAGAAAATGCGTTTTTCCCCACATTTTGGACTTTGCAGGGGTGTCTGGGTAATAAATTCTGGGCCGATTTGCGCAAATCATACCTCTGCGTATTCCCACAGGTGTCCTCTTTTCGGAAATGCAAGGGGTTTCCCTGTTTTCCTTGGTGGATTCGACACCCGAGGCCCATATCTGTATGTTGTGTTTGTCTGGAGAAAGTGTCAAATTCAGGTGTCAAAACAGTCTTGGGTTTACCTGTGTTTTAGGCTTTCCCCTTGGCGCCCAGGTAAGTGCACCCACACATGTGAGGTATCGCTTTCATTGGGACTCCTGTGGGAACGCGGGACTGTAGGCCATGTGTTGTTGGCAGCATGTTCCGATGGGTGCGCCTAGTGAAATGGGCGGAAAATGCGTTTTTTTCCCCACCTTTCGGATTTTGCGGTGGTGTCTGGGTAATAAATTCTGGACCAATTTGCGCAAATCATACCTCTACGGATTCCCACGGGTGTCCTCTTTTCGATAATGCATTGGGTTCCCTGTTTTCCTTGGTGGCTTGGACAGCCGAGGACCATATCTGTATGTTGTGCTTGTCTGGAGAAAGTGTCAAATTCAGGTGTCGAAACAGACTTGGGGTTACCTGTGTTTTAGGCTTCCCCTTGGGGCCCAGGTAGGTGCACCCACACATGTGAGGTACCGTTTTCATCGGGACACCTGTGGGAACGGGGGACGGTAGGCCATGTGTTGTTGGCAGCGTGTTTCGATGGGTGCGCCGAGTGAAATGTGCGGAAAGTCCGTTTTTTCCCCACATTTTGGACATTGCAGGGGTGTTTGGTAATACATTTTGGGCCGATTTGCGCAAATCATACCTCTGCGGATTCCCAGGGGTGTCCTCTTTTAGGAAATGCATGGGGTTCCCTGTTTTCCTTGGTGGCTTGGACACCCGAGGCCCATATCTGTATGTTGTGCTTGTCTGGAGAAAGTGTCAACTTCAGGTGACGAAACAGACTTGGGGTTACCTGTGGTTTAGGATTTCCCCTTGGCACCCAGGTAGGTGCACCCACACATGTGAAGTACCGTTTTCATCGGGACACCTGTGGGAACGCGGGACGGTAGGCCAGGTGTTGTTGGCGGCGTGTTTCGATGGGCGCGGCGAGTGAAATGTTTGGAAAATGTGTTTTTTTCTCCACATTTCGGGCATTGCTGGGGTGTCTGGGTAATACATTCTGGGCCGATTTGCGCAAATCACAACTCTGCGGATTCCCACGGGTGTCCTCTTTTTCGGAAATGCATGGGGGTCCCTGTTTTTCTTGGTGGCTTGGACACTCGAGGCCCATATCTGTATGTTGCGCTTGTCTGCAGAAAGTGTCAAATTCAGGTGTCGAAACAGACTTGGGGTTACCTGTGTTTTAGGCGTTCCCCTTGGCGCCCAGGTAGGTGCACCCACACATGTGAGGTACCGTTTTCATCGGGACACGGATGGGAACGCGTGACGGTAGGCCATATGTTGTTGGCGGCGTGTTTTGATCGGTGCGCCGAGTGAAATGTGCGGAAAATGTGTTTTTTTCCAACATTTCGGACTTTGCGAGGGTGCCTGGGTAATAAATTCTGGGCCGATTTGCGCAAATCATATCTCTGCGTATTCCCACGCGTGTCCTCTTTTCGGAAATGCATGGGGTTTCCCTGTTTTCCTTGGTGGATTGGACACCCGAGGCCCATATCTGTATGTTGTGTTTGTCTGGAGAAAGTGTCAAATTCAGGTGTCGAAACAGTCTTGGGTTTACCTGTGTTTTAGGCTTTCCCCTTGGCGCCCAGGTAGGTGCACCCACACATGTGAGGTACCGCTTTCATTGGGACACCTGTGGGAACGCGGGACTGTAGGCCATGTGTTGTTGGCGGCGTGTTTCGACGGGTGCGCCGAGTGAAATGGGCGGAACATGCGTTTTTTTCCCACCTTTCGGATTTTGCGGTGGTGTCTGGGTAATAAATTCTGGACCGATTTGCACAAATCATACCTCTGCGGATTCCCATGGGTGTCCTCTTTTCGGAAATGCATGGGGTTCCCTGTTTTCCTTGGTGGCTTGGACACCCGAGGCCCATATCTGTATGTTGTGCTTGTCTGGAGAAAGTGACAAATTCAGGTGTCGAAACAGACTTGGGGTTACCTGTGTTTTAGGCTTTCCCCTTGGGACCCAGGTAGGTGCACCCACACATGTGAGGTACCGTTTTCATTGGGACACCTGTGGGAACGCAGGATGGTACTCCATGTGTTGTTGGCGGCGGGTTTCGATGGTGCGCCGAGTGAAATGTGCGGAAAATGTGTTTTTATTTCCCACATTTCGGAATTTGCGGGGGTGTCTGGGTAATAAATTCTGGGCCGATTTGCGCAAATCATACCTCTACGGATTCCCACGGGTGTCCTCTTTTCGGAACAGCATTGGGTTCCCGGTTTTCCTCGGTGGCTTGGACACCCGATGCCCATATCTGTATGTTGTGCTTGTCTGGAGAAAGTGTCAAATTTAGGTGTCAAAACAGACATGGGGTTACCTGTGTTTTAGGCTTTCCCCTAAGCGCCCAGGTAGGTGCACCCACACATGTGAGGTACCCTTTTCAATGGGACACCTGTGGGAACGCGGGACGGTAGGCCATGTGTTGTTGGCAGCGTGTTTCGATGGATGCGCCGAGTGAAATGTGCAGAAAATGCGTTTTTTTCCCACATTTCGGAGTTTGCAGGGGTGTCTGGGTAATACATTCCGGGCCGATTTGTGCAAATCTTACCTCTGCGGATTCCCACGGGTGTCCTCTTTTCGGAAATGCATGGGGTTCCCTGTTTTCCTTGGTGGCTTGGACACCCGAGGCCCATATCTGTATGTTGTGCTTGTCTGGAGAAAGTGTCAAATTCAGGTGTCGAAACAGACTTGGGGTTACCTGTGTTTTAGGCTTTCCCCTTGGCGCCCAGGTAGGTGCACCCACACATGTGAGGGATTGTTTTCATCGGGACACCTGTGGGAACGCGGGACGGTAGACCATGTGTTGTTGGCGGCGTGTTTCGATGGGTGCGCCGAGTGAAATGTGCGGAAAATCCGTTTTTTCCCCACATTTTGGACTTTGCGGGGGTGTCTGGGTAATAAATTCTGGGCCGATTTGCGCAAATCATACCTCTGCGGATTCCCACGGGTGTCCTCTTTTCGGAAATGCATGGGGTTCCCTGTTTTCCTTGGTGGCTTGGACACCCAAGGCCCATATCTGTATGTTGTGCTTGTCTGGAGAAAGTGTCAACTTCAGGTGACGAAACAGACTTGGGGTTACCTGTGGTTTAGGCTTTCCCCTTGGCACCCGGGTAGGTGCACCCACACATGTGAGGTACTGTTTTCATCGGGACACGTGTGGGAACGCGGGACGGTAGGCCATGTGTTGTTGGCGGCGTGTTTCGATGGGTGTGCCGAGTGAAATGTGCAGAAAATGCTTTTCTTCCCCACATTTCGGACTTTGCAGGGGTGTCTGGGAAATACATTCCGGGCCGATTTGCGCAAATCTTACCTCTGCGGATTCCCACGGGTGTCCTCTTTTCGGAAATGAATGGGGTTCCCTGTTTTCCTTGGTGGCTTGGACACCCGAGGCCCATATCTGTATGTTGTGCTTGTCTGGAGAAAGTGTCAAATTCAGGTGTCGAAACAGACTTGGGGTTACCTGTGTTTTAGGCTTTCCCCTTGGTGCCCAGGTAGGTGCACCCACACATGTGAGGGATTATTTTCATCGGGACACCTGTGGGAACGCGGGACGGTAGGCCATGTGTTGTTGGCGGCTTGATTCGATGGGTGCGCCGAGTGAAATGTGCGGAAAATGTGTTTTTATTTCCCACATTTCGGACTTTGGGGGGTGTCTGGGTAATACATTCTGGGCCGATTTGCGCAAATCTTACCTCTGCGGATTCCCACGGGTGTCCTCTTTTCGGAAATGCATGGGGTTCCCTGTTTTCCTTGGTGGCTTGGACACCCGTGGCCCATATCTGTATGTTGTGATTGTCTGGAGAAAGTTTCAAATTCAGGTGTCGAAACAGACTTGGGATTACCTGTGTTTTAGGCTTTGCCCCTGGCGCCCAGGTTGGTCCACCCACACATGTGAGGTACCGCTTTCATCAGGACACCTGTGGGAACGCGGGACGGTAGGCCATGTGTTGTTGGCGGTGTGTTTCAATGGGTAAGCCGAGTGAAATGTGCGGAAAATGCATTTTTTCCCCCACATTTTGGACTTTGCGGGGGTGTCTGGGTAATACATACTGGGCCGATTTGCGCAAATCATACCTCTGCGGATTCCCACATGTGTCCTCTATTCGGAAATGCATGGAGTTCCCTGTTTTCCTTGGTGGATTGGACACCAGAGTCACATATCTGTATGTTGTGCTTGTCTGGAGAAAGTGTCAAATTCAGGTGTCGAAACAGACTTGGGGTTACTGTGTTTTAGGCTTTTCCCATGGCGCCCAGGTAGGTGCACCCACACATGTGAGGTACCGTTTTCATCGGGACACCTTTGGGAACGCGGGACGGTAGGCCATGTGTTATTGGCGGCGTGTTCCAACATTTCAGACTTTGCGGGGGTGTCTGGGTAATAAATTTGCGGCCGATTTGCGCAATTCATACCTCTGCTGATTCCCACGGGTGTTCTCTTTTCAGAAAAGCATGGGGTTCCCTGTTTTCCTTGGTGGCTTAGACACCCAAGGCCCATATCGGTATGTTGCGCTTGTCTGGAGAAAGTGTCAAATTCAGGTGTCGAAACAGATTTGGGGTTACTTGTGTTTTAGGCTTTCCCCTTTGCGCCCAGGTAGGTGCACCCACACATGTGAGGCACCGTTTTCATCAGGACACCTGTGGGAACGCGGGACGTTAGGCCATGTGTTGTTGGCGGCGTGTTTCGATGGGTGCGCCGAGTGAAATGTGCGGAAAATCCGTTTTTTCCCCACATTTTGGACTTTGCGGGGGTGTCTGGGTAATAAATTCTGGGCCGATTTGCGCAAATCATACCTCTGCGGATTCCAATGGGTGTCCTCTTTTAGGAAATGCATGGGGTTGCCTGTTTCCCTTGGTGGCTTGGACACCCGAGGCCCATATCTGTATGTTGTGCTTGTCTGGAGAAAGTGTCAACTTCAGGTGACGAAACAGACTTGGGGTTACCTGTGGTTTAGGCTTTCCCCTTGGCACCCAGGTAGGTGCACCCACACATGTGAAGTACCGTTTTCATCGGGACACGGATGGGAACGCGGGACGGTAGGTCATATTTTGTTGGCGGCGTGTTTTGATCAGTGCGCCGAGTGAAATGTGCGGAAAATGTGTTTTTATTTCCCACATTTCGGACTTTGCGGGGGTGTCTAGGTAATAAATTCTGGGCCGATTTGCGCAAATCATACCTCTACGGATTCCCACGGGTGTCCTCTTTTCGATAATGCATTGGGTTCCCTGTTTTCCTTGGTGGCTTGGACAGCCGAGGACCATATCTGTATGTTGTGCTTGTCTGGAGAAAGTGTCAAATTCAGGTGTCGAAACAGACTTGGGGTTACCTGTGTTTTAGGCTTTCCCCTTGGGACCCAGGTAGGTGCACCCACACATGTGAGGTACCTTTTTCATCGGGACACCTGTGGGAACGCGGGACGGTAGGCCATGTGTTGTTGGCGGCGTGTTTTGATCGGTGCGCCGAGTGAAATGTGCGGAAAATGTGTTTTTTTCCAACATTTCGGACTTTGCGAGGGTGCCTGGGTAATAAATTCTGGGCCGATTTGCGCAAATCATACCTCTGCGTATTCCCACGCGTGTCCTCTTTTCGGAAATGCATGGGGTTTCCCTGTTTTCCTTGGTGGATTGGACACCCGAGGCCCATATCTGTATGTTGTGTTTGTCTGGAGAAAGTGTCAAGTTCAGGTGTCGAAACAGTCTTGGGTTTACCTGTGTTTTAGGGTTTCCCCTTGGCGCCCAGGTAGGCGCACCCACACATGTGAGGTACCGCTTTCATTGGAACACCTGTGGGAACGCGGGACTGTAGGCCATGTGTTGTTGGCGGCATGTTTCGATGGGTGCGCCGAGTGAAATGGGCGGAACATGCGTTTTTTTCCCACCTTTCGGATTTTGTGGTGGTGTCTGGGTAATAAATTCTTGACCGATTTGCGCAAATCATACCTCTGCGGATTCCACCGGGTGTCCTCTTTTCGGAAATGCATGGGGTTCCCTGTTTTCCTTTGTGGCTTGGACACCCGAGGCCCATATCTGTATGTTGTGCTTGTCTGGAGAAAGTGACAAATTCAGGTGTCGAAACAGACTTGGGGTTACCTGTGTTTTAGGCTTTCCCCTTGGTGCCCAGGTAGGTGCACCCACACATGTGAGGTACCGTTTTCATTGGGACACCTGTGGGAACGCAGGATGGTAGGCCATGTGTTGTTGGCGACGGGTTTCGATGGGTGCGCCGAGTGAAATGTGCAGAAAATCCGTTTTTTTCCCACATTTCGGACTTTGCGGGGGTGTCTGGGTAATACATTCCGGGCCGATTTGCACAAATCATACCTCTGCGGATTCCCACGGGTGTCCTCTTTTCGGAAATGCATGGGGTTCCCTGTTTTCCTTGGTGGCTTGGACACCCGAAGCCCATATCTGTATGTTGTGCTTGTCTGGAGAAAGTGTCAAATTCACGTGTCGAAACAGACTTTGGGTTACCTGTGTTTTAGGCTTTCCCCTTGGCGCCCAGGTAGGTGCACCCACGCATGTGAGGGATTGTTTTCATCGGGACACCTGTGGGAACGCGGGATGGTAGGCCATGTGTTGTTGGCGGCGTGATTCGATGGGTGCGCCGAGTGAAATGTGCGGAAAATGTGTTTTTATTTCCCACATTTCGGAATTTGCAGGGGTGTCTGGGTAATAAATTCTGGGCCGATTTACGCAAATCATACCTCTACGGATTCCCACGGGTGGCCTCTTTTCGGAAAAGCATTGGGTTCCCGGTTTTCCTTGGTGGCTTGGACAGCCGAGGACCATATCTGTATGTTGTGCTTGTCTGGAGAAAGTGTCAAATTCAGGTGTCGAAACAGACTTGGGGTTACCTGTGGTTTAGGCTTTCCCCATGGCACCCAGGTAGGTGCACCCACACATGTGAGGTACCGTTTTCATCGGGACACCTGTGGGAACGCGGGACGGTAGGCCATGTGTTGTTGGCGGCGTGTTTCGATGGGTGCGCTGAGTGAAATGTGCGGAAAATCCGTTTTTTCCCCACATTTTGGACTTTGCAGGTGTGTCTGGGTAATAAATTCTGGGCCGATTTGCGCAAATCATACCTCTGCGGATTCCCACGGGTGTCCTCTTTTAGGAAATGCATGGGGTTTCCCTGTTTTCCTTGGTGGATTGGACACCCGAGGCCCATATCTGTATGTTGTGTTTGTCTGGAGAAAGTGTCAAATTCAGGTGTCGAAACAGTCTTGGGTTTACCTGTGTTTTAGGCTTTCCCCTTGGCGCCCAGGTAGGTGCACCCACACATGTGAGGTACCGCTTTCATTGGGACACCTGTGGGAACGCGGGACTGTAGGCCATGTGTTGTTGGCGGCGTGTTTCGATGGGTGCGCCGAGTGAAATGGGCGGAATATGCGTTTTTTTCCCACCTTTCGGATTTTGCGGTGGTGTCTGGGTAATAAATTCTGGACCGATTTGCGCAAATCATACCTCTGCGGATTCCCACGGGTGTCCTATTTTCGGAAATGCACGGGGTTCACTGTTTTCCTTGGTGGCTTGGACACCCGAGGCCCATATCTGTATGTTGTGCTTGTCTGGAGAAAGGGACAAATTCAGGTGTCGAAACAGACTTGGGGTTACCTGTGTTTTAGGCTTTCCCCTTGGTGCCCAGGTAGGTGCACCCACACATGTGAGGTACCGTTTTCATTGGGACACCTGTGGGAACGCAGGATGGTAGGCCATGTGTTGTTGGCGGCGGGTTTCGATGGGTGCGCCGAGTGAAATGTGCAGAAAATCCATTTTTTTCCCACATTTCGGACTTTGCGGGGGTTTCTGGGTAATACATTCTGGACCGATTTGCACAAATCATACCTCTGCGGATTCCCACGGGTGTCCTCTTTTAGGAAATGCATGGGGTTCCCTGTTTTCCTTGGTGGCTTGGACAGCCGAGGCCCATATCTGTATGTTGTGCTTGTCTGGAGAAAGTGTCAACTTCAAGTGACGAAACAGACTTGGGGTTACCTGTGGTTTAGGCTTTCCCCTTGGCACCCAGGTAGGTGCACCCACACATGTGAGGTACCGTTTTCATTGGGACACCTGTGGGAACGCAGGATGGTAGGCCATGTGTTGTTGGCGGCGGGTTTCGATGGGTGCGCCGAGTGAAATGTGCAGAAAATCCGTTTTTTTCCCACATTTCAGACTTTGCGGGGGTTTCTGGGTAATACATTCTGGGCCGATTTGCACAAATCATACCTCTGCGGATTCCCACGGGTGTCCTCTTTTCAGAAATGCATGGGGTTCCCTGTTTTCCTAGTTGGCTTGGACACCTGAGGCCCATATCTGTATGTTGTGCTTGTCTGGAGAAAGTGTCAAATTCACGTGTCGAAACAGACTTTGGGTTACCTGTGTTTTAGGCTTTCCCCTTGGCACCCAGGTAGGTGCACCCACGCATGTGAGGTCCTGTTTTCATCAGGTCACCTCTGGGAACGCGGGACGGTAGGCCATGTGTTGTTGGCGGCGTTATTCGATGGGTGCGCCGAGTGAAATGTGCGGAAAATGTGTTTTTATTTCCCACATTTCGGAATTTGCAGGGGTGTCTGGGTAATAAATTCTGGGCCGATTTACGCAAATCATACCTCTACGGATTCCCATGGGTGTCCTCTTTTCGGAAAAGCATTGGGTTCCCGGTTTTCCTTGGTGGCTTGGACAGCCGAGGACCATATCTGTATGTTGTGCTTGTCTGGAGAAAGTGTCAAATTCAGGTGTCGAAACAGACTTGGGAATACCTGTGGTTTAGGCTTTCCCCATGGCACCCAGGTAGGTGCACCCACACATGTGAGGTACTGTTTTCATCGGGACACCTGTGGGAACGCGGGACGGTAGGCCATGTGTTGTTGGCGGCGTGTTTCGATGGGTGCGCCGAGTGAAATGTGCGGAAAATCCGTTTTTTCCCCACATTTTGGACTTTGCAGGGGTGTCTGGGTAATAAATTCTGGGCCGATTTGCGCAAATCATACCTCTGCGGATTCCCACGGGTGTCCTCTTTTAGGAAATGCATGGGGTTCCCTGTTTCTCTTGCTGGCTTGGACACCCGAGGCCCATATCTGTATGTTGTGCTTGTCTGGAGAAAGTGTCAACTTCAGGTGACGAAACAGACTTGGGGTTACCTGTGGTTTAGGCTTTCCCCTTGGCACCCAGGTAGGTGCACCCACACATGTGAGGTACCATTTTCATCGGGACACGGATGGGAACGCGGGACGGTAGGCCATATGTTGTTGGCGGCGTGTTTTGATCGGTGCGCCGAGTGAAATGTGCGGAAAATGTGTTTTTTTCCAACATTTCGGACTTTGCGAGGGTGCCTGGGTAATAAATCCTGGGCCGATTTGCGCAAATCATACCTCTGCGTATTCCCACGCGTGTCCTCTTTTCGGAAATGCATGGGGTTTCCCTGTTTTCCTTGGTGGATTGGACACCCGAGGCCCACATCTGTATGTTGTGTTTGTCTGGAGAAAGTGTCAAATTCAGGTGTCGAAACAGTCTTGGGTTTACCTGTGTTTTAGGCTTTCCCCTTGGCGCCCAGGTAGGTGCACCCACACATGTGAGGTACCGTTTTCATTGGGACACCTGTGGGAACGCAGGATGGTAGGCCATGTGTTGTTGGCGGCGGGTTTCGATGGGTGCGCCGAGTGAAATGTGCGGAACATGCGTTTTTTTCCCACCTTTCGGATTTTGCGGTGGTGTCTGGGTAATAAATTCTGGACCGATTTCCGCAAATCATACCTATGCGGATTCCCACAGGTATCCTCTTTTCGGAAATGCCCGGGGTTCCCTGTTTTCCTTGGTGGCTTGGACACCCGAGGCCCATATCTGTATGTTGTGCTTGTCTGGAGAAAGTGACAAATTCAGGTGTTGAAACAGACTTGGGGTTATCTGTGTTTTAGGCTTTCCCCTTGGTGCCCAGGTAGGTGCACCCACACATGTGAGGTACCGTTTTCATTGGGACACCTGTGGGAACGCAGGATGGTAGGCCATGTGTTGTTGGCGGCGGGTTTCGATGGGTGCGCCGAGTGAAATGTGCAGAAAATCCATTTTTTTCCCACATTTCGGACTTTGCGGGGCTTTCTGGGTAATACATTCTGGGCCGATTTGCACAAATCATACCTCTGCGGATTCCCACGGGTGTCCTCTTTTAGGAAATGCATGGGGTTCCCTGTTTTCCTTGGTGGCTTGGACACCCGAGGCCCGTATCTGTATGTTGTGCTTGTCTGGAGAAAGTGTCAACTTCAGGTGACGAAACAGACTTGGGGTTACATGTGGTTTAGGCTTTCCCCTTGGCACCCAGGTAGGTGCACCCACACATGTGAAGTACCGTTTTCATCGGGACACGGATGGGAACGCGGGATGGTAGGTTATATTTTGTTGGCGGCGTTTTTTGATCGGTGCGCCGAGTGAAATGTGCGGAAAATGTGTTTTTATTTCCCACATTTCGGACTTTGCGGGGGTGTCTGGGTAATAAATTCTGGACCGATTTGCGCAAATCCTACCTCTACGGATTCCCACGGGTGTCCTCTTTTCGATAATGTATTGGGTTCCCTGTTTCCCTTGGTGGATTGGACACCCGAGGCCCACATCTGTATGTTGTGTTTGTCTGGAGAAAGTGTCAAATTCAGGTGTCGAAACAGTCTTGGGTTTACCTGTGTTTTAGGCTTTCCCCTTGGCGCCCAGGTAGGTGCACCCACACATGTGAGGTACCGCTTTCATTGGGACACCTGTGGGAACGCGGGACTGTAGGCCATGTGTTGTTGGCGGCGTGTTTCGATGGTTGCGCCGAGTGAAATGTGCGGAACATGCGTTTTTTTCCCACCTTTCGGATTTTGCGGTGGTGTCTGGGTAATAAATTCTGGACCGATTTCCGCAAATCATACCTATGCGGATTCCCACAGGTATCCTCTTTTCGGAAATGCCCGGGGTTCCCTGTTTTCCTTGGTGGCTTGGACACCCGAGGCCCGTATCTGTATGTTGTGCTTGTCTGGAGAAAGTGTCAACTTCAGGTGACGAAACAGACTTGGGGTTACATGTGGTTTAGGCTTTCCCCTTGGCACCCAGGTAGGTGCACCCACACATGTGAGGTACTGTTTTCATCGGGACACGTGTGGGAACGCGGGACGGTAGGCCATGTGTTGTTGGCGGCGTGTTTTGATGGGTGTGCCGAGTGAAATGTGCAGAAAATGCTTTTTTTCCCCACATTTCGGACTTTGCAGGGGTGTCTGGGAAATATATTCTGGGCCGATTTACGCAAATCTTACCTCTGCGGATTCCCACGGGTGTCCTCTTTTCGGAAATGAATGGGGTTCCCTGTTTTCCTTGGTGGCTTGGACACCTGAGGCCCATATCTGTATGTTGTGCTTGTCTGGAGAAAGTGTCAAATTCAGGTGTCGAAACAGACTTGGGGTTACCTGTGTTTTAGGCTTTCCCCTTGGTGCCCAGGTAGGTGCACCCACACATGTGAGGGATTGTTGTCATCGGGACACCTGTGGGAACGCGGGACGGTAGGCCATGTGTTGTTGGCGGCTTGATTCGATGGGTGCGCCGAGTGAAATGTGCGGAAAATGTGTTATTATTTCCCACATTTCGGACTTTGTGGGGGTGTCTGGGTAATATATTCTGGGCCGATTTGCGCAAATCTTACCTCTGCGGATTCCCACGGGTGTCCTCTTTTCGGAAATGCATGGGGTTCCCTGATTTCCTTGGTGGCTTGGACACCCGTGGCCCATATCTGTATGTTGTGATTGTCTGGAGAAAGTGTCAAATTCAGGTGTCGAAACAGACTTGGGATTACCTGTGTTTTAGGCTTTGCCCCTGGCGCCCAGGTTGGTGCACCCACACATGTGAGGTACCGCTTTCATCAGGACACCTGTGGGAACGCGGGACGGTAGGCCATGTGTTGTTGGCGGTTTGTTTCAATGGGTAAGCCGAGTGAAATGTGCGGAAAATGCATTTTTTTCCCCACATTTTGGACTTTGCGGGGGTGTCTGGGTAATACATACTGGGCCGATTTGCGCAAATCATACCTCTGCGGATTCCCACATGTGTCCTCTTTTCGGAAATGCATGGAGTTCCCTGTTTTCCTTGGTGGCTTGGACACCAGAGTCCCATATCTGTATGTTGTGCTTGTATGGAGAAAGTGTCAAATTCAGGTGTCGAAACACACTTGGGGTTACTGTGTTTTAGGCTTTTCCCATGGCGCCCAGGTAGGTGCACCCACACATGTGAGGTACCGTTTTCATCGGGACACCTTTGGGAACGCGGGACGGTAGGCCATGTGTTATTGGCGGCGTGTTCCAACATTTCAGACTTTGCGGGGGTGTCTGGGAAATAAATTTGCGGCCGATTTGCGCAATTCATACCTCTGCTGATTCCCACGGGTGTTCTCTTTTCAGAAAAGCATGGGGTTCCCTGTTTTCCTTGGTGGCTTAGACACCCAAGGCCCATATCTGTATGTTGCGCTTGTCTGGAGAAAGTGTCAAATTCAGCTGTCGAAACAGATTTGGGGTTACATGTGTTTTAGGCTTTCCCCTTTGCGCTCAGGTAGGTGCACCCACACATGTGAGGCACCGTTTTCATCAGGACACCTGTGGGAACGCGGGACGGTAGGCCATGTGTTGTTGGCGGCGTGTTTCGATGGGTGCGCCGAGTGAAATGTGCGGAAAATCCGTTTTTTCCCCACATTTTGGACTTTGCGGGGTCGTCTGGGTAATAAATTCTGGGCCGATTTGCGCAAATAATACCTCTGCGGATTCCCACGGGTGTCCTCTTTTAGGAAATGCATGGGGTTCCCTGTTTTCCTTGGTGGCTTGGACACCCGAGGCCCATATCTGTATGTTGTGCTTGTCTGGAGAAAGTGTCAACTTCAGGTGACGAAACAGACTTGGGGTTACCTGTGGTTTAGGCTTTCCCCTTGGCACCCAGGTAGGTGCACCCACACATGTGAAGTACCGTTTTCATCGGGACACGGATGGGAACGCGGGACGGTAGGTCATATTTTGTTGGCGGCGTGTTTTGATCAGTGCGCCGAGTGAAATGTGCGGAAAATGTGTTTTTATTTCCCACATTTCGGACTTTGCGGGGGTGTCTGGGTAATAAATTCTGGGCCGATTTGCGCAAATCATACCTCTACGGATTCCCACGGGTGTCCACTTTTCGATAATGCATTGGGTTCCCTGTTTTCCTTGGTGGCTTGGACAGCCAAGGATCATATCTGTATGTTGTGCTTGTCTGGAGAAAGTGTCAAATTTAGGTGTCGAAACAGACTTGGGGTTACCTGTGTTTTAGGCTTTCCCCTTGGGGCCCAGGTAGGTGCACCCACACATGTGAGGTACCGTTTTCATCGGGACACCTGTGGGAACGCGGGACGGTAGGCCATGTGTTGTTGGCGGCGTGTTTCGATGGGTGCGCCGAGTGAAATGTGCGGAAAATCCGTTTTTTCCCCACATTTTGGACTTTGCGGGGGTGTCTGGGTAATAAATTCTGGGCCGATTTGCGCAAATCATACCTCTGCGGATTCCCACGGGTGTCCTCTTTTAGGAAATGCATGGGTTTCCTTGTTTTCCTTGGTGGCTTGGACACCCGAGGCCCATATCTGTATGTTGGGCTTGTCTGGAGAAAGTGTCAACTTCAGGTGACGAAACAGACTTGGGGTTACCTGTGGTTTAGGCTTTCCCCTTGGCACCCAGGTAGGTGCACCCACACATGTGAAGTACCGTTTTCATCAGGACACGGATGGGAACGCGGGACGGTAGGCCATATGTTGTTGGCGGCGTGTTTTGATCGGTGCGCCGAGTGAAATGTGCGGAAAATGTGTTTTTTTCCAACATTTCGGACTTTGCGAGGGTGCCTGGGTAATAAATTCTGGGCCGATTTGCGCAAATCATACCTCTGCGTATTCCCACGCGTGTCCTCTTTTCGGAAATGCATGGGGTTTCCCTGTTTTCCTTGGTGGATTGGACACCCGAGGCCCATATCTGTATGTTGCGCTTGTCTGGAGAAAGTGTCAAATTCAGGTGTCGAAAAAGATTTGGGGTTACTTGTGCTTTAGGCTTTCCCCTTTGCGCCCAGGTAGGTGCACCCACACATGTGAGGCACCGTTTTCATCAGGACACCTGTGGGAACGCGGGACGGTAGGCCATGTGTTGTTGGCGACGTGTTTCAATGGGTGCGCCGAGTGAAATGTGCGGAAAATCCGTTTTTTCCCCACATTTTGGATTTTTGCGGGGGTGTCTGGGTAATAAATTCTGGGCCGATTTGCGCAAATAATACCTCTGCGGATTCCCACGGGTGTCCTCTTTTAGGAAATGCATGGGGTTCCCTGTTTTCCTTGGTGGCTTGGACACCCGAGGCCCATATCTGTATGTTGTGCTTGTCTGGAGAAAGTGTCAACTTCAGGTGACGAAACAGACTTGGGGTTACCTGTGGTTTAGGCTTTCCCCTTGGCACCCAGGTAGGTGCACCCACACATGTGAAGTACCGTTTTCATCGGGACACGGATGGGAACGCGGGACGGTAGGTCATATTTTGTTGGCGGCGTGTTTTGATCAGTGCGCCGAGTGAAATGTGCGGAAAATTTGTTTTTATTTCCCACATTTCGGATTTTGCGGGGGTGTCTGGGTAATAAATTCGGGGCCGATTTGCGCAAATCATACCTCTACGGATTCCCACGGGTGTCCTCTTTTCGATAATGCATTGGGTTCCCTGTTTTCCTTGGTGGCTTGGACAGCCGAGGACCTTATCTGTATGTTGTGCTTGTCTGGAAAAAGTGTCAAATTCAGGTGTCGAAACAGACTTGGGGTTACCTGTGTTTTAGGCTTTCCCCTTGGGGCCCAGGTAGGTGCACCCACACATGTGAGGTACCGCTTTCATTGGAACACCTGTGGGAACGCGGGACTGTAGGCCATGTGTTGTTGGCGGCGTGTTTCGATGGGTGCGCCGAGTGAAATGGGCGGAACATGCGTTTTTTTCCCACCTTTTGGATTTTGTGGTGGTGTCTGGGTAATAAATTCTGGAACGATTTGCGTAAATCATACCTCTGCGGATTCCCACGGGTGTCCTCTTTTCGGAAATGCATGGGGTTCCCTGTTTTCCTTGGTGGCTTGGACACCCGAGGCCCATATCTGTATGTTGTGCTTGTCTGGAGAAAGTGACAAATTCAGGTGTCGAAACAGACTTGGGGTTACCTGTGTTTTAGGCTTTCCCCTTGGTGCCCAGGTAGGTGCACCCACACATGTGAGGTACCGTTTTCATTGGGACACCTGTGGGAACGCAGGATGGTAGGCCATGTGTTGTTGGCAGCGGGTTTCGATGGGTGCGCCGAGTGAAATGTGCAGAAAATCCGTTTTTTTCCCACATTTCAGACTTTGCGGGGGTGTCTGGGTGATACATTCCGGGCCGATTTGCACAAATCATACCTCTGCGGATTCCCACGGGTGTCCTCTTTTCGATAATGCATTGGGTTCCCTGTTTTCCTTGGTGGCTTGGACAGCCGAGGACCTTATCTGTATGTTGTGCTTGTCTGGAAAAAGTGTCAAATTCAGGTGTCGAAACAGACTTGGGGTTACCTGTGTTTTAGGCTTTCCCCTTGGGGCCCAGGTAGGTGCACCCACACATGTGAGGTACCGCTTTCATTGGAACACCTGTGGGAACGCGGGACTGTAGGCCATGTGTTGTTGGCGGCGTGTTTCGATGGGTGCGCCGAGTGAAATGGGCGGAACATGCGTTTTTTTCCCACCTTTTGGATTTTGTGGTGGTGTCTGGGTAATAAATTCTGGACCGATTTGCGTAAATCATACCTCTGCGGATTCCCACGGGTGTCCTCTTTTCGGAAATGCATGGGGTTCCCTGTTTTCCTTGGTGGCTTGGACACCCGAGGCCCATATCTGTATGTTGTGCTTGTCTGGAGAAAGTGACAAATTCAGGTGTCGAAACAGACTTGGGGTTACCTGTGTTTTAGGCTTTCCCCTTGGTGCCCAGGTAGGTGCACCCACACATGTGAGGTACCGTTTTCATTGGGACACCTGTGGGAACGCAGGATGGTAGGCCATGTGTTGTTGGCAGCGGGTTTCGATGGGTGCGCCGAGTGAAATGTGCAGAAAATCCGTTTTTTTCCCACATTTCAGACTTTGCGGGGGTGTCTGGGTAATACATTCCGGGCCGATTTGCACAAATCATACCTCTGCGGATTCCCACGGGTGTCCTCTTTTCGGAAATGCATGGAGTTCCCTGTTTTCCTTGGTGGCTTGGACACCCGAGGCCCATATCTGTATGTTGTGCAAGTCTGGAGAAAGTGTCAAATTCACGTGTCGAAACAGACTTTGGGTTACCTGTGTTTTAGGCTTTCCCCTTGGCGCCCAGGTAGGTGAACCCACGCATGTGAGGGATTTTTTTCATCGGGACACCTGTGGGAATGCGTGATAGTAGGCCATGTGTTGTTGGCGGCGTGATTCGATGGGTGCGCCGAGTGAAATGTGAGGAAGATGTGTTTTTATTTCCCACATTTCGGAATTTGCGGGGGTGTCTGGGTAATAAATTCTGGGCCGATTTGCGCAAATCATACCTCTGCGGATTCCCACGGGTGTCCTCTTTTAGGAAATGCATGGGTTTCCCTGTTTTCCTTGGTGGCTTGGACACCCGAGGGCCATATCTGTATGTTGTGCTTGTCTGGAGAAAGTGTCAACTTCAGGTGACGAAACAGACTTGGGGTTACCTGTGGTTTAGGCTTTCCCCTTGGCACCCAGGTAGGTGCACCCACACATGTGAAGTACCGTTTTCATCAGGACACGGATGGGAACGCGGGACGGTAGGCCATATGTTGTTGGCGGCGTGTTTTGATCGGTGCGCCGAGTGAAATGTGCGGAAAATGTGTTTTTTTCCAACATTTCGGACTTTGCGAGGGTGCCTGGGTAATAAATTCTGGGCCGATTTGCGCAAATCATACCTCTGCGTATTCCCACGCGTGTCCTCTTTTCGGAAATGCATGGGGTTTCCCTGTTTTCCTTGGTGGATTGGACACCCGAGGCCCATATCTGTATGTTGCGCTTGTCTGGAGAAAGTGTCAAATTCAGGTGTCGAAACAGATTTGGGGTTACTTGTGCTTTAGGCTTTCCCCTTTGCGCCCAGGTAGGTGCACCCACACATGTGAGGCACCGTTTTCATCAGGACACCTGTGGGAACGCGGGACGGTAGGCCATGTGTTGTTGGCGGCGTGTTTCAATGGGTGCGCCGAGTGAAATGTGCGGAAAATCCGTTTTTTCCCCACATTTTGGACTTTGCGGGGGTGTCTGGGTAATAAATTCTGGGCCGATTTGCGCAAATAATACCTCTGCGGATTCCCACGGGTGTCCTCTTTTAGGAAATGCATGGGGTTCCCTGTTTTCCTTGGTGGCTTGGACACCCGAGGCCCATATCTGTATGTTGTGCTTGTCTGGAGAAAGTGTCAACTTCAGGTGACGAAACAGACTTGGGGTTACCTGTGGTTTAGGCTTTCCCCTTGGCACCCAGGTAGGTGCACCCACACATGTGAAGTACCGTTTTCATCGGGACACGGATGGGAACGCGGGACGGTAGGTCATATTTTGTTGGCGGCGTGTTTTGATCAGTGCGCCGAGTGAAATGTGCGGAAAATGTGTTTTTATTTCCCACATTTTCGGACTTTGCGGGGGTGTCTGGGTAATAAATTTGGGGCCGATTTGCGCAAATCATACCTCTACGGATTCCCACGGGTGTCCTCTTTTCGATAATGCATTGGGTTCCCTGTTTTCCTTGGTGGCTTGGACAGCCGAGGACCTTATCTGTATGTTGTGCTTGTCTGGAAAAAGTGTCAAATTCAGGTGTCGAAACAGACTTGGGGTTACCTGTGTTTTAGGCTTTCCCCTTGGGGCCCAGGTAGGTGCACCCACACATGTGAGGTACCGTTTTCATCGGGACACCTGTGGGAACGCGGGACGGTAGGCCATGTGTTGTTGGCGGCGTGTTTCGATGGGTGCGCCTAGTGAAATGTGCGGAAAATCAGTTTTTTCCCCACATTTTGGACTTTGCGGGGGTGTCTGGGTAATAAATTCTGGGCCGGTTTGCGCAAATCATACCTCTGCGGATTACCACGGGTGTCCTCTTTTAGGAAATGCATGGGTTTCCCTGTTTTCCTTGGTGGCTTGGACACCCGAGGCCCATATCTGTATGTTGTGCTTGTCTGGAGAAAGTGTCAACTTCAGGTGACGAAACAGACTTGGGGTTACCTGTGGTTTAGGCTTTCCCCTTGGCACCCAGGTAGGTGCACCCACACATGTGAGGTACCATTTTCATCGGGACACGGATGGGAACGCGGGACGGTAGGCCATATGTTGTTGGCGGCGTGTTTTGATCGGTGCGCCGAGTGAAATGTGCGGAAAATGTGTTTTTTTCCAACATTTCGGACTTTGCAAGGGTGCCTGGGTAATAAATTCTGGGCCGATTTGCGCAAATCATACCTCTGCGTATTCCCACGCGTGTCCTCTTTTCGGAAATGCATGGGGTTTCCCTGTTTTCCTTGGTGGATTGGACACCCGAGGCCCATATCTGTATGTTGTGTTTGTCTGGAGAAAGTGACAAATTCAGGTGTCGAAACAGACTTGGGGTTACCTGTGTTTTAGGCTTTCCCCTTTGCGCCCAGGTAGGTGCACCCACACATGTGAGGTACCGCTTTCATTGGAACACCTGTGGGAACGCGGGACTGTAGGCCATGTGTTGTTGGCGGCGTGTTTCGATGGGTGCGCCGAGTGAAATGTGCGGAACATGCGTTTTTTTCCCACCTTTTGGATTTTGTGGTGGTGTCTGGGTAATAAATTCTGGACCGATTTGCGTAAATCATACCTCTGCGGATTCCCACGGGTGTCCTCTTTTCGGAAATGCATGGGGTTCCCTGTTTTCCTTGGTGGCTTGGACACCCGAGGCCCATATCTGTATGTTGTGCTTGTCTGGAGAAAGTGACAAATTCAGGTGTCGAAACAGACTTGGGGTTACCTGTGTTTTAGGCTTTCCCCTTGGTGCCCAGGTAGGTGCACCCACACATGTGAGGTACCGTTTTCATTGGGACACCTCTGGGAACGCAGGATGGTAGGCCATGTGTTGTTGGCAGCGGGTTTCGATGGGTGCGCCGAGTGAAATGTGCAGAAAATCCGTTTTTTTCCCACATTTCGGACTTTGCGGGGGTGTCTGGGTAATACATTCCGGGCCGATTTGCACAAATCATACCTCTGCGGATTCCCACGGGTGTCCTCTTTTCGGAAATGCATGGGGTCCCCTGTTTTCCTTGGTGGCTTGGACACCCGAGGCCCATATCTGTATGTTGTGCAAGTCTGGAGAAAGTGTCAAATTCACGTGTCGAAACAGACTTTGGGTTACCTGTGTTTTAGGCTTTCCCCTTGGCGCCCAGGTAGGTGCACCCACGCATGTGAGGGATTGTTTTCATCGGGACACCTGTGGGAATGCGTGATAGTAGGCCATGTGTTGTTGGCGGCGTGATTCGATGGGTGCGCCGAGTGAAATGTGCCGAAAATGTGTTTTTATTTCCAACATTTCGGAATTTGCGGGGGTGTCTGGGTAATAAATTCTGGGCCGATTTACGCAAATCATACCTCTACGGATTCCCACGGGTGTCCTCTTTTCGGAAAAGCATTGGGTTCCCGGTTTTCCTTGGTGGCTTGGACAGCCGAGGACCATATCTGTATGTTGTGCTTGTCTGGAGAAAGTGTCAAATTCAGGTGTCGAAACAGACTTGGGGTTACCTGTGGTTTAGGCTTTCCCCATGGGGCCCAGGTAGGTGCACCCACACATGTGAGGTACCGTTTCCATCGGGACACCTGTGGGAACGCGGGACGGTAGGCCATGTGTTGTTGGCGGCGTGTTTCGATGGGTGCGCCGAGTGAAATGTGCGGAAAATCCGTTTTTTCCCCACATTTTGGACTTTGCGGGGGTGTCTGGGTAATACATTCTGGGCCGATTTGCGCAAATCATACCTCTGCGGATTCCCACGGGTGTCCTCTTTTAGGAAATGCATGGGATTCCCTGTTTCCCTTGGTGGCTTGGACACCCGAGGCCCATATCTGTATGTTGTGCTTGTCTGGAGAAAGTGTCAACTTCAGGTGACGAAACAGACTTGGGGTTACCTGTGATTTAGGCTTTCCCCTTGGCACCCAGGTAGGTGCACCCACAAATGTGAGGTACCATTTTCATCGGGACACGGATGGGAACGCGGGACGGTAGGCCATATGTTGTTGGCGGCGTGTTTTGATCGGTGCACCGAGTGAAATGTGCGGAAAATGTGTTTTTTTCCAACATTTCGGACTTTGCGAGGGTGCCTGGGTAATAAATTCTGGGCCAATTTGCGCAAATCATACCTCTGCGTATTCCCACGGGTGTCCTCTTTTCGGAAATGCATGGGGTTCCCTGTTTTCCTTGGTGGCTTGGACACCCGAGGCCCATATCTGTATGTTGTGCTTGTCTGGAGAAAGTGACAAATTCAGGTGTCAAAACAGACTTGGGGTTACCTGTGTTTTAGGCTTTCCCCTTGGTGCCCAGGTAGGTGCACCCACACATGTGAGGTACCGTTTTCATTGGGACACCTGTGGGAACGCAGGATGGTAGGCCATGTGTTGTTGGCGGCGGGTTTCGATGGGTGCGCCGAGTGAAATGTGCAGAAAATCCATTTTTTTCCCTCATTTCGGACTTTGCGGGGGTTTCTGGGTAATACATTCTGGCCCGATTTGCACAAATCATACCTCTGCGGATTCCCACGGGTGTCCTCTTTTAGGAAATGCATGGGGTTCCCTGTTTTCCATGGTGGCTTGGACACCCGAGGCCCATATCTGTATGTTGTGCTTGTCTGGAGAAAGTGTCAACTTCAGGTGACGAAACAGACTTGGGGTTACCTGTGGTTTAGGCTTTCTCCTTGGCACCCAGGTAGGTGCACCCACACATGTGAAGTACCGTTTTCATCGGGACACGGATGGGAACGCGGGACGGTAGGTTATATTTTGTTGGCGGCGTGTTTTGATCGGTGCGCCGAGTGAAATGTGCGGAAAATGTGTTTTTATTTCCCACATTTCGGACTTTGCGGGGGTGTCTGGGTAATAAATTCTGGGCCGATTTGCGCAAATCCTACCTCTACGGATTCCCACGGGTGTCCTCTTTTCGATAATGCATTGGGTTCCCTGTTTTCCTTGGTGGCTTGGACAGCCGAGGACCATATCTGTATGTTGTGCTTGTCTGGAGAAAGTGTCAAATTCAGGTGTCGAAACAGACTTGGGGTTACCTGTGTTTTAGGCTTTCCCCTTGGGGCCCAGGTAGGTGCACCCACACATGTGAGGTACCGTTTTCATCGGGACACCTGTGGGAACGCAGGACGGTAGGCCATGTGTTGTTGGCGGCGTGTTTCGATGGGTGCGCCGAGTGATATGTGCGGAAAATCCGTTTTTTCCCCACATTTTGGACTTTGCGGGGGTGTCTGGGTAATAAATTCTGGGCCGATTTGCACAAATCATACCTCTGCGGATTCCCACGGGTGTCCTCTTTTAGGAAATGCATGGGGTTCCCTGTTTTCCTTGGTGGCTTGGACACCCGAGGCCCATATCTGTATGTTGTGCTTGTCTGGAGAAAGTGTCAACTTCAGGTGACGAAACAGACTTGGGGTTACCTGTGATTTAGGCTTTCCCCTTGGCACCCAGGTAGGTGCACCCACAAATGTGAGGTACCATTTTCATCGGGACACGGATGGGAACGCGGGACGGTAGGCCATATGTTGTTGGCGGCGTGTTTTGATCGGTGCACCGAGTGAAATGTGCGGAAAATGTGTTTTTTTCCAACATTTCGGACTTTGCGAGGGTGCCTGGGTAATAAATTCTGGGCCGATTTGCGCAAATCATACCTCTGCGTATTCCCACGGGTGTCCTCTTTTCGGAAATGCATGGGGTTCCCTGTTTTCCTTGGTGGCTTGGACACCCGAGGCCCATATCTGTATGTTGTGCTTGTCTGGAGAAAGTGACAAATTCAGGTGTCAAAACAGACTTGGGGTTACCTGTGTTTTAGGCTTTCCCCTTGGTGCCCAGGTAGGTGCACCCACACATGTGAGGTACCGTTTTCATTGGGACACCTGTGGGAACGCAGGATGGTAGGCCATGTGTTGTTGGCGGCGGGTTTCGATGGGTGCGCCGAGTGAAATGTGCAGAAAATCCATTTTTTTCCCTCATTTCGGACTTTGCGGGGGTTTCTGGGTAATACATTCTGGGCCGATTTGCACAAATCATACCTCTGCGGATTCCCACGGGTGTCCTCTTTTAGGAAATGCATGGGGTTCCCTGTTTTCCTTGGTGGCTTGGACACCCGAGGCCCATATCTGTATGTTGTGCTTGTCTGGAGAAAGTGTCAACTTCAGGTGACGAAACAGACTTGGGGTTACCTGTGGTTTAGGCTTTCCCCTTGGCACCCAGGTAGGTGCACCCACACATGTGAAGTACCGTTTTCATCGGGACACGGATGGGAACGCGGGATGGTAGGTTATATTTTGTTGGCGGCGTGTTTTGATCGGTGCGCCGAGTGAAATGTGCGGAAAATGTGTTTTTATTTCCCACATTTCGGACTTTGCGGGGGTGTCTGGGTAATAAATTCTGGGCCGATTTGCGCAAATCCTACCTCTACGGATTCCCACGGGTGTCCTGTTTTCGATAATGCATTGGGTTCCCTGTTTTCCTTGGTGGCTTGGACAGCCGAGGACCATATCTGTATGTTGTGCTTGTCTGGAGAAAGTGTCAAATTCAGGTGTCGAAACAGACTTGGGGTTACCTGTGTTTTAGGCTTTCCCCTTGGGGCCCAGGTAGGTGCACCCACACATGTGAGGTACCGTTTTCATCGGGACACCTGTGGGAACGCGGGACGGTAGGCCATGTGTTGTTGGCGGCGTGTTTCGATGGGTGCGCCGAGTGATATGTGCGGAAAATCCGTTTTTTCCCCACATTTTGGACTTTGCGGGGGTGTCTGGGTAATATATTCTGGGCCGATTTGCACAAATCATACCTCTGCGGATTCCCACGGGTGTCCTCTTTTAGGAAATGCATGGGGTTCCCTGTTTTCCTTGGTGGCTTGGACACCCGAGGCACGCGAGGCACTCATCTGTATGTTGTGCTTGTCTGGAGAAAGTGTCAACTTCAGGTGACGAAACAGACTTGGGGTTACCTGTGGTTTAGGCTTTCCCCTTGGCACCCAGGTAGGTGCACCCACACATGTGAGGTACCATTTTCATCGGGACACGGATGGGAACGCGGGACGGTAGGCCATATGTTGTTGGCGGCGTGTTTTGATCGGTGCGCCGAGTGAAATGTGCTGAAAATGTGTTTTTTTCCAACATTTCGGACTTTGCGAGGGTGCCTGGGTAATAAATTCTAGGCCGATTTGCGCAAATCATACCTCTGCGTATTCCCACACGTGTCCTCTTTTCGGAAATGCATGGGGTTTCCCTGCTTTCCTTGGTGGATTGGACACCCGAGGCCCATATCTGTATGTTGTGTTTGTCTGGAGAAAGTGTCAAATTCAGGTGTCGAAACAGTCTTGGGTTTACCTGTGTTTTAGGCTTTCCCCTTGGTGCCCAGGTAGGTGCACCCACACATGTGAGGTACCGTTTTCATTGGGACACCTGTGGGAACGCAGGATGGTAGGCCATGTGTTGTTGGCGGCGTGTTTCGATGGGTGCGCCGAGTGAAATGGGCGGAACATGCGTTTTTTTCCCACCTTTCGGATTTTGCGGTGGTGTCTGGGTAATAAACTCTGGACCGATTTGCGCAAATCATACCTCTGCGGATTCCCATGGGTGTCCTCTTTTCGGAAATGCATGGGGTTCCCTGTTTTCCTTTGTGGCTTGGACACCCGAGGCCCATATCTGTATGTTGTGCTTGTCTGGAGAAAGTGACAAATTCAGGTGTCGAAACAGACTTGGGGTTACCTGTGTTTTAGGCTTTCCCCTTGGTGCCCAGGTAGGTGCACCCACACATGTGAGGTACCGTTTTCATTGGGACACCTGTGGGAACGCAGGATGGTAGGCCATGTGTTTTTGGCGGCGGGTTTCGATGGGTGCGCCGAGTGAAATGTGCAGAAAATCCGTTTTTTTTCCACATTTCAGACTTTGCGGGGGTGTCTGGGTAATACATTCCGGGCCGATTTGCACAAATCATACCTCTGCGGATTCCCACGGGTGTCCTCTTTATGGAAATGCATGGGGTTCCCTGTTTTCCTTGGTGGCTTGGACACCCGAGGCCCATATCTGTATGTTGTGCTTATCTGGAGAAAGTGTCAAATTCTCGTGTCGAAACAGCCTTTGTGTTACCTGTGTTTGAGGCTTTCCCCTTGGCGCCCAGGTAGGTGCACCCACGCATTTAAGGGATTGTTTTCATCGGGACACCTGTGGGAACGCGGGATGGTAGGCCATGTGTTGTTGGCGGCGTGATTCGATGGGTGCGCCGAGTGAAATGTGCGGAAAATGTGTTTTTATTTCCCACATTTCGGAATTTGCGGGGGTGTCTGGGTAATAAATTCTGGGCCGATTTGCGCAAATCATACCTCTACGGATTCCCACGGGTGTCCTCTTTTCGGAAAAGCATTGGGTTCCCGGTTTTCCTTGGTGGCTTGGACAGCCGAGGACCATATCTGTATGTTGTGCTTGTCTGGAGAAAGTGTCAAATTCAGGTGTCGAAACAGACTTGGGGTTACCTGTGGTTTAGGCTTTCCCCTTGGGGCCCAGGTAGGTGCACCCACACATGTGAGGTACCGTTTTCATCGGGACACCTGTGGGAACGCGGGACGGTAGGCCATGTGTTGTTGGCGGCGTGGTTCGATGGGTGCGCCGAGTGAAATGTGCCGCAAATCCGCTTTTTCCCCACATTTTGGACTTTGCGGGGGTGTCTGGGTAATAAATTCTGGGCCGATTTGCGCAAATCATACCTCTGTGGATTCCCACGGGTGTCCTCTTTTAGGAAATGCATGGGGTTCCCTGTTTCCCTTGGTGGCTTGGACACCCGAGGCCCATATCTGTATGTTGTGCTTGTCTGGAGAAAGTGTCAACTTCAGGTGACGAAACAGACTTGGGGTTACCTGTGGTTTAGGCTTTCCCCTTGGCACCCAGGTAGGTGCACCCACACATGTGAGGTACCATTTTCATCGGGACACGGATGGGAACGCGGGACGGTAGGCCATATGTTGTTGGCGGCGTGTTTTGATCGGTGCGCCGAGTGAAATGTGCGGAAAAGGTGTTTTTTTCCAACATTTCGGACTTTGCGAGGGTGCCTGGGTAATAAATTCTGGACCGATTTGCGCAAATCATACCTCTGCGTATTCCCACGCGTGTTCTCTTTTCGGAAATGCATGGGGTTTCCCTGTTTTCCTTGGTGGATTGGACACCCGAGGCCCATATCTGTATGTTGTGTTTGTCTGGAGAAAGTGTCAAATTCAGGTGTCGAAACAGTCTTGGGTTTACCTGTGTTTAGGCTTTCCCCTTGGCGCCCAGGTAGGTGCACCCACACATGTGAGGTACCGCTTTCATTGGGACACCTGTGGGAACACGGGACTGTAGGCCATGTGTTGTTGGCGGCGTGTTTCGATGGGTGCGCCGAGTGAAATGGGCGGAACATGCGTTTTTTTCCCACCTTTCGGATTTTGCGGTGTTGTCTGGGTAATAAATTCTGGACCGATTTGCGCAAATCATACCTCTGCGGATTCCCACGGGTGTCCTCTTTTCGGAAATGCATGGGGTTCCCTGTTTTCCTTGGTGGCTTGGACACCCGAGGCCCATATCTGTATGTTGTGCTTGTCTGAAGAAAGTGACAAATTCAGGTGTCAAAGCAGACTTGGGGTTACCTGTGTTTTAGGCTTTCCCCTTGGTGCCCAGGTAGGTGCACCCACACATGTGAGGTACCGTTTTCATTGGGACACCTGTGGGAACGCAGGATGGTAGGCCATGTGTTGTTGGCGGCGGGTTTCGATGGGTGCGCCGAGTGAAATGTGCAGAAAATCCGTTTTTTTCCCACATTTCAGACTTTGCGGGGGTTTCTGGGTAATACATTCTGGGCCGATTAACACAAATCATTCCTCTGGGGATTCCCACGGGTGTCCTCTTTTCGGAAATGCATGGGGTTCCCTGTTTTCCTTGGTGGCTTGGACACCCGAGGCCCATATCTGTATGTTGTGCTTGTCTGGAGAAAGTGTCAAATTCACGTGTCGAAACAGACTTTGGGTTACCTGTGTTTTAGGCTTTCCCCTTGGCACCCAGGTAGGTGCACCCACACATGTGAGGTCCTGTTTTCATCAGGACACCTGTGGGAACGCGGGACGGTAGGCCATGTGTTGTTGGCGGCGTGATTCGATGGGTGCGCCGAGTGAAATGTGCGGAAAATGTGTTTTTATTTCCCACATTTCGGAATTTGCGGGGGTGTCTGGGTAATAAATTCTGGGCCGATTTGCGCAAATCATACCTCTACGGATTCCCACAGGTGTCCTCTTTTCGGAAAAGCATTGGGTTCCCGGTTTTCCTCGGTGGCTTGGACAGCCGAGGACCATATCTGTATGTTGTGCTTGTCTGGAGAAAGTATCAAATTCAGGTGTCGAAACAGACTTTGGGTTACCTGTGGTTTAGGCTTTCCCCTTGGCACCCAGGTAGGTGCACCCACACATGTGAGGTACCGTTTTCATTGGGACACCTGTGGTAACGCAGGATGGTAGGCCATGTGTTGTTGGCGGCGGGTTTCGATGGGTGCGCCGAGTGAAATGTGCGGAAAATGTGTTTTTTTCCAACATTTCGGACTTTGCGAGGGTGCCTGGGTAATAAATTCTGGCCCGATTTGCGCAAATCATACCTCTGCGTATTCCCACGCGTGTCCTCTTTACGGAAATGCATTGGTTTCCCTGTTTTCCTTGGTGGATTGGACACCCGAGGCCCATATCTGTATGTTGTGTTTGTCTGGAGAAAGTGTCAAATTCAGGTGTCGAAACAGACTTGGGGTTACCTGTGGTTTAGGCTTTCCCCTTGGCACCCAGGTAGGTGCACCCACACATGTGAAGTACCGTTTTCATCGGGACACCTGTAGGAACGCGGGACGGTAGGCCAGGTGTTGTTGGCGGTGTGTTTTGATGGGTGCGGTGAGTGAAATGTGTGGAAAATATGTTTTTTCCCCACATTTCGGGCTTTGCTGGGGTGTCTGGGTAATATATTCTGGGCCGATTTGCACAAATCACAACTCTGCGGATTCCCACGGGTGTCCTCTTTTTCGGAAATGCATGGGGTTCCCTGTTTTCCTTGGTGGCTTGGACACCCGAGGCCCATATCTGTATGTTGTGCTTGTCTGCAGAAAGTGTCAAATTCAGGTGTCGAAACAGACCTGGAGTTACCTGTGTTTTAGGCTTTCCCGTTCAAGCTCAGGTAGGTGCTCCCACACATGTGAGATACTGTTTTCATCGGGACACCTGTGGGAATGCGGGACGGTAGGCCATGTGTTGTTGGCTGCGTGTTTCGTTGGGTGCGCTGAGTGAAATGTGCAGAAAATGCGTTTTTTTCCCCACATTTTGGACTTTGCTGGGGTGTCTGGGTAATAAATTCTGGGCGGATTTGCGCAAATCATACCTCTGCGGATTCCCACAGGTGTCCTCTTTTCGGAAATGCATGGGGTTCCCTGTTTTCTTTGGTGGCTTGGAAACCCGAGGCCCATATCTGTATGTTGTGCTTGTCTGGAGAAAGTGTCAAATTGAGGTGTCGGTACAGACTTGGGGTTACCTGTGTTTTAGGCTTTGCCCTTGGCGCCCAGGTAGGTGCACCCACACATGAGAGGTACCGTTTTCATCGGGTCACCTGTGGGAACGTGCGACGGTAGGCCATGTGTTGTTGGCGGCGTGTTTCGTTGGGTGCGCTGAGTGAAATGTGCGGAAAATGCGTTTTTTTCCCCTCATTTCAGACTTTGCGGGGGTATCTGGGTAATAAATTCTGGGCCGATTTGCGCAAATCGTACCTCTGCGGATTCCCACGGGTGTCCTATTTTCGGAAATGCATGGGGTTCCCTGTTTTCCTTGGTGGCTTGGACACCCGAGCCGATATATGTATGTTGTGCTTGTCTGGAGAAAGTGTCAAATTAAGGTGTCGAAACAGACTTGGGGTTACCTGTGTTTTAGGTTTTCCCCTTGGCGCCCAGGTAGGTGCACCCACACATGTGAGGTACCGTTTTCATCGGGACACCTGTGGGAACGCGGGACGGTAGGCCATGTGTTGTTGGCTGTGTGTTTCGATGGGTGCGCCAAGTGAAATGTGCGGAAAATGTGTTTTTTTACCCCCATTTCGGACTTTTCAGGGGTTTCTGGGTAATACAGTCTTGGCGGATTTGCGCAAATCATACCTCTGTGAATCCCACGGGTGTCCTCTTTTCAGAAATGCATGGGGTTCCCTGTTTTCTTTGGTGGCTTGGAAACCCGAGGCCCATATCGGTATGTTGTGCTTGTCTGGAGAAAGTGTCAAATTCAGGTGTCGAAACAGACTTGGGATTACCTGTGTTTTAGTCTTTCCCCTTGGCACCCAGGTAGGTGCACCCACACATGTGAGGTCCTGTTTTCATCAGGACACCTGTGGGAACGCGGGACGGTAGGCCATGTGTTGTTGGAAGCGTGTTTCGATGGGTGTGCCGAGTGAAATGTGCAGAAAATGCGTTTTTTTCCCACATTTCGGACTTTTCAGGGGTTTCTGGGTAATACAGTCTGGGCCGATTTGTGCAAATCATACCTCTGCGGATTCCCACGGGTGTCCTGTTTTCGGAAAAGCATGGGGTTCCCTGTTTTCCTTGGTGGCTTAGACACCCGATGCCCAAATCTGTATGTTGTGGTTGTCTGGAGAAAGTGTCAAATTCAGGTGTCAAAACAGACTTGGGGTTACCTGTGTTTTAGGCTTTCCCCTAAGCGCCTAGGTAGGTGCACCCACACATGTGAGGTACCCTTTTCAATGGGACACCTGTGGGAACGCGGGACGGTAGGCCATGTGTTGGTGGCAGCGTGTTTCGATGGATGCGCCGAGTGAAATGTGCAGAAAATGCGTTTTTTTCCCACAGTTCGGACTTTGCGGGGGTGTCTGGGTAATACATTCCGGGCCGATTTGCGCAAATCTTACCTCTGCGCATTCCCACGGGTGTCTTCTTTTCGGAAATGCATGGGGTTCCCTGTTTTCCTTGGTGGCTTGGACACCCGAGGCCCATATCTGTATGTTGTGCTTGTCTGGAGAAAGTGTCAAATTCAGGTGTCGAAACAGACTTGAGGTTACCTGTGTTTTAGGCTTTCCCCTTGGCGCCCAGGTAGGTGCACCCACACATGTGAGGGATTGTTTTCATCGGGACACCTGTGGGAACGTGGGACGGTAGACCATGTGTTGTTGGCGGCGTGTTTCGATGGGTGCGCCGAGTGAAATGTGCGGAAAATCTGTTTTTTCCCTACATTTTGGACTTTGCGGGGGTGTCTGGGTAATAAATTCTGGGCCGATTTGTGCAAATCATACCTCTGCGGATTCCCACGGGTGTCCTCTTTTCGGAAATGCATGGGGTTCCCTGTTTTCCTTGGTGGCTTGGACACCCAATGCCCATATCTGTATGTTGTGCTTGTCTGGAGAAAGTGTCAACTTCAGGTGACGAAACAGACTTGGGGTTACCTGTGTTTTAGGCTTTGCCCTTGGCGCCCAGGTAGGTGCACCCACACATGTGAGGTACCGTTTTCATCGGGTCACCTGTGGGAACGCGCGACGGTAGGCCATGTGTTGTTGGCGGCGTGTTTCGTTGGGTGCGCTGAGTGAAATGTGCGGAAAATGCGTTTTTTTCCCCACATTTCAGACTTTGCGGGGGTATCTGGGTAATAAATTCTGGGCCGATTTGCGCAAATCGTACCTCTGCGGATTCCCACGGGTGTCCTATTTTCGGAAATGCATGGGGTTACCTGTTTTCCTTGGTGGCTTGGACACCCGAGCCGATATATGTATGTTGTGCTTGTCTGGAGAAAGTGTCAAATTCAGGTGTCGAAACAGACTTGGGGTTACCTGTGTTTTAGGTTTTCCCCTTGGCGCCCAGGTAGGTGCACCCACACATGTGAGGTACTGTTTTCATCGGGACACCTGTGGGAACGCGGGACGGTAGGCCATGTGTTGTTGGCTGTGTGTTTCGATGGGTGCGCCAAGTGAAATGTGCGGAAAATGTGTTTTTTTACCCCCATTTCGGACTTTTCAGGGGTTTCTGGGTAATACAGTCTTGGCTGATTTGCGCAAATCATACCTCTGTGAATCCCACGGGTGTCCTCTTTTCAGAAATGCATGGGGTTCCCTGTTTTCCTTGGTGGCTTGGACACCCGATGCCCATATCTGTATGTTGTGCTTGTCTGGAGAAAGTGTCAAATTCAGGTGTCGAAACAGACTTGGGATTACCTGTGTTTTAGGCTTTCCCCTTGGCACCCAGGTAGGTGCACCCACACATGTGAGGTCCTGTTTTCATCAGGACACCTGTGGGAACGCGGGACGTTAGGCCATGTGTTGTTGGAAGCGTGTTTCGATGGGTGTGCCGAGTGAAATGTGCAGAAAATGCGTTTTTTTCCCACATTTCGGACTTTTCAGGGGTTTCTGGGTAATACAGTCTGGGCCGATTTGTGCAAATCATACCTCTGCGGATTCCCACGGGTGTCCTGTTTTCGGAAAAGCATGGGGTTCCCTGTTTTCCTTGGTGGCTTAGACACCCGATGCCCAAATCTGTATGTTGTGCTTGTCTGGAGAAAGTGTCAGATTCAGGTGTCAAAACAGACTTGGGGTTACCTGTGTTTTAGGCTTTCCCCTAAGCGCCTAGGTAGGTGCACCCACACATGTGGGGTACCCTTTTCAATGGGACACCTGTGGGAACGCGGGACGGTAGGCCATGTGTTGGTGGCAGCGTGTTTCGATGGATGCGCCGAGTGAAATGTGCAGAAAATGCGTTTTTTTCCCACAGTTCGGACTTTGCGGGGGTGTCTGGGTAATACATTCCGAGCCGATTTGCGCAAATCTTACCTCTGCGGATTCCCACGGGTGTCTTCTTTTCGGAAATGCATGGGGTTCCCTGTTTTCCTTGGTGGCTTGGACACCCGAGGCCCATATCTGTATGTTGTGCTTGTCTGGAGAAAGTATCAAATTCAGGTGTCGAAACAGACTTGGGGTTACCTGTGTTTTAGGCTTTCCCCTTGGCGCCCAGGTAGGTGCACCCACACATGTGAGGGATTGTTTTCATCGGGACACCTGTGGGAACGTGGGACGGTAGACCATGTGTTGTTGGCGGCGTGTTTCGATGGGTGCGCCGAGTGAAATGTGCGGAAAATCTGTTTTTTCCCTACATTTTGGACTTTGCGGGGGTGTCTGGGTAATAAATTCTGGGCCGATTTGTGCAAATCATACCTCTGCGGATTCCCACGGGTGTCCTCTTTTCGGAAATGCATCGGGTTCCCTGTTTTCCTTGGTGGCTTGGACACCCAAGGCCCATATCTGTATGTTGTGCTTGTCTGGAGAAAGTGTCAACTTCAGGTGACGAAACAGACTTGGGGTTACCTGTGGTTTAGGCTTTCCCCTTGGCACGCGGGTAGGTGCACCCACACATGTGAGGTACTGTTTTCATTGGGACACCTGTGGGAACGCGGGACAGTAGGCCATGTGTTCTTGCGACGTGTTTCGATGGGTGTGCCGAGTGAAATGTGCAGAAAATGCTTTTTTTCCCCACATTTCGGACTTTTCAGGGGTTTCTGGGTAATACAGTCTGGGCCGATTTGTGCAAATCATACCTCTGCGGATTCCCACGGGTGTCCTGTTTTCGGAAAAGCATGGGGTTCCCTGTTTTCCTTGGTGGCTTAGACACCCGATGCCCAAATCTGTATGTTGTGCTTGTCTGGAGAAAGTGTCAGATTCAGGTGTCAAAACAGACTTGGGGTTACCTGTGTTTTAGGCTTTCCCCTAAGCGCCTAGGTAGGTGAACCCACACATGTGGGGTACCCTTTTCAATGGGACACCTGTGGGAATGCGGGACGGTAGGCCATGTGTTGGTGGCAGCGTGTTTCGATGGATGCGCCGAGTGAAATGTGCAGAAAATGCGTTTTTTTCCCACAGTTCGGACTTTGCGGGGGTGTCTGGGTAATACATTCCGAGCCGATTTGCGCAAATCTTACCTCTGCGGATTCCCACGGGTGTCTTCTTTTTGGAAATGCATGGGGTTCCCTGTTTTCCTTGGTGGCTTGGACACCCGAGGCCCATATCTGTATGTTGTGCTTGTCTGGAGAAAGTATCAAATTCAGGTGTCGAAACAGACTTGGGGTTACCTGTGTTTTAGGCTTTCCCCTTGGCGCCCAGGTAGGTGCACCCACACATGTGAGGGATTGTTTTCATCGGGACACCTGTGGGAACGTGGGACGGTAGACCATGTGTTGTTGGCGGCGTGTTTCGATGGGTGCGCCGAGTGAAATGTGCGGAAAATCTGTTTTTTCCCTACATTTTGGACTTTGCGGGGGTGTCTGGGTAATAAATTCTGGGCCGATTTGTGCAAATCATACCTCTGCGGATTCCCACGGGTGTCCTCTTTTCGGAAATGCATCGGGTTCCCTGTTTTCCTTGGTGGCTTGGACACCCAAGGCCCATATCTGTATGTTGTGCTTGTCTGGAGAAAGTGTCAACTTCAGGTGACGAAACAGACTTGGGGTTACCTGTGGTTTAGGCTTTCCCCTTGGCACGCGGGTAGGTGCACCCACACATGTGAGGTACTGTTTTCATTGGGACACCTGTGGGAACGCGGGACAGTAGGCCATGTGTTCTTGGCGACGTGTTTCGATGGGTGTGCCGAGTGAAATGTGCAGAAAATGCTTTTTTTCCCCACATTTCGGACTTTGCAGGGGTGTCTGGGTAATACATTGTGGGCCGATTTGCGCAAATCTTACCTCTGCGGATTCCCACGGGTGTCCTGTTTTCGGAAATGAATGGGGTTCCCTGTTTTCCTTGGTGGCTTGGACACCCGAGGCCCATATCTGTATGTTGTGCTTTCTGGAGAAAGTGTCAAATTCAGGTGTCGAAACAGACTTGGGGTTACCTGTGTTTTAGGCTTTCCCCTTGGTGCCCAGGCAGGTGCACCCACACACGTGAGGGATTGTTTTCATCGGGACACCTGTGGGAACGCAGGACAGTAGGCCATGTGTTGTTGGCGGCTTGATTCGATGGGTGCGCCGAGTGAAATATGCGGAAAATGTGTTTTTATTTCCCACATTTCGGACTTTGCGGGGGTCTGGGTAATACATTCTGGGCCGATTTGCGCAAATCTTACCTCTGCGGATTCCCACGGGTGTCCTCTTTTCGGAAATGCATGGGGTTCCCTGTTTTCCTTGGTGGTTTGGACACCCGTGGCCCATATCTGTATGTTGTGATTGTCTGGAAAAAGTGTCAAATTCAGGTGTCGAAACAGACTTGGGGTTACCTGTGTTTTAGGCATTGCCCCTGGCGCCCAGGTTGGTGCACCCACACATGTGAGGTACCGTTTTCATCAGGACACCTGTGGGAACGCGGGTCGGTAGGCCATGTGTGGTTGGCGGTGTGTTTCAATGGGTAAGCCGAGTGAAATGTGCGGAAAATGCATTTTTTTCCCCACATTTTGGACTTTGCGGGGGTGTCTGGGTAATACATACTGGGCCGATTTGCGCAAATCATACCTCTGCTGATTCCCACAGGTGTTCTCTTTTCAGAAAAGCATGGGGTTCCCTGTTTTCCTTGGTGGTTTAGACACCCAAGGCCCATATCTGTATGTTGCGCTTGTCTGGAGAAAGTGTCAAATTCAGGTGTCGAAACAGATTTGGGGTTACTTGTGTTTTAGGCTTTCCCCTTTGCGCCCAGGTAGGTGCACCCACACATGTGAGGCACCGTTTTCATCAGGACACCTGTGGGAACGCGGGACGGTAGGCCATGTGTTGTTGGGGGCGTGTTTCGATGGGTTTGCCGAGTGAAATGTGCAGAAAATGCGTTTTTCCCCACATTTTGGACTTTGCAGGGGTGTCTGGGTAATAAATTCTGGGCCGATTTGCGCAAATCATACCTCTGCGTATTCCCACAGGTGTCCTCTTTTCGGAAATGCAAGGGGTTTCCCTGTTTTCCTTGGTGGATTCGACACCCGAGGCCCATATCTGTATGTTGTGTTTGTCTGGAGAAAGTGTCAAATTCAGGTGTCAAAACAGTCTTGGGTTTACCTGTGTTTTAGGCTTTCCCCTTGGCGCCCAGGTAAGTGCACCCACACATGTGAGGTATCGCTTTCATTGGGACTCCTGTGGGAACGCGGGACTGTAGGCCATGTGTTGTTGGCAGCATGTTCCGATGGGTGCGCCTAGTGAAATGGGCGGAAAATGCGTTTTTTTCCCCACCTTTCGGATTTTGCGGTGGTGTCTGGGTAATAAATTCTGGACCAATTTGCGCAAATCATACCTCTACGGATTCCCACGGGTGTCCTCTTTTCGATAATGCATTGGGTTCCCTGTTTTCCTTGGTGGCTTGGACAGCCGAGGACCATATCTGTATGTTGTGCTTGTCTGGAGAAAGTGTCAAATTCAGGTGTCGAAACAGACTTGGGGTTACCTGTGTTTTAGGCTTCCCCTTGGGGCCCAGGTAGGTGCACCCACACATGTGAGGTACCGTTTTCATCGGGACACCTGTGGGAACGGGGGACGGTAGGCCATGTGTTGTTGGCAGCGTGTTTCGATGGGTGCGCCGAGTGAAATGTGCGGAAAGTCCGTTTTTTCCCCACATTTTGGACATTGCAGGGGTGTTTGGTAATACATTTTGGGCCGATTTGCGCAAATCATACCTCTGCGGATTCCCAGGGGTGTCCTCTTTTAGGAAATGCATGGGGTTCCCTGTTTTCCTTGGTGGCTTGGACACCCGAGGCCCATATCTGTATGTTGTGCTTGTCTGGAGAAAGTGTCAACTTCAGGTGACGAAACAGACTTGGGGTTACCTGTGGTTTAGGATTTCCCCTTGGCACCCAGGTAGGTGCACCCACACATGTGAAGTACCGTTTTCATCGGGACACCTGTGGGAACGCGGGACGGTAGGCCAGGTGTTGTTGGCGGCGTGTTTCGATGGGCGCGGCGAGTGAAATGTTTGGAAAATGTGTTTTTTTCTCCACATTTCGGGCATTGCTGGGGTGTCTGGGTAATACATTCTGGGCCGATTTGCGCAAATCACAACTCTGCGGATTCCCACGGGTGTCCTCTTTTTCGGAAATGCATGGGGGTCCCTGTTTTTCTTGGTGGCTTGGACACTCGAGGCCCATATCTGTATGTTGCGCTTGTCTGCAGAAAGTGTCAAATTCAGGTGTCGAAACAGACTTGGGGTTACCTGTGTTTTAGGCGTTCCCCTTGGCGCCCAGGTAGGTGCACCCACACATGTGAGGTACCGTTTTCATCGGGACACGGATGGGAACGCGTGACGGTAGGCCATATGTTGTTGGCGGCGTGTTTTGATCGGTGCGCCGAGTGAAATGTGCGGAAAATGTGTTTTTTTCCAACATTTCGGACTTTGCGAGGGTGCCTGGGTAATAAATTCTGGGCCGATTTGCGCAAATCATATCTCTGCGTATTCCCACGCGTGTCCTCTTTTCGGAAATGCATGGGGTTTCCCTGTTTTCCTTGGTGGATTGGACACCCGAGGCCCATATCTGTATGTTGTGTTTGTCTGGAGAAAGTGTCAAATTCAGGTGTCGAAACAGTCTTGGGTTTACCTGTGTTTTAGGCTTTCCCCTTGGCGCCCAGGTAGGTGCACCCACACATGTGAGGTACCGCTTTCATTGGGACACCTGTGGGAACGCGGGACTGTAGGCCATGTGTTGTTGGCGGCGTGTTTCGACGGGTGCGCCGAGTGAAATGGGCGGAACATGCGTTTTTTTCCCACCTTTCGGATTTTGCGGTGGTGTCTGGGTAATAAATTCTGGACCGATTTGCACAAATCATACCTCTGCGGATTCCCATGGGTGTCCTCTTTTCGGAAATGCATGGGGTTCCCTGTTTTCCTTGGTGGCTTGGACACCCGAGGCCCATATCTGTATGTTGTGCTTGTCTGGAGAAAGTGACAAATTCAGGTGTCGAAACAGACTTGGGGTTACCTGTGTTTTAGGCTTTCCCCTTGGGACCCAGGTAGGTGCACCCACACATGTGAGGTACCGTTTTCATTGGGACACCTGTGGGAACGCAGGATGGTACTCCATGTGTTGTTGGCGGCGGGTTTCGATGGTGCGCCGAGTGAAATGTGCGGAAAATGTGTTTTTATTTCCCACATTTCGGAATTTGCGGGGGTGTCTGGGTAATAAATTCTGGGCCGATTTGCGCAAATCATACCTCTACGGATTCCCACGGGTGTCCTCTTTTCGGAACAGCATTGGGTTCCCGGTTTTCCTCGGTGGCTTGGACAGCCGAGGACCATATCTGTATGTTGTGCTTGTCTGGAGAAAGTGTCAAATTCAGGTGTCGAAACAGACTTGGGGTTACCTGTGGTTCAGGCTTTCCCCTTGGCACCCAGGTAGGTGCACCCACACATGTGAAGTACCGTTTTCATCGGGACACCTGTGGGAACGCGGGACGGTAGGCCAGGTGTTGTTGGCGGCGTGTTTTGATGGGTGCGGCGAGTGAAATGTGCGGAAAAAGCGTTTTTTTCCCCACATTTCGGGCTTTGCTGGGGTGTCTGGGTAATAAATTCTGGGCCGATTTGCGCAAATCACAACTCTGCGGATTCCCACGGGTATCCTCTTTTTCAGAAATGCATGGGGTTCCCTGTTTTCCTTGGTGGCTTGGACACCCGAGGTCCATATCTGTATGTTGTGCTTGTCTGCAGAAAGTGTCAAATTCAGGTGTCGAAACAGACCTGGAGTTACCTGTGTTTTAGGCTTTCCCCTTGGCGCCCAGGTAGGTGCACCCACACATGTGAGGTACCGTTTTCATTGGAACACTTGTGGGAACGCGGGCCGGTAGGCCATGTGTTGTTGGCGGCGTGTTTCGGTGGGTGCGCCGAGTGAAATGTGCGGAAAAAGCGTTTTTTCTCCACATTTGGGACTTTGCAGGGGTGTCTGGGTAATAAATTCTGGGCCGATCTGTGCAAATCATACCTCTGCGGATTCCCACGGGTGTCCTCTTTTCGGAAATGCATGGGGTTCCCTGTTTTCCTTGGTGGCTTGGACACCCGAGGCCCATATCTGTATGTTGTGCATGTCTGGAGAAAGTGTCAAATTCAGGTGTCGAAACAGACTTGGGGTTAACTGTGTTTTAGGCTTTCCCGTTCAAGCTCAGGTAGGTGCTCCCACACATGTGAGATACTGTTTTCATCGGGACACCTGTGGGAACGCGGGACGGTAGGCCATGTGTTGTTGGCTGCGTGTTTCGATGGGTGCGCTGAGTGAAATGTGCAGAAAATGCGTTTTTTTCCCCACATTTTGGACTTTGCTGGGGTGTCTGGGTAATAAAATCTAGCCCGATTTGCGCAAATCATACCTCTACGGATTCCCACGGTTGTCCTCTTTTTCGGAAATGCATGGGGTTCCCTGTTCTCCTTGGTGGCTTGGACAGCCGAGGACCATATCTGTATTTTGTGCTTGTCTGGAGAAAGTGTCAAATTCAGGTGTCGAAACAGACTTGGGGTTACCTGTGTTTTAGGCTTTTCTCTTGGGGCCCAGGTAGGTGCACCCACACATGTGAGGTACCGCTTTCATCGGGACACCTGTGGGAACGCGGGACGGTAAGCCATATGTTGTTGGCGGCGTCTTTCGATGGGTGCGCCAAGTGAAATTTTCGGAAAATTGTTTTTTTCCCCCCACATTTCAGACTTTGCGGGGGTGTCTGGGTAATAAATTCTGGGCGGATTTGCACAAATCATACCTCTGCGGATTCCCACAGGTGTCCTCTTTTCGGAAATGCATGGGGTTCCCTGTTTTCCTTGGTGGCTTGGATACCCGAGCCGATATATGTATGTTGTGTTTGTCTGGAGAAAGTGTCAAATTCAGGTGTCGAAACAGTCTTGGGTTTACCTGTGTTTTAGGCTTTCCCCTTGGCGCCCAGGTAGGTGCACCCACACATGTGAGGTACCGTTTTCATCAGGACACCTGTGGGAACGCGGGACGGTAGGCCATGTGTTGTTGGCTGTGTGTTTCGATGGGTGCGCCGAGTGAAATGTGCGGAAAATGTGTTTTTTTCCCACATTTCGGACTTTTCAGGGGTTTCTGGGTAATACAGTCTGGGCCGATTTGCGCAAATCATACCTCTGCGGATTCCCATGGTGTCCTGTTTTCCGAAAAGCATGGGGTTCCCTGTTTTCCTTGGTGGCTTAGAAACCCGATGCCCAAATCTGTATGTTGTGCTTGTCTGGAGAAAGTGTCAAATTCAGGTGTCAAAACAGACCTGGGGTTACCTGTGTTTTAGGCTTTCCCCTAAGCGCCTAGGTAGGTGCACCCACACATGTGAGGTACCCTTTTCAATGGGACACCTGTGGGGACGCGGGACGGTAGGCCATGTGTTGTTGGCAGCGTGTTTCGATGGATGCGCCGAGTGAAATGTGCAGAAAATGCGTTTTTTTCCCACATTTCGGACTTTGCGGGGGTGTCTGGGTAATACATTCCGGGCTGATTTTCGCAAATCTTACCTCTGCGGATTCCCACGGGTGTCCTCTTTTCGGAAATGCATGGGGTTCCCTGTTTTCCTTGGTGGCTTGGACACCCGAGGCCCATATCTGTATGTTGTGCTTGTCTGGAGAAAGTGTCAAATTCAGGTGTCGAAACAGATTTGGGGTTACCTGTGTTTTAGGCTTTCCCCTTGGCGCCCAGGTAGGTGCACCCACACATTTGAGGGATTGTTTTCATCGGGACACCTGTGGGAACGCGGGACGGTAGGCCATGTGTTCTTGGCGGCGTGTTTCGATGGGTGTGCCGAGTGAAATGTGCAGAAAATGCTTTTTTTCCCCACATTTCGGACTTTGCAGGGGTGTCTGGGTAATACATTCTGGGCCGATTTGCGCAAATCTTACCTCTGCGGATTCCCACGGGTGTCCTCTTTTCGGAAATGAATGGGGTTCCCTGTTTTCCTTGGTGGCTTGGACCCCCGAGGCCCATATCTGTATGTTGTGCTTGTCTGGAGAAAGTGTCAAATTCAGGTGTTGAAACATACTTGGGGTTACCTGTGTTTTAGGCTTTCCCCTTGGTTGCCCAGGTAGGTGCACCCACACATGTGAGGGATTGTTTTCATCGGGACACCTGTGGGAACGTAGGACGGTAGGCCATGTGTTGTTGGCGGCTTGATTGGATGGGTGCGCCGAGTGAAATGTGCGGAAAATGTGTTTTTATTTCCCACATTTCGGACTTTGCGGGGGTGTCTGGGTAATACATTCTGTTCCGATTTGCGCAAATCTTACCTCTGTGGATTCCCACGGGTGTCCTATTTTCGGAACTGCATGGGGTTCCCTGTTTTCCTTGGTGGCTTAGACACCCGATGCCCAAATCTGTATGTTGTGCTTGTCTGGAGAAAGTGTCATATTCAGGTGTCAAAACAGACCTGGGGTTACCTGTGTTTTAGGCTTTCCCCTAAGCGCCTAGGTAGGTGCACCCACACATGTGAGGTACCCTTTTCAATGGGACACCTGTGGGAACGCGGGACGGTAGGCCATGTGTTGTTGGCAGCGTGTTTCGATGGATGCGCCGAGTGAAATGTGCAGAAAATGCGTTTTTTTCCCACATTTCGGACTTTGCGGGGGTGTCTGGGTAATACATTCCGGGCCGATTTTCGCAAATCTTACCTCTGCGGATTCCCACGGGTGTCCTCTTTTCGGAAATGCATGGGGTTCCCTGTTTTCCTTGGTGGCTTGGACACCCGAGGCCCATATCTGTATGTTGTGCTTGTCTGGAGAAAGTGTCAAATTCAGGTGTCGAAACAGATTTGGGGTTACCTGTGTTTTAGGCTTTCCCCTTGGCGCCCAGGTAGGTGCACCCACACATTTGAGGGATTGTTTTCATCGGGACACCTGTGGGAACGCGGGACGGTAGGCCATGTGTTCTTGGCGGCGTGTTTCGATGGGTGTGCCGAGTGAAATGTGCAGAAAATGCTTTTTTTCCCCACATTTCGGACTTTGCAGGGGTGTCTGGGTAATACATTCTGGGCCGATTTGCGCAAATCTTACCTCTGCGGATTCCCACGGGTGTCCTCTTTTCGGAAATGAATGGGGTTCCCTGTTTTCCTTGGTGGCTTGGACCCCCGAGGCCCATATCTGTATGTTGTGCTTGTCTGGAGAAAGTGTCAAATTCAGGTGTTGAAACATACTTGGGGTTACCTGTGTTTTAGGCTTTCCCCTTGGTTGCCCAGGTAGGTGCACCCACACATGTGAGGGATTGTTTTCATCGGGACACCTGTGGGAACGTAGGACGGTAGGCCATGTGTTGTTGGCGGCTTGATTGGATGGGTGCGCCGAGTGAAATGTGCGGAAAATGTGTTTTTATTTCCCACATTTCGGACTTTGCGGGGGTGTCTGGGTAATACATTCTGTTCCGATTTGCGCAAATCTTACCTCTGTGGATTCCCACGGGTGTCCTATTTTCGGAACTGCATGGGGTTCCCTGTTTTCCTTGGTGGCTTAGACACCCGATGCCCAAATCTGTATGTTGTGCTTGTCTGGAGAAAGTGTCATATTCAGGTGTCAAAACAGACCTGGGGTTACCTGTGTTTTAGGCTTTCCCCTAAGCGCCTAGGTAGGTGCACCCACACATGTGAGGTACCCTTTTCAATGGGACACCTGTGGGAACGCGGGACGGTAGGCCATGTGTTGTTGGCAGCGTGTTTCGATGGATGCGCCGAGTGAAATGTGCAGAAAATGCGTTTTTTTCCCACATTTCGGACTTTGCGGGGGTGTCTGGGTAATACATTCCGGGCCGATTTTCGCAAATCTTACCTCTGCGGATTCCCACGGGTGTCCTCTTTTCGGAAATGCATGGGGTTCCCTGTTTTCCTTGGTGGCTTGGACACCCGAGGCCCATATCTGTATGTTGTGCTTGTCTGGAGAAAGTGTCAAATTCAGGTGTCGAAACAGATTTGGGGTTACCTGTGTTTTAGGCTTTCCCCTTGGCGCCCAGGTAGGTGCACCCACACATTTGAGGGATTGTTTTCATCGGGACACCTGTGGGAACGCGGGACGGTAGGCCATGTGTTCTTGGCGGCGTGTTTCGATGGGTGTGCCGAGTGAAATGTGCAGAAAATGCTTTTTTTCCCCACATTTCGGACTTTGCAGGGGTGTCTGGGTAATACATTCTGGGCCGATTTGCACAAATCTTACCTCTGCGGATTCCCACGGGTGTCCTCTTTTCGGAAATGAATGGGGTTCCCTGTTTTCCTTGGTGGCTTGGACACCCGAGGCCCATATCTGTATGTTGTGCTTGTCTGGGAAAGTGTCAAATTCAGGTGTTGAAACAGACTTGGGGTTACCTGTGTTTTAGGCTTTCCCCTTGGTTGCCCAGATAGGTGCACCCACACATGTGAGGGATTGTTTTCATCGGGACACCTGTGGGAACGTAGGACGGTAGGCCATGTGTTGTTGGCGGCTTGATTCGATTGGTGCGCCGAGTGAAATGTGCGGAAAATGTGTTTTTATTTCCCACATTTCGGACTTTGCGGGGGTGTCTGGGTAATACATTCTGTTCCGATTTGCGCAAATCTTACCTCTGCGGATTCCCACGGGTGTCCTCTTTTCGGAAATGCATGGGGTTCCCTGTTTTCCTTGGTGGCTTAGACACCCGATGCCCAAATCTGTATGTTGTGCTTGTCTGGAGAAAGTGTCAAATTCAGGTGTCAAAACAGACCTGGGGTTACCTGTGTTTTAGGCTTTCCCCTAAGCGCCTAGGTAGGTGCACCCACACATGTGAGGTACCCTTTTCAATGGGACACCTGTGGGAACGCGGGACGGTAGGCCATGTGTTGTTGGCAGTGTGTTTCGATGGATGCGTCGAGTGAAATGTGCAGAAAATGCGTTTTTTTCCCACATTTCGGACTTTGAGGGGGTGTCTGGGTAATACATTCCGGGCCGATTTTCGCAAATCTTACCTCTGCGGATTCCCACGGGTGTCCTCTTTTCGGAAATGCATGGGGTTCCCTGTTTTCCTTGGTGGCTTGGACACCCGAGGCCCATATCTGTATGTTGTGCTTGTCTGGAGAAAGTGTCAAATTCAGGTGTCGAAACAGATTTGGGGTTACCTGTGTTTTAGGCTTTCCCCTTGGCGCCCAGGTAGGTGCATGTTGAGTTCAAGGTTTGGCCACAAATGACTCTGACACTCCAGTGAACTGTTAACTTATTTACTTAGGTTTAGGTACACCAAATACAGTTCTTAGGGCCAGGTAAGTAAAAGGGGACATAGGACACCCACCGGCATCCTCTCTCAGGGCTTACATCCTTGCAACTAACAAACCTGGAACTCACTCATAGATAAACATTCTAAGCCGTGCATTCCATCTCAAGATTCTAGTCACTTGCACCAGATGAATGCAAAGTTAATCACAACACATCTTTCCCCTATAGGGTCATCAACAAAAACAGTAAAGTATCGGTGGCAAGATCAATATTTCATCAAAAGATTTGTCCAGTAAAGTCCCACCTGAAAAACAAAAGATTATTCAAAGCATTTCACATATAACCACAACCAACTCCAAAAGGTTTAGACCCTGTCACCACTTCAAAATCTATTAACATTAACATCAATGTCCATCTGTGGATTAAAATTAAAAGTCCACCTGTGGAGAGAACATATTAATATGCCTACATAGAACAGCTAATGATGAACACTGTTATCAACTTAATAACTCTAATGAAAATTTAATAAACACTCATAACCTTAATATCTTATTTCACTCACACATCACCGCATACATGTCTACCAACATATGCCAAAACAATGGCACCAAAGTCTAGGAACAACATTTCCCTTTTTATACAGACAGTGTAATGGACAGTAGTCCGCTCAATGGTTCACCACAACCATTGCACCTTTTCACACATGCAACACATGTAATGGACAGTAGTCCACTCAACGGTTCACCTCAACCATTGCACCTTTTTACACATGCAACACATGTAATGGACAGTAGTCCGCTCAACGGTTCACCTCAACCATTGCACCTTTTTACACATGCAACACATGTAATGGACAGTAGTCCGCTCAACGGTTAACCTCAACCATTGCACCTTTTTACACATGCAACACATGTAATGGACAGTAGTCCGCTCAACGGTTCACCTCAACCATTGCACCTTTTTACACATGCAACACATGTAATGGACAGTAGTCCGGTCAACGGTTCACCTCAACCATTGCACCTTTTTACACATGCAACACATGTAATGGACAGTAGTCCGCCTGTGGAGAGAAATATGTTAAACTAGATAACTCAATTAAAGAGCGAGACATGTACCTACAACATCACTCTAATAAACTAATATATATCAGCTCTAGTATCTCAACTCTAATCGCCAGCACCTCTGCATTCTCTCCTACTTCACCATTGCATAGAGAGTAACGGAGGAACACAGAGCTCCCATCCCCATCAAACTTCATAACTGAGTCAGGCCTCCCGCTGCAGCACTCACGCCGAACTCCAGGACTCCACTCAAGCCAACCGCAGCAACCTTCGGTTCCAGTCAAAGGTAAGCGCTGACATCGGATAACTTTGTCAGTGATCTCAGCTGCCTTCACTATGACCAATAGCTTGTAGCCTTGGCGCAACAGATGTTTGCACAGTCCATGGGCCCCAGGCCCCTCCCAGATCCATTAACAACTTCCAACTCTTCTGAATGTTTGTACAGTCTCAATTCTCTTAAATGCTTTATGAGAGACTGCCACCTTGAACTTCACCATGCCAATGAATGAATGAACCTTGCTGCTCCAATGAACTTCACAGCTCCTTCTAATAACCATAAGTCTCACAGAGCCCACTGCACTTTACAGCAGACCGTTGTACCTTTCAACACTAGAACTTCTTGTCCCCACTGCCCTTTGCAGCACACCCTTGTCACTGAAGTGCCTCTTCACTCCCTATGCAGTGCCTCTTCACTGCCCCGTGCAGCACTTCACTGCCCTCGCAGCGCCTCACCTCTTCACTGCACCATGCAGCACTTCACAGCCTCTGCAGCAACCACTCACTGCCTCTTGCAGCGCCTCTTGACTGCCTCTTGCAGCACCTCTTAACTGCATCTTGTAGTGCCTCACTGCCCTTGCAGAATCTCTTCACTGCCTCATGTAGCACCTCTTCACTGCCTCACGCAGCACCTCTTCACTGCCTAACGCAGCACCTCACTGCCCCTGCAGTGCGTCTTCACTGCCTGTTGCAGCACCTCACTGCCTTTGCAGCACTTCTTCATGCAGCGCCTCACTGCCTCTGCAGCATCTCACTGCCCCCAGCAGCGCTTCACTGTCTCTGCAGTGCCTCTTCACTGCCTGTTGCAGCGCCTAACTGCCCTCGCAGCACCTCTTCATGCAGCGCCTCACTGCCTCTGCAACATCTCATTGCCCATTGTAGCGCCTCACTGCCCTGGCAGAACCTCTCCACTGCCTCATGCAGCACCTTTACATCCATAGCTGCTCTGTTATTCCAGTGCCTTCGTAGCGCCTCTGTCTGGGCCTTTCTTGCCCCCTCTGCCTCTGTAGCACCTCTGTCTGGACCTCAATTGCCCTCACTGCACTTGCAGTGCCTCACAGCCATCCAGCGCTCTTACCTGAGAGAGGATCACTTCTCAGAGGGGGGGGGGCGGTGGGTGTCTCCCTTTGGTGCTGTCCCCCCAGCACAGCCAGATCCCATCCTCGTCGCCAGTGTTGAGTTCAAGGTTTGGCCACAAATGACTCTGACACTCCAGTGAACTGTTAACTTATTTACTTAGGTTTAGGTACACCAAATACAGTTCTTAGGGTCAGGTAAGTAAAAGGGGACATAGGACACCCACCGGCATCCTCTCTCAGGGCTTACATCCTTGCAACTAACAAACCTGGAACTCACTCATAGATAAACATTCTAAGCCGTGCATTCCATCTCAAGATTCTAGTCACTTGCACCAGATGAATGCAAAGTTAATCACAACAGTGCACCCACACATTTGAGGGATTGTTTTCATCGGGACACCTGTGGGAACGCGGGACGGTAGGCCATGTGTTCTTGGCGGCGTGTTTCGATGGGTGTGCCGAGTGAAATGTGCAGAAAATGCTTTTTTTCCCCACATTTCGGACTTTGCAGGGGTGTCTGGTGTGAGAGAACGGATCTCAACGACCGGTGGGGGGTGTCTGTACTCCCACTCCCTATATGGTGGAGGAGAGGCACAGGAGACCCCAGCCAAGATTCTCTATTCGGTAGCAATGGTCGAGCAATCAAGGCCTAGCTTCTCAGGAGGTGATGCAGGCTGGTTCTTAAGTACAGTGTATCCCCAAGCCCCCACAAAGGAATATCCACACTCTGTATTGGTTAGAACACAGTCTTTATATAATCAATAGTTAAGGTTATGTACATTCATCATGATAACTCACTTTGTACTCTGGCAAAATCTACAATGACAAATATTTACAATCCTAAAGTGGTACCACCCTAGATCTCATTGAAGTGCATGAACAATACTGTACAATGTCACACAGACCAATAGAGTGAAACCAGCAATAGAGAGAGGAGAGAAAATAAGATGGTTGAGCAATAGGCAGAATACTGACCCCTACCACTAGGCACAGTTCTGTGTGGAGATCCCCCCACCTGGGCAACCTGTAAAGAAAGATATAGCACAAGCCCAGTCCATATATGGCTCTGCAAGTCTTATTTTCCCCTATAATGTTTTTACCCCCCCAATGTACCTGGTGGAGTCGAGTTCCTCGAAAAGGCGTCGACAAACGTTGAGGGACTCGCTGTTCGGCGACGGGGAATCGACGGCCCTTCTTGAATGCCTTCCCTTTCAAGCGGGAGGCACGGGGCGTCGAACGTCCGTCGACAAACGAGGTAGAACGATGTCGAAGAGGCGGCAGCTTCGTCCGAGCGGTGCTCGTCGGCGTCGGGGCGTCGGGGCGTCGGCGTCCTGCAAGGCGGAGGTGTGCGGGGCACCTCGATGACAATAGTTCTGGGCCGCAAAGATTGTAGGGACGGGAGCCCAGCAAGGGCGTTGATCGTCCGAGTCTTTGAGGTCGTCGGGTGGCGGGAAACCCACCGGCAGGTTTCTCCTCGGCGCGTTGGTCGTCCTCGACTTTCTCCGGCAGGATAAGCGGTCGATGATGCGGTCGAGAGAGTCCTTCGATTGAATGTTCTTAGGCAATGGAGCGGACGGCTCCGGTCGTCAGCGGCACGGCGTCAAGTGGTTCCCACGGCTGGGCAACACAACTTCGACGAGCCTCCAGCGGTTCCACAAACCTGCGAACCCTGGTCGACGGCAATGGACTTCGACGGCGTCGATGTCCGGGTGCTTCACTTCGATCTCCTCGGCGGTCCCGTCTCGGGTCGACAGCCTTTCGAGGATCTGTCTTCCAGGGCGCTTCGGCGAAGATGGAGCGGTGCTCGATGGTCCCTCGGAGCACGGGAAGAGGGCGCCTTACCAGGTCCTCTCTCGGGTCAGTCCTCGACGAATTCGACAGCCTTCGGATCGGTCGAAGCAAATGCCACAGCAAGTCTTCTTCTTCCAGCTGGACGCCGAGGGTCAGCAGTTCCAGTTACTCTTGAGTGGAGACTCAGCTTCTGAACGCTTCTGAACAATTTCCAGTGGTGAGAGGTCCCCAGATATACTATTCTGTCTCTCATCCACACTGCTGGCACACACACAGCAGCCAATCACACAGAAGGGCATTCATGCAGTCAGTCAGCCAATCAGGCACTCAGTGCATTCAGGCCACACTCCTCCCTTTCAGACACTCACAACAAGGAATGTGGATTGGGACAAGTACTCAGCCATTCAACACTACACACTGCATTCAGGCCAGTTTCGGGCAGGGCTGTCTCAGTCTTTGTCTCACATGCCAGAAAGCAGACAACCACAACAAGGAGTGTATATTGGTCACACACTCCATTCACCCAGGTCCCACCCACAGGAGGTACCCATAACATACAGTCACTGGGAAGGCTCCAGTCAGTCTAGCTGGGCCTTCACAACAATACCATACATGGAACTTCCACCCAACAGCCAGTCAGGGGGAAGGGACAGAGACAGGGCTTCCCAGGGCTTTGGGAAAAACAAGATAACAGGCAATAGAAAGCAAGAGGCCGCAGGGGCCATCTTGTTTCCTATTAGGAATCAACTGATCCCAATGGCAGGGCCTGGGTATCCCAAAATGGCGGACACCCAGAGCACCTGTCAAATTCAGCATGGAGCTGCCACCAGCCCATACCCTGCTCTGTGGTCACCCACAGGTGCCCAAAAACATACACTAGGGGCACAGGGTTGTACCCCTACCCATGGGTGCCATAAGGGTATCCCATGGGTCTGTTCACCAAACCAAAAGAGAGAGCTGCACTGCCAGGAGTCCCACATGGACTCCGGGGCAGAAAACATAACAGAACACACGGTAAAAACAGAAAAAGGACAAGGATTCAGAGGCCCTGTCCCTCAGATGCATTTCCAGCATCACAGTCGCCCCCCCCAGACTGAGGTGGAGGGTGTCTAATCTCCCACGGGATAGACACCCTCATCCAGACGGTCAACATACCTTCTGGAAAGGCCATCTGCATTATCGTGACTCTTCCCTGGTCTGTGCTCTATGGTGAAGTCTAGCCCTTGCAGGCTAATGGACCACCTGAGCAATTTCGGGTTCTCACCCTTCATCTGCATAAGCCACTTCAGGGGCTTATGATCTGTTTGGACCTTGAAGGTAGACCCCGTAAGGTAGGGCCTAAAACGCCTTAGGCTCCAAACTATACTAAAACACTCCTTTTCAACAGTAGCCCACCTAAGTTCTCTACCCTTGAGTTGTCTACTGATGAATATGATAGGGTGTTCTCTCCCTTTGTCATCTAACTGGGACAAGACAGCTCCAATTCCGGTGTCGCAGGCATCCGTCTGGACGATAAAGGGTCGGCTGTAGTCAGGCGCACTCAACACAGGTGCCCTACACAGACTTTCTTTCAAGCCATCAAAGGCCCTCTGACAGTCTTCAGTCCAATTAACCTTCCTAGGCTGTTTGGGTGAAGTTAGAGCTGTCAGGGGTGCAGCTATGGTTCCATAGTCTGCCATGAAATTGCGATAGTACCCAGTGAGGCCCAAAAAGGCCCTCACCTGGGTTTGAGTAGTGGGAGACTCCCAGTTCTGTACATCCTGTACTTTACTGGCGAGAGGTTGGATTTGACCCCCTCCTACCTCATGACCAAGATAGGTAACTTTCCCCTGAGCTATCTGGCACTTGGTAGCCTTTCAAGGCCTGCAACACCTTATCCAGATGTGTCAAATGCTCTTCCCAGGTGGAACTGTAGACGGCAATGTCGTCTAAGTAAGCCACACAAAAGGCTTCCAGCCCACTGAGCGCATGATTGACCAATCTCTGGAAGGTGGCAGGGGCATTCTTCAACCCAAAAGGCATGACCCTAAACTGGTAGAGTCCCTCAGGTGTTGAGAAGGCCGTCTTTTCCTTGGCATGGTCCGTCAGAGCTATTTGCCAATAGCCTGAGGTAAGGTCAAAGGTGCTCACAAACTTGGCAGCACCTATGGTGTCCACGAGCTCATCAGCCCGGGGCAATGGGTGTGCGTCAGTCTTGGTGACGGCATTGACTCCTCGGTAGTCCACACAGAACCTCCAATCCTTGGTACCCGCCTGGGAACTTGCCTTGGGGACAAGGACCACTGGACTGGACCAGGGACTGGTTGAGGGTTCAATAACACCCAGATCCAACATCTTGGCGACCTCAGCCTGGATGTGGTTCTTAACGGTATCTGACATACGGTAGCACCTGCTTTTGACAGGTACACTGTCACCAGTGTCAATTTCGTGCTTACACCACGGTGTAAGGCCTGGCTTCAGTGAAAACAGAGAGGCATACTGTTGGAGCAAAGCCCTACAGGCCCTCTGTTGCTCTGTTGTCAAATCTGGAGAGAGATGTACTCCCTCCACTGAGCCATCCTGAGGGTTGCTATGCAGCAAATCAGGAAGGGGCTCACTCTCATCCTCTTCTTGCCCAGAAGCTAGCAAGAGACATGAGACTTCCGCTCGCCTGTGGAAAGGCTTGAGCCTGTTGACATGGAATAGCTGAGGAGCTACCCCAGGGGCTCCCATGTCAACCAGATAGTTGACTTCGCCCATCTTGGAGATGATCCTGAAGGGTCCAGTCCACTTGTCTGCCAAAGCCCTAGGCTTGGTACGCTCCATCACAAGGATTTCCTGTCCCGGAGTCCAATCCACTTGCGAGGCTTTAAGGTCATGCCAGTACTTATTCAATTCCTGGCTGGCCTTGAGATTTGCTGTTGCCTGACCCATCATTTGTGTCATCCTCCGCCTGAGGCCTAACACATAGTCCCCCACTTGCTTGGCGGGACCTGGAGGGGTGGCTTCCAAGCCTTCTCGGATCAAGGCGAGGGGCCCCCTCACGGGATGTCCAAAGAGTAACTCAAAGGGGCTGAAACCAACACCCTCTTGAGGTACCTCTCTGTAAGCAAACAGCAGGCATGGCAGGAGGAGATCCCATTTCCTCCTTAGGGGCTCTTCCAAAGCACCTAGCATGCCCTTGAGAGTTTTGTTAAATCTCTCAACCAGACCATTGGTCTGGGGGTGGTAAGAGGTGGAGAACTTGTAGGTTACCCCGCACTCTTTCCACATGGTTTTCATGTAACTCGACATGAAGTTGGATCCTCTGTCAGAGACAACCTCCTTGGGGAATCCAACACGGGTGAAAATGCCCAGGAGAGCCCGGGCAACCACCTTGGCCGTAACCGTCCAAAGGGGTATCGCCTCAGGGTACCTGGTGGCATGATCTACCAAGACCAGGATGAACCGATGTCCACCTGAAGTGGGAGGGTCAAGGGGACCGACGATGTCGATGCCCACCCTCTCAAATGGGGTGCCAACCACTGGCAACGGCTGCAGTGGGGCAATGACACTGCCTCCAGTCTTTCCAGACAACTGACAAGTTGGGCAGGTCCTGCAGTGGGACTCCACCTCTACTCCCATCCGTGGCCAGTAGAAATGGGCAGAGAGCCTCTGCTTAGTCTTCTTGGTCCCAAGATGACCAGCCAAGGGCACCTCATGCGCCAACTGCAGTAGGAAGGGCCTGTAAACCTGGGGTACCACCAACCTCTTGCGGGCACCAGGTTCAGGCTTAGTGGGCTCACTAACAAGGAGCTCACCCTCCCAATAAATCCGGAAATTCCTAGGCACCTCTCCTTGTGCCTGGGCCAGGGACTGTTTCCTCAGTCCCTCGAGAGAGTGGCACTCTCTCTGTCCCTTACAGAAGTCCGCCCGGGAGGGTCCCCCTTCAGCTAACAAGCATTGAAGGTCGGGATGATCCTCCGGGTTAAGAACCTCTCCCACAGGAGAGTCTTCTGCCTCTTCTCCCAAAGGAGTTGAGTTTGGGTTTTCCACTGGACCCAGCCCGTCCGGAGCATGGATCCCAATGGGTGCGGCAGGAAGAGAAGGTGCTCCCTCCACAGAGGTGGCCTTCTTGGTCTTCCTCCTTCTTGCCTTAGGCCTCGCCTTTGGCTCGGGTATCTGACCCACAGCCATACCCGATGTCACCTGTGATCTAGTGACGGCAGCAGCAGTCATGGGAAGACCATCCGAGATCAACCCCAACTCTACTAGATCATTCCCTAACAAAATGTTAGCAGGGACATTGTCCTGAACCAGGACAGGAAGCTTTGCTGTCTTGTCTCCAATCATGAGTGTGACTAAGGCTACAGGTGATAATTTGGGAGGCCCACCAGCTAACCTGGTGGTTTGCAAAGGAGCACCTTCATAGTCCTCTGGCCTGAGCAGGGTCCTGTCCACCACTGTCATGCTTGCCCCAGTGTCTCTCAAACCAGTAGAAGGCTGGCCATTCAAGAGGACACTTCTCAAAAACCTACGGGTGTTCTGTGGGATAGTCGCCAGTACTTCCGCGTACTGGTCCCAGGCCCCAAGGGACACTAAGGAAATCTCCACCGGAGCACCAAATGTGATACCGGCAGAGGAGGGGAGGACAGTGGCCTCCACCTCAGACACGGGGTAAGGGTAGGTCAGGCTGACAGCCTGTACTCCAAGTGCCTTACCTTTACACTTGGGGTCACCCCTTTTGTGATCCAGAGCTCCACAGTCCCAAAAAGCGCTAGGGGTGCGGGGTACGGTACTGGAACCACTGGGAGCCTGCTTTGCAGCAGGTGGACCACTACTCTTATTCCCACCCCCAGATGACTTATCCCCACTAGATTTTTGGGTCTTAGGAGAGGAAGGTTTTGGTTTACCCGACTGTGGCTGCTTGGGGGGACTCCTCAGCTTTCTGAGAGGCCCCCTTCTCTTTATCCTTGTCCTTCCCACTGGAGTCCTTAGGGGACACCCGGTGGGAGACCCACTTGTCAGCCAACCTAGCCAGCTTAAAGGGGTCCAAAATGTTCTGGTCAGCCACATACTGACACAGCTCTGGTGAACAGGCTTCAGAGAAATGCTCAAAAAACAAGAGGTGGGACAATTCAACAAAAGTCTTAACCTTGTATCCATCGATCCACCCCATCATGTTCATGTGCGCAGCACTCACCCAGTCAACCCAAGACATATTCTCCTTTTTCTTAAAATCCCTGAACCTTCTAAGGTATTGGGTAGGTGTCTTGCCGAACTTGGCAATCAAAGCAGACTTCATACACTCGTACTGACCCCTTTCTTCCACACTCAGCTTCAGAATACAGTCATACCCAGTTTGAGGCACTCTGCTTAACAAACACTTCGCCCAATCTCTTTTATCCACATCATGAATTTCACAAGCCATTTCAAACGCTTCAATCCATTGGAGGATATCCGAACCCTCCACAAATACACCAACCAAATCTTTCATAAACTTGGTGGCTGGGGACCTGACACTCTCACTGGATCTAGCTGAAGTCTCCACTCTAGCTTTCTCTAGCTGGATCCTCTGACATTCAGTGTCCTGGCTCTTGAGTTCAAGGTCCTTATTTTTGAGTTCAAGATCCCTATTCTTGAGCTCCACTTGTTGAGCCAACTCCTCTTTCTTAAGCTCAGCATCTATTTCCAACTTGCGGTATTCAAAGGCCAATTTCATCCTTAATAACTCAAGCTCTAAGGAATTGCTGGAGTTTGGAACAGAGGCAGCAGGAATGGCGGTATTCCCAGAAACAGATTCAGCAGAAACCCCAGGGGCAGAGTCCTCATTGGTTGCATTCCCCCCCTCATCAAGAGTTTCACTATCAGTCTGGTAGTCCACCAGGGCAGCTATCAGCTCAGCCCTAGACTTATCCACAAAGTCTAACTCCCTAGCTTCACAAGCACTCTGGAGAGCCTCCAAGCTCATCCGAGTTAATTTGCCATTCGCAATAGACTCCATTGTTTGTAATGCAGTTACCTTGTACACAACTAAACTTCAATTCAATAAAGGGCAAATATCCTTTGTAAGTGGCGCGGTTATACACGGATTCTTAAAACCATAAGCATCCCACCGCTTGCCACCAGTGTGAGAGAACGGATCTCAACGACCGGTGGGGGGTGTCTGTACTCCCACTCCCTATATGGTGGAGGAGAGGCACAGGAGACCCCAGCCAAGATTCTCTATTCGGTAGCAATGGTCGAGCAATCAAGGCCTAGCTTCTCAGGAGGTGATGCAGGCTGGTTCTTAAGTACAGTGTATCCCCAAGCCCCCACAAAGGAATATCCACACTCTGTATTGGTTAGAACACAGTCTTTATATAATCAATAGTTAAGGTTATGTACATTCATCATGATAACTCACTTTGTACTCTGGCAAAATCTACAATGACAAATATTTACAATCCTAAAGTGGTACCACCCTAGATCTCATTGAAGTGCATGAACAATACTGTACAATGTCACACAGACCAATAGAGTGAAACCAGCAATAGAGAGAGGAGAGAAAATAAGATGGTTGAGCAATAGGCAGAATACTGACCCCTACCACTAGGCACAGTTCTGTGTGGAGATCCCCCCACCTGGGCAACCTGTAAAGAAAGATATAGCACAAGCCCAGTCCATATATGGCTCTGCAAGTCTTATTTTCCCCTATAATGTTTTTACCCCCCCCAATGTACCTGGTGGAGTCGAGTTCCTCGAAAAGGCGTCGACAAACGTTGAGGGACTCGCTGTTCGGCGACGGGGAATCGACGGCCCTTCTTGAATGCCTTCCCTTTCAAGCGGGAGGCACGGGGCGTCGAACGTCCGTCGACAAACGAGGTAGAACGATGTCGAAGAGGCGGCAGCTTCGTCCGAGCGGTGCTCGTCGGCGTCGGGGCGTCGGCGTCCTGCAAGGCGGAGGTGTGCGGGGCACCTCGATGACAATAGTTCTGGGCCGCAAAGATTGTAGGGACGGGAGCCCAGCAAGGCGTCGAGTCGTCCGAGTCTTTGAGGTCGTCGGGTGGCGGGAAACCCACCGGCAGGTTTCTCCTCGGCGCGTTGGTCGTCCTCGACTTTCTCCGGCAGGATAAGCGGTCGATGATGCGGTCGAGAGAGTCCTTCGATTGAATGTTCTTAGGCAATGGAGCGGACGGCTCCGGTCGTCGGCGGCACGGCGTCAAGTGGTTCCCACGGCTGGGCAACACAACTTCGACGAGCCTCCAGCGGTTCCACAAACCTGCGAACCCTGGTCGACGGCAATGGACTTCGACGGCGTCGATGTCCGGGTGCTTCACTTCGATCTCCTCGGCGGTCCCGTCTCGGGTCGACAGCCTTTCGAGGATCTGTCTTCCAGGGCGCTTCGGCGAAGATGGAGCGGTGCTCGATGGTCCCTCGGAGCACGGGAAGAGGGCGCCTTACCAGGTCCTCTCTCGGGTCAGTCCTCGACGAATTCGACAGCCTTCGGATCGGTCGAAGCAAATGCCACAGCAAGTCTTCTTCTTCCAGCTGGACGCCGAGGGTCAGTAGTTCCAGTTACTCTTGAGTGGAGACTCAGCTTCTGAACGCTTCTGAACAATTTCCAGTGGTGAGAGGTCCCCAGATATACTATTCTGTCTCTCATCCACACTGCTGGCACACACACAGCAGCCAATCACACAGAAGGGCATTCATGCAGTCAGTCAGCCAATCAGGCACTCAGTGCATTCAGGCCACACTCCTCCCTTTCAGACACTCACAACAAGGAATGTGGATTGGGACAAGTACTCAGCCATTCAACACTACACACTGCATTCAGGCCAGTTTCGGGCAGGGCTGTCTCAGTCTTTGTCTCACATGCCAGAAAGCAGACAACCACAACAAGGAGTGTATATTGGTCACACACTCCATTCACCCAGGTCCCACCCACAGGAGGTACCCATAACATACAGTCACTGGGAAGGCTCCAGTCAGTCTAGCTGGGCCTTCACAACAATACCATACATGGAACTTCCACCCAACAGCCAGTCAGGGGGAAGGGACAGAGACAGGGCTTCCCAGGGCTTTGGGAAAAACAAGATAACAGGCAATAGAAAGCAAGAGGCCGCAGGGGCCATCTTGTTTCCTATTAGGAATCAACTGATCCCAATGGCAGGGCCTGGGTATCCCAAAATGGCGGACACCCAGAGCACCTGTCAAATTCAGCATGGAGCTGCCACCAGCCCATACCCTGCTCTGTGGTCACCCACAGGTGCCCAAAAACATACACTAGGGGCACAGGGTTGTACCCCTACCCATGGGTGCCATAAGGGTATCCCATGGGTCTGTTCACCAAACCAAAAGAGAGAGCTGCACTGCCAGGAGTCCCACATGGACTCCGGGGCAGAAAACATAACAGAACACACGGTAAAAACAGAAAAAGGACAAGGATTCAGAGGCCCTGTCCCTCAGATGCATTTCCAGCATCACAGTCGCCCCCCCCAGACTGAGGTGGAGGGTGTCTAATCTCCCACGGGATAGACACCCTCATCCAGACGGTCAACATACCTTCTGGAAAGGCCATCTGCATTATCGTGACTCTTCCCTGGTCTGTGCTCTATGGTGAAGTCTAGCCCTTGCAGGCTAATGGACCACCTGAGCAATTTCGGGTTCTCACCCTTCATCTGCATAAGCCACTTCAGGGGCTTATGATCTGTTTGGACCTTGAAGGTAGACCCCGTAAGGTAGGGCCTAAAACGCCTTAGGCTCCAAACTATACTAAAACACTCCTTTTCAACAGTAGCCCACCTAAGTTCTCTACCCTTGAGTTGTCTACTGATGAATATGATAGGGTGTTCTCTCCCTTTGTCATCTAACTGGGACAAGACAGCTCCAATTCCGGTGTCGCAGGCATCCGTCTGGACGATAAAGGGTCGGCTGTAGTCAGGCGCACTCAACACAGGTGCCCTACACAGACTTTCTTTCAAGCCATCAAAGGCCCTCTGACAGTCTTCAGTCCAATTAACCTTCCTAGGCTGTTTGGGTGAAGTTAGAGCTGTCAGGGGTGCAGCTATGGTTCCATAGTCTGCCATGAAATTGCGATAGTACCCAGTGAGGCCCAAAAAGGCCCTCACCTGGGTTTGAGTAGTGGGAGTCTCCCAGTTCTGTACATCCTGTACTTTACTGGCGAGAGGTTGGATTTGACCCCCTCCTACCTCATGACCAAGATAGGTAACTTTCCCCTGAGCTATCTGGCACTTGGTAGCCTTGATAGTGAGGTTAGCCCTTTTCAAGGCCTGCAACACCTTATCCAGATGTGTCAAATGCTCTTCCCAGGTGGAACTGTAGACGGCAATGTCGTCTAAGTAAGCCACACAAAAGGCTTCCAGCCCACTGAGCGCATGATTGACCAATCTCTGGAAGGTGGCAGGGGCATTCTTCAACCCAAAAGGCATGACCCTAAACTGGTAGAGTCCCTCAGGTGTTGAGAAGGCCGTCTTTTCCTTGGCATGGTCCGTCAGAGCTATTTGCCAATAGCCTGAGGTAAGGTCAAAGGTGCTCACAAACTTGGCAGCACCTATGGTGTCCACGAGCTCATCAGCCCGGGGCAATGGGTGTGCGTCAGTCTTGGTGACGGCATTGACTCCTCGGTAGTCCACACAGAACCTCCAATCCTTGGTACCCGCCTGGGAACTTGCCTTGGGGACAAGGACCACTGGACTGGACCAGGGACTGGTTGAGGGTTCAATAACACCCAGATCCAACATCTTGGCGACCTCAGCCTGGATGTGGTTCTTAACGGTATCTGACATACGGTAGCACCTGCTTTTGACAGGTACACTGTCACCAGTGTCAATTTCGTGCTTACACCACGGTGTAAGGCCTGGCTTCAGTGAAAACAGAGAGGCATACTGTTGGAGCAAAGCCCTACAGGCCCTCTGTTGCTCTGTTGTCAAATCTGGAGAGAGATGTACTCCCTCCACTGAGCCATCCTGAGGGTTGCTATGCAGCAAATCAGGAAGGGGCTCACTCTCATCCTCTTCTTGCCCAGAAGCTAGCAAGAGACATGAGACTTCCGCTCGCCTGTGGAAAGGCTTGAGCCTGTTGACATGGAATAGCTGAGGAGCTACCCCAGGGGCTCCCATGTCAACCAGATAGTTGACTTCGCCCATCTTGGAGATGATCCTGAAGGGTCCAGTCCACTTGTCTGCCAAAGCCCTAGGCTTGGTACGCTCCATCACAAGGATTTCCTGTCCCGGAGTCCAATCCACTTGCGAGGCTTTAAGGTCATGCCAGTACTTATTCAATTCCTGGCTGGCCTTGAGATTTGCTGTTGCCTGACCCATCATTTGTGTCATCCTCCGCCTGAGGCCTAACACATAGTCCCCCACTTGCTTGGCGGGACCTGGAGGGGTGGCTTCCAAGCCTTCTCGGATCAAGGCGAGGGGCCCCCTCACGGGATGTCCAAAGAGTAACTCAAAGGGGCTGAAACCAACACCCTCTTGAGGTACCTCTCTGTAAGCAAACAGCAGGCATGGCAGGAGGAGATCCCATTTCCTCCTTAGGGCCTCTTCCAAAGCACCTAGCATGCCCTTGAGAGTTTTGTTAAATCTCTCAACCAGACCATTGGTCTGGGGGTGGTAAGAGGTGGAGAACTTGTAGGTTACCCCGCACTCTTTCCACATGGTTTTCATGTAACTCGACATGAAGTTGGATCCTCTGTCAGAGACAACCTCCTTGGGGAATCCAACACGGGTGAAAATGCCCAGGAGAGCCCGGGCAACCACCTTGGCCGTAACCGTCCGAAGGGGTATCGCCTCAGGGTACCTGGTGGCATGATCTACCAAGACCAGGATGAACCGATGTCCACCTGAAGTGGGAGGGTCAAGGGGACCGACGATGTCGATGCCCACCCTCTCAAATGGGGTGCCAACCACTGGCAACGGCTGCAGTGGGGCAATGACACTGCCTCCAGTCTTTCCAGACAACTGACAAGTTGGGCAGGTCCTGCAGTGGGACTCCACCTCTACTCCCATCCGTGGCCAGTAGAAATGGGCAGAGAGCCTCTGCTTAGTCTTCTTGGTCCCAAGATGACCAGCCAAGGGCACCTCATGCGCCAACTGCAGTAGGAAGGGCCTGTAAACCTGGGGTACCACCAACCTCTTGCGGGCACCAGGTTCAGGCTTAGTGGGCTCACTAACAAGGAGCTCACCCTCCCAATAAATCCGGAAATTCCTAGGCACCTCTCCTTGTGCCTGGGCCAGGGCCTGTTTCCTCAGTCCCTCGAGAGAGTGGCACTCTCTCTGTCCCTTACAGAAGTCCGCCCGGGAGGGTCCCCCTTCAGCTAACAAGCATTGAAGGTCGGGATGATCCTCCGGGTTAAGAACCTCTCCCACAGGAGAGTCTTCTGCCTCTTCTCCCAAAGGAGTTGAGTTTGGGTTTTCCACTGGACCCAGCCCGTCCGGAGCATGGATCCCAATGGGTGCGGCAGGAAGAGAAGGTGCTCCCTCCACAGAGGTGGCCTTCTTGGTCTTCCTCCTTCTTGCCTTAGGCCTCGCCTTTGGCTCGGGTATCTGACCCACAGCCATACCCGATGTCACCTGTGATCTAGTGACGGCAGCAGCAGTCATGGGAAGACCATCCGAGATCAACCCCAACTCTACTAGATCATTCCCTAACAAAATGTTAGCAGGGACATTGTCCTGAACCAGGACAGGAAGCTTTGCTGTCTTGTCTCCAATCATGAGTGTGACTAAGGCTACAGGTGATAATTTGGGAGGCCCACCAGCTAACCTGGTGGTTTGCAAAGGAGCACCTTCATAGTCCTCTGGCCTGAGCAGGGTCCTGTCCACCACTGTCATGCTTGCCCCAGTGTCTCTCAAACCAGTAGAAGGCTGGCCATTCAAGAGGACACTTCTCAAAAACCTACGGGTGTTCTGTGGGATAGTCGCCAGTACTTCCGCGTACTGGTCCCAGGCCCCAAGGGACACTAAGGAAATCTCCACCGGAGCACCAAATGTGATACCGGCAGAGGAGGGGAGGACAGTGGCCTCCACCTCAGACACGGGGTAAGGGTAGGTCAGGCTGACAGCCTGTACTCCAAGTGCCTTACCTTTACACTTGGGGTCACCCCTTTTGTGATCCAGAGCTCCACAGTCCCAACAAGCGCTAGGGGTGGGGGGTACGGTACTGGAACCACTGGGAGCCTGCTTTGCAGCAGGTGGACCACTACTCTTATTCCCACCCCCAGATGACTTATCCCCACTAGATTTTTGGGTCTTAGGAGAGGAAGGTTTTGGTTTACCCGACTGTGGCTGCTTGGGGGACTCCTCAGCTTTCTGAGAGGCCCCCTTCTCTTTATCCTTGTCCTTCCCACTGGAGTCCTTAGGGGACACCCGGTGGGAGACCCACTTGTCAGCCAACCTAGCCAGCTTAAAGGGGTCCAAAATGTTCTGGTCAGCCACATACTGACGCAGCTCTGGTGAACAGGCTTCAGAGAAATGCTCAAAAAACAAGAGGTGGGACAATTCAACAAAAGTCTTAACCTTGTATCCATCGATCCACCCCATCATGTTCATGTGCGCAGCACTCACCCAGTCAACCCAAGACATATTCTCCTTTTTCTTAAAATCCCTGAACCTTCTAAGGTATTGGGTATGTGTCTTGCCGAACTTGGCAATCAAAGCAGACTTCATACACTCGTACTGACCCCTTTCTTCCACACTCAGCTTCAGAATACAGTCATACCCAGTTTGAGGCACTCTGCTTAACAAACACTTCGCCCAATCTCTTTTATCCACATCATGAATTTCACAAGCCATTTCAAACGCTTCAATCCATTGGAGGATATCCGAACCCTCCACAAATACACCAACCAAATCTTTCATAAACTTGGTGGCTGGGGACCTGACACTCTCACTGGATCTAGCTGAAGTCTCCACTCTAGCTTTCTCTAGCTGGATCCTCTGACATTCAGTGTCCTGGCTCTTGAGTTCAAGGTCCTTATTTTTGAGTTCAAGATCCCTATTCTTGAGCTCCACTTGTTGAGCCAACTCCTCTTTCTTAAGCTCAGCATCTATTTCCAACTTGCGGTATTCAAAGGCCAATTTCATCCTTAATAACTCAAGCTCTAAGGAATTGCTGGAGTTTGGAACAGAGGCAGCAGGAATGGCGGTATTCCCAGAAACAGATTCAGCAGAAACCCCAGGGGCAGAGTCCTCATTGGTTGCATTCCCCCCCTCATAAAGAGTTTCACTATCAGTCTGGTAGTCCACCAGGGCAGCTATCAGCTCAGCCCTAGACTTATCCACAAAGTCTAACTCCCTAGCTTCACAAGCACTCTGGAGAGCCTCCAAGCTCATCCGAGTTAATTTGCCATTCGCAATAGACTCCATTGTTTGTAATGCAGTTACCTTGTACACAACTAAACTTCAATTCAATAAAGGGCAAATATCCTTTGTAAGTGGCGCGGTTATACACGGATTCTTAAAACCATAAGCATCCCACCGCTTGCCACCAGTGTGAGAGAACGGATCTCAACGACCGGTGGGGGGTGTCTGTACTCTCACTCCCTATATGGTGGAGGAGAGGCACAGGAGACCCCAGCCAAGATTCTCTATTCGGTAGCAATGGTCGAGCAATCAAGGCCTAGCTTCTCAGGAGGTGATGCAGGCTGGTTCTTAAGTACAGTGTATCCCCAAGCCCCCACAAAGGAATATCCACACTCTGTATTGGTTAGAACACAGTCTTTATATAATCAATAGTTAAGGTTATGTACATTCATCATGATAACTCACTTTGTACTCTGGCAAAATCTACAATGACAAATATTTACAATCCTAAAGTGGTACCACCCTAGATCTCATTGAAGTGCATGAACAATACTGTACAATGTCACACAGACCAATAGAGTGAAACCAGCAATAGAGAGAGGAGAGAAAATAAGATGGTTGAGCAATAGGCAGAATACTGACCCCTACCACTAGGCACAGTTCTGTGTGGAGATCCCCCCACCTGGGCAACCTGTAAAGAAAGATATAGCACAAGCCCAGTCCATATATGGCTCTGCAAGTCTTATTTTCCCCTATAATGTTTTTACCCCCCCCAATGTACCTGGTGGAGTCGAGTTCCTCGAAAAGGCGTCGACAAACGTTGAGGGACTCGCTGTTCGGCGACGGGGAATCGACGGCCCTTCTTGAATGCCTTCCCTTTCAAGCGGGAGGCACGGGGCGTCGAACGTCCGTCGACAAACGAGGTAGAACGATGTCGAAGAGGCGGCAGCTTCGTCCGAGCGGTGCTCGTCGGCGTCGGGGCGTCGGCGTCCTGCAAGGCGGAGGTGTGCGGGGCACCTCGATGACAATAGTTCTGGGCCGCAAAGATTGTAGGGACGGGAGCCCAGCAAGGCGTCGAGTCGTCCGAGTCTTTGAGGTCGTCGGGTGGCGGGAAACCCACCGGCAGGTTTCTCCTCGGCGCGTTGGTCGTCCTCGACTTTCTCCGGCAGGATAAGCGGTCGATGATGCGGTCGAGAGAGTCCTTCGATTGAATGTTCTTAGGCAATGGAGCGGACGGCTCCGGTCGTCGGCGGCACGGCGTCAAGTGGTTCCCACGGCTGGGCAACACAACTTCGACGAGCCTCCAGCGGTTCCACAAACCTGCGAACCCTGGTCGACGGCAATGGACTTCGACGGCGTCGATGTCCGGGTGCTTCACTTCGATCTCCTCGGCGGTCCCGTCTCGGGTCGACAGCCTTTCGAGGATCTGTCTTCCAGGGCGCTTCGGCGAAGATGGAGCGGTGCTCGATGGTCCCTCGGAGCACGGGAAGAGGGCGCCTTACCAGGTCCTCTCTCGGGTCAGTCCTCGACGAATTCGACAGCCTTCGGATCGGTCGAAGCAAATGCCACAGCAAGTCTTCTTCTTCCAGCTGGACGCCGAGGGTCAGCAGTTCCAGTTACTCTTGAGTGGAGACTCAGCTTCTGAACGCTTCTGAACAATTTCCAGTGGTGAGAGGTCCCCAGATATACTATTCTGTCTCTCATCCACACTGCTGGCACACACACAGCAGCCAATCACACAGAAGGGCATTCATGCAGTCAGTCAGCCAATCAGGCACTCAGTGCATTCAGGCCACACTCCTCCCTTTCAGACACTCACAACAAGGAATGTGGATTGGGACAAGTACTCAGCCATTCAACACTACACACTGCATTCAGGCCAGTTTCGGGCAGGGCTGTCTCAGTCTTTGTCTCACATGCCAGAAAGCAGACAACCACAACAAGGAGTGTATATTGGTCACACACTCCATTCACCCAGGTCCCACCCACAGGAGGTACCCATAACATACAGTCACTGGGAAGGCTCCAGTCAGTCTAGCTGGGCCTTCACAACAATACCATACATGGAACTTCCACCCAACAGCCAGTCAGGGGGAAGGGACAGAGACAGGGCTTCCCAGGGCTTTGGGAAAAACAAGATAACAGGCAATAGAAAGCAAGAGGCCGCAGGGGCCATCTTGTTTCCTATTAGGAATCAACTGATCCCAATGGCAGGGCCTGGGTATCCCAAAATGGCGGACACCCAGAGCACCTGTCAAATTCAGCATGGAGCTGCCACCAGCCCATACCCTGCTCTGTGGTCACCCACAGGTGCCCAAAAACATACACTAGGGGCACAGGATTGTACCCCTACCCATGGGTGCCATAAGGGTATCCCATGGGTCTGTTCACCAAACCAAAAGAGAGAGCTGCACTGCCAGGAGTCCCACATGGACTCCGGGGCAGAAAACATAACAGAACACACGGTAAAAACAGAAAAAGGACAAGGATTCAGAGGCCCTGTCCCTCAGATGCATTTCCAGCATCACATCTGGGTAATACATTCTGGGCCGATTTGCGCAAATCTTACCTCTGCGGATTCCCACGGGTGTCCTCTTTTCGGAAATGAATGGGGTTCCCTGTTTTCCTTGGTGGCTTGGACACCCGAGGCCCATATCTGTATGTTGTGCTTGTCTGGAGAAAGTGTCAAATTCAGGTGTTGAAACAGACTTGGGGTTACCTGTGTTTTAGGCTTTCCCCTTGGTTGCCCAGGTAGGTGCACCCACACATGTGAGGGATTGTTTTCATCGGGACACCTGTGGGAACGTAGGACGGTAGGCCATGTGTTGTTGGCGGCTTGATTCGATGGGTGCGCCGAGTGAAATGTGCGGAAAATGTGTTTTTATTTCCCACATTTCGGACTTTGCGGGGGTGTCTGGGTAATACATTCTGTTCCGATTTGCGCAAATCTTACCTCTGCGGATTCCCACAGGTGTCCTCTTTTCGGAAATGCATGGGGTTCCCTGTTTTCCTTGGTGGCTTGGACACCCGTGGCCCATATCTGTATGTTGTGATTGTCTGGAGAAAGTGTCAAATTCAGGTGTCGAAACAGACTTGTGGTTACCTGTGTTTTAGGCATTGCCCCTGGCGCCCAGGTTGGTGCAACCACACATGTGAAGTACCGTTTTCATCAGGACACCTGTGGGAACGCGGGACGGTAGGCCATGTGTGGTTGGCGGTGTGTTTCAATGGGTAAGCCGAGTGAAATGTGCGGAAAATGCATTTTTTTCCCCACATTTTGGACTTTGCGGGGGTGTCTGGGTAATACATACTGGGCCGATTTGCGCAAATCATACCTCTGCGTATTCCCACGCGTGTCCTCTTTTCGGAAATGCATTGGTTTCCCTGTTTTCCTTGGTGGATTGGACACCCGAGGCCCATATCTGTATGTTGTGTTTGTCTGGAGAAAGTGTCAAATTCAGCTGTCGAAACAGTCTTGGGTTTACCTATGTTTTAGGCTTTCCCCTTGGCGCCCAGGTAGGTGCACCCACACATGTGAGGTACCGCTTTCATTGTGACACCTGTGGGAACGCGGGACTGTAGGCCATGTGTTGTTGGCGGCGTGTTTCGATGGGTGCGCCGAGTGAAATGGGCGGAACATGTGTTTTTTCCCACCTTTCGGATTTTGCGGTGGTGTCTGGGTAATAAATTCTGGACCTTTTTGCGCAAATCATACCTCTGCGGATTCCCACGGGTGTCCTCTTTTCGGAAATGCATGGGGTTCCCTGTTTTCCTTGGTGGCTTGGACACCCGAGCCGATATATGTATGTTGTGCTTGTCTGGAGAAAGTGACAAATTCAGGTGTCGAAACAGACTTGCGGTTACCTGTGTTTTAGGCTTTCCCCTTGGTGCCCAGGTAGGTGCACCCACACATGTGAGGTACCGTTTTCATTGGGACACCTGTGGGAACGCAGGATGGTAGGCCATGTGTTGTTGGTGGCGGGTTTCGATGGGTGCGCCGAGTGAAATGTGCAGAAAATCCGTTTTTTTCCCACATTTCGGACTTTGCGGGGGTTTCTGGGTAATACATTCGGCGCCGATTTGCACAAATCATACTTCTGCAGATTCCCACGGGTGTCCTCTTTTCGGAAATGCATGGGGTTCCCTGTTTTCCTTGGTGGCTTGGACACCCGAGGCCCATATCTGTATGTTGTGCTTGTCTGGAGAAAGTGTCAAATTCACGTGTCGAAACAGACTTTGGGTTACCTGTGTTTTAGGCTTTCCCCTTGGCACCCAGGTAGGTGCACCCACACATGTGAGGTCCTGTTTTCATCAGGACACCTGTGGGAACGTGGGACGGTAGGCCATGTGTTGTTGGCGGCGTGATTCGATGGGTGCGCCGAGTGAAATGTGCGGAAAATGTGTTTTTATTTCCCACATTTCGGAATTTGCGGGGGTGTCTGGGTAATAAATTCTGGGCCGATTTGCGCAAATCATACCTCTACGGATTCCCATGGGTGTCCTCTTTTCGGAAAAGCATTGGGTTCCCGGTTTTCCTCGGTGGCTTGGACAGCCGAGGACCATATCTGTATGTTGTGCTTGTCTGGAGAAAGTGTCAAATTCAGGTGTCGAAACAGACTTGGGGTTACCTGTGGTTTAGGCTTTCCCCTTGGCACCCAGGTAGGTGCACCCACACATGTGAAGTACCGTTTTCATCGGGACACCTGTGGGAACGCGGGACGGTAGGCCAGGTGTTGTTGGCGGTGTGTTTTGATGGGTGCGGTGAGTGAAATGTGTGGAAAATATGTTTTTTTCCCCACATTTATGGCTTTGCTGGGGTGTCTGGGTAATAAATTCTGGGCCGATTTGCGCAAATCACAACTCTGTGGATTTCCACGGGTGTCCTCTTTTTCGGAAATCCATGGGGTTCCCTGTTTTCCTTGGTGGCTTGGACACCCGAGGCCCATATCTGTATGTTGTGCTTGTCTGCAGAAAGTGTCAAATTCAGGTGTCGAAACAGACCTGGAGTTACCTGTGTTTTAGGCTTTCCCGTTCAAGCTCAGGTAGGTGCTCCCACACATGTGAGATACTGTTTTCATCGGGACACCTGTGGGAACGCGGGACGGTAGGCCATGTGTTGTTGGCTGCGTGTTTCGATGGGTGCGCTGAGTGAAATGTGCAGAAAATGCGTTTTTTTCCCCACATTTTGGACTTTGCTGGGGTGTCTGGGTAATAAATTCTGGGCGGATTTGCGCAAATCATACCTCTGCGGATTCCCACAGGTGTCCTCTTTTCGGAAATGCATGGGGTTCCCTGTTTTCTTTGGTGGCTTGGAAACCCGAGGCCCATATCTGTATGTTGTGCTTGTCTGGAGAAAGTGTCAAATTCAGGTGTCGGTACAGACTTGGGGTTACCTGTGTTTTAGGCTTTGCCCTTGGCGCCCAGGTAGGAGCACCCACACATGTGAGGTACCGTTTTCATCGGGTCACCTGTGGGAACGCGCGACGGTAGGCCATGTGTTGTTGGCGGCGTGTTTCGTTGGGTGCGCTGAGTGAAATGTGCGTAAAATGCGTTTTTTTCCCCACATTTCAGACTTTGCGGGGGTATCTGGGTAATAAATTCTGGGCCGATTTGCGCAAATCGTACCTCTGCGGATTCCCACGGGTGTCCTATTTTCGGAAATGCATGGGGTTCCCTGTTTTCCTTGGTGGCTTGGACACCCGAGCCGATATATGTATGTTGTGCTTGTCTGGAGAAAGTGTCAAATTCAGGTGTCGAAACAGACTTGGGGTTACCTGTGTTTTAGGTTTTCCCCTTGGCGCCCAGGTAGGTGCACCCACACATGTGAGGTACCGTTTTCATCAGGACACCTGTGGGAACGCGGGACGTTAGGCCATGTGTTGTTGGAAGAGTGTTTCGATGGGTGTGCCGAGTGAAATGTGCAGAAAATGCGTTTTTTTCCCACATTTCGGACTTTTCAGGGGTTTCTGGGTAATACAGTCTGGGCCGATTTGTGCAAATCATACCTCTGCGGATTCCCACGGGTGTCCTGTTTTCGGAAAAGCATGGGGTTCCCTGTTTTCCTTGGTGGCTTAGACACCCGATGCCCAAATCTGTATGTTGTGCTTGTCTGGAGAAAGTGTCAAATTCAGGTGTCAAAACAGACTTGGGGTTACCTGTGTTTTAGGCTTTCCCCTAAGCGCCTAGGTAGGTGCACCCACACATGTGAGGTACCCTTTTCAATGGGACACCTGTGGGAACGCGGGACGGTAGGCCATGTGTTGGTGGCAGCGTGTTTCGATGGATGCGCCGAGTGAAATGTGCAGAAAATGCGTTTTTTTCCCACAGTTCGGACTTTGCGGGGGTGTCTGGGTAATACATTCCGGGCCGATTTGCGCAAATCTTACCTCTGCGGATTCCCACGGGTGTCTTCTTTTCGGAAATGCATGGGGTTCCCTGTTTTCCTTGGTGGCTTGGACACCCGAGGCCCATATCTGTATGTTGTGCTTGTCTGGAGAAAGAGTCAAATTCAGGTGTCGAAACAGACTTGGGGTTACCTGTGTTTTAGGCTTTCCCCTTGGCGCCCAGGTAGGTGCACCCACACATGTGAGGGATTGTTTTCATCGGGACACCTGTGGGAACGTGGGACGGTAGACCATGTGTTGTTGGCGGCGTGTTTCGATGGGTGCGCCGAGTGAAATGTGCGGAAAATCTGTTTTTTCCCTACATTTTGGACTTTGCTGGGGTGTCTGGGTAATAAATTCTGGGCCGATTTGTTCAAATCATACCTCTGCGGATTCCCACGGGTGTCCTCTTTTCGGAAATGCATGGGGTTCCCTGTTTTCCTTGGTGGCTTGGACACCCAAGGCCCATATCTGTATGTTGTGCTTGTCTGGAGAAAGTGTCAACTTCAGGTGACGAAACAGACTTGGGGTTACCTGTGGTTTAGGCTTTCCCCTTGGCACGCGGGTAGGTGCATCCACACATGTGAGGTACTGTTTTCATTGGGACACCTGTGGGAACGCGGGACGGTAGGCCATGTGTTGTTGGCAGCGTGTTTCGATGGGTGCGCCGAGTGAAATGTGCGGAAAATCTGTTTTTTCCCGACATTTTGGACATTGCAGGGGTGTTTGGTAATACATTTTGGGCCGATTTGCGCAAATCATATCTCTGCGTATTCCCACGCGTGTCCTCTTTTCGGAAATGCATGGGGTTTCCCTGTTTCCCTTGGTGGATTGGACACCCGAGGCCCATATCTGTATGTTGTGCTTGTCTGGAGAAAGTGTCAACTTCAGGTGACGAAACAGACTTGGGGTTACCTGTGGTTTAGGATTTCCCCTTGGCACCCAGGTAGGTTCACCCACACATGTGAAGTACCGTTTTCATCGGGACACCTGTGGGAACGCGGGACGGTAGGCCAGGTGTTGTTGGCGGCGTGTTTCGATGGGCGCGGCGAGTGAAATGTTTGGAAAATGTGTTTTTTTCTCCACATTTCGGGCATTGCTGGGGTGTCTGGGTAATACATTCTGGGCCGATTTGCACAAACCACAACTCTGCGGATTCCCACGGGTGTCCTCTTTTTCGGTAATGCATGGGGGTCCCTGTTTTTCTTGGTGGCTTGGACACTCGAGGCCCATATCTGTATGTTGTGCTTGTCTGCAGAAAGTGTCAAATTCAGGTGTCGAAACAGACTTGGGGTTACCTGTGTTTTAGGCGTTCCCCTTGGCGCCCAGGTAGGTGCACCCACACATGTGAGGGATTGTTTTCATCGGGACACCTGTGGGAACGTGGGACGGTAGACCATGTGTTGTTGGCGGCGTGTTTCGATGGGTGCGCCGAGTGAAATGTGCGGAAAATCTGTTTTTTCCCTACATTTTGGACTTTGCTGGGGTGTCTGGGTAATAAATTCTGGGCCGATTTGTTCAAATCATACCTCTGCGGATTCCCACGGGTGTCCTCTTTTCGGAAATGCATGGGGTTCCCTGTTTTCCTTGGTGGCTTGGACACCCAAGGCCCATATCTGTATGTTGTGCTTGTCTGGAGAAAGTGTCAACTTCAGGTGACGAAACAGACTTGGGGTTACCTGTGGTTTAGGCTTTCCCCTTGGCACGCGGGTAGGTGCATCCACACATGTGAGGTACTGTTTTCATTGGGACACCTGTGGGAACGCGGGACGGTAGGCCATGTGTTGTTGGCAGCGTGTTTCGATGGGTGCGCCGAGTGAAATGTGCGGAAAATCTGTTTTTTCCCGACATTTTGGACATTGCAGGGGTGTTTGGTAATACATTTTGGGCCGATTTGCGCAAATCATATCTCTGCGTATTCCCACGCGTGTCCTCTTTTCGGAAATGCATGGGGTTTCCCTGTTTCCCTTGGTGGATTGGACACCCGAGGCCCATATCTGTATGTTGTGCTTGTCTGGAGAAAGTGTCAACTTCAGGTGACGAAACAGACTTGGGGTTACCTGTGGTTTAGGATTTCCCCTTGGCACCCAGGTAGGTTCACCCACACATGTGAAGTACCGTTTTCATCGGGACACCTGTGGGAACGCGGGACGGTAGGCCAGGTGTTGTTGGCGGCGTGTTTCGATGGGCGCGGCGAGTGAAATGTTTGGAAAATGTGTTTTTTTCTCCACATTTCGGGCATTGCTGGGGTGTCTGGGTAATACATTCTGGGCCGATTTGCACAAACCACAACTCTGCGGATTCCCACGGGTGTCCTCTTTTTCGGTAATGCATGGGGGTCCCTGTTTTTCTTGGTGGCTTGGACACTCGAGGCCCATATCTGTATGTTGTGCTTGTCTGCAGAAAGTGTCAAATTCAGGTGTCGAAACAGACTTGGGGTTACCTGTGTTTTAGGCGTTCCCCTTGGCGCCCAGGTAGGTGCACCCACACATGTGAGGTACCGTTTTCATCGGGACACGGATGGGAACGCGGGACGGTAGGCCATATGTTGTTGGCGGCGTGTTTTGATCGGTGCGCCGAGTGAAATGTGCGGAAAATGTGTTTTTTTCCAACATTTCGGACTTTGCGAGGGTGCCTGGGTAATAAATTCTGGGCCGATTTGCGCAAATCATATCTCTGCATATTCCCACGCGTATCCTCTTTTCGGAAATGCATGGGGTTTCCCTGTTTCCCTTGGTGGATTGGACATTTGCGCAAATCATACCTCTGCGGATTCCCACGGGTGTCCTCTTTTCGGAAATGCATGGGGGTCCCTATTTTTCTTGGTGGCTTGGTGCACCCACACATGTGAGGTACCGCTTTCATTGGGACACCTGTGGGAACGCGGGACTGTAGGCCATGTGTTGTTGGCGGCGTGTTTCGATGGGTGCGCCGAGTGAAATGGGCCGAACATGCGTTTTTTTCCCACCTTTCGGATTTTGCGGTGGTGTCTGGGTAATAAATTCTGGACCGATTTGCGCAAATCATACCTCTGCGGATTCCCACGGGTGTCCTCTTTTCGGAAATGCATGGGGTTCCCTGTTTTCCTTGGTGGCTTGGACACCCGAGGCCCATATCTGTATGTTGTGCTTGTCTGCAGAAAGTGTCAAATTCAGGTGTCGAAACAGACTTGGGGTTACCTGTGTTTTAGGCGTTCCCCTTGGCGCCCAGGTAGGTGCACCCACACATGTGAGGTACCGTTTTCATCGGGACACGGATGGGAACGCGGGCCGGTAAGCCATGTGTTGTTGGCGGCGTGTTTCGGTGGGTGCGCCGAGTGAAATGTGCGGAAAAAGCGTTTTTTCTCCACATTTGGGACTTTGCGGGGGTGTCTGGGTAATAAATTCTGGGCCGATTTGCGCAAATCACAACTCTGCGGATTCCCACGGGTGTCCTCTTTTTCGGAAATGCATGGGGTTCCCTGTTTTCCTTGGTGGCTTGGACACCCGAGGCCCATATCTGTATGTTGTGCATGTCTGGAGAAAGTGTCAAATTCAGGTGTCGAAACAGACTTGGGGTTACCTGTGTTTTAGGCTTTCCTCTTGGGGCCCGGGTAGGTGCACCCACACATGTGAGGTACCGCTTTCATCGGGACACCTGTGGGAACGCGGGACGGTAGGCCATGTGTTGTTGGCGGCGTCTTTCGATGGGTGCGCCAAGTGAAATTTTCGGAAAATTGTTTTTTTCCCCCCACATTTCAGACTTTGCGGGGGTGTCTGGGTAATAAATTCTGGGCGGATTTGCGCAAATCATACCTCTGTGGATTCCCACAGGTGTCCTCTTTTCGGAAATGCATGGGGTTCCCTGTTTTCTTTGGTGGCTTGGACACCCGAGGCCCATATCTGTATGTTGTGCTTGTCTGGAGAAATGTCAAATTCAGGTGTCGGTACAGACTTGTGTTTACCTGTGTTTTAGGCTTTGCCCTTGGCGCCCAGGTAGGTGCACCCACACATGTGAGGTACCGTTTTCATCGGGTCACCTGTGGGAACGCGCGACGGTAGGCCATGTGTTGTTGGCGGCGTGTTTCGTTGGGTGCGCTGAGTGAAATGTGAGGAAAATGCGTTTTTTTCCCCACATTTCAGACTTTGCGGGGGTATCTGGGTAATAAATTCTGGGCCGATTTGCGCAAATCGTACCTCTGCGGATTCCCACGGGTGTCCTATTTTCGGAAATGCATGGGGTTCCCTGTTTTCCTTGGTGGCTTGGATACCCGAGCCGATATATGTATGTTGTGTTTGTCTGGAGAAAGTGTCAAATTCAGGTGTCGAAACAGTCTTGGGTTTACCTGTGTTTTAGGCTTTACCCTTGGCGCCCAGGTAGGTGCACCCACACATGTGAGGTACCGTTTTCATCGGGACACCTGTGGGAACGCGGGACGGTAGGCCATGTGTTGTTGGCTGTGTGTTTCGATGGGTGCGCCGAGTGAAATGTGCGGAAAATGTGTTTTTTTCCCACATTTCGGACTTTGCGGGGGTGTCTGGGTAATACATTCCGGGCCGATTTTCGCAAATCTTACCTCTGTGGATTCCCACGGGTGTCCTCTTTTCGGAAATGCATGGGGTTCCCTGTTTTCCTTGGTGGCTTGGACACCCGAGGCCCATATCTGTATGTTGTGCTTGTCTAGAGAAAGTGTCAAATTCAGGTGTCGAAACAGATTTGGGGTTACCTGTGTTTTAGGCTTTCCCCTTGGCGCCCAGGTAGGTGCACCCACACATTTGAGGGATTGTTTTCATCGGGACACCTGTGGGAACGCGGGACGGTAGGCCATGTGTTCTTGGCGGCGTGTTTCGATGGGTGTGCCGAGTGAAATGTGCAGAAAATGCTTTTTTTCCCCACATTTCGGACTTTGCAGGGGTGTCTGGGTAATACATTCTGGGCCGATTTGCGCAAATCTTACCTCTGCGGATTCCCACGGCTGTCCTCTTTTCGGAAATTAATGGGGTTCCCTGTTTTCCTTGGTAGCTTGGACACCCGAGGCCCATATCTGTATGTTGTGCTTGTCTGGAGAAAGTGTCAAATTCAGGTGTTGAAACAGGCTTGGGGTTACCTGTGTTTTAGGCTTTCCCCTTCGTTGCCCAGGTAGGTGCACCCACACATGTGAGGGATTGTTTTCATCGGGACACCTGTGGGAACGTAGGACGGTAGGCCATGTGTTGTTGGCGGCTTGATTCGATGGGTGCGCCGAGTGAAATATGCGGAAAATGTGTTTTTATTTCCCACATTTCGGACTTTGCGGGGGTGTCTGGGTAATACATTCTGTTCCGATTTGCGCAAATCTTACCTCTGCGGATTCCCACGGGTGTCCTCTTTTCGGAAATGCATGGGGTTCCCTGTTTTCCTTGGTGGCTTGGACACCCGTGGCCCATATCTGTATGTTGTGATTGTCTGGAGAAAGTGTCAAATTCAGGTGTCGAAACAGACTTGGGGTTACCTGTGTTTTAGGCATTGCCCCTGGCGCCCAGGTTAGTGCAACCACACATGTGAAGTACCGTTTTCATCAGGACACCTGTGGGAACGCGGGACGGTAGGCCATGTGTGGTTGGCGGTGTGTTTCAATGGGTAAGCCGAGTGAAATGTGCGGAAAATGCATTTTTTTCCCCACATTTTGGACTTTGCGGGGGTGTCTGGGTAATACATACTGGGCCGATTTGCGCAAATCATACCTCTGCTGATTCCCACGGGTGTTCTCTTTTCAGAAAAGCATGGGGTTCCCTGTTTTCCTTGGTGGCTTAGACACCCAAGGCCCATATCTGTATGTTGCGCTTGTCTGGAGAAAGTGTCAAATTCAGGTGTCGAAACAGATTTGGGGTTACTTGTGTTTTAGGCTTTCCCCTTTGCGCCCAGGTAGGTGCACCCACACATGTGAGGCACCGTTTTCATCAGGACACCTGTGGGAACGCAGGACGGTAGGCCATGTGTTGTTGGCGGCGTGTTTCGATGGGTTTGCCGAGTGAAATGTGCAGAAAGTGCGTTTTTCCCCACATTTCGGACTTTGCGGGGGTGTCTGGGTAATAAATTCAGGGCCGATTTGCTCAAATCATACCTCTGCGTATTCCCACAGGTGTCCTCTTTTCGGAAATGCAAGGGGTTTCCCTGTTTTCCTTGGTGGATTGGACACCCGAGGCCCATATCTGTATGTTGTGTTTGTCTGGAGAAAGTGTCAAATTCAGGTGTCGAAACAGTCTTGGGTTTACCTGTGTTTTAGGCTTTCCCCTTGGCGCCCAGGTAGGTGCACCCACACATGTGAGGTACCGCTTTCATTGGGACACCTGTGGGAACGCGGGACTGTAGGCCATGTGTTGTTGGCAGCGAGTTCCGATAGGTGCGCCGAGTGAAATGGGCGGAAAATGTGTTTTTTTTCCCACCTTTCGGATTTTGCGGTGGTGTCTGGGTAATAAATTCTGGACCGATTTGCGCAAATCATACCTCTACGGATTCCCATGGGTGTCCTCTTTTCGATAATGCATTGGGTTCCCTGTTTTCCTTGGTGACTTGGATACCCGAGGACCATATCTGTATGTTGTGCTTGTCTGGAGAAAGTGTCAAATTCAGGTGTCGAAACAGACTTGTGTTTACCTGTGTTTTAGGCTTTGCCCTTGGCGCCCAGGTAGGTGCACCCACACATGTGAGGTACCGTTTTCATTGGGTCACCTGTGGGAACGCGCGACGGTAGGCCATGTGTTGTTGGCGGCGTGTTTCGTTGGGTGCGCTGAGTGAAATGTGAGGAAAATGCGTTTTTTTCCCCACATTTCAGACTTTGCGGGGGTATCTGGGTAATAAATTCTGGGCCGATTTGCGCAAATCGAACCTCTGCGGATTCCCACGGGTGTCCTATTTTCGGAAATGCATGGGGTTCCCTGTTTTCCTTGGTGGCTTGGATACCCGAGCCGATATATGTATGTTGTGTTTGTCTGGAGAAAGTGTCAAATTCTGGTGTCGAAACAGTCTTGGGTTTACCTGTGTTTTAGGCTTTCCCCTTGGAGCCCAGGTAGGTGCACCCACACATGTGAGGTACCGTTTTCATCGGGACACCTGTGGGAACGCGGGACGGTAGGCCATGTGTTGTTGGCTGTGTGTTTCGATGGGTGCGCCGAGTGAAATGTGCGGAAAATGTGTTTTTTTCCCACATTTCGGACTTTTCAGGGGTTTCTGGGTAATACAGTCTGGGCCGATTTGCGCAAGTCATATCTCTGCGGATTCCCATGGGTGTCCTGTTTTCGGAAAAGCATGGGGTTCCCTGTTTTCCTTGGTGGCTTAGACACCCGATGCCCAAATCTGTATGTTGTGCTTGTCTGGAGAAAGTGTCAAATTCAGGTGTCAAAACAGACCTGGGGTTACCTGTGTTTTAGGCTTTCCCCTAAGCGCCTAGGTAGGTGCACCCACACATGTGAGGTACCCTTTTCAATGGGACACCTGTGGGGACGCGGGACGGTAGGCCATGTGTTGTTGGCAGCGTGTTTCGATGGATGCGCCGAGTGAAATGTGCAGAAAATGCGTTTTTTTCCCACATTTCGGACTTTGCGGGGGTGTCTGGGTAATACATTCTGGGCCGATTTTCACAAATCTTACCTCTGCGGATTCCCACGGGTGTCCTATTTTCGGAAATGCATGGGGTTCCCTGTTTTCCTTGGTGGCTTGGATACCCGAGCCGATATATGTATGTTGTGTTTGTCTGGAGAAAGTGTCAAATTCAGGTGTCGAAACAGTCTTGGGTTTACCTGTGTTTTAGGCTTTCCCCTTGGCGCCCAGGTAGGTGCACCCACACATGTGAGGTACCGTTTTCATCGGGACACCTGTGGGAACGCGGGACGGTAGGCCATGTGTTGTTGGCTGTGTGTTTCGATGGGTGCGCCGAGTGAAATGTGCGGAAAATGTGTTTTTTTCCCACATTTCGGACTTTGCGGGTGTGTCTGGGTAATACATTCCGGGCCGATTTTCGCAAATCTTACCTCTGCGGATTCCCACGGGTGTCCTCTTTTCGGAAATGCATGGGGTTCCCTGTTTTCCTTGGTGGCTTGGACACCCGAGGCCCATATCTGTATGTTGTGCTTGTCTGGAGAAAGTGTCAAATTCAGGTGTCGAAACAGATTTGGGGTTACCTGTGTTTTAGGCTTTCCCCTTGGCGCCCAGGTAGGTGCACCCACACATTTGAGGGATTGTTTTCATCGGGACACCTGTGGGAACGCGGGACGGTAGGCCATGTGTTCTTGGCGGCGTGTTTCGATGGGTGTGCCGAGTGAAATGTGCAGAAAATGCTTTTTTTCCCCACATTTCGGACTTTGCAGGGGTGTCTGGGTAATACATTCTGGGCCGATTTGCGCAAATCTTACCTCTGCGGATTCCCACGGCTGTCCTCTTTTCGGAAATTAATGGGGTTCCCTGTTTTCCTTGGTGGCTTGGACACCCGAGGCCCATAACTGTATGTTGTGCTTGTCTGGAGAAAGTGTCAAATTCAGGTGTTGAAACAGGCTTGGGGTTACCTGTGTTTTAGGCTTTCCCCTTGGTTGCCCAGGTAGGTGCACCCACACATGTGAGGGATTGTTTTCATCGGGACACCTGTGGGAACGTAGGACGGTAGGCCATGTGTTGTTGGCGGCTTGATTCGATGGGTGCGCCGAGTGAAATGTGCGGAAAATGTGTTTTTATTTCCCACATTTCGGACTTTGCGGGGGTGTCTGGGTAATACATTCTGTTCCGATTTGCGCAAATCTTACCTCTGCGGATTCCCACGGGTGTCCTCTTTTTGGAAATGCATGGGGTTCCCTGTTTTCCTTGGTGGCTTGGACACCCGTGGCCCATATCTGTATGTTGTGATTGTCTGGAGAAAGTGTCAAATTCAGGTGTCGAAACAGACTTGGGGTTACCTGTGTTTTAGGCATTGCCCCTGGCGCCCAGGTTAGTGCAACCACACATGTGAAGTACCGTTTTCATCAGGACACCTGTGGGAACGCGGGACGGTAGGCCATGTGTGGTTGGCGGTGTGTTTCAATGGGTAAGCCGAGTGAAATGTGCGGAAAATGCATTTTTTTCCCCACATTTTGGACTTTGCGGGGGTGTCTGGGTAATAAATTCTGGGCTGAATCGCGCAAATCATACCTCTGCGGATTCCCACGGGTGTCCTCTTTTCGGAAATGCATGGGGTTCCCTGTTTTCCTTGTTGGCTTGGACACCCGAGGCCCATATCTGTATGTTGTGCTTGTCTGGAGAAAGTGACAAATTCAGGTGTCGAAACAGACTTGGGGTTACCTGTGCTTTAGGCTTTCCCCTTGGGGCCCAGGTAGGTGCACCCACACATGTGAAGTACCGTTTTCATCGGGACACCTGTGGGAATACGGGACGGTAGGCCAGGTGTTGTTGGCGGTGTGTTTTTATGGGTGCGGCGAGTGAAATGTGTGGAAAATATGTTTTTTTCCCCACATTTCAGGCTTTGCTGGGGTGTCTGGGTAATAAATTGTGGGCTGATTTGCGCAAATCACAACTCTGCGGATTCCCACGGGTGTCCTCTTTTTCGGAAATGCATGGGGTTCCCTGTTTTCCTTGGTGGCTTGGACAGCCGAGGACCATATCTGTATGTTGTGCTTGTCTGGAGAAAGTGTCAAATTTAGGTGTCGAAACAGACTTGGGGTTACCTGTGTTTTAGGCTTTCTCCTTGGGGCTCATGTAGGTGCACCCACACATGTGAGTTACCGTTTTCATCGGGACACGTGTGGGAACGCGGGACGGTAGGCCATGTGTTGTTGGCGGTGTGTTTCGATGGATGCGCCGAGTGAAATTATCGGAAAATTGTTTTTTTTCCCCACATTTCGGACTTTGCGGGGGTGTCTGGGTAATAAATTCTGTTCCGATTTGCGCAAATCATACCTCTGCGGATTCCCACAGGTGTCCTCTTTTTTCGGACATGCATGGGGTCCCCTGTTTTCCTTGGTGGTTTGGACACCCGAGGCCCAGATCTGTATGTTGTGCTTGTCTGGAGAAAGTGTCATATTCAGGTGTCGAAACAGACTTGGGGTTACGTGTGGTTTAGGTTTTCCCCTTGACGCCCAGGTAGGTGCACCCACACATGTGAGGTACCGTTTTCATCGGGACACCTGTGGGAACGCGGGACGGTAGGCCATGTGTTGTTGGCGGCGTGTTTCGATGGGTGCGCCGAGTGAAATGTGTGGAAAATCCGTTTTTTCCCCACATTTTGGACTTTGCGGGGGTGTCTGGGTAATACATTCTGGGCTGAATCGCGCAAATCATACCTCTGCGGATTCCCACGGGTGTCCTCTTTTCGGAAATGCATGGGGTTCCCTGTTTTCCTTGTTGGCTTGGACACCCGAGGCCCATATCTGTATGTTGTGCTTGTCTGGAGAAAGTGTCAAATTCAGGTGTCGAAACAGACTTGGGGTTACCTGTGTTTTAGGCTTTCCCCCTGGCGCCCAGGTAGGTGCACCCACACATGTGAGGTACCGTTTTCATCGGGACACCTGTGGGAACGCGGGACGGTAGGCCATGTGTTGTTGGCGGTGTATTTCTGTGGGTGCGCTGAGTGAAATGTGCGGAAAATGCGTTTTTTCACCCACATTTTAGACTTTGTGGGGGTGTCTGGGTAATAATTTTTGGGCCGATTTGGGCAAATCATACCTCTGCGGATTCCCACAGGTGTCCTCTTTTCAGAAATCCATGGGGTTCACTGTTTTCCTTGGTGGCTTGGACAGCTGAGGCCCATATCTGTATGATGTGAGAGTGTGCAATTCAGGTATGAAAACAGACTTTGGGTTACTTGTGTTTTAGGCTTTCCCCTTAGCGCCCAGGTAGGTGCACCCACAAATGTGAGATATCGTTTTCATCGGGACACCTGTGGGAACGCGAGACCATAGGCCATGTGTTGTTGGCAGCGTGTTTCGATGGGTGCGTTGAGTGAAACATGCGGAAAATTGTTTTTTTCCCAGATTTCGGACTTTGCGGGGGTGTCTGGGTAATAAATTCTGGGCCGATTTGCGCAAATCATACCTCTACGGATTCCCACGGGTGTCCTTTTTTCAGAAATGCATGGGGTTCCCTGTTTTCATTGGTGGCTTGGACACCCGAGGCCATATCTGTATGTTGTGCTTGTCTGGAGAAAGTGTCAAATTCAGGTGTCGAAACAGACTTGGGGTTACCTGTGTTTTAGGCTTTCCCCTTGGCGCCCAGGTAGGTGCACCCACTCATGTGAGGTACCGTTTTCATTGGAACACCTGTGGGAACGCGGGGCTGCAGGCCATGTGTTGTTGGCGACGTGTTTCGATGGGTGCGCCGAGTGAAATGTGCGGAAAATTCCTTTTTTCCCCACATTTTGGACTTTGCGGGGATGTCTGGGTAATAAATTCTGGGCCGATTTACGCAAATCATACCTCTGCGGATTCCCACGGGTGTCCTCTTTTCGGAAATGCATGGGGTTCCCTGTTTTCCTTGTTGGCTTGGACACCCGAGGCCCATATCTGTATGTTGTGCTTGTCTGGAGAAAATGTCAAATTCAGGTGTCGAAACAGACGTGGGGTTACGTGTGTTTTAGGCTTTCCCCTTGGCGCCCAGGTAGGTGCACCCACACATGTGAGGTACCATTTTCATCGGGACACCTGTAGGAGCGCGGGACAGTAGGCCATGTGTTGTTGGCTGCGTGTTTCGATGGGTGCGCCAAGTGAAATGTGCGGAAAATCCGTTTTTTCCCCACATTTTGGACTTTGCGGGGGTGTCTGGGTAATAAATTCTGGGCCGATTTGCGCAAATCATACCTCTACGGATTCCCACGGGTGTCCTCTTTTCGGAAATGCATGGGGTTCCCTGTTTTCCTTGTTGGCTTGGACACCCAAGGCCCATATCTGTATGTTGTGCTTTTCTGGAGAAAGTGTCAAATTCAGGTGTCGAAACAGACTTGGGGTTACCTGTGTTTTAGGCTTTCCCCTTGGCGCCCAGGTAGGTGCACCCACACATGTGAGGTACCGTTTTTATCGAGACACCTGTGGGAATGCGGGACGGTAGGCCATGTGTTGTTGGGGGCGTGTTTCGATGGGTGCGCCGAGTGAAATGTGCGGAAAATGTGTTTTTTTCCCCACATTTCGGCCTTTGCTGGGGTGTCTGGGTAATAAATTCTGGGCCGATTTGCGCAAAGGATTCCCACGGGTGTCCTCTTTTCGGAAATGCATGGGGTTCCCTGTTTTCCTTGGTGGCTTGGACGTCCGAGGCCCATATCTGTATGTTGTGCTTGTCTGGAGAAAGTGTCAAATTCAGGTGTCGAAACAGACTTGGGGATACCTGTGTTTTAGGCTTTCCCCTTTGGCGCCCAGGTAGGTGCACTCACACATGTGAGGTACCGTTTTCATCGGGACACCAGTGGGAACGCGGGACGGTAGGCCATGTGTTGTTGGCAGTGTGTTTCAATGGGTGCGCCGAGTGAAATATGCGGAAAATGCATTTTTTTCCCCACATTTCGGACTTGCAGGGGTGTCTGGGTGATAGATTCTGGGCCGATCTGTGCAATTCATACCTCTGCGGATTCCCACGGGTGTCCTATTTCCAGAAATGCATGGGGTTCCCTGTTTTCTTTGGTGGCTTGGACACCCGAGGCCCATATCTGTATGGTGTGCTTGTCTCGAGAAAGTGTCAAATTCAGGTGTCGAAACAGACTTGGGGTTACCTGTGTTTTAGGCTTTCCCATTGGCACCCAGGTAGGTGCACACACACATGTGAGGTACCATTTTCATCAGGACACCTGTGGGAATGCAGGAAGGTATAACATTTGTTGTGTTTGTGTGGTTTTCATAACGTTTTGACCGTTTTGACCCATTTGCTGGTGCCCTTTGTCACACTACCCTTTCATTTCCCAAACGTGACCTACATTTAGTTGCTGCTTTTGGCACCATACCCTTTTGTAACCTGCACAAGTCACCTACCCTTGAACAGGTCTGCCTGTGCTCTTTCAAAAAAGGTTTGCTTGCTGTTCCTCACCAGATTGGTTTTCCCGATTTACACATGCTAAGTGCATCTGTTCAGGCCATGAGCATAAAACTCCTGTGTATCATGGCTCAGTGTTTGGCTTGTGGTATTGCTTGTTTTGTAAAACACTACAAAAAATGTGTGCTTTCCTAACTGCAAGAGTAGGGGGAATGGAGTGGAGCATTGCTTTTCTCAAAATGCATAGAAGCCATTGCTGTACCAAGCCAACCATGTCCAACACATACCTTTTTTTACGGTCATTTTCCCGCTTTCCCACCAATCTATGTCATTTTCCCCTACCTAGTTGTTGCCTGACCTAAACAAATCACCCCTTCCTAAACTTGGAATTGTGTCTACTTTTCAGAAATATATGCCTTTCTGTCCTCCAATTCGGCATTCCTATCCTTTTCTTCCATTCCGTCCATGCATGTCCAATTGGCAAAAATGGCCAAAATCGCCTACCTCTCACAAAACAGTTGATAACCACATCAAAATAATAGTTTTTTGTTTCCACTCACCCTGTTCATATAAGCCAGGAAATTGGGGAATTCAGCACAGCAAACCATTTGTTCCTAGCTCTTACATGGAAAAAACACAGGCTTCTTTGTACATCATTTTATTGCCATTTTTTGAAAAAAACCAACATGTTTGCCCTTTTTGCTTATTTTCTCTCACCATATAAAGCCACCTAGGATTCCTGGGTGGCGTTACGACCGTATACATGTGGGAAAAAAGGAGCCAAATTTGGCCAAGATATCTCATGTAACAACAAAGTTATGAGGCTTTGAATGGCCACATTCCGAAATCACCAAAAAAGGCCTTGGCACTGGGGGGAAATACCCATGGCAGTTAAAAGGTTAATGTACTAATTGTAGACTATGCTGCAGATATGTCTTTAGGTGGTTTTGAAGTGTAGGTAGACCTTAGGATATGCTGTTCGGCGGTCTATTTAGTTGCAACTACAGCACAGTTACGCTGTTGGGTGGACTTTCTTCTAAATTCAATCAGGGCACGCTATTAGGCACACTTCTAAATTCACGCAAGGCATGCTATTAGGCACACTTCTAAATTTAACTTTTCACAGAGAGGATATTTAGGCACACTTCTAAATTCGAGCAGGGAACACTTCTAAATGCAACTCTACATAGAGAGGATATTAGGCATACTTCCAAATTCAACTTTGTACAGAGATGATATTAGGCACACTTCTAAATGCAACTTTACACAGAGAGGATATTAGGCACACTGCTAAATGTAATTTTGCCCGGAGAGAGGGTATTAGGAACACTTATAAATTCAACTTTACACAGAGAGGATATTAGGCACACTTCTAAATGTAATTTTGGCCGGAGTGAGGGTATTAGGCACCCTTCTAAATTCAACCAGGGCAGTCCTGTGCTAGAAACTACATTTACCAAGAGACCTTGGTTAAGGAGAGGAAAAGTAAACGTTTGAGGAAAGAAGGTCGAAAGCCGAGGTAAGAGCAAAAGCCTTGCAGTTTAGAAAGTCTTTGACAGTGGAAGGAAAGTTAAAGGAGGCTTGAGCCTGACAGAGCGAAGCCTATGAAGGTGTGACTGAAGCTTGGGAAAGGGAACCCCACGAGTTGTGATTGAAAGGTTTGAGCCCGGCAGAGGGAAACCTGTCCCGAATTGTGGTAACCAGAAGGAAGCAAACTTGTGTTGAACTGTATTACAAGCTAAAAGCTGACTTAAGCTGGAGTGAGAGAAAGCCAAGAGGTCCAAAGGATAAACTATTGACTTTTTGTAGAAGGCCAAATGGGACCTGGTCCACGAAACAAACTGTATCCTTGTGTCTGAAGCCAGAGTGTGTCGCAAAGTTCAAGTGTGCCACCTTACCTCGTGCTACAAAGGGGTATCTGAATACAATCAATACGCGACACGTGTTCATGGTGAGGGAGACAAAGCAGGCAGGCTTTTGGCATGATTACTCAAATGGGAAATGCCTAGGTCCACTGTTACCCACATTTGCGACAAGGAGGAGCCTTAGGGCCTCATCACGAGTCTGGCGGTAACCCTTAAAATGCGGCGGTAGCGCTATTACCGCCGCATTTAAAGGCATGGTCTAGTAAAAAATGTTATTGTCCCTACGGGTCGGCCATGTTTTTTTAAGCCTAAGTGGCTCGATTTTAGAAAACTTTCCTATGGACCTTACCCGAGTTTTCGTCCATTAAACGCACGCGAAAACAAGCACCAGGGAGCCGCCATTTTCTGATAATCCTATCATTTCCCCCATCGCCCTGGCTGACCTGCTTTTGCGGCACTAAATCAAATCCCCCGCCCCTGAGCCTGTCATCAGCAGACTCGTACCGCCCATTTCCCAACGTCAAAGCACGTCTTGTGTCAACATTCGCTGCGCTTCAGCTAATGACCTGTCGCCATGGAAACAAGACCATTTCACAACACACAGCAGCAGATTTTCGATTCCATTCCTCTCTCTGTGTTACTTTGAGTATTCTGTGACTTGTTTCAGTGCTCTGGTCAGCTACCTTCGCCGCTTGTAGCCTGTGTGAGCAGATACCAGTACCACCGCTATAAATTATTTTAGTTTGTTTAACACACAATGGCTACAATAATGCCCTACATGTACGAGCCGAGTATACCGAGGAGGAACTACTGGAAAGGGAAGCACGCGAAAACGATGGGGATTCGGACGGCAGTTGGCAGGACGAATCAACAGATGAAGAGCCTGTGCCTAGTCGAATGGACGGCGTCTCCACCTGGTGCACATGCAATCGGTGCAAGCTAATGCCAACTGAGGACGAGAACTGCTGCTGCCGAGAAAACTTGGGATGCCTGGCCTACATTTCGGAAGGCGAGCCATGACCGCAATGCATCACCGAGCTGCCAGACTTCAGGGCAGCCTGCCTCACACGGGCCGTGTTGAGAATAATGATGGTGCTTATGTACGAACTTCGCACAACTGTTCGTCCTCATAATCCGAGTAACGAGTAAGTATACTCTGCTTGTCATGCCACTCCTATTTCATGTTCTTCTACTATATCCAAAATTACATCTACATATCATTGTAACGCATGTAAGTCGTTCAATAGTGTGCATTGTCTAGATAGCATTTGTCCGTGCAGAATGCCATTAGTTAGTCATTGACAACAAATGTTTATTAAACTTATGTTGGTCATTTAAAAACAGTTTGTTTCATTCCTTTTCACAGGTGGTACAGGTTGGCGGCCTATCGTTCCTTTACATGGTGGCTCCACGGGATGCTTGGACACCGCGTTCGAAGAGTGATACCCGCCTGTGCCGCTCGTGCCATTAGAGAAACGTTCCCGAGTGACAGCGGTCAGTACAGGGGATTTTCTCTCGATGTGCTGCAACCTGACCTGTATAATCTTTAAAGTCTTGTATTTTTGTGTCATGAAAATAAGATACAAAATAAAACACCACATATATTTTAACAACGGTTGTTTCGATTTTTTAAATGAATCAAGTGTGTCTCCATTCAAGGATGGACGTCAGACATCAGTGCTCCGAATGGGTGAAGTTCTGGTCGCTGTGAAGCAGGGTGGTCACTATCTATCTAAGCTAACATAACATATTCTCGATAATGCATGCACTAAATAACACTTGTTCAAAGTCTTTCAGTGGGTTATGTCTCTATAAAAGTCACACATATATCTATACTAACAATTACCATTGGATCATACAGGCCTTAGGGTCTTGACCACTATAATACACCGGTTGAAGTGTGGGTCTGTGCTCACAAGAATCTCCAGTATGTGGCATTTGTTATTGATAAGCAACGATATACTATCATTGATATAAAGACGATATACTATATATTGATATAAAGGCGGTTCGCGCCAGTGGATGAGCGCTGGCATGGGGGGCTGTCAAGAGGGCGAAAGGCCAAGGTGCCAAAGTACATGTACACTTCAAAAGGTATCACACGCCAAGGGGCCATCGGTCACATGGCCTCCTCAGACCCCGTGTCTCCAGCCAGGCCTCCCTTGGAAGCAGGCCGCCCCCCTGCAATCCACATAAGTGTGTCTCCATTCAGCAGTCTTCCTGTGCCTTATCTGCACGCCCCAGGCCCATCCATCCCACCCCCCTCTATCAAAGGAGGTTCGCGCCAGTGGATGAGCGCTGGCATGGGGGGCTGTCAGGGGCGCAAAAAGGCCAAGGTGCCAAACTACATGTACACTTCAAAAGGTATCCCACGCCAAGGGGCCATCGGTCACATGGCCTCCTCAGACCACGTGTCTCCAGCCAGGTGTCCCCTTGAAGCAGCCCGCCTCCCTGCAATCCACATAAGTGTGTCTCCATTCAGCAGTCTTCCTGTGCCTTATCTGCACGCCCCAGGCCCATCCATCCCACCCCCCAGGCGGTTTGCGCCAGTGGATGAGCGCTGGCATGGGGGGCTGTCAGGGGCGCGAAAGGCCAAGCTGCCAAACTACATGTACACTTCAAAAGGTATCCCATGCCAAGGGGCCATCGGTCACATGGCCTCCTCAGATCCTGTGCATCCAGCCAGGCCTCCCCTTGAAGCAGGCCGCCCCCCTAAGACCACGACACACATACGTCATTCATTCACAAACACACCCCTGTTTCTAATACTTTATAAACCACTTGATATGTCTCATGAGAACATCTTTGTGCTTTGCAAGTCAACTCCTGAACGTGTTACCTGGCAACCACTGAGATCTACGCTAATCTGCTCGTCGTCGTGCTATCCGTGAACTTCTGTGACCGCTTAGAGCAAACCCATCAGTGTGCTACCTGTGGCCACCCACCTATTCTCCTGCAACATACTGCTCTGCTTGCTGAATCCAACTGTTTGTTGTTCAAGGTAAGGCCATGTATCCTAGTCATATTTCGCAGGTTTTTAAATTTCTATCTATTTGCGAGTTGAGTACACAATAGTGCTAGGTTCATTGGTCTCATTGCTATTGACTTGAGTTTCCATTGCTATGCTATCAATAGATCTATTTATTTTCATCTGTGTCTATTGTCATCGAATTGCATCCTTCGGGGGTCCAGTCTATAATGTAAGCATGTTTCCTTCTCGTGCAATACAGAACATCCAAGGGATGAGTCAAATGTTCAGTTTTTAGTCACATCATTTATACATTCCTGCAACTTATGCAAATACTAAGCCGCACATAATGAACAGGTATAGTTCCTGCGACCAAAACAAACCTTGCATTGATCATTGTATGATTCATTTACTTTTGTATCAAATCTTTATTCTTGAAGATTGTATAATAATGTCGATATTTACTTTTCAGATTTATCAACAATGCCTGCCTGTTCGATTAGCGGTTGCCCTTCGAAGACCCATGCGAAATCTGAAGGCACTAAAATGCATGTATTCCCGAAAACTGTTGATCGAATAAGAGAATGGGTCAGACATTGCGGATATCCACTGGATGAGCTGGAAAGTAGAGTCCAACAAGTCTTACAGGACAAGAGGGGTGATCGATACCGCATCTGCAGCCGGCACTTTTCCTTGGACATGTACACAACATCTTGGGTAACAAAGAAGAATAAACGGCGAACGACACGGAAATTGCTCGAAAACGCTATTCCCACTCTATTCGTCCACATTCCGCCACCGGTGAGTCAAGTGTCCGGATTTAGCTTTAGGCCTTGCGGTAGTGTGTAGGTATCCAAACGGATTAATTGATATTGTAGGTGTTCTATCCCTTGTAATAATTTCGATATTGATATGAGTGTATAGTTTTTTGTATAATGACATTTATCAATATATTCTTTTTCGATTTCATAACCCACAAACGCAATGTATATATATGAGAACAAGGAACTGTGCTGTATTGAGCATTTTTCAAGTATTCTGTCGCCTTACATGGCTATTTTTAATATTGACATTTCATTATCAATCATTAATTTACCTTTACAACTTCTTGACTATCCCTTGAATCTGAAGCAAGAACATTCTACATCCTTGACGTGTTCGCAGTTATCAACCACTTCTAGCGCGTATCAGGTAATCTTACTAGGCTAATCCGCTACAGACTTGTTTTATGCATGTCAAGTAATAGTTTTATTTTATCGTGTAATTATTTTACCGAATGTTTGGTTAGTGCTTTCCAATTGATATACACCTTAGTTATCGTCCACTGGTGTTTGTTTTCAGTTTTAATTAGTGTTATCCATACTAATGCAAGTACTGTCTTTCAGGGAGATGCTGAAGCGTCCGCCACATCTACAACATTTCTAGATGTTCTTCACCAGCAGGAGGTATGGATACTGACAGCTCCATCGAGCGTCATCATCAGAGCTGGAATTCTTGTCGTTTGATTGTTCTACACAATGTTTCATTCGTGGTTAGCCTTTGATATGTACCTGTGCTATCGACCCCAGGTGTGTGTTATGTTTTCACTATTGTAATCCTCACTAATGCAAGTACTATGTTTCGGGCAGTTGATGGAGCGTCAACCCCTGCACTTGATGCAGAGCCTGACATTCAAGTAATTCCAGGGGAAGCGGAAGCGGGTCCATGCGTATACGAATCGGCGCAACAGCTTTCGGAAGTGCGCACTGTGATGCCGGAAATGCATCTGAGGGACAGGGCCTCTGAATCCTTGTCCTTTTTCTGTTTTTACCGTGTGTTCTGTCATGTTTTCTGCCCAGGAGTCCATGAGGGACTCCTGGCAGTGCAGCTCTCTTTTGGTTTGGTGAACAGACCCATGGGATACCCTTATGGCACCCATGGGTAGGGGTACAACCCTGTGCCCCTAGTGTATGTTTTTGGGCACCTGTGGGTGGCCCACAGAGCAGGGTATGGGCTGGTGGCAGCTCCATGCTGAATTTGACAGGTGCTCTGGGTGTCCTCCATTTTGGGATACCCAGGCCCTGCCATTGGAATCAGTTGATTCCTGATAGGAAACAAGATGGCCCCTGTGGCCTCTTGCTTTCTATTGCCTGTTATCTTGTTTTTCCCAAAGTCCTGGGAAGCCCTGACTCTGTCCCTTCCCCCTGACTGGCTGTTGGGTGGAAGTTCCATATATGGTGTTGTTGTAAAGGCCCAGCTAGACTGACTGGAGCCTTCCCAGTGACTGTATGTTATGGGTACCTCCTGTGGGTGGGACCTGGGTGAATGGAGTGTGTGACCAATATACACTCCTTGTTGTGGTTGTCTGGTTTCTGGCATGAGAGACAAAGACTGAGACAGCCCTGCCCGAAACTGGCCTGAATGCAGTGTGTAGTGTTGAATGGCTGGGTACTTGTCCCAATCCACATTCCTTGTTGTGAGTGTCTGAAAGGGAGGAGTGTGGCCTGAATGCACTGTGTGCCTGATTGGCTGACTGACTGCATGAATGCCCTTCTGTGTGATTGGCTGCTGTGTGTGTGCCAGCAGTGTGGATGAGAGACAGAATAGTATATCTGGGGACCTCTCACCACTGGAAATTGTTCAGAAGCATTCAGAAGCTGAGTCTCCACTCAAGAGTAACTGGATTTGCTGATCCTCGACGTCCAGCTGGAAGAAGAAGACTTGCTGTGGCATTTGCTTCGACGGAACTGAAGGTTGTCGAAATCGTCGAGGACTGACCCGAGAGAGGACCTGGTAAGGCGCCCTCTTCCCGTGCTCCGAGGGACCATCGAGCACCGCTGAATCTTCGCCGAAGCGCCCTGGAAGTCAGACCCTCGAAAGGCTGCCGACCCGAGACGGGACCGCCGAGGAGATCGAAGTGAAGCACCCGGACATCGACGCTGTCGAAGTCCATTGCCGTCGACCAGGGTTCGCAGGTCTGTGTAACCGCTGGAGGCCCGTCGAAGTTGTGTTGCCCAGCCGTGGGAACCACTTGACGCCGTGCCGCCGACGACCGGAGCCGTCCGCTCCTTGCCTAAGAACGTTTCAATCGAAGGACTCCCTCGACCGCATCGTCGACCGCTTATCCTGCCGGAGAAAGTCGAGGACGACCAACGCGCCGAGGAGAAACCTGCCGGTGGGTTTCCCGCCACCCAACGACCTCAAAGACTCGGACGACCCGACGCCCTTGCTGGGCTTCCGTCTCTACAATCTTTGCGGTCCAGAACTATTGTCATCGAGGTGCCCCGCACACCTCCGCCCTGCAGGACGCCGACGCCCCGACGCCGACGAGCACCGCTCGGACGAAGCTGCCGCCTCTTTGACATCGTTCTACCTCGTTTGTCGACGGACGTTCGACGCCCCGTGCCTCCCGCTTGAAAGGGAAGGCATTCAAGAAGGGCCGTCGATTCCCCGTCGCCGAACCCCGAGGTCTTCGACGTTTCTCGACGCCTCTCGACGATCCGTGACTCCCGCTTGGAAGGGGGTCGCTCAAGAAGGATCTGTCGACGCCTCTTCGAAGGACTCGACTCCACCAGGTACATTGGGGGGGGTAAAAACATTGCAGGAGAGAATAAGACTATTGAACAATATATGGACTGGGCTTGTGTCATATCTCTTTATTTTACAGGTTGCCCAGGTGGGGGGGATCTCCACACAGAACTGTGTCCAGTAGCTAGGGCCAGTATTCTGCCTATTGCTTCAACCATCTTTTATCTCTCCTCTCTCTATTGCTGGTTTCCTTCTTATTGATCTGTGTGCCATTTCTACAGTATTGTGAATGCACTTTAATGAGGTCTAATATTAGTGGTACCACTTTAGAAATTGTAGATATTTACCATTATTGATTTTCCTGAGCACAAAGTGCGTTATTGTGATAAGTGTACATAACCTTTGAACTAATTATATAAAGACTGTGTTTTCAGTAATACAGTGTGTGGACATTCCTTTGTGGGGGCTTGGGGATACACTGTACTTAAGAACCAGCCTGCATCACCTCCTGAGAAGCTAGGCCTTGATTGCTCGTCCATCGCTACCGTAATCGAGAATCTTGGCTGGGGTCTTCTGTGCCTCTCCTCTACCATATAGAGAGCGGAAGTACCGACCCCCCCACCGGTCTTGACAAGCTGGTGGCAGCGGTGGGATGCTTATGGTTTTAAGACTCAGTGTATAACCGTGCCACTTACAAAATATCCGCACTTTTGTTAGATTAAGGTTCGGGTGTGTTCCAAATAACTGCATTACAAGCAATGGAGTCCATTGCAAATGGTAAATTGACTCGGATGAGCTTAGAGGCTCTCCAGAGTGCTTGTGAAGCCAGGGAGTTAGACTTTGTGGATAAGTCTAGGGCTGAGCTGATAGCTGCCCTGGTGGACTACCAGACTGATGGTGAAACCCTTGATGAAGGGGGGGATGCAACCAGTGAGGACTCTGCCCCTGGGGTTGTCGCTGAATCTGTTTCTGGGAATGCCACCATTCCTGCTGCCTCTGTTCCAAACCCCAGCAATTCCATGGAACTTGAGTTATTAAGGATGAAATTGGCCTTTGAATATCGCAAGTTGGAAATAGAAGCTGAGCTTAAGAAAGAGGAGCTGGCACAGCAAGTGGAACTCAAGAATAGGGATCTTGCGCTCAAAGACAAGGACACTGAATGTCAGAGAATCCAGCTAGAGAGAGCTAGAGTGGAGACTTCAGCTAGACCAATTGAGAGTGGCAGGTCCCCAGCCACCAAGTTTATGAAAGATTTGGTTGGTGTGTTTGTGGAGGGTTCAGATATCCTCCAATGGATTGAAGCGTTTGAAATGGCTTGTGCAATTCATGATGTAGATAAAAGAGATTGGGCTAAGTGTTTGTTAAGCAGAGTGCCTCAAACTGGATATGACTGTATTCTGAAGCTGAGTGTGGAAGAAAGGGGTCAGTATGAGTGTATGAAGTCTGCTTTGATTGCCAAGTTTGGCAAGACACCTGCCCAATACCTTAAAAGGTTCAGGGAATTTAAGAAAAGAGAGAATGTGTCTTGGGTTGACTGGGTGAGTACTGCGCACATGAACATGATGGGGTGGATTGATGGATACAAGGTGAAAACTTTTGTTGAGTTGTCCCACCTCTTGTTTTTTGAGCATTTTTCTGAAGCCTGTTCACCAGAGCTGCGTCAGTATGTGGCTGACCAGAACATTTTGGACCCCTTTAAGCTGGCTAGGTTGGCTGACAAGTGGGTCTCCCACCGGGTGTCCCCTAAGGACTCCAGTGGGAAGGACAAGGACAAAGAAAAGGGGGCCTCTCAGAAAGCTGAGGAGTCCCAAAAGCAGTCACAGTCGGGTAAACCAAAACCTTCCTCTCCTAAGACCCAAAAATCTAGTGGGGATAAGTCCTCTGTGGGTGGGAATAAGAGTAGTGGTCCACCTGCTGCAAAGCAGGCTCCCAGTGGTTCCAGTACCGTACCCCGCACTCCTGGCACTTGTTGGGATTGTGGGGCTCTGGATCACAAAAGGGGTGACCCCAAGTGTAAAGGTAAGGCACTTGGAGTACAGGCTGTCAGCCTGACCTACCCTTACCCCGTGTCTGAGGTGGAGGCCACTGTCCTCCCCTCCTCTACAGGAATCACATTTGGTGCTCCAGTAGAGATTTCCTTAGTGTCCCTTGGGGCCTGGGACCAGTACGCAGAAGTACTGGCGACTATCCCACAGAACACCCGTAGATTTTTGAGAAGTGTCCTCTTGAATGGCCAGCCTTCTACTGGTTTGAGAGACACTGGGGCAAGCATGACAGTGGTGGACAGGACCCTGCTCAAGCCAGAGGACTATGAAGGTGCTCCTCTGCAAACCACCAGGTTAGCTGGTGGGCCTCCCAAATTATCGCCTGTAGCCCTAGTCACACTCATGATTGGAGACAAGACAGCAAAGCTTCCTGTCCTGGTTCAGGACAATGTCCCTGCTAACATTCTGTTAGGAAATGATCTAGTAGAGTTGGGGTTGATCTCGGATGGTCTTCCCATGACTGCTGCTGCAGTCACTAGGTCACAGGTGACACCGGGTCTGGCTGTGAGTCAGGTATCCGAGCCAAAGGCGAGGCCTAAGGCAAGAAGAAGGAAGACCAAGAAGGCCACCTCTGCGGAGGGAACACCTTCTCTTCCTGCTGTTCCGACAGCACCCAATGGGATCCATGCTCCGGACGGGCTGGGTCCAGCGGAAAACCCAAACTCAACTCCTGTGGGAGAAGAGACAGAAGACTCTCCTGTGGGAGAGGTTCTCAACCCGGAGGATCATCCCGACCTTCAATGCTTGTTAGCTGAAGGGGGACCCTCCCGGGCAGACTTCTGTAAGGGACAGAGAGAGTGCCACTCTCTCGAGGGCCTGAGGAAACAGGCCCTGTCCCAGGCACAAGGTGAAGTGCCTAGGGCATTCAAGATTTATTGGGAGGGTGAGCTCCTTGTTAGTGAGCCCACTAAGCCCGAACCTGGTGCCCGCAAGAGGTTGGTGGTACCCCAGGTTTACAGGCCCTTCCTACTGCAGTTGGCGCATGAGGTGCCCTTGGCTGGTCATCTTGGGACCAAGAAGACTAAGCAGAGGCTCTCTGCCCATTTCTACTGGCCACGGATGGGAGTAGAGGTGGAGTCCCACTGCAGGACCTGCCCAACTTGTCAGTTGTCTGGCAAGACTGGAGGCAGGGTCATTGCCCCACTGCAGCCATTACCAGTGGTTGGCACACCATTTGAGAGGGTGGGCATCGACATCGTCGGTCCCCTTGACCCTCCCACTTCAGGTGGACATCGGTTCATCCTGGTCTTGGTAGATCATGCCACCAGGTACCCTGAGGCAATACCCCTTCGGACTGTTACTGCCAAGGTGGTTGCCAGGGCTCTCCTGGGCATTTTCACCCGTGTTGGATTCCCCAAGGAGGTTGTCTCTGACCGAGGATCCAACTTCATGTCTAGTTACATGAAAACCATGTGGAAAGAGTGCGGGGTAACCTACAAGTTCTCCACCTCTTACCACCCCCAGACCAATGGTCTGGTTGAGAGATTTAACAAAACTCTCAAGGGCATGCTAGGTGCTTTGGAAGAGCCCCTAAGGAGGAAATGGGATCTCCTCCTGCCATGCCTGCTGTTTGCTTACAGAGAGGTACCTCAAGAGGGTGTTGGTTTCAGCCCCTTTGAGTTACTCTTTGGACATCCCGTGAGGGGGCCCCTCGCCTTGATCCGAGAAGGCTTGGAAGCCACCCCTCCAGGTCCCGCCAAGCAAGTGGGGGACTATGTGTTAGGCCTCAGGCGGAGGATGACACAAATGATGGGTCAGGCAACAGCAAATCTCAAGGCCAGCCAGGAATTGAATAAGTACTGGCATGACCTGAAAGCTTCGCAAGTGGATTGGACTCCGGGACAGGAAATCCTTGTGATGGAGCCTACCAAGCCTAGAGCTTTGGCAGACAAGTGGACTGGACCCTTCAGGATCATCTCCAAGATGGGCGAAGTCAATTATCTGGTGGACATGGGAGCCTCTGGGGTAGCCCCCCAGGTATTCCATGTCAACAGGCTCAAGCCTTTCCACAGGCGAGCAGAGGTCTCATGTCTCTTGCTAGCTTCAGGGCAAGAAGAGGATGAGAGTGAGCCCCTTCCTGATTTGCTGCATAGCAACCCTCAGGATGGCTCAGTGGAGGGAGTACAACTCTCTCCCGATTTGACAACAGAGCAGCAGAGGGCCTGCCGGGCTTTGCTCCAGCAGTATGCCCCTCTGTTTTCACTGACACCGGGCCTTACACCGTGGTGTAAGCACGAAATTGACACTGGTGACAGTGTGCCTGTCAAAAGCAGGAGCTATCGTATGTCAGATACCGTCAAAAACCACATCCAGGCTGAGGTCGCCAAGATGTTGGATCTGGGTGTTATTGAACCCTCCACCAGTCCCTGGTCCAGTCCAGTGGTCCTTGTCCCCAAGGCAAGTTCCCCGGCGGGTACCAAGGATTGGAGGTTCTGTGTGGACTACCGAGGAGTCAATGCCGTCACCAAAACTGACGCGCACCCATTGCCCAGGGCTGATGAGCTCGTGGACACTATAGGTGCTGCCAAATTTGTGAGCACCTTTGACCTTACCTCAGGCTATTGGCAAATAGCTCTGACGGACCATGCCAAGGAAAAGACGGCATTCTCCACACCTGAGGGACTCTACCAGTTTAGGGTCATGCCCTTTGGGTTGAAGAATGCCCCTGCCACCTTCCAGAGATTGGTCAACCATGCGCTCAGTGGGCTGGAAGCCTTTTGTGTGGCTTACTTAGACGACATTGCCGTCTACAGTTCCACCTGGGAAGAGCATTTGACACATCTGGATAAGGTGTTGCAGGCCTTGAAAAGGGCTAACCTCACTATCAAGGCCACCAAGTGCCAGATAGCTCAGGGGAAAGTTACCTATCTTGGTCATGAGGTAGGAGGGGGTCAAATCCAACCTCTCTCCAGTAAAGTACAGGACGTACAGAACTGGGAGACTCCCACTACTCAAACCCAGGTGAGAGCCTTTTTGGGCCTCACTGGGTACTATCGCAATTTCATGGCAGACTATGGAACCATAGCTGCACCCCTGACAGCTCTAACTTCACCCAAACAGCCTAGGAAGGTTAATTGGACTGAAGACTGTCAGAGGGCCTTTGATGGCTTGAAAGAAAGTCTGTGTAGGGCACCTGTGTTGAGTGCGCCTGACTACAGCCGACCCTTTATCGTCCAGACGGATGCCTGCGACACCGGAATTGGAGCTGTCTTGTCCCAGTTAGATGACAAAGGGAGAGAACATCCTATCATATTCATCAGTAGACAACTCAAGGGTAGAGAACTTAGGTGGGCTACTGTTGAAAAGGAATGTTTTAGTATAGTTTGGAGCCTTAGGCGTTTTAGGCCCTACCTTACGGGGTCCACCTTCAAGGTCCAAACAGATCATAAGCCCCTGAAGTGGCTTATGCAGATGAAGGGTGAGAATCCGAAATTGCTCAGGTGGTCGATTAGCCTACAAGGGCTAGACTTCACCATAGAGCACAGACCAGGGAAGAGTCACGATAATGCAGATGGCCTTTCCAGAAGGTATGTTGACCGTCTGGATGAGGGTGTCTATCCCGTGGGAGATTAGGCACCCTCCACCTCAGTCTGGGGGGGGCGACTGTGATGCCGGAAATGCATCTGAGGGACAGGGCCTCTGAATCCTTGTCCTTTTTCTGTTTTTACCGTGTGTTCTGTCATGTTTTCTGCCCAGGAGTCCATGAGGGACTCCTGGCAGTGCAGCTCTCTTTTGGTTTGGTGAACAGACCCATGGGATACCCTTATGGCACCCATGGGTAGGGGTACAACCCTGTGCCCCTAGTGTATGTTTTTGGGCACCTGTGGGTGGCCCACAGAGCAGGGTATGGGCTGGTGGCAGCTCCATGCTGAATTTGACAGGTGCTCTGGGTGTCCTCCATTTTGGGATACCCAGGCCCTGCCATTGGAATCAGTTGATTCCTGATAGGAAACAAGATGGCCCCTGTGGCCTCTTGCTTTCTATTGCCTGTTATCTTGTTTTTCCCAAAGTCCTGGGAAGCCCTGACTCTGTCCCTTCCCCCTGACTGGCTGTTGGGTGGAAGTTCCATATATGGTGTTGTTGTAAAGGCCCAGCTAGACTGACTGGAGCCTTCCCAGTGACTGTATGTTATGGGTACCTCCTGTGGGTGGGACCTGGGTGAATGGAGTGTGTGACCAATATACACTCCTTGTTGTGGTTGTCTGGTTTCTGGCATGAGAGACAAAGACTGAGACAGCCCTGCCCGAAACTGGCCTGAATGCAGTGTGTAGTGTTGAATGGCTGGGTACTTGTCCCAATCCACATTCCTTGTTGTGAGTGTCTGAAAGGGAGGAGTGTGGCCTGAATGCACTGTGTGCCTGATTGGCTGACTGACTGCATGAATGCCCTTCTGTGTGATTGGCTGCTGTGTGTGTGCCAGCAGTGTGGATGAGAGACAGAATAGTATATCTGGGGACCTCTCACCACTGGAAATTGTTCAGAAGCATTCAGAAGCTGAGTCTCCACTCAAGAGTAACTGGATTTGCTGATCCTCGACGTCCAGCTGGAAGAAGAAGACTTGCTGTGGCATTTGCTTCGACGGAACTGAAGGTTGTCGAAATCGTCGAGGACTGACCCGAGAGAGGACCTGGTAAGGCGCCCTCTTCCCGTGCTCCGAGGGACCATCGAGCACCGCTGAATCTTCGCCGAAGCGCCCTGGAAGTCAGACCCTCGAAAGGCTGCCGACCCGAGACGGGACCGCCGAGGAGATCGAAGTGAAGCACCCGGACATCGACGCTGTCGAAGTCCATTGCCGTCGACCAGGGTTCGCAGGTCTGTGTAACCGCTGGAGGCCCGTCGAAGTTGTGTTGCCCAGCCGTGGGAACCACTTGACGCCGTGCCGCCGACGACCGGAGCCGTCCGCTCCTTGCCTAAGAACGTTTCAATCGAAGGACTCCCTCGACCGCATCGTCGACCGCTTATCCTGCCGGAGAAAGTCGAGGACGACCAACGCGCCGAGGAGAAACCTGCCGGTGGGTTTCCCGCCACCCAACGACCTCAAAGACTCGGACGACCCGACGCCCTTGCTGGGCTTCCGTCTCTACAATCTTTGCGGTCCAGAACTATTGTCATCGAGGTGCCCCGCACACCTCCGCCCTGCAGGACGCCGACGCCCCGACGCCGACGAGCACCGCTCGGACGAAGCTGCCGCCTCTTTGACATCGTTCTACCTCGTTTGTCGACGGACGTTCGACGCCCCGTGCCTCCCGCTTGAAAGGGAAGGCATTCAAGAAGGGCCGTCGATTCCCCGTCGCCGAACCCCGAGGTCTTCGACGTTTCTCGACGCCTCTCGACGATCCGTGACTCCCGCTTGGAAGGGGGTCGCTCAAGAAGGATCTGTCGACGCCTCTTCGAAGGACTCGACTCCACCAGGTACATTGGGGGGGGTAAAAACATTGCAGGAGAGAATAAGACTATTGAACAATATATGGACTGGGCTTGTGTCATATCTCTTTATTTTACAGGTTGCCCAGGTGGGGGGGATCTCCACACAGAACTGTGTCCAGTAGCTAGGGCCAGTATTCTGCCTATTGCTTCAACCATCTTTTATCTCTCCTCTCTCTATTGCTGGTTTCCTTCTTATTGATCTGTGTGCCATTTCTACAGTATTGTGAATGCACTTTAATGAGGTCTAATATTAGTGGTACCACTTTAGAAATTGTAGATATTTACCATTATTGATTTTCCTGAGCACAAAGTGCGTTATTGTGATAAGTGTACATAACCTTTGAACTAATTATATAAAGACTGTGTTTTCAGTAATACAGTGTGTGGACATTCCTTTGTGGGGGCTTGGGGATACACTGTACTTAAGAACCAGCCTGCATCACCTCCTGAGAAGCTAGGCCTTGATTGCTCGTCCATCGCTACCGTAATCGAGAATCTTGGCTGGGGTCTTCTGTGCCTCTCCTCTACCATATAGAGAGCGGAAGTACCGACCCCCCCACCGGTCTTGACACGCACTACATTTGCAACATCCATGGACATTCTTCAGCAGCACGAGGTATGGATAATGACAGCTCCATCATGCGTGATCATATAACGTGATTCCATTTGCTATACTTTCTTCCCTATTAACGCAAGTGCTGTGTTTCAGGGAGACGACGAAGCTTCCACTACAATCACAACATCCAATTTAGATGCAGATGTAAATAAATTGGAGAAATAAGTCGATGAAATGTGGTCATATTTAGATTTTCCTTGATTCTTTTGGACAATGATTTGCGGTTATCTTTTATATGTACCTGTGCGTTCGATCCCAAGTGTGTGTTATGTTTCCAATATTGAAAACCATACTAATCCAAGTACTGTGTTTCAGGGAGACGACGGAGCTTCCACCACAATCACAACATCTCATTTAGATGATGCAGATGTAAAGGAATCTGAGAAATAAGTCGATGAAATGTGATCATATTTAGATTTTCTTTGATTCTTTTGGACAATGCATCATTTGTGGTTATCTCTTTATATGTACCTGTGCCATCGACCCCAAGTGTGTGTTGTGTTTCCAATATTGAAAAGCATACCAATGCAAGTACTGTGTTTCAGGGAGATGCGGATGCCTCCTCTCCAATACAACCATTCATGGCAGTCCATGCAGAGCAAGAGGTATGGATACTGACAGTTCCATCGAAATAGATCGTCACTGGTCGAATACTTGTCGTTTGATTGTTGCACACAATGTTTAAATTGTGTTTGGCTATTAAGATGTACCTGTGTGTTCGTCCTCACGTGTGGTTTATGCTAACAATATTTTGATACATAGTAATGAAAGTACTATGTTTCAGGGAGACGATGGAGCCTCATTCCGTGCTGTCTATGCAGATACAGAAAATATAGTCGTTGCAGCGCAAGAGGAAGGGAGGACATGCGAAAACGAATCGGAGCGACAGCGTGCAGATGTTGAAGGTCGAGTCAAAAAAGTTGCAAAGAAAAAAAACAAAAAAAGTTAGTTACAAACAGTTCATAACTTTAAAAAAATGTTTGTGCTGGGGACTATTTTATGTTTTTTTCCAGTCAATTCTACTACACTCCATCTTGTGTTTAAACTGAACATCCCTTTTCCAATCTCTCCTCCAGTTACCCGTGGGTGTCAGAACTATTCATACACAGACAGTGAAGGCAATGAACGATGTGGCTTGCCAGACCGTGTACACTATGGAGGAACTATTAATTGAGGCGAGGCGTGTTCATGCTCGAGATGCTCATGTCCAATGGCCAGAACATGAATTAACTGTGTTTGGAGACTACAGCAAAGTTGCATTGGACCATAGCTACAGTGCGACCGCACCACCACAAGAAGATGTTATTGAATGTATTGAAGATAGCTCTGAAGTGGTTGCAGATCAATTCACACAATCTACACCCGCCAAAAATTTGCCACCAAAAAACCTGTCGACATTGTTGTGTTCTCCCATCAATGTTGAAGTAATAGATGTCGAAATGACAGAGAATGAACCAGCCGCAGCATCCATAGACGCATCAGAACTCGATATCAGCGATATTACTTTCCAATGTGTTGAAATCTCCACAACGTCACAGGCCGAAACAACGTTGACGCAGGATGACAGTCTAATGAAAGAGAGCAAATACATTGTATTCGACAGTTGTTTGATGGAAATTATAAGTATGCTGAAATGTGTGCATTCCATTAGAGGGAAAGTATGTGGGAAGCCATTGATTAATGTGACTCGTCAAATAAAAGGCAGTAACGTCAAAATAAATGCCGCTGTAGATTAAATCATAGGTTCTCATGGTCTGCACAACCGATGCTGGGGAAACTGCCAGCAGGCAATCTACTGTGTGCAGCTGCATCACTTTTTAGTGGCTCCAGTTTTAGAAAGTTAGAGGCTTTCTTTCAGTTTGTGGGACTCCATTTCATTTCTAAAGCGCTGTACTACATATACCAATGTGATTATCTGTTTCCGGCCATTAGTGATGCTTGGAAAATTGAACAATTGTCTCTAGAAAGTACATTCGAAGGCAAACGATTCAGGCTAGCTGGCGATGGACAGTGAGACAGCCCTGGATTTTCTGCCAAGTACTGCACCTACCACTTTCAGGACATGGATAGTAAGAAAATTGTGAGTTCGGTGGTCGTGCAGGTAACACAATGTACATCGTCAGTGGCCATGGAGAAACTAGGATTTATAAAATCAGTGGAATATCTACAATCAAGGGGAATGCACATCGACCTCATAGCCACGGATAGACACGTTTCAATTGCCAAGACAATGAGAGAGCAGTTCCCACATATTAAACATCAATTTGACGTATGGCATCTTGCTAAATCAATCAATAAGAAAATCTCGGCTGCAGGGAAAAAAAAGGTTTTGAAAGTATTTTGCAGTGGTCACATTCTATCACCAACCATCTTTGGTGGAGCTCAAAAACTTGTGAAGGGTCAGTGGAAATACTACTTGAAAAATGGCGGTCACTGATGCACCACTGTACCAACGTTCACCGCTAGACAGCAAATCAACATTTCCACCAATGTGAACATGGCCCTTTGTCCCCAGAGGAGGCACGGAAGAAGAAGTGGTTGATTCCATATTCACCGACACACAAAGCCATTGAGAAGATTGTTTTCGACAAAACTCTATCAAGAGATTTGAGAGGACTGACAGAATTCTGTCACACAGGAGATTTGGATTTTCCGCAATATGTTCCTAAAGTACAGGCCAAAGCGCTTGCATTTTAGCTTTCGGGGCATGAAACGTCGCACTCTACTAGCGGTCTTGGCCCATAACAGCAATGTCGGACGTGAACAATCTAGGACTAGGGGTAAAGTAAGGATGCATCGCTACACTAAGGTGTTTTCAAAACGAAGTAAGCAATGGGTGATCAAACCAGTCTATGATGAAATGCAGTTCGACTTTGTGAAAGGCCTTATTGTTGCTGTGTTAGAGAAACACAGATATGGAATTTTGGACGTTTCTGTGCAGAGCAGTGATCCATTGCCACCGAACATTGCGACTGTGCCATGCCCACCCGAAGCACAGCTGATTGTGAAGTACAAATCCCGGTTTAAATAATTGCAATACGATTGTCTTTTTGTAAATAAATGTTATTGTACAGTGTACCTGTAAACCTAACCCCTACCTTCACCATCATGGGTGGCGAACAAGCTGGGTGTCATCTTTGAATTCTCTCCATTCACCTCATATATGTGTATGTATATATTTTTCTCATGTCTCATCTCATGTAAATGTAAATGCTGCGCACTGTTAACGGAGGGGAGGCTTGCGTATTGCAAATAATAAAACAAACAAACAAACAATAAATCTCACTTTTAACTCAACTCCTGTGGTACTTTATACTTTCCCTGACCTTCCGCCAAAAATTAAATGTCTCAATTTGGGCTGCAAAGCTCGCAGACAACGGGGACAAAATTGGGGCACTTAGAACGCGCCAGCCAAGCGGGCCGTGGCATTTGGGAGAGAAGCCGGTTCGCATTTGCACATTGAGGCGCACTACATAGATGGATTCTAAACTTCAAGTTCTCACAGATGCCTATACTACGTGATGTTGCAAATAAAGAATGCCAAGGACAGCGGCTTTGATTTTCAGCTCGCGCCCTGATGAGGCCCACAAGTCGCATTGGAAGTATAAGGGTCTATTGTTTTTTTACCTTGAGACAGGGACCATGCCGAAAGAACTACATTTGAAGGGGGTGCACAATAACGTAAGAGACGATAAGGATAAGGCAGAAAATTCAGAAACTAGACCGAGTTTCATTTTAGTTCAGTATACGAAAAATCGTTGTCAAGAGCACGGTCCGTTTTACAGACTGCATTACGAAGAGACACAATGGAAATTTCAAATATAATGTAAGTAAATCTTTACACACTTTTATACCGGAATGAAGATTTAATGAATGGATGCATGAATAAATGAATGAATGAAGAGCTAGGAAAAGCAAGGAAAACGTGTTCATAGTGGGCACATGGGCATGCAGGTCCACTGGTCTCACCGATCTCGGTCCTTGGACCAGCCACTTTTCCCTGCACTGCCTACCTGCACTACGGGACTGTCTCTGTATCCTTCAGCCCCTTCTCCCGGCATTTACCTTGCACTTGCCACCAGCTGGCCCTATTATTTAATTTGTATTCAACTAACCATGTACAGCACTTTTCTCCCCTCCTTCCCCCCTTCCCCATGCACGATCAGAAAGACACCTGGCCTAGTAGGATCGTTGTCTGTCTGCCCTTGTTCCCCATCTGCCTCGTTGCGCCTAGAAATACTTGAGTATAGGCGCGTTACAAATGCCATATCATATATCATATCATTCCTCACGCATGTAGACTAACTGTCGTTTATCATTGTGTGTTGGCCTCGATTTATTTCGTTACTTTTCGCATTGATTTTAGAGCCGAACATACTCCATTGAACCATCCTTGCAAGCAAATAGTTTCTGATCGGCTGTAATAAATAAAATAAGTAATATTAATGAAGATCGGCTGGCGAGACTAATTATAATTTTTTTGTTTCCATAACAGGTATTTGCTCCCCTTCTGCTACTGCCATTGGTTTGAGACACCAGCAGATGGCTTTTACAGTAGACACCTGCAGCTTCATGTGAACAACTGGAGCACACTGACAATTTTATGGGACGATCGCCAAGGGCCCACATGCCCTTACGCTGTACTAGTAGCTAGAAGCAACATATCAACCTTTACGATGGACTAGTGCCTAGTTGATGGAACAGCCTTGCGGTTCACCGTGCTTCCAAAGTGCTTCTTTTAACGAAACGCAACACCCTGTGTACCATGGCGTATACAGATAAAAGAAAATAAATGGCTTTCGGAGTTCATATGGCAATTGCTGAATATTCTCTAAACATTTAATGTAAAATAAATGTACTTTACCAAATTTACCGTGTTGCTGTTTGATTTTAAAGTACAGTTTCATATTCCGAATTGTGGCGCGCTGTGTTGTGAGATGGTCTGTGTTGGTTTCCGGGTTCTGTGTGGAGTCACGTAGAAGACGACTGGGCGCGTTTGCCTACGCAGCACAGTAACGTCACGGAGAGAGGCGGGGAATATGAATGTTTTGATAATGTCAGGCTCAGGGGCGGGGGAATTGATTTAGTGCCGCAAAAGCAGGTCAGCCAGGGCGATGGGGGAAATGATAGGATTATCAGAAAATGGTGGCGCCCTGGTGCTTTTTTTCGCGTGCATTTAATGGACGAAAACTCGGGTAAGGTCCATAGGAAAGTTTTCTAAAATCGAGCCACTGAGGCTTAAAAAAACATGGCCGACCCGTAGGGACAATAAAAATTTTTACTAGACCAGGCCTTTAAGGGTCCGCCAGATCATGGCTTTGGCGGATTTCCCCCCGCTCTGAGCTGGGGGGGAATCCGCGGCAAAATTGCCGATTTTCGGCGTGATTACCACTGGCGGGAAATCCGCTGGCGGTAATAGCGCGAATTTTCCCCATTGGGCCCAATGAGGAATGAGGAATTCCCGAATGGGCCCAATGGGGAATGGGCAATAACTCTTCCGCAAAACCCGTGATCCAGCGCTAATAGTGCCGGGGGTTTGGCGGTAGGGCTATTAGCCCTACTCGTGATGAGGCCCTTAGGTTCTTTGCCGGAAGGGATTAATGTAGTGTTTCAGGAATACTAAAAAACTTTGTGTTCCAGTGAAGGCACCTATGAACAGGGAGAGGCACACTGGGATCCAATTATCTCCTGGTGGAATTTTATACGACCTTCATAGATCTGCTGGTACTTCAGTTGCAGAAAGTTTATAGTTATGCTCTCCATACCAGAGCTCTTCAGGAATCAATGCGTGAAGCCATGATCATTGTATTACTGAAACCCCGGAATGATTTGAGATACTGTGACTTTTATCGTCTGATATCACTGATCAATGTGGACGCTAAAATAGTAAAGTTATAGCCTTGAGACTACTTCATGTAGTTCCAACTGTGAAAAACCAGATGGTGTTTCACAACCTATTCCCCAGGGATCCTGTTCTCAGGTGGCCATGGGAGGGCCATCACTTTTGGATCCCGACCCAGGCAGTGTACAAGCAAGGTAGGATCACCTGGGTAGGGGGTACTCTGGGAGTGAGGGAGAAACACCTGAGGGCAAGACATGGTATCCCCCTATTTCCACAACCCATCTAACCGCTATCCCTGAATATTTTATGGGAAACTACAGCTCCCATAATTCCTCCCCACGTTACATTGGCAACACTACTGAACCGATGAAGATGAGGAACAAGGTCAGACAGATTACCTCCACTGACTTGCACTGGCTCTGTCCCTGTAATGAGACCAGGCAGAGTCAGGCACGTAATCATAATTATATACACCTGCCAGTTGTTAACACTCCCGTTCAGACAAATAAAGGTGGCACGCACAGGCACATTCTGAGTGCGGCTCGGTACGAGAAGGAACAGCTCTTACAGGGCTGATGCAAACCAGGTGATGGAAGCCGGAAGAGCCAAAGTGCTGATCTGCAGTTACGAAGATTGAGAGAGAGCCAGGCAAGAACCCCCCACTTTTGGGAAACCGCAAGTGTTCCAAGACTAAAACCGAGTGAGCAGAAGAAAGAAACTTTAAAGACACTTGAAAGCAGCCTGCAACACTCCGGGTTGAACAACAGAGTTGGGGAGGAGCAGAGGAGGCGCTGAAAACAGCCTTCACTGCTGCATGAAGAGCATTGATGAAAGAAAGCTGAGCAACACAACTCGTGAGTTATCGAAGGCAACGAAAGTGTGGTTTGTGTTAGAAGCAAAAGTAACTGTAACTCAAAAGTTGATGGTTGTGCATATGCTGATAAAACACGTAATGGAAAGGACAATTGCTGAATTGTGAAAGGAATGGGTAAAAAGTAACAGAGTGGTCCTGCGATGCGAAAATTACACATTCAAAAGTCTCTGTGAAATGTTCTGTGTTGATTGGGAATCAAAGGCAAGAAAGCAATCGCGATCCCGAAAGAAAGTGAATGAATGAAAAACAAAGTATGTGAACTCTGAATATGCCAAGAGCGCAAAATATATGAAGTATGAAAGAGGCCAAGAAGGCAAACCAAAGAGAATAAGAAACTACAAGTACCAAGAGGCATTGGTGTTGTAAGAGGAGCAAGATTGTGGGTTGTAGAATTATTGAGAGGGAGGTTGAAGTGGTCCAGCAGTGGTCTATGTAAAATCCTTGCAGTTTCGAATGTTTTCGACAGTGAAAAAGACACCGAAGACAAAATGTGGGGTGGGGAAGAGAAACACAACGAAGTGAAAGACAGGCTTGAGCTCGGCAGAGAGAAGCTTGTGCAGAACTGTGTGATGAAGTGAAAGGCGAAAGACAGGCTCGAGCCCGACAGAGGGAAGTCTGTACAGTAAAGGTCAAAAGTGGAACTGTATATTTATAACAAGATGGACAAAGCCTAAGGAAGTGATTGAACTACCAGAAGATTGAAGCCCAAGCCTGAACTGTTAAATTGTACCAGTAAGCCAAAGTGTGCAAGACTGAAAGAACTGTGCCATCCATCTATACTTTTTAGGAAATTCTCTGGACCCGGTGGTGCTAAATGTGCGGAAGGGAGTTGTTATTTAAAGCCATCTGACATTTTTTAGAGACACTATTTTTCTTTTGCATTTCCTTATCACATTTGTCATTTTGAGAAGGAGGGCATGGTTAGGTTGTCTTAGTATAGGCTTTTTCTATTTCTACTAAGACTGATTTGGACTGTTTCTTATTTATTTAATGGTCAAGAATACTCCCATTCTAGAGTTAGGGCCAGTTAGGAATTCTACCAACCCAACCAAATTAACCAATAAAGGTTTTTTGAAAAACTTGTATCCATTGTGTCTTTGTCTACTATTAATACCATGCCTTCCTTACATATGGTGTCAGTGGGATTCAACTCAATTGAATCAAATTGGGGAACCCTAAAATTTCCAAAATGAAGCTGTCAAACCACAAACCCCACTGTAGCCACAAAAGGTTCTATAGGATTCGACATCTGCAGTAGTAGGGAAGTATCCATCCCTCCAGGGAAAAGGAGTATGATTCCCACTGACTTAGTTCTAATGCCTCCCACTGGATGCTACATCAGACTAGCCCCCTACTCTAGTTTCGCTTGGACGTTCAGAATATATGTACTTGCAGGAGTTATTGAACCAGATTTCAGGCGAGATGTAATAGTACTTTTTCACAGTCTTGGGGAGACATCATTTGACATACATCCTGGGGATAGAATAGCACAAGGGATTCTTGAAAGGGTTTTTCTTCCCCAGTCAAAAGAAGAGACAGAACAGGAGGTGATCGAGAGAGGAGATCTAGGGTTTGGAGAGCCTGATGAGAGACCTAACATCAATACTAGCGATGATGACAAACCAACTCTCCTGTCATGTTTGGCTTTGGCTCAGAGAAACAACACATTATTAGCAGAGGCTTTCTTACAAGTAATCCCGAATTCTGAAGGGACTGTTATATCGAAATGAAACCTAAGGGGAGGGAACAATGAAAACCCAGTTGGTAATACCTAAAACCCATCGGAAAATAGTTCTGAAAATTGCCTACTCACATTTAACAGAGGGACATCTGGGACAAGTAAAAACCCAAGCTCATATCAGTGCAACGTTTTATTGGCCAGCAATATATGCCGACATTAAAACCTTTGTGCAGACGTGTCAGATATGTCAAAAACCAGCACAAATGTTCCTCCGCCTGCCTCTTTAAATCCACTACCTAAAATAAAGATCCCATTCTCCCGAATCAGAATGGACATCATTGGACCCTTCGAAACCTCTAAACTGGGCAAAACATTTGTCTTATAGTTGATTATGCTACCAGGTATCCTGAGACCTTCCCCAAGAGAAATAGTATGACCGAACAAATATGAAAACATCTGCTACGATTCTTTTCCTGGGTCGCGTGCCCAAAGGAGATTCTAACAGATCAAGGAACACATTTTATGACTAAGCTCATGGGAGAAGTTAAAGAGTTACTTCGTATCACTATGTTAAGAACCTCAGTTTATCATCCTCAAACAGACGGATTGGTAGAACGATTTAATAAGACCCTGAAAAACATTCTAAAAAAATGAGTTGATGAAGACGGAAAGATTGGGATCGCCAGATTCCATGGGTATTACTTGCTGTGAGAAAACCACCTCAAACATCTACCAGATTTTCACCCTTTGAGCTATTGTACGGCAGGGAGCCAAGGGATGTCTTTGACATGCTCTGGGAAAACTGGGAAGAGAGGGAGGAGGCCCCAAACCAGTTACGAAAAAACACATGAACCTAGTCAGGTCTTTAGTCCATACTGTGAGAAACCTGAAGCTGTCTCCCTTTCTAGTCCCCAGGGATCTGACATCCAGGTAGCCAGGACATGGCCATCGCTATTGGATCCATTTCCTGGGGGTGGACCAGGAAGGAAGGATCACCTGGATGGCGGGTCCACGGGGAATGGGACACCGACGGGTGTGACGCGGTATCCCTCTTCTTTTGACACCTCTTCCCCATCCTACCATGTACGACATTCAAAACCACTGCCCCCCTTTCTCGATATGAACACTTTCGCACAACACACCAGAGAACAGACTTACACCAGAGCCGTTTACCTGACATGTCCCAATGCAAGGGTCAGGCAAAGTCAGGCAATTGATCAGAATCACACATACCTGATGGCCCTTTCCCTTCCCCACACGGATAAAAGCTGGAGCCAGAGAATACAGTACAAGCACAGCAGACTGTGCGATGAGACGGCTAAGCAGGCGTGACAGTTCATGAGAAGGAAAAAGACAGCGGTAAATGAGAGGGCAGCAAGTCGAGAAGTGACCTTGCTCTTTTCGTCGCATGCCCACAGAACCTTCGTGGAAGAGAGCCTAAGACTGCAAGCAATAGCACAAGTGTCTTGCAGCAGATGTCAACGGTGCACGGAGAATGTTGACACTGATAAACGGGAGTGAGGGATACTCCTGCTACCGTGGTCCTGGACTAGACTCCAGTAACGCTGAAAGCCAAGAGGTTCATCGCAGCCGGTGAGTTGAGGGGAGAACCAATAATATCCGGGCTGTGTTGAATGAGAAGCACAAAGTGGCAAAGTTTGAACCTACATCAATGAACTCTAAAAGAACTGTAAAAGTGTTGAGGGAGACCAGCTGCATAGGGAACCAGCACCTGTAGGTGTTACACCGATAGACTCTGGTCAATCCCTGTCTGAGTAAAACTACAGAAACTAGAAGACCATAGGAGAGCTGCCAGAAGAGGTCAAAGTGGTCATACAGGAGGTCTAGCAAAATCACCATACAATCGAAAGACTTTGATCTGCAAACATAAGAAAGTAAGGGAAGAGAATGCCACATGGTGAAGTGAAAGTAAAAAGGGAAGTGAATCCTGTGAACATTAAACGTGAATGTGAATGTGGAAACGGAAAAAGTGAACCCAAAAGAGGGGTGCTAACAAGAAGGGGGCAAAGTCTAAAAGTCCACAGAAACAGTGTGTTGGCAGGTTTTCCACCGGAACTGTTTAAAAAGACATTGAAGATTGTGATTGAAAGGTCTACGCCCGGAAGAGGGGGACCCCAGTGTTTGGCACGGGAGAGAATTGGAAATGGCTTATGGGGTTAGTGGCTGACAAAATTAAGATGCCATAGGACGGGCCCCTATCAGCATTGAAACCCCTTACAATAGCATCATGGAACAAAAGTGGCTTCACTCATCTGTTTCAAACAGGAGCTAATCAAATTCAAACTCATGATATATTTTGTTTTCAAGAGACATGGATGCATATTCCACCCATAGTTGAAGGCTATTCGAGTCATCTTAACCCAGGAATTAAGGGAGACACTGGCAGACTGACATCAGGCCTACTTATCCTCATTAATAACCAGCTTGATTTTTTAATAACCAAAGAATTCACACCAACTTCCCTAATTCAAATTATAGTGGGATCCATCAAAATTGATAACAAAAAAACAAGGAAAACACTTATTGTCATAAACCTTTATTGGAATCCAGCCTCTTGTTTGTTTGTTTGTTTTGTTTGTTTGTTTTATTTATTTGTATGGCGCTCCAAACCCAGAGGTAGAAGGGCGCTTAAGAATTTGGTTACATAGTTGAGAAGTATCTGTGTGTTGCATACTTCGCACAGGTTTATAATATATACATATATATACAGAGGTCAATAAATAGAACAAGTGTAGTACGTACAATATACAATTTTCAGAAAAGTACAGTGTCTAAGCCAGTAATCGCGCGAGTCTAGAGTTAGTGGTGTTGTTCTTTGTTTAGCAGCCAGCTGATGACCTGCTTCCTAAAGATCTGGAAGGATTCGACAGTTTTGATGTTAAGCGGTAGGGAGTTCCAGAGTTGGGGGGCAAGCACTGTGAAGCTTGCCCCTCCAGCTCTTTTTAGGTGGAACCTGGGCACTAGTAGGCAAAGAGTGTTGGAGGATCTGGTGAGTCTAGTGGCAGGTTTCAAGGTGAGTTTATTAGTTAGATAGGGTGGTGCTAGGTGGTTGAGGGCTTTGTACGTGAGGCAGATGATTTTTAGATCAATTATTTGGCGTATAGAGAGCCATTTGCAGGCTTTCCTGGTGGCAGAGATCTGCTCTTGTCTTGGAATGTTGAGGGCTGCGCGCAAGGCGTTGTTTTGTATTACCTGCAATTTATTGAGTATGGATTGATTAGCGCCAAGGAACAGGCTGTTGCAGTAATCCAGTTTGGATTGTATTAGGGCCCTGGCAAGGGTGAGGCAGCTGTTGGGTGATAGGAAGGGTCTGCTGGCCCTAATGAGCTTGCCGGTATAGGCAGCAACTGAGGCGGTCATATTGGTATGTTTGCTAAGGTTGGTGTTGGAATCTAGATAGAAGCCAAGGGTTTTTACGCTTTTGGCTATGGGAATGGAGTGACCATCGATGGTGATGTTATTATAGCTAGGGTCAAGTTTAGTTAGAGTGTTGGGGGAGCCGACGATTAGGAGCTCTGTCTTCTCATCATTCAGGCAGAGGCCATGGAAGGCCATCCATGCCTGAATGATGGAGAATATTTTGTTGATCCGGGCGGAGTCTTCTTGGTAATTACCAGAGATAGTGAGGAGTATCTGGGTGTCATCTGCGTAGTTTGTGTAGGTGACACCCAGATGGTCCAGTTGGTCAACTAGAGGCTTTGTAAAAATGTTGTACAAAGTGGGGGATACACAGGAACCATGTGGGACCCCGCATGTGATGGGGATGGGGTCTGCTGCATCTGTGGTGGAGAAGACTCGTATGGTTCTGTTTGCCAGGAAGGATTGTATCCATGTGATGGCAGGGGAGGAGAAGTGGGCTGCGGTGGCAAGGTGATTACAGAGGACCTCATGGCTGACCAGGTCAAAGGCCGCTGAGAGGTCTAGGAGGAGTAGGATTGCGGCATTGCCTTTGTCTTTTATTTCATCAATCTGGCTTTTGAGATCAACAAGGGCGGTTTCAGTTCCGTGTTGAGGTCTGAAGCCAGATTGACGTATTCCTAGCAGCTGGTTGGATTCTAGGTATTCCTGAATTTGGATGTAGGCGACTCTGTCCAGGATTTTCAGTAGGAAGGGGACTGTGGTGATGGGCCTGTAGTTTGTGGGTGTGGCCGGATCGAGGGATTGTTTTTTCAGGAGAGGGAGAACCCATGATTGTTTTAAGTTGCTGGGGATGGAGCTATTGGTGAAGGATAGGTTGATGAGTTTGGTGATGAAGGGGGAGAGCTCTCTGGCTGCATCTTTTATGATTTGAGCCGGGCAGCTGTCTCCTTTACAGTTGGAGGGTTTCAAGGAGGTGATGATTTTTTGAACTTCCGGGATGGTGACTTTTTTGAACGAGAAGCCTGCACTAGTGTCGTTAGGTGTGGGTAGGCTAAGGTTGGTGACATTGTTGTTGAAGAGTTGTAGCCGTTTGTTTTCGATTTTAGTTTGGAGTCCTAAAATTTTATTGTTAAGGGCGTTCTGGATGTTGGTGCACCAGGATTTGTCTTTCAGGCAGGTTTCCTGGGGCGAAATAGGGTTTTCTAGTTCCTTCAAAATTTTGAATAATTCTTTAGTGGAGGATCCTGCCTGAGTGATCCTGGTGGTGTATGAATCTTTTTTGGACCGGATTATCTCGCTTTTGTAAAGTGAGGATAGGTTAGTGAGGTTGGATTTGTTTTCCGCCGTGGGGTTAGTCTTCCAGGTGTGGTGAGCCTTAGCTTTCTCTTTTCTAAGTAGTTTGAGCTCAGGGGTGTACCACGAGTTCAGATGAGCTTTGGGTTTGGCTTTGCGTATTTTCAAGGGGGCAACGGTGTCCATTGCTTTGGCCATGGAATCATTGAAGGTGTCAATCAGCAGGTTTAAGTCAGCGTTAGCTGGGAGAGCATTGAGGGTAGGTAAGACCAATGGTAGTAGGGCTTCAGCAGTGATGTTGCGTTTGTTCCTGGTGGGGCATGCTGGTGCCATGGGGTGCTTATTGGGCAGTACCTGATTGGTGTTAACCTCAAGGGGGATCTTGTGGTGATCGGTCCATGCCAGAGGTTGGGGGTCTTTGCAGGTTGTGTTGCAGTTGTGGGTTGCTACCCAATCAAGGGTTCAGCCTTTTTGGTGGGTAGGGAGTACAATGAGTTGAGTGAGACCATGATCGGTTAGGATATTGGCTAGGGATGCAGCAGGTGCATCGTTTGGGTCTTGGTAGCCGAGGTTGAAATCTCCAAGGATCATGATTTGTGCTGTTGGTTTGGAAGTTTTGGTGATGAGGGATGTGATGTCTTCTTCGAAGGTCCCAGGGGGACCTGGGGGTCTATATATGAGGTGGATGGTTATCGTGGTTGTGGGGGAGGTTTGTAGTTTGGTTGTGAGTAACTCGCAGGAAGTGCATGCGACTGTGTCGGTTGGTCTAAGGCCTAGGGCGGATTTGGAGATGATTGCTACGCCTCCACCTCTGGCGTTTGGTCTGTCCGCTCTGTGGATAGTGTATTTGTCTGGGATGGCTAGCAATAAATAGGGTCCGGACGCCTCATGAAGCCAAGTTTCTGTTAGGGCTAAGAAGTCAAGGTCATTGGTAAGGATGATGTCTGCAATTTCTGTGGGGTGGGCAGCCAGGGATCTGACGTTGAGTAGGGCACCTTTTAGTGTGGGAGGAGTGGGCTTGCTTGGTGCAATGTACTTTGTATTCGTTTTGGTGTAAGGTCTGGAGTTAGGTTTAGAATTTGTGGTGGGGAGCCTGGAGCCTAATCTGTCGTTGCGGGTTGTGATGTTGGGAATAAGGGAGATGGGGGTTGGCTCGGGTGGCTCAAAGCGGGTGGGAGGTTTGGAGGTAATTTTGGTTTGGTTAGACTTAGCAATGGGACTGTGGTGGGTGTTGGTGGGTAGGCCATGGATGACGATGGATTTGGAGGTGAGAGGGTGGTGGTGAGTGGAGGGGAAAGGGGGTGTGAAGGGTAGGAACGGAGTGGGGCGGGGGATGGGGTGGTGTCTGGGGCACCCTAGTTTGGCCAGGCCGTCCTGGTGGGCTATGTAGCTATTGTTGCTACACGGTACATTGTCCTGTATTAAGCAGAAAGGGAACATGGTTAGGGCGAGCCAGAAGATCATGGTCTGTGGATAGCGGTGGAGTCTAGTGGTGCTGGTGGGGAGCAGGTTGGACTATGATAGATGGTGGCTAGTTAGAGTCGGGTAGAATCGGTCAGGTACAGCCTGTGCATTATAATCTCTAGATTGGATGCAACTGGTTGTGAGGTTGGAGCATACAGCAGGGGCACCTAGATGTGGCAGTACCTGACATTGAGTAAAGTGCATACATCGGATGGTCTGCTAGCGACCATAGGGCACAACTCAGTTCTGGTGGTCTGTTAGCGACCATAGGGCACAACTCAGTTCTGGTGGTCTGTTAGCGACCATAGGGTATGACACAACTCTAGTGGTCTGTGTGTATCTGCATTGCTTCACAGTATGGTTTGAGAGAGTTGGGCAGCTGTGAGCGGTGTGCGCGGAGGATTAGTTCTGATTTGTTATATAATGGTTGGGCAGCTGCAGTGACTAAAGCAGTGACCATAAGGCACAACACAGTCTAAATGTGGTCAGCTATTGACCATAAGGCACAACACAGTCTAAATGTGGTCCGCTATTGACCATAAGGCACAACACAGTCTAAATGTGGTCAGCTATTGACCATAAGGCACAACACAGTCTAAATGTGGTCATCTATTGACCATAAGGCACAGCACAGTCTGAATGTGGTCAGCTTTTGACCATAAGGCACAACACAGTCTAAATGTGGTCCGCTATTGACCATAGGGCACAACACAGTCTAAATGTGGTCTGCTATTGACCATAGAGCATAGCACAGACAGTGGGGTCAGTAAGTATTCATGAGCCAAGCAGGTATTGGGCTCTATAGATAGGCCAGCAAAAGGAAAAAGTGTAGATGATTGAGAGATATATTGTGCGTCTTAGCAACCAAGGCCAGGTGGGCTGCAATCTCTAGCTAGAACGCCTAGAATCAGAGTCCCCGTGAGACGCTATAACCCTTAAGACTGGTTTACTTACATGGCCAGGTGGGTATATGGGAGTTTGAAAGCATTGGCACATCAGTGACGCCTTGTTGGCTGATAAGGTATTTAACAGAGTTCCAGGGTAGTTCTGCAGACGGGTGGTGAGTGTTCCGGGCCTTCACTTGCCAGAGTTAAGGGGCAGCATCTGTGGCCCAGGCCCACAGTGCTCCGAACAGGCGCAGGAACAGGCCTTCGTGCTGCAAGTTTGAATTTTCCGGACCAAATTGAAAAATGTGGTTCTAGGTCAAAGTTTCGAATGCATAGGATCGAATGACCAAAGGGTTGAATCAAAGGACCGAAAACCAAAGGGTCGATATTTTTTTTTAATTATTATTATTTTTTTGGGGGGGGGGTGGTCCCCCTAAACACCCTTTTTTGAGGTCAAAACCACATTTTTTTAAAAATCGACCATTTTGTTTTAGGTCAAATTGAGTCGACCCTTTGGCATTCGATCCTTTTGTATTCGCTACTTTAACTGGACACCAAAAAATGTCTAGTGCATTGCAAACAAAAATGGGTGGATCCATGGTTCATCATCTGTGGTGATCTGAACTCTAAATGTTGGGACGAAACCAGAGGCCTCATAACACTAAACATCTTCTCAGCAACACCAGCTGAAAAGAGAGGCTATCAGTGGAACACCATCATGAATGCGAACAAACTAAATTTACTCAACGGAAACACCATTGGAGATATACCGGCTAACATCACCAGAAAAAATCCAAATGGCGGTCACATTATAGACTACATATACATTTCATCGGAAATGATCTCTGCAGGAAACAAGATCAAGGTTCAACACCTGGATAACAGTGATCACAACTTGCTTTCAGTCAAATTACTACCAATCTTCAATAATGTAACTTTCACAAATATGACGATGGCAGAAGTCAACATGGGCAAAACTGAATCAAAATTCCGCCTACCAAACTACCCTCATTGACCAGAAACTTAACTAGTTTAGTGAATCATCTACATTCAACAGGAGGGCCTGAACCCTTAAACTATCTTAGTTTGTTCACAACATACGAGACAAAACCAAAATTGTCTTCTTTAAAGCAAGTTGTACATCGTCATGCCTTCGACCATGAAGTCATCCTCCAAAAAAAATCTTTAAGGCAGAGTCTAAACAGCTTAAAACGAGATCATTCCGTAATAGTTATAACCAAAAGGAAACAAATTCTGCAGCATTATCGGAACTGGCTACGTCGTTACAAAACGGTATTAGAACGCAATGATGCAGAGAAAATGCTCCACATCATCAGATCGACCAATACTGCAGACATGTGGAGACAAATAAACCAGCTACAGATGGATCAAAATTCGTTAATAACGACACCAGTCCTTCCTGCGGCTTGGATCTCCCATTTCAAAACAATATCAATCAAGAATCTGATAATACATTATTTTCACAAAAGAATGAGAAATGGCATTTAATAGACACTTCAGTGGATACTATTGAGAATGTCATCAAGAAGTTATCAAAATCAACATCATGCGGACCCGACGTGATAAGCAATGCAACCCTAAAGAAAACTCACATCAATGGGCCAAGTTTTTATCAATTCTATTCAATTACATCATAACAACCCAAAAGATACCAATCTCATGGAAAGAACCGATAATTATACCCATTCACAAAAAGGGCAATCGACAAATTCCAGCCAACTATCGCCCAATAGCATTGCTGGATTCCCTCGGCAAAGTCTTTGGAACCCTCGTACTTCAAGCATTGCGGGCATGGGCAACATCATCTGGTCATTCTGATCCATGGCAATCAGGCTTTGTGCAAGGCATCAGGACTGCACTTAACATCTTCATTCTAAACTTGTTGAAAAGTTTCACAGAGAGAAGGAAAGATTTAAAAACGTACATTGCTTTCATTGATCTAACGCAAGCGTTTGATAGCATTTCGCGCCCACGGCTATGGACCAAATTGAGAAAATGGGGTTGTCCTGCTTCCATCATGGACCCCATAAAAGAATTCCATCAAGACACCACTCTTAGAGTTTGGTTGAACAAAACGGGTCTATTAACTGAACCTATTCCAACTAATGAAAGCGTCAAGCAAGGTTGCCCGATGGCCTCTGAAATATTTAACCCTTTCATCTCTGATATAGACTCTGCAGCCAACAACATAAGATGCTTTCCTCCATCGATAGCAAATATCCAAGTGAGTCGTATTGTATATGCCGATGACGTGGTCCTTATATACCAGACTCCAATAGGTCTTCAGAGACAGTTAAATGCTTTACAACTCTATGTGGAAAAAAAACAGACTTAAAATTAATCTGAAAAAATCCGCCATTTTACCCTTTGGTGTTCAAAAAGGCCAATTGCGAACAAAAACGATGCGATGGTCGCTATTGGGAACGGAAATCCCCGTAGTGCAATCCTTTCTGTACCTAGGGGTATGTGTCAACTCAAGTAGGATCGATGCTGCCTGACTTCAAACATTAAAAAAGAAAGCAAAGACTTAACAGGATTAGGAAAAATCATCTTGAGACGTTACTGTGGTTTCAGCTTAATCCCATTAATCAAATTTTATAAAGCCAAGGTGGTTCCGATTCTTACTTATGGTGCTGAAACCACTTTCAACTTCAAAACCAAAAATTGGGCAGTACGAGAAGGTTACTTCTGGAAAAACACACTTCGCCTTCCTAAAGGCACGCGATACAAGCAATACGAAGAGAGCTGGGCTTCACCTCTCTGCTAGCCATTGTAGAATGGAAGATACTTTCATTCTACAGAAAATGCATAGAGGAAAACCCCAAAGGCGGCTTTAAATGCCTCAAAAAAGGTCTTATGGAAGAACAAGATCCAGTATTGACCTTATGGCAAACAGATTGCCGAAGCCTACTAGAAATCACAGGAGAGCAGGTTGATACTTTGATCAACAATCCGGACAAAGAAAAAAAAAGCTCTACTCTTGTGATTGGTTTAGAACTGAAAAAGAATGGTCAACATGTAAAATATATGGCAAACCATGGGAGGACAATAAGAAACCAAATTCCTTACCCAGCTATCTAAGATTGTTTCCCCACTGGTATTTCAGAGACCAATTTCTTAGATTTCGGCTTAACTTAATCAAGACAAGTGAAACCGCCTGGCCCCAGAATTATGTAGCTGGTCCTTCAAATTGTAGACTATGCGAAAAACCTGAGACAATAGAAAATCTGTACCACTTGATGATGGACTGTCCATCTTTATTGTCAAAAAGGGACATTTTAATGAATCCCATCATTACAAAGTATGGACACAAATCAAAAGATTTATGGTGGAAAATGCTGCAATCTGGAGAAAAAACGTCAATAACACTAGATGTAGTTAAATTCTCTATTGCCATTCAGAAACAGCTATCAGCATTTGAAGATCCATGAATTTTTATTTTTAAAGGAAAAGATATCTTTGGGAAACTGTTCTTAATTTCATCAATGTGACTAAAGGTTGTCAATTGTGTAACCATATATCACAATAAAAAAATAAAAAATAAAAATAAATTAGGCCTTTTTCCACCCTGCACTCATTGTTTAATAAACACCCTTAAACTGTGATCACTTGTGTCTGTCTTTACTGTTGTCAACATGAGTTCTTCACATATAGTGTCAGAAGTGGGATGTGACTGAATTGAAACAAATTGGGGAACCCTACAACTTTAAAAACTTAGTCAGAGAGCCTCTAACCCTTCCATTGCCACCAAGGAATCAATATGGTTTGATATCTGCATTAGTAGGGAAACTACTATTCCCCCTGGGAAAAGAGGTATGATTCCTACGGATTTAGTTGTGATACCCCCTTGAGGATGTTACATCCAATTAGCCTCAAAATCTGGCTTAGCATGAAAGTTCGGGATAGATGGCAGGCGTTATTGATCCTGACTTCTGGGGAGAAGCGAAGGTACTCTTGCAGAATCATGGGGGAAGTCCCTTTTGAGGTATGTCGTTTCCCCTCTTTAAAGAAAGTGAACCTGATGAAACAGAGAGAGGTAACATAGGCTTTGGGAAGGATGACCAATCTCTGAAAAGCAAGGAAAGGAAGGGAGATGAGCCTACCATTTATCCTGACCTAGACTTTGCCCAGCAAAATGGCCCAGCCCTTGCTGAAACTTTCTTATAAGCAATCCCAGAAGAAGAAGGTAAAGCGAAGGGTAGCCCTTTTTTCTTTTTAAAACAAGGGTTACTCTACAGGAAGGAAACCTCCACTGAGAGCTTAATTAAAACCCAGTTAGTAATACCTAAGAGTCACCAAAAGGTTGTGCTAGAGATCGCATATTCCCATCTTACTGGAGGACATTTGGGCCAACTTAAAACACAGGCACATATTAGCGGGAAATTGTATTGGCTAGACATCCAGGCAGATATAAAAACTTTCATCCAGACATGTGAAATATGCCAGAATACTAGCCCCCACATCGCATTGCCTGCACCATTGAACTCATTGCAGATCATAGAAGTCCCCCTTTTGAGAATTGGCATGGATATAATAGGACCTCTCAAAACATCTAAATTGGGCAATAAATATGTCCTAGTGATCGTAGAGTATGCAACCCGATATCCTGAGGCATTCCCAATTCAAAATAACACCACTCAGCAGATCCTTAAGCATCTTCTACTGTATTTCTCCAGGGTTGGTTTTCATGAAGAAATACTCACAGGCCAAGAGTCAAATTTCATGAGTAAGCTTATGGCTGAAGTCAAAGAGCTACTTCACATTAGTACCCTACGAACTTCGGTATACCACCCACAAATCGATGGTCTGGGAGAAAGATTCAATAAGAAGCTAAAACTAATTTTACGGAAATTAGTAGATAAGGACAGGAAGGACTGGGACCAGATGATCCCATGGGAATTGTTTGCCATAAGAAAAACTCCTCAAGCTTCCACAGGCTTTTCTCCCTTTGAGTTGCTCTACGGAAGAGAGCCCTGTGATGTCTTAGACATGCTCAGAGAAACTTGGGAAGAATGAGAGGAGGCCCCTATCCTAATCTCACAAACCTCTACTCGAATGCGAGAACACATGAAAATGGTCAGAGACTTGGTTTGTACTCATGTGGGAAAGGCTCAGAGCCAGCAAAAGGCCAAATAGCATAAAAAGGTACATTTAAGATCATTCTCCGTAGGACAGAAAGTATTGGCCCTTTTACCCACATCAGAAAACCAACTTGTCTCCAAGTGGCATGGACCTTATGAGATAATAGAACAGACGGGCCCCTATACGTATAGAAAAGCCCAACCAGACAGGAAACAGAAAGTCCACTTATACCATGTAAACCTTTTAAAAGAGTGTAAGGAGAACCTGTCAGCCACCCATGCCAAAGTATTAAGCTGTCTTGTTCCGGAAGACATAGCGAACTTTGATTTAATTCCTTCAGAGTTGTCCGCTCAACAGCAAGAAGATCTGAGAGATGTAGTAGTCTCCTTTCCTGACATTTTCTCAGAAAAACCAGGGATAGTAAAGGGTACATACTATTATATTAGAACACCAAAAGGTAAAGTGGTTCATCTAAAGCCATATTGTCTACCAGAAGCCAGAAAACAGATATTGATCGAGGAAGTCAACAAAATGTTTAAAGCTAACATCATTGAGCCTTCCTCAAGTCTGTGGTCATCTCAAATCATGTAAATCACTAAGCCTGACCGTTCATGGAGATTCTAGATAGACTTCCGTCAAGTCAATTCCATCCCAGACTTCGATGCTTATCCCATGCCACACATCGATGACTTAAATGATAAAGTCAGAACAGCCACCTATTTATCCACCATAGATTTGACAAAAGGATACTGGCAAGTCCCCGTGTACAGGCCCGATAAGGAGAAAAACGCATTCAAAACACCCTTAACACTATTTGGGTTTAAAGTCCTCCCCTTTGGCCTACATGGTGCACTGGCCACTTTCCAACGCCTCATGGATAGAATTCTACTGCCCTACTCTGATTTCCGTGGAGCTTATATTGATGATACTGTCATTTATAGTAAAACCTGGGAGGACTATCTCTTCCACCTTTATACCATCATGAAGGTCCTCAGAAATGCTGGCCTAACTGCTAATCCCTCTAAGTGCAGACTGGCCCAATCAGCCGTAAAATATCTTGGCTTCTCTGTAGGGAACGGAACATGCAGCCCCAACATAAGAAGGTAAACGCTGTTTCAGATACACCAACCCCTAAAACTAAAAGAGACCTTAGAGCTTTCCTCAGATTAATTACCATAGTTTCATACCAGACTGTTCAGATAAAACAGCCCGGCTGACCGATAAACTTAAGAATGCCGAACCTCAAAAACTTAATTGGAATGACGAAGACGAGATATGCTATAACATTCTGAAGCAAACCCTGTGTCAGAATCCGATCTTGAAGGTAGTTGACTGCTCAAAGGAGTGTGTGTTGCAAACCGACGCCTCCCTTACAGGGTTAGGAGGCATATTATCCCAAAACTGCGATGGTCTAGAACATCCCATACTATACACCAGTCGCAAGTTACTCCCACGTGAAAAAAACTACTTGGGGTAGAACTAGAATCCCTAGCCATCAAATGGGCTATTATCCATCTCAGATACTACCTATTGGGACGGAGGTTCATAAATGTTACCGATCACTCACCCCTAGTTCGGATTAGCCAACGTAAAGATTCAAACCTTCGACTCACACAATGGTTTCTAGATCTACAACCCTATTGTTTCACAGTGGAACACAGAAAAGGAAAGGACCAAGAAAATGTAGATTTTCTTTCCCGGTTCCCCAGCGAAACAAATGTGGCTACATCGCATGGAGGAAGGGCATGTGAGAAACCTGAAGGTGTCTCCCTTTCTAGTCCCTGAGTATCTGTCATCCAGGTGGCCAGGACACGGCCATCGCTATTGGATCCAGTCCCTGGGGGCGGACCAGTGAATGAGGATCACCTGGATGGGGTGTCCTCTGGGAGTGGGACACTGATGGTTGAAATGCGGTATCCCCATTCTTTTGACACCTTTTCCTCATCCTACCACGTAGGCCATTCAAAACCACTGCCCTCCCCACCTTCTTTTTCGATATGAACACTTTTGCATGACACACCAGAAAACGGACTAACACCAGAGCCGTTTACCTGACATGTCCCAATGCAATGGCCAGGCAAAGTCAGGCAATTGATCAGAATCACACTCACCTGATGGCCTTTTCCCTTCCCCACAGGGATAAAAGGTGGAGCCAGAGAGCACAGTAGGAGCACAACAGACAGTGCAACGAGACGGATAAGCAGGCGTGGCAGTTCAAGAGAAGGAGAAAAATGGCGGGAAACGAGAGGGCGGTGAGTAGAGAAGGGGCCTTGCCCTTTTCGTCCCAGGCCCGCAGAACCTTTGTGGAAGCGAGCCTAAAACCGCGAACAATGGCACAAGTGTCTTGCAGCAGATGTCAACGGTACACGGAGCGTGTCAATGCTGATAAGCGGGAGCGAAAGAAACTTCTGCTAATGTGGTACCGGCCTTGACTCCAGTAAAGCCGAAAGCCAAGCAGTTCATCACAGCCGGTAGGTCGAAGGGAGAACCGATAAGAACCGGGCTGTCTTGAATGAGATGCGCGAAGTGGCAAAGTTTGAACCTAGTTCAATGAACTGTGAAAGAATTGTAAACGTATTGAGGGGAGACCCGCTGCAGGGGGAACCGGCACCACATGGGTGTTGCACGAGAGACTCTGGTCGATCCCCGTCTGAGTAAATCTACAGAAATCAGAAGGCCGTAGGAGAGCTGCCACAAGAGGTCAAAGTGGTCATACAAGAGGTCTAGCAAAACCCCTTTAGAATCGAAAGACTTTGATCTGCAAACATAAGAAAATAAGGGAAGTGAATCCTGCATGGTGAAAGTAAAAAGGGAAGTGAATCCTGTGAACATTAAATGTGAATGTGAATGTGGAAATGGCAAGAGTGAACCCAAAAGAGGGGTGCTAACAAGAAAGGGGCAACGTCTAAAAGCCCCGAGAAACGGTGTGTTGGCAAAGGTAAACTCAGCAAAGGGTTGTCCACTGGAATTGTTTAAAAAGAGGTTGAAGATTATGATTGAAGGGTCTATGCCCAGGAGAGGGGGACCCAGGAGTGAAGCCCCCACCTGACGTGAACTACAGAAAAGAACTTTGTGTTAGTTTGTTTTGTGAATACATCAGGCCCTCCAAGGCAAGAGACTTTCAAGAGGAGGAATGAGACTTTGCCATCAGCGTTACTGATTGATGCCATTGGAACTGTTAACTCGTGCTGGGAAAGCTTGAGTGTGTGCTTTTCTCCAAGCACCCATCTTACCCGTGCTTCAAACGCAGGGAAGTGAGTCCCACGCTATTGCATCAGGATGTATTATTTACCTAAACCTTTCCTGAAAACTATCCCGAACCCTTTTTTGCATTAGTTTTGAGGTTTGGCAATAGGTTTCCTATCATAGACACTAATTATTTGACACGACACCACCAGGTTTCCGGATTGGGGGGTGCAATGGGAACACAAGTCGTTTAAATATCTTGAAATACAGATATTGACTCTGAGGAGACCTTATCGGGAAGGCAGCCTGTCCATACCGGATTATGAACTGTATTTCCTTGTTGCCCAATTACAATATGCATTATGTTGGAATGATTCACCTGAGGGGGAAGTTTGTATGCTACAGGGGGGGGGGTAGGGGGGGGCCTTCCGAAATAGCGCGACCAAATTAAACTACCATGGGACATACTGGAGTCTAGAGGAGAGACATACATAGTAAGAATAGTACAGATGGCATGGAACAGACTTCAGACCAAATTTCGACTGCCAGCATTATATCATCCTGATTTACCTCTCGGGTCTGATAAAAGCCAGTTTGGGATAGTTGAGGATATGGGGCTATCCAACTTGCAATCTACTGGTTGTAGAGCATTGGGAGATATTTTGAGGGAGGCTCTTTGTTCGCCTTTTAACCAATGCGCAGGGGAATATGATATGGCACAACGACACTTTTTGAGTTATGCCAGGGTAGTTAGGAGAATAGTCGAACTGTGGAAGGTTCTACTGGATCAGCCGGAACCCACCACACTGTTACCGGAGTTCCTAGCAATAGGAGATGGGAAAGCAGTACCTTTGTAGATGTATAGAGTATTGTTAACTGCAAGACCTACCCCGGCTCTACCTATCAAGGGAAAATGGAAAAATGATTTGGGGCGGGCAATGTCTGACTAGGAATGGTTAGTAATGTGTGAATATAAAAAAGGTGTCCAGGAACGTTACATTTACATTAATTCAGTTTAACTTCCATCACAGGGTCTACATGACTCCGGCCAGGATGCATGTTATTTCCCCGGGAATACCCAACGCATGTCCCAGATGTAATTGTATTCTGCACGATTTTGTCATATGGTTGGGAATGCCCTGTGATAAGAAGTTATTGGGTGGAAGTAATGGACAGAATAAAAACATTACTCCAGTAGCCCTATAAATGTGACCCATCTTTGTGCATTGGCCAAAAAGAGAAACGAATGACACACATTGTTCAATTCCAATTGTTATTAGCGAAAAGAAGGCTAGCAATGTCGTGGAAATGTCCCAGTGGGCCACTTATCTGCCATGCGTGGTCGAAATAGAAAGGTGGGATTTAGCTGAAGCAGAAGCGTTACATCTGGACAAGGATATGGTTATGCACAAAAGTAAATTGATAGACTGGGGGCAATTATTACATGCTCTCCTGACTTCTCCCGACTTGAAACCACTCTGATGAACCCACTGGAGAATTCAGGGAATCCTCTGTGGTGACCTCCTCCCATGTGGCTAGGGGATGGCATCCGCTACCTGATCCTGATCCTGACCCTGTGGGCGGCTTTATGAGCAAGAATCACATGGGGGGAGACAACTAGCGGGGAGTTGTTATTACTTCATTTGTCGAGACGCGTTTCTCCCCCTTTCCCACGAGGAAGATCCTCTAATACCCAAGACCTTAATGGCCTATTGCGAGCTGCTTCTTCCACCCTTTTAGAATAAGTAAAGAAACCTCTTTTTATTATTGTAGTCCAACACCCACATATGATATAAACACAAAAAAACTACAACCCAACACCTTTTGCTTCTAAGGTACCTTTATGTAAAATCACCGAAAAGAACTATTTTAATACTGTGTGTCCAACGAAACCTGTGGACTTCAACTCCCAGAATCACCCAAATACTGGGACGAGGAGGAGGAAAGAGCCTGACTAAAGTGACAAGAATTCGAAGCACAATATGCAGTGCAGTTGGTTTTTCCAAATCACCTCTGGGCAGGACATTTAAACATGGCCAGCGCACAATGGGCAGAGGCAGTGCAGGAGACGACGTTAGCTCCTATCCAGAAGCTCATGAATGCAGAAGTCACGTACCGGCGTGGCGGAGCAGAAAAGGCCTCCAAATCAGAAAGAGATACCTTGCGCGAGAATCAGAAGTACCGTGGAGATGCTTGGAGCCATGAGAGAGGTCCTGGGTGCGTGGCAGCTCGGAGATATAGCAATCTACATTCCAGGACCTGAAGGGAAGCAGACATGTGACTGCGGATCCATGACGGAAGCTGGAAGGATGTCTGCACACTCCAGCGTGGAAAGCGGTTGAAAGCAACTCTCTGCAGAAGCGCAAACCAGACCGGACACGCTGGAGAAAACTGGTGGGTCTGCCAGAAGCCAGTGGAGACCGTGGGGCATTCCTGCGATCACGCCAACAGTAATTTGAATATGAACCTATTGTTAAAGCCAAACAAAGATTGTTTGAGTACAGAAAAGGCAAAGAACAATCCAAAATGATATGGATGCATGAAATGCAAGTGTAGGGCAAATCTTGAACAAACGTACCTGCCAACATATATACCAAGCCAAGAGCAATACATACAGCATTGGTGATGCAGAAAAACTGTGAAATATATGAGAAGCCCAAGCAAAGCTAAACACCAGGCAAATGAAACACATAAAATGTCCTGGCAAGAGAAGACACAAGGCATTTGAGACACATAAGAAGTCCTGGCAGAGGAGTATACCTGGCAAGTGAAAATCAGAAGTGAAGTCCTAAAAGCAGAGCATGCCAGGCAGTTGACATTGCATAAAGAAGTCCTGGCAGGAGAGTACACCAGACAGTTGGAATTGCATATTGAGTCCTGGCAGGGGAGTATACTAGGCAATTTTCAAATCTTCCAGAGATGTTACAGAAAGACAGTGTTTTCTAAACCAAAGCAAAATTGATGTTGAAGAAAGACAGTGGGCCTCATTACGAGTCCGGCGGTAACCGAGGCGGTAAAACCACCTGGTTACCGCCGGACGCGTATTACCATTCCGCCTCTGTGACTCCCGTAAATACCAGGGCATTACGACCCTGGTGTCCCGGATATTCCGGAGGCGGAATTCGGTAAATCCCCATTCCCATTGAGTCCCATAGGACTCAATGGGAATGGGGAAGTGGAAACACCGGCACCATCTCGTGATGGTGCTGGTGTTTCCACGTCTGCCTGCAGGCGAGCGGTGTTAAACCCGCCAGGTCAGACCTGGCGGGAACATCACCTCCCGCCTGCAGGACTCGGGATCGGGCGGTCCGGAATTAACAGTGGCGGCGGGTTTACCGCCACTGTTAATTCCGGACCGCCCGACCTGCAATGAGGCCCAGTGTTTTCTAAACCAAGGAGAAAGGTGTGTTAAAGAAAGACTGTTACAGAACTTGTTGCCTAAACAGCAACCTTGTGAATCAAGGTGAGACACAGAGGAACTGTTGGTAAAATAAACAATTGCCATCCTACTTAAAAATCCAGGGAAAGCGGTCCACCCTCTGGAACCAAAGGTCTCCACTTTGGAAAACATTTTTGTTGGAGCTATTCTTACTTTCAATTGTAAATACATTTTTTGTTTTACCAAATAGCAAGTTGAAAACATTTCCTTGCACATTGCATTATCTTATTTAGTATGAGGGTCAGGATAGGACGTTTTGGACACAAGGATGGCTTTTCAGTTATTGACATCCTGATGCAGACAGATCTTTAATTTTGGTTTTAGGTAGGGAAATTCCTCTTAGAACAGGGCCAGCGAGGCATTTTACCAACCCATTCTTGTTTAATGCATGTATTCGAATGAAAATATGACAACTTTGTGTCTGGCTTTCTTTTCTGACCCCTTGAGAAACATGTTGCAATTCCTAGGGGACTGAAATGTTGGGCTTATGCCCCTGAAGCAGAATTGAGGAGCACTTGGTAGCTGGTTGTTTGAGTTATGTAACTGAAAGGTATGAGATGTCAGGTTGGCAGTATGAACACAATGGATTTATGGAAAAGACCCTGATTAATATAATGGCTGCATTCACATTTTGTTCCAAGGTACCGCACAGCCACAGTGATGGACTGTATTATAATTATCTGGTTTGTACATGGCACCATGACTGTACTTGCTCTGACTTCTGGTATGATTGATTGTAGCATTTGTTCTACTTTGAAAAATAATTTAAAACTTTTTTAACGACAGTGTGTTGGGGGGGGGGCATTTGTCCTGTTTGGCACACAATATTCTGAGCCTGGGAAACACTCAAAGTGACAACAGATTTGCATCATTAAAAGGGGTTAGAGCTGCATTGTGTGAACAGCTTTGAACAAAAGGCGGGTTTTGAGTTAGTGCCAAAGGATACTCCAGACATGGTATGGTATGGTAATGTTTATTTGTAAAGTGCCTATGCACAAGGCAAGTGTTTCTAAGCACTCAAGGAGGGAGAGAACAAGGGGAAAACAACAGTCGTTCAGAGCCCTTGAAATTCTGAAACGATACTAGTCTGCACAGGTAGAGTAAGTGCATATAATACAATTAACAGTGGAGATGAGAGCAAATATGTCTTCAGTTTTTCCAAGTGCATTAAGGCACCTCCATGCAGGGAGTGAAGACAAGGGGGAAACAGACAGACGATCTTTAGGCATGGTGCAATCAGATCGTGCAAGTGCACAGATGGTTACAGGGGAGGGGGAGGTGGAGGGAGGGACAAGCCCTGAGGGGGTTGGGGGAGCCAAGTGCACCAAGTCGGTGGACGCTGGGGTAAGTGCAGAGAGATGCCACTCTCTTGGGTCATTGACCAAGTGCAGTGATGATAGGGCCCGGAGGCAAGTGCGAGAGGACTGGAAGGGGTGCCAGGGACCTGTGAGACTCTGAGGTACACCAGGCGGCCAGTCAGCAAGCTGTACGGAAAAGGAGGGAGAGAGGGTCGAGCAGAGAGATAGGTTAGCAGGGTAGAGAGAGAAGAAAGAGGAGAAGAGGAAGGTCTTGAGAGGTTTCCTGAACTTCCTGAACTTAAGGAGATCAGGCTCAAGACATAGGGCTGCAAGGAGGTTATACCAGAGGGAGGCCCCTGCAGAAGATAAGGATCTCCCTCCAAATCTCTGCTTGGAGAACCGGCTCACTTGCAGAAGACTGGAGGTAGATGAGCTGAGGGCTCATGAAGGACAGTAGTTAGGTAGGCATCGTTGCAGATAGGTAGGTCCCAGCCCCCAGAAAGCCATGTGGACAATGCAGAGGGTCTTGAACTTGATCCTTGCTGCCACAGGGAACCAGTGGAGAGATTTCAGCGCCGGAGAGATGCAGTTCCTGGGCTTGAGGCCAAGGATAAGTCTTGCTGTTCTGTTCTGTATGAGTTGCAGTGGGCACAGAGCAGAAGCAGGGAGGTTGAGAAAGAGGCTGTTGCAGGGTTCATGGTCATTTCTTCGAATAAAAAGATGCGAACAGTCAAAGTTTCGAAACAAAAGTTTCGAATTCAAAAGGTACGACATGCTATGTTTAGCATGGAAAGTGCATTTCTTTCTAAGCCAATCCATCGACAATAGGCATAGATTGGTATCAACTGAGATGCACTTTTACATGTTAAAAGTGTTTGTAACATTGAAATGTTACATGGAGCTGCCCAGTGCTGAAATTACAGGACTGGACAGCTCCATATAACGTTTCAAAGGGCCTCACTACGAGGTGGGCGGTAAGGGTTAACGGGCACCGGTAAGTAGACCGGTGCCGGTAAACCCTTACCGCCCTATTCGAGGTCCCTTAGCGGGTCCCGCTATGGGCGCCAGGCTATTAGCGGGCCCTTATTAGCTCCATCCCCATTCCCATTGAGCCCTATGGGGGCTCGAATGGCAATGGGGAATGGTTCTCGGAATGGGGACCTACCGGTTCCTCCAAGGTGGAATGACCCGGTAAGTCCCTATTTCGAGAACCCGGACCCGGAATGCGGTAAGGGGGTAGCCATGGTGCTAATAGCACCATGGCTACCTCCTACCTCGTAATGAGGCCCAAAGTGTTTTGTGTATATTGGCATTTAAATGCCTTTCTTTTAACTTTGAAACGTTACATGGAGCTGTCCAGTCCTGTAATTTCAGCACTGGACAGCTCCATGTAACGTTGCAAGATTTTAGTGTATATTGGGGGAGGGTTTCCCTCCCCAACCCCCCCAACCCCCACGCCACCCTCCCACCCCCCAACCCTAACCCAACCCAAGTTTCGAAAGGCAAACTTTCACATTTTTTTCAGTCAAATTGTCATTCGAAACTTTTGTATTTCGAAAAAAATTATTTGAAAGTTTGCCTTTCAAAACCTATCTATTCGAAACAATGACTGGATACCCTATTGCAGTAGTCCAGCCTAGAGCGACCCAGGGCTCTGGAGACAATGGGCCACTGGATGAAAGTGAGAAAAGGTAGAGTACCTCTGAGGAGGTGTAGCTGATCGTTAGACTTTTTAGAGATGTCCAAAATGTGAGTGGTGAAGGAGAGAGTGGAGTCAAAGATGACCCTAAGGTTTTTAGCCTTGCTTCTGGGTGCGGGCGCAGGGCCAAGGGAGCTAGGCCTGAGTGAAAGTGGGAAAGCGGGAGCAGGGGTCTCAATGCAAACAATCTCAGTCTTACTGGCGTTGAGGCAGAGGTCGTTTGCAGCACACCATAACTGAATAGTGAACAGACAAATATGAGAGAGGAAGGAGAGGCGGCTGAGGGTAGCCTGAAAGAAAGTTGTGTGTCATTCGCATAACACTGGAAGTTAGAGGTGAAAGTAGCAATCACATGTGCCAAGAAAGCTATGTAGACGTTGAAAAACCAGGGGGGTAGGTTAGATCCCTGGGGAATGCCACAGGTGGAAAGAGCGATAGTAGAGAGAAAGGCTCAGAGTTCCACCTGGGATGGGCGGTCAGAAAGAAAGGAGGTTAACCACGCCAGAGCCTGACCTGTGATTCCCTGTGTGTCACAGAGGCATGCGATCAGGATGCTGTGGTTAACTGTGTCAAAGGCAGAAGAGAGGTCAAGGAGAATAAGGACAGAGGGAGTGTTAGTGTCAAGATTTGAGAGCAGGTCTTCACAGGCGTTCAGAAGAGAGGTTTCCGTGCCTTTGGGTGCTCTAAAGCCAGACTGATGGTCATGGAAGCAACCAGATTCAGTGTGGAGGGTCAGCTGAGAGATAGCCAACTTCTCCAGGAGTTTGCCAAGGAAAGGAGTGATAGAGATAGGGCTGTAGTTTTCCAGAATGGAGGGGTCTGCAGAGGGTTTCTTGAGCAGAGGGTGCACGAGGGAGTCCTTAAGAGCAGTTGGGAAAACTCCAATGGCAAAAGAGATATTGCAGAGATCAGCCAAGGCTGGAGCGAGAGAGTCACTGTTGTCCTTAATGGTTTTGGAGGGGCAGGGGTCCACCTGTTTGGATGAAGCCTTCATAGACCAGACTTGTCTGGTGACCTCATCAGGTGTAAGGTGAGAGAGAAGAGAGGAGAATTGGAGGAGGGAGGGCTTTGGGAGGGAACAGAGGGAACAGAGGATGTCTTGGGTTTTTGTGATGAACTGTGCAGCCAGGGCCGATCAAAGGTCCTGGATGGGTATGACTGAAGAAGAGGCTGCTGCAGGATTGGCCAGTTCCTTACATACTTTAAAAGGTTTGACTGTGTTGCTTGATGTCGCGGAGATGCAGACTTTAATAAAGGCTCTTTTCTTGGAGTGCATGCAGAGTCGATATTGCCTTTGATGGAGGCGGCAGGCCAGTTTGTCAGAGGGTACGCCCGACGAATTCCATTTCCACTCAGCTGTCCTACACTTGCGTTTAAGGGCAGCCAGATCAGAGTCGTACCAAGAGTTGCACTTTTTGGAAGGCTTCAGTCGGACCCTCGTGACAGGGGCAAGAGTATCAAGAGTGTTGGAGATAGAGAGATTAAAGTTAGAAGGGCTGTTTCAGGGTGGGAGTCAGCTGCAGGAGTAGGAGGGGGAGAGTAGGTGGAGGCAAAGGCAGCTGCTCTCACTCCTTTCATGGGTCTGGTGAGTTTGAAGCCATGTGTCCGTGCCCGGTGTGCTGCTACAAGAGGAAAGCTTCAAGTGTGATGAGAGAAGAGAGTGGTCAGCCCAAGAGAGAGAGGTAGTGAGAGGGATACAGAGAGGGATGTCAGCAGAGATGAGAGCAACCAAAGTATGGCATGCAGTGTGTGTGGAGCCAGAGGGTAGGATAGAGAGGGAGAGAGAGTTGCATAGGTCAACTGGTGGCTCTTAGCAGAGCTGAACTTCAGGACATTACCACCAAAACACATGGCTAGGAAAGGAGTGTTCATACTCATGTGGACAAATCAGGCACAACAGAGAATCAAACCCCACCGAGGGGGGGGCGTGATAGGTGGTATGGTGGTTAAAGGAAAGGTCCTTACAATTGAGGCTGGCAATGTGGGTGTTTCTGTTGAAGGTACAGATATTTTGTTTTTTCTTGTGAGGTTTCTGTCTGCAAAGTCAGTCGGCAATCATATTGTGAAGACTGTGATGAGTTAAGCGAAAGGGAGGGAATGAGGCACTTTGTCTATTGTCTTTGTAAACATCCTTGACAGAGACCATTGCCCATAAATGTAGATGAAGAGGCATTCTCCCCCAAAAGTCCCACCGACATCCTGCTACAATTGCTACAATTGAAGTCACGCGTCTACAACATTCAATCAGCCTCCTCTCCACCCATCCTGACCTGCCACACCTACGCCCCTCTTCCTTCCAGTTTCGACACGTATTTGAGAAAAGATTATTGGGTCTGCCACAGTATTGATGCAGGCATTACAACATATCAGAGAGCCATGATGGTGCATATAATCAGACAGCCACTACAGCAGAGAAGGGTGTGGTAGTGGAGGACTGGTTGTGTTCAGAGTTATCTCCAGCCTAACATTAGGGTTATCTCCCTTTTTGGCTATCTCCCTCATACCCTGGCATTAGGTCATCAAGAGACTAACCCTCATTGGCCATACACTTGTGTCCGGCGAGAGATTATTCTCCACCTGATCACTGGGGTCATCTTCTTCTTGTTCATATTAATTCGTAGGCATTTCTCTGCCACCAGATTGTCATTCATCCTGACACATGAGTCCTCATTACAAGGTTGGCAGTAACCGAACAGTGCCACCAGCCGGTTGCCGCCAAGCCTGTAACACCGTTTCTGCCGCCTGAGACCCCGGTGCTATCGGGACATTACAAGTCTCAGTGACCAGGGATTTCAGGCGGCAGAAAATGTTGTGCCCCATTCCCCATGTCCCATAGGACTCCACGGGAATGGGTGCACGGATGCACCGGCACTGTTGTCAGTCATGCCGGTGCATCCATGGCAACTCTGCCTGCCAGGTGCATCTGCTCCAGCAGGCAGAGTTGTAGTCTGCCGGCCCGGAAAAGGGTGACATTACGTTTCTACCAGCACCCCTGTTTCTGGACCGACAGACTTGTAATGAGGCCCCATGGTCTAGTTGGGTATGCAAGAATAGTGCTTTTTAGACATCTCCCCATCAGAGCCTCCACAGGCGATAGTTCCATTGTTGTATTTGAACTGAACCTGTATTCACTAAGGAATTGATACAGGATCCTTTGCAGATCATAACCTTGTGCCTGTGCGATTCTGAATATTTTCTTTAAGGTGCATATAAAATGCTCGGCATCACTGTTCGCTCTGGGCCACGCCAGCGTTATCCTTTGATGAACAATGTTCAATTCAGCAAGATACTCCTGACATTCTCACCCTTGAAATGGAGGATCAATGTCACTTTTGAGCACTTCAGATAGTCCATGATGTGATGAATCATCCTAAAGTCTCCTCCCAGGTGGCCAGGGAAAGGCAGATGCTTCCGGATCTTGACCCTGGGGTTGGTTTTGGCCGGGAGGATCACCTGGGAGGAGAAAGGCTCCAGGGGCACAGGAGGATTTATTGGGTGAGACGCAGTATTTGTCTTCCTCTAGGGAAGACATATCAGTGATGCCAAAATATGTAACAACTTGCTGTCAGAGAGAGCTTTTAACTTCCCAAGTTGAATATCTTAATGTGGGTGAAAACATTCATAACCATTTATGCATTCGGAGAAATGAAACCCATTTTAGAATCATGGAAATTCATAGACGTGAAAGTTCCCCTGACTCCCAAATGAATAATAAAGATGAGTCTGAAAATAATAATAATGTAGACCCTGAAAACCTTTATTTCTCTGTAAAGACAGTGTAGTCAAGGAAAGAAATTATCATGATATTAATATTCATATCGGAAAAGCTGATTCTTACATTATGGACTCCAAGTCCCACAATCCCCAAAGTACTGGGACAAAGAAGAGGGCTGAAGAGGCACAAAACTGCAAAGTGCAGTTTATTAGTGGAAATGACGCACACCCGAGGGAGACTGGGAGGCTCAAAAGTGCCCTTCGGGTGCGGGCCATTAGGAAGGAGCGGAGTAACAGTAGGAAGTGGAGGAGTTGTGAACTCTCCTCATTGCAGAAGAAGCAGAATCTGAAGGAGAAAGGAGACGCCGGAACCACTGTCGAGTGTCGAGCAGTTGCCGGTCCTGAGAAGGCCTTTTCATCTAGAAGCCTTAATTGCAGAGGTTGTGCAGCCGGAAGCAGAGTTAGAAGCTTTCCACCTGGAGACCTGAATTCCAGAGGTTGCGCATCGGGAAACGTACATTTAAAAAGCTTTCCCCGAAGTAAGGCTGTTACCGGTGGCAGGCAAGCTCCTTGTTCGAGTGGTGCGGGCCACAGGAGACTGAAGGAAGCAGGTTGCCGGACAGTGAGAAGCAGCTGAAGCAGAGCACCTGGAGGCAGTGAGGCAAACAGACACGCGCGGCAGGCTTAGTGAGTTCACTAAGATATTGTGACACTGGCACGCTCCGCAACCGCTCACTTGCCCAGACCGGGTGCCTTAACATTAGATACAACATACATAGAGCGAAATTCAAAAGGAAAAGTAATTATGAATACCGAAATGACAGAAAGCAGACAAATCATTATTTTGTAAACCAAAACTGACTTGAAAAAATAGCAAGTGGAATAATAAGAGCTTGATTATCAGACCCATGGGCTGTGATTATATGTACGTGGGTCAAATTGAAGGGCAGCAACAAGAGGGGGCAAAAAGTTGAGAACCCAATACAAACTATTATTGACAAAGCCAAAAGAGAACTATAACAATGCAAGGTAAAATGAACAATCATTGCCAAAGCCAAGAGGGGGCAAATGAGAATCCAATTGTTTGTAAAACCTACTGCCCATGTTTAAAGACGCTCATAAAAGGAACTGGCTTAAACCCGCATTGGCAAAGCCAAAGAAGAGTCAGAGGGAGACAGAATTATTTTCAGCATTTGGTTAATGAGGAAGTGGGGAAACAAGAGTGGCCTAAGGCTGCTGTGGGATGCATTTAAAGGCCCCAAACAGAAGTCCCTTCCACATGAATGGCAGGCATTTAAACCCTCCAACAAAAACGGCCTGCTTTTTTCTTTTGCCTTTCACCTGAATGGCAGGCATTTAAACACTGCAACAAAAACAACCTACCTTTTGCTTTTGTTTCATGTAAAGTTAAAGAGCCACGTCAAAAGAGGCCTACTTATCATTCTCAATGGACAAGCTACAGTTAGATTTACTAACAAAGGAGGAATCAAAGTATCCTGTAACATGGAAAACAGGATTTTTCAATATTGAAAGCAAAAACTGACTGCACATGAGTTTGCAGGGTACTTCCCCTAGATTGTAAAATTGGTGATGTCATTTCTGGTATATAAGGGGGACTGCACTAGGACTCAGACACACAAAACCCGGGAAGACAGAAAAAGGAGGACGGAGAGATGGCTGCTGAAACTTACCATCTTTGAGAGTGGAGTGAGCAGACCCTTGCCCTATCATTCCAGAGTGTCCTAAAATGCAGCTGGCTTTCCTGAACCTTAAAACTAGGCTTGCTGTGTAAGTAGCAATAACCCCAGCCCTAAATTGCATAGCATCCAATATTTCCCCATTGAAAATTCCCCCATTGAAAACCCCAACTGCCAGTGCATTTCAGCCATCTCCCCATTGGAGAATCATTTGATTGACTGCGTATTTCAGTCATCTCCCCGTAGAAGAATCTGTTGTATGCCTGTGTATGCTAGCATATCCCCATTAAAAAAAACTCTCATGTGTCTGTTTAAATCGTTAGTATTTTTGTAAGTAAATCAATTAATTCCCCCATTGAATATCACGGGATCGGGATTCGAAACCAGCAATCTTTTTCCCAGTGTTTTTGTTAATTGTTATAGTTATAAAGTGTTGCCCAAAATAATTAATCCCATTGTGATCTGGGAAATGAATTTGTCCCTGTGTTTAAATTGGGTCCTGATAAACGAATTTCCATTTGCCACTGTGTTTTCTCTTTGCATCTGTCATCCTGAACCAAAACCGATTTGCCTTGTGTGAGCTACCCCCTTTCCCAGAGCCTACCTGTCATTTGCAGCCTCAGTAAAAACGAATTTCATTTCCATTTTCTTTTCTATTGCCCAGGTGTTATACATTCTAAAAATTGATTTTCTCCTTGTGTGCTGATGACTCTGCCTGCCTCTTAAGTGTAAGCAGTACAAATTTTCTTCTATTCTGTCCTCTAGCAGTTGTGAGAAATAATTAAAAAAAAACATTCTTCCATTGGTGTTCCAAAAACTGATTTTCCCCTGCTTTGCTGGCTCACCATATTGGGCCTCATTCCGAGTACGGCGCTAACCAATGGCGCTATTAACGCCTTGGTTGATGCCGTACCCGGACCGGCAGCGCCTTGGTGGATGGCGGCATCACCGCCCCATTCCAAGGTTGGCGGGGCGGTAATTGCCCATTCACCAAGGCTCTTCCCCATTCCCAAATGAGCCCCCATAGGGCTGAATGGGAATGGGGAAGATGCAAATAACGGTGACCGTTCATTACGGTCACCGTTATTGGCTTGGAGGCCCCTTTGCGCCCTCGACTTTAACACCTGCTCAAAGCAGGCATTAAGGGCGAGGGCGCAGAGGGAACTCGGAGTATGGCGGTAAGGGATTACCGCCACCGGTCTCGTTACCGGTGGCCGCTATCCCTTACCGCCATACTCGGAATGAGGCCCATTGTGTCTGTGGGCACCACACCAAAACCGATTTGTCCCCTGTATAACTACTCCCTCCCACTGCCTTACATTCAAAGGAATCAAGACCAATTGATGTTTGAGGGTTGAGTGCACAGAGGTAGTGCTTAACCTTCATGCAATCATTTTGGGTTGAATTGTTTTCGTCTTGCTTTGTCATTTAAAAAAGGAGGTATCACAGTATGGAGGTCATTACGACCCAGGCGGTAAGTACACCAACTTTACCACCATGGTGTAAACTACGTTTACACCATGGTGGATGGCGGATTTACCACCCCATTCCAAGGTGAGTGGGGCGGTAAATCCCCATTTCCCATTTACCCTTCCCCATTCCCATTTCTGCCCCATAGGGCATAATGGGAGTGGGGAAGGCGCTAATTACGGCACTGTAAATTACGGTGCCGTAATTAGCACCAAGGCGGTTTAGCGCCATGGATTTTAACGCTTGCTAAAAGCAGCCGTTAAAATTGGAATCAGGCGTTAAGGGTTAACGATGGCGTTAACCCTTACCGCCTGGGTCGTAATGACCTCCTATATCTTAGCCTGGTTACCTTCTAGAAGTCTTTGTATTTGTGTTGCCACAACTTTGGTGGCTGTTGTAATTGGTTGATTTTCCTTTGACATAAACAAATAAATTATTAAATATTTTATTGATATACACTGGCCTGGTTCTTAGTCAATTGTGACACGGGGTGTTTGTGGAGGTTGGGTGCGAGACGGGTTGGAGTCCTACTCAAAAACAATCTGTAGTATACTAAAAAAATAAAAAGCGTTTTATCGTGCGCCACATTCATTTCAGGGGAAGGAGTTCCCTGGCTTGCATGTGCCGTGTAATAAACCGTGACAAAGTGGGGGCTTGTGCCGCGATTGAAAAAAGTGTTTTCACCCATGGCAGAGCAGCATAGCAGACTAGCCATTGAAGGTATTGTTACATTAAGTGGATAGATACCTGGGTTGCATTGTGAAGGAGCCATCCAAACTTGCACCCTGAGTTCAAGGCGGTGTGTGTAAATAAAATATTGTGAATACAAATTGCAGAAGCAGGGTTGAGATTTTGCCCTGGCATAGAGAACCCATCAGGTGCTTAACACATTTCACAATGAGCAGCATAGAATTGAACATGTTTAGGAAGCACCTTCTATCCAAATTGTTCAGTAAAGGTGAATGGGCCGAACAAGAACATGAAGCCTGGCAATCTAGAATGAGGCAACAGGTGACCTCTATAAATATGGATGTGTGGCAGGATAGTGGCCTGTTACATCAAGCCCTGACAGATTTTTATATGACGCAGACCACCATAGATGAGCAAATTAAAATGCTCCAGCTCACTGCATATTTGTACTTCCATATGATGATCATGGAAGAAAGATAGGAGGAGAGTGCTGCCTCTGTGAAAATCAATCTGAGTAATTGGATCAAGCACAGAGAGAGATAAGGCAGGTAGAGAAGAAAGTGCTACAGAGCCAGAATTCTGAGTTAAAATTAGGAGACATCATTCAGCAGCTAAAGGGTGAGTTAGTGGCGCAACAACAAATGAATTCAGAGCGAGAGTCTCAATTTGCTGCACTGAGAGAGGAATGTCAAGAAGGAGTTGAGAACCTGAGAGAGAGTTCATTAACATTGAGTCAACAAGTGGTTCACAATAGGGCCTGCTTAGAGGATATTTGTGCATTTCAAAATCAGATTAAGCAATTGAAAGAGGAGAATAACCAGTGGATCATAAAGGAGATCCATTCCCAGGCGCAATTCGACCATGAGTGCCAGAATTTGAGCGCTATGAAGCGGCAGAGAGATCACCTCAGTGAACAGAATAGCACATTGTGTCAGTGAAAAGATGTCATGTGTCAGGAAGTGTGCCAGTTGAAAACAGACCTGGAGAAAAGCGAGTGATGTTTTCAGGAACCGACTGGCATGAGGGTAGAAAATGAGAATTTAATGGGACATATGAGACAAATAGAATTTGACCTAGAGCAGATCACTCAGACCAAAAACGCACAAAGTAAGGAGATTAGTCTCCTGCAAAAGAAGAGGTATGAGTATTCCCAGATAATACAAGATTCACAGAATGAAAATGAGGCAATTTGTGAGGAGAACAAGGGACTCCATAGCCAGGTAGTGGCACAAAGCAAGGTCATAGAAGCTACTAAAGCTCTGGTAGCAGAGCTCAAAATCAGGACTTTATCTACCACCAAGAGATAGGGGCTGAGAAAGATAAAGCAGAGGAATTGGAGAAGGAAATGGCAAGACTCAATCAGGCCTTGAGAAACCCCAAACAGTTAGGGTATGGAAGGGCAACCCGTGACCATGGTGCGATGTCCTCTTTGCCAGGGGCCTCAAGCCAACTCATCACATTATTTGCGCAAGGCGCTGTACATTTCATGTCTACCAGTTCACAAGAACCGGGGACCATGAGGCACCTGGACTCAATTAGGCCTAGTATAACTGGGTTGGAAGGCCAGTCCCTACCAGATATTGATGGACGTGCATCGGTAATTAGGTTTAAAAATATTTTGGCAAATACATCTTACCAGGAGGACTCCTATGATGAGAAGATCAGGGAGTTAGACTGGCAGAAACACAGGTTACAAAGGGACAATCTGGTCCACTTTGCAGATAAAGAAGAATCAGTGTTCAGGCCCCAAGAGAGCATCTTGAAAACCTCCACCCATTCAGGGAGGTGGGAGGAGTTCTCCACCACACCCGGAAGAAGGGAGGAGTCAGATGAGTACTCCCCTGTGTGAAAAAGGGAGTCCAAGAGAAGTGACCCAGAGCGCACAATACAGCAGGAGAGAAGAGACTAGACCCTGTCATTCTGGGAGGGACTCCCAGTCTCAAAGAATCAGGGAGTGCCTAGAGGAAAGGGACTGGACCACAAATAGTAGCAGCTCTGAGTTGAGGGCGAATGGACTCCGGTGCAGCAGAAAAAGAAGGCTGCCAAACAAAAGAGTACTCTTGTAAAAGTCCCAATCCGGCAATTAAAAGCCATCGGAAGCTTCATGACTCCCTACCATAAAAATGCAAAGTACTCAGTCTGGAAGCATCTGGAGCCGTTTGACCAGATTATGATGTCATTTGGCATCAAAAATGACCATAATTCCATGGAGTTTGTCAAGTGGAAATTCTCCCCGGAAACTCCAGCTTCTTTGCTGGGTATGGAGGATCAAAATCATTCAAGATGGTCTACCTACAAGGCAGCCATCTTGAAACACTTCTCCTTGCACAGGAACCCTCAGGCGGCTCGCAAGGCAGCCTACAACCTGCAGTGCGGAGAGGATCAGGTGCAGAGAGAGTATGTGCAAGAATTGAAGCGGGCATTTGCACAGATCTCTAGACGGGTGCGTACAAATAGTAGGGAATTTGTCAATACTTATTTTCATGCCCTCCCTAAGTACATCATGGCACAACTGGTTAGGGACTTCCACGATCAAAGGACCCTGATGGGGCGCAGACACCTTTATTGGAATGGCAGTTGATGCCCAACTTAACGGACTTAGGGTATGAGATCATGGGACAGATTCCAAATGGCTGTTACCTCTGTGACGATGAAATACCTTCAGAAATGATTTTCACCCCGCAAGGCAGGAATTCTTGGTGTACTCTTCCTGCCCTTATGGGGGGGAAGAGGTTACCTGTGACATCAGGAAGGATGAGGTGGTATTTTAAGTCAACAGTGATTGCCTCCCATCCTTGAAACATCCTGTCTGTCCAGGCCAAAACCATAACAAGGGATCTCGCCACGCAACTGGAGGATATCGCAGAAACTGCAAAACCAGAGGTATTTCCAGGCTTCAGGCAGATGGTTGAGGGATGAATCGACCTTGCTGATGCCTGTGAGACCGAGGAGCAAAGGCAGAAGCTGAAACCGGTGTTTTTGGATTTTTAAGAGATTTTTAGCTGTGTACTCTTACGAGTCTGGTCGCACCGAGATACACTCCACCTCCATACCAACAGACCCCGGGATGGCTCCAGTATTTGTCAAGCAATACGGTTGCCCCTCACCCCTCGCGTCTATGGAGTCACTCACAGAGATTATAAAGAACTTAGAATCCCATCGGATAATTTGTCCAGTCCACAGTACCTTTAATAACCCGGTACTGGGGATACTAAAACCCAATGGCCAATTGAGACTTTGCGCAAACCTTAGGGAGTCAAACAAACTGGTCCACATGTCCCGATGGCCTCTTCCCTACATCGATCATGGACTGGCCCAGATCCAAGGGTCAAGGGTGTAGACCGTCATTGACCTGACCAATGGTTGCTGGACAGTATCCGTGAGTAGGGAAAACCAGTACAAACTAGCCTTTACCTTCGGGGGGGCCGCAGTACACATGGACCGAACCCCCTTTGGATACATAAACTCCTGCAATGAATTTAACATCTTTCTGCACAAGGCTAAAACCGACTTCGGTGAAAGGGGAAACCTGGCCTACATAGATGATGTTCAAATCAAAAGCTCAGCTGTGGAGGAACACATAGCGGAAATATGCTATGTTCTGACCCAGTTGAAGGAAGCCGGAGCGGAACTGTCCTTCCAGAAGATGCAATAGTGTAAGACTCACGTGAACTTCCTAGGGCATGAAATTACCCCTGTGGGTCTCAGTCCTCAGGCAAAAAAGGTAGAAACATTGCTGAAATTAAAAGACCCCAAGACTCTGCGTGAACTAAGAAGCCTTCTTGGACTTACTAATTATAGTAGGAAGTTAATAGTGGACTACTCAGAGGTCACGAGAACCTTGGTCTATTTACTAAAGGCCAGGGTCAAGTTGGAGTGGGGTCCAGAGCAAGCTGAGGCAGTAAACCAACTCAAAATAAACTATATAAATAAAATATCATATATCATATCATATATCATATCATATCATATCATATCATAAAAGAAGCCTTTCACAAGTGCCTTGTTTGGCTTACACCATCAAAAACAAGGAGTTCTTCTTGGAGACGGGGTTCTCAAATACTTGCTTACCAGCAGTATTAAACCAGAAGCACGACAAGGTCAAAAAAGTAATCTCGTATGCGAGTGATTTTGTCCTCTGTCGAGGAAAAATTCAATGATTGTGAAAAGGCACTCCTGGCAACGTTGCGGGCATTGAAAAATGACTGCCCGTTCATCCAGGGGGAGCACATCATTGTCGAGATTCCTCACCAGCCTTTGCAATATCTCCAAAGTGACCGTGTCCGGGCAGGGGACGTGAGTAATTCCAGAATTACTTCCTGGAGCCTGTCCATGCAAGGCTTTCCTGCGGAGGTCAGATATGGCCAAAACAAGAAGAGTGCCCTCGTGCAAGGTTTGGCTGACTTGCATGATTGTGCTCAAGAAAACTGTCTTGAGGACAAAAGTCTAAAAACCCAAGACAACATGGAGGCTTACCTGACTTCCCTGCACAAAGTCTATGAGGAAGACACATGCCAGGGGATACCCACTGTGTACGTGGATGGTTGCTCCTACCATGCTGACAACAACGGGCTGAAGAAATTGGTGGCTGGCATTGGGAATGCTTGGGTGAATGATGCCCCGCAGCCTTCTGCTGGGTACAAGATCGGTGCCCAAAGTAGTCAGGTGGCAGAGTTGATGGTGGTACACTAAGCCATCCTCACTGCCGTGCAACACCAGCTCCACAAAATGTTCATAATCACTGATTCAGATTTTTTCAGGAATGGGTTCGTGGAGCACCTGATAAATTGGAGAAACCGAGGCATGCTGTGCGCAAACAACAAACCGCTCAAGCATGGAAAATTAATACAAGCCATTGATGATCTGGTCACCTCTAAGGAAATGACCATCTACTGGAAAAAGATCAAAGGTCACTCCAAAATAAAGAGACCAGACAAAACCGGAAATGACTTGGCTGAACAGTTGGCCAAAACCAGAGCCATCCACAGGGATCTCATAGAGATCAAGTCCCTGTTGGGGGAAATCCAGGTCGCTGCCATCACCAAGTCCCAAACACTTGCCCAAAATGAACTCTCAACTGCCCAGTGGAGTAAGGAACCCCAAGATGCTGATTTGATTACGGCACAAAAAGGGGATCCGATTAGTAGGAAATGTTATCAACTCATTGAAGACCCTGTGACGTTTCCTCTGACCGAATCCGATAACATCGGGAAAGAGGATCTCCGGGAGTTGATGAAGTTTTCCAAAGTGTTCCGAATCCAAGGCGGTTTGTTGGTACGGAGATCCATCTCTGGATGTGACCAGTGGGTGGTACCTACCTCATTCCAGAGCCTGTTGTTAAGTCACGCCCATGATGCGACCACAGCCGGTCATCAGGGGTTTCATCCAACTTTGGAAATCTTGCGAGAGGCTGCATACTGGCCACACATGGGCCAGGACCTCGACCAGTACTTGAATAGGTGTCTTTTGTGTGCGCAATTTCAGCCAAGTTCCCTCACACATAGAGCTCCCCTACAGAAAAAGGGGATGACGCTGCCTTGGTCAGATTTGAAAGTAGATTTCATCGGTCCGTGATTCGCTCCTCTAGAGGAAACAAGCACATGTTAACCATGACATGTTTGTTTGCCAAGTGGGTGGAATGTCTCCCAGCCCGAAATTGCAAGGCAGAAACAGCAGCTGCCCTGATGATCAATCACATCTTCTCGCATTTCGGCCTTCCCCAAAGGATCGGGTTGGACCGAGGAAGTCACTTTACCAGCAAGGTGATGACAAAGATGTGGGAGATACTTGGGGTAAAGAGAAAACTCAACATTGCCTACTCCCTAGCCTGTAGTGGGGTAGTTGAGAGGTACAATACAATGATTGTGAGCATCCTACAGATGTTTGTGGCGGACTCTGGGCCTAGTTGGGACATCCGACTACCGCTTCTCCTGATGGCCATCAGGTCTACACCATTTCTGCGACACAAATGTCTCCATTCGAGCTAATGACTGGATGAAAAATTGTGCTACCTCAGCATCTGCTCTACAGAACTCAAGAGCAGACCCTGATCAACACGTCCACGAATATATTGTGAATTTGCAAAAACACATTCAGCATGCTTTTGCGTATGCTCAGTGAAATCTGGAGAAGTTGGCAGAGCGGATGAAAACCCACTACGATTTAAAGACCACTAAGAAAGAGTACCAAGTAGGAGACAGGGTCAATTTACAAAGGAACCAGACCAAAGAGAGGAAGTTCCTCCTCTCCTGGCACGGCGCCTTTGAAATTGTAGATAAAATCTCACCTGTCGCCTATAAGATCCACATCCCAAAAGGAGAAGTGACAGAAGAGAAATTGAGCCACATCAATCAGTTGAAAAGCTGTCATCCCAGACACGTTTTGCGACTGATTGATGAGCTAAATGAAAAATCTGAAGAATATATATATATTACACAGCCACAGTAGTGGCTGTGTAGTTATGGTTAAGTTGCTGTTTCCATAGGAAGAGCCTTTTTTGGGCGGTTTATAACTCCGCTCTCCCTGGACGAATCCTCACCAAACTTTGCAAAAAAAAGTATATGGGTCACTCGGAATTTTTCTAGAAGATTGGTGAGGTTTGGTCCGGGGGGGCAAAGTTATAGGGGGGGTCCCAAAACTTCTTTTTTTCTCATAGACTGAATGGGGAAAAAACTTTGCTCACGCCTACAGATCAAACTGCTGGACGGATTTTCACCAAATTTGGACCAGGAGCAGTGGCTTGGTCCCGGAAGCGTGCTTTTGCAAATTTGGTGAAAATCCGTCCAGTTTTTTTTTTTAAAATGACCAAAAAGTAGATCACAAAAAATGTGTGATATCTATGTTTGGTCCGCGGACAGTGTCCTGATTGGCCAACCGGCTTGCGTCATGTCCGCGGACATGCAACATGTTCGCTGATTGGACGATGAAGGGCGTGAAGGGCGTCAGATTTTCAGGAACGCCCGCCATCTCGGACAGCACGGTTAAACTTGGTGGAAAAAATACTATTTAGTAGAGTGTGTTGGCGTGAAAAAGTGTTTCGGGAGGGTGGGGGAGTAAGAGATGGGTTACCTGATGTATTTATTTAGGTGGTAGACCCCCCTGTTGTGTTCGCTTTGTCTGCGGACAACGCGGATGTTCTGAAATGTTCTAAATAAATGAAATGGGGGTGTTCTGAGGACACTACGCCTGTACGTATTGTTCGCAAGCAAGCTGAAAGTGTTCTAAGAACAATCGTGGTGTCCTGAAATTTTCGAAAATAAACTAAATGGGTGTGTTCTGAGGACAGTAAGCCTGTCCGTTTTGTTTGCAGGCAAGTTGAATCTGTTCTAAGAACACATCATGTGTCCTGGGATGTTCGTCAATAAATAAAATGGGGGTGTCCTCAGGACGGCGTGCCTGTCCGTTCTGTTCGCAAGCAAGTTCAAATTGTTCTAAGAACACATGTTCGCAAGCACGTTCAAATTGTTCTAAGAACACATGAGGTGTCCCGGGATGTTCGTAAATAAACAAAATGGGGGTGTTCTGAGGACTCTACGCCTGTCCGTATTGTTCGCACGCAAGTTGAAACTGTACTAAGAACACTCGCAGTGTTCTGAAATGTTCGAAAATAAACAAAATGGGTGTGTTCTGAGGATGGTATGCCTGTCCGTTTTGTTCGCAGGCAAGTTGAAACTGTTCTAATAATACATGCAGTGTCCTGAAATGTTCGTCAATGGACGAAATGGGGGTGTTCTGAGGACGCTGTCCGTATTGTTCGCTGGCAAGATGAAAGTGTTCTTAGAAGACATTATGTGTCCTGGGATGTTCCTAAATAAACAAAGTGAGGGTGTCCTGAGGATGCTATGCCTGTCCGTACTGTTCGTAGGCAAGTTCAAACTGTTCTAAGAACACTCATCATGTCCACGGACATTAAAAGTGCCAATATGGCATAGTTAAAATGTTTGACTCTATGGGTGTGATATGCTGCAGTGGTTGTGGTCAGGGAATAGAGTCTTGGGAACATGGCCATATGGCCGTGGACATGCGCTAACAAAAAGCACGTATATACAGCTCTGATGAATGTCCCATACTGTGGCCCTCTAGGACAAATGACGTGCAAAGGGGTATGCGACAAACACGGACACCCGCTGTGTCAAAAATAGCGTGTATTTCGGGGGTGCGCGGGAAGTTTCACACGCGATTGGGCCTGGGCGAGCGAGGTACGTGTATTTCAGGGGCTCGTGGGAAGTTTTACACGCGATTGGGCCTGGGTGAGCGGGGTACGTGTATTTCAGGGGCTCGGAGGAAGTTTTACACGCGATTGGGCCTGGGCGAGCGGGGTACCTGTATTACTCGGGTGGGCGGGGAAGTACAGGAGGCAAATGCGCGGAACGCCCACACGCACGTGCCAAAAAAAACACGCTAATCCGGAAACACGTATGCCAGCAGGAAGCAGGCGTATGTGGACCCGCGTAGCATAAAAGTGGGCACAAACAACAAGCAAGCTCAGACGCCAGGATGAACATACCGTTCCTAGCAGCAGTGGTCGTGGGATACCGCAGGAGGAGGAGGAGGATAGTCAGGCCCAGAATTTTCACACCCAGAACCAACCTTTTTGGGATGCCTAATGACCAGGTGCATGGGAGGTACAGGTTTCCACCTCACATAATACTCGACCTGGTCAGTGAGTGGGAGGATGACCTCACATCACCCACCCTCTGCTCCCAAGCACTCAGCCCCCTGGAGAAGGTCCTCAATGTACTGCACTTTTTGGCCACCGGATCATTTCAGCGGACAAGTGCCATACTGGGGGGGGTGTCACAGGCCACACAGTCACGCTGCCTACACCAGGTCTTGGCCATCATGACTACACGCCCATCAGTCCCCAGGCACATATACCTGCCCAGAACACCTGCAGAAAGGCAGGCTGCCGTGCAGGATTTCTACAGGGTGGCACAATTCCCCAAAGTCCTAGGTGCCATTGATTGCGCCCATGTGGCTTTACGTCCCCCCAGGGCATCAGAGCACATCTATAGAAACCGCAAACACTGGCATTCCATCAACGTCCAGGTAGTATGTGATGCCAAGGGAATCATCACCTCAGTATATGCCAACTATCCAGGGTCCACCCACAACAGTTTCATTTACAGAATGTCAACCCTAAACCGGGACCTAGAAGCTGGGCGGCATGGCGATACATGGCTGCTTGGTGAGTATAAATGCCATAGCACATGCATGCATGCCAGATACTGAGTAATTTCGCAACCATACTAATGATACCCATCACCACCTCCCCAGGGGACAGTGCCTACCCTCTGAGCACCCACATGATGACGCCAATTCGGAACCCCACCACGCCACCCGAGGTAAGATGCAACACAGCCTATATTGCAACCCGCGGCATAGTGGAGCGCACATTCGGAGTGCTCAAGTCACGCTTTCGCTCCCTTGACCGTTCTGGCGGGCAGCTGTTATGTGCTCCCCCAGTAGTGTGCAAGATCATAGTGGCAGCATGTGTCCTGCACAACGTTGCAACACGCCGGGGCCTGCCGGTGGACATGGTGGTGCCCCCACGTCCCCAACCACATGCACGCCCGCTGCGCATGGGAGGGGAAAGGGCACGGGGTGAGGCAGCCCGAACGCAGCTGGTGGCTAATTACTTCACTTAGAATCACACCCCTGTGGAGTGCACACAGCCCTGCCACATACCAGCTGACAATCAATGATGATGACATAACGGACAGTCAACTGTTACAACCATACCAGCTTGAGATTGGTCACCTGGAAGTGTCACAATGTGTGCATCCCTACCTACAGAAACACCACCAATGCTGTGTCATCAGAAGACACATATGCTGCTAAATGCATGACCCCGTTGCAAAATACAACATGAGAACAGTGCCATGTCACCCAACCCCTCCCCAGCACCGCCACCCAACACACCATGGCATGTCATGCTATGTGAGAGCAAACAAAGCAATCCCGAAAACCTGACACAAGTGTCACAAAGTACAGTGTCCCCAATGGAAACTGGCCACACACAATATGCTCCCAGTAATGTTGAACTAACAACACACATGACCAAATACTTACCAACAATAAAATGCAGCTACACAAGCTCAAACATAACTAAAACATGACAGTACTAAGTTAAAGTAGTCGTAGTCTTACAACCTGAATATGCCACCACATCGCCCCCTTCCAACTGTAGTCTTGCAGGCTTCAAAACTTGTCTGTGTACTGCATACAACATGAACTCCATCTCCAAAGTAGACAGCCTTGTGAAGACATGAGGAATGAACCTGCAAATTTAGAGGGAGACATGGAAGCAGAAGCATACATAGTTACAACATGCAGTGTACAATACAACAACAATATACACAAGGAATGTCTACACAGTATTGACTACAGACTGCCCACACAGCTCATGGGAGTCCAACATCACTGTGTACATCACTGTCACTTGGTCACACCCTTTGCAAGCCCATGGAAACAGGAAGCAGGAGGGGTGTGTGTCTCACGAACCCAAGCATCGAACCCAAACTCAGGACAAGCCTGCATGTGCCCAGCCGGAATACAGTGGATGCCCATGGGAGCCACACAAGGCAACACACTGTCAAAAAATAATAAAAAATCAAAAAATCAAAAATCAAAAATCAAAAATGGCCATGTGGAGGGTGGGGTGGGTGGGGAGGCCACCCAGGAGGTCGGAGGACAGGGTGCGCACCAACAGCTGCCTGTGTGGATGTTGCAAAAAAAAAAACACCTCCATGGGCTCATGGCCTGCACGGCTATGCCAATGTGGGAGAACTGCTGCTGTCGCTCTGAACACCCTCTGCTGCTGCCACAGGAGGTGGTGGTGCTATGGGAGGCAGCCCACGCAAAGCCCTGGTATGGTCCTCCATGGCAGCAAGCATGCGGGTGTGGAAGGTCTCGTTCTGGAGGATTATAGTGTGGAGATCCCCATGCAGCACCTGACGTGATGCCCGGATCTCCTCCCGAGTTGCTTGCATCTCATCTGTGAGCGAACGTGTGAGCCGCTCCAGCTGCTGTTCTGTCCTCAAGTTAGTGGAAGTCTCAAGGTCAACAAGAGTCTCCCTGAGGTGATGGAGTTCTACCCTCAGGGCTTCCCTGTGGCCCTGGGACTCTATTGATATCGATTGGCGTACTGTCTCCAGTACCGCCCGTCTGTCCCTGTTGGACGCCAACATGTCCTCCCTGTGTGATTGGCAAATGGAGTCTGTTGCCTGCTGTAGTTGCTCCATCTGCCTTTCAGGGGGGACAATGGAAGTGGCCACCCTCTCTATTGCTTGAGCCATCATCTCAACTGAAGCTGCCTGTTGGGTTGCCATACCGTACATGGATTGTTCCCATGCGGTATTGCCTGGTGGCGTACAGCCACCACGTCGGTGGGCACCACACCTGTTTGGGGCAAGGCGATCTGCCCCTTGCTGTGCCGGCACTGCCTGAGGCTGCAGGACTGCATTCCCCCTCTGATCTGCTGGCCCAGGAACAGGATCAGATGTTGTGGAGTGTGACCCTGCACCCGTAAACGCCAAAGGCTGACTAACCAACACTGACATTTCCATAGAGGGTTCTACCCATGGTGCAGGTGGGTTGGACAGAACAGAACCCCTTCCAGAAACACTTACCTGCGACGCCACATAGGTCTCATCATCCGAATCAGCACCTGAATAGAGGTCTGGGGAGGTGCACCCAGAGACACCCCTTGACAGAATCGTCTGCAGCAAGAGTGGGTTCTCACCCACCACCACACCACGTCCCCCACTGGTGGCTGGTTGTGCCTCAGGCTCCTCCTGGGTCTGCACCATCTCCTCAACCTCAACAGCATCAAGTGTGTCATCCCCTGCAAAAACATGAAAGACAAAAAATGGAAACAGGCATTAGCACCATAGCACACAAATAGGCCTGACAAGCTACAGAACCAGTACATGATTTACACATGTCCCACATGACCGTAACCCTCCCATGCATGCACTGTCACAGATTTGGAAGGGGAGGCAAAAGTCAGACACTGATGACACCAAGATGGAAGAGCAACACATTTGCTGCATGCTGGGTAGCACTGCCATCACACATTGGCCTGTGAGTGGCATGTCCTATACCCATAAATGACACATGCCATCACACAGATGGCATGTACCATAGCCATGGTACATTCCACAAGTACATCCATATGTCAGTGAATGAGTACTGTCACCCATCCATGTGAGATGGACATGAAGAGATGAAAAATGCCACATAGTGTGAAAAGATACGCCATGTGCCACACACTGCAACACATCCAGTGTACAAAAATACAGTGATTGCAGGGCCATGTACACATCAATGGTTGTGCACTTCAACATGACAGGAAACAACTAGCATGTTCCACATTCAAACAGGCCCAAAAACATCATGTGATCAGGACAATACTCATTCAGCCCGAATGGTCAAATCATTCAACTACCAAGGTGACACTTGTGGGCCAATGTGGGGTTCTTCAATGACAGAAGCATGTCACATATGTCACAATAGGGCCGAGGAATGTGTTGCAAAAGTGGGAGAATTGAAACAATCAGCCTGAAAGAACACTGAAAAATACAAACAATGTTGTTGCATGATGCCACCTCAAGGGCAACTGCCGTAATGTTGCGCTAAATTAGTACTGTAGGCAGAAGGGATACTGTCACACCCAAATTCAAGGCCGCAGAATGTTTTGGATGAAGCACATGGGCATGGGTGACCCATACTACTCAGTGACACACACCCTCACCAGCCACTCAATCAGAACCCGTCACCCAAACAACATACACATGCATTACACACACATGCATGGGCACTCACTGGACAATGTGTCATAATCAGGTAGTTCTCCCACACCTCGGATCTGTTCCTCTGTGACGAAGGTCCCAGCAACAGACTCATGTTCAGTGAGTTTGTTGTCCTCTTGTGGAGACCCACCGCCAGTCACCAGAGTAGCGGCATGATTTGAGGCCAGCTTGTTCTTTGCTCTGCGTTTCAGGTCATTCCACCGCTTGTAGCAATCATCAGCTGAGCGCCTCACAAATCCAAGGGCACTTATGTGGTTGGCGATGGTCTGCCTGTGTGCCTTACGTTGACCAGGCGTGTGCCAACACATAGCTCACAAGTGCATCAAGTTCCGAATCATTGAAGCAAGGCTTCCTTGAGGTACCGGAGTGTGTAGCCGTGCCTGGGGTCTCAGCCTGTCGTGCCAGAGCACCCTTCTTCCTCTTCTTTAAAGGTGGAGCAGAGCCAGAGTGGCTTACGCCGCTCTGGTCAGTAGGGGCAGAATCACCGGTGGACTGGGTAGTAGGAGTGTGGGAATGGACAATGACCATAGTCCTTGATGCAGGCATTGGTTGCAGGGTAATGTTGGCAGGAGGAACGTCAGTTTGATGGACTGGGACTGACACTGTCCTGTCTGGGAGAGTCAGAGCTGGGGCGGATGGAGCTGCAGCTGCCCCTGCAGCCTCCCCACAGGGGCTGAGCTTGGATGGTGTCAGCCACGTTTCCCTCAACCATGGGGGGGGCATGTGTGTCCCTGATTGTTCCTCCACACATGGGGGCATAGGGGCACCCTGCAAATCCCGGCCACGTCCCCTACCGTGCCCACCACGGCCACCTTTTGAGGGTCGGCCACCTTTGCCTCCCTTACCGGTTGCTCGCCTCCCAGCCATGGCGCTGATGGTGTTGTGCGTATGGAAGTTGCAGTAAACTATTGTCCTGGGCAATTGGGGGTCAAAGGGGTAGGATACCAGATGGAATGTGTACCCTGGTGCTCTAACAAGGTTGTCTGTGACCCCTGGGGGAATATGACGGGTCACGCAACGCACAGGCAGCCCAAAATCAAAAATAAACGTGCACGCAACCCCTCGTAGACCACGTGCGTGAAAAAATTAACCCGCACTACGCTGTGGCACCCAGAAACACAAAAATAAGCGTACACGTAATACACGCAGCCTACAATGACCTCTGAAGGGGAAGGCGACACACAGGGCAAGCACAGTTGCTAAGTACGTGCGGAACTCACCGTCTGCCTGGAAAAAGAACATGAAAAATATGCACGTGTGCGCGTTGGCAACACCGCCGTCAAAAGAAGAATTGTACGTTGTCTGAGGAGACAGGACAAAAGGAGAAGTGAACTCTGTTTGAGGAAACAGGCCCAAGAAAAAAACAGAAAATAGCTGTCAGAGGTAACAGGGAGTACAAACTAGAAACGCTGTGAAGTAATCGCGGGTGAACCGACAAGAAGTACAGATTTCACCCACTCGCTCTCCACGAAAAGCACGTACAAGGAAATGGCGTCCTACACGCAGCTTTTAAACCGGCCCACACATACACGTCAGAGACGCGTGTACGCGGGCGCTTTCATCCAATTACACGCGATGACATTCGGAGGTGCAGTTTTTCCACGTGTGCTCCGTCATCACGTGCTATGAGTGAAACGCCCGCGTGCGTAATGTAACCTACGCGCCTACGCGCTAAGGCCTTTCATCCAATGGAATCGCGTACGTGTGCTGACGTGCTTACGCGCTAAGGACCTTCCTCGAATTACACGCTGACGTGCAAGATTTTCACGTGCCAAATCACTCCATATCAAGCTGGCCACGCAAAAACACACGGAAGACCACGCTCCTGCCCTGAAGGCCATTTTCCTGCCCCCAAGAGCCCCGAGCACGCTCCCACCTGCCATCTGCTGCTGCCCGCCTGCCTGCTGCCCACGTGCCCTGCTATTTGCTGCCTGCACATCAGCCAGGGGTGCAGTTGCTGTGACCAACCCTGCTGGAACTGAAGACTCCCGACTGGGATACCATCGCTCCACAGCCCAGCCCCAGGACCCAGTTGCCCACCCACACCTGCCTCTGGGGTTGCCATGTCGGGCACACCACCATCTGAGACCACTGGCAACCCCCAGCCAGAGAGGCAGAGGGCCACCAGCTTCACTGCCACCGAAGTTGGTGTCCTGGTGGTGCAAGTCCTGGGGCAGTATGATGCCCTCTTTGGAAGTTCACGCGCCGACAAGGAAGGACGGACCAGGATCTGGACGGACATCATGACTGCCATCAATGCGGAGGGGGTGGCAGTCCGCAAATTCCAACATGTCAAGAAGCGCTGGGAGGACTTCAGGTTCAGGACCCTGAACAAGGCCCGGCACCTCTTGAAGGCAGCGGATGCTAACGGGCGCCGGGGCCACCTGTCGGAACACCAGATGAGGGTCCTGGAACGCATATGCCCAGCGCTCCACATCCAGGTCCTTGAGAGGCAGACCCGTCTGGAGTCGAGCGGTAAGTGTACATGCATACAGATTGGAAGCTGTGCGTGTGGTGGTGTGCCAGTAGTGTGCAGGTTGCACATGTGGTTTTGTAGGGCCATGTATGGATGTGTATGTATCGGGCCGTGAGGCTAACATATGTGAGTCCCCTCATGTGTGAGACACATGGATGGTGTATGTGTGGGTAAGCAATCAGGCCAAATGCAGATGTGTGAGCACACATGCTTGAATGACTGTGTATGTAAGTTGGCATGGTAGTGGTGTCACACATGGATGTCGGTTCCAGCTGCATGTATCTGCACCGTGTACATGTGCATGTGTGTGTATTTCACAAAGGTGCAACAGTGATGCAACATGGATGCTTGGGACACTGATATGTAGAAGACTGATTGCCAGATGTGACATGGATGCCGATCTCATCACCGCGACATTTGGTGGAGGTGTACACATGCATGTAAGTGTGGTGGCGTGTGTGCATGTCTAGTGCACTCCCAGTGTTTCATGTGATGTCTGGCTCACCTTTGGCTGCTCATGCTGTTGTATGTGTATGGATGGTGCTGGCTGTTGCCATATGGCTGTGGAATTGCTCATGTGTGTGAGTTGACATGCCATGTGTGTTGGGGATTGTGATGCCATGTCTGAAGTTTGACACTGCCACTCATGTTGTACTGTCATGTGTATATTAGTCCATTGTACAGTGCCCTGATGCCTGTCTCCTATCTCTCCCTGTCTGCAGCATCAACTGATGAAGAGGGCGGAGAGGGTGCTGTGGAGCCCAGCGGCAGGGATCGCACCGCCAGCCGGAAACGCAAGGCCTGGCTCCCCTCCCAGGTTGTGATCTCGTCGGGGAGTGAGGAGTCCGGTGCCGCGTCCCAGGCTGCAGCTGCCGAGGGTAGGCCCAAGAGGCGGCGTTCGGAGTTGAACTCCTCAGCAGCAGAAGGGGCAGCTGAGACCCCACAGGGTCTGACGGAGGAAGATGGCATGGCGTCATCCAGGTTGGTGGGGGGTTTGGTGGAGGAGGAGGCCATGCAAGGGAAAGAGACGGGGTCTGGAGGTGGGGATTCCACTGGTGCTAGTGGTGCAGTGCAGGGGCAGGGAAAGGAGGCAGCACAGGCCGCCGCGGAGGTGCCTGTGTGTAATCCTGTCCCTGATCCTGTCACTGCATCATCCCGCACCAGCAGGGATGCCTACGTCCAGACCCGTTCTCATGGAGGGGATCGGCTTACACCAACTGGCCTTCCTCTCCCTGCGGATGTGGCTATCCGGCACCGGGTTGAGCCTGTCCTGGGTGGGGTGGCGTTGCGTCAACGTGCCATGCGAGCTGACCTGCAGTCTTTTCATGAGGAGACTGCACGTCTTCTCGCATGGCTCGTTGACCGCGTTGACCCACTGGGACAGCTCACCAGGGCCGGATTCCTCAGTTTTCTTGACCTTGTTCCGACCCCCTCCTCAACTGAACCCCCTATGTGCCAGTCGTCCTCCGTGCCATCTTCCCACCCATGTGTCACCTGGGTGCCCTGTGGAGCTTCCTCTGACCCTGCGGCCAGGCTGGTGGAGGACACATCCCTGCCACAGTTGGGAGTCGGACGTCCAGCAGGGGTGGCCTCCTCAACAACTGCACCCCAGCCGGAGGAGGATGTGCAGGCAGCAGGAGCCAGGGCACAGGCAGAGGCACAGCAGCAGCAGCAACAAGGTGGGAGCCATGATGGCTCAGGGCCTTCAACATCGGAGGGGCAGGCATCAGCCAGAGGGCAGGAGGACCCAGGACGGGAAGTGTCTTCCGTGTGGCAGCGGTTGGGCCATGCTATAGATGCGGAGCGGCAGCGGGCGGAAGAGGCACGGCTCACGATGGTCAGGGCGGAGAACTCGATGCGTAGGGCCCTGAGGTGGGCCGAGTGCCTCGAGGCAATTCGCAGGGACCTGGAGGTCCAGATGTCATCGTCCCTGCGAACCCTCGGGGCCATGGAAGAGGACCGCCTCCGAGACATCGAGCAGGAGTTCGATGATGCCCTGGCCCGGGAAATCAGAAAGTGAGCCGTTGGACTAGCCCGCTGCCATTGTAAATAGTTATATAGTGTTAGGTTTCCTTTTGTTTTTCTTTTCATTTGGGGCGCTTGGACAATGCCCCACCTTTTTGTATATAGTTGTTCATTATGTAGGGTTTTTGTAGGTTTCCTTTCAATGGTTGGGCTCATGGACCCTGGATTTGTACTTTGTATATAGTTCCACAATGGATTTCACTTCATTTACCTTTTTTTTAACCATGGATCAATGGATTTTTCTTTTTTTTCACTTTGGATTTGATTTGACGGACACTCTTTGGACTCATTTGCTTTTGGATAGATTTTTATTCTGGTTTTACACATCTTCCTTTTCATATTTTGGACAGCTTTTTATTTATTATTTACATTATTGTGTGATTTCATTTCATTCCCTTGCTTTTGTGTCTAATACATTTTTATTTGATACTTCATTGTGTGGTATGCTTTCCTTGGTTTCCTGCATGTCACGATGCATGTTTTCTCATTCACTTGCACCCATTGTGTGTGTGTGATGGACATGTATTGATGTGCATACTTGCCATTTGGGATGTTTCATCTGATGGGGATTTCAATGTGGGGTGTAAGTAATACTTGGTTGTGTGTTTCGAATGGGGTGGCGTGGGGTGGGATTTGGGTGGCCATTAGGCCCATGATTGTGCATCGTGATGACATGTTGTGGGGGACATGAGTGGGGGCCTGCTGGCAGGTGCCCCACACTGCTTGGGGGTGGAGGTGCAGGGGGACATGAGTGGGACATGAGTGGGGGCCTGCTGGCAGGTGCCCCGCACTGATGGGGGGTGGGGGTGCAAGGGGACATGAGTGGGGGCCTGCTGGCAGGTGCCCCGCACTGCTGGGGTGTGGGGGTGCAGGCGGACATGAGTGGGGGCCTGCTGGCAGGTGCCCCACACTGCTGGGGGCTGGGGGTGCAAGGGGACATGAGTGGGACATGAGTGGGGGCCTGCTGGCAGGTGCCCCGCACTGCTGGGGGATGGGGGTGCATGGGGACATGAGTGGGGGCCTGCTGGCAGGTGCCCCGTACTGCTGGGGTGCAAGGGGACATGAGTGGGACATGAGTGGGGGCCTGCTGGCAGGTGCCCCGCACTGCTGGGGGGTGGGGGTGCAAGGGGACATGAGTGGGATATGAGTGGGGGCCTGCTGGCAGGTGCCCCACACTGCTGAGGGGTGGGGGTGCAAGGGGACATGAGTTGGTGATCAGTGGTGCAAGCGGACAGGTGGCTTGGCTGGGGTGCATGCCCATGGTGGATGGGCTGCCTGCGGGACATAAGCAGGGGTGCGGGGTAGTCCCCTGTGGTGTGGTCTGGCTGCAGGGGCCGTGGAGGGTGTAGAGGGAACACCTGGGAGGACCCACACTCCCAATTCACGTGTAGGACTCCCTGCGCACACCCGAAATTCATGTACCCCGCTCTGACAGCAAAATCGCGTGTGAAACTTCCCGCGAACCCCAGTTATACACGTACCCCACTTGCACAGGGCCTATCACGTGTGAAACTTCACGCGAACCCCAGTAATACACATACCCCACGCGCACAGGGCCTATCGCGTGTGATACTTCACGCAAACCCCAGTAATACACATACCCCACTCGAACAGGGCCTACATGTACCCCACTCGCACAGGGCCTATCGCGTGTGAAACTTCACGCGAACCCCAGGAATATTGGCCCTGTGCGAGCGAGCGGGGTACGTGTAGTTCTGGGGTACAGCGTGAAGTTTTACATGCGAAAGGGCCCTGTTGAGTGGAGTATGTGTATTCCTGGGGTTCGCGGGAAGTTTCACCTGCGATTTCAGCAGGGTACGTGTATTACGGGGTTCGCGGAAAGTTTCACCCGCGATTTCAGCAGGGTACGTGTATTACGGGGTTCGCGTGAAGTTTCACGCGCGAAAAGGCCCTGTTCGAGCGCTGTACGTGTAGTTCAGGGGTGCACGGCAAGTTTTACACGCGAAAGGGCAACGCCCGTGCACAATACGTCACAGACGCGCTTACGCGCTAAGGGCCTTTGGTCCAATGATATGGCGTATGTGTGCTGACGCGCTTACACGCTAAGGGCCTTTCCTCAAATTACACGCTGATGTGCAAGATTTTCACGTGCCAAATCACTCCGTATCAAGCTGGCCACGCGTACACACACGGAAGACCATGCTCCTGCCCTGAAGGCCATTTTCCTGCCCCCAAGAGCCCTGAGCACGCTCCCACCAGCCATCTGCTACTGCCTGCCTGCCTGCTGCCCACGTGCCCTGCTATTTGGTGTCTGCACGTCAGCCATCTGCAGGGGTCCAGTTGCTGTGTCCAACCCTGCTGGAAGAGAAGACTCACGACTGGGATTCCATCGCTCCACAGCCCAGCCCCAGGACCCAGTTGCCCACCCACTCCTGCCTCTGGGGTTGCCATGTCAGGCACATCTCCATCTGGCATCACTGGCAACCCCCAGCCAGAGAGGCAGAGGGCCATCAGCTTCACTGCCACCGAAGTTGGTGTCCTGGTGGAGCATGTCCTGGGGCATCCTCTTCGGAACAAGACGCACCAACAAGGAAGGACGGGAGAGGATCTGGGATGACACAGTGGTTGCCATCAACGCGGAGGGGGTGCAACTCGCAACTACCAACATGTCAAGAAGCGCTGGGAGGACTTCAGGTCCAGGACCCTCATAAAGGCCCGGCGCCTCGCGGAGGGGGCTGGGTCAGCCTGAGCAACATCCAGATGAGGGTCCTGGAACGCGTAGGCCCAGCGCTCCATGCCCAGATCCTTCGGAGGCAGACCCGCCTGGAGTTGAGCAGTAAGTGGCCAAGCATTGCTGTGTGAGACAGGGCATGTTGCAGTGTGCTGGTAGTCTGATACTTGCCTGTATGTGTGACATAGGCCATGTGTGGATGTGTGTGTGCAGGGACATCATGGTCATGCATGTGAGACCAGTTATGTGTGAACCACATGGTAGGTGCATGTGTTTTAATGCAACATGGGGACCTATATGCAGAATGCACACCTGAAAGCATGGCAGTCTCTGTTCCTGGACATGGAAGGGGGTGAGGAATGGGTGCTGATGTCATATACATGTATGGTGTACGTGGGTGTGTGTGTGTGTGTGTGTGTGTGTGTGTGTGTGTGCGCACCAGAGAAGTGTGTGTTTGACTTTGAAACGCAATGGATGCATGTGACTTTGAAGGCAACATCTTGGCTTACAGGGGCCCTTTTACATGGGTGTTGATGTTGATTGCAGGCGCCGGGAGTGTTTCTGCATGTGTGTTGCATGCATTGACCCATGTGTTGTGGAAGGACAGGATGGAAGTGACATTTGACAGTGCCACTCATGTGTTATTGCTTCCTGTCAAGGGTATTTTGTGGTGTACCCTGATGCTTGTGTTCTATGTCTCCCTCTACGCAGCGTCAAGTGAAGAAGAGGGCGGAGACGGCACTGTGGAGCCAAGCGGCGGGGATGCCTCCACCGGGCGGCGACGCAAGGCCCAGCCACCCTCCCAGGAATTACCATCATCCGGGAGCGAGGGGGCTGGTGCCGCGTCTGCCACAACGGCTGTGGCGGAAGGGCTGGGTGAGCCCCCACAGGGGCTTCCAATGGAGGAAGACGGTGCAGAGACATCCAGAGTGGTGGTCTCCACAGAGGAGGAGGAGCCGCTACTGAGCCGCACATGGGGCCTGGTGGGGGTAGTACCACTGGTGCAAGTGGTGCAGTCCAGGGCCAGGGTCAGGAGGCAGCACAGGTCACCGCAGAGGGGCCTGTGCATGTCGCTGTCCTTGACCCTGTGACTACACCATCATGCACCAGCAGGGAGGCCCTGTCCCAGGCCCGTCAGCAGGTAGGGGAGAGTGCCATGTCACCTGCCTCTCCACTACCTGTGGGCGAGGGGTCCTGCGACCGTATGGGATCCGTCCTGGTGGGTGTCGCGTTGCGCACACGTGACATTCGTGATGACGTGCGTTGTTCCTGGGCGGAGAATGCACGCCATCACGAAGAGCAGCGTCGTGACGTGGCACTGCTGGGAGGGGCCCTGGTCTGTCGGTTCCTACATGTGACGCGCACTCTGGCGGACCTCTCCTCCTCTGTGGAGGCTATGTGCCGGTCGTTCTCCACATCGTCTTCTGGCCCAGATTCCGCCAGGGCCCCCTGTGGACCTGGCCTGACCAACACAGCCAGCTTGGTGGAGATCCCATCCCTGCCACAGTCGGGAGATGGCAGTCCAGCAGGGGTGGACACCACAACTGGAGACCAGCAGATGGAGGATGTGCAGGCACCATCGGACAGGGCACATGGACAGCAGCAGCAGGAGCAGGTTGTAGGTGGGAGCAATGATGGCTCGGGGCCATCAACATCGGAAGGGCAGGCATCGCCATAGGGCAGGAGGACCCAGGAATGGGAGTGTCTTCCGTGTGGCTGCGGTTGGGCCAGCAGATAGGTGCGGAGCGACGGCGGGCGGAAGAGGCGCGGCTCACGATGGTCAGGGCGGAGAACTCCATGCGTCGGGCATTGAGGCGAGCAGAGTGCCTCGAGGCAACTCGCAGGGAGTTGGAACAGGCCATGAGTGCCTCCCTGCGAGACCTCAGGGACACCACAGAGTGAGCCGCTGGACTTGCCCGCCGCCATTGTATATAGTTAGATAGTGTTAGGTTTCCTTTTGTTTTTTCTTTATTTTGGTTGCGCTTGGACAATGCACCAGGTTTCTGTATATAGTTTTTTATTAGGTAGTATTTTTGATAGGTTTCATTTCTTCAGTTGGGCTCATGGACCCTGGATTGTTCATCTGTATATAGTTCACCATTGGATTCTTCTGTTTTTTTTTATTTCACCATGGAGCAATGGTTTTCACTTTTCTTTTTTCCCCTTGGATTTGCTTTGTTGGACTGTGACTTTGGACACCATTTCCTTTGGATTTCTTTGGATTATTATTTCTTGTTTTTCAGTTTTTAAGGGACATGCAGCTTTTCTTTTTTATTACCATTGTTGTTTGTTTGATTTTCATTACATTCATGTTGTGTTTAATACATTTTCTCTTCATACTTCGATGTGTGGTATTATCTTATTGTTTTCATGCATGTCATGATATGGGTTTTCACATTCACTTGCAACCATTGTGTGTGTGTGACGGACATGTGTTCATTTACATACTTGACATTGGGGTTGTATCATGTAATTGCCTTTTCTTTGTGGGTGGATGCAATACTTGGTTAGGTCTTTGGGCTGGGGAGGCTGGCCATAAGGGCCATGATTGAGGATCATGAGTGGGACATGAGTGGGGGCCTGCTGGTAGGTGCCACGTACTGCTGGGGGGTGGGGGTGCAAGGGAACATGAGTGGGACATGAGTGGGGGCCTGCTGGCAGGTGCCCCTGACTGCTGGGGGTAGGGGTGCTGGGGGACATGAGGGGGGGCCTGCTGGCAGGTGCCCCTGACTGCTGGAGGGTGGGGGTGCTGGGGGACATGTGTGGGTGCCTGCTGGCAGGTGCCCGTGACTGCTGGGGGATATGTGTGGGGGCCTGCTGGCAGGTGCCCCTGACTGCTGGGGGGTGGGGGTGCAGGCGGACATGTGTGGGACATGAATGGGGGCCTGCTGGCAGGTGCCCTGCACTGCTGGGGGGTGGGGGTGCTGGGAGACATGAGTTGGTGATCATATTGCAAGGTGACATGTGGCTTGGCTGGGGGGCATGCCCATGGTGGATGGGCTGCCTGCGGGACATGACCAGGGGTGCAGGGTAGTCCACTGTGGTGTGGGCTGCCTGCAGGGGCCGTGGAGGGGGTAAAGAGGACACCTGGGAGGACCCACACTGCCAATTCACATGTAGGATTCCCCGCGCACCACTGAAATACACGTACCTAAGCCAATCGCGTGTGAAACTTCCCGCGCACCCCTGAAATACACGTACCCAGGCCAAGTGTGAAACTTCCCGCACACCCCTGAAATACACGTACCCAGGCCAATCGCGTGTGAAACTTCCTGCGCACCCCTGAAATACACGTACCCAGGCCAATCGCGTGTGAAACTTCCCGCGCACCCCTGAAGTACACGTACCCAGGCCAATCGCGTGTGAAACTTCCCACGCACCCCTGAAATACATGTACCCAGGCCAATCGCGTGTGAAACTTCCCGTGCACCCCTGAAATACACGTACCCAGGCCAATCGCGTGTGAAACTTCCCACGCACCCCTGAAATACACGTGCCCAGGACAATCGCATGTGAAACTTCCCGCGCACCCCTGAAATACACGTACCCAGGCCAATCACGTGTGAAACTTCCCGCGCACCCCTGAAATACACGTACCCAGGCCAATCGCGTGTGAAACTTCCCACGCACCCCTGAAATACACGTACCCAGGACAATCGCGTGTGAAACTTCCCGCGCACCCCTGAAATGCACGTACCCAGCCCAATCGCGTGTGAAAATTCCCGCGCACCCCTGAAATACACGTACCCAGGCCAATCGCGTGTGAAACTTCATGCGCACCCCTGAAATACACGTACCCAGGCCAATCACGTGTGAAACTTCCCGCGCACCTCCGTAATACACGTACCCCACTCGCACAGGCCCTTTCGTGTGTGAAAGTTCCCGTGAACCCCGTAATACACGTTCCCCGCTTGGCGTTTGCTGTTTGGCAGCTCTGTAAACTGGTCCAGGGTTAGCGCAGCCCTTTGCACTGAATTGGGAATTTTGATGGCTTTTCCTTGCACAAGGGCGTTCTTGGGGGCGTAACTGGTGCTGCTGCAGGGTCGCTGCGCCACTCTGCGCCACGGCTGGTTTTGGAGGCTAAAATCCATGAATATGCTGTGCGCGGAAATCGATTTTAGCGCACGCGGCTGGCACAGACATTCGCAGGCGCACACTGTGCGCTATCCGCGTGTGCCACGTTTGTGCGAAATACTTTGAATTACCCTGATGGTGTTTTCTACTTCTGTCGTAGCTAATTCTGCCTCATTTGTTATTAGTCTCTCCCAGTGGTTCTTGGCTTCCTGTTACAGAAGGTTGACTAATGTCAGGAGTGTCCTTATCTAGTTGGGCCCGGAGTTCTTCTTCGAGTTGCTGTTTATTGTGCAACATTGTTTTGTACTGTGTAAAGTTTACATCAGTTATAGTGCTTTCATTTGCTTTGAAAGCGTCTTCATAGGAGTCATAGTTATCTAGTATTTCTTCTTCTTTTCTTCATGGTTTAAAGAGTTGTAGCAGGAACATGTAATATAGTTCTTTATGTTGAGGAGTCTTTAATGACAATTTGATATGATTAATTAAATTTGGTTTGGTGAGTTTTACTAAGCTGCCTTCACAATTTGTCACTCTGTATTTACCTTTTTTTTCATCGGGTTTTATATTATTTTTGTATGTGAAGTTTTGGGCTATGTGGTATAGACACGTGGTTTCCGAAGTGGTACTTTTGTTTGGGTAGTATGTGTCCGGTAAATTGTTTTTTAAAATGTCTTGGCTGTTGGGATCGTGTTTGGCTATTGTTTCTATATCTTCGTATGGTTTTAGAACTCTTTTTCTAGATTTAGCAGGACCAAGACTTAGCCATACTATATTTTCAGATTTTCCATACAAAGCAGTACCAGTTAAATGATCTGCTGCTTCATAGGAGCCACATTCTCTATGGGAGAGCATTTTTATGCCCAAGCTGTATCATTTTTGAGACAGAGTGTTGTCTGATGACAGGTCATTCCAGAGGTCTTGGAGCTCTGTTTTTTCTGCTTTGATTAAGTATGCTGTAACATATCGTGCAACTGCAGTGGAATTGTCTGCAATGTACTGCACAGCTATGTTTTCATTCCATAAGTGGGCAATGATTGCATTCTAATCATTGATATGTTTTTCTTATTCTGTTCTTTTTATGTGATATGTATTTTTAGGTGATTTACCTTTAACACTATGTCTAACTGAAGACATGAAGTTGTTCACTTGACCTGTTTTTGTAACCGGTCTATGGAAACCAAAGCAGCATTTGGTGTAGTATTTCCCTTTGTTTTTGTATTTGCGACGACAATATTTGCCACATTTGTGTCTTTGAAATTATAAAATTTATGCATGAAGATTACTATTTGTTGCTTCTGATGAAATTTGACAAGTGACATATTTTTCAATAAACTGTAAAACAGTGGCGCCACTGTCTTGACCAAATTTAGGAGCATCTTTGATCCATAAAAATATGTGGATATGTGGTGCTCCTCTGGCTTGGTATTCTTTTCTCCAAAAGAAGTGTTGCACTTCTCCGAGGGGAGGAGCAGTTTTATTACAAATAAAGTGTAGCAGAGCAATGAAGCGATGGTGAAAATATCTTGAAACATTAACAGGATCTAGAGAACAAAGTTCTCCAGGTGTTAGTATACCTATGTTTGTTTTGCTTTTGTTTGATATGCGTAGGAAATCATGTAAATCTTCCCATGCATATTCTGCACAACTTAATGTAACAAACCAAGTGGGTGGGCCAAGGTTTCTTATCATACAACGTACATCTCCATAACGTCGAAACCAGTACTCTTTAGTACCACACATATTTGCTAATAGATTTGTAATATTTGATTGTAAAACCTCATCTTTTTGTTGCACTTTTTGTAATAATTGTGTAGCTGACATATTTTGAAAGTGGGATCCTGATTTTAATATGTGTGCAACTCCGTAACATAAAGTTGCTAGTTCAATTTCAAAGAGTAGATGGAATATGTCATTCCACATTTTGTCTAAATCTGGGATCTTCACAATACATCCATAATGAGCAGTATTCTGATGCTGTTATTTGAATAGGTCTATCATGGTACCTTCCTCCTTTGCCAGTAGGAAAAAGTAGAGGAAAAGCATGTGCTTCTATACTTGTTTCCCATATGCTGATTGGTGATCCTTTTGTTTGACACATTTGGTACGTTTCTAGTGCATCTTCTACGGTGTCATTAGAGTGCAATGGGTGAATTGTATAAGGGTCTAAAGTATTGGATATTGTAGCAGGATCTAGGAGCTCAAATTGACCAGCTTCTTGAGTCTCTTGAATTATTTCAGTGATATCCTTCAAGTTGTCTTCAATATTAATTTCTTTGTAATATTCATTATTGTCTTTTAGATATTGCAAGGCTTGTCTAACTTTATGTAAATCTACCAGTTGTTGCCAAATTGTTTTGTCTTTTGTAGGTACACCATTTACTAAGATAATTAAAGATTGCTCCATTGGACGTTGCACTCCTAGAGTGTGCACATTTTCTTTTAGATCTAATGGTAAATACAGTACTTTTCCCCAAATACCTTTCACTAATTCAGAGGGAGGTAATTTTGCTGTTTTTGGTTGAAGGCGTATTATTGCTTGAAATGGGTGCATTGTTTGAATTATGATGCTCTCATATAAATTCAGTTGTTGTAGGGGTTTTGGTAGTGGAAATAATTCCAAATTATTTGTGATAGCATGTGAAGGAGTTTGGTTGTTGTCAAGTTGTCTAGTGCAGTAACTGCAAAGTATTAAGGTGTCAGTTATTTCGTATTTGTTTTCTGCTATAAAGTAGAGATCTAATGCAAACCATTTAGAATCTTCATTGTCTTCTATTTTGTATGTTAGGGCTACAGTTTTTGTGTTACTTTTATAAAAAGTTCTACAGCAGCATACACACACATGGTTTGGTATTTCAGCAGATGTACTTTTAAATTTCAGTATTTCTTTTTTTGTATGTGTGTAGTAGAAGGTTGCCATGCATAGAATTGTTGCTAATTTGCTTTAAAGCTATTTCATTCTGTAAGTGGCTTTCACTTCCAAAATAATTTTTCTGGATATAGTCGATTTCTTCAAGTAGGTTTTTTTGCTGTACCATGTAGAAGAATGTTATTTAAAATAGCTAGTGCTAAAGCAGGACTTTTAGCATAGTACAATTTATAGACTAGATTTCTTATAGTTGAATGATGTGTTGATATCATTTTGATACAATGGAAGTTGGTTTTGCAAGTAGGTCCTGAAATGCAGGCCAATGAATGTCCTTGTAGTCCTGTGTACTTGCGCACTGGACAGGTATCCATATTTTGCAGTAGTTTCATTTTGATTTTGTCTTTGCCTTTAACATATTGATTGAGGAATTGGCGTAAAGACTTGAAACATTCTTTGGGAATGTTACACATTGACGTGCATGGCCATTTGTATACAGACTTGAAAGATTCTTTGGGAATGTTACACATTGACGTGCATGGCCATTTGTATACTAGACGTTCTGATTCAGTTGAATGGAGAGGTAATTCTAAGTTTTCTGGGGATATTTTTGTAAGCAGTATTTCTTGTTCCATTATGGTATTATTAACTTTTTCATAACCTCGTCCACTGCTATGTATGGCAATTGTATTTGTTTGCTTTTGTTTGTATGCTTCTTAATTAAAGTATGGTTCTGTGCTCGTAGTGTGACTCCATTCACTTCCACAGATACTTAAGAAGTTATTTCTGTTGATATTTCATTTATTGAGAAGTCTTTTTTGTAATTTAGTCATTAGTTTTGTTAGTGGTTTCATTTTGTTTAACACTAAAATAAATAACTTTCTTTTGAGAAGGATTGTACTGTCTATCAACGCTTCTAAAATTAATTTCCTACCATAGGTTTTAAGGGTTGAGTTTGATTTCTCTCCTGTTTTTAAAAGATTTTGAAGGACTCTGTGATGGAACATTTTTGCTAAAATACTTTTTTTGGTATGCTTAGTTTGCACTACATCAAGATTTATAGGAGCAGTGTTACCTGTAGTGGTAGCTGATTTTTTGTTCATTGTTTTGTGGTTCGTTTTACATTTTGATAGAGGAGGGAAAGTTTCTGTACTTGAAGCTTGTTTTGTTTCGCTAAATGACTGTATTAGCTGTTTTGTTTTAACTTTTTTTTACTAATTCTGCTAGAGATGGATGCTTGTTTTGGACACTTCTATTTTCATTTGCTCTGCTTCTGTGTTGCTTTCTACGGACTTGATTTTTGGTAGGCATCCTTTAGGGTCTGTTGAAAAAAATAAAGAAGGTATGGGTTGGGGTGTTCTTAATGTATGTGTGCTGTGTGCATGAGTGTGTGAGTAAGATGATAAAGATGTATGTAATGGTGTGTGATTGTGCATTGGGCAACTACAACTAGTTGGGATGGGTATTCTTGAATTTATGTGCTACTAAACTGGGGTTCAGATGATAGTAGAAAGTAAGCTGGTAGTGTGGAGAGGTAGAAATAGTAAATCTAATGGTATACAATTAAAACAGTTGTTTGTTCTATAATATAAAAATTCTAGGGGTTGAGTTGGGTTATTTGTGTGTCGAGAAATAAGAACTTGTGCGTCATTCTGCCTGTAAATCTCTGTTTAAGAAATAGAGATTTGTAGACAGATTGGTGCACAATCTCTATTTTTAGGCACATAAATAGCATGAATTAACCTTACAGTGTGTTTGAATAATAGTACAAATAATATGGTGGTATTCAACTTACTTTTTTTCTGAAATGAGCAGGTTTCTTCTTAGTTGTTCTTTGTACTTCAAATTCAGCTGCTTCTTTTCAGGAGAATGGTCTTCACTGCAATTGTAAAGGAAACAAATAAGTGATTTTGTTTGTATATAGCATTGTTTTTAATTTAGACATTGATTTTTTTAATTGACATTGACCCTCAGCACCTTCCTCAAAATCATGAAAACTATCTTATTCACATAAGATGCGTCGCACCAGTTGAATACATATCATATGTTCTTAATGCATAAGCTGTATTGTAATGACTAACTGTACCAACCAAAATATCATTTGTATACCTTGTGGAATTCATAATGTACCACTGAATACCACTATTTCTGTAACTAAGCTCTTGTAAGTAACAGCGCCTCAATGCCATGGGCTGCTTGCGCAGTATATAAATATAAGTAAATAAATGTTTATGTTTTTGTACAAGTATTGTTTGATTTTTGAACATACTGTGTGCATGCAATTTTGTTTCAGTATGTTAACTCTTCATATTGTACTTTAAATATGTTAGTTCAACATGCTTTGAAAATGTGTGTGTAAAAGGAAATTAAATAGCAGATAGATTTGGAAGTGACAGTTGATTTTAGGAGATGGAAAAAATTACAGTAAATTCATTTTATAGATTATACAAGCTAAATGTCAGTTAATCTGTTTATATGAATCTATAGATCCAACCAAAATTTAAATAAATGTCACAATTTTCACTAGTTTATATTGTTAGAACAGCTAAATTCGTAAGTCATTTTGTTTTGTAATTCTTAATTAGAAAGCAAATTTCAATATACACAGTGTTGTACAAAAATTATTTATCCACATGATATTTTTAGTGCTTATTTTAAACCAAAATCAATTCACTCAAGGTTACATACAATACAATATGAACAAAAATGGTACCAGGAGAACAAGAGAGACTGAAGAAGGTGGGCAGACAAATATGAAGCTCAAATCGGTATATTCATTTTATTAAGATTTGTCTAAAAAAACACATAGACGCATATTAATTTAATTAATTCTAAAAAGCATTTTACTAATCATACATCATACATTCACTCTCTAATGCAATATTTAAATAATATATTGACATGCTAAGAATTTACAGAAGCTGATAATTTCATTACACCACTTCTTTTCCATTGTGCTGTAAATCATTCACAATGTTATTAATCACAGTTCATTCCCAATATAATATCGACTATTGGTGCCTAAGACTATTGGTGCCTAACAATATCAATCTTCTTTACAATAAAAGGCTTCCCACTTGGTTAATAGTTTCGACTCGACAAGTTATGTGTGTCTTCATCAGGATTGGATGAACAATAGCAACGTTCTGCGAACCTCATTAGGTTCGCCTAATAGCTTGTATCCCAGTAGCTTCTGGTATAAGTCCAGTAAGGCTGGGTTTTCACAAAAAGCAAAATCTAAACTGATCCGTTCCAAACACAGGTCAGAAACACTGGAGACTAGGTCACTTTCTGCTCCAGCCGAACGGGAAGAAAAATAACTCTTCTCAAGTTTTTAAAAAAACCATCTTCGTTATAGTAACGCTATCCAAATGGAGTAGCACTCGTCTCCCTTCTATCCCGCAGCACAGTTTGTACGCTTGCGGTCATGAAAAGAACAGAAAACACCTCGTCGCTAACGGGCGTGTACGCTGATGTGTGAATCTTGTTTGCAGCAGTCGGAGCCCGCAGTCTAACGCCGTGTGCCTCTGAAAGCAGAAGGACAGAGGCACACGGCGTTAGACTGCGGACTCCCGTTCGGCTGGAGCAAGAAGTGACCTAGTCTCCAATGTTTCTGACCTGTGTTTGGAACGGATCAGTTTAGATTTTGCTTTTTGTGAAAACCCATCCTTACTGGACTTATACCAGAAGCTACTGGGATACAAGCTATTAGGCGAACCTAATGAGGTTCGCAGAACGTTGCTATTGTTCATCCAAACCTGATGAAGACACACATAACTTGTCGAGTCGAAACTATTAACCAACTGGGAAGCCTTCTATTGTAAAGAAGATTGATATTGTTAGGCACCAATAGTCTTAGGCACCAATAGTCGATATTATATTGGGAATGAACTGTGATTAATAACATTGTGAATGATTTACAGCAGAATGGAAAAGAAGTGGTTTAATGAAATGATCAGCTTCTGTAAATTCTTAGCATGTCAATATATTATTTAAATATTGCATTAGAGAGTGAATGTATGGATGTATGATTAGTAAAATGCTTTTTAGAATTAATTAAATTAATATGCGTCTATGTGTTTTTTTAGACAAATCTTAATAAAATGAATATACCGATTTCAGCTTCATATTTGTCTGCCCACCTTCTTCAGTCTCTCTTGTTCTCCTGGTACCATTTTTGTTCATATTACTTGGTGTTACCTCTAGGTATCAGTGAAAGTTGAGGTTCCCACTTTGGGTTTGTTGTTACATACAATACAAAACATTCTTGATATGGAACTCTACGCGTTTCGAGAGTGTGCCTCTCTCCTTCAGGAGCGATAACTTTTTCATTAAACACAGTGTTTCCTAATAATATTGATAATTCAACAATGCTCTAAATATAAGTTTCAACAAATGATTTCTCTTCCAAACACAAAACAACAGTGTTTTTCTTTTCTTTAGAACTTCAAATTTCCATTTCGATGTGGAATGATGGAAATGTCATCTTATGAGACAGTTCTCATATGTTCTGAAAATAATGATAGTGATGTGTGTATTAGATAATGGTTAGATCAAATCGTCACTATGGTGTTAGAAGGGTAAGTATCCTTGTTCCTACCTGTGTATTGTTGTCAAGGCCTGTGTGTTTCCAGTTTCTGTAATACACCGTGTGTCGTCGTGTTTATCCATCGTAATGCCTAGTCAGTTTACATGCTATATACAGTATAATAATATGTGTTTGGCTATAATAAAACGCTTTTCCAATTCTACAAGTTTAGATTCAAAAGTCAGTGTATTACCTGTGTGTTGCTGCAGTATCGGGTAATAACGATGTTGACAGTCCCAGCACAGAAGTCGATTCCCATTAGTTCTCGAAAAATCTACACGAAGAATAACGAGTGTAAGTGTTTTGAATGATCAACTAAGTATCAGTCATTTTTAGATACTGGTCCATCCACATTCATACCTATGTCAGTGATTTCCTCACCTCAAAAGATATATCAGTGAATTCCTCACCTCAAAGGATATGTCCTACAGCCTTCTCGCGGGTAACACGGTTCACTCGCTACCTTTGGTTATTTAAAGTCATGTGACGTGAGATTTAATGTCATGTGACATGTGATCTCTGTCACGTGATGTCCTAGACTTCTGGGAGTTGTAGTGCCGACGGACCTACAAAGACTTAAATAGTTAGAAGACATTTCATCTCTCACTTTGTCCCACACTTTGTCCCACACTAAAGCTTGTGTGGTTTAATTAACGCGGGTGGTATAAAACACCCCCATTTCGTCCATTGACGAACATTTCAGGACACAGCGTGTGTTCTTAGAACAGTTTCAACTTGCTAGTAAACAGTACGGACAAGTATAGTGTTCTTAGGACACCTCCATTTTCGTTTCTTTACGGACATTCCCGACAGCCGCACCTCAACTGCTTTTTTTTAAAAAAAACAAGAAATGAATTAGGACACAATATAATAATTTTACTTTATTTTACATGTATGTTAAATTTATGAAAGAGAAGGTGAGGCAGAAACTGAAACAAAAACAGGAAAATTGGGGGTTTCAATAGGATTTATATGAGGTGAAGAAGGGATGGAAGTCTCATCAAAACGTTGTGGTTCATGGAGAGGGTTTGGGGATAATTGACTGGGATATGGTGAGGGGGACAGGTACATGTGGGACAATGGTATGTAGTTGTTTGTTTGAAGTGATCCTCCCCCAAGTTTTTTACATTATTAAAATTTGCCAAGAGTAGGTCAATTTCTTCTATGTGCTGAAGAGTCTTATCCAATACAGCTTTTTCTTTAGTATTGTCAATTTTTGTATGGTCTGTACAAAATAAAATATATATGTTAAATGTATATAAAATAATATTAATTAATTGGTTTATATAGTCAAGTGTCTACCATTAGATTCACTATCTTCTGACATTTCCTCATGTGGGAAATGGTCCTCTAGCCACTCCAGAGTACAAGACATTTCTGTGAGAAAAAAAGCATAATATCATTTTTTTTGTATCTAATACAGAAAGTTTACAAATATATGAGTAAAATGCAGTACACTTACTATTTCAGCTAAGGTGTGTTCTGAGTGGTCTGTAGATCTGCTGTTGCTCTTAGTTGTGTAGTTTCTGTGAGGTAATCATGTTGGAAGCCTATCTTTCTTCTTTTGGTATATTCCATTTTAGAAAATATGGTATTTAAATGAATGGTTAGTGTGTTATATATATGGGTTACAATTTTTATTTATTACTACATATAATGTGTATGTGTGCTGGTTTGTGAATTTGTAAAATGTTCATATGTTATGATATAACAATTAAACATACCCCCAGACTTTTTGGGTAGTGGTGCTGTTGTCCGAACATGTCCGCGGACATTAAAAGAGTTCGCGGACATCAAATTCAGTAGAGGGGGTTCAGTATGTTCCATGTTATATGTACATAAAGTCAGAGTTATTATTGTTAAGTTTCACTACTAAAACCCTATGAAATTCAGTGAAAACACTTTGTTAAAGGGACGTCATGGTTAAGTTGCGCTACTAAAAACCTATGAAATTCAGTGAAAACACTTTGTTAAAGGGACGTCATGGTTAAGTTGCGCTACTAAAAACCTATGAAATTCAGTGAAAACACTTTGTTAAAGGGACGTCATGGTTAAGTTGCGCTACTAAAAACCTATGAAATTCAGTGAAAAAACTTTGTTAAAGGGACGTTATGGTTAAGTTGCGTTACTAAAAACCTATGAAATTCAGTGAAAAAACGTTGTTAAAGGGACGTTATGTTTCCAAGTAAAACTGAAAAACCCCTGAAATTCGCCAGTTATGGTAAACTAAGCAACCATAACTCGCGCCACCACCGTGCACTGCTAAGACTAACACCCACGACATCAAAGATGACATCACAAATGTCATTGATGACATCACTGATGACATCACATGTGCATTTACTTTTCATGAAATGTCTGTACAAGGGATTCTTATTATAATGTTGAGAAAAAAGTGTCAAAGATCATTGGAATACATTTCAAGAGCTAATTAGTGCATTAAGCAATGCATTGATATAAATAGCATTCTATTATGAAGTTCTATCCTGTATACTAAAGTACTCATGCAGAAACATAGGCATTGTGTGCAGCAGACATGATGAAGGTATAATATTCATAATGTTGATATGTTGAATAATGAAATGATAACTATTTTCCTATTAGAGTTTTGTGTACTGTGAAATACGTAATAAGTAGCTAATAAAACCCACGTATAACATAATTGCATTATTACAGACAAAACACAAAGACACAATAACACATACAAATATGGGTATATACAGGAAAAGTGAAGTAAGCAAAAAAGCAGAAGTAGTAGCAGAAACAATTCATAACCTAACTGATTATCTTTATGCAAATAAATGATTGCTCTGTTTCAAAGCTGCTATTTACCCTATGTACATGTATCACATGATGTGACTGGACCCTAAGGAAAGTAGTGTGACTATAATGTATACAAATATGAGCATATACAGGGAAAATACGGTAATAAAAAAAACAGATTCATCAGAAAGTGCTGGTAACTCTACTGATTATCTTCATGCAAAGAAAGGATTGCTGTTTTTCAAGCTTGTGTCTTCCCATATGTATATGTTTCATATGATATGACTGGACCCTAAGGGAATTACTATAAGAACATACTTGAAGGATAAGTCTACAAATATAGTATGTTTATAATTTTTAGTTCCTGACTGTTACTGAAGAAAACCATGTGGCCTTGATATATCAGTAAAGGAAAAAAGAGGGAGACAGACATGTGATGTCATCAGTGATGTCATCAATGACATGTGTGATGTCATCTTTGATGTCATGGGCGTTAGTCTTAGCAGTGCACGGTGGTGGCGTGAGTTATGGTTGCTTACTGGCGAATTTCAGGGGTTTTTCGGTTTTACTTGGAACCATAACGTCCCGTTAACAAAGTTTTTTTCACTGAGTATATATATATATATATATATATATATACATACATACATATATAACAGGGAGTAAATTACTTGGTGTTATTATACAAATTAAGAAAATAAAAAAAATAAAAATTGTTTATGAAACAAGAAGATCATGTATAACTGTAGGTTGTTGTAAATTCTTTGTAAATCTTCTGGGAACAATGTGTGTAAAAAGTACTGAAACCTTTTTTTTGTATTTTCTATTAGAGAACTAACCTTCTTAAATTCCAGTCTGGAGTTGAGAGTGGAGCCTGATGAGAACCCCGGGGACCTGGAAGGGAAGGAAGAAAGAGGGTACTGTGCCACCCTCTGACCCAACGATGGAAGGGGAGGCTGCAGTGCCCACTCCCAAAAGAATGAAGAAAAGGGGGTGCCATGCCAAACCCCCCAACCAATAGAAGGAAGGGGACACTGGAGGGACCACTCCCTGATGAAGGAGGGTTATGCCTAAGAAACCCCATGCTGCCCTGCTCTTCCCCAACAAAGAGTCATGTAAGAACAGAGGGGGGGCATGTGGGTGCATTTAAAGACCCCAAACAGAAGTCCCTTCCACATGAATGGCAGGCATTTAAACTCTGCAACAAAAACAGCCTGTTTTTTTCTTTTGCCTTTCACCTGAATGGCAGATATTTAAACACTTCAACAAAAACGTCCTGGCTTTGCTGTTGGCTTTCACATGAATGGCAGGCCTTTAAACACTGCAACGAAAACGGCCTGGCATTTGCTTTTCACATGAATTGTAGGCATTTAAACACTGTAACGAAAACGGCCTGGATTTTAAGCTACAGTTTGATTTACAAAGGAAGGAGGAATCAAAGAATCCTGTCACATGGAAAACAGGATTTTTCAACATTTAAAGCAAAAATGGCCTGCACGTGTGTTTGCAAATAAAAACGGCTTTAAAAAGCCAAAATGGGGAAAATATCACTGCTCACAGAAAAATGTCAGGAAAGCAAAACATGATTTGTGGGCTGCCCAAAGCAATGTATATTCAGTTTCACCCACCAAACTGCAGCGACATGTGAACAGAAACTTTCGTTTTCAGGAAAAACCTGTTCTGGCTGAGGGCAAAAACTTCACAAAGGAAACTCCACTTCCAGCTGGATGTCACATCTCCCATCTAATGACCCGGCAATAAAATGTGGTGCTGCTAAAAGCATCAAAATTCAGTATGCTCCAGACCTGCTGACTAGAGAAGCAGGGGCTTCAAGAGAAAGCCATCCTTTGCTGGAGCATGACTAAAAGGTGTGAATCCGTGTTGCACCCACTTCAAAGAAGCTGTTACGCTCACCTTGTCTCTGCAGAGACGTTGGGTACTGATGCGTGGGGTGTCTGCTTGCCTGGCTAGAGGCGCTTCATGTCTTTTGTTCCCTGGACAGGCCTTGGGTCAGCTCCTATGACAGGGGAAAGGGTGGTGAGTGACACTGTATGTGCCTGTCACATGTGACCCCCACCCTGCTCCTTCCACACGTGTTCCCCACTCCGGGGCACTCTCATCTTGTGTATATGGTTGGTGGGCTCTCCTTCCTGCTTAGTCTCAGCAGGGGTGCAATGTCCTGTAGGATCCAGTTACTTCACTGACTCTTGAAGTCGAGTGGCAACCCAGTACTGCTCTGGTCGCAACTCGTGTTGCTTGTGTTGTTCTGCTTGTTATTGTCTGTGTAATCCATTGAATTGTATGTTGTCCGTGTCCAGTTATCTGTGTTGTCCTTTGCTGCATGCCGCAGTCCATGCTCGTGTCGCTGTTGTGTGGCACTAAGCCCTCCTCGGTGTGTGTTGGTTTGGTGCGACACGTGTGAGCGGCTGAGCCAATGGGTCAGGGCGAGCTCAGGTGCGGTTTGCGTGATCTAACCTGTTCTTTCTTTCTCTTTTCCAGGTACCTGTGAGCCGGCGTGATTAATGAATCCGCTTTATCCCGACAGAAGCGGTGAGTAATGCGCTGCAGTGACAGGGCGCGAGGAATGAGCTCAGCGGTTAACCTTGTTTTCCTTCTCTTTCTTCTGCAGGTGCCGGTGACCGATGAAAGCTGGAGTCCTCGATGAAAGCGGGAGTCCTCGACGAACAACCGGGTCATTGCTGGAGGCGCAGGTAAGTCAGGGCATGTGAGTATGCGAGGCACGATGGTCTCCAGCTTTTCTTTGCAGGTTTGTAGAAGATTGCTAGCAGGAGTTCCTCGGAGAGCGTTACGCTGCTAACTGCAGAATAACACGAAGCATGCCTTAGGGCTTGGGTGGGGCTTATATAGCCAACCACACCCTGCCACTCCCACTGTGCGATTAATTCCAGAAACTCTCTGCCACACCCATGATTGCAGACTAATGCACAAGCTAATGGCTTAACTGCAATTAACACAGAAGTCAATCACTCAGTGGCAGACCGACTATACCTGTGTTTCCTTAAGGTTAGCTCCATGAGCCTGGTGCCAGAGGCGTCAGGACTGGGTCCAGGTGGCCCTCCTTTGAGGCTTGATCCAGTCAAGGCCCTTAATGTGCCCCAATGTTCCCACTGCTGCTGGGCTGGGGCGATCTGGTCTGCTCATCATGACAGAAGCACACACTAACTTCAAAGAGACTCATAAAAACCTCTGGTACCGGCTGGCTCAGGGAGACAGATGGCAGTGCTGGATGTAGCAGCCCTCCCATTTGATGAACAGGAACACTCACAATACATTTTAAAAGACTATTTTAATTTTAGACATTTTGCGCAGTACCCATACTGTGGATTGATTTCATATTTACACCATTTTTCACGTAATTTCCAGGCAATTGGGGGGGTATAACATGCATCTACCATTGACTCTGGCAACTGTAATGGCCAGTTAGACTAGGTTTCTGGCTGATCTGAACATGGAGGATAGCTCAAGTGGCAAAGTGTTCGCCTTGGAAGCAAGACTACACAAATCAACAAAGGTTCGATCCCGGGGTCCGCGCTTAGAAACCTCTGGGTATTTAAGCGCTTTATAAATACGCAACTAAAACAAACAAAAAAAAATCCTTTACCATTGCCTCGATGACCGTGGGCTGTGTGAGCACTTTACAAATGGAAATAAATAAAAAATAAATAAATGGACATGTAAGAGTTGGTGAAAACGTGGAAAATGATATAGGAATATGCTTCATAACTTACATATTCGTAACTGTTGTGCATTTTATGATAATGACAAAAATGTGACACATGGCCATGCTACATCGTATGGAGTTGGCAGTCAGTTTATCTAATTCCCTATGATCAGCTAAAACAGGAAATATGTTTCGTATAGCAGTGGCTAGCACAAATATGAAGTTGTGATGAATAACTAGTTCTTGCTAAAAAGTTCAAAGGAGAACAAAAGATGATGATAAATGGGAAAAGACATATGTTGCTCCAAACCCCTATACCAATCCTGACTGGGGCCGACAGAGGGTAACTGTCCAATCCTAGCAGCAGGGATTATTGCAGGGTACTTCCCCTAGATTGTAAAATTGGTGATATAATTTCTGCTATTTAAGGGGGACTGCACTAGGACTGGGGCACACAAAAACTAGGGAGACAGAAAAAGGAGAATGGAAAGACGGCTGCTGAAATTTATCATCTTTGAGAGTGGAGTGACCAGACCCTTGCCCTATCTTTCCAGAGTGTCCTAAGAAGCAGCTGGATTTCCTGAACCTTAAACAAAGGCTTGCTATGTAAGTAGCAATAACCCTAGCCCTAAATTGCATAAGCCCTTCAATCTTGTAGCATTGCATCAAATATTTCCCCATTGAAAATTCCCTATTGAAAACCCAAATTGCCAGTGCATTTTAGTCATCTCCCTGTTGGAGAATCTGTTCTTTGCCCATGTATTTCAGTCATCTCCCCAAACAATATCTCTTGTATGTATATGTATGCTAGCATATCCCCATTGAAAAAGCCCTCATTTGTCTGTGTATTTCGTTAGTATTTTTGTAAGTAAATCAATTAATTCCCCCATTGAATTTCACGAGATGGGGATTGGTGGAATTCGAAACCAGCAATCTTTTTCCCAGTGTTTTTGTTCATTGTTATAGTTATAAAGTGTTGCCCAAAATATTGAATCCCATTGTGATCTGGGAAACAAATTAGTCCCTGTGTTTACATTGGGCCATGATAAACGAATTTCCATTTGCCACTGTATTTTCTCTTTGCATCGGTCATCCTGAACCAAAACTGATTTGCCTTGTGTGAGCTACCCCCTTTCCCAGAGCCTACCTGTTATTTGCAGCCTCAGTAAAAACGAATTCCATTTGCATTTACTTTTCCATTTAAATTAAGCTTAACATCCCAAAAATCGATTTTCCACCCGTTCCTCTTTCCCTATTGTGTGGGCAAAATGATTTTTCATTGACATTCCCTTTCTATTGCCCAGGTGTTGTCTATTCTAAAAATTGATTTTCTCCTGGTGTTCCGACGAGTATTCTCTAAAACTCTGCATGTCTCCTAAGTGTAAGCAGTACGCACTTTCTTTTATTCTGTCCCAAAACAGTTGTGAGAAATAATAGAAAAACATTTCATTGGTGTTCCACAAACTGATTTTCCCATGCTTTGTTGGCTCCCCATATTGTTTCTGTGGGCACCACACCAAAACCGATTTGTCCCCTGTATTCCTGCTCCCTGCCACTGCCTTCCATTCAAAGGAATCAAGTTAAATTGATGTTTGGGGGGGGGGGTTGAGTGTCGCAGGCGGAGTGCTTAACCTTCATGCAATCATTTTGTGTTGAATTGTTTTTGTCTTGTTTTGTCATTAAAAAAAGGAAGTAGTATCACAGTATAGCTTGACCTGGTTACCTTCTAGAAGTTGTTGTATTTATGTTGCCACAACATTGGTGGCTGTTCTAATTGGTTGATTTTCATTTGACATAAACAAGTAAATTAATAAATATTTTATTGATACACACCGGCCTGGTTCCTAATCTATTGTGACACAGGGTGTTTGTGGAGGTTGTGTGGGAGACGGGTTGAAGGCCTACTCAAAAAGAATCCGTAGTATATTAAAAAAATAAAAAGCGTTATATTGTGTGCCACATTCATTTCAGGGGCAGGAGTTCTCTGGATTGTGTGTGCCGTGTCATAAACCGTGACACTGCCCTCCTGGTAGAAGATATTCATAAGGAGTGTTGTATAACTTGCAGAGTGTGTGTAAATCACAAGTGTATATCAAACAGCCCACATTTGTTTCTTGTTCTCCCAGAAGCAATACTTGAGTTTGAAGTTGTAAAGAGGAAGTGGGGAAACAAAAGTGGAAAGAAGGCTGCCCTTCCGGTAGAAGGTATTCAGAAGGAGTGGAGCATAACTTGCAGAGTGTGTGACAAATCACACGTGTATAAAAAATAGCACCAGTGGGATTCTTGTTTTCCCTGAAGACATTCTTAAATGTGATGTTTTGAAGCAAGAGACATTGCTAAATTGTTGCAAGCTGATCTTTATGACAGAACTAATTGTAGCTAGTAGTTTATTCTGGCCTGGCAAGAGAGTACACCAGGTCAGAGAACTGTGTAAAACTTTATTCTGTTCTGGCAGGAGAGGACACCTGTCAATGATACACAATAATTGGGGAAGAGAATTCGACACTCTCCCCCGAACCACAGAAGCCGAATGAATTCGACCCTCCCACCGTGGTGGGTACAGGTACCTGATGGATATAAACAGGTCACCACTTGGCAGCCAGTGGGGGGAAGAGGAGTTAGGGAGAGGTTGTGGATAGGGAGGGTGTTTTAGGGAAACCGGATAGAGGGTAAGGGAGCATCTAGTTTAGATAGGACAGGGGTAGTCACAGGGTAAAAACCCTAACCTACCTGCTTCTAAACTCAGTACCTTATAACACCATGTACCTATGATTCCTTCAATAACCATACACCCTCTGCTTAGTAATTTCTCTGCGCATCTCTTGATACACCTCCGACATCATCTTCCTGCACAAACAAAATAAGCCACACCTGCCACCCACCATTGGCCTCTAATAAGCAGTCTACAATCACTGTCAGCTGGCGACACACGCGCGTGGTTACAACTACATATTTCCCAAGTGCTGCTGGGAATTGTAGTTTTTAGTCCATTCCAAGCCCTTAACCTTTTCAGAGCCCACTGCACACTCTTCTTCTATACCAACCCTTATTCCTGACATTATCTCCTCTGCCAGGGACCTTCCCTGGGCCTGGTTTAGACGGGTGTTGCAGATGAAATTGCGTGACCAATCTGGGGGCATGTGCACTTCTCCTGGCGGTTCCCAAGAACAATCCTCAGGACCATACCCTTTCCATTGAATCAAATACATTAACTTCTGATTTCTTTTCCTGACGTCCAAGATGTGCTTAACTTCATATTCGATCTGACCTTCTTTCATGATCGCTGGAGGCCGTTTAGTAGTCATCCCTGGAGCAGCAGGTTTAAGAAAAGATACATGGAATACCGGGTGTATAGACAAAGTTTTAGGCAAACGCAATTTCATAGCAGTTGCAGACACACACTTAATAATTTCCTATGGCCGAATGAAGCGAGGCATACATTTCTGTGATCCTACCAAAGATAAATTCCATGTTGACAGCCAAACCCTATCCCCCACTTGATATTGAGGACTTTCCTGTCTATGCTTATCAGCTTGTGTCTTGTATTTTCTTTTAGCTCGCTCCAAATTTGCTTGTGCTTTCTGCCTGACTTCTAGAAGCAACTCTTTACACTCCTGTAACACTGGCATGTTTTCCACCTCTGGTAAATGTTCAGGTATCATATTCTGTTCGTGACCATACAGGCATTCATTGGGTGCCATTCCCAGCGAAGTGTGGAATGTGTTATTATATGTGAACTCTGCCAATCATAAAGCTTGCAGCCAGGAATCTCTGACATCTCCCAAATACCCTCGCAAATATTGCTCAAGGGTTTGATTCACTCTTTCCGTCTGGCCATCTGTTTGGGGATGATAACTGGTAGATAGAGCACAGTTGATTCCCAACATCCGACAAAAGGCACGCCAAAACCTGGAGGTAAACTGCGAGCCTCTGTCTGATACAATACTCTTCAGTAAACCATGCAATCTTACCATATGTTGTAGAAATAACTCTGCCAGCTTGCCTGCACTAGGTATTCCCACACAACGAATGAAGTGAGCTTGTTTCGACAGAAAATCCACCACTACCCAAATGGTATCAAATTGGTTATCAGGGGGCAGATCCGTAATGAAATCCATCGAAATATGAGTCCATGATTTCTCAGGGGTTGGTAATGGTTGTAACAAACCTCTCTTCGTAACATGATCTGCCTTATTGCGTACACAATTCTCACAACGTGACAAATACTTCTCCATATCTTGTCTTAATGTGGGCAACCAGAAATATTTTTCCAACATGACTTGCATTTTTCTCTGATCTGCATGTCCTGCTAATGGAGACTTATAACACCAGTAGAACGCCTTATCCTGTAACTCTATAGTGGGTAAATGCAAACGCCCCTGATGATAGGGCAGCCCTTCCCGTAACTTTTGTGTCGGATGACTGTTCAGCCACACCTGCAATTGCCTGGATGGTAAAGCTTTCCTGACCTGCTCAATTAATTGCTTTGTAATAGCCCAAATATTTTTTTCTGGAGGAATGATTGCTTTTACTTCCCCTACTCAATTATCCAAATTTTGTTGCCGGGATAAAGCATCCGCCTTTCCATTCTTACTCCCCGGCCTGAATGTCACCACAAAATCAAATTCATTGAAAAACTGGGACCATCGTAGTTGTCTAGGGCTTAGGGTTTGACCAGTTTTGAAATACTGCAGATTCTTGTAATCCGTTACCACCACCACCTGATGTCTTGCTCCCAATAAATAATGCCTCCACTCAAGAAATTTTGACTGAATGGCCAACAATTCCTTATCAGTGATGGAGTAATTCTGTTCACAACCAGATAGTTTCCTAGAATAGAATGCCACTGGGTGCCAAATGACTTTCTCATCTTTCTGTGATAAGATAGCTCCTACCGCAACGTTACTAGCATCAGTCTCAACCTGAAATGCTCTCTCCGTGTTGGGGTGTCTTAACACTGGTGCTGTAGCGAAGGCTACTTTCAATTCCTGAAAGGATTTCTCTGCCTCAGAACTCCAATTAAACCGCACCACCTTTTTAAGTAATTGCGTGATTGGAGTGACAATTTTAGAGAAATTGCTGATGAATCGCCTACAAAAGTTAGCGAACCCTAAAAAGGATTGGATGTCTTTGATACACTGCGGGGAAGGCCAGTCCATAACTGCCAGAACCTTTTTTTTATCCATCACAATTCCTGTTGCAGTCAGCATAAACCCCAAAAACTCAACTTGCGTCACATGAAACGAACATTTCTCCAATTTAACACACAATTGATATTCTTGTAACTGCTGCAACACGGCCCTTACATGTTTTACATGCTGCTCTGGGGAATCTGAATAAATCAAAATGTCGTCAATGTAGACAATGACAAAAACATCAATGAACTCGTGCAATACCTTTTGCATAAAAAACTGAAAAGCGGCTGGGGCATTACATAAACCAAAAGTCATAACCAGGTACTCAAACAAACCAAACTTTGCCCTGAATGCAGTCTTCCACTCATCTCCCTCTTTCACTGGTATCAAGTGGTAAGCGCCCCTTAAGTCCAGCTTGGTATAGACCTTGGCTGTCCTCACTTGATCTAGCAAAACCGAAATCAAAGGTAATGGGAATCTGTTCTTTATAGTTACCTTATTTAATGCACGATAATCAATGCATGTTCGTAATGTCCCTTCTTTCTTGGGAACAAAAAGTAAAGGTGAGGAGACTGGGGGCGTGGAATGTCTAATAAACCCCTTAGCCAACATCTCATCTAGATATTCCCGTAGATACTCATTTTCCTGTTCCGTAAGAGCATAAATTCTACTGCACAACAACTTTGCTCCTTCTTCCAGTTCAATAACACAATCATATGGTCGGTGAGGAGGTAATTGTTCCGCTCCTCTCTTATCAAAGACTTTAGCAAACTCCATGTACTGTGAGGGAATTCCTCCTCCCACTGCCCCCACCACCTGGTCTACTGGCCCCTTTTCAACTAGCAACGCTGCTGGTCCCACTTCTGGTATTATGTGTTCCTGACACCTCTGCTCCTCAAACCACACTGTCTGCTTTTCCCAATCAATTCTGGGGTTATGAAGTACTAACCGAGGCATTCCCAAAATCAACCCAAGCTGAGGTGCTGCTATTAAATCAAACATAATTTCTTCTCTATGGCCAGATGCACATATAATTTCCAATTTCTCTGTCTGTTTCCGTATTAGCCCTGACACTAATGGTGAACCGTCTACAGATTGCACTCCCTCCACCTTCTGCTTATCCAATAATGGTAGTCCTAACTGTTCAGCAAGAGTTATAGCCACAAAATTGCCTGTAGCCCCTGAATCCACCATTGCCATGACCTCCTACTTAGTTAAAGCAAAACATAGCATCACCAAAATGTATAAATGGGAAGTCTTACCCCCCACTGTATTTGCCACCCATCTGGGGAACCTTGAGTCATTCGGGCCTGTCACCTGTGATCCCCCTAAGGCCGGCCCATTTCTTTTCCCACTTCCTTCGAGTTCCTCTCTCCTCCCACACTTTTCTGAGGAGTATTGGGGCATGTACGCATAAAATGTGTTGCCTGCCCACAATAGAGACACAATTTGTTAATCTTACGTTGTTCCTTTTCCGCCACTGATAACGGTCCTCGCACACTACCAATCTGCATTGCTTCTACTTCACTCGCCCGTCCTCCTCTACTTCTATCTAATCTCACAAAAGGAGCTGTTTCCGGTCTCTTCTTGTCTCCATTCCTCTCATTCAGACGATGATCCAACCTTAATGCTGAATCTAGTATGGCAGTACAAGTCCTTGGTTGCGGCTCAACTTGAGCAATAGCATCCTTAAGTGCCTCGCGTAAGCCTTGATAAAATAACACTGTTTGCTTTGCCACTGGCTACTCAGTTTCGACCACCAATCTATTAAACTGTGTTACATATATCACTGAATCCCGGGCTCCCTGCTTTAATGCCAACAACTCGTTATCCTGTGCTAATGACACCTCCCCTCGGTCAAATAGCCTGCCAAATTCTGCTAAAAACCCATCCCAATTGTATAATAGGGGGTCATCTTTTTGCACCAATGGCATAGCTCATGCTGCAGCATCTCCTGTTAAATATGAAATTACAAAGGCTGTTCTAGCCTGAATTGTCTCAAACGCTGTGGGTTTACACAAAAAATTAAGTCTGCATTGGGTAAGAAACATCATGTATTTACGAGGATACCCTGAAAAGCGTTCAGGCAGTGCTAAAGGTACACTACTGGGAGGTTGAACAATTACCGTGGGATTCTGACTTGTCGAAGTTCCCATTGCACTGGCACCCTCCAAAGGGGTCCCCTGTGCTACTAAACTCTGTACTTGTGTCTATAAATTATCAGACTCTTGTCGGGTGTGAGCTAATTCCACCTGAATATCTTGTAAAGCCTTTAGCACATCGGCCAAAGGCAGAGGAGTCGCTTCCATTTGGCTTGGGTGGTCGTGAGTATCCCAATATGGCGGTGGCTTATTATGTCAATGATACACAATAATTGGGAAAGAGAATTCAACACTCTCTCCCGAACCACAAAAGCAGAATGAATTCGACCCTCCCACCGTGGTTGGCACAGGTACCTGCCTGATGTATATAAACAGGTCACCACGTGGCAGCCAGTGGGGGGAAGAGGAGTTAGGTAGAGGTTGTGGATAGGGAGGGGGTTTTAGGGAAACCAGATAGAGGGTAAGGGAGCACCTAGCTTGGATAGGACAGGGGTAGTCACAGGGTAAAAACCCTAACCTACCTGCTTCTAAATTCAGTACCTTATAACACCATCTACCTATGATTCCTTCAATAACCATGCACCATACACCCTCTGCTTAGTAATTCTCTTAAACAGCATACCTTGGTACGTGTACTGTATTCTCTCTATTACATGAATAGCATGTTTAGCCAAGTGAAAATGAACACATACAGTTGGGGCATGACCATACACCCTTTGCTTAGTCATTTCTCTTGAACAGCACACCTTGGTATGTGTGCCATATTCTCTCTAGTACATGAATAGCATGCTTAGCCAAGCGAAATGAACACATACAGTTGGGCATGTTTTCCCAATGATTGACAATACACATAGCCCAGAGGGCAGGCAAAGCAACAAGTACAAACACTGAACATAAAATGAGGTTGTCACCCGACTTGGAGATGAAACATAAAATATGCAGCCTACACATTCGAATACTGAATTACCCCAACACTAGTTAACAGCACTGGCTAGGGTTGAAGTAGTGCACAAAAAGATCTTGGCTCCTAATACGAACTAAGTAAAGAACATGCTGGAACTTGTTTTTCCCCAGTGTGTGTGGAACCTTGCATATGTCACACAGATTGTCGTGATGCACTGAAAAACATTGTGTCTTAGCACCCCGCCCCCATGAATTGATAACAAGTTCGTATGATTGGGAACTGCGAATGCAGCGTGCATACACCCCTTGAAAGACCTTTCGCAAGCACTTATCTTAGGTCCGGGAAGCCCCACGAGACTTCCCGGACAATGTCGTGTTCAGCAAAGGCAACTGCCAGCGTCCTCCACACCCGCAATAGCCGAGTAGCTCATGCCGTTTCAGAAACTCCGGAATCCATGCACAATTCCGACATCATCTTCCTGCACAAACAAAATAAGCCACACCTGCCGCTGGCCTCTAATAAGCAGTCTACAATCACTGTCAGCTGGCCACGCGCACGCGTCGCTACAACTACATATTTCCCAAGTGCTGCTGGGAATTGTAGTTTCTAGTACATTTCGAGCCCTTAACCTTTTCAGAGCTCACTGTGCACTCTTCTTCTATGCCAACCCTTTTCCTGACAGCACCAGAAAAGAGAACACTGAATTAGTAGGCCTGGCAGTTGAGTAGACCAGGTGGAAGTTGATGAAGTACTGTGATGTGGTGTTGAAAAGTCGTGAAAAAGAAGTGGTAGAACCACCGAGATGTCTTGGTGAAATGTTACAGAATCATCCTGACAAACTTTCCTTGCTGAAGCAAGTGTTGGGTAAACTGCTGCAGAAGTATCTAACATTGTCAGAACAAGTGTGTTGTTGCAGAATAATCCTGACAAAGGCAATTTATGTTAATCTTGATGAACTAAGAAAGTGTTCTTGGTTCATACGAGGAATATTGTTTGAGTTTTTGCTATCACAAATGGAAGAGGAAAAACCCTGTTGAACAATTCTGAAGTATTGGAACTTTTGTTGTCAAGTTGGAATCTAAAGACCTGCATTGTGTTACAAGACAGGATTTGCTTATTCTTTTGGAACTGTTGAATTGAATACTGCTTGAATCTGGGGAAGGGGAATTTACTGAGAGAATAAGTAGAGACAGTTATTATGATGCAAACTTAACTGTTTTATTTTTTTTATAAGAATCTGCCATATATCAAACTTTTGAGTTGTTCTATGTACAAGTGGGAGGGACAGAAACCTTTTGTTACAGTGTTCCCTTTAGTTTGTTTAAGGCCGGGGAAATCCTCATCAGGGTAGGGATAGTGAGGTGTTTATCCAACCTTTTGAATTAATAAAAATGAAATCTTTTGGAAATTCTTCACAAAGTTATCCGCCTCACATTTCTGAACCCTCACAATGAGTTGCAAAAATGTTTTCTAACTGGGGATCACATCTCTAGTGTATTTAAATCCCAGAAATTCAATTTCAGGATATTGTGACCATAGGTCAATGACAACAATAAAGTGGTGGTCCCCTGCCATAGTACCAAAGTCTACACTCTGGTGTGCGGATGGCTTGTTGCTTTTCATTGGAGTTACTATGGGCGGTGGTGTAATCACAGAGCTAGCTGCCTGAACCCAGATACAGTTCTGGACTAGCTCATCTGTATGCACCTCAAGGTGAGGGGTTCATGTCTTTTGTCGTATCTATGCTTTGTTTTTGCAGATCCCTGGTGTCCTTGGTTTGCTAGCTTTAGCACTGTAGGAATCAGAATCATCGGTATTACAATTTGAACATCCCACTACAACCGTTTTTTCTGGGGAAATCGACAGCTCATTACTTCACTCTCCATAACCCTTGAAGTACAGATTTGGCAATAATCATTCACCGTTCCAGGGACACCAGCATTTCTTTCCCTCAGCACGTCTTCGCTTCATTGAAGGTCAATTGGAAGCATTCATCTGAGGCCGATGCATCAGCTGGTTATTGCATTGTTATGGAAATAGGAACCGTGGCCTCTGTCGCTAGACGTATAAGTGCTGCATTCACTGCCTCTGCTCTGTCTACTGGCTCTTTGGGTGTCAGATGATGAGATAAATAGTTTGCAGGATTGTTGCAGCCCGGTAGTATGTTAATGTGACATCCTACTCCTGCAGTTGTAGGAGCCACCTCTCTATCCTTGATGGTGGATGGAGGGCTGCACTTAATATGATCAAGATTAATAGCTTGTGATCTCTTGTGACAGATATAGGTTTGAAGTAAAAATAAAGGTGATAATGCCTGCACCCACACAGTACCGCACCCGCCTCCCTCTCGATTATTTAGTATTTTTGTTTATCCCCTGATACAGCCCTGCTTGCATATCCTCCTAAAGGATAGCACCTTTATCAGTCTTCTGAGTAAGGGCGACCCCAGTCCAAAAGGGCTCAGAATGGCGGGGAGAGTCAAAGAAAGCCATTGCCTCAATGAATGTTAGAGCATCCTTAATTTGCTGGGAGGCCCTCTTTGCAAGGGGCATCCACTCTCACGCAGTGCCATTTTTCGTAAGTTTTCACAGTGGTTTAATTAAAGTTGCCAGATCTTTTATGAATTGTCCAGAGGTAGCCATTGTTACAACTAACGTGTTATTGGGTGCAGGGGCAGCATGAATGTCTTTTTCATTTTGAGGGTCAGCAGACAATCCAGCCACTTGAAATAATTAACCTAAATGTTTCTGCCTATTTTACAGAAAATGTATACTCCTCCCTCCCCTGGAGGGTTAGTCCTTGCTCTTGGAGTATGGATTGAACTTGCTCTTGGCGATATAGGTTCTGCTTTGGAGGAGGCATATGCCATGATATTGTTGCTGATATTTAGCACTCCCAGACAACCTGTCTATACACTCAGACTTTTGTGCTGGAAAACGTTTGCAGCCAATGACGCCCTGGTTATCGACCGCTTATAACTTTACAACCCGTTAGGGTGGAGATGGTTTTTATATAGTGAGACTCTGGGTTCAATACCATCTCATGCTATACAGAATTCAGGCCTAATTCTGAAAAGACTGCTGCCCCTTGGAGATCTGCTACCACATGCTCAATTGTCGGTGTCAAATGCATTTCTCTCTTAAACGCTTCATTAGGTAGGTGCATGTTTACGCACACATGAACTGAGCCTGGTTGCTTAGGCTTTATCGCGATTACTATTGGGGATACACATGGTGTTGGACCAGTAACTTTCTCGATTAATCAGCCTTTACAAGTTATTGCAGCACTAGTTCAACTTTTCCCCTGAAACGCGATCCTCTGATGCTTGAAGGCCACAGATTGAATGGTATCATCTATATGTAGCCTTATGGAAGGACATTTTGGACATCAAACCTCGTGGAATAGATCTTTGTATCTCTCTAGCAGACAGGCCACATCATGCTAAGATTACGCCATAAGCAAAGCTCACTACCTGGAGAGCTTCCGCTGCATCACACCCTAGCAGGGTCTCCTTGCTCTCTTTTGTGACATAGAATCGAGTGTTGATCTTTTACTGTTTATACTTCACTTCTGCAGTGAACATGCCTTGTAAGGGAATTGGCTTGGATCCACCAAAAGGGTATATCCTGACATTAATAGAACGTAGCACCATTGCCTTCTTGATCAGGTCTGTTACGCTGACTCATGCTCCAGTGTTAATCAGCATACGCTTTCCAATCCCTAGAATGCATGTCGCGCACTTATGCTTCGATCCTGCTCGGAGTACACTGGAGATGGAGAATACATCACCCTCTCATATGTGATCTTCTTCGATTGGTCCTTGAGAGGCCTCAGTTGGGGCAACCTTAGCTTTTGTTTTTCTCTTGTTTGGACATGTTTGAGGCTATTTTTTTTACAGGAACTGATAATGGCACACTCTTGCAAAATTGATTGGTCTTCCACACCGGCCACAGATGTGTCCTTTCGGGGGCAGGTACCCGCATGTGGCAAGGTACCACTGCAACAACTACACACATCCATCGGGTGTGTGCCACCTTCAGATTTAGGTTGACTCTAAATCCCAAAGAAAACAGCAGCTTTTCAATTGCAAATAGCTCCTCTATTTGAACTGATTTTAATGTTTTGGTCCGTAAATATCGCTCGTTCTTCCATGAGTGCATGCCAACGATATTCCTGGTTCACACCAGATGTGTTTGTCAAATTGGATGTAAAAACACATTTGAATGACCTTAGCTCTTATTTTGTATTCTTCTTTACTCAGGGACATGTGAATGCCAGTTGTCACAACCTGGCACAGAATGTTTATAGTGTTTCAGCTTCCCGTTGCTTGGCATCCCTCAGGATAAAACACTTGTAATCTGCAATGACCATTGGTTGGAAATATCTTTCCAATGCTACCTTTGCAGTCTGATATGATCCATCAGCCAGGGTTGATGTTTAATATATCTTATTTAGTGTAGGACCAGCCATAGATATTAATGTGGCACACGTGACATCATATCCTCTTTTGTGGCTGTGAAATACATCTCCAGCCTTTTAATCGATAACTTTCACCTCAGGCCTTCCACCTCAGGCCTTGTATGGAGGGAGCTTCCTAAACATCAAATTCTTCCATGGGCAAGATGCCCCCTTGTAACCTTGGTCATACAAATATGCCCGTTTACCACACCAGCATCGTTCGCATTGTTTATGCGGTCCTGCCTCACACCAATGTAGATGATGACCTTAAAGACAGCGAATAGCTCTGTTGACCGCAGTGGAGGTATGTTCCACTGGAATGGAGTGCTTACATTACTTAGTCAAATTGTTGCAATTGAGGGTGGCAGACGATTGTGTTTCTTTGTCTGTGTGGGGGCGCACAAGTTCTCCACACAGAGACGCAACCCTGGTGCACTCGCCACAATTTAGACATCCGGTGCAGCATGCACATGTTTTCTTGCGGACTGGCTTTATCATTTAGTCTCCAGGAGCGGGTGCGCCTCTCGCCTGGCATCAATCTTTGCCTCACACGGGCAGCAGGGGCTGTCCACCTCATTCTCACTGGGAACCAGCGACTGAGTGGCGGTTCTCCGCCACACCATAATGGGACTGATACTCTGGAACAGGGCTCAGGACCTGCTCCTCGCCAGCTGTTGGGGCCGCTACCTAATACCTCGGTGTTGGAGAAGAAGGGAGAAGACAACACACCTGGGTCTTGATGTCCTGTGTCACTGACTCTCCATCAGCCACCTCCTTTATTCCACATAATTTCTTCTTCTGGCATTACCCCACCTCACTGCAGGCACTCCCCTTACTCCAGTCACATGACATGGCCACTTAACAAAGGGCTCTGCCCCTTGTTGGCGGCCTGCCACAGGTCACCAGGGCGGGCCGCACCAGATGTCAGGAGCACCCGACTTACCAACAATGCTGCGGACACGGAGCAGATGAACCGCAGGGGACAGCCTGCAATGTCCGGACACCAGACTGTTTACCGTGGCTGGGGACACCCAGTATCTGGCAGCCTTGAATCTGGGGGCACCGAGGCCGTACTTGCAGGGCCAGGCCGTGGTCACACGGCAAACAAAGAACAATAAAGCACACAGGCACGAGTTGCCACTTCCTGGGGCTCTGCTGCACTGCCTCTCACGTGCCAGTAGAGCCCCTTTTATTGAGGAGTGTCATGACGAAGTCACAACACTCTTTCTTAAAGGGGCAACGGGCCCACAGTTAAATGGACCATCCATCACACCCCTCAGCTGCACTTCTACAGCTCCCCAGCCTGCAGGTAAAGAGGGGATAGCTTCAACGTCTGCCATCGTGTCAGGTGCCATCGTATGTGAAAACACATGAGCAGGTCTCTGTAAATTACAGTTTGATAACATATGTCAACCGTGTGTTCCTGTCACAAACAGGTTTGAATTTGTACTTTGTACTCTTCTCGGTAGCAACTCTGATTCCATGAATTATTAAATGTTTGTGAACTTTTGGTATGCACAATGTCACCGTTTTGGGGGAATATTCATGCATTCCCATTAGTTTTTTGCTCCTCCAGTTGATATATGCCCTTGCTGAGGGGTATTGCTCACACTTTCCCCATGGGGGTAGTGTATGGTATTACAGTATAGTTGTTAAAGTGAGGGTGAAGTGTAAGAAAACCAGCGCGTGACCCGGCTGTAGAAGATGTTCATCAAGCAATACATTACTGGGGTAAATCCAAATTACTCCAGCACCCACCTCTCCCCATTCAAATGAACTGTTAATGTTAAAGGTATTTATTTATTTATTTATTCATATTTTTAAAGCGCACATCAGCCCAGAGGCACTTGTACTGCCCACCGTCACCACCCCGAACTGGTCCCCCGGCGCTTTGGCGGATCTGAAAGAGAAGGGGTGGGGGTACTTTTCTTTTTCTTTTTTAAAGGTTCGGTGGACCCTTAGAAAGAGACCACACAAATGCTATTAGACTACAATGACTGATAAGGCTTATGTAAATATTTTGGTTGGTTTCACAATTGATGCCAAAATATGTTTTTGGGGTAATAATGAAGGTTTAATGTATGTTCAGATGTATATGTGAGTTACAAGCACCACTGCATCTCGAAAAACAATTCCACATTTAAATGTTAAATAAGAAAATATGGCAATTAGTAGAATTTGAAAATAAGAGAGGGAAAACGAAAGGGGGAACTCTTGACCTGCAGTCAAATTTTCAAACACTGAGCTACATTATCACATCGGTACTTTGACTGAACGTGTTACCTCTTGCACTAGCGTGCCCATGCATGGTTTGATCAAGAATGGAATGTTTTGGAGAACAAAAGGAAAAGGGGCAATGCTGTCATATATTGGTACAACCAGCATGAAAAACCTTTTACAGTGGCAATACTGGCATTACTAGGCACAACCAACAAAAGTGTGTTCTGACAGTGGTAATACTGGCATACCCAGCATGACAAAGTATTATTATAGTGGTACTACTGGCATATACTGATAAAGCCAGCATGGCAGTGTTAAAGGGGCAGTAATGACATTATTGAGCACAACCAACATGAATGTGTTCATTCAGTGGCAATAATAGCCTATATTGTGGCATGGGCATCATGAGCATGTGTTTGGCAGTGGTGGCATACATTGTGGACAAAGGCATCATGAAGTGTGTTCTAATGTGGTAATTCTTCCGAATTGGATTTTTACATCTTTAAGCCCAAAGAACTGCCTATAAATTGCCTTTTACTCAATTTTGACCTAAATGCTTAGTGTAAAATCATTGTAACCCAATAATGAAAGCATTCCCAGGGAATAATGCCTCCCTGAATCTTCCCTGATGTGTTTAGACTTCCTTGCTGCACTCAGTTGCTTACACTCATCACTAGGAAATATATATGGACCTCAAGTAAATAAACTCACCAGAAGCTAATGGCGTTTTTGATTGTTTGCATCATCAAACCTCCTCTGTCATGATCCTGAAGTATTATGAACTTTTTAGTTACCATGAAATAATGTGCTAGATGCATATTTGTTTGATTTTGTAAGACTAGATGTACTTTTGGCTTATGCACTTTATCTTGAGTATGTGTCTGTAAACAAGACATTTTGTCTTGAAATTGTATCTGTAAATTTGATGTTTTGACCACGGTTTTTGCAGTGAATGTCTGGAATTTAGATAGGTGCCAGCACACTCTTCCGAAGTTTGCTGGAGACTTCCAAATTTGTATCTCAAAATGTGCCTATTTTACAATATTTTCTAACTTTTTCCAGAAGAAAACTTGCTTTCTTCCAAAGAAAGTCAGTGGAATCAAAAACATCCCTCAGCCTGGTGAAAAATCACTCTCAACTGTAATCAAACGTTTGATGCATGGGAGTATTTACCAGGACAGGATCGAGGAGGCGAAATATGGAAACATACCACGTTTTTAATGTGGTGGGTGGGGATCTGGTTCTGTCAATGTGTGCTCAAAGAAGGAGCAAGACCGCCAGCCATCTTTCTTGCCTTAAAGAAAGTCATAAGGCTGGCATCAGCAATTTATTCCAGCATTGCCACTTTAAAAAAACATCCACATTCTAGTTGTGCCTAGTGAAGATCCTGAGGCTTTTTAACACATGCCCTCATTATAGGTTTGCCAGTATCCCACCTGTAATTCCGGCGCGATACTGACAAACTGGCCTTAGCGTCTCCACCGCCCGATAACTCGGTATTATCGGGATATTACATGCAGCCGAGAGCCAGTAAGTGCCCACTCCCACTGAGTCCCAAAGGACTGAATGGGATGGGATTTCCTGAATCACCGGCACAGTTATTAACAGTGCCGGTGAATCAGGCATTTATTTGCCGGTAGAGGCCTGACCTGCCGGGAGATCCGCGGACCCCACCGACAAACTTGAAGTGTGCCGGTCTGGAAAAAATGGCAGAGTCTCAATCACCAGCCTTTTTTCCGGACCGGAAGACTTATAATGAGGCCCATTGTATCATAGCACAAATGTGCATCTAAAAACCATGCATTTATAAGAGCATCATTCTAAATGGTGGCCTTCATAACACCATAATGCAGCATTTTGCTTCGCTCAATAGATATAATACAGATCACCAGCTGATTTTCTTAACTAAAGAGTTTTGTTTAATTTCAGTAGCAGTTCCACTTCCTCTGCCAGCATGTGAAGGAGCTGCAGGAATGAGGATCACAAATCTGAGTGCGCACATGAGTGCATGCAGCCTCTGGGCTGTCACTTTAATTGCGCTGCTGAGCCACACACGCATGCTCCTTCTGCTTCCTGAAAGGGGAAAGGGTAGACAAGAGGTGACTGCATAATGGAAAAAGGGAATCCAGAGTGTCACCACCATGAACAGAGAATGTGTGATCTTGACAAAGTGGGAAAGAGGGGACCCCATGGGTCTACATTGGTCAAACAATCATTTTGGTTTATCAGCTGTTTTCAGGTTAGCTATTTTGAATTGATCTACTTGTAATTGAACCCAACACAATATGCCAGCGCTGCCCCCTTTCATGCTACTTCTGCCCAAAGCAAATCATGAAGCCTGTTGCCACACTATATGTCACCTTTTGCCCTGTAAATGACGTTTTCATAATGCTGGTGTCCAACCATATGTGTCATCATTGCCATTGTAGAATACATTTTCAGACTATTAGTGCCCAAGAAAATATGTGGCCTGTTTCAACACTATATGCCCCATTCCTGCGGGCTGTGGTTGAAGCGAATAATGTACGAATGAGCAACACTCATGCCCGATGGAATGAACACATAACTGGAAAGACGGGGGACTAGGCCGGGCCACTGCGAAGTGCAGGGAAGTAGAGAGGTGTTTGAATGGGAGGGAGACCCAGATGTACCCGTTCCCATAGAGGGTCCTACTGGGAAAAAAGGAGAAGGGACGACCTAATTAAACCACAGATAGAGGGCATTAGATTTAAAGGGGAAAGAGTGGAGACCCACACCTGGAACAGATGTACCATGGGGCACAGGGAATAGTTGCCCTCCTCTCCACAGAGGGACCCATGGAGGCAATGGTTGCTGCACACCAGGATGTGCCAGGGGGTAAAGTGATGTGGACATCCATTAGTCTGAAAAGGGGGTTGGAGAGGGTACTCCACTAAATAGCCCTGTTAATGACCCACACCTCTGCACAGAAAAAAGGTGTGGGAATTGTAGCACACCACAATGTATGACATTGGATGGGATATGTGCCGCAGGCAGCCAGAACGGAGGTGCTACGATAAGGTATTGCCACTAACCAACCCCACTAAAAATCTCATCCTTCTGCATACACCTCTCAAACTCTGAACTAAATACAACCTGACCTCTACAGCACAACACTACACACACTTCACTACACCGCAACAGCGAAACAAGCCACACATAGCCAGGGTCGGACTGGCGGTATCAGTCATTCGGCCATTGGCCGAACGACCTTGAGGACCTGGGGGCTGGGTTTTCTTGAAGCCACCCCATGGCCAGTTTTTAGAATCATATTAAATTATATTAGACTCACTCGCTGCAATGTAGCGCTGCCTGCAGGCAGCTGAGCCACATAGCCAGCAGTCTGAGTCACAGTGTCAGTGCTGTGGCCCAAGCTGCACGGTTTATTTAATTTTTTTAATGTAACTGTTTGTCTGTTGATGACTCTGAGACATGGACGATGGGAGGCTGCTGCCGAGCCGCTGGCGCTGTCTGCGGTGGGCCGCGCTATTGGGCCGAGCACCTCGCCTGAGCCTCGCTAGCGGAAAAACGAACTGGCACGCATTCTGCCAGCAGGCGGGCCGGGCTGTGCTGTATAATTATTCATCAAAGCAAGGTAACAACACATACACGTTGTTACCTTGCTTTGATGATTTCATTTGCATGCAGCATCATGTATGCATCAATTATGTGCAATGCATGCATCATGCTCAGAGGGGCCGCCACGGCGGCGGCCGTTCAGCCACTTTGACTGACTGCCTGGTGCTCCGTGCTCGCCGGGCCCGCCCCGGCTTGCTAGTGAAGTGCTAATATAACAGCTGCAGACTGGCCTGGGGATACCTCCTGCTAGGGCTGGGGGCAGGCTGGGCCCCCAGCACGTCACATCATCACAGTCTCGCCAGACTTCACTCTCTCATAACAACAAGTTGCTTTCAACTTTTCAGGAAGTAACAATAACAAATTTGTTGCACTTTGCAAAGTCGAAAGCAACTTGTGCCTGGGGCTGGGCCGCTGACACAGACTCTGTGCCGCCATGTACTGGTGATTACACCATGTGACTGCTCTCTCTAGAGGATATTATTTGGCCCTCTGACCAGGCCTGGGCATGATGATTTTGGACACGGCAGCCAGGGCCAGCCCATGACTGACACCACAGCAGCAGCCAGCAGCAGCAGACCATCATGTCACCCCACCGCACACCGCAGCGCCCAGCCCAGCGGCCGCCCCGGGCCTGGCCCGAAGTCGAAGAGAAGACCGAAGTACTGGAGACTCTGTGTAGGAGTCTCCTCCTGAGGCTGAGAACAGGTAAGAAATACGTGTCACGTGTGTAGGTAGGCCAGTGTGTCTGTGCAGGCAGCAGCACCGCACAGTCAGACAGTCCGCCGGAGCACTGATTCACTGTTTGCATATTGCATTGCAAATACGATCCGTCGTTTATGTGGCAGCCGCAGCATTTAGGGTTGGTGTCACGTGTCGATGTGTATATAGGTTTGTTTCATGTTTGGGCATTATTATCAAATTTACTGACTGTGTATGAAAATGCTTGTTATCAGCCGGGTAGGATGATGTGTGAGTGAAGGTGGGGGGTTGCACATGCAGCGGTGTGTATTTAATGGTACGACGTCCTTTCATCGTGGGATGTTTTTTCGCTGGGTCTTTTACCGCGTATTTTTTTTTGGGAAAAACAAAAACTCACATTTTTTATGGGTGCTTAGGGGGAGGATCCCCCCCCAAAAAAAGACAAAATGTCGATGGGTTTTTTTGAGAAAAAAAAAATTGCAGTAAAAAACCCAGCGAAAAAACATCCCACGACGAAGGACGTCGTACCATTAAATACACACCGCTGCATGTGCAACCCCCACCTTCACTCACACATCAGCCTACCCGGCTGATAACAAGCATTTTCATACACAGTAAATTTTTTGAGAAAAAAATTGCTGTAAAAAACCCAGCGAAAAGACATCCCGCGATGAAATGACATGGAACCGTATTTAATGCAGTCTGGGGCGCTATGTAAAGAGCAGGAGATCGTGGGAACAGCCTGCCCACGGCACCGCTCCACTGAGCAGGGGGTTCCTGGACTTAATTGTGAGGTTACAGGTGAGCAGTTTCTCCAGAGCCCCCACCTACTGGCTACTGGGTGAAAATCCGCAGAACAGCCCGCCCACTGCCCGGCTCCACTCGCCTGTTTACTCTGTTACAGGAGACTTGGGTACAGAAGTATTCAACTTAGCTGTAAACTTTATCACCCTCACTTTTAACGGGTGGGGGCACTGCAAAATCCCATTCCCAAATAATCTTTAAATTCACAGTTTTATAAGTCATTGAATCATGGGAGGGTTGAATGGCCTGTACATAGCAAGTTTTCCATATGTTTTGCATTCTTTTTCAGGCATTATCAAAACCTGCTCTTGCATTTGCGCCCATGCTATACAATTGCCTAATAGTCCCCTATGTGTCATTCCTCAGGCTTCCTCGTGTGTTGTGATGTAGGCTGGAGTCAGTGGACAGTGGACACGCTCTCATGTTTTGAAGGAGTTGGGGTTTTGCACGGGCAGTGCAGTGCGGTCTGTTTTCATTTCAAATGCTCCCTCCATCCCATTACTTCATTGAAAGTTGGTTGTGCGAGTGCATGGAGCAGTGCACATAGACTTGTGTGTTTTACAGTCTGTGACTTGCAGCAATTGGTGTGGGGGGGTGTTTTGCAAGATTGTATGCAGTACCCTTTGGGTGCACTACAACAACGCTGACTACAGGTAATAGGAAACCCAACCTTTAGTATAAGCTTGTATTACACAGTTTGTTAGCGTGTTGAGAAGACAGGCTTATCTCAAGAGAGGTCAATGTGAGCTGTAGGGGAGTTACAGAGATTCACAGTGACAAGTATTCAATTAAAATCTTACACACAAGGTTTCTTGAATAAACAATTATTAATGTATTCATCAGTCAGTTAGAGTGAACCTTCTTCAGAAGGGAGCAATATTACAGTAACACTCAAATATACTTCACAAATTACACACTCTTAATATTTCTAAATCAGTAAGTATCCTTTTGGGATGGCCCACAGACACAACCTACACCCTCAGGTGACTTAAATAGCCACGGTGCTGGGGACATTAATATAGCACTGTTGCATTTAGAGTAATTTAAGAGTAAGTCAAAGGAAAAGGTCATTAGAACATACAAGAGACCACAAATATTCTTAAGCAGGCAAATACTTTCAGATCCCCCAATCAGAGTCATACAGTGGAACAGGCTAAGCCAAAGTCAATGGGCAAAAGTATATATGAGCTGAAGCACTTCTTTGCAGGTAAGTAAGAAAAAGTCTTTGCACAATGTTTTAGAAGTCTTTGAATAAAAGGAAGAATCAATGTAGGGCCACAAGCTGTTAGACTTGTGAGTAGTAGAAGATGCAAGCAACTCTACAGCAAGAAGTAAGTTCTCTCAGACTTTTACAGTACCTTTGTATTGAAGAGAAAGTGCAGCAGATGGCTTCTGTTCCTGAACAGCTCTGCAGATCTCACTGTTACTGGACATCAATCGTGGGGACAAGGAGGAGGACTTCTGGGGACACCTCCACTGCAATGGGACGGTCCTCGCTCGCAATCAGCAATCTTCAAACAAGTGACTGTTCAGTGTTTCAGCTCCTCGCATCTAACGCAAATAGCAACACTGCGGTTCCTGGATGTCGAGATGGGCTTTCCTTGCTTCTGTGGTCCCGCACTCTGTTGAGGGTGCTCAGGCTGGGTCAGTCCTGCTTCCTGGGAGTCCAGAGGATCTTCCTGGAGCTCTTGGCCAGCTTAAAAGCAACGCACACAATCTGGTGTTCCTCTCCCTGGCATTTTGGATTCCAGCAGAAAATCTGTGGAAAGTCAACCAGCTCTGAGAGATTGTCCAGATGGCTTACTTTGGAGTTGATTGGTCCCACCAACTCAAGGGGAGAAGTCGTCTTGCAGGGGCTTCGCTGTCGATACAAATTTGGAGTTTCAGCACAGCAGCAGTGCTTCACCAGGCAAACCAACGATCCAGGAGTTGCAGCGGGCGTCCTCTTCAAGTTCTTCTTTGGTTCCTTCCTCCAGTGGTCGACTCTGCCTTCCAAGCCAAAAGCCACGCCTTTTATTCAGTTCTCTCCCATTCATTCCAGCCTAGCTGTCAGTCACCCAGCAGTGTGGCTGTCCTTGCCGGACAAACAGCCAGCCAATCACTACAGAGTGCATTTGGGTCTCCTTGGAGACTAAGAACACAGAGTTTCAGGCACCTCCCTGACTTCCTGCCCACCCCAGACACCCTGGAGTCAGAGGCGGGCTTCACTCGTGATTCCCGCCAAAGGCAAAGCGAACAAGGGGCCAAACCTGTTTTGGCAGGCAGACTAAATCTCAGGAAGGATCTTTCCAAAAACAAATGGCGAAAAAAGAAGACCGTGCTATTTTGACAAAAATGGCACCCTTGGGTGCTTTACTGCAGCTGCGAACGCAGCCCGCTGTAAATCCACACCATGGTAGTTAAAGTTAAACCACTGCCACCAGCCATTGAGTGAGGAAAGGGTAACATTAAAAATTGTTACATGAGAAGCTAGACAAAGGGGATACTAGGTAACCCCTCCAGCACCCTATTGTAAGATTGTGTGTGCTGGATCTAGAAAGTTACAAATGTAAGTAAAGTCAATTTCACTTTACTGCTCCGGGAACCAGTAGTTTATCCCAGACAAGATATTTAAACCTTGAGAAATCTGAAAGACTTCCCTGTGCCACTGCACTGAAGGTGCTGTGTGACACCATGTAAAAGATGATGCCTATGGAGTTTGTAAGGCTCCATAACCAAAAAGAACACAAAGTTCAGAAATCACACTAAAATACATGAGAGAGTGGGGAGAAAAAGGGTCTCACTCTCTCCAGGTAAGAAAATCAAGTCCTCAAAATCCAGCAAAGTTGCTGGGGTTCTCTAAGGTGGCGGGAAGTAGCTCATTTCTGAGAATTCTCCCTAACATGGGGCGGGGGGTTGCGCGCAAAGTGATGTGCATAGCACCCAGTTGTGACTCACTGTTTGAACATGCTCCCCCATGCTCATGATCTGCTTCATGCTGAACTGTATTTGGTATAGTGTAGTACGGATTGAATTCCTCCCTTGCTCCAGCCTCCAGCCGAAACTCCTCGACTCAAGCCCTAAGCTGCTGCTCAAGGACACTTAACACCAACAGCAACAAAAAGGGCTGAGAGAATCTCACTCCCAGGAGCCCATGATTCTCATGAGGTTTATATGGGGTGGGCAGAGCGTGGGGGCACTGCACTGTAGCAAAGGTCAAAACACTTGCCATTTCGTTTCTTGTGAAAGTTCTTTGTTCACTTTTTTCACGCTTTGAGTACTGGGCTCACTTAGACAGGCTAACACATTTTAAAGAGCATGTATTCTTTGTCACTTGACTTAGGCTATGCTGTTTGCAAGGAGTCCGGTAGACACATTGGCTCATCCTCTCCACTCGTAGATAATACATTACAAGAATTTCTAACAGGTCTAGTTCCCATGTGATGGCACAGTACTAGCAATAGTAATTTAATTTCAGCTAGCTTCTTCTCTCGCTTTTCTTAGTCTGGTCTTGTCACATTATGCATTAGCAACATTAATGAACCCTTCACACTGTGGATGTTAAGAAAGGTCGATGTTTTATTACATACAAGAATGGGATGCTGAACCGAGTGACTCATTCCAAGCTCTATGAATTGAGAAACACTGGCAGTGACCTGACTGCGGTTCAGTCGACCTCAGGGCCCATTCATCTTTACAGCCTGCTTTCCGAGTGCTTGGTGTAGTGTGGCAAAACATCCTTCAGTCATTTTAGGCAAGAAAAATAAGTGTGTTTCTCTTAGAAACAACAGTTAATGCTTCACAATTTGGTGTCTTTGAAAGGCGAGGGGAGCGTGCTTCCTTCCTGGTTTGTCGCCCATTTGCTGTTGTTTCTGGCCCTCATCTATTTTATGTTATGTTATGTTATGTTATGTTACTTGGCATTTATATAGTGCCGTATGTATCATTGGTATGATCTCAAAGCGCTGGTAGGTTGAATGCCCTCGGGAACCATAGTTCAAGTCAGTAGAGAGAGAGAGTCATAAGGTGCGTGGGTGTACCGGATATGTGTGCAGCAGTGTGGCAGTTGCATGATAGCTGCTTCTTAGCGGTAGGTGTGGTGGTGGGGAGGTCAGTTGTATGTGTTCATTCTGGAGGGTGGACACCCAGACTGATTTCTGGCTGCGTTAGGCCTGAGGAGACGCTTCAGCTAGCGGTGTGTGCTAGCTGTGTTTAATTAGGGTGATGAGGAGTGTGTGGCGGGTGTTAGTATGAGAACAGCTATACCGAATGTGTCATAGTATCACTGTATTCTAGTTGAGTGGTGGTGTATAGGAGAGAGTACGTGTGGTAGTGTGATATGGTGGTTATCGGTAGAGCGCTTGATATCGGGGACTCCATTTGTATCATATATTCTATCTGTTTTACTTACTCTGTCCATTCATTCCACTTCGTTTGTTCATCCATTATGTCTGTTACATCCCTTTAAACTACTAGTCCTTTCATCCTTTCCATCCACACAACCCATCATCCACATGATCTACTCCATCCATTGCGTAGACCCATTTCATCCTTCCCATCTGTTTAATGTGTTCTATCCATTGCATCCTTCCTGTTCATTCGATCAGCACTGTGTGTTCAATCCACTCCATCTGTTCGGCCACTCAATCTGTTCCATCAACTCGAATGTGTTGCATCCACTCCGTCCGTTCCATCCACTCTGTCCGTTCCTTACACTCCGTCTGTTCCTTCCACTCCATCCGTTCCATCCACTCCATCCGTTCCATCCACTCCACCTGTTCCATCCACTCCGCCTGTTCCATCCATTCTATTTGTTTCATCAACTCCATCTGTTCTGTGAACTGTATCCATTTCATCCACTGCATCCGTTCCGTCCACTCAATTCAATCCATCTATTCCATCCTTTCATCTGTTCCATTCATTCAATCTACTCATCCTTTCCATCTGTTCAATCTGCTCGTTCGTCTCATCCGTTCAGTCTACTCATCCGTTCTATCCGTTTGATCCCTATCCTCCACTCCATCTGGTCCATCTAATCCATCTGTTCCATCTAGTCCATCTGTTCCATCCACTCGTCCGTTCCATCTGTTCCATCCACTCCACCCGTTCCATCCACTCCATCCATTCCATCCACTCTACGTGAGTCTTCCGTTAATCCGTTATATCCACTGCATCCATTCCATCCACTTCATCCGTTCAATCCACTTCATCTGTTCTATCCACTTCATCCGTTCAATCCACTTCATCTGATTCTTCATTTCCCATCTGCTCTGTCTGTTTCAACTTCCATTCCTTCCATCTGTTCCTTTTGTTCCATCTTTTGTTCCATCTATACTATCCATTCCAACCAGTAATTAAATTGTTCATTTATAACGCACTTAATACCGCCGTTGTGGTTTCTAGGCACAGGACCGGGATTTGAACCTCTGTGGTGCTGCATTGTTTTGCTTCCAAGACGAACGCGTTGCCCCTGCATTATCCTTCCTCATCTAGACACTTAAAAACACCACATAGCACTTGTACATTGATGCATTTTCCTAGCACTCTTAACTATGCCTTTCATCGCACAGAAGAATGAGGTTACATTTTGTATTACGATTCATCACTTTCCCACATATTCTAGAACTGTATTTTGTTTATCACACTGTTATAGTGGATTCAAAATGACATCGGACGGTCACCTGAATGATATTTTGTAGAGCTGGTATGCATGTGAAAAGTTGATGTCTACCTTTTTGCTGTCATTCCTTAAAAAATACAGTTGTAGATACACTGCTAGTGACGATGACAGCAAAGATGTTTTGCATCTAGTATGATTATTATAATTACTGCCCAATTTGGGAATGCCGAACTAACTATGCTCATATGTTGGTTGCCACAAAAGACCCGCAGGCTCGATTGCTGCTGCTCGCCCAGGCACCCACCCCCTGGTTCAGGTCATTCCGTCGCTGCAAGGCAAATAAGTCAATAGATAGAATTCTGGCACTGTGGCAATTGTAACCTCCTAATGGGAATTAGAATGCCTCACTGTCATTAACCACTGTGTTTTTAGATTGTCTTCCATGTACTCTTAAATGCGGTCTTACTGCCTGGTGCGCTATATAAATACATGAACCCAGGCATAGAGGGTGCCAACATGTTATTACACTCAAATAGAATAATTCATCACAATCTCCCTGTGGTAGAATTTCATATGGAGCAGCACGGTGGCAGCCATGGGGTGGAATTTGAGCAGGGATAGCAGCTTTCAGCAATACTTGGACAAGAAGAATGACATGATGCGGCAGAACTGGGACAAGAGGCAGCATGAAAATGTGTTACAGTGGTAATGCAAGCACAGATTGTTAAGGCTCGTACATATTGTGCATTTTCGTTTCAATCCATGAGCCAGCCTGATGTTTGCTGTACTGGAAATCGGAGCTTGTGCCTTTGAGTGCATGGCATCTTGACAAGCGTTTTATTTACCTAATAAGCATGTGGGTGTCAGCTGAACAATCACTGGGTCCGGATAAAGTTCCACCCTCGTTCTCTCTCTCTTTCTCTACCACTTGCCTCTATTTCTCCCTCTCACTCTGCCTTTCTCTTTCCCACTACTACCAGGCATCTGTCTCTCGCTGTTTCTCTTTCCATTCCTTCCCCCTATCTCTTGCGCTCTCATTCCCTGTATTTTATTTATTTATTGTGCATTTGTAAGACGCCTGTACATCAAGTAAATTGTGTTTCAAAGCGCCCCAATTGTTTCTCTTGCACACACACACACACACACACACACACACACACACACACACACACACACACACACACACACACACACACACACACACACACACACACACACACACCCCCCTCCCCCCCACCCCCCCCTTATATTCAAATAACCTTTACCTGTTTACTGCTCTATGGAAATACTTTAGCAATTTGCACCCTCCAAATGAAGCAAGGAACACATCAACATGTCCCAAATCATCCTCTACTATTTATTGGCTCGATTTGTATACAGCTGAATGCTCGACTCCTTTTTATGTGACAGACTATCTATGGTTTAGCCCCTAGCTATTGGGGGAATGCTTCAGTGCTCATCATCTCTTTGTTACAAGCCTTGGCCTGTATTCATATGCTATATACTGTGTTTATTGGGTTTTCGGCATCTTTACTTTGTTTTTGCAGGTAGGTCGCTGTTCAAGTATCCACTCTAGTCCGGCTTTAGCAGAGCTACCAACAGCCATCCAGGTGAGCCCATCCTTGTGGGTAACCACTAGTGACTCTATGGGCCTCATTATGAGTATGACGGTAACCGTGCCAAAATAACCGGCAGGCTACCGCCGGACCCGTATTATCATTCTGCCTCTATGAGTCCCGGAATCACCGGGGCATTACAACCCCGGTGACCCAGGAATTCCGAAGGCAGAATTCTGTAAATCCCCATTCCCATGGAGTCCCATATGACTCCATGGGGATGGGGACAATGGAAACACCGGTTTTGTCTATGACAGAGCCAGTCTTTCCATTGGCGCCTGCAAGCGGGTCGCGTTACTGGCACCTCCTGCCCTCAGGACTCTGAATCAGCCGGTCCGGAAAGAACGGTGGCAGCGTTTTTACCGCCACCGTTCTTTCCGGACTGGCAGGGTCGTAATGAGGCCCTATATCTTCAATGCAATATAATGTAAGGTGGTGCTGTATAGTACACATAAACTACTTTGGCGGCCTTTATTATGCACACCTTTTGTCTCCCACCCGCCCAGGAGCCCGGCCACCCTAGGCTCCAGTCCAGCATATAAGCAGCAGTGACCAGGTAAAACTCCTATCCTATTCCTCCACACACAAATTAGAGTTAGAGAATCAGTCGCTCTCCTCTTTCAATCTGGCCGTTTTGTTATTGTGAATTTGCATCCCGGCTTAATGTGTGCAAGGGCAAAAGAAAAACCTGGATTACACCTCTCTCAAAGGCCCTGTTGCAGAGCACCCACTAGGGTGGAGGGTACAATTATTACACAAATGTGTGCATTTGTGTGCATGCAATGGGAATTCACTTGCTATATATGTATGTATTGCTGCATGGCCCTTTGTGTTGTTCATAAATTAAGGAAAAGGCTGAGGCAGCTTTCCCTATAATACAAGGTCCAGGCCACTGGCCAGGAGTAATAACATGCATGCATCCAGTTAATTTACCATGCCATGGGGCTGGGTTACTGTTAGACTCAGCATCTTATAGACACAGCTGGATATTGTTCTCTTTTTGGGGGAGGGGGGTTATGGTGAGGCTGGGGAACAGTCAAATCTGGAAATGCTCACATTGATCTAAAGGAAAGCACTTGTTTCTTCTTAATGAAAAGCTAGTTTGGATGTTGGCCAGATTACTTAGACCTACTGTGATAAAGACAGGAATCTGATACCTATTTAAGGTAATTTTATTTTTTAGGAGAGAAATGGATTTAAAAAAAATAAAGAGAGGAGCAGACAAACTACAAGAAAAGAAGAAAAAGCGGATTGAAGAAAGATGAAGTGCGGCAAAACAAAAAAATTGAAAGATCTGTTTACAGGTCAGACCATCAAAATGTCACATGGCATTGCTGGGAGAAAGGTGGAGGAGGGTGACCAGGCATCTTCTTCAGGTACACGTGTTAAACCTGGTTCTTCACTGGAGCCATCAACAAGAGCTCAAGATGTGAGAAGAGTGGGAGTGACAGAAGCCAGCGTCTCTGCAGTTATTGAAGACATCTCAACAGAGGCAGATGCAGCAGGAACTACAACGTCAGCAATCATTGAAGGTGCTCCCAAGAGAAAGTGTTGGGAATCAGTGTGCCCTGAAATAATTGAGGGTATCCGTCTCAGGGAAGTGGCAGCCGGTGGTGGTACCAGTCTGTCACAAACAATTGAAGATTCCCCCAAGGAGGAAGTGGCAGAAGCCAGCGTGCCAGGAATAATTGAGGGTATCTGTCTCGAAGAAGTGGCAGACGGTGATGGCACCAGTCTGTCACAAACAATTGAAGATTCCCCCAAGGTGGAAGTGGCAGAAGCCAGCGTGCCAGGAATAATTGAGGGTATATGTCTTGAGGAAGTGGCAGCTGGTGGTGGTACCAGTCTGTCACAAACAATTGAAGATTCCCCCAAAGAGGAAGTGGCAGAAACCAGGAGGAAGTGACAGAAACCAGTGTGCCTTGAAATAATTGGAGACGGCATCATCCCCTTAGAGGAAGTGGCAGATACTAGTCATTTGGAAGAATCTTTATCTGCTTTACTACATACAGAAGACTCAGGGAACTCGGATGTGCACCACAGAGCATGGAAAGATGATCCACAGGTGGAAGACTATTTGTTTCAACGTCCAAAACCAGATCAGCTTTCCCATTTCTTTCAGCACCATCCAATTCAACCTCCCAAACATAAACAAGTTAAAGTCAAGTTAGTTAGCATTTTGGAGGTAAGATGGGAGTAAACGGCATTGGTTAAGTTACTCTGAAATACAACAGTTTGTTTAGCATTTACTAAATGTGGAGAGAGGGGTCCTTTCATCAACGGGATGAAAAACTGGAGGCATCTTTACCAGCGCATTGTAGAACATGAGGCAGGCCAAGGTCATCGGAGGAGCACGGATTCATATATGTTGACCTTTTCAGGGGTCGACATAGGAGGTCTTCTCTTTCACCGACAGAAATTAGCTTGAAGTGAGCAAATCAGAAAAAGGAGAGACATATTGGAGCGCGTCATTGATGTTGTAAAAGTCATTGGGAAAAGGGGGCTCCGTTTTCGTGGGAAATCAGAGTCCATGTTTGAGTTGGATCATGGCAACTTCCTTGAAATCCTTCAATATGACAGACCTCTAAAGGAACATATTGAGGCCATTCAAACTAAATCCAAAAAGAAAACCGGGCAAGGACGGGGTCATTCTGTGACCTTCATTTCAAAGACTACAGTTGGGTATTTGATTGAAGCCATTTCCAAACTGATTAAAATGGTAATCTGTAGGGAAATAGAAGGAAACAGGACTATTTTCCATTCCGATAGACTCATCCCAAGATGTGAGTGTTACTGATCAGTGCTCTATAATTATTAGATATGTCACAGACACTGTACATGAATGCCTGATGTCAGTAACCAACTGCACTTTGTCTCCTGGAAAGGGGCTGTTTCAGTTGGTGCCGAGTGTTATTAAAGATGATGGCCAGGACAACCTCGAAGCCTTTATGCTCATGTCTGTGGAGCGGAATGTGCTTGTCCATTTGCAAAATCCAGACATAATCAACCTGGTTGCACAAAAAAGTGCATTGTTGAAGGAACTCTTGATTGAGTGATTTCCAGAATTTCCATGAAGCTGGAAGCAGGATTTCCAGGAGCTGTGGACCAAAACTGTATGTCCAATCCAACCCTGCTCAGGGTCTGATTGGCCCCTCGGCCTCCGTCCCTGGGGTGTGTGGGCTAAAATTGACATTTTTTTCACTTTTTTTTTTCAAAAAGCCTTTCATCCTTTTTTAGGTCGATAAATGAGTACCAAAACAGGTTGGGTGATATTGTATGCATATTTGTTCTATAAAAAAGAGCTTAAGCGTAAGTGCTATACAACAACATACTATAATTTGGCCTTGGATGTCTGCTTGGATTCACAATAATTTAGTGTACTTAAGAACAATGCTATTTGATGCCACTTCCTGTTTTGTCAAGGGGTGAAAGGTCATGTTTCAATGCTTCCTGTGATGTCACTTTGGGGTGGGGTCAAATGACATCACTCCCGGTGATGTCATCAGAGGTCAAGGGTCATGAGGCGAGGGGTGGAACACTTCTTTGAGGCGCGGGGTGGGCCACTTTTTTTGGGTGAGCGTGCCTATTTCTTGTCCGAGTCCGACCCTGTCCAGCATCAGTTTTTCAATGCATGCTGGAGGTCCAAAGGAGACATCCTCATAGCCCCTCTGAGCACCATCTAGTGGATGCAGGGCCAGACGCCTCTGGACGGCCGCATGTGGTCTAGATGCTATCAGATGCAAGGTGCAAACTTCCCTGTGTCGCAGTGAGGGCCACAAGCTTCACAGGATTGTAAACAACAGATGTTACTATTACCCCACGAAATGGTACTCCTTTTATCTCTGCATATGTATGGAAGGCAGGACTGCCCTCCCTGAATTCATGCACATAAAGGTTGCACATAGATCTCTGAAGATCTGCATATTTGCATAGCTGACCACATGGGAGAACGCTATTTAATTGACAGGGGTAGATGCCTTCACTTCTGCTGCTCCACAATAGTCTGGAAGCAAAGTAGCTCCTTACCATGAGAATTCCAAAGCCAGCAATGCAGACAAACCACTGCCCACTTTTCTCACTTCATTAATTCTTTCACATCTTGCTGCTCAAAAATATGTGTAGACCAAACTCTAAGATCATTTTCAGTAAACGCTGGAAATGTTAGGACGTCATTTTGCATCCCTGTACGCATTTATATATTCTGGACTTAAAGTTCCAGAATGCAACATGGTATGAGCCTAAAAGTCAGGAATGCCGATTTTGTCCACACTTGTCCTTAGACAACTTGATATCTCCTACAGTGGCCTGCAGGTCTTGTGAAGTTCCATTCGTAACCAGACCCCAATAGAGCATGTTTTTAGAAGCCCATCTTATTCAACCAATCCACTCCCTCGGGATATGATAGTTCTGCCCTGTTTTTTTTCTTTGCATTCTGGGACATCTCGTCAAGGATTTCTCCATTATGGAAACAGGACTGCTAGTCCCAGAATGCAAAGTAAAAAAATCAAAACTGGAATTACATCTCCCGTCTGGAGTGGGGCGCGATGGCATGTTTGAGGATTGTAGTTGACGTTTGACACACAGGCATGCTTGTTTTATTTTTTTTTGCGAAATCAAGACAGTGTGAAAAGGCAGTTTTTAAAACCTCATTCTGAGTGACTAACTTCAGCGTACGTTTACCAGCTGGGCCATTAAGCAGTTATCTTGCGCATCACGCATTGTGCTGAGTGGGTGATGCAACGCCTTAACACCCCTTCTTCGCGGCCTCGTGGGGCTGATGTCCAAGGGCAACACTCGTCCGTAAAAAGGGGAAGTGGGCTAGAATTTAAGGCGATTTCTTGTTCATGGAATGTGCCCCCGGTTCCCTCCCAGCTGGTCCCAGGCTCCTCCTCCTCCACCAGAACCAGAACTCTGCACGAAGGCAGCGACTGTATTGGACTCACACCCTCTCCGATTTAGACCGGCCGGATCATGGACACCCCTGCAGAAAAGGGCTGTGTAGCCGTGACCGTGCTGCCCGACCCCCATTCCAAGAGCCTTGACCCCCCCCCACCGCCCTACCCAGGGGTCCCTACTTATGCGGGACTCCCCACTGCACCCCAGGGCCACCCTTCCTACCCCGAGAGATGGTCCCAGGACCACGTCCAACTTGTGCTTCCAACCGCTCCGCCGCCAAAAGATTACGTGCTCTGGTCCCTCTTTAACGCCATGTTCTTCAACTTCTACTGCTTGGGGTCCGCTACCCTGGCATTCTCGGTCAAAGTAAGGCGGGCTGCGGCAAGTGATACCCCATCCTTTCTTGTTCCGTGTCCTTGACCCTCTCCCCAGAGCCACAGCAATTTAGTATAACGCCACTAGTGCCTTCTAGGCAAGACTCGTGTGTTTCTTTTGGGCTTACTGCACAAAAACACAAAGACTCGCTTGTAGTGGAAAAGGTTGCTTTAATGTGACAGGCCAAAGCTCATAAATAACCGCTAACCTGACTCCCTGGCCTTACAGACTAACACAAAATGTTTTAACAACCAATTTAATAATTCAACACTTTAATTTCCCCCAACAAATAAATAATTAATTAGTTCCACTTCCTCCCTACCTACCCCTTGATCCCTACTATCTCCTTACCATCTTCTCAAGGCATCCCGCTTTCTCTCCGGGGCACTGCCCCTCCATCTTCAATACCTGTTCCCCCGGGGTAGCCTGTTTGTGCAAACAGCACCACCCCCATCATTTCCTGCGCTATTCCCCCATTGTGCTTCACTGCCCCCTCATCTAAAGGGGCCATGCCCCCGGCAACAGAAAAACGCTCCACTGAGGTGTTCTTTCTGCCCCACCCCAACCACTTCCCTCTACTTCCAACTCTGTGTTATCTCTAGCACCTGCAAAGTCAACTCCAAAAGGTACTAACTGTTCCCGTAAATTGAGAGGTGAACGCCCTCCTCCCTGAAAATCTTGAAACCCTCATAGACTATTTCTTTGTGCTCCAAAACCTTCACCACCGCCAAGGTACAAAATTTCACCATCTCTCTATTTATTCCCTTCCTCGCCCACCCTATTGCTCCCTTGCTTCTCGCTCCCCTCCAAACTCTCTGCGGCAACAGCTTAGTCCAGACTACACTTGCTTTGGGCCACCTTTCCCGGACCCATACCAAATCCCTTTTCATTTTTCTCAGCAGAGCCACACCTGTGTCTCTTACCAAGTCATTCTCCCCTGCATAAATAATCACCCCCTCTGGAGACCCATAGAGCTCCTTCAACCCCGTCAACATAGGCAGCAGCTGATCCCAGCGAAGCCAACCTAAACCTGACCACCTTACCAGTGCCACTTTGTAGCTGCACCCCAATAGTGCACCAAAAACCCTTTTCTCGGCCTCCTTCACCGCCCACTAAACAATAGAGTGGCCCACAATCCAAATCTGTGGCATCTCCCCCGGCCTCCGCGCAGCATCTGAAAAAGAAATTACAATGTCACTTTCCAGTCACGACCACCCCACCACATTCAGCCCCCCCTAGACCCCTGACCATATTTCAAACAACGCTTTTACCCAAGTCCCTAATATACCCTTTGTACGTCCCAGACCTGCCCCGTTCCAAACTTGTCACCTTATCCTTGGATAAGCCCAACCTACTACCTTCAGATGCTGCACCCGTCCTAAACCAATGAGTTCCAAACTCCTACACCTTTTACCCCCCGCTTCCAACACCTTCCTCAGACAACCCATCCTCACCTGACCACCTCCTTATTCTTACTACGGAAACACCCCCTGGTCCTTTCCTACCTGTCCCCTATAAATCGCACCTTTAACACCCATCTTTTAAACAATGCACCTACCCCCACTTAGACACCCTTTCTCCTCTATCCTATTACCCTCCTATTTACCCTTGCCCCCCACCCTCCATCGCCTTCCTACTATTGCCCTCGTGTTGCCCACTCTGCTCCGGGGCGCCCATGTGCACCCCGTCCATGCAGGCCCTTTTCCTCATTTCTCCTCTCCACCACTGCACCAGGGGCCAAACCTGTGCCCCGTCCATGCAGTCCAATCCATATAACTTACTCTTCCAGCACCTTTCGTCCATTACACCATGTTTCCCACCTGCACCATGTGCATCCCCGTCCATGCAGTCACATCTCATCACTTCACCCGGCTGCACCAGGGGCGCTCCCGCACCCCTGTCCATGCAACAAGCCCATTTCCTCCCGTGCTGTGCGTACTCAAATCCAGCCCTAACATGTGCCCTGTCTCCTGCCCCTCCTGCGAACCGGGGCTACTACCGTACGCTCGAAGTTGGGATATCCTCTTAACCTCTGTGAGTCTCTCCGTATTGACTCTGTGCCGCTATAACTCTCTCATGTCCCCCCAAAGTTTGCTCAACTTGTCATGCGGCAAGCATGAGGGCTTCGCCACCATCTTCCACGCCCTCCCAATGATGGCCACCACCCCATAACATTTTTCACAGTTGCCCCCCCCCCGTGGCCCTCCCCTGCCCGAACTAAGCATCTTCCTCCTCACCCCTCTTCTACACCCTTGGGATCGCCCCCCCAAAACCTCCCCTCAAACTTTGTGCCCCCCCCTCCTTTTCCGCTAAACTGATGCCCCACACAGGAACTCCCCACTTTAACTGTCCTACGGTCTTCCCCCTACCTCCTTTCCCCGCTCCTCGCCCTATCCCTCTGTCCACTTCCTGAAAACACTGTGTAATTGGATGCCGACCTGCACACCTGCTGCACTCGTGTTTAAATTTGCACATTATCCTCGTGCATCCTGACCCCTGCCCCCAACCAAGAAAGGGCTGGTAAGGCACGAGTAAGCAGCTTGCTGTGTGTACCGTTGGAGTTGGCCTCGTCGCCACCATCCATTGCAACCAGAGATCCATATCTATCTCCCCCCAAACCGCCTGACTGTCCTCCGCCAACCTTGCTCTAAACTCCTCGTCATAATGCACCCATGCGAAGCCCCCGAAACTTGTAAATGCTTTTCTGATTACGTCCATGTACTTCAACAGAGCCACACATCTCACTGGAAATTTCTCACAATAGACACTCGCATAGACAATAAAAGTCGACGTCCAATTCTCGATGGACACTGGCACCTTTCGACATGAGGCCAGCTCCCTCTCCTCCTCTTTAGAACCCTCTTTGGCTCTCACTTCTCTATGAAGCAGCTTTAACACATCCACAAATTCCCCTGCCCAAATCTTATCCTTTGTTGTTGTCATCCCATGTGCTCTTTGCCCTTCACCTCTACCTCTTCTCCTTTGGAACCTGTACCTCGAGCGCCAAGGGAACAATCACCTTGTCTTTCTACACCTCCACCGAGCAATTCTCCTTCTCCCCCACCAAGGCTCCAATAGCCTGTACACCAAACTCTCTCCTCACCCCTTGCAATCCGGACCCCTCCCTTCTTAGCCCCATCCTTGCGCCCCTCTCTGCCATGCCGCTGACCAGTCCCCGTCCCGCTCACCTCTTTCTGCCCTGCCATCGCCCGTCTGCAGCCTGGCCTCCACTCCGATGCTCCTCATCTCCTTCCTCACTGGGCTCCTGCTTTGGGAACAAAACATGTCAGCAGTCTCACCCAGCCAGTTATCCCCCCGACCTCTTGCCCCCATGCCCCCTTGCTCCTGTCTTTCCTCTTCCCATTTTAGGCCCTTCTCACCCTCCCCCTTCCTCCTTACAGAACTGTACCCTTCATCCTCCCACTGCCCCACATATTCTTCTGTCCCTTCATCATCACCCAAGTAATACCATTGTTGTGCGCGCATGCTCGGGCCGGGCAAATCCTCCTCTGTGAGCCCGGGGTGTCCGCCTCGCCACTCCGTCGACAATTTCTCGGCGGGGCCGCAGAAACCCCTTCCTGGTCCTCTTTTCTCGGGCGAGAGGTCCTCTCCTCCACCCTGTGGTCTTCCTCACTAGGGGCCGTGCTGTGCCCTCTAGACTGTCCTCGCGAAGTTCGTGGAGGGGCCGTTCTTAAACCATCTCCATATTCCGCCTCTGCGACAACGGGGGCTGCTTTGTGCCCTCTGCTCGAAATCCTCCTAGCTGGAGGGTCGTTCCGCGCCCCTCCCTAACCTCGCTAATCGAAGCGGACCGCTCTCTCCTCCTCCCACCCGCTCTCTTCTGCAGGAATTTTCCACCCTTGCCCCTCTGCCCTGTCGCCCCTCTCTTCACCCGTCACCTCCACCTTCATTCCTCACCCGACCTACACCTATTTGGCCCCTCCTAACACCCCCTTCATCCACCTGGTCATTATACCCCAAACTCCTTTCTGACCCCTCTCCCAAATGCATTCCCCGGACGCTCTCCTGTCAATCAACCTCCTCCTCTTCCTGCCCCTAGACTCCCAGACCTCTCCTCTACCTGCCGCGGAGCTGCAAGCCACCACTGCCGCAAGAGCCCCATCTGCCGCTGCTCTCCGCTGCGGCCTTCCTCCACTGTCCTCACCTTCACCCATAACCTCACCCACAGCCCCCTCAAGGTGGGCTTTGGAAGCCCTGCTAATGATCTCCAAGGCTTCCCTCAGGGCCTTGGCATCCACCAGCCCCTTTTTTTTTTGCTCCCTGCCCCACCATCTTTCCTGAGCAGTGCTAGTGCTCACGTGCAATTGAGGCGAGGGGGGCCACTTTTTTTGGGTGAGCGTGCCTATTTCTTGTCCGAGTCCGACCCTGTCCAGCATCAGTTTTTCAATGCATGCTGGGGGTCCAAATCAAACGTCCTCATAGCCCCTCTGAGCACCATCTAGTGGATGCAGGGCCAGAGGCCTCTGGACGGCCGCATGTGGTCTAGATGCTATCAGATGCAAGGTGCAAACTTCCCTGTGTCGCAGTGAGGGCCACAAGCTTCACAGGATTGTAAACAACAGATGTTACTATTACCCCACAAAATGGTACTCCTTTTATCTCTGCATAGGTATGAAAGGCAGGACTGCCCTCCCTGAATTCATGCACATAAAGGTTGCACATAGATCTCTGAAGATCTGCATATTTGCGTAGCTGACCACATGGGAGAACGCTATTTAATTGACAGGGGTAGATGCCTTCACTTCTGCTGCTCCACAATAGTCTGGATGCAAAGTAGCTCCTTACCATGAGAATTCCAAAGCCAGCAATGCAGACAAACCACTGCCCACTTTTCTCACTTCATTAATTCTTTCACATCTTGCTGCTCAAAAAAATGTGTAGACCAAACTCTAAGATCATTTTCAGTAAACGCTGGAAATGTTAGGACGTCATTTTGCATCCCTGTATGCAACGTGGTATGAGCCTAAAAGTCAGGAATGCCGATTTTGTCCACACTTGTCCTTAACTTGAGATCTCCTACAGTGGCCTGCAGGTCTTGTGAAGTTCCATTCCTAAACAGACCCTAAAAGAGTATGCTGTGATATGACATTTTTAAGCGCCTATACACAAGTGTTTCAAGGTGCGTGTTAGAAACCCATCTTATTCAAGCATGCCACTCCCATTGGGAGATGATAGTTCAGCCCTGGTTTTTATCTTTGCATTCTGGGACATGTAGTCAAGGACTTCCACATTATGAAATCAGGACTGCTAGTCCTAGAATGCAAAGTTAAATATCAAAACTGGAATTGCATCTCCCGTCTGGAGTGGGGCGTGATGTTAATGTTAAAGGTATTTGTATAGCGCACCGTCACCAACGGAATTGGTCCCCAGGCGGATCACAAAGTTTTTTTTTCCTTTTTTTTTAATATGCGAAAACATGACAGCGTGAAAAGGCCGTTTTTAAAAGCTCATTCTGAGTGACTAACTTCCGCGTACGTTTACCAGCTGGGCCATTAAGCAGTTATCTTCCGCGTCACGCACTGTGCTGAGTGGGTGATGCAACGCCTTAACACCCCTTCTTTGCGGTCTCGTGGGGCTGATGACGTCCCAGGGCAACTTCATCTGTAAAGGGGAAGCGGGCTAGGATTTAAGGCTACTTTCTAGCCATGGAATGCGCCCCCGGTTCCCTCCCAGCTGCTCCCAGGCGCCTCCTCCAGAGTCAGAGCTCCGCGCGAAGGCAGCGCCTGTATTGGACTCACAGCCTCAGCGGATCATGGACACCCCGGCAGAAAAGGGCTGCGTAGCCGTGACCGTGCCGCCCGACCCCCATTCTAAGAGCCTCGGCCCGCCACCTCCCTACTGCCCAGGGGCCCCTACTTATGCGGGGCTCCCGGCTGCGCCCCTGGGCCAGCCTTCCTACCCCGAGGGCCGGTCCCAGGACCACGTCCAACTTGTGCTTCCAGCCGCTCCGCCGCCGAACGATTACGTGCTCTGGTCCCTCTTTAACGCCCTGTTCTGCAACTTCTACTGCTTGGGGTTCGCTGCCCTGGCGTTCTCCGTCAAGGTAAGGCGGGCTCCGGCAAGTGACACCAGATTGGTGGCAAGCTGTGGCACGTGCCACATGTCAAATTCGGCTCCTACCCCTTCTCTCCATTTCCCGGCCCGCGCCCCTCTTTCAGCCACGGCTTCCTTTCTCACCCCGTGTCCTCGACCCCCTCCCCAGCGCCACGGCAATTCAGTATAACGCCACGAGTGCCTTGGAGGTATGACTCGTGGGTTTCTTTGTGTCCCTGCCGCCCTCGCGTATTATCCTTTCACCCTACTTTCTACCCCTTTCACCCCACCGCTGTCATCTTTCCCTATGAATGTTAATCACTTGCTTACATTTTCTTCCCTCTCTACTCCTTCTCCCTTTCGTGTTCTTTATTTCACCTCCTATTCCTGCAATTCTCTCTCCACTACCCCCCCCCCCATCTCCTTCAAAATAAAGGCACCGATTGTTAACGTACACGTTAGTGTAGATATCGTCACGTTGACCTATTTAATACAAACATACACCTGATCGGAAGCACGTGCAAGCACACGTATGAATATAAATGCATGCGCAAAAGGAAAAAGTACATGTACTCATGAATATGTACTGGCACCCCCATATTTATAAAGTTAGGGGCGTGTACACATGCAGAACAAGGCAGATGCTCCAGTAGGACAACCTGTGTGCACGGACGCTTGTGCACCCATGTTTATACAGACCTGCAGTCCTGTGCACGCAGAAGCACATGCACACGCTTGTTAGCATATGGTAGAGAACATATGAAAGTGCGAATTTATGAAAACCTAAACTCGTATAAACAAACATGCCTAATATGTGTACGCCCAGAAGGGACGGTCTTGCAGGTGGGGTGTGAGGGCTGTTAAAACGCAGAGTCTTACACTAAAATGTGTCTGTATCTGCATGGTAATGAAGGGAGTTCTGTGACGTGTAAACCATAGCTCGCTAGTTGGACATCCATCCCGTGAACTGCTGCGGTAGAAGCGTAGTGTAAACCTTGTGTTACTCTGTTCCTGGTTTGGCTGGGTGATGGGGTGTGATTTAAAGAAGCATTGGCACACGTGCGGGCTCGTATACCCAGGGACAGGCCGCCGCCTCCGATGCACACTTGAGGCCTCTGAGCTGGCCCAATTTAGTGCATTTTCATCAGTCTTCTTCATGCCCAAAGAAAACGCATAGGGGCTGAAAAAGGTGCTAGTTGGCTCACACCATCGCAACATTGTCTGCTTTTCATTTTTGGCACGCCGTAACATTTTTAACAATGTGCCTCGGTTCACTTATTTTGAATCGCATGGAGAAACAAACGGTGTGAAACACATTTTCGTTATAATAACAATGTCTCTGAATATGTCTGTGAATATGTGCTGCTATGTAAAGTGCTTTGGATCAAAGCGCTATATACATATCAAATTATTATAACAAAGTTGAGTAAAAGTCACGCATAAAACCTCTATGCATATTTTTACTGGACTCCACATTTTCATTTATTTGTGTTGCGCCGCGGGGGGCATGTAGCAGAATTACTTTAATGCTACCCCCATCCGCTGTGCCATGCAAACTCTTATGGGTTACCACCAGCGTGATGTGTTCATGTTAGTGGTAATGCACTGGATTCCTATGACATCCGCCTACTTTATTTATTTATTTTTTTGTACGTCTGCTAAAAGACAGATTTCATAAGAATGCATTGTAAACCCTGCCTGCCATGTGTAGATGGCATTTACAGTTTGCACTTCAAGGTGCAAAATGAAGGTTTAAAGCAGATTCCAGCTGCTTTTTATGCCCATCTCAACTTCGTTAGGTACGCCCCTGTATGTGTGCGTTATCCCATTTTCTGGTTGCAAATGGCTCCAGAGAGCGAATATTAGGGGAGATGAGGGGCAGCCTAGGCGGGTGCCTCGAGAGATATGAAGCTTAGGGGATTGAATCCCGTTTATTCTTAGTGAGGCGGAGGGGTGCTGGTAATTGGCCATGACCCATTTGCTAGCCTTTGGGCCGAACCCGAAGTGGGTTAGTGTCTTCTGCATGCATGTAACCATAATCTAATAGGTTTTATGCGTTGTGAGATTATGGCCATTTCTAGTTTCATTCTAGAGGAATTTTCGACCAGGTTTAGGGTGCGCCTGATGTTGTCATGGGTGGTGCGACCCAGGATGAATCCTGTCTGGTCTGGGTGGTTTAGGTCTGGAAGGGCCCTCGAGTCTGGTTGCAAGGATCTTGGAGAAGATCTTTGCATCCTTATTCATTAGTGTTATGGGCCGGTAGGTTGCACAGTCCTCTGGGTCTTCGTCCGGTTTGGGGATGAGTATTGTTGGGGATTCCTCCATTGATGGTGTGACTATCCCCACGGCCAGGAAAGAAACACATAGTGAGTTGGGGGGCTAACATGTGAGAGTACACCCTGTAGGACCTTGGGGTGTATCCGTCGAGGCCTGGGGCTGTGTTTTTCAGGGCTTTTATGGCTTCTTTCACTTCCGGGGTTATGTGGAGTTCAAGGGGCTCTAACTGTGTTGTCTCAGGCCCTCTTGGGGAGGTGGCTAGGTAGTTGGCTTGCAACTGCTGTTTGTCAATTGGGCTCCCTGTAATTACCTCGCTATGGTGGGTCATCATTGCGCTACTTTTGTTGTCCTCTGAGGACAGTAGGTACCCGTTTTTATTTCTCAGTGTGAAGATGTTATTTTGGGTGTGTACTTTTTAAAACATTTGTATTTTATTCGCCTTATTGCTGTTTATGTAGTAGAACTGTTTGCTGTATGCCAATGAATGCTCTGGCAGATCTGTCTGCCAGATGCATTTCCAGCGCAGCTTTAGTCTTTTCAAGCTCTCTACTGGTCTTCCCGATTGGTTCTTTTTATGTACCCAATCCATGGCCGCTACCTCTCCTCCAGCCTGTGCTGTTGAAGTGGTCTCACCCTTCTTTGTGCTGCAGCACACTACTCCGCTGATCACTGGCTTCATTGGCATCCCAGACTACCCCTTCTGAGCATCCCACTGGGGAATTTCCCCCAAAGTGAGTGCATTGGATATTTCCTCTTTGATTACTGCATCCTGAGTCTTGCATCTTCTAATGCCACTGAGGTGGGTTTGGGAGACTGCGTACCCTGACCTGGGCCTGCACTGGGGCGTGACCCGAGATCACCTTGGGTTGTATCTGGACTTCCTCCAGGCAGGGGAATAACTCTCTGGACATTAGGATTAAGTCTACTCTGGAGAGGCTTTTGTGGACATGGGAATAAAATGTATAGCTGTGTCATGTACTGACCCCGTTTCCCTCAGGAATTCTGCAAATCCAATTGCATGTGCAAAATCCTCTCTCGATGGTGGTGGGGTCTTGTCACCATTTGGGTCGGGGACCAGGTTAAAATCCCCTCCCCTATAAGGAGACGGCCTTCCGTGAATGCAACTTTATCCGGTTGGATGCAGTGGAGAAACCGGTCCTGGGTGCTGTTCGTGCAATAGATGGAGGCAAATGTTAGGGCTTGCTCTAGTAGTTAACACTTGACCAATAAGAATCTCCCCATTGGGTCTCGTTTCAGTGGTACTTCCCGGCTAAAGAGCAGCGCTTTAACCTCTTTTTCTCCCCCACTGTTGCAAAATAGCATTTGTTGAATCACCTAAAGTGGATGTGCTTCTCATCGCTAGAAGGTGTGCTTCTTGCAAACAGGCTACATTGGCGGAGAGTTTGGTTAATTTGAGCTCCACCGATGTACATTGCCCAGGAAATTGTAAGCCCTGCACATTCCAGGTTACCATGCAAAGTTCCCCAGTCATGTCTGCCGTTATGTTTGTGTCGTTACCTCCCGGGTTCTAGCTTCCAACCTCTGTCCTGTGTGCGTGAGCTCTGGACCCCCATGCTATGTCTCCTCCTGTGTTGTTGCTTTGATACGTCTTCAGTTTGACCCATTTCCCGACTAATTTTCACCCCAACTTGCATAACTCTGTGAACTCTTTTTTCCCCTCCCCCCACCCTCCCGAGACCAGCTCATAACTCTCGGGGCAAGCGGCTCAGAACCCGACAATCAACCTTTTGTGAATGCCCAATGCCCATTGGTTAACGCATGAAAGCGTAGCAGTAGCTTCAGCAATGCTATTTGCATTTACGTCCTTCGGTTTCATCTGTCCTTCACGATCTTGGCTCCCGTTGACACTGTTCACTCAATAGGTGCGCCAGTTCTTCCTTTCAAGGGTCCCCCTGCCCGTTTCCAGGGTACGTGCTGTTATAGTTCTGTCGGAAGCATCAGGGATGCCTGCAGGGGGTCAGATTGAGTAGTTCTTCTTTGTCAATGAAGTATTCCCTCTCAAGGTTTGGCACCTTTCTTGCCTCTTTGTCAAGGGCCTTCTCCTGTCCAGTCGTGTCCTGGGCTGCGTAGTCCCCTTCGATGACACCTTTGAGTGCTATATCATCCTACTGGGCGCAGTAGCTTTTCAGCCTCCTTCAATGTATGAATTTGCCATTGTTTACCATCCAGGCTGAACACCAGAGTGGTGGGGAAGCCCCCGCGGCAGAGCACCTTTCTGTATCACAGCCATTCCATTTGCGGTTTTAAGGATTTCCTTTTTAGTAATGTGGCAGCTGCGAGGTCTTGGTATAGGGAGATTGAAGCGTCTCTGAATTTTATGCCTGTGGTGTTCCTGGCTTCTTGCACAATCTCCTCCTTGACCATGTAGAGGTGGACTCTTGCCAGGACGACAGGTGGGAGTGGTTGGCACTGTTGGTGCTTGTCTATCCCTGGTTTGGTGCACTCTGTCCTGCTCTGCAGGGTGCTATCTGTGTGCGTTAGGATGAACCTGAAGAGGTCCCAGGTGAAGTTACCCATCTCATGCGCCATCCCATCTCTGCGTCCATAATGCTGGTGGGGATTCTGCGTGTCGGCATGTTATTGCGGCAGGAGCGGTTTTCAGTGTCCTCTTGCTTAGTTTCCAGAGCTTCACATCTGGCCTCCAGTGTGGTAATTCTGTATGCTCCCGCCCCAATTTTGTAGGATTGTAACTTTATCTCTGCCGTTCTGTTTTCTACCTCGTCTAGGCTCGATATTGTCTTCTTGAGCTCTTCCGTGCCTCTCTGGTATTCCTTAGTCATGCCTGCGAGGAAGTCATCTGTCATTTTTTTTTGGTGACCACTTGAGTTGGTGTGGTGGGGGGGGGTGTCTCCAGGTCTTTCTTGTGACATTGCTTTGGTTCACTCCCCTTTCTTCCTTTTGTCTCTGGTGGGTGCCGAGAGCAGCGGCGAGATGTCACTTGTTTTGGGGTTCTTCGCCATTTCTCCCTTGCTCTGAGAGGAGGTCTTTCACCCACGTTGCTCCATGTGGTTAGGCTTGTTTTTCTCCCTGAGGCCTTGGGTACCTTTTCAATGAGGTGGGCCATGCGGGGCCCTAGCAGCATGGATCTTGCTGCACTTGCCGACTTTGCGTGTTTCTTTCTTACGCTGGCAAGTTAGGTGGAGCAAGAAGGGGCTAGATTTTGGTGGGCTACAGGCCTCTTTTTATTCGGGGCGACCCACTTGGGGGTTGACTGGAGACCCAGACAACCCCGATCCTCAGTGGTAGACTCCTGTCATAGCCCCGGTCCTATGCTGCTATTGTGGAGCGTGAGCCTGGGGGTGGGTGGCTGTGCCTTATTGTTCCAGAGGTACCAGGGGTTCTGTGTGTTTAAATTGTGGCAAAAATGGCCGTGGACACAAAATATCGTGGCAAAGAGACCGTAGTTTTGCCACTGCAATCCATGTAAAGCGGCGGGGGACACCCTCGCAACCCCTGAACCCATTACACCATTTAAGGGGAGCAAGGGACACCCACGCAACCCCTGCTCCCCTTAAATGCTGTAATGGGGTACACCTTTAACGGGTCAAACCACAACATTATTGCCACACTTTTGTACAGGTGACATTTTTGGCACGATCTTATCACTGCATACCGTACCAGGGCCACGTCTCTTCGTGGGTGCTTGACCTCGTGTGTCCTCTGATTCACAGTGTGGTGAGTACTCCTCCTCAGCTTGTTGAGCAGTGGCATTGGGGATGCTCTGCATGGGCAGCCGGCGCTGTCTCCACTGGGAGTGGGCTGCTTGTGTCAGAACCAAAGGCTGTTATTCACTGCTTGGGTAGTTTTCCCCTCATATTATAGCTGTTGCGCCATCCGTGCAGTTTGCTGCTGTCCCAGTCTGTCTCAGAGGAGCGTCTCTGTGACGGTTCGTGGTGTGAGCGTGTCCTCCAGCCCCTAAAAGCAAGGGGGCACCTGCGGCATATATGGAGCCATTCCAGGGCAAGGGGGGTGGAATTCTGTCTGTGGCCGCCATGGAGCAGTGCAAGGAGCCTCCTCCGCCCCCCTGGGGACTCGGTTGCCCAGGGTTTTCATTGTCCAAGCCCTGGTCGTCATCTGTTTTTTTTTGTTGGGCAGTGCCACGACTTGCTGCGGAGGACCGCTGCTCAGCGATCGAGCATGTGGGGGCTTCCTTGCTCCGGTCAGCTGGGTGCAGTAACCCCCCCCCAGCCTGGTGTGCTTTTTTTCAGGAGAAACCACGTGCTTTCTGCTGCAGAGCTAGTGAGGAGCCATGCCTCAGGCTCTGGCTCCAAGCCATGCCCCTTACACTGCACCTTTTTAAAAGAAAGAAATATATAATACAAGTAGGGATTGGCAGCTTTAAGGTTGAAACCTATTATGAATGTCCACTTATGTATTGTCCCCGGTGACTGTTTAACTCCCCCCTTCCCCCGCAACCTGGTCAGAATGTCCCTCAAGCTCACCTCATTGTAAGAAGCTCACTGCTTCCCGTTAAATCCGATTTCTTATCTAATGTACCTTCTTTTGGGATCAAAAGAGCATTGTTCCTCATGTATATAAATGAAAATAATACATACTAAACTGAACATCAAAAAACGTTGTTGGAACCTCAATTCCCCTCACCAATGACAAGTAAAGCAATTACATTACCGCACGCATACATATGTTAGCAAACCTAAGATACATTTTAGAAATGCAACCCAGTGCCATTTAAACAAATACAAATAATCTACACCTTCTATTATATGACCTCCAAACTTAAACCCACAATTGCAGAATAATATAAGAACCTGCACACACATGCCCACGATTGCTCGAGTCACTGGCTCGCGGCATAAACTCTTTACTAGCATCAAACGTCACCACTCCCATCAACATCACCTCGCCAAGTACATACGTCCCTATACAAAGTGAACATAAAATGCTATTAACACTGGGCAACATTCATGCATTAACAGCAATCCAAAAAGAGGGCGAGTTAAGGTTTCGGGCACGAGGCGCATGTTCTGTTTAGCGTTATTTTGGCTTTACTTTTTGTTTTTAATAATGGGTTAAACCTTCATGTTGGATTCTACCCGTTTATAGATGATTACAACTGTTAAGAAAAATGTGGTGGAGGGTGTATATCTTATATTCAAATGTCACACAGGCCATGTTAATGTTAAAGGATATTTGTACCACGCACTATGCTTACTCCTTTTCAAAATATGCATAGATCACGTGATTGTATTTCCCAGAGTGAGGTCGATCTGCTCATTCATTGCAGAATTGCAAATGGAACCAGGCTAACCCTTTCTAGGAGCCATATTCTCCCAAGTCAAAACTTTGAGATTTCAAAAAAGCGAAAACTCTCCGTCCTCTATAGTAAGAACTTCTAATACCAGTGAAGAGATGAACAAAACATGTACTCGGAACAGACCTTTGCCTAGAAAGACAAGCACATAAATGGAAGTCAGCAATGTTGGGTCTGGGACGAATCACATAGAAAGTTGCTTTTGGAAGTCTGTCTTCTATACTGGCTGTCGTGTTTCCGACCATGGTGTTATGGGGCTGGCCATGCTCACTCGAGCCGGCCCCATCGTTGCAGAGGGCCAGCACTTTGCTTGGTTGCCGGGATCACCCAGACTTTTGGTGTTGCAGGGTAGACCCTGATCGCCCGTGCGGACCCAGGTCTGGGGTGCCTGGGCACAGAAGATGCTGGGAGCATCCTGGTTGTAAAGTGGCCTGGGGGACCCAGGGCACCATGCCGATTGGAGGATCCCAGGTCAGCAGGACCTGCAGTACCGTGATCACACGGTGTGGGCCTGAAGGGGCGAAATGAGATGGAGACAGTAAACCCATTCTTGGAGTCTGCCGCAGTTGTGAGGTATGCGCGTGCAGGAGCCCCTTTTATTCGCTCTGATAACGAGGGCAATACAAATAGAAGCGCCACACCGCACATGGTACCACAGAGACTTGAGTGGACGTCACAATCGGCCTGCTGCATGCCATTAACCCCCGCCTTCCCTCCACCTCCCCCCGGGGGTGGGGGGGCAAGATGTGCCTAGCACTAGGTACATTACCTGGTGTGTGGTGCTAGTTGAGGGAGACAACTGACCAGCTCACCTGTTGCCTCCACAAACACCCACGCCTCTGATGTGAGACGCTGGAGTTCAAAGACATGGGTGTTGCTCTTAGAGAGGTGAACGTATTTCAGGCAAGGGAGCGTGGAGTGGGGAAGAGGGAGCAAGCATTTGGAGGTGATGCAATCGTACCAGAGGACCTCGAAAGCCAAGCGAGAGAGCAGCCCAAGAACAGAGGAGGCAGAAAGCCTGAACACAAAAGGCCATTGAGATGAGAGCCGAGAAGGCAGTCCAAGGAGCGAACCTTGTGATTGTGTGTGTGTGAGAGAGAGACAAACAGAGGGGGAGAGAGAAGGGCCAGAATATCATCCAATAAGCAACTCATGCAGCATAGCATCATTTGGGATAAGGAACCATAGAATGAGATCCGTCACCTGTATTCGGTATCAATAGGCATGATGATTCTGCAGCCCTGCTTATGTATAATACAGTATGAAACGCATGCCACTGTATACTGGTCATAATTAAATGTGTACACGGGGTGTACATGGAGTTAGAATAAATAGTGTGCGTGTTTATGAAATGTCCTAGTCTTGCGGTCCTCTGAATATTTTTCGTATGTTGTGTAATTTGCAAATGTGTTTATTTACTGAATGTATTCAAGGAAGAGGTATTTTTTTTTCTCCAAATGTTTTTTGAAATTAACATTGTGATGGGGTTGTCAATAAAAGTGTTGGGTAGTTCGTAAATGGATTAAGTGACATGTTATGTTAAATATTCGTATGAAGCGCTAAGGGCCCGAGGCAGTAGAGCGCCAGGAGGACACTAATAAACTGCAGAGCCTGATAAATCCAAGAACTACACCAAATAACTAGATATTAAAGTACCTCTGAAACAGGTGTGCTTTCAATCGTTTTTCTAAAGAGATGCAAGTTGTGTTCATCTCGAAGGGCAATTATTCCCAATAAATGCACTATTGACGGCAAACGTACAACCTCCTGCAGATTTGAGATTGTATCTGAATCTCTTTTGAGGTCCCAAGATACAATGACCCTAAAGCTCTGCCGGTGGGAAAGCGTTTGATTAATGAATTGGGGTAAGTAGGGGGATATCCCCAGTAGGTTGCGATCTTTAAATCCGTTCTGTCCGGGAGATGCAGCCCATGCAACGTCTATAAAATGGGTGCACTGCGAGCAAAGGGTGTATCACTTATCATGTCTCGTGCCATGTGGTTCTGCAAAACTGGAAGCCAGTCGATTTTGGTTCAGCCAACTAAGCGTGCATTGCCATAGTTGTGTTTGGCGCATACTATGGCACAAGCTGTACGTCCTAAATCAAGTTCTTTTTTTTTTTTTAACTTTATTTTAATGTTTTTTCAAACAAGTGTATGGAAAAATACAACAATGAATACTTAGTACAATATAAACAATACATATTTACACTAGTAATCAACAAGATATGTTAGCCTATTAGGTCAACTATAAGATGTTGACCCCCCTTTTCCAGTCATCCATTAGGGCAACATTCTTCGCTTCTAATCAATGTTAATGCAACAATAAGATCTACATTTACATTGGACAAGAACATAGAACAGACACTTAATATGTAAAACCCACACAAGATTGTAATGCCATATCTCTTCATTTCTAGATTGCTTGAAAATGCCCAACGCTCAACAACCATATAAGTCATTACAGGGTGCCCAAAGGTTCAAATGATTCTCTTCTCTACCCTGCCACAACTATGGCACACGCTGCATGGCCTAAATAAAGCTCTTGAAGCAACGGGTGAATCTTTCTGAAGAGTCGAAGAAACCACAAGGAAGAGCTAATAACCTGCATATCCACCTGAGGGTTAACTTTTTTTGATCTGTGGCTCAGTAGACGTGTGCAATTTTATCAAAGGTAAAATGAAGATCAGAAATGCTATATTTTGTTTTAAATATAATGTGCCCATGATGGCTAGCTCAGTCTTGGCTGTATTGAAGCTCTGTTATCTATCCAGTAGTTTATGGCCTGGAGCACTGAAGCAAGGTGGGTGTTATCGGAAAGAGTGCCCTGGGTAAGGTTCAGGTGCCTAACAGTGGAAGCCGACTCTGATGTTGACCAGTAAATCATGTAATGGTTTCCAGTAAATATGAAATATTGAACAGTATAGGTGATGAGGACGGGCTCTGTTTATAGCCATAGTAGAAAGGGCACTTGGGAGTTGTCATTTCTTGTAATGAGATGCAGGCAGTTCAATTTGCTGGAAATTGGGGGGGGGGAAATGCCTTGCTGTGTCCAATGCCTTGGCCACCGAACCCAGTCCATCTAGAATGCGTTAGCGAATCGAGTATGAAAAGCCGCTGAAAAGGCAAGGATTACCTGATGTAGTTTTCTGGTTGCCTTTGTGCAGAGCAGGGTCCGGTGTGTATCCAGCAAGGTCTGTACACCTGTGGGGATGGAACCCCCTTTTATCAACCAGGATAGTATTTCATTTTCAAAAACTGTCCGCTTTCTGGCAAATCATTTTGGAGAAAGTAGAGTATTGACAATGGGCTGATAACTGTAAGGTAGATTTGGATCAAGGATGGGGGTGTCTCCCAAGGAGTTTTCCAAGATTCTAGCACCAAACCATTGTGCAGTGAAGAATTGCCAAAAAGCACAGAAAAGGGGCACAAGCTCATCAAGGAGTACCATTATAACTATTTTTGAGACGGACATCTGAACACGGAAGTGTTTTTCTTTAAAAAAAGAAAAATGAATGGAGTAAATTATAGAATTCAATCGAAACTTGCTGAAAATTAAATTGGGGCTTAAGCGAGTCTATCGTCGAGATTTTGTTTGGGGGCTGGTTTGAGCAGGTAAGGTAGGCATCGATTTTGGTTCACAACATCCAGCATCAAATTGAACTTCAGAGTTCTGATAGCCTGAATCGACAATAACCACTCTGGCGGCATCGGATGGGTGGAAGTCGCTAGAGTTTTATTTTCAAGAAGTCTAAGCGAGGAAAATAATTTAACAGGAAGGTTTGGCTGCTGATTCAATGGCCTTAGTAAATGGTCTTAGTAAAGAAGGCTTTACTTGCAGGGATAATGTCCTCTTAGAGCATCAATTTGACATCATTTAACGACAGTTTGAAGTCTTTATTTTGCTGATATAGTTCTATTCAGCTTCTTCCAAAGCGCTGCTGCAGCACAGCTGCATAGGGGTCAGGGCGGGGGGGATTGCTGCGTAACCTTTGGTTGAGGGCCATTGCAGCCTAAATAAAGGGAACCATTTATTTTACTGTATTTATCAGTTGCAAGTGTGACCAAAATAGGCGTAGACCACTGCTCTGCTAACACTTGCGCGCAGTGGCTGAAAGAGCCTGGCACTGGAGGACGGTATGCTGCGGTTTCACTTCCCTAACATTGAAAAGGGGAACGTTGTTAATGACGATTTGATTATGCATTTTACTGCTGCATATATATATATTTTTTTTGCTTCCTTGGAGCTAAGTCACACATGCCACATCACCACTGAGTAGCCATCGCTAGAAGTTCACCTCCACTTCAAAGCCACATGAGCAAAGCATTGTGGGTATGCAAAGTCAGGAACATGCATGACTGTGTCGTTTGGGAGATGTCAATCCAGTCCTGGTCAGTTAATGCATTCTGGGACCCGTAGTTTTGTTTTGCCTGTTATAAATGCATGTCCAGAACACAAAAATACAGAACTGGATTACCATCACCCAAACGGCACACACAGGTCACCTGGCATGTATGCACATCGCAACAAACCTTTGTCCTCTCAATAAACCGATTTCACTGTAAAGCTCCTACTTGAACCGTTTTGCCAACCTCCCATCTAGCTGTCATTTTAACTTACTTGGCCCTGAATTGTAGTCCTTAATCTATATTGCGGGAACTGTTCTGGTTTTTGGTTTAGGAAATATGGTTAGGCTTTTGTCTCGCAAAGCAAAAAAGGTGATGGCTGGAAGGTTTAGAATTCGCTCTCATAGCGCTGGGCAATCCTCCAGACTCCTTTCTTCAGCCTGCCAAGCCCTTCTAGAAAGGTAAAAGACCCTATGCAAACCAATCTTGGTCCCACCGCAAAAGGAGCTCTCCAACCCAAACTGCTTGTTGACATGCCATCTGCATGAGACCACAAACAACTCCAGACATGTTATTTTAGTCTAATTGATCTGGCCAGTACTCCACATAAGAATTTGTGGTGGGAGTATTTTACTCAACAATTTTAAAATTGGTAATCAAATGATTTCATAGCAAGTGAAAAGGTAAGCCACATCCGATTATTTTTATAGGAGACACACAGGGTAATTCATAGAATTTCGCAGAAAAGTGTCGCAAGCGGCTGTCGCAGAGTGTCCGCGTACGATTGTCTGCGCCAGGCGCGTGCGCCAAAACCGATTTCCGCGCACAGCGTATTCATGGATTTCAGGCTCCCAAACCAGCCGTGGGGCATCGCAGCGACCCTGCAGCAGCGCCAGTAACGCCCCCAAGAACGCCCTTGCGCAAGGAAAAGCCATCAAAATTGCTAAATCATCGCAAAGGGCTGCGCTAACCCTGGACCAGTTTACAGGGCTGCCAAACAAGGAACGCAAAGCGGGTAACGTTCATATCAGGGGTACGCGGGAAGTTTTACATGCGATTAGCCAGGGTACGTGTATGACAGGGGTACGCGTGAAGTTAAACACGCGATTAGCCAGGGTACGTGTATTACAGGGGTGCACGGGAATAATCACACGCGATTTGGCTGGGTACGTGTATTACAGGGGTGCACGGGAATCATCACACGCGATTAGGCTGGGTGGGTCCTCACAGGTGTTCAGCACGGTGTTGAAGAGATTAGTGGATGCTTTTTTTAAAAAAATTTCCCCTGAAGAATGTTCGCCCGAACTGGGCAGTGAAGAACAGAAACATGTTGGGATGGTTGTTGTTTTAGAGACACATTGAGATTTTTTTGTGTTATGTTATGTGATATCTTTTGTGTCATGCAAATAAGTGAACTTTGTATTTCATGTTTTAGTAACTGTTTTTTAGTGTTTAGTACACTGTGTTAGGTGAGGGTAGTGTTTTATGTTTAAATTCAGTTCGAATTATTTGAATAAAAATTTGTTATACACATTTTTTAATCAATCATAGCAGACGGTCCATTCTTTCAGGACTAGTGATGCCGGAAAACCTTATAGAGTTCCTGTGTAAAGGGGGTTGGATGTAAGTAAAACAAGACGTGTTATCTTACTCTTTATTGTATTATACATATTGATATCCCTGTCAGTAGAGTAGGATGTTATTATAGGGACTGTTTATACCTATTTGAACATACTACAGTTCCCTGTACATCCTCCACGGCCCCTGCAGGCAGCCCACAAAACAGGGGACTACCCTGCACACCTGCTCATGTCTCCCACCCCCACCCCCCCAGCAGTGTGGGGCACCCTCCACCAGGCCCCCACCCATGTCTCCCACCACCCCCACCCCCAGCCACCATGGGCAGCCCCCACCAGGCCCCCACAACAGCATGAGCAGCCAAAGGTCATCCACACATCACATGCAACATAGGGAGTACACTACACATGCACACACACGACCAAACTTGAATGCATGTGTACACCTCCGTCAACTGTCGCAGTGTTCCGATCGACATCCATGTCACACCTGACAATCAATCCTCCACATCCTGTGCCATGCAAGCCCACACACACAAGCACCATCCATGTGTCACACATGAGACCCCTCGCATGTGTCACCCTCACGGCCCTGTACACCCCCCCCCCCACTTGCCCACATAAAAATACATGTTCAACCTGCACACTCCTGGCACACCACACGCACAGCTTACAATCAGTATGCATGTACACTTACCACTCGACTCCAGATGGGTCTGCCTCTCAAGGACCTGGACGTGGAGCGCTGGGGATATGCGTTCCAGGACCCTCATCTGATCTTCCGACAAGTGGCCCCGGCGCCCCTTAGCATCCGCTGCCTTCAGGAGGCGCCGGGCCTTGTTGAGGGTCCTGGACCTGAAGTCCTCCCAGCGCTTCCTGACACGTTCGTAGTCGCGGACTGCCACCTCCTCCGCGTTGATGGCAGTCACGATGTCCATCCAGATCCGAGTCCGTCCTTCCTTGTCGGCGTGCAACCTTCCGAAGAGGGCATCATACTGCCCCAGGACATGCTCCACCAGGACACCAACTTCGGTGGCAGTGAAGCTGGTGCCCCTCTGCCTCCTTGGCCGGGGGTTGCCACTGGTGCCAGATGTTGCAGTGCCCGACATGGCAACCCCAGAGGCAGGAGTGGGTGGGCAACTGGGTCCTGGGGCTGGGCTGTGGGGCGATGGAAAAGCAGTCGGGAGTCTTCGGTTCCAGCAGGGGTGGTCACAGCAACAGCACCCCTGGCTGATGTGCAGGCAGCAAATGGCAGGGCACGTGGGCAGCAGGCAGTCAAGCAGCAGCAGATGGCAGGTGGGAGCGTGCTCAGGGCTCTGGGGGGCAGTAATTCGGCCTTCTGGGCAGGAGCGTGGTCTTCCGTGTGTGAGCGCGTGACCAGCTTGATACAGAGTGATTTTGCACGTGAAAATCCAGCACGTCTGTGTGTAATTCGAGGAAAGGCCCTTAGCGCGTAAGCACGTCAGCACACGTCTGTACATTCATTGGCCCAAAGGCCACCAGCGTATGCGCGTCTATGAAGTCACATGCACGTTGAATATGGCACACGTTTGAAATGTTGCGTGTTAAAAAAATGAAAGACACGTCCAACTGTCAAAGCGTGTAATTGGTGGGTATGGCCTTAGCGCGTACACGCTGAAGTGACAAAGCGTGTAATTGGTGGAAACGGCCCTAGCGCGTACACGCGGAAGTGACAAAGCGTGTAATTGGTGGAAATGGTCCTAGCGCGTACACGCAGAAGTGACGCTGGACGTGTGGGCCTGCATAAAAGGTATGTGTAGAGCACCATTTCCTTGTACGTGCTTTTCGTGGAGAGCGAATGGGTGAAATCCGTACTTCTTGTCGTTTCACACGCAATTTACTTCACAGCATTTCAAGTTCGTACTCCCTGTTACCTCTGACAGCTTTTTCTCTTTTTTTCTCTTTTTCTGGTTTTCCTGGGCCTGTTCCCTCAAACAGCGTTCCCTTCTACTGTTGTCCTGTCTCCTCAGACAGAGTACAATTCTTCTTTTGGCAGGGGTGTTGCCAACGCGCACACGCGCTTCTTTTTCACGCTCTTTTTCCTGGCAGACGGTGAGTCACGCACGTATCTAACATCTGTGCTTGCCCCGTGTGTAGCCTACCCCTTCAGAGGTCAATCTAGGCTGCGTGTGACACGCATACGTTCATTCTTGTGTTACTGGGTGCCACAGCGTAGTGCAGGTTTTTTTTTCCGCACACGTGGTCTAGGAGGGGTTGCGTGCACGTCATCTCCCTTTTTTGGGCTTCCTGTGCGTTGCGTGACCCGTCATCTTTCCCCAGGGGTCACATTCAGCCTTGCTAGAGCACTAGGGTACAATTACCATCTGGTACCCAACCCCTTTGACCCCCAATTGGCCAGGACAATAGTTTACAGCCACTCCCATACGCACATTAACATCAGTGCCATGGTTGGGAGGCGAGGAATCCGTAAGGGTGGCAAAGGTGGACGAGCCACAAGTGGTGGCCGTGGTGGATCCGGTAGGGGACGTGGTCATTACTTGCAGGGTGGAGGACCAGTCAAGGGCACCCATAATCACCCCCACACCCCCTCTGATTGAGGCTGATGTGGCTGACACTATCCATGCTCAGCCCTTGTTGGACCAGCCCATTGTGGCACCAGACCTGGCTGACTCCATGGCTGACTTCCAGGTCAGCAGGCCTATGACACGTGCGCTGGTGCACGTTGATGTCATCAGGCCACGTGGATCAGGGGCAGCAAGGTCATCTGCTGCCCCAAGTAGGCAGGGTGGAGAGGCTGCAGGGGCAGTTGCGGCTCCATCCACCCCAGCTCTCACACAACCAGCCAGGACAGTGTCGGTCCTAGTCCATCCTGCTGACATTCCCCCTGACACCATTACACTTGAGCCAATGCCTGCACCAACTCCCATGCTGAGTGTGCAATCCCACACTCCTGATACAGTGTCCACCAGGGCTCCTGCCCCTAGTGTCCAGAGCGGCGTAGGACACTCAGGATCACCACCACCTTCCAAGCGGAAGAGGAAGAGTGCTCGTCCGGCACAGGCTGATGCCCCAGACACGGCTACACAGTCCGGCCCGTCGAGGAAGCCCAGCTTCACGGATGCCGAACTGAATGCACTTGTCGAGTATGTGTCCGCACATGATAACGAAATGGTCATTGTTGCAGGATCCAAGACCACACCTGCACAACGCCTGGCACACTGGCAGACCATTGCGGACATCGTAAGTGCCCTTGGAATCGTGAGGGGCACAGCCAATGATTGCTATAAGCGCTGGAATGACCTAAAGCGCAGGGCAAAGAATAAGCTGGCCTCAAGTCATGCCGCAACTCTAGTGACTGGAGGTGGGTCTCCAGTAGAAGACATGGAACTCACTCCACATGAGTCAGTCGCTGGGACCTACGTCACGGAGGAACAGATCCAAGGCGTGGGAGACTTGCCTGATTATGAGGCATTGTCCGGTGAGTGCACATGCATGTGTGTGTCATCCATGTGCATGGTGTGTGTGTGAGGGCTTCTGTTTGTGTGCCAAGTGAGGGTGTGTGCGCCTGAGTCATTTGGGTCACCCATGTGCTTCATGCAATACATTCTGCGCAGCAGCATTTGGCCATAGCAGTATCCCTTCTGCCAACAGTAGACATCTAGCCCAACAGCACGCCAGTTGCCCTTGAAGTGTCACCTTGCCACAACATTGTTGCTTTTTTTTCTCTGTTCATTCAGGCAGATTGTTTGCATTCCACCACTTTTACTAGGCATTTCTCAGTCCTCTAGTCACATGTCTGACATGGCTATGGTAAAGTGGAGTGACTTTGTTACCTGGATATCATTTGTTTAGACATGTCCCTGTGCAATCGGACCATTTTGGACTGGCAGCTCCAGGTGAAAAATCAGACCTGTTTGAATTATAAAAGCTATTACATGAGGGAACTGGACTGAATGAATAAGTGCTGCCCTCCTCTCCATCTTCACTCAATAGCAATGGTACATGCCATCTGTGTGATGGCATGTGTATGTCACCTGGCAATCACAGGCCAATGTGTGATGCCACTGCCAGGCAGCATGCAGAAAATGTGTTCATCTTCCATCTTGGTGTCATCAGTGTGTGCCATTTGCCTACCCTGCATACGCAGTGAGGGTGCATGCATGGGAGGGTTTTAGTCATGTGGGACATGTGTCAATCAAGTATTGGTTCTGTTGCTTCTCAGCCCTCATTGTGTGCCATGGTGCTAATGCCTGTTTCCATTTGTTTGCTTTTATGTCTTTGCAGGGGAAGACGCACCTGATACTGCTGGGGTTGTGGAGATGGTGCAGACCCAGGAGGGGTCTGAGGGCCGACCGACCACCAGTGAGGGACGTGGTGTGGTGGTGGGTGAGAACCCACAACTGCTGCAGGTCGTGCTCTCAAGGGGTGTCTCTGGCTGCACCTACCCCGAGCTGTACTCAGGTGTTGATTCGGATGATGAAACCTACGTGCCGTCGCAGGTGAGTGTTCCTGGGAGGGATGCTGTTCTGTCCCACCCACCTGCACCAGGGTCAGAACCCTCAATGGGGATGTCAGTGTTGGCAGCTACGCCTTTGGTGGTTACGGATGCAGGGTCACACTCCGCGACATCTGATCCTGTTCCTGGGCCAGCAGATCAGAGGGGGAATGCAGTCCTGCAGCCTCAGGCAGTGCCGGCACAGCAAGGCGCAGTTCACCTTGCCCCAGACAGGTGTGGTGCCCAACGACGTGGTGGCCGTACGCCACCTGGCAATACCGCATGGGAGCAATCCATTTACGGTATGGCAACCCAACAGGCAGCATCATCAGAGATGATGGCTCAGGCCATGGATAGGGTGGCCACTTCCATTGTCCCCCCCCGAAAGGCTGATGGAGCGACTACAGCAGGCAACAGACTCCATCTGCCAGTCACACAGGGAGGACATGTTGGCGTCCAACAGGGACAGGCGGGCGGCACTGGCGACTCTGCAGGAAGCCATCTCCATAGAGTCCCAGGGCCACAGGGAAGCCCTGAGGCTGGAACTCCTTCACCTCAGGACGACTCTTGTTGAGCTTGAGGCTTCAACAAACCGAAGGACAGAACAGCAGCTGGAGCGTCTCACCCGTACGCTCTCAGCTGAGATGCAGGCAACTAGGGCGGAGGTCCGGGCATCCCGTGAGTTGTTGCATGGGGACCTCCGCACACTCATCCTCCAGAACGAGACCTACCACACCCGCATGCTTGCAGCCATGGAGGAACAGACTAGGGCCTTGCGTGGGCTGCCTCCCATAGTGCCACCACCTCCGGATGCAGCTGCACAGGGTGATAATAGCGACAGCAGTGATACTCCCACAATAGGGTAGCCTTGTGGGCCATGAGCCCATGGAGGTGTTTTTTTTTCGCAAGATCCACACAGGTGGGTTTTGGTGTGCACCCTGTCCTCGGACCTCCTGGGTGGCCTCCCCAACCCCCCCGGGCCCATTAATGGCCATTTTTATTTATTTATTTATTTATTTTTTTGGGACAGTGTGTTGCCTTGTGTGGCTACCGTGGGCATACGCTGCATTGTGGTTGGGCACATTCAGGCTTGTCATGTATTTGGTTCAGATGCTTGGGTTTTTGTCACACACACCCCTCCTGCTTCCCGTTTCCATGGGCTTGCAAAGGGTGTGCCCAAGTGACATTGACGTACATGGTGACATTGGACTCCCACTACATGTGTGGGTAGTCTAGTCAATACTATGTATACATTCCTAGTGCATATTGGTGTTGTGTTGTACACTGCATGTTGCATTGATGTGTAACTCATCATCCATGTCTACCTCCTAATTTGCAGGTCCTTTCCTCATGTCTACACAAGGCCCTCTACTTTGGAGATGGGGTCCATGTTGGCAGCAGTGCACCAACAACTCTATATGGCGCCAACACTGCACAGTTGGTAGTGGTGGGAGTGCAGGCATTTCCAGGTGGTGAGACTACTAATATTTGACATTTGTGATGTCATGTTAATGGTAGTTTTGAGGGTCAGTAGCTGATGTTATTGCTAAATACCTGCTCAAGTGTGTTGTTGGTCCTGCATTACTGTGAGCATTTCAGGTGCAGCGAGTTTCAATTAGGGACACTGACCTTTGTGACACTTGTGTCATGTTGTGGGAATTACTTTGTTTACCTGCACATAGCATGACATGGCACGGTCCTCATGTGCTGGGGATGGGTTGGGTGACATGGCACTGTCCTCATGTTGCATTTTGCAAGTGGGTATTCATTTTAGCTGCATGAATGTGTTTTTTCACGAAACTGCATTGGTGGTGTCTGTGTAGGTAGGGATGCACACATTGTAACACTTCCAGGTGAACAATATCAGGCTGATATGGTTTTGACGGTTGATTCTCCAGACATTCAGGATCAGTGTCAGGTTGAGTCATCATTGATTGTCAGATGGTATGTGCCAGGGCAGTGTGCACTCCACAGGGGTGTGATTTCTATGTGAAGTAATTAGCCACTAGCTGTGTACGGGCTGCCTCCCCCCGTGCCCTTTCCCCTCCCATGCGCAGCGGGCGTGCATGTGGTTGGGGATGTGGGGGCACCACCATGTCCACGGCCAGGCCCCGGCGTGTTGCAAAGTTGTGCAGGACACATTCTGCCACTATGATCCTGCACACTACTGGGGGAGCGTATAACAGCTGCCCGCCAGAACGGTCAAGGGAGCGAAAGCGTGACTTAAGCACTCCGAATGTGCGCTCCACTATGCCCCGTGTTGCAATGTGGGCTGTGTTATATCTTACCTCGGGTGGCGTGGTGGGGTTCCGAATTCGCGCCATCATGTGGGGGCTGAGAGGCTAGGCACTGTCCCCTGTGGAGGTGGTGATGGGTAACATTGGTGGGGTTGTGACCTTGCTCAGTATCTGACATGCATGCATGTGCAGTGGCATTCATACTCACCAAGCAGCCATGTATCGCCATGCCGCCCAGCTTCTAGGTCCCGGCTTAGGGTGGACATTCGGTAAATGAAGCTGTCGTGGGTGGACCCGGGATAGTTGGCATATACTGAGGTGATGATTCCCTTGGCATTACATACTACCTGCACGTTGATGGAATGCCAGTGCTTGCGGTTCCTATAGATGTGCTCAGATGCCCTGGGGGCACGTAGAGCCACATGGGTGGAGTCGATGGCACCTAGCACTTTGGGGAATCGTGCCACACCGTAAAAATCCAGGGTGGCAGCATGCCTTTCTGCAGGTGTTCTGGGCAGGTATATGTGCCTGCAGACTGATGGGCGTGCAGTGATGATGTTCAAGACCTGGTGTAGGCAGCGTGACTGCATGGCCTGTGACACCCCACCCACTATGGCACTTGTCCGCTGAAATGATCCAGTGGATAAGAAGTGCAGTACATTGAGGACCTTCTCCAGGGGGCTGAGTGCTTGGGAGCACAGGGTGGGTGATGTGAGGTCATCCTCCCACTCACTCACCAGGTCCAGTATTATGTGCGGTGGAAACCTGTACCTCCCATACACCTGGTCATCAGGCATCCCAAAAAGGCTGGTTCTGGGTGTGAAAATTCTGGCCCTGACTATCCTCCTCCTCCTCCTTTGGTAGCCCACAGCCACTGCTGCTAGGAACGGTATATTCATCCTGGCGTCTGAGCTTCTTAGTTTTTTACGTGCAAATTTATGCATCGCTGGTCGACGTATGCCTGCTTCCTACTGGCGTACGTGTTTCTTTGCGCGTGTTGTAGGCGAGCGTGTGAAACTTCCCGCGCACCCCTGAAATCCAGTACCCAGGCCAATAGCGTGTGGAAATTTCCGCGCACCCCGGAATACACGTGCGCTGATGTACTCGCGTGTGTAAGTGCCCGCGCACCCCTGAAATACACGTACATAGGCCAATCGCGTGTACGCGCACTTTTGTCCAATTACACGTGATGACACTCTGACGTGCAGTCTTTCCACGTGTGCTCCAGCATCACGTGCTATGAGGGAAACACCCGTGCGGGTCACGTCACAGACGCGCTTACGCGCTGAGGGCCTTTGGTCCAATAGAATCGCGTATGCGTGCTGACGCGCTTACGCGCTGAGGGCCTTTGGTCCAATAGAATCGCGTATGCGTGCTGACGCGCTAAGGGCCTTTCCTCGAATTTCACGCTGACGTGCAGGATTTTCACGTGCCAAATCACTCCGTATCAAGCTGGCCACGCGAAAACACTCGGAAGACCACGCTCCTGCCCAGAAGGCCGAATTACTGCCCCCCAGTACCCCGAGCAGCCTCCCACGTGCCATCTGCTGCTGCCTGCCTGCTGCCACCGTGCCCTGCCATTTGGTGCCTGCACATCAGCCATCTGCAGGGGTCCAGTTGCTGTGTCCACCCCTGCTGGAACAGAAGACTCCCGACTGGGATAACATCGCTCCACAGCCCAGCCCCAGGACCCAGTTGCCCACCCACTCCTGCCTCTGGGGTTGCCATGTCGGGCACTTCGACATCTGGCACCAGTGGCAACCCCAGGCCAGAGGGGCAGAGGGGCACGAGCTTCACTGCCACCGAAGTTGGTGTCCTGGTGGAGCATGTCCTGGGGCAGTATGATGCCCTCTTTGGATCGTCCCGCGCCAGCAAGGAAGGACGGGAGAGGATCTGGGCCGACTGTGTGGTTGCCATCAACGCGGAGGGGGTGGCAACCCGCGACGTCCAGAAGATCAAGAAGCGCTGGGAGGACTTGAGGTCCAGGACCCTCGTGAAGGCCCGGCGCCTCGTGGAGGGGGGCCGGGGCCGCATGAGTTCCATCCAGATAAGGGTCCTGGAACGCGTACGCCCAGCGCTCCACGCCCAGATCCTTGAGAGGGAGACCCGTCTGGAGTTGAGCGGTAAGTGGCCAAGCATTGCTGTGTGAGACAGGGCATGTGGCGGTGTGCTGGTTGTCTGATACTTGCCTGTATGTGTGACATAGGCCATGTATGCATGTATATGTGCAGGGACATCATGGTAATGCATGTGCGACCAGTGATGTGTGAACCACATGGTTGTTGCATGTGTTTAAATGCGACATGGGGAGCCCTATGCAGATTTTACACATGAGAGCATGCCAGTCTCTGTTCCTGGACATGGGTGGGGGTGAGGGATGGGTGCTGATGCCAGGTACATATATGGTAGACATGTCTGTGTGCCTGACCTGCGTGTCTGTGACTTGTGAATGCCGTGGATGCATGACACATGTGTGTGACAATGCACAGATTCACTGATGCAGCCTAGTTATCCTTGTATCCGCTGTGTTTGGGGTGTATGAGGCCAGATGGATGTGACTGAGGTGAAGTGTGTGCATGTGATAGGCATGACCCATGATGCATGTGAGTTCCATATCATTGTATGTTTCAAGAGTCCATTGGACATGTATGGAAATGTCCATGACATGCACCATGCCTGTTACTGTGTGTGTTTTGCCTGGACTGACCCATGTGTTGTGGAGGGACATGATGGAAGTGTACTTTGACAGTGGTACTCATCTGCTATTGCTTCCTGTCTAGGGGACCATTGTACAGTACCCTGATGCTTGTGTTCTATGTCTCCCTCTACGCAGCGGCTAGTGAAGAAGAGGGCGGAGACGGCGCTGTGGAGCAAGGCGGCGGGGATGCCCCCACGGCTGCAGCGGAAGGGGTGGGTGAGCCCCCACAGGGGCCTGCTACGGCGGAAGACGGTGAGGAGCCATCCAGGTTGGTGGTTTCCACAGAGGAGGAGGAGGCCGCCACTGAGGCACACATGGGCCCTGGTGGGGGCATCCCTGCTGGTGCAAGTGGTGCAGTCCAGGGGCAGGGGCAGGAGGCAGCACAGGTCACCGTGGAGGGGCCTGTGCATGTCGCTGTCCCTGACCCTGTGAGTGCACCACCATGCACCAGCAGGGATGCCCCGTCCCAGGCCCGTCCGCAGGTAGAGGGGATGTCCATGTCACCTGACTCCCCTCCACCTGTGGACGAGGGGACCCGTGGCCGTATGGAGAAGGTCCTGATTGGGGTCGCGATGCGCGCGGGTGCAATTCGTGATGACGTGCGTGCTTCCCGGGAGGAGCACGCACGTCATCACGAAGAGCACCGTGCCGACGTGGCCCAATTGGGATCTTCCATGTTCGGGGGTTTCCTGCATGTGTCGGCCAATCTGGCGGCCCTCTCCTCCTCTGTGGAGGCTATACGCCGGTCGTTCTCCTTGCCGTCTTCCGGCCCAGATGCCACCTTGACCCCCTGTGGACCTGCCCTGCCCTGACCAATGCAGCCAGCTCAGTGGGGATCCCATCCCTGCCACAGTTGGGAGTCGGAGGTCCAGCAGGGGTGGACACCACAGCAACTGTACCCCAGCAGATGGAGGATGTGCTGGCATCATCAAGCAGGGCACGTGCAGGACGGCGTCGGTGGATTGCATCAGCCTGGATGCCATTGTGCTGGCAGAGGCAGCTGCGTCGGAGGCAGCAGCAGAGTCAACGTGGGAGGCATCATGGCTCGGGGCCATCAACATCGGAGGGGCAGGCATCGGCCGGAGGGCAGGAGGACCCAGGACAGGAACTGTCTTCCGTGTGGCTGCGGTTGGGCCAGCAGATAGGTGCGGAGCGGCGGCGGGCGGAAGAGGCGCGGCTCACGATGGTCAGGGCGGAGAACTCCATGCGGAGGGCCCTGAGGCGGGCCGAGTGCCTCGAGGCAATCCGCAGGGGGTTGGAGGAGCAGATGGCGTCGTCCCTGCAGACCCTCGGGGCCATGGATCAGGACCGCCTCCGGGACATAGACGAGGAGTTTGATGATGCCCTGGCCCGGAACACCACAGAGTGAGCCGCTGGACTTGCCCGCCGCCTTTGTATATAGTTCTTTAGTTTTAGGTTTCCTTTGTTTCTTCTTATGATTTGGAGTCGACGGACACTGCTCCACTTTTTGTATATAGTTGCATTTTAGTTAGGGTTTTTTGTAGGTTTCCTTTGTTCAGTTGGGCTCATGGACCCTTGGATGTTTTTTACATAGTTCTTCATTGGATTGTTTTATTTTTATTTTTTTTATTTATCCACCAGGGAGCAATGGTCTTTGCATTTATTTTTCTCTCTCGGATTGATTTTATTTTTAATGTGACTTTGGACAACATTTTTTTGGATTTGGATTTTTGATTTTTTTGGACGGACATGCAGCTTATCTTTTTTTCATTGCCATTGTAGTTTGTTTCGTTTCATTTGCGTTCAATTTTTTTTAATACAATTTTGTTTTCATACTTCACTGTGTGGTATCATCTCATTGGTTTCATGCATGTCATGTTGGGTGTTTTCCCATTCAATTGCAACCATTGTGTGTGACGGACATGGGTTCATTTGCTTTATGAACATTGGGGGTGTAACATGTAATTTCCATTTCCATGGGGGTAAATGGGTTACTTGGTAGGCCCTTTTGGCTGTGGAGGCTGACCATAACGCACATGATTGGGGATTGTGAGGACCTGGGTGCAGGGGGACATGAGTGGGGGCCTGGTGGAGGGTGCCCCTGGATGCTGGGGGGTGGGGGTGCAGGGGGACATGAGTGGGGGCCTGGTGGAGGGTGCCCCTGCACTGCTGAGGGGTGGGGGTGGTGGGAGACATGAGTGGGGGCCTGGTGGAGGGTGCCCCCGGATGCTGGGGGGTGGGGGTGCTGGGGGACATGAGTGGGGGCCTGGTGGAGGGTGCCCCTGCACTGCTGGGGGGTGGGGGTGGTGGGAGACATGAGTGGGGGCCTGGTGGAGGGTGCCCCTGGATGGTGGGGGTGCAGGGAGACATGAGTTGGACATGAGTGGGGGCCTGGTGGAGGGTGCCCCTGGATGCTGCGGGGGTGGGGGTGCAGGGGGACATGAGTTGGACATGAGTGGGGGCCTGGTGGAGGGTGCCCCTGGATGCTGGGGGGTGGGGGTGATAGGGGACATGAGTGGGGGCCTGGTGGAGAGTGCCCTGCACTGATGGGGGGTGAGGGTGCAGGGGGACATGAGTTGGACATGAGTGGGGGCCTGGTGGAGGGTGCCCTGCACTGCTGGGGGGTGGGGGTGCAGGGGGACATGAGTGGGGGCCTGGTGGAGGCTGCCCATGGTGGCTGGGGGGTGGGGGTGGTGGGAGACATGAGTGGGGGCCTGGTGGAGGCTGCCCCTGCACTGCTGGGGGGTGGGGGTGATAGGGGACATGAGTGGGGGCCTGGTCGGGGATGCCCATGGTGGCTGGGGGGTGGGGGTGCAGGGGGACATGAGTGGGGGCCTGGTGGAGGGTGCCCCTGGATGCTGGGGGGTGGGGGTGATAGGGGACATGAGTGGGGGCCTGGTGGAGGGTGCCCTGGATGCTGGGGGGTGGGGGTGCAGGGGGTCATGAGTTGGACATGAGTGGGGGCCTGGTGGAGGGTGCCCCTGCACTGCTGAGGGGTGGGGGTGGTGGGAGACATGAGTTGGACATGTGCGGGGGCCTGGTGGAGGGTGCCCCTGGATGCTGGGGGTGGGGGTGCAGGGGGACATGAGTGGGGGCCTGGTGGAGGGTGCCCCTGGATTCTGGGGGGTGGGGGTGCAGGGGGACATGAGTGGGGGCCTGGTGGAGGGTGCCCCTGCATGGGTGGGGGTGGTGGGAGACATGAGTGGGGGCCTGGTGGGGGCTGCCCATGGTGGCTGGGTGGTGGGGGTGGTGGGAGACATGAGTGGGGGCCTGGTGGAGGGTGCCCCTGGATGTTGGGGGGTGGGGGTGCAGGGGGACATGAGTTGGACATGAGTGGGGGCCTGGTGGAGGGTGCCCTGGGGGTGGGGGTGCAGGGGGACATGAGTTGGACATGAGTGGGGGCCTGGTGTAGGGTGCCCTGCACTGCTGGGGGGTGGGGGTGCCGGGGGCCATGAGTGGGGGCCTGGTGGAGGGTGCCCCTGGATGTTGGGGGGTGGGGGTGATAGGGGACATGAGTGGGGGTCTGGTGGAGGGTGCCCCACACTGCTGGGGGGTGGGGGTGCTGGGTGACATGAGCAGGTGTGCAGGGTAGTCCCCTGTGGTGTCGACTGCCTGCAGGGGCCGTGGAGGGTGTACAGGGAATACCTGGGAGCACACAGCCAAATCGCGTGTAGAATTTCCCGCGCACCCCTGAGATCCACGTACCCAGCCAAGTCGCATGTGGAAATTCCCGCGCATGTACCCGGCCAAATCGCGTGTGGAACTTCCCGCGCACCCCTGAAATCCACGTACCCTTCCAAATTGCGTGTGAGACTTCCCGCGCACCCCTGAGATCCACGTACCCAGCCAAATCGCGTGTGGAAATTCCCGTGCACGTACCCGGCCAAATCGCGTGTGGAACTTCCCACGCACCCCTGAAATCCACGTACCCTGCCAAATCGCGTGTGGGACTTCCCGCGCACCCCTGAGATCCACGTACCCAGCCAAATCGCGTGTGGAAATTCCCGCGCACGTACCCGGCCAAATCGCGTGTGGAACTTCCCGCGCACCCCTGAAATCCACGTACCCTGCCAAATCGCGTGTGAGACTTCCCGCACACCCCTGAGATCCACGTACCCAGCCAAGTCGCGTGTGGAAATTCCCGCGCACGTACCCGGCCAAATCGCGTGTGGAACTTCCCGCGCACCCCTGAAATCCACGTACCCTGCCAAATCGCGTGTGAGACTTCCCACGCACCCCTGAGATCCACATACCCAGCCAAGTCGCGTGTGGAAATTCCCGCGCACGTACCCGGCCAAATCGCGTGTGGAACTTCCCGCGCACCCCTGAAATCCACGTACCCTGCCAAATCGTGTGTGAAAGTTCCCGCGCACCCCGCAATACACGCACATGTTATTTTTCAGTCAGCGGGTGTCCGTGTTTGTGGGTACCCCTTTGCACGTCATTTGTCCTGGAGGGCCACAGTATAGGACATTCATCATAGCTGTATATAGGTGCTATTTGTTGGCGCACCTTTTGGCGCACATTTATTACAGGCGCAGTGACGCTACCGCCTGCTTTCTTGTGGCGGTCGTGTTTGTGCCTGTGCGCTGGTTTGACCGTGCGCTTTTTTAACCCTATTCGATTCCATGAATACGTGTTTTAGGCGAGCGTGTGGGCGTTCCGCGCACTTGCACCCTGTACTTCCCCCCGTGACGCCCACATTTTGGCAAGTTGTTCCCCATTCCGAGTGTTACGCCCCGTGTTCCGCCTACTTTTGTTGTGTGAGCCGCGCTATGTGCGATTTTCGCTGTGGCCTGTGCGATTTTCGCTGTGACCTGGCGCACGCCGTTAGATGGCCTGTGCGCCAACGTGCGCCGCGCACTTTTTTAGCGCACATCCGACGGTTTTCTCGCGCACGGCCTTACATGAATCGATGTGCGCTACTTTTCGTGCGATTTTTCGCTATTCCACTGCGAATCACACGTTTTTGGCCACTTGCGCCGCGCTAATTATTCCATGAATCGGCCTGTAAACATTTTAGAAATGTTTGGTAGTAAGTATTTCTTTGCGCCTAGTTATTCATGCACATTAAAAGATACATCTGTACTCCTTCAGATCCGGCAGGAATAACAGTAGGTACTTCCTGTGGCATTACGTGTACTACTGGTCCAAACGTTTCCATGTAGCTGTGTGGGTGAAAGTAGAGTGACGGGCACCTTATGTGTCTGTTCCTTATTTCTTTGCTGGGATAATTTGTACTTCCCATTTTTCTGTTTTGGGAGTATTTGTCTTTTTATGGAGTAAAAGTGACTGATACGACCCATATCTGTATGGCTATGGCTGGATCTGACGCGTCTTGAAAAGGCGATACATGTATGTTTTTTTGGCATTAAACGCATAATGGCTCAATTATCATTCAGATAAACAATTAGACTGACAGGTTTTAAATAATCCAATCACAGGACCGGAACACGAGCTGGAGGATGGATGATTAGAAAAAAAATCTAATGATTTGAAAATGTCCTCTTTTGATCTTGTATATTCTGAAATTGCCTTTTTATTCGTAGGTAAATACTCCAAGGTCTCCAGTTGTCCATTATTATGTGTGAGTCGCTTACGCGGTCCTGGTTTTATTCTTTTCTTTCTTATAACTGTAGTCCCACCTTTTTCAACAGAAATACACCTCTAAAGTCTTAAGGAAGAAACCGGTCCTGAGACTTTTTTCTCACACGTGAACTGGGCTCAATAGAGACCGCTGGAAAGGGCTCTTTTTCGCCCGGTTTAAACCCACTTTTCCCAACCCTGTGCGGCACGGCACATTCTCTTTAGTCAGCAGTTTTTGTTCTATTATGACACCATGAGTTTGGGAGATCTGAGACCTTGCACTCACCCCACACCCCCATATAGAACAGACTAGGAGTATGGAAAAGGGCAAGGGGGGATGGACCGTGCTAGGGCACGCATAAGGCCAGGTGGGCATGCACCGTGCTAAGGCACACAAAGGGCAAGTGGGCATGGGCCATGCTAAAGTGCACATTGTGCAAGTGGGCACGGACTGTGCTAGGCACGCAAAGGGGCAAGCAGACATGGACCGTTCTAGGATGCACAATAGGCAAGTGGGCATGGCCCGTGTTGGGGTACACAATTGGCAAGTGGGCATGGACCATGTCTGTCAGTGTGTGGGATCTGTTTATACAGCAATTTGTTGTTATTTGTAACTTGTTCGTGTGTTTTTTCTTTTTCTCGAAACTGTGGTCTTTCATGCAGGTATTGTTTTCATCCCAGTTGTCCTACTTCCAGTCGGACAAACCTGCTGTGCGCTATTTATTTTATATCTTGGGATGCCAATTACGTCCTGAGACTTTGAAAGATGACAAATTGCCAGGCAAATCAGTTGCATTGCTTACCAAGATAAATGTAAATGACAAAATCCTATGCCTTGTGCATTCTTGTGCCTCCTTGTGCAGGGTTTGGTGTAAGCACTCCTTATGAGTTTGTGCTGACACCAACCTGAAGATGTACCTTCCCACTGGAAACAGGATCCCAGGGAACAGGTTCTCGGTCATAAGCCATTACAAACAGGGATAGTTATGGGCCTAAATACGGCACCCTACTTATCATGAAGGAGCGATGGTTCAGTGAAAACTATTAATTTCTGTAAAAGTCAAGATATTTGTGTTTTTATAAAGCGTCTTAAGCCAAGGCACTGTACAGAGAGCAAGGAACAGTAAAAACAAATCAAGGATGTTGCAGAAGATGAGACGTTGGTGACCTACGAAATAAAGAATAGGAAGAGATAGAATGAAGACAGTAAGGAAGAGTGTTCCAGTGAAGAGGGGCTAGAAGTGTGATCGTACAAAAAGATTGATCACAAGGGGGAACGAGGTGCCACCTATAGAAATTGAGAAGAACAGCAGAGAGAGATAGGTAGAGAAGGGGTATTGAAAGATAACAGAGCAGAGAGCTAGTCTGGAGCAAGAACATAGACGCATTTAAAGACTTGGCAGAGAAAATTAAATAAGTTTTGTATTTGTATTTTGTATTTATTTTATTTATAAAGCGCAGCCAGGCCCGGGGGCATACGGGCGCGTAAATTAGATCTGGTTACAGTTACAATTAAAAGCAGTCAACAAAGGGTTATGTTACAGTTACAGGTATGTACATATTTAGTGTTGCAGGTGCATATAAACATGATCAAAGATGTCATACATACATAGTGTACAATCAGCGGACAATCACAATAGGAGCAGTAAGTTAGGCTGTCATAGAGTCCATGTTGTGAAGCCAACACTTCGTGTTATGTTTGAAGCGGTTAAATGACGGTTCTGCTCGCAAAAGCGCTGGGATTGTGTTCCATAATTTAGAAGCTTGTACAGGGAAGCTAGCTCCTCCCGAGTTATGAAGTTTGAATCTCGGTATGGACATAGTGTTAGCTTGTGCTGCTCTGAGTGGTCTTGAGGAGGTGTGAGGCATAAGTTGGTTGGTAAGGTATGCTGGTGCCAAGTTGGCTCTGGCTTTGTGTGTAAGGGCCAGAGTTTTGAGGGATATTCTATGCTCGACTGGGAGCCAGCGTAGTTTGCGTCTAGTCTCAGAGATGTGCGCCTTTTTGGGAATGTTGAGGGCGGCCCTGATGGCATTATTTTGAATTACTTGAAGTTTGTTGATGTTTTGTGGCTAGTGCCTAAGTAAAGGGCATTACAATAGTCTATTTTCGATAGGACTAATGCTCTAGCAAGAGTAATGCAATTAGGTGGGGAGATAAACGGCCTGCATGCAGTGATCAGCTTACAGGTGTAAGCGGCTGATGATGCTACTGCATTAGTTTGTTTGGAGAAGGATAAGGTAGCATCTATGTGGATACCAAGGGTTTTGGTATTATTTGACACGGGGATGAGATTGCCATCTATGGTGAAGGATTTGAATGCATGATTAAGATTTTTGAGTTTGGCGTGGGTGCCAAGGATGATCAGCTCAGTTTTTTCGTCATTGAGGCAGAGACCGTGTTGTGCCATCCATGCTTGTATTACTGAGTATATATCATTAAGGGTTTTGCTGTCTGTTTCATAGTTGCCGGAGATAGGAATGAGTATCTGGGTGTCATCCGCGTAGTTGGTATAAGTGACACCCAGATAGTCCAGGATATCAAAGAGGGGCTTTGTGAATATATTATAAAGTGTCGGGGACACACAAGAGCCTTGCGGGACTCCACAGGGTACTGGCGAGGGTTCAGCAAAGTCAGTGGGAGAGAAGACCCTCATGGTTCTGTTCGCCAAGAAGGAACTGATCCAAGCTGTGGCTGAGTCTGAGAAGTGTGCTGCAGTTTTCAAGTGGTGACAGAGTGTTTGGTGATTGACCAAGTCGAAAGCTGCTGACAGGTCAAGCAGTAAAAGGAGTGCTAGTTTGCCATTGTCTTTTAGGATTTGGATCTGAGTCGTGAGGTCTATTAAAGGATAACCATCCATGAATAGTAAGAGGAGTAGATAGAATCTCAGAAAGGAAGGAGGCAGAGAAGACGAATACAAGAGTTAAATGCAGATTTGAGAGGGGCAAGGTGGGGAAATAGGAAGCCCAAAAAGGGCAGAGGAATAATAAGAGCCAGGAAAAGATCAAAGAGGAAATAGGGAGTTTAGAGGCTTGAAAAGTTAGAAATGGATGCGCGTTGCGAAAGTGACAAGCACGCAAAGTTGGAGAAATGTGATGAGAGAAAGGAAGACTTGAGTCAAGGTGAAGCTCAAGATTTCGGCCGTGGATAAGATTGGAAGCTGGGATGAGGGGAAAGGGTATTGGCAGGGAGGAGAACTTCCGTTTTCCCATCATTGAGTGTAAGATGGTGAGAAAACATCCAAGATTTGATAGCCAGAAGACAGGCGGAGAGAGTGTGTTGAATTTCAGAAGAAAAGGAGAGAAAAAGAGCATCCTCCGCATAAAGTGGTGTGATAAACCAAGGGAAGAAATATCAGCAGCAAGAGGGGAAGCGTAAAGAGAGAACAGAAAAGGGCCCAAGATGGACCCTTGTGGAGCGGCATGGGCAAGCAAGAAGGATTTAGATGACTTGCCAGCCCAAGAAACGGAAAATGTTATTTGGGATAGATAAGATGGAAACCAAGAAAGAACAGAGCCCACAAAACCAAAGAGATGCCAATGGAAGAGTGGTCGACTGTGTTGAACACAGCAGATGGATCCAAGAGGATGAAAAGAGATGAGTGTTGGGAATACCATGCAGAAAGAAGTGAATCCAAAGCCGAGAGGAGAACAGTTTGTGGCGTGAAGAGGGCAAAAGCGACATTAAAATTGTGGGAGAATAGAAGAGGTGGAGACAAAGGTAGAGATTTGGCAATAAACCAACTGTTCAAGTAATTTAGAGAGATAGGTTAGCAAGGAAATGGTACGAAAATTGGTTAGCAAAGAAATGGACGAAAACAATCGGCGGGTCAGTAGTGGGTTTCTTTAAAATTGGGATAATGGAAGCATGTTTGAGAGACATGGGTAAAATGGAGGTTCAGAGACAGATATTGAAGGAGTTAAGGTAAGACACAGGGAGGGTAAAGTTTATGAATAAGTGCAGAAGGAATTGTGTTAGTAGGAGAGGCAGTAGGGTGAGCTTTGGCCAGTAGAAGAGGCATATCCGCGTTGGAGAGAGGTTGAAATAGAGGCATTTATGCTGGTTAGGGTAAGTCCAAAAGCCATGACACTTCGTACAAAGTACAGCGGGGCACCACCAAAATAATTAAGCCAATAAAAAGGAAGTTAATTATATAGTACACCTACAAAGAAATCTCTACCAAAAACCGGTGTAATCAAATGATTCTGGAATTATTCAAAAAGACACTTGGGAAAGAGAAAAGCAAACCTCTGAAGCACTGAGACAAAACCCAAAGGCAAGGGTTAAAGGGTGGTTCATGCATCGTGCCAACAATTCTTTAGCCAAACTAATAAACAATATTTCTGATGCCCCCAGAAAGGTACTGCCCCCAGAAAGGTACTGTCTAATATACCTCTTTCAGCAATGATTTCATAGGAGGATCCCGGATCTCTTTGCATTTACCGACTGCATTGTCCTGGTGAATGCCTTGAAGACTGGATTATTACAAAACGATTATCTGTTTCTCTCCAAAGGAGACCTCCAACAGCTGGAACTGATGCATGATGCACCTGCCAGACTGGTAATGGGCCCATATAGGACAAGCCACTTGGCTTCAGTGAGGAGCCTGCCCTGGCTAGCCCTGGAGAAGAGGATTCTATTCAAGGCAGTGTTTATGGTCCATAAAACACTGGATGGCATTGATCCCCCTCAGCTGCTGGTTTGTGCAGTGGGCAGTCTATCTTGCCACACCCCAATAGGTATCTTCTCCCAGCCTATCTCAACCTTCTGTTTAGGCTCCTCTGCATTGGAATGTACCCCCAAGTCTAGGACCATGTAAAATTCAGAAGGCTCCTAAAACCACACTTTGTTTCAATTTATTTTTTTCTCCATTGGATCCCTCGCGTGTGATTATATATTTGTTTTTTTACTTGTTTTTTTCACATATTTCCTTTTTTTTCCTTCAGCTTATTCCCTAATGAATTGCCATTTATGTACAACCAATTAAGTCCATACCTGTGGCATTCACATCCAGGTTGGGATCCCCTTGAAGTGGAGCATGCGGCAGCCTGCATGAAACCTATGTTGTGATCCACCATCCCAGATAGTTGAGATTCTCCATCCTCTGCCAGTCCTTCATTATTGGTCCTGGCCCACAGGGGTGTAGAAGACCCATACAATCTGGGGGGCGAGGGTCGGGGGGGCGGGGTGGACAGGGGACACCGTGCGGACTTGTGTTTTAGTCAAAAAACTCGGCTTTTCACAAATTTAAAATAGCAGTACATATTAAATTACATATATCATCACTGTATAAAATAAGAGAAAAGGAAACAAGAAAATGAAGAAAAAGAAAAGCAGTTCAGAGTATAAAATCCTTCAATTTGGTGTCTCACTTCAGAAGGCTCAGTTCACGTAGAAATTGACCCGATACTGCAATTGGCATCCATATGGGCTGGGAAGAGAGCTAAGGGGACAATGCATTTGTTTTGGAAGCAAGATAATGCAGAGCAGCATAGGCCTGAATCCCAGCCGGTTCCACGCTTGGAGAATGGTCTCCGGTATTGGTCATTTATTTATTTATTGAATATTTGTAATGCGCTTATGCAACAAATAGTGGGCGGGGAGAGGCAGGAATAACCTGGTTGCAGATACTTCTTTACATCTTTCCCCCACCACTGACATATGCAGTAGATTGTGCAGGAGCTTACCCAAATGTATGGAATTACTTGGGTCTTAATAATATTCCCCCCCCCCCCCCCACGGGCCTTGTTTTTCTCTTCCACCTCAGTTGGTCTGATGATCCGTTTCACTTCTTGTGTTTCTCCAGGTCTCCCAGCGATGGACATTTTTAAAGAGAGCTTTTATAATCCTCTCACCTGTGCTTTAAGTGCAGATGCTTTATGAAGTTTTGCCAACCCAGCCTATCCTATTCCACTTGAACCCTCAATGATGGAACATGAGTGTGCCCCTTTACAGCAGTGTATGAGCTGCAATCATACCTCAGCACCAGGGTATTCCCTGCTTTACATGGAAAGCAGAAGAAGTGCTGTTGTGAATCTTGAGGCTCTGCTTTATTTTTTTCATGGTCACCAAGATGGTTTATGGTGGCCTCTATTAATACTTGTCTACAACTCATTATTCAGCTGGTGGTGGGTACCAAAAATGCAGTTGTATCCCTATTTTAAAGCAAGCGTTGGCAACGTCAACAGTTTGGGCTTTAATGTAGGCATGGAAAAGGCACTTGCCAGGCACCACCATAGTGATATTAGGTACCCACTGACGGTAGCAGCTGCAAAATGGTGCAAGTACCTGGACATATAATAGCAGTGCTAGGCAAATGCCCAATACGTATACACAAACAAACACTTGCCATTGCTGTTTTTTAGCAGGACTTCAGTGATGGAAATGCATAGTGCTGTCTGAAGGCAGCCCTGGATCAGACATTTGTATTACACCAGTAGTATGTTCCCAGCTCCAATTAAGTTATTAACTACACTGGGCTTTGTAGTAAACATGCCTAAGTTAATGTTTTTTTTCTAAACCAGAACTTGCACTTTACATGCCCTTTTATAGATCATTCTAGTGTTTTTTAAAATAGGTTATGGCGTAAAATGCATCTGCTACCCTCGTGGCATCCACCAAAAACCCATCAAAGTTGCTAAAATAGCCAAAATAATATGATGCTGTGTCGCAAGGCAAGATACCACACACCCTGGCACCAGCTCCTACTACAGGACAGGTCAGAGGTGAATATATACCTCATTTAAGGTTAGTCCTGACTTCAGAGCTAGGCTGCAGGTAGGATTGAGTGAAAAGGGAGTTGATGCAGGAGCAGCCTGCTGTGACTGTCTCTTCCTGGAGAGGAACCAGACAGGAGCGCAGATGACAATGGGGCAGTGGGCGAGAGCAAGCTACCACATGTACCATCACTTAAGTCCTGCTAAAAACCAGCAATGGCAAGTGTTTGTTTGTGTATACGTATTGGGCATTTGCCTAGCACTGCTATTTTATGTCCAGGCACTTGCACCATTTTGCAGCTGCTACCGTCAGTGGGTACCTAATATCACTATGGTGGTGCCTGGCAAGTGCCTTTTCCATGCCTACATTAAAGCCCAAACTGTTCACTTTGCCAACGCTTGTTTTAAAATAGGGATACAACTGCATTTTTGGTACCCACCACCAGCTGAATAATGAGTTGTAGACAAGTTTTAATAGAGGCCACCATAAACCATCTTGGTGACCATGAAAAAAATAAAGCAGAGCCTCAAGATTCACAACAGCACTTCTTCTGCTTCCCATGTAAATGCAGGGAATACCCTGGTGCTGAGGTATGATTGCAGCCCATACACTGCTGTAAAGGGGCACACTCATGTTCCATCATTGAGGGTTCAAGTGGAATAGGACGGGCGGGGTTGGCAAAACTTCATAAAGCATCTGCACTTAAAGCACAGGTGAGAGGATTATAAAAGCTCTCTTTAAAAATGTCCATCGCTGGGAGACCTGGAGAAACACAAGAAGTGAAACGGATCATCAGACCAACTGAGGTGGAAGAGAAAAACAAGGCCCGTGGGGGGGAGGGGGAATATTATTAAGACCCAAGTATTTCCATACATTTGGGTAAGCTCCTGCACAATCTACTGCATATGTCAGTGGTGGGGGAAAGATGTAAAGAAGTATCTGCAACCAGGTTATTCCTGCCTCTCCCCGCCCACTATTTGTTGCATAAGCGCATTATAAATATTCAATAAATAAATAAATGACCAATACCGGAGACCATTCTCCAAGCGTGGAACCGGCTGGGATTCAGGCCTATGTTGCTCTGCATTATCTTGCTTCCAAAACAAATGCAAGACGTATTTTTACACGGTGCAGGGATACAATTTTAGGGGGGATGAATGCCATTATATCCCCCCCCTTAAAATTATGGGGGGGTGGGGGTTTGTCCACCCATGTCCTACGTCCATGCTAATCCCAGTTTTTTGAACGGGCGCCATTTGCTGGATCGACATTTTGTGCCAATAAAGACCATACAAGCCCAAAGTTCTGGGAAAAAAAGCAACTCTTGGGGTGTTGTGAGCATCTAAAGAGGAGGCACTCTTAGCAGCTTTCACGATAGAAATGGGCTGATCTGTCCTGTGAATGCCTCTCGCAATTCTATGGCAAAGGTTGCCCTGCGTTTAGCTCAGCATAGGCAAACTCATTGATCGAATGCGGACTAACACCCCTTCACAACTTGCACTGCTGCAGAGTTTGACATACAGTGGAGTCTGGAGAAACATAGCAATCCTACGGATAGAACTGAAAGCCGTCCTACATGCGGAAATTGGGAAGAAGGCGAAGACGACCACCAGTCAGAAATCCGGAACAAAGCAAGAATAATATATTCTGGAAATTGAAGTTGACCAGATAATAGACGGTCTCTTGGAAACAGAGTAGCAAACTAGTCTGGGTAAAGACACACAGAGAAGAGCCACATTGCACAGGAGGGTAGGTTGCCAACCTCATGGAGAAATTGCTTCCCTGTGTGGGGTCCTATGGCACTGTACCGAAATACAGAAAAGATGTACCACCCTGCCAGGCTACTATGACCCTCCTCAGCCGACAACCTCATTCCTGCACCTTTCAGCAGGAGGAAGTTTGTGGGAGACCAGTGGGCACAGCTGGCCCCTCCCTTTGGAATGACCTCCCGGTGACGTTTAAGGATGGGGCATAACCATCTTCATTTCAGGAAGAAACTAAAAACTCCCCCCCCTAACTGATCATAGTCTCTGATCATCCAAGTCTCCCGCTCCGTTGTCTGAGGTCTCAGCCCCTCCGTACTCTACCGCCTCCACCCTGAATCCTCTCTATAGCACTTGCATCTGTGACACACCTCCCCCGGCGATCTCTACCCTTTGGAGTCTCCAGAACGCTGTCGTCTCTCACCCCCTCTGCTCTCTACCTTCCTTTCCTTATTTTCCTCATGCCTGACTCCCCTTCGTAGCACTTACCCCTGTGACACCGCTCCTTGCCACGGCGCCTATCCCCTTTTGCACTTCGGGACATCTATGCTGGATTGCACTTTGCTACGTTTTGGTTTTGCACTACCCTTCTGCCCCGCCCCCCACACCAATCAGTCACACTCTCCACTGTCTCACCTGCATCTTCATCTTCCTGGTGTGGCCTTAGCTTATTGGATACCCTCTGTTAGTCTCTTAAAGAAGTTATTCCTGGCATTGTCTATTAATAGTGCCATTAGCTGCTACCACGAGCCACCTGTTTGAAATGGCATGCATAGGTTGTGAGGGTGATTCATGAGGAGTTTGAATCACCGTCTGGAGATCCGCCTCCTTCCTTGGCATTTTGCGCCACAATCTTTGTATCCCTAGTATGTCACACTGGTGGGAATGTATGCACCAGGGCTGGACTGGCCTTTAGGGAACTCCGGAGATTTCCCGGTAGGTCTCTGCAACCTCGGCCTCTTTTGTGTGGTATTTCCAAATGTTTCCATAGCTAAAGGGTTGGGCTTGCTAAAAATAAGTAATATGGGGCCACTTTGAACATTCTTTTGTTTCCCAGGCCACCCCTGGTATGCACCACCTAATAGGACGCCCCAGGAGTGCTTCTGCTGTGGCCATCCCCGTGGATGACTAGCGTGTGGTGCAGTATTTATGTAAAAATCTGTACATCGCTGCTTCCCTTCATTTTTCCAATTTAGGCTGAAGTGCAAAGGCTTGTACAACATGCGAGTAAAGCGCCCCATAGCACCAGTTGCCTGTGTCCAGCTGGGTGCAATCTTGTGATGTTACTTGTAGGCTCCGCATGAAATATATATTGTTCAAAGGATTGGTGGACTGCTGTTTACAATTGTTTTGGGATACAATGGGTCATGAATATCTTTCCCATTGTTGGATTCACCACCGTTGACACGGTAGATGCCACAAATGCCACCTCCTTGGAGTTTGCCCATTTCAGCTACCGCAGCCGGAAAGTGTTTGGCAGCCAAAATCCTACCGAAGACCATGCTTGTCTGTTGCCACAGGCTGGAACTTCAATCGGCGGGGATGGTCTGGTGTGGCAGTTGCCTGACCACCATTCACATTTACTATTATCTGGTTCTAAATCAGGAACCATATTTTCTCATGTAAACTTGCCTTGGTCTTGACTATGCATTGATGGCATGCCTACTGGCAATTGTGTATGTGTGTATATATATATATATATATATATATATATATATATATATATATATATATATATAATTTGGGGGTTTTCTTAATGACATCCGAAAAACTTTGAACTTTGATGAAGCAGTTCTTCTTGCGAGAGTGTGAGATTGTCTGGGACCCTCTAGAACACCTGGAACGTACCAATAACTCATCCCTCTGGTGTCCCAGTAGCTGGAGGAGTTTGTTTTGTTGACCTGAACAGATTGTGCAAACCACAGCCCGAAAACATTTGTCCGTTTTGCTTGTGATAGCCAGTTCCTCTCTGGATAGTGATTGGGGCACTGCAGCCCCAGTGACCATGCTGGCATAATACCCCATTTCAATATCTTCAATGTAGTTAATTATTCTGTTATGGATGACCGGACAGATCCCGTTTGTTGGTACCCAGCTGATACAGGAAGATTGCATCAAGCGATTGTAACTGCAGTAGCTACCGCTCTATCGGATCGGAGGCCTCAGAGTATGTTATATATGTGGGAATTGTGGGGTGGGTTGGGGGCTTATGGTTCAGCATGGCCAGAATTGGATGCCTGTAAATACACATGAAAGAGGCAACATCCCTGCAGTACCACCAAAGCACTTTTACCATCAGGCTATGATCCTTGGCATTAAAGCTGCCGGAAGTCGCAACAAATGATTCCTTCTAGTTTTGTTGGAAGACGTTCGGCACCAACTACCCAAATCTTCATCTTTTGTACCAATGGAGATCCATATGGGAAGGAACCATGGTGTTCTATCTCGACTCCATCTGCAGCGGGATTTGCTGATATCCTGCGTTGAGATCTACCTTGGAGAATATTTTTGCCGGCGGAAGGTTCGCTGCAGTGTCCTCTATCGTGGGAAGAGAAGGTGCATCAGACGCAGGTCAAAGCGGATCCATTCAGAATCCCGCTACTTGGGCTTTGCTGCAACCATAATCGGGCACACACATGGAGTTGGGCCTGATCCCTTCTCTATAATGTTGTTTTCCAATTTGTCATGTTCATTTCCACTTTCTTTCATAGGTGAAATAGCACCCATCAATGATGTAGTGACACAGGTTGAAGAGTCTCCTTAACCTGCATGCAAACAGGTTGGCTTTTTGGGACGATGCCCCTTGACATAGTGCTGTGCAGGTCAATAATAGACTCGTAATGTCCTCCGTTTCCACCCCAATAAAGGATGGTCAATCTTGCTGCCATTTATGACTAGAGTAGACCTGTTGCTGGGGTGTGAGGTTAGGCTGGGCCCAGGCGTGTTTATGCTCAGTGTATGGTTGCCACAAAAGCCCCTTCAGACGTAGTGCTGTCAAGCCACCGAATTTCAAAGTGAGTAACTTTTTATGTCCTGGAGACACAATCTTGGTTTGCCAGAAATGGTGCCTCCGCCCATCGCATTCACCGATTCACCATTACCTGTTGGGATTGTCTCTTTTTAACCTCCGATGTTGGAGATGCATGTCGGTTGCCGTCGCTTGCGTTGGTCATCTCCCATAAGTGTGGATAGGAAGAAGACTTCATATGTGGTCCTGTGGTATGACTCAAAGATATCAATTGTGCATCCAATTGGAACATGTTGCTATGGATAGTAGCCTATTAGACCTGTGCTGACGTGCACGTAGGTCCACAATTATAATAAATTCAAGCTAAATGATGATATGACCTGTTTTGAGCATTTGATTGCTAGCACAATGCTCGATCTGGTTATGCTCGATCTGGTTAGACCATCTTTTGCTCCCAACCAGTTGCTGCCACCCTCCTGAATCCTCTTACATAACCTAATCCAAATGCTCAATTCATTTGTTTCTGGTTGATGAACCCTCCTCTTTCGGACATGAACACTGTAAACCTTGTTGACGCCTGATTCGCTATTAAGGACACACTTGAGAAAATCACATTTATATATAATGCGTTTATAGCAGTCCCTGCGCAATGGCAATTCATGGTGTTGTCCGCACCAATGGGAGGTTAACCAAGTCAAAACCTTGTTCCTTTCAGTGTAGAAAGATTGCTGTTGTCGCAACTCGCCTTAAGGCTTTTTTCTGTTGCGGCCCATTTCTGCTTCGAATGCCCTTGCGGTGATAGCTTTTCAGTGAACTACAATTCATATTGTCCGGAGAACCAACCCTCAAGCTACACATTTCTTTGTTGGTTTGCCCTTCCTATTTGTCAGGAACGATCCAAGATGACCTGTTTTAGCATACATTGAATTGTCCATCCAGATATGTTTGATAAACAATTGTCTGTTTCTAAACTTCACTCACCGCTGGGTACTTCCATGTGAACAATACATTTTTACGAAACGTGAGCATGGTCTAGTCGCTTGTTAGGCCTGGGTACAAGAACATGGCTGTGTGCAAGATGGTGATAATGGTGTTGCGACAATTCACCAGATATATGGAGAGTACATTTTACTGCCATACAATACATGTATGGAGACTGCATGGTAGATGCCCGGCCTCCACATTCAACCTGAAAGAAAAATGTTTTAGACATTGAGTAGTTCTGGACCCCTCAGGCTTTCAAGTAAATGTGGGTGTTGAGGATTGGGCGTGGGGGAAAGGTGCAGAAGGACCTCCTAATGTAAGGTTTGCAAAGTATGTGTAGACATGTGCAACCTCAATTCTAAATCTTAAATGGGAAAAAAGCGAAATTATACATATAGATACATAACCATGGTTCACATATGCATATCTCTGGAAAAATACACAGGCTGCCCAGATGAAACACAGAAAATATGTGGAGAAAGGAGGGATTGATAGCCCCCGGGTTGGTTTTTGAGATTGCAATTGGCTGTCTTGCATTATTTGTATTATACGGTGAATTTGAGTTTCCCTATATCTGTGTACTATTTATGTGTATGCGGTCCGTGTCCTGGCGAGATGTATCCAATGAAGTTGTTTTGTTATTTCTTTTATGCGCTTTTAAATCGATCAATAAGAAAAGATTAAAAAAAAATCGACCTGGTGCACACTTTCATGTAAGTCAGATGCATCTTTTTGGTGGTATGAGGCGTTTCCTGTTGCAGAAGCTGATCAGGTCTTGGATCCTGTCTTCCACTAGAGGTCTGGTCTGGTCTGGTGTTGCTTTTCCAGTGTTTTGGATCCTCTCTTCCACTAGAGGTCTGGTCTGGTGTTGCTTTTCCAGTGTTTTGGATCCTCTCTTCCACTAGAGGTCTGGTCTGGTGTTGCTTTTCCAGTGTTTTCGATCCTCTCTTCCACTAGAGGTCTGGTCTGGTGTTGCTTTTCCAGTGTTTTGGATCCTCTCTTCCACTAGAGGTCTGGTCTGGTGTTGCTTTTCCAGTGTTTTGGATCCTCTCTTCCACTAGAGGTCTGGTCTGGTGTTGCTTTTCCAGTGTTTTGGATCCTCTCTTCCACTAGAGGTCTGGTCTGGTGTTGCTTTTCCAGTGTTTTGAGAGTTGTTTAGCAGAATCCTTCGATCTCTCAAAGAATCGTGCCTGAAGGGGACTGTAGACTGGTTATGCTTAACATCCGCAGGAGATGTCTGGCCACAGAAAAGCAGCCGTTGAGCCTTTCTTTCGGACATGACCAGCAGGTTGGGGTTGATCCAGCCTGCACCAGGCATTCTTGCTGTTATCCAGCATTGGGGGAAGATGATGTGACATCAGCCATCATAGCCACGGGATTAGAACATATATCCTTCAATACTGCATCCGTGATCACAAGCTCCAGTTCGCTTTCAGAATTTTTCGTCGAGCAAGGGAGGAATTGGGCTTGTAGGTGGACCAAGAAGCTTATAAAAAAAGGCCCAAAGCTCGTGAGATTTAGATAAAACCAGGAATACTGGAGAATCACCAGGGCAAAGGTTCTGGGCCCCTACCAAAATTTCAAATGCGCTCTGTGCATGGGCTGATCTATTCAGGCAACCTGATGAGTTTTTTTAGGAATTCAAAAGCTACTAGAGTTCATTATTCCATAAATCTCTCAACTTCACACACCTGCTCAAACACTTGTTCCAGCTCCCTCACATACATGCAACATAGGACAGATGTGCAAGCACTCTCTCCCGCCCTTACACACACACACACTCCTTCAAATAAATTGACACGCACTTTATTTTTATATTCAACACTTACTAAGATGCATATAATTATTTGTTTCAAAGTTTTCATCATATGCATTCAAATATTACATGTTTTCAACGTTTTGTTAAACAATGACAGTCTATCGCCTTGATGTTTTCAAAGCTTTGTGAAACAGCGATTCTCTTGTTACCTGCATTACCTTTTTCATTTGTATCCACGTTTGTTATAATATGCACTTAGCATGGGAAGACTTTTCTTCATAATCTGTCTGAATTATGCTAAGCATATACCAAATGAAGTATGAGGTGGTTTTGTTGCAGCTTTGATGTCTCCAGGTCCTACTCCAGTACATGTACAATTCCCCACAGTGAGCAGAGCCTAGGCTTCCTCTCATGTAGTCCTCCATTCCTACCAGATGTGTGCTCGGTGGGTTTCCACCCGGGGGAGTGGACTGCATTGCAACACACGACTCTGAGGTGTCCTGCGTAGGCAACGTCAGTTTGTTTTGGACCCCTTGATAGCTGTTGGAGTTTACGCCACCTTAAACCTCACTGTGAGCCCTCCCACCTATTTGAGAGCAATGCGGGTCGTTTAACCTAACTAAACTGGGATACAATTGCTCAAGTGCTGATGTGGTTTTGATTTCCAGAACTAATTTAGGCTGAGTGCATTTCGGTGATTACTTTGTATGTTTCCATAAGCGTATTGCTTATAAGTCTAGGTACTTAATGCACTCATCTTGGATTTCATGCAAACATGTATGCACTTTTATTATAACTAGATCTTTGTTTTAGCTTTGCCATTAAATGGATCCTTCAGTCACTCTGAGGCATTTACGTGATCCCAGACACTGCTTCGCTCTCATTGGCTATTCTCACTTGCACAAAATATTGCCTAGCACTCACGGCACTTCTACCCTTGCCTTCTCCATTTATCCTCTGTGTTCGCCTTCCAAATTCACCTTTGGCAGACAGGCTTGGCGGTTTCTCAAATAGTTATTCCTTGCTTTTGCTTGGGGTCAGTAATTGCAAGCTCAAGGAAATTGTCCTGCACGCACAGCGAGTGTCTGCTTGGGCACATCTTGAGCCCATCGTACACGCACACACACGCACACTTCTGCTAGTAATGCAAGATAATCACTCTGAAAATGGCGTCAAGAAAACTCCCTTAGTAATACTGATTCCATATAATTCTCATTCCCAATTATTTACTCTTTCCCCCCCCCCCGCCCCCTCGATCCGTTTGGTGGCTCAACATGCATACAAAGTTGCATACCTTTCCCTCAACCCTTCTTGCAATTCTCCAAAACTCTGCCATCACTCACTATATCCTTCCCCATACTCTGCTATGGACTGGACACCCTTGGTTTGGGCAGAATATGCAAACATCCAGACTAGCAATGGCTGATTTAGCATGGTACAAAAGATTCATAACATGCATTCTTCCTCGCCTTTGTTGAGCACTTCACCTGAGCCACCCTGGGGGTGGAGCGATATCTGCCTCTGGGATTGACCTACTCTTGCAAAGTGCTTGATCTTGCCACATCTGCTGCAGGTTTGCCCACTTGCACGGACATCATCCTTAGTGGGGCACAGAAACACCACCGAAGTCCCTGCTCCTGTCGAAGGCACCAGACATTCTAGCAGGAATGGTGCAGGGCACTTCTTGTCCTGAATTTCAACTTTACTCGAGATTTCCCAAATATATCCTACTTGTACTGTAGTTTCTATGCATCAGCTCAATTCAACCTTTTTGTCAGGGTTCCAGTTCCAGGATGATTCTGTGCAGTGTCTTGTCCCGTTACCTAAGGATTTGATAGCCGAGCTGTGGTGGAAGAACATCCTTGTATTAACTGCGCCCTCCCTTGATCATTGTTTGTGGGAGTCACGTGGGAATCGAAGAGGCACTACAGTGTTATCAATTCAATGATGTGTTTAACGGTTTAATGAGGGGCCACCGTTGACACAGGGAGATCCTTCCCTCCCCAAGTTAAGTGTCACACAATAAACGGTTGTCAGTTCTTTTATTCAGTCTTATCTCGGCCTCATATCATGCCCCTTGGATACCTCCCCCTGACCTACCAATGAGCCAAGAACCAGGCCAGTGTACAGGAAATATATTTGTATTTATTTGAGTTATAGGTCAAAGAAATCACACTAAACTACACACCACCTTCTTTCTTGTTAGACAATCAATTATACAAATTAGTTAAGAAAAAAAACACATTCACAATACATGATCTCGATTTCAATTCAAGAAATAATTAGCGCTGGTCCGTGAACGCAAGTTAGTGCTGTGCCATTTCGATTTTCCTGCACACTTAGAAGGCTAGCAGTTTGTAAACAGGGTGATATAGTAATATGTTTTTAGGACCCCCCCTACTTTGGTCTGGGGTGATAAAGTCTGACAGAAAAATTAGGGTGATTGAAGAATTTTGGATTTCACACCCCCGCCCCCACTTAAAGGCCTGTGTTAGGGGAACGTTGGACAAAAGGATTGGACTGATTTAAGTATAGACACCCCTCTTCCTTAAAGAAGTCTGGGTCAACAGGACAAAAAGGATAACCCAATTAAATTATAGGCTCTAGGTTTTCAGCACACATTGGGAAGTGAGATTTAATTTTGCATTTTAACAAAAATCATCCATAGTGTTCTGCCAAGGGGAATCAATTACATTATTATTTTTAGTTCAATAGGCTAAGGATCTACAGTTCCTCCCCGCCGCTATAAAGGGGAAGGATTTAAGGCAGCAGATTCCCGGACCTTTGGGTTGTAAAGAGTTCACTTTTACTTACATAAAAAACCTCTGTTTGAAATTCAGCAAAGCCAGCTGCATTTCAGGACCCTCTGGAAAGATAGGGCAGGGGTCTGGTCGCTCCACTCTCAAGGATGGCCCCCAGCACTCCACCATAGGACCCAGTCAGCTTTTAGGCCTTCCCAGAAATGGCTCCACACAGATGCACTCTCAGCCATCTCCTCTGGTGTTTCCTTGCAGCTGTCAGATGGTAAGTTTCAGCAGCTCTCTCTTCCTCCTAGTGCAATCCACCTTTTTATATAGATTCGATTACACTATCAAGTTTACACTCTTGGTGGAGTACCCTGCAAGTACTCTCATAACTAGGATTGGACAGTTACCCTTATCTCTTCTCCCAACTCCAGCCCATCTCTATGGATTTTGAGTCTGGAGCAAAAATATGGTAGCTTCATGTGCAATCCCCATTTGTTCTCATGACAGATTCTTGGCAAAAACTAGTAATGTGGCAAAACCTTCATTTTACTAGCAACTGCCATAGTATATATATTTTCATTTTCAGGTAATCATGGGCAATTAAATAAAACATCAGCCAGGTCTGCACCATTTTGCACGACTGTGTGGACATTTTCTGCCGTTTTCACAGAAAGCATGGTTATGAACATGCAATTTACTCTCCACATTCAAAATTTCACCCTTAACCAGTTTGCCTACTCTTAACTTCAGGAAATTTTCAGATCAGCCTGGAACCTAGTTTAACTGGCCATTACAGTTCCCGAAGTCACAGGTGGATGAATTTTATATTACCAAAATCACCTAGAAATTATCTTAACAAATGGGACATAAATAACGTAAATCCAACTTCTGGTTGCTGAGAAAAAGGCCTACATGATAATAGTCCTTTTAAATTAATAGCAAATCATTTGGATATGCAAAATGGAGGCATCCTATCTTCAGTGACATTTGTCTCTCTGGGCAAGTGTTTTTATTAGTCTCTTTGAAGTTGGTCGTTTGACGTTGGTTACAAATATTAAATGGGGGATGCATTTGCTACAGAGATTGCCCTACTGTAGATGAGCAAGGCTGGCCCTGTGATGAGGCCTGTCCTCTTATCTGGAGGGGTCCACTATTTCAATCTGAAATGCATCCATTTCTTGTTTTTGTTTCAAAGTTCAGCTCCTCTTAATTGTAGGCCCTGTCTTCACACCTCCTCTCTACAGTCCAGCGATGCTCTAGCCAGGGTCATTTGTCTCTGCACAGAGCAAGACACCAAGTCGAGAGAGAGTCTGTTTTCAACACCTCTTAGCAGCCACACTTTATTGTAGTTGTAAAATTGTAATAATACATCTTTATTGTGATAAGTTAAGAATTGTACACAAGCATACATTTATACCATATAATAATTCATACATCATATACAATAATCAATCATACATAATAATATCTTAAGATCATGATAAGATGACGCTCATTAAATAAACTACCATAAAAAACATTTTAACCATTACTCGCAGGAGCCCAAGACATAGTACAGATGTTAATACCTGTCTAGCTTCCCACAGTGATAAAAGTATATATGTAAAATTCCAACTTTAGTCCTCTCATACTCTTGTGCTTATAGTGAGGGAAGTGCCACACAGGCCAAGGCCTTTAAACTTCCTTACTTATTTCTTTCCATCACATATGTGCGTTCAACTCCCTTTTATTAGGCTTAGCTTAAGCCGCATTCACACCAGACATACCCTAGTGTTAATTTGCTGAGTGCACGCTAGTTAATTATAAAATAACCTAGTGCTGTCGATATGCTGCCTTTTTAGATCATATAAATTTGAGCACGTCTCCATACTCGCAGGAGTGCAATTTGTAAGGCAAGAGAATCGGTATTCAAACACCTATCCCAAAAGGAATCGGTGAGGGCTGTCTCATACCTATGCACATGGCTCCCAAAGTTAGTCATGTAAATAGCATAGAGTTTTATGCACTGGGTGAACACATGTCTAACTGTTTCATGTTGGTCAGTGAGGGAGCAGAGGCGGCAAAATCTGTCTTCCACTGCTAGCCCCAGTCGTGGTCCTATTATTGTACGTACTGGGAGCTGATTGTACAGAGTTTAAGGATAAAGATCCTAAACACGGGATCTGGACAAAGCAGCGAATTGGATTGGGTTTCGCAATAGAGGTGCACTACATGGGACACTTCCTCATATCCCTTTTAGTTTAGCCAAGTGGGTGTAATTCTTGCACCAATCCCATCTAGCAAACATTTTCCCCAAACATTTTTTTAGGTGTATGTATGGGGTACCCAGACTAGGTTTATAGGGCCAGTTAATCTCAAATAATTTCTCGTTCAAAGCTTGGAAGTTAGAACCCGCAAAGACATTTCCCGAATCCAGGTTCCTGCCAACTGTCGCTAGCAATTCACATCCTGGGTTAGAACGGGACTTGAGATTGAAACAACCTCTCGCCTGACTTGCCATGCCACCCAAGGAAATGAGACCCAGCTCCAAGCCCAAATATTCCATGGAACAAGATGGTCCCATGTGCAACATCGCCCGCCAATAGAGACCTAAAGCATTAAGCCAAGAAAAGTCCTGCATGGCCAGGGCATAAAGTCCATACAACATTGCTGGGGCAAAGCATTGCTTGTAGAGCAGGAGGATTCCAGCCAAAGCGAATCCTGCGTGCCCACCTGCAAACTTGCGTGCTTGTAGCGTTAGTTGCTTAGCTCAATGAATTTTCTTGTTCTTAATGTGATCATAATCACCTCGGTCACTAACGTCCAAACCTAGGTATGGGTAGGACTCGACATAATTAATTGTGCCTAGCGCCGTGTCAATCCAAGTCCTGTTGACCACATTCCAGCATCACGTTGGTCTTCTACAGGTTTATGCTCAATCCCAATTCTAGAGCATAAGTGGACAATTCATTGAGCAAGATCTTCATTCCCTTATATGTACGATCGAAAAGGACTAGGTCGTCTGCATATAGCATTCCCATTATAAGCAAGTCATCAATCCTCGGCGGACAGTTTGCTCCTCCCAATAGGTGGGGCAGGAGGTCCGGTATATACATATTATATAGTATGGGAGTTGCAACGCACCCCTGTTTCAATCCCTTATTGATGGATATAGGCTCAGTTACGCCACCCCTATGGTCCAGACGCACTCTAGCGTTGTTATTCTATGCAGCCGGAATAGGATGTGCACAATCCAATCTGGGCAATTTAAAGTCCTCAACGTAGCCCATAGGATGTGTCTGTTGACCCAGCCACACTTTATTGCAGTTGTGAAATAGCTGTGGGGGATGTAAACCAGGCTTTCCATAGGGGCAGTCCTTTGTGACATTTGTCCAACTGCAAGCAAAGCGTTTGCCTCTGGCCTACAGAAACCGTTTCATGGAAACAAAGTGGGGTTTTCTTTTCAAATGTTTGCTGGTGTTTTGCATGCAAAACATAATATACCAAAGCCGTTTTGGTGTCCGTGTTTAAAAAAAACAAAACATTTTTTTCAAGTGAAAGGGACCCTTGAATTTCTTCATTTGTTAATTAGAAAATGCTGCTTTTCCTTTAGTAATGACAGCTAGCCCTTTTCCACATGGCCCTTCAGTTCTCTTAGTTTGAGACCTTTGATTACACCCCACATGCAAAAATGAGAGACTCGTTCAAGTGATCGAGACCAATTATATGGAATGATTTAGCCTCAATTAAAGGGCCTTAAACCAGAGATGTGTGGCATGCGTGATGCAATTGAGGTATCTGAGGGCAGTAATATGCAAATGTATGGGATGCATTTTAATGTGTGCAAGGCCAGTGATTCAGATTAGTGTGACGCCATTGAAGGGAGTGAGTCTACAATGAATAGCAGCCATACAGAAAGTAGTGAGACAGTTGAAGTGTATGGGATCAGAAAAACAGGGAGGATACATTCCCCACTCCATGACATTGGCACAATGCTGTTCCCTCCCCTCATTATGGGCATGCTATCTGCTGAAACCCCCAAGGTACGCAGCTTCTTGCCTATGGCCCTTTACAATATATGCACCAATTCACCTTGCGTCCATCACCAATGATGCACTATTGCTCCTTTCCTGCAGAATAATTCTGTTCTTGCTTCGAGCGACTAATCCTACATGTGTGCTTAACCGCTCTCAATCATGTCTCCTGACACTATCCCTTGCCCTGTGTTCCTCTTGTTGCACACAGTCCCTCTCCCGCCATTCAAAAAGCAAATGGGTCCTCAGGATGCCTATGCTCTGAGCCCATGTGAGGATACACTCACTCAAAAATTCTGATTAGATACCCTCTGACCATAGGTCAGTAAGAATAAATATCCTCCTGCCCTGTGCGCGCTGCATGCACAAGCTCTGGCCCCAGCCCCTCGGCAAATGCACATGCCACACGCTTGTTCATGCCCCTCAAGAAATGCACCCTGTTACCCCAAAACAGGCTTCTGCATATATACAGCCTTGCCCTGGGACCCTTCAAATAGATGTACACCTGCAGCACTTTTCCTCTTGACACAGTCCCCTCGGGATGCACTTGCTTTGGCCCCTGGGGCAGACACATGCATACTCCTTGCCTAAGGCCACATTTATGTTCACTGTGTTGCTCCAGACAACCTGGGATATGCACATCTGCCTCAGACACCCTAGCATCCCCACCCATTGCCCTTCAGCATCTACACTCTTTTGCCCAAGGTCGCAGAGGACACACTTGCTCCTGGACCCTGACTACGTTGCAGGCTCCTCCCAGCTGCAAGCACCCACTTGGTATATGCATTCCTGCACAGTCCCAGACCCTCCCGATCCACTGCTTTCTGCCAACAAACCTTCATGATTGTAACCTGCTGGCTACCATCCCTCAGGATTCCCACCACCTTGCCTCTCGCCTTTGCTGCAGGACTCTTGGACTAAGCACTCTTTCTCCCAGGCTGTTCAGGATCCCAATGCCACCCCGCCCCCAGCACATCGGGGTGCACACATCTTGGCCAATGCCCATCAGGATAAAAAATCTTGCCCACTCTTGTCCCAGGCCCCTGAGCAAATACAAATTCTGATCCCAGGCTCCTTACACACACTCCCTACTCCCCCACCCCCAATATCCGTCTCCAGGTTAACATTATTTCCCCCCAGGACCCTCCTGTTGGACAACCTCGCAACATAGACCCCTCCTGCATAGACCATCAAGAAAATCCAGATTCCTGTAGCAGAGTCCTTGGTATATGTAAACTCGTCCTCGGACTACTAGCCTCTTGCCCCTCAAAATACACATCCCCAGTCCCCTCACCATCTGTTTCCGAGGCTCACCATGAACATACCCTTCCTGCTGCTTCTTGGGATGTACATGGTCTTGTTCCTGTTTCCTTGTGAGTGCCTATGTCCTTGCTTCAGGGCCTCTGGATACACGCAATATTGAGTCGGAATCATGGTGATTGACAACCGCTTAGCCCCAGAAACCTCTGGATATGCATCCTTCCATTCATGATGCAGGATTGCATGCCTCATCCCCCAAAATAAATGCACACTTGCCCCAGTGTCCTCACCATATGTAAATGGACAAGTAGCCTCTTGGCCCCAGCCCCTCGATGTACACCCGATTTATTCACCTCATAATGCCCACCTGCTTGACTAGGGTGTCTAAGATTATCTAGCATTTTGAACCAGGTCGCCCCTACAAAAACAATTGCTTGACTAAGGACCCTAGGATGCATGTACCTTTTACTCCAGGCTCTTTAAGGTGCACACACTTTTACCAAGGGTTACTCTGGATACCAACACTGTTGTTCCCCGGACCTTTAGTATACACAGTATGTATGTCACCAACTATTAATTCACCGGCTCTTGCACCCAGCCTCTGGTGATGCGAAGTAACATGCTCCGGATTCCATACTCTTTTGGAAAACACCTTTTCTTTTCTCAGGCCTTTTGATTTTCTGGTCCTCTTGGCACACATGCCTCAAGATACACTGTCTTACCTTGGATGAACATCTCCTTGTCCGAAACCCATAAAGATGCATCTACTTGCCCCAACCCACTGAGTAAACACTTGTCCCAACCTCCACCAAATATGTTTTTGTCCCATACCCACTGTATGCACACAGCCTTGCTCTAGACCCATAATCGTGCCAATTCTTTTGCCTCAGGCTTCTCTATACTCTTAGGCCTGTCTTGACTTAGGCTCCTGTGGATGAACATGCTCCTGCTCCATTTCCCCTCAAGATGCCCAAACCTGGACTCGTCCCCCACTCACTGGATACACTTGTTCTTCCTTTAGGATCCTCAGGGTGCATATACTATTGCCTTTTAGGATTAGGTATGTACCGAAATTCAAATCCAAGTAAGTATTTGGCTGAATTCCAGATGAAAATAAGATATTCGGCCGAATACTTAATAATCATTCTGAAGCCAACTAGTTTCCCCCCACAAAGTAAGTAGTGCTCTGTCTGCGTGCCTGGAATCATTCAGGCATGCCATGTTTTATCCTTTAAAAAGATCATTAAACAAATGCTGCTGTCACTTTTTTGATCGAAGTGCAATGGAAATCCCTACCCTTCATGTGCTGGACAGACACACTTTCATCTGGTGGTTTGCTTGAGATGGGTGAGCTGAAGTAAAAGTCTCAATATTGTGAATGTGCCTCTTGTCTCCCCTATATTTTGCAGTTGAAAACCATTTGAGCTGGACCAATTGTTTATGAAGTCGCTATTGCTTTTGGAAAATGTTATTTTCTTTAGGCGCTTATTGATTTGATGATGATGTGTGTAAGAAGCTTCCAGTTCCCAATCCAAATAATATAATTAAGTGAATTAATATAGCTATTGCAGAGATCCCAATTAGTTCCAAACTCTGAGTAAAATGCTCAGGAAGTAGTGTGCCTGCAGCAAAGCACTGTGTTCACCCTGCAGGCCAAGGTTATAAAGCAAGTAAGAGGGCTCAGTGGGAAGTGTGCCAGTGGCAGAGATGTGCTTGTAATATCGAACATAGGTTACAATTCCTGACCTCCAACTTTCTCATGTTGCCAAAAGGAGTCCATGAGAATTGGGAGACGTTACTGAAGAATGTGGCAATATATATTTTTTTTTTTAACCAAAATGCCCCAGTCTGTATCGGCAGTCATATTCTTACCAATATTAGAGAGTTAACAAGGAGGGATGCATTTATGTAATAGACAAGGAGATACAAGTTTACTTAGAACTATTGCACCAAATGGATGTACAAGTGCAGCAAATAAGACAAATAAACATACACATGACAATGAAATATCTGAAAATCGGCAGTGTGCCTTCCCCATAGGGTCAGCTGAGAACCATGGCGGACTCGGCATTCGACAACATATTTGGGTCTGGTTTCTTTTGCCATGTCCCAAAACATCACAAACCTACTCCACCCAAAAAAAAAGAAGAAAATACTATTTATTAATGAAAAGACATGTCTCAAATGCCTCTTCCCCACTCAGTACCACATGTAGAAAGCATGGCTTTAGCATCCCAAAGGTTTGTATTCAGTAGCATGTCAGCAGGGTGCTAATAGATGTAATCAATCCCACCTCCCAGCCAATCCCCTGTAACTGGGAGGCTGGAGCCAGCCCAAGCTAACAAAGGCCCTGTTTGCTCCCTGTCCGCTACAGGTATGCCAAGGTCTCGCTGGTGATGCTGTGTGCCCCCCGGTTGCCTGTGATGATGTGCCCCCCCGGTCACCTGTGATTCTGGTTGCCCCCTCCCCCAGTCACCTGTGATTCTGGTTGCCCCCTCCCCCAGTCACGTGTGATTTTGTGTGCCCCCTCCCCCGGTCGCCTGTGATGCTGGGCACCCCCTCTGGTCATCTGTGATGCTGTGCCCCCCCCCTGTCACCTGTGGTTCTGTGCCAGCCACCAGCCTCCCCCCCCCCGTGCACACCCCTAGTCTCCCGAGATGCTGTGTGTACCCCCCTCAACCCCGGTCACCTATGTGGTTGTGTGTACCCCACCTTGCCCATTGTTTTGACATCACAGAGGCACTGCTAAGATGGCCGCCTCATTTTAGCAGCCCATAGTCTTTTGCTGCCCGGAGTGCCTGCCACCCTCTCATTGGTTGTATTGGCCCCCATCAGCCAATCCATGTAACCGGGAGGTGGGAGCCATCCCAAACCAACAAAGGCCCTTGTCTGCTCCCTGTCTGCTACAGGTACGCCAAGGTCTCACCTCTGATGCTGTGTGCCCCCCCCCACCATCCCCTGGTTGCCTGTGATGCTGTGTGCCCCCCTCCCCCCGCACCCCTTGGTCGCCTACCCCACCTGTGGCTGCCTGAGATGCTGTGTGCCCCCCACCCTGGTCGCCTATGATGCTGTGTGACTCCCCCCCCCCCATCCCCCCAGGTCACCTATGTTGTTGTGTGCACCCCACCTTGCCCATTGTTTCGATATTCACATTTATGTGCCGCTGCCGCCCTGCAACAAGGGGTAGGTGCATGTATTTGCCCACTGAATTGACTTTGCATCTGTGTGTTGCTGCCGCCCTGCAACATGGGGTAGGCACCATGTATTTGCCCACTGAATTGACTTTGCATCTGTGTGTTTCTGCCGCCGGTAAAATGGGGGTATGTATTACCTTTGCACATTCCATGTTGTAACTCACCGTTGCGCTTCCTTTTCTGTAACCTGAAGCACTTACTATAACCGTATTCTAAAGTTAAAGCGCCTAGATACTTCTGGGTTTTGTGCGCTATATAAGTGTCAAATAAAAAAAATAAATCACTCCTTTTGAGTTTCAGTGCCTTGCTGGAACCAGAAGGCTAAAGATGGATGGGTCCAAAAGGAACATTTGAAAGCCCAAGTAGACCCATCCTAGTCTCCCCTCACAGTTATTGCATACATGCATACTATACTTTGGGGCTAGTCTTAGTTACTTGGGACCTGCCCAACAAGCGACACTTATGAATGCACAAAAATGTAAACTGTTCTGTTATTGAACAGGTTTGTTTTCTGATAATGTATTCCTTTCATGGTTTACACAAACATCTTAAGTATACAACAAAGAAATGAAATGCAGTAAAGAATGGATATACATATTTTAAAGTGTTTTTAATTTACAGTGTTTTTCTGGTCTACTTAACGTTATTAAAAATGCAACTATTTTTCTCTGTATTCGGCTCCAGCCGAATACTTTTCCAACTACTCTGCTGAATACTTAAATCTACTATGCGGTACACCCCTAGTTAGGATGCACACGTATTGCTCCTGACTCCTCGGAATACAGCCATTCTTGGTGCAACCAACCTGCATACAGTTTTGCTTCATGTTTCCTTCAAACATAGGGCAGGGCACATTATCTGAGCCCCCCCTCCCCCACCGGAGATGCACGCACCCTTTGTTGCTGCCCCTCAGCATGCACAAGCTCATGTCCCAGACCCTTCAAAGCTCATGACCTCTTCCGCATTGTCTCATGCCTCTTCTCTGCTTCTCTTTCAGTCACGAGATCAGCTGGTTATGGGGAATGTACCTGCTGCGCGTCGTTATGGCTCCAGTGCCCAGCGCCTGAACCTGGCCGCCTTGTCTGTCACCATCATCAGCATTGCACTCTTCATTTTTGGATGCTACAAACGCCGCCTATTTTAAGTTGGAGATGTGCTCTTTCTCGCACTACGAGAACTTGTATCAAGCAATAATGGCTCTGTGGTTCAGTCTTCCAATTGTGCCATCTTCAACAAACATGAGCACAAAAACTGGCCAAAATCATCACATTTCCTAATGTTCCTTTTTTATTTTTCTTCCCCTCTCTGATTCTTCAAAGACTGAAATGTGGGTGCACCAGCCCCAACCAGACTTTCCTTTGAGGAGCAAGATCTGTTCCTCACCAAAGGCTCCTTAGATCCTGATCCTAACGTGTACCTTGTTTTTGTCTCTGCCCTACTGGCCTTTCAAAGGAAAACTGAACATGAGCTAAAGTTGGCTCTAGCTGTCCCTGCTTTGAAATGTACTGGCATGTGCACAACCCTACTGTCCTTCATATGCAAGCCGAGACTTTAACTTCCACAGCCTTGCCAGTGTTTCAGATATCAGCCCATTGGGTGACTGGCCTACCTAGGCCTTTCAGAGACTTTCTCAGGGGTGTTGGTATATCTGGAAAAGATCTGGGGCTATGCTAATGTCGGGGACCCAGGGCTAGCTAGCCTTTTGGTTGTAGCCCCTGAGCTTCTATCCGGGGCTACCATCAAAAGACCAGGGGCTATTGCCCCCTCACTCCTGCCCGCCTTGGAACGCCTCTTTGTTAACCCATGACAGACCAGCCATGGTGGGTCCACAATAGTAAATGGTTAGACTGAGACACTCTCATGCCTGACTTGTTCAGCCATACAGGTCTATCGGAGGTAGGCCAGTCACCTGGAAGGCTCACCGTTGGGGCTGGGGAAGTGGGTCACATATCGCCAGTCTAGCCCCTGAAAGGTCAGAAGGGCTTACAAACAATTGGTCGCATGTCAGAAGCACGCAACAAGGCTGGTGGGCCGATTCAGTCTTTTTCTTTTTTTTTATCTGCAAGAGTAATGTAGACTTGGCCTTCTGTTAATGCTTGCTCTTCAGGGACCTGACTGTACTTCTATACACACTCTCTCCTACCCCAACTACATCTACATTTTGGCTCGGCAGGAAGGTGTAATGGGGAGAGAGAATGACCACACCTTCTCATTCAGCACGACGGGGTTTCCATTTTATGCTGGAATAATCTGTCCACCAGCCAGGGAGATGTTCTTTTTGTGATTTTTGTATTTTCTTTTTTTAAATGTTATTTTGTAAACATTTTGTCATTTCCTCCTTCTCGTGTATAATACCACTAAGTGATGTGCTCGTGTCTTTGCAACATGCTCCCGGATTATGCCAGCCAGCATTCTTTCATTCCATTTTTCTCATGTATTATCTTTAAAACATTAAATGCAATTTTAAGAATATCCTGTCAGACGTGGTTTTTAATGTTTGAGCGGCCAACCTCGTTAGCAACTGAACCGAATTGAAGCATGGGTGGCAACATTTAAATGTACTGGAGAGGATGTACTGGGGAGGGGGCGCGCCCGAGGACCTAAGTGACGTCATGGGAAGTGAAATCACAGGCACTTCCCTGTGGGCAACGCCAAGGACGTCATTTCACCAAAATATCAGGGGCAGTGGAAGTGACATCACATGGCCCTTGACCTCTGATGGCATTGCATGAAGTGATGTCCTTTGACCCCACTCTGACGTGACATCACAAGAACCGATGTAACACGACCTTTCACCCCTTGACAAAACAGGAAGTGGCATCACATAGCATCACATGTTCCTAAAGTACACTACGAAAAATGTAGTTATATCACATCACAAATGTGATCTATATTTCATACAAGAATGGATCACCATATGTATCGTTAATAGTGTGTATGGGCCCATATTGCCAAATTACTGTGAATGCAAGCGGACGTTCAAGGCCAAATGATAATGATGTGTTATTATATAGCACTTACGCCCAAGCGCTTTAAATAGAACAAATACACATACTATATCACCCAACCTGTGTTGGTACTCATTTATCAACCTCAGAAGGATGAAAGGCTGAGTTGGCCTTGCCAGGATTTGAACCTGCAACCTGCAGATCACTCACACACACATCGCAACTACGAGTGCCCAACTCACTGAGCTATCTTACCAGCTATAGTAAAATGAGCAATTTACACGTCTGAATGTTCTCAACGTCGGAAAGCAAATTACACTTTGTAGTGGATACCATTAAATTGGTAACTGAGATGTAACAGCTGGCCAGTTAAGCTGCAGGTCTGGTGTAAAGTTGGCCACATATCAAGCCTGAGTGGATCTACTTTTTAGGTTTCAGAGGTTGGCAAAATACATGCACTTAGGTTTCATAACTGTGCATTAAAGAATTTAGAGTAGCACATAGAAAGCGGCACATTCACACGGCATCCCGTACTCTCCACACTCATTACCTCATACAAGCAAACAGCATGCCAGGGAGATGGGAAAGATAGACACATTACAACAAAGCATTAATTGTGGTACAATGAAATCGAGGGCCACTTGATGTGCTATGCTCAAACATTTCTACATTGTACACAAGCTTTTAGGCGCAAGGATTTTGTGAAATGACTAACACCGAGATGGAGAGACAACAGCAGAAAAAAACCTGCTGTAACTGCAACTTGCGAAAAAGAAAAATACATAGTCCAAAATGCATGCTTATTCTACTCTAAATGCTTTTGGGAAGTTTTTGTCTGCATTGTGAATTTGAGGTGCTTTAAGAACAGGCTAAATCAGTGACTCATCCCCTGAAGTGTGCCGAAAATAAATATTTAATGAGTCTAGCAATTATTGTATAGAATTCCAGAAAGACAAATTATTTGTTATTCTTTATTTCGGGTTACTGATCAAAGTGTTACACCAGTAGAACCCAAGAGACCTGAACAAGAAAGCCTAGCACCCAGAAACGGACACCCGGCGCTGGCCACAGCCCAGGAATTTCCAGTAAAAGAAAGGTACTAAAGTAGACCACAGGGGTAGCAAGGGAAAACACAGGGGTCACAGCTGCGCCCCCCCCCCCCACTTGACCTCCCTGCGCAACGCACTGCCTAGTCCACCCTGCAGACTAGACATCATAGGTGTGTAGCATAGGATGTATTTGTTACAGCACACCTATGCTGCACACCAATCTGAACATTTTCAGTGTATACTGTCATACACCTTGCCAGTCTGAGCTGTGTCATCCTTGCTGCATGGTTGAAATGCAGAGCACCCACCACACGCCCCACTTTTTGTTTCTGTAGAGCCCTGAGCTAAGGATCTCTGCAGGAACAAACCAAACTAAAATAATCCCGGCCAATTCACCATAAATTTGTAGGGTATTTTTTGAGGTTTTCTAACTTCTAAACAGTCTAGACTCACTTTGGGATTGCGTGCTGGAGCAAAAACAGGGCTTGGTGTGCAGTAGGGACACAATTTATCTCCCTAATTTGTATTGCATTGGTGATTGTGTGATTACTCCGAATACATTTACCTGGAAACTGATGTAGACATGGGGTAAAAGCATGATTGTGCTTAAAAAATGTCACGCAGTAAATAGCCACGCACAGCCTTTGTGACTTTATAGGACACTTTACAGGTCAGAATAAAAGAACCCACTTGAAATATATTTTCTGCTTTCATTGTGGGTGAGCTAAGAAATGTACACTAATTTATTGACACATGCTGGTTACATAAACTGACGCAAATGATGCAATGCACTTATTCCAGTAGCAACTTTAGAAGGCTTTCTGCTCTTTCTACAGGCAGAATTTCCCTCTGTTTGTCCAGTGAAAATACGGCAGCCCTCTTCCCCCTCTTCTCAACTTGGCAGAAGCCACTGTGGGAACAACCTTGAGAACTGATTTCTCTTAGCTTTGAGAGCGTTAACGTCTATTTTTTTTATTATTTGGCACCTAATCTCGCATAGAGAGATGCATTTCACTTCAGCAAATGGGGAACAAATAGACTTTGAGATGCCTGATATGATTTTCTTTTCTCACACGCAGAACTCACCCCAGCTAAATTCTATCGCACACAAACGCTATGAAATGGCTTCACTTGGTACTGGCATGCTTACCCAAATATGTCCAAAAGGACCTTGCTTGTAGCGCCAGCAAGAGACGTCTCTGTGTTCTGTCCTGCTCAGCTGTCTCTTTTTCCCCCATCATTCTCAACTTCTGCAGGAAAGGCCTAGTCACCATGGTCAGCCCTGGTCTGTCTGTCTCCTCTCTCTGCCACCCTCCTATCACAGCGACAAAGATCCCTCCTTTGACTAATTTCACCTTTTATATTCTGCACTCCTCCTTGCAAGGTATATCTCCCTACAGAAGGCATACCATATTCCTGCCTCTTGCAGCTATGTTGCAGATCAACCAGACACCACTTCAGATCCCAGACCCCCTAGAATTTTCCAGAAGACTAACACGTGCCCCTGTTCTCTCCGTTTACACAAGTTTAGTGCCAGAATCTTAGTTGAAACATTTTTCCTCCTGCCTTCCTGCGCTGGAAGCTTTAAACAAAGGGCCTGCTTTGTGGCACATTCCATGTTTCCTAACCCTTACGTTCTCCATCGCAACAGCAGCTTTAATTCCTGCTAAACCGCTTTTCAGAGCCTCTGTCTGCAGACCCATTTGTACTCCTCAGTTCACCCTAGGTTTGCACCACTGATTTGCACCAAGTGCTATGGACTCGACTGTCCCATTCTAAACACTAATTATATTAGTTTGTTACATGCTAGAATTGGTGATTAGTAATTGTTAGGTGTAAATCCCTATACTCCCGGAAGGTTTGCACCACCATTGTTGGGCAAATCCCAAGCCACCTCTACATTGGTGCATGCCATTAGCCTACATCAGCGCTAAAGCAGACCTATCTGAACATACTAGTCTGAGCTGTGTCCGCCTTTCTGCATGCTTGAAATGCATAACACCCTCTACACCACCCACGTAAAGTCGCCTGCCTTTGGTGCATAATAATGATCGGCTGTAACTATTAAAAGTGGAGTAGATACAGTCTACTATTCTCTTCTGCCTCCATCTTGGAGCGATGTTGGTCACATACAGAGCATGAGTGCAGCCGTTAAAACATGTGCTTCCTCAGCTTTTTGTTATATGTTGATTTGAATAAGCTTATGCAGTGTGTGACTGTGCTCGTGGAGAAGGGGTGGGGAGGCGCTCTTGTTAACGCTGGAAACCAAGAGTTACCTATTCCCTGCCAACCTTGTTTTTTTGGCTGGGACCTTTTTGGTATTCTACAGTACCCACATTGTGTGCCATTTTAGCAGGGACACGCGGTTTGGAAACCAGGTGCAATCCCAAGAGGCAAGATGTGCAGTCACAACTGATGGCATATTCCCTGCACTGCCTTGCTACACCTAGCATATTCCCTGCACTGCCTTGCTACATCTAATCAGGGAAGTGCATCTTATTTTCCTAGGCGTAGAAAGCAAGGTACTCCTTATCACTTGCTTAAGGAACCATCTGAAAGTTAAAGGTGATGAATTTGTCCTAAGATCTGACTCTGCTATGGGCCATTTCCTTGTATGCAGTCACAGTGCTGCCACTAACGTGACCAGCTCAGTAGAGCTGCTAGAGCCAGACACCCAGGCCCATCTTAACCACCATTTGGGGCATGGACACGATTCCTGTTTTTGTTGGGGGGGGGGGGGCGGGAGGTGGGGGGGGGGGTCGTTTCCTCCACCAAACCAAAGAATTAAAGGGATACAGACTATCTGGGCACGCACCCACCATCGGGATCACAATACATAGCTTGATTTACTACCAAAATAGATCAGGGTCCTTCTGTCAGTCCCCTTATTAATTGGGTATTTATAATGTGCCTATACACAAAGGTGTTTCAAGGCGCAACAAGCCAAGGGGGTGTGGTGGTTGGGGGTGGGGGGGGGCGGGGATGAATCCTACTATGCCTTCAGATTGTTTAAGTGACGTAACAAGAAGTGCGGCGGAGAGGGGTGGGGGTTGTGCAGGGCCGATGGTCCTGTGGGATTAGCGAGTGCCAGAGGTGGCCGGTGGACAGAGCTAGGGGAATGCAGAGAGTGCAGGGGAAGGAAGGTCCACGGGCTAAGGGAAGGGGAAGGAAGTGCTCAAGGGGTGCATGGCCCAGCCAGGCAAGTGCAGGGGGAGGGAGCCTGGAGGGACAAGTGCAGGTTGGGGTTGGGGGGCTCAGGGGAGACCAAGTGCACGGGTAGACTAGTCGAGGAGGGCTTGGTGCCCTGTAAGAATCTGAAGGAACCAGGTAGCCCGTCAAAGAGTCAGAGGGGCACAAGAGCAGGGGAGGAGGGAGACGAAGGAAGAAGAGAAAAGGAGAGTCTTGAGAAGCTTCCGGAACTTAAGGAGATCCTACTCAAGTCTGAGAGGGGAATGGAGGCCATTCCAGAGGGAGGCACCGGCGGAGTAGAGAGATCTACCCAAAAAATGAGGGGAAGGGGTGGGCACCACTGAGTTACTAGTGATTAGCAGAGGTTTAGTACAAATTCCATAATAGGCTTAAAGGGGTAATCCAGTTAACTTGACATACACTACATCAATAAGAATATATGAACTCGATAATGTCTAGTGAAACAGTCACGAGGCCTGAAGACTCCTGAGATGTAGTAAATACTATTGAATCTTAATACACATGTTTAGTTGATGTACATTCAATTGAAATGAAAAAATACAAAATTCTCATAGTCCTTCAACTGGTAATCTTCTCTTTAATGTTACCCTTTTGTGTGCAGAGACCCTTGCAATGCATTTCGAACATAGTATCCATCTTCAGGGCAGGTTCTACAAATATACAGCATAACGTACTGTTATGGATATGTCACCTTTGAACTTATGTCTTTATCTTATATTCTTAGTCTCCAAAAACTCCATATTCACATCTTCAAGTCCTGCCTATCTCTGAACGAGAGAAGTAGTGACAAGGCTTACATTCCTACCTCTACATGTCGGGTTTAGAAGCTACTAATTCTTTGGAATTTGGTTTCTACACCTCTGTCTTCCACAACCCTAAAACATAATGGTGCACATCACTGTGCCGAATTTATAAGCCATCAGAGTTAAATGCAATGGGGGTCAATACGACCATGGCGCTAAGGGGTTAACGGCGCCGTAAAAGGCTGCAGCGCCGTTAACCCCTTAGCGCCTAATTACGAGTTCCCTTTGCGGGACCCGACCTGAACGGCTGGTCTGGACCAGCCGTTAAAGTAGGGACCCGCAAAGGGACCTTCGAGGTAATTACGGTACCGCAATTTGCGGTACCGTAATTACTGCCTTCCCCAGTCCCATTGAGCCCTATGGGGCAAAAATGGCAATGGGGAAGGGCCAATGTTCAATGAGGAATTACCGCCCCGTCAACCTTGGAATGGGGAGGTAATTCCCCATTGAACATTGGCGGACTCGTTACAACACCGGCAGCAACCATGGTGCTAATAGCGCCATGGGTTACCGCCAGTGTTGCAATGAGGGACAATGTCTAGTTATATGTATTTTCCTCTTGATTGACATGACAGGTTCTTACCTATTGGTGTGATTTGGAAGTAGGAAGAGGTCGTAAAACAGAGCTCAGATCCCTGATGTATTCTGTATGAGGTCAGTGGAATACCTAAAACGAAATTATGTGTATATAATATCTCTTTATGTAAGACCACAACATCAGGCTTTATGCATAAACTGTACATAATGTACTGATTGTGCTGTTACGTCTCTTAAATTAAACAGCGAGAATATGATCATTAATCACTTAATGGATTCAGGCACGCTGTCTGGGAGCTTGAATAGCAAATATTGGAGCTGAAATTAAAGGGAAGATAGATGCTCAAATCACTTCATGAGCCGTACGCAGCTCCTTCCCGTTCTAATGAAGTATCAAGTCCGATCTAAAGGGCGAACGCATGTTGCCTTGCTGCAGTGAGGCCAGTTCAATCTGATATTCCTCAATGCTGCCACTCTACAAGCACTGTTGATGTCTGCAAGGATATGCGAGTCTGCTCAACCATGGCACGAACCCATTGCTATGGCAGCAGACGCGTGTATTCCTCTAACACATGTAAATCATCACATGCAGATGTGATGACGCGTTCCCGCTTCACTGAACAGATAAGGAACGGGTACAGGTGTGTGCACCCGGTATGTTGGGAGTTGTAGTGCAATGTGACACAAACCTGTAAACCCAACAGGTATGTGAATTGCACTTATAGAGCTGTTGAATACAGCTAAACAAAACACATAATGCTTACACTTTTCAATACTTAATAATAATATTGTCTAAATTAGAGTCTGTCTATGACATTAATCAGAAACCCGATGCACAAAAAATAACATGGCATTGACAGTCCAATTTGGATGTCTGTTACTCTCACTCATGGGATATAAGACAACTGTGTGCATGATGGTTAGCAGGTTATCTGTGTTCACCTATCATCTCAAAGTCCAATTATTGTTTGTGCTTAAATGGTGGATTCTCCTGTCAGAATACTTATCTATCATGCACACGCCTGGAAAAAATTATGCAAAACCTCTTATACATCCCAGTGTATATATCATTATAAGAAGCAAAACAGATCTAGCTCTTCATTAAATCCATTCGGAGAAACTGTATTCAATGTGTCAATCCAGAACGCTTCCTTTCTTATTAATGCTCATTCTCAAGTTAGTATTAAACAACAGGGAAAAGATGGGAAAGAAGGTGTGTTAAAACCCAAAAGTTGTGTTTGTAATTCAATTGGCGATTATTTAGATAGTGCCGCATTATGCTGGCTTTGGTACAAGAAACTCAAAAAACATGTGAACTACATACATAATTCCAACATACACAATCGTAAATTAAGTTAAAAAATAAAGTGCAGAACGTGCCTCCCTCTGCTAGAGAGAAAGGGTGAAAAGAAGAAGAAGAAAAAATTAGGTATGAATTGGATAACTCAAACCGCCTGCTCAATGGGGATAGTTAAGTGATTTCCCCATTGATTCACAATCTAGTACAATTTATGGATGGAATCACAGTTGATACTACATAACAATCATCAAGCAATGTTGCTGTGTTCAATTCTGTCATCATTAACAGAAAGTCTCAAAAATAATGTCTGTTACTGAAGCAAAAAAAAGAACCATCCTTAATGACAACAATGAGAGCTGTAAGTCACAACGAGAGGTGTGCGTCTATTAGGAGAGACAATGTACTGGAAAGATAATGGTCTTCTAAGAAATGGATGAATTGAGCCAGAGATCTCCAGATTAACATTGTGAATGGTGAACTACAAACTCGAACCTTTCAGAAACCCACCGCAGTTAATGCTATGTTGCATGCTTCCAGCTGCCATAAAAAATCTGTCATCTCTAACATCCCATTTGGAGAATTCTATTGTGCGAGACGTAATTGCAGTACTGACATGGCTTTTCAACATGATTGTCGCATGATTAGGCGGAGGTTCCATGAACGTGGATACAGTAGTCAATGCATTAAGCAAGGGTTCAACCGTATCAACACATTCACTCAGGATCAGACGTTGGTTACGAATGCAGAACCCACCAGACCAAGTCTGGAGTATGTACAGTTCATAACAAAATATTCAGAAGACCATTGCATGCTCTATCGCCTGTTAAGCAAACATTGGCATTTGTTGAGACTTAACCCAGACCTTTTGCCTTATGTCTCGGCTACACCCAAAATCATCTTTACTCGTAACAAAACATTGCACAACAAACTCTGCCCTTCGTTCTTACAACCAAAGCCTACGCATGCACAGCCTTTAACTTGGCTTCCACCCAAACCTGTTGGTTTTTTCAAATGTGGTCTATGCAATTTTTGCCAATATGCTCTTATCCAAAATGCATTCAGTTGCCACCATGGTTTGTCAATTCACATTTCCGATTTTATCAATTGTAAATCGAAATTTGTGGTGTATGCCATGTTATGCGTATGCCGCAAAGTATATGTTGGTTCTACTATAAGAGAACTGCGAGTTCGCATTCGAGAACATTTTGCACACCTGAAGAGCCAAGATCCGAAGCTGCCACTTGCCCTGCATTGGCAACAGAATCATCAAATGGATTCAGTAAAAGATCTTAAGTTCATCGGGCTCATTCAAGCGCATTCCAACCCAAGAGGCGGGGACCGTCAATTACTTTTACGTCAGCTTGAGGCACGCACCATCGCCAAACTTCGTTGTACCAGTCTTGGTCTCAACACGGACACGGAACTAAATGTATTTTTGTAATGCTTTATACAAATGCTGGTGCATATTTCCTATACTTGCAGCAACTGCATTTTCATTATTCTTTGTTTGTTTTCATGTATTTACATCTAGTCAAATTTAAACAACCGAGACCGTCAGGAATCTTTGCCAGTATCAAATTGCTCATCCGTCCCTCGCCGTCATTAAACATTCCAGAGATTTTTGATTTTTCAATTTTTTCAATTACATTTTTTTTTTTTATATTTTATTTTATTTCGCATGCACACTGCCATTACAGGTTATTATGCATTAGACTTTTATTTAATATTTAATAGTTGTGTTAACACATGTAGACATTGTCTAGGGCACAAACAAGATGCAAGCGCTTGTCTTACTTAATACAAGGACTACCATTACCATAATTCCTTGCGCTAAATTTAACGTGACACATTGTTAGGTTCTTTTCTCTAAACACATGGAAGGAATGAACTGCACAACACTGATTTCGTGAAGCGTTTGGACTCTGGCCACAGTGGGGAACCAGCCCATGAACTTACAGTTATGGGCTTGACAGTACTTTCAGAGTATCTCACTGTTAGACTGATTCTTACAAATATTTATGTTATTCGACCTACCTGCGGAATTGGGTTTTGATGCATTGTCTTTTTTTGGCAGTTGCAACGTTTGAACAAACTCCCATGTTCTGGGAATGTACCACAATGTATCAGTAACAGAGACTGCTTCAGGTATCGCTGTCCATTATTTTTACGCATTTGGATATTTTTGACAACCCATTTAAGTCATATGTCGATCTCTTGTCAAGACAACTCATGTCTTGGGTTTCTTTGTTTTATGTATTTTTCAGTTATTTGCTGTTTATAATCTTGAGGAGAATCAACTACTTTAGAATTGGCCCACATATCTGCCCCTAAGGAGGGCTTGGGTTTTCCAACTCAATTTGAATAACATACGGTAAAACATGTATTCATTTTAACATTTATGTCACACATGGGTGACAATTTAATAATACATTTTACCACCATGAGGCGCATGAGGGATGAGCATTTTGATCATTGGCACAATAGTCTGTTACCTTTGCACTATGCGTGCACATGGGATTAATAAATTGTTAAAATGTATCAGTTGTTTATTCATCTAGGATTCAGGCTTATGGTGTTTTCTCTCTTTTTTTACGTATTATTTTGTTTTCATTATATGGACATTCACATATGGACACTTCGACTGCGATTTTTGGCTCAACAACATATGGTAACAAATCAAATGTTTTTTATTTTCTCCTTATTTACTTGGAATATGTTTTACATTGAAATGGTTGCTTTTCTCTTTGACATGGTGTAATGTCCATATGGGCTTTTTTCTTTCTTGGTTGCATTTCTCTTCTTTAACTCTGGCCCCCTCTTCTTCCTCTGCTGGTTAATTCTGTTTATATTTCAAATGTTCTTATCCTTATGGCATGATTATATAATATTTTGCTGTATTGGAATGTATATGAATCATACCAACACCACAGTCTTGCCTTGAAAAGGACCCGTTGTTTTGGGCCGAAACACGTGTCGGCAGTCTTGTTTTTGCATCAACTCATAAAATCTGTTTCAACAGCGTTTTTTTGACTGAAGAATCTATTGCTTTGGACTCTTTGTTTCACTGTATTTGTTGTCCAGTTACACATTCAATTTAAATAGGATATTTACCATTCGCTTAGGGCTGCGCAATCATTTAGAGGTGACATTTTTCAAGTGTTTGTATCTGTGTCAGTGTCACGACTCGCTCCCTTCGCTCCCGTTCCCACCACTTGGGGGCATGATTTGGGGTTTATTCCCTACTGGACCTTTCCTCCGAACCTTATGCTACAGTGCTATGATGAATTGGGAGCGCTAAATCCCTATTTTCCAAGCTACTTCCCTTCCGGATCCATTCCAGGTTTTTGGCAGCCAGCATGCTTCTTTAACCAAATGACTATGCTTCCCAGAATGCCTGGTCCACTGCTCCACCTCCACCCTTGCAGGACAAGGTTGGGTGGAGGATAGGTAACAGCTGTGGCTGCAGGTGCAGCAATCAGCACACCTGAGGCGTGTGCTCGTTAAGCAGCTTTAAAAGCCTCAGTCTTACTTCAGTCCAGCGCTGGTCATCGTTTGCAGTGTTCCTGTTGTGACTAGTCCCTTGTTCCTTGCCTTTGTACCTAGTTCCTGTTTTCTTGTTCCTCCGCCCTGAATCTCGGATTCATGCGCTAATTGATTTCTGCTCCCTTGATTCCCTTTTTGTCTTCCTCTGTTTGCAGGCAGCATTTCTCAGTGCTTTCCCCTTTTAGATGCAGCCCAGTTTGTCTGTGTTCTATATTTCTTTGACTCTGTCCTTTGCTGCTGTAAACCCGTATGCCTTAGCCTTCCTCTTAGATTAGCTTCCTGTCTTTTCCTTGGAGGGGTAGGGAGAAGTTTGCATTGGTTATTTCGTTTTTCCCTGCTCCTGATCCTTACTTTCTATTGGGATCCATTCCATGTTTTCCATTGCACTTCTGCATTTATTTCCCATTTGATTATTAGGTGTGGTGTGCGGTTGTAGCTAGCTCCTGTGTGAATGCTTATGTTTTCCTCACTAATTTGTAATCACTATTCCAACTTAGGTATTTAGTTTTCCTCCCATTGCTGTTCTAGCCTTTCTGGGTCCCAGTTTCATCAACAGGATTCGTGGGCTAGCTGACATTCAAGAGGTTTATCTCGTCCTCGTGAGTACAGTTCTTTAGTTCCCTTATTTAATACCATCAAGAGTGTTAGTTCACAGATCCTGTCATTGCTTGCCCTCCACGTGGGTTTAGCGCTGTCAGTACCTGTAACAGCAATTGGGGGTAAGGCGCTTGCCGGCTTTCCTCGCGGTCAGGTGCTTACCCCACATCCCTTTTCATATATTGGTTTTGTTGTCACACTCTATTTGCACTCCTGGGTTCTAGCATACATGAGTCGTTGTTCCTGTGTGCACGTAGTTTAATTCAAAGCTATTCACTGTGTGATTTAGTGCACATTTCCCTTGCCATATTCGCTGCCTTTGTACTCGCCTGACTAATCCTGACAGTCAGAGTGAGTCAGTTGCAGGAGTTTGAGGGGGAATGAAGGTGGCGGAAAAAGCAGCAACTGACACTCGATTCATATATCGAATGATGGAGGAGGACACTGGCAGTGCAGTCGTGGATTTAGGAGGTCCAGGTGAGAGGACAGGCGAGCATGATCAGACCAGGAGAGTGAGGAGTAGTGGGAGGGTTGGATATGGGGATGTCTGCTGAGATGAGAGCATCCAAGGTGTGTCCAGCTGAGTGTGTCATGTGTGAGGGAAGAATGGTGAGGGGGGAGGGAGGGGAGAGAGGGAGAGAGGGATAGAGGGAGAGTGGTAAAGGGGGAGAGAGGAAGAGCTTGTGGAAGGGTCCAGAGGCTGCATCAGGGGAGTCAAGGTGACTATTAAAGTCTCTGAGGAGGAGAGGCTTGGAGGTGGAGGCCAGAAGAGAAGAGGAGAGGTGAGGCCACTCTCAGAGGAAGAGGGAGACCAAGCCAGGGGGCTTGTAGATGAGTCAGAGAGAGGCTAGGCGAGATACCAAGCCTGCTGAGGAGGCATTCGAAAGGAGTAGGATTGAGTGGGTATGATAGTAGCAGGGACCCATTCAAGTAAGATCTGCCCCCACTCCACCATGGACCAGTTAGGCCTGGGCTTAGAGAGGATCTTGTATCCCTCTGTGAAGGAGTCAAAACTTGTGACACCTCTGGCTGTGAACCATGTCTCAGTGAGAGCGAGGACGTCAAGGTCTTCAAGGAGGTGTCAACTGTCGGAGGAGTTTTTGACGGCAGAGGGAAGTTGAGGGTAGCTAAGTGCAGCTGGGACTTTTGAAAGTCATTTGAGGAGGGGTACAGGAATGTGGTACACCCGTAAGTGGTGGCAGATGGGTGGCAGAAAGAGGAGTGGCAGAGGAAGAAGGACGTTGATGAGAGATGGAAGACGCCTATCAAGAAGGAGGTTGGGTTGAGAGCCAAGGACCATGACAGTGCCATTCAGGTAGACATTAATGATGGCCCTAGAGGAAAGGAAGTATGTCAAGCGTACCTCCCAGCGAGTGCCACCATCAATGGAAGAGGAAGAGAAAGGGGAGAGCACTGAGACCATATGGGGAATCCAAATGTCCAGAGAGGGAACGACAAATAGGATATTGGTGATGGTCTGCCTGGAAGAAGTGTTGACATAGATGTCAGCGATGGACAGGCCTGGATTGGAGACCAGGAGATGCTTCTTGATTATTTTTCTTTCAGACTTCAAAAAAGAGATAGGATAAGTGATCGAGTAGCATTTAGAGAAGATAGGGGAGATTGAAAGCACCATGGAGGGAGAGCATGTAGAGAAGGAGGGGGTGGAGGGAGAAAGGGAGAAACTGCAGTGCACGATGCCCAACTTCAACACACAGTAATGCAACCATCTAGAATCAAGTGTCCAGGATGAATGGGAAAAGCCTAGGTTTCAGCATACAACAGAAAAGCGAGACACCTGGATGCAAGTCTTCTGGCTAGAGGTAAAAATTCCAAGATGGAAAGAAAAACCTAATTTTCAAACACAACAGCAAATGCAAAACACACAGAATTCGATTTTCCTAGAAAGAGGGAACAGGCCTAATTCTCATGCACAATAGCGAGTGCAAAACACAGAGAATTCAACTTTCCTAGATAGAAGGAAGAAGTGCCAATGGTTAACTACGTGAATTCACCTAATGCCAGATATGGATAACATACCACTGCAACGTGCAGCAGACTGCAAGCTTAGCTGTTCAGGTTAATCAGAGAGGTGGGACAGTTAAATCGGAAAAGCTATTCTTGCTGTAATCAGAATGATAAACCAGTAGCATTTCCAGGCCAACATTAGCAGTCTGTCACAATGGTACTTGTGTTGTAGCATAGGTCCAGGGCAATTTTCATCAATAGCAGCCAGAAGGAAGGTATACAGGCCATAGTATAAATGCAGGACACAGATTGTATGGAAAAGGTGCATGTAATCCAGAATACAGACAATCCAGATTAGCTGCCTCACAGAACGCAAAAGTGCTCATGAAATTGGAAGCAAGCAGGTGGCTACACATACCGTGGATAGTGGATGATTAGAAGTTACCAGGAAGGTTTCCATAGCCAGACAGACTATTCGAAGAGGGACATGGTTTTCAAGTAGTGTTGCCGTAAGGGAGCAAAGAAACATGTCATTGTGGTGTGCAATATATCAATGCTCCCTATTATTATAAAGGAAGCAACACTTTAGCCAGTAAAACGATGGGTGAGGATTTTTTGAAGATCATACCCTGAGAACAAAATCCCTCTAAAGAGTTGACCATTTTAAGAGGTTTAGTGGCTAGCAATTTTGACACATAAGGCAATACAAGATTAAATTAGATGCCCAGGATCACACGTTGGTTAAGAGGCGAAGATGGGGTTTGTATCCACTTTGCAATTTCTGCACCTAACAATTTCCTTTCTAGTACTTAACATAAACTGAAATAATCCCATTTTATAGATCTGACTTGGAAAATAGTAAAATCACATAACCGAACATGACAAACCAAACACGACAATTTTTAAAACAAAATGTTATAGTAGCGCATTACGCTAAATGGGAATGATTCTAGTTTCATTGTCTCCATCATCAAGGGAACTATAGAAGTACCAGCATACTAACTGATGCGATCTTAAAAGATTCCAAAGTAGTTTCTCTTTTGTATTTTAAATCTTTAACTATGTCAAAGACTTGTGAAATTGTTATTTATAAACATCCTGAAAAAACTTTTATACATAAACGCAAACCATATTTCGTGCCAAATGAGCAGACCATAAAATATTCTTGCCAGAGCAGAGGCCTGCGATATCTGGTCTCTCTTCTGTCTAGAACCCCTTCCACACAAATGGCCTACATAAAAAGTAAGATCAGGTAATGGGATACTCATTGCCACCAGCATGTGAGAAAGTAAAGCTCTTCACAGAAGCCAGCACAGTAATGTCACTGATATAAGATTTGTCCAGGATCACTGTATCGCCTGTTCACACAACCAGGATATGAGAATGAATGCTTTAGTTCCACAGTCTTGAATTTGCATACCTAATCACCCTTCATACTAACACGTTATGCTCATCATTGGGTGTCGCTGCCTAGGATTTACAAGCCCACATCTTAACAAACCAATTTCTAGATTTTCACCATACTCATGCTATGTTAGTTTTTAAAGCAACCACTATCTGGTGCAGGCACATTGATGATAATAGCACCTGTTGTGCTACAAAACAAAGTACATATAAATGCAGGTTTATCACCTTCACACACAGGAAAGGCACATACCACCAGGCAGGAATTTAGTATTGCATTCTTACAAATGAACACAGATCTCTGCAATGAGCGCTTAACACACTAAGCTATCTTCTGACCATCGCAGCACTCCAATTTAACAATATGCATTTCAACTTTGGCTATTGCACATGATCAATATAATCCTCCCAGAAATGTGAGCATGCTACTGAAGTTGTCATAGTGAATGCACAAACTATGTAGGAAGCAGTGAACACCGAACACATTACAGGATCAATTGATCGGTGCAGAATGTACTTGTCAACAACTGGCAAGCAATCGGTTTAAAGCTTCAGCAGCATGCCATCAAATATCCTGACTTGCTATTTAAGTTTGGTGAGCAATGGGAACTGACTTCTTTAGATCAGGCAGACTTGTGCCCCTGCTCCTCCGAAGGTGGAGGCACCAGTTTTCCAGGGACAGTCCTGGGAAATTACCCTCCGTCCTGGGGTCCCGGGAGTTTTTTCATTTTAGAAACCCTGTCTGGAGTTTGCAGGGTTGGGTTGCTATGGCAATTAAAATTGTAATTTCTTTTCACAATACTCTCCGAATCTTGAAGTTGGAGGAGTGGCTCGAACCCCCAAAGCTTTCAGGTACAAGTCACAACACTTACTGACTGTGCCATAGAGACTGGCTTGAAATGGCTGTACAGCAAGCCATGGTATATGTTCTGAGTTAACATACCAAGCTTTACAGACAAAACTGCACACATGAGATCATATACAGTTTATAGAAAGGAGAAGTGCTGGAAATATGATTGGGTGGTGGTTGTGGGGGCGTGTTGGGGGAGGGCCGGTAATTGGTGGGCTGCAATGGGGTAGTCCCTTTTTTATGTTGTTGGTCGTCCCGGTTTTTCGTTTTTGAAATCTGGTCACCCTAGGCACGGGGTTAGTGTTGCACACCGTAAGGATCAGGAAATCTGGTGGGAACACCCTGCTGTACCCCAGTGTAACTCTAGATGGAGCTGCTGTGTTAAAATCCAGTCCAGACTGTCGCGCCTTATCTTTGTTCCCTGTGAACCACAGATGTTGCCATATATGGCCATTCTGACAGTTCTACTAGCAGGCACTCCATGGTCTAATTGAGCTGTGATGTTCTGCTGCTGCCGATGTGCACCGCAAAGCTTGCATCTGCAAACGTGTACTGTGCCTTCTCATTCTGCTAGTTTGCGTTGCTAGCTCTCATTCTGCTTGTTTGCGTTGCTAGCTCTCATTCTGCTTGTTTGTCTTGTGAGGGCTAATTCCTCTTTATAGAAGTCCAATTGTGCTGTTATTTTTGTTCTGACTAATTTGCGCTGTGGGCAGCCGTAGAAGTGTACCAAAAAAAGTAGTGGAACTGTGACCCGAGCCGGGAGCAACGTGCAACACATTTGTCATGGGATGCAGCCATGCTGCTTGATGGCCAATTGAGTTGAAACAGATTTCAGTTTAGCTGTAACTGCTTTGGGTGGTAAAGTGGAGAACTGGGCTTTATCTTCACAAAGCACAGTTTGGGAATGGTGAAAATGGTTTCAAAAAGTAGTGGAACTGTTAACAGTAAAAAATAAAACTAGTGGAACTCCGTTCCCGACCATTCCTGCTCACTTCGAAAACTGGCTGTGGTGTTTTGATTCTGAGTACTTTGCACTGTGATTGCAATTAACAAAGCTCAGTGATGCATGTATTTTGACAGTGGACTGTGATCCTTTGCCACCACCTCATATTATGCATGCCTGTGCTTTATAAAGTGCTTTTCTTCAACTACGCTCTATGTAAACCTTGGTAGATGCTCCACTCCTTAATTGCTTTGTGTTATATCTACTGCTCTCTGTTTTTCCCTTGGGGCTCTCATGAGCCCGAGAATATGAGGACTGCAGCACCCCAATATTGCAATTTTTAGAGTACACATGGGGGACATGTTGCCCCTTACTGGCGCTTGCTTGGGGGGATTTCCATCTGTACTGTGTGCTCAGGACTGATAGGCTCCCTAAATGTGCTGCTCCTTTTGACTGCACAGCGTGCCGACATGCGGAACGATGCAGCTTGCCATGCATCCTGCTGCTCTGCGGTCTAGCTGCAATGATGCTTTTTGTATCCCCCCAATCCTGATTGGTTTATTGCTCTATGATTGCACGCTATTACTACCCATAACTATTTGCTCCTTTGGTACCGCCAAATGGCACTGTGCTCTTGTTTAATGTTTGGTACCGGTACCTGGATTGCACCCTCCCAACCTTTCCCTGTCCTACCATAACTGACCTCAAGTTTCACCACACAACTTAACACCTGCACCGCTGACCAGAACCACCAAAACGCACAAACCTATGCTTGAAGCAAAGACCCTCGCCCAAAGATGAACCACCTGATCATAATGAAACGTGCTCCTTGGAGGGTGATAACATTCTCTGGTCTGACCTAATGGTGGGAGATAGCACTTCGAAATGGATTGATTTTTATCGGATGATCTTAGAGGTACTTAAAATGTTGGCTACATCAATTTGGACATTAAATATTAAGTGTTATTTATGACTGTTTCTAAAAAAAATTATACTCTGTTCTATATCTTAGAAAATGTGGTGATATTTTGATGATTTCTTTTACCTGTGTGTTTGTATGTGGTGGAAAGTTTTTGTAATAAACCAAATCACTAATAAAAAAAAGGAACACAAATGAAACCTGCATACATTTCCTACCGGTTTCAGCCAGGCTGCATCCCAATGGATTACTCTTCAGAAACCCCTAGAAGATTACCTGTCCAAAAACCCAGTTTCCCTAATGGGGGTCTGCAACCTTTGTCTCTCCAGATGTTTTGGACTACAATTCCTATCAGCCCTAGCCAGCATAGACAATGGTGTGGGATCATGGGAGTTCTGGAGAGCTGCATATTGCAGAGCCCTGCCTCATGAGCTTCCAGCATCAGCAAACCAACAATGCAATCTTGCACTGCTCCCTCTGCTACTCATACTCACCAAACACGATGAATTCTTCTGCAGGGCCCAAATTCCCCAGAGACTATGACATTAGTGGCAGGTGCACTATATAGCCCATAACCCAGCACATCTGCAACGCTGCTGAAGTTGCTTGTATTCTTGTGCTGAATGGGATGAGGTGTGACTGTGCAGACATTTTAGAGGCAGGACGACAACTGATCTCCATAGGGCTAGTCCCCCCTCCGCCCGCTCCCCCTCCTTATAATGGTTCAGATAGGCTAAATGATGTTGCTTTGTAAGGGTTCCCATAGCCCTATGGGGCAAAAATGGGAATGGGGAAGGGCCATGGAGGAAGGGGGAATTACCGCCCCGCCAACCTTGTAATGGGGTGGTAATTCCCCCTTTCTCCATGGCGGAGTCGGTAACTTACCGGCATGGACCATAGTGCTAATAGCACCATGGTCTTCCGCCAGGGTCGTAATGAGGCCCCTTCTCTTACTTCCACTCTCACTGCGTTATCTACACAAGCACACACCCATCCACCACCCACCCAGAACATTCAAACACACACTATCGCATTTCTTCTCAATCACCCACCACTCACTGACGCATAAGACAAAGATAGATCTGACACTCACTTCACACTTGCAAATACATGTTACATCACATTAACAAATAAAATAAAGCCTTCTTACCTTTTATTCCAGCTTTGGGCCATCATTCCAGGCCACCCTCGGCTCCTCTGTGCTGCTCAGAAACAGGAAGCAGGGAGAGCTCCCTGGTTCCTGTATATGAGCCATGAGGAAGCCGGATGAGAAGGGTTGGAGCTGAATGTGGCATGTGATACGTGCATGTCACAATCGGCTCCGACCCCTACTGTGCGCTTCCTTCTCACGCTGCAACCTCCGACCCAGCCTTTACCCTGATGGGTGAGGACTGGGCCGGGGCCCCCCGGACTCTACCAGTAAGGCATTGCTTCCGCATTTCAATAACGGCAATAATTCAATTGAGCAAAATGGCTTCACAGAGGCCCTGCTGGTCCACTCCCCAGCATGGGAGTGGAGACAGTTTTCTCTTTCCTGTCTTTCGAGTCCCATTGGTAGGGTGAGATGCGGGCACAGTGGGCAAGATGAATAAATATGGTAGCCACTGGGCCCTCCTGGCCCCTTCTAGTGATGCCTTTGCATACATCACTCAGCACAGCATTCCACAGGAATCAGCAGCACAGTGTTCAGTGCCGCACAGTATATCCTGGCACCCAGCACAGCGTTTAGCAACAGTACAGTCTTCAGAACTTCGCGCCACCATGCCTCTCGCTCAGCACAGCACCCAGACCAGCACACAGTACAGCACCTTATTCAGCACAGCACATTATGCATTGTAAAAGCAGTGCTTATAGCACCCCATGCTCCAGCATGCACAACAATGCCTAGAATAACATGTGCAGCACTCAAAACCCCAGTCATGACACTTCTGAAGATGCTGTCAAGCAGTGAGCAGTACCTTACACAACACCAATACATAAATAATAAGAGGATCCAAGGTTATCACACGGCATATCAGCCACTGAGCACAGCACTCATTACAACACATCACTTGACACAACTCTGCACAAAACAACTTGTTTACCACAGCACTGAGCAGATGATTTACATGATCAACAACACTCGTCACAAAAGTGAGCACAGCACTCCACACTTGGAAGCAGCACTTAAGTAGCCTGCAATGCTTTAGAAGACTGGAATGAACCCTTAAACCAAAACAAGCAGATGACATCATTCCGCAATCCAGCCGGCACAACACTGCGCCCTACCATTCAGCGCATTGATCAGCCCAACATCATGCACAGCCTTCTGCACATCCCTCAACAGAGCACTCAGCCAGGAGATTCCATTCAAAAAAATAAAAATGTGTTTTTATTTTTAAAATGGGGGTCACAAGTGAGAGCACAGGGGTTGCAAGTGAGACCACAGTGGGTCGCAGCTTCGCCCCCCAAATGACGTTTCTGCATGAAGATGACAAAACCGAATAGGTAGCCATTAGAGTCCATGCATTTCGGTGTAAAACACCATCCCCAGGGCGTGGTAACTGAGTCTTCCAACGTAGAGTGAACGCAATCTTTCCTCAAAACAAACGTCTTGTAACAGGCGTTGTTATCTTCGCGACACGCATCTGCGAAAACGCTAGCTGAGGAGAGCCGTGTCACGTAGATAACGACGCCTGTTACGAGACTTTTGTTTTGGGATGTTTCCACCTGGTTTCCTTTTTTTGTACTGTCTACTTTGCCCCTTGTGTATTGGGACCATATTAGTCTGATAGCTCCTGGTACTAAACAATACAAGAAAGAATGTGATTAATAGTAGAAAAACGGAACCTTTGGTAAACACATGAGTGGTGCCCACGTTTACCCTTCTTCCTAGCCTTAAGAGTCAAGGCACTGAAAGACTGCACAGTGATAAAAGAAACATGCCCCTGAAAGCCTTCATTGCAGCACATTGCAGCAAAAGCCATAGCACTGAAATGCTGCACAACTCGCCATGATCTCTCGCTGCTGGGAGAGCCAATGGCATTTAAAAGACCCATTCTGAGGTAAAATCCTATACTGCCGAAACAACTGAGCTAGGCCTACTACCAAATACATCCCACCCCAGTCATGAGATGGAAACTGCACGGAGGGGCAAGATGCAGGTACGGAAGAACAACACGCGCGGCCCTTTGAGGGTTCCATAGACCTTTATGACAGGAAAACCATCCACTCTGAAGCAGGGAAAGCTAACGTCTCAGCAGGCATTGCGCAATTTAAACCCACTCCTGAAGGAAAAGATAGAAATGGGCTAAAAAAGACAGGCTTGCAATCAGCCAGCAGCACCTTGGCCATTTCCAAAAGGAACAATCTAGCACTTTACCAGTGTTTGGGATTATAAAATGGTGGCTTCCTCAAATGATCCATTGGCGACCTGAAAATATCATGCGGCCGAGATTGAAACATAATATGCAGGAGGAGGAAGAACAGACGACAATGACTTTTTGCTCGAGTTACTTAATGAACCAAAATCACTTTCACAGACAATTTACATAATGGATCCGGGGAACAAAACCATTGAAACCTGCAAAAGTCCATCATGCGACAACACAGAATGTAAATTTCAGAGTTGAGAAGAAATCCAGATCAGCCCAGGATCCAATAAGGAGTCTTCTGAAATCCTCTTATGCACTCCTGACCATGGGTCAGAGGTCACGTGATGCACCAGCATCAACCTCTGAGGCGTCGACTGAAGCGGAGAATACATGCAAATATGTCCATGGTTGGAAAATTGGCACAACAGCAGCATACACTATACTTATTTCTAACATTGACACACTTCTGGTGAGACAATTGGTTTTCATTTAAGAACAGGGTGCCCTTTAAAAAATATATGACTTACATGTATGATGTCACAGAGAACAGAGACAGTACTAAAGAAGATGCCTTTACAGAAGAGCATTTCAGACTAGCTTGCCAAAAGTGCAGGTTGCACCTGTGAGATGTATACACTCCTTGCATTTAGAGCAGCCTATGAAGACAACAAAGTGAAATTAAGTTGAGCTAATAGAAAATCTAATGTAACGTGGAACTGAACATCATGCATTGAGAACAACTCCCAAATATTGATTGTGAGAATTGTAATTATTTTTTGGTATTTATCTTATTGCAATAAAAATGTTTATGTTTAGATATTTGTTTCTATAATAGGAGTTGTTTGATTGTTGACTGTACTCGTGTGTGTATGTTTTTGATTGTTACTTTATGTAATTTAATTTTGTATATAACTAAGTTGTAAAATATGATACAGATGTGATTGTGTTAAATATTGAAAGGTTGATTAATCAGCCATAACAAGAAAAAAGAAGAACATTGTTGTATTGAATGGCGTGCACTGGGCGGGAAAAGGGTAAGAATAATAATGTAAGGCAACCACAGGGTCTGCAGGATATTGCAACATGTTTAACATTGAGAACCCGAGAATAGAGTGGATGATCTACACAAGTGGGATGAAACGGAGCCATTTTATTAAAGATGCTTCCAGAAGAAGCTCACGTACCAGCCATTGTACAGGAAGCTAGACTGCATCGCATCTAAAATGATCATAAATACTGGTTCGGATGCAGCAGAAACTGTGGGCCTTCAGGCAGGCAGGCCAAGTCATGAGCTTGGATATAAAATGGTACTCCTTGCTTTGAGTGACCGGTTTAAGACCAGAGCCCGAGGCACATGTTTTAACATGCATAATGGTGGAGAGAAAGAGTTTGGTAAACAATGCCTTGGAAAGATCTGAAAAGGAGAATGAGACAGCTAAATATCTTGGAGCTAGGGGTGGGCGAAAATCACACCGGCCAAACGAAACCGAAATGATGAAATTTGCCGACAATTTCATTCTACAGGCGGCCGATTTTCCACATTTTTTGATACACATATTTAGTTTTATTTTTTGCGCAGTGGAAATTTCGTCTTTAATGAAATGTTGTTATTTTTTTGTGGTCCAAAACACAGAAAAATCGAAATTTTAGGGGGAAAACGAGATCTAAAGTGGCAAAACACACCTTTCCCACTCAAAATGTGAGTAACTCTTTTTTCGAAAAAACTAAGTTTCGGTTTGGGAAAAGGCCCCAAACAGCTAATTTCGCGGCACGGGCGATATTTGCCAAGGACCCACGGAATTACCCTTTTTCATCCACGCCTACTGGGACCCATAAGCAAAAAAACATTTTGTTAAAGAGAGAGCCGAACAAACAAGAGCGCATATAGATGAGTAATCGTCAACAAGCGAGCGCTGTCTTACACAGTCCCCAGCATAGCCTTGTCAGAACCCACATGGAAAACCTAGATCACATAGGTGAAGGGGCAGAAGATGAGGAGGTCAATTCAAGGAGACCACAGGACCAGAATCTTAAATGGTGCCTATGTTAATATTTCAATCCATCACACAAATCAAAAATAACATTGATTCAAGGTGGATGCTCATAGCCAAATGCTTTCATTCAGAATAGCATTGGTACCAAGAGTGTTCACAAAGGTTTCATCAGCGGTGGCACCACATCTATGCAATGCACGTACCCATATATCAATGACTAACAGAATGCCACATTGCGGCTTCCATATATCAGGAAAGGGGGTAATCACCAAACAATAGTTGAGACATACTCTTGATTTTGTATGACATTATTTAAAAAGAGTTAGTTGTGGTGTTACAGAAATTACCATTGGTCCATACTTGTGGCAAAGTCTAAAGGACCCCATGGGGTACGGGCTACAGACACTTAAATTTGTACATGTAAGCACAGAACTAACAAAAAAAGCTTTTAGTGGTGCAAATGTATTACATAAAGCTTATGGTATCCGGCCAGCAACAATCAAGGTAGAGCATCTTGATACCTATAAGAGCCAACAGATAGCATTCAACGCATGTATCTTACATGTGTTCTACAACAGTGAATTTTCATAAGTATAAATTGTTCACATATAATTGTACTTCATCAAACACAGTAGTTGTAGAATGAAGGCTGTAAAAACAGAAAAGGAGAAAAATAACATAGGAATAAATACATTTACAGCAATTTAGTAAAGTGGAACATAAGAGTAGACGGCAATAGAACGTAAGCAGGTCTAGTATGCACTAATTAGTAGTGCACACACAAATGTAAGGGAAGAATGCTTGTCCTTACAAAGTCAGGACAGATCCCGTACATTTAGACATTTGTCGGTGATCTATAGGTGACCAACCCATTGCGACTTCTGACATCTGGGATTCACGATCAATTTGGAATAATCAAGTCCAATCGCAACACAGGTCATGAAATTCATGGTAGCACGAGCCCTTGGTCTTTCCTTCACGGTAGAGAATAAAGGACTTGCTGGCATTGGGATCGTCTTTACTAGACATTAGTGTAGTTGGGACCGTGGGAAAAGGGAAGGATGACTGAGGCATGATGCCATTCTGTATCTAAATGGGGGCAAATGCAACAATGCGCATGAGACCCCCTCCAGGAATGCCTGTGCACAACAGTCAAAGGCAAACTTGGACGGAGAGGATCGAGTGGTTACAACATCAATGATCAATAATCGGCTAACATGGTGGGGCAAGGGAAACCCCACAAGGATGACGTTTTTCCGCTGTGTGCCCTCCAGTGACCATGATGGATGCCCTGCTCTCAGGATGGTGAGTGCAGCCGCTATTGAAAAAGAGTTCAAGGAACTCTGTCACCACGACAGACACTATACATGGTATCCCCCCTTTACTTCACCCAGGAAACTGCCCCTACACTTACTGAGTCTACCTACACTACGCCAGGTATTTACTTTGTTGTGCATTTACTTCTTCATGTATTTACTTCGCCCTGCATCTTCACATTGTGAAGGTGGCAATGCATGTGGTTAATTATAGGTAAAGGTTATGGTTGGGGCTCAGGAGGTAGCAGGGGGGTAGAATATGGGGTAAAAAAGGAGGGGCACAGGGGTCTCCCCCTGTAATGACAAAGTTGAGTGTCAGGGGATGTGAAAGACGGGAGAAGTAAAGGTATGGAGAAGTAAATGTGGCTAAGTGAATGTATGGCAAAATGAATATAGGGGATGTAAAGACCTACATCCCTATACATCAATATCTGGAAGGAAATGGCAGTTGTACTAGCCCGTTGTAGTTTACAAACACTCATCAGGCGAAACGCATGCTGATTGGAACATATAATACAACTGTAATGTATTCCATCAACAAGCCAGGTGAACAACCTTCAACTCCCCTCTCACAGAGGACTGGAAACTTTGCATGGGTGCCTGAAGGGCTGGTATTGCTGTGCAGATTACCTTAGTCTCAACATGCAGCATGCACATGAATGGGAGTTACATTGACATTCATGACAAAACCATACCATGCGTTCAACTTCCACATCCAGGGTCTCCAGGCACTGCAGACCCGGGATTATTTCCTATGACTTTGGACTTTCTCCATTGATGCAGATAGTGGCATAAAAGATGCAAGGGTTGTATATGACATCCATACTAATAACGCTTACATGGGTGACACATGTCTACTGTCTACATCCATTCCAGATGAAGGTGGCTTTACCAATGAAACATTAGTCGCATCTTCATCTCCCTCGAACAAAAGAAATCACATACTGCAATCAACCCGCTCAGGATTTAGCAGTTTGACTCCTGAAGTCCTAGTTTGATCATTAAAAATCCCACAAAGATATATGGACTGTGATGAATCATATGAATCTCTCCCTTCTCCCCGGGGGGAGCGTTGTCCAGTGAGGCTTGGGGGGTGAGTCCATATCGGCCAACCTGATGGAAAGCACCTGTCTGTCTAATGCAAGCTGCCTTTTCTGCAGTGAATTCCACACTATTGTAAATTTTTACCATTGTAAGAAATAGTCTGAGTAACCTGAGCACACGGAAATCAGGAAAGAAAGGTTCCATGTGAATGTCGCCTGTAATGTCATCAGGGAGGCGAATTTCCTTTCCTGACCCCTAAAATAGATTCCCCAAATATTCTAGGAGGGTGTAATTTATGATTATAAATTCCAATCCTAGAACATTTGGGGAAATAGTTTGATTTTACTGAGGGTGTATATTCGGGGAAATGTCGCCCCCTGGTGGTATTTTCCTTGACGAGATGTTCACTGAAAACCGAAAGAAATTGCAGACACCCATTTTGCATGCTTGTAAAGCTGACAAAGGTGCAAAATGCATCTTGCATCCACTGCCCCACAATGAAAGACACTGTAAACCTAATCTGCAGTGTCAGTCCGGAAGGGTACAACATGCCACAATGAATTTATGCACGTGTATGACAGCAGGGGTAAGGTAGGCCCTGTGGATGATGTAAAATTGGATAAGCTGGAATCGGGCATTCCTGGAGACTTTTTTATGGTAATGTGTTATTGTTTCCCACTCCGTGTCTCCGAATAGCGTGTTTAGCTCGGCTTCCCATTTACCCCTGCATGTGAGTTCGTTATGTGTGGTGTTGTCAATTAGGATCTCATAAAGCCTAGAGGTTTCATGTCCCCCCTCTGCAACGCCCACCAAATTCTCAATGGACTCGTGTCCGGCGCATTGGGATTCCGCTTCCGGCCATCGCTTCCTAAGCCTGTCCATCACCGCCCCATGCAAAAGGAACTGACCCAGTGGAACCCCAGTCAACTCGTGCAGTTCGGAAAATGTGTGAGTGCCCTGGTCGTCTATCAGATCGCCCAGGGTGGCAACACCGGAGGGTTCCCACATATTCCGGATCGCCTTCCGGTCCTCCGGTCTAGTGGACATGATGGCGGCTATAGGGATTTGTGGGGAGTAGGGGTCGGTCAACCCGACCGATTTGCAGGCCCGACTCCAGATCCAAGTGCCTAGGCGGATGAGGTATGCATCCAGCGTTTTAGGTATTGGTCTGATCCAGAGGAGGTCCCTAAGCAACCAAGGTGCGTCTGGGGGCTGCAATAGGCGTGTGTCCGTCGTGGCATCATCGGCCATCCACTGGATCACGTGCTTAAGCTGGGCCGCTATGTAGTAGAGCTCAAAGTTAGGGGTCTTCAGGCCTCCCCTCTCGTACGGTCTTTGAGTTACGTCTAGGGCCACTCTGTGCCTCCCCTCCCGCCATAGGAGTTTCCTACATAGTTTGCTCAGGTCTTTGAAGAAACATTGGGGGATGTTGTAGGGGACGTTAGTGAAGAAATGTAGAAGACGCGGGAGAGCAACCATTTTGAGGAGTCCCGCCCTGCCAGCCATTGAGAGGGGCAATTTACACCATAGGTCAATTGATTTAGCCAGTCCCTCCCTAGCCCTGCCCGTGTTTAATGCGTGTTCGGCCTCGGGGTCCCGGTGGATCGCGACGCCCAGATATTTGAACGTGGTGGGTTCCCACTTCAGGGCCAGAGGGGGGAGGTGTTCTTTCTCGGTTCCACTAAGTGCAGCCAGGGGGAATAGGCAAGACTTGCCGTGGTTAATCTGGATCCCGGTGCATCTGTGGAACCCATCTAGGGTTTTGAGAATGTAGGGGAGAAGAAATTCGGGATCCCTTAGGTAGAGGAGCATGTCATCCGCATACATGGAGACAAGGTGGTTCACTCCATTTACCACTATCCCCCCGTCTCCATACTCCTGCCTGAGGTATGCCGCCACTGGTTCAATCGCCAGGATGTAAAGGAAAGGGGATAGGGGACACCCTTGCCGGGTGCCCCTGGCCAGACTCCATTTTTCCGAATAGGTGTTGTTGGTTCGCACTCTGGCTGTGGGATTAGTGTAAATGAGTTTGACCCAATTCAAGAAAGCCGTTCCGACCCCCATCTTGTCACGGGTGGCATAGAGCCATGTCCATCGGACCGAATCAAAGGCCTTAGAGGCGTCTAGGGACACAACTGCATATTTACCGGGCAAGCCGTTTGTGCTGTGTATCACATGATGCAGCCTTCGCAGGTTCTCAGACATGGAGCGGCCCTGCATGTAGCCTGTCTGATCTTGGTGTATAAGGTACGGGACGGCTGTACGCAGCCTTCTGGCCAGTAGTGCGGTAAGGATCTTATTATCTACATTCAGCATGGATAAGGGGCGATATGAGCCGCAGTCAGAGCTTTCCTTGCCGGGCTTAAGTAAGGGGATGATGGTAGCTTCGGTCATGGAGTCGGGGAGGTGACCTGTTTCATACGCCTCGTTATATTCTTTGGACAGTAGGGGGGCCAGTATGTCCTCATAGGTCTTATAAAATTCGCCCGGGAGACCGTCCGGTCCCGGCGTTTTACCGGAGGGCAGTGCCCTAATGGTGGCTGCGACCTCTTCTGGGGTGACGGGGCCTCCGAGGGAATCTGCCAAATGGTCCTCCAGGCGAGGGAGCCTGATGGCGTCCAGGGCATCTTCGATCGCGTGGTCTGGGGGCTGGGCTGGATCAGAGTAAAGGGTTTGGTAATATTACTTAAACTCTGCGTTAATACCCACTTGCGTGTGAAGGCTCAAGCCGTCTGTATTACAGATGGAGCATATGGGGTGTCTGGGGGTTTCTCGTTTATAAAGCCATGCAACAGTTTCCCGGGTTTGTCGCCCAGGGCGTGGTTCCTTTCCGTGAATTTGGCATAGCTGAGCCTCCCCAGCGTCTCCCAGTGTGTTAGGCATGTTTGTTTAAGTTCAATCATTTTCTGCAGGTGGGCGGGATCAGGGGACGGGGTGGCTTCGAGGTCTTGGAGTTCGGTCTCAGCGTGCTCTAGCAGGGTCGTGACGGATTTCAAGGCCCCTCCGGCCGCGGCTATCATTTCCCCTCTAGTTACCACCTTGTAGGCTTCCCATGCTGTGCCCAAGTATCTGACGCTATCAATGTTGGTTTGCCAGTAGTGTATGGAGCCCTCCCTGATTTGTTCATTGAAGGCTTTATCTAATAGCGCTTCGCTTCTTAATTTCCACGTCGGGATGGGGGGCCGGGGGGCTGTGGTCACCCAAGAGGTCGTCAGTGGGGAGTGGTCTGAAAGCACCCTGGCCAGATACTGCGTATCTTCAAACCCGGCCACGTGCTCTTCGCTAATGAACAGGCAGTCTATCCTGGTGTGGACCTTATGTGGGGGAGAGTAGAAGGAGTAGCCTCTGATTTCGGGGTTTTGCGCTCTCCACAGGTCTTTCAGGGCATATTGCTGTGTGAGGGCGTTCAGTATCTTGGCGGGTGGGGAGGGGTCGCCATGCTTGCCATCCGATCTATCTATGCAAGGGTTTAAGGTACAGTTGTTGTCGCCTCCCCATATCGCTATACATTCGTTACTCGGGGACAGCCGGGCGTACAACGAACGAAAGAAAACAGTGGCATCATGATTCGGGGCATAAGTGCAAATCAGGCGAACGTCACGCCCCTCTATGGTGCCCTGAATTAGGGCCATCCTACCTTCATTGTCCGTCTTGGTGTGGATCAGCTTGACTGGGACAGAGGGGGCAATCCATATCAAGACTCCTCTGGAGTAGGTGGAGTAGGAGGAACCCACTAGGGTACCTCGCCAGACCTTAGCTAGCGCTGCAAGCTTAGGGCCACATAAGTGGGTCTCCTGAAGGAGAGCGATTCCGACTCTGTGGCGCTTCATGTAGGCGTAAACGCGGCGCTGTTTGATGTAGCTGTTTAGTCCCCTGACGTTCCAGGACATGACTCTGATCCTCTCAGCCATAGTCTAGGTGTGGTCTTGTTGCTGTGGGAAGCCTGAGGTTGAGGTGTTCGGTGAACTTGGTCGTCCTGGTAGCAATTCCGCTGCGCTTGGTCCCGGTCCGGTTTATGTCCGATTCAAACTGTGATCCCAACTTGGGGTTCAGACCCCCATGAAAAACAACGTCTAACTTAACTACAAACACAACTTCAAACACAACACGTCTAGCGAGGTTGCCCTTGCTCTGACATCCCTGTTTCTGCCCCATCAGACCGAGGTCTTCCGGTGCCCTACGGGCGGGTGAGCTCACCCAAATTATCCTGGGGATAGGAGAGGGGCTACCTCCGAGGGTGTTATCAGGAGGTGCGCCACTCCGGTACCATCAGTGTCGCCACTCTTACTGGCATATTAATGTACAATCGGCTACTGCAGCCAGTAAGTGGTGAGAAGAGGTCCCTTTGTTACAGGCGGCTAGGGCCCGCGCTGCCTCCGTTCAATGTCTGGGATCTGTTCACTGTCCATCCATTCGCAGGCCTCTGCGGGAGTGTCAAATAAACGTGCCTTATTGTTGTGCAGGACCTTGAGTCTGGCCGGGTAGAGGAGTAGGTAGCGCAGGCCTGCCTCCTTGAGTCTTGCCTTGGTGTGGTGGAACTGGGCTCTGCTCCTTTGAACCTGCAAGGTGTAGTCGGGGTAAATTGCAATATTCGCGGCGTCCCTCTGTATGGAACCGCCCATCCTAGTAAAGGCCAAAATGGCCTCCCTGTCCCTGTAGTTGAGGACTTTGGCTATTATGGGTCTGGATGGGCTCCCCGGTGGCGGCCTCCTGGCTAGGGAGCGATGGGCTCTTTCTATGGTGAAGCCCTGCGACAGTTTCCCAGCCCCAATTTCCTGTATGAGCAGGTTCTCGATGTAGTTGGTGGGGTCGCTGCCCTCGATACCCTCGGGCAGGCCGATGATTCTGATGTTATTCCTGCGGGCCCTTCCTTCAGCTTCCTCGGCCCTGTCTTCCAGATTTTTCACTCTTTGCGCCAGAATGTCCACATCCTTTAAGAGTTGAGTTTTGGCGTCTGTGTTGTCCCGGACTTGGATCTCAAGAGCGTCCGTTCTGCCGGTGATAGAGCGCACATCCTGCCTCAATAAGTTCAGGTCGATGGCGACCGCGTCTATTTTGTCCTCCATGGTTTTCTGGAGTGTCTTGATGGCCTCTAGCAGTTGGGAGTTGGCCGGCTCGGGCCTCTCGGAGCCCGACGCTTCCCCAGGGGCTGGAGCCTCCCTGGGTTCGGTCGCTCCAGCGGCCGCGAAGGACTCCATGGTGGTTTGGCGGTGCTTGCTACGGGCGCCCTTAGTGGACATGTCCTGTCCGCGGGATCTGCCAGGGCACTATACGGTTCACTGGCGCCGGCGTGAGATGCTTCGTGAGGGGGGGTTGTATGTTGTCCGGGCAGTATCGATGGGCCGCTCGGCAGGGCGGTCGGGCCCAATCCTGCCGCAAGGCTCCTCGCTCCGGGCCCAGCAGGGGTGCAGTTAAGGCCGCTCCAGGTGCCCCCCCTCCGGCTCCTTACCGCGCTTCCTCGGGACGCTGGAGCGTGAGTCTCAGCTTAGGCCACCGCCGCCGCTTCAGTCCGAGTTCCACTAAGGCAGATCCCCGGTGAGCTCCTCTGGGGTCGATCACAGGGCTCCGCTACAGCGCTGGGCCAGGGATCATCATGGCCGCCATTTCCTGCCCTCGCATGGCATTCTGTTTCTTTTCGCTGGTGCGGGCCAACAGAGGGACGTGAGGTTCCCAAACTTCGACAGCAGGCAGGTCACACCTTCACACGACCTGTGTTCGTTTTACGGATGACTGCAGTCAAGTTAAGCGATGGTTATCGGCGGATCCATAATCGTATCGAGCGGAGCTGCGCCGAACACGTCTCTCCTATATGGCGGTTAGCCACGCCCCCCTATCATTTCCCCTTCTATGGTTTAATAAATACCAGGTCGTCTAATTCACATGCCTTTTTTTTCTCCAATTGCTTAGCCATCTCAGGTTTCTACATATGTTTCAACCCTTTAAAGTTGAAATGACGATCCTTTTACCATAGCCCTCAAGTGGCCAATTTTCAGAATGACAGATGAAGATTTGTGGTTAATGCTTAGTTAAAATGTCTTTCAATCACACGTTTCTTGCTGTGACACAACACAATGTTATTTCAGCCCTTTGTTTATGCCTGGGAACGTTTGGATTTGCCTTACAATGAGCTCTGTTGTCAAGGAAATTATTTCATAGACCTGAATGGGTGCAGACTGGATTGGTTGAGGAGAGGAGTTAGTTACCCCTCCTCCAGTCCAAGACCGGCAAACTCTGAGTCTGCGGGTGGCTACCATCCTGGCTGCCAGGTCTGACTTAGAGGGCGGGACGGAAGCCGCTCGCAAACTTTCACGGAAGCACTGGCTTCCGTCATCCCCATTCCCATTGAGTCCTATAGGACCTAATGGGAATGTGAAATACCATTTTTCTGGCACCGGACATCCAGGAACACCAGGGTCGTAATCCCCGGAGTTTCCGGCAAGCTAGGCACTGGAAATATTTGCAAGTCTGGCGGCAGCCTGCCGGTTTTACCAGCACTGCTACGGCCGGACTTGTAATGAGGCCCTTAGAGTGTATTGCAATAAAGGCCGTTTCTACAACCAGTTCAAACAAGAGTACAAAGCTGCAAAGGTAAAAGGCAGAAATTCAGTCATTTTCAGGTGCATTTTAAGGTTGTGTGGAAAACTCTCTGTAAATTCCATCTATCTCGGCAATGTTATGTTAAAGGTTCTTATACCAGCACTGTTGCCACCAGTGTGGTTTCCTGGTGGCTCTGTAAAGCAAGGGGAGAGTAAGTTTGTAGGACTGAGTGGGAGAAAAGAGCAAGAGAGCTGTGATGTCCTGTTGCCAGCTTCAGTTTGGTTGACACTGTTCACTGAGTGTAGGTGTGTTTTTCGGTTGGTAGCCGCCATGTGCTGTTGGGTGAGGCTATGTGTGGTTTGTTTCAATGTTGTAGTGAAGTCCATGCGTTGTTATGCTGTAAAGGTATGGTTGTGCTTAGTTCAGGGTTTTAGAGGTGGAAGCAGAAGGATGAGTTTGTTTCATAGGATTGGTCAGTGGGAGTACCCTATCCTACCTCCACTGTTTCGATTGGCTGTGGCCCATATCTGTCCCCTGTCGTACATTCTGTTGTGCTACAATTACCACTCCTATGTTGTGTGCAGAAGAGTGGGTCCTCAATAGGGCTATTCAGTGGTAGTATGTCACCCGCTGGTCCTCTGGGACTTATCATCCAGGTGGCCAGGACATGGCCATCACTTTTGAATCTAGTCCTGGGAGTGGATCAATGCGGGAGGGTCTCCTGGGTGAGGGTTCTTTGGGGTGTGGGGGGTGAGGCAGCCGGTGGCGAGATGTGGTATTCTTCCCTTTTTCTTACCCATGATCCCTCCTATTTCAAAGGCTCCTACGATGTCCAAACCCTCCCTCCACACAAACACTGGGCCGAGGAAGAGGGTAACTGAAAGTAATAATGCTAACTTTTACGCATCGCATTGGACATGTCCCGCTAATTGGGTCAGGCAAAGTCAGGCACTTGACTCTAAGTGCAAACATCTGATGCCAATTAGTTCTCCTCACACGGATTAAAGGCGGAACATAGAGACACACTCTGAGCAAGGTGGAACACGAGTAAGAGCAGAACTTCCAGGGCAAAGGCGAACCTACTGGAGCAGAGCAACGGACCAAGGGACAAGAGCCATGGCTGGATAACCCCAGGAGTTCCTTGTATGAGGTTGTTGTCTCGAAAAGGCTGCAAAAGACATGTGGAGAAGGCCGAATCCCAAACAAGAAGGCTGCATTGTGTTCCAAGGATGCCAGCAACTCTCCCGGGTGAACAGCAGAGTTAAGGAGGCGAGGCCAAGCCTGTGGCATAAACCTTGACTCGTAAACTGGAAGACAGTAAAGAGAAGAAAGAAACGCACACAACCGGCGAGTTGGTAAGCAATGGGAGAGATCGATGTGTGCTCAAGAAAGATTGAAGTGGCAACATTATATCACACAATTGAAGGCTGCACAAATGTGGATGAGATACGGTGAAAGGCAGACCTGTGAATGAACCTTGAAGTAACAATAGCTGTACATTCAGCATACCACGTAAAGGATTGGCCCGGCGAAGGGAAGTAGCCCACTCAAAAGTCTCTTTGAAAAGTGAAAAGTTTGTAGCAATAAAGTGAATAAACTGTAAAAGCGAGGTGATTGAAATTGACCCTGAGAAAAGGGGAGAATAGAAAGGTGAATGTTGAACTTTGGTGCATAATATAGTGAACTACCCAGACCAGGAAGCACTGGGGCAGATAACATAAGAGTGTGACTTGAAAGCTGGAAAGGCGAAGTGGTCCTGCAGGGGTTTGTTGAAAAAAGACACACACATTCGAAAGTCTTAGACATCAGTAAATGGTCCGTCGAAGGGAACCCCTAAATAATGTGTAATAAGCTTGGGGAAGGTAACCCCTGCAAGTGTTTTGTTTAGCTGTGAAAGGTCTGAGCCCGACTCAGGGAGAACAATGTGAACTTTTGTTTTAAGAGGTCTGAGCCTGACAGAGGGGGACCGACGTGAACTTTTTGGTGAACTACATTTTGAAAATTGGAAAGTAAGGTTTTAACGTGGAAGGCCAGGAGGGTCTTGATCCACGTCTTGAACTGCCTTTGTGTTAAGAGCCTCAGCCAGAGTTTGTCATCTTGCCTGTGGGTACTGCCTTACTCTGTGCTGTCCAGCATGGGAGGAGAGCTGATTCAGCCACATTTATTCTTCATATTTATACACTGACTTTCCTTTGCGTACATATTCTCCTTTTCATACTTTTTGTACAAGATATAGGTCAGGCATTAGGTTTTTGTTAGTATAGGCCATTTTGATTTGATGGACTCAACTAGGACTGGTTGGTTATTATTTGATGGCCGAGACTACTCCCATCTTAGCTATAGGGCAAAGTAGGAGTTTCTACAACCCCATTCAAACTTCAATAAAGGTTTTACAAATTGTACCTTTTGTGTCAGTGTCCTACTTCTAATACCATGCCTCCCTTACAACTCCCCAGTGTTCAGACGAAATGCCGCCCCTCCATATCCCTTCCCCTTTAGTATATTGCAGTGGGCTGTAATTGCCACCCTCACAGGTTCCTTCAGAGGGGGATGTGTTCCCTGTGGTGCATCAGTTTGGAGATCGGGACACCTCTCCCTTACCTTTTTTCATCTAAGGCCCTCTATCAGTGGGATAATTAAGTCGAACCCATCCCTCTTCCCTGTTTCCCATTTGACCCTCCTATAGGGAAGAGTACACCTAAGTCTTCCTCCGATTCAGATGCCTCTCTTCTTCCGTGCACTTCACCCCGGTCCAGCCTACTCCCCAGTCCTTCTCAGTTGTGTGTTCATTTCATGGTGCATCAGTGTTGTTCAATAATTTTAATCCCATTCAGAGTTGAAGAGCCAGGTTTTTAGAAGTTTTCTGAATTTTAGATGGTCCTTCATAGTCCATATTTTTCTGGAGAGTGAGTGCGCATTGGTTTTTAGGTCATCCCATAAAGAGAGAAGTGTTGTCTTCATCCCCTCTCATGGGTCTGACGCCATCTTGTGTCTGGTCCAATAGTTGGTGATTTTCTCTGTGTTCCAGTGTTTGTTCATAGATATAGGTCTCTAATAGTCTTGCTGAATAGGGAATGTTTGAGGTTTGCCGGTAGTTTGAGAAGTCTTCCATGTCACCCTTTGTGTCCTTGAGGAGTGGCTTGATGTAGGCACATTTGAATGCTTGTGGTACTCTCCCCGTTGAGAGTGATAGATTGAAGAGGTTTAGGTAGCATGCCGGTGGTGTACCCTGTGTAAGGATTGATTTATAGATGTCTGGTGAACAGGGGTCCATTGGGGAGCCTGCCTTGTTGCTTTTTTCTCCAGGCTGAGGAGTTTTTCTCTTGATTTTTCAGTGAAGCTGTTCAGCCTGTTCTGTGGTCCTAGGTAGGGGTTGGTGCACGGTCTGGTTGATTGGTCTACTTTGCATGATCCAGTGTTTGTTGGTGATTTTATTCTTAAAATGATCTGCAAGATCATCACAAAATTTATGTGAAGGCATCGATGTGGTATTGCATCCAAGTGGATTTCTAATCTCGTTTATGATGTTGAATAGTTCTTTCTGAGTGTTGGTGCCTTTTGTGATCCGGATTTGTTTTTGATAAATTATTCTTTTGGCTTGGTTGTAGTTTTTCCTGCATTCTTGTTCTAGTTTCCAGTTTGTTTTTTTCATTGCATTGAGGTGGATTGTGAACCATCTTGTCACTGTTTTCTTTCGTGATGGGATGAGGGTTTTATTTTCCAGAGAGATGCAGTCATTTGTTTCAGTGATCCATTTCTGAATTCGGTCTGCTTTTTCATCTGTCGGTTGCGACCAAGTTTGTGATCAATGGTTTTGAGGATTCTAGTTGTTATTCCAAGTTACTGATTTTGAAAGTATTCCAGTTTCTTTTCCAGATTGGGGGTACTTTTTGGGATGGTTGGATGATTTTGAAGGTAGCTGGATCACAAACTGTGTAATGAGGGGTCGCTCAATAATATTTGTATTGGTGGTGCAGTTCAGATCAGTTTTTTACTGGTAAATAGATTGAGTCAAGACTGTTTCTTGACGCAATCTATTCACCATCGGGTGTAGTATTTTTTTCTCAAGCTACTTAGTGATTTCTGCGAGTTTGCGTTCTCTTCTTTGAACCATAAGTTCAAGTCCTTGAGGATGATCAGGTGATCATGTTTGATGGCCAGGTTTGTGATGGCTTCTATGAAGGTGGCATCGTAGATCGGTGGTCTATAGAGGAGTATGAAAGTCAGGTTTGTTTATTGGACGGTTGTCATGTGAAGGATGAGGGATTCGAAGTTCGGGATGTTCTGTCAACTTCGATGCAAACCCAATTTTGCAATGGCCAAAATCATACAAATCCATCCCCCTCCCTCCCTCTCCCAATACATCCCCACCTACCTCCCCCTCACTTACCATTCACCGTCCACTTTACATCTGACCCTGCGGTGTCAGTTCTGTCCCTGTAATGCAGGTCGGAACTAACGCTTCAGGGTCCCATACTCTGTTTTTTTTTTTTTAAGTCCCCCACTTCCAATGTTCTGGAAGCAGGGGACACCCGCAACCCCGGTTCCCATTATAGTGAGCAAAGGGAGCGAGGAACACCCCTGCAACCCCTGTTCCCCCTTTTCACTATAATGGAAACATATGGCCCATTTGACCAAATTTTTGGTTGTACGATCATTTCGTACAGCCTAAATTACGTCAAATGGGCCATACAGTTAAAAAAAAATCAGTCAAATTGGCCATTACCCATCTATCCAGGTTTCTGTGATGAATATAGGATGTCAATTCCACCATCGTAGAACAGATCGTAGAACTGTGCATTGTGTATGGACATCGATCTTGCATTGATTAGAAAGCAGGGTATTTGTTTTATTTATAGTGTCCTTTTTTGTTCTTGCTTTCGTCTTTGTGTGTTCTTGTTATTGAGTTTTCTCATTATTCTCAGGATGTTGGATGTGTTCCGTTAGGTCTGTTTTGTCATTGAATAGATTGATTAGGTTTCTTATTGGGTCCATGACTTCTTCTGGCTACTATTCTGTATCTAGTTGCCGTTGCTGTAGGTCCCCTTGGGTTTTGGTGATGTATGGAGTGAAGGTGTCATTTCCCATCTTACTCCTTCTGCATGTTTCTGCCCTTTTCCTGTGCAGTCCTGGTATCCTACCAGTTTGTCTAACATTTTTGATGGTCGTATGCTGCTCTGGTGAGTGGTTCGTAGCGAGGTATTGTGTTGGGTATAATGATTTTTGTCTTGTATTTGAGTTTGTTCTTTTTCCTGTTGCGTTTATATGGGTGTGTGCTCCTTTGGCATTTGGTGGTGAGGTGGACTAGTGTGGTTCCATTTTGTTTGCCCTTTCTCCTAATTTTCTCTCATCTCGTCCTGTTCTGTGGTGTGGCATATTCTTTTCTCTTTAAGTCATTTAATTTTTTGGAGTTTGTTTTTGTGTTTGGGATGCAGGGGCCCTTGCCCACCTCCAACAATTTTTACGAGCTTTTGTTGGGCATGTTGTCTTTTTTGTTTGTTTAGTTACCCTTTTTGTTGTGATTTCCTTTGTGATTTCTGATGTCTGTAGTTATTGTCGGGCAGGGGTGTGTGGATAGGCTTGCAGAGTGGATTAACGGAAAGGTCCTACTTTGGCTGGAAATGAAGGAAGTTCCTGAAAGTGCGCTTTGGTGGCCTTATCGTTTGGGCTGTCAGTGTGCCCTCCTCAGGCTATTAGTCCACTGGCAGTTTATGGCTTCCTTTCTGCTAGATTCCACCTAGAAACCCATAGGCCCTCATTCTGAGGTTGGTGCTAGTCATGACGCTATTAGTGCCATGACTAGCACCAATACCGGTACAGCCACCCCATGGTGGTATGGGGATTTACCGGTCCATTCAGCCCTTTGCGGGACCGGTAAATCCCCATTTGAAATGCCATTCCCCATTCCCATTTGAGCCCCCATAGGGCTCAATGGGAAGGAAGCAAATTGCGGTACCGTTATAGACCCCTGTATCCCTTTGCGGGTCCCGTCCTTAATGCCTGCTAAAACCAGGTGTTACGGAAGGACCCGCAAAGGGACCTCGGAATAGGGAGCAAAGGGATTACCGGCACCGGTGTCATTACCAGTGCCCGTCATCCCTTTACGCCTGGGTCGGAATGACCCCCATAGATTCAAAACAGAGCACTGGTGGTGGAGCACCTAAAATTGGGAGACCATACTAGTGGGAGACCTAGTTCTGGAGCACTTTGACTTGGAGCACAGCTGTAAAGCGGGAGAGAGCCCAGAACTGAAACCCAGCAGTGGCGGTGCAACACCTAGAACTGGGACACAGTGCTAGAGGGGAGACACCTATAATTGGAGAAACGGCAATTGGAGAGACACATAGAAGTGAGACAAAACATCTAAGGGGTGAAAACCTAGACTTCACCTAGAACCGGAACACAGCTGTAGTAAAGAAATACTTAGAGTTTTCTATTTCTTTGCTGGATTTACGCTCTAGTGCACAAAATATACATACTTTCACAGGCCTCACTTTAGAATAAGATGAGGATTTGGGGAGATGATTTGGGAGGTGATCAAGATTGAAATGCAGGAATATAAAAAAGATATATATTTTTGTTCTTCTTCGTCAATAACCTATTGTGTGGGGGTACTATTCTGGCCCTATTAAAAACTGCAAGTGGGTGGTGGTGTGATTTTGGATGTGGATCCATTGTGATGTACCTGTGAAAAAAGGGGGCACGTGCTGCTGAGTTGCGGCCCTCTATTTGAAGGGTGCTTGTGCACTCAACAGGCAACTAATCTGCTGGCTTCAGCAGAATCAGGGAGGGAGGCCAAGGAAATGTGCTTGCGATGGTGGTGACAGCCCCTGCAGGTGTCCAGATACCCAGATAGCATGGTTCTCTGGCACTGATGCTGGAGTTTGATATGTTTGGTGCAGAATCCAGTCTAGGCCCAAGGTGGAATCTATGATTAGAGTGCCTAGAATTGTACTTTACAGCCATGGGGGAGGTGAATGATAAGGCAAAGATGTCGATGCTGATGTATGCTGCAGGTCCAGCTATGTACAAAATATTTAAACAACAACGACCTGTCAATGACTTTTACCTGACAGCGATAAATGCTTTGAGAGAATATTTCATGCCGTTTGTCAGTTTGGACTATGAACGTTTTGTGATGTGCACAGCTAAACAGAGGGATGATGAAGCACTTGATACTTTCCATGGCAGACTTAGGCAGTTGGCATCCAATGAAAATGCTATGGTATGCCAGCAGCTGATTCAAGGCTGTGTGTCGGGTAAAATGCAACTTAATTATAAGGGGAGGAAGCCTGGTAAAGCACTGGTTTAAACAGGTTAACAGTGTTTACTCTGTCTATATCCGGGTGGATAATAGTCACTGGGCCTCATTACATGGAATGCAGTAAGGGTTTACCGGTACCGGTAAGGGCACCGGTACCGGTAAACCCTTACCGCCTTACTACGAGGTCAATTTGCGGGTCCTCCCTTAACGCCTGGTTTTTCCAGGCATTAAGGAACGGGCCCGCAAAGGGACCTTGGTGCAAATTACGGTACCGCAATTTGCGGTACCGTAATTAGCTCCTTCCCCATTCCCATTGAGCCCTATGGGGGCAAAAATGGGAATGGGGAAGTGCCTTGGTGAATGCGGAATTACCACCCCCGCTCACCTTGGAGTAGGGCGGTAATCCCGCCATCCGCCAAGGTGGACACAGTAAAATACCGGCGGCAACCATGGCGCTAATAGCGCCATGGTTACTGCATGCCGTGTAATGAGGCTCAAAATATATTAGGAGACAAAGCTAGTATACAGATGCTAGAGTTTAAAAACTATAACTCAGGTGAGGGAGGGACCAGTCACAGTTAAAAGATCAGCATCAATTTTAATAACTAGTCATAAAAGTTAAAACATATAATTTAATTAAATGGTCCACAATACAATACTTAACATCCAATATAAAACAGGGGCTACGTAACAAGCTTAGATAGCAAGTTAAAAGAAGTTTACAGAAAAAACATACACAATTGGTACTTATAAAACAAATAGTAGTGTACCAGATTCTATTAGAATTAATGTATCATAGATTTATGTCTCTGTTTTTAATCCAGAGAATTGTCTCGACATGTTTCTGTTCTTTAAACATAGGTATAGAACATTCATCAGGAGGTAGTAGTTATTACGACATAACCTAATTCTTATTGGATCATAAATATAATCAGCGTCTGTCTCATAACATCTGTGGGGTTAAAAACACATAAAACAAAGGGTCAGCTTGAGGGTAGCTAGATACTTTGAAGAGTTCAAATGAAAGAACTAAAGCACCATGTAACAAGGGTTAATTACCTTATGTGGTGCTGGTGGGGGCTCTCTACTTCAGGCGGTAAGTAGGTGTAGGAGGATAATTCAGTCCTACAAAGTATATATTACACATTAAGCATATACGATTGCTTATAAATAGAAACCTTATAAGTGCTCTCAACACAATTACAGAATCAGCAGATCATCCTGCTATTAATAGCTACGTTGTACAGTAGGACAGAATGGCCTATGATCTAGCTTACAGAGGGGTGAACACCCAGTGCGAGAAAATAGTGTGGTAAATCATTACGATATGGAAACACATATAAATGGGATAAGGATCCCGTGGAGCGCAGGTGCTCGGGTGGGTAGTAATAGGTGGAGCTATAACTATGGACGAGGTTGACAGAATCTTGATCAGTAAAAGGTAAAGGGGAGTATATAGAGTCGTTAGTGAGTAGTGGGCGAATTGGTAAGGACTGTCACCAGTGGGGTAACATTCGGTGGGCAAGATTAGCGAGTTAGGAGTATCTATAAATAGATAATAGGAGATACCGAATCCGTTCATGTCACTGTTAGTATGATAACCATATTAATAAAAAGGACAGGCAGCAAAGGTGTCATACCTGCGGACAGGAACATAAGGTGTCCGATATTAGGGTAGTACCAATAAAGGTATGGCAGGTTCATGGGAATGGATACCTTACTCAACGCTGTAATGAAGCGGGAGATAACGTGTTAAGTATGAGAACCATAATAGTTGATACGTATAGTGGGTGCAGGATGCGCGCTTAGTGCAATCATCTGAGGAGCTTACCTAATGTTGAGCAATAGTGGCGTGCAGTGCTTAGTGTTAGTCGGGAGAGCTCTGTGTTGACGACTGGAAAAGCAAGGGCGCCGAAGCATCAGGATAGTCATGGAGACACAAATAGTCCTTTCTCTGTGTTAGTCTCATGAAGTAAAGCAGGGAGTGAGGCGTAAAAGTGGCGCCCATGTTAGACTAGAACGTGGAAACGAATATGTCATAGTAAACAATGTTAGAATAGTGCTAAAATTATCGTTTAAAGAAAGGAATACAGACTCTTATTCTACTCAGGCACGCATTGAGATATAGTTAGGGTATACACGGAAAAAGCTGTGTAAAGGCTATAGATCGAATAGTGGTGCCGCTGATGGCAACCAAAGGACTGGAAACAGATGTGCAAGAGAGTGGGAAGAATAAAGGTATAGAGTCCCACTGTGGTAGACATGGAGTGGGCTGTAATGTAGGAGGGCAGTGTCTAAGCACAACATGTAGATGGGCAGTAGTAATGGATGACTAAATATACATGGTGGCGTAGAGTGAGCAGCAGAGAAATGAAAAAATGAATCTTAGACCATTAAGTGGAGAGGTTGGCATGCCGTTAAGGGGAGGTGTAAAAGAACTGAGTGGTTGGATAAGTACAGACATTGGTCTCTGTAGTAAAGAGTGAGTATAAAGGGGAAGGGATCCATAAAAAGGCTCGTAAAGTGGATATAGATTATGACAGGGAATGGACAGTGGCGCCTTATGAATAAAGAGCTAGATGTTGTACCATTTGATGGATTCATTCAGACCTTTGACATCACTGTGTAAAGTGTAAATCATTTTTGTTCCGTTTTAAGAAGTTTGTTTTCACGTATTTCATGATTAGTCCCTTTCAGGGACAACAGTACAGTCCATGTAAAATCCTCATGATTATGCTTCTGGTGGATGAAGTGCTTGACCAGGGGAGCATTCTCAGTTTTGTTTCTTAAGCAGCTTCGGTGCTCCATGATACGAGTTTTCACTTTGCGGATGGTCTTTCCCACGTAGTGCAGTCTACATTTGCATGTAATCAAGTAAACAACAAACTCTGTATTACAGGTTCTTTTGGATCCAGCGTTTTGAAAGACCAATATCAACTTCTTTACTTTTGGAGGTAAGTTTGCATACCCCACACGAGCCACATGGGTAGTGTCCAGTGGCATCAGGAAGGCCCAATAGAGTGGTCAATTTGGGGTTGGGTGTGTTTATGCATTTCAATTTGCTGTTACTAACTCTATTGCCTATAGTGGTGCTTCTTTTATAGTCGAATATCGGCACCAGCATAGATTGGGTAGCACTGTTAAAGATTTTCCAGTGTTTTTTAATGATATTGGTGATTTTAAAACTCTGGTCCGTAAAAGTGTTAACACAAACAATACAGTCATCCTTAGGTTTAATAGGTTTAGGTTCTAGTAGGGCTTCTCGGTTATTATTAAAGGCCCTTTTAGCTGATTTCTTCACTATTTTTTTGGGGTAGCCTCTTTGTCTTAGTTTTTTACTCAGGGTGGCGGCTTCTGCTCCGTATGTGTCTTTATCTGAGCTATTCCTTTTGAGGCATAAAAATTGGCCGAAAGGAAGATTGTCCCGCAGATGTTTAATATGGTGGCTGGAATAATCTAATAAGGAGTTCTTGTCTGTAGGCTTGTGGTATGGTTTGATTTTTAGAACACCATTTTGGGGAAAGATGGTTAAGTCTAGGAAGTTGGTGGATTCATTACTAGCCGTCATGGTAAATTGTAGATGGAGGTTAAGAGTGTTCAACCATGTGAAGAAGTTATTGGCCTCGATATGGGTACCTTCCCATAGCACCAAGATATCGTCAATGTATCGGCTCCATTTAATGATATTCTTGATGAATGGATTGTTGTTGTTGTAAATATGAGATTCTTCAAATGTCTCAACATAGAGATTAGGTGGCCCCCATAGCAGTTCCTTCAATTTGTTGGAAAAAGTTCCTATTGAACTCAAAGTAGTTCTGTTTTAGCGCTAGCTCTGCACACCAGAGGATGAATGAGGTAGGAACAGGGTCATGATCATCGCTTGTAAGAAGTATTTCTTCTATGGTATCCAGTGAGGTTTGTTGAGGTATGTAGGTATAAAGAGAGATTATGTCAAATCCTAGTAGTAAACAGGTAGAGGGGTCAAAGTCAAGGTTTTTGTAATTATTAATAACGTCCCTAGAGTCTTTAAGATAAGATTGCATTTTCTGTACATAGGTTTTCAAGTAGTGGTCGACGAATGTAGAAAGAGGTTCTAATACTGAGTTTATTCCTGCCACTATAGGTCATCCCGGAGGGTTGATAAGGGTTTGCTTGTTTGTTTATTGTTACTACCCTACTATCGGACACCTTATGTTCCTGTCCGCAGGTCTGACACCTTTGCCGCCTGTCCTTTTCAATAATATGGCTATTATACTAACGGTGACATGAACGGATTCGGTATCTCCTTTTATCTATTTATAGATACTCCTAACTCGCTAATCTTGCCCACCGAACGTTACCGCACTGGTGACAGTCCTTACCAATTCGCCTACTGCTCACTAACGACTCTACATACTCCCCTTTACCTTTTACTGATCAAGATTCTGTCAACCTGGTCCATAGATATAGCTCCACCTATTACTACCCACCCGAGCACCTGCGCTCCATGGGATCATTATCACATTTATATGTGTTTCCATATTGTAATGATTTACCACACTATTTCCTCGCACTGGGTGTTCACCCCTCTGTAAGCTAGATCATAGGCCATTCTGTCCTACTGTACAACGTAGCTATTAATAGTGGGATGATCTGCTGATTCTGTAATTGTGTTGAGAGCACTTATAAGGCTTCTATTTATAAGCAATCTTATATTCTTAATGTGTAATATATACTTTGTAGGACTGAATTATCCTCCTACACCTACTTACCGCCTGAAGTATAGAGCCCCCACCAGCACCACATAAGGTAATTAACCCTTGTTACATGGTGTTTTAGTTCTTTCATTTGAACTCTTCAAAGTATCTAGCTACCCTAAAGCTGACCCTTTGTTTTATGTGTTTTTAACCCCACAGATGCTATGAGACAGACGCTGATTATATTTATGATCCTATAAGAATTACGTTATGTCGTAATAACTACTCCCTCCTGAGGAATATTCTATACCTATGTTTAAAGAACAGAAACATGTCGAGACAATTCTCTGGATTAAAAACAGAGACATAAATCTATGATACATTAATTCTAATAAAATCTGATACACTACTATTTGCTTTATAAGTACCAATTGTGTATGTTTTTTCTGTAAACTTGTTTTAACTTGCTATCTAAGCTTGTTATGTATCCCCTGTTTTATATTGGATGTTAAGTATTGTATTGTGGACCATTTAATTTAATTATATGTTTTAACTTTTATGACTAAGTAGTAAACTTGATGCTGATCTTTTAACTGTGACTGGTCCCTCCCTCACCTGAGTTATAGTTTTTAAACTCTAGCATCTGTATACTAGCTTTGTCTCCTAATATATATTGGGTAAAATGCAACGCCAGCTGCTAAGAGAACCGTGTTTGACCCTGGTGTGCATTCTGGAGATGGGCTTCTCCCATGAATTGGCAGACACAAGAGCATCTAAGATGGATGCAGCCATACAAACTCTAAAGATTGGCCATGTGTATGCAGTAGCGTGTCAACAAGGGGCCTGAACGGTATGGAGGGGTGTGGGTCCTCGCAAGGAAAAAGGACCAGACACGTCTGAGCTGTGCTTACAGTGTGGGTACGACCTTCTGCATGTGGCCGAATGTCCAGCTAAGGGTGACGGACATGCAGAAGATGTGGCGTTCCCAACCATTTTGCACGAAGGTGCTGAGCTCCATTCCCTGTTCTATTGCCCAGGGGCCCTGTCACGATGGGTCTGTGTGTCCAGAGACTTCCACGGAATGTGGCCCATATTGCTCAAGAGGAGGATCAAATGGGTCAAGGGATAGGTGAGGAGGAGGAAGATGTCTTCTTAATCTCCAGTGTATGCGAACTGACGCCCAATAAGAGGAGGCAGCCGATATGTATGGTCAGTATCAATAGGTCGGGGGTGCTGGTGCTGGTCGACACTGGCGCCTCCGTTAATGTGATGCCATTGAAACACTGTGAGGTGTTGCCTGGTCCTGCGGAACTGGGCCGGCCGAAAGGGTAAAATATTCACGTTTGGAGTGGACAGACCCATTCCACTCAAGGGGGCATTCATTTCAAAAGTTGGCCATGGAATTAGCACCATTAAAGCACAATTTGTCCTCACCGACATCAGTGAACACACATTCCTGAGCTGTGCTGCAGCAGAAGCACTGAAGATTGTGAGTTTTGCCTATGGGGTGTATGTTGAGGACATTCAGGCTGTTCTAGAGAAGTTACGGATGTGTTTGTTGGCATTGGAAGGCTGGTGGGTGAACTTGTGAAGCTCGACATTGACGACTCAATCCGCTGAGTGGCCCTAAAACATATCAGGATCCCATTTCATATGAGAGAACAGGTCGACAAAGAGCTAGACCACCAGGTTCAGGTGGACATTATTGAAAAGTCAGACGGGCCAACCGCTTGGGTTTCTCCTATTCTGCTGGCAAGGAAGACCAAGCAACCACACTCAGTTCACATGTGTGTTGACATGCACCTACCAAATAAGGCCATTAAAAGAGAACGACACCTGACGCCCACCATTGATGATATTGGCGCAGACCTACAAGGGATGACATTTTTCTCTAAACTGGACTTGAGGGCAGGATATCATCGGGTGGTCCAGCACCATGAGTCGAGGTCCATTGCAACATTCACCGCACACAGGGGCCTTTACTGATACAAATGGCTCAGCATTGGGGTCACATCAGTGGCTGAGGTGTTTCAGAACATCATTAGAGTGGTGTTGGCTGACCTGAACAGAGTACTCAACATCCGTGATGACATTCTGGTTTTTGCAAAATCGGAAATGGAACACATGGAGAGACTAAAGAAGACCCTGGAAAGAATCAAGTCACTCAGTCTCACACTGTATAAAGACAAATGTGAGTTCTTCCAGAAGAGAATTTACTTTTTTGGGTTTGTATTCCTGGAAGGGTGTGTATCGCCAGACCTGAGAAAAATGAAGGACATCAAAGAAGCAACACCGCCCAAGCGGTGTCGGAAGTACGCAGCTTCCTGGGAATGGTGACATATTGTGGGCAATTCATTAAGAACCTGGCCACGCTATCAGAGCCTCTAAGGAGCTTAACCAGGAAGGACACAGTGTGCCAATGGGGCCCGCTGGAAGAGGCAGCGTTTGATGAGATTAAGGATGCTCTCACAGCAGATGGCACCATGGTGTTCTTTGATACGACCCTGGTGTCAGAGATTGTGGTGAATGTGAGCCCATTTGGGTTGGGCGTAGTGCTGACTCAGCAGGATTCGAGTGGCAGCGTAAGATCGGTGGCCTTCACAAGCAGAGCCCTATCTGAGACAGGACAACGATAATCACAAATAGAGAGGGAGGCTCTGGCGGTGCAGGCATTTCCGGGTTGTACATTTTGGGGAGACCAGTAACTCTGGTCACTGACCACAAACCCCTCATACCGATCATGGCTGGATCATCGTCAAGACCATCTGCCTGTATTGAGCGGTGGATGCTTGCCCTGTGGGAATATTGGGTGTATTTGGTCTAGCGCCCTGGCTCAAATAATGCTGCAGACTATTTCTTGAGGCATGCAGGGGGAAAGACAGTCAACCAGAGACAGGGGAAGCCGAGGTAGAGGAATTTGTCCAGTTGGCAATTGAGTCAACATCTCCACATTCCATGTCAGTGCAGGAGCTGGCTGACGCATTGGGCAACGACGAGTGCTTCCGCCTCCTCCATGAAGCAAGGGAGAATGGAAAGGGATCCTCATGCGGCTGAGTATACAGAGCCATGGCGCATGCGTGATGCTTGAACAGTTGTGAAGGGTCAGGGAGGAACTATCCTTCACCTAGTCAGGATTACTACTCAGGGCCAAAAGATGGTGGTTTCCTTCGTCAAGATTCCACAGGTAATTGCACTGGTGCATCAAGGCCACCAAGGTGCTGCCAAAACCGAAGCGTTCCTGAGACCGAAGGTGTGGTTCCCGAACCTGGAGAGTTATGTTGACAAATTTGTGAATGGCTGTCTGTGGTGCAAAGTGGTAACCCCAGTGCAACAGGAACCGTAGATCTAGTCCATGCCAAAAAGTTGTAGCCCCTGGGAAACGGTACATGTGGTCTTTGGGTCCACAGGACGGGACATGCATTTTTGGGTCTTTTTGGACCATTCAACAAGGTATCTGGAAGGCGGGTGTGTGGAGTCTACGTCGTTTGCGCATATAGTGCCAATAATGGAGAAGGTGTTTGCCTTGCATGGTTTCCCAAAGGACATTTGTTCAGATAATGGACCACCGTTCCAACACATACACAATTAGTACTTATAAAACAAATAGTAGTGTACCAGATTCTATTAGAATTAATGTATCATAGATTTATGTCTCTGTTTTTAATCCAGAGAATTGTCTCGACATGTTTCTGTTCTTTAAACATAGGTATAGAACATTCATCAGGAGGGAGTAGTTATTACGACATAACCTAATTCTTATTGGATCATAAATATAATCAGCGTCTGTCTCATAGCATCTGTGGGGTTAAAAACACATAAAACAAAGGGTCAGCTTGAGGGTAGCTAGATACTTTGAAGAGTTCAAATGAAAGAACTAAAGCACCATGTAACAAGGGTTAATTACCTTATGTGGTGCTGGTGGGGGCTCTCTACTTCAGGTGGTAAGTAGGTGTAGGAGGATAATTCAGTCCTACAAAGTATATATTACACATTAAGCATATACGATTGCTTATAAATAGAAACCTTATAAGTGCTCTCAACACAATTACAGAATCAGCAGATCATCCTGCTATTAATAGCTATGTTGTACAGTAGGACAGAATGGCCTATGATCTAGCTTACAGAGGGGTGAACACCCAGTGCGAGGAAATAGTGTGGTAAATCATTACGATATGCCACTGTCCATTCCCTGTCATAATCTATATCCACTTTACAAGCCTTTTTATGGACCCCTTCCCCTTTATACTCACTCTTTACTACAGAGACCAATGCCTGTACTTATCCAACCACTCAGTTCTTTTACACCTCCCCTTAACGGCATGCCAACCTCTCCACTTAATGGTCTAAGATTCATTTTTTCATTTCTCTGCTGCTCACTCTACGCCACCATGTATATTTACTCATCCATTACTACTGCCTGCCCATCTACATGTTGTGCTTAGACACTGCCCTCCTACATTACAGCCCACTCCATGTCTACCACAGTGGGACTCTATACCTTTATTCTTCCCACTCCCTTGCACATCTGTTTCCAGTCCTTTGGTTGCCATCAGCGGCACCAATATTCGATCTATAGCCTTTACACAGCTTTTTCCGTGTATACCCTAACTATATCTCAATACGTGCCTGAGTAGAATAAGAGTCTGTATTCCTTTCTTTAAACGATAATTTTAGCACTATTCTAACATTGTTTACTATGACATATTCGTTTCCACGTTCTAGTCTAACATGGGCGCCACTTTTACGCCTCACTCCCTGCTTTACTTCATGAGACTAACACAGAGAAAGGACTATTTGTGTCTCCATGACTATCCTGATGCTTCGGCGCCCTTGCTTTTCCAGTCGTCAACACAGAGCTCTCCCGACTAACACTAAGCACTGCACGCCACTATTGCTCAACATTAGGTAAGCTCCTCAGATGATTGCACTAAGCGCGCATCCTGCACCCACTATACATATCAACTATTATGGTTCTCATACTTAACACGTTATCTCCCGCTTCATTACAGCGTTGAGTAAGGTATCCATTCGCATGAACCTGCCATACCTTTATTGGTACTACCCTAATATCGGACACCTTATGTTCCTGTCTGCAGGTCTGACACCTTTGCCGCCTGTCCTTTTTATTAATATGGCTATTATACTAACGGTGACATGAACGGATTCGGTATCTCCTTTTATCTATTTATAGATACTCCTAACTCGCTAATCTTGCCCACCGAACGTTACCGCACTGGTGACAATCCTTACCAATTCGCCTATTGCTCACTAACGACTCTACATACTCCCCTTTACCTTTTACTGATCAAGATTCTGTCAACCTGGTCCATAGATATAGCTCCACCTATTACTACCCACCCGAGCACCTGCGCTCCATGGGATCCTTATCCCATTTATATGTGTTTCCATATTGTAATGATTTACCACACTATTTCCTCGCACTGGGTGTTCACCCCTCTGTAAGCTAGATCATAGGCCATTCTGTCCTACTGTACAACATAGCTATTAATAGTGGGATGATCTGCTGATTCTGTAATTGTGTTGAGAGCACTTATAAGGCTTCTATTTATAAGCAATCTTATATTCTTAATGTGTAATATATACTTTGTAGGACTGAATTATCCTCCTACACCTACTTACCGCCTGAAGTAGAGAGCCCCCACCAGCACTACATAAGGTAATTAACCCTTGCTACATGGTGTTTTAGTTCTTTCATTTGAACTCTTCAAAGTATCTAGCTACCCTCAAGCTGACCCTTTGTTTTATGTGTTTTTAACCCCACAGGTGCTATGAGACAGACGCTGATTATATTTATGATCCTATAAGAATTACGTTATGTCGTAATAACTACTCCCTCCTGATGAATGTTCTATACCTATGTTTAAAGAACAGAAACATGTCGAGACAATTCTCTGGATTAAAAACAGAGACATAAATCTATGATACATTAATTCTAATAAAATCTGATACACTACTATTTGCTTTATAAGTACCAATTGTGTATGTTTTTTCTGTAAACTTGTTTTAACTTGCTATCTAAGCTTGTTATGTATCCCCTGTTTTATATTGGATGTTAAGTATTGTATTGTGGACCATTTAATTTAATTATATGTTTTAACTTTAATGACTAAGTAGTAAAATTGATGCTGATCTTTTAACTGTGACTGGTCCCTCCCTCACCTGAGTTATAGTTTTTAAACTCTAGCATCTGTATACTAGCTTTGTCTCCTAATATATATTGGGTAAAATGCAACGCCAGCTGCTAAGAGAACCGTGTTTGACCCTGGTGTGCATTCTGGAGATGGGCTTCTCCCATGAATTGGCAGACACAAGAGCATCTAAGATGGATGCAGCCATACAAACTCTAAAGATTGGCCATGTGTGTGCAGTAGCGTGTCAACAAGGGGCCTGACCGGTATGGAGGGGTGTGGGTCCTCGCAAGGAAAAAGGACCAGACACGTCTGAGGTGTGCTTACAGTGTGGGTACGACCTTCTGCATGTGGCCGAATGTCCAGCTAAGGGTGACGGACATGCAGAAGGTGTGGCGTTCCCAACCATTTTGCATGAATGTGCTGAGCTCCATTCCCTGTTCTATTGCCCAGGGGCCCTGTCACGATGGGTCTGTGTGTCCAGAGACTTCCACGGAATTTGGCCCATATTGCTCAAGAGGAGGATCAAATGGGTCAAGGGATAGGTGAGGAGGAGGAAGATGTCTTCTTAATCTCCAGTGTATGCGAACTGACGCCCAATAAGAGGAGGCAGCCGATATGTATAGTCAGTATCAATAGGTCGAGGGTGCTGGTGCTGGTCGACACTGGCGCCTCCGTTAATGTGATGCCATTGAAACACTGTGAGGTGTTGCCTGGTCCTGCGGAACTGGGCCGGCCGAAAGGGTAAAATATTCACGTTTGGAGTGGACAGACCCATTCCACTCAAGGGGGCATTCATTTCAAAAGTTGGCCATGGAATTAGCACCATTAAAGCACAATTAGTCCTCACCGACATCAGTGAACACACATTCCTGAGCTGTGCTGCAGCAGAAGCACTGAAGATTGTGAGTTTTGCCTATGGGGTGTATGTTGAGGACATTCAGGCTGTTCTAGAGAAGTTACGGATGTGTTTGTTGGCATTGGAAGGCTTGTGGGTGAACTTGTGAAGCTCGACATTGACGACTCAATCCGCTGAGTGGCCCTAAAACATATCAGGATCCCATTTCATATGAGAGAACAGGTCGACAAAGAGCTAGACCACCTGGTTCAGGTGGACATTATTGAAAAGTCAGACGGGCCAACCGCTTGGGTTTCTCCTATTCTGCTGGCGAGGAAGTCCAAGCAACCACACTCAGTTCACATGTGTGTTGACATGCACCTATCAAATTGAGGGCAGGATATCATCGGGTGGTCCTGCACCATGAGGCGAGGTCCATTGCAACATTCACTGCACACAGGGGCCTTTACTGATACAAATGGCTCAGCTTTGGGGTCACATCAGTGGCTGAGGTGTTTCAGAACATCATTAGAGGGGTGTTGGCTGACCTGAACAGAGTACTCAACATCCGTGATGACATTCTGGTTTTTGCAAAATCGGAAATGGAACACATGGAGAGACTAAAGAAGACCCTGGAAAGAATCAAGTCACTCAGTCTCACACTGTATAAAGACAAATGTGAGTTCTTCCAGAAGAGAATTTACTTTTTTGGGTTTGTATTCCTGGAAGGGTGTGTATCGCCAGACCTGAGAAAAATGAAGGACATCAAAGAAGCAACACCGCCCAAGCGGTGTCGGAAGTACGCAGCTTCCTGGGAATGGTGACATATTGTGGGCAATTCATTAAGAACCTGGCCACGCTATCAGAGCCTCTAAGGAGCTTAACCAGGAAGGACACAGTGTGCCAATGGGGCCCGCTGGAAGAGGCAGCGTTTGATGAGATTAAGGATGCTCTCACAGCAGATGGCACCATGGTGTTCTTTGATACGACCCTGGTGTCAGAGATTGTGGTGAATGTGAGCCCATTTGGGTTGGGCGTAGTGCTGACTCAGCAGGATTCGAGTGGCAGCGTAAGATCGGTGGCCTTCACAAGCAGAGCCCTATCTGAGACAGGACAACGATAATCACAAATAGAGAGGGAGGCTCTGGCGGTGCAGGCATTTCCGGGTTGTACATTTTGGGGAGACCAGTAACTCTGGTCACTGACCACAAACCCCTCATACCGATCATGGCTGGATCATCGTCAAGACCATCTGCCTGTATTGAGCGGTGGATGCTTGCCCTGTGGGAATATTGGGTGTATTTGGTCTAGCGCCCTGGCTCAAATAATGCTGCAGACTATTTCTTGAGGCATGCAGGGGGAAAGACAGTCAACCAGAGACAGGGGAAGCCGAGGTAGAGGAATTTGTCCAGTTGGCAATTGAGTCAACATCTCCACATTCCATGTCAGTGCAGGAGCTGGCTGACGCATTGGGCAACGACGAGTGCTTCCGCCTCCTCCATGAAGCAAGGGAGAATGGAAAGGGATCCTCATGCGGCTGAGTATAAGAGCCAGGGCGCATGCGTGATGCTTGAACAGTTGTGAAGGGTCAGGGAGGAACTATCCTTCACCTAGTCAGGATTACTACTCAGGGCCAGAAGATGGTGGTTTCCTTCGTCAAGATTCCACAGGTAATTGCACTGGTGCATCAAGGCCACCAGGGTGCTGCCAAAACCGAAGCGTTCCTGAGACCGAAGGTGTGGTTCCCGAACCTGGAGAGTTATGCTGACAAATTTGTGAATGGCTGTCTGTGGTGCAAAGTGGTAACCCCGGTGCAACAGGAACCGTAGATCTAGTCCATGCCAAAAAGTTGTAGCCCCTGGGAGACGGTACATATGGTCTTTGGGTCCACAGGACGGGACATGCATTTTTGGGTCTTTTTGGACCATTCGACAAGGTATCTGGAAGGCGGGTGTGTGGAGTCTACGTCGTTTGCGCATATAGTGCCAATAATGGAGAAGGTGTTTGCCTTGCATGGTTTCCCAAAGGACATTTGTTCGGATAATGGACCACCATTCCAAGGAGACAGTTTTGCACAGTTCATGGTGGAATGTAGATTAAGCCACAGGAAGATTTCTCCGGTGTGGCCAAGGGCGAATTGTGAGGCGGAATAATTTATGCAAACTCTTTACAAGTTGTTTCCCATTGCCCATGGCCAGGGCCATTGCCTGAGAAGGGCGTTGTACCAGTTTTTGAGGGAATACAGAGCGACTCCCCACTGCTCAACCGGAGTCGCCCCAGCGGAGGCTCTGTTCAAGAGATGCCCTTGTGGGCTGTTACCAGCCCTAGCAACAAGGTCACCAGCTGAGATTGATGAGAGAGTGTTGGAAAAGAGGAGAACCAGGAATGAAAGTGAGAACATCCATCGAGGTTTACAGCCACATCATCTGTCACCTGTAGATGAGGTGTTGGTGGAGAATAGACACCCTGAAGGAAAACTGTTGTTGATTTATGAACCCCAGCCCATGGCATGGTAGAGGTGAAGGGATCCATGGTAAATGTGTCCGATGGAAAGGCGTCAGTGACAGGAACTCCAGTTTCTTTAAAAAGTAGGTGAGAGTGGTCAAGCACGACCCACTCAGATGGGCGGGTATGAAGACGAGGGAGCTGAAGATGAATGGATCCCTTAACAGCCTGTTGATCCACGGCCGGCAGCTGATGAAACATCAAGATGGGGGTTGGGGGAACCAGAGGTACCATCAGCGTGAGAAGCAGGCCCTCCTGTTTGAAGGACTATGTGCTGGACGCATCAAGCAGGTGCCGTTAAAAACAGTTCATTTGTTATAGCATATGTGTTGAAATGTTCAAATGGAGGTGGGCGAGCTTGTTAGTTTTACTCTGTATTGTTCTTTGTTGTTGTTATGAAAAAGGAGTATGGTGGTGCTGCTTTATTTTAAATGTTTTATTTATTTATTTTTATAGTGCCGAAGCCCGCAGGCATCACGGCGCATTACATGAAGACAAGGACAACAGAAAAGTGACGGGACAGTAGAGTAAGATTACTGGTTCTGAGTAGATTACATTACATGGACATTAGTATTTATTCAGGTCCTTTAGTTGAACAACAGTGTCTTCAGTTTCTTCCTAAATGATAGGAATCTATATCTATCTTAAGGATCGCTTTAAGAGAGATGCGACGGAGTGACGTAACTCCGCTGCGTCAATAAATGGGGCGTCACTGCGTTTACACGGTTGTGCACGCATGGAGCCTGGACCAGCGACTTGTGTCCCTGTGTCTTGTGTTGGGGGCCCGGTGGCTACCGAATTCGTTGCCCGTGGGGCCTGCAACAGCTGCCAGAACTGCACTTCAGTAGTGGGGATGGGGGTTCTGTATTCACCTGCAGCTCTAAGCATACTAAACACAAAGGAGCTTTTGCTCATATTGATATTCCTGGCCTGTCTGCCAAACTGTTTCCCGTGTAGTCTCGGTAGCACAATGGGTTAGTGCTCTGGCTGCTAACTGAAAGCTTGTGCTGGAAGCCCATCCAGGGAAGGCCTGGCTCGAAGTGTTGCAGTAAAATTAACAATCTTACTTGGTGTATGATGCGTATTGCACCCCATTTCTGCTATTTATGATCATGTTCACCAAAACCGGGACTCGATTTACAAATAAAAAAATGGATACTCAAGCCAGGTGGACTGAGAACTCAATTCTGGAACAGGCAAAACGGGGCTATCTGGTAAACCTTCTTTTTCCGTGGGTCAAAGACTGTTTTGCATATTTCTTTCCAGTTCTGTAATCGTAAAATGAAGGAACAAGACTGCCCAGAGTAATTGGCAGTGGTTATGATTAATTCACGATTTGTCACTCTTCAGTGTTGCCCTGAAGTACGTTTCGTGAGTATGCATAGTATGCTTGCAGGCCCAACTACACCATACTAATGATACCCAATCAAGCCAAAATATGCATGGGGTTACTTGTGATCTCATGTAGGGTTGAGGACAATCCTGCTTTCCATGTTTTTCCCCCTCTTATGTAATGGTACAGCAGGCTAGAAAATGATGGAATGGGAGGCTGCCCAGATCGTTTGCCATTGGTTATGTTTAATTAAAAGCTTTTCCACTTGTCAACTTTTCTGTGTGATACGTTAAACCACCTCACCCCTGTATACCCCATTGTGGAGGAGTTATTTAAGAAGCAGCATGAGTGACCAATGCATACATTCATATTTGACCTAAGCCAATCAGCTTGTGAAACCACAAATAGGGATAACGCATCTGGCTTGATAGCTGTGCAAAGGAGACCCAGTCATGGGCTAGTCAATGTTTTTGTAAGTCGTGCTCCGCCCTCCTCTTGTCATTTCCTGTGATTTTCTGCCCTCATATGGTATCTATGAGTAACTACAATGTTCTTTTCGGGCGATTTCATCTGGAAATAAAAAGTGATTACATGAGATTGAAACGATAGCACTGGTAAATAGATAGAAGTAAATGTATTGTTGTAACAATTCTTTAAATTGAACCGTGTAGCCCCGCCGACTTTACTCCTCAAGCGACCGCTTTAACTCCGTTCATTCTCTCCTCCCATTCCAGAACTGCCTCTTAGCATTCAGAATTTTTAGCACACGGTGCCACACATCTCCCGTCTCTCCAAAATTTGATAGTTGTATGGTATGGTAGTGTTTATGTATAGAGCGTCTATACACCAGCAAGTGTTTTAAAGCGCTCAAGGAGGGTGGGAAACAAGGGGTAAAAACCACAGTCGCTCAGAGCCCTTGAAATTCTGAGACTATGGGCCTCATTACACGGAAGGCGGTGATCCAGGGTGCTTTTAGCACCCTGGACCATGCCGGTAAATTACCGGCACCGCCTTGGCGGAAAGGGGATTTACCGCCCCATTCCAAGGTTGGTGGGGCGGTAAATCCCCCTTCCGCCATTGCCCTTCCCCATTCCCATTTCTGCCCCATAGGGCTCTATGGGAATGGGGAAGGCGCTAATTACGGCACCGCAATTTTGCGGTGCCGTAATTAGCTCCGAGGTCCCTTAGCGGGTTGGTTTTTAACACCTGCAAAAAGCAGGCGTTAAATCACCAACCCGCTAAGGGACCTCGTAGTAAGGCGGTAATGGTTAACGGTCACCGTTACCATTAACGGTGGCTGTTAACCATTACCGCCTTCCGTGTAATGAGGCCCATAGTCTGCACAGGCAGAGAGTAAGTGCATGGAATTGATTTAACAGTTGGCACACAGCAAATAGGCCTGACGGCAATTCTGCAGTTTTACCAGTGCAATTAAGGGACGGGGACAGGGGAGAAACAGACGGGTATATTCATGCATGGTGCTTTTAGATCGTGCAAGTGCACAGACAGTCGAGGGAGGGGGCCAAGTGCACCGTCAGTGGAGATTGGGGTAAGTGCAGGGACAGCTACTTTCATGGGTTGATTCTCAACTGCATTGAGGGTGGGGTGCAGGGCTCTGAGGCAAGTGTGAAAGAGCACTGGCAGGGGTGCCCGGGACCTGTGAGACTCTGAGGTACATCAGGCGGCCAGTCAGTCAGCAAGCTGTAAGGAGGAGGGAGAGAGGCAAAGAGCAGAGAGCTATGATAGCAAGGTAGAGGGAGAGAGAAGGAAGAGGAGAAGAGTAAGGACTTGAGGAGTTTCCTGAACTTAAGAAGATCAGGCTCAAGACCGAGGGTGGCAGGGAGGCTATTCCGGAGGGAGGCACTTGCTGAGGATAAGGATCTCCCTCCAAATCTCTGCTTGGAGAACCGCTCACTCGCAGAAGGTTGGAGGTAGATGAGTAGAGGGCTCGGGTGGAGCAATATACCCGGCGCCATCTCCAGTATTGGAAAATCCAGTAGCAGGCGATGGTAGGGTCCTGGGTGGATGTGGGGTTTTGGTTGTGCGAGCGTGTCATCCTTCGGACGGTTGAGGAAGTGTGATTCACTACTACTACCTTGCGTAATTGGTGGTGCAAATGGGAAAAATGTAAAGAGGGATTCGACAAGGGCAGGAGTGAGGGTGGAGTTTGGAGGAGGGGGCGGAGTTCTGTGAAGGCAGCGTTCTGAGGAGGCAGAGTTCAGAGGGTGCAGAGTTGGCAGTTGAACTCAGCTTAAAGGAAAGGTTCAGAATAATACTTTAAAAATGGTGCAATTTCTTTCATGCTGCGTCTTTCCAAAATCCCCACTGTACATCAATTCCATAAGTTATCATTGCCACTTTCAAATCACTTTGGAATGCCATCACCAGAGAAATAACCTGAGAGATGAGATTTTCCAACAACTACGCTGGCAAAGTATAAAAGGTGCTTTCCTTTTAAGCCTAGCAATATATAGTGAACTATTCCCTGGAAAACAAAATTCCAAATTTGAGGCATGTGCTTTTATGACAATTTTATATGGTCTTGTGGGTAATCGTCAACACTGGGAACGTGACTACCTGGGTGAAATCCTGGTAGTCAAATACTTGAGCAGGTTTTCCGGCCTAAAAAAAAACACCTGCCCCCTGAAAATAAAGCAGCACCCACATGTATCCTTTCCTTGGGCCCTGAAAAGTAGCACATCAAGGAAACATAACTGCTCCATTCTCCAGGATTGCAAGCTTGCTTGCCACATCCTGGACAAATATTCACAACTCACTTGCACTCTCATCTTCTTCCCTCTTCACCCCCCTGTTACAATACTCTGCTTTATAAAGATGGCTTGAAAGTACACAAACCATAGTAAGGTACTCACACAAATATATGTTATATAAATATGTTGGGCAAAATGTGTACAATTGTGGTGACATTATCGCCCCTCCTGCCTCCCCCCCACCCCATCTTGACTACCCTGGGATGGAGACTACAAATACCAGAATCCAATTCGGGAAAAGTCTAATGATGTAATCTGCTTTGCGTGCTAGAGTGCACAGAGCAGATTAGATCACAGAGCCCCCAGCTACGTCAGGTTGGGGGCTCTGAGCGTAATCTGCTCTGCGTGCGGGGGACAGACTCAGTGATGCAGAGGCAGAAGTGGGTACCCCGGATGAGGGGCCGGCGGCCCGCGGGCATCATGCTTAACTAGCTGCAGTGGAGCCTGATTAAGAAGGTGGAGGCTGCGTGCATGCGCAGCGGGGCGGCGCCAGAAGAGCATGTTGCTCATGGTGCCAATCTGCTACGTGCGGCTCACCCCCCCACACTCAAGGCTTTTGGCTTTCAGTCTGGTCTTTCCGGCACCAGGACAGGGCTGAGACAAGCCAGGTCCCGAGATCCGGCCAGCCATCTGATTCCGGACTCGGACCCACCAAGAGCCATCCCATTGGCCAGTGCTGCACGTAATCCTGATTAGGGTCTGCCTCTTCCTGTACATTCCTGTGTTTCTCATCAAGGGAACACACTGCTGTGCATGTTTTGCCAGATTGTTCACCCCCCTTTGAAGGACTGCATTCTGGTATAGTGGAACATGGCCAACATGGCAGATTTGATTCTGTGCTTTTGCGCGGACTCCATTCACACACTCTCCCTATATTCTGGTGGTTCTAACAGTTCCATGTAGTATTTCAATCATTCTGCATGGCTGTGACCATGTTTGCCCATGTCCTTTTAGGGCGTTTTGTAGTTTAATGCATACCCAATCACCCACTTTATATTATTTCTTGACTACAGCTTCGCGCTTATCCTACAGCGCTTTCTTATTAGTTTGCCTACCCATCACTTTTTTCTTTACTATTTCCATGTCCACCAGTGTCTTGCTAGACCCCTTCTCTCCCCCACCCATGGGGGGCACACCATGGTATTAGGTTTCCTACCACTGAGCATTTCAAAAGGAGAAACACCCGCGGTTGAGTGGGTTGTACATTTATGTGCCACCGCGGTTGCCATAACCGCTTGTTGGCAGACCTTTCCCATTCAGAGTGCCCCTTGCATGCTTCCCTTAATTACCCTCGGTCCTGGCATTCATTTCTGGGTGATCTGGTGCAGTGTTCAATACCCCGACTTTTGAGAAAAAACACAATTTCTGGGCATACTAATTGGAGCCCTCTATCGGTGAGCAGGAGATTTGGCAACCCCTCACTCCTGAAAATCTCTTCGAGAAAACGTACAACAATCTTTGTACAAATATATGATGAGCAAAGCCTACTTCCACTCATTTAGTTAGGAAGTTTACCAAGACTAGGCAATAAGAGTGGGAGGTCACACTACTTTTGGGACCTACAATATCAAAACTCACCCTTTCCCATGGTGTTTGAGTATAGTCATTGTCATGGGCGCTGTTTGAGAGGCACATGCTCTATCACTACATTCACATACGTGGCAATCTGTAAATACTCTCTCCACATGTAAATCACAAGTACACCACCAAAAGCCTTGCTGCTGGACCCTCTGTTTAGTGACCTTCATGTTATGTGATGTTCTCTTGCATTTGTATAGCGCCTCCTGCCATAGATTATGGCGTCAAATTGCTTTTGCCTGTCAGAGAGGCAAAGGAGGAGTATGATGGAACATTCAGTAGTGGTAGGGAGGGGCAAAGGCAGGTAGATGTTTGGGATTAGGGCGAGGGATCGATCAGATGCTCAGGAAGAGACAAGAAGGAAAAGACGGAGCAGCTGTGTGTACAATTGTACTGAATTTATCATGGGACACAACCTTTTCCTTTGGGGCGTAGTGCCAAAAGGAGAAGCAGATGGAGAGAGGCACTTGCCGCGCCAGTGGCATGCCTGGAACTTGCTCATCTCAAGGTGAGCAAAGGCATGATTTAAGCCATGCCTGAGAAGAAATAGATGGCAAAGTCATTCTACTTACCTATGCCCCCAACAAACATTTGGAAGGGGTTGCATTTTAGTAATCTGCATTTGTCAAGCTTGGGAAAAGGCTCCATGAGAAGCAAGTAAAAGCAACCTTGACATTTTGTTTTGTTTCCTCCATGATGCCATGTTTTCCAGAATGATTCCTTAGCAAAACCCAAAACGTGTGCTTCTATGCAAAGTGCTTGAGTACGCAAAGGCTGTCTATGCCTCTACGGTGGTCGGACTATGAGCCTTCCATAGTTGTGGAGACTCAAGGCATGTTCTAAATTGATGATGTGGTTTGCTCACCTGCCCTGACTCCCTGCCAACCCCCTGTCCTTGGGGACTGGTTCTGTATCCCATCAGTCCCTTACCAGCACTTATGTCTTCTCTTACCTTGCACTTGCCACCTTCAGGCTGTTATTTATCGTATTTATTCTTCTTTCCCATGTACTGCACTTTTCCCCTTTCCCTTCCCCTGGCACTTCTTCCCTTTCTCCCTACCCTCGCACTTGCGCGATCTGAATGACACCTGGCCTAGTAGGATCGCTGTCCGTCCTCCCTTTGTTCCCTTCCCTTGCCTCGTCGCGCCTTGAAACACTTGTGTATAGGCGCGTTATAAATGCCATATCATATCATATCTTACTCCCACAGACTGTACGATCCGATCTCCTCTCATTAGAAACCCCTGTTCACAGTATAGTTCTTCCCTAACGTTGCACAAGGCTTTATATCCCAGGTCTATAGTATCTTCCTGAGCACAAAGTTTTCCAGGACTGACTTCACTCTGATAACGTTTTTATATTTTAGAAGAGCAGCGTCCCATTCATCTTTTGAAAACCATCATTTGTGTCTTGAGAAAACCATATCCTGCTCAATGGTGAGTACTTGATCCTCTTCTCTTCTTCCTCATCTCCTTCCTCTGTATGTGTGAGCCTAGAAAGGCATTCAGCATCTTTATTTCCCACTCCAATTATGTATGTTGCATTCCACGGCTTGGGATCCATTTACAGATGCAAAATGTACTTTATCTAGTCCCTTGCTAGGCAGCATTTCTGTTAAGGCGCGTGTGATTGAATCTCAGATGGAATCTCACGTCCCATAGAAAAGGTCTACATTTCTCATTGACCCGTTTGATGGCCAGTAGTTCCTTTACAATGGCAGAGTAGTTCCTCTCAGCTGATTTTAGTACCCTCAATGGAAATGCGATGATATGTTTCTGCCACTTTTCCACTTGCAACACAACAGCACCAAGACCTTTGTTGATGACATTTGTGGTCCCCACACTTCTCAGTGCGGAAATTCTTCAGTGATGGGGCTATTTCTTCCTCTTCCTGAAATACATTTTCAGAAAAGCACATCTGCTGCTGACACAAAACCAAAAGGAATTCTGACACACTGAAACAACCCTTCTGGTGTTATGTAGGCAGATTATTTTTTTGAAGCAGGATGTACCCTTAATTGATTATATGCTGACTTCTTGAGATCCAATGTGGAAAAACGTCAATCCTTTCCAAGTGTACTCAATAGATCCATGATGTTTGGAAGATGAAGCCTGTCTGATAGATAACACACTGGTTGAGTGCTCTAAGATATATACATAATCTTAGTTTATCATTGGGCTTGTGGATGACCACTACTGGTGAAACCCACTCCGTAGAATCTATTCTACCCATTACCCTTTTTTCTTCCTACTAATGTCAAATATTTTTTTACCTCCTTGCACAGAGTGATTGCTATGTTCCTGATTATGTGCACTACTGGTTTTTGAGCAAGTTTTACGTTTTGCCCGATGAAAAAAAACTTTAAGATATCTAAACACATCTTGTTTACCTTTGTTTTTGTTTTTCTGGCCTGGAATCTGACTTGGGTTGTTTCCCTCTTCACATGAGACGACTGATTCTATGGCATTGGAATCTAACCAAAACCCCAGTCTTCTTTGTTGTGACCAACTAATGATGCATACACTTTTTCTTCTGCAATGTGATCCAATTTACCATCTCTATGTTCTTACTGCCATAGGCCACCCGGTTTATGTCTATTTCATGGAGGTAATCAAAATCCATGAAAACAGACTTGCATATCTTTTCTGGTACAAATGAGTATATTGTCATGTGTATTACTTTTATTTGCCACCCCACTAGGCACTATAGGCCTATGTCTTCCTCTTAATCCTCAATCACAAACACCGACCCGTCAAACGGCTCACATAGTTAGTGCAGTTTGTCATGGACATGCTGCGACATTTGGCAAGGTGGACTCTCCTGCTACATTTATTTGCATAATACTTTTATGGCTGGGCACATACCACTGTTTGAGAGATGACAAGGACTGTCCCAGCAGTAACATCATTTTCTGTGATCCTTGTCTGGCCTTTCTGTGTGGTTGCCATTTCCTCTTCTCCTAAACAACCTCTTCTTCCTTTCGGCAGACTTGATAGGTCTTGATTGGACTGCATGGACTTCTGATGTCGCCTGTGCTGCCTACTCTTGATGCATGTGCATGCTTTCTACTCAAGCTCTTCCACACACTGGTCTGTGTGTTCTATTTCCTTGGCCATACACAATACTGCCATCCTCTTCCCGTAATGCTTATCCAACATTTTACTGCATTTATCATACTCATTGAGCACTTGAGCTTCTGCTTGACTCAAGGGTGGGAGATTCGAAAATTGGTCCTGTAAAAACATCCCGAAACAGTCTATAAGGAGAGCTTTCTTCCTTTCCACTTCATAATTGAGGCTGTGTGCTGCCTCTACATAGAGATCCAATCCTTTATTCCATTTGTTTTCCCAATGATTTTGCCGGCTAATTGGATGTGGAATACATTGCATTCTGTAAGGTTAGTGGTAGTTTATTAGTAACACTTAGATGGCTCGTGATGCTCTGATTTTCAGGTTGTTGTTATTTTATTATATGCAAGTTTTTTTTAAAACTCTTTTTGTGACCTTCTTTGTGTGGGACACTAATTCTTTGTGTGCTGCCTCAGCACTCAGTCTTATTTATTTGTGTCCCTGCATTATGTGTATGCACTGTAGGATCGCGTCCGGTGCCTTCCCCGGCTACTTTGGTTTACTTTTGACAGGATGTGCCAGGGCCTTCCTCAGTTCCTCTTCCCTCTCTCTGGGGCCACTACCCATTGCCTTTATGCACCTTGCCTTGGTTATGTGGCACGTCATTCATGAGGCACGCTTGTCGTTAACGTGCGCCTGCTTGGTCGGAGCGCGTGGTGGCGCATGTCACACTCTTCAGTTACTGCACTTAGCACAGCCCTGGCCAAAAGGGTGACCTCCTTTCAGAATTGCAGCATCACTTTCACACCAGATCCACCTTACCCCTCAATGTGGATACACATTCTCAACGTCCACTGGTCACTTGGTGGCATGTCTCCTGTACTGCAGTCTGGTATGCGCAGCCTTCCCTGGCCTTGGCTGTGGTGTGGCAAGCCATGAACTGCTATTCACCAGTGAAAGGATGACACTGGTAAGCAGATCGAGGTACATTTATTCTTGTTACAATTCTTTAAGTTGCAACGTGTGGCCCAATCAATTGCACTCCTCCAGCAACCACTTCAGATCCATCCCTCAATTCTCTCTTCCCTTTCTAGAACTCCTCAATGATAGAGAATGCGCAAGGCCTCATCTCAGAGCTCTGTTCCTGCCCGTGCCAACTGTGAGCTGTTCAACCAGTTCAGGAGTATTAGATTCCATTTTAATTCATGTGGGCCTTCGCTTATGATGAGGAAAACATAGCTATGCGAGCTAGGAAGCAAGGTCAAACAAAATAGGAAGCGAGTTATAGGTTGAGATCTTGTGCTTGACTGCGGGCAACTTAAGAGCCTCGTTACTGGTATGAAATATGGAAGTGGGATGAAAGTCTGAGGAAGTGTATTAGACCAGTGATAAGTAGCGAAAATAGACAGGGCACTAACGGTGTGTTGAAGAGTTGGGAGTCAGACCACATTGATGTGTTCATCACCAGTGAAGCATGAAGGTGTTATGTTATGTTATGTTATATGCATTTATGCAGCGCACGTACGCCCGAGCCAACATGGCGCTAAAGAAAGCGGAGGGGCGGCAGCAGTAAAAAACCTAAAACAAGTGGGTTTTCAAGGAGCGGCGAAAGACAAGATGAACATCCACGGCTCGCAGGGCCAGTGGGAGGTCGTACCAGGGCTTCGCAGGCAGCCATCACTGAAAAAGCATGACCACCCAGGCGAGATAGTCTAATGCGAGGAACAGACAGCAAGAGGGCAGACTGAGAGCACAGGGGGCGAGAAGGAACATAACATGGGAACTTTTCCTGGATATATTCTGCCCCCAGTTCATAGAAAGCCCGGTGAACGATACACATAGACTTGAAGAGAATCCTCTTGTCAATGGGAAGCCAATGAAGCTGTCTTAGGGGCGGGGACATATGTGCTCAGAAAGGGGGTGCAACACCGATCTGACAGCAGCATTTTGGAGCAGCTGGAGCGGACAATATATTAGACAGTGTAAAGTAAGTGAGGGGCGTGCCATATTATTGAAGTGAAAATGTGCAGTTCAAAATTGCGATATTTAAACTTTATAGACCGACCTATGTGCTACACTGGTTGGTAATGGCCAGAAGGCCCACGTTACCTAGGGCATCAGAACATTACTGCCTGGTGTGGTGCATGGGCGGGTGGAGGTGTATAAAGACATTGGTACACTTAGGTCAAGCTATGTGTGCAGCGGTCGCCCGGGGGTATTCATATGGAGAGCTGCTGGCGGGTGGCAGAAGGTGTGACAGGAGAAGGAGAGGCTGCTGACAGCATCACTTGCATGGAGCAGGCAGTCGACAACACAAGAAACTGGACAGCTGTGTGGACAAATGGAGGTGGAGTAAGCTGGGGAGAGGCCTTTGGCATGAAAACCTTGCAGGCAAGGGACAAAAGGTAGGAATGTGGCCTGCAAGGGGACCCCTGGGACATGAGGAACAGCGGTGCAGAGGGGCCGAGCGGATGTTAATGTGGCGGGGTGAAAAATCTGCAGGCTATATACCGTCTTGCGTAGACCGCAGCTTGGCCACTCAAAACCGAACATGCCACATTCCAGGGTACTAGTAGGATTGAACCCTGTCCTTCAAATTTAGGTATTTCTCCATCCCCTCTTCATTCCTTTATGTTTCAAATTCTTAATTGCCTTATTTCAGTTTGTATTGTCTGCAATAGTAATCTGTTTCATTAGTGCACCTGAACAATGTACCAAATTCCCTTGGCGGTTTTGGTATCTATGCTGTTTTTTAAAAACAATTTCTATGCAGGTATGAGATTTGCAAAGCACTAACGTTGTTGGGAAGCCACAGTACATAGTGGGCACACCCAAGAGGTTCAGGTAGGGCACAGCGGTGTGAGAGGTAGTTAGAATGAGTAGGGCTAGCAGCGGGAGTGGGGAGTGTTGGAGGTCCAGAAGGTGGAAAATTGAAATAGGGTTGAGTTGAATGGTCAAGGATTGGCTAGATGTTCTTTGAAGAATAGGCTTTCCAGATCCTTCTAGAAGTGTAGGATGGAGGGGGGGGGGGTAATTCTCATTTGCATTGGTGTTTCATGGGTGTCGTTCAGAAGCATAACTTTTCTAGATGTTCCCATCTTGCAGTTCTTTCTTTCCAGTCTGGCATTGTTGTGGCTTCTGGTAGTGAGTTTCCCTACAGACATGTGTTTCCCTACTAGGTAGAGTGGTGGTTCAGTTGTGACTACTTTTTAGGCGATTCAGGCTGTCTTGAATATGATGTATCTACTGAGTGAGGAACTTCTTGAGTGGGGATCTCATAAGGTGTACTCTCGCGACCCGTATGTTAGTGCTATTAAAGTTGGCAATGGTTTTCTTATTTTATTATTTTATTCTTGTGTCGCAAGGATGTGGGTCAACACGGAGACATAGAGTCCCTCAGCTCCGTTTGTAAAGTAAGCAGTAGTTTGTTTGTGCCTACACCTCTTTGCGCCAAATTTCTGATGTAAATGAATAAAAGTACGTAGTCAAGTTTCTTCAAGTATATTTTCTTAATTTATTTGATATATGTTCTGCCCATATGGATGACACGTGTTTCGGCGTTCCATTGGCGCCTTTTTCAAATCCGGGCTGAATGCAAGCGTAACATGTAATAAAACAAAACACAAAATATAACATATGAAATAGCATTTTAGCATATTTTATAACACATTTAGTAGTTAGAATAGTGACTTAGGCTGTGTAGTATATCCTTTTAGCATTCTCAAATTGCATGAACACCTAAAAGTGCAGCACCTCTTAGTTACCTCAAATGGTTAAAAATAAATCCATTACAGTGACTATGTTAGTTTTTTAAAATTAAATTTGTGCAATCCGAAAAAGAAGTAAGTATGGGATGGCATGGACCTAACAATTTTTGGCTGTCAGAAAAGCATGTGAATTTGTTTTCTTACCCTTATTGAATGTAATGCGAATCTCCCTTTCCTTATTTCCGGGAATTAGTTTTTAGTTGAAGTGTATCACGGTAGTTCCAGGGTTAAATCCCACCTAGAACAAATTTGGTTGTTCTGTTATGCTAACATTAGCCTTTTAACCTTCTATCGGATTGATTCTTTATGCATGATTCCCTAGCATATATTTAGACACATTTTAAACTCTAGTAAGCATGACTAGTAACATCTTTCTCATTGCATTTGTGTAAAAAGTGCTATTCATATTTACAATCCTCCAATCGCATTACATATCCTTGGTCTCATGCATTCTGTTACTCTAGCGGTCACTAGGAATTACTTTTTCAGTTACAATGACTGGTAACCGATTTGCTCCCCATTTGTGTTTACCAAAACACCCTTTCGCGTGAGTTTGAAATCCCAACCAAAATATATTTTGTTTATGCCACTCGGCATCAAGCGTGCTGAATTCTACATTGAGCATGCTTGTAGCGGTGGTCTTTCCACCCCTTAAAAGCGCTTACCTACAAAATTCTCTTGCTCATGCCTCAAGCATCGGGGGTCCTGTTATGGTTCTGGCAAATCCTTGTTCATAAAGAGTTACAGATTGCTAGTCCCTCTTTCCTTTTGTTCATTTACAAAATTCGGCGGCCATACTTTGGGCTGAGTTTTAGTACGTAAGTCCTTTTTTCCTTTTTGATGTTTAAAATGATCTGTTGCATTTGTGTTTAGTGTAACATTGATTTGAATTTAAACTTCCGTATTTATCTTGCGCGGCTGATCTGTTACTTATTATTATGTCCAAATTTACAAAAATTAAAGTTAAAGGAGTAACTTATTTTTCCTTTATATTATGTATACCTAAGACAGTTTCCTGTTGGGAATGGTGCATTATGGTAACTTTAGTTTTCTTCATTGACCATTATTTTCTCACTATATTTTATTAGCATTCTTTTCACAATTTCAGAATGGTGCATTGTGGTACCTGTGGTTTGATGTAAATTTCGCCTCTCTCATCTGTTTAACTTTCATCTGATTAGCTTTTTTTTTTTTTTTTTTTTTTTCTTTTTTTTTTTGTGTTTAGTGTAACATTGATTCGAATTTAAACTTCCGTATTTATCTTGCACGGCTGATCTGTTACTTATTATTATGTCCAAATTTACAAAAATGAAAGTTAAAGGAGTAACTAATTTTTCACTATGTTTACTAGTATTTTATTCCCCCCCCCCCGCAATCTCTTTATATTATGTATAACTAAGACAGTTTCCTGTTGGGAATGATGCATTATGGTAACTTTAGTTTTCTTCATTGACCATTATTTTCTCACTATATTTTATTAGCATTCTTTTCACAATTTCAGAATGGTGCATTGTGGTACCTGTGGTTTGATGTAAATTTCGCCTCTCTCATCTGTTTGACTTTCATCTGATTAGCGGTTTCGCCCATTTAGGATCTCCCCATGTGTATATCTAAAACATATGATTTAACAGTGCACATTCTTTTCACAATTTCAGAATAGTGCATTGTGGTACCTGTGGTTTGATGTTAATTTCGCCTCTCTCATCTGTTTAACTTTCATCTGATTAGCGGTTTCGCCCATATATAGGATCTCCCCATGTGTATATCTGAAGCATATGTTTTAACATTGCAGTGTTCAATAATATTTTTCTATGCAACAAATTATAATTGAACAAAATAGAAAACAGGAAAAAACATTTTTGTAATTAATGAAAACATTTGCAATATTCATAACAAGAGTCCTGTATATTATCATTTTTTTGGGTTTTGTTTCTGCTATTTCTCTGCTACTTCTCCAGCATCACAAAAAGTGAATCATTTCATTGTCTGAATTTAATCCATGTTCCAATGTTTGAAAATGACAGATTAATCTGGCTTCTTCTTGCCTTAAGCAAAGTTCTTGATTTCCTCCTCGTTTGCCCATTTTGATTCTTTTCAGTCCAATAAATCTAATGTCTTTTTTATTTTGCATTTGGTGTTGGTTTTGCCAATGAACAGATAACGGGAGGTTTTTGTCTTGACTTCCTATGGCTGAAATATGTTCTCTAATTCTAGTTCTTAACTCCCGAATGGTGCTCCCAATGTAGAGCAGATTACAGACACATATCACTGCGTAGACCACATGTTTGGATCTACAATTAATTTGTTCCCTAATCTTTGTTTTGACACCTTCTTGGTTCGTAAAAGTAACTGTTTCTTGTAGTGCATAGTGGCACATCGAACAGAAGCCACATTTCCTGAAACCTGACTGTGGTTGACGTAACCATGTTTGTGATCTTGTTTCTTCTTCCTCCTCTTCGGACATCATAGAAGGACTCAACATGTTTCTCAGAGTTCTGGCTTGTTGTGGCTTCTGGTAGTGAGTTTCCCTACAGACATGTGTTTCCCTACTAGGTAGAGTGGTGGTTCAGTTGTGACTACTTTTTAGGCGATTCAGGCTGTCTTGAATATGATGTACATTTGAAGGGGTGGCCAGTGCAGCTCATTGAGGAGTGGGGGGGGGGGGGCCTAGGACATTTGATAAGCAATCTATTAAATGTTCCATGAGGTTTGGAAGTCTTGTTGGGTAATGATTGGCAACTCTGCATGCAGGGATTTCAATTGCCTCTTCTTTGGTACCCATAGGGTGTGGTATGGCACCATTAACAGCAATGATCATGGTCACAGTCAGTTCTCTATGTCAATAGCCAGTTCATGTCACAGTTCAAATTTGCATGGACCTCAATGAATTCATAAGGGCCATACCAGAGTGCCAAAATGTAGTACGTCCCAGGGATCTTGGAAATATGCTCAAATGGGGAAAACTCCATAAAGAGCTTTGGGGTCTTCCGGATGGCAAATAAAACACAAAGGTTTCAAATCATAACAGGCCTCAGCCTCATCTTTTGTTGCTAGTTTCCTCAAATGTGCTTGAAGGTCTTGTGGAAGCAGTCCTCAAGTCTATCAGTTTGAGGATAATAAATTAATGTTTACAATGACTTGATTTTTCAGAAATATTTCACCACATCGGTGAGTCTTGACATAAAACTGGATCCCTGATCTGTCAAAGCTTACTTAGGAAACCAAACTCTGGACAAGTTAGCGACCAGATGCTTCACTTTGTTCGATGTGGTTTTTGGCCGGAGGGAACATGACATGGAATACCTGCTGGCATAGTGAAAATTCGCATGAATCTTCTGATTCCCTTTCCGGAGTTCCTATGATGCCCATTCTGACTCCACTGAGAGGCTCACTTATGGCTGGCAGAGATTTTAAATGTTACCTTGCTACATATGCCGCTGATGTTTTCTGCGATATTGCCAGTTAGCATAGTCGTTTCTCGGTTGGTGATAGGTGCCTGGCCAGCGAAATCTCAGAAATACCTAATTTCGGGTCTCTGCCAGATCTAAGTGGGCAGCAGCAAGTTGGGAGTGGGTGAGGTCCCTCGCGGTTTGTCTGAACAGTTGAGGGACTAAAGGTTGGCATCTAGTTTTCCCATCCCCCTTTTGAATTTGGTTTGACATGATCGATTTAGCCTTGCGTTTCAATTTAGAAAGGCCCTTATCTTTGGACCCCTTCCTCTTCAGTACCCAAAAACTAAAAGGCACTGTATAACCAGATACGTTTCTTGAGTAGTCACAAATTTAGGAGCTAGTGATACATCTGGTTTCCCCCATATTATCCTGAAGCTATGCCCCCCTTCTCTACTTGAGCTAATGTGGATGCTTCCAGAATCTCAGCGTTCCCTATCTTTTCACACATGAGCTGTGCAATGGGTTGCACTGCCTCCTCCGTAGGGTTACGCAGAGTCACCCCATCCAACATCCATGCTATCAGCAATAGAGCTCTCTTCTGGCCATGAAGTTGCTCTGTCGAACCATCTGGTCAGGTTTAGTCAATCCCACTTGTAACATCATAACGTGGCCATGTGACTCCAGGAATGAAGGTTCAAACTTTGTTCATTTGCAAATTGAAGTTGTTTGGATAATGGCCTGTGGGATGCAGTGTTTGGCTACAACAGAACAGAGATTCACTCGGTGGGATTGGTTTTACTCAGCAGTAGTATGTTGAATGAAATAATCAAGTATCAGGGGTCTGTCTATTGGGGGGATACTGGTCTCCCACAGGTTCTCTAAACACAACACAGCCTTGGGATATAGTTACCAGCTGCTACTTGACTCAAAGATGCTTCTTTGCCACAAGCCCTCTTCACAGGGATAATGTGCCCAGATGTCAATTCATAATCCAGCAGAAGGGTAGTGTCTGATCCAGGGACATAGCACCCCAGTTCACCATAATAAATATGGTACCCTTATCACACTATACGTGGTTGAGCCAAACCCTTTTGCACACAGGCAACCTTTGCGGCCCTCATCTTGCTCCTTATGTGGGGTACCGTTCCTGGGACGTTCACTGAGTGTGTGCAACAGAAGTTTGTCTTGGTCTTCAGCCACCTTAAAATTCCTCTCCGGTCTCTGCAAAGGCCCTCTTGCCAGCTGCCAGCCCCCAGGTGTAAGGCCCCTGCAGCTTTTCGCTGGCTATTCCAGGTGCTTCCCCTCCAAAGCCTTCCTTCTCGCCCACTCTGCTCTCAGCTGTCTGCTAACTCCTACACTCTATTGCAAATTTTTCTAGCATTGTATGGACCATACCCAGAGTGACTCATAGTCTCTCGCCTTCTGATTGGCCTGTTATGATATTGTGTTTGCAGCTGCCACATTGGTGGGACTATATATCATTCAAAATAACAAGTCCTGCCCATGGTGCACGGTACATGGACATTATAAAAGGTCTGCTGTCCATATTTACGTCAGGTGGAAGTCCCGCCTCTTCATCTCAGTGTGTGTCCCCAGCAGGTTCTGAACTTGGCTCCCCAAGTTCTGCCCATTTTTGCAAGCTGATCACCTCCACTGTTCCCGTCCTTCTGATCGTCATTGCAGTCCACTTAGGTCTGTGCCGTTCCCATTTTGCTGACAGGGCTCCAAATGTTTATTCTGCAGCTTTCCGCACTAGCCATTGCAAGCTAACAGCGAGTCTTGGATCTCTATAATCCAGCAGGGATCTGTTTCTAGCATATGTGGTCCTGCATTTCTCCTCTTTGCTGGCATATGGACTTCCATAAATGGATAAGTCCTTTGGAGGGGAAGGTACTGCTTTGATCCTCAACCTTCATAGGTTTTAATCATAGATGTGCCTTTAGTAGCTCTTGTAATGCCACGAACAACAAAGACAATACCATTGTTTAGGGGGGCTGCACTTCCTTGGATCTGCCTGTCAGTACTAGCAATGGAGTAATAGCCACATAGCACCGACATAACTCTCTCCTTGGGCTCAGCGAAAATGTCACTCAGGTTAGGATATAACCATTAGGTTGGAGGGGTTTTCTGCAGCTCTCTTACTGTACTACCCCCAGGCAGCTGACAGCTCTTGGCCTTGACAGGGAACCTCTATGCTATTCTTAAAGACATAGCTGTTGCTCTTAGCCGACCTTCATCCAGGCTTGCTGGATGATGCAAAGGGAGGCACTGAGATTTCTCGCTAGTGATTACTGTAAATCTTCTCTGATCAGTCTACTCCCCGTCCTGGTGTCTACAAAACAGGAGCCTATGATAGAGTGTATCATCTGAGATGTTATCAAAATCACTTTTCACATAGGTCTCAGGTAAGCCTCTCAATTTTGCTATCGGAGACGCAGTTGGAAACTGCGCTAAGTCCAGCTTAGTTGTCAACCTTGTACCCCCACATCTGAGTGCCCTCGTGAGATACGATTTCAATCCTCCACTACTCTTAGAGGGGAGGTATGCCTGAATTCATGGAAGTACTCGCCCAGTAGTTTGTTTTTTTTTAATAAATCTGCCTTCTGCTGGGACTCGGTTCTCGTCATAGAGGGCTTTTGTTCAAACAGGTTCACCCATCCTTTGGCAATTGGATTAAATAAGGGACCCCTAATTCGAAATGAGGCAGTTATTTAGTTGTAGAGGTAAGGACAGAAAATCAATGGTATAGGAATTTGGATTCTGCCATAACTAGCATTCCCCCATAGTATCCCATATCCTGCTGCAATATTTCAAAATGTCAACGATTTTGGCTCTATACATACATAGAGCATTCCTTTATCCCTGTTAACTTTCTTTGGAGCCTTAAAAATCCCTGCATTTGATTGGACAACACTCAACAAAGTCTTTGCTCTGTGTCTCTTCCGGGTACCATCCATCCTGAACCAAGAGCCCAGATAAGTAGATTAATGAACTACTGCATGGATGTGTTCATTGGCTGCAATAGTTTCCTTCCTTGGCCCTAACCATCAGGCAGCTTCTTCTGCTTTAGTTATTTTTTGCCACGTGGGAAATACATATTTATGGAGGGAAATTGGTGTTCTGGCTTTTAGGTGTTTTCTGCATATAACAAAGGGGGAAAGTGGCTTTTCCCCCACTCTAGGGACATCCCTTGTAGTGTCGATCAGGGCACCCTCCAGGTCTTTGTAATACATATAAAAAGTAGGGGGGGTCTAACACACACCCCTGTCATAGACGACAATAAAATAACTTGTCACGTTACCATCTCGCCCAAAACGGACTGCAGACTCCAGGTGAATATTAACTTTTTTAAAAATAATTTTTGTAAATTATAAGAAGAATTACAATGCAATTGTAAATATTGTTTTTCCCCAATCATTTGGATTTTGAATGAGATGGGCGATAATACACTATCACTTTAAAGTTGCATCTTGAACTGCATTCTGACTTCAAGACAAAATCAGCAGAAATGCCGGAAGTGGCGATGCCTGCCACAGTCACATGCTTTGATACAGGGAGGAGTATTTCCACCTGAAACACTGAAGGTGATCATTGGCAATTCCAGCCACGCTGATGGCTGTAAATAAATAACGGCTTTGCAATTCTACGGACAATGGGGTTTCCGTTTATCTGCACAGTCTGTGGAGTGTGACTAGGTGAATTTCCTTGTTCAAGGGTCGTTTGTATGGTATACACTTGACTATAATGCTTGCCATATTCAGCCCCAAACCCAAAGTGAACAGAACTGATCTGTCCACGTAGATGAAGGCTGTGCCTAGGTCCAGACATGCCAGGCCCAAACTACCACCTTTGACCTTCATGTACTTATTGATCAATAGAAGTTTCAGGCATGGTCGTGTAACTCCTATGCTTTGTCTAAATCCGTATTGGCAATCAACTAAAGCCTATACATCTTCACACTAGTGTCACAAATTATCTAAAAGGAATTTACTTGTAATTTAATTTTGTTGGTGGCATTTATCAGGGTAGTTGGTCAATAGCAGGTCAGAGAATTTGCATCACCATTCTTAAAGATTAGATATCAATTCCCCTAGACCAGATCCCAGGAAGCCGACACACTGTGAATATCATTTTAATACCATTCGTAAGAATCAGGGCTCACTTATCTGTATCCTCTAGGAATGGATCCAGAGGGACCCACTCAGTCCTGGAGCTGTGTCACTTTTTTGATGGATATTCTCTGCAACCCTTTTTAAGGAGTCTTGGGTCTCTTCATTCTATTGACAGGAATGTCTACAACTTTAGCACACTCCCTACCTTACATGATACCTGAAGCAAATATATTATTGCTCCAACAAGAAGGAGGACCTACTTCCCACAAACTCAAATCACTATGTTCCTCCCAGGCCAGGCCTAAAGGTCTGGCATTATCATATCGATCAGCTTTAAGTCCATAAAATCACTAAAACGTCCAACAGCTGCCATACCATACAGCCCATCAGTGGTTGTCGGGAAATTAACCTCTTAACAACTGGGGCCTTTTTTTCCTTCCTGTGTTTTTCATATGGTCAATCTTCCAGGCGGCTGGCTAGCGATTATTCTCGTTGCATTACTTAATAAGTACTAGTCTAACATTGCCACCTATCAGCTTATCGCGTTACAAGATATCGAAGGCAAAGGTATTGCTAGAATTCTCTTCATGCAGCAATATACCTGGGCAAACTCAAAAAAGCAGATTCACTGGTCCCAAAACAGGATTTGTTGACCCTTTATCCACCCAAGCAAGAGTTACTGCTCTTCAGTGTGTTGCGTGCTGCTGGCTAAACCCTTATGGTGAACTGCTGTGGTCTGTTATCCTTCTGCCCCCAAATACAGAGCTCACAGAGCGTGCAGACAACCAAAGCAGAGCATGACTCCTTTTTACTTCATGACCTGGAAGTGAATGTCTGTATAGTCATGGTGATCATACTTCAGAGCCAGTGAGCTCGCTCCTCTCATCAACGCTTCCTCTAGATACAAGGTCAATTTACATATCAACAAACTGTGGCAATCAGTCCACACACTATCCAAAATCGCTCTTCACTGTTAAAGGTTAATGACTGCGACGTTGTGCAAACCTATCGACCAAGGACTATGATACTGCGAGAAATCCCTGTGGTCCTGCTCCCATCTGTCCATCACACGCCGTGAATGATGGCACAGCTTGGTTTTAATACATGCAACACAACAGAATTAAACTGCAGGTACATACCAAATTGAGGACCACAGTTGAACAGACACCAGTACCCTACCCCCAGAATAGGGCACTCTATTCTGATTTCTGTGTACATTTCCACCACAGCGACAGGAGAGCTTTTGACCTGCAGCGGTGACGGTTTCGATTGGATCATGAGGACGGAACCCTGCAGGCTGATTGGGTGACCTACATCATATCTGGGGTGGACTCCGGCTCATTAAGGATCTCTGCTGCCACAAAACGAACTAGGGGCCACTGTTCAACATGCAGTTTAAATTGATTCATGTCTTTACACCTGAAGGGGAGGGATCTTTGCTTATTTGTAATTACATTTCCGCTGTGACAGGCGGGCTTAAGGTTCGGAAGCCAAGAGGGTTTCCGTGGGAGGAGTCGACTGAACTCTGGTGGACGATTGGCTGCCCCACATCCTATCCTTGGGAGGAGACCAGCACATCAAGGATCCCTGCAGACATAGAGCGAACTGGGGGCCAACGCTGAACATTTTCCAGCCCTTTGAATTGTCCAGTACTTTAACCCCGAATTGCGGACTCCTTATTTGTGCATACGTTCCCACTGCAGAAAACAGAAGCCAAAGCACCACGGCCATCAACGCATCTGGCTGCCAGACCAGCGATCCCCTCTGCCCGGGTATATAGCCTTTAGAATGTTGGAGTTATCTAGTCACTTTCCTTCCAGATGAATACTGGAAGGAGCAAAGGCATTGCTAGTGGAGTTTGGAGTCACTTTAGTAAGTTTGTCATACATTTTATTTCTCCTGGTAAAAGAGCCTAAGAAATTAGTGTATTCCTTATAGTTTACTAGAGAATGGCTTCACATATGTGTCCACAGCAACGAGGCACAGTTAGAGAGGTCATCAAACAGGCCTCTGTTCTTCACCGCCAACACTTCTCTAGCGTGGTGTTACTGGGGAGGCATGCGGAGTAGGGGTGTTCTTGTACCAAATAGTAGATGTATATATTCGGCCGAATACTGAATAGTTGGTCAAGTATTCATCCGGAACCGAATACAGAGCCGAATAGTTGCCCTTGTACTAAACAAAGTTGTGCAGACAAAAAGAAACTGTAAATTACAAACACACTTTTAAATATGTATATCTATTCTTTATTGCATTTGTCTTCTTTAATTAATACAGAAGATGTTTGCTTAACTAGTGAAAATGATAATTTAATCAGAAAATAACAGCATAGTTTGCATTTTTGTGCCTTCACAGGTGTCGCTCGTTGGGCACGACCCAAGTAACTGAGACTAGCCCCAAAGTATGGTATGCAGTGATAACATTGCAGCAAAAATGTTGCCTGTACAAAAAATCGCGGCAAAAAAGCTGTGGTTTGACCCGTTAAAGGTGTACCCCATTACACCATTTAAGGGGAACGGAGGTTGCATGGGTGTCCCACGCTCAATTTAAATGGTATAATGGGTCCGGTGGTTGCGGGGGTGTCCCCTGCATCCTTTACATGGATTGCAGCGGCAAAACCACAGCCTTTTTGCCACAATATTTTGTGTCCTACGTTTTTTTGCAGCGATTTTAACACATGGAACGCAAAGTATAGGATGCATGTATGAAATCACTGTGAGAAAAGTGACTGAGATGTATCTACTCATACTTTCAAATGTTCCCTTAGGATCTGGCTCCAGCATGGCACTGAAACACAAAAAGAGATAGTACATCAATTAGCGCCCTGCTGACTGCAGAACTGATTCTGAAAACATACCTTTGGGAAGCTAAAGCCATGCCTGCTACCTGTGGTACTTGGAGAAGAAGGATTTTAATAATGTCTTTTCATCAATAGGTAGTGTTCCTCTGTGCATTTCGGGTGGGGTATATTGGTAGTGTTTTGGGATACGGAAAAAACCTCCAGACAAAAACATGCAGGGAATAGTGAGCACTCCATGGTTCGCAGTGGCCCATATTGGGGGGGGGAGGCAGTATAGGGGGGACAGTACAGATTTTCCCATTTATACATGTCCTGTAAATGTATATTTTACTTATTTGTTTCACTTGTACACCCACTTCATACAATTTTTCTGGGTTTGTAATTTCTGGGAGCTATTTAGCTCCTGCTTCAAACCTAGGAGAGCCTGGGTATCATGACACAAACAGCTACAAGGAACAGCGGTCTGGACGCAGCACCATTGCATGCTCTTGTTCAGGAAACTAAACAGATCTGTGACTGTTACTAGCGAACAATTGACAAACAGACATGGTAAATGTCCTAATGAACAAGGCAAAAGATGGTGGATTTGAATGAAGTTTGAAATTCAAAATTCCATATTGAACATTACATAAAAGCCTTTTGTGAAAATGTGTTACGTGGGTGACTGGTTTTTGGCATTCTACAGATGTTAAACTCAGAAGCGAAGCAGTGTTCCATTGACCAGCAAGTGGGCCTGCTGTTTTAAACAATTAGTGAAACGTTTTTTGATCGCTACTTTTGAAGGTTTCTGAAACTACTTTTCAATAGGATATATACCGTAGTAGGGTAGGTGCTTTTAGAAACCAAGCAACCTGGGGGGTGCTGGTGCACAGCACGGATGATGGCCCCTTTTCCCTCAAGCTCGCACTGTCCCACCATCTGTTTCACCACTGCACCCGCTGAACTCTGTCTTTTGTAACAATTGCCTAAGGACTACTTTTTGCAAAACCTGCTGTGACTCTGGCAGTGTGTCTGGTTTGGCTGACGGGGACCGGGATCGAGCTAGCTCGGTACTCCCACGCGTGCCGTGTGCTGCCACACGCCTTCTTCGGCTGTGAGGGGCACAAGGAAGAGGCTGTCACTCAATGATTCTGAGTCCTTCCGACGCCTAGGTGAATTTGTTGGGGCCTCTGGAAATCTAGGGGCTGCTTCCGGCTGCATCATTTGCCTCAGTCTGCAGATCCTTGTTGCAGCCGAGCACCGATGCCATGGCCGTGTCGAAGTCCATCGCTCTTGGAACGCTGCAACACTCCCTGCCTCGGTACGTTGGCTGGTGAGGTAGACTACCATGTTTTCATGGTTCCATGTCACTTCGCCAACAGTGATTACTGCTTTGTGGTAAATTTCCACAAAGTAATTACTTCGAAATGTTTCACTTTTTTCGTTTGTTTTTGTTTTTAATAAATTTGGAGGGTTCCTCCTTGCCTCAGGTCCCCATTCGATCTGCACATACCCCCAACCCTCACCACTCTCTTTTTGGCCCATACCCACAAATACCTATATTTGTTTGATTATATTTCAAAGTAATTACTTTGTGGTAAATTACCACAAAGTAATTACTGTCAATCAAACAATGGGATACCATTTTTATTCCCTGCTCACCCTGTTATGTTGACGATATTTTGGAAATACTTAAAGCAAAGTCAGGGAAGTGAAATAAAGTGACTATCAGTATCGCACTGATAAATTGTATAGTTGATGTCGTGGTGTGGGGGTAATCTCCTTCGATTCCTGTTGTGTTGACTAGTCGGTCTCAACCTGGGTGCCCTCCTTGAATTGATACGTGGACCTCTTTGTACAGCGCGACAAGGAACACAATGGGGCGCCTTACTGTGTAGCCTGTCATCCTGGATGCATTAACACCCTGCTTTACCTGATTTGTTTCATTGTCTCTGTGTTCCCTCCATCAAACGGCTCTGACACTGACTTCCACTCACCTGAATTTTACGTCAGCGAGTCAAACTAGATTTTATTATCCTTAGTACAACTTTGCTTTGTCAACGTAAGACACTGAAGTGGCCGCGCATTAACACGGTGCTGAAGGCCCCGCTTACATGTGGAAACATAATGTTGGGTCTAGTTTCAGCTCTGGAGGAAGGAAGATGACAAAAGGATCACAGAAGAAACAGGGCGGCATGGGCAACTGTACTAAAGCCATTCCAAGTCTGAATCCTACTGGTGGTGCTGAAGCACATGTGGCTGTGAGCGAATCATCCAAATTATAGAAGATCCTTTCAAGTATGGCGACGTGCTTCTCCTCTGTTAACTCCAAATTGGATGCCATCACTGCTAACATCACTGCGCTGAGTGCTAAATTGGAGAAGGATCAGGACCACATTACTGAGGCTGAAACGAGGGTAGGGGTGGTTGAAGATGAGGTGACTACTATGAAGGTGACACTGCACTACATTAGTTAAGACCACCTATAAGAAATTTGATGACTTGGAGTCGTGATCCCAAAGGAACAATGTGCACATACTAGGAGTTCGGGAGGGCCCCATGGGGGGTAGTATAGAGCAATTGTTTCAGACAACCCTACTGAAAATATTGGGTCAGCCCTCTCTGTCTCCTCAATTCCCGGTTGAGTGAGCCCACAGATCCCTGATGGCCCCCCTAAATTGGGTGCCCCACCTCGTCCAATCATAGCTCGTCTCTTCAAATAGAGGGACAGAGCTGCTATACTGCAAGCGTCTCAAGAGAAAGGTGAATTATATCTTGGATCAAATAGGATTATGATATACCCATACTCTTCTTTTGCAGTCCAGCATCTTGGTTTTTGCTAAACCTCCTGCCCTTCCCCTTCCTGCAGACAAAGCACTCTGGGTAAAACATCAGCAGGCAAAGGATATTTGTTACAGAAGCCAGGATTGGATCCCGAACAGACTTGCTGTGGACCAATCTATTGCAGCAACTTACCCCTAAAATAGGGGAGATCGTCCCTTTAGTTGATTCATCCTTGGACTTATAGACAAGAAGGATTCAGCTCGAACTCTATTGGGGTTACAGTATGTTCCAAAGTTCTCTGCCATTGAGGGAAAGACTGAGACTTCCATTCAAGAGGCAAGCTCTTGTCCTTAGCAATCCCTATGGCATATGTGGGACAACCAGCTGGCTGGCCAAGGCCTACTGCAACCGAGTCACTGGTACCCAAGACCCTGCAAGTGCTCTCTAAAGCCCTTCCTCTTTCGAAAGGGCTGTAGTAAGGCCTCACCTTGCCCCTGAGACTGTGGCCTGGGTCTACCAGCAACCACAGACCCAAGATAGCGACCCCTCTTTGCATCTCCTATCTGCATCAGTGCCAGTTTTAGCACCTTCAACACCATCCAAGCTGCTGGAAGGGAACTGCTGCAGCCATCTCAAACCTCGATGCTCGATCATCTCTGCATCTCTGACTTTTGCACAATGCTGATGCGCTGTCATTTTTGAATCTGGGACCTGCCTAGTGTTGTAGCCCCAGGTTGATACCGCCACCCATTCACCGGCTTCTTGAGCTGCAAGCTGTCACCACTGCAGTACCACAAAACCGTGTTGAGCCAGTTGAGCCCGCTTACCACCAAAGGCCAGTCTCTGCTTTTCCACACCGTTGGTGCTAACCGCCCTGCATTGCTGGAACCTGTTGCAGATGCTCCCTGACTTGACCCCGGCTCAGCACTGAAAGTGCTCTGACTCCTGTTTTATGCTGACTAGCCTGGCTCAAAGCTGTTGAGTCCCTACTCCACCTTGAAGGACCCTAGTAACATCCAAACCCCCTTCCCAACCTTTTTAAAGACGTATTCATGAATTTGACATTTTGCTGCTGGACTCTTTGACTGAGCACCCTTGTCTTCTAGCCCGGCTTTCTTCGTGTTTTCCCTTACCCTTGTGGGCCAGTAGTGTTTTTGTTAGTTTGTGAATTTTTGTTAATTTAAAAGGTCCTTTTTTATAGAACCTTATTTGGACATTTTTTATTTTTGTACCACTGTACTATTTATGCTTGTGTTGTTACTGTTATCAGCTTACACGTCTCCTGAAGAGTGTGTCCTACCCTCTGCCCGCATTACCAAAAGAGCCAGGCAAGGCATTCTTGTCAGGCTGTACCCATTTCACCTTGATGGTTGAAATCACTGCTGGTTTAGTAGTAGTGTGGGTCTGAGTAGGCATTTTAGCCACTACTCATCCATGTACTCCAGCAGAGCAGTAGTCATTTAATCACAGGGTGACCCTTTCCTCCGCCGGTCTTGAATTCCTGGCTGTAGTGCCCCGTAGTAGTCCCTCGTACCTCATCCTCGTCTGCCTCCTCAATAAGTTCTAACAGTTTCGTACCTAAAGGAATCTCACCTGTACTCCCTTTCTGCTTCACTTTCTCCTGTGCCTCCACAACACCTGGCAAAAAGCTCAAACCTGCACCCCAGCTGAATTCTATCTTTTCAGGCTTATTGCATGCCTGTGAATTTACCTCAACTCCTCGAAACTCCATTCTTTTTCCTTTTTTTATCCCTCCCCTGCTCGCCACCTATTTATATTCAGCCCCTCCTGGATGCCTTCTCCCTCGTGATGTTTTCTCCAATCACCTACTTCCTTAAGATGTTGCTCTGTCTCCTGATGTCTCCTCCAGCCTCTGCTCCAATAGATTCCTCCTCTCCTTCTTTTGGTCTTCCTCCTGCCACCCCTCCCTTCTTCTGGTGATCGTATTTAAAATCTCTTCCTTGTTCTCCATCTCCCTCATCTTCTCCCTTTTTCTGGTCACCTCTCTCCAGTCTTCAGCTTTCTGCTTCACCTTCTGCTCTGTCTACTGCCAACTCTCTCCAGTGTTCCGTCTCCGTCCCAAAACACTCATCCCCTCTCTCCCAACTACCGGGGTTATTCAGGGACTACACTCAGGTGTGTGTACTAATTATATTGCCGACAGAGATGTTGCTAGGTCTGGAAAAGATCTGGGGCTACGCTAATGTCGGGACTGTCGGGACTCAGGGCTAGCTAGCCTTTTGGCTGTAGCCCCTGAGCCTCTATCTGAGGCTACAACCAAAAGATCCGGGGTTACGCCCCCTCAGTCTCCCTAGCAACGCCTCTGATTGCCAATGTGATTGGTTGGATTGCTTTGTGTCACTCGCTCCTTACTGCTCCAATTGCTCCTCCCTGGATACTCATAGATGTGGCCTGAGCTTTGATCTTTTACCAGCACTTGTCACCTGTCAGAAGTGGGAATGTTGGTTGAGAGCTCCAACATTCGGGTCTGTGCGCGGCAGCGCTCTGCGATAACAGTTCTGAACTGAAAGTGTTTTGGTGCACAGGTTTGGCCGCATTTGCTTTACTATAGCCAGAATAATACTGTCTAACGCACATCAATGTTTCTTTGATTCTAGCACTCTTATGGCAGCATTTTCTCTATGATCTGAAATCACCAAACCCTCCTCTTTTGGTGGCACTCATAGGATACCATGCAGGCAAGCCGTGCAATAATCCTGCCTCATGTCTCACTGGCAGTGAGGCTAATGCAACAGCTTTAGTGGGTAAACTCTGAGGGACAATGTAGCCATAGGGTTGCAGGTGGATTGTTAAGCCTCCTTAAGTGTGGGCTGCTCTTAAAGGGGCTGTGGGCTCCTTGTGGACCACTATGACAAGCCCCCTCCTAATGGCAAGGACATGGTGGAGTAGACCAGGAGATCCTCCCCGCAACACCGCAGACCCAAACTCGTGCAGCTCATGATGGCACCCACCACTCATGCCCACCCCAATATTTACCCTAAGAGCCAGACAGGGCACTTAATCACACCTCCCAGGGCAATCGCATGGCCACGTAACAGGACAAATCTTCAGTGCCACATAAATTAAGGTACACAATGCAATATACTTTACATTAAGGCTGTTTCCAAGCTTAAGAAGCAAAGATTTTGGCCAAGAGCGTATTAAAAAACAAAGTTAATTACTGGTATAAATATAGCTGTTGTTGTCTATCCATAATTGCATCCGATATTGCTCATCTGGAAATAGTCAATGTTCAGGAAAAGTCTACATCTAGACTGGATTAAAGAGATACTAAGGACCTCTTGGGTGAAATAACTACTTTGCTTAGAGTTCTGCTCTATAGCCTCAAATCAAACTGGGCTATAACCTTTGGTTAAGGGCCTTGCAGATTTACATTGTCCCCTTAGCAAGACCTGGTCCATCATCTCCTTCACCTTCTCCTAAGATCGAGGAGACTCGGGTAAATAGAAACGTGCTAACAATCCAATTTGGAAAGAATCTAAGTGCTAGCCCTGTGTTTATACCCAACAGCAATACCTTACGTCCAATGAATGAGATCACCTTTGCCCAGGATAGCAAAAAACCTTTATAGGTTTTATTCTAGTTCCCGAACTCAGAAAGCATGAAAAGAAAATGCCTGTAGTCGGCAGTGAAGTCTTAAAAGTGAATTATTTTGATAGACCTTGCTGGGACTTCCATGAATGATATTCACTGACAAGATAGGGGGGAGGGAGGAGTCCCCCACTTGTATCCTCATTACATTTAACAACACAGAAAAATTCAAATTTTTGCAATAAAATAAAACTACTCTGCTGGAACAGAGATGGTTTGGGGGAAGCTGGTGCACCGGAATGACATGACTTCATTATGTCTCCATCATAGCTCTGTTTTTTTAGGCGGCTTCATCAATTACCCCTTTATATGAATAAGGCCATGTCTTATGACAGGATAGAGAAGTGCAAAAGGGAGACACTATGGAGGCCTGTTAATATGTGTGTCCAATAGGATATCAACACAGACAGAGGAAACAAATTCAGGCTCCCAGAAAATTACATATTTAACCTTGACCATTGAGCACAGCATTATCAAATTTTATCTGAAGAATTGCAATAACTAATGGTACAGTGACAATCATCCTAAACAGCAGACAATTAATACAAGGGATACACATGGGGAATTCAATAAACCATTACAAAGTCTCGCCAGGGTGATAGTGATCGTCAACATTAACAGGGTAATTCATAGAATCCGGCGCACAGGTAGCGCACGTGGCTGGCGCAAAGTGTGCACGTGCAGCAGCATGTGCCAGCCACGTGCGCCACAACCCATTTCAGCGCACAGCGTATTCATGGATGTTAACATCCATAACCAGCCGTGGCACAGAGTGGCGCAGCGACACTGCAGCAGCAGCACTTATGCCCCCAACCCCGCCCTGTGCGCCAAAAACATCGCACAAATCCAGTACATGGCACAAAGGCCAGTGGACCAGCATACAGCCCCCCCAATCACAAAAACGCGTGGAAAACTCCCTGCGCATCCCTTGGAATACACGAACCCCGCTCGTGCTAGCACAAATTCGTGTAAAACTGGCCGCGCACCCCTCGGAACACACGTACCCCTCTCGCGCTAGCGAAAACGCGTGTAAAACTGGATGACTAGGCTGCATCAGTGAATCAGAACATTGTCACGGACATGTGTCATGCATCCATGGCATTTACAAGTCACACACACGCTACTCAGACACATAGACATCTACACCATACATGTCCTTGACAGCAGCACCCATCCCTCACACCCCATCCATGTCCAACAACAGGGTCAGGCATGCATTCATGTGTGCATTCCGCATGTTGGTCTGCATGTTGCATTGTAACACATGCACCATCCATGTGGTTCACGCATGACTGGTCTCACATGCAGCACCATGATGTCCCTGCACACACACATCCATACATGGCCTATGTCACACATACAGGCAAGTAGCAGACTACCAGCACACTGCAACATGCCCTGTTTCACACAGCAATGCATGGCCACTTACCGCTCGACTACAGACGGGCCTGCATCCTGAGGATCTGGTGGTGAAGCACTGGGCGAATGCGCTCCAGGACCCTCATCTGCTGGTTGGTAAGCTGGCCCCGGCTCCCCACTGCATCATCTCCACTTGCACTGCCTCCCTGGCTCCCCCTGCACTGTGGGACTGTCACTGTATCCCTACAGCCCCCTTCCTAGCACTTGCTCTTCACTTACCTCGCACTTGCCACCAGCTGGCCCTTTTATTTATTATTTATTATTTTATTACGCTACTTACCGTGTACTGCACTTTCCCCCCCACCTCCTCCCTCTGCACTTTCTCCTTTTCCCCTTACCTCTGCACTTGCCTGATCTGAATGACACCTGGCCTAGTAGGATCGTTTGTCTGTCTTCCCCTTGTTTCCCTCCCTCCCTGCCTCGTCGCGCCTTGAAACACTTGTGTATAGGCGCGTTACAAATACCATATCATATCATATCATATCATATCCTCTGCATCTAAGAGACGCCGGGCCTTCTTGAGGGTCATGGACTTGTAGTCCTCCCAGCGCTTCTGGACTTGTTTCATGTCGCGGGGTGCCACCCCCTCCGCAGCCCTCTGCCTCTCTGGCTGGGGGTTGCCACTGGTGCCAGAAGGTGTTGTGTCGGGAGTCTTCTGTTCTAGCAGGGGTGGTCACTGCAACTGAACCCCTGCAGATGGCAGATGTGCAAGCACCAAATGGCAGAGCACGGTGGCAGCAGGCAGGCAGGCAGTAGCAGATGACTCGTGGGAGGCTGCTCGGGGCTCTGGGGGCAGTAAAATGGCCTTCTGGGCAGGAGCGTGGTCTTCCGTGTGTTGTTGCGTGGCCAGCTTGATACAGAGTGATTTGGCATGTGTAAAAACTGCACATCAGCGTGTAATTCGAGGCAAGGCCCTTAGCGCGTCAGCACATCTGTGACGTTTCGTGCACGGGCGTTTCCCTTGTGACGGGCGCATAGTTAATCAGCACGTGAAAAAACTGCACATCCCCATGTTAATGCGTGTAATCCGAGGAAAGGGCCTAAGCATGTAAGTGACATGACGCGCGCAGGTAGATTCCCTCAGCACGGGTTAAAGGTGAGCGGGGCCAGCAGTTTGCTGTACATGCCTTTCGTGGAGACCGATGTGTGTGTTGCTACATTGTGTTGTTTCGCGCGCCATCACTACTTCACAGCCGATCAAGGAAGTATATCTTCTTTTGGCTAGGGTATTGGCTACACGTGTTTTTCATTATCACGCTAGTCAGACGGTGAGTCGCGCACGCTATTTTTCCCACTGCATACCCCCCTGTGTATCGCGTACCGTTTATGAGGTCATAGTAGCCTGCGTGCCCACGCGTACACGTTTTTCGTGTTCCTGGGTGCCACCGCGTACTGTGGGAGGTTAATTCCACGTACATGGGCTACCGGGGGTTGCGTGCACGGTTTTACAGCAGTTTTGGGGTGCCTGAGCGTTGCGTGATCCGTCACTTAATCACCGGGGTCACATATATCTTTGCAGGTGCAGGATGCTGGACATGTAGAGCAGACGGGGACTGTCGTCATGGCCACACTTGCACCCGACTCACATGCTACTCACCCGGCTGCCCCTCCGGTCCATGTTCCAGCTCACTGGCCATTCTGCATGTAGCCTGGGGTCACTTTCCTCTCAGCACTGGGACTATGTGATTGCATGACTGATGTGCATGTGTCTTCGGCCTGCATGTGGGTGCTCCACGTAAGCATGCTCCCCTGCTCCTCCACCCCCCCGCACCACAATTTCACCATGGCACTGGTGTTCATCATGTTGGCATACTGCCATGGCCTGTTGAAGGCTCCTGTCTCCATGCAAACTTCCACCAGCCAACCTGCCAGACACATGCAGTGGGGTACATCCTCTGTCTTTGATGCAGGGTGTCTCACTTGGACTGTGCAGATAGCAGATGCTCCGCAGGGACATGAGTGCCCATTCATGCTCCATGTGCATTCCATGCATGCCTCTATGTGTCCTTGATAGGATGATCACAGTAGTAAGTGTCCAGCCCGACCTTCATTTCCTGGCATTTGATCATCAATTCCATGCCCACTCTGTCTCAGGCCGGCATCACACACAGGTTTAGGGTGTCACAGTGTGGGGCACAGGCCTCACCCTGTTTCTGGCCCACTGACTCTGTTCAACTGGTGTAGTGGCTTCTGCACACATGGGTGTACTACTGAGGGTTCATCATGTGTCCTGCTTACTGGCCCATCATCATCTGCTGTGTCGTCAGTTGAGTCAGATGATGCAATTGACGCTACTCAATACTGTCTGGCAATACACAGGTCTCAGGTCACCCTTTTGCTGCCATGCAATGCCTCCCTGCATTTTCAGTTAGGGTGGTCTGGGGGGTTTGCTTGTAGCCATGCAACACATTGCATGCACATTGCACGTGATGCCTGAACTTGCCCTTGCACTGCCTTCACGTCTATTGGTGTACTTCATGATGTACTTGTTTATATAGATAGTGGCTCACGTACACATGTCCTGCACTGCATCAACCCACATCTGAGCCGGGTTTCACCCTTCTACATTAGTACTCACTGATATATTGTCAAAGTCACCTGGCATGTATGGACTCTTTTTGATCCCTTCTCTGTCATGTATGGGACGGGCACAGGTGCATCCTGTGACACATGTACACAGTATTTGGACTCCCTAGTGGTTGTTTAGATGGGTGTATTGGTCAATGTGCGGCCTATACCAACTTGCCTAGGGCAGTGATTGGGTGTAGCCTGCAAATCGGGTTGTGATGACCTTCACGTGTGTATGTGTGCAGTTCCACATACATCAAAGCAAGCAGCACAATGGCTGCTTGCTTTGGTGTATTGGATGCTGGTCATGTTCACAATACAGGTGTAAGGGGAAATGGGTGTATCTGAACACTTTCACATGTACATATGCAGGCAGTTTCAAAGTTGTGTGGTGCAACATTGCAAGTACTCACTTATGTGTTAGTGAAAGTGTCCATTTACACATGTGTCTTCTGCAGCTTTCTTGTTGACTGACTAATATGTAGTTGATAGATGTTTATTCTGTAGACATATATGCATTGCACACGTTATGTGGATGTGGCAGTTTTCCAAAGGTTCACTGTTGTGCAGTATGTGTATGGCCAGGCCCAATTAGCTACTATGGTGCCTCCTGACATGAACATTCCCAGAAGAAATTATGTAATATGCACATTCATTGACCAATGTGCACAATCAGGCCCTGAGGGGTGTTGTGGAGGCCTCATGTCCTGCAGCTCGGACGGTACAGGGCGTTATGGTCCCTCATGCCTGGTTGCAGGCCCTTGCTTTGTTTGTGACATTCACTACTTCTACATGGCCCACGCCACCCGGTACGGGGCGAGCTGCAGATGGATGTGGCTATATTGATGATGATGCTTCAGTGATGCATGGCTACATGCATGTTACCTGTGTCATTGTGTGTTTGTATTCACTTGCAGCAGTGGTCAATTTGCAGTCCAGGCATGGTTATGGTGTGTTGCATCTCTTAGTTGCCATCTGTCTTTTCTGCCTGTGACAGAGGTGGTGTCATATACTACATTTTGTTATACTGTAGGCTTTACTATTTACACACATCCATTTCTGCTTTTGGGATGTGTATGCATATCATGGCCACTGGATGCATGCCAGGTTCTCCTTTGTGTGTGACATGTCTGCTTCATGTGTTGGCGGTGTATGTGATGTCTATGTGTGTGTGTTTAATGTGCTTCTGACATGTGTAGTAATGTTCATCTTTTTTTCCATTTCCAGATGATGACGCAATGGAGCCAGAGGATGGTGTTGTCATGCCAGACACAGGGTTGCTATCACACCAGCAATCCAGCACAAGTGGGGGTCGTGGGGTGGTAGGCCACGAGAACCCACTTGTGATACAGACCATCTTGTCTAGGGCTGGCAATGAGTCTAGCTCGGATGATCACTCTGACGACAATGTAGAGTTGGATGTGCATCGGGTCCATTCATCATGGGTGAGTGATTCTGATGTGGACGCTCCTCTGTCTGCCACACCTGCACTGAGGGTCCAGACGGTGGTGGGACCCCCGCCTGTGGTGGATCGGGATGCAGGGTCACCCTCCACTCAAGTTGCTGATGTGCCTGAGGCATCAGGTCGACGGAAGAATGTAGTCCTGCAGCCGCGGGCGGTGCCAACCCAACAAGGATGCCAGCGCCTTGGGCCCCACAGGTGTCAAGCTCAGCAACGTGGTGGTCATGCGCCACTGGGGTATACTGACTGGGAGCAAGCCATGGTTGCCAATTCAGAACACCAGGAGGCAGCAATTGATAACATCACTGAGAGCATGGAACGTGTGGCCCAATCCGTGCTATCCCTGCTAGGCAGGTGGAACTCCAGCAGCGGGTGGCAGAGTCCACGGCCCGCTCGCTCAAGCTGGGCATGGCGGCCTCAGACAGGGCACGCCGGGCTGAAATGGTGTCATTGCGTCAAGCAATTGCTGCTCACACAGAGGCACACATGGGGGCCATGAGGGTTGAGTATGAATCCCTCAGATCTACTCTGGGTGTGCTCGTGATGTCCCAGAGGCAGCGGTCAGAGGAGAGGTTGGAGCAGCTATAGAGTACCATCTTGGCTGAGCTATGTGCTTGTCGGGAGGTATACCAGTTGTCCAGCCAGGCCATGCAGGAAGAACTCTGTGTTACACATGCTACCTTGCAAGAGGAAGCACGCGTATCATGCAAGGTTCTACATGCTGACCTACGTGTCATCGCCGCACGGAACCAGGCTCACCCGTCCCACAGACTTGCTGCCGATGAGGGGCAGGCTGCGCCTAGGCATGGTCATGGTACTGTGCCATGTCAACCTTTTCAGTCAGAGGGTGACTCGGATGATGAGATATCTCCCACACAGGTCGGGCTGTGCAGGCGTTGAGCCCATGGAATGTTTTTTTTTCTTTTTCTCAACATCATCGCATGTGGGTGTTGAGGTGTACCCTGTACCTCCCCCCTCCTGGGTGCCTCCCCCCCTGAGTCGTATGTGACCATTTTTGATTTTTGATTTTAGTTTGGTTAGTTAAAACATTTTTGATAGTTAGTTTAATTAGGTAATGCAGGTTTTTTATAGTTAGTTTAATTAGTTAATATAGTTTAAAATTGCTTGTCTATTGTGAATTCATGTGATGGTTTGGTGCTTTGTGGCTTTTGAAAGCATCCACTGTCTGTTCCAGCTGGGCCCTTCAAGCTTGTCTCGTGTATGTGTTTGCAGCTTGGGGTCCTGACTCACATAGACCACTCCTGCTTCCCTTATCCATGGGCTCGCAAGGATGGTTCGGTGTTACAGTCATTTACACAAGGGCTTTGGACTGTCATATCTGTGGCCTGTCTGCTGCTGTACTATTTGTGTTAACACCCCTAGTGGGGATTGTGGGGGTTTTATCCACGGCATGTCTGTATTAGATTTGGGTGGGTTCATGATTGATGTGTCCATTAATTGATATACATTGTGATGTATGTTTCTTTTCTTTGCTGTACATGTTCTTGATGCACTTCATGCTGTAGACAGTGGCTTGCACCATTTGCCTGTCAAAGTCATACTGATGGTGGGAGGAATTCTGATGTAGGTCTCTAACATGGCCCAGTCACAACCAGCATGAAGAGACACACACAGGGAACTTTCCAGCATTAATTATATGTTTTGTGCCCTTTCTGCAGGAGAATGAGCCTCCAGAACACCTTTGCCAGCAGACATGGGGCATAGTACTACAGACAGCTGGCCACGTTTGGTGGGGCAGACGCGCGCATGTGTGCGCAAGCAGTGGCACAGGGCTTGTGCTCAGACGTCCAACATAAGCAGATGTCTTCCCAGGAGCTCCAAGCAAGGTGCGCAGCACAAGGGGGCCACACCACAGCCAACCTTCCACCAGGCCACTTGCACATGCATGCTAAGTAGTGCCACTGATGGGGAGCTTGGACAAATATTGTTGTAGAAGCGCACAGTACAGCTAAGATGCGTTGGGGGACAAATGGCAACTTGCTTTCCAAGTTGTCAGGGGCACACGCAGGGGCTGTCGCACATATCCTCCAGTCCCCCCTGCTCCATAGAAGCAGAGTTATTAGCACAGTAGCATTCCTAGCCATATACTTATAGAGCGCACAGGGACACCCAGCGAGACATAGACTTGTGCGCATTGCATATCATTTGCATGTGCTAATTGCAACTTGCTCTGCATATTGTAATCCACGGCTGGCAGGACACGAGTTGTACTGAAGTCGCACTTCGCTATACGCCTCTAGCAGCTCACCCAGGGACCATTCTATCATGTGTGAATCTTGAGGAATTGCTCTTCCATTTACCGCTTGGCCATTAGCGCAGCCCTTACTGCATTGACACTGTATGAACCATCACGATGGCAAGCTAAAGTTTATGTAAATAGCACCAGAAAAGAGTGTTTGTTTGTGGAGAAGTCAGTGACTTTGGGGCATTGATGGTGTTGTGTGTGTGTGCTGTAAACACACACGGATTAGTGACTCTCGCTCTCTTTGCAGCATGGAACTGATCATGTTACCGGACCTGGGAGTGCGCAGGCAGGAGGCCAGCACTCACCCCAGAGATAAGCCCCTCTTTGTCTTGCATTTGACTCATTTAGTACAATGTGCATGTAGAACCTGGTTTCTCTGATTGAGTATGTTATTGTGAATTGTAGTATTTTGTATTTGGCCTACTTTCCCTTGCCAATCCAACTCCCCTCTCCTTCCTGCCCCTCTTTCCGGTTATCCTGAATAGCAATGCCCGTCCAACCAATGGATCCCTGACCCTCTTTCCCCGCCGGGGTCTCGGCAGCCTGTGTAAGTTTTAACTTGCAGGCACCCAGACCACGGAGGGGTAGTTGGTTCGTGCCACTCCTGCGCCAGAAAACCGGAGCTGTGACACTACCCGTCAGTGTTGCATCCTCATTGGATGTGGTTTCCAGAAAAAGGTACCCATCCTGTTGGCCCATTGTTCAACTGTGATACCTTGGTAGTTGTATCATTGTGCTTGTACATGTGCCTGCTCTTAATTTTGCACTTCAAGTTATCTACTGGACACTCTTCTAGGGTTTTTTGGTGCCTAGAGCCTCTTCCCATGTGTTTGGGGTTTGGGTCCTTTGAGTTCTCTGCAATTTGGTATTTTTACCAGTCAAAGAGGCCTCTGAGGGGGCTGCACACAATTTGCATGCAAGGTGGGACATGAACACCAAGGGGTAGAGGGATCCTATAGCTAGGTAGACTAGAAGGAAGAATGCTACATACCACAGACACAGTTGTTCAGAAGGTCATGGGGATGTGTAAATGAGAGTGGGCCTTTTGTTGTTGGACAATACGCCTGGCCTCCAGGGTTTGGGCACGCTCTGACAATGTCATTGTATGGTACTATTTACATGATGTGTTGTGCTGGTCAATGGCTGTTCCTGTGTTGTATTTACTTTTCAGGTATCAGGGGATTGTTGTGCTTTGACATGCTGGGGTGTACACATGGTCAGTGTTCACATGTGATGTGTTCAGGACACGGAGGGTCACTTTATTTCACATGCATATATTGAGTGCATGTCCCTACTGACACACACAGTTGCACAATGCTCAACCACACGTGCAACCACCCTTCCCTGTCTACAGGTGCACACATATTGCCTTCTCGGGCACGCTGTGTCCCTCCAGCGCATGATGAATTGCCATTTGGGGATCCTGTACATGCGTCAATAGTTTATTTTTTACCTTAGTCCTTTTCATGTAGTGCTGAAGGTTTATCCCCAACACAATGGCTGCTCTCTGTGCTGTGTGATGAGCAGTGTGTATCAGGAGAAGCACACAGCACACGGGTTGGGGAGTAGCGATGTTGCCTTGCGGAATGTGCATGTGAACAGGCATTCAGTGCTGTGTTGAAGCTACCACTGGTGCAAGGCATTTGTGTATGACTTGGTATGTGTGGGAGGTTGTTGGTCAGTCATTTAATCTGATTCCATGTCAGGCGTTATTGTCTCGGCCCACTTTCCATTTCTCACATGTCACTCTGTATCTTATTGGTCGTGTGTTTGGCTTTTGCTGTTGCATGCCATGTCATGGTGTGGCAGACAAGGGTGATGTGGTTTGGGAGGGTTTGGGTGACATACCAGGGATTGTCATGCCCTGTTTTGCGGGGGGGGGGATGATACAAAGCTTACATGTGTTCCATTTGGTCACACGGGATTGGTTATGTTTAAGTAGCTAGGGATGCACACAATGTACCACTTCCATGGCAACATCCTCAGGGTGGTAAGGTTGTGACAGTTGACTGTCTCTTTGTCATCATCAGTTGTCAACTGGTATGTGCCAGGCCTGTGTGCACTCCGCAGGGGTGGGAGTTTAGGTGAAAATGTGGCCACAAGCTGGGTCCGGGCTGCCCCACCATTGGGCAGCGCCGGTACATGAGGTTGGGGATGTGGGGGCACCACCATGTCCACCCGTACGCCCTGCCGTGTTGCAACATTGTACAGGACACATGCTGCCACAATGATCTTGCACACTACTGGGGGTGCATATAGTAGCTGTCCGTCGGAGCGGTCAAGGGAGCGGAAGCGTGACTTGAGCACTCCGATGGTTGCAATTTGGGCAGCGTTGTATCTTACCTGGGGTGGTGTGGTGGGGTTCCGGATTGGCGTCATCATGTGGTTGCTCAGAGGGTAGACACTGTCCACTGGGGAGGTGAGGATGGTTGTGATTAGTTGGGTTTGTGTATTTGTCTGTGTGTGACATGCATGCATGTGCACAGGCATTTATACTCACCTAGGAGCCATGTGTCGCCATGCTTCCCAGCTTCCAGGGCCCGGCTCAGGGCGGACATTCTGTATATGAAACTGTCATGGGTTGAGCCAGGGTAGTTTGCATAGACAGAGGGGATGATTCCCTTTGCATCACATACAACCTGCACGTTGATGGAATGCCAGTGCTTGCGGTTTCGATAGATGTGCTCAGTGGCCCTAGGTGGACGTAGGGCCACATGGATGCAATCTATGGCACTGAGCACTTTGGGGAAGTGTGCCACCCTGTAGAAGTCCTCGACCACGGCCTGCCTTTCTGCGGGTGTTCTGGGCATGTATATGTGCCTGTGGACTGAGGGGCGCGCAGTCATGATTGCCAACACCTGGTGTAGGCAGCGTGACTGCGTGGCCTGTGAGACCCCCCCACTATGGCAGTTGTCTGCTGAAATGACCCAGTGGCCAAAAAATGCAGGACATTGAGCACCTTCTCCAAGGGGCTCAATTCTTGGGAGCAAAGGGTGGGGGGGGTATGTAAGGTCATCTTCCCACTCCCTGACAAGGTCTAGGATGATACGAGGTGGAAACCTATACCTGCCATTGACCTGGTCGTCAGGCATCCCAAAAAAGGCTGGTCCGGGGCAAAACAATGCGGGGCCTGGCTATTCTCCTCCTCCTGTGGTGTCCCACGATCAGCGCTGCGACAAATGGGGCCATTCATTGTAGCTGTGTATACGTGTTTGTTGTTGCACGCACTTTTATACTGTGCGCAGGGATGCTTCCGCCTGCCTTCCTGTGGCGGACGTGTTGACGCCTGTGCGCGTCTATTAGCATGCGCATGTTTCCCGTATTCGATTCCATGAATACGTGTTGTTCGCATGCTTGTGGGCGTTCCGTGTATTTCCCTGCAGTACTTCCCCAGTTACGCCTTCTTTTTCACGCGTTGTTCCCCATTCCGCGTGTTAATCCCCGTGTCCCGCCCCCCTTTTTGGTGTGTGCGCCAATGCTGTGCGCTATCGCTGTGCGCGTCGCACATGGCGTTCGGGATGTTGGAATAATGTGTGCACCCACGTGCGCCACGCAAGGATTTGGCGCACATCCCGCAGTAAACACGCGCAGGCCCTTCCATGAACCGCATGCGTGCGCTTGCTTTTTCACGCTTGCGCCAGCTTGCGCCAAGATTTTCGGCGCACATTTGTTTCATGAATCGGCCCTTAAGTGAATTAGAAAAGGCAGAGCTTTTAATAAATATTCGAGCAAGATAATAGCTATCTCCCAGCACATTCAAACTTAAGCATTACATCTACTAGACAGAGAAATGACACAACATCGATGGTCTATAATGCAAAGTCTGGAAGCCGTTTCAGATAATAGATAGGGCAAAGGATTTCAAATGTGTATGCATCCTATACCAGTATAGTCCTTTCTCACTCCAGCATGTCCACAGATGAGTGAGAAAGGCATGGGGTAGAGGAATAGTGCAGCACGAGGACACTGCCTCAAACCGGCACACAATAATAGCACCAAGCCATATGTAGTGCAGACTCCCCATACCAAGACATGTTGACCCACCCACGATTCATATGGCAGAAGACAAGAAAACTGGAGCTCAGGCAAGAAGAAAATACAGAAGAACAAGGCCGATCAGAAGAAATTGAGATGCAGGGAACAAAGCCAGTTTCTGATCCTTATTGTGGCATCGCCTGGAACTGAGGAAGAGCCTCGGAGCGAGCCTCGGAGCGGGAATGCCATGGTCCTGCAAGATGCATTGAACAGCCCATGCATAGAATGAAGATAGTGCAGTCTACAGTGGCGCTGCAGAAGCCGGAAGATGGCGGTGCCCATGTAGAGGGCTAGACTCCGTGGACGGCTCTCTGTGCCTAAAGATGTGTTTGATGTGTGTGGATACACAAGCACCAATGGTGATAATGTCCAACCTGCAGCAGAGAGGAGGTCAAGTAGGCTGCCCACCTTCTGTCTCCAACAGGATGTTTCAATTTCCTCAGCCAAGGAAGCGACAATACCAGAAGCATTGTACAGATAAAGTGTGCTATATGATTTAGTTATATTAACTCCTAAATGTTTGACTTGATTTCAAGCCCACACAAATGAAAAGCATTACCGCATACCTTTTATCACCCATTCATCTTCAGAAATATGTCAGGCCTTTCACTTCTCAAAGTGTATTTTCTAGCCTGAAAAGGAATGAAATTCCTCTAGTTCTACGACAACATTTGGGAGCGTGGAAGCTGCATTTTTCATGAGGCCAACCACATCTGCATAAAGAGCAAATTTACGTTCATAGTTTCAAACTGAAATGCCTTCATTGTGGGCATTCTCCCTCAGTGCTTGGGCAAAGGGCTCTATAGAGCATGCACATGTGAATTGAGAAAGAGCGAATCCTTGTCTAGAACCACGATATATATTTTATAAGTCAGTAGCGAGTGAATTATTCATCAATTTAGTATGAGATGAAAAATAATTTGACACAATGTGCTTCCTATAATTAGAGCTAAAATTAAACATTTCCGGTGTTGGTGTGATGAATAAAAAATGTACGGAATCTAAAGCTTTGTGTGAATCCAGCAACAATAAAGCTACGGGTATGAAGGTTTTTTTGCAATATCTATGTTGTTAAGTAACTTCCTGATTAGAAGAGAAGGAACCTAGGCTTGTCAGCCTTCGGAGTGGGCTGCACACTCTTAAATCCACATAGTGGTTATTGTCAATTATTTAGGAAAAATAAAGATTGTATTCAAAGTTAGTTGAAATAAATTAAATTCGTTTAATTCACTAGTCACAATGGTCCTCAAGGGAAGCTTGTGTTTAATTTACAATTATAGGCAGGTGCATCCTAGGCCAAACTATCTAAGTCCTTCTTCAGGGCATGTATGGTATGAATCATCTTAGGTCAAACACATACAACAACATGAGCTGTCCATAGCAGTCAATATACATCAAAAAGCAGTATTCATCAAATGCAGTAATACGTGAATCATCAGTCCCATAAAACAATATAGTTGTGATACCATGTACACCAGGCCACAAGACATTTAACATATACACAACATGTGGACAACAAATAAGAGAGAGAGAGAGGGATAGAGAGGGATAGAGAGAGAGAGAGAGAGGGATAGAGAGAGGAATAGAGAGAGAGAGAGAGAGAGAGAGAGAGAGAGAGAGAATAATATATGCAGCATACCGTTAATCATGAGGCTAAATTGACCTTTTATCAATGCACTTGTGAAAATAGTCACCCATTACTAATATTGTGATTTTTAAGCTGTAGTGAGTGTGGATAACCTTTAGTTCTAGCTTTTGCCCAACACCTTCTAAAATCAATCATTAATCTGACCTGCCAGAGTTCTTATGTTTTACGCTTGTGTGCCACTCTCCTGTCATCCTAAAGACTCTAAATCTGGGATGGAATTGCATACGTCAATAGAATACTTCATATTCCTCCAATGGAGAACCTTTTGTGACAAAACTACAGAACCGATTGACCTTAGCAGATCATCTAGCTTAATATAGTGTCAACCTTACCAGTCTGGTCGCGGACCTGGTCTTCAACATTATCCACGTTCTGACTGTGTGTGTAAGCTTGCTGCTTAAAGTAAACGTGGCATTGCCTAGGTAACAGTATTAGTCCTATACGTGCACAACACACTAAGAAGACAGCCATCTTGGAATAACGGACCCGCTATTAAAAACAACTACAAACAGAGTATTAGAAACCATCCCACTGTTTGGACTTCTCTCAAATCTTCATAAGATAATAAGATAACATAATTGTAGCAAACTGTTAATACTTGTTGGACAAAACCGTATCAATTCATTAATTATATAAATCCCCTGTGCGGGTGATGATAGTAAGTAAATGACATGAACATCTGAACTAAATCCATCCAGTTGATATATCTTTCTGAATGTTTGAAGTCGGTCAATCTAGTTTGAGTAAACGTATATCGCCTCGCTCTACTCAGTGATATCAAGCTATGGAGTCTTCTTGTTTTTGGGACTCCATATCAAGTCATAAGTCACTTTTCCACATAATGCACTGCTAAGAGTTCAATAAGGTTGTTGTGCGTTGAACGTTGGAATGACAATATCGCTCTACTCGGCGTTGTTAAGCTATGGAGTTTTCTTGTTTCTGGGAGAAAATATCAAGTCACAAGTCACTTTTCCACATAATGCACTACTAAGAGGACAATAAAGTTTTTGTGTGCTGACCGTTGAAACATACACCGTTACATTACATAGTGTTACACCAATTACAAAGAACAATTTTACAGAAAATCATTTTACAGGCACTGATCCTTACTTAAACAACACAATCTTATCACCATTTCTTATTCACAGGAAGCAATTAAGATCCCGTTCTTCATTCATGCCATTAGGGGCAAACAGTCTAACCGGTCAATCCAAAAGGTTCCTTTTGTGCCCTTCTTTTCTTTAAATCTTCTTTTTGACCTCTGGCTCTAATAGTTTCTAGGGCTTGAAACTTGACTTGGGATATTGTGTGTCCTTTATTTTGATAATGGGCCTCATTACACGGACGGCGGTAAGGGTTAACGGTCACCGTTAATGGCAACGGTGACCGTTAACCCTTACCGCCGTACTACGAGGTCCCTTTGCGGGTTGGAGGATTTAACGCCTGCTTCTTGCAGGCGTTAAAATCCAACCCGCTAAGGGACCTTGGAGCTAATTACGGCACCGCAAAATTGCGGTGCCATAATTAGCGCCTTCCCCATTTCCATAGAGCCCTATGGGGCAGAAATGGGAATGGGGAAGGGCAATGGCGGAAAGGGGATTTACCGCCCCTCCAACCTTGGAATGGAGCGGTAAATCCCCTTTCCGCCAAGGCGGTGCCGGTATTTTACCGGCATGAGCCATGGCGCTAATAGCGCCATGGCTCACCGCCTACCGTGTAATGAGGCCCAATGTCTTGCTAGGGCATTTGTCATGCTTCTATTTCTAATACAAGATGTGTGCTCATTCATCCTGATGCATATTTTCCTTTCTATTTCTCCTATGTATTAGATCACACAGGGACATTTTATACAATATACTACATTTTATGTGGTACATGTTGCAAATTGTTTCCATTTGATTTTTTTCTCCTGTTCTTGGATGAAACACTATACCACCTTTAATTACATTGTTGCAGTTACTGCATTTCAGGCAAGGGTATATGTCCCTAGATGTTTGTCTTTTGCTCCTGTTCTTATCTCACTTCTGGTTTTAACTAGCATGTTCCTTAGGTTGTTGCTCTTTTGATATGCAAACACCTGTGGTTCAGGCAATAATCTTTTTTGTCCGCTAGTCGCTAGTCAGTATGTTCCAATGCTAGAAAATGCTTTTCTTAATTTGTTGACTTTGAATGGAATATCTCGAGACAAATACCATCCCTGGACTTTCTTGTTGCTTTTTTTCTGTAACAGATTCTTTTGATGTGTTGGGCTGGTTTTGTTGACTACTTTCTCAAGGACTTCTTCTGGGTATCCTCTTGCGCTCAGTTTCTGCTGTAATTTAGCCAAGTCTTCCTCACATTCTTCAGGGTCACTAACTATTCTCTTGATTCTGAGCATCTGTCCATAAGGAAGAGTATTAGGTGGAGGGAAACTTAGTCTCAGTGGAAGATAATTCCTTTCAGTAGTTTTAGTGAAAAGGGTTGTCAACATTTTCAACTCATGTACCTTAATGTGAACATCTAAATAATGTACACCTGGGTTGCCAACCTCCATTGTGAAATGTATTCTTGGATCTATACTGTTCATGTATGACAGAAATTCTTTGAGTTTCTCTTGACTGCCCTTCCAGACTCCAAATATACAGTCAATTTATCTAACCCATTTCTTAATGTATTGTTTCAAATCTGGATTTTCCAAAACGTGCACAATACATGTAAATCCACACATTATCTCCTTGAGGTTTTAATGGTTTTTTTTTAAATATTTTTGTTTTTAGTGTGTAAACAACCAAAATAGCAAAGGGGTTTGAGATTTAATCTTTGTGAAAAGAAATCTTACGTCCTGTAGAAGGCCATAAAACATCATAAAACGGCTCTAGAGATAGTGCTGCATGGAAGATAAAGGCCGAAACATATGTTGACCCTCAATGAGGCGCTAATATCTAGCCTCAGTATATTTTTTGGAAACCACATTTAAGGTTTCCCACTGAACAACTTGTAACCTATATCTGGTTTGGGTTTTTTGGATTCATTATTGATGCATCGAAAGAACGGACGACAAAAAGGTTTTCTTGTGGTGTTTCTACCAGTGTCCAATATGTATGTCTTTTGAAAAGAACAGACTTGATCTACAAGATATGGACTTTAGTCACATACTAACCCCACGTGTGAATAATTGTTTTATTGTGATTTTGATTGTTTGATTTTAGCATTTTTTGTGCATTAATAAAATTGTTACAATTTTTTAAGATAAAAAGCCCTCCTGGAGATGTGTTTTTCCTTACCAAAATAAAAGTGGTAGTAGTGCATTGTCCTATTGAACAATAATAGGGACAAAGAGAGGGGTAATCAATCGTTTGGTTCTTTATAGTTCTCTTTAATATTCTCCCTATCTGAAGATTGATTCCCGGTAACAAAAAATAAGGGAGCGGCCAAGTATTCTACCACTTGCTTTGAATTGATACATACAACTGTTAGCATAAGCAGGTGCCATAGTTGCTCGCATCCCCTTCCCTGATGTTTGTAGGTAGAAAGTATTATTGAATTCAAAATAGGAGTTCAATGAAATGAAATTTAAGAGCTTCCATGAGAAATTCTTTGGAGGCCCCCATTGTTTCTTGTTGCAGTAGTAACCATTCTACTGCCTCTTGTCCTTGTTCGTGGGGAATTCTGGTATACAAGCTATTAACATCTATCATAAATAGGACATCATCCAAAGTCAGTTTAATCTGATCTAAAGTGTGTAAAAAAATGGTGGTGTCTTTGACGTATGTGGGAGTTTTCTGTATGATGATGCCATCATAGGTTTGTTCACCATCACAAAGCCAGTTTGATCTGAATTGATCAATCTAAGTAGGATTAAGTGCCTTCATCTGTATCCTGGAATCGTGGTTTAAGATGGCTTTAGACCTGAAAGTACTACATAGCATGGGGTACTTGTCTGACTTTGACATCTACAATGCCATTGCTTCACTCCTAGTTGGGATGACTTCTACTGTGATAGGACATTTTTGAGAATTGAAAGCAAGTATGGATCCAATGTCCTCTGGAATTTCTCAAGGAATGGAGCTGAAAACCCATCAGGACCGACCGCCTTGTTCCGTGGAAGGGGTTTAATAATGTTAGCTACTTATGCAGCTGCAATCGGACAGAATGGTTCCTCTTGGGAAAGCGATAGTAAGGAATCTTTTTTGAAATAATGTCTTTGTCCATCTACTGAGCCAGCATATTTTTAAACAGGGCTTAGTACTACTTTGAGAAAATCATCACCATAGCACACTTATCTGAACACATTTTACCTGTAATAACTTTAAATGTCTAAATAAGCAAAGATAATCTTTGACCTTTGTATGTTGTAAACTTGTTGACTCTTTTCTTTTGGGAATAATGACATTGTGTATCCCTAGGAAGAGTCACCTGCCAGAGGCATTTTAAGGTCCCCCGGGTTGCTATTGATTTCATTATATACCCTTATTAAGCCCATATGTTGATGGCTTTGCTCAATCTCGCTCATTTTTGTTCAAGACATCATTGTAAATGAAGGAACACTTTTTATCTCGAGAGATCTTATCAACGAGGGAATCCACTATGACCTGACCCTGCAAAAAGGCATAATGTATTCACAAATCCTTGTTTTCGGTACAATCCCCAGAGATGGGTTAATTTTATGGAGGAAGAATTAGGTACTGGGTGCTGGGCTATGCCATTATGTTTTCATAGGGTTCTCGATATGAAGAATCTATTAATATGTGCATAAACTTGAGAAAAGAATGAGATGAATTTACCAGAGTGGTTAAAGTATCTGCACATTGCCACCATATCTAGGTCTTTGAGTGTGCTGAGAAGTGGCTACTCAGCTGGAGTATGTGGTGTAATCCTTACAATATCCAGGGCAACAACGGCATTAAAATCTCCGCAAATTCAATTTCACCAGAGCGGAAAAGAGACCCCTTTGGAAAGAGATCAGCAAAGGATTTGTTGAGAATTTGATTCCAGCAGAGTTATGAAAATATAGTTAAATATAGTAAATATAGTTAATCTCCTACCGCCATGCCAATTTTGAAGACCCAGCAAGTGATGTCCATCCCGCTGTATCCCCCAACAGTGACATACGTTTTTCCTTCAAGGAGGATGGCTGCCTTGCTCCTGCATTTCACCCACGTGGTAAATGATATGACATGGCATTTATAACGCGCCTATACACAAGTGTTTCAAGGTGCATAAGAATCACTAGGGCTCCCATGAGTGTTCTGATGGTTTGCTCTTTCTTTCTTTTCAAATTAATCTGCTACAAAAGCGTAATAGTTGCACCCATTTACAGAGGTTTTCGTTTGCACAGAGAGTTAAGCCCCTGGATAGTAAGACATACCATTTTAAGGGTGTACATCATGAGAAAGATAAATGACCATTTTAAAGTAGTTGCCCCTTCAAGGAAATGTCCAGCAGTCCTCTGGGGCTGAGAAGGCTTGCATCGGTGGCTGTCCTCTCATAACAAGCCTCACAGACCAAACTCTGAAAATATACCCCGACAGTGAACAGAGATCACTGCGTTAATAGTAAAGATGCTTGAAGAAAAACTGAACAAGAACTACACATGATGGCCATTTTTACTGTCCTTCTCTCCTCGTGGAGCCGAGGCTTCCAATGTAAGGATGACTTTGAGGGGAAAATATAAAACCCATAAATCACTTTTACAGATGGGCAGTCCCGAGGGCATGTGGAAAAGCGGCAGCCACCAAAATCGGCCATGAAACTTCTATGAGTGCCATGATGCGTGCAGGGAGGGCATGCGCACATTACTAGGAGTACCATGAAGCATGCAGGGAATACATGCGAACTTCTATGAGTACCATGATGCATGCAGGGAGGTCATGCAATCTTCTATGGGTACCGTGATGCATGCAGGGAGTACATGTAAGCTTCTACGAGTACCATGTTGCAGGCTGGGAGTCAATGCAAGCTTCTTTGAGTACCATAATGCACACAGGCAGAACATGCAAGCTTGTACGAGTACCATTACGCATGCAGGGAATACATGCATACTTCTATGAGTACCATGATGCGTGCAGGGAGGGCATGCGCACATTACTAGGAGTACCATGATGCATGCAGGGAATACATGCGAACTTCTATGAGTACCATGATGCATGCAGGGAGGTCATGCAATCTTCTATGGGTACCGTGATGCATGCAGGGAGTACATGTAAGCTTCTACGAGTACCATGTTGCAGGCTGGGAGTCCATGCAAGCTTCTTTGAGTACCATAATGCACACAGGCAGTACATGCAAGCTTGTACGAGTACCATTACGCATGCAGGGAGGACATGCACACTTCTTTGAGTACCCTGATGCATGCAGCGAGGACATGCACACCTCTAGGAGTACCTTGAAACATGCATGGAGGACATGCACACTTCTTTGAGTACCATGATGCATGCAGGGAGGACATGCACACTTCTAGGAGTATCATGATGCATGCAGAGAATACATACAAACTTCTAGGAGAATAATGAAGCATGCAGGGAGGACATGCAAGCTTCTATGGGTACTGTGATGCATGCAGGGAGGACATGCACAATTTTAGGAGTATCATGATTGTTAGGTAAGATTTCGACAGGGCTGGTAAATCTTCCTTGCCTGGTTCAACTCCAGAACTTTTTGCTTTTTCTAGTGAGATATTTTCCATTAATACCTCAGTGAGTGGGAACCTTTTTCCACACTCACCTGTCTTTAACTCTTTTTATGGGTGTCATTTTTAAGACTCTCCATAGTGTCTTTTTAAAGTTATCATGTCTAACAACTTATTGGCAATAAGTGCCTGTTGTTGCTGGGTTGCCCTAGGGGCTCCCCATTTAACTTTCTTGTGCTAACCTTGAGTGAACTACAGTTCCCAAGGGTAGAAAGGATCTTTGGATCCCTTTTACATTTACTTCTGTGAAACCAGCACACCCCACCTTATGTGGAGTGCTGGGGAGATACAATGTATCCCCTTTCACATTTAAACTGTAACAATTCTGTTACAGTGACAAGCTTACCTTTAATGGCTGGTGGCAGTGATACCTTTTACTAATTTGGTGCACCTTTACCGCGTGCTGTAATCACAGCTGCAGTAAAGGCACCTAAGGGTGCTCATTTTTACCAAAATGGCCCCTGTCTTCTTTTTCTGCCATTTTAGTGTTTCTTGTCGTTTCTTGTTCCTTCCCCTGACATCCAGGGTGGGAAAATCCTTTGTTTGAGTTTTGTCTTTGGCGGGAGTCCCCTGGACACCCCGCCCAGGCTCCAGTCAGTCTGTAAGCACAGGAAGTGGGGGAGGGGTCCCAATCGTCCCCTTCCTTTGTCTTAGGTCTTCCTTCAACTGGGACAAATCCCAGTGGGGGGTTGGCTGTCCTGATTGGACAGCCAAACGCCCCTTTCTTGTAAAATGCGGGGAGAGAATGCAGAGGTTGTGTTTCAGTTCCTGATAAATACTGGAAACCTGGAAGCTGAAGTCATGTCGACCACTGGAACTGAAAACCGAAGAGGATGACGAAGGAAAAGCGGCGGGAATGATTTCCAGCGGCCGGAGAGCCTGCTTTGTAACCGGAGCCTGCTGCAGCCCTTCCTTCCGATCGACCTGGGGTCTCCGAAAACGACGACCCGAACCCAGAGCCTGGTGAGACCCACTAGACTCAAGATGACCTGCATTTTGAGCCATCCCACGGGTTCCTGCGACCTTGCGTTCTTGCAATACCCCAATACCCTGGGACCTCCTGCCACTGTGCGGTGCACGGTCTTCCGAATTCCGAATCTCACTGAAACTTTGTGGGCATCTTGGTCTATCTCCAGAGACACGAATCAAGTCCAAAAAGTCCCCTCACAAGAGTGCTGGACCTTTTAAACGATGAGAATTCAACCGCGATTTTCTGTCTTCTTCTGTGCTCCTTGAAAAGGCGCCAAACCCGCAGAACCGCATTCAGCCGCAAGAGAAATCTTGCCTAGAGCCTTCTTCATCGATCCCTGCTGCAAAGTCCCTTCTGAGGTCTTGTGTTCAGTCTCCAGGACAAGGAATCCAGTGACCGGGTATTTGGCTGCAGTCCCTGAAGTTCTCCTGCTGCAATCTCTTCTTCATTGCTGAGGTGCTGTGTTGGCTTGGGTATATACTTACCTTAAGCCTGTTGGGATTTCTGTGTAGTCCTGGGGTGTTTTCTGTGATTGGGAGGTCCCTCGTCCAGTACACCCAGTCCCACTGCTAGAATCCTGCTGGGGTGTCTTCTGTGAAGCCCCTGGACCCTCTTCTAACCCTAGAAGTAAAGTACTCACTTGTTTGCCCAGTTTTCCTAAGGAAACTCTGGCTTTTGCTACTAAAGAACTTATTCTAACACTGCCTGTTGGTCACTAGTCCTAGTGACCCCCCTTCTGCCACTGAGAACACTCATGCTCTAAGGGAAAAGACTTTGAAGGGATTGGGACTTCTGCCTAGAAAAGAAATCAAGTGTTTTACTTACTTGTAAAGAGTTGGTTGGTAACTGTAATTCTAAGAGTGAACAGTTACAAAAGTTCTTACTGATCTTGGATGTGTGATGCACTATTCTTAAAAGTATGGTTAACATCTTTCCTTCCTTAGCCACTGTTTTGCCAGTCTAAAAGAAAGTAGATGTGAAGGTATTTTACTCTCCTGTGATTAGGTTGTGCCTCTTTACAAAAGTAATGTGTTGGTTTTACCAGATTATTCTTGAAGGGTAATTGTATGAGTGTCCTCCAACTGTTGGTATCACCAGGTTAGTCCTGTTAGGATAACTGTATGAGTGTCCCTCAACTGGGTCTTGCTTCCCCTGACTTGCTGCTAGCCTGTCTTTAATAAGTCTACATTAGGTTGTTGCCTACCTAGAATATCTATTCAGTAAAGTGTGACATTGGGTTTTACTTTTCCTCTTCATTGTGAAGTTAAAGTAAGTGGGTTTTACTTACCTTGTGTTAGCTGTGTGCCATCCAAAACAAGTTACAAGAGTTATTGCTCATCTCCATCTGGGGTTCCCTGATTTCCAAAGCATCTGTAATTGTATATTACATCCATTAGGTTTTGCTCACCTGGTATAACTGTGTGTTATGACCAAAGTAGTTATAGGTTTTTACTGCACCTAGAATAAGTGTTTCACTATTCACCAAAAGTATATTTTCCAGTTGACTGTTTATGTGATTTGTTCCAAGAGTCACTGTACAACTGGAAGGGCCTACTGTCCTTGTATTACCACAAGTAATCTAAAAAGTAATCATTGGTCTTTTACTCCCAAAGAATAGGCTTGACCTATACTAAATGTGTATAACAAGGTTTTGACTTCCCTAGAACTACTGTTAGGTGTTCCAAATAAGGTCTATACTTGGGTCTGTGTACTTTCAAGTATAGTGTTGTGTTTTATATTGTGATTTCATATAATGTTTCAGTATTTACTTAACCCCTAGATTTATCTGGGCCTACTTGTATTTAAATAAATCCTTTATTTTTATAATACATAGTGTTTCAGTGTTTCTTTGGATCATTTGTATTACAATTTTCACTTGTACTGTATCCACTGCCCTCTCTCCCTCCTAAGATAAGCCTGGCTGCTCTGCCTACGCTACCATGTACTCAGGTGGTACAGTCTTATACTAAGAGTGGAGTCTTGTACTGCCTCAGTTGAATGGTTTTACTAGGCCCTTAACTGGACTTCAGAAAAACTGTCCTAACAATGATGCATGCAGAGAATACATACAAACTTCTAGGAGAATAATGAAGCATGCAGGGAGGACATGCAAGCTTCTATGGGTACTGTGATGCATGCAGGGAGTACATGTACGCGTTTTTGGGTATCGTTTTGCAAGCAGGTAGGACATGCCAGCTTCTATGAGTAGTGTGATACACGCAGGAAGTACATGAACGATGCTATGAGTACCATGATGCATGCAGGGAATACTTACAAACTTCTATGAGTACTATGAAGTGTGCAGGGAGGACCTGCCAACTTGTATGAGTACTGTGGTGCACGCAGGGTGTACATTCAAGCTTCTATGAGTATGGCGATGCAGGCTGGGAGTACATGCAAGCTTCTATGAGTACCGTGATGCATGCACGGACGTCATGCAAGCTTCTATGGGTACCATGAAGTGTGCAGGGAGGAAATGCCAGGTTCTATGAGTACTGTGGCGCGTGCAGAGAGTGCATGAAAGCTTCTATGAGTATCATGATGCATGCAGGCAGTACATGCAAGCTTCTATGGGTGCCATGATGTGCAGCATGCTGGGAGGACATGGTACTGCGAAGAATTGCCTTTATTTCTCCCTACAAATGTCCCTTGGATCAGAGAACAAGTTATTGGGGCTTAAAACGTATATTCTTTCATACTCCTAACTAAATTTAGGCTCAATATGTGAGGAATTCGACCATCCACAAGGTGGGTGTGCACTCGCCTGGGCTTTTTTTAAATTTTAAATGAAATTGAATGATGGTAGATCAACCTCCGTAAAAAGTGTGGGGCTAATCCGCACACATTTTCCCATGCTCACTGCATGACATAAACATAGACCTGTGTACTCTGGGTGGACACAGCCTACAGGCGCAGTCCTCCCTGTCATATTTAGTTGGGATCTGACAGGTGGAGTACATGATGCTTCTCAGAAGGGGGGGGGCAAAACCTTCCTCCTGCCACGGCCAGCCTAATTAACTGTCAAAGGCTCCATGAATCTTCCCTGTCCGTTTGTTTACCCTCTGCAGATGGTGGCGGCAATTAACAGACTAATAGAGCATGCTTCAAACAGGCCCACATGGGGCCTAGCTGTAGAGGTTAACAAAATACAGGAAAACCCCATTAACCTTTGACATACACTGTGTCAACATAAAGCCAGTTGCTGCCTCTCAGTATCAAGGGCAATGACCTGTCATGTCTGGGGCTGTGTATTTACAGAGGAAATCCCTGCAGGGGGACCCAATTTAGAAGGTACGAGTATATGGTTTGGCGGTGACCAAAAGTCTGGTCTTGCTGCAGCTTCAAGGGAGACCTGCTACTTTAATCAGGAACCACAGAGAGCCCCATTAACCAGAGAGACCATTTGATCCACAGCAGACAGGAAGATGGTTGGATCTTAGTATTACATGTTTTCACCCCTTTACCTTTTCTGTTGCGAAGCACTCTGGTTATGACCTCATGCATACAGGAGATTGTTGGTGGGGACCCAGGATTGGTTCATTAAGGTAGGCTTAGCCTACACCAAGCACTGTGGACCATTTGGCTTTAAAAGAGGGCTGAGCCCCTCTGTTGGCAGATCATCTGACGACTTTGCAAGGAGTAATAAGAAGAACTCATATGGACCCTGGCTGAAGGTACTTACAGCTTACAGCTTCTGCCAGTGAAGGAAGGCCAGGATTTCCAAAGAGGGAAGCAAGACCCCTCCCCTAACCATCTCCAGGGAACAGAGGGAGATACTGAATCCAGAAGACCCTCCAGCAGCTTCAGAACTGGTACCCAGCCAGCACACAGCATACCCTGCCAGGCTATGCAGTTAGCTTCTGAGGTGGTAAGGGCCAGAGAGTCTCTGAACTAAACCAAGGACAAGGCAGCAGCCTGCAACACTCTAATCAGCTTTGGGCCATCCGCCTTAAAAGATGGCACGAGCCCAATGAAGAAGCTAGGAGGAGTGAATCAACAAGCATCTACCAACATACGCCTTAAAGGACATTTTCGAGCCAGTCGAGCCCACCGAGCTGCAACCGACAGCACCGCTGACTGTTGTTATGCTGCAGTCGCTGTCACGACTCGCTCCCTTCGCTCCCGTTCCCACCATTTGGGGGCATGATTTGGGGTTTATTCCCTACTGGACTTTTCCTCCGAACTTTATGCTCCAGTGCTGTGATGATTTGGGAGCGCTAAATCCCTATTTTCCCAGCTACTTCCCTTCCGGATCCATTCCAGGTTTTTGGCAGCCAGCATGCTTCTTTAACCAAATGACTATGCTTCCCAGAATGCCTGGCCCACTGCTCCACCTCCACCCTTGCAACACAAGGTTGGGTGGAGGATAGGTAACAGCTGTGGCGGCAGGTGCAGCAATCAGCACACCCGAGGCGTGTGCTCGTTAAGTAGCTTTAAAAGCCTCAGTCTTACTTCAGTCCAGCGCTGGTCATCGATTGCAGTGTTCCTGTTTTTGACTAGTCCCTGGTTCCTGGTTCCTTGCCTTTGTACCTACTTCCTTGTTCCTGTTTTCTTGTTTCCTCCGCCCTGAATTTCGGATTCATGCGCTAATTGATTTCTGCTCCCTTGATTTCCCTTTTTGTCTTCCTCTGTTTGCAGGCAGCAATTCTCAGTGCTTTCCCCTTTTAGATGCAGCCCAGTTTGTCTGTGTTCTATATTTCTTTGACTCTGTCCTTTGCTGCTGTTACCCATTTGCCTTAGCCTTCCTCTTAGTTTAGATTCCTGTCTTTTCCATGGAGGGGTAGGGAGAAGTTTGCATAGGTTATTTCGTTTTTTCCCTGCTCCTGATCCTTACTTTCTAGAGGATCCATTCCATGTTTTCCACTGCACTTCTGCATTTATTTTCCCTTTGATTATTAGGTGTGGTGTGCGGTAGTAGCTAGCTCCTGTGTGAATGCTTATGTTTTCCTCACTATTTTGTAAACACTATTCCCACTTAGGTATTTAGTTTTCCTTCCATTGCTGTTCTAGCCTTTCGGGGTCCCAGTTTCTTCAACAGGATTCGTGGGCTAGCTGACATTCAAGAGGTTTATCTCGTCCTCGTGAGTACAGTTCTTAAGTTCCCTTATGTAATACCATCAAGAGTGTTAGTACACAGATCCTGTCATTGCTTGCCCTCCACGTGGGTTTAGCGCTGTCAGTACCTGTAACAGCAATTGGGGGTAAGGCGCTTGCGGACTTTCCTCGCGGTCAGGTGCTTACCCCACATCCCTTTTCATATATTGGTTTTGATGTCACACTCTATTTGCACTCCTGGGTTCTAGCATACCTGAGTCGTAGTTCCTGGGTGCACATTTCCCTTGCCATATTCGCTGCCTTTGTACTCGCCTGACTAATCCTGACAGTATGACCAGCCCAAAATTCCCATTGAATATGGCAAGTTTAAGAAAGAAAGGCAGCAAGGCCTCTAACAAGTTTGTACAGAAAGCTTCCCCTACATTTACCTGTGACAATCAAATCACTAGTCCTGACTCCAATGAACTCCTTGTCACGAATGGGCATTTACGTGCAAAGTATTTTTCCCTTAGGATGGCACATCCTACATGGCCTGATCCTAGTTCTATCTTTGGTTTTGATCCCGATTCTATGTCAGCACAAGCCTTAGCCGAAGAAAACAACACACTGTTAGACTTATTATACGAGAGTACCTCTGTTGTTGAACCCCATGATTCCAGTTGTGCTTCACCTCAGATAGAACAGTTTCATGATACCAACATAAAGAATGGAGGGGTTTCTTGCATAACTTCTGTTTTCTACCCTCAGTCTAACGCATACTCCGTTGCACAGGTACATACTGTAGTCCCTAATGCCAAGAGGTCTAATGTCAATAGTTTGTTTAAGGGAAACACAGACCAAGTTGGAAAAATAAACTATAAATCACAGAACCTGCAAGCAGTAGAGGACAATGTACAATCGATGCACATCCAGATTGCTAGTGCAGGATCCAGCCCTGATGCCACTATGCTTCCCCCTGTGCCTACTGATAGTGATGTACAGTTAATGCAGGGCATGCTAAGAGCTAAACTTGAGGAGTTAAGACAAGAACTCATTTCTGCACAAGAGGAAAATAAAACCTTACACTCTTTACTGAATACACCTCAGACTTTATCTGTTGATGTGGAGGAAGTGAACACTGTTCAGCCCCTGAGTGCAGAGACTTTGGTAAACCATGATATTTGTCGATATGTTAGATCTATTGGGAGTGAAGGTCTTTCGTCTAGCACAGCGCTTAATCTAGGCACAGGTTCTAACAATTGTTCTGCTGTTTATCAGGGATTGCAGTTAGCTGAAGAGTTACAAGCCACTCCTTTACCAAAAATACCCTGTGTAGCAGTTTGTCATAATTCTGAGCTAGCACACATACAAGCTTCTGATTTCCAAACACAATCCACAATGGTGGCATACACAGATTCAGTCACTACCGTAGGCTTAGGCCCTGCTCTTGATACAGCTGCTGAGACTGAAGTAGATGTTAAAGCTGATGTGGAAAACAATGTTACCTCTGGGTTCACTCTTCCTTCTGCCACTTCTGATCAATACGAACAGTCAGAGACAGTACAGATTTCATGTTCTGATGGACTCATTCCACAGTATACTGAACCAAAGAACCGTCACGCGGTTCCTGAACTGTTGATTGATAATCTGCCTCTTTCAGAAGCTAAAACAGAGGAATGGACAATAGACGAAATCCTGATTAACAGAGACTTTACTATGGTGATTCCACTGATTGACTTTGACTTCTACAAAGAAAAAGACTCTGTGTCACCCACTAAAGAAAGGGACTGCAAGGGTACAGCTCAGTCTTTGGTTACTGGTGCCAAGGAGTCTACTGCCCTAAAGGTGCCCTTCATTCCTGAGCCACCGATGGGTCTGTCAACTTCTGAGACTTCTGTCTGTCCTCCTACAACCATTGACTCTTCTATGATTCAATCCACAGCCCTGCAGTCATCTTTGGCACACCTGTCTTCAACCAATGAACCGCTGCCATGTCTGCCATTTACTCAAGAGCCAGTCCCAAAGACCTGGACATGCTTGTATCCAGCAACCGAGATTGCTCCAGCTTGCATGCCTTCAGCCTCAAGGTTTCCCCTGACCTGCCTGTCTTCAGCTACAGTGACTCATCCTGCAGATCATCCTTCAGCTTTAGAGCCTCCGGTAGTCCATCAAAAGAGCATGTCTTCAGTCCCGGAGTATACTGAGTATTTGCCTTCAGTTCATGAGACGCCTGTATCCTGCATAGCCTCGCTGCCAATATCAGAGGTATACCTGTCTACACCATCAGATTCTGCTGTATTTTCTTCTGCTCCACCGATTCCTCCTGAATCCCAACCATTTACAGTCGATGAATGTCTAGCCTGCCTTTCTTTTGCTTCAGGAGGAGCACCAGAATGCCTGCCTTTTCCACAAGACGATTCTCCCAACTGCTTCACTTTAGCATCAGAGCCTCCTAAAGATGCAGCATCAGAGTTTGAGACTTTTGCCAGCTCCCGCTTCAGAGTCATCAAGCTGGACCAAGTGGTGAGTCAGAACCACTCACTTGGGTGTGCACAAGGGGTGGTGCAGACCGGCGTATTACCTACAGGACTTGTGCAACAGAATTCCGCCAAGAAGCACCAGTCGGGTGCTAGTAGCCAAAGGAAGGGAATGACTGCTGCAGTTCAAGATGTGTCTGTTATTGCTCCTTCTGCGAGTCTGCCTGAAATACCAAGTACTGCGTCTATCACTCCTATCAGGATGCCAAACATCCCTGCTGTGGTATCCCACGTGAAACAAAGTGGCTACACGACTGTCACCAGGAGTACTAGCCTTGTACAACCCATTGGACTTTCAGGTCTCCAAGGCGTAGAACATGTGCAGTCAAACCTAAGTCACTTTCAACCAAAAGCCTTTTCCCAGATGGATGACAGAAGGAAATCTGAACCTCTACCTCAGCCACCACCTTCTCTAATGGCTGAGCATAAACCTTTCCTGAAGCCAGCATTTTCCTCACCTCCCGCATGTCCACTCTCGGCAGAAAGGCTAACAGAGCTTCTACCATTGCCTAAGGCATGTTGCACCAGCCTGCCTCCCTCCTCAAAGACTTATAAGGGTCCACTCCCAGTGACTGAGTTTCCTGGACCTTCCAACTCTGCTTCTGGTCCTGCAAGTCCTTCATGCCTTTCTTCGAACCATGAGTCTCTTCCTCACCAGAAGCCACCGTTTCCATCAGTACCACCTCCAAAGACAAAGCACTCCTATCATGGAAGTCCATCTGCCTTTGCCCACAGGCCACCATTTCCATCAGTGCCACCTCCAAAGAAAAAGCACTCCCATCATGGAAAGAAGATGTCTGGTGCGGGTGGCGGGCACCCGAAGCCGGCCGTAGGAGGGGGTATACTGTCACGACTCGCTCCCTTCGCTCCCGTTCCCACCATTTGGGGGAATGATTTGGGGTTTATTCCCTACTGGACTTTTCCTCCGAACTTTATGCTCCAGTGCTGTGATGATTTGGGAGCGCTAAATCCCTATTTTCCCAGCTACTTCCCTTCCGGATCCATTCCAGGTTTTTGGCAGCCAGCATGCTTCTTTAACCAAATGACTATGCTTCCCAGAATGCCTGGCCCACTGCTCCACCTCCACCCTTGCAACACAAGGTTGGGTGGAGGATAGGTAACAGCTGTGGCGGCAGGTGCAGCAATCAGCACACCCGAGGCGTGTGCTCGTTAAGTAGCTTTAAAAGCCTCAGTCTTACTTCAGTCCAGCGCTGGTCATCGATTGCAGTGTTCCTGTTTTTGACTAGTCCCTGGTTCCTGGTTCCTTGCCTTTGTACCTACTTCCTTGTTCCTGTTTTCTTGTTTCCTCCGCCCTGAATTTCGGATTCATGCGCTAATTGATTTCTGCTCCCTTGATTTCCCTTTTTGTCTTCCTCTGTTTGCAGGCAGCAATTCTCAGTGCTTTCCCCTTTTAGATGCAGCCCAGTTTGTCTGTGTTCTATATTTCTTTGACTCTGTCCTTTGCTGCTGTTACCCATTTGCCTTAGCCTTCCTCTTAGTTTAGATTCCTGTCTTTTCCATGGAGGGGTAGGGAGAAGTTTGCATAGGTTATTTCGTTTTTTCCCTGCTCCTGATCCTTACTTTCTAGAGGATCCATTCCATGTTTTCCACTGCACTTCTGCATTTATTTTCCCTTTGATTATTAGGTGTGGTGTGCGGTAGTAGCTAGCTCCTGTGTGAATGCTTATGTTTTCCTCACTATTTTGTAAACACTATTCCCACTTAGGTATTTAGTTTTCCTTCCATTGCTGTTCTAGCCTTTCGGGGTCCCAGTTTCTTCAACAGGATTCGTGGGCTAGCTGACATTCAAGAGGTTTATCTCGTCCTCGTGAGTACAGTTCTTAAGTTCCCTTATGTAATACCATCAAGAGTGTTAGTACACAGATCCTGTCATTGCTTGCCCTCCACGTGGGTTTAGCGCTGTCAGTACCTGTAACAGCAATTGGGGGTAAGGCGCTTGCCGACTTTCCTCGCGGTCAGGTGCTTACCCCACATCCCTTTTCATATATTGGTTTTGATGTCACACTCTATTTGCACTCCTGGGTTCTAGCCTACCTGAGTCGTAGTTCCTGGGTGCACATTTCCCTTGCCATATTCGCTGCCTTTGTACTCGCCTGACTAATCCTGACAGTCGCTAACGCTGTCCAAGATGCCTCGAGCAGTGCTTCAGACTCACTAACCAGCACTGAGACAACGGTTCCTGAGATGCTGTGTAGGCCAGCCTACAGCCGTCTGTCCAGCCTCGTTCCCCTAACTGCCTGCTGCCCAGTGGTCCAAGTGGGTGGGAGTGGTGCTCCTCTACTTTTTTTAATTGGGTTTTACTGTTCCTATACTTTTATTTAAAAAAAAAATGTTCCTCCTGTCAGTATCGAAAGTGCATCCCCTTTCCTCCTTGAAACTGTCTGTTCCCTCCATTCCTTTACAGGATGGGTTGTATTTTGTAGTGTGCTGGAACTGTCTGTTGTGATAATACTAAGTAGATATTTTTATACAACGATGACTGGACAGTCCCTTTTATCATTGGGTAATAATTGTATTTTCACTGTGTTGCAACTAACCAGCGATCCACGACCTTGCAGCGATGAGCCTGCCGTTCTGTCCGCATTACCAAAGTGGACAAGGTGGTTTATATTTGATTGTGTTTCCGATCTGTTTAGATGCCTTCTGGTGTACTAGTGGTGTGGGGATGATTGATGGTCTAGAAAACGATATTCATGCCTGAACCACTGGTGACCCGGAAGTTGATTTGTCACACAACATGTTGCCACTAAACTCTGTAACAAACCAAGTGGTCATGGCGAGCCGTTAGCGATATCAGCTGCATGTGTAATACGTCCATAGGTGAGGATTTATTGTACTTTGGTTTTTAAGGAATCGTATTTCCTTCTCAGGCTAGAAACAATTGTGAAAGTATTGAAACGAATGCACTTTACGCGGTGCAGTCCGGCTTTGTTATATCAGAAACCGCTGAATGATGTTGTGCGTACTTTGCTGTTGAGACAATTTTAATTAAAGCATTTAAGATGAAAGCACGATATGTCTGTTAGCTGACACTTTTATTTTATTGTATTATTTTAGTTTATGTATATTTAATCCGATGTTTTTATTATGTTGGTTTCATGGAACAATGCGTTATTTTCCGAAAGAAAGCTGCAATTAGGATAGCTGCCCGACTCTCTTTCTTAATCTCCTTTCAGAATGTGGTTTAGACAAAAATGAATTTTCTTTTAACTTATGTTCCAAAATTGAACACAAGCTTACCAAAGCAGTTTTGTTTCTCTCAGTATTTCTCACAGTGAGGAAACATGTGCCTGTTCCTTTTACACCCCCCTCCCCCGTCTGCCCTCCATCCTCGCAGCCCCCCTCACCCCCCACACCTGTGCTGTCCACACTGCTGATGCGCTGATTCAGGTTCGGCCTTTATGCGCCCACAATCATTTCCCACAAGTTGAGAAATATTTGTGAAGTTCTGCAAATTCTACATCACTTGAAAATGAGAGCAGGCTGCGGTTTGCTACGTGTGGTGAACCGCCTATTCCGGGGGAAATTGTACAAGGGCGTTTGTACTGGAATTTGCTGTTTATTAGTTTTGACTATTAGGTGTCACTTGCAACATATATATGCCAGTGGCGTAACACAAAATGTGGGGGCCCCCCTGCGAGCCATGCTGAGGTCCCCCCCCCCAATTCAGCAAAAAATCATGGGTCGTGCCACACTGGCCTCTATCACGCTTGCACAATACGCACAAACATGCTGCTGAATGGGTAAGGCGCGCACTGTACTAAGAGAAAGATATAAATAAGTGTTTTAATGCATTATACAGCACACTTTCTGAGAGCCAGAGTGTTTGCAATTGTTTTGTAGGGTAACACCAATCCAATACATGAACGTCACCAACACTGCACAGGAACATTCATGCTTTGCTATTAAAAATGCCATGCCAAATTGAAAGCATGTCCTACTGGCTGCACAATGTAGACCAGTGGGACATTACAGTAAAGCATGCCAGGTCACATTTCGACATACCTAGTCTGGTTGCACCAAAATACCAGTCGAAGCAATAACACTCATCAAGAAGAGAGCACACATTCAAGCCTGGATCTGTGCTGCCTCTAACAAAACGGCCAAACTCTAAAATCTGCAAGGAATGGTCAATCCTGTTGCAATCTCTACCTCTCCTGTGCCCTCCCAGGCCACTCACTTCTCTGCTAAAACTCAGGACATCCTGTCCTCTATCTCCTCTTCCTCTCCCTCTTCCTCTCTCGGCCCTCCTTTGGCCATCTCTACCTCTCCTCCTCCTTTCTCCTCTTTCTCTCGGACAACACCTAATGAGGTTTCTAGACAAGTCTGATCTATGAAAGTGTCATCCAGACAGGAGCTTCCCTGCTCCTCCAGAAATCATCAAGGACCATATTGACACCCTCGCTTCAGCCTTGGCCAATTTCTGTAATCACTCTTTCACCATTGGAATGTATTCTCTCCCCTCAAGCACTCCCTTGTGCATCCTCTCTACAAGAAGCCGTTTGCCGATCCTACCTGCCCGGCAAACTTTCCTGGGCAAACTATTGGAAAAGCTTGCCATCTCCCAACTTAATCTCCACACTGAATCGGTTGCCTACATTACCATCAGTCTGGCTCCACAGCTGCCAGAGGCACGGAAACTGCTCTGCTGAACACCCGTGAAGATCTGCTCTCTAACCTTGATTCCTGCATTCCTTCTGTCCTAATCCTCCTTGATCTTTCCTCTACTTTTGACAAGGTCAAACCACACCATCCTGATCAGTCGACTACGTGTGAACCGAAGCATCATGGATCAGGCTGTGGAGTGGCTGACCTCCTTCCTCTTGGACTGCCCCTGCCAGGTCCAATTTGGTCCCTTTCTCTCCACTACCTCTCTCTCTACCTGTGGCGTTCCGCAGGACTCTATCCTCTCACCCTGGTTTTTCAACCTCTACTTGGCCCCTTTGGCCCACCTGATCTCTACCTTCTCCTCTTTCAGTGGATGACACTCAGCTTTCCTTCTGGCTCCTCTCCTGTCTCGCTCATTACTGACTGTCTATCCACAATTCAGGATTGGTGCGCCTCCAATGATCTCTGCCTTAATGCCAGTAAGACGAAGATCCTTCTCATTGGGACACCTGCCCCTGCTTTCCCTATCAGTCTGGCTGCCCACCATGGGCCCTCTTCCTTCTTCTTCCTGTGAGGCAAAAAACCTTGGAGTCATCTTCGACTCCACTCTCTCTTTCTCTCCTCACATCTAGGATGTCGCCAAGAAGTCCCACTACCAGCTGCTCCTCCTCAAAGGGACTCTTCCCTTTCTCATTTTCTCCCAGAAGCTCACTGTCTCCAGAGCCCTGTTTCTTTCTAGTCTTGACTACTGCAACAGCCTCTTTCTCAATCTGCCTTCCTCTACTCTCCGCCCTCTGCAAATAATCCAGAACAGGACTGCAAGACTTATCCTTGGCCTCAAGCCCAGGGATCGTATCTCTCTAGCCCTGAAATCTCTCCAATGGCTCCTGGTGGCTGCAGGGATCAAGTTCAAGACCCCTTGTATTGTCCACAAGGCTTTCTGGGGTCAGGGCCCACCCTACATCCAACGCTGTCTTCCAAAATACCTTCCTTCTCAATGATTTATTGCAGCTACCTCCAACTATAAGGGTTAGACACTTCTCCAGGCAGAGAGTGGGGGGTAGATCTCTCTCCTATGCAGGTGCCTCCCTCTGGAATGGCCTCCCTGCCCATCTCAAACTTGAGCAGACCACCTGAAGTTTCAGAAGCAGCTCAAAACGTTCCTCTTTTCCTCTGCTTTCTCTCTCTCCCTCCCCTGCAGACCTAGCTGACCTACCTGTCTACTGTACTGACTGGTTGCTTGGCTACCTTCAGAGTCTCACTGAGTCCAAGCTCTTTCTTGATCAGTTACCCTTGCACTGCCTCCGGGCCGACCATGCACTTAGGGCTGTAACTGTTACCCTACAGTCCCTTATTCTCCTTGCACTACCCAGAGCCGCGCTGCCCTGCCTGCATTAACTCAGAGCATTACTGCCCTGTTTTCCCTCCCCTCTTCGATGCACTTCCCCCTCACTTTCCCCTTGCATTTCCCGTTCTCGCACACACAAGGCGTAGCAAGATTGTTTGTCTTGTCCTCCTTCTATCTGCCCTCCCTTGTCTTGTTGTGCCTAGAAAAACCTGTGTCCAGGCATTTTATAAATGACTTATGTCATATCATATCATGTTATCACAGATGCCCAGAAAAATATACAATGCAGCAGTAAGAAATGGCTAGACTGGCAGCAGCCAAATGCCAGTGTAGCCAGGTAATTACATTTAGCAGGACTGCTTTATCAGAAATGTGCAGTTAAAAAAAGTCATACTAAACTGAGGAATGACTAGACTGGCTTCACCAAAATGCCTCGCTTGCCACTAATACCACAGAGTGCCTCATACACAAATACTGCCTCATACACAAGTACAGGGATGAGAAGGAATAGGTCTAGGAGTAATGCCGATTACCATTAAGTAATCAAGGCATTAAACACAAGTAGTGGCATAACACCATTGAGGTGACTGGGCTTCAGCACTCCCCAACCCCCCCCCCCTGAAATTTTGGGCTATGTTGACTCAACCTGGCTGACCTTCAGAGTAGCTGCCAAAAGACACCTGGTTTTCGCTGTTAACAAGGGCCCAGCAATTACTAACTTAAATCATTACACTGTTAGTACCTGCATTCAAATGCCACATTTTTTAGGCAATTTAAATTGTGATGTGGGTTTAGTACTTGCATGGCAGGGGAGTGATTGGAAGTGTAGAGAGGGAACAGGAGACTGCTCATCTCACAGCAGTCCATAAGTGGGTGCTTTCAGACTCAAAGGAGAGAGTTAACTGCTTCTAACATTGAAGCTGCACTAGAATAGTCTCATTAAAATTAATAAAGAAACAAATCAGTTTGCCCCGCCCCCACCACCCATGAAGTTAGTGCCTCTCCCAAAATTTGAAGGATTAGCCATCCGAAATGTAGGTTTTGTTGCGCCCCTGAACACAAGCACATACACCATTCACCATATACACACATGCACACCCATACATTTAAGTGTGCACTCTTTCACCATTCAGGCACACCCATGCAGCCATCCATACATTTAGGTGTGCACCCTTTTTTCCATACAGGCACACACAAGCAGCCACCCGTACATTTAAGTGTGCACCCTTTCACCGTACACGCACACACGCACACCCAGCTACCCATACATTTGTGTGCACCCTTTCACCATACACTCACACAGGCAGTCACCTACACATTTAAGTGTACACCCTTTCACAATACACTCACACATGCACACATCAAGAGGTTGAGGGGAGCCCTATTACTTCAAAAATAAATTGGGCCTCATTCCGAGTCCGGCGGTAACCCTTCCGGTGCTACCGATGGGTTGCCGCCTGACTCTGAATGATTTACCGGTGCCTGACATCCCGGTGCCCTGGCGTCCCAGAAAGTCAGGCGCTGGTAAATTGTAGTTCCCCATTCCCATAGAATTCCATAGGACTCTATGGGAATGGGGAACACGGAAGCACTGGCACCATTGTTAATGGTGCCGGTGCTCCTGTGACGGTCTGCCTACTGTGGCCGCTGTGCCCAGCAGGGTCCGACCTGTCGGGCACAGCATCTCCTGCAGGCAGACCTGTAGTATGCCGGTCTGGAAAAAAACGGTACCTGTAAGCTTACCGGCACTGTTGTTTCCGGACCGCCGTACTTATAATGAGGCCCATTGTTTCTTTTTGAAGTCACTCCAACTTCATAAAGAAACAATTTCCTTTAAGGACCGAACCATAACAGAAATAATTTCTTTATATAGGCACAGTGACTTCAAAAATAAACTATTTATTTTTGAAGTCATTGGGCTCCCGCACCCCATGACATGGAGTCCTCCAGTCTGGGGTCTTCCATGTCATGGGGTGAGGGGACCCCTCGGACTTCAAAAAGAAAGTTTCTTTTTTAATTCACTCTGCCTTCATAAAGACATTACGTGTTTATGAAGGCAGAGTGAATTCAAAAAGAAAATGTAAAAAAAAAGAATTTGAATTTTTATTTCTTCATTTTTTTGACAAAGTAGGGCCCCCTCAAAGACATGTGCTAGGGGGGCCCGCACTGCAGGGGCTGCGGGGGCCCCAGTTACGCCAGTGATATATGCCTAAACTATTGCATTACAGTACAGATAGGGAGAAATAGCATTTGAGAAGGGACACACAGCCTGTAGGTTTTGTTTGGTTATTTGCCCATGGCCATGCTAATCGGTAAGGCCATTCCCAGCCACCTCCTGCCCCTCCCCTCCCAAACACATCCTCTGGGGATCTCTTTGAGTTTGCTTCAATCCAGCCATGCCATCAAACTTTGCACTAGAAGGTCCTGCCAGTGGTTTGTGAAAGCCGTCTTCTGAGAGTTAATTACTTAATTGGGATTGTAGACCCGTCACTGATGTATTAAAAATGTCTTAACCAGGTCAGCCTTCGGCCACTTGATTTATAAGCACGCTGTGTGTCCTTCACTGAAGTCCTGTTAAAAAGGAGCATTGGCAAAGCCAACAGTTTTGGTTTGGGTACAAGTATTAGGCATTTGCCAAGCACTGCTATTAAATTCCTAGGCATTGGCGGCTGGTGACTTTGAAAGGGGGTGTGGCATACATTTCTCAGGGTGAATTTGCAAGTGAGTGCAGTCAGAAAGCGCAACCCAAATCAAGGGGGATGAGTGGGGGTTTCCCCTCGGCAAACATTTTGGAAAAATGGCTTTCAAAATGGGCAATTTACTGTCCAAACCAACACAAATTTGACCTAAAAAGCATTAGGTTTTAGGTACTAATGGTGATGCATTATTCTTACGTGCGTAAGTGTGATGGGGTATTTTACAGCAGCTGTATTGAGAATAGCTGATACTATGTTGTATGCATAAAGAAATTCATTAGATATCCAGTAATGATGGAAATATATTTTGACATGCTGTTACTGGCATTCGAAGCTGGGCTTCGCTGAAGCTGCCAAGCTCCTTATCCAATTGTGCTTAGTGACAGTGATCACTGGCACAAGAAATCAAAACACAATTGATAAATAATGCTGCACGTCATATCTACACCCCCAAAACACCTAGACATTTCAGTATTATCCAAACAAAACTGAACGTAAATGCGATAGGATTGACATTGTGTTTTAATAAGGGCAGTAGGAAAGAGGATTCGTGCTCCTGTTTCGCCAGAGCTGTATGGAACCCGCTGCTACTAACACTCCATGAAATGGTGCAGAATTCAATGGTGTGGCCCGCAGGTTGCACACACAACTCTTCAGTGCCTTGAAGACGTGCATAGGCACCAACTGCTTATGGTGACTTGCACGCAGTATGTTGCCACTAGAGCTTGGGTGGGTATGTGTGTCAAACACAGAACATTCATAGAGAAGACTCACGCTCCAGGGACGTCATTTGATACAACCATACAAGCATTATTAGTTGGAATGTCAGAATATGTGTATGCAAATATACAAGTAGTATAATAGATTTTCAGGATTTTCAGGACTTAAGGTGGACGCACCATGGACTCTTAGGAATATTGATGCATTTGGTTTTTAGGTTTATGTGTACATTTATGGTAATGGAGGCCTGAATTTACTGTAATTGGATGAAATATGTACAGAAAATGTTGTATGTGCACAGCAAATGTTTATGCAATGTAACTGTTGAGAAGTGTGTGATTTGAAAAACAGCAAATGTTTTATGCAATGTAACTGATGTGTGTGATGTGAACAGTAGTGAAATGAAATAGTTTGGTATATGTAATTTGGCAATTAGATGTGCATGAATATGACATGGTACGTTCATTAGGAGAATGAAGTGTGAGGTGTCATGGAATAGATATATATGCAAGTATATGGTAATGAGTACATTTGAGTCAGACTAAGTGTGAGCCCAGATTCAGTAATGGTAAAATGATACATTGTTGAAGTGTATGATATATGTATGTTGTTAAGTGAATGAGAAGCCCAATTGAGCAGTGATATGGTTGTGTTATGATGTATGGGCAGGTGTTGTAGCCGACATAGTGGAAATTATTTAATGCGCATGTTGTTTCGAGAGATATAATGCATTTTAGGAATAACAACTGCGTGATGGGGTCTTTGATCAATTCCCTGTCGTGCTGTTTCTTCTATGTGCTGTGTTTTTGCAGCTACCACGTTTGTTTGTGTTCTTAGTTATGTTTGTATCTTTTCTCTCTTATTCCTACTTTTTAATGTTTCTTTGGGGGTAGTGAGTGTATGGGAGAATGGGTGCAAATGACAGTTTTCTTGTGGTGTGAATGAGTGGTGGTGTGGTGTGAGGACAGGTGATGTGTGTTAGATTGCATCTGGATGTTAGAAGAGTTTCTGTTGAGTGCGTGTGTGTACGCGTTTGTGCTGCGGGCGTGGCAGGCTCGAGTCTCCGTGTGGTAGACGGAGTGGAAGGAGTGTAAGATGAGAAGGTTTTGGAATGTAGTTTGGTTGTGGTTTGTGCTTGCAGGTGGCAGCTGCGAGACTTGGGTGTGGCAGGCCCGAGTAAGTGGTGGATCAGTGTTTTTGATTGTTGGGGAATGTTAGTTACGCAAATGTTAGTTACACCGAGAGGGTTTTGAGTGTGGTTGGTTTGTCTGGTTGGTTTGTGGTGGATGGTGATGTGATTGTTGGAGAGAGCCTGGTCAATCAATTCTGTTGTGTGTGTCTTGGTGAAAGAGAGGGGATGTGTAGTATCTGGTATCTGGTTGTATCTGCCCTGTGTCAAGTGCACTGATGCAGGCAGCAGAATGCAGTCAGGTAGCCTGGAACCTAGTGGGGCTCCAAGGTTCCAGGACTGGCAGTTGATAATTCAGGATGGGAGACATGACAAGAGAGGATGCATCTTGAATAGCTCCTACCTTCCTCTTCCTAGCTTACCCTGAAACATAAATAAAGACTACTTTCCTTTTGTATACTAATGTCTCCAGTGTCATCTCTTCATACCCAGAACCCAGATACTTCACCTGTCTATTGGTGCATGTCCCGGCCCTGGACAACGGCAAAAGAAGAAGATTGCGCTGCTTAGGTCAAACCGCCATTACAGATTGCCACAGTCATGCTGCAAGGTGCCACCGCTATGACAAACTAACGTTACAGTGAGAAAGCAAGTATGTTATTAGCTTTGGCTGTTGTAGTTATTAGTGTGTTTTGTACAATGCCAGTGCGTCATCTAGTTTCCTATGTCCCGTGGTGGATTGGTAACCAAAAGACACCCTAATAATCATGTTCAAAGTGGCCCCATTTACACATTTTGAGCAAGCCCAGCCTGCTCCCCATAAAACAATGTGTGAATAAAAAAGGGAACCACACAAAAGAGGACCATGATGAAGAGGCCCAGCGGGAAATCTCCAGCCTTCCCTATAGGCCGCTCCACACCTGCCTATGTTGCAGTGCGGCAACGGCAGATTAAACCTTGCTCTAGTCCACTGGGCATAAAATATCCAATGTCTATAAACCTGCCGCCCACAGCTGGATGCAGTGGAATTCATGTGTATCACAGTGGCGAAATTTGAACCTGAGATACTATACTAGTGAAAATATCTGCGCTACCACAACATGCCTCCAAATCGTGCATATGCGTGATCAGGAAGGTGCGGGCACATCCCGCCCATGGACATGCTTCTGAGATTGTAAGGAGCGGTTATTCTAGAAGAAGCACTGCTTTCACCGTCAGAACAATGGCTCTGGCGCTCAGTGGGTTCACTTCACTCACAGAGAATGTCAGCCTCCATCAGCTCTGTGCAGATGCCTGGGATATAGGAGTTGGACAGCACGGCCCTGTTGGCTGTGTGAGAAAGTCGAGCTGGTGTCAGCTGACAACACTCTCCCGGGGATTGTAATAAGCTCGTAGAGGCCTCACTCGCCTGCAGCGTCCTCTAGGTTCAGAATCGCATACTTGCCAATCCTACTGATTTAGGTGGTATGTTAGGCTTTTTAAGCACTCCTACCCCTTAAGGTTTTGGGTCTTTAATCCTACCGCTATTGAGAGTGTCTGATTTTGTCAAGTTGATTTATGGCTCCCCAAGTGCCTCGGAGCGAGATCTGGCACCTGGGATATAGCTTCAGAGCTGTAGAAAGAGTTAAACCTGATTTCGGCTTCTGGAGGGGGGTGTGAAGACGTACTTTCTTTGATTGGCAGAACTGTGACTGATCTGATGTTACTCTGAGAGTGAATTTTGTACATTATTTTGGCTCCTTTGTGAGTGGATGATCTAAGTAAGTCTTAGCCCCTCTCCTTAATTGACTTTATTCTTACTCTGTGGAGGACAGATGCTCCTGCTTTGTTAAATTCGCTGAGCGTTTGGAATCGTTGAGATCTTATTGGTGCTGAATATGTTCTGTTGAGTGACTACTAATTGCCTTCCCCCTCCGATAAGAGTATTGCGTGCTCTGTGAAGTAAAGGAAAGTATTACAATTTACAGAGTAAAGAGGCTCCACCTTTTTATAAGGAGGTGGTAAAGGCTCTGGAAAATGCTAAACTGGGGGTCCCTTCTCCGGATTGTGGGACATCTCCAGCTTTCTTTTCACAGGCTAAACCACAGGCCAAATTGAATAACTTGAGCCAAGTGGTACAGGAAGCTACCTGTGATGATCAATTTTTTGGTACCGTCAGGGGCTGCTTCTCGGGATGAGGGGGAGAGCTGTTTTCAAAAGCAATAAGAAGTGGCGATAACGAACGGCTGAGTTAGATTCGAACTTGTAAAGTGCAGGCACTCATGCGATACAGGAGGGCCAGTTGTGCTGAGGGCCACTACACTCAATCACTAGGACCTTCGCTCCCTCTCCACTGCCCAAGGGGAAAGGTGCCTAAGAAACTGCTTTCTAAATAGTTACATGTGATATGAAAGCCATCCCACTAGGGATCTGCCTATATTTATAGCACTCATTTAGCATCTTGTAACATTTGCATTTTTTTGTGTAACAACTTTGCGGCAAGTTATGGCAATGATCTATTTTTTGTTTCACATTGCATCACCCAGTATGTACTCCATCCGTGTTTTGGACTAAAGGGCACAGTAATATATTTGTCTCTATATTACTTTTTTTCTAGGGATTGCCTTAGAAGTCTAATTTTCAGGAGCCCTTGCAGCCGTCACTTCCCTTAGGGTATAGAAGTATTATCACCTCATTGACTTTTCACACCCATTCCTCCACAGCAGACACTTGCTGACATAGATGTGTCTGAGTGAGCCCACCCCCCTACCTCTGGTGGCATGTTGTGTGTGTGAGAGCCCCCTTACCTTACCCTGCATATGTATGTAGCTGCTGCCCCCTAACAACGGATTGGCACCATGCTGTAGTCCTCCGATCTCTACATTGAACCAGTATGTATCCACTGCCCCTCAACATGGGGCGGATACCATGCCACTCTTTGTTATCCTATACCATACATTATAGCTTGATGGCCCATCTTTTCATTGTGGCTGCCACCCTGCATATGCCATTGACTACGACAATGCATTTGTGTGTCCAACATATATTCGGCACCATGTATCTGCCCACTTATCTTTGACTATGCATTTTTATTGTTGCTGTCATGCAGCATGTGATCGGCACCATGTATCTGCCTACTTACTTTTTTACCATGCATTTGTGTGTTATAGCCATCATACAATGTATGATCGGCACCATGTATCTGCCCACTGATCTTTGACCATGCATTTGTGTGGCTGCCGTCATGCAACATGTGATCGGCACATGTATCTGGGCCTTATTCTGACCATGCATCCGTGTGCTGTTGCCATCATGTAACATGTGGATGCTACCAGGTACCTGCAACTAACTGTATGCACGTAACGCTGCTGCCGTCCGTCTAGATGGGGTGGTACATCCTGTTTGTGCCACCTATACTGACCTTATGCACTGTATGCTGCTGCCGCCCATCAAGATGGGATTATGCACTATGTCAGTGCCACCTATCCTGACCTTATGCATTGTATGCTGCTGCTTCCCTTCCGGATGGGGTTGGCCATCATGTCTGTGCCACTTATACTGACCTTATGCATTGTATGCAGCTGCAGCCCTTCAAGATGGGGTTATGCACCATGTCTGTCCCACTTATACTGACCTTATGCATTGTATGCTGCCACCCTTCAAGATGTGGTTGTGCATCATGTCTGTGCCAAACAGTGGTCGAAGTGTACGACAAGAAGCAGTGGAACTATGTTCCCTGCTGGCCTGCCCCTGCTCCCCACAAACCCCATTGCCACAACCCCTCCCACACACAATACACTCCCCCAAACACTTGCACCTGCAGTTTAAGGGAACGTTCAGTGCAGTGCACTGAAAGTGAAGGTTTTAACGTCTTCCTATACTTTTATTTTAAAACAAAACCATTCTGGAAAGGTTTCTTTTTAAAGTATAGGAGCTGTACCAGGTAATTTAAAAAAGTATAGGAGCACCGCTCCCGACCGCTCCCGCTCACTTTGACCACTGATGCCAACTATACTGACTCGCTGCATTGTATGCTAATGCGGCCCTTCAATTTGGGTCAAGCTAACTGTATGTCTTGGCTAGCGCTTATGAAGCCATGTTAATCCGCCCTCTGCAACATCGGGCCGGGCTATATGCATGTATGTCCTTGTCTGTCTCTTGCAAGCACTTATGTAACTAAGTAAGCCTTCTTAACAGCGCCATGATGCCAGAGGGCAGTAGCGCGCAGAACAAATGCAAATAAATAAAAAATAAATAAAAAAGAAGGAAGTATAGCTTTTCAGTGGGTATTTCCTGGTTCAGCTCCCTGCTGTCTGGCCATCTCCTCGAAATCATTATGTTGAACATTCCTATGATCGCTACAAGGTCAAATGTCACTTGTGGCCATTTCGTCAAAGTTCATGTGACTTTTTCTGTGATGTTATGCCCTTCCACTTCATTGGGTCACATTGATGTGACATAATTTCCTATGATGTCATCATTATGCTAATTACTATTTTTGAAACTTTAAGATTGCTACAGATTTTTGGTCACAGAATGTTGGCATGTATGGAATCGTCACCGACTTAATGCTATCTGGCATGGTAGTGTCCGGTTGCATGCCACCAGCCTCCATCTGTGTCTTACTCTTAACAGCACTTTCAATATTTACAGCTGGGAAATAGCTTGTGATTTTATTTAAAACTTTCCTGACCATAAGACCATATTACAGCCAGCAATTGCTTGAATGTGCAGCTTGGAAGCAGCCTTCTTTTTTTACCAGAATGTATTCACGGATTAAACACTGCACAGCGTACGTGTGTCCTCCTGACTGGCAGGTCAATTTAATGTCAGCGGGCTCAAATACTCCTAAGAATAGAAGTTTTTCAATCAACTCGCTACTGTACTTTACAGCGCACTCTGCCCCATATACAGCACTATAGCAATGTTTTACACAAACTGGGGGGCATCAATCACACTTTCCAAAAATGTCCAATGAATTTGTTACTAGTGCAGAAAAAGGCCTTGCCTGTGCTTGGAGAGATATCGCTGAGCATTAATTCCTGTGTGTGATGTCCACGTGACTCGACCAAGTGGGCAAGGAAATAAAAGTGAGCGAGAAAGCCCACAAAGGGATTCTCCGCTCTGACTCCAGAGCCTTTGTGTCTGCTGTCCCTCATTGCGCACCAACGCTGCGCTTTCCGCCGGAAAGGCCCGTCCTGCCCCCACAACCCCTCATCACACTGGCGACAAGGAGGAGAACTGAAGTCCACCCGCTGCAGCCCCCACCTGATCTGGCAGCGCTCCGGTGCCGCGACCTCTCCCCTGTGTTCCAGGCACCCCCAGTGCCCGCAGACTCACCACGGAGTCGCACCCTCCCCGAACACGGTGCCTGAGACACGTAACACATGTTGGAGTATCCAAGTAAGTGGAAAAAGGCACCATGTGTGCCCGCGAACGCTGTGCCTTTTACTTTCTGGCCTTATACACATCGGAGGACACATAATCAGACCCACACATCCAAGCCAGCACCAAGCACTGGCACACTTGGCATTGACAATCTCTTCTTCTTCTCTCATCTCTGACTATCTGTCTGCTATCCAGGAGTGGTGTGCCGTCAATGACCTCTGCCTTAATGCCAGTAATACTGAGATTCTCCTCACCGGCACACCCGCTCCCTCCTTTCCTGTCACTCTCTGGCCGGCCTCTCTTGGCCCTCTTCCTGCTCCCACCTGTGAGGCTAAAATCCTTGGGGTCATCTCCAACTCCACACTCTCCTTCTCTCCTCACAGCTCTAACATCTCTAAGAAGACACACTACTAGCTGCACCTCCTCAGAGTTATTCTTCCTGTCCTCTCCTTCCTCCAGAAGCTCACTCTCTCCAGAGCTCTGGTTCTCTCTAGGCTGGACGACTGCAACAGCCTCTTTCTAAATATGACTGCTTCTACTTTCCACCCCCTGCAACTCATCCAGAAAAGGACTGCAAGACTTGTCCTTGGCCTCAAGCCCGGGGATCGTATCTCTCCAGGACTGAAATCTCTGCACTGGCTCCCAGTGGATTAAGTTCAAAACCCTCTGCATTGTCCCGAAGGCCTTCTGGGGCCTGAGGCCTCAATATCTTCAACTCTTTCTTCCTAAATATCTTCCTTCTCGAGCTCTTCGCTCATCCGCCTTCAACTCCCTCAGGGTCAGTTGCTTATCCAAGCAATAAGTTGGTGGTAGATCTCTTTCTTCGGCTGGGGCCTCCCTCTGAAACAGCCTCCCTGCCTCCCTGAAACTTGAGGAGAATCATTTCCGGATCCGGAAGCACCTCAAAACCTTTCTCTTTGCTTCTGCTTTTTCTCCTCCTCTCCCCTGCTGATCGCCTGGCTGAAACTGCACTGGTTACCTGGCCACCCTCTGATCTCGGGCCCAGGTCTCTCCCCCACCAGTCACACACACACCAGCATTGCCTTCCTGTCAACCTCCGCACTTGAGGACTGTTTTCTGTATCCCTAGAGTCCCACTACCAGCACTCGACACCTGTTGTCTGCACTGGCCCTTGCACTTGCCACTTGCTGGCCGTACTTTACTTATTGTTATTTATTCTTTTTTTTATCCCATGTACTGCACTGTCCTCTTCCCCCTCCCCTGCACTTCCCCTTCCCCCTTCCCATGAACTTGCACGATCTGAATGACACCTGGCCCAGTAGGATCGCTGTCTTCCCTCTGTTCCCCCTCCCTTGCCTCGTTGCGCCTTGAAACACTTGTGTTTAGGCACGTTATAAATGCCATGTGGTATGATATACTGGCCCACAGGCACCCACAACATCACAGCAGAAGGGCTCATCCCCTGGCAGCCTGCAAGCCAGCAGCCACCGGACAGGGGCACAGCCAGCCCGAGACCAGCAGTGAACTCTAAGCCCTGGCATCCTGCAAGCCAGCAGCGACCTGGCAGGGACACAGCCAACCTTACACCCCACCAGTGGCACTCACCCCATCACACCAGGCAAGGACATTGAAATCTGCGCACAGCCCAGCACGTGGCCCACACAGCTGACACCTGCCAAGAGTGGCAACCTGCACACGTGCCTCCCTGGGTGCCCCACCTCCATACGCCTACCCGAGATCACACCATGGCAGAAGACCCAACAACATCACAGCCCAGGCAACAATACCAGAACCCAGACACCACCACGTGGTTAGATACCACACAGGGCACCTTCATGAAGCCGTTCGAGCTGTTTGTTCCCCGCGCAGGGCTCTGCTGGGAGCTATGGGTCCAGCAATTCGAATTGAGTCTAAAGGCATGTGACATAATAGCTAACAACAAGAAAAGGACATTCCTCATGCTCAATCTCGGCGCCATGGAGCTCAGCCTGTTCAACACACTCCCAAATCGAGGCAAAGAAGACAACTATGATACAGCGAAGGCTGTCCTCACCAGGAAATTCAAGCCCCAGATAAGCGTTGACTTTGAGCGATTCAAGATGAGCCAGGCCAGACAACGGCCACAGCAGAGCATCAACGACTTCCACAGTCAGCTGTGAGAGATGGCTATCAGCTGCGACTTCCCGTATGACGAATTTGCAGTCAGGCAACAGGTCATACATGGCCTCTCTTCCGAAAAGCTCTGGAGATCCATCCTATCAGAGTGGAGTCTCCCGCTTGACACCATCCGGACGATGGGGCAACAATGGGAAAGGACAGACAAACACGTGGCGGAAATGCAACAGATGATTGGTCGCCTACCACTAGATACGGAAACGTCATGCAACAGCATGACCACCATCAATGTTCTGCGACAAAACAAACCCCAACAAGGGCAGTCTGCAAACAAACCCAAGGTGTGCCTCTGGTGTGGCGGCCAGCACCTCAAAGGGGAACCATGCCCGGCATATGGCACCACGTGCTACAAGTGTGGAAATGTCAACCACTATAGATTGGTGTGCCTAAACTCCAAGAGAACCAAGGATAACTCACCTCAGAGGAGAACCCAGGACTCGAGAAGTGGCACTAGGCTCAGGAACGCACAAGCTTTCCGCTCAAAGCAACCTGACCGCCGCCAATGGAGACAGCCAGACGGAGCCCACGACACACAAAGGGGATGTGCATGGGCGATCGAAGGAGAAGACATGGACAGCAGCAGCAGTGACGATGACCAGTCAGGAAGAGAACAATCCCCAAACCGCACATGCCGGTATCGCAGCTCAAGATGTGAAAAAGCCCACATGATCTCAGCGGTTAAGCCGGCCCACAGCAAGCACCCTAACAATGACAGATCAAACCGCAGCTGCAGCATCGCCGTCGGCAACATCCCAGTAACAATGATGATCAACACTGGTGCCACAGTCAATGTCATGCCGACTACCAGATTCGACAAGCTAAACCCCAGACCACCCCTGCGGCAAAAGCCAGTGCAAATATTCACTTATGAATGCAAAAAGCCTCTTCCAGTCGTGGGGTACTTCAAAACCACTCTCACACACAACAAGAAGAGCTGAAGGACTTGCATCTACGTGGTCAATGCAGAGATTGAGACATTACTCAGCTGCCCAACCGCCAAAAGGCTAAAACTAATGCTGTTCACCTTCTCGATCCACTCCAGAGCAATCGATCACCTACTATCCAAGCACAGGAAGCTATTTCAAGGGATAGGATGCCTAAAAGGGAGGACAGTGAAGCTGCACATTGACCCCATAGTGGAACCAAGGGCTGTTCGTCACCGAAGGTTCCCCTCCCACATGAGAGCACCAGTGGAGGCAGAGCTGAACAAACTTGAAGACCTGCGGATAATCGGGAAGACCACAGGCCCCACACCCTGGGTCTCCCCGATGATGGTGACGGCGAAACCCAAACAGCACCAAGCAGTGCGCACATTCATGAATATGCACCTGCCAAATGTAGCAATTAGGCGGGAAAGACACATAACACCAACGGTGGACAAAATGATCGTGGACCTGACAGGCACCACCGTCTTCAGCAAACTGAATTTAAGATCAGTATACCACCAAATCCACCTAGCAAAGGACTCAAGATATATCACGACTTTCTCATCACATCTATGGCTGAGAAGATACCGCCTGCTAGATTTTGGAAGGAGATATTACAGCATGAAATACAGAAAGTACTTTAATACCTCCCCGGGGTGACGAATGTCAGCGATGACATCCTGGTATATGGCAAGACAGAAAAGGAGCACAACAGCCAACTGGCTGCCACTCTACAGCGACTCGAAGAGTCAGGGCTGACACTCCACAAAGAAAATTGTGAGTTCGGGAAATCTACACTGAGCTTTTTTGTGTATGTCTTTAACGAAAAAGCAGTATCCACAGACCCTGGAAAAGTGGAAGATATCAAAAAATGCCCAGACCCCCACCAATGCTACAGATATCAGCAGCTTCCTAGGTATGGCGACCTACTGAGGGTGCTTCATCCCCGACCTAGCCACCATCGCCACCCCCCTCTGCGGAAGGAGTTTAATAATGTTAGCTACTTATGCAGCTGCAATCGGACTGAATGGTTACTCTTAGGACATGGATAATAAGGGATCTTTTTTAAATAATGTCTTTGTCCATCTACTGAGCCAGCATAATTTTAAATAGGACTTTGTAATACTTTGAGAAAACCATCACCACAGCACACTTATCTGAACACATTTTACCTGTAGTAGCTTTAAATGCCTAAATAAGCAAAGATAATCTTTGACATTTTAATTTGTATGTTATAAACTTGTTGACTTGTTTCTTTTGGGAATAATGAAATTGTTTATCCCTAGGAAGAGCCCTCTGCCACCGGCATCTTAAGGTCCCCCGGGTTGCTATTGATTTCATTATATATAGTTATTAAGCCCATATGTTCATGGCTTTGCTCAATCTCGCTCATCTTTGTTCAAGATGAGGTTTAAGAGGCTGTTGAGCCTTACATCTGGTAGAATGTATGCTGTTGACTTCCCCCAATGGTTGACTTAAGTGTCCCACATCATTGCAAATTAAGGAACACTTTATCTTGAGAGATCTTATCAACGAGGGAATCCACTATGACCTGACCCTGCAAAAAGGCATCATTTATTCACCAAATCCTTGTTTTCGGTACAATCCCCAGAGATGGGTTAATTTTATGGAGGAAGAATTAGGTACTGGGTGCTGGGCTATGCCATTATGTTGTCATAGGGTTCTCGATATGAAGAATCTATTAATATGTGCATAAACTTGAGAAAAGAATGAGATGAATTTACCAGAGTGGTTAAAGTATCTGCACATTGCCACCATATCTAGGTCTTTGAGTGTGCTGAGAAGTGGCTACTCAGCTGGAGTATGTGGTGTAATCCTGACAATATCCAGGGCAACAACGGCATTAAAATCTCAGCAAGTTCAATTTCACCAGAGCGGAAAAGAGACCCCTTTGGAAAGAGATCAGCAAAGGATTTGTTGAGAATTTGATTCCAGCAGAGTTATGAAAATATAGTTAATCTCCTACCGCCATGCCAATTTTGAAGACCCAGCAAGTGACCATGTCCATCCCTCTGTATCCCCCAACAGTGACATACGTTTTTCCTTCAAGGAGGATGGCTGCCTCCCTCCTGCATTTCACCCACGTGGTAAATGATATGACATGACATTTATAACGCGCCTATACACAAGTGTTTCAAGGTGCATAAGAATCACTAGGGCTCTCATGAGTGTTCTGATGGTTTTCTCTTTCTTTCTTTTCAAATTAATCTGCTACAAAAGCATAATAGTTGCACCCATTTACAGAGGTTTTCGTTTGCACAGAGAGTTAAGCCCCTGGATAGTAAGACATACCGTTTTAAGGGTGTACATCATGAGAAAGATAAATGACCATTTTAAAGTAGTTGCCCATTCAAGGAAATGTCCAGCAGTCCTCTGGGGCTGAGAAGGCTTGCATCGGTGGCTGTCCTCTCATAACAAGCCTCACAGACCAAACTCTGAAAATATACCCCGACAGTGAACAGAGATCACTGCGTTAATAGTAAAGATGCTTGAAGAAAAACTGAACAAGAACTACACATGATGGCCATTTTTACTGTCCTTCTCTCCTCGTGGAGCCGAGGCTTCCAATGTAAGGATGACTTTGAGGGGAAAATATAAAACCCATAAATCACTTTAACAGATGGGCAGTCCCGAGGGCATGTGGAAAAGCGGCAGCCACCAAAATCGGCCATGAAACTTCTATGAGTGCCATGATGTGTGCAGGGAGGACATGCACACATTACTAGAAGTACCATGATGCATGCAGGGAGGACATGCACATATTTCTAGGAGTACTATGATGCATGCAGGGAGGACATGCACACTTCTATGAGTGCCATGATGCGTGCAGGGAGGACACGCGCACATTACTAGGAGTGCCATGATGCATGCAGGGAATACATACACATTTCTGGGAGTATTTAGAAGCATGCAGGGAGGACATGAAAACTTCTGTGAGTACCATGATGTCTGCAGGGAGGTCATGCAATCTTCTATGGGTACAGTGATGCACGCAGGGAGTACATTTAGCTTCTACGAGTACCAGGATGCAGGCAGGGAGTACATGCAAGCTTCTTTATGGGAGCGAGGGGTCCTCAGGCCCCTCGCATCGTACACTCCTCAGTACAAGGCTTGGACCACGTGCCTCCGGTAGTGGGATTGCCCCTTGCCCTTATGTAAAGTTAACCACGGTTGACTGCTACATAGATGGGACTACTGAGCAAAACACGGGGCATCAATCTTTTGTGCCCCCTTTCGACTCCATCTTGGGTAAACAGGCCCCACTGCGATAGTAGAGCAATGCTCAGCTCCCCTTTCCACCGCAGCAGCCAAGGACAGAGACACACACACAAGGAGCGCAGGCAGCTGGCTGGCCCCCACCCTTACACTCCCCCTGCGAAGGAAAGCTCTGCGCTTCCATTCTCACGCTGAAGCTGGAGAAAGTTGCAACAATCAATATGCTACAGTTTTCTTCCACTGAGATCACTGTTCGTCTGAGAACCGGCTTGTGAACCAGGATGAGCTAAGCACTTTCTGCTCGATTCGTCCTCATAAACGTGCAAGCCGCCCACCCCCATTAGAAAAATGTATTGCCATCCTGACCCTGCACCCCCTGTAAGGTATTTCTTTCAAGTGCCAGACCCTCGCCTGTGCTGCGAAACCCACCCAACACACCCACTACTAACCTTAAGCATTTTTACTACTATATATGTTTTTACTTGTACTAATGAGTTTGAAACCTAGAATAGATGCGAAAAAAACCCTAATTCTTTTACATGCACAATGAAGGTCAAGGCCTTCAATTAAAGCCACAAATGACCCAATTGTACTGACAATAATCATTGTGTGTAACTTATGTAGAAATGTGACAAGTAGCATAAAATGTTTTAAATAATTTGTTATTTAGTATGTAACATATTAGCTTAGGTAGTGACCACAGTGACCGGACCCTGACCTGCATGGAGCACAAGATGTTTGACGTCCGTCAGCTACTCAGCCAACCAGGAGGAAGAGATGCTACCACACCTACAGCACCACCCCGTCTGGCCAATCGGGTCCATTTAGTATTTTTTGTTAGAGTTACTTTAACTAATATAAATGTTGGCACTGATGTAAATGTGAGAGAGTTTTTGGGGTTATTTCCTAGCTGGAGAAATAAACCATCCTTTGAACTCTTGCAGCCGGGTCTCAGTGCCTCTTTCCCCGACAAGGGGTTTTGTCTGCTATTTTATTTTTTTCTCTCACACGTAATAAGCCGGGGAAAGGCACCTACATTTTTGGTGACCCCCGCGACGTGATTTAGAGAGGTGCCTTGAGGCCTGCGCCGCCCGGCAGCGACAACCAGGGCGCCCCCCAGCAGAACCATCGCCTCCACGGTTGACCAGACTGTGCACACCAAGAAGAAAGGGTTAAGGGTTCCCGGTTGACGAATACCCGATCGAAAAAAGCTGCTCGCCAAGGCAGGCCACGGCTTGGTTGGGGGACAGACCTGAGCGAGGTCCGGCCGTGAGCGGCGACCCTCGGAGTACCTGACTGAACACGTGGAGTTCCGGTTGCAAAGACCCCAAAGGAAGGTAAGGGGAAAAAATGGGAAGAAGGGAATTAGCAACAAGGGGAAGGTAGCCAAGAATAGGGTCTGCGTGAGTGACGGTGAGGCTTTTCTGATCTATCCTTTATATGGCCATTAGGTGTTGTAAGAAGTGAGAAGAAGAAGAGAAGTGGTATCCTAGCCCGTAGGGGGTAGAAGGCAGCACTGCGTAGCATTTGTCCCGACCAAGTGCGTAATAGAGATAAAGAGAAAAATAGTAGGGGTCTCGTGTAGGCTCGGAGTAGTTTTTAGAAATCTTATGACATAATAAAGGTGAAAGAGGTGGGGAGTGAATGCGAAATAGTAGGTAGTATAGGGAAGAAGAAAAAACAGGGACAGTAACGGGAATAGGGAAAGAACAAACACGCGCAGGCAGTGCATGTGTATGTTGCATGATTATATGATTGTTGGTCTGCTTTTATGTATATGTCTTGTTGAACATGCTAAAGTATTTTTAATACAAGTAATTTGTGCTTGATATAAGGTAAAGCAGAAGAAATAAACTGTGAGGGGTGATCAGGTAACACCTCTCAGAAGGCTAATGTGACATATGGTAATTGTGAGCATTGATAAAGAACGTATTATTTCTACATATTGTAACTGACATACCAAGTTAGAGGTGGAAAGAGATTCAAAGGTACTGGAATACACAAGAAAGGAAAAGAAACATTGCCATGGGGGGAGTAACACCACTGGCACATATTTGCCAGCACCTTCTACTTTATAGCGACAGGATACAGAAGTATCACGATCAGTGGATCACTGAGATAAAGGGAGACGGGGTTACACCAATTTGGCCAGAAGGAGGATCATTTGTCAAAAGAGTTTTGGACCTAGTATCAACACATTTGCTAGCGCGATACAAAGGGAAGCAGTTACAGAACCGGAGAGAAGTGTTAGATTTATGGCGAATGTTTGAGGAGGTTTCCCCCACGGCAGAGGCAGGTACAAGCCGAATGACAGAAAAGCAGAAAAACCCTGAAGAAGTAGGTGGGACACCAAAAGGGGAATGCTCAACAACTACAACCGAAAACGAAGTAACAAAAATCTATCCCTTAATGACTAGGCCAGCGGTAGGGTTTAGTGAACCCCAGTATATACCACCCACCCCCACTGCCCAAGGCAGGGCAGCAGCCCCCGAACTTCCACCATATGACAAAGGAGGCCTGCGCCTCCTGTGGACATAGAACGTTTAACAGGTGATTTGAACCGTCAGCTAGCACACGCACAAATGGAAATAAAACAGTTAAGAGCTTTATGTGACAAAGGGCAAATGCTGCCAGGGGGAGGGGAGATACCTGGCAGATCTCACACCCCTGATAGGGGCAGCAAGCAATGCAACCCCAGCAGCCTCGGTATCAGGGCAGTCTATAGTATCGCAAGGCACGTCATCGCAGCAGAGGCAAGAACAAGAGTGGCAGTCAGGACAGTTCCTGTTCCAATTGAATAAAAAGCCAGTGAGAATTATACGCCCAGATACACCAGGGAGTCAACAAAGTGGAGACCAGGGTGAAAGACAAGGAAGTGAACCCAAGGAAAACTGGGAGGATAATAACGAGCTAGAGTCAGAAATGGAAGAAATATGGGACAATTTAGATGAATACGAAGAGGCAGCTGCCGCAGAGGGGTCCCCACTACCAAACCGCCGTTACCCAGACACACACTATCGCCACCATTATGGCAAGGTAGATTAAGACAATGAACAGGGAGGATAGGAAACATACTGGTAAGTAAAACGAAAAAAGGGAAGACAAGCAGAATGGGAAAGAAACAGAAACTGCAAATGCCACTGATACATAAAGGAGCAGGTAGGCCAAACTACATTCCGTGGGCCCAAATGGACAAAACCAACTTGTTAAAACTCCTCCCCCCGCTGACGGGAGGGGCAGGTAAGTGGATACATATATTTGAGAAAAACACGGCAGGTGTGCCATTAGCTATAGGTGATGTAAAAAGTCTATTAGTTTCAGCAATCGGGGACCAAGCAGACACAATCTGGGAAAGGGCAGGGTACCCGGAAGTAACGATGAGCTGTGACCGACACGATGGATCACCATTTAACAATGTTCGAGCACAAGTGTGGGATACATTGCGGCGTGCATTTCCAGACGTTCCAGATTTACATGCAGTGATGCAGTGTACAATGGAAGAGAACGAGGATCCTGCGCAATTCATTTTGCGAGTGCAAGATTTATGGAGAAGCAAAACTGGTACGGCATGGAATCAATCAACAGCTTTATTCTATCTATTTTATCATTAAAAAGGGTGTTACCGAAAGAGGTGCAGAAGGCCAAAGGGTGGCCTGAAATTCAGAGCATAATTGTACACCACTGGAGGAGGATCAAAGAAAAGGAAAAGGAGATCACGCAAAAGAGGCTGGCTGACGAAGCAAAATTAGTACAGACAAAATTAGTGAAGGTCGCCGCCATTACTGCCAGTACAACAGCAGACAGAGGAAACGAAGGAGAGGAAAACGCGAGAGGAAGGCCCGTTGGGATAGCAGCGCAGTGGGTTGGAGAAGATCAGGGACAGTGGAACGGAGAGGAACAGCCATGCCAAGGATCGCAGTGGCAGAACATGCCGGCCCAAGGAAGAGGTGGGTACCGTGGGCAAAGGGGAGGATACAGAGGAATGGGAAACAGAGGGTATGGTGGGCAAGGACCAAGGGGAGGACAACAGGGTATTTTTAACAGCAACAACAACAGCCCATGAACAATGAACAGGGGTGGGGCTGCCCACACCCAGGTAGCCCTTGTGGAGCTCTAATGGGGAGGGGGGACAACAGGATCAATACTGCTATGACCACCAAATGCAACAGAGACAGCCAGCCCCACAACAGCATCAACAGCAGCAGCAGCCACAACAGCAAAACGCACTACAGCCCATGGCGAGACAAAACCCAGTAGGGAACATAAACAATAACCCTTTTGCAGCGGCCGCAAACGGTGCCGCTGCACCATTCCGCGGCATAACGGTCGTGGGTGACAATGTTTTTTCAATACCAGGTCAACAAAGATACCAAGACTAGGACAGCCAACAGGGAGCACTTGCGTGTCCAGTCCTATCCACCACACAAAGTGCAAATGAGGAACCACTAGTGGCGGCAGAGATAGGAAACAAGCAGTTTATCTTTATGGTAGACTCTGGAGCAGAAAAATCATGCCTCACAGAAGGGCGGTTTCAGCTCTCGGGAAGAAATTTGGAGACGCAGGGGTTCTCTGGGGCTATTTTAAAAGTTCCTTATACAAAAGATCTTGATGTAACAGTTGGGGGAAAAACAGTGCGTGCACCCTTCTTGTATTACAAAGACGCACCAATCAATTTGATGGGACGAGACCTACTCAGTAAGTTAAACATGACCATAGCCTTTACTGAAAGAGGAATAGTGTGCTCAACGCCAGGGGTATGCCCCGTACGGGCACTCTTGATAATAAGCACGATTACAAAGGAAGTTGCAGTAAGAGGGATTCCCATTGACATGGACATGTTCGTCTATGGAATACAGGTATTAACCCGAGTAGTGCCTGAAATAACACAAAAAGAGTGGAGAATACCATCCGACTTCATATTCTGCCCAATCACACCAACAGATGTAGTGCCAGGCACAATTATGTCTATAGACATTGAGGCAGTTCAAGTTTCCAACAAACGCATTGTGGTCATAGGCCTGGACACGCAAGGATGCGAGTGGAGAAGTGTGCTATGCATAGAGCCAAACATAATGCTAAAAGATATTACTGATGAAGAATTGTTTACTGATTACAAGGGGGATGGAGAAATAATAATGGAAATAAGCATACCGTGTGACATTATGATTCAATACAGAGAAATACACAACCCACTCATGGCTAACATAAAGGACCCACTGACAATATTTGAAGAAGACATGGCCAGGGTAGCACCTGAAATTTGGACTACAGGACCACACGATGTAGGATTGTTGCACGAGGTAACTCCCATAAAAATAAAACTGAAACCAGGTGCCCTCCCACCCAGAGTGAAACAATACCCAATATCCAAAGAAGCAGAGGAAGGTATTAGAGAAACAGTGAATGCACTCCTAAGCCAGGGTATCTTAGTGCCATCAACTTCCCCATGCAACACAGCGATTTTTCCGATTAAGAAAGCAAAAGGAGGGGCGTGGAGAATGGTCCAGGACCTCCGCCCACTCAATGACGTCATCCAAAAAGAGTTCCCTTTAGTGCCTAACCCGTCATCAATATTGTGTAGTATACCAAAAGAGGCAACTTGCTTCACTGTCATTTATCTGAAAAATGCCTTTTTCTCTGTGCCACTCGCACCAGAGTCGCAGTACCTTACAGCTTTTACATTAGGAAACAACAGATATGAACATTGCAGACTCCCACAGGGGTATTGCGAGAGCCCAAGCATTTTTAACAGAGTACTACGAGAAGACAAAGGCAACATACATGTAGGGAGCACCATTATACAGTACGTAGATGATTTACTCGTCTGCAGTAAAACAGAAGAAGAGTGTAGAGAAGACTCAATAACACTGCTTAACGTATTGGCTGCCAAAGGATACAAGGTGGACAAAGGAAAGTTACAATACTGCCTTGCTGACGTTGTGTATCTTGGCCAGCAAATATCTAAAGATGGAAAAAGAATACTACTAGACAGAGCAGCAGCCATTCGACACATTATCATACCAAAAACAGTAAAGGACATGCAGAAATTTCTTGGCATATGTAGCTATTTCCGAGCGTGGATCCTCGATTACGCAGCATACACACGGCCAATGCTACAAGCACTAAAAGAAGCACAAAAGAACAGAGCCCCAATAAAATGGACACAGGAGACAATTGCTCAATTCTCTCGATTAAAAGACCTTATTTCAGACGCCCCACTCCTTGCAAATCCAGATTATGAAAGGGAATTTTTCCTGTTTTCACACAGCAATGGAACATTAATGACAGCAGTATTGACACAAAAGACATCGCTAGGCCACAAACCATTAGCGTACTACAGTGGAATATTATACCCAGTAATGCAGGGACATTTCGCTTGTGAACAGGCCCTCGCTGCAGCAGCCTTCGCCATTGAGAAAAGTGCCACGATCGTAATGGGATGTTCAGTGACGCTATATACGGAACACTCGTTATTTGCTATCTTAGAAAGATCAAAATCTACCCTCACAACACAGAGAGCCTCTGCTTATGAAATAATAATATCAAGTCCAAATTTACATGTGGTCAGATGCAAGACAGTGAACCCAGCTACCTTCATTACAGAGCCATGCACAACTGAGGATTTACAGGAACACGATTGTAGCACATATGAGGGAGAGGGTGATGACATTCCCAAAGCAAGTGAAAACGCCCTTACAGAAGGAGAAATGTATTTCATAGACGGGTCAGCATCCATAAACTCAGAGACACGAGAGAAACATGTGGGGATGGCGGTAGTGCGCATGGAAGAAGACACATAGGAAGTGATTGTTCAAAAATGCCTCCGCTCACACTACTCTGCACAAGCAGCCGAACTGACTGTGCTAATCAGCGCGTTACCCACAGCCAAAGATTGTGGCATGACCATATATTCAGATTCAGCTTATGTCACCACCACAGTTCACTCAGGGCTATCACGTTGGCGAAGGAGAGGGTTCAGAAGAGCAGACGGGTCCCCTGGACAACATGCCACGTTACTAAATGAACTAATAGAAGCTTTAGCAGAACCATCGGTAGTAGCGGTGGTTAAATGCCAAGCCCATACCCATAACACAGACGCCGTCTCATTGGGGAACGCGGCAGCCGACGCAGCAGCGACAGAAGCCTCGTACTTCAATAAGACACCAACATCAGAGTACATTGTAAAAACAACCACAGCAGAACAACCAGCAGATGCATACAATAACACGCCCATAGCACAATCGATAGAACTCCAGAGAAGGGCCCCACCGGAAGAGCAGGAGTTGTGGGGCAAACGAGGGTGTAAGTAATCAGCCACAGATCTCATTTGGAGACAGGAAACGACAGGCAAGGTAGGGATGCCCGTAGAATTATTAGAAGTAGCATTCCAACAACTGCATTTTCCAGCTCACGTTGCAAAACAACACATTGCCTCAGATATTCAAGAGTATTGGTTTGTTCCTAATCTACACGAATACTTGACTAAATTTGTGATTAAATGTACTACATGCCAAACTTACAATTCAGGAATGACATTGCGAACTCTGCGTGGCACTTTGCCACGCCCTACAGGTCCATTTAGAGAACTACATATCGATTATGCCGATATGGGAGAAAGATGTGACGGAGCAAGATACTTGATTGTGGTGGTATGCCCTTTTTCACGGTGGGTGGAAGTGGGCCCCTGTCCCCATCCTGATGCAAAATGTGCTGCCAAGTTCCTTGTACGAGAAGTATTCTCACGGTGGGGAATCTGTGACGTGATCCTTTCAGACAACGGCACGCACTTTGTGAATGACCTTTTCAAAGAAGTAACCTCCCTCCTGGGGGTGAAACACAAACTATGTTCGATTTATCATTCAATGGCCAATGGAGTTGTGGAAAGGATCAACGGGCTGCTCAAAAGCAATTTATCGAAATTATGCAGCACGTTGAAAAAAAATTGGGTATATTGTCTGCCCCTAGCACTGTTCCAACTCAGAAACCAACCATGCAAGGATCATCATTTAAGCACCCACGAAATCGTGACGGGAAGGAGAATGCACACACCGTTCTCCCCTGTTAGGAGGGCGTCTGATGCGCACAGGGCTGCCACAGTGCTGGGAGAAGAGTTTAAGGAATACCTAACACAGCTAACGCGCTCAGTATGCAGCATAGCAAAACAAATTGTTTCACCATTTACTGAAGATGTAGCAACAGACACCTCCATGCCGACAGCAGACAGCCCGGAGGGGCCTTTAATGCCAGGGGAGAAAATTCTTGTTAGAAATTTTGTAAGAAGGTGGAATTCACCAAGATTTCATGGTCCATACACAGTGGTGTACAGCACCCCAACTGCAGTTAAAGTTACAGGGTTAAAGTACTGGGTGCACCTCTCAGACATAAGAAGGGCATACAGTGTTACACCTCCCCAAAATGAAACTGACTGTGTGGATGCCATCACTGGCACAGGTTGATATGATGACAATTGCAACTTAGACAGGGAAAGTATAGGGGAAAAGCAAAGGTTTTACATATTTTGTCTCTCTCTCTCTCTCTCTCTCTCTCTCTCTCTCTCTCTCTTTCTTTTCTTATCATATAAATCGTGTTGTTTTTTCTATTTTTTCCTCATTTATTCCATGATGAAATGAAAAGGAATTGTTAAATGCCTAACTGAGTAAAGAAATTAAAAAGAATGAACAATTGCAATTATTTTTCTTTCATATGACTTAACGAATTTGTCTCGCCCACATAGGTTCAACATGAGCCAATGCGACGAAATGGCTGAGCAAGCTGAAATGTTAGATAGAAATAGGGATGCCACTAGGGCCAGTAGATTAAATAATTTGGAATGTGTTATAAAATATGCTGCCATACCATTTGCAATAATGATGTTTTATCTTATTTGGTATAATGTTGTTTTATATGTGGCAAATGAAATGAACAAAGGGGGGAGCGGAACTGATATGACAAAACCAGGGTCTAAACTAATATGGACTGAAGCAACGGCTATTTCGAAGGACACTTATAACATTGAATTGAATGATAAAAATATAACTTTGCCCCTTGAACAAATGCACGTAAACAAAACTGCTATTCCATTGTTGAATAATACTAGAGCCAAGGAAATAGAGCTTGGATGGAATGTAAATGGTGATTACTATTGGTTAACTAATTCCAGAAATACAAGCATGCGTACACACACTGCACCAGAAACCACTACTGAATACACACATGTCACCATGAACAATATAGATGAAGCATGGTCTAGAATATTCCCGCTGCAATATCCACGATTTGGTACCCAATTAAAAAACAGAAGGAGGAGAAAAAGGGAGGTGGGAAAAAACAGATACGATATTTATCATAACCTGGGGTTAGATGAAATAGAGGACCCCCGACACCCTGACCAATCAAACAAATGGTATCAAAACCCTAAGCATCGTCTACAAATGTACCACCAACAAAGCGCCCAGCTATCTCAACAACTCCATCAAAAAAAAATCTCAAGCAGATCGCTGAGATCGAACAGTTTGGCCCTCTTACAAGTTCCGCCATACAAATATAGCAGAGCAGGAGGAAGCAGTTTCAAAGTTCTAGCCCCTTCGCACTGGAACACCCTTCCGCTGAGCATCAAAAACGAGGACTCCTTACGTAAATTCAAAAAACCACTGAAAACCTGGTTATTCAATAAATATTAACCACCCAAGCCCTTCCCTACCATGACTAATTTTACTACTCAGGATAGCCGCAATGCTGAAATAGGCCCGGTTTACAAGGGTAGGGCGATCCCACCAAGTGGAAATTGACTCATGACTACATGATCTCCTGTAACCATTGCATAAATATGTATTGTTGTTTTGTAACCGTAACATTGTATAATAATTAGTTACCTTTCTGTACCTTTCGCCGTGATACCCCAGGGTCTGGGTGAGTAACAAATGCAATAAATAAATAAATAAAAAATATTCAGACATGAGCGCCGCAGCAAAGCAAGCAAGTAATGAAAGTTGTTATGTCTGCTCACTTATTCCTCACGCAACTGGAACCCCGAAAATGTTAATCCCACAGGAAGTACCCTTGTCTGAGGCCCAATGTTTGATTAATCTGATGCTGTGTAGAATAAAAAAGACATTTCAAGCACACACAGTCACTATGGAAAAATTGGAAAACGAACAAACTTGCACCAGCAGACGACAAGGAGTAATCTGCCTCCAGGAGCCATTTTTCATTATAAAAGGGACAAGATATGCAGATGACAAGTGGCATGATGAAACGATTGAATGCAAAGCTGAGGGCCTTCGAGGGCTGCCAGATGAAACATACGAATGGGCAAAAGAAACGTGCATCCCCATCTGGTCACAGCATATCACCAAGCTGACATGGGTCACACCCCTGCAGAAACCCATAAAGATTCAAAAGGAAATACTGCACGAACTTTGCTTCCATGGAGAAGGGAAGGTGAACATGGGAACCGTGTGGCCGTGCAATAAGACTTTAATAATGCCAGTCATGAAAAAAGGCACTGCTGCATTAATGGACATATATGGATCTGTGGCAAACGAGCTTACCTGCATCTCCCAGCATTCTGGAGGGGCACTTGTGCCCTAGCCACACTTCACTCCGCACTAATGGTGATACCAGAGAGACACGTCCAGTTTTCAGCAAGGCCTTCGGCTGACACATCGACAGTAGGCCAATCGACTGACACATCGGCAGCAGGGCAATCGGCTGAACCGTCGACAGCGCCCGATGAGACAATCACAGAACCCCCAGCATACGAACTATTGTCAGAAGAAACTTTGAAAACCAAGTTGTCACGCAGCAAAAATCCAATTATATTTCGTCCAAATCATCAGAACTTCTTGCTGAAATCCCACAACAGTATATGCTTTTCTCATCTGCAGAAACATTCTTTGCATCGTTCCTAGCACCAGGCGTTCAAGCAAGGGCAAACGCGAAATGGCTGCAGATAACACGCTGGGAGCTCATCCAGCTGGCCAAGGACACTGAAGAAGGATTCAACATCATAAAAATAGAGCTCCGTGCACTGCGCCTGATGACGATGCAAAACAGATATGTCTTAGATCTTATCACAGTGATGGACGGTGGTGTTTGCAAAAAAATTGGGGGGGTGTGTTGCACGTTCGTACCAACTTCCGATGCTGATAACGGGACACTGTCACATGTGATAACAGCAGTGCATAATTTAGGAGAAAGAATGAGAGCAGAAGGTGGAGTAGACAACAACACGTGGTTCGACGATCTGTTCAGCTGGATACCATCATGGGTGAACATCGCAGCAAAGATACTCATTCCCATCATAGTCTTTCTTCTTCTAATATTCTGTGTGTGCCAACTGGGACTAAGATGCTGTAAAAATAATGTGCCTAATTCAGCAATGATGATGGTAACAGTGGGCCGACAGACAACGCTGGCTACCATGATAGATGTCCAAGTACAAACCGGAGAATACACCACACCACAATATAGGATGACTGCCATCTATAGACAGTATGGGGACGTGGTCGATAATCTACATTACACTACCATTACAGAACCAAGAAACTTGCTGTGGTATAATGAGGTATGGATAGATTTAGATGGGATGGTGGGATATACTTAATGGTCACCCCAGAAGAATACGCAAGAAGAGGTAACAGCTTAAGAAGTGTGTGTAAAGCATGGATGCCAATAAAGGGTACACCGGCTTGGGATGAGGCTGTGGCTGAAGCTGAGCGCTACCGAAGGGAGAACGGAAAGAATGATATAAAGTAGTTCGTTACTTTAGATGTAACGAAAGTGGGGAATGTATGGGAGCGAGGGGTCCTCAGGCCCCCTCACATCGTACGCTCCTCAGTACAAGGCTTGGACCACGTGCCTCCGGTAGTGGGATTGCCCCTTGCCCTTATGTAAAGTTAACCACGGTTGACTGCTACATAGAATGGACTACTGAGCAAGACACGGGGCATCCATCTTTTGTGCCCCCTTTCGACTCCATCTTGGGTAAACAGGCCTCACTGCGATAGTACAGCAATGCTCAGCTCCCCTTTCCACCGCAGCAGCCAAGGACAGAGACACACACACAAGGCGCGCAGGCAGCTGGCTGGCCCCCACCCTTGCACTCCCCCTGCGAAGGAAAGCTCTGCACTTCCATTCTCAAGCTGAAGCTGGAGAAAGTTGCAACAATCAATATGCTTCAGTTTTCTTCTTCTGAGATCACTGTTCGTCTGAGAACCGGCATGTGAACCAGGATGAGCTAAGCACTTTCTGCTCGATTCGTCCTCATAAACGTGCAAGCCACCCACCCCCATTAGAACAATGTATTGCCATCCTGACCCTGCACCCCCTGTAAGGTATTTCTTTCAAGTGCCAGACCCTCGCCTGTGCTGCGAAACCCACCCAACACACCCACTACTAACCTTAAGCATTTTTACTACTATATATGTTTTTACTTGTACTAATGAGTTTGAAACCTAGAAGAGATGCGAAACATAGCCTGATTCTTTTACATGCACAATGAAGGTCAAGGCCTTCAATTAAAGCCACGAATGACCCAATTGTACTGACATTAATCATTTTGTGTGTAACTTATGTAGAAATGTGACAAGTAGCATAAAATGTTTTAAATAATTTGTTATTTAGTATGTAACATATTAGCTTAAGTAGTGACCATAGTGACCGGACCCTGACCTGCATGGAGCACAAGATGTTTGACGTCCGTCAGCTACTCAGCCAACCAGGAGGAAGAGATGCTACCCACACCTACAGCACCACCCCGTCTGGCCATTCGGGTCCATTTAGTATTTTTTGTTAGAGTTACTGTAACTAATATAAATGTTGGCACTGATGTAAATGTGAGAGAGTTTTTTGGGTTATTTCCTAGCTGGAGAAATAAACCATGCTTTGAACTCTTGCAGCCGGGGCTCAGTGCCTCTTTCCCCGACAAGGGGTTTTGTCTGCTATTTTATTTTTTCTCTAACACGTAGTAGGCCGGGGAAAGGCAACTACACTTCTTTGAGTACCATGATGCACAAAGGGAGTACATGCAAGCTTTTACGGTACCATGATGCATGCAGGAAATACATGCATACTTCTATGAGTACCATGATGCATTCAGGGAGTGCATGTAAGCATCTATGGGTATCGTGATGCAAGCAGGTAGGACATGCACGCTTCTATGAGTACCATGATGCATAAAGGGAATTCTTACAAACTTCTATGAGTACCATGAAGGGTGCAGGAAGGACATGCCAACTTCTATGACTACTGTGGTACACGGAGGGTGTACATTCAAGCTTTGATGAGTACGGTAATGCAGGCTGGGAGTACATGCAAGCTTCTATGAGTACAATGATGCATGTAGGGAGGTCATGCAAGCTTCTTTGGCTACCATGAAGTGTGCAGGGAGGACATGCCAGCTTCTATAAATGCTGTGATTCGTGCAAAGAGGACATGCAAGATTCTATGGGTACCATGATGTATGCAGGCAGGTCTACAAGCTTCTATGGGTACCATGAAGTGTGCAGGGAGGACATGCCAGCTTCTATGAGTACCATGATGCACAGCATGCTGAGAGGACTTGGTACTGCAATGAATCGCCTTTATTTCTCCCTACAAATGTCCCTTGGATCAGAGCAAAAGTTATAAGGGCTTAAAACGTATACTCTCTCATACTCCTAACTAAATTTAGGCTCAACATGTGAGGAAGGTGGGTGTGAACTCGCCTGGGCTTTTTTGAAATTTTAAATGAAATTGAATAATGGTAGATTAACCTCCAGAAAAGGTGTGGGGCTAATCCGCACACATTTTCCTATGCTCACCGCATGACATAAACATAGACCTGTGTACTCTGGGTGGACACAGGGTGGACTCAACCTACAGGCGAAGTCCTCCCTGTCATAATTAGTTAGAATCTGACAGGTGGAGTACATGTTGCATCTCAGAAGGGGGGGCAAAACCTTCCTCCTGCTATGGCCAGCATAATTAACTATCAAAGGCTCCATGAATCCCCCTGTCCGTTTATTTACCCTCTGCAGATGGTGGCAGCAATTAACAGACTAATAGAGCGTACTTCAAACAGGCCCACATGGGGCCTGGCTGTAGAGGTTAACAAAAGACAGGAAAACCCAGTGCTTAAAGTGGGCCGGGGTCTGCCAGGGCCGGGCCCCGGCAGTCTCCAAGAAGTGGGACTGAGCCGGGGCCCCGTCCTACCGCAACATTGGCGGGATGCATTATCCCGTCGCGGCCGCAGCTGCAACGGGAGATGCGCCTGCAATGAAGTCAGGCAAGCTGACAGAAGTGCCAGCCAGCCACAGCGACGCTGTGACTGGCTGCCACTTCCGTCAGTCATAGTAACTGCCATTGGTGAACCCTCGCGCGAGAGGTCACCAGAGGCAGTTACTGTCCCTTTGTTTCCCCAGGTCGCCCAGGTGTCCTTAACCCTCGGCGAACCTGGGGATTCCTCGACATATTTCGAGGTTTATAAAAGATGGCTTGAAAAGTACACATTTCAAGCCATCTTTTATTAAGGTTTTTCCGACGGACAATTTTGTCCGTAGTCAAAGCTTTATAAAAGATGGCTTGAATTGTGTACTTTCAAAGCCATCTTTTATAAACCTGAAATGTTTAAAAAAGATGGCCTGAAAACTAGGCAAACCGTAGGGTATGCACACAAATATATATAAATGTTATATATTTGTGTGCGTACCTTACTATGGTTTGTGTGCTTTGCAAGCCATCTTTTATAAACGTAGAAATATGTTACATATTTCTATGTTTAGAAAAGATGGCATGCATAGTACACAAACCATAGTAAGGTATGCACACAAATATATAACATTGATATATATTTGTGTGTATACCCTACGATTTGCGTACTTTTTAGGCCACGCCCCTCCCACAAGCCACACCCCCAAATGAGGGCCCCCCCCCCTCGATTTCTTACCCCACTTAAAGCCCTGGGAAAATCCCATATGCACTGTGTCAACCTAAAGCCAGTTCCTGCCTCTCAGTATAAAGGGCAATGACCCGTCAGCTTTGGCCTATGTATTTACGGTGTCCAGTCATTTGGTCGACTGAAAACTGGTCGAATTACATTTGGTCGACGCAATTTGGTCGAAAACGAAATGGTCGAATTTTTTTTTTATTTATATATTTATTTTTCGGGTTTTTGTTTTTTAAAAAAAGTGGTTTTTAGAGAAAAAAATCGGGTTGGGGGACCCCCCCAAAAAAATAAAAAAAGGGGTGAAAATAAAAAAAAAAAAATTCGACCATTTGGTTTTCGACCAAATTGGTTCGACCATTTGTCTGGTCGACCAATTTTTTTCGACCAAATGTCTGGCAACCTGTATTTACAATAGTCATCCCTTCAGGGGGACCCCATTCAGAAGGTATGGGTATGTGGTTTGGCAGTGACAAAAAGTCTGGTCTCGCTGCAGCTTCAAGGGAGACCTGCTGCTTTAATCAGGAACCACAGAGAGCTCCATTAACTAGAGAGACCCTTTGATCCACAGCAGAAAGGAAGATGGGTGGGGACTTAGTATTACATGTTTTCCCCCTTTATGATTTCCGGTTGCAAAGCACTCTGGTTATGACCTCTAGTCTACACCAATCACTGTGGCCCATTTGGCTTGAAAAGAGGGCTGAGCCCCTCTGTTGATAGATCATCTGAAGACTTTGCAAGGAGTAACAAGAAGAACTCATTGGGACCAAGGCTGAAGGTCCAATCTGCCTTACAGCTTCTGCCAGTGAAGGAAGGCCAGGATTTCCAAAGAGGGAAGCAAGAACCCTCCCCCAAGCATCTCCAGGGAACAGAGGGACATACTGAATACAGAGGACCCTCCAGCAGCTACAGAACTGGTACCCAGCCAGCACACAGCGTACCCTGCAATGCTCTGCAGCAAGCTTCTGAGGTGGTAAGGGCCAGAGAGTCTCTGAACCAAACCAAGGACACGGCAGCTGCCTGCAACACCCTCCTCAGCTTTGGGCTGTCTGCCTTAAAAGATGACACGGGCCCAGTGAAGAAGCTAGGAGGAGTGCATCACAAGTATCTACCGACATCCGCCTTAAAGGACATTTTCAGCCAGTTGAGCCCCCCGAGCTGCAACCGAAAGCACCGCTGATTGTTGTTATGCTGCAGTTGCTAACGCTGTCCGAGATGCATCGACCAGTGCTTCAGACTCACTAGCCAGCATTGAGACAACGATTCCTGAGCCGCCGTGTAGGCCAGCCTGCAGCTGTCCGACCAACCTCGCTCGCCGAACAGCCTGCCGCCCAGTGGTCACAGTGGGTGGGAGCGGTGCTCCTCGATTTTATTTTAATTGGGTTTCACTGTTCCTATACTTTTATTTTAAAAAGAACATTTTCCTTCTGTCAGTATCGAGAGTGCATCCCCTTTCCTTATTGAAACTGTCTGTTCCCTGCATTCCTTTAGAGGATGGGTTGTACTTTTTAGTGTGCTAGAACTGTCTGTTGTGATAATAATAAGTAGATATTTCTATACAACCATGACTGGACAGTCGCTTTTATCTTTGGTTAATAATTGTATTTTCATTGTGTTACAACTAACCAGAGATCCATGACCTTGCAGAGATAAGCCTGCTGTTCTGTCCAAGTTACCAAAGTGGACAAGGAGGTTTATATTTGCTTGTGCTTCCAATCTTTTTGGATCCCTTCTGGTGAATTAGAGGTGTGGGGCTGATTGATGGTTTAGAAACCGATATTCACCCCTGGGCCACTGGTACCCCCAGGAGTTGATTTGTCACACAACATGTTGCCACTAAACTCTAACAAACTAAGTGGTCATGGAGAGCCCTTAGCGATATCAGCTGCATGTGTAATACGTCCATAGGTGAGGATTTATTGCACTTTGGTTTTTAAGGAATCGTATTTCCTTCTCAGGCTACAAACAATTGTGAAAGTATTGAAACGAATGCACTTTACGCGGTGCAGTCCGGCTTTGTTATATCAGAAACCGCTGAATGATGTTGTGCGTACTTTGCTGTTGAGACAATTTTAATTAAGGCAGCTAAAATGAAAGCACGATATGTCTGTTAGCTGACACTGTTTGATTTTACTGTATTATTATAGTTTATGTATATTTAATCTGATGTTTTTATTATGTTGCTTTCATGGAGCAATGCTTTATTTTCCGAAAGAAAGCTGCAATTAGGATAGCTGCCCGACTCTCTTTCTTAATCTCCTTTCAGAATGTGGTTTATACAAAAATTAATTTTCTTTTAACTTATGTTCCAAAATTGAACACAAGTTAAAAAAGCAGTTTTGTTTCTCTCAGTATTTCTCACAGTGAGGAAACATGTGCCTGTTCCTTTTACACCCCCCTCCCCCCATCTGCCCTCCATCCTCGCGGCCCCCCACCCGCCCCCACACCTGTGCTGTCCACACTGCTGATGCGCTGATTCAGGTTCGGCCTTTATGCGCCCACAATCATTTCCCAGAAGTTGAGAAATATTTGTGAAGTTCTGCAAATTCTACATCACTTGAAAATGAGAGCAGGCTGCGGTTTGCTGCGTGTGGTGAACCGCCTATTCCGGGGGAAATTGTACAAGGGCGTTTGTACTGGCATTTGCTGTTTATTAGTTTTGACTATTAAGTGTCACTTGCGACATATATATATATATATGCCTAAACTATTGCATTAGAGCACAGATAGGGAGAAATAGCATTTGAGAAGGGACACATAGCCTTTAGGTGTTTTTGGTTATTTGCCCACCCATTGACTGCCCATGGCCATGCTGAAGCGCAAGGCCATTCCCAGGCACCTTCTGCCCTCCACGCCCAAAACACACCCTCCTGGGATCTCTTTGAGCTCGCTTTATTCCGGCCTTGCCATCAAACTTTGCACTAGAAGGTCCTGCTAGTGGTTTTTCAAAGCCGTCTTCTGAGAGTTAATTATTTAATTAGAGTTGTAGACTCATCACTCGTGTATTAAAAATGTCTTAACCAGGTCAGCCTTCAACCACTTGATTTATAAGCACTCTGCATGTCCTTCACTGAAGTCCTGTTAAAAAGGAGCATTGGCAAAGCCAACAGTTTTGGTTTGGTTACAAGTATTCAGCATTTGCCAAGCACTTCTATGTAATTCCCACGCAATGACGGTTGATGACGTTGAAAGCCGGTGTGGCGTACATTTCTCAGGGGCGAATTTGCAAAAAGTGCAGCGAGCAAGCCCAACCGACATCAAGGGGCGTGCGTGGGGGTTTCCCCTCGGCAAACATTTTGGAAACATGGCTTTCAAAATGTGCAATTTACTGTCCAAACCAACACATATATGACCTAAAAAGCATTATGTTTTAGGTACTAATGGTGGTGTATTATTCTTACATGTGTAAGTGTGATGGTGTAGTTTACAGCAGCTCTATTGGGAATAGCTGGTACTATGTTGTATGCATAAAGAAATTCATTATATAGATATCCAGTAATGATGGAAACATATTTTGTCATGCTGTTACTGGCATTCAAAGCTGGGCTTCGCTGAAGCGGCCAAGCTCCTTATCCAATTGTACTTAGTGACAGTGATCACTGGCACAAGAAACCAAAACATAATTGCCAAACAATGCCACACCTCCTATCTACCCCCACAAAACACCTAGACATTTCAATATTATCCCAACAAAACTGAACGCAAATGCAATAGGATTGGCATTGCACTTTTAATATGGGCAGTAGGAAAGAGGATGTGTGCTCCCGTTTCGCCAGAGCTGTATAGAACATGCTTCTACTAACACCCCACACAATGTTGCAGAATTTAATGGTGTGGCCCGCATGTTGCACACACAACTCTTCAGTGCCTTGAAGACATGGATAGGCACCAACTGCTTATGGTGACTTGCACGCATTGTGTTGCCACTAGAGCCTGGGTGGGGAGTTGTGTCAAATGCAAAACATTCACAGACAACACTCACGCTCCAAGGTCGTCATTTGGGGGTCACCAGGGGTCGCAACTGCGACCCCTGAAGTCTCCCTTGCTACGCCTTTGGTCTCCCTTGTTACCCCTAAAAAAATGTGCAAATGTTTTTGTTTTCTTTTTGTTTTTTTAGGTGTAAGCTCCTGGGCTGTGGCCAGCACTATGTGACTATTTGGAGTGGTTGGCTTTCTTGTTCAGGTTTCTTAAAAAAAGAGGGGTTCCACAAGTGTAACACTTTGAGTAGTGACCCTAAATAAGAAATAATAGGAATAACAAATCATTTGTCTTTCTGGAATTCTATACGATAATTGCTAGACTCATTAAAGGTTTATTTCAGGCACACTCCATGGGGTGAGTCACTGATGTAGACTGTTCTTAAACACCTCAACTGAGCCTTTAATCCTGTTAAGGATTTCAATCAGGCAATACACCCGGGTCTCGCCTAGCATGTAATGCACCAATGAAATACTTATTTATTGTGTCTATAGGTTTAATATTCTGAGTGATATACCACTCATATCTAACCCCTCCTCAAAATACCCCCCAGGTCACACTGGTCCAGGAATCAGGCTGGTTGGTAAAGGTAAATATTTATTTATTTATTTAAAATTCAAATCACACATATGTTTTAATATATAAGGGGCAGCAATCACCAATGTGGTGACAATACAAATCAGAAATTAAATAAAGCAATTGAATTCACTTTTGAGCAGCACAGCAGATAAAACACAGGGAAAAGAACAGTTTTGGCTTGTGAAAAGATAGTGTTTAAGTTAAGATTTCCCCTGCAAAGTTCTTAATTCGCGAATGAACAGTTCTACACAGATGTAAGTAAATAGCAGGTATTTGGGAATGAAGAACAGTGTATATAGAGTTTGAATGCAATCTTCCCTCCCCAAACAAGATAGAAAACATTTTTGTAACTTTTACACTTTTAAAATGACAGTTGGAAATGGCTTTGTGAAACAATGAAAAGTGTGCAAAAATCCTTAAATTGATAAAAATGTCCTATGGGAGCTACACTAAACAGGTCCTAACAAACATAAACTACCATATGAGCGACAGTACACACTTGAAATAAGAATGGGATTTGGGAAATACTTTGAATGGGATAACACACGTGGAAAACTTTTGCAAAATCGTGAATTCGCGCCTAATTTTCGCTATGCGATTTATAATAAAAACCGGTCAAATATACTGTTTCGTGATGCGGTATTTAGTTGTCGATATAGCTAAGGGTCTTAGGTTTAACTCAGAGTTGAAATTAAGTCTCTAGCTGTGAAATTGAAGAAGGTATGCAAGTTTGAATAAGAGGCGTTTTTGAAAAAAATAGGACAGAGAAAAACAGAAAATCGGTTTTAAAGATGACAGGTTGGTTTTATTTAAACTATATTGATGACTAAGAAAAAGAAGAATGCCACCTGTGAATCTCCACAGTTACGCGTGGCCGCTTTTAACCCTTCACGTGGCGGATACTAGGTTTTCTTGATGGGAATTACTTTATTGAATCCAAATCACTAATGGCTTAAGGTCTAGTAAAACAAATGAGAGAAAATCAGCGCTACACTAGGGATTACACACAGGTTTGCAAGAAGGTTCTGACACTATTGGAGGTTCTTAAGTTAAAGATGGGATAGGTTGAGAGATGGGGATAGGACAAGGTAAGACAAAATATGCTATGGTTGACTATGATTCCTATTTATACTTACAATCCACTGTAAATTAAGATTGTACTGTCAGGTTCTGGTTATCACAATCGGGTCTACAGGCAGCAGGACACTTCTGGCGGGATGGTCAGCTGGGTGGTTCTGGTCAATTGGACTGGCACCTCAACTGGATTGGATTGGATTGGCCCTTCTGGTCACCAGACACTGTAGATTAGCGGTATGGTGAGTTTCAGCAGGCAAGCTTGAACGGTAGCAAGCCAGACTGGATCAGAATTATTCTTATCTGAAGTTTGGGATGGTTCAGAATTTGGGCCTAGCTGAAAAAGAGTTCAGCAATTGCTGGGCCTTGGTTTTGCAAAGTAGTCTGGATCAGGACAAGATGAAAAGTTCTGGAACAGGATGAATAAGTCAGGAACAAAACACCACGCGGAAATCAGGATCTAGTCAGGAATCAGTGTGTCTGTGTGTTGTGAGGTTCCCATATTTATCATGCCAAGCGACATCACTGAGTTTATGGTAGAGGCAGACTTACAATCCACACCCCCATGGCTGTGATAAGTCAAAGGCACTTGCCTTTTTCTGGTTGGAAGACAGCAAGGGCTGTCATATTTTATGTGAACTCCAACAGTTATTTGGACCACAATATAACTGTCCCACAAATACACATTTCTATAATTATGCCCTCTAATAAAATCAGACACCTACATTACATATTTTGTAGCTTATATTTACATCCAACTCCTACGCCAGTGAGTGCTGGCTTTGTCTTTCTGTGGAATTTTGTCAATTTTAATCATAAAGATTTGGCCTAACAATTCCTAATTCAGCAGATATCTGTGCAATCATCCCTACAACACGGGTATGCAATATTAGACTTGCAGCATTAATAGTCTTGGCACAATTAGTAGTGTTTCTTTATAACTTTTGTCCTTATGCAGTACCAGGTTCAATCACGTCTTCAAAGAACGAGCATAACATTAGATTTACAACCACCAACTTTTACATTTATCCTCCTTCATGTGGCAAAGTTAAACACGTTTTAAAGCTTAATTACAAATAGCCATTTAAACACTAAACGTCCTTTAACAGTTTTTTTACTTTTCTTTCACTGGCAACAGCTGTCAAATTACTTTGATCAGGTTAGGGATCCTGTTCCTTGAGAGGGAAGTTTTCTGCCCCTCCCCTGTGGAGGTGAGAGTTCAAGGCTTGCCAGTCTCTTTAGCTGAGTCCCAGACAAAAGTCTGATGGGTTCTTTGTCATGAGTATGCGAAAACCTCCCAGCAGCAATTAAGTCTTTCCTGCCAGCTTTGAGGTGTTACCCATTCCCAGGCTGAGGCTGTGAGATCAGAATTAAATAGTTGATTAGCTCCAGACTGGGTTTTAACTTTAAGTTACCTACATCTTTCATTACAACATATAATTTGAACACAGTTTGTAGGTGAAGTTTGACATTTTAGCAATCCTTTTGAAATTTCTGACAGAATTAGGCCTTTCAACAAAACATGCTTTTAAACAGGCGATTTTACACTTTCTGCAGGGAAAAAGCACATTTAAACTGAGTCCCTTACATCAGATGTTCCTCTGCAGCACACACATTTTATTCAGCCCCAGTTCTTTCCTTAATTGCTGGGATTTGTTTTGCAGTCTGGATATATGTATCCAGCCTTTTGTTTGGAGTTTCTGCCTGCACAGTTGAAATTGTTACATGTTGCCATTTTAGCTGCATTTTTCACATGGAACTGGAAACAAATGTTGTTGGGCTGGTTTTCCATGAGATACATATCTTAGCTGCTGTCAGTCAATGAGACCCGGTTCCTCTGAGCCACCTGCATGACCTGATATTGCATGTATATTTGTTCTATATAAAACGCTTAAGTGTAAGTGCTGTATAATAACACATAATTATCAATTGGCCTTGGACGTCTGCTGGCATTCACAGTCATTTGGTAATATGGGTCTCTATACACTAATATTAACGATACATCTGGTGATCCATTCTTGTATGAAATGTATGTCACATTGTAGCAATATCATAACCATATTTTTCGTACAGTACGAGGAACAATGCTATGTGAGGCCACTTTCTATTTTGTCAAGGGGGAAAAGGTTGTGTTTCATTGCTTCCATGATGTCACTTCGGGGTGGGGTAAAATCACAGCACTTTCTGTGATGTCATCAGAGGTCAAGGGTCATGTGATGTCACTTCCGCTACCGCAGGCATTTTGGTGAGATGATGTCCCTGTCACGCTCTCACCACATTGCCACTAAACAGGTCCTCCCTCATGCCTGACAGACGCAGATACCTTGTGTGCATGCATGACAGACAGGATAGAACAGGTGCTACACTTCTGGGAGGCGCCAGCCTGCAGAAGCTTCATTATCTGGAAAGCCTAACTAGCGTGCATTCTCAAATTAAATGAGGGCTCCACTTGTGTTTTCACTTGCTCTACATTCATTAGGCCTGCTCTGTTCCTGGATGTTATGTAATGTTAGGTTATGTTGACTTATACCGTGCACCGCTATAGTGAAGCTGTAAATTGGTGCCGCCCCCCCAACTCGGGATACCATGGACCTTATTCATTGGTGCAGGCACATCAAGCATGAAGTACTTGAAGGAGAAGATCTTGTAGGCTGGCAATCTTTGGGTGGGTTCATTTTGCTGCCCCCGACATTACCGAACATAAATAGCACCCTGTCTATTGTAGCATGTCCTGGCCCTGGACAATGGCAAAACAAGAAGATTGCGCTGCTTCGGTCAACTCGTCATAAGAGATTGCCACGGTCATGCTCCAAGGTGCCTCCGCTATGACAAACTAACATTACACGTGAGAAAGCACATATATTATTGGCTTTGGCTGTTATAGTTATTAGTGTGTTTTGTACAATGCCAGTGTGTCATCTAGTTTCCTATGTCCCCTAGTGGACTGGTAACCAAAAGACGCCCTAAAAATCATGTTCAAAGTGGCCCCATTTACACATTTTGAGCAAGCCAGCCTGTTCCCCATAAAACAATGTATGAATAAAAAAGGGAACCACACAAAACAGGACCATGATGAAGAGGCCCACCGGGAAATCTCCAGCCTTCCCTATAGGCCGCTCCACACCTGCCTATGTTGCAGTGCAGCAACGGCAGATTAAACCTTGCTCTAGTCCATTGGGCATAAAATATCCAATGTCTATAAACCTGCCGCCCACAGCTGGATGCAGTGGAATAGCTAATCCCCCTCACTATCGTGAGAAGATGGTTTAGATTCTGTTAAAGACAAGGAGGCAAGTATTATGCATTACAATCTTATCTTCTGAATCCACAGCAGCAAAGAACAAACTTTTACAAACAAATAAGTTTCAATAACAGAACTAAATAGAGCTCAATGACAATGTAGGGGGGACTCCCCAATCCAACACAGAGGACAGGTCATGCCCTGCAGGTGACCAATGAGCAGCGATCTCCTTTATATGAGTCCTTTACTCCAATCCCAATTCCTCTTTCTGTAGCTGTCTTGATCCAGACGTCCACTGCACAGACCAGATGATATATCATGGAGATAGGATTCAGCGAAGTTCCAGGATCACGCACTCTCCACATCTTGTAACTGTGACAAGACGTTCCTGAACAGAACATCTCAGCCCAAAACTGTAAGAATAAGAAACAACAGGGTGGGTGGGTGGGATAATACTCACTTCCTTGTCTTTAATAGAATCTAAACCCCCTTCTCACAATAGTAAGGTGGATTAGCCATTCTATGTTAAGACAGGAGGCTTCATATTATGAAAGTTTGAAGCCCTTGCATCATATTAATTACAACATGATCATTACAATAGTGACAATACAATAAAAGGAGAACAAATGTTTTGATTTTTTGACAAATCAGCTGACTTCAATATTTCTCTCTAGGCTAATCCCCGCCCCCCAGGAACTGTCCTAGATGGCATAGCAGTCTTAACTGCAAAGAACCCGGGAAGCTGTTTCAACTCTAGCATCCCTCATAAGCCACCAAATTCCACCTGGTTAAATGGGCGGGGGGGGGAGACACCAGTCAAAAGGTCTTTCTATAGTAATAGCAGCTTAGAGGCATTAGGACTACTAAGCTCCTCTGTCTTCAACACAAAACATTTCAAACAATCAATGTCATACCATCTTCTGGCAAAGCTAGATAATAATAATAAGAAGTTAAACACTTAGTTCTTCTGGAGATAAAGAAAGTTACCCCCTGAGGGGTGAGCGCTTTGTTGACCACATCCAATGTTTTGATAACAGAAAAAGTTGTATTAGAAAACAAGACAAAACCACATGGCTACCCTGGGGAACAGTTGTTGGAAAGACAAACCTTCATTAGAAGGCCAAGAGCGGGAGAAATGGGACACCTTATTAACATCCCATAGGACAAAACCTAGCTTTAGGTGGGACCTTAATGCAAACAGACTTGAGGTCCCTGTGCACCTAGAAGTGCCTACCCCGTGGCTCACCCTTAACTACAAAATTGCCCCATGTCATATGTAACCCTTTATATACCAGTAAGCTTTTCTAAACCAATTACACCAGAAATGCATTATGTCTTCTGGAGGCAGAAGCGGAATGGAAGAGTTGAGCCACACACATGTAACCCAGCGGATGCCTGACGTAGAAGAGTACATCCAGTAGACCCTGATGACAGAGATATTCCTGTGAAACCTCTGAAAACACCAGGAAGAGCTAAATCTTCCAAGCCACCATAATGATGGAGACCCTTTATGACCAGCTGAAGAGGGACCTGACGAGCCAGAGAGAAGCCTCGAGAGGAGAAAGAGAAGACAAACCATATCCACCGCCAATTCCAAAAAGTTGAGAAAACACATCTGGAAAGGCCAAAAAGGGGGCAACCAACGCTAGCATTGCCACACTCCTGAGCCCTTGAGCAAGGACTCTGATACCATGACAAGAGGGAAGACATTTACATAAACCTCACCCCGAAGAGACAGAACTTGGCAAAGAAAAAACTTGTCTTACATCCAGTCGCTCCCATCATAGAGATGTCTGGAATTCCAATTTGCGACAGAGTCGCTTACTCCCAGAAGGCAATCCAATTTAACAGAAAGTCCTGATCCCGACCGAAACTACATACCCCTGCTAGATATGCTATGTGCTTGCACCTTATTCACCACCACCCCCATGATTGATGCATCACCCAGAGGAAACATAGTCCAACCGAAGGAGGACACACTTAATCCCATGGCCTTTGAGAAAGACTCTAGACTGAAGAGAAACCAAGCACTAAACAGCTAATATGAAGATGCTTACCAGAGGAGGATTAACGTCTGTCTGAGGATATCTGAACTATCCTGGCACCCCCAGCACACTGTGCTGGCATCTGATTCCAGAATGATCTCCAGAGAGGGAACCAAAACATTTCTACCTTGCTATGCAGGCAGCTAAGTGACTGAACCACTAAAGAAGTGTACCCCTGCCCTCGGGAACCGAAAGGACAGACTCTTGCGAGGATGATTGATGTTGAGGCATTGTAACGCTCTGTGAAAGAGAGGGTCGGGAGATAACGTGGATGGAAGATGATCACCACTCCCAGTCCCTGCTATCTTTCTGAGGGAGACCCTCCCTTCCTTGAGGAGGAGACAAACTTCTTTCACTATCTAAGAAAAGCCTGCAGCCCAGAAGGAGAATGATGCAAAGTCTGGGCTCCATATTGAAGCCCAGAAATTGAGCACCTTATGCCAGCTTCAATATTGACTCTTGCACTTATCACCAACCCCCATGACTGTAGAAGGGGCACCGCTAACTCCACTGGAAACTGGAGAAACTGAGAGGTCTTGAACCAAAACAAGTATACCATCCGGGCCTCTTAGGACCTGAGGTGAGCCAGCAGCGGCTTTGCTAACCTGGTGAAGTATCAGGAAATTGACAAAGAAAAGTCAAAAAGACAGGAGGCAAACTCCCTTGAGGGTAAAAAACTGGGCAAGTACTTCTCGAGCAGAGGAGAAATTGTTCACACCGCTTGATGTATTAGCGGGGACAGGCAGAGCCTTTGGAGGAATGGCTATAGGGGCGGGCTCTAAAATTTTATTTTTGTTGATCTTTCCCCCCTAATACCAGCAAGCAGTTTCTAAACACTGTATCAGGATAAGAACCTGGGTTGCACAACGTTGTCTTGCTTACAAGAAGAATGTGTTGCCCTTGAGCCGTCCTTGCCCCCGCAAAGATCTTTAATATTGGTCTTGTTTAATGCCATATTGGGATCAAGACACATGAGGGGGAACCACGCCGCTCTTTAAGGATGGAGGCATTGGCGTTGCCGAGCAGGCAAACCCCATCTCCAAATCAAGCCCTGCAGCCCTTGCACGTCAATAGGGAAATTAGAGGTTACTGTCCTCTTCAGCCAGTTGAAAAAAACTGGGTTATCAGACTCAGCACACAGTTACCACTCTTCCAGTCCTCATCTATCCCCTTATTGGGGTCTTTCCCTTTTTTGGGCAAAGAAGGATACCACAACTGTTCGATCAATTGAAGAAAAAGGGGTCTAAGTTCTTTAGCGCCTTTATGAAGGCGAGTAGAGTAGAGTCCTCCAATGCCTATGGGAAGTGGACTGACTGAGTTGTCCTGTACATGTTTGCAATATTAAAAAATGTATGGGGAGCTTCCACTTAATGGAAAAGGGTGACCAACAGAAATGTTATTAATGGGTCTATGAAATACTAATGCTAGCATAGAATTGAGGTCTGAGTGATGGCTGGAAAGGAAGGCAAGGTCCCCCTATAGGTCTGGTAACGACCTCCTCCTCCAAACACTCTTTTCTTTGAAGGACTAAATAAATAAATACAAAGTAATTCTTGTCTAAGAAGTGGGGTTACACCCGAACAGGGACCCGAACCCTGGACCCTTATATTAAAAGGCTGATGCTTTACTGAGCTATCAGGGCTAAGGGAAACTGCCAACAGGAAAACGTTAATGTGCTTCACACACAGCTTAAAATATTGTTTAACAGAGGAATACACTGAGCAAGCGCACCTCAAGCTGCACCCCCTAGCAGGGTGTGGTAACCAGCAGCACTCTGAGGTAACCTCGCACTAGAACTCAGGCAAAGCCTGAAACCGAGCAGGTTATGGCACGCCTACAGTGAAGGTAGATCACATATGCCGAAATAAGAGTGCATAAAACAATATAGGAGGAAAAAAGACCTTCCCACATGTGCAGCCCCTAAAACAAAGCTGCAGACGGGCTGCGCATCGGGCTCTGGAGCGGGCGGGTCACTGGCGGCAAAATATAAATTGTAAAATATCAATTTAAAAAATACACCGGACATGGCCAGAAATGAACCCGGTTCCTCCTGCATGGAAAACATGCAGCTCTACCATTGAGCTATATCCGCCTCTGGTTCTGAAGCACAAGCTTTGACTGGGCCACGCATGGTGAGTAAATAAATTAAATTCATTTGAGGCCCACACGCGTCGGGTGAGAAGCCAAAGCTTCTGTCAGGCCCATGCGCGTTAGACCTGAAGTGGGCGGGCCGGCCGCTGTGAAAATAAGAAATAGAGTCTGGTGAACGTCGGGTCTGAAGCAGAAGCTTGTGACAGACCGGCGCGCACCGGGACTGGAGAGGGCAGGCCGCGCTGATCATTCCTTGCAATAAATGAACAAAAGAATAAACAGTCCATGCTGAAAATAAATCTTGGGTGTCCATGGGTGTCGGGTCTGAAGCAGAAGCTTATGTCAGACCGGTGCACATCGGGACTGGAGAAGGCGCTGAATATTCTTTCTTAAAACAATGAAGAAACAAAAGAATAAAATGTCTACGCCCATCGGGTCTGAAGTGAAAGCTTCTGACAGGCCCACGCGTGTGGTGTTAGTGTAAAACAAAACCGCTAAGTGTAAAACAAAACCGCTAATAAAAAGCAACACCCGCACGCAGCCTCAATAGATACAATGTTACTTCAACCAGAAGACCAAGGAAACAATTCCCCAAAGCAGTAACGCTTCACTTATAAAATAAAGACACAATATATATATTTACAAAATATATTTACACAGTTTAAGGCCAACGTAATGTAAGGCATACTACTGACTAGCATGCAAGGCACAACTAGAAGGAGTGACTTAGCTGTGGCGTCAGCAGTAAAGAAAGAGGAGTTGGGATTGGAGTAAAGGATGGAGGGTCCCTGCTCATTGGTCACCTGCAGGGCATGACCTGTCCTCCATGTTGGATTCGGGAGTCCCCCCTACATTGTCATTTAACTCTATTTAGTTCTGTTATTGAAACATTTTTGTTTGTAAATGTTTTTCGTTGCTGCTGTGGTTTCAGAAGAAAGATTGTAATGCATGATATAAAGCCTCCTGTCTTGACATAGAATTCATGTGTATCAGAGTAGCGAAATTTCAACCTCCGATACTATACTAATGAAAACATCTGCGCTACCACAACATGCCTCCAAATTGTGCACATGCATGACCAGGCAAGTGCGGCACATCCCGCCCATGGACATGCTTCTGAAATTGTAAGGAATGGTTATTCTAGAACAAGCACAACTTTCACCGCCAGAACAATAGCTCTGGCGTGCGGGCGGTTGACTTCACTCACGCACCTGTGGGCCCATTAAATATAAATGCCAACACAGAGGCAGAGAATAGCAGCCACCATCAGCTCTGTGTGGATGCCGGCGATATAGCAGTTGGACAGCACGGCCCTGTTGGCTGTGTGAGGAAGTGGTGTGCCAGTGGACTCCAAGCTGGTGTCAGCTGACAACCGTCTCCAAGGGATTGTAATGGGCTCATAGAGGCCTCACTCGCCCGCCTCGTGGTGCCAGCGAGTAACCAACCATAGGTTCAGAATCGGCACTGACTTAACGCTATCTTGCATGGTAGTGTCCAGTTGCATACCACCAGCCTCCATTTGTGAGGCAAATAATCTGGGGGTCATTTTGAACTCCACTCTCTCCTTCTCTTCTCACATCTCGGACATCTCTAAAAAGTTCCACTACCAGCTGCACCTCATAAGAGGTATTCTACCTTTTCTCACCTTCCCCCAAAGGCTCACCATTTCCAAAGCGTTGGTTCTCTCTAGGCAGGACTACTGCTACAGCCTCTTACTCTGTCTTCCAACTTCTACTCTCTTTCCGCTACAACTCATCCAGAACAGAACCGCAAGACTTATCCTTGGCCTCAAGCCTAGGGACCGCATCTCTCCAGGCCTGAAATCCCTCCACTGGCTCCCCGTGGCTGCTAGAATCAAGTCCCTCTGCATAATCTACAAGGCTTTCTGGGACAGGGGCCCACACTATCTACAATGCTCTCTTCCTAAATACTCTTCTTCTAGAGCCCTCTGCTCAGCCTCCTCCAAGTCTTTGCGTGTGAGCCGTTTTCCAAGCAGAGATTTGGGGGTAGATTTCTATCGTCTGCAGGTGCCTCCCTCTGGAACAGCCTCCTTGACTCTCTCTGCCTCGAGCGAGAGCTCCTTAAGTTTCAGAAACTCCTCAAGACCTTCCTCTTCTCTTCCTCCTTCTCTCTCCCTCTCCCTTGCTAACCTCCTCTCTTTCTCTTCGCCTCCACTCCTTCATCTCTCCCCTAACTCTTTTCAGTGTTACTGACTGGTCGCCTGGCTCACCTCCAGAGCCTCACAGGTCCCAGGCTCCCCCGCCAGTCTTTGCACTTGCCTCTGGGCCTCTGCACTATGCTCAGCACTACTACACTTTCAGCATACGTTCCATGAGAGAGGGAACCACTCTGCACTTTACCAAGGGCCCTGTTGGACTGGGTGCACTTTTTCACCCTCACCCGTTCCCTTGCACATCCGTCTGTACATTTGCATGACCTGAATTCACTAAGCCTAGTAAGTTCTGTCTTGTCCCCCCTTTGTCTCCCCTCCTTAATCTGGTTACGCCTCTTACACTTCATGCACTTGCACTGGGTGAAATGCTGTCACGCCTAGTACGCTAATTACCTTTTTGTTTGATCATTCGGAATCTTCAAGGCCTAAGTAAAACTACTGTATTCCCTTGCTCCCTTACCGCCTTGAAGCGCTTTGAAGCTCTTCACTTGTGTATAAGCAATGTACAAATAAACAATTACAATTACAAATGCAGTCTATACCTCAAAGAGGAGGAGAGGAAGGGACTCCCCAGGAAAGGGAATACCAGCTGGCAATTCATATGCTCCATCAAAGTGAGAGTATGTGCCCTTTATGGGTAGTTTTGAGCCCCCAGTGAAAATGAGCATACCTTTGTTGTCAGGGTAGTGAGGTTACGTGATGGCGTGTCGTGTGTGAAGGAAGGGAAGTTAGAGATAGCACAACGAGGAAGAGGCACAGAGAGGTTGAGGAGACCTAGAGATCGGAGTGCAACAAGGTGAATAGCAAAAGAGGGAGTAAGCTAGATAGGGTCATGAGCAACCCATTAATGGATATGAAGATTAATTGGAATTTGAAAAGGGAGCGATTTTGCATGGACAACCAAGTTCTGCAGTCTATCTTCCATGGCCTTCACTGCTTGGATGAGGCAGTGGAACTGTGGGCCTTTCAAAAGTAAACACGCTGAAAGAAAGGTGGGGCGTCTAGAGGTGAAGTTGGTTAGGAGCAGAACTGTCAACCCAACTGCTGCGAGCAGTGACACCACAGAGCCAAGACTGTAGGTTACTGGAGCAGAGCCATCGGACCAAGAAGGAAAGGTAAGAGAAGAACACAGGTATGGATGTAATCCGGAGGCTGAACAGAGATCAAGTTTCCAGCACCAGCATGACCCTGCTCCTAGGAGCGGAGATGCTGGCGGAGGACGTGTTCGCCCGGAGAGAAACAGATTCAGAAAATGTACCTGCGAATGAAGGAAAGAGGCCCTAGACTAACAAAATATGAAAGTGCCTGATGCCAAAGGTAAGGAAGAGGCAGGAGGGCAAGGACAAAGAGACAAAGGCTGAAAATGATTGGGAAAGCATCAGAGCGAATCTGAATCATTTGTTGCATGCTGGGTAAGAATCCAATGTCAGCATTATTCTAATAAAGAAAGTGAGGCAGAACTAGAATCATTTGTTGTATGCCGGGACGGAGTTGCAGTACCCAATATAAGACTAGTGTGAGCGTGTAACAGAACTTTAATTATTTTTTGTGTACTGAGACACAAGGTCCAATACCCAATAAAAGTCTAACGAACAGGGTGAAAAAGAATTTGAATCATCTGTGCATGCTGGGACATGAAGTCAATACCATGCACAGTGTAACAGAAACTGTCAGACAGCAGCTGAATTAATTGTGTAATATCTATGAAAAACTGAGAAAGAAGTTAAATATTTGATGCAAGTCTATGAAAATGAAGAGAAAGAAGTACATTCATGTGTTGCAGGTTCATGAAAAGTTTCAGTGAAAAGTTGAATAATTTGGTGAAAGCATATGAAAATATGAAATGAGAAGTTGAATAATTTGTTGCAAGTCTGTGAAAAGATAGACAGAGAAGTTGAATCATTTGTTGCAGATCTATGAAAAGGCGGTAAGAGTGAAGTTGACTCATTTGTTGAAAGTCTATAAAATAAGGGGGAGAGAAGTTGAATTGTTCATTGCAAATTTATGAAAAGACAGGTAGTGAGGTTGAATAATTTGTTTCAAGTCTATGAAAAGATGGAGAGAGGAGTTGAATCGTTTGTTGCAAGTCTATGAAAAGACAGAGAGGTTGAATCATTTGTTGCAAGTATAAGTATAAAATGATGGAGAGAGAGAAGTTGAATAATTTGTTGCAAGTCTATGAAAAGACAGAGAGAAGTTGAATCATTTGTTGCAAGCATAACATGAGGAGAGCGAAGCTGAATCATTTGTTGCAAGTATAAAATGTGGAGAGCGAAGTTGAATCATTTGTTGCAAGTATAAAAAGAGAGCGAAGTTCAATCATTTGTTGCAAGTATAAAATGAGGAGAGCGAAGTTGAATCATTTGTTGCAAGTATAAAATGAGGAGAGCGAAGCTGAATCGGTTTATAGTCAAAATCTCGAAAATTAAACTCTCGAAAAAAAGCACGAATTAAAAATCTCAAAAAAAAAAATCTCAAATTTTTTTTTCAATGCGTTTTTTTTCAAAATGGGGGGGTTCCCCCCCACACCCCTTTTTTCATTTTTTTTTTATTTTACCCCTTTTTTTTACTTACCTGACCTCAAAAACACATAAATAAATAAATAAAAAATTCGATATTTTTTTTTTCGAGATTTTTAATTCGTGCTTTTTGTAATTCGAGATTTTATTTTCGGTATTTTGACCGACCACCAGCTGAATCATTTGTTGAGTCCATGAAAAGACGGAGGTAGAACTTGAATCATTTGTTGCAAGTCTATAAAATGATGGAGAGAGAAGTTGAACCGTTTGTCGCAAGTTCGTGAAAAGACAGGTAGTGAAGCTGAATCATTTGTGGCTAATCTATGAAAAAAAGAAGAGAACATTTGAATCGCTTGTTGCTAGTCTGTGAAAAGACGAAGCGAGAAGTTGAATTATTTGTTGCAGGTCCATGAACTAATGGGGAAGGAGGTGAAACCCTTTGTATATAATGAGAAATTAATTCTTATATTTACCTCAGGAAGGACGTCAATGGTCCAGTCTAAGTACAATACGGAGAAAGAAAGAGACACAAGATGAACTACTGTGTTCTACCGTGGGAGATGTGGTGCAGATCCATAGTGAAGCCAATGGGAGACTGCAAGAGATCAGTGGGACCTCTCAGATCCCAAGTAATCAGGCAGAGAATCTCCAACACAGGTGCTCCGCTGCGCATTTAATAAAAGATATTTTAGCATTATTTTGCCACATGAGTTGCATAATTCCTGTTGGCAAGAAATAGTCACATATGATATGTCAATTGGAACCCAGCTGGCCTATCGGGTAAAAGGTAATAAGAATATAACGTGTCCCATATGAGTTGTGTCCAATGTATGTTTATTAGTAAAGAGCACAGTGTAAGCTCAATTTCCTCTAGATGCTACAATCATAAAAAGAAGAGATGGGATCATGCTTGCAAACTGTGCAGTGAGAGCAGTCAAGAGAAGTCCAACAAAATATGGAGGCAGATAAGCAGGAGAATATGGAAGCGAGAAGAGTGAGTACATAGCAATATGGATATAGTTTATTCACAGGGGACATGGCTTACAACAGGTGAGTTTTCAGGGTGGCTCTGATGTGCATGAGAGAAAAGGCGTTTTTCGGGTATCCACGCTTCTCAATTATGCATGATGCATGTGTGATAGCAATGAGGTGCGAGTCACATGATATCAGCACAGAATGCTCTGCTGTCATGTTTGGGGTTGGGTCCATGCCTACCAGTTGATATGCTTGGTACGTAGTGCTTTACTCGAGCTGCCAGAGTAGCTAATTCCTAAAAATCAAATCAAACATGCTTAGAGAGGGCTTATAGGCCAGATGCGAGAATGGGGAGTACTTTATGGATTTCCAACATGCTAGGTGGTCCAGGATGCTACTTTATTTTATTTATTTATTTATTTATTTATTGCATTTATAGTAGCGCACAAAGCCTGTAGGCATCTAGACGCTGATACATACAGATGAAAAAGTAGAACTGTTACATACATTGAGATGAGGCTGTTGCTATCAAAGTTCGTATGGCAGGGGGTGCTCGCAAGCTCGCGGCCAAGATGGGCGCATCCTTCTGTGCTCCACGCGCTAGCTGCTGGTGGGTCCATGACTAGCTATCCCATGTAACAAGTTGGGCCAATGGCTGTGACCCCTGCCAGATGCAAGGGCCTCCCCGTCGAGGCAGTCGGACCAGGAAGGCCCGTTGTGTAGCGGAGTCCGGTGCCCCTGGGTTTCTTTGCCCATGTGGGTCTGCGATTGCAACATAGGGAGCAGGGTGGTATATTTCACTGCTAGGTGGGGGAGGGCAGTGTGGGTGGGGGAGCGTAGGCTGGGGGTCAGTTGGGAGTTCGGAAGGGTGGGGAGAGTGTGGGAAGGGGGCTGTTGGGGTTATATTTTGAAAATGATACACGTCTCTTGTGGGTGAGCCCAAGTTGCGGGGGAGTGCGAAACTGGAGGGAAGGTGTATGAAGGACCAGAGGGATTGGTTGGTACAATTAGCTGACAATGGCCAGCTGTAAAGTAATTAGCTGGAATGTACGGGGCCTCAATAATCTGCGAAAGGTCCGTAAGGTGATCCACTATTGTGAAAGGCATGGGATGAAGGTGGTGTCCTTGCAGGAGACCCATCTGGTTGGTGGGACAAACGTTGGGGTTGCTAGATCCTGGGGGTCAGATAGGTTCTACACATCTTATTCCACATACTCTGTGGGAGTCATGACATTGATACATAAGTAACTTCGGTTTTCGCACAGAGGAGACTATAGTGGACCCGCTGAGGATGTTTGTGATTGTGTCGGGTAGCTGGACACATACGTCATTGACACTTGTTAGTATATATGGTCCCAATGTGGACAACCCATCCTTTTTTGAATCACTTCTCTGTAGATGCCATAAATACTTGCACACTAATATGGTGTGGGCTGGCGACTTTAACGTCATCTTAGACCCAATGAAGGACAGATCTGCTGGAAGGGCCTGCTCTCTATCTCGAGCAGCGGAAAAGGTGCAGAGTTGCATGACAGAACAGGGGTTTTCCGATGTCTGGCAGACAATCTGCCCCTGGGCAGCGAGTACTCGTTTCACTCATCGGTCCATAATACTTCCTAAAGATTGGATTATGTCTTAGCAAGCCCACCGCTAGTGCACATGACGATTGGCTGCTCACTCATGCTAAGAACGCTTTCTGACCACTCACCAGTCCTTTGGTCTCTAGAGACGCGCAGGGAGGGTGCCTCCAGACCATTCTGGAGGTTTAAGGCCACGTCCCTATCCGATATTGTCTATCGAAGTGAGGTGCTTTTTTCAAGAAAACCTGGGATTGGTTACCAAAATGGGGTCTTCATGGGAGGCGTTCAAGGTGATGCTGTGTGAGGGGAGCATGTCCCTAGAGCTTGGGGTGCTAAAGACAATATGGAGGCAGCTCACCTCAGTAGAAGCAGAAGTCAAAGAGTGGAAACAAAGCTGGGGGAAGAGGTAAGCACAGACTCCAGAGCTGGATTGCGCGATGCACTTGACCACTTCAACAACCTAGCTGAGCACGAAGTTAAATACCTAGCTCACCCAGCAATGGCTCACCGATATTGTGATGAAGGTAGACCAGGTTGGCGCCTGGCGACTATGCTCCACGGTAAGGGGGATGCAATGGATATCACTGCTGTGCATACAGCGGACGCCTGAGTGGAGGTAGAGCCCAACGCCATATTGGAGACGTTTCAGTTGTATGCTTCTAAGGGCATCCCGGGGGAGGAAGACCTAGTGGGGTTCATTGAGGAAGCATCCCTTCCGACGTTGGAACGTGAGGCAGCAGAGACACTGGCCAAACCAATTACGTAGGATGATATCCTAGTGGCAAACCGAACGCTGCCGACCGCTTAAGTGCCAGGAACTGACAGCATTATGGCAGAATTTTATAAAGAGCTGGGCCCGGAGGTAGTCAAAAATTTACTAGCTGTATGAGAGGAGGCGCTGGAGGTAGGGCAGCTCCCTCACACTATGCGCGTGGCGGTTGTCGCACTGATCCTAAAGCCTGAGAAAGACGCCAAGGTGTGTGCTTCATACAGCCCAATTTCCCTACTGAATCTGGACACAAAAATCTTTGCCAAAATACTGGCAGACCAATTGCTTTTGTATATGGCCACACTTATCCACACGGATCAGTCCGGTTTTATTCCAGGGCGGTCGACCTTGTTAAATCTGCGAAGGCTTTTTGCCATACCGGCTCAAATTGACCCAAAGGTGCAGGCAGAGGCAGCACTGCTTGACATGGCGAAAGTATTCGACCCTGTCGAATGACGCTATTTGTTTGAGGTGTTGCGGCAGGTGCGCATCCCGCAATACTACCTGAGGGCGGTGTGCTTGCTGTATGCAGGAGCAAATGCTCCTATAGACCTTGGAGGCAAGCGATCTGCAGCCTTTTTGGAGAGAGGTAGGTAGGCTGTTTCAGAGGGATGCACCTGCAGAGGATAAGGATCTACCCCCCAAAACTCTGTTTGGGGAAACGGCTCACCCACAGAGAATTGGAGGAGGCTGAGCAGAGTTGTCTGGAAGGAGAGTATTTGGGAAGAGAACATTGTAGATAGTAAGGGCCCTGCCCCCAGAAAGCCTTATTGACTATGTAGAGGGACCTGAACTTGATCATTGCAGCCACAGGGAGCCAGCAGAGTGAATTCAGTGAAAGGAGAGATACAGTCCCTGGGTTTGAGGCCAAGGATACATCTTGTGGTTCTGTTCTGGATAAGTTGAAGAGGTCAGAGAGTAGAAGTAGGAAGATTGAGAAAGAGACTGTTATAGTAGTCCAGTCTGGAGAGAACCAGGGCTCTGGAGACAGTGAGCCTCTGGGGGAAGGTAAGAAAAGGTAGAATACCTCTGAGGAGGTGCAGCTGGAAGTGAGACCTTTTGAACGGGTCCGAGATGTGAGAAAATGAGAGAGTAGCGTCGAAGATGACCCCCAGATTCTTTGCCTCCTTGGTGGGTCGGATGCAGGATCAATGGAGGCCGGACCTGAGAGAGAGTGGGAAAGTGGGTGCAGGGTCCTAATGAGGACGATCTCTGTGTTGCTGGCATTAAGGCAGAGATCGTTTTCAGCACACCAGGACTGAATTGTTGTCAAACAGTCAAGAATGAGCAAGGAGGAGGAAGAGGCCGAAGTAGCCTGAAATATTGCTGTTTGTCATCCGGGTAGCACTGAAAGTTCGAGGTGAAGGCAGAGATTATGTGGGCCAAAGGGGCCATATAGACATTGAAAAACCAGGGGGATAGATCAGATCCCTGGGCGACACCACAGGTAGAGAGAGTGATAGCAGAGAGAAAGGACCCAAGTTGTACCTGGGAAGGATGGTCAGAGAGAAAGGACTCAAGCCATGCCAGGGTCTGATCCGTGATGCCCAGGGTATCATGGAGATGGGTGATCAGGATGTTAATGTTTAATGTATCAAAAGCAGAGGAGAGGTCAAGGAGAATGAAGACAGAGGGAGAGTTAGAGTCAAGGTATGGGAGCAGGTCTTCAAAGGTGTTCATAAGAGCAGTTTCCATCCCTCTGCATGTCCTAAAGCCAGACTGATGTTCATGGAGACAACCAACAGATTCAGTGTGGAGGGTAAGCTGAGAGATAGCCAACTTCTCCAGGAGTTTGCCCAGGAAAGGAGTGATGGAGATGGGGTGATAGTTAGCCGGAATAGAAGGGTCGGCAAAGGTTTTATTAAGCAGAGGGTGCACAAGAGAGTGCTTGAGGGAAGTGGGGAAAACTGCAGTGGTGAAGGAGAGGTTGCAGAGGTCTACCAAGGCAGGAGCCAGAGAGTCAATCTTGTCCTTGATGGTTTTGGAGGGGAAGGGGTCCATCTGTTTGGAAGAGGCTTTCATAGACCGGACTTGTCTAGAGACCTCCTCAGGCGTGACAGGGGAGAGGGAGGAGAGAAGAGGGGTGAGCCTGGTGGGGGCAGCTGAGGAGGGCCTAGGAGATAATGGTGCATGAGTGGGTGTGGAGGAGAGAGAGGACAGGCTGTCCTGTGTTCATATGAATCAGAGAAGGTACGAGTCAAAGTAACAGAGTGGTCCGGCACCCCGGGTGTGCTGAATCGAAGGTCTCTCTGTGATGTATCCAGACAAGAAGTGGCAGAAACCAAAGCAATAAAGTGAAACGTATGGATGAAGTGGATTGAAGTGGTCCTGCGATGATTTAAGAAAAATTCATCGCAAGTCTGGAGCCTTTGAATGTTGATAACAAAATGAAAGCAAAGAAAGTGAGATTATAAGGTCTGAGCCCGGTCGAGGGAGGCCCGCGGTCCGTGCCGGATTGAGGGAGACCAATTGTGAAGTTGTGTTTAAGGGGGTCCGAGCCCGACTGAGGGAGACCCATGGTGAACAATAAACCTGAGAACTTGTGAATGTGAAAATCCTGATGAGAAAGGAACTTTGGTACTTGTTTGTTACACCAGGCACTCTGCAATAAGAGAATTTTATTGGTAAAGAGACTTTGGTGCAGAAGGCCCAGACACCTATGATTTGAACAGCATTCTTGTGGCAGAGAAGCCAGAGTGTGTGCAAAGCTCATGTGTGCCACTATATCCCTTGTTGAAAACGTGGGTAAGGGAAGCCAACTGCCCAACTATCCTGACATATTGTTTCTTGAACACTTTTCTTTTGCATACATCATTTTCCCACACCATTTGTATTTAGAAGTAAGGATTGGCAATAGGTTTATTAGTATAAGCCCTTTCATTTTGACAGAGACTCCACTAGTACTGCGTTATTATTTGATGGTTGTAGCTTGTTCCCATCCTTAGATTAAGGGTTAGATAGGAGTTCAATCAACCCATTGAAGTTCAATAAACACTGTTGAACTGTAATCACTTGTGTCTTTTTTTACTGTTTGATACCATGCCTTCCTTACAGCAGATAGCCTTACTCCATATACGCAGAGGCTCAGGGACCTTACAGCATGGACGGGGGGAATTGGTGCAGGCATTTACTGCCACCAAAGACAGCAGGAGACAGGATGGGAAGACTGGACTGACGCAATTCCCTTTTTTGGAGAAGGGATGGGGGAAATCCCAATACATACCATGGCAAATGATTGACAAGGGTTGCCGGAGCAGGCGCAAAGGCAATTCAAGAACTTAGTGGGGATGGAAGCCAAACCACGGTCTGAACTTCAACTCACTATATTACACTATTATATGGTAATGCAAGGAAAAAGCATGAGGAAAGGAAGCAGGAGGAGGAAAAATTAGCACAGAAGAAATTGTCAAAATATACAATGGAAGGGGCAATGTTAACAAGCCCGGAAGGACAAGGTGCCCCGCATGTGCAGCAATATTGTAGGCTCCTCTGCCTCTAATAGGTTTGGACTCACACTTTTCTGGACAATTCTGGGATTGTCACACATTAACAACAATTTGAACCATGTCAAGACGAAGTTCATGGAGAATTCAACCAGACTTCAATAGTTATTCATAAAAAACAGGTACATTTTAATTTAATACAAAATGGTTTTAAAAACAAACATATAAAAACTCACAAAGTGACCAGTGCTTAAGAAAAGTGCTTAGTGCTAATCACCAGTTGGCTAACAATATGCAAAATATGCAAAATAGTTGTATCTCTTATAGATACTGTAAACACATTAAATATACAAATATATACATATCAATCACTTCAGGGTTATTTAGACCTTGATGATTTAGTAAATGAAACCACACTAACAAAACCAGGGGATTTTGGTATCAGTTAGCTCTATTTTTCTCTGCTAATGGTGCCTTGGTCAGTGTGTACCTACAGTGCACCTCTTACACAGTTCTTATATTCTAATAGATACATAGCATTAGTATCTATAGTTGCCCAACATGTTTCATTCCATGGAGTTGGTATTAGGAAATTCTTCAGGGGAGCGAATGGGTCGGTGCACAAAAGCGCCCTATAACCAATTTGCGGTGGTATCAGAAGAGAGCTTGACAAGTCGGTGTTGACATTGCTGTGCAGTACAGACCCCCGCCCACAGGGGGAGGTTTCACGGAGTGGGGTGATGCGTACCATGGGTCCAAAGGAAGAGGGGGCCACCTAGGGGCCGAGGATATGGGCACCAGATGCAGCACGGCAAAGAGAGACGTTTAGGAGATTATCAGAGGCCAATGGGGGGGCCACCCCAGTGCTGGTTATGTGGACACATAGGACACATTTCTAGTGTGTGTAGAAGCAGGGCGGAATGCAACAGAATGGGGGGATGCAAAATCAGCCCACATATCATGGAGAACGGACTGACTACTATGCTCAGGACCAAACACAACAAGTGCAGACATCGGACGCATACCCTCATGCATACCAACCCATGGCACAGACACCCCAGATGCAAACGCCCACACAGTCATACTCACAGACACCACCTGCATCTCAGATGCAGAATAATATGCAGGTACCATGCACGGCACAGCAAACCGACAGGACACTGGCAAGCACGGACTCCATGGGAATGACTCCCATTCAGAAATTGGGAGGGGTGACTGTGGTGGGGGCAACACATTCACAGGCAACAGAATGTCATTATACCCACAATAGGACAGACCACAGACAGACCTGATGTGTTCCATCCTATCGATTACACCAAACCCAGCAGAGGAACCACATATAGGCGTGACGATAGGTGGCAAGATCTTCTCCTTTCTTTTAGACAGAGGGGCGACTAGATCCTGCATCAGGGAGGGAAGGTATCCAAGGTCAGGCGACACCATGAATGCGTAGGGATTTTCTGGGGTGACGTATTTAATTCCTTTTACAGACGATCTCACACTTTCTATAGGGGAGCATGAGTTAGCTCTACCCTTGTTATATTCCTGACAGACACCAGTAAACATAATGAGGAGAAACATTATGAGCAAACTTAACATGAGCATCTCATTCACTGCCCAAGGGATAATGTGTTCCACACCTGGGATTCACCTCCAAAATGTGAGGGAAATTGTTCAGGCCTAGTGCGGATGCACGGTACAGAGTGGGGTGCCAGCAGATGAGTAAATATTCGGATATGGAGCTCAAGTAATAATAGCATGGCTCTCAAGGAGTCAGGGTAAATGATGAAGCTTAAGCAAGGAGCCATTCTACCAATAGCAAAGCAATACCCTCTGTCGAGGGAGGCAGATGAGGACATGTACGAGACCACTGCAGCCCTAGTCAAGCAAGGCATTCTAGTACCATGAGTCTCTGTGCAACCCAGCGCTGTGCCCTATGAAAAAGGCAATAGGGGGGTTGTGGCATTTTATACAAGATTTGCACCCTTTGAACCATACTTTCACCCAGAATTTCCGCTAGTTCTAAACTCAGCAACCGTTTTGTGTAGCATTCCTACGGAATCTACTCACTTTACGGTTATAGATTTGAAGAATGCTTTCTTTTCTTTACCACTCCATCCAGACTCACAAGATTTAACTTTGTTCCTATTTAGAAAAAAAAATGGAAACACACAAGGCTCCCACAAGGGTACTGCGAGTCCACTTCCATATTCAACAGGGTCCTCCAGATGGTCTTAGGCAATGTACAGTTAGAAAGCATTGTTGTACAATACATAGACGACATCTTCATTTGCAGCAAAACAAAAACACAGTGTAGGAAGGACCCCGTGCACATGTTGACTGTACTAGCAGAAAAAGGGTACAAGGTAGAAAAAGTCAAATTACAATATTGCCAGAAGGAAATATTATATATTGGACGACTGATATCGCAAGAGGGGCGGAAAGTGACACCAGAAAGAGCAGAGGCAATTCGCAAGACCGCAAAACCCACAACCATAAGAAAAATGCAACAGTTTTTAGGCCTCTGCAATTACTGCAGAACCAGGGAATTTGACTACAGCATATACACCAGATCCTTGTTAAGCGCACTGAAAGAAGCACAAAGAGGGGAGGGTACATTACACTGGACAGAAGAAATGACTGAGGCATTTCAGGAGCTGAAGACAGCAATATGCACAAACACTGGGCTGAGGAAGAGGGTGACTGAGAGTAACCAGACTAACTCTCTCACATCGTACTGGACATGTCCCATTAATCAGGTCAGATAAAATCAGGCACCTTATCCAAAGTGCATACACCTGATACCAGTTAGCTCTCCTCACACAAATAAAAGACAACACCTAAAGACACACTGAGCAAGGCTGAACACGAGTACGAGCAGAACTTCCCAGATGAAGGCACACCTACTGGAGAAGAGCAGCGGACCAAGAGACGAGAGCAGTGGGGCAAAAACCACAAGGCTTCCCTACTGGAGGTCGTTGCCTCCAACAGACCCCGAAAGCCACGTGGAGAAGGCCAGATCCCACAAGTATAAATTACATTATGTTTCAAGGATTCCAGGGACCCTCCCGGATAAACGGCAGAGTTGGGGAGGCGAGGTCAAGCCTGTGGTACTAACATTGACTCAAAAATTGAAAAAAGCAAAACAAGAAAGAAGCACACACAGCTGGTGAGTTGGCAAGCAACCCGAGAAACTGGAGTTTGTCAAAGTGAATGAAGTAGCAAGATCATATCACAAGTGAAGGCTGTGTGTGTGTGGATGAGACGCGAAGAAAGGCAGCCCATGAATGAACTTTAAAGTCAAATGCAGCTCCGAGATCAGTGATAATAAATCACGGAGTGGTCCTGTGAAAAGAAGTAGTCCATTCGAAAGTCTCGGTGAAAGGTATATTGTTCAAAGCTAAAAGGCGAGACAGCAAGATTGAAACGTTGAGTTGAAGTGGTCCTGCGGTGGTCTGCAAACAAGGCCACGCACATTCGAAAGACTGACATTCAAAAGTGGTCCGAGCCCGACTGAGAGAGACCCGAAGTATAATAATCTTGGGGAAAGGAGCCCCCTTGCAACTTTTGTGTTGAACTTTATTATGAGTGGCCTGAGCCTGGCAGAGGGGGACCTTTGTGAACGTTTTGGGTGAAACATTATTTTGTAAATCAGAGAAAGGGACTTTAAAGTGGAAGGCCAAGCGTGCCTCAATCCACGGTTTTGAACTGTGTATTGTGTTGGAAACCGAGCCAGAGTGTTTCATCCTGCCTACAAGGATCGCCTTACTTTGTGAGGCCTAACGTGATATGATATGATATGATAGTTTATGTAGCGCCTATACACAATGTGTTTCAAAGCGCTAAAGGCAAGGAAGGGAACAAGGGAAAATCCAACAACATTCTTACAGGCCATGAACAGTAAGGATGTGAAATTAACTATCATACTCGGCCTGACGACATTTCAGATAGTGCAAGGGCTAAGACATAGATAAGGGAGGGGGAGAGTGGGAAGGAAATGGAAACAGACAGGCGACTACCATACTAGGCCTGACGACATTTCTGGTAGAGCCTGAGGAAAACAAAAGGTGAGGGAGAGGAGGAACAAAACAAGTGACTATCGTACTAGGCCTGACAACGTTTCAGATAGTGCTGGAGAGAGGGGGAGCAACAGCAAGGGGATAGGGGAGCGCCAGACAAGGTTGCTATCATAGTAGGTCCAGGGACAATTCTGATAGAGTAAGTGCATAGAAGAAAGTAAGGTGAGGAGGGGAGGAGATAGGAAAAGGGAGAGGGGAGGAGAGAACAGAGAGTAAGCAGTCAAAAAGAGTGGAGCAGCAAGAGAGGAGAGTGAATACAATTGTAGAAGTCAGTAGTAACACGAAGCCAGTATTCAAGATGAAGATGGAACAGCATGATTCAGGGCCACCATAAGTACAAGATGCAAAGGAAGTCCAGCATGAGAGTTGAGAAGGGTGACGCACCGTGAATCAATGAAGTCCATAAAAGTAAAATCCAGCATTGGCCACAAGACGGTGATGGTGAAACCAGAATGTATCAGGACAGACTCCTGTGTGCAGGAAGGGGGGGTGCACAAGGGAACAACGCGGGGAGGACCAGAGAGGGTGGGGATGGCCTGTTGGGACAGAGTGTGTAAACACATGTTGGTACATGCTTACCTGCTGTCTTAGCAGGGGGTCGGACCCTGGAATCTCCTGGTCCAAACACTTTGGACGCCCGGGCGAGAGATGCCCTTCATCTAAGAGTTAAGAGCAGGAAGGAAGAGGCAGGTCTAAGAAGGTGGGCGGGGCTTAGGCCAGGTGACCTAGATCCACTTACACCTGCTCCCCAGCTGCAAAGGAAAAGAGGCTGGAGGGCTCCTTAAGTAGGGAAAAGAGCGGCAAGCAGGAAAGCACCACGTGGGCGGGGCTTGCTAAGTGGTGAAAAGGAGTGGCAAGCAGGAAGGCACCAGGTGGGCGGGGCTTGCTAAGTGGTGAAAAGGAGCGGCAACCAGGAAGGCACCAGGTGGGCGGGGTTTGCTAAGTGGTGAAAAGGAGCGGCAAGCAGGAAGGTACCAGGTGGGCGGGGCTAGTGACAAGTAGGAAGGCACCAGGTGGGCGGGCTTAGGCCAGGTGACCTAGATCCACTTACACCTGCTCCCCAGCTGCAAAGGAAAAGAGGCTGGAGGGCTCCTCAAGTGGGGAAAAGAGCGGCAAGCAGAAAGGCACCAGGTGGGCGGGGCTTGCTAAGTGGTGAAAAGGAGTGGCAAGCGGGAAGGCACAAGGTGGGCGGGGCTTACTAAGTGGTGAAAAGGAGTGACAAGCAGGAAGGCACCAGGTGGGCGGGGCTTGCTAAGTGGTGAAAAGAAGCGGCAAGCAGGAAGGCACCAGGTGGGCGGAGCTTGCTAATTGGTGAAAAGGAGCGGCAAACAGGAAGGCACCATGTGGGCGGGCTTGCTAAGTGGTGAAAAGGAGCGGCAACCAGGAAGGCACCTGGTGGGCGGGGCTTGCTAAGTGGTGAAAAGGAGCGGCAACCAGGAAGGCACCAGGTGGGCGGGGCTTAGGCCAGGTGACCTAGATCCACTTACACCTGCTCCCCAGCTGCAAAGGAAAAGAGGCTGGAGAGCTCCTTAAGTAGGGAAAAGAGCAGCAAGCAGGAAGGCACCAGGTGGGCAGGGCTTGCTAAGTGGTGAAAAGGAGCGACAAGCAGGAAGGCACCAGGTGGGCGGGGCTTAGGCCAGGTGACCTAGATCCACTTACACCTGCTCCCCAGCTTCAAAGGTAAAGAGGCTGGAGGGCTCCTTCAGTAGGGAAAAGACCAGCAAGCAGGAAGGCACCAGGTGGGCGGGGCTTGCTAAGTGGTGAAAAGGAGTGGCAAGCAGGAAGGCACCAGGTGGACGGGGCTTGCTAAGTGGTGAAAATGAGCGGCAACCAGGAAGGCACCAGGTGGGCAGGGCTTAGGCCAGGTGACCTAGATCCACTTACACCTGCTCCCCAGCTGTCAACGTGGGTAGGAGAGCTGGTTCAGTCTCCTTATCATTTGAAAACTGATTTTTCTTTTTGCATACATTTCTCTTTTTTACACTTTTTGTACAAGAGATAGGGCAGGCATTAGGTTTTGTTAACATAGGACGTTTTGATTTGACAGACTCCACTAGGACTGTTTTGTTTATCATTTGATGATTGAGACTACTCCCATCTTAGTAATAGGGCAAAATAGGAGTTTCTCCAATCCCATCATTCTCAATACAGGTTTTGCAAATTGTATCCATTATGTTATGTCAATACTTGTGATACCATGCCTTCCCTACAAACCAGAGCCCTGGTGAGGGATCTTATGGCAACAAATTCCCGTGTTGCATCGCCCTGGTTGAAATATATAAAATCATCTTTACAAGAGCTTGATCTCGGGCACTTATTTGGCGACGAATTGTAGGCAGGTAACTCTCATAAGGGAGAACTAACGAATATCTTCTCTTTCATAGAGCGAAAATAAGGAGTAAAAATGAATTGCAGAAGCAGAGCATACAATTTTACTACTGTAATGGTGCCCCCAAAACTGTAAGGCCAGCCTATGTCCAATGGTTTGCCACCCTGAGAAAAAGGGCAGTAATCATGGCCTTCAGTGCAAACCTTTTATTCACTGGGGCAATGACACTTTTCCCATCAATAAATGGTATTGAGAGAAGGTGCTGCACTTGTTGTGAGAGTAATACAAATGACCTGCTGCACTTCCTGTTCTTCTGTGCCATTTTAGTTAAACAAAGGAAAGATTTTATAATTCCGCTATTAAGAGTGTCCAAGCAATCAGCAGCTAGGTTCCTATTGTCAGTCCCAGACTTACTGAAAGCCCACAAGGTATAACTATATATTGAGCGAGCCCTTACGTTACGCAATCAATTTTTATGCTTTATCAAATGATTTTAGTTTATTAACATAGATCACAAGATTTGATTGTATTTTAACTGACTTTATTGTTGAATTGTCTCATTGTGTATTCCTTGATGGGAATTTTCATTTCCGAATAAAGATTTTACTACTAATAACACATTTCTAGCGCATATCTGCTGTTTCATCAATATCTTCAAGGCTACACAAGGTTTCCGAAGCGGAGTAAGTAGTGAATGTCATTATTAAAAGTGTGATAATGCTGACCTGTGTCTTCTTTTCGCTTGGTATCCTTGACCTTATTTTTTGGTGAATGTCTTTTGTTATAGGAAACAAAGCTGTTACCCCTACTAGCACAACCCCAATTCCTGCAGGTGTGCCTACCATGTCAGGTTGGTAGGTAAGCACATCCAGACCAGTAAGAAGGGGTAGACGCAGTGTGGATGTAGGCAGGGTTGATTCCTATCTCACCGATACTGCTCGAATATCCAATAACATGTGGTACAAGCACATGACTAAAGTAGGTAAACAGATCACTGGAGAGAGCTGCTATGTCTGCTCTATCATCTCCTATGCCATGAGTGCCTCCATAACGTTTGTGGCAACTGAAATACCAGCAGCAAGAGCACAGTGACTTATGTACCTATCAATGCGTACCACCCGAGGAAGATTCAAAGGGAAAACGACAACCTTAAAATGGCTGTCCCAGGGAACACTTCCCTATGAAGACAGCTATATAAAAACACTCGACAAGATGCACAGTTGTTGGTAAAAAAGACCTGGCTATACAATATATCACTGAGGGCCCACAGAAAGGAAAGACAAAACCAATGACATTGAAAGAATTACCATGTCCTTAGAAAAGACCAATAGAAATAGGAGGAGAACCAGGATGCTGGGAAGGACCACAGATGCTTGTATATGACCAAGTATAAAAAGCCGAAGGATGGAAAGAGGGAGTAGTGGGGAGAAGGGGGCATACACTCCTAACTGTTCCAGTTTGTACGGTACAAAAAGAAAATGACAAATGCCTAAAGGAATGGGAAGCAAATGCAAAACTACTAACGTGGGTAGAAAATGAAGTCCATAATACCACTCAAGAAGGCAGCATTATGTTTGCAGAATGACGAAGCAGCAAAGGTTGGAGAAAACAGAGAATGCAAGCAGACATTAAAAGTTTCAGGCATGAAAGTTGGCATGCCAGTACTAATCATTGGGCTTGAGGATCCAGGCCACATGAAAAGTTGCCACCCAACTGGGGAGGAGTGTGCTTGCTGGTGCACATCAACAGGCCAGCATAAGAAGTTCCACAGAAAGATATCAAAATAGACAAATACCGTAACATGGACTCTGGCAGATGAAAGAAAAGGTCTGTTGAATTAACTAGGGTGAAAAGAGGAAAATACATATCGTCAGTGATGGAAGACTCTCTGCATGACATACCACCTGAGCATCGATTTTTCAGCAGAACAGAAATATTCTTTGCATCCGTCGTTCCTGCAATACACACATACACTAACACAAAATGGCTCCAGATTACGAGATGGGAGCGGATCCAAGTTTTGCTCTCCCCAGCCCCGCATCTCCCTGGAGTTCCATTCCTGCCTTTCTCCACCTCCCGCCTCCCATCCCACCCACCGCCCGCGATAGGACAATGCTCCAATGTGTTTTGAGTCTAGCGACCTGAACAAACCTGCACACCACCATTTCCTGATGATTTCAGGCAGGTGAGTGCTGAGCAGCTCCTGGCCCCATTTTGGACCAATTGTGAATTTAAAAATGCTCCCTTGTGTTGGGTCTAGGGACCCGAACGAACATGCACACCACCATTTCCTGATGACTTCAGGCAGGTGAGTGCTGCGCCCCACCTGACCCCATTTTGGCCCAATTGTGAATTTAAAAATACTCCCATGTGTTGGGTCTAGCGACCCGAACGAACGTGCACACCACCATTTCCTGACGACTGCAGGCAGGTAAGTTCTGCGCCCCTCCTGACCCCATTTTGGCCCAATTGTGAATTTAAAAATGCTCCCATGTTTTGGGTCTAGTGACCTGAACGAACGTGCACACCACCATTTCCTGATGACTTTAGGCAAGTGAGTGCTGCGCCCCTCCTAACCCCATTTTGGCCCAATTGTGAATCAAAAAAAGTTTTCTCCCCCCCCGACTCCTGCATCTCCCTGGAGTCTCATTTGTTCCTTTCTCCACCTCCCTCCTCCCATCTCACCCACCGCCTGTGATTGGTTCTACACCTATGTCATAAGTGGCCTCTCTAGGGCAGCCCTTTGCCCGTGCAGCCCCTGCGGCTAAGGACCGCTCCTACAGAGGCGGCTCCAGGAAGTGTCAGCAGGTGTCCGCAGGGGAAGCCAGTGAAGCCAGCGACCAGCCATCAACCAGCTGCAACCAAAAAAAGTAAGTGTGACATGGGTGGGGAGTTGAGCAATTACTCTACTACGGAAAACCCTGCCACTCAACATTACCTCAGAGTTGTGAACATTAGACTGCATCCCGTCTAGATAGGATTGTGAATGTTAAGTAGTCCAACATCTAGAGAGAACTGTGAACATCAGCCTACGCCAGACCCGTACAGAATTGTACATAATAGCGAGCGCCACATTGTGTCAGCATGTCCCACCCTTAGATGGAATTGTGAATGGTAGCATGTGCCACACTTAAACTGAATTTTAAATGTTAGCATGTGCCACACTTAGATGAAATTGTGAACATCAGCCTGAGTCGCAACTAGATAGAAATGCAAATGTTAGCATGTCCCTCACTTGGTTGAAGTTGTGAACATTAGCCTAAATCGCATCTAGATTTAAATGTGAATGTAAATATCAGCATGCCCCACACTTGTGTTACTGTGTACCCTGCTTTTGCTTATTGTTCCCCATGCTGTTGCTATATATCCGTATGCCCACCTCCTGTCGCTGTAAGCCCTGCCCCCTGTCACTGTGTATCCGTGTGTCGCTGTGTTCGCTGCCATCCTGTTCACGTGCCTGGTCTCGGGCGCTTTAAAGATAACCATCATATCACATCACTACGCTTACTCTCTACTATACACCATCACAGAACTAGAACACAGCTATACCCCTGACAAATTCACCCTGCCTGTTCACATACGAATACTACCCCATGATCACCTCATCACCCTAATAAAACGCAGCTAGCTGATGACATTCCGGCCTAGTTGCTCACATAAGAAGCGTCCTTCAGGCCTAACGCAGCCAGAACCCGGTCTGGGTGTCCACCCACCGGACTTCACACATCCAACTGATCTCTACAGCACCAGGCCTAACGCTAGGATGCAGCTACCATCCGGCAATTACATCAGCTGCACACATATCTGGTGCACCCACGCACCCTATGACACTATCTCTCTCTACTGACCAGAACTGCGGTTCCCAAGGGCGTTCAACCTACCAGCGCTTTGAGATCATACCAATGATATATAGAGCGCTATACAAATGCCAAGTAACATAACATAAAGTGCCAGAACCATTCAATTAATCCAAGACTACACAGGAGGGATTAGTCTGTGGTGTAAAACGGGTGCTAAGATTCACTGCATCGTATACTCCCAGACGCTTTTGAAACTAAGTACCACCTCAATGAGAGGCAGAAATTAGCCATTCTAAAACCCAATTTGGACAAAATAGGGTAATTGGTGGCACACAGGGAGACGCACCTAGGGTAGCAAGTACCTACTGTGGTACACACCTGAGGCAATACAGCAAACTAGAATATTACAAATCAGAAGCACACAACTTCACTCTTGCAGAAAATCTCACGATGGCCTACAACAAAAGCCACAGACTATTTTAATGACCATATAGGAGTTGAAAACTGTTACATGTATGTGGTCCCCTCTGCTGTATGTTGGTTACTAGCAGGGCCGGGTTTAGAGGCCGAATTACCTGGGGCAGCAAAACAAAAATGTTGTGCCGGACCTCCCCCCTCCAACCCCCTCCCTGAGAGCACATTTCATTTCAATAGAGCACCTGCCATCCCTTCTCCCACCACCACAGCTCTGGGGAGACCTTGAAAGGCTCCCCCGAGATGGCGTGGTAGGTGGCTAATGACGCCACAGGTGGTTATCCGGGCGGGCCTTGCCCTAAGGCTGGACCTGGTTACTAGCAACATTGGGCTGAAGGATGCATAGGAATCCGGGTGGCCCCTGGGTGAAGTGACATCAACAACTGCATGCAGATAGTTCAGCTGGATCACAGGTGTGCACAGCAGTGATCAGTAATGGCAGCCACCATGCAAAAACATGGAAGCCGCCGCTGTCTGATCACTTATGCATAAGAGCAGGCAGAATCCACGTGGATCCCGGCCTCTTTGACTTTGTCAAGTGCATGGAACCCGATGCGAAATGACACAGATCAGGAAAAAACATGGTGAACGTTTAACGGTGCGTGTTTGAATTCACCCTGGCCATTTTGACAGCTCAGCTGAAAGAGACAAGTGAACAGTGTGGTCTGTCAAAGGCGAAGACTGACAGACACCTTTCCTTAAACACACCACAAACCTACGTTCAGGAGATTTACCTACCTACCATTCCATCCCAGTTCATATAAATACTAAGCAACTCGTCCTGTTTGCGGTATCGCAAAACACTTTTAACAATGTATTTATTTATTTAGCCATTTATAGAGCGCACCAAACCAGAGGCATCAGGCCACTGGTTACAGTAAGTGTATTTGGCTTAAACCATAGTATATTCATTTCAGTTTAGGGGTGCAGTCAGTTCAGTTTCTGACGGTTACAGAAAATACATCCAACGCTCAGTGAAGGTAGAGGTATAGTACATGTATTTTAGCTAAGCATAGTACAGAGCAGGTACAGGTTAGTGCAGTCAATTTGGATTCTTACTGTTACCTGTAATACATACAGAGCTCCAACGTGTAGTATAGTGTTATGCATCTTGTGTGAAGAGCCAGGTTTTGAGACTTTTGCGGAGGGACCAGAGGGATGTTTCGGCCCATAGGTGGAAAGGTAGGGTGTTCCAATATTTTGCTGCTGCTACCGGGAAGCTTCAGCCCCCTGCTTTCTGTAGTTTGAATTTTGGCATTGAGAGTAGATGGCATTAGATGTCTCTCATCGGTCTAAACAAGTGTCTTTTCTTGAATTTGTTGGCAAGGTTTAGGTGCAGTGTTTGCCAAGCATTTGCGTCTCAATGTATTCAATTGTAAAATGGGAGCCAGAGGACACTTCTTCTGGCCGCAGATATGTGGTATTTTTTGGGGCTATTCAATGCTGCTCTTAAGGCATTGTTTTGTATCACTTGTAATTTTTTTACATTGCCCAAGGACGATCCGGCGAATAGAGCATAGAAGTAGTCAAATCTGGACATAATGAGGGCTCTGGCTAGAGTAATGCAGCTGCCGGAAGACAGGAAGGGTCTGCCAGCATTGATAAGTTTAGTTGTGTAGGCTGAAGCTGAGGATATTACGTTCACCTGTCTGGGTAGGGTGAGGGAAGAATCCAGGTATACTCTCAAAGTTTGTAACTCTTTGGAGTCTAGGATGGTGTTGCAATCTATAGTAAAAGATGTGTAGGCCTTGTCCAGTTTGATAAGACGTTTTTGTGATCCAAGGAGCAACAGCTCAGTTTTTTTTGTCATTGTGGCACAATGAGTGCATAGCCATCCAGGCCTGGATACTTTGGTAGATTGTGTTGAGTAAGTTATTGTCGGTAGTGTAGTCGCCAGATATATGGATAAGGTTTTGGGTATCATCTGCATAGTTAGTGCAGAAGATACCCATTTAGTCGAGGAGGTCGAAGAGTGGCTCTGTGAATATGTTATATCACATGGGTGATACAGGAACCTTCGGGGACACCACATGGGGCTGGGACAAAAAAAAAACTGTCCTGTTAGACGGGAATGATTCAATCCAGGCTATTGCCCAGGGGGAGAAATTGGCAGCTGAGGCAACGTGAAGGCAGAGGGTTTTGTGATCTACTAGATTGAAGGCAGCTGAGAGGTCGAGCAAGAGGAGGATTGCTACTTTACTGTTATCTTTGAATTCATCCATCTGTATTTTTAGTATGAGGAGAGCGGATTCAGTTCTGTAGCCAGATTGGCGCAGTCCTAGAAGATTGTTCTTTCCAGGTAATTTTTGATCTGCAAGTACGCTGCTCTGTCCAGTATTTTAAGAGGGAAGGGGACAGTAGTGATCAGACGGTAATTCGTGGGGATGCTAGGGTCGAGTGTTGGCTTTTTGAGGAGGGGGAGGACCCAGGCATTTTTTAAGTTATTGGGCAATGTGCTGGGGGTAAATTAAGTGTTGATGAGCAGGGCAATGAACAGGACTAGCTCTGTGGCACAGTCTTTGATGACAGGGGCCGGACAAGTGTTGCCTTGACATCTGGAAGGTTTAAGGCCTTTGATGATTGAGTTAATTTCCAGGTCGGAGACTCAGGAGAATTCTAATGGCTGGATAGATTAGTCATGAGGCCCCACAGTTTGATCTAGGAGTTTTCCATTGGTCATAAGTTTAGTTTTCTTTTGCTGAGATTTTGATTTGGAGAGAGGATATCTTGTCCAGAAGTGGATTTTGGATTGAAGTGCACCAAGTAATATCTTTGAGGCGGGTGGGGCAACTCGGTACTCTAATTCGGGCATAATAGCAAAAAGCTCTCTAGAGCCGGACTGAGCACTATCAAACCTTTCATTATACAAGACCTTTTTTGCTCGGGAAATAGCTTATTTGTACATTTTGGATAGTGAGGTGAAGTAGGCTTTGTTGGTGTCTGAGGGATCCTTTTTCCAAATTGGTTGCTCTGCTCGCTTTGAGGAGCAAAGAGTTTTGAGATATTTGGTGAACCATGTGTTCACATGAGCTTGGGGTTTAGGTTTATGTTTGCTCAGGGGGGCTACTTTGTCTATGGCTTGGAGTAGGGAGTAGTTGTATAGGTCAACCAGTGCTGTGACATCGCAAGTGGATGGTTGGAAGGCTGTGAGTGGCTTCAGTAACATGGAGGATGGTGGCAAGAGTGATGTTTTTGACTTTTCTTGTTAGAATGGCTGGGAGTATCGGGGTTACCTGTGGTGGTGCGTTATTCACAGGGATCAAGAATTAGATCAAATTGTGGTCTGACCAGGGGCATGGTACGTTGGCTAATATCTTGATGTTATTGTCGTATTTGGCAAGCCAGTTAAGGTGCAGCATTTGTCATGGGTGGGCTCCAGGATACACTGGGTGAAGCCCAGGGCTTCTATAGAATTTGCTAATGAGAGTGCCTGGGAATCTGTAGGGTCAATAAATCTTAGGTTGCAATCACTGAAGAGATAGATTCTGGAGGAGGGCTTGGCCTCCAAAGAGAGAAGTAATGAGATATCTTCTTCGAATGCGAGGGTAGGCCCCGGCAGCCTATAGATAAGGTGTCTGTGTGGAACAGGGCTAGCTTAATGGACAGTAATTTGCATGTTTGGAACACTGGGTTACATATTTCTCTAATAAGTAGTGCCTTTTTAGCAATAAATACTATTCCCCCACCTTTATATATAGGTCTATCCTTACTAATGATGGTGTAATTGTCTGGGATGGCCAACGATAAGGAGGATCTGGTTGCAGAATGAAGCGAGGTTTCTGTGATGACTAAGATGCCGAGGTGACTGAATGTGATGATGTCGGAGATATCTAGTGAATGTGCAAGAAGTGACCTAGCGTTGATGAGTGCTCCTTTGAAGGGTGCTGGGAGGATTGAGTCAGAGCTAAAGGCACCAATTGCTTTGGTCGCTGTGGCCCTGTGTGCATTAGCTGAGTGGTCATCAAAGTTAGGGTTGGGAAACTTAATCACAGTTGGTAATTGTCTATTTTGTTAGTAGAACTATCAATAGGCAGGGTCTTTGTCAAGGTGGTATTATCAGCACTGGCAGTAGCTGAGTTAAGCTCCGATGCATCCAAAACAGCTGAACATACTGTAGTAACGTTTGAAGGCAAAGCATTGGCGTTATCAATATCAACAACATTGGTAGCAGGTGCGTTAGCCACTAGAGGATCTACATCAGTTGAACATACTACGGTACAGTTTGAAGACAAGACATTGGCATTAATGATATCAGCAACATTGGTACCAGGTGCGTTAGCCACTAGAGAATCTACATCAGTAGAACATGCTATGGTACAGTTTGAGGGCAAGGCCATGGCATTAGTGATATTTTGAGTACTAGTAGGGGTGGCAGCCAACAATATATAATTATATAAACATTATATATTTTGGTAAGCCCGGCATGAGTATACTCCTCCAGCAAAGCAAGTGTGGCAAATAAGGCAATGCCATCATGCTCGCTAGTAGTATCTGAGGTATAGAGTCGTTTTGGAGATGTGCGGCTGAGGAGCAGAGGTGAATGGGATACAGGGCGAGAGGCTCTGTGGTTGATAGAAAGTTTGGAGCCATCAGTGTTTGTTTCATAGTTCGCTTGCGAGTTTTTAGCAATCCGCATGCCAGACCTTAATGAAGTATTTGTTAGCAGAGGCGAAGCTGTGGGGGGCTGAGGGGCCTATAGCCCCTGGTCTTTTGGTTGTAGCCCTGGATAGAATCTCAGGAGCTACAGCCAAAAGGCTAGCTAACCCCCAGTCCCGACAGTTCCGACATCAGCGTAGCCCCGGGTCTTTTCCCGACCTAGCAACACCCCTGTTTGTTAGTATTGATGTTGAGAGGCCTGCTGCCATGTGTTGCAAGGAACAGGGTTTCTGAAACGTTCTTGATGTGTCTGGTAGGCAGCGAGTTCTATGCGTGAGGTTCTGGTGGCTAGCATAACAAGGTTACTTGTGAAATTCAGATTAGGGTGGTGGTGGCGGGCTCAGTGGGGTGATAGCCTGTATTGGGGTATGTTACGGTCATCTGGCTTGGGGCCCGCCCTGCACAACGAACCGAGAACCAAGCCAAGCATCTCTCAAGTGTGTTGGCATTGGTGTAAAGAGACGCATTAAGTGCTTTATGAAGCACAAAAGCAGGCGCTTGTTTAGAGACTGTTTAGGGCACGGTCTAGTGTTCCTGTTGCTGCAGGTGCTATTGTGGAGAACCAGCTTAGGCAGTGAGAGGTTACACAAGGAGAGCGCAGTAGGAAGGAAGAAGGAGGGAGGGATGCTCTCATAGTCAGGGAGACTTTTGGTCGTAGAGCTCTTGATCCCATGGGTATGAGGGATGAGCAGTGCTGGTGCCATGGCGGTTTGTGTTCCGACGCCGACTTGAGCCTGCCGAAAACTTGAGAGGGTGGTGTACGGGAATGACATGGCAAGTGAGACAGTGTGGTCATCTTTTGAACATGGTTGCGAGGCGCTTCGAACTTGAGTAACGGCATCATGGTAGGTTTGGGTTGTGGGGGGTTGCACAAAGGGGGTAATCTGTCTTCTGTGAGGGGCCTGTTGGAGCATGACCCTTCAATAAGCCCATGTGCTTACCTTTCGTATCTGCAGCAATACGCTGGCCGAACCAGATAACTCTGGACCCATGCACAAAGTCGGGGAGACATCGAAGCAAAGCAATTCTGTGGTATCGGATGTGGGTTGCCATGGTGAGTGAGGACGTGTCTGCATTGTCAGGTGTGTGGAACAGCGAAGCGATGTGGTCCTAGCTTAGACCGGTAGAGACGCTGCTGGCCATCTTCTCTGGATGGCTTCACAGTGGGGGCACAGGTGTTGGGGCGTAGAGGGTGACCCAGCCAGTCCGGCAGAGATGCTGTTGGCCATCTTCCCTGGCCTTAGGTGGTGGCGTCACCTGCCGGCTAGGTGCCGGATGACCATACGAGGAGCATCACGGCCAATCAGCTGATTGCCACTGCATTGTGGGAATCTCCGAGCTCGGCAGAGCTTGTAATGTCGCAGTGGCCATCTTGGTGGGTGCTTCTTCACCTTGGGTGAATAGGACAATAGAAAGAAACTCTAATTTAATTAAGCATTGAAAAAAATATTGAACTTATTTTTCTGTTTTGTTTTAGTTTTTTTTTAATGTTCTTTCAAAAAGCAAAGCAGTGATTGTTTTAAAAAACAGTTTCCGATACTGTACAGTAACTAAAGTAAGTGAAACAGATAAGCAGCATTTGCAAATCATGCAAAACTCACACTTTCACTCAAAGGAGTAACTTTGCTGAAAATGTTTGGGGGACAAGACAACTGAAAGAAAGGAGCGCAGTGGAGAAAGGGCGGATGGTGGCGCTGAGGGATAACACTAAACTACTACTACACCACAAGAGTCCATTGTTGATGCTCTATTATAACTTTCATAAGGCTGATGGGTATCTTTAAAATTCAATTCTAAAGACACGCCACTCTTCTGAAATGTATAACACCACAGTTGGTCTTTAGAGTTCACTGCATTGACAACAGTAAAAAAGAAGCCTGAGCCTCCTCTACCTAAAAAGGGCCTGCAAGCAGGCTGAAGGTAACTGGTGTTTGATTATTGTCACCAGGGCACTGACCCGCTCAAATAAACATATACACAGAATAGAAAATGGATGCCTGCAAGATTTTAAAACAGCACATTAGGTTGCTTATTCTGATTTCAGTAATTACTTGCAACATCTTCTATTTGATTTATTTTAGATGTAGCGAAAGTTTACACAAATAGTGGGAACAAGTGAATTGCTCTGAAATGTAGACATGTAACATAATTTCCATCACTAACTAGTCAAATACACTGTTCTATCAAAATCAGACTCACTCAGCAAGTACATTTTAGGATTATGCTTATAAATCAGTAAACTGTGAGTAGAGTTGTAGGCAAGCCAAGAATTTCATAGCATTTGCCAGAGCCGATTTAATAGTAGTCTAACTTGGCTCTGGGAACCAAAGCACAAACCGAGCCATCGTAAAAAAGGTTGCCCATTAGGCACCAAGAGGCTTGTCTCCAGTTGTCCAATGGCTCATTTGAAAAGTTGTGTGTTATCAATGGCAGAAGTGTACCAAAAAAAGTAGTGGAACTGGGGTCTCGGCAGGGGAGAGGGTGGACAGAAGCATAGTGCAACATGTGACAAGGTGTTGTGACCGGGGCATTCCAATAGTCTAACTGACTAATAACTAAGGCTCCTATTACAACTGTACACTTGCACAGGGACATGAATGGACAAATCTTCTGTACTGAATGGTGAATATGGTCGTAAAATGTAGAGGAATAGTAAACAGAAAAAATGAAAACTAGTGGAACACCGCTCCCGAGCGTTCTCGCTCACTTCGATCACTATGTGTCATTTAGTTTATGTACAGATTGAGAGTGACAGTCCCTGGCACACTTGAAAAGAAGCAGACAGACTGCTTAGTGGACAGTGCCCATTGGTACCAAATTGGAAAGCAATGCAGAAAATGGCTTTTAGATAACACACCTATCAATAAAGGTGACTTAGCATGTGGTCTAACACCAGCAATAATCACCCAAGCCAACAAGACAATAGTATTTCATGCCGTTGAAAACCCAAGTAAGACAATTGAACTGGAAGCTTGCAGAATTTCATGATCACACTGCAGCTGCTGTGTTTAGCAGAGGGGGCAGGGGAAATTGGCTGTTATGTGCTCCCACTAAAGCATACACAGAGCAGGTTATGGCTCAGGGCTGTCCTCATCTAACTTAGTTCAGGTTCTGTCTTACCAGTGTCTCCTCTGCCCTGATCTCTTTTTTGTTCAAAAAGGAAGTCCTTAAATGTGTACAAAGTGCTGGCGGAAGGACTGCTGCAAGCACTCGTTCTGTCCTCCTCACCTAAAGATTATAATTGGTTATTTATAACGCACTTAATACCGAAGAGGTTTCTAAGCGCAGACCTGGGACTCAAACCTGTGTTGCTCTGCGTTGTCTTGCTTCCAAGACGAGCACATTGCCGCTGAACTATACTACCTGTGATTATTTAAAAAGTAGATGTATGTGCTCCTTTGGTGCATGTGATCTAAATGTAGTTCTATACAAATCTTCAATCTGGAGTTGCAGATAGCAGGGGGTGGGAGTTGTGCTCAGTTGCTTAGTCTCTGCCTTTGATTCAAAGTGCAGGATACAAGCATAGGTTATGTAAGAACATTTATTTAAAATGCATTTTCTAACAAAATGAACCCAAATTGTGAAAAAAATGCTGCTGCACACTATGTGAAATGTGGTATAAGGGGAACCCCAACAATCAAGTGAATAATCGGAATAAATATGTACATGTTCGAGCAACTGAAAAAGGTGGGAAACTACCCCTAACAACAATTAGACAATGTGATATCAACCTGGATATAAAGAAAATACGTATCCATAATAATGAATTGAACCTTAATAAACCATGACGTACTGAACTTAGTAAAACAAGAAATTAGCTAATGGACATATAGAACTTGATATATGACTCAATGTTGACACCTGGAAATAAGGGAACAGATACACCGTAAATGCTCACTGTGGTATTCATAAAAGCGGTCTACATGAGGGTACCACCAATTCACCACCCCTAGCGATACAGGCTTAATGGAATCACATATAAGCACTAACTCACCGATCCCTGATGTAAGAGAACCATGGGCGCAGTTGGGCCATAAATCTATTAAAAATAACTACTAATTACAATCATTTCCTTAACTACAGGAAAGAACCACCAATGACACACAAGTTACCAGTACCCAGTAGTATAACCTGCAACAACCCACGATTGGAACAACCTTAACTCAAGGTTATGGTAAGCACCGCCAGAATTAACATACTTACAAGTCCACACATGCTCACGTGATCCTATTACGGAGGGGAATACTCAAAATTATTTCTACTTCCTTCCCTCCCTCGCCACTCCTCAGAAACACAGGACACTCATCCATTCAACATCAAAAACTACGAAAAATAATAGAAAAAATCATCTTTCAATACGAGAATCATGTTGAATAAAGCAAACAATATGCCAAAAAAGATATGTTAAAGTGAACTTTATGAATTGTCTTATCAGTGACTTGTCTCTAAAATGATATATTTTAAAGAATGCACTGATAACTATGTTATGAACTATCCTATCAGTGCCTTCAAAAAGCCTTAGGAAGGGTGAAACACATGCACATGTCTCCTAGAGGAGTTTTATTGGCACTACTTTTGTAAACACGTTGGTTGCTTAACCAACAACTATAAAATCTTAATGCACATTTATGAATATTGGAATAAATCAAAAATTGGTAAAAACGAACAAAGTCTAAACGATTATTTTAAAGTAATACACAGAGCAAGCACAATACCAAGCGCACAGGCAAACATAGAATCACAAACTCGTGTTTTCAACATATCCAACTTCTCGACATTAATAACCAAAAGAGTCCCGCTTCAACAGCCAGCTCTCGGGTCAGAGTAACTGGTCAAATGCCCCTCACTTCTGCAGAGTGGCAATTGCCTCCTGTGACACCCTAGGAACCTGAGAAAGACAAGCCTACACATCTATCTTTACATGGCAAGACCCTACCTAGGCCTGCCACACCCGAGGATATCCCCCCACTCCAAGAGATGGTTCACCAACGCTCACACATGATAAGTTATTAGGTGGCTAGACTAGTCTACATTCAATGTAGGCCGGTCAAGCCATGTAATAACATTTATGTTTGCTTTATACTTGATGCACAGTCAATATGCATCAAGGGTAAAGCAAACACGATAAGTGAAGTGTTTTTACGTGGCTAGACTGGCCTATATTTAATTTAGGCTGGTCTATCCATGTAATAACACTTATGTTCGCTTTACACTTTATGCAGTTAATGTCCATCAAGGGGAAAGCAAAGTAAGGTAACACAATAATAACACTTGACAATCTAGCAATTTAATAACGCTTATCACATATGCTTTATAATGATGCACAGTTACTTGATATGTGTTATTAGGTGGTGTGGTAAATCAGACATAAATGAACAAGACAATATGGTTTACTTAGAGGTTTTATTAAAGGAAAGAATGCCTCGCCTATCCCTGCCGCTATGAAGATGGTTGTCCTTAAGCTTTAAAGAAAATAATAACTTGTGCTCGTCAGGATGTCTTACAAAAACTCAGTCCTCTATCCAAACCTCATCTAACCTAGCATTTCGCCCTACCACTAATGCAAAAAGGAAACATAAACTTAGCCAAATTACTCCCCCTTTACTTGCCTTGTGGTGGTTTGTTCTTAATCCCACCCAATTGGGTCTTTGGTTTTCTCTCTTTCAGGCCTTGGCCTGCTGGTACAGTTCAAAATAAGTATTTTATTCTTTCTCTCTTTCTAGAGAAGGTTGCTCCGGACCCCTCCACACAAATATTTGTATCAGTTCAACTAGTTTGATTGTTAGTTGGAGTAACTGGTCTTGTAAACAGGCTCCTTGTTTAATACAACAGGCTCTGTGCTAATCTTTAGAATCTGTCTCTTGTTCGCCCCTGCAGGGTGATTCAGTATTTGCTGGATTATTGTATCTTTTAACCTGGCATGGGCCTCCTGGCCCTTCAGCCTGGCCCAGCTTGCCTTTGCTATTACCCCTCGGTGGGGTAGCTGGTTTCAGAGCCCTGCACGCAGTATCCGGCCTCTCAGGTCATCTGGGGTTTATCTTGTTCTCACCCTCTCATGGGGTGTCTCGGTGCCTCACTTCCCACCTCCCTCCTCCCACTCCTCTCTGTTGGCATTCTACCTGGTTCTCAGCGGGGGTGCTCATTGGGGGTGGCAGCTTCTCCGTTCTCAGCAACCATAAGTCACACTGAGGCCAGTCCTTTTAAAGCATATTCCAAGGTGGTTATTTTGCCACAATTTTCATCAAAGCTGAATTTCAGGACTCAAGTTACAACTGAAAATGTGGTGGTAGCGTCTCAGAAATTGTCACCAGACCGAAACTCAGGTAGGTAGTGGATTCACAAATCATGTAACTGTCTGTAAGGTTTGGTGTCACAAACATTTATTAATTGTGTGTAAATGGCAAAAAACCACAGTTCGCCCATGAAGCATCTTGCGTAACGGGGATAAGTGTAATAGGTCTGTCATGATTGGGGGGGCACAAATATATATGTGGCTTTTTAGGTGAAAAATCTGAAAAGTGTAAATGGTAACTCTGGTGTGGGTATTCATTCTTCCCAGGATTTCAGTTTCAGAAATACAAGGGCCTATCGGTAGAGAGGGGTTGAACCTTGGAGGAGGAGAGGACCGTAAAGGTCCAATGGAAATTCTGTGCTAATAAGTTAACATCTCCTGATCTCAATATTTTGGGGGTGGGACTTAGGGGTTAAAAAGTGCCTACACAAGCCAGAGGGGGAGACTCGCCTTAAAATCATCTGGACAAGACTGCCTAAACATCATTTGGGTGAAATACTGAAAGAAGAGGGCAGCATTTAACCCTGCCAGGGCAGCATTAGTTCACCAAAAAACTATTGAAGAAATTAAAGAGCCAAAATCAAAAATAGATAAGCTTAATATTCCAGAATTAATTTTCAAGAATGACTAGATTCTAGATTAATACTTATTAAAGTTTACTGAAGAACTTAAAGCCAAAAAACAACGTACCTTCATCAGAGATGAAATAGACTACAAAGTAGGAAGAGTTTACATCTTTCAAGAAAATATGACACAAGAAGCAGCCAAAAGATCAAGGCAAAAACCAGTGTAGCCAAAAATTCTGAAACACCAAGCCAATCATCAGACACAGAGACAAATAGTGAAACTGACAAGGGAAGACAAGGAGAAGAACCCAGTACCTCCATAGTGTCACAAGAAAGTTTCTCTTTATTAGAAGAGTTTCGACGTCACAAAAAAAGCACATGACTATACCCCAAGAGCCAACTACAACCAATATAGAAACAGGACAATATTAAAAAACAAATATTTCAACAATGTTCACAAATGCAAGAGGGGAAAGAGAGGAGGAACAAAGAAAAAAAGGAGGAAACCTAACAGGTATGCAAATCAGGTCGCAATTACGAGGGAACTGACAAACCTGGTTCTCAACTTACTTGATCAACCAATTGACCCTATACTATCTAAAGTACTGGATAAAGGGCTAACGTTCAGTCCCACCAACACATCAGACTACTTCCACACACAAGTGGACCTATATAAGTTTTGCAGGAGATTAAAACTTAAAAAATACTTTGAAGAAACAACATTCCAAACAAAGGAGTCTAATACAGCAGATATTTCAACATTAACAGTGGACATTATGTAAAATACTATTCACCTATTGAATCTTAATGTGGAAGAAGAACCGTAAACAACAGAGAAATAGAGACATTTTTGGAAGAACAGGAAATCAACCCTTTCCAAACTGAGGAGAACAAATTAAAACCAAAATCAACATTTATTCCTACACTGATATTTTTCAAAAGGCTATATGTAAAGATCTCAGAGATAATTACCTTAAAATTAAAAAAGCTAAACTCCATTTTAATGTATCCCTCAAAGAAAAATGTGCAATTGAAGACTTGTCAAGAAACCCTGATATAGTAACTAAAATGGCGGACAAAGAGGGTGACATTGTCCTTATGAAAAGGGCAGAATATGTGAAAGAAGGTAAGAAACATCTCCATGACCACAATTGTTATCAAGAGCTACAAAACAACCGCCTGCCAAAGCTACAACAAACATGGCACACTATGAGCAAAGAATGGCATAATGTTGGACTATTATCTGATGAGGAATTTGCTTACGTGGATATCACACAGCCAGTGATGTCCTTCATTTACTTCCTACCCAAAATACATAAAAAATACAACACATTTCCACCTCGTTGCCCGATCATTAACGAGATAGGTTCCCTTACAGAAAGAATCCCGCAGTTCATAGACTTACATTTACAACCGTTAACAATTGGCTTGGCATCTTTCCTCAGGGAAACGAAACACGTAATACAACAGTGGAACAATGCCCCTGGGAAAAGGAATACCTATTTTTAACTCTAGATGTGGTTTCACTATACACCAGTATTGAACACAATAAAGGAATGGATAGCACAGGATTATTTCTCAAGACTAGATCAGTTTCCTTCCTTAATCAAAACAGAATGATTCTGGAAATGTTAAAATTTGTTTTGGAAAACAACATTTTCACGTTTGACAAAGCGATTTATAGTTAAAAACAGGGAACGACCATGGGCTCTAAATGTGCACCATTAAACGCCAATTTGTTCATGGGCCACTATGAATTAAACCACGCCTTGAAACATCAAGCATTCAATGAAGGAAACAACATTGTTTACTGGGGCAGGTACATAGACGATGTGCTCATGTTATGGAACGGTATGACGATAAATACAGAACTAAGAATTGTATAATAAACAACATGGACATAAGAAATTTCCAATTGTATGATGGATTAATACAATAAGGATAAAATTAACCACTGTTATACACAGAATACATCAAAAACTGAACCAATTATAAGCAAATGTGTATGTGATATTTTTTAAGAATAACAGTTAGCGCACAGTCTAAAAGCACAACTCCCTAGTAAATACCTGCGAGGACAGCTGCCTAACTCATCTGGGAGAGAATTGCCTGATACTACCTGGGTTGGAAAGGACTGAACATTGCTGCAGGACTAAATTTGCCTTGGAAGAAAGCAATTGGGAAGTACTGCAGGTGACTGTGCCCTACGAGTAAGGAGAGCCAAATGAGGGGTGAATGCTTGTGGCTATCTTTGCCTGAAGTGCCTGAGCAGATCCCTGTACTCCTCAAAAGAGGAGCCCTGCTGACTTTCATGAGCACCAGAAATAGACATTTCCAATGTAAGTAGCTTAATCCAAACAAAACCAAGTGTGTGGGTGATCTGCTTGCCTTAATATGTTTCTATTGATAGTGGGTGGGGTGCAAACTGAGTAGACCCTTAGCATATTTTACTGAATAATAATTAATTAACTTCCATATAGATTGCCGCAGGGGGACCTCAGGGGGGTTTGTAACCTCTGCCCTCTTTCCTAGTGGTAATTCAAGTTATAGTAATTTAAAGAAATTGAGTGCATCTATTTTTCCTGTCAACCCCAGACATCCCTGAATAAAAGGGGTGCCATTGTCCAAAAGTGAAATTCCTGTCACCACTCTCCCGACCTGTTCTTTAAATAGAGGGGTGCTGAATATAACCGACGCCTGGGTTTTCTGGTGCTGGAAAGAGGAGTGATGTGTTAAAAGAAACCAAGTGTAATTTCTAATTGAAAAATGCATTCTCTCCTGAGAGTGAGTAAGTGACCCTGATAGAAAAAAAGATGATATATTGCTTCAAAGTGAAGAAGGAAGGAGGGTTCTGTCAATCCAATATATTCTCAAAGTTTTGTGTGATTTTAAAACTGCTAGCGTTTTTAAGTGCTTAGATAAATTAAACATACAAAATGCTTTAGGTCTGAAATTGCTTTTGAACACAGAACATGTTGAAGTTGTTTTAAATCTAACCTTTATCAAGAAATACTCATTATATACTAATGTTCCATGGTATTATTTAATTTTGACATAAAAGCGGTTTGTGGCACAAGAGGGTGAAACTGTTATTTAGCCCATGTTCCATGGACAAAAGTGAAATTCAACAGTAACATTCCCTAAAGTAAAGTGTTTAGCTTTGTTTTGTGCCACAGAGAAGATGGTGTGGGTGATCATTGGGTGCAAATATTGATTGAACCTATTATTCTTTCTGTACCCCAGTTTGGTGCTTTGTTCATTGTTGACACAGGGGGTGGGTTCCATGTGGATCTATATGAATCATAGATAGGGCTAGTTTGAACTAGATAAATGATTTATTGTGTGGCACATTTATTGGGGGAGGAAGGAACTCCCAATGTTAAGGGTGGTCTCTCAATATATCGTTAGAACTGCACTGTGAAACTGGTTGTGTTGACCAAGGTTACTGTCCAAATGTGTTTTATAAATAATGCATCATTTGCAATAACTGTTACCCTAAACTCCCCATTGTGTAGTATTCAAACAGGATGTCATCAAAAGTAATACATTGCCATTTGTAGCTGTCTGCAGGTTTTTCTTTGATACTGGGGCACAGTCCAACCCATTGTGTTTGTGTAAAAAGAAACCTTGATAAATAAAACAACATGGATATGAAACTAAAAGGACCATGACTGATATCTGTGTATTTCTTTTTGCATTGAGTGTATTTGACAAAATCAGATTGATTTGTGCTGTCAATTAAATCATTTGGATTTCTAATGTCGGAGTCTGAGTGTCCGCAACTGTCACACCAGTGTAGAGGAGGTCCCAAATAAAGCCTGCACTCCAACAGCCCATTTCGAAGTACCAGGAACATTCACACCGAAATATATGACGTATGATGAGCAAATAAACCAGCAGAGAGCCGCAGTAGGGCTCTGTCCAGTACCTATCTGAAGAACAGCACCTATTGAAGTACCAATACCAAGAAAACCATGGACAGTAAGGTATCCATTAAGAAAACCGTATCAACAAATGAAACGAAATGAAGATCGTCTGAGTACAATCCCTGAAGAAACTAAAAATGTCTTAATGGTAGACGAATGGTGACGTCACAAGAACCTAAACTGACTCACATGTAGAAGAAATGACGACCAGAGAATGACATAAAGAGACGAAACGCCATGAGTAAAGGACATCATGAGCCCAAAATGAAAGGACGATATCAAATGCAGAAGCTTAAACCACGAGCATCATGAAGATAGTCGACCAGTTTACGCATTTACATATGCTTGGAACCGCAAGAAAGCTAAGAAAATTGTGCGGCTTGCTATGCTTAGTAGAAGATAGACCGCAGCAAGTGCCACCTATACATAACTACCTCAATGAAGCACATGATATCAGTATAATTCCACTTTGCACAAGAAGCAGAATAAATCCAAGGGTTACTAGAGGCTACACGAGAAGAGCTTCATATTTAGCAAAATCTAGAATAAGCGGCAGAAACGAAACTCAGCAGCGGCAGACCGTACCAGGAAGACGAAAGTCGTATCAGTAGAATAGACCAACAGTAGCTACAATTAATTGAATAAAGAACAGAATATCCTGCTTCAGAAAGGTCGAGATAAGAAACTGGAGGCAGGTGGTGGGTGAAACGAAAATCAAATACACAAATTATGTGAAGAAGAGGCAAATTCACAGTGTCTGAAGCACGTGACCAGCCGAGCGAGCAGAAGTGAGACTTTCACACCTACGCATGGCAGCAAAGCCAGGCGAAGATATCAGAACTTTTCCAGACAGAAGATTAAGTTTCCAGGCCAACCACAGTGAAATAATTGACACATGGCCACTAAAGTGATGATTTATTGTAACAATAATTGGAGAAAGGGCGAGGCAGCTAAGGGGCACCCAGCACCTGGCCTACCATTCTGCGTGCTGCTAAGCGAAGTGGAAAAGTATGAGTGGGGTTGATGCCAACCCAATCATAGTGTACCAAGTAATCTAGGATCCTATAGTTAGCAGAACCAATGAGACGTCGTACTTTTAGTGACGTCTAAAGTAGCCATTTTGAAGGTAGGGCTTAGATGCCCCACTTGACTGTGTTGACCCAATCCCCTTACTCCGTTACCATATACAGATATAGCACCTATATTAAAGTTACCTTTTCCTAACCAATAGAAATGCATGGCAATTTTAAGCGTTAAACGTCAATGATGACGAGTTTTCAGTATAAATGGCATGATTTTTGTGAAGATCGTTGGAGTTGTGAAGCGAGAAGGAAGATCACGCTTCTGATGATATTCATGAGACTCCCCGTTTTTTGTACTTGTCATTAAACAGACTCCCTTTGCCAAACTGTTCAGTTCTCCTTATTGATTGGTGTTGAAGTATATATCTGCACCCCCATCCATCTCACGGGTGCTGCTATCTTGTCTTAAAGTGCTTCTGAGCAAACCCCTACTCTATGGGCTGGTTGGGGGCCTCGGAGCACACTTGGTAGCAGAGACCGGATGGTTATCGATTATCGATTAGACAAGACACCCATTGACCGTCGACATAAAGTAACTCTAGGTCCTCAGCAATATCACAAGTCCTTTGCCATCTGGCTGAGTAGACCATGAAGCTCCCCGTAGACAATGGTAGAGTAAAAATAAAATCTGAACAATGAGGTATGAAGGGACCTGTGTTACCCACATAACCCCTTCCCACTCCTACGGGCAGCTGAGCGGGAGAACGGCCGGAGAAGGCGGTGACGAAGGCGGTGATCCCTAGCATCCAGAGAGGAAACATGCGAACGGTGAGTGAAAAAGACTAATGCTTTGGCAAAAAGTATATACCTTAGAACAAGTAAGGGAAAAGGTAACGGAGGGAGGCGGGAAAACAAAATATATCAGAAGTAGTGAAGAATGTATATATACGTGGGGAAGGAAATAATGACTCAAGAATAATTAAGTAGACAGAGAGAAGATACCGGGGAAGACACCCAAGAAGTGAGAGGATTTGCCTAATTCCTACACTTTTAATATAAGCGGCTAGGAGAAACTTGCATCCAGAGTCCCCAATAAAGGGGCACAAATAGGTCACCACAGCGGTTAAAGACGCTTTTGTGAAAGGGATGGGTTTAAACTCCATGTCGGGGTAAAAATATTAGAGGCAGAAGTATATGTGGCCAGCTGGAGTTTGTCTAGTCTGTTAATGTCTGTCTTATGCGTTGTTTGTTGGGATGTCATAAGTCAAAAATTATCCTTAGAGGAACTGACATAAGTTTTACGCGATTAAACAACTGAGATATTGTAGCATACAAATTGATGTTTATTGAGTAAAATAGAAGATTTAAAATTTGGTGGAAAATAATGGGATTGGAGCTTGCAGTGATTGGTGCTTGCTCATACTGTTAGAATTGTTTAAGTCACATAAAGCATTAACAAGTGTTATATAAAGAGAAAGGGAACAGATTTAAGCATGGAAGACATAACTCCATTAGCACACCTGTGCAAACAGTTGCTGAAACATGCACCTAAGCTGAAAAAGTGCAGTGCAGAATGGGTTAAAGGAACCGCCCACAAAATGTTTATGCCTTGGCACAGGGCGGGTCATTATCTAAAGCTGTTTTGCAACACATGACAAAATACTTGCACGCCACATACACGGGCAAAAAGTTAGACAAACGCCTAGCTAGTCTAGAGTTGTGGAAAATGTATCAACAAGACAAGGAAGAGGAACCACCATTAGACTGGATACCTAACGTATGCACAGAGTGGGGCGAGAAGCCCTCAGCACAAACCGCTCCATCTGAAATGAAAATTGAAAATGATAAGGAGGAAGGGTTATACCCGCTCAGGGAACTTAAAGCAGCCACGGGGTATAGCAACCCATCATACGAGTCACCTACGCAAAGTAGTGATGAAAATCAAGATAAAGATAGAGATAGAGATCACGCATCCAAAGTCCCGAGTGGCAAGGAGAGACACGATGACGAGAGAAGAGACCAGACACAGGCAAGTACATCTCTCGAGGCAGAGAGAGAAGGCAAAAGATGGAAAGGAAGCATGGATAGAATTGATGAGATAGCATTCGTAAAGAACGAATGAATGGGAGGGCAGATTTTATTGAAGCCCGATGGCAAAGGCGTTGATGACGCGAAACAAAAGGAGAAGTTAGAGGATGAACAGAGAAAGGAGAAGGAAAAGGAAAAAGGATTGAGAGACGAAAGAATAAAGAAAAAAGATAGGCAGAGACGAGAACAGTTATATCGTGAAGAGCAAGAAAGGCAACATGATCTTAAACAGAGAACAGCCAATGATCAAAACAGACAAGAGCAGCGAAGAATAGAGGAAGAACAAAGGATACATGAGAAAAGAATAAAGAGACGAAGGGATGAGGAGATCCGAAGGGCAAATGAACGTAGAGATGCAAAGAAAGAAAGAAGATAGGGTCAGATAAGAAGCGAGGAAGCACAGAGAATTTGATGACAATGTAGAACGTAAGCGAAAACAGAGAGCAGGCGATCTTGAATATCTGGAAAGAGAGGTTAAAAAACCTGATCCAGTGGTAGACTGGGAGGACATAGAAGAATTCTCTCCTGAGTACGATTCAGTACCAGGCACGTCGGGGGCAAATATTGAGGATGACTTTGACACCAGAAGCATCAGAGAAACGATTGATAGAATACATGATGAAATGGGGCTAGAACAAGTACCCCAAAGCGAGGGGGAAGACGAGCGCCTAGAGAGCACTCAGCTTTACGATGCTGAGGCCGTCTTCCGAAGTAGTAGAAATAGAGAACTGTCCCTAGACAGGTTGGAAATAAGTAGGAATAAAGATGATGCAAGACATTGCACAAGTTGGGCGCAGACAATGTCTGACACTGAAAGAGAGGGACATGAGGAAAAGGAGGAAGAGAGGAGACTAGCAAAACGATTCTCAGGAGGGAAAGGGATAAGATGGCTAGATTCTAGTGAGTCTGCACCAAGGGCATCAGAGTCAGCCACAGAGTTAGACCGACACGAAGAAGTATCTCACAGTCAGAGAGGGGTGTCTCCAACACCCTATGTGAGCCGGCTAAGGACATTTCCTGGTAGGCGGTGATGCGGGAATATTACTCCAGCAATAGACAGAAGAACAATGAGAGAGGAAAGAGAGGACTATGCATCCCAATTTCCGTTGCTCGAGAAAGGTGGAGCAAGACCACAGTATATTACATGGCCACACATGGACCGAGAAAACCTGAAAAATAAGCTTCCAATGTTGACATCGGGAGCCGGAAAATGGATACACGAGCTTGAAAAAATGACAGGAGGGAACACGCTAGGTATAGGGGATATCAAAGGCCTCCTAATCGCCATACTCGGTGATAGAGCTGATGATGTGTGGACACGGGCGGGTTACCCTGGTATGACCACAGTTAATACTGCGCATGATGGAGCTCCATTTAACAACTGCAGAACCACGGTGTGGAAAGCACTATGAGTGCTATAACCAGATACTTCCGATATGGCAGCTATCATGACTCGGAAAATGAAGGAGTCGGAAGATCCGTTGATTTACATACAAAATCTGCAAGACGCATGGATACTCGAGACTCGGGAATCTTGGGGGAAGTCTATACCTGTGTTCTACCATATAATGTTTCAAGTGCTGCCAGAGCCGGTACAGAAACAGATCAAGAAATTGGTAGGAATCGAGGCCAAGCCATGGTCAGAAATACAGTTGACCATTGCACACTATTGCAGGCTGCTGCAAGAAAAGAATTGCAAAAAGGAAGCTGCACGAAAGGTTGAAGAGCAAAAAATGAGTGCAGAAGAAATTGTCAAAATATGCTCTTGAAAGAGGAACGATAACTAGCACAGCTGAATCGACCATGCCACAAGTCAATAATCCACAGCAGAATAATCAGTGCAGTACGGGGTTTTACCCCAGGGTAAAAGGATTTAGAGGAAGAGGATGGCAGAGTAATCAGGAAGGTTTTCAGAATCATGAAGGAGGTTTTCAAAACATGCAAAATGGCAATCAAGATATGTCAAATGGGCCAATTATCAGACCACCACCAGTATGTTGGTTGTGTGGGATGACGGGGCATTTAGCGCGCACATGCAGAAATCAAGGCATGATGCAGAATGGCCAAGGAATCGGAGCAGGTACGGTGAATTCACCTGCGTTTTTACAGCTGGGAGTTGCATAAAATCACACGGTGCAACAACAAATGCCAGGAACGCAACAAGGCTTGCAATCTCAGAATTCGGTGAGTTTTCCACAAGGACAGTCCCAACAGTCACCGATGCAACTGTCACAGACAGTAAGCACAGGACAGACCGCGAACCCTGGAATGAGGAGTAACACTGGTGATGGGGGAAGTCCATTCACACAAGGTGGAACAAAATGATATATGGTCTAGGACAGCCCACTGGGAACCCTGATGTGTTCTATCCTATCAGTGACACCAGACCCTCACCGGGAACCAAGGGTGGATGTCATTATAGGGGATAAAGAATATTCCTTCCTTGTTGATATGGGTGCAACACGTTCGTGTATACGTGAAGGCAAGTGTTCCTTGTCCGGCGATGCTATAAATACTCAGAGTTTCACAGGAGCTACAAGTCGTGTTCCCTTTACAAACGCATTTCCAGTCTCTATAGGAGAATGGGAAATGAATGTGCCTCTATTACATTCACGACAAACCCCAGTAAACATTTTGGGTCGAGATCTAATGACGAAGTTAAATATGACAATTTCGTTCACAGAGGAGGGCACAGTATGTTCAACTCCAGGAATGCACTATTCAAACATATTGGAAATGATTAAAGCATACGCAGGACACACAGATATGAGGGCTATACCATTAGAGCCAGAAATATTCGCATATGGAATAGGCGTGTTAATGGCGGGGCTGCCAGGGCTTGCTGAAAAAACTATGAGGACCCCAGACATTTTTTGTTCAGGCCAAGAATATCTATGCACGAGGAAAGGGGACAAGTATTTCCCTTAATAATACACACAGCTGCCATGCAAGGAAAAGTGGTTTTGATCGACGGCTATGATGATGAAGGCCGACAATGGTGCACAGTAATCGCCGTTGAAGAGGGGTACAGATTGACTGACGTCACTGATGACGATCTGTTTGATGAACAAGCAGACAGAGGAGAAACAACAGTGGAGGTGAACCTCACCTTTTGGGTGAAAATGATCAAAAGAGAAGTGCCTCAGAAAATGATGTTAGCACAGAACCATCCCGAATATTTCGAGGACGACATGGCCCAGGTGCACAAAGGGGACAGATTTTATCTCACGAGGAAATAAAGCAGCAGACACGGAAGCCAAGCGTATGGCATCCAAGAGTGAGACAATCATGGAGGTGGAAGTCGCTCACACAAATGAGAAAATGATTGTTGCACAAAGTGCACTTGAAAGCTACAATAATCTGGGACAAACACAGTTGATAGAACTCCAAGGGGAGGCACCACAGGAGGAAAAGAACTTATGGAAACGGCAAGGGTGTTCTTTAAACCCCTCCGAAAGCTTGTGGTGACAAGACAGCACTGGTAAACCAGTAATGCCTATAGCCCTGTTAAAATTAGCACTGGAGCAGTTACACTATCCAGCACACATGACAAAAGAGAATCTAGCGGCAACACTCGCGGAAGCCTGGTTTATACCGAACTTAACCAATATAGTGAAATGTATAATCTGCCAACAGTTCACAGCTGGGGACACATTAAAAGTAATGAGAGGAGTTATCCCAAGGCCAAATGGACCTTTTCAGCACTTGCATGTCGATTACGCTGACATGATCCAAGTATGTAACAGGTACAGATACCTAATTGTTGTGGTGTGTCCATTCAGGAGCAATTATACCGAAAGCACGGCAATACCCCATGTCCAGGGAGGCCGATGATGGAATTTTTAAGAGAATTTCGGCTATGATGGAGCAAGGCATCTTAGTGATGTTAGAGTCACCATGTAATACGTCAGTGTACCCTGTAAAAAAAAGTAAAGGGGGGTCTTGGAGGCTAGTACAAGATCTAAGCCTGATAAATGATATTGTGGAAGCCGAGTTCCCTTTAGTCACTAACCCGGCTACAATCCTATGTAATATACCGACTGAGGCAAAATATTTCACGGTGATTGACTTGAAAAATGGATTTTTCTCAATCCCGTTGCACCGTGACTCACAAGATCTGAAATTATTCACGCTCAGACAGGTGCGTCTGAAAAGCACGTGGCTACTCCAGGGGTATTGTGGGTCTCCTTCTATCTTTAAAAGAGTCCTGCATAAGGACCTAAGCAATATTACATTAGAAAGTGTTGTCTTGCAATATGTGGATGACATATTAATTTGCAGCACGACAGAGTAGAAATGCAGACACCATTCTGTTTAGCTGTTAACTATACTAGCTGAAAAAGGATATAAAGATGACAAAGAGAAGTTACAATATTGTCAACGAGAAGTACTCTACATAGGTCAGCTGATCTCTCATGAAGGGAAAAGAGTTACCCCAGAAAGAGCTGAAGCCATACTAAACACAGCCAAGCCACACACGGTAAAGCAGATGCAGAGTTTCTTAGGCCTGTGCAATTATGTCAGGGCATGGGTCTTCGACTACAGCTCTTACACTAAGCCTTTGCTTCAGGCCCTAAAGACAGCACAAGTGAGAAAAGGAAATATTAAATGGTCTGACACCATGGAGGCAGGAATGCTGAACTCAAAAGAGCAATTTGCACAGCATCAGTTTTAGGAATCCCCAATTATGCAGAGGAATTTTACCTGTTCTCACACATGAATGGCAGCATTATGACGGCCGTACTCACGCAGAGAACCACGTTGTGGTACAAGCCCCTAGCATATTATAGTGGAAATTTGGACCCAGTGATGAGAGGCCATCTCCCTGGCAAACAAAGTTTAGCTGCCGCAGCGTTCACCAGAGAGAAAACTACTACCATTGTAATGGGATGCTCGATGACATTGTACGTTGAGCACTCGCTATTTGCTATCCTAGAGAAGCCTAAGGGCACACTGACATCTCAGAGAGCTTCTGCTTATGAAGTGATCATATCGAATCCCACAATCAAGATAGTCTGATGCAAAATGATTAACCCAGCTATGTTCATAGCAGAACCAGTCACTGAAGGAGAGCCAATACATGACTCTGCTAATTATGAAGAATTCTATGATGAAATTCCCAGAGTAAAAGAGAATGCATTGGCAGAAGGAGAAATTGTCTTCATTGACGGTTCTTCAAGAATCGATCAAAACGATGGGGAAATATATACAGGTGTTTCTGTGACGAAGCACACAGCAAATGAAGAATTTTGAGTACTGCTTTTTCCCTTTTTTTTACTTTTTTGAGTACTTCCGTTTCCGCCTCCTCCTCTTCCATACCCCTCCCTCTCCCTCTCAGTTCTACTGCACTACTCTCCTTTTCCCTTCAGTTTAATTGCTTTACTTACTCTTTTGTTGGTCTGATTCACAATTGTAAATTGCTTCTACTGTTACTGTTATAATGTTAATTGTTTTATGTATCCTGTTAAAATGTGCAGCGCTTTGGAGTAAAGCGCTATATAAACCAAATAAATACAAATACTTAGTGCACAAATACCATCTCATTATTCAGCACAGGCTGCAGAATTATTGGCTTTGATACTCGCGATTGAGAATCACGCAGACCATGAAGTAATGGTGTACAGTAACTCCGCCTATGTGATGTCAACAGTGCATGCAGGCTTAGCGCACTGGAAAAGGAGGGGCTAACCAGCACAGCATGCAGCCTTATTGGACAGGCTGATTAAGACACTAAAGCTCCCAGTGGCTATAGCGGTCGTGAAATGCACCACCCACACAAAGGGGACAGATTTTATCTCACGAGGAAATAAAGCAGCAGACACGGAAGCCAAGCGTATGGCATCCAAGAGTGAGACAATCATGGAGGTGGAAGTCGCTCACACAAATGAGAAAATGATTGTTGCACGAAGTGCACTTGAAAGCTACAATAATCTGGGACAAACACAGTTGATATAACTCCAAGGGGAGGCACCACAGGAGGAAAAGAACTTATGGAAACGGCAAGGGTGTTCTTTAAACCCCTCCGAAAGCTTTTGGTGACAAGACAGCACTGGTAAACCAGTAATGCCTATAGCCCTGTTAAAATTAGCACTGGAGCAGTTACACTATCCAGCACACATGACAAAAGAGAATATAGCGGCAACACTCGCGGAAGCCTGGTTTATACCGAACTTAACCAATATAGTGAAATGTATAATCTGCCAACAGTTCACAGCTGGGGACACATTAAAAGTAATGAGAGGAGTTATCCCAAGGCCAAATGGACCTTTTCAGCACTTGCATGTCGATTACGTTGACATGATCCAAGTATGTAACAGGTACAGATACCTAATTGTTGTGGTGTGTACATTCTCTAGATGGATAGAGGCAGGTCCATGTACACACCCAGATTCTACCTGTGCGGCCACATTTTTTGTGAGGGAGGTATTTCCCAGCTGGAGGGTATGTGAAGTCATGAGATCAGATAACCGGACCCTTTTTGTAAATGAAGTTTTTGAGCAGATTAACTTGTTGCTTGGTATAAAGCACAAGTTCTCGTCGGCATATCACCCACAAGGTAACGGGAAATGTGAGAAGCTCATCGGCATATTAAAGGAGAGGATAGGCAAGTTGAAGCTTACTCTAAGAAAGGGATGGTTACACTGCCATCCTTGGCACTGTATGCACTCAGAAACCAACCTGGTTCTGACCACCATCTTATGCCGCACAAAATAGCCACAGGAAGAAGAATGCACACTCCCATGACACCCCGAGACAGAGCTAGATGTGATGCCCAGTCAACAAGAGAAATCTTAGGGTCTGAAATGCAAAATGACTTCAATTGCATGACATGTTGCTTACTGTAATTTCAGGGCAGCTGCAGCGACGACGAGAATGGTGCAGGGCAGCTCAGAACACAGAAGGAGATACTACTACAGGCACAGCCCAAGGACTTTGTGTTCTATCCGTTTTCCCTGGAGACACCGTCCTGGTAAAGAACCATACGAGGAAAAAGTGGGATGAGCCAAGGTTCAACAGTCCCTTTACAGTGGAAGACTGCACTCCCTCTGCAGTCAGCTACAAAGAAGGAGAGCTTGGTTCTTTTTGGGTGACATCAAACCATACATCGGAGAAGGCCCCCTGCCTGCACCCCAGCGCAAAGAGACTACAGACGATGGGGAAGAACCACAGCATGTGAAGACGAGATCCATGACGAGGAAGAAGGACGCATGACCAGCAGCAGGACAAAGACAAGAACTTTTTTGCAAAAGTTGTGGTTTCATTTTGGACAGTCCTCTGAGCAAAAAAGGGGATAAGGACATAAAAAACGGACACTCTGTGCATCCTAGTTGCAGGGTGAAGAAGAAGATTACGCTTATGAACCACAACATAGTCTATTGACTTTGAACTTTGGACTGAGGCCCACTGAAGCCTTGATTATAAAAGAATATGACAAATTGTGATTGAGGACACACAAATTGGAAGAAAATACAATACCCAGACTCTTTTGACACAGAGATCTTGTTCTGAATCACTTATGGTGTCCGCATTAGTGATATCACCAAAGATGTGGTGACATACTTCGATCTAGTACTTAGATCAGACCCGTCATTGGTGGGGAGGCTCACCAGTGTCACTGACTTTCTTCAAGATCCTGAAAATGAAAAGACTATAAGGAGATTGTTTACTGTGATTGCCGAGCAGTTCCTCCCACTTCCGGAACACAGCGAGGAGAAACCAAATGTCCCAAGCGGAGGAAGAAGCAAATAGGCTGATTAATGTACTGTTCTTTCGCCTAATTGAAGACTGTCCAGATCTTGTCGGAAGAACTACAGATGTATTAACATTTCTTCGAGATACAGCAAATACAGAACGTCTAAGCATAATCCTAAATGGTATTGTTAGACAAGTAGGTATTCACGCACACCGAAATTGCAGAAACTGTTCACAGTAAGGGAGAGCAAACAGTCCTAAACTTCAGTAAAGACAGGACAAATGTCCCTGTCACCAGAAGACAGCAGGTTGGCGAGTAATGTGTTCTTCCACCTAATCGAGGATTTTCCAGAGCTTGTGGGGAGGCTGATCGATGTTGACGTCCTCACATTCATCAGAGACGCAGCAAACTCCACACAGATGAGCATGCTCTTGCATGGTATTGTGATGCAAGTGGAACTTTCTAACCATCAGCAGAACAATCTGAGGAGATTCTAAAACTTTCCGCCAAGGGACAGATCGAGAAAGCAGTGCCAAAGATTTCATTTTTTATTTTTGTTATACTGACATGGACACAGCATGTCTTCAGGAATGAAGCAGATCAGAGGCGTAGATTGGGAGCTGATATATTTTGAACATGCACAGTAAAGAGACTTGCTGGATTATTCACCTGTTTTTGACATTCACATAGAAAAAGAGAACTCTATCCAGAAATAATAGACAATCCAGTGTTTAGACAAAGAGAGACAATTGTTTAGTTCCTACAGCTCACAAACAGAACCAACAGAATCCAGAGATAATATTGTCTAAAGGTTATATTAAAAGTTAACATTTCAACGAATGATCGAGATGGGAATCCAGAACAGTAATCTAGTCCCCCCTCATGAGGAAAGACGTTCATATTTTTCTGGAAGTAAATGCTGCCGCCTGACCTACAGGGGCATAATGTATTTATGTATTATATTCATTATTGTTTTACTGTCACTAACGATCAGAACTGCATTTTGTATTGGTGCACAAAGCACTTCAGTTCCAGTGCACCCTTCTAATGATGTACACAACACCTACAAAAGCACCCAGACCCTTTATAGTAATTCTAGTCCCGAGGAGATCTGATAAAAGAGTGAATGAACTTGAGATGGATGTAATCAGCAATAATACACATACACGAATGGTAACAAGCAGAGTGAAAAGCCTGAGACAGGGTCGGAAGAGTCTGAATGGAAAAGGAGTACTGACAACCACACGCATGCACACACAACAGACCTAGTGTCAACAACTGCAGAACCACAATCCAAAGTATGGGAGAGGAAAAGACTGCCTACTATGAGAAGTTCCACTACAAGTGAGGTGAAAAGACAAATCAAAAAAGCTGAACTCCTGAAGAGACAAAAGGAGCCAGAGAATAAACCAACAGAGGCAGTATTGGCAAGCACATATGTTCCAGTGAAGGGAACAAGTACAAGTTCTACAATACAGCCATATACCAGACCAATGTCAGGGTGGATGAGATGGGCATTTATAACCAGCAGGAAAAAGATGCAAGAGGACAAGGAGAGAATTGACAGACTTTTGTCTACTCAAATGGACCAGATGAAGAGGCCTGCACCATGGACCGGGATACCCGAGAATCCTCCAGCAAGAAGGAGCCATACAGATGCATTCAGGAATGTAGTTATAGCAAACTACATGAAATCCTTGAGGATCATGAGAAGCATACATGGAGACGTCAGTGAATTGAATGACTACTTGGACAGCACAGCACATTTGGGAAACAACATTTGGTACCAGCACATGAAGGAAGTTGGAAGACGAAGTTCAGAAGGGGAATGCTTCGTTTGTGCACTCCTACCGTAGAGCATGTGGAAGTCCAAGATCTTCATAGCTGTCGAAATTGATGTCCAGACAGCACACTGTCTTTCGCATGTAGCAATGTGCAAGACCAGAGGCCAGTTCATGGGTAGTGATGCCTCACTGAAGTGGGCAACTAAAGCAACCAATCCAAATGAAGACGGTTATGTCCAGGATATAAAAACAAGAAACAATGGAAAGACAAAACACATTGTGATCAGATATGAGAAGCCTGGAGTTAAAGGAGCAGAAATCAGAAGAGAAGCAAACCAGAAGCTAAATGTCCAAGGAAAAACTCCAGAAGAAGCTCGTAGTTGGAAAAACAGAGGCCAAATGCAGATTTGGGGAACAGTGCTTTCACCGGAAGGATGGGAGAAAGGAGTAGTGATATGCAGAGCATGGATGATCATAGGTCAATACGAGCCTACCATCAACATAGTGCAAAATGGATGCAAGCCATTATGGCCAAAGCTTGCAAAGCTGCTGACATGTGTCGAAGACAGAGGAGGACCCTTATAGATAGTGCCACTAGGAAGCACAAAATTCTGCTTCAGGAATAATGGCACACGAAAGATGGGAGAGAATCAGAACTGTGGATGAGTTTTTGATTCTCCAGGAATGGTGCATGGGAATGCAGTAATTATGGATCACTATTGGGCATGTGGATCCAAAGCATACATCAGACTGCCGAGAAACTGGGGAGTATATGCACAATAGTGAATGTCCACGTTCCAGCGTTGGTGATCCTGAAAAGTGACCTGAATATTGACAGTTTCCCAAAAGCAGATGCTCACCTAAGGAAGAAGAGATCTGTGGAACTGCTGAATCGAATGAAGAGAGAGAATTACTTCTCTGCCAAATCAGAAGAAGCTTTTCATGCAATCGCATATGAACACAGGCTATTTAGCCTCACATTAGTGTTCACGACAATTTTCATGCCAAGATTCAAAGTTGGAGCAAATACTAAATGGTTGCAGATAACCAGATGGGAGTTACTGCAGACCATCAACACAACCATAAAGGGATTCAATGCAATAAAAGAAGAATTAAGGGCAGTCCGACTGATGACTCTCCAAAACAGATACTTACTTGACATGATCACAGCTATCGATGGAGGAGTTGTGCAAAAATTGGAGAATTATGTTGCACATTTATACCATCTCACGATGAAGAAAATGCAACTTTAACAGAACCTGTAGGTATGCTGACAAAACTACAAACCAAATGATTGATTAAACTGACGAAGTGGACCATGACAGTTGGTTTGGATCACTGTTCTATTGGGTCCCACAATGGATGGCAGATGCATTCAAGTTCCTAGGAGCCATGTTAATGATGATATTACTAGGATTCTGTGTTATCAAGATAATAATCTCTCAGTGCCAGAAAACTGCAAAGAAAGCCATAGGGATGAAGATCATGATTGATGTCAAGCCAGGATGGATGCCCAAAAACCTGACCGATGAAGAGATAAGAGACTTTGTGAAATCTAGCATTCATGCACCTGAGGGAACAAAGTTTCTCTATCCCAGGAAGCACAGAAATTATTTAGGAAGATGGGTTTACTGCAGCCCAAATGGACAATGTCTTCTAATGACATGGAACAAGGATGAACACGTCAAAACAGCAGGAGGTTTCAAAGGAGTCATAAAAATATGGACCCCAAAGAGACATTTCTTCAGACCATCATGTGTAGACCCAGAAGATGAAGAGAAAATGGGCCCAGGCAATGAAGTAAAAGTGAATACAGCAGAACCAAAGAAGGAGGGGAAAGTGGTTGATGAATCGCCCAGAGGGGGAGTGTAGAGGAGGTCCCAAATAAAGCCTGCACTCCAACAGCCCATTTCGAAGTACCAGGAATGTTCACACCGAAATATATGACGTATGATGAGCAAATAAACCAGCAGAGAGCTGCAGTAGGGCTCTGTCCAGTACCTATCTGAAGAACAGCACCTATTGAAGTACCAATACCAAGAAAACCATGGACAGTAAGGTATCCATTAAGAAAACTGTATCAACAAATGAAACGAAATGAAGATCGTCTGAGTAGAGTCCCTGAAGAAACTAAAAAGGTCTTAATGGAAGACAAATGGTGACGTCAAAAGAACATAAACTGACTCACATGTAGAATAAATGACTACCAGAGAATGACATAAAGAGACGAAACGCCATGAATAAAGGACATCATGAGCCCAAAGTGACAGGACGCTGTCAAATGCAGAAGGTTAAGCCACAAGCATGATGAAGATAGTAAACCAGTTTACGCATGTACATGTGCTTGGAACCGCAAGAAAGCTAAGAAAATCGTGCGGCTTGCTATGCTTAGTAGAGATAGACCGCGGCAAGCGCCACCTATGCATAACTAGCTCAACGAAGCTCATTATATAAGTATAATTCCACTTTGCACAAGAAGTGGAATAAATCCAAGGGTTACTAGAGGCCACACGAGAAGAGCTTCATATTTAGCAAAATCTAGAATAAGCGGCAGAAACTAAACTCAGCAGCGGCAGACCGTGCCAGGAAGACCAAGGTCGTGTCAGTAGAATAGACGAACAGTAGCTACAATTAATTGAATAAAGAACAGAATATCCTACTTCAGAAAGGTCGAGATAAGAAACTGGAGGCAGGTCGTGAGTGAAACGAAAATCAAATACACAATTTATGTGAAGAAGAGGGAAATTCACTGTGTCTGAAGCACATGACCAGCCGAGCGAGCAGAAGTGAGACTTTCACACCTACGCATGGCAGCAAGGCAGGTGAAGATATCAGAACTTTTCCAGACAGAAGATGAAGTTTTGAGGCCAATCACAGTGAAATAGTTGACACATGGCCACTAAAGTGACGATTGTAACAATAATTGGAGGAAGGCCGGGGCAGCTAAGGGGCACCCAGCACCTGGCCGACCATTCTGCGTGCTGATAAGCGAAGTGGAAAAGTATGAGTGGGGTTGATGCCAACCCAATCATAGTGAACCAAGTAATCTAGGATCCTATAGTTAGCAGAACCAATGAGACATACTTTTAGTGACATCTACAGTAGCCATTTTGAAGGTAGGGCTTAAATGCCCCACCTGACTGTGTTTACCCAATCCCCTTACTCCGTTACCATATACAGATATAGCACATATATCAAAGTTACCTTTTTCTAACCAATAGAAATGGATGCCAGTTTTAAGTGTTAAACGTCAATGATGACAAGTTTTCAGTATAAATGTTATGATTTTTGTGAAGATTGTTGGAGTTGTAAAGCAAGAAGGAAGATCACGCATCCGCTGATATTCATGAGACCCCCCATTTTTTGTACTTGTCATTAAATGGACTCCCTTTGCCAAACCGTTGAGTTGTCCTTATTTATTGGTGTTGAAGTATATACCTGCACCCCCATCCATCTCACGGGTGCTGCTATCTTGTCTTAAAGTGCTAAAGAGCAAACCCCAACTCTATGGGCCGGTTGGGGGTCTTGCAACACACTAGCCACAAGTCTCAGGGCAAAGTATGAACGCCTCTGGGATGAGTCCGCTGTCAGTCTGCTGTCCAGGAGTTGTTGAGTGCTTTTTTCAATTTCTGAGGGAAATTGGTCTACTTTTTGAGGGCATAACTCGAGAGTTTGAGGGCAAACAGAGAAAATTGGCAGTTTAGGATTTTACAAGACCAGGGCTTGTTTGAGAGCACATGGTCCTCTGCCCTCCTAAAATAGTCTAGTTAGATCATTGACCGGAGTGCACCTACATTAAAATGTCCACACCCTTTCATTTATTTACAAAATGAGAGAATTCTAGCAAAGGTCTTGTCCAGAAAAGGTTTTGTTATGGCCACAAAGTAATCCGCGTAATGCCTTAGGCATATTATAAATAACCAATGAGTAAAATAAATAAATAAATTATGTTACTTGGGTATTTGTAAAGCTCTAAACATTTGTGAATGTGGCGTCATGGCGCTGAGTGCTGTTCAATAGTGTATTGCTACACCTTTCTGGGTTTCCGGTTGCAAATGCCTTGGCATAGCAAACATATTATACATAATGACGTGACAAATACAACATTAAGAGACGGTCCTAGGGCTGCCCAGTCATCTAAGCAATGATTGCCTACAGGCAGAAGGTGTTTGCTTTATTTTCTCGTTTAAACCAGTAGCACTGCTGTTCTCAAGAAAGGGAAGGCGAGCTTTCTCTGTTGCCGCCACCCACCTCTGGAACAAGCTCCCTCGCTCCTTGTGAATGACGGCTGACCATCTGACTTTTTGTCGCCATCTGAAGACACTTTTGTTCAACTAAATGTCTTCCCTTTCTATCACGACTGTTTCGGTTTCTCATTGGATGATGTCCTCAGCGCCATGTTGCCTTAGGGTGGAAGCCGCCCTATATACATTTTTATAACATAACATAATCTTTCAGCTGATTTTATGTGGAAAGGAACTGGGCGTGTTTTGGAGGGGTTATCAGTCTCTGCTGCCCCTGCCAGAACGTGCTTACAGATTGTGTGCTGGCGCTGAGGCAGTTTCAGGATTTGCTTCACTGCACGAGCCAGCCCAGTTGTCGGGAAGGAGATGGCGTTGGTGGCCACTGCAATACTTCCTCCCACTCGAGTGGGTTATGAAATGGAGCCACAGCAGAGAGAGGAACAGAACATACATGAAATAAATCGAGGCACACTAGAAGATGCTGCACGGCAGGATTGAAGCGCATTCGCAGAGGTTGATGCAAGTAGGAGTTCTGGTGCTTTGAAATATATATGTGCCAGTACCAGTACTGTTACAGCATAGGTTCTGTGAGCCATTATTAAGGTCATTGAAAGAGCCCTGTGTGCCTGTACTCCAAAAAGGCAGTGGGTGTTCGGGATCTGAATTGCCCCTGATAGAACACGCACAGGTCAGGATGTAGCTGCACAGGCAGAGCTATCTCTGGGTCTCACTACTGCAACAGCACGGGGCACTGTATGCCCATTAAGCCCTTCATCCTTCCGAGGTCCATAAAATGAGTACCATTGAGTTGGGTAGCAGTTAGCATCTGTTATCTATCAATAGCGCTAAGATGCCCCTCTTGGGGTAGACATGAGCTCTACAAATACACCTGTTATGATGTGCACTGGCAGAGCTGTGTGTGGGTCCCAGTCGCCTGTACTTATACACTCCCAGACTTAAAAGTCCAACTTCACCTCCTGGGCCGTGGTCATCCTTTGCTAATCGTCCCCCCTTCAGAGATCACACTGGCTGGCTGCTAATTCCTTACAAGCGCTGAACAGAGCTCTACGCTTGTTTTCATATCAGTCCACGGCCCAACATTCACCATCCATCATAGCCCAGTCCATATTCCAGTACGCACCCAGGCTAGAACCACTGAACACAAAATCTCTTGTGCCACATTTAGATGGCCAGGCCTTTGTCCTCCTTTTACGGCGACAGGGGAATCCTCCCCCGTCTAACCTGAGAGCATATGTTAACAAACTCTGTGATTCCTTCAACTCCTTCATTATAGACGGCAACACTATCAAGGTGTCCAAGGAAGTAAAAAAGCCCTCGCCTTAACCAGACAAGTCAACGCCACGGCATTGGCAGCAGTTTACAGGTAAGCTCATTAATGCCTGCAGACCTTTCCTGTCCTGTCACCCAACAGTTGCATCACGCTGGCTAGAGCCCTCATCTTGCCCAGACTTGCCTATTGTAATGCCCTCTATGCTGGCACCAAGTGCCATAATATCAAAAAACTGCAGATGATCCAAAATAACGCCTTAAGAGCAGCTCTAAGCATCCCTAAAAATACTCACATCCCTATGACTAGACGGAACACCCTCTGGTTACCTGTCCAGGAGTGAATCCTTTTCAAAACCCTCTTTATGACGCACAAATGTCTATATAACTCAGCCCCCAAGTACTTAGCCGACAAATTCTCCATGCATCAATCTAACAGGCCGACACGCTCAGCATACTCTCACCTACTCTCCATCACTAGATTCAAGATACAGAAATCTGGAGGCAGCAGCTTCCCAGTGATAGCAGCCAAACACTGGAACGCATTACCAGCCGCATTAAGGTCACAATCCTGCTTCTGGACCTTCCACAAACATTTGAAAACGGGGCTTTTCACACAGGAACTGCTCAAATATTTGTTCTCAGCAACCCGTACTTTGTTAACAACTGAATGAACAATGTAACTTAAGGTGTATGATGTAATGTGCGTCTCTATGTATATATGTAACCATGTAACTCCTTTGTTTCACTATTGCCAATAACAGCTCCCAGTGCCTCCAGGTTGGGTGCGCTATACACATTTCTAAATAAATAAATATGTGCTTCTGCTTGCCTTAAAAGTAACCCTCACGAACAGCCTCCTTCTACATGAAGATACCCCAGTGGCTACTCAGCCAATCGCGCTCGGGAACTATGAGATGCAGGGCCGCTGTCCCCATGCCTGGCCCATACAATCTACAATTTACAATCAAATTATATAAACTGGCAGATATGGGTTTCATTGCCCCACAGTCCTCTCTTTATTGCACGGCTCATTGTTTATGTCACCAGTGCCCCTTTGAGTGCATGCATGATGCTCTCCATGCATTCTAAGTGCACTATTTCAGGTTCAAATTGTCAGGAATCCAGAACATAAACACAGGACGGGCAGCACCTACAGAGAATCCTCATTCCAGATCTTCTTGGGTAGTGTGAGATTCTTTGGTGTAGCCTTTTCGTGGCCCATGATTTTTTTACCCTGATTTGGAGGAGCGCACGCTTTTAATTTACCCCGGGCCAGAAATGCACCGCACTGGAACCATCCCAGACAAGGTGAGACGCTGAGCAAACTGCAATTAATGATATTCGCACAGGAGATGGGGCATGAACTGGGTTCCTGGTATCAGGTAAGGCATAGTACACTGGAAGGCAGTTTTTAACCCATGAGGCCATTTATATTATAAAGCACACAAAATACGTAAAACATTCTTCACATCACTTTGTTCTCCCTTTGCGAGCCCACTCGCCATTTGTTCTTTCCTTCCTGAGGGTAAAGTGTACCCGTTTACAGCAAACCCCACTGCATATGAACCGTGAGCAGGTCCCCTAGTCACTTCGTTCCCTGGACTTCCCTTTTCATGCAATACTTCCACATTTCTTACATTCTTCTTATATTTCTTCTTTATACAACGTTTGGCAGTTGCAGTCTGCCCTGAATGGCTTGTAAAAGTATGAATTCGCTAGTCAGATCAGCGTGCATATAGTCAATAGTTCAAATTACAGTACCTTCCATGTCTTGCCCAACGTTCATCGCCTTTTGCCTTACTTGCAAGAACCTACTCAGCCACTAGTGGCGGACACGGGTTCACGGCCTTGTCTGTCAAGGGCACCGTGGTTGACGTTGTTGCCCCTTTATTCTGCATGGCGGTGCCCTTATTATTAATTAGAGCTATAGTAGCTCAACTGTTTTCTTTGATGGTGTCTTTACTGGATCTATGTGTTTACTGTACCAAAATTGAACATGACAACCTTTTTTTCTTTTCGCACATTTCAACGCAATTATGTTATGTTGTCTTATACCGCACACCGTTACCCGTTGGGGGTGGTCTCCAGGCACTCACCTGGCTATGTAAGAAAGAGGGTGGGTGGGTTAGTGTGGTAGAGGGATAGGATAGATCCAGAACCAGGAGAAACTGCCATCTGTGTGTGCTGGCTTGCGGATGAGTTGATTGTGTGCACTGGCTTGTTGTATCCGTAAGGGTGAGGTCCAATGCGTGGGTTGTTTGTTGCATGCAAATGTTTGTTTTGTTGGGTGTGTGTTTGTGTGTTTCATGTGGGGTTTGGCTGGTAGTTTGAGCCTACGCACTGGATTCTTGAATCCGTATGGGGAGGGGAGGGTCCAGTGTCTGGGTTGTTTGTTGTGTGCAGTAGTTTGTTAAGTTGTGCATATGTTTTGTATGTTTCATGTGTAGTTTGTCTGGTAGTTATGGTTGTGTGCACTGGGTTGTTGTATCCGTAAGGGTAAGTTCCAGTGTCTGGGAATGTTTGTTGTATGTGAATGCTAGTTATGTTGGCTGTGGGCTTGTGTGTAGTTTAGCTACCCATTCGGTGTGTATAGTACTTGGGAGGTATGTTGGAGGGGAGCAGGAGCTGGGTGGTTAATGCATTGGCTGCTCTCCAAGTTCTTCAAAGTATGTCCCCAAGCTCATCCAGCTGCAATGTAATGGTACCCTCCAATTCTTGCATGTGCAACACACTGGCCACCCCACTACCCCTCTTAACCTCTTCACACTAACTACTCCCCCAAATTCCTCTATGTGCAATACCTTGTCTACCCCGCCTCACATTTCAATGCAATTATATACTGGGGAGACCCCCCCACACACCTCCCCCATACTCCCCTCACATTATTTATTACTCTCAGCCACCATCCCCACATATAATTGCGTTGAAATTCACAGTAAAAAAGGTGGCATTATCAATAGACTATGACAGAAGCATTGTCTGGAGTTTGTGATTTATCCAACCCGACAGCTTTGTAACACAATTCATTTGAATACAATAACCTTGTTGGGGGAAGCCTTCCACTGAGAGTTGAAGGATGTATCATGATAGGGGAGGGGGAGGGGGAGATAGGCCAAGTAAATGCAAAACCAGTGGCTATATTCTCAAGTAACACTCAAGTAAAAAAGTTAACAAAAGTAAAACATTCTCAACTAAACTTGAATCCTTTATACTCTCTATCATGCAAGAACATGAAGCAAAAAGAGATTAATAAATATAGGAGTGGTCTGCGCCCAAGGCAGTGCTTGAAATGGAAACGGAGAAGTGCAGGTTGTCACTATCCCAGGGACTCTGCATAATTCTGAGAAGTGCTGGTACTCCTACATTAACTGCATTGGCTTCCTGCTGAGAAGTGCCTGTAATGTGACTTTCAAATAAAAGTGCACGTACTCGGGATCGGCAAGTATCTGCCCATTTAATGCACTGGTCCTGGATGAAAATAGCATGGTACCCATTCAGTGGCAATGCTGAGTCTGTCACATCTAAATCCTTCACCTTTTCAGAGATTAGCGAAGGGGATATCTGTCATCTTCTGTTCAAGTTAAAACCCACCAGCTGTAAAGGCGATGCCTGTCCAACCAAAACTGTGAAGGCCTGAGCCCATCTACTTGCCCCACTTATCACAACATTTGTGAACTGCTCCTTTCAGGACATGTCAGTTCCTACCGATGTGAAGCAGGCGTGGATCACTCCACTCCTTAAGAAGCCTTTTCTAGATCCTCTTTTGGAAAGCAGCTATGGGCCTATTACCAACTCACCCTTTCTTTTGAAAGTTTTGGACAAAGTAGCTCACCAACCGATTCAGGCTTTTTCAACTCATTCTAGGTCATAAATAATCAGGTTTTCGGAGTGTACACAGTTCTGAGTCCACTCTGTTGAACCTGAAAACTAACATCCTATGTATAATGGAGAAGGGCAAGACCTCACTACTGACGCTGCTGGACCCAACAGCCGCATTTGACTTGGTCGATCATTCCATTCTTGCCAACAGGCTATTACGACAGGCCTCTTTCTCCAAGGAAGCAGTCAATTGGGTTATCTCTTTCTTGTCAGAACGTTGAGCCAAGGTCTTCCATGGAGAAGTCGCATCAGAGGGTTACTTTCTTCAATGTGGGGTACCACAGGGTTCTTGTCTTTCCCCCACTCTGTTTAACCTTTTTATGCTGACCCTGTTTGATCTTTCGGATGCAATGGCACCTGCTATGGAAACTACACCGATGATACCCAGTGTCTGGGGACTATATAAAAGACACTGGAGTCATCAATGCTACCTACAATCGTATTCACCAGTGGATGGCAGTAAATGGATTAGCTCTGAATAACTCAAACATTGAGATCATGATTCTAGGCACAGGCCCCAAATTGTGACTGTTGGATCCAGCCTTTGCACAAGTCCAAATTGCAGACTGCCTCCTCCCCACGTTGAAAAAAGTAAAAACCCAAGGAGTGACATTCGACCAAGAGCTCTTGATGAAACACCACATTGGCTGCCTGGTTTCCAATGCCTCCTACTACATCAAACTCCTGACTCAAATCAGGCCTTATCTAGACCCATATAGCTGTGCCACTGTAGCCAGGGCCATTATTGTTAGCCGACTGGACTACTGTGCTAGCAGTCTGTTGGGGTGCGCAAGGGGGAACTTAACCATCTGCAAGTGGTGCTGAACAATGCTGTAATGGCGGTAATGGGACTATCCAAGTCAGATCATGTGTCATCTGCCAGGAGAGAACTGCATTGGCTGCCCATTGCCAAGAGAATCCATTATCGCACCATCTGCATAGTACACTCCTGTCTCTTTGGCCAGAGCCCATCCTACCTGTCCGATCAGTTGAAATGGCTCCCTGACAGACGCTGCTTGAGGTCAAACAGCACTGGGCTACTATGGGCACCGAAAGCAAAATTGGTACTGGTACAGAATGGGTGTTTTCCATTCTCTACCCCACATTTGTGGAATACTGTCATGGCCACAGGCCCCAGGACACACAAACCACACCATCTAGTGATGGGTGAAATGGGCCACTTGTCTCACTCATGTCCCTTTGGGGCTCATAGACACAGGGGCCCTGGCTGAACTCAGTCCTGCTGCCTCTGGCGCCAGGCTCATATAAAGAAATTAGCAGGAACACTTTACTTCAGTCCAGGAGTACTTTTATTTCACAAGAACTTTTCAGATGCTGAAAGCCTTTATTCCAGAGCGTGCACTTTACTGGGCTGTTGCTCCCTAGGCTTGGTCTTCACGTGCTGACTCAGGGAGTGGCAGGGTGTGGCAGACAGGCTGAATCTGGTGGGCGTGGCTTCTGAGGCTCAGCTGTATAAGCTGCTCCATCCTTCAGGCCGGTGCTTTGCGTTACATTGCACCTCTGTGCAACGAGACGCTCACCGCCTCCTGGACCAGCAACAGGCTACCTCAGACTTACCTCTTGGAATCCTGTGCTACAACTGCTTACTTACCTGGACTCCGGCGCTCATCTGCACGGCAGCAATCCATCTTCCTGGCAACAGCTGCTTGCTCACCTGGACTCCGGCGCTCATCTACATGGCAGCAGTCCATCATCCTGGCAACACGCAGCACTTGATCCCGACGCTGCAGTACCCGCGGTCTTCATCCCCACGAAGCCGAATTCCTGAAAAGAAGACAAGACAAGGTTAGAACAGCTACCGACACGTAATCCTGGGTCGTGCTGCAATTAAAACCCACGCGCAACCCTAGAGGTTACTTAACAGTTACCAGACCATCGTAACTTCTCTCCTCCTTATCTCCGGTACCACTTCAAACTCGGCAGCGACCGCCGGAACCACATCACCTGCATGGGGAAAGAGCAGAGAAAGAGACATTGCACACTGAACGGACACTAGATTAAGAACAAACTTTATCAATACAATTACGAAAAGTCAAAAGGCTAGCAGGTGAGTGAAAACAAGAGAAACACTTACCAGCAAGAGAAGTGGACTAGCCGCAGCCGGCCTGGGCTACCACGACAAGGGACCAGTGAAGGAACTAGGTCCATTAGACATGCGCCCCTGCCAGAAGCAGCAGGACAGAGAGCTCGCCATTATCATTCAACAGGTGAGCCCTCCAGAGTTAGTGCATCCCCTGGGAAGGCACGCCTTGGGAGAAGAGGTCTGAAGAGGGGGTCAGGGCCGTAGACTGCATACTTACAATCCCCTTATATTCATGCAGGAATCGCGCTTTCCCGCCACAGCCATTGACATAGGCGCAGAGGGAGAAGCCAGACAAGAGAGGTTTCACCCCTGGGAGGGCTGTGACCGTGCCCCAACGCATCCGCAGATACCAGGTGAGCGTTACAGAACGCAAAGCTTTTCTACAAATCTCTGCCTGGATGTTATGGAAACTTAACGGACCAGTTGGCCCAGTTCTGGGAGAGTTATGTGCTGAAGTTTATGCCTGAAGACAGGAAACAAATGCCTTAAGGAGGGATCTCATTGTGAACCGGGAGTGCACTGATGACTTAGCAAGGCAGATACTCCAGGCACAGGCTGGCCAGGTCCCATTACCGGGATTGGCCCACCCCAGCCCACCACCACAGTCAACACCCGCACAGGTGGTTCTTCCAGGGGCGGTTCCCCGAGCCTCGCCCAAATGCTTCACTGGTGATCCGAATAAGTACGCTATATTCATGAATCAATGCCGCCTTCATTTCCTGTGCAGACCAGGGGCCTTCCCCAATGATCAATCCAGAGTGCCATTCGTACTTTCATATTTGGGAGGAAGTGCGGCGGACTGGTCAATACCTTTGGTAAATCAAGATGATCCTTTGCTTCGAGACTTTGGGGGTTTTCAGCGTGAAATGGAGAAACTGTTTGCACGGCCTGCCCAAGGACAGGCTCTGGACAACGAGTTATTATCACTCTGGCAGGGTAACCAAGATTTACTAACCTACATCACCTCCTTCAACCATCTTGTAGCCCAAACAAACTGGCCAGAGGGTAAGAGAACTAGGCTCTTCTACCGTGGATTACGAGGGGAACTTAAGGATGTTCTAGCACAAGTAGTAAACCCCCTGGAAGGGTTTGCTGAGTACATCGATCTAACAGTGCAACTCAATCATAGACTACAGAATCGGAAACTGGATCGAGCCAGAGCAGAGGGGCGGTCAGTCTATGTGCGACCTCGCCAGAATCAGACCAAACCACACGAACAGTCAGAACCAATGCAAATCGCGGGCTTGCAGGGCCCTCTCATGAAAAGAAGAAAGAGAAAAAAGGAGACAGCAACAGCTTTGCTTATATTGTGGCAAAGCAGGACACTTTCTCCGGGACTGTCCGGTGAAACCCCCCAGGAAGACAATCGGAGCAACTGACAAGAGTGAAGAAGAGCAACAGGACTCGGGAAACTCCAATGCCCGGCAAGCGTAGGGGTCCACTTGTCAGACCTCACACCTAGTAATTCCGGTACTCCTGGTAACCCACAAACAACCATCAAAAATTGCATGCTTTAGAGGCATATATTGACAGTGGGGCCGTGGGGTATTACATCGACCAAGATTTGGCTATCCGGATAGGCCTTCCTCTCCAACAGAAGCAGAAATCAGAAAACGTCAGAGCAGTTGACGGATCTCAGTTATCATTCGGCCCAGTGAGGCATTGTACTGAAAATGTCACGCTTTTGTATCAGGACGGTCATCAAGAGGACATCACCTTCGATCTCATCAGCGCTCCTCAGTTCCAGATGATATTTGGGATGCCTTGGCTGGAAACCCATAACCCTCGGATCGATTGGCATACAAGAGTTCTGACCTTTCCCCCGACTGTGCTGACACCTGTTACAACAAGAGACGCTTAGTAAAAGACCACAATAAGCCAAGTTCAAAGAAGGATATCGTGCTAGGCCTCACCAGTTTGCTACCTTCTGAATAACTGGATTACCAAGATGTGTTTCAAAAAGAGCAAGCAAATGTCTTACCCCCACACAGAACGTACGGCTGCCAAATGGATCTTGTATCCGGACCCCAAATTCCCTGTAGTCGGATCTACGTCCTTATGGAGCAGGAAAACCAGCATTAAATACATACCTTGATCAGTATTTGGCCAATGGCTTCATTCGTCCGTCCAAGTCCCCTGCTTCCTCAACCCTCTTTTTTGTGCCTAAAAAGGAGGGAGACCTGAGAACTTGTATTGACTACAGAGCTCTCAATCAGATCACGATTAAAAAACGGTATCCGTTACCACTGATTCCCAAACTTCTGGATCAAGTAAAAAACGCTCAAATGTATACAAAATTAGACTTACGAGGGGCCTATCATCTAGTGAGAGTCAAAAAAGGAGACGAGGTGAAGACAGCTTTTTGCACCAAATATGGTCTCTATGAATAGCAGGTTATGCCTTTTGGGCTATGTAATGCCCCTGCGGCGTTCCAAAACTTTATGAACGACGTGCTCCGTGAACTATTGGACATGTGCGCACTCGTCTATATCGACGACATCCTCATTTACTCAACCACCAAGGAGGACCATGTCAGGCATGTCCGGGCAATGCTGGAAAGACTTTGGCAACATGGACTATATGCCAAGCTGGAAAAATGCTTCTTTCACGTAACGGAGGTCGAATTCCTCAGTTTTATACTCACACCGCGAGGAGTACACATGTACACGCGCAAATTAGACACCATCCTCCAATGGCCCTCACCAACTTCCACGAGAGGTGTACAAAGTGTGCTTGGGTTCACCAACTTTTATCGTCGGTTCATCCCAGGGTTCTACCAAATTGTTCACCCAATCACATCCCTACTACGAAAGAACAAATGATTTTAGTGGTCCATAGAAGCAGAGGAAACCTTCCAAACACTAATGCGAGCATTTACTACAGCACCCATTGTACGTCATCCCTGACCCGAGTTGCCATACGTGGTCGAAACCGATGCTTCCAACATTGCAATGGGGGTAGTTTTATCACAGTGAGACCCCGAAACAGGACAATTACATCCCGGGGCATTCTGGTCTCGTAAGTTCTCCAATCCCGAGTTGAACTATGTGATCACTGATAAAGAACTGTTGGCGATAAAAAGCAGCGTTCAAGGCATGGAGACATTACCTTCTGGGAGCCAGGCATACAGTCGCTGTCATTACAAACCATCGTAACCTACAATATCTAAAGACCACAAAAGCGGAATCATCACGCCAACTCCGCTGGGCTCTTCTATTTGTGGATACGAATTTGTCATTACCTATAGACATGGAGTACGCAATGGAAAAGCAGACGCCCTGTCACGCATGTGTGAAAATGAAAAGGCATTCACCACACGAGATCCTGTGGCCATCATTCCTGAAGGACGAATTCTAAGCCCACTTGAAACCACTACCTCTTTGGACGACTTCAAAACTGATCTGCAACACTTGATGAACACATCAGAACAACAGGAATGGCTGCCAAAAGGAGACCAGTACATCATGAACAATCTACCACACTTCCAAGGAAGTCTATACGTCCCGGATAAAACCTGCAAAATCAAATCATAGCAAACTATCATGACTCTTTAATAGAGGGACATCCAGGAATAGCTAAAACTCAAGCTAAAATAAAGAATAACTACTGGTGGCCAACTTGGAAAAAGGATATTGTCCAGTTCATCGCAACCTGTGGTGTTTGCACACAGCACAAGTCTCAAAGATGAAGTCCTGCGGGTCTTCTACGTCCTTTGATGGAGCCCCTGGTGCCTTGGCCTACACTGTCAATGGATTTTATCGCAGATCTTCCCCCTTGTGGCGGATACAACACCATCCTGGTTATCGTGGATCTATTCTCTAAAATGGCCCATTTTATCCTGCTAAAATGAGTCCCAACAGCCTCTACTCCGGCTACTGTGTTTCTGGAACAGGTTGTTAAATTACACAGATTTCCATCGGCATTAATATCAGACCGCGGAACTCAATTTGTTTCAGCACTTTGAAGAAAGTGTTGCAAGATTGCCAAGATCGACCTTCGAGTGTCCACAAGTCGTCATCCCCAAACCGATGGCCAGACCGAATGGACTAACTAAACCCTAGAGCAATACCTAAGGTGTATCTTGCAACAAACCGAAGATACCTTGAAGGATATACTTTGGTTGGCCGAATATGCATACAACAATTCCATCCTCAGTAGTACAGGACAAACTCCATTCTACAAAGTGCACGGAACGACATCTGCGGACATCTGTTTTTGAAACGCTCGAAGCATTGGAAATGCCAGCAGTAACAACCTTACACAAAACAAAACCATCACTCGAGTTCTTAAAGAGGCAGCAGAACATCTGACCAAAGCCAAAGAAAAACAAAAACAGTTTGCAGATCACCACCGAAGAGAAGCCCCAAACTATCAGGCCGGAGACAAGGTTTGGTTAGCATCCAAAACCATTCCCCTGAAAGGACCACGGGTGTTTCCGTCCCAGATATCTGGGTCCCTACACTATAAAGGCTGTGATCAACCCTGCAGCCATGAAATTAGAATTACCGGCCCACATGTGGATCCATCCGGTGTTTCATGTCGCCCTCCTAAAAGCATTGAGACTAGGTATGCAGATTGATACTCCACCAGATCCTGAAATAGTTGAAGGAGAACCAGAATACAAAGTTAAGAGGATCCTAGACTCTAAGATGGTCCTGTCCAAATTATACTACCTTATAGACTGGATAGGCTATGGATCCCAAGATCAGACCTGGGAATCCAGTGAACATGTCCACACACCATGATTAATAAGGCAGTTCCACTGCAATAACCCCACTAAACCAGGGCCAGGGGGAGAACCACCCTTGAGAGGGGCCTTGAGGGGGAGTGATGTCATGGCCACAGGCCCCAGGACACACAAACCACACCATCTAGTGATGGGGGCAATGGGCTACTTGTCTCACTCATGTCCCTTTGGGACTCTTAGACACAGGGGCCCTGGTTCGACTCAGTCCTGGTGCCTTTGGCGCCAGGCTCATATAAAGAAGTGAGCAGGAATGCTTTACTTCAGTGCAGGAGTGCTTTTATTTCACAAGAACTTTCCAGATGCTGAAAGCCTTTATTCCAGAGCGTGCACTTTACTGGGGTGTGGCTCCCTAGGCTTGGTCTTCACATGCTGACTCAGGGAGTGGCAGGGTGTGGCAGACAGGCTGAATCTGGTGGGCGTGGCTTCTGAGGCTCAGCTAAATAAGCTGCTCCATCCTTCAGGCTGGTGCATCACGTTACATTGCACCTTCGTGCAACGAGACGCTCACTGCCGCCTGGACCAGCAACAGATTACCTCAGACTTACCTCGTTGAATCCTGTGCTACAACTCCTTACTTACCTGGACTCCGGTGCTCATCTACACAGCAGCAGTCCATCTTCCTGGCAACCGCTGCTTGCTTACCTGGACTCTGGCGCTCATCTACATGGCAGCAGTCCATCTTTCTGGCAACACGCAGCGCTTGATCCCGATGCCACAGCATCCGCGGTCTTCATCCCCACGAAGCGGAATTCCTGAAAAGAAGACAAGACAAGGTTAGAACAGCTACCGACATGTAATCCTGGGTCGCTCTGCAATTAAAACCCATGAGCACCCTTAGAGGTTAATTACCAGTTACCAGACCATCGTAACTTCTCTCCTCCTTATCTCCGGTACCGCTTCAACCTCTGCAGCGACCGCCGGAACCACATCACCTGCATGGGGAAAGAGCAGAGAAAGAGACATTACACACTGAACAGACACTAGATTAAGAACAAACTTTAGCAATACAATTACGAAAGTCAAAAGACTAGCAGGCCAGTGAAAACAAAGGAAACACCAGCAAGTGAAGGGGACTAGCCGCTGCCGGCCTGTGATACCACAACAAGGGACCAGTGAAGGAACTCAGTCCATTAGACAAACGCCCCTGCCAGAAGCAGCAGGACGGAGAGCTCGCCATTATCATTCAACAGGTTAGGCCTCCAGAGTTAGTGCATCCCCTGGGAAGGCACGTCTTGGTTGAAGAGGTCTGAAGAGGGGGTGAGAGCCGTAGACTGCATACTTACAATCCCCTTATATTCACGCAGGAATTGCACTGTCCCGCTGCAGCCATCCACATAGGTGCAGAGGGAGAAGCCAGACAAGAGAGGTATCACCCCTGGGAGGGCTGCGACCGTGCCCCAACGCCTCCGCAGAGACCAGGTGAGCATAACAATACCCTTCTGCTTGATCTCCGGCTCTGCCCTAGCCTTCCTATCTTCAAACGAAAGCTGAAAATTGTTCTTTTTGAATAATTCCCCCTCGGATGCCTGTCGCAACCGAGCCGGTCCTCCCTTACTACCTATTACTGTTTTTTTTGTTCTTTGTTGTTTGTCATGTTTCAGCGCTCCTATGCCTCAGGGCCTTTATCTCCACTGCTTAAGAAAAATATTAAATAAATCAATAAATCCATGCTAGGCAACGCCTGCAAGGCATAGGCCCGACAATGCTCACTAAGCACCTGAAAGACACACAATTAAACCCGAACCCCAAACATACAGATGGGAAACAGCAGAGGACAATTTGGCCTCTTAGACATACACAAGCAGCTAACACACACAATCTGGAAACCTCTGCAGCACAAAACATAACTTACGCTCTAGCAAATTTATCAGATACCTATGGTATATTACATCACCAGTTTCTGGGACAACATGGCACAGGATACACCCAACAGGACTACTAGTGACAAGAAAAAAGACGGCAAACTGGGCCTGAACGCTAACCAAATCCCCATGACCAACCAGACACTAAAGAGCCAGTGCTAGACCAACCCTAGCCACAAAATCAATTCTGCCACGAGACAAAACATACAAGGAAAGGAAAACCGCTACCATAGGGACAATAACAAGAAAAAGCTACAAACACTGATGCATGTATGTATATATTTGTACTACAAACCTAGCTGTTAAGCAATTAATCACTATAGAGATGCCAAAAGCAGGTGCAAACAGTGCAGGACAGGTTGGGGTGATTTGGTGTTGTTGGGGAGTTGTTACCGAAGCACAGAAGAGAAGCTGCTGGGGGTGGAGTAGCGTGAGATGATCAAAGATCAGTGAGGAGTTCTTTCAAGATGCAGAGAGCGGGGTCTCTAGTTCTTCCCTAAAGTGCAGTAATATGGTTAGTATGGCACAGGGCAGCCAGAGGATCTGCAGGGTCTGTGTAAACCCTGTGTTAGGTATTGTTTTTGTTAAAAATTAAAACTGAAATCAGTTTTTAAATGTTATACCAATGTTAAATGCCCTGTACAGCCACAGCCAGGATTTTAGGATTTTATTTATATCTGTGCTGGCCGGCCCAATCAACCATTGACTTCACACCCTCAAGGTCTTCTCATCAGAGGCATAGCCAGCACTGCCCAACAAGTGGCGTATGAAGCTAATGTAGTTGGGGCCACCATAGTGACATTAACATTTGTAAATGCCCAAACAGCGCTGCTCAGTGAACATTTACAGATTTTGGGTGAGCTTTCCCCGCTCAGACCCTACCCTGTCTTCACCTCTCTTTCTTATTGGGCCACATGATTAGGAGGAGGAGCCTGCTAATTTGCACTGGCATGTCCATGACACAGGCAACACTGTGGCTGAGCTGCTGCGTGTCAATGGCGTTCAGCCTGTGCCCATCACTGAACAATTTGGAAATAAGGTCACAGATTGAAGCTCTTCACACATGCGCTCTTGAACTGACCACATACTTGCCACACAGGTTGAGAGCGTTATGAGCACACCGCGTACATCCTACCATAGAAAGCACCACTTGTTCTTTGAAAGAGAGAACTGCATACCATAAAAAGAGGAATTGAAAACAAATGCGTATCTTACTGGTTTACAATTGATTGGGATACTGATCACAGAGATGTTAGCATCTAGGATGGAGGGGTTTGTGGACTAGAGCGGGTGCAGACCAAAAGGCCATTGGAGGGACAGAATATGTGAATTAAAACATTTTGCAGCCATTTAGATTAACAAGACAAAGGCAGTGTAAATTGGACACAATAGAGATCATCAGTAGGAGATTTTGTAGGTTTTTAAGACAGTCATTAGAAGGCGACATATAATTATCGACCATATGAGCTGTATACTGGAAAAGCATTCTAACACTGATGTGTGACGAATCTGATGATGTCATCACTCCTTTCCCTGAGGTAGCCTCTCCTCAAGTGGCCAGGGGACAGCAGCTGCTACAAGATCCTGACCATGGGGGTGGCTATTTGAGGGGGACACACATGGCGAGATGTGACCCTCAGTGGGGTGACATGACATCAGCAGGTGAGACATGGTATCTCCCTTTCCCTTTTAGGGATGTTTCTTCCATTCCCCATGCCCTAATGGTATATTGCCATTATTCCCCTCGACATCTTGACAACTCTACTGACAATACCCCTCAATGTCAAATAACAAGTAAAGGAAGCACTGGAACGAGGAGGATGAAGGGAGGAAGGAGGATCGATGAAAACCAGAATGTGCTCTAGTGGTTGCGAGCATAGGAGAGGTACCAGGACATTTAAAAACCCCAACCAGCATGGAGGTGAGAGACGCTGTGTGGAGAAGCTTCCTCCTCTCAGTGCTGACCAAAGAACTGTCGAGCCACAGAGGAGACCCTGGAGCCTAGAGGCACAGGGAAATGGCAGAAGAAGGACTGCTGGAACGGGGTTGCTGTGCTGGGACCGTAGCAGGAAGGGAAGAGAAGTCTTCCTGGCTGCCACGGGACCCGAGAAGTAGTGCCATTGCTGCTCAAAGACACTGAAGGGTTCATCCCCAAAACGGGAGTCACAAGGGATGTGGAAGCTGCTAAGTGAACCCATGACGTGGAGAGGGGATGCAGGAGCGCTTCTTCATGTTTACCGCAAGAGAAACAGAGAACACCACAAAAAGCTGGTGAGTCCTGAGAAGTGAAGCTGAGACACTGGGTTGCTTCGGCCACGCTATCAAGGACAGATAAGAGACAGTGAAGGGAATCAGTGGGATTTTGAAACCCGATATGCCAAAAGGAATAGTAACAAAAGTCAAGCTTGCAAAGTGTGTAAAGTGAACTGTATCAGAAAATCCTGGCAGGAGAGTAAAACAGGTAAAGTCAAGTTTGCAAGTGTGTAAAGTAACCACATGAGATAGGTATGGCAGGAAAGTACACGAGGCAAAGAAAAGCATGAGAGACAAATTGCAATGAAAGTAGAGGGGAGTATACCAGGTATCCTGCGAGGTTAGGACCCCCATCCAAGTTGTCTTCGTTGAACAAAGAATCCCAAGGAAAACTCATGCCCATAGGATTTTGAATTGGTTGAATCTGGGGAAAGGAGACACTGCCCTAGGAGTGGAGTGCAACGCCAAGAGGAAGGCGTTATCCTCTTAGGCTGTAAAGAACTTTACGATTTTTGTTGATCTGTTGTATTGATGAAGAGAAACCTGGGGAAAGGAGACATTTCCCTTAGGAGTGGAGTGCAACGCCAAGAGGAAGGAGTTTTCCACTTGAGCTATGAAGAAATTTGCATATTTTTGTTGATCAATTGTATTGGTGAATAGAAACCTGGGGAAGGGAGCCCTTCCCTAGACTTGTGTATACTATCCATTGAGAACATTTGTGTTGGAGTTACACCTTTCTTTTGAACTTAACATTGGGCACTTTAGAGTTACGTTTAGAGTGTGAGGGCTTTGGGCACAGGGCATTTTTTCTTTGGACATCTTGATGAAGGACCGACCCTTAGTTCTTGGTTGATGTAGGGGAAAAATCTTTTACTTTAGCGATAGTCAGGCATTTTTTGACCCCTTTGTTATTTAACTAAAAGTTTACAACCAAAACATGAGTCCTCTATGTCCGTGTCTTATTCCTGGTTCATCACAGATGTGTAAGATGATGAGCCATGAATGTTACGCATTGACTTGTCTTGGGGCATACAAATAAATAATCTGAAGGTGGCATGCAACAAGAGTAGTGATAATGTCTGAGAAGTTGCCACAGGTCACATAAAAACACTGATGGTGGACATCACACTTTGAGAATTTCAGATGTTGGCAAATTGACGAGCCATGCGTAGTATGAGCTGGATGTTATCATTTCACTAAATGGACATGTATTTTCTGAGCAAATATAAGTGGGTCGGAACAACAAGGAAGTGGTGGGTGGACTTGAATGCAGGGTCAGTTCAGAGGGTGCAGCCAGTAAATATGTAGGGTAGGAGTGATTTGTATGATCTTGACGCCAATATCTACACACAATTGTCTAAAATGATACAGACATGTTGCCTAAGTGAGTGTAGTAGATTTACCCATAGAACTCAGATTGTCCATTCTATCTAGATCTGTGGGGGGGGGGAAATACAGTTCAGCATTAATAGCAAATATATGCCATGAATAATAATATCTTCTCAATGGTGAAATCTATAATGAGGAAAATGAATGCATTTGTTTTGTGCTCATATGTGGTTAGTATTGTGAGCGGGTGATAACAAATCCACATTTGTCATGAATGGATTGCACAGTCCAAATAGGTGAATTTCCAATAGATGCACACTTTTTCTTTATATTCATTATGAATACAGGAGATTCAGGGGGCGTGCGGGATAATAAGGCCCTATGGTGGCAATGACAATACTTAGGTAATTGGAAATATGTAGTCTTTTTTTTATCATCTAGCTAGGATCAAGCAGTCTACTGGGACATAGTGTCAATGGTTGTTCCGGTCTTAGGTAGTCTCTTCATTATCATTAAAATGGATACCAGAGAGGCACACACAATATAAAAACTAAAAGAGGCGAGGTTTGTGACAACGCTAACAGTGGGGCTCCGATCCTTATTTTCACATACATAAATAATATAATTGTTGCTGATTTAATTATTTTACAGATGGTTAAAGAGTCCCAAATAGGAGCAAAGTGCTCAAAAACCCCATTGACTCACACAATTAAACTTAAAGAATGGTCGCGTTTGTATATATATGGGGTAAAAAGGGGTAAGAAAATCAGTATTTTGGGATTCGATTCTTTTGTTTTCTCTCAGTGATCCATAGATCCACAGCTCAGTGCTGCAAAAAAATCTCTCACTCTCTGAGAAATGCATGATCGCTTAGCGTGCTGATCCGAGCATCAACAAGCTGTAGCTTTCCTTAGAGATGCCCACTGGCTTCAGGTCATAGGACCTTAAACTGGGACAGCAGACCCCCCAGAACTCTAAGATGAGATAGCAATACTTAGAGACAGATGGGGATGCAGAATATTACTCAAACATCAATAATCAAACTAACTCAGGAAGTTGGCAAAATGTGACTGTTTTAATGTCAATTATCTAAAACAGAGAGTTACAATGAACATCAGCACGTTTGCACGATACTCACACTCAATTCAATACATAAAAAAGCAGGTTATGTACTACAAACTCGTCACTATTGACGTCAATTTATGTTGCAAACTACAAAAACCTATTCAGAATGGTGATAGACTTACAGGGAACATCTAGTTATACGTTCCATACTTGTTTGGGAAAGTGACTAGATGTCTAACTTAGGGGGCAACTAAGCCCTCCCCTAGTGCAGGTCACTACAAACGTCATCAGATACACGACATCCCATTGGTTATACAAACTATAGGGCTTTGTTTTGCTTGTCCCTCTATAATTGGTTGGCACCCTTGTACCCCTCTGTAATATTCCAAATGCGTAAGCAGCACTCAGGCTGGCATTCAGGTGGGATGGCCTTGGCATCCATCATCGCACTTGCAGCCTACTAGTCAATTAAGGCTTTGAACTCGGCCTTGGAAATGTTCTGCGTGCTGAAGAATATGAGGGAGTATAGCATACTCTGTCTTCTTGATTTCGATACAGTTCATCATAGTGTCTATTTTCATCTGACCACGTGACTGTAGACCATGATTTCGAGTCTTACTGCATTTAAAATACTACTATTTGATGAACCTCTGACGTCTTTAATGTTCTCGCCTCTCACAAGAGACAGGAGTTTTGTTCTTTCACACGTTCTGTAATTGTTTGTACGCACATCCAGGCCCAAGACGAACTTGACTTCTTGGTGTTGATCCAACCAAACCTTTCTTTGATCCACCTCCATGGTTGAGATTTTCGATTTCTAACTGCGCCACACTGAAAACATCTTCCTGCTTTCGGAATCCAGTTCTGCTAACGCGCATTGTTGAATCGTCCATAGTCCTTACATTTCCTATGTATGTACGTTGGCGCATCCCCGCAATGTATACACAGCCAGCCTTAAAGAATACTTTGTCTACTTGCGTTACTGCTTCTCTACACTTATAAAATGTCTTGATATCTTCTTTATTTATTCTGTAGCATGAGCATCTTCATTTCGAGCCCGAAATGTTGCTAATCTTTAATACCTCAAACTTAGTGCTTATAAAATCTTTATGTTCTCTCGTTTTCTGCATCTCGTATGAGTGCGTCAACTCTGCTTTTCATGAAGTCACCAATCTGCTTCCTCACTTGCTTTTCCCTCTTCCTCTGGGATTTCATTCAAATGACCATCATATTGTCGTGTATGCATGTACGGCTTCCTCAATGGAAATCCTACTTCCAGGATTCTATTTTGTATAGGTATTCTTACTGGCAATGCACGTGTTTCACATTCTAGTTCCTAACATATAGGCATCATGGGAGAGGAGCTTTGGGTGGGGGTATTCAACTCCACTTCTACAACCTTCTTTAACCTGTTATATTTGTTTTGTAAATGTCTTCATGGTACAGCACCCAAATATCGTCTTGAGGCAAAAGGCAGGAGCTACCTCCCTTTTGAAGGCCTGTGGTTTGTCTACGTATTTCTGATCAAGATCCCTAGTGACATGCACATCAGCAGAAGAGATAGACAATGGTTTGTCATGGCGTCCAGTGTGTGCCACCTCTTGCTACTCCATATCTGCCAAGCAGCCTCCATGTCTTACTCCACAAAACTGCTGAAAACCTGTCCACGACAGGGTCCTTTGGTTTCTTGACATTTTCTCCTTCTGAGCCTCTATTATTGCGGACATCCACATCCAAGCCTCTGCCTCTGTCGCTCCTTTCTTCTGGGCCATTTCTTCCTGCTTTTCCTTCTCTCCCTCCTTACGTTTCTCTCGCCTATCCCCCACTTCCCTATCCCCTTCCTGCTCTTCCATTTCTCTTTTAAGCGCTTAGGAAATCTACCTATCTATCTATTTCAATCTTGTAGAGTGCAACTTTCTCCACAGGCATCATGACGCTAAATCTAATGACTTGCAGCAATTAGTTGTATGATAACCATTATATGAGAATTAAAACACAAACATAAATAGAATTAGGGACTTATCACAGTTAATAATCAACAGTGGCAGGCTCCTGCCAGGGGTGTTGGGACATCCCTTATATGCCCCACTCACCGTGGGTGTTTCACCGCATTTAATGAGCGACTGTTTTACTGTATTTTTAGCGTGGGGCGGGATTAGGGGATACTTTATTATAGTTTTTAAGGTAGTTGGGGTTTTGGGAAGGGGCAGAAGGCATGAAAGGGAGGCATGGGGGAAACGTACGGGATCCTCTTAAACATCCTACTAATGTGCGGTTTGCTACTGTCGAGGGCATTAGCAGACATGGGAACCTATGCTAATCTTGCTTCTCGTCATTTGTCTTACCAATAAGAAACATTCCTCTCATTGGGTACACCAAGGCAAAGGTTTGCTTCCAACTGTTGCCACACATATTTCAGTGTCCAGTGGTGAGAGATTGGGGGACAGCAAGGTCTCCCTTACTACCCCTAAAAAAACATATATATATATATATATATATATGTTTTAAAAATTGAAGCTCCTGGGCTGTGGACAGCACAAGGTAGCTCTTTGTTTCTTGAGTGGCTGGCTTCCTTGTTCAGGCCTCTTAAAAGAAAACAAGGGGGTCAACAAGTGTAACACTTTGAGCAGTGACCCTGAATAAGAACGAATAGGAATAACAAATAAGTTGTCTTTCTGGAATTTAGGGCCTAATTTACAGACGTGTTTTAACATAGCAAACCCCCATTGGAGAATGTTCTATGAATCAGGGCCTTAGAGTAGAATAAGCATCCATTTCGGACTATGTATTATGCTTTTCGCAAGTGCAGTTATGGCAGGTTTTTTTTCTGCCATTGTCTCTGTTACGATCATCACAAGACATTCTATTTCGGTGTCCTCGGTCACTTGACAAAATCCTTGTGCCTAAAAGCTTGTGTATAGTGTAGAAATGTTTGACCATAGCACATAAAATGGCCCTTGATTTCATTGTGCCACAATTAATGCTTTGTTGTAATGTGTCTATCCTGCCTATCTTCATGGTACGCTGTTCCGGATGTTTGTTTGCATGTAAGAGGTAACAAGTGTCCAGAGGACGGGAATGCCATGTGATTGCCCTGCTTTGCATGTGCTACTCAAAATTCTTTAATATGCAGTTAAAAACCCTCCCAATGGTATGTATTTTGCCAACCCCTGAAGCCTGGAAAGTAGATCCACGCAGGCTTGACATGTGGCCAACTTTTCACCAGACCTGCAGATGAACTGGCCTGCTGTTAGATCTCAGTTACCAGTTTAATGTTAACCACTACAGAGTGTAATTTGCTTTCTGACTTTGAGAACATTCAGACATGTAATTGCTCATTTTACTATAGCCGGTAAGATAGCTATAGCCGGTAAGATAGGTCAGTGGGTTGGGAGCTTGCTGCCGCAATGTGTGTGTGATCTGCAGATTCGAATCCTGGCAAGGCCAACTCAGCCTTTCATCTTTCTGACATTGATAAATGAGTACCAGCACAGGTTGGGTGATATTGTATGTATATGTGTTCTGTATAAAGCGCTTAAGCGTAAGTGCTATATGAAAACACATCATTATCATTTGGCCTTGGACATCTGCTTGCATTCACAACAATTTGGTAATATCGGCTTACACACTGATATTAATGATACATATGCTGATCCATCCTTGTTTGAAATGTATATCACATTACAGTGATATCTTTATTTTTAATAGTGTACTCGGGTACAATGCTATGTGATGCCACTTCCTGTTTTGTCAAGGGATGAAAGGTCATGCTCCATCGCTTCCCGTGCTGTCACTTCATGGTGGGGTCAAATTACATCACTTCCTGTGATGTCATCAGAGGTCAAGGGTCGTGTGATGTCACTTCCGCTACCCCAGGCATTTTGCTGAAATGACGTCCCTGAATGAGATGGGAGTTTAGTGTCTCCCTGTCTCTCTACATCTTTATAAGTCTCAGAAGAAGGCATATACATAACCTAACTCGCCACACATCCGTTACGCAGTAATCTCAGTAGCCGAGCAGACCCTGAGACTCCTGTCTGTGGAAATGCTCTCCCCGTCACTGCTCTCAAGCTTGTATGCCCCGCCTCACCTAATTTCCAGGATCTCTGCACACATCCAGCCGAGATAATCACTGGGTCCTCTGGTCCCTTTCGGGTCACCCAACCTCGCTCAAGTACTCATGGCATAGCTGGCGACTTTCGATTGGGAGGGATCCTGAGATTTCTTGCAAATGAATTAGCATAATAAATGAAAACACAGGAAGTGATGTCATGTAGCATGACACCTTAATGACCTCACATGACATAACACCCGCTTGAAATCACATGGTGTACTATTATCAGAACTGACATCACAGGAAGTGAACACAAATATACATATACATATAAACCATTAAGATCTTCGAAATTCACTAAAATAGATGCACGTTCTTGAACATGAATATAAAATACAACACGTTTCGTTGTCATCTCCAGTCTTAGTTAGATTATGAAAACGGCCTACAAAACGGCCATATGTAGCATTACCTCTGATCTTCGTGAAAGCCATACGAATGCCCCTTAGCATGTATGTGAAATAATAATACAAATAATAATGATCATTGTAATCAAATTAAATGACAATCCTAAACTCAATGAGAAAACAAATACCAAGTATTCACTCTAAATTAAATTAATTTCGAAAACCCAAATCTCCCTAAATTGTTCCAGAATAAGTACCCCAAGGTACAGTGCCAAGATGGTCGTTAACTCTCCGGACACAGGGTGAACTTGGAAGTACCCTCATTTTTCAGGGTACACGTCTGCAATGTCTTTATTTGTGGTGATTACAGAGCCAAGATGAACCGGCAGCACAACAGGGCTATACCATGCACATATGCTGCCCAGATGTCCCCTGCAAACCGTGTGTCTGTGTAAATATGCTGCCCAAGATTACACAGTTTTCATTGGCATGTAAATGATGAAAAGGCCATATTGCTAAATTATCCTGTTTACACAATTCGTGGATCATATCTGCATTGCAACAGTAGTGAATGACTCTGTTATTCCAGGATACGTTTCCTCACACAAGTGTAAGGCAGGATGTATTGACACACAGCTGAGTTGTGCCAGCACCTGTTACTCCACAGTAAAGTGACACCAAGGACCATCATTGCCCCACATCCGAAATATTATGCTATGGAGGATCATCATAGGACAGGGTGCTAGGAGAGGTCAAGGCACATGAAAGGTTTCCATGGTGAAGCAACCCAGACCTAGACAGCTATTGGTCAAACGCAGGGACCGTGATCAGACACTCGAGCTAAAAAGAGGACGACACAGGCGTAGCTGGAAACCAAAGCACAAGTGGATCTGCCAGCAATGTGACCTGGAACTCACAGAGAACAAAACACACTTCCTCATACCACACACCAAACAAAGAAAGCAGCAACTATTGCGATAGTGGATGGTAAAACCAGCCGTTAAGGTCGGGTCCGCAAAGGGACCTCGTAGTAAGGCAGTAAGGGTTTACCGGTACCGGTGCCCTTACCGGTACCGGTAAACCCTTACCGCCTACTGTGTAATGAGGCCCTATTTATTCAGCAACTCTGGTCCAAACTACTAGCAGCAGAGTGAATTAACTAATCAGACTGGCCTAAATTGGCCAGAAAAGTGGCCCACTTTGACCAAATAAAGTGTTTTTGGTTCGGACATGGGCCTATTGCCCTATAGGCTAGTCCGAGCCTGGTAGCCGGCACCTCTGTTATAATTTTTGCTATTTTCAGCACGAGTCCCACTGTACTGTGGGAGCCTACCGGATGACATCAAGGCCTTGAGACATATTATTGGGCACTGTAGGGGTTGTGTGAGGGGGGAGGGGGGTGTTAGTGTGCCCTCCATCACAGGGCCTCCGCTTCCATGTGTTTTATGCTAATTTTTTCAGTGGCATATTTTCATTTTTCAACTCTCACCATTTTTTAGATTCCGTCCATCAGAGAAATGTGGAGAGTGGAACCCCCAATTACCCGCCAACCCACAAAAGAAATAATGTTCCCCTTTTCCAAACCCACAACCTGTACGTTATTTACAGCGCATACCTTAGTGGCAGCACTGAAGCAATTTGTAATGTAGGCTATAATGATTTCACTTGGCACACGTTTCCTAAGCAAGTATGAAAGGCAATTGACAGGCTCGCAGCAGAGCGTATTCTAGTAAACAAAACACATTCCACACGGAGGCTTCACCAAACATAACGTGCTTTTAGTCGGTCAAATACCTATGCTAATTTACATCAGCACAGGTGCCGACTTTTTTAAAATTTAAGTTACAGGCGCGAGCATTTTTTATTTTACTAAATCCTTAGCGCCAATCCCATAAAAGTATCAAGATTTTCAGCAAGTTATAAACACCCTGAAGTAGTTGGTTAAAAAATTGGATTTTGATGTAAGGCGTCTAAGGAGCATAGCATAGAAAAATGTAAATCCTCCTGCACAAATTGGAGGAAACTACCTCTGCGCCAGAGGCAGATTTAACAGTCAGCCAAGGGACAAATCTCCACGGGCCTCCATTGTTCAGCCTCTCTCACATCAAAGACAGTGCAAAGAAAGGTTAGAAGCTGTATTAGCTCAGTTTTGAAATCACACAAGTTGACGCTACTCAGGGGCTGCAAAACACTTTTCTAAACTCTGTGATTGAAATACAAACTGACCCTGTTTCCAAATTATGTGTTTTCAAACCTCTCACTTCAATACTCCTTTTAAAATATCAGTGTGGGTGTGGCCAGGAGACGAACATGGCGGCCGCACTCTAAAGAGACTCCATGGGGCGCGTCATGTCAACAGCATGGGGTCCGGCTATTAACATCTGAAGGGCTGACAGCAGGAGGACTTGGAACCAGCGAGAGACCGAGATGCGGTGGAGCCGGTGAGAAGGTCGCAGCAGTACCCACCAACGGCGACTGGTGAGACGCTGCTGGACCTGGTCCAGTGTCATGCGGTGCGGCCTGCCTGGAGATTATGGTGGCGGTTGGCGGCTGACAGGGACACGCAGACCGCAGGGCCACAAGACCCAAAGAAGCCCATGTACCTGAAGAGGGCCCGTGGAGCTTGGTCGCCGGCCGTGCCTTCCTGCAGACATTGATGCGGACGGAAGTTGGGGATAGGGCCATGGCAGCCTGCGCATGTGACTACCTGCCTGTTGCGGTGAGCCCTTGAGCCTGCAAAGAAGAATTTAGACACCAGGGGTGAGGGAGTGACAGTGTGCTGCATGGGCCTTTCCGCCCCATGGGGGTGGGCTGCACTGTGATTGCAGTGATAGAGCCATAATTCAATTCCCTAATGTATTTAGAGTGCAACCAGGGAGAGTGAAGGATATCTGCCATCATATCCGCACTCCAGAAGGCAAAGTGGTGCATTTAAAACCATATAGATTACCGGAATCTAGAAAGGCAACCATCATCCAGGTAGTCAATTAAATGCTTGAGGCTAATATTATTGAACCATCTACTAGCCCCTGTTCTTCCCCCATCGGGTTAGTGGCAAAACCCAATGGGAGTTGGAGGTTTTGTATTGACTTTAGAAAAGTTAATGCCATCTCTGCTTTTGATGCATACCCGATGCCTCGCATTGATGACTTAATTGACCGGCTGGATAATGCTGTCTATTGCTCTACCATAGACCTTACGAAACGCTATTTGCATGTCCTGGTATATGGTCATGACAAGGAAAAAAACTGCCTTTACAACACCCATAAGTCTGTTTCAGTTTAAAATCCTCTTGTTCGGAATGCATGGAGCTCCCGCCACCTTCACACGGTTGATGGACAAAATATTACAGCCATACTCTGAGTTTTACACAGTAAAACCTGGGAAGATCACATTTACCATCTGTACATAGTCCTGAGAGCATTGAGAAAGGCAGGTTTAACAGTGAATCCAAAAAAATGCAAACTGACTCAGTCAGATATCTGGAGTTCTTAGTGGGTAGTGGCACTATACAAGCCCAACAGGAAAGAGTTAATGCCTTGCCTGACACCCTCACACCTAGAACAAAGAAAGACCTCACAGCCTTTTTAGGATTGATCGGCTGCTATCGCCGATTCATCCCAAATTTCTCAAGCAAGACTGCCAAGCATACAGATAAATTGAAAAATGCTGAGTGCCAAAAGATCAAGTGGGATAAGGAAGATCAACATTGTTATACCACATTAAAAGAAACTCTTTGTCAGAGGCCCATTTTAAAAGTAGGTGATTTCTCAAAAGAGTTCATCCTGCAAACAGATTCCTTTTCAATGGGATTAGGAGTTGTCCTCGCACAAGATTATGATGGACTAAAACACCCCATACTATACATCAGTAGGAGGTTATTTCCAAGAGAAAATAACTAATCAGTTATTGCGTTGGAGGCCCTGCCAATCAAGTGGGACACACTCCATCTGAAATATTACTTGTTGGGATGCACATTTAGATTAGTCACTGATCATTACCCTCTAGTGTGGATAAGCCAATGGAAAGAAACAAAACCAAGGGTTATGCAATGGTTTTTAGACCTCCAACTATACTGTTTCATAGTGGAAGTCCGGAGGACACTGACTTCCTCCCCTGGTTTGCTTTTAAAACATTGAGGTCCAACCCGCACAGGGGAAGGTTATGTGAGGCATCTGAGGGCAATCTCACTTCTTTTCATCTCTTCTCAGATGGCCAGGGAAAGGCCATCGCTTTTGGATCCCAACCCTGCGGGTTGATATGCGAGGGAGAATCACCTGGGTGGAGGAGACTTGAGGATTGGGGAGAGGACGTCCTTAGATGAGACATGTGGCCTCATTACGACCCAGGCGTTAAGGGTTAACGCCGTCGTTAACCCTTAACGCCTGATTCCAATTTTAACGGCTGCTTTTAGCAGCTGTTAAAACCCATGGCGCTAACACGCCTTGGTGTTAATTACGGCACCCTAATTTACGGTGCCGTAATTAGTGCCTTCCCCACTCCCATTATGCCCTATGGGGCAAAAATGGGAATAGAGAAGGGTAAATGGGAAATGGGGATTTACGGCCCCACTCACCTTGGAATGGGGCGGTAAATCCGCCATCCACCATGGTGTAAACATAGTTTACACCATGGTGGTAAAGTTGGCGTACTTACCGCCTGGGTCGTAATGACCTCCATGGTATCCCCCATTTCTGTTTTCACAAGGAACCTTCCATCCCTCAAGCCTTTATAGGCTTTTGTCAGCCCTTTAGTTATGTTCCCGCTAAAACATTTTCCAAAATCCACCAGTATGCTACTGGGATGAAGAAGAGGACAACTAGAATGACACATCCTCACTTTATTAAAGCAGACACATATCAACCCCAGCCAAGTACTGGGACGAGGAGGAGGACAACACGAGTAAAGCAGGACTACCGATTTAATTGTGAGCGGTCTAGTCCTTTTCAGAATAAGTATGGAGGTGGGAACTTTAAAAGCTGGAATCCCGAAGCAAATGGAGTCAGCTGTGGGAGAACACCCACAAACTGTTATGTGCCGGCAGACCTCTTTGGTGTAGCAGTGTGGCAGCCAGCGCGCTGTAGACTTGTGGGAAAGTGCAGAGCTTACGCAGCAGTAAGCAAAGGTACAGAGTGTTGGAGTTTCGGTGGCAAGCCGTAAGTAGGAGGCCGGTGGGACCAAAGGAAACAGTCGTGTGAGTCCTGCGATGCAGAGGAAGCACTGCCCGGTGTGCGCAAGCCACAGAAGACCGCTGGGAGAACTCTGCGAGGAACCGCACAGGAAGAAAGAAAGATATAAGGCATTTTGAATTCCGAACGACATGAAAGCAAGTTTGTGAACTGTACTGAAACATTGAACTGCATTAATTGAAAACAAGTGCTAGCAAAGCCAAGAGAGTACAAAGAGTTGTATGAGTGATATAAAAAATCCAGCATTGGCAAAGCCAATAAAGTTAAGTGTCAGGGTCACAGCGCAAGGGCCCATGTCTTTGTCCATTTGGACCCTGTAGGTGATACAGTCCTGGAGCCTCTGGCTCCAGGCTCATAAAAATGGCTCATAAAAATGTGTAGGCACACTTAGTGCCTAAGGCACGTGCATCAGGGCCGGGCGTGGCCATAGAAGATCATTGGGGAGCACGTGCATGAACCTCTGGGAGTGGCAAGGTGGAGCCACAAGGCGGGTCCAAATGGAGGGGCCGGGGCCAGCCTATTTAAGGCCAACCCGGCCACATACTGGTGCTTCGCATTAGTCTGCCTTATGCAGCGTAATGCTTACCGCCGTCCTTACCTGTTTTCCTGCTCATCATCTCGTCGCGCATCTTCCAGACTCCAGCTACTCCATCGCTGAATGTGCACCTTACCTGATTCCAGCTACTCCATCGTTGAAGGCGCATCTTACCTGACTCCAGCTACACCATCGCTGAAGGTGCATCTTACCTGAATCCAGCTACACCATAGCTAAAGGCGCACCTTACCTGACTCCAGCTATACCACCGCTGTATGCGCACCTTACCTGTCTCCTGCACTCCATAGTCTGCAGCGCATCGCATTTACCTGTTTCCCATAGTCATCGGAGTTGGAGCGCTTTCTCACCTGTTCCAGAGGTCCAGCTACGCAGGAGCTTACCTTCCATTCTTCATCTTCACGGAACCCTCCATCCTGCAGCCGCGTACTGGCCTCCGAACAGTTGTCCTCCACTCGACGTCGCCAGACTTCTCCTGCAAGAGAAAAGAACACAACAAGTTATAAGTCGCATAAATAACTAACGCTCGGCCACGCCATACGAGAGCCTAGCGTTCTACCCTGACAGTCAATTTACCATCTAATTCTAAGGCCTCATCGCGACTCCTGGAAGCCATCATCACACCTATAAAGGGGAAAAAAGACATTGCAAGAATTACAAACTATAATCACGGCAAAAGACATTACATTAAGAATACAAACAATAATCATTGCTAAAAACACTCACCTTCTAAGTGATCGGTCACAGCCGGTCTGGGTCATCACTTCCACGGGCCAGTGAAGCAACTAGGTCCACCCAAAGCGCCCCTGCTACAAGAAGCAGGATGGAGAGCCCATCATTATGAAAAAAACGTTGAGATTGCATGACCAAACGCTTGCTCACTTCATCCTGGCACGAAAGGTTAGAGGGGAATCACGACACCACCACGCCATTCTCATTGCCTCTCATCTTCTCTCAGGGGCAGTACCAGGATCCAGAGCAGTTGACATCGCAGCAGCTGGGGGAGAGAGCCGATCTAAGGGAGCCAAGTCCAGGGAGGGCTCCAACCGTGCCCCAACGTCCCCGCAGAGACCAGGTGAGCATAACAGAACGCAAAGCCTCTCTGAATCTCTGCCTGGGCATTATGGACACCTCTGAAACCGACCAGTTGGCCCAATTACTGGAGGAGCTGCGGGCTGAAGTGCATGCCTCTAGGCAAGAGACCCATGCCTTGAGGAGAGACCTTATTGTAGCCCGGGAACGGACAGATGATTTGGCAAGGCAAATGCTCCAGACACTGTCACGACCCTCGGCCAAAACCCCCTCTGGCAAACCATGGACCAGGTGGAATCAGGACTCGGGCCTCTAGAGCCTGGCATCCTCTTCAAAAGCCCTCATGGGGCCAGTCCTGGCGCCTATGATGCCAGGATCATACACCATGAACAGCAATGTGCTTGGGAACTACTTTATTGTATTGTCAGCCAACATGGAGGCATTCACATAGCTTGGTTCGTAAGAACCAAGCTATGCGGTCTAGTGTTTTGGGTGTGGCAGGCCTGGAACTACTTTCCCTGGTACTACTTTACCTGGGCTACATAAACCACACCCCGACTGCAGAACATGCTTCCTGTTACTTTGCAGCTTGCAACGTGACGCTCACCGTGTCCAGCTATTCCCTCAAACCTCGGAGTAGCAGAACCTGCAAGGAGACAAAAGGAACATCATTAGCAGCAGCATCTTACCTGCAGTCTTCATCTTTAAACACTCACAGCTACTGAGAACAGCTTCCTCGAATCTGCATGCCTCCCGGACAGAACGACCTGAAAGAGGAAGATAGAGACAACATTAAAGAAAGCTGTAGAGACATTTACAAATTTACGAACTGCTCAAAGGCTTACCTGGCTGGTCGCCTCTCGGCTGGCACCACTCCGGACATTACACTCATGCTGAAGAACACTGCGACCTACAAGGAAGGAAAACACAGGTTAGCAAAGGCAAGACTTTGCAGCGCTGTTCATAGCGCTTACTTACCGCATCATAGCACTCTTAATGCACCATCATTTACCAGCGGGGCTCAACCAAGCCAGTTCGCCGCACTGAAGCTCCGCATACCTAAGGGAGACAAAAGAGACATTTTAAACAAAGAAAGGCATGCACGATAGCAACAAAACTAAAGAACAGCAATAAGACCTACCTGAACTATATCAAACGGGCCGGCGTCAGTGAAGTAACTGGACCGCACTCACCCATGAAAGACAACGCGCCCCTGAAAAGAAGGCAGGACAGAGAGCACACCTAATTCTAAGGTGAGGAGAGGGCACCAGAGGCACTGAAAGCATACAGGGGTGGAGGGAGGATACTTACCCCAGTCGGTCATTCTTGAACACAGTCCTCCAGTATTTTCAGGCAGAACCTTCCCCGCAGACGACATCAGGGAAAGGGCTGAGAAGCATACCAGCGAGTAACCCAGCTGGGTGGCGTCCCTGTGGATACCAGATGAATGTAACAGAACACAAAGCCTACCATAACAAATCCACCAGGGCGCCATGGAGACATCAGAAATGGACCAATTGGCCCAATTACTAGGAGAGCTTCGTGCTGAGGTTCATTCTGCCCAAACAAGAGACTAATGCCGTCCGGCGAGACCTAACAATGACCAAAGAACGCACTGATGAGATTAGCAGGCAATAGTTGCAATCACAGGCAGGACAGACGCCTCTACCTGGAAGAAATCCAACGATGCAAAACCCCGCCATACCACCCACACCGGTACAGATCACGTTACCTGGAGCAGTGTCCCTGGCACCACCAGAAAGGTTCTCAGGCGACCCACAGAAGTATGCGGCATTCATCAATCAGTGCCGCCTTCATTTTCTTTCTAGGCCTGGAGCATTTCCAAACGACCAAGCTCGGGTAGCTTTTGTCTTATCATACCTGAGTGGTAGTGCAGCAGATTGGTCGGTGCCATTGGTAACCCAAGACCTCTATTACATGACTTTGGGGGGTTCCAGAGAGAAATGGAAAAACTTCTTGCTCACCAAACCCAAGAACAAGCAGTAGACAATGAACTCTTGTCCCTCCGACAGGGTAATCAGGACTTGTTAACGTACATTGCTACCTTCAACAGACTGGTTGCCGAAGCTAGGTGGCCAGACAACAAAAGAACCACGTTATTCCATCGAGGCTTACGAGGCAAATTAAGGGACGTCTTAGCCCAGGTGGTTGATCCACCCAGGGACTGTGCAGAATTCATAAATCTGGTTGTGCAGCTAGACTACCGGTTGCAGGACCGAAAGGCAGACCGGTCTAAGACGGACCCTCAGACCGTGTATGTTCGACCAAGGGAAAACACACCCAGTGTACCTGAAAATGCTGTAGAACCCATGCAGATTGGAGGGATATGACCTCCATTAACAAAACAAGAGCGGGACAAAAGAAAACAACAGCTTTGTTTGTATTGTGGGAAACCAGGACATTTCCTAAAGGACTGTCCAGTAAAACCCCCAAGAAGAACATTCGGGCCACAGAGAAGGATGAAGCTAAGGAATCGGGAAACTACAAAGCTTGACAAACGTAGAGGTCAGTTTGTCGAGTGAGAAGAAAGAGTTGCTGACCTCGCACTTTGCAATACCAGTGATCTTAATTAACCACCAACAGTTGTCAAGAATGCATGCCGTTGAAGCATACATCGATAGCGGAACAGTTGGAAATTATATTGATCAAGAACTGGCAGCAGAGATGGGGCTTCCTTTGTGTTCTAAGCCAACTATGGACAAGGTAGCCACCGTGGATGGGACAGAAATCGCTTCCGGACCAGTAACCCAGTGCACAGCCAGGGTAACCTTGCTCTGTAAGGACAGACATCGCAAATCTATTTCATTCGATCTCATCAAGGCACCTCAGTTCAGGCTAATACTAGGGATGCCATAGTTGGTTGCTCACAACCCTTTGATAGACTTGCGGGCATGAAAATTAACCTTCCCCGGTGACTGCTCCCCTGCCTGCTATTACCAAGAAGAGAAATCCGATGTCTGTATCCCCATGACCCCCAGAGCGACAGTATCAACCCTGGGAGCAACTAATATCTTGCCAAGTGAATACCATGATTTTGAGGATGTTTTCCGAAAGGACCAAGCCAATACATTGCCGCCGCACAGGCCCTATGACTGTCAGATCGACCTTGTTCCTGGTGCAAAAATCCCTTGTGGCAGGATCTACGCTCTCACAGAACCAGAAAATCTTCATTTGAAATCCTATTTAGACCAGTACCTTGCAAACTGATTTATCCATCCTTCGAAGTCCCCGCAGCCAGTGCTTTGGTCTTCGTACCAAAAAAGGAAGGAGACTTGAGAACCTGTATTGACTACCGCGCATTGAACCAGATCACCGTGAAGAACCGCTACCCCTTGCCACTTATCCCTGAGATGCTAGATCAAGTTAAAGATGCCCAGATTTATACCAAATTGGACCTTCGAGGAGCGTACCACCTGGTCGGAGTCAGAAAAGGAGATGAATGGAAAACCGCCTTCCGTACTAAGTATGGCTTGTTTGAATATCAAGTCATGCCCTTCGGGTTAGGCAACGCTCCTGCGGCATTCCAATATTTCATGAATGATATCTTAAGGGAGTTAATGGATGTGTCCGCCTTAGTGTACATAGACGACATTTTAGTATACTCAGCCTCAGAACAAGATCATGTCAGGCACGTTCGTTCAGTCCTCAGCAAGCTCCGTCAACATCGCTTGTTTGCAAAGCTTGAAAAATGCTTTTTTCACATCACCAAAGTAGAATTTCTTGGTTTTAACCTTACTCCAGGAGGCATCAGAATGGACGTGCACAAGGTGGATGCCATTCTGAAATGGCCTTCACCGACGTCTCTGAAAGGGGTACAAAGCATGCTGGGCTTTGCAAACTTCTACCGCCGGTTCATCCCAGACTTCTCTCAGGTTGTGCCCCCAATCACAGTACTATTGCGAAAAAACAATAAAAAGTTTGCTTGGACCGAAGAAGCAGAAGAAGCCTTTCAGGAACTTAAACAAAGGTTTACCTCTGCTCCAATCTTGCGACATCCTCGTCCAGACCTCCCTTATGTCGTTGAAACTGATACATCCAGTCTCGCAATGGGGGCTGTCCTTTCACAGAGAGACCCGGAAACTCGCCAGCTACATCCTGTGGCCATCTGGTCAAAAAAGTTCTCCCCTCCAGAGATTAATTATGCCATCACAGACAAGGAATTCCTGGCTATCAAATCCGCCTTTAAAGCCTGGAGGCACTACCTTCTGGGGGACAGACACACCATTACAGTCATCACAGACCACTGAAACCTGCAATATCTCAAAACAGCTAAGGCCCAGACCTCGCGCCAATTACGGTGGGCCTTTTTCTTCGCCGAATATGATTATATAATCACATTTCGACCAGGATTCAGAAACAGAAAGGCGGATGCCTTATCTCGCATGGGCATAGATGAAATAGTACATACAACTCCAGACCCAGTACCTATTATACCTGAAGACAAACTCTTGGGTATCACGACAGCCTTAACACAAGCAGAACTACGAAAAGAAATCCAATGGAAAATGAATCCTGATGCCTACCTCGCATGGAAAACTCATGGAGAACAATATACCATCAAGGACCACCTACCCTTTTTTAGGGATCGCCTATATGTACCCAATAAGGAATTACAACAGCATATTATTTCAAACTATCACGATTCACTGATTGAAGGGTATCCTGGGATCGCCAAAACCCTAGCTAAGGTGAAAGAGAACTTTTGGTGGCCTACCTGGCGTAAGGACATCATTCAGTATATTCAGTCCTGCGGTGTCTGCGCACAAAATAAATCACAGAAACAAAAACCAACTGGTCTCGTACCACCATTGCACATTCCTCCAGTTCCATGGCACACTCTTTCCCTTGACTTCATCACTGATCTACCTCCAATCCAAGGGTTCAACACCATCCTTGTAGTTGTGGACTTATTCTCGAAGATGGCCCATTTTATTCCTCTCAAAGGCCTCCCAGACGCAGCCACTTTAGCAAAAGTGTTCCTGGAGGGCGTGGTTAAGCTACATGGCTTCCCTTCGGTTCTGGTCTCTAATTGAGGCAGCCAGTTTGTTTCAAACTTCTGGAAAAAATGCTGTGCAATGGCGCAGATCGACGTTCGGCTATCTACCAGTCACCATCCCCAAAAGGACGGCCAAACCGAGAGAACCAATCAGACACTCGAGTAATATTTACGGTGCATGCTGCACCACGAACAAAGGAATTGGAAAGACCTACTATGGATAGCCGAATATGCATATAACAATTCTTTGCATTCAAGCACGGCACAAACGCCCTTCTATACCCTTCATGGCAGACATCCACGTACCTCTGAACTAGACCTTCCAGCCAGCTTGGAAATGCCAGCGGTAAAGACTCTACACACAACCATTACTGAGGCTTTCAAAAGGGCAAATGAACACTTTATTCATGCCAAAGAAAAACAAAAGAGATTCGCCGACCAACATCGGAAAAAGGCCCCTGATTATCAAGTAGGAGACAAAGTTTGGTTAGCCGCTAAATTTGTACCCATCAAGGGAACCCGGACCTTTCATCCCAGATTCTTAGGACCCTATAATATTAAGGCAATTATCAACCCAGCAGCCGTGAAACTGGATTTACCACCTAATCTACACATCCACCTGGTATTCCATGTGTCCCTTCTGAAACCAATGCAACCCGGCACACGGATTGGGACACCACCTAAGCCCATACTTGTTGACGGAGAACCAGAATTCGAAGTCAAAGATATCTTGGACTCTAAATACTCTAGGACCAAGCTATATTATCTTGTCGATTGGAAAGGATTTGGACCACAAGATAGATCCTGTGTGCCCAGTGAGAATATCCACGCACCACGTCTAATCAGGAAATTCCATCGGAACTTCCCAACCAAACCTTGGCCAGACAGAAGGAACACCATGGGACGGGCCTCAGGGGGGAGTGCTGTCATGACCCTCGCCCAAAACCACCTCTGGCAAACCCATTGGCCAGGTGGAGTCAGGACTCGGGCCTCTAGAGCCTGGCATCCTCTTCAAAAGCCCTCCTGGGGCCAGTCCTGGCGCCTATGGTGCCAGGCTCATACACTATGAACAGCAATGTGCTTGGGAACTACTTTATTGTATTGTCAGCCAACATGGAGTCATCCACATAGCTTGGTTCCAAAGAACCAAGCTATGCGGTCTAGTGTTTTGGGTGTGGCAGGCCTGGAACTACTTTCCCTGGTACTACTTTACCTGGGCTATGACCTGAAAGAGGAAGATAGAGGCAACATTAAAGAAAGCTGTAGAGACATTTACAAATTACGAACTACTCAAAAGGCTTACCTGGCTGGTCGCCTCTGGGCTGGCACCACTCCGGACATTCCACTCGCGCTGAAGTACACCACGACCTACAAGGAAGGAAAACACAGGTTAGCAAAGGCAAGACTTTGCAGCGCTGCGCATAGCGCTTACTTACCGCATCATATCGCTCTTAATGCGCCATCATTTACCAGCGGGCTCAACCAAGCCAGTTCACCGCGCTGAAGCTCCACATACCTAAGGGAGAAAAAAGAGACATTTTAAACAAAGCAAGGCATGCAGGGTAGCATCAAAAATAAAGAACAGCAATAAGACCTACCTGAACTATATCAAACGGGCCGGCGTCAGTGAAGTAACTGGACCGCACTCGCCCATGAAAGACAACGCGTCCCTGCAAAGAAGGCAGGACGGAGAGCACGCCTAATTCTACCACAAGGTGAGGAGAGGGTGCCAGAGGGACTGAAAGCATACGGTGGTGGAGGGAGGATACTTACCCCAGTCGGTCAGTCTTGAACACAGTCCTCCTTTATTTTCAGGCAGAACCTTCCCCGCAGACCACATCAGGGCAAAGCTGAGAAGCATACCAGCGAGTAACCCAGCTGCGTAGCGTCCCTGTTTATACCAGGTGAGCGTAACAGACACACGCAGCACAGGTTCAGTTACCTGGGATTGCACCAACTCCTTTGCCACAACCATCACCACCAGTGCAAGTGGTACTTCCAGGGGCAGTCCACTGGCCCCGCCAGAGCGTTTCACCGGCAACCCTAACAAATATGCCATATTCATGAACCAGTGCCACCTCCACTTTGTGTGTCGACCTGGGGCTTTCCCTAAAGATAGCGCAAAAGTTGCCTTTGTACTTTCTTATTTGGGAGGCAGCGCAGCTGACTGGTCCATACCATTGGTAACCCAGGATGATCCAATACTTTGAGATTTTGGGGAATTCCAACGGGAATTGGAAAAATTGTTTGCCAGAAACACCCAAGGACAAGCCTTAGATAACAAATTATTGTCTCTCAGACAAGGAAGCCATGATTTGTTGACTTATATTGCCACATTCAACCGTCTTGTAGCACAGACTAATTGGCCTGAGGAGGATAGGACCACACTTTTTTACCGGGGGGCTATGTGGTGAGTTAAAAGATGTGCTAGCTCAAGTGGTCAACCCGCCCAAGTGTTGTGCGGAATATATCAATCTGATGGTGCAATTGGACCATAGGTTACAGGACTGAAAAATGGACCGCACGAGAGCTGAAGGGAGGTCAGTTTACATGCGACCTCGGGACAACCTGTCAAACCAGATATTAAATTATGCCTCTTATTACAAACGATTTGTATGTATATTGGCTTACGCCAAGTTGCTTGAAAATTGTACGCGAATAACTCTCTACGGCAAGGTCTTGACCTTAGAAATTGATGTAAGCCGCCATCTTGAATCAAGCCTCCATTTTAAGTTAGAAACCGCCATTTTGGGGTTTTATACAAAGTCACCCAGTAATCTAAAATGGCCGTCTCGGGTGTCCTTGTTCTTGTCTTAACCTCTCCAACCTCTGTAGGGAAGTTAATGTCCAACCTGCCTTCGGGCTACATGTTAGGATCATGTAGACCTTGTCCTTTGTTGACCTCGGAGCAGGGGATTACTTGAAATGCCAATATTAAACTACAAGTATACAAGAACAGTAATGCTATCCAAATATAATATGCAAAACATTGTTTGGTCTGTATTAAAGCAATATATAAAGAGTATAAATGTTAAATTGAAGAATAATGGAGTGTACTAGTAAATGTATTGAAAAAGTAAACCGCATGCACAAGATATGTAAATTAGGAAAGTGAACCTGGCGCGACCCTATCCCAGTGCATGATTAACCTGTAAGGGGGCTGGACATCATTTTACAAATTGTATAAAAGCGCCGATGTCTAGCTAGGAAATTCCCTCACTGCTCATATTGAACCCTGCTGGTGGTTTCTGTGATGTATTGACGGCCAAATAGCTATTTGTGTACTTTGTTGAATACTGTTCAGTTTTGTAATAAAGATTCTGGGAATCTTTATAAGCCCGTGTCGGTGTATTTTCCTTTGCGCAGTGTAACAGCCGTAATATTGTATTTTTTCTGATTCCACAAACCAAACCAGAACTCATGAATCCACTGAGCCCATGCAAATTGGGGGATTCCGAGCCCCTATTTCCAAGGCTGAATGGGAAAAAAGGAGACAACAACAACTCTGTTTATATTGTGGAAAGGCTGGACATTTCCTCTGAGGTTGCCCTATAAAACCCCCTAAGAAGATAGTAGGTGCCACGGACAACGGCAACGAAGTAAAGGAACAGAAGTCGGAAAACTCTGATGCCCGGCAAGCGTAGGGGTCCACTTGTTGGGCGGAATAAAGAAAGTTGTACAGACCTCACACCTGGTCATCCCAGTACCATTAATCCACCACCAGCAAACCATCAAAAGTACATGCTCTAGAAGCCTACATTGATAGTGGAGCTGTGGGAAATTACATAGATCAGAATTTGGCCGCATGGATAGGCCTTCTGCTTCAGCAAAAACCACAATCGGAAAGCGTCACTGCCATAGATGGCTCTCAGTTGTCTTCCGGTCCAGTAACACAACATACCGATAAGGTGATGCTGATGTGTCAGGATGGTCATCGGGAAGACATTTCTTTCGATCTTATAGGGCCCCCCCAATTCCAAATGATCCTAGGAATGCCGTGGCTTGAAACCCATAACCCAAAAATTGACTGGCGCACAAGGGAGCTGACCTTCCCTCTAGAATGTGCAAGGAGTTGCTACCACAGGGACGTGAGGAATCTACAACTCAAGGTGAAACCCATTCTAGGAATTTCTGGTTCATAACCCTCCGAATATCAGGACTTTGTGGATGTGTTCCAAAAGGAACAAGCAAACACCCTGCCTCCACACAGACCTTATGACTGACAAATCGACCTGGTCCCAGGAGCACAAATCCCTTGAAGTCAAATGTACGGTCTAACTGAGCAGGAGAATCAGCATCTGAGAACATACCCAGATCAGTGCCTAGCCAACGGATTCATCAGCCTATCCAAGTATCCAGCCTCCTCAGCTCTCTTCTTCATGCCAAAGAAGGAAGGGGACCTCAGAACTTGTATAGATTATAGGGCATTGAACCAGATTACAGTAAAGAATAGATACCCTCTGCCACTCATTCCTAAGTTACTTGATCAGGTGAAGAATGCTCAAATCTATACAAAATTGGACCTACGAGGGGCTTTCCATTTGGTAAGAGTGTAAAAAGGCAATGAATGGAAGACAGCATTCCAAACTAAATACGGACTCTTCAAGTATCAGGTTATGCCCTCTGGGTTATGCAACGCACCAGCAGCATTCCAGTTCTTCATGATCGATGTACTTCACTAACTGTTGGACGTCTGTGTCCTTGTTTACATCGACGACATTCTCATCTACAGCATCCAAGGAAGATCATGTGGGCCATGTAAGGGCCGTTCTGGAAAAGCTTTGTAAGCATCGGCTGTTCACCAAATTGGAAAAATGTTTTTCCCATGTCACGGAAGTTGTATTCTTGGGCTTCATGCTTACCCCATGAGGGGTTCACATGGGCACTCGCAAAGTGGAAGCTATTCTTCAAGGGCCATCCCCAACATCGACCAAGGGAGTGCAGAGCGTACTCGTATTTGCCAATTTTTACAGGCGGTTTATCCCGGATTTTTCTCAGATCGTTCATCCTATCCCTTCTTTACTAAGAAAGAATAAAAAGTTTTCCTGGTCTCCCGAAGCCGAAAAAGCCTTAGAGGAATTAAAATTGGCCTTCACCTCAGCACCCGTTCTTCTGCATCCCTGACCTGACCTGACCTGACCTGCCCTATGTATTTGCAACAGATGCCTCCAGCGTGGCCATGGGGGCAGTTTATCACAAAAGGATCCGGACACGAGGCAATTGCACCCCATAGCATTTTGGTCCTATAATTTTACTGCACCAGAGATGAACTTTGCCATAACTGACAAAAAGTTACTAGCAATTAAAGGAACTCTTAAAACCTGGAGACACTACCTTCTAGGAGCTAGGCATACCGTCACAGTTATTACAGACCACCGTAATCTGCAATATTTAAAAACTGCCAAGGCCCAATCTTCATGTCAGCTTCGCTGGGCTCTTACTTTGCAGAGTACGATTTTGTTATCACATACAGACCAGGAGAAAAGCAGACGCTCTGTCGCGAATGGGAGAGGACAAGGATGCACTTATACCATCAGAACCAGTACCCATCATCCCTGAAGGTCGAATTCAAAACCAGATTGCAGTAACCGCCTGCTGGGAAGACTTGAAGGTCGACCTCCAGTCTCAAATGGGCCAAACAGCCCAACAAGAATGGTTGAACAAAGTGGAGCAGTACTCCATCAAGGATAATTTACCCTATTTTCAGGGAAGACTATACATTAAAGATGAAGAAATACAAAACAAAATTATAGCAAATTACCATGAGTCATTAGTGGAAGGACATGCCGGAATTACTAAAACATGGGCCAAAATCCGGAAGAACTATTGGTGGCCAACCTGGGGAAAGGTCGTGGTCCAGTTTATTGCAACCTGCAGTGTTTGCACGCAACAAAAATCTCAAAAGCCAAGTCTCGCAGGATTATTGCGTCCGTTGGCTATACCACCAGCACATGGCATATGCCATCCATGGACTTCATTACAGATTTGCCACCCTGTGACAGCTTCAACACAATTCTAGTTGTGGTAGATTTATTCTCCAAAATGACACATTTTATTCCACTAAAGGGGCTTCCTACTGCTGGACCTCTTGCTACTGTATTCTAAGAACAAATAATCCAACTACATGGCTTCCCCTCGGTACTGATTTTAGATCGGGGAACTCAATTTGTCTCAGCCTTCTGGAGGAGTTGTAAGATAGCGCAAATCGATTTTCGCCTATCCACAAGTAAGCATCCCCAAACCGATGGAGAAACTGAAAGGACCAATCAGACGCTAGAGCAGTACCTGATATGCATGCTGCAGCAGATGGAAGGATCTTGGAAAAAATTCTCTGGTTGACTGAATTTGCCTACAATAACTCCATCCACACTAGTACTGGACAAACCCCATTCAATACCATGAATGGTCGACATCCTCGGACGTCCTCCTTTGATCCGCTTGATGAACTAGAAATGCCAGCAATCACTTCTCTACATAAGACAATTACTCAAACTCTTAAGGAAGCAACCAAGAGCCTAATCAAAGCCAGGGAACAACAGAAAAAGTTTGCTGACAGGCACAGAAGGGAAGCTCCGCATTACCAAATTGGCGATAAAGTATGGATGGCATCCAGGAACATGCCATTGAAAGGACCTCGGGTCTTCCGTCCAAGATATCTCAGACCTTACCCCATCCAGGCCATCATCAATCCTGCTGCTGTAAAATTAGATCTACCCACCAATATGCAGATCCACCCAGTATTCCACGTTTCCCTCCTAAAAGCTGTGAAGCTGGACACTAGGATTAAAAAACCACCTGAGCCTGAAATCATCGACGGAGAACCTGAGTATGAGGTTAAAGACATTCTGGACTCTAAGATAGTACGATCAAAACTGTACTACATAATCGACTGGGAGGGTTACGGACCTCAAGATCGCACATGGGGTGGAATTAGACCATGCACCTCGACTAATCAGACGGTTGCACCGTAATAACCCTGCCAAACCAGGACCAGAGGGAAGAACGTCCATGAGAGGGGCCTTGAGGGGGTGTGCTGTTATGGCCACTGGGTAAGGGCCTATGTCTTTATCACCTACAAGGTCCAAATGGACCCAGTCCTGGCGCCTCTGGCACCAGGCTCATAGAAATGTGTGCTTTTCACACTTTCGGCCTAAGGCACGTGCATCAGGGCCGGGCGTAGCCATAGAAGATCATTGGGGAGCACGTGCAAGAACCTCTGGGAGTGGCAAGGTGGAGCCACAAGGCGGGTTCAAAGGGAGGGGCCGGGGCCAGCCTATTTAAGGCCAACCCACCCACATACTGCCGCTTCGCGTTAGTCTGCCTTCTGCAGCGTAACGCTTACCGCCGTCCTTACCTGTTTTCCTGCTCATCATCTCATCGCGCATCTTCCAGACTCCAACTAGTCCACCTTACCTGATTCCAGCTACTCCATCACTGAAGGTGCATCTTACCTGACTCCAGCTACACCATCGCTGAAGGCGCACGTTACCTGACTACAGCTATACCACCGATGTATGCGCACCTTACCTGTCCCCTGCACTCCATAGTCTGCACCGCATCGCATTTTACCTGATTCCCATAGTCATCAGAGTTGGAGCGCTGTCTCACCTATTCAGGACGTCCAACTACGCGGGAGCTTACCTTCCATTCTTCATCTTCACGGAACCCTCCATCCTGCAGCCGCAGACTGGCCTCCGAACAGTCGTGCTCCACTCAACGTCACCAGACTTCTCCTGCAGGAGAAAAGAACACAAAAGGTTAGAAGTCGCATAAATAACTAAGGCTCGGCCGCCCCATACCAGAGCTTAGCGTTCTACCCTGACAGCCAACTTACCATCTAATTCTAAGGCTTCATCATCCTCTGGGGAATCACTGGACTCACTCCAACACTACGACTCTGGGCAGCCATCTTCACACCTATAGAGGAGAAAAAAGACATTGCAAGAATTACGAACTATAATCACGGCAAAAGACATTATAGTAAAAATACAAAAAATAATCATTGCTAAGAACACTCACCTTCTAAGTGGTCGGTCACAGCCGGTCTGGGTTGCCACTTCCACGGGCCAGTGAAGCAACTAGGTCCACCCAAAGCACCCCTGCTACAAGAAGCAGGACGGAGAGCCCATCATTACGAAAAAACAGGTGAGCTTGCATGAGCAAACGCTTGCTCACTTCAATCTGGCACGAAATGTTAGAGGGGAATCACGACACCACCACGCCATTCTCATATCCTCTCATCTTCTCTCAAGGGCAGTACCAGCATCCAGAGAAGTTGACTTTGCAGCAGCTTCGGGAGAGAGCCGATCCAAGGGAGCCAAGTCCAGGGAGGGCGCCAACCGTGCCCCAATGTCCCAGCAGAGACCAGGTGAGCGTAACAGTCAGGGAATGGTATGTTATAAAGAAAAAATGTATTGGCAAGAGCCAAGGGAACACAAAAAAGTATAACAAGTGCATGGTGACCCACCAAGCCACCCTACAGTATCAGGAGAGTGTGCCACATGTGCATGAAGCAAATATGACTGCTAAGGAGAAGCAGTGGAATGATGTTAATGGAAAAGCAGCCAATGAGGGGTACCGGTTGCGTGACCTGTAATGGGTGGACTTTGTGGTCCGACAACTGTGCCTAGACTGGATGCCCTGAATGGAAAAGCCATTGAAAACTCCATTAAAGAAGCTTGTGTTGTGCAATGAATTTTTGGTGATTCTGACCTCTTGTGTTATTTTGAAACCTGAAAGGTTTGGACACTTTGGGAAGGAAACCCCCTTTGGTATTTAGCTGAAACGCTGGAAGATGTGAACTCTTGGGCAAGGGAACACCTGTGCTTTATGAACTACTTTGAACTTGGGGAAGGGGAGCTGAGTACAAGCCAAGAGCTATAAGAAGCTCTGAACTTTATTTTGAACACTATTCATTTTGATGTTTACATCCCTACACAGTGTATGTAGTTAGTTGTGAGGGCAAGTAAAGGTCTGGACACAGTCAGATGTTTTACTTTGGACTTCCTGACGCAGACTATCCTTAGTTTTCTTCGGGTAAGGAAATCCCACCTTAGAATAGGGCAAGTTAGGCATTTCTCAACTGTGTCTTTTTGAGTTAATAAGAATTTTTGGAGAGAACTTGAACCTGTTGTCTGTGTCTGACTCATGATGCCTTCACAGAACCCAGCCACGTTCATAGCAGGGCCAGGGTCTTCATCAATGATCAGAATTCAGGGGAGAGGCACACGTGGACAGCAGTGGTAAATTTGAAGCAGAACAGAAACGCTGAGGTATTGACAAGTGCGAGATTGCCTTTACATTTTTCAGTACAAGCAGCAGAATTTTTAGCGCTTATGTTTGCCTTAGAAACACATGAGGATGAGGAAATCACAGTGTACTCTGATTCTGCCTATATGACTTCAACTGTCCACCCAGGACTGACACGTTGGAAAGGCAGGGCTTCCAACGCGCTGACGGCACACCAGTGCAGCATGCTCCCCTATTGGACATACTCATAGACGCACTAGAACTATCATCGGCCATTGAAGTGGTGAAGTGCGTGACGCATAGGAGGGAGGAGGACTTACTCACCTGCAGCAACAAAGCCGCAATGCAGAGGCCAAAAGAGCAGCATATTTTCCTGAAATATCTGAATTCAGCACACCACCTAATAAATACACCTGAGCGCACAACATGATAATGAAAGAAACCTTTAATTCCTTGCCCATCACCCAGATAATAAATCTGCATGGACGTGCACCATCAGAGGGGCAGGAGCTGTGCAAGAGAAGGGGGTGTACAGTGTCCCCCACCAATGCACTGTGGCAGCAGGACAGCACTGGCAAACCAGTTATGCCTCTTACATTACACAAAATAGCATTAGAGAAGCTCCACTATCGGACCCATACAAATAGGGAGAGTCTTGCAGGGCAGATTGCGGAAAATTGGTTTGCTCCTAATTTGGCAGAGCATGTTGTTGCCTTCATTTTTTATTGTATTGTATGTCAGAAATGCACAGAAGGGCACACATTGAGATTGGTGAAAGGAGCAATAACCCGTCGTACTGGACCTTTCCAACATTTGCACATTGACTATGTAGATATGATCCAATCCAAAATTGTAACAGCTAAAGATATAGGTTCATAGCCATATGCCCTTTCTCCCGATGGATCGAGGCTGGTCCGTGCATGCACCCAGATGCCACATGTGCTGCAAAATTCCTGGTACGAGAGTTATTCCCACAATGAGGTGTGTGCGAAGTGGTTCGGTACAACAATGGACTCCATTTTGTGAATGACGTGTTTGAGCATATCACAATCCTACAGGGTATTAAGCATGAGTCCTCCTGTGCTTACCACCCACAAGCAAATGGAATTTTTGTGAACACCTCAATGGCATGCTCAAAGGGAAAATCGCCAAATTAAAAATGACTCTGAAAAAAGGATGGCTCCATTGCCTGCTCTCAGCACAATTTTCATTATGAAATCAGCCTGGCTTGACCATTACTTGACTTCTCACAAGTTGGTGACAGGTCACTGTATGCGTTTACCACTTTCTCCTCCCACCAGAGTGCTAGCTGATGCCCACTGTGCCTCTGTTGTGTTGGGTTCTGAGATGCATGATTACCTGGTGGCAATGATGGTTAGTGTTTCTTTTATTTCCCAACAGCTTCAAGCACAGCAGGGGAGGTTGAAGAAGAATGCTTAAGAATACTCCAGTAGATCTGCAAGACTTTCTCAAACCCCCTGTCCTATACCCTGGCGATACCGTCCTTTTGAGAAATGTGACCCGATCTTGACACAAGCTCCATTTTGGAGGTGCCATTTGTCATCGAGTACATTATCCCGACAGCAGTCAAGGTGGTAGGCAGGCAGGCACGCATGGATACCTCTAGGTGACGTCAAGCCCTATAAAGGCGACACCCCCTTCCCCACGTCCCGGAAGGTGAAGCTCAAGAAGAAGAAGAAGAAAGAAGAGTGCAAACTCGATCCATGACAAGGAGCAGACAATGGCTGACAGAGACTTAGCAAATGCACACTGTCCTTTTTTACACAGACAAATAATCTGCCCACACAAACTGTGTCCTTTAAACTTTTTAACCGCTGCATACTTTTGATACAGCAAGAAATAATTACTAAATGTTGCCCTTCCAGATATTCCTTTATGTTATTCACTCATTCATAGTGAACAGTTACAGTGTGTTTAAGAAAAGCAGAGTACCACTTACTACTGCCTCACTCACAAACCCTAAAACACAATTGATTTTTGAGTGAATCATCCTAGAAATAGTAATACAGTTCTTTTTGTAGCTATTTGGAATTTGGGAATTGACCTGAACATCTCATAAAACAAATGATGTACCTAGTATGTTTTGCTGAGCACAGGCTTTTGGCTTGCACACAACACAACAAGCATGCACCCTTGCAGCATGGGGACTCATCAGCGAAGATAATAGTAGCAGTATTTTTTCTCTCTGCTGTCTCTACTAACGTTACGTAGAATAGTTCCCTATCATGTGTCCAAAGAAGAATTTGCCAACATGACTCTTGTCCCCCTAGTAAACCAAGTAATGACTCAGCCCTTCAGAAAAGGCTCAAGAGAAGTGTCAATGACAACTTCCAACACATGCAAGTCTATATAGCTAATTCGGCTCACAAGACCAATAATATATGGTACCAGTACATGACCTGGGCTGGGGGAGAGACATCAAGGTGTGTTCTCTCATTTCCTATGCCATAACCGCTTCCGGGACATTTGTAGCCACTGAAATCCCAGTGACTAGAGCACTGTGACATATGCATTTGGCGCTGTGCATGACTAGGGACCAATTTCAAGGGAAATGGGCCACATTGCAGTGGATGTCACAAACGATGTTCCTACATGAGGATAGCTACATAAAAACAAAACAATGATAGAGGACTATTGGAGTAGACACAACATTATACAGTATATACTGGACGGCTAAAATAGGGGGGACACTAGAATAGTAAATCAAAAGGAATTGCAGTGTCCAGAAAATGGGAGAAGAAATATAGGGGGAATGCCTAGATGTTGGGAAAGGCATCAACTACTGGTACATGGACAGATGTTTACTGGAGACAAATGGGTCGAAGGACTGATGGGGTACAAAGCACAAATACTTTTGACATTGGCAGTAGAAGTGGTACAGACAAAGAATGATGAATCCTTAATGAGTGGGCAGAGTACTCAAAGTCGCTTATGTGGGTTGAAAATGAAGCAGGCCCGTACCTATAATACCCCTCAGAAATGCATATCTAAGTTTCCAGAATGATGGCCCATTACAGATTGGAGCAAATAAGGGTTGTTAACGTATATCGAACATACCCAGCATGAGAGTAGGTACAGCAGTGCTCATGGATCACTATTGGGCCTGTTGTTCCAAAGCCTACATACAGTTGCCTCCAAACTGGGTAGGAATTGGTTCCCTATACTAATGAACACACCAGCCCTGGTAGTAACCCATAAAGACATAAAATGGATGGGTATCCCAAGATTAATGCACGCCAGAGAAAGAAAAGAGCCCTGGAAGTCAAACAAGTAAAAAGAGGCAATTATGTCTCCGACAAGATGGGAGAAGCACTCAATCAGATACCAGAGGAACATAGATTGTTCAGTAGAACAGAGATGTTCTTCGCCTCTTTTTTTCTCTGGGATACAAAGAAATGTAAATGCCAAATGGTTACAAATCACTCATTGGGAGCTGTTACAGACAATTAACTCAACAGTGAAAGGTTTTAACACAATAGAGGAGGAGCTCAAACACATGAGGCTCATGGCTCTTCAAAAAGTTATGTCCTTGACCTAATCACAGCTGTGGAGTGTGGCGTTTGGACAAAAATAGGGCCATTCTGCTGTACCTGCCCACCTGTCCACGAGGAAGAAAATGGGATGCTCACAGTAGCTATAACACTGCTAACAGACCTGTGCACGAAGATGGAGGAGAAAGCTAACACAGCGGGCAAGGATGAAGATTGGCTTGCGTATCTATTATCCTGTATCCCCTCCTGGTTGGCCAATGTGTTAAAATTGCTCATAGCTGCATTAGTGTTAGTGTAATTTGGATTCTGTTTCTTGAAAATGGCCATAAATCAATGTAAGAAGGCTGCCAAAAAAGACGGTAGGGAAAATATTGGTAGATTTGGACACTAAGACGGATGAGCAAACGCAGCCAGATGATCTACTTCTGTTTCACCTAAAAGAGATCCCCATCACTCCCCCCAGGCACAACATTCTGTTAGCCTCGGGACCCACATTACTACGTGGGACGCTAGGTGTTCTGCAAGCCAGATGGACAGTGCTGCTACATAACCTGGAGAATGGGCGAGCACAAAAAGAACTCAGGTGACCTGAGGGGATGATGAAGTTATGGATGCCCAAGATACCCAACCAGATAGAGGGTAGCCAAGGAATGCACTTGCCCCCTATGTAATATATTTTCCCTTAACCAATCCCTTCCCACTTTTATATGAGTTTTCTTAAATAAATTTTTGGACTCTTCCATTTTTCGGGTGTGGGATTTCCCCTGGCCTGTCCTCTTTGCATATCCACGTGGGGTTTCCACACCACTTTTACATGTTGCTGGGACCACAACTTCTAGACACCCGGGTGCGGGTGACTGGATTGGACTCACACCATCAAATTGCCACCCTCCCCCTGCCCCTTGGATGACGTTCACAGGGCTTGCCTCTCTCTCCAAGCAGACCAAACAGAATACATCTGCAGACATTCTTTTGCTGATGGGCGCCACCCCGGATAGGGGGAGGAAGCAGGAGACCAGTGTCAGTGCACAAGTTCATGCGGCGAAGGCCCAGGAGGGGTCCCCTAGCTCCCTCACCACTAAGGCCATCATTCAGCTCCTCCTACAAGAAATAAAAACCGAGATCAAGAATGACATAACATTAAGCACAGCGGAACTCAGCCACAAAAAAACACCTCTGGAAAAGCAATCTGCAGGCCTTGAATACTGCATCAGTGAGATAGAATTGGCCTCATTGGAACAAGCTTATGACCTGGCTGAGCTAATATCTAGGGTGGAATCACTAGTGGTGTCAGCGGCGCAGCAAAACAGGAGGTTCAGGAAAACCGAGCCAGATGAAACTAATCTGAATACGCAGCATCCTGTTGCATGTCCTGGACTCAGAGCTGGAAGGTTATGTTTTGGATCTCCATAAGCTGGTTCTCCATTTGCTGGATAATGAACACATTGGTCCTCATTACGACCCTGGCGGAGAGGGTTTTACGCCAGCGTAGTGCATGGCGTACCTCTCCGCCAGACTACGAGATTCCGTAGCGCCATGGTGAGTTTTACGCCCGGTTTTTCCGGGCGGAAAATTCCATGGTGCTACGGGACCTTGTTGTTAATTACGCCACCGTAATTTACGGTGGCGTAATTAACGCCTTCCCCACTCCCATTATACCCTATGGGGCAAGAATGGGAATGGGGAAGGGTAAAATGGGGATTGGGGATTTACCGCCCCGCCAACCTCGGAATGGGGCGGTAAGTCCGCCAACCCCCATGGCGGAGTTGGCAGCTCTCCGCCATGGACCATGGTGCAAATTGCACCATGGTCCTCCGCCAGGGTCGTAATGAGGACCATTGTCCTGGATCACACTGGGCCTCATTACGACCCTGGCGGAGAGGGTTTTACGCCAGCGTAGTGCATGGCGTACCTCTCCGCCAGACTACGAGTTCCGGTAGCGCCATGGATGATTTTTACGCCTGCTTTTTGCAGGCGGAGAAATCCATGGCGCTACGGGACTTGTTGTTAATTACGCCACCGTAGTTTACGGTGGCGTAATAAACGCCTTCCCCACTCCCATTATACCCTATGGGGCAAGAATGGGAATGGGGAAGGGTAAAATGGGGATTGGGGACTTACCGCCCCGCCAAGGTCGGCATGGGGCGGTAAGTCCGCCAACCACCTTGGCGGAGTTGGCAGCTTAGCGCCATGGACCTCCGCCAGGGTCGTAATGAGGCCCACTGTGTTCCAGAAATCTTAAAACCTGACGCCTAGTGTCATTATGAGAGTCCACTATTTAAAGGTGAAGAGGGAGATTCTGTGGTTGTCGAGGGCTGTCGGGGAGCTGCGTTTTAAGAACGCCACGCTTCAACTATTCCAGGATCTAGCCCCATTAACTATGGCCAAGCGCCGCTCATCTGAGAGGTCACCACTTGGCTTAGGGAGAACAATGTCAAGTACAGATCGGGCTTTCACTGCTCCCTACAGTTTGCATGGCAGAATAAAGCATGGACTCTAAAAGACCCAAAGGAGGCCTCCCCCTTGCTGTGTCCTGATCTACCAATGACTGATGTATTGAGGGAGACAAGCCTGAGTCTGGCGTCCCAGGGGCACAGGCAGAGAGGAGCAGTGGGTCATTGGAGGGCGCGGAGAGCTCCCAAGAAGGCTCGCCCGGTGCCCGGATGAGGGACTCTTGAGCACATTCTCATGCCGGTACAGCCGATTATACAGATACACTTCACTCTTAGATATCCTCCATGGCTGATTTAGTATGTGCAGCGACAGTCCCCATCACCATCATTAATGTCCAGGTGCTGAATTTTCAGAGGAAAATGGAAGAACATATTACACCTACTGTGCCACATTGCACAAGTGGTCGCTCTACTTCAGGAAACCCATTTACAGAGGGCGGACACATACCATCTTAGACTCCCTAACTTCCCCCCTCAATACTTTGTATCTCACAGCTCCAAGAAGAGGGGTGTGATGATCTTTATTGCTAGGGATTTACCGTTCTTCAAATTTGCTCTAAGGCGGGATCCAGAGGGCCATTTTATAGCGAATCTTGCGGACAAATGTTCACGTTTGCACCGGTGTACGCCCCAAATGACCCCTAAGCCTCCTTCTTTGAACAATTGAAGAGGTCCCAACTTACCTTTGTGGAGAGTTTTATTGTGATAGGAGGCGATTTCAATCCAACGCCAAACACTGAGGTAGACAAATCCCTACCCGTCTCTTGCCCGGATTATCGGAATACCCTTGCCCTCTTGCATCTCTTCGGCACGCTAAACGTGGTTGATGCATGGTGATCACCAACACTGCAGAACGAGATTATTCCTTCTTCTCGCATGTTCACTGCTGGCATCCCCTGGCCTTATCCTGTTTTTCTCCGAAGTACAGAACGGGATCAAACGTTTACCAGACCACTTCCCAGTCACAGCAAAGTTACTGATACATGGGCTTACTCCTAAACCGAAACCCCCCTGGCAACTACAGGAGGCCTTGTCACAAGACCCCAGGATCAGCTCAGGCATATGTAATGTCATAAATCAATACTTTAAGGAGAACATGACACCAGGCATCTCGTGGACTTCTCTTTGGGATGCCCTTAGGGTAGTTTTAAAGGGCAAATTCATTTCTGGGGGAGCCACATACATAAGAGTGAGAGAAGACACGAGAAAGTAACTGGAGGAGGAGATTCAGACCCTCGAGACACTACACAAAACCTCTCACTCCCTCAGGGTTTTACGCAAGCTTAGAATGGCTAGGGCTAAATTAGAAGCCCATCTCTTTGACCACATGGCACACACATCACAGTGACAAAACAGAGGTACTACACCCAGGGGAATCCTTAAATTCAGAAATAGGATTTCACACTTGCGTAACTCCTCTGATGTGTCCGGTGTTGGCGAAGAGGAGAAGACTGAATTGGTGTCTCAGTATTTTTCCCAGTTTATGTCCATGCAGTCCCGATGACCAACAGATCGGAAGGTAGACTGCATACTTAATGCTTAGCTCCCTCAGGTGGACGAGGCCCATAGGGAGGCCCTGGATTCCCCACTCACAAAGGAGGAGGTGGATAAAGTGATTTCCACCCTCCCCTTAAACATGGCTGCAGGCCCGTACGGCTTCACAGCCCTCTTTTACAAACACTTTAAAGCCCAACTAATAGACCCACTGGCTAACTTATTTAACTCCATTCTTAGTTCCAAGGCTGTGACACCCTCTGTGGCGCAACCCTTAATTTGGGAAACCTGTGGATGATTGTAACTCCTACCTCTCCACTGTACTTGTTAAACACGGACTCAAATATTTTTGGCAAGGTCTTGGCGTACCTCTCCACTATCTACAATTATCCACCCTGATCAATCTGGCTTTATTATGCGGAGGTCCACCTAGGACAATGTTCACAGAACATTAAACCTGCTATATATCGGCAGGCGGAAGGGCCAAAAATTCCCTCTGGTAGCATTAGACGCAAATGAAGCATCTGATCGCCTGGACTAGGGCTTCCTGGAGGAAGCCCTGAAGGCCTTCAGAATAGGCCCTAACTTCCGATACTGGATTCAAGCTATCCAGGCAGCTCCCGTCACTAGGGTTAGAGTGAATTACCAGATTACGCCTCCAATACATCTGAAGAGAGGGACGTGTCAGCGCTGCACCCTGTTCCCCGTATTATTTAGCCTCTCTATGGAGCCCCTTGCAAGCAAAATAAGATCACATGCACTGGTCCAGGGTATTATGGTGGGGCCAGCTCCCGCAGAAAATTGCCCTCTACGTTGATGATGTTCTCTTGTTTCTGGGCAACACAGACCATTCTCTCTCACATGCGATTCAAGAGCTTGCAGAATTTGAAGTTTGCTCGGGTTATAAGGTGTTTTATTCTAAATCCCATGGGCTGAATTTCTCGCAGCAGGAGGAGGCAATAAATCGTCTAAAGCAGTGGTATTCAAACTGTGGGCCGCGACCCCCCAGGGGTCTGCGGGTACATCCCTGGGGGGCCCTGAGAGCTCAACATGAAATCTAAAAAATAAAAAAAATAAAAAACATTTTTTTTTTTATATTGGAAGAAATGGGCAGGGGTGGCTCACATGGTTGGGCTGAAGCATGAAACTGTCTCAGGCAACAATGAAAAAGTGGCCTGCAGTTGTAAATGGATATTCATTCCTTTAGTCACAGACTGGGCCTCATTATAACTATGGCGGTACGGTAACAACGGTGATGGTAAGCTACCGGCACCGTTGCTACCGTACCGCCATAGTACGAGTTGTGCTTGCGGGCTCGTTGGATGCATCTGCACCGTTAATAACGGTGCTGGTGCATCTGAGCTCCCCATTCCCATTGAGCCCTATGGGGCTCAAGTGGGAATGGGGATCTACCGGTACCGGCACCCGCGAAAGGGCAATTATCAGGTCCGCCTAACTCAGCATGACCCGGTAATTGCCCATTTGCGGGTGCCGGACCCGTATGCAACTCCGGCGGCAGCTGTGCCAGTTTTACCGGCATAGCTACCGCCAGGGTTGTAATGATGCCCCACTGTTTCAATAGTACCCAAGGGGGTGATTTGTGTTAAAATGTAAGTAAATTGTGATATATTCAGCAACAATGGTCAAAATTACTAACTGCATAGTTAAGTAACTCATCAAACTAGTCCACATTGGCCAAAATGGTGGCCCATTTTGACTGGCCCACATTAGCATTTTACATTTTTCGTACAGGCATTGCCCTATAGGCCAGTCCGAGCCTGGCGGCTCATCCATAATGGTGAGGGGGCGCCCACCCAGTGGCCCCTCACCCATTATGGCGGAACTAAGGAGCCAGCCCAGTGAAACAGTGAGCACTCACGCAGCTGTTTTTTCCAGCTGATGGAATGCTCCTGGGCTGGCTAAACTGTCAAAGGGAAACACTGTTTCCCTTTGACAGTTCAGTTTCGTTCCTCAGCCGCACATGCTCACTGAGCCATGCAAGTGCTGGGGTGTTTTGCTTCGCCAGCATTGCATAGCTCATTGGAAATGCTGGCTGGGGCACTGCATGTCTGGATGTCTGAGGGGGAGTTCCTGCGCCTCCCCGCACATGCGGACAGAGCAGCGTGGAGCAGGGCGTTTCAGCACCCACACGCAGGCCAATGCAGAAGGTACGTTTATGTTCATTGTTTTTATTTATACATGTGTATGGATGCGTGTACGCTTATGTTATGAGTGAGTGTATGGTGATGGCTGCTCGTGTGAATGATAGAGTGATTGCTGTAAGAATGTGCAGCGCCTTGCATACACACATAATCATGTTGATTGTGTTAGGCCCAGTGGGGCCTAGGGGACAAGGATGGTATCTTTTTACTGGACATCTATCATAGATGTCCAGTAAAAAATGTCATGCCTGCCCCCTGGCACCCCCAGCACCAATTGCAAACTGTTTGGCCATTTACCCATGCTCTACAATGCAACATTTCAACCCATTATTTAAAAAAAAATTCACTAGGGGAAACCCTCCAGAACCCCCCTTTATTGGTTCGGGCTCCCTCACTGTGCTCGGTCGCTATGGCATTTTTGGGGGAAATAGTTATGCCCCTCCACTTAAAAAAATCACCAGATGCCACTGGCCGTCAGACTGTGTTGGGAACGGGATGGGGGAGCCCAGGAACTATGGTGGGAGCACAATGGGCGGGAACCATGGGATAGTGGTGGGGGCAGAGTGGGGAGAGCCCAGGGTGCGTGATGGGGTGGGGAGAGACCAGGGACTGGGTAGGAGTGGGATGAGGGAGCCCAGCGACGGTGATGGGAGCAGGTGACGGTGCGCAATACATACTGTCCATTTGGCATTTCTGGGGGTTCCCGACCTGCCCAAATTTTGCTCAGGGGGGCCACGGCCAAAAAAGTTTGAAGAGCACTGGTCTAAAGGGTGTTACCCCCCTGAAGTGGGCAACCGGCTCCCTGGAATGCCTTGGGATTCATATAACCAGTCTAAAGGAAAGGCCTTTTCGCACATAACTCTGTTTCGCAGCCACCTAACAAATCAAGTAGGAAGCGGGCCATAGCCGAGCAGGCAGCAGCCAGGCGGTTCCTTGCTCGTTTGACCATGTGCTGGGATTCACTGTTGATCTGTGGAGGGCAGGAGGAGTGTCTAACGCCCAGGCTGCGCGACCGCTCTCTGCCGTCACTACGTCTGTAGTTCAGTTCTCAATCCCAGACCTGCATATTCAGAGACTATAATATTGGCGACGGTTGAGGGGGTTAAAACCCTCTACAATGCATATTACAAAAATGCCCCAGGGCTTTCTAACATTCCCACCTAGTATGAGGGGGGGGTCCCCCAGAACTAAGGGGGGTGCACGTTTCAAAAAAGGATATCCACAATTAATGTAATTTTGGGGATTTGGGATTCCCGCTCAACTTCATAATATTAAGGATAATATACTAGTGCACATTTAAGGATTTTGCCATCACCGAGACGTATCCCTGGTCCTTTAAAAAAAATAAGGTTATGAAATTCAAAAGCAACTTGCCAATTCCGATAGTATACAGTAGGGACTGGAATATTTGACCTCTTATAGATTTCTATGGCTCCTGAGTCCTTCTGTGAAGAATAACTAATAGTGGGCAAAGGGCTCAGTAGAGATTTGAGTATTTTATGTTTTCCTGTAGAATAACTGGGATGTTTCTCAGGCAGGCATCCAAGGGAAGGGGCAGGAGACTGTGCAATTTGCCACCATTTCAACAGCTTTGCAGTATACCATTTCTACGGTACAAACTTTGTGCTTTATAGAATGCTTGTGCTATTTCGGTGAACAACAAAAACCTCTGTATGCTGTTTCAAAGAGCAGAGTAGTTTCTTCCCGGATGCAACTCCTGCTTTACTATTGTGAACACTATTGATATAAATCTGAGGCTGCATGCAAGGTGCAAACTTAAAATGCAACATGTGGTTGCTCCCGCTACCGGTCTCCCAGTAACAGCCTCCATTGGGATTAGCTATGGTACAGAGATCCATTGATGCCGTACATTGTTGGGCTCTTTCTTACTGGAAAAGAGAGATTTGCGGTGGCATTGCTTAAAGGGGTAGGTTTAGGGACGTCATTTCACCAAAATGCCAGGTTTGGCAGAAGTGACATCACACGATCCTTGACCTCTGATGACATCACAGGAAGTGATGTCATTTGACCCCACACCAAAGTGACATCACGGGAAGCGATGGAACACAGCCTTTCACCCCTTGACAAAACAGGAAGTGGCATCGCATAGCATTGTGCCAGGTTTGGCAGAAGTGACATCACACGATCCTTGACCTCTGATCACATCACAGGAAGTGATGTCATTTGACCCCACACCAAAGTGACATCACGGGAAGCGATGGAACACAGCCTTTCACCCCTTGACAAAACAGGAAGTGGCATCGCATAGCATTGTTCTAAGTACACTTTGAAAAATATGGTCACACTATCACTGTAAAGTGATATACATTTATACAAGAATGGATCACCATATGTATTATTAATATCAGCGCGTATAGGCCCATTTACCAAATTACTGTGTATGCCTGCAGGGGTCCAAGACCAAACGATAATGGTGTGTTATTATGTAGCACCTACGCTTAAGGGCTTCATATAGAACAAATATACATACAATATCACCCAACCTGTGTTGGTACTTATTTATCAACCTCAGCAGGATGAAAGCCTGAGTTGACCTTGGCGGGAGTCCAACTTGCAGATCACACACACATTGTAGCAGCGAGCACTCAACCCACTGAGCTATTTTACCAGTTATAGCTAACAGAAGAACAGTCACTCCTGAAACAAAGAGCCACATGCTGCTGGCCACAGCCCAGGAGCCTGAGTTTAATTTAAAAAAAAAAAAAAAAAAAGGATTTAAAATATTTTCTTTTTTAGAGGTAGCAAGGAATGCCACAGGGGTAGCCAGGTCGCAAGTTCCCCCTAAATAATGACTCTGGGTAGGTTTGCAGAAGGCCTCTCTCATCTGCAGCTCTTCAGTCCATGCTGCAGTAGAAAGATGTAATCTCAGCAATGCAACCACATGCACACCTCTAGCAGGATTCGCAAACCCCCAAGACCACATAAAAGTGTCATCAAAGCACACGTCTCCTGTTTGGATATGGGTTTCCTCTCTAAGGTTGTTTTTCCAGTCTTGGTTACTTTTTTTTGAAAGGCAAAGACTCATTTGTCTTGTGCACTTTCTTCTAAAGTGAAATGTCAATTGCACTAAATTTGTATATTTCACTTTAAGATTTGCTCACTTACTGTGCATATATTAATGGGTGGCAGCTTTTGATTTTTGCTACGGGGCAGAGCTGACCACATTGAGTGATGCGTGGGAGCTGTACCCATCCCCAGGTCGAAACACATTTTACAGCAGTAATAGAAAAAATCCATACGATTTATAGAAAGGTCTAAATATATAACAGCTCATCAACAGTCACCTAACCTGCTGAGTTGTCTTTGCAGCATTCTGCTATAGGATCCCCTGCTACCCCTGCACCCGCAAAGCAGATTTAGCCTGCCTTCGCCCTCCAATAGAAGGTCAAGTGGCACATTTATGAGGCTCCTTTCCAATTTTGAAGTGAGCAGTATTTGCTAATTTTGCAAGATGCATGCTAGCATGTCACCAAGCCAGAATCCAGCAGGAGAGGAGAAATATTCCTGAAACAACCAGTGATTTTGATGAGTATGGCAAGGAGAACACAGATGCACCTATGCCATCTGCCCTCATGTATGCTATGCATATATATTTTTAGACCCCCATGCACCCACTTTGTTTTAGGACTTTAACCCGTTCATTTGGTTACCATTTCAAGACCTGAAAAAATGCTTACTTCCCTCCCTCAAGACCTCCCAGGTAAGTAGGCTCTATCGCAATATAAGGCAATCCTGCAGTAGACGCAACCTTCCCCTACTACCAGGGCTAATCCCTACCCTGACATGACATCCTTGGAACTTGCTTGGAGTTTATTTTTTTTTGACAGTCAAAATGATCCTTATCTGTAGCTTCTGAAATAAAAGCGTATTGCTAGTTTGGACAATATGGCAAAATATATCTACAATAAAATAAAAACATTTGGGACATTCCTGCAAAAACAGCAGTTAACTTCAGTTAGCAAAATACAATCAGCATATTTTTGCAATGCCTTCCACAGACAAATGGTATTTTTCAAACAAGACCTTTTACAAAGAATATTTCTACCAATTACATCTGGAAAGAGATGTGTTCAAGTTCCTGAATTTCAGGCTAGTCTCAAACCACGGCATCCCCACTTAACCAAAGTGTGCGCTCCTGGCCAAATCCTTGTATTCTCACTATTCCTTATCTGCCAAAAATAAAAGTCTGTTTGGGGTATTCATCTCATGCTGTTTGCTACTTCAAAAAAAGCCTCACTACTGATATTTCCACATGGGTAAATATTAATAGTGACAATTCATAAACTGGACCTCACAGTTTATTTCTCTCCTTCCTTACCCATGGCAACAGGTTTTTAATTTAACTTCCCATGATACCGTTGCGTATTGAAGACTCAATCTATAATATTTGTCTGTAATATCACTGATGTTATTATTTATGCAAATGAAGGGGGGCCCCACACCCCTTTTGCTGCTCATGGCCCAGCAAATCCTAGGGCCGGCCCTGCTCAGCACCAAGCCACTAGCCCCTGTATCACTCATCTTCTTAAATATAACTCTCCATATATATCTGAAAACATTGTGTGCTGAACCGCGGAGTGACGTGCCACGTGCCTGGTCTCATGACACTCTTTTGCTGAACTTTCTGGGGAGATTTGCCAACAAGACACCCGTGGGTTTTTATTGAATTACACTGCTCTCAGATTGCCATGCCCTTTGAATTGTGTCCTGGCTGTTTCAGGGGCACTTTTGATGTCTATGGATTTCCCAGGCAATGATTGGTATATAATATAGCCCCAGCTCCTGATGCAGAGTACTGCTGGCAGATCATCTGTACCCACCACCCATTGTGCACGTTTTTCCCCACAAACGTGAACCAGAGCAAACCAAGGTATGGTACTGGATTCCTTTTAGGAGTGTGACAGAAGTCAATTCTTCTTCACTTTTAAGTTTACTCCAACTTTGCGGGTTAATGTAAACAATGTACATGTCATGCTCTTTCATCTGCTCTTCTAGTTTGTGGAGTTGCTCAGTTCAATTATTAAAGAACAGAGGGAGAGGTGTAAAGAACAGACAATGGGGAGTTGTGTTACCATTGGTAACACAACTCCCCATTGTCTGTTCTTAATGCCACTGAACATCTTACTCTATTATATTAATTTGACTTTGTTCAATCTTTTGCAGCCCACTCTTGCCACTGTTATGCCATGGATAAGTGCAAAAATATGCAGTAAAAACATTTGGGGAAAAAACACCCATTTCTGGCCTCTCCATATACAGAATATCACCTAATTTGTGACCAATGTGAGACAGTTGGACATCATGGCAAAGGGCTTAAACCACAATTCATATGCAAAAGGCGCAATAAATCATGTTACAAATTAACAAATGAAAACCACAGTAAAGACTCATCCAAAGTATAAAGGTGAGGTCCCTACAGCACCGGTAAGGAGCAGTGAAAGACCCAACCAGATCTAGGACATGATACATTGGCAGATTTATACAAAGAACGTGTGACTGGGAAGCTCTGTGTGTTTTGGGCTTTTCAGAGTGTTATACGCAATTTACATAGAGCTACGCCTGTTCCACCTCTGAATTATCTCGCCCTCTGAAGGAGAATCTTGTCAGGGGTTTGTGATGGGTTAGTTGAACTTGGAATGCTTTTAATGTTATCAAATGAGTGCATCTGGAGCAGGTCTGACAAATCCAGACACATTGAAACCACTCCTTGAGGATTCTGCCACCTCAGATAGACTGTAGTCGCAGGTCTCTTTCAGATACAGGAGGCGATGTGGATTTCAGAACGTCCCGGCTTTTGAATCCATGTTGGAGAAATGATTGTGTCATTCAGTGTGAGTAATTGGGAGTGAATGGGGCTTATTCCAGATCAAGAGAAGAGTTTTTAGGTGTTCGATAACTGTTATAAATTCATGCTAAGTACATACATTTTTAGGTTTTGCGACAGGAACAGTGTTTGTGATGGCCCAAGAGCGAGGTGGTGGTCTATCATTTTCATATGCATTTAAGGTCAGGAACATCTTTGCATGTGTATAGAGGGGCCAACCCCCCTCCCTCAACTGAGTATAGAAAACATGATAGGCAGATCCAATGGTTCTATTATTGCAGAAATCAGGATTATAGTGCCTTTATTTAAGGTAAAAAGTGCACACGGCACCGCACATATTTGGGTTAGGATGACCCAGGAAGGAAGGGTGTTTTAAATATCACATATGTACCATAAGTGTATAAAGATATATCATGAATAAGGGATACAAAGTGAGAGATGCTTAAATAAATAATGGATAGCTCCCTGAAGAATTAATACAGTGTCAGAAAAAGATATTTCAAAATGGATAACACAAGTACAAAATGGTGTCCAGTTCTAAGTCAGGTGTGAAACAGCTATGACTCATGCCAAGAGTTTTCAGACAAGCAACATAGGCTGATACATTAAAGATAGTCTTTGGCAGCATCTCACAATGAGTTAATTGGGTTTGTCAAGTTAAAAATGGGATTTAGCAGGAAAAGCAGACAAGATTAATGATGAAGCAAGATAAAAGCAAGGGAAACTTGGATACATGTATCTATGTTGCTAATAAGAAGGGCATAATGTGCTTCATGCAGACCATTTGGGAGACCAGCTGTATTATTTGGCACCATATAAAAGAGCTTATCTATTTATCCACAGTATAAGGCACTAGCTAACTTGGCAGGACCTCACAAATCAGATAAAGTGTAGACATTGAGGTGATGAAGGTTTTGGCATAAGTTGAGGACTGTCATAAATGTGGCCAGCCAAGTCTAAAATAAGCTTATCAGTTTTGTGTGTCAGAGAAAATTGTGGATTCCAGCTATGCTAATGTGGGCTTGGTGTACACCAGATAAGCCATCAAATGGTATTAAAGTGATTTTTTTTCTCTGACTAAGATGATCTATCAGAAACATACTCTGACCAAGGTAGTCATTTGCATAAGGATGTTGCATCATCCAAATAGCCTATTTAAGCAGGTTAAAGGCAAAAGGTTTTGAGTGTTTATCCAGAGCGTGTCTTGTAACTACTGCTGAGAAAACTCACGGGCATCTGATTCTCTCTTGTCTCTGTCTCCGAGGAGTGCTTATAGATGCCAGATGCTTGATGGGATGGGAAGAGGACCTCAAGTTCATGTGACGCCCAAATGTGGGGCCCTACAGTCTTTCATAAGATTCAGGGACAAGGACCCAAGCTTCATGGTCATGTGATGGCAGACAGGGGGAGATGCCTGAAAAAGAAGATTAAGTGAGTGAAAAAACTGCAGTATGGTCTCATTTCTGTCAGGAGCGTTGCCTCCTGACCGCCAGCATGGCACACCTGGCATCTGTGAATAATGGTATGTATTATGAGAGACAGAGGCAACAGAAAATGAATAAGACATGATCATGTACCTATTAAGAGGATTATGATAATTTTTAAGCAACAGGAAATATTGTGTGAAGAAGAGATAGCGCCTAGAGTGCTAAACTCAGTTTCAGAAGGAGACGTCTCAAACTCCAGTGGGAGTAGAGTGAAATATATAACGCAGGGTCAGGTCTGTATAAGGTGACATCTCCAACCCTGTACAGGGTGTGAAGAAAGGCGAGGGAAAAGAAAAAGTGTTCTCACAGTGTTTATTCATGTGTAAGGTTGACTAGTCTATATGTTGTTTGTTGAATAAATATATTGACGAGTGATAAAAGTTGTAATTCAAAATAGTTGAGGAGCTATAGTAACTACCCTAGCGAAGTGGTTGCTTCCAATGCAAAGGTCAAGACAGCAAATTAAGAAATTAGAGGCTTGTGCTTGCACTGCGATTGATCGTGCTCGCTCATATTTGTTGTTTTGAAATGTTAAGAATGATGATTTAAGTCTAAAGAATAGAGGCTTAATTTAAGGATCTGGTAAAAATAGGCAGTCAATTGTGACTCTCTACATTTTTTAAACAAATGACTGAAATAAAGTAAAGGGTTAAAGAGAAATAAAAATTATATACTCACAAAGATAATGTTCTTGACAGATTGAAAAACTTTGAACGATAGAAATCCGACTAGCGGGACACATGAACGAAGGAACAGATAAGACAAATGGGATATTTTCAGGCATTGGTTTTCTGACTAAAAAAGTGTGTAGTTGAAACCATTCCTTAAAGCTTTGTTTTGAGCTAAACTGAACAAATAAAGACGGTTTGTAGATGGCATGCTCTAAAAGTAAAACAGAAGATAGAAATGTATTCATTTTAAAAGCACAATGTGCATGGTTGATAGAATCCATGCACAGACAGTATACAGAGTGAGATTTTTGTTTCAAAACGGCTGCGCCCTTGGATTACATCAATGCTCCTTTTTCAAAGCTAAGATAAGGGCTGACATGGAGAAGTGATTAAATAGTTGCAGAAAACCAAGGCTGCGTGCATTCGAAAATATGAGATAGCACTGCGAGTTAAAGCGGCTATGAATCAGTTTTGCCTTTTGGGTTTCATGGAACAAGTAGTGATTTATTTGTGCAGTTTTGAAATATTCATGTTTTTGCGTACAAAGGTTGTGTAAGTAAGCCAGGACTGACTCACACCCTATGGAAATACAGCCTTGAACCGGAACTCATTGAATTGACTTTAGTGTTTTATGGATTTTTGTGATGCACAGATGTAATGCTTGTGATTTTTGAGTAGGGAAGCTCAGCTGGTGGACAACCACCAGTTGAAGAAATTGACAATTGAGTAAGTTTTGAGAACAGCATTTTTTCATGGTATGTGTTCATGATTTGTTGAAGCAAGTTGCTAGAGAAGCAATTCATTAGGCCTCATTACGACCCTGGCGCTAATGGGTTAACGGCGCCGTAAAAGGCTGCGGCGCCGTTAACCCATTAGCGCCTGATTACGAGGTCCCTTTGCGGGACCCAACCTTAACGGCTGGTCTACACCAGCTGTTAAAGTAGGGACCCGCAAAGGGACCTTCGTGCTAAGTACGGTACCGCAATTTGTGGTACCGTACTTAGCGCCTTCCCCATTCCCATTGAGCCCTATGGGGCAAAAATGGGAATGGGGAAAAGCCATGGAGGAAGGGGGAATTACCGCCCCGCCAACCTTGTAATGGGGTGGTAATTCCCCCTTTCTCCATGGCGGAGTCAGTAAATTACCGGCATGGACCATGGTGCTATGAGCACCATGGTTTTCCGCCTGGTTCGTAATGAGGCCCAATGAATTATATGACATTATGGGATAGTTAAGCCCCTAGTTGTTTAAGTTAAGCAAAGGTATATATTTTGAAAGATTGTTGTTTTGCCGAGGAAAGTATGTGACTAAACCATATTGTGAGTTTACTGTTTTATACTAGGAATTGTCCCCAGTAATTGCACATATGTGAACTAGGGTGGTCCCATTAGGTCACTGTTTAAAGTCACACAAGTCACTTCCCATTTTAAAGGGTATGTTAGTTATTTTGGAGTTAATGCTAGATACTTTCTCTGATAAGCACACACTAGATCACCCCTGATTTGTTAATTTCATTTTAAGCAAAGTAGGAATTTCTTATTAGTGATAAATTGGACAATTTGAAAGAGCATATATCATAAAGCATGCATGCACCTATCACACGAATGAGGAAAATTTAATGGAAAGGAACCATTTAAAAAATGTAGACGCATTCATGGAAAATAATTGTTAAAAAGGGAAAGGTGCTTCGTTAAAAGGTTTCAGTGCACTACCAAAAGGAAGAGCAGAGGCACACAGTTTATTTTCCTGGTATTTTAAACAGAAGGCAAGGAAGTATGTCAGCAGAAGGAAATGGGAACGTGATTATAGAAGGATAATGAGAAAGGGACACGAAATGATTAGGAGAGCAAAAGTAAGACAGAGATTGCAAATGAAAGCACAGGAGGGTGCTATACGTTACCAGAACAGTGAGAATATTGGAAATTAAGGACAGAGAGAGGAGGCATAGGATATGCACCAAAATACAATACAGAGTCATAAGGATATTACACATAAAGACTCGAGCATATGCACCAAAGCCACTGCAAATAAGAACAACTTCAAGAGGGGAGCAGCATCTGCCCCACTGTACAGCATAGAGGCATTAAAACTAAAAATAAATATGCCTAAAATCACACATTTTGTGAAATATGTCGCTGAGAATAAAAATGTAATTATTAGGGCAAATTACATTAAAAAGTACATTGATACAATAGTAAATGATACTAGATTAAGTACAGTGAATATTTATGGACTAGCAAGAATTAATAAAATAAAACAACTTTTTTTCAGCAACAATTTTAAAAGTGCATGTATTGATACAAACATTTATATTTAGAATGAGGAATCAATAAGTAATGAGAGGAAGTACTCTCAAACGCATCAAGGCTACACACAATATAGATAAAAAAAGAAAAAAGTGTGATATATTTAACCGTTGTATTGAGGAGAGATCTCTGTAAATAACTAAGGAGATAACATGCACCAGTTTAGGGATTAGTTATGAAGACACACATTTTTGAGCACGATATTGATTACTATTATGCATGATGAATTGATTTATTGGGAGAAGTAGAGAGAAGTCGAATTTGGAGATATGAAAAAGAAGACATTTTTCATAAGATTGGGGAAAAATAGAGATAATTAGGCCAGTGTCCCTGTCATTATATGCTTATAAGGAGAGGGGGGTGACACACACACACACACACACACACACACATGCACACAAACACACACACACACACATGCACACACACACACACACACACCTACAGCACACATACACACACACGCACACACACACACACAATCTTGTGGAAGTACAGGCAATCAACGGATCACATGCCAAATTCACATAAAACACATTTAGGTATTCAGAGAAGGAATTCAATACTGCAATGAGAACACACACACATATACAATGTTTTCACTTTACATTAGGAATACCAGTTAGGGACATTTTGTCTTGCTAAAATACGATATAGAGTCGCTGGATTTCAGGAGACTATAAATGGAAGAGGGATGGGGATACCTTGAATTTACAGGCTCAAGAACAGACAGGAAGGGTACACAGTATAAAGCTGCATATAAGAGTGGCAATGATTCCTACTGGCAAGGCCAGGTAGGAGATTGTGCATCAAATTCCCAGAAGGGGTAACAAAAAGAGAGGACAATACATACACTAAGACAGTGGAGGAAAAACGGACATAGGGGAAAAAATAAAAGGGATTATAATGTGTAAAATATAAGAGCTCGTGTTGTGTTTAGACTAATCAATAGAAGGTAACAATAAACCGTTAAAAATAAAAGCAAAAGAAACACAAGTTGATAGAAGGTGTAAATAAAGGAAAAAAAATAACATTGTGAGACACAGGTGATGGAGGAAGGTGTGGACAAGATATTCTGATTTTCAAACAATGAGCAGCAATGGATGGTGCTTGTTTAAATTGATCAATGTAGTATATTTGATAAAAATAAAATGCTATTAATGAAAGGCCAAGATGATATGGATGTCCAATATTGATCTAACAGTATGAGAGAACTTTTAGTAGAACTGCACAAAAGAACATATTAGAGTAAGTAACAAGAATATTGTTTGTGTTTATATGAAAGTGTTGATTTTGGATTAAAGATGAAAATAAAATGTCATTTTTGGAGCACAGGAAGAATGTCTATATGGCCTTAGAGGAGTATAGCGATGCTAGTGGACAAGAAGAGAAATAAAAGATAAGTACCAGTTGACACAGTAAGTGTGCAAATAACCTTATTGATCATTATTAGGAGTAAGAAGACCCAGGTGAGTACAGAAAAAAGGTAGTAAGGGATACGGTCCTTTTAAATAGGTAGCCTTTTTCCTAAGAAAGGTGTAAACAGGTGTGAGCACAGAATAGCACACATATGCGAGTAGGGCCATATCTAATGAAGAGAATGAAGAAGGCCTTTGGATAAAAGGTGGAGTAACCTTTTTGTAATCCTGATGACAAGTAATGTCAAATATATACATTTGGCAAATGCATGAAACTTTAAGGATAGGCAAAACAGTGTATGTCTATATGCAACACTTGCATGCACTTAATAGGATCAGTGCTTGTTTCCAAATACCACAGGTAGGTAAGATTAGTGCAGGAAGGCAATGAAAAATGTTAACTATGTCTCAGCAGAATAAATAGAGCAAAGAAAGAAGAGACCGCAGTCCCATGCCATCAGGAGGAGGACTTCAAAAATGTTCAGCATAGCAGGAGAGATTCAAAACAGGCCTGTCACTACACTTATGACAATTCAAAAGAGACTAAAAGTGCACCATCATTTTATTTTTCAGGAAAGCAAACCTGCATTTTATTGGGCTGAGGATACCAAGGGATGACCTCAGCAACATCAGGTTAAATGAAAAACAAAGGCCTATTTTGAGGAAATAACTGATTGCTTGGCTAGCTTATCATGACTTAGCCTCTATTTTGGTTTCTACAGGGAGCAAGAAACCACATCAGCTACAGATACGCCAAGAAGAAAGAAAGGGAGTGGCTGACGACCACATCTTTTTTAAAAAAATGTTTTGAATTTGTTATGTTGTTTGTTTTGTCTTTTATTATTTTTATTAGAAGGGAGGAGACCATGAAATGTTTACTTTATCACTTAGAAAATAAGTACACTATAAAAAAATGGGGCAATTCATGGAAAAAGTAAATATGTATGTGCTTTATGGTCTCATGTCATAGCCCACCTAGGTATCAGCCAGTATATGTGAAGCATAAGTGACACTAAGATATGCAGGAAAGGGAGAAAGAAGCAGCAATTCTATTATATTAGAAAAAGAGAACATTCTGTAGAAATTGTTTTTATGAGGTAGGAGTGCTTAAAGGAAAAGGACATGGTTGTTATAAGGTTTAGGTTCGAGGAGGCAGTACTGATGATAAAAATGTACTTATTCTTCAATAAACTCATCCAGTTTTTATATTACAGGTGGACGGGAGGCACCTGCACTCCAGGTGATTGACAGCAATTGATCCTGCGAGCAGGGAGAAAAACACATATTGTCGTGAAAAGGGTTTTGTGGGACTCAGCCAGGTGCCCAGTTGAAGACTTTTCTTTATGAAACTCCAGCATTCTTGTGTTCCCCAGAAACAATCTAAATGCCACCTCACTGACTAGTGTATGCAAATTAGAAGATTGAGATTTCGAGTCCTCTGTGGTCACAAAACAGTGGATCAAAAAATAAAAAGACTGCCCTATCCATTAAGGGGCCGTAGAACTTGCTGCAAAGCAGCCCAAAGGACAAATAAAAATAAAATATGGACTGAATTGAGAAAGTCCTTGGACTAGGAACAAGGAGAATAAAGAATTGTGTGGAAGATGTGCAGATGGAAGACGTATAAGATGAAGACAAAACTAAATGTGCACGGGGAGAGGGCAGGGACCAAGGAAATATTGTGGGATGGGAGGAAGAAGAAAATGTATACAAATAATAAAATATTGCACATGGAAGGAAAGGTAGAAAATGGACTGGCGAGTTCCCTAAAGGAATAAGCAAATGTTCTAAAAAGATCTCTCCCAATTCTCTTGGTGGCTGAAATCACTTGTTGTGCATGTTATTTAATATTGAATTGGGTAACAGGGGTGGGAACCGGACAGGAGCAAAGTTATTGTTTGGTGATACGTACATACAAAGATTAAAAGAGGGCGAAAGATATTCAATTGTCTTTTGACAGAAAAGAGATAGATAGATATCTTAAATTAGGAGAATACAATATGGTTGAAGACACTGTTGATTCTTTAGAAGTGTCTTTTATGATACCGCCCATGTTGAGAGCATTTGATTGAGGGGGGTGACTGAGATAAGGTTGCATAGGTACACTGCATATGGGGGATGGTAGACACTGGGTGTAGTGGTTGAATATTACACACTGGTCAAATATCAAACAGAGGGTGGAAATGTATAGGGGTTGCCAACCCCTGCCCCCTCAACTCAGTATAGATAACATGATAGGCAGATGAAATGGTTCTATTACTGCAGAAATCAGGATTATAGTGCCTTTATTTAAGGTTAAAAGTGCACATGGCACCGTGCATATTTGGGTTAGGATGGCCCAGGAATGAAGGCTGTTTTAAATATCACATACATACCATAGGTGTACAAAGATATGTCATGAATAAGGGACACAAAGTGAGAGATGTTTAAATAAATAATTAATAGCTCCCTGAAGAATGAATACAGTGTCAGACAAAGATATATTTCAGAATGGATAACTCAAGTACAAAATGGTTTCCAGTTCTAAATCAGGTGTGAAAAAGCTATGACTCATGCCAAGAGTTTTCAGACAAGCAACATAGGCTGATACATTAGAGACAGTCTTTGGCAGCATCCCGCAGTGAGACAATTGGTTTTGTCAAGTTAAAAATAGAATTTGGCAGGAAAAGCAGACAAGATTAATGATGAAGCCAGATAAAATCAAGGGAAACCTGGGTACATTTATCTATGTTGCTAATACGAAGGGCATAATGTGCTTCATGCAGACCATTTGTGAGACCAACTTTATTATTTGGCACCATATAATAGAGTGTATCTATTTATCCACAGTATAAGGCACTAGCTAACTTGGCAGGACCTCAAAAATCAGATAAAGTGTAGACATTGATGTGATGAAGGTTTTGGCAGAAGTTGAGGACTGTCATAAATGTGGCCAGCCAAGTCTAAAATAAGCTTATCAGTTTTGTATGTCAGAGAAAATTGTGGCTGCCAGCTATGCTAATGTGGGCTTGGTGTACACCAGGTAAGCCATCCAATGGTATTAAAGTGATGTTTTTTCTCTAAGAGGACCTATCAGAAGCATACTCTGACCAAGGTAGTCATTTGCATAATGATGTTGCATCAACCAAATAGCACAAATAAGCAGGTTGACGGCAAAATGATTTGAATGTTTTTCCAGAGCGTGTCTTGTAACTACAACTAATAAAGACTGGTGAGAAAACTCCTGGGTGCTTGATTTTCTCTTGTCTCTGTCTCTGAGGAGTGTTTATAGATGCCAGATGCTTAATGGGATGGGAAGAGGACCTTGAGTTCACATTTAGTAGAAGACTGTGTTTGCTCTCCTATCTAGGGTTAAGTAGATTAAGAAGGATGTGAAATTATATTTGTGTACAGGCCCTGCTTGTGCCTAGCTGAAAGCTACAGGTTGATGAATGGGTAAAGTGCCATCATACAGCTCCTGTTTTTCATAAGAATGTGAAGGCTGTGGTGAAGTTGGCAAAGGGATCCTTTGGGTGGCCTTCTCTGTTTGCTGGTGTTCACCAATATTTACTACGTTGTTTTGTCTGTACTTAAAGCGCATCCTCCACTGGGTAATTTTGGCCTTGTGGCATCAAAGCCTCAGAATATGATTACTTACTTTAATACTCTTTGATGCTCAAGGACTACCTGCAAAGTTAAATTATAAGAAAAAGCCATGAGTGAGCCAAGAAACAAATAATGTTGTGATGTGTAATGTATGAATGGGGAACTAAAGTGTTACTGTCATTATTATGATGAATGGCTTAATGCCCTAAGTGAGGCTTTTATTGAATAGCCTGTATTGTGAACTGAATCTAGTTTTGGTAGATAAAGCACAGTGAGATAAAATAGATTTGCCCACGAATATATTTTTTCTGAATGTTGAAGGCATACATTTACTGCAGTTAAAGTTTAACTTAACTTTTGTTGTATTTAGAGTACCATTTAAGAGGGTCACAGTTAAATGGTAGATTAGTCAGGGACTTGGGGCACATATGTATTGTTCTCTCATTATAATATGGGTATGTTGCATGTGTGTGTGCATGTGTGTGTACATGCATGCAGCTACATATTAAATTAAAAGGTTGAATTGTTTTCAATAGCGCAACCTGTTTTATTAGAGGAGATGATGGTGGAAGGTGATTATTCTAATGATAGTAAGGTATCAGTTGTTGTGGTGAGAGAGATGAATCTTCAATATGAACCAAGGGAAGTGCTAGCTGAATTTTGGAAGGAGGAGGATAGTACCTGGGGTATTCCAGAATTGGTGGCTCCTATCAAGAAAGTATCATATAAGTACTTGCTGCAAACTGCAGTGGTATTTATTAGATTAGGCCTCCAGGCTTGTAATGGTCAGGTGAAACTGGATATTTCCCCTCAGAGGCTTTTGGCAGTGCAAATAAAGAACGCTATATTGGTTTTGTTCTTGTAGATCTAGACTCCAAGGGGCTTAATCAATTATTTTAAGGTCATAGGAGATGTGAAAGTGACCATAGCCTGTTATGTTTGAGTCTTAGTGGCAAGTATTATAGGAGTGTGGAGCCTGTTGCCGCTCAGGTAATTGTCACTGCAAATAATAGGCATAAACTGGGATGGGACGATTTAGCACTAGTGGATGAGCTGTCCCTAGCTTACCAATAATCATTGTCAGTTTTTGATTAAGCTATGGGTGTGGGCCCTGTGGCAGATCTTGTGGTAAATAATAAATAATAATAATTGTTCTTTTATAACACGCTTAGTTCCAGAGATTGGTTTTTAAGCGTGGGATCAGAATTTGAAACCGTTTTGCACTGCATTGTCTTGCTTCCAAGACACACTTGTTGCCCCTCAGCTATCCCCCCCTTGTTGCCCCTGAACACCCCTCCAATTTGGATGCTAAAGTGCCATCCATATTCGCCATTTGTCTTACCAAACCTTGAAGTACAGTAAAAGGTTTCAAAAATGTAGGGAGGGGTGGTTTGATAAGGACTAGAGGGTGACTAAAACCAACCTGGTGGGGGCGCTTAAGAGCAAAGAACCTGGGGCACAAGTGACAATAAAGACTTGTAGGCAAGACTACAAGTTAATAACCATAAGGAAGAAAGTTTTGTATTATGATAGTCTTTGTGATTCTCTAAATGTTACTCTTAGGGATAAATATCCAAGGCAATTCTGGAGGCTACTGGCTATGGGGAGTGATAATTATCAAAACCCAGCACAAGATGCTGTTCCGCAAAATAAATAGTTTCATTATTTCTCATGGATGTACAAGGAAATGCGGTTGGCCTTTATAAATGAAGAGGGTATTTATCCCTGGGTCCCAATTCTCCATCGCTTCAGATATCTGTCAATGAAGAGGCTAAGGCTGTTGATAGGCAGAGTCATAGCCAGGATTGTCTAACAAGTGGGACCTGAAGCTAATGTAGTTGGGCCCCCCGCAGTGACATTAACATCTGTAAATGCCCACACAGCATTGCTTAGTGGGCATTTGCAGATTTTGGGTGGGCCTTGCCTGCTCAGGCCCTACTTTATCTACGCTGCTCTTGATAGGCAGAAGATAGGGAAAGCTCCTGGACCAGATTTCATGGCAGCTGCCCTTTAAAAAAGTGAGCCGACTATCTGGATACCCTATTTGTATAAGTTCTTTAATGTAGTTCTTCATGCAGGTACAAAAACCCCTTTGTGGAATACAGCTGAAAGATTTCCCATTTTTAAAAAGGGAGATTGGGGGGAACCCAGTAACTATACACACATCTACCTATTGAATGCTAGCAGCAAAGGTTTTGGAAATATTCTGAAAAGCAAATTCTGGAGTATGGGTTCAGGAACAAGAAACACTTAGTCATCTGCAAGCTGGATTCTCAAAGGGGGTGAGCATAGTAGATCAGGTGCCAGGATTGAGCTTATTAATAGATAAATATGTGAGAACCAAGGAGGGTAATTTGTATCTTGTATTTGTTGATCTAAAAGCAGCTTTTGATAATATTCTGAGGCAGGCATTTTGTGAGGGCCTATTTGCCAAGGGAGTGCAGACAAACTTGTTGAAAGCTATAATGGAATTGTATGCTGACTCTACAGTCAGAGTAAGATGGAGTTTTGGGGGTGAGACTACCCAAGTTGTTGGGGTGCAGAATGGGGTCAGACAGGGTTGTGCGCTGGCCCCCTACTTCTTAATCTCTACTTTGATAGATTACTGATCGAGTTCCCGATGGATTCCTTGGTTGCCCTGCAGATAGTTGGGGAAAAAAAAAGGTATTCTGTTCTTTGCAGATGATGTGGTTATATTGTCACGTACCCGACCTGGCTGGTGCTCTACATGGTCCAGAGATTTGAGGGGGCAAGAAGAAGAAACAAATCTGTCTGTTATGGAAAATGCTTTTTTAAAACAATGCTATTAAGGTTACCAACTAGTACTCCCACCTTAGCACTGCATATTGTGAGAGGTCAGTAATGCGTGGCAGACAACTACTTGTGATTTTCTCAGTCTTAGACATTTTATTGATAACAAAAAGCGCAAAGAAAACCTAACTAAACCTACTCTACCCAGGAGTTTCCTACATAGTCTAGGTTCTAAGGGCAATTCTCCTAGCATACACAAAACTGGCCCTCCGACTAAACAACAACACATTCAAGTAAAGCATAAACAACATAAATAAACGCATACAAAATTACCAGTGACTTGGATAACCTTCACCTGTCCTGTGTAGATTGCTTTTCCAGGAATGCCCAAAGTCAATCTCTCCATGTGTTCACAAAGAAAAGTAAAGTCTTGAACCAGTTCTTGAAAGTTCCAAAAGAAACAAAAGTTCAGCCAAACATAAATCTGTCTGTTGAAAAGTTCCTCTTCCAATTCCAGAAAAGAACACAGCATCAGTGGTACTCCTGGATGTCCTCCTTCAAGGATGGACTTGATACAGTTCAAAGACAAAAGTACCACTTCTACTTCAACAACTGTCCATATGTTTGTAATCTCTGCAGCATCTTCAGTATAACTTGTCAGGATGCTTCTTCTTAGGGTGTTGCTTTCCTCTCGCCAACCCCCTTTGACTACTGTCACTGTGGAGGCAGGCCCCTCTGCCCCACAGTGTAATACTGCTTCAACCACCTCCAATACAAAATTCTATGACAATATTGTAGACAACCACAGTTCTGTAAACACTGCTTCAACTTGGTACTTTATGATTGTTGGGCAACTTAAAGATAAGACTCTTCGACCTCCACAGGTAGGCAAGGCACTCTTATTTCCTATGCCATAAGAAAAGGGCAACCTCTTTGTATCTTCTGTCCATTTTACTGCTACCAATATAATCTGTCTTGGCTTCCAGACTGCTTCTCTCTCAACAGTCTCAGCTACAACAGTCTCAGCATGACCGATTTTTGACTTAATCTTCTTACAAGCACCGAGCTCCATTCCCCAGCTTTATGCACACCTTCTTGAATCCACTTTGGATCACTGTGTCACCCTTGTATCAGAGGATACTGGACCTTTAACAACTTCAAATTATAGGTGGTTACATTTTAATAGGTCTGGTTTCACTGTAGAAAGGATTCACCTACTGGCTTGGGTTCTACTTGCTCTTCTCTTTCCTTCAGCAACTACTGCAATTACAGAATACGTGTTCTGGATGTTACACTGTTCAAGTTTCACAAGAGAAACAGATTTAGGTACACATGACCACTCTTTGATGGTGATTTTTAACTTCAGAGAACTGTAAGGACTTGCGTTCCCTTTCATTCATACGGATTGATACTTTGACACTGGTCAGGAACCACAATTATCCATAAACTACCTTTCTTTGATGTATTAGTTCTTGTAACAATTTGTGAAAACCAATTTTAACCTTGCTAGTTCTCCCTCTCAATTGGAGACACGCGTCCACTGCAAGAAAGTTATATAGTTCAAGAATGAAAATGGAAAGCTTTTCATTTACGCGAGCACTCTGACTTGCATTAAATGTGCATGTGATACATTTCCTTTGTTGTTAAGACTTTTCACAGTAACAAACAACTTCTACTCGCTCTCACTTTTACGTGAATTATAACTGAGTTGGTTACAGTTACCGGCAAGTTACCATTACATGGCTCGTCTACGCTGATGATATTGTTCTCTTCGAGAAGAGTCTTATGGGGCTTCAGCACTTGATAGACGCACTGACTGCATTCACATTGCTAATCATATGATTATTAATATCAGCAAAACTAAAGTCATGCACCTTGGGGGTTCTCAACCGAAAGAACTGGGTTTCATCTGGAAGTTGGGGAGTGAACCATTGGAAATAGTCGATACTTATGTATATCTGTGATTCCCACTAAAATTCAACCCATCACCCTTTTTATAAGGGATCATGTCATCCCTTAGACTTGGGGGAAGTGGTTGGTTGCCAAGCAGTATGTCTGTTGTAAAGGGGGAAATAACTTGGAGGGACTTTTGATCATTCATCGCACCAGCTTCATCGCTGTGATACTTTATAGCCTACAGGCACTTCCATGGAAATTGGTGTAATGGCTAAATGGGTGTAAGGCCAAAATCCTAAGGTCTATGATGAACCTACATAACTCAGGGCCTGTCTAAGCGCAATGGATGGAATTTGGTGTTTCTTCCCTCTCCTTATCGTGACCTGTCCAGCGTACTATTCTCTACCTCAGATTGGCGTTGCCTGGGTCTGGTGCAAATAAGCTTTGTGATATCCTTGACCTTGGTAAATATGATCATAAGAGTTCCCTTTTTGTGCATGAATTGGCATGCTCGGCTAATTTTCTCCTAAACACGTTGGACATACCTTTGCCTCTCACCCGCGACCTCCCTAATAGAGAGCACATTGAAAGTGAAAGACTAGAGTCTGGGATAGAATACGTAACCTGGACAAGCTTGCCATGAGGAAGCACTGTAGACCTTTGTCCACACAAAGCTTTAAGTTCAGCCTTATGGCTGACTATCTTAAAAAGTGAATTGGGGTACAGAGCTTCAATCACCAGCTCCAGAAACACTGTGGTTGCGGGCTGCTTCCACTTCCTGACTTTTCTTCCTGTTACTACTACTTCAGGCACTCTTGGTACCCACACCCCTCTGCAGCATGGGTGTCGCTGGTCCGGCCTCGACCACAGAGCGTCTCCTTCACTCCTCTATCCCTTGGCTCACTTCTGCACACGGGCCTCGGGATGCAGCACAATCTCAGCTCTGCAATCACAGCTACTAGGCGCACCTGGTAAAACCTTCAACTTCAGCACATCTCTCTCAGTGAGGCCACAGCAAAGCAGGATTTGTGAACACAGGACCAACTGTGAACCTGCAGGTGAAATCTGCTCTTCTCTCGTCTCTGCGTCCCTAAAGTGATCACAGTTCCGCATGAGCTTCCAGCCCTGTGCTCTTCTCTTTCTACTACTACAGCCAGCCTTCCAGCTCCGGCTCCAGCTCCTTCCTTCAGCTCCTTCCTGCTGCCACCTTTTATGCCTCTCAGGTGGGGCAATTGACTTCAGGTGCAGGCCCTTACTGTTAATTGCCTGACCCTGGCAAAGGCTATTAAGCCGACTTGCCTGTTCCTTACTTCTACATACCTCCTCAGCCCTCTTCTTCGTTTCAGTCGCTGTGGGATTCTGGGACATGTAGGTCATTTTAAGGACATTTGGTTTTTCCACTCCTTTTGCACGTTTAAGGGTGGTTTTAATTCCCTTCATATTTTTAGATTGTGGGTGTTAATCCTATTAGAGACAGATGGTATAAAAAGGTCACATTTTCATCACTCCTTTTGGTATACCTTTGGCATTGAGGAAGATGTTTATTGTTAGGGATACAAAAGACCTGTTCTTTTAATATATGTTGTGAGGTTACAATCTTGGAGTTTGCCATTTCAGTCTTACTAGGAGGTTGAGAAATATTAAAGTGACAATAAGTCAGAGCCTCCTCTGACATGGTGGTAAGAGTATCCTTCTCAGAGTATAAATACTGTGTCTCATGCCACAGAATCTCCTCAGTACCCTGGGCCCTGTCTCCACCCAGGTGATCCTTTTGCAATACACCACCCCCAGGATTGGGATAAGGAAGTGTCTGCCCTCTCCGGGCAACCTGGGAGGAGGCTTCAGGCAGGGATTTGGTGAGGGATCCGCAGGGTTCCCCACCTAATGGAGCTGGGGCTTTGGGGTATTGCAGATCAAATAGCCCTGAAACCGGTCCTCTTGTGGGTTTGCATTTGGGCCAGTGGCTATCACAGGAGATAACGTGAAGCATTGGCAGATGTTTTGACATCAATAAATCGAGCTCCTTTGTTTGGTTTCACCACATTAAGCAATTTTTCCGTGTTTTGGGGTTGGAGGAACTATGGAACTGCCCAGAAACCATTGATAACACCACTAGGCAAATCGTCCTTGATAAATATGAGCAGTTTATCTGGGGGAAGTATGTCTAGAAATGCTTAGACTTATCAATGGGGTACGAATATTTGTAATGCTAGACTGATTTTGAAATGGTGGTCTACCTTTCCTGTATGGAAGGTCCGAGGGGAAGATTACTCTTTGCAAAGATGCGGTTAGGGGTTCTACCACTTGCTGTTATTAAAGCTAAACGGGATAGTAGTAACTCCAGGCTTTGCCCCTGTTGCCCCTCTGAAAGAGAATGCAGCACTTTTTGTTGATCTGTCTGCAGTTTGTGGAAATAAGACGCAGGAATGTATCTACTTGTTTGAAGAATAGAGGTGTGCGGTGCTTGATTGATGCTCATAACGTATGCAAAAGTGCTAGATCGATGGACGTCATTTATGCATTGTACGTATGTGACTTGTGCAGGGAGGAGGAGAGGAGCTCTTATGAATTGTATTGAATAGTGTAATTGGCACGCATTGATTTATTAATGTATGATATACGGGATGTTGGAATAGGGTTCTTTTTTTCTCCGAATATAGCAAGTGGTTACTAAATCTTTTCATTGATGTTATGTTATTTATTCCAAGTATTGTGTATACAACTTTTATGGAAACTTTCCGAAATAAAGTTGAAATTAAATGAAGTAGGAGTGTGTATGCAAATGGCTGTCTAGCAGACATACTTTGCTTTCAGGCAGCTGCACTTTGCTTTTACTGATTCGACCCAACATAAAAGTAAAGGCAAAACTACAAGTCCCAGAATGCAAACGCTGATGAATGAAAGGTCTGCGCTGGATGGAGGGGCCATGCATATCATGGGACTCCTTTGCAACTCTTAATGCTTTTAAAATGCAGACCCCTCTCTGTATGTCTATCAGGCTCTCCAATTTCATGTGTCAGATGATCCATGAGTCTTGGCCTCAAAGACCAGTTTAACGTTCCTATCGCTTAAGGGAGCAAATGGCGGGAGCTGAAAAACAGGACCGGCAGAACTTTGCCAAACTGACACCAGACAACAGCAGAGCACTGTTTCTACATGCTTTCCAGAAATCAGGACGAACAAATAAGTCATGTTATATGACAAAAGTGTGCAGTAGTATGTCAACATTACTAGCTTTACCAGCCTTCAAAATGTTCTTACTGGGGAGTTAGTCTGCAAGCAGACAGGTATTATGTGCTGAACAATCATTTGTATACCACTTCCCCACATTGTTAGTCTGGCAATCTCATCACAATTACACCCCAAAGGTGTCTTGCTCTGAGGAGTTTGGGAATGGATCCTACAGTTTGTGCTAATTTTGCCTTTTGCAAGCTTATAATGCCAGAATGTGTTCCCATTCTAAACTGACCCCGAATCTGTATTGTGTATGCGTGACATTAATAGGCGTTATGATTACTTGCTTGACATCATGTACATTATTGACCAAAGAAGAATGAAACACCACGTTGGTCCTACCAAGATTCAAACTCATGACTTAGAGGTCACACACACACAATCTCTGCAGCAGGATATCAACCCACTGAGCTTCGTGCCCCACATGTTCTTGTATATTCATGTATATGCTCTGCATACAGCTCAACACCACCCCTCTTTCACAAATGATACATGGCTTCATGTGTATTAACATCAAGTTTGTCCCTTTCTCCAATAGTTACTTCATGGGAAATCAGTGATATTCACCTAATACTAGTTCCCTGGGAAAGGTGGTGCTTGTTTCTAAATAACCCACACAGGCCAGCTACTAGTCTCCCAGAGGGCCCGGCAGGGAGAAGGATTAGGGCTGGACATGTTCGCTTTGCCGGGAGTTGGAAATCAGCCCAGTGTGGTCCTCTTTGGAGATAGTAGGGGGAGCTGGGTTGGTTTGGCGTGAGCATTTCTTTGGGAGTTGTTTGCTAATGTGTCTTGTTTTCGGGAGATTCTTTGGTGAACTTACAGTCAGAGAACACTCAACCGGGAATCAGGAGGAGGCAAGCCACCGCCCAGGGCCGTTCTTGCAGCAATGATCAATTTGGTCCATTAACATTAGAGACTTGAAAACCCTAGAGAAGAAAGCCCTGGACCCCGAGGTAGTCTTGCTACAAGAAACACACCTTCTCACCACAGCTCGGTTCTAGGAAGCCCCACGCCAGCTCTCCTCTTTTGCAAAGGCTAAGATAGCTAAGGTTGGAACAGGCTGTTAGGAAGACCGGATGTGCACAGTAGATAAAGCATTGGCAGACAGTGAGGGCTGGTCTATCTCTCTAAAGTGAAAACTGGGAGTGGAGGCTCAGTGTTATGTTGATCTCTTCTCCAAATCAGACCAGGAGTGTTACTTAAAACCTGCTTCTCAGGGTGAGGGGAAAAGCCTTTATGAAGGTAACATGAATACAATGATGGACTCCAGTGGCAGAGCCAGGGAGCGGACAGGATGGGTGGTCGCCCCCTACTTGTCCCCGCTAGTGCCCAGTGCACCCCCAGCCTCCCACTGGAGCAGTATTAGCCACCCCCTCCCTGTACCAATATCTGCATCCCCTACTGATGGACTCAACCCCCTATGGCTCCAACAACGGGGTAGAGGTACGAGTTGGAAAGCTAACTATAAAACACGGGTTGATTGATAGCTGGAGTTTGGTAAATCTGAAAGTAAAGGGCTTCTCCTACTTCCCCGCGCATCGCACATACACCTACATTCTCATGCTCGTTCGCTAGCATACTATTATAAATGTCAATATTGGCCCAATTACCTGGTGGGATCATGGTCTCAATCAATAGAGCTGTCATCAAAGGCCAACCATCTTTGTTGGATTACAAAAACTGAGCAGAGAAAGCGGGCAATAGACGTAGAAAGCAAATCAGTTGATAACTCTTCATTGGTAGCTACGTGCTGCCAGAACCCAGCCTAACATCTTATTTATTTATTTATTTATTTATTTATTTATAAAGGGAAGAACAATGCTCTTTTGATAACAAAAGAACGTAGAAAAGTAGAAATCACATTACTGAAAACCAAACAGTGAGTTTTTTGAGCATTCCTTGAAATGCGTGGCCTAGTTAGCCAAAAAACCACACGTCAAGAGAAATAAAGCTTCTATTCCGGATTTCGGGAGAAGTGAAAATGCGTGGCCTAGTTAGCCAAAAAACCACACGTCAAGAGAAATAAAGCTTCTATTCCGGATTTCGGGAGAAGTGATAGCCGGTGGTGACCGCAGGAGGGAAACTCATGCTTTCAGAAAATTCTATTATTTTCTCTACAAAGCAGATTTGTCGTTGTCTGAAGAGCAAAATAACATTTTGAGAGAGTTTGGGTTCCAACATTGACGAGGACAAAGAGGGAGTAGTTAGAAGCCCTGATAACAAAGGAAGAGGACCTTAGATTAGTCAAAGTTCCTAAATTAAAACCAGTCCAGGTCCAGATAGCTTTAACACTCTGCTTTACAAAACACTTGTAGCATCCCTGCTCCCACATTTGACTTCCCCTTTCAATGGAAAGGTCTAATATCTGCAACAATGGAGGAGTCCCAAATTATAATAATATCTAAACCAGATCCAACCCTATGTTCTTCCTACAGACCGAGCACACTAACTTTACACTAGAGTCCCAGCTAATCATTTGGAACATATCCTCCCACATCTCATTGATCCTGACCAGTTGTGATGTATCCCTAATAAAAGCACAGCTGATAACACCATGTGGTAAATTAATCTTATGAGCAGAACGCTACGATTCAGACCAAAAACAGAGCTTCTGGAGCTGGATGCCAAGAAGGCATTTTATCGAGTCCATTGGGGGTTCCTCGACCAAATGCTGCACAAATTCAGGTACATTAAAATGGGCTTTCGCTGCACCATTTGACCTTTGTCAGCACTGTTTGACCTTCATCTGGTTACAAAGCAGGGTTGCATGTTGTCCATGTTCCTTCTTTGCCTGTGTTGGAGCCCTTTGCTGCCCATATCAGCTGATTAGTGCTGAGAAGGGCGTCAGGGGATTAAACGTACACTGTTTAATTTTGGGATCATTACCAGTCCGGTCATATCTAGAGAGCAAATCTGCTTAAATACCAACGAACTGTAATGCCATTACTGCCACTTGGTCTGGCGGTATTACTGCCGGATTGCAAGTGGTAGTGTTAGTCCCCATTTAATTGGCATCCATAGGACTCCATGGGAGATTTCAGTGGAATTACAGCAACAGCAATTCCACTAGTGGTAATTCTGCTGAAATTTGGCGGAAAGGTGGCAGATTTACCTGCAGCTCTGAGATGGATTCAAATTCTCCAACTTTCCACCAAACTCATAGTTGGGCGGTGCAGTAATGCAGCGGTAATGGTAATTCCGCTGCATTTTACCCGCACTGCCCAGATCGTAATGAGGCCCTCCTAACACTGATGTAACCGAGGTCTCCCTTTGTGCTGTCGATTTAAGACTTATTGAAGATTAAGCTTTCAGAGCCTTACCAGGTCCCTTTGCTCCCTGGATTCCTTTATGCCCCGCATTCCCCCCATTTCAATACATTCAGAGGTGGAGTACACAGACTCATGGCCCCAGTCCTATAGATGTGGAAAGCCATGCCGAGCCATCTTCTAAGTGAACACAATCCAATTCTGTTGCGAAGATGCCTTAAAACACACCCCTTCACCAATGCCCACTGACATTTCTTATCACTGAAATTGCTGTTCACACATCGGGCTCTTGTAACTCTGTTTGGCATTGACATTCAACAAATGAAAATAAATAAATAAATAATATACTCGGTTGTTTTCCTTCCTTGCCGTTGTACTGCAGAGGATGGCATGGGTGCAATTGTAATGCACAGTCTGTGCTTGGTTTGCCTGGTGCGCATTTTGTAGAAAGTCATTCTCTGTTGTGTCTTTTTGACTTTTAGTGGGAAGCATAACTTTTTTTTTTTTTACCTTACCAGGATTTGAACAAAAATGTTCTTTTGTATTGCCAGATTGAGTGCATGTGGTTTGGTGGTTTGAAAGTCAGCTTTACTGACTACATGGTACTCGTTTAGGTTTTGAAAAACAATGATGTAGAAATCAATATTTGTTTATGTAAAACTAAAGATGGGATGGGTGGGGGTGTAGTTTACTACCTACATTGCAACTTATAAATGCAGGAAAGCTTGGCTACAGCTTAGGCTTCCATCCTTGATCAAGTGCTTTCATCCTAGCAGTATCGCTTTACAGCACTGTGCCTTAGCTGAACAATCGATATTGTGAAATGTGAAGAGATTCCTTTGGCGGTGCACTGCACAAAGAGACCTCCTCATGCGTGGTTTATTAAGGCAGTGCTGCACCGTAGGTAATAATAGTGTTGACCATGTGTACAGTGTATAACATAAGCCATCCGCGGCATGGTCTCATATCTCCATCATGGCAGCATACACCGTGAGCCAGCATGCCCCTCTCCTCATAGAGTAAGTGAAATAAATGATATTACCATGTTTTGCTGCTGGGTTTAGGGCGTGACGGGGGGGGGGGGGGCAGGGGGGGCAGGGATTCGAGGGAAGCATGCAGAATTCTAGGCAGGGGCCATGAAAAGGTCTGACTGGGTACACGATGCCTCTTGCAGACATAACGCATTACAATGAAAGCTATGAGGTCAGAGCAATCACTGGAACACATGGTTATAGTTTCTCTTAAAAGTACTTGATAGAGTGTCAGTTCCCATCTCACTGCACTCTTCTCTTATTTTTAGTCAGTCGGATGCACAGCATAGGTTTTTGGGAAAATCTCAACCTCACGCCTAGCCTCAAATTATTAAACTGCCCAGTTTAGTTTGTGGGGAATGGCCCTCATTAGGACTCCGGTGCTAAACCATGGTGCTATTAGCACCATGGTCCATTCCGGAGTCCGCCATGGAGAAAGGGGGAATTACCACCCCATTCCAAGGTTGGCGGGCGGTAATTCCCCCTTTCTCCATGGCCCTTCCCCATGCCCATTTTTGCCCCATAGGGCTCAATGGGTATGGGGAAGGCGGCAATTACGGTACCGCAAATTGCGGTACGGTAATTGCCATCAAGGGCCCTCATTACGACCCTGGCGCTAAGTGAAAAACGATGGCGGTAAATGATTACCGCCATCGTTTTCCGATAGGTCCGATTATGACCCGTGACCGTTAACTACGATGCCATTAGCGGCATCGTAGTTAACGCTGCCGCTAACTCCTCCAAGGACGCACGCATGCGACCTCCCACACCGTAATTAGCGGCATAGCGGAAAGGTACGCGAATGCCGACCCAAGCGGACATGCACCTAACGCCATCACCCAGCCCGTTAAGTACCTTACCGCCATGGTGCTAATTACACCATCGCGAACCAACCGTAAATGGCCATGTAAAGTGAATCCAGCTGCCACAGGTGCACAGAAACAGCACAGGTGGAGGCAATACAGACTCAGGAAGTACAAAAAGAGCACACCCCACCCCTTCCAACACCCAGTCACACTCCACAATGATACCAATAGGACTAGCAATGTTGGGGCTGGAGCACCTGATAGCAATGCAAGTGCTACAACAACAACAACAACAACAACAACAGGCAGCACAGAGGAGACGCAGGAGGAGAAGGAGGGCAAGGCAGGGCCAGCAAGCCCCACAAGCACAGCCAGTGCCACCATGGCAGGCAGCCCCCAATCCCACGCATCAGAGCCAGTCTATTCAACCTCACTGCTGAGCAGATCCACACCCTGTACCGTTTGGACCGGGACACCATCACCGCCATCGTAGACATGACACACAACGACATTGTCAGCATGATAGAAACACCAACCGCCATCCCACCCCTACTGAAGGTAGTGTCTGTACTCCACTTCCTTGCCACAGGCACCAACCAGCACACAGTGGGGCACTTGCATGGCATTTCACAACCATTATTCTCACGTACACTTATTCAAGTGCTCAATGTCCTCCTCAAGCACACAGACGACCACATCTCATTACCACGGACTGCCCAGGAGATTGCAAACACCAAAGTGGGTTTCCATGCACTAGCCGGCATACCTGGTTGCATTGGTGCCATCAACTGCACCCATGTGGAATTGGTGGTTCCACATGCCATGGAGGTACCGTACTGCAACCGGAAACAATTCCACTCAATCAACGTGCAAATGGTCTGTGACTCCAACAGGATCATCACACATTGTTGTGCCCAATTCCCCGGAGCAACCCATGATTCAATGGTCCTGAGGAACTCCACAATACCACGCTACATGGAGCGACATGCAGGCCCAAGATCCTGGCTACTCGGTGAGTCTAATGTCATGACCATGGAAATGTGAAGTGGGTAGGTGAACGACGTACCAATGCATACTCCTCCTGGCTGCAAGGGGGGGGGGGAATGATGCATACTCCACCTGGCTGAAGGGGGGGGGAATGATGCATACTCCACCTGGCTGAAAAGGGGGGGAATGATGCATACTCCACCTGGCTGAAAGGGGGGGGAATGATGCATACTCCACCTGGCTGAAAGGGGGGGGGGGTGGGAATGATGCATACTCCACCTGGCTGAAAGGGTGGGGGAATGATGCATACTCCACCTGGCTGAAAGGGGGGGGGAATGATGCATACTCCACCTGGCTGAAAGGGGGGGGGATGATGCATACTCCACCTGTCTGAAAGGGGGGGGGGGATTATGCATACTCCACCTGGCTGTGAGTAGCAGAGACAACAGAGCCAGATCATACCCTAAAGCAACCCAAACTTCACCCAACACCAGTAAACCCAATACATGATGTATGCAGCCCTACCATGTGAATGAGGTCGTGTCCCAACCATGACACAACCATCTGCAAGTGCATTGTACCAATTCAGACCACATTGACTACAACGAAATGCACCTACATGCACGTCACCAAACACCATCAACCGAAAGGCCTGTCCCCCATAACTGCGCACGAAGGAGGCACATGACGGACACAAGATCAACACACCATTACACACACAGCAGGGCCCCCAAAATGTCCCTATTAACATCAGTATTGCTCACTGGGGTCATGATGAGGCCGACAGCAATGTTGCAATGATGTGAGCATTGACATCACAGGACACGTGCCAGGCCACCAAAACAAACGGCATGAACAAACACAGTGGATGGGCACTCACAAGGCACTCGACCCCTCTGCATACATTGGTTGATGGCATGCAAAACAGGCCATGAGAGCCATGAGCATATACCGGTCGCGTAGTGTGAATCAATTAGTGCATTTAGAAGTGGTCCAAAGTAACAGTTGGATGCAAGCCATGGTGGCACATCATGTTCTGAATTAGACGTCATGACTGACATATACATTCTCGCCCACATACAGGTGATGCAGGCTATCCCCTGAAGAGGTGGCTCCTTACACCAGTCCGGAACCCACAGAACCAGCACGAAGAGCACTTCAACCGTGCACATACACGTACCCGTGTGGTCATTGAGCAGGCATTCGGCCTATTGAAGGCACGGTTTCGCTGCCTCAGCAGGTCTGGTGGGGCACTCCTGTACCGCCATGAGAAGGTGGCAAAGATGGTCATGGTATGTGTCATGCTACACAATATGTGCGTCAGACGAAATGTGCCTCTGCCCCCTGACGCAGAACTGCAACCACCTGACGATGAGGATGAGGAGGGTGCAGATGGGACCGCACCTCATGGAGGAGGCAATGCACAGGAGGGGCGTGAAATGCATCAAAATATCATCAACCAATGCTTCTAGCACACACGGCTGGTGTGTATCACATGGAGACGGCACTTGGGGCACTGTGTGTCTCTGGGTCATGCACACTGTGGACTGTACACCAATAAAGCACACATACGCAATGAAAATGTCCACACATTTGATTTGGGAAAAAGGAAAATGTGTATTTCAATTGTAAATTGTTGTGACACACCCCCTCCCCCCTCCACCCTCCCCCCTGAACACCCAACACACCCCCTGCCCCCTCCCCCTGAACACCCCAACACACCCCCTCCCCCCTCCTCCTGAACACCCCAACACACCCCCTCCCACCTCCCCCCTGAACAACCCAACACACACCCTGTGAGTGGCTAAAGATGCCTGTAACAGTGGGCACACGCTATTGCAAGCCCCCTCTCCCGGCCCCCGGGGCACCCCTGCCTGTGGAGCGCAGATTCCGTCCTGATCGTCGGACGGGGCTGCTTGGGCAGAACTGGCAGCGGAGGATGTCTCTGGCTGCTCACGTGCATACATGTCCTGAAGGGTGTGGTACAGCTCTGAGAGCACACGGCGCACGGCGGCAAGTTCCCCACAAATGTCCCTTGAGGTGGACTGCATTGTAGCCCTCAGGGTCTCCGTGCTCCGCTCAATTTCGGCCCTTAGGGTCTCCGTAGATTGTTCTATGGCTGCCCTAGCCCCCCCACATTCCGCAGCATGCTCATTGAGGAGCGTGGACAGCTGTTGCTGACGTGCAATGACACCCTCAAGGGACTGTTGCCTCTGCTGGGCCATGCCCATTGCAGGTGGTGTCACGGAGGGGCTGCTCCCCTCCTGTGGACTTTCAGCGCGGCATGGGGTGGATAGCCAGTCCTCTTCCTCTGGGTGCCCCTGTGTGGGATCCTCATGGGGGCTGGTATGGGACGGACAGGGGGAATGAGGCAGGTCAGTGGGGCGTCCAACATCGGGCTCCTCTGTATCGGAGTCAGAGCATGCTGCAATGGCAGCTGTTTCCCCAATGGTGCTGCTGCCTGCAGAACCGGTGCCTTCTGTGGAGGACAATGTGGGGACGTGTGGTGCTGCTGCTGCTGGCCTGCTGCCTGCTGGGGTGCCTGTCGGTGGCCCGTCCTGTGTGCTGGCAGAGGATTTTGCCTGCTGCGGTGTCTGGCTCGCTGCAGCTGAGGTGGAGGGTCTGTGCACGGTGGTCTTGGCCCTCTTGGCTTTTTTTGTGGCAGGGGTGTCCTCATCCTCGGGGTTGGATTCTGAGCCTGTGGTGGAGCAAAGGAGGGAGAGCGTTATTGATGGGTCTGCGGACATTGGAATGGCAATGATTGACATGATTTTGGTCACTAGATGAGGCACATTTGAGGCAGGGGCATGCAGGTTGTCTCCTTTTTGTGTGGAATAAGGATGGAGGTATGTGGGTGCCTGCAGTTAGGGTGTGCATGCTACATGTATACAGGGTGGAGGTCGCATGTGGCTGTGGGCAGTGTCCAGCTGATGTGTTGCATTTACACTCTAGGGCAACATTGTGCTACACATGAATGGACTTCAGTGACTATAGCATGTCTTGATTTGAGGCACCTACCTTCATCGCCTGATGTCGGCGCTCCTCTTTCCATCCCTCCTACACCTTCGATGCCTTCCATGCCTATTGTGCTGGCACATATTTCCTCCCATGGTTGGAGTTTGATTGGGGAGTCAGATCCTCCCCCGGTAGCCAGGCCCAGGTTGCGATTAGCGGAGATGATGCTTCTGACGCGGAGCCTCAGGTCATCCCACCGCTTCCTGCACTGCTGTGGGTTGCGGGGTACGGTCCCCACCACACTAACACGCTCTGCCACCAGGGACCATATGGCCTTCTTTTTGGCTATTGCCGGCCTGGTCATTTGCGTAGAAAATACTACGGCAGCATTGTCCTGAAGAGTCTCAGCAAGCATGGTCAGTTCCTCCCGAGAAAATCGGTCCTGGCGCTGCCGATCGCATGCCTTCTTCACAACTTTGGGCATTTTTAGTTAGGTAATTGGGTCGGTGATGGGTTGGGACAGGTCTCAGGGTTGGATCTGGTATGGTTGGGGAGGATGGCAATGGATTGTGTTTTTCAAGATGGCCGCTGTGCTGTTTCCCGTTCCTCCGCAATGACGCTACTTCCGGTTCTGCTTATTTACGGTCACCGCTAATTACGGTCACCGCTAACTACGGTGTCCGCTCACTACGGTCGCCGCTAAGATGGGTGGTGGTAGTGCACCTTGCGCGGCGTACGATGCCGGTAGGGACCGTTTCTGCCATGGCGTAATTTACATTACCAAAACAAAAGAGTTGATGGCTGGAAGGTTTAGAATAAATCTTGACCTCTGGCATTGCTCTGGGCAACCCTCCAGACCATTGTTCTTCGCCTGCCAAGCCATTACAAAAGGGGAAAAAACCATATGCAAATCAGGCTTGGTCCCACCCCCAAAGGGGTAGTCCAGCCCGAACTGCTAGGTCACATCCCTTCTGCACGAGACCACAAGCATCCCCAGACATGTTTCAGCCTTGTTGGGCGTCATCAGTGAGGAGTAGCTTGGGTCTCTAGGCCCAGCAGGCAAGGGACCCACGTCTGGGCATACCCTTCCCATTCGGGGTGACAATAGCAAAACAAAAGAGTTGATGGCTGGAAGGTTTAGAATAAATCTTGACCTCTGGCATTGCTCTGGGCAACCCTCCAGACCATCGTTCTTCGCCTGCCAAGCCATTACAAAAGGGGAAAAAACCATATGCAAATCAGGCTTGGTCCCACCCCCAAAGGGGTAGTCCAGCCCGAACTGCTAGGTCACATCCCTTCTGCACGAGACCACAAGCATCCCCAGACATGTTTCAGCCTTGTTGGGCGTCATCAGTGAGGAGTAGCTTGGGTCTCTAGGCCCAGCAGGCAAGGGACCCACGTCTGGGCATACCCTTCCCACTCCGGGTGACAATAGCAAAACAAAAGAGTTGATGGCTGGAAGGTTTAGAATAAATCTTGACCTCTGGCATTGCTCTGGGCAACCCTCCAGACCATCGTTCTTCGCCTGCCAAGCCATTACAAAAGGGGAAAAAACCATATGCAAATCAGGCTTGGTCCCACCCCCAAAGGGGTAGTCCAGCCCGAACTGCTAGGTCACATCCCTTCTGCACGAGACCACAAGCATCCCCAGACATGTTTCAGCCTTGTTGGGCGTCATCAGTGAGGAGTAGCTTGGGTCTCTAGGCCCAGCAGGCAAGGGACCCACGTCTGGGCATACCCTTCCCACTCGGGGTGACAATAGCAAAACAAAAAAGAGTTGATGGCTGGAAGGTTTAGAATAAATCTTGACCTCTGGCATTGCTCTGGGCAACCCTCCAGACCATTGTTCTTCGCCTGCCAAGCCATTACAAAAGGGGAAAAAACCATATGCAAATCAGGCTTGGTCCCACCCCCAAAGGGGTAGTCCAGCCCGAACTGCTAGGTCACATCCCTTCTGCACGAGACCACAAGCATCCCCAGACATGTTTCAGCCTTGTTGGGCGTCATCAGTGAGGAGTAGCTTGGGTCTCTAGGCCCAGCAGGCAAGGGACCCACGTCTGGGCATACCCTTCCCACTCGGGGTGACAATAGCAAAACAAAAGAGTTGATGGCTGGAAGGTTTAGAATAAATCTTGACCTCTGGCATTGCTCTGGGCAACCCTCCAGACCATCGTTCTTCGCCTGCCAAGCCATTACAAAAGGGGAAAAAACCATATGCAAATCAGGCTTGGTCCCACCCCCAAAGGGGTAGTCCAGCCCGAACTGCTAGGTCACATCCCTGCTAGGTCACATCCCTTCTGCACGAGACTGCACGAGACCGCAAGCATCCCCAGACATGTTTCAGCATGGCGTAATGCTCGTGCGCGATGGGTCGGAATGTGACGCTCTTTCCGCCATCGGTCCACGGCGTAAACGTTCATTACGCCATGGCGGTAATGTCAGATACTTACCCCCTGGGTCGTAATGACCTTTCAAGGTCCCTTTGCGGGTCCCTACTTTAACGGCTGGTCCAGACCAGCCGTTAAGGACGGGAGCCGCAAAGGGACCTCGTATTAAGGCTTTAAGGGGTTAACGGCGCCGCAGCCTTTTACGGCGCCGTTAACCCCTTAACGCCTGGGTCGTAATGAAGCCCAATATCTCAACCACCCTCCTACCCCCCAAATTGATTGATTGATTGATTGATTTATTTATATAGCGCTTTATACCAAGGCGCTGAATGACTAAACTACACAGGTTAGCGTGTTGGGGAAATCTCAACCACCCTCCTGCCCCAAAATTAGTAAACTACACAGTGTAGCCTGTTGGGAAAGTCTCAACCACCCTCCTACCCCCAAATTACTAAACTACACAGCTTAGCCTGTTGGGGAAATCTTAACCTCCCCTCTACCCCCAAATTACTAAACTACACAGTGTAGCCTGTTGGGAAAAAGTCGACCTCCCCTCTACCCCCAAATTACTAAACTACACAGTGTAGCCTGTTGGGAAAATCTTAACCTCCCCTCTATCCCCAAATTAGGAAACTACACAGCGTAGTCTGTTGGGAAACTCGCAACCACCCTCCTACCCCCAAATTATTAAACTACACAGTTTAGCCTGTTGGGGGCAGTCTCAACAACCCCTCTGGCCCCAAATGACTAAACTGCACCGATTGGCCTGTTGGGGAAAATCTCAACCTCCTCCACCCATCCCCCAAAATACTAAGTTCACTTGGTAAAATAAATAAGTTGTGGGTTTGAGAGAGAGGCTCTTGTGTGCAGGCGTATATTTCCAGCATTCGTCTCTCCTTTGATGATCTTCACCGACACCTGCTGCTCAGCCTTCCCTCCATTCATGTATTTTAGCGCAGTATGTTGGCATGACATTAACAGACCGCTTGCCGGAACAAAATGAAATGTTTGCTTTAGTTATTTATTAATTTATTCTGTGTTTTGGTATGCACAGGATCCGTGCTTTAAGTTGGAGGAAGAATCGAGAGGGCTCAGTGAAAGAGTCTGGCCTAAGTATGGTGGGTAGAGTGGCGCAGGGTAAGGGTTCGGGGGAGGATCCTGGCAATTGCTGGATTTCCCAGACAGCGAGAGACAAGCAGGGTGTGCTGCTATTATCCTTTTGGTGCCCTCAGCATCTCCTTGTTTCTTAATCACGGCTCTAATTTATTTTAAACTGTTTTTATTGGCATTTATAATGTACATTATCCTTTGTAGTCATGTAACAATCTTTATCCATTTGTAGATAGATTGGGTGAACAATAATTTAAATAAACAACAAGAAGAGAAAAAGAAAGTAAAGAAAGAAAAAATTAAAAACAACAACTTGTCTTCACTAACTGGGCACTCATGTCGGGGGTACCTGTTCCCCCTGCAAACGATTTGGCACCGGACTTCTGGGTGGTATGTTAATCAGCACTGCTAGGTGTGGTTGCTCAGCCATCAGGGTACACGTTTTGTGTGTGAGCCGGTGCTCTACAGTGTAACAGGAGAGATTCACGGGGGCCTGTCGACTGATGGGTGAAACATGTCCCAGGTCAGGGCTTTCCAGTCCTCATATGTTGGGCTAGGCTCTCCCCACCACCCTTGGCATCTCCTCCCCCCAAATCCTGGTCTCCGCCTCTGTCCAGTGCACCATCTCCCTGTGCCTATCAAACTGTGGGCCCCTCGTGGATTTCCATGCCATAGCTATGGCCCCTTTGGCTAGCACACATGCCATGTCCATGAGTCTCACTATATGTCTCACCTTGCTTATCCTTGGATAGGTGCACAGGAGGCATTCCTTCGGGGACCAGTTGTACCTCGCTATCCCTGCTCTTCTGCAGGTTTGTTCTATTTTGGACCAGAAAGTCTGTATTTTCGGGCACCCCCAGAACGTGTGTATCATATCAGCTCCTTCTGTACTGCACAAGGGGCATAGGGGATGTATGTTCTTGTTGAATTTAGCTATCCTGTCGGGTGTCATATATATTCTGTGTAGGATTTCGAGTTGGATTAAACTAAACCGGTCACTTTCCGGGGGTATGCAAGGGCCCTCTCCCATTCCTTTTCGGTTATATTGTTTTCCAGGTCTACCTCCCACCTCTGCTTCAGCGTGGCACTTTTTGGGTTGGGCCTGCCTGCCAGGTGCACGTAGAGCCTAGATATTGGTTTCCATCCATCCCCCAAGTTATACAGTAGTGTCAGCAGTGGGTCCGGCTCTGGTTCTTCTGGCCATTCTTTCCATTTTGCTCTGGCCCATTTCCTGACCTTGCAGTACCACAGGAATTGCCCCTTAGGGAGCCCTTCTTTTTCCATTATTGACTCAAATTCTCTAAAGGTCCCCTCCTCATACATGTCTCCCCAGGTGTAGATGCCATACCCTTCCCATTTTCGCATCTGAGCCAGGTCTGCCCGTTGTTGCACACCTCGGTAGCAATTGGGACATCTGGGGAGTAGAGGTGTATCTCTCTGGACATCTTCAGGGTCCGGTTCCAGATTTTCCTTCCCAGGGACACTATAATCGGGGTCTCCCCCATACATTCCGGTGGTGCCCACAGGATTTCCTTCAGGTTCGCCGGTGCTACCGGCTGTCTGAGTAGTCTGGTTTCCTGGGTAGTCTCGTCTGCCAGCCACTTGGTCGCATGGCTCAGTTGGGCCTCCAGACAATATCTCTCCAGGTCTGGTAACTTTATGCCACCTATTTTATACAGTAGTGTTAGTGTGTTGAGGGCTATTTTGTGTCTGGTATTGCCCCATATGAGTCCTCTCAGTAATTTTTTCGAAAAGTCGGAAAAAGGATGCCGGGATGAGGTGATGTATGTTTTGGAAGAAATATAGGAACCTTGGCAACACTATCATTTTGATTATTGCAGCCCTCCCCATTACAGATAGTGGCAGTCTGGATCAGAACCTTGTTGATTTCCTCAACCCCTGCACCGCGACTAGGGGTTTACCACCGTGCATCTGCTCAGGTGTGTGCCAAATATTAATCCCCAGGTACCTGAACGTGTTCGCTTTCCATTGAATTCCCACTTCTGGGAGTTCTGCCTTTGAGCACCTAGCCAATCTTGCTAGTGGGAACACACTCGACTTTTCTTTACTAAAGGCAATCCCCGACACCTGGGCGAAATTTTTTAGGACCTCCAGTATTGTTGGTATGTTAAGGTGGGGGTCTCTCAAATATAGTAGTACGTCGTCTGCATACAGCGAGATTATGTGGTATTCTCCTCCCACCCTGATGCCTGCGTCAAAGAACTGTCTCCTCATGTATATTTCCAGTGGTTCCAGGCCCAGGATATAAAGCATTGGGGATAATGGGCAGCCCTGCCTGCTGCCTCTGTATTTCCCATAGCCTGGACACTACCCTTCCAGTCTTGACTCTGGCCACCAGTGACTTGTATAGGATTTTTATCCATCAAATAAAGCGTTCCCCCAACCCGAATTGCTTTAATACATCCAACAGCCACTCCCAGTATATGGAGTCGAACGCCTTTATAGCGTCTAGGGAGACCACTGCATATGATTCTTGGGAGTCCCTTGTTTGTGTGATTATGTGCTGTAATTTGCGTAGGTTAACTGATGTGCTTCGGCTTGGAATGAACCTGTTCTGGTCTTCGTGTACTAATGTTCCTATTACCCTCGCCAGTTTATTGGCCAAGATTGTCGTCAGGATTTTGATGTCGTAATTGAGCATGGCCAGTGGTCGGTATGAGCCACAGTCATCTCTTGGTTTCCCAGGTTTGGGTATTGGCACCACCAGTGTTTCTCTCATGCTTCTAGGTAGTATCCCTTTCTCGTATGATTCTTTGAACACTTCTAGGAGGGTGAGGGCCAGTTTTGCATCATATGTTTTATAAAATTCGGGGGGCAGACCGTCGCTGCCTGGAGTTTTACTTGTGGACAGTGACTTGATCGCCTCAGTTATGTCTTTGACAGTCAAGGCCCCGTTTAGGGTGGCTCGCTGGGAAGCACTCAGTGTCGGCAGGCCTATCTCATCCAGCGTATCTAGGATGTCTACTTGCCTCACAGGCTCTGCATGGCCATACAGATGGGAGAAAATCTGCTTAAAGGCATCATTGATGTCTGATTGGGACCCGTGGACCTTGTCAGCAGAGTCCTTAATTTCGGTGATTGGGTGCTTCGGGTGTTCCCTCTTGCACAACCACAACAAAAGCCTGCCTGGTTTGTGTCCTTCCACGTGTGCCCTGGTGGTTTTGGTCACATAGCCGAATTTTGCTAATCTGGCCCACACGTCTTTGCAGCCTTCTCTAATTGTGGACAGCTCTGTCTCTGCCTCCCTTGTTCTCGGGGCAGTGGCTTCTAGCTGTGTGATCCGCCTTTCCCAGTCTTCTAGTTTGTTCCTCAATGTTCTTCTGATCCCACCCGTGCTAGCAATAATCTCCCCTCTGACCACTACTTTTAGTGCCTCCCAGATCGTATCCCATCCCTTCACACTCCCCACGTTGATATTTAGGTACTCGCTTATTTTGGCTCGGAGATCTTCTTTGAATGCACAGTCAGTGAGAGCCTCTGTTGGCATTCGCCACATTGGAATGGGTGGCCTAGGACCTCGTTTCTTCCACTCCATGAGGAGCGGTGAGTGGTCAGATATTGATCTTCCCAAATAGGATGATGACTCAACCTGGGGTAGGTGCTATTTGTCTATTAAAAGGTAGTCAATTCTAGTATAGAGTGCGTGGGGGGATAAGAAGTAAGAATATTCTCTGTCGGGTGCAGCTCCCTCCGCACCTCCACCAGGTCTAGGTTCTCTAGTATCTTGTTTAGTGGGGAGGGGGTAGGAGTGGGTATCAGTGTTGGGGGTTTCAATCTGTCCAGTGGGTGGTCGCATATACAATTGAAGTCACCCCCCCATATGAAGAAGCAGTCTCGATATGATGCTAGTTTGGTTCCCAGTTTTGTCAGATATGCTGCAGTTCCATGATTGGGTAGGTATGAGTTGACAATGCAAACGTCTAATTGTTCAATGCTGCCCCGCAATATTAAATACCTCCCCTCTGTCTCTTCCTCTTTGGACAGTAGCTTGAATAGAATGGCCCCATCAATCCATGTGTAAACCACTCGGGAATATTTAGAATATGAGGCGCCAAAACCCTGCCCCCCCCCACCATTCCGTTACTTTTATGGAGCTTTCAGCTTTGATGTGAGTTTCTTGCGGGAGTGCAATGGAGATGTGTTTTCTCTTTAGGTAGGATCTGATCCTGTTTCTGCGCATATAAGAGCCCATCCCCCGGACATTCCATGTCAGTACCTTAATGTCAGCTGCCATTTCTGATCTGCAGTGTCCCCATCGTCTCTTCCAGTGCTTGCTGTGCTCTTATACCCTTTGCAGTGAAGACTAAGAAACAATTCAACCAGTAAATTATGAAACTTAACCAACTGCACCCAGCAGTTGCTCCGTACGGGCAAAGCTCAGGTGCCCCTGCCAGGTTTTGGCCTATCCAGGACATCCCAGGCAGTTTATGGTGCGTCAGCAACAAGCTGGCACCAGTCTTTTTGTGGGGTCGAGCCGTCCTGCTCGTGTGTGACATTGTGGTAGGTCTCCCGTCTTCTGGCGGAGGTTTGAGTGGCATGGTCTTTCTCTGTTTTAGATCTCTAATTGTCCTCAGCAAACATTTTCTATCTGACATTATGTGGTTCATTTAGCCGGTTCCTCATCTCCTGCCATGTTGTTGTGCTCAAGCCACATGTTGGCCGCAGCGAGTGTCTCTAGAAAGATAGTGCGCCCTTTGTGTATCACCTTTAGTCTAGACAGGTACATCAACATGTACTTGAGGTTCATTTGGCGTAGCCTCGCTTTAGTTGGGACAAATGAATTACTGGCTCTCTGGACTGCAGTTGTGTAGTCCCGGTAAATGCTGATTTTGGCATTGTTTCTGTTTATGGTTCCTCCTTCTCGTGAGTGTCGCAATATGACCTCCGAGTCTTGGAAATTTAGGATTTTTGCTATGATCGGTCAAGGATATGAGCCGGGCGGTGGTTTCTTCTGGAGGGCTCTGTGCGCTGTTTCAACCGCGAATCCCTGTGAGAGCCGACCTGCTCCTATTTCTTGTTGCAGTAGGGTTTCTATGTAGATTGTAGGGTTGGTGACTTCCAGTCGCTCTGGAATGCCGAGCAGGCGGACGTTATTGCGTCTGCACCTTCCTTCCGCGTCCTCTGCCCTTTCTTCTAGGATCTTGTTGCGCCTTACCAGCTCTGTCACTCTAATTTGCACTTCGTTCAGTATTGTGGACATTTCCCATTGTTCGTTTCTGTAGTCGACACTCGTTCCGTGAGGTTGCGTATGTCTTGTCGCATTAGCATCATGTCCGACTTCACTTCCTCTATTTTGTTGTCTATAAATGTGCGCAGTCCAGATATGGCCTCCAGTATTTGTTTGTCTTTGCTTTGCACCTGGGGAGGTTGTTGAGTCTGAGCAGGCTCTCTGGATTCCACTTTATGTTCTTTAGGTCTAACTGCAGCAAAGGACTCCATGATATTGGGCTTGCTTTTCCCTTTAGTGGAGGGCATCTCCATATGCCTTGGGCTGGAGTAGCTGTGGGCCTTCAAGCTGGGTTGTAATGCGTGTAGGTTGGGTTTCGGCGCGTATATACGCTTCTGTGATCTCCCTCCGATATTCCTTGGATGTTAGGCCTTACTGTGTGCAGCTTGCTGACTTTTGGGAGTTGCTTGGTCTCGTAGCAGGGTCTGTTGTGCAACCCCTTAATTGAGCTTTCTTCTCTGCCAGGGAGTGTGCTTTCCCAGGCCCCCAAGTCGTTTCCACCTCTGGCTGCTTTTATGATTCTGCGTAGGCTGATTGCTTGGGCGGTGCAGCGCGCCTTCTGCTTTCCGATGGCTGTTGCCCGTGCGGTTAAGGCGTTGCGAGGCTTGGCAAGGCTAGATGTTGCTGTGAGAGTCGCCCAATGCAGGAATTATATTTTGTTGTACAGCCTGGTCTGCACCATCGGCTATGGTTCGCTTGAGCCTGTGGGCGACTGCACTGAGTCTGTGTCTCAGAAGCTGCTTGCTATGTGGGCCTCGCTTGTTGCCCCTGTTACGCCCACCAGGGCTTTGTGTGTGCTTGATATGGCTCTTAAGGTAGCCTCTTGTTGTGCACCCTGTTTATTGGTCCATGTCGTTGGGGAGGGAGGGGGGAGTCGCAAGCGTTGCTTCAGGTTAGTAATGGCTCCCGCCTGGGTAGACGTGGCTGCTGACCTAGTTTGCCCCCAGCGCGTTTCACTCTCGCGCCCCTCCTTCCTTTGTCCGCCACCCATGCCCGTTGCCCCGACTGTGGAGGATGTTGTGCCCGGAGGTGCGTGTCCCTTCATCCCAGCCCCGGGGACTCACCTTCTGTCAGGCGTAGCTTCAGATCGGCCACGGTGTTGGATCCTCCAGGTCCTCCCGGTCCCTCGATATCCCTTCTCACCGACACCGCCGGGTGTTATGGCTCCTCCTCCCATCTACCGGTTTCCGCTCCGGCCCTCGCTCTGCTTGCTAGGAGGCCCCGGAGGCCGCTACTCCAGTCCTGCACCGCCGTGATCAGCTTTGTTGTGGCGTCTCGCTCCAGCTCCAGGCCTCCTTACGCCAGGCTGTGTTCCACGCGTGTTCGATCTATGCCTCCGTGGCAGCCGCCATCTTGGCCGCTGCGGGTGCTCAATTTCGGACCCAGTGTTCAGGGGTTCTCCGGCTCCGATTTGACTTGCGTTTTTCACGCTGCGAGTAGGATCGGTTCTGCTCCACAAATGTTCGTTTTGGGGCTTAGTTGGTTTAGTTTTGCCCCTATTTGAGGGATCGATTGCAGGATGTAGACAGGAGCTCCAAATCTGCATGTCCTCACATCTCGCGGTCAGGCCACGCCCCTTAATCACGGCTCTAAACCACACCTGCATGCTGCCTGCGGTGGTCCGAGCCTGTGATTAAGAAACAAAAGTAGGGACGGGGCACATCAAAAGTAATGCTAGCCCTGTGCCCCGTTTTTGCTTTTGTTTGTTCATGAGGGGCAGCAACACCTCAGCATCAACACCTCAGGCGGTCTTTTAACTCAACATAGCTAAGTGGTTAAACAGCTGCCTGCAGGCTCAGTGCCTCTGATTTCAGCAGCATCCACCACCACCCAATGCTCCTCGCCGAACCCACCCACCCAGTGGTTGAAGTGTGGGGAAACAAGTAGTGGAACCATGTTCCCTGCAGGCCTGCCCCCGCTCCCCACAAACCCCATTGCCACGCCCACTCCCATGTGCAATCCAAACCCCCAAAACAAACACACCTGCTGTTTAAGATAATGTTCAGTGCAGTACACGGAAGTGCAAGTTTCAACTTCTTCCTACACTTTTATTTTAAAACTAAACCAATCCGGAATGGTTTAAAAACAAAAAAAGTATGGGAACAGTAAAACATTTTTTTTTTTAAACGTAGAGGAGTGCCGCTTGTGACGTACCAACTTCCGCGGCACACACCTCTAGTACACCAGAAGGGATCCGAACAAATTTGAAACAAGCAAATTATAAAACTCCTTGTCCAATTTTTGTGACATGGATGGAAAGGCAATCTTATCTCCGAAAGGTTGTGGATCGTTGGTTAGTTGCAACACAGCGAAAATACAATTATTACCCAATGATAAAAGAGACCGCCCAGTCAAGGTTCCATACAAATATCTACTTTATTATTATCACAACGGACAGTTCTAGCACACTACAAAATACAACCCACCCTGTAAAGGAATGCAGAGGACAGACAGTTTCAAAGAAGGATAAGGGGTGCACTCTGGATTCTGAAATGAGGATAGTCGGTATACTAAATAATTGCAACAGTTCAAGGATACTTGGATTCAGTACAAAGGGAGCAATGGATTGTAAAATGTCATTAGGGTCCTTCACAGAAGGACTAGGGGGACAGAACCACAATGTACCTTGTGCTGGAGATGTTCTTGGTGCTTGAACGTTGGCTTCAGCAACTGCAGTCGATGTTTGGTAAAATGAGTACATTGAGTTGTCTAATAGCCTATATTAGATTCATTAGAAGCAAGAGAAATCCGACATGAAGTTCAAATAAAGAAGAGATATTACGATGTTCAGTTTGAAAATGATTTCTGTCAGGAAATAGAACAAATAGATTGTGTGACACAGAGATCTATGCAGATATGTTATCAAATAACAATAGTCTATGATTTACATATGTCAAAACTGCAAGACTAAAATCCACCAGCAAAGAGTTGCTTTCTGGACGAGTATGTGGTTAATTAAGCGCCTTCAGACACACTCTCCTTTAAGCTCAAGGGTCTGCTACACATACAGGTGTGTAATTGAATACAAATTGCAATTGCAGCCTCATTGCACTATTGGAGAGAATGACACCTGCAAATTTCGCGCAAACTAAAGACCTTCCTGTTCGCGTAATCTCTTTACTTAGTCTTGCTGCTCATCTCATGGTGTTCTCTGCTTTGCCATTCATTTTGGTTGCGTCTTTGTGTTTGTGTCTTGTGCACCCGATATCTGCTGGCTTCGGCGCCTTATAAATATATAAATAAATAAATAATTCGGACTGTTTCGCTATTCTGCTGAAAAAGTCTCTCATTCTCTTTGCAAAGAAATAGCAGTCGAGTTCTTCCTCTATATTTTCTTCTTTCCTGCTCTTCATTTTCCCTCTACCTCCTTCCTCCAATCTGCACTTTTTATTAATCTTCCACCTTATTTCTCTCCTGGTTGTGTGATTATTGCCACAGTTAGGACTCTTTCTTCTCTCCGTTATTCCCCACTTCCCTTCACTCTTGCTTGCTTTCTCATTTCTTTCTTGTTCCCTTTCACTGCCTCTTCCCTATCTCTCGCTTGTGTATCTAACTCTTCCCACTCAGCTCTCTCCTTCTTTACTTCCTTCATACCATTTATAGTCCTCTCTAGTTTTCACTCCAATGCCTCTTTCATGCCAGTCTCTGTTTCTTCTATCCCACATTCTCTCTTCTCTCTTCATCTCATCATTTTCTCCTTCAAATTCATCAAGACTTTGCTGATGTACAGATTTAAAGGTATTGTGTCATAATGGCGCGTGTGCGCGTGGCTCTGTGAGGTCACCATGGTTCTAGGAGAATGCTGGGGGCGTGTGTGACCGTTGGCAGTTGGAGAATGGAGGTGGCTGCAGGGGGTGTGGGGAGCCCGGTGTCTTTGGCGTTTTGGTATGTGCATACCTGTACTACTGTGTGGGAGCTGAACTAAGGACAATAAAGCATAGTAGTACTTACAGTACCGGATGCCTCCGCCTCCCTTTTATCATATTGCAAATAACTTACGATGAGGCGGATCAATTCCCACGTCATTTGTGCTTACTTTAAATGAGCCGGGTCTACCAGTGTCCCAGATCCTGCAAAGCTGCCAAAAGACTCCTCATTTTAGCAGAGATCCGATATGGCAGAGGGAACTCAGAGCTCCCCCTTCATTTCCTTCTACTTTCATGATCTGCCCGGAGGCCTCAGTGGATGTGTAACCACGCGCTCGAAAGGATCGCTCAGGGGCAACGCGCTCTACTTTAAAGCAAGACAACACGGAACAATAGGTGTCCGTGCTTAGAAGCAGCTGGGCAAATAACCAATCATAATCAAGCAAACAGCAGAGGCCTGCATCAGGCCACTGCTGACAAGAAAATGCACATTTAAGCAAGCAGCGGTTTGCATCAGCTTAGCCTAGACCAGATTAGGCAAGTGTAAAATGGCTAATTTGAGTGTTAGAAATCTTACAACACGCGCTCATGCGTGTATTGGTTTGCTTTTTAGTTTTTCATTTAAAAGCATGCTTTAAATGTTTTTTGTCCAACGCTTTAAATAATAATGCACACAAACTTCTTTGTCATTTGTGGGGAAAAAATCAATGCGTAAACTGCCTCTTGTGCTGTTGAACCAACTGATTTTGCACTTCTCTATACAGTGTGTCTGATTTACAAAGTTTGGCACTCGAGCAAATGAGGATCACTGATTTTCCCCAAAAAATTGCAGAAGAATTTAAATGTCCTTATATCTTCTAGATTCCGTTCGAAACCCTGGGAAAGCATGAAGGCTGTGGCCAGCAGAAAGCAAGGTCGGACTGGGGCATAACATCCTTCCTGGCACCAATGAAAAAGTTTTCATCCTGCCTCAACTTCAAGCTGCGGTTGTGTCAGCTCTTGTTCTTAGCGCAGGTGACTATTGTAGCTCGCTTTATCTTGGTCAACCTCGCAATCTTATGAACCGTTTCCAGCTCCTCCAGAATGCTGCAGCCAGGTCTGTCCTTCCTCCTCCATATTCCCCCCTTATTTCGTCAGCTTCATTGGCTTCCTGTTCAGAAGTGTGTTCTTTTCAAATCTGAATGCATTCTTCATCGTGCCTTTTATAAAGTGGAGGCAGAATATCTTCAGGCTAAGTTCCCTCTGTGTGTTCCATCGCGCCTCCTCCGCTCCCAGTACGCTCTTCTGGTTTATGTTCCTGGTCTAGACTCTCTCGTGTGGGCGGACAAGCCTTTTCGGTTGTTGCGGCTAAGGCCTGGAACGCTCGCCCTTATTCTATGCCAGCCCTTTCTGATCACCTGATCTTTTCTCATTCTCATAAAACCTTTCTGTGTTAGGCTCCCTTCAGCTGTTTTTTGCCGGTCTAGCGTGATGGTGCCTTCGGGCGTACTGGCGCTCTATAAGTATCCGTAGCATAACACAATCACGCATTACCATATATTACTCTCCAGAAAAGACTGTTTGAGTAGTTTCCAAGGGGGTGTTTCTGGTAAAATATGTTGCAAATAAAGCATTAGAAAATATATTTGCTTAGTAGCAATGGTTAAAACTAGTAAAGTAACATATGAAACTGGCCCACTCTGGTTAAAAAAAACAAGCGGTCAATTCTGTCAAATAAAACGAGCCCACCGTAGTATCATAGGCTGGCACTTCGGGCATTGCCCTATTGCCCTAAAGGCCAGTCTGAGCCTGGCAGGAAGGGTTGCTATCAGATCCTCCTACACAGAGTACAGATTGCTAAGAGTGTCCTAGTCCTGAGTACGACTGAAGCAGCAGCTATCCTGGACTCCTTGATAAATTGCATCGAGACATTGATGGCTGTGGAAGAACTCCAACCACCTTTGGGCATTTCCTTCCTGACACTGCTCTAATGTACATGCTCACTTGCATGGAAATGCAACAACAGCCATAAGGAGGTATGTCAACTAGAAGTTCAATGCCTTTTTCGAAGGAATCCTTCCTGAAATTGCAGATGTGAGCATTCCCTCCATGCAGGCTGGTGCCTAAAATATGTATGGTGGCCACTACTTATTTGCAGGTATCTGTGTCTGCTCTGACACATCCACCAAAGTTGTCATCAATGCAGATGGGTGATAAGGTGTTGGTGTATCGGCGACAAGGGAGAAAAGCAGAACGTCGATTTTGACCGGGCACCAATGACAGTCAATCAAGCAAATGGATCCATGGTGACTGTGAGGTCTCCCAATCTGGTGATCATTCGGAATGTGTCTTCTTTCAAGAGGTATCATGAGACAGCAACTGAAGAAGGTAAGGACAATGCACATCCTGGACTGTCAGCAGATGGTCAGGATCCAACCAAAGAGAGAGAACAGGTGATCTCGTCTCCCCGGCCTGTCAGATGCATTAGAAAACCACTGTGCCTCATTGAAGTGATATACTGCCAGAGACCATACTTTGTTTTGTGTTGTGTTTTTTGTTTGCCTGGGAAAGATGTTGTGTCCTGGCGCACAGATATTTAATCAGCCGAGGAAGCAGTGGCTGGTGTAGACGCATTAGGACGCGCGGCAATCAGGATCATGCCGTTCACATGCACGCGCGTTGGTTGGGATGGGGAAGAAAAGATCATTCAGTTCGCATGCAGGAGAGAAATAAAGAACTCCTATGTATTTTCGTCTTTGCGTATTTATTCTGTGCAGCACTACGAACTTCACTGGAATACAAAAAGGGGGACAGAACCCAACCATTCCTCCTTGGGCCCAGCTTTCTTTATTACAATGGGTCAAGATGCACAGTGAATGAATGAATACTTTATTGAATCGGATCTCTCCATTAGCAAATAAAAAACATTACAAAGCTTGATAAAATTAATAAAATCAAGAACATCACACATTAGACAAGATGTACAAAATCACCCATTTAACAGTTTTAAAATGAACCAAACCCATCTCCAGCAATCAAAGCCCAGCCCGCCGGCCCCCTGCCCTTATAGCAGTGTCAAAACAACGAAACCAGATTTAACTGGTGTGTCGAATGTCTTGCGTGACGAAGCAAGGCTGCTCTCAGATAGTTACACAATTTCAAAATTAAATCTGTGTCAGAGCAATTCTGAATAAAAAGCAAAGCTGCCTCACAATACCGGATGTTATTTTTGATTAAAAAAAGGCTTTAGCAGATCCTTCATCACGTCCAAATACAACGTACAAATCAACAAAAAAACTGGCACAAGTCCGCAGGCGCGGCCAGACCACAAAGACACTGTTTCAACAGGTTTCCCTTTCCCGATTAGTATGAGCCTTCAGAGGCAGGACATTTAAACATTCCAAAAATCAAAATAAGTCTTTGTCAGTCAGGTGATGAGATTTTACCCACAACTCCCCTAACCTCTGTGCTACCTCTCAATGCAATGAGGCGAACACAGTCAATGGCCCTCATTCCAACCCAGGCGTTAAGGGTTTTAACGGCGCCATCGGCGCCGTTAACCCTTAACGCCTGCTTTTAGCAGGCGTTAAGTACCAAGGCGCTAAGCGTCCTTGGCGCTAATTACGGCACCGTAATTTACGGTGCCGTAATTAGCGCCTTCCCCACTCCCATTATGCCCCATGGGGCAAAAATGGGAATGGGGAAGGGTAAATGGGGATTGGGGATTTACCGCCCCACTCACCTTGGAATGGGGCGGTAAATCCACCATGGTGTAAACAGAGTTTACATCATGGTGGTAAAGTAGGGAACTTACCAACTGGGTTGGAATGAGGGCCAATGAACCCAGCGAGCGGACTGCTCTCCAGTCCCCCTCCTCGTCCTCACAGAGTGCTCTCCTTTTAATCACAGATTTAAAAGCAGGCAAACTTGAGTGATTCATTGCACCTGCAACCTCAACCCCAAAGTTCCTCAATATTTTATAACCTTCATAAAACCACTTGTACTCAGGGCGAGGGGGTGATCTGACTAGTTCCTCTAAAATATATTGCGTATTCAAGTTCTTCGGTTCTGCCTGAAAAAAGTTCAGAAAAAAGGAACTAAACCTGATCCTGACCTGTGTCACAAATTTGCTCCAAGCAGAGAGCACTGTTCTGCATGCCCGGTGGAAGAATAGTTAACTTCTTTAGGATCCCATTCTGAATGACCTCCAACTTATCACACGTCAGGTACCCCAATGTTCACTACCATACAATAAAGAAGTTCCTACCTTGCTTTTGTACAGCTCTAAGCATTTATCCAACATACGCCCGCCGAAAGCGTGATCATATCTTACCAAGCCCCCCAGCCTAATCTGGCCTTTCTCCCAGATCATATACAGATGTCTTGTCTATTTCCCAATTCTTTCAAAGACTACACCCAGATAGCTAAAAGAGCCCCCAGCTTAATTTTCTCCCTGTTTAAAAACCAAGTATAATTGATTTTATTTGTACCTTTATCAAAAACAACAATTTTGGCATTATTCATGTTCAGCTTACTAGTGCTGAAATATTCAGCTGAGTAAATGGAGTCTGGGCTGCAGCCCCCCCATGTGTCTGATCTATTAGGGCTGTATCAACAGCATATGATAAGGTTGCAAAGAGCATCTTCCCTACAAATGGAGTGCAGTCTTTTGACCCCAACAATATAGGGTTAAAATCTGCTTAAAATAAATAAGTGGGGACAAAGAACAGCCCTGTTTTGTACCACAGTTTGTAGGGAACTCTTTTGTGTGATGCCCTGCAATACTGCCCCTGACTGCTACCATAGTGTTCGTGTAACTTTTTAAAATCAGGTAAAGAAGTTCAGACGGGAACTTCATGTCCAGTAGTTGATGCTACATGGACTCCCTGTTAACCAGGTTGAATGCTTTGTCCAAGTCCAGGAAGGCCACATATAACCTACCCCCATTTAGCAGACAGTATTTCTCAATTAAAACATTTAAGATAAAGTGATCCATAGTTTAAAAACCACTCCGAAACCCAGCTTGCGCAGAGTGCAGCATGTGGTTAGAGCTCACCCACTCTTCCACTCTGGATTTCAGACATGCATTAAAGGTTTTACTTGATGTGTCTATGTTAAGAATGATTTTCTATACTGCGGCCTGGTGGATAGATGTATAGAAGGCCAACATAGTATTGTGACAGGGACAACTCTGGGAGCTGTAGCCAAACCAGTTCAAGGTAGCAGTGACGAGGGGACTAGGTTAAGTCTCAAGAGGTGGTGAGCTTGTAAGGGGTCCACAATGAGCACACACAGCAAAACAGTCAAGGAACACACTGAGACTAACAGGTATACAAATACTTCTTTAATTATGGCCATATAACACAGTGAAAAATGACTACTTACAGGGAATACTATCACGCAGCACTAATAGATACATATACACCATAACTGGAATACGGCAAAATACATGTAAAAACCCCTGAAAAGGAAGGTACAGATTAGTACAGGTTCACAAAGTTACAATCCTAGCTTCAGAAGTCCATCCCTAAGATGTATGGCGCCTTGTGCCAAAAAGTTCAGCAAAGTTCCATAAAGTTTTGTGAAGCTGGAAAAAATGAAGGTAGGGTTTCTGGGGTCCAATGAACAGTTTCAGGTGTTAGGGGACAAGGTAATACAACTAACAAATGTGTTCCCAACTTTCGGAGTGCTTGTGTGAACAAGCATGGGCAAAGCCAAACTATTGCAAAAGTTGTAAAGGTTATCAAAACTTTAAAGAGGAAGTTAGGGGTTCAGGTAAGCATTGCGACAACTCACCGCCCTCGTACTCTGAATCTTCATAGGACTTGGCAGGTCTGCTGAAGAGGGTCTGAGGTCAACTTTCCTGCTGTCAGACTCAGCCCTTGATCCCCAGGATTTGCAGATTCCGGCACTCCTCCGGTAGGCGACTAATTCTGGTGCAAGTTCTTCCAGTTGAGAAATGCAAAAGAACTCAATGCAGGGCCCCTCTCCAGACAGGACTGGACGCAGGTAAGCAGTTTCTGATGATGGCCACTGAACACAGTGGAACAACAAAAAAATGGAACAACAAAAATGAACCTGGGCGAAATGAGATCAGAACATCTGTATACATTTAAACAATACCAAGTCTTGTCAAAAAAATATATATTTATTTATAAGCAATTTAGACAAATATTTATTGTTCTCAACATCCACATTTAAACACCACCATTCATTCAAAATCTCACTATACATGTCAATATTCCACACTTGTGGTACTAAAACCACCTAGAACCAATATATTAACATACATTTCAACACCTCTTGGTGATTACAGTAAGTGTTAATACAAAAACAAATAGCATATTGCTTATTTGCTGTAACTCAACATATGTTTCAGTTGTCACAATAGGCCCCTAATTAAAGCCGGCAAATATAAGCGACCTTCTTCAGGAGACGGATGGTTCTGTTGCAACCACTCCGAAATGTCAAAAGGTGGAGGATGTCATCAAACCGCAATCTCCACGTGAATTAATGGAGACACGTGTCAACGATGGACTAAATCCTGCAGTGGTGCTAGATAACTCTGCGCCTATACTGATCAAAAATTCAGGTATGGGGGTGTCCTGCGTCTTTAGTCAATAAATCCAAAGAGGAAAAATCCCTGTTCTCGCCTCATGTGGCCGAGTCCGGATATGTTCTTATTCTGGTACCCCAGTTTTTTCTCACTGCGCAGTGGTTCCAGTTCAATGTTCCCTGGGTTCCTTCTCTCTTGTCCTGCACACACACCAAATTTCGTGGAACACAGTGACAAAAAGGTATTCACTTGCTGTGGTTAGACTTCGCCTCCTATCTTAGGTCCCCTTGATGCTAGGACCACAACTTTCACAGAATTAAGTTTTATGCCATAAACTGAAGATCCTCCAGGATCTCTCTAGAGTGGGTGCAGGGGTCCTCTTCTTATCTAAAAAGCCAAGTAAGAGCTGAAACTCCCACTAGCCAATGACATATCTGGCCCACACACACACCCCAGCAGTGGTCCAATCATGACCACTGGCAGCAAAACTCATGCATACCACTCAGACACATCAAAACCAGTTTGTGAATTGGGACCGCACAGCCCCAACCCACTTCCTGGCAGCAAACACCCATATCCCTCCAGTAGCCCGCCAAAGGCCTCTGCTTTCATGAGGACTGGAAGTCCATATAAGGGTTTTCCTGGCATCAGAGGCCAGCAAGAAGGGCAAAACACAAGATGTCCAGAGGTCAAGCAAAAAAACTTGTGGCATGGCCATGTTTGACCACTAGCCACAGTCAGTAGCAAAACTCTGGAAAAAGGCAGTAAGGCTAAAACTAAATACACCACAAAATAGCAAAAAGATACTGCTGCCACCAGCTTGTCCCTAGGCACACCTAAAGTAACCAAAAATCCTCTGAGTGTTAGTAAGAAAAACAAAAAGTGTACCCCGTTGTACTGCATGGTAATATGTATTGTACAATGAGGTACTATGTATTGTACAATGATTGAAGTTACCAAAGTAGTAACAAAGTAACAAGATTAAGGAAAACAATATTTCCCAGCACTGACAGCCAGAAGGACATGTCAGTTTCCCCATGACAAAATGAGCAAAGGCCAGTGTAGTGATGCACTGCAAACAGAGCAGGTCAGTGTCCAAAATGAAAGCAACATTTTGGGGGGCCCATAGAAATGGTGCTGTAAAGAGAAATCTTTCCTAACAGTTTAACAAAGATATGGGGCGATGACAGTGAGGATCATACTTAGAGCCCTCGGTACTATTATAGCATTTTTCCAGGAGAGCGGGATAACACCGGAACAAGATATTGTATTAAAATGTTTGACCAAAATATTTGCCCACCAATCAGGACCTCATTAGAAATAATCTGACGGCAGCCAATCAGGACCGGAAGCCTTACCTGCCGGTAGGATGTTAACACATGCCAGTATCTCCTCTTTGGAGAAGACAATGGGCCTCATTACAAGTTCGGCGGTAGCCTTGCCAGTAAAGCCAGCAGGCTACTGCAGAAATTGCAAATTTTACCAGCGCCTGAGAATGGGCAATTACTGGGCCATTACGGCCCCGCCGGACCCGGTATTTGCCCATTCCCGGGCACCAGTAAAAAAATGCTCCCCATTCCCATTTGAGCCCCACAGGGCTCAATGAGAATAGGGAGGCCGGATGCACCGGCACCATTCCGAATGGTGCCGGTGCATCCGACATGCTCTGCTCGCAGGTGCCATTCCGCCCGGCAGGTCCCACCTGGTGGGCGAAAAGACACCTGCAAGCAGAACTCGTAGTTTGCCGGTCCAGTAACTATGGTACCGGCAAGCTTACCGGTACCATAGTTACCGTAATGGCAAACTTGTAATGAGGCCCACTATCTCCTAAACTGCCGCCTACTCTGGTGACTTCCCCCACAACATCTGCATCAAACAGGATGCTGGTAAAATTAGTCACCCACCTTTCATCAGGGATTACTCCTGTTACGTTTTCCTTCGTGGATTCAAATCCCTGAGCTACTAGTCTCCAAAAAGAGCTTACAATCTTTTGAGGAAACACTTTTCTCCATCTGGCTGCATTGCTTCAGCATGTGCTCTCTCTCCTCGTCTGCCTCAACAGTCTGTTATAATGATACTTGAGGGCATGCAACTGCCCCTCACTTAAACTGCCACCCCTCACTGCATGGTATATTACCCCTTGCAGGTGCCTACATTCCTGATCAAACCACAAACCATACCACCCCATTTGCACCTTTCCTGGCATTATGGCTGGGGCTATATTGATGGCTCTTACTTTCTTGGATTATTGTGGATTATTGCCAATACTAACGCTTCATAACTTTTAATTAGCTCTGTGCCTCCTTCTGGCAGAGCGCTAAAGTTGGCAGGGATTTCCCTCATTCTATGTGAGGAAATAACATTGGCCCACTGCTCCTGCCTCAAGCAGCAGAAATACCTCTGGGTTGGAGCAATGGCCTCCACTTCGTGGGTTAAAGTCTGACTAGGATTCTTGGATTCTAAGAGAAGTGGGAAGGGGTCACTATCCAGCCGAGTGCCACCTCAAGATTAGTTATCCAAGGGAACATATAGCTATCGACCAAAACATGGCCAATTACTGATGTGCTCTTACCACGTTGGAAGGTGTTCCTTGGTGGGCAACCCCCAGCACACCTCCCATTTAGTTCCTCAAGGGGAAATCCTTTCATTATCTTATCCAACTCCCTACCCCTACCATCAGTTTGTTTATTTAATTGATTCCTAACTGGGATTCCACACTGTTCTTCCAGCAGGAGACTATCTGCCCCCACCCTAGGGAACAGCCCCAGTTTGGCATTGAAATCCCTGACTATTGCAGTGTTGGAATACTCGTTCTGTTCTAGCAGTGCCTCCAGGCCCTTCCTCCATGGGACGCCCCCCTAAATACAGTTTCTTGGGGGCAGATATACGTTCACCACTAACAGGCCCTTTTTATCGGAGGCAGATTTCAGAACTACAGCAAGAGCGCACTCCTTTAACCCTGCCACTCTTTCCAGAACCCAAGGGAGAGATTTCCTTCCTAAATGTAAACCCCTCCCCACACAAACACCCTTTTCCCAAGTCTTATGACGTTTGTGGCAAAGCTTACATAATCCTTGAAGGGGGAGCCTTCTCAGCCCAAGTTTCTTGCAAGCATACAATGATCAGTAATGTAATTGACTCATTCACTATCAATAACTTTATCGCTCATTCCAGGAGATCGATTTAAGCGTGATAAACCCTCTCCCCACTACCCCGACTAAAGACATCCCGGCCTACCTGATGATGAGCAACCGCAAACAGGATCTTGAGCCCCACAGAAGATTACGAGAGTTTGGCTTGCCTGGCTGACTGAGTACTCAAGGTCATTTAAAACAATATCAATCAGATGCAGAGTGGCAAGATCTATGCCAGACACCCGCATATCACTGCCACCCCTTCTCTCGTCCACCGGTACAATAGAATCAAACCAGGCATCAAGGCGGTGGCAAATCATAGCCCTTGAATCCAAAAAGATCTCTATGCCCTTGCCTGCCAACTTCTCCCTACATGGTATTACAGATTACTGATGTACAGATTGTTAAAAAACCAATACGTAAATTGCACCCCCCCCCCTCCCTGCAGTACATACAATCAGAGAAGATACGAACTGTGGAAAGGCCCTTGATGGAAATATCACCCACACCAAGAAATGACATCAAGGCATTTAGGAAAGCTCTTTTATAAGAGTTTTTATAGCTGTCTGTCAGTCCTTTAAATGTGCACATCAAGTTCAGTTGTCTCCAGCCTTCCAGTGGGTCCTTCCTGTTACATTGTGTATCCTTAGATGGGAACTTACACGTCATTTGCGGTACTTGTTCAGGCACTGCCAATTGGGTTGGGGCTGGAGGTAATAGTGGTGGCACAGGCCTAACAGCCTGCAATGCTCCTGCACCCACACCCAAGGATAGCCCGCGAACACCCGGAGAGGTGACCTTTGGTAACACAGCTGGAGCCACAGGGGCCCTAACTGCACACAGCCTTTTTGCTGGTGTCACATAGAGACATTGAACGCCATCCCCCTTTGACACCATCTCCCTCTGTCCAGTGATTACCCTTAACAAGGTGACTTCCCAATTTCGTGTTTTATCTTTGTCCAACAGGCTGGCCCTTTGCATACTTATATCCAAACTCTCCTCTGGACTTGCCCTAGGGATATCCATGCCCACTGGCGGCTGGCTGGTACTCGTGCTAGTATTTTGCGCTACAGGGTCCTTCAGCAATGGGTTTGCTGACAATGCCATGAGGACTAGTGTGTCTGTCTAGTGGCCAGATGTGGTATATGCCCAGATGTGGTGCATCCAAACACTTTCCACAGTGTTGTGTGAGGCACTCCAGTGTGTGTGGCTTGTAAATTATAACCGGCACATGAGATGGAGCACTTTGTGCACAGCACCCTAGTCATGTGCTCCTCCTTTGTGAATCTACTCAAGCTCAACATTGCAGGATATGCTTCCCTGTTCCTGCCTTGGGGAACTTGCACCCTCTCCTAATATTTCAGAGTCTGAGTGACAGGCATGTTGCACACATGGCAACAGTAAGTGTCACTAAGAAATATATGTAGATTGAGCAGACTGAAAACATTTGGGGTCTCATTACGAGTTTGGCAGTAGCTCTGCTGAATGATGCATTACAGATAATTGGAGCTAATTCGGCTGCTGGAATTAGCCCTTACGGAATTACCACTGGCTGAATTACCACCGAAAACTGGCCCCCAGAAACAAAAATGGTTTTTCCACTGTGTTACAAGTGGAAATACAGCTGAAATATCGCTGAAAATCAGTGGTAATTCATCCAAAAATGCAGTGACGTTTCCTCCAACTTAAAGGTGGAGGTAAATGCATACAGGTGATGGAAATCAAGTCAAAGGTGCACCTAATCTACTCAGGAGCAGATATTAAGGCCCACACCTTCCCCAAACACACATCCAAGCAACATGCAACCACAACCAGACGTGAAAAATGGGATCCACAACCTGTTTCTATTTATTGAGCTATAGCAGTGGGCAAGATCCCAGCAGAGAAGGACACAGGCGCCACAAAGGTGCAGGAGATGAGTGCTGCGGAGGCCACTCACATCACGTGCCTGCCCATCCCCTTGATGGACAACCAATTACTAACACTCTATAGCTTGGACCGGCACACCATCACAGACCTGCTGACCCTGATCGAGGCTGATCTCCACTGCCACCTCCCCCTGGTAAAGCTTTGGTCCGTCCTACGCTTCTGTGCCACGGGCGGATTCCAGCACACTCTTGGGATGCCGCATGGGATGTCCCAGCCAACATTCTTGAAGGTGCTGTAACAAGTCCTGGAGACGCTGATGAGGCATGCCCGTCAGCACATCTACATGCCCATCAGCCAGACCAGGTGCACACAGCAAAGGCACATTTCTAAACCACTGGCCATTTCCCCAACTCCCGTGCAGCATTGGATTGCACACGTGTGGCATTTTATGGCCCACCAGGCAGTGGCGCAGGCATAAGGGAACAGGAAACAGTTTCATTCCATGAACATTCAGATGACTTGTGATACCAATCTCACCATCAGCCACTGCTGCGCCCAATTCCCAGGTGCCATACATGATGCCATGATACTGAGTAACAGCCCCCTACCAGCTTCAATGAACACAAACAGGGGACAGCCTACCTGGATTGCAGGTAAGTACGCAATCTGACAATGACATGGCACAGTGACACACATGGAGACAAGAATGAGAACAATTCTGAGCAAACTACAAGTCCCAAAATGCAACACCAAGAATAAAATGAATAGGCCATGGCCCAAGTCACGACTTCCTGTAGTCCACATAGTGACCTGAGGTGACTCCACAGGGCATCCTGGCATGCATGGAAGCAGACACACAATTAGTCACACCAAGCAAGGCCCCTGTCTAATCCAAGAAGCTGTTCCCTGCCAATGCATGGTCATGGGGCAGTACATGGCCTAGTGCCATCGCTATAGTGTCAACGCCAGGGGTGATGTCAGCGCACCGACACACACGATTAATGATATTGCACACACTGTACATGATTGCAAGTGCCCTCTGTAGGCCAATGCCCCTCGACCCAAATTGAAGCAAGGTGTGTCATCCACATGCACAGATGAACACACACAGGCCCCAGCACAATAGGATAACGGCCATCTCTAACACAGTACATCCTATTTCTTGTAGGTGACTCAGGATATCCGCTGTACCCTGATTGATGGCAGGTGTGAGGATGCCTGGTATACCGGAAGAGATGGCCTTGATAGCATAAAACACTCTTATGGTTTTCACTGCGCTTTGTGCCTTGGAGCATGACCTTTGTAGAACAGAGTGCTTGCGTGGCTTTCCCAGTGCTTTTTGCCTCAAAGGTGCTTATGTCTTGGACACATGCCTTTAAACACAGATCACTTAAAAGGCTTTCACTTACTATGATGCATTAGATTCTAGCCTTCAAAGCACAGATCACTCACGTGGCCTTCTCATAGCATGATGCCTTGAAGCCCGGCCTATCACTCACGTGGCCTTCTCATAGCATGATGCCTTGAAGCCTGGCCTATCACTCACGTGGCCTTCTCATAGCATGGTGCTTTGGAGCCTGGCTTTTAGATGCAGCACTTGTGAGGCCTTTGCGTATCATGATGCCTTGAAGCCTGGGCTTCAAAGCACAGATCACTCACGTGGCCTTCTCATAGCATGATGCTTTGGAGCCTTTGCCTATCACTCACCTGGCCTTCTCATAGCATGGTGCCTTGAAGCCCGGCCTATCACTCACGTGGCCTTCTCATAGCATGATGCCTTGAAGCCCGGCCTATCACTCACGTGGCCTTCTCATAGCATGATGCCTTGAAGCCCGGCCTATCACTCACGTTGCCTTCTCATAGCATGATGCTTTGGAGCCTTTGCCTATCACTCACCTGGCCTTCTCATAGCATGGTGCTTTGGAGCCTGGCTTTTAGATGGAGCACTTGTGAGGCCTTTGCGTATCATGATGCCTTGAAGCCTGGGCTTCAAAGCACAGATCACTCACGTGGCCTTCTCATAGCATGATGCTTTGGAGCCTTTGCCTATCACTCACCTGGCCTTCTCATAGCATGGTGCTTTGGAGCCTGGCTTTTAGATGGAGCACTTGTGAGGCCTTTGCGTATCATGATGCCTTGAAGCCTGGGCTTCAAAGCACAGATCACTCACGTGGCCTTCTCACAGCATGATGCCTTGAAGCCTGGCCTATCACTCACGTGGCCTTCTCATAGCATGATGTTTTGGAGCCTGGCTTTTAAAGATGGAGCACTTGTGTGGACTTTAAATATATCAATGCCTTAGAGCCTGGCCTTCAGAGCACATAATGTGAGCATGGCCTTCACAGTGCGTGATGCTTTGGAGGTTGGCCTTCATAGCACAGGGCTCCGAAATACTTGCCTTTTCTAGATAAAGCCCTTGCATATCCTGCTCAGAACTTAAAGCCCCGCCTGTACAGTACAAATCACTCGTGTAGCCTTTACAAAGCATTATGCTTTGGATTCTAGGTTTCATGTGCAACACGTATGTGCCGAATTTGGGCCTGGCCTTCTTAGCATAGAGTACTTGCAGTAAAATGGCCTTTTGAAGGGGGAACTGGTTTGTAATGCCTCGAAGTCTAGTCTTTGTAGCACATAGCAAGCGTACGGCCTTTAAGAGCAGTGCTATCGATTCATCCTGGACTGCATAACATAGGATGCTTACAAGCCCTTAGTACAAGATGTGTATGATCTTTGCTTGGGTGAAACTGCCTGGGGCGCAGGTCATCATTGAGGCATTACAGCAGTTACATTTGAGTTAATAACTGACAAAAAGTCTACTTCTTCTTAAACTGCCATTGCTTGGTTATTTCTCTGGCTGTATTTCTTGGACCAGAGGTTACTCTAATTGCCCCAGTATGTTTACACTTTTCTGTAGGCCTCTTTTTGTTGGGGGCAAGATTAGAGTCCAGGGCACCCCGTGCACAGCTGGCAGCCAGATTACTTTTGTATCCCTCCCCCCTTCCTTTTCTCACATTCGCCCTAACCCCAGTCGTCCATAGTCTTTTTCCGGTCCTCCTACTCGCATCTCTTCCCTTCGCTACTTCTCTTCCTGCTTTTTGTGAACTGCGTCATTTCGGCCGCACAGCACGTGCCACTGCTCTGCTCCCTTAGCACGAGATAGAGAGCGCGCGCTGCGAGAAGACGGCAGGCAATGGGAAATGGCCGGTGTTATCAGCATTGTCTGCATATGTTTTAAAGAAGACTCACCCAAGTCGCATCCCTGCCCCTTCTCTCCCTTCTTCTCTCACTACGCCTTTAGCTTGTGTAAACGTTACTTCACTCACGCTCACTTTCATTATGAAGGTTCCTTCCTCTCTTGCCCAACCTCCCCTTCGCCTCATGCACGCTGGTGCAATGCCACAACGGTGCTTGCAGGCAGACGACGCCCCTGATGTGAATGCCCACTCCCAACCCCAGTGGTATAAAAGTTCCCACCCTGACAGGGAGTGGCACTTTGCGCAGTCAGCCCTGTGTTGCAGCACCTCTTCTGCTCTAAAGATGTCGGCTCCTTACCCAACCACAGCCACCGTGGGCTTTGCCTCTCAGCCTGCCCCGCAGCAGTATGGCAGCGCGCCCGTGCCCAGCACTGTGGTGATGGTTGCGCCGAGCCAACCAGACTACGTTCTCTGGTCCTTCTTCAACGCCATGTTCTGCAACGCCTGCTGCCTGGGCTTTGTGGCCTTAGTCTACTCCATCAAGGTGAGGGCGCCTCCGCACAGGCATGGTGTGCACCTACCACTCACTCGCTGCAACCCACTGCTCACACGTATTAGACCAATTTACCAGACTCACCCACTAGACTCCTTTGCTGGACTCACTTAGCCAACCCTTGGCATTGTCCTTCCTTCTATGCACTCAGTCGCTCACTGCACTTATCAGCCATCTTGCTGCCACTCAGACCTTCTTACTCAGGTGCTAACTGTAACAGAGTAGGCTCAGGAGAGTCATTGACCCCCCTGGTGCTCACTCCCTCTTGCTTAGTCATTCATGCTGACTTAATGAATTCTCTCACAAGACTCACTCGGTCCGATCTTTTCATTCTCACCCATTTTCTGAAATGCTCTCACTCACTGCTCAGCCGTTTTCACTCACACACTCCTTGTCATACACTCCCACCACTCAAATCCGGCAGTGCAATCCTTTTCTGCCGGAGCATGATTCTTTTCAACGCATTTATTCGTTCACAGAACTGGCTGCCCTGCCATCGCTCACCTAAACCTTGCTTCTTACCTAACGTTCAGTGCTTTTCTACTTGAAGACATTTCTCACAAACTTCATCTCTAACCTCCACATCTTCCTCTCCCTGCCCAAAGTCAAGGCTGAGCCCCACGTCATGCTTCACTGCCGACATCAGTATCTTTTTTTCACTTCCAGGTCATCTCATCGCTCGCCTCAGTATCATCTTTTTCAAAGCTATGTCATTTCCCTCAGCGCAAAATGAATTTTTGACCATGAGACCATCTTTCACCCCACTCCATTCTCAGGGACGTCATTTCACCAAAATGCCAGGGGTAGTGGAAGTGATATCTCACGACCCTTGACCTCTGATGACATGACAGGAAGTGATGTCATTTGACCCCACCCCGAAGTGACATCATGGGAAGGGATGAAACACAACCTTTCACCCCTCCACAAAACAGGAAGTGGCATCACATAACATTGTTTCTGAGTACACTATGGACAATATGGTTATGATATCACTATAAAGTGATACACATTTCATACAAGAATGGATCACCACATGCATCGTTAATATTAGTGCCTATAGGCCCACATACCAAATCACTGTGAATGCAAGAAGGCGTCCAAGATCAAACGATAATGATGTGTTATTATATAGCACTTACGCTTAAGCGCTTCATATTGAACAAATATACATTCAATATCACCCAACCTGTGTTGGTACTCATTTATCAACCTCAGCAGGATGAAAGGCTGAATTGACCTTGCTGGATGTCGAACCTGGAACCTGCAGATCACACACACATTGCAGCAGCCAGCGCTCAACCCGCCGAGCTATCTTACCAGCTATTGCTATCAGAAAACCAGCCACTCCAGAAACAAAGAGCCACATGCTGCTGGCCACAGCCCATATGCCTCAATGTAAAAAAAAAAGAAAGTTTTTCTTTTGGATTTTTTTTATTTTTAGGGGTAGCAAGGGAGACCACAGGGGTAGCAACGGAGACCACAGGGGTCGCAGTTGCGACCCCTGGCGACCTCTAAATGACGTGCATGTCCATTCTCCAGTCCTAAATGAAGACATCTCATGCGTTTACATACGTTTTTCCAGCCTTCTCGGGAGGATAGCTAAGGGGCAACGGGTTCGCTTCAGAGTAAAGCGACACAGGTTCGATCCCTGGGTCCGAGCTTACAAACCACTGGGTATTAAGCGCATTATAAATAACCTATTATATTACACTCTCGCCTAAACATCACTTTTCGCCCCGATAGCAACTCCAGCTACCACATCACCTCAAACCACAACGTTAGCTCGTGCTGAGCTCCTCGTCGTCTCTCACCCACCGGTTTCTCACTCTTTTGAGCAATTTCCCACTTCAACATAACCACTCGCCTCTTCGTCATCTCTCTCATCAGTGTCTTCTCCTGAATGTACTTCCTTACATCTTGCCCAAGACGACGAACCTCTTGCAACTATCATTCCAATATGGGTGCAAAATGGCGCGAATGCGGATAATCCAGGTTTTTTTCCCCAATCCATCATTCTGCAAAAGATCCCCCATCTGGAGTGGGATCTCGGCGAAAAAATCCACTCCCTGGGTTTCCACGCTCCATGCAGAGAATCTTTAGACATCTTCGAGGCATCAGAATTCTGGCACGACGTTCGTCCTTGGACAGCGTTTTTTCAATGGGTTTTATGCTGAATGTTTTCTCTCGGAAACAACGAATTGAAAAATATTGCGGGTAAGGGTATACAAGGGGTGGGTGGCTGTAAAAAGAATAGGGGAGGGGAAATGGGGGAAGCCCAAAAACAAAAAGAACGTTTTCAATGAGTTTTTCTGCAAAAAAAAAATCGGAAAAAACCACTGTCGATGAATGTACCTAGAGCCCAGAATTCTACTGCTGACAGAGAGGCTGAATTCACACGCGCTGAGAATCTTACGGCATCTTCGTGGCATCAGACGTTTATTCATCGGCAAGTGTTTTTTAATGGGTTACATGGTGCTTTTTTCTCTTCAAAAACAAATCGAAAAATATTGGTGTTTGTGGGTAAGAGTATACAAGGGGTGGAGGGGGTCTGGAATAGTGTAAAATGAAAAGGGGAGGAGGAAGGGGGCAACACCCAAAATAAAAAGAAATGTTTTAGATGAGTTTTTTCGGAAAAAAAACATTTCAGCAAAAACCCATTGAAAAAACACTGTCGATTAATGAACTTAGAACCCAGAATTCTGCTGCTGACGGAGTTGCCAAATTGACACGGACTGTGGTGGAAAGAGCGGGCACAATCCATATGAAATCCTTGCTATGTAACTGCATGTCCTGTACCTGGGTCTTGTAGAGTTCTACTGCTGCATTTCTGGGGGCTTCTTGGCTTAAGGTTCTGCAACAGAAAGGGGTCCGGTGGGGTGGGAGGACAGGGAGGGGCAGGATGTAAACCCTAGTGTATTGATGAGTGCAGAACCAGACGGACCGGCTGTCTGTGCACCAGCGGGACTGTCGGGGAGTGGCACGCGTGGGTTTGCGTTGCCATATGGACCGCAGGCATTATAGTCTATTAAAACCTCTCAAGAGTCAACCTACAAGCATGAGTGGATGCCTGGCTGCAACGCGGTGGGGTGGCCGAGCAGGTCAGAGTGGCGCGTCCGTTTTGGGGTTCCTGACTTTGAGGCTCATTGATCATTATCTCAATTTTCATAAGGATCTAGAAACGTTTCTATGTTCCCACTGGTCCAGATAGCTCTCCCCTCTTACTCTCTCTGATATACCCTAATGGTGTTCAGTAACAGCGCCCAGATACCTTCGGGTAATAGCAGGGCCGGCCTTAAGGCCAGCAGCGCCCTGGGCGAACTGGCGCCCCCCGCCCCCTCACCCACCACGCCCCCCTGGCTAACGCGGGGCGGAAGGGGGCGGGCCAGGATGGGCAACTTATTTTTTTTTTTAACATCCTCGCTCTGGCGAGGAGGTTAAATAGGTGCCGTTAGCACCCCATTGTCATTGAATGAGCCCGCCAATGCGGGTTCATTCAATGACAATGTGGCACCTGCCACACCTTCTGCCACCACGTCAGCTCGGGGGAGTGCTTGAAAGACTCCCCGGAGCTGGCGTGGTGGGGGGGGTCTAATGGTGCCTTTTCTTGTGAAAAATGTCCATGGCGGAGGGGCGCATTTAAATGCACCCACCGCCGCGGGCACCTTTTACAGTAAAAGGGCACCTGCTGCACCTTGTCCCACAACGTCAGCTCGGGGGAGCCCTTGAAAGACTCCCCCGAGCTGGCGTGGCAGGGGCAAAAGGCGCCCGGGGGGGCGTCCCGGGTGGTCGCCCGGCTCGCCCCCCCCTAAGGCCGGCTCTGGGTAATAGCCACGCTATATCAAGCTCTGTCAACATAGCATGCGGGCAGCTGAGCCACTCATGGGCACATCCTTGTTGGTTGATGCATGGGGGTGTAAGGTAGAAGCAGGAAAGGGATGAGGGATTGGCGAGCTTGTGGCGAAGGTTGGTTGTTCGAGTCCATGTCTGCTGTAGTTGATTCCTTGAGACTGTCTTAAGTTCTGTGGATGTCAGGCTCCTCCAGGCATCCTTGCAATGATTGCCCTTGGCAGCAGAGGCGTTGCTACGGGGGGGCTAACGGGGCTATAGCCCCTGGTCTTTTGGCTGTAGCCCCGGATAGAATCTCGGGAGCTACACCCAAAAGGCTAGCTAGCCCCCAGTCCCGACAGTTCCGACATCAGTTTAGCCCGGGTCTTCTACAGACCTAGCAACTCTACTGCTTGGCAGCGTCCATTTTCTATGGGTGCAGATGGGGGTTTTATGTTGTTGGGATGATGGTCACCATACTTTCTCGTGGCCATTGCCCTTAGTGATATCTGCCACCCAGGCAATATCAATTCAGAACAGATGCATGCATGGAAAACCAGGGCTCGCCCTGTTTTCAGAGTCTCAACCCACTGCATCAAGATAATGCCTCATCACAAGTTTGCCGGTCCGGGAACTATGGTACCGGTAAGCTTGCCGGTACCGTAGTTCCCGGACCGGCAAACTACGAGTTGTGCTCATTGGTGCCTTTCTGCCCGCCAGGTCTGACCTGGGGCTCAAATGGGAATGGGGAGAATTCCGTGCCAGCGCCCACGAATGGGCAATTACCGGGTCTGGCCGGGCCGCAATGACCGGTAAATGCCCATTCGCGGGAGCCGGAAATTTTCAGAAGTTTGGCGGCAGCCTGCCAATTTTACCAGCAAGGTTACCACCAAACTTTTAATGAGGCCAACGTGGAGAATCTGTCAAAGTGGGCCCCGGCCAGTGTAATGAAAGGGTTTGGGGTCTTTCTGTGGATTCAACCCATTAGCTTCATGGGGCTCTGCCTGTCGATTCTGCGTTCCCCTGCAAAGCCATTCGCTCTTCCATGCCAACCTGTAGACTCACCGGATGGTAGCATATCCTCCCCGCAACCACCAATTCAACACCTGATGCCACACTTCGATGCGCAATGTGATGGGCAAAGCGAGGAACCATCAGGGCTGGCAGTCAGACTGGCGAGCAGGTGGACAGTAAGAGGATCTGGTACAGGCGGGCAGATCTCTCACCGGGGACATTGTGAGAAGCTTGCACGGGAGGGCAGTGCAATGGTGGGTGGTAGCACGAGGAACTCACAGTGGGGCAGTGGGAAGAGATCTCCTACTGAAGACAGTGTGAGAAGCTTGCACGGGAGGGCAGTGCAATAGTGGGTGGTAGCACGAGGAGCTCACACTGGGGCAGTGTGAAGCAATCTCTCACGGGACATTGTGAGAAGCTTGCACGGGAGGGCAGTGCAATAGTGGGTGGTAGCACAAGGAACTCACAGTGGGGCAGTGGGTAGAGATCTCTCACGGGGACAGTGTGAGAAGCTTGCACGGGAGGGCAATGCGATGATGGGTGGAAGCACAAGGAGCTCACACTGGGGCAGTGTGAAGCGATCTCTCACGGGGACATTGTGAGAAGCTTGCACGGGAGGGCAGTGCAATAGTGGGTGGTAGCACGAGGAGCTCACACTGGGGCAGTGTGAAGCGATCTCTCACGGGACATTGTGAGAAGCTTGCACGGGAGGGCAGTGCAATAGTGGGTGGTAGCACAAGGAACTCACAGTGGGGCAGTGGGAAGAGATCTCTTACTGAGGACAGTGTGAGAAGCTTGCACGGGAGGGCAATGCGATGATGGGTGGAAGCACGAGGAGCTCACACTGGGGCCGTGGGAAGAAATCTCTCCGGGGACAGTGTGAGAAGCTTGCACTGGAGGGCAGTGCAATGGTGGGTGGTAGCACGAGGAACTCACACTGGGGCAGTGTGAAGCGATCTCTCATGGGGACAGTGTGAGAAGCTTGCACTGGAGGGCAGTGCAATGGTGGGTGGTAGCACGAGGAACTCACACTGGGGCAGTGTGAAGCGATCTCTCCGGGGACATTGTGAGAAGCTTGCACAGGAAGTAATTAAACACATTTGCACCAGAGACACAGTGAGGAGCTTGCAAAGCACTTAGTGTGAGGAGTGCACATTGGTGGGCAGTTTGAGAAATGTCCACAGGGCAGCATGGAATGCAGTGTGGTGACAGTGGCAGGTGTTCGTACTGGTACGCAGTGCAAGAAATTTGCACTGGTGATCAAGCAAGAAGCTCGTATTGATCGGCAGTGAAAGGCATTTTCACTGGGAGCACTGCCGGAAGATCCCACCAAGGGCAGTGGGAGAAGCTATCACTGGTGGTCAGTGGGAGAGGCGCTCCCACTAGCTAGCAGTAAGAGACCCTCGAGCTGTGTGTGCGTGAAAAGCTCGCGTTGCTGCTGAGAACCTCAGGATCACAAGCTTGTCAGCCAACACATTTTACAAGCATCAGATTCACAACTTAAATTCACACAGAAGACACGAAGCCATTTGGAATGTTCCTCCATACCTTCACTCCTTAATGAGGGACTAGAGTGCAAACTAAGCAGCCATGTCTCTCCTCCCTGAGCAGGAGAGGCAGTCCTCATTTGGGGCTATCCTTGACTTTATCTCAGCGCATTTGTGGGCCTTTCAGGGCCTATTTGGGACATCTTATTCACTATTAGCACCCTGGCCGGGGGAGGGTCCGGGGGGGGGAGCCAGCCAATCAGATGGCTAGGAACGCAGGCTTGTACTGCCAATGAAAGCTCACCTTCCATCCCACCTGATGGCCAGCTCACCCCGACGCCATCTTCCCTCCACCCTCCGTCCTGTTTTTTGTGTTTTTCTCTCAGGCCCTTTTGTTTTGTGTCTGAACCCTAATGCGTTCAGTGAGATGCCAATGCTCTATGTAGAAATGTCTTGCTTTAGTGTAAGACGCACCAGGGCTTTCCCTGGTCATCAATAGAATACTTTGTGAAAGCTACACGTTGCTGGCTTGTGTTTAAAGGGGGCATGTTACGTCCAGCAACTGGGACTACTGCACTGTAACAGGGCAATGCTCAACATGTAAGTAGTCAACCAGAGTAAAGCATGCAGCTACTGTGAGCTATTATTTATCATTTTACATTAATTGAGTTTTTGTCAAGCACTGGCCATTCCCACGTGTGGGAATGCCTTACAAAGTTCGAAGGAAAGGAGGTGAAAAAGAACTTACAATATTTTCAGGACAGGACAGGAAGATCAGGATAGAAGAAGGATGGCAGGGGCGTTAGTCTGGCTAGATTAGTTGTGTGAAAGAGATATGTTTCCCAGCTTTTTCTGTAAGTAATGAGCTGCAGATGTAGAGTGGTGGGGCATTCCAGGTTCTGGATGCCCACTGGGTGAATCTTTGTTTTTGGGTGCATGCTAGTTTGCAAAGTGAAATGTGTATGAGGTTTTTGTTGGCTTGTCTGGTGTTTGTGCGGGTGATGGGTTCCAGTTTGTTGTAAAGGTAAGATGGGTTTTGAGGCGGGCAGCTTTGTATATGAGTCCTTTGAAAGAATTCTCTGCGGTATGGGGAGCCAGTGGCGCTTGGAGAGAGCTTGAGTGATGTGTGAGTGTTTGGGTAGGTTTAGCATGCGTCTTGCTGTTGCATTCTATATAGCTTGCAGTGGGGCAAGGATCCTGTTAGGGAGTCCAGTGAGAATAGCGTTAGCGTAGTCCAGCTTGGACGGAACTAGTGTTTGGGCTGCAATGCGGAAGTCGTCAGGGAAAGGACGTGTCATGTTTTGTGGAGAAGGTGTAGTTGTAGGTTGCATGTTTTGGTGAGAGCAGCTTCTTGGTGTGTAAAATATAGGTGAGGGTTGATGGGGAAGCTTAGAGTTTTTACAGGTGTGGAGAGGGATATATGTGGTGTCTCCATGGTGAGGGGTGAGGGGTTTTAGTGCCTGGGGGACAGATGAGGAGGTATTACGTTTTGAATGGGTTGAGTTTGAGGAAGTGGGTGGCCACTCAGCCAGTGATGGTCGGGAGACAGATTTTAAGGGTGTGGAGTTCGGAAAGCGAGAAGATTTGGAAGTATATTTGTGTGTCATCTGCATATTGGTGAAAATTGACGTGGGGGTTGCTAAGCATCTGTTCCAGGTATTCAACGTGTAGGTTGAAGAGGAAGGCTGATAGGGAGGCTCCTTGAGGAACTCCATACTTGACTAGAGTGGAGTGGTGTTGGGTCGATAGGGGGGCATGGAGACAACGTGGAACTTGTCAGCAAAATAATTGAGGCCACCAGTGCCTGAAAGTTTCATCCTGTAGGATATCTCGGAGAATGGGGTGGTCAGTGGTGCTGAAATCTGCGGAGAGGTCCAGGGGTACAAGGAGGGCTGTGTGTCCTTTGTCCGTGAGGTTGTGGAGGTCATCCAAGATGTAAAGTGTTGCCATTTTGGTACTGTAGTTGCACCGAAATCCTGATTCGAAGCAGTTAGGAGGTAATTTGTGGTGATGTGTTCTCAGCGTTGGCTCATGACAAAGCATTTCATGATTCTGGTGAGGTATGACATGAGGATGATGGGACGGAATGGTAGGTTTCAGCGAGTGTAGGGCCTAGGGGTGGTTCCTTGAGGAGGGGGGGAGATGTATCCTGTGTTTAGTGTGGAGGGCAAGTCGCCATGTGAGAGACAGGAGTTGATCATGTTGACCTAGTGCGGTGCCAGGGTGGTGATGAAGTTTGTTGCAGCTTGAGGTGGTCATGAGTTATCCAGGAAATGTGCTGTTTTTGTTTTGGCTGTGAGGGCAATGAGGGTGCCTAGGTCAATGGGCTGGAATGTGTCCCATTGTTCAGAAGGTTTGGGAGTAGGGGTTTGAACGGGGACAGCCGAGGCAAGGGCTTCTCTTGTGCATTTTAGAGCTGAAGTAGTCCATGAGGGCTTTACATGCTGAATTGGGTGGGTCGTTAGAGGTGGATAGGGGCATGGCAGGGATGGATAGTGGTTTGAAGAGTGACTTGGTGATGATGCAATTGGTAGAACAGAGTTCTTGGAGGTAGTGGGCAGCTTTGGCATTGCCTATGGGCATCTTGTATTTGTTACGGCAGTGCTTGAGTGGTGTCCTATTGATGGGCATGGTTTATAGCACCAGGCTCTTTCACAGCATTGTGCTTCTTGTTTGGTGGATAGGAGGCAACTGTTGATCTATGGGTCTTGGTTGTAATTGTGAGGTCTTTGTGTTTTGAGGGGATTTATTTTGTCTAGTGCCTGGGTGATGGTCTTGATGTAATTGTTGAGGACTATAGAGTGGGTGATATGAGTGGTGCTAGTATTGTGACTGTATTTGTCTGAATGGGGTTGAGGCAGATGTGTGTCAGGTGGGATGGGGGAGTTCTTGTGTGGCAGAGTGAATGTGAAGGTGATTGCAAAGTAGTCAGATCATGATGCACAGATTTTATTTTATTTTGCACAGTGATTCCTCATACAGGGCCACATTCTAAGGGTGTCCATTGTTAAAGTCACCTGAGAAATGGCCGCCAGGGAGAGACATTTCCTTGAAAATGCACCTGATTAAAATCAAACACTCCCCCAAATATTCGACAATGGGACTTTATAATATAGCATTATACCCCTCCTAGAATATTTTGTGGAAGGATTTTAGGAGTCAGGAAAAAAAAGTCGCCTACCTGCCGACTTTTTCCAGGTGACATTATCACATGTAACCATTTTAAGCCAGTCCACATGGTGGGAATTACAGTAACTACTTTTAATCTGACAAAAAAGCTTGTGCAGTGTGCCCCAGCATGAAGGCCGCATGACACGCCTGAAGTTTGCACTAATATCACTTTAGGAAGTACAGGGTTCGCAGCAGCATAAACTACTTGCCACACAATTAGACATCCTGCAGAATGTATTACTACAAACCAGCCATTTTTAAGTCTTGGACTCAAAGCTTTTGATGCACACATAAATGGGATGCAGTTGGCACAATTCATGAATCGCTTTCGGTAACCCAAACACAAAGGTCAGTGGCCATGTTACCAAAGAATAATTCCCATACATGTCTGTGTGCTGCCTATGGCCTCTTCGTATCAGTCACCTGCCTACATTGCTAGAGGCATCCAAAGCCCCAGGTCTGGCACTGAATGGGTCAGGTGTAAAATAGGTACGTTATGCAGATGATCCCCTCATACCAACACCCACCAAAGAAGGGCTCCCGGCACAATCTTAGCCTCCCCGAAGACAGGGCCCTGGATCTGAACCGAAATAATACCAACATGATGTAGACTGAAGCAAAGAACAACAGCACCCTGAAACTATTCCCCAATGGAGCAGGAACTGAGCGCCCAAAGAACACACTCACTTAGGCTCAGGATAAGTGCATCTAAAAGCTTTGAACTGGAAACAAAACATGTCAAGATAAAGCCCTCAGGTCAATATATCCTTCAAATCTCGTTCTGCAAACAGGCCTTATGTGTGCAATGCAGTGGTCAAGTCCTAAAAATTAAAGTGGGGGGACTCATCAACAAACGCCATGGGATGTGGCGTCAACGGAAATTAACATATCAAGGTTAAATATGCATATTTCATTAAATTGGCTTTGCATAACCACCAAAATTGCACAGGACGAATGCATTTTCTTTTCATAAAATCAACACACACACAAAACCAAGAAAAGATATATTTCTTCTAAAACTATTTTTGAAAACGTTAAAAGTTGTGCATGTTTTAAACTCCAAGAATACAAATGTTTCCCTGGAACTTGGAGTACCGAAATGGGACATTTCACCTTTAGTTGTGTTATGTTTCATCAAGTTGTATAGTGCAGTGGTGAAGTGTTTGTCCTGTAAACCTGAAGGTCGGCTTTATTTCATTAATTCAAAGAGGACATTCAATGTTCTCATTTTAGCTGGGGGGACCGAGTCATCCTCTGAAAAAGGTGGGTGGACTCTGTCCACCCGCGTGTACCCTCGACTTGAGCCCTGGTGAAATGGGACTGTCCACATCTGGCCTGCAGAGCAGAACTAGGGAGGTCTTTATGTTGCCATTTCAAAGTAAGCAATCCGAATTATTACCACTAGGTGGCGCACAAAGACCAAACAGTAATACCCTCCAAAGAGTCACTTGAACAGTACATAGTACACCTCTGCAGTTTTACAGCAGCAGCAGCACCCACACAATCAAAGCACGTGAACCCACAGGCAAGAAGAGAGCTTTGCCATCTGTAACGAAACCTTATGCAATAGGCAGTGACAAAAACGGGTTGCATAGCAAGCTGGAATGCCACAGAGCAACTGGAACACAACGTTAAACTTGCAGATTACTGAACTGTGGAAAAATACAAAGAATAGGCAAAACACACGCCAAATATCCTTGAACGACCACAGGGCAATGGAGACTGACAGATGCAGATAAAACCAGAAGTGCAGGAGAATTGGATCTGCCAAAAGTATGACACAAGAGAAGCATAGACTGAGAGATACCCCCCATTCCCCTAACCCCCGGCACTGTCCTGAGTACAGGGGCTCAGATGATCAGATCAGGGGGTCCAAAGCATTGAGCCATCCCACGTTCCTGAGTGGAGGTGTTGCATTGGGGCGTGCGGCTCCCCTTTTGCAGAATGCGGGTTACAGATGGATCTCATGTTCTGTCCCATCACAGGCAGTTCCACAGGCAGAAAAAGAAAAATGTGGTGCCCCCCCCCCCTATTGCCGTGCCCCTGGACAATTGTGGGGGAGGGGGGCGCCAAATGTTTCTTTTTGTGATGGGAGAAATGTCATTTTAAAATTAAATGCGCTCGCGGGGGCCGGCGCCTTTAACAACAATAGGATGCTGAGGCACCCTATTAAGATGATTATCGCCCCACTACTGTGCCGGAGCAGGGTGGTTATTAACTCAATAGGGTGCCAGCACCCTATTGTTGTTACATTTCAAAATGACACTTCTCCAACCACGCCAGTTCGGGGTAGCCCTTGAAAGGCTCCCCGAACTGGTGCCCCTCCCAGGGCGGTCGCCCGGTCCACCCTGCCCTAAGGCCGGCTCTGCTCACAGGTAAGCAGCAGGAGTTGAAATCACTCTTGCAGCCTTGGGAACACAACGGTAATCCATCTGCTTCGCTGCGAGTTAACATCAAGGTACCTGAAAGAAGGGGACAGGCAGTGGCAGCTGGTGACTTTGAAAGGTGGTGTGGCATAAAATTTAGCATGGCAAACTTTGAAGCGAGTGAGCCTGACCCACATCAATGGCGTTGCGGGGGGGTTTCCCCGTGCAAAAAGTTTGGAAAAGGGGCTTCCAAAATTTGCAATTTACTGTTCAAACCCACACAAACGTGACCTAAAAAGTATTAGGTTTTAGGTACTAAGGGTGGGTGCTGGGAGGGTTTACCATATAAATGTCCAGGCTCTCCTAGCACCAATGAATGCAATGGGGCCAGACAGCAAGTCACTTTTTCACAGCACCCCACAACATTTTCTGGTCCCCTTTGCAGATAATGCCAACTATGTATTTCTTAAAGCCATGGAAGTAAAAATAAGCATTTCGATTGGCAACATTTTTGGCTTGTGTGTAGGCAATTGCCAGGCGCTGCAGTAATTGTGCTAATTGGCCATTCATTGTAGCAGCTGCAAAATGGTGTGAATACGTGGGCATATACTAAAAGTGCCTGGCAAATGCCTAATACCCATACCCAAGGCAAAACTGTTGGATTTGCCAGTGCTTGTATTTGATAGGATTTCAATGAAGGATATGCAACAAGCTCTGAAGGCACACTTGGTTAAGACATGTTCATTACACTAGTGATCCATTTACAGCTCCAACTAAAGCATTCACTCTCAGAAGACTGCTTTGAAATAACACTGGCAGGCACATCAAGCACAAAGTTCGATGTTACTCAGACATCCCAGGTGGATGTGTTCTAGATGGGCAGGGGCAGAATTGCCTTAGAGATTAGCATGGCCACTGGAAGTCAATGGGTGGGTAAATAATGAAAGAACAACTGCAAGCTTTGTGTGCCTGCTCATATCCATTCTCCCCACTACTGTACTACCATTGAACAGTTTACGCTCATAGGTTGCACTTTAGCTCCGCCTAATAGCTAAAACTAAGAAGGGCACCCTCCTTGCTTTCTTTACTCGAGTGATTGTTTTAGAATCTGACCCCACATGTTTAAACCATTACTTACATAGTTATATTGGAGCCTGTGGCATTTTAAATATCACTTTTCTGTCTGATCGAGAGCAGCAATCACATGGGATATTTACAGAATGGGGTGTGTCTATATAAAGAAGTGCATGGAGTAAATATGGATTTCTGACCACTCAGAGTACTTTCTACATACCCAATGCTGCAAATATCCCGTGCAATCCCTAGAGGTGAGTGAAAGCACAAAGGGCAGCGGCATGCCAATATGGGTAGAAATCCAGAGAAGGTGAATAACAGAGAAGTGAGGTGGCGCATTGCATAGTAGAGCAACTGCAAGACTCATCAAGTAAGGGCAGTGGAACCATAAGAAGCGACCGATACCCCTCTCACTGCAGCAGAGGCGCTTGTGCTCCTGGTTGCCGTGCATGCCATGTCTGCCATGATACATTTGCGCTGCAAGAAAAACACATCGGGGAACCTGAGCGTGTTCATGCCACGTGAGCGTATCCTGGGATTGTTTGAAACTGGTGTAAATGGATGAATGCAGAACGTTGTGTAACCTCCAGCCCACCTAGCAAATGCATACTTTTGAAGTATGTAGTGTCCTTAGTGTGCTACACTTAGGTGATTATCGCCTACAGGAAGTAATATTTGGGGGTGATAACGGGCAGGGCCTGCTGTTGTGCAAATACTCGAGTCCCGCATTCTGCTCCTGGAGCATTTGGCTCTGACATTCCTCATGATCCTTTCGACTAGAGAACGACACACTTTAATTATCAATCCGTGTGTCCACAATGTAATGTTGATATGAATGCAACTCACTAACAATATTATAATAGCCTGGCATACACAGATCTCTCCATAGTTCGGAGGCCCAAATGACCCTGAAAATAAAGGACAGTGTGTTTAAATAAGAGCCACCAGAGGCAATCCGAGACATGTTGTGCAGGTTGCCGCTCCGCGCGCACTGTTCATCATGAAATAGATGATTTGTATTCAGTTAAGTAACTTAATTTAAAGGCTGCAGCCTTTAAATTAAGTTACTTAACTGAATACAAATCTATTTGCAACCCAAACATTATGCCGGCGCAGTCTGTGGTGGTCACTCACTGGCAGTGGGTGACCAGCCAGCCCAGGCCATCGACCAACGCTCGGCTGGGCTCTCGTGCTAGGCTAGCACTTAGAAGAGAGAGAGCCATAGCCGGGCGCCGATGCAGCAGGGCCTAGTAGCCGTGCGGAATGAACGGTCCAACTAGGCCCTGCGTTCCCAGGGCAGAGCTAGGACGGTCCTCCTCTTACCTGGAGCACTGTCCTGGCCTGGGCTCCTGGCTGGAGGAATGAAGGCCAAGATGCCGTGTAGAACATGGCCAACAGTTTACACAATTACACTTACCGGCTAAGTTCTAGTAGTACACGGCTCATTCGAGGCGGGAAGTCGAACACGAATCTGTGCGGCTGAGTGACGATGATCTAAAGTGAAGGTGGCCCCACCCCCCACACCCACACCCAAATGTCATTGGCTGGCAAACAGCCAATGACATTTCTGTATCTATGCACCAAGCGTCATCAGGGGACACAGATTAGTGGAATCTTGTTTGGTGCGCTGTTTGCGTAAATATTATTACTTACAGGGCCACAACTCAAACGCCTCGCCAGTCTCCTACTTTAAATGGGTTTACGTAAAGTGCGTGGAGCTGTGAGCTCCACGCACTTTACTATAGGAAAAACTGCATATTACGGGACGCGCCCCGCTGTTGCAGCCAGTTCTGATAAGACGGTCACAGCTCACAGCTGACTGAGCTCACGGTAATGATATTTCATTTTTATTGTTTATTTTTTTTTTGCTGCAACGCTGCTGCTGATGTCTGGCAATGGCAAATACAATGATACACACCAAGATTCAGAAGAACTTCTGAATCTGAGTAGTCCAGTTCAACTGTAAATTACTTATACCTCGGTGGGGGCCCTGGGGAGAGGGGGCCGCCACTGGGGACAGGGCCGGGAGGCAGCGTTTGTCTTGGAAGCAAGACCACACAGGTTCGAATCCCGGTCCTGCGCTTAGAGACTGGTCTGCGGTGTTAAGCACGTAATAAAAGATTAATTATTGTAATGAATTGCCTGAGGCTGTATTTGGAGATGCAAATGGCCTGCCACCATGTTCCGTTGCATTGCTGTGTGTTGCCCTAGAAAGGTGACAATCTCTTTCCAGCCAACCCCATGCTGGTCCTTTTCATCATGTGTGGGAATGGAATCAGCACATCCCTGATCACTGGGGGGTGGGGGGGCGCTTGAGTAACATAATACCAGTGGAAAACATGGGAACGTCTTTTAAAGCATATTTACAGATATATCTTCCTGGGAGCCTGCACACTGCGGCGCTTGAGCCTGTGGCAAATAGGGCCATATTGGGGCACGATGTGTCATAATCCATGCGCTGAGGCTTTCCCTGGTTTTCGCCCCACAACCAGTATTTTAGCGTCTCTTGTGCACCTGCATACAAAGACACTCGGGGCACTTATTTCCTTGCATCTGACAGAGTAAGGAAGTTGCTGTAAGCTTGGAAGGTAAGTCCCAAGGAAGAAGGATGCCAAGGCTATGGGCTCCAGGTAAGTCCTATTTTATTAAGGTAAATCCACAGGTACAGAATTTGGGGGGGGGGTCAGGGTAACCCGCTAGTGCCCACCGCCCAGGCTAACTCCAGTTCACGCCAGGGGGAACACTTATCACGCACCATTCCATAGCTTAGATCACTCAGTCATGTTGTCACATGCACAGCCACGGACCAGACCTTCCCAGAAGTCTTTGCAGGTGGAGCAGGAGAACACAAGCTCTGCATCATCCTCTGGGGACCACCAGGATTAGCAAAGATGGCAGCCAGTGCTGTAGGTGGGCTGGTGCCCCGGCTGTCTCCAGAAACGGGCCCCGACCCGGGGCGCTGCCGGCGCTCCCTGTCACCCATAATCGACCCATGCACTTTTCCCCCTAAGTGTGAGTGTAGAGTGAGGCTGCCTGGGCTCCCTGTCACTTCGCCCATAAGCAGCCCAGCCATTTAAAGCGCTCTGACGCCACGGGGCTGCTTGAACACGATGGGGGCGGAGCACAGTGAGATGGGAGGGAGGTAACCCTTTGAAATCTCTTCAGCTGTTGCCTCAGAATAATTCTGCATGAGCTTTAACGAGTCCAGGTCCTAATGTGGCAATCAGGCGACTGCAGGAACAGCTGGGCATCACTATGCAGGCAGCCTGCAAATACAATCAGACGACTATAGAAACAAAATAGGCAACAGACCGTTGTTCTAAAACGTGCAGCGAATAAACCAATGAATGCTCCTCAGTGCCCTCCACATAAATGAAATGTAGCCCTTTGGCCATTGTGCTCAGTGTATTCGTGTCATTATTTAAACGTGTGCACCACAATTCGAAACAGAAAGACTGAGCAGGGCCATCACGAGGGATTGCCACGAGCGGCCTCTGCATTGATATGTAAAAGCCCATTCGGGTGTGATGTCTCTCTCTGTGTGCGTGCTTTTCAGCACGCGCATTACAGGGTTGCTGCTTGATTGCTGGTGCTTTCAGGCTGATGGTCATCACTCCCTTGGCCCATCAGCACCTCCTTCGACCCCTTGAGCAGGACCTTGGCAGAGTGCTAGATGGGGGCAAAAGGAGTGTGATTCCAGGCAGTTCCCACCGTGTATCTCAGCTGTGCCCTGCACACTCAGATCGCTGCTCTGCCACCTTGTTTTCCGGGCAGCTCCCCCGTGTTTCTCAGCTGTGCCCTGCACACAGAGATCCCTGCTCTGCCACCTTGCTTTCGGGAAGCTCCCACCGTGTATCTCAGCTGTGCCCTGCACTCTCAGATCGCTGCTCTGCCACCTTGCTTTCCGGGCAGCTCCCCCCGTGTATCTCAGCTGTGCCCTGCACACTCAGATCGCTGCGCTGCCACCTTGCTTTCCGGGCAGCTCCCCCCGTGTATCTCAGCTGTGCCCTGCACACAGAGATCCCTGCTCTGCCACCTTGCTTTCGGGAAGCTCCCAACGTGTAGCACAGCTGTGCCCTGCACACAGAGATCCCTGCTCTGCCCCCTAGCTTTCCGGGCAGCTCCCACCGTGTAGCTCAGCTGTGCCCTGCACACTGGGATCCCTGCTCTGCCACCTTGCTTTGCGGGCAGCTCCCACCGTGTAGCTCAGCTGTGCCCTGCACACTGAGATCCCTGCTCTGCCACCTTGCTTTCCGGGCAGCTCCCACCGTGTAGCTCAGATGTGCCCTGCACACTGAGATCCCTGCTCTGCCACCTTCCTTTCCGGGCAGCTCCCACGTGTACATCCCACCTTGCTTTCCGGGCAGCTCCCACCGTGTATCTCAGCTGTGCCCTGCACACTCAGATCGCTGCTCTGCCACCTTGCTTTCCGGGCAGCTCCCCCCGTGTATCTCAGCTGTGCCCTGCACACAGAGATCCCTGCTCTGCCACCTTGCTTTCGGGCAGCTCCCACCGTGTAGCTCAACTGTGCCCTGCACACAGAGATCCCTGCTCTGCCCTCTTGCTTTCCGGGCAGCTCCCACCGTGTAGCTCAGCTGTGCCCTGCACACTCAGATCCCTGCTCTGCCACCTTGCTTTCCGGGAAGCTCCCACCGTGTAGCTCAGCTGTGCCCTGCACACTGAGATCCCTGCTCTGCCACCTTGCTTTCCGGGCAGCTCTCACCGTGTAGCTCAGCTGTGCCCTGCACACTCAGATCCTTGCTCTGCCACCTTGCTTTCCGCGCAGCTCCCACCGTGTAGCTCAGCTGTGCCCTGCACACTGAGATCCCTGCTCTGCCACCTTGCTTTCCGGGAAGCCCCCACGTGTAGATCCCTGCTCTGCCACCTTGCTTTCCGGGCAGCACCCACCGTGTATCTCAGCTGTGCCCTGCACACAGAGATCCCTGGGCTGCCCCCTTGCTTTCCGGGCAGGTCACACCGTGTAGCTCAGCTGTGCCCTGCACACTCAGATCCCTGCTCTGCCACCTTGCTTTCCGGGCAGCTCCCACCGTGTAGCTCAGCTGTGCCCTGCACACTGAGAACCCTGCTCTGCCACCTTGCTTTCCGGGCAGCTCCCACCGTGTAGCTCAGCTGTGCCCTGCACACTGAGATCCCTGCTCTGCCACCTTGCTTTCCGGGCAGCTCCCACCGTGTAGCTCAGCTGTGCCCTGCACACTGAGATCCCTGCTCTGCCACCTTGCTTTCCGGGCAGCTCCCACCGTGTAGCTCAGCTGTGCCCTGCACACTGAGATCCCTGCTCTGCCACCTTGCTTTCCGGGCAGCTCCCACCGTGTAGCTCAGCTGTGCCCTGCACACTGAGATCCCTGCTCTGCCACCTTGCTTTCCGGGCAGCTCCCACCGTGTAGCTCAGCTGTGCCCTGCACACTGAGAACCCTGCTCTGCCACCTTGCTTCCCGGGCAGCTCCCACGTAGCTCAGCTGTGTAGCTCAGCTGTGCCCTGAACACTGAGAGCCCTGCTCTTCCACCTTGCTTTCCGGGCAGCTCCCACGTGTATCTTAGCTGTGCCCTGCACACTGAGAGCCCTGCTCTGCCACCTTGCTTTCCGGGCAGCTCCCACCGTGTATCTCAGCTGTGCCCTGCACACTGAGATCCCTGCTCTGCCACCTTGCTTTCCGGGCAGCTCCCACCGTGTAGATCAGCTGTGCCCTGCACACTCATATCCCTGCTCTGCCACCTTTTTTTTCCCGGGCAGCTCCCACTGTGTAGCTCAGCTGTGCCCTGCACACTGAGACCACTGCTCTGCCACCTTGCTTTCCGGGCAGATCCCCTGTGTATCTCAGCTGTGCCCTGCACACTGAGATCCCTGCTCTGCCACCTTGCTTTCCGGTTAGCTCCCACCGTGTAGCTCAGGTATGCCCTGCACACTGAGAGCCCTGCTCTGCCACCTTGCTTTCCGGGCAGCTCCCACCGTGTAGCACAGCTATGTCCTGCACACTGAGAGCCCTGCTCTGCCACCTTGCTTTCCGGGCAGCTCCCACCGTTTAGATCAGCTGTGCCCTGCACACTCATATCCCTGCTCTGCCACCTTGCTTTCCGGGCAGCTCCCACCGTGTAGCTCAGCTGTGCCCTGCACACTCATATCCCTGCTCTGCCACCTTGCTTTCCGGGCAGCTCCCACCGTGTAGCTCAGCTGTGCCCTGCACACTGAGATCCCTGCTCTGCCACCTTGCTTTCCGGGCAGCTCCCACCGTGTAGCTCAGCTGTGCCCTGCACACTGAGGACCCTGCTCTGCCACCTTGCTTTCCGGGCAGCTCCCACCGTGTAGCTCAGCTGTGCCCTGCACACTGAGATCCCTGCTCTGCCACCTTGCTTTCCGGGCAGCTCCCACCGTGTAGCTCAGCTGTGCCCTGCACACTGAGATCCCTGCTCTGCCACCTTGCTTTCCGGGCAGCTCCCACCGTGTAGCTCAGCTGTGCCCTGCACACTGAGAACCCTGCTCTGCCACCTTGTTTTCCGGGCAGCTCCCACCGTGTAGCTCAGCTGTGCTCTGCACACTGAGATCCCTGCTCTGCCTGCCACCTTGCTTCATCTAATATTGAGGGAGAAGCGAGTCCCAAAGAATGTTTGCTGTCTGCCCCAGACAGTGGCGCAGCACCATTGAGTTGACCGGGCTTCAAGCTGCCCCCGCCCCCACCTGAAGTTTTGGGCTATGTTGATTCGACCTGGCTGACCTACAGCGCTGTGGCCGGACAGAGCAGGACACAGATGTTAAACAGCACCTGAGCTTCACGGATAGGTCTAATTGCTAAAAAATATTTGACCTTTTCACATTTACCCGACATTTGTGGGGGTTGTTTTTTGGTTGAAAAATGCGGGGGGCCTGCAAACCCCCCCCCCCCCCATTCCCTTACACCACCCCATATATATATATTTAAATAAATGTGACCAAATTTCGACCAAGAAAATGATTTTAAAAAATGCAGTCAAAAGTAAAAGGTCAAATGTTTTTAGAACAAGTAGGTTAATATCCATTTCACTGTTAGAGCCTGCATTCATGTTCATACATTTTTAGGCAATTGAAATCCTGATGTGGGGTTAGTACTTGCATGCCAGGGGAGTGATTGGGATGGTAGAGAGGAGGCAGGAGAACGGTCATTCTCACAGCAGTCCTTAAGTGGGTGTTTTCAGAATTAAAGGCGAGTTAACTGCTTGTAACATTGAAGCTGCTCTAGAGTCTCATTCAAACGCGTAAAGACGTTAGATGCCCTGACATAAATACCGACCCCCCCCCCACTCCCAGTGTCTCTGAAATTTGAAGGGTTAACCTCCGCCCCCCAGTACCCCCGCACCCCCTGAAATGTAGGTTGCATCGCACCTCTGGACCAAGATGTTGTCCACAACTATATTCGGACCTGTTCAATTGATCCAATAATCTCTGTAGTTCATCCACTTAGTGCATTCAATATAGCATAACTTGTGCAGCACTGTTATCTGTCTCTGAGGAATATGTTAATCAAATGCAAACATCAAAATGTATTCTAATAAGTTTGAGTCCCACCATGATTAGCAAGATAGCTCAGTGTGTTTAGTACGTGCTGCAGAGATCTGTGGTAATATCCCATGACATAATACCTAATCCTGGCATGGAAAATTCTGCATTCCTCGGTCTGATGTGGATATTTCCGTACATAGAACACTGTTGGTAGAAACACGTACTGTGAACTAGAGCAACTTACCTGCAAAAAACAGGAGTTATAAGAGCAGCAGCAGTAAACCCCAGATAAATGAGTTTGCAATATGCAGACTTGGAGCATTCACTACCATCTGAGACCATGCTGAGTGACTCAAAGAGCATGTGTGCGGGGTCTCGCGGTTTGTTGTTTGGGTCAGGTAGCACCCCCTTGAGGCCATTTCCAATACCCAGGCCACACCTCTTTTTAGAACCCTCCTCAATTTCGCATCCCAGTTAAAGAACTCAGAGCAGCCAAATATGTCTATTCCTGTCACCAAAGAAGACAGTGCAGACAGGAGCATGGACTTGTCAGCCGGCAAAACACTGAAGTTACCACTGCTGGAGGCAAGGTAGTATTTGATCTAGGCTGCGTATTTGTGAAATGCGTGTGCTTCCCTCTGTGACATAAAGACTCTCCCAGTTAGATGCACACGCTCCTTTTAATGTAACGCACTTGCTTCCCTCCCCAGAGCGCACAAGCTCCACTTAGTGAAATGGACATATTGTCCTGAGTGACAGACACATGCTTCTCTCAGTAAGACAGACAAGCGCATTTTAATATTATGCACGTGCTTACCCTGGCACAACGCACAAGCTCCACTCACTAAAAAGACACAAACTCCTGTGAGCGAGAGTCAGAAGCGCCTTTCAGTGTCACGCGCGCATGCTCCCCCAGTACATGCACGCGCTCCTCTCAGTGAAATTGACATATTGCCCTGAGTGACAGACACATGCTCCTCTCGGTGAGACAGACAAGCTCTGTTTAATGTTATGCACGTGCTTACCCTGCCACAACGCACAAGCTCCACTCACTAAAAAGACACAAACTCCTGTGAGCGAGAGTCAGAAGCTCCTTTCAGCGTCATGCGCATGCTCCCGCCAGCAGGATGCACGAGCTCCTCTCAGTGAAACGCACAGGCAGTTCCTTTCGATGAGATGCACAATATCAATGTGCCATGCTCCCTCGGTGAGATGCATAGGCATCACTCGTAGAGACACATAAGCTCCCACAAGTAAGAGCCGGAGCCACCATCCGTGAGATGCACAAGCCCCCCTCAATGAGGTCCAACGTTTTACCAGTTCTGATGCTGCGCATGACATCATGTATCTAGCCCTGCTGATGAGCAGTGCACCGGCCAGGTTGACTCCTACAAACAAGCAACTTCTAGAAAGTACGAATACTCCCCAAGAAGTAGCAACCAACTGATGCATGCATGGGCGCCGCCCGTTGCTTCTGGGCAATGCTGCAGGGCCGCCCAAAGCAAGGCAGGGTAACTGCTGGTACCATCCAGCAAGCATGGGAGAGGGGCAGCTGCTTCCCCCCAAGCCTGCTCCCCCTCTCCCCACAACACAGAGACATGCAGTCTCTCCACACTACGAAGCACAGGAAGGGTGAGGTGCAGTGCTTTAAGTGGGGTAAGAAATTGAGGGGGGGCCCTCGTTTGGGGGCGTGGCTTCCATTGTGGGCGTGGCCTAAAACATGCACAAATCATTGTAAGGTGCGCAAACAAATATATAAATGTATGTGAGCATTTATATATTTGTATGCGCACTACTATGGTTTGTGTACCTTTCAAGCCTTATAAACATACCAATGTTACGTATTTCTAGGTTTATAAAAAGGTGGCTTGAAAAGTGTACAAACCATAGTAATTTACGCACACTTGTGTGCTTACCTTACTATGGTTTGGGCACTTTTCAGGCCACCTTTTATAAGCATAGACATTTATAACATATTTCTATGTTTATAAAAGACGGCTTGAAACGTAAACAATTCAAGGCATCTTTTATAAAGCGTTGAGGACGGACAAAACCCGAGGTGGCTTTGTCCATCGACAAAGCTTTATAAAAGATGCCTTGAATTGTGCACGTTTGAAGCGGTCTTTTATAAACATAGAAATATTTCTACGTTTATGAAAGATGGCTTGAAACGTATACAATTCAAGGCATCTTTTATAAAGCTTTGCCAACGGAGATAGACGCCTCGGGCTCTGTGATCTATCTGCTCTGAGCAGAGATCACTGAGCCCGAGGCGCCTTTCACCCTCTGCGAACCCGCGGGCTCTGTGTTCTAATCTGCATATTAGATCATGGAGCCCGCAGGTTCGCTGAGGGTCAGTGACCTGGCGAGGGCAAACAAAGGAACTGTAACTTCCCTGATGACCCCTCTGATGAGGGGTCATCAGGGAAGTTACAGTGACTGACAGAAGTGCCAGCCAGCCTCAGCGACGCTGTGCCTGGCTGGCACTTCTGTCAGCTCGCCTGAAATTAAACTGGCGGGCGCATCTCCCGTCGTGGCTGCGGCCGCGGCGGGATAATGCATTGCGCCAATGTTGTGTGGGATGGGGGGCCCCGGCAGGGCCCCGGCTCAGTCCCACTTTTTGGAGACTGCCGGGGCCCGGCCCCGGCAGGCCCCGGCCCACTTTAAGCACTGGTGAGGTGTGAACAACACCTCACCCTTCCACAAAGCAACAGGGTGCCAATCACCAGAGGGAACCAACAGCAGGCAGGAATGAGTACAAAGGCCTGCCCCCCCTACTCGGGGGCCAGGCAGTCGGCTACAGCCGGCCGGGGGCTGGGCTATCCCCCACAACTACACATGAAAGACGCAGGGTCTTATATAAGAGCTGCACAGCTCGCAGGAGAATACAAACTGTTTGTGGACCCTGAACGGGGAACCAAACAGTCAGGAGGTTCGCTGTTCCCTCAGCGTCCTCGACTCTATTTCTTCTTTTCCACAAAGCCCTCCCACCCTAGAAAAGAAGGGAGAAGAACGAGGAAGAGAAATTCAGGACGCTGGACGATGACCACAACAAGTCGGGGGACAAGAAGGCGGCACGTGCCAGAGGGGGTAACCTCAGTATCCGGTGCCCAAAAGTATGATATTATTATGATATGCGATTATTGTTATTGTTTCCATAACCATATCTGTAACAATAAAATCCTACGGCCTTTTATTTGCCAACACTTGACAAATGTGTGGTCCAACCTTTCTCTGGGGAGGAAAGGGTCCCGGCAGCCCACAACCACCGTTACGAAAAGCACTAAGGTAAGTTGCGTGCATATGGGTCTAGCAGTTACACCCGCACAACTCCACTGATATGTTCAGACTCAATGGTGCCAGCAGAGCAGTGCCGAAGGAGGGGCTGCATTATTGCTACATCCTGATATGAAGAGGGACCGGAAGGTCAAAGGGCATCATTTTATCCACATGATTTACTGGGTGCAAAGTAGTATGGATTACAAAAAGGTCTCTGGGTGAGAGGGCGCGTGCCTTTTCACCAAACAAATTCCTTATGAATGAGAATTAGTTTTCGACTCCCTCAAAATGATTTTCCTCCCCACTTCAAAACCTTTGTGAGTAAAAGGCCCCTATTTCAAAATCTTACGGGGATCCCTGAAGGGGTGTGTGCCTGTTTTAGTCTGTTTTGGCCTGAGTCGGCGGTCGGCAGAAGATGCTGCCGTTTTTTTCATTTGCTTTTAAGTTGTTTTTTAAAATCTAATTACGTTTTTCTGAATGGATCTGTACATTTCTGAAGCAAGGTACGTGAAGGATTACAGATGGGGAGGGGGGAGGGGCTGTATATAGCACTGCTTCCCTGAGGAAGTTAAATACTGTCCATGGGGATTTCTCGCTGAGAGCGCTAAATGAGATTAGCGAACTGGGCATTGCCAAGTCTATAGAAAAAAAAACAGTAGTGGAGCTAGAGGCGGACACTATGCGCTTCAAGATAGCTCTTATTAACGCAAGGTCAGCTCTTGCCCATGCCACCGAGATAGCAAAGCTTATTGAGGAGCACGATCTGGACCTACTGTTGATCACAGAGACATGGTTTACAGAGGTTTCCCAGAGCTCTTTTCATGATTTAGTCCCAGTGGAATATCTAATTAAATGTATAAACTGAGTAGGTAAAAGGGGAGGGGCATAGCAGCTATTCATAAGTCCACACTGCAAATCTCACATCTGAATGTGCTTGACTGGGGGGATGGTGCTCAGGTAGGGCACTTAACGTTTAATTTGTCCCCCAAAGCTTCTATCCACATAGTGTTGGCCTATCAACCACCTGGTCCATGTAGACAATTTCGGGAGAACCTTGACTCCATTTTAACCATGATAGGGAGTAAACACAAGGAGCTATTACTTGTGGGAGATTGGAACATTTGGCTAGATGATCTCTTGAAATTAGACTCAAAACAGCTGTGGGAACTCTTAGAGATCCATGGATACATCCATTAGGGATGCACTCTTCCCATGTAAAAAGCCACTGTTTGGATGTAGTGATGGCCAGAGGTAATCATGCCTCCTTTATGGGGGCTATGCCAATTCATTGGTCTGATCATTTGTGCAGTTTCTCTCCCTGACGCTGTCAAAGTGGGACAGAGCAAGTAACAAAGGTACACCGTCCCTTCACTCCTGGAAAATGAAAGACCTGGATAGGATTACTGGTGTGGAAGTCAAGGACGCATTAGCCTCCATTGACATCTTGCTTCCGAGTGAAGATTTCCTCGTGGCTGGAGCCTCAATTATGGATTCCATTTGCTGAAAGACAGCTCCTTTAAAAACTAAAAAGGCGAGGGCCTCCAAACCCTGGCAATTCCCCTGTGCAAGCTGGTGAGTTTGACAGGTCGGAAATGGCAGGGGAAAACTAATCTGGAGACTGCGGCCTGGGCAAAGATTGCTCTAACCTGCTATAAGCAGGCTATATTTCAGGCTAAGAAAGACTTTCCTTGCAGAAGAATAAAGGCTGCAAGTAACCTGCCTAAAGAGCTTTTTCTATTGTCTCCTAATTCTGCCAACCTAGCTGTAAGGTTACCCTCATTAAATCTTCCTATGTACAGGCTAACCTTTGTAACTCCTTTTTTTATTGATACAATCGAATTGACTAAAGCTGATATTGCAGGTAAAATTCAGACACCAACCATCACTCCATCTGGGCTGGTCACCGTTCAACCTTTAGTGAAACCAATTGATCCTCAGACCCCATGTTTATTGCCTTCTTTTGATTGCCATCAGGTATCTGAAAAGGAAGTACAGCTTCTAATGGAAGTATTGAAGCCCACCAATGACTCCCCATTTCCCCTTCCAGCCTGTGTAGCAAAACTTCTGTCACAGGAATTAACCCCCTTTGTGACTAGGTTTATTAATAAATCCCTTGTGCAGGGGATAGTCCCTCAATAACTAAAAAACTCCATAGTCACACCCCTATTGAAAAAATCCACCTTGGATCCGGAGATCCTGCAGAACTATCGACCTACTGCAGGCCTTCCCTGGCCTGCAAAAATCGGGGGGAAGGTGGTCACTGGTCAGCTGCAGGAATTCGTGGAGCATGAATTATTATTGGACACTATCCAGTCGGGTTTCAGACCTAGATTTGGAACTGAGACTGCCCTCTTGACTGTCCGAGATGATTTGTTAAGGGCCGCGGATCGTGGTGAACTCTCCTTGTTGGTGATGTTGGACCTATCCACGGCCTTTGACACAGTGCACTTTCCCATTCTCTTGGACCGTTTGCGGGGGATCGGGAGGGTTTTCCGAGCATGCCATTGGCAGCTTCAAATCGTTCCTGACAGATCGTCAACAACAGGTGAGATTCTGTCAGACTCCATCAAAATGAATTGTGGAGTCCAGCAGGGCTCACCACTCTCGGCCCTGCTCTTCAATTTGTACATGCGGCCACTATTGGAGATTTTGAGACAACATGGGATGAATTTCCATTCCTATGCAGACGACACTCAAATCTTCATCAGAATTGCAAACTTTGACAAAGCATTTAGTAAGCTTAAACAATGCTTGGACGATGTCAGCCAGTGTAACAATCAGCTTCAGTTGAATGCAGCTAAAACTTTTTGGCCCTAGACACCTACTCAATGCTGCCAAGAAACTGCCTATTCTGACCCTCTTAGAAACCAATCTAAGATTTGTTTCCAAGGTTAAGAACCTGGGTTGTGTTTGGCAGGATTATCTTGGCAACGAAATTCAGGTTGGAGCCAAGGTTCAAGCGGTGCACTACGTGTTGAGACTTTTACTGCAGGTACTCCCTTACATTCCCAATGAGGATAATGCTGCTGTGGTGGGTGAGCTGACCAATGCACATTTAGACTACTGCAATAGCCAGTTGATTGGCATTCGGTCCAACCAAGTTCAGAGACTTCAAAAAGCCCAGAACGCGGCAGTTAGACTGACCTTCAGGTTGAGCAAAACTGCTCTTGGTTCACCATCTTGTCGTGCTTTACACTGGTTAGCAGTGGAAGAACGTATTAGCTTCAAAGTAGCTTGTCTTATCTTCAAGTGCTTGAATGGACTTGCTCCATCATATTTGAAGGATAACATTCAATATTATCAACCGGTAAGATCTCTACGATCCAGAAACTGTTTCCTTCAGTCTATCCCCCATTCAGCCTACAGGACAAGGGGTGACAGAAGATTGGCAGTTTTTGGTACAAAACTTTGGAACTCCATTCCCCTAGAAGTTAGGACTCTGGAATCACTGTGCCCATTTCGTAAGGCCTTGAAGACATTTTTGTTTGGCTAGGGCCAGGTATTTTTGCTCTTCCCTGCATGCGCTTCTGGCATGTGCTCAGTTTAGCATTTTATGAATCTACTGTTCCATCTGAGCCGCTATACCGTTTAGTCTGTCCCGTGCGCTATATAAATGCAAAATAAAAAAATACAAAGTAAGCGTCAAAGATGGATGCCCAGTTGGTGTGTGTGGTGCAGCTGGGGTAGGGAGCATCTTCACTGCTTGCGCTCAAGTCCTTTATAACCTTGCTAGGGAAATAAATAGAGCAGGTCCTTTTGTTCTACTAGACTCATTGGGGATGGGGGGTGATTGATTGCATTACTCTCTACTAGCCATAGGTGGCAGTGCTGTTTAAGACACATATTTACACAATGGAATTTGCCTTCTTTAAGAGCCGTCTTGGCTACCTAAAATGAAGCTGTGCATTGTCCCACTGTAAAATTCTGACCTGAGTGCATTTTGTTGCATGACGTCCAAGGGCGGTGTTACAGAAACTTTGCACTGCTACAAATGCAACTAACCTCGCTCTTTTCTGCATGAATTTGTTTTATTCAAGAGGAAGTGCCCGCCTGCAGATCCGCAGGCAGGGCTGGCCTTAGTGGTGGCAGCGCCCGGGCAGAAAAAGAACAATGTGGCGCCCCTCCCCCACCCCTTGCCTTGCCCCTGGCCAAAGGTGGCCAGAGGGTGGGGGGGGGGGGGGTATGTGGAGGCGCCAAATGTTTTTCGGAGGTGGTAAAAGGCGTCCTTTTAAAATTAAATGCGCTCACAGGAGCGGGCGCATTTAACAACAATAGGGTGCTCCGGCACCCTATTAGGATGATTATCTCCCCAGTCACGTGTCGCAGCGGGGAGGTAATTATCTCAATAGGCTGCCAGCACCCTATTGTTGTTAAATGCGCCCGCTCCAGCGAGTGCATTTAATTTCAAAAGGACAGTTCTTCTACCACGCCTGCTCGGGGTAGCTCTCGAAAGGCTCCCCCAGGTGGCGCCCTGGGGAGCTTTGGCACCCCGGCCGGTCGCCCGGCCCGCCCTGCCCTAAGGCCGACCCTGCCCGCGGGAGGCTGGTGTGGAAGGGGCTGGGGGTGGGGATGACTGGGTCTGGGTGAAGATACCAAGCGGGGCCACCACACACACACACCTGCACCCTCCTCCTGCAGACTCTAGTACTGACATCACGAAAGACCACATGATTAAAACACTTCATTGACTTTCTAGAATCACCTCATACACCTCTCCTTATGTTTTTATCTTGACCCCTCAGAGGAGTACACCAAGGAAAGGTGACGCTAACGTTAACTTTACAATAATGTTTATCCACCTAAAGAACATTACTCAGCGTCCGGACGCCCTTTGGTCTTGTTCGCACTATTTCAAGCGTCTAATAAAATAAATCGAAATATGGTTAAACGCTACCACGTCCTCGCTCCAGCCACTTCGTTAAACTTTTCAGGGCCTGAGCACTTTTCCACCCTACCACATCCCACCTGAATACACCCCGCGGTAATTGCTATATCTGTAACACCACCCCTGACACACTGCCAGCCAAACCAAAGGCTGCCTCACTAATCTCGCCCTAGCGCTTCTGCAACATTACCAATCTGACAGCCTTGACACTCCCCTGCTCCACTGCCAGTGTTCATCCCGTGCAACTACTCAACATCAGAAGATTAAATCATTTAAAAGCATAAGAATGAGTCATTCCTCCGGCTGTACATGAACACGTCATTTCGTATTTCCTTTGCACGCACAACTGCTTTGGATAATATAAAAAGGCACTCGAACGCTCATTGCGTCATTACCTTAAAGAACTCCAGTGAGTGCCTTTGTTATAGTGCTTGCTCCAGCAAGGAAACAGACAGAGCTAACAGATTTTCTTTGTGCTTTTAAGCTCCTGGACACACACAAAAAATCATGTGCACATACGATACCACACAGTGTAGCTTTGCCAAACTTCGTTATTGATTAGTATCCTAGACTACCCCTTTTCAACAGTGCAGTCAATTTCCTTAACGAGTCTTCATATACACGTGTCTCCTTTCTTGGCCAAAAATTCAAAATGTGCCTCCCGGCCTGGTCAGGTTTTATCCATCTTGTAGAAATGCTGCCCTGCTCCTCTCGTCAGAGGGTGGTTCTAGCATTGGACAGTGTGGGACACCCATGACACAAAGCCAGAGGTGGCACTGCAGGTGGTAATTCCAACCAGAAGACATTGCCTGCTGGCAGACCTCCCCGGCCATGGGCACCACCAGGCAGCAGGTGGGGCTGGATTTGCAAGGTGGCATGTTTGAGGCAAATTCGCTCTCTCTCACGTTCTGAACACCACAGCGGCATTGGGAAGCTGGTGGAGACAGGCATAAAAACCATACAGAATGATACTTACTATCCTGTGGCTGGTCTTATTCTGGGTGATTTTTGCGGGGGGAAGGGGTCGAATGTTTTTCCCGGATGCTCATGATGTGTGCGGGCAAAGACGGCCCTGGGGACACCGCCCACCCGCACTGGAGCAGCAACACATAGCTCGCCTCTGCCCAGGATTTCATGTGAATATTTATTTTAATTATTTGGCTTACATTCATTTTAGAAAACAGATTTGATTTTTATAATTTGACTTTGTATCATGAATCATTTTAATTCTGTTGTTTCTGTTTTGGAGGTTCATCAATCGAAACCTCCACAGCTACTTCCTCCCACTTTATCGCGGACTAATCTCCTCTGTCGCCTTGCATCTCACCAGTGGCTGTCCGTTCTCATTTGCATTTTCTTACCACAGAGAGATTGGGGCTGTTTGCATTTTAGATTCACGCTGCTGTCGTGTTCCACCACATTGCATTTTCTTCCCACAGGGTTTCCTAGATTGGGTCTCATTGCATTTTAGATTCACGCTGCTGTTGTGTTCCACCACATTGCATTTTCTTCCCACAGAGATTCCTAGATTGGGTCTCATTGCATTTTAGATTCACGCTGCTGTTGTGTTCCACCACATTGCATTTTCTTCCCACAGAGATTCCTAGATTGGGTCTCTTTGCATTTTAGATTCACGCTGCTGTTGTGTTCCACCACATTGCATTTTCTTCCCACAGGGTTTCCAAGATTGGGGCTGTTTGCATTTTAGATTCACGCTGCTGTCGTGTTCCACCACATTGCATTTTCTTCCCACAGAGATTCCTAGATTGGGTCTCTTTGCATTTTCGATTCACGCTGCTGTCGTGTTCCACCACATTGCATTTTCTTCCAACAGAGATTCCTAGATTGGGTTTGTTTGCATTTTAGATTCACGAGGCTGTTGTGTTCCACCACATTGCATTTTCTTCCGGCAGAGATTCCTAGATTGGGTTTGTTTGCATTTTAGATTCACGAGGCTGTTGTGTTCCACCACATTGCATTTTCTTCCCACAGGGTTTCCAAGATTGGGGCTGTTTGCATTTTAGATACACGCTGCTGTCGTGTTCCACCACATTGCATTTTCTTCCGACAGAGATTCCTAGATTGGGTTTGTTTGCATTTTAGATTCACGAGGCTGTTGCGTTCCACCACATTGCATTTTCTTCCCAAAGGGTTTCCAATATTGGGTTTGTTTGCATTTTAGATTCACGAGGCTGTTGTGTTCCACCACATTGCATTTTCTTCCGACAGAGATTCCTAGATTGGGTTTGTTTGCATTTTAGATTCACGAGGCTGTTGTGTTCCACCACATTGCATTTTCTTCCCAAAGGGTTTCCAAGATTGGGGCTGTTTGCATTTTAGATGCACGCTGCTGTTGTGTTCCACCACATTGCATTTTCTCCTCCGACAGTTCCTCCTGGGCCGGGTTTGCATATTTTAATCTCACTACTGTTGTGGTCAACCACACCACATTTCAGGGCTTCTAGCTTAGCTTTGTTTGCAGCTTTGAATTTCCCCACTGATTGTGCTGTGCCACACCTGCTTTATCGGGCTGGGCTCCCCAGCTGGCTTGTCCCTCTGAATCCTCCTACTGGGTGTGCTTGCTACTCCTGTTCTGCACGCCCATACTTGCTTGACCTCCCATAGGGTGCAGGGTGTTGATTCCTCGCCATGCCTAGTAGCTCCAAAATTAGAGGCGCTTACTGGAGCACCAGAAACGCCTCCACTCCCCATCAGACCCCACCCCTACATGCCACCTCCACCACCCCAACCTAGCACCGACAAAAGGACACAGCCTACTCCTGTCCAGCCTAGACCCCCCTCCTGCATCACCCACTCCATCATCCCCCCTCTCTCACTGAGGTCGCCTTCCCAGCACTCTCTCCTCCACCAGACCCATCCCTTGCTGGACCCTTCCCTCTCCACCACATGAACACTCCAACTTCACAATTGCCCCACTCTGATCCACACTTTGTATCTCTAAACACTCTACACGCAACCCTTGCCGGCACCCCCGTTTAGCCACCCCTCCAACCCTCACCCACACGCCTCCTGCATCCCCATAACTCCTAAATAACAGACACTGTGCCTCCCGTGAATTTTCCATAGAACATGCATCCCCCATCTCACATCCAGATCCAAGACATTCCCCCACACATACACACACCCTCGCCATCTCCCCCAAGCCACCTAACCCAGTGAAATTCCCCCTCAACCTGCTAAATACCCCGCCACTCATACACACCAGTCACCTCTCCCCATGCACCTCTAGAAGGCCTTCCCCAGAATACCTTTGCACCCCTAGAACACTGTCACCAGTCCCGTCCTTCCCGACTGGGAACAAGACTGGAAAAACTAGTTGGAGCCCTGCATACCGTCTCACCCACATTCACCAAAGAATCCATTTCCACCTACACACCTCACATGAGGGTCTCCACTCTTCACCCCCCACACACTCCCATCTCTAGTAACCACTACACCCACCTTTACCCAGACGACTCCCACCTGGCAAGCACTCTTCACATATACACCAACAACGCAAAATGCCACCAACTCCTCTGCCTCCACTGGAAACCACAGGCCTCCGCCCAGAGACATCTCACTTTCAAACGCAGCTCGGAACCAGTCACCAACCTCTCCCTCGGATTCTACCACACAACATGCTTGAGTCATTCACGGAACGTTCCCTAACAGGCTCCCTCCCTTCTATGCAGCTATCACCACAGCAGTCTTCACCCCTCCAACATCTATATCATTACAACCCCTCCCATATGCAAGCTCCCACTCCCCCCAGCTCCTCTCCAGAATCTCCACCACACTTCAAGCTTTCAGCGGGCTAAAGTGCATTCAGGTTAACACCAAATACGTCGCTAAAAATCGTCACAACATTTACGACCTCATTTCATTTGAAGACCCTGATATCCTCTTCATCACCAAACATGGTTCTCACAAGACTTCTGGCTCATAGCACATGAAGCCTTCCCTTATTGTGCATAACAGAACCGGCAGGGCAGGTGGTATTGCCATCCTGTACACATTCTACCTCTCCATTTCACACTAATAGGAACAACCCTGCAACTCAGACTGCATATCACTCCTGATAACATTTCTGCTCACCACCTCACACACTCACAACTTCCTGTTCATATAAAGACCCCCAGGGTACAGTGATGTTTTGCAGAATCCCTTAGTGACACTTTAGCAGCCATCTTGGTCTCCCACCCCCTCTTCACAATAACAGGGGACTTTAATATCTGGTTTGACATCCCACACAATCCTATGACACAATCCCTACTAGACAACCTGGTAACCCTACATCTAACACAACTAGTCTCAAGTCCTACCCACTCTGCAAGCCACACCCTGGATGCAATCTTCAGTTCTCCAGACCTCACCACTACACTGCCACCTCGCCCACCCATCTGGATGGACCACTCAGCCATCCTATTCACTCTTTCAACTGCAGACCCTCCTTCCTTCCCTCCCTCTTCCTGGACAGCCTTAGGGCCACCTACACACTCCCACCTTTGGAAAATAGTCATAGTAACTCCTGATTTGGCAGATTCCTAACTTGCCCCCCTGTCCTCCACATCCCTCGAATTGGCCCAGATTTCCATCTGCCACTTTGATCTCTGGCTCTCGGAAGCATTCAGCCCACTCACACCAGTACGATCCTTCTCTAGCAGCCCAGGCCGCTCTCCCAGATGGCTCACCTCAGCCCTCAAAACTCTCAAATCCCAGAACCACATTCTAGAATGCAGATGGCATGTAGACCCATAGCCATCGAATAGAATAGCCTACACCTGCCAGCTCAAAGCTTACCAGGCAGAAATACGCAGGGCCAACAAATCCTATAACTGGAATAGAATCACCAACACTCCGAACCCCTATAGGGAACTCCACAAGCTTATCGCCGAATTCAATGCCCCAGCATGCGCCGCCTCCTCCGTCATCCACACCTAAACACTCTGTGACCCCTTCTCAAACCACTTCAAGACATAGCAGAGAATGAAATGTCACCATTGTCACTAAAATAGCATTGCTCAGCCCTCCTTACCCTGCGACCTTGACCAAGAAATAAGAACCACCTTCCACCCTCCCACTCTTCTCTTCCTTCTCTTCACTCTCCCACCTTGAAATTCTAAAGCTACTATCTAACACCCTGCCCTCAGGATCCCATGGAAACCCCTGTCCCGAGTGTTTGAAGTTGGTGGGAGCACTTGGGAGCAGTGCTCCTCTACTTTTTTAAATCAAGTTTTACTGTTCCTGTACTTTTATTTAAAAAAGAATACATTCTGGAATGGTTTCATTTTAAAATAAAGGTGTAGGAAGAATTTGAAACTTGCACTTCAGTGCAGTGCACTGAACGTTCCCTTAAACAGCAGGCTCATTTGTTTAGGGGTTTGCAGGGCACGTGGCAGAGGGCGTGGCAATGGGGTTTGAGGGGAGAGGTGACAGGCCAGCAGCGAACATAGTTCTACTACTTCTTTTCATACACTTCGGCCACTGCTGTCCCCCTACTCTACTAAAAGAAATACTAGCTTCCACCTGTGCCCACGACATCACAAGATCTATCGTTAGCACATCTCTAATTTCCAGCACCTTCCCGGCAGATTTCAAGACCTCATACATTAAGACCCTGCCCAAACTAGACCCCCCTTGTCCCGACCAATTACAGACCCATCTCAAACAACAGATTCATAGCTGAACAAATCGACCGAACAGCCTACTCTCAACTATGCCATTTGACAGAATCCAACCAAATCCTCGACCCCGCCCTACCCGGCTTCAGACCCTTACAACGAACTGAATCATGCTAAGTCTTCACCTGGGATGATCTTAAAAGACACTGGGATTCAGAAGGTTGCGCCGCCCTAATTCTACTCGACCTCTCGGCAGCCTTCAACACCATTGACCATCCCACCCTGACAGACAGACTCCACTCTCTCGGCATCAGGGCCACATCTCTGAAGTGAATATGCTCCTTTTTTTTCCCCAACAGATCCCGAATAATGCACATGCCTCCTTTCTCCTTGACTCCCCACCCAGTTGACCATCGAGTGCCACAGAGTACATCTCTCTCCCCTCTGCTCTTAAACCTCTGCCTGAGCCCCCTCCCCACAATCATTCGATACTACAGACTTTCTTGCTATAATTACGAAGGTGACACCCAAATCTTTTTTAAAATACCTAAGGGTCCCTCCTCCAAATACCCCGATCTCACAACATGTCTTTCAGAAATCGAACACTAGATGACTGCCATCCACCTCCTTCTCAACTCAGGAAAAAACGAGATCATGCTATGCGGGAAGACTGCTCTCTTCCCCCAACCCATCCCGTGGCCGCTCTCTCTAGGCCCACCCCCACCACCTTCAACACAGTAAAGAATCTCGGATGCAGTATGAACGTGCACCTGACCCTATCACATCACATCGATTCCTTGACTAAATGCTGATACCTACACATGCGCATTCTGCACTGTATCTATCCCTACCTGGTCTTCCCACACAGAGTCTCTGCGATCGCTGCTATCATCCTTTCATGCTTCGACTATGCTAACGCCCTATACCTGGGGGCCCCCGCATCACAACTAAGAAAACTCCAATAAGCACAAAACACCGCTGCAAGGCCCCTCTTGCCCTAGGCCCTGGAAAACACATGACACCCGCCATGCATGTGCTTCACTGGTTGCTGATCGGATGACGATCCACCTTCAAAGCAATGCGCATCACCCACCGTGCCTCCACAACACAGGACAAGAATATCTGGAACATAAACTTACATGCTACAGAAATCTCAGATCAGGCGTAGCACTCCTCACCATTCCTGTGGCAAAATCAACCAGAATAGGGGGCTCCTCTTTCTCAGGCCAAGCATCCACCAACTGGAGCTTGATCCCATTTACCATCTGCTGCATAGAAGATCACCTCGCCTTCAGTAAGGCTCTCAAAACCTGGCTTTTCTCACAGACTTAGCCCATCTCCTGGGTGAACTATTATCCACCCCCGACAGGAATGCGGGGGTACCTAATGAGTCGACAAGGTGGGACATAGACCCCCACATAATGCATCTCATTAAGGCCTTATGATATGATCTGCAAGACCACATCTAACAAGCTGTCATCCTTGCTTCACTGGAATGTCTAGCACTCCATCACAAGGGAACATAGCTGTATTCCGCCCGGAAACGGCCCACCCACCTCCATACATCTGTAATAAACACTGCTCGACTTCACCTACCCAAACACACATCACAACCTCCAATACATTACAGCTGAGTCCCACAATAAAATACGGTCCAGCTGTTCACATAATCAGTCTTCTTGACTCTCCAACTCCCCTGACATTCTGGCATGGCACCCCTCTTCTCATCTGATATCTATGAGCTGCTATTAGGCACCCTAGCCACCACCACCTACCTTTGCGCTGGCAAAAAATGCATACATGCATTTTAACATCCTTCCTTCACATCTCACATCTCACACTACGGTCCTCCATAGGACGTTCATCCCCACAGCGCTTCGAGGCCATACCAATGGCAGTAGACGCTATAAAAATGTCATATAACATAACAATTGCCTTTTTAAAACATTTCTTTTCATGTCTATCGTAATTCTCCTTTGCACATTCTCCGATCCTACACCTGGCTTACTTTTAATGTTATTTGTTTTACTGTTGCAAATGTGGCATTCTCCAGCATCCCACCCCCCTTTCCCATTCAGCCCAGTCCCTTATATTTAGGTCTGTCTTAAAATGGATTAGGCCTCTACCAGAGCTATTGCATACCAATCATATACGGGCTCTAGTATTAATCAACTGGTCCATGAAGCAGAACGTGCTTGGGATTGGTTCATTGCATCCAGAAACATTGTATGAAGGCAGTCGCAATTTGCTGCTGCTGGCCTCTCAGATCGCCTAAATGCGCAACACATTAGACAAGTGCTGCTCCTTTCCAGGGTAAGACCACTGTGCGAAAGGTGGAAGGAAATGACCTGCTCTTTCTCACTTCATTGTGTTAGACCTCAACTAGTGATGTTCCTAAACTTGTGATATTCATGGTGATGGGGTTCATTCCCAGCAACCAGATCTCTGCAGGGATTGACAAGTAACTGACTAGTTAATTATCAGCCAGGGATTAACTATTTGGTGCCCCAACTTCCTATGTGTGCTCGATGCATGCACCCTCCCTAGTTAATGATTAAATGGACCAGTAGGTAACTGTGCTGTGACCCCCTTTCCCGTGGGTGCATGCGCAATGAGAGGCAGAGCTTATTAAACATAGAGAGGGGACTCTGCGTGCCAGAGCACTTTCCCTGTTGGCCCGTGGACACTGTGATGGAAACTGATGGAGTATTTTCTCAGGAGGTGATGAAAATAAATATTGTACTCATTGGTCAGTAAGTACTCCCAGAGCGGCCCATTTCTTTTTTTTTCCTTTTTTAATTTCAGCATGCATTTTACTTGTAGAAACGCTTAACATTTATTTAAATTCTTTTTTAAAAAGAAAAACTTAAAAACCTTTTAAAGTCTCATGGCTTTTCCTCTTGCATTACCTGCTTGGGAGTAGGGAGATCTGTCCCTGGAGTCTCACTAGGTTGTCAAATGACTTCCTCTGCCGGAGGAAACATTTAGGCAGGTGGCGAATAATCTGTAATGTAGAACCAAAATGAAGGGCTAGAAAGCTTTCACCCTTAGATAGAGGGCATACATTTTCTGACTTATTTGAATTCATGTTCTCTTTAAAGTATGCCTCAGTCCTCTTTTCTAATTTCGGTTCTGTGCCACTATGGAAGGAGGCATACCCCACAACAAGTGCCCCTCACAATAAAAGTAAACACCTGAATTGTGCCAAGACCCTTCTGCTAACTAGGTATAGCGGAAGTCTTTAGAAGTGATTTTGTTGCCTCCACTATCCAGTTTCCTGCTGAATTTAGCGTTCGCTAATGCCACATAGCTACGCTCCAGCCCGACCAGCTCACAGTATGCCAACTGGGGCGGTACTATAACAGACTCCAACACTACTCTTCAACCAGCACAGGTCATCCTACATTCGTCTACCAGAGGCCCAACGCCATGCAAAACAATGTGTACCACCTTCTTAGGAAAGGCTGTTCAGAAAGATTGCACAGCGAGGACCTTATAGTCAACCCACTGATCTCGGTGCGTGACCGGCTGTTCCATGAGCTTCTCTTCAAGATGGCTGTCACATACAGCCGGGTGCTGCCAGACTCTTGCAGGAGGGTCCTTGAATTCTGTGTACTGCTAACGAGCAACTCTATCAGACATAACATTGGCGACAAGTGGGTTCGGGACCCCTGTGGCCGTGCTTTTGGAGACGACACCCGCCCCTGAGGAGAAGTGGTGGAGTGCTGCAGCTGCTCCTGCCGGTTGTAAGGGGCTGGAGCTTAAAGAGCTACGTATTGGAGCAGAGTGACCAGGAGAAAAAACAGAAAAAGACGTTAAGCTTTACATTACTCCGGGATTGGAGATTCAGATGGTGTGCCCCCCTACCTGGGGATGCCAAGCGGTGACATGCTGCTTGTCTCTGCGGTCGGAGCGGGAGATGCTGGTGGCCCTTTGGCGTTCCCGGCTGTAACCGGCGAGTGCTGGCAGTGGTCCTTGGAGTTCCGTGGTAGTCTGCGCTCCTCCTCGTGGTGCCCGGGCTTCTAGGGGTGGATGGAGTCAGAATGTTGTTAATTTGCACAAAAAAAAAACAGCAAGGAAGGTCATGCGGCGCAGCCATATGCATGTGCCTCCAAAGAGTTTTGCATTCTCCCACTATACTGCACCAGGGCTGCCTCTCCAGACACGACGTGAGGTACTTCAAAGAGTAAAGACAATTATCTGTTGACATTTAAAACAGTGTTTGATGTGATTCTCGTTGGGTGCAGTGCACAGAGCGGTATTAAGGGACAAAGGTGAAGGAGGAAAGTGTAGTCAAACACCCTGCAACACCTGTGGTTAGTATCGAATTTAGGTGGGCCTTCAACCAGCATTGTATTGTTCTGTAGTGTAAAAATCGAATTTGGGTGTGCCTTCATCCAGCATCATTTTGTTTCTACTCTTAACACCCACTTGGCCAACCTCGTTCTGGTACAGAACTGTGCATTGCAGCACTCACAACCCCAGCTCCCCTCTCCCGGTCATTCTGCCTCTCTCTTCCTCCTCTCAATCTGAGATGGCACTCTCCACCTCTCCAATCTTCTCCAACTGCTACACCATCCCCTATCCTCCCTCTTTCACAACATCTCATCAGAAAAAGCATAACAAAGGCATCCTTGATGGAAACCCTAGCCTTCCACTTGCAGACATCTATGTCAGTGCATCCTCAAGAGACATCTTCAGTGACATCCTCTTTTTTGTCCCATCCCCTGACCTATGGACCTCTCATCTCACTGCCACTCTCCCACATTACTCTTCCATATCCATTAAGGGTGGCACAAAGTGGGAAGTCCTCCTTGCAGGCTTCTCCTCATCCCGCTGCTGAATCAAGGTCTACCTCACAGGTACCATTGTGGTTCAAGACCCTCAGGCCAACCTCGTTCTCTTTGTCCAGATTCTGCCATCTCTCATCAATTTCGTTCCTTCCTCTGCCTCCCCCCTTCTACCGCCTCTGCCACACCACTTCAGAAGGAAGCTCACGCCCATACACTCTGCCTGAAAAAACCTTCAAAGGCAGCGAGCGTCTCCACCTGGCGACCCTCAACTCACGCTCTGCTATCAAACACTCTGATTACATCTATCTGCCTTCTCTTTGAAGACAATGGGCCTCATTACGACCTCGGCGGTAGCCATGCTGCTATTGGCAGCATGGCTGCCGCCGAAATCGCGTCCGAGTTCCCAGAATGAGGAATTACCGGGCCATTCCGAGTTCAGAGAGCCCGGTAATTCATCCCTCCAAGGACCCGGACCTTCCCCATTCCCATTTCAGCCCCCATAGGGCTGAATGGGAATGGGAGAGGGAGCAAACAACGGGCCGATTACGAGTGGCCCCTTGTTTGCTCCCTCTTCCCCTCGCGGGACCCGGTAAGCACGCCTGGTTTTACCAGGCGTGCTTACCGGATCCCGCGAGGGGACCTCGCAATGTGGCAGAACGGGTTTAATGGGTCTGCATCCTTTTGCGGCACCCGTTAATCCATTCCGCCAGGGTCATAATGAGGCCCAATGACTTGGACATATTTGCACTTACTGAAACCTTGTTCAATGCCAGCTAAATTACCTCCTTTGACTCACTCCTACCCGACGGTTTTAAGATCACCTGAAATCCTCAACCCCACTGTGCTGGCGGAGGAGTTGCCTTAATCTTCCCAGAGTGGATTCCTTCTTCCATCCTACCCGGGCAGCTCTATTCATCCTCTGAGAGGCTAGTATGCAAATTGGTCATCTCTCCTTCCACCACCTTGACCATTGCTACCATCTACTGGCCCCCAGGCATTTCTCTGTTCCTTTCTGAGTGGGCAGACCTCTGTTCCTCCCTACTCTCTACGACCTCCAACCTGCTACTACTTGGTGACTTCAACTTCCATCTAGACTCCCCTTGCACAGCAACCACCCTCTTCACTGACCTCTGCTCCTCCCTATCCCTCTCCTTCCTTCCCTCTGGCCCTACCCATTCTGCTTGACACACGCTAGACGCCATCATTCAATCCAACCTCACTCTTAGGTATCTGAGCGATGGACATTCAATTATTAAATGTTTTACTATTTCAGACTGTAGTGAGCAGTGCCTACAAACATCGTCCTTCACATTATCAATCTGTCTCATAACCATCATTTGTTTCGATTTGTATGCATTTATTCGTAATCGAAAGAAGCCGTACCGATGGTATCTGGAAGGAAATTGTCGTAGATAATTAGGCATTCTATCTACTTTATTCATTGTGGTACCCAGATCTAAAGCTTTGGGTAACTTTCCGTACGTATCAAGATTTTCGATCCATAACCACTGTTTCAGTTTTTTCCTCGCAATTTGCGGGCGCTCCAACAGCATGTCCATTGAAATGTTGGCTGCTTGCATACATCCTTTCACTTTTTCAGACCAGGACAGAAGAAGACCTTCATACTGACAGTTATCAGGAGGTGCAAGTATTTTGAACGCTGGTTCAGGATTAGAAATCTATATCTTTCTCAACAGTGCCATCGACTTCCATGTCACCACTCCATGTAAGCCCTCCGGGGCTAGCTCGTGCCGTATTATGGTCATGGATGAATAATTCGGTAGTCTCAGGACGCAGCGCCAAAAGATTCCTTCCAATTGAGGCCATATCTTGTGGTCAATGTTCCAACCTGCTTCCACCCCGAATGTTATTGCAGGCACTACTTTCTGCGAGTAGAACGTGCGTATTGGTATTAGCGTGAATTTTCCGAACAGGTTGTGAATTCTAGCTCCTTGCAAAGCAAGGGTTCGAGTCCGCTGGTATAGATCTTTCACCCAGCTCCATTCTCGTAATGAAGTCTTCACCATTATCCCCAGGTATCGGATTTCAACAACTTCCTCAATCTTTTCCCTATATAGTTGCCACTTGAAGTTATTGTTTCTTCTACCCTTAGAGGGACCAAACTTCATTATTTTTGTTTTTTTCACATTTATCCTTAGGTCGTTGTCGGCCATGTAAGTTTCCAATTTTGTCAGAAGCCGGTGTAGCCCTGTTTGGGTAAGGTCGACCAAGTCCAAGTCGTCCACATATGTTGCACAACTTATATGCTTCCCATTGACTTTTGGGGGGAAGCAGTTCACATTGGCTAAAGCAGTTGGTACGTCAGCAATATATAGTTTAAACAGGGCCGCTGCCAAGGGACAGCCCTGTTTCACCCCTCTATTTGTGTCGATGGCTTCCGATAAATCTCCCTTTTCATTTAGCCTGATTCGAATTGATGATTTGTGAATACAATGCCTTTATTGGCTGCAGTAAGACACTTGGACATTTCCATTTTTCCAATTTCTGCCACAACCTTTCCCGATTTATGGTATCAAATGCCTGTTGCATATCAATAAAGGGCAAAAATAAGTTGTTCTTCTTCCTCAAGGCTTCCAGCTTCAGCAGGTTCACCAGAGTCAGATTTATCTCAGTGCCAACGCAACCCTGTTTGCCTTTCGTCGGATGTGTCACTTTTCAAAGCCCAGGCTGACAATTTCTTTTGCAGAAACAACGCGAGCACCTTTCCAATCGTAGGGATTTTGAATGACACGTTGGTGGGAGAAGTGCAGTGTTTGGATGGTGTTGCTGTGGGCAGGAGGCAAGGGTACTAGCTGGTGGTCTCCTGCAGGTTCTGGGAAGCTAGGCGATGTGTGTTTAATAAGGCAGAAAGTAGAGATGTGAGCAGGTTAGTGTGGTGTGTAAGCAATCAAGAAGCCACATGTATCAAGATATGACATGGTTTAGCAAGGCATTGCAACATACATAAGATTCTACAAAGCATTAAAGGGCCTAGCAAGGAATGAAAAGGCATCACAATGCACCGCATGACCTCCTCTGAACACTCATGCCACTGTTCTCTCTGCAGACAGGTCTCATTTTCACTTCATCACTTTTCCACAGTCAACCACTCCCTCGTATCATCTCTCACTCTCTCTGTCAGGCTCTCTAGCCCTCTCTCTTTTTCTACTCTCTCTCTCTCTCTCTCTCTCTCTCTGTCTCTCTCTCTCCGTCACACTCTGAAAAAGATGCACCCGCATCAGGAATTGCTGACTGTGAACTCCACTCATTGCGCACTGAGGGAAGTGCTAAGGGGTCTGGGAGACATTATCCTTTTGGATCAGAGAAAAAGCCTCCCAGGATATGAAGAGCACAGTGGTTCATTTCATGTTCCTTAGTATTTTGGTTGACAGGCAGAGGGCCATCTCAAACATCACTCTAACTTTCTAAGGTGCTAGGCCCAGTGGGACCTGCAGCACGTGTGCCTGCCATGATACACACAGTTACATACCAGAGGGGTGCGCAGTGGAGGCATGATACAGACTGTTAAATAATACCTGAGCGGTACACAGTGGGGAAATGACCAGGCTTTGGAAAATCTAAGGGGTGTGCAGTGGAGACACCGTATTTCCATTTAAATACACATGGTATCCATGGTGGAGATATGATACAGACACGTGCATTTACTGTAAATATCTGACGTGGGCACAGTGGAGACCTAATACAGACATTTAAATATAGGATGATGCAGAGTGGCCTCATCACGACTTTGGCGGTAACCCTTAAATCCGGCGGTCGCGCTATTACCGCCGGATTTAAGGGTCCGCCAAATCAGGACTTCGGCGGATTTCGCCCCAGCTCTTGGCTGGGGGAAATCCGCTGAAAATTTGCACTATTACCGCCGGCGGGAAATCCACCAGAGGTAAGAGCGCGAATTTTCCCCATTGATCCCAATGGGGAATGGGGAATTACATTACCGCCGAACTCGTGATCCGGCGCTATTAGTGCCGGGGAGTTCAGTGGTAGGGCTAATACCGCCAGCGGTAATACCGCCGGCATTACCGCCAAAGTCGTGATCAAGCCCACAATACAGCCCTGTAAATACATGAGGGGTGCACAGTGGAGACATGTTACAGACCATGTAGTGACTAGGGAATGCACAGCGGAGTTATGATGCACACATAGACAGGAGTATAATGGAAAGTTGGCACACGTTGCAATACCCAGGGCTGCATAGATAAGGCATGATACAGACATTGTAATACTCGCGGGATGCATGAATGATAATTGATACAGACATGGAAATACCTGACTGGTGCCCATGCAGTGGGGAAGAGTATGCAACTGTGGATGTTTGGTTCTAACCCTGATGGGGTGAGGCGGGTAAAGGAATAACTTAGGGAATTTCTTTTCCAAAAAGGATTTTTAATGAAGTTGGCTTACTTTCAAGCAGAGGCGTAGCCAGGATTGTCTAACAAGTACGGCCTGAAGCTAAGTAGTTGGGCCTACCACAGTGACATTAACATCTGTAAATGCCCACACAGCGCTGCTGAGTGGGAATTTATAGATTTTGGGTGGGACTTGCATGCTCAGGCCCTACCCTATCTACCACCTTCAATGCCCGTCTTGATCCAAAGCAGACATTGCAGGGGACTCATAGTGTATAGGTAAGACAAAGCTGAATATTAAGTGAGTTAATGACGGTGAACTACGGAGGGGACAGAGCAGACACAATTTACCGGTCAGCTCTTCAATAAAGGGAGTTAATTCCTTGCTCGCTTCTGTGACTTCTCTATTCGCTCCTCCATGGTTCCACACACAATCTCAACTCTCTGTAGGAGGATCTTTTTGCTTCACTTTGTGCCTAACTGCATCAAAATCTCTTTTTTTCCAGGCCCGGGACAGCAAGGTTTTGCATGATATGAATGGAGCCGCGAGTTACGCAAAAACCGCCAAGCAGTTCAATATCGCAGTGACCATCATTTTTAGCATCATCCTTGCCATCACCTTGATTTCAATCATAGCCACCAGTGCACGTGCGAGATAACCCACCGTCCCAGGGCATCCTCAATAGGTGTTGTGCTCCGAAGCCCAAGGACTGTCATGGACCATGCTTAACAAGCGAATACGGAAAAGGTTTTCCCCAACCGAAATAAATCGAGAAAGGGCCCCTCTTCAAAACAGTTCTGCTCAAAGAAATCAATCCTTGGACATCTGCGATTATTCCAACATTTTCCAAAAATGTATCCTCTTCTATAAACCTTGACACAAAAGAACATTCTCAGGAACTGATTGATCCAAGAAACCTTTACCTAAACAAGACATCTGAGGAAACAAAGGTCCTTCCAGGTTCACATTTACGAAGGATAACCCACCAAGAACACAAATTCCAGTTCAGGATGTTTAAATATCATTGGACAAAAGGGACTTCTAAGAAAATAATCAATATCAAACTGGAGTGCATGATGGTCCAGTCGTATCTGTGGCTCACAAATCAATACTAAACTATTGGAACAGCTCAGGAGCAAATCCCACTCCCAACCACTTTGAAAGTTACTTGCGAAAAGTGGACCTCTGGCAGCTCCCACAATGAGATCTCTGAAAATCAGAGCTTTCAGAAAAACAGTGACTGGTTATCTCCTTCGTTACACCTGCTTGTGAAAAGCACATCCTGCTGATTGCTTTCATTGCTGTGTCTTTCTTTTATTAAACCTTGCCTTATGGGTTGTCATGCTTCTTCTTTTGTTGGGATATACTTTTTATCAAACATGATAAAATGCTTTGGATTTGAAAGAAAGAATGCTAATATAAGGGGAATAAATAAGTAGTACACACAGGATGGTCGAGAAAATAGGATATAGCTGGATGACCTATGATAGGGATGAGGGTATGGTCAGGGGGTGATGATAGTGTTACTGGATAAGAATATGGCCAGGTTGGTGATGGCCGGTAGATGGAGGATGATAGAGGATGGATAACAAACAAGGAAATGGAGAGAGGAATGATCGAGACAAGAGATGGTAAGGGGGGTAGGGTCAATGGATACAGCATATAGGCAGGAGTTGAGGATAGGGTCATATGGTACATGATAGGTTCAGGGGATTCAGATATGGACATAGGGATAATGTTGGTGTAAGCATTAGAGATGCATCAAGATAGAAGGATGGGGGAAAAGGATAAATGATTAGGTCTGAATGATGATGTACTTAAGGTTTCTTAATAGGGTCACAGTCTGATGACAGTTTCAAGAAATTAGGAAAGTTCCGAGGAATAGTAAGAGAATTGAGGGATATGTATAGGATCAATGCATAGAGGTCAGGGTCATGGCAACATGACAGGCTTAAGAAATGATCAAGAGAAGATGGTATGGCCATAAAATGGCGATAAGGTTAAATGGTGATGACCGAGTTAATTGATGAAGATAGGGTCAAATGATTAAGATAGGATGCTGGGATTCTGGTAATGTCAAGATGTATTGATTATATGGATGCCACATATAACCACTAAATAACCCACACCTTTTCGATACAATAGTTCTCTGTGTGTATTATGGTTCTGTACCCATGGAAATTTGAAAAATCAACAAGCTGGAAGAGCAATTTCAAAGCATTTATTTAGGCTTTTATGAACCCAAAATCTAGATCGGTTTCTTGTAGCTCAACTACTGTCTGCTGACATATCTAACAACATGTTTACTCTAATCCTTTAGTATTACCTGGATGAAGTCAAAGGAGAACTGGTTTAAGGGAGGACGGGTGCAAGGGAAGTCAGGTTCAGAGGGTAGAAAGCTGAAGAGGGTGAAAGGCTGATAAGTACAAGAGACACTGGGGTCAAGCGATGATAGGCTTATCCATCACCTATTATACAGTCAGGATTTACAGCCTGTGGGAAAGATGTCGTGATGCAGGAGACATCAAATGTGTGCAGTAAAAATGCAACCGCTGTGGTTTGCCTGATATTTTGACACCTAAAATGTAAATTGATAAAAGAGGAGAAAAAGGGAACATTAAATGTGGTTTATACTTTACAGATCCCAAACATCTCTGTGCCCTGTCCCATTCTACGAGGTTCTAGGGGGAATGCAGGAACCTGTACTCTCACCCTTGACTCCAAAGGACAAGGACACGCTTGGTGCTGCTCCTTTGATCATCTGACACAGTCACAGGCGATAAATTGAATAATTGAGGCGGGATGAAGGGAAAGCAGTTGGGATGTTCTGCACCCATGTAGCCTGTTTGAGGAGTTCATTGACTGCATGACGGATAGCTTGCCTTCTTATGAGAACCTCCCATAATCCTTACGGCAGCCAACCAATATGTACAGCCCTACTGCCCTCCCGACAGATGCCTCCATTCTCACCGACAACCTTTCTGAGGAGAAACCAATCTCGACCTTGGGTATGGCCTCCTGACCAGGCCTTGGGCTTTCTAACCAGTTTCACATGTGACTGATGAGCGAGAGAGGAGTCAACAGCAAGCTGTCAATCTGGCATGTGCAGAAAGAGGGCCTCGTTGGCTGTTAGGAACGTTCCAGAGGGAAAAAAGAGAGAATCCCTCTTTTGGCGCGCGGCAAGAGGAAGGAGGCAGCAATGGTGGCTCCGGCAGCGACTCCTAGTGAAGCAGAGATTGCGGCTGCCATTGCTACTCTGATAGCAGCAGGTCAGATGGGGAGAGGGATAATGAAAGGTGCGATTCTGAGGTGGAAAAATCGAGGAGAGGGCTAAAAAAAAGAGCTGTATTGGCAGAACTAGCCGCTGCAGTCTGGGCATGTGGTTGTCCAAAGAGAAAAAAGAGTGGGGGAGAGGGGTTGATGATGGGTGGGGGGCAGAATGAAGGAAGACAGAGTAAAACAGGTGTCAGTATGGTAGGAATGTTGGAAAAGGGAGAAGAAATTCCAGCTTTCACTAGGGAAAGAGCCACGTCGGAAGGGGCCCAGAGAGAACTAGTGAAGACTACGGAGATCAAAAAGGTGAAGATCATGGGTACTATTGGGAAAGAAAAGAAAGAGTGCAGTGCAATGTGAGTCTCGGAAGAGGAAGGATAGGCAGGGAGATCGGCGTGAAGGGAAAGGGGGCAGGTGGTACTAGGGAGGAAGAGTCCACCCATGCAAAAATAGGGAAGAGCGCAAGACTAGATGAAAGAGGGAACGAAAGAAGGAGCGAAATGGAGATGTCCACAAGGAACGGTATAAGAATAGGGCAGCGGGGGTACGGGCCCAAAGCACGGAATTGCCTTGAGCATGGAGAATAACAGATGGAGAAGATACACGTAAGGAGTGGGGTTTAATACTATGGGGATCAAAATGTCCGGCTAGCCAAAACAGAAATCCAATAGCGGGCTGGTGGGAAAAAGACAGGGCATGGAAGAGTATTGGAAGGAACAAACAGAAAGAAAGGAGTGAACAAGGAAAAAAGGGGACGGATACAGCTGGCTGAAGGGAGGGAGAAGGTCAGGCGCATCAGATCTACTGGAAATAGACTTACAGAATGAGGAGCAGGTGAGGAAAAAGACTTACAGAATGAGGAGCAGGTGATTAGGACTATGAAATAAGGTAAGATGAAAAGGACTGGAGAATGTCTAAGGATGGGGAAGATTGGTCCCCGATTGTTACAGAAGAAAAAGGGGAAGAACAGAAAGCGCAGTGGGATGTTTTAGGTAAAGTAATGGTCATTTGCATAGCGCATTTCACCATTGGTATGGTCCCAACGCGCTGTAGATTAAACGCCCTCGGGGGACCGAAGTCCAGATATGGGAAATTCAGCAGAGCTGTTTAGAATGTATGTGTGCATTTTAGCCAATATGAAGATAGGTAGAGATGGCAAAGTCCCTGCTAGCCACCCATGTCGAGATGGCATGTGGATGGGTGCTGGGAGTTAGTATGGAGGGTATGCAAGAGTTATTATGTGTGCAGCTAGACCGAATTGTTCGTGGGGGATAGCTGCATTCTTATGGTATAGGAGTTGTGCAGAGTGTTCTAGAGTAGTTCATGAAATGGATGGGGGCTGAGAGGAAGTTTGCAGAGTTTGCAAGATCAGGAGAAAGAAACATTATGTGTGCAGCTAGACCACATTGTTTGTGGGGGGTAGCTGCATTCTTATGACAGAGGTGTAGTGCAGAGTGTTGTAGAGTAGTGCATGAAATGGATGGGTTCTGAGGGGAAGTTTGTAGAGTTTTCAAGATCAGGAGAAAGAAACATTATGTGTGCAGCTAGACCAAATTTGTCGTTGGGGATAGCTGCATTCCTATGACAGAGGTGTCGTGCAGAGTGTTCTAGAGTAGTGCATGAAATGGATGGGTGCTGAGATGAAGTTTGCAGAGTTTGAAAGATCAGGAGAAAGAAGCATTATGTGTGCAGCTAGACCACATTTTTCGTGGGGGATAGCTGCATTCATATGGCACAGGTGTTGTGCAGAGTGTTCTAGAGTAGTGTATGAAATGGATGGGTGCTGAGAGGTAGAAAGGAGAGTATGTGAGAGCGGGAGAAACTATGTGTGCAGCTAGACTGAATTGTTTCATGGTGCATCGCTTAATTCGTATGGCAGAGGTTTTGTGTAATGTGTCTTGGAGTACTGCATGTAATGGATGGGTGCAGAGAGGTATATTGTGGAGTGTGCGGGAGCAACATTATGTGTGCAGCTACACCACATTTTTGTGGGGGTGTGTGAGGAATTCGACCATCCACATGGGGAGTGTGCGCTCACCTGGCCTTATAAAAAAAAGTTTTGTAATGAAAATGAATGAGGGGAGATCAACCTCAGAAAATGTGTGGAGCTAATCCGCACACATTTTCCTCTGCTCACCGCACAACAAACACATAGTCATGTGTACTCTGGGGTGACAGCCTACAGGCTCAGTCCTCACTGTCACATTTAGCTGGAATTTGACATTCCAGCTACATGAAAGCATCTCAGGAAGGGGGAAGGCAACACCTTCTCCCTGTCATGGCCAGCCCAATTAAATATCAAAGGCACCATGGTACGCCTTGTCTATTGTCAAGGTTTTGCTGGTGGCAACTCATACTGATGAGAGTTAATTGAAACAGGCTTGCAAGAGGCCTGATCGCAGAACTGACAAAAGGGGCCTGGAAACCAACACCTCTTTGATATGCAATGTGTCAACCTGAAGCTAGCTCCCACCCTTCTGTATGAAGGATAGTGAATGGCATGTCTGGGACAACTATTTACAGCAGGTAACCCCTGCAGGGGGACCTTCTTTCAGAGGGACGAAGTATATGATTTGATGGAGACAGAAAGTCTGTTCTCACCACAAACTTCAAGGGAGACCAGCGCTTTGATCAGGAGCCACAGAGAGCTCAATTAACCAGAGGGAGACTTTCATCCACAACAGACAGGAAGATGGGTGGGACATAGTAGTACTTGCTGTCACCCCTTACCTTTCCCGTTGCAAAGAATTCTGGTTATACCCTCATGCAGGGGGGCATGGCCTGGTGCACATGGAGTGAGGAGGCAGAAGCGTTAAGCTCTGGCCATGATCCTACTACTAGATCCTGAAACGGTTCTTTGTCAACATCAACACCACAGCTGAAAACATCCACAAACAGCCTAAGCGATTCCCTACAAAATCGCACCAAATCCGAAAGAAATCGGTCCAGAAGAAGAACGGATTGCCCCCATGAACTGTCCCCCCCTCCGGCCACCCAAAATGGCAGACAAGACCCAGAGCTTACAAGGTTGAAGGGGGAGGGGTGCAGCACTGGCGCGATCCTGATGAGCGAGGCACCGCCACGGCAGACAACACAGCGGCTGCTGGAACTGGAGGAACTTGAGAGCCCTGACCCGGCCCCACAAGGAGATTAGTGGCATCGGCCCAGTAGCGCAGGGGAGCTCTCGCACACCGCTGAGGCACGGGCGGCTGCCGTCTGCACTGCGACCTTGAACAAGGCGGCGAGTGTGAGCGGAGGAACACTGGAGCTGGGAGGCACTGCAGCGCGGGCAAAGCCGCGCCGCTAGCGACCTCCAAAGAACGCCCGAAGTGACCTGAGGCACTCGATCATCACAGGCAGCAACAAACGGCATCTCTAGACGGTGAGCTGGGCGCAGGTGTGGGGAAATGAACAGAACACATGCCTAAACATTTTACACCATTCGCCCGCAAGGCATTGCTTTTGTTTTCCCTCGGCCAGACCTGTTGGGGTAGAAAACCACTGCCAGCAGCGCAGCACTAACACCCACCCAACAGTGTAGGAGAGCGAGCACGCCACCACTGGGTACCCTGAAATCTGGCCCAACCCACGAAAGCACTGCACATTACTCATCAGGCTAACGCACGGTCCCTAGACCTTACCCGACTCGCAAGAACTTGATAACCTGGAGCCTTGGTTGCTACGCACCATGGACACGTGCACTGAGGCACACTGTCGTCTATGCACTGGGGCACATCAGGCCTCAGAATTTATGTGCCTGGGGATAAGGAAAGTGACGTGGTGCACCTCACATGACCGCTGAAACCCAAGACTGGAGCAAGGATCAGGGCACACGGACTGGAACCCAGAAAGTTTATAGTACTGACCCCCAATAGCAGAGCTGGACTGTTGCCCCTCCACACGCATAAGTGTAATGACCAGGTAGGCAAAGCACCATATAGCCCATCATGAACACTGCAAAGACAATTACAAACCTTGGAGTATGAGCGGCACAAATAAGGGAGCCAACCACAGGCCTGCAGGGGTCTGAGACTGCAGGGGCGTGTGGGGACCCGCTAAACAGCAACTGTCCAATGGTCAAACCCATGTTGCAACACTGAAAAATAGCATGCTAAGCACTGGGGAGAGAATACTGACAAAGGGTTGAGGTGAGCTGTGGCGCCTTGGAGCTAAAATGGAAGCAATGACACAGGCGCCTAAAAAGCGCTCCTGAACAGGGTGCAGTGACTGGCACTGAAGGGAATGCCATCCTTGTAAATCCCTGGACCTGTTTCAGCCACCATTGTGCAAACTCTGCCGCAGAGTCTGATATAACCGGTTAACCGACACGCTACACGCAAACCACCATGCCTTCCAATAAGGACAAGTCAAAATCATCCATTATGGACTCTTTTATGGTGGCAAAAGCGCGCCCTTTACAGCAGGATGGCAAAGCCCCTCTGGAAGCTGGCAAAGAGGTGACACCAGACAACCAAGATGGGCATGTGCTTGAGGCCATTACAGCATTAAGAACCTTCATCCATACAAAAATGGATGAGGTGAAAATAAACATGCAAATAATGAGGTAAGATGCGAAAAACCTAACGGAAAGGGTGACCAGTGCTGAGGCTGGGCTGCTGGAACAACAGAGACTGCGACAGACCTGAAATCCAGGGTAGCAGAATTAGAAAGGAAGGTCGGCACACTGGAAGCAAGAGTGGAGGAGGCTGAAGGGAGGTCCCGACGCAGTAACGTTCGGCTGCTCGGGATCCCAGAAGGAACAGAGGGCCTGAACCCAGCCAGGTTTGTGGAGACACTATTGCAACAAGAGGTTGGAGCGGGCAGGTTATCAGAGGGCTTTGCTGTGGAGAGTGCCCACAGATCCCTTCAGAGGTAACCCCCACCAGGCTCTTATCCCCGTCCGATGATTGCGAAGATCCTCAACTTCCAAGACAGGGAAGTAATACTTAAACACTCCAGAGAGGGCGGGGTGATAGAGCGAGGTGACTCCAAAATAACTATATATCCGGACTACACATCAGCTGTACAAAGAGCGAGAAATTCCTATGTGCCGATCAAGGCTAGACTACGACAGCTGAACATAAAATACATGCTGCTATACCCCTCCAGACTGAAAATAATACAAAAATGATGTGCTGTATTCATGGAGGCACCAGCGGCAGCCAACATGTGGTTAGAACATAATAACCTGGCAGATGACAAGGAAAAAGGCACATGAAGAGCGGCGCCATCGAGAAACGAATGAACCTCGGAAGCTGAAATTACCTGAGGCCACACTTGAAGAGACAAATCACTGCTATGCAACGACCGTTGAAGCATTCTTTATTTGAATGGCTGGGCAATGCTCCTGGCCAACCAGCCTGCCCACCGAGGCCTACCCCACGGAAGACTAGTGCGGACATGTTGTTGGCACGCAAACACACGCGCTGGATGCCATGGAAGTGGCAAAACAGTGCGGGGCACCTGAGCACAGCAGTCGCACTGCAGTCGCTGGGTGCGACTGTTTAGTGTGTGTTAATTGTTGTTGTTGTTTTACGTTGTTCCAATGTCTTCAAGATGAGAAAAGGTGGGTGAAAAATGCCCGAGCTTATGAACCACAGTGAGGGGGTGTACAACGGGATGGAGGAGGAAGGAACCCTGCCAGGACTGCCGGGGGCAGCCGAGGGTGGCAAGGACACAAAACTTTGGTGCACTAAGAACTAATCATGGCAACGCAACTTAAAATGTTGACGTGGAATGTGCGTGGGATGGGCACCTACTTGCGTAGAAACAGAATTAAATCCTACTTGCAGAGAAAAAGGGTGGACATAGCACTACTACAGGAAACTTAGGCCGCGGTCAAACTGAAAGAATGCTGGGGGGGGCAGAGACATGGGGCCTCCTATTCCAAATATGCCAGAGGGGTGTTCACGTGGGTCAACCCGGGGTTGCCATTCGGATTGCTGGGTGTTGAAGCAGACAAAGAAGGTAGATACCTGGTAATATGGTGAGCAATAGAGCAAACTGAGATCTGCATTGTAAACTCATACTTCCCCAATCATGGTATACCAGCACACATGAATATGCTAAACACTAAAATACTCCAACACTGAGTGGGTCTGTACATATGGGGTGGAGACTTCAACTGTGTGATAGATATTGACCTAGACAGATCTGCGCCACCACGAAATCGAACAGAAGCAGCCCCAGTAGCGTAGAGCTCCATGCTAGAACAACTAGATCTGGTAGATGCTTGGAGAGAATGCCACCCCAATGTTAGAGCCTACTCGCCCTACTCCTCACCACATGATCTTTACACGAGAATTGATTATTTCTTTATTGACAGAACACATCTGGCACACGTGGATTCTATACAATACATGGGAAGATCAATCTCTGACCACTCCCCACTACTCATGCACTGGGCGCTGACAGGCCCACGGCCACCCATACCATTATGGTGGATGCCCACAGAGGCACTCACTGACCAGGCCTTCAGGGGGGAACTTGGGGATAAACTTGAGGAGTACATCAAGATAAATCAAGGCAGTGTAGCCCACTGGAGCACGGCATGGGATGCCCTGAATGTGGTGATACGAGGGGAGGTTATTTCAGGTGCGGAAGGCATCAGGAGGCTTTTAAAAGAGGAGCTGGAGAAACGCAAAGATGGTATAAAACAATTACAATCTACCACCCAGGGGACAAGGGAGGAGGAGGCGAAACTAGCAAAGGAAATAAATGGCTGCCTCGAAGCATGGGAGAGACTATCTAAGTCCGATTACATAACACACACTGCTAGAATGCATAACAAAGGGGATAAGCCCAGCAGACTGCTGGTGTGGCTGTGCAGGCGAGAACACTCCAGACACCCAACAACAACACTTAAAGACGAGAATGGGATGTTGCACAACACACAGCAATCCATCAATGATACTTTCACAGCCTTCTACACTAGGTTATATGCACATGACACCCCGCTGCCGCTGGCAGATATATGTGACACACTAGATGAAATTGAGCTCCCTACACTGGGTGAGTCACAAAGAGAGGCCCTAGATGAGGAAATCACAATGGAAGACATCACAGCCACAAGCAGGTCATTGTCCACCTGTAAAACCCCGGGCAGTGACAGACTTTCTTCCTGAATTCTATAAGGCATATGAACCTACACTAACCCCAATACTCCACAAGGTGTATAAGGAGGCATACAAAGCTGGTACACTACCAAAAAGTATGAGGGAAACAGTGATAATACCGATACCCAAACCGAATAAACCAGCGGATGATTGCGACTCGTACCGCCCTCTAGCTATGCTAAATTAAGACGCTAAAATACTGACCACCATATTGGCCAAACGCCTGAACAGAGTAATAGGGAGTCTAATTCACAAAGATCAGAGTGGTTTTGTACCTGGCCGGAACACGACTGCCAACCTACGTAGGCTACAACATATCATGGCACAAACGCAACAAGCAGGAGAACACCTTGCAGTGATGTTGCTAGACGCCATTAAGATCTTCGACTCCATATACTGGGAATGGCTGATAGAGGTCCTGAGAGAATTTGGGTTTGGGAAAAGCTTTGTTAGGTGGATTCAGGTGCTGTACAAAGATCCGCTGGCGAGAGTAGAAACAGGGAGGATGATATCTAAGGCCTGGGACATTCGAAGGGGCACCAGAATAGGTTGCCCGCTGTCACCCATGCTTTATACCCTAGGATTAGAACCCATAGCGATATATATCAGAAAGCATTTCTTCGATGCTGGGATAAAAATAGGTGGGGCGTACCACATTATATCACTCTACGCTGATGATGTTCTGCTCTACTTGAAGGACCCACAACACAATGCTCCAACAATACTAGAGGTACTAGATAATTTTGCACACTACTCTGGGATATGCTTCAGTAAACAAAAGTCCTTCATGTTCCCACTTGCAGGCCTGAAGGGGTTAGAGACCAGGGAACTACCGGAGGTGGAAATACAATGGCATCTGGACACGTTCAGGTACCTGGGAGTACGGATCTGGCACACACCGGAACTCACACACAAACACAAAACTGTGGCCGTGATACAGGGCCTACACAACTGAATGAAGTTGTGGTCCAAGCTACCACTCTCAATGATGGGTAGGGCATTGATTTCCAAAATGATCATTCTGCCAAGGTTCCTGTATTATTTCCAGAATATCTGCTACTACATTAGACCACCCTTCTTCCATACCTTAGAAGCGATGATAAGGGATTTCCTTTGGGGAACGACATGCCGCAAACTCGCACTGATTACACTAACTCTGCCTTGCAGGGAGGGGGGGTATACAACTTCCAGATTTTGGAAGATATTATTTGGCGGCACAACTCAGCCACATAACTAAATGGCTGTCGGACGACGTACACACAGAAACAAAGCTTCTGTGGGATTTGAGTGCCCCAATATACTTGAAAGAAATACTATGGTTCCCGCAAAATCCCAGGGGTCCGGACCCCATGCTGGTGACGCTAGGCAGACTAATATGGAACAGGGCCAAAACAATTCTACACATGGTGCACCCCTACTTGCCTGAAATGCCACTACTGGCGGAGTCAGGAGCAGTACACTCTGACATCCACACCATAAGAAGCTGGGAGAGGCTGGGCTTGTATACCTGGAGGGACATGTATGAGGGAGGGTCATTTAGGGAACTTGAATCGCTACACGAGAAAGAAGGGCTACCAAGAGGGCAATTTTTGTGGTACCTGAGGCTAAAACAGGTGGCTAAAATGAACTGGGGTGAATGGCCGGAAGAACCAGAGGCAAACCCTTTGATGACATAAATATATAACATGAGCGATGGGTGGCGGCCAGTATCAAGAATATATGCCCACCTAATGATAGACCTAACCCTCGCACAGCCACGCTGAAGGCTAAATGGGAGAAGGACCTGGGGGCAGATATTACAGAGAAGGAATGGGAAAAGGGCACAGTTGCACCCCAAATACATGTCCAGAATGCTAGATTCAGATTGATACTGTTGAATGTCTTGTATAGAACATCCATGACCCCTATGAGGGTAGCGAGCTTCAACAAACACATCAGGTCAGCATGCCCGCAGTGTGGAAGCGAAGAAGCTGATCTAATGCATATGTTTTGGAAATGCGTGAGGGTTACAATTTTTTGGGCAAAAATTAAACAGGTATGTACAAATGCTGGAGTCACCAGGTATGAATGGTCCCTGAAGGAATGCCTCTTGGGTACCCACCCCAAACGTAGTAAAATAAAGCATGTGGTGAAAACTAGGAGTATGGTATGCATACTAGCGAAAAGGGCAATAGCAATGGCATGGAAATCGAAAACGGGCCCACAATACAATAGGTAGAAGTCAGAAAAGGAGACATAGGCTGCAGCTGAAACAGAGGCTTGGGGCGCGGGAATTGTTGGAAATGTTGATGAAATTAGTGTCACATTTGAAGCATGGAAAGCCCTAATAAGAGACATGTTCCTCCCGTCCGATGATATGCCCCCCTGAACACATGGACATGAATGAATGTACATTTGCCAACGAACAGGGCGAAAATCCAGTGATGCTGTCACCCTTGCGCCTAACAAAGTCGGACAGGACCTACACCCCCGCAACCACAGAGCGGATAAATTGATCTGCTTTGAAAGAAGAAGACAGTTATTGTTTATTGTTTTTTTTTTTTATTTTACTACTCAGTGGTACTGTAATGATGTTTATGATTATGAAGTGAATTGCACTGTACAACTTACAAATCCCAATAAAAACAGTTAAAAAAAAATACCCTAATGCAGAACAGAAGATTGTTGGTGGGGACCCAGTATTGGTTCATTAAGGTAGGCTTAGCCTGCATCATTCACTGGGGCCCACATGGCTTTAAAAGAGGGTTGAGACCCTCTTTTGGCAGATCATCAGACGACTTCGAAAGGAGAAAGAGGAAGGACTCATTCGGACTCTGGCTGAAGATACAGTTTGCCTTACAGCTTCCGCCAGTGAAGGAAGGCCAGGTATTCCAAGAGGGAAGCAAGATCACTCCCCTAAACATCTCCCATGGAACAGAGGGAGATACCGGATTCAGAGGACCCGTCCAGCAGCCTCAGAACTAGTACCCAGCCAGCACACAGCATGCCCTGCTAGGTTCTGCCAGCAAGCTTCCTAGATGGGAAGTGCCCGAGAGTATCTGAAATAAGGACAAGGCCGTTGCCTGCAAACACTCTCCTCAGCTTTGGGCCGTCCACCTTAAACAGCGACACAAGCCCAGCGAAGAAGCTAGGAGGAGTGCCACGCCAAGCATCAACCAGCGTCCATCTTTTAAGGACATTTTTGACACAGTCAAGCCTCGAACCGTGACTGGCTGCAACACTGACTTTTGTCACACTGCAGTCCCTCGACCAGCATTCCAGATCCGCCAACCAGCACAGGGACAACGATTCTTGACCCTGAGCTGCTGTGTAGGCCAGCCTGCAGCCATCCATCCAGCCTTGCTTACCGAACTGCCTGCCACCTGATACCCGCAGCTGTCTCTTGTCTTGAACTCTGTCGCAGGAGCTGCAAAGTGTCCTGGAACCGACTCAATGCTGATGAGCATCAAGATCATCTCAAGCACCAGTTACATTGTGGTTCTGTCCCCCTGGTCCTTCTCCCGAGGCACCAAGTAACATTTATGTCCCCTTGCTCCCTTGGTGCTGAAACCAAATAACTTTGAACAGTTAAGACTCATTGCTTTACCGACTACCCTCCTGTCAGTATCCAGAGTGCATCCCCTTCCTTCGTAAAACTGTCTGTCCTTTGTGTTCCTTTACATGGTGGGTTGTATTTTGCAGTGCACTAGAACTGTCTGCTGTAATAATAATAAACTAGATATTTGTATACAACCTTGAATGGACAGTCCTTTTATCATTGGGTAATAATTGTATTTTCGCTGTGTTGCAACTAACCAATGATCCACAACCTTGAGGAGATAAACCAACCGTTACGTCCACGTTACCAAAATTGGACAAGGAGGTTTATTATAATTTACTTGTGTTTCCAATCGGTTCAGATCCCTTCTGGTGTACAAGAGGTGTGGTGCTGATTGATGGTTGAGAAACCGATATTCATCCCTAGACCACCGTTGCCCCGGAAGTTGATTTGTCACAGGGGGTAACTGCATTCATATGGCAGAGGTGTTGTGCAATGTGTCTTGGAGTAGTGCTTGTAGTGGATGGGTGCTGAGAGGTAGATCGGGGAGTGTACGAGAGCGGGAGAGAGATTATGTGTGCAGCTACACCGAATTCTATTGTGGGGGATAGCTGCATTCTTATTGCAGGTTGATGTTAAAGGTTTCTTAGAGTAGTGTAGACAGCAGATGCGTGTGGATGCGTGCGGGTGGGTGGCCGTGCCCTGACCACGCACCTATGTGTCCTGACTGGGCTCCTAAATGCATAGATACAGCTCGATCTAGAGGGTGTAAAAATGCAAAGCACAGACAAAATTCTACCTATCGGCTATATAAATGCAACTAGTAGCTTGACTACTCTCTAAGATGCAGCTAAATGTAATACACTGGCTGCCCCCTAGAATGCACCGGAATTCAAGACGTTGGCTGCCCTCAAAAATCATCCAAATGCAATACATTGGCTATCAACAAAAATCCATTTAGGTACAATACAATGGCTACTCTCAAAATTCATCTTGGTGCAATACTTTGGCTACCCTCAAGTGTTCATCTGGTTATATTACATTGAATACCCTCAGAAGTTCATCTGATGTAGTACCTTGTCTAACCTAAGAGATGAAACCAAGAGCAATACATTGGATATCCTTGCTTTTGGCTACCTCCCATACGTATGGGGTGTGATACGTACCTGTCTGTTATTACTGGATTGCTGGTTTTGTATCTGCAGCGTGGATTTTCACCTGTTTTCTAATGGGTGTTCTTAGGTTAGTTTGTCCAAGTTCTTACTGTCCTTTGGTGATTGTGTGGGGACATTTGTTCTTGCCATGGTCATCCTGGGTTGAAATAGCTAACTGACATGGGAGGACAGGGTTGGTCACGTTGTTGAGGGGAATAGCCATGTTTTGAGAGCCCTCGGGAAAGCCAGGTGGTCCTCTATGCGTCTGATTATGAGAAGCATGGAATTCAAGATAGAGGAGGCTTGGACAGAGAAAGTGGTACATTCAATTCAGGTTCATTTGAAAGGGGGCGAGGGGGTCACCAGTAGGAGGGCGGTGCCTGAACACACACAGGTTTCTATTGGGGTGGTAGTGTGTTATTTTCTGTTGGAGTTATTTTGTGCCTGCCTTGTGTAGGGCTCAGTGAGTGATGCACATGGCTATGAAAGCGACACAGTGTCTGACTGCGAGTCAGTGGAGGGTGTAGTGGGCAGTGTTGGTTGATGTGTTCTCTGGGGCTGAGGGAGAGGAGGAGCCTAGCTGCAGAGATCTGGACTCTTTGAATCTTCCTTAGTTGGTACGCAGGGGCTCCCAAGTAGAGAGAGATGGCGTACTGAGCTGAGCATGATTGCTGGCACTCTATGGGGGTAGGAGAGGTAGGGGAAAATGATAGGTCATGTCATGATAAGTCATTTATAACACACCTGTACACATGCGTTTAAGTATGCAGAGATATAGGTCGCAAGATTTTGTCACAGTGTTAATGTGGTGTGATAGAGTCAGGTTAGTGTCCATCATGCAGCCCAGATTTCTGACTGTGGTGGATGTGATGGGAAGGGGGGAAGATTTGCAGGAAGACGGCTGTTTTCCACGGATCAGGATCTCTGTTTTTCCGGCATTGAGCAGGAGTTAGCTGACCATCATCTAATAATCAATGTCGGTGAGGCAGGATGCAAGGTCCGGGTGGGGGGTGGAGGCCGACTTGGGGATTCCAAAGATGATTTGTGTGTCATCAGCATAGTTGTAGCAGGTGAGGTTGTGTGAGCGGATAAGTGCGGGCAGAGGACTCATGTAGATGTTGAAGAGAAAGAGGGGATAGGCAGGCACCTTGGGGAACTTCGTTACTGACGGGCGAGGCAGGCAAAGTGAAAGGAGGGCGGTGGGTGATTTGGTGTATGTTGGTAAGGAAAGAGGAGATGCACCTTAGTGCTGTGTCCCTAATGCCAAAGGAGTGGAGTCTGTCAATGGGGATGCTGTGATTGATGGTGTCAAGGCTGCTGAGGAGTATGCGTGTGGCACATGCCCTCTGTGTCTGCATTGTTTTTGAGATCATCCGAACATAGTGCTCAAAATGCTTTTTCCACGTCTTCCACGGAACAGTGGGCTCACCTAGGGTCTCCAAAAAATAGTTAGGAGGAGGTACCCCCTGCTTCCTATATATTATACTCAATTTTATAGTGCACAGTGAGAACAACTATTTATTATTTTCTACTGTTAAACACAATTGAAACTCACACACACAGTGACACAGAACTGCTAAAGCAAACATGTAACATTTAAAAGTAAGCAACATGCAGTCTTTCTCCTATGACATTCGTAAGAAAACTTTGCAAGTCACTATAATGAAACTGCTTCAACAATCCATCTGTTGAGATAGAACTTATGTGACACTGTGTGCCCGTTGTTGAAACAGATGGGCTCTAAGCCTAGACAGACTGCCACATTACAAAATGTTTGATATACATATTCCTGCTGATCATCTCGTTCCCTCTCTTCTGTGCCATGCAGTATCACAGTGGGAGGTGTTTTCCTTTAATACGTGTCTACACAATGATCGGCTCATACTTGCCAACCCTACGGATTAGGCGGTAGACTACCGCTATTTAAGCAGTCCTACCGCCTACCAATTGTTCCTGTCAAACCACGGATTTATGGGCCTGCCTGCCTGAGACCATGAGCAGAGCACTGCAGCATCCTCCAAGGTGGGCGTGACATGTTAATGGCCCTTCATGTTAATTGTTGCCTGGCTGACGTGAAACAGACATGCAGACTCTGCTCTGCGTAGCCCATGTCCAGGCAGTGTGTGTCAGAGCGTCAGCGTGAAGCTGCCATGAGATCCCGTGCCTCTATCTGAGCAGAGCTGCCTGCAGACTGCTGTGAGCTTAGAGCCGGTGAAGTCTCTAATCTAAACATTCCTCTGTGTTCCTCAGCTCTGCTGTGCATTATACAGCTGGCTACTGCAAACGCAGTTTGTCACCAATCTATGTAGGTAAAATTACTGTCACTTGTTTGAGGGCAGGCCAGGGTTGTGTGCACTTGACTTCATGTGTCAGCTTTCAGCTCTAAAGTATCCCATCTTGAAAGAATTAGCCTATGCTTAGTTTCGTTAAAGCCTTGTAATTATGGTGAGTAAACGTGCGCCCAGTTGCTTGTGGCATTTGATGGTATATGCATATTGTGGTGGAGGTGTTCACACACAGGCCGTGCAAGTGTTGCCAACAGTGAATAAACAGGCCTAAAACAATGAGGCGACTGTTTGGTCGCAGACACCTTGCTAGAGAAAACTGAAAATTGGTTGTTATAAAAAAAAAAACTTCTTGTTCTGGTTATTCGTTTTGCATCAATGTGGTTTTGTTTGATATAGTCTAGTTTGAGAGGTTAAGTAAGTAACAAAACCATCTCCCTGGAATCCGAAAGTGCATGGCACGATGCCCATACCCGTTTTGATATTGCTTGGCATTTCCAGAAGCCCTTATTTTCGGAGACGCCTAAAGAAAATGAACTGCACATTTCAGTTCCCAGGTTTAAATATTGCAATCGGGAGTAGTAACAGTCAGTGTGTGCATCGAGGGAGCTCAGCTGAAAGGAATACCCATGTGATTTAACAAAAGCTCCAGTCTTTTTGTTACGGCACCGCAAAGGCTCTTACCTGAACAATCGCCAAAGCATTTTTAGGCTGGTTGCTTTCTTTATGAACTCCCCACCCACAGTCCAAGCTCACTAGCCTTCCCTATGTCAGACACAAGGAGCTTTGTGCCATACATAACACCCAGAACAATGCCTTGCCCACCACCATGCCAATGTCTTCAGCCCCTGCAGCGGCGCGCACTAATCATGGACCCATCCTCGAACCAGTGCACGCGCTCCTTGCAGACATCGCATCGCTCAGCATGTGGGCTGCTGAGCTCAGTGCTGTGGAGTATAATACCACTACACCTAAGGACAGCGAAGTAAACGGCAGAAGCTCCGGACTGCAAAGAATATCAGCAGCGGGTTTAAAAGGTAGTAGCGTGGCCGCGTGTGTTGATTTTGTAACAAACGCACGCATTTCCAAGCACGTAGAACAAACTTACTTTGGTGTGCAGAATGCACAGCTCCCTGAAGCCCTCCCTAAGCGCTGATGCCATCACCCAAGCTCTTTTGGTGCATGACATGCGCAGCTCTTGAGCAAGGGGCCAGGAAAAGCAAGCCCTTTATTGGGACGTGTTCATTCTCAGGGGGACCATTTCCTTTGTCGTTGTAAACACTACAAAACAGTTGGGTTGGCGCTCATATCTTTCACAATATGCTTGAGGAATTGATGACGAAACAGAGTTTGTCCTCAAAGTCGTGTGCAATCTTAGTTTTGAACAGGAAGTGTGGTAGTGCCAGTTACCATGATGCTTTTCCATGGTTCCTATGCAATGAAAAAGCAATTCTGCGTGAACAGCATTGTAACACAGAGCACCATTTACCCAATTATTCCTAATCCCTGACAAAGTTCCCAGCCTCCAACTGTACAAAGAATGCTGCTTTTAACGCCACATCCAACTCCTATCCGAGGCCCTATCATTTCCTCATTTGGGTGTGGTGGGGTGTGGTCAGCAGTGCACTTACTCCACACACCGTTTGCAACTACTGCAGTAGTTCCTAAGAGAACATTGCACTTGCTCCTTGGAAGGTTGGGGTGACTGCTGCTGCATGCTAAGTTTTGGGGCCACACTGTTTCCTTTGTTGGCTGTGTGCAGACCATTCCTGGTTTCAGTGCGCTCGCTAAGCAAAATGCTCTAGGGCACCCCTACTCTGCACCTGCTATGGACACGGTTTAAGGCACTGTTGCACCTGCTCCAGATGTGCTAGGATGCAGGTACACACAACCTTCTGATGCTTTATGGCACAGCTGCATTTCCCCTTCAGATGTTTGTGGGTACAGTGGCACAGATGCATTTATTTTTCAGATGTTTTGGGGAACAGCTGCACACCAACTCCTCAGATGTCACTTGCGCGTCAACTAATGGATGGTTTACCAGCTCCTTTAGCTTCCCAGGAGATTTTCTGGTATTTGTCAGGCAGAGCAAGGGCACAGAAGTAAACGTTCATTCCCAACAATCCTACACCCATATTTTTCTCTCTATATTGCTTTCGTTCCGGGGCTTTAAAAGTGCGCTTTGCAGCACTCACCTCCCAAGCTGCATTTGCGGGAGTCGTTGCGGCCATTCCTTTTCTTGGGGTATACAGAAGTACTACCACCTCATTCTATGTTTGAATTGGAAAATGTGTTAATGAGGAAGAAGCTGGTCACAGTTCTCACAGGTCACTCATGTGGTAAATTTCTTTCTCATGATGGGTCAGAGGACATGCAGTCCTTTTCTACGATCTCTTCAAGGCCATATGCCAAGTGGACTCACTTCCTGTGATCTCGTGACATAATTTATTGTGATGTCGTCCTGTCATGTCATCGGATCAAGTTATGACATTTCCTGTGATGTCATTATTATGCTAATTACTATGTTTGAAATGTTAAGATTCCTACAGATTTTTGGTCACAGAATGTTGGCATGTATGTGACGGCTCATTACGCGTGTATTTGGGTTCGGGGATTCCAGCTGCCGCGGTTACTACGGTCACCGTGGAAATGCTGCATGGTTAAAAGACACACTGGAACGTTGCCGTAGTCTAACGCATTGCCACAGATCGGAGCAGTTGCTAGGGCAACCACAGTCCATTTGAAAGTCGCACCGGAGCTTGGAGTAAGCCCCTAATTAAAAGAAAAAACAAACTCCAAGTATGGCCCCACAGGGTTTATACATGTCCTGGAACATGGTACAGGTGGATGTACAAGAGATCGAGGTCACAAATCCAACAGCTCCCGCAGAGAATAATCCAGTGCACAGAGAAAAGAAAGCAGGGCAATTGTGCTCTCCAATTACATGTGTTCCTCAGTTGTACACGGTCAAATCCTGAGAATAGGGACGCTCAAAACCTGAGAGCAGGGCCACAGGGATGTCTCGCGGGTATGACTCACAGCTGCAGTTGCCTCCTCAGCATAAAAAGTCCAATCTTATTCCAAAATCAGCAGCAAGACGATGAAGGTCCACAATGGCAGTACTGAGTGGGGCCCTACTATGCAGGCACACAGGTAAGTTTCTTCTTCTTTTATTAAGAGCTGCATCTACACCCCACTGGCAGCTTCACAGTCAGCTTTCTTTCTGTTGCCTTTCCTAAAATGCACATTTCAATTGAAGATGCACATTCTTACAATTCAACATTCAGTATTCTACATTAGTACCCAGCGCAGAAAAGAAAAGGACTTACCTGTGATTGGCTACATGCCGAGCCTTATTACATGGTAATCCCAAGCACGCAACAGCGTGCAGCTCGCTCCGGTCCCGACAACATTTTCACTCCAGAAGGGCCGCCATCTACTATCTGTAGTCCCTTCTCCCTGTTCCACGGTGGCCATTTATTTTGTTCACTTTTTTTTCAGTTCAATTCAATGGTCGCCATGGAAGGGGAGAAGGGAGTTCACGTAGTGGCTTCTCCCCTTCCATGGCGACAATTTCCTTTGTTTACTATGGCTGCCATAGAAAGAGAAAACAGACTACGTTGTCTGTCTGCATAAGCTATATTTTACTTTTTTTTTTCATCTGCGAAACGCAACGTGTCTTGCCGCCAGGAAAAAAAACATTAGTACTGTGAGAATCATCCTGCAGGTGTCTCCCTAGCTAGTACCGATCTGTCATCCAGGTGGCCAGGACATGGCCATTGCTATTGGATCCAGTTCCCGGGAGTGGACCAGTGAGGTAGGATCACCTGGATGGGGGGTCCTTAGGGAGTGGGAGTTGGACACTGATGGGTGGGACATGGTATCCCCCTTCTTTCAACACCTTTTCCCCATCCAACCATGTAGGATATTCCAAAAAACTGCCCCCACCCTTTTTCCGCACAAACACTTTCACACAACACAAAAGACAATGGACTAACACCAGAGCCATTTATCTGAAGTGTCCCTGTACCAGTGTCAGGCAAAGTCAGGCAATAGACCAGAATCACACACACCTGATGGCCCTTTCCCTTCCCCACAGGAATAAAAGATGGAGCACAAGAGCACAGAACGAGCAAGGCAGACCGCACGACGTAAGAGCTAACTAGGCATGGCAGTTCAACAGGAGGAGAAAGACCGAGAGGGTGACAAGAGAGAGTTTTCCGACCAAGGATCGTGGAACCTCCGCAGAGGGAATCATAAGTCTGCGAACAATAGCCAATGTGGGTTGCAGCAGATGTCAACGGTACACAAGACCCTTCTCTGCTGATTACCAAGCCGGGGAGAGACGCTTGTCTCTGTGGTACCAACATTAACTCTAGGGAGAAAGAAAGCCAAGCAGTCATCACAGCCGGTGAGTTGAGGGGAGTGTCAATAAGAAACCGAACTGTGTTGAATGACAAGAAGCCAAAGGCTAAATTAAACTTTGAAAAGGAAGCGATACTAGTAACAAAAGAGGGGGGAAAGCAACAAGAGATGAGTCTGGCACCACGTGGGTGCTCACGCAGGAAAGGCTGGGCAATTACCCAATAGTAAGGACTACCATAACCAGAAGGCCTTGGGAAGAGGCGAAGAAAGGTCCAAGTGGTCATACAGGGGTCTTGTAAAATACTCTGTACCATCGAAAGTCTTTGACCGACAGATGATTGCGAAAGATAAGAGAAGCGAATCCAGCATGGTGAAAATTATTACATGAACTGTATATCGGAAAAGTCAGCGAGAGTGAACCCGGCAGAGGGAAACCGGCAACGAGGGGCAAAACCCGAAAACCTGTTTAAAAAGACATTAAGATTTGTAAAAGCAAGAAATATTGCAAGACAAGGGGAAGGGAGGTGTCCCCCTTGTAATCTGGGATTCAAGCCCAGCAGAGGGAGATCCAGGGGTGGAAAGCTATCACCAAAAGTTCACTAAGAAGGGAACTGTCTTGTGAATTTGTTGAATATGATTTCTGAAGGGTCTGCGCCCAGAAAAGGGGGACCCAGAGGTGAAGCCATCACCCAAAGTGTTTGTAAAACAGAACTTTTGTGTTTGTTTGTTGAGAGCATCAGGCCTCGAAGGCGAGAGACTTTTCTTGAAAAGAGACATAACCAACAAAGAACCTAATAGCTGATACAGAACTGTTAGCTTGTGCTGGGAAGGCTTGAGTGTGTGCTGTGCTCCAATATCCCACCTTGTCCTGTGCTAAAAACGTGAGGAAGGGAGAAATCAAGGCAATCCCATCCTGGCGTATTATTAGGACAACTTTTCCTTTATTTGAATACCCTATCCCACACTCTTTCAGTAATTAGTTGTAAGGAATTGGCAATAGGTTTTTTTCAGTATATATAGCCTTTTTACTTTGACGAGGCACCACAAGGACTGCCTTATTTTTCATTTGATGGTCGACGCTTGCTCCCATCTTATATTTAGGTTTAGGTTAGGTGGTTTACCACCCTGCACTTACAGTTTAATAAACATCCTTGAACTGTGATCACTTCTGTCTGTCTTTACTGTTGTCACCATGAGTTCCTTACAGTACCCCGGTCTAATGGGCCGGGGTACTAATGGCAATATGCCCCTGGACCGCGGTCCATTACTGCATAAGGTAATGCCCCGGGGCCTTCGTCAAGGCCTGAGTGTAACCCCAGATCATTACCTTATGCGGTAATGGCCGACAGTCTCGGGGCATATTGCCTAATTCTTATTCTTCAATATGCAGAATACTACACTTATCTATAGCGATCAGTCACCTTAAGGTTAAGGTGAACTATAACCAGCTCAGAGCTTAACTTATTACTAATGGACTCAGGTTCAGAGTCTGTCCTTCTTCACCCCTCTATCGCCTCCATCTTGTTCTTCCCATGCATTCATCTATACACGTCCCACTCTTGCCGCTAACCCTTTTGTCAGTTGGCTGGGCAAACCCAGTTCTCTTCCTTGTCACAGGGAGGGTTTCTCACTACCTAAATTGGTGAAAGCCTCCATATCACTGTTATGCTCACCTGGTATCCACAGGGATGCCACCCAGCCGGGTTACTCGCTGGTATGCTTCTCAGCTTTGCCCTGATGTGGTCTGCCGGGAAGGTTCTGCCTGAAAATACAGGAGGACTGTGTTCAAGACTGACCGACTGGGGTAAGTATCCTCCCTCCACCCTCGTATGATTTCAGCCCCTCTGGTGCCCTCTCCTCACCTTGTGGTAGAATTAGGCGTGCTCTCCGTCCTGCCTTCTTTGCAGGGGCGCGTTGTCTTTCATGGGCGAGTGCGGTCCAGTTACTTCACTGACGCCGGCCCGTTTGATAGTGTTCAGGTAGGTTTTATAGCTGTTCTTTAGTTTTGTTGCTATCCTGCATGCCTTTCTTTGTTTAAAATGTCTCTTTTTTTCTCCCTTAGGTATGCAGAGCTTCAGCGCGGTGAAGTGGCTTGGTTGAGCCCTGCTGGTAAATGATGGCGCATTAAGAGCGCTATGATGCAGTAAGTAAGCGCTATGCGCAGCGCTGCGAAGTATTGCCTTTGCTAACCTGTGTTTTCCTTCCTTCTAGGTCGCGTGTTCTTCAGCGTGAGTGGAATTTCCGGAATGGTGCCAGCCGAGAGGCGACCAGCCAGGTAGACCTTTTGAGCAGTTCGTAATTTGTAAATGTCTCTACTGCTTTCTTTATTGTTGCCTCTATCTTCCTCTTTCAGGTCGTTCTGTCCGGGAGGCGTGCAGATTCGAGGAAGCTGTTCTGAGTAGCTGCAAGTGTTGAAGACTGCAGGTAAGATGCTGCTGCTAATGATGTTCCTTTTGTCTCCTTGCAGGTTCTGCTTCTCCGAGGTTCGAGGGAATAGCTGGACACGGTGAGCGTCACATTGCAAGCTGCAAAGTAATGCGAAGCGTGTTGTCTTGCTCAGGTGTGGTTTAAATAGCCCCAACAAAATAGTCCAGGTAAAGTAGTCCCTAGACTACCACACCCAAAATACTAGACCGCATAGCTTGCTTCTTAGGAACCAAGCTATGTGGATGCCTCCATGTTGGCTGACAATACAATAAAGTGGTTCCCAAGCACATTGTTTTTCATGGTGTATGAGCCTGGTGCCATAGGCGCCAGGACTGGCCCCATGAGGGCTTTTGAAGAGGATGCCACACTCTAGAGGCCCGAGTCCTGACTCCACCTGGCCAATGGGTTTGCCAGAGGGTGTTTTGGGCGAGGGTCGTGACAGCACTCCCCCCTAAGGCCCCTCCCATGGTGTTCCTTCTGTCTGGCCAAGGTTTGGTTGGGAAGTTCTGATGGAATTTCCTGATTAGACGTGGTGCGTGGATATTCTCACTGGGCTCCCAAGATCTATCTTGTGGTCCAAATCCTTTCCAATCGATGAGATAATATAGCTTGGTCCTAGAGTATTTAGAGTCCAAGATATCTTTGACTTCGAATTCTGGTTCTCCGTCAACAAGTATGGGCTTAGGTGGTGTCCCAATCCGTGTGCCGGGTTGCATTGGTTTCAGGAGGGACACATGGAATACCGGGTGGAAGTGTAGATTAGGTGGTAAATCCAGTTTCACGGCTGCTGGGTTGATAATTGCCTTAATGGTATAGGGTCCTAAGAATCTGGGATGAAAGGTCCGGTCTCCCTTGATGTGTACGAATTTAGCAGCTAACCAACCTTTGCCTCCTACTTGATAATCAGGGGCCTTTTTCCGGTGTTGGTCAGCGAATCTCTTTTGTTTTTCTTTGGCATGAATAAGGTGTTCATTTGCCCTTTTGAAAGCCTGAGTAATGGTTGTGTGTAGAGTCTTTACCGCTGGCATTTCCAAGCTGGCTGGAAGGTCTAGTTCAGAGGTACGTGGATGTCTACCATAAAGGGTAGAGAAGGCCGTTTGTCCCGTGTTTGAATACAAAGAATTGTTATATGCATATTTGGCTATCCATAGTAGGTCTTTCCAATTCCTTTGTTCGTGGTGCAGCATGCACCGTAAATATTGCTAGAGTGTCTGATTGGTTCTCTCGGTTTGGCCGTCCGTTTGGGGATGGTGACTGGTAGATAGCTAAACGTCGATCTGCGCCATTGCACAACATTTCTTCCAGAAGTTTGAAACAAACTGGCTGCCTCGATCAGAGGCCAGAACCGAAGGGAAGCCATGTAGCTTAACCATGCCCTCCAGGAACACTTTTGCTAAAGTGGCTGCATCTGGGAGGCCTTTGAGAGGAACAAAATGGGCCATCTTCGAGAATAAGTCCACAACTACAAGGATGGTGTAGAACCCTTGGCTTGGAGGTAGATCAGTGATGAAGTCAAGGGAAAGAGTGTGCCATGGAACTGGAGGAACGTCCAATGGTTGTAGGAGACCAGATGGTTTTTGTTTCTGTGATTTATTTTGTGCGCAGACACCGCAGGACTGAATATACTGAATGATGTCCTTACGCCAGGTAGGCCACCAAAAGTTCTCTTTCACCTTAGCTAGGGTTTTGGTGATCCCAGAATGCCCTTCAATCAGTGAATCATGATAGTTTGAAATAGTATGCTTTTGTAATTCCTTCTTGGGTACATATAGGCGATCCCTAAAAAAGGGTAGATGGTCCTTGATGGTATATTGTTCTCCTTGAGTTTGCCATGCGAGGTAGGCATCAGGATTCATTGTCCGTTGGATTTCTTTTTGTAGTTCTGCTTGTGTTAAGGCTGTCATGATACCCAAGAGTTTGTCTTCAGGTGTGATAGGTAATGGGTCTGGAGTTGTATATACTATTTCATCTATGCCCATGCAAGATAAGGCATCCGCCTTTCCGTTTCTGACTCCTGTTTGAAATGTGATTACATAATCATATTTGGCGAAGAAAAGGGCCCACCGTAATTGGCGCGAGGACTGGGCCTTGGCTGTTTTGAGATATTGCAGGTGTTGGTGGTCTGTGATGACTGTAATGGTGTGTCTGGCCCCCAGAAGGTAGTGCCACCAGGCTTTAAAGGCAGATTTGATAGCCAGGAGTTCCTTGTCCATGATGGCATAATTAATCTCTGGCAGTGAGAACTTTTTCGACCAGAAGGCCACAGGATGTAGCTGGCCGGTTTCCCAGTCTCTCTGTGAAAGGACAGCCCACCGCCACCCCCCCACTCCATGTCAGCCGTGTATTCACTGCTCGCCCGCAGCTTTAGGAGAGTCAATCTCTTGCCATTAAAGAATATTTTACCTCAACACATCAACATTAGTTGCCGGTAATACTGGGAGCACAGCGCAGTATGCGCAGCATCAGTTGAAGCAATAAGTTTCTGTCAATTGAACAGCTCGACCCAACCCTTTCTTCTGATAGAGTGGAAGAGGGAGAGGAAGAGGCTGGAGGCAACCAGAACGCTAACAGCAGCCTAACGCAATGTGCCTTTAAACTGCCTGGAGGCAGTGCCTACACAGCAGGAAGAACATGAAGAACAGGAAGAACAGGAAGAACAGGAAGAACAGGAAGAACGTCCAGCAAAGCGAAGCGAAAGTGGAGGGCGAGTGGTGTTTCTCGATGTTCGGTGGTGTGCGAAGGTACAGCAGAGGCGACGGCGTATACCAGGACTAGCAGTACTTTCATCATCTTGTCTGCGCTGTCATCTACATGAGCATCGCGAGACCAACCATGCCCTTGGAACTCTGGTAAGCTCCCGCAATTAAACGTCGCCTGTGTGTCTGTGCCCCCTATCAGCCGCCACCCGCCACCAAGATCCCCCCTTCCTCTTCCGTACTCACTGCCTGAATTCAGCCCAAGCAACAGCCTGACCGATGCATTATTCCAGCGTCTGCCCGCCCTTCCTTTCATCTGTTCCTTTCTGCCTCCTCCACCCACAGATTGAGTCGAAGGTGTTTTGACCACAAGGGGACTGTGGGCTTGTCCTTTGACCCATGCGGCCCACCATTAGACTCTTTTGAATACCGAAGTAATTTACAAGGAACTCTCTTCTACTGATCCATAAAGACTTACTCAAGTGGAGACTTCGGGTAATCTTTTGCCCTAATTGGATCATTACTTACCTAACGTTTTACTTAATGTGAACGCTACATAAACAAGTAACTGCAACTACAACCGCGTGGGTTCTGCGGGTAGTCCTTTGACCCACGCAGTCTATTTTTAGATACTTTGAACGGCACAGCATTTTTGACGAAATCCTCCTTTATTAATTCTTTGACCAATAGATTTCTACTCGAGTGGGGACTGCGGGTAATCCTTTGACCCAGTCGGATCGCTGCCTCCCCAACGTTCAATTTATGTGAATGTTAAAGAAGCAAGCATCAACATCTACATTTTTTTTTTTTTTGCAACATCTTGCTTGACATTGTGATCATATACTATAGAAATGCACCATACTGCCTTGACCGGCCCGCAAACCAGGCACCAGACCCAAATACAGAATCTAATGGAAACATTAGCCCATCAAAACAAGAGACCTGGCACATTACCAACAATGACCACACCTCTTCTAGACGTAATTCATCAGAAAACACTCGTCAGCCCCCCTCCAAGTAAGGTGGGTCCTACACCACCAATACCTGCGACAATGGATGGTGTAACCCACGGTCCTGGACAGAAAGAGCGGGCCCAGATTGCTAAATCAAAGTGGAAATCTCTCCACGAACGTCGCTCCAACTCACTACCCTAACACGAATTCTCACAACTGGTCTCCAACCAACGCCTGCAGAGAATCTCACTAGATCTAACGGAGATAGAAGCACTAATGGAATTGCAAGAGACTAAAAAGATAGCTTTACGAAACCAAATAGATCCCGGTCCCACTATTCACAACAAACCTCTTGTGAATCCGGAATTCCAAAGTTATCCTATAACCAGTACTCCAGCTTCTGCAGAATTTCATACTGGATTTTCATCCACTCCTAAGCAATCCAACCCACAAAGTGCAAATTACAGACGTACCCATGCAGATCATCTACCGGGATCCAAGCCAAAGCAACCCGTCGCCACAACAATGGTGGACCTTCAAAACATGCTCATTGCAGTCTGTACCCAAGCATTAATACCCTACATGAAGCTCTAAGATGCCCAAGTCGAAGTTGCCAAAGTTCAAGCTACTATTCTTGCTTCCATATTTTCTAAACAGAAAACACATGAAGTTTTGATGCTTAACCTGGAAAATCGGCTCAAAACAGAAGCAGAAGCGAGCTATATGTGGCAACAACGCTTAGCAGACATAGCTAGCAAAGATAGGGCATAAAAAGTTCATCTCACAGACGCCCTCATCAACCTTATGCGAGCAAACATGTCCAAACCTACCCTCTCTGAGTGTCAACCCCAGGATCACCTAAACCCTGACACTACAGTTGAGGGAGTCCTGTTATTGCATAAGCATTCTTCTCCAACTCTCCCAATTGTCCTGACACCTTCCAGCGAAAAAGTGGTATTCATAGACCTAACCAGCGATAAAGTTTTGTTTGATATGACTTCTGAAACAGCTCAACCTGGAGATCCGCTCAATAAAGCTACTTCTTTGCATGACAAAGCTCCTCTAAGTTTGGCTCCCGGGAAACACCCATCTTCGGATGCCAAAGAGATGTTTAGTATATTTGAACCCAAACGACAACTTCCTCCACCATCTAAACAAAAACCCCAAAGGAAACACCAACAAAAAGGATCCAGAGCATTCTCAGGAATGTAACGCTTCCTGCGGCCCCGCAACCTGTCACATCCACTAACCACCTATCCAAGACAGATTGACTTGAAGCCATTCGAACTGCTAAGCCAACCACTCAGCACGTCGAAACAGATGCAGAAGCTTTGGACCTGCTGCTAAATCTTTTGACCTATACAGAGCCACATAGGACTTCTACCATTCACAATGATTCACAACTGAATATATCGTCTCCACTGACAGTAGACTGCTATGAACAAACTGGCTCTGTAATTCACTTGACAGCCTCTTCATCTGCTTCATCTACTCCATCTCTGGTGCTTCATGAAGATCCGCCTTCCAGAATAAACGTAGATGGCTCAGCAATTTCAGATACATCTTTAAATTATACTATATTACCCCAACAAGAACCAGTTCTGCTGAAACTTCCACAATTTATAAATCCACTCAAACCTTCCACAAACAACACACTGAAGTTGGAAAGAGTAGGCAGAAATGATCAAACCCTGATCCTTAACCAAACAAATTTACTTCGGCTTCTACATGCAATACCCGGTCTAACTGCAATATCAACAAAGGACATTGATTTGGTTGAATTCACCAACCCGGATAAACTGGACTCAATATGGATTGACTGTTGCTCTAATAAAATCCTACAAACAATTGCAACTCAAAAAGATGCCTTCCAACTGCTGGGCTTCCAACTTTGAACCATTGAATCCAATCCAGACATGCAATACGACTTACATAACATTTCCAGAGAAATTTCTATGTACTCTCAAATTACGACAATGACTAGCTCATCATTTTCGAGCAATACCTCTAACCTGACTAATAATTCCTACTCCTTTGCTAGCAGTGAAGATTCCCAAGATTTCTCACACCATCAGATGGACCGTTACCGAATCAAGAGAGTGATGAATGAATCCTCGAGATATCCGGATCCATCCTATCAGCATTAGCAACCAAGTGAACAGGCTCCCTCTCTGCTAACGGTCTGTTCATGGAACACGAGAGGCCACCGCCATCTCTTTTGTCATAATAGATCTGAATTTTTAACAACCGATGTGATATGACTCCAAGAAACCTGGCTCGACCAAAAGCGAATGTGCGATGGCTTTAATCTATTCATGAATCCTGCGATTGCTAACCCAAAAGGACACCCCTCTGCAGGACTTTTCACCTTAATCAGAATAGATTCCCTGTGGCAAGAAGTTAAACACAAAATTGTCAACCCTTGGATTCAGATTATAATCCTGCTTCAGGAACCTGATTCCATCCTTTCAGTTCCTTCTAACGACCAATTCCATGACCATCAATACCTCGGCATGCTAAATGCATATTGGAATCCTCAAAGCATTACAGACAAACTCTTTATAGACTCCTTTTTCTCCACATTCGATGAAGCTACTTTTACTTATCTTGGTATCTCCTTCATCATTTGTAGGGATTTGAACATACATCTGTTTTCCAACGCAGGCCAAGAGCTCGACGAATACAAACTAGACGATCGCGCACGAAGATGGTCCAAAGAGATGCTGCAACGCAACATGATGCGTCTGGATGCGATTGACGCATCAACTAATTTAACCACCATTACATGGTCACGAGATCAGAGCAGTGGAATCATCGACTATATATAGCGATCAAGCACCATCCGACCACCCATCCAATGTGCAGAAAACCTTTATGTCGAAGATAGTGATCACTATATCGTAATAAGAGCCTGGTCGACCACAAGTCATAGTTCGACATATTTAGAACTTCCAGACCTTGAAATAATTAATGCAAGCACCCGATTTTAATCAACGAAAATGCAAATCAATCAAATTCCTGAACTCGTCCACTCCACCAACATGAAAGACAACAAGAAACTAAACTATGTATGGCTGCTCCAAAATCTTCAAAAGGCACACAACAACTAGAAAACGACGTTGCTACAAAACCACAAGCATGCCTACTACCCAATAATAGCTGCCAGAAAAAAGACCTAAGGCACTTAATTAAACAGCTAAAAAAAGGCCCTGCCATTACTCAGAATGTCCAAATCAAAAAAGCTAAACAGAAATTCAAAAACTGGTTAAAAAATCAGAAGATGATATTAGAACAACACGACACCGAGACCATGCTGCAAGCTCTGGGACCAGGTAACACCCGTGACTTGTGGAAACTTCTAAGTCACCAGCACTCGAAGAGTGATAATCAGATCTCTGAAGTTTCCGAAGCAAACTGGAAACGACACTTCCAACATCTATATCGACAATGTCCTATCAAAGATGGAGAAGACTTGGTCTCCTATGATGTCAAATGGACTCTTACCTGCTCTCTTACTGAAATCATCGAAGCGATTAGTAAGCTCAATGTATCAAGAGCTCCAGGGCCAGATGGTTTAACCAATTCAATCATTAAAAAAGACACTGACATATGGGCCACTTTATTTTTGCAAATTCTTGAACTTATCAATAAAACAAACACCATACCGTTCTCATGGCAACGTGCAGTTTTGATACCAATCTATAAACAAGGACCGTCTGAAGAGCCCTCAAACTATTGACCTATTGCCCTTTTAGATCCGTTGGGCAAACTCTTTGCAAACTTATTATTACAGCAGCTTACCAAGTGGGCAGTGGGATCGAAAAGACATGCGACAAGGCAAATAGGATTTACGAAATTCCTGGGCATGACGACTAATCTGTTTATCTTGAACTTAATCAAACAAGAATCTTACAGATCTAAAACCCAGACGTACGTTGTGTTCATTGACCTCCATTTAGCCTTCGATAAAATCAACAGAAACATCCTTTGGTCTAAATTAACGAAATGGGGCTGTCCCCATCACATCATAGAGCCAATAAAACTCCTTTACTCAAACACTGAACTTCGGATCAGGTTATCTAAAGCCGGCCTTGTATCCAAATCGATCAAAGTGTGGCATGGGCTGAAGCAAGGCTGTCCACTAGCGTCTGCACTTTACAACCTTTTCACCTCAGATCTGGAAGACTCATTAGCTTCTCCTCTCATAAACCCTCCGAAATTGAACTCTACGCTCATCCCAACTATATTATATGCAGACGAAATTGTCCTATTTTCAAAGACTCCAAGAGGATTGCAATTAGCCTTAAACATTATTCATAACTATATGACTACCAACGAACTAGCAATAAATATAAAAAAAAACAAAGTGATTGCTCTTGTTTCGGAACTCGGCCCCTCACTCAAAAATACATCTTTCTTTCTGAATAGTGCAAAAAAACGTTGGTCACTCATCCTTTCTGGAAATAATCGAAGAATGATTACTGCTGTGGTTCGCTTCTGGACTGATATTATATCCAAATTTTTGTCTAATACTGTTTTCCTGAAATGCTTTCTGTTCTTGAAACTCCTTTTCAATGTCCTTAAACTGATCTATTTTCTCCTCCTTTTGTTCATTTTTTTTCTTTTTGTTTTTTTTCTTTCCTAGCTTATCCTTTCTTTCGATTAATTCACTTCTTTTTGATAAATATAAATGTAAGGTTTAATTTCATATACCAATGACATTTTAATTAAAAAAAAAAGAAAGGACAGCCCCCATTGCGAGACTGGACGCATCACTTTCAACGACATAAGGGAGGTCTGGACGAGAATGTTGCAGGATTGGAGCGGAGGTAAACCTTCGTTTAAGTTCCTGAAAGGCTTCTTCTGCTTCTTCGGTCCAAGCAAACCTTTTATTGTTTTTTCGTAATAGCACTGTGATTAGGTGCACAACCTGAGAGAAGTCTGGGATGAACCGGCGGTAGAAGTTTGCAAAGCCCAGCATGCTTTGTACCCCTTTCAGAGACGTCGGTGAAGGCCATTTCAGAATGGCATCTACCTGGTGCACGTCCATTGTGATGCCTCCTGGAGTAAGGATAAAACCAAGAAATTCTACTTCGGTGACTTGAAAAAAGTATTTTTCAAGCTTTGCAAACAAGCGATGTTGACGGAGCTTGGTGAGGACTGAACGAACGTGCCTAACCTGATCTTGTTCCGAGGCTGAGTATGCTAATATGTCGTCTATGTACACTAAGGCGCACACATCAATTAACTCCCTTAAGACGTCATTCATGAAATATTGGAATGCCGCAGGAGCGTTGCATAACCTGAAGGGCATGACTTGGTATTCAAACAAGCCGTACTTAGTACGGAAGGCGGTTTTCCATTCATCTCCTTTTCTGACTCAGACCAGGTGGTACGCTCCTCGAAGGTCCAATTTGGTATAAATCTGGGCATCTTTAACTTGGTCTAGCATCTCAGGGATAGGTGCCAAGGGGTAGCGGTTCTTCACGGTGATCTGGTTCAATGCACGGTAGTCAATACAGGTTCTGAAGTCTCCTTCCTTTTTCGGTACGAAGAACAAAGGACTGGCTGTGGGGGACTTCGAAGGATGGATAAATCCGTTTGCAAGGTACTTGTCTAAATAGGATTTCAGATGAAGGTTTTCTGGTTCTGTGAGAGCGTAGATCCTGCCGCAAGGGATTTGTGCACCAGGAACAAGGTCGATCTGACAGTCATAGGGCCTGTGCGGCAGCAATGTATTGGCTTGGTCCTTTCGGAAAACATCCTGGAAATCATGGTATTCACTTGGCAAGGTATTAGTTGCTCCCAGGGTTGATACTGTCTCTCCGGGAGTCATGGGGATACAGACGTCAGGTTTCTCCACTTGGTAATAGCAGGCAGGGGAGCAGTCACCGGGGAAGGTTAATTTTCGTGCTCGCCAGTCTATCAAAGGTTTGTGAGCAACCAACCATGGCATCCCTATTATTAGCCTGAACTGAGGTGCCTTGATGAGATCGAATGAAATAGACTCCCGATGTCCGTCCTGGCACAGCAAGGGTATCCTGGCTGTGCACTGGTTTACTGGTCCGGAAGCGATTTCTGTCCCATCCACAGTGGTTACCTTGTCCATAGTTGGCTTAGAACACAAAGGAAGCCCCATCTCAACTGCGAGTTCTTGATCAATATAATTTCCAACTGCTCCGCTATCGATGTATGCTTCAACGGCATGCATTCTTGATGACTGTTGGTGGTTAATTAAGATCACTGGTATTGCAAAGTGCGAGGTCAGCAACTCTTTCTTCTCACTCGACAAACCTCTAAGTTTGTCGAGCTTGGTAGTTTTCCGATTCCTTAGCTTCATCCTTCTCTTTGGGCCCGACTGTCCTTCTTGGGGGTTTTACTGGACAGTCCTTCAGGAAATGTCCTGGTTGCCCACAATACAAACAAAGCTGTTGTTGTCTTCTTTTGTCCCGCTCTTGTTTTGTTAATGGAGGCCGTATCCCTCCAATCTGTACAACCAGCCCTTAAGGTCGGGTCCCGCAAAGGGAACTCGTAGGAAGGCGGTAAGGCTTTTCCGGTACTGGTGCCCTTACCGGTACCAGTAAACCCTTACCGCCTACCGTGTAATGAGGCCCTTAGTCCCTTTTCACATGGCGGCGGACATACTTTTTTTTCTTTTTCCTCAGGAGATTGTAGCCAATCTCCCCAAAAAACAATAACCATTTGCACCCCGTAATGAACTCTGGGGTGTGAATGGCTATCACCCCCTTGTCGGCGGTGGAGGGCGGACATGGCCAGTAACAGCCCACAGCACTCGTTGGGGCCGATACCGGACATGTCCGCCTCCCAACACGGGGACAATTGCCATAATCTTCTTTAGCAATAAAGGGGATCAACCTGCACATTTAGCGTCTTCAAGGATTTGTACACTGTACCTGTGACTTCTGAAAGGAAAAAAGGGTTAAACAACCCCATATCTCTGTTAAATGCCCTCTTGTACCAGGGTAGAATTGGAGGTATTTGTGCATGTTGCCATGCCTGTTGTGAGAGGGTTGTCAGCATAGCCTCATGTACTGTGGTCATCCTCCCGTTACACCATAAAACGGATGGTTTGCCTGGGGACCAGGTCTCCCGCGGACCTACTCCCCTCCCTCCAAAAAACGTCCCCTGTGACCTTCCTCTCTTTCCTCCATAAAATTCATAGTTGCTTGGGGACCATGGTGCCTTGGAGTGACGTTGTCGTGGAAATAACCCCAACCCCGACCATGTACCTTCCTAGGAAGGAGGTGCCAAATAAAAAGGTGTTTTGCTTTATGGTGACACCAGGGACCACTAAGTGCCGGTGTTCTTTTAAGGAATCCGGCAGAGCCCGGGTCTGGCTTCCACCACAGTGGGGCAATTCCAAGGTCGTCGTCAGGGTGCTACTTTTCCCTTGCTGGCTCTTCATTCACTGGATGGTTCTGCAAGTTAGCCTTCCTTCTGCAACTTGTCTCCATTGGTTCCTTTTAGTTGTGGTTTTACACTTGAGAAAGAATCCCTTCTCTTTATTCTTTCTCAAGTGCAAAACCACAACAAAAAAGAACGAAAAGAGACAAGTTGCAGAATCAAGACTAATTTGACCTTTCTCAGGCCCATCTATATGATCTTCCACGTGGTCATTTCCTCATGTTCAAGATCTTTTCTGCGTCTCAGCCGCTCTATATCCAACCACTTCTCCAGCACCTCTGCAGTTGATGGTTGCTGATGTAGATAGCCCTTCACTGCTGGAGATCTTGCAGCATGATCGTGCCTGCACACCTCTTATTAAGCGGGACCAAAGTCATCCAGGTCTCTCTTTTATTGCAGCGCCAGTTTGACTGTCCAGCGCTTGCATCCACAATGGGGGCTTCCGCCCAGCTGCTTCCAGTTAGTCAATTTCCATGCCTCTCTCAACCCATGCTTTCCCCAACCCCACACGCCCCTACTTCAGCCTGCACCACCAGTCCTTACAGGGCCTTAGATCTGGCACTGCCGCAGGCGGGCCTATGGCGGAATGGGTGCACTCTACTCGCTCAAAGCAGAGCCATCCAGGTCATTTTGCTCCTAAGCAGACATTGGTACAAATAGCTCTCACGTGCGCCTCTCCTCTTCTTGCTGCCCGCACTCTCATAGGAGAGAAGGATCTGGTCCCAGCTGCACCGGAGATAGGACCATAGAGCAAATCATCTGCAGGCTTCACCGGCCAAGGAGAAATCATCTGTATTGCTTGTAGTAGACCGAGCTGGCACATTGGCGTTCTTTTATTTTGCTTAACTGGGGCGATTTCAGGCTCTTCAAACCAGTGTTCTCTTCTGGTGAAGGCCCTTGCCTGGCTCGTGAGCTGATCTGTCAGCTTCTCTGCAATTTGGCCCTTTAAGAAAAGTGCGTAGCTCATGAAAGCTTTCTGCACAGAAATAGAAACGAGTCTGGTTAGAGATGCACGCATGTGTGGTCCAAGGCTAGAAACCGCTCTCTGGCCTGGAACTCAGACCCAGGGCTGGGCTGCGCCCCTCCTTCTGCTTAGCTGCCCTCTGCATTCCTGGGCTCTAACTGGGCCAACATCAGTTTACGGCTCCCTTCCAGAAATGGATGGGCTCCACGCCACACAAACAGGATTCAGTCAGAGGCCGAGCTGTCGGGGACCGAGATTTGCTGCCCCAACTTGGTTACTAACTAAGCAAAAGGGACAAACTGTAAACACGTCATACATGGAATTTAAAATAAAGCTAAACGCCTTGAAATACAACGAAAAGAGTGACGTTTTAACTGACCTTCAATATCGTATAACTAATACTAATGGACACAAAATGGCTCCATCGATAGCTTGAATGAGGACCGTTTGTTGTGTCTGGGGCCTTCAGCAGTGTTACCAGCTCACACATTCAGCAAGACAGCGGCCCTATAATTGCGTAAACACAATAATCCTGTGTGCTCATTTGAACTAAGCACAATTGCCGTTAAAATGACGGTTGGCCAGCCGCATAATTATGACATCTATGTCAACATATCCTGTTATTCTGCATACATTAAGCTTAGAGCGTGTTCTTTTATATATATTGTTATCCGTATGATCGATGGTGTGCAGGCACGTGTCACCGAGGAATACCCCGGAGACACACCAGAAAGAGATCGACTACCTGTGAGAAACCTCAGTAGGTAACATTAGCTGCTGCAGCAGCGAATTCTTTTGGAACCTTAAAATCACAGGTTCCCGTCCTGGTAAAATAGCCTAGTGGGTTGATGTGCATGCTGCAGAGATCTTCGGGTAACCTACAGTAGATAGCCTGGTGGATCCGTCGTCATAATGCTGGGGCGACATGCGTGTAATTTGCGGGTGAAAGGTTCAAATGCCGAACAAGCCTCTCCAGACCCTCATACCTTGGTGCTCGGTAAAGTGAGTCACAGTGAGTTGCGTAATCATAACACCTGTAGTAAAATAATTCAATTTGTGGCGTGTGCTATGAATGGCCAAATGCTTTATTAACTAGTAGCATTAATAACAACAATAATAATTGTTACCTGCGGGAATTTGCGTGGGTCCCATCGACCTTTTACAGGGATCCTAAGCATCTGAAGACAGCGCCAGCTTGTTTAAGCATCACAGGGGCCTTCCTCCAGACTGCTGGCGGATCCAGAGAGGCGCACCCGATCATTCCTTACGCAGCAATAATCAGCTAAAGAAAAACCAGAGCCAGGCCTTTCCCTACCTAGAGCTCCCACCGGCGCAGGCGTGGCCAGGGAGTGGCCTGGGGTTGGCACGTGCTACACCTGGAATCTGATTGGACACCCCGGGTGCCAACCCCATTATCCTAAACTATGATCATTATCTGTACTTCATGCCATCCCTGCATAAGTCAGTGCCCCTCTTGGGCCACCCCATTTGAAAGAGTCTGGACACGCAAAGCAGTCCTTTTCTCTCTGTTACACAGAACATGTAGACAGAAAGAGAGAGATGAGGGGCGGGTTCCGATGGAATCGGGACTGCAGGGGAAAGAATGGTTGGCAGAAGTGTTAGGAATAAGAGATGGGGTTGTGGGGATGGGTGGAAGGGCTACAGGCCTTACTAAACGGCTGAGGTCAAGGAAAACCAGTTGTGAGCGTCGAGGAGAGCTGTGAAAGTAATGATTTGGTGGAGGGTAGCATCATGCCGTTGTATGTAGGTGGTTGAATGGTCACGAGCGGCTATACAGATGGGTTGCAGTGTGTGGTGTAAGCCACTGAAAGGGAGTTGCGATTGTTCAACATGGCAGGGTAGGGGCGTTCAGCCTATTGTAATGTCTGTGGCACTGAGTCGAATGCTGGGGTTGCCTTTGCACGGCTTGGCTTGGTAATGGGCAGCCAAGGAGTTTGTGAGCATGGAATGGCGAAATGGCAGAGGAGGCAGGCAGTTGATTCCCTGGGGAATATGGTGTTGCTATGTCTGGAAAAGATCTGGGGCTGTGCTAATGTTGGGGCTTGTCGGGACTCAGGGCTAGCTAGCCTTTTGGATGTAGCCCCTGAGCTTCTATCCGGGGCTACAACCAAAAGACCCGGGCCTATAGCCACCCCCTAGCAATGCCTCTGCATGTTACCTGGTGCAACCCGTAATGACAATCCCCACTCATCGAGTATGTGCTTTAAACAGGCTACAGAGAAGCTGTGACTTTAGGCAATTCAATCAAACGTTGCAAGAGTGTGCGCATTGCCCTCAGTAGAACTCATCGATTCACCGATCCACCATGAAGCTCCATTGTCAGGGAGCCTCCTCAGGCTTTGGTGATGTGTGGGAGTGAGGGGTCGTTTAGGCCCCCCTCATACATTCAGCACGATGTAAACCACTGGCTCATACAATAATGGGGGACGCTTCCATTTGCTTGCATGCACACTAGCAGTTTCATTGGCAGTGGCAGAGGCGAGGTTATTGTGCGGGACACTTGGCTTCCATTTTGTACACCCTCGACTCCATCTTTGGACTAGGCCTCACTGCGATAATATGAAAAGGCTTCTCTCCCCTCTGCAGAGCCGCGCACACCCACTTTTTCTCACTGTGACTGAAAGCCTTGCAGCTCCATTCTCACGGGTGAGCCGGAGATAATTGAAACAAATACCCCACTGTAACATTTCACCCTTCCTCTGAGATCACTGTCCTGTGTGTGAACTGGCCTGAAACATGCCTTGTAGCTCATCCATCTCCACAAAACTGCCAATGGCCTCTTACCCCTATTGTTGGAAAATTACTGCCACTTCAACTCTGTGCCCCCGCAAGGTATTCTCTGGATGTACCAGACGTGTGACCCTGCTGTGAAGCCCGCCCCAGTGTGCCCCCAACTAACACCAAATCTTTGTCACAGTATATTGCACCCTAGAACTAACAAATGTCATAATATCTTATAGCCATTTTTGATGCACCCGGACCCACCCCACAGCCAATGTTATCTCACGGACCACGACCCTAAGCCCGGTGCTCCATATAAGTCCCAATGAATGATGCTGTAATTATATGTGTACGATTTATAGATGAATGATGATATACTCAAAGGAACTGAAGTGACCATTATTTAGTACATGTCTAATGGTAGTATCGCACGGTAGCTTAGTTAGGGCCCGAACCTACCTCACCGCGACCTGACCCTCACCCCACCTGGACACAGACAGATGGACCTCATGACGCTCACCCTCCCGCCAACCCAGCAGCCAACCACGGAGGAGCAGCGCCTATATGCACCTATACAACGCAAACTTGTGTCCAATCATAATTAACTTTGCAACATTCATGTCTGACATCATTAATGACGATTTCTGCCCTTATAATCAATCGTAAGTGTATTGTTTGCCAGAGTGCTCTTGGGCAGGAAGAGTTCTCTGGATGCCAATTTTACATAAAAGAAAACTAACTCTCGCAGCCTGTTCTCTTAGTCTCATTCCCCGTTGGGGTGTGTCATATTTCCTTGCATTGCACATATAAGACGGGGAGTAGGCCTTTACATTTGGTGACCCCCGCAACGTGATTGGGACAAGTGCCCCGAGGCCCTGTGCCGTGCGGCGAGAACCAGGACGCCCCCCAGCCAAACCATCGCCTCCACGGTTGACCAGTTCGTTGGCACAAACGAGAGGTTCCAAGGGTTCCTGTTTTCCAAATACCCAACTAAAACTGCTCTCCGAGGCGAGTCACGGCTTGGTTGGGGTGCGGACCAGATTATAAATAGACCGTGAATGGTGGCTCTCGGACCCCGCTACTGAACACGTGAGTACTGGTTGCGAGACTGTCAGGGGAAGAAGAAAAACATTGAGAAAGGGGTATAATAAACAAGAGGGATAAAATAGGGGAAAGAAAGAAACTGAGGGGGGCGCTGTTGTGCGCCGAGCAAGATGGCCGCCTGATGCGTGAGCTCCGCGGCGAGCGGACCTCATAATCCTGATATCTGGCACCTTCCCTATCTGCAGCCGTGTACGGGGCACACGATTCTGTTGCTGCGGCTCCGGGGATCCTGCGGCCCCGATCCTGTTTCGAATCGGAGTCGGGAAAGGCATTCCCCGGCTCCGTAATACCCATCCCCCCGCCTGCGGAGCTCCCGCGCGCCTAAGACTGGGCCCGGGCGGAGGGTGATCGTACCCGCCCGGGGTCCTGCAGCGCCGCCTTCCACATCTGCCGGGCATCGGCTGGGGCCGGTGTACCTCATCCCTTTCGGCGGCGGGGCCGTCGGAGGCCCGGGATTGTGACCCGCCGGCTTTGCTGCTGCTCCGACTGGGACGGAGAGGTCTGAGGCGGGCTGCTCCCGTGTCCCTGGAGGGACGTCGGGCCTGTGACACCCCCCCCCTCTGCTGCATACTACATCTGGGGCCCTCCTCGCCCTTCCCGGAGCGCTTCCTCGGCCTGTGGGGGGGTCGCTGGAGCCTCTCCCCTCCGGCGTCCAGATACGGGCCACGCGGGTCCTCGCTGCCCCCGGAGGCGATCCTGCGGCCGCTGCCTTGGTGCTCCTCCGGTCCTTGGGCCCCGCTGGGCCGCCCCCCCCCCTTGTGGGGGTGATCTTGTGTTCCACGGCCGGGCGGGCCGCCTGGGGGCCGCGCTGAGTTCCGCCTGCCGCCGCGGTCGGCTGGGGGGACCGGGCTCTCGTTCCCCCTAGTGCTGGGCGGGCTGGGGTGCGCCGCCCCCGCCGTGCCTGGTGGACTGCCCGGACTGAGCCCTCGGCCGGCTCGTGGATCTTCTATTCTTCTCCCGGGGGACCCAGCAGGAGGATCGCGGGGACCTTCCCCCCCACTGCTTGCGCACCCCGCGCGGCTGGAGCGGCGTGGCCCTCGGGTGCGGGCCAGTGAGGCTCCACTGATCTACCGGACCTGCTGCCACCCTCCCCCGGGACTCTGGTACCGCCCCTCCATGGCGGGTCTTACTCTCTGCGGCGAGTGGCTCTGAGACCCACAGGCAACGACGACCAGCTCTGCCCGGTGAGCCCTGCCCTTCCTGGCTCTCCTGCTCTGGGCCTCGGCTCCTGCTCCCCCCCCCTTGGGGGGCCTCATACCAGCTTCATACTGTGTCTACCTCGGCTGGAATCCCTCGTTCTGTTTGGCCCTACTGTGCACTGGGAGCTGCCTCCCCCCTTCTCACTTCTCTTGAGGCTATTGCCGCTCCACCCGTAGCGATACTCTGCAGAAGGGGTCCGTCAATACCGTTGGTCCTTACTCTTCCATCTCTGGGTATCTTCCACACTTTCCTGTTTGGCTGGGAGCCCGCAGCCTATACTTCTCCGGCATAGCCTCGTGGACACGATACTCCCTGCTGCCCTCACTTGTCACGCACCCTACTTGGATTATTGACTTGCACGGCCTGGGATCCCCCCTGTCTCCCTCTTGGGACCACTGGAGGCTCCCCTTCACTCTACTCAACCATCACCACTGCCAAAATGACCAAGGGGGGCGCGAGGAAGCAGTGCTCCATCAACATGTTCGCGAAAGCAGCTGCGAGATCCCCAGAGGACCCCATTGAACAGGCCCCTGTGGCGTCTTCATCCGCAGTGGCACCTGAAGCCCAGGGCATGATGGACTTTATCAGGGAGGGTTTCACTGCCCTACACTCGAAACTGGATGATATGAACGGCACAATATCCTCAATCAAAGCCCACATCGAGAGGACCGATAGCCGAGTGTCTGAGGTCGAGACACGGGTCGGCTCCGCCGAGGACGCACTTGGGGTACTGCGCTCCGAGGTTGTCGCTCTCTCGAACCGAGTCCTCGCGGTGGAGAAGAAGAACGAGGACTTGGAGTCCCGCTCACAACGCAATAACCTTCGCATCATCGGGGTCCCTGAGAACGAGGTGCACGAGCCAATGGAGGACTTCGTTGAACACACATTAATGTCTCTCCTGGATTCGCCCAAGCTCTCCCCACACTTCGCTATTGAGCGGGCGCACCGTGCCCCTACCGCAAAACCCAGACCCGGAGCCCCGCCTCGTCCCATCATCGCCCGGGTCCTGAACTACCGGGATCGCGATACTCTACTCAGGGCTGCAAGGGTCAAGGGCGAGCTCTTATTGGGGGGTGCGAGGATTCATCTTTACCCCGACTTCTCGGCTGCCGTCCAACGTGAACGCAAGACTTTCCAGGATGTGAAGCGGAGACTGCGAGATCATTCCATTAAATATGCCATGCTTTACCCCGCCAAACTGCGCATAGAACATGCTAATCAGGTGTTCTTCTTCACGATCCCGGAAGAGGCCTTCAAGTTTATTGACGAACACTTCCCGGGCTGACTTCCTTCTCTTGTACACAACTCAGCAGTTTCCCCCTCGGGCCCTGCGGGGCGCGGCCGAGTTCGGCCCTTCCCCGACACCGGCACCGCATTGATCCTCCCTCCCGGATTCGGCTTGCTCAAGTTCCCCTTTTATCTCAATAATGTGCCATACTGCTGAGTGCAAGACACCTTCTCTAAGTTACATTCAATGTTTGCAGTTGCACCTTGAGCTCTACTGGTCCTGCTGCGGCCCGGAGCGCAGCGGTCAGCCCGGCCTACAGGCCCCCAGGCGATGATGCCTCTAGTTTGGTTCTGGTTGAAGGGGTTTGGGATTGTCATTCCTCTGTTTGGGAGGGGAATGTGGGTGGGGGTGGGACATGTTTGGGGTGTTATTCTCAGAAAATTGGCACTGTCGGCGTGGGCGAACGGGGGTGCAGCACTCACTCATTGGTCTTGGACACTTTTCTTGACTATACCACTACCACATCTATGGCGGAGGGGGACTTAACCTTTATGAGTTGGAATGTCCGGGGGCTGGGGAACTATAGAAAGATGAGGCAGCTCCAGCTGCAGGCTGAGCGCCACGGCTCCAAGATCCTGTTTCTGCAGGAGACACACGCTCGCACGGAACAATGTGTGCGTTTTGCCAAAACCTGGGGCCCCCATAGGTTCTTCACAGAATTTTCTATGCAGAGTCGTGGGGTCATGACCCTTATTCACAAGAGTCTCCGGTTTACCCTCATCTCTTCGCATATTGACCCCCTGGGCAGGTATGTGCTGTTACATTCCACACTTCAAGGGAAAGAAGTGGTTCTGCTGAACATTTATGGTCCCAACCTTGATGATCCCGAGTTCTATAGACAGATCACGTCCCTTCTAGATGGCTTCCCCCTTGTTCCAATTCTCTGGGGGGGGGACTTTAATACTATCTTCGATGTGGCCCTGGATAGATCTGGGACCAGGCCCCGTCATCTCTCCAGGGCAGCCTATGCTGCATTATCATCTCTACCCCGGTTGGCCATGGTGGACGCATGGAGGTTCTTTTATCCCGACTCCCGCGTTTACTCATTTTACTCTTCAGTCCACGATTCATACTCCCGAATTGACCGCTGGGTGATCTCCAATGTCTTGGTTAAAGACGTGAAACAGTTAATGATTTTACCCAGAACCTTGTCGGACCACTCCCCAGTGACCATCACCGTTGGTTGGGCCCCTGATCCTGGCCGGTCCCGCTGTTGGAAACTGAAACCCCTCGCCCTTCTTGACCCAGAGTTTCACTCCGAGCTCGAGGACTCTATTGAAGAGTTCTTCGAGATAAACGCAGGCTCGGTACCATCAATAGCCATACTATGGGAATCTTTCAAGGCCTATATTAGAGGGATTGCGATCTCCAAGGAAAACGGAGTCCTCAAATCGATCAGGAGAGGCCTGGCCGAGAGTGAGTCCAGGCTTTCGACCCTGGAGGCCGCATGTTCGCTTCACTCTTCTCCGGGTAACCTAGCGGCCATTGGGGTGGAATTGGATGCATTCCGCTCCCTGGCTGATCGTGAACAGAAGTTTCTGGACAACCCTGGTATCGCGCGGAAATACGGGGAGGGCGAGCGCCCTGGCCGATTCCTCGCGAGGTTGATCCGATACGAGACCGGTTCCCCACACATTCTCGGGATCCAGAGACTGGATGGCTCTTTTGCCGTCACCTCCCAGGACATCACCACGGAATTCTTTTATTTTTACAAGTCCCTATACTCCAACACGGACGAGGTATCAGTGGAAGAAATCGACTCCTTTCTCGAATCCCTCCCCTTGTCAACTTTATCCCCTGAGGCTGCGGGCTCTCTTGATTCCCCACTTACACTGGAAGAGCTTTCCGATGCTATCGATTCCCTATCCTCGGGGAAAGCTCCCGGCTCCGATGGTATCCCAGTCGAATTTTACAAATCCTATAAGTCACTTCTCCTTCCCCACCTGTTGGCTGTATGGGAGGAGTCGGTCGAGTCAGGTGTGTTCCCCCCGTCACTGCGGGAGGCCACGATTACAGTATTGCTAAAGGCTGGCAAACCTCCCTCGCATTGTGGATCGTATCGCCCGCTTTCCCTTATAAACTGCGACGCCAAAATATACGCAAAGGCCCTGGCTCTCAGGCTGGCTCCCATTCTTCCGGCCATCATTCATTCCGACCAAGCGGGCTTTGTCCCGGGGAGGTTCACCTCCCTGAACTTAAGGCGCATATTTAATATAATTGACAGGATTAGCCCAGAGACTCAGGCCGTGGCGGCTACGCTGGACATGCAAAAGGCCTTCGATTCGGTCTCATGGCAGTTCCTTTGGCGGGTTCTCGAGAGCTGTAAATTTGGTCCCTCCTTTCTCTCTTGGGTCAAGCTACTTTATTCGTCCCCCGTGGCTAGGGTCCGTACAGGTGACCATTGCTCTCCTACTTTCGGGATTGCCAGGGGGACAAGGCAGGGGTGCCCATTCTCTCCCTTGGTCTTTGCAATTGCCATAGAGCCCTTCGCGGACATGCTTCGCCATCGCCATGCCCACAGAGGCCTCCGTACTGCCGGGAGAGCGGACATAGTTTCCCTATATGCGGATGACGCGTTGTTGTTCATTCGCTCTCCATCCCTCAACTTGCCTCCGGTGCTGGAGGATATCATTTATTTTGGCCGGGTCTCGGGCCTTAGGGTGAATTGCTCGAAATCCACCCTTTTCCCACTCACGGAATGCACTCCCCCCCCCCCTGATACTCTGGGATTCACATGGGCTCAATCCACATTCACGTACCTAGGGATAGCAGTAACACGCCAACAGGCACTAACCCTCGAAGAGAATTTCTGGAAATACCTTACACTTCTGTCCGCCAAGGTCCTACCCTGGGACAAGCTCCCGATTTCTCTCGCGGGCAGAATGGGCCTATTGAAAATGGTGGTGTTACCTCAGCTGCTTTATAAGTTTGCCAACGTACCCTTGTGGCCAGGTGCAGATTTTGTTCGTGACCTGACTCGTACAATTAACTCCTTCCTTTGGCACTCGGGAGCGGTCCGGCTTAAATATGAGACCCTATCCACCCCCATGACCAGGGGGGGCTTTGGCGCCCCTGACTTTCACAAATATTGGCTAGTATCCCAGATCCAATATGTCTCCCATTGGTTTAATACAGCTGACCCCCCCCCCATGTCCGACTCGAGAAACTTGCGGCCTTTGATCGCGATATCCGCTCTCTGGTTATACAACCCGCTCCCCAGGTGCTGGACTCACAGAGTCCGGTCGCCTGTACATCCCTTGCATTAGCCAAAACATGGAAGCTGCTTGGCATAGCCCGCGCCTTCCACGGCAACCTTCCCCTCTGGAACTTTCTCCCGGGGGTCCCCCAGGTCACACCACTTACTGTTCGTCGCTGGGCCGAGGCAGGCTATGAGCTACTGCGAGACGTGTTTGACCAGGGCATATTCATCGAGTGGTCTGATCTTCCCCTAGCCCTGAGGAGTGACCGGAGTGTCTGGCTCCAGTACACGTCTCTCTGTAAGACCCTTAAGCGTAATTATCCGACATTCCCTGCGCTACCACCGGACGACCCGGCCATTGAGGAACTCACTTGCCCCTCACCCATGAAAGGTAAAATCTCCAGGCTATACTCCATGCTGCAGTCCAGATCCTCTCCAGAATTTTCTAAACTCAGGGGGTCTTGGGAGAGGGACTTGGGGGTGGAAATATCGGATGACCGCTGGGCACATATCTGCGACCGCACTCACCGGGTGTCCTTTAATTCCCGATTTAAGCTTATTCAGTTAAAAGTGCTGCATAGGTTCCACTATACCCCGGTTAGATTGCATCGCATGTCCAGTGAGCACCCGTCTAGTTGCCCTCGATGCGGGCAGGATGATGCGGACTACATCCACATGATCTGGTCCTGCCCCCGCCTCTCACAATTCTGGGGAGCGGTTTGCTCAACGGTATCTGCTATGCTCGATCACCCCATCGATCCTTCTCCAGCACTGTGTCTCTTCCATGACCTCCCTGGTCTCCCTCGTGATTCCAAAAAACTGACTGGCCTCTGCATGCTTTTAGCGGTTCGGTCCATCCTGCTCTGCTGGCTTCGCCCCTTCCCCCCCACACATGCCCAATGGTTAAAGGCGGTTACATGGGCCTCTGACTCCGAGGAAATGTGGTCCCGCATGCAGCCTACCCATTCCAGGCCCAGGGACATCTGGCTTAGATTTCGCTCCTACTTGTCCGACCTTGATATGACTCCGGTTACTTCTCCTCCACCTGCTTCTACTCACTAGTCTGAGAGCACTTCCCATATTACTTTGGTCACCCTCCCCTCCCCACATGTCGTTTGTAAACTCTGCTTTTCTAATCATTTAATGTGCAATCTCCGCATGACTGTATCATGATATGTATTGTCAATTTGTACCTGCTGGGCGCTGTTCGCCTGTTGTTTCGCTGCCACGCTGCCTAATAAAAAAGAGTTTTAAAAAAAAAAAGAAAGAAACTGAGGGTGTAGTTCAGGGTCTGTGTGAATGTCATTGAGGCTTTTTCTTATCTATCCTTTATATGGCCATTAGGTAATTGTGGAAAAAAGAGGTAAAGAGGAATAAGGGATGCTAGCCCGAAGGGGGTAGAAGGCGGCGCCGCATAGCATTGTCTCGTCCAGTGCAGGGAACAAGTGAAGATAAAGAGAAAAAAGTAGGAGTCTCATATATTTAGTAGACTCAGAGTAGTAATTTAGAATATTCTTTTTCCGTGTGAGCAGAATTCTTGGAGATCTAGCCTGAGGGGGCTCAGAGGTGGGGAGTGCGTGAGAAAGTAAGAACGAGGGACAATAAACTAAAGTAGATAAAAAAGGGCAGTAAACTGAAAGGTAGTTCATGTTACATGTTCAATGTGTTAAAGTGTTACATGTTATTTTGTCAGTAAGTGCCTATGTATCTGTGTATTGATAACAATATTGTCTGATGAGAAATATTGGTAAATAATTTGTGATTAATGTTGAGAAATAATTTGTGGTTCCGGCAAAAGGGTGTAAGTAAAAGGGTTGTTGACATTTTTTGGCGTTAAGAGTTAAACAAGGTTGAACAGACGTGTTACAGAAAGGAGATTATTAAATGATTGATAGTATGTAATTATACCCAGAAAAAGAGGTGAACACAAGTAAGAGCAAAAAATATGGCATTATGGGAGGGACTACACCATTAGCACATATTTGTCAACATCTCCCTTTGTATAGTGAGAAAATACAGAAATACCACGACCAATGGGTGGTGGAAATAAAAGGAGAGAGTGTATCGCCTATATGGCCTGAGGGAGGGTCATTTGATAAGAGGGTATTGGATCTAGTATCAACACACCCGCTAGTGAAATACAGGGGAAAACAGTTGCCGAACAGAAGGGAGGCATTAGATCTATAGCGGATGTTTGAAGAGGTAGTGCTAGTGGCGAGGTAAGTAAAGACACAATAATTGAGAAAGAGAAGGCCCCGGAGGGGGCAGAAGGGACTGCAGGGGGAGAATGCACAATGACAACGAAAGAGAATGACCTCACTAGAATCTACCCATTGTTGACAAGGCCCGCAGTGGGATACAGTGAGCCCCTGTATGTGCCAGTGCCCACCACACCAACTACTCCGGCAACTGCATCAGCCACCGCCCCGCCACCATATGAAACTGGAGGGTTATACGGCCCAACTAGTACCCCTCCAGTGAATTTAGCATGACTAACAGGAGACTTAGACAGGCAGCTCGCACACGCACAAATGGAAATAACACGATTAAGAGCACTGTGTGATAGAGGCCAGATGTTGCCAAGGGGAGGAGAAGTACCACCATTGACAGCGGTTGACCTCACCCCTCTGCCAAGTGTCGTAGGGGGATCCACACCATCCCCGCTGCCGCCGGTGCCAATACCAAAAGGGCAGGAACAAGAGTGGCAATCAGGAGAGTTTCTGTTCCATTTAAAAGGAAAACCTGTAAGAATAATACGACCTGCAACCCCAGACAGCCAAAGAGGGGAGGGGCAAGGAGAAAGGGAGTCAGAAGAGGAGGTAGAGGAAGTATGGAGTGATTTAGATGAATATTAAGAGGGAGCGGCAGCGGCGGGATCTCTGCTTCCATTCCCATTCGACCAAGAGGATGAAAGGGCTGCACCAAGATGGCAAAGGAGGTTAAGACAAAGAGTAGGGAGCATGCTGGTGAGCAAAACAAAAAAAGGGAACGGTAAGTAAGAAAGGAGGAAAAGCAAAACTACAAATGGCTCTGATGCACAAGGGAGCAGGGAGACCGCATTACATACCATGGGCACAGATGGACAAGAACAACTTCTTGAAGCTTCTCCCTCCACTTTCAGGTGGGGCGGGGAAATGGATACATGCATTTGAAAAACACACAGCAGGGGTGCCATTAGCTATAGGGGATGTGAAGAGTTTACTGGTGTCTGCCATTGGCAGACGCATTGTGGGTGAAGTCGGGGTTCCCGGGAGTGACAATGAACTGTGACTGCCATGATGGGTCATCATGGTTAGAGCACAAGTTTGGGATGCATTGCAGAGGACTTTTCCAGACACTCCAGATTTACACTTAGTGATGCAATGCACAGAGGAGGAGGAGCCTATGCAAATCATCCTCCGGGTGCAAGACCTGTGGAGATCTGAAACGGGTACGGCTTGGGACTGATCTACCATCTTGTTCTACTTTATAATCAAAAAAGGCCTCCCAAAAGAGGTACAGAAGGCCTTGGACAAAATAGCTGGGATAGAAGCCAAGGGTTGGTCAGAGATTCAGAGCATAATCGTACACATTGTAGGAGGATCAAAGAAAGAGAAAGAGAGATAGTACAGCGAAGGATGACAGACGAGGTGAAGTTAGTGCAAAATAAATTAGTGAAGGTCATAGCGCTGAATGCTACAACATCAACTGACAGAGCATAGGAGGAGAGGTGGTAGTAAATATGCCAGCAAGAATGGCCGCACCATGGGCTGCAAATGGACAGAAGCAGTGGACGGAGAGGAGCAGTATGGAGGGCCCCAGTGGCCAGCAAGAGGATGAGCTGGTTACCAAGGATCAAGAGGGGGATTCGGAGGAATGGGGAACAGAGGATTTGGAGGGTCTGGGACGAGGGGGGGACCGCAAGGGTCATGTTGGAATTGCGCGAGGTGGGGACACTGCTCGAGAGAGTGCAGAATGCGGCATATAGGTTATTACCAAGGACAGCCCCCCATGGGAAACGAACAACAGTATGGTCACCCACACCCAGGCAGTCCCTATGGGTTACCTATGGGAGTGAATGGGCAAAACGAACAATGCTATAATGAGCCACAAATGCAACAGAGACAGTAACCAGAGCAACAACCACAGCAGAGAGGTATGCCACAACAAATGGCAAGGCAGAACATTATGGGCAATGCAAACACCAACATTTTTGCAACATCTGCAAATGGCGCACCGGCACCTTTTCCTGGTGCAGCGGTAGTAGGAGACAATGGGCCTCATTACGACTTCGGCGGTAGTCATGCCGCTATTGGCGGCATGGCTGCCGCTGAATTCGGGTCTGGGTCCGGGTTCCCAGAATGGGGAATTACCGGGCCATTCTGAGTTCGGAGGGCCCGGTAATTCCTCCCTCCAGAAACCCAGGCCCGGACCTTCCCCATTCCCATCTGAGCCCCCATAGGGCTCAATGGGAATGGGAGAGGGTGCAAACAACGGGCCGATTACGAGCGACCCTTTGTTTGCTCCCTCTTCCCCTCGCGGGACCCGGTAAGGACGCCTGGTTTGACCAGGCATTACTTACCGGATCCTGCGGGGGGAGCTTATAATGAGGTGAAATGGGTTTAACGGGTCCGCCTCCTTTAGCGGAGCCCATTAACCCGTTCGCCTCAGTCGTAATGAGGCCCAGTGCATTCTCTGTTTCAGGAACGGAGACATATGCAGATTAGGACAGCCCACAGAAAGCACTTGCGTGTCCAGTCCTATCCACTACCCTATGTGCAGAAGAGGAACCACTAGTGGAGGCGAAGATAGGCAACAAACAGTTCATCTTTATGGTGGACTCGGGAGCTGAAAAATCGTGCCTCATGGAAGGCCGGTTCCCACTCTCGGGCAAACATTTGGAAACGCAAGGGTTCTATGGGGCTATTTTAAAAGTTCATTACACAAAAGATCTCGACATAACGGTGGGAGGAAAAACAGCGTGATCACCTCTACTGTATCATGAAGACTCACCAATAAATTTGTTGGGAAGAGACCTCGTGAGTAAATTGAACATGACAATCTCCTTTACTGAACGGGGAATAGTTTGCTCCACCCCAGGAGTGTGCCCTGTAAGGGCAATGTTGATGATTAGTGCAATGACAAATGAAGTTGCTATAAGAGGGGTGCCCATTGACATGGATATGTTCATTTATGGTATCAGGTTATTAGCACGGGTGGTGCCAGAGATAACAAGAAAATAATGGAAAGTACCCTCAGATTTTGTCTTCTGCCAAATTGTGAATACAGATGTTGTACCAGGAACAATTTTGACCATTGATCTGGAAGGGGTACAAGTTTCTAGTAAACGTATCGCAGTGATAGGACTGGACACACATGGATGCGAGTAGAGAACAGTGCTATGCATAGATCCAAATATAAAGTTGTGCGATTTAACTGATGAAGAACTGTTCACTGACAGTGAGAGTGATGGGGAAATAATAAATGAAATAAGTGTACCATGTGATATCACGATTCAACCCAGGGAAATACACAACCCTCTCATGGCTAGTGTTAATGTACCGCCTACTATATTTGAGGAAGGTATGGAAAAGGTCTTGCTAGAAATATAGACCATAGGCCCCCATGAAGTAGGGATCTTGCAAGAGGTCACGCCCATCAAAATAAAACTGAAACGAGGTGCAATACCGCCAAGAGTAAAACAATACCCACTATCGAGGGAAGCATAGGAAGGGATTCGACAAACAATAGATGCATTACTGCTACAAGGGATAATAGTGCCATCCAATTCATCACGTAACACAGCGATTATTCCAATCAAAAAAGCAAAGGGCGGGGCTTGCAAGATGATCCAGGACCTACGCCCACTTAATGAAGTCATACAGAAAGAGTTCCCATTAGTACTTAATCCTGCATCAATTTTGTGTAGCATACCTAAAGATGCCACCTGTTTCACAGTAGTGGATTTGAAGAACGCATTCTTCTCAATACCACTTGAAGCAAGCTGTCAGTACCTCACTGTGTTCACGCTAGGGGGCAACAGATATGAACATTGTAGACTGCCCCAGGGATATTGTGAAAGCCCAAGCATTTTCAATAGAATTTTGCATGAAGATCTTGGCAGCATTGATGTAGAGAGCACAATAATACAGTACATAGATGATTTACTTGTCTGCAGTAAAAGTGAAGAACAGTGCAGTGCCGATTCAATAACATTGTTAAATTTACTGGCCACGAAAGGATACCAGGTGGACAAAGGTAAGCTACAATATTGCCTAGCAGAGGTGCTCTATCTAGGACAGCTAATTTCAAAAGATGGCAAGAGAATTAGCCCAGATAGAGCAGCAGCAGTACGCCATCTGATAATACCACAGACAGTGAAGGACATGCAAACATTTCTCGGCATCTGCAATTACTGCCGTGCCTGGATCCTTCATTACGCAGCATACACACGCCAACTGTTACAGGCCCTAAAGGAAGCGCAAAAGAATAATGTCCCAGTAAAATGGACAGATGAGATGATGACACAATATTTCAAATTGAAAGACCTCATTGCAGGCGCACCAGTTTTGGTGAACCCTGATTATGATCGGGAGTTTTACCTATTCTCACACTGCAACAGTATTTTAATGACTGCAGTGTTGACCCAAAAAACATCACTAGGTCACAAGCCATTGGCCTACTACAGTGGTACATTGGATTCAGTAATGCAGGGCCACTTCGCATGCGAACAAGCTCTCGCTGTAGCGGCCTTCGTGATAGAAGAAAGCGCCACCATCGTGATGGGATGCTCAGTGACACTATACGCAGAACACTCACTCTTTGCTATTCTAGAACATTCAAAATCAACACTAACAACACAAAGGGCAACAACCTATGAGATAATACTCTCAAGCCCAAATGTTCATGTGGTCAGATGTAAGACAGTAAACCCAGCTATATTCATCACCGAATCATGCACAGTAGAAGACATCCAAGCTCATGATTGCGCTACATATGAGGGAGAGGAAGATGATATTCCCAAAGCGAGTGAAAATGCACTATATGAGTGGGAAATATACTTCGTGGACGGGTCAGCATCAATAGACAGTGAAACAGGAGAAAAGCACATAGGGGCGGCAGTGGTAAGAATGGAAGAAGAAGAGTATGAGATTATTGTACAAAAGCGCCTACCCTCTCATTATTCAGCCCAAGCAGCAGAGCTAACAGCACTAATTTAAGCACTGCACACTGCTAAAGGATATGCTGTCACAATATACTCTGACTCTGCATATGCTACAACAACAGTACACTCAGGGTTGTCCCGATCACGACGAAGAGGGTTTCGAAGGGCAGTTGGCACACCAGTCCAACATGCAGCCCTAGTAAATGAACTAATAGAAGCACTAGCAGAACTGTCAGTGGTAGCGCTGGTGAAATGCCAATCACACACCAACAACACGGACGCGATCTCATTAGGAAACGAGGCAGCTGACACAGCAGCGAAACAAGCCATGTATTTCAATATCCCACAAGCAATAGAATGCATTATCAAAACGCCCACCACAGATACACCAGAGGAAGGATACAGCCATACACCAATTGCCCAAATAATAGATCTCCAAAAACGTGCACCTACAGAGGAAAAAGAGCTGTGGAGGAAGAGAGGGTGTGAACAGTCTCCGACAGATTTAATATGGAGGCAGGAAGTAACAGGGAATGTAGTGATGCCAGTGGAGCTATTAGAAGTAGCTTTTCAACAACTACACTTCCCGACACACGTGACTAAACAACACATTGCAGCCACAGTTACACCAGAGGAAGGATACAGCCATACACCAATTGCCCAAATAATAGATCTCCAAAAACGTGCACCTACAGAGGAACAAGAGCTGTGGGGGAAGAGAGGGTGTTAACAGTCTCCGACAGATTTAATATGGAGGCAGGAAGTAACAGGGAATGTAGTGATGCCAGTGGATCTATTAGAAGTAGCTTTTCAAAAACTACACTTCCCGACACACGTGACTAAACAACACATTGCAGCCGAAATACAGGAACATTGGTTTGTTCCAAATTTACATGAACACTTGTCTAAATTCACAATAGAATGTACAACATGTCAGACATACAACTCAGGAATGACTCTAAGAACGTTGCGAGGAACACTACCACATCCTGTAGGGCCTTTTAGAGAGCTCCACATCGATTACGCAGATATGGGGGAGAGATGCAATGGAGTGAGATAGTTAATTGTAATAGTTTGTTCATTTTCAAGGTAGGTAGAAGCTGGACCATGCCCCCACCCAGACGCGAAGTGTGCTGCAAAGTTCCTGGTGCAGGAGGTTTTCTCCAGGTGGGGGATATGTGACGTAATAAGATCAGACAATGGCACTCACTTTGTTAACGATCTATTTAAAGAGGTGACCACCTTACTGGGGGTTAAACACAAATTATGTTCAATTTATCACCTGATGGCTAATGGGATGGTAGAAAAGATCAACGGGCTGCTCAAAAGTAAACTATCAAAGTTGTGTAACACTCTTAAGAAGAATTGGGTGTATTGCTTGCCCCTAGCACTGTTCCAACTCAGAATGCAACCAAGCAAAGACCATCATTTGTGCCCGCACGAAATAGTGACGGGAAGGCGCATTCATATGCCACTTTCCTCAGTAAGAGGAGATTCAGATGCTCACAGAGCTGCCACAGTGCTGGGGAATGAATTTAAGGAATACCTCACCCAACTGACACACGCAGTGTGTAGCATAGCAAGACAAATTGCCCCACCATTTACCCAAAATGCTGAGACAGACACTGCAATGCCAGCACAAGACAGCCCAAAGGGTCAGTTAATCCCAGGAGAAAATGTGTATGTGCAGAGTTTTGTGCGGAGATGGAACTCTCCAAGATTTCATGGGCCCTGTGAGGTTATTTACTGCACACCAACTGCAGTAAAGGTAAAGGGATTAAAATATTGGGTGCATCTGTCAGATGTGAGAAGAGCATGTGATAGTACAATCCCTCAATGTCAACAAAATGATAGCAATGAAGTTTCAAGTGGATAAGGGACAAGGTGTACAGAAACAAAAATAATGAGAGTGATGATTAAGAAACTTTGCCTAACAAAAGAAATGAGAAGTGTACAAATTGGAGTACATGTAAAGAAGAAGTAGGATTCTTTAGCTCCCTTTTTATCTCTTCCTCTCTGACGGTCTAACTCTCTGTCTCTCTCTCTCCTTTTGCTTTCTCTTACATCAACATGATTGACAGTTTGTACAGAAAAATGACTATCAGTACTAAAAGAAAAATGTATGATGTAAAAAATGAGTTTAAGTAGATACATTTAAAGGACAGTAGTAGAATAGCATAAAAGTGTGCACACTAAAAGCATTATGATTTTAGTAATAAATTAGTTGAAAAAGTAAATATGATGACGGTGAAATGAAAATTAATGTGAGAAAAAATTAAATGTATGTATGTCACTTAACAATTTTATATCGCCCCTCCAGGTGAAAAAATGGCAGAAAGGAGGGCAGTTACTGACGACGACACAATTTTAGTTAGCGATAGGACAGTTAGTAGAATGGATAAATATTACAATTTAGAGTGTGGTATTAAATATGCAGCAATATTGTTTTCCGTGATGTTATTTTTTTATGGCCTGGTACTACACTGTGACTTTCATTATTAAGGATATGAAAGAGGGGGGGGGTGCGGGGTAAACCTGATACGAGAGGGCTCAACGCTCATATGGGCTGGAGTTAAAACCATGTGGAAAGATAATCACTCTACAAATAGAAATCTTACTACATTGCACAAAAATCGCCCGGCCACAGCCCCACTTTTCTCTATTGCTGCTATTACACAAAGTGAAAATAACGAGACCAATCAGTATGATGGGGATTACTCCTGGGAGGGTGAGCCTGACCTGATAAATGCTGATGTGCAAACAACCACAGAACCTACCTCACAAGGCACTATATTGCACTTTAACCTCGCCACTACAATTACACAAGAAACTCTAGAACCACAGGCTTGGAAAGCTGCTAGCGAACGCAATGACACAACATGGGCGGATGTATTTCCCATAAAGTATAGAAGAATGAAAATGATAGATAACAGGGAAGGGGGGAGGAGGAGATGGAAAAGAGGCGCGGGGGAAAAGATATGATGTTTACCATGGCCTGGGACTAGATGAAATAGAAGACCCCCGCCACCCAGACCAGTCAAACAAATGGTATTCAGACATGAGTGCAACAGCAAAACAAGCCACAAACGAGAGCTGCTTTGTTTGCTCTCTCATACCGCACGCATCAGGCACACCTAAAATACTTATACCCGAAGAAGTGCCCTTGTCAGATGCCCAATGTTTGAATCATCTCGTATTATGTAGAATTCAGAGCACCTTCCAGGCACACACAGTTACAATACAAATGCTGCAGAACGAGAAAACCTGCACGAGCAAGCGGCAAGGAGTGATTTGCATCAAAGAACCATTTTTTATCATCAAAGGAACAAGGTTTTCAGATAATAAGTGGCATGACGAGACGATTGAGTGCAAAGCTGAGGCACTAAGGGGACTAACTGAAGAACACTTTCAATGGGTCAAAGAAACGTGTGCTCCCGTCTGGCCCCAGCATATTGCAAAACTCACGTGGGTTACCGCTCTCGAGAAGCCTATTAAAACACAGAAGGAAATTCTGCATGAACTTTGTTTCCACGGGGAAGGGAAGGGGCAAATGGGCTCCAACAAATGGTGCAACAAAAAAATTATCATCCCAGATATGAAAAAAGGTACAGCTGCACAAATGGACATGTATTGGGTGTGTGGCAAACAAGCCTACCTGCATCTACCGGCATCATGGAAGGGTACATGCGCCCTGGCCACCCTGCATTCAGCACTGATGGTGATTCCAGAAAGTAATATCTTAGGGGGGAGAGGTTCAGCTGGCATATCGCCAGCAGGAGATTCGGGAGCACTCCAACCAGCAACCATAGAGCCTTCCACATATGACATTCTGTCTGGAAACGAGATACAAGACAGACTGCCCCGCAAAAGGAGGTCATCAAACTATATCTCCAGAGAGTCATCCAACCTTCTCGCTGAGATTCCTGCGAAAAAATAAACTTTTCAACTCTGCAGAGATATTCTATGCCTCCCTCCTAACGCCAGGACTTCAGGCGCGAACAAATGCCAAATGGTAGCAAAAAGTGCGCTGGGAACTTATCCAGCTGGCCAACGACACTGAAGAGGGATTCAATGTGATCAAGGTGGAACTTCGTGCCTTGCGCCTAATGACAATACGGAACCGGTACGTCCTAGACCGTCTCACAGCAATGGATGGCAGTGTTTGCCGAAAAATCAGGAGTGCATGCTGTACATTCGTACCTTCTGAAGACGCGGATAATGGAACCCTCTCCCACGTCATCTCGGCCGTACACAGCCTGGGGGAGAGAATGCTGAAAGAAGAAGGAGTAGAGCCGAGCAACTGGTTCGACAACATGTTCAATTGGATACCGTCCTGCTTCAGAATCATGATGACAAATTTTGATCCAGTCATCGTTTTTATTTTACTGTTTTTCTGTGTGTGCCAACTAGGTATCCGATGCTGTGCAAAATCTATGCCTAACTCAACAATGATGATGGTAACAATGGGCAAACAGACAACGGTAGCAAAAATGATAGATGCACAAATACAAACTGGAGAGCCAAACCCACCAAAATACTGCATGACAGCTGTCTATCGCCAAAATGGGGATAGGGTAGATAATCTATATCACACAACAATTAAAGAACCAAGGGAGCTGCAATGGTACAGGGAAGTGTGGGTGGACCTGCATGGGGATGGAGGAATATATGTGACATGCACACCTGACGAGTACGCAAGAAATGGGCATAGCCTGGGAAGTGTATGTAGAGCTTGGATGCCAATAAAGGGTACACCTGCATGGGACGAGGCAGTAGCAGAAGCACAGTATTATTGCAATGAGAATAATAATAAAAAGTAGTTTGTTACTTTAAATGTAACGAAATGGGGGAATTTGTGGGAGTGAGGGGTCGTTTAGGCCTCCCTCATACATTTAGCACGATGTAAACCACTGGCTCGTACAATAATGGGGGACGCTTCCATTTGCTCGCATGCACACTAGCAGTTTCATTGGCAGTGGCAGAGGCGAGGTTATTGTGCGGGACACTTGGCTTCCATTTTGTACACCCTCGACTCCATCTTTGGACTAGACCTCACTGCGATAATACGAAAAGGCTTCTCTACCGTCTGGCCCCCACCTTTTCTCACTGTGACTGAAAGCCTTGCAGCTCCATTCTCATGGGTGAGTGGGAGATAATTGAAACAAATACACCACTGTAACATTTCACCCTTCCTCTGAGATCACTGTCCTGTGTGTGAATTGGCCTGAAACATGACTTGTAGCTCATCCATCTCCACAAAACTGCCAATGCCCTCTTACCCCCATTGTTGGAAAATTACTGCCACTTCAACCCTGTGCCCCCACAAGGTATTCTCTTGATGTACCAGACGTGTGACCCTGCTGTGAAGCCCACCCAGTGTGCCCCCAACTAACACCAAACCTCTGTCACAGTATATTGCACCCTAGAACTAACAAATTTCAGAATATTTTATAGCCTCTTTTGATGCACCCGGACCCAAGCCACAGCCAAAGTTATCTCACGGACCATGACCCTAAGCCCGGTGCTCCATATAAGTCCCAATGAATGATGCTGTAATTATATGTGTTCGATTTATAGATGCATGATCATATACTCAAAGGAACTGAAGTGACCATTATTTAGTACATGTCTAATGGTAGTATCTCACGGTAGCTTAGTTAGGGCCCGAACCTACCTCACCGCGACCTGACCCTCACCCCGCCTGGACACAGACAGATGGACCTCGGGACAGTCACCCTCCCGCCAAACCAGCAGCCGACCACAGAGGAGCAGCATCTATATGCACCTATACAATGCGAGCTTGTGTCCAATCATAATGAACTTTGCAACATTCATGTCTGACATCATTAATGACGATTTCTGCTCTTATAATCAATTGTAAGCGTATTGCTTGCCAGAGCGCTCTCGGGCAGTAGAGTTCTCTGGATGCCAATTTTACATAAAAGAAAACAAACTCTCGCAGCCTGTTCTCTTAGTCTCATTCCCCGTTGGGGTGTGTCATATTTCCTTGTATTGCACATATAAAACGGGGAGTGGGCCTTTACAGTGACTGCATGTGAAAGGGAAAGTGCTCGGCAGCTCAGCAGAGGCGTAGTAGGATTGTCTAACGAGTGGGGCCTGAAGCTCATGTAGTTGGGCCCACCACAGTGACATTAACATCTGTAAATGCACACCCAGTACTGAGAGTGGGCCTTTAAAGATTTTGGGTGGGCCTTGCCCGCTCAGGCCCTACCCTGTCTACGTCTCTGGTGCTCAGTATATGTGATGGATAGATCAGCCATCTTCTCCTCCCATAGAGCAAGGTCCACTGTATCCCCGTCCCTGAAAACGGCAAATGGACAGGTGTTCCTCTCCAAAAGGGCTTAATATTAGTGCTGGCCAAGCCTTAAAGCACTTGACTGGAATGTCAGTTCAAAAAGTGCAAACACTGGTTTAATTTAGCAAAAGCCATTCGAGTCGCCCTAGAGATAAGTTGTGAGTGGAATCGATATCAGTCAGTCAATAAAAGGCGTCCGATTCAACTTGTACACTGTTCATATTGGCTCGATCCAATGTGAGTCAATAGGTCACTATGGTTTGAATTGGGTTAACGTTTTTTTGGGACAATACACATATATTGATTCAAATCAGCGAAGTCTTTCTTGAACCCGAAGAAACTATTGACTCAGAGTCGGCTCGAACTAGTGAGAGATACTGGGAGCAGAAAATAATCTCTATTCTGAACAATAGTCTTAAATTAAGTGCATTATGGCAGAAAAAATGCAGCTTGCTAACTGCGAACTTGCTGAACGGGGTTTGGCGGTCAGTGCAATAAAAAACGTAATTCTGTTATTCCCACTTTTATATGTGCGCCCTGAGGCCGATGGGCTATGGCGCAGTATAAACAAATAAATAAATAATAACTCTAGGTTTGTTGTTAAATGGAAGAGATACATGTGGTCAAGTGCTAGAGGAATAGCCTCCACGTAATGCCAAAAGGTTGAGGAATAACCTCAGACAGAATTGCCACTGTGGTATTTCCGTCAGAATTCCGAAAGAATCTGAGGGTTTATTACAATGGGGACTAGTACAGACTTTACCACACGTGTAATCTGCAAGAAATTCTGCCAGACCGAGTGGCAGTAAACAGTAAATGAGATTCCCATGGAAATACCTCCAAACTCGCAAGGAGCCCCAATGAAACCGGTGCCCATTTTCTGTTATCTTTCTGTTAAATAAATTAAACCAAAAGTAAGTAAAGAAATAACTAATGTCCCTAAAAGAAGACTATAAAATGTGTTTTTTTTTAGAATTTGATAGGGATTTTGGGAAAATAGGATTCTTTACACATCAAAATGGCTCCAGGCGGAAACTGATGCCTGTATTGCATCCTTCCCTCAGCCACCGGTATCCCAGAATTCAGTATATCATAGAGTTTCATTTGAACAGAGTCGAGCCATCAATTACTCGGATCTATATGTGCAGCTAAAATTCCAGTTTTATCTTTTCTAACCGTTTCGAGGTTCCACTTCAAATGGTTCGGATCTGTACTGATTTGTTCACGTTGCTGGGAGTCTATATTCTATTAGCAAATATACACAATATATTTCAGAAGTAGGACTCTTGGTTTTTATAGCTCTGGTACAATACAGTCCAATTGGTTCTCCCAAATTTTGTTAATGATTTCTTTTTATTTCTATTGTGGTGGTTTATGAATAAAACCTTTCACATTGTCGATTTCCCCATTTTGCGACACTTTTCCATAGTGGCGGCTGGAGAATTCTTTAATCAGAGGGGTGTAAATGTTTCCCAAGAATATGCTGGCGGGACCAAGACTTAGTGAGGGAGCCACAACCAAGCAACAGGGCTTCATGGGTATCATCCCCCCAATAAAAATGTCAAAAACATTGGTTTCAAATCATGCATTTTCAGCACTCTTTCTGTGAAAAATTGGATACAAAACTACACCATTTTCAATTGATTTCGTACGGTAACACATGAAAAATCCAATAGATGTAAGTCACCAACAGTAAACAGGAGCATTTTCCAATTCATGTTCATGATGTGTTTTCCCACAATACATGCCAGTGTGATAAACATGCTTACACTACCGCTGCCCATATATGTCCATGTCGGCTGCACCAATACCTGTCAGTACTACCTTATTGCAACATACTACTGTTGGCTTTGCCAGTACAAAATGCAATTCCACAGTAAGAAAATACATCCAGGCAGGCTGCACCAAAGAAGGTCAGTATGGCCATGTAAGAAAAGTCTTCATGCTGGCTTTACCCCTGATACCAGCAAATAATGCCATGCCATAGTATGAAAATATATCCAGAGTCTCTGCACCAATGTAGGCTAGTCCAGTCACATAATAATACTCATCATGTTTGCTTTGCCCTTGATGACCAGTAGAAAAAATACCATGCCACAGTAAAAAAAAGAAAACCACCAATGCAGGGCAGTGTGGCCACAAAAATGCCATGCCACAGTAACAAAAATATATCCAGGCTGACTGTACTGATGTAAGCCAGTCTAGCCACATAATATTTATCATTCTTGCTTTACCCTTGAGGCCCAGTAAAAAAAACTGAAACAACACAGTAGGAAAATATAACCAGAATGGCTGTTCCATAGAAGGCCAGTCTAGCTGCATAATAACACATATCATGTTTTCTTTTAACCTTCAATACCTTCAATGCCAGTAGAACATACCATGCAACAGTAGGAAAATATATCCAGACTGGCTGCACTAATGCAGGTTAGTTTAGCCATATATTAACACTCATCATGTTTGTTTTACCCTTGGTGCCCAGAACGAAAATATCATGCCACAGTAATTTAAAAAAAGATATCCAGACTGGCTGCACCAAAGTAGGCTAGTCCAGCCACGTAATAATACTCATCATGTTAGCTTCAACCTTGATGTCCAGTAAAAAATGCCATAGCACAATAAGAAACATATTCACACTGGCTGCGCCAATATAGGCCAGTACCACATTAAAAAACTCATGAAGTATCCATGTCCTTCGACGCCCGTTGAAATAATGGCATGCCACAGTAAAATAAACCTGTCCACACTGGCCCCACCAATGAAGGCTAGTACCACATAAGAGCACTCATCATGCTGCCTTCACCCTTGATGCTCAGAAAAAATGTCATGCCACAGTAAGAAAACATGTCCTCCTAGCTGCCGCCATCTCCCCCTCAAGTCAGAGGCTTGCTACATAGCTCTGCAAACCCACTACAAAGTTCATACAGCATTCACTCTACATTAACTCTCACATTCATATGAACACCCATACAGCATTCGTACTCCCTCTCATTCACAAATGCTCCCAAACAACATACACTCTCTTATTCACACACTCAGATACATAAAAACTCACATGCATGAATACACCCATGCATATTTTTTTTATTTTCTTACCTGGAACCCTGCTCCAGAATCCATTTAACTCTGCCTCATGCTGCCTACTGCAATAAAGGCCCTCTGACTCCCATGCATCCTTCAAAAGGGACTCGGAAGCAGAGAGCCCTTCCTGGCTCCTGCATACACGTAGTGGGGCCGGAGCACCTCTATCGTGATATGCTCAGGCCCTAAATATACAGGGAGCTACAAGAGCATTCCCCTCACACATTCAGCCCTGCAGTACCGCAGCTGGTATCCCCAATGGGCCATGCAAGACAGAGGAAGCAAAACACCCCTGGACTGTGGCCTTGCGTGGCCCTTTGGGCATGTGTCGTGGGGTACTTACGAACTGTGAAAGTGAACCCAGGTTTCCCTCTGACAGGTAAATTTAGCCCAGGAGCGCTCGCTCAGCTGCTGGGTAGACCTGGGGGAGCACTCAGTGTTCCACTGGGCTAGCGTGGCTTGTCTGTATTGAGTGGCGAGTAGATGCCCTCTATCGCCCCTGATTTTTCATCTGTTTCCAATTTTTATTTATGGCATTTTCTTTCCACTATGAAACATCCGTGCCTATTAAAATCTGTACCTTATATAATTTCTCATTTTTGGCTTCCCCTTATTAAAACTTCTTTTAGTAAAGGTTCCTTTCCCAACTCCTTAAAAACGGCCAAATGATTACATTACTAAAGGAGCTCAACCACACAGCCAATTACCAGCTGTGATGAGTCCCTATGCCTGGATCTGCAGAATGCCCGGAGAGCGGCTCAGGAGATGTGTGTTCTCTTGAGCTGGTGAATGATGGTCACAAGGTGATAATGGAAGGACACCTGGATCACTCGCCCTCAGTCCATGTCACTTAGCAGCAGACAGTTACATACAGGCCACCAGACACATTCCCCCCGAGGGAACTTAAAACCCTGCTCTTCATCGAGACCCTCTACAGCCTGGTTCTGCAGAATGCCAGGAGAGGGACTCAGGAGACGTGTGTTTCCCTGAGCTAGTGAAGGAGCAAAGGGGGAGGAGAATGAGGTGAATACTTTGAGCAGGGGCTGGTGTTAGGAGGAGAGTTGGGAGAGTTTGGAGGAGGAGGTGAAGTTAGGATGAGTTGGGCAAAGTATGGAGGATGACTTAACATCAGGAGGAGGAGGTCTAGTCTTGGAGGAGGGGGTGGTTTTAGAAGACGGTGATGGGAATCCGGAGAAGAAGGTAACATCAAGAGAAGGTTGGGAGAGTTTGGAGGAGCACATAACATCAGGAGGCAGTGATAACATGTTGGAGGAGGAGACATCAGATGGAGGAGGTGATAGCAAGATCAGGAGGTTACAAGGAGTGTGCGTTGGCCCAAGGAAGGTGGAGGAGGCAGGTGGTGGCATGGGAACCAAGCAGGGAGATCAGAGCAGCGAGGAGCCTAGAAACAATGAGGACCGTGTGTACTACCTGTAAGGGAGTGAAGGGAGCTAAGCTCTAGACAGTGATAGTGAAAACTGCTGACTCCATCTCCAAGCCCATGAGAAGCTTGAGTATCACTTGAAGTGGGTGGAGAATATGCAGCCATGCATCAACTGGGTGTCATAATCTGAACTTAGACTGGACACTCTGTGTCAGGTGTTTGCAGGTATGGAACCAGGGAAAGCCCACAACTGGCGATGGAACATCAAACGCCCTGGCATGAGATGGGGAGAGACAATGTTTTGATTATCCGAGAATCTTTCATTTGGTATTTTGATTTTCTGTGCACTATAACAATAAAAGACTGAAATCACACTTCCGGAGTCCATTCACTTCTGCATCCCACTTGGCCCTCCATGACACCAACCATTTTCCTTGTTGCCTTTTTTTCTGTAAAGTCCTTGGAAAGTGCAGTAGCTCAAACTTTCCAACACCTTTCATATCACTGTGTGCTACTGGACTTTCAGTCTTGTGTCTGCCCCTGTTGTAGCACTGGGACTGCTATCCTGCAATTGGTTGATGATGTCTTGGGCGTACTGGACACTGCTGGGGCCTGCCCTCTCAATTTTCTGCATCTCTGAAACATCAGGTGCTACTTAGCATCTTATCCTCCTGTATGGGTTTGGCTGAGCCAGTTATGGCCTGATTAACCTCCCTTTTGCAAAATCAGTTGTAGTTTGTGCATGTGTGCTCAGTCAGATCGGCTCCCTACCTATGAGATGCGTCATGTCCACAGGCCCGAGAACACAAAAACCACACCATCTAGTGATGGGGGTAATGGGTCACTTGACTCACTTATGTCCCTTTGGGACCTATAAACACAGGGGCCCTGGCTGGACTCAGTCCTGGCGCCAGGCTCATATAGAGATGTGAGCAGGAACACTTTATTTCGGTGCAGGAGTGCTTTTACTTTATTTCAGTGCAGGAGTGCTTTTATTTTACAAGAACTTTCCAGGAGCTGAAAGCCTTTATTCCAGAGGACATCCTCATGTGCTGACACATGTGCTGACAAATTGGGTGTGGCTTCCTAGGCCTGGTCTTCATGTGCTGACTCATCGGGTGTGGCAGGCAGGCTGAAACTGGTGGGCGTGGCTTCAGATGCTCAGCTATATAAGCCACTCCATCCTTAAGGCCGGTGCTTCGCGTTACTGTGCACTCGCGTGCAATGTGAAGCTCACCGCCGCTTGGACCAGTTTACTTACCTTTGAAACCAGGCATTCTCCTGCATACTCACCTCCAGGAAACCGGTGCTTCATCGCTTCATCTGCAGACTCATCTCCTGACATCCAGTGATCTTGATTGCGACGCTGCAGCACCGCACTCTGCATCCACGAACTCGTACCCTGTAAAGAAGAAGAAAGACAAGGTTAGAACATCCGTCCTAGGGTCGCACTGCATTTGAACCCTGCGCACCCCCTAGTTAACAATTTACCAGCTACTGTTCCGCTGCAGCTTCGTTACTCATTCCCTCCGGCTGTCGCCTTGAGCTCTGCAGCTTCTGCCGGGCCGGCAACATCACCTGCATGGGAAGAAAGAAAAAGAGCAAACATCAAAAGCGGAACAGACAGCAATACAAGACAACAAACTTTACAATACAACAAAAACAGACCAGGAAAGACAAAGGCAAACAGGAACACTTACCTGAAGTATAGTGGCTTAGTTGCAGCAGGACTGGACTACCACGTGCAAGGGACCAATGAAGGAACTCGATCCAGATCATACAAGCGCCCCTGCTAGAAGCAGCAGGACGGAGTGCTCGCCAAAACTAATCAACAGGTGAGCTTTCTAGGGACAGCGCATCCCACGGGTACCACGGTTTGGGAGAAGGGGTCTGGAAGGTGATCAGGCGCACAAGCTGGCATACTCACACCACTAATCTCCACGCAAGAGCAGTCCCGAGCAGCATCACCTATTACCACCAGTCACCACATAAGCGCAGTGGGCGAAGTCGTATCCGAGCAACCCCACCCTCCGGAGGGCTGCAACCATGCCCTAACGCCTCCGCAGAGACCAGGTGAGCGTAACAGATGCGAGGTTCATCAGGGGTCAATCCTTTCCCCCTTTTTGCTTAAGATCTAAATGAAATGACTGGGAAATCTGGTCTGTGGGTCGAGCCTAGTGATCCACTAGTATGCCAATGATAATTATCTATTTTAAGGTGCCCTCTCCAGCTAATGTCCTTTGCTTGAAGGACTGGCTCCGTGCCATTGGTGGCTGGATGTTTTCTTTTTCATTGAAAACATAACCCCTGTAAGAATGAGTTTCTTCTGGTCCCTTCCATCTCTTCTTCCACAGGACTTTTCCAAGAGTGGCTTTCACCATTCTTTTCATTTGGTATCACATAACCTTGATGTCCTTGGTGAAGCCTCTTGGTTTTCTTGGTTTTACTCTCAATTGAATTAATCACTTTAAGACTTCTAGCTCCCACTTTTCCCATTCTTGGTTTTTTCAGTTGCCCTTTCTCCAGAAGACCAATTCTTTTTACCTTCCTCAGATTTTTGTTCCGCAACCCATGCGCTTGTGTTATCTCACTTGGATGGTGGCAATTCCATCTTCATGGGCCTTTCAACTTTATCTTTTGCACCTCATAAGGCATTATTATGTTCAGTGTCCCAACAGGTATAAATCATTAGCCTCTTAGTACACAAAATTGCTTCATATCAGAAGTAGTCACCCAAAAACAAGAGGAAAAACTGGTGCATGTCCAAATACCCATCTGACCTAAGCCAAGTTAAAGAACTCTGGACTGCCTGGAGACAACTGATCGCCAGAGCCAAATCTACCTACTACAAGAAGACCAAAGCCAAATCCATCAATGAAAGCAAAGGTTTCTTTAAAGGAATTCAAACAGTGCATTAACCCTTTTGCCAATCATCAAATCCCTAATTGCATCAAGAAATCCACTGCCATCAAAAACGTCTCCATTGACAAGATCTACAAGACCTGCCTCAAAATCAGTGCCAACCACCGGCCCACTCATCCCTATACATGAAATAATGACATAGACCACCTTCACACATCTATGTATGGGGGACCTGACTGAAACCCTGTTATCTCTCACAGCTACCTCCTACTCTGATGGCATCCCACCAGCCTTCATCCCAAGACTTTCCCCAATGAAGCACTTCCTCCATTCCTGACTGTTGTCAATGCAATCCTCACCCAAGGGTCATTTCCCACTACCCTCAAAACTAGATACTCATGCTCCTAAAAAACAAATATTAGACAGGATGATCTCAGCAAGTAATTCCTCATCACACACATTCTTTTTCTTAGCAATATCTGTGAAACGAGCCGTAGCCACTCAACTTCAAGCACCCATAGTCATCAACACCCTCCTACAATACTACCAATTTGGCTTCAGACCCAGATTCAGCAGGGAGAATGCCACCAACCAAGTGGTAGACTATTATCTAAGCATCATTGATGATGGCCACCCCTTTCTCCTTTTACTCCTCAATCTCCCTGCAGCATTTGACACAGTGAATTAGCAAGCCCTCATTAATGTACTTCACAACCATGTGAAAATCATTGTGCCTATCCTCCAGTGGTTTACATCATGCCTATAACACTGCCACCAGTCGATCCAGATGGGTACCTTTATATCACCCCACTACCCATCACTGTGGAGTCCCACAAGGTTCCAGCCTCTCACCCAAGGGATTGAAATGCTACACGTGGCATCCCTGCTTGCCAGCCATAACATCGGCATCCACCAATACCAAGCGACACTCAACTTCACGTCAAAGTTTCTTCCGTTATAGACATCCAGTAGCTCAAGGATTGATTCACTCTGATACGCAAAGTTTCATTCTGGTGATGTAATGTGCTGTGCTTAAGCTAATGTATGCTTGTGCAGGGTTCATACTCACGGCATTTGTACTGAAGTGGAATGCCAGCTCGCATTCAAATAGGGGCAATCCATGAAAGCTGGATCTCCTCCAATGCCTTTTTTAATTGGATTTGTTTTTTAAAATGTTACTTTGTTAATTTTATTTACTTTGTAAAAGAGTGAAAAAACATAGACAAAATGGAGTCGAAGCTTATGTCATCGCCTGTGCAATTAATTGTGGCAGGTGTCACAGATGGCGTAAAAAACAATTTGCATCTTTGAGACAGTGCAAGGGTTTTTATTTTCTTTGTGGGGCCCAGGGCTATCCCTCTTTCTCTCATCTGCCCAGAACCCTTCTCCCTAGCTCAGGCTTCCATAACCCTGGGTTATTGCTACAGAATGGTAACCCCCTACTGTCTAGTAACTGACTTCGGCCGTTGATTATTCCCTAAAATGCAAGATATCTAATTGCCATCAGGGACTTCCTAATTGTCTCTACTCTAGCCAAATGTTACTAATCTAATAAGGTTGCCGATAGTGTCCTGCAATTGCTCTGTTTTTCAGCCTAGCTCAATCACGCCCCCTCACCTCTTCTTTTCTACCCTCACTGCCACTCCCCCACCTTACTCCACCCACCAGTCCCTCAGATGTTTTACTCCTCCTGTTCCTCACCTCCACCTTTGATGCAAACACTCTTACCAATCCACTTCACTATTCCCCCACTCTACTACTAGTCCCCTACTCACTCCTACTTTCCTCCATTCCTTAGGTCAACATTCTTCCCTCTATGTCACCCCTCTTTCCACTACTACACTCATTCTCCCACTCCTACACTCCTCCTCCTCTCCTACACTCCTCCTCCCCCTACTGCACTCCTCCCTCAAAGATACACAGCACGCTTTGTACCAACCAATTCACATTCACTCCATACGCTAACGTTTTCTATTCACTCGCCACACAAACACACACTCTCAAAGGGCAGAACCACTGTCACTCCTAAGCCAATGCCATACCTGCTTCAAAAATCTCCTCCATAAGCTGCCGCTTGTTCCTTCCACCTGCTGGTCTCTTGGTCATCCTCCACCTATGACATCAGCCGAATAAACTACATCGGTAAGGTTTTGATACCGCCCCTAGTGGTTTGGTGGGTCTGTGCAGGCTTGCCGGCGGCACCAGCAGACTCCTAGTGTTGGTTTCATGGTTGCTTGGCTGCAGTGGCATTCTCTCTCTCTTGAGCCATGTGGCTGCACTTGCGGTTCTGCAGCACTGGCATACCGGGGGTAACTGCTGGACTATGTCCTGGGGACCCAGACACTTCTGAAAGAAATCATTTCTTTTAGAATGTGGAGCACTACTTCAGAAAGAAATTATTTCTTTCAGAAAGAAAGAAATGTTCCAGTCGGGACAAAGGATGGGTCCGCCGTTCTGCTACCCAGAACATTTAGGGGCCGATTCATGGAACAAACGTGCGCCGAAAATCGTTGCGCAAGCAAGCGCAAGCAGGCGCAAGCGCAAAAAAACAGGCGCACGCGCACGCGTGCGATTCATGGAAGTCCCTGCGCGTGTTTTCCTCGGGATGTGCGCCATGCATGGGTCACTGCAACATCCTGAAAGACGTGCACGACGCGCACAGTGAAAGCGCACAACCTCGGCGCATACACTAGAAAGTGGGCGGAACACGGGGCGTAACGTGCGGAATGGGGAACAACTCGCGAAAATAAGGGCGTAACTGGGGATGTACTGCAGGGAAGCAGACGGAACGCCCACACGCACCCGAACCACACGTATTCATGGAATCGAATAGGGCAAAGCCACGCACAGCGAAAGACACGCACAAGCCGAAACACGTCCACCACACGAAGGCAGGCGGTAGCGTCCCTGCGCATTACAAAAGTAGCAACATACAGCAATTGTGCCTGTGCGAGCGGGGCACGTGTATTTCGGGGTTGCGCGGGAAGTTACACACGCGATTGAGCGGGGTACGTGTATTCCGGGGGTGCGCGGGAAGTCACACACGCGATCTGGCCTGGGGGAGCGGGCTACGTGTATCTCAGGGGTTCGCGTGAACTTTTTCACGCGATCGGGCCTGGGGGAGCGGGCTACGTGTATCTCAGGGGTTCACGTGAACTTTTTCACGCGATCGGGCCTGGGGGAGCGGGGTACCACACACCGTCTGCCTTGCATGTAGAAGAACGCGCAGCCAACACCCGCTGTGAAGTAATAGCGTGTGAACCCCAACGGATGGAAAACACACGCACCGCACGAAAAACACGTACAGAACAGTGTAAAGGCACGCGGGATCTCCAAGCCCTGCCAGGGCAACGCCCGTGCGCAAAACGTCACAGACGCGCTTACGCTGTAAGGGCCTTTGGTCCAATGAAATCGCGTACGCGTGCTGACGCGCTTACGCGCTAAGGGCCTTTCCTCGATTTTCACGCTGACGTGCAGGATTTTCACGTGCCAAATCACTCCGTATCAAGCTGGCCACGCAAAAACACACGGAAGACCACGCTCCTGCCCAGAAGGCCAAATTACTGCCCCCCAGTGCCCAGAGCAGCCTCCCACGTACCATCTGCTGCTGCCTGCCTGCCTGCCTACCTGCTGCCACCGTGCCCTGCCATTTGGTGCCTGCACATCAGCCATCTGCAGGGGTCCAGTTGCTGTGTCCACCCCTGCTGGAACAGAAGACTCCCGACTCAGATAACATCGCTCCACAGCCCAGCCCCAGGACCCAGTTGCCCACCCACTCCTGCCCCTGGGGTTGCCATGTTGGGCACATCCACATCTGGCACCAGTGGCAACCCCCGGCCAGAGGGGCAGAGGGGCACCAGCTTCACTGCCACCGAAGTTGGTGTCCTGGTGGAGCAATTCCTGGGGCAGTATGATGCCCTCTTCGGATCGTCCCGCGCCAACAAGGAAGGACGGGAGAGGATCTGGGCCGACTGTGTGGTTGCCATCAACGCGGAGGGGGTGGCAACCCGCACCATCCAGAAGGTCAAGAAGCGCTGGGAAGACTTGAGGTCCAGGACCCTCATAAAGGCCCGGCGCCTCGTGGAGGGGGGCCGGGGCCGCATGAGTTCCATCCAGATGAGGGTCCTGAAACGCGTACACCCAGCGCTCCACGCCCAGGTCCTTGAGAGGGAGACCCGTCTGGAGTTGAGCGGTAAGTGGCCAAGCATTGCTGTGTGAGACAGGGCATGTTGCAGTGTGCTGGTTGTCTGATACTTGCCTGTATGTGTGACATAGGCCATGTACGCATGTATGTGTGCAGGGACATCATGGTAATGCATGTGCGACCAGTAATGTGTGATCCGCACTGTTGTTGCATGTGTTTAAATGCGACATGGGGAGCCCTATGCAGATTGTACACATGAGAGCATGGCAGTCTCTGTTCCCGGACATGGGTGGGGGTGAGGGATGGGTGCTGATGCCAGGTACATATATGGTATCCATGTCTGTGTGCCTGACCTGCGTGTCTGTGACTTGTGAATGCCATGGATGCATGACACATGTCTGTGACAATGTACAGATTCACTGATGCAGCCTAGTCATCCTTGTATCCACTGTGATTGGGGTGTACGGGGCCAGATGGATGTGACTGAGGTGAAGTGTGTGCATGTGATAGGCATGACCCATGATGCATGTGAGTTCCATTACATTGTATGTTTCGAGAGTCCATTGGACATGTATGGAAATGTCCATGGCATGCACCATGACTGTCACTGTGTGTGTTTTGCCTGGACTGACACATGTGTTGTGGAGGGACATGATGGAAGTGTACTTTGACAGTGGCACTCATCTGCTATTGCTTCCTGTCTAGGGGACCATTGTACAGTACCCTGATGCTTGTGTTCTATGTCTCCCTCTACGCAGCGGCTAGTGAAGAAGAGGGCGGAGACGGCGCTGTGGAGCAAGGCGGCGGGGAAGCCCCCACGGCTGCAGCGGAAGGGGTGGGTGAGCCCCCACAGGGGCCTGCTACGGCAGAAGACGGTGAGGAGCCATCCAGGTTGGTGGTTTCCACAGAGGAGGAGGAGGCCGCCACTGAGGCGCACATGGGGCCTGGTGGGGGCATCCCTGCTGGTGCAAGTGGTGCAGTCCAGGGGCAGGGGCAGGAGGCAGCACAGGTCACCGTGGAGGGGCCTGTGCATGTCGCTGTCCCTGACCCTGTGGGTGCACCACCATGCACCAGCAGGGATGCCCCGTCCCAGGCCCGTCCGCAGGTAGAGGGGATGTCCATGTCATCTGACTCCCCTCCACCCGCGGACGAGGGGACCCCTGGCCGTATGGAGAAGGTCCTGATTGGGGTTGCGATGCGCACGGCTGTGATTTGTGATGCCGTGCGTGCTTCCCAGGAGGAGCACGCACGTCATCACGAAGAGCACCATGCCGACGTGGCCCAATTGGGATCGTCCATGTTCGGGGGTTTCCTGCATGTGTCGGCCAATCTGGCGGCCCTCTCCTCCTCTGTGGAGACTATACGCCAGTCGTTCTCCTTGCCGTCTTCCGGCCCAGATGCCACCAGGGCGCCCTGTGGACCTGCCCTGACCAATGCAGCCAGCTCGGTGGGGATCCCATCCCTGCCACAGTCGGGAGTCAGAGGTCCATTAGGGGTGGACACCACAGCAACTGTACCCCAGCAGATGGAGGATGTGCCGGCATCATCAGGCAGGGCACGTGCACGACGGCGTCGGTGGATTCCATCAGCCTGGATGCCGTCGTGCTGGCAGAGGCAGTGGCGTCGGAGGCAGCAGCGGAGTCAACGTGGGAGGCATCATGGCTCGGGGCCATCAACATCGGAGGGGCAGGCATCGGCCGGAGGGCAGGCAGGAGGACCCAGGACGGGAAGTGTCTTCCGTGTGGCAGCGGTTGGGCCAGCAGATAGGTGCGGAGCGGCGGCGGGCGGAAGAGGCACGGCTCACAATGGTCAGGGCGGAGAACTCCATGCGGAGGGCCCTGAGGCGGGCCGAGTGCCTCGAGGCAATCCGCAGGGGGTTGGAGGAGGAGGCGGCGTCGTCCCTGCGGACCCTCGGGGCCATGGAACAGGACCGCCTCCGGGACATCGAACAGGAGTTCGATGATGCCCTGGCCCGGAACACCACAGAGTGAGCCGCTGGACTTGCCCGCCGCCTTTGTATATAGTTATATAGTTAGTGTTAGGTTTCCTTTATTTCTTTTTTTTATTTGGTTGCGATTGGACAATGCGCCACATTTTTGTATGTAGTTCAGTTTTTAGTTAGTTGTCATAGTTAGGTTTCATTTGGTTGGGCTCATGGACCCGGGATTATCTTGTAAATAGTTCTTCAATGGATTTTTCTATTTTTTGGATTTTTTTCATCGCCATGGAGCAATGGCTTTTGTTTATCATTTACACTTGGGTTACTTTTCTGACTGTGACTTTGGACACCATTTTTTTGGATTGTGCTGTGTGTTTTTGATTTTTTTCATGGACATTCTTCTTCTTTTGGTTGTTTTGCTTTGTGGTTTTTCTCATTTAATTTCCATTCAAGTTGATTTTAAATACATTTTTATTTTCATCCTTCAATGTGTCGTATCATCTCATTGCTTTCATGCATGTCATGTTGGGTGTTTTAACATTCACTTGCAGCCATTGTGTGTGACAGACATGTGTTCATTTGCATTATTTACATTGGGTGTGTAACATGTCATTGCCTTTGATATGTGGGTGGATGTGATAGTTGGTTGTGCCTTTTGGCAGGGGAGGATGGCCATTACGGACATGATTGGGGATTGGTGGGACCCAGGTGCAGGGGGGCATGGATGGGACATGGGTGGGGGCCTGGTGGTGGGTGCCCCACAGTGCTGGGGGGTGGGGGGGTGGGAGACATGAGTTGGACATGGGTGGGGGCCTGCTGGCAGGTGCCCCACAGTGCTGGGGGGTGGGGGTGCTGGGAGACATGGGTGGGGGCCTGGTGGAGGCTGCCCCTGGTGGCTGGGGGGTGGGGGTGGTGGGAGACATGGGTGGGGGCCTGGTGGTGGGTGCCCCTGCACTGCTGGGGGTGGGGGTGCTGGGAGACATGGGTGGGGGCCTGGTGGAGGCTGCCCCTGGTGGCTGGGGGTGGGGGTGGTGGGAGACATGGGTGGGGGCCTGGTGGTGGGTGCCCCTGCACTGCTGGGGGGTGGGGGTGCTGGGAGACATGTTTGGGGGCCTGGTGGAGGCTGCCCCTGGTGGCTGGGGGGTGGGGGTGGAGGGAGACATGGGTGGGGGCCTGGTGGAGGGTGCCCCTGCACTGCTGGGGGTGGTGGGAGACATGGGTGGGGGCCTGTGGAGGGTGCCCCTGGTGGCTGGGGGTGCAGGGGGACATGCGTTGGTGGGCAGTAGTGCAAGTTGACATGTGGGTTGGCTGGGGGGCATGGCCATGGTGGATGGGGTGCCTGCAGGACATGTGCAGGGTAGGCCCCTGTGGTGTGAGCCACCTGCAGGGGCCGTGGAGGGTGTAGAGGGAACACCTGGGAGGACCCACACATGCAATTCACGTGTGGTGCTCCCCACGCACCCCTGTAATACACGTACCCTGATGGAATCGCGTGTGGAACTTCCCGCGCACCCCTGGAATACACGTACCCTGCTGATTTCGCGTGTGAAACTTCCCCCGCACCCCGAAATACACGTACCCTGATGGAATCGCGTGTGGAACTTCCCGCGCACCCCTGAGATATGCGTACCCTGCTCGCACGGGCCCAATCGCGTGTGGAAATTCCCGCGCACCCCTGAAATACACGTACCCTGCTGAAATCGCGTGTGTAACTTCCCCTGCACCCTGAAATACACGTACCCTGATGGAATCGCGTGTGGAACTTCCCGCGCACCCCTGAGATACGCGTACCCTGCTCGCACGGGCCCAATCGCGTGTGGAAATTCCTGCGCACCCCTGAAATACACGTACCCTGCTGAAATCGCGTGTGTAACTTCCCCTGCACCCTGAAATACACGTACCCTGCTGATATCGCGTGTGGAACTTCACGCGCACCCCTGAAATACACGTACCCTGCGGAAGTCAAGTGTGTAACTTCCCCTGCACCCTGAAATACAAGTACCCTGCTGATATCACGTGTGGAACTTCACGCGCACCCCGAAATACACGTACCCTGATGGAATCGCGTGTGGAACTTCCCGCGCACCCCTGAGATACGCGTACCCTGCTCGCACGGGCCCAATCGCTTGTGGAAATTCCCGCGCACCCCTGAAATACACGTACCCTGCTGAAATCTCGTGTGTAACTTCCCCTGCACCCTGAAATACACATACCCTGATGGAATCGCGTGTGGAACTTCCTGCGCACCCCTGGAATACACGTACCCTGCTGATTTCGCGTGTGAAACTTCCCCCGCACCCTGAAATACACGTACCCTGATGGAATCGCGTGTGGAACTTCCTGCGCACCCCTGAGATACGCGTACCCTGCTCTCACGGGCACAATCGCGTGTGGAAATTCCCGCGCACCCCTGCAATACACGTACCCTGCTGAAATCGTGTGTGTAACTTCCCCTGCACCCTGAAATACACGTACCCTGCTGATATCGCGTGTGGAACTTCACGCGCACCCCTGAAATACACGTACCCTGCGGAAATCGCGTGTGTAACTTCCCCTGCACCCTGAAATACACGTACCCTGCTGATATCGCGTGTGGAACTTCACGCGCATCCCGAAATACACGTACCCTGATGGAATCGCATGTGGAACTTCCCACGCACCCCTGATATACGCATACCCTGCGCGCACGGGCCCAATCGCGTGTGGAAATTCCCGCGCACCCCTGAAATACACGTACCATGATGAAATCGCGTGTGGAACTTCGCGCGCACCCCTGAAATACGCGTACCCTGCTCGCACGGGGCCAATCGCGTGAGGTACTTCCCACGCACCCCAGTGATACACGTAGCCCGCTTGCTGTGCTGGTACAGGGTTAGCGCAGCCCTTTGCGCTGGATTGGGTATATTGATGGCTTTTCTCTGCGCGAGAGGCGTTCTTGGGGGCGTAACTGGCGCTGCTGCAGGGTCGCTGCGCCACTGTGCGCCACGGCTGGTTTTGGTGGCTGGAATCCATGAATACGCTGTGCGCGGAAATGGATTTTAGCGCACGCGGCTGGCGCAGGGATTCGCACGTGCACACTGTGCGCCAGCTGCGTGCGCCACTTGTGCGCTGAATTCTATGAATTACCCCCTTATTTCTGCTGGAGGTGTTCTGGCTCCCAGAGCCGTGCCATGCCGGCAGGAATGAGGAGTTCCTCACATGCACAGCAAGAAGGGGCTTTCCCTGTTTCCTGCTTTCTTTTAGGGCTGCTGAGTTCAGGGAGCTGAGTGCCTGCCTGGAGAAGAGTCCCTTGTCACTAGGAAACAGAGGTAAGACATTTGTTTTGTTTTGTAAGTGCGTGTATCTGCACGCGTGCGTTTGTGTGAAGGAGGGTGTTGCATTTGTATGATGGGTTTTTGTATGCATTTATGCACACATGTAAGGGTGAATTATGTAATGTATGTGATTGAGCGAGTGTATGCTGGTGGCTGTGTGTACGTGTGTGAATCAACAAGTGTATGGGTGCTGGTGTGAATGGAATGAATGAGAGACTGAATGTTTTGTGAATGGATGTCCGTTTGTCAGTGAAGTTTTGCTGGGACAGCCATTGGGGAGCAGATTTTGGCAGGTGGGGTGTGAGGGGTAGGGACCGAGGGGCTGGATTTGGTGCCTGGGAGGTCTGGGGGGAGGTTAGTGCATTTTCTGGCATCCATTTTAACAGTAGCGCAGTACTGTGAGGTGTGTGTGTCAGTATGTGCATCCATTGGAATTAGTCCTTGGTCAGGTGTTGCTGAAATAGCCATGTTTTGAGAGGTTTGCAAAGTTGCAGAATTGTGGGGTCATTTTGGGCCGACACAGGGATTGAGTTACAGAGGGTGGGTGCATGACTAGAGAATGATTGTTTGCGGGTCCTCTCTTTGTGGAGCAGTTGTTATTCAAGCTGGCTGGTCGATTTGTACGCAAGGAGCGTGTGCCACTAGATATGTGGAACTTATGCGCCAGGTATGCTGGTGTGCTACTCATGACTGCTTTGTAGATGATACATGCAGGGCCTCATTACCAGTTGGGCGCAAAGGGATTACCGGCACCGGTAAGGACACCGGTGCCGGTAATCCCTTTGCGCCCTATTCCGAGTTCCCTTAGTGGGTCCCTTCCTTAACGCCTGGTCTGACCACTCCAGTGGACACTGGCCACAGGCATGGCTACCATATCAGGATAGAGCAACAACTACGACAAATTTGGTCTTGCTGGTAACATAATTGTTCTGCTTACTTACATCAGACTATGCCTCAACACCTCTGACATCAGTGTGCAGCGAAGACCTATGACCAATTTGGGCCAGCTAGACACATAGCAAGTCTCTAGCAATCACGCCATCTCCTGACCACTATCATCATCCATCCACATGCTTGACCTCGTGGGCTACTTTCTAGAGGAGCCTGGCCAGCCCTGCTAAGTCTTAACATTGCCAAATGCACACACTCATTCAAATTCATTTCCTCTATCTCCAACACTCTGGGGTTCCGTTCCCGAGGGCGCTCCCAACATTAGCGCATTGAGAATATAATAATGTTAAAAGGCGCTGTATAAATGACAGCTACAATACAATACAATAATTCCAGGAGGCCTGAGGCATTCCCAGTGGTGGGGAAGTCTGCAAAGTTTGCTTCTAGCTCATTGACCGGAAAGGTTTTGAATGAGCGGCGTTGAGTGAGGAGGTATTTAGCCTGACCTTTGAGAGCCGCAGTCGAGTGGGTGACTGATGATGGGATGGCGGCTTGGTCAGACCAGTCAAATGGGGTAGGGGCTGCACAGGTGATGCAGGGGGATAATGTGAAAACTAAGTCTAGTGTTTTGCCTTTGTTGTGCGTGGGGGAGAGAGAGCACAATTTGCTTAAGGTCCATAGGAGCGGTCAGTGTGAAAAGCGTGCTTCGAGTGTGGTTGTCAGCATGTGACTCGGGGACCTTAAAATCACCAAGAAAGACATTATTTGAAAGTGCTCATTTGGCAGATGAGAGTAAGTTGGAGATGACTGCAATGAAAGAGTCACTGCAGACTCATTACCCCTTGTGACAGGTGGACCTGCACAACTATCTCCCCAAGCTCTTTCTTAACCCACACAAATTGTTGCTTAAGAGGTGCAAATGCTACTTCTTCTGCATGAGTTTCAAAACGTGCACTCTCGTAGCTGTCTTTAACGGCTCTGCCCCCTCCTACCTGAAATCTGCCATCTACTCTTACTCCCCACCTAGAACGCTATGCTTATTTGACCGTGTTCACATTTTTTGTCCTGCATTTAAACGTTGCAGAGGTCTAGGAAGATCCTTTCCAGATTGTGCTGCCCAGCCCTGGAACTCGCTTCCTTCTAAACTGAGACTTGAGGAAAACCTGTCCACCTTCTGGAAATCACTAAAAAGTTTCTTCTTCAAATAATAGGTTTCCATAGATCAACCAAATCTACACTGTAGTGACCTGAAATGTCCTGTTTTCCTCTTGTTGTCCTTGTGTATTTGTGCGCCATATGCCTGTGGGTTGCCGGCGCGTTAGAAATAGACAAATAAATTGAGGAGAGCAGATTGTGGAGGCACACAAAAACCCTCCTTCTTCTTCATATAAATGACAAGCCTGCACTCCTTCCACCTCCCTGAGATCCTAGGCAGTTCGAGACCCATGCACCTTTGCGCACTCCATTGTGTCATCAGCTGGCTTACTTGTGCATTTTTCGTCCCTCTGCTACATCGCCACTATTGCAAGCAGGTTGATCTGGCCCCCACGCTTTCTCCCACTACATGGTGAAATCTGCGTGCCTTGCCTCCCTTAACACAATTTCCAGCACTGGTAGGATCTACAGATGAGTTGGCAATAAAGAAAAGAAACAAACAGCATGTTAATGTCAAGGGCTCTCGGTGATTTTGGTTTGCAGTAAGACTCAGCAGCCTCAAAGCTCTCTATAGCCAATTCATGAAGATTCAGGATTCAGCAGTCACACAGCTTTCGCCAGCTTCTTCAATGGTCCAGGGTGGGAATTAAAATTTAGTCTCAAGGATGCCTCCTGCCTGTGTTCAGCTTCAGATATGAAGGCAGACATAGCAATCTCAACGCCCTCCGCAAGTCACCTCCCCTCTTCCTGTTCATTTTCTGTCCCCCTCAGCCGTTCTTTTATAGGTTAGTGTTTCTTCTTCTTTCTTTTGCATGTTTTCTATCGGTCTTCTTTTTTATGCCATGTTTCCTCGTTCCCTGATTGGTCCTCATGTCTTCAGTCTGGCCTTTTTGTTCCCTGTGGCACCTGGGTAAGATGTCACCTGTGAGGTTAGAGCTGGGAAGGATAAGAAACATGTCAAAGATGTTGAAGCGTATGGCCACCCTTCTCAAACTGACACCGGCTCTTGGCTGCTCCCAGCAAAGGGTGATATGATTTTCATGAGGTTAAGAGAGAAGTGTGCCATCCTAGGCCCATCTACTTAAATGGCAAACCAGGTTTTGACATCATATGACCAGGTGCTTAGAGCATGTGCCATGATTTTCGATGAAATGTCCAGTCATCTCCATTATTGTCATTCGTTGGCCTACATATAAGGTATTACCAAACTAAAATGCCCAAATAATCCCCTCACTTGACAGGTAATGCCCTGAAATGTCCAGGTGCTAACACCATAGACAGGTGTTGCTATCAAAAGCCCAGGTGTGAGCACCAATGTCAGGAATTCCCCATTCATTGCCAGTGACATTCACACCCTGGCATCATCGCACAGGACCATCTTTGTGCTGATGAGAACCAGGAATTAGGACCTGCACGCATGGGTAGGTCGGGGAAGGGCGGGGGCGGGTGGGGTCATGTAACATGGTGGGTTGTGGGTCCAGCTGAAGAGAGGCGAGTGTGGGAGAGGGCGCCGGATGAGCATACGAGAGCTGCACTTGCTGGTTGATGCATGGAGTGCAAGGTGGGAAGAGGAAAGCCGATGAGTAGCTTTGATGGGTGATATGGTTGGCTAACAGAGGTCATGCCCAGGGGTGATAGGTACCTTTTGGCCATGTACAGCTCAGTGGGCCCACTGTGTTTTCTTTGTTAAGTTGATTGTACATACTTTTCATAAAATCTGTTTGAGAAAGTGGTCCCAGAGAGGCCGTTTGTACACTTTGTTCTCTGTAGGTTTGATTCAGGGGAGTTGCTAGGTCTGGAAAAGACCCGGGGCTACGCTGATGTCGGAACTGTTGTGACTGGGGGCTAGCTAGTCTTTTGGCTGTAGCTCCTGAGATTCTATCCGGGGCTACAACCAAAAGATCAGGGGCTATAGCCCCCTTAGCCCCCCCCCTAGCAACGCCCCTGGTTTGATTTAAGAGGGGATCTGGTGTTGTTCTTTACAGGGGTGCTCAGGTACAGGGATGCTGTTGTGGTGGGTGGCAATGTGTGGTGTGCAGTTTATCCTGTGCAATGAGAATTGTGAATACTTCTTTCGTACTGCGTGATGCTTTGGGTGATTTAGAATGAGCTGGCTAGGGACCAAAGCGTGGGGGTGTCCTGTTCCTGCATTGTCTGGCTAAGGGATGTTATCCTAGCCATGTGCGAGTGTGTGTTGTTGGCAGTTGTGTTGTGTAAGCAGTGTCATGTTTGCTCTTCTGCTTCCATCAGTCGATTGATCAGGTAGTCGCAACCAATGGGACCAAAGGCGGGTGAGATGTCCAGGGCGCTTGAAGCATTGAAAACCTCATTGTTCTTCAGATTATCACAGGTAGCCGCAAGCGTAGCTTTGGCTCATCTCATTGCCCTGAATCCTAGCTGTATCCGTTTACCATGAAATTACCGAATTTAAAAAATCGAAAGTAGAAATGAACACATTTTTTCTTTCTTAATATAATGCGGGGGGAGCTCCCCGCATTTTCCCATCGCACCATTCCTTTACTGATTACTTTTGCCCCACCTCACAACTATATTTTAATAAAAACGACCCAAAATTTCGAAAAAAAAAGGTCAATAAAATCGGTCATTTCTTCCTCGTTTTTTTTGTATTCGATATACGGATACCAGCTTTATCACATGTAGTATTTGTTAGGTGACGCCCACCGTTCCCAGGGAATGCTACAATAAGTCCACAATCACCCCACTGAAGAGTGTGTCTATCCAAAGCCTAAGCAATCGCACCATTCCCCGGTATAACCAACAAAAGCCCACGCACTCACATGCTTTTCCAGATGTCATCATGTGTCCAGATACCAGCTGGCAGGAGAAGAGGACACCATGCCTGTGCTCTAATATCCCTAGCCACTCTGCCATTGCAAAGGGGCAAAGAGTTGCCCACCATGCCCCTAGACTCCCTGTTTCACCCGCCTCAGCAGGGATGTGGAGTGCAGGGTTTCTCCATTCCTCCTATCCCACCCTCTGTCCTAAGCCTATTGCCAAAGGCAAAGAAGCCGGGAGGCTGCAGAGAAAGGAGCATCACAGGAAACCTGCATCTCCGTTCCCTTGTGGGGGTTGGACAGCCGTGGGCATCACACTCGTCCCCTGGGTGCTCCCGGAGCGAGGTGCGTCGACCATGATCTCCCTATGTCACAATTTGACGGATTTGTGAATGTGTCTTTCTTGAGCCAAAGTGATCTATAAGTCTCATTACGAGTTTGGTGGTATCTGGGTGGTAAATCCACCCAGATACCACCAAACTGTATTACCGTTACAGCACTTGGTCCGGCGGTGTTACTGCCAGATTACGAGTGCCGGCAACGGTTGTAAATCCCCATTCCATGGACTCCCATTGGATGCCACGGGTGGATTTGCCTGTATTACCAGCACCGGTAATACTGGTACAGGTAATACCAGTGATGTTTGCCAGTAAGGCGCCTAATTTACGTCCAGCTATAAGCTGGAGGTAAATCAGGTGCCCCACTGGCAAACTTGTAGTTGGCTGGTGCGGTAACATGCCAGTATATATTAATACTGCCACAGTATTACTGCAACGGCCAATTTATAATGAGCCCCCGGACTTTACCTCTGGTGTGAGCCAATATACAGGAATAATTTGGCTTTTAAGAGGTGCAAGCACTCGCCAAAGAGCCATAGCTAAATAATAACTTGGCATAATATAAAAATGAGAAGGCCCTGTCACCACTTTAAACATGAGTTTTTCCACCACAACCACGTGCTGTCAGAGACAGATGGAGTCAGACAAGAAAATTGGCGTAATCTGAGCCACCCAGACTAGAGGAGTTTTAGGTTCATTACCACTCTGACAGGGAGGGTTTACTGTCAGAATCCATGAAATGGGTGTGTCTAAGAGCTCTGGCCTCAGACTACATGAGTCTCAAAGTGAGAGCCTTATAAACACTGAGATTATTAGAGTCAGTGTTTCTTACTGGGAGAGCCTGTGCCCTCAGATCAGGGGGCTCCCAATGTCAGCATCCCTCATACAGAGAGGTCCCAGAATAAGCAATTTCTGCTTTTATTGTTTAAGGTTTAAACGGCAAACCTTTACAAATAAACACATTTATAAAAGTAAAAAAGGAGACATGAATATCAACAGTTTACATAAAATGATTAATTCAATGTGTACACATCATATTAGAATAACATAGACATATTAAATCCCATTCAATTAAATAACATTCCTAAAATGTTTTAAAGGTTGACTTCTCTAATGAGCTAAAACAAGGTGTAATCAGTGTTTATACCCCTAATTCTCCCAGTTTTAAGGAATTTTAGAAACCGGACACTGCCACTCCCACTGCTGTTGATCAGCACTTAGACATCGCTTCCACAAATGATCATAATTAGCCCCATTTATTGTTAGCAGGAGTTTCTTAAAATAGGCCAGTCTCTCCACACAGAGGGCTGGGCATCCTAATAATAGGTTCCTGGTTGTTGCTACTGTTTCCCCATCCTTGCAGAAGTGGCAGTAGGCCTCGGAACGGGTAATCTTACCCCTTTTCAGTAGCACCACTTAAGTTGGTAGCAAATTCCATCGAGCATGCAATAAAATAGGGCGAAAAAAGCGTTTAGGGAACATGAGCAAGTAGTTTAGTTTAGTTTAGTTTCTTTATTTATACTGCGCGCCAAACCCTGAGGTAACTGGGCGCCAGAGACTTAGAGCAAATGTTACAGGCATATATCAAAGTATACGATGACAACAACAACAGTAAGTGCGAATTGACCAGGGTTACATGACGGTCACTAGTTTGAGAAGATGTGCTACAATACAAAGTTGTTAAGTGTTACAGTATGACAAATAGTGAAAATAAGCAAGCAGAGGAATTTGATGCGAGTTAGTCAGACGTTAGCGTCTCTCATCAAAGAGCCAGGTCTTGACTTTGGCTCTAAAGGTCCAGAACGAATGTTCCATTCTGAGGTTGAGGGGTAGGGCATTCCACTGTTTGGCGGCTAAGACAGGGAAGCTCGCTCCACCAGCTTTTTTTAGATTGAATTTAGGGTTGATGAGGCAGTGTGAATAATTAGTTCTGGTTGGTCTAGCTGATTGGTTTGTTGAATTTAACTGCCAGGTACTTGGGTGAAGAGTTTGTTAGGCATTTATGTGTAATGGCAAGTGAACGAAGGGTGATTCTGTATCGTACTGGGAGCCAGTGGGCGTCCTGTCTGAAGCTAGTGATGTGAGTAGATCTGGGAATGCTCAATGCGGATCTTAAGGCCGGATCTTAAAGCATTGTTTTGGAGAACCTGGAGTTTGTTGAGGTGACATTTAGAGGTGCCTAGGAAGAGGGTGTTAGAGTAGTTGGACAGCACTAGTGACCTGGCTAGGGCAGGGCCGTCACGAGGGGGGTGCAGGAGGGGCAAACTGCCCTGGGCCTCGCGCCTGGGAGGGGCCTCGTGGTGCCCTCTCCTCCAGCCCCTGCCTTCTGCCAGTTGCTGTCCCTCTCGCCTCTCTCCTACTGACTCTTCTGCACTTCCTGCAGCAGCAGTTGCCTGGACTCTGCTGAACTTTTCTTCTGTTCTATGCAGTGCTCGAACTACCGATGTGGGCCCCCATCCCCTCACTCACACTGGTTTCAAATGGAGGCTGTTTCGCCGATATCCTCACTCGTGATGCAGACTGGGGAGGCCACGCTTTTCCAACCCACTGGTACAGAACGAGGGCGCATAACCCTGCTGCTGCCAGAAGCACAGAAACATCTTCAGCCCTCAACAAGGTTGTTGTGGGAGGTTCTGGCGTTTGCAGCATTTCCAGCTGGGAACTTTGGGAATGGTGATATTTGTTGACTGTAAATCCTCTTTCCCCTGCCTGACCAGTTTGATTGTGTTTATTCTGACAAAAAATAAAAGTGAGTATCCGAAACAACCAGCAGCAAAGTATGTGAGCAGGTTTTGTTTTGACAAAATGAAAACACTGCAAGGAAGCCACCATAGGGCCAGTAATTAAGCCTGATTTTAACATGTCCTGTCGCAACAGCCTATGCTCATGTGTGACATTTTCACATAGTTATACTTTTTAGCTAACAGCGCTGCATGAATCTGACTTAAAATACCCACATGAACAGTACAAATTGAAGTTCAGACTGCAAAGTGCTTTTGACTTCAAGGCCAAGACACTTCATTTTTTCTTATACGGCAGTGCTTTTTTATACACAGCTTTTTTTTAACCCAAGGCAGGCAGCTCTCAAGAATGCAGACATATACACCCTTAATATTAATCATTCAAGTGGTAGACTATGACATCCTTTTAGTTTGAGCTATTAGGTGCAGCACCTATAAGTTGAAACTATTGCATTAGGGTACAGATAGCGGGAAATGGCACAAAGCTTGTGGTTGGTGTCTGGATATCCCCTCTCTGCCCCCCATTGACTGTCTGTGGCCATGCTGATCCCTATAGCAATTCCCAAACAGTCCCTGACCCCCCCACCCAAATAAAAACCTCATGGCAACACTTTGTGCTAGCTTTCATCAAGCCTTACTGTCAAACCTTGCACTCTAAGTGCCTGCCAGTGATTTCTCAAAGGAGTCTCTTAGAGTGAATGACTTAATGTATACACACCACTGGTGTAATACAAATGTCTTGACCAGACCTGCATTCAGCCACTTTATTTAAAAGTACCATGCATGTCCTTTACTGAGGTCCTGTTAAAAACAAGCATTGGAAAAGCCAACAGTTTGTGTGTACATAAGTATTAGGCATTTGCCAGGCAGTGCTATTAGATGTGAAGGTTATTGAACCATTTTGCACTTGCTGCCATCAATGGCCAGTTAATTCCAATACAGCAGTGTCTTTTCCATGCCTACACGAAAGCCCAAACTGTTGCCATTGCCAGTGCTTGTTTTTCTTTATCCTTGATACACAGGACCACGCATCAAGGGTAGAGGAAACATAAGTGTTACTACATGGCTAATCTGGACCACATTGAATGTAGACGACTCTAGCCAGTAATAACACTGATTGTGTGCAGCCAGTCTGGATATACTTTCTGTGGCATGACATTTTTAATGGCTGGGAGAATTATATGGTAATGCTTCCATATATTGGTGCAGCCTGCATGGATATACATGGGAACATCCAGCATGAACATATTTTTATACTGGCATTTGTTGTGGGCAAAGGCAACATGACATGCCTTTGAAAATGTTCCTGTGCATGGTTGGTGACTTGCAACTATTGTCTTTTTCCATGTGCTACCATACAAAACTAATTGCAAACTGTATGGCTTTCTACCACACTTTTTAAAGAAAGTGATGTAAAATACACCATTTTAACTTATATTTCAAACATTTTCTTGGGAGTGAGAACCCCTGTCAATCACCCCTTTTTTGGTTTGGACTCCCTCACCAGCCTCCACTGTACATGTCACTGTGCACGATGTGTTTTGTAATGCGCATACAAGGGCTGGACGCTTCTTAATGCTGGCACCTCGCACCACACGTCGGCAGGCCATCCTATACATATGTATGCATATGATACAAAAGTTAGTCTGACAAAACCTTTCTTCAGTTGAGAAACCTAACTTTGCTGTAGTTGATTCGCAGTTGTAGGAATACACAATATTTCGGTTCCTCCACACAAAAACTCAAGGGGATATTTCTCGTGCCTGTTTCCGGCCATGCCGCCGCTGGACAATGCAAACAATCATAAGGGGGCCTCACCAAATCTTTTACCCCGGGCCTCACCACACCTTGTGACAGTGGTGGGCTAGGGAAATGCAACTACTGGGCGAGAGGAATGACTTGCGAGCATTGATCAGCTTGTTGCTGTAGGCAGTTGAGGATGCAGTGGCATTCACTTGCTTTTTGAGTGAGAGTGTGGAGTCTAAGTAGACCCCCAAAGTTTTAATTTCTTTGGCCATTTTGATCAGGTTTCCATCAATGTTGATAGATGCATGCCGTGGGTCTAATTTGTTTAGTCGTAGTTGGGATCCAATGAGAAGGTGCTCAGTTTTCTCGTCATTGAGACCTAAACTCTGGTCTGCCATCCACACCTGGATCTCCAAGTATAAATCATGAATCGGTTTGAGTCCTCTTCATAGCACCCTGACAGCGTAATGGGAACCTGGCTATCATCAGCATAATTTGTATATGTAACACCCAAGTTGTCAAGACGGTCAAATAGGAGCTTAGTGAATAACAATGCAGTAGATGGGAATGAGGTCAGCTGATGCTGAGGGTGCGAGGACCCTGGTGGTGCGATTGGATTGGAATGATTGTATCCAGGTGGAGGCATTGCTGGAGAAGGCAGCTGCTGTCGCCAGGTGCTCAGTGAGGATCTGGTGATCAACAAGATCAAAAGCTGCCGATAGGTCTAGGAGCAGGAGCATAGACAGTTTACCATTGTCCTTAGCCTCATCCGTTTTGGATTTTAAGGTCCAGTAGGGCTGTTTCCGTTCCATGTCTTGGCCTAAAGCCTGATTGTCTGAGGCCCAGTAGGTTGTTGTCCTCCAGGTGTTTCTGGATTTGTAGATAGGCCACTCTATCTAGAATCTTTAGGATGTATGGAACGGTGCTGATGGGCATGTAGTTAGGGGGATTATTAGGGTCTAAGTTAGGTTTTTTTAAGAGAGGCATAACCCAAGCCTCCTTAAGGCTGTTGGGTACTGAGCTAGTCTCAAAGGATGAGTTGTTTATGGCAGTTATGAAGGGTGTGTTGTTGGCAGTTGTGTTGTGTAAGCAGTGTCATGTTTGCTCTTCTGCTTCCATCAGTCGATTGATCAGGTAGTCGCAACCAATGGGACCAAAGGCGGGTGAGATGTCCAGGGCGCTTGAAGCATTGAAAACCTCATTGTTCTTCAGATTATCACAGGTAGCCGCAAGCGTAGCTTTGGCTCATCTCATTGCCCTGAATCCTAGCTGTATCCGTTTACCATGAAATTACCGAATTTAAAAAATCGAAAGTAGAAATGAACACATTTTTTCTTTCTTAATATAATGCGGGGGGAGCTCCCCGCATTTTCCCATCGCACCATTCCTTTACTGATTACTTTTGCCCCACCTCACAACTATATTTTAATAAAAACGACCCAAAATTTCGAAAAAAAAAGGTCAATAAAATCGGTCATTTCTTCCTCGTTTTTTTTGTATTCGATATACGGATACCAGCTTTATCACATGTAGTATTTGTTAGGTGACGCCCACCGTTCCCAGGGAATGCTACAATAAGTCCACAATCACCCCACTGAAGAGTGTGTCTATCCAAAGCCTAAGCAATCGCACCATTCCCCGGTATAACCAACAAAAGCCCACGCACTCACATGCTTTTCCAGATGTCATCATGTGTCCAGATACCAGCTGGCAGGAGAAGAGGACACCATGCCTGTGCTCTAATATCCCTAGCCACTCTGCCATTGCAAAGGGGCAAAGAGTTGCCCACCATGCCCCTAGACTCCCTGTTTCACCCGCCTCAGCAGGGATGTGGAGTGCAGGGTTTCTCCATTCCTCCTATCCCACCCTCTGTCCTAAGCCTATTGCCAAAGGCAAAGAAGCCGGGAGGCTGCAGAGAAAGGAGCATCACAGGAAACCTGCATCTCCGTTCCCTTGTGGGGGTTGGACAGCCGTGGGCATCACACTCGTCCCCTGGGTGCTCCCGGAGCGAGGTGCGTCGACCATGATCTCCCTATGTCACAATTTGACGGATTTGTGAATGTGTCTTTCTTGAGCCAAAGTGATCTATAAGTCTCATTACGAGTTTGGTGGTATCTGGGTGGTAAATCCACCCAGATACCACCAAACTGTATTACCGTTACAGCACTTGGTCCGGCGGTGTTACTGCCAGATTACGAGTGCCGGCAACGGTTGTAAATCCCCATTCCATGGACTCCCATTGGATGCCACGGGTGGATTTGCCTGTATTACCAGCACCGGTAATACTGATACAGGTAATACCAGTGATGTTTGCCAGTAAGGCGCCTAATTTACGTCCAGCTATAAGCTGGAGGTAAATCAGGTGCCCCACTGGCAAACTTGTAGTTGGCTGGTGCGGTAACATGCCAGTATATATTAATACTGCCACAGTATTACTGCAACGGCCAATTTATAATGAGCCCCCGGACTTTACCTCTGGTGTGAGCCAATATACAGGAATAATTTGGCTTTTAGGAGGTGCAAGCACTCGCCAAAGAGCCATAGCTAAATAATAACTTGGCATAATATAAAAATGAGAAGGCCCTGTCACCACTTTAAACATGAGTTTTTCCACCACAACCACGTGCTGTCAGAGACAGATGGAGTCAGACAAGAAAATTGGCGTAATCTGAGCCACCCAGACTAGAGGAGTTTTAGGTTCATTACCACTCTGACAGGGAGGGTTTACTGTCAGAATCCATGAAATGGGTGTGTCTAAGAGCTCTGGCCTCAGACTACATGAGTCTCAAAGTGAGAGCCTTATAAACACTGAGATTATTAGAGTCAGTGTTTCTTACTGGGAGAGCCTGTGCCCTCAGATCAGGGGGCTCCCAATGTCAGCATCCCTCATACAGAGAGGTCCCAGAATAAGCAATTTCTGCTTTTATTGTTTAAGGTTTAAACGGCAAACCTTTACAAATAAACACATTTATAAAAGTAAAAAAGGAGACATGAATATCAACAGTTTACATAAAATGATTAATTCAATGTGTACACATCATATTAGAATAACATAGACATATTAAATCCCATTCAATTAAATAACATTCCTAAAATGTTTTAAAGGTTGACTTCTCTAATGAGCTAAAACAAGGTGTAATCAGTGTTTATACCCCTAATTCTCCCAGTTTTAAGGAATTTTAGAAACCGGACACTGCCACTCCCACTGCTGTTGATCAGCACTTAGACATCGCTTCCACAAATGATCATAATTAGCCCCATTTATTGTTAGCAGGAGTTTCTTAAAATAGGCCAGTCTCTCCACACAGAGGGCTGGGCATCCTAATAATAGGTTCCTGGTTGTTGCTACTGTTTCCCCATCCTTGCAGAAGTGGCAGTAGGCCTCGGAACGGGTAATCTTACCCCTTTTCAGTAGCACCACTTAAGTTGGTAGCAAATTCCATCGAGCATGCAATAAAATAGGGCGAAAAAAGCGTTTAGGGAACATGAGCAAGTAGTTTAGTTTAGTTTAGTTTCTTTATTTATACTGCGCGCCAAACCCTGAGGTAACTGGGCGCCAGAGACTTAGAGCAAATGTTACAGGCATATATCAAAGTATACGATGACAACAACAACAGTAAGTGCGAATTGACCAGGGTTACATGACGGTCACTAGTTTGAGAAGATGTGCTACAATACAAAGTTGTTAAGTGTTACAGTATGACAAATAGTGAAAATAAGCAAGCAGAGGAATTTGATGCGAGTTAGTCAGACGTTAGCGTCTCTCATCAAAGAGCCAGGTCTTGACTTTGGCTCTAAAGGTCCAGAACGAATGTTCCATTCTGAGGTTGAGGGGTAGGGCATTCCACTGTTTGGCGGCTAAGACAGGGAAGCTCGCTCCACCAGCTTTTTTTAGATTGAATTTGGGGTTGATGAGGCAGTGTGAATAATTAGTTCTGGTTGGTCTAGCTGATTGGTTTGTTGAATTTAACTGCCAGGTACTTGGGTGAAGAGTTTGTTAGGCATTTATGTGTAATGGCAAGTGAACGAAGGGTGATTCTGTATCGTACTGGGAGCCAGTGGGCGTCCTGTCTGAAGCTAGTGATGTGAGTAGATCTGGGAATGCTCAATGCGGATCTTAAGGCCGGATCTTAAAGCATTGTTTTGGAGAACCTGGAGTTTGTTGAGGTGACATTTAGAGGTGCCTAGGAAGAGGGTGTTAGAGTAGTTGGACAGCACTAGTGACCTGGCTAGGGCAGGGCCGTCACGAGGGGGGTGCAGGAGGGGCAAACTGCCCTGGGCCTCGCGCCTGGGAGGGGCCTCGTGGTGCCCTCTCCTCCAGCCCCTGCCTTCTGCCAGTTGCTGTCCCTCTCGCCTCTCTCCTACTGACTCTTCTGCACTTCCTGCAGCAGCAGTTGCCTGGACTCTGCTGAACTTTTCTTCTGTTCTATGCAGTGCTCGAACTACCGATGTGGGCCCCCATCCCCTCACTCACACTGGTTTCAAATGGAGGCTGTTTCGCCGATATCCTCACTCGTGATGCAGACTGGGGAGGCCACGCTTTTCCAACCCACTGGTACAGAACGAGGGCGCATAACCCTGCTGCTGCCAGAAGCACAGAAACATCTTCAGCCCTCAACAAGGTTGTTGTGGGAGGTTCTGGCGTTTGCAGCATTTCCAGCTGGGAACTTTGGGAATGGTGATATTTGTTGACTGTAAATCCTCTTTCCCCTGCCTGACCAGTTTGATTGTGTTTATTCTGACAAAAAATAAAAGTGAGTATCCGAAACAACCAGCAGCAAAGTATGTGAGCAGGTTTTGTTTTGACAAAATGAAAACACTGCAAGGAAGCCACCATAGGGCCAGTAATTAAGCCTGATTTTAACATGTCCTGTCGCAACAGCCTATGCTCATGTGTGACATTTTCACATAGTTATACTTTTTAGCTAACAGCGCTGCATGAATCTGACTTAAAATACCCACATGAACAGTACAAATTGAAGTTCAGACTGCAAAGTGCTTTTGACTTCAAGGCCAAGACACTTCATTTTTTCTTATACGGCAGTGCTTTTTTATACACAGCTTTTTTTTAACCCAAGGCAGGCAGCTCTCAAGAATGCAGACATATACACCCTTAATATTAATCATTCAAGTGGTAGACTATGACATCCTTTTAGTTTGAGCTATTAGGTGCAGAACCTATAAGTTGAAACTATTGCATTAGGGTACAGATAGCGGGAAATGGCACAAAGCTTGTGGTTGGTGTCTGGATATCCCCTCTCTGCCCCCCATTGACTGTCTGTGGCCATGCTGATCCCTATAGCAATTCCCAAACAGTCCCTGACCCCCCCACCCAAATAAAAACCTCATGGCAACACTTTGTGCTAGCTTTCATCAAGCCTTACTGTCAAACCTTGCACTCTAAGTGCCTGCCAGTGATTTCTCAAAGGAGTCTCTTAGAGTGAATGACTTAATGTATACACACCACTGGTGTAATACAAATGTCTTGACCAGACCTGCATTCAGCCACTTTATTTAAAAGTACCATGCATGTCCTTTACTGAGGTCCTGTTAAAAACAAGCATTGGAAAAGCCAACAGTTTGTGTGTACATAAGTATTAGGCATTTGCCAGGCAGTGCTATTAGATGTGAAGGTTATTGAACCATTTTGCACTTGCTGCCATCAATGGCCAGTTAATTCCAATACAGCAGTGTCTTTTCCATGCCTACACGAAAGCCCAAACTGTTGCCATTGCCAGTGCTTGTTTTTCTTTATCCTTGATACACAGGACCACGCATCAAGGGTAGAGGAAACATAAGTGTTACTACATGGCTAATCTGGACCACATTGAATGTAGACGACTCTAGCCAGTAATAACACTGATTGTGTGCAGCCAGTCTGGATATACTTTCTGTGGCATGACATTTTTAATGGCTGGGAGAATTATATGGTAATGCTTCCATATATTGGTGCAGCCTGCATGGATATACATGGGAACATCCAGCATGAACATATTTTTATACTGGCATTTGTTGTGGGCAAAGGCAACATGACATGCCTTTGAAAATGTTCCTGTGCATGGTTGGTGACTTGCAACTATTGTCTTTTTCCATGTGCTACCATACAAAACTAATTGCAAACTGTATGGCTTTCTACCACACTTTTTAAAGAAAGTGATGTAAAATACACCATTTTAACTTATATTTCAAACATTTTCTTGGGAGTGAGAACCCCTGTCAATCACCCCTTTTTTGGTTTGGACTCCCTCACCAGCCTCCACTGTACATGTCACTGTGCACGATGTGTTTTGTAATGCGCATACAAGGGCTGGACGCTTCTTAATGCTGGCACCTCGCACCACACGTCGGCAGGCCATCCTATACATATGTATGCATATGATACAAAAGTTAGTCTGACAAAACCTTTCTTCAGTTGAGAAACCTAACTTTGCTGTAGTTGATTCGCAGTTGTAGGAATACACAATATTTCGGTTCCTCCACACAAAAACTCAAGGGGATATTTCTCGTGCCTGTTTCCGGCCATGCCGCCGCTGGACAATGCAAACAATCATAAGGGGGCCTCACCAAATCTTTTACCCCGGGCCTCACCACACCTTGTGACAGTGGTGGGCGAGGGAAATGCAACTACTGGGCGAGAGGAATGACTTGCGAGCATTGATCAGCTTGTTGCTGTAGGCAGTTGAGGATGCAGTGGCATTCACTTGCTTTTTGAGTGAGAGTGTGGAGTCTAAGTAGACCCCCAAAGTTTTAATTTCTTTGGCCATTTTGATCAGGTTTCCATCAATGTTGATAGATGCATGCCGTGGGTCTAATTTGTTTAGTCGTAGTTGGGATCCAATGAGAAGGTGCTCAGTTTTCTCGTCATTGAGACCTAAACTCTGGTCTGCCATCCACACCTGGATCTCCAAGTATAAATCATGAATCGGTTTGAGTCCTCTTCATAGCACCCTGACAGCGTAATGGGAACCTGGCTATCATCAGCATAATTTGTATATGTAACACCCAAGTTGTCAAGACGGTCAAATAGGAGCTTAGTGAATAACAATGCAGTAGATGGGAATGAGGTCAGCTGATGCTGAGGGTGCGAGGACCCTGGTGGTGCGATTGGATTGGAATGATTGTATCCAGGTGGAGGCATTGCTGGAGAAGGCAGCTGCTGTCGCCAGGTGCTCAGTGAGGATCTGGTGATCAACAAGATCAAAAGCTGCCGATAGGTCTAGGAGCAGGAGCATAGACAGTTTACCATTGTCCTTAGCCTCATCCGTTTTGGATTTTAAGGTCCAGTAGGGCTGTTTCCGTTCCATGTCTTGGCCTAAAGCCTGATTGTCTGAGGCCCAGTAGGTTGTTGTCCTCCAGGTGTTTCTGGATTTGTAGATAGGCCACTCTATCTAGAATCTTTAGGATGTATGGAACGGTGCTGATGGGCATGTAGTTAGGGGGATTATTAGGGTCTAAGTTAGGTTTTTTTAAGAGAGGCATAACCCAAGCCTCCTTAAGGCTGTTGGGTACTGAGCTAGTCTCAAAGGATGAGTTGTTTATGGCAGTTATGAAGGGGGCCAGGTCCTTGGCTCTGTCCTGAATAATTGTGGCTAGGCATAAATCTCTTTGGCATCTAGAAGGTTTGAGGTCTTTGATGATATTTTCTACTTCTTCAGGTGAGACCGGTGAGAAGGAGAAGGGTAGGCATACAGGGGTCTTGTGGTTGGGAGGTAGGACGGCATTGCCATTCTTGGCCAGGCTGTTCTTTTTTTGCTCAATTTTGGATTGGAGCAAAGCACTTATGTCTGCGAGAGCTTTTTGTACTTTTGCACACCAGTCTGCGTCTTTCACACAGGCTTTCAATGGAGGTGATGGTGACTCAAGTTCCCTGAGAATATTGAAGAGTTCCTCAGTCCTAGATTTGGCATTAAGGATTCTGTTGTCATAGGTCTCTTTCTTAACGGTGAGGATAGCTGATTTGTAGGCAGAAGCAGCTGAGGTGAAGACCACTTTGTTCGTGGTGTTACGCATCACTGTCCCTCTTTTTTTTATGCTCATGTGCCAGGTGCTGTCGGGATGGGTAATTATGGAATTGCTCAATCGTGTCTATCAAACAGATCAGTCTTCACTTTCCAAGGAGTAACCACCAAGTCCTATACACCGTGATTAATATCGCCCAACAGTATTTCGCAATACTCTCCCACTGATGCAAGGTACGGTGGAGACCCTGAATTCTGATTCACAGACATACTTAGATTGATATCGTAATATAGAGAACCTTCAGCAAAGGTTTTAATCTCATGATACGCACACAAGAGCCTCCACTTTGCTCCCACCTGTAAATAAAGTATACCCAAATCGCAGCATTTTGTTGCGATTGGGACCGCGTTAGGTACACATGAGACTCGTCTCCACACAAAGGCCTCGATTTTATCCAGCCAACCATGTACGCCCATTGGGCCACAATTCCAAACCGTAGGGTAGGTTCTGCGCAATTTTACCCTCATAGAAATCCAACGCTGGCTTGATTGAAAAACGCTCATGCTTTCTATCAATTTTCAACAGCAAATAAGAGAGATATGCTGCCTTTTAAGGCAAATAACACATATGTTCTCCCGTGAAGGTTGACTCATAATGTAGAAACCCAAATAGGTGACACTGGCTGAACTGGACAGGGTTGTATTTTCTAAATGCCTCGCAAATCGATTTTGCTTCCTTCCCTTAGTAAACTCCAGAATTCTGGTCTTGCCGAGGTTAATGATAAGACCATTTTCTTTAGCATATGAGCTAAAAGCTGTCAAAAGACACTGTAAACCTATTTGCTTGTTGTCAAAGATTAAAAAGTCATTGGCATAATAAGCCAACAGGGTCTTTGAGGTCAGGATTGATAGCAAATGAGAGTCTCCGAGCACTTCCAGGTAGAAGGGTCTTAAAATCACAAATGCAGCAGACTGGGACTGTCTCTGATTCAGATATTCTCACTCCTGGAGGGTCACAGAGTACAGGCGGTGGCTACGGCAGTCATTCCCCATTCCATAGAGTCCCATAGGACTCCATGGGGGGAATTGTCAGTATTACCAGCTGGTAATTCTGGCTGTTTTTTTCTGGTGGGGGCCCGATTTACCTCCAGCTCTTCGCAGTTTGGCAGTGCGGTAAAAGTGTCAATAACTGAATTACCCAAAAACAAGGGGGTCCTGGGAGTCCCTCTGCCGGCAAATAAGTCTCTAATGTCTCTTTCACAGAGGAGAAATATCCATAACATATCAGTCTTTGGCCTGCCCTGGGGCATTCCAGCACCGAACTATCAGGCAATTCTCCTATGAACAAGAGTACTGTCAAATCCTGAGGGCCACGTGGATTAGTATACCTCCGTCCCCAAGCACCAGTCAGAGAGGGGCAAAGTACTCGCTGACCGGTTATTGGAGCCACAGGTGGGGAAAACAGGAAACTCCAGGTCCCGGGTGGCTGCAAAGAAAATACCAGGTTAGCTAATGGCTACTCGGTATTCACAACAAGCATAAACAAATAATAAGAAAGACCTACCCTGGAGGTAAATGATGAGTGACTTGAATCTAAGTGAGTTTTCCCCAAGGGTCAGATGAGTAGTGCAGAGGGGATAACGGGACCACGGGATCTGAAGGGAGTGGAGAGGGCTTGATAGTAGGTGCACAGTTCTTGACAAAGTTCCAAGAGGTAACTGAAGGTTTATCAAGCGCCAAATCCAAAGGTCAATCCACAAACAATCCAGGAAAACAGTTCAAAGTTCAGATAATCCAAAGTTCCAAGAGGTAACTGAAGGTTCCAAAGGTCAATCCACAAACAATCCAGTAAAACAGTTCAAAGTTCAGATAATCCAGTAATACAGGTCAGAAGAAATCCAAGCGCCAAAATTTGAGGGTAATCCAGAAGAAAAACGAAGTCCAAAATCCAAGAAATTCGATAAGCATGAAGTTCAAAACACAGGAAACCGCTAAACGCCGAGAGATCAGCTGAGAAGCAATGTGTGCAAAGGCCAAGCCCCATTTATTGCAGTCTTCCTGATTCGTTGGCCAATCGGGGGACGGTTTCCTGGTCACATGATCTTTCACTTGGTCACATGATCCATTTTCCCGGTCACCTGATCTTTCACTTGGTCACATGATCCATTTTCCTGGTCACGTGATCTTTCACTTGGTCACATGATCCAGTGGTTAATTTGATGCCTGTTTCCTGGAAGCCATGTCACATGACCCCTTCTTTGTGACGAATCGCGTCGAGCGGGGGACCGCAGTATGGAGTGGTGATCTCCTCCGCGCTTGCAATCTCCAAGGCAATCCCCACTGCAGGCGTGGAAATCGACGCCAGGGATGCCTCAGAGTGTAGCGTCCCACTAACGATCTAGCAGAGGTGATCGCGGGAGGGGTCCATGTTTCTCTCCGCCGCCTGCATATCACCCGGTCGTGATTGGGTGAGTCTGAAAGCATGACAGAACCCCCCCTCAAAGGCACACGTCCTCGTGGGCTATGGGGATTGTTCTTATGAAACCGGGCAACTAGAAGTGGGGCATGTACTTGATCAGCAGGTTCCCACGATCTTTCTTCCGGGCCGTAACCCAACCAGTCCACTAGATAATAAAGACGGCCCTTCGTGAGACGGGATCCAAGAATATCATTGACCTCGTACTCTTCAGAAGTACCTTTCATTACAGGGGAAGGAGGTAGAATGATGCGAGTGGAGAGAGGACATGGTTTGAGAAGGGAAGTGTGGAACACAGGATGTATTCGCCAAGTGGTTGGCAGGGAAACCTTGTAGGCTACTGGATTGATGACTTTGGTAATACGATACGGCCCCACGAAGCGAGGAAGCAGTTTACGACATCCGGGTACAGGTAGGTGTCTGGTGGAAAGCCATACCCGATCCCCAACTGCATAAGTGGGGGCTGTAGTCCGTTTCTTATCAGCAGCCCGACACATAGAAGCCTGTGCTTCCTGAAGATGTAATATGACCTGGCCATGGATGTCTTTGAGATGCTGTACACATGAGGAAACAGAAGGAGAGAGTAGGGGAGGTACATCTGGAATAGGAAGTGTGCGAGGATGCTGCCCATACAAGGAATAAAAAGGTGAATAGGCTGTAGATGAGTGGGGTGCATTATTGTAAGCAAATTCAGCTACATGCAGTAGTTTGTGCCAGGATTGTTGATATTGTAAGGAGAGACAACGGAGATATTGCTCCATGGTTTGGTTGACACGTTCGGTCTGCCCGTCAGTTTCGGGATGGTAGGAGGACGAGAAGCGTGTGTCAATACCTAGTTGTCTCGTAAGGGACTGCCAAAATCGGGAAGTAAACTGGGAGCCCCTATCGGAAATGACAATAGCAGGTAACCCAAAAAAAATAAGGCATGGCGGAAGAAGAGGTCAGCCAGGGCAGGTGCTGTAGGTATGCCGGTGCAGGGAATGAATCGGGCCATCTTCGTGAAGGAATCAATCACTACCCAAATAGTATCAAACCCACTAACTTTAGGTAAGTCAGGGACGAAATCCATCGTAATTGTATGCCAGGGTTTAACTGGGAGAGGCAATGGTTGTAATAGGCCTAGAGGACGACCTTTTCTGTTTTTGCTTTGGGCACAAATCGAACAGGAAGACACATAAGCCATTGTATCTCTGTTCATGGAAGGCCACCAACACCAACGTTGGAGCAAGGCCAGTGTGCGCTTCTGGCCGGGATGACCATTTATGGGAGCATCATGAGACCATTCTAATGCGATAGAGCGAGTATCTGGTGTTGGTAAGTATAATCTGCCCTGTATATATGGTAGGCCTTCATACAATTCTATCTCCCACTCCCGTAGTTGTTCTGGATGTAACTTGACCCATTGTCGAACTAAGGTTAGTAAGTCTTTAGTTGGCGTACAGAGACAGATGATGTGTTTGCTGTCCAGAAGTGTCTCCGGAAAGACAGGTAAAGAGACGCCCCCAGGAATGCGGGAGAGAGCGTCCGCTTTGCCGTGGGCTATGCCCGGTCGGTGCTTAATGACAAAGTCATATGCTGCAAAAAATAAATGCCAGCGGACTTGACGGCTATTGGTGCACTTGAATGTGGCCAAATCCTGAAGATTGCGATGGTCAGTATAAACCGTGACCTGATGTTTTGCCCCAAGTAAATGGTGACGCCAGACTTGGAAGGCATCTTTAATGGAGAGAAGTTCTTTCTCTGTGACTGTGTAATGGATTTCAGCCTGTGTGAATTTTTTCGAGAATGAAAGGCAACCGGATGTAGGAGACCTGTGGAGGGGCATGATTGAGACAAGACAGCTCCCAGAGCATAGGAAGAGGCATCGGCTTCAAGAATAAAGGGGAGATCTGGATTAGGATGAAGTAAAATAGGGGCTGTGGTAAAAGCCGTTTTGAGAGCTGAAAAAGAATCTTGTTGAGAAGAGGACCAAACAAACGGGATACGGGGGCTAGTGAGTTGAGTTAATGGGGAAGCCAAGGCTGAAAACCCTGCAATGAATCGTCTGTAGAAGTTGGAGAAGCCAAGGAATGACTGCAATTCTTTGACATTTTGTGGAATGGGCCAATCTGCGACTGCACGGATCTTGGTTGAATTCATAGCCAAACCGCCAGACGTGATGTGAAAACCTAGGAAGTCTACTTCCTTGGCGTGGAATAGGCATTTTTCTGGTTTAGCGTAAAGGGAGTGTGTGCGCAGCCGATTCAGGACTTCTCGTACATGAGTGACGTGATCTTGGTGTGATTGAGAAAATACCAAAATATCATCCAGATATACCACCACGTAGTTCTCTATGATGTCGTGGAATATTTCATTCATAAACCTCTGGAAGGTTGCGGGTGCGTTACATAGCCCAAAGGGCATGACGGTATATTCGAAGAGGCCGTATTTGGTACAAAAAGCTGTTTTCCATTCATCCCCTTTTCGGATGCGTATGAGATTATACGCTCCTCGCAGATCGAGCTTGGTAAAAATAGTGGCATGTGTGAGACGATCTAGTAGTGGAGTGATAAGGGGTATGGGGTATCTATTCTTGATCGTGATGTTGTTCAAACGGCGATAATCAATGCAGGGGCGAAGATCGCCTTCCCTCTTGGGTACAAAGAAAATAGGACTAGCTGCAGGAGACTGTGAGGGCCTGATGTGGCCTAAACGTAAAGAATGTTGTATGTACTCTTTAAGAATCAGGTCTTCAGATGCTGAAAGGGAGTATATGCGTCCGTGGGGCACAGGGACCCCTGGTTCCAGATCTATCGGACAATCAAAGGGACGATGCGGGGGTAAGTGTTCAGATGATTTTTTATCAAACACTTCCAAGAAGTCATGATATTGTGAGGGTATCTGGGCCGAAACCGAACCTACTACATTCCTAGGAGGATCAACCCCCATCTGTGATTCTTGTAAAGATAATTGAGCTAATGCCCCGAGCGCTTGTGCTGGCGTCGTTGCCTGCTCTGGGGATAACAAACAATGTTCCTGACAATACAAGGATTCGAAAGAAATGGAGCTCAAGGACCAGTTAATGAGCGGATTATGTGTGCGTAACCAGGGGATACCAAGGATAATACCGTATTGAGGGGTAGTTATCAAGTCAAAAGTAAGGGTTTCGTGGTGTGTGTCCTGCAATATGAGAGTTATGGGTGCCGTCTGTTGCCTGATGGGGCCCGAAATCAACGGAGAACCATCAACCGCTTGTACAGGTTCTGGATGTTTTTTATTTTGTAAAGGGAGATTTAGGGACGCGGCCAAAGCACTGTCAACGTAGTTACCTGTTGCCCCTGAATCGATGACCAAGTGTACCTGGTGTTTAACATTGTCAGAGGAAAACAAAAGTGCCGGAAGAAACAAAGGCCGGGTTGAATCCGACAATGAAGGGGGTATGTACGATTGTACTGGTAGGCTCGTCCGCGCCCCCTTAGCTAAGGACAAGCCTTCAGAAAACCCGTTGTCTTTTGTTTGGGTCTTCGGGGACATTCCTTGACAAAATGACCTGACACTCCGCAGTAAAAACAAGCATTAGCCTGTCTGCGTCGTTCTCTCTCTAAGGGTGATATGGGACTGCGTATTCCCCCTATTTGCATGGGTTCGCTTGTTTGTTCTGTAGAGTTCGAGCTTAGGGAAAAAACCGGATTTGTTCTCTTTGTTTCAGTCTTTCTTTCATTGAACCGGGCATCAACTTGTAAGACCAAGTCAACCAATTCAGGGTATTGAGTAGGTAAGGTAGGTATGACGGACAGGGCGTCCTTCAAACGTTCGCTGAGACCTTTATAGAACACAACTGCCTTTTTTTCTTCTGGCCAGGCAGTTTCGACAGACAGTTGGTTGAAGCGTGTTATGTATTCTATTAATGTGGTTTTTCCTTGGGTCAAATCTAGGAATTCGAGGTCCCGTGTTTGCGATTTATGTCGTGTGTCAAAAACCTTAGTCATTTCTGCCACTAGTCTATCAAAATCATACAAAACGGGACTATTATTCTCCAAAAGGGGATTCGCCCACGTAGCGGCAATGCCGCTTAAATGAGACAAAGTGAAGGCTGCCTTAGTAGTCGAATCAGGGAAGGCCTGTGGTCGACATAAAAAATGTAGCTTACACTGATTTAGGAAAGTGCGAAATGTACGTGGGTCACCCTGGAATTTCTCGGGGGCCGCCAAAGGAAATGGGGTGGGGACGTAGGCTGGGGCTGGTGCCACTGCCCCTATAGGTGGTGCAGCCTGTTCGGGTGCATCTCCAAACTCCTCATCTGGTGGTAAGGCATGTCTTTCACTTTGTATGGCATCTAACCGCTGATGAATAGCCGTGTTAGCGGCTGTCATGTCAGCCCTTAAGACAGTGATTGCTTGTACAAGCGCAGCCACCGGATCCCCGGCGGAGGTATCCATAATCCAGTGGTATAAGGCTTCTCAGTCTGTCAAATCCTGAGGGCCACGTGGATTAGTATACCTCCGTCCCCAAGCACCAGTCAGAGAGGGGCAAAGTACTCGCTGACCGGTTATTGGAGCCACAGGTGGGGAAAACAGGAAACTCCAGGTCCCGGGTGGCTGCAAAGAAAATACCAGGTTAGCTAATGGCTACTCGGTATTCACAACAAGCATAAACAAATAATAAGAAAGACCTACCCTGGAGGTAAATGATGAGTGACTTGAATCTAAGTGAGTTTTCCCCAAGGGTCAGATGAGTAGTGCAGAGGGGATAACGGGACCACGGGATCTGAAGGGAGTGGAGAGGGCTTGATAGTAGGTGCACAGTTCTTGACAAAGTTCCAAGAGGTAACTGAAGGTTTATCAAGCGCCAAATCCAAAGGTCAATCCACAAACAATCCAGGAAAACAGTTCAAAGTTCAGATAATCCAAAATTCCAAGAGGTAACTGAAGGTTCCAAAGGTCAATCCACAAACAATCCAGTAAAACAGTTCAAAGTTCAGATAATCCAGTAATACAGGTCAGAAGAAATCCAAGCGCCAAAATTTGAGGGTAATCCAGAAGAAAAACGAAGTCCAAAATCCAAGAAATTCGATAAGCATGAAGTTCACAACACAGGAAACCGCTAAGCGCCGAGAGATCAGCTGAGAAGCAATGTGTGCAAAGGCCAAGCCCCTTTTATTGCAGTCTTCCTGATTCGTTGGCCAATCGGGGGACGGTTTCCTGGTCACATGATCTTTCACTTGGTCACATGATCCATTTTCCCGGTCACCTGATCTTTCACTTGGTCACATGATCCATTTTCCTGGTCACGTGATCTTTCACTTGGTCACATGATCCAGTGGTTCATTTGATGCCTGTTTCCTGGAAGCCATGTCACATGACCCCTTCTTTGTGACGAATCGCGTCGAGCGGGGGACCGCAGTATGGAGTGGTGATCTCCTCCGCGCTTGCAATCTCCAAGGCAATCCCCACTGCAGGCGTGGAAATCGACACCAGGGATGCCTCAGAGTGTAGCGTCCCACTAACGATCTAGCAGAGGTGATCGCGGGAGGGGTCCATGTTTCTCTCTGCCGCCTGCATATCACCCGGTCGTGATTGGGTGAGTCTGAAAGCATGACAAGTACCGACAGCAACTCCAGACACGTGTTTCGGCCTTGTTGGGCCTCATCAGTAGGGTGGAGATCTGTCTCTCTAAGAGCAGTGAGCAAGGGGTCCACATCTGGATTACCCTAGTCATTTAGGGTGAGACCCAAAGTTACTTTAATTATGCAAAAACAAGGGGTTCCTGGGGGTCCCTCTGCCGTCCAATATGTCCCGGTTATCGAGAGTCTTACCAAGTTTCTTTAGCTCACCATCTCTTTCACAGAGTAGAAATATCCACAACATATCAGTCTTTTTCCTGCCCTGGGGCAGTCCAACACCGAACTGCCAGGCAATTCTCCTCTGAACAAGAGTACCGACAGCAACCCCAGACACATGGTTCGACCTTGTTGGCTTTTCCTGCACCGCCAAACTCATAATGAGGGCCATTGTCTTTCAGCTAGGCCATATCCAGGCATTTTCATTAGGGCGAGCTCTGCAGGCAGGCTGCCCTTCTCTATAAGCAAGGGGGGTCTCAGTCTTAATTTCAGACGGGGCTCCTACCCTCAGTCGGTCTTGGTGCACAAGGTTGAATGGGTGTAGTGGGAGACTCCAATGCCAAAACCTGTAGATTTCTAGGTCCGAACACATTCCCCGGGCACCCATCAGAGCTGGTATGCAGCTCATGGGAAGGCATGGTGTGGTAACTTGTGCTGCTTGGGCTCAAACCCTAATCAGAGATCAACAGAAAAGAAGCCAGGCAAGGCTTGGGTCGGAAGACATCTGATATGGTTTCCGCCTGCGCGTGGACATCATGCAAATGTCCAGTACCTTTATAGCACTAAATACAGGCAGTTAGCATGCTGCTAAGTTCGCCCTGCTTTTTGAAGATAGACAAAGGGAAATACTACCCTTTCCTCAGAAATGACGAGGACCCGACTCTGCTGAGTGATCATGCCACACCAATTGAAGAATGCTCACCTTTCTCTCTGACTCCTGCCCATATACACACGTTTGGCCAAAACATGTGTCTACCCGGCAGATGTCATTGTAAAGAATGAAGCTAGAATCACTAGTTTACAAGCAGTGGTAGATGGCATGCTCTTGTGGCAAGTGTGGTAAAGAAACCTACAAATCACTTGAATGTATCTGATAACTGCAAGACACTGAAACGATGCCGTAGCAGGGGGCGTTATTAACTATATCCCTACTAAAGAGGACAAGCTAAACACCTTAGGTGTTCCCAAACACATGTTCCAGTAGCAAGCATGGTAGAGAACGTCACACGGAATTTGGATTAAATAAGCAGCTACAAAATACTGAAACACTGCTACAGAGGGATCCTGACTCTTATACAACAAAGAGAATATTTATACCAAGCAGTAAGAGCTCCCTCCCAACTTCATAATAGAAGGAAGCTGCTAGAGAAAGGGTTAAACCACAGGATTTCAGCTCTGGTCACAAAGGGGCAGATCAGCCGATATCCTCCTGCCTGATAGGAGGATATCACGACTCACTGATAGGCCAGTGGACTCCGCAACAATGCTGTAATTAGGTGTTCCCCTGAAGAAGGTCCACTAACCACGCACAAGGACTGAAACATATTGGGGCATATATCGAAACATGATGAGCGTGCATATTAATGATTAGTGTGCACTTGTGCATCAGTAGTGAAGAGGCACATTAAGGACAAAACGCATTGTTGCTGGGTTCATGACCTGTAAATAAAGGTTGTTAAACTGAGAGCTGTGACCTGCAGTGTTTGTGGAATCACTTGCGCATCACAGTTAGCCACGTGTGTTTTTAGATATATATATATTTATTTAAGTATACGTCTGTCTGTAAGCGCACATTAGCCATTTTTTACTTATAATTGTATCATAAAAACCACACACAAAACCAAAATATACAAAACAATTTAAATAAATAGGTGCACGAATAACAAAAGTGAGACAAAAGACAAACATGGCACATGAAATGTTGTATGTCTGGTGTGAGTAGTCATGTTATCGAGGGATAAAAAGAGGCATACAAGAACAAACTGGAATCTAACCTTTTACTAGGATCTCACCAATCTGGTTCCTGTCCTCAGCATGGCACATAAACAGCTCTAATTGATCTAAAGGCGCAAATAGATGGTTTCAGAGACAAGGGTCAATTAGCCCTACTCCTCCTCCTAGATCTCTCGGCTGCATTCAACTTGGTTGATCATAAAGTCCTTTGCAACCACCTAGATTCTGCAGCCCACTTTTCCAAGGAAGCCATAATATGGATAGAGTCCTTCCTGAGCAATAGGACTATGAGAGTATTTTCACCCTCAGCATCAGCAGAGCCTATTCTCATTACCTGTGGTGTACCCCAGGGATCCTGCGTGTCGCCCACTCTCTATAATGTATTCACCAAGCCCCTCTTTGACGAAATGGACCATTTGGGTATTGCCTTCACGAATTATGCAGACGATACCCAGTTCAGGCATGGATGGCCACACATGAACTATTCCTGAACAATGATAAAACAGAGCTCATCATCCTAGGCACCATGGCTCACTTATCTAAATTAAGTCCGGACTATGTATACTTCACCATTGATGGCAATGACATCAAAGTAGCCAAGGAGGTGAGGACCCTAAGCTTATACCTAGATGCCACCCTTAACTTTACAAAACAAGTTAACTCCCTGGCATCTTCTACTGCATATATGTGTAAACTAATCAGAGCAGGCAAACAATTCCTCTCCACAAACAGATGTCTAATTCCCTCCAGAGCTCTCATACTCTCCAAACTGGATCAGGTACTCCAGAATAACGCGCTGAGAGCAGCACTTAACATAAAAATAAAGGAATACATCTCCTCCACTAGGAGAAAATACAAATGGCTATCCACTTTTGACAAAATTCAACTCAAAATTGCTACACTTACCCATAAATGTCTAAACAATAAAGCACCACCGTACTTAACTGATAGGATTATCGGAAAAGCATCCCACAGACCGACCAGATCAGCCAATTCCAACTGTCTCCTTGTACATGCTTTAAACTATCCACCATTGGGGGATCTAGCTTCCCTGTTAAGGCAGCTCAACTGTGGAACTCCTTGCCTCCCTTCCTAAGTGAATACCAAACCTTCACCAAATTTAGACAGAACATGACTGATTGGCCGAAAGAAAACGACAAGTAAATTGTCATGCTATAGTGGCCTCCACTATCCAGATGCCAATCCAATTATTTTTGCTATACTGTGTACCTTTTTCTTTCATGATTTGATGTTCCTCTGTGTGATTCTTCACGCTCTTTCTCACTATACACTTTTCTGTATATTGATTCCTATTACTTTGTAATTAGTCCTCACTGGACATTTATTTTGTATATTGATTCTTATCACTTTGTAATTAGTCCTTCATGTAAATTGTGTTGTTTTATATGATCCTCGATGTATATCATGTACCTATGTAACTAAGCTGAATGCATTCTTATGTCTTGCGCCCTGATGAGCTAGGGTCTGGTGCGCACTATAAATAAATAAATAAACAAACAAACAAGACAAGGCATTCCATGTAAGCAAATGTTTGCATTTGCGCCGATATGTACCAACCTTACTTGGCCCCCTCAACTAATTTAGATGATTTCCTAATGGGGTGCGGGATGCCATTAGAAAAACCTCCACTGGTTGTCGACAGGCGATCCCAACTTCCATCTTTGCAATGACAGCCACATGGTAGACAGATGTTCTGACATTTAGCAGTCCGCAAGTCACTTCAAATATGAATATGTTCTAACATCTAGCAGCCAATACACACTCACGCGTCACAGGGCCAACTGACAGCAACAGACACCCAAAAATAAAAACTATATCAGAAAAACCAAAAATAAACAAACTCCAGTATCCTTCACACAGAGACCAACACACACAATCGAAAACTGCAGAGACCTACATATACCAGCTGACACCCTTATATCAGCAGCCCCCATCAGACTCCAACAGAACAACAGACACTATTTGACACCCTATGAACAACAGACACAATCAAAACACAAAACGAACAGACACGACCAGTTAGAGAGAGACCAACAGACATTAATAGGCATCTGTGCACAGAAAGTATCATACACCCAGAGCAGCAGGTATCATCAGACATAAAAAGAACGCCAGACACTATCAGACACCAAAAGCCAAACAGATTTGTTTTCATTTATGTTTATATAGCGCTTTAATCCAAAGCGCTTTACAATATAACAACAAGGTACAATAATGAAAGAAACATGTTTACAATCGTGAAACAAGCCAGTGATACAATATGTAGAACAATTTACTTAGATGGAGGGGGATAGGGAAGGGTGGGGGGGAGAGGAGGTGGTCAGGGAGGAAGGAGTGATTTTCAAATATCTTTACTATTGGTAAATAATTTACTTATTGGTGTTTCATGAGGCAGCAGCTGCTAACAGTCACCTTATAGCAGCATCCCATGGGAAAGAGGGGGGAGTGAGGGGAGGTGAGGTGGAGTGGAGAGGAAGGAAGGGTCTGATAAGTCACAGACTTGGAACATTCCAGATCACTTAAGTAATATGGGTAGGCTGATATTATTAGTCACCCATAGAAAAACAGACACTATGAGACACTCGCTGATGGACAGACACAATGAGACACCAAGAGACCAACAGACCCCACACTTTCAGACACCCAAGACGAACAGACACTACTGGATATCTACATATAAGTAGATCCAATGAGACACCCAGAGATCAAGATTCACTAACAGACACTTTTAGACACCCAAAGACCGACAGCCACTTTCAGACATCCAAACACCAACATACCCCAGTGATTGCTTGCTGTGTATAGACCAGGCAATATTTCGCACTGAAATGTAACATTTGGACATTCTTGTCAATTGCAAGTCACGTGACTGCCCATAAAGACTAATTGAGTGGAAGAAAAATAGAGATCGATTCATAGGATAAGAAGTGCGAGAGGTAGAGCATAGTGAGGGGATTCTTGGGGTGGGGGGCGATATGATGGGGACTCTGTGCCTGCAGGAGAGGATCTGCTGAGGCGGGGGAGGGGCGGAGAGGTGAGGAGCGCAGCGCTGCGGTGAGGCGGGCGGGGGGCACACGGCATCGCATGCTGTGATGAGGCGGGCGGACCCCAGAGTGGGATTGTGCCAGGACTGGCACAGCATTCCCGGGTGAACCACAGCAGGCAACGCTGCAATTACATGGTTTAATATAGCGCGGGACAGGCCTATAAGAAGACCTGGCACGTCTCTCGGGGTCCTGAACGACTCTCTGTGCCCTCTGCGTTCTCCTCCTGCGGTGCCCTGTCTCTGCTCCCGTACCCCCAGCACTGATGCCCGCCAGCTGCCCGGGTCCTGCATTCTCCACCCCTGTGTCTTCAACTGGCCTGACACCTGTAGCCGCCACCACCGGTGCCCTCATCTCCAGCCCGGCTCCGGTACCCCCCACTGGTGCCCTATCCTTGGCCTAAGTGCTGCACCCATTCCCTAGCTGGCTCTGGTGCCCCCTTACTGGAGCCCCTGTCGCTGTTCTCCATGCCAGCCATGGACACCTCGTACCCCAGAGAAGACTTCCTGACCGTGGCGCCCAACAAACCCGAGCCTGCCCCCACGGTGATCACGATCGGCGGCGCCCCCAAGGTGCCTCGAGACCACATGATCTGGTCCGTCTTCAACACGGTCTACTTGAACCTGTTCTGCCTGGGCTTCATGGCGCTAGTCTACTCTGTCAAGGTGAGATGGGGCCGCGTCAGATGGGCGAAAAAAGGGGCGCGAGGACAAGGGAAAAACGGGGCAGGAGGGAGAAATGGCCAGAAAGGTGGCACGGGGGGCAGGGGTGAGGTGCAGGGGTAAATGAGGGGTGCAAACGGGAGAGAGAGCGGGGGCATAGGCCAAAGAAGAGTAAAAGGTGCAGAAAGGGGGCATAGGGCAGAGGGGCAGAGAGAGACTGGTCGCAGGGGCAGCGAGTGGGCATGGGGCAGAGAGGGTGGCCATGCCAAAAGGATGTACGCGAGACGGAAGAATGGTCAAGGGCGAGGAAGAGGCGCACTCGCCAGAGAGGGCACGAAACAAATGGGTGATGGGCAGAAGAGGTTTGGGCAAAGGGAGAGTCTTGTGACTGCGAGGAGGCACCTGGCCCAGAGAAGACGCAAGGGGGCCAGCAAGAAGGCGCGTGGATTCCAAAGGAGGCAAAGGGCATGGAGGCCCAGGTGGCAGAGGTGAGGCAAAGTGGCAACAGGACAGGGCACGGGAGCAGAGAGGAGGCAGGCGCGGAGAGGCGAGGCAGGCTGGCTGGCAGATATGAGGCACGGGCTCCATAGAGGGCACGAAAGAACTGGGTCTGTGCAGAATTGGCATTGGGCCAAATGATAGTCTTGTGGCGACAAAGTGACACACGACCAAGAGAAGAGGCAAGGCGTGTGGATTGCAAGGAGGCACAGGGGAAAGAGGCGCTGGAACATGGCGGCGCAGGCAGGCAGACAAAATGCCCGGGCGCCAGAGAGGGCAGAGAGATGAACTTGTGCCCAGGCGTGGAAACACACGCTGGAGAGGGATACTGGAGCGTGGCTATGGGCATGCATTAGAACGAGCGTGGCTTCTGTGGGTACGCAGGAAACGTCGCGAAATACCAATCATTTATACAAAAAAAGGGACTGCCCCCGCCCCACAAAATACACTTGCCTGTATAAGGAGAAGGCGGGTGTGGGCGCGTGGGGCATAGGGGCCAGAGGCAGGTCAGGTGGCAGGTGAGGCAACCGGCGGAGGGTGCACAGGGGCACAGAGGAGGGGGCACGTGTGGCACAGACCAGGCGGGCAGGGAGAAACGCGGCAACTGGGGGATAGCTGGGAGCCCTGAAAGAAGGCGCCGGGGGAAGAGGGCGAACATCAAGGAAAGGGCCAGAGACGACGCACTGGGGGCAGAGAGGAGGCGGGGTGAGAACCGCGGAGATAGCCTGGGCCTCAAGTAAGCCTCGTCGCCCGGGAGAGGGCAGGCGGGGGGAGCGACCAGCAGGCCAGTAACCCCTGCATTTGTCCATTTGCCCTCATTGCCAATTATCCTTCTTTTGCTACACCTTGTTTCCTCACACGCCTCCTCTCTCTCAAGAAGGTGCACAAGAAGTGGTTAAGAGGCACTAGGGTGAGAGAGGAGGGGACGAGGATGCACAAGAAGTGGTTAAGAGGCACTGGGTGAGAGAGGAGGGGAAGAGGGTGCACAGGAAGTGACTAAGAGGCACTGAGGTGAGAGAGGGTGCACAAGAAGTGGCTAAGAGGCACTGGGTGAGAGAGGAGGGGAAGGGGATGCACAAGAAGTGGTTAAGATGCACTGGGTGAGAGAGGAGGGGAAGAGGGTGCACAGGAAGTGACTAAGAGGCACTGGGGTGAGAGAGGAGGGGAAGAGGGTGCACAAGAAGTGGCTAAGAGGCACTAGGGTGAGAGAGGAGGGGAAGAGGGTGCACAGGAAGTGACTAAGAGGCACTGGGTGAGAGAGGAGGGGAAGAGGATGCATACGAAGTGGCTAAGAGGCACTGAGGTGAGAGAGGGTGCACAAGAAGTGGCTAAGAGGCACTGGGATGAGAGAGGAGGGGAAGAGGGTGCACAAGAAGTGGTTAAGAGGCACTAGGGTGAGAGAGGAGGGGAAGAGGGTGCACAGGAAGTGACTAAGAGGCACTAGGGTGAGAGAGGAGGGGAAGAGGGTGCACAGGAAGTGACTAAGAGGCACTGGGGTGAGAGAGGAGGGGAAGAGGGTGCACAAGAAGTGGCTAAGAGGCACTGGGATGAGAGAGGAGGGGAAGGGGATGCACAAGAAGTGGTTAAGAGGCACTGGGTGAGAGAGGAGGGGAAGAGGGTGCACAGGAAGTGACTAAGAGGCACTGGGGTGAGAGAGGAGGCGAAGAGGGTGCACAAGAAGTGGCTAAGAGGCACTAGGGTGAGAGAGGAGGGGAAGAGGGTGCACAGGAAGTGACTAAGAGGCACTGGGTGAGAGAGGAGGGGACGAGGATGCATACGAAGTGGCTAAGAGGCACTGAGGTGAGAGAGGGTGCACAAGAAGTGGCTAAGAGGCACTGGGATGAGAGAGGAGGGGAAGAGGGTGCACAAGAAGTGGTTAAGAGGCACTAGGGTGAGAGAGGGGGGGAAGAGGGTGCACAGGAAGTGACTAAGAGGCACTGGGTGAGAGAGGAGGGGACGAGGATGCATAAGAAGTGGCTAAGAGGCACTGGGATGAGAGAGGAGGAGAAGGGGATGCACAAGAAGTGGTTAAGAGGCACTGGGTGAGAGAGGAGGGGAAGAGGGTGCACAAGAAGTGGTTAAGAGGCACTGGGTGAGAGAGGAGGGGAAGAGGGTGCACAGGAAGTGACTAAGAGGCACTGAGGTGAGAGAGGGTGCACAAGAAGTGGCTAAGAGGCACTGGGTGAGAGAGGAGGGGAAGGGGATGCACAAGAAGTGGTTAAGAGGCACTGGGTGAGAGAGGAGGGAAAGAGGGTGCACAGGAAGTGACTAAGAGGCACTGGGGTGAGAGAGGAGGGGAAGAGGGTGCACAAGAAGTGGCTAAGAGGCACTAGGGTGAGAGAGGAGGGGAAGAGGGTGCACAGGAAGTGACTAAGAGGCACTGGGTGAGAGAGGAGGGGAAGAGGATGCATACGAAGTGGCTAAGAGGCACTGAGGTGAGAGAGGGTGCACAAGAAGTGGCTAAGAGGCACTGGGATGAGAGAGGAGGGGAAGAGGGTGCACAAGAAGTGGTTAAGAGGCACTAGGGTGAGAGAGGAGGGGAAGAGGGTGCACAGGAAGTGACTAAGAGGCACTAGGGTGAGAGAGGAGGGGAAGAGGGTGCACAGGAAGTGACTAAGAGGCACTGGGGTGAGAGAGGAGGGGAAGAGGGTGCACAAGAAGTGGCTAAGAGGCACTGGGATGAGAGAGGAGGGGAAGGGGATGCACAAGAAGTGGTTAAGAGGCACTGGGTGAGAGAGGAGGGGAAGAGGGTGCACAGGAAGTGACTAAGAGGCACTGGGGTGAGAGAGGAGGCGAAGAGGGTGCACAAGAAGTGGCTAAGAGGCACTAGGGTGAGAGAGGAGGGGAAGAGGGTGCACAGGAAGTGACTAAGAGGCACTGGGTGAGAGAGGAGGGGACGAGGATGCATACGAAGTGGCTAAGAGGCACTGAGGTGAGAGAGGGTGCACAAGAAGTGGCTAAGAGGCACTGGGATGAGAGAGGAGGGGAAGAGGGTGCACAAGAAGTGGTTAAGAGGCACTAGGGTGAGAGAGGGGGGGAAGAGGGTGCACAGGAAGTGACTAAGAGGCACTGGGTGAGAGAGGAGGGGACGAGGATGCATAAGAAGTGGCTAAGAGGCACTGGGATGAGAGAGGAGGAGAAGGGGATGCACAAGAAGTGGTTAAGAGGCACTGGGTGAGAGAGGAGGGGAAGAGGGTGCACAAGAAGTGGTTAAGAGGCACTAGGGTGAGAGAGGAGGGGACGAGGGTGCACAGGAATTGACTAAGAGGCACTGGGTGAGAGAGGAGGGGACGAGGATGCATAAGAAGTGGCTAAGAGGCACTGGGATGAGAGAGGAGGGGAAGGGGATGCACAAGAAGTGGTTAAGAGGCACTAGGGTGAGAGAGGAGGGGAAGAGGGTGCACAAGAAGTGGTTAAGAGGCACTAGGGTGAGAGGAGGGGAAGAGGGTGCACAAGAAGTGGCTAAGAGGCACTGGGATGAGAGAGGGGGAAAGAGGATGCACAGGAAGTAACTACGAGGCACTGGGGTGAGAGAGGAGGGGAAGGGGATGCACAAGAAGTGGCTAAGAGGGACTGGGGTGAGCCGTGAGAGGAGAATCAGAGGATGCACAAGCAAAAAATAGGAGGCAGAGGTAAAGGAGGCACGGGGAATGCATATGTAGCTATAGGACTAACAGGAAAGAGAGAGGCTACAGAGGATGCACAAATATCAGCCAGGCGGGAGGCAGATGGGGCACAGGGCAGAGTGGAAGCACATGAGAGAGAGGAGGCAGAGAGGGTGGAGAAATAGCAAACAGGAGGCACAGAGAGGAGGCACAGATGAGGCACGGAGGATGCACAAATAACAGATAGAAGGCAGGGGGGAAAGGGAGGCAAGGGAGGCATTGACAGCAGATAGGAGGCAGAGGGGATGCACAAGTAAATTGGAGCAAAAAGGAGCAGAGGGGAGGCTCAGGGGATAGATGAGGCACAGAAGAGGCACATGGAAGAGAGGAGGCGCAGGGGGTGCACAAATAGCATGTAGGAGGCACGGGGAAGAGAGGAGGCACAGTAGAAAGGAGGCACAGGGGTTGTAAAAGAAGCAGATAGGAGGCACGTGGGAGATTGGAGGCACGAAGGATGAACACATAAGTTATCGAAATCACAGGGGCAGAGATGAGGCAGAATGGATGCATAAGGAGTGAAGAGCAGGCACACGGGCACCAGCAGGGGATGAACAAGGGGCAGCTAAGAGGCACACACGCATAGAAGAGGCACAGGGGCCTCACATAGGACGCACGGGGGCAGAGATGAGGCAGAATGGATGCATAAGGAGTGAAGAGCAGGCACACGGACACCCGCAGGGGGTGAACAGGGAGCAGCTAAGAGGCACACACGCATAGAAGAGGCACAGGGGCCGCACATAGGACGCAGAGGGGCAGAGATGATGCAGAATGGATGCATAAGGAGTGAAGAGCAGGCACACGGGCACCAGCAGGGGATGAACAAGGGGCAGCTAAGAGGCACACACGCATAGAAGAGGCACAGGGGCCGCACATAGGACGCACGGGAACAGGGAGGAGGCGCCAGAGATGTACATAGAGTGGATACGAGGCACAGGGCAGAGGGGAGGCACAGGGGATTCGCACAAGGCGGATGGGAGCTATGAAGGGACAGGAGGCACAGAGGAAAGATGTGAGGCGCAGAAGGAGAGATGGGCACCCAGGAATCACAAGGGAAACTGAGAATGGCCCAGGTGCCAGAGAGAAGTAACAGAGGATGTACACGGAGCAAAGGGGGCCACCGTGGCAAAGAGGAGGCACGGGGGCAAAGAGGAGGCACGGGGGCATAGATAAAGTACAGAAGGCAGAGATGAGGGTCAAGGAATGTTGGACTTGGAACGAAAAGAGGCCCTAGAAATAATGTTCAAAGTGGCCCCTTGTTACACATGTTCAGCTAGCCCAGTCCTTTTCCTATGGGGCCATTTGGAAATAAAATAGATTAACACACAAAAGAGGCTCGGCGTGCAGAGGCCCAACGGGACATCTGCAGAGCCCCCTATAGGCCAGTCCCCCCCTGGTGGAAGCAAGTAATGCAGAAAGGACCAAGAGGAGGCATGTGGACACGAGGTAAAAAAGGCGAGCAAGAGGGTACAGGGGTTAAAAGAGAGGGGGGGGGAGTACGAGGATGATAAAGGCATAGGATAAAGCCCAGAAGATCAGAGAGGGGGGCGGAAGGGGCGCAAGTATAATGTAATGGAGAACGAAGGGAAAGGAAAGGGCCTTGCAATAACTGCCAAGCTATTGTGCACGTCTATGCAGCTCGTCCTTGGCAATTGAGGGGTTGAGCAGATAAACATCACACTGATAGAAAAGAGACGCAGAAGCGCACACAGGGGGGCTGTGACGGGGGATGAGGCGCACCCCTTGCTGTCACATAGCACAAGTTCTTTTCACAGCCTAGTTTCAGAACTTTTCTTTATGGAGCCCACCCCACCCCTCTTTTTTCGAACACCCGTCAGCAGTTCATCTGCAGGGTGATACATTTCGGCAGCGTCACGTGCACAACTTATTAACAATCAAGAAGACCCAAGCTCCAGCTTACCCACCTGGGGGTCTACCGTTCCGTGGTCGCCCAGACGGCCTTTAGTAAGATCCCTAAACCCCACCCCCTAAGCCCAAGAAAGCTACATAGACGTCCTACCAGTACCACCCCTGCAAGGCTCCACCCTGCCCTCCAGCCACCGTGGCACCTCGACAGGTGCAGGGCAAACACGGGGCATCGGGAAGAAAGACGGCTCTGGTGATGAGAGGGGGCCAGTGGCAGGGAGGAGGCAAAGGTACAGAAGAGGAGCCGGGCAGTGAAGAGGAGCAATAGCAGAGCGGAGGAGGAAGGCATGCGAGTATGGGGTGACAGGCGGCTCTTAGGGAGAAGGTCATGGGTCAAGGGGCACAATAGAACAGAAGAACAAAAAGAGCTACCAAGGTAGAGGCTAAAGGGTGTGAAGTGAAGATGACGAGGTTCAGAGGCCAAACTGCAACAACATGAGGGTCAGGAACAAGCATTGGCAAAGCCAACAGCGTTCACGTTTCTGTTAAATGGGATCACTGCCTTCAGGGTACTTACTACCTGACCATGAAATGGCAACAGTTGGCGAAAAATGGTGTGAGTATCTGGGCTTTTGATGGCTTTTTCGAGGTTTGTTTTTAGCAGAAATTCAGTGCAAGAGATAGATACAAGGGCGCACATATTGCTTCTAAATCAAGCGGCCGAAGGTGCACTTTGCGAAGACATGTTTATTACATTAGGACCTGATTTGCAACTGCAATGACTCCATTAGCTTTCAAAAGACTCCAGAGAAATCACACTGACACCCCATAAAAAGGCCATAGTTTGATGTTACTGAGTGATAGAGCAAGCTCAGAGAGAAGGAAAAGACGAAAAAAGTCCATGATTTAAAGGGGAAAAGGCAAAATGGCGGCATAGTCTGATATAAAAAGGAACAGGCTCCGAGGTGACAACGCACAAGGGATAGAGTTAAAGGCACATGATGCTGATTAAACATGCATGTGATAGCATTATTTAGAGGTGATGAAGTAGTGAGATATCCACGAATTTCATACTATTTCCCAGGGCCGGCCGAAGATGTGGGGGCCCATTTCAACACGTTTGGGGGATCACTTGACTACACCTGGGAAAAACAGACTGAGGCACCCATGGGGTGTTACATTATAATAGAGACAAAGGACTGCAGCAAGGAGGCTAAGAGCTGCAGATTATCACTGGGCAGCAAGCTAGCTAGCGGGGCGCTAAACACTGCGGGCCTGATTCCCAGATGTATAATGCCGCAATCCCATAGGAAAACGCCCTGTGAATCGGGCCCTAAATGTCCTCCAAAAAGCTGATAATCACTCTTCCTCAGCAAGGGGCTAATGTAGACGAACCTGGGGTAAAGAGGCAACACGGTGATTGATTGTTTCTATGTATAGCGCTGATACACGATGTGTTTCAAGGCGCTTAGAACGTTGCTGGATATTGCAAGAGGCTGAAGGAGGGGACAGCCTCAGGGTGCCAGCAAAGACAGCCTCTAACGTGCGCCCAGCAAAGTGTACATTTGATGCCCTCAATTAAAGAAGTGTGCTACAGTGTCATAAGACTGCCAACATGGGGCAGATGCTCTGGGCCCACCCGAGGCTCAGGGCCCATTCTAACAAAAAAACATGAAAGACCCTGACACCATCCCTGCTATTTCGTATCCAACCCTATGCAGGGACTGGGCTGAATATGGGGTTCAGGCATGGCGGGTTTTGTTAAAAAGCACCCGTTATAAACATAGAGGGATTCTGTGCCGATTATGACGTCCTGGATTTAGATAGCTAAAAAACATACACCTGGTTCAAAACAAAAAACAGATACAACAATTGTCAAATTTCGAGCGCTCGCACCCATTACAAATAATTCCCTATTATGTAACCTCTAAAGGGCAGGGGCCACTATTGTTTCCCTTCCTGGGGTGGGGGCAAGGGGATAGTGTCAAGACTATTACATACTTCCTTGGGCTATTGCAGACAATTTGATTTCTGATTTTTTAAAACAATACATTGCAAATGTATCTGTCCCAGTTTGAGTTCCTAAATTGCTATTTTCCGAAATATGATAGAGAAAGGCAGCAAAACATTGAAAAGCAGAGGAAAGACACAGCGCCGCTAAATGGGCAAGTGACGTGGGAGAGACTGGTCCCCTTTTAACCAGGCGCCCTCCTCTGGGAACCACCTGCTAACGGAACTCGCTTTCTAGGCTCCCGCCAGCAGAGGGCAGCGGTGTAACTAAAGCGCACAGGCGCAGTCTCCAGGACGCTCAGGCGGCCTTTGCTCAGACAAAAGCCAGTAGCTCAACGAGAACTTTTTTTTTTTTTTAGTTTTGCTGCAATGCCACGAGTACGCCAACGCTATCGCAGGAGAGTACAGTTAGAAGGGGATGGGGTACAGCTTGCGGCTGTTTGGCGACTAGTGAGGATATGCCTAATACAATAGCACCCCTTCCCCCCAAGTAGAATGAACACTTACATTCCTTGGAAGTGAAAATAACCTTTCACTTACTCTATTGTTTTGCCAGTCTGTGGAAACTCACTTTGAGAAACGCAAAAATAAGCACCGAGCTTAAAATCGGACACTTTCACAAGGAATACGCTTGAAAGTAGTTCTAATGTCTAGCAAACCAGAGAATTGTTCTCCTTCACCAGAGTTTTTACATAAGGTGGTTGGACAGTAAATAATACATCTTGAACTTATACGAGTCCAGACGTACTTTTTTGTTCGTGGATTTTGTAGTGTTTTATTGTCATATAAAGCATGATTGAAAATGTAGCGAGGGCAAGCTTTCTCTCCCTACCCCTCCCCTAGATAGGGGGCCCACCGCCGCTAGCTAGAGTGAGGCCTCCACTCCAAGGGACAGTGTAGCGAGGGCAAGCTTTCTCTCCCTACCCCTCCCCTAGATAGGGGGCCCACCGCCGCTAGCTAGAGTGAGGCCTCCACTCCAAGAGACAGTGTATCGAGGGCAAGCTTTCTCTCACTACCCCTCCCCTTTCTCTCCCTACCCCTCCCCTTTCTCTCCCTACCCCTCCCCTAGATAGGGGGCCCACCGCCGCTAGCTAGAGTGAGGCCTCCACTCCAAGGGACAGTGTAGCGAGGGCAAGCTTTCTCTCCCTACCCCTCCCCTAGATAGGGGGCCCACCGCCGCTAGCTAGAGTGATGCCTCCACTCCAAGGGACAGTGTAGCGAGGGCAAGCTTTCTCTCCCTACCCCTCCCCTAGATAGGGGGCCCACCGCCGCTAGCTAGAGTGAGGCCTCCACTCCAAGGGACAGTGTAGCGAGGGCAAGCTTTCTCTCCCTACCCCTCCCCTAGATAGGGGGCCCACCGCCGCTAGCTAGAGTGAGGCCTCCACTCCAAGGGACAGTGTAGCGAGGGCAAGCTTTCTCTCCCTAACCCTCCCCTAGATAGGGGGCCCACCGCCGCTAGCTAGAGTGAGGCCTCCACTCCAAGGGACAGTGTAGCGAGGGCAAGCTTTCTCTCCCTACCCCTCCCCTAGATAGGGGGCCCACCGCCGCTAGCTAGAGTGAGGCCTCCACTCCACGGGACAGTGTAGCGAGGGCAAGCTTTCTCTCCCTACCCCTCCCCTAGATAGGGGGCCCACCGCCGCTAGCTAGAGTGAGGCCTCCACTCCAAGGGACAGTGTAGCGAGGGCAAGCTTTCTCTCCCTACCCCTCCCCTAGATAGGGGGCCCACCGCCGCTAGCTAGAGTGAGGCCTCCACTCCAAGGGACAGTGTAGCGAGGGCAAGCTTTCTCTCCCTACCCCTCCCCTAGAAAGGGGGCCCACCGCCGCTAGCTAGAGTGAGGCCTCCACTCCAAGGGACAGTGTAGCGAAGGCAAGCTTTCTCTCCCTACCCCTCCCCTAGATAGGGGGCCCACCGCCGCTAGCTAGAGTGAGGCCTCCACTCCACGGGACAGTGTAGCGAGGGCAAGCTTTCTCTCCCTACCCCTCCCCTAGATAGGGGGCCCACCGCCGCTAGCTAGAGTGAGGCCTCCACTCCACGGGACAGTGTAGCGAGGGCAAGCTTTCTCTCCCTACCCCTCCCCTAGATAGGGGGCCCACCGCCGCTAGCTAGAGTGAGGCCTCCACTCCACGGGACAGTGTAGCGAGGGCAAGCTTTCTCTCCCTACCCCTCCCCTAGATAGGGGGCCCACCGCCGCTAGCTAGAGTGAGGCCTCCACTCCAAGGGACAGTGTAGCGAGGGCAAGCTTTCTCTCCCTACCCCTCCCCTAGATAGGGGGCCCACCGCCGCTAGCTAGAGTGAGGCCTCCACTCCACGGGACAGTGTAGCGAGGGCAAGCTTTCTCTCCCTACCCCTCCCCTAGATAGGGGGCCCACCGCCGCTAGCTAGAGTGAGGCCTCCACTCCAAGGGACAGTGTAGCGAGGGCAAGCTTTCTCTCCCTACCCCTCCCCTAGATAGGGGGCCCACCGCCGCTAGCTAGAGTGAGGCCTCCACTCCAAGGGACAGTGTAGCGAGGGCAAGCTTTCTCTCCCTACCCCTCCCCTAGATAGGGGGCCCACCGCCGCTAGCTAGAGTGAGGCCTCCACTCCACGGGAAGTGTAGCGAGGGCAAGCTTTCTCTCCCTACCCCTCCCCTAGATAGGGGGCCCACCGCCGCTAGCTAGAGTGAGGCCTCCACTCCAAGGGACAGTGTAGCGAGGGCAAGCTTTCTCTCCCTACCCCTCCCCTAGATAGGAGGCCCACCGCCGCTAGCTAGAGTGAGGCCTCCACTCCAAGGGACAGTGTAGCGAGGGCAAGCTTTCTCTCCCTACCCCTCCCCTAGATAGGGGGCCCACCGCCGCTAGCTAGAGTGAGGCCTCCACTCCAAGGGACAGTGTAGCGAGGGCAAGCTTTCTCTCCCTACCCCTCCCCTAGATAGGGGGCCCACCGCCGCTAGCTAGAGTGAGGCCTCGACTCCAAGGGACAGTGTAGCGAGGGCAAGCTTTCTCTCCCTACCCCTCCCCTAGATAGGGGGCCCACCGCCGCTAGCTAGAGTGAGGCCTCGACTCCAAGAGACAGTGTATCTAGGGCAAGCTTTCTCTCCCTACCCCTCCCCTAGATAGGGGGCCCACCGCCGCTAGCTAGAGTGAGGCCTCCACTCCAAGGGACAGTGGCCCTCATTACGACCCTTGCGGAAAGGGGTTTACGCCGGCGTAATGCATGGCGTACCTTTCCGCCTTACTACGAGTTCCCGTAGCGCCATGGTGCTTTTTTCGCCTGCTTTTTCCGGGCGGAAAAATCCATGGCGCTACGGGACTTGTTGTTAATTACGCCACCGTAATTTACGGTGGCGTAATTAACGCCTTCCCCACTCCCATTATACCCTATGGGGCAAAAATGGGAATGGGGAAGGGTAAATGGGGATTGGGGACTTACCGCCCCGCCAAGGTCGGAATGGGGCGGTAAGTCCACCAACCCCCATGGCGGAGTTGGCAGCTTTGCGCCATGGACCATGGTGCAAATTGCACCATGGTTCTCCGCCAGGGTCGTAATGAGGGCCAGTGTAGCGAGGGCAAGCTTTCTCTCCCTACCCCTCCCCTAGATAGGGGGCCCACCGCCGCTAGCTAGAGTGAGGCCTCCACTCCAAGGGACAGTGTAGCGAGGGCAAGCTTTCTCTCCCTACCCCTCCCCTAGATAGGGGGCCCACCGCCGCTAGCTAGAGTGAGGCCTCCACTCCACGGGACAGTGTAGCGAGGGCAAGCTTTCTCTCCCTACCCCTCCCCTAGATAGGGGGCCCACCGCCGCTAGCTAGAGTGAGGCCTCCACTCCAAGGGACAGTGTAGCGAGGGCAAGCTTTCTCTCCCTACCCCTCCCCTAGATAGGGGGCCCACCGCCGCTAGCTAGAGTGAGGCCTCCACTCCAAGGGACAGTGTAGCGAGGGCAAGCTTTCTCTCCCTACCCCTCCCCTAGAAAGGGGGCCCACCGCCGCTAGCTAGAGTGAGGCCTCCACTCCAAGGGACAGTGTAGCGAAGGCAAGCTTTCTCTCCCTACCCCTCCCCTAGATAGGGGGCCCACCGCCGCTAGCTAGAGTGAGGCCTCCACTCCACGGGACAGTGTAGCGAGGGCAAGCTTTCTCTCCCTACCCCTCCCCTAGATAGGGGGCCCACCGCCGCTAGCTAGAGTGAGGCCTCCACTCCACGGGACAGTGTAGCGAGGGCAAGCTTTCTCTCCCTACCCCTCCCCTAGATAGGGGGCCCACCACCGCTAGCTAGAGTGAGGCCTCCACTCCACGGGACAGTGTAGCGAGGGCAAGCTTTCTCTCCCTACCCCTCCCCTAGATAGGGGGCCCACCGCCGCTAGCTAGAGTGAGGCCTCCACTCCAAGGGACAGTGTAGCGAGGGCAAGCTTTCTCTCCCTACCCCTCCCCTAGATAGGGGGCCCACCACCGCTAGCTAGAGTGAGGCCTCCACTCCACGGGACAGTGTAGCGAGGGCAAGCTTTCTCTCCCTACCCCTCCCCTAGATAGGGGGCCCACCGCCGCTAGCTAGAGTGAGGCCTCCACTCCAAGGGACAGTGTAGCGAGGGCAAGCTTTCTCTCCCTACCCCTCCCCTAGATAGGGGGCCCACCGCCGCTAGCTAGAGTGAGGCCTCCACTCCAAGGGACAGTGTAGCGAGGGCAAGCTTTCTCTCCCTACCCCTCCCCTAGATAGGGGGCCCACCGCCGCTAGCTAGAGTGAGGCCTCCACTCCACGGGACAGTGTAGCGAGGGCAAGCTTTCTCTCCCTACCCCTCCCCTAGATAGGGGGCCCACCACCGCTAGCTAGAGTGAGGCCTCCACTCCAAGGGACAGTGTAGCGAGGGCAAACTTTCTCTCCCTACCCCTCCCCTAGATAGGAGGCCCACCGCCGCTAGCTAGAGTGAGGCCTCCACTCCAAGGGACAGTGTAGCGAGGGCAAGCTTTCTCTCCCTACCCCTCCCCTAGATAGGGGGCCCACCGCCGCTAGCTAGAGTGAGGCCTCCACTCCAAGGGACAGTGTAGCGAGGGCAAGCTTTCTCTCCCTACCCCTCCCCTAGATAGGGGGCCCACCGCCGCTAGCTAGAGTGAGGCCTCGACTCCAAGGGACAGTGTAGCGAGGGCAAGCTTTCTCTCCCTACCCCTCCCCTAGATAGGGGGCCCACCGCCGCTAGCTAGAGTGAGGCCTCCAATCCAAGAGACAGTGTATCTAGGGCAAGCTTTCTCTCCCTACCCCTCCCCTAGATAGGGGGCCCACCGCCGCTAGCTAGAGTGAGGCCTCCACTCCAAGGGACAGTGGCCCTCATTACGACCCTTGCGGAAAGGGGTTTACGCCGGCGTAATGCATGGCGTACCTTTCCGCCTTACTACGAGTTCCCGTAGCGCCATGGTGCTTTTTTCGCCTGCTTTTTCCGGGCGGAAAAATCCATGGCGCTACGGGACTTGTTGTTAATTACGCCACCGTAATTTACGGTGGCGTAATTAACGCCTTCCCCACTCCCATTATACCCTATGGGGCAAAAATGGGAATGGGGAAGGGTAAATGGGGATTGGGGACTTACCGCCCCGCCAAGGTCGGAATGGGGCGGTAAGTCCACCAACCCCCATGGCGGAGTTGGCAGCTTTGCGCCATGGACCATGGTGCAAATTGCACCATGGTTCTCCGCCAGGGTCGTAATGAGGGCCAGTGTAGCGAGGGCAAGCTTTCTCTCCCTACCCCTCCCCTAGATAGGGGGCCCACCGCCGCTAGCTAGAGTGAGGCCTCCACTCCAAGGGACAGTGTAGCGAGGGCAAGCTTTCTCTCCCTACCCCTCCCCTAGATAGGGGGCCCACCGCCGCTAGCTAGAGTGAGGCCTCCACTCCACGGGACAGTGTAGCGAGGGCAAGCTTTCTCTCCCTACCCCTCCCCTAGATAGGGGGCCCACCGCCGCTAGCTAGAGTGAGGCCTCCACTCCAAGGGACAGTGTAGCGAGGGCAAGCTTTCTCTCCCTACCCCTCCCCTAGATAGGGGGCCCACCGCCGCTAGCTAGAGTGAGGCCTCCACTCCAAGGGACAGTGTAGCGAGGGCAAGCTTTCTCTCCCTACCCCTCCCCTAGAAAGGGGGCCCACCGCCGCTAGCTAGAGTGAGGCCTCCACTCCAAGGGACAGTGTAGCGAAGGCAAGCTTTCTCTCCCTACCCCTCCCCTAGATAGGGGGCCCACCGCCGCTAGCTAGAGTGAGGCCTCCACTCCACGGGACAGTGTAGCGAGGGCAAGCTTTCTCTCCCTACCCCTCCCCTAGATAGGGGGCCCACCGCCGCTAGCTAGAGTGAGGCCTCCACTCCACGGGACAGTGTAGCGAGGGCAAGCTTTCTCTCCCTACCCCTCCCCTAGATAGGGGGCCCACCACCGCTAGCTAGAGTGAGGCCTCCACTCCACGGGACAGTGTAGCGAGGGCAAGCTTTCTCTCCCTACCCCTCCCCTAGATAGGGGGCCCACCGCCGCTAGCTAGAGTGAGGCCTCCACTCCAAGGGACAGTGTAGCGAGGGCAAGCTTTCTCTCCCTACCCCTCCCCTAGATAGGGGGCCCACCACCGCTAGCTAGAGTGAGGCCTCCACTCCACGGGACAGTGTAGCGAGGGCAAGCTTTCTCTCCCTACCCCTCCCCTAGATAGGGGGCCCACCGCCGCTAGCTAGAGTGAGGCCTCCACTCCAAGGGACAGTGTAGCGAGGGCAAGCTTTCTCTCCCTACCCCTCCCCTAGATAGGGGGCCCACCGCCGCTAGCTAGAGTGAGGCCTCCACTCCAAGGGACAGTGTAGCGAGGGCAAGCTTTCTCTCCCTACCCCTCCCCTAGATAGGGGGCCCACCGCCGCTAGCTAGAGTGAGGCCTCCACTCCACGGGACAGTGTAGCGAGGGCAAGCTTTCTCTCCCTACCCCTCCCCTAGATAGGGGGCCCACCACCGCTAGCTAGAGTGAGGCCTCCACTCCAAGGGACAGTGTAGCGAGGGCAAACTTTCTCTCCCTACCCCTCCCCTAGATAGGAGGCCCACCGCCGCTAGCTAGAGTGAGGCCTCCACTCCAAGGGACAGTGTAGCGAGGGCAAGCTTTCTCTCCCTACCCCTCCCCTAGATAGGGGGCCCACCGCCGCTAGCTAGAGTGAGGCCTCCACTCCAAGGGACAGTGTAGCGAGGGCAAGCTTTCTCTCCCTACCCCTCCCCTAGATAGGGGGCCCACCGCCGCTAGCTAGAGTGAGGCCTCGACTCCAAGGGACAGTGTAGCGAGGGCAAGCTTTCTCTCCCTACCCCTCCCCTAGATAGGGGGCCCACCGCCGCTAGCTAGAGTGAGGCCTCCAATCCAAGAGACAGTGTATCTAGGGCAAGCTTTCTCTCCCTACCCCTCCCCTAGATAGGGGGCCCACCGCCGCTAGCTAGAGTGAGGCCTCCACTCCAAGGGACAGTGGCCCTCATTACGACCCTTGCGGAAAGGGGTTTACGCCGGCGTAATGCATGGCGTACCTTTCCGCCTTACTACGAGTTCCCGTAGCGCCATGGTGCTTTTTTCGCCTGCTTTTTCCGGGCGGAAAAATCCATGGCGCTACGGGACTTGTTGTTAATTACGCCACCGTAATTTACGGTGGCGTAATTAACGCCTTCCCCACTCCCATTATACCCTATGGGGCAAAAATGGGAATGGGGAAGGGTAAATGGGGATTGGGGACTTACCGCCCCGCCAAAGTCGGAATGGGGCGGTAAGTCCACCAACCCCCATGGCGGAGTTGGCAGCTTTGCGCCATGGACCATGGTGCAAATTGCACCATGGTTCTCCGCCAGGGTCGTAATGAGGGCCAGTGTAGCGAGGGCAAGCTTTCTCTCCCTACCCCTCCCCTAGATAGGGGGCCCACCGCCGCTAGCTAGAGTGAAGCCTCCACTCCAAGGGACAGTGTAGCGAAGGCAAGCTTTCTCTCCCTACCCCTCCCCTAGATAGGGGGCCCACCACCGCTAGCTAGAGTGAGGCCTCCACTCCAGGGGGCAGTGTAGCGAGGGCAAGCTTTCTCTCCCTACCCCTCCCCTAGATAGGGGGCCCACCGCCGCTAGCTAGAGTGAGGCCTCCACTCCAAGGGACAGTGTAGCGAGGGCAAGCTTTCTCTCCCTACCCCTCCCCTAGATAGGGGGCCCACCGCCGCTAGCTAGAGTGAGGCCTCCACTCCAAGAGACAGTGTATCGAGGGCAAGCTTTCTCTCCCTACCCCTCCCCTAGATAGGGGGCCCACCGCCGCTAGCTAGAGTGAGGCCTCCACTCCAAGGGACAGTGGCCCTCATTACGACCCTTGCAGAAAGGGGTTTACGCCGGCGTAATGCATGGCGTACCTTTCCGCCTTACTACGAGTTCCCGTAGCGCCATGGTGCTTTTTTCGCCTGCTTTTTCCGGGCGGAAAAATCCATGGCGCTACGGGACTTGTTGTTAATTACGCCACCGTAATTTACGGTGGCGTAATTAACGCCTTCCCCACTCCCATTATACCCTATGGGGCAAAAATGGGAATGGGGAAGGGTAAATGGGGATTGGGGACTTACCGCCCCGCCAAGGTCGGAATGGGGCGGTAAGTCCGCCAACCCCCATGGCGGAGTTGGCAGCTTTGCGCCATGGACCATGGTGCAAATTGCACCATGGTTCTCCGCCAGGGTCGTAATGAGGGCCAGTGTAGCGAGGGCAAGCTTTCTCTCCCTACCCCTCCCCTAGATAGGGGGCCCACCGCCGCTAGCTAGAGTGAGGCCTCCACTCCAAGGGACAGTGTAGCGAGGGCAAGCTTTCTCTCCCTACCCCTCCCCTAGATAGGGGGCCCACCACCGCTAGCTAGAGTGAGGCCTCCGCTCCAGGGGACAGTGTAGCGAGGGCAAGCTTTCTCTCCCTACCCCTCCCCTAGATAGGGGGTTCACCGCCACTCGCTAGAGTGAGGCCTCCACTCCAAGGGACAGTGTAGCGAGGGCAAGCTTTCTCTCCCTACCCCTCCCCTAGATAGGGGGCCCACCGCCGCTAGCTAGAGTGAGGCCTCCACTCCAAGGGACAGTGTAGCGAGGGCAAGCTTTCTCTCCCTACCCCTCCCCTAGATAGGGGGTTCACCGCCGCTCGCTAGAGTGAGGCCTCCACTCCAAGGGACAGTGTAGCGAGGGCAAGCTTTCTCTCCCTACCCCTCCCCTAGATAGGGGGCCCACCGCCGCTAGCTAGAGTGAGGCCTCCACTCCAAGGGACAGTCAGAATCTTTTGTAGGGACGGATACTTAGGTTTTCAAGTTAAATATTTGTTTTTTTCTCGTCTATTTTTTGTGCACTGGCTTTTCGCACACCCATTGCCTACCCATTGCGATACTAATCCCTATGGCCATCACAACTGCACCCGCCCGTCCCTCCCCAAAGCACACCATCCTGGGATCGCCTTGGTTAGGTCTATAGCACAGTAACAACACACATTGTTCTTTAAAGGGATTGCCACTGGTATCTGTAATCACTCTTCTGAAAGTTCATGGCTTATTTGCAGCTATACAAGAGATCCCTTTATGATAAAAACGTTGTAACCAAATGTGCTTTTAGGCACTTAATTCATAAGCAATATGTGAGCACTCACACCTGTTCCTCACACTGAAGTCCCGCCAAAAACCTGCACTGGCCAAGACAACCATTTTGGCTTGTGTATAGGTTTCAGGTATTTGCTGGTGACTGACATCGTATGACCAGATATTCATTCACAAGCTGTTGTCATCTTCTGGCCAAGTAGCACAAGTATGGCAGTTCCTAGCAAAGGACTCTGCCATGCCTATACAAAAGCTAAACATGTTGTTGATAGTGGGAGCAACAAAGGCCAGTGCCACAGTACAAAGACGAAAACAAGCACAGAGGGAGATGATCAAGGGTGAGAGGGTCCCTTATCAAGCGGGACAGACTACGAGCTGCTACTTGAATCCAACAATTCCAGGCAACTCAGAAAGCATCACTTAGGAAATTAAAACATTAAATAAGTCCGTATTATACCGGAGGGCTTTGCTAAAATGACACTTCGCCTGGGGTGCCATAAATCCTTGCACCAGCCATGAGGACACTGAGGTAGAGGGTAGATGATGAGTGCTGAAATCTGTAGGGACGGGGCTTCACTGTAGAAGCCTCATGCATGGGTTAGAAGCCAGAGGAAGAAATATGGCCCCATTACGAGTTTGCTAGTACAGTAAAAGCGGTATCGGTAAGCTTGGGAATGGGGAAGAATTTTTCCGGCGCCCAGAAAACGGCAATTACCGGGTCCGGCAAGGTCATAATGACCCGGAAATTGCCCTTTTCAAGGTGCTGGAAAAAAATGAATTCCGGCGGCAGCCGTGCCTGTATTACAGGCACGGCTACAGTGTTCATGTTTTGCAAGAGAATAGAGCGTGCATCGCATTATGTGGCTCAAGTCCCAGGGGACAGCTATGTCTTTTTCACGCCCCTGGCCCCGGGGTATGTCTCTGGCACTCTGCTAGCACCAAGTCTCTGGGGGTCTTTCGTCTGATCTGACTCTCTGTGGCATGTTCTGTGATCTGCTCCTTTCAGAAAGCCAGCAGGTTCCTGGTTTGAGCTCTTACTGGTGGCTTGTCCTGTTGATGGCAGCACATCTTGAATCCATCGCAACAGCTTGTCCTATTATGGTCTGCTGGGATAGAATCCTTGTAGCGGAGCCAGGCTGTTGCAGCCGGATCAGCCTGTTGCACTGCAGATAGCCTGATTCTCTGTCGTCCCAGCCTCTTGCTTTCTTTGCAGCCCTGATTGCATGTTCCCCCAATAAGCATCTTTTTCTCCTCCATTCAAGGCCCGCGACCAGAAAGTGGCTGGTGACGTGGATGCTGCTCGCCGCTTTGGCTCCAGGGCGCGCTGTTACAACATCCTGGCTACAGTGTGGAACGTGGTGGTGCCTGTTCTGCTCGTCACCCTGGTCGTCACCGGCGTCATCCACCTGTCCAACCTCGCCCAAGGGTCCATGAACTTCTTCAGCCTCCACCACTACATCAACGACGAGGACCGGAAGTGAGAGACTCGCTAGCCCGCACCACAAGGACAGGAAGTGCCCTGGGAACCATGTGGACCACACTGAGGGGGGGAACTCCACTGAGACTTAATGGGAGACCATCATTCCCCACCTGTATCACACCCCCAGGCAGGGCAGTGCCACAAGGGGACAATCATTTCACCCCTGTCTCCCCCCAAGCAGACCACTGCCAAGGGAGAGGCAACCTCTTCAACCTGTACCACACCTCCGTGAGGCGGTGCCAAGGACTTGGAGCTACACTTGGCTTGATCTTGGTCTCTCGTGATGGATGCTCTGAAGACATAGATGAGAGGAAGGTTGAGGCCACCGTGGGTTGTTTTTTTGTTTTGTTCCCCTTGCCCAGATTCTCTCTCCCCTCCCCCCAACCCCCATCTGCACTCCATCTCGGTCCTCCGTGAAGGAAACCGATTTGTACAGAACAAGGTGTTTATTACAGGCAGGACATCCATCCTCTTACTTCACATCAGAAGACTTATGAAATCTGCTGATATGAAGATATTTATAGTGCAATGAAGTATTTGTTTCCCTTAATATTGGGATAAGGGGGAAAGGTCTTGTTCGCAGTTCTCTTTTTGTCCCTTGTCCTATCTTCTCCATCCCTCCCAGCTAAGTCCACACCAATGTACTGCCTTCTTCTAACTCCTACTTCCTTCATTTTCTATCAATTTCCCTGTTCTCGCCCCCCCATTTCTGTCATCTTACTCTCGTGTACCTTCTCTTCTCTGTTTAGTCGCTGGGCACTGCAGGTGTAGAGTCAGTGGTTGATTGAGCCTTGCGTTGGTGCAAGTCAGACCGAGGCCACCATACACCAACCTTTTGCATTCCCTGAAATTGTCCTTGGTAAAAAGGGTCTGCGGCACCTAGAATCTCCATTGCCCTTGAAGGGAAAAGTAGTTGTGTGCATACTCTACCATAGGTGGCCAGTGTTGCCCTACTACTTAGCACCACCTCCCCATCTTATAGCCATACTTACATTCCATAAATTGCCTAGAATATCGTCTCCGGCTAAAGGGCATGTCACAACACCAGCTTGCCCGGGGCTCCTCTGTGTCATCTTCATCAAGGGGTCCTACAAATGACACAACCTCTAATGTGGAACTCTACTGCCACCACATGGTTCCACTTCAACACCTCGATCCTCTCCTCCAGGATACCCTAAGCACTCACCTTAACTCTTTTTCCGTGGGTTTCATGATATGATAAGATATGTTAGGTTATTTATTACGTGCTTAATACCCAGAGGTTTCTAAGTGCGGACCAGGGGATCAAACCTGTGTTGCTCCATGTCGTCTTGGTTCCAAGGCGAGCACGTTGCTGCTGAGCTATCCTCCCGACAGTTCTCTTGCTGGTTCTTAATAAATCCTGCAGAGCTGCAAGGCTTCTGGGCCTCTGTCCTGGCCAGGCATCCAGCCCTCTCGAAGCACCAGTCTGCTAATGACCAGATAATGAGGACAGATAACTATCCTGCTCTCTTCAAAACAGCATTAAGTTCCTCAGACTAATTTATTCCACTTCAAAAATAGTCGATTAGCTTTATCCAAGATATCATCCACCAATGGAAATGTCCTCATCCCTGAAGGTTCTTCCGTCTTGTATGATCCCAAATATTCCCATCAAAACCAGTTGGATTACACTCAGTGGTCTGAGGATACAGTAAAATACACTCCCTGTTCTGAAGCCCACACATTCAATAATCATAGCATTGGGTTCCTTGTTCGGATGGGGGTTGCGGATGGTCATCTCGCATGGAGACAGCGATTTGGAAGCTGTGACCGGGCTCTAGAGGCTACACATGTGACATTGTTTTGTTTTAAGGATGTGCTGGCGACCAGTTACACACTCTTGCATGTTCTGCTGCTCCAGACGCTTCTTGAGACCATGCCTGATCTGAACACGCCTTGAAGTTGTAACTGATTAATATCTGTTGTTTTGCTATTGCTGAACCTATCAGAGTCCTACTAAATAAAATCTCTCTGGAAGCTTGGCCTAAAGGTGTGTCTGTCTTGAAGCATTCTGATTTGCGACTGGCGTAAGCCAATGGGATTAGGAAGCTCTTCATGATGGTAAGAGTCCTGCCCCTGGGACCACGGCCTCCTGGACAGGGCTGCACCCAGGAAGCAGAAAGATGAGGGGTGGGTGGTGGTAGAGCACCCTCAGAGTTTCCCACTGCTACCAGTCACAAACTGGAAATGTCCCGCTATAACAACTGGCCCAGCAGAGGACATCCCGGTAACCGGCACCAACTGAGAGTCTGTGATTGAACTAGCAGAGCCTGAGGAAGCATTAGCATCTCCAGATATATTACAGACCAAGTGTGTCCATTTCACTAACAGATACTGACATAGGGAGTTTGCTATCTCAGCTTGTCCAAAACTGGCATCTACCCGAGGTGCATGCAGGGCCCATTTTACCATGCATTTGCGTACCTTAGTGCTATCAGGTGCTGTTTTCTTATGGTAGTGAAGCCCAGCAACTTGGGGCTTGTTCTCATTGGGTGTTTTTGGAGAACAGAAGCTTCTCGCCTTCAAATCAGCAGAGGAAATACACCAAACAACTATAACAGAGCCAATCAAAATAGTAAGTATTTAAATATTTGATTAAGAGCAGATACCCATTGGATAATACTGCAAAATTGTGATCACCGCAAAGTTCTCCTGACCATCCTATGTAAAGACACTTTAGGTTGAACTTAGCTCGAGATGTAAAGCACCCAGTGTCACGAAACCTCTTATGCTATTTTGGGCCATGTGCGGATCAGAGCAAGAAAACAGTTTAACAATGAGACAGTAAATTACCCAGACAGTGCTTCCATTTAACAAGATTGAATAGTTGTCCCTTATTTTCCCCACTCAACAAAAACGTCCGATTAAGGGCTTAATGATGGCAAAAAATATAGTTCTGAAGACTAGGGGCCGGTTTTCAGAGACGAGCGCCCTGGTAACGATTGAGAGACTAACTTACAGTCTCACAGAGACGAGTGAGGAGCTCAAAACATTGGAAAGTGGGTTTCAGGGGACAAGATGGGCGATGAATGTGCACCACAGGCACTGGGGTCTCCTTTCTGAGGAAAGACATTGGGTTACTGGCTGACTGAAACTGGTAATGGGGTCACGCAAGATCATGTTTCACACAGAATAAGAGAAAGATGGGGCAAAGATCACTGCTAAGGGAAGTAGGGGAGATTTCCCTATCGCTGTTAGCGTAATATTGAATCTCCTCCCATATGCTCGCTCCCTCAGCGCCACCGCGAAGATGTTTGCCTCCTCGCCTGCCCTCGGTATAAACGTATTTTGAAACAAAGCCTTAAAGTGGCTAGAGAGGGGATGGACTATCAGATAAGGATAGAAATATAGACAGTATCAACCACACCCTGCTGGACCCGCTCCCCATCCTCCCTTGAATTCTCCCACCGTCCACCATGGCAAATACCATAGCAGCCATCATTGCTCATCCCCCACTACTCCCTGTTCATCATCATTTTAGTCACCAGGTTTAGCTCGCAGCTTGTGAGTGACTGAAGGGGTGCGGAGGGGTATGTGGATTTGTAGGTGGGGTGTTTGGGCATCTGGGGTAGGGTCGGAAGTCACAACACCCGCGTGAAGGAGAGGTAGTACAGATAAAGAAGGAGATCAGCGGTTTTCAACCAATATGTGACTGGCCAGAATTTCTACAGCAGAAATAACCAGGGCTCTTACCCTGTTCAGGCTTGTGTTCAGCATTGGTGCAGTGTCTGCCACCACACTCGCATCGCGCGACAAGAGTGAACCTTTGACGGAAGCAAGCATAAGGGCCGTGAAGGGAAATCAGTGCAAGAAGCTGTGGCGAGAAGAGAGGGACTCCTGACCAGCACCAATGCATTTAAAAAGCTGGTGACCACAGGGACCAAAGGTGGAACGTGATGAGGGCCGAGAGAATAGTGGAGGGCAGAAAGCAAAATGGAGACTTAGCTGGGTGTAAATCAGCAAAGTAAATTACCCTGCTCCTGAAACCCATCTCAGGTTATAGAGTTCCATGATAGTTGACTACCCGGCCAACCCAGTGTGGCTCTGAACTCATGGTAACAGACTTCAGCAGGGGGAGAAGATACGAAAGGAGGGGTCTTTGGAAAATCACAGAGAACTATCAGGTGTAAAGAACAAATCCCCCAAAAGGACAGACGACTTTCCCCTCCCATTAAATGCCAGTAAAGATGTCTGACTAGAAGATTTCAATTTCTGAATGTTAACATGAAGCATTTAGATAAAGCTTAAGATAATTAATTTAATCGCAGCTGGAGAGCATCTCAATAACAGTGAAGAGAATAGAGACAAAGTGCCAACCAGAGAAGACCAACAGGAGGATAATAATAACAATGATAATAACATTAATAATGAGATAGATGCAGAACAATAGGAGGCATTACATGCAATGGAATGAATCGCTGAAAGAATGGATATTTCTTAGAAATGACTTAACTCCCTGTGTTTTGAAGAACTAGTTGAAATTCCTTCTCAGATGTATAGGGAAGGGATAGAGGAAAGGGAAGATCTTAAGTACATTGCATTACATGTGAGGACAAGCACAATCTGAGGCATACTGAAGATGCTGAGGACCCCAGCTGACAACAGGATGATAAGGATCACACAAACCCCACTCCAGTAATCTGCATTGCACGGGTTAATGAAGAGCCGCCCCACCACCTGCATCTTCTACCAAAGGCCTACAATGTCCATGGGTGGAAGGAAGAATAGAAGAAGGAATGGTGACAGTAAATAGGAAAGGCAAGCAGGGCAAAGATGGCTAGAAGGGCCAATACAGTGCCGATAGCCGTTAGTAGGAGAGAAAGTAAAGTAACTCCCAATATGTCATGTATTGTCCACCCCTTGTTCTGGACTTCGGCCTCTCTAACCCACGCCCTTGTGCTCACAACATCTTCCATAGAATGGAGGTAAATTAGGAGAGAAAGGGAGGGAAAATTGACCTGAGTGCAGGCAGAGGGAGGAGATGACAGAGAAAGGTCAAGAGAATCTAGAAATTGATAAAGATGAACATGGAAAGATGGTAGGGGTATCGGAGGGGGGAGATGAAAGAGGTTGATAGTGGAATAGAAGAAACTGAGGAAAGGGAGGAAAAAGGGGAAGAGGAAGGGATAGAGAACAATAATGAAGATCAGGTGGCTGAGTTGAGCGGGGAAGGAGAGCGTGACGGAGCAAGGTAAGCACCATACATTTGATCCCCATATTTATCTGCTACTCCAAATAGGGCTGCTGGTCTTTCACAGGTGCAAGAAGCACATGAGGCTAACCCCCAGTCACCATCTCAAAAATGTCTGTCTACATGTTTGCATATAAGCACACTCAGGTATCTAGTCAATTCATCTAAACCCATTCCATCTAATACCATTCCATCACATTTTTCCATCTAAAAATGTCCATCTAATGCATGTTTTTAGGGGGTAAAGTGTTCATTTTTGTTCAGGTGCATTTTAAAGGGTAAAAAACAGGGGTTTAGGGGGGACCCCCCAAAAAATAAAAAATAAACATTAGATGGACATTTTTTAGATGGAAACATTTCGATGGAATGGCATTAGGTGCAATGGTTTTAGATGAAATGACAATAAACCGCACACTCGTGATACGCTCTGCGTCCATGTACAGTTGTTATGGCTTTAAGCCCCTAAATGGCCATAGCCTCCAGATCATCTTCATTAAATTTTATCTCTGGGTCAGGGGGTATTTTACTTTCTTGCATTCTCCAACCCTCAGCCACAGATACAAGAATGGCATCAATTCAAACCTAAGCTCCATGATACCTGTCCATCCATGATTAACCCACTGCTTCCTTGCTGATACCTCTCCTACCTAAGCACTTATAGGAAATCTATGTACTTTTTGACGACTTCAAGCTACATCTGCAATCATAACTAATGATTGCTAAACTAGACCAGACCGCCTGCTTCCAATTTCCTATCCTGTATAGGATCACCCCAGAACTGCAATTCAATATCAAGTGCACGGCTTAACTGAACGATCTTGTGAGCTGAGTTGGGGAGGCCCCACTACCAGGCTGTCCCTCCACCCTCAGTGCCCATCAACACATAATAATATACCCACAGACAAACATTGGAAACGGAAATATTTTGACTCTTAGTCAAGAAAATACATAACAAAGTGGCTTGGGTTTAAAATAGGCCACAAATAGCAAATTAGTATTAATGTTGTTGGAGAAAATGCAGCACAGATAGTTTTCTTAAAGTGACCTAATAGGAGAAAAGACTTTCTGAAAGAGCGAGAGAGCTGCCATTCTCAAAATTATGCCTTCTGTTGGATTGCACATCTTGCTCGCTGGCATGATGGAAAGCATGTCCCTGAAAAATTTGAGGTGTAAATAAATGCATGTGCAACCAAGAACATTTTTCAACAAAGTAAAAGTGAACCATATCAACTGCGGCCTTTCCTAAGGCCCTTTAAATTAAATCTAGAGATTGGCTTGTTAATGCTAAGGACATGCCGAGAACCAAACTGGAACTTTCTACATAGAATCAAAAATGCCTGATTTCATGCTTTAAAGACATACATCTAAATCACACATGTCTTCAGCTATTGCCTCATTAGTATGTAAGGACATGCACAAAAATGAATATAAGTTGGAACTGTGCCCCATATGAAAGACAAGGACCCAGATCGTTAGTTTGTTTGGCACATCCCAGAGAATTGAGCAGGCCTAACAATATATATTTGGAGGTTTAAAACCTCAATGAACAATTAGCAGAATTCATCACAAGTAATATGTTTCTGGATCCAAGTATAGAAGGAAAATCCACTAGTGTATTACAAACCTGTCATTTGTTTTAAATGATCGTATTTTGCATATGTTTCATTTTAAAATATTGTGAAATGTAATATAGAAAAAGCATCATTTAAAGTCCAATCCTATTTTGCATTTCATGCAATTCACTTGGAATCACTCTGTATATTATTTAACTCAAAATGGCACATTCCTGGATAAGTAACTGGGTTCTCCTCTCTCTCCAGTAGCACCCACCTAAAGAATGCAGTTATGAGACTTCATCATGAGCTAAGCCTTTGTTATTGTGTTATTGCATTAAAATGAACCAGCCTTTGAGCTTTATAGTCCAGTAAAATAAAAAAAAGAGCAAAGTTCCCATGCCTTGCCAGTGCAATCTTTAGGCCAAAGTCCGCATTTCTTAATTTTCAATCTGAATAGTAAAACTAATGGATGGTATTTTTAATAAAAAATGTAATCCTTTGAAAAATCATATCTCTGGGAGGGAAGCCGTTAGAAATATGCAATTCATTTCAGATTGTAGATATAAAATATGTCTTTTCACCCCATATAAAATGTGCATGGGGTGTCATGGAAACATTTCGAGAGAAATGGAAAAAGTAATTTTCTCTGAAACTATCCAATGCAGGAGAAGAGTTAACATTATGAGTTGTTCCCTTTGGCATACAGTGATACTGATTTTATTAATTTCACACATTCAAATCAAAAGTTAGGTCACAAAAATGAATTTGGTATTTTACATTGGGAGGGAGTTACCCCTCATTGGTAGATCGTGGGACTCATGAAAACCCCACCTCAGTCACAAGATATGGGGAGGAGCTGACTAATGCATAATGCCAAGCACACACAGGGAGGAGGAGGATAAAGAAGAGAATATTGGCAGAGGAAGATTGAAGAATATTTTCTGGAAGGAGATGGCCAGCCGGAGCAGAACTAAACCTGTGTGGATGGCGTATTACCATGCATAATGGAGACAGAAGCCATTGAGAGCGGGGTGACCAGCTCCATTTGGAAATTGATTTCCATCTAGCCAGCTGAAAAGTCACATATTCTGACTTTTCTTCCTCTTAAATAGGCAGCTAACGATAATTGCTGCCCCTTGAGACACAGGAGGTTCAGGGAAGTGTTAATTGTATCCTAAGGATGACCCTAAGCTTGGATTGGGTGCACAGGCACAGTACTGCATTGGGCTTGGCATCCTTTCATCCAGCTCAGGATTTCTGCTGGCAGCTAATCCAACATGCTGGTCTTTGTAGCTCCATCCATCATATCCCACTGCACCATTGCTGCAATATCCAACATTGCCGGATGACTTGTGTGAGGGTTAAGTGGTAACTTGCAATCGTTGCTCCTACCCCACATTGATGAGGATAATACTCCATCTGCGGGACTGTCAAATAACTGTATATATGGGGTAGCCGCTTGAAAACAAGACCCCACTACACCACTAAATCAATCACAAGGTGAAAGTGATTGACTACATAACTACAATCCTCTGCCTTCATTGCCTCTCCATTGATGTAGTTTCACCCCAGCTGTGACATGTCCTTTTATTCCCCATCCTATTGCAGACCTCCCATTGACCCTCCCATCTTTTTGTGCCTATTATACAACTCCTAGCCTCACATCTCTTCTTCCCATGTTTAATTAAAAGGCCAAGAAATGGCAATGAGTCTAAGGCCTCGCTATTGAAATACTGTTAACAAAAATAAAAAGAATAAAAAATAACGGCTCTATGCATAGGGCAGTACCTATCACAGGGCAATTTCAGGCAGTTGCCAAGGGCACACCCAGCATAAGGATTCATGGAGGGCCTGCAGAGTCTATAATATAATATATAATTTTTATAGGAAAAAAGGTGTCAACATTGCCTATGCCTGACGCTCTCTAAATGTTTGCACCAGCCATTCCCACATATTGTGAAGACAGCTTGCTTTCTGTATGTGATCGATCAATACCCAAAAATAATTGAACATATCACTGAAGACTGGAATTGTTCCAAAACACATAAATCAACCGATATTAACCCCTTACGTGCTAAATGGGGGTATGTTCGTCCTGATTTCCCATGGGAAATCATGAAAGGCTCTGCCCACTCAACGAGACAGGAAAAACAATCTCTTATGCCACAGAGTGATATCAAACATACCCTACCCATCGTAAATCTTCTCATACACAGTAGTCTCTCTCTAGAGACACAGGTTAATGCAATAGTAAGAAAATGCTTCTACCACCTTTTTCCTAAAAAGGGGGATCATCCCATATGTTAACTTTCCACACCAAACCCTCATCATTATGTCCCCGTTATTATCAAGAATAGACTACACAAACAGTCTGTACCTGAGAAAGCCCAACTACCTCACCAGGAAACTACAATGGATCCAAAACACAGCAGCTAGATTTCCGCTTAGACTAAACAGAAGTGGACACATCACTCCAGTCCTGGTAAAAAAAATAATCATTTTCAAAGTTCTCTGCATCGCCAAGAGAGCACCACATGGACAGGATGCTGAATTTCTCCAATCAAAAATCATCCAACACCAGCCAAAAAGAACTCTGACATCAAGTACTGATTCACTAATAGAAACAAGGCACTATGAGATAACTAAATTAGGAGAAACATCTTTCTCCATGCTCATAGCCAAACTATGGAACTTGATTCCTAAAGAAATCAGGAAGAGAAAGGATCACCTGACCTATTATACACGACCAAAACATGGGTATTTAACACTGCGGGATAGAAGCTGACCAACAACAACCAGACACCAATCACTCCTCTTGGGGGCCTCTCATCTTTCTCATTGCGCAAAGGCATTTCAAACCCTGGTCCACATGTTAGTGGATTGAGAGGACCCGGACAATTTAATGCACCAAACATTATACCCCAGTGTATCAGGATAATGAATATACTCAAGGCGGTTTATAGTCATTTTTTCGAATGCAAAAATGTTGTCATTTTTTTGAAAAAATGATGTCGAAAAAAAAAGTTGCTTTTTTTAATACGTTTTTTATTCGAAATGGGCGGTTCCCCCCAGCCCCCTTTTTTTTTGTTTTTTTTTTGTTTTACCCATTTTGTTTTACTCCCGGACCCCAAAATAAATATATAATTAAAAAAAACAGAATTCGACTTTTTTTTCCGACATTTTTTTTTCGAAAAAATGACTGACCACCACTCAAGACAGATACAGATACCCCAAACAAGACTATATAATTCAAGCTTCCCATATTCTGTTCCCCATACCAAGACAAGCCCAACATCACCACATGAAGTTCCGAATCAACACACTTCCCATGCCTGTGTGAAGGTGTGTGCGCCATCTAAGATTAATTGCTTATACATACTGTGTGTGCCCAGTTGCTCCCCGCAACTTGATACCCAAAACCTACTTACAATGTCCTACTCAACCACCCTCACTCACCACACAGTGACCATACACGCCCCTGGCGAATAGAGAGTACCTGCTTGCTAAACCACCCTAAACAGCACACCGCTCTAACCAGCTCACTAACTTCCCTTTTAGCCTCAAACACCCAGCAAGTCAAACACTGGATGTCGCCCATCTGGAAACATTACGCCTCCAGTGTGCACAACAAAATACACCTAGAAAATACACATGCGCAGATGCCGGATACACCTGATTCTACATGCATCAACAGCTGAGCACAACACCGGTCTCTTCCTTCTCTCCCCTCAGTCAACCCACCCCACTTTCTCTTTCAGAGCCCTGAGAGCGATTGGAGACCATGCAAATGTCAGCAGTTCACGGTATAAATCAACATAACATAAACTGGATACTGCTATGTTATTTGAAAGACTAAACTGACCAGTTTTCTCTCAAGAATGTCTACACTTGGGGTGTTTTTTTCATGCCTTTACATTCATGCGCATGTAAACGCAAATGTGTTTGCACAGCCTTGTCTTGTAGCAGTGTAGATTAAGGAAGTGTGAAGATTAGGAATATATGTCCTCCCCGCTGGATCGGAAAGAATAATGTTCTTGAAACTCATGCATGCAAACTATTGTTTTGCCGGGCCAGAGGATCTCTACCACCAATGTGCACAATAGGTATCCGTGGCAACCGGTGAATTCTTAAAGAGGCGGGCCACGAATATTTTCCCAGAATTTACCAGAGCAATGGAACCTATTCCAATCAATTGTGCTCTATGGCAGGGGGATTCAATTCTACAGATTCTTTTTAACTAATAGGGGGTACATATTACACCACACAAACATGGGTAAAAAACGCATACAATGTACAGTTGGTTCTGTAGGGGAACATGTGAAAAACGTCAACGGATGGCAGTCACCAACTATAAGCGGGAGCCTTTTGCATGACATTTACATGCTGGCAGTGACCAAAATATGCATACATGCCAATGTGCGAACACACTTTCATCCTGGCTGTGCCCAATATATATATATATATATATATATATATATATATATATATACATATATATATATATATATATATATATATATATATATATATATATATATATATATATATATATATATATATATATATCTGTATTGGTACTGTAAAATATCCCCATGATGTTTGCACCCAAAATAAACCAGCTTGCCACTGTAAAAATACATATTCATACTAGCTACACTAAATATATGCCTGGATTGCCATTGTAAAATATTTTCATGCTGGCTGTCCGTAGCAGATCTAGGATTTAACAAGGGTCTCACAACATTTCAAGATTGGAGCTGGAGAGGGGCTAGAGGGGTGAGAGAAACCGGTGGATGAGGGGGAGGCAGAGAGTTCTTTAAAAACATAGTGCATTTAGCAATGTTTTAACAGTATCTTCTGTCTAGAAGAAGATAGTTGTAAGTAACACATTTGGCAGCATTACTTAGGATCCAGCATATCTTTGAAAAAGCACACGAAACATTCTGTGAAGAAACTGCACGTTCTGGTTCCATTTTAGAAAAGAAGAGTCATTCTATCAGTCGCTGGTTTACCTAATCCCATTCCAACAGTTGGTCAGCCACTGCAAAGGGATCTAGGTCACGGCACCAGTGCCTCTTCCACCTGAAAATCACTGATAATCTTTTGGTGTTCTTTTTCTTAGGTGCACCATAGTAAATTGCTTCTAAAGCTGCCCTCAGACTCTTTTTCAATTGGTCACCTGGTGCAAGTGGATCTAGGTCAGGTGGCCTATGCCCCACCCACCAGCTAATCATTACTAATCATTTGGTGCTCATTTTCGTAACCCTGCCCATTTCCTTCACTTTTTAAGCCTTAGATCACAGTGTGTCACTCACCTAGATGTCTGAAGCCAAGGACAGATGAAGAAAGGGTATTCTGGTTTGGTCCTTGTAGGACCTGGAAAGGAACTGAATACATGCTCAATGAGTCCCCGGTATCCCCGCCAGTCCTCCCTTGCACTTGCCTCAGCACCCTACACCCTACCCCACTCAATGCACTTGAGAAACAACCCAAGACAGTGGCTCTCTCTGCACTTACGCCGGCCTCAACCGACTGGGTGCACTTCATCCTCCCCCTCCAAATGACCCTCCGTGCACTTGCTCGATCAGTACGCACCACGCTGAAGATTGCATGTCTGTCTCTCTTGTCTTTACCCCTAAATTGCACTGTCTAAAACTGCAGAATCTCCATCAGGCCTATTTGCTGTCCCCGATCTGTTAAATGTACTTTTTACGCACTTACTCTGCCTGTGCAGAATATTATCTTCTCCGAATGTCAAGGGCTCTGAGCGACTGTTTGTTATTTCCCCATGCTCCTACCCTCCTTGAGTGCTTTGAAACACTTGCCTTGTATAGGCGCTATATAAATAAACAATACCATACCATACCATGAATCCCAGGTAAGCTAGCATCATGTGCATCGCCCATTCACCTGCCCCCTCCCCACACTCATCCACATACACAAACACCAAGTCAGAACCCTGCTCCCATGAACTTCCAAAAATCAAACCCTCATTCGCTTCTCTTTTATCACCACCCATACTCCACCTCCAAAACACAATATCATTGAGGCTCATTCCACAGTATTACATGCAGCAGACTTTTCTTTGCTGACCTCATCACGGCTCACAACCTAAAAGGACTCTTAATCACAGAGAATTGATACACCCACAGCTCAATACACATCCTGTATGCCCTCATGCCCATAGGTTACAGCTTCCAACACAAGGATCATGAAGGTAAGTTGGGTGAAGGGCTTACTACTATCCATAAAACCTCATGGACATATATTTTCCAGAAGCACACAACACCTGCATCCATGGAGCGTCTCACTTGTCACTTACAATTTACGCATTGCTCGGACAGCTACTTTCCACCTGATCTACCCCAAAGCAACAAGGCCTTTTCTGACAAAATCACAGACCACTTCACAACAGCATCCATCAACAACACAACTAACATTTTCCTCTAAGACTGCATCTTTCCAAGGACCAAAACCAGCAAGAAAACCAGATAGACCCTACTCAAACTGCTTGACACCATGGGCATCAAGCAACCCATCACAAAACCAACCCATAAAAAAGTCAACACACTATACCTAGTATTTACCACCTCTCCAGCCATGGTTTTGCTTCCCACTACCTTTGGACTGGACAAACCACGAATAATTATCCCTGGTGCTCTACCACACACCTCTTCCACTTTCGGGCGTACCCAAGTCCAAACCTTCCTTCGATGCACTCGAAAGAAAATGTGTCCCCTTGCCATCCATGACTGATTGCTGGGAGCATGTCTACACCCACCTCACCACACCTAACCACACCCTGGGGCCACCAGCACCCATGCACCACTGAAAACTCAACTAAACAAATATAAGCACTCCACAAATTGGTACAGGAACTCATTGAAAGCAAGCACCCCAGACCATCAGTATAATCTAACAGTTCTAAAGAAATGTAAGCAAGCTAGAAGACCACATCACCCTGAGAGCCCTCCAGTCAGTAAACATAACTGTTATTAATGCAGCCAAAGCAAACTCCCATACAACAATGATCATGGAAGCATCTAACAAGAGCAGAGAGATTTTTCAAGCCAAGAAGCACTGAATTAACCCACTGCCAGACCTTGCAATACCACAATCAATGAAAAATGCAACACCATCCACAGCTTTTTCACTGGCATGCCACTCATACCAGTCCACAACATATCAAGACAGACCAAATTCAGGACAATTACTCCAGAGGACCTGACCAGCGCTGTCACACCCCTCAAACAGACCAACTGCAAAGACAATATTCTGCCCTCTTCCATTTTGAAGGTCATCAAAGGTGAAGAACTCACACTGCTTCTCAACATCATCAACATCACCCTCACACAAGTCACTTTCCCAGATGCTGTAAAAATATGAGAGATCAGCTCCCTGCCGAAGAAACCCACACTAGACCTGCAAGACCTGGCCAACTATAGCCATATCATTCATCTATCCTTCCTAAGCAAGGTGATTGAGAAGACCGCTGCCATCCAGTTGCATGAAAGTATCACTCAGCACAATCTCTTTCAGTATTACCAATCCACTTTTCGAACTACAATCCAGCACAGAGACCACTACTATCCAAGTTATCTATGATTCTATACACATCCTGGACCAAGGGGTCACCTCCTTACATATCCTCCTTAACCTCTCTGCTACGTTCAATACCATTAACCATGAACCTCACCTCAATATCCTGCCCACGTGCATGGGCTTCAGCGGAACTGTCCTGCAGTGGATCACCTCATACCTCTCCAACCGAGACCAACTTGTACAGATGGGCCTCCATCAGATCCTAGCACAGCTCAGTAACCTGCTGAGTTGCACAAGGCTTCATCCAGCCCCCTGTCATCTTTTTCCATTTCACTGCAAAAGTTAAATCTAAACGTTTTTCCATTGCACTTCCAAAGTTTAATCTAGGTGGTTCTCCATTGCACTCCCAAAGTTGAATCTATGTGGTTTTTCATTACAATGCCAAAGTTGATTCTAGGCGATTTCTCATTGTGCTGTCAAAGTTGAATCTAAGTGGTCTTCCATTGCACTGCAAAACTTGAATCTAAGAGTTTTCCCATTGCACTGCCAAAGTTGCATCTGGGTGGTTTTCCATTGCACTGAAAAAGTTGAATGTGAGTGGTTTTCCATTGCTGTGCCAAAGTTGAATTTATGTGTTTCTCCATTGCACTGCCAAAGTTCAATGTGAGTGATTTTCCATTGCACTGCCAAAGTTAAATCTAGGTGTTTCTCCATTGCACTGCCAAAGTTGAATCCAAGCATTTTTTCCATTGCACTGCCAAAGTTAAATCTATGTGGTTTTCCATTGCACTGCCAACATAGAATCTAAGCAGTTTTCCATTGTGCTGCCTATGTTGAATATAAGTGGTATTCATCGCTTGGCAATAGTTGAATCTACCTGCTTTCTGACAGTTTTCCCAAAGTTGAATCTAATTGGCTCTCATTGCCTTGCCAAAGTTGAATTCTAAAGAGTCTATCACTACGGCCAGAAAATAGGCTCTTTGTAAGCATTTGCATTGTGTTACTTTCACTCCCAGCTGCGTAAATAGGAATTTGTTGCTGTTATATTTTTTCTCCGAGGGTGCTCAGAGATTGGCAGGGCATAGTTACCTAAACCACCCACTCCCTGCACCTCAGCATGAATAAGGCGGCTCATACAGCTTGCTGGCATGCCACCCTTCTGAACCCCATCATTGCACTCCAGCCTACATCCTGCACTATAACCAGTGCTTTAAGTGGGGTAAGAAATTGAGGGGGGGCCCTCGTTTGGAGGCGTGGCCACCATTGTAGGCGTGGCCTAAAAGTGCACAAATCATAGTAAGGTGCGCAAACAAATATATAAATGTATTTGAGCATTTATATATTTGTTTGCGTACTACTATGGTTTGTGTATTTTTCAAGCCTTCTTTTATATTCATAGCAATGTTACATATTTCTATGTTTATAAAAGGTGGCTTGAAAGTGCACACACCATAGTAAGTTACGCACACTTGTGTGCTTACCTTACTATGGTTTGTGTACTATTCAAGCTGCCTTTTATAAACATAAACATTTGTAACATATGTCTATGTTTATAAAAGACGGCTTGAAACGTAGGCATCTTTTATAAAGCGTTGAGGACGGACAAAACCCAAGGTGGCTTTGTCCGTCGACAAAGCTTTATAAAAGTTGCTTTGAATTGTGTACGATTCAAGCCATCTGTTATAAACATAGAAATATTTCTACGTGTATAAAAGATGGCTTAAACGTACACATTTGAAGGCATCTTTTATAAAGCCTTGCCAAAGGAGAAAGGCGCCTCGGGCTCAGTGATCTCTGCTCTGAGCAGATAGATCACTGAGCCCGAGGCGTCTTTCACTCTCTGCGAACCCGTGGGCTCCGTGATCTAATCTACATATTAGATCATGGAGCCCGCGGGTTCGCTGAGGGTCAGTGACCTGGCGAGGGGAAATTAAGGGACTGTAGCTTCCTCCGATGGCCCCTCAGATGAGGGGTCATCAGAGAAAGTTTCAGAGACTGACGGAAGTGCCAGCCAGTCACAGCGACGCTGTGGCTGGCTGGCACTTCTGTCAGCTTGCCTGACGTTAACTGGCGGGCGCATCTCTCGTTGCGGCTGCGGCCGTGGCGGGATAATGCGTCCTGCCATGGCGTGGTGGGGCTGGGGGGCCCCGGCAGGGCCCCGGCTCAGCCTCACTTTTTGGAGACTGCCGGGGCCTGGCCCCGGCAGGCCCCGGCCCACTTAAAGCACTGACTATAACTCAACCTCCTGCCGAACTCACCCTTTCCCCTTCCCTCGGCACTGTTGCACTGCCCCCCAGCTTCCACCTCTCTGCCCTCCACTACACCTCCAGGACACTAAACTCACGCTTACCCTCCCTCAGTGCAGCACGAGCTGCCCAGGCCAACAAAGCCCATCAACAAACCCTCCTACTCTCCCCCTCCTACTCTCTCTCACACTCATTTGCCCCTCAAGCACCCCACCAATCGCACAGGCCATGCTCATCGTAGACCATCACTGACGCATCCCTCTCCCCATCTCCTCCCTAGAGCTCCCCTGATTCTTCCATATTGTTCACAGCCTTCCACCACCCCAACCCTGCCCTAGCCCTTTTCACCTCCCCTCCCAAACCCCCACCACAGACCAACATCCCTCTCAACCTACCACCCTCTAAACATCCCACTTTCCATCCCACAATCACGCTCCCCCATCCTGCCCAACCCTCCACCACTCCTGAATCCCACCATACACCACAATTCTCTCAAACTATCTTGTTTACTCATTAGCATCAGATCACTCTCCAAAAAGAAACACATCTTTGAACTCAAAGCCACTGAAAATTCTGGCATCCTATTCATCATTGAAACCTGGTTTACTGAGGACTTCAATCCCATTTCACATGAGGCATTCCCACCCGGCTACTCCCTGCCCGCACATAACAGGTCCAGCAGAGCGGGGGGGGGTCTAGACATCCTCCACAAGCAACACCTTTCAATAATATCCACAGAGCACCTACCTTGCAGCACTGAATGTGAATCTCTTCTTGCAAAGTTCCACCTCAGCCCTTGCTTCTCCCACAGCTTCCTTCTCCTATATAGGCCACCTGGCTATGACCGGAATTTCAGATTCCCTCTGTGACTTCATCTCAACCATGCGGATCCAGCACACCTTACTCACTTTGCTAGGAGATTTTTTAATATTTGGATTGATGTTCCTGCAAACCCTATGACCCACTCCCTCACTGACAATCTGGACGCTTGTGGCCTATAACAACTGATATCCCACTGTACTCACATTTCAGGGCACACCCTCAACACTCTATTCTGTGCACGTCAGACCTACTCTCAACACTCCTGCCTTGCTCTCTCATCTGGAATGATCACCATGCCAAACTCTTCTCACTTCAGCACCGCTCCCCCACCCCTTCCAGCAAACATATCCTCAACTACCCTCACCAGCCACCCTTTCTGGCATAAAATCATGATCAACCCAGACCTGGAAATTCCCTACGACTTACGCAAGGAAGGACACCCCTCCATTGACCTAACGATAAAGCTCACACCCCAAGTGGTACACCCCTTCCCTCAAAGCTCTCAAAACCATCAAGCATCGCCTAGAGCGAACTTGGAGGGCCAACCCTACTAGCACTTAGCCGACCCTTGGGCTCCCCTGGAGACCCTTGCCCACCCTTCCTTCTAAAAAAGATTTTTATCACCACCTGTGCAGGCAGCGTCACCCACTACATCATCAATAACTACCTCCCATCTGGCATCTTGCCAGAGGCCTTCAAAACCTCCCATGTCAAACTGCCACTCATAAAACCCAGCCTTGACCCACTCTCCCCATCGAGCTACTGCTCAATCTCCAACACCAGGTTCATTGCTAAACTAACAGGCAGTGCTGAGTACAAGCAACTTGTCCTCTTCACAGAAGCCAATAGGCTTCACAACCCAGCCCAATTGTGGTTTTCGACCCCTCTGTGGAACGGAATCCTCCCTAGTCTCTATCTGGGACGACCTCAAAAGAACTGCTGATTCAGAGGGATCTGCTACACTCATCCTCCTTGATCTATCCACGGCCTTTGACACCATCGACCACATAATACTCAGGAACAGGCTCATCACCCTAGGCATGAAAGACCTCTGCCCCTTACCCGTCACAAAAGGGGTCCCACAAGGAGCCTCCCTTTCACCCCTCCTCTTCAACATCTACCTAAACCCACTGCCGGCTCTCATCCGCTCTCACAACATACCTGAGACAATTACGCAGACGACCTGTGGATGACGACCAACAACCTTATCCAGGCAATCCAGGCAAATCAGAAATCCTAATATGTGGCAAAACCGCTCTCATTCCCCCAACCTATACCATAGCCACAAGCCCTGGGCGCCCCACCTGGCACATCCAACTCCGTTAAAAATCTTTAATGCACCATGGAGACCTATCTCTCTCCAAACACATCAGCTCCATATCCAGAACGTGCCCCTTCCTCTTATGCATCCTAAAGCAAATATTTCCTATCTCTCCTATACTCAAAGAGTCTCTGCAATACTGCCCATCATCATCTCCTGCCTAGACTACGCCAACTCCCTCTATCTTGGCGTCCCAGCACGCCAGCTCAGAAAACTCCACTGAATCCAAAACTAAGCTGCCAGACTGCTCCTTGCCCTCTAACCCAGAGAACATATCACCCCAGTCCTCAGAGTACTACACTGGCTCCCTATCCACCTAAGAGCGACCTTCAAAGCCATGTCCATCATACACCAAGCATGCCACAATACGGGACCAGAGTTCCTATCGGAAAAGGTCATGCACTACCAACCCCTCATAAACCTCCAATCGGGCTTGGCTTTCCTCCTCGCTATTCCTGCTTGTCACTCCACTAGAGTTTGCGGCTCAGCCTTCTCTATCCTATCTCTTGCCATCTGGAGCACTCTTCCTCTGCACATCCACCTCTTTGAGGACTACCTTTCCTTCAAAAAGTCCTCAAAACCGGCTATTCCAACAATATCCTGAAATGTGTCCCTAAACCTCCCAATTTCCAATTCGAGCATACGAACATTGACCACAAGGCGACGCCGGCCCTTATCGCAGCAGCCCCAACCGCAAAGCACCAGGCGGCAGCGGACATTATTGCGGCGGACCGGACCTTACTTACTATGAAACATCAATCATGACCTTAGCTCTCTCAAGCACCACTAGCTGGACACAGGCCATCATCTCGTTTCCACACCATGACAGGATTGATTAGTCACTGCATTTGCCATGTATGGGGAAAACAGGCAAATCGCAGTCAAAGTTGTTGAGTTAGTACAACAGCACTGCCGCACTCGGATAGATTGCGATGTATGGTAGAGCATTGTCCTAGGGGCAATTGTGTGCCATGGCCATGTCTCGCGCCAGAATGGCGGGGAGGGTTCTCATGTGCTGCTCCAGAATACAATCAGGAACTTGCCCTGAATCGCACTGGAAGGATGTGAGGGGTGGCCGGCTGTTGCGCCTGGATGAACTATCGGGTTGGCCTCTCATGGTAAAGGTAACAATTGTCAAGGTTTAGTGCGCGCACAGTATCTGGGAAAATTTGCCATGCTTTCCACCTGGAAGAGCTTGAAAGTGCAGCCTGTGCTCCACTAGTGCCAATTTGTGAAGCATAGGCTGTCGCTGTTGCTAACTATTTTGTCGCAGCCACTACCTGATCATGCACATACAACAGCTCCCCATCCGAGCTTCTCGGTCTGTATAATGCACCACTCCGGTGGACGTTGGCCACAGGCATGGCTACCCACACACATCAGAATACAGCAATCACTATGACAAATTTGCTCTCACTGGTCACATAACTGTTCCGCCTACTTACACCAGACTATGCCTCAACACTTCTGGCATTAGTATGCAGCGAAGATCAATGAGAAATTCGAGCCAGCTGGACACATAGCGAGTCTTCAGTCCTCATGCCATCTCCTGAACCCTCTCAGCCTTATCTTGGCCAAATGCACACGTGCATTCCAATCCTACTCTGTGATCTCCAACACTCTGGATTTCGGTACCTGAGGGCGTTTCCACCACTAGAGCATTGAAACTATAATAATGGTAAAAAGTGCTATATAAATGTGTACTACAATACAATACAATTCAATATAATGTAATTATCACTGCTGAGGCAGGAGGAAGACAATATACTAACAAGTAAAGATATTTTGTACTCTCCCACCCTCTCTAGGTCTTCCAATAAAAGCAAGAACACATCTCTCAAGAACACTGAAAGACCATGATAGTGCCTCAGAACAGCTGGTAAGCACGGGGTTGTGTCAATAGCATGCTGGCATGCCAGTGACGCTAGCACAGCACAACTGGTCTTTCAGAGGCACCAGTAGAGGTATGCGAGCCAGGCCAGGTTCAGGCAGGCCTGGGTTGAGTTTCTGGCTAGAGCGTGACTCTACATTCGGGCCACTAGTCATGCAAAACACTGGTTGTGTCTAATGCCTGCTCATCAGGAAAAACATAAAAAACACATTCTTGCCTGTCCTACGGCAAGTTATGTTTGGCTACCTTCTGTTCCTGCACCCAGCAGAGAGCCAGGCATCTGGGGACTGCCTGGAATCTTGCTTTGCGGTTTCTGGGGATCATTGTGGTAGGATTCAAACCTGAGCAGGTTTATTCCAGGAGTAATTGTTAAAGGACTCATGCTGAGGGCGGCCTGAAAATCTTTTTCATAGATCTTATGGTACCAGCAGCACATTTCAATGAAGTTATGTGATTGGTCAGCAAGAGATGGGCAACAGGGAACTCTGAGGAATCTGAAGATGTCGTCCCTTCTTCCCTAGGGGGGACCTCTCCATGGGGCCAGGGCAGTGCATCCACAGTACAAAAGTCTTCCTGTGGGCGGTTCACTGAGGGAGGGTCACATGGGGAAGGAATCCCCCAATTAAAGTGTGTGAGACGAGCATGGAATCAAGAGATGACACAGACAAGAAGAGCAACAGTTTGAAAACCTTCATTTAAGTTTATTGGGTTGGTGTAACTCCTATCTTGCCCTATCTCTACATTGGGATTTCGTTCAACTGATGAATCTAAGGCCAGTCTAAGTCTGTAAGTCCAAAACAAAGTCTGTCTGTTTCAAAACATAGGCTTGCCTTCACATCCAACTAAATATTGTGTAGGGATTATCTTGCTCAACAAAAATAGTGTTCAAAAGTAAAAGGCAAAGCTAAATTCTACTGGAGTTCTTCTCTGGCTCCTTTTCCCAGTCAAAGCAAATCAGTTCATAAAGTTCCATGGGTATGTCAGGGCTCTTTTCCCTAAGCGCAAAACTCTTCAATTCACAAAGTCTCACTGGGTTTCTCAAGATTCCCTTCCCCAACTTCCAAGGCTTCTTGGTATCATAAAGTTCAATAAGTCTCTTAGGGTTCCCTGCCACAAGATTAAACTTCCTGGTTTTCACAAAGTTCCATAGGCTTAGCAGGGTTTCCTTCCTCAATCTCAAACCTCGTAGTTTCACACAGTTCAATAGACTTCTCAGGGTTCCCTTCCCAAAGCTCAAAGCTCTTAGTTTCACACAGTTCAATAGGCTTCTCGGGGTTCACTTCCCCAAGCTCAAGCCTTCATCTAAGTTTCACACAGTTCAATAGGCTTCTCATGGCTCCCTTCTCCAATCTCAAGCCTCCTTCTTAGGCCCTTCTCAGTCGTGACGCACTTGTCAGACCACACAGTACACCCACTACAGGTCACGCAACCAGGTGCCCTGGGATTTGACTGTGCCCTTTTGTTTTGACAGTTAAATTTCACCAAATTATGTATTTCTCCTTTGGCTTTCTCCAACCTTTATTTTACATGCACTCAGGTTTTTCTCACACATCACTTCTTCGCGTAGCCCCCGCCTCTGCTGTTTCCTAACAGTCTTTACAATTCCTTTCATTCACTGCAGTTACTACTATGGATACATTTCCATCATCCTTCAGTTTCAGAGACTTTTGAGAACGCATGTTTTTATGCACGACCACTCTGCTACATAGTTTCAACACATTCATTAGCTGCATCTTATTTGTTTGTATCTTTAAATTGGGGATTTCTGCGTAGCATGCTGCCTGCATGCGATTGTCTGGCCACAATGTAACTAATAAGCTTTCATACGCGTATCTGGTTTCTCATTTCCATGGAGACTCACCGGTCACATCATTGCTTGTCGGCTTCAGATCTGCATGGCTTCTTATGGCTGCGGTCAAGATCTTGCCATCTGCCCTTCAGACAGTCCTGGGCTCTTCCTCTATGCCCAGGGGAACAAGCATTTCGAGCATATTCAAAGGGGATGTGTACACCTCTTAACCCCCTTCTCTTGTCTGCGGCTCCCTCGCCACACTTCCTCTCGATGCCTTTGTCTGCAATCGGTTAGCGTCCTGACATCCCGTTCTCTGCCGACTGGTCCTAGGCTGTTCAGGCATCTCCACAATATTCCCAACTTACTCAGCTCTCACAACTCTCCTAACTGCCTTTCCTGTGTTCCACCTTTTATACTCTTGAAGGATGTTAATAGTTTGCAGGTGGGTATACTTAGGCTCAATTGCCTGACCTTGCCTGAACCGATTAGTGGGACATGATTGTAGGTGTATTGTAGTGGGCCTCCACATTCATCTTCCTCGTCTCAGTACTATGCGTATGTATATGGAGGGTAGAACGGAATATGGATGGTAATATCCCACAACTATCAAGGGAAAGTAGGGTGAATTAGATTTGGAAATGGGAGGATACCATGTCTCATCTAGGTATCTTTGTTTCCTTGCTTTGCTTCTTGACTGGGGTGGTTTCTGGGTGTTTGTTGTATTTATAGGATAAGGATGACAATACCCTACACATGTCTCCGGGGCAACATAACTCTCCTAAGGGGAGGGTGTATTATATTGCGTCTCACCCAAAGACTTCTCCTCCTTACTTCCCAAGGACCTCCTACTTTGGTGGTCCTCCCCCTCTTGTCCACCCCCAGGGTTGGAATCCAAAAGTGATGGTCCTTTCCGGGTCACCTAAACAGAAGATCCATGGGGAGTAAATGTGATAACATCCTCATGTTTCGTACAATTGGGGTCGATTAGTACCAGAGAACACAGTATCACCCCGCTTTACCATATCCAACCCATTTTCCATCTCCAAATCCTCCTGCCCGCACCCTTGAAAGAGCTAATATATATTGCTGTCAAGTTAATCAAACTAACTTACATGACAACAGTGAAAAACCAGATAAGACAAATGGGGTCATTATGAGGTTGGAGGTAAGGGAAAAACGATGTGGTAAAGGATTACTGGCATCGCTTACCACTCCGGGCTATTTCGACCCGCCAACCCGCTATTAGTGGCACCGTAAATAACGGTGCCTCTAATAGCGGAAAGGGCAAGGGCACACGACCCTTCATGCCGGCAATACCGGCATGGCGAAAACAGGAGGACAACACAAGTCAGGCGGACATGCAAATAACAGCCTACTGAAGCCTGAAAAGTACCTTACCGGCATGGAGTAAATACCGGCATCGCAGACCACCCGTAAATGGCCATGTGGAGTGTTCCCAACTGCCACAGGTGCACACAATCAGCACAGGTGGAGGCAACATAGACTGGGCCAGCACAAAAGGAGCACACCCCACCCCTTCCCACACCCAGTCACACACCAAAATGATTCCAATACTACTAGCAAAGTTGGGGCTGGAGGACATGATTGCAGTGGAACTCCAGCAACAACAACAACAACAGACAGCACAGAAGAGATGCAGGAGGAGAAGGAGGGTGAGGCAGGCCCAGCATGCCCCACCAGTGCAGCCCGTGGTACCACGCAGGCAGCCCCCAATCCCTCGCATCAGAGCCAGTCCATTCAACCTAACCCCGGAGCAGATCCACACCCTGTAACGTCTGGACCGGGACACCATCACCACCATTGTGGACATGATACAGGACGACATTGTCAGCCTGATTGAAATATGCACCGTCATCCCACCTCTACTGAAGGTAGTGTCTGTGCTCCACTTCCTGGCCAGAGGCACCTACCAGCACACAGTGGGGCACATGCATGGCATATCACAACCTTTATTCTCACGTACGCTGAACCAAGTGCTCGATGCCCTCCTGAAGCACACAGGCAACCACATTTTCCTACCACAGACAGCCCAGGAGATCTCCAACATCAAAGTTGGTTTCCATTCACTGGCCGGCATCCCTGGTTGCATTGGCGCCATCGACTGCACCCATGTTGAATTGGTGGTCCCACATGCCATGGAGGTAGTGGACCGCAACTGTAAGTTATACCACTCCATCAACATGCAAATGGTATGTGACTCAAACAAGATCATCACACATTGTTGTGCCCGATTTCCCGGATCAACCCATGATTCAATGATCATGCGGAACTCCACGATACCACGCTACATGGAGCGTCACGCAGGGCACAGATCCTGGCTTCTCGGTGAGTTGCCTGTCAGGCTCATGGCATCGCGATGTGGGTAGGTGATTGGGGGGTGAGATGCATACTTCACCTGGCTGAGATGGGGGGGGGGAGAGATGCATACTTCACCTGGCTGAGATGGGGGGGAGAGATGCATACCTCACCTGGCTGAGAGTACCTGGGAGGATGGACCATGCTCATACCCCAAAGCAGGCCAGACCGGACCTGACACCTGACCCCAAAATGCAAGACGTAAGCTGCCCTACCATGAAAATGATGCAGTGCTACAACCATTCCATAGCCATCAACATGTGCACTGTACATAATCAGACCGTAGCCCCCGCACCACAATGCAGCTACAAGCAATTAGTATGGCCAATGCACAGCACCAAATACCATCAACAAAAAGGACAGTCCTCCATTACTGCGTACAAAGGAGTCACATGAGGGCAAAATACATTAACACACCACTACATTAACACAGAGGTCCACCAAAACAGCATGTCAACATTTGTTGTGCATAGTGAGACCATCATGAGGCTGCCATCAACGGTGACAGGATGAAAGCATACAAATTACTGCACATCACCCAGATCATGGGAACAACCAGCATGGACTACCACAGTGCATGAGCACTCACAAGGAATAGGACCCCCTGCGCCAACTAGATGATGGCACACACACCTGTCGATAAGAGGAATACACACATAGCAGTCACATCATGTGTCTCTATTCATGCATGGATATGTGGTTGCAAACAGGAAATAAATCCATGCTATGGTTTCATTGATACAGGTCCCATATGATGTGATGACTTACACATAATCATTGTTGCCCACATGCAGGTGATGCAGGCTATGCCTTGAAGAGGTGGCTCCTTACCCCAGTCCGGAACCCGCCGAACAGGCACGAGGAGGACTACAATCGTGCGCATACACATACCCGTGTGGTGATTGAGCAGACATTTGGCCTCTTGAAGGCACGGTTTTGCTGCCTCAGCAGGTCTGGTGGGGCACTCCTGTACAGCCATGAGAAGATGGGTAAAATCGTCATGGCATGTGTCATGCTACACAATATGTGCATCAGACGGAATGTGCCTCTGCCCCCTAACGCTGAACTGCAACCACCTGACGATGAGGATGAGGAGGGTGTAGATGGGGCTGCACTTCAGGGAGGCAGCGATGCACAGGAGGGACGTGCCATGCGTCAGACTCTGATTAACCAATGTTTCTAGCACACATTGATGGGGAGTGTGACATGGAGGTGGGACTCAGGGCACTGGGTGTGTCAGGGACATGGACACTGTAGACTGTTCACCAATAAAGCACACGTACACAAAAAGCAATGTCCGCACATGTGAATTCTGATTTCACAACAGGTGTATTCATGAAATATAACATATCAAGTGCACAAGCCCTCCACCCCACACACCCTCTCCCCCTTCCTCCACCCCACTCAACTCCCCCACACACCCTCTAAACCCCTTCCCCTCCCCCTCAAATCCCCCACACACCCTCTCCCACCTCCCCCTCCCCCCCTCAACTCCCCCACACACCCTTTCCCCCCTCCCCCCTCAACTCCCCCACACACTCTCTCCCACCTCCCCCCTCAACTTCCCCACACATGGTGTGCACTGGCAAGCACCATAAATCTACATGAGATCAGAATGCCTGGCTGGACCTTCACCCCTTCTCCTCTTCCGGCATTAGGTGGATCCCATACACAGGGGGCTGGACTTAGTGGAGCTGGCATTTGAGGATGTCCCAGGTTGTTCTACCACCTGTGCCGGACGCATGGCCTCCAATGCTGCCACCATTTGGGTGAGGACCTGCTCACCCAAATGGTGAGCAGGTCCTCACCCAAATGTCTTTTGACGTGGTTTCAATTGCAGATTTGAGGGATGAAGCGCATTCCCTTATTTCATCCCTTGCCCAGCCACATTCGTTGATGTGCTGTGTCAACAGCCCTGGCAGTTCCTCCTGCCGCTGTTGAATTGCCATGATCCCCTCTTGGTTGTTCCGGACACTGATGGATGTATGAGGTGCTACCGACATGGTTGGTACCTCATGCATGCTTGGCGTGGGGCTGAAACTACAGGGCCATGACTCCCCAGGAGACAGCTCATGGCTGTTGCTGTTGTGCATGCTGGAAGGGGAGAGGTGTGGTGACTGCGGGGGGCCTGTAGCGGTATTTGTGGCATGTGTCAGACTATCTGCCTCGCCATCGGACATGGCTGCTGTGGCAGCTGTCTCCCCAACAGTAGTGCTGGCAGCCGATACAGTGCCTTCAGCCACTGGCTCCTGTGTGTTGGTGGCTGGTGTGGGTGCTGTGGTGGTGGCCGTCGTGCACATTGGTGCTGTAGGTTCTCGGGTTGTCTTGCCCCTGCGTGGTAGTACAGGTTGCCCTCTTCCCCTTGATGTTGAGGGCCAGTTTGATCCCTCCATGCCCCTGGGCTTCTTGTGTGGTGTCGCAGCATCCTCCCTGGGGTCCTGGTCATCGCTGTCTGATTGCGTGCCTGTGGGGAACCAAGAGAGGGAGAGCATTAGTGATGGGTCTACATGCATCCGGCATGCATTGGGGTAGCTGCATTTCTATGGAATGGCAGGTGATTGGCATTGGGGTAGTGACATACATGTTGCTTGGCTTTTGGGTGGGTGATGCAGGGATGCGTCTAGGATGAAACATATATGGGGTGCATCATGCATGTGGACAAGATGGAGCTGTGCACTGCCTGTAGGCAAGCTTGCAAAAATGTGTCTGGTTGACCCTGCTTTTCATCATTGCACTGTCAGTTCAGGGGGACATCATCGTGTTGTTCTTTACAGTGTTTCATTTGGGACACCTACCTGCATCAGCCGATGACGGGGCTCCTCGCTCCATGTCCCCCACTCCCTCGATAGCCTCCATCCCGATGGTGCTTGCACAGATCTCCTCCAAGGGTTGCATCTTTATGGGGGAGTCCGCACCACCACCTGTTGCCATCCCCTGGTTACGGTTGGCCATGAGGATGTTGCGGACGCGTAAGCGCAGGTCGTGCCAGCGCTTCCGGACTTCTTTCGGTGTGCGCGGGGTGGTGCCAACGGCACACACTTTCCGCGCCACCTCCGCCCATATCTCCTTCTTCCGCTGCACTGCAGGTCGAGATAGACGACATCCCCATTTTCTGCCAGCGTCTCAGCCAGCATGCTCAACTCCTCTGGTGGGAAGCGCTCCTTGCGCAAGCGCTCTGCACTTTTTTTGAGTGCCTTGGGCATTGTGATATGCTGCAGGTAGAGGTAGAGGTGTGGTAGAAGTGTGGTGGTGTTATGGTTCCTGGTTACAGAGGATGGCAATGGATTGTGTTTTTAAAGATGGCCGCCATGCTCTTTCCCGTTCCTGTGCGATGACGCTACTTCCGGTTCCGCTTATTAGTGGTCACCGCTAATAGCGGTCACCGCTAATGCCGATGGCTTGGATGGCGGTGGAGCTATCTGCGCTTCGCGCAATGCCGGTGAGGGTGATTTTTCGCCCTTTATCGGCAGGGCGGTAAGGTAGTTACCGGAATGGCGCAAAGCTCGTGCCCGCGTACTCGTAATCGGCCTCTAATAGCAGCCTTGTAGCAACATACTCCACAACTTACCTCCAAACTCGTAATGAGGCCCAAAGTGTTATGCATGTAAAGGATCACTCGCTAGAAGCAGTGCTCTAGTTTCAAAAGGCAAGTGATTGGCTCTAAGGAATACATCAGTCCAACATAGGAGTTCCAAGGGGAGTCCAGGTTCAAGCTCAGGCTCAAACCATATATGTCTGCATATATGGGAATACCAGAAGTGGATCTGACTGCCAGCTCTGGAACTCGAAATAATGTAGAAAATGCATTTGAATAGTTGGCTCAAGGAAATGCTGGCCTTTCAATTAGATTTACAGTTAAACACACTCCTTTTGTGTCTGGTAACAAGAATTCAAAGACTTTCCCTCTTGGAGGAGGAGAAATGATACTCAGCAGTGAACCTGCGGTGTATGATGTCTTTTGGAGGCAGAGCCAGCTGAAGCATGGACAAAAACCAAGAAGGAGAGAGACCCAGAGAGAAACCGGGAGAGAAGCCCAGGAGAACGAGAAACCTGGCTGGTGAGACACTGGGCTATGTGGAGTCTGCAAGGGTGAGCGGAGCCGGCCAGAGGGAAGGTTTTACCACGTGGAGGAGGCGGTGGGTCTGAAATCCAGAAAACAAAACCGAACTCAACAAGTGAGAGAGGTATGAATCCCCTGCCCGCACTACGCAAAAACAGAGAGAAAGCAACAAAGCAGTCAGCGAAGAAACACTACTGCTTGCATTAAGGAGAGAACGCTCCGAACGTGGGGAGAAAGCAAGCAAGGCAGGGTCAAAGCCATCTTGCTGGAGCAGGACCTGCTACGGAGAAGGCATGCAGGGTTCTCCCAGCAGAGGGGGGCACAGAGATCATACTGTGAGAATGGGAGAAGAAGCAAAGGGGATAGATCCCTAAGAGGGACAGCCAGGTCGAGAGAGGGAGACAGACATATATAACTAGAAGGTTTACGGGAGCGTTATAAACCCAAGCCTTGAAATCAGCCAACCGGTTTAAAGCTGCACATGAAATCCAATAGAAATGTATATTAAGAGGGGATATCCATATCCCTACAAATAAAGTCAGAAATTGGAAACAAGAGAACCAAGGGAGCAGGAGAGCCCTATAAAGCAAGTAAGGAATCCTCCCAAGCAGAAGCCAGAACCAAACAAGAGTGGAATATTGTGGGGAAAGACCGACGTACTTGGTGGAAGTGGATTGAAGAAATATCATTTCATCTACGACCACTGAGAGAATTGACTTTTTTGTAACTTGATAGTTTACGAAATATATCAGAGCAAACCCTTTTCTTTATTTGGAAATCTGATAAAATGGATATAAACTGATACCTGTAAATAATTGTGGAACTTGAAACTAGGAGAGATTCCTGGAAATACTAGGAGACGACAGAGTAAACACCATTGAGGGCAACCCTTATTGCCCGCTTTTCCTTTAGAGTTTTTATTTATCTGATTTATTTATTGCTCGCTTGTTAGGCGCTTGTACAGCAAGTAAATTCTGTTTCAAAGCGGTAACATGGAGGGGACACGGGAATGAGACACATTAAAACACATCAAAATATTAAATACAGTGCAGGGGAAAAAAAGACAAACCTATTATGCCTTGTGAGTATTCATAAAGTGCAAGCGCAGAAGTGAGGGAGAAGTGGGGGTATGTGCTGAGATACCCATGCTCGTTGGTGAGCAACAGATGAACTGCAAGGTATGGTAAGTGCAAGCCTCCAGGATGGAGGTTGTTGCGAGGCAAGTGCTGAGGATAGATAGAAGCTGGGGGTGATTTGCTGTGGGAGGTCAGGGCCCAAGGATGCATAAGGGCCCTGGACACCCATCAAAGCAACTTTGAGAATTAGCAGAGGCAACAAAGGGGAAAGGGGGAGGTAAAGAGGAATGTCTTGAGGAGCTTCCAAAATGTAAGAAAGTCCTGCTCAAGATGCAGAGGGAGGGGAAGGCTGTTCCATAGAAGGAAGCCAGCTGAGGAAAGCGATCGACCTCCTACCCTCTGTTTAGCGAAATGCTTTACACACAAAGAATTGGTGCCAGAGAAACGCAGTAAATGCAGATAGTATGGCCCCCGGCCCCAGACAGTCTTGTGGATGATACAGAGGGATCTGAATGTAATCCGTGAAGCAACCGGAAGCCAGTGAAGACTTTGTAGGGCAGGAGAGATGCGGTCAAGCCTAGAGAGGACCAGAGCTCGGGTAACATTGAGCTTATGGGGGAAAGTGAGAAAATGTAGAATTTGTTTGAGAAGGAAGAGTTGAAAGTGGGACTTCTTGGCAATGTCCTGAGTGTGAGGGAGGAAGGAGAGAGAGGAGTTGAAGATGACTCCAAGGTTTCTGGCTTCAGAAGACGGAGCAGGGGGAGGGCCCATGGAGGAAGGCCATACTGAAAGGAAGAAGGCAGGAGCAGCGGTTCCAATGGGAAGGATCTCAGTTTTGCTGACATTGAGGCAGAGATCATTGGAAGTGCACCAGGCCTGGATGGCAGGTAGGCAGTGAGGGATGATGGAAGGTGCAAGAGGGTCAGAAGGAAGTTTGAAAAAGAGTTGTGTGTTGTTTGTATAACACTGGAAGTTAGGGGAGAAGAAGAAGATGAGATGTGTCAGCTAAGAAAGGTAGATGTTAAAGAACCAAGGAGAGAGGATAGAACCCAGGGGGACACCATAGGTGGAGAAGGGAGTAGGAGAGGACAAGGTGCCCAGGATGACTTGGGAAGAGTGGTCAGTTAGGAAGAAGGTCAGCCAGTCCAGTGCCCGTTCAGAGATACCAAGGGTGTTGTGGAGCCTTTGTATGAGGATGAGGTGATTGACCGTGTAAAAGGCAGAGGAAAGATCAAGTAGGATGAGGACAGCTGGGGAGTTGTAATCCAGGGATGCAAGCAGTTCTTCACAGGTGTTCAGAAGAGCAGTTTCTGTGCCTCTGGATGCTCGGAATCCAGATTTATGGTCATGGAGATCAACAAGTTCAGTGTGAGAGTTGAGTTGGGGCAATGCCAACTTCTCCAGCAGTTTCCCCAGGAAGGGGGTGAAGGAAATAGGGCGGTAGTTGGCTGGACAGGTAGGGTCTGATGATGTTTCTTTAAGGAGAGGGTGCACAAGGGAGTGCTTGAGGGAAGAGGGCAAAGATCCAGTGGCAAAAGAAAGGTTGCAGATATCAGTGAGTCCAGGGGCAAGAGAGTCAATGTTGTCCTTGATGGTTCTGGATGAGCAATGGGAAACCTGTTTGGAAGAGACCTTAATGGAGCGGACAACTCTGGTGACTTCTTCAGGTGTGACAAGGGTGAAGGAGAAGGAGGAAGGAGGAGGGTGAGGGACCAAGGGAGGCAAGTGGGTGTGGGATGGGTTGGGAGGGTGAGTAACAAGGCTGTTCAGAATCTCCTGAGGTTTGGTGGCGAAGTGAGTGGCTAGTGCGTTGTAGAGGGCCTGGGAAGGAAGAGGGGAGGAGGAGACTGCAAAAGGGTTGGTTAGTTCCCTGCAGATTTTGAAAAGTTCAGCCATGTTATTGGATGCACCAGAGGCGCGTTTCAGGCGGATCCTCATGACTGGGATAAGAATGTCAAGAGTGCTGGTGATGGACAAGTGGAAGTTGCTGAGAGCAGTGTCGCTGGTAGAGTCTGAGTTAGGGGGGCAAGTGGGGATAAAGGTGGAAGTCAAGGCAGCAGCTGACACTCGTTTCATCGGGCGGATGTTCATGAACAAGGCTGGCAGGGCTTTTGGGGTGCAGTCAGAGGGCCAAAGGGACCCAGGTGGCAAGAGAGAAGAGAGTGGTCTGACCAAGAGAGAGGGGTGACCAGAGGAGATGAGAGAGGGAGGTCAGAGTGGATGAGGGCGTCCAGTGTGTGTCCAGCAGAGTGGGTTGGACCAGGAGGGAGAATGGAGATGGATAGAGAGGTGCAGAGGTCAGTGAAAAGAGAAGATGCTGTGCCAGGGGAGTCCATTTGTATGTTGAAATCACACAAGAGGAGCAGATTGGAGGAGATTGAAAGTAAGGAGGAACAGAAATCAGCCCATTCAGAGAGGAAAAGGGAGGAAGCGCCTGAAGGCAGGTAAATGGTAGCAATGGTCAGGGTGAAGGAGGGAGAGATGACCAACTTGCATGCCAGGCTCACAAAGTAAGAGTAGAGTTGGGTGGGTAAAATGGAAGAAGGAACAAACTCACTGAAGATTAAACCCACTGCCAGCACAGTGATGTTGATGCTTGGAAATGATCTAGAAGCTGTCAGGCAGGAGGGAGTCAAAAGCAGTTACTGAGCTGGCATTGAACCATGTCTCGGTAAGAGTGAGAATGTAGTGTCTTCAAGAAGGAGGCAGATGTCAGCAGAGTGTTTGTTGGCTGGGCAGGCATTAAAAGTCGCCAGGTGGAGACGGTCTCTGCCCTTGAAGGTTTTCTGAGGTGGAGTACAGGGGCGTGGTACTCCAGTCTGAGGGGGGGGACAGAGAGAGTGGTAGGGGGAGAGGCAGGGGAAGGAAGAAAGTTAATGAGGGGCGGCAGGATCTGGTCAAAGAGAAGAAGGTTGGCTTGAGGACCCTGAACCAGGATAGTGCCAGTGTGGTAGACATTAATGATGCAGCGTGATGAGAAGAAGCCTGCCAAGAGGACTTCCCACTTGGTGCCACCATTAATGGGAGAGGATGTGAAACGGAAGAGATTAGAGATGAGATGAGAAGTCCATAGGTCTGGAGAGGGGACAGAGAAAAGGATATTGGTGAACATCTCTCTGGAAGATGCGCTGACATAGGTGTCTGCAATGGGAAGGCCAGGATTTATTTATTTAGGATTTTTATAGCGCAGAACCACTCCCTAGGGCCTAAGGGCGCTGACATACACATGAACAAACAGAAGGCTGAAAGCCACGAGAGAGGAATACAGGTTCAGGAGCGCTGACGGTAGGACCAGGATAGTGTTTAATTAAACAGATAGGTCTTCAGTCCTTTTCTGAAAACTCAATTAGAATTTTCAGCTCTCAGTTTAAAGGGGAGATTATTCTAGGCCGTAGGTGCAGCAGAATAATAAGCTCCCACCCAAGTCTGCGACAGTCTGCAGGCTGGGACAATTAACTGAGAGTGGCTATTTGATCTAAGACTGTATTTACTCGCCTTAGGCCTTAACAGAAATTTGTATACAGTTGAATGAGATAGAGAGGATCAGAAAGATAATTTGTTCCTTAATAGGGAGCCAATGAAGCTCCCTTCTCGCCTTTGAGATATGATCTGATCTCTTCTTGTCTAGAACAACCCTGACAGCATTGTTCTGCACCACCTGCAATCTATTCACTTCGCAGTTTGGAAGGCCGATCAAGAGACTACTACAGAAATCTATCCTAGAACTAATCAGTGCTCTTGCCAACGTTTCCCTACTAGTTTGTGAGAGAAAAGGACGAGCATGTGATAGCAGTTTAATATAGTAGGTGGACGAAGCCACCAGACTGCTAACCTGCGCCTTCATGTTGAGATTGCAGGCAAGATAAATCCCCAGTGTCTTGACTTTTCTCTTGCCCTTCATAACACCGTCATCAATCACAAATTGGGAGCATTGGTCTTCTAGTTTGCAGATTTTAGAATCAGTACCCACAAGCATAAGTTCCGTCTTGCTTGCATTAAGGGCCAATCCATTGGAACACATCCAGCTTTGGATGAGAAGGTAAATCCTGTTGATATTGATTTCGTTATCCGAGAAGACACCCGTAATAGGGATGATAAACTGGGTGTCATCGGCATAGTTTGTAAACTCTACGTTGTTACTATCCAAGAAATCCAGAAAGGGCACCATAAAGATGTTATAGAAAATAGGAGAGAGTCAAAATCACTAAGGGACTCCTTGAGTCAACTCCTTGGTGTTAGCATCTGCCAGATTGCTACTCACTCTCCACTGGCGGTCTTTCAGAAAAGAGGCAACCCAATCAGCTGCCAAAGCTGAGAGACCAGCCACCTCCCTCAGCCTAGAGACCAACACAGTATGGTCTACCATGTCGAAGGCGACATATAGGTCCAACAGCATCAGCATGCTGGAGTTGCCTTGATCCATATGGCGGAGGAGCCTAGATTTTAAATCCAGCAGAGCAGACTCAGTACCATGCATTTCCTGAAAGCCAGATTGTCTCTTATTCAAAATGTTAGCATTTCTCAGATGAACCAGTAGTTGGGTATATGCAACTCTGTCAAGGATCTTAAGCATAAATGGAGAATTAGAGATAGGGCGGTAATTAAGTGGATCATCAGGGGAGAGGTCTGTTTTTTTAAATAATGGAGTCACCCAAGAGTGTTTGATGCAGGTCGGCACAGTGCAGTCCCTGAAGGAAGCATTAACAAACTTACAAAGGGTAGCTATGAGCGAAGCAGCACATGCTTTGATCGTTAGGGCAGGTCAAACATCTCCCTTAAAGTTAGATGGTTTAAGGTTTGGACCCAGAATGTTTTTTGTGTGTTTTCTGTCGTTCTGACTTCGTGAGAGAGGGAGGATAGGTGATAGTGTAGCAGTTAGAGAAGATAGGAGACATCGTGAGTGCCATCTCAGTGGCAGAGTATAGATGAGAGAAGGAAAAAAGCGGGAGGGGGTTGCAATGCACAGTCCTATCCCTTACTCCAAGGCGGCCTAGTAGTTAAAGAGGGCGCACATACAAATGGAGAGCAATAGGTGTGATGCAGGATTCAATTATAAAGAGAGTCACAATGCAGTGCAATAAAATGGGTGCACAATGTAAAGCACACCCACATACATACAAGTTTAAAAAGGATCACAATGCAGTGCATGACATGGGTGCAAGATGTAAAGCACACCCACCTGCATATGATTTTAAAAAGGATCACAATCCAGTGCCCAAAATGGATGCAATGTGTAAAGCACACCCACATAGATACGAGTTTAAAAAGGATCACAATGCAGTGCACAAAATGGATGCAAGATGTAAAGCACACCCACCTAGATACAATTTTTAAAAAGGATCACAAATTAATGAGGTGCGCACAGGGATATGAGATGTAAAAGGAAGAAGCACAACTTTAATGATTTTACCTTTGTAGAACACAGAGTGCAGTGAAGAAAAATAGGTGGTCGAGTGAGAAAAGGCAGAATAAGATTGACACAGTTATGGTTCAAGGAGATAGGTGGAGGAGGCAATAGGACTGTTCAGCCATCACTCACATTTGATCAGAAGGGAGCCTGGAGGTGCTGGGGTCTACGTTTGTGCAAGAGCTAAACGTGCACAAGAGGCTGCTGCATTGTTTGTAGAGGGGCACGAAAGGGGGGGCCTCCAGAGCCCCTCCAGGCCCAGACATGCTCAGACAGGAGCCTTTGGTTGTAGCCTTTGGTTGGTGGGCCAGCTTCCCTGCATGCCGGATTGTGATTGGCTGATTTAGTAGGCCTGCAAGCCAATCACAGCCTTCCCTAGGCCCAAGGAAGAGGAGGCCCTCTGGTGCCTGAAAATGCCAAAAAAATCTGTCGCCATGATACAGAGGTGCAGAGCCACCATCACAATGGATGCCCCCCTGAGCCACAAGGCCACTCAGCCTGCAATGGGGGATGCGGACATGAAGAAAGCAGGTCCACATGTGCAGTGCATAACAAATGTTCAGGGGCACACAGATATTCCTCCTGTGTGAGCCACCACGAATATCAGCAGAGAAATGATAAATGAAACCCTCAAGGGCTTACCTTGCTGTGCGCTTGTCCCAATTTAATTTGTCGAGTGCAGGGTGAGGAGCGGAGTAGCTCCAATAGATGTTTCAGGCTGCTGCAATGAAGATGATTTTTTCTCTAAGTGGTAGAGCCAGTTCAGAAGTTAGGATTTGGACAGAGAACAAGATGTATTATTTTTACTAATTTTGATGAGCACCCTTAGTTTATATGTTTAGGTAGGGAACTTCCCTATTAGCAATAGGCTCAGTGAGGTGGTTTCTCTGATTTAAATAAACTTCCTGAGGTAAAGTATATCTTCAGGTCTGAGTCTTTCTTCTGGCACGCCATCTATGGTGTCAGAAGTGGGATCGGTACCACCTGATACAAGGATGGGACCCATGCTCGTCATACAATTAAGGTCAAATGCTAAAATGCTGAAATTGGCTACCCCCCAGTCAGTGGCATCTCCAGGAACCACATTTAGGGGGGCACAGAGGAGGCCACAGACAAAAGTAGGGGGGGGGCACCTATAAAAGGGCAAAAGGGGCAACGTGTATGATTTTCCCAAATTGATTCAGGCAAAGTAGTCCAAAGTGGCCCGGGGGAGGTAAAAGTCATGCATTTATATAGCAAGCAATTCTGTTCTACATATGTATATATCTTGATGTTAACAATATTGACTCACCCTATATTGATATTGAAAATATATATTGGTATATCTCCAAAACTCGATATATATCGACCGGCACAAACACAGCACCAGTCAAGTTCACTTCTGGTTTCGGGCCTCAAAGGGCAATTTGTTCAGATGTTGCCTGTGGTCATTGGCTTGTAAGGGACACCTGCCATTTTATGCAATTTGAAATGATACAGGTAACCATAGTGTCCCTTTGTTTATCCCACCTTGTCGTGTCGTGCATAGAAACACTTCTGTATAAGCACATTATAAATGCCACATCATATCATATCATATTGTGTCCCGATCGCATCTGCTGTAGGGGGCCTTTCACAAGTGTGCCATTCATTAATACCTATGGTTCGGAATGCCTTTTTGTGCATCTCCCATCTGGCTGCGGGTGCTTTTCGGAACGGTCTGTGCAGATCGCAATTAGGGCTGTTGGTTCCTTTCTCAGCAGTGTCTTTGTATGGACATTTTATAGTGCGAATGGAGCAAGAGCACTGAGAATATCCAGATGGGCATGTGAACTAGAGGAGCACAGTGTGTGTCAGTGTGTGCGCTATAACAGCGGTCAACTAGCGACAAGATATGATCCTTTAAAACAGTGTCTTCTGCAGAGATGAAGCCACTCCGATGTCTCGAGGGCAGTGTGTCCCTTGCAGGCCAGAAGAAAGAAAACAGACTGAGCACAAGCTTTCAAACGTGCAAGTGATGGCTGGAGAAAGGAGGACCGCGGATTAGATCACTGAGCCCTCTGCTTCCCTCAGTAAAGCTGGGGGCTCGGCCGGTAAACCCTTGTCAGTGACAAACTAACGGCAATACCCCAATTTGAATTTAAACAATCAACAGCCGGGCCGGCCCGATTATTGAAATTCAAGTTGGGGTCTTTTTCACTGTGCCCTCACAGCCTCAGGCAGGGCAGGGGGCAAGGCTTGCCTTTTCACCTAGGTGTGCATGCGTGTGCATGCATGCAGTAGCAATGGCAAGCCCTGGACCCAGACTGCTGACTATAACCCCTGTGTGTTAGAACACAAAGGCGCAATATAGTAGTGGTGGCTTGACACGTCGTGATGCAATTTAGGCTTTCTGACAATATACCCCTCAAGAGTACAAAAGGACAGATTGAGGTGAGTATTGGCCGAAATATGGTACACCCTAGTACTCCAACAGCTGGCTGCAAGAAAATTAATCAGACATTAATATGAGGTATAAGGCAATAGATGTTCCAAACCAATATACTGAACTGATACTCACAAACAAGAAAATCAGACTGGGACCGAATTGTTCCAAGTTAGATTGGTGAGTACCCTGAAAGCAAGGAAAGGAACTATTACCAGGAGTACTGAAATAGCAAGAAAGGAATAAACAAGTAATCTTGAGCTTACCAAATGAGTGTCCTGGATAGTTGCTGCAGAAGAGTTGGGAATGAAATGGAAGTCCAGGAAAGACAATGTTCTGATGGCAGTCTGGGAAAGACAATGTTCTGTTTTCCTATACCCACCGGTACGAGGACGCCTAAGGAGTTAATTGATCCAGGCGCCGTTGCGCTGATGTCTCTTTGCTCCTGCGCCGATGCGCCAATGTCCTTTGGTCCTTGCGCCGATGTGCAGCAGTCCTGAATGTCCAAATTGTCTTTTGACAGTTCCAGAAAAAGATGTGACACAGGTAAGAGTTGTAAAATTATGTAATTGCAATCCGTGGACTTTCTGGGTTCATTATGAGCAGGTAAGACTTGGAGGATTAGACAAATGCAGTTCGTGACCTTTCCGGATCTGGTTTGAGCAGGCAAGACTTGAGAAGATAGATGGATGCAGTCCGTGGCCGTTCCGGATTCAATATGAGCAGGTAAGACTTGAGGGATTAGCCGTGTGCAGTCTGTGGCCGTTCCGGGTCGGGTATAAGCAGGTAAAACGTGAGGGATTAGCCGTGTGCAGTCCGTCGCCGTTCTGAGTCGGATAGGAGCAGGTAAGACTTGAGGGATTAGCCGTGTGCAGTCCGTGGCCGTTCCGGGTCGGGTATGAGCAGGTAAGACGTGAGGGATTAGCTGTGTGCAGTCCGTGGCCGTTCCGGGTCTGGTTTGAGCAGTTAAGACTTGAGGGATTAGCCGAGTGCAGGTCCGTGGCCGTTCCGGGTCCGGTTTGAGCAGGTAAGATTTGAGGGAATAAGCGTATGCAGTCCTTGGCCGTTCTGGGTCCGGTTTGAGCAGGTAAGACTTGAGGGAATAAGCGTATGCAGTCCTTGGCCGTTCCGGGTCGGGTATGAGCAGTTAAGACGTGGAAGCGATGACAAGGAAGAAGCAAGGTAGGTCACAAGATGGGCAGGGGATTCAAGAAGTCAAGAAAACAAGGTACAAGGTACGTAGCTTTGAAAATGAGAAATTCAGAAGCACCGCTGTGCGCGGAGGCACGGCTTAAGTACTGGTCACCTGACCGTACGCACAGGACGGCATCGTGGGCCTGAGCGTCTATGCGAATACGATGGCCACCAGCATCTCCATGGTAACCCATAGCGTTCTGAAAATGGACACGCAAGAAACAATGTAGCACGAGTCCACGGCTTGGCAGACCCCTTCCATTTGGACTCAAAAACGTTTGCTCCCTTGTGTTTGCAAGACAGTTAATTATTACGTGAACTCCTCTTATGATTATCCGATGAGGCATACAATGGAACCCTGACACTGTGCCACTGTTCTGTGTTCACCTTTATGGTGCATTCTTCACAGCATTTGCTGTGCCCGTACCCAGCCCCGGCTGCAGCTTTGTTGCACTGTGTACTGCGGCCCTGTGTGTGTGTGCCGTGCAGGTGGACCACAGGCAGCACTGCAGAGAGAGTAGCCCAGGTAGGGGGGCAGGGGAGTATCCAGCATTGTAAGGGGGCGAGCCCAGAAAAAAGTCCTGCTACTTTTCCCCGAAATGCAATTCCATACAGTCTCATTCATGCCCCCAAACCACCTACCCCTGCCCTAATATGCTTTTTTGGTAACATTAGTGGCAGATGGCATTTTAACACAACAACAAAAAATAAAACTCTAGAATCATTACTTATGCAGGAAACTTATCTATTAGAGCTCTGTCCAGGCGCTCTGGGGCAAAATACATGCAAATTTCCTTATTTGCATAAGGATTGCATCAACAGAAATGGACATCGCAAGGAGCATCATCAGTCTTTGATACTACGAGGCACCATGGAAGTGGCTCTAGAATAAGTTGCCATAAGTAGGCGAAGTGGGAAATAACTTTGTGGTGCAAAATACCTGAATTGCACTATTATTATATATAGAGCAACTCTATAGTCATTAGTGTTTTTTAAATAACAGCATGCTATATTAACATAAGCTATGAAGTGAATCACTTACAGAGCTGCAGATAAGACACAGTGCGATTAAATGATTTGCCCAGGATCACACATTTTGGTTAAATGGTGAAACCGAGATGTGGACAATTTAAGCAACTGAGCACATCTTCCCAGGTTTAGTTGATATAGATATTTGTAAGGTGTTTCTTTGCATTTCATGTGCTTAAATAATACTTTATTTATAGCAATGCCTTGCAAGCAAACCACATTACATAATAAACTATCCTTCCATAGGAAACTAATTATACACTATATACATTGTCATAGAAATATGTTGAGCAATAAAAGTATGGCTTTAGTTTTATTCCCCCAGTCCTGCATGCTAAGTCACAATAGAATCATGTAGATTGGGAGCTTAACAAACCCACCTTGGGTTTTTCAAGCCGTAGTAATTTCATAAAGCATGCAACATTAGGCACCCTTCTCACTTCTGATCACCCCCTCCCATTCCCATGTCTCCTTCACACTTCTAACCACTCCCTCCATTACCATTTCTAAAGGGAGAAAGGTCCCTGCTAATAGTGCCCCCGTCCCACCCTCCCATCAGTGCCTAATGGCTCACATTGAAATGCTCTGTTGACACAGAGCAACGTGAGAGCCCCTCTGCTGCCTCGAGCTCCTTGGGATATTGTCCTGGCAGCGGGACACCTCTCCCATTCTGAAAGGGTAAGGTGTCCTGGCAGGAATGGCTCAGCACACATTGTTCTGCCAGCGGGACACCTTTCGCATTGGGCACCCTCTTTGAAGTGCCTAACGGGAGAGATGTCCCACTGACAAATATCCCGTTCTTGCCCTCCTTTGCCCCCCCACTCGTTACGCCACTGTAGGCTAGGCCCAGGGGGGGGCACAGGATTTCAGTGGAGGTGTCCCACCCTGGTGACGCGACTGCCCCAGTCTGTAGGATTTAACTTATTCAGTACTGAGGACTTACAGATTCCCTCTAACTTAGACAACTACCCATGGGTATTTGTTTTTCCCCTCACACCAGAACATATGTTAGCCTGGCCACCAAATCTGGTCTCGCCTGGCAATATTCCCTGGATGTAGCAGAAGGGTTGGTAGGTCCTGATTATAGGGGGAAATCGAGATTATCTGGCCTAATCAGGGCCCCCGACTGCTATCAGATTAAAATGGGAGATCTGATAGCCCAACCTTAACTCCTATCCCTCAAGAGGTCGAGGAGCTAACAGAGACTGTCCGAGGATCCTTAGCATTCAGAGAGGCTGACCTATCTGTAACAACCCCCACTAACCCTGAATCCAAGTGTCTTGCCCCTCTACCGGTCTTAGCTTTTACCCAAAGTAATGACCCCATCCTTACCAAAGACTTTGGGAGGATCTTTTCAGAAGAACAGGGGCCATCCAGGTGAGACCCTTCCTTTTTTATTAAGAAAAGATTATTATACAGAAGGAATACAGAGAGGGAGAGCATGCCCAGAATACAACTGGGAGTCCCCAGAAGTCACTGGAGAATAGTGTTAGAGTTGCCCCCCTCCTAGCAAACACGCTCACCAGGGGATTTGGAAAACCCTGAGTCAATTGGTCTCTGAATTCTATTGGCCTGGAGCCTCCTTGGGTGTAAAGAGGTGTTGGGGTGGTCAGGAAAGATCCCAATGACCAAGGGGGTTTCATGTTGCACACGCCATATTTGTGACTGGGAGTGTGACAAAATGTTGTGATGTTTCAATTTCATACGTATCCAGTGTAGTTAAACGTGAATGGGATATGTTACTTTAAGTGTTATTTGTGTTCAAATTGATACATATTACATTTGCACACGCATAGAAAGGCAAATGCCAAAACCGCCAAATGAAATATAAAACACGAGGAAGGCGACAGGTCATGGAAGACCCACTGTAAAGAAGAGACAATATTTATTAAACATGCATGCACAATGTGATACATATACAGAGATATAATAAATCTATATGTAGTGGGCTTTTATGAATGCATTAATGCTCTCCAAATAGCAGTTTGCGTGGTGAATTTTAAGTGACCAGGAAAATCCAGTTCTGCAAGGTTGGAGGCTGAAGGAGGAGTAATGATTAACCAAGCAGATGGGCAGATAGCAACTGACCAAGGGTTTATTTCCTGGAATTTTTTGCAGAAAGCAGATGTAGTCTCTTTTAAATATATGAGAGCTTTCAGAGGGGCATGGCCATTCGTTTTGATCAACAATAAACATGGGGTGAGGTGATACTCAAGACCAGAGTGACCGATACTCATCAGTTTTGATTGTTTTTTCAGGATGTGCCGTGCGTGCTAAATGTTAGTCATTTAGATTACAATTTTCCGGTACACCCGTAAAACCGGGGTGGATAAGATGGCTATCAACAATTCAAAGGGAACCTGTTTATTCAGTGCTCTCTCATGTCGTTTGAAGTATCTGTGCAAACCATGTGCAAATTACATTTAGGATTAAGAGGTCTCAGACCAGCTGGGACTTGTAAGGAATTATGTTTGTATATGACCTAGCATGGACGAATCCCAAAAAGGGTTGTGCTATGAATATGATCTGAAGATGGTAGTTAAGATATCAGTGACCAATGAGACTGGAAGAATTGGAGAAAGATGGGATTTCTTTGTATGGGTTTTGATCAATCTTGTATGAGGGGTGGATTGTACTAAAATATATGGGAGTGTTTTTACTGTTGCATGAATGTATATAATGTGTCAACTCATGTGGTTCAGTGAGACTCAGGTTAGTTCGACTCGACAATGTCCTCTAGCTCCTTGCTGGATGATTGTACAATAAACTTGCTTTACGTACAAACATGCACTCATTCCTCAAGTGGTGGGTTTGTTTGAGCTAAGGTGATTAGGGGCCCATCCATACAGAGGTATGTGGTTGTTTGTAACATATGTAAAAATACGGTAGCCAATGCAGTACCCATTGCCCCATTTCAGCCACTTCCCATTATCAAAGTTCCCTTCTCGGCAGATTGTAATGGCTATTGCAGGGCCATTAGAGCCATCTAAACTGGGGAAGAAGTTAATACTAGTTATAGTGGATTCCACTACTATGCATCCCGAAGCATTTCCACTAACGAACAACACTAACCAGCAGATCCTAAAGCGTTTGCTCCCATGTCTTTACTGAGTAGGATTCTCTAAAGAAATCCTCACAGATGAGGGAACCACCCTCATGTCTAATATCATGCAGGAGGTGAAGGAAATCCTACAGATAAAAACATTAAGAACCACAAGTTATCAACTCCAGACCAAAGGACATGTGAAGAAATGTAATCAAACACTCAAGTAAATCCCCCACAACTTAGTGAAAACCAATGGCCATAAAAAGGACATCAGGATTCCATGGGCCCTTTTTACCAGTAGAAAAACAACTCAGACCTCCTTAGGATACTCCCCCTTTGAACTGTTATATCGAAGGGAACCACATGCTGTTTTAGACATGCTCAAGGAAATCTGAGAAGAAAGAGAAGAGGCTAGATTACCCATATTTCAGACAGCCCAGAAATGTAAAACCCACATGGCCCCTGTCTGTTAAATTGTAAAAACACATTTCATTAAAGCCCAGGAACATCAAAGGGCTCTATGTGGCAAAAGAGCCGTGACCCAGTGCTTTGCCTTAGGGGACTCTGTGCTGGTTTTGTTACCGAGCTCGGAAAGCAAAATGGTATCTAGGTTGTATGGCCCCAATAAGGTCTTAGAAAAAAAAAACCTGTTGCCTAGGCCCAACCCGACCGAAGACTAAAGACACAAATTGATCATGTTAATCTGCTCAAGGAGTGGAAAGTGTACCCTTTTGGGAATTCCAGCGTTACTTTGGTGCTCTCTTAACTGACCAAGAAGAAGAAATGTAGCTAGTACCCAGAAATCTGCTCCAGCAACAGCAGGAAGAACTTTATGATCTACTAGCTCAATTCCCAGAGGTCTTCTCCACGGAACCTGGTTGGGTACGTAATTGTTTTCACTATATCTGCACCACACTGGGACAAACGATAAACTTAAAACTTTAACGCATCCCAGAAGCCTGAAGAAACACCATAGAGAAAGAACTTACATCCAGAAAGGAGGCAGATATAATTGAACCATCAGAGAGCCCATGGTCCACCCCAATAGTCCTGGTAATGAAACCCAACAACATTTTGAAGTTTTGCAATGACTTTACAAAACTCAATTCCATCTCGAGTTTTGACAACTATCCTATGCCAAGGATAGACAAACTTATCGAAAAACTAGGAGCCGCCCGATACATCTCTTCCCTGGATTTAACTGAAGGGTATTGGCAGGTCCCCTAAATACAGAGGACTGAGAGATAACTGCCTTTTCTACTCCACATGGACTTTTCCAGTTTAAAATCCTTCCCTTCAGGCTACATGGGGCCCATGCAACTTTCCAGAGGCCAATGGATAGAGTACTAAAACCCTATTCTGATTTCACAGGGGCCTATTTAGATGACATTGTGATACATAGCAACACGCAGCCCGAACAAACCATCCGTATGAAATCACACATGCCTTAAGGAAAGCTGCCCTATGGGCAAACCCAAAAAAGTGTCATCTGGCTCAGTCTGCGGTGAAGTATTTGAGTTATGTCGTAGGGAATGGACTGATTCAACCCCAAATGGAAAAGATCAAGGCTGTATATTTAACTCCAAATCCTAAGACAAAACAGGAGCTTCAAGTCTTCCTAAGGATAAATGGATATTGCTGATGATGTATTGCCCATAATTCCACCCTACCCACGCCTCTAACCGATGAGTTAAAGAATGCACAACTTCAAAAACTTGTCTGGGGCAAGAGAGACCAGCAAAGCTTGAATGGGCTAAAGCAAATACTATGCCACTAACCCGTACTAAAAATTACTGATTTGAACAGGGAATTTATACACCAAACTGATGCTTCTAAAGTGGGCCTGCACTCAGTCCTTTCTCAGGGGCCCTATGGATTTGAACACCCTGTCCTTTACACCAGTCAGCCGTTGTTCCCTGGAGAACAGTCCTATGCCACTGTCGAAACAGAGCCCTAGCAATCAATCGGCCAGAGTTAGTCTTTGTTATTATTTAATGGGGATGAAGTTTCGACTTATAAACGACCACTCACCCCTAACCTGGATGAGTTTGAGAAAAGATTACAATTACTGGATTATCAGAAGGGTTTTGGATCTACAACCTTTTTGCTTTTCTGTTGAACATTACAAAGGAAAAGAACAAGAAAATGTGGATTTTCTTAGTCGTTTTCCTCTTGTAACAAAGGGGGACCTCTCGCTTAACGGGAGGGGTATTTGACAAATATGGTGGTTTTGCCCCTTCTTCCTTGGGGGGAGTCACCCCCTTTAAAGCTAGAGAGATGAGCCTGCTAAGCTAAACCCTCCCTAGGGGTTTGGGTAAGCGGGACCTCACTGGGAGTGACTCCCCAACAGGGGACAGGGACCCCCATTCTGATAAGGAACTGCATACAACTGAGACATTGGCCCTCATTTCGAGTATGGTGGTAGCCATGGAGCAATTAGCTCCATGGCTGCCTCCCAAACCGGTACCACTTCTGGTGTTGTTCAATGGAGACTTACCGGTCCATTCCAACCCTGGAGGGACCAGTAAGTCCCCATTGAACAAACCATTCCCCATTCCCATTTGAGCCCCCATAGGGCTCAATGCGAATGGGGAGGGCGCAAATAACGGGTTCGCGAATGGCAAGCCCGTTATTTGCGCCCTGGTCCCCTAACGGGACCCGTAAGGGATGTGTGGTCCGACCACACTTCCCTTACGGTTCCTGTTAGGGGACCTCGGAATCGGGCGGTATGGGATTACCGGCACCGGTCTCCTTACCGGTGCCCGGTATCCCCTACCGCCCAACTTGGAATGAGGGCAATTGTCTGCATATATGGGAATACCAGAAGTGGATCTGACTGCCAGCTGTGGTTCTCAAAATAATGTAGAAAATGCATTTGAACATTTGGCTAAAGGCAATGCTGGCCTCTAAATGGGATTGACAGTTAAACACACCGCTTTTGTCTCTGGGAACAAGATAAAAAGGACCCCTTGAATGGAGGAGGAGAAGTGATGCACAGAGGGAAGACTCTGAGTACCAACATCATTTGGAGGCGGAGATGCGCTGCCGAGTGGAGCAGTCTGTGGTGCGGAGAAGGACCCGGAAGGAGGTCAGGAAAGAGCCCCAGAGAGAAACCTGGGAGAGAAGTCCAGAAGAATGCAAGCACATAGCTGTGTGAAGTTGGTGAAGCCGAGCGGAGCCGGCCCAGAGGGAAGGCGTGACCAAGCAGAGTACCTGGTAGGCCTGGAGCCCAGGAAGCAACAGTGAACCCAGTGAGCGAGAGAGGAATGAGTCCCCTGCTCGCACTACGAAAAAGCTGAGGGAGAGTGAAGAAACACTACCACCTGCATTTAGGAAAGGATGCCCCCGAGCAGGGGAGAACGCCAGCCACACAGAGTCGAAGCCACCTCGCTGGAGCTGGACCTGTTACGGAGAAGGTATGCAGGGTGCTCACAGCAGAGGGGAGCACAGAGACCTGACTATGGGAATGGGAGAAGAAAGAAATGAGCTAGATCCCTACGAGGGACAACCAGATCCGGAGATGTAGACTGACATACATAACTCAAGGGATTACGGGAGCACTACCAACCCGCTCCTTGAAATCAGCCAAAAGGCTCAAAGCCCCACATAAAAACCAAGAGAAAGGTATATTAGGAGGGGATATCCATATCCCTACAAATCAAGTGAGAAACTGGGAACAAGAGAACCAAAGGAGCCAGAATGGCCCTATAAAACAAGTAAGGAATCATCCCAAGGGGAAACCAGAAGCAAACAAGAGTGGAATCTTGTTGGGAAAGACCCACATACTTGGTGGAGGAGGATTAAAGAAATATCCATTAATCTTTGACCACTGAGAGAACTGATTTCTTTTGGCACTTGATATATCGGAGGAAAAACTTTTTTTTAATTTGGAACTCTAATGAGATGGACATGAACAGATAAAGGGTCTGATCAAGACTTTGCCCCATTCGACATTGGGCTCAATGGGGAAACTTTGCGCTCTTACCGCCGGCGGATTTCCCACCGGCAGTAATAGCGTGAAGTCCTGATTTGGCAGACCCTTAAATCCAGCTGTGATAGCGCGACCGCCGGATTTAAGGGTTACCGCCAAAGTCGTGATGAGGCCCAAAGTCAGGAGACCTGTAAATAATTGTGGAACTTGAAACTAGGAGAGATTCCTGGAAAAACTGGGAAACGACAGAGTAAAGAATAGTGGGTACGGTACCACTTGATGCAAGGATGCAACCAGTTGTCGAAGTGGGCGGGAGCGGTCGGGAGCGGTGCTCCTCTTTCTTTTAATTAGGTTTCACTGTTCCTATACTTCTATTTTAAAAAGAAACCGTTTCGGAACGATTTCGTTTTAAAATAAAAGTCTAAGAGAAGTTGAAACTTGCACTTTCAGTGCACTGCACAGGACGTTTCCTTAAATAGCAGGCACATGTATTTGTGGTTTTTATTGTGCATGGGAGGGGGTGCGGCGATGGTGTCTGTGGGGAGCATTGCAGGCCATTAGGGAACATAGTTCCACTACTTCTTTTCGTACACTTCGACCACTGGATGCAACCCATGCTAATCAGACCCTTGAGGGCAAATGATCAAATGCCTACATTGGCTACTCCCCATCTATAGGATTTGACTTATTCAGTACTGAGGACTTACATATTTCCTCTAACGAAAGACACTGAATACTCATGGATATTAGTTATACCACTCCCACCGGAACCTATATTAGAGATGTGTGGTGAAACAACTAATACTGGGAAATGACAGAGTAAAGAACATTGAGGACAACCCATTTTGCCCGCTTTTCCTTTTAAGTGGTTTTCTCAAAGTGGTAGGGCCAGTTTAGAAGTTAGGAATTGGACAGAGGGCAAGATTTATTATTTTGACTAATTTTGACCAATTTTGATGAGCACCCTTAGTTCAGTTTGTAACGTGGGGGACGTCCCTATTAGCAATAGGGTCAGTAAGGCATTTTATTTTATTTGAAGAAACCTCCTGTCATAAAGTATGTTTTGTTCTTAGATTCTTTCTTCTGTCACACCACATCTTATACTTTATATTTTAATAACATTGGCTTCAATCTCCTCAAATTGCAATATTTTGTGCCTCTTAGCAACAAATGTCGAATATGTTCCAGTCCTCCCATACTACAATTACAATATCCATCCACACCTACATTCTTCCAATTTCTAAGCACCAGGGACTTCATGTGCATTAGATATGCTTCCTTATAAATATATAAATATATATATATACAAAGTTGCTCGACTCATTGAAAGAGCACGTTTTGTGCGACTTATAACTTTGGCGCCATTCAACTAATCCTCACCAACCATCGCAAATAAAGTATATGGCCATCTCGGCATGATATTGCAAGGTTTGGTGCGGTTTCGTCCAGGGAGGTCAAAGACATAGGGGGGTCCCAAAATGTTTGAAATCCTCATAGACAAAATGGAAAAATGTTTTGCTCCTGCCTATAGCCCAAACCGTTGTATCGATTGTCACCAAACCTGTGTGTGGAGTGGCGGCCTTGTCCCCAAAGTGTGCTTTTGCAAATTTGGTATAAATCCCTCCAGTAGGTTTTTTTTTTAAATGGGCAAAAAATAGGTGAAAAAAAATAGTGATATCTCGGTCCGGTCCACAGACTCACTTCCTGATTTGGAGTCCGTGGACACCCCTGGGCCAATCAAAGACATGTGCTGATGGGATGTTGAAAAACGTGAGGGCCGTTAGAATGTTTTCACGGTCGCCATATTGGACCACTGCCGTTGTTCGGGGACAGAGCTGTGAGAAAAAAGTCTGGACAATGCATTTGGGGTTGTCTTGTGGCTGAAATAGGGCCTGGAAAGGGTAGGGGGGAGTGGAAAAAGTTGCTATGGAGCTGTTTTTATAGGCCATATGCCCGCAGACTCATAGAAGGAGTCCTTTTTGGGTGGCTTATAACTTTTCTCCTTCTGGATGAACTGTGCAAAAACAGTATATGGGCACCTCAGAATGTGTTTTTGAAGTTTGGTGTGGTTTCATCCAGGGGGGGCAAAGTTATAGGGGTATCCCATAATTTCCACAATGGAAAAAAACATTGTTTGTGCCTACAGCCCAAACCACTATATGAATTTTCACCAAACGTTTGCGAGGAGCAGCAGCTTGGTCCTGAAAGCATGCTTCTGCAAATTTGGTGTAAATGTGTTCAATAGTTAACAAAAAAATGGCAAAAAAGTAGGTCAAGGAAAATTAGTGATATCTGGGTCCAGTCCGCTAACTTATTTCCTGATTCAGAGCCTGTGGACACCTCTAGGCCAATCAGGGGGTGGCTTGGTGTCTGTGCATAGCAAAGACATATACGCTGATTGGATGTTAAAAAATGTGAGGTGTGTCATAATTTTTTTAATGTTCTCAATATTGGGTCTGCGGACCTATGCCGTTTTTTGCTTAAAGCTTGGTGAGAAAAAAGTTTTGACAATGCATTTGGGGTTATTTGATGGCAGAAAGAGTGTCTGGAAAGGGTGGAGGAGTGGAAAAAAGTTAAGATGGACCTGTTTTTATAGGTGAGAAAAAGTTGTTTATGTGCTGCTGGGTCTGCGGTCAATGTTACACTCTGTACATAAAAATATGTCTGCGGACGTCATTGGGATTGGGGGGGGTTCTGGGTGAGTCTTATTATTTGAAGGTGTATTGTACGTATGTGTTATATGGTTTAATTCTATTGTGGTTCTTGTGGGAAGTGGCCAGATATTTGGGGGCATGGCTGTAGGCCATGACCCCAAGAATATGGCCACCGGTCACAAACACTATAGTAATATGTGTATAGTAATGATAGGTACTGTAGGGGAAGTTTACAGTATTTGTAATATGGTGGGATGATATAATTGAAGTGTTACAGAATACATGTGTGTGGTATTATTGATATATTATATATCTATATTGGAGTTTACAAGAGGTTTTGCAGTAACAATAACTTTGATCGTATATTTGAAGTGTATTATAATGAAATGTATTTTCAAGTAGTTATATACCTTTTGGCGTATTGTAACTGTCTTGGATTTTACAATTACTGTTGTTGTATTATGGATGTAGTTAGATACCTGTTGGCGTACTCTAATAGTGTATTGTACTATAGCTTAGTGAGTAACTTTGGTTTGAAGCAATAGTAAGTAGGCATTTTTTAGATCTGATAGTAACGTATGTTCTGGAGCAACAGAAATGCTGTTACTTTGAAAGTAAGGACTATTTTTGACATATGCAGGATAGTGGTGGTAAGTGGTCTTGGCAGTGCAGTAGATTAAGCCCATTGTTGTGAAGGTTTTCTTGTGAAGAGATACTTGGGCATGTGTGAAGGTAGCAAGCTAATAGTTATTTTTGATACCATGTGCATGGTACTTTAGGAGCATCAGTATTACATATTGGCCATGTGGGTTTATTTGTATGTATCATTTAATGGGCCTATAGTTGTTTTTTGAGAAGAGAGTTTTTTGGTTGTATTATTTGATGGAGCAGTAGTTGTTCTTTGTTTTTTCAGTGCTATTGCTGGGAGACGTGCTATAGGTTCTGTTTGTATTACTTTTCTCTTTAAAGGTTTTCTTTTTTAGGTACAGGGTACATATCTGGATATGGGTGTACAGTGCATGTAGCCTGTTGTATTGCAGGATGCAAGGAATGTCAGTGTGGAATTTGTTTGCAGGAAAGTTAACTAGGAATAGACAATTGAGTGTATGGAGATATGAAAGTGCTGCGTAATTGATACTTTATTTGAAGACTGTGCTGTCAATATCAATCAATGCTTGATGTAGGGTTACACTTTGTAATTTGTGAATAGTGGCAGCATATGCAAGAGATAGAGAAAATTACTCTCTGAGTACATACATGTGTTTGAAAAGAAGGAAATGTGCTTTTGTGTGGCTTATTTTTTTAACTCCTGCAACTTTGTCAAAGTGGATGTTGATAAACTAAATGGTGTTGTTATGTGGATATGTGTGGAAGCCAACAAGTGTAGCAATTGCTCCATTGATTAAACTTTGTTCAACGTGAAGGTTATATTTTACAATTATTTTGTAGTTTAGACACAGAGTTAATGTTTATTGTAATCCATCTGTTTTGGCTCCCCACCACTGTCAGTCCCTGTTTTCTTTTGTTTGTGTGCATTTATCACACCCCTATCCAACCCCAGTTACCTGTGTGTCGTGGCGGCTTTGGCAGCTGCAGGAGCTTTACCGCTTTTATGGCCACTATGGAAAGGAAAGAGGGGCTTAGTACAGAGGTCTGTGTTGTCTATCCATTGCAGGTATTTTAAGACAGTATTTTATGTCATTTAATGGGATGTGTGAGGCGTAATGTTAAATGACTGAAAATACTTCTTTTTTTAAGAACCCCGGGTTGCCACTTTGGTAACATGGGGTGCTAATGGCCTTAAGATCGGGGGTTTAACACCACAGTGTATGCTAAAGAAAACTATTTCAGACAGAAACCATTACTATTTTTTCTTTTTCTCTAGTTTGTAATTATCCATTATATCCGTTAGTTAGCATAGTACAAAATGCTAATGGAAGTGTTGGAGAATCTTATAGCGTCTAATTACTTTACTGAAAAATGTAAAGCATATGGAGTCTATAAGATTTTTTTTTTTATTTCTTTTTTTTATTCTATTTTTTAGATGTGATACGTGGCTCCGGAAAGGAACCTTTTTTTTAATATTTTTTGATTTGGTATTTTTTCCCATTTTTTTTCTCCAGGAGAGTTAAAGAGGTAAGGTGAGGTAGGGAAGTGAGGGAAGGGTCACTAACCGCAGATACAGAGCGGAAGATGGGTAGGGTAAGATGTTGGGCCTACCTTAAATCTTAGGCAAGGGGCAGTGTTTCTCATGCTCCTTGACCACAGCTTCGAAAGCATTTCGAAACTGCTCTCCTCGACACAGTATTGTGTTGCAGTATATAGACAGTACTGTTGTTTTGCAAAGATATGAATCAACAGCGTCTTTTATGGCTTGTGATACAGCTGATGGTATCCTCTGTCCTACTCTGTATGGTGGTAGGAGTGGTTGAGGAAGATGAGGTAGAGGAAGACAGCTTACTATTCCTGAGAAAGGAATGCCCTTTCTGAGAGCACCCGGGTGGTTTGAGCGAGTGGTGTATAATTCCACACTCAATGCATTCAACATGGGCAGCCCAAGCTTTGTTACCCCTTGTACAGTTTTAAAGAACTGCCACACCTATGATTCTCTTTGGGTGCTGGAGGTAGGCATTCATCTTCCTGGTCCTGTTGATCGTCCTCCACATCATCGCGCCTGTTACCTTGTCCAGGTCCTCCTGTTGGTGGTGGTGGTGTTGGTGGCCATGACTGATGCCATTATTGAAGTTAAATAGTGGTTGTGCCAATAATCTTCCAAGCTGTAGAAGGGTAAACTTTCAACAAGAAACTCCCTGCAGTTTTAAAATGTTGTTGAAGCATGGGACTGTTTGCAAACAAGTCATCGTCCCGCGTGCGTGCACACCACCACCTGAGGGTCTGCGATGTCATCAGATGTTCGCGAACATCGGTGTACAAAAAAACAGCATAGGAAGTTGCAGAAAGTTGATAGTACTGTTATGAATGAGGCTGGAAGGTGGAGAATGGCACAGTTTTCACTTGAAAGTTCCCAAAAATGCAGTTTCAAAAAGTCCACAAAGCACGGGTCCTGTTCACGAACATGTCACAATGCCCCACGCGTACCTTCACGTTATGTTGTCCGCGATGATGTGATGAGACCCGCGGACCTCTGCGATGACAGGCCAGGGCGCATGCGCAGGCGTGCCGGCATGACACCGGACAGGACTCTACGTCCGTGAACATCATCCATTGCAACACCAGACTCCGAATATCCTTTTAGTTCACAAACTTCCAATTGCGGTCTATTTTTATTTTAAAAGAGTATGAAAGAATGATATGCAAGATATTTATAATATAACAAATCATTTTATTTATGAAAAGGGATGGGTATTGCTTGGGGAACATAAATGGGAGAATTTGGAATTGTATAAAGTGATTATTGGGGGAGGGAGAGAATGTTTGAGAATTTAATTTGGGTGATTATTGGAGGAAGGTGGACGGGTACAAGTAGGAAAGCGATAATGAAGATTTCTAATAATATAATTTTTAACATAATATGGAAGTTGTTTAAAGTGTACTGGTAAATGTCTATGCAATTCAGTGAAAAAACGTTTTTAAAGGGATGTTATCGTTAAGTTGCATTAATACAAACCTATGAAATCCAGTGAAAAAACATTGTAATGTCATCTTTGATGTCCTGTGTGTTAGTCTTAGCAGTGTGCAGTGGTGGCGCGGGTTATGGTTGCTTACCTTACAATAACGGGCGGATTTCTCTGTTTTTTCAGTTTTGGGGTTTTACTTGTAACCATACCTTCCCTTTAACTATGTTTTTTCACTGAATTTCATAGGTTTTTATTAGTGCAACTTAACCATAACGTCTATATATATATATCTATATATGTATATATATATATATGTGAAAACGTGTTTGTATGTTCAAGGTTGGCTCCACCCCCATAACAGTTGCTGGGCTGACATTTTGGCCCCAGGTCAGCATACCACTCTGGGGTGTGCTGGTGATAGAGAAATTTGACCAACCCCACCCATTCACCCTGCACAGGACGGGGTTTGGCCCTGTGGGCTATCAGTATAGGTGATTTCGGGAGATTGACGATTTTTGCGATTGTTGGCTCCATCCCCACAACAGTTGGTGGGCTGAAATTTTGGCCCGAGGTCAGCATAACAGTATGGGGTGTACTGGCGATACTGAAATATGACCAACCCCACCCATTCACCCTGCAGTTGGGTGGAGTGGGGTCCGTCCCTGTGTTACCAGTAATGGTGATTTTCGGGAGATTTATTGATTTAGCGATTTTTCAAAAATAGGAAGTTATGACAAAATAAGAAATACACAAGACTATAGCAGACCCCCACATGCATATCAGCTACAAACCTGTGCAACGCAGGGTGGTACAACTAATACATATATATATACGTTTGGCCCCTCCTATGCCAACCTGACATTGGGATATTGGGAGAAATTTGAAGTATGGGGTGAAGAGAATGAAGCCTACACTGACAAAATTGTAATGTGGCTCTGCTGCATTGATGATCTTTTTATCATATGTAGAGGGAGCCAAGAGGAATGGATTGATTTTGTCAAACACCTTAATCAAAGTTACCATAACCTGAAGTTCACAGAGACACATGGCATGAAGATGATTGTTTTTCTCGATGTGACCATCACTGTCGAAGAAGATCGGCTAAAAAGTGAACTATATTGTAAACCTAGAGGTGCTAATACTCCCTTACAAGCTACAAGTGTCCCTCCAAATAATTTGATCTGGTGCATCCCTATGGAGAGTTTAACAGACTCCAGAGTAACTGTTCGACTATTGAGGCCTATGATAGAGAAAAGTAAAATCACTTTATGGGGCTTCCAACAGCAAGCCTACCCCACGCACTTTGATTCATCAGCCTGATTACTTTGAAGGCACGGACCATTTAATTTGAAATACCAGATACTTTGTTCCTTATGCTGCTCGGCACTTAGAACTTTAAAGTCATCTGCCAGACTCAACTGAAGGCACTGACCTTCAATCATATGAGAGTCTTCATTACATCGTTTCTATATTTTGCACTTTAAATACGTACCTGATATCGCGACATATTGTCAAACATACGTCATGCTGACGGACATTTTGCAGTATAAGTCATAAACCTGATCACCATGAGAGCACTGACCTTTCAATTTAAAATACCAGGTTAAGTGACATTGTTTGTAACGCTGTTCGGAACTTTGCACTTTTGAGCCATCTGCCAGACTTCTTTGAAGGCACTGACCTTCATTTACATAGGACTAGTCTTAGACAGAGACGTCTTTATGGGAGGGCAAAGGGGACACTTGTCCAGGGCCCCCACCTTGAAGGGGGGCCCACAATGCTGCTGTATCTAAAGAAGTAACTTACATTGTTCACCAGATGTAAAATGCACCTTTTATGGCATGCTGCTGAGACTCTAAGCCTATTTTGTATTTGTTGTGTACAGGTACATTCTGCTCTGCTTTCTGTGTTCACTGTAGCATTCATAGTTTGTGCAGTCACCGAAGCACAACTCCTGTAGCATCCTCCTGTAGTGGAAGGGGTTCTAGAGAGAAGACAATGGACCATAAATCGCAGGCTTCTGGCAAGCATATTTTTCTGGTACCATGTGTTAATATCCCCACAAAAATGTTGCGATACAAAAATATCGCCATATTTTTGCGGTGATATTGACCCATGGACCCTGCAGGGGACACCCCTGCATTATTTTAAAATGTGCATGGGACACCCCCTCTCCCACAAAATATCCTTCCCAAAAATATCGCCTATGGCAAGACAAACGGCCATATGTACGGCGATATTTTTGGTGGGGATATTTTGTAGGGATACCATTTTTCTTATTTGACACAAAAAACAGATTTCCTTTTGTACAATTCAAAGGTTTTTCAGCACGTCTATAAATAAGTTTCACAAGCCTGTGTGTCGGGTGTATTCAAAGCTTTTAAACTTTTAAATGCAAAATAGAAACCCGGATAAAATCTATTAGGATCACATCAATTAAAATAAATAAAGCTTGAATAATTCCCATTTTGCATAATATGCTTCCATAACTTTTTGTTTTGGAAATTGTCATGTTGGATTATGTGAATTGTGTACTGTGCAGGTCAGTTCTATCAAATGGGGTTATTTTAGTTCATGTTAAGAACTAGAAAAGAAAATAGTAAGAGCAGACATTGCAGAGTGGGTGCAAATCCCAGTGTCTACTCTTAACCAATGTGTGATCTTGGACATCTCATTTAATCTCGTATTGCCTAACCTGTCAAAATCACCTGTCCCTAAAACTTTGTAAATTGTCTCTCTTCAGATGGATTTTGTTCTCAGTGTGTCATCTTCAAAAAAGCCTCACTCGTGATTTCACTGGCTCTAGTGTTGCTTCCACTATAATAATAGTGAACTTTGGTATATAGCACACCAGAGCTACTTTGCTCTCTAATGGCAACACGTGTTGATATCCATGCCCCTCTTTTAATCTCAGTATGCCTGAATATGGACTTGTTCCTGTTAGCTTCTAATCCTCATCCACTAGCTATGCTATGGTATCTGTATCTTTCTCCTTGCTTTCAATTGGTATCCTGTATGCATGCCCAAGCACGTCTGCATTCTTTTAGGCACCCAATTTGAGTCATCTGTCTATTCTGGATTATGTGCACCTTTTTCATACGATCTGTGTTCTGCATTTAGACTATGGCCTCTCTACCTTCCTTGTGCCTGGTATTGATGAAAAGTGTGCTCTTCCAATGCTAGAACACAGTTGACTTACTTGTTTATCATTCAGATTACAGCAGGAATTAACAGGGTAGTGGGACAGAAAGGGAGTACCCATGATTATTTTGATTGATGCAAAGCAGCACATCAAGCAATGGGTTATGAGTACGATGAGGGGGACACAACCAGATATTTTTGATCTATTAATTCCTTTGGTTCAGTGGAGGGGGCCCCCAAAGGTGTCCGTGCCCCAGGCCCCAAAAGTGTTTAAGATGGCCCTGGTCTTAGAAACTATGCAATTTAACATAACTAGTACCTGCTAATTCATACAAGTTGCCCAGTTGACACATTTAATATATACGGCAGGCCTATTTGTACAGTATTATTTGCACAGCCTTTTTCTCAGCATCATTTGTACCGCACATTGCACTTTTTTAGAATTAAGGGATCCCAAAGGCACACAGATCACAGGGCAATTGGCTAACCTGAACATCAGAATGGCCTTCACAGTGCAATCGATATGTGACAGTTTAAGATGGCCACTCTATTAGAGGACTCACTTATGGGTAGTTGTACATTGACTTCCACTTACTTTCTTTGAGATACATAGGGCCTCATTACGGGTCCGGTGGTAACCCTGCCGGTGCTACTGGCGGGTTGCCGCCGGACTCGTCGCAATTTACTGGCGCCTGACCTCCCGGTGCCACCGGGAGATTACAAGTCTGGCAGCCCGGGAAGTCAGGCGCCGGTAGTAAAATGTAAGTCCCCATTCCCATAGAGTCCCATAGGTCTCTATGAGAGTGGGGACTCGGAAGTGCTGGCACTGTTGTTAACGGTGCCAGCGCTTCCTTGAAGGGTCTGCCTACCTTGGCCGCTGTACCCAGCAGGGGCCATGGCAGGCTGACCTGCAGTTTGCCAGTCCAGAAACAAGGGTGCTGGTGAGCATACCGGCATCCTTGTTTCCGGTCCCGCAAACTTATAATGAGGCCCATAGTCTTACTGAGACACAGACATAGGACTAGCTTTACTGCATGTCTATGCACACCTCTCTCCCTTTCACTTTTTCTCAACCATGCATATTATTTGATGGGTGTACGCAGATGGGCAAATCATGTGACCAAGCAACAAGCTGTTGCGAAACACGTCATTTTTACCATCACTTCACATGGCGATTTGAAGGAGCAGCATGGAAATTTTAATACTAATTTTTGGAATAAAGAAGAAATATTAACTTCACCTCGTGAACTCTGGTGATTTTAATGACTGTCGATTGTTGCCGGGAAACACACTGACTGAAAGTGCGACTCACACCTGCCTGTGTGAATACACTGGCCCATGCTGGATACATATATATATATATATATATATTACACGGCCCGCGGTAGTGGCTGTGTAGTTATGGTTAAGTTGCTAAACTCATAGGAAGAGCACTTTTTTTTCGGCGGCTTATAACTTCGCTCTCCCTGGACGAATCCTCACCAAACTTTGCAAAAAAAGTATGTGGCTGCTTCCGAATTTTTTTGCCAAGTTGGGGGAGGTTTTGTGTGGGGGGGGGAGTTATAAGGGAGACCCACTTCTTTTTTCCCCCATAGACTGAATGGGGAAAAACTTTGCGCACGGCTACAGCCCGAAAGGCTGGAAAGATTTTCCCCAAATTTGCGGCAGGAGCGGGGGCTTGGGTCAGAAAGCATGCTTTTTTGTGTTTGGTGGAAATCCGAGCAGTACTTTTGTTGCAAACTACTGAAATGCACGTCCCAAAATATTAGTGATATCTGGGTCCGCTCAGCGGACCCATTTCTCAGTTCGCGCCATGGTCAGAGGTGTCATTGGCTCGCGCTACAGCGTGCTGTCAGAGAAGTTTGGACAGGGCCGGTGGTTGGCTGGAAGGAAGCGTGGTGTACGTCAACATTTTTTGGGAAAGCTGCCATGGTGTATCGGAGGACAGTGCAGCAGCGGAAGGGTCTGGAAAATGTACCGTATGGAATTCGTGGCCCGCAATAAGGGAGGGAACGGGTGGGGGAGTGAGAAGTGGTTAATGTGACATATGTAGGTGAATACTGTGGTGGTGATTAGAGGCAGCTGTCGTAACGGCCCCATAGCTTCTGCCACGACCTGTTTGCGGCAACCTCTTTTCATGGTGAATGGTGACAGGCGAAATGCAGAAAGGGAGTGATTTACATGACATAGGGTGGGTGGGAGCACGGGTGGCTGCGGATGAAATGCAGTAGTTGGAGACTTGATGGCATGCATGGTTGAATGAAGGTACGGTGGGTCTGTGGAAGGATTGGACTATTGAGTGCATGGGCGAAGGCTGTAAGCCATAGGGTGTAGGGCATACACTCATTGGGGAAAAGCACATTGCACATTTTGCGCTTCTCACTATTTTAGCCAATGAGGTGCTCTGGGTGTGCGTCACAGGAAAGGGCAGAATTCAGTTTCCCTATTACTTTGTGTACTGCGACTGGCAAACATGGCAAGATGCACAGTTTTCATCGTGGGTGATGGCTTTGTTGTCACGACCCACACTCTGAAGACCCCCTGGCCAACCTATGGGCCAGGGAGAGTCTTGATTACAGTCCCCACTAAACCCAAGAAATTGCAGCCTAGGCCTTCTTGGGGCCAGTCCTGGCACCTTTGGCGCCAGGCTCATGTTTGAATATGGACTTGTGCTTGGGAAATACTTTTCATTAATGCCAGTCATGTGGAAGCATCCTCCTAACCTGGCTCCTTGAAACCAGGCTTGCAGTGTAGTGTTTTTGGGTGTGGTACCATGGGGACTATTTTACCTGGACTTCTTTCTTGAAGCTATTTAAACCACACCCGAATAGACTGACACGCTTTGCACTAGTTTGCATTACTGCAACGTGACGCTCACCGTGTTCAGCTTCAGCCACAAACCTCGTAAGAACGGCACCTGCAAAGGAAAGGAGAAGACATTGTGAGAAAAAGGCAGCAGCTTGCCTGAACTTCATCACCAGTGATCTGCAGCTCTTCCGATCATCGTCCTGGAACCGGCGCTCCTTCGGATCGCCGGACCTGTAAAAGAGAAGAAACAAGGCATTAGACATTGTACAATTAACGAACTGTGCCGAAAGGCTTACCTCGCCAGCCGCTCCTCAATCAGCATCACTATGGAAATTCCATACTCCGGCCGAGTACCGCGACCTGTGGAAAGGAAAAGATAACAGGTTAGCAAAGGCAAGGCATCTTAAGCGCAGCGCATAGCGCCTACTCACCGCATCAAAGCGCTCCAAAAACCCCCATACTTACCGGCAAAACACAAATTCCGCCTTGCCACATATTGGACTTCCGCGTATCTAGGAAGAAAAAGACATTGTTTAAAATGCATGCAAGAACAGCAATATTCAAAGCAATAAGACTTACCTGAAAGACTCAAGACGGGCTGGCATCAGTGAAGCAACTCGATCGCCATTGCCCACCAAGCTCAACGTGCCCCTGCCAAGACATCAGGACGGAGAACCCGCCAACATCTAAAACAAGGTGAGGAGAAGTCCAGAAGGGTTGCAGACCTACAGGGAGGTGGGAGGCTGTTTACCCCGGTTGCCCAGTCCTGAACATAGCTTACCTGTATTCCAGGCAGAACTCTTCTGCTGGTCGCATCTGGGCATCGCAAGGAGGGACATCTGACCCCCAACTGCTGGGTGGCGCCCCTGTGGAAGCAGGTGAGCGTAACAGAACGCAAAGCCTCCAAAACTAAATCCACCTGGGTGCCATGGAAACCTCAGAATTAGACCAATTGGCCCAACTAATAGGAGAACTGCGCGCCGAGGTTCATTCTGCCCGTCAGGAGACTAATGCTCTCCGAAGAGATGTAATAGTGACTAAGGAGCGCACTGAAGACATTAGCAGACAATACTTGCAATCACAAGTGGGCCAGACCCCCCTACCGGGAAGCAACCCAATGATGCAGAATCCTACCCTGCCATCCACTTCTTCTACTCCGGTGCAAGTCATGCTACCAGGAACAGTTCCTTTGGCCCCAGCGGAGCGATTTACGGGTGATCCACGGAAATATGCCACATTCATGAATCAATGCCGCCTTCACTTTCTTTGCAGGCCTGGAGCATTTCCAAACGACCAGGCTCGGGTGGCCTTTGTCTTGTCATACCTGAGCGGTAGCGCAGCAGACTGGTCAGTTCCATTGGTGACACATGATGATCCTCTGTTACATGACTTTGGGGGATTTCAGAGGGAAATGGAGAAATGTTTTGCTCGTCATACCCGAGAACAAGCAGTGGACAATGAACTCCTTTCCTTCCGACAGAGAAATCAGGACCTGTTAACGCACATTGCTACTTTCAACAGATTGGTCGCTGAAGATAGGTGGCCTAAATACAAAAGAACCACGTTGTTTCATTGGGGTTTACGAGGCGAATTAAAAGATGTTCTAGCTCAAGTAGTGGACCCTCCTCGAGACTGTTCGGAGTTCATAAATTTGGTTGTACAATTAGACCACCGGATGCAAGACCGAAAAGCAGATCGCTCTAAAATTGATCCACGGGCGGTGTATGTTCGGTCTAGAGACATAAACCCTGCTGAGCCCATGCAACTTGGAGGAGTGCGACCCCCATTAACAAAACAAGAGCGAGATAAAAGAAGGCAACAACAACTGTGTCTGTATTGTGGAAAATCTGGGCACTTCCTGAAGGACTGCCCGGTGAAACCCCCTTGGAAGGTCGTTGGGGCCACAGAAAAAGACCAAGAGAAAGAATATCAATCTGAAAACTACCGAGCTCGGCAACGTAGAGGTCAGTTTGTCGAGTGAGGGAAAGGAGCCACCGACCTCAAACTTTGCAATACCAGTGATCTTGATCAATAACCAACGGTCGTCCAGAATGCATGCCATAGAAGCTTACATCGACAGTGGGGCAGTCGGGAATTATATTGATCAAGATCTGGCTGCAGAGATGGGACTTCCCTTATGTTCCAAGCCGATTACAGATAAGGTGACTACAGTGGATGGTACTGAAATCGCTTCCCGACCCGTAACCCAGTGCACAGCTGATATAACAATGCTGTGCCAGGACGGGCATAGGGAACTCATTTCATTCGACCTCATCAAGGCACCTCAATTTCGGGTTATTCTAGGGATGCCAAGGTTAGTCGCTCATAATCCTTCGATTAACTGGCGAGCCAGGAAATTAACTTTCTCCAGTGACTGCTCTCCAGCCTGTTACTATCAAGGACAGAACACTGCTTTCAGTAATTCTACGACTCCCAGAACCACAACATCTATCTTAGGTGTAACCAGTACTTTACCTGAGGAATACTGCGATTTCCAGGATGTATTCCAGAAGGACCAAGCCAATACCCTGCCGCCCCACAGTCCCTACGACTGTCAAATCGACCTTGTTCCTGGTGCCCAAGTCCCCTGTGGGAGGATCTATGCTCTGACTGAACCTGAAAATCTTCACCTGATGTCCTATCTAGACCAGTACCTCGCAAACGGATTCATCCATCCATCGAAGTCCCCGGCAGCCAGTCCTTTGTTATTCGTGCCGAAAAAAGAAGGGGACCGTTACCCTTTGCCACTTATTCCGGAAATGCTGGACCAGGTCAAGGACGCTCAAATTTACACCAAATTGGATCTTCGGGGAGCGTATCACCTGCTTTGGGTCAGAAGCGGCGACGAATGGAAAACCGCTTTCCGTACTAAATATTATGGATTATTCGAATATCAAGTCATGCCCTTTGGGTTATGCAACGTACCAGCAGGATTCCAATACTTCATGAATGACGTCCTGAGAGAGTTAATTGATGTCTGCACCCTAGTGTACATAGATGATATCCTGGTGTACTCAACTTCTAAACAAGATCATATCAAGCACGTACGTTCAGTCCTCGCCAAGCTCCGTGAGCATCGTTTATTTGCCAAGCTGGAAAAGTGCTTTTTTCATGTAACCGAAATGGAGTTCCTAGGCTTCATCCTTACTCCTGGAGGCATCAGGATGGACCTGCACAAGGTCGACGCCGTTCTGAAATGGCCATCACCGACGTCAATAAAGGGAGTAAAAAGTATGTTAGGCTTTGCGAACTTTTATCGTCGGTTCATACCAGGCTTCTCCCAAATCGTACACCCAATCACTGTGTTGTTACAAAAAAATAACAAGAAATTCACCTGGACCGAAGACGCAGAAAAAGCCTTTCAGGAGCTAAAGAAAAGATTCACCTCAGCACGGATCTTACGGCATCCACGTCCTGACCGCCCATATATCGTAGAGATGGACGCTTCGAGTATAGCAATGGGAGCTGTCTTCTCACAAAGAGATCCCGAAACTGGCCAGCTACATCCAGTGGCCTTCTGGTCAAAGAAGTTTTCACCTCCAGAAATTAACTACGCCATCACCGACAAAAGACCTCTTGGCAATCAAATCCGCCTTCAAAGCCTGGCGACACTACCTTCTGGGAGCCAGACACACCATTACAGTTATTATTGACCACCGAAACTTGCAGTATCTTAAAACAGCAAAGGCCCAATCTTCATGCTAGCTGCGATGGGCACTCTTCTTCGCTGAATACGATTTTGTCATAACTTTTCGACCAGGCATCAAGAATGGAAAGGCTGACGCACTTTCTCGTACTGGAACAGCTGACTTGGTTTTTACAACCCCAGATCCAGTCCCCATCATACCTGAAGACAAACTCTTAGGCCTTAACACACATGGAACTGAAAAAGGAAATTCAACAAATCATGAATCCGGATACCCTCCTTGCATAGCAAGCGCAAGGAGAACAACATTACATCCAAGACTACTTACCCCTTTTTAAGGGCCGCCTATACATATCCACCAAGAACCTACAACAGCAAGTAATTTCAGGTTACCACGATTCCCTAATTGAAGGGCACCCTGGAATCACCAAGACCTTAGCCAAGGTTAAACAGAACTTTTGGTGGCCTACCTGGCGGAGAGATATAATCCAATACATTCAATCTTGTGGAGTCTGCGCACAAAACAAATTGCAAAAACATAAACCATCTGGTCTTTTGAGACCTTTGGACATTCCTCCAGAGCCATGGCACACCCTTTCCCTCGACTTCATCACGGATCTGCCTACCAGTCAAGGGTTTAACACCATTCTTGTAGTCGTAGACCTATTCTCGAAGATGGCCCACTTTATTCCACTCAAAGGCCTTCCACATGTATCCACTCTAGCCAAAGTATTTCTGGACAATATTGTTAAATTACATGGATTCCCATCAGTCCTGATCTCTGATCGAGGTAGCCAGTTCATTTCCAACTTTTGGAGAAAGTGTTGTGCATTGGGCAAATTGACGTCCGGTTACCCACTAGCCACCACCCCCAAACGGATGGGCAGACCGAAAGGACCAAACAGACCCTTGAGCAATACCTACGGTGTATGTTGCATCACGAGCTGAGAGACTGGAAGGACTTACTATGGATAGCTGAGTACGCATATAAAAACTCCTTACATTTCAGTACTGGGCAGACACCTTTTTATACCTTATATGGTAGACACCCGCGTACCTCAGAATTGGATCTCCCAACCAAACTGGAAATGCCTGCAGTTAAAACCCTTCACACCAGCATCACTCAGGCTTTCAAAAAGGCCAGAGAAAATCTGATTCACACCAAAGCCCCAAGCAAAAACAATTCGCCGACCAACACAGTACGAAGGCCCCCGATTATCAAGTAGGAGACAAGGTTTGGCTAGCCACCAAGTTTATACCCATTAAAGGAACCCAGACCTTTCAATCCAGGTATCTGGGACCCTACACCATCAAGACGATTATCAGTCCAGCGGCCGTCAAGTTAGATTTACCATCCAATCTACGCATCCATCCGGTATTTCATGTGTCCCTTTTAAAACCAATGCAACCTGGTACATGGATTGAAGCAGCTCCGAAACCCATTCTTGTCGACGGAGAACTTGAATTTGAAGTTAAAGGCATACTGGATTCTAAGTACTCAAGTGGGAGACTATACTATCTAATAGATTGGAAAGGTTTTGGACCCCAAGACAGATCCTGGGAACCCTGTGAAAATGTTCACGCACTGCATCTGATCAAAAGCTATCATCGAAACGTCCCAACTAAGCCTGGGCCGGACAGAAGGAACACCTTGAGAGGGGCCTTAGGCGGGAGTGCTGTCACAACCCACACTCTGAAGACCCCCTGGCCAACCTATGGGCCAGGGAGAGTCTTGATTCCAATCCCCACTAAACCCAAGAAATTGCAGCCTAGGCCTTCTTCGGGCCAGTCCTGGCGCCATTGGCACCAGGCTCATGTTTGAATATGGACTTGTGCTTGGGAACTACTTTTCATTAATGCCAATCATGTGGAAGCAACCTCATAACATGGCTCCTTGAAACCAGGCTTGCAGTGTAGTGTTTTTGGGTGTGGTAACATGGGGACTATTTTACCTGGATTTCTTTCTTGAAGCTATTTAAACCACACCCGAATAGACTGACACGCTTCGCGTTAGTTTGCATTACTGCAATGTAATGCTCACCGTGTTCAGCTTCAGCCACGAACCTCGTAAGAACAGCACCTGCAAAGGAAAAGAGAAGACATCGTGAGAAAAAGGCAGCAGCTTGCCTGAACTTCATCGCCAGCAGTCTGCAGCTCTTCTGACCATCGTCCTGGAACCACCGCTCCTTCGGATTGACGGACCTGTAAAAGAGAAGAAACAAGGCATTAGACATTCTACAATTAACAAACTGTGCCGAAAGGCTTACCTCGCCAGCCGCTCCTCAATCAGCATCACTACAGAAATTCCATACTCCGGCCGAGTACCGTGACCTGTGGAGAGGAAAAGATAACAGGTTAGCAAAGGCAAGGCATCTTAAGCGCAGCGCATAGCGCCTACTTACCGCATCAAGGTGCTCCAAAAACGCCCATACTTACTGGCGAAACACACATTCCACCTTGCCACATATTGGACTTATCTGGGCGTATCTAGGAAGAAAAAGACATTGTTTAAAAGGCATGCAAGAACAGCAATATTCACAGCAATAAGACCTACCTGAAAGACTCAAGACGGGCCGGCATCAGTGAAGCAACTCAATCGTCATTGCCCACCAAGCTCAACGCGCCCCTGCCGAGACAGCAAGACACAGAACCCGCCAACATCTAAAACAAGGTGAGGAGAAGTCCAGAAGGGTCGCAGACCTACAGGGAGGTGGGAGGCTGTTTACCCCGGTTGCCCAGTCCTGAACATACCTTACCTGTATTCCAGGCAGAACTCTTCCGCTGGTCGCATCTGGGCATCGCAAGGAGGGACATCTGAACCCCAACTCCTGGGTGGCGCCCCCGTGGAACCAGGTGAGCATAACATTTGTGGAAGATCTGTGCATGTATACCCTCAAAGAAGACTTGTCTGGCAATTTCGGTTCGGAGGGAGTGGACGCTTTGTGGTGTAGTGTTGAATCATGCTGTTTCAGCTGACTGCTTGTAGAATGTCAAAGCGTGGCCTCTTCGGCAGCTGTACATTTTGTGATCATGCACTTTGGAGCCTTCTTTTTGGGCTACCTGCCTTGTTCCCATGTGTTTAGTCAACTGAAGTTTATGATGAAAGCAGTGCAGCACATTTTTCCTACTGCCAAGGTGCTTTTCTCACGTATACTCCCGAAAATAGTGTGGAAGTATTCCAATGATTCCTGTCGCCAGCCAGAGGTCAGAAGGGGTCTCAACAACAGAAGCATGTATGACTTCTTGAGTGCTGCTGGGATATTCTCTTGTGAGAATGAGAACATTGCTTCGCGATACATACACCTTTTCAAGGCAAATGGCATGTCTTTGTTGCACAGTGGCAATGAAATGTTGTTTCACAATCTACACACTGCAGTGAAGACCCTATTATAAGAATGTGAGAACGTTGAAAACACACATTTACGTATGAAGAACGCGAAAAAAGTGTTTCTACGGAAGCACCTTTACAAAAAAAAGGTTCTTTTAAGAGCCACCACACCTAACGACGTCTGCTCCCCTGGTTGAAAGCTATCCCCCCACTCCCGCGCGCGCCCAGCAGAAAACGTCTGCAAATATCGCAATAGTTGCAAGGTGGCATGTGTTACATGCGCCCCTTTTGCAGATGACACCATAGAAATGGGCCTGCAGAGGTTACGGGATTGGGCAATAAAGTTTGTGGGTGTGGTGTGTACAGACAGACCGTGGTACATAGTGTATTTTTCGACAGAAATGAAGAGGGTGCCACTGATGCAGCATCGTCATTTTCTATTTGGTCCATTAATGCAGACAGCGCGGTACATTGCAAAGAAGAGTATTTGTGGCTTTCTTTGACATGTGCCAATGGCATCCTTTGCCCATGGGACTATGACGTTTCACAGAACAAATACTTTTCCCCAGCTACAACGTTTTTCTTACTATGCCAGCCATGCAGATTTGTGCACACCACATCTAAATTGGCTTGGTGCCCTTCTTGAAAGTAGTGACATTTTTTTGTACTTGGTGTTGCGCTGTGACTCTCTTGAAAACGCTCTGGAACACTGAAAAAACCTCTTTGTACAGCGACCCCCTTTGGAACCGATTGAACTACAGTGTTTACCACACTGCGACGCCTCCCGCCCTGCATGCGTGCATTGGCAATTCTGTTGTTGATCTGTGAAAGGTGCTTTCTTTATTTACCTTTTTCCCTTTCACAGTTCATTTTCATTTATCATGGTGTTCACTACACACGCCACAGAAGAAACGGCAGGAAAGGTCTGGCACAGAAGGGGCAGCACCTGCCTGGATACTACAGGGGACGTACCGGGAGACGAAATTATTCGGTGGTCCTCGCCTACATAGGCGCCAGTTATTGTAATGCTCCTGTAAGGACCACTCCCACGCCCTTCGAAGTACATTCCCTCTATACAGCAGCGCGTTACAGTCAGTGGTCGAAGTGAGCGGGAGCGGTCGGGAGCGGTGCTCCTCTACTTCTTGAAATTACGTTTTACAGCTCCTATACTTTTATTTTAAAAAGAAACCGTTCCGGAATGGTTTCGTTTTAAAATAAAAGTGTAGGAAGACGTTGCAGCTTGTACTTTCAGTGCAATGCACTAAACATTCCCTTAAACAGCAGTTGCAAGAGTTTGGGGATTTGGATTGTGTGTGGGAGGGCACGTGGTGATGTGGTTTGTGGGGAGTGGGTGCAGCCCAGCAAGGAACATAGCTCCACTACTTCTTTTTGTACACTTCGACCACTGGTTACAGTACATGCAAAATACAATGCCCTTTGCCGGGTATGGGTCTGTAGCGTGGCATTTGGTTTGCAAAGGTTGTTTTACAGCTCTGCTGCCTACAGGTATGCCCCTCTTGTTGCCCACAGCAGATGTGCAAAATGCTGTACATGAAGGTACCCTACTTAATTGCTGGAAGGGCGGTAGCCTGCCCACTGCTCCCTTGTGCTTTAATTTCAGTTGTCGTCACATGCAGTAGAAACACTTTAAGCTACGCAATTAGTATTAGTAGTAGCATTCACGGATATACATATATTGTGGAATACAAGAATGTTTACAAGGACAGGAAACACAGATTCATTATGTCCAGCAGGAAGCCATTTATTCTGTGCGACCCATGCAGCTACAGCGCTTTTCTAACCAGCACTAAGGTTGTTGGTGCTCTGCATATTTTGCTGTTTCCTTACTTGCCTTTACATGCACTAGTATGTGTGTGAGGAAGGTGCAGCAGCTTTGCCATTTTACAGACTTAGTACAAACTGTTCCACCTGCAGTTACATGTTTTCTTCAAATGTACGACCGGCAGGCGACCTGTTAATACTTTCCGTCACACCTCTGAGTGCAGACACAATGGGCCTCATTACGACCCTGGCGGTAGGGGGTTAACGGGGACGGTAGAGCTGCCGGCCCTGTTAACCCCCTACCCCCTCATTACGAGGTCTCCTCGCGGGACCCGCTTAGCGGGACCCGCGAGCAGACCAGGATGCAAACAACGGGCCCATCATAAACGGGCCCATTGTTTGCATCCTCCCCATTCCCATTGAGCCCAATGGGGGCTCAAATGGGAATGGGGATGTATCGGGTCCGAGTTCCCTGAATGGGAAAATACCGGGTCGGAATGGCCCGGTATTTCCCCATTCAGGGAACCCGGACCCGGTACCCGGTATGGGGGTGGAGATGCCGCAAATAGCGGCATGGCTACCTCCATGGTCGTAATGAGGCCCAATGTATTTGTTTCACGGGTCATGGAAAGGCAAGCAGCAGATAAATGAAAGTAATGCAACATTTAACACGGCCACGCGACAATGCAGGTTGCTGTTCCTTGTTTGACAGTGGCCATTATACAGTTAGGAGTACTGTAGCCACACCTTGGTAGGTTTGTAGAGCCACCCACGAAGTCAGCAGAAGTACTTTAAATGCGGTAGCCTACTGCATGAATCCATAGGGCTGGCGACAGGGGTGGTGTTACCAGCATGCAGTGGATGACCTATGCATGGGTCTACGTGTGGAATGGAAACACGTGCACTTCCGCAACTACTTAAAAGTGCATTAGAAGATGTTGCCATGCGGCCACTAAGAGAGTCCTACGGATACTGGCAGTGTGATTGCACATACGCCAACCAGGTGCAGTGTCCCTAGGAAATGTCCATATTGCTAATTTGTAGTCATCTCGGCCAGTACTGTGCGGTACAGATTTATCATGCCCTGCTAACACAAAAAGAGAGCCTACTGCCACACTACACAACGTTTACTATGTACATCTATAATTGGTATGATACGCCAACACTATTTGGAAAAGTAAGGGGTAGCGCAAATGGATACATACACCAGACAATTTGCCCTTTCCACACGTTTATCATGAGGGCAGCCAAGGATTTAGTAACAAACTGTTGTTAACAGGACGTTATGGTTATGTTGCCGTACGACATACCTATCCTCTTTACAGAAAACACTATGCTAAAGCAACGTTCTGCTTACAGTGCCCTACTAAAAACCTATGAAATTCACTAACAAAAACATTGTTAAAGGGACATTATGGTTAAGTTGCACTAGCAAAAACCTATGAAATTATATGGAAAAAAGTTGTTACAGTGACGTTATGGTTACAGGTAAAACTGGGAAAAAAAACGAAATTCGACAATTATGGTAAGCTAAGCAACCATAACTCCCACCACCACTGTGCACTGCTAAGACTAAAACCCATAACATCAAAGATGGCATCACAAACAGTCCATGTTTTCCACATTAAGTGATCTCATAAAAAGTAATTTTCCAATTCTGTGCACATAATACAGAATGACTTACATGAGGGTGGTGAACACATAGAGCATGAAGTCCATATTATATTGCAGCAACTAAGCTGAGTATCAAGTTCCATAGGAAACCCAAAAATTGAATTGCTAATAACTTTTGACTTGCATGACGGATTTAGCTGCTATTTTACAAACAAAAAGTTTGTCAGGCTAGCCCCTCTCTCCCCCGACTGAAAATGTTGGGAAAGACTCATTACAAAATGAAACAGTTATTCAGAAAGCACCAAAAAGCTGTTTCCAGCATACTCCCATTCATTTCCCAATAGAGAAAAAGTCCACATTTCTGCACAGCAAAAACCACTGAACGAAATTGGTCCCGGTACGAAACAACTTGGACACGAAGCGTTGACTCGATTTCCAGGAAGGGTCTGGGGGTATTCTGTCCAGTCGTTGTTAAAGTGCCCCCTTCTGCCAAAAGTATAGCTATATCTCCCATGGTGCTTTGCAGCAGAGAGAATTTTCACAAAGGAAAAAGCCGCCATTTTTTGTTGTTCAATGCAAGAGATAACCAGGGTTCTTACGGGTATAAAAAGGGTTAGCTGAAAACGAAAAGTGGAAAAAATGCTAGTTGAAGGAGGAAAAAGGATGAAATGGCATCAGGCTACATGTGGGGAGGGGGAATGAGGACACCGTGTGAAATTGGTGAGTTAGGTGTGGGGGCCGGGGATCAAGTTCAGAGCTTGAGGTTTTTTGCGTAACTGGTGTTGTAGTTGGAATAACCGTGGTTATAGTAGAAAACAGGATATGGAATGAAAGTGCATCACACGAATAACCAGGGTTATTTAACGAATAACCGGGGATATTTTACAGATAATCAGGGTTATTTTACTGATAACCGGGGTTATCTGTAGTACATTACGATTATCGTGTTCATACTAACCACGGTTATGGAAAAATGTTTCTTTTATAAAAAAAAATAGAGAGTTTCCAAAATGTGATGAATACACAAAAAGTGGAACATTACAGCTACAGTGAGGTGAGAGTAATGGGTTTGGCTTAAGGCTATGTCTACAGGGTTACTTTAAGGAACCGAATGGTGCAATTTGGAAAGTGAACATGGTTAGTGGGACCCAACAAAACCTATTGGGGCAACATTTCAAGGGATCACAGTGAAAAGCCGTGGGCACTGCCACAGCTAGTGCACCCAAAAGAAACCTAGTGGTGTGGCCACGGCCGAAAGCCACGGCTAGAGGGCCAATTTAGGAAACCTGTTGGAGCAATATGTAGAGTCGCCACGGCCAAAGGCCATGGATAGTGGGACTGGAGGAAAGCTATTGGGGCAACATGTAAAGGGGCTACAGCCGAAGGCCGGGGCCAATGGTCATGGGCAAAGGCCATGGCTAGTGGGTGGGAAACAAAGGTAGTGTTTTAAAAGATAAGATAGAGTAGGCATGGCCGAAGGCCCTGGCTAGTGGGCCAGAAAGACCTGTAGAGTGGCCATGGCCACCTAGTGGGTCCAAAGAAACATATTGGGGGAAAATATACAGTGAACCCTTGAAATTCACTGAAAACACCTTAGTTACGGTGCAGTTAAGTTGTGCCTGTAACAAAACTATGATATAACAAAACCCTTGAAATTTACTGACAAGACCTTAGTTATGGTACAGTTAAGTTGTGCAGATTTAATGCAACAAAGCCCTTGAAATTCAGCAGATGTGGGAAGTCATGAACAACTTAACTCAGCGCGTTCCCTTTGCAAAGCCCATGAGCACATACATATTATAAGAGAAGGGATTCACAATGGCATACAAAATGGCATTATGGGGGACATCAACTGGAGCGCGCCGAGTTAAGCTGGTCATCGCTTCCCACATCCGATGAATTTCAAAGGCCCTGTAGCAGTCAATCTGCACAACTTAACTGCACCTTAACTTACTTTTTTTCAGTGAATATACATCATATATATATATATATATATATATATATATATATATATATATATATATATATGAGCTGAAAGAAAAATGTAAGTGTGACGTACGTATAGGCGAAGAAATTGAAACTGTTGAGAGTTGGAACAGAATAAAACGAATGTTCTCACACACAGGTATGGGTATTGTGTTATGGGGACAGGGAGGAAGGAATGTCCCTCAGATTGGCCCTCCCTTTAAATGGCCTTCTGAGCTATCATAACTCTACTAACAGGGCCACTGCTTATAATATTGGACTTTCTAAACAGTGATACCCTTAGCAGAGTGTTCCTCCACCTCTTCTACTTGTCAGAAAGGGCGCTCCCCAGTGTCATGCGCTTCATGGAGTTGTCTACTTTTGTATCTCTTGCACTTATTAGATGACAGTCAGCCAACTAATTGTACTTCCCCTTTTCTCCCTCACACATACATTGCTCTGAATGCACTAAGGACTTTAAATTACTGTTTTATTTGCACCTCTCCTTTGTCCCTGCATACCCCTCCCCACCACTTCCTTTTGGGACGCCACCAAGTACAGCTTGCAATTTGGGTGGCGCCTTAAAAATAAATATGTTCCATTAGGGAGATGGTAGTATAGTCAGGGTTTTTCCATTTGCATCCATGGACTTGAAGGATCATTTTTTCTATTGGGCGATACGGGACTACAAGTACCAGAATGCAATGAAAAACATCAGAACTGGACTACCAAGTCCCAAGTAGAATGGGGGATGTTTGCATGAACTGTTAAGTGTTTTGTTTTATTTTGTGTCAAGGCAGGACGCCATGTATGATTTTTGTGTTTGAGGGTGGGGAGGCTGGTGGCAGGAAAGGGGACTATGCCATTTAGGTCTTGTTTGGTTCTTATTGCCCTTAGTTCGACCCATGAATTCTCTGGCTCCCCGAGCATGTTGCTCATCCTCCCATCTAGTGACATCTCACCCCAACCCCAGTGGGAATGCTTTAACATCATGGGGGGTAGACATACTGGCAGGTCCAAACGTATATATACTTAGGCTCTTTGGCCAATCAATGGGTGGGCAAATAATCAAACAACGCCGACAAGCTTTGAGTCTCCTCATGTGCCATTTCTCCCTATCTGAACTCTAATGCAACCGTTTTTGGCATATAGGTGGCACAGGCGCCATCTAATAGCTCAAACTAAAAAGCAGAAGCCACAAGTGAAGCATGGTAGTGCTTATTCCTAGCACACTCTGAGTGATAGGCCCTTCGGTTCGAAAATGCTCACAGTGCAAGTCCCCAGCACATATTGTGTGCCCCTTGCCTGCACTAGTGAACACTGGTCTCGCATGTACCTAGATTAGTGATACCCATCCCTACACATGCCTGCCCTGCTATGCAAAACTTGACTTCTGCCCGCCCCTCCCTGGTATGCAGGGAAGACCTGCGTGGTGCTGGTGCTGGAGGGCAAAACGCAGGATCTGCGCGGGCTTTCGCCTCACGGGGCCCGTGTCCCTAGTTTACCTCCAGTGGAGAAGTCATCATGGAGCCGCCAGTTCTCAGCACCTCACTGTGATCTGCTAAACCCTTTTCAACGGGCCTGTAATGCACCCTGGAGTGAATTGTGTCTTTGAAAAATCCCCTGCACTTTGCTAACCGCTGCCAGCTGCCAAACCTGTGATTTACTTATCGTCTGCCTTAGTTTCATAAAGACTGCCTGCTTTATGTAGACTTGATAGGTGTGTCAGGTTATTAATAACAAGTTACATGGTTTGCTAAACAATGACTGTGAGCAAATCATCTAAACACACGTTATTTTATGGTGTGTCTGTTAGTCTTTCAAGTACAATAACACAACCTGGATGAAATGCATTTAGGCTGGCATCCTATTGTACTGAAGTACACGTAGTCCCCTGCTTATGGAGGTGCAAGCATGCTCTTTGGTGATTGGCACATTTTGTAAGGTATTTTTAGGCACCACCGATGAAGCTGCTGTAACCTTATGTGGTCGTGGGTAGACACGTTGCCCCGAGGGAATGACCAACTGGGAGTCTACTGCAAATGTGGGACTACGATCTTACTGTGAATGTTGCCCTCCCTGGGAATGCCAAACTCGGATCTTCCTGGGAATGTCAAGTTTACTAAGAATGTAACACTGGGCGATGATTGGGCATACCATGCTCACTAAAGGCACCACGTCATCCCATGACTTGACATAACATGACATACCATGACAGACCCTGGCATGCCAAAGTATTGCACACCATGACGTGACTCAGCGGGAGAGAAAAGGGGAGTGTGGTTCAAGGTTGAAAACTTTGACAGTGAGTGAGTGGTTATTGGAAGAGTAAGTGTGAGACTGACAGTGAGTGTGGCCATATGTTTTCCTAGTACTCGGGTAACTGGGCATAATATAAACTAGTAATTTTGTACTAGGCCTTGCGAGAAACAGGTAATTATGTGCTACCTGGTCATAATGCAGACTGGCAACGATGTGCTGCCTGCTTTCAAATATGCATACGTAAAAAGCTGGTCAGAACCTCTTGGGAGGACTCGGGGTCCCGGATATCGAGAGGTATATTCTATCTGCGCAAGTGGCACCTATGTTAAAATGGAGGGGAGAGGATACACTGAAAGGTTGGATGGCAGTAGAGCAAGAGGTAACCACTATCCCTCTGGGTACATTGCAAGAGCTAATGACACGGGCCAGCGGAGCGGGAGGACAACTATTGGAAGCCACCCTTGTATCACTGAGGGGTTGGGACAGAGCACTCAGAAGGCGCCACATCACACTGAGTCCAGGACCCTTTACCCCAATGACATACAACCAAGACTTTACCCCCGGGAAAGAAAATAGATTCTGGGACAACTGTGGACAGTCACGGACACTCCACCTAAAAGAATTATTTCGCGACAGGAACCCTCTTACATTTGAGGAAAGCAAACAGAAATTTAGAATAAGGGGAAAAGAAAGATATACATATATACAAATCAGGCAATAGATAGCACAAAAAAGAGGTCAGAAAAGCGCCATCTTGGGCCCCGATAGGGATGTAACTAACCCTCCAGGAGGGAGACGCCAGGAGAGCACTATTCACAATGTATTAACTACTAGACAAGCACTAGTGGGGGGATACACTTTCATATAAAGACAACTGGGAGAGGGATCTGGCCACACCAATCACAGAGGAGGAATGGGGACAAATATGGAGGAGGGCACAAAAGACATCTAGATACATGGCGATTAAAGAGACGGCCTATACATTATGGTATAGGTGGTAGTTGACCCCACAAAGGCTCCATACATTGAACCGCACCTATCCTCCCGATTGCTGGAGGCAATGCGGGGCCAGAGGGGACTTATACCACATGTGGTGGACCTGCCCCAAAGAAACGATTTACTGGAAGGAGGTCTTGGGGCACATAAAAGAGATCACAGGGAAACAACTCCCACTCATACCAAAGGTTGTACTATTGGAATCTGAGGTAGAAGGAGTCTATGCTGCGACAGGGAATAGCGCCTCCCTCACAACTCACCTACTAATGGCAGCAAGGATGACCATAGCCCAGGGGTGGTAAAAAGTGGAAGGCCCCATAATAACATGCTGGTGGGTCAAAATCTGGAGTGTACTAGCAACGGAAAAAGTGGGAGCATTGAGGGAGGATAAGTACCAGAACTTTCTAGCAATATGGGACCCATTCCTAGAGTTTGTCAAAAATCGGGAAGCCCAGCATTACAGACCAGCACTAATGAGAGCAATCCTGAACTAAAAATGCAGAAGATTAAGAACGGTAACCCGATGAAACTACATCTGAGAGATGGAATAGCAAGCACTTAAAAAGTAACCAAAGGAAGCAGAATACGAACCATAACAGTGGGGGAGGGGCTGGGAAGGGGGGATGGGTAAAGTTGGAACTGTTAGTACAAGCGAAGGAACAGACAACCACGGACTATGGTGAGAGCTGGCCGGAAATAGCACCTAGAATTGGAAAAGTATTATTTACCGAGCCTACAATGTTGTCAAAACGATGTAACTATGATTGTGCTTGACAATTTAAATGAAGTTGTAAGAAAAAAAAAAAGCTGGACAGAATAATGTTGATTTAATGATATGTTTGACTCCTTATAGTGCCATTGTCACTTTGATTTTATATATATTAAGGTTGGGAAAAGACAGTGGCCCTCATCAGGAGGTTGGAGGTAACCATGCCGCTTTTAGCGGCATGGTTGCCTCCTTACCGCAATCCGGGCCCGGGTCCCTCGAATGAGGACTTACCGGGCCATCCCAACCTTGACAGACCCGGTAATTCCCCGTCCAAGGAACCCGGACCCGGTCCATCGCCATTCCCATTCGAGCCCCCATAGGGCTCAATGGGAATGGGGATGGAGCTAACAACGGGCCCGTTGTTAGCTCCCTGGTGTCCTCGCGGGACCCAGCATGAACGCCTGGTTTTTCCAGGCACCCATTGCGGGTCCCGCAAGGAGACCTTGTGGTAGGGCGGAATGGGTTTACCGGCACCTTTACCGGTGCCGGTAAACCCATTCTGCCAACCTTATGATGAGGGCCAGTGACAAAATTACCGGTGATGCTAGCACCTACTGCCATGACTCTGCGCTCCAGAGGGGGATAGCACCTACTGCCATGACTCTGCGCTCCGATGGGTGATGCTAGCACCTACTGCCATGACTCTGCGCTCCGATGGGTGATGTTAGCACCTACTGCCAATACTCTGCGCTCCAGTGGGTGATGCTAGCACCTACTGCCATGACTCTGCGCTCCGATGGGTGATGCTAGCACCTACTGCCATGACTCTGCGCTCTGGTGGTTGATGCTAGCACCTACTGCCATGACTCTACGCTCTGGTGGGTGATGCTAGAACCTACTGTCATTACTCTGCGCTGACTCTGCCCTCCAGTGGGGGATAGCACCTACCGCCATGACTCTGCACTCCGGTGGGTGATGCTAGCACCTACTGCCATGACTCTGCGCTCCGATGGGTGATGCTAGCACCTACTGCCATGACTCTGCGCTCTGGTGGGTGATGCTAGCACCTACTGCCATGACTCTACGCTCTGGTGGGTGATGCTAGCACCTACTGTCATTACTCTGCGCTGACTCTGCCCTCCAGTGGGGGATAGCACCTACTGCCATGACTCTGCACTCCGGTGGGTGATGCTAGCACCTACTGCCATGACTCTGCACTCCGGTGGGTGATGCTAGCACCTACTGCCATGACTCTGCGCTTCGGTGGGTGATGCTAGCACCTACTGCCATGACTCTGCGCTTCGGTGCTCTTCCCCCAATACTTACACCCTGCCCCCGCCAGTGGTGGGTTCCCAGTGGGTTCCCAAGTAGTATTTTTCAGTTTCCAGTGCTGATTATTCCAGCAGTCTGACAATGACCGTTTCTAGTACACAATTAATGAGGCCCTCCTTTAAATCAATATAAATTGGCAATGCCTGCCCCTAACCCACACTTTTGTTTCTTTACCTTACACTAATAGAAAATTACATTGTCTTCCCCTGGCAAAGTGACCCCCCTTTACACTGGAATAAAGGTGACAGTGTAGGCCCCTAGCAGAGACTGATTGCCACTCACTTGCCATCGTAAAGAATTACATTGCCTGTCTCTGTTGCAGAGTGTCTCCCATATAAACATGTAGTGTCTGTCCTCCGCACATTGTCCTCCCCTTAGCACTACCCCCTTACACTTGCTTAGACTGGCAGTGCCACTGACTGATAGCCCTTCCATTACATTATTATAAATTGTCCTGGCCACAGGTTTCCATCAGAACAAATGTGGCAGTGCTTGTCTCTGTTGTTGACTCAGGGGTGTTGCTAGGACTGGAAAAGATCTGGGGCTGTGCTAATGTCGGGACTGTCGGGACTCAGGGCTAGCTAGCCTTTTGCTTCGAGCTCCTGAGCTTCTATCCAGGGCTATTACCAAAGACCCGGAGCTATAGCCCCCCCCCCACCTGTGCCCCCTTAGCAACGCCTTTGGTTGACTTTGTCCTTCCCTTCAACAAATAGCATCTGCCATTGGCACAGTGTGCCTTGATAAAACTAGTATAGACTGACAGTGCCGGCGCCATCACAAAATAGGTGCCGCTCCCCTAAACTAGTATAGGCTGACAGTGTCTGTGTTTAGCACCGACTGGGAGCCCCACCCTAACATATAGGGAGGGTGTCGGGGCCTTTCAAACCTTTCAGTTGAAAGGGGCCCCAACCCTCACATGGCCTCCCAGCAACTGCCCCCCATGTTGCCTGTCAGCAATCTTGTAACACAGCAATATATGTCTTTCTATATTACTTTTCTTCTGGGGCTTTGAATGTACACTTTACAACGCTCACCTTACAAGGTGCCTGTGCATTGTATTGTATTGGGCATTGATTAGGTGCACAAACTATCGCCAGAAGGCATCTAGATGCTGGGGAGTGACAGCGTGGGGGAACACAATAGCTCAATCAGATAAGTCTTCAAAGCTTTGTGAAAACTCAGTCAGAAATCTCTGGAAGTCGAGAGGGAAGAGAATTCCAAAACATTAGGGCTGTCACTTACTTTGGGGGACTGCAGAAGTGTTAGCACCTCGTTGCTTTTAACAGAGGTTCCTCCACACCAGCCACGCGCTGACAAAGAAGGATGTATAGGCTTTTCGGTTGTCATTTATTGTTTTGGCTGCCTGCTGGAGGGCCGCCTCATGATAATCAGTGACTATTAACCCCCAGGTTGTATTTCTTTGTCTCCATCATAATGTATGCATCCAACGGGTACCGAAGGCTGTTTCCCAGCCTAAGCAAGTGGAAGCCCACAACCATCATGTTGAAATGGGCCCCAGCTGCCCCATTACACTATTGGAAGAGACTGAGCGTCACTCCCTTACACTAGCACAGGCTGGTAGCATGCCTCGGTGGCACAGGCTGGCAGCATGTCTCGGTGGAACAGGCTGGCAGCATGTCTCGATGACACAGGTTCCCAGACAAACATTAGTGAGAGAAATCGGCAGAAACCACCAAACAGCTCCAGACTAAGCTTGGTTCTGTGGTTAAGGCCCAAACATTCGTGCTGGGATTCCCGAAAGGTTTTAAACGGCTCAAACCGCATCAGAGCTGTACACTCTTGGTCTAAAAGTAGCACAGGGACTGAGGGAGTCTCTCATTTATTTCACCACTCGTGTGAGTTGCACGCTCCTGCCTCGGGCGGTGGCACTATCTGTCTACTTGAGTACCCATTTTCTTTCGCATTAAAAACAAACACCCCTTACCTTGTTTCTGGCATTTATTTTAAGCACCTCCTATTTCCGAAATCAAGGAGTCAATAAAACAATTACACCGCCTTTATGCTTGAACATTTCTTACCAGCCATGTCTGAATGCTGTCGTATTGCGTTCACACCACAGAGGTTGTTTCATGCAAGCATCTTGTGAATAATATGTGCAAGCACGCATGCGTTATTAACACACTGTTTTCATGTCACCAATCGAGACACACCACAGACCAGTCAGCTTTGATAAATTTAAAACAGGGTTAAGTGTTACAGGCATTTACTGTGGAGTGTCTACAGAATGGGGATGTCTGGAATGCTCATATCCTCTTCCCACTGAGCTGTGACTTGACAGAGAAAGGGGCTATTGGCAATCTCCATTTCATGCTTGTTTCTGTCCAAACAGAGTAATAACAGATAAGACATCAAGGAAGCAGACTTGAGGAGTGACTAGGGCTGCCTGTAAAGCCCTGCTACTAACTGCCGGACCCATATGCATGCAGTAAATATAAACCAGCCCTACCCTCCCCATACAGTAAGGTGGACCACACAGGTTTACAAGTGTTAGCAATAAAAGGCCGTAGGATTTTATTGTTACAGATGGTTATGGAAACAATAACAATAATCGCATATCCTTATGGTATCATACTTTTGGGCACCGGTCCTGAGGTAACCCCCTCTGGCCAATGCCGCCTTCTTGTCCCACGACTTGTTGTGGTCACCATAAAATGTCCTGTTTTTCTCTTCTTTTGTTCTTCTCCCTTCTTTTCTAGGGTGGGAGGGTTTTGGAAAAAGAAGAAAGATGTAAGACACTGAGTTAAAAGTGAACTTCCTGACTGTTTGGGTCCCCGTTCAGGGTCGACAAACAGTTTGTATTTTGTGAGAGCTGTGCAGCTCTTTTTATAAACCCAGGGGTGGCCCTGTATCTTTGAAGTGTGGCTGTGAGGGCTGAAGCCCAACCCCCCGGCCAGCAGTAGCCGACTGTCTGGCCCCCAGGGGGGGAGCAGGTATTGTGTTCTCCCTGCCTTACTGGTGGTTTCCTCTGGGTGCTTAGCACCCTGTTGTTTTGTGGAAGGAGGAGGTGATTGCTCACACTTCACCCTTCCCTGTCTTTGTAGTGGGAGAGACTGCTTGTCTCCGACTGAGATGAAGAGAGGGTCAGGCCTGGGGGAGGAAGCTGCCCTTCTCTTAGGCTTGCTGGATGGTACCAGCAGTTAGCCTGCCTCGCTTTCGGAGGCCCTGCAGCATTGCCCAGACTTTACCACAATACTATGCCAGAGCCCTTGATATGCACCAGCCTGCCCCAAACAAAAAAACAACCCTTACATTAGGATTTCATGAGTCAAACCTGTGTGATCTACACTTGAAAACAGCACCCTTTTCTGTATTTTCCCGGACGAGGATGTGTATCACAGGATATTCTTAAGCACCACCACCCTTCTTGCCCTGTGTTAGAGGGTTTTACTAGCAGCATGCACTGGTGCGTGTTTCACGAGTGCCTTCAATTTGGATGCTTTAGAAGATAAAGAGGGCTTAGCAATTAAGCTGGTTTAAGTTGCAGGGCACACTGTCATCTGGGCCTCAGTCAGGGCCTCGGGAACCACTAGGCGAACAAAGCACTCACTTTGGGGGCGTTGAAGAGGGGCCCCATGATGGCAAAGAAAAGGCCAGTTTGTTATTGTAATTGTTGGTAAAAATAAGGCTTTTCCGAAATGGGCAAAAGGTAGCCGACTCATCACCCATTATGGATGAGCTAAGGGAGCCAAGTGAAAACACTGTGCATTCGCTCAGCTGCAGCAAGCAGCTAAGGGAGATCTTCTGTGCTAGCTTCAACAGTACAGGAAAACATGGTTGCCCTTTTAGAGTTTTCAGTACTTAAGTGCCTGCCCACTGGGCCATGCAAGGATGTGGGCATTTTACTTCACCAGCCTTGCATTGCTCATTGGAGATGCAGGCTAGGGTACTGCAGAGCCACATTTGCCTAGGGGGTTACTGGCATCAAGGGTATAACCAGCATCGTGAGCGCTCTTGCAGCCCATTCTGACCTACATTAGTGCAGTCAATCTGGACATGTTTTCTTGCTGTGGCATACGAATTTTAACACACAGTTTCATAGGTAAATAAATGAATGTTTATCATCAACAGTTTTTCTAATATGGGAACAACAGGTTCCTCATAGGCATGATATACAAGGCTATGGGGTGCATTCAAAAAGGCCCCAAACTAAAGGTCCCTTTCATATGAAAAGCAGGATTTTTCAACACTGACACAAAAACGGCTTTGCATGTGTGGCTGTAAGTGAAAACTGAAGGGCCATGTGAAAAAGGCATACCTTTCATTACCCAAGGAAAAGCAGCATTTTAATTAATGAAGTAAGGGGAATGTAAAGGTCCCTTTCACATGAGAAACTGGATTTGCAAACACTGACACAAAACAGCTTTGCATGTGTGTTTGCAATTTATATGTGCAAATTGTACCCGTACCAACATAAAAATGTCAGGGAAAAAGACATGGGGCCTCATTACGACCCAGGCGGTAACCATGGCGCTATTAGCGCCATGGTTGCCTCCAAAAACGTACCGGTTCTGCCATGGTGAATGGAGCAATTACCGCCCCATTCCAAGGTTGGCGGGGGCGGTAATTCCCCATTCACCATGGCCCTTCCCCATTCCCATTTGAGCCCCCATAGGGCTCAATGGGAATGGGGAAGGTGCTAATAAAGGTACCGCTAATTGTGGTACTGTTATTAGCTCCAATGTCCCTTTGTGGGTGCTGTCCTTAATGCCTGGTAAAACCAGGCGTTAAGGGAGGACCCGCAAAGGGACCTCAGAATAGGGCGGTAAGGGATTACCGGCACCAATGCCCTTACTGGTACCGGTAATCCCTTACTGCCCGGGTCGTAATGAGGCCCATGGTGCCTGTTGACAAAAAGTAATGTATATTAGGTTTGGCATTCAAAATACCAGCATACATTTGAAAAGAAAAGCCACTTGGTTTGCATGAAAACGTTTCTGTAGGCCAGAGGGAAACACTTTTGCTGGCTGTGGGACACATGTCACAAAGAACTCCCCTACTGGAAGGCTGGTCTTTACATACTGCAGCTATTTCACTAGTATAGACTGACAGTGATGCTGGCATCACAAAATAGGTGCTGCTGCCCTATACTTGTATAGGCTGGCTGAACTAAAATGTGGAAGGCCTGGAAACCAATTGTCCTTTAGACTTGCGGGATCTGCAGGACATCTTTCTCTTGGCTGGAGCATGACCAGCTGTGAACACAATACAATTAAGGGAGGCTAATACTCCAATTTCAAAGAGCAAACAACCAACTTCAAAGAGACTCATACACAAACTCACAGGCTGGCCCAGAGAGACACATGGCTGGATGAATACAGATTTACAATTAATTTAAAAGGTCTATTATAACTTAGGCCTTTTTCTCAGCCACCATAAATCAAACTGATTGCATGCATGTGTTATGTTTTAGGTAATTTCCAGGCAATTTTGGTGGTATAAAATTCATCCACCTACGACTAAGGGAACTGTAATGGCCATCTAAAATGGGTTTCTGGCTGGTCTGAAAATGTTCCAAATGTGAGAGTTGCTGAACGGGTGGAGAGTAAAATTAGGAATATGGGTAATGAATAACTGTTATGCTCTTTGTGAAAATGGCAGTAAATTGCCACACGCCCATGCAAAATGGTGTGCACCTGGCTCTCATCTTATTTAATTTCCCATGATTAGCTGAATCAGAAAATATATATATTATGACAGTTGCGAGTAAAATTATGACGTTTTGCGACATAACTAGATTTTTGCAAACATTTGACATAAGAACAAATGGGGATTGTAAATGGGAATTGCCATATATCTGCTCCAGACCCCTAAATTAATCCTTCATGGGAGGCTGGATTTGGGAGTAGAGAGAAGGGTAACTGTCCAATCTTAGTTTCAAGAACTCTTGCAGGGTACTCCAACAAGATTGTAAACTTGATGGTGTCATCTCTACTATATGAGGGTGAATGCAGTAGGAGGAAGGGACAGAGCTGTTGAAATTTACCATCAAAGAGAGCTGATGGAACTTCCCATCTGACAGCTGAAAGGACACACCAGAGGAGATTGCTGAGAGTGCATCTTGGTGGAGCTGTCTATTTCTAGGAAGACCTAAAAAGCTGACTCGATCCTATGGTAGAGAGTGGGAGGCCATCCTCGAGAGTGGAGTGACCAGACCCCTGCAATATCTTTCCAGAGGGTCCTGAAATGCAGCTGGCTTTCCTGAACTTTGAACAGAAGCTTTATATGTAAGTTGGATCGAGCCCTGGAAAACTATAGCCTATAATTTAATTGGATACTCCTTTTTTTGTCCTGTTCACCCCGACTTCTTTAAGGAAGAGGGGCATCTTTATTCTTAAATCAGTCAAATATTTTTGTCCACATTTCCACTAACATCGGCATTGAAGTGGAGGGGTGGGGGTGCTGAAAATCCTAAATTCTTAAATAATTCCAATTTTTACCATTCAGCTTTCCCAGCACAGGCCTTTCAGTGGAAGGGGTCTCTAAAATTCTAAATTCCCAAATCATTCTAATTTTTCTGTCAGACCTCCCAAACCAAGAACATAGTGGGGGGTGGGATCTGAAAAACAAATCACTAAATCAACCTGTGTTTATTTTAAAGCGAAAGTGTGGGTGAAATAATAATTGCCACATGCATTTGCAAAAATTTGTAAAAAAAAAAAACTGCTAGCCTTTTAAGCACACAGGAAAATCGAAATTGCACAGCACTACATCTATACAGCGCTAATTATTTCTTGAAGTGAAATTTGTAGAAAGTAAAGAATCAACTCACTTTTGTGATTTATGATGAGAAAGGTTTATTGTGTTGTGCCATGGATAAAGTGGTGTTTGACATTTCAGTGTGTGTTTCATAACATCTAATCCAAATAAACCTAAATATATTTCCTGTACACCGGCCTGGTTCTTGGCAACTCAGGGGGAGGGATACAAGGGGTGTTAGATTTAATTGGAAATAGGGCTACATAAAAGAATCCATCAAACAGTTTGTTGCATGACACCTTGAGTGGAACTCCCCGTGTTGAGGGTGGCCTCTCAATAAACTGTTACAAATTGGGGGTTCAGGGCCGGAATTTAGCTAGCTATTTCTGACTCATAACAAGTGCATTGAAACAGACTTTTCATTTTGATGCAATTGCATTAAGGTGGAGGGAAATTCATCATTGTTTTGTTAAAGTGCCACAAAGACATGACCCCTAAGTTCCAGGGAGGTGTATAGGTGAAAAAGTAAGATTTTGTAAGAATGTATTTGTGTGAGGAAATCAAACAGAAAGAGGGTGATTTTTTCCCCTGCATAAAGAACGTTTTACTAAGGCGCAAAAAGCCACTGTGATAATAACTACTGTACACATTGGTGAAGCCAGGGAGCATCTCTCAGCTAAATTATTGCTTAAAGGAGAATGGATTGAGGGTGATTCTGGAAACTGACAAACCAGAATTGTGCGGGTGGTTACCTCAGGAAGCAATGATATTTGGCTTGAAGGTGGAATTTTACACCAGGCGCTTGCAGCATTTTATTTGGTCACAACTGTTTGTGGTGGACAGATACAAATGGCTCCGCTAACTGCTTAGTTATATTTCCATTTGCTGTTAGTGGAAGAGTGTTGGAATAATAGTGAGGCTAGTAGGATGAATCAGGCTGGAGACCTGTCACAGGCCCAGGAATTCATCGAACAACTCAAAAATGACTTAAAAACCCAGCAGCAAGAGAGTTTAGAGTGTGAAACACAGTGTTCTGCACTGCAAAATGCACATAAAGAGTGTGTGGAAAATGTTTGCAAACTGCAACATAAGGTTGATGATCAGTCTATGTATAATAGAGGGTTGTTAGATGATATCATAGCCCTCAAACAACAAATTAGGGAATTAGAAAAGGAAAATAGGCAGTTTATCATTAAAGAAATTGACTCACAAAAGGAGGCTGATGAAATGCACCAAGGTATAAATACTCTGAAACAACAGAGGATGCAGACTATTCAGGAAAAAGACCTCTTGAATCAGGATAACAGCGTCCTATTACGGAGGATAAATCAGTTGGAAATGGGGGTAGAAAAGGGACAGTCAGGTTCTCAGGAACTGACCAGAAATAGAGAAGAAAGGAATGAGCTAGAAAGGTGTGTGAGACAAATAGAAGCAGAACTATCAGAGGAAGCGAATTGTAGGTATGAGCAAGGGAAAGAGATTACTCTCCTGAAGGAAAACACCTTAAATATGCAAGCAGCATACAAGGATCACTGAGGGAGAATGAATCACTTCAGCATGAGGTGCATCAAACAAAAGATTGGTAGGTAGCTCAGAGCATGGATGCTTGACACTAATCAGGCCTTAGTGTCAGAATTAAAAAGCCAGCTCTCTGAGTATCAACAGGAAATCAGGACAGAGAGAAGCAGTTGTGAGAGCCTCACCAAGGAAATCAAAAATTATAAACAGGCCTTGAGGCACCATGACCAATCAGGACATGGAACAAGGCCCACTGATCAAGACGAGGCACCCCTAGCAGAAGGAGCCTCATGCCAATCATTTATAACCTCCCATTTACAAATGGGAACCGACCCCATGCATGCCACCTATCCAAAACAGGGTGGCATGAGGCAGTTAGACTTACCTAGGCCCATGGTCAGACTGGGACAAGAAATAGGCCCGGACACCCAAAAAAAAGTGGCCCACCCCTCGCTTCAAAAAAGTGGCCCTCAAACCATCATTTGCGAATCACGTCAATTCACAACTTAACAGAAAATGCTACTTATGGAGGGTTAATGTGTCACTGGTAGAGCCACCTATGCATGTGCAGGAGTCACCTACTCGTCTGCATATACATGCTCGAAATTCCATACCTACCTACATTACACTTCAGGTGGTAAACCGTCTCATCAAATTCTCTTCTTTCTGCTATTCTCTAAACCCTGAGACTTTCTCCTGTATTTACAACTGGCTGGCCTCGTCCCTCCCAATAAAATTGCTTTAAGTCACTAATCAAATGTTTTGAACATCATGAATAACAACGAGCTGGAAGTTTGCGACAAGGAATCTGCATATCTATCTATCTTTGTTTATTACACACACAACTTCTTGTATCACATGTCTTAAATCACTGAAAGCACAGTGGGGTTAACTAGATTTTTCAGGTTGACATTATCTTGCATTCTGCAACTTATAGTTTACCATTGAGGATCTGAACATTAAACCCACAAGGATATTCTTTTGCTTTAACATCCTGCTATAAGGATATACATGTTGTAATGTGGATTTGTTATGCAATTTGTGTTTTTTGTAAGTAAACTCTATAAGACTTTATTACTGTGTAGACCTTGAAATTCAACAATTTGAGCCAACGTTTGCAATCCTGGTCACCACAACACCCTCCTCCGCCCCCCCTCCCCCAATCTGTCCGACCATCCCACTTTCTCTTTTTTGGATGCAGCCGAATACCACTAGTTTCTTTTCTCCACTTCCACCACTGCCCACAGCGAACATGGAAACCGGTCAGTTTTCTGTGTACACACACATGCTGCACCAGTAGAGCCTGCTATCGACCGAAGGGACAACACAGACAGGAGGGCAGGGGTGTTGCTAGGTCTGGAAACGATCTGCAGTCTCCTAGTACTTAAAACCCAGACTCCAAGTTTAAACCTGTTGAATATAGGCAAACCAACTTTCATCTGTGTCGGAACTCACTTGAATTGAATTAACTCTTAGTTGCTATGGGTTATATGAATTGTACTTGGAGGAGGCGCCAGGTATTGACTATGTCATTATATTAATTCTATCTATAGATGATAGATGTAATGAACACCTAGCGCCTCCTCCAAGCAGAATTTGTGTAACTCTTAGCTATATATTTGGGTAAATATTATGCACTATCCATATGTTGGTTTTACAATGAAGAATTATGAAATTTAACGCAATTTAAAAAAAATATCCTTTATTGTCATTCGCAAAAACCCATGTTTGTATGACATTTGTGTCGAAATGTAAGTGCCTCTGTAATACCCCACCCAGTCCACTTCCCCATTCTAGTCATACCCCCCCTCAAGCCCCCGTGACGGAAGGCTTGCATCCTTCTAGCCCGTCCCTAAAAGGCCCATTGACAGTAGTAAACATGTTTCCCAACTCGTGCAGACTGGCAGATTTTAATTGAACACACCTGTATCCAGCACTTATGACAACAATAGAAATAATTGCGTAGACGTTTCCCTTTGCCATCTCCAAGCAAAGAGGTAGAGATGCATAACACCATGTAAACAGAAAGTACATGCATCATACAACTGTAACACGCACCCACGCTTCAAAAAATGATGCCAGTCTGTCTGGCAACTAGGAATCTTTATGGCATTGCAGGTTCCGGAGTGTACGACTACCTATTTTACTACACAGGTGCTCCACATACAGAATCGTATGCAATACGCAGCATGGATTGGCAGTCAAAGGAAAATTTCCTTGTATGGAGTCTCGTATCAAGGCCTTTGCAGCAGGTTGCAGACAGTGGTAGAACTAGTGCTAGTTACTGTGTGTCGGCACGTGTAGTCAACTAGTCCTCTCCTCGGGTGGGCCTGGGTCAGGCGCAGGCTGCCACTGCCAGTGCCTGGTTTTGCAGCACTGCTGCAGCAGGGCAGCTTCAGTCGGCGGGCGGACTTGAGTCTGGGGGCAGCCTCGCTCAGTGACTGGTTGCAAGTTTGCAACTTGCAAGCAGCACCACCAGCAAGCACCTGCTTTTTGCTTTGGCATTGGCCAGCCAGAAGAGAGCAGTGGTCCGATCCACCTGCTCTGCTCCCAGAGTCCTGCTGTGTTTCCTGCACTGCCTCATGCTGAGTGCGTGTGAGTGACTGACTGACTGACTGACGTGACATGGCCAGTGGCTACACCCAGACGCAGCCAGGCTCACACCAGAATGCCCCCCATGCCAGCCACAACGACTCCCCACACCCCCCTGAAACTTTCAGCAAACTTGATTGATAAAGGAAGTCAACAAGAGAGAGGCGCCGGCAGAAGCTCAGCCTCAGGGGAGCTCAGCCTCAGGCCCTCAGCTCACACACGTCATGATCGTCCCACCCACTCGGGCCCCAGAACAATTTGTTGAACTTGCAACAAGCAATTTACATACATATTCACATTGCATTTGCAACAATCCATGAGCCTGGTGAAAAGCCATCACCGGCGGATCGGCTTGGCTTAGGGGCCCTGCCAGGCCAGCACACCTACTCTTTATTGTGATGCATTCATCAAAGAAAGGTAACACTTGCATGCTACCTTTCTTTGATGAATGCATCCGTTGTGTGCGCCGTGATGAGGCACGAGCTGGCTGCTGAGCGGGCTGCTGCCCGCAGACAAGCCAAGCAAAGTAAAATATTGTAACCTGGCTGGCTCAACACCGGGCCACTCATGTGAGACTGGCCCAGCCCCCAGGGCCTCGCCCTCCAAGCAGCGATCGGCCAGTCCTTGTCTGATATTGATGAGTATTCATCTCTACCACACAGAAGGGAAAGTTGCCGTGCCAGTGTGTCCTGGGAAGTAAGGAATAATACTGTAAGTACTTCAGACCATGAAGAGAGCACCTTGCCCGCTTCGCTGAATGAGGAAAGCCAGACCTTTAGCCTAGGAAGGGCATTCTAAAAACCACTGTATTTTCAGGGGAAGGGGGGGGTTCCCCAGACCTCCTGATAGGAGGGATGAGGAAACTAGTTTCTATCCTGGGTCTAAACAGAACTTCAGGGAGAGTGACCCTGAGAGTTCACTTTGGTCCAGGCGAGAGGAGTCCAGATATTCCCCGTCTCATAGAGATAGGGAGCGCCTAGAAGACAGGGAAGGGAGTACCAGCAGCAGTTTTGACTCAGAAGGTGAATGGACTCCAGTGCAGAAGAAGAAAAAGAGTGGGAAACAGAGCAAGGTATTTGTGAAAGACCCAATAAGAGAAATCAAGGCCATAAAGAGCATCCTGACGCCATACCATAAGAATGCCAAGTATTAGTTATGGGAACATCTGAAACTTTGTGAGCCGATTATGGAATCCTTCCAAATCAGGAATGATGTGAATTGTATAGCATTTGCTAAATGCATTTTTTCACCGGAGTACTCCTGTTTCTTTGCAGGACTGGAGGACGAGGATCATTATAAATGGTCCACCTGTAAGGCGGCCCTGTTGAAAATGTTTCCACCCACCGGAACCCGCAAGAGGCCTGTAAGGCTGCATAAAATGTGCAATGTGGGGAGGATCAGGTGCCTAGGGAGTTTGTGCAGGAGTTAAAGCTGACATTTTCTCAGACTTCCTGGCGGGTGAACACCAATAGTAGGGATTTCATAACTACATAATTCCATGCGCTCCCCAAATACATAATGACCTAGTTGTTGCACGATTTTCACAAGCAAAATACCCTGGGATTGGGTGATTGAACAGGCCGCCATGATCTATGAGGTCGAAAAAAACTCCCGAACTCTGACACAGAAAACTGCCCAAGATCACACAGTGTCAGAGTTCAATATTCAGAAAATGACCACTGGGCTGTCAAATAACTCACACTTTCTTTGCACTTGAAGGAGAAAGGAGGCTAATTGTATGCACCAGTCAAGGTGCTGGGTCAGGGTGAATTATCAGCTTTGGGGGATACTGAATCCCATGCCACCCTCCGGCTCAAAAAGAACTTTGACCAACTAAACTCAGGACAAGGGGGGGCACCAAATTTCCCTCACACCACTTCCCAGACAACTCAAAAATGTTGACGGGAATGATAATTCTATCGAAGGAACTGCAGATCTGACAATAAAAATTGGACATCGGCTGAAACATCCGGTGATAGTTGTGACTCCAGAGGGCACACCTTGTTTACTGGTGAAAGATCTCCTGGGGAGGTTATCACCTCTGATCTGCTGTGTAAAAAAAGTTCTCTGGACTCAGACAAACCGCGCTATAAAATAAGAAATGAGTACCAATTATGTAAGCCTGTATGGAACCTGTCATTTAATTGATCAACGATCTGAGAATGTAGAGTTCCTTTTCAAGAACAACCAAGTCCCAGACATCACTGTGATCACGGTAGGAGAACAAACTTGTGATGGGAACCCTTCTCCATTCTTGAAAATCACCCTTCCTCCCAGTTTTAAGTGGCAATCCACAATGTAAGGGAACACTCTAAAATTTTACACCAGTCCTAAATCAAAAGAAACATTAGGTCCTGTGAAACCAGACAAGGAAGAACCCTTTCAAAGTCTGACAGACATTCATTTGTTTTTCCCGATTCAGTTAAATAAGGGGGAGGAGGCGGTGCGCACCAGAGTATGCCTGAATAATCAAAGAAGCTTCATCAGCAAAGAATTATTCAGTAAACTCCCAAAAGATCAGACCATTCCGACATTTAAATTGATTGACAAAAAGGAAATCGGTCTGGAAAACCCAAGTTCTAAACATCTCCTGCCTATGCATGCTAAGAATGTCCATTGGAGACAAAAGCATAGAACATAATTGTTGGGTCGTGAGAGATGTACCTACTGCCTTCTATCTGGAAAGTGACATTCTCAACCGATTCACAATCAATTTGGACCTAATTAATCATAATGCCTGGTACCCACTGGGGGGTAACCCCATGGGCTTTGACAACACTGAAAAAGTGTTTCTGTCAGCTCAATTGCTGCCTTATGCCGTTGAAGTTCATGTGCGAGAAGAGGTTGCCATCCCAGGGCAGGTGCGACAATTCACTCTTCCCTTAAAATTAAGCGAGGACAGAACTTCATACACCAGGATGTCTGCATACATCTACATTCCCATCTCAAACAACAAGGTTTGTATTTAAATCCAACACCTCTTGCAGACCTAGAACACAACACCAATTGAATATTGGTGGATGACAATGACCCTTGAAGTATCACTTTGGGCGCAGGCACCTTTAATAGAATGACGTTTGATGGCCATGGATCTCTCCACCCAACTGGAGGATACTGCTGAAATTTCCAAGCCCAAGGTCTTCCCAGGTTTCACAGAGATGGTTGAGGAAAGGATCAATCTTTCTGATGCCTGTGAGACCGAGGAGCAAAGACAAAAGCTAAAACAGGTCTTCCTGGAATTCCAAGATATCTTTTCAGTGGACTCATGTTCCTGTGGATGCACATCCATTCATTCATCCACCCACCATTCCCATGGACCCTGAGAGGGTGCCAGTATTTGTGAACCAATACCACTTACCTCTCGCATCCATGGAATCACTCATAGAGATTATTAAGAACTTAGAATCCTATGGGGTAATATGTCAGATCCACAGTACCTTCAACAACACGATACTGGGGATACTCAAACCAAACGGCCAATGGAGACTATGCGCAGACCTGAAGGAGTTGAACAAATGGGTCCACATGTCAAGATTGCCCCTTCCCTACATCGATCAGGGACTGGCCCAAATCCAAGGGTCAAAGGTGTACAGCTCTATTGACCTGACCAATGATTATTGGAGAGTACCCAAGAGTAGGGAAGACCAGTACAAGCTTGCCTTTACCTTCAGGGGGCAGCAGTAGATGTGGACCCAAACCTACTTTACATAATACATAAACTCCAGCAATGAGTTCAACATCTTCCTGCATAAGGCCATGCCCGATTTGCGTGAAAGAGGGAACCTAGCCTGTAGTAGATGACCTGCTCTCAAACCTTGATTCTAATATCCCATCTGTCCTCACCTTACTTGATCTCGCTTCTGCCTTTGACACGGTCAACCATGCCATCCTGCTCAACTGACTCTGTGATAACATGGGTATCACAGATCATGCAGTGGCCAGGCTGGCCTCCTTCCTTTGTAACCGACCCTCCCAGGTCCAACTTGGGTCCTTCCTTTCCTCTATAACATCCTCTACCTGTGGTGTGCCCCGGGGGTCTAACCTCTCTCTCTGGATTTTCAACCAATACCTGGCCCCTCTCGCCCATTGCTGCTCTCTGCACCAACTTCCAGTGCAATGCGGATGACATTCTGCTCGTTTCCAGACTCCCGTCTGCCACCTCTTCTCCCCCTCTCATCTCTGACTGTCTGTCTGCTATCCAAGAGTGGTGTGTCATCAATGATCGCTGCCTAAATGCCAGTAAGACTGAGATCCTCCTCATCAGCAAACCCACCCCTTCCTTTCCTATCGCTCTCTGATTGGCCTCCCTTGGCCCGCTCCCTGCTCCCACTGCTGAAGCTAAGAACGTTGGGGTCATCTTCGACTCCACGCTTTCCTTTTTTCCTCACATCTCCGACGTCTTTAAGAAGTCAAATTGTCAACTGCACCTCCTCAGAAGTATTCTCCCTTTTCTCTCCTTCCCCCAGAAGCTCACTGTCTCTAGAGCTCTGGTTCTTTCTAGGCTGGCCTACTACAACAGCCTCTTACTAAATCTTCCTACCTCTACTCTCCACCCTTAGCAAATCATCCGGAACAAGACTGTGAGACTTGTTCTTGGCCTCAAGCCCAGGGATTGTATCTCTCCAGCCCTGAAATCTCTTCATTGGCTCCCATTGGCTGCAAGGAATGATCAAGACCCTCTGCATTGTCCACAAGGCCTTCTGGGGCCTGGGTCTGCAATACCTTTAACACTCCCTTTGGAAATACCTTCCTACTCGAGCTCTTTGCTCCTCCACCTCCAACTCCCTCAGGGTCATCCGGTTCTCCAAACAATGAGTCGGAAGTAGATGTCTTTCTTTGGCTGGGGCCTCTCTCTGGAACAGCCTCCCTGCCTCTCTGAAACTTGAGGAGAACCATCTTCGGTTCCGGAAGTACCTCAAGACCTTCCTCTTTGCCTCTTCCTCTCCCATGCTGATCTCTCTCTGCTTCAGCATTCGGCACCTGGCTACCCTCTGATTTCGGGCCCAGATCCCTGCCTACCCTACAGCACAATTGCACTGCCTCCTGGCAACCCTTGCAGTTGGGCCTGGTTCTGCAATCCTACAGTCCCCTTCTTGCACTTATTTGACACCCATTGTCTGCACCTTATTCTCGCACTTACAACCTGCTGGCAGCACTATTTGTTGTTGTTTTGATCATATGTTCAGCACTTCCCACTCCTCCTCTCCCCTTTGCACTTTCTCCTTCACTTCCTCCCTGCACTTACATGTTCTCAATGTCACTGGGTCTAGTAATATTGTTTTTCTTGTCCTCCCTTGTTCCCCTCCCCTGCCTCGTCATGCTCTGAAACACTTGTGTATGGGTGCAATATTAATAAAATATCATATCATCATATCATATCATGTTCTGATCAAGAGCTCAAATGTGGAGGAACATATTGCAGAAATCTGCTATGTTCTGACCCAGTTGCAGAAAGCCAGAGCAAAACTGTCCTTTCAGAAGGCACAGTGGTGTAGGACCCGAGTGAACTTCTTAGGGCACAAGATCACCCCTGAGGGTCTTAATCTCCAAGCGAAGAAGGCGAAAGCCTTATTGAAATTAAAAGACCCTACTACTCTGCAAGAATTAAGAAGCCTTCTTGGACTCGCTAATTATAGTCGGAAGTTCATTAAAGACTACGCAGAGGTCACTCGGACCCTTGGTCCATTTATAACAGTCTGGAGTCAAGTGGGAGTGGAGTCTGAAACAATCTGAGGCAGTTAAAAAACTGAAAAGAAGCATTTCCCAGGCTCCTTGTTTGGCTTACCCGATAAAGAACAAGGAGTTCTTCTTGGAGGCGGGGTTCTCAAATACTTGCCTGATAGCAGATTTGTATCAAAAGCACAACAAGGTCAACAAATTCATCTCATATGCAAGCAAGGCTTTGTCCTCTGTGGAGGAAATATACAGTGACTGCGAGAAGGCACTCCTGGCAAAGGGTTTGCGTGTTGAAAAATTTACGGGCATTCATAGAGAGGGAGCACATCACTGTTGAGACTCCTCATCAACCCTTGCAATATCTACAAAGTGACAGAATCCGGGCAGGGAACGGTAGTAATTCAAGAATTACTTCCTGGATTCTGTCCATGCAAGGCTTTCCTGTGGAGGTCAGATATGGCCAAAACAAGAATAGTCCCCTAGCGCAAGGGTTAGCGGTCTTGCATGATTGTGCTCAAGAAAACTGTCCCGAGAACGAAAGCCTAATGACCAACAACAACATGGAGGCGTACTTAACTTCCCCACAGAAGGTCTATGAAGAAGACACATGTCAGGGGATATCCACCATTTATATGGATGGTGCTCCTACCATGTTGATGGCCGTTCATCAAGCCATCCTCACTGCAGTGCACCACCAACTCAACAAACTGGTCATAATCACTGACTCTGATTATGTCAGGAATGGGTTAGAGGATCACCTGATTAACTGAAACAATCGAGCCATGCTTTGTGCCAACAATAACTCCTTAAAGCATGCCAAACTGATCCACTCAGTTGACAATCTGGTGACCTCCAATGAGATGACCAGTTATTGGAAGAAGATAAGAGGTCATTCCAAGATAGAGGGGCAAGATAAGACTGGGATTGGCCTGGCTGACCAGCTGGCTAAAACTAGAGCTCTACAGGGGGATTTCATAGAAACAGAATCCCTGCTGGGGGAAATCCAAATTGCTGCTGTCACCAGGTCACAAAGATACCCCAGATGCAGATTTGATCACTGAACAGAAAGAGGACCCGATCATTGGAAAATTCAATCAACACATTGAAGATCCCGTGAGTTTTTCTCGAACAGAGTCAGATTATACCAGTAAAGAGGATCTCCAGATGTTGATGAAGTTTTCCAAGATGTTCCGGATCCAAGACGATTTGCTGTTAAGGAGACCCCTATCTGGCTGTGACCAGTGGGTGGTACCTACCTCATTCCGAAGCCTGATGTTAAAGCACGCCGATGACGCAGCCACTGCTGGTCATAGGGGGTTTCACATGACATTAGAAATCTTACCTAAAGGGGTGTCTGGTGTGTACTCAGTTCCAACCCAGCTCACTCACACACAGAGATCCCCTACAAAAAAGGGGACTCACACTTCCTTGGTCAGATTTGAAAATTCGATTTCATCGGGCCAGTGATTCGCTCCTTTAGAGGAAACAAGTATATGCTGATGGTGACATGCTTGTTCACAAAGTGGGTAGAATGTCTTCCAGCCCAGAATTGTAAGGCAGAGAAAGCTTCAGCACTGATGATCAACCATATCTTCTCTCGTTTCGGCCTCCCACAAAGGATTAAGCCGGACCAAGGAAGCCATTTTACCAGTCAGGTGATTGCAAAGATGTGGGAGATTCTAGGGGTAAAAATAAAACTCCACATTGCCTAGCACCTGGCCCCAGGCGGGGGGTGGAGAGATACAACAAAACAATTGTGAGTATTTTAAAGAGGTTTGTGGCACACTCTGGACTAGTTAGGTCTACACCATCTTCTGCAACAAAGATGTCTCCATTTTAGCTCAAGGCCGGATGAAAAATGGTGTTGCCTCAACATCTTCTCTACATAACTCAAGAACAGACACTGATAAATGTGTCCGCCCACTACTCGTGAGTACATTGCAGTGCAATTTAAAAAAGTCAGCTGAAGGAATTAAGACTTGTTATGATCTAAAGACCACAAAGAAAGAATGTGAAGTAGGGGAAAAGGTTTACCTGTACAATTTTCAAAGGAATCAGGCCAAGGATTGGAAATTCCTTGTATCTTGGCGTGGTGCCTTTGAAATTGTAGATAAAATATCACCTGTTGTCTACAAGATCCGCATCCCAAAAAGAGAACAGAGAGAAGAAAAATGGGTCCACATCAATCAGTTGAAAGGTTGTCATCCCAGACACGCTTTACGACTGATTGAAGAGCCAAATGAAAGTCGTGCAGAGGAAGAATGAAAAGAAAGGATGAAAAATCGGATGGAAACTAAGACAAATATATAACAGGGAGTAATTTACTTGGTGTTCATTGTAAAAAGGAAGAAAATAAATAAAATGTGTTTTGTGAACTAGTGAACATTTCTTTTTATACTTATATGCTATTGTTGTTGTTGTCAATTCTATGCAAATCTTCTGGGGAAATATGTGTGTAAAAAGTACTGAACTTCTTTTTCTTTCTATTATTAGAGAACTAACCTCCTTAACTTCCATCCTGGAGGAGAAAGGGGAGTATACCCCAGTCCAAAGATGGAAGAGGAGGCTGGAGTGCCCACTGCCTAATGAAGGAAAAAAGGGGGTGCTGTGCTACACTCCAAACCCAGAGACCAAAGGGGAGACAGAAGTACCCTCTACCTAATCAAGGAAATTGAGCCAGACAGCTCCAACAGAAGATGAATATTAAAGAACAAAATAGGGTGCCTAATGAAACCCCACTCTGACCTGCTCTTCCCCACCAAAGAGTCATGGAAGTACGGGGGGCATGTGGGGTGCATTCAAAGGACACAAACAGAAGGTCCCTTTCATATGAAAAGCAGGATTTTTCAACACTGACACAAAAACGGTTTGCATGTGTGGTTGTAAGTGAAAACGGAAGAGCCATGTGAAAAAGACCTACCTGTCATTACCAAAGGAAAAGCAGCATTTTAATTCACAAAGGAAGGGGAATTTAAAGGTCCCTTTCACATGAATAAAAGTATTTGTAAACACGGACACAAAAACGGCTTTGCATATGTGTTTGCAATTTAAATGTGGAAAATGTACCCCAGCCAACATAAAAAGGTCAGGGAAAAAGACATAGGGGGTCATTACGAGATTTGTGGTAAAAATCCGTTTTTGCCAGCATCGAGGCAATACCAAGTCCGGGTAGCAATGACGCCGCTAACAGCGGCCGATTACGAGTATGCTTGCACCAGCGTAGTGGCATGCCGGTATCGACAGTACCGGCTTGCTGCAAAAGTCCCTAAAACATCTGTTAGCGGCATCATTGAAAGCGCTGACAGCCCTTCCGCCTCCGTCCATGTCATGATCTCTGCTTCCAAAAGGTCAGGGTTTTCCCAACTCCCTTGGAAGCAGATCCATAACCCAGGTTCCGAGTGCCAACCAGTCCCAATTGGGACCTTTTGGACCCAGTCCTGGCGCCAGTGGCACCAGGCTCATAAATATGCCCAGTCCCAGCGCTGGAAGCGCCGGGCTCATAATGCTTGGGTGGACTTACCTTCAGCAGACCATGCTGCTTACCTGCCTGCCAGTTGAGCCTCTGATCCTCTTCTGTTTGGAACTACTTTTCCTGTTGGGTGGGGCTGGAGCCACTCCCTAGATTCAGAACACTGGAACTCTTCTGGAAGGCAGGAACTCTTTTCTTACCAGGAACTCTTTTCTTACTTAGGCGTGGCTGTGGAAGGAGACACCTAAGCACTACAGGAGGCTATTTAAACCACACCCGGTGGATGAATCTTGCTTTGCGTTATTCTGCAACCTCTGCAGCAGAACGCTCATCGTGTCTTCTGCATCCGGTCCTGGGCCTAAGGAAAAAGGCTTACCATCCTGAATCCAGTCTTCTTCAGCAACACCTATAAAGACAAGAAAGAACAGGTTAGCATTCCGGCATCTGAAAGGCAAAGGCTTACCTACTCTTCGTGCGCTCCGGAGGCCTTCGGCGCTGCATCCCGCATCTGAAAGACAAAACAAGGTGCGTTTAAAGACATTGGGGAACTTTAATACTCACGTGCCATTACTCCTTTCCACATCTAATCCAGTGGGTATTCCGGCACCCTGCAGCCGCTCCGAACTCGTACCTGCAAAATAAAAAGACAGTTAGAGTGCATAGTGAAGCAGGCAACAAGCGCTTACTTACGCGCTTCCAGGCGCTTCTATTCATCACACGGGCTCCATCTTCAACTCACTTCAGCCCGTCATCCGCCATCGCCGAAACCCTGCAAAACAAGAGACATCATTACTAAAGACTTTAAAGACATTTGAATGACTCGAAACTTACCGTTCGTGCAGTAAACGACGGACAGCAGTCCTCTGAAGTCAAGAGGCCTGCGCTACCTATCCAGTGAAGAAACTGGTTACAGCACCCTGCCCCGAGGCAGATGGAGAGCTTGGCATTCACTTACCTAAGGTGAGAGCGTTAACCTTTGGGGGTCTACAGGAGAGGAGAAGAGGAAAGAGATAGGGACACCCCAATAACCCCAGTTCATTAACCCCATATTTTCTATCTGCAGACATCTTACTCTACACGTCAGGCATACAGTGCACCGAGGTCCAGCCCAAAGAGCCAACCGGGTGCTACACATCACCTTTGAAGATACGGTAGTCGCCCAGTCAAGACCGGCGCCTCTGCGAGAATCAGGTGAGCGTTACAGAACGCAAAGCCTACCGCAAAACTCTCGCCCAGGCGCTATGGAAACCTCGGATACTGACCCCCTAGCCCGGTTACTTGGGGAACTAAGGGCAGAAGTGCATGCAGCTCGTCAGGAAACGAATGCTCTAAGAAGAGAACTAATTATTTCCAAGGAGAGAACAGACAATCTTGCTAGACAAGTGCTACAGTCACAAGCCGGACAGACCCCGTTACCCGCATCAGGGGCAAATCTTCCTTCAACATCCTCTATGAATCCAGTGCAGATCAACCTACCTGGGAATGTACCTCTGGCTCCGCCCGAACGATTTTCTGGTGACTCAAAGAGGTTTGCAGTATTTATCAATCAGTGCCAGTTGCACTTCTTATGCCGGCCAGCAGCCTTTCCAACTGATCAAGCAAAAGTAGCTTTTGTACTTTCGTACCTTAGTGGCAATGCGGCAGACTGGTCGATCCCTCTAGTTAATCAAGATGATCCGGTTCTCCATGATTTTCAAGCCTTTCAGCTTAGTATGGAAAAACTGTTCGCAAGACATTCACAGGGGCAGGCCTTGGACAATGAGCTTCTTTCGTTGCGACAGGGTAATCAAGACCTTTTGGCTTATATTGCATCTTTCAATAGACTAATAGTGGAAACTCAATGGCCTGAGGACAAAAGGATTACGCTGTTTTATAGAGGTCTACGTGGAGAGCTCAAAGACGTTTTAGCCCAAGTAGTGAATCCCCCACAAGACTGTTCGGATTATACAGACTTGGTCGTTCAAATAGATCACAGGCTGCAGAACAGGAAGGCCGATCGTTTCAAGTTTGATGCTCGAGTATTTTCCAAACCGCCAACTCCTTCCAAAGGAGTAGACTCCGGGGAACCCATGCAAATAGGGGGTCTGAAAGGTCCTCTAACACAAAGGGAGCGGGAAAGGAGGAAACAGTTGCAATTATGCCTATATTGCGGAAACTCAGGGCACTTTCTTCGAGACTGTCCGGTGAAACCTGCCAAGAAGGCAGTAGGAGCTGCAGTTACCAAAGTTACAAACTCTGAGCAGGGAAACGACCTTGCCCGACAAGAATAGAGGTCCTCTTGCCGAGCGTGAAAACCAGTTCCGTGACCTCGCATTTCGTGATACCTATGGTCCTCATTAGCCCTGATAATCCGGATCGATTACATGCAATTGAAGCTTACGTCGACAGCGGTGCCATCGGCAATTATGTGGATCATGAAATGGTTTTGAGGATGAATCTAACTCTTTGTCCCAAGGCTGTAAAGGACATCATTACTACGGTGGATGGTACGGAGATAGCCTCCGGGCCAGTAACGCATACCACTCAAGAGGTGACGCTAGTAAGTCAAGATGGACACCATGAGAAGATCGTGTTCGATGTGATCAAGGCCCCTCAGTTTCAGATTATTCTAGGAATACCTTGGTTAGAGAAACACAATCCTCTGATCGATTGGCGAGCAAGAACGGTCCAGTTTCCAGAATGTGTCTCTACTTGTCACCCTCCACCTGGTGTTGCACTGGCCGCAATTTCTTCAGAGACTCCCCAGTTACCTCCCGAATACCTAGAATACCAAGATGTTTTCCGGAAGGATCAGGCTAACTCTCTACCTCCTCATAGGTCTTATGACTGCCAGATAGACCTGATACCTGGATCTACTCCTCCTTGTAGTAGAATTTATGCCCTCACCGAGCCTGAGAACCTTCACCTTCGACAATACCTGGATCAATACCTGGCAAATGGGTTTATTCGTCCTTCCAAGTCCCCTGCTTCTTCAGCTTTGTTCTTCGTTCCAAAAAAGGAAGGAGACCTTAGAACTTGTATCGATTATCGCTCCCTGAACCAGATCACCGTTAAGAATAGATATCCGTTACCTTTGATCCCTGAACTCCTGGACCAAGTCAGAAAAGCATGCATATATACAAAGCTGGATCTTAGAGGAGCTTACCACTTGGTACGAGTAAAAGAGGGCGATGAATGGAAGACGGCCTTCCGCACCAAGTATGGGCTATTTGAATATCAGGTCATGCCCTTCGGACTTTGCAATGCCCCGGCCGCCTTTCAATATTTTATGAACGATGTCCTCAGAGAGCTCATAGATGTATGTGTTGTTGTTTACATTGACGACATCCTCGTTTATTCTTCATCGGAATCTGAACATCGGAAACACGTGAAAATGGTCCTCGAAAGATTGCGTCAACACAAACTTTTCGCTAAGTTGGAAAAATGTGTTTTCAACGTGACTGAAGTTGAATTCTTGGGATTCATATTGTCACCTGGCGGAGTGCGTATGGATTCAAAGAAGGTCGATGCAGTTCTCAAATGGCCATCACCATCCTCCGTAAAAGGTGTGCAAAGCATGTTAGGCTTCGCTAACTTTTACCGCAGGTTTATCCCCGAATTCTCTCGAATAGTCCAGCCCATCACTGCCTTGTTAAAGAAAAACAAACGTTTTGAATGGTCTACCGAGGCGGAACAAGCTTTCCAGGATTTGAAGACTAAATTTATCTCTGCACCAATCTTAAAACACCCTCGCCCCGAACTCCCCTACATCGTGGAAACTGATGCTTCAAGCCTTGCCATGGGGGCAGTTCTATCACAAAAGGACCCGGTAACCAATCAGTTGCATCCCGTGGCATTTTGGTCCCGCAAATTCTCGCCTCCTCAAATCAATTACACGATTACTGACAAGGAACTTCTGGCTATCAAGTCTGCCTTTAAGGCTTGGCGGCATTATCTGCTGGGGGCCCGACACACCGTTACTGTGATTACGGATCACCGAAACCTGCAATATTTGAAGACCGCAAAAGCCCAATCCTCTAGACAACTCCGTTGGGCATTATTCTTTGCCGAGTTTGACTTCATAATTACCTATCGACCTGGTACAAAGAACGGTAAAGCCGATGCCCTTTCTCGGATGGGAGTGGAAGAACACTTGGTCAACCCTAAACCTGTACCAATCATTCCCGAACAAAGAATTCTGGGTGTAATCGCCACAGAATCCATAGAGGAAGTTAAGGATAAAGCCAGGCAACTTGTAACTCCAGCAGACATACAGAATTGGCATCTGCAGGGAAAGGACTTTGCAGTAAAGGACAACTTATTGTATTTCCAAGAACGATTATACCTACCCAGCACAGATTTACAGAAAAAAGTAATCTCTTGTTATCACGACTCTTTAATGGAAGGTCATCCCGGTATAGCCAAGACCTCAGAAAAGATCAAGCGCTACTTCTGGTGGCCGTCTTGGAAAAAAGATATCAGAGACTTTATAATGTCCTGTGGAGTATGCGCCCAAAACAAGAGTCAAAAGGAAAGACCAGCAGGCCTCTTACGCCCTATTGACATCCCACCTCGCCCTTGGCATACGCTTTCTATGGACTTCATCACCGATCTACCTCCATGCTCCGGATACAATACGATTCTAGTAATCGTGGACTTATTCTCCAAGATGGCGCATTTCATTCCGCTCAAAGGCTTGCCAACAGCAGCAACTCTGGCCCGAGAATTTCTCGAAAACATCGTCCGACTGCACGGTTTTCCTTCGGTTCTAATTTCGGATCGAGGTAGTCAATTTATTTCTCATTTTTGGCGAAGTTGCTGTCGGTCGGCTCAAATTGATGTGAGACTATCGACCAGTCACCACCCTCAGACCGACGGACAAACCGAGAGGACCAATCAAACTCTGGAACAGTATTTACGCTGCATGCTGCAACAAACTGAAAAAACTTGGAAAGATATCCTTTGGATAGCCGAGTATGCCTACAATAACTCTGTCCATTCGGGAACTGGGAAAACCCCGTTTTTTCTTTTGTACGGCAGTCACCCTCGAACCTCGGAGTTGGATCCCCTCCAAGATCTTGAAACACCAGCAGTAGACTACCTGCATTCTACAATCACCCAAGCCTTTAAGGAAGCTGTTTCTCACCTTCAAAGGGCTAAAGAACAATACAAGAAAGGAGCAGATCAACATCGGAAGGAAGCCCCTCACTATCAAGTAGGGGATCAAGTCTGGTTATCCACCAAATATCTATCTCTAAAAGGGCCACGCACATTCAACCCAAGATACCTTGGTCTCTATTCCATCACTACCATAGTAAACCCAGTAGCGGTCAAGTTGGACTTGCCCCCGCACATGAAGATACATCCGGTCTTCCACGTCTCTCTATTAAAACCAGTGCAACCTCAAACCCGACTAACCAAATCTCCAAAACCTATCCTAGTGGATGGAGAACTCGAGTTTGAAGTCAAAAGCATTCTGGACTCCAAGATCTCCAAATCTAAACTATTCTACCTAATTGACTGGAAAGGCTACGGCCCCCAAGAGAGATCCTGGGAACCTGCTGAATATGTCCACGCTCCTCGCCTAATCAAAAGATTTCACCGAACATTTCCTGACAAGCCAAAACCCCCGGAGAAGCCCGGTTTGGGAGGGGCCTTGAGGGGGGGTACTGTCATGATCTCTGCTTCCAAAAGGTCAGGGTTTTCCCAACTCCCTTGGAAGCAGATCCATAACCCAGGTTCCGAGTGCCAACCAGTCCCAATTGGGACCTTTTGGACCCAGTCCTGGCGCCAGTGGCACCAGGCTCATAAATATGCCCAGTCCCGGCGCTGGAAGCGCCGGGCTCATAATGCTTGGGTGGACTTACCTTCAGCAGACCATGCTGCTTACCTGCCTGCCAGTTGAGCCTCTGATCCTCTTCTGTTTGGAACTACTTTTCCTGTTGGGTGGGGCTGGAGCCACTCCCTAGATTCAGAACACTGGAACTCTTCTGGAAGGCAGGAACTCTTTTCTTACCAGGAACTCTTTTCTTACTTAGGCGTGGCTGTGGAAGGAGACACCTAAGCACTACAGGAGGCTATTTAAACCACACCCGGTGGATGAATCTTGCTTTGCGTTATTCTGCAACCTCTGCAGCAGAACGCTCATCGTGTCTTCTGCATCCGGTCCTGGGCCTAAGGAAAAAGGCTTACCATCCTGAATCCAGTCTTCAGCAACACCTATAAAGGCAAGAAAGAACAGGTTAGCATTCCGGCATCTGAAAGGCAAAGGTTTACCATCCTGAATCCAGTCTTCAGCAACACCTATAAAGACAAGAAAGAACAGGTTAGCATTCCGTCATCTGAAAGGCAAAGGCTTACCTACTCTTCGTGCGCTCCGGAGGCCTTCGGCGCTGCATCCCGCATCTGAAAGACAAAACAAGGTGCGTTTAAAGACATTGGGGAACTTTAATACTCACGTGCCATTACTCCTTTCCACATCTAATCCAGTGGGTATTCCGGCACCCTGCAGCCGCTCCGAACTCGTACCTGCAAAATAAAAAGACAGTTAGAGCGCATAGTGAAGCAGGCAACAAGCGCTTACTTACGCGCTTCCAGGCGCTTCTATTCATCACACGGGCTCCATCTTCAACTCACTTCAGCCCGTCATCCGCCATCGCCGGAACCCTGCAAAACAAGAGACATCATTACTAAAGACTTTAAAGACATTTGAATGACTCGAAACTTACCGTTCGTGCAGTAAACGACGGACAGCAGTCCTCTGAAGTCAAGAGGCCTGCGCTACCTATCCAGTGAAGAAACTGGTTACAGCACCCTGCCCCGAGGCAGATGGAGAGCTTGGCATTCACTTACCTAAGGTGAGAGCGTTACCTTTGGGGGTCTACAGGAGAGGAGAAGAGGAAAGAGATAGGGACACCCCAATAACCCCAGTTCATTAACCCCATATTTTCTATCTGCAGACATCTTAGTCTACACGTCAGGCATACAGTGCACAGAGGTCCAGCCCAAAGAGCCAACCGGGTGCTACACATCACCTTTGAAGATACGGTAGTCGCCCAGTCAAGACCGGCGCCTCTGCGAGAATCAGGTGAGCGTTACAGTCCACCTCTAAATAACGGGCCTGTTAATACCGGAACCGGAAAGTAATGTCATATCGCCGGAACGGGAAATGGCACGGCAGCCACCTTGAAAAACACAATCCATTGCCATCCTTGATACACAGGACCTGGAGCCTCAAAGCAACACCAGAACATCTACTACAGCACCAGCACCATGCCAAAGGCTATTAAGGAAGGGGCATGCCGGCAGCGGAAGGAGCGGTTGTCCGAGGATGAACTCAACATGCTCGCTGACACTCTGGCTGAGAATGCAGAGGTGGTCTTTGCCTCAGACCTGAAAAAAGCAGCACAGCTCAAAAAGAAGGAGATACGGGAGCTAGTGGCCCAGAAAGTCAGTGCGGTTGGCACCACCCCCGCACAGTAAAGGACGTCAGAAAACGTTGGGACGACCTGCACCTCAGAGTGCGCAATATCTTGTCTGCCAACCAGAGCCAGGGTCTGGCTACTGGCGGTGGCTCTAACTCACCAATCAAACTCAGCCGGTGGGAAGAAACTTGTGCAAGCACAATCGGTATGGAGTTCATAGAAGGTGTGGGAGAAATGGAACATGGAGCCACGTATCGGCAGATGGAGGTGAGTGTCCTCACAAAACACTGTATTGCAAAGTAAGATGATAGTCCACCAATGTGACCGTGCCATGAGGCAATGCATGGCCCATTGCACACACATGGACACATCCCTGCCTAGATGCCGTCCCCAGCATTGACACATCCACATGCATGCAGCATGCCCATGTCATACCTGAGACACACACCACAGACAGGGAAACGGCATGTGACACACTGCACACAGTCCACAACACAAAGGCATGTCACACAGCAAACTCCACCTCACACATGTGAGAACCTAACGTATGCCTGAGCAACCCCACCAAATGGCAGATAACCTGTGTGCCACAACAGTAGGACAGCAAGTCATCAAATGTGTACAACTTCACTAATACCATTGTATGCATGAAGCATGTACGTCCATCACTGATGCCATCCCTCTTATGGTCCCCCACAGGCTGTGATACCAACAGCAATGCAGAGGACTCTGCAGCACAGGCCACCACGCCTACAAAGAGGGCCAGGTCCAGGGAATACACCAACAGGCCTTCCACCTCCAAGGGCACTGGCAAGGCAACGCAGCAACCGAGGACAAAGGCACCACTGGATGGCAGGGAACAGGGGCGTCATAGGTCATCCACTACTGCCCAAGTTCCAACACCTGTGGAATCTGCAGCTGTAGAGACGGTGGCAGATGGGACCCTGTCTGCAGCTACCAGTTTGGTTGGGGAGGCAGCTGCCACTGCGCCACAGAGTGGCGATGAGGTCCTTTCCCAAATCGAGCTCCATGGAATTCCTTGGCACACCCAGCCCCACCCAAGCACACCAGCACACACCCATCAGCTCAACGGATGGCACCTTTCATGTCCAGTCGGGAGACGAGGCTGAAGCAAAGGCCTGGAGACCCACACAGGACACACCAGAATTGGCCCCCTTGCCACACCTGCCATCCACCTCCACAGGGGTCCGGGACGGGGAGTTCAGGATGTCACAGATGGAGGCGCGCCAGCAGGAGCTGACCGGGCTAGTGAAGCAATATGTCACTGATGGTGACATGACGAGGCGGGAGGCCCAAGACAACACTGCGGCCATGAAACGGGCCATAGAGACAAGCGCCCAGAAGATCGGTGAGGAGCTGTCGGCAGTGCGGCAGGCCCTTGGCAGGATTGTGGATGCCATGGAGGCTCTGCGTCCTGCCCCGACTCTATAGCATGCGCCCACGGGGTCTTCCTCAAGCTCTACACAGACAAGCCCCCTGCGCATGTCTGTGCCACCATGAGCCGCCCCAACATGCCACCACCGGAGTCAGACACAGGACATTAGTTGCAGGCTCGAGTGGAATAACATTCCATGCCATGTGTGGGGGAGTTGTGAGGGGAGGGGGTGTGTGGGGGAGTTGTGTGGGGAGGAGGGGGGGAGGGTGTGTGAGGTGGAGGATATGAGCACTTTTTACTTATTCCTGTTAAATACACCCGTTGTGCAGCTGAAAAAATACTTGACTGGACATTCCTTATTGTGTATGTGTCATTTATTGGTTTACAGTGCATAGTGCCCATGTACCCCCACACCCAGTGCCCTCAGTCCCACATTCATGGCACCCTCTGTACCCATGTGTCTTAGAAGTATTGGCCTATCACAGACTGGCACACAGCACGTCCCTCCTGTGCATCGCCACCGGGATGATGTACAACCCCATCTTCTTCATCTTCTTCATCCTCACCTGGTGGTTGCTGTTTAATGTCAGGGGGCAGAGGCACGTTCCGTCAGATGCACATGTTGTGCAGCATGACACATGCCATGATGATCTTGCCCACCTTCTCATGCCTATACAGGAGTGCACCACCTGACCGGCTAAGACAGCGAAACAAGCCTCAACAGGCCAAAGGTCTGCACGATGACCACACGGGTACGGGTATGGGAACGATTGTAGTCCTCTTCGTGCCTGTTCTGTGGGTTCCGGATAGGGGTGAGGTGCCAGGTCTTCAAGGGATAGCCACTATCACCTGCATGGGTGCAAAATAAGGTATGTGTAAGTCAATTCCTGATGGACACCTGTACTTATCATACATGCCTGCAGATATTTGTTGTTCACATGCACATGTCCCTGGTTGTATGCACACATTCAGCCTTGCCACAATGTGTGCTGTGCCATGGTCTTATGGTGTGGGTTGCATCTTCCAGATGATACAGGGTGTACACTTGCTGTTGTTCATGCACTGTGGATGCATACCGCTGTGTTTGTTATCATTATGTGATGTGTAGTGATTAGTATGATTTTATTACTGGAAGCGTTGGCAGAAGTCTCAGCATTATTTATCATTCAGCACTTATTATTCCCATGGTGACATGCAGCGCTACTGTGGTGGTGGCCCTGTGACAAGCAGTGTATTCCCTTGGTGTGATTGATTTGTGCACTATCAAGGACGATTGTCCTGTGTTGTGAATTGCTGCAGACATTTACAGTGTGCATACTCACAGCATGTTGCTGGATTGTGCTACGGAGGGTGAGGTCTGAAGATGGGTGGTGGACGTGTTGTGATGTGGGCTGGTTGAAAGTAAGGCATGTTGTAATTGGTGTGCAGCTTCCATCATTGCTATGGGGATTGGTTGTCATGTTCAGTTTGGGATGCTTTGGGGCACAGTGTTTTGCGATGTGGACATTATGGTGTCACCACAACAATGACGCCATGGTGGTGTGTGCAACTCTCCCCCCATTATACTGCTATGTGCCTGTCATGCGACTTACCAAGCAGCCAGGCACGTTGTCCTGCATGTCACTCCATGTAGCCTGGTAGCATGGAGTTCCGCAAGACCATTGAGTCATGAGTTGATCTGGGAAATCGGGCACAACAATGTGTGATGATCTTGCTGGAGTCACATACCACATACCATCTGTACATTGATGGAGTGATATAGCTCACGATTGCAGTACACCAGCTCCGTGGCATGCGTGACCGCCAATTCAGCATGTTTGCAGTCAAGTGCACCAATACAATTTGGCATGCCTGCCAGTGCATGGAAGCCAACTTTCGTGTCAAAGATCTCCTGGGCAGTCCGTGGGGGGATGGCGGTGCATATTTCGATCAGGCTGACAATGTTGTTGTGTGTCATGTCCACAAGGGTGGTGATGGTGTCCCGGTCCAGACGGTACAGAGTGTGGATCTGCTCAGGGGTTAGGTTGAATGGACTGGCTCTGATGCGAGGGATTGGGGACTGCCTGCGTGGTACCACTGGCTGCACTGGTGGGGCTTGCTGGGCCTGCTCACCCTCCTTCTCCTCCTGCGTCTCCTCTGTGGTGCCTGTTGTTGTTGTTGCTGGTGAAGCAATACAAGCATGTCCCCTATCCCCAATATTGCTACTGCAAGTGGAATCATTTTGGTGTGGAAAGGAGTGTGGTGTGTGGGTGTGCTCCTTTTGTGCTGGTCCAGACTCCATTGCCTCCACCTGTGCTGATTGTGTGCACCTGTGGCAGTTGGGAACACTGCACATTACTGTTTGCGGGTGGTTCGCAATGCCCGGGATGCCGGCATCCCGGTATCCCTTATTACCGCCTTCATGATGCCGGTATTTGCATGTCCGCATGACTTGTGATGTCCTCCTGTTAGCGCCATCCCGGTATTGCAGGCTGAACGGCCGTGGGCCGGCACGCATGCCGGTACGGGGGTGCACGGTATCAGCGGTGGCGCTGATACCCGGTTGTTGTGTTGTAATGGCCCGGAGCAGTATGCGGTGCTGGTAATCCCTTACTGGCATCGTTTTTCCATTACCGCCTAACTCGTAATGACCCCCATAGTGTCTGCTGACTAAAAGCAATGTATATTTTGTTTTGAATGCAAAATATCAGCAGATATTTGAAAAGAAAAGCCACTTTGTCATGAAAACGTTTCTGTAGGCCAGGGGCAAACCCTTTTGCTGGCTGTGGGAGACATGTCACAAAGAACTCCCCTACTGGAAGGCTGGTCTTTGCATCCCACAGCTATTTTACAACTGCAATAAAATGTGGCCTCTGGAAGGTGTGGAAACCAATTGTCCTTTAGACTTGCAGTCTCTGCAGGACAGATTTCCCTTGGCTGGAGCACGAACAGAATGTAGACAGGAGATGGGACGACGGGGGAGGTGTGAAGACAATACAATTTAGGGAGGCTAAAACTCTAACTTCAAAGAACAAACAACCAACTTTAAAGAGTCAGACTGATTACATGCATGTATTATTTTTTAGGTCATTTCCAGGTGATTTTGGTGGTATAAAATTCATCCACCTATGACTCAGGGAACTGTAATGGCCTAATGAAATGGGTTTCTGGCTGATCTGAAAATGTACCAAATGTGGGAGTTGGTCAATCGGTGGAGGGGAAAAATTAGGAATATGGGTAATAAATTTCCTATTCATAACTGTTATGTTTTTTGTGAAAATGGCAGAAAACTGCCACACAGTCGTGCAAAATGGTGCGGACCTGGCTGTCATCTTATTCCCCATGATTATCTGAATCAGAAAATATCTATATTATGACACTTGTGAGTAAAATTATGAAGTTTTGCAACATAGCTAGATGTTTGCCAACATTTTACATAAGAACAAATGAGGATTGCAAATGGGAATTGCCATATGTCTGGTCCAGACCCCTAAATCAATCCTTAGCGGGAGGCTGAATTTGGGAGGAGAGAGAAGGGTAACTGTCCAATCGTAGTATCGAGAACTCTTGCAGGGTACTCCCCCAAGATTGTAAACTTGATGGTGTCATTGCTGCTATATAAGGGGGAATGCAGTAGGAGGAAGGGACACAGCTGGTGAAATTTGCCATTGAAGAGAGCTGATGAAACTTACCATCTGACAGATGCAAGGAAACACCAGAGGAGATTACTGAGAGTGCATCTGGGTGGAGCTGTCTATTTCTAGGAAGGCCTAAAAAGCTGACTGGATCCTATGGTGGAGAGTGGGAGGCCATCCTTGAGAGTGGAGTGACCAGTCCCCTGCCATATCTTTCCAGAGGGTCCTGAAATGCAGATGGCTTTCCTGAACTTTAAACAGAGGCTTTATATGTAAGTAGGACTGAGCCCTGGAAACCAAAAGGTGGGAGAGGCTGCTTGCCTTAAATCCTTTCCCTTTATAGTTGACAGGGTCAAGACTGTGTAGATCCTTAGTATACTTAGCTAAAAAGATTAATTTAATTAATTCCCCATTTGGTGGAACACTACGGGGTGATTTTTGTTAAAATTTGAAAATGAACAAAGCTCACTTCCCAGTGTGCACTGAAAAACGATAGCCTTAATTGGGTAATACATTTTGTCCTGTTAACCCTGCCTTCTTTAAGGAAGAGGGGTGTCTTAGTTCTTAAATCAGTCCTATCTTTTTGTCCAACTTTCCCCTAACACCGGCCTTTAAGTGGGAAGGGGGACTGAAAATCCTAAATTCGCAAATCATCCCAGTTTTTGACCATCCAGCTTCCCCAACACAAGCCTTTCAGTAGAGGGGGTCTAAAATCCAAAATTCCCAAATCATTCCAATTTTTCTGTTGGACTTCCTCAACACAGACCATACTAGGGAGGTCTGAAAAGCAAACCGCTAAATCACCCTAAGTTATTTTAAAACAAATGTGTGGGTGAAATAATAATTGCCATATGCATTTGCACACATTTGTAAATGAATAAACTGCTAGCCTTTAAAGCCCGCAGGTAAATCCAAATTGCACAGCACTACATTTTTAAAGGTATTCACTGACCAGCGCTGATTATTTATTGAAGTGAAATTTGTAGAGGGCAAAGAATTGTGATTTGTGTTCTTCTCAAGTGACTTTTGAAATGTATTTATGTTGAGAGAAGTTTATTGTGTTGTGCCACAGATAAAGTGGTGTTTGACATTTCAGTGCGAGTTTCGTAACATCTAATTCAAATAAGCCTATATATATTTCCTGCACACCGGCCTGGTTCTTGGCTCATTGGTAGCTCATGCGGAGGGATCCAGAGGGTGTTAGATGAATTGAATATAGGGCTAAATAAAAGAATCCATCAAACAGTTTGTTGCATGACACCTTGAGTGGGGATGGAAGGAACTCCCTTTGTTGAGGGTGGCATCTCAATAAACCGTTACAAGGCTGTGTTGTAGAAATGACACACAAATGTATTGATCCCACATAAGCAACCTACAAGAAGCAGTCAATACATTGTAAATACAAAAAATACAAGACCATTAAAAGTAGCAGCACATAGCTACACATACAATAAAATGAGTGCATACACGTGTTGTGTACTCAACAAGGGTGTGAGTGCAATCAGGTACAATGGCACCCTCACACCTAGTGAATACAGCATCATTAGAAATGGCCTTGACTTTCTAAAAAGCGTTACTTCCAACTGGTCATCAATAAATTGTATTGACTGCTCAAAGAAATAAACCTCATTCTGACTAGAAGTAATATGGAACTTTAAGTTTTGGTTCATTCCATTCAACCATTAAAAAAAACATCTGTAGGGCAATGTGGTCTTTCCTCCATATCATGAAAATATCCTCCATCTACCTGCAATATACACTAATAAATTCTCTAAAGGGGTTATCTGCATACAATACATGTTGATCTTCAACCTGTTAGACATACAGATTAGCCAACGCTGGTGCAAATTAAGCACCCATAGCTGTCTCATGAATTTGTTTGTAGAATGTGTCTCTGTACATTAAAACATGTTCTTGTAAGGCCAAAGGAGCCAAAGCTACAGTTAACTCAGTAGATGTTTGATGTGGAGCTTCCCTCAAGTCAAGAGAGTAATAAGTTACAGTGCTTCTCTCTGGGGGATAATAGTGTACAATGGATCAACATCCAGCATGACTAACCAGTCTGAATGCAATTCAAAAGGCATGTGTTCCACTAATTGTATCACATCTTTCAAGAACTTTAGGTATGATGCCCCAAAGTTGAAATTGAGCAGATGTAAAAATCAACATGTTTAGATAAAAGCTCTAGGAGTGAAGCACAGGCCAAAACAATAGGCCATCCTGGAGTGGAAGAAGTGGATTTGTGCACCTTAGCCAGTAAATAGACCAAAGGTGTTCTAGGGTTCTTAGGATTAAGAAGGGTGCATCATCTGTCATCCTACGAATACGTAGTGACAAGAAAGAATCGGGGTCATTAGGCAAGTTCAACTATTGGCATTCATCAGACAATAGTCTTAATGCCTCATTATCATAATCGCTCACATCATGAAAGGCAATGCCTCCCTCCCTTGTCTGCTGGCTTGACCACAATGGAGGCATCTTGTGATGAAGCTAGCTGGGTTAGTTTTGGTATCCTGCACGTTCTGTGAAGCCCTTGACTCACAAAGCGCAACTAACGGCTCAGAGGCAATGGGCCTCATTACGACCCAGGCGGTAAGGGGTTTACGGCGCCGTAAACAGCGCCGACCCTTACCGCCTGAGTACGAGGTCCCTTAGCGCCATGGCGAATTTAACACCTGCTTTTAGCAGGTGTTAAAATCCATGGCGCTAAGGGACCATGGAGTTAATTACGCCACCGTAATTTACGGTGGCGTAATTAACGCCTTCCCCACTCCCATTATGCCCTATGGGGCAAAAATGGGAATGGGGAAGGGTAAATGGGGATTGGGGACTTACCGCCCCGCCAAGGTCCGAATGGGGCGGTAAGTCCGCCAACCACCATGGCGTAAACGTAGTTTACGCCATGGTGGTAAAGTCACGGCCCAGGCGGTAACTTACCGCCTGGGTCGTGATGAGGCCCAATGTCTGACAGATGTCTTCACATATAAATGTATCCAATCTGGTATATGTGGTTAATGGCTACAAATCTGTTACTGTTGAAGTAATTACTTTAAAAAAATTAATCGAGCACAAAGCCCAGTGTGAATTCGGTATTATTGATTCAATCATATAACCATTTCATTACAGACACATTTGTCAAATATAAAGACATTTGTATGTGCCCAAAATACTCCTTGCTGTTATACAAGGCAGCCAGGAACGATCACTGGGGCTATTTTTGCCCCATTTGCTTTGTCATATAGGTATTCTCTAAGAATACAATGGGAGTCAGGTGGGTATCCATCATTGCAAGAGTGGGGGGGGGGTGGGGGAAGAGCCACAAAAAAAGTCCTGCTACTTTCCCCCAAAATGCAGCTTGGAAAATTAATGCTAAACTGACACCCAATCGTTCCTGCTCCCCATATGATGACTTGACTGTACCCTGCAACATTCGGATAAGAGTGGGACAAGGAGCTGTGTGCTCCTGCTCTGCAAATGGATCTGCCTCTTCTTGGGCCTGCAGTGCAGTGAACAGCCTGGAGTGGGAAACAGAGTGTGTTCCTGCTATGCCCCCCATTGCGCATGAAGGATGCAGAGCAGGCGCATACCGTAATACTGCTGTCCCGGACAGGATGCCCAGAGGAAATGTTGTGCCACACTAAGGAAGGACTAGACTGGCTGCCAAAGTCCAGCTGAAGATGTGTGGGAGCCCATGTCAACATGATGGTAGGGGGCCCCCTGCTTTAGCAAAAGCAGTCTGAGGCGCCCATGGGGTGTATACATTACAATGGCAACAAAGATAAGAGGAATAACTGCCGATTATCATGAGACGCCGAGCGAGCAGGGGGCTTAAACACTAAATGCCCATGGAAGAGCCATTCTTTGTCAGCAAGTGTCTGATGTGGAGGAACCAGTGTTAAAAGGCAATGAGGTGATAACACTTCTGTATATCCCGTGAGAAGAGAAAATGCAACGTGTAATGCGAGTGCTGCAAAGTGCATATTTTAAGCCCCAGAAGGGAAATAGAGAAATTAATATATTGCTGTGTTACAAGATTGCTGACTGGCAGCATGGGGGCAGTTGCCTGGGGAATCCTGAGGCTTGAGGCCTCTTTCATTTGAAAAGGTTGAAAGGCCCCGATGCCGTCCATGTGTTGCCCCAAATGCAGTCTAGCCAAGTAATAACATAAATCATATTCCATGCGTTATTTCTTGGCTAGACTGGCATTTGGTGGCAGCCAGACTAGCCCTTTCTTACTGTGGCAGGACTTTGTTTCAGCAACGGTTTATCATAGATGCCCACAAACAAACATCACCAGCATTGCTCTAGTGTGCACCTCCAGCTCCAGCCCTGAGTGCATTCACTAGTCCAACTGCAGAAAGAAATGATCTGACTTCTTTCTGAAGACGCACTAGTGAATGCGCTCAGCACTGGTGCTGGAGGAGCACACAGGAGCACTGCCTGGTGTCCGTGTCCTGCACTGCTCCAGGCTGCAGGTGCTGCAGTGACTCTGAGCGGGATGGGATAAGTACACCTGTTTGCTGTGTGGTGTGCTCCTGCTCGAGACAGTCCTCCCGTTCAGCCCGCTCATTGCCAGTGAGGGTGGCGAACAGGACGTGTCCCGCTCCCAGAACATTTGACCTGGCAGCTGGGCACAATGATTCATTGTCCACCTGACAGCGGGACACCTTTCCTGTTCAGCATCCTCATCAGGGTGCTGAACGGGAAAGGTGTCCCGCTACCAGGAGGACAATGAACCGGAAAGGTGTCCCGCTGCCAGGAGGACAATGAATCAGGGTCCTGAATTGGACAGGAGCCCCGCTGTCAGGAGGACAATGAACCGGAAAGGTGTCCCGCTGCCAGGAGGACAATGAACCAGGGTGCTGAACGGGAAAGGTGTCCCGCTGCCAGGAGGACAATAAACCAGGGTGCTGAACGGGAAAGGTGTCCCGCTACCAGGAGGACAATGAACCGGAAAGGTGTCCCGCTGCCAGGAGAACAATGAACCAGGGTCCTGAATTGGACAGGAGCCCCGCTTCCAGGAGGACAGTGAACCAGGGTGCTGAACGGGAAAGGTGCCCCGCTGCCAGGAGGACAATGAACCAGGGTGCTGAACGGGAAAGGTGTCACGCTGCCAGGAGGACAATGAACCAGGGTGCTGAATGGGACAGGTGTCCCGCTGCCAGGAGGACAATGAACCAGGGTGCTGAACGGGAAAGGTGTCACGCTGCCAGGAGGACAATGAACCAGGGTGCTGAATGGGAAAGGTGTCACGCTGCCAGGAGGACAATGAACCAGGTTGCTGAACGAGAAAGGTGTCACGCTGCCAGGAGGACAATGAACCAGGGTGCTGAACGAGAAAGGCGTACCGCTGCCAGGAGGACAATGAACCAGGGTGCTGAACGGGAAAGGTGTCCCGCTGCCAGGAGGACAATAAACCAGGGTGCTGAACGGGAAAGGTGTCCCGCTACCAGGAGGACAATGAACCGGAAAGGTGTCCCGCTGCCAGGAGAACAATGAACCAGGGTCCTGAATTGGACAGGAGCCCCGCTTCCAGGAGGACAGTGAACCAGGGTGCTGAACGGGAAAGGTGCCCCGCTGCCAGGAGGACAATGAACCAGGGTGCTGAACGGGAAAGGTGTCACGCTGCCAGGAGGACAATGAACCAGGGTGCTGAATGGGACAGGTGTCCCGCTGCCAGGAGGACAATGAACCAGGGTGCTGAACGGGAAAGGTGTCACGCTGCCAGGAGGACAATGAACCAGGGTGCTGAATGGGAAAGGTGTCACGCTGCCAGGAGGACAATGAACCAGGTTGCTGAACGAGAAAGGTGTCACGCTGCCAGGAGGACAATGAACCAGGGTGCTGAACGAGAAAGGCATACCGCTGCCAGGAGGACAATGAACCAGGGTGCTGAACGGGCGAGGTGTGGGAAAGGTGTCCTGCTGCCAACAGGACAATGAACCAGGGTGCTGAACGGGAAAGGTGTCCCGCTGCCAGGAGGACAATGAACCAGGGTGCTGAACGGGAAAGGTGTCCCGCTGCCAGGAGGACAATGAACCAGGGTGCTGAACGGGAAAGGTGTCCCGCTGCCAGGAGGACAATGAAACAGGGTGCTGAATGGGACAGGTGTCCCTCTGCCAGAAGGACAATGAATCATTGTACCCAGCCGCCAGCCCAAATGTCCTGGTCTGGCTGCTGAAGGAGCCACCGGGGGGCAAGCTGCCCCCCACTAACAAAAAAAACCCTACCCAACCCGGTACGCCATTGATGGGAGTGTGCCACTCTGTTCATCTTAGAATGGTAACCTTCCTTGTTTCTTAAGGCTTCAGAAAATCAGAACCAGCATGGACGGGGGCAGCGAGGGCATCTATTGATGTTACATGCCTCATGAAATTCTTTCCGCACTAACAGTATGATGAGGAGGGTTAGTATATCTTGTGGTGACAGGCCTGATGGTATCCTCTGGTTGCTGATAGAATGATAAAGGCCAGAGCTGCATATACGGTTGAAACAGGCCTCATGGTATTATTTGGGCATGCACAACCAGCATGAATGTATGGGCATATAATGTTGAGACAGGCCTCAAGATATTCTTCGGGCACTAGGGAAGACAGGGGGATGGCACTGCTAACATTGTCGCGATAGCCTCCATGGTATTCTTTGGACACAAGCAGCATGAAAAGGGTGGCAGCACTGGCATATATTAATGTGACAGACCTTGTGATATACTCTGGCCACTAAAAGCTTAACAAGGGGGCCAAGGCAAGCCGATATTGTTGTGATAGGCTTCATGACATTATTTGGACACAACTAGCATGAAAGGGAGCAAGCACTGGTGTATACAGAGCATTGTTTGCACCCTAGCAGCATGAAAGTGGGGAGCACTGGCATATGTTGTTATGGCAAGCCTCATTCTATTTTTCGGGAACTAGCAGCATGACAGGGGCCAAGATGGGCATATATTGTCATGGCAAGCCTAGTATTCTTGGCATACTAAGAAATAGCAGGGGGTCAGGACTGCCATATATTGTAGGGGCACACTTCATAGTATTTGTTGTGTACAAGAACATGATACAGCACCAGGGCATGCAGTCCCTTTTATTCCTTGAGTACTAACAGAACTACAGGGACGTGGGGTAACAAACATTGCAGGGAGAGGCCAAACCTCGTGATATTCCTTGGACACTATCTGCATGAAAGGGAGGCCAGCACCGGCATATTTTATTGTGATAGGCCTTTGCAAAGTCCTTGAACACAAATCGCATAACTAGGTGCAGAGCTGATATATATTGTTGTGAGAACCCTCATGATATTGTTTTGGACAGCATGACTGGGGGCCTGAGCTAGCATAGAATATTGTGACAGACCTCATTCGTGAAGAAATTACTTTAACTTTCCAGGTGTATAGGGCTGCATAATGGCTTCCAAACTCCTACTCAGCATAACAGACACAACATGAACTGTGTACCTCCTTTGCTTTTTCAACATAGCATGGGCAGAGGGAAGGCTATGCTATACTCTTCGAGAGGGTGTGAAACAGCAAGGAAGCATCCAAAACAACAATAGTACGGTAAGTACCAAAATAAATGTCCAGTCAAGGTTCTATACAAATAAGGCTTACTTTAATTTAAAGGACACTAAGAGCCCCTTCCTGTAATGAGATGCACAGACAATGCAGACCTTTAGAGGGGCACTCTGGGTATTGATGAACAGGGGTCTCGAGGAAAATAGTTTTGAAGAAAAGTCTTTATGTCATAAAGTAGGATCTTAAATGTCACTAGGGCCCATAGATCAAAGCCAGGGGCACAGAAACACTGATATGTACCTTCGTATCTTCTTTCGCGGTCTTCACAGCTTTGAGTGGGGATTCTGGGCACTTTCTGATGCTTCAAGTCAGGTTCAAGTTGGTGAGGTGGTTCATTGGGATGGCTGCAATGCTGTGCAATTCAACAAGCAGCAATGGGTCAAGGCTTGAAGAAACTTGGAACAGGCAGACAATGTTTGAGTTGATATAGCTCGAAAGCTTGACACAGTCTTGATGCAAGGAAAACAGAGATTCAGCTTCAGCGGTGAGCAGGCTCAACTGAATCAAACAAAGCAATGTGGTTTGACATGCAGTAACAGCTAGTGACTATATGAAGCTTGGAACAAGCAACGATGTTCAGGATACGTAAACATTGAGAGAGTGTTAAGGGCAGCTCTGTTGGGTCTTGCAGTGGCCAGGCGTGGCTCAGCATTTCTGAGAGAGCCAACAGCAGCTTCCTATGGTCTTTTGGGTGCTGTGGATACCTTCACCCGGGTCCCTGAGGAACGGTGAGTCCATCATCTACCCATCCCAGACAGGAAGGTTGCCAGGAATAATTGTAGGGATGCCATTTCAGCAGGCAAAGTCCTGAGTACCTGTGTTCCAGCAGCAGCCAGGATTTCCCCAGCAGGTCACTCCAAATGTTCCCCTGGAGCTTTTAGGGTGGGGGTTTGCACATTGCTTGTAAATCCTATTGTCACCCCAATGGATGAGGTTTTGGGCACTCTTTACCCCAACAATGCTCCAGTGAAATCTTATTCAAGATGGTTCTTCCATATGCCTCCCCAACCAAAGCTCTGTCACCAGAACAAAAGAGGATATGCAGTTAAAGGCATTTTGAGCATGGGTGCCAGTGCTTTTAAAGGTAGCCCATGGCTGTTGGAATTAATGTGGGTCCAGAAGACTCGTTTAGGAAGGCATGTGTTACTCTGTGGATGCCATGTTGCCAAATCACTTTGCAGCTTCTGGTGTGTCATGAGAATGAGCCCAGCAAAAAGCACATGTGTGAACTATACTTTTCTGTAACGCTCACCTGATTCCCGTAGAGACGCCGGTCTTGACTGGGCGTATACCGTATCTTCAAAGGTGATGTGTACCACACGGCTGGCTCTTTGGGCTGGACCTCTGTGCACTGTATGTCTGACTCGAAGGGTAAGATGTCTGCAGATAGAAAATATGGGATTAATGAACTGGGTTATTAAATGTCTCTCTCTTCTTCCCTTTCTCTTCTCCTGTAGAACCCCAAAGGTTAACGCTCTCACCTTAGGTAAGTGAACGCCGTGCTCTCCATCTGCCTCGGGGCAGGGTGCTGTAACCAGTTTCTTCACTGGATAAGGGGAGCAGGCCTCTTGACTTCAGAGGACTGCTGTCCGTCGTTTACTGCACGAACGGTAAGTTTTGAGTACTTCTAATGTCTTTAAAGTCTTTAGTAATGATGTCTCTTGTTTTGCAGGGTTCCGGCGATGGTGGATGACGGGCTGAAGTGAGTTGAAGATGGAGCCCGTGTGATGAATAGAAGCGCCTGGAAGCACGTAAGTAAGCGCTTGTTGCCTGCTTCACGATGCGCTCTAACTGTCTTTTTATTTTGCAGGTACAAGTTCGGAGCGGCTGCAGGGTGCCGGAATACCCACTGGGTTAGATGTGTAAAGGAGTAATGGCACGTGAGTATTAAAGTTCCCCAATGTCTTTAAACGCACCTTGTTTTGTCTTTCAGATGCGGGATGCAGCGCCGAAGGCCTCCGGAGCGTGCGAAGAGTTGGTAAGCTTTTGTCTTTCAGATGCCGGAATGCAGTGTGAAGACCTCCGGAGCGCACGAAGAGTAGGTAAGCCTTTGTCTTGCAGATGTCGGAATGCAGCGCGAGGCGTTGGTGACAGCCGATGGACCAGGTTAGTGAAGAGCTGTCACTGAAGACCGTAATGCTAACCTGTTCTTTCTTGTCTTTATAGGTGTTGCTGAAGACTGGATTCAGGATGGTAATCCTTTTTCCTTAGGCCCAGGATCAGATGCAGAAGACACGATGAGCGTTCTGCTGCAGAGGATGCAGAATAACGCAAAGCAAGATTCATCCATCGGGTGTGGTTTAAATAGCCTCCTGTAGTGCTTAGGTGTCTCCTTCCACAGCCACGCCTAGGTAAGAAAAGAGTTCCTGCTTTCCAGAAGAGTTCCAGTGTTCTGAACCTAGGGAGTGGCTCCTGCCCCACCCAACAGGAAAAGTAGTTCCAAACAGAAGAGGATCAGAGGCTCAACTGGCAGGCAAGTAAGCAGCATGGTCTGCTGCAGGTAAGTCCACCCAAGCATTATGAGCCCGGCGCTTCCAGCGCTGGGACTGGGCATATTTATGAGCCTGGTGCCACTGGCGCCAGGACTGGGTCCAAAAGGTCCCAATTGGGACTGGTTGGCACTCGGAACCTGGGTTATGGATCTGCTTCCAAGGGAGTTGGGAAAACCCTGACCTTTTGGAAGCAGAGATCATGACAGTACCCCCCCTCAAGGCCCCTCCCAAACCGGGCTTCTCCGGGGGTTTTGGCTTGTCAGGAAATGTTCGGTGAAATCTTTTGATTAGGCGAGGAGCGTGGACATATTCAGCAGGTTCCCAGGATCTCTCTTGGGGGCCGTAGCCTTTCCAGTCAATTAGGTAAAATAGTTTAGATTTGGAGATCTTGGAGTCCAGAATGCTTTTGACTTCAAACTCGAGTTCTCCATCAACTAGGATAGGTTTTGGAGATTTAGTTAGTCGGGTTTGAGGTTGCACGGGTTTTAATAGAGAGACGTGGAAGACCGGATGTATCTTCATGTGCGGGGGCAAGTCCAACTTGACCGCTACTGGGTTTACTATGGTAGTGATGGAATAGGGACCAAGGTATCTTGGGTTGAATGTGCGTGGCCCTTTTAGAGGTAGATATTTGGTGGATAACCAGACTTGATCCCCTACTTGATATTGAGGGGCTTCCTTCCGATGTTGATCTGCTCCTTTCTTGTATTGTTCTTTAGCCCTTTGAAGGTGAGAAACAGCTTCCTTAAAGGCTTGGGTGATTGTAGAATGCAGGTAGTCTACTGCTGGTGTTTCAAGATCTTGGAGAGGATCCAACTCCGAGGTTCGAGGGTGACTGCCGTACAAAAGAAAAAACGGGGTTTTCCCAGTTCCCGAATGGACAGAGTTATTGTAGGCATATTCGGCTATCCAAAGGATGTCTTTCCAAGTTTTTTCAGTTTGTTGCAGCATGCAGCGTAAATACTGTTCCAGAGTTTGATTGGTCCTCTCGGTTTGTCCGTCGGTCTGAGGGTGGTGACTGGTTGATAGTCTCACATCAATTTGAGCCGACCGACAGCAACTTCGCCAAAAATGAGAAATAAATTGACTACCTCGATCCGAAATTAGAACCGAAGGAAAACCGTGCAGTCGGACGATGTTTTCGAGAAACTCTCGGGCCAGAGTTGCTGCTGTTGGCAAGCCTTTGAGCGGAATGAAATGCGCCATCTTGGAGAATAAGTCCACGATTACTAGAATCGTATTGTATCCGGAGCATGGAGGTAGATCGGTGATGAAGTCCATAGAAAGCGTATGCCAAGGGCGAGGTGGGATGTCAATAGGGCGTAAGAGGCCTGCTGGTCTTTCCTTTTGACTCTTGTTTTGGGCGCATACTCCACAGGACATTATAAAGTCTCTGATATCTTTTTTCCAAGACGGCCACCAGAAGTAGCGCTTGATCTTTTCTGAGGTCTTGGCTATACCGGGATGTCCTTCCATTAAAGAATCGTGATAACAAGAGATTACTTTTTTCTGTAAATCTGTGCTGGGTAGGTATAATCGTTCTTGGAAATACAATAAGTTGTCCTTTACTGCAAAGTCCTTTCCCTGCAGATGCCAATTCTGTATGTCTGCTGGAGTTACAAGTTGCCTGGCTTTATCCTTAACTTCCTCTATGGATTCTGTGGCGATTACACCCAGAATTCTTTGTTCGGGAATGATTGGTACAGGTTTAGGGTTGATCAAGTGTTCTTCCACTCCCATCCGAGAAAGGGCATCAGCTTTACCGTTTTTTGTACCAGGTCGATAGGTAATTATGAAGTCAAACTCGGCAAAGAATAATGCCCAACGGAGTTGTCTAGAGGATTGGGCTTTTGCGGTTTTCAAATATTGCAGGTTTCGGTGATCCGTAATCACAGTCACGGTGTGTCGGGCCCCCAGCAGATAATGCCGCCAAGCCTTAAAGGCAGACTTGATAGCCAGAAGTTCCTTGTCAGTAATCGTGTAATTGATTTCAGGAGGCGAGAATTTGCGGGACCAAAATGCCACGGGATGCAACTGATTGGTTATCAGGTCCTTTTGTGATAGAACTGCCCCCATGGCAAGGCTTGAAGCATCAGTTTCCACGATGTAGGGGAGTTCGGGGCGAGGGTGTTTTAAGATTGGTGCAGAGATAAATTTAGTCTTTAAATCCTGGAAAGCTTGTTCCGCCTCGGTAGACCATTCAAAACGTTTGTTTTTCTTTAACAAGGCAGTGATGGGCTGGACTATTCGAGAGAATTCGGGGATAAACCTGCGGTAAAAGTTAGCGAAGCCTAACATGCTTTGCACACCTTTTACGGAGGATGGTGATGGCCATTTGAGAACTGCATCGACCTTCTTTGAATCCATACGCACTCCGCCAGGTGATAATATGAATCCCAAGAATTCAACTTCAGTCACGTTGAAAACACATTTTTCCAATTTAGCGAAAAGTTTGTGTTGACGCAATCTTTCGAGGACCATTTTCACGTGTTTCCGATGTTCAAATTCCGATGAAGAATAAACGAGGATGTCGTCAATGTAAACAACAACACACACATCTATGAGCTCTCTGAGGACATCGTTCATAAAATATTGAAAGGCGGCCGGGGCATTGCAAAGTCCGAAGGGCATGACCTGATATTCAAATAGCCCATACTTGGTGCGGAAGGCCGTCTTCCATTCATCGCCCTCTTTTACTCGTACCAAGTGGTAAGCTCCTCTAAGGTCCAGCTTTGTATATATGCATGCTTTTCTGACTTGGTCCAGGAGTTGAGGGATCAAAGGTAACGGATATCTATTCTTAACGGTGATCTGGTTCAGGGAGCGATAATCTATACAAGTTCTAAGGTCTCCTTCCTTTTTTGGAACGAAGAACAAAGCTGAAGAAGCAGGGGACTTGGAAGGACGAATAAACCCAAATTTGCCAGGTATTGATCCAGGTATTGTCGAAGGTGAAGGTTCTCAGGCTCGGTGAGGGCATAAATTCTACTACAAGGAGGAGTAGATCCAGGTATCAGGTCTATCTGGCAGTCATAAGACCTATGAGGAGGTAGAGAGTTAGCCTGATCCTTCCGGAAAACATCTTGGTATTCTAGGTATTCGGGAGGTAACTGGGGAGTCTCTGAAGAAATTGCTGCCAGTGCAACACCAGGTGGAGGGTGACAAGTAGAGACACATTCTGGAAACTGGACCGTTCTTGCTCGCCAATCGATCAGAGGATTGTGTTTCTCTAACCAAGGTATTCCTAGAATAATCTGAAACTGAGGGGCCTTGATCACATCGAACACGATCTTCTCATGGTGTCCATCTTGACTTACTAGCGTCACTTCTTGAGTGGTATGCGTTACTGGCCCGGAGGCTATCTCCGTACCATCCACCGTAGTAATGACTCCTTTACAGCCTTGGGACAAAGAGTTAGATTCATCCTCAAAACCATTTCATGATCCACATAATTGCCGATGGCACCGCTGTCGACGTAAACTTCAATTGCATGTAATCGATCCGGATTATCAGGGCTAATGAGGACCATAGGTATCACGAAATGCGAGGTCACGGAACTGGTTTTCAAGCTCGGCAAGAGGACCTCTATTCTTGTCGGGCGAGGTCGTTTCCCTGCTCAGAGTTTGTAACTTTGGTAACTGCAGCTCCTACTGCCTTCTTGGCAGGTTTCACCGGACAGTCTCGAAGAAAGTGCCCTGAGTTTCCGCAATAGAGGCATAATTGCAACTGTTTTCTCCTTTCCCGCTCCTTTTGTGTTAGAGGACCTTTCAGACCCCCTATTTGCATGGGTTCCCCGGAGTCTACTCCTTTGGAAGGAGTTGGCGGTTTGGAAAATACTCGAGCATCAAACTTGGAACGATCGGCCTTCCTGTTCTGCAGTCTGTGATCTATTTGAACGACTAAGTCTATATAGTCCGAACAATCTTGTGGGGGATTCACTACTTGGGCTAACACATCTTTGAGCTCTCCACGTAGACCTCTATAAAACAGCGTAATCCTTTTGTCCTCAGGCCATTGAGTTTCCACTATCAGTCTGTTGAAAGACGCAATATAAGCCAAAAGGTCTTGATTACCTTGTCGCAACGAAAGAAGCTCATTGTCCAAGGCCTGCCCCTGTGAATGTCTTGCGAACAGTTTTTCCATACTGAGCTGAAAAGCTTGAAAATCATGGAGGACCGGATCATCTTGATTTACTAAAGGGATCGACCAGTCTGCCGCATTGCCACTAAGGTACGAAAGCTACTTTAGCTTGATCAATTGGAAAGGCTGCTGGCCGGCATAAGAAATGCAACCGGCACTGATTGATAAATACTGCAAACCTCTTTGGGTCACCAGAAAATCGTTCGGGAGGAGCCAGAGGTACATTCCCAGGTAGGTTGATCTGCACTGGATTCATAGAGGATGTAGAAGGAAGATTTCCCCCAGATGCGGGTAACGGGGTCTGTCCGGCTTGTGACTGTAGCAATTGTCTAGCGAGATCATCTGTTCGTTCCTTGGAAATAATCAGTCCCTTCTTAGAGCGTTCGTTTCCTGACGGGCTGCGTGCACTTCTGCCCCTTAGTTCCCCAAGTAACTGGGCTAGTTGGTCGGTATCCGAGGTTTCCATAGCGCCTGGACGGGAGTTTTGTGGTAGGCTTTGCGTTCTGTAACGCTCACCTGATTCCGTAGAGGCGCCGGTCTTGACTGGGCGTATACCGTATCTTCAAAGGTGATGTGTACCACACGGCTGGCTCTTTGGGCTGGACCTCTGTGCACTGTATGTCTGACTCGAAGGGTAAGATGTCCTGCAGATAGAAAATATGGGATTAATGAACTGGGGTATTAAATGTCTCTCTCTTCTTCCCTTTCTCTTCTCCTGTAGAACCCCAAAGGTTAACGCTCTCACCTTAGGTAAGTGAACGCCGTGCTCTCCATCTGCCTCGGGGCAGGGTGCTGTAACCAGTTTCTTCACTGGATAAGGGGAGCAGGCCTCTTGACTTCAGAGGACTGCTGTCCGTCGTTTACTGCACGAACGGTAAGTTTCGAGTACTTCTAATGTCTTTAAAGTCTTTAGTAATGATGTCTCTTGTTTTGCAGGGTTCCGGCGATGGTGGATGACGGGCTGAAGTGAGTTGAAGATGGAGCCCGTTTGATGAATAGAAGCGCCTGGAAGCACGTAAGTAAGCGCTTGTTGCCTGCTTCACGATGCGCTCTAACTGTCTTTTTATTTTGCAGGTACAAGTTCGGAGCGGCTGCAGGGTGCCGGAATACCCACTGGGTTTAGATGTGGAAAGGAGTAATGGCACGTGAGTATTAAAGTTCCCCAATGTCTTTAAACGCACCTTGTTTTGTCTTTCAGATGCGGGATGCAGCGCCGAAGGCCTCCGGAGCGTGCGAAGAGTTGGTAAGCTTTTGTCTTTCAGATGCCGGAATGCAGTGTGAAGACCTCCGGAGCGCACGAAGAGTAGGTAAGCCTTTGTCTTGCAGATGTCGGAATGCAGCGCGAGGCGTTGGTGACAGCCGATGGACCAGGTTAGTGAAGAGCTGTCACTGAAGACTGTAATGCTAACCTGTTCTTTCTTGTCTTTATAGGTGTTGCTGAAGACTGGATTCAGGATGGTAAGCCTTTTTCCTTAGGCCCAGGATCAGATGCAGAAGACACGATGAGCGTTCTGCTGCAGAGGATGCAGAATAACGCAAAGCAAGATTCATCCATCGGGTGTGGTTTAAATAGCCTCCTGTAGTGCTTAGGTGTCTCCTTCCACAGCCACGCCTAAGTAAGAAAAGAGTTCCTGCTTTCCAGAAGAGTTCCAGTGTTCTGAACCTAGGGAGTGGCTCCTGCCCCACCCAACAGGAAAAGTAGTTCCAAACAGAAGAGGATCAGAGGCTCAACTGGCAGGCAAGTAAGCAGCATGGTCTGCTGCAGGTAAGTCACCCAAGCATTATGAGCCCGGCGCTTCCAGCGCTGGGACTGGGCATATTTATGAGCCTGGTGCCACTGGCGCCAGGACTGGGTCCAAAAGGTCCCAATTGGGACTGGGTTGGCACTCGGAACCTGGGTTATGGATCTGCTTCCAAGGGAGTTGGGAAAACCCTGACCTTTTGGAAGCAGAGATCATGACATTTTCAGCATGGAGCATTTTCAAAGTGGGGCCTGCTTAGCAGTGCCCGCTTTCAGAGAGCGAAAACCATATAATTGTCCATAACAAAACATTTTAAAAATCAGAATTTTGTCACCGTGGCAGATGGTATTCTGCCACATCATGACATTCCTTGAACACTTGAACCATAAAAATATGTTTTACAGTTTCAATGACAGCCTATATTGGGACAAGCCCCCATAGTTATTATTTTTTTGTCACAGACAGTATGAAAACATTTCAAAGGGCATCTGTGTACAATTGGTCGTCTGGCATCTATTGTATTGTTGCACTTGCCTACCCCCCCCCCCCCAAGGGGACTGCTTGCAAATTATTTTATGTAGCTTTTTGCCCAACTTTTCAGAAATGTGTGTGGTAAAATTGTAATATATTGTTCAGGGGCATCCCCTATTTGAATGCCCATTAATGGATCAGGCTTGCTTGCTCGCTCATGCTAAAGCAGGAAAAGCATGTATTCCACTTTACCAGCCACGGTGGCTGTACCTGTTGTATGCGTTAGAACAACATTTGCTGCTAATTCAGTGCCTCCTCTATTTGTGAGCTGCAAAATTGGAGCGCTGGCTGACCACACTGAGGGTCATTTGTATAAAGTGTTGATTGCGTGCAGAGGACCACCAAAGATGCCGCTGAATCACCTGCGGCAATATTCAATTTTTACAACATTGTATGCAAATGTAAAGAGTAAAAACAGGCAAAATTACTTTAACGTTTTACTTCCACTTCCACTATTCGTTTTTTCAAAATATGTAAATACTGCTTACAAATACGCCCTGGAGTATGAAAGTAATACAAGTGACTAATGCCTTACATTTTCACTTCAGGGCTCGTAAAATGGCCGCCATTGTGTCTGTTCTATTTATGAGTTGGAATATTGGAGTGCAGCCGCCCACACTGGGCATGTTTTTCTGTGTAGCCAAGAACCCTGTAGTGCTGCTTGCAAGGATGTTTTGTTGTCAATCATCAGAGCTTCCAAAACTGACACATGATGCCGGAACCCTCAGTGTGAGAAGAAAACGTGCGCTGCAATGGGCCCAAGTTATTTTTGTTAACGCAGTTTGTGCAGTTGTGGGCCATTGCATGCATGTGGAGAGGTGAAGCTCATTCGAGGCAGGTCGTGCAGTTGTTGGGGTTCCAGAAGCAGAACAATGTTCTTTTTGTTAGGGGGGCGGCAAACATCCTGGCACCGGCATTGGCTTCCATTGCATCTTTGCTCTTGCCTAAATGGCAGACGTTATTTTGGGTTGTGGTTTAGAACATGCTGATTGGAGACCTGCTTGTGGTGAGGCCAGGGTATCTGTCACATGAAGGGGTTGTTGAGCTACACGGCGGTGACCTCGTCTCACCCCGCCCTGCAATGGTGGCACACACTGGTGATTAGTGGCGATGTGCTCGCAGCAGTTCTGGTGACAATTACAGGGCGGCGGGACTATTTTCTGCTCCTTTGAAATGTTCTCACATGGCAGGAGCTAAGGGAGAAGGATGGGCTGGCCTCGGTATCTTTTTATGGGGTGGCAGGCTCCAGAGACTGTCAACATTCAAAGCGGATATTTATTTATTTATTTTATATATTTCTGTCAAGAACTTTACAGTTAACAAATTCAAATTCATTTATAAATCAGA